>NW_027117409.1:0-9183595 GCF_038363925.1 Apiospora phragmitis
CCTAACCCTAACCTTAACCCTAACCTATAAAAAGCCGGTCTCGTCGAAGTTATAGATATCCTCCTTTTAAATCTCCTATTTATAAATTATATTCCGTACGAAAATAAACCACGCGCGATACGCGTCGGGATCTTTATAAAAGACTCTTTAATAATCGATTTTTCGGTTAAAACGCGTCCGGAGGTCTGGTTATTATCGTACGAAATTAAAGGCCTAATTAATGTCGACGCGTTCCGCGTCGCGTAAATTAAATAATCGATTCGCTATATCTTTTATATTACTTAGCTAGGGAAGAAACGATCGCGTATTTAAATTAATAATATATCGAATAATCGTATTTTTTTCGGAGTTTAAAAGCTTTCGAGAATTCGTAAATATTTCGCGTTATATAGGTTAGTTATTTCGTTTACGCTATAAGGTTTTCGATAGGACGTAATAAATTAATACAGCCTTTCGTACATTTAAAGTTAAGTCTTTTTAAAACGCTTAAAGCGCTAAAATTATATTACTCTCTTTTTAAAGTTATAATATTTTCGGACGTAAAAAAATATAAAAAAAGGTTAAGGCTATGAGGAAATTTATAAAAGTGGGATATTTGCTTGTGTAGGATATTCGCTTGTAGGATACGTTATATAATAAAATTATTACGATAATATTAATAATAACTAATAAATTTTATATAAATTAATAATATTTATTTTTATTATTATTATTTATTTTTTTATAATAATATCGTCGTATAATAAATAATATAAAATTAATTTATAATATATAATTAATTTAAAAAAATATTATAATATTTTTATATTAAAACTTTATTTTTATTATAATTAAGATCCCTTTTTTATAAATTTTCATTTATAATATTATATAAGAGGTATTAATTTTATAAAACTTAATAACTATTTCTATATAAAATCCTACTCCGATTCCTATATAAAATCCTACCCTTGAAATTCCGGCTACCTTACGCCGCACAGGTATATTTCATAGAATCGCTATACGATTCCATATATAATATATATTAAGTTATTTTATAATAAAATAATCTTATAAATAAATTTAAAAAGATTATTAATATATTATTAAAATAAATAATTTATTATAATTAGTTTATATATATTTTATTTAAGCGAAAGAGCTTATATCGTAGCTTAATAAAAAAGTTAAATGCTATTTATTAAGAGTAATAAAAAAAGAGATTTAAAACTCTTAAATAACCTTAAGGCTAAGTAGTTATAATATATAATTAATGAATTAAATGCTAAGAGGTGAAAAGAGACTTAAGAAGTACTAGCGTATTAGTAAATATTTCATAGAGATTAGTGATAGTTCTATTAAAGCCTAGAGGCTTGCCTCGCGCATAATTAAGTAGGTGAGTAAAAAACTAGCAGTAGGATTATGAAGTAAATATATTTATATACATCTTCTGACAGTGCGCAGCGGCAGCAGCGGGCTTAGTGGGCTGGCTATAAGTTTGCCAGGTCTGAACTTAAACGACGACACTATTCACATGAATCCAATCTTTAGATGACCATATTTATTCTGTAACCATCTTTTCAATTCACTCGGCAAGTTTCACATCCTGCCTCTAGAATCATCCCGATATCAACCGAAAGCGTAACATCACTGGCCACTAATATTTTAATGGCTCCTTCTCAGATGGCCCTTCGATTGTCGATCAAAACGCCCTTCATGTTCTACAAGGCATAGACCTGCACCTTCTCTAATTACGTGCTCGTCTTCGGTAACAAGAAGCTGGTCGTGGCCGGCAGGAAGAGGAATCACAAGGAGGTCAGTGATGGAAGCACGCTCAGGGGAAATATCATCTAAGTGACATCTTCGGTTCTGACACCTTGTAAGTCTGTGCATGTCAGCTTTGGACCTCGTGATCTGGTTCTGCTGCTGGGTGGACTTACTCTGCAGTAAGCATGATGGATCTTCGTCAGCGCGTAATGCTTCTGCTGGATAGATGACACCCGCAAGGCTATGGCTCGTCTAGAAGCTGGCTCATCTACCTCAAATCCATCCGGCTCGAGTGCTGGCGTTGGCAACAAGGGCCACACGAGAAAAACCAGTCCTGGCCGAGCAGACTGCAGAGGGGGCTTGCCTTGAAAATGACCTCGGGCATTATAATGATTTGTTGATCCGAATGTCTCCGTCGCTTGCACTTGAGATCTCATAACCTTCTTCAACGTTGCCATGCTTTCAGGCATAAAAGAAAGCACCTTTTCCTCTTTGTTATCTCGGAGATTGTACGACATCATCCCAAAACGCACCAGGTCCGTTGGTCCGGACGTCGTAAGTCCGGTTCGCCGCCACGACCTCCCACTGCATCGTCGCCTCCCCATTCCAGAAGGTGCTCCGGGCGGTGCCTTTGGTCCGGTACCCGGGGTTGCCCGCCACCCGCTCCGTCCCCGTGGCTACGTCCAGCCCACCGATCGCGCGTCCGAAAAGCGCCAGGGCCGCCACGGGCTGGTAGAACGGCACCATGTGCCCGCTCTCGTAGACGCGCGTGAAGCTGAACCGGCCCGCCTGCTTGACCTGGCCGTGCGTGACGCCGTCGCCGGTGATGAGGTCGGTATATCCGGCCTCGGTGGCGTACGCGTGCGGGGCCGGGAGGAGCTGCTCCGCAAAGGCCTCGACGCCGAGCCAGCTGCACTCGAAGTCGGCGTCGCCCGCGTAGAGGGCGACGGTGACGTTGCGATCATCCAACAAAAACTGCAGGTCTTCGGCGACGTTCAGGTCCCGGGCGTCGTCCCCGGTGCCGTGGAAGGCGCGCGCCACGAGCCCGTTGCTCTTGGTGAAGTTGGTGTAGGCGCCGAGCGCCTGCTGCACGCGGGGCGTGTTGAGATAGTCCTCGAAGAAGGTGTACGGAAACGGGTCCGGCGCCAGCTGGCGGATGTCGTACTCGTCGCGGCCCAGGAGGTCGGCGTAGGGGTACTCGACGTGGTTGGCGCAGAAGTCGTCGGCGCGGGCGCAGATGCTGTCGAGTCCGGAGCGCTGGCACTCGCGCAGCTGGTCCAGGCAATTGCCGGCGCCGTAGAGGCTGTCGTGCAGGGCGGCGGCGGCGTCGTCGGTGAAGGGGGCGTAGCCGTAGGTGTTGCCGGGGCTCACGGTGAAGTTGTAGAATGCCTGGAAGCCGATGATGGGGTCGAACCTGGAGGAGTTCAAGTCAGTACCCAGTTAAGATGTCCTGCTGCTCATCGAATGAGAACTCACCATCCATTGCCGACCAACAACGTCTTAAGCGGAATCCTCACAGTGCTAGGTGTTAAGTGATCGTTCCTGCGCTCGATGTATGCACCGAAGACTGGCCCGTAGTGTCCCCCGTAGCTCTCGGTCGCTAGATTGAACCCATTCTTCGTGTACTGCGGAAAGGCGCCCATGAACCCCTGGAGCGTGAGCCAGAAGTTCTTCGCCGCGGCTTCGGTCGAGTTCGCCGTCAGGGTCAAGTTGGGGTAGGTGTAGGTGCCACACGACGCTGGGTCGGCCACGTAGTCCGGGCAGGTGTTGTCGGGGAGCTCGACCACTTCTCCTCCTTGCTTGTAGGCCGGCACGGGTTTGGTGTACGAGAATCCGGTCTGGGTGGGCTGGTCGATGAAGAGCATGTTACTGACGTTGGACCACGAATGGGGGTTGCTGTACGCCTGGCCGTAGGGGTCGACGCCGCAGGGCCCCACCTCCTGAAAGAGGCCCATCATCGAGCTCGAGCCTGTTGCATACGAGGATCAGGGACTGGACAGTGAGTAGGGTCAACAGAACAAGAAAGAGTAACGCACCTGGGCCACCGTTGATCCACACCGTCAGGGGCGCCTCTTCGGGGCTATCGCGCCGCGCCTCGAAGAACCACCAGAAGATGTGTTGGTCCTCCGCCACATCGGCGTAGCCCAAGAAGCTCTTGACGTCGGGGTCAAGTTCGCAGATGCCAGCCTCCACCTCCTTGTATCGCACCGGCACGCCGGCGTGGCCCATGACCATCCTCAGATGCTCCGGTGGACTGACGAACTGCGCCTGGGTCCCCAGCCCGAGGGCGCTCACGAGGAGCGAAAGGGGGTGTATTCGGACCATGGTCGTCGTGATGATTAGAAAGAAAAGACTGTCGAATTATATAGTAGAATTATGCATATTATTAAAGAATAACAGGAGAAAAGAATGTCCTTATCTAAGGGAGATTAGCACCAGAACATCTTTAAGCTCATGGTGTTTCTGAAGATGATGTAGGATACGATTAAGTTAGAGATCGACACAGAGGTTCGTCCCAAATTGCTGAGTATGTAGACAAGAAATAAAGCATGCTGCGCTGAAAAAGCCATTGCGTTGACGTTCCGATAGCAATCCCATATTTGCAATCTCATGTTTTCTTCTGGGCAGGGGTTGAGATGGACAGCTGGATGGGGAACGAAGACCAGATCGTCCAATGGCAGAAAAGTTGGTGATGGGCGCCAGGGGTTAGGGCGATCAGGCACATGGTGAAACCAGGAAGGCCGGCTGGAGGCCCCTCAATTTCTGGCTTAATAAAGTGGAAGCCAGAGGTAAACCAGGTCTAGAACGGATAGGACCATGTGGCGGCCCAATTGTTTAGCATATTTCACGTCGCATTGAATCACGAATTAGCTGGGGTTGATCGACGAGCCCATTAATGGTTTGATCTGTGTTTTGCTTGCAGAGCCCCTGCCGGAAGCTCCCCTGATAGGCTCCCAAGCGCCCCAGACACACCCCAGGCCCTCGGTCCATGTTTTGAACAGTGTTGGTTTCTTGGAATTGAGTGCCTACAGCCTACGTAAAGCTTACGACTACATAACGCAGGCTACCCCTCGCATCGCCGCGGATGAAATCGATTCCGGTCATGTAAACCGCGACGCATCGCAGCCACCGAGTTTCGCACTCTTGGCCATGCCCTCGAGCACAATCTCGCTGATCAGCTTTCCCGTCCCGGGCGCGTTTTGGATGCCCCAGCACGTGTGGCCGGCCGCCACCGTCAGACCCTTGGTGCCGCCCACCTCCCCGACGAAGGGCCCGCCCTGGGGCAAGTAGCATGCCTGCCGCGCCAGCACCTGACCGTCCTTACCCAGGTCGTCGCTGATGCTGCCGACCTGGTCGACGATGTCGCGGCAGCGCGCCTCGTCCACCTCGACCTCGGCGTTGGTCGCGGGTAGAGGCACCGTCTGGTCGGTCGGGCCGCAGGCGTAGGCGGTGCCGTCGGGGCGCGCATAGATCTCGGGCTCCACGATCTGCATGCGCTTCAAGGCCTGCCGCGGGGCGGACGTGGACGCCGATCCCACACTATCCTGCGGCGTCGGCGAGGGGAATCCCGAGGGTAGGTTGATGGCGGTGAACAGGGCGTAGGGTGAAACGGTGGCGGGCGTCTTGATGACGACGCTGTGCGCCCGCGACGCCGTGACGGGGATCCGGGGCAGCAGCTTGGACGTCCACGGCCCCGCGGCCACGATGCAGTCGGTCGTGGCCAGCGTCTCTTGCTTGCCGTCCTTCTCGTAGGTGACGCTGACGACGCTCTTTCCGTCGCTGCTCTTGTTGATGGCCGTGGCCTTGGCGCCCGTCACGATCTTAACGCCTCTGTCCTCGGCCAGCTGGGCCATTGTGCGCGTAAACAGTTCGGGGTGCACCTGCGCCGTATTCTCTGGTGTTCCCATGTTGTCGTACCCACCCAAGGCATCCGTGTCGAGCCAGTCAAGGTCCTCGGGGGCGCCCAGCCTCTTCAGCGCCTTGGCCGATTTCTTGTGATCTTTGTGCAGCCCCTTAGAGGCCCCTTGCTCGTTATTACCGTGCTTCTGTGCATTGTCGGCCGCCGTCATGTTCTCATCTTTGCCACCAGCGAAGCCCAGGGGCACTCGGGCGCTGCAGTCGACCTGGCTGGCGTAGCACCGTCGGTAGCCCCATTTGATGTTGCCCCCATGCTCCTTGGCCAGCTCATCATGCAGCTTGAAGCTCAGCGGCACAATGTTCTGGGGGAAAGCCCAGAGCGCCAGTAGTCCGCCGGCCTTCCCGCTCGCGCCGCCGGCAATGCCCCCGTGGGCGGGGTTGCGCTTCGACGCAGACTCGGGCGGGAGGAGCGTGGCCGGGTCTTGGATGCTGTCGGGCGTGCGACCGCCCGTGGACGTCGAGGAGGCTTCGAGCAGCGTGATGCGGTGCGTGTCGGCCGAGTACGCGGGGTGGCGGGTGAGGAAGTAGGCGGCGCAACAGCCAATGATGCCGCCGCCGACAATGGTGATGTCTTTTTGCTGTGCCGCCATGGTGTGCGCCTGGCTCGGAAAGTGGCAAGTCGAATGCAGGCGAGAGAAGGATCTCAGCATGAACAAATAGAATGTAAAAACTCACAAAAGGACGACAGTCACTGGAATTGAAGGTTGAGTTGTTGCAAGATGCGTTGGAGGGGCAGTTCAGCTGTATTTCTTCAGTGTCTTTCGAGTTGCCATTGGCGGGGCACTTCTCCAATTTACTACGTCACTGAATGATGCAACTGACTTGAAGCACTGCCGCGATGAGGCCGTCGATGTACAAGTCATTGCGACAACCGAGTAAGTGCTGTCAATTACTTGGTGGATGTATTGAAACAGGAAGCAGTTCTTTCGAGGTTTGAATTCGTCCTGACTTTCAGTTGAACTGCAGAGATGGTATAATGCTGGGATTAGACGGCCAAGCATGTGCTGATCGGGCGGCGACAATTGAACAGCCCAGCCGCTAGTTAGCGAAGATGGTACCTGGAACTTTACTGAGGACGAAGGTCACGTACCATTTTCCGTGCTGCTTTACTCCAGTATATAACTCACATATCTCTGAGTTTCTCCTTGGCCGATTATTATCATGACTACGTGCATTCAATGAAAGGGACTTGAGTTACCCATCGGCAACTGTCTCATCTGCCAATCTGAACTCATGTTGGGGTCCGCGGGGAATTGCAATGCGTCCCTCGTCATTCGGGGGAGAATCTCCAATGGATGTTGCATTCGCCAGCATAATTACACGGAAATGCCTGGCGATCTAGTGTTAGTATATCAAGAGTCTCTAGAATAGACTATTGCAACCATGCTCGCGGTTCTAGTGACAGACACTGCAAGGCATTCGGAATAGTCACGCCTGTCCATCCATCTCCGTGAACACAGCATGATTCAACTCTCGAGATTCGTAGCGATCATATCCCCGACTCTAGCTTCAGCTACATACCGATGCACAAGCGACGACGACTGCAGCCTCAACGGAATATGCACACCATGTAGCATCTGCAAATGCGATCCCGGCTGGACGTCCAACGACTGCAACAAACTAAATCTCCAACCCGCCACGAGAGGGACGGGCTACAACCACACCAACGTCACGCTCCCGGACTACTACAGCACAAAGGGCGGCAACCCCTCCTGGGGCGGCCAGATCGTGCAAGACCGACGAAAAAAATCCCTCTTCTACCTCATCACCTCCCAGTTCGCCCGTGGCTGCAGCCTTGCGGGCTGGCGGCCGTTCAGCACCGTCATCCGCGCCGAGTCCCGCACGGGGCCGGCGGGCGGCGGGGCCACCACTACGCCCAGGAGCTCTTCGGGACCTTCCACCACAACCCCGCCGTCGTCTGGAGCCCCGGGGACCAGAGGTACTTATTATACAGCATCGGCATCGACGCCGCCGAGACCCTGCCGGACCATTGTGCGTCGTGCAAGTGGCGCAACAACATCTCCGTCTCCAGCGCGGCCGACGTGCGAGGACCCTGGACGCCGCCGCAGCTCGTCGTCAGCAACAGCAACAACCCAGCCCCCTGGCCGGCGTGGAGCGAGGGGTCGCCCACTTCTCAGATCATGCTGGCGGTGGAAGACAACTATATATTCACCGCCGCTCGCTGGAACGACAGCATGTACGGCCTGGTCAAGACCATGGCCTGGAACACGTCCGACTACAGCGATCACTGGACCGAGGACCCGTTCCTGTGGCGCGACAGGCGCGGCAACTGGCATATTCTGTGTCATTGGATGATCGACATCGCGGTGCACGGCGTCAAGTATCCACGCGTCGGCGGGCATCTGTTCTCACGGAATTTGACGGGAGAGTGGGCATTTAAGCTGCAGGAGGTCTACAATACGACCGTCCACTTCACCGACGGCGGCCACACCGACTACTACCGGCGCGAAAGGCCCAAGCTGTTTTTCAGTGACGATGGGCTCTTGAGGCCTTTGTATTTAATCAATGGGGTGCAAGAGTTCAACTCTTCAGCAAGCTATACCCTAGTACAGCCGATTGGCAGTGGCGCGTAATTGGTAATCTGTCAGTGGAAAGAGAGGCAGCCAGGGACGGCTTGCAACCTAATGCATTACTGAAATCACATCTCACAATTTTCTACCAGAGCAAACAAGCAACCGTTGATTCATCAATCATCTACCTCATCTGAGTAAAAGACCACAACTAGATGCCATCTCAAGCGTCGCCCTACCAATCCAAAGGATACTCCTCCGAACTCAGCCAAAGTACCCCGCCGCAGGCACGGGGTACATCGACGCATTGTTGTTGTAGAGCTGGTAGTCCACGCCCGCCTGCGCCACCGTGTTGCCCCACCACGCGAACGAGGCGTCCTTGCCGGCGCCAAAGGAAAACGCGAGCGTCATGATCAGGCCCGAAATGGCCACCCCAACATTTAAACCGGCAAACACCAGGTAGGAGTACTTGCCCCACCATGCGGTGTACCGGCGCTTGAGGTAGTACTGGAAGAACCAGGCCACGTAGATGCCCAGCGTCGCGTAGCTCAGGTTGTTGTTACCAGCCCACGTCAGCGCGCCCGACAGCGCGATGGCCGGGTTGAGGCACGCCATGGTCACCGCGGCGGGCGTCCAGAAGTACCGGTCGAACGATGCGAACCGCTCGGCCTCCATGCGCGACTCGAGCACAAGTCGGAAGCGCGGCAGCAGCTTCTCGCTCACCATCCAGAGTACACCTAACAGACCGCCGAGCAGAAAACACCACGGCAGCACCGGGTACAGCTTGAACATGTTGTTGGTGCCGAAGGCGCCGTAGAAGATGACGGACGACCAGACCGAGTGCGCGTACTGGCACACCATGTACTGCTTGTTGTTCCCACTGGCACAGCGTGCTGTCCTGGTTGGCGTAGACCATCATAACCTCGAGGATGGCGCAATAAATAAAACAGTTGACGACGCACGCCGACACGTGGCCGCGGAAGACGGCGCGCGGTGGGATCTTGGCGTAGTGGGCGTACTTGAGATCCGCACTAAAACCGCCGGCCATCTGCTCAAAGGCGGCGCCGAGCATGAGGATGACGAGCTGCGGCAGCGGCCGGCCCGGGAACCAGACGCCCGGCAGTACCTGCCAGATAGTGTTGAGCTGGATGCCCGTGTTGGCGATGGACTCGATGACGACCCAGGGGATCGTGAGCAGCGCACCGACGCCCGTGACGCCGAGGATGGACCACCAGGGCGTCTGGGTCGGCCAGGCCGTGACGCTGACGATGGACACAACGAAGCCAAACGCGAAGACGAGGCCGTACCACCACTCGGGGACCTCCTTGTAGATGCGCATCATGCGCGTATGACCGTCGGCGAAGCCCGTGTAGACGCTGCGGCGCTTGATCGTGTTGACGACGATGCCGACGAACGCCTTCTTGCAGGGCTTCCAGAACTTGGTAAAAACATAAACAATGGAGAAGGTGTAGTAGACAAAGTTGGCCCCCGTCACAAACAGGTTGGCGATTGCGTAGTACGGCGGCCCGTACTCCTGGTACTTGGCGACGTCGACGCCGTTGGTGGCGTCGAGCACCTTGGAGACGTTGTACTGGCCCATCTGGTTGTCGAAGGCGCCGTTGGAGTTGATGGGCATGTAGGCGGCCCAGAAGGCGTTCTTGTAGTACATGATGAGGATGATGAGGCCGGAGAGGGCGCGCATGACGTACTGCTGCAGCTGGGCGAAGAAGGGCGAGTTCATGGCGTCTTTTCCGGAGACGTTGGGGTCCCAGCTCGAGAAGGGGTTGAAGCCCATGCCGCCGTAGGCGCCCGTGACGGTGGCGAGACTAAAGTTGTTGGGAGAGATCCACGTCATCCAGTTGAAGAGGCGGAGCGAGATGAAGAACTGGTTGGGGATCCAGTAGTAGACGAGGAAGACGACGCTCGCCCAGCCGAACATGGTGTATCGCGTCATGTGCCAGCCGTTGATCTTCTCGCGCTTGCTGTCGCTGTTGATCAGGGTGCGGTTCAAGGCCAAGGTCGGTAGCACGTTGGGCCAGACAGCCTCGATGGGATAGACGGTCAGACGACGCAGGATCCCCGCCATGCCGAGGCCATAGACCTGGTTGGCCAGGGCCAGCATGATGTTGAAGCCGAAGGAGGCCCAGCGCTGGTTGAAGAAGACGGGCAGGCGCATGACGAGCAGGCCGGTGAAGTTCCCGATGGTCGAGGCGCCCGAGAAGATGATGGTGGCGAACAGCTGCTCCTTGCTGGTCCAGGGCCCGGGGTTGAGGGTGTAGCGGGTGCCGCGGATGGTCATGCCCCAGTCGGGCAAAACGTAAGCCAGGCCGCGGCCCATGGGCACCAGCAGCAGCTGGACGACCGAGTTCGGGATGGTGATGCCGGGCTGGCGGGGCGCGAAGAAGGTGTTGATGGCGGTGCAGACGCAGACCCAGAAGAAGCCGAGGAAGTAGGCACGCAGGCTCTCGCAGGCCTCGTCCGGGTCGTCGTAGGGCAGCGTCACGGCCCGGACCTCGGTGTAGGGCGACCAGTTGTGGTACAGGCCGGCGCGCTTGCACACCTCGTAGGCCCACTCGCCCCGCTCCATGCCGCAGGCCTCGCCGCCCTCGACGAGCTCCGCGAGGCGGGCCATCATCTGGCGGTCGATGCTGTAGTCCTCCTTCTGGCTCTCCAGCAATTCCTTGAGCACCTGGACGGACTCGCCCTCGTTGAGCGTCAGGACGCACTCGACCATGCGGTCAGGGTCTGCGCCGGCGGGGAGGGCTTCGCCGCCATGCTCCCCGGTGTACTCGGCCTTGAGGCGATCGAGCCACTCGGCGGGAGGGAAGAGGGCGGGTGATTCAGTGCCGCCTTTCTTCTCAGGGTTTAGGTGAGCTTTCTTCTCGTCTTGCTCTGCGACACCCTCGAGCTTGTCATCTGGCTTTTCGCCAACATAATCCACGTTGGTGGCCATGTTGGGGCTGACTGCAAGGCAATGCAGTAGCCGACGCAGGGACAAGAAGACACAGGAATCAAGAAAGGAAGGAAGATCGATCAGAAAGTTCAAGGCTTCCTCCACGGCCGTGGTTTTATCAGACGAACTTTGGCGTTCGAGCCGGTCATCTTGCCCTAGACTGATCTATCGGCCCTCATCCAATGTCCAATTGACTGATTGATTCAAGATTGCCCGCAGCAAGGGACGCAGCTTCCGGTGACATAGCCGACGGGTAGCCGAGTTAGATCATTCCAATCCAGTATCGTGGTAGCACCTTCCGTGTCTGGCGATGCGGGGTAGAAGTGTCTTTATAGCGGGTGACCACTTCCTACCGCTAATCGCCATAGCACTGGCCCGCGTAACGCTCATGATCCCACCCGTCAACTGTCTCTGATATGCCTGATTGGATGCGTATTCTTGGTTTCTGGCTAAGGGATCCAGGGTCTTTCCATCAAGAGCCTTTCTAGTCAGTAGCCAGCTCTGGGCTCGGACGGTGCTTGCCGATGCAGCGATTCAGTGGCGATTCAGTGGCGAGTTGATGTAAGTCTAAGATAAAGAGCCACGACAAGTGTGCAGCTCAATTGAAACCAACACTTGTCAAGACTTGATGGCTTCTTCTGTGCGTCGCCTCTTCTGTGTCTATGCATATGCTTATCTATCTACGCATCATGAAGGGTGTTACTCTGGCAGGCAAACATGATGGTGTAGACGGAGGTCTATTTGCAGACGTAGCTACCACCTGCATGTTAGCCAACCTCTCTTACCATTTGGTCCATCTCCCCAGGATCACTGATATGTGTAACTTTCTGGACATTGGCTAGCTGCATTGTTATCGGGGACAGACTGTATGTAACGTTAGTTCCTGCAAGCAACCCTTGTTTGGTGAGCACTCGCAATTGATCAATCCCTTCTGCCGATCTATTGCCGGACTCATCCATTGTGCTCCAATTGCTTCTATGTCCACCAAGCCCGGCTACCCGGAGGCCGTGATGATTGGCCTTGTAGATCATCAGCATCCCTCTAACAAACACGAACGATGTGCTCAATAATCGTGTTGCTGGTTGCGGCCATATTTATTACCCCACAGTCCCCTTCCCCAATATACGGAGCCGGTCCCCGTACCTACTTTAGCGCAAAATTATGTCGACGCCACCCGTGATGCTGCACCAGATCGTGGGGTAATTAGACTGGTTCTGGTCATTGACAAGCGACATGGCTTACAGCCAGGAACGCAACAAACATCCATTGCAACGCCCTACTTGGCTCCAAGCAGCAGTCATCATGTCCTGCGTATGACGGCGTTGCTCAACTGCGGCCTGCCAAAATATATCAGCCGTCATGCGGTCTTTATCCACACGACGATGGAACAACAGAATGCTCGTTCCCGTGACTGTAACGATATGGCAAACTGACACCTCACAGTGTTTTCCTGGATGTTGTTTATGGTTACTCGACCGGCATGTGCTGCGGCGCCGCCGATCTGACCTGTGGATTTTTGATCATCACCATCCCCAGCATCCCACAGGCTCTGTCATCTGTCACTATTGGCAAGCTCACTTCAAAACCGAGTTTTGGTTCCAGCAAGAAGCTTGGGTCTCTTCCAGAGGAAGAATAGAGAATGCCGGAAAGGGCAATTACGGCTGAGCGCCCGCTATTCACCTACAAGGCTTCGTGGGAATATTGCCCGGGGATTGGCACCGGTTGGCTGGTAAATCGTCCGGCCTATGGATACCCATGTCTACTTTAGGCAGTTAGGCGCCGTTCTACCCCTTGCCTCCCAAATGTTGAAATCAGATCCTGATTAGCCCGGCGAGACTGCCACGATCGAGAGCAATATATGATACATAAAGTGCTATCTAAAGGAAGGTAAGAATACGTACAAAAGAGAGAAGTGTTCTCGTGCTATATATAGACAAAAGGAATGGGTCAGTGAGCATGTGACCCCTGCTAGGATGCTTTTCCCGCAACAGCTGTGCAGTCGACGGCCCTGTCACGGTGGGCATTGTCGGAATAACTTCTCGGGACGATAGGAAACCATGATATAAGAAGCCCGGCCTGGACAAAATCTCCTCCTCAACACTACTGTCGCTATTTATGAACTTCTTTAACCAGTCTCACTTGACAGCTCTTACAATAGCCGAATACCCCGCCCCCCGGAAAGGCCCCCGGGCCTCAACGTTTACGGTGCCGCCGCCCCGAACCCAGTCAAGCTGACCATCATGGCCGAGGAGCCTCGGGTAAGACGAGACACCCCAACAACTTGACCTGTCATATAGATAGATAACTGACGTCTACCCACTGACCAGCATCCCCTACAACCTCATCAACATGAACCTGGCCGAAATGAAGGAGCCTTGGCATGAGGCGATCAACCCGAACGGCCGGGTTCCGGCCATCGTACATGTGAAAGAAGACGGCACATCCGAGACCATCTTCGAATCCGGCGCCTGCTTGCTGTATCTCGTCCACGAGTTTGATAAGGCGCACCAGTTTCACGACCCCGTTGGCACATCAGCGTACTGGAAACAGCTGTCCTGGGTGAGTCTATGGGAAAAGAGTTCGTCTATGAGGAGAATTTCCATCTAACTATCCACCCATCGTCCACCTGTCGTGGCAGATTTCAGGATATGGCCCAATGATGGGCCAGGCCGTCCACTTCCACCGGTACACGCCCGAGCCGGTCCCGTACGGTGCATTGGCGGTACGGCGCCGAGTGCCGACGGCTCAACCACGTCTTGGAGAAGCAGCTGGTGAGCCTCTCTCTGATGCCCTGAGAAGCGAGACGCGCATGATGATTATTGACCCAAAGAACTTCCCCTAGTCCATCTCCCCTTTCGTCGCCGGCGACCGCCCCACCATCGCCGACTTTGCCGTCTTCATCTACGCGCACTCGGCCAAGTGGTGCGGCGTCGACATTAGCAATTACCTCCACGTCCAGACGTGGCGCGAGAAGCTGGCGCAGAGGCCCGCCGTCCAGCGAGGCCTGCAGGTCCCGACGCCGTACATGATCAGCGACGACGCGGTGGTGGACCCGGCCCGCCAGGACACGCTCCAGATGGTGCGGCGGTACGTTACCCAGGTCATCAAGGCGGCGTCGGACCAGTGGCCGGGCGAGGTCGTCTCTACCTTCCGACCATGCCAACTATGCGGATGGAGGGGCTGCCCAGTAGGATGTGATTTGCAATCCTCCAGAGGAGCAGAGGGGTCAGAGTCCGTTTCAGAAGAGAGAGCGTAGCACGAGCCATATATTTCTCTGAATAGTTAGCCATGCCGAGGAAGCCGTTTCATCCAAACTGAGTCGTGTTATAGAAGGAATCCAGCCCCATGACAATCTGCTCCCAGTCCTCGCTCATCAGCTCGGAGCCGAGAAAGTCGTCCCACAAATGATCCAAACCAAAGTTTTCCACTGCGCCATCGTTCTCGACAGGCTGTGTACTGATTCCAGCCCCCATGTCACCCCCTAAGAGTTGTCTGTCCTCTACTGGCTGTTCTACACCTGTACTTGGTGTTTGCCCTCGCGCGGCATGGGTTTCTGGGTCATGATCTTGAGGTTCTGAACCACTGCCCTCTGACCACTTCTCGGCTCCCTTGATCTTGATCCGATACCGCCCGAGCATACCTGTCAATCCACGCACCAGATCCGCGGCCACCGGTGACTCTTTACCAGCGGCCGCGAGCAAACGACAGGCGCAAGTCAAAGCATCCTGGACATCGCTATCTGCCGCTTGATTGGTCTGCTCGCCAGTGCGGTTCATGCGTACGCTCGAGTCCAAGGCCAGGACGGCACACGCCGTGAATAAATGATTGATGACAATACCAAGGCGGTGGACAGGTGAGCCCGGGCATTGCTCGTGGTTGGCGTGGTTCAGGATATGCGGCATCCGTTGTTCTGGATCGGGAGGCACCGAGAGCGACTTCTCCAGCAGGGCCATGGAGATATAGAGGACGGTTCGCGCCGATTGAATACAGATCTCCCTGGATCGGTGGTACTTGGCGTCCCGGGGACGGCCGTGTGCGTCCTTTCTCATCAGAAAAGGGCGATGCAGTCGCGCGCGTCGTGAGTGAAACCCCAGATGAATCGTCGCTCGCTGTAGACATAGCAGCCGCGGGGCCCCAGGTGGAACGGGAGCGTGCAAGGCCAGACAGGGCGGGGAAGTGACAAGCAACTGCTCGAATAGCTGGTCCAGGGCGAGAACCTGTCCATAGTCGCTGATTTCAGCTTGGCCAGGAAGGTATCCGTCCACCACAGCGCGGCAGATTTCGGCTAGCTGGAGCCTTTGCAGGAAACAGCTCATCTGTGTCGGCACTTCGGGTGAATGGGTCAGACCATCGACGGCCAGAGCCAGGTCGCTGTCGTTCAGGTTGCGCGGCTTGGCGACACTCATATGGCGGGGATGAATAGTGTAGGTACCGTCTAGTGGCCCGCCACCATGGCCCAGCATCCAGTCCGTTGAGGTGACGTGCCACCAAAGCCGACGCTGGACCTCTCTAGTGGCGACATCGTCGACTGAATCCGAAAATGGGCTGTCTACGAGGTGGATATAGATCTCACGGCAGGCGGCGACCGAGCAGGCATGAAGGAATCGGAATTGGGCCGACTGGCCATCCACGTTGAAATACAGATAAGCAATGATGGCGTAAGCTTGGGCCGCCTCGAGCGATGCCATGCCGGATTGCTGCACTACACCCAGCAGGTCAAGTGCTGAGAGGCGCCAGGTGAGTGAGGCCTGATGGGCCTCCTTCTCCGACTCGAAGGTGTGTTGGCATGGCACTCGCGCATCCCAAAAGAAGGCCGTAGTGGAACCGATGCCGAGGATGAGGGCAGCATGGGCCGGGTCGACACTCGCAGTCTGATCGCTCTCGATCTGGTCATAGAACCGGTTGATGAGCAGTCGCATAGCATCCATATGCAGAATGTGCAATAGATGGTAGGCGTTGTCGACAAAGTCGTGGAAGAGAGAAAGAGCCTCCTTTCGAGACATGAGCCATGTCGGACCCTGCTGGCCGGCGTGGCTGCCACCGCCAGGGACCTGGTACTTGAAAGTACAATCTTTGGACACGGACTGCGAGCTGTCTGCAGAAGCGACAGATTGGTGCTGAGTGGGAGAGGCAGCAATGCGGAAATTCATCATGGTCTGCGCCCCTGCTTCGTCAACCCACTTGCTTCTGTCGATGGCCGAGTCCAGAAACTTGGCTTCCTGGCGGCGCTCGTTGTCCAGAACCGAGTGCGGCGAGGGCGTGTTGTACGACGACTCATTAGAAGCAGCCGGAGTAGGTTGCGCAGGCGGATAGACAGCAGTAGGAACAGCGGCGCTTCGATAGACGGTTTGCTCGAGGACGGAAACTCTCGCGAGTAAAGACTTGATTGATACATCCGACTCGGCGACAGCAGCAACACCCAGCGGATGGACTGCAGCAACTCCACTGACATCATCTCGAGTGCCGGACGTGGATGATGGGTTCGTGCAGGCGATGCCGCGGGTGCGACAACTGCCGCATGGCTGTCCGCGGTCGCACTTGAGCTTCTTTCGCCGGCACGAGTCGCACGAGACCTGCGGCTGCCTGCGAGAGGGTTGCGTCGCACCGCTCTCGGCTTTGCGCTTCATTGCATCAATCGGAAATGCGTAAAACAGTGATACGTCCCAATGTAATGTGGTGACATGCGCTCCGAGCTCCGTGGAGGTTCCTGCGAGAGTGGCCCGAGTGATTGACGGCAGGGCGGTGTTGGCTTGATGTCAGCACAAAGCCAGTCAGCCGGGATTGGCCACGGATAATCCGCGGGGTCAGTGGCCGGATAATCCGCGGGGTCAGTGGCCGGATAATCCGCGGATCCTCCGATGTCACTGAAACTGTTTCCAAAGCAAGCAGACATTCAAACAGTTGTCGATATTTGTTTCCTGATCATAGTTGATAAGAATGAGGGATTTTATCTCTGTCGATCTTTTCCTTACCCACAAATGCAAGTTCGTGTCTCAACACAGTAGCGTCCATTCCGTTGACCATACGGAGTAGACTGACTGCTGATCCCCCGCAATGACGACCCCTGATAACCCCAGCGCTATTGCGCCATATCCCAAAACCAGGTAAGCAAAGATCGTCCAATCCACCAATTGAATAGTTTCCTATCTCTCTCTCAGCCCCAAAGTCGGCTGCTAACTCACCAACTAGTGCCCGGGCCTGGCTGGCGCTGCTAGGAGCATCCCTCGCCCTCTTCTGCACTGTCGGCTTCCTCAACGCGTTCGGCGTCTTCCAAGAATACTACACGACCTACCTCCACGGCCATTCCTCCTCGGACATCTCATGGATCGGCTCGCTGTCCATCTTTCTGCTCTACGCGGGTTCCCCTTTCGGCGGCGTCCTGGTCGACCGGATCGGGCCCACCATCCCCCTGTGCGTCGGCAGCGTGGGCCTGCTGCTCGTCCTGTTCATGACCTCGCTGTGCACGCAGTACTGGCAGCTCATGCTGGCGCAGGCCCTCCTCTTGGGTATCAGCGCGTCGCTCGTCTTCTGCCCCCCGCTCGGCGTCGTCCTGCGCCACATGCCCCACCGCCGGGGGCTCGCCATGGGCCTGACCATTGGCGGCTCCTCTATCGGCGGAATCGTGTGGCCCATAATGCTCCAGCAGCTGCTCAACAAGGACCACGTCAGCTTCGGATGGACCATCCGGGCCGTCGCCTTCACCATGATGCCGTTGCTGGCGTTCGCCTGCCTCACCATTGTCGAACCAGCCAAGAAGCCGTCACCCACAACAACAGCCAATGCCACTGACATCAAGACCGACGGCGGCGAAGCTCTAAGGCCCGCCGCAGCCGATTCGCTGAATGGTGACGGGTCCGATGATTCGTCGGGAAGAAGCCCGGTCCCAGGGCCTTTCTCAAGAAGCCGACTTACATGCTCCTGTGCGGCGGCCTCGCACTGGCGTACCTGGGCTTGTTCACGCCGCTCTTTTACATATCATCCTACGCCATTGCCCAAGGCCAGGCCACCTCTACTGCCTTCTACCTCCTGTCGGCCGTCAACGCATCCTCTTTCTCTGGCAGGGTGGTGCCGGGCCACTTGGCTGACGTTGCCGGTCACTACAACCTCCTTACTCTCTTCACTCTACTGTCGGGTCTCGTAGGTTTCACGTGGACCAAGGCCACAAGTCTGGCTGGGCTGATAGTGTGGGGCGTGGCATACGGGTTCACCTCGGGTGTAAGTACTGGGCGCTCGAGTCCCCTAACCCCTTGACTTCTTCCAGCGAACTGTGGCTGACTGACTATCGCATGCAGGCGGTCATGAGTCTTCAAGGCGCATGTGCGGGCAAGATTGCTCCTCCTCAACACCAGGGCCTTGCCGTCGGCTTCCTTATGGGTTGTCTGTCCATCGCGTAAGTCTCTGTTCGGCGACTCTACAGAAATATGAACGCTAACCACAATGTGGTGAAGTGCTCTTATCGGTACACCCATCAGCGGACAGATATTGGATCATTCAGGATATCTGGCCTTGTCCATGTGGACGGGTGCTACTCTGATTGGAGGGGGTGGGGTGCTTGGCTTTGCACGGTTCGTGACAAACCCGAACTTGACTGGGGTGTTTTAGATCGAGTGGTTAGAAATAGATCGACGTTGGCGACAGCAGTATTGGAATAGACGTAATAATGTGGAAGATTGATTGGGGGATAGATAAAAGCTCTGAAGGAGCGTCTACAGGACTGGCTACGCGTATGCCCATGAAAAGGCAAATGGCAACCATTTCGACTCACAGCACAGTTCTACATTCAAGACTCACACGCAAAGACGATCCCAAGTTAAACAACTACCGAATTCAAGTTCATGACTTTGAAAGTAGCATAAGCGGTCAGTGTGAAACACGCTGTAGTAAGCAGTCAGGGATCGCTGAAAGGATTGACTTTGATCTGGACAGTTTCCTCGCGTTATGTAGCCATTATCGAAATAATGTTACTCTTTCGGGACGTGTGCCTTGGGTGTTGTAGATGGTGCCGCTGATGACTAAGAACCATCACTAGCAGAGGAGAGTATGCTCCTTCCGTGTATGCGTGCGTTGCCAGTTGGTAGATGAAACAAGCATTAATGCAGCGGTCGGTTGGTTGTCAGCTGACTCGATTGGATCTTGAGCGATACGCTGTAAGCAGAATACCCCTGCAAGGATGAGCCACTTATGTCATAACGAGGCACCCTTCAGCTTACGTGAGAGACGAAAGGTATGGTAAGGCAATCTCAGACTCAGCTTTGGCAGCTTTGGGCAGAATTATCCGAGCCGCATTTCGTTCAACGTTAACGTACGTTAGACGGCGCCCGCCATAGTCTCTTGAAGACTACCGAGGAGGACGAGATCGACACTTTCCCAAGTTGGTGCCCTCCGTTTACAAACCGTGACGCCGTGCGCCAGGGGTTGCGTCTTAAGCCTCTTTGGACTGGGCTTCCCGATGAGGACGGGTTCGGGAATTACTCAGCAGCGGGCAATCTGGCGATTCCGATGTCTTTTGACACGGATGTTGCTGGCTTTGAAAGCCAATTGTCGGTGCAGATTCTCCGGCACATCCGTCTAACTGTGTCATTGGTCGGGCCCGCATACAATGCCTCAGCTGGCAGCTCGAAGCGGGAGTTGCTGGATGCGATGAACGGCACACCTGTCAGCATGCGGTCTTCTCTGATGGGTTTCCTGGGCAAAGAAAGCGTGCTCGGTACTTGGTCGAGACTCGCCGAAGAGTCTTCCGAAGCTTCTCTATCAGACAATGGCTCGAGCCCAACTAAGAGGGATGGGGATTTATGGATACGGGATGCCTTCAAGAACTTAGTGGCAGCCGAGGTACCGAATCAGCTTCATGATGATATGCGGAAGATGGCCTACACGAGGCGGAAGTTCTTTAAAACTCAGTGCGTAAGTTTCGGTCTGGGACCCGAAGACTTCCTGGAAGAGGATGAAATCAATGTTGCCCTGGGTTGCGAGACGCCTGTAATTCTGAGAAAGAGAACTGGGAACGACGAGAAAGGTGCGGGTCACTATTCTTATATTGGCCAGGCTTACATAGAGCATCTGATGGTGTACGAGGGGCGACCTGGCAGATGACTTACGCACTGGGAGAGTGGAAACGGAATGCAGAGTTTTGGTATGAATGCACCTATGGGAAGAGGACTGGCTATCGGGTTCTGTATTACTTTTATAATTTAAAGATCATGAACGAATCATAAAGTGGGATAGCGCAACTTCTTTTATATCCAAGAACCGACAGAGGAGCAGGCACTAGTGGTTTAGTGGTAAAATCCATCGTTGCCATCGATGGGCCCTTGTGTTCGATTCGCGGCTAGTGCAGAATTCCATTTTTTGCGTTTCGGGCATGCATATTCTTTTGTCACAGTTCAATTCAGATTTCTCCTCATGTACCTAGCTTGGGGAATGTTACGTTCAGCAAGCAACAGTCTAGAAAGCAGCGTGAGAATAACTCAGCTTGTTAACGACAGGCTGCGCTAGCAGCACTGATCTTTTGCCCGCTGTGGTCCCCTACCTGACGGCTGTACCCCGCCCAAAAGCCGGCGATTGAGCTACCACCGCTTCGGATAGCCGAGATGGTTGTGTTGGTTGTTGGTTCTAGCTTCGGGAAGACATCCAAGCTTCGGGGTGTCCACCAAGCCTATTCAAACTACAGGACAACTCAATTGAACCCACAGCGCGACAATGCATTTTACTCGTCTAGAGTTACCATGGCCTCGTTAGTGCTGCCCCAGAGCCCCGAGTGTCTCGCCTACTACCTTATCTACGTGCGTTACATCTTACTCATTTCCTCGCGCCTCCTCTCCTCTGCTCCTGAAGCGGTAAACGATTTCTCTGTGAGGTATGTGCTCATCCAGGTGCAGTGCGGGGTGTCCGCCGTGCTCCACTCCGTTGCCTGCTACTGCATGGAGTCCGCAAAGGCTTTCAGCGGGCCCGTTCGACCGCCGATCACGTGCTGGATCGCGTGAAGGAGGCCTCTTTCCTGTTCACCATGGCCGGGGCGGGGTTTGGATGTTGTTGCAGAGGGATTGGTACCGGACCTCTGAACTCATGCTTTGGAACAAGCTGTGTCCTCCAGTACCCTCTTGCTTTAGTGTGGCCTCATTCAACAGAACCATAAACCATTATCTACTCATAGCCTAGATTCCGAAGACAAGCTCTTCGTCATCAAGACGGGTCATGACATGGATTGTACGGCAAATGCAATACTGCCAGCCTACCAATGAAGATGACTCAAGCACGCCGTGTTATCCATATGCATTCGCTTCTACTGGGTGAAGCACAAAAGCCAAATCGTTTTAGTCCTACAGCCATTCGCTCCCACCACTGCTTTGCATCTCTGGGGTTGCATGCTGTTGAGCGGCAGATTCACCTGTTGCATCATGGCAGCCTGCCAATTCAACATATATGCAGCTGCTTGCATCACGATCAAGTGGTTTCAGGTAAAGCTTCTTGCCATATTCCGCGGTTCATGTCAAGATAGCTGGCATGACCCTTGCCTGGGTGCCAAACTAAACGTCTGCTGTGGCAAGACAGCTCTTGGTGTCGAGAAACCTTACGCTTCTATCGGTTGTGAGACATGGAAGAAGATGGCGGGCCGACAAGCTCTCGGATCGCCTCCCATTCCCGGGACTGATAAGTGTATAGGATCGCTTTACTCAAGACATCATCTGTGCACTAACCAACGGGACCACCCACTCGCGGATCCTTCGCAGCTAACCACTGACCCATTAAGGTGCAGGAAGGACCCCTGGCAATTGGAAACTGTGGTCAACGAGACCTCATCGGGGCTGGATCGTCACCCAACAACGTCCGAGCCACGACCGATTAAGGTAGCTGGGCCCTGGAGGATCGAGTCTATAGAAATAGAACTGGGCTTACGCATAGACGCGTCGTTGCGAGCCCGCCCAGGCAGAGGTGACAGAATCCTGAACTTGCACCATCATTGATAACAGGTTCACTAGAAGTCGTAGCAATAGAAGCTCAAATTGGCCAGACACCCGCTCTTGTGAATCAGTTTATTCCACTCGGTCCATTCACCCTCCAAAAGAGCCTTGGTCTGACATATCAAAGCTCAATCTTCTCGAGACGTCTGAGAGCATTTCGCTTTTACATAACTACCGCCTATCACTGGCAAATCTATTTCTCCTCCCTCAGTCTAGTTCTGTCCAACTGTATACCGACGCATACATAGCTATGCACGGCCACATCAGCTGCTTGCTTCTTGCAGTAGCAGGCGTTGAAGCGGCGCGATGGAGCCCTGAAAGGCGTGTCGCTGACGCTGATACAGCACCCAACGTGCCTCGGTCTCCGTACTCCGACGATTCTGCTGATGATATCGAGGCTCGCTGGGGAGGTCCCGGAGGACACGGCGGGTATGGCGGACACGGTGGTGACGACAAGGGTGGCGGTCACGGATGGGGAGGCCATGGAGACGACAACTGGGCACCTAGCGCCACATCGACTTTGACTCAACTGACATGGGCCAGCAACACATGGACTTGGTCAGCAGGAGAGGCCACAGTCACGGACACTGCCACGGTAACTCAGCACAACAACGTCTATAACACCAATACCGCCACTGCTACTGTCACTGCCACATACTACAGCGAAGATTATAACACTGACACCGTCACTGCAACTTATTACAACAACGTTTACAGCACCAACACCGTCACGTACTACAGCACCGCTACAGCCTCTTATTATGAGACGTACTACGAGTCCAACACGGCCACCGTTACCGACTACAGCACTTTCTATAGCACCGTCAGCGTTGGACCTTACACTAATACCGTATATGACACCGTTACTGCTGGAGGTTACACCAACACTGTCTATAACACTGCCACTGTTACCAACTACCAGACCGTCGTCTCTGCTGCCGCCCCTAATACGGTCACGGTTACCAACTATCAGACCGTCGTTTCTGCCGCCGCTGCCGCTGCCGCTGCCCCTGGGACTGTCACAGTCACCAACTATCAACCCGTCGTTTCTGCTGCTGCTGCCGCCGCCGCCGCTCCAAACACCGTCACCAATTATGCCACAGTCACTCAGGTCCAAGCCGCCGCGCCCGTGGCCAACAGCGCCACCACGGAGACCGATACCAACACGTACACGAACACGAACACATACACCATCCTCGTGACGGCCACCGAGACCGAGACGGCGACGGAGCGGGTCACCTACTCGGTGGCGGGCGCCCAGCAGTCCAGCATTGTGTCCGCGGCGCCGGCTCAGGCTTCTCAGTCAACATATCCCACAAGCTCTCCATACTACTCGACTCAGGCGGCCAGTCCCGAGACCGCTAAGGGCAAGGATGCCAGCTCGGTATACCCTAGCAACTCCGTCTACGGTACCGCTGCTACGAGTGCACAGGCGGCCTCTACTACTGGCTGGAGCTCTGCAGGCCCCTGGACTACTACCGGAACTGCCAACAACTGGGGCTCGTCCACCTGGGGTTCGTCCAACCCCGGCAACTGGGGCTCATTCGGCACCAGCGGTTGGGGTGCATCCGCCACCAACTGGGGCACGTCCATGCCCGGCGATGCCGCCGTCACCCTGGGCTCCGGCTCGTTCGGAAATGTGCCGTTCGCCTCCAACGGCGCGGGCGTCTTCACGGCCAGCACGGGCGGGGCCTACAGTTTCCCCGGTGGGTCGGCCGTCACCGTCACCTCTGGCGATGTGCTGTCGTACGGCAACGGGGGCGTGTTTACCGTCAGCTCGGGCTGGACGGGGCTGGCACGGCTTGGAACTCGGGCGCGTTTGCCACAGCGGGCGCGTCTGCTTTCGTCTCGGGCGGTGTTCCGAGTGGAAGTCAGTTCACAATTTCCTCCGGGGCTCTGCCGACTGGTGGTCTTGCTGGAGGAGTCGGCGGTTCAGGAGTCGGTGGTTCAGGAAATGTTGGCTCAGGGGTTGGAGGCGCTGGGATTGGAGGCGGCTTCAACGTGAAATTAGCAAGCGGAAAGGGGGCTGCTCTCAACGGCACCCAGGGTCCTCAGACAACCGGCTTTTCTACTATGACTTACACGTGAGTACTCACCTACCCCCTGTTCATCTGCTCGGATTTATCTCGCGCGACGATAAGAAGATATCATACTGACCCACTCTGATCTCTATACAGCACAACCTACCTTCTTTCCCAAAGCGACAGCGGTCAGCTGCTGACCATGACGGGCGCGCGGACGACGGTCCTGCCCTTGGCTACCGGTACTCCTGGCATCGTTTTAGGCAAGAACGTGACCGCCCCGGTTTCGCTGTCGTACCCTTCGGCATCGGGTGGCGCGAGCATCACGGCGTTCACGACTTACAGCGGTGGAGTCTACAGCGGCAGCTCCGCGGCCGCACCGAGCAGCGGGAGTTCGAGTGAATCTGCGCCGGAGGAAACGTAAGTGCAAACCTCTATAGTCCTTCACACATTGGGTTTCTCTCTTCATCGTGGACGCCAGAAACTATGATCCATGTACAGAACTGACAGTCGAGTAATATAGGCCCCAAGCTTCGTCCACGTCGGCACAGGCTGGCGATGTATTTTCGACGGAGCAGTCGTCGGATGGGCTCCAGCAGAACCTCGGAGGCCTTGCGTTCTTGATCCCTGCCGTGGCGGCCGCTGTTTTCCTCTTCTAATGTCCCTTCACCTCTAACGACCACGTCATTGTGTAGTACGCAATGGTTGGGTTCTTCTGCTTTCTGTGCTTTTTGGTTTTCTATATATTAGATTCCGGACTTATTATACTACTTGTAATATTTTACTATTACGTATACTTCCATTTCAGTATTCGTTAACCAATAATACAGGATGTTATATTGTGGTGTAATAACCAGCCAAGTATAAAACTCTTCCGTTTACCTCGTCTTAATGAATGGATGATCTCGACGGCCGAGCCGAAGAGATGAAAATGTTACAAAATGACTCCAAATGGAAACAGCATATTCTTCTTCCTCCGGAAATGAACGTTGGTTGCACTTCAAGACCTTAAGCGCGCATGTTGCCTACCACCATTCTCTTCCAAGGGTAATTACAGGAGGAAAGCTTAGGGAGAAGAGGTCGAAAAGATCAATCAATGCCTCTTTGTATGGAACGCAAGTAACTTTTGCCACAGCACTCGTGCCTTAGCCGCCGTCAATAACTACAGAAAACACTCCTGCAATCTCCCCATTGCTCTGCCTGTAGGGCGTGCAGACCTCGCCTTCGACTGTCTCACCGTTGCAGGTTCCAGAGCCTGTGCATTTATTGTTAGGGTGGGACTCATTTAAGCTTATAGGGCAATTTGCGTTTACCAACAGAGCATCGTATATAGGCTGTGAAGATGGCATAACCTATCTCGCCCGCCGGGACGTTCATGGTAGTGGTCGCAGTATCCGTGATGGACTCCTCGAAGGTCGAGGAGAAACTCAAGCCGAGAGATAGAATATCGGCAATCCCTAGCGACATTTTTATCGTCGTGCTCCAGGACTGCGATCTGGAGTGCGAGATTTCAACCTCGGACCCGGAGGTGCCACCGTCGACGTCGGTCCTCACGATCGTCGCGCCATCGGCAGGGCGGATATACGACGCATCGCCCTCGTTGGGGCCGGGCTTCCAGTCCCCATTGCAGATGCCGTCCTCCCGAGCCGCCAGAAGCTGGGCCCGGGTGTGCTGAGAAGGTGTGGCCTCCGTCTCCGGGGTTACGGCGTCAGCTGGGCCCTCGTAGGCTGGGGTGATCAAGGTGCCATTTCGCTGGAGGCGCACTGCGCCATAACTCTCACCTCCTCCGGACGCGAGAGCGCCAAATTTGGACGAGCACTCAGGCTGATTCGGAATGCCCGCCGCGCCGCAGTCACAGAAGCCGCAGCAGAACTGGACCATAAAGGTCTCTTCAAGGTCAAGCTTGCCACACGTGGCCTGTTGGTAAGTATTTCGGACCAACCCACTGGTTTCATGTGTTCGTTAGCCACCGTAAGGGCCTTGATGTCCCATCTTCTAGCAAAAACATACCAGGCTTTGCGACCTTGCCGAGCGGGACTCTTGACGATAAGATAGCAATTCTCGGCCACGTCCTGCTCCGGGACATCAAAGTAGGCACGGAAGTCTCTGGATAGCACTCAGTATACTTGACAGATTTTTGAGGTGGAATGTGTTATGATACCTAACATCCGAGGGCGGGAAATCTTGACCCCCCAAAACATCCTCGGTGTTGTACGTTATGCACTCGGGATATACAGTGCCAATACCTGCTAGGGTTACTGGGCAGTCACCGCATTCCTCGTCACGACACATGCTGTAGTCGTCGGCGCGGACATGGCCAATGTCTGTGATGGATATGCCCAGGACCCAGAGGGAACGGAAAGCCATGATAGCTAAGGAATGGGAGAAGGTGCTGCACTCAGGGATATATGTGTAACAAAGAGTACAGCGACTTAGGTTTGGTGGGTAAGGTGGTGTAGTACGTTTTGTCAAATTGCTAAAGGAACCTTGGGATATCAGGGGCCTTTTATAGCAATGCAAGGGGTGCTTTAAAAACAATAATCTGGATGAAGCCCCCTTCGATTCATCTCCCGATGTGAGTCTTCTCGGCTAGAAGAGACTGATATTCTTGCCAAGATATGAATGATGTATATATTCTTTAAAAGGAAGCCCCTAACGCAATGCTTACCAACACGCCACCATCGCAGTCCCCAGAACTACCCGTAATCTGTCCTCACATCTTTCACTCGATTCGATCATAGCCATAGTTCTCGATTCCCATGAATATCACCCCTCATCTCTTGAGGCAGTTGGTGGACTGACATGCAGTTAGTTTACTACTGGTACGGCCTCGTCAAGGTTGGGTCGTGGTATGCTTACGAGCAGTGTATATTGAAATATAGGTCAGGTCAGTGGCAGGCAGCTGTGATGAGGTGCATCTGGCGTAAATAACGGTCCGAAATGTGTGGCAGTGCCAATCGGAGTCCGGTCACGTATGAACCCCGGGTCGGCAAGCGAGCTACCACACCGAAAGAAAGTCCACGGGAGGACGAAGTGTGCAGATCATGGCCTCTTTCCTCGTTTCTGGAAGGTCGTATTGACATTAGCCAAGGCACTGTTGGTTTTTGTTTTGAATCCTGCTGGTCTCACCATACGACGTTCTCCAATTCGGTTGATTCTTACTGATGTAGAAATCCGAATCCGAGCAGGTGCAGCGGTCAATCAAGCCAACCGAGGGGGCCGCCTAGGTTGTTGGGAAGTAGCACACATGTTAAGGACGTCGAGAAGGTCGGCTGTCCGTTCCAATACAATATGACCATGAATGAAGCTGGACGAATAATGACCAAGGGCTCTGGACTACAAATATCGGTCGAGTATCTCCATCGTCCGCGGTGCTCATAAATGTAATCTAACTTTCACAAAGCCTGTTGTCCTCATCCGTTCTACAGCTCGAGAACACGAAACGAGACTCCAATCTCACTGTCCACTACCAAACGCTCAACATAAAGAACATGGTACTACACATTGCTACTCTGGCTGGCTTCCTTGGCTTCGCCACCGCCAATTTGTAAGTAAAGCAACAAATCGTAATGCTCTTCTGAGGCAACTTACTCTGACTGGCTTGCTAGGTCCCTCGAGTTCTACGAAGCTGGCTGTCCCAACGACGACTCGCCCGGAGCCGACGGCTACATCGGAGGCTCCAACACGGACGAGTTGTGGTGTGTTGCAGTCGACATCGCCCATAATGTCGTCGCTACGAACATCGCCCAGGAGAACATGGAGTTCACCCTCTTTTCCGACCCACTGTGCGCAAAGGACGCTGCCATTAATACGTTTACCACGGATGGCTGCAAAAGTCATTGGACAGCAGGTAAGTAAACCTCTGATTTCACCATGGGGAAGAAGCTGACTGGAGGCCTTGTAGCAAGTCATTGCGGCTGCAAGAATCATTCCCATAAAGTAGAAGGCTGGAAACCTGATTCTTTGGCCTACCGCGTGCAAAGCGGCAATGGCGGGACTGTCGGGATACTGGGGAGGTTTCGTAGAGTGTCAGTCGCTTTCTTAAATGCTGGTAGAATATGGCAGATTCAATGGACATTCACTTGTTGTATTATCCTTCAATTCAGCTGCATAAACCCATCTCACGTAATAGCCTAATGAGGCAGGTGACCCCTGATAGTACCGCATTCGGGGTTTTACCAGCTTGATCCCAAAGTATTATATGAGCCAATAAGTAGCGCGGTGGAAGCGCCGAAGGGTGGAACGCTTTTTATAGTGTTGTATCGCCAAGTTTAAACAATGTAGTTACGTTTCTATGATGTTGGCGTGCAGAAATGAAACACTGAGAGATCACGGATTTGGTTGCAAGTACGTCTCATTGTTGATAGTCATCATTTCGTTGGTCCCGTCTGGTCCAGAGCCAAGCCGGTTAAGATAGGGCTACAAAACCGTCTGACACGAGCGACGCGTTCCGACTGAATGGTTCAGCGAATCAGGCACTATCGCCCCATGGGGTCGTGAGGACAGCGGCGGCTTCTTCGAGGCCCTGAAGACGCCCAACCTGACCGGGACGTACTCCTTCGCCACGCCCAACATCTCGGCCCCTCTGGGGACCGGCGAAGTCACGGAGGAAATGAATTCCGCCCTTCCGGGCTGGTCCCTCTCCGTCACCATGAGGACCGGTGCCCCATTCCGTGGCCAGCACTACACGGCCGGCGAGGTCGTCATGCACACGCCCCCCTCCCTGCTGACCAACATCACCGACGCGGGCAGCGGCCAGAAAAACGTCTCGGTGCTGGACGAGTGGAAACTATGCATCATCCACTGGGACCTCATTGACGAGCCCTACCCGGATGCCATGCGCCGCGACGATGGCACCTGCTCCAGCGTCCTGAGCCCCGGCTGCCTCCGTGACGTGCAGGCCGCGGCCCGGAGGAAATGTGCGGACCCGCACATCAACGAGATCCCCGCCTGTGCGAAGGACGACACGCGGCCATCCCGGACGTCGTCCGTGTCCGGCGTCCTGCCGGCGCAGTCGATCCGCGAGTTCCCCGGGGCCAAGCGGAGCTGATGACCTTTTCTACGTCTCCCGCGCCCGGCGGCCCCGGCAACCTGACTTCCTATAACGACATGGGAACCGTCGCCTGGCCGACGCTGCTCACGCTGCGGGTTGGCGGCGGCGTCGCGGGCTGGTCGGGGCTGTTCTGCATACGGCCCACCGAGGCGGTCAACGGGAGCACCCTGCCGGTCTGGGAGAGCAAGGAGGAGGGGGCTGGTGACGAGGGTGCTGCTACTATGCAACTCGCCATCGACAGAGTTTCGAGGTTTGGACTGAGTGCAGCCACACTGGCTTGGCTGGTGTTGTGGTAGGGAGGTGACGCCGACTTGGGCCAGTCAGTAGCATGGGTATCTTATATAAAGACTAGGCTGGATATATATACATTAACCTCATCACCCAGTCCCGAAGTATTCAATTTCAAACAGGCCTCGCTTTCTTCTTCTTTAAGTACAGGGGCCTTCGATTCAATTTTCAGATATGATATCTACATACTACAAAACCAAGATCGCCAGTGCGGCCGCCAGCGGTCCGAGGGCCAGGGCACGGACACCGCTCATGGACCCGTAGATGCCAGCCGCAGCGCTCTTCAGCGAGGAAGAAGAGGGGGTGTTGCTCGTGGAGCTGCCGCCGCCGGAGGTGGTGTTGGTGGAGGAGGCGACCAGAGCGGCCAGCTTGGGGTCTTGGTTGAAGCTGGCCGTGACCGAGGACGAGTTGGTGCAGGCCGAGGGGATCTTGTCGTTGACGCCAGCGACGAAGTTGACGAGGGCGCACTACATATTTCATTGCTTTGTCAGTCTGTCTGAAGCTCCGAAAAGGGAGAGAAAAAAAGAGAGAAAAAAAGAGAAAAAAAAGAGAGAAAAAAAGGGAGAAAAAAACAAAAAGAAAAAGAGAAAAAACAAAAAGAAAAAGAAAAAGAGAAAAAAGAAAAAGAAAAAGAAAAAAAAATTTAATAGCTCGGGAGGCTTCCCATGACATACCTGGTACAGCATGCCGTCGTCGCCGTCGGCCACGATGCTCAAGACGGCCTTCTGGCCGATGTAGCTGTCCGGGACGGCGACCTTTGGGACGCAGAAGGTGCCGACGCCGCTCTGCTGAACCTGGCCATAGACCTCGGTCCAGTTGCCGGCGGCCTTGTCGTCGGTGGTGATGCGGTAGAGCCACTGGGTCTGGGGGTGGCCCGACTTGGTGGCGATGGCGTCGCCGCCGACGTGGAAGTCGGTGGCCGCTTTGCTGAAATCGGCCGTGTAGCCGCCGCAGGGCGCGTCGCCTTCCTTGTCGTCGTCAAAGGGGCCGATGGTCGGCGGGTACTGCACCTGGAAGTGGGCGTGGGCGGCTGACAGGAACAGCAGCGTCGCGGACGCGAGGGACAGGAGGGGGGCCATGGTGGTAAGGACTGAAGAAGAGAGTTGTGATTTGTCCCGGGGAAGGCGAAACTGGAAGAGAGTTCTGGGCAGAGATGGGGATTGGGTTTATGTTGCGGAGTCAAAGCCGACACAGTTCCTTGGACTGGTGCAGGTGATCGTCAATTGGTTTGGACAGAGAAGAAGTGAGACAGGGCTGAGCGCCGACAGCACTCATCTACCTACCTACTTATATGTCACATCTCGCACAGAGGGGATCTGAGCTCGGCTGGCTGCAACTACAGTAGCTACTTCCCACTTCCCAATGCACCGGACAGTCGCCCCCATGCACCCAGAAGACGGCGCGTCGGGACTGGTGGGCTTGTCTAGGTCGTTCTTTAACGTTTGAAGGGGCGGTCTAGTCGGGTCGAACCAGGCTACAGGGAGATGGCTGCCGCGAAGCTACCAAAGAAGTAGGTTTGGGGGGGAGGCGGAAGAGCGGGCCAATCGTGAGCAAGTTTCTCCTGGGGCAAATGTTTCGAGAAACCCCTTTACGGTTTTCCGCATGGACTATCTTGAACTCTCTTGCGAAATGAGCTTGCCCTGCTATCCAGTCGAAGCGAGCACCATACGCCAGCGCGACATTTGAATACACAGAATGCCATTTTCGAATGAAGTTGTGAGTAGTCAGCTTGGGCTCTGAGAGATGATGCCGATCCCAAGGTACCCAGAGCTACGCTATCGGCAGGGGCTTCCGGTGTCCGACCTGCCAGATCGAGTAGAGATCGGGTGGAACCATTGGCTCGGAGGCCTTAGACAAGCTTTTGCGCCAAGCCTGTCGGGAAGAAGTTACAGGGGACTGCTCTTCTGGGTGTGTTGGTTGTTTACCGAGTTCCCTCTCTGATGTAGAGCATACGAATACAGACGATGAGCCATGGCTGTCGCATTATGAAACTTGACAAGACATCATCTTTATCTGAGCCACTGTGATAACTCGGAATTAAGAATAAGTCGTACACCCAGCATTGCCGTAGCGCAGCTGAATATACGACGTACAAGGGACTCCGTCTAGTGCGACCGGCGGGGAAGCGAGGGGTAGCTGCTTGTCCCAAGCGCGACTGGTTGAGTTGATATGAGCAAGTTGTGGCTAAGGCTAGGCCCGAGAGCTAGACTGCTCGGCAGCCAAAAAGCTGCTCAAACTTGCGCCTCTAGTACTTACTCAGGATTGCGCGCCAATGATGCAGCGGCACTTGGCTTGCTCGGGCAGAGAGGCTGGACAGCTGAAGCACCAGGAGAACGGACGGGGCCGCGGGTGGCTCATTCCAAGCATGTGTTCTTTGAGGCTCTCCTGGGCGTAGCACACACCGGACAACAAAGTTGACAGCGACATCAACACCCGCTGACATAACAAAGGACGGCAGACAAGACACTCTTGTGTTCCCATGAGCACGTTTCCGCTTTGCCTTCCATGTGTAACTAGTAACCTAGCTCCTGAGGCTGGATCTTGGAGGTGGAACTTCCCGACTGCCTGGTTCTTAGTAACGACCGTCTTACACCGTTCGAACGCCCATCATCTCGTCTTTGTCCTCCGACCCTCAGTCTGGACTCAACGGCGTCGCATTGGCCGCGCGGTCTCGAAACGCTTTACGAAGGATCAACTGGCCAAGACCAAGTGTCTTCTTTCGTGTCGGCTCAATATCTCAATCAGTCTGGCGTCATCACGAACTGGGCAAACGGATTGAACACGTCAATATTGTACAACGCGCGCTCTACCACAGAGTCATTCGACCCGAGCTCCCTGATTGAGGAACCTTTCCTTGGATTTCAATTCAAGTGCTTGGCGTGTCTGTTCAACTCGACCTTGACATCTGGATAGTGCGCCAACTTACATTCGCCGTCGTCTGCAGCGGCAGCAAACCACCGCCAAGATGGACATGGGCACAGGAGGGATGGACATGGGCAGCGGCATGTTCTCGAAAGACAACATGGCCCTCGCCCGCGCATACTGGTACATCATCGCGGGGGTGCTGGCACTCCTGCTGCTGATACGTTTGGCCAACTCGGGCCAGCACTGGTTGAGGTAAGCAGGACGAACTCAAGCGCAAGAAACATCAAAGAAGGTGAGCTGATCACGGACGGGGCTTTAGGCTGAGGACATCGCGGACAAGCTCGATGCGGTATCCCACCAAACCCACGACGTGGTACTGGCAGACCTGGGCGACGCTGACGGCCGTGACCCGCGAGATTAGCTACCCCCAGCTCTATGTGCCGCACAAGTATCTGTCGTGGATGACGCCGCCGCCCATGGGCCGGGTGCTGGTGCTGCTGGCGTACTGGGCCGTCATCATCTACATGATGACGGCGGGGGCCATCGTCAAGGACGTCTACTTCTGGGAGCGCATCGGCTTCCGCAACGCCTGGGTCACCGTCACGCAGGTCCCGCTGCTGTACCTCCTGTCATCCAAGACGAGCCTCGTGGCGCTGCTGGCCGGCACGAGCTACGAGCGGCTCAACTGGCTGCACCGCTGGGTCGCGCGCACCGTCTTCGTCACGGCCACGGTGCACGGCTTCCACTTCTGGACCGAGTGGGTCCTGGCCAACTTCGTGCAGGACTACCTGCAGTGGATGCCCATGGTCAAGTTCGGGCTCGGCGCCTGGGGCCTGCTGCTGTGGATGGTGCTGACGTCGCTGCGGCCGGTCCGCGCTCTGGCGTACGAGGTGTTCGTCGTGCAGCACGTCGTCGCCGCCATCTTCTTTCTGTGGGTCGTTTATCTGCATGTGCCGGCCAGCGCGCGCTACAACGTCTGGTTCGCCATCGCGGCGCTGAGCTTCGATCGCGCGTTCCGGCTCGGCATGCTCCTGTGGCAGAACATCAAGTTCAGCAGGCCGAATCCGTCGCGATGCAAGGGGGGCCAGAGGTTGGGGCACAACACCCAGATCACGGCGGTCGGGGATTCGATCACGGTGCTGACGATCAAGGACGTGCACTTCCGGTGGCGGGCGGGCCAGCACCTTTATCTGTGGCTGCCGCGTGTGGGCGCGTTCGAGACGCACCCATTCACCATCGCGTCGGCGCACCAGATGCCCGAGACATGCGTGTGCAACAGCATCCAGCTGGTGGTCCGGGCCCATGCCGGCTTCTCGAAGCGGCTGCACGCGTACGCCAAGAGGCTGGAGACGTCGGGGACGAAGAAGAAGAAGGAGCAGACGCTCACGGCGTGGGTGGCGGGGCCCTACGGACGGCCCCCGCGGTGGGACATCTTCGAGACGCTCGTGCTCATCTCGGCGTCGACGGGCGCGTCGTTTACGCTGCCCATCCTGGAGAGCGTGCTGGATGCCAAGGACCAAACGATCTGCACCAAGCGCATTGATTTCCTGCTGGCGGCGCGGCAGGGGCGACGAGGTCGGGTTTTATTTGGGGAGGCTGCACGAGGCACTGGCTAGGGCGGCGGAGCGGGGCATCGAGCTGTCCGTGTCCATCGCGGTGACGGGGAATGGGCAGCTCGAGGCTATCTCGGAGTCGCTCCTTCTTCCGCGGTCAACTGCGGCAGACCTGGACAAGGAGTACCATGGGACGGAGGAGAAAGACATCAGCAGGAGAGAAAAGTGCAGATGTTGAGCCGGGTTCGTCTGAGGGTTGTTGCTCCAAGAGCCGCCAACGACGCGTCGTGTCGCGGACCAACAGCACGGACTCGCACATCCACCACTCGGCGGCGCGGCCCGACGTCGCGGGATTCGTGCGCAGCGCCGTCGAGGCCACGGGCGGCGAGACGGGCGTCGTGGTGTGCGGCGGCGCGTCGCTGGTGGCGAGGGTGCGGACCAGCGTGGCCCGGCTGAGCGACGAGCGGGGGCGTGCACAAGGGACGGGGGCGCAGGGGATTCATTTGCATGTGGAGGAGTATTGTTTTTGAGGGACTGCCGCCGGTTGGTTGGTTTACTCAACTCGGCATGTGCTGAGAGCAAAGTGTACGACGTGGCTGGAGGAGGCGTGTACACAGACTGGACGAGACTTGCAGCAGCTGGACTGTCTTTTTCGGCCGGGAGATCGAGGTACATGCCGAAGGGCGTGATACGATGCACCCCGGCGAGATAAAGCATCCCATCGAGGCTCTGTGCCCGGGATGAGGAGGAACTCGGCACAGCAAATACATTTCGCCATCGTTGAGAGCAGCGGCGTTACTATCATGCCAGCGGGATGCATGTCACATCGGTCTTCACCATCGAGTGAAGCGACGTGGCGGCCACAGTTTGAACAGTCCAAGCTCTTCTTGGACGTATGTTTACGAAGATTCAACTGCAAGCAAGTCCAGGAATGAGGATGAGGCCCCGAGGAAGCACCAACTTTGTAAAACTGACATTGGCCAAAGCAGTAGGGGTAATGTTTGATGTCAAAAACTGGCAGCACAGGTCGTCCAGTCTCACGAAAGACGCCAGGTCATTGGTCGTGTTAAGTTTAGGATACAGGAGGGTAATAAGTGGTGCCGCGACACCTGCAAGTCGTCGCGAAGATGGTGCAACGCAACAGACTAAAAGGAACTGAGTTGAACAGGCCATGAAAGGCATTGCGATCGAGAAGCTTGAATTCAATGATATAGCATACCTCGAGAGAAGATTCAGAATAGCTCGGCGGCCGAAGCAATTCTATAGAAAGGACATTCAGGGGCTTCGTAATACAGTGGGCCACCAAAAATAACGCGAAACGCAAAACCTCATATTCTTTTAATTCTTTAAATAATACGCTTTTAACGCTATAATAAGTATTATTTAAAACTTTAAATAATAATTAAATATTTTAAAGTATAAATAATTTTAAAACTTTACTTTATTTTAAGTTTTAATATTTCTAATCTTTAGGCTTTAAATACTTAAACCTATAGTATATAAATTACTAATAAATTAAAAAAAATTATTTTTTATATAATAAAACGTATATATTATAATATATTAAAGTCCTTGTATTCTTTTAATTTTTTTACATAAAGATAAAAAGCTTTAAATTAATATTAAGTTTTTAAAGAATATATATGTTTATTTTAAGAAATAAAATAAAATAAATACTAGATTTAAAAATAAATAATAATATTTCAACAGCTTTATTTTATAAATACTAAGTTTAATATATTAAAATATTTTTATCTATTTTATTATATTAAATATAATATTTCTTATTAATTTATAATAATTTAATCTTTTTATAACTTTAAAGAAAATTATTTTAATTAAAAATTAACTACTATTATATTAAGCTTTAAAAGAATATTACTCTCGACTTAAGGGCTTATTTTTATATAAAGTGTGGAATTAAATATTCAATGCTGCTTTAGCTGGCGCAGGACAGGTTCTTAGACAACAAATTCAAATTACACGTAATCTCAGCCACCTCAAGTATACTTATTCACCCATCACATTGAGACATATTAATCAAAATAAATTCTATATTCTAGCAATTGTGAGGAAAGATGCTATTTACAGCTTCGGCAAGTGGTCAGCAGTGAGTGCTATCCCAGGACCCTTGGGTGGGGCGGGACCAGTAAGGGCCGTTGACCGACGGGCTAGAGTGAGTCAATGCGACAGCGCCCAATTCAATCGAGTCAACAGCGCGTCCGACCTAGGAACCAACACGAGCTGGTTGTCGACCTGGGATAGACTCCATGCTGTGTTTCCAACGAGAGCGAAAGAGCGCAATCGCAACTGTATGAGTACCCGAAGTGGGAGACTTGCCTCAATGTCGGCTCTAAGCCGTCATGGCTTATCCAGGCTCGCCATCCCTTCTTCCTCTTCTTCTGTTTTCTCCCTGAAGCCGCGGACGCTATCGTCGCTATCAGCACTGTACGCATTTTCAAATTCAGTTTCACCCACCAAGCCCGCTAGGCCCGATTCCGCCTGGCGCCTTTCACCCCGCCATAATTTTTGCCATTCTCCTTCGCGATCGCTTCAACCCCACCATTGCCGACCTTGTCACAGTCATTGCGCTTTCGAGTCATCGTCCTCGTCCCTGGTTCCTCGACTTACCCACCTCGCAAAACCAAACGCGCATTCCTCCCGGCCCATCACGAGCAAGAGGTTCTCCTCCCATACCTCATCCTCCATCACCACCGACGACGCCATGGCGAGCGACGCCTCCGTAGACAACCTGGCCAAGGAGTTCAAAGACCTGCCCGCCCTCGACAAGTACCCCAACTGCTTCCCCGACATCAACCCGGTCGACATCTACCGCTCCCACATCACCTCCATCCTCAGCAAGATCACCGGCGTCGACTCCAAGATTGTCTACCCGGCCCTGCAATGGACCTCCACTCTCGACAAGGGCGACATTGTGCTGCCCATTCCTGCCCTGCGCGTCAAGGGCAAGCCCGATGCTCTGGGTAGTGAGTGGCTCTCCAAGGTGTGTGCTCTTCTGATGTTACTTCACCTCCAAATAGCTCCTCTTCTCTCTCTTACTAACACTTCCCCCACAGTGGCCCGGTTCCTCACTCGTCGAGACGCCCGTCCTCAACGGCGCCTTCCTCTCCTTCTTCTTCAAAGCCGGTCCCCTGACCCAGACGACCATCCCTCTGGCACTGAAGCACCGCAAGGACTTCGGCACCAACAAGGCCGTCGGCCTCAAGGACCAGAGCGACCCCTCCCAGGGCCGGAAGCGCATCATTGTCGAGTTCAGCTCCCCAACATCGCCAAGCCCTTCCACGCCGGCCACTTGCGAAGTACCATCATCGGAGGTTTCCTCGCCAACTTATATGAAGCTGCCGGCTGGGATGTCGTCCGCATCAACTACCTCGGTGACTGGGGTAAACAGTACGGTCTGCTGGCCCTCGGGTTCGAGAAGTACGGCAACGAGGAGGAACTGACCAAGGACCCCATCAACCACCTCTTCCAGGTCTACGTCAAGATCAACGTCGACATCAAGGCCGAGCAGGACAAGGCTGAGGAGCTCGAGAAGGAAGGCAAGGCCGAGGAGGCCCAGAAGATCCGCGACGAGGGGCTGGACGAGCAGGCCCGCCGCTACTTCAAGCTCATGACCGAGAGCGACGAGAAGGCCCTCGCCTTGTGGAAGCGGTTCCGCGACCTCTCCATCACCCGCTACAAGCAGACCTACGCCCGCCTCAACATCCACTTCGACGACTACTCGGGCGAGAGCCAGGTCCCCGAGTCCGACATGGAGGAGGCCGCCAACAAGATGCGCGAGATGGGCCTGACGGAGGAGGACAAGGGCGCCCAGCTCATCGACTTCTCCAAGCACGTCCCGGGCAAGCAGGGCAAGTCGCTGGGCAAGGTCATCCTGCGCAAGAAGGACGGCACCGCCCTCTACCTGACGCGCGACATCAGCGAGTTGCTGAACCGCGAGAAGAAGTACAAGTTCGACCACATGATTTATGTATTGCGTCGCAGCAGGACCTGCACTGCCAGCAGTTCTTCAAGGTGGTGGAGCTGATGGGCTACAAGGACATCGCCGCCAAGGTGCAGCATATCAACTTCGGCATGGTGCTGGGCATGAGCACCCGCAAGGGCACCGTCAAGTTCCTCGACGACATCCTGCGCGACGTGGGCGACTTCATGCACGACGTGATGCGCAAGAACGAGGACAAGTACAACCAGGTCGAGAACCCCGTCCAAGTGGCCGACACCCTCGGCATCAGCAGTGTCATGGTGCAAGACATGACCGGCAAGAGGTATATTTATACGGTCTCCTTCATTTTGGGCAATCATCATCGATAATTCTGACTAACATCATCCAGGAATAACAACTACACTTTCAACATGGAGACCATGACGTCGTTCGAGGGCGACACGGGCCCCTATCTCCAATACGCACACGCCCGTCTGTGCTCCATTACTCGCAAGGCCGGGCTGAGCGAGGAGCAGATTGCGACGGCCGACCTGTCGCTGCTGACGGAGAAGCACGCCGTCAACCTCGTCCGCGTGCTGGCGCAGTGGCCGGACGTCGTCTCCAACACGCTGAAGACGCTGGAGCCCACGACGATCATGACCTACCTCTTCAAGATGACGCATACGCTCAGCTCGAGCTACGATGTTCTCCGCGTGGTTGGCAGCGAACACGAAGTGATGCGGGCCCGTATGGCTCTGTACGATGCGGCCCGCGTAGTGCTCAACAATGGAATGCGTCTGCTGGGCTTGTCGCCGGTGGAGCGGTAAGTTTCATCTTGACCTTGTTGTGTTTGCGGAATTAATTGCTAATTAATTGCTGACTCAATGTACAGTATGTGAGGTGATTCATTTCGGATGCTATCGACATACTTCAGAAAACTTGATGATACCTGGGTTCTCCGATGAACGGGAGAAAGGAGAGGCGTTTGGGCTTGGCATAGCGAGAAGTGCATGGCGATCGATAGCTAGATCTAAAGGAATAGCGACGATAGTAACGACGAATGATGCTGCTCTACGAGTGAAGTGGGCCATGATAGATGGATAGAAGTGGTAGCTCAAAAGATCTACACGATCAAGGTCAAAACAAGGTAAATCAAAAGTCAAAAGTCAAATCTCAGAAAGTGTCTCAGGTTCGTGACCAAAATAGCAAATGATTGATTGGTATTGGAGTGAAAACAAAGAGAAGAAAAAACTGCCAACGCATCGGGATATCAAAAAGAAGTAGAAAATCCAGCAAGGCATCATTATAGAGATGCGATAGTAGCCCCCAACTGCTTTTCCACCGCCGTCTAGGCGATCGCTCAGTCAGCCACCCACACGAGAACACACACATTACAACCTCTCACTCCTCGCTTTCCCACTTGCAACAAGATTGCCACCACAGCGACTTGAATTACATCGTTCCGCCCCCCTCTCACTTCGAAGCACCCGCCTTCTCTCCTTCGGCATTGTGATCGTGCCCGCCCTTGCCGAACTCCTCCTTCAGCGCCTTTATGGGGCTGTCCTGCGACATGATGTCGAGCATGCGCTCCTTCCGGCTGCGGCGCGCGCTCTGCTGGTTGGCCTCGTTGGCGTGGCGCTCCGTCTCGTCGAGGTCGCTGATGTCGTCCGAGCTAAGCGAGCTGCTGCTGGGGCTCCGGTTCAGGACCATGTGCACGTTCTGGCCCTCGTTCTTCTTGACTTCGCGCTGCTGCTCTTTCAGTTTCTGGTCCTCTTCGTCGTTGCAGGCGAGGGTCACGATCCCCAACCCGGGGAAGTTCATCTCGAGGAATTTCTGCAGGTCGGGCAGGACCGAGGCGTCCGGGCGGTAGGTCCCGCTGTCGTTGTCGATGACGAGCTGGTAGTACTCCGGGCGCGTCGGCGGCTTGTCGTGCGGGGGGCCGCCGGGTACTTCCGCGTCGCGCGGGTGTGTGGGCTGCTTCGGGTCGGGGTCGGCCGAGGCCGTGGGCTTCTTGAGGCGGCGGATCAAAAACTCGCCCGAGCAGGCGATGTAGGCCGCCACGTCGCTGTGCATCGTGTGCTTGCTCAGCAGGTCGATGCCGAACTCTTTACCGGTCTCGGTGAAGCGGAAGAGGCCGTCGAGCGTGAGGACGTACGTGAAGGTGCGGCCGCCTTCGTCGTAGTGCGCCAACTTCAAAAATTGGAGGCTGGCTTCCTCGGTGCAGGGCTCGAAGCGGTGGTACTCGGTCGAGCTGTCGAAGTTGTAGATGCGGCGGTGCTGGTGGGACAGGGCCTGTGGGTGGGTAGTGAGTTAGTTGACTGTTCTTCTTTTCTTTTTCTTTTTCTTTTCTGGGGGATGGTAGATTTGGGTTGGGTACTGCTGCTAGTTACCTTGTGCAAGATGCGACCCCGCAAGCCGCTCCGCGAGAACATCATGCCGATCATGGGCCGGAACTCGACGTAGCGGTGGTACAGATTGGGCGGCACGGGCCCCTGGAGCTGGATCTCGTTGGCCTGGAAGTCGTACTTCTGCGTCTTGTTGTTGCTGCTGCCGGCCTGGTCATTATTGTGGCCGCTGCTGCCGGGGTTTCCGTTGCCGTCGGTGCCGTTGACATTCTGGGTATCAGGGTGGTCGCGGGCCTCGGCCTGCTCCGTCGCCGTCGCCTCGCCCGAGTTCTGGTCGTGCTCCTCGTCCCGGTTGACCTTGAGGCCCGCGAGCCGGCCGATCATGGGCGAGAAGTGGCGGAAGTAGAAGGTCGGGCCCAGCGTGTACATGTGCGCGTGCGGCGGCGAGTTGGACAACCCCAACACCTCGGCGCTCATGAAGAGCCGGGGCGTCATGGAGGCGCCGCGGTGCAGGGCCGTGGTCGCGGCTTTCACGAGGTAGGCCCGCTTGCTGCCGGCGCGCTTCTTGACCTCGAAGCCGGCCACCGGGAACCCCTTCCACTGCTCGTTGACCGAGTGCACCAGCACCGTCACGTTGCCGAGCCGGTCGTTGTGGTCGGGCCAGTCCTCGTCGTAGACGCGCACCTTCAGCTTGAAGCCCGAGGCCGGCACGTTGGCGACGGTCCACGAGTCCTCCCACGCGGGCTCGAGCGTCTTGCGGATCGTCGGGGTGCGGTGCTCGAGGTTGGGGTCCTCCTTGTGGCGCTTGGGGAGGTTGGTCGTCAGCGTTGCGACGCAGAAGGGGTCCGAGGCCTGCGTGCCCAGGTCCGCGGCCGGCAGGTTGGTGGCGCGGTGGAACGTGAACTTCACCGTGTACCCCGGCGGCGCGTCGGGGATGGGCGTCGTGTCGAAACCGCCCGCCGGCTTGGCTTTCGCCTTGATCTTGTCTTTTTGGTTCTTGTACTTGTCCTTCATGCCCGACGTGCCGATGCGCTTCGGCGGGTTCATGCCGGACGGCGCCGCGGCGGTGGCGGCGTCTTCGTTGGCATCGTTGGGCTTGCTGTTGGTGCCGTTCACCTCCCTTTCCTTCTTCTTCTCGGCCTTTATGTCTTTTTCGTCCTTGCCTTGCGCCTCGTCTTCTTCTTTCTGTTTTGCCTCGGCGTCGTTATTCCGCTTTCGCCGGCCGTCTGTCACGACTTCGAAATTGGCTTCGTGGTTTACATCACCACCTCCGGTCGCATGCGGGTTGGAATGATGATGCGGGATTGCATGATGCGCATGTTCTCCAATACCGTTCGCATTCGCCCCGTTCGCGGTCCCCACCTCACCTTGGCCGGCGGCGTTGTCGTTGGCTGCTGCCGACATGGCTGGCGCACGCGCGGGTCCAGTATTATTTGTTGTTTGCGACAGGCCGCGGCGCCGATGATGTCAGCGTATCGAGTCGTGCTCGATGCGATCGGATGCCGACGGCTCCCCGGTGCCCAAATCTCTTGGCAGGCGGGAGACTAGGAACAATAAGACAGGACAAAAAATAGCCCGGCAGCGAATCGAACTCGTCACTTTTCGTGACTAGATTGTATGTATGCAGCCGCCGCAATTGGTTTCAGTGGTTCGTGCCGTCGCAAATAGCAAATCCTTGTCGCTTGCGTATTGGAATGCAACGATTTTGTTGGTCGCCAAGAGCCAGATTCGAAGGAATCCCGAGCGCGATGAAGTGCCAAGAGGAAGAGGGGAAGCTGGGGGGGCTCTTCTTTCAATCGGACAGGCAAAGCGTATACGTCGCAGATACGTCGTAGTAGGTAAGGACCGTCGTAGAGTGTGATTGTGCGCGCACGCCGCTATGTCAGTTGTAAAATGCAATGTAAGGCTTGCTTTGCTTGCTTTGGTGCTCTCCGGGACTCTAATCAAAATCCGTATTAGCCAAAGTCTAGACCACACCTCTAAGGAATTCTCGTGGCTGACAGAGAGGACAGAGGGCAGACGAAAAAAGATATCGAGACGGTTAAGAAGTCAAAGTCTCTCAAAACCACGTCGCTTCAGGAAATGGACGATCGTGACAGCATGCAATTGATCAATTGATAATGGTTTGATTTAATGCTCTGATCTACTAAGGAATGCATGCCCGTTGGTCACCAAATGGCTGGTGAGACGCGCGTTCGGCGACAGCATCGCGGTTATACGGCACGCCGGCCATCTTCACTTCACTTTTTGCGCTTCTGCGCCCTCACGCTTTGCCGCATTGCCATCAGCCCAACTCTCATGTTCAGTGCTAATGATTCAAATTTGGCCCTGGTCGGCCCCTGTGGTTTTAAGAAAGCCGTTGTGCCCCTCCCTCACCTTCTTTTTTTCCCTTGCGCGCCCATCTCTCTTGACCCCTCTCAAGGCTTAAACAAGTTATTAACAAACCCCTCCCCCCAAATCCTATTTGGAAACAGGGAAAACAGGATGTTTAGCTAGATTTGACGTCAGGTGCTCCCCAGGGCCCCCTTTAGTAAGCCGGCTAGAGAAGGCTAGCAAGGGATGCGACGACAAAGAGAACAAAAAGAGGCGAACGAATGCATTTCAATATAACCGCCCTGGAGCTAGACTCATAATAAATGTTCCGAGCAGCGCCGATACACGCGGGAGCCTCTACTCTTGGCAGCTTGGCACATGGGATCTCGGAATTCTGCTGGGCTGAAGCTCTCGGAGCATGTGTCAGCGACAAACCTATTGGGTCTTGCCTTGTCCTCTGTTTCGGGTGCCGGAGGGAATCTCGGTGCGTTCCGGCCACCGCCTCCCAAGAAAAGAATCCTCAAGCTTTTTGACCTCTCAGAGAGGGTGGGCATTGAGTGATGAAGGGGACCGAGAATCCTATGTATGTACTCACTCGCCGCACTCTACTTGCTACGGAACTCAGCGTCATTAGTCATGAAATCCTCCACCACGACCCTTCAGGTCCTTCTTGCGTGTGTCTTGCGTATGTGTGCTGTGCTGTGCCCACTACGGCTGCGACCGTGATGGCGCTTGGTGGTTGGGGACTCCTCAACCTGAAAAGCACCCCCTCCGCCAAAACAAAGAGTCAATTGTCTCCTAATCGTCGACCGTTGGACCGTTATCGCTGATCCCTTTTCAAGTATCATCTGCCCCCCTCCTGGGGTGAAGCTTCCAATTAATATAGTAGAAGATAGGGATGGCTCCAGGTGAGAATGGTCGGAACCACCCGAGCCATCCCAGCACGACATTCTCTCGCCAGCAGCAGAGTAGGTAGTCTGCGCAAGCCTTCGTGTGCATCACCAGAAAAAGGCAATCTAACCTGTAACCCAAAGATGATCACTGATCAGCTCGTTCCGTCCATCCTTATTTTGAAGATCGTGATACTCTGCGCGACCAGTGCACCCGCCCGGCTTGTGATTGTCGCGATAGCTGCCCGTTTTCGGGAAATTGTTGTCAATGGCTGGGGGCAGTGCAAATGAAATGCACCCTGGCACCACCCCTGCTACGATCATATTAACTGCATTGCTGTCGTATTACTGAGCATGACCGAGAAGGAAAGACTCCCGATTGCTTGCTTGCTTGGACCCTCGGGGAACAGCTGAGATACAGCAAATGCTATGCAATCAAGTACCGGTTCATCCCAACATCGTCATGCAGCTTTCTTGTTCGTGTTTCGTGTTTGCTTGTTTTTGTTCGTTCATCAGCAAGATCAGCAAGCCCGCGACCCAGTAGACTGGGACGCACTCGTACGAGCAGCGGCTAGACAAAACCTTGGCCCGTTGGGTGTGTGCTACCAGAGGTTTCCACGTGGATTGGCCAGCGCAGCAAGCCTCCTCCTAACTGGCACGGCCAATAGCCAGCGAGCGCGCATCCTCGTAACGGTATGCAACAGGCTTCAGGGCTGGAGCCCAGGGCAAGAAACCGGAGTCGTCCAGCGCACACCGGGCATGAGCGAAGAATGCCACGAAACCAGCCAGCCCCAATGGGGGGGCGGACGGAGAGAACGGAGAGAGTCTTCTCGAAGCTCACCCGCTGTTGGACTGGTGACCAACCGGCGAAGAACGGTGCCAAGGTGCATAATTCATAAATCAAGTGAAAGCTTGCCAGCACGCCAGCTGCCATGTTTTCCTATTATTTCCATCAGCAAATCATGCATTGTTAAGTCCGCGCTGGCCAGCCCACGCCCCCAGTTATTCTTACCCCCTTTTTAATGAGGCGAACTCCGGTGGGGCCTGACCGGCGTCGTATTCTTAGATTCTCACTTTAGAACAAAATTGGCAAGAAGGGGAATCTAGACGCCAGCGACCTTTCTAGCTCCCAGCAAGGCTTAATGCACAATAACGTGGGCGGTAGCGTGCCGAATACGGGCCAGTTTCGGCAGTCATCGAGATAGGCACCCGGGAATGCGTAATGGGTGGTTCAATAGAACCAAGAAGACTGGAAGGATTTGGTAATAGAGCATGGAAGAGCCGAAGGGCAGGTAACGAAGAGCGGGCGTGTCACAGTGCTTGAGTGGAAACGTAATGTGACTTTTTGATTTCAGCTCCTCAGCTCTGGCCGATCACTTCACTGGCAGCAGCTGGCAGGCAGGCGTCTATCTCCTTTGCTTTTTGTAGTGCTGTGTCGTCTAGCTGCGGCTACAGGTTGTTCCAGCTCGTCAATCTCGCTTGTATTGCTTGATTGGATTAGCCCGTCGGTGAACTCTACCGCCCGTGTTTGATGCAGATGGACGTTAGATGTAGCCGCTGCAGATTGCAGATGCCGGGCGTAGATACAATGCCAATGTTCGCGTGCGCCTAAAAACACCTCCTTCCAGCAGCAGCCGCCGCCCTTTCTTCGCCCGCACTTTTTTTTTTTTTTTTTTTGCCTATTCTTCTACGTTACCGCCCCCTAAAGTAATGAGTCTGATCTGTGACCCAATCTCTCCGTTACGGTACGTACCTGGACAGGGGCTCACCTCGGGCCAATTCCAATGCAACCCACCTATCTGGACTGCAATGGCCCATGACAAAGAAACAGGCCAGCGAATGACTCGTCATCTAGAAAAATCGAACCCTAAAAAAGAAGCAGAAAGGGGATCGACCCCAAAGCAGAGAACTACTGCACGTAGAATACGACGTGGGGCATATCGCCAGGAACAAGGAAGGGCTAGACAGGTACGGAATAGGCTAGAGACCAAAGAAGCAGAGAAGCGGGATCCGTTCCGCCAAGGGCAATGCCGGTACGGAGTATGCAAGGGTAATTGGAAGTAAACATAATACCAGACGAACCGAACGTGTACGCGCTATAATCGCAGATCGGCACGCCAGCTGCTAACAGCAATCTACCGTCGTTACGATAGACACGACCAGTAACATGACTACCAGAAACAGGGCAAGCACTCTGTGCCTACCCACGACAGCCTCCAGCGGCGTGAGCCACGAGCCAAAGGCGCACGTCGAGGGAATACGGTGTATTGCGTGCACCTCTTTAGTCCCCCACCAATGGCAGAATGGCGTTAGACCGTTCCCACCAAAGACACCCCATAACAACCACCCATCCCCACCCTTTCTTTTATACGTTCGCTTAGGAGGCGCCGCGAAATTAAGAGGTGCGTACGGAGTACGATCGGACTTATGCTTAGAGTCTCCTGCTCACCACTCTCAACTCTCTCTTCCATTCGGGGCTATCCAGGGCAAAGGGCGGTCTCCACCTCTCCTCAACTGGGCAGACCGGATCTGACGACACTGACTCAATGGCTGGCTGCCATCAGTGCAGGTCCAGCACATCATGGGGGGGGGCAGGGCCAAGAACAACACACCCCTGGCGGCGCTCACGCCGTCGCAGTCCACGTGCGGGCTTGGTACATTCGAGATTTGCTTCGAACCGTTCGTTCCGGGCATTGGTCTTGTCTATATTCGGAAGGCTGAGTGTGCTTCTCACCCCTGATCCGTACCCTGGGCTAGGATAGCCACTTATGCAGGGCAGTAGGAGAGAGAGCCCTTCTGTTATTGCCCCTGTAGACCCGACCCAGTGCCCTGCCCTGGATGGGTGATGGAGCCGGAGGAGGACCCAGCCCAAATGGGGACCCAGTGTTGTACCGCCGCCGGTGGATGCAACCACACATCATCCATCGTATTGACGTTCTCCTGGGAACCGCCCATCTCCTAACACAACTGGCAGAGGTATTATTTAATATCTCGGCCTGCCACTGTCCCATTCCCTCTTCTTTTTCCCTTTCCCTTCCTCACCACACCTTAATTGTACGAGAAGATCCCTTTCTTCCGTCGGTCGAGTCTAACTTCAGTCATTCGCTTGTACTGCCATTAAAACCAAAAAATTGCCATCTCAACTTCTAATACCCAACTTTTAATTTAACCGCGCCAGTACACCAAACACAACCAACCACAATCGCTTATATACAAATCCACACTCAACCGAAACAATGGTTCAACTCACTCAGGTCGCCGGCGGAGCCATGCTCTTCGCCGCCGTTCACGGTGCTGTCCAGGGCGGCCAGTACGAGGCTCAGCCCCAGCCCCAGGGCGGCTACCAGGTCCAGCAGCCCCCTCCCCAGGCGCTGACCTCGACCGACGCCGTCCACCAGCCGACCACCCCGGCCGCCAGCACTCCTTCGGCGCCCGGCGGTGGCTACCAGGTCGAGCAGCCTCCCAAGCCCGTCTCCGAGACCGAGGCCATCAGCAGCAGCAAGCCCACCCCTCCCGCGGCTCAGAGCACCCCCGCCGTGCCTACCATGCCCACCGGCGGCTACGAGGTCGGCCAGCCCCCTAAGCCCATGAGCACCAGCGCCACCAAGCCCGCTACCACCTCGGCTCCCAAGGCTGCTACCACCCTCAGCACCAGCACCAAGCCGGCCAAGCCCACCACTAGTGCTACTACTGAGGAGGACGACTGCGAGGAGGAGACCACCACCTTCGAGGGCCACACCGCCACCACCCCGGCCGCCGTCTCCTCGACCGCCGCCGTTAGCAGCAGCAGCACCAAGCCCGCCACCACCCCTGCTGCCAAGGCTAGCACCTCGTCTGCTCCCGGCTACGGTGTCCAGACCCCTCCCGCTGCCGTGACCACCAGCGCTACCAAGCCCGCTACCCACAGCGCAAGCAAGCCTGCTACTACCCACAGCGCCCCCAAGGCCGCTACCACTCCCAGCGCTGGCAAGCCGTCCACCTCCACCGAGGATTGCGAGGAGACTGCCTCGGCTTCCATCCCCCGCGGCCCCGCTACGAGCTCCGCCCCCAAGGCCGCGACCACCCACAGCGCTAGCAAGCCTGCTACTACTCCTGCTGCCGTCACCTCCACCGACGCCGTCAAGACCAGCACCAGCACCAAGCCTGCTACCGCTGCCACTACCGAGGATTGCGAGGAGGAGACTGCTTCCGCCTCCATCCCTCACGGCCCTGCTACCAGCTCGGCCCCCAAGGCTGCTACCACTCACAGCGCCAGCAAGCCTGCTACCACCCCCGCTGCCGTCACCTCGACCGACGCTGTCAGCACCAGCACCAAGCCTGCTACCGCTGGTACCACTGCCACCACTGAGGACTGCGAGGAGGAGACTGCCTCCGCCTCCGTCCCCCACGGCCCGGCCACCACCTCGGTTCCCCATGCGGCCACCACCACTGGCGGTGGCAAGGGCTCGGTCACCATCCCCCTGATGACCGAAAGCGCCAGCAAGTCGACCATCACCTCGACCGCGGCTGTCAGCACCAGCACCACCCCCGGCTCCCCCGACGAGGATGAGTGCACCGAGGAGTCCTCGACCGTCCCGGCCACGCAGCCCCATCAGCCCGTCACCAGCACCATGACCATCCCCGGCCATGGCACCACCACCGTGACCCTGCCCGCTGCCGCCACCACGCCTCCCGCCGGCACCATCCCGGTCACCAGCACCATCCCCGGTAACGGCGGCACCATCTACAGCACCCGCTACCACACCATCATGAGCTGCGGCCCCGAGGTCACCGACTGCCCCTACGGCAGCCAGACCAGCACCGTCATCACGATCAAGCCCACCACCAGCGCTGGTGGTGAGCAGCCCAGCGGCCCCGCGGGCGGCTACCCGGCCGTTCCCCAGCAGCCTACCACTCAGGGTGGCAACGGCCCCAAGCCCTCGACCACCGGCGGCGAGTCGCCTAACGGCCCTCAGCCTACTGTCCCGGCTCAGCCTGCTACCACCGCCCCTGGCCAGCCCCAGCAGCCCGGCACGGTCTTCAGCACCCGCTACCACACCATCATGAGCTGCGGCCCTGAGGTCACTGACTGCCCTTACGGCAGCAAGACCTCCGTCCTCGTGAAGGCTACCCCCAACCCCGCTCCCCCTGCTTACCCCGTCGCTCAGCCTCCTCAGCCTGAGCAGCCCGAGCAGCCCGCCCAGCCTCAGCAGCCTACCGTGGCCTCTGCCCACCCCCCTGCTCCTACCGGCCCTAGCAGCCCTAGCCAGCCCGAGCAGCCCCAGACCCCCGGCTACCCTACTCAGCCTGAGCAGCCCGGCCAGCCTGGCAAGCCCCAGACTCCTGGTCAGCCCCAGCAGCCTGAGCAGCCTTCCGGCGGTGTTTCTTCCTCATCGCCCCCTGCTCCTACCGGCCCTAGCAGCCCCAGCCAGCCCCAGCAGCCCCAGACTCCTGGACAGCCCCAGCAGCCCGAGCAGCCCGGCTACCCTACTCAGCCCCAGACTCCCGGTCAGCCCGGCTACCCTTCTCAGCCCCAGCAGCCCGGCCAGCCCCAGACCCCCGGTCAGCCCGGCAAGCCTGAGCAGCCCGCTGGTGGTGTCTCCTCGGCCTCGCCCCCTAAGCCCACCAACCCGGCCCAGCCCCAGCAGCCTGCCGGCGGCTACCCCGTCGGCGGCATGCCTGGCCAGAGCACCACGCTGAGCAAGGTCTACCCTACTGGCAACAACGGCACTCTCCCCACCGCCACCGGCACTGCCCCCGCCGGCGCTGAGGTCACCGTCCCTGTCTACCCGACCCAGGCCGGCGGCAACAAGCCCAACGGCACCACCCCTACCCCCTCCACCACCGGCCCCGGCTACCCCGTCGTGACCGCCGGTGCGTCGGTCCTGTCCGCCAGCGCCGCCGGTCTCGTCGCCGTCGCCTTCGCTGCCATGTTCCTCTAAGCACAACATGATGGTTCATGTTCTGACGTTCATGTCCCCATGTTTCAAGAGATATACCCCCTAGAGGAAGCCAAGATATTTTGTTCTTTTCACAAAATCGAATGAGAGAAGTCAATCGAAGAAGGAAAAAAACTTGAGCCGGCCCTCTTTTTTGAATGTACATGACTACCTACAAAAAGTCGCGCCTTGAAGATACCAAGTTTTCTTTTTGGTGGCGCGATTCTACATATAGATATTTGTTATTTAATAGTTTCACCCACCTATAATTGACTTACCGTCTCTCTCTTTTGTCCCAGAAAAATGTGTTCTCTGATTGCCCTTCGCCTTCTTCTGCGACTTGTGTGACTTGTTTGAACTGTTCGGACTCCCCGCAAGAGATTGAGTGAACCGTGGAAAAGCTGGTGAGTGGTGGCGTCAAGGTTTGTCTAGGATGTAGTCAGGCTTAGCGGGACTTGAAGCGTAGTCTGGCGTGGGACGAGGCTCACCTGAGGTTCAGCTTCATGTGTTGGAGCCTTCATTGTCCACGCTCTCAATAATTATAAGGTAGACGGACGGTTCCCGGTTAGAGTCCAACAAGTTGATATAAAGCTTATTGTGTCTTGGGTGAGACTTGACGGGAATATTGTGTACCATGGGCCGATCTGAAAGTTGCGTATTCCACGCGCATGACCAGTCCGACAAGCTGTACGTTGTCAACCGTGGGTGTCAACTGTTGGGTTGCCATGTAAAGGGGTTTTGGAGTCATTGTGACCATAGGTAATAGTCGTGACTTGATTGAACTCGGATCAGAATTATAATGAGAAAAACGTAGTCCCACTATTACACGAGGATTGAATCTGGAATTTACCAGAGCTTTGAGTTGGGTTTGATTCAGGAATCCATATCCTTTCCAGGTAAGTCACTGTAGCTCTCGAACAGTCCTATAGAAACCCTTTCTTGTCTAATGGAGCTGCCCTCTGTTATATCTGGCCACTTCAAGATGGAAAAATTACTCATATCCAGAGGGGCTCCCTACACAATTCGTTAAACTCGCCCTGAACCGCCGCACTATCCGCCCACCCTGGATGAATATCCTCACCCCTCTGCACACACTCCGACCCTGACAAGGTGACTACCAAGTGCCGCATGCCCATGGCCCGTGACCCCTTTCGTTAGTCTTGCTGTCATCAGCTTTCGTCGTGACGTATACGCTGTGAGGATCTGCGCTCATAGGCTATTGTTATCTTCCTTATCTTCCTCTTCTTCTTTTTGGAGACAGCCATGAGAAAAGTCCTGTCAAGCCCCCTGGCTAAGATGCCTAGAGCACTTTTCGACAAGGCACTGTGCGAGGGTGAGTGGCTTTCATGCCGTTACAGCTCCGTAGCCATGTATCTCCTGAAACCGAGACGGCTGCCCCGAGGACCCCAGCAACCCGGCCTGCCTAGCCAAAGTAGTTCTCATATCGTTTGAGAGTAAGTGTCTTTCATCGCTTACTTCGGCCAAACCCAGCACCTTCATGTTTTTGAGCGAATCAAGACGCCCGCATTGCCCTTTCCCTGGGCCGTCTTGAACACGACGGGCCAGTAGCAATTTCGTTTCTTACACAGGATGCCTAGGATAGGATCAGTGTTGCTGCAGCCGATAATAGTCACTTAAATGCTTGCTATGAACGATAACCCATCTTAGATATTGGCAATTATGTGCTTATGTATGAGGTTGGAAAAGTGTATTAATATGCTGTCTTTTAATTCGTACATAGTCAGCACAAGTAAGCAATGATGTCCTGGCGAAAGATTTTGCTATCTGCGTATAGTACCTCCTTGCCTCGATTATTCTGACTGTGTAGCTTTCATACCGAGTGTCTTTCAGCGAGCTGAGGCAGTGTCAAATACCACCACATGCCCTCGCTGGACAAAAGCAATAGCTACTGCCGTTCCTCGAGCCATATCAAGCAGAATACTGTAGAACATATGCCTATAGGCCTAGAGAAATCGGCCCCGAAGTGGTACAGAGAAGCTGTGACATGCATGTTACAATAGAAAAATTGCAGGGCAAAACAAATTCCACTACATCCGTTTGGTTACAATGTTTCTCTAAACAACTTTATTTGCACTACGGGATGACAGATCCTTCCAGCTAGCAGGACTTTGGGCATATTACGCAGCTAACATGGAACTCTTCATCATGCGGCCTAACTCACAAGGCATGATAGTTATACCAGGACTCCCAGACAGGAAACATCCCCTTCACTAAGAAATTGTAGGTTACAAAATCATGTTCTATTCATACTTATATCTAATTATGCACGCTATGTCAACAAGACACAAGCTCTTTTGCTGCAGTGCTTTCGTCGGGGTAACTTCACGCTGCTGCTTCAGGTGGTTCATTCACCCCCTTACTTATATACAATACACTCCCTCTCCTCAAAGTATTATAACCGCGCACCATTCCTCCACTCCGCCGCCGTCGCCCCGGAGCCTATCGAGCCCCCCTTAGCAGCAGTGCCACCGACCAGCCCGCCAAAGTTGTGCAGACGCTCCCCCATCAGGTACGCCTCATCCCGCACGCGCGCCCGCCACCCATCCAGCACCACCAGCACGCCGCGCATCACGTACCCGACGAACCCGCACAGCGCCGCGAACGGGTACGCGAGCCGGAATACAATCACTTGTGTTTCAGCGTCCCACTGGCCGCTGCCCAGCAACCCGCGGGCGACGACGACGCGCGTGGCCAAGGGAGGCAGCATCACGAGCGCCAGCGACGCCATCAGACCGGGGATAACAAAGGCCCGCGTCAGCACCGCCACGTCGGGTTCGAACCAGCCGCGGCGCAGCACCGCCCGCACGGCTTGCGCGGGACGGCCACCATGTAGCACCAGGGCACGCGAGCCAAGCTTGAGGTACAGGAGACCGAGGGTCCAGGCTTGAATGACGCGAATCGTGTGCCCGCCCAGGGTGAGTGCCTTGATCGGCTGCGGGTCCTTGGCCGAACTGTAGAGTATCCAAGTGTGGAGCGGTACGAGAATGTACAGCTCGATGAGCAAAGTCGCCAGGAGGGGGAAGACCACCAGAAGCATCGTGTACGTATAGCCGACCTTGGCGCCCTGCTTGGCCACGACGGTCACCCGCTGCAGCGAGTCTCGGTCGAACAGTGACGCCGCCGCCGACGAGGCCCAGTCGCGGAACCGGTGGAGGAGGGAGCGCGCGTGGAACAAGAAGTAACCGACGCCGCCCAGGATGTAGATGCCGATGCTGAAGGCGTAGATGTCGTTGGTCCGGATGTGGTCCGGAATGAGGATCTTGAACATGCACCGCCCGAAGACGAGCGGAACGATGGTGATGCCCACGCCCGTGACGGCGGCGAATATCCAGATGAAGAGGATGAAGAGGAAGACGCGCGCGCGGAAGTGCGGCGGCAGGTAGACGAACTGGTAGTTGGTGCCTAGAGTAGAGGTCCGACTCGGGCAATTCCGTCTTGCCGTCCAGCCGGTCGTTGCGGGCCGTCACGGCAAAGAAGACGGGCTGGCCCTTGGGGATCTTAACCTGGTCCGAGGCGGGCGTCCGCACGAAGCGACCGTCGGGTATGATCTGGCCCGACTCGACGAGTTTTGCCTTGGACTGGCTGAGGAGGCGCATCTCTTCCATCTTGATCTCCGAGGCTGGCTTCGCGTGTCCGCCCTCAAAAGTGTCGCGCCAGGTCTTGGGGACCACCTCGTCGTCTTTGTTGACTTCGAGGAACAGCTTCCGGTACCACGGTGCGGAATCCGCCACCTCGCCCTCGGTCAGTTTCAGAATGCCCTCCTCGTCGATGCGGCGTTCACCAAACAGGAACCACGTCAAGCGCAGCGTCCGGGCACATCTTCGGAACCACCATGTGTACAAGGCATGAAGGCCGTCGCTGGGCTTGAAGAACTTGACCGCCAGCGGCATGAGGAAGTTGTAGAACAGGAGGTCGATGGGGAACTCGAGGACTGGTTCGTTGGACGAGTAGTGGATGGGGAGGACATTCGGCAGGGCCAGAGACAGTCCCCATACCACGCCACCCAGGCAGACGACCACGAGCGCTCCATAAACAAAAGCGGAGAACAGGATCTTACGCAGCTGCGTGGTCACGCTGCGCTCGAGTACATCTCGTACGGGATGGAATTCGGGGTCGTCCGGGTCTCGGATGAAATCTAGCAAGGAGAGTCAGCGTTGGAACCTAGGCAAGAAGTAGAAAGATAGCATGGACATGAACTTACACAAGACGCCCTTACGCATGATCTTGCGACACATGGACACGAACAAGGCAAAGTGGAACATGTAGCCTGTACCCACGAACCAGTGCACGAAGATCGACGTGAGGGGGAAGTTGTAGGTGAAGAGGAGCCGCGACTTGAAGCTGGCGCTCTCGAATAGCGGCAGCAGGGCAAAGTCGAGCAGGAGACCGCAGTACAGGGGGAATATGAGCATCTCGATGCTGATGATGAGGATGACCTTCATGACGCCGCTAGCTTGGTTCAGCGCATCGATGATGGATGCCTCCCACTCTTGGGCAGATTGGCTTGAGGAGAACGGGGTGCCGCGTCCCAGATAGAGGCCGGCCAGGAATGTCATGGCTATGTAACCGCCCAGAATGGCATACGTCCGGTCTTTGGCTCCCCAGAACGCCAGGAAAGGGTCGACCGGGGCCGTGTTGTTGGGCAGGTTGAGGTTAATGACCCACGAGTTGGGCTGCGTGATCTGGGCTGTGGCGTTCTTCAGCCAGTCCAGCGCCTCGGGGGCAGCGGCGCCCAGAGCAGACTTGGCGGCATACAACTTGGCACTGTAGTCGCCCCCAAGAACATAGACCAAGCCAGTCCCACAGGCAGAAAGGAGTTCGTGGCACTGCGTCTTGACGTCGATCAGGGCGTGGTGGCTGATGGCGGAGAAGTTGCGCATCTCGCTGGGCGAGATCCAGGGGGCGTCTCCAGCGAACATCTCGGCCAGGCGGTTGAACGAGCTGTTGGTCAGCACGCGGGCATCGGCGGCAGCGGAGCGCAGGAACTCGCGGCCTTCGTTGATCTTCCAGAGGGCCCGCAGCAGATTGCAGAGATCCAGGACCGCCGTCATGGTGAAGCCGACGAGGAAGAGCACCACGTCTTGAATGAACTTGGAGAAGCTGAAGACGATGCGGAGAAGACGCGACGGGTTCGCCACCACCCATACGGCGACTCGGCCAACGTTGTAGGGAATGAAGATGCCGAAGAAGATGGTCATGGAGACTAGGAACGCGCAGAAGATGGCATTCTGGAACAAACCCGCGATGGGGCCGCGCATGCCGATGAGCTCCATGATGCCTTCAAAGTCCTCGGCGTCTTCGAGCGCTTCGGGGTCAAGACCGGCGGCGGCGGCGGCCTCCACGACGTCGGGTGCCAGCTCAACGGGACCAGGGTCAAGGTTCTGATCGTCACCGCCATGGTTGGCCTCAACGAACGGCGCATCTTGGTTGTCTAGGAACAGCTCGACGGCATCGGGTTCGAGGGTATCCGCATCATCCACGTCCTCAATGTCGCGCCACATGAAGTCGGCTACGCGATTCACAAGTCCGCCGGGTTGTCGGGCAGCGTTACCCTGGACTTGTCGTAGCTCACCAGGGAGACGCTCGGCGGCGCCACCGGCAGTTTCGTGATCAGCACCATCGTTCTCCCCAGCAGTTGGGGTCTCCGGCTCGTTCCCGCGGGCGAAATTGAATGGGGTCCCGAGGGCCTCAGCATGGTCCTCCAATGTCCTTGGAGGTGGTTCATTGGCTGTAGGCTGCTGGCCAGGAATATCCGAGTTGGCGACGGAGCTGCCAGAAGAAGGAGTAAACGTAATCTGACCAGAACCCGACGAAGTTTGCTCGGTATCATCCCGTTCCGCTGTCGCAGGCTCCTGAAGAAGGTTGGCAAAAGACCATGTGTTGTTGGCCAGAGGGTTGACGGTGTTGTGTTGCTGAGGGCCGTCGGATATCGCACGAGGTCGATTTGAGGGTAATGATAATGGCAGAACTACAGGTACCCCGCTGTCGCGAGTGTTAACATCATTATAATCGCCGTGCCACCAGGAAGAGCCGCTACGCTCAGCAGGCGAATCCTCATGATCCTCGGTCGCCTTGCCCTTGCCCTTCACATCCTCATCAGGGGTCTGATCGGAAGCTGGCCCATCTGATAATGGCAGAACTCGTTCCGGTTCTCCGCTGTCACCAGTGTTGACAGCACCGTAGTGCCACCAGGAAGGGTCGCCACGCTCGGCACGAGATTCCTCTTGACCCTCGTCGGTCGCCTTGCGCTTGCCCTTCACATCTTTGTCCTCATCAGGGGTCTGATCGGAAGCCGGCCCGGCAAAGTCATGCGGGGGCGGACCATGGGGCGACTCTCCGGGCGTCGTACTGGCGGTAGACCGTCCCGTAGACAAAGTAGCGCTCACGTAGCTCTCGAGTCTCTCCTCGAGCCCCTCATCGCGGATCATGCGGAGAACCTTTTCGCGGTCTCCGTCGGCCTCGCGCCATATACGCAGATACTGGCTGACCTGGGTCGCCTCGTCCAATTGTTGTTGGAGGGCCCGCTGGTCCAGGCTGGGGCCGGCCGCCGCATCCTGGGCCCGTTCTGGCTCGCCAGTCGTGTTTTGCCGCGCCAAACGCCGTCTAAAAGGAGCAATAGGTCTTTGTTGTGGGTCGCGGGGTTCTCTTGTGTCGTTCTGCTGGGCGCCACCGCCGAGGAGCTCGTCGTCCCTTTCGTCGTAATGAGCAATGACGGAATCATTATCCCCCGCCTCGTTCTCGTCATCGGCTTCGTGCTCTTCTCCATGATGGTGGTGATGGAGAGGTGGCATCATGGGAGCGGGGCCGCCATTGTTTTCCTGAGCCGCAAACGCAGCCCTCATGTTGATCTCGGGCTGTTGCTGGACCACGTAATCGCGCACGAGGATGATGAGGATGAAGCATACAATGACCAAGACGGTAATGATCTGACCCTCGAGTACAGCAATGACGGTTCGGTTGACGCCGGCGTTCCTTGTGAGATTCTTCAAGAAACCGACCTCGCTCAGCAGCGATGAGTATGGGTACTGACGAGCGGAGACGCCAGACTGGACGGCACTAGTCATGTTGGACGGCGGTTCGAAGGAGCCCTCGCTGGCCAGACTAGCGCCTCCAAAGACTATGCGAGAAATGGCGGAAACGAAGGTGTTGCTGGAGTTGGCGTGCGGCTGTGAGGATACGCCCAGCGCCCTTAGCAGTCTCGGGATCTGCTCGGCAATGTCGCCCCGCGAAGCCGCCGTAGTGGTGGCGGGGAACATGGGCCCCGCTGGGCAAGTTGTCGTCGCGAGCCCCTGGCTGTTAACCGAAGACGCGACCATGTTCCGTTGCGCCGTGGTCAGGTTCCGGATGGCCTCGAAGGTGGAGGGGCCTGGGCCGAAGCCCTCGTCGCTGATCCAGAACAGGAAGGACCAGACGGACCGCATAAGGTAGGGCAGCCAGCCGAGCCAGACGCTGACGACGAGGGTAGCGCGCAGCCAGACCAAGATGTTGCGGAAGAGGTACTTGGCCATGTGGCTGGCGAAGACGTAGAAGGGCAGGCTCTTGGGCATGTCGGGGGCGTAGAGCTTGGTGAAGCGGAAGGGCGTCTTGCAGAGCTCGCAGTGCTTCTTCTGTGAGTGCGAGAGCCACTCCATCAGGCAGTCTTGGTGGACGAACTTGATGCTGCCGCTGCACTTGCAAGGATAGAAGAGCGGCTCGCCAGGGCTTCCCTCCCCCTCTGCATATTCGGCAGGTGTCGACATCGCCGACGACCGAGTCGTTGGCCGTGTGGATCTGAGACTTGGAGGAAGGGGATGCCGGCGGATTGCCTTCTGTCGGTGGCGTCCCCTCCATGCTGTCGGATGGAGCGGTTGATGTGCGTCTTCGCTTGATGGTGTTCGGGAACTCGGCCGGGTCGGGGTCGATGGCAGGGGGCCAGTTATCCATGGTGCCGGCTTTTTCCACTGTTTCGCCCTGCCGGGGCGTCTATTCGTTCTTTTGAGGGGGGTTGGGTCGGGCCGTGCTGTATCGTCGTGTGTAATATCGCAAGGGAGCTTGGCCAGCGGGCCGCGTCATGAAGTCGGGAAAACCATCAATGGAGGCGCAGAGAGCCGCTGCCGTGGAGGTTATGTCTGGTTGGGCTGGAATTGCTATCGAGCAGACAGGCGTTTTCCGAAAAGAAAACCTTTTTTGTGCGTGTTGGCAAGTGTTATTTCGTCGACTTCCACCTGAGACAAAGGGCGGGTGGTGCAAAAGACATGCAGAATGATGAAAATGTGTCGGATCAATCAGTAGTAGGTGCAGTCTTCAATCGGGATGGCTACAAATCTACAGGTGGTCTTGTAGATCTTTGTCATGGCCGTAGTGGGCTACAATTGATTGATGGCTTTACTTAGGCGGGGCAGGGGCCAGTTGTCAATCAGCCTTAGGCCTGTTGGCCTCTCGGATTGCCTCGTAAGCCCAGCCACATGTACAGCAGTGCAGCCTTGCAAGGCCAACCAACAACCACCACACTGAGGCAGATTCCAACTTTGACCTGCAATTTCTGCATGTTGTTGTACTGGAGGAAGGATCTAGAGCAAATTACCAATTAGCCATAGCAAACATGAGCTCAAAAGAGTAAACGCAACCCTAGTTGAGTCTCATGGAGAGGTTCTTATGTCGCGATAGGGGTGCCTTTGACAGTACTCCAGAACCAGATCTAGTACCTACCAAAAGCCATACATTTCGACTTGCTGGCAACACTCCTAACACTCGAATAGTATGATCATGTGTAGCCAGATCTCACCTTTTTCTTCTCCCAGCCTGTATTATATCTGTCTGTATTTGGGTGGTGACATTGTCGGGGGTCTTATCAAAGCCCCTACTGTTCGGGCTCCAGGTTATTCCAGCATCCGTGGGGTCGACACCGTTGCGTTGAAGCAGAACATGTAGCACAGCAGTAGTCAAGATCGCTTCTCATGCGGGCACACTGGTCCAGAACACTCAACAGCCTGGGGAAACATCGGGTAAGAGTATCAGAATATAGCAGTATGGTTCTAGAAAATGAGATGGGATTCGGTTTCAACAAGAATCCGTAACCACTAGGACAGGGCATGCTTCCGAACCTTCAAATCATGTCAGCTTGTTAGTCGAATTGAACATGTTCGTTATCTGACGGCATCTACCCCGAGTGAACTATTGGCCACCCACGACATGCAGTTCACCGAGCTTGGCGTATCAAAAATCGAGTTGGATCGGTGGTAGCAAGAGAAACTGGGTGGGTGAGAGTGGTCGGCAGCACAGGCTAATGACGTCTCTGTGTCGGCAAGGTCTCACGCTAAAGGCTGCAACCGTCAAGGCTAGGGAGAAGCTGAAGATAACATGAAGGGATGATGAAGGTGGGAAGTGAGAATAGATAAATCAAGATCAAGCAGGCCTTGCTTTTCTATCCTTCTAGTTTGGTATCCCAACCTCGAGATACCTGCTTTTTGGCATCCGTCTCTTCGTCTCTCGCGAACCTCGGCACGTACCCTCAGCTTGTCGCCCACTTCTGCGAGCCAACAGCAGGCAGTAAGCGAACATAGCTGTATGTCGATAGTACCTAAGTCATAGCTCCAGTCCGAAGCCAAAGGTTACAGCCGGGCTTTGCGTCTCTGATCAAGGTCAGTCAGAGTTTAGTGTTCCTGAAACAGTTCTACAGGTGTCACTTACACATACCTGCATGCGGCCTCAACACATTCCCCGAACTCCTCGCGTGTGCACACCCAGCCTATATCAATCAATCACCAACAGTAGCTACATCATCTATATGCACCTAATCCCAAGTGCTCCCTCTACCCCAGTTCTTTCGACGTAGTGAACATAAGCCAATCTGTGGAGTTCCAGCTTTGGCGAACGCCCCACTGCGTCATACCTCGTCAATTCCAGGCCTCCCAAGGTGAGAGAGCTCCAGCTTGTTTGGCCCGAACAAGAAAACACAGATGACGAATGCGAGATGATTGGGACTCTTCTTTCGTGATTGTTGGTTCAATTGTTATTGTCACCGAACTCCTTGCTTCATACCCTACATGCACAGAATAATCGTTGCTCCGACAATTGTATTATTATTATTATTATTACCTGGTCAGGATCAGAAAGAGGGGGTTTGAGAAGCTCTTCCTCTCCTAACAGTACCTTGACCTCCAAGGTTACCTTGCCTGCTCCGGAAACTGACAAAGACTCTCCCCGGCAGCAACAACCCACTGCCACACCACCCTTTCCCTGCCGTCCAGCATTGTCGCACCATCGACTGATTGCTCTCTCGCTATCTTATCCGCTCCTTTTTTGCTTTGCTGGCATCACCAGACGACCCGAGCGAGGCACTTCAACTTGGACTTCTGTCAACTACTTCTCCCGCCCATCTTTCCCAAATTTGACGGGTTCGAAATCTCTGCAGCTGCTCTCAAATCTCGTCGAGGGCTACCTGTGCAGATCAAAGAACTACCTGCTATACAGACTAGCTTCTTTTTTTGAGATCAGGGAAAAAACAAGCATCCATCCTTCGTCTGCCAGCTGTTGCCTCCACCCATCCATCATGGTGGAAAAGACGAACAGCCATACCAATGGCTCGCTCAACGGCCTTTCCCACATGAACGGCAAATCCACAGCGACGCGCCAACGAACACCTCCGATCAAGCGCGCCAACAAGAAGAATGGCTTCCTCGCGCGCATCATCAGCATCACCGCGAGGCTGCTGACCTGGTACTCGATCATCAGCATCCTGTTCCGCTGCCCGGCCTCGATACAGGACCTGACCGAGTCGTCCCCCAAGGTCTGCAAGCCCTACTTCCAGCTCAAGGAGGTCGTCTCGCCGCACCTGACCCCGTACTACGACGCCTACGCCGCTCCCTACGTCGAGCTCGCTAAGCCCTACTACAACACCGTCGACCGTTCCGTCATCACCCCCGCGCGCACCTACGCCGTCAAGTATGGCGGGCCCCAGCTCGAGAAGGCCCAGACTCTGGGTCTCGCCCAGTGGGAGAAGACGGTGCAGCCGCAGCTCCTCAAGTATCAGGCCTTGGCTAAGGTCCAGTACGACAAGAACGCCGCGCCGCATGTCACCAAGGTCTCCGAGGCTGTTGCGCCCTACTACAATATCGCCAAGAACAACGCCCAGCAGACGTACCACGACGTCATGCTCCCCGCCTATGTCTTTGTCCAGCCGTACGCTCTGCAGGGCTACGACATGGCCTCGACTTTTACGGTCGACACGGCCGTCCCGACCACCCTCTGGGCATGGAACAAGACTTACGTCTTCCTCGACGGTGTGGTTTGGCCCCGCGTCAGGAATGTCTACATCAAAACCGTCGACCCGCAGGTGGCACGTATTATGGAGCGTCTCGGGCGCCACCAGGACAAGAGGGTCAAGACCTTCAGTGACGAGACCGAGCCGTAAGAGACTCCCCTGGATTTAGTTCTAGTATATACGACTGTTACTAACTATGATGACATATCCAGCGTCAAGTCGGCCTTTGTGAAGCCAACCGTCTCCGTTTCTTTGACCGCCACCACTAAAGCCGCCGAAGCCACTCCCGAGCCCGAGTTTGTCGCCTCATCTGTCGAGCCTGAGGCCGAACCTTCTGTCGAGGTGAAGATCGACACAGACGCGGCCGAACCGTCCAAGGAAGATGTTCGCGAGGCTGCCGCCAAGACGGTCGCCGAAGATCTGGAGCTGTGGCAAGGAAAGTTCACCAAGGCCGCCGAGGAATCTGCCGAAGAGATCGAGGGCCGAGTCCAGGAGATTGCCGACAGACTAATCCAGGAGGAAGCCGGCGTGGTCGGCAAGTCCCACCTGTCGAAGCTCGACGAGACCGTCAAGACCGAGCTGAGCGGCCTGAAGAAGAACCTCATCAGCATTCTGGAGAAGCACAGAGACGCCGGCGCCAAGACCGACGCATCTCAGCTCGAGGAAGAAGTCGCCGCTGCCGTGCGAGCCTCCGGGTTGAAGATTAGAGACCAGGCCCAGGCCATCCGCACATGGCGCCAGACGTACGAGGAGGAGACCGAGACGGCCGTGACCGCCATCGCCCAGGAGCACATCAGCATCCTCGAGAGCATCCGCGACCTGGCCCTGCAGAAGCTGGGCATGAAGTGGGCCTGGATGGACGGCGTCACTTACAAGGACTGGCAGAAGTACCACCAGCTCCGCGCGCGCCTCGACGAGTGGACCGACGACCTCAAGGTGTTGGTCATCACCCATCCCGCCCTCCCGAAGGTCCAGACCGCCGGCACCGACATCGAGAACGAGGGCATGGCCGTCGCGGCCGAGGCGGCGCAGGAGCTCGCCAGCCTGAAGCAGGTGGCGGCCTGGAAGGCCATTGCCGGCGACTACACCGACGACTTTGACGCCAGCACCATGAAACTGGCGGCCGAGGCCGCGCAGCAGAAGGCCGCTGAGGCACTGAAGGAGGCGGCAGCTGATGCTGAAGAGGTTATGCACTCGGCTGCCGGAAAGGTCAAGGAGAGCGTCGAGTCCGCAGGTGAAGCTATCAGCGAAGGTGCCTCGAGTGCTGTCAAGCCATCCAAGGGCGCCGCATCAGATGACGCAGTTGATACCGAGACCTCGGCCGTCCCACGCATGGAAAGCATGGCCTCTGAGCCCACTGAGAGTGCTTCTGACCTGTCTTCTTCTAAGTCGGCCAGCACCGGCACCAACGCCGCCGAGTCCGTCGAGCCTCTCCCTACTTCCGAGGTAGTTGACGGTCCCGAGCAAGCCGAGGAATCCATCGTTGCCTCTCCCGACTTGCCCAGCTCCTCGGCCGGTTCAGCCACCCCTAGCGTCAAGTCTGCCATGTTCGGCGCCGCTGCCCAATCCGTTCCCTCGCGACAGCCCATCATGGACGACGACGAAGACGCCGAGCCCATCCTTTCCAACGTCAAGTCTGCCCTCCCGACGGACGCGGCTGCGAGCGTCACCTCGGCTGCGCAGGCGGCCTACACCAGCGCCATCGCCCAAGCTGCCGACAAGTACTCGAGCGCCATGTCGGCCGTCTCTGGGCAGGTCAGCGGCACGCCCAAGCCAGCCCACGAGCAAATGTTCAGCTCCGTGTCCCAAGGCTACTTTGACGCCCTGGCGACTGCCAATTCGCGCCTCCAAAGCGCTGCAACGGCCGCCTCGGAGGGCATCTACGGAACACCCACGACCAAGTGGATGCCTGACATGCCCGCGATGCCTACGATGCCGTCGGTCGATTGGGAGAGGGTCCAGTCTATCGCTCAGCAAAACTACCAGGACTCGGTTAGCTGGGCCGGCGAGCAGTTCGAGAACGCCAAGGTGGCCATCGGCGCCGCCGAGCCCACGCCCAGCACCCCGTCGAGCGCGTCGAGAAGATGCTGGACCAGGCCAAGCACAACTACTATGCCGGACTCGGTGTCGCACATGCCCGCTACAACGAATTCCTCTCGGCTGCTTCCACGGCCGTGAGCTCCATGACGGCGACGCCCACCCTACCGACGTACAGGGTACTGCCAGCTCCGTGGCCTCGGTCGCCGGCGAGTCTGCCTCGTCGGTGGCTTCGGCGGCCAGTGAAGCGGCGGCGTCGGCTGCCGCGGCTGCGGGTGATACTGCCTCCTCGGCCGGTGACTCGGTTGCTGCCAACTGGGACTACCTCGTGAGCCAAGTCAGTTCTCAGGTCTACGGCGCGCCCACCCCGACGCCCTGGTACGAGAACCTGTACTCCGCCGCGGGTGACTACGCCTCGCAGGCGGGCGACTATGCTGCCTCGGCGACCGGTGCTGCCGCTGATTATGCCGCCAATGCGGGCGACCGTGCCGCCGACTCCCTGTCGTCCGCCAACTCGGTTGCGGGAGAATACGCCGGCTCTGCCACGGAAGCGGCGGCAGCGCAGTACTCGGTCGTGAGCTCCCTGGTGTCCGAGCTCATCGTGGGCAAGGAACCCACGGTGACCGAGTCGGTATTTGCACGCCTGGCGGGTGTATACGGGGCGGCGAGTGCGACGGCCTCGAGCGCCATGAGCGAGGCCACGGAAGCTGCCGCGTCGGCTGCCAGCAACGTGGCTGACTCGGCTAGCTCCATGACGGAGTACGTCAAGGAGACGATTGACCATATCCGAGACGAGCTGTGAAGTTGACACAAAGTTCGAAATGGAAGGATAGGACAGTCGGCGAATAGGATGATGTATATGCATGTCATGACTTCGAGAAGATGGGACAGAACACGTGCCCGTCGTAATGATGCAAGGATGAGACGAGACGGGACTACTACTACTACGGGAGGTGGGAAAAAGGCATAGGCTGGGGGGAAAGACAGGAGGGGAGTAGGTAAACACACACACTCACGCACCACACACGCATACTGGGATGAAGGCTCTTGTTCATGGTCTATACCGGGACGAAGAAGAAGGCTTTGGGATCACTCTTTTCACGATTACTGACTGACTGACATATACCCCCGAGCGATGACATGCAATTTTCCATCTTCTTTCCTTTTTTCCCATGTTCCTTCTAGGCTTATCCCAAGCGAGGCGGAGAAAGGAAACGGCCGCGCATGGTTGGTTGGCTATCGCTTAACTATAGGTAGTCGTTATATAGCGAAGACTGTCTGGTCGAGTAATGGCCTAGGTTGCGAGGAGCGCATTTGGTTACTGTACTTTATAGCCCTTCCATAGTTATTATACACATCACGAACACTTTCAAGACGGTACGGTTTTCATCCGAAGGATCTTAATAGTCTTGAGAGTCTTGACCGACAAGTCATACGGTGAACAAGTGGTAGTCAGTCAGGCGGCTCGTTTAGATGAAACGGACGCTACTTTAAGCATTGGAGGATCCATTCGGTTAGGGGCTCGGAATGCATTCCGTCTTCTCACTTCTCATGAACAAATACTCCGTGTATACAGAGTCAATTAATCAAGGGACGATAATCCAATTTTTTGAGCAGTTTTGTCGCAAAGGAGCGAGAACAGCTGTCTGTTTACGTAAATAGTGGCAGTAGTATTAATAGTGTGCGCTACTTCAAGCACTGGAGGATCCATTTGATTAGAAGCTCGGAATGTATCCTAGCCTTTCTACGTGATCTGGACAATAGATGGAGTCAATGAAGTTGAAAGTTACCTATCTAGCTATGTGCATTTTGTCGTTAGGAGCGCGAGCAGCCGAGGGACACGGAAATAGTGCCAGTGGCCTCGGTGGGTTACAGATGGGCTAGGCTGATCGTTGCCAGGATCAAGCTGCCATTATTAGCATGGGAAATGGAGACAGGTTCAATTCCTGTCAAGAGCTAACCTAGGGGTCTTTTTCGCTTGGACTCTTGTCGCCATCAAGCTCCTATTACTGGGAAAGTAGTATGGGAAATGGAGATAGATTCAAATCCTGTCAAGTGCTAGCGGCCTATTGTTTGGACTCTTTTCTCCATCCACCGACCGAATGCAGCCAAGCAGCCAAGGAGCCAGGGCCGGGAATAGTGGCGGGATCAGCGAAAAGTTCGCGGGATGAAGAATTATAAGGATTCGCGACTCGCGAGGCCAAGACGGCCTAAGCTTTCTGGAGGCTGCTCTTGGCGACTGCTCTAGGTAAGCCGCTTGCCAGGCTTGCCAGGGCAGCTGGTTGGTGGCTGGGTTCAATACAGGAAACATGAACACATGGAGAGGAGATGGGAAAAGGGAAATGGCATTTGCCCTTTTGCATGTTCAGTGAGTTCGGAGACTCTTTCTGGCGCAAATTTAATACATGAACTGGATGAAATGGACAGAATGCAAATTGGAATGCGACTCGAGTTGTTGGGGAGACGGTCGACCGATTGAAGATTAGACCGAGTAAAACGTGTCAGCCGCCGACCAGCCGGCAGTCCTCGAACCAAAAGCAAAAGCACTCAAAAATGTACGTACCTCCAAACCAGAATATCTTGCGAGCTTGATATTCTGATTAATGCGCCGCCATCCCCGGAGCATTTTCTCTCCTCGCTGCCTCGCCCCATGGGCAGATGGGCTCTTCCTGTGGTCAATTCGCAACGAACTGGGGAAAACAGCCCGAAGCGAAGGAGGACCGCAAAACAGCGGGTTTCGTCTTATTCTGACTTCTGAGCACTGCGCAAGTCAGTGGGGATTCTGGGAGGCTCTGGGACTGGACCGGGACAAGGGCCCAAGGGGGATAAGCGCCTGCTCGTTAAAACCCTCGCACCTCGAGCCTGCTCGAACGCTTTCTGTCTTTTTTTCCTTTTCCGCCGTTCGTTTCTGATTTGATAGGATCCACTCGCGTCGGTGAGATGATATCATCATGTCATGGACGAGACTGCTCAAGGTCAGCGGTCAACATTGGACACAGACAGTTCCAACCCGGATGTATGTAATAAATTAGTTGTGTAACCTTCACCTCACAAATCAAACAACCTCAATTGCCATTGCATGGATGCCGAAAAGGCTTATGTGATGGCCAAGTGCGGGAATCTTCAAGCCAAGTCTTTTGGTTCGTTTTTTTTCCAAGAGATGCCCAGCAGCTTACGGTGCTTACCTCCAAGCCTCGCGCCAGACGATGCTTGAGTAGATCGCCCATGCGGGAAGGACATGATACGGGCTGTACTTTTCCCGCTGCTCCTAAAATCAAACATTAACTAATGGCTAGCTCTGTCGATGCCGTTTTCTGCCTCTCCCTTGTTGCCAGCAGTAGCTCCTGTTGCTCTGTGTATGTTGCTCTGTGTATTTCTCATTTCCCCAGTCGGAGTCCCCACAGAGTCGGATGTCGGAATGTGCGTCATTGCGGGTCAGTTGCTGGGGGAGATGGCCCGATTAGAGCCACAACTTTCGATGCGCGATCCTGTTGCCTCTTGTCTACCGCGAGTCTGCACCATGTACCATGTCGAATGCGGCGTATCTGGATATGTGCGAGATGAGCTTCTTATTTGCTCAGCGCAGAAGGTAAGGCAAAAACAGACTCGACAAGATCGACGGTGGGATTGCATTTGCAGTCTGCATGCATCCCATCTCACCTTCCACGCCTCTCATCCGTTGCCCATGGCCTGGGATCTTGCCTTGACCTGATGCGGGAGCTGAGCGTGTGACTGTTCAATGTCAGGCCTGCCGGGAAGGAACTGCTCTCTTGGACGGGGGAGCTCGTTCCTTGCTTGCCCATGACGTGAGGAGCCCGTCCTTCGCGACTTCGCGCCGCTGCAAAGCCCTGCAAGCCCTCCCCCGTTTCCTGTCCTGGGCCCCGACTTGCGTACGCAGCTACTACTACGGACGAGTCTAGTACTTGTAGTAGCAGCCAAGTAGGTTGCATACCAGTTGAGCGGTTCCCACACCCTTAGCCTTGGCTCTTCCACTCTGCTTCCCTTTCTCATACGTTTAACCGACCATGTCATGTCTCCCCCGGTTTTGATGACCAACCTGCTTGGACGAACTGCACCGGCCTCCCCTCTCCGCAAACATCTTCCCTCCATGCACCACTACCCTGCCCATATTCTTGGTCCGCAAAATACTTAAATCTGGGGAAACCCGCCTTAGAAAAAAACAAAGTGGTTGTGTCTTACTTACTTCCCACTGCTTGACAACATTCCTCCCACACCCAATAGTCATATGCGGTAATCCGCGCAAATACTGACTGTTGCTGTCTTTGGAACCTTGCCACCCCAACCCTCTCGCAATCATGGTGGCACCCACAGATAGCGAGAAGACCGCGTTCGGGTCCGAGTCTTCGACCAACGGCCACGCTACCAACAATGGCATCACCAGCGAAAAGGACCACCACACGGGGCCGCTGAAGCCCCTCAACGAGACCGTGGGCACCCGCCACGAGCGCCTCGACCAGGAGAAGACCGAGGTCGAGGCCGGCACCGGCAAGCGCGAGCTCAAGGAGGACGAGGTCGAGGACCAGCTCGGCTACGCCTTCCCGGAGTGGTACAAGTGGTGGATCCTGACCGTCATCTTCCTGGTCCAGACCTCGATGAACTTCAACACGTCGCTCTACTCCAACGGCCTCGGCGGCATCTCCGAGGAGTTCGGCGTCAGCGAGCAGGCAGCCCGCGCCGGCGCCGCCTTGTTTCTCATCTTCTACGCCTTCGGCTGCGAGCTCTGGGCGCCCTGGTCCGAGGAGTTCGGCCGCAAGCCCGTGCTGCAGGCCTCGCTGTTCCTGGTCAACATTTTCTGTTTGCCCGTCGCGCTGGCGCCCAACTTTGCCAGCGTCATCGTCGGCCGCTGCCTCGGCGGCCTGTCCTCGGCTGGCGGCAGTGTAACGCTCGGCATGATCGCCGACATGTTCGACGGCGACCACCAGCAGTACGCCGTCGCCTACATCGTCTTCTCCTCGGTGGGCGGCTCCATCCTGGGGCCCATCATTGGTGGTTTTGTTGAGCAGTACCTGCACTGGCGCTGGACCATCTGGATCCAGCTCATCTTTGGAGGGTTCGTCCAGATCCTGCACTTCTTCACGGTGCCCGAGACGCGCACCACCATCATGCTCGATAAGATCGCTAAGAAGCGCCGCAAGACGGGCGAGGACCCCAACTGCTACGGCCCCGACGAGATCGAGTCCTTCTGGGACCGCTTCACCGTCAAGGAGCTCATCTACACCTGGCTGCGGCCCTTCCGCATGTTCCTGACCGAGCCCATCGTGCTGGTGCTGTCGCTGCTGTCCGGTTTCGCCGACGCCCTCATCTTCATGCAGATCCAGTCCTTCGCGCTCGTCTACAAGCAGTGGGGCTTCAGCGCGTCGCAGATCGGCCTGTCTTTCATCCCCATCGGCATCGGCTACGTCATCGCCTGGCTTTCCTTTATCCCGGCCATCAAGCGCAACAAGCGGGCCCGCGCCCGCAACCCCGACGACGAGCACGCCCAGTACGAGTCGCGGCTGTCGTGGCTGCTGTACCTGGCGCCCTGCCTGCCCATCGGTTTAATTATTTTCGCCTGGACCAGCACGGGCCCGCCGCTGCACTGGATCGGCACCATGGTCGGCAGCGCCATCATCGGCATCGCCAACTACGCCATCTACATGGCCACCATCGACTACATGATCTGCGCCTACGGCCCTTACTCGGCCTCGGCCACGGGCGGCAATGGATGGGCCCGTGACTTCCTGGCCGGTGTGCTGACGGTGCCCGCGACGCCCTTCTACTCCAACATTGGCGCTGAGAAGGGCATGAATCTGCCCTACGCCTCGACCATCCTGTTCTGCATCTCTTTCTTGTTAGTGCTGGCCGTCTACGTCATATACTGGAAGGGACCCGCCCTGCGCAAGCGCTCGCCCTTCGCCCAGAGCTTGGCGTCGGGGACCGAAGAATACCAGGGACGGCGCCTCAGCCTCGTCCGGACGCACTCGGGGTGCCAGCGGACCCGGCGCGGGAGCGTCTCGCCGGCCATCGCGCGCAGGCCCCACGGCACCCGCCCATGCCAACGCCTCGGACAGCTACGACGTGGCGGATTCTTCGGGTGTGGCCACGCCCGCCCACCGCTCCGGAGCCGCCACCCCCTCGGGCGCCAAGACACCCACGCGTCCCGGCCTCGGCGGCGACCGGTTCGGCCCCAGCAGCCGGCGCAGCTCCTACTACGCCAGCAAGCACGCGGCCGACCGCGCGCACAGCCGGGTGGCGAGCGCGGCGCACAGCCGGGTGCCAAGTGGGCGTAACAGCCACGAGGGCCCCCGCGGCGAGACGGACGACGTCGGGAATGTGGGTTTGCATCACGAGGAGCATGCGCAGAGGTTGCACAACCATCTGTCTACGATTCCTTCGACGCAGCCGGAGCGGCGGAGTCGGGAGCTGTGATTGGTGAGAAGCTGGGTAAAAAGTTCTAGGAGGAAGGAAGAAGGAAAGAAACACCACACAGAGAGGGGAAGAAGACTACTTAATGAAGTAACTTGGGTTATCTTGCATCTCGTGGAGTTTATTACTTATGGCCAGGGCCCGTATATTCCCCCTTGGGCTACCTGGGCGGCTGCATTGACTTTTGAGTTCTGGCATACCCCCTTCTTTGTTTGCTGTACTATACAGTTTTTTTTGAATCAAATGATGATTATCCAATAATTGGCGTCACTGTGGTCTAGATCGATCTGAGTGACTTATTTCTAGAGTATGGATACGATTGCATCTAAGCGGACACTGATGTTGTGGCAGCTAGTTTTGGTGTGCTGCTGACGGGCGTATGCAAGGGTTCTCGCTAATTGGAGTGAAAAGAGTTCGGGTGAGAGGTCATAATCTACTCTTTTCAGAAACTCGACTAATTTTTAACAAACTGCTGACTTATGATCTATGTTTAATCTTTTAATTGCAGTTGGTATCAGAAGCCTGTCCGATGAGTACTGGATAGGCAGCAGCGTGGGGTTTGATTCTAGGCACCTCAGGTAATTGGAGAGAATGTCTAAACTTGCCAGGCATATCCAAAACACCTTCCGGCGGCTCCTACAAGTAGCCAAACCGCACAACAGCACGGATCGGAGCGTCTGGAACAAGAAAACTGCCAAAGAGAATAATACTCAAGCGGTTGGCATGGATACTGAGACGGAGACGGCGTGGGACTCCTACGGTTCGGCCCCGCAGCCGTACTACGCTTTCAATCACCACAGCCAGAAGTGGGATCCACAGACGGGGAATGCGGAGCAGCAACGCCAACACCAAGAACAACAAGATGAAGGTGATGATTCGCAGCAACAACATGCCCGTATCTCCAACCTGGCCGTGTTCAGCTGGAACATCGACTTCATGCTCCCCTTCGCCGAGGCCCGCATGGACGCCGCCCTCGAGACGCTCCGGGACGTGACCACTAGTCAGCCCGCGACCACGACGGCCGTCGTCATCTTCCTGCAGGAGTGCGTCCAGTCGGACCTGGCGACCATCGCGGCGAAGCCCTGGGTGCGGGACCGGTTCTTCCTGACCGATCTTTTTGGTGGTTCTGGTGTGAAAAATAATTGGCGGTCGTCGAGCTACGGGACCACGACGCTGGTGGACCGCCGGCTGCCGCTCGTCGAGGTGTTTCGGGTGCCGTATGGGGAGAGGACGCGGATGCGGCGGGATGCGCTGTTTGCTGATGTGCTACTGATGGGAAAAGATGGAAACGGAAATAAGGGACAGCTTGAGAAAAAGGTCCGGCTCTGCAACACGCACCTCGAGTCGCTGGACCTGATGCCGCCTTTCCGGCCGGCGCAGATGCAGCTCGTGGTCCGGTACCTGAAACAGAACAAGAACAACGAGAAAGTAGCGGCGGGCATCGCGGCGGGCGACTTCAACGCGATCCAGGACTTCGACCGCAGGCTGCATGCCGACAACGGGCTCCGGGATGCGTACCTCGAGATGGGCGGGTTGGAAGATTGCGACGAGGGGTACACGTGGGGCCAGCAGGCGCGGACGGCGCTGCGGGTGCGGTACGGGTGTTCGCGCATGGACAAAGTGTACTATTCTGGCGGCGAGGATGCCCTCCGGCTGCGGCGGTTCGAGAGGTTCGGGGCCGGGGTGGAGTTACCGGTGTCCCACAAAGAGGAGAGGCGGCAGTTGGTGGAGGAGATGGGGTTCGAGCGGCCTTGGGTTACGGATCATCTCGGCGTCATGGCGGATTTTGAGGTGGTTTGAGATGGAAAATGATTGTGATTCGTTCTTTTCTTTCTTGTCTACGCCTACCTGCCGGCGACTCCTATGAGAATATCGCCACATCACTTGATTAAATGTTTATTTGTTTTCACGGACCATGCCAACCTCATACGACCAAACCATTGGCAAGATGCCAGATTGCAATAACATGTGCCAGCCAAGGCTTCAGAGTGTAGTGCTCGATCAGGCTGGCTGCAATGTCACCAGCTCGTCAAACTAGCTCATTGTCTATTCGGTCCCGTACCGAGCGTAATGTTGCATCTGCTCCCCCAAACGTGGGTAGATCAACACCATCGAGCCATGCAAAGTCTTGGATAACAACCCCCCTCCCCAATGGGCTTGTCACATTAGCTAATGCCATTTATGATAGGTCCCGACCGTCCAACCCCCGTTGCATTGAAGAAGCGCATCGTTCGTGTCCAATCCCAGGCATGGGTGCAGAATTTCCCCGCGACTGACGACACCCTCGCAGAATATGCCATTTCATCATGTGTGCATTATTCCAGCCCCTTTAAAGCTGGGAGTCGGCCGGTTTCTCAAGTGTCTTACGTTCCTCATTGTTAAACTGTTTTGATATTACGCGACACCGAAATCACCAAGCGCAAAGCATTCTGTCCTACAGTAGTTGGCATGGCAGTCTCATTGCTTCGCGACCTCTCGTGGTCTCACATCCTCGGGCTGCTGCTCGTCGGGCTCCTCTCCGCCGCGGCCATCCGAACGGTTCGCAATGTGTACCTGCACCCCCTCTCGAAGTTCCCCGGCCCGTGGTACGCAGCGGCGACGTCGCTCACGTCGGCCTTCATCTCGTGGCGGCGAGTCGAGCCGGACTGGCTGCTCGGCCTGACCAAGAAGTATGGAAGTAGGTCGCCTGGACATTAGTAAATAACTTGGTCTGGACATAGCTGACCTGACCTGCTCGCAGCGGATACCCCGATCCGGATCGCCCCGGCCATGTTGCTCTTCCCCCGGCCCTCGGCGCTGAAGGACATCTACTGGGACCCGGCCTGCAACTTCAAGACGGAGCTATACGGCACCGGGGCGCTGGGACCGCCGCAGCTCTTCACGACGCGTGACGGGGAGGTCCACAGGAGGTTGCGGAAAGCCCTTGGGGGCACGCAGGTAGGTCAACTGTCGTTTAAGGGGGTCTCTTCTACTTAATTATTGAGTTCAATGATGATATACTGATATACGTTTGGCTTCTCATGCAGTGGTCGATAGGATATCTCAAGAATAACTGGGAATCCCGCATCGATGACCAAATCCGGCTCTTCGTGGAGAAGATGACGGATTTCGCTGAGCGGAAAGAGGTCATTGGATTATCCGACAAAGTCGCGTGAGTCTCGTTGCACCTTTTCCCCAAACCCCTGACTCGACAAGAAACTGATTCAAACACACAGCGAGTTCGCCGCCGACATCATGACCATGGTCTCCTTCACGGAGCCCTGGGGCTTCGTCCGGCACAACCGCGACGAGCGCGGCATGCTGGCGTCGTGGCGCGAGGGCCTCGACTTCTTCGGCATTGCGGGCCGCTGGCAGTGGTTCCGGCGCCACGTCTTGACCAACGACTGGCTCTCCGGTTGGTTTCTGCCGTCCGGCGACGACCGGAGCGGCATGGGGTACCTGTACGCGCAGGCTGACCGGCATGTGAGTCTGCGGGAGGCGAAGATGGAGGCGGAGGGGAAGGCGTTTTATATGGAGCAGCCGGATTACTTGCAGTAGTACGTTTCTTCTCTGTTACTTGTTCATCATGTGTGTATCCATTTTCCAAAAAGAAGAAGGAGAAGAAGAAGAAGAAGAAGAAGAAGAAGAAGAAGAAGAAGAAGAAGAAGAAGAAGAAGAAGAAGAAGAAGAAGAAGAAGAAGAAGAAGAAGAAGAAGAAGAAGAAGAAGAAGAAGAAGAAGAAGAAGAAGAAGAAGAAGAAAAAGGCGGGTACCCAGACATTTGACACTAACTACCTATGTACCAACACAACAGCTGCCTCGAAGCCCGCTACGAGTCCGGCGCCCCCCTCACGCCCGTCGAGCGCCGTGCCCACGTCACCCTGCTGATCCAGGCCGGCGCCGACACCACGGCCACGGCCCTGGGCAGCACCCTGCGGTACCTACTCGTACAAGACGGCGGCCGCGTGCTGGCCAAGGCGCGCGCCGAGCTGGACGCGGCCGAGCGGGACGGGAAGCTGAGCGACCCCGTCGCGTACGAGGAGGCGCGTCTTCACTTGCCCTACTTCGGGGCTTGTATCAGGGAGGCTCTGCGGCTGGACCCGCCGGCTACGAATCTGTTTGCCCGACTTACTCCTTCTTCTTCGTCTTCGTCCTCAGGCTGCAGTTCCCAGCCCAAACGTATCGACGGCGTCCTCGTCCCGCCCGGGACCGAGGCCACGAGCAACGCCTACGTGGTGCAGCGAGACCCGGAGATGTACGCGCCGGACCCGGAGACGTACCGGCCGGAGCGGTGGCTGGAAGGTGAGAGCAAAAACATAAGCAAAAACAGGGCCACGGCGTCGGAGATGGAGGCGGCGCAGTTCGTGTTCGGGGTGGGGCCCCGGGTGTGCTTGGGAAGGAGGTCGCGACCATGGAGCTGTGGAAGCTGCTGCCGCAGGTGGTGCGGTGCTTCGATATGGAGCTGCTCGAGGCGGGCGAGTATGTCGTCGCTGGCGGGGTAGCGTTCAATAGGGGGCTGAAAGTGCGGCTTACTCGGAGGTGATGTGATGCCGGCAAAACAAAACATCGAGATAGTGAGGACTTGACTGTGGGTTATGGGTCTCCGTGTTTTTACTTATGTACCAGTGTATTTACTTTGGGTGAGCGCTGGAGCCTGTTATGAAGCCCCAAAACTGAAGCCTTGCTGGTGGTAGTGAACACAGCGCTCCACTGATGGCTTCCTTCACCCTTCCATGACATTGGAAGTGAACAATCAAAACAATTACCCCCCAACTTTTTTTCCCACCAAATTTCCAGATCATATTAACACTCCGTGGATTAGCACAAATTGTTTGACTTTGATAAAAAACATCACAATCGATGGCAACCAGTTGAACTCCCTTATTTGGTTGCCAGCCAGCATCAACATCATCAGACCATCCCAAACTCCCTTTTCCTTCTTTCCTTTCTAGAAGGACTTCTACCATCAAGAATACACTTGACCTACAAATTTGGTAATACTCAAGTTCATCCAAGCATCCAAGCATCCAAGCTCATCATTCATTTTCACCATCCCAAGTTCATCTGCCAAGTTCCAACTCTCAAGTTCCTCATCCAGTCTCAAGCCTATCCAAGTCGTACTTGAACGCCTACAGCACCGACCAAGATGGCCGACATCGAGAATTTCGCTGGCGATGCAGCATCAGCAGGCGACAGCGAAAGCGACAGCCATTCGGCCCAGGAGTCGTCCGCACCCGACCCTCTGAACAATTTCATCGACCAGCTCACGCCGAAGCCTGATGAAGACGCGCATGGCCGCCGACGGGACGAAGAGTACGAGAACCCTCCCCCGTCACTTGGATGACTCTCCCCGACCACGACAGCTTCACTGCCAGCATCATGGCCACAATCCCTGGCGCGGTTGATGGTCTTCAAGTCGCGAGCGATATGTTCCGCCACCGGGTCGGCCAGCGTATCGGAGGCTACCACAACGCACTCTTCTTTTGTTTCCGCCGAGCCCTCCATCTCGAACGCGATACCGATTGCGCCATGTGGACCATCACTCTCCGGATACCTCGTGATCGAAACGTTCCTGGACCGGTCCTCGTTGCAGCAGCAGAAGCAGCAGAAACAGATGGCGACGCCGATCCGACCGCCGATCCTTTGGACGAGTTCGTCGACAAACTTGAACAGCCGGACGATGAGATGGACACGGACTCTGATAATGACTCAGGCTCAGACTTGGACGGCGAGCGACTGGATGATGGCATCGCGAACCACCCGCCCATCATCTGGAAAAGACTTCCTGGCGATTGCATCACTACCATAGTCCAGAGCTTGGATGGGTATAAACTCGCAAACCGGATGTTCTTGGGACGAGTCAAGGAACGCATTGGACACGCTGGCAGCACAGTCGTCACAAAACTATGCCCAGCTCCCGACAACTCCTTTTATATGACCATGTGGATATATCGTGAAGATGTTTCTTCGAGTTCCTCGGTCCGGTTTAACAATGGACCTTGGATCCTACTCGATGAAGACACTGAGAGGCAGTTATGTACTTAGGCGAGGAGAGATGGGGTTTCTGGAAGGAAAATGATGACGAGAAAAGGAATTTGCTGGACGGGAACATGCATGACTGCTATTAGGATGGCAGTCCCTGATTGAGGGGATTGAACACTTGTAATAGCAAAAAACCTGTAGCTTCAGACTGGTCAATCAATAATTTAGCATGCCATCTTGACTTGGACCTGTGACGTGGAATGTGAACTTGTAAGCGCTACGTAAGTCTCAATATTATGGCTTGAAGTTGCGGTACTTGCTGCCAAGGCAACACCTCGGACACGAGAGGGACGACGTAACCTTGAGCCACAGAACACAGCTTCCAGTTGAAGAGCATAGCGAGCAATGCGCAGTAAATAGGACATTATATTTCATCTAAGGAAAGAGATATCGCAAATTCTACCGATCTTAACGCTGCGGCAGTAAAGGATGTATCGTACAGAAACCAGGCCAGATCCCACCACCTCTTTCTTCTCTACCGTCTTCCCAACCACGCCTTTCCTCCTCTTGTTCTCTCAAGGTAACCAAAAGAGACCGAACACACACCGCCTTGGTTGTATGTTATTTCTCTCTCTAACTTCTAGACATACTTCTCTTTCTTGGTTCTTTCTTTCGTTCGTTCTATCTTGCTCTATCCGCAAATCATTCCTTCCTTCCCTCTTCTTACTATGACCAGATATCCGATTCCGCCCAAAGCTGCGGAAAATCACTCACACTCGACGTACTGCTCAACGAGCTGGCAGTCTTAGGCGTCACGCCCGGCGCCGTCAACAAACTGCCGCCGGATGTCTCGCTGCCCCGACCGAGAGCACATCGTCATCATCACCGACGACTTCCTTCTCCGCTGAAGCGGCAGTGGCCGCAGCGACGGCAGCAACAGCCGCGACGCGCTCCATGGCCTCGAGGCGCCGGTCCTCGGTGATCTTGCGCTCGAACTCGACTTTGCGCTCGACCTCCTCATCGTCCTCGCCCTTACCGCTCTCCCACATGCCGCTCACCTCCTGCGCGATGGATTCGGTGCGAGGCACCATGTCAAACTCAAAGGGCGCCGGCTTGGCGATGAGCAGCGGCGTGAAGTCGTTCCAGTGGACGGGCACCTCGGTCCCGTCGGCCTTGCGCTTCTTCTGGATGCGGAAGGCCCAGGCCATGCCGCCCATGGCCAGGAAAAGATCCATCTCGACGATGGGCACGCCCTGGCACGTGCGCCGGCCAAAGCCGAACTGCGAGAAGCCGGCGAGGTTCGGGTGCATCGTCAGCGGCTCCTTGTAGGTCGGGTACTTGGGCTGAGCCAGCGGGCCGGGTTGAAGGTCTCGGGGTCGGGGTACGTGGTCTCGTCGCGCGTGATGCCCCTAAGTGTTTTGTGTTGTTAGTGTTCGTCTAAAAGGAAGCAAAGAGGCTTTTAGACTTTCGGAAGTCCGAGAGTTTAGATGTCCAACGTGCATGGCATGTGCCATTCCTTGCTTCTGCCCATGGAGCAATAGGATTGAGTGACGGGAGGGAGAGGAAAGGAAAGACAAAGACAAGAAGAAGAGTCATGTTTCTACTCACCATTCCAATGCGTGAATCGTAGCGCCGGCGGGGATGAAGTACCCATTGTAGACATCGTCCTTCTCGACAGCATGGGGAATGCCTGTGGCGATAATTAGATGTTAGACCCAAGTATAGACACTTCAGACAGACAACAGTGAAGGCAGTAGAGTAGATGAAAAGAAGAGAAAGGACTCACCAGTAGGGACAGGCGGCCGCCAGCGAATGACCTCCTTGACGACGGCCCGCAGCAGCGGCATCTTCTCACGGTCGTCCCACTCGGGGCAGCGCCCGCCGCACGCCTCGTCGATCTCCTGCTGCAGCTTGTGCTGCCACTCGGGGAAGTGCAGCATAGCCAGCAAGAAACTCTGGATGGGGCTGCCGATCGTGAGCGCGCCGGCGATGGCCATCTGGCCGACCACGTACGTCGCCTCGGCCTCCTCGCCCCACTTGATCTCGTCGCCCGGCTTGGTCAGCGTGTCGATGAACGTGCGCACGAAGCTGGGGTCGGCCGTGCCCTGCCCGACGGCGTCGCGCACGTACTTGACGCTGCTCTTGAACAGGCCCGCCTCGACCTCGTGGCGCGCGTGCTCGCGCTGCTTCCAGGGCGACAGGCAGTACGGCACGTGCATGAGCCACGAGATGACGTTGGGCAGCGCGCCCGAGGGCGAGATGGTCTCGAGCAGGCCGAACGTGGTCTCGCGCAGCAGGTTGGCCGGGTGCGGGCTGCCCCACGACAGGCGCGACACGGTCCGCGCCGTGAACTGCTCGATGTACTCGCGGTACTGCGAGGCGTCCTGTGACAGCAGGTACAGGAAGCGGTCGCGCTCCTTGGAGGGGTAGCTGTGCAGCGAGGCGTTGGCGGACTGGGCCATCAGGTGCTGGGCCAGCTTCCGTTGCCTCTTCCAGGTATCTATCAGGAACGTCAGTAGTTGATCCAAGTCCTTGGGAGGGAATGCCAACCATTACGGCCGTGGAGAGCAAGGTACTCTCCGCCAGTGCGGTTGTTGGGCAGGTTAGGGATCATGGGACGATCCGAGTAGATCAGGGCTCGCCGCGATAACAGGTCGTGGGCGATGGCCTCGGAGGAGATCCATACGTGGACCGAGCCGAAGATCTCCATCTTGTAGATGGGGCCATATACCTTGCTCCATTCATAAAACTTGAGCCAGGAGCTCTCGGCGGGGATATCATGGATACGACCTATTAAGGGGATGCCTGATGGTGTTCTGTCAGTATGTTGAGGTGTGGAAGAGGCAGCAAGAGTTGAGATCACATACCCTTGGGGCCGGGGAGTGGTCGAGCACCAGGAGGGATCTTGTTTCGCTCATGCTCCTTCCTCTTGAGGTACACGACGTAAAGCAATAACACAACAATAGCAAAGACAGGTGCTGCGGCCATATTGCCTCAATTCGCTACAACTCATGTAGCTTCTTCTGTGTCAAACAGAAGATGTGGATGGGATCTATTCGATGGCAATACGACACAAGAAAAAAAAAGAAATGACGGGTGGCTGGGTCTTAGGGGAGAGGGAAGACCACATGGAACGAGCGTCAGATCGGCAATGTGAAGAGTCCGCAAGGGAAGCAAAAAGCGAATAAGGCCCCGGGATGCATAGGTTTATGAGCAATGAAGAGTTTCTTCGATCGACAACCCCTCTTCTGCATATACCTGCCAACAGAGTGCGAGAGGGCGAGAGCTGCGGTGAGGCGCGGTGGGAGCTTGGGCCGAGACCAGACCGTCCTGCAGCCAACCTTGGCTACGCAGGGGGTTCCTATGAAGCGCAACAAAGAGGCAGAGTGGGTGCGGTGCTCTTGTGCTGATCATGTAATCTGATCAGGAGACTCTTTCGAGAGCAGGTCATGCCGGGGACATGGGTCCAACACGATGGAGTCAGCGGATACACCAAAGTCTATCCTCCTGTTGGAGCAGGCTGCCGGGCGCGGTTGTCAGCGTATCCCTTCAAGGAAGTATGCCCAGTCTGTGTGTGGCCATCACCGAGTGATCAGGTACATGGACGATCAGTGTCAAGGACTCTCTGACGTCGGCAGGTAGCAGGCGAAGGAACTAGGCCAGGGTCGAGCTTTGGCTTCGCAAATCGGCAGCTTGGCACAAGATTCCATCAGAGGAATGAGGCTACGCAACTTTGGACACTCAGCAGATCCTGCCGCAACCATGGTGATGTGAAGTCTGGGGAGTCGAGTGCCTTCAGCTTGTGATCGAGCACCAATCTATTGGTCTCATCTCTGAACCGCTGGTCTCTCTTACAGAACCGTGAAGAATTTCTGGTATTGTCCTTGACCTATTGGGTGACATATTAGAGATCATGAGGAATGGCAAACACCTTCGTATCCAGGTGTGATATTGGATATCCTGTGCAGAATTTCTGCATATGCGCAGTTGGGGACGGGGGGGGGGGGGTCCAGCCTTTGCAGCCAACCGCGTGCTTGTGATTTCCTCTTTGGGACAGGTGAGGCAAGGCAGATAAGCAGCAGCTGTTTCTTAGTAGGTTAGCTGTGCGTCTAGATCTCAACTGCATGATGCTTCGTATGTTGCCTCGACATCAGTTGCCACAGAAGCGTACCCGGTCGGCTGGAAAGGCGACTCGAGAGGTCAGTGCAACCGACGAGGCTTGCTGAGGCTTGGACGAATTTGACTTTACCGTTGGTAAAGATGCATGCTAGCAGGTTCCTAGCAGGTCGAGCGCAGAGATCTGGTGCCGAAATTGCGTGGTTGATCCCAGCGGCATGATCTCTAGAAAAAGCTTCATCCCTAATGCTTCCATCGCAAAGCGGAAGCAATCATTCCCTTCGCTCCGCCATGGCTCGGGGCTTGCAGCGTTTGCTTCGCCATGTCGAGTCGGCTGGGATGCCAAGCGACATGCCGAGCCGGATCCTATCTACCAGCCGAAATTCTGACTGGCGGCGAACGGCCACCAATCTCCGGGTCGCTAATTGGCCTTGAGACCCATGCATGTTTGGAAGTTGTCAGCGACAGATAGTTGATGTCGGGAGTTTGCGCCTGGCTCGGTGAGTCGGCAACATCCCTCCCGGGACCGACGACGGGGTTGCTGCCTCTGCTGCTTGGGCATGTCAAACAACCCCCACATACTTAGCAACAGACAGCAGCCTACATATTTGGTACATATGCCCCTTATGCATAGCAGCACTTCCTAGGCCTTCCAAGAGAAAGGTCCAAGCAGGATTGCGTATGCAGCCCTAACCTCGACCAAATGCTGGATGCAAGCACTCAAAAGGCGCATGCACAAGTCTCCCGGGTAAATTGTGCAGCGCAGGCAGCATGGTTTACCGTTCAACATATGGCAGATGTGTAATGCAGATGCGGCTCCCGCACCCCCGCTGCTTTCAGCGAATTCGACTACTCATCTTTCCTTTTTCAGCTTGCCTCTTCGTGTTCTGCAATATTCGGGGAATACAGGGTGGGTTAGGGTGGCTTGCTCGAAGAAGTGGGTTAGCACCGGGGAGATCGGCGCCACCATGTCGTATTGTAACAAAGACCAATCTACAGAATGTTTGCTGGCTAAGAAGGAGGCTGCCCCCACGAGAAGAATGAACATATCGTGCTTCATTTGTCTGGTTCCCGAGCGTCTCCTGTTCTGAGAAGCGGTGTTGCAAGGTAGAAAAAGCGCTCCCCTTATCCGTTCGTTTCCGCGCGGTCAAGTGTAAACGTTCCTACTCCCTAGATCGGATGCCGCACCTTTTTAGGAGGACAATGCCCCTTGGTGAACGGACGGCACGGATGAGGCCATGCGGGATAGACCAAAGCATTGTCTATTCTTTGCCCAGCAACATCTACAATGCGCTTCAGTCTCGAGGGCTCCTTTGTTTCCCTAGACAATGTGGTCTTGTTCTCAAGGGCGCTTTCAACTTCTTCTCAATGGTCTTGAACACCAGAGCGCTTATGCCTATAAAAGACAGCATGTCCCACCACATGCTTTCCTACTAGTCCTACTCGAGCATCGAAGACAAATCACACAGGTCTCTTTCATTCATTCAGAGATCGCGTAAACAGAAGACCGGTCTACATATCCAAGCTAAGTATTCTCTCAAGTTTTGCTTTTCCTTGCTTCCGAACGTTCCCCCCCCCCTTTTTTGGTAAATCGTCGGAGAGAAGAGAAGAGACAGACAGAAAAACAGCCACCACCATGTGCATCGAGCAGACCATCTGGTACCCGTGCCGCACCCACGCGGCCATGAAGCCCATCACGCAGTACTGCGAGCGCTTCGACCGCAGCTCGCGCGAGCAGCACTGCGGCGACGTCAAGGACCTCGACCCGTTCGTCGCGCCGTCGGTGCGGGCGCACCTGCAGGAGCCGTGCCCCCACGGCTGCAAGACGCCGCCGGGGCCGATCCAGTGCCTCCCCTGGTCAAGTCCGGGTCCAAACGCGTCGGGAAGTCGCTGGTGTGCGGGCTGCGGCGGGCCCGGCAGGGGGTCAGGGAGGCGCTGCGCTGAGCGCGGGTGCTTCTGCTGGCGTGTCTGTAGTCTAATGATAGTAAAAATTGAAATATCCAAATAAATACAGTCTTCAGTATCAAAAGTGTCATTATCAGAATCAGAGTGAAGCCTCCTTCTTCTCTGGAGGAGCAATATACAGGACAATTGCAGTGTCTTAGAGCGTAGATAGCCCTGATAGATAAGTGTTCTCAACTGTCCGATGGCAGCAGAGCCACATCGAAGCAAATACAAACCTGACGTCGATATCGAATGACGTCTTTGCATCTCGAACTCCTACTAGCCATGCTGCATGCACAAGCAAGTGATGGTGGGACGAATCTGCAGGTCTCAGTCTCAAGTCTCTCCCGCAGCCGACCTTGCACTAAAGACTAGCGCCAGCAGCGCTGGAGCCTGAAGAGCCAGGGAACCCCTCCATGCACCTAAGTATTAATATTAGCGGCCCCTCAACGCGTTACCCTCGCTCGACTTCGTGTCGCGTCGCGTTAATTAGATTGGATTCGCTTTTACTACTTTCTTTTCCATGGCCATTTGACACGACCACAACCTGGAAAGGAGAAGATACAACCCCGTAATACACCCAGTCGGACTTCAAAATGGGCTCTACAAACCCAAGGACACATGAGGAATACCAATACCTCGATCTCGTCCGCGAGATCTTGGATCATGGCGAACGCCGACCCGACAGGTACAGCCCATTCTTCTTCCCCCCTGCTTCTGCTTCCTGAAAAGACGAAGTAAAGAAAAGCGAAAGAGCACAAGCTAACAAGCACCTCGCAATCTCCAGGACCGGCACAGGCACATACTCCATCTTCGCCCCGCGCCCGCTGAAGTTCGCCCTCCACGCCCCCGCGCCCGCCGACGCCCCCCCCTCCAAGCCCCCCAACCGATCCTGCCCCTGCTAACGACGAAGCGCGTCTTCACACGCGCCGTCATCGCCGAGCTGCTCTGGTTCATATCGGGCTCGACCTCGTCCAAACCCCTAAGCGAGGCCGGCATCAAGATCTGGGACGGCAACGGCTCGCGCGAGTTTCTGGACGGTTTAGGTTTAACGCACCGCGCCGAGGGCGACCTGGGCCCCGTCTACGGCTTCCAGTGGCGGCACTTCGGCGCCGACTATGTGGACTGTGACGCCGACTACACGGGGCAGGGCGTCGACCAGCTCGCCGAGATCGTGCACAAGCTGCGCACAAACCCGTACGACCGCCGCCTCATCCTGAGCGCCTGGAACCCCAAGGCCATGAAGGAGATGGTGCTGCCGCCGTGCCACATGTTCGCCCAGTTCTACGTTTCCTACCCGCGGAGTAGTCATGGCGCTCCAACATCATCAGAAACAGCACAAAAGGAAGAGGAGAACCAACCAAAGGGCCACCTCCACTGCCAGCTCTACCAGCGCTCCTGCGACATGGGCCTCGGCGTCCCCTTCAACATCGCGAGCTACGCGCTGCTGACGCACATGCTGGCCCACGTCTGCGACCTGGTCCCGGGCAGCCTGACGCACGTCATGGGCGACGCCCACGTCTACGTCGACCACGTCGACGCGCTGCGTACCCAGCTCGAGCGCGAGCCCCGCGACTTCCCCCGGCTCCAGATTGCTAACCGCGAAAAAGGCGGCAGCATCGACGGCTGGAAGGTCGAGGACTTTGTCATTCAGGGGTACGACCCGCACAAGTCCATTGCCATGAAGATGTCGGTGTAGTGCATAATAGTTTTCAGGCCAGGCAGGGATGTGATAATAGAACGGGCATATGAATCATTTAACGACTTAAAGGAATTGCATAAGAAGTAGACATGGAGATAGTGCTATATTGGTCATGCCTCATAAGGTATCAAGAACGCCGTGCGATGAAACCCCTTACATGCTTTGCTACTTCAGACATTCGTGCAAACTCATATGGCCAATCAACATTCAACCTACTTTGCACCTAAGCCCCCGTGATGATCTTCTCCAGCTCCTCGGGGTCCTTGGGGCAATCCGTCAAGTTCTCACTGCCATCTTTGGTGATCAGGAGGTTGTCCTCAATGCTGAACATCATGGCGATTAGCACGCGTTATCAAATTTCAAATTGCCAGCAGCAGACTTACCGAACACCACCGACATCCCAGTACTTGTTGAGGACCTTCTCGTCGATGTATTGAGCATGCTTGGGGTCCTTCAGGTATGGTCGAATGATGAAGTCGCAGAAGTAGATCTGATGATCGCGTAAGCATATTGCATAAACCGGACAGTAAGAGGTGAGAATACTTACACCAGGTTCGACAGTAATGACACTACCCGCTGGCAGGTTCCTGCGCACACGCAGGTACCGGAACAAGGGGTCGGGGTCCGAGTAGTTGGGGTGGCCACCGGTGTCGTGCGTGTCCATGCCCAGGTAGTGCCCGAGACCGTGCGGCAGGAAGGCGGCGCTCGTCCTGGCCTTCAGGATCTCGTTCTTGTCGCCCTTGAGGACGCCGAGCGACAGCAAGCCGTCGATGGCGATCTTGTGGGCCAGCAGGTGGACGTCGTCCCAGGCCACGCCCTCCTTGAGCATGGCGATGCAGTGCAGCTGCATCTTGAGCACGATGTCGTAGATGGCGCGCGACTCCTTGGTGAACTTGCCCGAGACGGGGAAGGTTCTCGTCTGGCAGTGTGGGTCAGTCATTGATTCTTCCACAGCACGAATATCAATCATGATTGCTATTATTCAGGGAGTAACGTGATGCAAACTCACAATATCCGAAGCATACAGCTTCCACTCGCAACCCGCATCGAGCAGCAACAGGTCCTTGCCGCCCGGCATCTCCTTGTTATTGTGAACATAGTGCAGCGTCGCGGCCGAGCGCCCGCTGGCGACGATGCTGGGGTAGGCCTGGAACTTGGCGCCCTTCTTGTAGCACTCGCCGAGGAACAAGCCCTCGAGCTCGTACTCCTTGGCCGCGGTCCGGACGGCGCGCATGACCTTCTGGTGCGCGGCCTCGCTGACCATGTTGGCCATGCGGATGAGGGCGACCTCGTACTCGTCCTTAACGACGCGGCACTCGTCGACGGCCTCGCCGAGCAGGTCGAAGTTCTTGTCGTCGAACTCGAGGAAGCTGACGTGGGGCGCGACGCGGCCGCCGATGGCGAAGACGGTGTTTTTGTTGGTATCCTTCTGCGCGGCGCCGAGGCGGGCCAGGGTCGCGTTGAGCTCCGTCGACGGCAGCACTTCGTCGACGTCGTAGCGGGCGCGCGCGTCGTCGGGCGACAACGGCAGGCCGGACCAGATGACCTCCTCGGGGTCGACGGGCGGGATGAACAGCGTGCTTTGTTTAGTCGCCATGTTGTACACCAGGTAGCTGTCGGCGACGTCGTCCAGGCCCGTCAGGTACATGAAGGCGCGGCGCTGGCGGAAGGGCACGGGCTCGTCGCAGTCCTCGAGCAGGCCCGAGGCCGCGCCCTCGAGGTAGAGAATGCCCGTCGCGTCGGTCTTAGTGCGGATGTAGGCGGCGACGCGCGCGGCATGGGCTTTGGCGGGGTACTTGCCCGCAAGGATCTTGTCGACGTCCATGGTCATCGTCATGGTGGGGGTTGTACGCGGGGTCGTTGCGGATGAGAAAGTCGAGGAAGGACAACGAGAAATACCGTAATCGACCAGAGGAATTCGATCTGCCGATTGGCGGCAGGGAGGAGACTTGGAATGAGGACGTTGCTCTGCGTGGGAATTGAGCTCGTGCACACCTGCTAAAGAACCGCAGATGAACGAAGGACATTTGTTTGTTGGGTTCGAATGGAGAAAAGCTTTCTGGCACAGAGTACCTACCTGCCTCTTTGAGCCCATCAGCAGCATGAGGGACTCCTGCGATAGGCGGGTTGCCTCGGATCCAGAGCTCCATTCCTTCGCTGACGGCGGGGCACATAGGCGGGGTTGCTTCTGCTCGGCAACTTCCGACAGGCCTAGCTCGCTGGGAATTGTTCCGCGACCAAGTACGTCCGACAGCTATCCGTCCGTGATCAGAAGCTCATCCTAGGTGTAACAAAATGATGTGATGTGATGTGATAATACGTCCATCGACCGGGACAATTTCGTTGGGGGGGGGGGGGAAATTTGTTTTCGGAAGGGAAACGCCTCTTTGTGCACAATCCCTCCGTCGTTAATTAAACCCATTCTCGTCTTCCGTTTCAGTTCCTGCCGCCGCGACTCCTTCCACAGCATGCCAGCCGGAGCTTCGGAGCTCTCGTCGTGCAAGTATGAAAAGGGCCAGCGGACCCGCCGGCGCCGGCGCGTACTAGGCTCCGCGCCCCCGCGTCGACGGGCCTTGGTGGGTGGCCATGGGGGTCGGAGTGAAATGGGAGAGAGAACTGTTTCGATCCCTGCGTACGAGGGTCGTGCGACTTGTACGTGCCGTCTCGCTCTCGACGTATTTGGCGTATATATCCGAATGTGTTGCGAATGTGGATGTGTATGTGTATGTGTATGTGTGTGTATTCGGATGCTTTGGGTATACCGGTATGCCGATCCTGGGAAATGCAATCCGGTGACTCAAGTAACTTTGTAAAACAATTTTGGCTGTGAGAATCAATTTTGTCACACCTGCCATTGAGAGCCGCCGTCTGGTCCGCCGATTAAAGCCAAGTAGAACGAGCTCTCACTATCCTGCTTCATAACGTATCTCGAGACCATAGACATAACGGCCGTTGGTATACTTGTAGGTGACAACGGCAGTGCCTGACACAGTAATTTTATCCTAGACATGGCCACTTGAATACAATATTTTCCGTCATGTTGCCAGAGGCATCTCTCCTTTGTGCTTGATCTGGCCGTGTAAGTGTATTGCAGTACCACGAGGCAACCTCCGAACCGAGAGGATGTATCTCAGAGACCTCATGCCAGCCACGTTCAGATGAAGATAGACCATTATGATGAGCATATCCACTTTCTCCGTCTAGTCAGTTCTTTCTAAAGTTTCACATCAAAAGCAGTATAGGCTGGTGAGAACGAATCGGGACCGCAAGGATATTCGAAGCCTTTGGCGAAAACGAGGAGAGTAGAGGACCCCCGGGGGATCTCGCAGTCATGAAAAACCGCGACAGGGCAATAAAAAGCATGGAGAAGCCGAGAAAGACGATGTACGCACTTTTTCCAGCGACAGAAAGCATCGCGATGGACACAACAGAGGTTACGAGACACGTAATTAGGAAACACGGCACGGCCTGCCTGGAGCCGACGGAGAGGCTCGGCAATTGCTAAGACGCGCCCAGATGAATCACAAGCTTTTAATCTAGTTTCCTATGCCGAGTTCCACGTCGGAAGCCATGGACACAGCAGATACCACAAGTCACGTAGAGACGAGAACCAGGGATGTCCGAAGCTGACGATGAACTCGATGGTACCTTGGAATATCAATACAGACGAAGGAGGACTGGCCAACAAGGAGAGTCTCTGACTTCAAGTGTCTTCATGGGATATGTCGCTATATGGTAGCTGAAGGAGGGAAGAAAATCCAAGAATCGGTCAGCCCGTTTATGATTGAAAAACTCCCCGGAATGCGTATTATCCCCAGCGCTCATGGTAGATGCCCCCCTTCAAGTGTCCCAGGGTGGAGAAGAGGAAGAACTTGGAAATGAATACCTCTGCGGTAAAAGCAAGGCCGAGAAGGATGCTCGCACCGGAGTCGTCCATGGACAACCAGGGCCGATCGCAGCGCCACTCCAAGAGTAGAACCCCGACCTGCTGGTACGACACTTGTGAATAATTTCAGCCCATAATTCGCGCCTGCGAGTAGACAACGTGTACCTATTGGATAGCCATAGATGTTTGGCAGGAGTACTCAATGGAAGGGGGTACGGATAGTGTTGACCAAGCCCCTGACTGCACCCTTGGCATTCTTAAAAATCATACCTGACCTGCTAGCCTCCAAAGCTTCGCTTGAGAACTACCTACGAAAGACTTTTTATGGGAGGCCGCAGAATTCATATACGACAGGGGACGTAAACATGGCAGATTTGACTGGGGTAAGCAGCTTTTAGCCCGTTGAAAAGTCATCAAGGGATGCGGCATAGAACGCAGATCTCAACCCCCCTATGAGACAATTCGACTCCAGGGTCATGTCTTGATAGCGATCAAAGGTGCCGGGGAGAATATTCCACTAGAGCAGCAGTAATCGACATATTTCAAATATAGGAAGTCAATTCGGTGACGCTTTGGGCGTATCTTTCATGAACTAACAGTGAGACCAAGATTTCTGAGATCTATACGACTTCGAAGTAACATCGCAGACGGTCATATTCGGCGACAACGATCAGAAAGAAGAATGTGCTTATGCGCGATACGAACGAAAGCATCAACCGAGCGTGTTATTGATCAGCTTGGTGAAGTCGGGTTGCAATTAGAGGAACCCGATTCCCGAGAAGGATCAAGAGAGCCCTGATGAGGCGTTGGAATATGGTAACCTCATGTTCGATCTCCTTGTCCGGGCTTCTAGACCCGAATCGACATCGGAACAGGAGATGCATGCCTGGCTAGGTACCTTGGTGACCGACTTCTGTGCCTCCATGGGTTGCAGAAGCAACGACGACAAAATATCGCCACGCTTGTACAGCGTTGCCTACATAATCATCTGCGGCAGTGGGTGTATATGAGAGGCCCGACTTCTGTAGCACGTGTTCCTGCGTGACCCGTCGGCCCTAGTGCCTAGACTCGGTACTGGCTGGTAGGACGGGGAAGGGACGTAAGCTGGGGAAGTGCACTCTACTCGGGTTTCTGCACGGGCTCCCGGCGGGTGACGAGATGGGGCTTCCGTCATTGGTGGTCTGCCAGCTTTTGGAGCGACCCGAATTGTAACCAACGGCAGCGACGCGGGTATTAACATTCGCAGGAAGCAACCTTGAAAGACGTTCCTTCCACCAGACCCTCTAACACTGACAACCATCACGGCCATGCTCCCTATGCTCCTTCCCTATAAAGTCCTGTCCTTGGTTCGAACTTGGTGGCCATTCTCTTTATCATTCGTCAAGCTTTAAATTATGAGCTTTCTCGTACCTTCTGTTTCACTTATTTCGTCGCTTCAAGCTGTAATGACTACTTTTTCTAAATAATAAATAATCCGAATATTTATTAGTTTTTAGGGATATTTATCAAAATGATATAAGAATTTAAATTTATCCACCTTTCGGCCCTTTTTCATTCCTCCCCATATAAGAATTACCCAAATAGCTGCTGACCCACCATGGTTCGAAAGACCTTCTTCCTGTCGTTGGTCATCGGAGCGTTGGCTCACGTTGCCGGCGCGAAGGCAGGCCAGCACGGCAATGTCGTCCCCGGTTCCTACATCGTCGAGTTCGACGGTTCTCAGGTAACAACCCTATCCTGCAAAGAATACAAATCATATGGGAGTAGGCGTGGCTGACACATCGACGCCTAATAATGAAATCTGGGGAATGCCAGGCCATGTCTTGTCGTCATGAAGCTCCAGAAGCCCCTCCATTGACGTAGCCGAGCCGCATGTGCTCGTTCTACACTGTGCCAATCTGACAACCTGCATTAGCTACCCCGAGTCGGCACTTGACAGACAGATCTCATCGAGCAAGACTTCTTTCCAACCAACATGCTCCGACTCTTCTCAAGTACCAGATCTTCGTTCGTACGCAGTGCATTCAGACCTTTGACGCCCATCAACATCATCCCCAAAGCAACCATGGCAACAGGTAAGAGGATGTTGACAGTCGGAACCTTTGCCAGAAAACAATTGACGCTCATTGACAAATCCTCCATTGCAGGACAAGCGAGCAACCAGGACCTCCGCGCCAGCGCCCTGTTCGACGTGTCGCACGTGACGGCCGTCGTCACGGGCGGCGCGACGGGCATCGGGCTCATGATCACGCAGGCGCTGCAGTCCAACGGCGCCAAGGTGTACATCACGGGCCGCCGGCAGGAGGTGCTGGACCGGACGGTCCAGATGTACAGCACGGGGCCCGGGCAGATCATCGCGCTGCCGGGCGATGTCAGCAAGAAGAGCGAGGCCGTGCGGCTCGCCAGGGAGATTGAGGGGAGGGAGCCCAAGGGGATTCAGTTATTGGTGAACAATGCGGGGATTGCGCGGGATAATGATACGCGGTACAGTAAGCATTCTGTCTCTGCCCGTGCGGGTGGTGGTTCATCTCTCAATTGGAGTTGGGGCTGGTAAGGGGTCTGGGGTTGCAACGGGGATTAACATGCGCGCAGCGAATAACGGACAGCCCGACATGAGCGACGCCAAGGCCATCTCGGAGCATTTCCTCAAGAGCTCGGAAGAGCAGTGGCTCGAGACGATGCAGACCAACGTCGCGGGCGCCTACTTCATGTCGATGGCCTTCCTGCCGCTCCTCGCCAAAGGCCGCGAGACCACGCCCGGCTACTCGTCGCAGGTGGTGACGGTGTCGTCCATCTCGGGCGCCATGAAGGGGCCCAGCATGGGCCAGCCGGCCTACGCGACCTCGAAAGCGGCCGCGACGCACCTGAGCCGGATGCTGGCCACCCTGTTCAAAGAGGTCAAGGTCCGCGTCAACGTCATCGCGCCGGGCTTGTTCCCGAGCGAGATGACGGCGGGGAAATCGGGCGACGACAACAAGAGCACGCTCGAGACGAAGCCGACGAACCCGGCGGGGCGCACGGGGAAGGATGCGGACATGGCGGCGACGATTTTGTTCTTGGCGGGGCGGGGTGGGTTGTTTTATAATGGGCAGATTGTTTACCCGGATGGAGGTGAGTTTGGTTGATTGATTGACTTGGCCTGAGATGAATGAATGCTAACTTTGGTGACTACCAGGATCTACACTTATTCAACCTGCGGTTAATAACTAGATAGACACACGACCAGTAGACTCTAGAATCCTGAGATATGACACCTGACTGCATTTGACTCATCGGTTCTTCCGTGCTATACGAAGTAATCAGTCTGTATACCGCTGCGTGCTTTTAATAATGTGGCTATGATAAGAGGTCACTTGCCGTTATTCCTAAGAGATGAGGAAGCAAAGAATGGAAGCCCACCGATTTAATTAGAGACACGTAAGCTATCTAGACTATAATAAGCAAGTCTTATACCATCATCCGAAGTCGAAACCCCCTAAGGCACTAGTGGTTTAGTGGTAAAATCCATCGTTGCCATCGATGGGCCCCGCGTTCGATTCGCGGCTAGTGCAAGTCCACGATTTTTGCTTCTTTTTCTTTTGCACCTTGCTGGAATTTAATATAGTTTCCATCTCGCGATCAATACTCAACTAAAGCACGACACCACCATGGCTTGCCAATGGCATATTTGATTGTCTCGGCGTTTAACGATTGATCTTGTAGAAGCCTGGGCTGACCACAGCGAAAACCCGCCTCTTCACCTACTGAGCGCTATCGAGGCCGCAGCTCAACTGTACCTTCTACACTGATGAACCTCAAGTTGGGATACCTGCATTGCCTTCAGTTCGAGGTATACAAATGATATCCTGACATGTATGCCGTCATGTCCTGGGCCAGCTGATGTACATCAAGCCAAGTCGGCCTGTCGGGCTGAATTCTACCATCCCTCAAATCTTGACCCAATCAACTGGGAGCTCAATGATAACTGGGACTCCAAGTGACCTTGCAAGCCTACTCTGCATGTCTCCACACACATATCCAAGTATCGAGGCCCGGGATTCTCGGATGGGGCTGTACGGAACTTGCATCGAAGAAAGAGGATGGGATGGGGCTACTAGAATCGGCCGAGTCAGCGAGGCCCGAAGACCACCCGTCCACTCCAAGCAGCTTACCGACGGCGACTGGGCGATCGGTGGAGGTGTGAGACAATCCACTCCGACAGCCGCCTTAAGTCAGCGATGCAGGTAGTATCTGATTGGACCCTTCAGTTGTGACCAACCAGTCAAGAGATGTCCGAGCCCGGGCGCCATGATCAGGCACTGTATAGGTCATCAATTGTCGACAAGTCCAACTTGTGGTCGTGTGAGAGCGCTGAGACAGATTCGACGTCGATGCCTGTCTGGAAGGTTGATGCATTGGGAAAGGGAATGTCGTTTTAGTGGTATCAACAGGCTATACAGGCCCCCTTTTTCGCCCTCGAACGGGATATGGGCATTGGCAGTAGCTGTGCGGAGAGTATCTCGAAACCAGACGAACTATGTGCTCATCAAAACACCAGCAAGTGATGAAGAGCAAGTTCGAGTTTCGTAGTCCCCCCTTCCCAGGCGGGATCTTGGCGTGACCGTGAGGGCTCCATAGGCTAGGAGCTATGGATTCAATCCATATGTTGTTATTGTTTTTGTATTATTTAAGGTCTAGGGTGCGTACAAGTGGACGAGGCGGTGAAGTTTGTTGCCTTAACACACTTTAGAGTCGACGAGCACGCCCCCTGGCACGACCATTGCTCCATGCAGCCAGTAAAACAGCAGGAACTCAACGGGAGCCCATTGGAAGTCATGGTCCTTCCGGATCGTACCCTCGCTATACAAGGGTACGGGTCTTCGCAGTCTTCTTGGCTTCTGCAAGCGGCCCTGGGCAGTTGCTGTGGCAGCCATTCTCCTCGATGAAGGCCCCCTCGCACCCTAAATCGCAGTAGTATGGGTCTGCCTGTTTCGTAACCGAAGGTGTTATAGCAGTCTGGGCTAGCTCCTTGGCCGTGGTCGGAGTTGCCATGTTATTTCCGGTAGAGCCTGGTGAAGCTGCCTTCTCGTTTGATGACCTGAGCACCCGAGGAAGATAATTACTCATCAGTACGTGAAGAAACAGGATGTATTGTATGTGGATAGGCTCGACTCACGGTGGGTTGGAACCCCCTTTCAGGCCCAAGCTCAGACCCAAACTCAAGCTCACGATAGCCACGATCGCGACCACAGCAAGGGCTGCCATCGCCTGTCCTCGATGTCTTTCGAACCACATCTGCACATTACTATCGGTGTTGTTGATCTGGGGGCCATTGTGCTGGGGTCCTTCGCCGCGATGGTCATTGTGTCTATAACTTGGTCTAATCGAGAATTGCCGTAGTGGCGACCGTTGCGACATGGCCTGGATTGGCTCATATGCAGTGGTATGGAGCAAGTGTACCGTAACACGAGTTTCTGTGTGTGGTGAAGGTACTGGGCCTAGGATCTTCGGCTAGATCTTCCAGATCCAGCTCGGATCAGAACATGAGTGGTTGGATGGATCGAAACAAAAGCAGAAACGAGCTCTATAACTCAACGGGGGAGTGGGTGATTAATTATCCACGTCGATGTTCGTGGATGCAAAAAAGAACCATATCGGGAACATGCTAAAATTAGTGTCCTGGAACGTGGTATTGGTGGCATCGCCCCCTTAATGACACAACCCCCATGCCGGTACTACCTATTATAGAAACCCCCAATGCTCTGCCTCCACTGGCGGCTAACTTTTGAGGCTCTTACTCCGATTCAATTCCATCTCAAGCCGAGTTGAGGGATGGCATTAGTCATAATGTCGCGGATTCATCTTGCTAACCTCGTTGTAAAATATCCCAGGAGAGAAGTACGATGAGAGGGAAATGAAATACCCAACCACCACCCAGTTCTAGGTTTAGAGAGGCACGCAGCCTTATCACGTTTGCCAACGGCCCAATGATGAGGCTGTGTCTACAGAGAGCGGTAAACACATAAAATCATTTCTGATTCCCTCTTTGTACGGGCGTACGGATCCCTGCGATCCTTAATATGCAACGGAAATACGGGGAACTATTATTTCTGGGTTGCTTGCTGACGCCTGGTGATGTCATTTTTCTCTTTTTAATCAGTGGAAGAAAAACAGGGTCGACTCCCCCAAGGCTGTCCAAATAGCCTGACTGCAGCAGAGCTCCGACCGGACATCAGGCTCTCGGTTTGCCAACGCATATGCATGGCGGTTCACTGCATCGCCCGGCAGCCTTCTCTCCTCCGGCGATCCTATAAGCCCATCTCAATGACCCCGACGTTACTTGAAACGCTTGTCCTTCACACCATGTTCTCCGACTGCAACGCTAATATCTTACGTCTAATGGATTTTAATATGCTTTCCCGTGCTACTTGCTAGTAAGGACTATCGGCCAGGTTTGGTCTCATCTTACTGCTGTTATGGCAGACGTGCTCGCCCTCGTGGTCACTGCTGCCCAAGCAGCAGAGTACTGCCTAAAACTATGCGGTCTTTTTGAACGTCTCTATCACGCCACAGAGACCTCACGAAACTACCGGCAAAGGATTCAAGAGCTGGCCCCCCTCCTCCAGAAAATCACACAGGATCCATCCTTCAACACACCTGAAATAGTGGACTGCACCCGGTCTCTTGCAGCCACCCTCGAGCCTTTCAACTCTCTCGATAAGAAGCGAAGGGGCCGGTTTCTCACCTCGATTGCCTTTGCGGTTAGAGAGAAAAGCCTCAGTCGCACTTTTGATTCAATCGAGGAGAAGAAGAGCACTCTTTCCTTGTATATTACTATCATTACCAAGAACGAGATCTGCACCGAATTAAGATATCGCCCCCGACCGCCTCAAACAAACTCCCAGAGATACGGGATTAAGTGTACGGAAGTCGACGCCGACGAGCTCGCTCCAGTCCAGAGACAGCGACCGGGGATTTCGCGCTGGTCCAGACCGAGGGCACCAATAATGTCATCATCAAGGCCTCACGGTCCCAAGGTGAGCAAACAAGCGAGATGTTGGATATGATGCATGACCCCTCATTCTTCTCCGAGCAGGGCATTCAGCCTAATTCCCACACCGAGGCCAATAACAAACAGCTGTCGGCCGAGTCAGACGCCATACCACCAGCCACCATCGACGCCACCGGTGATGCGCAGCCTTGTGGAAATGCAGCCGGCCAACTAGTCGCCTATCAAGGCAACACAATGTCAGGGCGCGGAAGCATGCACAACGGCGCTACCGTGGGAAGTGACCACAAAGGCGAGACCAAGATTCAGGCGAAGACTTATCACGGCAACGTCATGGAACCATACAAAGCCACCGAAGAACAGCCCGAAGAGGAGGCGCCCAGCGCTAAAGACAACAAGATGCACAACGGTGTAGACTTTCAAGATGGGCGCGCGGTTGAACACGGCACCAACTGGGTGGGGAATCATATGAAGACGCATGGTAAGATGGAAAATGGGGACTTCATAGCTTAATTAGCTAGAGTAGGGCTATTCAGGACGGAGGGGGGGGGGGAAATCGCCCTACATATTGGGAAGGGGGGTGCGGAGGCTGCTCGTATTGGATCAATTCCGTCATTGCCATGCGTACGGGACTCACACCGGGATTCAGTCGTTACCGTTATGTCCCCTTTACTTACTTCCAACGCACACGCTCTTTAAATTACTAGCTAGAAGAACACATTCTTTAAAAATCATATGGTACATGTCTAGTACGTATACCGAGAACCTTGGTCGACTGTTAAATAGGAGTGATCAAATGACAAGGGGGGAGGGGGGACATGGGCACCATGCGTGGGGATCTATATTCCTTAGTACCTTACGTGCGCCTCGACACCGAAGCTGAAGATTAAGTCTAAATCGATTTACTTACGGACCCATCCTAAATGCAAGTAATCTTGCTTTCTTTTGAACACACTGATCCCATGACGGACCGAAATAAACATTGGGGGTTTAAATTACGTAGGTCTCTTAGTAAGTCCACACGACTCTGTGAAAGTATTTGAGTTCCTACGGTCCTACGTGTATGGCATTGCTCATGGCTGCGGTCTCCTAAGTCGACACAAAGAGCAAATCTTCAAGTGCATTCTTGAGCTCGGCTGAACATCCGTCCTCCCAAGGTATGCATGGGGTAATGAACTGACAGCGCCATGAAACGGTCAAGTGTAGCCTTATGTAATAAAACCCGTTGTATCGACAAGGGCCTGTAGAGACCTTGCTACCATGGCTTTACTATTGATCCTTGTTCTCGGCAAGCTCCGGTCCAATTCGATGAGTAGCCCCCCTTTTCTGACATCAGCATTATTATTAGCGAGATGCCCAAGATCTGGAATCGGATGTCCAGTCCTTGATCTTGGTTGTCGGTTGCTTACCGAAAATGCAAGCCACGCATTTCTTGGGCATCCAAAGCGTCTCGCTATATCCGAACACCAGGCTGGCGACGCCCCCATCAAGATTGAGACGCGTCGCAGTTCTCGAAACCAATGTAAACTCTCCTATCTGCGGTAACGTCACCTTTCTATTGATAGAACATCTTATGCCAAGCCGAAGGGGCTTCACGAATGTACTCATACTGGGAAGTGGCATATAGGGTGTCAGAGAAACTAGTTAGCATCCCACAACCGTGGTTTCTTATAAGTGATGTTCTCTAAGCGTCGTGAACTCCACTCGATACGGGCATTGTAGTCCAAACAGAGCTCAGATGCCGTCCAACCTTACTCCACGTGGGAAATCTTGAAACCGCCTGGGACTCTTGTCTGGAAGAAACCCCACTGGTCATATTTGGCTGAGACCTGTTTCATGAAGGCTATATTCTGTTTTGCGAAAATCATGGTCAGTAAAACTCTCACAACAGGGGGAATAGAGCTTTGTGGGGATCTAACCTCCGCACCGTAAGACTTGATAGGGTCTTGTTTTTCATTGACATAGTTGATGTACCGCCACTGCGTCGCCGCGTCGATGGCCTCGGCGTACGCCTCGAGCTCCTCCGTGATGGCGCCAATCCTGCGCTGGAACAGGGCCTCAGCCTCGGGCGTCCGCGCGAACGCCTCGCCGAGCCAGACAATCGCGTCCTCGGTGAGGCTCTCGTCCATGCCCAGCACGTTGCCGCCGGGGTTCTTCTGCGCGTAGTGCCGGGGCAGCTGCTGGAAGACGAAGATCAACCGGTCCACGTCGCCCAGGGCGTCCTGGGTCTCGTCGATTAGCGTTTCCCACAGCTCGGTCGCCTTGTCGATGACGAGCTTGTTGTTCTGGAAGCATAGGGAGAACCATACGTAGCTTAGCACAGAAAACAAACACAGGTTAGTTAAAGAATACCAAACAGATGTAGGATCGTTGTGAGGTTGCAAAACTCACCGGTCGCCCCTTTCGTCAGACATGGCGGCCACTAACTCGCCGTACGTCTGGGTTGCCCGGCCGTCGGCGAGCCAGGGCACCTCGGCCATGGGCTCGAACGATGTTGAGTTGGTGATGCCGTCCGTGTTGACAAGGACCGACGAGACCGTTGAAGTGCGATTTGCCGGGTCATACATGTAGAGCACGATCTGGCTGTCGGCGGGGTTCTGCTCGTTGATGTCAATCAGGCGAATGAATGACTCGACGATGGTGTCTTTCTGGTCCCAAGCGGCCGTAACCATTCCACCGTAAAGATCGCCTGCTGTGAATGCAGCAAAGTCGAACCTGGTCACGATGCCAAAGTTGCCGCTGCCTCCTTTGAGAGCCTTGAAGAGGTCCGCGTTTTCCTCATCGTTTGCATTCACGATATGGCCGGTGGCTAGTACGACTTCGAAATTCGTCACATCGTCACAGGCGAAGCCGCGCCTGCCGGAATGGAAGGACAAGCCGCCACCGAGAGTTAGGCCGGCGACGCCCACGGTGCCGACACGGCCTGCAGTGATAGAGAGTCCGTACTTTTCGATTTCAAGAAGGGCGGATGCCCATCTTGAGCCGGCACCGACAGAAGCAATAGGCTAAAGGTGGCTTCAGTCAGCTCAAGCTCTGATGTCTAGGCAAAGAAATACAGTTTCAAACTCACAGCCCTGTTGGGCTCGTTTGGCTGGTGAACTTCTGTCTGGTTGAGAAGACTCAAGTCTATCGTCACACCACCAGCAACATTGTTGTTGGGCCAAATACTGTGGCCGCCACCCCGAACGGCAACGTTGCCCGAAAGAGGTTTCCACAAGACCCGGATGGCTTTAGAGACGTCATCCGCAGTTCGCGGTTGGAAGACACAGGCCGGTTTGATTTCGCGGACGTCGAGAGAGTAGTAAGAGTCGAGACTAGCCTGATAGCCGCTGCCGGGAGTGGAGGGGAACAGTATGTTATCTCCCAGTCCCGTATCAACGAGGGCTTGGCACTGCACCGTCATATTAGAAAATACGCGTACAGGCGCGTGATCGGACCGCGTATCGGGTAACTTACGCCAAGTAAATTATCGGGTGCCGTTGCGGCGGTCTCGGCAGCCACAACAACCAAGGCTGTGACAGCGGTATGGATCAGGGTGGGACGCATGGTAACGGTGACTGCTCGTGTTTATTAGACGATGGTTGCCCTCGACTCGGGAGGGGAGCTTTATGGAATGGCCACGCGGGACGGTTGGCTCTTTAAAGCTTGGCTCTTAAAGTTTTGCAGGCCGTTGAGAAGAAAACCCCCTCGCTTCGGTGTTCCGGCTTATGCAGGTTTGTTTGACATTAATGGGAGATTGCACATTCGCAAATTAGGTAGGATTGCCAAGCATGCTCTCGACATTGACCCTCGCCACTTGGACATGGACATGCAGCGAGGCGACATGCTTTCGTAAAGGGCAGGAAGCAAACAAAAGCCCCGGAGTATCACTTCCACTCCCGCCTTTTACGCTGATGCGTATGCGTGGGATGTGTTCCGGTGATTCGGCACCAATCAAAGCCCGACAGTCATGAGCGACGGTCTGGACCGACCCTCCTCTACCATCTTCCATGTACCGGGTAACGTAACACGAATGCCCGCCCTTACAGACCTAGCAAACAGCAAACACGGAAATGGTGCCCTAGATTTAATAGCTGGTGCCCCTCACGTCGCTTGGTGTTCTCCTGGACCAACTTGCATCGAATTCACCTGCCTAATGAGGAGCATGGCTGAACCAAGGCCCTGGTATCGTATGACTTAATGCCTACCGAATGCGTTGGGTCTGGAGAAATATGACCAGTCACGTGTTTGCTAAGTATTTGCGAATTTGACAGCGAATATCTAAGCCAATGATTGTGTAGGGTAAACAAGTAACGGCTAATGATGATCGGTATCGGATACGAGAATGTTTGAGCGTGGGTGTCCCTTTTTGATTGAGCCGAAGAACCGAACGGCTAGAGGTTCTTGAATAAGCATATTCTGAAAATATCACGCCAAAGGCCCGACTAAACCCCTTGCCTACATGTAAGGGGCAAAGTGAGACACATTCACAGAGATCTTGGTAGCGATGATATAAGGTGCTTATGGGATCCTCTCGTGCCCTCTTATTCGTTTTGATAATAATCATTTCACCTCGATGATGGTGCTTCCTATTTCTCGGTGATGATGGGCCACGCCCTTGCCAAGTCGGTGCAGAGAGCCTCTCCTGGCTCCATGATTTCAATGATCGCCAGAGATGGCGCACACGAGTTCTCCCCTGGGCAGCCAGCTGTCATCGTCGACACCTCCATCTGGACCATGTTCGCCATCTCGACAATCTTCATGACCCTTCGCTTCTACTGTCGACTGTACCGTTCCGGGCAGCTCATGCGCGATGACTACGTCCTGGCCGCTGGGTGGGCCTGTATGCTCACGTCGACATCTCTGCTGACCAGGGCCATGAGTCTGGGCTACATAGACACGGTGTTGGGCGAAAATACCATCACGCTACTGGCTCGATGCGCCCATAGTGCGTAACTTCACTTTCTTGCCAACAAGTGTTCGCACTCCGCTACTGATCAAGGCTGACCGCAAGAGAAACAGCTTGTCAGATGGTATCACTTTCACTGACGAAAACCTCATTCGCGGTGACCCTCATCCAAATCACCCGAGCCTGGCAGAGATACCTCGTTTGGTTCATTATCGGCAGCATCAACATCGTCTTCATCGGCCACATTCTCTTGCTTTGGCGGCCATTCTGCGGGGCCGAGACCCCTACGACCTGCATGTTAAATGTTGGAATGCAAGCCACGCTGTGACGCTCAACATCGTCAGCTCGCTCTACTCTAGCCTGGCAGATTTCGTTTTGGCTTTGTTGCCCGTGAGTTCTATCCAAGCTGGAGTCTTCGTCTGCCCGCCTTCTACCAAAGACACAATTACTAAATACCAGACTAGTGGAAGGTTTTGATGGACCTGCAGATGGGGAAGTCGGAGAGAGTCAGTCTCGCTATCGGCTTGAGCTTTGGCGTCGTGTAAGTCTCATCAAGCCTAGTCGAGGGTTTGGCTACTGACCTCTAGTAGTGCAGGTGTCACTGGTATCATGAAAGCCCTACAAAGCGTTACCACCCTGGACTCGAGGGTTCCAGACTGTGAGTCTTGAATTGACATGGAACCCTGGATATAATGATGTTGGTCTACTGACGCTTCGGCTGCTACAGTTAAGTATAACCTGGTCATATTCTGGATATTCACCTTGGCAGAGCCCAACGCCACCATCGTCGCAGCCTGCGTCCCGGTGCTTCGTGTGTTGTTCAAAGATGCAAGGAAGAGGTACTACGGCTCTAACTCTGCTTCGGCTGGAGGATACGTCAGACCAACCAAGCCTAACTCGAGAGCATTTTCGGGCAGAGGCTCACGTAGGTATGATTGCATGGATACGCCAAGCGAGCAGAGCATTCTCGACGGGGGAATTACTCGGACCCGAGAGGTGGTCGTAGACTTTGACGAAGATCGGAGCTTCGAGATGAGAGACCAGTTGCCTGATAAGAAGTAAGATATCGCGAAAATATCGACCCAATACTTTGAAGACAGTTACTCGCTATGACTTGGCTCCCTGAAGTTCGTTCGCTTCTCTTAGAACCCCGCGAAAGCTAATCGTTCAATCAAAGTCGCATCAGTAGCACTCTGAGTCCACCGGTTAGGTATTAGAATTCATCCGTAAGAAAAACAAATATAGAAACCAGGCTTACGTCAGCTGACCAAATGATCTGACGCAGGCAGCTTTTCTAGTCTCCAGCCTGACTCGAATTTTCAACTGCAACATCATTAGGAATTACAGCGATAGCACTCAACAAGTAATCATGGCGTGCACCGATGTTGGGAGTGCGAACCCTGACATAGCTGGATTAGGGGTAAGCATGTTCCAGATCTCCCCATTCCTTGGCCTCATGGACGTGTCTTTTCTGATATGACGCGTATAGATCATTCTCTCGTTCATTATACAAGCTGGCCTGTCCTTCTTCCTCTCTGGCTGGTCCATACTGGTCGAGACCCGGCTTCGCCTACGCGAGCTCCGCCGCACTCGGGAGGATATCCATGGTAGTAAGAAGAAGGCAGAAAATACCACAACGTTGTTGCTTTTGGGCATGCTTAGAAAGCCCGCCGATGACATCTCGCTAGAGGGCACTCGTCATTATGCCAACCACAAGATTGAGCTTATCGACAGAGCATTGAGAACAATCGGCGATGCTCAGCTGCTCAACGGTCAGCCAAACACCTCACGTTCTTCTGCGACCTTTGACGCTAACCGAATGTGTCCAGGAATCTCGCTGCTTATTGGTGCTCTAGCTCAGCATGAGACACTAGGACTCTACCATTTCCATATCGTATATGATGTGGTCAATTTCACCGGGTAGGACAGCAGTAGAGATAAGTACTGCTTCGTGTCACAGAACATGAGACTAACTATTATCAGTGTGTCCGCTGCGGCAGCAGTAACTACGACGTTTAAGCGACCCAACGGCTTCTTCTTTAGTGGCTTACCGATCTCCGTGTATATGGGTCTTTAACTTGCATTCATTATACTATTCGGTTCGAAACTACAAACGTGGGACGATAGCGTTCCTGGACGGTGGCATGATGCCAGAAGAACGTCAAGTCCGGGAGCGACTCACCCAGTGGTCGACGACATATATCTCGGCATCACAGCGCTTTATTTGTTCGTGAGTTTGGTGATATGCAGGGTTGTGGCGCCAGGAATCTCCACGGCTGTGTTGCAGAGACCCGAACGAAGAAGATCGCTTCTGTCATTCTACACGACCAGGTTCATTTCCGACTATAAAGCTTTCTCGCAACGGATCGATGTGTTTAGCTTGTTCTGGATGGTCTCAGTTATAATCCAGCACCGATTTAGAAGGGCTGAATTGAGGTCGAGGGATGCTATCAAGTTGCGTCGACTGCAGCATCTAATATTATACTCTGTTGGCGACTATGTGTCGGATAGACTGGGTTCTGTTCTATCCCCATACGGTGCGCGAGCCACTGTTCTACTGCTCGCAATGATTCAGTACCCCGTGCAGGGTTACATGATGTATGCACTCCGGGCCACCAACGAGCAATACCTCTCAGGCAGCTCCGAAAACGAATGGGGGTTCGGTCAGATCGTAGCCCTGGTCTTGGTAGTAGCGATGGTCCTGGAGTGCGTGAAAGCATGGACCGGTAAGATGAAGGCCCAGGTCATCCACCAACCTTGTTTGAGCTAATAATGAAACAGAGTATCACTTGTCGAAGGAGCCAGACGAAGTGCAAGCCAATACTGGCAAGACTCGGGGCTTCACCTCATTCCTCCGGGCGTTGCTTCCCGATGAAGATGAGCTTACGGGCCCCGTGCTACCCAGCAACCGGTCTAAGGTGCTCGAGAGACGGCAGTCATTGCCTGCAGGCTTCAAGTGCGCATAGAAAGATTGATCCAAGAGCAATGCATTCATACGGGTGAAGGTCGGCATGGACTCATGTCACTAGACTGGGATTTACGGATTGATATTCGTCGATTTACCAGCTGCATGTTCTTATTTGTGCCTAATACAGCTATTCTCAAGTTCCTATATTCCCTCGTGTCAAGTTCGTAGGCACCGTACAGTCCAAATTCCTGCCTAGGATGGACGAAGAGGAAACGTTGATATGCCACTAAACCTATTTCCTTCCCAAGGGCTTGACAACGCCCGCAAAGATGCATTTTCTACTCATATATGCGTCCACACATGTGGCACACGTTCTCCCCGAGGAGACATTCATCCAAAGTCTTTTGTTGATATGATGTAGCCAGCTAATAGCCGATCGATAGCCAGCCGTGCTGGGATGCAGTCAATATGTATCAAGACTCAGCTCCACCTGTTTTCGCCACGAGTATGTCGGAGGCAGCACCGCAGAAGTGGCATTGTTGCGTGAAGGGGGGCTTGGCGGGAACTTGGGTCGCTGCGTTCCCATCTCTCTAGACGGCAGAGCTCGCGTCGGACGTCGAAGACTTGGCGTTGAGTGACGAGGAGCTGAATCGAGAGTTGTGGAGTTGTCTTAGCTCATCAGCGTATGCTTGCTGTCGCGTTTTCACGGTCAGGATTGCATCCTCCCTGTTTTTCAGCCCCCAGGGTATTATCGTAACGGCGATAACATTCTCGGCCAAGAGCGATGGGTACCACCACAAGGCATACAATCTGCCCAGCTCTCTGGCGATGGGTCGGACGTCCTGGTCCAACTGATGCAGGGGTCGTTTGAATATGTACAGCTGCAAGGACCAGTAGATGTCGAAGAGGCTAGTGACGAAACTGAAGATTGCGCAAGCGGGAATAGAAAAGACGAGCAGCAGGGCCGCAATCGGTGGTGCGAACAAGAGCCATAGGACAGCCACCCGCTTCAATATGGTCGTGGGGCCTACCAAAACGCGGCGAGATCCGGGTGCAGAGACCATGAGTTCTATCCATCCCATAATGGGGGCGAGTAGGTTTCAGAAGGGAGACAATGCCATTGTAGAGGAAATGCTCGGTGGAATGACTACCTATGGATACAGGAAATTGATTGCGATCCTAGATGTGCGATCCTAACCACTAGAGAGAGCTGACGTCGGAAATCAAAACGGCATTGGCTGGGGTTCAAGCCCGAGCAGTCGGAGAATGGAAGGTGAGAGCCACGGCATCCACGCCCACCTTGATGGACCAGAGTTTGGGTTGGACCAGGCACTTCCGGTTGCCTAATCGAGTTGCAGCCATCACATTCATTGTACTGAATCCTGAATCCGATTTTGGAAAAGATCGATGTTGGCACACGACTTCTTGCATGACATCACGGCTGCACATCGACCAAGAGATGTCAACAAGCCCAACAACTCCACGGGGATGCAAATCTACTCCTCGGCAATCGTGGTAGTAAGGTGGCTTTTGTTTATCGCTATATTGCTATCCACCTGGTATCTGGTCGCTTGGTATCTGAGCTATTATTTGCCCTACGTAGAACATCCGAAACGAAACATCATGAAGAAACATGTGTGCCCCCCTCCTCAATTACCCCATAATGGGCGCCAACGTGATGACCACCCACTCCGTCACCGAGTTCTCGTCCTTGAGCGGTGTCCAGTGCGTCACGAAGCGCTCGTCCCCGCGGTACAGCGCGCTGCGCCGCGTCTGCAGCCGGATCTCGACGCTGATGGGGCTGCCGGCCCGGATGGCGCCGCGCACGCGGCTGCGGTAGTCGGTCTCCTTGCTGACCATGTTGGCCTTGAAGAAGCGGAAGACGTCCTGGCCCGTTACCAAGCCGGCGGCGTTGTTGGCCGGGTGCAGCATCTCGCTGACGCCCTCGGAGTAGAAGTGGATGACGAACGTGTCGGCCTTGACGATGAGGTACTTGGAGTACGCCGTCCGGAATTCCTTCATCTGCTCGCCCAGTTCCTGGCCCTCCATCCGGTTGAGACGAGGTCCTTCATCCCGGACTCGGCCAGGGTCCGCGCCTCGTCCACGCGCACGCCAAACGCTTTTAAGAGGGCCTTGCGCGCCGAAGGCATGGAGCTCTGCCGGTGGATCTGCGGCGGCCGCTTAGAGGGGACTGAATCCGTCTCCTTCGCGGCCGGGGCCCCAGCCAGGACCTTCATGACGTCGGTGTTGGAGTGGATGGTGGTGGAGCAGTTGACCTGGCCGCCGACGAAGAAGGCGAGCGTGCCCGTCTCGTCGAAGAGGGGCGCCATGAAGAGCAGGTTCCAGAACGGATCGCCGTTCTTCTTATAGTTGAGGATCAGCTCAACCGTCTCCTTGCGCGCGTCCAGGGCCATCTTCATATTGCGCACGGTCTCGCGGTCCGTCTGCGGGCCTTGTAAGAAGCGGCAGTTGCGGGGCACGACTTCGCGGCGGCTGTAGCCCGTGACCTTGACGAAGCCGTCCGAGGCAAACGCGATAGGGTTGTCTGCTTTGCTGTAGGTTTGTTAGCGTCTTGAATGATAGGAGGGTAGAATACAATGTGACGACATACTTTGGATCACTCAAGCAAAAGCAATCGCCCAGACCCTGGTACTTGTGACGGTCATTGGCCAAGGCCTGGATGGCGCTCATCGAGACCTTCTCACGCACGAAGCGCGGGTAGATGTCAGTAAAAACGCTGTACTCAACGCGCTTCTGTAGGTCGGTGAAGATGGACTCCATCTGCGTAAACGTAGTCGACACCGTCGTCTTGATGTCGCGGTGCGCCGCGAGCAGCAGCTCGCGCGGGGCCGTGATCTGGCGGGGCGACTGGTCCGAGATGAAGGACTTGTGGATCGTGGCGAGCTGGCCCGACAGCCCGCCCAGGCTCTCCTGGTACTGGTTGATCTTGGCGAGGAACTCGACGTTCTCGCCGCAGAGGCGCTGCTCGCTGAACTTTTGCAGCTCGTGCGCCGTGATGGGGTTGTACAGCACCGTCTGGAAGGCCTCCTCGCTGAAGAACTCGGGCATGCGGTGGCGCGACCCGTGGCTCACGACGCTTTGTTTGGACGACGGGGCGTACTCGCCGCCGCCGCCGCCGCGGTGCATGACCGAGACTTCGTCGTCGCTGTACGTTCGACGCAGCTGCTTGCCTAACTTGATGGTCCCGGTCACGGATACGGTCGGGAGGCCGCGGGGGTAGTTGGTCCGTTCGTCGACGTCCCGATTCGAGGAGCTCTCCGTCTTCCGCGTCGAGCGGGCCTTGTTGCTTTTGGTGCCGTGGCTCCCGACACGCCTGTGGCTGCTCATACTACTGCTTCCGTAATAGTCCCGAGGCGGCGGCGGCCGGGGCTGCTCCTCCTCATCATCCTCGTCCAGCTGCTCATGGTCGAGGACCGGCTCGACGCGCGACGGCATGCTGGACATACTGGTCACACTTCGCCGTCGGACGGAGGATGGTCGCTTCGACGACGACCGTGGAGGTATCTTCTCTGGCGTCCCCATGCCCGAATCCTTGCGTTGCGGGCCGGGCTCCGTCTCGTCGTAGAGGTAACGCCTGGGGCGTCCAATGGGAGGCGGGGTGGCCGATCGTACTGTGGCCGGTGGTGACGGGGCTCTCTGCGGCGAAGCAGTAGCGGCGGCGGCGGCGCCCGAGTCGTGGCGTAAGCTGGGCTCGCAACGACTGCTGGCTTCTGCCGCCGCCAGTATCCTCCTAGCTGCCTCAATTTCGTCTTCGCGCGGCCTCTTTGGAAGTGGTCTTGGGGCTTCTTCTGAGCTTTCTTCTTCTTGCTCATACCGGCCATTCTTGTTCTTCTCGTTTATACTGTTGCGCCGAGAGGTTCGTCGTGAAATGGCTTGTTGTTGTTTTGAAGGACTTGTAAAGCCCAAGTTGGCCTCGGTGAACTGTGGGAGCTTCTTGAACGAGTCCTTGTTGTTGTCGTCCCTTTTGTAGGCCGGGACGAACTGTCGATGCTCGTCGGGCTTGACGCTGTCCATGGAGAAGGACCGCCCCCGTACGGACTGCTTGGAGCCGTATTCGGACATGTCGTCCATGGCCAGGAACGTCTGGGCCGCTTGGTTGGCGCTGGGCTTGCTCGATGACCGGTTGTAGAAAAGATCGTCGTCTATCTCGTCGTGGGGTCTTGGCATCTGCTTATAATGCGACTGCGGCGGCTGCATGGATCGGCGCGGTCCATGTACTTCGTCGATGGACTCGTCCATGGAGCCTAGGTCGAACGGCATGGTTTGGGTCTCGTGGTCTGTCTTTTCGGAGGTGGTTGCTTTTCTTGATAATCAAGTGCATTCAGTCGCAGGTCAGATAAGGTTTGGGATGTGTGTCAAATATGGGAAAACGACAAGCTACGAGCGCCGAGCGCACCAGGTAAGATGATCTTTGTTTACAGTACCCAGCATTCATCCCAAAATTAGATTCCCGCGCTGTTTTACTATGATAACCTTGCTACGGGAATGGACAGGAATCTGCACAATAGTAATAACGAGACTGATATATTGCTTGCTTGCTTGCTGCTGCTGCTGCCCAATATGAACCTAATAATATCCACTCGAATGTCCGGAGAGAGTAGGCGATATCACGCCATTTCTAATAAATTCCGTTTTTAACTTCCGAATAGAATGGGGCGGCACGATAACCGACTTGGATGACCTCTTGGGAAGCTTGGAGGCATGGACCATTGAGGATTGGTCCTGGGGTTATGGGACGATGTGGTTGCCGTTTACGTCCATCGCGCGGCCGGGGGAGACGGAGTGGCTCATCCGAACAAGGAGGTCCAAGCACCGGACCGACTGCCGAACGATTCGCCTGATACACGAGTCATGTCGATATATCTTAAGTTTGGTACTGCGGTGAACTAGTGAGACTGGCTAGTATCGGAGGGAGTCGATATTTGGTGGCCAGAGAAGGGAGGGAGAAAAGGAGATTGCTCAATCCTAAGTTATATTTCTCTTACATAACATATGCAAGTCATCTTCCCCAGCCAAGGTCGCAGAGGCAGATCAAACCAAGGCCAAGTCACTGCAAGGCCAAGCCACTGCTAGGCAACGTGTTGAGCAGGCATTATTTAGGCGTTGCTGGTTCAGTAGATTGATGGGCCCGGGCATGATCCTTGCGGCAATTGTCGGATCTCGGAGAACTAGAGAAGTCATCCCTGCTAGAGCATGTTACCCCTGTCATATTCGCGACAGACCAAAGTTGTCGTAACTCTTCTAGACCTTTTGCATAAGCAAGCTAATACGAACGGTTTTCTCAAATTGCCGTTCCAATCTCCGCCCGTCGTTCGTCTCCAACCTTCTCGCGCTGTCGACAGCGAAGCGCGAAGAAGCTCTAATTCGTATCAACGCATTCGTGAGCCATCCCAGTGAAAAATTCCAATAAGCCGGTCCAAAATCACAAACACACACACTGACACACACACAAGGTCTGTTGGCCCAATGGCAAGGCGTCTGACTACGATTACCGGTAATCAGGAGATTCTGGGTTCGACCCCCAGGCAGACCTTAAAGTTCTCTTTTTGCACGATCCCACACGACCTCCTCAGGGGGTTTGGGCGGCGGCCGCCGCACGAGACAGTGGAAGTTTTGGGACGAGGCCGCACCGTGCAGCGCACTTTTTTTATTTATGGAGCTAACAGCGGCCGCAATCTTGCTTTGCTGACTTCTGCGGAGGTCTCGGCCGAGAACTTCAAGTTTTGGCCGTGATACCGGGCAAGTCCAGACGACCCCAAAATGTCTCTGCGCCCGCAACGCTTGGCAACAACGAACAAAGAATAAGACATAAAGAAGGCTACGCATGGGATAACTACAGGATTGAGGGATAATCTGCTGCTGAATCTTGTAATCAACGGAAGATTATCCTCACACCAATGCACAAGGGGCAAGTTGAGCCAACTGCGGACCATATTACGAGAAACCCTCAAACACCCCTAGCCGCCTCCTTTATCAACACCTCTCTCAGCAATCCAGCGTTGTTGGTGAAGAAAGATCTCGATGTTACTGGTCCTTTTAAGACAAGGATGCAGAAAGCGTAGCATTGGAGGATTCGGCCAGGATGATCGCGTGCAGTTGTGGGACCCCCTTTAACAGAATCCCTGTAGGAGTCACTCGCAGCCTTCTTTTCTGGCAGCTTGGGGGATCTGCGCCTCTTCATTACACAGACACATTACCCCCGTTTTTGCAGCGAGGTGTTTATGTATGATTGCCTCAAGGCGATACTGAGCATTATAATCTATATCGTTGAGTTATCAGACATGCCGAAACCCTATTCCACCTAAGCACGAAAGAGTAAATGCAGGGGTTGCAGCTCGGAAAACATCATGTATTGAATCATTCATTGTATTTGATAATCAGTTGCCCCTCTGTCCTCCCATGTGACACACTTCATCAGTTTCTAATGTCTGCACACTATGAAAAGACACCAAACTCTCCAGATGCTGACCAACGATGCTGTCAATCTTGCTGGACGAACCTCAGTCGGAAACTAGTCGGCCAAAGTGCTGTCGCCACTGCTGGAATCCGTGTCCCAGCCGCATCGACGTTTCTTGGAGTGGCCCTTGTACAGCCAATCCGGCAACCAGCGCCTCCACCCCTTTTTGGCGCAGACGCTGTCATCGTCCGAGTCTGAGCCCGAGTCCGAATCCGAGTCATCGCGGCTGCCGCACGACATGAACTGCAGGAAACCACCACCCTCCTTGGACACCTTCTTCTTAGGCCTCTTGAGCCGCTCCACGTGTACGGTCCGCGGATTCATACCCGGGGAGGCGGCCCCGGCGGCCGACTTGGCATGGGCGGCATGCCGGGGGGCCCGAATCTGGGGGCCGGGGCGTACGGCACCGGATGCGCGTGTCGCCCTTCGAGCACGAGGTTCAGCTCGAACGCGGCGGCGTAGAGCTCGCGCATGCTTTGGTACGGTCGCAGCGGCTTCTTGCGGTGCTTGCCGGCCAGGCGGCAGAACTCCTGCGCGGCCATGTCGAACTGGTCGCTGCCGCTGCTGCTGGGGCAACTGTCGCCATCTTTGCCACCGTCCTCCTTGGCATCCGGTCTTAGCGGGGCCGAGTAGCTCAGGATGCCGAGGCTGCGCAGCGTCCGCTCGAGGGCCAGGGCAGTGGCTTGGTCGCCTGTCTGTTCAGCCGACGGCCACCACTGGTCGGCCGAGACGACGAGGGCGTAGACGCCGGGGCACCGGACTGGGGCCCGCCAGAGGCGCATGGTGCGGTAGCGCAGGGAGTCCCAGTCCGGGACGACGGTCGGCGGCTGCGGGTTTGGCTGCTCGGCCGAGCGCTCCAGCGCGTTGAGGCGGGCGTGGACGTTCTCGAGGGTCACGGGCAGCGTCTCCTTCGCGGGGGTGATGTCCTTGAGGCCCTCTAGGAAGGCGATCTGCTGGACGAAAACTTGCGGAGGAGCCATGATGAAGTTGGGAATGGAATTTGTCATTGCCTGGTTTTGAAAAACTGTGATATCTAGTCTGGCACCAGTCCCAACATGAATGTTTCAAAGGCGACTGCCTCTGTGATGTTTAATTACAAGGGGAGCTCCAAGGGATACTTAAAAAGAGGAGTATGATAGAAAGGGGAGATCTTAGAGCCGCTGATCGCACGATATAATATAGCGTCGAGCGGGGTAATAGCGTGCATTTCATGGCTGTCAGCATGGTCGGGCGCGGTCGACTTTGCTTTCGCGCTCCGCTATACGTCCAAGGCAACCGATAGTGTCTCACTGCATCTGCACGTCAAGCGTAGACTGCAGCTAGCCAGTGATTGCCTGGCCTGCCACGACCAGTCAAAAGAGCGTTGACTCATGGCCCACCTGCGGGGTCCTCTCGGGATCGAGGCTTCTCGTGTGTTCATCCATCTCGGACTTTTATCCGAGTTGGTTTCGGTCCTGCCTGCTTGCCTGGGGTCTTTCGATTCGTTGGGAGCCGTCATGATTAAGGCAGGCTGAGACACGAACCAGTCCTGGTGGCCCTTGGCATGCAGGCAAGCAACTGAAGGCAGGTTCATTGGCTATCGTGAATTAATTGCTCTTCTTTGCTTTCGGCGGCCGTTGACCTCGTATGGACACCCGCCGATCCAGGCCAACAAAGCCCCCCACCCCCTCGCGTGACTGAAATATTGGCTACTTGCCCATTGACGCATATGTGGCTCTCAAAGATTGATCCGGTATGGCTAACCTAGCTTGTTAGTATTACCATATGGGCAGGACTCTGCCGTTGTAAATGGTAAATCAACATTGCTACTGGTTTGTAGATCTTCATGAATTGAGTCTCAAAAGAACAGCCATTGTATGATCCCACGCGGCTGGAGAATACGGTCAGGAGGACCATTCGTAGGATCCCTCTGGCCCATCATGGTGCTACTCAGAGCCTCTCCCGGCCCTCCGACGGTAGGGGTCACCAACTTGTGCTTCGGCCTGGCCCTCCTCGCCACCGCCGAGGTGATGCATGCTTCCAACCGCTCCGCCTCTTCGGTTAGGGAATGGATAGAGTACACCTCTACCAGGGCCATCGGCGTGACCCGCGGGTATCCAGGCAGACGTCGATGCCGGACGGCCGGACAAGCAGGGTCGGACCCATGCTGGAGGAATGCCTCGAGGATCTGCGCCCACGTCTGAGCCTTTTGCCTCCATACCCGAGGGTCGTCCGGCGGGCCTGGCCGTCTAGCTAGATGCCAAAACGCGTCCAGGATGGCGCCCTGCCAGGGCGTCATGCCCCCGTCAAAAGACATGTTGGGGTCTATGCCGCTTGCCAGAATTCGCCGAACCAGGTCTAGATTGGGTTCCTTGGGCTTATTCATGCTGGTCAACCCACAAGTTGCCGAGAAGGCCTGCATCAAGAGCCAGTGGTTCACTTCGTGCTCCACCGCGACGTGGCCGGCATCGTACTTCATGTCGACGTAGTGCGTGAGTCCGAACGCCCTGGCCAGGTCGAAGAATGTGCTACGTCCTCCCAGAGTCTTGCCTCCGGGAGGGACCTCGATGGCTTGGGACCAGTGCGGGCGTTGACGATCTAGCTCTTCGAAGTCTTCTCCTTCTATGTCTTCTAGGTATGCCGGGGTATTGATTGGTTTTGGAATCGCCTTCCAATTACTGCGTACCACCTCGGAGTTCACCAGGCTTATGTCCCCGGCTTCACTTTCGTCGTCTGGGAGAGAATGCCAGCTGTCGTTGGAGCTACTGCTCCTACTCGAGGAACACGACAGTTGCGAATCGGCCTGCAAATAGGGGGCGACAGTTTTGGTATTTCGCCAGTGGTATTCGGTGGCGATGTCGAGTTGGTCGAGTAGCTTGGGAAACCCGCAGTGAAGATCATTCTCCGCTTCTCTCGCGTAGTTCAAAGCATCAACGACGATTCTCAAGTCCAACCTTCCGTGGTGTGCAGGGTCCAATGTCTTCAGCCTCATGATGCGAGACTTTAGCATTGCGAGATTGGGACTGAAGCCAAGCCCCATAGTGGTTGAGGTGAGACTGCTCCAGACATCGGGTTTTGCCAGCCAGTCGGAGACCGTTCGGTGCAGGTAAAGGACGCGGCAGTCGGGTTTAAAGGACGAGAATCTAGGGTTGGTAGTTTCGAGGAGACCTGCACACACGCTTTTCAAGCGCGCATCCATGGTTTCGCATCTCTCTGCGATTTCCTCCTCGGTATATGGCTGTATGGGCGAAGTTTCCACCAGCAGATCCTCTTCCTCGTCGGCCCACGACAGATTGAGGAGTGTCACCAGGCCAGGCGATCCGCTCTGAGCAGCGCGGTAGACCTGAAAGATTTGGGACATCTGCGTGCGGTAGAAAGGGTCCACGCAGTCTAGGACGTGTTTGTAAAGTGCCTCGAGGTCGCTGGGAAGGTAGGAGACCCGTTTCTTCAAATCCGAGAGGCGGTTGTAGTCGGAGAGACCTCGGAGCAGCGACCTCGTGACGAGCTTGACCCACAAGAACACCCCCCTCGCCTTGTGTACTATGCCAGATACCAGCCGGGAGGCCTCGTCGGGGTTTCGCCTTATCAACTGCTTCATGTGCCGATGGTTATACAGATGGGAGCTGACGTATTCTTTGATATCTTGTTTTGACAAGTCTTGGAGCCGTAGTCCCGGTAGGTCTCGGAAGGCCTGTTCGAAAACTGGCAGAGGCCTACTGGAAATGCAGAACTTGACCCCTGGTAGGGCGGCATGTCGCAGGAAGAATTCCGTGATTTCCAGATAGTCGCCAGCATACTCGTCCAGTCCGTCTATGAAGAAGCAGAGGTTAAATTTTCTTTGGAGAGAGACAACCATGTCCCGAAAGGCCTGTTTTAGTTGTGACAAGGTAAGGTTCGGTGGCTTTGAGGGCAAGAGAGGCGAATCTGGCGAAAGATTCCTTTTCGAAAGCAGAGTCCGAGCTCTCGTGTAATGGGCGGTCCACGTCTCCGGTAGCACTTGTTCGAGCATATCTCGGTGGCGATGGAATATTTGAAGCAACAAAGATCGTAGCAATCCGCTCTGCGATCTTTGGTCCTCGTCTCCGCTATCCCAGAAGAAGAAGCCCGAAGTGTCCACGGGACGATCTTGGGACCAAGACGCTAGTTCATCTCTTGTCTTGCCATGCTCGAAAAGGTATTTCATGAGAGTCGATTTCCCCGAACCGAGTTTGCCGTTGACCCAGTATATGCCGTGCCCATGGCGAAGCCACGCCACAAGGTTGTGACCGGGCCTTTTAGTTGACCCCGGCTCCTCATGGGCCCAACGCAATGTTTGAGGATGTGCCGCCTCGATGCTTTCTCTTCGGGTCACCATCGACGAGAAGGAGAGACTCCCTAGTATTTCGTTCTCCGTCATGAGCATGCACATCTTCTCCTCCATGGCCATTTCAGTTCCAGAACGGTCCTCTGCTGCACAGCGGTGGCGGTCAGTGCCGGCCAGCGCGGACGCAAAAGACCCAGTGGCATCTACTTGGCCGCCAGTTAAGCCCGCAAGCTTTTGCACATTGGTCACGGGCTTGCTTGCGAGCGACTCCTGGATCTGGATAAGCCTTTCCGACTGCACCTTGAGTTGACCAGCAAAGGAGTCGCGCGAAGTCAGAAATGCGTCTATGATCCGCTGGGTGGATTGCTCGAGGAAAATGGAGGCGTCTGACTGCTGAACGGCAAGAGTATGAAGTGAACGGCTGTCGTCAAGTCAAGTCAACTGAACTGCCAACATAGGAAACCGGTCTGTACAACAAATGTCGTAGGCGGCATGCCAAGAGACCCCTGACGTACCGGAAGGACACCAGAATCCGAAACTCCATTTCATCCCGGAGGTCGCGAAGGGTGGCTGCCATCTCCTCGATCTCCCGCCTACTCCAGATCGCTTCTAGCGCTTTGCGGAAGCTCTCCCACTTCCGAAACGCCGGAGCCTTTGCACGCTCATCGGCTTTCGAGCCTTGACCTCCAAACAGTACTTGAGCCCGTATGGTGGTTGACGATGCCATCGAATTCGATGCTGATTCTGGGCTTGCTACCACCGGTTTCTTGCCATCCGGCGGGGCGGCCGAGAGTTTCAGCTTGTTTAAGCGCTTAGCCAGCTCCTCCGCGAGGGCCACGCACCGTACGCACATATTATCCAATGCTTCATCGTCATCGTCATCGTCGCCTCCTAGGGAGTACTGCTGCCCTAAGCGCCGGTTCTCGGGCAGCTTTCTCCTGAAGTCCCTGGGTGAGAGTGAGCAGGTCCGACGTGACAACCTCGGTGTCAACAATCGAGCTCAGAGCACCGTCTTTCGATCTGTACAATTTGCGCGTGTTCGACAGCAGCTTGCTGCCAAAGTCGACAAACGTTATGATGGTGCTAGCCACTGAGAGAGCACTCAGTGCGTCCATTATCGCCTATATGGGAATTGTCGGCTTGAGCTGTTTGCGGGGCAATGAATGCGATCAACATCACTCTGGAGGCCTGTCAGCTGAGCTGACACTGTGCGCCTTGAAAACGCCCACCTTTTGAGAGGCCTGGTCACGCGTTCGCCAAGCTTACCCCGAAAGCCCGTCATTGGTTGGTGATGTTCCACAATCGACAGTATGAAAAGGACAAAACACTCGAAGGATATTCATGATAGTGCCAATCATGTGTGGAGATCAAATCTTGTTCAGACGAGGACGTGATAAAAAGGGGCTGAATGATACAAATGCATTGGGGTTCCCGGAACTCGTAATTAGGGAGACCAGATCACCATCTTTGGTGTCTTGATCTCTAATAACGAAGAGATTTCTCGTCTGCATCTATCCAGCCGGCATTGGTACTTATCCATCTTCCCGTACTCAAACATGCAATCATCTATCTCTCGGTCATTCCACAGCTGCACAGCTGCAACCTCCAGGCCCCTTTCCCCTTTCCACTAACCCCCCTCTTCTAACCTACGCATAAAAGATGCTAGAGACAAAATCACATCAGGTGATCTTACGAAAATCCCTACCGCCCAATTCAGTAAGTAGCCGCGACCCCCTGCCGTACAATCGCCTCGGCGACCTCGGCGTTCGACATGGTCTCCTGGTCGTTGAGCGCGAACCAGGGCGACGCGCAGTCCGGCATGAGGTAGTATATCTGGCCCCGCGCCGCGACCTCGAGGGAGTTCCCCATCCGGCCCTCGGCGGCGAAGTCGGCGGCCCACATGCCGCCCAGCTGCAGCCAGATCTCGTAGTTTTGGCTGGGATCATAAGACGAAGAAGATGTTGTCGATGAGGAGAGATAGAAGACGGGCGCGTAAGACCGGTCCGAGCGCGGCGTGAACTTGGCGCGGAACGCGGGCGTCGAGGGCGATGGTTTGCAGGTCTTGCCCGCGGCCGACGAGGGGGTGAAGTAGCCCATTGCAGCTGGAGCATGGCTTGGCGGACAGCAGCAGGGCGTCGACGATGGGGTAGGCGCCGGGCGAGTCGAAGGAATGGTGGTACGCGAGCAGCATGTTCTCCTCGGCATGGATCGTCGTCGTTGCCACTGCAGCAGCTGCAGGGTTTGCGCTCGAACTAATGCTTCTACTACTGTCGCTTCCCCTCGTGGAAGAAGAAGCCGTAGCAGGGACGACAGTGGTAGCGTCAGACGACGTCGTATAAGAGGTCCAGATGCCTGTCTCGCCCGCCGCGAACACCAGGGATGCGCACAGGTCGGCGTACTCGGTCGACCGCAGGCCGGAGCGGACGTACTGGTACAGCGCGATGATGTGGCCGAGCTGCTTGTAGCTCAGCGATACGCCTTGGCCGTGGGCGTCCCGGATGCGGAAGTTGGGGAGGTCGATGAAGAGGAATTGCGGCATGCTGGTCAAAATAGATTCTGCTGCTGTGTTTGAGTGGCTTGGGTATCGGTTTGTTGCTGTTGTACCCGTCGTGGATAGCGATATGTATCAGGCCGGACTGCTAGCAAAGGGACAAACCCTTATATATATATATCCCATCTTCTCTCATCTAGCTCCTTGCTACGCATCACTCTTCGTCTTTGACGTCTGTCGTAATCGTAGAAGGTAATCTTCGCATAGGTATAGGATGGTTCTCCCATATCGCGCTTCGCTGTCACTGAATATCACCGTTTAAGCAACTCCTCGAAGCACGTGAGGCGGATACTTTCTCATGGTATCGGGGCGCAGCGTCACCCAAAAACGAGGCCCTCGCCAACCATTTTCAACCGCGTGGGGTGCTGGCTTGTCATTGAGGCTGTTAGTGATGCTTCATCCCCCCGAATAGGAAAGTGAGCACGGTGATTTCGCATGTGGAATGCATTCCGTAATATTCCAGGGCCAAAGTGCCCTCTTACTTGTTTAGGTTGACCAGCTTACTCGCATCTCGACCAGCATCATTTCTCACTTACACCGGCCCCGGTCGTGACCTATCAAATGCATCTAGAGAATGGGACCCCTGACACGCGATCCCAGTTAGCACGTGGATCTCTCAGCACTAGAAGATGTGAGACTTGAGGCTCAGCTCTTGGATTTCCATCATGTCATCACACTTGAATCAAATGCCAGTGACATTTTATGGGTCTATAATATTAGGGGCAGGTCTTAGTATTACAGTTCCCTGACTCAGCTATAACTGGAATAGCTATTACAAATACTATTTCGTAGTATTTTTGCAGCCCTTGGATCTTCCGTCAGCAGTACAACATTCCATTTGGATGCTGCCAGCCAGAACGCGAAGAACGGTGGTTTAGCCCTGAATAGCTGGGTTCGGGTTCGGGCTGGGGTTCGATCAGGTCATTAAGAGGTAAATTTAGACATATTTAGCTATATATATTACCGCGACCCGATCTTGCCGTTCCAAAATGAAGTAAGGTCCAAGATTTCTGGTTGTAAGGGGGCCAACGAGATGGCGCGCGTGTGTCCCTGACATGTCTTGTGCCCTGCCGACGAATTCATCAACCGTCCATTTCTATCCGCATATGAGATGCGGGGAAGGATTATTAGAAGTGCCGCGAATGTTGTTTGTCTGGTGGTCTCGAAGACGAACTCTTTCCGGCCATTGAACGGGGTCACACGTCGCGGGCCACGACTGCTGCTGGTCTTACACCGACAGTCCCCGACGGCCTTTTGGCAATAATTCCAATTCCGCTCCAGGGGAGTTCCTCGGAAGCTGACGGAGTGAATCACCCTGATAGGTTGAAACTGAGCGAGAGCATGCTGCTTACGGCATGTCTTACGTACTTGGTTTACCCATCACCCCTGTTCAGCCCTATAGCCTCATTGTCAGCACCAAGTTAAGACGATCCTATTTTCTGATCCGTCATTGGATCTGATGACCTCGAAGACCTGGATCGTGCTTAGATCAATTGACTTAGGAACTGACGTTATCATTGCAAGCCCCACAGAAAGATTTCCAAATAATAAAACCAGGTCGAGCATTTGAGATTTATCGCCGTGGTCGAGTGCAAGCATGCTGTAGGCAGCAGCAAAAATCAGCCACTGCTTTTGACGATTTCCTAGAAACAACATCATCCATCTGTCTTGGGTCTCAGCATGAACATAAGTATGCCGTTTCGGAATCAATCCACCTCCAAGCTCCAAGCTCCAACCTCACATCGTCAGTCTTGCAAATTCCAGCACTTGACCTTGCGAGATTGAATCATGACTCAGATCAGCAGCTAGCCACGGTAGCGCAGCAATCCATCTCAAATAACAAGACACGTGCAACTCGTTCACCGGCAGTGCAGAGAGCGTTCGAGTAATATTGAGGGCGGCAGCAGCACGCATTGGGGGCTAAATGGTGGCATGTATGCTCTAAGTTAGTCAGTTTCCCCACGTGGTGACATGTGTTACCTGTCGGAGATTGGGGATCTAATCTGGGACTGAGCTTCGTATGCCAAAGTCTCGGGGCTCGAGGCCGCCCGCCCCTTTTAAGGGGACACAGTTATCCTAATTAAATGGATTGGTGACGATCTCTGTGTTGCCCCGTGCGCCACACTGTGACACCGCTCTATGTTGCGCCAATACAATAAGCATCGGCGTACACGTGTGGCCATGACACCGAGGCCATGATCTGCGCAACGTCAGGTTACTACTCTAGAGGACGGCTCTGCGGACTTACGGACGAGTGTCGGGTGTGGCACCACAGCCGCAAAACGGTACAGATCACGCAGCACAAAGATATCGCCTGTAGTGTGGAACAGCAAGTCGTGGCTGCCATGAATACTATGAAGAGATCGAGCTTTGGAAGAGTTTCAGTATGTTTGGAGATGAGACAATATTGGAATTGGGTAGAACGGCAAGGGCTGGAGGCCGAGACACAGAACTTGCACCTTCACTTGGTACTCAGAAGCATCTCGCGCATGCTTATGGTCGAGATCTGTGACCATCAGTGGAATGAAATGCTCGAGTTTCGTGAATTGAAGCTAAGGTAATAAAACATTGAGCGAGCTATCAGCACTGGATTCCATAACTCATATCTGATCTTACCCGAGGCTTTCGGCGAAGCCATCTCGAAATATGAATATCTTCCAAAGATCTCCTAAAAACGTGTATTATTGGGCAAACCTCCTTTTCCCCTGGGGCTTTCTCTGCCGTGGCGACGCGAAGCAACTTGTCAAATCCATCCTTGCAATCATCGACTCAGACAGGATTCAACCCATCTCCGGAGTATTCGACACTGTACCTGACAGTCTTCTGTATGTACATTGTCCTGTCCTCCGAGAGTATGTACTCTTCTGAGCTCCTCTCCGACTTTCGGACGGCGCCCATGGCGATGGATTCCTGTCGTTCACCATCTGTCCAGTGACTGCAGTTACTCTTGGCTGGGCTGCTGACGGACTTGGCTAGACTACTGCTGTTCGGGGGTCTTTCCGATCGGTCTCGGGAGTGCGACGCAGGCATGAGTCTGGGGAACACCATGACAATCAGTGGTCGAATCTGGGGTAGGCAGGCGCAGACTATGGCGACGTTCATCTCGATGACGGTCCACATGGTTGAGGCAATGTCGTAAGTCTGGTCGTCTGTGGTTGCCTGGACGTTGATAGTAGTGATGCGAAGACATGACGTGATGACCACGCTGCTTAAGTCAGCCCTGTACGCCTGCCATTAGCTGCAAGGGATCAACATACAAGACACCAAGAGTGAAGACAACAAACAAAGCGACTTTCTGGGCGCGAGGAAGCTGCAAGAAGTATACCATTGGTAACGGTATACAGAGGATGATGAGGTCTGTGGCGATGGAAAAGCCGGAATTGGCGAACCAGAACTTGCCATTGTCGATACAGGTGCCGTCCAAGGTCCTGTCGTAAACACGTGGGACAGGGGTGCATTGGAAGATGGTGGCAGTAACCGAGGCGACACAGTAGATGGCGATAATGGTGGTCAGGACGATGCAGAACCACCTGAACCACATGACGTTGCCGAAGATGCGCAGGTACAGCAGGAGAATGGACGCCTTGGTGAGATTGATGCAAGACTTGTACGTGATTTGGCAGATCCAGAAGTACTTGAGAGCTTGCATCCTGTCATCGGGTGCCAAAATGGCGACATGGCGCCCGTAGCCGTAAATACAAGCTGCAATCATGAGACCGCCGGAAGCCAGGGCGCACACCTATTTGTCTTGGTTAGTGTCCGAAGGGCCGTCTGGAGTCTTTGAGATACTTCGAAGAGCTGGAGTCAAGTAAACTGAACCTACCAAAGCAGCCAGGACGGTGTAGTCGTCAGCTCCGATATGTCCTCCCTTTCTCATTCGAGACCAAAATCTTATGGCCACAAGTAATGGGCACGCAACAATAAACACGCCAACAGGTACGTAGATGAGATGCGCATTGCTCTCCGCGAGCGCAGCTGCCGACATACTGGACCGATCGAAATGTCTCGGCAGACGCTGAGAGGATCTAGGCGAGCGAATGGCAGGACGTCGGAAGTTTATCAGGCCTACAATCCAAGGGCGATGACTATGAGCTGCAGTAGCTAGCCCCAAGCTGTGCTCCAACGTGATATCAAAGACTGATGCCGTACCACATTACTTGACCGCCGATAAGCTCGAGATGAGATTGCTGGACAGGACCTCCGGAGAGTGTGTGGTCCAGGGCCTGGCCGAAGGGCGAAAACAGGACTTGGAAATACAAATACAAGGCGTGGACAATTGGATTGAAACTATCGGTAGCTAGGGATGGCTGTCTGTCGTGTGCTTGGCGTCGGATCTTGGTATGAAGGCATGGATGGAGGGTGCGGTAGGTGAGGAAGAAGAGGGCGAGAAGGATTTGATGCGGCTGGAAGGAGGCCTGGACATTTCCCACATATCGTCTGTCATTGAATGCAATTGTCCAAAGTAAAAGGCGAGGCAATAGCACTTCAACCTTTTCGTGCCTTCCGCTGTTTGTTAATTCCCAAGGCGTGCAATTGGTGTGGACACTGAGTCAGACCCAGTCGTAGCTGCTGTTTCCAAATTGAAGCAAAATGCCAGGCACCTCTCTGGTCAGCTGATGAGTCTCCAGCTGTCAGTCCAACGACAGGCTGGTTTCCTCCTCATCCAAATGACTCAATCCTCTAGAGAAACCGGTATGTCGGGATGTTCTGTTCTTGATGGTCCCTGTTTGTAGTTATCGTTGGTGAGCATGAGTAAGTTGGTTTGTATCAAATGGCGAGGGCGAAAGGAGGTCGCGTAGTACAGATTTGACGAAAGGAAGGAAGCCTACATCTCGATCTCTCCCCGTCTCCTCCGAAATGGTATCTTGCATGATTAATTGTATCCTCAAGCGATCAATGGGATATGCGTCGTTCCTATTGCTGCCAAAGGCCCATCAGTCCATTCTTTTTGGCGGTTACTGGGCCCTGGTGGCTGATGCACACTATTACTTTTCTCTCCTTCCTAGAGGCTCTTGAGCGATCTGCAAGGCCCGGGAAACTAGCAAAACGCCTCAGTTGTACGCCCGGTGCGGCTCACCCGCTCCATTGGGTGAGCATGGCATTGCTAGACGTGCCAAAGACGGCATGAAGCGACATCGGTGGTCTAGAATTGCGCTTCGTGATGGTGGGCGGGGTTGCTCGCATTCCGGGTTCTTAGCCCGCCAGTTACACCACTGGTAATTTGTCCCTTTTCCTTTTCTCCTCTCTTGTCTGTTATCCCGTTGGGGATTGTTTTGGAAGTCAAGGTTACTGAGGACCTGGGCTGTGCTACCATGTAGGGGGGGGAGTAATACGGGAGACCGCAGGCAATTGAAGAGGCAAGCAGCGGAAACTGACTATATCCGAGCTTGTCAGGCGATTTATCGGATCAACAAAGCTTTTGGGGGCGGCTTGAGATGCGCGGACCCCGAATCGTTGGCATCGTGGGGGGTTGAGATATTCCAGCTCAGCCCCAACAAGCAAAGGTCCCATTCAGATTCAAGACGCTTGATGAAGTTCAAAGCTGGCCTGTGCCATTGCTTTCGAGATCTACGACTACTACAAGTACCATTTACTGAAGATGATGAGGGTCTGTGGCGTGAAGACAAGGGCCATCCCGGGAAGATCGCCGTGCCAAGCACCAAGCTCGCCAACAAGCTTGGGCTAATGCGGAAATCACCAGTTAGTTGGCATCGCCAAACTCCCAGTTACTGCGGGCGAGGCTCCATGATAAGTTGCAGGGATTTTCGAACTGCAGTATTTGGTTTCGCATCTATTTGCACACACTGCACAGCGCCGAGCGGAGATAAAGTATCGCCTAGATTCTCTATATTGCTGTGTATGAGAGGTACCATCACTACTTAGATCATTCCATTCCTATAAGATAGGATTCGGTTTTAAGCAATTGAAGGTGCTGACAGGTGCGTCCAGGTCAGTGCTAGCACAAATTTTAGGGGATCGACGCGGGCCGCTCAAGTCTCCAGTACTCCACTAACACCCGTCTGCCGCCCACTCTACCACCTGAAGGATTCCCCGATTCCCCGGTCCTATCTCAACCTCACCTCTACCCAAGCACCCACGTCTGGGCAGCTTGTGCCAATCTAATTGTTCTGGATTTAATTATACACACATCTGGGAAAATCCTTGATTTGATCTTGCTAGATATGAATAGCATCAACAAAACGAAACGAATGCGATGAAAGGCTACTATTAATGTCGTAATGCGATACCCTCCTGCACCAAGCCACACACACACACACACACACGCTGACCAAGTGTTCCAAGTTCAAGACATTCTGCTGTCAGCATTGCATTGCCGATGTCAGGAGAATGGTTGATTCAGAACCCCATGTCTTGACCGTTTTCTGGCGTGCCACCTTGGACAACCTGGAAGTGCTTTGGGGTTCGTGTCCTCGGGAGGTATTGATCCTTGCCTGTGTCACCGGTCCACGCCATTCGACCGCTTATCTGGATCATGCATACATACACCTCCAGTTGCGTACTAGGAAGAATAAGTAGAAGAAAATCTTGACAGGAGAGGTGGTGCGATTGGTTATATAGGTATCGCTGATTGCCGAGTTTCTGCTTACCGTTCGAAGTGATGGTGGACATGTGGTGAGCTTCCAGTGAATGCAAGATGAAATTTGGAATCCGACGATAGGCACTCAACCTTCATTCGACGACAGCGATAGGGACAGCACCAACCCTCCAATTGGGATGCCAATCATCACTCCACCTGGTTCTAACCCTCTACTGAGTGGCCTTCACTTGTTTACCTACCTTCATGAGGGAAACGATTTGCCCTAGGCCTCCGTCTATCTCCCTCACTTAATTCATCTCCGTCACGAGGGCCTCACACCACGAGCCGATCACGCCACACCAACGCGGCTCTCGATCTTGTATTCTACCGGAAAGCAAGAAAAGAAATCTTGTATCGCTCTCTGCTGTGCTTAGCTGACCCTGTGGCCTTTCCCCCCATCCTTCGCACAATCGCACAACACCAACACCTTGTTTCGCACGTGGGCGGGAAACCAACAAGCTTGCTTTGCTTCCCTTTCCGTCAAGGCATCCTGCCGTCTAGTTTATCAACTTTGCTTGCTCAACGCAACCGAGCGCGCAACCTAGTGTTACTGACTTGCAACCAGTCGGGGCATATTATCTCCTTTTCCCATTTTCGTTCCCCCTTGCGTCCGCTGCCTCGCTTCAGCTCGATCGATCATTCGCTCCTTGCTTTTCTTGGTGTCTGCAGACAACCTTATTCATCACCCCCATCGCATCGCTCATCTGCTCTTGGACGCCACTGCGATCAACCATGTCGGCCTTCTTTGCCAGCATGGGCGGCGTCGCCGGTGGTCCTTTTGGTCACGCCTATGCCTCGGACAACACCACCACCACTCACCCTTATGGCAGCACCACCACTACCGAGAACACCGTCATTCATCACGATGTAGAAAATGGCAAGGCTGAGAAAGGCTCACTGCCTTCTCCTACGAGCTCGGTGGATGATACCGACGTCGAGCAACACCACCTCATTGACCCCGTGGCCGAGCGCCGCCTACTCCTCAAGATCGACTTCACCGTCTACCCCATCTTGTTCCTCGTCTACATGATGTCCTTTTTGGACCGCATCAACATCAGTAATGCCAAGATCCAGGGCATGGCCGCTGACCTTGACCTCCTTGAGGGGAATCGCTTCAACATTGCTCTCTTTGTAAGTTTGAACTTACTGCCCCCCTCCCCAAATCATCTTCTGTGTGTAAGGGAAGACCTGGAAACTGACCAAACCGCCGCCCGCGCTCACAGATCTATTTCATCCCCTACATCCTGCTCGAGGTGCCCAGCAATATGGTGATCCGCAAAGTGCGCCCCTCGTGGTACCTGTCGGGCCTCATGGCCTGCTGGGGCGTCGTCAACATGTGCATGGGCTTCGTCCAGACCTACCAGGGCCTCGTCGTCCTGCGCTTCCTCCTCGGCGCCTTCGAGGCGGGCGTCATGCCCGGTATCATCTACTTGACGTCCATGTACTACAAGCGGCACGAGTTCCAGACGCGTATGAGCTTCTTCTTCTGTTCCACCCTCATGGGCGGCGCTTTCGGCGGTGTAAGTCTCTTTTTATTCCAAGAATCCCAACCCAGATCAGACCATGCTGACAGAACTTCATAATCTTAGTTACTTGCCTATGGCATTGCTCACCTCGGCGGCACGCACGGCCTCGCTGCCTGGCGCTGGATCTACATCATTGAGGGGGCCATCACCGCTGGCATTGCCCTCCTCGCATCTTTCCTCATCGTCGACTGGCCCGAGCAGTGCCAATTCCTCACCAGCGCCGAGAAGGAGCTTCTCCGTCGCCGTCTTGCCAATGACGGTGCCGAAATGGCCCGTATGGAGTAAGTCTTTCTTTCCCCTTCTTTCCGCCATATTCTTGATTAACGAAGAGCTAATCTTCATCTTTCCCACAGCACTCTCGATGCCCAGGCCTACCGCCTGATCCTGCGGGACTGGAAGATCTGGCTCGGCTCCCTCGTCTACATGGGCGTGGGCGTGACGGGCTACGCGACCACCTTCTTCATGCCGACGATCCTGTTCGAGTTCGGATGGCTCGCCGCCGACGCCCAAGCCCGCACCATCCCTGTCTACCTCGTCAGCGCGGCCGGCATGCTGCTCGCGGCCTGGGCCTCGGACCGGCTCCAGCACCGCTCGGGCTTCATCCTGGCCGGCTGCGCCGTCGCAACCGTCGGGTACGCCATGCTCCTCTGCCAGTCCTCTCTGGACCGCGACGCCAAGTTCGCCGCCGTCTTCCTCGTCTCGCTCGGCGGCTACGTCGCCACGCCCATGGCGCTGGCCTGGCTCGCCAACAACCTGTCGGGCCACTGGAAGCGCGCCATCGGCTCGGGCACGCAGGTCATGCTCGGCAACGTCGCGGGCCTCGTCGCCTCCAACATCTTCGTCGCGGCCGAGGCGCCCCGCTACCCGACCGGCTACGGCGTTGCCCTCGGCATGACCTGGCTGGGCGGGCTCGCGACCGCCGCCCTGGCGTTCGGCTTGTGGCTCGAGAACCGGAAGCGCAACCGTGGTGAGCGCGACGATCGGCTGCTGCTGCCTGAGGAGCAGCTCCACAACTTGGGCGACGACCATCCTTCGTTCCGGTTCACGTTGTGATTTCATTTGGAAGTCTGACCTGATTTCGATTCATGAGCGAGATACTAACCCCCGCATACGATGATGAAAAACAAACAAAAACACGTAATGCATGCTTGTGCTGGCAATGATGAGCACAACAGAAAGAGGCGCGTTGGGATATGATGCTGGTAAACGCGCATCGAAACGGTTCCCATTGGCGCCCGGGGGAGAGATGGCTTCCTGGCGTATATAGACCTGGAGGGTTGGCGACATGGCATGTCTTGGAGTGGCGCTACGGGATCTGCGATCAGAAATAGAGAGAAGAATGGCTCCCCTTAGTTGGACATCGTCGTTCACTTTGGTCATAGACATTAAGCTTGTATAGTACATGTAACAACAAATCATAAGGGATCATTGGGCAACAAGCTGTTGTTTCTTGGAGTATGTCTTGATGACGGGGTCGGCCCAACCGTGACTCTCGTGATACAACGATCAGCAGCTGTCAACACCCAGTGGTCGAAGAGGATGGCAAAGAAAGCCCGAAACCGAACTTACTCCCATACCCGTTGAATCTGTAAGACTACTCTGCCTCTAGGGCTGACACTCAAGCCAGGGACCAACCGGTGAGGCGCTTTTTCTAATGCGCTGATGTACCAACAACGAGGATCGAGATCCTGATGTGGGCATTGCAGTGCCCCTTATCGCTCTTGGCCAACGTGGCCCATGGAAAGCACAGAAGAGGATCCCTGTCCGCCATGCTCTTTCTTGGGGTTATATAGCTTCCTCATCTGTAGATAGATTAGCAAAATCTCCATGGATCAGTGTGGTCAAGCGGTCATACTGCTAACTTCCCATGAAGCGCGCAGTCTGTTTCTTACACTCACTAATTAGTGGATATTCCCACCCTCTTCTCGAGATTGGGCCACGAAGAAGGATTTGATTACATCGTTCATTGCCACGTGGACTGTTCATGACATTCGTTGTATAATTCAGCCGCGACACAGGGGCGGGCTCTTGCTGTCCCGTACACCGCCGAGGCCTTAAGTGTCTACAGCTGGTCTGATGAGCAAGCCATGTGTCACTAAACTTTGAGCCTGTCCAATTAGGTTTGTCTTGATTGATGATGGAGATAAGTCATATACCTTTCAGCTTTCAAGGGGCTGCAACATCTTGGCCCCATTCTATCCCGTCATACTTCACTGTCTCAATCTTAAACCGGCTATGGCAATGTCTATCATCTGGGGCCCCTTTGGGCCTGTCGATGTGATACGTGAGGTGATCACAACTGCTCTCTCCTCCAACCGAGATCATCTAAACGCTTTCGCGCCATCGACCGCGTGAAGATAGGAGGATGGGCGTTCTCTCTCTATGTTGGTGCATGTATGCAGGTTCAATTATCAATCCTAAGTCTGACCGTGGTGTGGATTCCGAGATCACACCAGAATACCTCCTACTTAGTCAGTCAAAAGTCTTGTAGTATACTACTAGCCAATAACGTCGAGCGAAATGATGACGGCGGCATCCTGCAGTAGGTTGTTCGTGAAACCGAACGTGGCATCCTTGGGGAGTTCCGAGCCCCCAACCCTCACTTGGCAATAAGCATTACTTACGTATTAATCGATACGATATAAAATGACGGTTCGAATTCTATGTACATGTGTGCCGTTGGGTCTACCTGTGACAACTACCTTCTAGAAGCATTGCGTGGCCAAGCCTCGGCTGTACCGTCGTCGTCACGATTGACGAATGTTATTCTCCGCATCCCCATCAGTAGCCCACCTTGGCGACGAAAGGCCTGTGATCGATTTGGTGATTAGTACAGGAACCAGTCGCTCCGTCGCCTTATTTGAAATCAACGGTAGTATCATTCAAGACGGACCGACTCGGGCATTGTAACGTATCGATGCTGGAAACTCTTGGGTCTCTTGGGTGGTAGGGGTGAGCGTCAGTCAACTGGTAATATGATGCGTTGGATCACATATTGCTTTTCTTTTGTCTCCTCGCGGGGCGGTCTGTCGTCTTGCAGGGTATCTATCACATCCCTGCGGTGGCCGTTGCTCCGGGGCATCCGCCGGCATGTGTGAAAGTGGCGGTACTATAGTATACCTGGCATATAAAGGCCCATGGATGTTTCCAGACATGGCCAAGACATATACCTGTGGCAGCAAGGTAGCATTCCGAGAAGCTCTGAAGTATTATTAAAGACATGTACTTCACAGGGACCAAGCGATGGAATTTTCTAGAAGGAAAGAGGAGTTCATGCAATCACGAAGACCACAAACCGGCACTGCGTTGGACGCTGTTTGATTTGACGTTTAAACACAAGAGGGCCAATAGGTTAAGGGACATTGGAGTGTTCGACGTCATGGAACATCAAGATTCCAGGTGAAGCATTTCGATGTTTAGCGGTGAACAACTTCAACGAAGTTGTGCCAGGCTATACATAATCTACACACGACAATAATGAAATACGCACTGGTGTTATCGATGTCTAGTCGGCGTGATTATTAAACACTGGTGGATTACGCCATGTTCAGGCTCACGGTAGTATGCCAGTAATATGGTACGTACCCTTCAATTCCCAACCCTCCAGGGCCAAGTTCAAGATGAAACTTGTTTATTGATTCTGTTAAGATGCCACTGACCAGTCCAGGTCCAGGCATGGGGGGTCCCCTGATATTGCTCGACAAAGGTCGTGTCGCCAGTCACTTGGCCGAGGATCACGGGCCATGAGAACGAAGGCCGACCATCCGGGACGTGCTTCAACCCGCCAGGTAAATGGAAACATCGCCTTCGGGGGACCAGGGATCGAGAGCGGCAAATGTTTTAGGGGGAGACGGTAGATCGTTCCTTGATGATATATGTCTGGTGGCTTTCAAGGACCTATTGTTTACTGTCAGAGATAATCCAACATCCAGATTATGATGATGACTTGATGTCACCAGTTCTTGATTCTGAGCAAATAGTCTTTCTTTATAATACCTTCGTTTGTCAGTTGAAGAGAAGAACAATAACAATAACGCTTCCTCAAGATGGATCATCGACACTCTGCGCCGATGACCATGCTTCCCAGCTACCAGTCCTCGCTCCGCAACACGTTCAGTCCGCCCAGAGGTCACTGAGCCCACCAGTCAATCCCCTCAAAATAACGAACCTTGGGCTTCAGAGATGAGAGAATGGGGGCGCAACGGTCCCGTACAGGAGCTTCCCTGCAAAGAAGACGATGTTTGGTGGTCGGTAAAGGGGCACGCAGGCTCCTCCAGAGGGAGCGACTCGCTCAGTAAAGCACAAGAAGATCCCAATCTTGTAAGTGACTCTTGAAATATCAAAACACGTCTCCTTAATAAACATCACGACGAAAGTGCTAACAATACCACAAAAAGGTTACGTGGGACGGCCCGCAAGACCCCCAAAACCCCCAGTCCTGGTCGATGCCCCAAAATACGCCCAGTCCCTCATCCTGGGCCTGTTCCTCTTCATCGCCAACTTCTCCGGCACCATGGTGGCGCCCGCGCTCGACCTCATCGGACGGGACCTCAACATCCCCGCGGGGCCCGAGCGGACGCTGATCCTGTCGACGTCCCTGTTCGCGGGCGCCGTCGCGCCCATGTTCTGGGCGCCCCTGATAGAGGTCTACGGGCGCGTCCCCGTCATGGTCTACCCCACCTCCTGCAGCTCGTCTTCAACACGGCCTGCGGGTTCGCCCGGACGGGGCCGCAGATCAACATTTTTCGGTTCCTGGCGGCTGTGGGGTCGAGTCCACCGGGTATCGTGAGTTTCATTCTTCCTGCCCGTTGTCTGTCTTTCTCCGCAAGCTGACTTGGGCCCCTCCTATACTAGATCGCCCCGGGACTTACCGCCGATATGTACCCCGCCAGCATGGGCGGCCTGGGCGACACGATGCACTCGATGCTGCCCTTCGTCGGCACCGCCCTGGGCCCGATCGTCGGGGCCCAGATCGCGCAGACGGGCGAGTGGCGCTGGATCTTCTGGTCGACGTCCTTCCTCAGCATCCTGGCCATGACGCTGGGCCTCCTCGTGCTGCGGGAGACGTCCCACACCGTGATCCTGGGCAAGAAGGCCGCGAAGCTGCGGAAGGAAACGAACAACCCGCAGCTGCACTCCCAGTACCACCACCCGGGCATGTCGTTCGCGGCACTGTTCAAGAAGCGGCTGGTCCTGCCGTTCCTCATGCTGGTCACGCACCCCATTGTGCAGCTGCCGTTCCTCTACCGCGCGTACCTGTTCGGCATCATCGCCCTCATCATCTCGACGTTTGAGCAGGTCTGGGAGGACGGGTACGGCATGGACAAGAGCACCGCCAGCTTCAACTACTTCGCCCTCATGGCCGGCTTCATCATCGGCCTGCAGCTCAGCCACCATTTCATTGACGGGGTACGTTGGATCTAAACCTGACTAAACAATCTGACAAGCAATCTGCCTTGCCTTGCCTGGTGGCTTGGCTTGCATGCATATATGTGCGGGGAAGAAGAACACAAAAAAGAAGCTAATGCGCGTTCTACTATCTACCTAGACATCCGCCCACTTCCGCAAAAAGACCGGCCGGGACCACGTCCCCGAATGGCGCATCCCGCCCAGCATCGCCACCGCCATCCTCGTGCCCATAGGCCTGCTCCTGTACGGCTGGACGGCCCAGAACAAACTACACTGGTCGCTGCCCGACCTAGCCATCATCCTGCTGGGGATCGGTTGTATTCTGGGTTTTTTTAGCATGCAGCCGTACGTGACGGACTCGTGCGGTCCCGAGTACGCGTCGAGCGCGCACTCGGTCGGCCAGCTGCTCAAGGGCCTCTTCGAGTTCGCCTTCCCGCTGCTCGGCCCGCCGCTCTACGCCGGGCTCGGGCTCGGCGTCGGCAACACCCTGCTCGCGCTGCTCACGCTCGCCATCGGCGTACCCATCCCCATGGTCTTCTGGTTCTTTGGCGAGACCATCCGCGGCCGCAGCAGGGCCGGGTTCCCCGTTTGGCCGAGCACGCGGTGAAATCTTGGGGCAGTGGTTTCAGCGGTGTGCATGTCTGTATGGGTGTGCATGGGCGCCCGGTTGATCTTCACCATGAATGGCAGGGGTTGCGATTGAGCATGCCAGGGGATCAGGGGATCTGGATCAACCAGACTTGAACCCCGGGGTATACCATTCATTCTATTATGTTATATATCATTTTCCGTATATTATACGGAAAAGAGGAGGAAGAGGGGCAGTTGACAGTGGGAGTATCGGACTGCCGTTGGATTTGTTTTCTTTTCTTTCTTGGCATCTTTTGTTGGTTTCCGATTCGCTTGGGTTCTGCAGGCCAGACAGATAGAAGAAATCAAATCGACATTCTAGATGAAAATGGCACCATGGTGGTTTGATACCCGGGATGTATGTGACCCCTTATAATGAAGGTGCCCGGGAGCTGATTTAATTAATCCCCGAGATCTACACAGTTCTGAAGCTTGGTGCTTGGAGACTCCCATGCATCATTACATGTGCGCACGACTATAGGTATGTAATGGAATGCCAAGGTATTACATCGCACTCATCATATATCATATACTACCTACATATGCGACACACTGCCCAGCCTTCGCCCGGTTTGCCCTGAGCAGCACTGCCGAAGCATTCAATGTTACCGCCACCACGAGCACCGCCACGGGCCACCGTTACATCGCACCAACATGGACTTGTGACACGTCCGCCTCCGTGGTTTCACGCCGCGCAATAGCTATTACATTGACCGCACTGAGCAACTTGGAAGTATTGGAATCTTGCGACTCTTGTCCATACTTGGCTGCATTCTTGACCGTCACAGAGTTGATGCTAGAGGCGCCGGTCACAAACAGTATGTTTGACTACCGCTGCTTCTTCTTCTGACTACCGTTGGGCTGAGCGTATGCCGCGCCGCATAGCGCCGCATATGCGGCTTGAGAAATCGAGGAGTAGATGAGAGACATACTTTGAGTCAGTCGTATGTAAAGAAGGTCTCGTTGTTCAACCTGATGACTTGCACAAGTATTAAAAGCATCACCATCCCGGGGGTTTGGTGAAGTCGAACCGAGAATGAACGCATAATTTGTTAGAACCAGGACTCGAAACCAATTTCTAGATATCTCGTCATGGAAAATCTATCAACAGACACAAGCCACATCAGGGAGTGGCGGTCCATCATCACCCTCGTCGCCTTCTTCCTTGCCAGTAAGTAGTAGCGCCCCTTAGCATCCCCCTCCTCCTCCGATGTCACTAACTCATCATCCTCGCCCTCAGATATCGCCGTGCTGTTCCCCTTCCATATCCCTCTACCCATCCCCCGCCTCCTGTGGAATGCCACCCTGAGCGTACTGGTCAAGCTGCGCATCATACCACCGCGGCGTTCCAAAGAAGATGCAAGTCAAACTCACCACAACCATGGAAAGACGACGGGTAGTGGCATCTTCCGGATGTCCCACTTCCCCATCAACATGGTAACAGCCCCGCTGCTCGCCGACCTCTTCCTCCTCGCCACCGGCACCATCGGCCGCGCCGAAGTCTACGCCGGCACCGTCGGCGCCAACAGCATCGACCCCATCGACGTCATGCTCTTCTTCATAACCCTCGCCTACATCGCCCTCTCGCTCGACGCGGCGGGCCTGATCCGCTACCTCGCATGCCGCGTGCTGAAAGCCAGCAAGAGCGGGCGCCGCCTCTACTTCTACCTGTACGCCTTCTTTTTTGGCTTGACGACCTGCATCGGCAACGACCCCATCATCCTGTCGGGGACCCCGTTTTTAGCGTATATCACCCGCATCTCCAACATCGAGGACCCGGCCGCCTGGGTCTACGCCCAGTTCGCCATCGCCAACATCGCCTCGGCCATCCTGGTCTCGTCCAACCCGACCAACCTGGTGCTGACGGCGGCCTTCAGCATCCGCTTCATCGACTACACGGCCAACATCATCGTGCCCGTCCTCTTCACCGTCGTGCTCCTGTTCCCCTTCCTGCTGTTCGTCGTCTTCCGTGACAAGGGCTGCATCCCCCCGACCATCGAGATGCAGAAGCTCAACCTGCTGCACGACGGGGATGGAGAGGAAGGAGAAGCAGACAGAGCCCCCGTGAACCCCAACATCCCCTACGCCCACGCCCAAAATGGCGACGACCAGCAGGGCCTCCGCGAGGTTCTCAATCCCTACCTGGACAAATGGGGCGCCGTCTTCGCCGCCCTCGTCATGGCTGCCACGCTCATCGCCATCCTCGCCCTCAACGCCGCGACGGGCGGCGAGGTCCCGGTCTATTGGGTCACGCTGCCCGCGGCCGTCGTCATGTTTTGTCGGGACGTGACCTCCGGGTGGCTGAACCGGCACGAGACGCGCGAGCTGGCGCGCCGCGGTCAGCGGGAAGCCGAACGTGCCGAAGTGGCAGAGGCTATCATCGCGGAGCGTCGTCGTCAGCACCACGAAGAGCTCTGTGAGAAAGAAAATTCGGGGCTCCCGAGGCGACGAGCTGCGGCTCCTGCTGTTGTTTCCCCCAGCAACACCGAGGTAGAGCCCTCTTTGGACCGAGACCGAGACCACGACAACGACAGCATCCGCCCAGCACCCACCTCGACCGACGACGACGGGGAGAAAACAGGAGTCAGAGCCGGAGCGCCACCGACGCCGACCTAGAGCGCCAGATCTCGCAAGAGCTCCAGCTTCGACACCTTCAACGACAACAGCCGCCGGAGCAGACCAAAACCACGCTCGTGTCGCTCTGCCGCGACGCCCAAGCCTGGGCGCGCGCGACGTTCCCGACGGCCACGACCGTGCTCTCGCTGCTGCCGTTCCCGCTCGTGCCCTTTGCCTTCGCCATGTTCGTGCTCGTGGAGGCGTTGGTCACCAACGGCTGGGTGCCCGTCTTCGCGTACGCGTGGCATCACTGGGTGGACAAGACGGGGACCGTGGGCGCCATTGGCGGGATGGGGTTTGTGTCCGTTATCCTCTGCAATGTGAGTTCTCTCGATATGATGACTACCTACTTCCTTACAATGGGATTATGTATATCGGGCTAACCTATTCCTACTACCTACCCACAGTTCTCCGGCACCAACATCGGCACCACCATCCTCGTCTGCCGCATCATCCAAACCTGGCAGCAGATCCACGCCGACGCCTCAAGTAACATTAGCGACCGCACCTTCTGGGGCACCGTCTACAGCATGGCCCTCGGCGTCAACTACGGCGCCTTCAGCTCGGCCTTCAGCGCCTCGCTCGCGGGCCTGCTCTGGCGCGACATCCTAGCCAAGAAGGGCATCCTCCTCCGCCGGACCGGCTTCCTGCGCGCCAACGTGCCCCTCATCTCCGTCGCCATGGCTGTCGGCCTCGCCGTGCTCATCGGCGAGATCTACATCATCCGGGGCGAGCAGGCGTATGCGCTCAGGTGACGTGACAAAAAGGGTGGTGGGTCGCAACGTTCGCTTTGGGGAAGAAGAGCTGTACATATGGTGATGAGTTATGTAGCTCCCTCGGCAGTCACCTAGTAGGAACCATTTCCTCCGTGCCACGTGTGCCTCGATGGATAGTATGGGGCTTTTCCATAGTTATTAGGTACTGCAGCGTGGCCATTTCACATTGGAACCCCACCTGTAACACAATGAGAAAATGAATAATATTGTACTTGGCATCGAGAGATATGTTGGTGCAAACTTTTCACCTTGGACGCCCACTTCACGTGTCAGATTGGGCATCAAGGCATGATGAATCCATCGTCAGATCAGCAGGAGGGGCAGACGCACACTCCAGGAGAATGCCCCATCCCCACCAAAACACGCTCATTCGAGTCATACACACAATTTGAAGACAGTGACATCAGAAGACCACCAGATCACCAAGAAGCAATCAAAGTATTGCATGTAATCATGTTTATTCCAGGAAGCCCTTGCCGTTTCTAGCTAGACGGACGACCTGAATTCCTATATACCTAAACTATTGAACAAGTTTCCCCAGCGATGAAGCTCAATCGCGACGACATAATTGGTATCTGTATTCGATAAAAGGACTGCCTGCCGGCCGGCTCATTCGCCCAAGTCCCGTTTATCCCTTGGGTATCGATTTTTGTGTATCCGCCCAACTCCATCTCTCCATTCTCAAAACGCCAAAAGACAATTATCAATCCTCTGTCCTCCACCGTTGGCCTGGGCAGTTGATTTTGGGTAGCGAGCGATGCGATGACAAGCTGAACGCCAGAGTGTGAACCCATCACAATCCAGGATAGACCCACAAGCAGCACCGAGCGTGAGAACCCGGAGAAGCTTCAGTCATCTTAGGAAAAACATAATATGGAAACAAGAAGGCAGTGGGCTCCTCGTAGGAGCCTTGCCTCACAGTTCACAGTCTCGAGTCCAGTACTGGTTGATAGATAGCATAGCGTTTTGGTTGGATAGAACATAATTGTTGCTAGCAAGTCGACAGCAATCTAGTCCAACTTGAGCAAGGCCCATCCCATCCATCCATCTCAGCTATCAAAACGCCAGTGTCCTGTCTATCGGTTCGACTCCTGCAGGTGCGCACAAACTTGGGCCACCCAATGCCACCACTCAGTAGAGCTGACAATCTCGCACTTATCGCGACGCCAAATGATCCAGACGATTGAGAGGTGAGCATTATGCATTATAAAAGAAACACCCCCCTTGGTCTGGTAGTCGTATGAAGTCATCATATGTACCCGTCCAATGGCCCCCTCCTGTGAGACCAGTCGTGCATTGCCAATGCCTGAAAACGCCTTTGTGAAAAATCAGAAGTATCCCATGACCTCCCCAGTTTTTGTTTTCCGTTTCGCTACGTGTGCTACAAAAAGGATGATGGCGCAACTGGCGATGCCGTTGCGATGCTGCCGATGCCTTGAACGCCTTGCCGAAGAAAATGCAATCAAAACAACCCCGTAACAGTCGTGGTATAAAAGGATGAATGACAAGTCAAGAACGAGCGGGTCCGGTGCGCCGTCGAAAGAGACGGGCCGACCTTGCCTATTGTCGAGTTATGCGAAGCTCCTTCCTATCGGTAGCCTCGGTGTGTATGTATGTGTATGAGTGAAGTTAAGGAACCTCATCCTCGAATCGCTGTCGCAGCGTGAGCCTCGGGTGAAAACGGGAAGCGATCCGACATTTGCTGCGCATGGTGGAATGGGACGGCATCAAAACCAAGTCCGCCCGACGACGACGACGATGACGTACCGGCTAGAGGGGACAAGGTCCCGGGGATCGAGGCCGGTCGAACTGTCGAGGAGCCAGAAGCGGGCGGGCTTGACGATTGACGCAGAGCAGAGGGTATGCCGTTCAAGGGCGACTCGGCCGGTGAAGCCCCAATGGCCACGTGGGTGTTTTGGAAGTACGGGTTCAGATTCTGGTGGATAGCATAGCGCAGTGCGCCGTGCTGGGCCTTGTCCATCATCGGGCTGCCGGCGAGGCTGGAATCCGAGCTCTGGTTGGCCATCAAGTCGTCGCCGGCGCCGTCGAATCGGGCACTGCGCAGAGTCCCATCCTTCGGCTGGGGACTAGACTGCTTAGAGCCATTGAACTGGAACATGGCTCATGTTAGTTCGATGTCTTTCATCTTGGGAGGCGGCGTGAATCCGGGGAAGTAGGAGAACCATTAGACTACAGGATGTCCAGGAGTACGTACAAAGCAGTATTTGTTAACAATCTCCTCATACGAAGCAGAGGCGATTGTGGCCGAGGCTGGAGATCCAGGAGGGCCAGAGAGCCGGGAAGGAGCCGCAGGAGCGGACGGCGCTGCTACCTTGGCCAGGGAGGGAGGGGCTTGGACGGCCGAGTTGGCCACCTGGGTTTGGATGGGGGGACCGAATGACGGCTTCTTGTGAGGCTTCATATAAAGACCATCACTGCGTGGGCTGCCACGCGGGCTACCGCCAGATCTCTTCTGGGCCTGTTTGGCCGCATCCAACGAAGCACCAAAGTCATACCGGTTGGCAAACGCAAGGCCACTAGGGGCCGCTAGCTTGTTGGCCAGGTTGTCGCTTGGCAAGTTGGTCGTAGACTTGGAGGTCCTCTTAAGGCGGATGGGGGCTCTCCTCACCCAGGAACTCATGGATAGGGCCGTCGTCCCACATCTTGTGCTCGCTGCTGAACTCGTCAAATACGCTGGCAGGTAAAGACTTGGGTCTCGGGGCTGTCGAGGGGCTTGAGCGTCGGTTGCTGCGAGGCAGAGAGTGGGATGGTCTGACGCTGGCACCTTGGAAGTTCTTCTTCCCGTTCTGGGGTAGCATCTTCTTGCGGAAATCAATCTGGAAGTTCAAGTCATTGTTGTTGTCCCAGTATTCGCGGCCGTTAACGTTATATCGCACGCAGAAGTAGAGCGTCTTCGCCTCGAGATTAGCAAAGTCGGAGAGCTTGATGGTGAACTGGAAGCGGTCGTGGCCGGCCTCCGTGTCCCTAGGTCGGATCTCGTGGCCGTACTCGGCTCCCACCTCGGACACGGTCTTCCAGTAGTCGAAAGTGAAACGGCAGACCACCGACTTTTGGAACGCCAAGTTGGCAACCGCAAGGGAGCCAAGCAATGACTTTTGGTCCGGAGACATCCAGATTCGCTCCACCCGTATGGGCATAGCTTTTCGGAGCGGGGTCTCGGCGGGGAAGTTGTTGATGACGACCTCCCACTCGAAGGGAGGCGACCGTGTTGTCGACTTGTCCATGTTAAAGGGGTACTCGGTATCGCTCTCGTAGTTATCTGCTGGCGACGACCCAGCGCTGACGGCGAGCGGGCGGTCGACTTGCAGGAAATGCCGCACATGCTCCAAGTGCGAATCGAAGTGGACGGCTTTGGAGAAGGTGGGGGTGCCGGGCATACTCGACGGTCTTCGTTGCGAGGAAGGTCTCAACGCTGGCCGAACAAGTTCACCCGACTTCTTGCGCACCATCTGAGGCTTTTGAGGAGGCTCGTCGATTTCCGAGTCCTCTTCCGATGCGGTAGGTGTGGCATCTGCAGACTTGGATTTGAAAATGTTAGGTTCTGTATTGGAGCGCATATGAGAGATGCGTCGGTGGCCTGGCGGGGCTTTGTGATGCTGGACTCCCTCTGTCATCTCTTCTATCTGTGAGGGCAGAACCAGCAAGTCACCCGGAGAAGGCGTCCGGTCGGGAGAGCTTTCTCGGTGCTGCGGGATGGCACTGATGGCATCCTGTAGCTCCCTGCAAGTTCTCAATTTCCCGACCACGGGCGTCGTCTCCACCAGCCCCTTCATCTTCGCTCGAGTTCTGGGAATCAGGCGGCGAGATGATGGCACCGGCAGGCATAGAACGACCATCAGTGACTGGAGGTGGGGACTGCCGTACCGGTCCAGCATTGAACTGAGCTGCGGCAGTCGCCATCGCTACCGCGTCCACCATTCCCTTCAAGTCATCCGAAGTGCCGGGTGGTGTAATATCCGGCGTCGATCCATTGGCGGAGATGGTGGATGCTGCTCCTGATCCAGCACTCACCGAGGGTGTTCGTCTGTGCTTGGTCAAATACGAGGCAGATCGAGGCAGCGAAGGCCTCGACTGGGTGCTCGGAGAGGTGGGGCTTGTGCCATGGATCGAGGACCTCCGACTGACACTTGGCGATGAGGGAGCTGAGGACGCAGGAGAGCGGTACGAGGGCGGCGTGTAAGGCATTCCCGATGTGGAGGGTTGCCCAGGGAGAGAAAAAGGTAGTGGGCTGAAGGGTGAAAGCCGGTTGTCCGACGTAGGGCTGCTTTTGTTCTTAGGGCTTTGCCGGGTGGGAGGCAGACAAGGAAACAGTTTTCTCCAGGTCTCGAACCAATTATCGATGGAAGATACGTGGGTGGCACCTTCTGTTGAAACGACTGCTGGGCACTCGTAAAGGCCGGCGGCTGCGAGGGAAGGATTGATTAGCATTTTTGTTCAACGACACGAATGATAGCAGTGACGCATGTGTCCATGGTCTAAACAGTTGGAAGTGCGTTCCCCCACTTAATCTCCAACGTAGCAAGCAGATCGTTTCCCAGCTGGGGGCAATTGGCTTCAACCCCCCATCAAACATGGGAAGACGTGGCAGGCAGCGGGTTTTCATGTATTTACACTCCGTATGAATATATGAATCCGGGGAGGAGCGTGGAGTGTGGAATGTGCAATGGTATGGAGTTTGGTTTGGCCAAGAGACATGTTGGAGACGTGTGGCGTTGTCAGAGGTAACAAGACTCAGGAATGAAGTGTGGTCATTCCGTCGACCGTTGCCCCCATGTCTCGCATCTAATATCCCAAAATGGCAATTCTCCTCTCTCCCTCTTGATCCAACCCACGTGCTGTTGTGTTTGCTGTGGTATCGAACCAGATTGTGCTGTGGCTGTTGGGAATTCGGGGGATTTGGAAACAAAGGGCAGAAATTGCAGGAAAAGCGGCAGACTTACAATCAAAAGTGGTGTTGAAACGTACAAGGACGCGGGCGGACTGTCGTAGGCGACGCAGTGATTGCCAGCCAAGTGAAGGTGGATAGGTCAGTCTCTCGAGGGGACAAGGTAGATGCAGAGGCAATATTCCAGCAACAATGCAAATAAGATCCCAAGTAGTCCAAGAGGAGCGGGAGTGCTGGCAGGTTATCTGAAGATACAGACAAGAGCCGAGCGAGAAGGTAGGCGGAAACTAGGTCGTCATGCAACCTGAAGTGAGCAAGTTCGTACAAGTCCCAGGAACTGTGCCGAACGGAAACAGAAAGTGAGAAAATTGTTCGAGAGGTCCAAGGAGCTAAGCCGGGCTGCTGCTATGCAAGAAAGCAGAATCGGCTCGTTCGCTGATGCTCCGGACATGTATGCCGTCGAAGTGAATCGGCTGGCGATATGGACGATCAGGAAGCAAGAGGAGCTAGACGGGTGACAATGAAGGACTGTCAAAATCAAGAGTCTGGGCACAGGCCGGGGGGCTCTTGATTTTTTTTTCGGGCTGGCTGCGAAGAGATTGCGTCGGAGCCGTTGTCCTTTGTCTAACCTAAATAAATTTTGGGCGTCTCGCACTTCCTTTCTCCTGAGTCACAATCGAAAAAGAGGATTTAGACTCAAAAGTAGTCCAACCGGGAAAGCCAAATCAATGAGTCCACGGAAGGGGAGGAATGCAGCAGAGCAGCAACACGAATGATAGCGACGACGACGGGTCAGGTCGAAGTATTGGAAGGTGAATGAGTCGACCAAAGTTGTGGTTGTTGATGTAATGGGGTTGAATCGGTCCGTTCTCCAGGTTTTTTTTTTTTCCTTTCTCGGTCTTTTCTCTCTCCAGATTGTGTGAAAACAAGACCACACGGGTTCTCTCGGGTCTCGGTCTGTACGGTTGCGGGTAAGGTGTCGGTTGACCTTGAGGAAGAAGAAATCCACACGCACGCTTGAAGGGTTATCTTGAGAAGATATAACAATCTTCCAGATATTCCACGACAATGAGAAGCTGCTGTTCTCTTGGGATGGTGGGATTAGAGCGATGTTGCAAAAAGCAACTGGGGATGGAGGAGGAGGTGGGTTGGCAGGTGAAGGGCTAGTTTAATAATGGTTGGGGCAGAGATACGAGTTGGTTTTGAATGAATGGGCCACCCCCCGTCTCGCTCGTCCTGACTTTGCAGGGGATGGGGTCAGAAAAAGATAGGACTGAATGCCTGCAGCAGGGAAATGGACACAGAGAGAGAGAGAGAAAAAAGAGACACACGCCCCCGGTGAGGTGAGCGAAAATGAATTTATCGTTTGGGGGTGTAGGTACCGGCCCAAGTCACTGACACACGCTCCGTGGTGCGCTGCACTACCTGGGATGGGGGTCGAGCATACAACCAATGGGGGAGGGAGGCGCTAAGGGCCTAGGGCGTTAGCAGGTGTTGCAGTGCAGGCTGGTGGTATTTGTGGTGGTAGTGTACTTGTTTAGTTGCAGCTCGCGTCCCAGACCAAGGCCAAGGGGGGGGGGGGTATGAGTGAGCGAACATGGGTGTGGTTCACACAGACAGACTGCAGACTGAGTGCAGAATGAGTCGACTTTTGTTTTTTCAAGGGATGGATGTGAAAATGATGGGATGGGATGGGGGTGGGCCTGGAGCAGAACTGGAGACGCTTCTGCTGCCAGGCTGCTGGCTGGGTGCTGCTACTGCGGGAGAGCCACTGACTGGGGGTGTTGGCTGGGGCGTGGGTGGAAGCAGAAGCAGCTTCAAGCGCAGGCGGTCCCACTCCCACCCAGCCGTGTATTTGTTGGCGCCATCGACACTGTATACCTGAGAATTATGGCGTTGACCGGTTTGCCTACATTCAGACAGGAGGAGCCCAGCAGCCAACGCTTATTACGCTACTGCGGACGGGCTTACGGCTACCAAAGATACCATCTCCTTTTTCCACGGCGATGGATATGTTACGTAGTTAGTTGGAATCGTTGGCAGATGGGCTTGGTTATCACAGCCAGGTTTCTCCCTCGCCCTCTGGTCTGTGGCAAGTCGGATAAAGTATCAATTTAACTGCGATTAAGGCCAGGAGGAAGAGGTAGGCAAGGTACCGGGAGAATCATGCGAGAACGGACAGAAGAGAGGCGCAGTGGCTTTTTTTTCCTTCTCACTCTGTTACGCAGCGGACCTTTTTGTCCTGTTCGATAATTGTCAATTGGTCTGCTTGATCGTTTAATCTCACCTCTCGTCATGTTATTAGCCAAGTTAAGCTACACGGGAAGATTCCCTACTGAGTTAGCCTGCGATGCAACGAGCGGAATCCTTCGATTCATCAACAATTGCTGGGTATTGTGTTTCGAAAGGCCAGTGACAACCCTGCAATCGTCTTCCCTGCCTAGCTCCCCAGCTCTCTGTCTCTCTCTTTACCCTCTACCAATGTCAAACCCAAGAAAAACCATAACTCACTGCCTGTGCACTGTAACGCGCGCCCGGGCCCTGATGGAGAATGGACAATGAGCCTCATCAAGAATTTCTAGCCGTATCGCTGATCATTCGCTATTATCTTCGAAACATTGTCCGGGGGGAGGCATCATGTTCCTTCGCTTATTTGGTCGCGGTTCTTGTGACCAACGATGTGTGCGTCTGCATCAATAGAAGGGAACTCTCTGTCAACCGATCGTATGCGAAAACCCCCATTTGATGCCTGAACCATCAACATGTCGACATGCGTCGTGGATGCGTACGTATTTGCGGGCAACTCTTCTATGCAATGCAACTGGGTGGGGATGATTTATGTAGAGACGAGACGGACGGACTAGAGAATGGAGTCTCGACTTTTCAATTCTGTCTCTGTTTCTTGTCTCTCTGCTCTCTCTGTTGCTAACAGGCCGTCCATCGAATCGCTAGCCTGCCTGCCCGTGCTCTCTGTGGATAAGTTTGCATATACAGAGAGCGAGGGCCAGAAAGAGGGCCGCGGAGACCGTACTAAATTTACCAAGTAGCCTACAGGGGGCCCCTGTGGCAGCGTGGTCTATTATTTGCCGTTTTGATCCAGCTGCACGACACGCACGATGATGACGTCGTAGTGCAACAAGGAATGGCACCAGTCTTGAGTCTGCTAATCCCCAGAAGAAAACCCCCCATTGGAGCACACGATGGCTTCGTTTCTGCTTGCCCCAGTCAGGTCTATTACCTGCCGTATGGACATTGGGCAATTGATTCCCCATATGCAGTTCGACAGCCGCCAATAACAAACAATACTGCATTTCTACAGGGTCGGAGAAGTCTTGCCCCCTGTCGACGATCCCCGCCGAGCAAGGGGGTCCATTTTCTCACGCCATGTCCGAATCTCAAAAGCAGGCCGGAGTTCATTGATAGGTCTTAAACAACAACAGTCGTATATCAACAGTACATAATATGGCACTGCGTAACACGATGATCACAGTAGGCCGCGCCATCCAACATGGCATACCCAACGAATTTTGATGATTATCACCTTGGACGCGAGCTTTGTGAAGTCCGTATCTGAGGCGACAATTGCTAGGCTCATACGTGCGCACACTGTGCGATAATAAATCCGCAGTTTATTTCATTTTGGCTTCATGGCAGAATCGCCTGATGCAATGTCAATGTCAATCGTTTTGTATGCGGTTAGAGTTTCAACAGTCTTCTGGCAATATGCATTCCGCCAAGAAACCCTTTTTCTCATATTCATGTCATGGCCGATGCAGAGCTGTCTATCTGTCACTCTTTCTGGGAATCCTGTTAAAGATGTTATCGTCAGTTGCCGTTCCCAACTCCCACCTCCCACTTCGCTCCAGCTAGTCCGCCAGGCCCAGTCCCTATCCGTCCCATCCTTCTATCAAATGCGAGCTATATCTTCAAACAGCCTCCGTTAAAGGGGACTGTTTTTCTTAACGGCATTGACCGTGTGCGGTGAGTTTTTTGTCGTCTAATGGGCGTCGTCGAGTGGCGAGACAGGAAAGCCTAATGCTGAAAGCTTCAAGCCTTCAAGCCCCCCGGCCGCTACGATCTGGGTGCATGCAGATGTAAGCGCCGAACATCGTCGGGTATGCCATCTCCCCGGCTCGGAGAGGGGAGCCCCGGCTTTTCTTACTTGGACATTCAATCATTGAGGGTCCCCTTACATGACTTCCCCAGCTGCTATGGATGGGATTTGGCGTGCCCCGTACATGCCATTCTGCACATTCGGCACTAACGTGACTACATATCGCGCATATCGCAGCCCAGAACCTGTCCGGTATCTGCACTATGGTGTTTTGAGTTTGCGCCAGGCGTGCCCACGCGCACCGACTCTCAAACGTCGGTGTGAAGACGCCCGTCACGAAATATCAGACGGAAGAGGAAGAAGAACGGAAAATCGAGTGCTTAAGTTGATGCTATGTAGTAGTATGTATCTAGTAGACTGCATATGCATATTCATATCCCGTAGGTTAGACTGTCAAATCCCATGTCGACTTGACCAAATTTGGCATCTTGTCACTGACCAATTTCGAACCCAATCCGTGACCATCTGAACTAAGACATGAAACACCGCCTGTCGATATGGCATTCTTGAGGCCAGATGGACGTCGCGTCGTATCGCCTGATGTTGGCGAGTCAGTAGTCCCTCGAAAATCCTCCGATTCGACAACATGTTACCCGGCCCGGAGTACTCCACCGTAGCATAGAAAGGACCGCTATCGTGTCTTTACAGGCAACAAGACATTCGCCCAGCGTTCCCACTTTCTCCATGCGAATCATATCAATCACGCCAGACCGTCACATGAGCTAAGGTAGGTATGTACTGTATGGAGAGGATATGGAGAGCATGCAGCAAGGGCAATTCATATGCTGCCTCTGCCTCATCCAGAACAGGACTGCCTGACTTAACCTTGCAGTTGGCCAAGGATTGTCTTTGCAGACTCGGCTCGGCGTGGGTGGAGACCAAGCAGTCTATTGCGCGCACACAATGTCTCGGGAGTCGGGACCTTTACTCCAAACAAAACTCCAGACAGCACTCCAGAGTCTGCGAACTGGGAAATCCTGGAGCAATAGAGCCACCCAGGGCTGTTCGTTATCAGCCAATGAGAGCCCCGGATGGGGTTACCGTATCTCATGTCTGGCATGGCCGCACAGTCTGTTGTTCACTGTCTCGCTCTTGTGGGTACGAACGATATGATATTCCCCATTGCCTCGCCTGGTTGACAAATCTACAGAAACATTCTCCCCGCGAAGCGATGGCGATGGGGGACATTTAGTCAAACAATGACTGACATTCGGCGCCGCAACCCACCTAGAGAGTTAGAGACAGACCAGACTCAGTATCAAACCCAGGCGGCGAAGCATTGCTCCTTCGAGACAGGACGACCTAAGCGAAAACCCACCGCCTGCCGCCATCCATTTTGACTTTCAGCTGGACTTATCGCCGAACAGGGGCGTTTTGAATTAAACATGCTATTACTCCGTATTCTCTTGACTAACAAGAAGAAGAAGAAGAAGAAGGATGGAGTCTTGCGCACACACACACACACTGTCCACACCCCCCTTTCTTCTTCCCGCCCCGACAAGACGACCGGTCTGGTCTGGCAGCGATAGTGTATTGCCGACTTTCCCTTTCCTGACGCTTGGACTATCTCGAAAGCGAACCCGCGGTGCCGGAATGCAACATTCATGATAGCGCAACGGTCGGCCCTGATTCGTCAAAACCCCCCCTGCGCTCCGGCGGTGGGAGGTGGCGCTTACGCCAACCCTTGCCCCTTGCTTAGCCCCCAAGCCCCATCCCATCCTCAGGCCATTCTGTGTCGGGTATTGACTAACACACAAAGCTGATAAGAATGAGCCACAAGTCAGTGTCAGGTCAGTATGAACGCGAAAACTCGAACGTCGGACACACCTATCTGACATGAGGCTCTCGTCAAGTCTTCCAGGAGATTTCTCAGGCCGCTTTCTTCTGGTTCGCTTCTACAAGCAGTAAGCCACCGATCGACAGATGGGCTGGCGTCATCTTTACATCTCTCGGATAAATTGAGGAAGGTGGCTTCGGATAACGCCTCCTCGGATACGTCTCATCATGCCACTTCGCTACCTCCATAATCAAGTAATATCACACACTTCAAGCAGCATCCAGAATCTCCCCTCCGGATGCGGCGGTGTTTATCTTGAGAGATGCGAGACATACACAACAACCATTTGCCGGGCGCCGATCCGCACTGGATTGGGTGAGTGTCTAGACCGCCCGATTTCCCAAATCCATGCCCCTCGTCGCATCAGGCCAAGCAACCCCCGTCTGCCCGTCGTCCACTATCATGCTCCCCACTGTCCACGAAGGCTCCACCCATCACATTTTTAGTAAGAGGAGCCACAAGCATTTTCCGTCCTGGCTGGTGGGGAGAGAAAGATGCGCAACGACTTCACAAAGGATGGACTGCGTATTGTCGCTCGAAATTACATGACCAATATCAACTGGAAGGTGTTCTTCAGCCGTCCGACAGGCAGACGATTCTGCAGCCAAGTTTGATGTATTTCCTATCGTCGCGAGCAAAATAGCGTTATCAGCCAGCCGTTCCGACACCGGCCAGCCTTTTCGGGTTTTGCAGGGTGTGCGAGGTGAGGCAATGATAGGTGATAGGCTGTCGCTCTGATGAGATGATGCTGCAGGGAATTTCGACCTGTCAGGACACAGGCACACATGCACATGTAGATTGCCGTGTCGGAACTCGATGTCGTTCTGTTTGCATCATCCAAGATGAAAAACAGGGTCCTGCGACGAGAATGAATGGTCTCTGCTTCGCCAACCCGACAATCCCCTTCTTGTTCGTCCGTCCAGGTATGGGATTGGTTTAGCTACGACCAACCGATGGATGTGCCTTTTCCTTCTACGTGTATGATTCGCTACATACCTACGGAGTCGGTAGGGCACACATACACTCGGCGACGATGGTCTAAGCCCGTTGTAGTAGTGGCACAATGCACAATATATACAGCAGAGTACGACATCATCCACCAATATTTCGTCAACGACGACAGTTTTCGCTGAGATCGGCAGGAATCACTGCTGAGATAGTTGCTAATCTGGGGGAGATATACATATGCAAGAGTAAGCATACAGCGAAACGCCAGATCAAGAAACTGCGACAGCGAATGCGTGCACACATCCATCATTCCCACCACGCACACACACCAGCCAAGCCAACACTCAACGCGCAACAACACGCTTCGAAACAACCTCAGATCATGAAGAAAAGTGAGATAAATACACACGAATATGGTATTTGTTTGAGGAACTAAACGGAACAGGTTTTTCATTAGCAGGGCCATTGGCTGGCATGGCCGAGCAGCCGCCTCGAAAGGTCGAAAACAGGAGAGCTGCGCCAATCAGGCCATAGTTGCACGATGAAAAGGGTAACACTTGGACCAAAATTTTCTTCTTCTTTTATCGTCTTTTTTTCCTTTTCCTTGTTTGTACCACCGAGACCGTTGAACACGAGGGGTTCAGTTCTTCTTCTTCGCCATGACTGGGCTGCCACGAGAGCGCAAAACCTGTGTCTTACCTAAGCCAAGCGCCCCAAAGCACACGCAGAAAGCCTAGATTTGCTCTTAGGCTGTGATCGGCCCGAATTTAACGCCATAGCAGTAAATTCAATTCTCTACTTTATTAGCTGCAGGGATCAGCTGAAGTACCGAATATACGTAATAAGGAATTAACTTAATAAATAATAAAGAAAAAGCTCGAGGCGCGTTTTTTTTTTTAAAAAAAAAAAAAAAAAAAAGTAGTTATATTAAATAATCTCACTAACACATTTATTTTATTAATTAAATTAATCGAAGCTTTAATAAAGATTTAATAAAAGATTAAAGTTATATTAATTAATTTAACCTTTACTTTAACTATTATTATATATTACTTTAAATAAGTTTTTTTCTTTAGTTTAATTAATTTAATTTATATATATCGCCGTCGAAATTTCGTAGCTTTTATTAAATAAAACTAGCTTTATAATATAAAGAAATATAAATTAATAAGTTTTAATTATTTATAACGTAGTTTATTACTAAGTTAATTATATTATTAAATTAACTACTTTATTTTATATTTTATTACTTTTATATAAATTAATTTAATTTTAATACTTTAAATTAATTAAAATTACTCTTTATTTAATTCGTTATTTAATTTTAGAACCTTTTTATATATTCTCGTATTATAACTTATCTCGCCGTAGATATTTATAACGCTTTCTACCGGTCGCCCTCCGCTTTAATAAACCCCTTGTTCCGTATTTATTAATCGCTAGACGCTTCCCTTTTACCTTCTCGTCTTATAACTTTTAAGATTCCTATATAATAAGGGCTCTTTTAAACTAAACGCGCGATTTTTTAACTCTCCGGTGTTTAAAAGGTATTAAATTAGCCTTTTATAAAGTACGTGTTTAACTTTTTATAAGAGTTATTTTACATATTATTATATATATATTTTTCTTTATTTAATTTATTAAAATTAATATCGAAAAGCTCTTTTAATAAATAAAGTGTTTAATTATTTATTAAAATTTAAGTAACGTTTAAGGCTTATAAGTACTAATCGTCCCTAAACGCGACGAGTTAAGTATAAGCGTTCGAAAACGTATATTTAATTTATTAATTATTTTATTCGAGTAGTAAAGTATTAAGCTAGATACGTTATTTAAATTTAATATTAATTTTTATAAAAATAATAAAATACACGGCTTTAAAAGCGATAAAAGATTTTAACTTCATAATATAATTTATTAGCGCTTTAATAAATAGTTTAATTTCTTAAATAAATACGCTTAAATAACGAATAAAATGCTATATTTAAAGGTTAAAGTAAGTAAGAAAAGTAGGGAGGTATATTAAGCGTAATAATATCGTTATTTTTATAATATTCTTCGAATTTAGTTAAAATATAGCTTTCGTAACCGTTTAAAATTAAGAGGCGATAAAAGCCTTTTATTCGCGCTTTAATATATTTATTAAAGTATCGAATTTAATTTAAGCTTGTTTCGTTATTAATTTAGTCGTTAAAAGTCGGTTTAATTACTTAATCGATTAGTAAGTCGTATTTACGAAAATTAGTTTACGAAGTAATATTAATTTTAAACGATTAAAAACGGCGAAATATATTAGTTTTACGAATTAATATATTTAATAGCCGTTAATTATTCTTAATTATTAAACTAAACTAACTTAAATTTTTTATAATAATCGAAGCGTATTATAACGAGTATTAACTCGATTATATTTATTATAAAGCCGGTTTTATTAAAATTTTATATATTTTTATTTAAAATATCGTATTTAGTTTTAATATTCACGATTAGCGCGAACTAGTCGAAAATAACACTTAATTTAATATAAAGAGCTTTTTAATAATTATATTAACGGTTTATTTAAGTTTTAAAGTCCGGGTTACGGTCGATAAAGCGTTTAACCTAGTACTTGTCGACGCGGTCGCCGCCGCGCGATTTTAAAAAGAATTAGCTATATTTTTTATAATATTAATATTAAGAAGAATTTTTCGAGTATTTAAATTAATTATATAATTACGAAGCACTTCTTTTTTAATTAAATTTAATTTATATTATAAATATCGGATTTCGCGTCGAGATTTAATACCGTGGAGTCGGTCGCCTAGAGTAGCTCGGAGGACGTCGTACACTTTCGCAGCAGCTTTTTAGCTAATTCGATTCGGACCTTCTCGCGTCGTTTAAATTATTAAAACGATATAATCTTTTTTCGATTAAATCGATATTATAGTTATAAAGAAACTACGTATTAAATTTTAATTATATAAATCGAAAAAAAGAGTGGCCGACTTAATAATATAATTAACTTAGTGATAAACCACGTTATTACTTATAATATTTATTAATATATAATTATAAATATATTTTATAAGATTTAGCTTTTTTTATTACGTTATTAATTTTAAAATTATATATATATATAATATTAATTATATTAATATAATTATAAAGAACTATAGCTTTAAATTTAATATAACTTTTAAAATAATATATTAATTATAAAATAATTATATATACGTTTTATATAATTTTAATGTTAATAATAATATAATTTAAATAACTTTAAAAATAAACTTTATATATATTTAAACTAATTAATAATAGCTCGTTATAATATATTATAAGCTAATATATATAAATTAATTAATAAATTTATAAATATTAAAAAGTTTATTAAAGTAATATATCTTATATTAATTAATAATTTTTTTTAACTTATTATATTATAACTTATTATATTATAACTTATTAAATTAAATTAAATTTATTATTAAAATAAATATAACGCTCTTAATTTAACGATTACCTTTAAAGGGTGGTTACATTTATATAATAGCGTTAAATTCGAGCCGATCACAGCCTTATGGCTTCTAGAATTCGCCCAACAACAAGATACGCCGCGCACTTGACATGAGATGACATTTCCCCAAAATGCAGAGTAAGCTCTTGAACTTACCGATGAATAGACGCCTACGTATAAACACAAGTACACACTTGTATATCCGTACATCATTATCTATCGTTGCTAGTCGTACTATCAATTGCATGCTCCTCCAAGTCCATCCAGCATTAGCAGGTTGTACCAAATGGACACAGGGGACTCAGATGCACTGTACTCAGTTTGGGGCCGCTAATAGATAAAAAAAACCACAGTGCGTGCGACGGATTGAGCATTGGTCAAGCGATTGCATAAGACAAAGATCATATCGGAACTTATTATACCCAAGGCTCTTGGCAATGGCCCAAGCTCCTTGTTTTTGGTGTGCTGCCAACCCCTGTAGCTTGTCTTTTGCTAGCCCCTCACCTCCATACAAGATAAACTTCAACAGATTGGCCTCACTGCGACGCAACCGACCACATTACTGGCATCTTCACCGTTCGCCTCTTTCGCTTCGCCTCCTGCCTCTCCGATATCAGTAAGCTGTGGCTCGCAGCTCGTATCTATGCACTCCCAACAAAGATCTCACACCCTCATCCATCCAGCAGACGTATGCAGTATGTGTTCGCTGGGGGTGTACATTAGCACATCGTAACGGGTCCGCATTTCGTCATTCCCTTTCCGTCATCTTTCGAAGCCTGTACGATGATGGGCTGGTATCATGTATGTATCAACGTCGAAATATCCAAATATGATGTGAGTGCCTGCTTAATGGTTGCCCCCATCCGCCAAGAAAGACAATTCTGGTGCATCGGGAAGAGCGACGAGAAGGTTGAGTTTAGGCTGCTTTACGTTTTTGCCTCAACTGCGACGCTTGGAACGCTGCGGAATCGTTCCAAGACTCGGAATATTGCTATTGCTGCTGCTGTAGGTGCAGGTCATGTCACGTTGCCCGCGACCACATAGTTACCTGCTTCCATACATATGCTGTTTACTGCTGCACTAACTCCCAGCGAAGGAACGATAGAAGAAGGTAGAAGAAAGCATATACCGCCTTCGAACCGGTCATGCCGCAACCATCACCGAACATCCCTACCTACTAGACGCACATCAAACGCATACTGGTGAACTTTTACTGGCCTGACACCGTACCTGACTGAGTCGATTGCGAATGGAGACATGCGCGCGCAATAAATAGCATACCCATGTCCATCATCAAATCCCCAACACAAATGCGAGGAGGCTCAAACCGATGATCGACGGGCCAGGTCCAGCAACGGCCGCGTCTGTGAAACAATAACCAATGGGTCTCTCAAGTAACCGGCCATGGCCCATGGTCTTCAGATCCTGATCGTTCGTCGTTCGGAGGAAGAGGGGGAATCACCTTCGGACCTCAGGCCGCATCCCCACCATCGTGAAGTTTACCGGCCCATGGCCTTTTTTTTACCTTGTGGGATTTTGACATCTGCTTGCTACAGGACTGTTACTTTGCCCTTATTTGACGGCGTTGGCAAGGATTGCCATCTTTGGTCTGGTCCCCTTGCCCGCCCACCACCACCTGCAGAAACCTTTCCCACACCACCACACACCCTGTACTTGCTGCACGACACTGACTTCATGTTAACCCCCTTGCCCTGCCGGCGGCCAATGATGGCCTAAGGAAGGCCAATCAACCTGGTTTCATGCATAGATATCAATCTTTTTGTTATTATTAATACCACAACCAGACCGGCGGCGGCAGTAGGAAACAACGGCGAGACGAGGCATATACACGTTATCATCACCACCACCGTCGCTACCACCTACCTACAAATTTGAACACACAAGCGTGCCACTCAGGTCAAACGTCCTCCCTTCTTCTTGCCAACGTTCAAGGAAAGTAAGTCGCTTGCGGTTTCGCGCGGCTCATGTCTCTCGGCGTTGATAATACCTCCTCCTTCATATTTTTGTTGTTATGCGTCTGAAACATCATGATGAACCGGCCGTGGACGAATCAGGCAACCCGTTCCTAGTCTGTCTTACACACACACGTCCAAGCTGGAAAAAGTCTCAGAGGAACTCGGCACCGTTCACACATACACTCGTCACCCTACTGCTATCTATCTATCGCTGCCGAAATCTGTATTCGGCGCGTTTATCTCTCACCTGCCCAAAACAGTTGGTGAGGGATGATTGGCGCCAGGTAATGTGAAAGCTTGCGTACACGAATAGGTAATATAGGTAAGTGCATAATGAGCACATGGCTTTCGGGAGCGGCACAGTACACACTCTTGAGGTTCTCGCGAAGCACGTCTACCTCCACCGGCGCCGTCGGGGACGATGTTGCGCAGCGGTGGATATGATTGCCTCGGAAACTACTGAAATGGAGCATACATGGGTGAGCCCATTGGTGGTATCTCCGGGCGGCCCCTCTGGCGATCGACGCTCAACACTTCTGGATTGGGAGCAGTGGAGTGCAACGAAATACAATCCCGCTTATTAGAGCAGATTATACGGCAGGGGTCTAAAATGTCGTCGACCTAGAGCGCTTTAGGACTTTCATCGACAATCGACATGGCCATGGGCTTTTTCTCAACTCAACAGGATACTAATCCCTGTGAAAGGTTTTTGTTTTTGGCTGTGCTGCCGCGACAAGCCCTCGGCGTACTACTCGCAGCAGTAGCAGCAGCAGCAGCAGCATATTTTTCACGCATGGGAAAATGCTACTACGTGAGTAAGGAACATGCCCGTACCTGAAGATCATTGACCACCCGGGCTCCGAGCCCGCCAGGAAAGGGAACTTCCCGCTAGTTGGTGAACTCGGACCAATTTGGAGGAGTTTTTATTCCTTGCTTGTTGCCTGCTGCGTCTCTTCGAGATACGATCAATTTTGTTGGAGCATTGAACTCACTCAGCATTGACGCCGAATGGATTCGTCTTCTCGCATTACACCATGCGCGCGCGCACTGTATGAATCAGGGAGACGATAGCTTCCCCGACAAAGACGATCCCCGCGATCCTGTGCCTCTTTCTCCATCATCCAGGTGTCCTCTTCTCCATGGGCAAAAAAAGGTCTGCTGCGGACCCCGAAGCCCCATCATCCAGTATCGTGGATCACGAAACTAGCTTTTCTGCATTATTTCGCATGGCGGAGACGAGTGGGCTCTCTTCTTCTACTAACCTACCTATTTTGTTATACATATGTTAATCTATTAAGATGATATCACCTACCGGTAGTTAGGAAACCAACACCATCGTCGATTTCCTACGGGGCTTATATAACTTGCGTCTGTGCTCCTAATCCCTTGATCCATAGTCGCGAAAGGCAAACACTGGCGGTCAAGCAATGCCATTGCGGAAGCCGTTCCCGGTTTCTTACTGCTATGTGTGTCAAGTAAGCAAAAAGAAGATGATGACTCTAATACTCATGATTGAATCACGACCAATCTCCTGTCAAGTAGGACATTCCTTGATCCTCCGCTCGGTAGGAATTATTTTTCCTTCCTTCTGCCCTCTCATAAATGAGCACCAATGCCGTCTCGGAATAGCCTCGTTTGCGCTCCGTAATGTGAAATGAGATGAAGAGAGAGAGCGCTGCCCAATTCCCACAGCCCGGGGAGTGACGTCATGATGGGATCCGCCGGCGCCAGCCATCGGGCATTTCGCATCAGATCGAGAGGAGCCACGAACTTGTGCTCTGGGGGGGGGAGAGTACAGGTGGCAGGACCACAATGGGGCCCCCGGGCACCCAAGAGCTCCAGTTGTCTGTCCCAGGTAATACATAAGCGAGCCACACGCGAGAAAAAAGCTGCTAGCAGGGCCTGTCAGGCCTGGCTTGTTAGCTCCCTTTCAGCTTACCCACAGGGCAGGTTAACAGTGCCCCTCAGCCCCTCCGGGGCGCTAAAGCGAGCCCGCTAGAGCATATGCTGCCTTCGCAACCCCAGCCCGTCAATCTGACAGGCCCTTGAAAGATGGACAGGGAAAGAGATCCATATCCATATGTACATTCTAGTCGTAACAGAAAGTTGGTGCATTGCGAAAGGGCGCGTTTCTTATTCTGGAAGTTCGAGTGGTTATCAGGCATCCTGGAGAAGTTGTAAATCCCATGCTACTTTTATGGCATAACCCAACTTTCCGATGTTGCTTGCTTGCTGACTCTGCTACATCGCGCAGTACTGCTTCCATCTTCCAAGTAGAGCAGAAGTGACGCATGTACACCTACACCTTTTCGATTCGTGATTTGATAGGGCGGTGAGAAAGAATCTCAACAATTCCATCGATGTTGTGTGTGTGGTTCGTCTTACTTGCCAAGTTGCTTACCTCTTGCCGGTTTCCGTGATACGTAAATGCGCTCGCCTCCTCGTTGAGGCTGCTTACCGGACTACCTGTCTTGATCATGGGAGATTGATAACGTCTCACGGCTGCCTTGGCTTTCTTTCCTAGTCCTTGGATGTCCTTGATTTACGGGGAGGACGAGACTGTGGCGGGCGTGTGTCGTCGCTCGGACAAGCTGCGTGGCTGGTCTCGGTACATCGCGCTCGTTGTAGGCACAGTGTGCACGACTGCTGACAGGTACAACTGGTGAAACCGGAGAAGACGAGACTACGCCAGGGAGCGATACCGCCAATCTGGTTCACATTGGATTCGTTGCCCTCGTCGAGAAGGTTTCCTCATGGCTTGCTGGCTGGCTTCATCTGTTCAATGTTCAATTTTCCATAAAACTGGTCGCTCCTGGAACGCAGTGGCCACACGGGCAAGGCTAGCTGGCAGTTGGTTGGGCCATGTGGTTTTTGATAGTGGGCACCTGTAAATGTGTGTCTTAGCTGCAAGGCTTAGGCCAGTGTTCAGAGACAATCTAACACAACAACGCAAATGTTTGTCTTTACCGACTACCAAAATCTTGGTTTGGAAGAGCCTCGTGACCCGACTGCATATCCCTCAGAATCACAATATTCGATATGAAGTTTGATCGCAAAGGATCGTCGGCATACACTTTTCGTGCCCAAGGGATGCCGGAGACTCGACTGAGACGGTGCGCAAGAACAACCCGAGGTTCCACTCCGTTCACGCAAGTCCAAGACGTACAGCACGCACGCACGACACGCACACGCACACAGCATCTCTGCGTACTCACTCTCCTTGGTTACACGAAGCCATTCCTTCTTTTCTCTCCGTCTACGTCTCCCGGAGGCTGGCTTGATTCTGGAACAACGCCCGTCAGCGCGAGACCGCAGCTTACCTTCGTCAGGTGATCAGACTAGAGATGCACTCTAGACTTTTGAGTTTGTGTGCTTACGAAGAAACCGGAAGTCCTTCTTTCTTGGCATCCCTATCAATATGGCTAGGTTTGCTACCTATATGTCCAATGGCAAACAAGCGGTGAGTATGAGATGTCGCTCGCTGCTACTGCATGCAATCCCACGGATGCTTCTGCGTTAGGTTCAGGACTCTGGGGTAGCAGGCAAGGGAATGTATCACCCCGCACATCTTCCCTTCCTTGCCTGGAGCTTGATGCTGTTGGTGCTGCGACACCTCAGGAATTGCCGAATCTAGTAGGACAGCTAACCTGTAGAGCAGCACATAGGCGATCCTCTCCCTTCTGACAGAGTTCGTCGCTGAGACGGTACCTATTGCTGATCCTTGCTTTGGGATCTCCAAGGCGCGTCCTGGGCCTGACCAACGACAGCTGTCTATGTCAAGGATCTGCGCGTATACTCCAACGAAAGATAACCTTAGTGGCATCATTATAACCCAGAGCTGTTTGGTTATACGGGTCCTGCGACTACATGCCTCAATGTTACCCCTATCAACTAGCACCGAAGTCTCTAAGTCGGGTTGAGCCTTGCTATTCTTCGGGCATCCACGGTCAGAACTCTTCATGTGATATAGCTATCGCTATGGCATCAGTCAAGTCTAGCCCAACATGAAATGACTGGGCGCATCACCATGCATGCGGGATGGACATATGTAGTCTCCAGTGAGTGCATGATGAACTACAGATGCGCGTCTCGCAAGATCATGGACAAAAAGACGCACGCATGTTGTCGTCCCGCCCCTAACGATGTACAACTGCTCTAAGGGTCGATAGCCCCAGAGAAGACACTCGACGGTACTGCTTACGGACTCCCTATGGAGGTTGCGTCGTGCTGAACCTGTCTTCGTGACAGGACAAGGCATCTCGTCATGCTGTGCTACCATGCACTCCGCCTCTGGAATATGGGGTGCGTCTGGGTATTCGCGACCGAGACCCTTATCTGTTACGCCAGAGCTGGTGGCTACGTTGGCACTTGAATGGTGTGCAGAGCTTCACCCCGTAGCTACTCTTCCAAACAAGGCGCTGTGGAACCGGTGCTACACGCTGTGCACGACTTTGCGCAGGTGTTTTAGCTGCTACTCATGCACCATCACCATTCGCGATTCTTTTTTAAGGGTGCTGCTAGGTAGGAGGATGAGTGAGGTGGCTAGCTCGATGCACCCCAGATCAGACCACCCATAGCAAAACCAGCCCAATGGGTGTCGAATGACGACACAGCTTGGTAATCCTGAGACCTGTGGGCAACCAGTTCTCCTCCATAAATGGAGGAGTTTACCACCTTCGCGCCCGAAGCTACTACACCGGCCTCGGGGTAAGGCAATCAAGGCAAAGCAATGGGGTGCATAGGTCAAGGCGGTACTCACCCCATTCGACTTCACCCATATTGCCGCTGCGGTGTTTCAGAGACTTGGCCGGTAGGAGGTATGTAGCTGACGCGGTGGAACCTCTGCAATTTCCTTCGAGTTGTTGCCGGCTAAGCTGCCAATCCTAACTGTTCACTGTCTCTTGGCTTGAGTATGTATACATGGCTCACCGAGACCACAACATGACCGAGACCACAACCGTGTTGAGTAGCTCCCTACAGGGGTTCGACTTTCGCGTGGTACACATAGCGCGTAGTCTGTAGACATCCTGTGTGCCCTTTATTTGGTGTACGAACAGGTGGAGGATCGTCCACCATACAGACGCCCAGAATCACCATTGCTTCTGGGAACCATCGCGAATTATCATGGCGTGATATGATGCGGCGGTTTGGCTAGCCGTCTTGAGCAATGCGGAGCCGGCCACCGCCCAGCCAGCCGGATAGCCATGTGCGGGGAGTAGTGGTGCCATCAAACAATGAGCGAGATCGCGATGGCTAGAGGATCCGAGAACCCCGGACCTCCTGGCGTTAATGTCGTCCCGTGGCTACTCTTTAGTCATTCGGGGTATCACAAGACAGACGGTTTCATGGCGCGCGGGTTTAGCCGCGTCTTTTGATTGCCCGTCGTTGGGGCTGGGAGGTAATAAGATAGTAAGTTGGAGACGACACGAAGGGACTTGGCAGTCCAAGACTTCCGGTCCTCGAACCGAGTCAGCCGCGGTTTTCACACCACTCAGATGTCATAGTCTGGCATACGGTATGGTAACTACAGCCGATTTTCTCGCCCACCTGCATACTAAATACGTAGGATTAACAGATGACAGAAGAGAGGGTTCGCAATAAACCATCTATGTATATCAGTCGATCAATACGCGAGGTAATCCCTGAAGCGCCCGTCGCACAGCATACCCAAGGACCCTGAAGTGAAAAATTCATATTTGAGGCACAGCTAGCCTGGATCATACGATAGGCCGAGACTGGATTGCGGATGGCCATGCAAGCCAAGAACAAGGATTGCGCATCTTCTGCACTCCCTCCTCCTGCAGGCAGCGAAAGCCTCTCTCCCCGTCAAGATGCAATGTGGCAAACACCATTGGCTGCCACTCTGCTGCACCGTTATCTCTGGTGCACCCCTCCTCTCTGCAACCCCCCAAACAAAACATGTGAGAAGCCTGCTTTTTCACTGCCCATCAAAAACACACACACACATGCTCCCATCATGCAGGCAGGAGTATTGCAGGAAGGAGCTGCTGCTACTGCACACCATTTCCAGAGTACTTAATCAATGCCAAAGGAACTGACCCAGCAATGAAAATTGGGAATTGTCCGCATTCACGCACTGCTTACTCCGGACTGCCAGAAAGGAGGGGCAGTGGCTGGGTAAGATGGGCAGGAGCTTCGAGCTATCCCTTACCACCACACATCGCTACCAAACCATGACCCAAGGATCATCAGTGTAAACAAAACACCATTCGAGGATGACAGGGGCAAGGCAACAACAGGTGGCAATAACGAGCAAGGCGGATTGATGATCTTAACTCGCTAGATTGGCGAGCTGTCGCGAAGAGGAGAAAGATCTCGTGCTTTTCGTCATTCCGCCTCGCCTCAAACGAAGATCAGTGACTGAGCGACTGGCCTTGACGCACGCAACATGCGATTATTGGGAAGACAGGCGGTACGGAGTCCACAACTTGATACGTAGAATATCTACTTCACTCCCCCCAATTGCTCACTTCGAGCTTTGAGCTTTGGGCCGAAGCTGAAGCTCGGGGTTGACGCATCTACCCGGCCGCCGACTTTAAACGCACACACAGTGAACGGTTTTTGATTGATGCATATGTCAAAACAGGATTAGAGGGTGTACCGCAGCTTCTTTCGCAAGCAGTCGGGTTCCGTCGTAGCCATATGGGAAAGCATCTGCACTGCAGCATATCATCATGAGTTTGTGGCGAGACGCGCGACCAGACCCCGGGAGGAAAAGGGGGGGACGGTGACCTCGCTGGACCGTTCGAGTCCCTTTCCGTGTCTGCGTGTGTTTTTGGCGTTATGCCAATGCTTGAGCAGCCGCTGCGCCGTCTTGTGGCAGCAATAACAGGCTGACGGTTGGAGTTCGAAGGTGAAGAAAGGCATGCTATCTCTAACGTGGTAGTACTGCCTCCTTTGGGGAGGACCCCTCACTCTCTCAACTCAACACAGTACAGCCGGACTATGGGGGTACTTCACTTCCCTCATCAGCCCATTATCGTCGCTTCTCATTACCTCATCCCTTACAGTGCATAATCGGTGAAGGGATACAAGGCAATGGATCAGCATTGCTGAATTATCATGCTCCGGGTGGTGGTTGTCCATACTACATACATTACAGGATACGAAATGCATGCAAGTCCCCTAAATGCTAAGGTTACATGAAGCCCACTCATAAATCCTCATATATAAACCCCCAGCACGAAGAGGATGGGCTCCGGGGTAATCATATGCAAGGCCATAATCCATATCTATTTAGGTGGGGAAGAATTGCCCAGAGGAAGGGGACCAGACTGTTCTTCTCCTCCCTCCTCCTCCTCTTCCTTTCTTTTTCTGCCGCACATTGTTTCGTCTCATGTGTGCTCCAAGCTCTACCCGCCTTTTCTCCGTGCCGTGTCCAGAGAAGACCTAGACTAGCTCGCCGTAGGTATCGTAAATTAGTTATATAAAATAGTGTAATAATATTAATTAATGTAATAATATATAGTTGCTTATATAATAGTATTATAATAATTAGTGCTACTTTTTTAAAAGAGGGGTAAAATATAATTTAATTATAATTAAGTTATATTAATTATAATTATTATTAATTATATTAGCTTTATTTTTATTAAAATAAATATTTAAATAATCGTAAAAAGTATTTTATATAATAGTATTATATATATTAAAATAATATTAATAACGATATAATTTTTTTTAAAATAATATAATTAAAAATATAAAGTATACGAGCTATATATTAATATAAAAAAGCTATAAAAACTTTTTTAAAAAGTTATAATACTTTATTTAAATAATCTTATATTAATGTAATATTTTATAATAATATACTACGTTATATTATATAAATATTTATAATTATTATTTTATTAAAACTTTAATATATATATATATAAAACGAGCTTAATTTAAAAGAATTAAATAATAATAATAAATATTAACTAATATATTAAATTTAAACAAGTTCAGTAGTATAGTATAATAGGTGGTCTACTATATAACTTATTATGGCGTAAAACGATATGCATTACGGTTACATTGTCTTAGTCCACGGAAATAACCCAGCTCCTTGACCACGGAGATAGGAAGTGCTGCAAATGCAAGATAAGCAAACAGAGGTTGCAAGATGTAACGCAACCGCGCCCCCTCCTCCAACAGCAGCATCAGGAAGAAGCTGTTTGTCTGTCGTCCTACCTATCGGCCTATAAGCTGGTTGGTTGGCTGGATCGGAAGAAACGGCCAAGGACCAACGAGGGGGAGGGTAGAAAACCCAACATCGATCTACACTCGGCGGCATGCCGGACGTAGTCAGTAGTAGGGGGGTAAGAAGAAGATATTGGGGAGTTGCGGCAGTTTCAACGTTCCAAGACCGCACTTCATGATATCGGCATCAATCAAGTGTAGTTAAATTTGGATTTTCTCTCATATTCCTTCCTTTTGATTTCCGGTCTAGGCAGACTAGTGTCGGGCTTTGCACGTTTTGACTGCATTATCAGATGAAGTCAAAGGATGACTGCCCAAGCCGTACTTCCCCAATCCGGCAGCATCTGAACATGTAGGTTTCGGGCCTCCATCTGCAGTATCAGATCTTGACTTGGTGTGCCGGTCATGATCAGAAGGGTGTCCGCCGTAGCGGTAGTGAGATCCATCATCCGACCCCGTGCAGACCCCGGAGAGTGTGTGTATGTGATAGATATGTTGTCGTTTCTCCTAACCACCGCCGTTATGACGATGGATGACGGAGAGACCCTTAACAGGAGGACCGGCCGTGGCAATCACAAGCTCCACCATCCATATTCTCTTATGTCTCTCGCTATTTCCAGCTTTCTTGCCTTACCCCTCCCTCCCAAAGGGGATTTCACTCAACCACTAGACAGCCTCGTCTTTTCAACCTGAACCAATAGAGCCAAGGCTATCTGTGTATGGTGCTGCGTACGCCACACAATCTAAAAGGCGGGGTTCTCAGTGGTGGTGGTGTAGTCTAAATGGGTGCGTATGTTCGACCAAGACCGAACCCCGGCCCCCTTAAGGTTTTAACCAGCGGTGCTTGATCGACGGACCCTGCATATGGATCAACATCAGCAACAGGGTGGTGAATAGCTGGTTGGTTGGTCCTCCGCCGCCGGCCGTCGCTCAACCATTCGTATAGAAATCTGGGATGCATACGTGCATACCTACTCACTCGCCTGCATTGTGTTGCCCTATGGTATGTGTGCGATTCTCGAGCCAGCACTAAAGGCCGGCCATCGTCTATCTAATTGTAGAACGGAGGCCAGCCAGCCAGCCATCCAGACAGAAAGAGAGCTATCTGCAACGTGACGACGTTGCGCCAATAGGTCTGGGTCTTTTTGAACCATCTCCCTCCTCCTTTCCCCCGGAATGTAAATAGATCATCGGTCAAGCAGCGGCTAGCTTAGCTAGAACGATGAGGCCTGGTACGGGATCGCCCTTATTTGATGCGCATGGACAAAGCAGTAAGTTAGTCCAGCCCCCTTTTTTCCTCAAGAGAGGCGGAACGAAATCCAGGACGCCTTCCTTGTATGTGGTAGATCGACCGGGAAGCCTCACCCTTCAGTCGTCGTATCACACGGTGCATCTGAAGGTTTTCGTTTCACCGCCCTCGCACGGTAGACCGCGGAGATGGACAAGCAGCACGTCGTAGTCGTGCGAGTTAGTTAAATGTGTCAGTCAGTGAGGCGCGCCGGCGGCGAAACAGATGGATTGGATGAGACGAGAGGACGCTACTGCGTTGGGATTTAATCTCGCTTACCAGAATCCGGTAACTTTGAAAATATTCCAGTTTACTTTTACATAAAAAGAATCAGCAGCAGCACTTCCTATTTAGGCTGGCAACTAACGCGTCTCCTCCATCAGCCTCCCCCAGTGTGTACGCGGTCTCTCTTGACTCGGCCCGCGTATCTCTTCCTACCCGGGCGGAATCTTTGATCAACTTCAATGTTTGGTGCTTCTTAGATTGGCGACTACTATTTCGGTTGAGCAGCTAACGATATCAGCGGGGGGAAGATTTGTTCAGGAGATTCAAGGGGTAGTTGACAGAATACGGAGGAGGGATCTGCGGGGACGAGAGTCAAGACCCGAGGCGATGGAAATAGAGTTTCGCGCTTGCAACGGTCCAGCAGTGACTACTTGCTAGGCTCGAGACTTCCGCTGGTTCCGGTGGAGAACTTGAAGCCTCGCGGTTTTGCGAATCCTTCCTCTTCCCGGCATGGCCTGGCGGGTCCCGGAAGTCAAGAAGGGTGTGCGACTGACAAGCTAGACTACACCGGCCAGACTCCTCCGCTGCTACTCCTCTTTTTCCTAAACGGGAGAGAGTGGAGGAGGCCACGGCTCTCTTCTTTGAGGAAAGAAAGCAATACCCACATTCAACTATTGCACTCCGTGCCTTTACACTGTCTACTGTTACTACCGAAAAGAGATAAGGAGTCGGAGTGTTAGTCGCGGGACCGTCTTTGTCGTGGAGATAGTGATGGAGGGAACACCCTACGGCCTACGGGCTACGGCGGGCACTGACAGTGAAGCCCAGACAAGTTACAACAACGGGGTAGTTGCAATTGTACATGCAGTGTCCATCGCACGGCGCGCGTGTGCGTTTCGGCACCTTTCACTGGTTCAAACAGAATAGCAACTACGAAAGACGACGTGGTGGTTTGAGCTCAACATGATCTATTTCCGGGATGATGATCAGCGCACAGTCATGTGGGTGTGTCGCTGAGGAAGAGATGGAGTCTGGAGAAGCCAGGAAAACCTCATCTCCACGTCGTGGGAAGTCAATGTGCAAGCATAACCACATCTGATGGAGCAACTGCCAAACTTTACTGTAGATCAGAATTCTTCTGCTTGTTTCACCACCAAAGCTGTGGAGAAAAGGTCCGTAGGTGTGCGCGATATTGGCCATTATCTCGGGGAGATGATATTATTACGAAACAACTCCAATATGATGAAGGACCCCTCAACTTGAATTAGTTAATGCATAATCGCCTCCGAGCTTGACTGCCGCCCTGCCGGCAATCCTTTGAAAGGGGCTGGCTTCCTTTCCCCCTTTTCACTGAAGGTGGGTATCGCATGTGCCGACTTGTCCCTGGTGAGGTGATAGCAAGGCCGCTGTTGAATTGCCATTGAGTTCACTTGGTATTCAAAGTACTCCAAAAAAAGACTGACAACCCTGCCTGCCATAGAGAATATCCATCTAGGAGGACGCGACGCCAAAAAGAGAGGTGATGCCCACGACTGGAATCGAACCAGTGATCTCATCATGTTGTCGGTCGGAGACCGAAATACTAGTGATGTGCTTTACCACTAAGCCAAGCGGGCCTTCTTCTGGATCCTGCAATTGCTTGTGAGAGAATCCCTGTTTATTGATATACTTGTCGCTTGGCCGGCGACATCATCGTGGTCGCCTTTCGCGGCCAATTAGGTAAGCTACAGGCCTCTCACATATACTAGGGCTTGAGAGATTCTACCTTGATGATAAAAACTAGTGGGAAGATGATACCCAAGTTCAGCCGGGTTCATGGCACTGCACTCCCGGGCATAATTCTAAGCATCAGAATAAATCCGAGAAAAAAAAGGGCATCCAGCTATCAAACAATAGGGCTCACAGGCCCTATCCACTCGAGAGACTCACCTATGTGACAGGCTGAGAGACCAAGGACTACAAGCAGTGAAGCTCTGGGAATGCAGATAACTCACTGTAGTCAGATGCAATGCTATTTTCAATTTTTGGATCCGGGAAACCCTGGTTCACTATGATTTCAGCTTGGAATGGTCACAATCATGAGAATCAGCGCATACCCCTAAAGTGGTGCCAAATGGTCCCAAGGCCTCAGCGACCAAAATATCGCATGTCATTATATCCAGGACAAGGTTGTGAAGCTCAGTATTACTAGCCAGCATCGCAAGTGATTTGGTTTTAACAGCGAGGAAAATAAATAGAGGGTGTCACTTGCAATCACACAATAGCCGCCGCATAGCGAGATGGCTATAGAATTATAGCGGAAGATAGGTAAGATGTATAGGATTAACATTACGGCTGTACCTCCGAAGAAGCGATTATGTTGTATGAACTAGGCAGATACCCCGTGGTCAGCTTTCCTGTGTGATGTTATTAATACTTATTACACAAATGGGCATCGTCACACCATTGCACCTTGCCTAAAGTGGTGTGGTCCTCTGCCAGCAACTGAACGAAGCATGGGTTCGAGTCGAAACTGCGGCTTGAAGAAAGAAAGCCATGAACAATGACATATTGCTATCTGCTTGGTGAGCCACGATGAACAACTTTACTTACGTGTGTCATGTATTCATGGATATGAAAGCTTCCACAAAATGTCTCAGACCCCCTCCCGTGTTAGGCGATGTCCTCATTTCCTTCGAGGCAAGTTTAGATTATCTCCTTCCGATGATTTATACTGTTGAAACAAGCCAAGTTACTAAGGCATCACGAATAGTCTCAATGCCGATATTTGAGTATGTCAAATACAATGTGTTACATCATGCAAATCGATCGAGGGAGTTCTATAGGCAGTTCAGATAACAGAGCAGATATTGGTCCATCTGAGATAATACAGCAACAGTGACCTCCATATTCTGTATCTAACGAGGCGCGAGAAAATCATGACGCAACACGAGGCAGAAAAAGTGACGAGCCAACCCGGCCCAGACGGCCGCTGTAGAAGCAGTTAAGAACATACAAGATGGCCTTGCCATCCACTGCACTAGAACGGCGTGACCCCAAAGACAGGAGGAGGGCTAGTCAAACGTCAACTATGAGGTTACTGACGTTAGAGTAGCATGGTTGCTTTCATAAATACCGAAGAACTGAGAAAAGCTGGCCATACAAGCAACGGCCGTACGGGAACTCCTTATGCCAGGGATTACAGAGGAGGAGGGAGTTGGTACTTCATAACGCAGTCAAGGCTGTGAGGGTCCTTGACAGAGCGAGGAAGATGGACGAGCTTACTCAACTGTATTTGCAAGCATGGATAATATAGCAAGCAGACGACACTGTTCAATCGAGGTCAACCGCAAGAGAATATAATTTCTAGTCGTGCAGGGTGAGTTTAACCTTTAAGCCTGTGCCCCTGAGCCCCTGAGCCCCTGAGCCCCTGAGCCCCTAAGCCCCTGAGCCCCTGAGCCCCTGAGCCCCTAAGCCCCTGGGCCCTGAGCTCTGAGTCCAAAGCTTTGATAGACTTATCACAAGACTCGTCACAAACTAAACAAGTGAAAACCCCGAAAATTCACTTTGTAACAATCATTATATGTAGTCATAGAAAAGAAATGGAGAGTCCATTATGCATTCCAGTTCGTTATAGCTCAAGATGACAAAATGCATGAAGCTGATTGGGTGGAACCTTAAGTCCTGAAGGTACGTACCGCATCAAGCGGGCTCGGCCGATTAATATTCCGAGGATCAGCTCACCCAGCGACTCGGGTTGGGATGGATCCATTTCGATCTGAAGATGAGAGCAAGCGTGACGTCTGCAGCTATGAGCTGTACTCGACCTTCCCTGCAGCTGCTGAATCAAGAGCTTGAGAGCTTATCTCAGCGGGGAAATTCTTTAGCGATTCCCAACAGTGCCATCGCGACAAAACCAACGCCGCCCTCTCTCTCCAGCACCAACACATCGTCCTCAAGCAAAGACCAGACAGCATTTGATTTTGTCGCATTCTTTCCTGACTCAATCCAATTGTCAGCATACCAGGCCCATTCATTTCCTGATTCACGATGCTTTGTCAAACATGTCGGCGCATTGCTAGCCAAGCTACTAGGCAACTGGCCGCCACCACCACCAGAACCACACGGGTTGCGACGCAGCCTGCCTTCACAAGATTCAATGCCTCTCGCGCCTCTCGATTGACGTGTTTCCGTCAATTCACACCGATACATGCGCGACTGTACTCTACCTCACCCGACTCCTCTGCTGCCGCCGCTCCTTCGGCGCCCGCGACATCGAATGTCCCCGAGAAGCCCGACTATCTCGACGAGGCCGAGTCATCCATCTGGGACCAGCTGACGGCCGAGTTCTCCCCGACTGAGCTCCAGGTACAGGACATCTCGGGCGGGTGCGGATCCATGTACGGCATCGAGATCACGTCGGAGAAGTTCCGCGGCGTCAATATGTTGAAACAGCAGCGCATGGTCAACGCCGTCCTCGGAGACCAGGTGAAGAAATGGCATGGCGTGCAATTACGAACAAAGGTACCGGCCTAACTGATGCGGGCCGATCCTCCCCGCATGGGATCAAGGGGGATGAAGCGAAGGCTCACACAGACGGAGCCCTAGCCCTGCATAATATGGCCCACCAGAGCTGATTCTGAGGCGCCTCAGACGGATTCAGCTACATCCATGTACACAGCAACGACTAATAAATATTATGACAAGAGTGAAGAAGAAGAAGAATGATCCAGCACCGCGCCCTGAAAGAATGCTGAGTGTCGACATGTTACCAGACAGGCCGAACTGGCTATCCTTGACCCGACAATATTCCCTGGTATCGTGGTGGACATGTGTTCCGCCATCTGGGATTCCACTATTGATTGTACCCTGCCTCGGCTTCCCGGCATCTCTATTGGATGGGCTGATTCAATAGCAGAGCAATCTGAGTCTTCCTCCCGCTCTGCATATGTCTGCAGGTCATATGATACTATGCACGCAGACATGGCGGCACGCGCCTTGAAGGATGAGACACCTACTGCTGTTTGTTTTGCGCCACAACCCGTCAAACCAGCATCATCAGAGTTTCTATCGCATGGATATGGGATGGTCTAGACCGGTTTCCCACATACATGCAGATGTCATTTCGACTAATCTCTGAACCTCTTCTAGCACATCAAGATCTTCGATCGGATGATGTACTGATGTCTCTAGGGAACCAGCCCAGTCTCAGTGCGTACTGATCTACCAAAGAAGCTGGATACAAGACACAACTTGCACAATCCAAGGTCTCACAACAAGTCAAGGTTCGTTGACGCGCCGATCCAAGGGCTTTCCATGCATAAGAAGCTCTGCTGGGGTGCGGTTCTCCCGTCTTCACTCGGCACTCATGATGGGCATGCATCGATCTCAGCACTTGCCAACAGGTTGCCTACTTGGGTTGGCTGCACCCTCAGCCCGTGGGCTCCGCGCTACTCGATGCGCTACGCCTCCGACGCAACCACAAAGGCAGGCGCCATGTCGCCGGATAGATGCTCCGGGAGACCAAACGACCTCATGTGAAAATAAGCATCGTCCGGAATAGATTGCTCGAGTTCCTATTTAGTAGCCTTACGCCATCGACGCGTTTTCAACGGCAAGATCCATTGAACCTGGCAAACACGACCTAGATCATTTTCACGCTTCGCCCGCGCGATGTTCACTGGAGAAGAAGGCTACATCATATAGATGACAAATTGGACCATAGGGCTTTGGGGACCAAAATATCAGCTTCTACCAAACCACTGAGGGCAGGATATGTGTGTGATCCAGCTTCCCCCCCGGTCACGGATGAATATTGAGGTTTCCGACGGTTCCATGCCGCCTGTATTGCTTCTTTCCTTTTCGTCTGAAAGCCAGAGTGTCATTTCTCTAGCAACACCCGGTCTTGAGCGGCCCGTTCAAGAGATGAAATCTCCACTAAGGATCGTTCCATCGTGTTCGATGTGCTGTGGATCTCGTTGCCGGCATTTGAAGAAGGAAGAAAAAGAAGGCAAAAAGCAAACATAGCTGGAGTCACCGACCCTCCTTAGGCAAGACGGCCGAGAAGTGTAGCTTACCCGGCATGTCTTAGACGCATGCCAGGCGGACGGGACTACCATCTGTCTCAACAAGGCGTGGCGGGTTACCGACTTTCAGCACGCATGTGGCCAGATGTGCATGTTGGTTACCATGTCAGGCAGCCAGCTCATCAACATGGCAATGCTGTTTTCCAATCGGAAGTTTCCAACGGAGAATGTCCCGGACGTCATACAAAGCATGGGTTCAGATACATGCACGCATGATGATCAGGGACTAAAAGTAACCAAGTACTTTTCGAGCCCGATGGATCCATGCGCGGAATATATGTTTCCAGACGATGTCGACGTCAAACTGCGTGTCTTTTTGGAGTGTTTGCGGATCACTAATCGTCACGAACACCACCATCTCACCATGTACCGTGCCAAGCTTGGTCTGTAGGGCTAGGCTAGAGCAGGGACCCCTGCTAAGGGAATTAAGGAAGGGAGAGAGGGTGGGTGGGGACCCTTGTCTCCCTCCACCACGAACGACCTGTCGGATAGATGGAGTGGCCACTGCAACTGTATGTCACACCTTTAGCCCTGGTCTGACATACCCATGCGCAGTACCGTACCCGCAGTCCCTGGATCTTGGGTTAGCGGCAGCGATCCTAGAACCGATGCTAGATCTGGTCCCATCTAGAACCGACTTTGGCGCATCCACAATAAGCCATCAGCACGAGCGGTGACGGCCACGGCGCAACACAGACCCTTTCCAACAGATTAGCAACAATGGTTCTTAAACTTGTCGTCACGCATCCGACCTTGCCTCACGTTGACCCTTGGGGGAGGAAGAGCAAGCAGGGTTCTACCGGTGGCTTATCGAGCATAGTCCGGGCTGAAGAAAGACAGACACCCTTCGCGCCGTCTATTAGGACAGGGTATCCTTCTACTACTACATTCCTGACGTGCACCCAACTACAGCCCACGTCTACAACCACCCATTTTCCCCCTCTCGACTGCATCCGTCGAGTTTGCGTCTGTTTGGCAACAACTGGCGCTTTGCTGGTTAGTGGAAAAGCCATCTGCAAGCAATCTTTAATGAGGAGAACGCCTCATGTCTCGTATCCAACGATTGCTTCAACAATCTTGATCCTCCGCCACCGGGGATACCTTCCATCAGGTTATTGGCTCCCAAGGAGAGGTGGGCGACAAGAAGGAGCCAGTCGCTTGGAAGCCTGAAAGCAAACCCATTCCTCGAGGGACAGACCCTGGACAAGGGGGAAGACGCAAACCAGATCGTATCCCGTGGAACCAACCTTGAATAGAGGCAGCGACCTATATTAAGGTCTTGGTCGCAGGACTGACCTGAGTGATCATGCTAGCAGAGCATTACCATTATCTCATCTGTCCAGAGCTAGCTCAGACATCACCATCGCCATCACCATCACCACTACCGCCGTGTTTATCACTCCCAACACCATTCTCCATACAACAACCCCTAACACCAGCTTTCCGACCAGTCCAGGATACATCATGTCGCAAGAAGGCCCCGGCCAAGTTCCAAACCAGAAGATGCGCATCGAGGTGCAGCCGCCAGGTCATGTAGGAGTCAACCAAACCTTATATCCGCCGGTAGTCATAAGCATCCCCCACGACGTGAAATGCAACATGGTCTACGCCTATCTCAAACTCCCGTCTGGTAACTTCGCCGCCGCAACACTGTCGGGCATGTCGGAGTCCGGGGTACCCTATGCGATGACCCCGAGCAGCGGTGGAGGCGGCGGCTCTAGTTCGTCGTCCTCCAGCCACCCCCGAAAGTATTCCGTCTTCCCCTGCCTGTCGATCGAGCACGCCGGTAAATACAGGATCTTTGTGACAGCGATCAAGGTCCACAAGGACCACTGGGAAACGAAAGCCTATGCCACTAGTGATGAGTTCCAGGTATACAGTGATGCAGTGGACGACGTGACAGGTTGTGAGTTTTCTTCATGTTCCACTTCTACATGGTCTTGATTTCCCCATTTTTCTTCTCGGTCCCATTTGCGCCACGGGAATGTGCTTTTCCATTCCTATATTCATAAATAAGCCGAGGCATGAACCGCTAACACGACAACCGCGAAACAGCTCCCAAGGAGGAAACACTCCTGGAAAATCTACATCTGCAGGGATTTTGGAGAAGAGCAGGTGATCCAGATCCAACTCAAACTTAGAAAGGGAGTTGTTCGGCCAGACTGGTCGTTGGGCCAAGTGGCGCGGGATGAGGGAGAACTGTTCGTCGTTTCCCCCCTTGGTGTCTCTTCACTTTCTCTGTTGGACATAGATGGTTCATATCCCACCTTACTTGCTCCTTACTCATTCCGGAAAATTGGTGGTTTTCTACAGGTGTTTGGTTTTGGTTACTACGCTGCGGTGCTGGACTATGGATATACACCATGATAGAGGGATTACTGTTGTCGAGTAGCTTCCCCGCCGGAAGCGCACATTCTCCCTAGATCTTTGGATTAACAATAGTCACAATGCCAAACTTGGTCAGCCCATCGACTTTCCTTTGACGGTTATTGCGTAGTCTGTTGAGATGTTGGAACAAGAAGATCGACAGGGTCCGCTCTCAGCATTACGTGGGTGTCTCTCTGCCATTCTCAAGACCATCATCATACTACTGGGAAAGCCAGGAAAGATGACGATGTCATGGGCCCAGAATCGGCGAGCTTGACTGTTTGCGGAACATTCGCCAGGGCTGGCCGGGCAGGGGTTGGATCGTAGGGTGGTAACCATGGCACACGCGCAACGATGCAGGGTTTTCCGGACAACCGAAACCAACCCTGTCAGCCGCCACCACGCCATTTGGGGCCGTGAATGAAAATGTTGGAAATCATCCCTTGCAGGACTCGAGGAATGTTTACTGTACGTATGGGCTGGGGTGTTTAAAAATAAGCACGCGGCGCAGAACCGAGATCGGATGACACCATGCCACACCGGGGGCAATAGGGGCAAGATGCAAGTCTTAGACCCCCAAGTCTCCTTCACGTCTACCCTTACTTCTTTCTCGGTCGGTAGTACTGCATCGTCCCAGCCTCACTGGTGTGAAACGCCATGCTGTCGACGGACGAGTCCGGATCTCCTGCCCTTGCTTAGGGCCATGTAAGGGTCTGTCTGTGTGTGCATGGTATTACAAATGGACGGTGATAATGATGAAAAGGGATACATACGTAGGATCATGAGGTAAAATTACGGCCGGAGATGTTGGAAATGCTACCGTACCATCTGAACCTAAGGCATGCCGAGGATCGACAACAAGAAGAAGCATGGGGTCTCTAGGTGCGTTCCTATTCGGGTATGCATGACGAGCCACGGAAAACGGCAAACGGTAAACGGTGGGGTCCAGACCATTGGGAGGCTCTCGGCGGGGCGCGTCGCTTACGGTGGCAGCCAGCCTTACTTATTACCGACTGCCCGGGCCTTTAACGTCCCCTCGGGATCTTTAGATATTTTTTGGAAACGGAGGACGACATCGCAAATGCCAAAACGGGCCAATTGGAGAATTACGGTGGCATGTCTTGCTTGGACAGGCTGATTCAGGATAAGCTTCTTTATGCCATTTCATGCATTAATGCCCGACTCTGTTTACTGCCTAAGACGGCATCCTTGATGACATAGCTTGTACTACTGGACAATGAGACTGAAACTGATGAATACCATTCTGTACGGTATTATTTTGCTTTCAGATCTTGCCTGGTGACGACAGACTAGAAACATCGTGTACGTGTGCTTATTTACTTAACCGCATTGCGTGGAATTAAGAAACAAAAAAGTTGTCAAGCCGATTGTGACAAGCTTACTGGGATCTCAGGATCTCAGGATCTCGCATCCGCATCTCGCATGCCGTGAAACGTGCGAATCGGTGGCATGTCATACTTGTGGTGGCTTGGTGTCTGTATCTGGTTTTGCCAGATGCACGCTCTTGTGCTGCCGCTTGGCGATCTGGTGGCTCTGTCACCCTCTGTTTTTTCTTTTCTTTTTTTTCAGCTACCCCTGTAAGGTCGTACTGCACAATAAGAAAGATCAAGATTAGGCAACGATCCGCGCGCCCCGGTGGCTCGACACTTACGCAGCCCCGACGGTAGACAGGCGGCCTTGAAACAGCCCACCACCCCCCGGTCCAAGTAGTATTAAGCATGGTTCGTTCCGAGCACGGGGGGCAGAAGCCGTCGGGGAATTTATCGTCCCGAGTAGTGTGCCCATCATACATACTGCAGGATCTCGTTTCTGCCAACAGAAGAAAGTATGTCCCCACTAGATAGATAGAGCTAAGGTGATCGGAGAAAAAGAGAAGCGACCCAATCGTCAGTCGCATCATCATTCCTGACGCAGATATCACCATACATTATTTATTTACTTGGGGGTATTATCGGTTCGGGTAGAGGTCTTTTACGTAAAGAACCGCCCGCCGTGCCGCTCACAGGTTACACAGAATGGGGGTCAGAGATGACCGACTGTCTTACTTAATTCTTCCGCCACAGCGGACGCAGCACGGACGCAGGCGTTCCAGAACAGCTCCATGTGGCGCTCCTTAGGTTAGTTAGGGGGGGGGCGTGGGTCCTGCACAGTACTACTTTAGCGTACTCCGTACAGGGCAGGAGCTCAGACGATGGGCTTTTTGCCCTGGCTCATCATTCCTGACCGACCCAATCGTACGGACGAAACGGGCCAAGAACCGATGGGCCAATCATCGCCGGTTGGTCTGCTGGGCTTGTGTCCGTGATGCGGCTCTGTCTTGCTCTTTGCTTTTTCTGTTGTTCTTTGGCTTCACTCTCTCTCTCTCTCTCTCATCAGCAAGATACGTAGACAGCGCAACTCCGTGCAGACCTCAAAGACTGTACCAGCTGTCAACTTTATTTGATGGCTCAGTCTTGGCATGTCATGCTCGTATACCCTCATGAGTGGCTTGCCCAGCCATCGATCCAGCTTTCCGCCATGTTGCGCGGAAGCACCAGAACCCGCTGTCATCCTATTAGTTACTGGAAGGACTGCTGCCAGGTTACTGTGTCAAGGGAATGAATATGCAGCCTCGAGATGAGGCCCTGGGCGGTCTCTCTCTGGAGTGAGGCGGCCTGATGAAGGGGAGGGGGGCATGATGATAGCCTCATCTTACAAAGTACGTGGTCTGACCACAAAAGGTAGAAAGACCCGATCAGCCCCCTACCAGACCAGTCAGTACGCATGTCTTGGTTCAATTTCCCGCTCGTGTAGTACCGCCGACTCGTGATCCCCCTATATCCAAATGGCTCCCCAGCCGCGGGCTTTCGGACCCTTTAGTTTCGTGGTGCTGGCTGGGAACGAGCTGTGCCTATGACCTTGGCAGAACAGGGCGGTCTGGCATTCACCAGCTGGTCCGACGCCGAGCTGAAACATGAGTGCAAGGTATGACTCAAGTATGTACTCGAGGCCATGATCCTGAGCATATGATATGTGGCCCTCGAGGTCCACGCTTGTCACGCAGGTGTACAACATAATAGGGGTAGGCAGGGGAGTAGGAACCGGGTCGGCGGGTTATGCAATGCCACGTTCCCATCGTGCTTCGATCTCGTAAGATGATGACCCATGATGGATCTGGCGAAGAAAAGAACCGATTGGTCGGGCGCAATCCAGGCGTGCTTGCTTGGGGGGGCTGTCCAGTGTTACATAGAAATAAGACCTTCGGGACGCGGCAATGTTATCTCCGAGAAAAGGGGGCTCATAATCCCCGACATGGGAGATGAGCAATATGTCTTCCCCATGTCCCTACCGAGGCGTACCTAACGAGTATATATTAATAAATCGGTATATAAGAACTATTGGTATACATTTCCATATGAAAATGAGAAGATTCTCTACTACCCCTAAAAAGGCCCCTGGGAGGAAATGAGGCTGACAGATTCGATAAAGCTCACTATATCAAGAATGAAGCTCGTTTAAAACATCCTTAAGCGTAATAATGTAATAATGCATTTTAGATACACAGTGGATTTTAGAGATAATTAGAGAACACAGTACTTTGTTTATTATCAGATAACTATTAACAATGTCATAATACTCCTAACCCAACGAGCTATGCCTCCTTCCCGACAACGGCGTGATTCTTAGCCATCCGCCTCCGCATATCCCCCAAGTAGAACCGAACAGGCCACGTCCGCAGCCGCGTCGGCAGCGCCGGATACACCGCCCGCACCGCCCTCTCCAGCACCCAGTACGTCCGCCGATGCCGCCGATACCCGTAGGCCTCGCGCAGCCTGGGCGGCAGCCACTCGGCCGTGACGACGCGCACGCCCGGCAGAAACAGCCGCAAGTACCAGGGCGCCCGCCTCAGTGACAAGAGGTCCACGCGGCCACGGCCCGCGCGTGGTCCGTGACGACGAGCCGCTCGCTGACCTCGCGGTCGAAGTAGCGCCAGAAGTCGGCGCGCGTCGCGGGCCATAGGTCGGGCGGCACTTGTAGGGCGCACGCGAGGACGGTGTATTCACGGTATATAAGCTCGTGCTCGGCGGCGTCGGCGAGGGCGTGGGGGCCGAAGGCGCGCTCGTAGACGGTGATGGCGGTTCCGTATAGGGTGGCGGCGACCCAGAGCTGCAGTTGCGGGTCCAGGGCGGGATCTCGTCGAGTTTTTCGTTGGTCGGCGGTTCAGGGGTGGTAGTGACCCCTTTGTGGTTGGACGCCATTTTCTTTGAGAATATAAGAGGATGCGGTCTATCTTCTGGGGGTGAAGAGGATGCTGTCTTGGAATATGAGACGCATTATATGTGTGAGATAACAACCAATTATGCGAAGATGTCTTCTTGTCTTACCATATGAATGCTGCCGGGGCCCAGCATTACTGGCTCTTATCGACGACCCAGTACTTTCTATAGTAAAGTCACCTCGGTTGGGGTTGAGAGAACCGTTCCGAGGATGTCAAGTAAATCACTTTTGCCGAAGCTGACTTCAAAACTTGGGTTGTTGAAGCCACTGACTGACTAGCCAGTTGATGCACAAACGTGGTTTCCTAATCGGGCCCGTCTGTTCGAGCTCAGGTCACATCCCTGCTACGGCACTGCGGAGCTTATAATTACTAGAATCGCGCATGTACTGCATGCTCCCGTAGCGAGAATATCCGCAGGTGTGTCGAGGCCTCGGGAGAAGTTGTCCAGCCCATGGAGGATGGATGCTGCCTCGGTGTCCGAGGCGCTCACTCGAGAAGTGATGTGACTGTATGCAGCCCCCTCCGACTGTGCATGGCATTGCATGCTTGGAGAGACCAATCATATATCCAGGATGTCGGGATAGTACTCCCCAACCAGCCCTGTAATAACCTCCATCGGCTGGGCCAAGTGTGGGTAAGACGTTGGGGTTGGACTGAAGGGTGGCAGCTCAGAAACGCCAACTGGCTCGCTACCACATCCGCCGCTTAGGCTATATCAAGTCCATGCCTGATGATGTTCCTACGGATACCTTTGGAGTTGGTGTAGGTATCGCGGCAGAGGCACGCGTGGGGAAACCGGGGTAGGGATCGACAATATTCGTCGCAATATTGATAGTCCCCTCACTTCATTACGACAGAAGCTCTTCATGGTGATGTTGCTCAAATCCAGGCCTCGTGCTGTAAGATCTACATGGAGAAGAGGAAATCTACGAGTTTAGCAGGTGCACGTTTTCAGCAATAGGGAGCCACATCTCCCGAGAAAGGTAACACCCCCCCTTTTGAACGCTGAGGCGGGTGTTGATTGGTGCCACCAGTAATCTTCGATATTGCCTACGATGTCACACTGATTAAGGTTTGGGGTTATGCGCCGAGACGCCTCCTTTACAGCCCCTTCTTGACCTTGAGGGGCCAAACCAAGGCACAAACTCATTTGCTGGGAGAGTGTAGAAGCTTGTACGGAAGTCTTTATGAAAAGGCCTGTGTATTTCTCCGATATGTAACAGTCAATCTCCCCCAGATGTGTGCCATGTCGAAGCGCTCACGGCTCATAGCATCACCTAATCAAGCCTCACCTCTGGTAAGGTTTGGCGGTCTCCTATAGCGCGGCCGTTGACAAAGTGCCATGAGACGCCTCCAAATTTGCCTGAAACAATAGCTGGCCCCTTTTATGGTCTACCCAAGATCCTCCCCTAAGTAGTGATATCTGGCTGACTGGGAACGACCCAACGCCCGTTCTGATTCTTGGCAACATACACGAAACACCAACACCATGTACAACACTCCTGCAGGCAAGGACCGTGTTGGCGGCATTGGCAAGGCCATGTCAAAGGACAGCTCTCCATACAAGTCGGCAGGTCCTACTATGGTAGCACCTGCGATCACCAGATACAGCGAAGATGATGATCCAGATCACCCCGAAAAGGTCTGCGCGGCGCCCCCGAGGGTCGGAAAGAGGACAAAGGTCAAACGCCATTTCGCACGATTCTGGTATTGCTACCTGATTGCGGTCATCGTTTTCCTGGCCATTATGCTGCCGGTGCTGTAAGTTTCACTCCGTGCTGTCAGATCCCAGTCGAAGAGCGATAACCTTACATGCAACATCCGCAGCTTCCTGAAAATTATCCCCGCCACGGCCCAACGTATAGTAGACGACACGGACTTGCCCATCAAGAACGCGACCCTGAAGGCCGTGAGCAGCGACCTCATCAAGGTCTCGCTCACCACCTCGCTGAACGTCCCCAAGGGCCTCACCGTGGGCCTGGACGAGTTCAGCCTGTACATGTACAACCCGGACACCGCGGGCAGCGGGGTCTACCCGTACCTCTCGCTGGACATGAAGGGCCTGAGCCTGTCGGGTGATACCGACATCACCGTCCAGGACCAGATGCTGCGCGTCTCGAACCACACGGAGCTGGACCGCTGGCTGAATCGGATCTTTGTCGACACGACGACCGAGCTCAGCGTGCGCGGCGACACGACGGCCCACCTCGGCGCCCTCAAGATGCCCATCCACCTCGCCAAGACGGTGCCGCTCGCCGGGCTGCGGAAGCTCGACGGCATGCGCCTCGACGCCATAAAGCTGGTGCTGCCGCCGAAGAGGCCGACGGCACAAACATTGTGGGCAACTTCACGCTGCCGAATTGGTCCATCCTGACCATGGACCTCGGCAACATCACGCTGGACATCCTGGCCGACGAGATCGTGCTGGGTACGGCGACCATCTTCGACGTGTTCCTGCCGCCGGGGAACCACACGCTGCCGTTCCGGGGCCAACTTCACATACCGACGCTGATGGAGAACTTCGGAGGTCTTCTAAGCAGTCAGGGCGCATCCCTGACAAAGGGCCAGCTGATGCTCGGGGTCAGGGGCAACTGTACCGAGGTCGACGGGCAGCGCATCAGCTACCTGGAGAACGTGTTGAATAACCTGGTTATTATGACTGACGTGCCGGTCGCGCAGGTCCTCGGAGATCTCGCCGACAGCGTCGCGGGCCGCAACGCGTCCGTCTCGCTCGATGGGCTGCTGGGGCTGGCCGGGGACGTGCTCGGGCAGGGGCTGCAGAGCTCGTTGGACAAGCTGCTGACGGGGCTGAATATTTCGACGGCGGCGCCGGCGCCCTTGTCTTCTACTAGCCCCGGGCAGGGAGCTCGGGTGGTGGTGGGGGGTTGCTTGGTTCAGGGGGGCTTGGGGGGTTCATTGACAAGTTGAACATCCCGGGGATATTGAATGACACGCTGGAGGAGCTGCAGCATAACGATCCCTTGAACGGTTTGTTTGGACAGAATAACGATCCCTTGGCTGGTCTGTCTGGATTGTTGTAAATTGAGATTCTTTGGTGGGACTACTACTAGGCATGCTGGAGTTTAGTTTATATATTATTATAGAACGGAACGCCATAACATTATTAGCAGGCTACGGTAAACCGAACAGCGCTCGGCTCGACTACTTATGTTAGTATGGCCTCCTCTACGTTAGTCTCTTTCGACTTCACCGAATTCGAAGATATTGACACGGCCTTGCCTCGATGCGCTGTTGGGAGTCGAGGGTTATCGATAATCGACTCGTACCTAGTCCCGCTTCGGAGACTTGTAGAGAAACTTAGTACGACAAGGAAAGCCCTGCGGAATACGGAACGCCTAGCTACGGGCTTCGAGGACCTCGTCGTTATTTTTTTTAAAACCGAGCGATATAAAGGATAAGATACTTTATAAAGATATTATTACTAATAGGGGGACTCTTATCCTAGGGCTTTAAAACTATTAAATTAAATATTACGATTTATATTCTAAGGTTAGAAATATATCGATAATATTATTATCGTAGAAATCCGACCGTTTCGGAGTAATAAGATACGATAAGCGAAATGTTACAGTGCGTTTAGACTAACCACTGCGCCACAAAGCAAAAGCTTCAGAAATGACTAGACGGTCATTTCTGTCCAATTCCACGCCTTAAGTGCTACCCCGCGGGGGACTAACCCGCCGATCGTAACACGAAGGAGAAGAGACCCGCCGACGAAACGACTAAGCGGCTTATTAAACCGTGCAAGAGATACTTCGCCTATTATACTTAAATATTATAATAATATATTATTACGATAAGGATAGCTTTATAAAGAATATAAAATATTTAAGTTTTTTTCCAGAAAAAGCTAGTATTATTTCTTTATAAATATTAAATAACGGTTATAAAGTCGTTAAAATTCTTAATATTTACTTAATATATTTTATATAAATTAAAAAAGGTTTATTTATATAAAATTATTAAAGAAGTACTTATTCGACGTTATATTCGTTATTACCGCGAATATATTAATAGGCCGTCGAGTATTCGAGTTAAGTATAAATAGCTTTCGAATAAACGTTAAATATGAGTATATTATAATCTTAGCTCTAGTAACTCCGCCACTTTAAAATTAATAAAAAACTTTAAAAAATAAGTTTATAAACAGTTAAAAATAAAGTAAGTATAAGCCCTCGGATCTTTAGAAACCTATTTAATTAACCTGCTTATTAATTTTTTTTAAAGTCGACTAGCTTATAAAGTCTTATAGATATTAACGAGTGAAGTTATAAGATAAACCTCTAGTGTTTACGAAAGATAAACCACGCCGTAGAAAGAATAGTATTTTATAGAACTGACATAGACGATACGTTACTTATATTATCGCCGGGGCTCTCTAGAAACGAGCCCGAGCCCGAGCTAACGAATTCGACTCCGAGTCTTCTGATGGTTGGAGTGACGTAGCTGGTCCACTGACGGATGAACCCAGCTGCGTATCGTACGTATCATGCCGAGTAAGATCCAGATGGCCGGTCTGGAATCTTTACATCCTTTTGAGGACCTTCCAGTTGGCCTGGTGGCATGGACCAGTAGAGAAGCGTGACTGTTGGGATAAGATAATTGCCGCGAACTGGAGGTGTTATTAAGGGAATTTATTTCATGATATACTATAATTCTTTATTTCGGACGTTTCTCTTATTCTCTCTAATTTTCCCCACGCCACTGAACTTCCCGGGGGGGCCCTTACTCGAGATGACAAAGCAGCAGAAACCGTCTAATCTGGATACGCCTACGCGTCGCGCCCGACCTCGTCAGTATGGAAACGGAGAGCCGTGCCTTGAGCCATAGTAAGTAGAAGGATTGGTAAGGAGGTAAGGAGGTAGCCTAGCAGCGACTTGAGTAAGCTCCCTCGGCGCCGTATTGCAGAAATTTCGAGCCACCTCCTCTCAGGAGCCGTTGGACAGTAGCGTAAGGAGATTACATCTCTCGTATACGAGGTGGCGTTACTTCTGTTCGAGGTTCTAGCTTATAGCTTTATAGCACTCGCGCAAGGTGTGTATATAGGTGTTGCAAAGAGGGTACGCGTAGATAAAACCGTCCGTTATAGGTAGGCCTGCGTATTAAAAAATATCGTGACTTGGCTTATTATATTAGCCGTAGTATTAGTTAGCACCCGGCCTACGCTTTTTAGTAGCCCGGCAGCTATTCTTATCTTTGCTGATCGGTCGTCCTAATGCTGCTCGGGGGTGGGTTTTCGGACGTGACAAGAGTATTGTTAATAGGAACTGACGTAGAGAGACTTCGGGTGGCGGTAAATTCACGTTACTTGTCCATCGCGCGACGAGCATCTCGTTTAGCGACTCCGTGTTAGTGGGGTGAAGGAGTATATTGTCAAGTCTTCGTTATCCTAGACTCGACTAGAATGTTATTGCTCGACTCGTTAGGTGTTCTGAGTACGGGATTAGGTCTGGTGAGCCTGGGTTAGTATACGATCCGCCGAGGTATGAGATTTTATTAAGGTAAAAGCTTACTATAAGTATCGAATACGCCTTATTAAACGCTATTCTTAAATCTATATTTTTATAAGTATACTCGGAATAATATTAAGGTGTAATTTAATATTCGAATATAGCTAGTTCTTTTAAAATAATATTAGCTTTATTAAAGTACTCTAGCCTTTTTTTTAAACTAAGCGTAAGCAGCTTTTTTTACTTGATTTTTATTTTATGTAGTTTTCGAAAGGTTTTTATTAATATTAACTATGTGAGAAGCGTTCGAGCTAGACTTTTTAAGGATATTAATAGCGTTTTTATCTCGGTTTTTCCTCGCGTTCTCTTTATTACCGGTAGCTTTATTATAATCCTGCGATTTTTAAGCGATTATAAATATCGGAACTTCGTTAATTACGCGGTTCGCGACGTAGGCAGAGGTATATATTACTATAATACTTTTCCTACCGTTCGCTATAGTTCGCTTATAAACTTTTAGCTTAATATAGCGGTTGCCAAGCACCTTTAATCTTATAAGTCCCACGTTAGATATGTTTAAGCCCAGCTGAGCCGTTGGGTAGAATAATAAGGCTTGGCCAGTTTCGAGGGTAACGATAGTTTCGAAAAGCAGGCTGGTGTAATCGAGGTCTTTTTTATTTACGCCGGCTAGGTGCTTCTTTAATACTTCGTACTAGGTTAAAGAAAAGAAGCGGTGGATAAATGTGGTATTCGCAAGGTTAATTAGTTCCGAGGCGAGGGTGGGTTCTTAGGTAGCGATGATAATATACGTGCTCGTATAGCGCTATTAGCGTATAATCGAGGTTAAATCGCCCGTAAAAATACGCGTTAAACTAGACTATATAATAAATTATATATCTCTAATTAATTACTTTTATTAATATTTTTATAATATTAATATTATATTTACTTTATAAACTTTATTTATAGTTATTATATAACTATATATACCTCGATTTTTTAAAAAAAATAAATAAGTAAATAAAGAATAGAGTATAAGTATTATCGAAGTTAACGAATAAATTATTTAAGTCGACGATAGTTAAATAGCTAAGCGTGAAAGCTTAGATATTTTCCTTCGCTTATGCCGGCCGAGTAGATTACGTAAATAAAGAAGAGGTAAGGAACGTATTCTATAGTTGTAAGGGTATATTAAGTGTTACGTTTTAGCCTTTAATTTATTTAAAAAATTTTAAACTCCGACGAAACTCGGTATATAAAAACTTAGGACCCTTTATAGCTATTTAACGAATAATATTTATTATTACCTTTATATATAAGGGTGAATCGCCGGACATGGGGTCGATTATTATAAGCTTTATAATCCGTGAGATATTTAACTAGTTCTTCGTTAAGTATAGTGGTAGGATCTTTAGTCGCGGAGATCTAAGTTTAAGGCTCGAGAGGTTCGAGTAGAGGCGCTTTATAACTTAAATGTTTAAAGGATAAACGAAAATATTAATTAAAATACCGAAGGAGCATAAGTATATAAACTTATATAATTACGTCGTATTTTCGTTAATGAAATTATTATAGTGTATTATTATTTTAAATAAAGGGTTCGAAAGTTTACTCGTGCCGCTATTCTTATTAATATCGCTTTTTAAAAGGTAGCTTATTATATAGCTTTTATTTACGCCTTAAGATCTATAGATAAATGTCGACTAAGGAATATTTATGTTTATTAAAATAAATCTGTCCTCGCTTGCGATATTCGGAATATCTTATTAAATGTCGACTAAACCGTACTATAGGGTGAGTTAAGAGATGCCGCCTTTTATTTTAACGTTAGAGACCTACCTTGGGCCCCCCCCCCTGCTTCGGGCCCCCTGTTAACCAGCCACCTGATTTTTTACCCCCTTTAAACTTTTGTAACTTATTTATTAATTCCTTATCGTTTTATTTTTATTTTTTTTATAAAGTACTATTATTTAATTATAAACTAATACTTTAAAAAAAGCTTTAAAAAGCCTTAGATTATATTATAAATAATACTTTAATTAAGTAAGCCGCTCGAGAATACGGTATTTTTAAGTTAACGTTTTAAAACCGGCTTAAAGGTTAATATTCTCGATTAAAGGGTATAATAGATTTATAAAGGCTTAGTCTTAACTAAGAGAAGTACTTATCGTTATAAATTATTACTTAATAGGCTTTAAGGCTTCCTTTAACGTACGCTTAAGTAAAAGAATTCGCCGAGCATATTCTCTAAGCCTAAGGGGATCTCGAACTACTCGGTAAAAAGTGGCTGCAAGCCTTTTTACGTAGGAATCTTATTATAAAGGCTTAGAGAGCCCGATTTATCGATTTAAAACGTATTAATAAGGCTTTTATCGAGGTAATTCGGTTATAGTTCTAGCGGCTTAAATAACCCGAGATTCGAGAAATTAAACCGGCTAATTATTATAATATAAACGAAGCAGGGGTCTTAAAAGGTATCGAATCGAACGGTTTAATACTCGAAAGTATTAAAAACTAGTTTATTTAAAAAAAACAGCTTAGTTTAAAGGCTTAAACCTCTTTTATTAAATACGTATTTATTTAAAGGTATATATTACTTTTATTAATTATTTTTAAAGGTAAAACTATTTAATAATAATAGTTTCTTTTTAAGGGCTAGCAGTTTACCGTAACGGAGAATAGATGAATAACGGATAAGACGGCTATCGAATAGTTCGAAAAGATCTTTATCTCGAATACCGCCCCAGAGGACCCTTTAAAATACCGGCTATTCGTTATAGATAGCTACGAAAGTTATAAAACGACCGATTTTATGTATTTATATTTCCGTTATCGTATTCACCTTCTTTTTTTACCCCTTTATATAACTTATATTTTATAGCCTCTCGATTTAACCGTTTTTAGCGCTCTTAAATCGGTATATTAAAAAGTATTTAAGAATTTAAATTAATTAACGAACTCGACGGTAATTAATAAGCGATATTTATTTTAATACTATTAAAAGGTATGTTCAAAAGTACTTTCGAGCTAGAATATCCGAAGTGGCTAGAGGGTAGCCGGTCTTTAGCTAGTAAATATAGCAAAATTATTATTAAGCTCGTATTTATTCGAAAATATTAGTTATACGACGGCCGATCTTATTAAGATAAGGCTTAACGAGTTTAATAAAACTTTTTATACGCCTCGAAATACTGCTCGTAGTTCGGATATTATTTAATCGATTTTAAAAAAATCGAAAAAGTTTAAAGAATAAATATAACTTATTAACTTATTAAAAGAGTATATAATTATATAACGTTAACTATTTCGAAAAGTTTAAAAAGTATTCGATAAAAAGGAAGTATAAGTTATTATTTTATAAAAGTAAATTAAAGTACTCTAGGCTTAATTAAAGGCTATAAGGCTAAGGAAACGAAAGAAGGTTAATTTAAGCCCGAAATTAAAGTTTATAAAGATTAAAAATATATAGCGTACGTAACTAGCTATTAATAAAGCTAAAAATAGTCTTAATAAAAAGAGTAATAATAATAATAATAAGGCTAGTTCTTATATAATTATTATAATAAAGACAAGTTAAAAAGACGGCGTTAAATTAAAGGGGTTAATTTAAGCGAACTAGTTAATAGGGGGCCCGAAGCAGGGGGGGGGCCTAAAGGTGAGTCTTTAACATTAGTTTAAATAAACTTATTAATGCTTAAAGCGAAGAGAGGAATTTTAATAAACGCTTTAGCCTAGAGTTTATAAAAATAAATTCGTGCTTTAAGAAGATTCTCTCGTTTTTCGTATTAATACTATTAATAAGCGATAAGAGCGGGTAGAACTTTAAATATTCTTAAGGCATCTTATTTTTTTATTAATAAAGAGAAGTCGAGATTTAGTCGTAAAGTAAAGTTGTAGCGCATTAATAGTAAGATTAAAATTAAAAGTTAATAGCTTAAAAAAAGTATAATAAGTTATAATATATACTTTTAAATTATTATATTAAGCTTTTAAGGGTAGATAAAAATAGTAAAGCATTAAGCTTAAATATCACGCACATTAGAATAGATAAGAATAGTAGCGCCATAATTTCTATTAAATAGAACAATAAAAGCTTTAATAAAAAGATATATCTCGCCGTTCGTATAGTATATATAAGACCATGTCGCGAGGACTCGTATGTCTTTTTCACTCTGGTGTTTCTCTTGGCGACGAACAGCCGCAAGAATGTTGGTCCCTAATATCGGTCCAGTGCATATTGTTGTTCGCGAAAATGGAGCATGGGTGGCTGGTCGGGCTGAAAAGCATAACCGTCCAAAGCCGTCCAGCACAGTCTTTCAGTATCCTAGGCTGAAGTAGCTTGCTCAAATTGTCGAGTGTCGCATTGTCGGTCGGTGACGCTGTACTTCACCAGCTCAAAATTCGGGGAGCCAGTACGAACTGCAATGTTGCAGGAGCAGCTGCAAATGGCCGGCGGCTTCAACACTATCGGGCTCGAGATCACTGCTCCAGGGTGACGGTGGCGTGTGGGTGCCAAAAGAGTCGCTGTACGGAGTTGCGAATGGCAAAGACCTAGACGAGGCTGCCAGATAAGTTCTCCAATTGGTTCGTGCATATCCGCTGCCCCACCGCGGGGCATATCGTACGCTCCAGATGTTGTTCGCTGTGCACTGGAGACGAGACCAACACGTCTTACTGTGACAGCATCTCGCCGCCGCTTTATTCCTGTATCCTAAGACTGAACCAGGTCTAAGCGCGCATCCACCCCTAGGGCAAGTACTGAACGCCAAAGCTACTTACTCGCATCGAAACGGTCGTACAAGATAGGCAGCAATTGTGCCCAAGTTTATAGAACCATATCGTGTAGTACTTTTGCGCACCCCTAATTCATATGCGAAGTTAAGTTCATCGTCTCTAGCCATGTAAAGATATGCATCCTATTATCTGGCGTACGGGGATGTGGATAAGTTGGCACACGGCTATTGGAGTGGTCGACGATAAAGGGCGGCTGGCTACCGACGCCGGTCCAATTATGGATTTCCCGAAGTTGCTTGTTGACTTCGGCTTGTAGCCCACTTTTTGTAATGTTTATGCGTTCGGTGTTGACCCCGCCTTGGGCGCTGAAGTAGACTTCAAGAACATTTAGATCGTTCAGCCCTATAAGATGAGCTGTCTCCGGGTTATAATTCTTATTAAAAACGTCGAAGACAATATAGATGCGGTTTCATCTCTCCTTAATAAGAATACGAGGCACCGGAGGTTCAGTTAGAGTAATCAGGCCGTTTTCTGTAAGAGATCAACCGCCTTCGAAACAATCGCACCAGGAGAGGTCCAGGCCTCAGGGTAATAAGAACTTTTGGGCGAGATGGAGACGAAGACTCGTTTTAGATCGTTCGTAGTGTTCATATTCTGGGAAGTGGTTGACCTTTAAGGATTAATACCTGCACGCTGAGATCCGTGACGCATGGACGTAGGCGCAATCGTGTGAAGAAGCTATAATTATGCAGAATGGCAGCGCAAAGGGTAGTAAGTCCCTGAGAAGCCGGTTATTGACGTCGAGCCGCACGGGCCAGCAGGAGAACGCATCTCCTCGCATCATCCGGCTCTCTATTACTTGCTCCAGCTCCTTGAACCTAACTAACATAGCAATGGTCCACCATGAAACAATTTGTATACCAGCAAAGAGCTATGTACCAGTTGTGGCGCAAATCACGATGCGAATGCTAGTCAGTTGCGAGGCAGCGCCACGGTCTGGCGCACCAGCTTCTGAACGGTAAGGTTGTCGCGCATGAAAGCCAGAAGGACACTCTCAAAGCTCGTGAGGCAAACACCCATTAAACAAGCCTTGTTCTCACAAGACCGGGTGCCCGAGTTGGCGGACTAGTAGAACGTCGGTATTCCACTTCCTGGACTTTCGAGAGCCTAGTCGGAAATACCTGGTCACAAGCGCTTTTACGATCTGCTCCTTGGTGCCGTAGACCATCCGATGCCTTGCGCAGTTACGTGCATCGTCAGCTTCCTTCCTGCCTCATTAAACAGTAATGGAGCATCTGATTAAAGCAAATAAGAAAGTGCTTCTCCATACTAGACCCCTCGTTTTATTTAACCCTCTCCCGGTATACTATCATGATGTACTTGCATTGCTTCTTATTGAGGCAGCGGCTGCTTGCCCGAGTAAGTGGCTTCCCTAAGAAATCATCTTTGACGCCCTCCCAGTCACAAAACCATTTTTGATTTCTAAGTCACTCCGCTTCTGGTACCCAACGTCCATCCCATACCATATCGTGGCGCAAAAGTGGCTGGACATAACCAGATATCTCTTCGGTCGTATCTTGGCTATCCATAACCCGAAGGGCTCCCACGAACATGTGAATATGCCGTTTAACGCCCAAATGGAGTTCCGTCTTTGAATCATTCGCTAATACGTCTCAATCAGCGAAATACCGTGATTTCATCCAAGCGCCATAGCTAAGGACTTGCTCGCACGGTGGGATGTCTTTTGGGATGTGTTGACAGCACTCATACGCGTCTGGATGTATAATCTGGCCCTGACCAGGGAACAGGAAGAAGATCAAGGGTATAGCGCAGCGGTGGGGCACGGACACGCGACGCGCCGTGCCAGCTAACTCCAACAACTACATAACGGAACGGGCCACTCCCAAACGGGCCAGGTCCTAAACCTTGGCAAGAAAACACCACCGCATACAATTTTGATATAATCGCTAGCAAACTCACAGAGACTTACATTTATCACACTACTCAAACCCCTGTTAATGGCTGCTAATCGTGCTCGAGTTCCGCGAAGACTTCGAGGGAGGTGTCGTTTCTATGGCCCAACGGCAAGAGCTTCCGAGAACAGGACGTCCACCGCAACCCTTCTTGGTTGCCACCGCGCGACGTCTCGGTAGCACGAGAACCGTCTATGACTCACCGTTCAACAACAGAGCTAAATCCTTTCTATTGGTCGACATATTCCGGCAGGTAGGATGCATTCTGGTTGCTGCCTGCGTACGCGTGAATCCCTGAACCCGCGCCGAGGCGTGATGAGGGCGAGGACAGTATGCCATGTAAATAAATAGGCCCCAGGTTCTCCCTTTCTTCCTCTCACTCTTATCCCCTCCCAGGGTTTGCTTGTTCCTTCTCCGTCGTTTCTTTTTCTTCTTCCTTTTCACTTCCTCCTACTCCTTCCTAGGCAGCCAACTAATCAACCGGCTACATTTAGCTTGAGGCTGGTAAATCTCCGTAGCGCAACTGCACCAGCCAGGCCCCATCACCATGGACGAGTTCACGGCTACCAACTATTCGGGCGAACCCCAAGCGTCCCCTACGATGCCAAGGGACTTCACAGCGGCATCCCCGCTGATGGGCCATCTGCCCTCGTTTGCCTCGTTGGTGCCCGGGGCCCGCTTGTCCAACTACTGTTCCACGCCGCCGGCCTCGAGGATGACGGCACGCTTATGTTCCAGCTGACCCTCGCCATGGGCCTGGTCATGTTTGCCAAGTAGGCAAGGCCGTTACGGCTGCTCAGGGTGTGGTTCATGTGCTCCGTCCAGGTAGAGGGACGACATGCGACCTACGATGCCGTCATGGACTACTTTCGGGATGATGGCTTTCGGTCGCTGGTCTTGGCGAGGAGGAGTAAGCAGCATGGGTCCTCGTATGATGGACTGAGCGATTACACCATGGTGAACGGCTTTCCGTATTTCGGCACTAACCCGCCTAAACTGGACCATGTTCCCGCGCCGGCTCCAAATGGTTCGTTTTCCGACATCCTACGACGAGAAAGAAGACGCTGGTATATATGGACCGCACGCTCGATAAGGAGCCTTACCAGTTTTGGGTTCGCCACGACGACACGAGCTACTACACCATGAAGCTCTACACCTTTGGGCGTGACGCCAGGGCCCTGATCCCCATGCTTCACCACATGCAGGCCGTGTACGCGGAAAAGATGGCGGGAAAGCACCTCGAAGTCTACATGACCGAGGTCGTTGACGAGGCCGGCTGGTGTGGAAGAAGATGTCGCAGCAACCGCGGCCGCGGCGTCATGACACCATTAATATGGACGGCAACGTTATCGAGATCGTACTCAACGACATCAAGGCCTTCCTTCTCGAAAAACCCTTCTATTGCGAAAGGGCGTGCCGCATCGGCGTGGTCATCTTTACCATGGTATGTGTTGTCGCTTTATCGCCGCTGGTTAGGGAGACTTGCGCCATTAAAGCCCTATCTGAACCAAAATGCAAGCGCTGCTATGTTTCGTTACTAATACGGTTTTCTCTAGGAGCCCCTGGATGCGGCAAGTCGTCGTTGGCCCAGCTGGTTGCGGGCGTCTTCGGGCTGGCCATCCACATCGTCAGCTTGAAGACTCTGCACGGGAGCTAAGAGGCCATTGCCGAGCTATTTGGTGATATGAAGAAACTAGGCGTTCTCCTGCTCGAGGATATCGACGCCGCCGGGCTAGCAAACCGGGACCTGGATCCGGACCCGGACCTCTCGATGATGTCCAATGACGAGATCAAACGCGGCGGTTTTGGCGGCACGGCCCCTAAGGAGCCTGCCATGGCTAGATTGGTCGAGCCGCCTTCGCTCGACGTCGTCTTGAACGTCCTGGACGGTGTGTCGTCCGATGAGGGCCGCCTGGTGATCATGACGACCAACCGACCGGACGCGCTCGATGACGCGCTCATAAGCCGGGGCGCGTCGACTTGAGGATCCACTGCCCTTTAGCATCTGCCAAAGTGGCTCAGGATATGTTCTACCGCTTTTTCGGCCCGGAAGTTGATGAGGCGGAAGACGAGTCCACGGCGGCGAGCAGCTCCGAGAAGGGCAATACCACAGCCAAAAAGCCGGAGGAGATAGCGCATAGCGACGGCGGCGGCGGCAGCATCACCTCTTCTTCGACGAAGAAGCCGTCACCGCCCGCCACACCGGCCCCCATTAGGCCACGAGGACAGTTGGAGAGGAGCAAAGCCCTTGAGCTGGCAAAAGGATTCGGCGAGATCATGGGAGAGGAGCTCCTCAGCCCAGCCACCATCCAGGGCTACTGTCTGCAGATCAGGCAGGACCCTGTCGGGGGCGTCGAGAAGGCGCTCATGTGGAAAGAGAAGACACTAAAGGAAGCAAGGCAGCGTCAGCTCAAGAAGCAGGCCCAGAAATAGTTGTCGAGGAGCAGGGAGATGTACTCTGTCGGTATCTGGTGCGGTACGAAACGATGGAAATAAAGATGTTTTCTGCTCAGGTTACCACGAACTTGTTAACGTCGCACATGCCTGCCCGGTCGAAATTGAAATGGAAAAGCTGCTGCGGGACTATATATATGGTGCAGACTGGTTCGCCTAGGTATCTTTAACTGCGCGCTTTACCTCCTCATCCTCCTCAAGTAGACACCAGAGACACCAGACACACTGTAACTCCATTTCGGCGGCGCTTGTCTGCGAGTAAATGGCCGTCTCGCGTCCTTGGTCGTATTCCAACCCCCCCCCCTCCGGACCGGCCAGGCCATGGCTCGAACACTCAATTCAACTTCCATTTTACAATCCCCCACGACCCAGGCCTCGTAGTGTCTGGACCTCCCTGGCCGGGCACCCACCACGACGAGCTGCCGATCTTGATCTCGCGTAGCACGCCGTGCAACCCGCTATGCTGTAGTGTCTCGTGGATACGTTCCATGGTACGGTTCTGCTCCGAGGGCCCCAGTAACAGGTCGGTCTGCATGGCACTGAGTGTTTGGATCTGTATGCTGTACTTAGGGTCGTTGCCCAGCCTCCGCACGCTGTCCCGGAAATCTAGGGCGCTGGCTAGGAAGCGGGACTTGGTAGACTCGATATTCAGCACACCATCTTCACGGACTTGGTCGCTATGGGAGTATCTCTCAGCAACCCAGGCGGCGTTCGTAATGCGGGGCAGGTGATTGGGATCTTGGATACTCGAGCCGTGCCATGCAGTCTTCATGACGGAAGTGAGGTCGTCTCCCCAATTGGCAAGCATATAAAGAGGCTTCTAGACAACATTCTCATTGCAGTCGCCGACGGAAAGCCCCACTGTACCAGCGCACTGCTTGTTGCAACCAAATGTATCGCACAATGTGGTATTACGGAGTCGAAGTAGGGGCAATGTGGGAAGTCGCTATCGTACGAGATGGCCTCGGGTGGGTTGGGCGGAAGGCGCTGCATCCTAGTAATGGCTGGTAAGTGAGTAAGGATGCTGCCAAGGTGGCGGAAGAGTATAGTTAACATGCCTAGTAATAGTTGTTCTGTCAAATAGCGCTATACCCGTAGTCCAAATACGATAATCGCTACCTTGGGAGGCTGCCTTGCGAAGTGATGCTCGAGGAAAGGTGAGGTGGGGTGAAATTGGCGGCTGAAGAAGGCTCAGTGACGCTAAGAGCCATAATAGCCAATCGTTTTCTCCTAACCAAGTCACTATTTAAAAGGATGCCGTCAAACCCCTTTGCTAGGGCTGGTAGTTCGCTCCGGGAAGCTGGATGCACTCTTCCAGTGGGGTGCCGTTGGGGCTTCTAGCGCCTGAAGGGCTTATTAAAGGATGCTGGGGTGCTGAGGCCCCATAAGCTAGTGTCCGCACGAACCAACTAAGCAGCGAAAATCCCACCTCCACAATCCCTACCGCTGTACAAGGGCCATGCCGTTGTTGCGGCCCGCATTCATGCGCAGCCACTCCTCCCTTCTGAGACCGGCGTTACCATGTTCTGATTAGTTCACGAGCGCCTCCTGCAATTCGATGACGATAGCACTGGGAGCATTTGTCACTGTTTTGAATAGCGTCTAAACGACCACAGGCCCACGCGGGGACCTCGGCTGCTCGTTCGTCTCCTACAATATCGCGACGTAGTAGGTGTTTTAGGTAATAGTGTATAGAAAAAGCAACGCGGCTCTGCAGGCAGGCTATATGGGAGTTTGCGGCGACGGCTAGGATGCTCAATGGGGTAGTGAGGCCTGTGTTGTGGACTGGCCCTCGCCTCGAGTGAGGTCGGTGATGTTAGTGGGGAAGGATAAAAACTTTCAGTCCGCATAAGCTAATTGGATGATCAAGGCGATTGAACGTGCTGAGGTTGACCCACATGTACAGGGAATAGGTATCGTTTAGTTCGACTGAAGTGTAAGTAGGATTAAATATTTAATCTTTTGATTTTAGAGGACGGATTATTACCATTATATTTAAAAGATTAGGAACGACGCTCGACGAGTGTAAAGAACTATACACGAACGCCTTCGTTTCTAGGTGGCCTAATAACTCCACGCTAAAAGCGATTACGCCATTTTAAATTCCTTATGACGAAGGTTTCGTTTTAAGTGCTCTTATTATACCTAGGTAACTAACTATACTAAACTATTAGTATTTATTTTCTTAATCGTTACGTATAAGGATCTCGGAATAAATATGCGCTTATTTACCTCTTTCTATAGCTATTTCTCTAATATAATATAAATAAAAAATACGATTAAGCTTCTACTTTTACGAATATATATAATATAACTAGTTAAAACTATTTCCGACTAATCGGGGTTCGTTCGTTAAAAGTTATAGATAAGTAATCGCGAATTATAGGGGCATTATAGTAACGGTACCCAAATTTACGATACTAGGCATCATAATATTAACCAAAGTTCCTTCTAAAGCTTCGTATATAGCTTACTATTTAACTTGTACGTCGCTAATAATAATATTAGACGGATATAGGTTACCGTGAATAAAAACATGGGGAGCATTATCGAAGGCTGGGAAGTAGAAGTCGCGTATGCGACTCCGCAAAGCTTCGCATTCGGCAACTGATATATTAGGCGTTTCGCCTCGCCTAGACCGATCTATTCGTGTCTTATAGGTCTTATCGGTAATTCAGCCGAGGGCAGAAGTGCCTGATTTCATCAGTGCTGGGCAGAGGATAGGTATTACATATAATACCTCGATCTTGTATTTTAAGCATATCCAGAGTGACCTCTGCAATAGTCCGGAGAATGTTCTCGCGAACTGGTACAGGGGGGGTTGAGTCTGTCCATCTCAGCTCGATGCCATCTGCCCAGGTCGTGGCAATCAATAATAGTATCGAATCCAAATCGTAACCAATCAAGAGAGGCAAATAGGTGATTTGTTCTCTCTTAATGGCCTCCAAATGATGGATCTCCTTTTCGACTTTCAAAAGTCTTGAAGCGGAAAAGTTATGCTCGATCCGAATTGTAACCAGCAGGACATTCCGGAGCGTAACTCTCAGCTTCAGATCATGCAGCATATCTAAATGAGAGCGGAGACTGTTATCGTTTGGCTTGGGCAAGGCTTCCAGGTGGATCGTGAATTTTCTGCATCCCTTCAAAACCAAAGTCAACAAGTACGAACCCCTATGGTTAATCATGGCGAAGCTTCAACCCCGTTGCAAGATCCAGTGTTACTTCCACCCATGGGAGTCGACGCCTCAAGGCAGGCCGAATTAGCCAAGAGGCTCTGCAGGAATGAATACTGGCAAAGACTCTGGATCATTCAGGAGATTGCTCATGCATTCCGATTAGATGTACGCTTCGGTAGCTCAACTCGCTTAGAATGGGAGGCATTCATAGAGTTCGTCAGAAAGCATGAGATTGACGACCGGAGCGGACCTATTCGCTTGCATCGTCTCCGAAATGAGGTAGTGGTGGGGAGCTGCACGCTACAAGCTCTCTTGGTTGACCATTGCGACGCCAGATGTGCAGAACCGAGGGACAAGGTGTACGGTCTAAAGGGTCTTGCCGCCGACGCCGACGATCTCCCCGTAGATTATGGAAAGCCCCTAATGGAAGTCTGGATGGATGTGATGGAGTTTGTCAATAAGAAAACAACCTCGAAAATCCCCATTATGTCTTTCGGCGCCCTAGTCAGACATCTCCTGATGGGCGATGACATCACCCCTCTACGACGTGTTCTGCGACCGCAAGGAGTCACAGTCAACAAGTCCATGCATGTTGGCGAGAGCAAGGATCCCAAAAGCATTTGTCATGGATGGTTTCGTTACTGGGAAGATTCAGTTTGTGGGTCCATCGACGGTCGAGATCGTGACCAACGTGCGAAGCGTCGATACGTGGAGGAGCAAAGTACGGGAGAACTTTCCCAGCGATATAAAAAGTGCCACCAGGGAGAGCAACAAGCTTCTGCATGCGCTTCTGCAGTTACCTTCGACCCGGACGTGCGACAATCACGTCAGTTCCATCCAGTGGCAGGTACGGTCGCGCAGCCGCAGTCTCGACTCTGTACATCATCAAAGCGCGGATATAGGCTTTGCTTTGGCTGCAGAGTACCTCGATAGTACAGATAACCTTGCTCAGATGGGTAAGAAAGACGATGTGGACAAAGCTCCACGGCTTATCCAATTGCGTTCAAGGAACTCCCGAATTACCTGGCAGATGGGCATCGCGTCCAGCCAGGCTGAGCAGGGTGATCTTGTAGTCTGGGTCTCAGGTATAAGACACGCTATCGTCGTACGCAGAAGCGGCAATAGTAAGCTAGGTCACGCACATCTACAAGTGTACGGATCCGCTTGGATTACTGAAGATGTGGCTCGGTTCGAGAATAATCACGATGAGCGATTGAGGAGTTTCGGTCCGGAGGACTCTTTGTCTCTCCAGATGGATGCCGCCACGATCTTCGTTCTCGTGGCTCAAGATGATGCACGGTGTATCGGACTAACGGGGCGCGAAGGTCTCTGAAGCCTAACACATATTAGGAAGGCTTATATAGTCTAACAGCCTATATATTACAGGAGTGGATTGGGGACTCTGGTAATTGCCGGGATGATTTTGTTCCCCTCAGAACTCTCCTTCTACAAATTGCAATACCTGAGAATTCTCGTTTACCAAGAAGACTACACATGTGCTCAAAGGTGCCGAACCACGGGCGAAAACGCAGGTAAGCGACCAAAGCATCCAATTACAAGCTTCTTCAACGCGCCTACGTCTCGACACGTCTCGAAGCAACGCTTATGGCATCAGCGTACGCTCCGAGCACATCCGCTGCCCTGGCAAAGCACCCTGGGCAAGACGGATACGAGCAAGCCCTGAGAGCAGCATGTCAGCGGCGACACCACCGACGGCTGTACGTCCTATTATGGATTTTCGCGAACCAACTTCCCCAACCCTTCTCCAAACAAGCGCAGCATAAGCGCGGCATAAGCGCTGACACACCATTGAGAATCGTACCACATTGACAGGATAAGGGATAACCCAAGCCTGTGAGCATGCCTTCGCCCGGACCGAGAATTAGTTGCACCGCCGCACCCATGCTGGGCATGTCTGTCACAACTCTCCCAAGCCGGTTTTGCAGGCCTGCACTTTCCACCTTATCATCCATAAGGCATGGAACGTCGAGTGGAATGCCAGCGCTAGCAGCAGCGGATGGATGAGGATCGCTGTTGCGAACTGTTGGCCAAGAGGGTCATTATTTTTGTGAATCCGGCCGAGATCGTCCGAGACAGATATGAAAGGTGGATACGATGTATCCGATTTGGTGAGGTGTTGAACAGAGCTTTTCGTGACTTCAGCATCCGCTGAACCATGCTTCCTCCAGCCAGGGCAGACAATGCCAATGTGCTGTTTCCGAAGACTTTGCGACGGTGCCGTGTGGGATGGCTTCCGGTGATATCGATAGAATGGCTCTTCGAAATCACACCCAGGGTTGATATCGAAACCCAGCTCCGTGTTGTTCAGCTCGGGAATTGCTGAATTTACTCGACGCAGAAGAAGCAACAATAAAGTTGTTTTGTGGATCGATATCGGCCAGCCTTCTCCTCGACTTCTACATACTCTCGCTCGAGATTGATCAGCTGGTTTTGGTCTTGTCTGAAAAGCTGCAGGCTGGCTAAGCTGGGAATAGTTGTTGGAAGTGATTGATTTCCACCAAGAGTCGATCGCCAAGTATTTCAAGCATTCATAGATACCGGGAAAATCATGGTCGTTGTAAACCGATCTCCGGCGCCTGTTCAGTGGGCAATAGCAGGACACACGGAAGCATTCGAGTAGAAAAGCCACGGAGTATCCTGCTGCTCCGTTACAAACACCAGACAGAGGCGGGACAAAGAACAACAGTCTTCCAGAACGACGCTCGGACTTGCCCGTTGCCTTCAGAGACTTCCAGAGGACCGAACCAGGCTCAGTCTTGCTCCCCAACGCGCCATCTCTAGAATCGAGGCAATAATGGCTACAGGTGAAACTCTGGGACCTAGCAGGGAGGTAGGAAGCCTCTTCTACTCCGGGTGAGCGCATATCTGGGTGGAATCCCGTGATCTCTCCATATTTGATACTTTGTCATTCGATATAAAAGTAATGTGCCTTTTCTACCTGGTGTGCTTGTCTCTGTCCGTCAATCGTCATGAGCGGATTTATAACGCGTGCATTCTAAAAATATCGTCCACTACCGGCTTCCTGAGCGCGACGCCATCAAGTGTCCTGGCGTCTCGTCCATATTACTCCCCTGTCGTCTGCTACCATTGTACTTGACATCTGGACATCCTGTTTCACAATTCAAACATGGTGTGTGACATGCCGCGCCGGACTCGATGGCCAGCTTACTGATACGGCAAAGGAGCCAAAAAAGAGAGTCATCCTATAACCAGTCGGGCCCGCTGCCCATCGAGACGCCAGAGCTTCCAGAGGTGCTGAGATATGCCTTACGCAACACAAGGCTGGCGTGTGCTGGGGAACTCTTGGGCGCTTCAACAGTATAGCTTACTTAGTAACAACCCGTAGAGTTACAGTATCTGTCTAGCTGTTGCTCCGAGTTCCTAATCAACGTCCCTAATAGCTCGAAAAGTATGCACTATAGGACCTATGTACATACGCCAGTATATACATGAAAGTGCAGCAACTAATCGCTGTCTGCACTACACACAGTAGGGCCAATTACATGGCAACCAAATGAGACATCTAAGCATTAGGTTGTCTGTGCACGGACTGCAAGAAGCTAAAATCCGTCTGTCGTCCGTGCACAACTTCGTTAAAGTAGTGCCATTTTAGTTTGCCATGATATGCGAAGGTCTGGCGGCAGCCAACTCACGGTCCATGTTCCCGACAATCTTCGCAGAGACACCGTATCCCGTCGAGAAAGCCCTTACCCCAATTAGTAGTAAGCTCTTCTCCGTCGTTAATATCTCGGGATGCATAGATAATCATGCGATATCTCCCGGATATGGCTTCACCACATACCCTCACCGAAGGTCGTCGACAACGGTAATTCACAAACCGGAAGACATTACTCTCCGTCCTAGTATAAATCTGACTGACGGTCGGCTCTCCCGCCATGTCGGACCGTACAAGATCGAGAGCAAAGCCATCTTTGTACGTATATGGGGCTACGATACGTCCGACGATCTGTCCGAGCCGCTGGTTCTTTTTGTATGCTAACTCCCCTTTACCCGGAGAAACAGCACGAAGACCGAGGCCCTTAGGTCCGTAGCTAGCGACACAAGGCGTCCGGGCGAAGCAACTTCCTATACACTAGCACGCATCACTATGGCAAACAATACACTGCTCGCCGTCCAGAATGCCGTCGGGGTCAGCGGGCCAAGCTCCAGGCCAACCGTCTGGTTTGTCCCAACTCGGAGGGTCGAAGATGTTCTCGTGTACGTGTTAAACGTCTAATAGCTAGACCAGACGTTTTTTCGTCAACGTATCAAGCTCCTCCGCGTCGATCTCTTCCCATATCATCCTGGGGAATTCCACGTTTTTAGTAATCGACTTTTCGAAGAAATAACCCATCCTGGCGAGGATCGTAATACTTCGGTCGTTCTCGAGAATGGCGCGAAACTCTGTAGTGGTATCACTTAACATTTATAAGTAATCTTTCATCGTAATAGGGTCATCATCGTCTAATGAGAGGAAAGACAGCAGATCGCGATATTCTCCTAGAACGCTTACTAAGCTGCGTGAGAACTTCAGCTGGTCCTAGAACTTCTTCCGTATTTTAGGATCCACCCCCTTCCTTAGTTTTTCTAAAACCTTTTTGATCATGTCAGCGGGCACTCGCTCGTAGCCAAGGGCGGCAGCCTCCTTATCAATACTTTGGGCGACCTGGATTTTTACGAGGAGGGATAGGAATTTGTAAAGCTTGGTAGAGTTGTCCAGACTATCGCCAAGTATGTAGTGTTTCGCCGCTCGCTCAGCCCAGTCTCCAGTAATGCGAAAAGCAGGAAGCGTCACACTGCTTGACCTCCATATCGTGACGTGCGTGATAAATCGTCGGATACTGTTCGCGTTGGTTAACCGAGTTGCTAAATCTGTTTGGCTTGGACACTTTTTATGCTTCTTGGACTCCGTTACTACCAACTCTGTCGGGCTTGAACACTGTTTCTGCTTCCTGGGCTCTGCTACTGTCACTGCCGGAGCTCTCGCTCTTCTCTTGCTCTGCCGTCGTGATCCCGATCGCTGCCGCCGGCTACTAGGTATCCGACCGACTCCTGGTTCGGACCGAGCGTCTTTTGGCAGACTAGCCTCGATATCAGCATCGCCGTGTTCGGAAAGCGGCGACGCGATGTTGCTGTCATTTGAGGTCGATATCGGCTGTGAGGGGTTTCTGCTCACAGCTTCCACAACTTCTTCTCCGCTGGACTGTGAGTCTTGCGGGGTGGGGTGGGTGTGCTGTCGCAACAGCGGCCGAGTCTGGAAGGGTCGAAGAAGCCAGCGCGACTGGGACAGGAGGGGCCGGATCAGACTCGATCCGGCTTTCGACTGATGCTGACAGCAAGTGAAAGTGCTCGTTGAGTGTCTGCTCGCATCGCTGAATCCACGTCTGAATCCATGTGGAAGCAAAATTATTTAAGCGATTCGAAATAATGGTGTCTAGGGGAACTCTGGCTTCGTGACGCGTCTTGGTTGGTTTTGGGGCTTGGACTTGGCTCGGCCCTGTAGGAGCTTGCGTTTGTATATCGAAAGAGATTGCTGATATGACTGTTTCGAAATCCCGTTCAAGCTGTATAATTATTTCTCGAAGAAAATGATTAAGCTCTTGTGCTAGTCCGGCTGGCTGGGAAGGAACGGCCATTTTTATATAAAAGTACGTGCTGGTCTGTTTTATAATATTGAGGAAAGGTCAGTCTTTGGCTCAGCGCCCTCAAGGCTCAAAGAGCCCTAAGTAGTTGATCCTCGGTGCGTAGGACACTAAAAGGCCCTGGGATATTTACAGTTGTTTCACAGTACGTACCTGTAACCCCACCTCGACGTACTAGAATAGCTGACAGCGGGCCAGCACCCCAATCTGGGGCCCTAGTGTAGAAGGTCATTTCGCATACCGAAGCTTGACTGACTGCCTACGTGCCCCGCGGATTGGCGCAACGCAGGTCCCACGACAGGGATTACCCCTAATATGTCCACCCAGGATACCTGAGGGTTGGTTGAAAAGAACCGGCGCCGACGTCCCGACGCCCCGAAAATATACTTCTTTGTATTCGATGATTATTCGTATCCTTAGCAGGCTTGTCGAATGGACATGATGAATGGCAACAGAAGTTCGAAATCCGTCTCTATTTGCACTTTGTATGGATCTGGAACCAGCCTTCAAGCTCCACCTCATTTTGTTTACTAGACCGGACCAAAACCAAGACGAAAGCAATAAGGGATTGAAAACAATGCTGCTACAGGCAGTTACACCTGAGTTAATTTTTGTCCTGAAGATGTAAACATCGTCCGCGGAATCGCGCGTGCGCTTCGGCGCAGGAGGACGCGCGGCGCGAGTCTGACAGAATTACTGCCCAGCAGCCGTCCCAAGCGCTCCGCCAGACCCAGAAGTGGGAATGCCGCAACTTTCTCGCATTCGATGATAAGCCGGAAATCACGTGGATCACGGGTATGGTCTGGATCACGGAACATAGCCAGAACCGCCTCAGACGCTGGCGCCGTGTAGACGGAGAATGTGTCTTGCTGGTGGCCTCCGTTCTATCGCGTGGAGGTCGCAACCGCCCGTACTTCCGTCTCCGCCCCCTTCACTGCAACCTATTGTGCTAACGCGATCATCACGGCCAAAATGTAGAGATCCTCGTCGGCATTCTGGGAGCCAAGAGGCTGGTATTGCCGCATATCCAATGCGCGAACGGGTCCGTGGGCTGATGCTCTGTACACCGTGAACCGATTGGCCCTTTGCTAGTCGATGTGCTTCAAGAGGCATCTTGGAGGCGGAATTCCCCCGGGTTGTGGGCAGAAATGTCTGGCAATTGTCAAGTTCACACGGCTGTTTACCGAAATGGGGCTTGGGTGTTTCGGTCAGCGTGAAAGGGAACAAGTTAGTGAGAAGGCACTGGGCGGCGCAAGCGGTCTGGCCTTGGGCCGTCGAATCGTCGCTGGGGAACAACACATTGAGGCCATTGAGGATCTGCTGCTCGAGCGGCGATGGGGTCGTGGGCGGATTCGACGAGGCCCCAGCTTTGGGGACTTGGCCGGGCTGACGTTCTGCAAAACAGCAATGTAGGGACCGTAGATGCTGCTCGTTCCAGAAGGGGGAAATACGAACAGCGTTGAGTCTTGCTGTATATGACCATTCAGGGATGCGGCTGCTGGTTCTGCGAGAGTCTCGGTGGGCATGGCTAATGCACTTGTCTAGGCAGGCATCTGCACCTGCTGCTCGACGCGCACAGTAAGGCAGGGGGCGAAACGAACTCGCAAGTCGTTACTAGCGGTGGCATTCCCGAAGCGCGCAACAGGCGGCTAGGACGAGACGACCGGTCTTCGAAGCGCAGGGCCGAGAAGCAGAGCGTGTACTTGTGCTCGACAATTTCCAAGCTCGACGTCACTGTTGGGACGGGATGGTGCAGGTGGGTAATCAAATGAAGTGTCGGCGACTTTGCAGGACAGAGAGGGCGCTGCAAGAAGCGCTTCAGCTGGTTCGTGCGTCGCAGCACACGTGACGCTCACCACAGGGCCGGATGTGTGGTGCACCGGAGGGCAACACCCGCACCTGCCGCTGTCCGTGGGCTTTGATAGCACCTCGCCACGGCGTCATACCTTACATGTACTAGGCCGGGCGCGCATCGAGACGCGCACATCGAGACGCGCGTACATTCTTTCAACTCCACATAGCTGCGCTTCCGATCACGAAGACACCTAGTTAACGCCCGCGATAGACGCCGAGGTGACGCGACGCGAAGAAGAAAGTGCCTCCGCGGCGCAGACGAAGCTACTCCTGCCACCGAGCCACCGGCCTTGCCTATCCCCCGCAGCCTGGCCATCATGTCGCGAAGGAGCGCCAGCTTCTACGCCTGCCACCTGAGATTCTGCAAATCGTCCTGAAGAACATCAACGATAAACCGACTATACGGTCACTGTGTCTAGTCTGCTGGTCTCTTCGCTCGGTAGCGACGCCTTGGCTGCACCATCTTGTTGAATACGTCGCCACATCCGAGGGATGCCCCATAGCCTCGGTCTTCGAACCGTACCTGACCACCGCGTAGAAGGAGCAGTTAGGGAACAATGGCGAGCGAGTCCATCTATCCTCCTACTTCTGACGGAACAATTCCACCCGACCGCGCCCAACATGTGCGACGACTCGCGATTCTCGGGTGCGATGCCGATGGTGTTGACAGAAATACCGTGGCGCTGTATGCTGAAGAGGCCCTCAAGAACCTGGTCCAGCTGGGAACAGCCGAGTTGCACATCCTGACGGAGCAAGTGTCCGCTGGCCTGATGAGATGGGGCATTCGTACATCGCTCGCAGTTGCTGTAGACCTATTGCGCGTGGTATGACGTCCTTGCTACGCCTCGAAGCTCTCAGGAGTCGGATGCGCCGATTCTTTCACGACGAGACGGCCGCCGAGTTTCTGCGTCCCGTCCAACATCTGAAGCACGCATGGCTGGAGGTCGATGGTTCGCCCGTGGCTCTATTCGTCCTGTGGTACAATCTATGATCCATCATTCGGCCGGGACGCCGTGCAGCCTAGGCCTAGCTCTGAGCCCAGTGCAGGAGCCTCCTGTTTTCCACGGGGTACGTCTGGAACTTGCAATCCTTCAGTCTTATGGGTGTGTCGCTGCTCGAGAACCACGTTAAAAGTATGCTCGAGTCCATCGACTTGCTCCAACTAGGCCATCTTACCTTTCCCCCCGTAGAGCCCTACCCGCTTTTTACACCCCTCGTAGGCCGATTTCTCGAAAGCACCTCGCGCCTATGCGTTCGAGTTTACGCCCACCTGCTCTTTTCTAGCCTCGGTCTACGGCCGACGAGGCTTCCCGTACTCTCCCGTTATATCGCCCCTCGAACCACATAGCGCCCATCACCCATACTCCCCTCCCCCGTGCGCCGGGCCTCGTCGTCGCCGGCGGTCAAGCGGGGCTTCACTAACTCGAGCGCCGCATAGCTGTCATCCCCATCGAGCGGTTCCGCAACGTTTACACCGTCGCCCACATCAACCACAGCAAGAGCACCATCTCCTCCGCCTGCTTGAGACCACCGGCACCATCTCCTCGGCCGCCAACAAGCAGATCCTCCACACCCTTAAGGTCGAGCGCGAGCGCGGCATTACCGTCAAAGCCAGGACCGGCTCCATGATATATAACCTCACCTCGTCGATGCCCTTGGGCACGTCGACTTCCGCGCCGAGGCGACCCGGTCTCCCGCCAGCTGTGGCGGCGCCGTGCTGCTCGTCGACGCCAGCCAGGACATCCAGCCCAGACAGTCGCCAACTTCTACGCGCCTTCGTCGAGGGCCTCAAGATCCTGCCCGTCATCGACATGAGTGCCGCCGACGTCCTGCGTATCCTCGATCAGCTCGAGGGCGACCACATGAAGCCCCTGCGCATGCTGCTGGTGGACTTGTGGTACGACAAATTCCGCGGCGTCATCTGTCTAGTGCGCCTCTTCGACGGCACCGTCCGCGCCGGCGACAACCTGGTTAGTTCGCCACGGCCGAGAAGTACACCGCCGGCAAGATCGGCATCCGCTATCCCATCCAGGTTGCGCAGTCGGTCCTGCGGGCAGGGCAGGTTGGCTTTATCTTCCACCGGGCGTGAAGACGACTCAGAACGCCAAAATCGACCACGCGTTCACCACCGTGGGCTCTGAGGACATTGCGGCCCCCTACCCCGGCTTCGAGGAGCCCAAGCCCATGGTCTTCGCCGCGGTATTTCCCACCGATTCCAGCGACTACCACCGCTTGGCTGGCTTGGCTGGCTTGGCTGAACACATCGGCCAGCTTGTGCTCGGCGACAGGAGCGTGATTCGCCCCAAAGAACACTCAGAGGTTCTGGGAGCCGGCTAATGGCTGGGCCTCCTCAGTAGTCTGCACTGCAGCGTGTTCCGGGACCACGTGCGTTAAGAGCACGGGGCCAGCATCGCCATTACCGACCCCGCCGTCTCAGACGAAGGTGGGCTGGGAGGACGGTACCCCACAAGTCATGCAGATTTGGCCGAGTTCCCCGACGAGTATCACCGCACGTGGGGCACCGTGTTCTACAAGCCGTACGTGCTCGCGACAGTGACGGTACCCGAGGAGTATCTGGGCTGTAGCGGGGGTTCAAAGCCTTGGTTTTCGCATCTATCTACCGGGTCATTCTCATGTCATATATACAGGTCCTTGGTGTCTGAGCGCATACCAAATCATCCCTTCTGAACATGCGCTCAATGTATGGGGCACATAAGGCCTTCCTAAACCTTGATCTGCCTCCATCTCGTGCTGAACCATGCTGTAGCGTGCTGCCACATCAGATTGGTTGCTTACAGTATGAATATAGAGATGTCTAACTTATATAATACTGTAATACAGTACCGTAATAACGAAATCAAATCAACCGGCAACACCTTCCTCCCCCTACTCTTTCCGAAGCCGGTCTGTTGCTGTGGCATATCGAATGGTTGCCCGGACGGCTTCCAGGTCTGGCTTCCGCTTATTATAATTCTTCCCTTTGCCTCCAAGGTACTGCAATAAGAGAGGTTCCTCCTTCCTGTCTCGGTGCACTATAGCAACTCTGTGGGCTGAGATGTCCATCTGGTGCATCGGAATAGAGAGTGCTCGACTGTTTCCTTTGCATATCCGCATGCGCATTCTGCTGACGGGCCCGGAAAACCCACTCCTTTCGGGGAACCACTCAGTCAGCTGTGGCGATGCCATGACCCCGTACGCCTTAAGCTAAAGCACCCCTCCACGGACCACCCTTTTACGGATTACCGCGTTTCGCTTTATAAACGCGTTGGACCTTTAGATAATAATATAGATTCTTTTTATTACCTTTACCTCTTGATTATATATATTATTATTATTTTATTCGTTTTTTTCGAGTTATTTCTCTATATTATCGTTTAATACTTAAAGACGCGCGTAAGCTATAATACGTGACGTAAAACTCGGACTAGGTATTCGCGAAGCCGTCTATAGATAAGATACCGACCGATCCTATATTATATAGCGCCTAGCCGGTATATCGACGCGATAAGAGCTGAATAAGGACCGGTAGGTATTGTTACCATTTTTAAGACTTAATTAACGAATTAAGTTATCGGCTAGGCTAAACTAGGCTTCGTATTAACGCTCGTTAAGTTTAAATATATAACTTAACGAATATTAAACGCTTTTAAGGCGTTTTATATATTAAGGTAACGTTAATATACTCGATTTTTAATTAAAAACGAATCCGTTAAAACTATTAAGTTTAAAATAATTAATTATAGCCGCGTTAATAAAGTAATTATTATTAATATTAACTTTATTTCGATAGATTTAATACTTCGAAACTAGCTAATATCCTTTTTAAACGCTTTTATAATACTAACGAAATAAGTATCGGCTAAAGCGTTAGCGGTAACTACTAGGTGGTTACCGAAGCTACTAATTATGTAGTTTTTAAAAAAGACGTCGAAAAAGGGGAATAAATTACTACCTTAGAGTGTATAAGCTATAATAGGGTAGCCCTCCCGCCGCTAGTTATTTTAAAGGGGCTAACGTTTAAAGTTAATAGTTTTTAAATTAAGATGACTATTTTTAAGATAATTAACGGTTTAAAATATCGCTTAAAAGGTGGATTAATAATTCTATAGTATTAGATTAAATTTAAAATAGTTTTATTCCTTATATTCGATCTCGTTACGATAATAAATAGGTCGTTTTAATTTATAACAGCTATAATTTATATATAAACGAAAATTTTTTATAAGTTATATTATAATTATATCGTATAGGTTTTAAATATAAAAGTTTTTAAGTTATTAAAAAAAAGGCTAAAGATCCTTTTAAAGGTATGCCTAAACGCGGGTTTTAGACTTAAGCTTATTAAATTAAATATATTAAAGGCATACCGCTAGGCTAGGATCAACGTTTTAATTCTTTCGACGATTTAAAATACCTAGAAAATAGCTAGGATTTATTCGCGGGATCGATCGAAACTTTTATTATCGAAATATATTATCTTAATGGATAAGGGTGTCGCTTAATTATGTTTAAAGCCACCCTTAGTAGTTAATAAAGAATTTCCGCCCGATTTCGTTACTAAATTAACCTTAACGCCTATTAAAACACCTTTTAATAGTTAGGCATTAAGAAATAATAGTTAAAAACTAGCCGCTATAGATTTTATTTTTAACTTCTTTTCTTAAAGATTTTTTACTCGTAAGGTTAATAAGGCTTTTAATAAATAAATTAATAAAATCGTGAACCTCGAGGTTTAAATTAATTATTTTTAAGCTAAATTTAATAAAAAGATTACTAAGATATGTTAAAAAGTAAGAATTATATCGAGATAGCGATTTATTCGTATAGTTAATATATAACGGGCTAAGCGAAGGCTAAGGGGTAGGGTTATATTTAAAGACGAATTTATTAACGTTAAGGTATTAGTAAGCCGTAGAACGATATAAAGGGAATAAAAGACGATAAAACGGAGATAAAGGATTATAATATTATTAAGAATATTAGAAAATAGCATGTCCTGACTAATTTTAGTTATAGAAATGACTTTGAATTAAAAGGGTGTGTTTAGTAGGTTTTCTAGTCCGCGAAGGGGTGGTCCGTGGAGGGGTGCTTTAGCTTATGTTCTATTCGGAGACCTTCCTACAAGAGTATAGCAGCCCCCGTCAAAAGGCTTGAACGGTGCCGCCCGCATCCCGACACTTAAGCTTGCTTATATAACTATTTATTAAATAGATTTTTTATTCCTTCGTATCGTTAAGAGAGAATCGGCAATTCTTTAGCCTGTTAACTTATCTCTTATCTTTTATTCTTAAGGAGTTTCTTTATTACTTTTCCCTAGGCTTATATATATTAATATCTCGCCGCTCCTCACTTTATTAATAACCTTTTAAGTTTATAAAATAAGAGGTTAAGCTTAGAGTCTTTTTTATTATTAATAACGTACCTTATAAATAAATTAAATATATAAATAAATTAAATAATCTTTAAGACTTAATATAATTAAGTATAAATTAATTTTACTATAACGTATTTAATATTTTAAAATTAATCGGAATTCTTATTTTTAATTACTTTTATATTATTCTAATAAGTACGAGTATTATACCCGGGCTCTCCGCAGATTTTATAACGCTATAAGCGCGTTTTAAACGTCCTCGTATAATTACTCCTTTAACGCGATTTGTTTTATAACTATTTATTAACGTTCTTTTAAAATTATAGGTCTTTTTTAGCTTATATACGAAGTGATCTTTTATCTTATAGCCGTTTCTTTTTTATGCGGCGGCACCGGCTAAGTATCTTATTCGCTTTTCGTAATACGGTTACTTTATTTTTTAATAAAGCGAGCCGGTATATAATTTAGTTTATATTTTTTATAACTTAATTAAGCTTAATTAAAATTAATATCGGAGAGTAATTTTATTATTATACGATTCGATTTCTAATATATTTAATTTAAAATGGATTTTAATTAAATTATCTAAAGTTTTTAATTCTTAAGGTATAAATAAATTAAAAAAGGTTATTAAAAACGTCGGCGTATATAACTTTATATTTAATTATAAAATAATATATTCCGGGTTATACGATATAAATCTTACCCCTTGAAAACTTTTTTAAATATTTAAAACGGTAAAAATCGTTTAAAACGTTTTTAAAAACCTAAATAAAAAGTCCTCCTTTAAAATATAAGTAAGATACGCCCGTATAAAATGTTTAATTTCTTTCTCGTATAACCTTTTTAATATATAAAAACAGCCGATATTAAAAAATTAAAACTTATATAATAAATAAGAAAGTATATAAAGTATAATAATCGAGTTTTTTTTTATAATAAAGCTCGAAAATTATTAAATAATAATTCTTATAGCTAGTAAAAACTAATAAATAATAAATATTTTTATACGAGACTTTATATATTTATCGAAGTATCGAATCTAGTCCTCGCTTTTTTCGTTCGTAATCTAGCCGTTTTATTTTTTCGATAATAAGCTGTTTTCGTATTAAAAAAAGAGGTATGTTTTCTCGGTAAATATAATATACGGAAAAATAGTATAACTATATAATTCGACGCTTTAAATAATTATAACTTATTCCCGGTTCTCTTATTAAGTTACCCTAAGCTTCTCGTATTAATTAAAAGTTATAACGATTATTTTAAATGAGATTTAACTTATAAAAAAGCCGGTCTTATTAAAATTATAAATATCCTCTTTTTAGATCTTATATTTATTAATTATATTCTATATAAGGGTAGACTATACGCGATATGCGTCGAGATTTTTATAAAGGATTTTTAATAATTAATTCTTCGATTAAAACGCGTTTAGAGGTCTAATTATTATTATATAAAGTTCGAAGCTTAATTAACGCCGACACGTCCCGCGTCGCGTTAACGGAGTAATCGATTCGCTATATTTTTTATACCGCTAAACCAAGGAAGAAACGATCGCGAATTTAAATTAATTATATATCTTATAATCGCCCTTTCTTTTAAATTTATTAACTTTTAAAATTTCGTAAAAATTTCGCGTTTTATAAAAAGACCGAGCCGTCGGTTACAGAGGGTTATATAAAAAACTTTATATATTAGAGCTGTACGCTAGAGACTTAATTTTAAGTTATTTTAAAACGTTTAAAAAGCTAAAAGTATTTACTTCTCTTTTTAAATACCGACTATATTATATTATAAAAGAAATTAAGTATAATATACCCTATAAACGAGCTACGTATATAAGCGAGCTACGCACTTTCTACTATTAAGCCTTATAAGTTATAAATTAATTCGATTATAACGCTTAGAATTAATTAAATATATTAATAATAATTATTTTTAAAGGTTTCTATATTATTTTAATAAATACGCGTATTATACCCGGGCTCTCCGTAAATTCTATAGCGTTATAAGCGTACTTTAAACGTCTTCGTATAATTACTCCTCCGACGCGATTTGTTTTATAACTATTTATTAATGTCCCTTTAAAATTATAAGTCTCTTTTAACTTATATACGAAGTGATCTTTTATTTTATAGCCGTTTTTTTTATACGGCGGCGCTTACTAAGTATTTTATTTACTTTTCGAAGTATCGCGTTCTTACTTTTTAAAAGAGTAACTCGGTATATAATTTATATTATAACCTTTATAATCTAATTAAGGCTAATTAAAATAAATATCGAAAAGATATTTTAATATTATATATTACGGTTTCGAACCTATTTAATTTCGGATTAAGTTTTAATCGAGTTACTTAAAGTTTTTAATTTTTAAGGGATAAATAGGCCGGAAAACATCCTTAAAAGTATTAAAATGTGTAGCTTTATATCTAATTATGAAATAATATATTCCGGATTATTTAAGATAAGTCCTATTCTTTAAAAGCCTTTTTATATATTCGAAACGATAAAAGTCGCTTAGAACGCTTTTAAAAACGCTAGTAGGTAGTCTTCCTTAAAGATATAAATAATATACGCCCGTATAAAACCTTTAATTTCTTTCTCGTACGCCTTTATTAATATATAAAAATAGCCGATATTAAAAGGCTAAAGCTTATATAATAAATAAGAAAGTATATAAAATATAATAATCGAGTTCTTTTTATAATAAAGCTCGAAAGCTATCGAATAATAACTTTCGTAGCCGTCTAGGACTAAGAAGCGATAACGACCCTTCGTACGAAACCTAATATATTAATTAAAATATCGAATCTAATCTTCGCCTCTTTTATTCGTAATCCAGCTATTTTTATATTAAAAAAAAAGGTACGTTTTCTTAATAAAAATAATATATAAAGGGATAACGTAATCGTTTAATTTAACGCCATAGATAATTATAACTTATTCTTAATTCCCTTACTATGTTACTTTAAGCTTTTCGTATCGATTAGAGATGATTATAATTATTTCGGATAAAATTTAGTTTATAAGAAACCCGGTCTCGTTAAAATTATATATATCCTCTTTTTATATTTCATATTTATTAATTATATTTTATACGAGAATAAATTACGCGTAATACGCGTTAAAAATTTTATAAAAGACTTTTTAATAATTAATTCTTTAATTAAAACGCGTCTAGAAGTCTAGTTATCGTCGTATAAAATTAGAGGCATAATTAATACCGACGCGTCTCGCGTCGCGTAAACTAAATAAGTAATTCGCTATATCTTCTATACTACTTAACCGGGGAAGAAATAATCGCGTATTTAGATTAATAATATATCGAATAATTAATTCCTTTTTAAAATTAGAAAGCTTTCGAGAGTTTATAAAGATTTCGGATCGTGATCGAATTCCGCGTCGTTGGCTGCGTAACGTCGATTCTAGGATATAATATATCGCTATAGCTTTTCGTATACTTAATTTCGGGTTATTTTAAAGCGTTTAAAGGGTTAAATTAAACCTTTTTTTTTTTTTTAATTTTATAATTATTAAAAGAGAAAATTAATTTAAAGTTAATTATAAAAAAGTTAATTAAAAGTACGCAGCTCATTTATATACGCAGCTCGCTTATAGGGTACGTTAAAGGTTATTTAAATAAAATATAGCGAAAGTGTTTAATTTATTTATATATTTAATTCACTTATAAAGTACGTTATAAAATATTAAATATTCACTTTTACTTATAAACTTAACGAATATTATTTTATTATTAACCTTAAATTTAAACACATACCTTTACTTTATTATAATAATATACTCTTAATTAACCCTATATTAAGACAGAGCTTAAACGAACGGTTTATAAATTTAAATAATTACGATTATATATCGGAAACTTCACTGCCGCTATCTGCATTCCCCGTCACGTCGGCCAACCCTTAATCACTACATCCCCTGCTAGACCACCTACCGGATCTATTACTACCTTTACCCCTAATACACATACCCTCGCATAACTTTCTAAGTGAATATAATATCTAGTCTATAAGGAAAAATATCGGAGGGCTATTATAGTCCTCTCTAATACCTCGATATAGCCGGGGCGATAGCGGCGGGTAATATGTATTCGAACTTAAACAGTAATAACAGCATCCCTAAAGACCCTCATAATTAAGTCTTAGGCCTAGAGGCGAAATCGGCGCTTACCATAGGCTCGATACTGTTAAGTAATAATAAAAAAGTAAATATCGGACGCATATAAAAGCATATAATAAAACTCTACGAAATATAACGTAGGGGCTACGACGGTAGTAATACTAAAGACGGTATTAACGAGGGGAGCATCTCGGTAATTAAGATTCCTAAGCTACGATATCGGTATAACTAGCCCGGGTGTACGTATAAGAAAGTTTATAAGCGTAAAGAGCACCTCTAACGCTATATTAATACGTAAATAATTCACCGCTTTTATTAAACCTTTTTTTCTCTTCTCTTTTTTTATCCTTTTACTGATAATTTAATTTATATAATTATAACGTAAGAAACATCTCTTTTTAATAAATTTATAGTACTTTTTTTTATAAAAACCCTTTAACCGCTATAATAACTACGTGTCTCACTTAAACCTACACGTTTATTAAAAATATTATATAAGGCGTACTAAATACTTTTTAAAGGCTTTACTCGTTTAACTACGAGAGAAGAACTTAACTAATCGGCAGGGGGAAAAAAGTTTCCCCGCGTAATAATAAACGTAAAGAGCCTCTTACGAGACGTCTATACTAGAAACACGTTATAGAGTTTAAGTTAAAGGAGAAAATTACTATTAAGATTTCTTTTATCGTCTTTATTATAAAGATACTACGAAGGGCTTATAAAAAAAGAGAAGATTCTACGAAAATTAATACAAGATATCCTTTAGTAAATTTGCGCTTAATTTACTTAACCTCGCCGACGATCTAATAGCTACGTGGTTAACCGTGTATATCATTACCTTTCCCTTATAGTTGCCCTTATTCTCGTCGTCTTATACTATCTAGAGGACTAGGGAGATGTCTCTTAGCTAAGGTCTATAGTTATAGTAATAAGTGGCTTACGATATAAGGAGAAATAGCCTACTTATACTATACCTTTTTATATTAATAACGTACGTCACCTTATTATTAACCCCCCCTTATAATCGACCCCCTTAAAAGATTAATAGTATAAATCGACTATTAACTTTAAATAATAACTATTCCTTTAATTTTAAATTATAATATAATCGCTTTTAATAATAAATATAATAAATCTTTTAAAATTCGATTCTTTTATTTTAATTTAATCTAGTCCCTTTTTTATATATTATATACTTTTAATTAATATAAATTTCGAATTCGGACTAATTTATACCCTTCGCTTCTTTCGTAGCTTTACGAGCTTTAACTTCTCTTTTAAAGACTATAATTATAATTTCGTATTAATTAATAAATAATCCTTCTCTTAATATCTTTTTTAAATCTTTTTAAATAGCTAGCGTTATATAGTAGGGTTATTTTAACTTAATTAATAAAAGTATTAAATTTAGTGCTTTAAATTAATACATATTTTTAATATTAATTATAATATATAATTAGTTAAAAGAGTTTAGAAAAGTATGAGGGTCTTATCTTAACTAGCTAAGGCTTATGTTATCTCTTCCGGTTGTTTTCGGTTACTGTTTTCGAGTAAAAGAGGGCTAGTAAGTGGCTTAGTAACATATACGTGCTAAAAACCACTATCACGCTAACCACCCTTAATATTCTAAGCTAATAAAGCCTTTTTATAAGCTCTAGTATAGTATATAAAGAAGTTCTATTTATCGATAAGGGCTAAATTCGTTAATAAAGATAAAAAACCGATCTCTTTTTAATAATAAGCTTTTATAAAAGTAAAGACCTTAATATTAAAGGGTTAAAGAATATATAATAAATAAAGAGGTAAAAATAATAAGTAAATATTATTTTAATAGTAAAGGGATATAAAACCGTTAGTTATATAATTGCTATACCTATTTAAAATAAGTAAACGAGCATCCTTTAAATCGTCCGGGGCGGTTTTTAGTATAAAGATATCTTCGAGCTATTTAACGGCGATTTCGTTATTCGTTTAGCTTTTATTACTTATATCGAACTTTTATCCTTTAAATTTACCGAGTTTTTAAAGGAATTATTACTTTTAAACCGATTTACCCTTATAAATTATTAAAGGAGGGATAGCCTTATTAAGTACCGATATATATTTTAATATAGTCGTTTAGTACTTTAAATTAAGCTGTTTTTATTAAATAAAACGTAATTTTAAACTGTTTATTATAATGTTATTACTTCTTTAACCTTTTAAAATACCTTGCTCGTTTATATTATACTTGTTTTTAAGTTTAATAGTTTAAATTTAAAGTATACGTAATTTAATTAAGAATTAAAACTTAATTACTTTAATTAATGCTTAATTAATACGCTAAGAGTTAATATAATATTACCTCTTTATTTATAAAGCTAGGTAATATTAAAGGAATAAATTTATTTAGTTTTTACCTAATGGTATAAGGTTATTATAAACGGCTAAAACGCGCTAAGCTAGTTCCTTAATTTACGTATGCGTTAGTGCGACGCTAAGGGCTTCTTAGGTTAAAATCTAGTCTGTTAGATACTTTTCTTAAACTAGAGAGAGCTTCTAATAGGTAGATTTTAATTCTCGACGTAACTATCGGCCGTGAAGTCGATTAATAAAAGTAGACCGTAAAATACCCTAATAAAGGGCAGCCTTATAAATAGATTTACTGCTTACTATATTTTAGATGGCGGTAAAGATATTGTTTTCGGTATATGAACATATTATTAATAGATTAGTATATATTTAAAAGAATGAAATAATTCGGATTAGAATTCGTTAAGAAATCTCTTTTTAAATCGAAATAGCGGTGAATCGTGGTAGAAGTCGACAGGGGGGTTAATTATGAGGTGACGTACGTTATATATAAGAATTAACGAATAACTTATATTTAAAGGTGAATTATAAATGTATTTAAATTTAGTTCATCTACGTATTATAACACCTTAGTGTTTAGTATTAAATTATAATGTGTTAAACTCTTAATAAAAGAGCACTAATAAAAGTAGGTAATAAATGTATTAAAATATACGGATTTTTATATATATTATACTTATAATAGAATTAAGTAACTAGCTATTATTTTAATAATAAAATATTAATAAAAGTATTTATTTTATATAGCTCTTATACCCCTAGTTTAAGTATTATATAAATAATAAATATAGCTTTTATTATAAGTAATTATAAGTTATTAACTATTAGTATCTACTTATTTCTTTATATAAGATTAGCTAGTAAGTTAAAGGGGCGGTAAATAAAGCATCATTAATATTATTATTTTATCTCTAGCCTTTAGTCCCAGCAGCTTTAAAGATTAAGCAAGCTTATAAGAAAACCTCTATATTTATCTTATCTAGTTAATATCCCACCCACTTTAACGTCGGGTCTGTAGTTTACGCGCGCGCCTCTTTGTAGCTTTTTTTCGCAGTCCTGAGAAGCCCCTCTTAAAATCTAAGATACGCTCTTGCTTGATATCTGCTGCCTTGAGCCATGAGTTCTCCTTTTGAGAACGACCTAGTTATTTTTAAGATACTCGCTCTTCTTATTCCGTAACCGCTTATTAATTAGCTCGACGCCGGCGTCGTTGCCCTAGAAGCTTGCGTCGAAATCTTTAACTATATCTAGGCTAATGTTAATTGTGACTTCCTACGAGTTATTTTTATCCTTAAAGCCTTACTACTTAATAAGGTACTAGATAGTCCGACTTTTTTTTTACTTAATAAGTAGTTTTTTAACTTATTAAATATCTTGCTTTATATTAAGTGGCACCGGCGTTCTTATAGTAATATCAACTACGTTCACCGATTTTATTTAATTTTTTCTAACGGAGTCTAATATCACGGTATCTTGATTTATACTAGAAACTAAAAGTGTTTTTATTAAGGACGAGTGCTTAAGGCCGACGGATGGCTCTCCGAGCCGTGGATTAAGCATGCCGGTGAGCAGTACGTCTTCGTAGGGTTCATTAAAAAGCGAGAGCTCTTCGTTACCGTGGGTAGATAATAATATATTAGGTATTTTTATTAGAGTAGTAATATTAGATATATTATTAAGTGGGAACCTTAATAATAAAAGAAGAGACGTATTAAAAGAAAGTTTATAGAGGCCGTTATTATCTTTTTACGTATTAATAATTACTCGGCTAAGGGTTTTAAAGGTTTCTAGCTCTTAGCTTTAACTTTTTAAAAAGGTATAAGTGTCTATACTCGCAGCTAAGCATGAAGTCGATTTTATAAGCATGCCCGACGGTAATAGTGTTCGACTCTATTATTTAAGTCTTTTATATTTAGGGTCTATTTTTTTCGACCTTAATAGTGAGCCCTTTAATCTTATACGCATTGTCGAGGTAATAAATTAAATTAAATCGGCTCACGAAAATGAATAAGTATAAGAGATATAAATATAAAATTAAAACCGAGTTCTTTTAACTTGCGATAAATTCGGATACGTAGCGTGAAATATAACGTTTCTAGGTAAAGAGGTTAAGAAATTACCTTATCTTTTAATTCGCCGAGAGTAGGGTATTATAAAGATAAGCTAAGTAATATTCGGCACAGGTAACGGCGTGGCGAAAGGTGACTAAATTATATCGTAGTAGAAATACTCCGTTATTAAGGTAACGTTAATATTGGTTTTTTTACCCTTATTTATTATTAATTCATAAGTTATATAAGAATTAAAATTCGATAAAACTATATTTTTAAGAATAAAAATACCGATTAACATGCCTTATAAGTGAATTAAATATATAAATAAATTAAACACTTTCGCTATATTTTATTTAAATAACCTTTATATTTAATTTCCTTTATAATATAATATAATCGATACTTAAAAAGAGAAATAAATACTTCTAGCTCTTTAAACGTTTTAAAATAATTTAAAATTAAATCTCTAACGTATAGCTTTAATATATAAAGTCTTTTATATAACCCTTCGTAACTAACGGCTCGATCTCTTTATAAAACGCGAAATCTCTATAAACTCTCAAAAGTTAACGGATTTAAAAAAAGGGCGATTATAAAATATATAATTAACCTAAATTCGCGATCGTTTCTTCTTCGGTTTAATAATATAAAAGATATAGCGAATTAACTACTTCGTTAACGCTACGCGAAACGCGTTAATATTAATTAAACTTCGAACTTCGTATAATAATAATTAGACCTCTGAACGCGTTTTAATCGAAAAATCGATTATTAAAAAGTCTTTTATAGAGATCCCGATACGTATTATACATAATTTACTTTCGTATAGAATATAATTAATAAATATTTAATTTAAAATAAAAATATTTATAACTTCGATAAAACCGGCTTTTTTATAAATTAAATCTCGTTCGAAATAATCGTTATAACTTTCGATTAATATAGGAAGCTTAAAATAATTTAATAAAAGAACCGGGAATAAATTATAATTATTTAAAATATTAGATTATACGGTTACGCTACCCTTTCGTATATTATATTTATTAAAAAAATATACTTTTTTTTAACACGAAAATAATTTATTATTAAAGGATTAAATACTTATAAGTATTAAAAACGGCTAAACTATAAACGAGAAAAATAAGGACTAAATTCGATATTTTAATAAATATATAAAATCTTATACGAAGAATATTTATCATTTATTAATTTTTAATAACTATAAAAGCTATTATTTAATAACTTTCGAACTTTATTATAAAAAGAATTCGATTATTATACTTTATATATTTTCTTATTCGTTATATAAACTTTAACCTCTTAATATCGGTTATTTTAATATATTAAAAAAGTCGTATAAAAAAGAAATCGAGTGCTTTATACAGGCGTATTTTACCTATATCTTAAAAAAAGACTTCTTACCAGCGTTCTTAAAAACGTTTTAAGCGACTTTTATTGTTTTAAATATCTAAGGAGGTTTTTAAAAGGTAGGATTTATACCGTATAACCCGGAATATATTATTTTATAATTAAATATAAAGCTACGTACGCCGACGCCTCCGGCGACCGCTTCCGGCTTATTTATACCTTAAAAATTAAATTACATAATATCAAAATAACTCTCCGATATTAATTTTAAATAAACTTAATTAAATTATATCCCGGCTCGCTTTATTAAAAACTAAAATAACCGTATTACGAAAAGCGAACAAAATATTTAGCCGGCGCCGCCATATAAAAAAAACGGCTATAAAATAAAAGATTACTTTATATATAAACTAAAAAAAAACTTATAATTTTAAAAAATATTAATAAATAGCTATAAAACGAATTGCGTGAAAAGAGTAATCGTATAAAGACATTTAAAACGCTCTTATAACGCTATAAAATCTACGGAAAGCCCGGGTATAATACTCGTACTTACTAGAATAATATAGAAGTATCTAGAGATAAAAATTCCGATTAATTTTAAAATATTAAATACGTTATAATAAAACTAATTTATATTTAAGTATATTAATTCTTAAGAAGTATTTCATTTACTTATATATTTAATTTATTTATAATGTGCGTTATAGTTATAAATCTTTTTACTTTTTCGTAACCGGAATTTTAATTTAAAAAAGTAAAAATCTCGATAATAAAATAAACTAGGTTATATATCCCTTACCTCTTTATTTTTTAACCGTAAAAAGCTATAGGATAGCGGCCGTCGAAAGGCCGTAATACTTCTTAGTATACGACACGATAATTATTTATTCGAAGTATAATTAAATCGTATAAAGCCGTAACCTAGATAGTATTACGCGGTGTTACTTTATTTAATAAAGAAACGGCGAAACTGTTACGACCTGACCTAAACAGGCGGCCAAGATCCACCATCCGGCACGGAGCCAGGATAACCCGAGGCGTTTACGAAATCCTATATATAAAGCTAGTCTACGATAACGCCCTACTAATAATAATAGCCCTATTATACCGCCATAGAACGTCGATAAGTAATAATACGATAATAGTACACTACGACCAGCCAATTAAGGATAGACCACGGTGGACAGACAGGAGTAAGCAGACAGGACAAGGCAGATAACAAGGGATGGCCTAAAGTTACGTGCAGATAAAATAAGGGAGCTACCAGATTACAACGCTCCTAATAACCTAGGAGCGACAAGATCACGACGCTCCTAGTAATCTAGGAGCGACGGGATCACGACGCTCCTAGCGACCTAACTCGGATTAATAAAAAAGAGATTAGATATATAACGATAGATATTTCCTATATATTTTATATAAATACTTTTTATTTTAATAATTAATTTAAATATTAATCTTAACTTATTAATAAAATAAATAACTTTAACGAAATTATTATAAATACTTTTAAACTTATATATTTTAATTACTTTCGTTTTTATAAATTATTACTTATTATATTAATAAAAGCAACTTTTATCGCATATTTAAATACTTTCTTATATTATTAATATAAACCTTAATACGTTTTATTAAGTTTCTTTTAAAACCTAAATAATATTTATTATATTTTAATTACTTTTATTTTTACGAATTATTATTTAAACCTTTAAATAATAATATTATAAGAACTATATTTATATCTAGCCTTAATAACACCGTTTAATAAAGAAAGACTTTTATCGCCACCCCTAGTACCTCCTAACGAAACCTTATTATAAATATTAATAATAACGATAATAATAACGAGCTTATATAATAAATATTAATTAAACGAATTAAAGAACTCGAATAAAAAAGTACTAATTATTAATATTATTACGTTAAGCTTAAAAAAGAGCGTAACGAGCTCTTAATTAAAAGCATTTTAAAATAAATACTTTATAATATTAATAAGCTACGAGAAAAGGTGCGTTTCTTTTATATAATTATTAATATTATTTAAACCTTTATTATATTAAAAAAGGGTATAAAGATTAATACGTTAACCCTTTTTAACGAAATAAACGGAAACCTCCGAAATTTCTTTATTTAAGTTAAAACTTATTAATAATTTTATAAAAAAACGTTTTAAAACGTTATTTAATAAGTTATTCACGCCGCCTTGTTCTTTAAAAATAAAGCACTCGTTTGGTTTAAACCTTACTTAAACGAACTTATAAAAAACGATTAATAAGTTAAACTATACCGTATAGAGGTATAGCGTATTTTCGAAAGTTACGACGGCTTCGAACAAGCTTTTAAGTCATTTTTCCAGAACCCCGACGAAAAGCGATAGGCGGAGAAGGAGCTTAAAACCTTTAAGTAAAAAGGATTAGCCGCTTTTTATACAGCCGAGTTCTGGCGTATTATAACTCGATTAAATTATACCGAAGCTATAAAAATTATAATATATTATTAAAGACTAAAAGACGATATTAAGAACGAATTTAGTCGGCTTAACGCCCCCGATAATTTTTTCTCGTATATAGAGCTCACTATTAAGATCGATACCCGCATATACGAGCGGCGCCGTAAAAAGTAAGGCGGACTTTAGCGATAAACTAATTAAACCTTAATTAATATAAAGCGATTATAATAATATAATTATATACCGCTTAAAAATATTATAATATATAACTATTATAATAAATTTATAAACCTCGATATTATTAAATATAATAAATAAAATAAAAAGTTACGTAGCTTTTATTATAATTATTAAAAATTAAGATATTACGTTCGAAAATATCGAGTATTAAAAAAGGATTTTTAACGAGTTTTAAAAAAACGATATATTAACGCTATTAAAATAAAAAATACTATTATAATAATTATTAAAAATAATAGCGTTATTATTAAATATAATAATTTATCTTAAATAACCTATTATAATAATAAATATACTTCCTACTTAGCGGATAAGGAAAATACCGGATAGTTTTTTAAAACCCCGGAAAGCAAGGAGGGCCATAGTTAAAACGTCGCGATAACGCGAAAGGAGCAACCCCTCCTTTATAACGAAAATAATAATTTAATAAATAATATTATAAACTAATTAAAATAATTAATAAATTACGAATATTTAATAAATATATTAATAAACGAGCTAGTAAACGAGATCGCTAAATTTAAAAACTTTAAAATTAATAAGTAGTTAGCTATCCTTAATATTTTTTACCCTAACTTAAAACACCTACGCTAAATACTTATTACGGCCGGTTTTAATTAAAAAATTTATAATAACTACGTAATAAAAAACGACTTATAAATCTCTTTTATATACGAAAAATACTTCACGCTTTTATAAATCTCGTATATATATAACGTTTATATAAAACACCTTACGAAAAAGCTCAAGTACGAATAATTTCCTCGAAAAATCGGTAAATAACCTATTATATAACTATACCCGGATTATATTATTAAAAAAATTTAAATATTAATCCTAAACAAATAACGCGTATACTTATTAATATAAAAAAACCTATAATAATTATAATAATATTATTTAAAAAAACGAAATTAAAGGGAGTATTTCGAGAATTAATAATTTAAATATACTTAAAAAAATCGCGAGCTTATAAATATTTAAAAAAAAACGTTTAATACTTCTAAAACGTATAGGTATATACCTAATAAAAAAACCCTTTTAATATACTAAAAAACTTATAAAACGCTTATAAATTATTATAAACTTAATAAACCTTTAAATTATTAAAAAAACCCGAACTTTAAGTATTAAAAATAATATTTCATATAAGGAAGAATATAGAAACACCCTCATCGGCATACCGAAAAGCGCCTTATAAAAAACGGAGAAAATAATAGCGATAATACGAGGATCGATCGTAAAGAATTATTAATTACCTATAAGAGTAGCGTTCGGGAAATAGACGCCGCTTATTATAAAAGGACGATAATAAGCGGACTAAAACAGGTCCTTATGCTAAATAATGGATAATCGAGCTATTTATAAATATATTATATTAATATTAAATATAAAAAAAGTCTATATTAAGGCGCTACTCGATAGCGGAGTATAAAAAAACTATATTTCACCACGAATCGTTAACTGCCTTAAATTTAAATAATAAGAAAAAAACGCCGTATACTAACTTAAAACCGTCGATAAAGGATTTATAACTTATAACGATAAAGAAGTATAAAAAGAAATCGCGAACTTTTTAATCGATATCGGAGGACGCTATAAACGAATTACGTATAATATTACGGACGTTATAAGATATAATATAATTTTAAAAATATCCTAATTACGAGTAAATAATTCTAAAATTAATTAAAAAATAAGTTAATTTTAATAAAATATATTAAAAAAAGGTTTAATTAATAAATAACGGTTTAAAAAACGACCCCCTAATAAATTTAAAGTTTTTAAAATATATATTATTATTAAAAAACTTAAGCCGAATATTATAATAACTATATTAAAAAAGTATTAATAATTCGAAGTATTTTTTAATAAAAAACTAGAAATGAGCTTACCGTTTTATATATAATAAAATTATAAAATACCTTTTAAAAATAGGAAAGAACCCCTATTTATACTTATATATAAACTTAACCAGGAGTACGAACAAGCTTTAAAAAAATATATTACGGAAAACCTCGAAAAAAAAGTTATATAACTATTTATATTACTAGTAAGCTTCCTTATCCTCTTCGTTTTAAAAAAAAAATAAAAACGGGAAACCTAAGTAATATATATATATCAATTATTAAAAACTTAATAAAATCACTATTAAAAACCGATACCCCTTATTTTTAATTAGCGATTTATAAAATAAATTATTATACGTTAAAATCTTTATAATATTCGACCTCCTTAACACGTATAACTTAATTTGAATTAAAAAAGAAAAAGAATAGAAAACCGCGTTCCGAATTAAGTACGGCTATTTCGAGTATTAAACTATACCTTTTAACTTAATTAACGCACTAGCTAATTTCTAATCCATAATTAACCACGTCTTACGAAAATACCTCGACAAGTTCATCGTAATATATCTCGATAATATCCTTATTTACTCCGAAAACGACAAGTAATACCGAGAGTACGTAAAGCTAATACTCCGGAAGCTATAAAACGCTAACCTATTAATTAACTTAAAAAAGAGCGAATTCTACTAACGATCCGTCACTTTTATAAAATACGTAATATCCCCGGGCGAAATTCGGATAGAACTTTTAAAAATCTCAGCAGTTAAAAAGTAGCTTACGCCCACAAGCGCTACGGAAGTCAGATCTTTCTTAAAACTAGCTAATTATTACTAGATTTTCGTCCCCGGATTCGGCAGGATAGCGACACCCCTAACGAACCTAACAAAGAAGGACGAATTATTCTAATAAATAGAAAAAGAAAATAAAGCCTTTTACGATATTAAGGAATAAATCCTTAACGAACCGGTATTTTACGTAATAAACTCGTTTAAACCCTTTAAGGTTAAAACCGATATATCGAATTACGCGATCGAAAAATAACTAAGTTAACGAAATAATAACGGGAAATCGCACCTTGTCGCATTCTTTTCGAAAAAGCTTAATAAACCAGAACTTAATTATTAAATCTACGATAAAGAGTTAATAGCTATTATTAAAGCTTATAAAGAATAAAAGCATTACCTTAACGAAATAAAAAAACTAGTTAAGGTTTATACTAATTATAAAAACCTTATAACGTTTATTATTATTAAAGAGTTAAATAAACAATAAATATAATAGTTTAAATTCTTATTAAGATTTAATTTCACTATTATTTATTAAAAAAGTAACGAGAACGGTCGCGCTGACATATTAAACCGACGACCGGACTATTAAAAAAATCCCGCCTAAAACGCGGACCATCCTTACCTACGACCAAGACGGTAACCTTATACCGTTAAAATAATTAAACGTTACGAACTATATCTAATATAATAACGATTAAGTTACTAAATTCCGATAATTTAACCAAACCCCCGACCCCGCGAACTACCTTAAGAATCACTTCGAAAACCGCGACGGTCTCGCCTTTTACTAAAACAAGATCTATATCCTTAAGCAGTACCGCGAAGACTTTATCTAAAAATTCTACGAGCACCTTATATACGAACACTAAGGAATATTTAAAACTTAAAAAAAGATTACTAAATAATTCGATTATAAAAACCTTAAATTAATTATAACTAAAGTAATTAATAAGTATAACCTCTATAATAAAATAAAAGCTACCCGATACCGGCCGTACAAAGAACTATAACTAATCCTATTATTAAACAAAGCATAGAAAACTATTATATTTAATTTTATTATTAAACTATTTTTATTAAAAAAACTTTTAATTAAGGTTAATTACGATAATATCTTAATAATTACGAATAAACTCACGAAATATACCTACTTCTTACCGTATAAAAAGTCTAACGATACTAACGACTTAATATACACGTCCCTCCGAATAATCGTTAATTAATACGGGCTGCCCGGAATAATTATTTCTAATAAAAACAAACTATTCACCGTTAAATTCTAAAAGTTACTTATAATATAACTTATAATTAAATATAAACTATTCACGGCTTACTACCCCTAAACGGATAAATAAACCGAGTAAATAAACTAAACCTTAAAATAATACCTACGCTACTATATTAATTACGAATAAAATAATTAAGTATAATTATTATTAATAACTTAATTTATTTATAATAACGCGGATAACGAAACTACATATATATTACCGTTTCGAGTAAACTACGGATATAATCTAGAAATTATTAGAAAACCACTAAAAAGAGAGCTAATACTAATCGCGACCATTCAAATCGAAAAACTGAAAAAACTCCAGATTACGTTATAATAAGACCTTACCTTCTTCTAATAACGAATAAAGATATATACCGATTAGACCAGGTTAAAGGGACTAATTTTAAAAAAGGAGAAAAAGTATATCTTTTATAACGAAATATTAAAACTAAGCGATTAAATAATAAATTAAATTTTAAAAAGATCGGACTATTTAAAATTATAAAAGTTATTTTAAAAACTAAATACCGATTATTATTATTTAAAATAATACGGATATACCTTATATTTTATATCTTATTATTTAAACTAGCGGCTAAAAGTACCCCGATTAATATATAATTAGAAGTTATAATAAATTAATACGAATACGAAATCGAAAAGATTATTAATAAAAAAAAACTAAACGAAAGTATTAATACCTCGTTTAATAAAAAGGTTACCCACTTAAAAATAATACTTAAAAACTTAAGAAATATCTAACGAACGCCGCGGAGGAGCTTCAGGAGTTCGAACAGCAGGATCAACGGGAGACACCAAAGGACCCAGACCCCCGAAATTAGTTAAACCTAGAAAAGCTTAATCCACGTTAAAAGGAACGCTTATAAACTAGAGGTCCCCCACTAAATAACTTTCGTAGCCTTCTAAAGCAAGGAGGATATCGTCCTCTTTATTTAATTCCTCCATATTACGATTAAATAAATTAATACCCCTTTCCTTCACTTTTTAACGAATCTTCCGAATCCGTAATAACCGACCCGCCGCCTTAATAAGTTAAAATTAAAGCTTAACTAATTCCGAATATAGTAATAAAAGTTTCTCGCTTATAACCTCTTTATTTTTATTTAATTTATATTATTACGTTAAAACTTATTTTAAAAATAAAACTATTAAAAAATTATTATATAAACGACCACGATTCACGTATTTTTTATAGCGTAAAAAACGATCCGAAATATAATAATTAAACTTCTTATTTTTAAAATAATATAAATAAAATATATCGGCTAAACGACTATTAAAAGTAATAAAATAATAAAGAAAAGAATACTCGTAAATTTTAATAAAAAACTTTTTAATACAACTTAATACTATAATAAATATATATTATAATAAAAATAAAAAAAAGAAACTTACGAAAATCCCGATACGACGAGAGAATAACGAGTATTTATAACGATTAATTATTTTAAAAACAAAATAATAAAAAGAAAAGAAATAGTATTACGACCTGACCTAAACAGGCGGCTAAGATCTATTATCCGGCACGGAGTTAAAATAATTTAAAACGCTTACGAAATCCTATATATAAAACTAGTCTATAATAACGCCTTACTAATAATAATAGCCCTACTATACCGTTATAAAACGTTAATAAGTAATAATATAATAATAATACATTACGACCAGCTAATTAAAAATAGACCACGGTAAATAAACAGGAGTAAATAAACAGGATAAAATAAATAATAAAGGATAGCCTAAAGTTACGTATAGATAAAATAAAGGAGCTATTAAATCACGACGCTCTTAATGATCCAGGAGCGACAAGATCACAACGCTCCTAATAATCCAAGAGCGACGGGATCACGACGTTCCCGGCGACCTAACTCGGATTAGCGAAAGAAGGATTAGATATATAATAATAAATATTTCCTATATATTTTATATAAACACTTTTTACTTTAATAATTAATTTAAATATTAATCTTAACTTATTAATAAAGTAAATAACCTTAACGAAACTATTATAAATACCCCTAAGCCTACGCACTTTAATTACCTTCGTTTTTATAAGCTATTACCCATTATATCGATAAAAGCGACTTTTATCGCACGTTCAGATACTCTCTCGTATTACTAACATAAACCCCAGTACGTCTTACTAGGTTTCTTTTAGAACCTAGATAGCGTTCGTTATAGAGACGACCTCGCTTAAGTATTATATAACGAACATAGTTAAATTAAACCCGGCGCTAGTCTTTTATTTCTTACTCACCTTTAGAGGGTAAAACGCGGCTAAAATCTTATTAGTAGGTTTTTAATATATTCACTATTAATTAATTCCTTTATTTATAAAACTAGTTTTTTTAAGCTATTAAATATTTACGGTCTTTTTTAAAGCCAACCGTATTTATTTTATAAGAGAGCGTTTTAATTTATAACGTGACTTCGTTATAATCGAGCTAGCTTTATAAAGCCTCTCTTTACTTAGCCGGTAATATTAACGGGCGATTAAAGTCTATCTTTATAAATACCGATCGAAAATCTTTAAGTTACGCCGGGGTTTTAAACTAAAGAAGTTTATAGTTTTATTAATATTAATTATATTTACTAAGTAGTATTTTACTAGGGATTTTATTAAATGAGCTGTCCGTACGTACGGGGGTTCCGGGTTTAATCGGGGTTATATTCCTATATTTTTATTATTCATGTCTATCTTTAGTGCGAGCTGCGAGGGGCATCATATGCCCCTTTTTATAAAACAGAAAAGGGGTTTGTACGCGCAGGCACGTGGCACCCCTTTTAGAATAGTATGGAAAACCTCAGTTCCTGCTGTTCTAATAGTTTTTAAATTCTTATGTGCGGTAAACTTTATAATTTAATTTATAAAATAGCCGTTATTTAAGGTTACCGCGTTAATTAACGATATAAAATTCGAAAAAAGTGTATACCGTCTACTTTAATTAATACTTCGCGTCGAGAAGTATATAGGCTTATACCTTTAAGAAAGCCAGCCCGTACGGCTTATATAGAGGCCTAGGTTCCCTAAGATTTAAGACTTTTTAGTTTATTTTTCGGCCTTTCGGCGCACTATTTAAAAAAGATTAACTAGTCGAGCTTATTATCCGCCCATTTTAAGATCTTATAACTTTTACTCGGCCGAGGTGTAAAGGCAAGGATTTAGTCTACTATTTTAAAGTCTCTAAACGCTTAAGCAGATAGAAAATTTACGAGCTAGTATAGGATTAATTAAGCGAACAAAGGTAGTAAACTATCTTTTCTATTAATTTATTTTAATTTAAAAGTATTTAAGTTTAATATATTAATTAAAGATTTTACTTTAAAATCTTATAACCCACTTTTTTAACGTGTTTTATATACCTTTAATATACTCTAGCTTAAAGTTCACTTTAAACTTTAACTCTTCGTTTTTTTAATTAATTATATAAATAATATCTTAGAGTATATTTAATAAATACTAAAACTATAATAGATTACCGAAGTCTAGTTTTTAACTTTATAAACGACCTAATAAGTTTCCTTTAATTATATTAATTTAAATTAATATTATTTACTCGGCTACTTTTATATATATAATTATAATAATTACGAGTTTAAAGCTAATCTTATAAGTGAACGTAGTTTACTATCGTAAGAAAAGTTAGCCGGCGTTTCTCTCTTAAAAGACTTAACTTATCCACTAGCTCTTTATTTATATACTAGCTATTAATTAATTATAATAATTATTAATTAAGTAAGGATATTAAACTTAATTTATTAACGTTATTAAAAACTTAACTTCCTCCGAAATATTAAGTTTATAATCGCGTTTTTATATATTATAAAATCGTTATATCTTATTATTAATTATTACGATCGGCGGGTTAGTCCCCCGCGGGGTAACACTTAAGGCGTAGAATTAAATAGAAATAACCGTTTAGTTATTTCCGAAGCTTTTACTTTATAGCGTAGTAGTTAGTCTAAACGCACTATAACATTAATACTTTAAGTAATAGCCTTTCTCGTTTTATTTAACCTTCTTAATATAGTTATTTCGATAACTTCGGTAAAATGTTTTATTATTCGCATATTATAAAGGTTAAACTCGAGAAATCGTAACGTATATTTATTTAAATTAAAAGCTTATACTCTCTTAAATAATTAATAATATACGACTTTTAAAGTTTTATCTCTCGTTTATAATTTATTTTACTTTTCTATTAAAACTTCTTATAAATAACGTGTTTATTAATAATAAATTATTTCGATAACTTATTTTAAATAATTAAATTAAAAGCGGCTTCGATATCGAACCGATTATAACGATTTAAAGAAGCTATATTTATTTATATTAAACGAACTACTTAAAATTTAATAAAAATTATAAAAAAATAATACCTAGTAATAAAATAAGAAGTTTTATATATAAAAAGACCGTTTAATAACTAAGTTAAAAGAATTTTAAGAAGGAAAAATAAGGCAAGTTCATTAGAAAAGGTTTTTATAAGTATTTATCTTCGGCTCTATAGAGCCACATTTAGAGTTTCTATTTCGTATAGGGCTACCCCTAACTCCATTTTCCGCCCAAGTCTAAAAACATTAATTTATTCGCATCTATATCTGCCCAAGTAGTTAATAACTCCTGGTACACTATGGCAGTTCACTTTCAACAGCTCCGTTATCGCAATAGATAAACCGGAGGGACCTGAACAGGAGTGAGCAATGCCAAGGCTATCCGAGCCGAACCTGAGCCGGCCTGAGCGAAGCCTGAGCAAAAGCGGCGAGGGGTTATGTAATCACTAGCGTCCAGATTGACGAGGTATAACATAAGTTCCACTAATTCGTCCTAGCCTTCGCCCCCTCGGGAGGGATTGTTCAAGTAAAGTGAGAGCCGCCAGTTCTTCTTTCCATCGTCAAGTTGCTGCAAAACTGTTTGGTTCCAGCACCTAAAATTCTTCCAATAATGTTCGTGTTAGCTTTCTTAGAGCAGCACGCCCATAGTTTAAGAATGATACGAATAAGACTAGTGACATGATTGACACTAATTACCGTGCCAAGACGGGCTTTTCCTCTAGTACCGAGTCTGGACATTGTCAGAAGTGCGGGACCCTGTCAGATCGCGAAGCAGTGGGTGATCGCCTGGACGCGGGGAATGCTCAGGGGTGTGCCTGCAGACATGCTCCAATGAGACACATGCCTCGGCCCGTTTTCCTCTTGCGATTTGGAGATGCCCGTCCAAAAATGAAAGATGTGCATTGCAGCGACAGCAGATTTACGTATTAACTAATAGCTGCGAAAGTGGCATGGGGACCACGAATTTAGGGAGTCGAGCAGAAGTTGTCATTGCTAATTAACCTGATTCTCTTACCAGGGAATAGTTTGCCGGTGCCTACATTGGTATATAATACTATACTCAGAATGTAAAAGCACCCCTTTACTTTCGGTCAAATATAGCATAACGAATATATCGTCTTCAGTTGCCCAACCCTTGGGAGTCAGCGTATTTCACGATACCTCAACTCATGATATCGCTGTTGTGATGGAGGATCCTTCCGCAGTTATACGGGAGACACAGCCGAACTTCGTCAACCAAACATCGTCATGCACGGCTAAGAATAATAATATCCCTGGCGCCACCAACGTACCTGGAGGCAGCAGCGAAGGTGAAAAGCCCGAGGAGGAGAAGCTTAGAGCATACACGGTGCAGGAAGTGACGGAGCAAAAGTCGGGGAAACGACCTCTGGACCATAATAGGCAGCGACATTTACGATGTAACCGAGTTCCAATATCAACATCCAGGCGGTTCCAAAGGTCAGTGGTTTAACAACCTCTTACCAATACTCAGCTTTTGTTTCTTTCTCTATTTTGTTTCTTGACTATATCCGGTAGTGTGCTTCATTGACCTGGCTGTATATGCACAGTGATGCGTGGTGTCGCCGGCAAGGATGCGACCAAGAAGTTCGAGAAGCACCACCGCCGTGGCATCCTGGAGCCGTATAAGCCCACGTATCAGGTTGGCGTACTGGCTGCGGCGGTGTCGCCACCATCTAGGGGTAGTTGGGACCAGGCTGATGCTGTTGTTTTAAAGAGAAAAGGGGGCTTGCTCGGTAAGCTCTGGAAATAGTAAGGCATGGTCGCACCTAGACTACAGCGGTTGGGGTCCTCATTCCGGGTAGTACATGCCACTGAAACGAAATCAGGATAGACGAGAGACAATGGGGCTTGTCGGACTGCATGTTTCGTTTACGGAAATTGACGATGGATGACACGTTGTTGTCAAGCATCAGCGAACAGGCATGCCATGGCAGCTGCATGGTAGAAGTTGATAACAATTTGACTACTGAGCGCGCACACCTATCTTGGCAGTCTTTACGGCTCCTTCAAGTCTTACTACCGTGACGATTTCCGACGTTTGGGCGGATTCTATTTTGCGACTGTGCCCAAATAGCGTGATCATTCCAGGGGTAACATTTGCGAGATGCACACCAAGTAGCTTCACCGCCTACGACGAACGAGAGCATGCCATTATGCATAGTTTAATAAGTAGAACAGAGTATATAGAAACAGTAATACGTATTTATCACCTTTGCTTATGCGAGTGCATAGTAATATTAGTATCATAGTAGGGCGAAGGGTTCCGTGCGCCGCAGGAGATAGCTGCTCAGTATCAACATAGTGATGGGGCTGTCATAACGGATTAGGGAATAACCATTACGAACAACGGTCTCGAAGAAAACCCTCGTCTCTTTCAAATGAAATTTGTAGCGGCCTTCCTTTTCTGGGCTCGCTGCAGGGTAGAAGCACCTAGTGGCTCGGGAGCGGCGCACTTGCGGGCTCCACCCCCAAGGCAGCAGAATAACTCCAGGTTAGGCGGCGCTTCATTAGTCCCATCAGCGGACACGCGAGACATTACTAGCACAGCCAGGGGTCGCTCTCAATGCAAGAAAAAATGGTGATCACACCATGAGAGACAAATACTGCCATCTAGGTGGTCACACCATAAGTGGAAGGCAATACCGTGCACTATGAACTGGCTGTCTGTTCGTCTTCGAACTCTCCCAACCTATGGCTTGAGTCCCTTGCTGAGCGGTTGGATTGCATCGTTTCAAGTCTCCAACCTGTCCTCAGCTGTCACCTTGGACAGTTCAATGCCTGCGTTACCCCGTAACAGGAGAAACATACGAGACTTGCAGGGCTAAGAGAGATATCGCGCCAAGAACGGCCTGTAAATGCGCTTGCTAACAGCTCAATCAGGCAACCATAAAGAGGCCGTTACACTGTCCAGCTTATCTCGCGTATTGAAAATAAGAGGAGGTTAAAGAGCAATAAGTAGGAACCACTAGAAGTGCCCGAAGAACGGAAGGGGCTTGACACCTGTCAGACTTGGCGAGGAGGAATCTCATGTAGGGAAGTGGACTCAAGCCGGGCCTTCGGTGTAGTAGGGGGCCTATGAAGTGTATGCGCTGAAATAGCTTAAAGAAGGTATTTTGATGTGATATGATAGCAGATGTGGTATAGATGGTGGCTACACTTCAGATCCCAAAGATCCACGTGAGAGGACTACCGTATGGGATTCCTATCCTGAAATAGGAACATATAAGAAATCGACATCATGGACCGGGTAGGCCTTGTCATAGAAGAGCGACGACGAGGTAACAACCAAAGAGGCTCAAACAAGGGGTCACCCGTATACGGACCGCAATTTGATCGTCACGAAGCTTGCCTAGGTACTTAATTACTCAGGCCATGTGAAAAGTTGCAGAAATATGTCTTGAAGTGCCGCAAACAGCCAGATGGAAAATGGATGCCTAATTCTCAACACACACATTTTCCTAGCTCGTAAGCTCTGGGCAGTATGGCCGATCCGAGTAGGCCGCAGGACCAAAAGCACCGTGCCCGCCAATGGCGCCAGCTGTGGCATCGGGATATCTACAGAATGGTAAGATAATAAATGAGTTACTGTAGCATTATGGGTAAAAAGACGTCTCAAGATAGACTGTGCATTTTGAGATGCCTGGAGACCGAATTTCCCATCGTTGTCTGCCCAGGTGTGGCGCTTAAGAGGGGTGGGAAACACGGTGGCCCAAGCGTCGTCGGACTTTAGCCACCCAAATCTGGTTGGTCAGCCACTCACTGCCTTCGCTGTCCTTTCACCCTCACCAAGACAATCCCAAACGACCCCAGATTTGACTTCCAGGCAGCAAGATTCGATAGTGAACAGCAGGGTTCCTCCTTACCTGCGGTCGATCTGGTGCTCCACATTGAAGCTAAGAACGGCCGCTTGACTTTACCTTAGGCACCGAAATTGTTCAAACTGCGCACCTGCAGTGTCCGTGGGCCGGGAGGCGTCGCGCCAGCGAAGGCAGCCATATTCTACCTGAGCTTACCTACTCGTACAACACAAAATGGGGGATCAGCGACTTCACATCCGCATCTTCCAGTTCCTTTGGAACCAACGTACTGTTCGTCTATCTATTATATTCTGTCTGTTCGCCGTATGCAGCAGCTTTCTCTATTTTGGGATATTATCCTTGTAATCCGACATATTGGTCGTTACCCCCATCCGGGCCTAACCTGACTGGAGGCTGGACCCCGCCTAACCTTCGCACTAATAACAGCACATCATCCCCGCCATCAACCTGGATACACAATTCCAGCATCTTGGCTTTAAACAGCAGCCTTACCTAGGCAGACACTACGCATACCATATCAATTGCTGGTGTCAAGCTGCTCATTTCGTATCGATATATTCTGTAGTCAACGATCCCGTCATCGGCCAGCCATTCCATCACCAAGCCGCAATCCCATCGACACCGCAACCCTCACTGTCGCTAACTAGGTATTTGGACGTACAGAACAGGGGCCTTGCTCTAACACCCTAGGCTGACTGGTCTGAGGGGGACGACCGTCACCCAACATGGAGTCTTATCTGCCCCTGGGTGGCTTCCAGCTGCCATTCCAGCGGCGGCTCAGCAGGCTCTACAATGACACCAAGAAGTCCTCCGACTTCGTCAAGGAGCCATCCTCGGAAGACCCGGAGATCAAGGCTCTGCATCGCAAGCTCAAAATCCAGAAGGACCGCCTCGTCGGCTGGGGGCTGGAATGGAGCGACCCGTCCAATCAGTCGGCCGAGATCGACGAATCGCTCTCCAAGGCCGGGCTCAGCGACTTGGTCGGCAGCATCATGTCAACTATAAAGGACATATTGGCAGAGGCCGAACCCCTGTGGCTGAGCTCCAAGCGCTGGATAGGGGAAAAGGAACCCGAAAGGCCCGTAGGCGACAAGAAGATCCCCATAGTCGTGTGGGACAAAACGCGATTCGAAGACTTGATCAAGGACCTCACAGCTTCCATCGACACCCTCCATGATCTATCCAGGACCAGGTCGTCTGCCACGTCGTCGAGCAGGATGGGCAGATTGACCAAGTCGCCGTCTTTGCTGGAAGAAATGCGCCCGTTCGGCTCGACGCGCATTCAGACGCCTCAGCAGATTGATCCGCAGACACTGACCAACATCCAGAACATGCAGGCTGTACCGTTGGCGTCGCCCATCACCTCGGAACGGCGCTCCCAGGAGATCGTCTTCATGGGAAAACAGGCGTTTGCCGATGTGCGACGCGGACGCCAGGGATGGTCACCGCTTCTACTCGAGTATGCTCAGTTCGATCCTATCTACTCGACGACCGGCATCATGCCTTCCATGTCCCGCTTCGAAAAACTCAGCGCAGGACTCCAGGCCGAGTCGCACAGGTCTCCTGGAGCCTGGAGTGGTTTGCCTCTGTTGCTCGGCTACTACGAGGACATGGAGAACTCCCGACTGGGCCTCGTCTACCAATTCCCCGCCAACTTCAGCCCCGTCACTTTCGAGAACCTAACACAGAACCCCATCGACAACCTGTGCACGTTGAGCGAGCTTCTGTCGCGTCCCGATTTCGAGCCACGCTTGGAGGCAAAGTTCCGCCTGGCCCACAACCTCGCCAACACAATCTTCGACATGCACGCACGAGGCATCACCCATGGTAACCTTCTGGATTCAACGATATCATTCTGCAGCCCGGTTGGCAGTGAGCACAGCATGGATGTGGCAGAAGTTGATGTCAGGAAGCCTCTTGTGTCTAGTTTTGACCTGTTCCTGAGGATGGTCCGACGCTACCGGCATCAGTGGGAACCACCCTCTACCGACATCCCCTGGACCCACGAACAACACCCCAGTCACCCCTGGCTAGCTCCAGAGACTCCAAGACCCTCGACCTCTACTCCCTCGCTATGCTGCTTGTCTCTATCGGTCTATGGACAAAGCTTGAGAACTTGACCCGGGCCCGAGCTCACCGAGCATTCCGGAGTCTGTCCTCGAGCAACTTGCTATTAGATGTGGCACGCTCTACATGAAGGCGGTGCAGGCCTGTTGGAACGCGGTCGACCAGGAACTTATGCGACCAGGTGCAGGCGACGAGATACTGAGTCAGGTTCAGATCCGAGCTAGTCGCTACCTCGAGGCCTGCTCCATTATCGACGGTGTCAGTGGCCTGGACGATCGGATTAGCGCCGATATTGGAGACGTGCCTATCACTCCACGCGAGCGTCAGCCATCGCTTGCCGTCTCCATGTCCTCCCTGGCTGGCCCGTCCAAGGGCGACACCAAATCCCGATCCCCCGCTACCCCTCTCCCGGCAGAGCGCAGGGTTGAGCAATCCGATGTCTTCCAGCCAGAATTTGCATCAGATCTGGGGAAGCATGGTTCAACTTTTGGTGAATTGCCTTCTGAGCAGGGCAAGAGTCGCGCAGGTCCCACTCCGGCCCAGACGACCGAGCCTGTTGCTCCCCTTTCAGATAAGCCTAAGGTATCCAAAGCTCGCCTCTATCCACAGATTCCTCTGCCGCCTGATGCCGTCAAGCAATGGAATAGTGTGGTCATGCCGCAAATCAACATGGCGCTGAAACACTTCTACCGCAAGAACCCCGAGTCCGTCGAGATCTCGCTCGAGTCTATCGGCGAGTCTCCACAGGCGATTACGCCCACGGTGCTTGTCGTTTGCACTTCGGTCAGCAAGGTCCGCTCTATCCTGAAGAAGAAGCTCGGTGTGCTGTTTGATGGATCCACGGGATTTGGGCTCAAAGTGTGCCGGGGGTCCATGCTTCGGTCTAGGAAGGGGAGGTGACCCGAAGCATGGCCAAGAGCGATGAAGCAGGATCCGACATGGGGGAGGGAGAAGTGGAAGCTGCCAACCCCGACTACCAAGAACGACCTCATAATGGAGCGAGCATTGGAGCTTGGATTGGTGACCGGCACCTCCCTCCAGTGAGCCTTGGCGGCCTGATCATGGTCGACGATAAGCCGTACGGCATGACGGTGCATCACATGCTGGACGACCCCGACCAAGCCCACAACCAGAAGGACGATCCGATAGGAATACCACCGGTCCGAAGTAGTGCAGCCTCTCAAAGCTTCACCCATCTACAAGAGACGGATACATCAGAAAGCAGCAGCGGCGACGACTTCGCGTGCGAGTTCTCCGACAGCGAGTCTGACTACTCGGTCACAGACTTGACTAGCGACGACGAGAGCGAGGATGAAGACGAAGAGTTCATGGAACCTGGGGACATACCAGGCATAGAGCCAGGTCTGGGAGAAGGATATGTCGTAACGCAACCGGCCCTGGACGACATAGGCGACGGCTTCTATCCCTCGGAAGACACCATGGATGATGACCATCTGGATACTTGTCGTCTTGGCGAGGTATATGCCTCTTCGGGAATACGAAGGCGCCATGATCCTGAAGGCCTCATTCACGAGATTGATTGGGCCCTCTTCTCGTTTGAAGATGAGAGACTTCCAGACCAAGACCAGAATCGGGTACCGCAGGCTTTACCGGACTCGCCAAGCGGCTTACTCCAACCCACTGCGATTACTTCCTCGTCGGAGTTGCTCGGATTGGAGGTGCAGTGTATTGGCCGGACAAGTGGCATGCAGACGGGCTTGATCATGCCCGCCCTCACCTCGGTCAAGATCTACGGGCGCGCATCCCCAGCCACACGTACCAAGTCAGCAGCAAAGCCGCGCCGAGAACAGGAGGAGGCAAGACGGAGCCGACCATGAGCGAGCTGACCACTGCCAACATGCGCAGGATACCGGGCTTATCACTGGGCGTACCAGGAGATTCGGGAGCGTGGATTATGGAGCGCCACAACGGCTCACTCTGCGGACACGTTCTGGCCTGGAGCGAGCGCAAGCAGGTGGCTTACATATGTCCGATGGAGGTCTTGATGTTGGATATTGCCGAAACGCTCGAGGCTTCCGACGTGAGACTACCCGGTGGGAGATCGGTGTTATCCGGTCGGCATCAAGAGGTTGACCTAGACGACTTGGTTGATGAGGATGAGGATGAGGATGAGGATGAGGATGAGGATGTGGGTGCGGACGAACCGGAACTCACGAGCAGTATGAGAAGGCTTGCGGAGGATCTGGATAGGATACACATGGGAGAGCAGTAGGGTGGTATCATGATGCATATCAATAATTGATTGAATGAGAATAATGAATAAAAGCCCTTACCCCTCTCATCCTCTTGACTGACCAGGCGCTGACGGGCGCGAACCCTGTGATGATCGCCAGTGCCCCTCCAGGACTGCCACCAAACTAACCGTCGCAACTATTGGGAAGCATTGCAAAGCCGGATGGGGACTGAAGCCCTGAGCTTACGTGCTTTATCACCTTTATTTCTAGACGTTGGGCCGTACTATGTAAGCGCCGTTTTGTGTCACCTAGAAATGCGCATGGGGAGATTTCAGGCTAGTTTGGTTAGTGTATTGGTGGCGGTTCACTTTTTAATGCCGCCCGCCAGAAGCGTTAAACTTGGGTCTTGCCGAGTTGTTACGGCCGGCCAGCACTAGGGAACTTAGGAGATAGAATCCTGTCCAGAGGATGAGAAATGTCCATCTCATCTCTAATGCCTATTCTTAAAACTGCATCTTGTTATTACTAAGTCGGTTGGCAAGAATGAGAAGCAGGGTGCATGGGTACGGAGGCGTCTCCGAGGCCAAGACCAGCAAAAATTGGCAGGGTGGGTTATGTCCGACTCATGTTTGCCGACGGTTGACGCAATCAGGGGTTCTCCATCGGCTTTCATAGACTTATCGCCGCAAGGAGAGAAGGGTTAGTAATTCAGTAACCATTGTCAACGAGACCTCAATTGCCATATGCGAAAGCCCCTTTCATTGCTTCGAATCCTACTTAATCTATTCGTTTATTGTTATTGGAATGAAATGGCGCAGGCATGACGACAGTGAGGGAAGAACCGCTTAAACTCCGATCGGCGGCGTTAGCTCTGAGCTCTACTTATGTCAGCAAGAATCTCAGGCACTCGCTACTCGCTACTCGCTACTCGCTACTCGCTGGCTAGGAAGTTGCTGCAGCTAGGCTTTGATAAGTTGAAGTTAGTGAACGACCCGTGAGCGACCGACGGCAACTGCCGGTGCGGAAGAAGACCGCGCGCCCACTACCGATCTCGTGGGTTCTCGTGGGTACCGACCAGCGAAAAGTTCCCACTTGCATGACGTCCTATCTCATTGGAGATCTACTTTTATCTAGATGCATCTGTGTGGACCGACACCGAGGAGCGCCACTTTTCACTCCAGCAACCAGGCTCGGAAATAGGATAGCCATGGAAACTTAACGTCATCGAAGTTTCGCTGGCTGGGTAGATAAATAAAAATCCGAAAAACTCAACTCCCCCGATGCTGCCGATTTGTCAGGTCGCTTGGGGCTTCGAGTAATATAAAAAGCCATGTCGTTGCCGCACTGGTTTGGGATGTTGTTTTCCGGAGAGCATCAGAGTCTTTAGAGACAATAATAAACACACACAGCTTTACTATAAAAACAATAACTTGAACGGTTTCCCTTGAGTGTCTAGGATACTAGAATATATTTTCGCAAGCTTCCACCTACCACATCACACATCAATCTCAACATGCCTTCCTTCACCGTCTTTAAGGGTACCAAAGATGGCAACCCGAAGAAGAGCACCACCACCCGGCCCGACGAGCTCCAGGGCGACCAGGTCTACATGCGGATAACTGCGTCCGGTCTCTGCGGAACCGATCTTCACTACGTAAGTTTGAGCCCATACTGCCCACACCTAGCTTATCCCTCTAGACGTATATATAAATATACTGACACTGCCATCCACAGAAAACCGCCGACATGGCCCTTGGCCACGAAGGCGTCGGCGTCGTCGAGCAAGTCGGCCCCGACGTCAAGGACCTCAAGAAGGGCGACCGCGTCGGCTGGGGCTACGAGCACGACTGCTGCGGCCGCTGCCAGGAGTGCCTCAAGGGCAACGAGTGCTACTGCCCGTCGCGCGCCATGTACGGCTACGCGGACCTGGACCAGGGCAGCTTCGGCACGCACGCCGTCTGGCGCGAGGCCTTCCTGTTCAAGCTGCCCGACGGGCTGAGCGACGAGCATGCGGCCCCCCTGCAGTGCGGCGGCGCCACCGTCTGGAACGCGCTGCGGGCGTACAACGCGCAGCCGACCGAGACGGTCGGCGTCATGGGCGTCGGCGGGCTGGGCCACCTGGCGATCCAGTTCGCGGCCAAGATGGGCTGCCGCGTCGTCGTGCTGAGCGGCAGCGACAGCAAGAAGGACGAGGCGCTGCGGCTGGGCGCGCACGAGTTCCACGCGACCAAGGGCGCGACCGAACTAAAAACCGAGACGAAGCTGAACCGGCTGCTGGTGACGACGTCGGCCATGCCCAACTGGGACCTGGTGCTGCCGCTGCTGGCGCCGGGGGCCGTCATCCACCCGCTCGCCATCGACGAGGGCGACCTGCAGATCCCGTACATGCCGCTGCTTCTGGGCGGCATCGCGATCCGGGGGTCCGTCGTCGCGCCGCGCCACCTGCACAACGAGATGCTGCAGTTCGCGGCCCTGCACCGGATCGCGCCCGTCGTCGAGACGTTCCCGATGAGCGAGGAGGGGATCCGGGAGGCGATGGGGAAGCTGGAGAAGGGGGGGTGCACTTCCGGGCGGTGCTGAAGAACTAGGGAAGGGCCTCTTTCGGGCGATCAGCTTTTAATGATGAGATGAATGGGGTATTCATGAATGATTAAGCATTGGTGTTGTAATACCACATGGACAAAGCGAAATTATAGAGGTGTATGGATAGGTACGTATAGAGACGATGGAACAGAGAGAAAGAGATATACCTATCCAGACCAGTGGTAGACTTGGAATAGAATTGATACCATAACCACTCATGAAGACTTCTCCTTTGATCTTTTCAGCGCCTGTCCTATTCTTTTTTTTTTTCCTTGTTTACGTTTCGATGTTGAGGCTAGAAGATTCCCTCAGTAATTGATCACCTTTGGCTAGGCTAACACGGCAACAATGGATGGACCAAGAAGAGCAGGCATGAAAGAATGTGACCTGGGTTAAAACACCAGAACAATGAGGGATAGTCCTCCCCTTCTGTTGGTTCCTGCCTATTGTTAGGTCCATTGTTCCTGTAGGTCTTCGTTATGAATGCTATTCTTTCCTGCAGGCGGGATATATAGCCAGGCCATCTACGCCCAATATTGACGCCTGCTCTAATCCATCATCGTGTATCTCCTTTCATCAACCTCTAGTAGATCTAGAGGGAAGTTACTTACCAACATCCACTAGCCACTTGGCTGCCCGCCCCCGTATCTGTCCCTCCTCTCCCACTTCTAGCCAAGATGCCCCACCAGACCCTCGCAGTCCAGGGCCTCCAGATCGAGGTCCCGGCCTCGTACCACTGGCTGATCGTCCACGTCCAATACAGCTGCGGGCACAAGCCGCAAAAGAAGAGCGGCGGCAGCAAGGGCGCCATCCCCGCCACCGTCCACCTCCGGGGCGACGACAGTCCCCACGCGGGGCCGTGCCTTCCCTTTTTGAAGGGCCTGCGCGGCTGCTACGTGACGGAGATGGTGCACCAGCTGGCTGGGCAGTGTCCTGTGTGCGAGAGAGATCAGTGATCTCGTGGCCGAGGGGCTGGATATGCGGTTTTGAGCTGGGTAAGTAGGTAGGCGTCTCGTTCCTCGAACAGATAGATGATGCTCGAGTCTGAAGAGAAAAGGGGTCTAGCTTGAGGGTGCTGACGGGAGGGGAATAGATTAGCAGCGGTGGCAGTAGCAGGTAAGTTTTATTGTAAATACTTCTTGTATACAAGAATTTCACAAATATAGGAATTGCCACCCATAGTCGAGAATGCTTGCTTGTTGTTTGTCTCCTGAATGATTTCACGTGCTTGAAAATCGCGTTTCAGGGGAGTTGGCAGGGGGGTCCTTTTCTTTGTCCTTCTGGAAGTTGGTACACCTGGAATAGGTCCCATGCACACCTACCAGGGGTGCACGTTGATCATTCATAGTGACCACGGTGTTTGCATCACGACCTAACTCGAGTCCTTGTTGGTGCTTGCCCATGCTGCATGTGACATTTGGGGCAAATGGCATATCCATCTCATCGATAACGAGGAGTATAAGGCCACCAGTTCCGGACAGTCTTCGCATATGAACGACATGCTTCCTTAAAGACAAAAATTTCGAACACTCACCCTATGAAGCCTTACACCGATTTGGAATGGATCAAAAGGAAAATACGAAAACATATTACCCACCACGGGCCCGTATGCTACTATCCCCTTGACCGCTGAAGACAGCCAAAAGAGTGGGGTCTTTGTTTTATCCAATCACATAGCGTGCATCTAGCTATAAGCTAGTGGCACAGCTCACTCAGTGGTACGTGTGAAAAGCTTATAGCTAGATGCACGCTGTGTAATTAGATAAAACAAAGACCCCACTCTTTTTGCTGTATTCAGCGGTCAAGGGGATAATCCCGAGAAATCTGCTATGAAATCTATATCACGAATTATACGTGCTGTGATAAATCGAAAAAACAGCCGGGCATTCTAATTAAACGTGATGACCACAAGGGAGATTTCGACACAGCTTGCAAGCGAGAGATCGGGTATTTATGGTACAAAAGATCGCTGCTGTGTTGAATGTAAAATGCGTGAGTGGAAGGAGACCTCGAGAAACCCGGCAGAACTCAGAAAGGTTGATTCGGGCGTTGGCATCGGAGGTGCCATCGAGGTTCTAGAAGAGGAAATGAAGAGAATGGAGTACGAAGAGGAACTTAAACAAGAGGTTGCGAAGATAATACTCAAGTAGAATCAGCCTCAGCAGTCATCAAAATCAACGAAATCGGAGAAAAGAGATCCCTTCCGTGAGAAAGCTCTTCCCGTTTGTGCAAAAGCATCCAGAAGGGTCAGCGAAGCGCTATGGCTCTCATCCGGCGCGAGTCAAGTAGCGCAGTTACGCTGATCCCTGTCCTATAATCATCTATGCGTCCGTTGTGGGCAACTCCCTCCAAGGCGGACACGCCCCGTTGATCTTCGCCTGTGGCGCATCCACACCACATGTGTCCCGGTTTTCCAGCAGCAATTTCACGATGTATGGCATTACCCTTAGGTAGCTGGACAGTAGGAAGGTGGTTGTTTATATTCAGAGGTCAAGTAGCAATGGCACTGCGTCCCAGGTTAGTCGTGGTCCGTCGCCTTTTAGACGGCGTGGGCAAACACAATAGCAACAGCAGCAGTTGGCCGACGTGGGCAGCTAAACCAACCTCGAAGGAATCGGGTCCAAGCCGACGCATCTTCTCACTTTCCGGATCAGCAGATGCTCAGGGCCCTTGTCATCGACCATCGTTATAAAAGGGTCCGGTACATCTCGTTAACACGTTACCGGACAGGGCGGCCGTGACATACCGGAAGAGAGGGATTCGGAACAGACGCTCCAGGACGTCCAAGAGGTCGAGCAGGATTTCGTGGCATGTAAGTCTAACAGGGCATCGGATAACGAACGCGGTAGGCCGTAGGGCGTCATGCTCATGGACAAAGTCATCGAGCGCATAGTATTAGACAAAGCGACCAGTCCTCCACCGTGTCTCTATTTAGCAAGTGGAAGATATCATCGATGTACTCAACCTAACTCTCCCATTCCCCAAGAAACTCGAGAATCGCCCAGATAGATTGCCAAGATCAAAGAGACATTGCTGTTCTTAACCTCTCGCTTATAGAGACAATTGATGGTGATGCTCAATGAGTGGATGGAAGGATCTAAGGAGGCTGAAAGGACATGATCGATCATTTTAAACTCAAAATTACAACATGAACAAAAAGTAGAAAAAAGGGAAACAGCTTGGTATCTCATATATGCTCATCAAGGTCAAGATCCACTAGAGACCTGATAAAGGGGGCAAAAAGGAGGTTCAAATCCTCACCCCCTGCTATGACCCGTCCCTTTTCATCACCAAAGGTGCCGTCCATGGTATAGATGTGCTCTGCCTCCTCTTCATTCAACCTGCGCATTCCCAAATCACTGCAGACGAAGCCTGGCCGGGGACAAAAAAAACAATGATGGAAAACCCACTGAAAGGATTGAAAACTACTACTAGAGAAATACGTGTGAACGGGTATCATGTGTACGCGAAAGAAACAAAAAAAAAATGACGTATCCCTCACCCCATGCCTTCCTGCAATGCCCTGTCTTACTATCCATTCTCGATCAACAGGTCTCTCTGCCACGCATGTGTATGCGCGCAGTCATCCCCCCATCCCCTCTCTTTTCTCTTCACCCACCCCTATGATCGTCCTTCCTTGTCGTACTCAGGAATTTTCGTCTGCTGCTTAGCATGCAACAACAAGACGACGACAAGATGCCCTTCTCCTGTACGTCCCATGAGAAAGAGACAGGACTAAACAGGTAATACTGATCGCTAACATGCTTTGGTCTCATCCATTCATGCCACGTGATAATTAGAAAACCGAACAATGACGCTAGATTCCTCCCAATGCTCGTTACGCAAATGAAAATGCCCTTGATAACCCGCCCAGTAATCCTTGTGATATAGGTTCTGTCCCTGATCGTCGCCCCCTGCCATTTCCGCTCCGAAGCCGGGTACAGTACGGGGTGGTGTTGCGGATGAATATAGGATCTTGCCGAATTGGCCAGCAGACCAGGACTGTCTCCATGGTGATCCTTATAGAAGCTCGGTACTTATTTCGTCCCGAGGCGAAGTAGTAGTAGTATAACGACGTGCGTTTCATCACGCGAGAGAGATTGCCGATTTCTTTACTCTTCTTTCTCGTTCCCCTAAGCCGCCGTGCTGTCGACTGGAACCCTCTCCTCCGATGCTCCAGCTTCAGAACCGGCACGCGCCCAATCTCCGTCATGCCGCCACCGCGGCGCGCGCTGCTGCTGCTGCCACTGCTCATCGCCTGCCCGTCGCGCAGGTCCTCCCAGTGTCGCCGCAGCGTCTCCTCGCCCACGACGAGCTCGAACCCCGCCAGAAAGCAAAAACTGATCTCGAGCCGCGCCAGCTCGACCTCGCTGACGCCGCCGACGCGGGCCACCTTGGCGTGCGGGTACGACAAGTCCTCGAGCGCCTTCATGGCGACGCGCAAGCCCGCCAGCAAAAGCCGGTGGCAGTTGCGGCGCGTGACGGGGATCGCGCGCTCGTCGACGGCCAACCGAAAAATGTAGAGGGACGTCGCGAGGTAGACGGCCGTGCTCATCGGACAGAAGCGGTGCATTCTTAAGTAGGTAATCCTCGATGCTGATGGGCGGCGGCGCCTTGCTGTAGAACTTGCGCGTGATGGCGCTGTGCTGCAGATTCAGCGGCTGCGAGTTGGCGCCGATGACGAGGTAGGGCTCGGGCGTCGCCGTGGGCGGCGGCGGGGGCGGCATGGGCGTGTGCCGCAGCTTGACGCCGTCGATGGGCGCCTGCGCCTGCGGCGGGAAGAAGGGCGAAGTTGTGGAAGCCGCGGTGGCTTGCGCGGCGGCTGCTTGCTCTTCCGCCTGGGCTTGTTGGTGTAGCCGCAGCAAGCTCCTCTCGGAATGCACGCGCACGATGTCGGCCTTTTCCTTCGCGAAGCCGCGCATGTGGGGGATCGTCGGGCTCGTCGGCGGCGGCGTCGGGGGTATGTCGCCGGTGACGCGCACGAGGGCCTCGATGCCGCCCGAGAGCAGCTTCAGGGCGGCGATGGGGCTGAGCTTGAAGAGGTCCTGCGACGAGATGCTCGGGGCGTGGTGCAGCGGCGGCGGCGTGCGCGCCTGGACGATCAGCCGGGGGTCGTCGGACGGGATGGGCGCGGGCGGGGGGAGGTCGGCGTCGCCTGCTTGGGAGAGTCTTCGGAAGGGCCTAGAGCATCTCCTCCGGGCGGATGGTCGTGGGACATGACGCCTTTGTAGTAGGCGCGCAGTCAAATTCGGGGAGGGTGTTTGTTCACCACACCTGTCTATTACCAACAGATGGGACTTGGGTTTTGGAGTATTTCGCTTCTTGCTAAAATCGGCTCGAATGTTGGTTCCTTTTGCAGTGTCCGCCTTCCATCAATGCCTCGTTCGAATTTAGGCCTAGGCCAGGGTCGAGAGGCGAATTAAAAAAAATCGTCGATCAATCAGTTCGCGCGGACCCTGGTTTAGGGTAAAGTGGGTTTGGGTTTCGGTTCGATTTCGTCGCCGTGAAGAGTGGCTACCGTACCGACTGAGGCTTGGGGTGCGCGTTGAGCCTCATATCATGATCATGTAGTAGAACAAAGCACATGATTTCCCTCCCCCACGTCACGTTCGTCTGACAGTCGCACACTACGCAAAAAAATGTGTACAAGGTACGAGAAGAGAAGAGTGCGCGTAATAGATGGGGGGTGCGCGGGAAGTATTTAAACAATAAGGGCGGAGGAAAATGGCGCCTAAATACGTGTTCAGGTGATAAAGTAAATCGTGGGTTGGCGCAGTGTTCCCGTATCACGAGAGAGAGAGAGAGAGAGAGAGAGAGAGAGAGAGAGAGCGATCGATCAGAAAAGCGCGGGTTTCTGTTACGTTGTTGTTTCGCCTCTGTCTGCTGTCTCGGCCTCCCTACTTTCAATGTCTTCTCGGGTGGTGCAGGTGGTGCGAATGTGGGATGTTCAGCACGCGTGGGGTTGAGCTCTTAGCGGGTCGGGTTGCTTGGGCTGCTTTCATCTCAAAGTGAGGGGTAGGACGACTGTAGGACTGGAGGACAAGACCGGGACCAGGCAGAGAGATGGGGACGAGTCATGGTTCAATATCAGTTTCTGACTGTTAGATTGAGATCAAAAATCGATCGAGAACTCATGATCCAGGTCGCTATTGGGGGCTCGTTATATGTATGAATGGAGCTGGCTGCATATGCCCTTTTCTTATCGTACCATCTTTCTACGCTTCGGTACGCCTGAACGGAAGAAAGAGGCTGGCTGGGATGCGGGATAGTGGATGAAATAGTTGGTGAGATCCCTTGGATGCGTACGCGCGTGCAGCAAAGCAATAGTAAAACTGTACAGTACTCCGTAAACACATGGCCAATGCCCGCTGGCTAATGGTGAGGCGGGAGAAAAGTCCCGGCGCCTTTCCTTTCAATGTTAATTCTCGGGTCGCTTAGATCAGGTCCTTGGGTCTTGCGTGGGATCGGCAGTGTACCCCGCCATCAGGCCAGTTTGCCAGTGATCTAGACTCTCTCTCGGTCACCTGCGGGCTTGTACAATAGGATCCCTGAAAGTTGGTCTATTTCGCATCCTTGTGTGAAAGCCCTTGTGCAGGTATTTCATGCGTCTGCAATACCTCTATCGTGCTGAAACGTATAACAGTTACCCAGCTGTGGCATATTTTTAACGTGGTATTTCCTTAATATTTTTATGTTTCGAACGGGACGACGATGTACTTCCTCTACGATAATGGCCTGTCGATCCTTCATCTGAAGTCCGAAACGGTATCCGTCAACTAACAAACTTTCAGGGGGGCGGGTGTATGGATATCTGACCTGTCTGCCCTAGAGAGTGTCCTGGATGCACTCCTTCCCGGCTGTTGAGGTTGCAGTCCCAGGGGAAAGGCACCACTGTATTTGCTAGGCGGGCAAAGATCTACATGTGTGAAAACATTCGAGTCTCTTTCGATTTGCAATCTCAAGATTATGATCGGATCTAGTCTTCCCCAGAAAAACAATGGCAAAGGCACTGGAGAAGATGGGAAAACGAAAACCCCAGTCCCAGCCCCAGCCCCCCTCCCCCAATCTCGGAGTCCCTGGCCGGCGGTCCTCACTTTCAGAGACCCTTCCCTTCTAGCGAAGTCAATAAGGACAAGCGCCTACATATTTGAATGCCTCGTGACTCGACTCATATCCACACAGAAGCGCGGTTTGGTCTTTGACAGCCCAGGGTTCAACTTCTTGGCTGGGCTAGTAGAGAACATCTCGGAATGGTAGTACCAAGTGGTGAGGGCTATTATTATGAGTGGTGGAGCGAAGCAAGGACATCATACCGCATACTTGAGTTGGACCGTGAACAGTATTTCGCCAATATCTTGAACGACTCCGTGCTACATTGCCTACTCTCTGAGCTCATACGCGCGGTCGTGGGAAAAGATGCTTCGTGCGTGATATGGACCTGTCATCCGACCTGAAAAAAAGAAGAAAAAAAAGAAAAAGGTTGCCTGCATGTTATCTGCTGTATCGAATAATCCGTTCTGCGACATGCCTAAAAAAAAAAGAACTTCAGGCTGCACTAGCCGCGAATCGAACGCGGGGCCCATCGATGGCAACGATGGATTTTACCACTAAACCACTAGTGCTTCTCAAATGGGGTAAAGTATAGGGACAAGATAAAAAGATACTATTATCATATATCATACATTTCCTTTTGGAGTAGATACCTAGTTTTGCTAGTATCTTGAGGAACTTGATTTACTTCTCCTACACGGGCAGCGAAAGGACAGCACTCAGTCAATACACCGCAAGACCAATTCAACAAGTTTCCCATCAGGTTATTCATCAAAAGAAGTTGAGAACAGCGTTGGGCTTACAGGGCTATAGAGATAGGTTCTCTCCAGCACAATGCAGACACACGCATATATCTTAGACCCAGCAGGCAAGCAGCCACACCCGTAGAAGCTGCAGCTATCCAGTCCACACACAGTCAAAGTTTCATTATCTGGCCGTCTGTATATATACCACGTAGCGATATAACAGAGTAGTTAGGGTAAGTTAGGCAAGTAGCTCTAAGTATCCAACAGTGCGATTGGTTCGTCGCAGCATGAACATGCACATACACACCCCCAGCTCAACACCCCGAAACCACCTTACAATCCAGCACCGCGCTCTGCCCGCCCCGAACCGCCTCGATCCCCTGCCGCAGCACCCCTTCCAGCTCGTCCGCCCGCTCGACCTTGGCCGCGAACAGCTCGCCGCCTGCCGCCGCCTTGGCGATGCCCGAGAAGTCCGGCACCGGGTCGAACGAAATGTTGATCTCCTCGTTGGTCGCCTTGGACCCGAGGCCCTCGGGGTGCACCAGCATCATGGACTTGCGCGGCGCGTTCCAGCCTATGTGGTCCAGGGCGTCAGCATTTCGTCTTGTCTTTCCTGAGAGAGGATTCTCTTCTCTGTTTCATGTGGGAGGAGTAAAGCATCGATCAGACACAGCTGAGAACTAAACGTACCTTTGTTGTTCAGCACAATAGTCAACACCGGAATCCCATACCGCCGCGAAATCCAGTACACGCTCCCCGGCACGCTGAACAAGAACGTCCCGTCCCCCACGATCTGCACCACGAACTGCCCCTGGCCGTGCCCGCCCGCGAGCGCGTCGCTCGCCAGCTTCAGCCCCAGCGCGGCCCCGCCCGACCACCCGAGCCCGCCGCCGCCGCAGTTGATCCACGACCCCGGCTGCTCCGGCTGCAGGTTGTCGTGCACGAAGCCCGTGTTGGTGACGGCCTCGATGGCCCAGATGGTGTCGCGCGGCACCAGGCCCTTGAGCGTGCGGCAGAGGTGGCCCGTGCCGAAGGCGCCGTCCTGAGATGGTTTCGTCCGCGCCGCGATGTCCTCCAGCTTCTTCGCGTGCGCCGCGACGAGCGCGTCCCAGGCCTTGGCGGCGGCGTCGCCATTGAGCTGGCTGCTGAACTTTTCCGTCATGAGGTGCGCCGTGACCTGCTCGACCGACGTCAAGGCGTCGGCGCGGTATCGGTGCTGCGCGGGCACGTAGAAGAGCGGCATCATCTGCTTGAGCGGGTCGACGTCGATGTGGAAGACCTGCGCGTCCGCGGCCGGCTTGCACTGCGTTGGGATCCAGGGCACGTCGCAGTCGAGGATCACGATGACGTCGGCCTCGCGGATCTCGGCATCCACCCCAAAGCGCAGGCCGAGCCAGCCCGGGTGCGTCGCGGGGAAGCACATGTCGCTGCCGCCCGTGTCGAGCACGCGCAGCCCCTTGACCGTGTTGGCCAGCGCCACCAGCGCCGGCGGGACCTGGTGGTTGCGCCCCGAGTAGCCCGTGATCAGGAGCGGCTTCTTGGCCGCGACGAGCGCCTCGGCGATCTTGGCCACTGCGTGTTGCGGCAGCCCGCCGAGCTCGACGCGGTCCCAGACGCCCTGCTCGAGATGGTAGGGCTCGATGTCCTCCTCCATGACCTCGCGGGCGCCGATCAGATACACGGGGCCCTGGGGGTCGCTGGTGGCGAACTGGAGCGCGCGGTTGACCATTTGCTTGATGTTGCGGCCCGTCTTGACCTCGGCCGCGTACCGACAATACTGGCCCACGATGAGCTTCTGGTCCGGCACGTCCTGGATCCAGTGGATGTACTCGGTGCGCGAGCCGCGCATCTCGCCCTCGAGTGTGAAGGGGCTCATGCCCGCGAACACGAGCACCGGCGCCCGGCCCGTGCTGGCGTTGTGCACCGCCGCGCCCAGCCCTTGCGTGCCGACGTCCACGTGCACGATGACGACCTGCGGCTTGCCGGTGAGACGTGCGTAGCCGTCGGCCATGGACATGGCTACCATCTACAAATGGGCGAAGAAGACGTTAGTGTCACGTTACTAGAACGGGTACGGGCATCGGGTCGGGTTCCACAAGCGGGCGCATCTACTCATTGGGACATGTGATAATCCGGGGAAACTGGCCGCCTTTCTCGTTTTGCCCCTTTACCATGGCCTCGATGATACTAGGGTGGTCCGAGCCCAGGTTGACAAAACAATGCGTCACGCCGGCCTCCCATATTGCCTCAAAAAAAGCAAACGAAGCCGTATACATATCGGAGGGTGTTGTGGAAGAAGAGTGCCGGCGACTACTATTAGGTTTAGCGTGGAGGGGTGTGAGGTCCTGTCGTGGCCCTCGAGATCTGTAGCTCAGAGGTAGAAGGCGGGTAGGTTGTGACAGAGTTGGAGATGTACAAGCAGGAGTATGTATAGGGGATGGAGGTCTTTTAAACCGAGGGGCCCGAAGTGAACCGCCAAGTGGGAGGGGACCTGCATGGCCAAAGGGAGTAGACGAGGAAAAGCCGAGCCCGGCATCTTTATTCCAGCTCTGGCCGCAGCAGTGCACATCATGCAGCAGCAGCAGCAGAGTTATTCCGGGGAGGAATGCATGGCTCAGTAGTGGAAGCCAGTGGCCCCTAGGATCATGACCAAGTTCACTACCAGCACTACCCCGCGGCGCGGACAATCTGTCATGTCTCGGCCATCGTCGCGCCCCAGCCCCTGCTTCCACGCTCGCGGCCGCGGTGTCGCTGCTAAAAGAAGAACCGTGACGGCCAGGCGCGGGCTGTGATAGGGCAGCGGGCCAGGAGCTACGAGTCGCCGGTGCAGTAGCGGATGCTGCGGATCTGCGCCGCCATACCCCAACCTGATATTGATTGTGACGAGAGTGGATCGCGTTGGTGAGGAGTAGTCGTGGTTTATTAGGGCGTGGGGTAGTAGTCGTCGTACCCCGATGTTTTGGCGGGGTAGCAGATAATGATGATAGTGCCGATAGCTTCCACGGCTGCTGGCAGTGCATTATCAGAGCGTTTCCCCCGTCAGCACCCGCAGCAGTTGGACCACAGGTAGGGTACCGGGAAGTTGACGATGGATGAAGTGCCTTGGACATATTGGACGCTTTTCCTCTCATGTTTCTGGCGCAACCTGTTCGATTGTTGACCCGTTCAAGTTGAAACATTATTACGGGAATATGAGGTAAAGGTCAATGAGGGCTTCTCTGAATGATATTCCGGAAATACTGCTAGGAACGCAGCTTCCTCGGTATGCGAATGATACAGTTAGCATGCTTTTGGAGACGACCGCTCTTCCCGCTGCCCCCACAATCTCCAATGCACTTCATTAATGCCTGGATGCTCGGAAACGCTCTCTGGTCTACGCACATAACTACACGCACCTATGTTTCCAAACCAACGGGATGGCGATTCTTCCTTCACCTAAGTAACTGGAACATGGCACACATTGTATTCTCTGGTTTCCCGGGGAGCATCCTAGGTTGAACATTCCACGTTCCACAGCCCACACTACATACATACCTTCCTTCCCCTTCCCTTGCGTTGGCTTGAAACCCCTTTAGCACAGGCTTTCAGGGTGGTGCATCCCATCCCACCGAATCCCAAGTTTCCGGGTCATCCAGATGGTGGTTTTTTGCAGATCTTGGCAGATCACATACTAATCCTCAGCAAGACCAGCATGAGACAAATGAGCAGCCAACAAACAGTCATGTGCACAAGACTTGGGTCTGCGCAAACCGGCATTTACGTAAGTCATGACATGGCAGAGAACGATGCGCTTAGGATCGGCTCTATTGAAGAGCCTCATGCCTCATGCCCCATGCCCTGAGCCGCTGTGTCGGTAATTAGGCTAGAGTTCAAGATGCCTGGTATGAATGTGACTGTAGTCTTATTGCGAGTCGGCCGCTGTCAAAGGGGGTCGCACTTGCATGCCTATCCAATGGCTGGCACCGCTTGAGCAAGAATAAACCGGTTTCAACACCGACCGATCATGATACTCAGCAGAGCAACAATAGAATGACTCTTTTGGACCAAAAAAAAACCTCGTTCCTAACACTGGAACTATGGCTTTCTATCCTTGGGTCATTTTGAACTGTTTTCGAAGCATATCACCGGAGTAGCTTCGGAACATAGGCCCGTTCAAACCCACCGAGTTTACTGCTTGGCACTCACCGCTCTCGTAACGCTTCACCGACCTTGCGCCACACAACGACACAAGCCTCTATATATGTGTGGTCTATGTCGCCAACTCAGTGATGGCGTAGAGTTGGATGTTCTGGGCGTTTCTCAAGGATAGAAAAAGCAACACGGCGAATTCAGGCGAACTCGATGAAATCATAGAGGGACCGCGGGAGCTGAGGCCTCTCAGCACTGTTGGCCGGCAGGACTGCCACGTCTCGGGCCTACGCATTCTAGCTCATGTAAAGTTCGGCAATCATCTATCGATCTCAGCTTCTTTCGGACTCGACAGTGCCTTGCTTATCTGGTTCTGCAGCAGCTGGCTGGCTGTCATGGGCTATGGAAACTTGTAAAAATTGAACAGGTATGTGACAGAAAGATAACTCTTGGTTTTGGGGAGCTGTTGTGGACTTTTTAGGGGTTCGGAGGCACCCGGCGCCTGTGCGTGGTTAGTGCCTTGCAAACCCACAGCCTCTCACCAAAACCAGGTTCTGGGATTATGCGCACCATCTGATAGGGTTCTATCCGTAATTGTCAGACATTGATCAAGACAAACATGAACGCCCTCTCATCAGGTAATCAAAGTCTAAGCCGGAAGCAGAGAAGTGGTAATTAAATCCTGACCGGGAAGATAAAAGTGAGATAGAGTGGTGGGAATGTCTTAGATGGCCCGAGAATGACAGAAAGGTCTTGTACGGTAGGCTGGAAACTGGATCTCGAAAAAAGGCTAAGTTACAGGGGGCAAAATAGCAGAACAAGACTCCGGCAAACAATGATTGGCGCAGCTTCCGCCACGACCGTTAGGACGTTGCAGAACAGTGCAACGGCTCTCGCACCTTGCAACGTGACTGGTTCCTGGCTTGCTGGCCACGCCTTACTACAGGCCATTAAGACTTCTCGACCCCAGCTTTCTGGCTGCCCGGTTCTCCCGATTACGTCGTCAATGTCCATCTTATGGAATGACGACCTGCCAAGCGCGAAGCACCATCGTGGAACCCCCTAACACGCATTAGACGACAAACATGCGTTTGGTGCTGATTAACAAGCAATGCAGGCTTGCCAGACTTTGCTCTCGCACGCGCCCAGATGGAGTCTCGCCATCCACCACCACCATTATCTTGAAGAGGGCTCCCGATTGCCCCGATGGAACGATCGCAGCTGCAACACACCCAAGGTGAACTATTCAATGCGTTGCCTCTCCCTCACCTTGACTGGCTGCAACCAAGGATGGGGGGCATGAATGACCAAGCCAATTAGACCGGTGGCGACGTCGACCTTAGCCAATATTCTCGAACGGGCCCGACCAGATTGGTCCAGCAATGCAAGCGGCGACCCGACAGCATCGGACCATGTCGCCCATTGTTCATTGTTCCAGGATGCCACTGACCACCGATCGCAATAAACACCGGGGTAATGTCACCTCTAGGCTCTGCACCGCCCTGCTCAAACCTACAGATTCTGGGCCCTGTCCAACGTCGATCGGCAATTTACCCGTCATACTGTAAATAATGGGCAAAAAAAAAAAATCAATGCAGGGGAATACCTCCCACCGACTCATCAACCATGACGGGTGATTGGTAGATCTGAGCCAGCTTTACCGTACTTGTATATGGTGGTGCAGGTGCCCCGGGACCCGAAGTCTGTTTAAATGAAAGCGCTCCCTCAGCGCCTCCTTCCTTCCTGTGACACTCCGTGCCAACAAGTGACACTACTTACCTTAAGTAGACCGTTTTCATATTGAACGAGGCGGCGATTCTTTCCCTCCCGCGTTCACGTCCAAGACCTTCTCCCACCCTTATCCACTCGTTCCAAGGTTGAATTCGTCTTTGGAGATCCAAACAAGAGACCTATAATTTTTTGATATTGGTTTAGCGAAGACAACTTCAGGAGAACTTGATCGGAAACATACACCCATCATGGGTCAAGGACCAAGTTCGCCGTTGGCCGGCTGCCTCAACGCCGTCTGCAACGGCCGCACCGGCTGCGTCGCGTATCCCGACACCCCACTCTACCAGGTCGCCTGGGTCAACCGCTACAACCTCGACATCCCCGTGAACCCCGCCGCCGTGACCCGGCCAGACACGGCCGAAGATGTGGCCGGCTTCGTCAAATGCGCAGCCTCGAACAACGTCCAGGTGCAAGCCAAGTCGGGCGGGCACTCCTATGCGTACGTTGCACGCCACACACCCACGATGCGGTTCCCTATACCCAGACTTTGATTCCCGATGAGCTAACATATGATGCCCTCCCTCCAGCAACTTCGGCGTCGGAGGCAAAGATGGCGAGCTTGTCATCGACCTGAAGAACATGCAGCACTTCTCCATGGACACAAATACCTGGCAGGCCACCATCGGCGCCGGCACGAAGCTCGGAGATGTCACCGACAGGCTCCACAAGAACGGCAAGAGGGCCATGGCCCATGGCACGTGCCCGGGCGTAGGCATTGGTGGGCATGCAACCATCGTGAGTTAGCTGAACTCCAATTTTATGCGCAATATGCTGACTATTGTTCTTTCCAGGGTGGCCTAGGTCCCTCGTCGCGCATGTGGGGATCTTGTCTTGACCACGTAATGGAGGTTGAGGTGGTGACGGCCGACGGCAAGATCCAGCGGGCCAGCGAAAAGGAAAACTCCGACTTGTTCTTCGTATGTGCATCCATCCATGGCGAGCGAGCAGAACTAACTCATGATGAATAGGCTCTGAAGGGTGCTGGCGCAAGCTATGGCGTCATCACTGAATTCGTCATGAAGACTCATCCCGAACCCGGCAGTGTCGTCCAGTACAGCTTCTCGTTGACTTTCGGAAAACATGCAGACATGGCCGACGTCTTCGAGCAGTGGCAGACGCTGATCGGCGACCCGGACCTCGACCGCCGGTTCGGCACCGAGATCGTCATGCACGAGCTCGGCCTCATCATCACGGCCACCTTCTACGGCACCGAGGACGAGTTCAAGGCGACGGGCATCCCGGACAAGATCCCCAAGGGCAAGATCTCGGTCGTGATCGACGACTGGCTCGCGGTGCTGACGCAGCAGGCGCAGGACGCGGCCCTGTACCTGTCGGACATCCGCAGCGCCTTCACGGCGCGCAGCCTGGCCTTCAAGAGCGACGAACTGATGTCGAAAGACGGCATCTCCAAAATGATGAAGTACCTCGACGACCAGGACCGCGGCACGCTCATCTGGTTCCTCATCTTTGACGCGAGCGGCGGCGCTATCGGCGACGTGCCGATGAACGCGACGGCGTACTCGCACCGCGACAAGGTCATGTTCTGCCAGGGCTACGGCATCGGCATCCCGACGCTGACGCAGACGACCAAGGACTTCATGAACGGCCTCATCGACACCATCCAGGGTACGGTGCCGCAGACCCTCACCACCTACCCGGGCTACGTCGACCCGCAGCTCGGCGCCGGCGCGCAGCAGTCGTACTGGGGGCCCAACCTCGACGCGCTCGGCCGGATCAAGTCGCAGTGGGATCCCAAAGACATGTTCCACAATCCCCAGAGCGTCGCGCCCCTTACGCTCAATGCGCGCCAGGAGTCGTCGGCAGCTAGCAGCATTAACAAGCGACTGCTGCGCATACTGTGAAACCGAAGCCGCTTGTAACGTGACAACGGCGCAGCAGCTTTCTCGCTAAAGGAATATGGAGAAGTGGAGGAAGGAACCTAAGAACTGCTTGCTTTTCAATTCTTATGATTGTACGACTTTTTATTCTTCATGTTGTTATGCTTTTTTGATACCCGGATGCCTAATTAGCTAGACTAATAACAGCAATGATCAACACCTGCCGTATGTCCTATCAGGTCTCTCAGGCTTTTGGTTCAGCTCATCACTATTCGTTAGTGCGTGCATGCCACCCTGGATCCCTTGTCTCATTAGCGTGCTATTGGTATAGCTATGCCTGTCTGAACGCTAGCTGAGCATGCGAGTTTGGAAGGTTGTTTCCTAAATGGACGACATGTTTGATTGCTTTTGCCGCCATTTGATTTTTCCTCTCGTAGCGGGTGTGCCATGTTTTACATCGTACGCATCGTGGTTTCGCAGCGTAACCTAGGTTTGTTTACGCATGCCAGCCACAAGCAGTCTTATGCCAGTCGTCCCGGCTCAAACTGTCATGGGGTGTTGTTATGTGTGCCGCGACCGCGCGGTTATCACTTCTTTCGCCTTTGCGGAAACGATGTTTGCTAATTACTGCCCAGTCTACACTGACACCGACTAATTCTCTCTCGCAACTTTCTATCACCTTGACTACCTGGCTGAGTCCATAACTAAAGCATCGATTGATTTGACCCGGGAAGGGACGCCCAAGGGGGATGGCTTTATGGTTGTGACTCTGGGTTGAACAGCTTCTTTGGGCCCATCCGTGTGTCCAACCTCGCGACGCCAATGGCCAGAGGCCAAAACCAAAAGCTATTGGTATGCGGCACATGCCACAACACATCAACATTCGCCTCATCGTATTGTTGGCCAGTTTGACCAGAGTTTCGTGGTGGCGTCCAAGCTCCGTGATCTTGGATGTCGGGCCGACATGGCGCATCGGAGTCCCAAACATGGTGCATTGGGTCCTGGCCCCCGACTGCTTGGTCGCACAGCGCCGCGACGGTACGATCGCTCCCCATCGTCGCCTCCCATCGTTGCTTTCGCCCGAGATAGCCTGGGCTGGGCATACATGCCACCGCCGTCACGCACACTTTTGGTGCGGTTCCCGCCCGACATGGGTTTTCTTTTCTTCTATCGCCCATTGGCTTTTTGGATATGTATTTGGGTAGTTGTTGTTCAGTCCATCGATGGGACTTGCGCGAATGGCGACCCCGACTCTCTCCGTCAATTGAGGTCGGTCACGGCTCAAGCCTACACGATGAGCGACACACACCGCCGAGCACCTCGCTCGCCACCGCCGCCATCTCGATCTCTATTGACGTGGGGATACACGAGCTTCAGAACCTTCTCAGGGCGGAAGCATGTCTTCAATCCAATTGCTTGATATGCCACTCGGGCCCAAAAATGTGAGGAACAGCAAAAAAAGAAAACCTTGCATCAGCCGTGAATCGAACACGGGCCCATCGATGGCAACGATGGATTTTACCACTAAACCACTGATGCATTCTCGGAAGATTTGGTTGCGGATACGGTTTTATGTATTACGATTAGTTATATAGGTCTGGTGAGACTCAATAAGCCAAGTTGTTATCATGTGCCATGTCACTTTGGTGGGTGGGCAACCGACAACGAAGCCACTGCATGATAAGGATTTGGCCGCCACTGCTATCCAGCGCTAGGGAGGATTGATTGCCTCGCTAGATATGTAACGACACAATCCTCTCTCATGAAAGCAATCAACAGGACCGGCGGGCTGTATGGCAAGGCGAAACAGAGCTCGCTGGCGTGCGATTCCCCTATTTGATCTCGCGCATCCTAAATCAAGTTGGTCTTTCTCCCAGCCTCATGAGAACTGGATTTCGATTGCGACGATGGAAAACTGGTAAGAAGATAGGGCCCACAGCTCTGTCTTCTTCGGAATAGGGGCTTGGTCCGGAGGGGCCTAGGACACCAGCCAGATACCTGTAATCACATCACAAACGGTTCTGCACCGCCGTAACTTGATAGATAGAATCCTAGAATCAAACATAGGAGGTAGCTACTGTCTTATTTCAAGACCCGGGACTCCAAATTTCGTGTGTTGGGCCGACATGTGGCAAGTTTCCGGACGTCGTAGCGGCTTCCTGACAAAGCCCATGATCAGTGGTTCTCCGGTATGTTGGTATCATAAACTGCTTGTTGATGACTCCTTCTCTTGGTCTTGTAAGGAAAGATTGCCTAGGTGGTGCTGATGAGCCTGCTATGTTCCCCTGTGTAAATCTCAGCATGCGTATAATAATGCATGCAGCGAACCACCGAAGCTGGCAATCAGGGTCGCTTGTCAAAAGCAAGTGACATGTCTGATTGCTCCTAAACTCATTGCTATCTGGTGGTAGCAACTTTTTTCCTTCTGTTAGTCTTTTGATTCTACGTGGACGGGCTAAAGTTAAAAGGAGAAAGCTTCGTCTTGGACGTGGGTGATCTTCTATCCTATGCTACCTTTGACCCATATCCTTAGCAGGCAGCGGGGATATCTTTTCATCCTGATTTATATATTACCAGAGAGAGTGGTAGCATATTTCAATTTCAAACTAAACACCCTCCTTCTTATGAACTACTCTCGAGAATTATTGAGACCGTGTATTTCTACCACAATAATACCATCACCACTTTTCCACTCTAATCAACACCACCGAACTCCTTTTCACAGGACTACCATATCATACCTACACAGAGATACCACACACGAAACAATGGCCCCATCAACGTTCCCGCAATTCACCCGCCTCTCCCCCGAGCTCCAGGCCATGGTCTGGCAGGAGTTCGCCCGTGACGAGGCCGCCAGCCGGATCGTCGTCACGCACAACGAGCAGCGGATCTACGAGGACGGCGAGCGGCGGCGCGCGGACCTGCGCATCATGCCGCTGAAGCGGCTCGTGAGCCCCCTCCTCACCGTCTGCTTCCAGGCCCGCGAGGCGGCGCTGCGGCACTACCGGACGCGCGTTGAGGTGTTCGAGCGGCCGTCCCCCGTGCCGTGTGTCCTTCCCAACAGTGGCAGGTCTTGGGCCGCGAACCTCGAGTTCCTGGTCTGCTACCGGGCCAAGACCCTGATGGACGTGGAGGGCGAGGGGGCGATGTTGACGGAGGAAGATGAGCCGCAACTCGAGCCTCAGCCTCGCGGCTGCGTCTACCTCGACCTGGAGAGCGACCGCTTCCTGATCTTTGAGCAATGGTGCTGGTCCTCTGGGGTCTGGCAGCACTACGGGTTCAGGGCACTGTCGGACGCCATCGACGACGCGCGGGATCACAGTGGCCGCATGGGCCGCGCCGACTTGGACGCGCTCCTGGAACGCCGCCCGCCAGTGCTCCGGAACGCTTCGATCAAGCTACTGGACGAGGTCCTGCAGCAGATCCGCCATGTGGTCATCGACGACCACGTATCCGCCGGGGAAGGAGAAGAGGAAGGAGGAAACGGAAGCGGAAGCGGAGGCCAAATCAATCCGCCTGCAGCGGTGGATGCTGATGATGAGTCTTCTACCGCGATCCAGAACACCCTGCCGAGGGCCTTCTCGCCCGAGGGATCGTCTCTGGGGCTACTTGGTCACCGAGGAGAGGGCCCGCTGCTTCTTCGACGACCTCGAGGACAAGGGGCCCGGGCACCTTAATATCAAGAAGGCGAAGATGGTCCGTGGGCCGGGTGATGAGGAAGACGTGAAGAGGTATCTTGATTGGGACGACATTGATGCCCAGGATATACAGGGATGATATGTTTTTCACTGGTTGCGTAGGGAGATGTTCGGTATACGCCAGGTCTATTTCGAAGCTTTCTGAGACATACGCAGTTACCTGTCTACTTTCAATCCAATGTACCCGTTCCCGTTTATCATCTCTCGCAACCCAGATCCTCTTACGTGTATCAGAGCTAAGCATAACCACTGGCGATCAATTTTGCTCATTGTTCCGTCCATCTTGCTTGTCATTGCCTTCAGTGTCAGGGCTCGGGCTGTTAATATCCAAGAGCGAGAAGAGCTAGAAGTGGTGCTCTAGGCATAATTAAACGCGTCGTGAATAATTACTGCCTACCTTAATCAGCTCCGGAAACGAAACAGCACTAGGTATGAGTACGCGAGTGTCCCACTGAGCAAGAGCGTGAGGGGGTGAGATTCAGGACCAGACAGGGTACGGCAGGTGTGAGGAAGATGTGTTGAAGATGTGGTGAGTGAGTGACATTTTGGGTAGTAATTACTAGAGGAGAGAACAACCTTAACTTCAGTACAGATGCTTATTAAATACAATCAGTAGTGTCATTCTCGAAACTGTATAAATACCTACCTGTTTCTTTACTTAACCTGCCCTTTCTTTTTCCCTCTCTTTTTCTTGCGATCGCCGAACTGAAAATCACCAACAGCACAAGCAGACTCAACTTCGTCAACTTTGCTCACAATATCAAACCTGGTATCCGCATTGACATCCTTTCAGAAGAAATTTTTCGTGCTCACCACTTAATAAGTTGTTCTCGTCCGATCACGGCTCTTTCTTCGACTAATGCGTCAAAGCATCCCCGAAAATCATCATGACGACCCTTGACGCCAGCATGTCACAGCAAGAGGGCCCCGCCACTTTCCACCCGTTCCCGCGTTTGCCCGACGAGTTGAAAATGATGGTCTAGAATCGCTTTGTCGAGGCTGAGGCAGCCCGCCGAATCGTCATTCTCCACACAACCGTTGGCCGAGACAACCCCGAGGGTCCCCTGCCGCCCGATATGCTGCTGGACCTGAAGGTGCTGGCGGACAGAGACTGGAGTGGCGGGAACCCGCGACGATATGCTCATCGACATCCAGGCGGACGCGGCTCGTCACCGAGGCTGCGTATACCTGAACCTATCGACCGACAGGTTCCTACTGTTTGCGCAGTGGTGCCGGGAATCTTACGGACTCCGGGCCTTCTCGGCGGTCTTGGACGACTTCAAGTACCACAGCATCCCCTTCGGCGTCGAGAAGCTGCTGGCGCGCCCACCCCCGGTGCTCCGCAACGCCTCCGCGCCGCTGCCAAAGGACGTTACTGCCGGCATACGCCAAACGGTGTTCCCGTGTAACCCTCGGGGCCAGTGGATAGACCCGGCCCGCTGGTGGCTGTACGAAGACCAAGTTTTCGCCAACGTGCCGGGAATTTTCATTATTCGCAATCGAGAACGGCGCCTTCGAGTCCCCCGCGTAGGCTAGAAATTTGCCGAACGCTTTCGAGCCCATGAGTTCCTCTGCTGACTCTTCTGATGATGACTCTTCTGATGATGACTCTTCTGATGATGACTCTTCTGATGCTGGCTCGTCCGACGCTGGCTCTGACGCTGGCTCGTCTTCCGAAGTTCCTCCCTCCGGTCCCGTTACGTGGGGATTCCGTGCCACAGACGAGATGTACCGCACCTTCTTCGATGATATTGAAGACAAGGGCCCAGAGCACTTGCTTATCCAGAGGGTGGTGCAGAAGGCGGATGTTCCTGGTGAAAACGACTGGGACCTCGTGTGGGCGTAAGCTAGGCTATTATAAGCTGACCTCAAGTACCTTCCTGTCACCACTGGATTCCCTCGGGGCTATCGCAACTCGGCGAGATCTCAGTGATTGGTTGCCCTCCTATCCATGGATACACACACTTCCTGACGTGTCAGAATGCCCTGGCATTGTCAAGAACACTGGCCCGCACGCACGAGGGTTGCGTGTGTTCATACTCAGATATTGTAGTACGGGGTTAGACATATTATTAGGACGCCGGTGAGCGTCTATATATAGCTCAAGAGCAGAACTGTATTAATCCAGACCTATAAACTCATTTTTTAACCCTTCTTATGCGTATAATCACTTAAGTAGTATACTTAAATAAATAGTAGTAGAGCTAATAGTTATATTATAAATGTGCTAAAGATGTGATGGGTAGGTGGTTACGACAGTGCTTAAAACCTGAATAATAGCAGGTTAGACAAGATTATTTTATTAAATATACTTAAATAATTACTAAGCCAGCTAACGGTGCTACGATCACTTTATATAATAGCGACCCTTAAATTTAAATAGCCTTTAATAATACTATATATAAATTAGTATATAAACTAGTTAAATTTTAATTTATAGTTAATTAAATAATATTATCTTTTTTTTAATAAGTTATAAACTTAACGAGTTAATATTATAACGCGCGATTTAAAATATTATAAATAGCTTATTAATAAAATAAGCCGCCGAGAAGTATAATATCCCTAGAATAATTCTAAAGGCTTAGATTCACGCTCGTAAGATTATTATTAAATAGGCTCTCGTACGTACGGTGGTTCCGGTTTTAATCGGGGTTTAATTATTCTTATTCTATTATTTATATTTATTTTTAATACGAGCTACGAGGGGTATTATATGCCCCTTTTAATAAAATAAAAAAGGGGTTTATACGCGTAGGTACGTAATACTTTTTTTTAAAGTAATATAAAAAACCTTAATTCTTGTTATTTTAATACTAGTAACTTTTTATTTTAATAATAAATTTAGTTAACTCCCTTTATTAAGACGAGTCTTTCCGCCGTAAAGGTTTTATACGAATAGGTTACGTTAATTCGGTATTTAATACCTGTTTAAGCTGTATAAATAATATTATATTTTCTTAATATTATTTTTATTAAATAGTAAATCTTTTTAATTAATTATTTTAATTATTTAATAATAATAACGGTATTAAATTTTTTTTTATATATTAACGTGTTTTCTTTCCCGTTATAAATTAAAAAGAATTATTTAAAAATAATAATAGTAATAAATACGCGCTTTTATATATTAAATTACGTTATACTTTATTAAAAATCGTATCTTTTTTTTACTCGCCGTATAAGTCCAGCCGCTCGATATACGCTTTTATATATACGGTGAGGCTATTCGTTAAAATTATTTACTCGAGGGCTTTATTTAGGGATTTTGGATTAGGCGTTTATAGGGTTATTTTAGCCGTCGACTTAATAGATTCCTAAAATCTCCTTTTTTTTATATAATTCTCGGAGCGATATAATATTAATTATTAGTTTTTTTCGTTCGTTATTCTTAATTTAATTAAATATTCGTTAAATAAATATCCTCGTTAATAAGTTAATAATAAAACGCGGCGTCCATTAAGTAAATAATGCTTTATTATACGTTTTTTAGATCGAAATAATTATACTCCTTTTCGTTATTTTTTAACTCCTCCTTTTTACCTTCCTAGTTTCGGACGAAATCCCCGTATTCTTTTTAGGTAAGGAAATCTTATCCCACATTATTACACGCTTAGAAATATTAGATTATTATACGGGTTCGCTTTTTAATTAAGTAATTTATTAATTAATAGCTTTATTTATAATAAATTCGGCAGGTTCTTTATTTAAACTACCGGTTCTTATATAATAACTTTAATTAAAAAGTGTTAACGAGTTATTAATTACCTTTTTATTTTAATAATTAATTATTATATAATAATTTATTATTATAAATTAATCGGTTTTTTATATATAATTATTTATAAACCGTTTATTAATTAAATATATATTTTTAACCGGGTATTAATATAATTCCTTCGTTAAATATTATTTTAAGATCTTTTAATCCGTTATTATATTTAATAATATATAAAAATTCGAGAATAACGCTTTATATATTAGCTTTTAATAAATAAAAGTTAATAAAAGTTTTAAAACTTTTTAATAAATTTTTATAACGGAGGTATAAAAAGCGATCTCTTTTTCGAATCCTTTTTCGAAGGCTCGTTATACGAACTAGAACTTATTTAGTAAGATTTTTAAAATTTTAATAAATTATTTCTCGGCGTTCTTATTTTTTATTTATATAAAAGAGGTTATTATTTAATTTATAAAATATTATATATAATTTATTATTATATTAAAATACGAATTTATTAAATAATATATCTCGTTTTATTTCTTTTCGAGTTTGATATAATTAAAATAAAATACCTCCGCACGGCTAGAAAAAATATTTAAAAAAACTGTATAGTATTAGTTTTTTAATATATCTAGCCGTCGGCATATTCCGATAAATATCCGTACTCTATTATAAAAGATGTTGTACGGCTTGCCGGTATAGTTCTTTTCCTTCTTTTATACTTTCGAGAAAGTAACGACCTTATTTTAATCGATTTTACCGTTATAAATAACTCGGTTTAAAAAGATATCGTATTCCGTGATATACGCTGGACTAGATAATCGTGCCGTCTGGTCCGGCGGTATCGGAGTCGGAGAAGGAAAAAGGATAATGTCTTGCGACGCTTGGGTGCTTAAGAATCCAGGGTTAGACGTCGGGCCTAGAGTATTTAAGACTCCGGGATTGAACGTCGGTCTTAGAGTACCCTGTGGTGTCGCGGACGATTGCTCCGTACGGAGACCGGGTATCTCTCGCTTAGGCGGCGGTTCTTCGATTGTCTGTTCTCGGGAAGAGTATAGAACATCCTCTTTTCGGGTTTCCGAAGTCGGTTCTGCTGGTCGGTCCTATTAATATATAGGATTAGCCGGTAATACTAAACTTATAAGCTTAATTTTAAAAGATCCGTTTATTAATATATCGACTCCGTATTTTTTAAAGTAATTAAAAAGCTCTTTTTAAAATATATAATTAATTTAACCGAATTAATATTTAGTTTATTCGTTAAACTTTATAATAAACGACTTTTTAAAAAAGGTCCCCTTTATTTTTAATATATAATATTTTAAAAAGTATTATATAAAATATATTATAAATAATTTAAGTATTATTTTTTTAAAAAGTATATTTAAAGGTTTAAATTTTTAAAAAACGAGGTTAACGTTCTTTTTTTAAACTATTAAAAAAATCCCGGTATTTTAAAAAACTTTTTCGTATATAAATAATTTAAAATCTAAAGTTATCGGTTTATCTAAATTCGGTATATTCGGGCTCGATCTCGATTCGCCGACCGTAATTAATTTTATTTTAATAAGGGTTATCGTTTTATAAATTATACGATAAGGTTATTTAAGTATATAATTATATATAGCTTAGCTAGTTTCGCATATAATTCGGAACCTAGTCTCCTCTTTATAATATATACTCGGAAAAAGGGGTTCCTCCTCGTACGGTTAATTCAATTCGGCTTTTCTTCCGAATCTCTAACGGGCGGAAATTCTCAGGGCTCTTTAATACGGTCGCCCTTACGTCGGTAAAAGCGTAAAATCGTTTTTTTACTCTTATTAATCTATAATCGCTACAGGTAATTATTAATTAATATTAAATAAGCTCTCGTATATATAATAATTCCGGTTTTAATCGAGGTTTAATCGTTCTTATTTTATTATTTATATTTATTTTTAATACGAGCTATAAAGGGTATCGTATACCCCTTTTAATAAAATACGAAAGGGGTTCGTACGCATAAGTACGTAGCACCCCTTTTAAAGTAATATAGAAAACCTCAGTTCTTGCTATTCTAATAATTATAAAATAACGAAATAAGTCCTTTTAAGCCTTAATAATAGCGGAAGAGTTTTAGATCGTGACTTAATGCCTTGCGTAATATAATTTAAGCTACTTACCGGCGTATATTATTTTTTAAATATTCGCTTAACGGATTTTTTAAACTAATAAAATTAATATAATATTTAATAAGTATTAAGTTAAAAGATTTATTACTTATTATTTATTTATCGGTATTACGTTTTTTAAAAGGATAGATTTTTTAAAGCTTAACGTAATTTCTATAGAAGAAATTATCGAGTTTTTCGAGCGGTTTAATAATTTTATTTTAAAATTAATCCCTTCGGAGTTTCGGTTTAATATCGACGAGATCGGTAACTAGCTCGGCTATAAAATAAATATAATAATTATTAAACTTATTAAAATAAAAAAAAATTAATTATAAACTCTTTTAATTAAAAATAAGTTTCTACGATCGAATATAATAATACTTTAAGCCGAGCTTTACCTCTTTTTATTATATTTAAAGGTTAATAAGTCTAATAGTAATAATTTTTAAAAAAGGAGGACTCGTTAACGAATATTATAAAAGATTAAGTTTTTACGATATCCTTTAAAAGTTAGACTGATAAGGAGCTAGCTTTAATATAGTTAAATAAGGTTTTTATCCCTTATATAAAGCTTAAAAACGAGGACTAATAGCGGCTTATTATTTTAAATAGTTACGTTAGCCACGTAAACGAGGATTTTATTATAATATATTTAAAGTATAAGATATAACTTCTTTTCTTTCCGGTATACTCGTTATACTTATTATAACCTTTAGATTTTAATTCTTTTAATATATTAAAAAATAACCTTATATTATATAGGGCTTAATAATATAAATATAAGTAAGAAAAACTTTTTTTAATATTACGAGCTAGTTAAAAAGTTTACTTTTTAACCGTATATAATAATTAGCGGCTAAGCCGTAATTAATATATTCCCTCGCGATATTAATAAGCCCCTTAACAGCCGGAACTAGATGATGGAAAACTAGGTAAAAGTAGAACCATTTGAGCCTCCCCTCGATGTTTTCGATAAATAATTCTCTATAGCGTTACTAATACCTACGACTAGCCGCTAAATTAAAGAGTTAACGGATATACTTAATAATAATAATACTATTTTTAATAACGCGACGCGCCGGGTTTTATTTTAAAAGCTTTAAAAGAGTTTAAATGCTTTAAACGACTAGATTAATTAATTAAAGCACGAGAAGTTAGTTTTAAAAAATAATCTAAAGAAAAAAAGAAATAAAAAGAGGAAAAAAGTAATACTTAACCTTAACTAGAAATTTACGCGTATATAAGATGTTATAATAATTAAAAGGGAAATAAATAGCGTTATATTAAAACCTTAAACTATTACTCTTTTATTATTAGTATTAAAAGTTATTATAATTAAATTTAACTTTAAATCTAAGATTAAAAGTGTTATAAAAGCGTTTCGAGACTAAAACAGTGTTTTTAAGATTTTATATTAATTTTTAATTAAATTATTCATATTATTATTATATAGTATTATTATTAGTTTTTAGGGTCGCCGTTGTATAGGGTGACCGTAGCACCGTCAGCTGGCTTAGCTCTCAGGTTATTCCTTCTTCTTTTTCTGTCAGATCACCTGCATTACAGCTGTTGCCTCCATAAGTAACAGTCCCACAATCAGTCAACATCGTTGCTTCCATTGCACAAATTCACATTCTCTCCCACCTGCGCTTTTCCTTCCTTCTTTCTCATTTTGGTGTCAAGTCAAATAATATTTTCACCTCAGAATCCTCTGCCAAACCTAACAACCTGCCCGTCCATGCACTACCGACGACAGAATATCTCGAGGAGCCCAGCAAGTCTTGAACGCGCTTCATAGCAGAAAGAAACGCATCACTTCGCGATACTTTATCTGTTAGTTGCTGACTTTCTTTATTCGTTCTATTTCAATTGCTCACAAACCGAAAAAATATCTAGCCAGAACAGCACAACCATCACCATGGCCACCGTGTTCTCCAAATTCGCACGCCTCCCTAACGAGATCAAGAGCATGATCTGTGAGGAATTCGCCAAAGCGGAAGCAGCCAGCCGCCTCGTCGTCCTCCACGCGAACGGCAGCAAGGGCGACAACATCAGGCTCCCCCTTTGCGCACTGGCTGGAGCTCAGCCTCATGCCGCTCAAGCGTCTGGCCAGCCCCCTGCTCTTGATCTGCGTTCAGTCCCGCGAAGTGGCGCTCCGGCACTACGGCACGCGCGTGCACGTGTACGAGATGCCTTCGCCCATGTCCGACCGGCTCTTACAGACGTGCGAGCAGTTCATGGAGGAGCATAGAGTGACGGAGCTTTCGGACGACGACGACCAGGCAGCGGAGGACGAAGGTCAGGCAGTGCTGCCGTTCCGGCCCCCACATCCGTTGATCACGGATGTGAAGCCCGTTTGGGCCGAGAGAGAGCTGGGGAAATTCAGTGGAGGACTGGATCACAAAAGGCCACCGAGGATATGCGCATCGGGCCATTCGAGGAGGAACCGCAGGAAGAGGATGAAGAAGTCGCCGCTCAGAGCGAAAACTATCGTGGCTGCGTTTATCTCGACCTTGCGAGCGACAGGTTCATGTCCTTGGGCCAGTGGCTGGTCGTGTACCCGGGCGAGAGTCGGGCGTACTACGGACTCCGGGAACTGTCGGACACGCTCGTCGGACACGCTCCGCGCCTTCAAGTACGGCGAAGCCGCGAAGCCGAGTGCGATCTGGACGTTGTGCGCGAGATCGTCGCGCGGCGCCCCCCTGTGCTCCGCAACGCCTCGGCGCGCCTGAGCGACGAAGTGCTCATGGGCATACGCCACCTCGTGTTCCCGTCCTACGGGCCCTGGGAGACCTTCGACCCTAGCGGCCCCGATTACGAGCCCTTTCAAGAAGACGATATTACGGTAAGTGATATGTCTGTCGGTGTCTATTCCTTCCTATTCCAGTCGTTATTCCTCGTCATCCCGGCGTCTCGGAAGGAAAAGATTCACCGTTTATTTGAGCAGCTGCCTTTATCCCTCTCAGGACATTCCGTTCAACTCCGAAATAAGTAATAAACGCTGAGAATCGATATGTAGACCATCAACTACCCTGGCGAACCCCTGTGCGCTCCCCGCCATTTACGAAGATGACTCCTGGAGGCGTACCCTTCCCGGCGCCTTCGGAGCTATGGACTCGTCGACAACATGGGGCTTTCTAGCCAACAATGAGGCGTACCGGGCCTTCTTTGACGATGTGGAGGACAAAGGTCCGGAGCATCTGCTTATTCAGGAAGCCACCAGGAGAAGCCCCGGTACCTATCCAGATGAATGGGGATTGGTCTGGGGAGACGGCGATGATGGAAGTGGTGACGACGAAAGCAGCAGTGACGATGGAAGCACTGGCTACGATAATGGAAGCAACAGTACCGATAGAAGCACTGGAAACGATGCTTGAGGACGCGGGTAGACAAGGTTGTGACCCTTTCAGGCGGCAGCTGGCTCAGCCAGTCCGTCACATGACTAGAACAGTCGCCGCCCCCTTCAGGGAGGAAGATAAATTTTGGCGGAGGGTGCACCGGAAACACTCATGGATGATGGCCTTGAACTCTTTATGTAGGTAGTAAGGACGCTTCAAAGGAATCTCGTCTCTTTCTGTGTTCATGAGGAATGTGTTAAGAGACCGTTTCTTCTTTACTCTCATCTTCCCGGATCTCCCCTAGTAGAAGAGATGCCGCCCATTTTGTAGAGCCGTTCACTGACATGATGTTGGTTGTCAGTTATTAGCTGGTGGAAGGAATACGGTGTAGGGGAGGGAAGGTCAACGGTGTTGCGAGGTTGATATGAGATCATGTATATTAAGTAAACATCACACATTATAGTGCAATATATATTACATGTAATGTCCAGACATCCTTCGTCCTATCTACTGAACCGGTGCATATCCAGAGGGAGGGTTCAGACCATCCGGAATCTCCAGCTCAGCCGTATAGTACCCAGGCGCCGAGCTGCCGCTCCACATCTCCTGAATACTAGGCAGGACGGTGCGGTTGTGGGTCTTGCCGGCGCCGCACAGGTCGGGGGCCGGGTAGCGCCGGTTGCCGCCATCGGTGTTGAAGGCGCCGGCGTAGGAGAAGTTGAAGTACCGCTGCGACAGCTCAGTGACATCGTCATTCCACGCCCGGACCCGGTCGCCCGTCTTGTCGGCCACGAACTGGAACACGTTGGCGCCGACGTCGAAGCGGCCGAGCGTGTGCAGGTCCCAGTTGGCCTCGACGGTCGCGATCTCGCTGTAGTGGTTGTAGAAGTGGTCGTCGGTGGTGCCGACGAGCTCGGCGGGGACGGCGTCGCCCAGCAGGATGCCGAGGATGCGGTTCTGGATCGAGTAGGTCTCGTTCTCGTCGAAGGTGACGAGAACCAAGGTGTTCTTCATGAACTTCTTGTCGTTCAGGAGCGGCTCCAGGAAGTTGCGGGTCCAGGCGCCGGCCGTCTGGATGTCGCTGTCGTGCGCGTCGCTCGTCATGTTGGGGGTGATGAACATCCACTGCGGCAGGGCATCGTTCTGGAGGTCCTGCTGGAACATGGTGAGGTTCTTCATCGAGGCCAGGCGGTCGACCTGGCCCGCGGCCGAGTTGTAGATGACGGCCGGGTTGTGCTTGCGGACGTAGTCGTTCTTGCCGTTCTGCTGGTTGACCCACGCCTTGCCGGAGAACCCGCTGAAAGGCATGTCCTAGTACGGTGAAGAATGTCAGCGATTTTCATCTAAGATATAATCTCGATTGATCGAGTATGACACATGGGATATCTCATCATAGAGTGGGGTGGCCTGTGGTCGCAGCATAGATTCAAGGCGGATGGGTATTGAGAGTGGGGGGCAGACTGACCTCCTGGTACTCAGCCCATGAGATGCCCTTGTCCTCGAGCAGATCGATGATGGTAGAGACGTTCTTGGCAATCTGGTTGAAGTCGTCGTTCTGCATCCCAAAGTAGTCACCACCAATGGCGGGAGACGTAGTTGGGCTCCGAGGGATGAGTGACGGCGTGGTAGCCAGAGAGGGTGATGCCCTGCTTGGCGAGCCAGTTGAGGTTCTCTGTTCATCAAGGTTAGTTATACATTGCGGTCGGACTTCGATAACACAGTTGAGCAAACAGTTTACTAACCATCACCGTATGCCATGTCATAATCGGTGTTCTCGAGCCAAATAACGACGAAGCGGTCGAACGCCTTGCCCTTGACATTGCTGGTGTTGCTCAGGGTCTTGGCCGTGGCCTGGGCGGCGTAGACGTCGCTGGTGGCGGTGGCCGTGTACAGGTTCTCGGCCTGGGCGGCGGCGCCGACGGCCAGGAGGGGGAGGAGAGACAGGACTGCGGAGCGCATCTTGACGGCTCTACGAGGAGAAGCGAGAGACTGAGCTGACTTTGACTTGGAGCGCAATGAGACAACAGCAACCCCGATGCCGTGGCGGGGGGGGGGTGGGCGCGTCTAGCTTTATTCAAGTCCCGACGGGCTGGGAACTTGCTAAACCGTCGGTTGACGACCTATCGCTTGACTGTGGTGCAATTTTACAAGGGCCCACCAGAACAAGTAAGGTTGCTCCCGGCACAGCTTGGTAGTGATCGAGACATTTTCTTGGCTACCTGCCTGCACCGGTAAGGAAGCTTTGCGCGGAGGCTCCATCGGCTGCGTCCATGGCGGGTGGGAGCGAGACTAGGATGAGCTTGGGAAGGATTCTGGAATACGACCCCACCATAAGTCCATTCACCGGTGCACCTATTGCCAATACCTACTCCTTGGCCAGTCGAATCATCATAGCTGCCTGCTCTAATATGCTGGGATTGATAGTCATTGTCGTTACTGCCGATTGTACTCGTCTTTTAACCTTCTGTCACTCCAAATTCATGTGTCGATTGAAGCCGGACGAGTTTTGCTGAAGCCGTCAGTTCTCTGCTGCAGAAAGGAAGTTTGCTTCTTCCTTGACCGGGATCACTGGGCTGCATGCCGAGACCTGTAGATGTTGGCCATAACGCTCCTACCGAATCCTCAACATGTTGACACGCCACCCTATTTGCCCGTACTGTGGCCGGATAGCCGTGCGGGGGTATTGTGCATACACCTTCTGTAATTGGCTTAGGTATTGGTTCCAATCGGGATTCCGCGTGGGCGAAATGGTGCTCAGGCGACAGATGCCGGCTGCAATCCGCCGGGCCAACAAGAGATTGCTAGATGGTAAGCAAGCGAAGCGAAACCAGGCGCGGCGTCGTAATCATAGTTGCCAGCGAATCAGCGGTGCCAGTGCGAGCGAAGATCAACACAGCCTCAGGGGCTATTGCGCAAAATAATGAACAGGAATCCCAAGTCGACATATGTTCGGTCAGCAACAGAGGCAAGCCTCTTTCTCTCGGGCGAATTCCCACTTACGAGAAAGGAAGGTCTGTAGGGGAGATTCCAAGCACGTGTCGTCGGAAAAGCCAAGCATTGGGCTGATCTACCAAAAGTGGGCGACCAGCCCCACTGTGGAGGGAGGGGAAGCTAGCTGCTTAGCTCGCCCAGTTTGTGGAGCCCTGTGGGCTGTCGCAATAGCCCATTGGAATTCTGCCTAGAGAGTGAGCCGCAGAGTGGCCGCTGGAAACATCTGGGTGCCGTAAGCCGCGACGCTGCGTTCTATCGTTGGATCGGGTTGCTGCGATTGTCTTAAACAATGCGCTAAAGGGCGAAGCTTTCGGGCATACAGGGGTCCCTGAGCACACCTGCTTACTGCCAGGACTGCGATTGGTTCTTCGACATGCTGATATTCGCTAGTGCTCTCGTGTGCCTTATCCCATCCTTACACTCCCATGACCATCCACTCTGCCGGGTTCTTTTGGGATGGCATTTCACATAGACTAATTCCACTTGTCGCTTTCAAGCTTTCAGATGAACATTTCTCGGAATCTGTACCCTACTTTTGGCCGAGACAAGGCATACGCCGTATTCGCCCACAGTTCTGCTATCCAATGAGCTGCCAGAACCTATCCACGCCAAGTCAAAGTGCAAGTCCTTGATATTCTCATCTTCTGGCTACGACTTGGGCGGGTATTGTGCAGACCAACACCTCATTGCCAAGGCGTGATTGTGACTTGCCAAGCAGCTCTGAATGAAAACATCACCTGTTGAGTCTTGAATTGTTCTGTTCCATGAGATAGTACAGACACAACCCCCATTCGAATGCACCAGACCGATATATTTCTGGTCCCTTCCTCAATCACAAGGCCCAGTCATGGAGGTCAGCGACGTCAGGAATCCACCAGGCCAAGAGGCCAAACATCAATCAACAGATGATGAAATGTCTTCCCCATCTTTCTCGAGAACATCCGACATGTCATCCTCACGGAGTGACATCACCCTCACAGAACACAACCTCAACCCCAGACACATCCTACCACCAGCTACGAGCAAGCTCACTCGCTGTCGATTGCCAACCCTCTCGCGCTTCCTAGCGGACTTCACCCTGGGCTTCGCCGACGGCTTGACCGTCCCCTTCGCCCTCACGGCCGGCCTGTCGTCGCTCGGCAAGACGCAGACGGTCATCTACGCCGGCATGGCCGAGATCTGCGCCGGCAGCATCAGCATGGGCATCGGCGGCTACCTGGCCGCCAAGGGCGAACAACAGGCTGCCGCCGCTTCTTCCAGGCCCGACGAGGGTGAGACCGAAGAAACGGGAGGTGATGAAGAGAAGGAGGCAGTACTGGGAAGTGCTGACGTGGTTGAGGAGTACCTCGCGCCCCTTAACCTACGGGGAGACCTGCGCGCGGCCGTGGAGGCGCACCTCAGGAGCCAGCCGGCGCTCGTGGATGCGCTCGGTGCGAAAGCACGAGATGATGATGACGCGGAGACCGGCTATGGCGAGCGGCGCGCATCGTCGCCCGTCATGGTGGGGCTGTCGGTGTCGATCGGGTACCTCCTCGGCGGCCTGCTGCCGCTCTTCCCCTACTTCTTCGTCAGCCAGGTCGGCGATGGCCTGCGGTGGAGCTTCGGCGTCTGCATCCTGGCCCTGTTCCTCTTCGGCTTCACCAAGCACTACCTGCTCCAGGACGGCGCGCAGAGGTACGGTCGCCACCCGCTTCATAAGAAGAAGGCGCAGTGGAAGCGCGTGAGGGCCAGTCTCTGGGAAGGTGCGCAGATGGTGGTGCTGGGCAGTATAGCGGCGGTCACGGCGGTCTTGGCGGTGAAGGCATTGGAAGGGTTAGCTTCGCGGGACTAGAACGGGGTTGCTAGCGTACTAATACTAATGTTAGCGAGATTATGATACATCGTCACTTGCTCAATGATGTCAACTGGGTACGATATGATGATGGTTCCGCTGGCCACGATCGTAGAGCATCAGTTCAGGAGCCAAGAGGTAGCAGTGGAAATTGCATCTAGTTTACAGGTTTCACCCAATACGTAACTAAGCTTGGGATCAATGTTTGGCATTGACCGCCTCTCGGAAATGACATCAACCCAAAGCAAGCATCGTCGATTGTCATGATCTTGACAGCGCCTCCAAGCCCCTTTTCTCGTCGGTCGTCTATCGTCCCAATTCCCAATACTCGAGCATGCCAAGGAGAGCCACAAAAGAAACATCATCATAATGTTTTCTTTTGACATAGTGATCGAGTCCTTCCTTAACCCATAGGCGGCGGTGGCGCGCCCCCGCGGCCCGGAGGCGGTCCAGGCATCGGAGATGAACCGCCACCCCCACCAAGTCTCACGAACGGAAACCCGCCCCCCGGCGGACCCCCCAGGCATGACCCCGGGTGGTGGCGGAGGTGGCCCTCCTCCTCTCCCGGAAAAGCCCCCTGGTCTTGCTGCGGGCGGCGGCATGCCTGGTGGTGGCCCCGGCATCCCACCCATCATTGGCGGCGGAGGCGGTCCCCCCTGGTGGTGTGGTGGTGGTCCTCCGCCCCCACCACCGTTACCATCACCATAGCCCATGTCGTCCATCATGTCGCTACCACCACCACCACCACCACCACCACCACTACCACCATCATCCGAGTGCGAATAAGACGACGCCGATGACGGGCTAGATCTACCACCTCCACCACCGGACTTGGGCCGCTTCCGATTTCCCCTCCTCCTCCTCCCGGGGTCTCCGACGATGACGCTTCCTCCTCGATCCCCCACCGCCGCTACTGCTACCGCTGCCATAGTACGACGAACTGAAACTGCCGCTGCTGCCCCCGCTGCGGCTGCGACTGGAACGCGGCATGCCGATGCGCCCGCAGCAGATCAGGAGCACGAGCAGGATCGCGACGAACGCGACGACGCCGCCGATGATGCCGCCAAACGCATCCTGGCTCAAACCGTCATGAGAGGAAGACGGCGGTGGCGGCGGCGGTGGCGACCCGTCTGTCTGCTGTGGGGGGTCGGAGCCTAGTGTCACGATGGTTGTGTAGGTGTTGGCGGGCTGGGTGACGACTTGGGTGATTGCTGGTCTTGCATCTCCTCCTGCGGCAGCGGCGGCGCGGACAGGATTGTTACTTATACGAGTAGTGGTAGGATGGGTAGAGTATGAGGAGGGGGTGGTGGAGGAATAGGGGTGGATGATGGGCATGACGAGCGGGCCGGCCGGCTGGGTGATCGGGCCGGAATACGGGAGTCGCTTTTTATTTTATGATTCCACATTGACTGCGACCCGAGAGAAACGGAGAAGTGATTGAGTTGAGACACCCTCTTGGTGTAGCTCTGCGCTATTGTTACGGTTTCATCCAAGCCCGAGGTGACCTCGTGTCGATCAGTGTCCCCTAGAACTATTACTGTTCCCAGAAAGGTGGTAAGAGAGACAGAGAAGTGAGAGAGAGGAAAGGGGGCAGATGATCCATTGCGGCGCGGGGCGACCTTGTGATACTACAACCTTTCGTCCGTTTGTTATATAATATCAATGAGAGCAGCCGAGTAGCCAGCTGTAGCCGCAACCTTGGCCGTCTTCCCCTCTCTCGAGGTTTTGGTTTTCGAGCGTAAGTCCAGCACACCATGTCATACCCGCCTGCGTGCTGTTCTCGTCTGTCGCATCTTTGTCTTACCTAGGCAGGCTTACCCGCCAAGACTGCTGTGCAGATAGGCAGATGCAACGCACACACACAGGAGTCCGGGCGAAAAAAGGGCCTGCGTCTATGCATTGCAGCAGCAGCAGCAGCAGCAGCAGGCAGTGAGGACGAGGAGAAGATGATGCGTTATTGTAGTTGGTTGTGGATGGTATTGACAACGTGGCTAAGGACCCTTGGTATTGGTTTTGGGTGGAAAGGGGGGAGGGGGGGCTCGGAGTTGTACTGGCTCGCGTATCTTGATAGACTGGACAGAAAGGATGGTGGTGCTGCTGTTGGCTGCGCTGCTTGGGGTGGTTTCCCCTCACCTAGCCTCACCTGTCCTACCGACCCAGCATCTGAAAGCTGTTCGGTAGCACACATACAGCTCATGAAGGTAAGAATTGCCGTAGCCGACAGGACAGATTCGTAGGTAGCTTACCTGCCAAGCTGCTTACATACTGGCAATGGGATCTTTTGTTTCTTACCTGCAGACCGCTATTCCAGACTATGTAAGCAGCCGTGGGGTTCCTGGATATCCATCGCAGCAGTTTGGTTTTTGCTGTCGAGTCCCGTTGAGGAAAAAGGAGAAGGGGGAAAAGCGGCAATTGGATCTCGATTTCGTTGGTCGTCCCATTCCCACCGAGGTGGATGGTGGAGGGGCAAAAGCTATGTGTGTGTGTGTGTGTGTGTTGTGCGTTGGAGTGATGCTGCAGCTTTCCGGATCGAGAGTTGCCTTATTTCTCGCTGCAAGGCTCCGGGGTGATGGTGATGAGTTGAACCATTGGGGTTTGGAGCGTTTGTTCTCGTCACCGTGCGTGCGTGCGAACGAACGGGTTACACGGGGAAGAAGCAAACAAAATGCATGCATGTCAGACCTTTTTGGGGGCGAGGGCCTTGTATCAATTGACGACTAACGTCTTTTCCCCCTTCCCATTCGTTGATCCTCTCTCTTGCTCGTCGAATAGGCATCCGCATTTCCTTTTTCTGACGTGCATCTTTGCCTCTTCCACGTGGACGGAGCAGGAGCGGCAAGGATGGTGGTTCCTGCCGGCAGCCAGAAATCGGGACTGAAATATGCAGCCATGGAAGAAAAGACATGTTGAATCAGAAGAGCGTTTAGATTTAGGTTATGTTCTTCCTCGCATATGTCTTTCCTTTCGTTGCAGATTGATGAAGGCCATTTCCATGGATTGGCGTTGGACCAACTCCATAGGTATGTCTCAAGCGTGTGCATCCCGGCTTGCCTCCCCCGCTTCGCATCGCATCGCGTACAGTTGCTGCACAACGCATAAGGGCGCAAGGCGAGGAGACAGGCAGGCAGGCAGGCTGTCGCAATGGGTTCGTCCATCGTAAGGGCCCTCATTGATGGGTTGTTTTGTCGGGTCGGATCCCCCCCTTGGTGCGGTGGCCATGTGCCACGAGATTGGGACAAGTTGGACGTTGTGCGGCGTCTGATCCGGCGGGTTCAAGTGATTCGACGCTTGTTCAACCTTGCCAAGCAGTAGTACGAAGAGCCCCGATAATGGAACCAGACCTGCCAGTTTTCGTATTGCTTCGAGTCTCTACAAGCAACGTTCCCCATGGTAAGCTTCCCTGTATATAGTATAATCTTCGTGTACGGTAGATTTGACTTCTTAATAATAGTGCATCCCCCTTTTCAACTCTGGTTCGATGCTAAGCCGGCGAAGTCAAAACGGAAGACTCACAACGGGCTAGTTACACTCATTACAATGTAAGAGCAGCAGCTATTCTTACTTAGACTCAAAATTTGCTCTACTATCCTCTTTCTGCGATGATCTCTTACCCTCGTTCTGTCCTGTCTGGACGGCAGGCAACTAGTCAAGGAGGTCCTGCATAAGCAGGACGCGGATGAACCAAGGGGCATCACGTGTCGACCTATACTCACGCTCAGGATATACGTGTTCATTAGCGTGAGGTTTCGATGCAGGGGTCGCTGGAAGTCATGACTCATTATAGTCAGGTACAGCTTGGCAAGGCCCGGGCCGAGGCGGCAAAGCCCACCCCGGAAGGGCGGGTTTCCTTGAGCCGGACTCCATATGCCTCGGGCGATATCTTGGATCGAGGGTTTGATCTTGGATGAAGGTTCAATATTGCCCTTGGCGTGGACTACAGCTATTATGCAGACGATGCCTCGATCTTCAAACAGAGGCTCGTTGTTTGGGATCCCAATGTTGTGAATTATTACAGTAACAAGCATCACTTACAGGGGGGAGGGGGGCTATTGGTTTTCATCCCTATGCCCGAGAAGCAGTTGTGCGTAAAACGCAGTTTATTATCATTAATTACATCTCCGTATCACATCCGACATAATACCCATGAAGCCAAGGTACTCTGCTTTGGTGACCCCCATGAAACGCTGTTCTCAGATACGACCTGTTTATCCCCCTCTAGTTTGATGAGTGATGCATATGCATCATGAGCGAGAGTGGCAGGTGGTCCTCAACTCGCATCTCGTCTTCTCTTCTTGAGTGATGCCCGCTGATTGTCCCACTCTTTTCCACCCTAGTCGTGGACTCGCTGGCGCGCATCGCCTTCAACTGGACGTGGTAGCTAAAATCGGCCGAGGTCAGGTCGTCAAAAGTCCCCATATTATGACTATAATTATGATTCACGCCATCGTGGCCCGAGAAGGATCCGCGAGAGGCAGAAGCAGCACGGGAACCTTGAAGGTTGCGGATGAACTTACGCATGCCGGATAGGGTCGCGTCCGGGATCTGATGATGTGGGAGTTGCCGATGCGGGGTCCGCGGTGATTGGTCGGCCCCAGCGGTGGTCAGGTCCGAATCGCTCGCATCACCGACAATACTGTGCGGTGGCGTTCGCCGGTTGCGGATCCAGGAGCTGAGAGACTTGCCCATGCCGGTGAGACGTCCCACGAACTGAGCGAGGATCACTGGCATCGAGAGGGCTATCAGCCCGACATTGATTTCAGCCATGGCTATTCGCCATATTGCAGTGTCAGCCTTGAACAATTTGCCCAAAGTCAGATGTTCTCGGGGAGGCAGGTGGTTGGAGTTGACGCACCAGCTGGCGTATATGGGAACAATGTTCCACGAGAAGTCTGCCGGATCCATAGAGGTTTTGTTTTGACGAAAAATCAGATTCGTCAAGCCAGCAGCAATAGCTCTGGGTGGAAATCTATCAGCCGAGTCCGTCGCCTCAAAGAAACACTGATCGAATATTTACTTACAGTAAGCTAAAGCACCCCCTCACGGGCCACTTTACTAAGCTACCTTTACCCCTGTAATTAAAGCCATTTCTACGGCTAGAATTAACGTAAATACACTATCTTTCGTTATTTTTAATAATAATACAGTCCTCCGCCTCCGTGCCATCATTTTTTATAGCTTTTATAGCGTTGCGAGGCCTTCTTAGTATTTCGACGTCGCTAGCTTTGTTCTCGTATACGACCCTACCCTTTAGCCTCCGCTTAGCCCGGCGTATATTAAGTATACGAATAAATTACTATCCTGGTACGATTCTTACCTTTTAATATATTCTCGTAGTTTTTTTATCGAGCTTAGTTTAAAAATAATCGACTTAAGCTTCGAAATATGCGATTCTATTAACGTTTTAATTTAGGGCCTTATTAACCTTTTTAATAAAGAGTCGTTAAAAGGATATTTTAAAGTAGGGTCTATAGTAGCTAATTTTTAACTACTATTCTATAATTCCTAATTATTAAAGGGTATTTTAATAAGTATTAAAAGTAATTCGGCGAAGAAATTAAATATTAATTCTTTTTTTAATTATTTTTAATAGTTTTAAACGTACCCGAGTAATCTTTATATCTTTTAAAATAATATATTTTAATAATAACGGTTTTAAGCGATCCCGCGAATAAATCTTAGCCGTTTTTTAAACGTTTTTAATTATAAAAGAAATTAATATATTAATCTTAATTTAGCGGTATACCTTTAATATATTTATTTTTATAGGTTTTAATTTAAAGATTATATTCGAATATTTTTTTAAAATAATCCTTAATTTTTTTTAAATAAATTAAAAACTCTTATATTTAAAACCTATATTATATAATTATAATATAGTTTATAAAAAACTAGCTATATTTTATTTAAAAAATAAAGTTATAAAAAATTATTACTCGTATATAATTTATAATTATTATAAATTAAGATAATTTATTTATTATTATAATAAAACTATATATAAGGGATAAAAATGTTTTAAAATTTAATTTAAAGCTATAACATTATTAATCCACCTTTTAAGCGACGCTTTAAACCGCTAGTTATTTTAAAGATAACGGTCTTAGTCTAGAAACCACTAGCTTTAGACGTCGGCCCCTTTAAAAATAACTAGCGGTAAGAGGGGTACCCTATTATAGCCTATATATTTTAAGGTAATAATCTATTCCCCTTTCTCGACGTTTTTTTAAAGCTAGATAACTAATAGCTTTAATAACCACCTAATAATTACCGCTAACGCCTTAGTCGATACTTATTTCGTTAATATTATAAAAGCGTTTAAAAAGAATATTAATTAATTTCGAAGTATTAAATTTATTAAAAAAAACGTTAATATTTATTATTATAGCTTTATTAATCCGGTTATAATTAATTATTTTTAACCTTACGGTTTTAACGGACTCGTTTTTAGTTAAAAAACGGGTATATTATCGTTATTTTAAAGTATAAGAGGCCTCGAAAGCGTTTAATATTTATTAAGTTATAAATTTAAACTTAATTAATATTAATATAAAGCTTAACCTAGTTTAATTAACCGCTTAATATATTAATTCGTTTTTTAAAAATAGTAATAAAACCTATTAATTTTTATTAAACTTATTTCTAATAAGTATACCGGCGAAACGGCGTTAAATATATAATCGAGGGGCTAATTATTTACGGGCGGATTCGCGAATAGCTGCTCTAAGCTTTATATCGCGCATAGTAGCCTATATACGTTTTTTAATATTAAACGAAAACATCGTTATAAAAAATAAAAATAAGCGAAAAAAATAAAGGTAATAATAACTTTAAAAAATAAAAAGTAATAATTAAATTAAAAAGTTTTCTAATTAGATACACGGTAAAAAGACGCGTTCGTAAGGTAAAACGCGGTGGCCCGTGACGGGGTGGCCCGTGAGGGGTGCTTTAGCTTAAACCCGTAAGAAAAATGAAGCTGATGCCGACTTTCCGTCCTGTTGAGAGACGCAGCTGGGGGACCTGGTGCAACGGGATGATCAAGATGTAAAAGTCGGTGATTACACTAAAGTAGGCCATAGCCGTGATCAGATTGCTGCCAATAATGGCGCATCGTTCCGCCATGCCCAGATCGAGCCAGTCATCATGCTCACTCGGCCACGGGGAACAGGCCACCGGCATCATGATGATGTAGACAACGGTGGATGCGACAAGCAAGGAGATGCCGGTCCAGACCATCGCCTTCACGAGCGTTACTGGCCGGAACAGGCGTCGGTACAGGAGCAGGAAAGACACCTTGATCAGCACAAGGCAAATCTGGAGAAGCAACGAGTCGGAAAGGGAGCCCTAAGATAGCAAGTCAGATCAAGGTTGCCAAACTTGTTATCGTAGTGAATCAAGATGTCGCCACACACCTTCATATATTCCATGTAACGTCGGAGAGAGACATCCCACAAATGGACCCTTAGTAAACCACCTCCCGGCTTATCGCAAACTGCGAGCAATGTGGTCAGCAATCGCCAAAAACGAAATGATTTTCTTCTTAATAGCCGTCTCGCCCGATACTTACGCCCGAGCACAAGTCCAGAGTACGCAAGCGTACAGATCTAGACCACCAAAGCAAGTTAGCACACACTACCGCACTCCCCCGCCACAACCGGCCATGCAGAGTAATAGACAGATATTTTACTGACAGTTGCCGCGATACAGAACCCTAGGTCGAGCCATTCAGTCAGTGCTGGCCTCAAACAATGAGAAGAGCACGTATGAAAGCAATCAGAACCTACAATCATCTATGCCAAACGAATGAGTTACCCGTAGCCGGGTGTAAATCCTGGACGAAGTGCATGTGACGACGATGGGGGAAAGAACAGAGATGACGATAACCAATTGATACGATATCGATTCTGGATCAACCAAGTTGGACTCGCGACCTGGCGGCGGAGGCCTTAGTGGAGTGGTGTCAAGATACCCGGAGTCCATACTGAAGAACAATATTACACAGGTCGGTTAGATTGCGTGAGATCTAGTGGAAGCGAGGTTGGAAGTTGGAACGATGAGGAAGGGAAAATACAGATGAGAGAAGCGATTGGCCACCCGTAAGGGGTCGGAACATATGTAATATTGATGCCTATCCGACGGCCGGATAGCAGCTGGTGACACAGCATTTAGAAGTTTGCCATGCAATATAGAGAAATACCATCGTAGCCAAACATAACATCCCTTGCCTACATCTCCCCTCGAGGAATTTGCAGTGCATATCTTCTGCACTCTGCTCAACATGTCTGGGAGGGAGAGAAATGGAAGAATTAAGACCCTCTATTGGCTAAATTGACCAGAATACTATTATCAAGTTCGAGGAGAGCAAAATCGTGTCGAGAGCATGAGTAAGCACTAGCACATACCATTCAATCATGAGGAAATCTAGGGGTAGTAGACCAAGTCGCTAGCAACTGCTTCGAAAGGGTCAACCGTTGCGACTGCAGTAAACAGTGGCCACAAAAATGTTGTATTAAAGCAAACAGCTTACGAGTTAGAGTTGTTAGGTATGTAGCATGGCCCCTACACCGTCCAGGATACCCAACATGCTCTCTTGCCTTCGATCGTTCTCGAATCGTCTGTTTTCTCCGCCCAGGCCTGCTTTCTGATAGTCTGCTGATGGGATGAGAATGACCTCAAACAGCCAGAACGCCAAGTACCCCAGGCGCCGCCTCCATATTTTATGGTTCTCAAGAGCATTAACGGCACTCTGGATGGATCGTCCTCACAGGCAGCCAATCTCACGTGTGAGTTCATCGATATCTAACCCAATTTCTTCCAGTCGTAAGTACTGATACTAGAAAGTATGCTATTGCTAGTAACGAGGAGAAAAGCAGCCGGGGAAGGCGTTTGGATCGATGACACGGGAGTCGGCACTGTTGATCCGGGGTATCGTCGATCCAGTTTGTTTCAGAAAGCCCGGGGCAACGATGGAGGCGGCTACATATGTATTACCCATTGATGGCTATTCCCAAATCATTCAGATGGCATCCTGGCTCATCATTGTACTAGCTATCGACCAAGTTTGTCGAGGATTGGGAGGGTTAGGAGACCGATCTCGACGAGATCTCTCTATATATCTAGCAGCCTACCACAAAGGTCCTCGTTGCAGCTGAGTTTTGACTATGAAAGGAACATGAAACGGGAGACGGAACAAAATCTTCGATATAAATAAACAGTCAAATCTCAACAAAGCCTAGTATTGCTCTTACATACACGATCTCGATATTCCCCTACTCGTCGGCAGTTATGTCCGGACCTGTGAACTTCCGATACTCCCCCACCTCGAATCAGATGTTCTCTTACAATATGGTAACCCCTCTTAGCTGGCGGGCCTATATGCCACTATAAGTAGAAAATAGGAAACAGCATTATACTAGCAATGCGTGCGTCGATACAACGGCTGAAATAGTTGCTGGCTGGCTAGCTAAAAGCGAATATGACAAAACATATGTGATGCGATGTGCTGCACTGATAGGTGTCGGTGCTGCCAGGGAGCCCGTTATGGAAGAATACATCGTGATAGTAAAGTTCTTCTTACCATTAATTACTGGTCGAATGGGTAGAGATCTACGTAGCTGCGCCTCTCTTGTGCATATGAGAATAAACGTGGTCCTACACAGACATCCGGTAGGTTGAGCGAGGCAAGCTTCGCCTGAAACTGCATGTACGAAGAACATTCGGGATATAGTGCATGTAGTTATCGAGTCCGCCCAAACACCAAGAAAATTGACCGGCGGCAGTGCTTTGCTTGGCAGAGGCGGACTATGCACGAGCATGGGATGGATGCTTGGCAGAGCCACGCCACATGCCAAGCCAACTGAAAGGAGTTGGCCAAGGGGCATGGCGGCGGAATCGTAGAGATGATCACCCGTTCGCCATGGCAATCCCAAGGAAACTCCTAAGAAATGCCAAAAAGCCTGCCGTCGTACTATGACTAAAAACAAGACGATGAGTAGCTTAATCGAACCCCAATCACAATTGCTTTCCCCCATGGCAATTGAGATTTCGAAATACATCACCTGACATAGCATATTGTAATAGGACTTACAGATCAATAATGGCGACACAACAATTCGACGAGAAATTTCCTGACTAGACTGATGGCATCAGTAGTAAGGAGTGCTGGTCCGACCGCGTGCAACTACCATACCCCGTCCAGAACGGGGAGTTGTCCCATTTCCGCACGTTCAAGGCTCATCTAAAGGAGACGTACAGCAACGCGCACTCGGACGAGATCAACGACATGAATGGCCACGAGCCAAGACGACTAGTGGCGGCCCGGCTCTGGGTCGTGGGCAAGCCAAGCCAACCACGTAAGATTACCGCGCATCGAACCCACCAGCAGCGGCACTGCTGGGCAGTAAAAAGAAGAAGAAGCAACTCGCCGGGCAGCGTTTGGTTTGGCTCGAATGGCCAGGACCAGGACCAGGACCAAAAGACAATGTACGCCAGAAGCTTTTGCCACTTTGCCCTTTGATATTGTCAGTTGTCGCCGTGGTGGCTGTGGCCGACACCGAAACGCCGGCGCGGGGGACGTTGTCACGTCAAAAGCCGGCAGCAGCCCTGTTGCGATGGCCCGAACATGCCCTTCTACCAGGTCCTCGAGGGTAGAATGCGGAGGTCTTGCACTCTATGATGTAGAGAGGTTAGCATATTCGATAGCGCTTGCTTGCTTGCATTGCTGCGCAGATAAAGACGAGCGAGCCAAGACCGTTAAGAAGGTGATGGACATTGAGGCTCCACTGCACTGATTGCAGATGTGTGATGTCTGTCGATCGTAGGCGGACACACCGGGCGCAGCAGAACGCGTAACAAGACAGCGCAAGATACGACATCGACTTGGAGAGATGCGATGTGATTGGAACTGAACAACAAAGAACTTCCCAGCAGCATCTGCACGAGAAATAAGAAGAAAAAAAAATTCGAACCAGCTTCCGATTTATTTTCTTGGTGGAGGAATCGCGCATGAATTGGTATTTGAATTTGGCAGCTGTGAGTTCGAGGTTGCATGTGATGGTGCGTCACAGACCCATCGAATAGCACAGTGGATGCTAGCGCTCTCATGCTGGCCCAAGGGCTCCTGGCTCCGAGTGTGCCGCCGGTCTAGACTTGGCCCACCCCGCCACAGGGTGCTCCAGCACTGCTCCAGCAGCTAATTTAGGTCCCTGACTGCTCCAGAAACTCCAGAAACACCAATGATGGAATGTGGATGGCACAATGGAAACCACAACGTCAAAACAGAGGAGACGGAACGAGTGGCGGTTTTGGGAGGAGGGGGGCCTGGGTACTGGCCTGGGGGCTTTGGGGTAACATGGAATGGTTTAGCCCGGGGGGGGGGGGGACCATAAACGACAGACTGCTGCGACTTCTGCCAGAATTCTGCTGCCACTGCGGCCGCATCTACGTTGGAAGGTCTCGGCGATGGAAACAAAGATTCTGTTTCATGGACCTGGATGGCTGGAGGTTTGCCCAGACTGCCCAGCCAAGGCAGTGACTGAACAGTGATTTGTGTCGAGATCCAGCTGCCAAGTGTCGCCTACTGGAGGTGTGCTCTGGTGGTGTGCTGTAAGAGGAGACCCGTACAACCCTCAACCCGTGAATTTCATCTTCCTGTTTCTCATTGGAACCCGAGTAGAAAGAAAGGTAAAAAATAGATGAAACAGGGTTGATGATACGCTCCCGTATAATAGGGGCCAGTGAAAGAGTCGCAGGCGGAGCTGAGCAATGATAAAAATGGAAGCAAAATAGAGAATATGATTTCTGTCTGTTGTTTTCCCTTGGTCGGGTTTTCTCGGAAGGAGGGTTTCCAGTGTGTACAGGTGTTTGAAGTGTTTCCTACAGTTCCTCTGGCTCCGGTGGCAGGCCTGCTATGCCCCCACGCACGAAACAGTTCAGGTAGCTGTTGTCGGGCTGGCCCCCACTTTCATATCGCCAGGACGTGTTGCTCTTGGCTATCATCTCGAAAATGCCCACTTTGCCAATCCCATCCAAGACACGGCCAAGAGCCCGCCAAGTGCCCGCCAAGCGACGGCCATCTCCCAAGAGCCGCATGCAGAACTACCATACCAGGTCGCAGTGGTAAGGCAGAACAGGGACCTGTCTGATTCAGTCCCGCGCCCCACCCACCTGTGGCACTCTGGGCCTTGGGAGGTTTGACGTCGTCGGACGAAAACCTTCCAGGATCCCTTCACCCTTCTTAAACTTTTCCCTTTTCTGCAGCCAACAACCTGGCTGCTGCCAGCCACTAACCCAACGGCACACGGCCCTACAGCGGCCCTGACGATCCTGTCGTGACCTGCCACCCGTGATGCGTCTCCCGCCGATTGGTCCGCCGCCTGTCAAGCAACAGTACGTACTTGCCTTTTGTTTCGTTTCTGCGCAACCCCCTCCCAACCCGGCCTGCCAGTCCCTTGCGACGCTGGCTTGGATATCCTGGAAGCTAAGTTCTCCTCGTTGCTATTTTCATCATCTCTGAAGGCCTTGGCCGTGTTTCGATCTAACCTCGTCGCCATCCCCGGAGCACACGAGCTGTGTTGCTCCGGGCCACTCGAACCTCGCGAACCTCTGTGCGGCCCAAGTCATGGCATTTCTACAAATTGCGCCAAGCGCGTTTGCAGCCCAATGGAACCTATCACCTACCCCTGTCCATATATAGCGTCCTTCGTATCTTCCTACACCACCACCCGGCAGAGGTGGGTCAGACTTGATACTATTCCCAACCTTAACACACTGCCACTACTGCCCACTGCTACCTCCCGGCCTGTACGTACTCCTTCCACTTGCCAAGAATGACGATGATCACCATCAGCCAGTGACAAGAAACGGCACTGGCTGGTTTCGAACACCGCAAATCTATTAGCAGCCGCGCTAACACACTTCGCGTACAGAGATGAGGGAGGGAGAGTCTGTGGGAGTCTGCGACAGAGCAGAGAGGCAGGCATTTGTCCGCCAGCGCTGGGTGGCGGGCGCCTGCCAGATTGACAGACGGCCATTGACTACCATGCTTATCTCTGGCAGCGGCCCCCCTGCTGCTACTATACCCTGGCCGATCCGTTGCTTGGCATCCACGTTTCCATCCAGCGATGTTTCCTAATTCTTGGCTCTTCAATATTGGACCCACGCGCCGAGAGCCTAAGCCATGAATAAAGGAGACGTTCACGCCCGATCCCCATCTATGATCCTCACAAGTGCTGCCGTCGCTGGGATTCGAGTTCATTTCGTTCAGAGGCCGGTTCTCTTCTTTTTCGCCTACTTGTTTAGAGTTGTTTCCTACATCTGTCCCCCTTTCCTTTCCTCTTTTCTCTTTCCCCATTACCCATTCCCCCTCTTCCCCAACTTTCCTCACAACCTTTTATCATTCTTCGTCTGTGTTGTATATATATCATATCATTTATCATCGTGTACACATCGTATAACGTCACATACGCTCTTTGCCACTGGCAACCAACGGAAAACCAAAAAATCACAAAAAAAAAATGGACAAGGCACCTGCCCAGGCGCCTCCATATGGGGATACCAAGCCAACTACCAAGTTCCCTATACCACTGGAGAGGCAGGCCCGTCCAACTCCTTCTCCGACTCATCGTCACAACAACACCAGAACCGCATGTCGTCGTACCAGCTACCACACCCGGGCCAACCAGCGGACCCTTACAACACCACCCCGGTGGACGAGAAGCGACGACTCAGCATGGGCATGACCGAGACGCAAGTCAACTCGGCCGCATCGTCGATGAAGGATGGCAAGGAGGGGCATGATATGGAGAAGGGTGCTGCACATGGTCATGGCCATGATGGTGTCGATATCTTCGACCCCAACCGGCCGAAGCTGGGCCTCAAGCAACGCATGCACCACTTCACATGGGCCTGGTTCACTACATCCATGAGCACAGGTGGTCTATCACTGCTCATCTTTGCTCAGCCTCACCAGTTTCCCGGACTGCGACAGATCGGCCTGTTCGTCTATATCCTCAACGTCATCATCTTCACCCTCCTGTGCGCCGGCATGTTGACTCGGTTCCTGCTCCACCGCGGCGACTTCGCCAAGTCTCTCTCGCACGAGCGTGAGGGCTTCTTCTTCCCCACCTTCTTCCTGTCCATCGCCACGCTCATTACCAGCACACAGCGCTACGCCATCCCCGAAAACGACGCGGCGCTCATCTGGGCCATTCAGACGGCCTTTTGGCTCTATGTCATCGTCACCCTCATGCTGGCCGTGGGCCAGTACAGCTTCGTCTTCGCGAAACACAACTTGGGCGTACAGACTATGATGCCCACCTGGATCCTGCCCATCTTCCCCATCATGCTGTCAGGTACCATCGCCTCGGTCATTGCCGACACCCAACCAGAGGTATCCGCGGTCCCCATCATCGTGGCCGGGCTTACCTGCCAAGGGCTCGGTATTTCTGTATCGTTTATGATGTACGCTCATATGGTTGGTCGCCTCATGTCAGCCGGTACGTATTTTACTGTTTCATCCCCTGTCTCATCGCAATTTGAGACGAAGAAGACCGATTACTGACTCGATATCCAGGCCTGCCGAACCGAGAACACCGACCTGGTCTGTTCATGTGTGTCGGACCCCCGGCTTTCACCGCGCTGGCCCTGATTGGCATGGCCAACGGCCTGCCCGACAAGTTCGACCCCACCTTCGACGGCATCATTGACGCGCCTATTATCCGCACCACGGCCGTCATGGCCGCTGTGTTCCTGTGGGCATTGGCGGTCTGGTGGTTCTTCATTGGTATCATTGCCGTCATTTCGAGCCCGCCCAAGTACTTCCATCTGGGCTGGTGGGCCATGGTGTTCCCTAACACGGGTTTCATTTTGGCTACCATCACCATCAGCAACGAGCTCAAGAGTGAGGCGGTCCGGTGGTTCGCCACGGGTCTGTCCATCTGCCTACTCTTGATGTTCATCTTTGTTGCCTACAACCTCGTCCGGGCCGTCATCGTACAGGACATCATGTACCCCGGCCGCGACGAGGATGTCAACGACCACTAGAAAACGAACCTACGCTCTACATCACCACGGGGCTCTTCAATTCTCTCCCTCCAAGCATCTCCTTCTCTTCTGACCAGAATGCGGCAACACTTTACAACTACTGGGGTTTAATATTTCATCTCTCTCTCTGTCTCTTGTGTCTCTCACATACACATGGCCCGGCGCTTGGTTCTTTTTCTAGATGGGGGCATCATACAACATCAAGGTGGTGGTTCGGCAAAAGAAGCCACCATGGGGGACATCCAAAACCATGGGCGAGGCTTTTCAACTTTTTTTTGGCTCCTGATTTCTGTTTTTTGAGATATCCAGCCCGCAATATCAAGGCGGGGCACACGTCTAGATTTTTCATCGTCATCATCTACATCTACATACCTCTAGATGGGGGAGGCGGGGGGGGGGGTCTAATGGTTACAACGGGTCAATGAAGCGGGAAAGAACACAGCAAGCAAGCATGGATAGACATGATGGACGGATGCACATGGTTTCTTGCATGTTTAGACGGGCTTGTGGGTGTTTGTGTTTTTCCAGCATAGCATGTTTCCTTCTGCTCTCTCTGCCTTCCTATCTTCTCTCTATATCTCGCTCCCTCGCTCCTTAATCAAAGTACATAGATAGGAGACCTCTTAGATAGAAATCGACAATTTCAATGATAAGCCAAAACGATTGAGTGTAGTGCTATGCCACGCCTACGTTGTGTCTGACTCACGGCAGAACCGGGCGATCAGTGAAAGGCTTAGCGAGCTTGACTAGAATTCCCAAGATCATGGGATGGGATTTTGGCGAGGCTGGAACTTTCCGTTTCTGTCGTAGATCAGAGGGCAAGCCGTATCAAAAGCCCGAATTGGATCTGGCTTGGCCGCCTTGTCGACGCGAAGCCAACCTGTATCAGGTAGGGAAACGGGTATCAAAATGGCGGGATGGGCCGTCTCTTGCCTCGCCCAGTCAAACTTACCTATATTCTATATCAAACGAGACCGACAAACTGGATGACGGAGTGAAAACCAGGCCAAGTGGGATGAACTCCCAAGTCCAAAGACACCGGTTCGTGGATTAATTACATACCTCTGACGAACTGAACGGGATCTTGGCGGGTTTGCGGCCAAGAAGTTTTTGGTTTTGTTTATCTATTATGCTTTTTGGTTCCTGCATGCTACCACCATGTCATGCACCCGTCTTGACTTCGGAGCGCCAAGGCGGGATGGGGCGTGTACATATATAATAAACCTTGCATGATGCATGTGTGCCTGACTTGGTACGGTAGAATGACTCGTGATATGAGGCCCGTTTGCTGAGACTGGATCTTTTTGACCGCCGCAGCTCTCAATGTCGACATTAGGTCGTCGCGTTCTTTCGCAGCAGCATCTTGACAATATCGTGGTGTGTCCATGGCAGACAGACATACTACCACTAGGGGAGACTTACATGAGCCTGCCGCCGTTTTTGGACCCCCCCCCCCCCCCCCAACCCCCTTTTTATGTAAGCGGCTTTTGTAATACCAGTGTTGTCCACCCCCAAATGTTAACGGCAAATATGTACCTCCACTGGCGTATTGACCGGCACCTTCTCTATATCCGGAACTCGGATGACCGGCCATCGGTCGTCACGATACGGCTTTTAAAATGAGAACACATGGTGGGCCGGCAACATGCGTTATCAAAGCCGAGCCTGATCCAACAGAAACGGGACTCTATACCGGTATTCAACATATAGAACCGGATACTACAAGCAGTACGTTCATTCAGTCTCCCCTCCAGCGAACATCGGTCGTGACTGCATAGGAAAGCCCACATGTCGAAACGCTCCATCTGGTTGATTACTATGAATATTCAAACAAGCACGAAGTACCTAGACAGTGCTGATTGCAAGAGTGGAAGGTTCTGCAGGCGGACAACCTTCTTTTCAAGTGGCACTTGCAGTACGGACACCCAGGCACCTTTCAATTCGCTCTCCAGCGAATATCGATCATGGATAACGCTGATCCTCTGGGCGAAGTGATTTCATGAAGTACGAATCTTGGATCCGCCTCTTTCAACAGTGCTCTCCAACCATCGGCTGTTCGTTCAATGGCGTTGAACGTGGCAGCCATGTTGATGTCAATCGCCCTTGTCCAAAAAGTCAGTCAAAAAGGTCGTCATGAAATCGCATTCAGATGGAAAGTTACGTACCGTGCGTCCTGTTCCTTCCAGAGCGGCACTTCTCCCGGTTTCGGCATGCAGAAATCTTGGATCAAGATTCGGCAACCGTCCTTCAGGGCCGGCACCAGGGCTTCGAGTATGAGCTTGCAGTACTTGTCGGACCAATTGTGCAGGATCCAACGCAGGTAGTAGACATCCGCCTTGACGGTCTTGAGGCTTGAACAGGTCGCGCGCCATGAAACGCACCCGGGCCTTCAGATCGGCTGGGAGGTTGGCGCCGGCATTGGCAACGACCTGTTCCATGTCTTGCACCACGAACGTCAAATCGGGAAATTGCTTGGCCAGGGCAATGGATACGTGGCCCACGGCGCCGCCGAGGTCGACTACTCGGGCCGCGCCCAAGGAGGCCCAGTCGTAGTGGTCCAGCACGTAAGTCAAATCGTAGTTCTCGGACGAGCTCAAAGCGTTCACTAAGATACTTCAAGTCAGCAGGCTCTTTAATGGAGTCCCTCGAGTGGGAGGGTGCTCACTAGTTCCTGAGAATCGCGCGGCCCGTTCTTGGCTTGCCGCAATGAAGTCGTATATCGAGCCTGTTGTGTTGTGCGTAAGAGCGAAACCCTATAGGAAAAAGGGGCTCATGTTAGACTGGAGTTGCGACTGAGGACTCTACTTCATCTTTTCCTTTTCAAGAACCTGGAAGAAGAGCCTTTCGACAGACTCCCTGGGGAAACAAAGTGAACGTGAGTTGCTCATACCATGTGGTTGGGTTCTTGTGAATCTCCCCACTTTCAAGGGCGTCCACCACCTGTCGAAAGTTAGCAGAGAATCACCACCACACAGATAGATAAGATGCTCCAAGGACATTAAAACTCAAGTACCTTCACGTTCGCCGGCCACATATCCTCCGTACCGCTTGCCAGCCAATGGGCCGTATCCTGGTTCGTGAGGGCCTTGGATGCTTGGGTGTGCGCCACGAACCCTTCCTGCGGTTCGCGGAAAACGTGCATGGTAATGGCTTGCCGGAGTAGGCGCTGGACCATCCGTTCCGGCACACCGATCTGCTTCGCGAGGCCCGCGAACGAGATCTGACCCCCGTCTGTTGGGACCTTGGAGGCGATCTTGAAGCGCGTGATGGCATGCAGACAGACCATGTTGTTGCTCGCATTCTCGGCCATCTTGATAGCGGAGAACCAATTTGGAAAGTATTGGAAAGTAGACACAATGTATCGTGGAAGGATCAGAACTGTCCAGCTGTGATATCTTTAATATGGACGGATGTGGGTGGGTTTCCCTTCCACTCCACGGGCGTCCCGCATGTTGGGGCAAGTGTGAACCAGGCTGCACCAACTGCAGGTGCTCTGAACGCCGTTACATGATCATTGGATAATTATCCCATCCCTTACTTATCTAGGGTTATTTGCTCCATATATCCAGATACCACTCGCTTAACACGATTCTCACCATTGGATACGACAGTTGCTCAACTACCCAACTGGATGGGACAGCCCCATTGTAGTGGCGCCACTCGGTGATGTGCCTACGCACACCTATGCACAGTACCATAGGAATGAATTGCTTACTTGTGTCGTTGGGGGTTGTCTTCATTAGGTTAATACGTTCTATGCACTCAAGAAAGCGAACCCCATACCGCCCGTTATCTACTCATAATACCGAATTTGAGAAAGGTCACCATCTTGAATATGGTAAAAATAATACATGGTATTTTCAAAAAGAATAGTGCCACGCATTCTGATCAACGTAACGGTCCGTCTTGGGGTTTTCTAAAAAGAAATGTTGCCCACTACTGGAATCGAACCAGTGATCTCATCATGTCCTAAGGTAGAAACCAAAATACTAGTGATGCGCTTTACCACTAAGCCAAGCGGGCCTTGTCATATCAGGAGTAGTGGTGGTGTACAACTGGTGGTAATTCAAACCTATATTTTATCATATTTCATAATAATCATTTTAATTAGCATCTGAAGGCTCAGGTAGGTGGGACGGAATAGTTTTGAACAATGCCATAACCATATAATGAAATTTTATTTGATGGTTCAATTGAGGGCAGGTACGGTATATGCTACACGCGATCACGACCGAATCAGGGCGCATAGTGAGTGGCTTGGTAGGCTATTAAGCATCCATCTTCCCCATGTGAGATCAATTTGAACCAGATATCTGAATGGAACCATTTATTCAACATGCATCCCATCCCTTGAGAGGTTCCTAAACAGCCAGCGACATACATACATCTATCTATACGGCCCTGAAGTTTGGCGATCTAGGGGTCGCGACGAACGGATGGGCCGATGTTACTTACTAGCTTCTTCTATGACGAAGAAGATGCCGAGGCGATGGTTTGAGTTTGTGTCAGAGCAGTATCACCATCGCGAACCGCTACGAACTAACAGGAAAGCCACATACCCAGCAAAGCGAGCGCGATGGGCGGCTTTGGCCGCGCTTGGCAATGGAATGGTGCATCGCGTCCGGTCTGTGCCCGCTGTCTCCCTCGCGTATCCTCAAGAACTTGGTCAGAAAGACGATAGCAGTATGTCGAGGTCAACGACAGAACATTCCAGCTTCCGCTCCCAGGCGAATTGCTGATGGTGCTTATCTGCTGCTGCCTGGCTGCGCTGTGTACAGCATCTGGGGCCCCGAAGGTCGTACATTCCCGAGCGTTGCCGTGCTGGGCACGTCGTCCTATGGGCTCGCGCACAGGAACTGGGGAGAAAGAGTACGACGATGTCTCCGACGTTTCCTTATAGCTACTGCATTCCCTATCATGTGCGTTGCGGTAGGGGCAGAGCGACGATATGGGTGGCGGTGGGACTTGTATGCCCCGATCGGCAAGTATATGCGCGACACAGGGACGCGATCAGTCCCAGGGTCGTCGTCCAGAAGCGGCTTGCAGAGATACGTGCTTGCTCGCTCACCCGGGTGACTGCTTCGCGCTCTCGCTGGTCTCGTCCTGAGATTACTACTGGCTCCCACCGAAGGGGCCGGATGCCACCATTCACAGCGGTCTTATAATCATGTTTGATCCCCAGGATATCACTTCGGCGCCGACCACGCAATGGACTCTGACCCGTAGTCGCGTAGGATGGGGAGCGCCGAGTTATTGGAATGCGGCGCTGCTGAGGTGCAGACAGACTGTAGCAGTTTGACGCGACAGAACCGTCGTTGGTCAGTTCCACCAGAAGAAGGCACGATAAGCTATTATCGTCTTTTTTTCGATGAGGTAGCAGCCTCGGATCGCTGGAACATACCGCAGTCCCATCATGCCCGGCAGGTAAGCTGGGCTGGGAGAGTCAATGCAGAGCCGTATTGATGGTGGCCAGGCTATCCGGAAGAAGAAGAAGAAGACAGCATAAGGACGATCGGTCATATACACAGGGATGGAGGAAAGGAGCGATGGCCTCGCAAGCTGGTTGCAAGCCATCATCCCGCGAGCCGGCTCGCAGCGGGTAAACACGAATGAGGCGTGCCATGATTGATTCAGCGTGCATGACAGATAGGGCAAGGTAGACAGACTTCTATCCACCAGCATGTCGACGTATCAGACGGGTCAATATATCCAACAGTGGCCATCTGCATGGGGAGCTATCATAGCTGTGTAGGCTATGCAGACTCCTTTCGCCGAGGTGGTCGCAAGCCAAGGTCACGATGCGAGTGCGAGTGTTCTCAGCGCACCAACGACCCTTAGCAGCATGCATTAAGCACTTACCTGCGACTATCGTATATCTGTCTGCTCAGAAATGGGCAGAAATCTGTATTAGCGCACGTCCTTACGGTCGAATTCGCATTCGTTGCAGGTGGCTCTGCCATGTTCAACAGAGTGGGGGATCATCTGTTCGGCATAGAAGCCGACAAACAGCGAATGGAAGCCTGCGCGGCCCGAATGACTAGAAAGTAGAAAAGGCGCAAGCGCGGCCCGGCAGATCTAGATTGAGATTCTAGAAGAAGTCTGAAGGGATCAATTGATTGATCGATCGAAACAAGGGAACAAGGGGACCATCGCCATTGAAATGGGTGTGGTTTCCCCCAGCCCTACATGAAACTCTGACTTCAGAATCGTACGATTTTGTTCCCGAAAGGGCTTGGTGGGGAGGGGGGAGATCTCCTCCTGGTCCTTAGCCGCCGCCAGCATCTTGGTCAGGTCAGCAAGCGGCAAGATCGCATACTGGACTGCGAGACAGAAACCACGTGGGAAAACGGGAAGCTCAGATTATATTGCTGCGATCCTGGGATATTGTATGGTATATTCTTGGTGTTTTGTCCCTGATGTGCTGCTGCTGATTGGCATGCCCGTTTAGTGGATATTGAAGCATAGAACACGTTCGGGTAGAATGTCCATACAATTGACCACTGGACAACCCACCAGGAGGGTGAGGGTCGCTTGCGTTCATTGCAGTGAAGACAACAGAAGCATTTAGAACTGAAGCTTCGTTCCCTGAATCGCGATCCATGCCAGGAGGCAAGGGAAAAAGATTGAAAAGATCCATCTTCATTTCCAAAGTTGTTGTCAAGCCAGGCTTGCCAGGCTACTGGGGTGGGGTGGGATGTACTGTACCTGCCTAACTGTTCCTGCAGCAGACACGCCGCCAAACTATCCGAGACCGAATATTATTAGACTCTTTTCTTTCCCGGCCGGCTGCTCGGGGGACCGTAGGCCGTCCTTAGATTTGCAGCTACGCAGGCACTAGGAGTAAAAGTTTCCCATTGGGATGGATCCGCTGCCGCTGGCGTCCTTTCTTGTGGCGTGGCTACTGGCCTGACAGGACTGCGCACTAAATTGACGATTTTCATGTTCCAACCTGATCATCCAGGTAAAGCAACAGTTCAGGGTTGATTGAACACACGTTGACGATAGCGGCTTGCCGTCTGCAGTGGCACCGACGTAATGGTGTGATGGGCGACTGGGGACACATTGTAAGTACTCATTTGCAGTGACCCGCGTCGGCCGAGTAAGCCCGCACCTCTCATGTCAGCATGGGCGGGGTGGGTGTCTCTCGGCGCATAGAACACCCATCAGCGAATACGTGATTCCTGGGCTTCTTGATGGTTGCGAAATGCGCCCCGGACGTTCCCCAGTACCTACAATCAGATAAAACTGATGTCTGGGCCTGTTTCAAAGCTCAACGCAATACAATGGAGCGGCCAAAATGGTAAACAGTACTATTGAGATGCTTCATCTAATGTGTTAGTAGCTATGCTATGGTCGGTGCGGACAAGATCCGATGAAAACCAAGGCTCCCAAATTAACCTTGAATGCGGACAAGATGTTGGGGATCTGCGGGTGGAGCTCTCAAAACACGACACAATTTTTTTCTTCGCTGGTTTTGTTCGGGCAACAAGACGCAATTAATCCTCTATCGACAAGAGAGTTGAAGAGAGACGAAATGACCGAACCTGGTCTTCAGACCCTGGTCAATCTTGGTCAGCGGCGGGCGCCGAGTGGCTTTCTATAGAATCAACGTCGAAGTACATGAGGGTTTTTTGATGTACCTCCAGATCACTACTCAGGCTTTCGGAGTTTGTCGGCCCAGGACCCCAGGGCCCAAGATTCCCACCCCGCCAGCTGAGCTGCAACGCGACAGTGGGGTGGGGGGAAGTGAGAGGAGAGAAACCCCCAACAGCCAACAATTGAGTTTAGCTATCCTCAGTTCCAATGCAAGCACTTCGCAGCATGCGAGGCATGCCGAGTGCGAAAGAGAGTGCAGAATCCCGTAGAGAATTTTCGACGACAATATCAGCGAGATATTCGCATTCTTATCGACCTGGAGATCCAACGACGTAAGATGGTGGTGCGATACTCTCTCGTCAGCCCGCGAGAGCATCAATGTGCGACATCCAGCGCACATTGCTGCCCGTCTCTGTCAGTTTATCGGTTTGTTGTCTTGGCAGCTCCTTCTTCACCATCCCACACCACACGTACCCCCGACTGCCCGAGAGCTCCGGGTCTCACTCTGACGGTCTTACCTCACTCCTCTTGCCATTCGTGGCTAGACTAAATATATCCTCGGCGCAACAACCGGTCCCTACTTTTTCTTTCTTTACTCGGGTCCTGTCTGTTTAACTCTGCCCTAACTATAAATAAAATGGAAGCTTGGCTGTCCCTAAGCCTTGGTAAGCAAATGCACTGTAGAGACAAGGGTAGATGCATTCTATCTGGCAGCTGCGTGTGTCGACATGGCATGTGCATTGCAATCAAGAACTTGCTATGACAGAAACTCCGAAGGGGGATTTCATAAGTGGCTCGCGCGCATGGAGGAAAAGGGAGCGCTGAGGTAAAAAACTCCGGACATCTATGGAGGGGCCCCGGCGCCGACTGTGCTTTGACGTTTCGGGGTCCGGCACCCAGCACGTCTTCCATTGGGGTGGAGACCCCTGTGCTCTCTCTACGATCTTTGGGTCTGTCGGGATTGAGCATGCACGCTCGAAGGGGTCCCATCATATGCATGTACACTGTCTCAGCGGAATCTACTGTAAGCAACCTAGAGTTTTTGAAGGGGGGGTGTGGGTTGTGCCCCCAACGCCCCGGGCCTCGTCTTCATTGGCTGCGCGCTGTGCCCAAAGCCCAATCATTGGCACGGCGAACCTTTGCGGGATGGGTGAGAGCTTGCTGGCTTCCCCCCGGCTGCATAAGGCGTTGTTGAAGACCAGGGTCAAGCTCCCTGGAAAGAATAGCATGGAAATAATTCGACATCAATTGTAGAAGACACACAGTACGTCCAACGGCCAAGCTTACAACATACAGTACGCCCCGATGCTGATGCTAGATATGTAATAGACAGCGAGGGAAGGGAAGAGGCTCGGGCCATTAGTTACGTAGATGCGCGTCGATGTAGTGGGTGAGATAGGTTGAAGCATCTTACCCAACTGCGTCAGCCAGCCCGCACCAGCACCGTGTGTCAATGTGGATATGCTCCGATCTGAATGTACCGTGCCGTACCTCCTCCTCCAGACAACGTCCCATCCCAGGTCCCTCCCTACCGGCGCCATGTATTCCTGCCAGATTATTGTTGAGGTCTCTGCTTGTTCGTCCCAAAAAGTCTCCATCCTACCTGATTAGTCCAGTTGAGGCCCTCCGTGAATCCGGTGCTAGTGTGGGCGATCCAGGCTATAATTTAAGCATCGGTGTCGTCGTTGGGACCAAGATTTCTTTTTTATCCTGAGCCCGCCTGCTATCCCGGATCATTCGAGATTTCATTCCCTCTCCTCTCTTTTTCTTCTCCCACTCATTCTCAACTGAGATCCTCTCCTGCTTACCTGATTTGCATCGTGAGAAAAAGGGTTCCTCTCCTTCTTTTTCTCACTTCGCGATCCTACCTGTCATACCCGACCCGACATCATCGAGATACCCTCCCGGTAGTTTGCGCACTTGCTTGCCAGCCAGCTATCCCGTAGCCCAGACCCGATCTCACATTGAATTACTTTGTTGTGTAAGTTGGCCTACCATCCCGGATCCCAGACCCGGTTTCCCAATCAACCCCCGAGCGAGCCCGATGCTGTGCTATCAAATCCATCCATCAATCAACTCAACCTTGACTTGACTCGTGGGTACCGAGTTCCCACTTCCGGCCCATTGGAGACACCTTCTAGCGCTCTTCTCTGCTCTTTCCCAGATGACAACCCCCCCCCCCCTGCACTCCCTGCTAGCTCCAAAATGGATGGACCCCTCCATGGCCTCAACAGAAATGCGGGAGGAAGTTCAGGCCAATTGTGCAGCGTCAATTAGCTCAAAAGAGATGGCGGTCTCTCGAAAACCATCTGGCTAGCTTCATGAAGGGGGGTTCATTATTGAATCGTCAAGTCCCATATTACCCAAAGCGGCCTGCCCATCGAGCAGGAAAGCTGAGAGGAACAGAAAGAAAAGAGCTCTCGCGCCAATCTCACCCTTCATTACCAGCAGAGCAATTGATTTCCACGAGCAATTGACATTTGTTGTCATTTGAAAAAGAAACTGTACTAATAATCTCTTGATTCTACGTTTTACAGAACATTCATCTCGCGAGATCCATCCAGTGTCCACGGGTTTGCTGCTAGTTTTCGAAAGCGAAAGCGCTACCAAGTCCGCCCAAGCCAAAAAAAAAAAGTACGTCAGCTGTCATAGCTCCTTCCCCTGCCCCAACGAAGCGGCGCCCCGACTTCGATGTGGAAAACGTGGGCAGGCTTCAAGACCCGAACGGCGACTTCCTTCGACCCTTATCTATTTTTCTGCTGCAAACCAAACTAACATCCACGATTTTCCTGTTAGGTCGAGCAAGCAAGTCCTTGTCCAACTTGCTATTTTCCACAGCTCGACTCGTTCCCCTTACGGCGAACTTCTTCCACCGCATAATACCCGAATCTCACCATTGCTCGATCCTTGGGCCTCTCGGGAGCTCGACTCGGGCAATCATTATATTTTGATGAGCCCTTGAGCCTACTCTTACGACTAATTGCTTCTCCATCCTCCTAACAACCTCCTCCCTCTCCCACACACACAATGGCTACCGCCAACGGAAACCGGACCGTGCCTGTCAGCAACGGCAAGGCGTCGTATGCCGAGAAGCACCGGATCGCCGACCACTTCATTGGCGGCAACAAACTGGAGAATGCACCTTCCTCCGTGGTGAAGGACTTCGTGGCTGCCCACGATGGACACACTGTCATCACAAACGTGAGTACCTCGCAACCCCGCTGCACGAGAGAGGTGGGGGTTTTTCTGGCAGTGCGTCAGTGCTAATTGCGGGTTTGCCTACAGGTACTGATCGCCAACAACGGTATCGCCGCCGTCAAGGAGATTCGTTCGGTGCGAAAATGGGCCTACGAGACGTTCGGCGACGAGAAGGCCATTCAGTTCACCGTCATGGCCACCCCCGAAGATTTGGCGGCCAACGCCGATTACATTAGAATGGCCGACCACTACGTCGAAGTGCCCGGTGGTACAAATAACAACAATTACGCCAATGTCGAACTGATCGTCGACATTGCTGAGCGTATGAACGTCCATGCCGTCTGGGCTGGATGGTAAGTGGTGACCGTCTCTCTCTTTTTTTCAGTTCGGCCCGGTTGGCTAATAATCTTCGCAGGGGGCACGCTTCCGAAAACCCCAAGCTTCCCGAGTCTCTGGCAGCTTCACCAAAGAAGATTGTCTTCATTGGACCCCCCGGCTCCGCCATGCGCTCCCTCGGTGACAAGATCTCCTCCACAATTGTTGCACAACACGCCAAAGTGCCGTGTATCCCCTGGTCTGGCACTGGCGTTGATGCGGTAGAGAAAGACGAACACGACATTGTGACGGTTGCTGAAGAGGTCTACCTCAAGGGCTGCGTGAACTCGTGGCAAGAGGGTCTGGAGAAGGCCAAGGATATTGGCTTCCCCGTCATGATCAAGGCCTCCGAAGGTGGTGGTGGCAAGGGTATCCGAAAAGCCATGTCCGAGGACGGCTTTGAGGCCCTATACAAGGCTGCTGCGAGCGAAATCCCCGGTTCCCCCATCTTCATCATGAAGCTGGCTGGCGACGCGAGACATTTGGAGGTTCAATTGTTGGCTGATCAGTACGGCAACAACATCTCCCTGTTTGGCAGAGATTGTTCCGTGCAACGTCGTCACCAGAAGATTATCGAAGAGGCGCCCGTCACAATTGCTCAATCACCAACCTTCCGGGCTATGGAGGACGCTGCTGTCCGCCTGGGTCGTCTTGTCGGTTACGTCTCGGCCGGTACTGTCGAGTACCTGTACTCGCATGCTGATGACAAGTTCTACTTCCTCGAGTTGAACCCGCGTCTGCAAGTCGAGCATCCCACTACAGAAATGGTCAGTGGTGTGAACTTGCCTGTGGCGCAACTGCAGGTGGCCATGGGTATTCCTCTGCACAGAATCCGTGATATCCGACTGCTGTACGGCGTCGACCCCAAGTCCACGACCGAGATCGACTTCGAATTCAAGTCTACTGAGAGCGAGAAGGTCCAGCGCCGGCCGCTTCCCAAGGGCCACTGTACAGCCTGCCGTATCACCTCCGAGGATCCCGGTGAGGGTTTCAAGCCTTCCAACGGTGTACTCAAGGACCTCAACTTCCGTTCCAGTGCCAACGTCTGGGGTTACTTCTCTGTCAGTACAGCCTCGAGTATTCACAGCTTCTCCGACAGTCAGTTTGGTCACATTTTCGCGTACGGTGAGAACCGTGCCGCGTCTCGAAAGCACATGGTCGTTGCCCTGAAGGAACTCAGCATTCGTGGTGACTTCAGGACCACTGTCGAGTATCTCATCAAGCTGCTCGAGACAGAGGCGTTTGAGGACAACACAATCACCACCGGCTGGTTGGACGAGCTCATCACCACCAAGCTCACAGCCGAGCGACCCGACCCCATGCTGGCCGTAGTGTGCGGTGCCGCTACCAAGTCGCACATCGCCAGCGAGGACTGCATTGCCGAGTACCTGTCTGGTCTCCTTCGAGGTCAGGTACCTTCCAAGGAAATCCTGAAGACGGTCTTCAGCATTGACTTCATCTACGAGAGCCAGCGTTACAAGTTCACCGCCACTCGCGCTAGTGTTGATAGCTACCACCTTTTCATCAATGGCTCTCGTTGCTCCGTTGGTGTTCGTGCCCTCAGTGATGGTGGTCTGCTCATCCTCATTAACGGACGTAGCCACAGTGTCTACTGGAAGGAGGAAGTTGGCGCCACCCGTCTGTCCGTCGACAGCAAGACTTGCCTGCTTGAGCAGGAGAACGACCCCACGCAGCTTCGCACCCCCAGTCCTGGTAAGCTGGTCAAGTACACCGTCGAGAACGGCGAGCACGTCAAGGCCGGCCAGACCTTCGCTGAAGTCGAGGTCATGAAGATGTTCATGCCTCTGGTCGCGCAAGAGGACGGTATTGTGCAACTCATCAAGCAGCCCGGTGTCACTATCGAGGCTGGTGATATCCTCGGTATATTGGCTCTGGATGACCCGTCCCGCGTCAAGCAGGCTACGCCATTCTTGGGTCGTCTCCCCGATCTCGGTGTCCCTCAGGTTATTGGTAACAAGCCTGCTCAACGTTTCGGCATGCTGTACCACACGTTGAAGAACATTCTCAGTGGCTTTGACAACTCCACTATTCTCAAGCAGACTCTTGATGAGACCATCGCAGTTCTGCGCAACCCTGAGCTCCCTTACAGCGAATGGACCTCGCAGCACTCGGCTCTCCACTCCAGAATGCCCCAGAGACTGGACACCCTGCTCACTCAGGTCATTGAGAAAGCCAAGTCTCGAAATGCCGAGTTCCCGGCCAGGGCACTCCAGAAGACCATGACCAAGTTCTTGGATGACAACCTGTCTGCTGGCGATGCCGACCTCCTGCGCGCGACCCTGTCGCCTCTGAGCGACATCTTGCAGCTGTACTCGGATGGTCACAAGGCCCGCGAGCTCCAGGCCATCTCGGAACTTTTGACCACGTACTATGATGTTGAGAAGCTCTTCTCCGGTCACCGATCTCAGGACGAGGATGTCATCCTTAAGCTTCGTGATGACAACAAGGAAGATCACATGAAGGTTGTATCCACTGTTCTCTCCCACAGCCGTGTCGGTTCCAAGAACAACCTGATCGTTGCCATCCTGGACAAGTACCGACCCAACCAGCCTAATGTGGGCAACATCAACAAGTATCTCCGCCCTGCCCTCCGCAAGCTTACCGAGTTGGAGGCCCGTCAAACGGCTAAGGTCTCTTTGAAGGCTCGTGAGATCCTCATCCAGTGCTCTCTTCCCTCTTTGGAAGAGCGAACTGCCCAGATGGAGCACATTCTGCGCTCATCGGTTGTGGAGACTAAGTACGGCGAGTCTGGAGGCTACAGGGAACCCAGTCTGGATGTCATCAAGGAGGTCATTGACTCCAAGTACACCGTCTTTGACGTGCTGGCTCTTTTCTTCGGACACGAGGACCCTTACGTTTCCATCGCTGCTCTCGAGGTCTATGTGCGCCGAGCCTACCGTGCGTACAACCTGAAGTCGGTTCAATACCACGATGACGAGGCCGATGTGCCGCAATTCATTTCGTGGGACTTTGCGCTGAAGAAGGTTGGTCAGTCCGAGTTCGGCATCCCTGCCAACTCCTCATTCCCTTCGGCACCTGGCACGCCCACTGGCGGCGAGTTCAACCTCGGCCGCATCAACTCCATCAGTGACATGTCGTATCTCTCCAAGCACACCGAGCAAGAGCCATCGCGCAAGGGTGTCATCTCCCCTGTCGCTACCTCGATGATGCCGAGGAGCTGCTGCAGAAGGCCCTCGAGGTTCTTCCTAGGAAGAAGAAGGTCGCGAGCCTCATCCCTGACTTGAGTGGCAAGCGCAAGCCCCTTCGTGCCGACACAAGCGACGAGCTGTCCAATGTTGTCAATGTCTTGGTGTACGACTCGGAGTCGCAAAGCGACCAGGACGTTGTTGCTAAGATTTCCGAGACTATTGAGGCGTACAAGGAGGAGTTCCTTGCCCGCCGCGTTCGTCGCATTTCTTTCGCGTGCGGCCGTAAGGATGGCAACTACCCTGCCTACTACACTTTCCGCGGCCCTGCATACGAAGAGGACGAGAGTATCCGTCACGTCGAGCCCGCGCTCGCTTTCCAGTTGGAGCTCGGTCGTCTGAACAAGTTCAGAATCTCGCCGGTGTTCACGGAGAACAAGAACATCCACGTGTACGAGGCTGTTGGCAAGGGTGTTGAGACCGACAAGCGCTACTTCACGCGCGCGGTCATCCGACCTGGTCGTCTTCGAGATGAGATCCCTACTGCGGAGTACCTCATCTCCGAGGCCGACCGCGTCATCAACGACATCTTCGATGCATTGGAGATCATTGGCAACAACAACTCGGATCTGAACCACATGTTCCTCAACTTCACTCCTGTCTTCCAGCTGCTGCCCGAGGAGGTCGAGCACTCTCTTCAGGGCTTCTTGGACCGCTTCGGTCCTCGCGCCTGGCGCCTCCGTGTCGCACAAGTCGAGATTCGCATCATTTGCACCGACCCGCAAAACGGCACTCCCTACCCCATGCGTGTGATCATCACCAACACTTCTGGCTACGTCGTTCAGGTCGAGATCTACGCTGAGCGCAAGTCGGAGAGAGGTGAGATGGTGTTCCACTCTATCGGAGGCACGACCAAGATTGGTTCCATGCACCTGCTGTCTGTCACCACTCCTTACCCCACCAAGAACGCCCTCCAGCCCAAGCGCTACAAGGCTCACTTGATGGGTACCCAGTATGTCTACGATTTCCCGGAGCTCTTCCGCCAGGCTATCCAGAACAGCTGGGCCAAGGCTGTCAAACACCAGCCGTCGCTTGCTGCGAAGCAGCCTCCAGTGGGCGAGTGCATTGACTACCACGAGTTGGTCCTTGACGATGCTAACAAGCTGGCCGAGGTCTCTCGCGAGCCCGGTACCAACTCTTGCGGCATGGTTGGATGGATGATCAAGGCGCGCACTCCCGAATACCCCAAGGGACGTAAGTTCATTATCGTTGCCAACGACATCACGTACAAGATCGGATCGTTTGGTCCCAAGGAAGACTACTACTTCCACAAGTGCACAGAGATGGCTCGTGCTCTTGGTATTCCCGCATCTATCTCTCGGCCAACTCTGGTGCTCGTCTCGGTCTTGCCGAAGAACTCATGCCTCACTTCAAGGTCGCCTGGAACGACGCAGAGAAGCAAGAGTCGGGCTTCAAGTACCTTTACCTGGACGATGAGGCCAAGAAGCGCTTCGAGGACGGCACCAGTCGCGACGTTATCACCGAGGAGGTCGTCGAGGATGGAGAGACGCGCCACAAGATCACGGCCATCATTGGTGCTGAAGACGGCCTTGGTGTGGAGTGTCTGAGAGGATCCGGTCTCATTGCTGGTGCCACCAGCCGAGCCTACAACGACATCTTCACGGTCACCCTGATCACATGCCGCTCTATTGGTAAGTCCTACCTCTCTAACACCTATCGTACTATTAGCTAACAAAGCGCAGGTATTGGTGCTTATCTCGTCCGTCTCGGACAACGTGCCGTACAAATCGAGGGTCAGCCCATCATTCTTACTGGTGCCCAGGCTCTGAACAACCTCTTGGGTCGCGAGGTCTACACTTCCAACTTGCAGCTTGGTGGTACCCAGATCATGTACCGAAACGGTGTTTCGCACCTGACTGCGAACGACGACTTCGCCGGTGTCTCCAAGATTGTCGAGTGGCTGTCCTTCGTCCCTGCTATGCGCAACATGCCGGTGCCCATCTCTCCCAGCGTCGACTCTTGGGACCGTGACAACATCTACACGCCCCCAGGCAAGGCCCCGTACGATGTCCGCTGGCTCATTGGCGGCAAGCAGGACGACGAAGGCTTCCAGCCCGGTCTGTTCGACAAGGACTCGTTCGTCGAGACCCTGGGCGGCTGGGCCCGTACAGTCGTTGTCGGACGCGCTCGTCTTGGTGGCATTCCCATGGGTGTCATTGCTGTCGAGACTCGAACTGTTGAGAACGTCACCCCTGCTGACCCCGCCAACCCCGACTCGGTCGAACAAGTCTCCAACGAGGCTGGTGGTGTCTGGTACCCCAACTCGGCGTTCAAGACTGCTCAGGCCATCAACGACTTCAACTACGGTGAACAGCTTCCTCTCATGATCCTCGCCAACTGGAGAGGTTTCTCTGGTGGCCAGCGAGACATGTACAACGAGGTCCTCAAGTACGGTTCTTACATCGTCGACGCCCTCGTCAAGTACGAGCAGCCCATCTTCGTCTACATTCCTCCCTTCGGAGAGCTTCGTGGAGGATCTTGGGTCGTCGTCGACCCTACCATTAACCCCGTGGCCATGGAGATGTACGCCGACGTCGATTCTCGCGCTGGTGTACTGGAACCCGAGGGTATCATCGGTATCAAGTACCGAAAGGAGAAGCAGCTCGAGGCCATGGCTCGCATGGACCCCACCTATGCCGCCCTCAAGAAGCAGTCTACTGATCCCAAGCTGAACTCGGAACAGTTAGAGGAGGTCAAGGACAAGATGTCGGAGCGTGAGAAGCAATTGTTGCCCATCTACGCGCAGATCAGCATTCAGTTCGCCGACTTGCATGACCGCTCTGGCCGCATGAAGGCCAAGGGCACTATCCGCCAAGAGATTGAGTGGAAGAACGCTCGCCGCTTCTTCTACTGGCGTGTGCGCAGAAGACTTAACGAGGAGTACATCCTCAAGCGAATGAGTGACGCGTCCTCCAAGTCCAACGTCAGCGCCACTTCATCTGCTCCCAGCAAGGACCGTGTGCTGAACCAAAAGACGCTGGCTGCCTGGACTGGTCTTGCCGACTACAACACCAACGACAAGGCTGTGGCCACCTGGTTCGAGGAGAACGCCGAGACTGTCACGACCAAGGTGAAGCAGCTGAAGAGCGAGGCCGTGGCCAGCTCAGTTTCGGACATGCTCCGTAGGGACAAGGAGTCTACTCTGAAGGGATTGAAGGAGATGCTTCACATGATGCCCGTCGAGGAGCGCGAGTCTATTCTTAAGTATCTTAAATAAGAAGACAAGACGAACTGGTATGGGATTACGATGAGGATGGGATCATAAGAGGTTAGGTTTGGGATGGACGGATGGTCGGTGTGTATATATCTATTACAGGATGTTCGTGTACGATGGATTGGTGTTCCCGGTGCTTTATATAGTTTGGCGGACAATGATTCATGCAATTTCAACTGTTGACATTATCGTGTTTGTCTGTTCGTGGCCTTGGCGCGTAGTGAGTGACCTTTAAATTTAATCATTATTCTGAAGTTGTACGTCCATGAGATAGCTGCTGATTGTTCCCATCCATGATATGTAACCATGAGGACTTCAACTACCATTATTGTGCGTAGTGATTCTGGCATCCGGGGGCCAAATAAGTCACGGAAGGTTCAAGACCGAGGTATCCAAGGCCCAATCCGGCGCCAAGGCTCAAGCTGGGCCACCGCCCTGAGAAAGCACGCCGGGCACTCGTTTAAGACCCCTCCGGACCACATCCTCGCCTCAATGCAGTAGGCTATGGTGGCAGCCTGGTCGGCAGCGGCGTGGGCCGCGGCGGTCCAGAACCGGGGCCCGCGCCCGACGCGCCGCTCCCAGAAGCGGTGGCTCCGGGGGCGGTCGTGACAGCAGGCGGGGCAGTACCGCAGGTCGTCCTCCTCGACGAGCTGCTGCTGGTCGCTTTTGCTGACGAGGTAGGAGAGGGAGGAGAGGAGGAAGCTGCTGGTGGCTCGGGCCGTGGCTGTGCTCAGGACTTGTAGTTGGGTGGCTCTTGTTGACAGCGGTGCGGGCGGAGGTGGGGATGAAGAGGATGGGGAAGGGAAGCCGGCGAGGATGTGGTGCAGACGGACCAGGGCCGGGCAGGGCGGCTCGCCGGGGCGAAGGCCGAGGCGGTCCTGGTGGCGGTGGAGGGAGGGGACGGTGAGAGGTAGGCATTGGCTGCTCTTCAGGTTACCGGCGGCGAAATGCAGGAGGGGCTTGCAGGTGAGGGCTAGGGCGAGGTGGCTCAGGCGGTCGAGGCCGTGGCTGAGGCCGAGGCCGAAAGAGTCTTCTTGGAAGAGGTAGAGTAGGAGGTCGGTGGGGAGTTTGGTTAGGAGATAGGATGGGAATGGGGATGGTGAGGATGAGGAGGACGCGGATGAGGTCTGGGATATTTCTGGGGTTGGTGGTTGGTTTGCGAGGATCTGGTGGTATGGGTTGAGTAATTAGTGGACCGTATAGATGGTTTGATAGCAACAGGAGATACTAGTATAGGCAGTATAGAACAGGTTATGAACCTGGGAGTGGACGCGAAGGGATGTGTGTGTGCTCCACCTACAGATTGTGGGATCTTGAACGCATCCCAGAATTCTTTGGAATTGTTCAGGCATTTCAACGGTTTGGGCTGAGACATGGTTAATGAATAGTTGAGAGCGGGAGTTGCATTTTCCTTTTTTCGTAATCAAGACGTGAGAGAGCGGAAGAAGAGGCAACTGAGAGGTTTGGTCGCAATTGATGAAATGAGATAACCAGTGAATGTTCGAATGGTTTTGATTTGAGGTAGAGAACACAGGAGAATTGTTAGAAAGAATACAGAGAGGTTCACTTAAGAAAAATCTTTATTATTACTTCTTATATTAGGCTTTCGTAATCGCTAGGTTTGTCTAAACATTACCTCACGAACAACCGTGGGCCGGCAGAAGCTTGATGATGCAGTATCCCACAAATGGTGGCGTCTTGAAGACATTACTTCATCTAGGACTCTTTGGGCAGATAGAAGCAATAGACTAGATCTGAGATGGGTGCATGCATGGCTTATCTGCTTTTGCGCGCTGTGATGGTGGTTGCGGCAGGACTTATATTCCTGGGGAAACCCCTTAAAAGGGGCTCTTGAAGATTATACAAGCTAATTAATGTGTTTCTCACGCATCCCATATAGGTTTAAACTCAAAGTCTTCGAGTGACTTGTCCTGGACATCAATCTGATATCTTGCTTAGCGACTATAAATCTCATATTCAATTATACTGTTCCGCTTGCCCGCCTCTCTAGACGAGGCTAGAACGAGCATGGATACACTAGAGCTTGACAGCTGAACTACAGATACTCTTGGCCAAGGTAATCCGCACACTATAGGTTCTCCAAAGTCCGATTCCAACGGGATCTGAAGGCCCTGAACGCCGAAACTACCAAGGATAAATCATTGGTCAAGAACCACTCGCCGGCATATGCGGAGCCCTTACTCGTCCGACCCCTTTGGGCCCCACGGAACCCCAGGTTTCCCCGCAAAGCACTTCCCCCCTTGGCGGGTAAGTTGGGGATTAATCCTCCAATCACAGCTTGCGGAATCGCTACTATGCTGGTGTATAAGTATCTGGAGACGGGGAGTATCACCATCGGTCGACAAAGTTTCTGGATCCCGTTCTAGGCCACGAGCAACAATAGCACACATCCCGTGACACCATCACGATGTCTCTCCTGTCGGGTAAACTGCTGCGGCTTCTGGGGCTGGGCTTACTCGCTTCTGCCAGTGCGATAGAAGGCTCTCACCAGTCCGCACCCACAGCACAGACACTCAATGGGACGTACGAGGGTCTGCATCTCCCCGACTGGGACCAGGACGCCTTCCTCGGGATGCCCTTTGCCCAGCCGCCCGTGGGCCCACTGCGCTGGCGCTGGCCGCAGAGCCTCAACGCCTCGTTCGAGGGGGTGAGGGGCGCGACGGCGTACGGGCACTCCTGCATGCAGTACGGGTCCAACTTCAGCCTCTCGGAAGATTGCCTGACCATCAACGTGGTGCGCCCGAAGGGAGTTTTTTCTGAACCCTTGCCCGTCCTCGTGTGGATCTACGGCGGCGGCCTCTCCTCGGCAGCACCGCGGACCCCCAGTACAACCTCTCGGGGATCGTCAAGGTGAGCCAGGACATGGGCCGCCCCATCGTAGCCGTGAGCATGAACTACCGCCTGGGAATGTGGGGCTTCCTGCAAAGCCCCCAGATCCTGGCTGAGGGGTCCAGCAACGCGGGCCTGCTGGACCAGCGCCTGTCGCTGCGGTGGGTCCAGGAGAACATCGGCGCGTTCGGCGGCGACCCGGCCCGCGTCACGGTCTGGGGCGAGAGCGCGGGCGCGCAGAGCATCGCGTACCAGATGTTCGCGTACGGCGGGCGCGACGACGGGCTGTTCCGGTCGGCCATCCTCGAGAGCGGCGGGCCGACGGGGGCGCAGGCCGAGCCGCTGTCGTGGTATGGCGGCGCCTTCGAGAACCTGACGCGCGCCGTCGGGTGCTTCGGGAACGGGAACTCTGCTTCTGCCTCGGCTAAAGATCAGCTAGCGTGCCTCCGCTCCGTCGACCAGGCGTCCCTGTTCGCGGCGCACCCCTCCGTCGTCTGGAACCCGCTGCTCGACGGCGACTTCCTGCCGGCGTACCCGAGCCAGCTGATGAGAGAGGGGAAATTCTTGCGGGTGCCGCTCCTCACGGGCGCCAACACGGACGAGACGTTCTCGCTGCCGGGAGTGCAGGACACGGAAGAAGAGCTATTCGACGCGTTTCTGGGGTGGCGTTCCTATGCGCTCACGCCGCCCACGATCCGACGCCTCCTGGCGCTGTACCCGGACGACGACGATCCGTCGTCGTGTCAGGCACCACCGCCGCCTCGTGCCATCACGAACTGCAGCACGCCGCGGCCGGGCGTGGGTAGGCAGTGGCGGCGCGGCGCGGCGATCGGGTCAGATTTGGTCATGATCGCGCAGCGGCGGCGGATGGCCGAGCTGCTGACGGCGGCCAAACAGAAGGTGTACAGCTACCGCTTCGACCAGCGGCCCTGGGACGGGCCGGAGTGGGACGGCGTCAAGCACTTCCAGAACGTCGCGTTCTCGTTTCAGAACATCTCGGGCCGGCTGGGGCCGTCGGCGTACGACGGGTAGACGGGCACACGCGGCTGGCGCGGGCCATTGGACGGGCTTATGTGAATTTCGTGTGGGATTCGGATCCGAATGGAGGAGAAGAAGAAGAAGAAGAAGAAGAAGAAGAAGGCGGAAGGATGGGGATACCTAACGACGCGACGACTAATTCCACAACATCAATGCTGTTGCCGTACTGGCCCGCGTATGACCTGCAGAGGCCCAGGAACATCGTGCTCAATGCGACGAGGAGCTGGGTGGAGGAGGATACATGGAGGCGGGAGCAGATTGCGTTCATCAATACGCCTGAGGTGACTAAGGAGCTGTTGGGCTAGGAAAAGAGAGATTGGAAAGCTCTAGGCTACGTTATGCACGTCTATATGTAAGAATCCACGTGAAAGAGAAGAACCGCATCAATTCCTTTGCTTTCGGTCAATCCTGCAGACCATTGAAATTTGACTTGTTCTCCATCCGCAAAAAATGGCAAGTGATGAGCAGCAAGTTCATGAAACAATATATAGAATAATAAGACCACAATTTTTCATCCTTGCGTCGCCTGTCTGATAGGCACTAGTGGTTTAGTGGTAAAATCCATCGTTGCCATCGATGGGCCCCGCGTTCGATTCGCGGCTAGTGCAATAATTTTTTTTTCTCTCGCATAACCTTTTACTTCGTTCCAGTTGCAGAATGCCTTCCTATTGAAATCGCGAACATCTATACGTGTACTCGTTCAACTTGGAAAGCAGTCGCCGGTGCTAGGTTGGCAACTTCGAAGAGCGGAGAGTGCGCTCAAGCAGGACTTGTTGAACCGTTGGCCGCCGTGGTGCAGCACTCCACAACGAAGGTAATGAATGGTTCTGGTCGCAACCTATCGGGGGAGTGGTTTCTAATCCCCATCGCCCAACCAGCCAGAATCGGGTGGCCGTTTTGGTTGGACTTACTTACCTCTTGCCTCGTACTTCTCCTTGGCACAAGAATGACTTGTCTCTTGTGACGACGAGGAACTGCGGGCCATAATACATCAGAATCGGGTGCGGCTTGTGATATAATTAGAAGTATGTACGATGAAGGGAGCTGCACGAGTCAGGCGATTCCCACACATATTGCTTTGGCCGGTCGTGTGTGTGCCGGTACAGCCAACCCTTAACGTATGTAGCTCGTGACATTCGGTTGTCCGGCTCTGGTAGCTGCTGCAACTTGCAGTAGTGACTTACACAGCCGTCAAACTAGTGACGCATGCCGAGTGGCAGGGTCGCTGTCAAACTGGGCTTGATGGCAACGCTTCTCGCAGCCTCGTCTTTCAGCTTTTGGGGGCCAGCTATTGACCTGGCACTACAGGTTTAACTGCCGGAGGCGTTGCAGAACAGGGGCAATTCTAGGTTGGTCTTTCGGGAGGCCGCGGGGTGTCGCTCGGCAGAGGTGACGTTGATCTATTGCCCAGGCAGGATCCGAGTGGAATGAAGTCACGGCATAAACAATTTCAGGCTTGGTTCCTTTGCTGCCTGGCTGCCTTTGCCCCCTACTAATGAACACCCAGAATAACCAGAAGGGGCCAACCTGGCCGGCCTGGTAACAACGTTCCCTTTTCCATCGGCAATCGGATGGCTCGATGCTCAATCGGGTAGGAATCGCCAGTGTTCGTCGACGTTCCAAGGGCCATGGCAACTATTGTTGGGGATTCCGATCCAAATACTTGTTGTTGAGGTCATAATGGGCAGGAATCGACAGGGGACTGGAGCGTGCACATGTTGTTTACTCTTCCTTTACAGGGGATGCTGCTGGGCCTGTGGGCTGTCCAGAAGGCTGTCCAGGGGCGTCTCCACTGCCACTGGACACGTTTTAGTGGGCAGGCGAAATAAACAGTGGCTGGAAGTTTACTTGGGAGTTGGCGAACAAATGGCAATTGAGCATGGAGTGCCGAGCAACCGGCCAATCACCAAATGGCATTCGTTCTGGCAACTCCAACTGTGCGCCCATTAGGTAACGAAGAACCTCCAAGAAATCTCAGGGGCAAAATGACGTCGATCGTCATCGCATTACCCAGAACAGAAGCCAGCAGATGGTCGGTGCAGGGGTACTAGCCGGGGTGGCTGGTTGGCGTGATCCACGGAAACGGGGACGGCGATAGTAGTACGAGATGATCGGCCAGCCCTAGGCCCGTTCAGCCCCATTTGCCGGCTGCAAAGGTGTGCTGGAGGGTGAGTGATGTGGTTGCAACCGGGAACTGCGATGCTATCCATTCCCAGCCAGTCCATGGAATGACCGTGAATGGGATCATGGCAATGGGAATGGGGGAGAGCCACTTCTGCTTGCTTTGCCCACCGCCCCGAGTTGTATAAGTAGAACCGATCGACCGTCACATCCTTCATTTTCATCTTCACCATCACCAACCAGTTCCATCCAACTCCAATAACTTCTCACATCCACCAAAACAACCTTTTTTTAATCACCTTTTTATCACCAATAAACCTTTAATCGGTCAAGATGCAGTTCTTCGCCATCGCCGCCCTCGCCGCCTCGGCCTCCGCCGCCGCTGTCGCTCCCCGCCAGCAGCAGGCCCAGTACATCAACGGCTTCCAGGCCGCCTGCGTGGCCCACAGCACCTTCTGCAACTACAAGTTCGGCATCAGCAGCGAGCCCGGCGCGGTCGCGGCCACCACCTGCACCGCCCACGTCCAGGGCCCGGACTACCTGCCCGCCCTCGAGGACCAGAGCGGCTGCACCGTCGGCAACACGACCAACGGCGTCTACCACTGGTCGGTCGACAAGACCGCCTCGGGCGGCCTCGACTTCACCGTCTGGTACCCGCTCAACAGCCGCTCCAACATCACCTTCTGCCACGAGATCGAGGGTAAGGACCTCAAGGTCGACAACAACGGCGCCGTCCAGACCCAGCGCTACGCCGGCCCCGACTACTTCAAGATGGACGTCTGCACCCCCAGCAACTAAGGTGTTTCGCACACTTTGTGTACGGAGAGAGAAGACGAGACAGGAGACAATCGCGCAACGGGAGTGTATCAGGGGATGAATGGATTGGGGGACTGTAAATACGTTTCTGCGGCACTGTGACCTGCGAAGGATTCCACCGCTACTGTTATGAATAATGCTGTATATAAACTTAACGACTATTGATCAATCAGCGCGTTCAATCAAAAGAAGTCTTTTCTTCTACCAATTTATTTTGCCGATTGCGATGTTTAATTGACCTGGTGACTTTGAAATGTGTTTACGAATGATTCTCAATTTTCTCTAGGGGGATCGGACCGAGCCCCGTTAGGGATTTGCTGGCTGATTGGGCTAATGCACAGCGTGCCGTCTTAGCGCGAACCCCTGCTAATAGTGACAGAAACAGAGGCTGCCAGCGACGTCATCATCGCGGGAGTGACGGGAATAATCTGATGGGTTTTCTTATTTTAGAAGGCTTGCACGAACACCCCTGCTTTATCTTATTCATCTATCAACCCATCAGCAATTTTTGCACATCTGGTAGGCTGAATTGGGTTGAATTCCTTCAACAAGCGTGCAGTCGCACGCAGCAGTTTCCATCGCGATGGGAGAGGAGGGAACCAGCGGCGTGGGTGTCTCGTCGCCTAGTGTTGGTGGCGCACCCCCAACCCAGGTAGTAGTGCCGAAGCTGACGCGGGATCATGTCTTCCACTCACTGCCGCCGTACTCGGGCAAGCACACCGTGGGCTACCTGGAGATCGAGGTGCCCGTCGAGAAGCCGCGCCACTTCTCCGACATCCAGCGGGACGGCCATTTTGCCCTGCGCTTGGACACGGTGCTGTTCGCCATCTACTACCCCTTCCGATCTCTCGACGGGCTGGACTGCTCCTCCAGATGCCGGTGACTCGCAGGACGGGTCATCGTCATCTTCTCCAAATTCTTCTCAACAACAACAATCACAGAAGCAAAAGCAGAAGCAAGAGACGACGCCGAAGAATCAGCGCAAGCAGAGGAGAAAACAGCTGGGGAAAGCCCGCGTGCCCTGGCTCTCGAGGCCGCGTTACTGGACGAGTGCGGGATATGCCAAGTGGTTCAAGATCCCCAGCCCGCCGGTCGCCGCCTATCTCTTCGCCACATGCATGTTTACCGAGCTGCCTGCCATCCGGAATGCGCCTCTTCTTCAACCATCAAAGTCATCAACATTGCCGAAAGCTGCGCATGCAAATATGGTGCCAGACGACAAGCCCCGAGAGAGCAGGAGTTCCGAGCCCGCCGAAGACGATGACGTAAATGACGGGAGCTGTGACGACACGACCCCCTTCCCCGTCGTCTTCTTCAGCCACGGACTAGGCGGCACCCGCACCGTCTGCAGCGCCGTCTGCGGCGAGCTCGCGAGCCATGGCTACGTGGTCGTGGCTATGGAACACCGCGACGGCAGCTGCGCGCGCACCTTCGTCAACCTGGCGCCGGCGCCGGCGCGCCCCACCACCGTGGGCGAGGCGGGGGCCTCGGACGCCCGACCGCCGCCGACGCGCGTCAAGAAGAAACGGGGCGGCGTCGACTACTACGTCGTCGACTACCTCTTCCCCGAGGGCAACACGTGGGACACGGCGCCCAACAACGACCGCGGCGTCGACACGGCGATGCGGTCCGCGCAGCTCGATATGCGCCTGGCCGAGATCCGCGAGGCGCACCGCGTCGTGGGGCTCCTGAATGCCGGGCGCGGGCAGGAGGTGGCCGACGTCAACCTCCGGCACAAGGGTAACCGTGGCGCCAGCTCGCGGGGGCTTGAGGGGGTCGACTGGGCCGGCTGGAAGGGCCGGCTGCGGCTCGACCGCGACGTCACGGCCATGGGCCACTCGTTCGGCGGGACGACGACGATCCGGCTGCTGCGACACCCCGGGCCGCACTTCGCGTGGGTGGGGCAGGGGGTTTTGCTGGATACGTGGGGGATGCCGATTCTGGACGACGAGAATGACAAGAAGGTGGGAGAGTCGGAAACCGACACCGACACTGGCGCCGAGACCAAGACGAACTCGCCGCCGCCGCCGCCGAGCAATAGCAGCAGCAGCAACAACAGCCAATGCCAGAAAGGAAGACACGGCGAATGCGCCAAACCCCTGCTGTCGATCGGCTCCGAGGCCTTCGTGTACTGGCGGCCGAACCGGACGGCCATCGACCGCGTGTGCGCCGAGACGCGGCGAAACGGGCAGCCGGCCTGGGCGCTGACGCTGCGCGGGACGGCGCACCTGTCGCAGACGGATTTTGGCGTCCTGTTCCCGCGCCTGCAGTCGTGGGCTATGAAGACGACCATCGACCCACGGCGGGCCATCGACTTGACGGCGGGGCTGGTGCTCGACTTCATTGGGCTCGTCTCCTCCATGTCGCCTTCCCCGGAGAGTAGTAATGGCAATGGCAACGACATGGGTGGCAGGCTTGCACTACAGCCACAGCAACGCCTGTCGCAGATGAAGGCGCTGGATAGCTTGCCGGTGGTGCACAAGCCCAAGGCCAAGAAGATCGGGTCGGCGCTGAAGATTCGGCATGAGTTGACGGTAAGGGCCAAGGGGTGGGCGAGGCGGCATGGCGGCGGGAAGACGAAACAGAACAAGAAGAAGAATGAGGATGAGGATGATGATACCCTAACTGGATTGGAGGAAGGAGTCGAGGCGGATGAGATCTGGGTTCATGTCACGCCGGAGCCGGCGGTCATGGAGCGGCTGCGGCAGGCAGAGGGACAGGTACAGGGTAGTGTATAGGTACGCTGCATGGTGCTGTCGCGTCCACATTGCCAATTGAACGTAGTTGATGACCTTATTGGTGTACTTATGCATTCTCGGGCGCCGATTTAGCGATCACCCAATTGAACCAGCATGTCTGCTCAATACGGACGCACAACCCCATTCCGTTCACCCCTCCTGAATGAGCAATGATTCTCCATGACCACACATCAACTTTTGGCACTTCACCCAGTCAATTACTCCAGCTTGTCAGTTCTGTTGGTGTTAAGATTTCGCAAAGGTGCCGAAGATGCCGATCATCCCACGCTCATCCTGCCAGTTGAATATTAAGTGTAATCAATATCACCTAAACAGGTAGCGATTGATCTTGTCAGGTCACATTTGTTATGTGAGCTGTGCCGTACTGCGTATGCGGTCTCCAATTCTTACATGCATGCTATGTTTACTTGCATTGCCGCTCACTGTCTCAATTGGGCGTCGGCGCTCCAGTCTGACTGATGGTTAACTCCTTGCCTAGAAATCTCTAACAGTAAAAGCACGCGTATCAGTATTTGTACTTATATATGTCGACAGTCCGATGCATGCATTTCTTTCTCTGTGCTTTTCTGTGGTTCCAAACACATCCCAGGACGTCCTTCCGTCTCAAGACATATGAGGTCTCCTTGATCTCCGCACTTGATGTTCAGAAGTTTTCACGTATCGAAGACCACTATGGCCTCCAATTGTCCTGGGCCGCAAGGGGAGTTGATGAAATGAAGACGATTTCTCCATTACCACCAGCACCACCAGCACAAAACTCCACGACCGCATCAGACCCAGCCAAACCACCTGCAGTTAATGGTGGCGCTGTTTTAGCCACCACCCGCATTATTGGCCGAACATGCAAAAAGATCATGGTACTAGCATTGTGTGCGATATACGTCTATCTAAATACTGCCATTTTCGTGGTGGGGCCCACTTCCTCGCTAGCAAGCGATGATCAGGGCAATAACTATTCCATTCCGGCAATGGATGCATGGACACTACTTTACCTGGGTCTTTGGGGTTTCTTTTTCTATAGTCTATAATTGACCCTCCGACCATTACTTGTGGGCCGCCGCCCCAGACACTCGAGGCGCCCATCAGGAGCCGAGACTTCCTCCACGGATGCGAGAAAGCAAGTCTAGAGAGCCAGGGGATGGTAGTCGACGACCGTGAAGCGCAGTGGACCGGATGAAAATTCGCCGGCCTGTGACATATCCTTCTAGGAGGCGTAGTCACACAGTATCTCCATTGAAGAGGCCGCCGAGCTGCAGCAGTGTCATACCCCTGAGAATATACTTGAGGGCATGAAAGCCGTCAAGTTGAATGTATTAGCGACAGCTAAGGGCCTATGGGAGCTGTTTGATCCCATCCAATTCCAGTCGTATATGAAACGAGGTGGAATAGGAGGTGATTGAGTTGCTGGGTATTTTCGAACGATATGTGAGAAGACGTCCGACCCCGTGTTCTGTCGATGCCAAGACCGTATAAACCTCTTATGTCATTGGTAGTAACACAACTAAGTTCCAAGTATCGTACCTCGTGTTCGCGCCTCCAGTCATGCTTGGTGATATCATGCAAGAGCTAAGTTTCAGAGTCTCTGTAGAACGCCGCGCTGTCCCCCCCAACGGGATATCTTCAGGGAACCCCCAAACGCCAGCAAAAAGAGGAAAATGAAAGCAACCAAGAAGCAGAAGAAAACGCCACGTGTAGTCATCCATCATTATACCTAGAGATGGGTCCCTCTAGAATCTCCCAAACGCTGTCGGTAGAAGCTTTGTGGTCGACGATGTCACTGACGTGGCATGTTAGCTTTGGTATGGATGCAGAGGTACATACCACCAAGGAGAGAACGAAACAACTTACTAGTCCTCATTTCCGTCTTTCTTCGGCAACTCGTCGTCCAGTTCAGTAAGACGTTGGATGCCTATCTCATGTTGGCCGAAACGGACGAATTGAATCGAGGCATCAGTCCTCGGTACCCCGTGGTCTTTCATGTAGGCGATCAAGTTCCCAATAGACTTGTCCACGCCGCAAGTCCCACTGTCCGAGGCGTCCCAGATGCCGTTCGTGAATACGTATATGCTCACCGCCGAGGGTTGTTTTGAGGGGGGAAAGGGGAGACGCGGCGCCGCTGCTCCTCTCCGGCCTTCCGGAGCCTCGACTTGACATCCCGCAACACCGTGTCAAAAACGTGCTCCATCTTGCAGTGTGAACTGTTGTATTTTGGACCGAAGGAATTTTGGAGCAGAATCCCGACTTTTGTGCTGTTTTCGCACTTGTATTTGGTAGTTGGACTGGCGGTAAAGATGACCTCGACCCCGTCGGGGTCCATCTTCTTCATGAGATACGACAGGTCTTTGACAAGCGATGACACTTCGTCACGATGTTGTAGCATGAACCTCGAGTTGTCCACGATGATGATCTGTTACTCAAGTTAGTCAGTACTCACTGACGATGGCTCTATTAACTCACGAAGTCTCGCCCTACCAAGGCATCCTTGATCGGGACCCAGCCAGGCAAAACTCTGGCTGTCCCTGTTCTCTTGTACTCTTCAATCCACTGATGTAACTCGCTTGGGGCGACTCCAGGCAGGGAGGATCTCCGAGAAGGTGTGTCCACTCTGGATATCCTGGTATTGAGATGGGCAGGTGATAAAGGACAAACTGGGACTGGTAGTGGACGCGATGGTATACCATGTGTTGGCTGCATAGCGGCAGTCGTGTCAGATCCTTGCTGCGGCTCAGTGGCGCTTGACCGAAGCTGCCGCGGGGACGTTTGGGTTGGAAGTTCCGGGAGACTGAGCTCGTTTGGGAGGGCGGGCGCAGGTCGAACATTGCTGCCTTCTGAGCCATGCAGACGAGCAGTGGGCGGAAGCGGAGGGCGCTGCGGCGTCTGTGCAGTTTGATCCGCGTCGTGCCCATAAAAGTACGGTCCTGAACCATTGACGACTGGCGGGGTATTCTGCCAAGATTCCCTTTGGGCGCCACTTGCAGGCGACGGTGGCAAGTCTGCTAGGTTTGTTGAGCGACGATGTATTATGTTTGCCAATTTACTCCGAATCCTAAGCGCCGTTGCCCGTTCTTGACCATCAACAAGACAGTCGCTAAGAACATGGTCGACAATCTTGAACGTGATCTCATCGCATCGACGACCATCCGCGTAGATCTTCTGGCGGATATCTTGGACGCACTTCAGAACTCCCTCGCCGTTGTGGAAGGCGTCACTGCAGCCTATAGATCGATGTTCGTCGGGTAATGTAGATATTTCGCGTTTCCTCTGGTTTTGAAATGACAGACGGCCTGGCTCCCCGAACGTAAGCCAAACGGCGGCCTCAAGCAGGATGCAACCGATGGCCCATATATCCACGTTTGTATCAACATTGAAGTTGACGCGGGGGCCGAGATGGAGTTCTGGAGGACCTGTGGCGTACTCAATAAGAATCCTTCAAATCCCAACGAATAATAACTCTTACCGTAGGTCTTCCCAGCTCCAGTGTCAGGACCGAAGTTTCTGTCATGTTGTGAGCCGTATCTCACTGTGCTTGCGCCTAGGTCGCCGATCTTGAGTTGAAACGAGGGTTGGCATCGAAAATTGTTTTCGGAAAACAAGCACGTTGGATGGCTTGAGGTCTTGATGTATCCTAGGCGACATAGTGAGAATCAGGTTCTGCTGGACTTGAAAGGTGCAGTGGAATGGGGAGATTTGTATGTCTGTCACTTACATGGTATAGCCAGGTCGGTTGGTGATATTGTGCAATGCCAGAACACCATCAACCAACCCGACAAAGGCCATCCAGAACTTGTGAATGCCATCGTAAGAATTGGGTGGGTCGTTGCGCCTGTATAGGTCGGACAGACTTCCTTCCTCTGCTAACTCGAGAATGATGGTACTGAGACGTCCCTTGGATTCGGAATACCAATGAAAGCTTCCATAATAGGACACAATGTTGCTCGACTGCAAAGTGTTATAAGCTTTGAGCTCGTCTTCGAAGAGTTCGGTCTTGCGGTAGGTCTTAAAGACAACATATTGGATTGGCTGCTGTAGAGTCGGCGTCGCGGGTCAGTAGTGAACATGAAACCAAGGGGCTGGGCAGGGACGGTGAATTGGGTCGATGACTGACAGCATCATTCTCGTAATACGGCGAAGACGAAGGCGGCACGTGGTCTAAGTCCACTTTGAAGGCCGCCAATGTGGATTCGCGTTGCGTCAAGTCAATGGTGAACTTTGGTTCGGTGTTGGAGTCGAGTTGCGAGATTGGCAAAATGGCGCAAGGATCCAACTGTCTCTTGAACATAGGTCGATGGCGATCAATCACTACGGGGCGGAACTGCCATTGGAGCTCGTGGAATTGGTAGAAGTTGGCCTTGTCCGTAAACCCAATGGGTGCGTCGGGCCAGGGAAGACTTGCGTCATTGTTCTCGTGAGTTATCAGATCGACCAAGTGATGGAGCACGGGATATTTAGAAGTCGCTTGCCATTTGGCGAGTATCGATAGGACTTGGAGGTAATCTTGACGGACGGTTTTGATATCGGCATGGATCCCCGCGGTTCGTAGCAAGTCATCAATCTTCTCGTGAGTCCAGTACCTGTGCAACTCGTCGTAGCTGACGTACTTTGCTTCGCTGCTTTTGCATTGTAGTCCGGACCTTTCCTTGTGGCTTATATCGCTTCTAAACTCGGCGCATTGGCGAAAAGCCGGGATCGCACGAGGATGAAGATCCATGATTACTGGTGTGTGATTGCTCGTTAGTCGGTCGGAGCAAGCAAGGCAGCCCTTGAACGCCGTCGGAATTTGTGCGCTGGGGCGAATGGGGGTACGTTTGTGTCGGTCGAAACTGGAGCAACTAATAAGTCCATGGAATGACGGCTTTTTTCGAGCAAGCGGATCGATAGGTAGGTTTATAACAATCGAGTCACACGTAGCTTCTCATTTGGTGACGATGTACCGAGAAGCACGCTCAGCAGAAGCACTGCCCCCGCCGGTTTTGTTTTTGGGTCACTTGCAAACTAGGTACGTTATGAGTATTGTCAGCACGATTGAGTTATCAAGCCCGCCACGTTACAGGGGTCTAGTTTTCTGCCTTGGGCATTTTATGGTCTTGGAGAGGGGCTGATTGATGCAGTGGCGCTGGTGAGATGATGGAGGTGTGGGAGGGTATGTGACTGGCCAAATAACCTGGCGCAGGCAACAGCTGCCTACAAGGCGTCCTTCTTACCTACTGCCTGAATCCGATGCAAACGTGTCATGCGATAGTTTTCTTCGTGGCCTGAGTGTCCATCCGGTGCTTGTGTATTGATCGTATTGTTTGAATAGTTATCGAATATATGCTAATGCAGACGATTGGAACCTGTAACAAAAGATTGAAAATGAAAGGCAAACCAGACCAGCAGCCGGAAATGCGAACCATCGCTACTTCTCTCCTTGTGACTTCCCCCTTTCCATCTCCTGCCAATAAAAGACCCGCAACACACCTTCCTCGTCTGTCCCCGACTCATACCGTTCCTGAAAACAGGGCCCGCGTCATTATGCCCACTACACCGCACCTTCCTCCATTCCTAGCTTTTCTTTGCGCCTCTTGTATCTCCCGTAAGCAAGCCAGAGCCCGATGGAAGTGACCATCATTGGTATGCATATTGCAACAAACAATACAAGCACGGCTTTGTCTTCGATGATAGGCGTACTAAAAAGGGACTGGTTAAGGGTTAGAGCTGCGAAGTCAATCGCGGGATTCCAGTATGACGAAAACACCAGAAATCTTACTCCGAGAAAGGTCCCGGCAGGAAGACTAGTGTCAAGAACGTGATGAAGTGCATTGATGCGGTGTCCCGCTCTGTACGTTTCGCAATGGCGTGCATTTGCGTCGTAACCTTTTCCATTGCACTGGAAGAATCCTCCATTCGCTGGGACGTAACGTGCTGGTTTATAGCATAGAGCTTGTCCAACTCAGTCCTTTGCAGGTCGAGGATGTGGTAATACTGGTTTGATGTTAGTTCCAGGAAGTGTTACGAGGTTCAGGGGCCCCGCAGACTTACAAGGTTTTTCCCGTCGCTCATCCTCTCCAGAATGTTGTCGACTCTCAAGCAGTCGGATTTCAGATTGTGTGCAATAGATCTTAGATAATCTTGAAACTGGCGGACCGCATCTACGAGGTCCCTGTCAATATCAGCCGGCGAAGAGCTCGCCGACTCGAGCAGATTCTTATATATCTCGCTGATCTCGCCGGTGATGCTCAGATTGGCTGCGATGGCCGTTTTCGCATCCCTCAGCTTGTTGCAGAAGGTGTCCAATTGCCGAACGCCACTGAACGAGAAGTTCTTCAGGACATTCAGCCGATCTGTCGTGCTCTTAATCTGTGGCCCCAGGTCCTGGCCGACAGTCCCAGAAGTACTGCCGCTTCGTGTTATCATATCCGGGGAGTTTGGCACGGCAGAGCTGCCGGAACGAGCAGGGGGTAGCATCTTCTCGTTAATCTGGGCGCCCCTTTTCTCCCGCGGCGAGGACAGCGAAGAAGACAACGATCGCATAATACCTGGGACAGGGTCCAGAGAATCCTTTTCGGAGGGGATTAGCGCTGCAGTGGCTGGCCTCAGGATCTCCTCAACCTTGTCTGAGACTTCATTGATATACCAACCCCACCCGTCACTACACCAATCAAACATGATCTGGTGAGTTTTTAGAGATCGAAGCATTGCTTCTGCGCGTGGGCTGAGATTGAAAGGTCCGCATGGGTGGTGTTGGCTTCATATACACGATCCTGGATCAGGTCATTCGCCTTGACAGTGATCCAGAATGTTTTCCATTCGACCAAGTCCAGCGTGTGATATGTTGCAGTCTGTCGTCTTACCCACTCGCCACCGAGTTCTGGCTCTTGCTGCTCCATAGCAAAGAGCTTATAAGCAACTCGAAGGTCTTTGCCCGATCTTCCAATCTCTGGCATTGCCATGCTGGAGTAAGGGGTATGGTTCGATAACTGATGCAAGATATGCATGTGGTGAAAGCTATTCCACCTCTCATATTGGCGGCCGAAGGAGCATATGAGGTCCAAAAACCCAGGGGATACTTGGTGGTAGCTGCAGAGATATTGGAACATTTTCAACGTGCAATCCAAGGGCGCGGCAGAATGTTTTGCCGTGAGAAATCTGTATGTGTCAAGGGATTATCTTTCATTGGCTTATGATACATAAGAACTTACACGTGACGCATGAGGGGGTCTTTTTCCTTATTCCTTGTATGCTTTCTATAGTGAGGTTCCAGTTGAGATTCGTCGTTTATCCTGCTTCGTTCAACGTCTGCTTGAGATTTTAGTGCTGTCATTGGCTAGTGACGGGTATGAGACTGCTATAAATAATTACCTTTCTTTCCAGTACAGATTTCATGTATAAACACCCATGCTTGTGAGGGGTCTTTAATGAATAGTCTTCTCCCTGGCGATGTAGCAACGACTGAGTTTGATTCAGCTTGGACTTTAGAAGGCGCTTGTCTAAGAGGTTCAGGGGCCATTCGTGCGGCCTGCTGCAGCCATCGACGAGCTCATCAAACATTGTGAATCGATTGAAGATTGCAGTGCATTACAGCCGGATTGGTCTGAAAATCTGGAAATGTTAGTATGGTAAAGGGGTGTTTTCTCCGCATGGGGAGATGTAAGTTGAAACGGGGTTCAAACAATTGTTATAAGCGCAAGGCCGGACCTGCATACTTGTCAATGAAGCGTCCTGAACGGTCAAGCGTACCGGTATAACATGTGGTGATATTCTCAAGGGAAACGAAATATAAATACGACTGTGAAATAGTCTCCTCATCCGTAGAGGCAGAGAATTCAAATACGCCCTAGGCTTTAGCACATGGCTGAGTTGGTCTCATTATACGCCCGTATTCGATAACAGTAATATAATGATAAGCCCTGTATATTCTCAGTCCTTTCGGTGGTGTTGAGCTTCAATGCTATGTTCAGATGCGATTGGAAAACAGGGATGGAAAAGAAACAGTATTGGTGTTGGGCGCTTACGAGAGAGTAGGCCATGTGAGCCCAGCCATGTCAAGGCAGAGTCCTTTTAGTGCATGAGTGCAAGGCATTCTGTTTTTATTTTGTGTTAACTCCGATTCGATACAAATTTTCCCAGAAGAAACAAGGCATAACCTATGAAGTATCGATGTAAACTGAGGGGTTGGGCTATACATGGTCTCATTGGCGGGCTCAATCTATCTAGCCAAATGTATTTCCAAGCCCCCTTTCACCGCCAAAACAAACCCCGCCACCACTCTTATTTGTCATTAGTAATTCCTTCTCCTCGCCTCGCGTATATCCTCAACCTCGTCCTTTTGATCCTGTAATATCGAAGTGAGCTACATGTCATTATACCCCGGTGGGGGTATGAACCAGATAATACCTGAGTCAAGGCCGAAGAGGTGGTGATGAGGTACTGATCGTCCTCCACTTTCTATGAAATCGGGCGTCAGGTCAACACCAACTTGATAATTCCCTTATGGGTGTGATAAGTTCTTACCTGGACGGTGAAATTGCTAGGGAACGCCTTCTGGAGATATTCTTCCAGTTTTGCCTTATCCAGTCGGTAGGCTTTCAGGTAGAGCTCAAACATGATGTCTCAATACACGGGTAGGCAGTTCCAGAACAGGGTGAGATAATACGCCAAGGCAGGAATCGGGTTGAAATGGCAAAGTCTGCCTTGCAAGGTGCCTTGGCCTTAGGAGAAAGCCTCCCGCGCCCCGTATTCATGCAAGTCATGGTGGGTTTGGTCTGCTTGAGGCTCTGCGGAAATGTATCTCCCAGAAAAACAGGATGGAGAATGTGCTTATCGGGCGCTGCAGAGTCTACAGACCGGCTGCAGCACTGGGGATATCACCATTGGCTGGGTGGCACATCCGGACTTCTTTCACCCCCTCCAATATCGACGGACTCCATTTGATTGGATAGCCCTTTAGGTGGTGTAACCCTGAGATGCACTGGAATTGAGGTGGACAATGTTGATTGGCCAGCCTTACAGGAGGCGGTTTTGAGGGTGTGAGCCTGACAGGGGTTGTGTTGGGCATACTAAGAAGCTCAGGGAAACAGCTAAGATGACGCAAAGACAGCTGGGTGACGACCTGACTCGGATCATTTCATTGCAAAGGACATATTTCGTCAAGTCCACCACTACTGGAGCCATAGCCCTGTTCACTTTATTCGAATCATATTTCCTTTGAATCCCACCAAAGTATATTATGTTTTGGCTATGGGAAACCTAGTTCTTTTTCCTTGAGGACCTGGAGAGATCATTCGTGGTGGGGATGTTCGAAGCACGTCTGGCGCTTCTGAGCCTTGCGTCCAGGGGCATAGCACTGGGGGCTGCTGGTCTCTCCAATCATCAACCATTTCTTCAATGATAGTTATGTAGTCCCTTTCGCAGCGTTGCCGCATTCGGGGGGGGCAGACACAGTGTCTAAATCCGCGCAGTAACTCATTTTGGTCGGTCGGTACCGATTGCCTGTCTTGCAGGGAGCGAAGCCAGAGTCTTGCGGCCCGGAAGCCGTAAGGGGACTGACACAATTGAGAGTCGGAACAGCGAATCGCAGTAATGGGGATGATTAGCGCGTTTATGCTCTAGGTCTTCACAGGGAGTCTGGCACAATAAAGTCAATTGGGCTTCGCGGGAGCGCGGTCTTGTATCTCAAGTTTAGTGGCACTGAAAAAGGGGCGGCACAGCCGCGCGATACTACTGGAGTAGGAAAGGGGCTAATAACCTCGGGAGGTGCAACAGCACTTTCTTGGCTACGTGTATGAAGCAAATAGAAAGGAAACAATAAGGGACGCCTCAATTCCAGACTCGGAAATGGGCGGTGCTGTTGGAGACAACCAATCATTGCATGCATGCTTTTCTTGCACTGCCACCCGCTTTCTCAGCTGGGCATCAGCACTTCAGCCCGCCTTACACAGCCCTTGTAATTACCGTGCATCCTAGCGGTCAATAACAGTACATGGATCAATATTCATGCATACCGACAGCGTCTCCCAACTCGGGGCGTGCTTATTCTCAAAAACAAAGAGCGATCGATCTTCTCCTTCCATGTCTAAATCCTTGCCCGAATCGAAACCGTGCATCGGAGGCTGCCATGGCTTCAGCGAGTCGCGAGCAACAGACAAAGCCACACGAGCTTCAGAGCATTTCCCAACCATCACCACTCCGCTTATCCATAGACCTGTCAAACCCAGCCCAATCAACTTCAAATTGCCCGATTCCAGCCATTGTAGCCACCGAACCTGGGCAACTTGATGCTGATGCATCGCCACGTACATTAGCAGACGCGGTTCCAAGACAGATCCCGACGCAAGCGAAAACCAGCTTCACGCAAGGATGGTTTGCCCTGGCCCCGGGCAGGCTATGTAACTTGGAAATAGCTCTCAAGGTGGTTGCGTTACTCGGCTTTCTAATAGCCGCTATCACCTGTGGCCCAGTATCACGGCGGCTTTGGATGGGCATAAGGCCGAATTGATCGCCGAGTGGACTGCACGAAAGGACTTCATCGAGGCATGCGAGGCTGTGAGCACCTGCACCTACTACTCCATATGACCCTAACTGTTCAACGAACTGACTCGATGCGCAGCATGATTGGTCCACGGTGGCTTGCGAAAACGCCAAGGGGATGCAACTAGATGTACCCCCCAACTTTGATCGGTCTGACTGGAAGAGGTATTTCGAGACACATGATGAAATAATACGTGGCCTGCCGAGCGACGGATTCATCATCTGGCCCATATTAGCTTGCCTACTTGCATACCAGGGACGAAACCTGGTTCGAGCTATGATGGGAGTCTGCTCGAAGCCCAGTACCTCAATCGGTCCTCCAAGGCGGCCAGCCGTCGCTCAAAGATATGATACAGAGAGGAATCAGAGCCAGAGTCTTGAAACTGACCCTAGGCTTGAGGCTAGACAGAGTTTTGTGAATATACTGAGCCGTGACGCCAGCCAGCGTGGTCTTTATATGCCACCAGATGACTTCTCAGGGTCAGCTCGAGCGGCGGGACCAACCTTCCTAGCGGGTGAAACAGCTACTAAGCACCCTAACCACTTAGCCGTCCTTGTTGGAACAGCTGGAACTAAAGCTGTTCATATTGCTCTAAAAGGGGTGCCACGTGCCTGCGCGCACGAACCCCTTTTCGGTTTTATCAAGAAGGGGCATACGATGCCCCTCGCAGCTAATACTATAAATAGATATAAATAATAGAATATAGTAATATAATACTATTTAAACCTTTACTTATACGTACGTATAAAAGCTTATTTAATATTAATTAATAATTACTCGTAGCGATTATAAATTAATAAGAGTAAAGAGACGATTTTACGCCCTTATCGATATAAAAGCGACCGTGCTAAGGAGCCCCGAGAATTTCCGCCCCTTAGAGATTTAAAGGAAGAGCCGAACTAAATTAACTATACGAAGAGGAACCCCTTTTACCGAGTATATATTATAAAGAGGAGACTAAGTTTTAAATTATACGCGAGATTAATTAAATTATATATAATTATATATTTAAATATAGATTCGGAAAATATCGATAACTTTATCGAGCTATTAAATAATCGAAAACAAACCTTATTATTTAAATTTACGAGGTCGAATTAATTTAGCCGAACCTTTATAAAAGGGACGCGGTTAAGGCGTTACGATATAAACGATCCGATAGTTATTAACGCCGGTCGCGCCGGCCTCGCGTAGAGCTAGTATTACCCGCGTAGTAACACGGTAGCGTATAACTAAGCGCCTTAAACGCGACCTAGTAGCGCTAATAGCTTAAAGGGAGATATCGAGGAAGTATTAAACTATTTAGAAAAACTAATTACTAGTTTAATAGCCCCCGGTAAGGGACGCGAAGAGATTTTTTAAGTAATTAAACACCTCCGTATTAACGTAACCGAGCCGCGACTACACTTTAATGACGACGATAACGCGCCGGTAACCCGTAGAGAGCTACGGAAGATAATCGGAGAAGCTGTTGCTTAAGCTACGCAAGGCCTTAATATTACGTAAACGAAGTTATAGGCCTAGGTTATAGCCTCGCCGTACGGTAATAACCCCGCCTCCTAGTAGCCGAAGGTTATTATTTTAGCCCGCCGAACTTGCGAAGTAATAATTAAGAGCGTAAATTAATTAAGCGATATATAAAAAAAGAAGCTAATAAATATAATATAAAGCGTAAATATGGTAATCGGGTAAAGCGAGGTTATCGTAATAAGGAAATTATTTAGCGGCGATATCGTTTTTATTTTTAAAAACGAAGCAAAAAAATATATAGAGAATAATAGCTAAGTTTTAAACGTTTTTAAGAGTAACGCGTAGCTCGTTTATAAAGAGCTCGTAATTATTATTAAAAGAATCCCGGCGAAAAAGCTACGGGATACTTATAACGAAACTATGTTATTATATAGCTTATTAATAAATAAATATAACCCGAAAGAGATCTCGAAATATAAGCGTAGCTTACCGAGGAACCCTAAAGTATATTACGCTTCCCTTATTTTATATATAAGCTCCGCTTAAGTTATAAAGAATTTATATAATAACGGCCTTATATAGAACGCGGAGATCTTTAATTATAAACCGTATAATACTAGCCTCCGTATTTAATAATACTTCCGTTATTACGGTTACGATTATATAGCGAAATATTATAAGAAATAATAGCGGTACGGTTATTATTTTACGATAGTTTATTTTAAAAAGGATTAAAAGTGCTTATAAAAGGGACTACGAGGTAAGAAACGTTATATTAATTACGGTAGGGAATACACGGTATAGGATCGTAGCTACCCCGTAGCGATCTAGTAAAGAGAACGCGTAAGAGAAGCTTATGCCTACCGACCTCGTTAGTTCGAGGTCCGTAGTACCGGCGATAGCTCGGCCGGAATAGGGCGCTTATCGCCGCCGGCGACGCTTCTTACTAGCGAAGGGGAAGGGTATACCGAAGTTTCCCGGAAGCGAGGCCGCTTACGATTCGATTCGACGACGAGCAGTTAAGGTAGAGAGGTTCGTTTATTGAGCCGGCGAAGCGTTACCGCCTTATTATTAGCGTAGGATATTATTATAGTTTTATAATTATAAATTTACGGGTAATATATTAAAACGTTATAATATTTAAAGTAATAATAGCGCTCGTTTTAATTAATAAGGAAAAGTATGATATATTAACGCTTTAAGAGGTATAAATTAACCCTTATATAGATACGTTATATTACCCGGAGGCGGCTAAATATCGAGTAATTTATAGTAAAAAACGTGTAGCTATTTATATATATAAACGATTCGACCTTATTAAAATAGAAACGAAAGTAGGGCCCGATTAAGCCGTAATTACGATACCGGCGAGAGGATTAAATAATTTTATTATATAATTAATATACTCGTTAATTTAAAAAACCTCCCGCTAGCGAAGCCCCTTTAGTAACTTTAACGCGGCTTCGAACTTAAAGCGATACCTATTTATTAGAAACTTTAATATATATTACCCGTTATAGGATATATATAAGAGAAAATTATAAAGAGTAGATAGCTTCTTCGTATTTATAAACCGTTAAAATTTTAAGCTAGTTACGTTATATAGAGAAGTTACGAAACGCCGCTACGATTAAAAGGAGTTTATTTTAAACCTAGTTTAAATAATAAAAGGAATAATAATTTTATACGAAGGAGACCTTAGTTTAAAAAGCTTTAATTATAAGGCGTAAATTGTTTATATCGAATTAAAAATTAATTCGTTACGAGTAAATAAAGTAAAAGCGGAGGGATAAAACTAAATAATATTAAATAAAAGTTTAATACGAGCGGAAGCCGGGTTACGTTTAACCGATTTTACCGAGCTAATAAACCCGGAAGAGCTTAATTAAATTATCGATAACCTTATAAAAGCTTTACGAGAGATCGCCGATGTAGTAGCGCCGAGAAAAACCCTTTTTATTAATAGAGGCGCGCCTTAGTAGTTATTAAAGGTTTAAGAGGCGTAAACGATTATAAAATAGCGCTACCGAATTTATTTTAAAGTACCCTTATAATATATTCGGAATTAATATATTAAAGTAAAGGCGGACTTAAAAAAAATCGTTAAAATAGTTAAGACGAAAAGCTGGCGCTACGTAATCGCTACTACCTTTTACGACTCTAAATTACTTTAGTCGCTTGAACAATGGGCCCGATTACGGAGCTGAACGCCACCACAAACTATAAAAATCCCGGAGCTAAGGCGTAGAGAGGGAGCCGCGATCGAGGTTCGAACCCACGCCGAAAAGGCCGCGCTCCTCTCGGAGAAATTCTTTTTAAACCCGGAGGCTAACCTACGAAACCTGGAGGATATATTAGACTACTAACTAGTAACCCCTAACCCTATTACTATCGAGACGGAGGTTATAGCCGAGGAAATAAAGGATATTATTAAATAAATAAGATCCTAAAAAGCCCTAAGGGAGGACTTATTACCTTCGGGCTTCTTTAAGGCCTGCGGAGACCCCTTTTATTAAGTATTAGCTAGCTTAGCTACGGCGAGCTTCCGACTCGCCTACTTCTTAAAACGGCTCCGTATTACGAAGGTTATTATTATCCCGAAACCGAATAAAATAACGGCTATAAAATAAACCTTTAATAAATAAAGGCTTATTTCGCTATTTAGCGTGGTCGGTAAAGTTATAAAAATAATAATAGGTCGGCGACTTATTAAAATAGCCGAAAAGAGCTCGCTTTTATTTAAAATTAAATAAAGAACCGGTCGTAACGCTTTACCGAGCTCGCTATCCGATTAATTACCGACGTTATCCGTATAACGTAGTAATAAAAAGGCGTCGCCTTTCTCTTCTAATTCGATATTAAGGGCGCCTTCGATATAATTAACCACCGCAGGCTGATCGCTATACTATAAGCGAAAGGACTATTAGACTAGGTTTACCGATGGGTCGAGAGCTTTATTACGGAAAGATCGGCTCGCCTTTATTTCGATAGCGAGTCGTTAAATAAAATTTAACTCCGCGCTAATATGCCGTAAAGCTCTTCGCTATTACCGATCTTTTTTATCCTTTATATTATTACGTTATACGAAGAATTCGTAGCTTATAAGCAGCTTATTATCGTCGGGTTCGTAAACGACACGAATCTTATTACCGTCGGACCGGACTACGCCACGAACTGCCGTATTTTAAAAAAAGCCTGGGAAACTAGCAGCCGCTAGGCACGTATGAGAGGGATAGAGTTCGAACTTAAAAAGAGCGAGCTTATTTATTTTACTAGGGCGCGAAAAGCTTGTACGCTATAAGTACGACTCGGGGACGCTATTATTTTATCGGTAACCTCCGCGAAATTCCTCGGCGTATAGTTTTATCGGAAGTTATAATAAAAAAAACTATATTTTAAAAATTAAAGTAAAAATAATTATATAAACCCTAGCTCTTATTAAACTAGTAGCGTTAACGTGAGGATGCTCGGTATAAAAAGTAAAAGAATTCTATACGAAAATAATCCGCAGCGTACTCGCGTACGGTGCCTCGGCTTAGTACTAAGTTAAGGATAAAAGAAAGGGGCTAGCTCTTAGCTTTACGACGGTATAGAACTCCTACCTCCGGACCGTTATAAGGGCATACAAGGCGACCCCTTAATACTACTTCGAGACGGAAGCGGCGGTGCCCCTTCTCGATCTCTACCTAAGCGCGAGGGTAGCTAGCTTCGAAGCTTGCACGGAGGCCACCGGTAAAGCATAGCTTCTCCGTGGCGCCTATATTAAGGCGGCCGAGATTATTAATAGAGAGCGTACCGTAAAGAGGAGATGGCGGAGGTCCTTAGGGGTTAATAAAACTTATACGGCTATATAATTAAGTAATACTTAATTAGTATTAATTAAATATTAATTTAATAGTTAAATAATTAAATAAGTGCTTAAAAAGAAATAAAAATAAAAATAAAAATAGTTTTATATTATTACTTTTTTATAAGGCCGCCGCGAATTAGTTATAAAGTCGCTATTAAACTAGGGAACGTGCCGCCGTTACGACGATATATTTAAGTACGAAGCGTCGGTCTTAATATAGGTACGTATTAAACGAATAAGATTTAGGTTATTCTTATTTACTTATCGGGTTTTAAACATCCCTACGCCGCTATATAATTATAGCGAAGGCCGGGAGATAACTAAACACCTGATTCTATACTGCGAAGACTTCGAAGAGAGCCGAGAATAGTTAGTAAAACAGCTCGCCCTTTACTTATTACGAACTCGCCGCGATCTCGTTATATTTATTATAAAGAAAAATTTTATTAAGGTAATTATAAGGTGGCTTTTACGGACTAGCCGGCTACCTCTGTATAAACTTATAATAGAAATAGGGGGACCGCCCGAATCTGGTTAAATCTCTTTAGGCCCTGAGGTAAGGGCTACTAGGCTAGTAGGTGAGAACTAATAAAGTAACGTCGAGCACGCGAGGTAGATTATAGTATATAGTAGCGTGTATTTTTAGTCCAGCTTCGGCACGGTTTATTATACGAGGAACTAAGTAGATATACCGAAGGCCTTCGGCTTACGGCGTACTATTAATAATAATAATAATAATATATTTAAATAACTTTATTATATAATTTATAAAATAATAAGTTTTATTAAAATAAAATTAATTACGGTTAATAAATTAAAACTAAGCTTAAACGTATCGAACTTAAATAAACTAACGATTTTAAACCTCGAATTATTTACATATAAAAAAGTATTTTAAAATATTAAGATTTTATAAATAGTTTAAAAAAAAACGGTAACCTTGTTTTTTAAAAACTTCAACTTTTAAACGTACTTTTCGAAAAAACAATACTTAAACTATTTACGACGTATTTTATATAATACTTTTTAAAATATTATATATTAAAAATAAAAAGAACTTTTTTTTAAAAAATTTTTAATATAAAATTCGAAGAATAAATTAAATACTATTTCGATTAAGTTAATTATACGTTTTAAAAAAAGCTTTGTTATTATTTCGAAAGAAACGAAGTTAATATACCGGTAAACGGATCCTTTAAAAATAAGCTCGCAAGTTTAATATTACCGGCCGCTTTTACTTATTAACGAGACCGAATAATAAAACCGATTTCGGAAACCCGAAAAGAGGATATTCTATACTCTTCCCGAGAATAGATAGTCGAATAACCGCCGCCTAAACGAGAGACACCCGGTTTTTATACGGAGTAATCGTTCGCGATATTATAGGATACTTTAGGCCTAACGTTTAACCTTAGATTCTTAAGTATTTAAACGTTATAAGATATCGTCTTTTTATTTTATTTTAATACCGCCGGATTAGACCGCATAATTATTTAATTTAATATAATTTATAAAGTACGATATCCTTCTAAGCCGAGTTATTTATAACGGTAAAATCGATTAAAATAAAGTCGTTACCTTTTTAAAGATATAAAAAAAGGAAAAAAACTATATCGATAAGCCGTACGATATCTTTTACGATAAAGTACGGATATTTATTAAAACATATCGACGGCTAGATATATTAAAGGACTAATATTATACGATCTTCCCGGATTTTTTTTTAAACGTGCGGAGGTATTCTATTTTTATTATATCGGACTCGAGAAAAGATAAGACGAGATATATTACCTTATAAACTTATATTTTAATATAATAATAAATTACGTATAAGATTTTACGAATTAAACGATAATTTTTTTTATACGAGTAAAAAGTAAAAACGTTAAAAAATAACTTATCGAAGTTTTGAAAATCTTATTAAATAAGTTCTAACTCGTATAATAAGTTTTTAAAAAAAGAGTTAAAAAAGAGATCGCTTTTTATACCTTAGTTATACGAGCTTGCCGAGGAGTTCCGGAGTTTATACCGGCTTTTATTAATTAAAAGTTAATATACGAAGCGTTATTTTCGAACTTTCGCGTATTGCTAAGTATAATAGCGGACTAGAGGCTCTCGGAACGATATTTAACGAAGGAACTATATTGAGACCCGGCTATAAATACGTATTTAATTAATAAACGGTTTATAAATAACCGTACGAGAGGAAACCATTAAAACAGCAGGAACTAAGGTTTTTTATACTACTTTAAAAGGGGTGCCACGTGCCTACGCGTACGAACCCCTTTTCTATTTTATAAAGAAGGGTATATAATACTCTTCGCAGTTCGTATTAAAAATAAAAATAAATAATAAAATATAATAATATAATACTATTTAAACCTATTAAATAAGCTTTCGTATGTACGTATAAGTAGGTTTCGAGTTTAATCGAGGTTATATTATTATATTTTATTATTTATATTTATCTCTTATGCTAGTTACGAGGGGTATTATATACCCTTCTTATTAAAATAAAAAAAGGGGTTCGTACGCGTAAGTACGTGGAACCTTTTTTAAAGTAACATAGAAAACCTTAGTTCTTGCTATTCTAATACTGGCAACTTTTTATTTTAACGATAAACTTGGCCAGCTCTTCTTATTAGGACGAGTCTTCCCGCTGTAAGGGTCTCGTACGGATGGGTTACGCTAATCCGGTATTCGGTACCTACTTAAGCCGTATAAGTAATGCTATACTTTTTTAATATTGTTTTTATTAAATAGCAGGATCCCTTAATTAATTATTTTAATTATTTAATAATAATAACGGGAATAAAGAAAAAATATTATATATTAACGCGTATTCCTTCTTATTATAAATTAAAAAGAACGGTTTAAAAATAATAATAGTAATAAGTACGGTTATATATCGCGATACGTTATATTTTATTAAGAACGTACGAGTCCAGCTTCTTAATATACGCTTTTATACGTATAGTAAGGCTGTTTATCGAGACTATTTATTTAAAGGCTTTATTTAAGGATATTTTAATAAAGGCGTTTACCGGGTTATTCTCACTATTAATATAATAAATCTATAAGATTTATTTTTTTATACGATTCTCGGAGGGATATAATATTAATTATAAGCTTCTTTTCGTTTATTATATTTAATTTAACTAGGTAGTTATAAAAAGACCTCGAATTTATATAAAAAGTTATTAATATATTTTAAAATCTTAAGGTTTATATAATCTTTCTAAGCGTAATACTTAGTACGATACCGCTATTTATATTAAAAATCGTGCCGTATAGTTCGTTAATTAATACGTTCTATATAACTTTTTTATATTTTATCGAGCTTTAATAAATAATATTATTTTAAATTTCGAACTAATTCTTTATACGATTTATTTTTTAATTTAATAAAATTAAGTATTCAAATTAAGAGGTTAAGTTTTCGTTATTTATAAACGAGCCGTCGGTAAAAATATATATTTTTATATAATAAAAATTAAACGGAATATATTTTAAACTTCGTATTAAGTTCTAAATTTATTAATTAATACGCTCGTTTAAGCTCTTAATATCCTTATTTTTTAAGGTTTATATTTAAGCGGTAACGAATAAATTATATGCTATTTTTAATTAATAAATAAACGCTAGGTATGCTTTTTTATACGTTAAAAGACGTATTATTAATTTTTATTAATAGTTTTCGAGTTAATAAGCTTTAATTAATTAACCTATCCCTTTTATTTAAAAAGATATCGTATAATATTAATCGAATTTTACCTTTATTAAACTCGATCGACGTGTTTTTAATTAAGATACTTTTTAGCTTTATACGGAATTATTCTTTTATTAGCTTTTTTTCCTTTTTTAAAAAAGGGGTTATAACGAAACTAAACGTATCGTCGGTTTATATTATTATAATACCGAAAATTTCCGGTTTATCCGTAATAAATAATAAATAGGCGTTATATATTAATACTATTATTTTTAAATTTCGTATATAATAATTATAATACGTTTTAAACTAATAAAATCTTAATTTTATTAATTCGTATAAAGGTAATACGATTTAAAGTAGCGTTCCTTTCGAATACCTGCTTTTAAGTTTTATTAATAAGCGTGCGTAGATTAGTCGGTTTAACTTATCGTGCGACTAAGTATACGCTTATATAATATCGCATAGCTCGCTTCGTATATTAAAGTCTTAAATTAGGGTCGGTCCGAAAGCTAAGAGGAGTTTTTAGCTCATCCGTTAAATTATTAAAAACTAAATTAAAATAGCCTCTTTTTCTATATTTTCGTAACCTTATATTACGAGCCTAAACTTCTTATATAGCTTCGTAATTTTACCCTTAATCTCTTATATTAACCGGGTTTTAAAGATCCTCCGGCCGGTATACTTACCGGGTCGAATCGGATAAATTCGAAAACTCTTTATACGGCGAGGTTATTAATCTCCTCCGCGTCGGACTCTTAAAACGTGTATCCGGACGAGATAATAACCCCGTCTTGTCGGAGCTTTACCGCTAAGTCGTAATTCTCTTATTCCTTTTAAATAAAGAATACGGCGGCTCGAACATTCCGGAGTAGGTATCTTCTCAGTCGTCCCCGGCTACGGTATACCGGAGCTACCGTAATTTCCTCGATTATCGGTTCGATATTTAGGGTATTTACCGGCTATTCCGGATCTATTTATAATTCTAGTTAATCGTATAATTCTCCGGCTTCTTCCCGGTAATACGGCTTAATTTAAATTACTTAAAAAGCTTTCGAGCCTTTTAAAGTATTTATTCGGATTATATAGTCTTCGATAGCTGCTATTTTATATAGTTTAGTTTATCCTTTTTTTTCCCGCTAAACTAGAACTTCGCTCCGGAGCGGGAGTATTAAAATATTATGAACAGCCGGTCCGTTCCGGGTATTTAAAACTTGGTAAATCTCGACGTCCGCACGTATTTTCCGGAATATCTTTATTATTTTCCGTACGGCTTCTCTTCGTACTTAGATCTCTAATAACGGTAATAAGTTCCCGTCGATACGAGGGTATGTTTCGAATACGAGTAAAATAAATATTAAGTTATTAAGGCTAGCCGTATTATTTAATATTTTAATTATTATTTAAAGTATTATTTTAATGTTTTAATTATTATTTAAAATATTATTTTAATATTTATATAATAATTGAGATTTTTTAATAAAATATTAAAAGTTTTATATAACGAAATATGCATTTATTTAATTTTATTTATTATTTAATAAGTTTTAATAAGTATTTATTTATAAGTAATTCTTATTATTTATATATAATTAAAAAGTCTTTAAAATACGTATATTTAATATTTATAAAGGGTATTTTAAATATTTTATACGCTAAGCGAATATAAAAATATAATCGTTTTAAAAAACGTATTTATATCGATTATATAAAGTACGTTCTATTCGTTAATATAAATAATGTTTATAATAATTTCGTAATTAAAGTTATATTTATTTTATAACGAGAATTTAAATCTTTATAACGCCGGATTATATATTTAATATTAAAAATAAAACTTTTAAATCTCGTTAAAAATAGTAAAGTCGACGTCGTTATAACCGGCGTTTTTTAAGAAAATATAAAGCTTTTCCGTACGAAGGTATTTAAAACGTCGGTAAAAGTATCGAAACTATCTTTCGATAAAATATAACGTTATTTCTATACGGCCGGTATTAAAAAACGGGTATCCTTATTTCTTAATTATAAAAAGTATTTCGCTATTCTTTTATATAATAAAATTAAAAATATTATTATAATACGTTTTAAGCCGGTCGGTATTATATAACGAAAATAAAAAAAAGGTTATAATATTTAAAATATAATACTTAATTATTCTTAATAAGTTCCGTATATTAATTATTTTAATTAATAAAATAAGTTTTAAGCTTTTAAACTTAATCTCGACGCTTTTAGAAGTTTAATTAATTTATACGTCTAGGTTTTCTCGTATATAAGCTTTTATTTAAAACTTTTTAATTATTAAAAATAAGGCGGCGCCGATATTTTAAAGTGTTTTTTAATAAATTTAATTATATAAATTATTAAGGTTAAATTAATCGGCTTATATAATAATTTCTAAATAAATATCCTCGCTAATAAGCCTATAATAGAACGCGGCGTCCGTTAAATAAATAATACCTTATTATATATCTTCTAGATCGACGTAATCGTACTCCTTTTTATTATTTTTTAACTCTTCCTTGTCCTCTTCCTAATCCCGAACGAACGTTTTATACTTATCTTAAAAAAGGGGGCCTTATCCAATATTATTACACGTTTAGAAATATTAGTTCCTTATTCGAAACTACTCTTCGGCTAAATAGTTTATCGATTAATAGCTTTACTTATAGCAGATTCGGCAGGTTTTTCGTTTAAACTTCCGATTCTTATATAGTAATTTTAATCGAAAAGTGCCGGCGGGTCGCTAGATCCTTTCTTATCCTAATAGTCGGCTATTATATAGTAATTTATTACCGTAGGCTAGTCGGTTTCTTCTCGTACGGTTATTTATAAACCGTTTATAATTAAGTACGTATTTATAGCTAGGTTTCGATATAATTATTTTATTAAATATCGTTCCGATAATATTTAGTCCGCTATTATATTTAGCGATATACGAAAGTCCGAAAATAACGCTTTATATATTAGCTTTTAATTAATAAAAGCCGGTATAAACTTTAAAACTTTTTAATAAGCTTATATAATTAAAGTATAAAAAGCGATCTCTTCTTCGAATCTTTTTTTAAAGGCTCGTTATACGAGTTAGAGCTTATTTAGCAAGTTTTCTAAAACTTCGATAAATTAATTTTTAGCGTTTTTACTTTTTATTTATATAAAAGAGGTTATTATTAAATCCGTAAAATATTATACGTAATTTATTATCGTATTAAAATACGAGTTTATAAGGTGGTATATCTCGTTTTATCTCTTTTCGAGTCCGATATAATTAAAATAAAATGCCTCCGCACGGCCGGAAAAAATATCCGGAAAGATCGTATAATACTAGTCTTTTAATATATTTAACCGTCGGCATGTTTTAATAAATATTTATATTTTATTATAAAAGATATAGTATAGTTTACCGGTATAGTTTTTTTCTTTCTTTTATACCTTCGAAAAAGTTACGACCTTATTTTAATCGATTTTACCGTTATAAATAGCTCGGCTTAAAGAGATATCGTATTTTATAACGTACGTTAAACTAGATAATCGTACGGTCTAGTCCGGCGGTACCGAAGTCGGAAAAAGAAAAAGGACGATATCTTGCGACGCTTAGGTACTTATAAATCCAGGGTTAGACGTCGGGCTTAAAATATCCCGTAGTGTCGCGGACGATTACTTTATATAAAGACCGGGTGTTTCTCGCTTAGGCAGCGGTTATTCGACTATCTATTCTAAGGAAGAATATAAAATATCCTCTTTTCGGGTTTCCGAAATCGGTTCTATCGGTCGGTCCTATTATTATATAAGAGCGGCCGGTAATACTAAGTTTATAAGCTTAGCTTTAAAAGATCCGTTCGTTAATATATCGACTCCGTATTTTTTTAAAATAATTAAAGAGTCTTTTTAAAACGTACGATTAATTTACCCGAACTAGTGCTCGGTATATTCTTTAACTCGGTAATAAACGATTTTTAAAAAGAGGTCCCCTTTTATTTTTAATATATAATATTTTAAAAAGTATTATATAAAGTACGTCGTAAATAGTTAAGGTATTATTTCTTCGAAAAATACGTTTAAAAGTTTAAATTCTTAAAAAGCGAGGTTAACATTTCTTTTCTAAACTATTAAAAAGATCTCGATATTTTAAAAAACTTCTTCGTATATAAATAGTTCGGGGTCTAAAGTTTTCGGTTTATTTAAATTCGGTACGTCCGGGCTCGGTCTCGATTCGCCGACCGTAATTAACTCTATTTTAATAAGGGTTATCGTTTTATAAATCGTACGATAAAGTTATTTAAATATATAATTATATATAGCCTAGCTAATTTCGTATATAATTCGCAACCTAGTCTCCTCTTTATAATATATACTCGGGAAAAAGGGTTCCTCCTCATACGGTTAATTCAGTTCGGCTCTTCCTCCGAATTTCTAACGGGCGGAAATTCTCGGGGCTCCTTAGTACGGTCGCCCTTATATCGGTAGGGACGTAAAACCGTCTCTTCACTCTTATTAATTTATAATTACTTTACGTAATTATTAATTAATATTAAATAAGTTTTTATACGTATATATAAAATATATTTTAAGTTTAATCGAGGTTATATTATTATATTTTATTATTTATATTTATCTCTTATACTAGCTATAAAGGGTATCGTATACCCCTCTTATTAAAATAAAAAAGGGGTTTATACGCGTAGGTACGTGGCACCCTTTTTAAAGTAATGTAGAAAACCTTAGTTCCTGCTATTCTAATAAAACCCTTATTTAATATTAATTAATGATTACTCGTAGCGATTATAAATTAATAAGAGTAAAAAGACGGTTTTACGCCCTTGGCCTCGAGAATTTCGGCCTTTTAGAGATTCGGAGGAAGAGCCGAACTAAATTCACCGTATAAAGAGGAACCTTTTTTCCCGAGTATATATTATAAAGAGGAGATTAGGTTTCGATTTATACGCGAAACTAATTAAATTATATATAATTATATATTTAAATAACTTTATTATACGATTTATAAAATAATAACACTTGCGAAAATAGAGTTAATTACGGTTAATAAATCGAGATCGAGCTCGAACGTATCGAACTTAAATAGACCGATAATTATAAACCCCGAACTACTTATATATAAAAAAGTATTTTAAAATATCGGGATTTTTTTAATAGTTTAAAAAAAGAACGTTAACCTCGCTTTTTAGAATTCGAACTTTTTAACGTACTTTTAAAAAAAATAATACCCGAACTATTTATGACATACTTTATACGATACTTTTTAAAATATTATATATTAAAAATAAAGGGGATTTCCTTTTAAAAGTTATTAATTACCGAATTCAATAGATAAGCTAGCTAACGGTGCTACGGTCACCTTATATAACGGCGACCTCTAAATTTAAATAGCCTTTAATAGTATTATATATAAATTAGTATATAAACTAATTAGTTTTTAATTTATAATTTATTAAATAATACCATCTTTTTTCTTTTCTTTTACTCTTTTTAATAGGCTGTAAACTTAATAAGTTAACACTATAGCGCGCGATTTAAGATGTTATAAATAGCTCGTTAATAAAACAAGCCGCCGAAAAGCATAATATCCTTAAAATAACTCTAAGAGCTCGGATTTACGGCCGTAAGAATATAAAATAACGGAATAAGTCCTTTTAGGCCTTAATAATAGCGGAAGGGTTTTAGATCGTGACTTAGTACTTTGCGTAATATAATCTAGGCTACTTACCGGCGTACGTTATTTTTTAAATATTCGTTTAACGGATTTTTTAAATTAATAGAATTAATATAATACTCGGTAAATATTAAGTTAAAAGATTTATTACTTGTTCTTTATTTATCGGTACTATTTGTTTTAAAAGGATGGATTTTTTAAAGCTTAACGTAACTTTCGTAGAGAAAATTATCGAGTTTTTTAAGCGGCTTAATAATCCTATTTTAAAATAGACCCCTTTAGAGTTTCGATTTAATATTAACGAGATTAATAATTATTTTAGTTATAAAACGAATATAATAATTATTAAACTTATTAAAATAAAGAAAATATTAATTATAAACTTCTTTAACCGAGAATAGGTTTTTATAATCGAATATAATAACTTTTTAAGCCGAGCTTTACCTCTTTTTATTATATTTAAAAGTTAATAGGTCTAGTAGTAATAATTTCCGGAAAAAGAGGACTTGCTAACGGATATTATAAAGGGTTAGGTTTTTGCGGTATCCTTTAAAGGCTGGACCAATAAGGAGCTGGCCCTAGTATGGCTAAATAAGGTCTTCATCCCTTATATAAAGCTTGAAAACGAGGACTAGTGGCGGCTTATTATTTTAAATGGCCACGCTAGCTACGTAAGCAAGGACTTTATTATAATATATTTAAAGTATAAAATATAACTTCTTTTCTTTTCGATATACTCGTTATATTTATTATAACCTTTAAATTTTAATCTTTTTAATATATTAAAGGATATTTATTATTAAAAAATAACCCTATATTATATAAAGCTTAATAATATAAATATAAATAAGAGGGGTTTTTTTTAATATTACGAGCTAATTAAAAAGTTTACTTTTCAGCCGTATGTAATAGTTAGCAGCTAGGCCGTAATTAGTATATTCCCTCGCGATATTAATAAGCCCTTTAATAGCCGGAACCGGAGAATAGAAGACTAAGTAGAGGTAGGATTATTTAAGCTTCCCCCCAACGTTTTCGATAAATAATTCTCCTCTATAACGTTATTAATATTTACAATTAGCTACTAAATTAAAGAGTTAACGGATCCGCTTAATAATAATAATACTGTTTTCGATAACGCGACGCGCCGGGTTTTATTCCGGTAGCTCTAAAAGAGTTTAAATATTTTAAACGGCTAGATCGGCTAATTAAAGCACGAGAAGTTAGTTTTAAAAAATAATTTAAAAAAAGAAAGAGGTAAAAAGAAGAAAAGAGTAATACTTAACCCTAATTAGAAATTTACGCGTATATAAGATACTATAGTAATTAAGAAGGAAATAAATAGCGTTACACCGGAACCTCAGGCTGTTACTCTTTTATTATCGGCGCCGAAAGCCGTTATAATTAAATCTAACTCTAAATCTAAGATTAAAAGTATTATAAAAGCGTTTCGAGATTAAAACGATATTTTTAAGATTTTATATTAATTTTTAATTAAATTATTCGTATTATTATTATATAATATTATTATTAGTTTTTAAGGTCGCCGTTATATAAAGTGACCGTAGCACCGTCAGCTGGCTTAAATTAAGTACTAGTTCGGTTAAATTAATCGTACGTTTAAAAAAGAGCTCTTTAATTATTTTAAAGAATATAAAATTAATATATTAATAAACGAATCTTTTAAGGCTAAGCTAGTAGGCCTAGTATTACCGGCCGCTCTTATATATTAATAAGACTAACCGATAGAACCGACTTCGAAAACTTAAAAAGAGGATATTCTATACTCTTCCCGAGAATAAATAATTAAATAACCGCCGCCTAAGCGAGAAATACCCGGTTTTTATACGAAATAATCGTTCGCGACATTATAAGACACTTTAAGTTTAACGTCTAACTTTAGATTTATAAATATTTAAGCGTTATAAGATATCGTTCTTTTTTTTATTTAACTCCGGTACTGCCGGATTAAACTATACGATTATCTAGTCTAGCGTACGTTATAAAGTACGATATTCCTCTAAGCTAAGCTATTTATAATAGTAAAATCGATTAGAATAAAGTCGTTACTTTTTCGAAGGTATAAAAGAAAAAAAGAATATACCGGCAAGCTATATAATATCTTTTATAATAAAGTACGAATATTTATTAAAATATGCCGACGGCTAAATATATTAAAGAATTAGTATTATATAATTTTCTCGAACATTTTTTCCGACTATGCGGAGGCGTTTTATCTTAATTATATTAGACCTAAGAAAAGATAAGACGAGATATACTACTTTATAAATTCGTACTTTAATACGATAATACATTACGTATAATATTTTACGAATTAAACGATAACCTCTTTTATACGAATAAAAAGTAAAAACGCTAAAAAGCAACTTATCGAAGTTTTAAAAATCTTACTAAATAAGCTAAAGCACCCTTAAACGGGCCACCCCTTTACGGGCCACTTTATTAAGCTACCCTTACCCCTATAATTAAAGCTATTTCTACGGTTGAAATTAACGTAAATACACTATCTTTCGTTATTTTTAATAATAATATAGTCCTCCGCCTCCGTGCTATTATCTTTTATAACTTTTATAACGTTACGAGGCCCTCTTAACACTTCGACGTCGCTAGCTTTATCCTCGTATACAACCCTACCCCTTAGCCTCCGCTTAGCCCGGCGTATATCAGCCATACGAATAAATCGTTATTCCGGTACGATTCTTACCTTCTAACGTATTCTCGTAGTCTTTTTATCGAGTTTAATTTAAAAATAATCGACCTAAGCTTCGAAATACGTAATTCTATTAGCGCCTTAATTAAAGTCTTTATTAGCCTTTTTAATAAAGAGCTGCTAAAAGGGTATTTTAAAAGTAAGGTTTATAATAGCTAACTTTTAACTATTATTCTATAATTCCTAGCTATTAAAGGGTGTTTTAATAAGTATTAAAGCTAATTCGACGAGGAAATCGAGTATTAATTCTTTTTTAATTACTTCTGATAATTTTAAACGTGCCCGGGTAACCGTTATATGTTTTAAAATAACGTATTTTAATAATAACGGCTTCGAGTAATCTCGCGAATAAATCCTAGCCGTTTTTTAAACGTTTTTAATTATAAAAAAAATAAATACGTTAATTTTAACTTAGTAATATATTTTTAATATATCTATTTTTATAAACTTTAATTTAAAAACTATATTTAAGTATTTTTTTAAAATAATTCTTAACCTTTTTTTTAATAAGCTAAAAATTTTAATATTTAAAACTTATATTATATAATTATAATATAACTTATAAAATAAAGCTATAAAAGATTATCGTTTATATACGATTTATAGTTATTATAAACTAAGATAACTTATTTATTATTATAACGAGACCGTATATAAGAAATAAAGAGATTTTAAATTTAATATAAGGTTATAGCATTACTAGTCCACCTTTTAAGTAACGCTCTAAACCGCTAGTTATCTTAAAGATAGCCGTCTCGATCTAAAAACCACTGGCTTTAAACCTCGGCCCCTTAAAAATAACTAGCGGCGAAAGGGCTACCCTATTACAGCTTATATACTCTAGGGTAGTAATCTATTCCCTTTCTCGACGTCTTTCTTAAAGGCTAAATAGCTAGTAGCTTCGTGTAACGAACGCTATCTAGGTTTTAAAAGAAACCTAGTAAGACGTACTATAGTTTATATTAATAATACGAGAGAGTATCTAAACGTGCGATAAAGGTCCGCCTTTATTAATATAATATATAATAGCCGTAAGAACGAAAGTAATTAAAGGGCGTGGATTTAAAGGGATTTATAATAGTTTTATTAAAGCTGTTTACTTTATGAATAAGTTATAATTAATATTTAAATTAATTATTAAAATAAACAGTATTTATATAAAATATATAAGAAATCCTTTATCGTTATATATTTAATCCTTCCTTTATTAATTTACGCCGGATTACTAAGAGCGTTGTGATCTTATAGCTCCGGAATTACTAGGAGCGTCGTGATCCTATAGCTCTTTATCTTATCGGTACGTAACTTTATTCTATCTGCCTAACCTATACTAGCTATTTTTACTCGTCTATTCTTATTTATTCATCCTGTGCCATCCTTTAAGTGCTGTCATAAGTTAGCCGTATACGTTTATCGTCGTGGTATTAATTATTGTGATTAATATAATAGGTTTTTATTATTATAAATAAGGTTATAAATATTAATTAGCGGGGTTAATAGTCGTTTATTAATTTATAGGCGTTTCGAGTTATTTTTGTTCCGTTTTAAAGGTGGGTATTAGCTACGTTATCGAGTTAAGTTATAATATTATTCTTTTTCTCTTTATTACTTTATTTTTAAAGTATCTAATTATTATAAATACTTATCGTATATTATTATATTAAGATTTTATAAGTTCCCTCTTTTTTTAATTTTTTTATAATATATATTTATTATAGTTTTAAATTATATCGAGAAGTTTTCCGTTAAAGCTCGTAAACGTTCTTCTCTTTATAATTATATTTCTTTTAACGGTCGCTTAGCCGATATGTTTTATTTATATTATTTTAAAAATAAAAAGCTAAATTATTATATTTCGGATCGTTTTTCTAGTTATAAAAAATATATGTCGCGGTTATTTATATAACGGCTTTTTAATTATTTCGTTTTTAAAAAAGGTTTTAAAGTAATAATAAAAGTTGAACGCGGATAAAGAGGAGGTGAGCGAGAAGCTCCTATCGCTTTATTTAGAGCTAGCTAAGCTTTAATTTTAGCTCGCCGAGGAGGCAGGTCGTTTATCGCGAATTCGAAAAATCTGTTAAAAGGTAAAAAAAAGGGGCGCCGACTTATTTAGTCGTAGTATAAAGGAATTAAATAAGGAGGACGATATCTTACCTATACTAGATAGCTACGAGGGTTGTTTAATTAGTGACCTCCGGAACCTAGGCGTCCTTATTAATATAGACTAGTCTTTTTTAAGCCTAGCTAATTTTAAAGGCCTGGGTCCTTTAATACCTTTTATTATTACTCGAACTCCTAAAGTTCTTTCGTAGCGTTCGTTAAGTATCTCTTAAGTTTTTAAATATTATTTTTTAATAAGTAACCTTTTTATTAAACAAGGTATTAAAAGCTTTATTTAGTTTTTTTTTATTAATAATTTTCTTGATTTCGTATTCGTATTAATTTAGTATAACTTTTAGTTATATATTAATCGGGGTATTTTTAACCGCTAGTTCGAGTAATAAGATATAGAATATTAAGTGTATCCGTATTATTTTAAATAGGAATAATTAATAATTAGTTTTTAAAATATTTTCTACGATTTTAAATAGTTCGATTTTTTTAAAGTCTAGTTTATTACTTAACTATTTAATTTTAATATTTCGCCGTAAGAAATAAACTTTTTTTTCTTTTCTTAAAGTTAATCTTTTTAATCTAGTTAATTTGGTATGTCTTTTTATTTATTATTAAAAGAAAATAAGGTTTTATTATAACGTAATTTAAAAAAAATTTAATTTCTAGATTTATATAATCGTAATTAGTATTAGTTTTCTTTTTACGAGTTTCTTTATAATTTTTAAATAATTTTTAAGTTATATTTATAGTTTATTTAAAATAATAATATACGTATAGTTTCGTTATTCGCGTTATTATAAACGAATTAAGTTATAAGTAATAATTATACTTAATTATTTTATTCGTAATGAATATAATAACGTAAATATTATTTTAAGGCTTAATTTATTTATTCGGTTTATTTATTTATTTATTCGGTTTATTTATTTATTTATTCGGTTTATTTATTTATTTAAAAGTAGTAAGCTATAAATAGTTTATACTTAATACCGAGTTATATTATAAATAATTTCTAAAATTTAGGGCTAAATAATTTATCTTATCGGAAATAATCGTTTCAGGTAGCCCGTATTAACTAACGATCGTTCGGAGGAACGTACAGGCTAGGTCGCTAGTATCGCTAGACTTTTTATATAGTAGAAAGTAAGTATATTTCGTGAGTTTATTCGTAATTACTAGGATATTATCGTAATTAACCTTAATTAAGGGTTCTTTTAATAGGGGCAGCTTAATTACGAAGTTAAGCGCGATTATTTTTTATACTTTATTTAATAGTAAAATCGGTTATAGTTTTCTATATAATCGATATCGAGCGGCTTTAATTTTATTATATAAATCGTATTTATTAATTACTTTAATTATAATTAACTTAAGGTTTTTATACTTAAATTATTTAATAATTCGTTTTTAAGTTTTAAATACTTTTTAATATCTATATATAAAGTGCTCGTAAAACTTTTTAATAAAGTCTTTATAATACTACTCGGGGATATAAATCTTGTTTCGATAAAAGGTAAAACCGTTTCGGTTCTTAAGGTAGTTTTTAATATAGTTAACGAGATTGGGGGTCTAGCTAAATTATTAAAACATAAGAACCTAATCGTTATTATATTAAACGCGGCTCGTAGCGTTTAATTATTATGATGGCATAAGGTTGCCGTTTTAGTCGTAAGTTAAGATAGTTCGTATTTCGAGTAGAACTTTTTTTTTAATGATCTAGTCGTCGGCTTAACGTGTCGACGCGACCGTTCTCGTTACCTTTCCGGTAAATAATAATAAGGTTAATTTTTAAAAAGAATTTAAACTATTATATTTATCGTTTATTTAATTCTTTAATAATAATAAACGTTATAAAGTTTTTATAATTAATATAAACTTTTATTAGTTTTATTATTTCGTTAATATAATATTTCTATTCTTTATAAGTTTTAGTAATAATTATTAACTTTTTATTATAAATTTAATAATTAAGCTCTAGTTTATTAAGCTTTTTCGAAAAGAATACGACGAGATACTACTTCTCGTTATTATTTCATTAATTTAATTACCTTTCGATCGTATAGTTCGATATATTAGTCTCGATTTTAAAAAATGTAATAAAGTTTATTACGTAAAGTATTAATTTATTAAAAATTCGCTCTTTAATATCGTTAAAAGCTTCGGCTTTTTTTTCCGTTTATTAAAATAATTTATCCTTTTTTATTAAGTTCGTTAGAGGTATCGCTATCTTATTAAACCTAGGGATAAAAATCCGGTAATAATTAATTAATCTTAAAAATGATTTGATTTTTATAGCGTTTATAAGCGTAAGCTACTTTTTAATTATTAAGATTTTTAAAGGGTTTATTCGAATTTCGCCTAAGGATATTATATATTTACGAAGGTAACGAATTATTAATAAAATTCGCTTTTCTTTAGGTTAACTAGTAGATTAGCGTCTTATAGCTTTTAAAGTACTAGTTTTATATGCTTTCGATATTATTTATTATTTTCGACATAAATTAAAATATTATTAAAATATATTATAATGAACTTATCGAAGTATTTACGTAATACATAGTTAGTTATTATTTAAAAATTAGTTAATATACTAATTAAATTAAACGGTATAACTTAATATTCGAAATATTCGTACTTAGTTCGAAACGCGGTTTTTTACTTTTCTTTTTTTTTAATCCGGATTAGGTTATATATATTAAGAAGGTTAAATATTATAAAGATTTTAGCGTATAATAGCTTATTTTATAAGTCGCCGATTAAGAATAAGTGGTACCGGTTTTTAATAATAATTTCGTTAAGCTTTTAATAATCGATATATATACGCCATTTAAGTTTCCCGTTTTTGCTTTTTTTTAAGATAAAGAGGATAGGGAAGCCTGTTAATAATATAGATAAGCGTATAACTCCTTTCTCAAGGTTTTTCGTAATATATTCCTTTAAAGCTTCTTTATATTCCTAGTTTGATTTATAAATTAATATAAAAAGAAGCTCTTTTCTTTTTTTTAGCGGTATTTTATGATTTTACCGTGTATAAAGCGGTAAACCTATTTGTAGTTTCTTATTAAAAAGAGTTTCGAATTACTAATATTTTTTTAATATAATTATTATAACGTTCGGCTTAAGCTTTTTAATAATAATATATACTTTAAAAACTTTAAGTTTATTAAGGGGTCGCTTTTTAAACCGCTACCTATTAATTAAACCTCTTTTTAATATATTTTATTAAAGTTAGCCTGTTTTTTAATTAATTTTAAAATTATTTAGCTATAATTAAGGTATTTTTAAAATTATATCGCATTTTATAATATTTATAATATTATACATAATTCGTTTATATTATTTTTTAATATTAATTAAAAGGTTTATAACTTTCTTTTATAATTCTTTATTATTATAAATTATAAATCCTTTATTAACGGTTTTAAGTCGATATAGGGCGTTTTTTTCTTATTATTCGAATTTAAAGTAATTAATAATTCGTAGTGAAATATAGTTTTTTTATACTCCGCTATTTAGTATCGCTTTAATATAGACTTTTTTTACTCTTATTATTAATATAATATATTCGTAAATAAGAGAGATTTAAGTATTATTTTTTATTACGTAGTTACTATAAATTTTTTAATTAAACCTAGCCGTAATAAATATTTAATATAAATATATTAAGTCGGGGTAAGAAATGTTAAAAATAATTAATTATCCGTTAACTTTTAAGTTTTTAAATTTAATAATCTCGTTTATTAGTTCGTTTATTAATATATCGACTAAATATTTATAGTTTATTAATTATTTTAACCGGTTTATAATATTATTCGTTAAATCGCTATTTTTATTATATAAAAGAGTCGTTCTTTTCGTATTATTACAATGTTTCGGCTATAGTTCCTTTTATTTTTAAAGGCTTTAAGAAATTATTTAATTCTGTTTTTATTCGTTAAATAAGAGGTATAATTATTATTATAATAAGTTATTTAAAATAAATTATTATATATAATAATAACGTTATTATTTTTAATAATTATAATAAATAATATATTATTTTTTATTATATTTAATAATATCGAAGTCTATAGGTTTATTATAATAATTATACGCCGTGCTATTCCTCGGCGGTATATTATTATAGTAACGTGATCGCCCTGTGTTAGCTTAGATCCGACCGGTTTATTGTTATTACCCGCCTTATTTTTCGCGGGGGGCGTTCGTATATACGCGTATTAATTTTAATAATAAGCTCTATATACGAGAAGAAATTATTAAGGGTATTAAGCCGGCTAAGTTCGTTCGTAACGTTTTCTTTTAATTTTCGATAATATATTATAATTTTTATAACTTTCGTATAGTTTAGTTAAGTTATAATACGTCGGAACTTAGCGGTATTAAAAGCGGCTAATCTTTTTTATTTAAGAGTTTTTAATTCTTTTTTTATTTATCGCTTCTTATTAAAGTTTTAAAAAAATAATTTAAAAACTTGTTTAAATTTATTATAATTTTTAAAAATTCGTTATATTTTTACGCGGTATAGCTTAATTTATTAATAGTTTTTTATAAATTCGTTTAAATAAGGTTTAAACTAAGTGAGTACTTTATTTTTAAAAAACGAAGCGGCGTAAATAACTCGCTAAGTAATATTTTAGAATATTTTGTTTATAAAACCGTTAATAAGTTTTAATTTAAATAAAGAATTTGCGGAAATTCTCGCTTATTTCGTTAAAAGCCGCTAGGGTAATAATTTTTATTCCTTATTTAAAAGTAATAGTAATTTAAATCATATTAACGGCGGTATAAAAGAAGCGTACTTCTTCGCGTAGCTCGTTAATGTTTAATATTTATTTTAAAGTGTTTTTAATTAAGAGCTCGTTACGCTTTTTTTTTAGTTTAGCGTAATAATATTAATAATTAGCGCTTTTTTATTTAAGTTTTTTTAATTCGTTTAATTAATATTTATTAAGTAAAGCGGTTATTATTATAGTTATTATTTATTTTTATAATAAAGTCTCGTTAAAAAGTACTTATAATAATAGCGAGGGCCTTCTTATAACGAGGGGTATTATTAAGTCTAGGTATAAATATAATTTTTATAATTATTATTACTTAAAGGTTTAAGTAGTAATTCGTAAAAATAAAAATAATTAAAATATAATAAACATTATTTAAGTTTTAAAAAAAAACCTAGTAAAATATATTAAAGTTTATATTAATAATATAAAAAAGTATTTAAATATATAATAAAAGTTCGCCTTTATTAATATAATATATAATAACTATAAAAACAAAGGTAATTAAAGGGCGTAAATTTAAAAAGATTTATAATAATTTCGTTAAAAGTATTTATTTTATTCATAAATTAAAATTAATATTTAAATTAATTATTAAAATAAAAAATATTTATATAAAATGTATAAGAAATTATTCGTTATTATATATTTAATCCTTTTTTTATTAATTTACGCCGGATTATTAAGAGCGTTATAATTTTATAGCTCTAAGATTATTAAAAGTGTCGTGATTTTATAGCTCCGGAATTATTAAGAGCGTTATAATTTTATAACTCTTTATTTTATCGGTACGTAACTTCGTTTTATCTACTTAACTTATACTAGCTATTTCTACTCTTTTATTTCTATTTATTTATCTTATATTATCCTTCGAGTATTATTTTAAGTTAGCCGTATACGTTTATTATCGTAGTATTAACTATTATAATTAATATAATAAACTCTTACTATTATAAATAAGGTTATAAGCGTTAATTAGCGAGGTTAATAACCGTTTATTAGTTCGTAAGCGCTTCGGGTTATTTTAGTTCCGTCTTAAGGGTGGGTACTAGCTGCGTCGTTAGGTCGGGTCGTAACACTTTAGCAACTACCTAATAGTTACCGCTAACGCCTTAGCCGATACTTATTTCGTCGGTATTATAAAAGCGTTTAAAAAAAATATTAACTAGTTTCGAAGTATTAAGTTTATTAAAAAATACGTTAATATTTATTATTATAGCTTTATTAACTCGGCTATAGTTAATTATTTTTAACCTTACGATTTTAACGAACTCGTTTTTAATTAAAAAACGAGTATGCTATCGTTATCTTAAAGTATAAAAGGCCTCGAAGGCGTTTAATATCCGCTAGGCTATAAATTTAAACTTAACTAACGTTAGCGCGAAGCTTAACCTAGCTTAATTAACGGCTTAATATATTAATTCGTTTTTTAAAAGTAGTAATAAAACTTACTAATTTTTATTAAACTTATTTCTAATAGGTACACCGGCGAGACGGCGTTAGATATATAATCGAGGGGTTAATTATTTACGAGCGGATTCGCGAGTAGCTACTCTAAGCTTTACGTTACGCACGGTAGCCTATACACGTTTTTAAATATCGAATAAAGATATCGTTATAAAGAGTAGAAGTAAACGAAAAAAATAAAGGTAATAATTACTTTAGAAAATAAAAGGTAATAATTAAATTAAAAAGTCATTTAGTTAAAATATACGGTAAAAGGACGCGTTCGTAGGGTAAAACACGGTGGCCCGTGAGGGGTGCTTTAGCTTAAGCTTTAACTCGTATAACGAGCCCTTAGAAAAGGATTCGAAAAAGAGATCGCTCTTTATACCTTAGTCATACGAGCTTACCGAGGAGTTCCGGAGCTTATACCGGCCCTTATTAATTAAAAGTTAATATACGAAGCGTTATTTTCGGACCTTCGCGTATCGTTAAACATAATAGCGGATTAAAAGCTCTCGGAACGATATTTAACGGAGGAACTATATCGAAAATCGGCTAACGTATCCCACAAGCGAATGTCTCATACAAGCGAATGTCCCACTTTTATAAATTTCCTTATAGCCTCAACCTTTTTTTATATTCTTTTATGTCCGAAAATATTATAACTTTAAAAAAAAAGTAATATAATTTTAACGCTTTAAACGCTTTAAAAAGATTTAATTTTAAACGTATAAAAGGCTGTATTAATTTATTACGTCTTATTAAAAACTTTATAATATAAACGAAATAGTTAACTTATATAATACGAAATACTTACGAATTTTTAAAAGCTTTTAAATTTTAAAAAAATACGATTATTTAATATATTATTAATTTAAATATGTAATCGTTTTTTTCCCGATTAAATAATATAAAAAATATAACGAATCGATTACTTAGTTTATATAACGCGGGACGTGTCGGCGTTAATTAAGCCTTTAATTTTATACGATAATAATTAAACCTCTAAACACGTTTTAACCGAAAAATCGATTATTAAAAAATCCTTTATAATAATCCCGACGCGTATCGCGTATAGTTTACCCTTATACGGAATATAATTTATAAATACGGGATCTAAAAAGAGGATATCTATAATTTCGATAAAACCGGCTTTTTTATAAGTTAAATCTCGTTCGAAATAATCGTAACCACCTCCGATTAACGTGGAAAATTTAAGGTAATATAATAAAAGAACCGGGAATAGGTTATAATTATTTAGGACGTCGGATTACACGGTTACGCTATTTCTCCATATATTATTTTTACCGGGAAAACGTACCTCTTTTCTTAGTATAAAAATAGCCTATTACCGAAAGACTAGGTAATCGTAATTATTAAAAATAGCTAAACTACGAATAAAAGAGGCGAGGATTAAATTCGATATTTTAATTAATATACTAAGTTTTATACGAAGGGTTATTATTATTTTTTAATTCTAGACGGCTACGAAAACTACTTATCGATAACTTTCGAATTTTATTATAAAAAAGAACTCGATTATTATATTTTATATACCTTCTTATTTATCGTATAAACTCTAACCTTTTAATATCGACTATTTTCGTATATTAAAAAAGGTGTATAGGAAAGAAATTAAATATTTTATACGGGCGTATATTATTTATATTTTAAAGGAAGACTTTTTACTAGCGTTTTTAAAAACGTTCTAAGCGATTTTTACCGTTTCGAATATACGAAAAAGCTTTTAAAAGATAGGACTCGTTTTATATAATCCAGAATATATTATTTTATAATTAAATATAAAGCTACGTATTTTAATACCTCCGGGGATATTTTTTAACCTATTTATTCTTTAAGAATTAAAAACTTTAAATAATCCGATTAAAGCTTAATCTTAAACCGAATACGTTTAAAACCGTATCGTATAATATTAAAATAACTTTTTAACGTTTATTTTAATTAGTTTTAATTAAATCGTAAAAGTTATAACGTATATTATATACCGAGTTACTCTTTTAAAAAGTAAGAACGCGACACTTTAAAAAATAAATAAAATACTTAGCGGCGCCGCCGTATAAAAAAAACGGCTATAAAATAAAAAATCACTTCGTATATAAGCTAAAAAAAACCTATAGTTTTAAAAAGACGTTAATAAATAATTATAAAACGAATCGCGTCGAAAGAGTAATTATATAAGGACGTTTAAAACACGTTTATAACGCTATAAAATCTACGGAGAGCCCGGGTATAATACGCGTACTTATTAGAATAATATAGAAGTATCTAGAAATAAAGATTCCGATTAATTTTAATATATTAAATATATTATAATAAAATTAATTTATATTTTATTAAAAAAAGTGTAAAAGAATAGAATATTCGCTTATATAGGATATTCGCTTATAGGATACGTTATAAATATATATTTAACCGATAAACGGTTTATAAATAATTATATAAAAAGAAATAAACTAGCCTACGGTAGTAAATTACCGTATAATAGCCGACTATTAAGACAGGATAGAAATTAGCGATTTACGAACACGTTTTAACTTAAGTTATCGTATAAGAACCGGTAGTTTAAATAAAGAACCTATCGAATTTATTATAAATAAAGTTATTAATTAATAAACTACTTAATTAAAAAACGAACTCGTATAATAACCTAATACTTTTAAACGTGTAATAATATTAAATAAGAACTCTTTACTTAAAACGAATACGAGGATTTTATTCGAGACTAGGAAGGGAAAAAAGGAGGAGTTAAAAAACGACGAAAAGGAGTACGATTACCTTAATTTAAAAAACGTACGATAAAGTATTACTTACTTAACGAACGTCGCGTTTTATTACCGGCTTATTAACGAGGATATTTATTTTTTAAAAGATACCGTATAAGCCGACTAATTTAATCTTAATAGCCCGTATAGCTAGACTTATTAAAAAAACTTTAAGATACCGGCGCCGCCCTGCTTTCGATAGTCGGAAAGCCTTAAGTAGAGGCCTACGTACGAGAGAACCTAGATATACGAATTAATTAAATCTCGAGGAGCGCTAAGATTAAGTTTAAAAGCTTAAAACTTATCTCGTTAATTAAAATAATTAATATACGAAACCGATTAAAAATAATTAAGTATTATATTTTAAATATTATAACCCCTTTTTATTTTTATTATATAACGCCGACTAGTTTAAAACGTATTATAATAATATTTTTAATTTTATTATATAAAAAGGCGACGTAATATTACTTATAATTAAGAAATAAAGACACCCGTTTTTTAATACCGGCCGTATAAAAACGACGTTATATTTTATTAAAAGATAGCTTTAACACTTTTATTAACGATTTAAACACCCTCGTATAGAGAAGCTTTATACTTTTTTAAAGAACGCCGGCTATAATAACGTTAACCCTGCTATTTTCGACGAGATTTAAAAGTTTTACTCTTAATATTAATCGTATAATCCGGCGTTATAAAAATTTAAATTCTCGTTATAAAACGATTACGATTTTAATTACGAGATTATTATAAACGTTATTTATATTAACGAATAAAACGTACTTTACGTAATTGATTCGAGTACGTTTTTTTAAACGATTATATTCCTATATTTGTTTAATATATAAAATATTTAAAATACACTTTATAAGTATTAAATATATATATATTAAAAACCTTTTAATTATATCTCGTATAATCCGGGCATATACTTTTAAAAAAAAATCGAAACTACGTATAAATAATAAAAATTACTTATAAATAAATACTTATTAAAGCTTATTAAATAATAAATAAAGTTGAACGAGCGTATATTTCGTTACGTATAGCTTTTAATATTTTATAAAAGGATCTCGGTTATTAAATAAATACCGAAATAATATTTTAAATAGCTATTAAAGCTTTAAATAATACGGCTAGCCCCGACGGCTTAGTACTTACCTTGCTTATATTCGGAACATACCCTCGTATCGACGGGAACTTAATACCGTTACTAGAGATCTAGGCACGAAGAGAAGCTGTACGGAAGGCAATAAAAATACTCCGGAAGATACGTATAAATATCGATATTTACCGAGCTTTAAATACTCGGAATAGACCGGCTATCCACAATATCCTAATACTCCCGCTCTAAAATAAAGTCCTAGTTTAGCGAAAAAGAGAAAAATAAACCGGACCATATAAGATAATAGCTATCGAAAACCGTACGATCCGGGTAACCACCTTAAACGGCCCGAAAGCCTTTTAAATAACTTAAATTAAGCCGTATTACCGGGAAGAGGCCGGAAAACCACACGGCGAGCTAGATATATAACTAGATCCGGAACAGCCGGTAAATACCCTAGATATTAAACCGATAGCCGAGGAAATTATAATAGCTCCCGTATAACGTAGCTAAGGACGACCTAGAAAATATTTACTCCGGAATACTCTAACCGCTATATTTCTTATTTAAAAGGAATAAGAGAATTACGACTTAATAATTAATTTTTAATAAAACGATGTTATTACTTTATTTAAATATTTATTTTAAAAGTTTAACGCGGAGGAAATTAATAATCTCGCCGTACGAGGAGTTTTTAAATTTATTCGATTTAACCCGGGTAAGTATACCGGCCGGTAAATCTTTAAAATACGGCTCGTATAAAAAATTAAGGGTAAAACTATAAAGTTATATGAGAAATCTAGGCTCGTAATATAAAGCTATAGAGATATAAAAAAAGAGGCTATTTTAATTTAATTATCGATAATTTAAAAGATAAGTTAAAGATTTCTACTAGCTTTTAAACCGACCTTAATCCGAGACTTTAATATATAAAACGAGCTACGCGATATTATATAAGCGTATACTTAATTATATAATAAATTAAACTAACTAATTTATACACGCTTATTAATAAAGTTAAAAACTTAATATTTTAAAAGGACGCTATTTTAAATCGTATTACCCCTATATAGACTAATAAAATCGAAACTTTATTAATTTAAAATATATTATAATTATTATATATAAAATTTAAAAATAATAGTTTTAATATATAACGTTTATTTATTATTTATTATAAACGGACCGGATATTTTCGATATTATAATAATATAAACCGACGATACGTTTAGTTTTATTATAGCCCCCTTTTTTTATAAAAAAGGAGAAAAGTTAACATAATAACGATTTCGTATAAAGCTAAAAAGCATCTTAACTAAAAATATACTAATCGAGTTTAATAGAGGTAAGCTTTAATTAAAATTATACGATATCTTTTTTAAATAAAAGGGATAAGTTAATTAATTAAAGCTTATCGATTCGAAAATTATCGATAAAAACTAGTAATACGTCTCTTAACGAGTAAAAAGAGCATACCTAGTATTCATTTATTAATTAAAAGTAACGTACGACTTATTTATCGCCGCTTAAATATAAACCCTAAAAGATAAAGATATTAAGAGCTTAAACGAGCGTATTAATTAATAGATTTAAAACTCGACACGCGGCTTAAGATATATCCCGCTTAACTTTTATTATATAAAGATATATATTTTTACCGACAGCTCGTTTATAAATAACGAGGACTTAATTTCTTGATTTTATTATTATTACTACTTTTAAACTGTTTTTTTTAAATTATAATAAGAAGTAATATATATTAATATATAATAACTTTTATTATTATTATTATTAAATAATTAAAATAATTAATTAAAAAGATTTATTATTATTATTATTATTAAATAATTAAAATAATTAGTTAAAAAGATTTATTATTTACAAAAATTAATATTAAAAAGGTATAATATTATTTATACGGCTTAAATAAGCACTAAATACCGGATTAACGTAACTTATTTATACGAAACCCTCGAGAAGAGAACAGGCTAATTTTATCGCTAAAATAAAAAACTACTAATATTAAAATAACTATAACTAAAGCTATTTATATTACTTTAAAAAAAGGTACTACGTACCTACGCGTACGAACCCCTTTTCTATTTTATTAAGAGTGGTATACAATACCCCTCGCAGCTAGCACTATAAATAGGCATGAATAACAGAATATAGCAATACAGCACCACTTGAAACCCCTACTTGTACGTACGTACGAAAGCCCATTCAACACACGACATGATTACGGGCATAGGTAGTAGATAACCTTGGCTGGAGAGACACAACATTATTGACCGTATTTGTTCAACTCCTAAGGAGTAGTCTCACCGGTTCTCTTGGGTTTAGCCAATATAAGCTGATTGCTAAACCGATTCAAAAGTTGGGGGGCAGGAGGTGGCGGAGTATGGCGTCCAGGCCTGCATTATCGCTCATTCGGCAGATACTTGATTGGATGCCCGAAGTGAGAGTTTTGTGGATTTCAGCATGCAGCAGCTCCAATCAAGTAATATGGAGGGCGCGGGAAGAGTTCAGCCGCTGATTGTCTCTTTCAAGATCAGTTAAACGAAGCGCCGGGATATGCAAGCGCTTGTAACTATCGGATACATCGGCAGACGCTAGCGCTGAGGGAGACTGGACTGGACTGGATGTATTATCGCCGTATTGGGACAGTGTCCCGCCTCCCGAGGGGCATCTGGCGTGTGAGATTCTACCTACGTATACACGAGATATCCCGCATATCGAGCCTACTGGCACGCGCTGAAGGAGACGGTGCCCTGGATACAAGCGGATGATTCTGCCACGAGCTGTTGTGGTTAGCATGCCAAGTATAATAGCGAAGTCACAGCTTAATATGCGGTTTGTTTTTCCCAGCGTCATTTTTGCGAATGGTCCAGACAGAATCTTCTTCAAGATACTAGTCCTGCTCATTTCAAAGAAGCAATAAAGAGGTAACCTGATAGAGTCAGCATTAGAATCTCAACAAACCTTTGTACTCGCTGTCGAACGAAATCATGTCTTTGCTCCAAATCTTCAATCAGCTTATCAGATTCCTGCTCGCCCATCATCCCCTTCATTGTCACGAGCCATGACGCTTGCTTTGCCGCGTCCGTCCCTGTAGATGGCGTAGCAAGAAAAACGGCGCCGACCGTTGCCCACAGCACGTCACGATAACGACTGCCTTCTTGGGCCGCTCGAGAAATCGCCTAGTATGATTAGCTATGGCCCATCTCGGATCGTAAGTGCCTTACCTCTGCGAGTACAAGACCGCCAAAGCAGGATGCTACGAAGAGTAGGGGTCGGTCTTGAGTGTTTGGCCACGTTCTGCCTCTATTAAATCAAGGAGGTTATCGGCATGGCCCAGCAAGGTCTGGACTGGTGCATAGTAGAAAACTCTAGCGTTCCAGTCGTACGTGTAGATACGCGCCTCCGGGATCGCCGCCGAAAGCATGTCGCTGTCGCGTAGCCAGTGCACCTGCGTCCCGTTCTTGTCGAATATCCCTGTTCGAGGCGACTCGGTATCGAGGTCGTGGATCGCAATGACGCTGATACAATCAGTCCTGTTCTCTGCAGGGTGGAAAGGACGAACTCGATCGTGGTTGTGTCGGTGGTGCCCTCTGCAGGGACGAGCCGGTGAAGGCCCAGCCGTCGCTCCGTCAGCGGCGCTGCAATCGTAATGGCTGTCAGTAGGTTTGGCACTTGCGACGTCACGAATAAGTAACATACCGCGGGGTGGCATAGCGGGGTCAGAGCACCTCTCCTCGAGGCTTCTGGATGGCGGCGACCGACGACCAACTTGCGAATGGGTCTGTGACAGGAAAACTGTCAAGGGAAACGTCCAAGCACGTCTTCAAGCAGGTCGAAGTGATCGGGCTTGTGCTGGAGGGCTGAAAGGAAACAGGGCTGCAGACGAGGAGGGCGGCGACGGCGACTGGTCGTATCGCAACGCCACCCTCCTTCGTCTCGGGCTGCCCTCATGCTCTGATTCGCCGTAGTACGGCACGCTGAGCGGCCAAGCCCGTAGACATGGCCAAACTCAGCACTGTGAAGCACGAATAGCCCTCCATGTAATCCTATCAGGGAACTAGCATGTTTACCCTAGCTCCCTTGGTAGGTTACCGTCGTCAACGACGTGGGAGATAGCCTTCGCATCTCTTGGCAGTGCTAGCAGATAGCTTCATATCTGGGATCTCAACCATCTAAAGTTACGTAAAGCTGGGTTAGCAAGGTGGCAAAGCTCGCCTACGGAACCAAAATCCCAACCATTTCATGAACCTACAGAAAAAAGTGTGGCGCTATTCAAATGGTATTCAGGCGTGTTTTATGATATAGTTGTATGCATGTCGGCGGAGATAGCATTGAAAGAATTAACCAGATCTGCTCCGCGCCTTCACTTTTGCGAATACTACGGTTATTGTTCACGGCGAACAGACCACCCGTTCGTGATTGCTTAAGATACAAATTCGATCTGCGTCGAGAACTTGTGCTTCGACGCCGACCGTAGGAGACCTAACCTAACCATTGGGAGCTCGTGTTCTCCCGTTCTGTGAGAGGAAAGTGCAGCCTAGCCTTCGTCTTCAAATATGTGCTCTTTAGCGAGGGTCTGACATAGGTTATTGGCCTCTGTTATTATGGGTCTTACGAAGCATACCAATAGAGCTCCTTTCGCGACGATCCTGACCCCAGGTTTATTATGGCTGTCCAGTCAATGCTGGCCCATACAGTACCGTAGTCCGGGAATCGTCCTCTGCTCCAGTTACCAGGTTTCCGTTCAGGTGCTGCAATGTAAATAACCAGAACACTTAAGTGAACCCGGATGCGACAGTGAGATTGTGTGCCGAGACCTTTAGAGAACTACGACCCCAGCGTATGCTTCGGCACACGCCACGCATTAAGCGCCTGATGAAATTCGGTCATCGGAAGCTGCCCTTACGGTGGGCTACATTATGTTTGTCAACTGAACAGTTTCCGCGGATGCTGCGCCTTTGACCCCTGCGGATCGCCGTCCGGCTGTTCCACATCCGTGTTGCAGTCGGGAACAGTGTTTGTAACACGGACAGCCTCTCCGGCTCAGTCAATAAGCGCAACGCAGGATCCAAATTCCACCGCGGACTAGAGTTGGATTTGCGGAACCTTCTAGTCACGTGACTACCGCCGGGACACATCCCCACCAGAGAACTCTCTAGAAGCACTGTACGCGTAATGCCTATTCAGGAACATTCTCTCACTACGTGTATATAGACTACCTTTAGAAGCCGAGTACAGCTTCACTTAGTCACTCCTTTCTAGATCAAGAGCTAGCGCCAAAATACAGGTTAACACACTGTCCTCCTTTTGCTTCACAGTAGCAATAAATCTTACAACTAGCAATCGAGTCAATCAATAGTCCTTACTTCTGTGATACTTACTTCGACGGCTATATCGCCTCCTTCTAAACCCCCTGATATCAACACATTGGCAATAGTTATTAGAACAGTGGGGCCTTCGTCTGTGATAATTATACTAGCCATTTTCCTATTTTATAGGAAAGTCTCGCGGCGACATACTGGCCGAAATACTGCTGGTCCTGAAACCACCCCTTAGGCCAGCGGCATAGCGCCATATGGATTAAATCTATAATTTCATAGAGAGCTACCATGCTATGAGCCAGCAGTCGAGTTGGAGCAAATCCATCACCTATCCATCCCCTAGTATCCACAAAGTTAGCGAACCTACGCCACCGGGGTCGCATGTCCTTGCGTGTAGCGAACATTGTCCAGTACCTTCTATACACGTTACACTAAGTCCTTCTGGGCGGGCTTGTAAATACAAAGACGATGTGACGCGGTGGACCGGATTTTAAGTTAGTTTAGTTAATATTAAAATTAATAGAAGCACGATCGAAACGTTTATATTATACTGTCTCTGTTTCGTTTATACGGATAAGATAGCCACGCTTAAAAGTAGTATTTTTATAAGTATAAGAACGTTATAAATTTAATTTAAAAATGTTTATACATTTATCGCAGCTATTTATATAAATCGATATTATCGTAATATAATAAGTCTACCCTTATAACCTCGTTTTATATATAGTATTATTAGTTTCGATTTTAATAGTAATTAAGTTAATCTCGGTTTTAAGTAATATTATAATAAATAAGAACTAAACGTGAAAAGGTCGAGTTATACTTAATGATCTTTAAGATACTTAAGCACATCACTTATATTAAATTCGTTACTAGTATAAACTAGCACACGGTTATTATCTCTTATTAATGCGGATAATAATCTTCGGGCTAAGTATCGACTTTTCTCCCCCTAATCTTAAAATAATCTTTATCGTAAATAAAACGTTCTTTAAACGGTTCGCAGAGCTCTTAAATCGTATTTTAATATTCGGCCGTAACTTAATATTATATACTTTTTTCGCGTAGCTTTTAAAATATATTTCGTTATTTTGTTTTAATTTTATCGTTTTACACTTTAGCTTTAGACAGCGGACAGCCTTATAAGTACATCGCGCGAGATGACGCTCGATATAATTTTATATCGTGCCTTTTCGAGTAAAGCCTCGGCTATAAAAGATATACGTATAAACGGCCTTACGTGTAAATCTACGCGAGCCTGGGAGAATATCTATTATATCTTCTCTTAGCATAACCGCCGGGGATATATTAGCCGGGCCGCCTACGCCGTACGGCGGCGGATCCTAAGTAATCGCTATAGGTTATAATACCGTTTGCAGAGGGGATATCGGCTCTTATATTATCGATATGTACCACGGTTTTAACGCGAGGGTTCGTTACCTAGGTTTAAACTACGTTAAAAAAGCCTGCGCTACCCTAGGCTAGTTCAAGCCCCCAGGCCGGGTCTAAACGTCTTCGGGGGTTTAAAGAAGATTTAACTCCTTCGGCTCGATTTTCTAAGCGTAATTAACCTAGGCATTAATCGCATCGACCTTTCGGCGACGATCTCGCTTTCGAGAAGTCTTTATTTAAATCGCTAAGAATAATAATAAGGAGCCTCCGTTTTAATAAGCGAAATATAATAGTCTAAAGTGGCGACTAAGAATTATAAAGGTCGCGTAATTACCTAACGAATTTATTATTATTCCTTTTTTTAAAGTGGTCTTTACGGAGGATCTCCGCCACCTTCCTTCGATACTGCTGTCTCGCTATCCGCAGGTCGTACTGTATTTATACGCGCTTTTCTTTGTCGGCACTAATAGTTTTCGTTAATTTTCTATACTTGACCGTTAGCGAAGCTTCTAGCTCTTCCTATTGCTTTTCTAATCGACGGATCGCGCTATTAGGGCTAATAGCGCGCATTACTTCGTTTAAAGCCCCCGTAGGCGCATTTTTATCATATTAGAGTCTAATAGGATTCAGGATGTCCAAGTAGGGTAACTCGGTGCCACGGCCTAAGCCTGCATCCTGTGCCATAGCGTTCCTTATAACGTTGGCGTAATATCTCTAATATACCATGCTATTAGCCCGGTGCCGCGCCCCTTGGTCTCGAATAGACGGCTTATAATGCTCTGCCGCCACGTTAGCGGCGATCTAGTCGCGTCTAGGGCGACTTACTATTAAGTATTTCGAGATTTCCTCGGCGATATAAATACGATTAGAACGGATTCGGCAGCCCAGCCGCTTGTCTAAATTTTCTTGAGTTGTGGTCGAACGTGTCTGCCGTTTTAACGCGTCGTCCAACTTTTTCGGCCCTTCTACAGACTCCACGGTTCGCCGGAACACGGGCTTATGCCAGAACTCTTCCTTCAACGGTATGCGCACCGCAGACATGCTAATCTTAGTGTTGAAGAAAGGCTCTGCCCGATCGTAGCCGGGCAGGTCGACGACGCCCTCCGCCAATACCTTGGCGAGGAGGTGATAAGGCGGGCATAAGACCGGGAGCTTCTCTTCGATGAAAGGATACCAGGTCGCGCAGCAGGATCTGCATCGCGAGACGATCCCGGCTGCCGTCGCGAAGGGGATCGCGTAAGATCCAGAGATTAATATCCTCCTAGCACAAAACTTTTAAGGCGGACGTCGTCCTCTTATCCACCCTCTCACTAAACCTAGCATATCTTCGGGCGCGGCTAGATATATTGGTCTGCGTCGTCGTCGATATCCGTATAAGCGTCGGTGTTACAGTGCGTGTGGACTAACCACTGCGCCACAAAGCAAAAGCTTCGGAAATGACTCTTCGGGTCATTTCTATCTAATTCTACGCCTTAAGTGCTACCCGCGGGGGACCAACCCGCCGATCGTAACACTATACCCTCTCTTTAAAGGCATGCCTTTATGCCTAGGGCGATAAACCCCTAGTATTATATAATTTATTTAAGCTCGGTATAGAGAAACTCCAAGGCTTTTATACGGGTAACCAGTCCGTATAAGGCCTTGCCTGCTTAGTAGCGATCTTGCTTAGGTAGTTAGAGAGAGCTCCTATTTAGTAAGTATAGGAATCGAACCTACGTTTCTTATTTAATAAGGGCGAAGAGTTATTATATTATAATATATATAAACTAATTATTACGTTATAAAGTAAAAGCTTCGGAAATGACTCTTCGGGTTATTTTTATCTAATTCTATGCCTTAAGTACTACCCGCGGGGGACTAACCCGCCGATCGTAATAGTCGGGTTTTTTATAATACTCTTTTTTTACTTTTTTATATAAGTTTTTCGATTAGTTATATATTAACTCGTATTATTAATAACTAGTTTATATAAAAAAGATGCGGATAAGTATATCATTTAATTAGTCGAGTCTAAGTTTAAAAGTTATCTTATTTCGAACCTATCGAAAATAAGCGAGATAAGTGAACCCTACGAGATTTAGTACTTTTTTATGTTTTAATTCGACCCGTAGTTTAAATATCGGGGCGATCTCGAGCTTAAGAATAAAGATAATATAATCTTTAAACCGTTTTTTAAACTTTATACCGGTATATTTTTAATATACGGCCGATAGCTACTGTAGGTATAAGCGGATCGTACTTAAGGTCTCGATCGCTAACTTTTTTCTCCGCATTAAATAATAGTAGAAAGACTCGCCGAGGCCCTTATTATCTTAACTTAGGGTTTTTAAAAAGGTTTTCTAATCGAGTGCGTTAAATAACTATTAATAAAATATAATTTATCGTTATTAGCCGTCGACTATATTCGCTTATATATAAATAGCTCGGTTTATTCGAGTAGGGCGTCGTTTATTTTTATAATCTTAATAATACTAAAGTTTTTAAGTAATTAATTACGAGGCTTCTAGGCGCTCGGCCTCCGTTAACTATTCTTAGATTTAACTAATTTAGGCTAAGTTTAAAGAACTTATAATTATTCGTGACATAAACGTATTAATTAAAGTCTTTAAACTTAAATATACGTTATTATTACGGAAATCTTTAACGTCGTTAAAAACGAAAATCGTAGTCATTTTACCTCGAATCTAACCTGCTTAATAATTTAAGACGCCGCCGATATATATAAATAATATTATAAGCCCTATTCTTTAATTATTAAACTACTCGATCTTAAGTCTTAACTTTATTTCTTACTATAGTAAAGCGCTTAAGATTACGGGCCACTTTTATTATATATAAGTTAAACGTATTTCGTATATAGACTAAGCTTCGATAAGTATATACGCCCCGTAAAAAAAGTACTTGTCGGGGGTGCTTAGGGCTTCCAAAAACCACGGGTCTGGGCTGCCAAAAACGGCAGCCCAAACAAGCGACACACGGACATTTGGTGAAATCCGCGTGTCGCTGTCGAGGCTGCGGTGTCTGATTGCCCTAAATTGCCCCACACACCCTGCTCCCTCACCAATCAGAATCCTGCCGTGAGGAGTGACTTTGTTCCTCGACCCGAGACCGCAGGTACCGCCTGTCGCAATCTGATGTCGACAGTTCGTGATAAATACTTCACGCTGCCCTGCCGTTCTCTCTCGCAATGTCATCAGTTACCCCTTTCTCGTCCATCATTTCGTATTCCAGCCAATAGCAAAATTGCCGCACGCCTGATAGCTTACGCGGCCATGCCTAATCTCGCTGGCCAGAGAAGATCGCGCATCGACCTTGCCTCGCCTCTTTTCCACTAGTCCGAAGTAGGGCCAATATGGGTACCGTCTCCAGCTATCCGGGCAGCCTGGCTTATGCGTCACCAACGACTATAACACTGTCGCCACGAGAAACAGGCTACCAGGCTCTGGATGGAAGATTGAACTAAGACATTGATCTCGGAGCACTCGGTCGATAGTATCGGCATAATGCATTCGAGAGGTACAACTATATAGGTGAACATCACTGTGAAGGAGAAAAAGGTTTCCACAAAGTAGCTTGTAGTAAAGGCTGAAGCGAGTAGTGAGAACATATCATCTTTAAAGAGGCGCTTCAGGGATAAATACGTCAATTGCTAGCTGATCTATTGTTGATGTTGTCGACACGCAGGCCGTCCGAGAACCAGAGCTTGACAACGCCGGTTATGCTAATGAGGATGAGGCTAGGGAGTGGCAAGTGTACTAGGACGCCTTCGTGGACGTCTTGCCTGCCGCCGGCTGGGAGATCAGCATAGAAGATTGGAGCTTCGGCGCGGCGCTGCGGTCTCTGAACGAAGAGGTGGACGCGGTAACCGAGAGCTACCGGGTCTAGCGGCTCGAGGATATGCTGGACTCACTGCTACGGAGTTTTGGACTGCTCAGGCACAAGGAGGTCGCAGGGATCATGAAGGGGCAGAGAAAAGAGAACCCCAACATCGTCGCCCGCATCCGAGGGGCAGACGACGAAGACGCATCGGCGGCGCTAGACCTGCGCCGCAGCAGGAACATGCGTCGACCGAGACGGGGTTCATGATGAGCGTCGAGTTCGGCTCCTACGCCTGGTACGCAGACACTGGCGCTTGCGCTGACGAGGACGTGGACGTGGGCACTGAACAAACAGCAGACGCTGGCGCTACTACTGCCCGTCGCGTTCCTAGACGAGTGCGGCGCCCGGCTCCAGGAGTAGGAGGGCCGGCAGCACTTCTAGTACGTCGGAAGCGGCGGCGGCACACGCAGGCCCCGCATTATCCACGCAATCAAGGACCTGTTCAGGCTTAAGGAAGCCGAGCATACGCTGCTATTGGCAGGCGCCGGCGGCAACGCGGCGGCGCTGATCGGCGTCACCCTGTAATAGGCGGCGGGCAATGGCTTCGAGGACAGTAGTGAGGCGGGGAGGAGAAGCTGAGGTGGAAGTGTAAGGTTATGCTTGTTATCGACTAGATCAGCCAGTTAGGCGGCCCCATACTGGCGTCGGTGAATGACCGGCTGCGGCAATACCGGGACGACGCGCAGCAGCCGTTCGGCGGGGTGCCCATCGTCCTCTTCGGCGACTTTTTATTAGTTCGACCGGTGCAAGCAGACCAGTCGTCTGCTGCCAAGGCCGCGAGGATACAGCGATAGACCGAAGTCCGATAGCGTCACAAAGCATCTGATGGCGTATAAACTATCACTACAGTTCCTCAATACAGTGATGCTGCGGAAACAGGTACGGGCCGGCGGCTGTGCGAGGCTGCAAGGCTTCCTTGGGGGTTTGCGGCGCGGCGGGACCGAGCTGGACTTCGAATGGCTGCAGCAACGTGCATACAGTATAAGCCGACGCCGCTGACCTTCACCGAGGGTCCAAGGGCTATCACGCCGCTGAACTAGGACCCGGTGGAACCTTAACCAACCGTGGACCGCCTTGCCCTCGTGACTTTCTTGTTCACGGGGTTTCTGATTTTCATCGTGGAAGGACTTCCGGCATCTTGATAGACCGTCTAGAACCACACCTGGCAGATCGAAGCCTAGGGAAAGCTTCATTGGCACAAATTTGTTATAAAAAAGCCATTCCAAGTCGCCGATGTGGTGGTTCTTCCGTATCAACAACAACACTGGCTTAGTCATGCGATCAAACCAGTGATAGAAGGGTGCAATCTAGATGAATGTATGCAGTTCGCGACAAAGAAGACAAAGGAAAGAAAGAAGCTCCGACTCCAGGGCTGAGTAACGTTGTGGCTCTGATGGGGCCCTCGCCACTAGCGCCACACCAGCCCCACTAACGCACAAAACCCACCTTTTCCAGCTTCACTGGTTCAGGCTCTCTTCTCTCTTTTTTCTCTTCGTCTTGAATTCCATATTACAGTTGCAACAAGCTGCTCTGCCTCTTACGGTGTCTGGTGACGTGACTGGCTGATAGAATCTAGTTCTAAAGATCAAAGAGCTGAAGGTCCCTGTAGGGCTGTGAACAGTTATGTCCTGGATAATCGCGCTGTGTGCCAATATGTCAAGTGATCGCCAGATTCACTGGTGCACCACCTAACTGGCCAAGGTGGGGTTCTATTAGTGACTTAAGCACTGGTCACGCAAAGAAAGTCATTTTTAAATACTATATATTTAAAAAACAGCTGTTCTTTTTAGGCAATAATGGATAGCGCGGTTAAGCTAGATTAACCATAGAGGTTTCTCTAGCTGAAGTGTTATATAACTTGTGCAGCTCTAAGGTAAGATCAGTAGTCGACTCGTATGCCCCTTTCCAGCACTTTAGTACAATATCGCTGACAAGCAGTCCTTCCAAGAAAGGAAATTCGCCCCTTTGGAACAAGTTCTGGATCTCATCTTCGTGTTCAAGAGCGTTCGTAGCCAGGTGGGGAAAAGGCATTTCACCCGTTGCCATAAAGTATATGGCCGTTCCAAGAGCGAAGATGTCGGTTTTTTGGTCGCAGAAATTAGGATCTGTTCGTGGCATAGACGACAAAATACCTTCCAGTGCACCACCATCATGAACAACCTCTCCTTCGTGGTTTAGGATTCTCCCTCCAAAGTCGGAAAGTTTTATGTTCAAGTCTGTGTCGAGTAAGATGTTTCCAATGTTGACGTCGCAATGAAGGACCTGTTTTTGGTGGACGTAGGCTAGACCCTCAGCAGCTTGAAATGCCCACTTCAGCCTTTGAAGGGGAGGAGTGCAAGGGTTGTTTCGTAAATAGGCCTCAACCGAGCCATTTGGCATGTATTCGATTAGGAGACCGTCCTTATGTTTTCCCTTCAGACGAATGATTCGAGGATGATCCCCCAAGACTTCAAGAATTCGTATCTCAACTTCTAGACCATGGAGAATTTGGTCCCTGAACTTCTGACGATAAGATCGATCGCTGTTTGTAAAATTACCCTCGTCATCACGGGGTACTAAAGGGAACTTTAGAACAGTATCCTGTTCCCCGTTGAAGATAGCAATGAAGGCACTAGACCCGTTTGCAATGATCTTGCCATTATCGACACCGGTGGGGTACCAAGGGTAGAAAGTGTAAGGGTCATCGTTTGCCATAGTTAGCGGTAGTAAAGTGTTGGCTCTATAGAAAAAGTAGGCTATGGTAGTGGGGAAGAAAGAAAAGTAGAACATCCTTTAAGTTAATTAAATCTTAAATACTTGCGTAAGATTTCATTATTATATAATATGCGCCTATCACTAATCTAATAAGTATAGTACCGGTGTATTTAAAAGGGGTTTAAAGCTATAATATTTATTTAATTATAGCTATAATATTTCGGTTACGAGGTGTGTAATAAACTTAAGATATAAGGGAATCGAAGGTTATAGCAGGGCTTATAATAGTGGCTGCTATAAGGCGTATCGAATTAATTTAAGGAATAGTTAATAATAGCTTTAAAGGTAGTATAAAAGTAATTAACCTTTTAAAGGCTTAGCTATAAAAGGTTATAATAAGGTAAAAACGCCTAATTATAATATAAGTATTTAAAGCTTTAAAGGGCCTTTAAAGAGTAAAATAATATATTTATTAAAGAGTATAAAAGGTAGAGTACCTTTTAGTGTATTATATGTTTTATCTCTAAGTCTAAAAATACTAGAAGAGAAGAGAAAAGGGACCTATATTTATAGGCCTGAGAGCTTATTTAGCGCGTCTTAATACTACCTGAACTGCTTGGTTCAGTGCTCGTAACAGATCTCCATGAAAGGTTTTGGCAACCTTCAGTGGGAACTGGTGGTGAAAGAGAGACTTGGAATTTATGCACTAGCCGCGAATCGAAACGGGGCCCATCGATGGCAACGATGGATTTTACCACTAAACCACTAGTGCCTGCGGCAGAAACTCGTATTAGATAAAATAAAAGCACCATAAATGAGTATATATCGCCAACTGGTAAGTCAGATTAATTCGTACTTCTTATTAAGTGTCATCCTTTTAGACACTGTTGCATCCTATTCTGCTTCATCGTCTTATGTGCCCCCTCCCGAGCCGCTGCCGCCTTTCACGCTGAACCCTTCCCAGCCTCCCCCAACCGCCTCCCCACATCCTCCCTCCCCTCCCGAATCGCCCTCCCCAGTTCATACCCCCAAACCCTCCCGAACCGCTCCTCCATCTCCCTGTGCATCCACTCCACATCCGCCTGATCGACATTGCCCGCCCGCCCCTGGTACAGCTCCACCATGCGCCGGCTGCTCTGCACCAGCCAGTGCCTCCGGGGCCGCCGCACGGCGTCGAAGGCCGCGAAAACGGCCGCCAGCTGGTCCGGGCGCGTCACGCGGGGGTCCGCCAGCAGCTCCGACAGCACCGCCGAGTCCTCGACGCAGAAGCCCGCGCCCGCGCCGTGGTGCGGCGTCGTCGCGTGCGCGGCGTCGCCGCACAGGACGAGGCGGCCTTTGTTGAAGTGGGGGACGGGGTGGTCGCCGGTGTCGAAGAGGGCCCACTGTTGCATTGATTGGTTATAAAAAACATCAGGTTTGAGGTTGACGCAGGGGTAAGGTAGGAGCAGTAAGTTAGGGGGGGGGGGCAGAATTCGGAGAGCCAGATTGGCTTACCTTATCAATGTTCTCGCCCACCAGCTCAAACTGCTTCTTCACCATCGGCCCAAAGTCTGCATAATCCCTTAGCGCCTCCTCGCGCGTCGTCGGCAGCGTCAGCTTGTCCTGGCTGGGCCAGTCGCCCTTGTCGACAACGGCGCCGAACATGTTGAACGTCTTGCCGCCGTCGACGGGATACGACAGAATATGGGCGCCCTTGCCGAGCCAGAGGCACGAATTCTTGGCGCGCTCCTCGCCCAGGGCCTCGACGGCCTGCTCCATCGGGATCACGCCGCGGTAGCCGTAGACGTGCGTGTACTGCGGCCGCGCGGCGGGGTGGTCGTCGTCGCCCAGCAGAATCTGGCGCGTCCGGCTCTTGATGCCGTCGCAGCCGACGACGGCATCGGCCTCGGCCGTCGTGCCGTCGTGGAAGAACATCTTGACCCGGCCGTCGGTCCCGCCGGCCTCCTCGACGCGGTCGAGGTGCTTGCGGAAGTGGCACTTGTCCTTGGGGATCACCTGGGCGACCTCGTCCATGAAGTGCGCGCGGTGCACCGCGTCCATGCCCTGGTCGTTGGTCAGGGTGAAGAGCGGCTTGGTGGCGGCGGGCGTGTCGCCGCCGGCCATGCCGTCCAGCACGTCGAAGTAGACGTCGTGCTTCTCGGGCCACTGGTTGTGCGTGCCGACCTTCTCGAAGGCCGCGCGCAGGCTCTTGTCGCAGATGTCCATGGCGCGCAGCGCGTTGGGCGAGAAGGCGACGCCCGCGCCGATCTCGCTGAAGCCGTGGCCCTGCTCGTAGATCTGGCACGGGATGCCGTGCTTGATCAGCGCGACGGCCAGGGTGGCCCCGGCGATGCCGCCGCCGACGATGGCGATCTCGAAGGACTTCTTTTCTTGGGTTTGGGAGGTCATCTTTGTTATTGTTGTTCTTAAGTTGGAACGAAAGGTGTGGACATTGACTGATATCATAGTGTTGACGTAATGATCGCGGAAAACCCCCGTATATAGTTCCACACGACGGAGCTATCCGCTTCCCCTGCGCTAGGTCAACCTCCTCCTAGCCCCCCCTCTAGCCCGGTACCTGGGCCACTGCCACGTGTAGTAGTAATAGAAGATCGTGCCAAGGAAAGCTTCAAAGCAAAGCCCGCAGTTTCTATACCACGTCAGGATCTCTTGGCACCAATGTGTAAAGGCTGTGGGGGAGTGAAACTTACCTGTAATTCGCTCTGGTTGCTATCGTCTGTCTGGCCTCCGTCATGGGGCGAAAGCAAACCGCCGGCCAGCGACCTCTTGGATTCTTGGAGCTCCATTACTTTCTGCGGAGGTATTAGATTTCATCTTCAAATAGTGTCCGGATGCAGGTTTGGGTGCATTGCGCACTAGATATGGATATCCGATGCAAAAAGAAGGGAAACACACCTCTTCGAATGAATCCCTGATGCACAATCGTATCGTGGTGACTTCCTTAGTCTGCCCAAGGCGATGGACGCGCGCCAAAGCCTGGTCCTCCAATGTCGGATTCCTGCATGCAGTCAGCACGTCAGCATGAATTGAACTGGTTATAGTTTCCGATCTTGGATTCGGGCCATAGGTATTTTGCTGATTCCGCTCATGCGAGTATATGAAAAGCATAAGACTGACCAGTGAGGCTCCATCAGATAAGTCCGATTGGCGGCAGTGAGGGTTAATCTGGAACATGTTAGTGTATGCTGGTGACGAGACGATATATTTGAAGGGGGCATTACCCAACGACGCCACATGATAAAGTCAGCAGCATCACACGCAGATTTGGATCGGTATGGAACCTCTCCACGATCGGTTGTCTATCCTTCTGTGGAACTTTGCCATCAATTCGCACGGAAAGAGATACCAGCTTCATCCAGCCCCTTTTGCACCATGTCGAGCGTAAGCCTCCAGGTTGAGAACACAATACTGACTCAATTAGCTTTTCAAACACATCAGGGGTTACTTTTGTGTATGCTACCATTTTTCATTCCTTGGCCTGTATTTCAAGTCCAAGATGAGTGTCTGGACTTTCGAAGATAGTGCCCCCGAGGTATTGTGGTCAATGTCGAAGCCATGGAGACTCTGAAAGTCCTCCAACGTGGCGCTGCTGAGAGACACCAGGGCCGTGGGGCACGAGGGCTGGTGCCCACATAGGAAAGGCCGGTTGTGGCGGTTAAGCTTACTTGTGCAGTTCGCGCATGCAAACTTGAGGCAGTTGGAGAGGTGGGCCAGTTGGGGTGACGTGCCTTCTTCCAGTAGCGTCTCGACGATTTCGAGGGCGGAATCGCGCTGGAGACATACCATCCTTTGCATATCGCGTTGGGCTTGGAAGGCTTTCTGTGCCCTGAGCGCCCAGCTGTCGGGTGTTGCCATTCCCCCCATGGAACTACTCATCTCGCGCCGCTCATGCCGTGTTTGAAATTGCAAACCTAGATTGCAGAAGAGGCGGAGCGACTCAATCTGCTGAAGAAAGTTCGTGTAAGAGCTGGACTTGTACGTCGCGGAGTTGTTACTAAGCGCCTCGTCGAGCTCCGTAATAGTCTGCATTCGCATCTTCTCATAAACTGTCCTCTCATTCAGCGAGGCAGTTCAGGTCGCATCGGGCAGGGAGGTCGATGGTATATTTTGGCCGGCGTAGCAGCAGGTAATTTGAGAGCCGTTGCAGGCGATCGACTGCTTCTGTCTCCTCTCCGGCCTTCCATAGATTGGCAATATCGACATCGAATCGGCGGGTGTCGTCATAGGGATACACCCGGATGAACTGCAACAAGGCGGCAAAGTCCGACAGGCGGTTCTGGATAGGGGTTCCAGTGACTGCCCACCGCGCCTTCGCGTCGAGAATGCAGACCGATTTAGCCATACGAGACTTGACGTTCCGGATGAAGAGTCCTAGATCGTCAGAGTGGTGGGAAATACGGCGGGCAGGGTCAGACCGTCTTACCTTCATCAAGAATGATTCGTCTCCATTTGACAGAGAACAGAGCCGAGTCTCGCTTTGTTTCGTCCGTATTCCACTCTGCAGAGACCGTGTGGTATGTTGTCAATACCACGTGCACTCCTCGAGTTCGTCCAAGCTCCCAATCCGGGCTTTGCCATGGTGTCGAACATGTCGCATCGCGCCTTGAGCCACATGTCTGCTAAAAGTCAGTTTCAGAAATGACACCCTGTCAGCCATACTAACGTATCCAGTTCATGCTTCCAGGTACCGAGTTCTACACATCGAGAATTAGTCGTAGGCTTCAAGTTTAGGGGAATGATGTCACTTACGTGGCGGGGGTACTATAATGAGAGTTGCTGGTACCTCCACATTCCCATTCATGCTTCCGTCTGAGAAGCTTTGGCAGGAGTCACCTCCCTCTACATCGGTAGCAACTAAAGAGATCATGGTCAACGTCTTACCCAGACCCATAGGGTCCGCAACTATGCTACCAGCGAAGTATGGGCTCCGATATCACTGATCCTGCGAGTCGCTTCCGAGCACCTAGAAGCGTTTGGTCAGATCATCACAAGCTATTCGAAAATTGCCGGTGTCTTGGACGCTTCGCCGTTCTGAGCAACTGCTTCCCGAACAACAAGAATTTCCAAGAAACCATCGCTATTTTCTATGCAGACATCCTTGAATTCCACAAACATGCCTACCAACTCGTCTGTCGGAGCTGTAGGTCGCTATTGTCTTTTCCTTTTCTTTCCGTTCTCTTTTCTTCTTTCTGTTCTGTGGATAGCCCCAACCAATGATTTTCTCTGACTATTTGGATAGACTGGAAGTTATTCTTTCTTACCTCGTGGCACCGCTTCCAAAGACGGTTCGATAACATCATCGAGAATCTACGACGCCATGAGACCTTGATTGACAAGGAAGCCAGTGCCTACCACATGGCTGAGGCTCAACGGATACGACAGGAAATTCGTGCTTGGCGGGAAGAATGCACCGAGCAGCTTCAGCGAAGTAAAGGGGAGCAGAGCACCAAGCAGTGTAAATCAATTGTTGCCTGGCTCAAAGTCGACGAATCTGACCAGCTCAACAATTTTCACACGCTCTTGGAGGAATCGACAAAATATCCCGGAACTTGCGGCTGGATATTGAAGAACAAGAAAATGGCCGCAACGCTGCAGCGCAAGCCGGACGTCCCGCTCCTGTAGGTTCAGGGTGCAGCAGGTACTGGGAAAAGTGTCTTATTATCGAGCGTTATCAACTTCATGAATAATGATTGTACTGGTCCTTTGGTCCTATCTCACTTCCGTAACTATGCCTACCCTTCTTCTACGAAGTATGACATAATACTTCGTTCGCTCCTCCTCCAACTTGTTCGAAAGGGCGAGGACCTGGCAGCATATGTCTACGAGGAGTATGATCTTGTCAAGAAGGTTCCCGGTGTCCCGGTCATGGAGAGACTTCTGCATCTTTTGCTTTCCAGCATTAGCAAAGGGCCGGGGGAGGCTGCTTACGTCTGGATCGTTCTTGACGGAATCGATGAATGCGAGACACTGACCCAAAATAGAGTCTTCAAATTGATCAGCCAAGCGACTTCGAGGAAATCCAGCTCGAACGAGGTCATCTGCAAAGGGTTGGTATCCTGCCGCTTCTCAGCTGAAGCCTCGGCCAAGTTGCGCGAGATGCAGCCAATATCGCTTGCAGAAGAAAAGAAGCATATAAGCATTGATATTAAGCACTATTCTGCCCAGAGGCTGAGGTCAATGCAGACCAAGTTACAACAAATGAACGTGAACGACGAAGACATAGGAGAAATCCAGGACGCAATCACGGAGAAAGCAGATGGTTCGATCTCTTATCCATCCCAAAAGGCCACGCGAGAGCGAAGTTAATCAATCAACAGGCATGTTTCTATATGCTCGACTCGTACTTGACTACCTATCGAGCAATGTTTTCTTCAGCGCGGAAGAGGTTAAGACATCGGTACACGAACTTCCAGCGAAGTTATCCAAGTTGTAAGTTCTCTCCCATGCAAGCAATCGCCCCTAACCCGCCACAAGCTACAGCCGAATCATGACCCAGATACTCGTTCGACTAGACGATAGATCTGTGACCCGAGTCAAATGCGCCTTGGGCTGGATAGCGTTCTCCAATCGCCCACTAAAGAAGATCGAATTCCTGTCTGCTGTCGCCTTTAGCTCAGGCGATGCCAATGTAAAGCAGATTGCCCCCCAATACATGTGGGACATGTGTGCCACTCTGATCGAGAGATAGGCCTGATTCAAGACTTGGTTTCATCCATGTCTCCGTGAAAGAGTAAGGCTAGGCTTGTTTAAATTATCCAGGTGAATTTTACTGACCGGAAGCCAGGTTTATCCAATCATCGTCCAGCAATCTAGTCTTGATAGAGAGTGACTGCCTACTGCAGCATGGCATTGCCACCATCACATGTCTCTTGGCTGGAATAGAATACGTCCCAGATGGGTTACCTCATGAGCCAGTGCTTTTTCGCATCATCAAGGGCCTGCATGGATTCCACATCTATTCGAAAGAGCACTGGACTGACTATCTACTTTCACTGACCCTGTCAAACCAGAACCATGGTTCTCCGCCTTCATTATTGTTTCATCTGGCCTGCGAGTTGGCGACCAAATTGAATCAACTTTTGACGAACCCAGTCCAACTCCCAGAAAAGCCGAATGGGCCTCTCTTCGACGACCAGCAGAAGCCAACGAAATTTATGGATGAACGGATAGAGAATTTGGGTAGCCCCCTACTCCAGGGCGTTGTTGACGGATGCTTGAAGGCCAGGAGCGCAGAGCAAATAGAGCTCAAGTTAGAGCAAATCGAATCCAGATGGCAGCCAATCAATGACTCTCCAACTTCAGCCATACCACCTCCACAGGAGAGGGTATCACTCATCCTTCAAAGGTATCAAACGGCAATTCGGTACCTCCTCGGCGGGACGGACTACCCTGGCATTACAGCTGCCGAATTTGATTTTTTCAAACAAAATTTCCGCAATTCTGCCCACACGTGTCGCGTAAAAGGCTGCCCTGAAGCCACTGACGGATTTGAGCGCCAGGCACAATACCACGAGCATGAAATGCTACATGTACGGCGCCTAATTTGTACCTATTCTGGCTGCCCGTACCCGCCCTTCACGTCGTTCAAGTCTCTCAAGTGCCACATAAACAAGAATCATGGTACAGCCCCTCCGCGAAAGTCGATACGCAAAAGTGGGCAAACTGCCGCCCCGCGAAAATCCTAGTACGTTATATGCGACTTATAATCCACCCAGTATACCGAATCGTCCCACGCGTGAACTGCATGATATCAAAACTCCATACATACCAACCCGAGAACCCCATCCGCATTGACAATTGCGTGAGATCAAAGAGACCAGACTCCAACCAAACATACCAACCCGAGTCCTATGGCAGATGACTTGATAACCCTTTGTCATCTGTCTCCCTTCACATCGAAGCCCCCTTAAAGAAAGGATGCCAGTTGGGGCTACTAATACGTAACCTTACACAAGGCTTGGTTGTCTAAATATCAGTATAATCACAGGCACTTTGAGCAATAGGAACACAAAGTTAGGTCTAATTATATTTACGGATGTGTATTCAGTCTGTTGGCGCTAGTTCCTAACATATATCTTTCAGTGGCTCATTAAGCGGAGTGTCTCTTTGATGTACAGAGGGAACTTCTGAGGAAACGAGACCCTTGATGCTTCAAAATGTAGCAAAATATACTCCCGGTTCATTCGAATTAAGGAACTGGTAGTCCTCTCTCAGTTCCAACTTCAATTGAACTCCCACTCCGGGCCGCTTTCCTCATCCTCCTCTCCGGTCTCGTAGTCGGCATCGTCCTCACTCGTATCCGAATCCGAATTCCAACTCAGATCCGAGTCGTAGTTTCTGGGCCGCTACTGCTCAAGCGCTCATCATACTCTTCACCATCATTATCGACTTCTTCTTCTTCTTCTTCCTCCTCCGAGGAGTCGTCCTCATCAGTACTACTCTCATAATCGGAATCAGACTCGCTCTCGTCCGAATCCTTCTCGAGAGGTCCACCTTCGGCCGCCGCCCTCATCGCATCGAGCTCCGCCCAGCCATCCGGCTTTCGTTCATGATCTGCCACTCGCGCCAGGACAGCCCGCTCCGTCCTCGCCCGTCTCAAGATCCGTGGCGTGGCCGGGCGCGAAGCGCGCAGACGCCGGTCCACGCGCCGCATCTGGCGTTTCTCTGAAGCGGAGTACATCGTAATCTTATTGTTGTTGTCGTTGGTATAGGTGGTGTTGGGAGAGGAGGTTGCCAAGCCCAGACAGGTGAGTGATCAGCCAAGTAGAATGAATGGTCGGGGTCAACAAATTATGACGAAATAGCCCCCTTGAGACCAAAAAGGTGGTGATGATGGGCTGGGACCGGAACTTGGGTCTGAAGCACGGGATTGAAGGAGATATTTTCTGGTACTTTGGATGGTGTAACGGTCTCTTAAAGTAGTCGTGGAAGGTTGTGACAGTTCTTTGTTGAGGTTTGGCGGTCTCTTTGATGGGTATTAAAGGGGATTGTGTAGAATGAGACAATGTCTTTCTTGAGATCGTAATGAATTGAGGTTAGACTGAAAGGGGAAGATAATTGTTTAGAACAATACAGCAGTGTTTATCTCCGGTGGGTGCGTGGGCGGGTGGGTAGACCCGCTTTTACCCCAGATTCGAATCCGCGCAGAGATCAAACTATAATTGCACTCATCTAGGACTCTATGGGGACCATGCCCTATTCCATTTATTGGGAAATCCATAAAACTGCGCAAAGAAATGACGTTGGTACAGAGGCATGTAGGTTCGAAGCTGGGTACATCTGTTAGCCCCTTTATGTTGAGTTGCATACTATGTCATTTGACGAGGACGGCATGACATGCCTGAGCAGTCATGGCGTGATTGATCAGGTGCTCAGCTGAATTTGGTTAGGACAAACACCAAACAAAGGTCGAGATATTCTGAGTGCTGCAGATATCAATACATAGTTAAAATGTCCAAGTCCTGTGCATAGGGGCGTGGTGAGGAGGAACCCTTCTGCTAATGTAAGCCAAAGTTACTAGGAGTACTGGTGAGGTGAGGGATTCGAAAGCAGGGCCTTCTTCCAAAAGGGGATGAATGGTTCGCTGCCAACGAGCTACAATGTCGATGGCGATGAACCAATTCATACCAATCGCCGACTTGTTACTACTTATGATGATCGTAACACTGTATCAGGTCTAAGTCAACAACTGCCTTGAGGGTATACGGACCATATAGAAGCAGACTACTCAGTTGCTATACCAATGAACAGTGTTATTCCCGCACTCTCACCCGAGCCTTTGGCGCGCGTGGCAAAAGACACGACTGGAGGAAGTGGTTGCTTGGGTGAACCACGAGCGCGTAAACCTTCTCCCCACCAAATTCGAACCAAACTTTTGGCAAGCAACGGTCTGAGGGGTCAGTACTTAAGTCTATTTACACCCAATCTTTTCAGCGAACTAGCTGATTGACGCACTGATTGTCCGACTGGAAAAGCATATGAATTATGGATATGGTAGCTCCGTACGTGGACACTCCCTTCGCTTTCTTTTTTGCAGCCTTCGAGTTCGAGCCCCGTACGAGTCTGTTTTTTTTTTCTTTTCTTCTTTCCCCCCTACTGATATCATATAAATTATAACTTTTCGTATAAAAGCACTGTCTTTAAAACCAAGTTGACCCCGGTATAATACGATAGGGCTGAAAATGCGATCACAGAAGAAGGAAAATTAAAACTGGGACGCAACAGGAAGCCAGAGTAGTCCGCCAGCATGGCTTGAGCACCTTGCCCACACCGCTTTTGTCATCTTCTGGGTGGTCCCTGGCGGGGTCATCGCCCTCTGAAGCGGTAGCGGTGGAGCTAGGCCGTCGGGTGGTCGCGGCAATGGTAGACGTGGTGGTAGCGGTGGTGGAAGGCGGGGCGTTCACGGGGGTTCTTGCAGTGGACGGAGGAGGCAGGTTGTAGTCGAGCTGAGCTTCAAAGATGTTGAGGACGTCCGATCCGCCAGAAGGAGCAGCTCTGGATCGTGTTGAGGTCGTACTTCATGCGGGGGACCGCATCGCGCTTGGACAGATAGGAGCGCTGCTGGGCAAGAGATGCAAGAGCCTGTTGGGGCAACGCGGCGAGTGCGACGGCCGACATGGAGATCGAACCGGCCCTCATATTCTAGGACTTGCGAAGTAGGGAAGAGAGTGTATGGGACAGAGGGAGCGAGCGTGGTGGTGAAGTGGGTTGTAAGAGCGAGGGTCATTGGCGTAGAAGTCGTCGTACACCTTTTGCATCTTGCCTTCAATGTTGTCGATAGCCTTGTTCTCGTCGATGGTCTGCTGGCGCAGGAACTCGACGCTATCCACGGCAATCCCGCCCGACAGGTACTGCTTGAACCCAGTCAGCTCGGACTTGATGTCAATGCCGGGGATGTCGTGCTTGAGGCGCTAGATCAGGTAGTACGAGTGTTCAGCGTACCGCGCTTAGCCGACCTGCTCGAGGGCTTTTTTAACGCCGTCGAAGCGGTGCATGGGGATGTGCTTGCGATTGGGCGGCGCGACGCCTCGGCAGCCGCCCCTTTTCATAGTCGATCACGTCGGCGCACTTGTAGCCGATAGTCCGCTGGTCCTCTGGGTTGAGCTGGTAGATACCCCTAGGCATAGAACAGGCACACCTTCTCGTACGAAGACCGGATGCCTTTACCGGCAACACCGGCACTTGTACAAGCTACGAGGAGGAAGATTGGAAATCTCACGATGAACGAGCAGTGGTAATGGATGTGTAGATGTCGGCGGTAAAGAGAAACTTGGGCTAAATGACTGTATTGAGAGAGAGTCATGGACAACTTGGACGACCAGTGGGTTGGCAGTCCTCGTTATGTATAGACTACAGTATTTCTATTAGACTAGCCCCAGAGCTTTTGGGTTGGCATCCCTGTCTGATAAGTCAGTATCCCATCACTATTATCGCATAAGGCGGCAGCGGCATGAGACAATTACAAACGTTGCCAGGGGTTGCCGGGGTCGCAGAGGGCTGTGTCTGGACCGCTCCTCTGGCATCGCCGGAGATTGGGTACACCAATATTTCTTGGAGAGCCAGGAGTATAGTACAACGGTGAAGGATAAGCAGCCCGTTTCAGCCGCTCAAGAAACTTATGGTAAGGTGCTCCATAGTTCATGCTGGATCTTGTGGGGTCCATTGACGGGGCGAGCATCTGCATCCCTCGATGTGGTGCCATCCCCTCCGAAACCGTCCAGGCGCGTTCCGGTTCCTCGTCCGAATCCGATATCTCATAATCGAATTCATACCAGTCGGGGTGTTCAGCCAGGAGCCTTCTGCGAGAATCGCGCTCCACCTTTAGATAATTATGCCGAGTGATTTCCTGGATTTAGACCTTTACAGCGGGCGGCGCAAGGATTCGGACGTCAAAGGGGACCGGGTCATCGCGGAAATAGAAATTCTCCATCATGCTGGCTCCAGTCACTCCACAATTATTCGTCTCCCGATTCTTGATGGATAATAGTGACTTGCTTAAGACCGGTCATGTCCTCCCGCAGGTGGAATTGGCGTTTATAATAAAAAGACTCGGAGTCCCTGGCGTCGATAGACAGCCGCTGGATCCAAGGCGCCTCGCGTGGGTATGCGCCTAGGGCGCGCTGGACGAGCTGAACGGTATCCGCCGCGAAATTCACGTACTGGTATTGGCCCGAGTCGGGATTCTCGAAGGCTTTGGTGTAGTAGGATTGCAGGAGGAATGAACGAGCCTCGTGACAGACGCCCAGGAGAGGCGGCGGTGGGCTCGGCGTCTGAGCAGCACCAAATACTCCGTACCCATAATAACTTGCTCCAACAATGACTAGACGGGGTTCTGTAGCCATGGACCAGATGCTCAGGCGCAGCTCTAGTGGCAGCCGGTGGAAGGGGTGAAAAGTGGACATGGTATCGTCGAACGAGGTGTGTGAAAAGGGCGATCCAGGAAAGGGAAAGATGCAAGGAGTATGTGTACAGGAGCTTGAAAACAGATGTGGTGGTCGGTATGAATTTGAACGGCTATCTCGGCCCCATTCCGTTATCTCGATTCCATTTCCGCCCAAGGTTAAAGCCCGGGACCTTTCTGCAGGACACCTGATTTGGGTGGTTACGGGACCCTGCACACCGCGGGCAGCGGGCTCGAAAGAAGCACTATCGCCTTGCCAAGACCAGCCACTTAGCGCCGAAGAGCACGAGTCCTTGTTAACCATCGACAAACAGTACTTCTCCGATAGGCACGACCCCAAAGTCATGGTGCAGGTTGGGAAGTGACTGGGGACTGGTTCAGTCGAGATCCAAGATCTCATGCTCGCTGTAGAGGGTCTACTGATGGTGCCATCCTCATGGAGTGGAATATGGCCCAAGACCAACAGCGCTTGGCCACCATGTGGGGTATATTGCCTTTACTCGGTACCAAGCTTTTGCCAGGTTGACTCCGGAAGCGTACGTAGGGTATAATGGCATGTTTTTACAGATTCTCGAATCGATCCTATCGTGGCACATCCCCTGCATGTACATCCCAACCTTCATCAGTTCCAGTCAGGTCTCCGTGTCGTCGTCGCCTGCTTCCTCCGCAGTCCCGCCAAACCCCCTTACCGCCGCCTCTTCTTCCTCCCCCTCTCCCCCTCCCACCATGGCCCGACCCCTCGTCAACCTCGCCCACGCCGCCCGGTCGATAATCCCCTGGGCCAGCATCTCGTCGTAATGGCTCTCACACTCGGTCCGGAACGCGTCCGCCGCCGCGTGGTCGCCGCGGCCCCGGTACGACTCCTCGAGCATGGTGGCCGCGTTGTCCAATAGGTACTCGGTGTGCAGCGTGCGGCCGCGCCGCGTGACGTCGTAGGCGAGGGCGGCACGTGGCCTCGGACTCGGCCGTCCGCCCTAGCGCGGCCGTGACGAGCACCTTGATCTGCAGGTACGCGACGTGGTCCGTGTCGCTGCCCGAGGCCATGTGCGACGCCTCCATGGCCAGCATGCTGTGCTCGGCCTCGTGGGGGCGCCCGGATTCCAGCAGGAACTTGCACAGGTACCGCTGCGCCAGCTGATGCCAGAAGGCGTCCGGTTGCGTCGGCGTCGGCGTCCCCTCATCCTCCTCTTCCAGCTTCTTGGTGGGCTTGGGAATCGATCGCGACGGCGCGGAGTTGGCGATCTCGGACAGCGCCGCGTACGTGCTCTCGAACGATATCATGCGCGCCGCCTGCAACGACGCGAGGATCTGGATTAGAGACGCGAGCCGGAACCGGTTGTTTCCCGGCGCGTGGATCGCTATGACGTCAAAGTGCGCGTTAACAAGCGTACTGACGGTATGTTGTGCGGCTCTCGTGTCTCGCAGGTTCTTCCAGATCCGAGTATACGGGTGCGTGGCGCCAAGCTTGATGCTGGTTAGCCCGGCAATATAGTTGAGCAGTGATTCGCCCAGCGCCGAGTCGACCCTGGATAGCGTAGCGTAGCCCGCGATTGTCGCCAGTATTGTTTGGGGATGCTGTTCCTGGATCAATTGGCCATAATCCGCGAACAACCCATTGAGTAGTTTGAAGCCTCTGGCAGTGAATTTGCCGTTCTGGATGTCGCCTTGAGCGGTTTTGATATTTAACCACCAGGCGTTTCCTGAATCCGCGTCGAAATCATACTCGCCCTCCACGTGCCAGGCGCGGGTCCCGAAGCGAGATTCCGTATACTCAAGCATGGCCTGTATACTCTTCTCTGCCGCGCCAGCGCTTCCGGGGGAGGCTAGCCGTATGCACTGCAAGACTTGACTGCTACTGGCGCTCTGAAGCTGATGCTTTGAAGTCGCATTAGCCCTCTGTAGGCGCTGCTGAAGTCGTCGGGAACCGAGCTGGCGACCGCGTATGACTGGTAGCTTTGGCTTCTTGCTCAAGTATGCCTCGGAAGCTATTTTCTGGAGATCCTGCTTCTTGAGGTTCTTATGTAACCCCCATGCTGAGAACCGCATCTGTGGATACAGAGGTTAGTACGGATTCTTCCTGTCATTGTGAGAGCAATAGACTGTGAGAGGGTGTATACAGCGTGTTGGTCTGGCTTGTTCAGTCACGCATGCAGGGGCAGGTCAATCATCTGTACCGACCTTGAACATTCGATCTCTGTCGAACCATCAGTTTCGCGGGACCTCCAAACTGAAACGGCCATGAAGAGCTTACGTTGCGTGGAAGCCATGTTCTTCTTTCATGATGGTTGAAACCTCTTTGAGTGGTTTGTTCTCGTCCCAATAGAGTCTAGTGATTGTCTCGCGGTGTTCGCTCCAATCGGCTTCATTGGCCCAGGCCAACTTGCCCCGGTGGGCCAGCGGATCGGCAACACTCATCGACATGGCGTCGGCGTGTTCATGTAGGCAGGAAAACGGCCAAGAGTAAGGTTTGCATCGTTTGCTTGCTCCCCGCTGTGAATTCTTCAGCCCTATCCGTCAGATGCTGGGGGGGTGGGGGGGGGGATGGGGGGGACGGGTTGATAAATGTCGGAATTCATTAGCCCTTGGAAGATGGGGGCGGCGGAGTCCACCCACAACACCTTCACGAGAGCCGGCGTCAACCCAATACTGGAATGACGCTATAACCCAAGCCAAGCGAGCCAGCCCTGGTGGTTGCCATCTCCACAACACCAAGATAAGCGATGTACTTTCCTTTAGTTCCCGTACTGGATATTTGCGTAGTGCTTACAGTTCATGTACGAATGCTGTGGCAGTCTTGCCAGTATCATCGGTCCTTTTCTGCTGATTATGTAAGTCACGTCGTAACTGGGATAGTAAAATTGAAACATATCGGCACTTGCTTGGTTATGTTGTTGGACGGGCGAGGTGACAGAGAATCCAACGCCAATAGGTAGTGCAATGCCACCAAGACTAAAGTGGCTGTTGGACCATTACTGCAAAATCAAAGCCACCAATCAGTTCGTGGTTCGATAACTAAGCCCATGTCAAATCCATACCTTGGGTTGCATCCTTGGCAACTCTGACTCAGATGACAGAAAAGCTGAAGGCCGATTAAAGTAACGCTTTGAAGCGAGGACTTCGATTGTGTCAAAGATTTGAAGGAAACGATGGTGGCTGGGGAAAGGTCATTGTTTCTGGCACTTGAGTCCGATTGCGACGAAAGGATCAGATATCCTTATGATTGTCCAGAAGACACCAGAGAAACAAATGTAATAGATACCTGAGAAGCATCAAATTCTATTTTTTGGAGAAAATGGCTGCAATCAATGGCCCACCCAAATGACGCAGCTGCCTAACATATCTGCATGAGGCAGGAGGTCCTTCTTCTGGTTCTGGCAGGAGCGTTGATCCCCTGCATTAATCACCTGACCCAAACCCTTCAGCTTGTTCATCATTGGATTCCTGATGCTCGTGGCCGGATCTTAATTGGTTGTACATAAAAGTAGATGTTTCCACGAGGAATATATTCATGTATGAAACCTGAACGCCGAGACTATCTCCCCCATGCTAACATTCCAGTGCTCAGTCAGCTCTGCTTAGGTATCTATAAATAAAACGGCCGTAATGTTCTCTGTCTCCCATCTTTGACCCAAACGGGCACAAGCCAAAAACAATAGTAAGTACATCTTCTACGAAGTAATTAGTCGTCCCACTCCTCATCGTACTGGTCGATGAGTCTGTTCTCGGCCTCTCGATCCCGGTTGTAACGCCCTGTCGTCGGCGAGCCGGAAACGTGATGGTAGCCCCGTCGGCTGGGCAGGAGGCGCGCGCATGACGAAGTCACAATCACGAAGAAGTCCTGTTTTAGAAGCATGTGTGTTAGTCAAAATGTAACTGGCTTGTTATACAGCAAGCCCAATGCTGGTGGGAGAGTAGCGACGTACCGAGATGTGGCTCCAAATGTTTGACCAGAGCGTGTAGTTGGGCAGCTGGCGCCATCCCCGCTGGTTGGCCACGGTGCGCTGGTACATGATACCACCTCCCAAGTAGACCAGAACCGCGATCAGCATGATGATAGCAAAGACCGAGCCGGGGCCCACGCTGCCGGGTTGGTGAGGCACCGCGCCGGCGCAGGCGTGTTGCGAGCGCATCTCGAAGAAGTAGGCGCACTCGTCGGGGTCGGCGCCGATGAAGGAGACCGCCGCGGTGGTGGCGGTCGGATCCCTGTCGCAGAGGAACGAGATGGTCGCCGACTTCCTGCGTTGGGGGGCGTCCGTCGCCTTGGCCGCCGCCGCGGCCGCACTGCGCACCGAACTCGTGGCCGTCGCCTCGTCGTCCGAGTAGTCCTTGTAGCTCGCGCCCTCGTGGCTGCCTCGCTTGCCGAGCGCATCTCGCTTCGAACTGCTGCCGCCGCTCTTTGCGCCGCAGGGCGAGCCGCCCGTGTACTGGAGCACCAGCTTCCGCCCCCGTGTCGTCAAGCCGCCCGACGCCGCGCCGAGGCTGTAGGTGTTGCTCCTGGACGTGTAGTACGCGCTGATGTTCTGCCACGAGTCCCGGTCGACGTCCTTCACCTCGTCGGGGGTCTCGACGGTCGGCGAGCAAACGTTCAGTGTGAAGTTGTAGCCGTAGTCCCAACCGCGGGCGTGGTAATCCTTGTCGGGGCGCCGCCGCGCCGACGGTGCTTCGACGCACCACCGCTCGCCTTCTTGGCGATGTCGGGCCGAAGGTCGAAGAACGACCCTGCCGTCGTCGAGGCCGTGCAGGCTGTGGTGGTCGGCGTCTTCTCCGCCGGGTCGGCCGCGATGGAGGCGCCGGTCAAGGTAAAGACGAGGGCGAGGAATGCGGGCGGGAATGAGAGTATGGACCGCATCGTGGTGTTTGTTGCCTGGGGAGGGGGGGGGGGGGCCGAAGTCGATTCGGACTTGGTTGAGCACTAATAAAGATAGGCAGGCAGCCTTTCAACGTTGAGTTGCCGAAAGAATACGACAGTAGACGTAAGGACAGAAAAGAGCTGGATGAAATGAAGAGAAGTCGTCAAAGAGAAGGAATACGTGTTAATGTGACAAACCGGAAGTCAATGCCGCAAAAACCAAGAGCTTACGAGACACGCAGTGAGCAAACCAAGCCAGAGCAGCAATGCCCCCCAATTGTCGTTGCGGTGTCCTTTCCGCCCACCTGGATTAGCGTGCTTCTGACTTCTGGAGTAAATTTAGGCACTAGGTTACAGCACAGCAGACCGTGCTCTGTTCGTTGCTGTTTGAGGGCAGGTACATGAACACATAAGCCGTGGTGGCTGGTGACGCAGCATTCGTATTGAGCCCGTCAGCTGCGCACGTGTATACTGTCTGATTGGTTTATCATCTCCATTAATATAGCTGTCTGAGCCTTGAGCCTAGCGAAAACTCCATGGGGAAGCATTTGGCAATGCATCCAATGCGAGGGCAGTACGGAGTGCCTGTGCCGTGAAATACATTCCTGACGATGAAACATGAGTTGGGGGTCATTTGGTTCGATTGACGATTGGGTTGCATAAAGGTGGTATACTGACTATCCTGATGCACAACGTCGCTAACCTAATGTATTGGATGGACCGCTAGCAGTTGGTTAGCTCCCACCTCGCGTACTGCTTTCATTTCACGTCGTCATTGTGCCAATCAACAGCCTGGATTGGGCTGGAATAACAGGAGCTATGGCCCGCTATGGATAATGAGGTCAAGTTAGACAGAAAAATGGTGGGATCATGCCACACGGAAGCCAAGCTTGCCGGCATTGTAGCTCGACGACCGCAATTACGCAAGGGGAGAGCCAGCCCTGCAGAGGATTAAAGTGCATTGGCTTTCCTGCAACGTCACCACTTCTTCCCTCTTTCCACAACCTAATCGTGAGACAACATCACGATAGCCTCAATCTCCATCGCCAACGACTGCTGCCTGACAAGATGGCTTCCAAGGCCAAGCAGACCCAGCCAGCCCACAAGTATGAGTTTGGTGGCCCGTAAGTCGAAACTTCCTGCTGCCAGTCCTGATGCATTGCGTTGCGCAAAGAAATAGGCGACATCAGCTGACCAACGCCTGTGTGAACTCTAGAATCGGCGCTGCTGGCATTACTTTCGGCTTGCCAATACTCCTCAACCTCTTCGCCTTCGCCTGCAACGACATCTCCGGCTGCCCCGCCCCGTCGCTGCTGAACCCGAAGTACCTGTCGATCGAAAGACTGAAGACCGAAGTGGGATGGCCCGTCGAGGGCATCTGGGGGCTCGGAAGCTGGGAGGCTACGGGTTGGACACTGGCCTACTACCTCCTGTCCCTCGTTCTGTACCGTGTCCTCCCGGCTAGCGTGGGAGACGGCACTGAATTGGCTTCCGGCGGTAAACTCAAGTACCGCATGAACTGTGAGTAGAAAACGCGCTGTCTGCACAACAATTGACCCGTGTGCGCTGACACCCTATACCCAACCAGGCTTTGCTTCGTCCATGTTCACCCTCGTGGCCTGCCTGGCCGGCGCCATCGCCCAGGGCGCCGAATTCCCCGTCTGGACCCTCATCGCCGACAACTTCGTCCAGCTCCTCACGGCCAACATCCTCATCTCCTATGCGCTCGCCGTCTTCGTCTACGTCCGCAGCTTCTCCGTCAAGGCGGGCAACGCCGAGAAGCGCGAGCTCGCCGCCGGGGGCCGCACGGGCAACCTGATCTACGACTTCTACATCGGCCGCGAGCTGAACCCGCGCGTCACCCTGCCGCTGATCGGCGAGGTCGACATCAAGGAGTTCTGCGAGCTGCGCCCGGGCTTGCTGGGCTGGATCCTGATGAACTGCGCCTTCGTCGCCAAGCAGTACCGCAACTACGGCTACGTGACGGACAGCATCGTCTTCATCACCGTCGTCCAGGCCCTCTACGTCCTCGACGGCCAGTACATGGAGCCCGCCGTGCTGACGACCATGGACATCACCACCGACGGCTTCGGCTTCATGCTGGCCTTTGGTGACCTCTGCTGGGTCCCCTTCATGTACTCGACCCAGACCCGGTACCTGGCCACCTACCCGCTGTCCATGGGCTGGCTCGGCACCGCGGCCGTGTCGGTGATCCTTGCGGTGGGCCTGGCCATCTTCCGCCTCAGCAACAGCCAGAAGAACATGTTCCGCACGGACCCCAACGACTACCGCGTCTCGCACATCCGCTACATCGAGACCAAGACGGGCACGCGCCTCATGACGTCGGGCTGGTGGGGCGTCGCGCGCCACATCAACTACTTCGGCGACTGGCTGCAGTCGTGGCCCTACTCGCTGCCGACGGGCTTCTCGGGCTACGTGATCCTGAACGCGGGCTCGGCCGTGCCGGGCGCCGTCACCATGCTCGACGGGCGCGAGGTCGTCCAGGGCCCGGCCAAGTACTGGGGCATGGTCTTCACGTACTTCTACATCCTCTACTTCGCCGTCCTGCTGATCCACCGCGACGGCCGCGACGACGAGAAGTGCGCGCGCAAGTACGGCGAGGACTGGGAGAAGTACAAGAGCATCGTCAAGTACAAGATCGTCCCTGGTGCTCACTAAGAAAAAAACGCGATGGGACCACATGAGTTCTGAGTAGAGATGGATGTACAGTTGTCGTTGATGCGTACGTCGCTGGACTGTAATGTATAATACTTGATATCAGGTGTTGGTTCGTTCTTGGGCGAAAGCATTGTAAACATAGGAAGCCAAGCTGGTGTGCCTTGGGCTTCGTAGTAGCTGCAGGTGGTTTTAAATAGCAACTTGTGTTGAATGACACTTCTCTACCTACCTACCGTGAATCCTCTCTCCCAATATCCCCAGTGGAGGCAGGCCTCTTGACTTGGCTTTCCTTCCCGTAGCACCTATATGTTTTGATGAGTTAGGCCTTATTTTCCCATCCTCAACCCAGTGGGAATTTGGGCTTTTCCCCAATTCCTCAAGCGTAACAGCACAGCCGACCTCTGTCATCCACAATCCAAGTTGCCGTGAACACCTGCCACCCACCTCGTTCTCACATTTTCACCGAGTCAAGGCGACATCAAGGTCTACGGGTTGAAGCTATTCTAAGCGTTCGATCCAATTAAATCGTCTTCTAAACATCCACAAGGTGTTAAGTCCATTTGTTTGGATGAATCGATGAACTGCCACCAAATCGGCTTCTGGTAAGTACATACACAAGTTCTTCGCCTCTGTCACTTACCCATCACACACAAACACACAATCCCTTCGTCTTTTTCTCTACACCTCCCACAACACTTTTTTCCACACAAGGTCACGGAGATCCCAACAGAATTTGGTTCAAGTTGGCCTTGCGGCGCGAACTTGTCATTTTCCTTTGGGAATTCTTGCGTTTGACACGCTGCAGGCGTTCTTCCTCTGCCGCTATTCCAATCAAATAAACATCGTGATTATTTGACTGGCTGGCCTGGCGTTTCTCATCCATAACTCTTATTTACGGGATTTCGGATACTCTAAGCTCAGTTGCCTCACCGCGCCTGCTGCCTTCTGTCTGACACTTTCTGGATTCACCTCTGCCAAGTGGGTAACAACAACACACCATTGCGCAAGTACTACCTTTACTGACGACATCTACACCAGCAACCACCTACGAAGATGGCGGACCCTAGCAGTTCCAATACCGCCCACAAGCGCCCTCACGAGGGACCTGCCAACAACGGCTCGAACAAGCTCCAGCGCATTGCCCAATTTTCTCAGGAAAGCACCAGCAACAAGTACGACAACGGCTCGAACCACAGCATTGCCAACGCTTTCCAGGCAAGCCTTGGCAACAACTTCGGCAAGACGCAGACGGACGAGTGTACTTCCCAGACATTTGTCACGGAAGACGGCAGGCTCATCACCGACAGCATCCCGAACCACGTCCGCAGACATGATGCAGAGATCACAAAGCAGGGCAAGAGCTTGTACGCTGTTCTCAATGCACACGGCGGATTTGACGAACGGCTGAGCCAGCACGATGAGAAACTTGCAGACAATGAGAAATTGATCCATCAACAAGTGGAGGCCAATAGCAGCAAGATTGCACTTGATGAGGTGGCTCGCAAGGAAATCGCCAACCTGAAAGACACGATACAAGCACGATTCGATGCCATAGATCGCAAGACAACTCAACGCGACACCAAGGTACACCAGGCACTCTCCGCCATGGCGAAATGCCTCCAGGAATTAGGCCATCTGGCTGAGCTGGCTGCGGAAGGAGAACAGCTCGCTGCAGTTCAGGTTGCACAAGTCCAGGCCAATCTCGATGCGGAATCAGGCGACGTACAAGAACGCCCGGATGTACCCCCGGCCTCAAGGGATGCGGGCTCCAGGAACCCTCAAGACCCGAAGAATTACACCCGTCAAGGTATTATCGAGAGTAATGGTGCTCTCCAAGTGTTCGAAAGGCACTACTTTCCTTGGCTTGATAGCCTCGACTTCCGTCCTCCGCTGGGAATAGTCCAATATAAGGACGCGTCTCTTATGTTCTACGAGATCGAGCTATTCAAGTATAAAACTGTGAGATATTCCATTGTCACCAATAGCTCTCTATTCCCACCTATCGTTAAGAAGTCGAGAGAAGAGCGTGGATATTTCGAAAGTGACAATTTTCTCATCCAGTCATCTGATGAAAGAGCTTACCTTCACCACGTCCTAGAGATGGAAGTTCAATGGCCCCTTCCGCCGCAGGGTGAGACTCTGCCCCATTATGTTCTTCCGCTGGGACATTTCTTCGAAAGTGACCCTAAGATAATGGTCCCCGTTGTCTGGTCGGGCTTTCATGTTGTCATGGATGTTACCACGCCATCGAAATCTCTTTGGCTAGTCTATTGCTCCGAGGGCGATCATTGCGACCCGACGAAACGACATAGGAGTTGGCCGCTTAGATTCCCAGACATATTGAAGAATAACGGAGATGCTGTCAATGTTATGCGGCTTTCTCCTAATATCAAGGGCATCTTTGAACCTCTAGGAATGGTAAGCGGCCGTCAAAGGTACAACATGGAGAGGTATGTATACGGAGGAAAGCTTATTTTCACCGTGCCCAACATTGGTTTACTTCTAAGTGCCATAAACAAGGGATGGCCAAGATATAGGGATGCACATGCATTGTTAAATGATCTGGTTACAACATGGGCTACTAAGAAGGTCTAAGTCGGTATGTATTCTGCAAAGATAGTTAAAACGAATAAATATAAACGGGTTTATTATTATATATTAATACTATTAATTAATAATATTAAGAGTATAAATTTAAGAAGTATTACTTTTTATTTAATTAATTAATACTTTTATATTAAGTAATTAATTATAATTTTTTAAAAAAGTATTATTAATTAATTAATATAATTAATATTTTATTTAAAATTAATAAAAGTTAAAAAACTAGTTTAAATATTATAATTTAATATTATTTTAAGTAGTAAATAATATACTTTTTACTTTATTTTATTAACTTTTTTAATTAATTATTTTAATAAATTTATTATCCATATTAAATAAGTTTTAAGTTTAATTAAAATTATATTACTATATTTTTTTATTTATATTTATCTTTAGTATTAATTATAAAGGGTATTATATACCTCTTTTAATAAAATAAAAAGAGGTTCGTACGCGTAAATATATAATATCTTTTTTAAAATAATATAAAAAACCTTAATTCCTGCTATTCTAATATTAATAAATTTTTATTTTAGCGATAAAATTAACTTATTCCTTTTTTTAAATACGGGCCTTCTCTTCTCAAGGGTCTCGTACGAATAGGTTATATTAATCCGGTATTCAATACTTATTTAAATTATATAAATAATATTATACCTTTTTAATATTATACCTTTTTAATATTAATTTTATTAAGTAATAAATCCTTTTAATTAATTATTTTAATCGTTTAATAATAATAACGGTAATAAAAAAAGTTATTATATATTAACGTATATCTTTTCTCGTTATAAATTAAAAAGAATAGTTTAAAAATAGTAATAATAATAAAGGTGCCGTTATATATCGCGATATAATATATTTTATCGAGGACGTGTAGGTCTAGCCTCTTAATATACGCTTTTATACGTATAGTAAAACTATTTATTAAAACTACTTACTCGAGGGCCTTATTTAAAAATACCTTAGTATAGGCGTTTATTAAATTATCTTTATTATCGATATAATAGATTTATAAGATCTCTTTTTTTTTCGTACGATTTTTAAAAGAATATAATATCGATTATAAGCCGTTTTTTATTTATTATATCTAATTTAATTAAGTAATTATAAAAGGATTTCGAATTTATATAAAAGATTATTAATATATTTTAAAATTTAAAGGTTCGTATAATTCTTTTAAACGTAGTACTTAGTACGATATCGTTATTTATATTAAAAATCGTACCATATAATTTATTAATTAACACGCTTCGTATAGCTCTTTTATATTTTATTAAACTCTAATAAATAATATTACTTTAAATCTTAAACTAGTCTTTCGTACGATTTATTTCTTAACTTAATAAGATTAAGTATTTAAATTAAAAAATTAAATCCTCGTTATTTATAAATAAGCCGTTAATAAGAATATATATCTTTATATAATAAAAGTTAAGCGAGATATGTTTTAAGCCGCGTATCGAGTTTTAAATTTATTATTTAATACGCTTATTTAAGCTCTTAATATCTTTATTTTTTAAGGTTTATATTTAAATAATAATAAATAAGTTATACGCTATTTTTAATTAATAGATAAATATTAAGTATATTTTTTTTACTCGTTAAAAGATGTATTACTAATCTTTATTAATAACCTTCGAGTCGATAGGTTTTAATTAGTTAGCTTGTTTTTTTTATTTAAAAGGATATTATATAATTTTAATCGAATCTTGCCTCCGTTAAATTCTATCGGTATATTTTCGGTCAGGATGTTTTTCGGCTTTATACGAAATCGTTACTCTGTTAGCTTTTCTCCCTCTTTTTAAGAAAAAAAGGGCTATAATAAAGCTAAATATATCGTCGGTTTATATTATTATAATATCGAAAGTATCCGGTCCGTTCGTAATAAATAATAAGTAGGCGTTATACGTTAAGATTATTATTTTTAAATTTTATACGTAATAATTATAATACGTTTTAAACTAGTAAAATTTTAACTTTATTAGTCTATATAAAGGTAATACGATTTAAAATAGCGTCTTTTCGAGATATTAAATTTTTAGCTTTATTAATAAACGTGTGTAAACTAGTCGGTTTAATTTATTATACGATTAAATATACGCTTATATAATATCGCATAGCTTACTTTATATATTAAAGTTTCGAATTAAGGTCGGTTTAAAAGCTAATAAGAGTTTTTAATTTATCCTTTAAATTATTAATAATTAAGTTAAAATAGCTTCCTTTTTTATATTTTTATAGCCTTATATTATAAGCTTCAACTTCTCCTATAGCTTCGTAGTTTTACCCTTAATCTTTTATACGAGCCGTATTTTAAAGATTTTCCGGCCGGTGTGCTTACCGGGTCGAATCGAATAAATTCGAAGACTCTTTATACGGCGAGATTATTAATCTCCTCCGCGTCGGACTCTTAAAATAGATATCTAAACGAGGTAATAACGCCGTTTTATTAAAGCTTAATTATTAAGTCGTAATTTTCTTATTTTTTTAAGTAAAAAATACGGCGGTTAAAACGTTCCGGAGTAGATATTTTCTAGGTTGTCCCCGGCTACGTCGTATAAAAATTACCGTAATTTCCTCGGCTATCGGTTCAGTATTTAAGATATTTACCGGCTATTCTAGATCTGGTTATATATCCGGCTCGTCGTGCGGTTCTCCGGCCTTTTCCCAGTAGTACGGCTTGATTTAAGTTATTCGAAAGGCTTTTAAGTTGTCCGGGGTATCTACCCGGATCGTACGGTTTTTAATAATTATTATTTTATATAGTTTAGTTTATGCTCCTTTTTTTTATTAAATTAAGACTTTATTTCGGAGCGAGAGTATTAAAATATTATAAATAGCCGGTTCGTTTCAAGTATTTAAAGTTCGATAAATATCTATATTTATACGTATCTTTCGAAGTATCTTTATTACTTTCCGTACGGCTTTTTTTCGTACTTAAATCTCTAGTAACGGTAATAAGTTCCTATTGATACGAGGGTATATTTTAAATACGAGTAAGGTAAGTATTAAGCCGTTAAGGCCAGCCGAATTATTTAAAGCTTTAATAGCTATTTAAAGCATTATTTCGATATTTATTCGATAACCGAGATCTTTTTATAAAATATTAAAGGTTTTATATAATAAAACATATATTCGTTTAACCTTATTTATTACTTAATAAGTTTTAATAAGTATTTATTTATAAATAATTCTTATTATTTATACGTAGTTTCGAAATTCTTTTTAAAAGTGTATACCCGGATCGTACGAGATATAATTAAAGGGTCCCTAGTATACGTATATTTAATATTTATAGAGGATATTTTTAATATTTTATACATTAAGCGAGTATAGGAATATAACCGTTTAAAAAAACGTATTCGAATCGATTATATAAAGTACGTTTTATTCGTTAATATAAATAACGTTTATAATAATTTCGTAATTAAAGTCGTATTTATTTTATAACGAGAATTTAAATCTTTATAACGCCGGATTATATAATTAATATTAAGAATAGAACTTTTAAATCTCGTCAAGAATAATAAAGTCGATATCGTTATGGCCGGCGTTTTTAAAAAGAGTATAAAACTTCTTTATAGAAGGGTGTCTAAATCGTCGGTAAAGGTGTCGAAGCTGTTTTTCGGTAAAATATAACGTCGTTTCTATACGGCCGGTATTAAAAAACGAGTGTCCTTATTTATTAATTATAAGTAATATTTCGTTATTTTTTTATATAATAAGATTAAAAATATTATTATAATACGCTTTAAACCGGTTAATATTATATAATAAAAATAGGAAAAGAGTTATAACATTTAAAATATAATACTTAATTATTTTAATTAATAAAATAGGTTTTAAATTTCCGAATTTAATTTTGACGTTTTTTAAAGTTTAATTAATTTATACGTTTAAGTTTTTCTATACGTAAGTTTTTATTTAAAGCTTTTTAATTATTAAAAATAAAGCGGCGCCGATATTTTAAAACTTTTTTTAATAAGTTTAGTTATACGAGCTATTAAGGTTAAATTAATCGGCTTATACGGTAACTTTTAAAAAATAAATATCCTTATTAATAAACTAGTAATAAAACGCGGCGTTTATTAAATAAATAATGTTTTATTATACGTTTTCTAAATTAGAATAGTCGTACTTCTTTTCGTTATTTTTTAGCTCCTCTTTTTTCTTTTTTTAATTTCGGACGAAATTTTCGTATTTATTCTAAGTAAAGAGTTCTTATTTAACGTTATTTTATATTTAAAGGTATTAAATTATTATATAAGTTCGTTTTTTAATTAAGTAGTTTATTAATTAATAGCTTTATTTATAGTAAATTTAGCAGGTTTTTTAATTAAATTACCGGTTTTTATATAATAACTTAAGTTAAAAAGTATTTATAAATTATTAATTTCTATTTTATTTTAATACTTAATTATTATATAATAATTTATTTTTATAAGCTAGTTTATTTCCTTTTATACGGTTATTTATAAACCGTTTATCGGTTAAGTATATATTCGTAGCCGGGTTTCGATATAATTCCTTTATTATATATCGTTTTAAGAGCTTTTAGTCCGCTATTATACTTAGCGATACGTAAAAGTCCGAGAATAGCGCTTCGTATATTAGCTTTTAATTAATAAGGGCCGGTATAAGTTCCGGAACTCCTCGGTAGGTTTATACGATTAAGGTATAGAGAGCGATCTCTTTTTCGAATCCTTTTCTAAAGGCTCGTTATACGAGTTAAAGCTTATTTAGCAGGATTTTTAAAACTTCGATAAGTTATTTTTTAACATTTTTATTTTTTATTTATACGAAAAAGGTTATTATCTAATTTATAAAATATTATTCGTAGTTTATTATTATATTAAAGTGCGAGTCTATAAAGTAATATATTTCGTTTTATTTCTATTCGAGTCCGATATAATTAAAATAGAGTACCTCCGCACGGCCGGAAAAAATATTCGAAAAGATTATATAATATTAATCTTTTAATATATTTAGCCGTTAATATATTTAGCCGTTAATATATTTTAATAAATATTCGTATTTTATTATAAAAGATATTATACGGTTTATTAATATAATTCTTTTTTTTATATTTTTAAAAAAGTAACGACTTTATTTTAATCGATTTTATTATTATAAATAGCTCGGCTTAAAAGGATATCGTATTTTATAACGTATATTAAACTAGATAATCGTACGGTTTAGTCCGGCGGTACCGGAATTAAAAAAAAAAGGACGATATCTTACGACGTTTAAATACTTCTAAATCTAGGTTTAAACGTCGGGCCTAAAGTGTCCCGTAGTACCGCGGACGATTATTTCGTATAGAGACCGGGTGTCTTTAGCTTAGGCGGCGGTTATTCGATTATTTATTCTCGAGAAGAGTATAGAATATCCTCTTTTCGAGTTTCCGAAGTTAGTTTTATTAATCGGTCCTATTAATATGTAAAAGCGGCCGGTAATATTAAGCTTATAAGCTTAGTTTTAAAAAATCCGTTAATTAATATATTAATTCCGTATTATTTAAAATAATTAAAGAGTTTTTTTTTTAAAACGTATAATTAATTTAACCGAATTAATACTTAATTTATTTATTAAACTCGGTAATAAACGATTTTTAAAAAGTGGTCTCTTTTATTTTTAATATATAGTATTTTAAATAGTATTATATAAAATATATTATAAATAGTTTAAGTACTAGTTTTTTTTTAAAAATATATTTAAAAGTTCGAATTTTTAAAAAGCGAGGTTACTATTTTTTTTTTAAATTATTAAAAATATTTTAATATTTTAAGAAACCTTTTTATACTTAGATAGTTTAGGGTTTAAAGTTATTAATTTACTTAAGTTTAATACGTCCGGGTTTAGTTTTAATTCGCCGACTATAATTAAATTTATTTTAATAAGGGTTATTATTTTATAAATCGAATAATAAAGTTATATAAATATATAATTATATATAATTTAATTAATTTCGTATATAATTCGAAACCTAGTCTCTTTTTTATAATATATATTCGGGAAAAAGGGTTCCTTTTTATACGGTTAATTTAGTTCGGCTCTTTTTTCGTATTTCTAACGGGCGGAAATTTTTAGGGCTTTTTAACACGGTCGCCTTTATATCGATAAGGGCGTAAAACCGTCTCTTTACTTTTATTAATTTATAATTATTATAAGTAATTATTAATTAATATTAAATAAGCTTTCGTATATATATATAAGTAGGTTCCGGGTTTAATCGAGGTTATATTATTATATTCTTTTATTTATATCTATTTCTAATATTAATCACGAGAGGTATCGTATACCCTTTTTAATAAAATAAAAAAAGGGCTCGTACGCATAGGTATATAGTACCTTTTTTAAAGTAATATAAAAAACCTTAGTTCTTGCTATTCTAATATAATTTTCGATAATATATTATAATTTTTATAGCTTCGATATAATTTAGTTAAGCTATAATACGTCGGAATTTAATAGTATAAAAAACGGTTAATCTTTTTTATTTAAAAGTTTCGAGTTCTTTTTCTACTTATCGTTTTTTATTAAGGTTTTAAAAAAGTGACTTAAAAGGTTATTTAAATTCGTCGTAGTTTTCGAAAATTCATTACGCCTCTATACGATATATTTTAACTTACTAATTAACGTATCCTATAAGCGAATATCCTACATAAGCGAATGTCTTATTTTTATAAATTTCTTTATAGCCTTAACCTTTTTTTATATTCTTTTACGTCCGAAAATATTATAACTTTAAAAAGAGAGTAATATAATTTTAGCGCTTTAAGCGTTTTAAAAAAACTTAATTTTAAATATACGAAAAGCTGTATTAATCTATTACGTCTTATTAAAAACTTTATAATATAAACGAAATAATTAACCTACACGACGCGAAATATTTACAAATTCTCGAAAACTTCTAAATTCTAAAAAAGATACGATTATTCGATATATTATTAATTTAAATACGCGATCGTTTTTTCCCCGATTAAATAATATAAAAAATATAACGAATCGATTATTTAGTTTACATAACGCGGGACGCGTCGGCGTTAATTAAGCTTTTAACTTTATACGATAATAATTAGACCTCTAGATATGTTTTAATCGAAGAATTAATTATTAAAAAATCTTTTACAAAAATCCCGACGCGTATTATATATAATTTACCTTTATACGGAATATAATTTATAAATATAAGATTTAAAAGGAGGATATCTATAACTTTAACGAGACCGGCTTTTTTATAGGTTAAATCTCGTCCGAAATAATCGTAACCATTTCCGATTAACGCAGAAAGCTTAGGGTAATGTAGTAAAGGAATCGGGAATAAGTTATAATTATTTAAGGCGTCGGATTACACGGTTACGCCATCCCTCCGTATATTATTTTTACCGGGAAAACGTACTTTTTTTTTAATATAAAAATAGATTATTACCGAAAAATTAGGTAATCGTAATTATTAAAAATAATTAAATCACGAATAAAAAAGGCGAGGACTAGATTCGATATTTTAATTAATATATTAGGTTTTATATAAAGGGTCGTTATCGCCTTTTAATCCTAAACGGCTACGAAAACTATTACTCGATAATTTTCGAACTTTATTATAAAAAGAACTCGATTATTACACTCTATATACCTTCTCATTTATTATATAAGCTTTAACCTTTTAATATCGGCTATTTTCGTACATTAAAAAGGGCGTACGGAAAAGAAATTAAATATTTTATACGGGCGTATATTACCTATATTTTAAAGGAAAACTTCTTACTAACGTTTTTAAAAGCGTTCCAAGCGATTTTCACTATTTCGAATATACGAGGAAGCTTTCGAAAGATAGGACTTATCCTGTATAATCCGGAATATATTATTTTATAATTAGATATAAAGCTATATATTTTAATACTTCTGGGGATATTTTCTGGCCTACCTCTTTCTTAAGAATTAAAAACTTTAAATAACCCGATTAAAGTTTAATCCTAAACGAATATATTCGAAACCGTATTATACGGTATTAAAATAGCTTTTCGATATTTATTTTAACTAGTTTTAACTAGATTATAAAAGTTATAACGTATATTATATACCGAGTTACTTTTTTAAAAGGTAAGAACGCGATATTTCGAAAAGTAAATAAAATGTTTAACCGGCGCCGCCGTACAAAAAAGAAACGATTATAAAATGGAGGATTATTTCGTATATAAGCTAGAAAAGATTTATAGTTTTAAAGGGACGTTAATAAATAATTATAAAACGAATCGCGTCAGAGGAGTAGTTATATAAGGATATTTAGAACACGTTTATAACGCTATAAAATCTGCGGAGAGCCCGGGTATAATACGCGTACTTATCAGAATAATATAGAAGTATTTAGAAATAAGGATTCTAATTAATTTTAATATTTTAAATACGTTGTAATGAAATTAACTTATATTTTATTAAAAAGGGTATAAAAGAATGGGACATTCGCTTATGGGATACGTTATTTTTTATAATTTAATTTAAATAAAGTTCGAACTAAGCGAATATTTAATTTTTAAAAAATAAAGTAACGTAAATAATTTATTAAGTAACGTTTTAAAACGTTCTTTTATAAAATTATTAATAAGGTTTAATTTAAATAAAGAAACTTTAGAAATTTCCGCTTATTTCGTTAAATAATATTAATATAGTAATTTTTATACCTTTTTTAAATATAATAAAGGTTTATATAATATTAATAATTATATAAAAAAGATATACTTTTTTTATATAACTTATTAATATTATAAGGTATTTATTTTAAAGTACTTTTAATAAAGAGCTCGTTACGTTTTCTTTTAAGCTTAGCGTAATAATATTAATAATTAACCTTCTTTTATTCGAGTTCTTTAATTCGTTTAATTAGCGCTTATAGTTTAAAGTTATTATTACTATCGTTACTATTAATATTTATAGCGGGGTCTCGCTAAGAGGTGCTAGGGGTAGCGATAGGGATTTTTCTTTAACAGATAATATTATTAGGGCTAGGTATAAATATAGTTCTTATAGAGCTATTATTCGAAGGTTTAAATAATAACTCGTAAGAATAAAAGCGATTAAAGTATAACGAATATTATTTAAGTTTTAAAAAAAACTTAGTAAAACTTATAAAAGTTTATATTAATAATATAAAAAAGTATTTCAACGTGTAATAAAAGTAACACTTTTATTAATATAATATATAATAACCGGGTTATAACGTATTAATAAAGAATTAAGTAAAGGTATTTATATAATAAAATTATTAAGGCGGTTTATTTTATTAATAAATTAAGATTAATACTTAAATTAATTATTAAAATAAAGAGTATTTATATAAAATATATAGGAATATTCGTTATTATATATTTAATCCTTTTTTTATTAATTACGTTTATTTAGTAATTTTTATTAATTATATTTAATATTATTTAATAATTATAATTAAGTTATTTAGTATAATTTTATTAAGCTACGTTTTATTTTTATTATTATATAATTTATTTCTAGTTATTTATATTACTTTATTTACTTTTACTTACTTATAACTAGCTAGCTTTATCGTATTATTACCGTAGTATTAATTATTATAGTGTTAATTATCGTAGTATTATAACGGTATAGCGAGGTTTATTATTATAAGTAAATTCGTTAGCGCTAACCGGTAGGGTAAGCCTTAATACTAGTTTTTATAAGCACCTCGAGATATAGTATCGCCGTGCCGAGGTTGAGTCTAGCCGTATAATTAGGTCAGGTTATAATAACTTACTACTTAACTAAATTAATATTAAAAAGGTACAGCATTACCTATATTGTTTAAGTAGGTATTAAACACCGGATTAAAGTAACTTAGCCGTACGAAACTCTTATAAAAGAAAGGCTCGTATTTAAAAAAAGGGAATAAGTTAACTCTATTACTGAAATAAAAAACTACTAGTATTAAAATAGCTAAATATTTATATTACTTTAAAAGGGGTGCCACGTGCTTACGCGCACGAACCCTTTTCTTGTTTTATAAAAAGGGGCATACGATGCCCCTTATAGCTAGTAAAAAATAAAAATAAATAATAAAATATAATAATATAACACTACTTAAACCCTCACTTATACGTATATACGAAAGCTTATTTAATAAAAAGTATATAAAAAGCTTAATATAAAAACTTAAATAAGTTAAACCTTAATTTATTAATATTAATAATTTTTTAACTATTTTTATATATAAATAACTTTTATTTTTTTAATAATAATATAATTAAATAAACGATTAATCTTTTAATAATAACCACGAGAATAAATATACTTAATAATATCGGCGCGGTTTTAAACTTAATAATATTTATATAATTAATTATATTAAATATTAAAATAATTATTATAATTAATACCTTAAAAAGTTATAAATATATTAATAACGTTAAAGCTTTTAATATAAAGCTAGAATTATTAACGATATTAATTTAATATTCCTTTTAATTATTAAAGAGCTAGATTAATAATAATTAAAAGATCTTATAATAAGTGAGGCTAAAAGGAGGGCTACTAGTTAGTTACGATTAGGCGATCTAGATTAGTATTAGATATAATCGGTTTAAAACACTAAAAAACATCACGAAATATGAACCAACCAACCACTAACTAACCAACGCCCTTTTAATCAACCGTTTACTAACTAACTAGCGCAGAATCGGCTGCAGGGGTAGTAACAACTAACTAGCGGTACGCTGGTTAGTTGGTTAGTTGAACGGCAACACTGGATCCGAGCCACGAAGCAGAAAAGCAATGAGAATTTGTTCCAGTCACCATGGTCCATTGAATTACGTTATAAGCTAAAGCACCCCTCTACGGACCAACCCTTCGCGGACTAGAAAACTTATTAAATATACCCTTTTAATTCAAAGTCATTTCTATAATTAAAATTAGTTAAGATATACTATTTTTTAATATTCTTAATAATAATATAATCCTTTGTTTCCGTTCTATCGTCTTTTATTCCCTCTATATCGTTCTTCGGCCTACTTAATACCTTAACGTCGGTGGATTCGTTCTTAAATATAACCCTACTTTTTAACCTCCGCTTAGCCTGTCGTATATTAAATATATAAATAAATCGCTATCCCGGTGCGATTTTTACTTTTTAACGTATTTTAATAGTTTTTTTATTAAATTTAGCTTAAAAATAATTAATTTAAGCCTCGAGGCTCGCGATTTTATTAACTTATTCGTTAAAGGCCTTACTAGCTTACGAGTAAAGAGTCTTTAAGAAAAAGAAGTTAAAAGTAGGGTTTATAGCGGCTAGTTTTCGATTATTATTTCTTAATACCTAATTATTAAAGGGTGTTTTAATAGGCGTTAAGGCTAATTCGGCGATAAAATCGGGCGTTAATTCTTTATTAACTATTAGGGGTGGCTCTGAACGTAATTAAGCGATACTCTTATCCTTTAGGATAATATATTTCGATAATAAAGGTTTCGATCGATCCCGTGGATAAATCCTAGTTATTTTTTAAGCATTTTAGATCGTCGAAGGAATTAAAACGTTAATTCTAGCCTAGCGGTATACTTTTAATATATCTAATTTAATAGGTTTAAATTTAAAGACCGCGTTTAAATATACTTTTAAAAAGATCTTTAGCTTTTTTTTTAATAGCTTAAAAACCCTTATATTTAAAACTTATACGATATAATTATAATATAGCTCGTAAAAGACGAGCTATATTTTATTAATAAGATAAAACTATAAAAAATCTTCGTTTATATATAAATTATAACCGTTATAAATTAAGACGATTTATTTATTACCGTAACGAGACCGAATATAAGGAATAAAAATATCCTAAATTTAATCTAATATTATAAGATTATTGGTCCACCTTTTAGGCGATGCTTTAAACCGCCAGTCATCTTAAAGATGGCTATCTTAGTTTAGAAACTACTGGCTTTAGACGTCGGCCCCCTTAAAAATAACCAGCGGCGGGAGGGTTACCCTATTACAGCCTATACACTCTAGGGTAGTAATCTATTCCCCTTTCTCGACGTCTTTTTTAAAAGCTAGATAATTAATAGCTTCGGTAATTACCTAGTGGTCACCGCTAACGCCTTAGCCGATACCTATTTCGTCGGTATTATAAAAGCGTTTAAAAGAGATATTAGCTAGTTCTAAAGTATTAAATCTATTAAAAAAAACGTTAATATTAGCGATAATTACCTTATTAACGCGGTTATAATTAATTATTTTAAACCTAGTAATTTTAACGGATTCGTTTTTAATTAAAAATTAAATATATTAATATTACCTTAACATATAAAACGCCTCGAAAGCGTTTAATATTTATTAAACTATATATTTAAACTTAACGAGCGCTAGCGTAAAGCTTAATCTAGCCTAGCCAATAACTTAATTCGCTAATTAAGTCTTAAAAATAGTAATAATACCTGCCGGTCTTTATTTAGCTCTTATCGCGTCGGTATACCGGCTAGGCGCTATATAATATAAAATTAATCGGTATTTTATTTATAAACGGCTTCGCGAATACTTAGTTTAAGCTTTACGTTACGTACCGTAGCTTACGCGCGTTTTTAAATATTAAACGATAATATAAAGAGATAATTAAAAAAAACGAATAAAATAATAATAATATATATGGTTAAAAGGTAAAAGTAGTAAGAGAAATCCATATTATTATCTAAAGGTCTAACGCGTTTATAGAGCGAAACGCGGTGGTCCGTGAAGGGGTGGTCCGTGGAGGGGTGCTTTAGCTTATCTGATGCATTGCTGTTTCGTGCTGATTGTAAACTTGACCTTTTTGGCTGCAACTCACTTTTGAGTTGACCGAAGCAATCTACTCTTGCATGAGAGCAAATTCGAACTGGACCAGAAGCTGCAATATTGTCCTCGACGATAGCAGCAATCAATCACTCCCAGCTAACTGACTTGATCACTTGCCTGTCTGAATTTTCAATTTACTCCTGCCAGTGTGTTTTGATCTCTCCTACCAGGCAAGCACTTTTCCCATCCCCACTAAACCACCGCTCCTTCCCTAGTACCAACTATCACTTCATCCTGCCGTCCTGGGTCCTTCTTCACAAGCACCACTAGTTAATCTTTGGGGGTTTCTAGAAACCACCATAAATTGCCAATTCCACCTTTCACTTTGTTCCACCTCATAACATGGCACCCGCCGAACTCAAGGGTCAAGCACCAAAATACTTCCAGGACAGCGTCATTGACACGCCATCATCGTTAGTTGTCCTACCCTTCTATGATTTGGAAAGCTTTCCTGACTTCAGTCTTGTTACCCAAGGTCCACCATGGCGGATGGAAACACCTTTGGAGGCAGCGGACCTTCTAGTCAACCTTCAGGCAGCAAGCGGCCCGGCAGCTCACCTCTCAGCGGTAACGATTCTGCCAAGAAACCCATGACGTTTCTCGGGGCTAGAAGCGCATCTGCTGCCCCTAGTACTACTGGTGTCATATTCGGATCTCCATCTGTCGCTCCTCATCACCGCCCTTCAATATTCCCCAGTACTCCCAACTCGTTCGCGCCTCCACCTCCTGCTCTGGCTCCGTCTCCGACTTCTTATTCGGCACCATTGATGGTCCCCTCCTCTTCATTCCAGCCTGGTCAGTGGGCGAGCCCATCGACGGCCAATAAAGCCACATACCCGCCAGTTCTGACACCCGCACAGCAGCAGGATTTGACCAACTCGAACGTAACAAACCTCACCAGACAAGTACTCGACTTACAGAAGCCCTGAAAGCTATTGAGAGAGGCATTGCCTCTACCAAGAGCTCGTCTGCCCCGACTCGTGCGCGCAAGAATGTCGTGTAGGCTGAAGATTATCTTGACTGGCTGAAGCAGCTTGATCTACAGCCCCCTGAGGGAATCATCAACTGGAAGAAGGCAGAGATCACATTCACTGCCCACAGTCTTGTCAACTTCGGTAACCTTGAACTGATTCTAGTGACGAAAGGCTGCTTGCATCTCCCACGTGCATTATGGGACGCTGCCGATAAGCAAGTGAAAACAGAACATGATCTTGATTTCTTCCAGGAGATTTACCGCAATGAATGCGTCGAGCTGGTCACTTCAACAGCCGTACCGTTTTCTGTCACCTTCCCCAGACACCTACTCCCATTGGGCTCGGTATACTCCACACGCCGTTCAAACACACGTGTTGCGGATCCGCCCTCATTAATTGCACACCTGTACATTGATATTAGCAAGCCATCAAAGTCACTCTGGTTGGTGACTTCGGGCTTTGGAGAACCGGGAATCTTTGGACTAACGACATGCGAGTGTAAACTCGCTGAAAGTGTCTCTGTAAAGTTCGACATTGCCAAATTAGTCGACGACGTCCGTACGCTGGGGCCTTCTGCACCCTCCGGCCCTATTATGTCCAACGAGCAACATGTGGTCCAGACTTTCAGAGATCCAGCATTAGCTTTTCATTCCGCTGATTTTTACCATCTGGCTAAGCCCGATGCCTTGGAACTAGAAGAAGCCATTCGCAAAGGCTGGTCTAAGGACGGGTTTGCATCATCGTCCCTAGCGCCCTGATCATACAAGTCTTCAGGCAGCGACGGCGAGATACAGAGGGACGACCTCACCACACACATATGACGGATCGCAGGTGCCGCGTGTATTGCCATCATCCACGGCAACAGGGATCTATTGTGATTACTCAAGAGCTTACGAAGCAAATGGAGTTACGGTATTTTGCTTGTACAATATGGTACTAGGAAACTTGTAGAGATGATTGGCATGGGTCATTGAGATACTCTATAGACTAATGGCATCCCCTCTGAGCACATGATTTGTTTGACGTCGTGATTCTATGCTTGTCCACTATATACGAGAGCGCGCTACGGCTTCGCTGCTCCAGATCTAGCTCCTCAATCTAAGCTTCTCTTTGGCTTAACCCATTGCGCAAACCCCGCCAGTAATTGATAACAAATGGCTAGCTAACTATGCGTTCGATATTTGTTCGGTGCCAAAGAATTTGCTGGCTAGGGAATCTTTCCGTCCGCTAACCACAAGCAGCTCGAGGGGTTAGCCAATATGCCATGAGTGCCTGTTGAAGTCCTGATGCGACGTAGAACCGGGTTGCCTAGGAGAAGGCAGACACGACCCGTTCCACCCCAGATTTCAGCATCTTCGTAATCTCGGTAAGGTCTTTGGCACGCTTAGCGCCAACACACTGTTGTCTTATTACTCACGCAGTCTCCCTTACGTCCTGATGAGGACGGATGGATCGCTTTCTTTGTCTGCATTTTAACTTTTTCTTCTTCTTCTTTTTCCTTTTTTGAAGACTATCATTTTCTTTGATAAGATCATTTTCTTTGATAAGATCATTGTTCATGTGATGGATGACGGCACTACTATCACCCAAACGCCCCTTACCGGCGGTGCTGCACGAATACCGTCTCGCTCCCCCTCAGATATCGCCGTTCACCCCGTATTATGGAAACGAGTGTGAGCCCCTGGTCGATTGCAGCCGCGAGCTCTCCACTGCTTGCCATCCTGCATACCTTGTCAGCCGTAATACGCTCACATCCTCCTTGGCCTCTTCCAGGCCGGCCTGTTTCCCGGACGGTTTCTACGAGTTACGTGAGTGAGGGGTTTGTTTATTAATTAAAGCTTCCCCCCTAAGAGAAACAGTTGCCCGTATATGTAATGAACCTGACAAGAAGTCGGGGTGCGATAATTAAAAAAAGACCTCTCCGCGGTATATCCAGGCACGGCGTGCATGTCCGGCTGGCAGAACGCCTGTCAAACCACGTTTCAGGCCTTCGGGAAGGAACAGTCGCAGATCTGGTGCTGTCTGGCCGGTGATTTTGAATGCTCGGCTACCGAGAAACTGGGTACACCTTCCGGGGTGTGTGTGAGTCTGGTGTCGAAACCCACGCGCTATTTTGTGATCTCGGCTACGAATGCACATGGGCTTCCATCCATGGGAATATCCAGTACGGTGTTCCCGACGCTGGCCGCCGGCCAGGCATGGCCGTACGTCGTGGATGCTCTGCCATTGCAGGTTCCGCGCGCAAACACGGGCAATCCGATGCCCACCGCCACCATGGAATCCAATTCAGAGACCGCCACAGACTCGAGTTCAGCCGAATCTTCTTCTTCTTCTTCCAAGTCCGGTTCCACAGAGGATACAAGACGCCTCCCCACGAGTTCCATAGCGGGCATAGGCGGGAAGCGTCTTGGCCGTCGTGGCCTTCTACACCGCCATGTTCTTCTGCGTGTGCTGCCTCAAACGACGACGCAGCAGCCGCAGCAGAAGAAGCCTCCGGGACCCAGTAGCGGGTCTGGGGGGTTGACACGTACTGCTGCGAGCCCGACGAGTTGCTCACGACCGACGTCCGGCGGTCCGAGCTGGAGGGGTACGGAATGTACCCCGAACTGGACGGCAGCACGCGGCCCGCGGAGGCACCGGCAACGGGTAATGGGGATATACAGCAAGAGGCGACCGATATCAAAGAAGGATGGGACCGATCTGATGGGACTATGTACGAGCTGCCCGGTGTGCCTCCTAGTAGAATATGAACGCATGGTATGGCCAGTTTGAGATGCCACCTTGTGCGTAATTGGCTCTCTTTGGATTCTATATTCCGTATTGGGAGATGTCCACACAAGTGACCTATTTCTCAATTTGGCATATCGTTGCCATACATCCCTAGTAGGTTGAACTAAATATTATAGTTCATCATTAGAATGCAAGCCGTACCAACCGACGTATACATTACTATATTTATGTGGCTTCGGCGCTAGCCACCGCCACAGGACCCACTTGGTAGATGCTTATCTAGACATCCTCCAAAATATGTCGTCACATTCTACGTTTCCATGACATAATATGCCGGCTTTCTCATATAAATGCCACAAAAGGCCTGTCAAGGTCAAGGAAGATGTCAGCGGCGGCCACCGCCAGTCAATCACGGCGGTACATGAGTAAGAAGCAAAGACCATGTGACTACTGCCGAGCCCGAAAATCGGCATGCCGCCTTGACCGAGGGCCTCCTTGTCGTCTCTGCCAGATGAGTGGTCGGGAGTGCACCTTTCTCGATAGACCGGCCTCACGGAGGAGTCCAGCAGCAGCAGGTTCCAGTGGAAGAAGTCCAAGCGCACGAAGCGATGATTCCGGGCAACTAGCTGCAGTTGCTCCTCCGCCGCCCAGTGGTGCGCCTGGGCCTAGCGTGGAGACGACACCTTTTGACCTGCAGATGGCCATGGACAGTATACCAGACTGGCCCCCTTATCTGATGAATGAATCGGACTTTGACGCCATATTCAATCAGGAGATTTCCGCAGCAAGCAAAGCAGATTCCATATCTACACCGCCCAAACCCAATCCAGATGGATACAGTGGACTTCAGGTCGAGTTTCTGGGCTTGAGCAGCGACATGGACCCTTTCATGCTCCAAATGTACAAGTACGACGACCAGTCTCTCTTCAAGTTTAAGGAACTCGCCGTTCAGATGGTGCAAAAAGGGCCCATCCCGTGCCAGCTTCTGGTGTCGCCCGAGACACTCTACCATTCGCGAAGAGCGGAAACAGGAACCGAGATCTTGAACGAAGAGGAGGCCAGAGCAATGCTGGAACGTTTAGTCGACCAAAACCTCGGCGGAAAGCTCATCGACCTATTTCGCCGGTTGATTCAGCCTCAGTTTCCCGTTTTCTCGACCGAGACTGGCCAAATCCGGCCGAGACCCCTTCGCACCTCCTGGCGGCCCTGTATGCCATCACACTGCCGTTTACGCTGTTTGACGATTGTCTCAACGTGGATACCGCGTACGACCTTGCGGTTTATCCGGACCTCTTCGGCATCATCAACACGGCGCTGTCGTATTACATGCACACGCCCAACATTGCGATTGTGCAGACCCTCCTTCTCCTGGTGTTGAGGCCCTCCAATATCCACACCTTCACTGACGCAGCCCACCGTTGGGCTCTTCTGGGTACCTTGACTAGTCATGCTGTAACCATCGGATTGCACCAAGACGCTGACAGCTGGATCATTCCGGCTTGGCAGGTCGCCCAAAGACGACGGTTGTCGTTTCTTATCCTCGCCGCCGACAGATGGCTCAGTTGCGGCTATGGAAAGCCCCCGCATATCCATGAAGACAATTGGATTGTCACGGCCCTGGAAGCCAGCGACCGTTTGGGATGCGGTCTGGATGAGGACAAATGCTCGCAAGTCATCCAATTTTCATCCCTAACCGGCGCACTAGGATGTGTACTATTCAAGCTGTAGTACGTCAACACCCCCTTTCCCCCATGTGTTTTGCGCCTCGTATCGTGCTGACTTGATAAGTTCACTGCGGGCAACGAGCGAGACTTCCACTAGCGTGGAGAGAACCATGGAGACCGCTCGTCCCATCCTGGACCGTCTCACCTCTATGCGACAGTACATTGCCCCGGTCGCGATTACGCAGCTCCTGGGCTGTCTATATGCGGAGCTTATGGTACTTCGCGCCATGTCACGTCCATGGCTCGTCCTCAGCAAAGATGGCACTTCTTCCACCTTGGATGATGGGGCAACGGCCATCATCTATGACCAAGTTCGATTGCGTACCAGAGAATGTACAAAGCAACTCTCTGAACTGGTCTGCCGACTCGGTCCTAGCACACTGCCATTTTCTGGCCTCCGTGGAGCCAAATGGCCTTCTCTTCGTTGTTCCAGGCGCAGATGACCATGGCGATCTCGTCGCGAGACTCGGATGAAGCAAGCGTCTGGATAGGAGATTTGATGAGCACGCGGAAGTGCGCGCGTCTGCGAATCCAGTCCTTCTCGCAATTACGATTGGGACTCATCAGAATCGATTCACTGTTCTGGCGCGGCATCGAGAATGTCTTGCATCTTCAGCCTCACGTTCGTGAAGCGTTTAGATCTCACCAGTACCAAGAATAGGGGACAGATACCCCATTGGTTACGAAGGATGGATATATATGCCATTACACTGCCAGTCTGCCTGCCCCTAGTAAGAAACCACAAGTCACCAAAAAGCGCTGCCGCTGTAAGTGTTCTACAGATTGGCCTGAGTCACACGACTCGAAAAGGCGATCCAGGATGGGCTTGGCACTAGCGACCGCATCAGCTGCCATGCCATAGCCCGCCTGGAATCCAGTACCGCCCGCCCCGTAGTTATGGACAAGCAGACGACCCTGGCCTCGGACTTTCAGTTCCACTGCCTCAACCCTAGCCCCGCCCTCGCGCGAAGGCCGAAGCCCAGCCAGGACTGCCAATATCTCCGAGTGGCTATTCCGGACCTCGCTAGAAAGCTCGCTTGTACGCTTCAGGATGGAGTCTGTCTCATCAGAGAATGTATCACTCGTGCTGGGTCCCCTCTCAGTCAGTACTAGTGTCCCAACCAACTTGATGTGTGGACGGACGCAACTCACCTCACGCCTTTCTGCATATAGCCACCCAAGATCACATTGCCGTTGGAAAACGGTCGTGGGATGATATATGTCACGTAATCCCGCCCGTGCCTCATGACGTTCTGGTGGACATCGGGGGCTTTCACCAGGACGATCTGCCCCCTCGTGGGTAGCACCGGGGATCCGCGACGCCGGCCAAGTGGGCCGACGCGTTCCCGTACAATTGAAGACGACCTCGGTCTGGGGGCTGATGTAGGCGTCGTGTATGTCTGCGGTCTTTTGGCGCACGAAGCGGACGCCGTGGTGGTCTTTCAGCCGGCGGTACAGGAACTTGATGTGTTCCGGGGCGTTGATCGTCACGGTGGTGTACTTCAGCCCGGACGCCACACCGTCGGGAAGCTGGGCTGCCGGAATGATTCGGAACTGTTTGTTCCATTTTGTTCTAGTCAGTATCTCAGGAAACGTTTTGCCTAAAAGGGGGAGGGGGCCTCCACTGTCGGTAATCAACTCACGTCTTGCAGATAATCGGACAGTGACTGCATCTTGTCGTCGGAAACTTTGTCTTCCCAGTACTCGGTGGACGGAGTCTGTTGCACAAACGATTCGGGCCCGACCTGCTCGGCGAGTTTCGTGAGGTGCTGGTAGCCTGTTCGGTCCCACCTCAAGGCATTCGCGTCGTGTCCAGAGATGGCTGAGAAATTCGCCCCGGCCCTGGTGTATTGAGTTGACTCAGTACAAACGCCTTGAGGCGGAGAGAGGGAGAGCTGGGATAGGAGAGGTTTGGGTTTTGTATTTTACCATGGTGATGTGTAATTGATGGACGTATCACCTGGAAGGTGCTCGGCAATCACGGTCACGTATTGCCCAAGTCCTTGGTCTGCCAGTATGGACGCGACGTTCAACCCGATGATGCCGGCGCTGCTTGCGAAGTTTGGGTCAGTTGCTATTTCCACAGAAAGAGCTAGGGAGGTGTTGATTTGTTCTACGGACCCTACGATCACAATCGCCTCTCTGCCGTTGTTTAAAGCCATGGTAGCCGAGGTCTTGCTGATTCGGTAGTAGTATACATATGGTATGGCTGATAATGACATCTAGAAGTCGTCGTGATAAGGCGACTCGACGTTGGCATTATCTATCTATTATTATCAAAGGCCGTCATTGGGGTGGGGATCCTGGGGTGCGATTTGATTGGCGGCGTTGACTTCATTGAGCCCACACTTCTAGTAGTTTCCGATTGTCATTCAGGTCGCTGACCCGAACGGACTTTGATAAGACACCGGACGTTGAGATGTATAATACCGTTTGGTGTTAGATATGGTTAGTCAGGAGTCTTGTCAAAATCAACGCTGCGGTGACGAGCAGATACTACTACTTCCGAAGCTATCCAAATTAGACACTCGCATGCTGGCCCATCACATCTAATATTCTTGTTCTTCGCAGACAATCAAATTCAGTTATGATATCTCTTTTAGATTAATTAAAATGAGCATCCCGCAGCACCTGGATAGTATCCTCTATGAACTCGAAACTCTTGGATAGACCACGCTCCGGGTGGTTGTAATGCGCAAACGCATGAGGCGCCCCTTTATACCGTTTCGTCGTCACCCTGTTCCCAGCCTCCTTCAACTTCTCCGCGTACGCCTCCCCTCGTCCCGCTCGAGGTCGAACTCGGCCGTGACCACGTGGGCCGGCGGCAAGTCCGCGAAGGACGCCGCCAACATCGGCGTCATGAGCCAGGAGGCAAACGCGCGGTCCTGGGCCGCGTCGTCATCGCCCAGCCAGTACTTCAGAAACCACTGCTCCCGCCCCAGCGGGCTCCACGGCAGGTCCTGCAGGTCCCGCGCGCTCGCGTAGGGACAGTTTTTCTCGTCGAGCCGCGTTACGCGCCGGCGGCAGTAGCGCATGTCCGTCGCGGGCACGATCAGCAGGTGCAGCTTGATGGGGATGCCTTCGTCGCGGGCAAAGTGCGCCAGGACGGCTGACATGTGGCCGCCGGCGGATAGGCCGCCGAACGAGACGCTTTGGGGGATCGACGTTCGTCGTTTTGGAGTTTTGCCTTGTCTGGGGAAATTGAACGACCGATCGCGTCAGTTGGCTTTATGGTGAGACTGTGCAAAGGAACGTACCCATTTTGCAGCATCCCAGCAATCATAGATGGCCGTGGGGAAAGGGTACTCGGGCCCCTTCCGGTAGCCGACATCAATCACTTTGATGCCGACCGCATTACACATGTGGCGACACCATGCCCTCTCCGACTCCAAACTGCCCACGACCCAGCCTCCTGTAATAGTAAAGAGTGAGCCTGTGAGCAAATCACTTCACTGTCACAGACTCATAAGAGGCAAGATCTGGCACTTACCGCCATGAAAGTTGAGATGCACCGGGAATGGACCCGGTCCTTCGGGGCTGTATATCCGGATCTGAATCTGGCCTGGAGGGCTGGAGACCGGGATGGATATGTCTTCCACCTTATGAACCTCCGGTCCTAGTATGTGTTAAAACGATTCTTTCAGCCCATCTTCTTTGTTATGGTGGTATCTTACCGTTATACGTAGCATAGGAAAAGCTGTATTTGGCCGGATCTTTTCGGTATTCTTCCAAGGTGACCTCATCCGAACGCATGATGTGACTGCCGTGTGTATTCCATAGTTCGCGCCATTCCGGGTCTAGGCCGGGGTATGCATCCTCCGGTATAGTGTGCGGTATGAAGCCGTTCGGCGTTGCGCTGGCCGGGTCGGCGGCCATAGGCGGTGCGCCAAGACTTGAACATGTGTTAGTCATGATATAATATAGGTGATGATGGTGCCGCCAACTGATCGAAATAGATACGCCCCCTAGGTGCAGTAATTACGAACCAACAAAAATTGATGAGTCGTACTATGAGGCGGCTTTTGGTCTTTAGCTGGAAGGGGAAGGTCGTCCCCGGTTAAGTCCGAGGGGGTATTAGAGAGAAAAGAGGACTTTTGATTGGCGGCGTTCTCGTTCGCCCGATCTGTAGTGCTATCTCGCCTATCTCTGGCTATCTGTGGGTTATTTGAAGGCCACGATAGGCCTGGAACGCCGCCAATCAGAAGCCAGCAATTATGCCAAGATCTACGTATGCACGGTCATGCGCGAACAGGGGGTCCTAACCCATGGGGTAATTGACGGATAGGTGGGTTCATATACAAATGACTCTGTCTCTCCTGTTAAAGAAGTTGATTCCGTGGGTTCATCGACAACCATACAACCCTTGACCAGTTCTCCTTTACTCCAGGTTTCAGTCCTACGACGACGGCATGGCGGACCGGAAAGACTCGAAAGACGCAAAGGACGTCGAGTTGCGGAATGTGCAAAGTGGAGACTTGAAGGGCCCGACGACACCGGCTTTGGGTTCCACTCAAGGCCTGCGTCGCGTGCCGGGCAAGATCCCACTTGCGGCACTGCTGATTCTCTCGGTTGAAGTGAGTGAAGAACTACATTACATATCCAACATGGATTTAGCATCTATCTTTCCCACCAAGTACTGACCAAACCTTCATTCGTAGCTGGGTGAGCGATTCACGTACTTCGGATTAAGCGGGCCCATCCAGAATTACATCAAGTAAGCCTTGGGATATTCTTTGAGATACTATACTTGCTGTCCTGAGGCGACATGAATACTGATATAAACACTTAAAATAGTAATCCTTATGATCCGGGATCTGGCCTTCCTGGTGCACTGGGTCGAGGACAAGCCACCGCTACTGCCCTCGGCAACTTTTTCAAGTTTTGGGCATACACGTCGACCGTGATAGGTGCTGTCGTGGCCGGTACGCCTGCCCTTAATTACCTTCCCGAGACAACGATAGACTTACTGACACACGCAAAAACGCGCAGATCAATACCTGGGCAAATTCAAGACCATCCTACTCGCCTGCGGCATCTACACCGTCGGCCTTATTATCCTGGTCGCCACCTCGACGCCGGCCGCCCTCGGGGACGGCGCGGGCTTCGGCGGCCTGGTCGCGGCCATGGTCACGATCGGGCTGGGCACGGGCGGCATCAAGGCCAACGTGACGCCCATGTGCGCCGAGCAGTACGAGGAGCCAGACGAGGTCGTCCAGACCCTGGCGTCGGGGGAGGTGGTCGTCGTGGACCCGCAGCTGACAGTTCAGAAGCTATTCATGTGGTAAGCAAACTTTCCTTTTCCTCCTCCCCAACCGCGCTGATTATAGTGGATGATGATCTTCTGACGTGAAGAACAACTTCGGCGGCTCCAGGTTCTACTGGGTGGTCAACGTTGGTGCGCTGTCGCCGCTGATTACCGTCAACATCGAGGCCAGACACTCGTTCTGGCTCGCTTATCTTATACCCCTTCTGTAAGTCTCACACACTGGTACCGCATATTATTATTATTACCATCACGCAGTTGCGTCCAGGGTATGTTTGAGACTAACACACCTAATTACCTATTCAGGGCCATCGTCTTATCCACCATCATCTTCGTCCTCGGCCAAAAGAAGTACACCAAGATCCCCCCGCAAGGCTCGCCCCTGCTGGACGCCGCCCGCGTGACGGCCGCGGCCTGGCGCGAGGGCGGCTTCGAGAAGGCCAAGCCCTCGTCGCTGCGGGCTCGCGGCGTGTCCGAGGAGGAGATGGCGGCGCGCTGCTGCTACACGGACGAGTACGTGTCCGACGTGCGGCGGGGGCTGCGGAGCTGCAAGATGTTCCTGTTTCTGCCCTTCTACTTCGTCTGCTGGATCCAGATCTGGAACAACCTGATCTCGCAGGCGGGGCAGATGGCTCTCCACGGCACGCCCAACGACCTGCTGCAGAACCTCGACCCCATTGCTTTGATCATCTTCATCCCCATTCTAGACTGTAAGTTGGTGCCGTTTATGTTTTGCCCGCGCCCCAGCCCGCCCCGCTCCATCCCATTGCCATATGAAAACACCTAACGTAAATCACTAAAATGTAGTGGTCGTATACCCCCTCTTCCGCAAATACAAGATTGACTTTGACCCCACCACCCGCATCTTCTGCGGCTTCCTCTGCGCGTCCGTCTCGATGGTCTACGCCAGCGTGCTGCAGCACTACATCTACGCCTCGCTCGCCCAGAGCATCCACGTCTGGGTCCAGGCGCCGGCGTACGTCCTGGTCGCGCTCTCGGAGGCCTTCGTCATCGTGACGGGGCTCGAGCTGGCTTACACGCAGGCTCCCACCAAGTGAGTTCTTGTCTTAGTCTGGTCCCCGGCGTTCTTCCCCTTTCCACCACTTTGATTTTTCGTCGTTTGAAGACGACCACATACCTGATTTGTTGTTATTCGACTGATGAGTAATGTATGGTTAACTAATCACTTTTTTAGCCTTCGGTCTGTGGTCTCTTCGCTGTTCTGGCTCACCATCGGTGTGGCTGCCGCCATCTCCATCGGCCTCAGCCCGGTTTCGCAGGACCCCTACCTGGTCTGGATGTATGGGTCTTTGGCCATCGTTAGTCTGGTGGCCGGATCCATCTTTTACGCCTGTTTCTTCCGGGCTAGAAAGGAGTACGGACGGGAGGAGGTGATTGTAGAGGGAGAAGAGCCACGGGGTTAAGGTTAGACAGGCTTGACCCATAATACTTAAGACTATATTTATAAGCTTTGAAAATAGCTACACTTAATCTTTAGAGCAAAGGAGTTAAATACCTTGCACCACCCCTGTGAAGATTTATTTACCCTGTTGTTTAGTCTATCGAATTTTAACGCTTTAGCTATTACTTTTTTTATTAAAAAAGTAAATGACTTATTTAAAAATAGTTTAATTTAAAAGATTAATAATATTTATTAATTATAATAACTTTATTATTATTATTTTAAGTTTTAATTAATAGCTTTAAGTTTTTTAATTTTAATATTAAAACTTTTATTTTTAATAATTAAGTTATTAAAGAAAAGTTTAATTATTAAGTTAATCATTAAAATATAACATGTATAATATAAGCTTATTTTTTTATTATAAAGAATTTATAATATATTAAAACGCTTTATAACGTTAAGGAAAATCTTTAAAGTTTAAATATTAATAAAGTTAATTATAATTATTTTATAACCTTTAATAAAAATATTTAATAACGTATCCTATAAGCGAATATCTCATATAAGTGAATATCTCATTCTTTTATACCCCTTTTAATAAAATATAAATTAAGTACCTTAACTATTTAACTGTCTTATTATATAAGTAGCTACTTAAACTTAATATTATATAATATTATAACTTAAGTTTATTTTATTAATAATTATTTTAAAAAAAATCGTAAAATTATAACTTGATCGAATTTTAATTTTAATATAGCTGGTAATATTAGAATCGCTTTCCGAATTTAAATTAATAACTTAGATCGCCTTATCTTTACCCGATTCATCCTAGGGGTTATATTGCTAGCTTATTATTCTATCTTTAACTATTATTATATCTTATATTATAATAAAGGCCCGATTAGGGTCTTTAATTACCCGACGGGTTTTAAGCTTATATACTTTATTTAACTCGGTTTATAAACGGTCCCTCTCTTATTTTAATTTAGTTAATTAGGCGTTTAAAAAGTCGAGCCCCTTTTTTAATTTATAAAATAATAGCCTCTTATAGGTGCTATTAAATTAAATATCCCTATTCCGGGCTAAGGCTTCGATTTAATATATATACCGGGAGTTAGTAGGTATAGGCGCTTTTTAAATAAGGGTTTATTAATTGTTAAATTATTTAGGGCGTAAAGGGACCACTTCTTAATTACGGCCCTGCTCGTATTTATATAGCCGGGAGTTCAAGGGTTTAGAAATATTCCGTAAATAGATTCTAATAGCCTGCTACCTGTTGGCTATTATTTTAAGTTTAAAGGCTAACTTTTAGGCCTTGTGCCACGTTTAAATAAAGTTAGCCTTATTTACGTTTTTGTTAAATATTAATTAATAACGAAATATTAAATAATTTCGAACTTTCCGTTTTAATATAAAGAACGGACTTAAATTTAAAAACTATAATATATAAGAAGTATATATCGAGAAATATAATAATTAAATTTTATTAATTATATATTTAATTATAAAATAGTTTTATATGTAATTACTATAGCCGTTTAAAATAAATAGCCGCTATTACTCTAGGTTTTTTAATTTTATCCGTAATAGGTAAATATTTCGTAATTATATTATTATTAATTCGTTATTAATTTATTTTTTAAGTAAATAAATAAATAATTAATTCTTAATATTTATCCATAGGTTATAAAAGTTATTACCGCGGTTTAAAAATTATTATTATTATATATTTACGTTTTTAAAAATAATTAAAAAAGGTAAAGTAATATTATTTAAGCTAGCTAACGGTACTACGGTCACCTTATACAACGGCGACCCTAAAAACTAATAATAATACTATATAATAATAATACGAATAATTTAATTAAAAATTAACACAAAATCCTAAAAATACTATTTCAGTCCCGAAACGCTTCTATAACACTTTTAATCTCAGATTCAGAGTTAGATTTAATTATAACGGCTTCCGGCGCCGACGATAAAAGAGTAACAGCCTAGGATTCCGGTGTAACGCTATTTATCTCCCTCTTAACTACTATGGCATCTCGTATACGCGTAAATTTCTAATTAAGGTTAAACATTACTCTTTTCCTCTTTTTACCTCTTTTTTTTTTAGATTACTTTCTAAAACTGATTTTTCGTGCTCCAATTAGCCGATCTAGCCGTTTAAAATATTCAGACTTTTTTGGAGCTTCCGGAATAAAACCCGGCGCGTCGCGTTATCGAAAATAATATTATTACTACTAAACGTATCCGTTAACTCTTTAATCTAGCGGCTAGTTATAAATATTAATAACGCTATAGAGGAGAATTATTTATCGAAAACGTTGGGGGGAAAGCTTAAATAGTTCTGCCTCTACCTGGTTTTTTATCCTCCGGTTTTAATTATTAAGGGGCTTATTAATATTACGAGGAAATATATTAATTATAGCTTAGCCGCCAGTTATTATATATAGCCGAAAAGTAAACTTTTTAATTAGCTCGTAATATCGAAAGAAATTTTTTTTATTTATATTTATATTATTAAACCCTATATAATATAAAGTTACTTTTTAATAATAAGTATTTTTTAATATATTAAAGGGATTAAAATCTAAGGGTTATAATAAATATAACGAGTATACCGGAAAAAAAAAAAGCTATATTTTATATTTTAAGCACATTATAATAAAGTCCTCGTTTACGTGGCTAGCGTAACTATTTAAGATGATAAGCCGCTATTAATCCTCGTTTTTAAGCTTTATATAAAAAATAAAGACCTTATTTAATTATATTAAAGCTAGCTCCTTATTAGTTTAGCCTTTAAAGGATACCGTAAAAACTTAATCCTTTATAATATCTATTAACGAATCCTCCTTTTTTAAAAATTATTACTACTGGACCTATTAACCCTTAAATATAATAAAAGGAGGTAAAGCTCGGCTTAAAATATTATTATATTCGACCGTAAAAGCCTATTCTCGGTTAAAAGAGTTTATAATTAATATTTTTTTATTTTAATAAGTTTAATAATTATTATATTTATTTTATAGCCGAGCTAGTTACCGATCTTGTTAACGTTAAACCGAAACTCTAGAAGGATCGATTTTAGAATAGGATTGTTAAGCCGCTCGAAAAACTCGATAATTTTCTTTGTGGAAGTTGCGTTAAGCTTTAAAAAATCCATCCTTTTAGAAAGAGTAGTACCGATAAATAAATAACGAGTAATAAATTTTTTAACCTAGTATTTACCGAGGATTATATTAATTTTATTAACTTAAAAAATTTGTTAGGCGAATATTTAAAAAATAACGTACGCCGGTAAACAGCTTAAATTATATTATATAAGGTATTAAGTTACGATTTAAAACTCTTCCGCTATTATTAAGGCCTGGAAGGACTTATTCCGTTATTTTATAGTTTTACGGCCGTGAATCCGAGCCTTTAGAATTGTTCTAAGGATATTATACTTCTCGGCGGCTTGTTTTATTAACGAGCTATTTATAATATCTTAAATCGCGCGTTATAGTACTAACTCGTTAAGTTTACGGCCTATTAGAAAAAAGAAAAGAAAAGAAAAAACGATAGTATTATTTAATTAATTATAAATTAAAAGCTGACTGGTTTATATACTGATTTATATATAGTACTATTAAAGGCTATTTAAATTTAGGGGTCGCCGTTATATGGGGTGACCGTAGCACCGTTAGCTGGCTTATATTTATAAACTTTACGGCGGTCGTTTACTTATAATAAGCGGTATTTTAAATAAAGATCTTAATTAATTCGATTAAATTAATTATATAATAATTATTACTTAAGCTTATAATATTATTAATTTTATTTATATTATAAATAAATCAGAGGGGAATATATTTTTAATAAAATCCTAGTTTAAAATTAAAAAAAAAGCTGGATATTTTTTTCGAATATATAGTAGAGGCGCCGGAAGTCTATCGTTGTGGTTAATATAGTTTTAAGTTTAAGATAACGAGTAATAAATCTTTTTACTTAATAAATTTTAAAGGGTAGGGCGAGCTAATCCGTTTTAAATAATCGGGCGATAAATAGCCGGAATACGTTATATTTAAAAGTAAGGCTTAACTATACTTATTAAATAGCTTAGGTTTTAAAATATTCCTCTTGGGTAGAAAAAGAGGGTCCTAGCGGACTCCTTAAACTCGGTCCGAGTCGGTCTACCCTTAATTCTATCCCGTAAAGTGGCTCGGGGTACCTTAAGTCTTTTAAAAATTAGTACGTTCCGATTCGCTAGCTTATACGGCTAAAATAATACGTTAAATAGCGGATTCGGGGGTTGGGATAAGCATAATTAAAAAGTACGAGAAGTAACGATTTTAATAATATTTTCTAATTATTAATAAGCGGGTTAAATATAGACTTATATACGAAAAAGGGGTTAAGGGGCTTCGCTTATTAGTAATTAATTTAAGTAGCTGCTTACGTAGTAAGACGGCTAAGTAATTAAGGTGCTTAATTTTATTATAACGTATTTAATATATTAAAATTAATCGGAATCCTTATCTCTTAATATTTCTATATTATTTTAATAAGTACGCGTATTATACCTAGGCTCTCCTATAACGAACGCTATCCGGGTTCTAAAAGAAACCTAGTAAGACGTACTAGGGTTTATGTTAATAATACGAGAGAGTATCTAAACGTGCGATAGAAGTCGCTTCTATCGATATAATGGGCAATAGCTCGTAGGAACGGAGGTAACTGAGGTGCGTAGACTCCGAAGGTATTCACAATAGGGTCGTTAAGGCTGTTTGCCTTACCAATGGGTTAAGATTGATGCTTAGATTGATCACTGAGGTAGAGGTGTCTATATAAAATACATAAGGGATGTCCATCGTTATATATCCAGTCTCTTCCTCCACTGATCCTTTGGATCACCGGTGGCTCACGGTGATCCCGTTGCTGGCTCACGGTGATCCATCCCTTGGATCACGGTGATCCGACCTGGGTTGGCTCACTTCGGGCGTCGTGTTCTTGTTGCTCCGGGGGCCCGTCGCGTGGCTCCTCGCACCTGGTTATTATGTCTGCCTTTGCCCGCCTCATCGCTGCGCGGGCTGGGGCTGTTTGTCTTGTCGTTCGATGTTGGAGTGTGGTTGCGTATATGTTAATGTAGCTGACGGTGCGATTACTGGCTGTGGTATCGTAGCCGGACCGGGTTATCGTATTTCCGTGCCGGTGAGTAGGGTCTTTTTGGCCGCATGGTTAGGTCGGGTTGTAACATCTCCGTAGATTTTATAGCGTTATAAGCGTATTCTAAACGTCCTTATATAATTACTCCTCCGACGCGATTCGTTTTATAACTATTTATTAACGTCCCTTTAAAACTATAAGTCTTTTTTAGCTTATATACGAAGTGATCCTCTATTTTATAGCCGTTTTTTTTTCGTACGGCGGCGCCGGCTAAATATTTTATTTACTTTTTAAAGTATCGCGTTCTTACTTTTTAAAAGAGTAACTCGGTATATAATATACGTTATAACCTTTACGATTTAATTAAAACTAATTAAAATAAATATTAAAGAGTTATTTTAATATTATACGATACGGTTTTAAACGTATTCGGTTTAAGACTAGGCTTTAATCGAGTTGTTTAAGGTTTTTAATTCTTAAGGGATAAGTAGGCCGAAAGAAGTCCCGGAGGTATTAAAATGCGTAGCTTTATATCTAATTATAAAATAATATATTTTAAATTATATAAGACGAGTCCTATTTTTTAAAAGCCTCTTTATATATTTAAAACGGTAAAAATCGCTTGGAACGTTTTTAAAAACGCTGGTAAGAAATCTTCCTTAGAGATGTGAGTAATATACGCCTATATAAAACCTTTAATTTCTTTTTTATACGCCCTTTTTAATATATAAAAATAATCGATATTAAGAGGCTAGAACTTATATAACGAATAAGAAGGTATATAGAGTATAATAATCGAGTTCTTTTTATAATAAAGCTTAAAAATTATCGAGTAATAGCTTTCGTAGTCGTTTAAAACTAAGAAGCGATAATAACCCTTCGTATAAAACCTAGTATATTAATTAAAGTATCGAATTTAATCCTTACTTTTTTTATTCGTAATTTAGCTATTTTTAGTAATTGCGATCACTTAATCCTTTAGTAATGAGCTGTTTTTATTAATTATATTCTATATAAAAATAAATTACGTATAATACGCGTTAAGATCTTTATAAAGGACTTTTTAATAGTCGATTCTTTAATTAAAACGCGTCCGGAGGGCTAGTTATTATCGTATAAAATTAGAGGCTTAATTAACGCCGACGCGTCTCGCGTCGCGTAAACTAAGTAGTTAATTCGCTATATCTTTTATACTATTTAGCCGGGGAAAAACGATCGCGTATTTAAATTAATAATATATCGAATAATTAATTCCTTTTTAAAATTAGAAAGCTTTCGAAAGTTTATAGAGATTTCGGATCGTAATCGAATTCCGCGTCGTCGGCAAGGCATTAGAGGGCCGAACGCTTCAGAACATACGCACCAGTCAGTCAGCAAGCAGGCTTACATGCCCTAGGACACCCTGAAAGGAGTCGATACCCTCAATAAGACCTTCGAAGACCCAGCGTCATGTCATATTACTCAAGCCTCCTAGATAATTCCTCCTCAGACTAGGCCTGCCCTTTTGCCTTTGCTGTACTGCTTACCTAAAGTACCTACACTGAGAGAGAATGACAGGATGGAAAGGGGGGTGTACACAGGATGAAGTGAGCCGCGCCATGACGGCGCAAGTAACCGAAAATCCAGCCGCCCCTGACAAGTTGCGGCCGGCCCAGTGGATTGAAAGTGACTGACGATACTATGTACCCTTCTTCCTCTCAAGACCCTTGCTTCGCACTTGAGCAGAACAGCAAGACCCTTCCTTGACTGGCGTGACAGGTACCGTAGCGTTTCACCCATTCTTGGTTTGGTGGCTCGACGACGACTGCTAATTCCCTATTACCAGGTATGTAGGAGTGTCACACCGCGATTGAAGCAGTGTTCAGCCCCCCCTCCCCCGCCCCCCCCGCGCTGCTCCATGGCCGTCAACACAGGCCACCTCCTTGTAAACCGGGATTTTCCCTGCTGGCTGCGATTATTCGGGCGCATCTCGAAGATCTTCCGAATACCACCAACTGATACTGGGCTCGCGAAAGATGGATATACTGTAGATCAAGAAGAGTAAAGTGCGAAACCAATAAACAAGGCATCCAGACATGTCACCCAATGTAGCAGTAAACCATACCAGTTTTGGTCTGTGGGGACGAGAGTCTCCTTTTGTCGCCATGCGTAGGTAGCACTGATAGACCGATCGCTCTTGATTGGGGGGCGCAACATGAAGATGCAGGCATCTACGAAAACAGTAGGCACAAACAATGCGCGCTTTGACTATTGACCAACCAGATAGTAATACCAGGTATTCGGGTCTTTCAGGGAAACAACCGAAATTCATATGCCAAACGTGCAGTCGGTCGTATTAACGTGTCGGGATTGTCCAATTGCCCGGGAACAGCATTGGCGTCTCAAAAGTGTCGGGCAGCAGAGAGGGAGGTTGCATTTTGCAAGCAATTACGGCAAAAGCCGCTTCTCAACCACTAAAGCAAACCCCGCCCCGCTGCTGTGCCGCAAAAACTCCTCCGCCTCCCCCAGGGACCTATCGGATCTACAGTCGGTCGGTCGGATCCGAAAACATCCATCGTTCGTCTCTCTCCTTACTCCCTAGTGGTAATGTCGTTTATCAGTCGATTGAATCTTGGATCTTTCCGTGCCACGTCGGCGGGTACTTGCGAAAGTAAGGTTTGGGCGATTTCAGGTTCGAAGGAATGAATTGACAGCTGCGCCGTACGCGTCACGCCGCAAAGGCCGCAATCCTTCCGACCGGGTCTTTGTCCAGCCAATCGAAAAAAGATGAGATCACAGCATGCAGCAACAGTTGATTGGTATCTCGCACGGATAATCAGTCATCCAATCAATTGGCATCGAATATATTTCAAACAGCCAACCTGCAACAAGGAGGCGAAGGAGGAAAAAAACAACCTGACGACTGAACGCCGATCGGATTTGCGCCTTGACTACAGTTCTTGAGTTGCGAGCTGCAACTGCAGGGAAGAAACCCGACCGTGGGAATCAATAGTGAAGGTCGACTGATTCCATGACACATGTTGACCAAGCTGAGCGAGTCATGTAGAATGCCACCTTATTTCAAATCCGTCCCTTGAGCTTGATTCCGGGTGGCAATGAACATGTCAATAGCCCAGGGTCCAGGACCCAGTCCACTGGTTCTGCACTAGGTTCATGTTGTTTCCATGTTGTAACGGGACCGTTTCCGTTCCTTTTTTTTTTCCTGTTCTTTTTTCCTTCCAATTCCGTCCCAATCGGGGATCGCTCGCAGCACCACGTTGCGCGCTGTCGGGTGATTCTTACAGCCGAGATTGCGTGCAGGTAGGTAACGAGGCGCATTCATTTTAGAGTTCTCACTGCGTGCAGGGAAGACTCGGCTAAATCACCAGATTGAAGCGAGGGGGGAAAAGCCAAGCCTGAACAACTGTTGACGTGCCCTCCAATTGAAACCCTGTCTCATGGTTTTTCTCCGACTCCATGGCTTTCACCGAATGCGCTCTTCCTTCAGCAATGGAGTGAATGATAATAGAATCAATTGATATATCCAATAAGCCCAGAGAGAAAATGAAAACACGCAAATGAATATGCTAATGAACCTTGCCTTGCAAAGGTGGGGGGGGGGATCTTGTGCTGAATAACTTCTGTTCAGGGGGTCGCGAGAGCCAAGGGCTGGCTAGGTGTCGCAGTTGCTGTCGCCGTCTCTGGGGCCGTCTCCAGAGCCATCTCCAGGAAATTGATGTCGCTTCTTTAGGCCATGGTGTTCTGTTGGCTCGGCGGCGCGTATCGTAGCGTGAATGTACTCCAGACCTCGTTCCCGCTCATTTGGTGTTCCAGTCCTCGTATGTACTGCCGTATGGCCGGTGTGTCTTTCTCCTCCAGTATCTCCTTCTCCAGCGCCTGATGCAGCGCCTCCCACTCGCGGCAGAGGTACGTGAGCGTTCGCTTCGAGGCCTCGGCCGATACCTGCGTCTCTTCGCATAGGATCGCTACACTGGAGCAGAGTACCGCGCCTTCCTCCCCGGACTCTTTCGACTGTCGGACCTCCTTGTCGTAACTCCACACATCGTTGATGACGGAAACGTGTCGGAACCAGATGCGGTCCAGCGGCTCTACCAAGCGCAGGTCTTCTGCTGACATCTCCAGCCCCATCGAAAATCGCCCCAATGTCGTAACCAGTCTGATGTGATTGCTCTGTCAGATATAATGATACGAAGGGGAGCAAGTGCTTCTGTACTTACGATGCGCCAACATCACGACCTCGCCATTCGAGGTACTCGCCCATATTCATCTTCTTCAATCGTGTGTCTTCCGTTTGTGCCGCCATGAAGTCGGCCATGGGCCCCAGGACTTCACTGGCTAGCCTAGCATCGAGCACCCGCATCTCCGCCCAGATATCATACGACATCCATTCCACTGCGACCGCACGATCCGGTTCTTCGTCTCCTCTCATGAGCGCCATCATCTTTGCATTGTACTGCCGGCCGTCCTCCAAAGACATATGATCGAGAAGGTCTAGAAAGAGTTAGCGTCCTTAACCCCAAGTTATACTGATCTCCCAATTGGGATTCGTGTGCTAGCGGTGGCACGTCGTATAGTCGAGGAACGGGGTTTGAGTAGCGTGACTTACCATCGACCAAGAACAGTAAGGTAATTAGGCGGCACACGACGCCTATCCGGTCATCCAGCGCCTCGGGATAGTTGTAGCACATGTTCCGGGTGAAGTCGGCACCCAAGAACTTCTTCCGCGACTTGCTGTTGGGGAAGGGCCAGTTCTCCAAGAAGTAGGCATCGACCTCCTTGATGACTTCTTCAACACGAGGGTGGCAGACGGGCGTGAATCGCGTAGGCGCGACGGCCATGTACCATGACGGCAGAGGTCTGGCGGGAGGTGGAGGTGTCGTCCCCGATAGTATCTTGGACCGTCCAGAGCTCCAGGAGAGAACCTCTCCAATGAGAGAGACTAGCATCATAACGACGAGTTCTAGTTGTCGTCTCGTTTCGGGTTGTTGCAAAGGTTGTAGTTCACGAAGCGTGAGTTAGCTGGTGGAGAGTCGTGTTCTGTAGTGCACATAGCCACACTACGAAGCGTTCAAATGGATTTTCGTGCCCAGTGAATACAAAATAGCATATCTTGGGAGCGAATACTACTGATAGGTAGTTGATGTGCACGGTTGTAGAATATTGGTTGGCGGGAAGGGATCATATATCGTCGGCCGGGAGGACCAAGGGTTTCAAAAAAGGCAGTCAAGACCAGGTGCATGGGCGGAAAGAAGCACAAGGTCACCACCCATTTTGAACAAGAGACTCCATAACCCCCACAGCTGAATTCAGCCCAGCTCGGTACCACTACAAGTAGTACGGTGGCCACACGTCGTCGCAACGCAGCTTCGGGTTTCTGCCGGGTCAAGCGTAGATGATCTCCCTTGCTTGCCAAGAAGGAGCTAGGGTTGGGAGAAACAGTAGGAAAATGCGCACCGCGCCGCACCGCTTGAGTTGAGAAGCACCGAAGCTGGCGTTGAAATCCCTTGCACCATTGGCCAGAGCAGACCCTTTCCCCTGTTGATGGAGTGAGTATGAGTACGAACCGCTGGCTGACGTACTGTAGGCGTCTCAAAAGAGCAATGTGGAACTGTGGACAGCGAGGATGAAAACCAGAAACGTACGGAAATGGGGAAAAGAGAGCCGGGGAGACTGGGTAGGCACAGCTTTCTTCGGAGATCAGAGAACCATTCTGATAAGATTCTGGCGTTATGACCGTCTGCTCTCCATAGCTGACGCCGGAAGGTTACATTAGGGAATTTGACACTGAGCCAGGGGGGCCCCTACTGGTTCCTCCTGACTAGTTGTATCATGGATCACTAAGACGGCCTGAACGGGCAAGGCGTATTCCGAGTAATACGGGGCAGAGAGGCCGTTAGCGGGACACGTGGTGCGGCCGGCGCTCTCCCAAAACGCTCGTCGGCATCAAGTCAGAGGATTCAAGGGACCCCCCGAACGTCAAGATCGACTGTGTTATCGCCAATGCCCCTGCAGCAACGGTGAGAGAGGGAGCTGGAGCACCGGAGTGAGTTACCGTAAGGATGGGTTGGCTATCCGAATTGTGAGGGGCTTGGGGCGATTCATAACAGCTAGTGCCCAGGTACTGGGGTCCCCTCGTGATTGGATGGAAGAAAGAGGGTTTTGCCTCTGACTTGTTGGTTGGTTCCTCTGTTGCATGATCAGACGATGCAAGGTTTTGGCTAAACACTTGCTTCGATCAGGTGAAATCCCACTGACTTGGAGTCGGGCCTTGGATGATCAAGACGAGTCGAAAGTCGCGGCACGGCCTGCGTGTGGCAGCCAGTGCGGAGCTTGGAGAGCCCATGAGAGGTCAAGCCCCGATTCGGGTCCGGTTGCCAGTTGTGGTGAATCGCCAGGGGCCTTGGAGATGATTGAAGTGGTAAGATGGCTCTGTGCCGCACTGGATGGATGGCAATAAATCGCACGTGTGTGGATCAAATCCTTTTTGACATGCAACTAAGCTTTAAGTCGATGATGCATCATCCATGTGGTAAGCACCTAAGTTGGGCAGTTGTCGGGCGGCTCTCGCGACAATGTTAGCTAGCATGCACCTAGACAGGCACACACTTTACCTCAAACAGCGCCCACATCTTCCAGGGCTCTTTTTCAGCCTGCTTCCGATGGGTGGCACTTACTTACCGAACATACCTGGTCACCAACTGCTCGGTCAATTGTGTTGATTGAATATGTATGTCGAGAATAAAATAATGAAGTGGAGGAGAAGGAGGAAAGTGGAGATAACGATCGATTGAAGGAGCGTTAAGCAGGTGCGGCAGGCAGAGGCACACACGGCACAGAAGGAGAAAAAGGAGATGACGTAACATTCATTTAGTTGGCTCGAGGACACTTGCGCAGGGACTCCCTTCCATCTCTCCTTCTATGTACGTGACGCCGCTGGTAATCGTACGATGGCCAGGTAATCGTTATCTCAAAACTTTCGTAGGGTTCCCACTCATTTGTAGATCCCGAGCCCCTTCCGTTCACTGTAGAGTACTTACTTGCATTGGCACTCGCCTCGTTTTTCTCTCTCTCTTGATCGACTCTGGATGCTGGAGGTACTCCGTAGATGCGACTGAAAAGACAACTGCGAATGAAATGCAAAGCCCGCCTTCCACTTCTGTCCGTCGTTTCCAGTTTCGTTTGACTGGGAATAGCATGCGGCTCGCAGGTACCCTAGCTTGATTGATTCTTGCCCACTCGGCCACTCCAGTTGTGTTCCCGTCACTGGGGCGATTGGCTGGAAGCGCAAGTGGAAACTTCACTACCCATCATTCCGGTAAGTTTAACTAGCTCGCAACTCTCTGCGTTGGATTGGGATTTGCGACGCAGAGATCGAAACGATAACAGCTTTGGAATGAGTAAGCACTTAGGCGAAGCTTAGGCAAGGCTCGATCAAGACATTTTCTAGGCCACACGTTGGGATCGGCGTGTTAGGTTACTCTGTACAGCCGCCGGCACTGATGTCGCCCCCCTGTTAGACCGCTTCCCTCCAGTCTGCCCTTCGCCTCTGCCTGTAATTAATTGCGTGCTCGGTTGCATACCGCAGGGGAGGGGGCAATCATATCATGTGCCGTGTAAATCCGAACACCTTTCCTCTTTCTAACAACGGTTTGTGGATTGAGCGACGAATCCGGGATACCGAGCTGCCACTATTTCAGCGCGCGCGGCGCGGTAACCGGTGCCCTGCAGGCCACGGAATAGGCAACGTGCAGCCCATAGTGCGACCTGAAAGGGGACGAGGGCACAACGCACCTGCATTAGTGCCGGTATCGAGAGCCTCGGTTGTCGAACAAACGGTGTGCCTTGACATGGTTCTGGAGCGCCATATTTCCATGTCAGTCGTTGTGCAGAATCGCCGGTAATTACTTACCATTAGACCATCACTTTGAGAGCGCCAACACTGGCATAACAGTCACCTCTCAAGATGTACAGCACCTCGTATCAGTTCAGCTAACATACACTACTGTACGATCAACTATGGTTCGACTACCTATTAGCAATTTGAGAACAATGGAAGATTCGAGATAGGCGAGCCACCCGCACACACCATTGATCACCGACCCCGACGGCACAGCTGCACAGGCCTATATGCTGTCCCTTCCACCCCGGGCCGGCCCGCACACCAACGCGTCCGATGAAACCCTCCAATATCCCAATTCTGACACATAATGATACGAGACAGGCGCATTCCATTCCAGGTACCTGGCATGCCTTCCAGATTGCCTAGGTAGACCAACTGTTCAGCCCAAGTCAGCTGATAAACTTGCCATCATGATATTACCATTCCCGCTTGCATGATTGGACTCCTACTCGCTTAAGTACTCGCGCTCTTCCTGCATGCATGAGACCGGCACGCATGGGGGGCAACTTTCAGTCTGCCTTCTAGATTGAGGTCTGGATTCCGGTGATGCATACAAACTAACCTAGATACCGACGACTACTGCACGCTTCTCGCCCCGAAACAACCTGCTCATGAATATCCGTCAGTCTCCCGACAGAGGTGCAGAAGCACGCCACATGGACTAGAGCAGCACATCATGGAGCTAGTCTCTCTGCATTGAAACTGAGGGTGTTCCGTCCGAGAATATACTACTGTTTCAAGCCGCCATTGCATTCCATCGTGAATTTGTTGACAAAAATACAGGCTGGTACTTTCTCTCTGCAAGCAGTGTCTATTACAACATTCGTTTTGATACGCTTACAATGGTTGCAGTGCCTGTGAAACTACAAGGACCTGCCAACAGCTGCCAAAGTATGACATACGATCTCTCCGCCTTTTCTCCCTTGCTATCATTTCTTGGATTGCCACTACCGGTAAAGGGTGCACTTGGTGGGTGAATCACCGAACCATATGTAGCTAGTCAGGCTATCTTTGGGATGCAGGACCTGCCTTGGGCGCCGACGTTGCGCCGCCACCCCCATACGAGGAGAAACCATCCGCACCTGCTTACCTAGTAGCCCCCGGTGATCGTTACCGCTTAGCTAAGCCTGCTCCTCAGCCCGCTTGCTGCTAAACTAGGTAGCGCCTGGCCTTCCGAGCGAGCCGCCGCCAGCCCCGTACGTTTCCCCGTAAACAAGATGACGCTCTGTGCCGCCGCCGGCCGGGACGCTGGACCCTTTCCTATAGCGCGTGGTGAGTGGAGGACAAACTGGGTAAATAGAGAAGCCCCATGCCGAAGGTAACCTTGACGGCAAAGATAGCTGTCGGTACCCCTCCCGCACACGCGCTGATCAAAGTACGAGGTTGCTGACGGACTGGGTCTCCCTCGCGCTTCTCCTCATGCCTAGCTGCCTCCTGCCTAGTACCGTGATGGGACAGGTCGTGTCCCCGTTGTTGGCAGCAGCACTTGAATGATCCTGGCGCCTCCTGGGGGTGGACGGTCCTAGTGGGTGTTCTCCGCCTAAGCTTATCGTGACAGACACTCGGAGCAGTATGCAGTAGATGTAAACACCAGGAGGTCTGGTGGCAAGACAGACCTATAAATTCATATTGGGCCTGCCAAAAATCTGGACGGTTTCACTTCAAGGGAGGTTTTGCTCGGACTGAACAGTTGAGGGAGGAAAGCCTGAGTAGGTATAGCCGAGGCCAAAGCAGCCGCTACAGAAAGAGACTTGGAGGACATTTCAAAATTATGATTGTACCCATAATGGAGCGATGCTATTTCAAGTCCATGTTATCTAAGTTCCACCGAGGTTTGCTCTTTCCGGAAAGCCTTGCATTCGACGAAGAATCCGCGACACCAGGAGTGAAGTCTTGCCCCTATAGTTGGGTACACCAACAAGAGACATTGATGAAATCCCGTTCAGAAAATGTAATAGAACCGACGGATGATACCGATACTCGGATCATTAGTTTTCACTGTGTCTGGATGTCCTCGACGATGGCTCGTAGCAGAAAGCTGTGCAATCTTGAGGGGGGGGGGGACACAGCACTTACGCGCTTCACATAACTGATCCCATTACCTTTCCTAAAGGCTTACATTTTCTTCTCCTTGGGATTAGTATGCTATAACTGTTCCCTTATAGGCTACTCTCTTCTCCGGTGACATTTGATTTAATCTTTTCGCACTCATATCCAGGTCCCAATCTTCTCGCAAAAGAAGCCGCAAAGCATACAGCCTGTCTTGGTATCATGCTGAAATATAATACTCAAATTCATAACGATTCCACACATGAGACACAGGAGTCAAGATTACGTTTGCTTCTATTTCCACATAACAGAATCAAGCCCTTGAAATCAATTTGTAGTGAGATGGCTGCCAGGGGGACTTCTTAGCTTTGGGACGAGACCGGACTGGATCTTGTCCAGGACTCAATAGAAGAATACACAACGACAGAAGAAACTGAAAAACGTCACAGTATAAGTCTTTGCCGGATATCCTAACCCCACTGGCACCATCTCGAGCATTATTGTCACTGCCATGGCATACAAGCAAACCCCTGAATCAGTGCAACCTCCTGAGCTGTTTCGATGAGTAAATAGAAACACTACTTGCCTATAAGATAACCATCTAGATCATAGGGGTAACAAGTTGATGTATCATTTAAGGGCTGAGAAGTAATCCGGGCATAGATGGCTATTGGCTATTGTGCCTATTTATACCCTGACCTACCAAGACCGCCAAGATAGAATACAAGTAATTAAGATGTCCAAGACAAATGCATATCATCTTTCTCATGGGATTTAAGTTGACGACCCCGAGCTGGCTTGGAAATTGATCCTTTGCTTCCTGTCTCCCTCGCGGTGGCCAGCTGCAACTACACCCTCTTTCTCTCTCCACATCCACCTCAATGAAAATGTCAGTGAACATGTGGAGGCACTTACTCAGCGGAAAGGTCACCAAAGACCCACCCCATGAAATAATGGGTCGCTTTAAGGGCGAGGACGGTGGGGGAAGTGCGCTTCGGTTCTTGGCCCCCAGAATCTCTACTCCTTTACACTAGGACTCTCACCAGTGGCCTACCATATTGTCGGGACTCCAAGGCCGTGATAAACTGAGCGGCCAGTATTACGTTCCAGGTGCACGTGATATTCTTTGTGCAAGTTGCAAGACACGCACTAGTCCCGCTTATCTGAATGGCATTCGTACGCCGGCTTAGCCAATCAGCTGCTATGTATGACGACGGAAAGGGTCATGATGTCATCATATGTAGCGAATTACCACTCTACCCGCTCACCCGGGATTGCCGAGAAGACTGATATATCTATGTTGTCTTTCCGTCTTGGCTCCCGTGACATCCCACTTGAGTGCAATTTTGATTAGACCGTCAATATGAGCGACCCGAGCAATCCCAATATCGAAAACCGAAGCACGCCCCAATGGGGACTGATGCAGCGGGAACTGTTTTGGGCTCCCAACGAAGAGAAGCATACACCGCTGAACACCCGTTCGTACCAATGCCCGTCCGTGCTCCGGCCCATATGCACTACTGGTCAGCTAACACCGTGCAAACAGACCCGGACAAACTGAAGCAACTTGCCGAGGAACGTCTCAGCAAAGGAGGATGGTACGTGCCAGAGGCCCTGATTAGCCGCAATAGTAGCCATGACGATGACGCCGGCTACCCCGGTTAGCTGTTCCCACAATGTCCTGACCTTTCTCCGCTCTCTGCCGCAGGCTCTACTCATCGTGTAACGCCGGCCAGTCGTGGACGCACTACGCCAACCGCCTAGCCTTCTACCGGCACCAGGTCATCCCACGGCAGCTGGTGGACACGAGCCGCCGCGACACGGCGACCACCATCTTCGGCCACCGCGTCGCGGCGCCTATCGGCTTCGCGCCCATCGGTATCAACCGCATCTACCACCCGACGGGCGAGCTGTCGCCGGCCAAGGTAGCGCGCGAGCTGAACCTGCCGTACTGCCTGTCGTCGGCGGGCAGCTGCAGCATCGAAGACACGGCGCGGGCCAATGGTGAGAACGACGGTCAAGGTGTGCGCTTCTTCCAGCTGTACTGGAGCCCCGACGAAAAGGTCTCGACGTCGATGCTGCAGCGCGCCGCGCGCTCCGGCTACTCGGCCTGCATCCTGACGACGGACACGTGGCAGCTGGGCTGGCGCCACGACGACGCCGCGGCGGGCAACTACGCCTTCTACCGCGAGCACGGCGCGGGGGACCTGGCGCTGCAGGACCCGGCCTTCCGCGAGCGGCTGCGCGAGGCCGGCATCGACCCGGCGAAGGACCCGAAGCGCGCGGGCGCCGAGTGGATCGACAAGCACATCTGGCACGGGCACTCGCACACGTGGGCCGAGATCCCCGGCCTCATCAAGCAGTGGAAGGACATCTCGGGCGGGAAACCTTTCATCATCAAGGGGATCCAGAGCGTGGCAGACGCACGCAAGGCCGTCGAGGTCGGCGTCGATGGCATCGTTGTGTCAAACCATGCGGGGCGCCAAGTGGACGGGGCGATTGCCAGCTTAGACGCCTTGGAGAAGATTGTCGATGCGGTTGGCGATAAAACCTACGTAAGTGGCGGTTTACTTTTGATGATTTACTGTTTGCTATCATCACCTCCCCAAGCCAAGGCTGACTGAAGCATTGAATCAGATTATGTACGATTCCGGCATCCGTGGTGCCTCTGACGTCTTCAAGGCCTTGGCCCTGGGCGCCAAGTTTGTCTTTATCGGCCGCCTCTGGGTGTGGGGGCTCAGTGCAGCGGGCGAGGAAGGGGTTCGACACGTCATGAAGGCTTTGCTGGCCGAGTTTGATATCATGATGAATGTGGCCGGCTACCCGGACTTGGAGGATATTAATCGGGATGCGCTCGAGTCTTTGCCGAAGGGTACTTACTTCCCTGGCACGCCGAGCTTAACGTGATCAGCGTCCTCACATAGAAAAATCAACCATCACGGTGGTTGTAACACGGTGGCTGTCATATAAGAAACGTTATGAATCTCGAGACATCGGAAGTCTGCTCGGCGACTGAGCACGGAGATACGCAACGAATTGACAGACGTTCGGAGCCGATGGTAGCATAAGGCGATTAACCCGTCTGTCAGTTTTTGGCCGTTTACTGTAAGGGTAATAAATTGTCAGATAAGCCCGTCTATGTCCGTTAACACCAAGGGCACAGCGACTTCGCCATCTGACTAATCATGTAAGGGGTGCTGTGTGATTGCGGTGACTGACAAATACGGCCCGCAAGGGGGGGCAGCGGTGCTGACACTCTCCAAATACCCCGCTATGTATCAATCGAAAACCCCGGCACTTGCGGCGGGACACCAATTTTCACTCCTTTCGCGATATCGATTCAGTCACACACTTACGTTTTCGTTGTTGGTACTTCTTTCTTTCACCTCCACTACACCAACCACCGTGTCAAGCAAATCACTATGGCTGGAACAACTTGGGATATCCCCTCCGGAGCGACGGTCAAGGTGTCCATCATCGACTCCACGATGAGGCTCAGCAACATGCCAACGACAATGTTATTCGATAATGCTGTGGAGGACTTCGACCACCTCGACAGAATCCCCACGTGGTGCCTCCTCGTCGAGAGCGCGTCGGGCCGCAAGGCCGTGTTCGACCTGGGCGCCCCGACCGACTTCGACACCTATGCGCCGGTGTACAACAAGTTGATGAACGAGGCCGGCCTGCGCTCGGGCTTCAAGGTCGAGAAGGACGTCGCGCAGGTCTTGCAGGACCACGGCGTCGCCCCGGCTGACGTCAGCAGCATCATCTGGAGGTGAGTCATCCCGGTGCGAAACCTAGCAGACCTGTAGCGGCAACGAGACCCGCTTCCCTACGGCCCATGTTATGAGTGGTTGGGCAGATCTGAGGGCTTACCTGTATCCGTTCACTCCAGCCATCAGCATCTGGACCATATCGGCAATCCCAACACGTTCCCCAAGTCGACCGAGATCGTAGTTGGTCAAGGCTTCACCAAGGCCTACTGCCCCGGGTACCCCACAAACCCAGACTCGCCAGTATGTGAGACGTACTTCGCGTAAGTCATGGACTGTCCACCCAGGATAACTAAGCTCCCGAAAAAGGTGAACCTCACACTTCGTAACACTCTAGCGACCGAACCCTCCGCGAGATCAACTTTGAGCCCGGCCCCGCCGCCAACCCAAAGATCGGCGGGTTCCGCGCCCACGACTTCTTCGGCGACGGGTCCTTCTACCTGCTGGACACGCCTGGCCACACAACGGGCCACCTCTCCGCCCTCGCGCGCACGACGCACGGTGATATTGAAGACACCTTCATCCTGATGGGCGGCGACGTCTGCCACCACGGCGGCGAGCTGCGCCCCTCGCCGTACCAATCCCTACCGGACCCCCTCACTGCGTCCCACTACCCCGTGCCCGCGGGCCTCAATATCACTGGCTGTCCGGGCGCGGCGCTCTTCGGCGCCCTGCAGACCAGCCGCGGGCGCAGGGCGCGCGACGAGCCCTTCGTGGACCCGTCTAAGCAGCTCCAGGAGGACTATGCGGCCTCGGGGCGGTCGATCCGCGAGGCGCAGGTGCCCGACGCCATGGATAACGTGTTCTTCGTGTTTGCGCACGACGCCACGCTGTTGGGTGTTGTTGATGTGTTCCCGAAGGGGGCGAACGAATGGCGGGACAAGGGGTGGGCGGACACGGCGCGGTGGACGTTTTTGAAGGACTTTGCGCCGGCGGCGGCGAAGTTTGGGGAGGAGAAGTGAAGTGAGATGAAGTGAGCTGAGGTGTGGGTGTGAAAGGGGGAAAAGTTGCAAATTGGAGGAAGGGAAGGGTTGGTTCAAGATGGTTGACCAAGATGAAAACGAAGGCCTGGCAGAATATATCGTACCGCTAGAAGTGTTGTTTGAACCAGTTTCAAGGAGTCGTGACTATGGGTATGGTCCCGAGTATTCCAAGAATCGTCGATGAGAAATGATGGATCAAATCTTCAGGAGCAAGGTTTGGTAGGTAAGACTGTACGGAGAGGATGATGATGATAGAAACACCCTGAAATAGAAACTGGGTTACGAGACAGGAGTTTCTTGTTGCTATTTTGGAATTTGAATCCCGCATACAGAACCGGTGATGGTCCAAAGAGCCACTAAACGGTTTGATGAGTAAGTAGATTTGAGAACCTTCCTGTGAAATGGACCGAATAGGATCTCATTAGTGTCGAAAAGTGGCAATGAGTTCGGCACTGAGCACAAATTTGACGCCCAAACGGCGCCTGACCACAGCAACATCCAAATTCACACCATATGTGGGCTGTTGGCACAATTCTATGGCGCCTGGAGTGGAAGGCCGATCGGGCATTGCTTTTCTCCCGCGCTGAATTCCAAAATTGTGAGCAAGCATCAGCGCAGACAATGAGAAAGTTGGTGATTTGCCATGTTTGTCCAGGCGGCGTCTGTGTGCCTGCGCGCATGCATCCAAGTCCAAAGCGGAAATAGGGGCAATGGGGGTATGGTACGCCACGATCCTTGGCGCTATTAGTCTAATAATAACCGTTTGACCCGGAGGACCGACAAGCTCCCAGCTAGCCTGAGAACAGCTAGCCCCTGAGCGGCGTTGCTGGGAACGAACACAAACACCTAATGTCAGTATGCTTATTTTCCTAGTAGCGCCCAGCGGGAGATCTGTGACAGCTGTGCGCGTAAGCCGGACATTCCGTCCTTCCTTCTATTTTGGTCAGTTCTAGATTTGTCAGGATGAACGAGGCGTCACAACGAGAGTGTGCAGTAACGCATTTGTCGAAAATTCACGTGCGAACCGAGCAGTGTCACGGTTACTGGCGGCGAGGTGTTGCGCCAGCCATGGATATTCTGTAGGAAGTCGAGTGCGGTTTGGTGTGAGGCAGATCTGTATAAGTATAGGGACATATCCCGGAAAGAGAATAATTTTGTTTCCTCATCAGCATCAACATCTTCAGCCTTCTAGCACTTCTTCAACACACTCAATACTACTACTACAATTCTTCATCTTCATTACTCACCAACAAACAACCAAAACAACTTTCAGAGTTCTTACTCTTCACCTTCACCACCAACAACCATTACTACTTCCTTCTTAGGAAACCAACCCACCACCTTCAAAATGCAGAGCTTCACCATCACCGCTGCCTTCGCCGCCATGGTCGCCATGGTTTCCGGCCAGACCTTCACTGCCGGCCAGGCCATCACCGTCGCTGGACAGACCGTCACTCTGCCCACTGCTATCACCGTCTCGGGCTTCAACCTGTCGACCATCTCCGTCGGCAACATCGCCGTGCCTACTGTGTCGCTCTTAAGCGATTTCAGCTTCAGCTTCAGCTTCTTCAACATGACAACCATCCACTCCCTCATGGGTGTCTAGACATACTTGTCGTTGGTTGAAGATGAGCGGGCAGCGACAGGGGCTTCTTTGACGCACCGCTTACAACGGATCGAATCAGCTGTGCTTCAAAGCGTCTTCACCAAACCGGCCTTTGTCGCTGCCTCCTCATTTTGATTTGGTGGTTTCACTTGCATAAAAAGATCTTCGCATGTTCTGGCTTCTTGTATCTGGTTTTCCAATCATTCCCTTTTCCTTTGTCTGGCATTTGAAGGGAAGTTTAATGGGTTGCACATCACACAGAGAGCTCTTCACTGGATATACATACATAGAAAGAGACGTACTGCATCAGGAATCGCGAGAGGGAGGCTTTAATTGGTAGGGGTGGATTTTGTTTCACTTTCAGATAGTCAATCAATCTTTTCCGTTTCCATTACTTTTTTTTTACATGATTACACTTTCATTAACAACTGACTTCGTTGTGCCTGCAAGTGACCAATCATTGCATATCAAATTTGCTTTCTCACTTTCAAACTCCCAAGACCACTGTACTTCCGAGCCATTTAATTCTAATGTTCGAATTTTAGTAAAGGTCGGTAGCACTCGCCATGGCTTGCAGGAAGGCAATCAGTTGATACAACATGGTGTATGCACCTTGCTGGAGCTTGGTAGCTCAAGCCCTCCGTGGCTCATCTCAACCACATTCTTTCTCTGCAAATAGGTCTGTTGTCAAAAGTACCCTTAACCATCTATCCACACAATAAATTCGAAGTTCAAAAGATCGACGAGTCTATATGCCTGGCGTGGATCGATGGCCTTCTTGATGTATCACCAGGGGAACTCCGATCCATCCATGGCAGCTTACAACCCCACATCCTTCAGTCCGCCCCGAAAAAGCTTGACATCAAACAGGTATTTAATCCGTACCTATTCTACCTGCTTTTTCTGCTTCTTCACTCATCACAAGTCGGATCATAAAGTCGTATATTGCCTGATCAATGATGATGAAGCAATCTGTCCCGCTAAACTGTGGAACGTTGAAAGGCGAACCGGGGCAGACCCAGCTCGACTGAGATCTCGGGGGTGATGGGACAAAGAATGGAAAAGGCACAAATGGGATGATAAGGGTACACTGTGTCGGACGAAGCCATGACATGTCCGCGATGGCTGTCTTCAACGGTTTGAAAACGAGAGAGGAGCTGTGTGCCGTGACCTGGACGAAGGCAAAGGCATAGAGCAGTGAAGGGAGAAGAGAGTAACGATGTTGGACTTGAGTAACCCGTGGGGCCAGTGAAAAGATATAGCGTGGAAGAATTGAGAAGAAAGATAAGGATAGTTTATGGAAGATGAACGTTGGCGATCAAGTTTGTGGTGTTGCGAAGGAAGCTTGGAAGAGCTGGAAGAAGGAACGAGTTAAGGCAGAGGGGAGACCATTATTACTTTTCAGTGTCAGTCTGCTCACTCAATTGGCACTGGCGAGTGCCTTCGACTTCCTCATAAGGCTACCATGGTCAAGTCGGTTTCTACCAGCAATGGGAAGTACAGCTGCAAGTGCGTCGTTGGATGATGGGTGTACAATATGCAGTGCACATGTCTTCTTCTGGATGCAAGTGCACAGTTGGCAGGTTTCTTTAGGCAGCCGCCTTCTGTCCGACAAGGCTAGGTACTAAACAAAACACTTGCTCCCTCTCCGTGAAGTCGGATTGGCATGTGTTCGGGAATATCGACCAGAGTCAGCCTGGATCATTGGCGGTTGGACGACATCGCAGTAAGACTCATGTTACATGTCAAGTTCTGGAACCAGCAAGTTCGTTATGTAACTTGGAAATGAATCCGAGGTGAAGTCGCAATTGACCAGCCTGGAGTTTGGGACAAGTGAACGAAGAGCTTTCAGTTGTTGAACATTCAGTCTCGTATTGTGCCCACAAAGGAGTGTCTTGTGTACTGAGTCCAAAGCAATAGGCCGTCTCCGCTAGCTAATCGCCAACGTCGTACCACACCAATGGTGATTGCGGCGTCATTCGTGGGACGACAGGGAGAAGGATTGGTGGCGCAGCACTTGCTCCCCCCGCACTCGCTGACGGCATACTGGAGAAACATGGAGGGCTGTTAGGCAGCAGAATTTGGGAAATACCTACTGTGTTTGTCTTGTTTCGATCAGTACCATCTGGGGAAGTTTCTATGTGATGACTCCCTCTTGAATCCCATATCTGTGATTGTTTTCGCTCCAATTGACACCGATTCCAGGAACAGAATGGCGCCTGTAACGAAAGCAGCAGCAGTCCCAAGCCCTGTGATCGCGGGCCATCATCATCTACCCCCAGGTGATAGCACGACCAGAGAATTCTTCGAACATACCAATGCACCGCGGATCAACACGGATGCTTTTATCTCCAGGTCACTGAAGGAGCACTACCCCAATCTCGAGCTCTCCATCACTCCCGCTTCCAGCTGCGAGCTCCTAGCCTACGCGCGCGCCGGCTTCGCCAGCTACGAGCCCGTCGACGAGGATGATAAATTCTGCGGGAAGAAGAGTAAGCTCCCGTCGTCCCTGCAGTGGGACATCTACGTCCCGCCCGCGCGCCGCCTCGACGGCGCCCTGGGCGGGCTCGGCGAGCAGGTCCTGTACGGCAAGTACCAGTACAAGTGGCAGGGCCAGGAGTTCCTGGTCTACCTGGTCGACGGCCGCGACGGCGTGTCCGCGTACCCGACCGTGCGCAACTACTACGTCCTGACGGCGAGCCGGCCCCGGGCCCAGCAGCTGCTGCTCGAGGCCGGGCGCTGGGGTGCGGACCTGCACGACGAGATCTGGGTGTACGACCAGGGGCGCTGGCAGAAGGACCGCGAGTTGTACGCCAGCATCCAGAAGACGTCGTGGGACCAGGTTATCCTGGACGCCGGCATGAAGCAGGCCCTGATCGACGATCACGTCTCCTTCTTCGAGAGCCGCGACACCTACGCCCGGCTCCAGGTCCCCTGGAAGCGCGGTATTATCTATCACGGCCCGCCTGGCAACGGCAAGACCGTCTCGATCAAGGCGACTATGCACATGCTGTACGACTGACGAGCCTGTGCCGACTCTCTACGTGCGGTCGCTAGCCTCGGTAAGTAGGGGACCTTTCCTGTTGATTAAGTTTTCTCAAAAACCACCCATAACAATGCGGCTGATCTGGTCTTCCTTACGGCACATAGTATGGCGGCCCCGAGTTCTCAATCAAGCAGATCTTCGGCAAAGCCCGCGAGTTCGCGCCATGCTACCTCGTGTTCGAGGACCTGGACTCGCTCATCGACGACCGGGTGCGGAGCTACTTCCTGAACGAGGTGGACGGGCTCAGGAACAACGACGGCATCTTCATGGTCGGCAGCACCAACCACCTCGACCGGCTGGACCCGGGCATCGCGAAGCGGCCGTCGCGCTTCGACCGCAAGTACCGCTTCCCGGACCCGGACCGGGCGCAGCGCGTCGCGTACTGCGAGTTTTGGCAGGGCAAGCTCGCAGACAACGACGAGATCGAGTTTCCGGACAGGCTGTGCGGGGCTATTGCCGACATCACGGATAAGTTCAGCTTCGCGTACATCCAGGAGGCGTTTGTTGCTGCGCTGTTAGCGATTGCGCAGAAGGCAAAGAAGGAGAAGGAGAAGGAGAAGGAGCAGCAGAAGCCAGGCGGTGGAGAGGAAGGGTTGACTACTACTACTACTACTACTCAGGAGCTCGAGGACGACTGGGTCGGTGTCGTAGGTGGGGGTGATGGTGGCGGTGATGATCTGGAGGATCTGCTACTCTGGGTCGAGATCAAGAAACAGATCAAGATCCTGCGGGAGGGGATGGAAGACAAGGGACGGCAGGCGGCTACAAAATTCAGGCAATTCAGGCTCGATCTCTTATAAGAGGGAGTTTAAACGGATGATTAGTAAATGAAATCTATTAAGATGGAAAATTGTATAAGTAGATGTAGCTGGTATGGCCTGGGTATTCAGATGGAATTGATTCGTGTTGGGTTTCAGTTGATTGCTGATGTTTCCTTCTACATGGTGGCGGCCAATGCAACAAGAGCTGCTCCAACTCCGGACCCGTCTTTGGCCATCCCGATTCGCAGGCGCTTGGCGTGGCCAGGTCCCAACACGTCTTCCACTGCTTCGCGTATCTCTTGTTCGAATGTCGGATAGAACTCGATTAGAGAACCATCCACGCCCACTTCGACCACATCTTCTTCCTCTTCGTCTGCCAGCTGTGTTGTTGTTGTTGTTGTCGGATTTGGTTGTTCTTCAGGCGCCATGACTGCTGCTGGGGCACCCGATTTCTTGTTAATAGCGGGTCTGAGAAGCCACCCCAGGCCTAAACTCCGCACTACCCCGTAAATGAATGCCCTGAAGCGCCGGCACATGGCGCCAAACCGACTGCTATTACCACTGCTCGAGTTTGAGCCTGAGCCTGAGCTTGACACCTTCATCTTTATGGACTGCTTTTCAACCCCCGCTGCGTCCGACTTCGATAGCAGGGAAGACACTGTCGACAGCGAGTCGCGTGGCTGGCTGCATTGCACAATAATGGCGGCAAGCGCCACTCCAGCTAAACGGGCAGACCGGCGTGCAATGGCCTTTGCTATCATCTGGATTGCGCGGGCATCGGCCTCCGACACATTGTCGTCCGCTCTGAAGATTTCGGTGACGTGCACGATGGCCTGGGAGAGGTTGCCGCTGTCATCCGCCGCAATGTGCGACAACACAGAGCTCTCAATCCCTTCTTTCCGAAACACCGGCGATCCCGGGTTTAGTGTCATGCTGAACAAATGCTCATCGGCCAAGCGCACTACGACCAGCCTCAGCAGCTCGCCCAGATAGAGCCCCGAAATCCGTTTTCTCCGCCATCTCCTGCCGCGGATGAGGCGAAGCCGCATCAAGGAGTTCGTCGTATTCTGTCGACGGGAGCACGCCTTCTAGGCCGTCGCCGAAGCAGCCCCATTCCGTATTGATGACCATCAAGTCGCCGGGCTGGCGAGTCTGGAAGTCAGCGTGTCCGTGCAGCCTCTTGACGTTCTCGAGCCTCTCCACGTAGGCGGCGTTGGTCCCCGTGCCGAAAATGGCCCCGATCGTTGTCGCCGTCGTAGCAGAAGCCTTTCCTTGCGACGCAGTGTATGCTCGAGTGAGCAACGTGCCAACACTATCGTTCGCCAGCGCGACCACGAGAACAGGAACATGGAGCTCGTCCAAGCCCTCCTGCAGCATCTCGCACGGATCGCGACCCAGGGCCTCGGGGATGTTCCACCCCTTATCCCAGAACATCACACTGCCTTTGGCCAATGTGTGCTGTTCATAGGTGAAGCTGAAGGTGAAGCCTAACTTGCGAAAGTCCTCGCGCCGCAGAGAATGGCCTGCCACACTTTGGATCCCCATCGTGTAGGTCGGCCTCCGGGTGATCCTTCAGAAAGTCTCGGATCTTTTCTGCGATAAAACGGAAGAGCGGCTTGTAGCTTTGGCTGGTCGTGAGCGGGCGAAGGATCGGGTACTTAGTCTGCACAAGCGAGTATGTGCCATCGCCGTGTAAGTGTACGGAACAGACTCGGCAATTGGTGCCTCCCAGGTCGACAGCCAGGAAGACTCCCTTCTCCCGCCCGGTCGGAATTGCCCTCACATATGACGGGATTTGGCTAAGACTGTCTGGCTGCTCCAGTGCATTCTCTGTTAAATCACTTGTTAACAAACAGCTTAGTCCCCCCTGGCAAGCCAGTTCCAATGACGACTTACTCATGTGGTCCACGAAGTGCGCAGTCACCTTGCGCGCATCTCGGCTACTGAACTCGAATTCTCGGGCAATCCGTTCCGCCCGGGCAAGCAAGCCTGATGTTGAACTGGCATTGCTGAGCGACATCACACTCAAAGTGTCATACGCTGTCTAGCGTTCGTTCTTCACGACGAATCAAGGGGCGCAACGACCAACGACCCCAGTGAAGGAACAGATAATATGATGATACATGAGTCCCGAGAGACTTCATGAGATCTATGGAAAGAACCGACATGGTAAAAAACCTAAAAAGCAACCAGAGAAAGTTGCAAGAGCTAGCAAACGTTGTTGCTGATCCGCCGTAGGTATTCTGCAATGCCCGGTGTTTCGCTGAATTTCTCATCAACCGACCGGGTAGGTGGAGTTGCTTCCATTATTAGCGAGTGTGTACCCCATGCATTGCGCATACCCGGCCATTTAACCGACAATTCCCGGATGGCCAGGATCCCCCTCGCCTCGACTCACGATGCTTCTGGTCAGAGCCGTTTCTGGTTAGAATGCTTAATCCTAGCACGGCTCGTACGTAAACAAAATACATTTGCTGAATGTAACATGCAGGATAAGTAACCTGGATGCTACACAATCGCAGTGGGTGATTGTACGGCTCCACCGATAGCAACAACCCCACCGCCCGTTACCCCAGGGGGTAGGTCGCTAAGCCACTCTGCCACTATCACTCACCCCTGCGCGCACACCCGCCGCCTGTCGGACGAGAAGCGCTCATGGGTTCCTCACCTGACTCTCGACCCAGGCCTGTATCTTCTCACAATGTGTGCGACGACGCAATTGCAACAGTCTTTGCCCAGCATTTTTGGATCTGTTTCCACCACCAACACCACCAATGCGACTGCTTCTACCGTGAGCCTATGGAATCTCATCTGTCGTGTCCAGCGGGGTCATCGTCCGAATTGTGCTACGCCAATACCTGAACTCTGATCTGCCGTCTGTTTACCAACGTGGGGCGATTTTCTTTTACGCTGCACACCTAGACTACCGTTGCAGACATCAGCCTGGGCATCGCGGCACTGGCCCTAAGATGACGAGCAACAACATGTCTCCGGGCAGTGTACATTACGGGCCGAGCAACCATGCGGAGGAGTCTCGGTCAGAGGAGTCTGCCGAGCCGAAAGCCCGCAAGGCATGCAGTCAGTAACCCTAGCATCTCCCGCCCCCGTGATCTGGTGTGCTGTGTGTCACGTGCTGTGTGCTCATCATCAAGCATGTAAACAGTCAATTGTCGAAGACAGAAAATGAAGTGTCGTATAGATAACGGGAACACATGCCGGCGATGTCACCGGTCTGGTGTGCCTTGCATCTTCGTGCCCCGGGCCAATGCCGCTGGTCTTCCTATCAATCTGGGCATCCTGGACCCATCTCAGGCTGAGATCAACAAGACGGTCATGCGGCGGCTCAAGATGATTGAGGATTACCTTGGCCTCAGCGCACCCGAAGAGAGCTGCCTGGAGACGGACCCGCCGAATGGGCAGATGGAAGAAGACGAGCCAGAGACACCCGAAGACCACGCGCTGAGTGCGCTATGGATGGCTGCTGCGGCGTTGGAGAAGGTCTGCCCGCCCTCCATTGGTGGTGGCGCCGGCAGCATCATCTGGCAGAGGAACATGATCAAGCAGCTCTGGCTGCGCTTCCACGAGACGATGCCGCGTCTGCACTTCCTCCCCAGCAAGCAGACCTTCTCGTCGCCGCGGCCCGTCCTACTCGCGTCGATCCTCTACTGCTCGAGCGCGCGCGGGACGCCCGAGGTGGCGGAGCTGGCACCCCACTACTTCGCCGTCCTGTGCAACGCCATCGCGCAGCTCAGCATCCCCAACAGCGAGATCGGGCGGCCGCCCGACGGCGCGGACGAGGCCGAGGAGTGGGCCTTCCAGACGGTGCTGGGCATCATCCTGGCGGGCCTCCTGACCGAGGCCTACGTGCGCGAGACGGGCGTCTGGATCTCGGTGGCGTACCGCCTGATCCTGGAGCACTGCCCGCCGCACGCCGATGACGGCGGGCCGCACAGGTACGGGTGCGCGCGCGAGTGGCGCCGTTTATTTAGTGGGTGCCAGATCGTCGACCTCGAGCATGCGAGCCTGCATCTGTCGTGCCCCGTCATCCCCATCGAGGCGCCGCTGCCGGCGCTGCGCATCTCGCCGCGCGACCAGCTTTATCGGTTGTCGCGCATGATGCACACGGGGCTCGCGCACTTCACGGGGCGCGGGCTGCCGACTATTTGGTCCTGCTTCACGCGCGAGAGCCCGCCGCCCGACGCGGTGATGAGCGCGACCTGTTCGTTCAGCGCGGTGGATGCGGCCGTCATACGGGATTGGGCGCGCCAGCTGGACGAGTGGCTGGTTGATTTTAGCAGCAACAGCAGCGCCTCCGTCTCCCACGATCCTTCGTCGTCGTCCTCGTCGGTGACGTCGGCGGCGGCGATGTCGGAGCAGGACCGGACCCTGGTCTTCCGCCAGTACGTACTCCACCGCCTCGTCGTGCTGTCCATCTACCACCCGGCCCGGGGATGCAACCTGTACTCCAACAGCATCACGCCCAACGAGCAGTTCGAGCTGCTGCTCTCGGCGCGCGCGACGCTGCGGCTGCACCTGAACGACAAGTCCATCTGGTCCAACTGGGACTTCGTCATGATCACCTGGGCGGCGCTGATCGTGCTGCAGGCCGTCGAGGGCGGGGCGGGGGAACTGGATGGTAAGTCTACATCACATCACATCGCATGTTTCTTTTACTCCTGTTAAACCCCCACCCGCACCATTACTCACATGAGTACAATTGCCACAACATTGACAAACTGACTGACCCAAAATTCACCCGAGTGCAGACCTCACCAACATCCGCATCCACCTCGACATGCTCCGGCAGACCAACGAGCCCCGGCCCAGCCTCCGCGCCATGCTCGTGGCGCGGCTCGAGCAGAGCCTCGAGTCGGTCCAGACCCCGAGCCCGACGGCGCTGCGCGACCCCCTGCAGCAGCCGCCGCTGCCCCTGAGCCCCGCGTTCGACTACTCATGGCAGATCTTCGACCAGGCCAGCCTGCAGCAGATGACGTACCCGGCGTGGCCGTTGGCGCCGCAGTTGCAGGCGGCGCCTATGCAGTGAATACTCAATCAAGTTTTGGGTTAACGGGTGTCAGGTCGCCTAGCAGCTTCCCTCGTCTCTCTTCTGTGGCTTATTTACATTGACGCTATTGATCCGCAAACCGAGCGTCGCGTCCTTGTGGACGACCACCATGCTTCTGTACGAATACATCTGCAGGCAGCACAACGGCGCAAATGTGTGGTGGTTCAGCCCGCCCTCGGCGGCCTCTCGTAGCGCATTGGCTCAACCGGCGTCCGAGGCAAGCATGAAACCCTCCTTGGCCTTCGTGATAGTCTGCGCCACGACGGTCAGCGGCGTCTTGGAGACCTGCTCGACTTCGCCGCCGAAGAAGCGCGCCGCGTTGGCCGGGACCGTGTCGTACGCCAACGTGTTGAATCGCATGCGGCTCGCCAGGTTTGGCCCGGGCTCGTTAAAGGTGACGTGGCCGTCGCCGCCCACGGCGTTTGGAAATAAATGGTATCCCCAAAAGTCCTGATGGCCCGCTCGTGTGCCACACAATTGGCTTATAGGCCATCCGACGAGGAATTGCTACCGTCCAGGATGTGGATGTTTTCGGGGCACACTTCGACGCGCGAGACGAAGACGTGTTCGTCCATGTTGTTGATGGTGGCGAATTTCCGGAAGAAGACATAGTTTGAGGCGTAGCCGCGACGTGGTTTTTATAGATGGTCAGGAGGGTTATGCTGCCTGTGGGCAGGCCTGGATGGAGAGGGGTTTGGAGCGGGTGGAGGTGAAGGCGTTTATGCGATCTACATGTGAAGATTCTTGGTCGGAGAATAAACCCTCAAACACAGATGTGGTAGTGATGGGAAACTTGTGATGTATTTTGAAATGTACGAGGAGGCGGCCGGCGCATTTTTTCGGATTATGAGTACCATGACGGGATGGCTTGTATGTCTGGGTATTATAATGACGCAGTATCCATTGCTGATGTCAGGATCGTTGATGACGATGTACGAAGATCTATTGGGCATAGATAGTGAGCAGGCTTGGTTGACTTGATTTGCCGTCAGACTATCTGCCTCATCCCTCCCTTGGGAGAGAAAACCAGGGGAAGGGGACGAGGAATGTGTAAAATGATCTGCCAATGCTATACAGGCCAGCACTGTATGATAAGGATGATCGATATCCGGGTTTCACTGTCCGGGTTCTTGACTGAGATGGAAGGCACGGCCCTTATGGAGCACTCATTTCCATAAATAGCACATGACTAATGGCTAGGTGGTCGCAATACGCGTAACTACGGCCCAGGTTGCCCGGCTATTAGGGTTGCGTACGGATCCGGTCAAGCTTGCCGGAATGTGGATTGGACGTGGCAGCTACTTGAATTCGCCGGGCTTGTCCGCGCCGGCCAATGTCGCCGGACTAGGGAACGGGGGATCGACTGTGGATGGGGACGAGCACGAGAGGACCCACTCACCAGCTACATCCCCGGGATTGGGAAAAGCTTGGTCTGCTTTGGGCAGGGATAGACAGTGGCGTGGGGGTTGGGAATATGGATCAATCGTACGATGTGGGATGTGGGAGGCTGCCTGGGTTGAGAGGATGCGGGAGAGGATTCCTGGTAAGGGAGACCATGATGAGGGGACATGTGTCGGTTGCATGTGGGTGATGGCGACGATCATATACGGGCGCATAACAGGATGAGTTGAAATAAGGGTTCTGATCCTGATTTGGGTCGTCACGTAACGATTCGGAGCAGCTGTAGGAGCAAGGGCAATCAAACAAGTACAAGTGCAACATATCATAAGATGTTCCATTTGGCATAATTGTCATCTAATTAAGGTTCTAATTAAGTGCTTGATTTTGATCATGGTGCTCAATCCCCACGGTAGGATAAAACCAGACATACAAGACCAATGGTACATATATATATCTATTCTTTGGGTCGGCCGCTCAACATCATTCCAATCCGGCCCCCCTCCGCTCAATGCTCCTTATGCGTCGAGATCTTCCGCTTATAGTCCTTCCGCGCGACGAACCACCAAGCCAAGATAATGACCGGCAACGCCCCGACCACGACGCACGTGTAGTTCATGCTCTCGGCCGCGACGGGCATGCTGTAGGGAAAACTGAAAAACACGATGGCGAACAGCAGCCACCCCACGGTGACGCCGTTGACCAGCCAGCCCCAGAAGGCGCCCATGTGGAAGTGGCCGCGGTGCATGTGGCGCCGGCCCGTCAGCATGTTGGTGCCGATGGGGATGAGGTAGGCGATATTGTTGATGGTGACGGCGGCGCCCAGCATGCTGTTGAAGGCGGTGCTGCTGCCGAGGTACAGACAACCCAAGGCGGCGACGCAGGCGGCCACGGCGAGCTGGGCGTTGAGGGGCACGCCGAAGCGGCCGGACACCTTGGCGAGGGTGCGCGAGAAGGGCACGGCGTCGTCGCGCGCGAAGGCCCAGAGGACTCGGCTCGTGGACAGCTGCGAGGACACGACGCAGGGGCCCAGGGCCACGAACAGGATGAAGGTCAGCCCAAAAGCGCCGCCGCTCGAGCGCGTCACTTGCCGGAACAGCTCGGCGAGCGGCAGGCCTGTGGGGGTTGAGGCTAGGGCGGCGTAGTCTTGCACGCTGAACATGAGGGCGATGAGGTAGGTTAGGCCGGTGCCGAAGGCGATGGTCAGGGTGATGGCGATGGCGAGGGGGGCATTGCGGGAAGGCTGTTGGTTGATGGAGGTGTTGTCAGTTAATCAATCATCTGCGGTTCTTTCTTGACACAGATTGAAGATGGGTTCGGTAAGGGTAATGGTGGAGTAGGTGCATTCTTACGTTAGGCATCTCCTCAGTGATGTGCGTGACACCATCCAGTCCCCCCAAACTGTAGAGCGGGTTGACGAGCCCCGTGATGAAGCAGATAACCTGGTTCTCCCAGCCCGTGTTGTTGACCCAGGTCTTGAAGACAAACTCGGGCGACTGGTGGGTGGGGGCGCAGGCGACGACGGTGACGAGCACGGCGAGCCAGCCGAGCTGCAGGTAGAAGAGCGAGAACTTGTTCAGGGCCGGGATGATCCGGTTGCCGAACATGACGACGCACGCCGTCGCTACGTTCAGGCCCTGGTAGATGATGAAGGTCTGCCACGTCTGCAGCTCCAGGTCGGCGTGGTACAGCGCGATGAGCGCCGCCAGCGTCTGCGCGTAGATCAGGTTCGTCGAGGCTGTGGTGAAGATCCCTGTAAATAGAAAAAGAGTGAGTCCTTAGGCTCTTCATGCCATGAGCCTCCATTGAGCCCAGGCTTTAAGAGGCAGCACCACTTACAGCCAAAGCAGGTGAACCATCCTGTGATGAAACTGAGGAAGGCCATCATCTTCTTGGGGCGCCACGGCGGCGATCCAGTGGTACATGCCGCCCTCGGTCGGGTAGCTCGACACGAATTCGGCCAAGGAGGCGCCCAGAAACGATTGCAGAAACGTAACCAGGATGAAGCCATAGATGATGGCGCCCGGACCACCGGCATTGATCTCGGTCACGATGCCCAGACCTAGCCCGGTCCAGGAGATGGTGGTCGTGGAAGCGAGGCCGATGAGGGACAGAATCGTGAAATGGCGCTTCAGCTCTTGTGTGTGACCTGCGACTCATTGTGAGCTTGTGACGTCGTTCAATGTGTAAATGGGCAGATTGGCTCACCCATCTGCGCCAAGCGTAGCTCATCGGCATTCATGTGCTGCTTCTCCACAGAAGCGGTCGTGTCGACGACCCCGTCCGTCTTGCTCGAGATGCTTTCGCCCATGGTTGGTGTTTGCTCTGTTTATCCAATCCTCTCAAGCGATTGATTGACTGCTGTGGTCAAGAAAAATTCAAGAGGGCGAATTGATCAAAGACAAGCGACGCCGGAAAGAAGAAGAAGAAGAAGTCCATTCTCTGGCCAAAGTGAGAATACGACATGTTCGCAGCATCATGCGATATTCATATGCGTTACACATCTCATTATCTCGGTTGCTAACTCGTATTATCTAAGTAGGTATCGGTCGGTCGCTGGCAATCAGTCCCGCCTTTGCTGATAGCGCTGTGTGACCCCTGGCAGTGGAGTTGCAGGCGATGGGGCCCTGGGCTTGCTGCAGTAGGTTAGGTGGTAGATGGGCGAACAGCTCTTTGGGAATTATGATGGGTTTATCCCGAAGATACTTTGGACACCCGGACTACTTTACCCCATCCTGGTAGCATGCGCCATGAGATCGGGTCTGGATCAATCGCTAACTCCCCGTTGCGCTGGGGAAAGTGAACAGAGCATTTTGGGGAAGGGCCCGACTTTGAGCGATCAGGGAACAGGCCGATTTGGGGTTGAGTCTGCTATCGTCGGCCCACTCAACTGCCCGGGCTTGGCCGGCTTTGCGTTGATACCTTTTCAGCTACGGTCGCAACTGCAAAGGCGCAATGCGCTCGGTACTTCCCGCGTGCGGCAATTTTGATATATGTCCATAGGTAGAAGAGATATCTCATGAATAGAAAAATAAATATCGCATACCAACACAGCAGGAACATCCAATTTTCCAAAGTGCAAAAAAACAATTAATTTGCACTAGCCGCGAATCGAACGCGGGGCCCATCGATGGCAACGATGGATTTTACCACTAAACCACTAGTGCCTTGGATAGCAAAGATGATCATGATGACAATTCTGCAGATTTTGAAATATATATATGTTGGTATCAGGCATTAGATATCGAAAACCGTTGATCATCATTCCCTGCTTTAACCGAACTCTGCACCCTAAACATAGGTTTTCCCATCACCCTCATGCACGCACCAACTTCCACTTGAACGACTCGATCCTGTCGAGGTCATCACTGTGCACGCTACCACTATCCACCCGGATATCGGTGCGCCGAATGACGCCCTGCCTTTGCTCCCCACCGTCCCGAGCCGGGGCGGCTCCATCTCGATGGCGAAAGGCAGCTCTTCCGACTCGTCCGGCTGCTGAGCGCTTGATGCCCCGCCTCCCCTCCTCTGCCGTCACTGTAGCCGCCCGCGGACGTGACCTTGGAGGTGCGAAAGTGGTCCTGCGCCGTCGTGCGGTCGTAGTCCCCGAACGACGACGTCGTCGCCGTCCCGCGGCTCGGCTTGATGATGCTGAGGGGCAGGTGCAGGCTCCCCAAGACGACGCCGAGGCCGCGCTCGAACAGCGGCTTGCAGAAGGGCGTGCAGGCCGCGACGACGCCCAGCAGCTGCTCAAGCGCGGTCCAGATGCAGACATACACCGCCTTGGCGCCGAAGTCGGTGGTCGCGAGCTTCTCGGGCGGCAGGAACGCGGCGTTGGCGAGGTCGCGGACCTCGAGGTTTTTCAGGAGGGGAACACGCGCCCGCGAACAGGCCCAGAGACATGAGCAGGCCCAGCACCACGCGCTCGCGCTTGGGCCGCCGCAGGCTCCACAGGAAGCTCAGCGGCGCCAGCGAGAGCAGCACGTCGGTCAGGATGCTGGCGACGGCGCCCAGGGTCGAGGCGATGGTGATGGCGACGGGCGGCAGGCAATGCGGGTTCGGGCCGGCGTGGGCGAAGTCGCCGTACGCGGCGGGCAGGGGGCGGCACTGGAGCAGGATGAAGAAGAGGTTGCCGAAGCCGTACAGGCTCATGAGCACGATGTTGAACCAGATGTAGACCTGGAACCAGAACGACGTCTTGATCTGCAGCAGCGTGAGGCCGATGGACGACTTGATGAAGGCCATGGCCAGGCCCCAGATGGGGATGGCGAAGAAGCCGTATTTGCTCGTGCTGACGAACTCTTGGGGGGTCTTGAGGCCGGGCGTGAAGATCATGGTTGCGCAGAGCAAGCCCCAGTCGACCAGAGTCAAAGCCTGGTAAGTAAGGCCCTGGGTCAGCCGCAGTCCATCGATAGAGAGACAGTTGAGTGATTAGCCCTGGTGGTACTTACGAATCCCAACGTGATGCAGACCTCCGCCCACAAACTTGTGCGGGTTCTATATCTTGCCATTCTCACGCCGAACGTCAAGCCCGACAGGACGACTAAGGGAGTAGTGACACCGAAGAAGACATTTGCCGACTGCACGGCGTGCTCACTGATGAACACCGGGGCGGTTGGGTCCATTGTCGCTGCTGAAGGATACTTGATCTACAAAGTATGTTCAGTTGGTACGAGAACTAGTCTACAAACTACTCATGGCGCATCTTGGGTGGACTTGAATGCTCTCATATATCCTCATGGCCTCTTTGGGCTTCGCAGACCGGTTTCCCTCCAAGCTGACTCGTCCTGTCTTACTGTTTCCGGGACGCCATTCCGGGGAGACACAGCCGCGCCGTCCCAAAACAGAAATCAGGTACCGGGTAGAAAGCAATGTTCATGTTCAGGCCTTTCGTGCGACGGCCCGAAGCTGACAACGAGAACGCCACGACGTCAAGGGTGCATATTTATGTATTTACCCCGTCTAATGACAAGCCGTTAGGGAACGCCACAAATCTCCGCGACGACAGGGACGTGCTTATCAAGCATCGTGTCATGTTACCTAATGGGGCCGAGCCGATCGATCCCCAGATTGTGTAGCATCCCATCGTGGCAACGAAACAAAACGAAGCATATATGTATGTAGGCTAATAGTGCGAAACCCGGTTCCGACATATATCTCAACGGTCTTAAGAAAGTGCCGGCAGGCTTGCTTCCTATTGGATGCTGCTTCATCAGGGGCCAGGGGTTCCATCCGAACCCGCACGTTCCGTGCATGACATGGTCGCACCGTCACCGGCTGCCTGCATATAGTCCGAGGTACCAGACGAATCATTTTCTGCAACTTTTTTCACTTTCGAATCCTGTCTAGGAAGCGGCTTTATGCTTCATCTGTCACATCTTCTGTGATAAGATTGTAATATCGTGATTGATCTTCCCGATCTTTGGGCGACGAACGATCGATCTTCGGGGTAAGGGATGAAAGGGACGAAAGGGATGACATGCAACAGCTGCCGCGCCCCTTATAACTGCCAGGTATAGCTTCGGTAGCCATTCTGGAACCAATTCAATCGGGCTGAGGGCCGGGCAACACTCGGAGCCGGTGTCCCTTGCGCCCATGACACATTTGGACTGGCTATTTTCGGGTGTTTGCATAGGCGTGCGCCACATCCACAGGCCGACGCAGCGTGCGCACTGAGAACTGTAGCCGAGGCCGCATTATAGCACCGGGGGGTATAATAGACAGGAAATCAAGTAGGCAGTTCATCTCACTACTACGCTTTGCGTTTCTATGCTGGCTGCGAGGGCTCCGGCTTCTGCACAAGCCGAGGAGCAGCAGGATCAAGCCCTAATATGACTTAACCAACATATGATTTAGCTGCTGCCCTTGCATTTGTGTGTGCGCACTCTTATTCATCCGAGTGGCCGCCTCCCCTCGGCCGCCTCTGCACTGGGCGTATAACTTGACATATCACTCGACCAAATCTATTTCTCCTCCTTGCCGCTACGCAAGCCCATGTCTCAAACAACCTTTGCTTTATTGCTGTTGCCTTTCTTGTCCACACAAGGGAAAGCCATTGGCGTCTTGTCTTAGTTACTCCCCACACATCATCATCATCATCATCAACATCAAGAACACCGACTCATCGGCGTGTACCTACATCTACCGAAACGCATAACAACTCCCATCCAATGGAATTTCATGCATTCGGCTTCTACGCCTTGGCGCTGCTGCTGGCCACCGCTGTGCTTCCGAACCTCAGTCTGGCAGTCACGACGCCATCCTCATGCGGAGCTGGCGCGGCGGCAGTGGGCATCGACAGCACCTGCACCAAGCCGTACGTCCGTAAGGAATGGTAAGTAGTAGTTCTATCTAGTAGTAGTCATTGTCGCTCGTCCATTCTTCCTTCCTTCCTGTCATACCCGAGCTGTCACTGTCTCAAATCTATTACCGATCAGGCAACAGATGATGTGTGATCTTTTGGGCTGATTTGTCTCCGTCTCCCCACGGGGTGTGGGGAGACGAAACGAAACAACAGGCGACGATTGACGATGGATGAACGCTACTCGTATATCGACGCCGTCAAGTGCATGATGGCCAAGCCGGGAGTCGCGCCCCTGGACGCCGTGACCAATAGGTTCGAGGACTTCCTCGCCACCCACATTGTCCAAGCCTTCGACTCCCACTTTGTCGTAAGTTCACCGCCTCTTCCCGAGCGTGGGTTGATGATGAGACATAATACCCTGACTAACCTTGTTTACCACACCCCTCGAAAAGGGTATATTCTATCCCTACCACCGATTCTTGCTCTCGAGGTACGAGCAGGAGCTGTGGGAATGTGGATGGAGCCGTGGCCTTGGGCAGCCGTATTGGGACTGGACGCTGGATGTGGAGCACGATGACGACTTGCTCAACTCGCCCGTCTTCGACACCGAGACTGGGTTTGGCGGGAACGGGGGTTGGATCGGCGGCAACTTCACGCATCCTGCCCCTGGCATGGTGAGTAACTACCTACCCACTCTACTTGGCCTTGGATCGAAGGCCTTGGATCGAAGGACTTGGTCACTGCAAACGTTCTTCGTATCCATGGCGTTTGGTTTACCACACCGCCCTCCCTCCCTCTTTCCTTCCCCGTCCTTCTCCCTCTTCATATCATTCAAGAACCCCACCGTCTAACCCGACCAGATCGTCCAATCCCCCCAAGACGTCCCCGACCGCACCGGCGGCGGCTGCCTCCAAAACGGCCCCTTCGCGGACCTGAGCACCTTCCTCGGCCCGCACAACAACACGGACAAGAAAGGCCGCAACTGCGTGCGCCGCGACATGGCCCCCGCTTCCTTGCGCAACATGTCGGGCCCGGCGCGCGTCGCCGAGGCCATGCGGCTGCCCGACTACGGGCACTGGGAGCGCGTCACGGACGGCGCGACGCTGCACCCGGGGCGGGCATTGGGGCGCCGGGGGGTTGTACGGGACCATGACGGACCTGTGGGCGTCGCCGGGGGATCCGGTGTTTTGGCTGCATCATTCGAATTTGGATCGGGCTTGGTAAGCATCTGCAATTGACTCTCTCATTTTTTCACGGAGCTCTCTCCCTTGCACTTTTACTGTTCTCGGGGTTTCATGTATTGTCAAGATGAAGAAGAAGTACAAAAGAGTATCATGACAGCCAGTCTGACTATTCTTATATCAGGTGGTCATGGCAGAACCGGGACGCCGCCCGCATCTACGACATCTCGGGTCCCCTGGTCTTTTTCGACTACGCCAACAAGGCCGCGGGCAATGTGACGCTCGAGTCGACGGTTTGGAATGGGCTGGGGGACTACCGCAAGGAGACGACGGTCGAGAGGGTCATGCATGTCCAGAGGGGAGACTTGTGCTATACCTTTGATGAATTATATTGAGACGAAGATTCTGTGGTAGGGGGTCGTTTTGGTTGGTCTTATACTTTGCCACGTGGGCAAATTATCAGACTCTACAACATAATTCTATAGAATGTCATCGGTATCTTTTGCAACGCGCTGGTCTTCGCCTCTGATGGGATATGGTAAAGTCATCCATTGTGTAACCTGATGCGAATGCAACTCATCATGCGGCCAGCTGCCACGCCTCCTTCTTAGGCAAGCAAAAGAGAGGGGTGGCGGAGGTTGTAGAACGTTGCACGAAGGCGAAGTTGTTCCTGTCAAGGATGTAGACTATGAAATGCCGCTTGTGATCTCTGGTGCCATTCGACAACCGCCTTCAATGGGCGAATTTTCAAATTTAAGGATATAATCCTTTCGGCAATCTGCCCATTGCAATCTTGGACTCTCCTGAGGTTTTTCCTGATTGGTAAAATGGCGGTAAGCACAACCTCAGGTCCGGAATCCCCCGCCTCCCCGGCTCGCTGGAAGGACCATTTGTTTCTGTTATGGCCACAGGTTCGGAGCAACTTGGGCTACGGGCAGATGCTGGGAGCGGGGTACAATGTAGTGCAGGCACCATTCATAATCAACAGGTTGGGATTGGTTGCCCGCAGTTGGTGACCAAGGGATAAACATTACTTCTCGTGCAGATGCAAGGGAAAGACCATGAGAGGCCAGAACCGAGGTCCAATACCTGAATTATTAATATTCATCCAGTCTGGGCAATCTTGGCGACTCATCTGTGTGTTGACAATTGGCAATACAACACCAGCCAACATTAGATTGCATTATTCTATCTTGTTATCCCGTCACTGTCGCAAAATCGAACCTCAAAGCTCTTTTATGGCTCCTTCCCTAACACATGAGCGGTAGCAATGACTCTACGAGTTGCTTCCGAAGCTGTGGTATCTGAGCTGGTGAGGGGTGGTCTCGAGGAACTACTGAGCCCTGCCGGCTCGACCCGATACGATGAGCGCATCAGCAGCTACTTCTCCCTCACTGCCCAGAAGAAGCCCTTCTGCTTCGTCCACCCCAAGACGACGGCAAAGGTAGCCCTGATCCTCAAGACGCTCCTGGCGAACCCCGACGCCCGCTTCGCCATCCGCAGCGGCGGCCACGTCATGTGGGGCGCCAGCAACATCGACGACAGCATCTGCATCGACCTCGGCGTGCACATGAACTACACCTCTGTCGACAAGGAGAAGGGCATCGTGTCGATCCAGCCCGGCGCCCGCTGGCGCGAGGTCTACAAGTCCCTCGAACTCCACAACGTCGCGGGGCTCCTGACGGGCGTGGGCATCTCCTGGTACATCCCGCGCGTCGGCTTCTGCGGCGACCAGCTCGTCAAGGCCGAGGTCGTGCTCGCGGACGGGCGCGTCGTGCACGCCAACCAGAACAACGAGCACGCCGACCTGTGGCGCGCGCTGGAGGGCGCGAGCGCGGGCAATTTTGGGATTGTCACGCGCTTCGACGTGCGCGCCCTGTCGGACGACGGGCTCTGGGGCGGCATGCTGCTCAGCGAGGCGACGGCGGAGCGCAGCGCGGACCACGTGGCAACCATGCGGCGCTTCACGGACGACTCGGAGCGCTTCCCGGACAGCTCGTACATCGTGCTCTGGAACTACGAGCCGAGCCGGTTCAGGGACATCGTCATCACCAGCTTCCTGGCCAACACCAAGGGGGTCGAGAACCCGCCGGAGCTGAAGCAGCTGTGCGACATCCCGACCATCGCGAGGGATCTGAAGCAGACAAATATGCACGACTTTGCTTTGGCTATGGACCAGCCTCAAGGAACGCAGTAAGTCAGGGTGTGTTTCTTTTGCATCTGTAACTGATTATGGTTTTCGCCAGATGTGCCTTACCTGGTCAGCTCCACTTTCAAAGCCCCAATGACCTGAGTGAAAATGAAAGACGGCTCATGTTGAATATTCCCCTCGCAGCAACTTCTGGCACACCACAACCTTCCTCAGCGACGAGCGCATCATGGCCAAAGCCGTCGAGCTGCACGCCGCAGCCGTCGCCCAGATCCGAGCCATCAGCAAGATGGGCCAGTTCAGCTCCCTGTGCCTATTCCAATCGCTGCCCAGCCACTACGGCCGCCTGGGCGACGAGCGCGGCGGCAATGTAATGGGCCTGGACAGAGCACTGAAGGGCCGCAACGCCATCATGCTGCTGCTGTCAGTCAACGTCGGCGGCGACGAGGAGGACAGCGTTCGCGCCGTGGGGCTCGAGGCGACGCGGGAATCCTTGCGTGGGGTCGACGCATTCGCGCGGTCCGTCGATGGCTTCGTCGACTGGACGTACCTCAACTACGCGGATTGCTCGCAGGACCCGCTGCGGTCGTTGCTGGATCCCGAGGAGGTCAAGAGGACGGCGTTGAAGTATGATCCTACGGGGGTGTTTCAGACGAGGGCGCCCGGTGGTTTTAAGATCTCCGCGGTGTAATAAGGAGAGAGTTGTGGTAGGACTGCAAAGATACGGCTTGAGCGATAGGTGTTTCTGTAGAAGGGCTCCTGACAGCCGGCATAGATGATTAACGAACTCCTTGATAATTTCACCTATCCCTGCGGTATGCTCCTTGAGGGTTAGACAGTGCCAAGGTAAATAATCACCTTTCTTGAAATGAGACTTGATCAGGCATCCGCGTGGAAAGATGACGCTGGCCAATCAAGTGCCCATGGTCCAATTCCGGTTCAATTAGTGTGGAGGATGATCTACCGCCCATCGTGGGTATAGAGCTTCGTGATAGGCTGTGGCTTGGGCCTCACAATACTCCAAGGTGTACATGGCGTGAAGCCAAATCCACACCATGGAGCTTCTAGGAAGGTGACACATTGAAAATATAGGGCGGGATATTTCTAGAACACCGGCATGGAGAAAGCAACCTTCGATTCTTGGTTCAGATGCTGCACCACTGTCAGTCTCCATATGCCCGAAGTGTGGTGTGGCCCCTTCTCCAACAGATAACCTGCCTCGATGCGTGGATATTAATATGGATAAATGCCTACAACGGCCCTTCTCCTCGATTGCCACGTGCCGGCAATTCAGCCCGCATGTTATGACAGCCCGGCAGATGTTATACCGGAGGCCCTGGCTCTATAATAGGAACATGTAATTCCCCGAGTTCTCTTTTAAGAAACCCCAAGAACGGCCCAAAAACCTGGTGTGTCTTTTTCCCTCGCGTTGATCGACAACTCAAAACCAGCTTCTTGTCAACTCATCGAAAACCGCATACACAAGCACCCCACCTATACGTAGGATAGAAAAGGCTTTTATAGCCAGACCACCAACCGCCATGCATTGGACATCCTTGCTGGCCCTTGGGGCCGGCCTCGCCGACGCACTTCCCTCCAGCGAGCTACTCGAGGCGCGCCAGTTCGGCGGCGGCCAGCGCACGACGATGCTGCGGTTCGGCTGCGCGCAGGTCGTCATCGACCGGCTGGACCCGCTCGTCAACCCGGCCACGATCCCGAGCCCGCACGTGCACCAGATCGTGGGCGGCAACGGCTTCAACGCGTCCATGACGACGGGCGACGTGTCCGCGACGGCCACGTGCACCACCTGCGAGTTCTCCGAGGACTTCAGCAACTACTGGACCGCCAACCTCTACTTCAAGGCCCGCAACGGGACGTACAAGCGGGTCCCGCAGCTCGGCGCCGCGTAAGTCGTGGACATGACATGACTGCCTCTTTACACTTTGTTCTATCTTTCTTTGGCAGACAGATGCTGACGCCTATCTTGGGTATGAACGACGATAGTCTGCAGTTCGGCGACCAGTACAGCACCAAGATTGGAGGCGGTGTTCTTGTCTACTACGTTTCGGCCGCACCGGGCCAGATCACTGCTTTCAAACCCGTAAGAGTCCCACTCATTAACGTCCCGAGAGTAGCAAGGGGGTGTTGAGTCGTTGGTTCGGCAGCAAACTGACATGCTTTGGACCGACAGGGCTTCCGTATGCTCGTCGGAGACGTGAACAAGCGCACCGCAGCCGGAGGTAACAAGATGCAAAACTGCTACCGTTGCTACACGGGACCAAACTTTGGCGGCGACTACTCTGCTCCGTGCGCGGATGGTCGGTAAGTGGCAACAGCCCAGCTGCTACTGGGAGTCTTGCACCAAACGGTTACAAGAAGCGGGCAGAAGCTGACATGATCCTACGCAGTCTCGACACCGCTGCCCTTCCCACCGCGGCCTGCAAAGGCGGCATCCGCTCCAACATCCTGTTCCCCACGTAAGTCAACATACCCCTGCTTCAGTAGACACCAAGGATTGACGCAATGTCTGATTCCCCTACGACACAGCTGCTGGGACGGCAAGAACCTCGATAGCCCCAACCACCAAGACCACGTCGCCTACCCGACGTCGGGCCCGGCCAACTTCCTGAGCCTGGGCGGCGCGTGCCCGGCCTCGCACACCGGTGCGGATCCCGCAGCTCATGTACGAGGTGGTCTGGGACACGACGGCGTTCAACAACAAGGCCGAGTGGCCGGCCGACGGGTCGCAGCCGTTCTACTTCTCGCAGGGCGACAACACGGGCTACGGCCAGCACGCCGATTATGTGTTTGGCTGGAAGGACGACTCGCTGCAGAAGGCCATGGACACGGCCGGCTGCATGGGCGCCAAGTGCGGCGCCCTCAAGACGCAGCAGATCGACGCCGGCAAGGGGTGCTCGGTCAAGCCGCTCGTCAATGAGGACCATGACGGATGTGAGTTTTCTTGAAAGCCCCTCCCTCACTGCTTTCCCTCTTGTTTTTTGCTCCCCTTTTCTGTCCACCGATCTATTTGATTCGGGTTTTGCTGACGATGACGACTCAACAGGGATCAAAGAGCTCCCGGGTATGGACATGAGCCGCGTGGAGGCCTAGTAAGGCTCTCAGGGAACTTGGCCACTCTTACGGGCGACTCAGACATTGATTGGATCAGGTTCAGTCATTCTAAATTTGCTGCTGGATTTGCATTCGGAATTGCTATTGCGTTTTAGAGAGAGGCGAGCACAACTGGTGCGCAATCAGATCCGTCGTCTTATGTGCGTGCGGTCACCATGAAGGAAGCAGACAAGCCTGGCAAGATGGTAGGATCAATCATATTAAGTAAATAATGCCTTTCTATTGACCATCTACTTTACCCATCAATAGATAGCCAGATAAGAACGTAGGCTATCACTTATATACCAGGGTCACGACAGGCACTAGTGGTTTAGTGGTAAAATCCATCGTTGCCATCGATGGGCCCCGCGTTAGATTCGCGGCTAGTGCAATCTTTCCTTTTTACCTCTTTACCAAGTTCTTCTATTGTTCCTTTTACCAATGTCGTCTCACATATCGTCACATCTTTCACCTTTCTACGCATCCCGTTGGAGAGACCTGGGGTGGCGTGAAACTGTTGCTTGGGAGGACCTGCCAGGTTTCCCGTCCGCCATGAACGATTATCATAGCGCACCGAATCAATATCCCTATGACAACAAGTATCTGCAAGTCGTCCCAACGAACGCGATTTTGGGCTGGTGCTGTCTCTGGTATACCTCAAGCCTGAGGGAGCTGGCCAAACTGGTCCCGTCCGTCACTGCCACGATCCCGGACTGGGTGAGCATGGGACCTCTAGGGAACGATAAGTGAAGGTCCTTGTCATTCGTAAAGCCATGCGCGTTATTGCGACCTCTCCCGAATTGGGCGCGCGCCAGCTTGTCGACGCCGCCGTGAATCTGTTCCCGCCTCTTTCCGATTCTTTCGCCACATCTAACCGATATGCTCATTACCTCCAGGATGGCACCCGTTGTATATAAAGCCCCAGCGGAAGGCGATTGCCGAGCGTCTATGGCGTGAGACAATGGTTGAAAATGGTTTGCGGGGGTCGGAGGAATCGTCAAGCAGGTTGGTGACAATAGCAAGAACATTTGATTAGCCGGCCTTACTGCGCCAGCATATCCTTATCTGCATCAAGCGATTCATCAGATGGCGGAAGTTTCGCCGCGGAACAACCAACCCCTTTTGCGAGACTAATACAGCTTGCTTCTCCCTGTAATGAGAGGTGAACAAGTGCATTCGGATAAGGACCAAATCTCAGCCATAATCTCAGCCATAATCTCAGCAATCACAATTCTCGGCGTGCACCTTAGCTCCAAATCCTCCCACCTACAGTTTCACTGCTCTGGAAACACTGCGAGAAGTCTAACGGACTTCCTATCAGTTTTAGACTCCAATTTCACACCGCGGATCTTTCAAAATGGACGCTCCTGGTTTTAGTCCGAAGCAGGCCATGCCCTTCGGCCAATAAATGATCGAGATCATTGGTGCCGATGAGACTCTCGCCATCGCAAAGTACGAGATGACTCTCCTCCCCCTCCTTTCCTGCTGATGCAGTCATCCACGATACCGTATGTGGCCTCGGTCCTGCCACCCAGTCTCTCCTCGCCACCTTGCCATCTTCTGGTATCCAGATCAAGGCCACGGACCTCGCCCCAGTCAGGTATGGTGCAGCTCTACAACCACACCAGCGCCGCCAACAAGTGGCAGTCCACAGCCACCGTCATAGACGCGCAGAAGCTGGACTTCCCGGAAGCGGCCTTCTCGCACACCTTCCTGTCCTTCGGCCTGCCCATCATCCCGGATCCCGTCCGGGCCGCCACGGAGATGTACCGCACGCTCCGGCCCGGCGGCACCGCCGTCACCGCCTTCTGGCTGCAGATCCCCCAGGGCGAGTGCGCCGCCGAGACCCGCCGCTCCGTCTACGGCGCCGACGCGCGGCTCGCCGTCGAGCCCAAGCCGGAGCACAAGGACCGCGACTACATCCGGAGTCTGCCAGTCCAGGGGGGCTTCAGGTTCGAGGACGTGCAGTTGCATGAGAAGTCGGCTTTCTTGCCCGTCCAGGACTTTGATGAATTTGCGCTGGCTATTTGGTCGGCTATTGGCGTCCCAGTCGGGGGATGGACGCATAATGACGAGGATACTTGGGATGTGGCCGTGGCTAAGTACAAGGAGCTCCTGCCCAAGAAGAGCGGCTTCAATGTTGACGAACGAGGAAATATCACGCTCGAGGCTATTGCACAGGTTGCCATTGTCCGTAAGCCTCGCGAGTAGTTTGGTGCGCCATGCTACGAGTCTTGGGACTTATGTAATAGTCCATTAGTCTCGAGTCAAACTAATCGTGCTCTGCGACGATCACCAATTTCGAGCTCGGGCTTAGACCTCTCCCAAATACTTCTTCCTGCCCCAGACGCATCTGATGTGGTAGTAAGCAACCCTCTCGACCAGCTCAGTAAACAGCATATCACCCAAAGTACCCACCTGTTCGGCTGAAAACTGATTTTCAAATTCATAACCACTGTTTCATGTTAACTCAGTCTTTGTGCCATGCAGGTCACCCGTAGCTGGCCACTCGTAGGCCATGTTGTGGATATTAAACCTGGTATACGGACGAAGGTCGACCGTCATGCTAGGTAATAGTAATTACCAAGTAAATTACGAGTACTTACTCACAGGGCTGTTGTTTGGTTCCTAGCATCTAACTGAAAATAAATAGATTGCAGCTGCTGCCCCGCACCTTGGCTGTCCCCCCTTACATCTGAAGACAGATCCAACGAACAACCCGCATAAACTTAGCTGCTACCTTCGCGGCTCTCCCGGATTACTTGCGCTTCCCCCTTCTCTCTCTTACAAGTTTATCATCGGTTTCTTCGAAGCTAAGAAAGAGAATAGAAAGAGAGGACAAGAAATGGCAGCATCCACGAGCAAAATCGCCCTTCCGAAGGTTGCCGACGCCCTCATCGTGGGCGGCGGCCCTCACTCTTGCGCGCAACGTGCACACGGCCATCGTGTTCGACTCTGGCTCGTACCGTAACGTACGAGCGGACCACTTTCATATGCTGCCGACCTGGGATGGCAAGAATCCCATTGACTTCCGTGATGCAGCGAAGAAAAACACACTGGAGAACTATGAGACAGTGTTCTACCAGAATATCGGGATCCAGAAGGCCACCAAGAATGGTGAGCTGTTTGAGCTCACCGACGAGCATGGCAAAGTCTGGCAGGGTCGGACTTGTCCTTGGCAACTGGCGTCGTTGATGTACCAGCGGACATTCCAGGCTTCTCCGAGTGCTGGGGCTATAGCATGTAAGGACCAACACCTACGTGCACTAAAGAGGGGTAAATAGAAACACGAGCTAACCAACATGCAGTTTCCATTGCCTGTTCTGCCATGGGTGCGAGCAGCGCGGCAGTTCCTCCTCGGGTGTGTTAGTCATTGATGACCTCACGCAGATCCCCATCGCGCTACACGTCTCTCGCAACGCGGCCCAGCTCACCAGGTCCGTCACCATCTACACCAATGGCAACACGGCCCTTGCTTCCGACCTCAAAGCGGCTATGGGACCGACCGCCCCATTTGTGGTCGACAGCCGCCGCATCACCAAGTTCATCCTCGGCCCCGACGACAAGACGGGCTTGACGATGCACTTTGAGGATGGCAGCAGCGCCAAAGAGAAAGCCTTCCTCGCCCACAAGCCCAAGAGCAAGCTCAAGAGCGACTTCTTGGCGCGGGAGCTGGGGCTGGCCCTCACGCCGCAGGGCGATGTGCAGACACGCGGGCCCTTCGGCGAGACCAGCCTGTCCGGGTGCTTCGCCGGTGGCGACTGCGCTTCGTTTCTGAAGACGGCCCCGAATGTGGTGAACTCGGACGCGAAAAATGCGGCGGGCTTGGCAAGTCACATCCAGAGCCGGATGTACGGCCAGAAGAGTCTGAGCGAGGCCATGCAGGATATGGGGATGAAATGAGTTTTATGTCTGTGCTCCTCTAGACAGAGATAGATCAAGGACAGTAGGGCTCACGAGATTTCCCGAGGACTCATAAACACCCAGTGCCATAATATTCCTACAGTACATCACCGGTCTAGCGACACGGGCTCAGACGTATGAAGCACACAAAAAGGAAAGTATGAAATGTGCTCACTACCGGACTCGAACCCGTATCCCCTTGACTCTTTCTTGAAATCAATGTGCTTTACCATTAAGCTAAACGAGCCTGGGCAGCTTGGTTGGTTGTGTACTCGGCGATCACCATATTGCCTGCTATTAATCCAAGTCACGGTTTTAGCACTTTTTGAGAGTCGTTTCTTAGGTTAATAGTGAACTCACAGCACCTCACACGGGTCAATCGGGCTTCCGAATGACTCAGAACGACTGGGTGACTCCTAAAGGAAGTCCTTGTGCGCTCTTCTATATACACCGCTCTCGTGCGACACAGGCACCCGAAACCTCTGACGGCAACTCCTCCCTATCCGCTTGGGTTATGTTGCACTGCACCAAGGGTAATATAGACTTTGCAGGACTCTTGGAAATCTCTCGACTCTTGGAACTGATCCAATAGCTTTTGTGCAAAATCACTATGACCCGTCTGCACTAGTTGCTTGAGCATCGTATCGAGCATTTCAGCAGCAATTTCTCCCACGTAGTGTCTCTTTGCTTTGTGGAAAATAGGCTTCTCCTGTTCGTTTAAACCATTGTAAACCTAGTCTAAGCCTTAGCCAGGAGAACAATATTCCGTCATTTCTGTGTTGGTGGTACTTGAGTAACTTGTGCTGTGTAATGAAACCTATAGACAGATCCGTGCGAGGTGATTTGTTAAAAGGATTAGAGACAGAAAGATGAAATGATCCATAAAGAACACCACAACCTTATTATATTGGCGACCTGGGCAAACCAATACGGGGCAAACCAGTGGCAAACAAGCGCTTCCGGGGGACTCCCAAAGAGACAGAGGGAAAGAAAACTGCTCATGGATGACGCACAGCGGAGCAAATGGATAGATCTGACTGGTCTTCTGCTTTGGGAAAACATTCAAAAATGACATTTTAACCCGATCCTGCCATGACATGGCAGGCTGGCCCTGCCTATCTGGCTTATTTGGCCCTCCTCCGGCGCGGCATACAAACTAGACCAAGACGTACCCCGGATATGCTGCAAGAAGGAATTGCCATCGCTATTTTCTTGTGCAATATGTGTGCTGGGTTGAGTAGATAGCAAAGTGATGACGACTGTTGCTCCGACACCTTTGAGATATCGAAAAGAAGGGCCAATATTTCTAAAGGAGTTTCCAGCTTCTTTATCCCTCGGTTACTCGAAAGGGTTATATTCAAGTCCTGTGCGCCTGTGGATGAAATGGAGATGTAGATATATAGGTTTATCTGCTATTCCTTTGCATTATTACTAAGCCCAAGTAGCTTTACCCCTGACTATTAGCGAAGCCCTCCTTAAGGCCCCGTCTATAGTTGCACAACAATCTTCGTTGCCGACACCCCCTTCCGAAGTACTTCGAGCGCATCCTGAATCTTATCTAGTCCCCTTGCCCACGACTTCCGGTTTCGGCCTCGGCACGAACTGCCCCTCCGCCAACGCCCTCGGCAGATAGTCCTCAAAGATCTGCCTCAGGGGCGTCACCGGCCCAATCACCTCAGGCGAAATCAGGATGAACTTGACCTCGACCTCCCCGCCCTCCTCGACGCTGTGCTTCCCCTCTGCGCGGGCGATGAACTTCTTGGTCGGCCCCCCGGGGCCCTCGTCGTGGCGCTTCAGCACGGTGGCCAGGTAGTCCGCCGTCCCGTCGCCGAGCGAGAGGGCGCCCACTAACCACCGCCCGCGCACGGCAGCCAGCAGCTCGTCCTCCACGGTCGGGGAACGGTAGTCGACGACGTGTGCGGCGCCCAGCCCCTTGACGAAGCCGAAGTTCTTGGGCGACGAGGTGGAGACGACCTCGTACCCCGCGGCCGCGGCGAGCTGCACGCCCGTGCTGCCGACGGCGGACGCACCGCCCGCGATGATGACGACGCCGCGGGATCCGGTATCGGCCGGAGTCGGATGCGCGGGGACGGTAGGCGGGTCGAGCCCCAAGTAGCCCTTACCGAACAGGCCCAGCCCCGCGACGATGAGGGCGAGCGGCAGCACGCACCCCTGCTCGACGCTGACACCCTCAGGCAGGGGCGCGGTGAGCCACTCGCGCACGACAGTGAAGCGCTGAAACGCGCCCTCGGCGGGGTTGTTGGAAGGGATGAGTCCCGCGACGGCGAGGACGCGGTCGCCGACGCGGAAGCGGGTCACTCCCTCGCCCACGGCGGCGACGGTGCCGGCGACGTCTTCGCCGAAGACGGTGGGGTAGCGGATGTGCGGGAGGATGGCGTCGCCGAGGGACTGCTTCAGGCAGTCGATCGGGTTGATGCCGACGGCGGCGGTCTGGACGACGAGCTGGCCGGGGCCGGGGCGGGGGTAGGGCGCGGGGCCGACCTCGAGGGGGGTGGCTTTGGGGGCCTTTAGCCAGGCTGCTTGGTTTTCGGGGGTCTGAGGCATGGTTTTGCGTATACGTGTGTGTGTGTGTGTGTATGTGTGTGTGTGTGTATGTGTCAGTGCCGGTTTTTTGTCTTGGGCTCTGTCTTGGCTAATAGGGTTGTGACCGTGATTCACTCTATGTTCAGCGGAAAGGCAGAAAAAGAAAACGGAAATTGAGAACGAGCAGATATAAGTGACATGGCCCCTACAATATGCTTACTCGTGAGCTGGAAAGTGATATATACGAGTACCTACGGCATGTTGAATTGGTATGGGCCTGGGACCGTTCCGGCCGCTTCGCCGGTGTAAGTGCTAAGCTCTCGCTGAGAACCTTTACAGCCGCTCGGAACCGTGCAGGATGTCCGAATACGTGAGACACCCCAACATTGCGATTCCGAGAATCCTTGCGACTTTAGGCATCATCGCCTCTTACATGTAAGCCGGAGGAATCCCACGGGAGGATTGGCGCGCTCAGCTAGTAGTAAGGACCACGGGTATTGGGATTCAGGGGCTTTAATTGTCCCGTAGTGGGACGAAAGTCAGTGGTCCAAAACGGCACGCCCCTTCCCACCAAGCTCGCCGGCCGGCCTCGGAACTCGCGGCTCGGAGACCAATGGCCACACCCGCTCGGTTTCCGAAGATTGAGTCACGTGATCGCCCGGAGGAATTTAAGTCGGAGAATAATCCACCAGTCAGGGCTAGCCAGGTGATGACACGATTAATCTATCAAGATTGTCCTTACTGTAGTAGGTTAAACCCGAAGTCTAACACGTCACTCTGCCTCTAGGGCTGATGTAACAGTTATCGTTGGAATAGTCTATCAAATGACCTGATAAGATTTATCAGCCGGTCACCCAGGCCAACGGGCATCAATGATCTCGTTGACCAGTGTATTTTGGTACTCGCTGTTTGTTTCTATATTCATGTACATATTCATCGCCGCTACCAATTCTAGCGTCCTATTCCGCACAACATTAGGGTGTCTTCTTGGGCCCCATCATCTTACAGTCAGTTCAAGATTGATTAGAGACCTCAACATCTCCGTTGGGCACAGCTAGCACGCTTTAGAACCAATACTATGATAGTAGGGCCCTGAAGATAAATCACACTACATGGCGAATCCAGAACATGGCATCGATGCAGAGGGGTTGCCCCATCACGGGGTTGGATCCCCACAGGACGGAAGCGAAGAGACCGTAACGGAGGAGCAACGGAGCACCGCATCCATCGCACCCGACGCTGGCCAGACCGAGAAGACAGCCGAATCCCCCGAGCGCGCCGCCCCAGTGCAAATTTCATTCCTCCACGAATGCGTCTTCATCGCCACGATATGCACGGCTCAGTTCACCACACAAGTGGGTTTGACCCAAGCACTGGGCATCCTGGACCGGATCGGCGCCAGCTTCGGCGTCACAAACCCCGGGGTCCTTTCTTGGTTCGTTTCGGGCTATAGTCTGACGGCCGGAACCTTCATCCTGGTCACGGGGCGGATCGGCGACCTCTTTGGCTACAAGCGCATCTTCGTGCTCGGCATGCTGTGGTTCGCCGTCTGGAGTATGGTCGCCGGCCTCAGCGTCTACTCGAACCACTACCTGTTCATCTTCGCCCGAGTTCTCCAGGGGCTGGGCCCGGCCGCTTTGCTGCCCAATGGGCTGGCGCTGCTGGGGGTTACCTATCCCCTGGGCTGAGGAAGAACATGGCGTTTGCATTATTCGGCGCCTGTGCCCCCGGCGGTGGTGTCTTCGGCTTCGTCTTTGGCGGCTTGTTTGACTTAGCCTGGTGGCCGTGGGCGTTCTGGAGTTTCGCCATCGCGCTGTTGTTCCTTGCGGCCTTTAGCGCGCTGGCTATCCCATCACGAGCCCGCTCGCCCGACCAAGACAAGGCCATGAGCGAAAAGCTCCAAATGCTCGACATTCCGGGCGCCGTCACCGGCGTCCTCGCGCTGGTCCTGTTCAACTTTGCGTGGAACATGGGTCCGGCCTTCGGCTGGCAGCAACCGTACATCGGCGTCTGCCTCGTCCTCGGCATCGTCTTCGCGGTCTGCTTCTTCTTCATCGAGTCCCGCTGGGCCAAGACGCCGCTCGTGCCCTTCCAGGTCTTCACGGGCGACATCCTCTTCGTCGTCGCCTGCATCGCCTGCGGCTGGGCCTGCTTCGGCATCTGGATCTTCTACACGACGCAGTTCCTCGAAATCTTGAGAAGCGCCCCGCCGGTGCTGCTGGCCGCCTACATCTGCCCCGTCGCCGTGTCGGGCGCGTTCGCGTCCGTGGCGACGGGCTTCCTGCTGCACCACGTGCGCGCGGCGTGGGTCATGACTTTCTCGCTGACGTGTTTTATGGCGGGCGCCATCCTCGTCGCGACCGCGCCCGTGCGGCAGGCGTACTGGGCCCAGCTGTTCGTCGCGTTTCTGGTCATCCCCTTCGGCATGGACACGTCGTTCCCGGCCGCGACCGTCATCTTCTCCGACGCGGTCGCGCGCGAGCACCAGGGGATGGGCGCGGCCCTCGTCGCGACCGTGGTGAACTATAGCATCTCCCTGGGGCTGGGGTTCGCGGGCACTATCGAGTTGAATGTCAACCAGGGCGGCGCCGCGCCGGTGGATGTGCTGCGTGGATACCGTGGCGCTTGGTATTTTGGCATTGGATTGGCTGGGCTGGGCATTATATTGAGTTTGATTTTCGTCGCAAAGGGGTATTGGCAGGACAGCAAGGCGAAACGGAGTTCAGGGGAGGAGCAGTAAACTGGCCTCGCAGTATTGGAGACAAACTGGCGGCGTCTATTTCAATGTCATATTTCGAAGCCATGGACTCAAGTTACGGACATCTCGCTTTTATTGATTCATAATCTAAAACTCTACTCCTAACACTGCATTTCGACCCCTCAAAATCCACTTTGCAGTCGGACTACAGGTAGAACACAACCCCAGCAATAAATTGAAAAAGGGAGTCTAGTCGACGTTTGCCAGAATCTCCATAAGAAGCGCCTTGTCTCTCGTCAGACCCTCCTCCAAGGACGTGAAGGGAATACCAAACTTGGACTGGACAGCGGCGGCTGCGGCCCCGCCCTTGGTGCTGAAGTCCTGGACGTTGGTCAGGAGGTGGAAGGCCTGACCGAAGACGAAGGCCCCCATCCCCTGCAGCTCCTCGAAGGTGCGCTTGACGGCCTTGACGTGCTTCCCGCTGACCCTGTTCATGATGGCCGCCACCTCGTCGAAGTCGAGGAGCTCATTGTAGAGGTCAATTTCCTGGTTCGCGAACTTTCCGAGCGGGCCGTCCAACAAGGCGGCCGCGACGTACTTTCCGATGTCCCCGGCGTCGGTGAAGGGCAGCTTGCTGCCAGGGGTCATCAAGTCGTCCAGCTCGCCGTGGCTCGCGAGGCGCGGGAAGTTCCCTTCGTGGCGCCAGGTGCAGAGGTCGAAGTGGATCACGGCGGGCCGGACGATGGTGTAGGCCTTGAAGCCCGCGGCGCCCCGGACGAGCCCCTCGACCTCGTGCTTGGAGGCGTAGTACGCGTCGAGCTGGCAGTCCCGGACAGCATCCGAGATCCGCAGGGCCTCGTCGTCGGTGCCGACGGTGGAGGAGCTCACGAGGGTCTCGACGCCGGCCTTCTTGGCCGCTTCCAGAATGGTCTTGGCCTGCTGCGCTTCCAGGCCCGGCCGGGGGAAAGTGTTCAGGAAGACGCCCTGGCAGCCCTGGGCGGCTTTATAGATGTCGTCGAAGTTGTGGCTCTCGCCCTGGAAGAGTGTGACGCCGGGGCTTTTGAGGACGGCGGGGAGCTCTTTGTTGAGGTTGCGGATGACGGCGTGGACCTTGGCGCCGGCTGCGAGTAGGTGGGTGATGACCCAGCCGCTTTGGCCGCCGGTCGCTTGGGTGATCAGGTAGGTAGACATGTTTAAAATGTGTTTAATTGAGTTGAGGGTCGGTCTTGTGCTTCTGCGGCCAGGGGCTCTAGTTCTATGTAAAGAGAGTAGTTGAGGGGCTTGTGTGTGTGCGATGTGTGACTGGGCTCCTTCTCTGCATCTCGGGCCAGCAGAATACCAACCATTATATACGCAACTTATGCCCGCAGAATACTTCCATTTCAGCATACCAGAATGCTCTTCGATTGATTGTTAATCAATTGCTGAATCATGTGGGGAGTCACTGTGTTGAGGCCGACTTAATGTTGCATGCCGTCGTCAGTCGAAGACCGTCCATCGCAATGCGATACTCATCAATAGATCCCTATACGTGTCGCGCAGTTCGTGACAGGGGTTCTAGTCTCGTGGAAAGTTGCTTCGGAAGGGGCTCAGTACCGGCTATCTATGGAGACCTGCATGTAAGACGGCCACGGCGGATCGATGCCAACTAGGGGCTAGGGGCTAACTAACCTAGGGAAGTGGCGGCTATGATCTGACATGTTTTCTCTGGGTTTGTTAGCTACCCCCATCAATGGCAACTTTGTCCGACCCCCTTCGGGCCCGGGTATTGACCGAGCTCAGCCCGCTAGCCGTCTCGCCTGACGCGCAGTAATCATCATTTCTCCCACCATAGAGCGTCTTTCCCTTTCCCACCATTCGAGAAAACAGACCGTATCCAACTATTCCCCGCAAAGACATATTACCATGATCCGGATTCCGCACACACAATGAAGGCCCGGAAGAGTTGCTGGACCTGCAAAGGTAAGCGAGTTATCATCATCCTGTGCCCCAAGTCCGGAATATGTCCTAACTCCGTCTTATTTCGACGAACTAGCCCGCAAGCTCCAATGCGACGGACGTCAGCCCACCTGCGAAAGATGCGCGCGAGCTCACAGAGAATGTCAAGGCTATGAGCTACGACTGTCGTGGCCCAGGGATAGCGACAGGAAGCGCGCCATTGTGTGTGGTGATGCACCACCGTCTGCCATGTGCCCCGGTCGAAAGCGGTCTGTCGGGCGTTTCTTCATTAACACTACTTGGCAACACGTCGAACAGTACAACCGGTTTTCTCTACAAATAAAAGCGGCCCAGCGTTTTGATTTTCCTTACTCTTCTTCTATCGGCTCGTGGGGGCAACCCAAACATCAGGCCAGCCATTTGGAGCTCCTCCGTCATTGTGAGTTGGCATTTGACATGACTACTTATATTCACATTATTGCCCCAGAAAGTATATCTAATCTTGGAACAGTCTACAATTCAGCCTATTGCGCGATAGTAACCTTCGACGAGACTACCCCAGCGATCCGGGACTCGCTGATAAGTTTGGCCTTGGCGCAGAAGTCAACGCCCGGCCTGGCTTTATTCTATGCACTGCTTGCCTTCTCTTCGCTCCACTGGTATGGGCTTCATCAGCAGGCAGTCCAACTGAAGATATTGGCACTGCAATATCTGTCTACTTCAGTCAAAGATGGGCCATCCATGCCGGCCGAAGCTGCCACCCAGCATGTGGCTGCTTCCATGTTTCTCGGGTGTTTCGAGGTACGTCCTGCGCCAAACACAAGGCTTTCCCTCCATCCTCCAATTATGACTTGTTCGTTTCAGTCCCTAACCACAAAGTTCAATGTGACCAGATCCTGTTACCATCGGAGAGTTCGGGGGAGTGGCTGTGGCACGTTTGGGGCGCCATGGACATGATCCGAGCAACGCAGCTAGATACTCAAAGTTCATTTGGCTACTTGCTTGACTGGGCTTATTATCATGAGGCACTCTCTCGCTTCGCTGTGCGTCATTGGCGCCACAGGTCGCTAACACTGGAGGCTCCAGACCCAAATAAGTCTGCAAACCTGGATCTACAGTGCCTTCCCCTAACCAGACACCGACCTGTATGTCAGCTACCTTCTTGAAGTCTATGCTGTACTCTTTTTTTAGAATTACGCGCTAATATCACCCACCGCAGGCACCGCCCTGTCCAAATCCTACCTTTGCTATACTAAACCTGCTCTCCGAGATATGCGGCACCCTGCTTGACCCCCGGGATCCAAACAGTCGCGACCCGACTTACCTCGACCGCGTCAATACATTCAAGGGCCAGCTAGCAGAAACCACCCCCACCTCCCTCTCCCCACCCTCGACCACGTCGAAAGCAGACACCGGCACCGAACTGTACCAGCTCGCCACGCGCGTCTACCTCGCCCGCGCCACGCAGAGCCCCTGGGAGACGCCCGCAAGCCTAGAGGCCCTCACGCACTCGGTATTCACGGGCGAAAGCAACGTGTTGGCCTGCCACAGCTGCGAGCACTTCTTCCCGCTCTTCATCCTGGCCTGCGAGGCGCGCCTCGACGAGGACCGCGCCGCCGTCCTCGGCCTCATCGAGCGTACGTGCCGGAACTCGCCGCGCGGCGCCCGCAGCGTCGGATTCGTGAAGATGGCGGTCCAGTCGGTCTGGGTGCAGCAGGACCTGCACGCCGACGGCGAGCTGGTGATGGACTACGTCGGAGTCGTGAGCGCGGTCATTAGCGCCAGCAACAGCATTCCGTCTTTTGTTTGATAGCGCTGTTGTATTCAAGTTGCCCCAACTCACGATGCCATTTCGTAGGTAGCACATTCTTCTCAAAGGGACAAAAAGAAAAGGAGGCGAAAATCGCAAAAGACAAAAAGAGAATTGCTGCACTAGCCGCGAATCGAACGCGGGGCCCATCGATGGCAACGATGGATTTTACCACTAAACCACTAGTGCCTAGTAAGGGGACGGGGCCATTAGTGGAAAACTTGACCGTAAAAACATATAATATTACAGGTGTGGCCTAAGCTAGGTGCCATCGTGTAATTGTTGGGTGGTCGTCGACAGGAAGTGGATGCGGACCCGACACCATACCCGTCTTAGACAGCATCATGAGTAGCGCGGCAGCCAGCTACATTCAGTCTCACTATATCGGTTCTTGTAATGGCCCCATAGGTTCTGTTGCTTTTCCAAGTTATCTACACGGGAGGTCGTATTGGTAGTCGTCTAGGTAGGATGGAAAATAGAATAGGGGACTTGAGGTTCCCCTTTCTAACCACAACTATGTCCTCATCGCTCAATTAACACACTATGTACATATGATCATATTCACTTCCGGCATTCAACCATGGAAATTATCTCTGGCCATTGGTCTCCCTTCCCCCACTTGCTACCATCACCATATACCCGACTGTGAGTCTGGAACATTGGGGCCCTTCACATTTGAGAAACATGGCCACGTAGTTCCTAAATGTGTAGATTCAAGTTAATTCCCGCCACCCAAGTTTGCTAAACGCATGCGGTTCTCCCCTGCCGATGAATGCGTTGGCCGAGTACAAGGGAGCATCGGGTTGGTGCAGCCCACATGCTCTCCGCGCCCGTCGACAATCCGCAGCGTATCGCACTTCTCGCCGACTTAGTACCTCACAGATCGACATATGATGTCGTGTCGGTTCTTTTCTCGGTATACAACTTGTGGCTTCCCATCTCTGATGATGGAGAACGTCGCGCCAGATGAATTGTGACAGATGGTCCATCAACAGGGTCTTCGACAATGGAAGCAACCTTACATCGGGACTCGAAGTTGTCTTTCGGTGCTGACAGAGTAACTACCGTACCTGGAGTGAGACGGCGGGTGTTGGTGCACCGGATCTTCTTGCCAGCATGCTCGGTGGAAAAGGACACTCGGCAAAGAGGGTCCCTGGTTCGTCATCTGGTAGCCCTTGACGAAGAGCTGTAGAACAGTAGACGTCAGTACGAAAACACGGGAAAGGATTGGGAAATTATATTGGTTAGGCAGGTTATTCCGGCTTGGTATCATACCTTGGTAGTGGTGCAAGAGGAAAGATCACCCGTCCGGAACAGTCAGCATTCCTGAGACGGGCCGCCCGTCTGCTCAGCAATAGCGAAGATGGCGAATTCGGTTCATTCGTAGGTGGAAATCACTGCAGTGATCTGGTGGACCTTTGCTTCCTCGTCATCCTGCACTACCGCCGGTGGAGATCAAGCGTGTGGAGAAGGAGGGAGGCGGCAGGGGCCAGTCAGGAGGTGCAGGAGAACGTCCTCGGTGCGGGAAAGTATTGTAACTGATTCTGACACTGAATCTGAGTCTGCGATGTCATTTGAATTGGAAATGGCGTAAGAATTTATCTGACTGTGTGACGGGTTTCCTTTTTCTTGCGATTGGTTGTTGTTGTTCATCATCTGTTGCATTGATGAGGTGCTGTGTTGGCCGGTGGCGCGGCTGATGCCTGGCCAATATCTTTGCACATCCGCGACTGCCTCGCATCTTTGACAACGGTTGACAGCAGGTCGTTCAACGCGACAACCCAACCCTTCAATTCAGATTCGCACGACAGACCACTGAGCCAAACAACCAGAAAAGACGTACAAACGCAGCAGTTCGAATCCCGCCAAGGGCATGCGATTTTACTCCATCCACAACATGGGAAAGAAATAGAAGCAGAAAAAGGGAGAAAAAGAAGAAGCAAAAATTAATGCTACAGGCTTTCCTTGGATATAATCCAAGTACTCATCTGCGTCCAGTGAAACCTAACACGTCGGCCGGCAACAGGGACACGCGAGAAGTCTTGGGGTCCCAAGGAGCACTGTGGGCAACCAAGTGGTTGCAGCAGCTGTGACAGGGGATCCTAGGCGAAGAATTCGTCTGTTATTAGGGTTTATAACGGTACCCTCGTCAGGACCTCAAATTTGTGAGAAACGACCCGGCAATGCACCTTCCTTGTATGCATCCACGCATACGTACCTGCATAGCTCAAAGTCGCACAGTCCACCGCCGACTTCAATACGCACCCATTGACTGCCTGACGTCAATGACCCGGTAGCCACAAGGCTGGGTCATCGGGTACCGCAGCTGCGAGCAAGTCTGGGCTGTTGTCAAGGGTCTACCCAATCGCAGCCAAGCCTTGACCCACGCAATGGCAACGATGTGGCGGTCTACGTCGGTGACGTGCATCAAGACCGTATATCCTTGCGAGGTACATTCGTCGTAAAGAAAGTCGAGGTCCATGCAACTGTTGTCTAAGCGCTGGCGAGAGCCCATACATTCCGGTTGTCTCCATTTCTAAATGCTTTTGAGGGCACGCCGCAACTAAAAGACCCATGTGTATACATACGTCATAAGGCAGCAGTAATGGGGTACGAGGCAATATGTATATATATATATATATATATATATATATATATACATAATCAGGCCTACTAGACACCGTGAAATGGGGTGAAAAATGTCCCAAGGACGAATATGGCCTGGGCTCCAAAACGCGGTCTGGCTTCAATGCTATCTCAGTATGGCCTAGCTGGTGAAGGCGTCGCTTCCCAACTCGTTCTCTCGCCAAAGCTGTCATTTTTCGCTCCTGCCCCGTCCGCCCGACTTAAGCAGCGAGGCCGCCGTCGACCATCAAGACCTGCCCAGTGATGTACGACGCTTTCGACGAAGCCAGGAACGCGACCGCCTCAGCGACCTCGGCCGCCTCGCCCCAGCGCCGCAGCGGCGTCACCTCGGTCGCCGCCTCCAGCAGCGCCCGCGCCGGCGTCTCCAGCAGCGGCAGCACCATGCCCGCGTAGATGACGCCCGGCCCTACCGCATTGGCGCGGATCCCGTGCGCCGCCTCCTCGGCCGCGAGCTGCCGCACCATCATGGCCACGGCGGCCTTGGGCGTCGCCGAGAGCGCGTCGCACGGCACCGTGCGGCTCACGGCGCTCGTGACCAGCGCCACGAACGAGCCGCCCGGGCCGCCCTCCCGCAAAACCGGCACGCCGGCCTGCGCGATGTGGAAGAAGCCGATGACGTCGGTCTCGATGACGCCGCGGAAGGAGGACTCCTGGAATGCGGCCAGCGGGCCCGTGTCGAACACGAGGCCGCCCGCGGACACGACCGTGTGCACGCGTTTGTACGTCGCCACGGCGTGCCGGAAGACGGCCTCGACGGCCGCGCGGTCGGTGACGTCGCAGGCCACCGCGCTCGCCCGGCGCCCGAGCCGGCACACCTCCGCCACCAGGGACTCGGCTTCGGCGGCGCGCGACTTGTAGGTGACGACAACGTTGGCGCCGCGCTCGGCCATCAGGCCCGCGCTCGCGCGGCCGAGGCCGCCCGAGCCGCCGAAAACGACGGCGCAGCCTTCGGGGAATTCGGGCTGGGTGACGCCAAAAGCCATTGTATTAGGTCGTAGATTGGGGGATTGATGGTTGGTGTAATAGTTAGTGCCTTGAAGACACGAAATGCTCTTTCTTTACTTTCTCTTGTAGGAATAAATGAAACAAAACGGTGTGGTCCTTCGCAGCTCCTGATGACTTGCACCCCGTAGAAATATCCAGAACCCGAAGTCGTTCCTATCTGCTACGTGGGAAGTCTTCTGGCGAATCGAAGTCAGCACTAAGGTGCATACGAGAGGCGCATACGAGAATATCCCTCCCTGTTAAAGGGAGGGAAATGATTTAGTTACCCCGTTACCCTACCAAGTCCTCCCCACGAGTCCCGTAATTAAGTACAGTGATGGGTGACCCCGGCTGCCCCCAACCAGTGCTCTCTCACCCCTGGAAAGGTATCGAGTAACCCAAACCCATATCCGCCTGGCTGTTGGTTCGCAGCCTCCTGTCATGCATCACTTCGAGGTTGCGGGAGTGATGCACATCTTTAGGCCTTGTTTATTGCTGCAACAACCAGGGACGGGTGCGTCTTGATTCGCCGCTCTTAATGGCGTAAGGTTTACGCACAGCCAGGAAAGATCACTGGGATCACCGAATATGATACGATACTAGAACTAGTGGTAGAAATTATAGCAGGCCCGTTCAATCACAAAGTTCAGACTACCCTCCTGGCCTATGGGACGACAGTTCGCTGTCGGACAGGGCACTTTTCTGAATGAGGCTTGGAACCCAGGGTTCTGGCCTTGAAAACGAACGTCCGTGTGGTGTGGGGGTGTCACTTTGACCCAACTACATGGGGGCTACTCTTCGGATTCCGGCTCGGATTCCAAGAGCCGCAGTCCGGCTATCGCCGCCGCCCGGATAGCCCGCGGAGTAGGCCTGTCACCCCAAGTTTAATAGGGATCACTTGTCTATATACAAGTAGATAAGTAGTGATCTACCTGGCTATAGGATAAGGAAACGGCGGTGAGGCGAAATAAAAGGGGTAATGCGTAGCTGAGCATTTTTTAAACTTTTTTCATTCTTTGATTCCATTTTCAACGAAAGTATTCAATAATAGCCCCCTGAAGATCTTAGAATGCGTCGAGTGTGGCCCCTAGTTCCTCCGAGCCACTCCGGAGGCGGATTTAACCGGGTACAGCTCCCCAAGAATCCCCACGCCAAGACCTAGTTCCTCCGGATCCCCATAAGGCTACTTGGACCGGCGCCGAAACCGAGCACTGGGCTTGGTGACGCACCGCTGGGGTTTTCGAGCAGCGGGTTCTGCCGTGATATGTACACTACCTACTTACGTATACCCATTCTCCAACCCTTACATGGTTCGATATGATAGGGTACTAAACACGGACTTGAGTCAGTCGCAGCTGGGTGGCGGGTAGGGAGTGTGGTCTCGATGTAAACAACGAGAGCGAGGGCAGCTGTGGGATGTTGGCGTGGTGCCCGAGTCAGAATACTTGCATGAACAGGATAGGGGGGCGGAACAGTCACGCTGATTCCAAGCGAAGCAAGAACTCTAGTATAATGTGGGTGCTCATACAAAGTTAAAGTCAGGCGGGCTAGCTGTCAAGTGTCTGTCGTCGGAAGCAGGAGCTCGCCATACGAGAGACAGTCTATCCTTAAATTATTGTATTTCTTATGATCTACTCCAGGTCTCCTCGCAAAAAGTTTGGACTGTATGCGTGCCTATTACCAGCTGCGATCACACCAGTCCTAGGCGAAGCATGATTTCACCAGCCTTTGACGTAGTATTCATATGTGTTTCAAGTGAGATGCTGGATGTATTTCCTACAGAGAAGGCCTGAAGTCGAAACGGTGTCCGCCGAGTTATAATAATTCAAGGATAGACCGATAACAACGAAATAACGAGCGACTCCTGCTGCTCTGTGCGCCCGCTCACTATACTGGTTACGCTCTCTCTGCCGGTTGGAGGGAGGGCCTCCAGTACGAATTGCAGTGGAACAGGCATAAGTTACCCTTATAACAACAACTTGAGACCCGTCCAATGCCATCGCTCTGGACCCGAAAAGCCCAATTCGTTCACCCGTTTTCCGATTATCAACCGCAGGCCGCACCTTGACCAGAGACGTTCTGGAAAGGCAGTTTCCGCCATGGTGTATGTGTTCCCAATTGGGCGTGATAGCCAGAAGGCTATCATCGGGGGCGCCGTCGTTTTCTCCTTGCTACCGATGACTGCCGTTGCCCTGCGAATGGTGGCGCGGTCGAGACTTAAGAATCGCACTCTTGACCTGAGCGACTGGCTCATCGTCTTGGCATGTGTAAGTTTCTTCTCCGCGTTCGAGTATTCCAGTTCTATCTCTACAGAAAGTCTCCTCTAACGAAATGCAATCCTTCAGATCGTCGCCGTCGCGTACCAAGCCCTTGCAGTCGCCTGCGCTGTGGTTGGAGGGATGGGATACCACATGACCGAGGTCCTTGCGATGGCAAGACCGGATGCGGTCACCCTTCTCATGGAGCTCGTCACCGTGGTCGTCATCTTCTGGTCGGTCAGCCTCGGGCTGACGAAACTCTCAATCCTCGCCCTGTACACCAAGATCTTCTCCATCGGGAGCTTCGTCCTGATCACGCAAGCCTGCGCCGTCTTCGTCGTGCTCTGGTCACGGTCCTATCCATCTGCGCCTTTACCATCGGCACGCCGGTGGGCCTTGTGGTTATGCTCCTCCCCATGCCGTATATTTACGGCCTGTCGCTACAGCTGTACAAAAAGATTGGGTTAATGGTGACCTTTGGTATCGGGCTTGCGTAAGTGGCCGTGCTCCTGCTTTCCGTCTTCTTCTGACTGCACCAGCTAACATATGGCGATACAGAGTCTGCACTGTCAGCGCCGTCCGACTCGCCGAGATCATCAAAATCGACATGAGCGACTTCCCCTTTTCCGGCGGTATCTCCCTCATGTTCAGCGCACTGGAACCCTCTATGCTGGTAACGGCAGCATGCATCCCGCTTCTCCGCCCATTGGTGTCTCGAGACAATTCGACACCCACAGCCAGCAGCTACGCCCGAGGCAACACTACAGGCAACACCGGACCTCGCTCTGCTCCTCGGATGGGGGGATTCTCGGAACTCCCAGACGACGACGGCTCGACGAGATAACTACGCGTGGGACAGTCCAAATTTGCTGCTGCGGCAGACGGTGCTTCCTTTGATTTCTCCGACGGAGCTAATAACAGACGCAGCAACTTGGAGTTGAAAACCATCACGGTCAAGAGGGACTGGAAGGTTGTTGAATCCTCCGCTGTCTGAACCAAGTTAGACAACGTCCGGTTCACACAACCCAAAGTGTTGTTTTGATAGCCTGGATTATATGAATAATCGTTTCGGCTTAACGAAAGAAAAACTAAATTTCGCGTATATTCTACTTCCCCGCGGTCTTATCACAGCTCTTGTATTAGTACCGATCTATTATTTATTTAAATATAGACGGCTATTAGACTTTATTGTTACTTCTTTAACCGACTTCAGTAAGTATATCAACGATGTAAGTAGGCACAGATAGTTGCACGTTCATGCCTAGCGGTAGACGATTACCCTGAGCCAAACTATCAGAATATATACCTATCTCTTGGCATCTAGCTTTATCCCTGGAATTGATCGACAAAATAAGTGAGAAAAAGAGTAATACCGCGCAGCCAGCTCCGAGAGACCCGAGAATCCCTCTTCCACCCTGTAGGTCAGTTGGCAGATGGCTCAATTCAGGCGGCGCGAACGACGTGCTAATGGCTGCATGTTATTGATTACAAACCACTCGTCAGAGTGCGACCGACCAACCGACACATCTCCATTGCGCAGCCTGGGCCATCTCTTTGACGCCCAGGGAAAACCACCTCGTGCTCTTAATCTACCCATCTTGCCATCCCACTTCTAGGTTAGCAGTCAACAGTTTCGGTCGTCCGCTGGCATCCGTTCTACATCCTCGAACCTTCCTAATCAACATCAGATCAGCATACGAGTCCTCTACGCTGAATCCTGTCACCATGGCTAATTCTTTCCTTCCCAAGCAAACCATCGAGTTCGACGGCGCTCTCCTGGAAGAGCTCCAGGGAAACGTCAGCGACAAGATGGCCCTGACGCTGCTCCAGGAACTGGGCCTGTCGAGCATGCCGTCGTCGTCGGCGATCCACGACAACGGCTGCGGCTACGGCGTCGTCACCATGGCCGTCATGGCCGCCAACCACCCGCCGGCGTCCAGGTCCACGCCACCGACGTCAACGACATGTACCTGGCCGAGCTGCAAGCCACCCTGGCCCAGCAGAACCCCCCACCTGGCCGGTCACGGTTCGCGAACATCCGGACGCCTGTGCCCTCGCCTTTCCGGACGCGACCTTCGACCTCTCGGCCGCGACCTCCGTGTTTGCCGGCCTGCCCGATGCCGCCGCCGCCGCGGCGCACGTACGCCGCACCCTCAAGCCCGGCGGCACCGCCGTCGTCGCCGTGTGGAAGGACATGTTGTGGCACACGGCGCCGTGCGCGCGCGCACCACGCCACGCGGGGGGCTGCGGACGAGCCCCTCGCGCCCTTCCTCGGCGTGACCTGGTACCAGAAGGCCGAGCTGGCCCAGGACGCCGCGGCCTAGGGCTGGAAGACGCCGGGCGACGAGATTGCGTTCGTCGAGCGGGCCGAGTGGTTGGAGCTGGGCGCCGACTTACGGCGGTGGGTTACGATCACCTAGAGCTTCTTAGCCAGGCCGGCGGGGGCGCTGGAAGCGGTAGGACGAGGACAGGTGGGAGGAGGCGGTCGATGCCGTTTTGGAGGAGCTGCGCCAGCGCTCTTGGAACAAGCTGGAAGATGGCGTGCACAAGATTCGCATGGTTGCGGATGTTGCCATCATGAAGAAGAAGCAGGGATAGGAAAAGGCGGATGGAAGGAATCACGAGAGTTATGGTGCCCAAAAACCGCGGTAATTGGCCATTCTCGCCACCAGCCGTCGCGCTGGATATTCTTGGTCGGAAAGAGGGAGCGAGCGATATCAAGATGTATGGTATTATAGGCTCGTCTTACGTGGAAGTAGACTCGTCTGCTTCCCTCCCTACTTACTGCCTCTGAGGTCCCGCTCCCTGGAGCCCTGGCGTCTGAATCGGGGCAAATGAAGGAGGGAACCTCCTTCCCGCGGATGAACCTTCTAGCGGTGCACCAAATGACTAGACAAAGGCAGATACTGACGGTAGGTAATGCTGGTAGGCCAGCGGAGGCTACCACCCTTGGGCATCGTTGATATTCCATATGACGGGACTCGTGATCTTTGGCAACTGCCTGGAAAGGACCAGCCGAATTTTCCTTCCGTTGATGCTACTGATCAGTAAGCTCCAGGTTCTTTGTCATGCATGCAATCTTGTTTTAAGTACCCTAACCACTTAACCGTCCTACCACATAAGCAGCCACCTAAATTTAACACTATATAATATCGTAACCCAAGTTTATTTTATTAATAATTATTTAAAAAATAATCGTAAAATTATAGCTTTATTGAATTTTAATTTTAATATAGTTAGTAATATTAGAATCGTTTTCCGAATTTAAGCTAATAACTTAGATCGCCTTATTTTTACTCGATTTATTTTAGGGGTTATATTGCTAACCTATTATTCCATCTTTAATTACTATTATATCCTATATTGTAATAAAGGCCCGATTAGGGTTTTTAATCGCCTGACGGGTTTTAAGCTTACGTATTTTATTTAACTCGGCTTATAAACGGTTTTTCTTTTATTTTAATCTAGTTAATTAAGCGTTTAAAAAGTCGAGCCCCTTTTTTAGTTTATAGAATAATAGTTTTTTATAAGTGCTATTAAGCTGGATATCCCTATTCCGGGCCAGGGCTTTGATATAACGTATATACCGGGAGCTAATAGGTATAGGCGCTTTTTAAATAAGGGTTTACTAGTCGTTAAGTTATTTAAGGCGTGAAGGGATTATTTTTTAGTTACGGCCTTGCTCGTATTTATATAGCCGGGAGTTTAAAGGCTTAAAAATATCCCGTGGGTAGATTCCGGTAGCTTATTACCCGTTAGTTATTATTTTAGGTTTAAAGGCTAATTTCCGGGCTTTATATTATATTTAAATAAAGTTAACCTTACTTACGTTTATATTAAATATTAATTAATAGCGAAGAGTTAAATAATTCCGGATTTTCCGCTTTAATATAAAGAATGAACTTAGATTTAAAGGCTATAATACGTAAGAAATATATATTAGGAAATATAATAGCTAAATTTTATTAGTTATATATTTAATTATAAAATAATCTTATACGTAATTACCGTAGCCGTTTAAAATAAGTAGCCGCTATTGCTCCGGGTCCTCCGGTTTTGTCCGTAATAGGTAAATATTTTGTAATTATATTATCGCTAGCTCGTTATTAATTTATCCTTTAAATAAATAAGCGAATAATTAATCTTTAATATTTATCCGTAGGTTATAAAAGTCGTTACCGCGGTTTAAAAACTATTATTATTATACGCTTACGTTTTTAAAAATGATTAAAAAGGGTAGAATAATATTATCTATACTTATAAACTTTACGGCGGTCGCTTATTCGCGATAGGCGGTATTTTAAATAAAGACCTTAATTAATTCGGCTAGGCTAATTATATAATAATTATAATTTAGGCTTATAATATTATTAATTTTATTTATATTATAAATAAATCGGGGGGGAATATCTTTAATAAAATTCTAATTTAAAATTAAAAAAAGAAGCTGGATATTTTTTTCGAATATATAATAAAGGCGCCGGAAATCTATCGTTATAATTAATATGGTTTTAAATTTAAGATAACGGGTAATAAATCTCTTTACTTAATAAATTCTAAAAAGTAGGGCGGGCTGGTCCGTCTTAAATAGCCGGGCGACGAATAGCCGGAACACGTTATATTTAAGGGTAAGGCTTAACTACGCCTATTGGATAGCCTAGGTCTTAAAATATTCCTCCTGGGTAAAAGAGGGTCCTGGCGGACTCCTTAGACTCGGTCCGAGTCGGTCTGCCCCTAATTCTATTCCGCAAAGTGGCTCGGGGTACCTTAAGTTTCTTAGAGACTGTACGTTCCGATTCGCTAGCTTATACGGCTAAAATGGCACGCTAAATGGCGGATTCGGGGGTTAGGATAGGCATGGCTAAAAAGCACGAGAAGTGACGATTCTGGCAATATCCTCTGATTATTAATAAGCGGGTTGGATGCAGACTTATATGCGAAAAGGGGGTCAGGGGGCTTCGCTTATCGGTAGTTAATTTAGGTGGCTGCTTACGTGGTAGGACGGCTAAGTGGTTAGGGTGCTTACTCACTAGACTTCCTCCAGCTCCTAGGGGACTCATCAGAAGGCTACGCGACAATGAACAGTTCACTGACGCCAAGATTGCCAAACGCCGTGCTCTTCGTGCAGCCAGACAGGACAACATGTCGGCTATGCTTGGAAATGATGAAAAGGGGCGGAGTTCTGTCCGAAAACTGAAATCACCTCCAACTGCACAGCTCTCATCCTCGGTGGGTCAGGAACGATTCCGAGTACCCTTTCAGGCACGACGTAATACTTCCTGCGACGAACCCTGCGGCTTTGGCCAAGGCTGGCAGAAGAAGTGCGCTCAGCCGTTTCTCGGGAGGCCGATATCGCTATGACCGGGACCGGAAAACTCCTATATGTCAATGCTGTCATCACGGAAGCATTGCGCATGTGCCGGTGTCCCGAATTCTTCCCTGCATTGGTTCGACCATGGAAGATTGTTGTTGCGGCAAAGAATTTGCACCCGGTTATTCTGGGTACCGCAGCGATGGTTCCCGTGGAGTGACTGCGGGGATGGATAGCCCATCACATACACGACTTACCCCTTCATGGAATCCACGACGACCCGAACAGAGGATACCCAGGCCCCACCCCGAAACTACCCCGAAAGAGCCTCCAAAACCGGACAGTGGGCTGGGATGCTGCAGGCCTTGTGTTCCCCAGATTCCCTCCCGTCAATCTGATTATCCCGGATGCCCCGGCCCCTGTTCTTCGGCTCTTACAGCTTGACGTCGGCGACTCGCTTAAACCAAGCTGCTCTGCTCAGCCATTCGCGATCGGTCCAAGGAACTGTATCGGAATAAACCTAAGCTATCTTGAATTGCGTTTGGTTGTGGCTAAGGTGCTATGAAACTTCGATTGGCAACTTGATGGAAGCTGCTTATACTGGTTTGATAACCTGGTTGAATAAGTACCTACATTGGATGGGAACAGACTCCACTTCTGGTGTGTTTGACACCCAGACTGATGGACAGGGGGAGGACGAAGAGGACCGTCATAAGACCCATGTCACGAATCCTGTAGGGTTCTTCATATCGGTTATTTCCGCTTGCTGCGCCTTGCTACGTAAGCATACTGCCATTGGATGATGTCGGTGGTATTACATAACTTCCTCGGTGCATAAGGTCGGGGTACGATATCTACCAGTAAAATACGTCAAGCTCCCAATAGAGTAGTTTTGCTAAGTATCTGCTGTGTTATACCCTAAACAGCGGTTTACCTACTCATATAACAACACCCACCTGCCTACTAACTAGTTCAATATTGAATTCAAAAGAATCACTAGCCGTCGAAGAAGGCTCAACTGGGGTCGAGTTCCTCAAAAGTCGAAGGCGGTTAGGTTAAGAACTGCTGGCTGCGTCCCGTAGACTGTATGTAGTCTTGCTGACCGGATCACCGTAAAATGTTAGTTCCTTTGCACCTTATGCCGTCTGTAATCCGAGGTATGCAATCCAAGGTATATACTTGGATATACGTGTTTAAGGAAATTGAATGCCTGAGTAGGCACCTCGCTCAGAGCCATCCAGAGTCCGTTGGATTATTGTAAGGGCATTGGATCTTGTCCAGCCGTCAGGTCAGACGTAAATAGTGTTTCCAGTAGTTCGGGGGCCCGTAGCTATGCATTCACTCCATCTAAAGATCCTCCGTGCCCTCCGCCGGGGCCGCGAGCTTCACGGAGGCAGTTCAGCTGCCCCAGCGTCCCACCAGCAGCTCGGCATTATACCAACTTCAGCACAGTCGGCGAGGAATGTACCGAGGTTTGCGGCATATCGAACAAGCTGAGTGAGCGATATCCACCGATCGGGAAAGTCACGAACAATGCAAGGAAGATGGATGCCTGGAAGAGCCCATTCCCGCCGTGGTGAGCAGGAAGGGGAGCGAGCTGTTGTTACTCTCTCCTGCTATTCCAGCCCTGTCTAAGAAGGATTACTAGATGACAAGACCCGGTCTCACCCATGTACGTACACGTAACCATTTGACTTGATAACTCAGATTTGGCAATGATCGGCCATGATCGGCCATCTTCTAAGAATAGGCTTCGTCCATAAAAGCTAATCATTTCCGGCTCCCGAAGATGCCCCATCATCGACCCGCCTTACCCACTCAGCTAGGAAGGGAACGTATATATATATATATAGCAACAAATCAAAGAAGACGGCAATGTGACTCAGGTGATGTATAATAAAAGGCTATGTGCAGATTCGTTACGGAGTAATTACATGATAGACATGAACCATGTACATAGTTCCAACTTTTCACCACCAGCGCCTTTCGTGCCGTCGTAATCAAGACATCTAGGCAATGCCGAAGGACGTCTTGGGGATGATGGCGAAGGACGCGGGAGGGGAGCCACTGCCACGGTTGAAGGTGGTGTTGGCGACACCGGTGTAGTTCCAGTAGGTGTTGCTAGAGGGGGGCAGTCAGCAAACAAGCTCCCTTTTTCTGTCTCATTGGAGGGAAAACTTACTCTTGAGTCAGGTCAGCAAACTGGAAGCTGACCTGGATAGGCACGACGGTCCTGGAGCCCAGCAGCTCGGACGGCGTGTTGAGGCGCGACACCATGGTGCCCCCGACGTAGCCCTCGATCTTGCAGGGCGCGTACTGGGTGGCGATGCCGCCGTCGTGGGAGGCACCCGAGCAGCTGGCCTGGAAGGCCGGGCGGGCCGGGTAGTCGCTGGTGGCGGCGCCCGCGATCTTGAACTCGTAGCTGCAGTCGTCGTTGGTGCAGCCGGAGGTCCACTCGGTCACGTCCCACTGGTAGTCGGCGGCCCGTATGGCGACGGGGGTGGCCGCGGCCGTGGCGGCGAGGGTGGCGAAGATGGTGGAGGCACGCATTTTGATGGTTGGGAGTTGGGAGTTGGAAGTGATTATAGATTATTATTTGAGTATTTTTTGGTTTATGGTAGAAACGAGGGAATGGTAAATATCGTTGGAGTTGATATTGCCGGTGGGTGAAGAGGAAGCAAAAGTAGAAACTCGACCCGACGGACGTTGGATTTAAATATTGAGTCGAGATCAGACGAGGACCCGAAATTAGTTGAGCAGCAGGGACAACACTTCGGATGGCTCAGCCTCTCGCAACGTCACCCGAGGGCCCCGGTAGTGACGATCGTTTCCACTTTGGAAGGGGAAAGCCGTAAAGCCGTAAAGCCGTTGTTCTATGGGCACCTCGTACTGCCCGTTCCTCGATGCAGTAGCATTGGGGGAGGAATACGAGGTCGCATTGCTGGGTAAATGAACGCTGCTGGCCCTAAACTGGGCTTTCGATGGAGAGGCGACTCCACCGCAACTGGATCGCGCGCCTCGTGCATTGCATCGCCAAGAGTCGCGAATCTTGGACCGAGGGGCGGAACAACCCACGGGCCGGCAATTGCTGTGGAGGCATAAACAATGCAGGGGTGCTCTGAGTCTGGCCAGCATCATGACTGGCATTGTTCCTTGTTGTTGGTCACGAGAACAAGGCAAGCCAGAGTTTACGTAACAAAGCGGTCTTGTAGCCGCAGGCAGTGTTAGCATGAATGAAGACATTACCTACAGATTACTTACCTCAAAGTCAAGGCTCAACTCCTTATTCGAGTGCTTGACAACAAAACCAAGCTCAGGCGGTTTAGGACTGAAGGCCGTGCCCTGTCCATGTGCAAAAATAAGTCCCTGCAGGGTCCAATTGAGCGCTTTATCTCCTATTCTTCAACTTCGTATCCAGAGCTGCTTCGAGCAACGACGTGCGCCCCTTCTTGTGAAAAGTGTTGATTAACCGTAGCCACCGTTCCAAGATGATGCGCAGGTCGTTCAGCAGCTCGTCCTCCCTAGCCTTGTCGTTGCCGTCTTCGCTCGCCCACTCGTACACCGCGTAGTCCAGCGAAAGCGCCCTGTCGCTGCCGACTTCGCCCGCCAGCTCGCGCACCACACAGTCCAGCGAAAGCGCCTTGTCGCAGAACTGGGCCGTGAGGTCGCGGGCCGCCGCCAGCCGGGCCAGGATGCCGTCGCGGTGGTCCCAGTCGTCGCGGACGGCGTCCACGGTCGCGGGCCGGCAGTAGTCCTCCAGCTCGGTCATCCGGGCCATGACGAGGTAGAAGGCGTCCGTGATGACGGCGAAGCACGCGCCCAGCGCCGCGACGAGCTCCGGCATGTGGAGCAGCGCCGCAGCGAGCCGGTGGCGGGTCTGGTCAGTGGCCTCGTAGGCTCGGGTCAGGTCGTTCTTCAGGTTCGCGAGCGTCGTGAGGGCGTGCCTGGCCACCTGCTTGAACCACTGCGCCGGCAGCCTCCCTTCGGACCTGTCCAGATCCATGGGTTTGGGCAGGCTAGATGCTGCTACTGCTGATGCTGATGCTAAAGCGACTGATACTGGTGGCGGCGGCGGGTTTGGAGGAGCAAGGGCCGATTTGTGTCGTACAGTCTCCTGCTGGAACCGCACATCCTGCTGTTGGCGGGCGGCGCCCAATGTGTCCTCCTGCCTGAGCTGTTCCAGGGATTTGGTGCGCGTGCCCCAACAACCGAGGACCCGCCACGCTTTCTGCGCTTTCTCGATCTCCTGGGCTCGTTCCTCTTTTCTTACGAACTGTTGGATGTATTTGAGCCATCGATAATATCCTTCTCTGACGCCGTAAAAGCCCGAGTCACGGGTGATATCGAGGATTTGGAAATGATCCGCCATCTTAGGGAAGTCGATCGAAAAGGGTGCTCAAGTCCTGGAAGAGTTTGGATGTCTGTCGGATGTCGTGGTAATGGTCGGTAAATTCGGGTGATGCGTGTCGCGTCGCGCGGTCGTTGAATCTAGACCCCGATGGGCCTTTTGGGACAAGGAGGACGTCAGCGTATTATACACGATGCCGTCAAACTCTTTGTCTGGAAACATAGCACTTGGTAACGTACAATGGCATTGTGCGACTGAATTACAACTTTTGCAAGAGGCTTGGGAGCAAACAAAGCTTGTGTGTTCTGTCTGCCGTGGGGTCACGTCGCTCATCCACAGGTTGGTCAACATACCTTCCAGTGGATTAGGGAGTTTTTGGGCCCTGAGAAACCCCTGAACGACCTGAAGATGCATGCAGTAATACTCAGTCCCTCCACAGTTCGAGGCTGCCTCGTATCGTTTGTGCACTCCATTCGATATGTATCTTAGGTATCCTATACGGAGTAACTCTACCCCCTTTTCGCCCGACTCCCAGACTGAGCTCTGTCCTACGACACATAAGGTAGGTACTTAGGTACACAGTCTCCTCCAATACATTTCCGAGGTAACCTTTCCTTCTTCATACGCAAATGGCCACTGGTGGGTCTCCATCTCTCGCAACTTCCTTATGGTCTCCCAATAACCACCAAGCACTGCACCCCCTCGATCCACCTATCCTCGCGTGCCTTCCACCCACAACACACCAGACACCACGCCAGATGGTCCCCCAACAGTACCCATGTACCAGCACTACCCACTCATTGAACCATATAGCTGCACATAAGCCAAGCCACCTTTAACAAGCAAATCGCTCAAGCGGTGGCTTGGTGAGTGGTTATATCGCTACGTTAGCGACGTAGTCTGGCAACTTCCTATCTCTCATTTTTACCTTAGCAGCGATTCCAGTACGTCTACGACTCGAACATGGCGTTGAAGAAACCGCCCATATCCTGATTCGCAACCTCGTCCAGGGCTTCTCTCTTTCCTTGTCTTCTTCTGTTGCCTGGCCTCTTTCATCGCCGTTCGTGCTTCTCGTTTGTTCTGTTTATGCTCCTCAAGCTAGCGCGCCGGTTGGACCGAAGGATCGTATTGCGAAAAGGCTGACCACTCACGGCCGTCCATGACTTGCTGCCTATGCACGCCCGTCACGAATGTATTGAGACTTTCCAACGACTCGAAGCATAGGTATGCGCATGCGTTGCAATTACTCGGTCTCTTGACCCCGCAAGCTGTCGGGCCGTAGTGCTTGAAGTGGTCGAACATGCCTTCCGGGCTGAAAAACGGAAGCTCGTACTTGCCAACACCTCCTTTACCCTTCAAGCGCACCGCAGCCGTATAGGGGTAGAGCTCCTTGGGCTTTGGTCGAGTCGTCGGTCAGAACTTTCGGGACTTGAATTTCTTATTTAATATCCAAGAGTACGGTTTTCTCCTGTGTCCCACGCCTCTATGCTCTATCCTGGCCTGGCTAGATTGGGTTGAGGGTGGAAGACTGAGGAGCTTGACAAGAAGAATGGCAATCCTTACGGCATCGTTCCCTGCGCACAACTGGAGACGGCCGTCCCGCCGCTCCAAATACCCAAGCCCATACGAGGCGAGTGTGTTCCTCAGCGGGGGCAGGCGGTCCATGTTGTAGACGTTCTTTACTAGCTGCTGCAGGTCGTGCTTATGGTCGCGATCCCGGTTCTTGCGCTTCGGGGGTTCGCCCTCATACATATCCGGCAGTGGCAGCTGCTCCGGCGGTGGCACATACGTGATGCCCAACTCGGTGACCTCGGTCTGGGACATGCCCCAGCTGTCAAATTCAATGGCCACGAAACCGGTGGTGTTCTCGGCGGCGAACCGCAGGAAGTCCGGGAAGGTCTGGGGAGTGTTCTCGAAGCATTGGCTGCGGAAGTTCCGCAGGATATGATTACGGTGCACCTTGGCATTTTTTATCTCGATCCTTTTTTTCTCGGATACCATTTTGCCGATATGCAAAAAAGAGGGAGGTAGATTTTATGGTGGAATGGCTCCTCAAGAAGACGACAAGGTGGTGAGTATTAGAGTGATGAGGCGGAAAGGCGGTTGAGAGCATCCACGAAGCTCGTCGGGTTAATGTTTTCAATGCAACGTTGAGGTACTTTGGAAACTCGGGGAGCATCTGCATGAGACCCAGAGCGGCGACGCTACGTTGTCGGGGCTCTGGGATGAGAAGTTTGCCCTACTTTGGAGTCATCAAGCTCACTTTCAGCAAGGAGAAAGGTTGGGAAGTCTTGATCGAACCTACGAACACTAAAGGCGGCAAGCCGTGTCTGGTACCGTAATAGAAAGATTGTGGCGACTGCAAGTTGGTTAGATTTGACGTCGGACGCAGACCGCGCCGAAGTAGGAAAATCACTAATTTTTTGTGTTCCTGATCTGGTCGTATAGTCATATCTTGCCGTTGCTGCCGTTGGCCCCGTTGGGCAGCAGCATGGTATTTCAATTATCGTTGCTGGTTAGCCAATACTACCGAGTCCATCTTCATTATATTCTCGTTGACCGTGATAATATGGCCAGGGATTTGACTTCATCTTGAGAACTTCTTTACTCTTTCGCGAAAGCGAGATTACGGCAAGTACCTTTTCAACTACCACTCAAAACGCCTTGTAGTCACGATATCGAAACTAATTCCTTTGGTAGACTCGTTCCTACAGGAAGCAGAAGTGCTACCCGAGACACCCGAGGAGCAGTGTAACTTTGATTGAAGAGGAGGAGGAGGACGGCGATGAAGAAACAGACGACTTAAACAAGCCCGCCGTGCCTATGGTATCTTGTACGATGCCTTGATTGAAGCTCTGGATAAAGATATAGCCCGAGGAATCGTCGATTTCCCAGAGGATGAGGCCTAATATATTTCACCTGGCAGCACGGCCTCTGTTCTTATCTTGCCTTTCAACGAGAGGCTTCGTAATTTTGCGGCTATCAACGCCGCTAACTACCCACAGTTCTATCCGGATTGAACTCGCAGCGACCTCTTCCAGCGTTTCTGCACCCTTGCCGATTTTGCGACAAAGGTTGTCCGAACGGATTTACAGAACTGAGACATAAAACAGAACAGGTATGCAATCAAGTTTTGAACAATTAACTTAGAATATAAGAATTTAAACTTATGTAAAAGACTAGAACCCGGTGCTGCGATAGGTGCTATTGTTACAATCCATTTGCTCACCTCCTAAGCTAAGGATCTTTTTTGACGACGTCCATCTTGGCCTTCAAGTCTTGCTGGACCTTTTGCGTCTTGCGGACGGCGGCATCGCGCTTCGTCGGTCAGCGCGGTGGTTGCTGGCGGTGCAGCTGGGCCTGGCTCAGCCCGGCTTGGACGAGCACCGCATTCGCAGCCATCTTTTCTCGCGCACGAAAAGACAGCAAGAAAGCAACAACAGGAAAAGGGACAACAGAGATGGTGGAGAAGAGGTAGTTGAAAAAGAATCTGCTGTTGATGATGCTGTTGCTTCCAAGGGGGAGGAAGGAAAGGAAAAGAAAGTTCCAAAGGTCCCACGGGCGAGGTTCTACTCTTGCCTGTCCTCGGGCCTGCATCTACGGGGCTGCTGGCCTGGCTACGGGGCTGCGGGCCGTCAGAGGAGCCGCCGTCTCGTCTTCGTCTTCTGCCGCATATGCGCTCCGGTTCGAAACGCCGGCTGGGAGCTCCTCGAGGAGGTCTCGCACGCGGTCTATGCGCCGCTTCTTTTCTGCGTGGTCCACCACGGTACGTGGGTAGGTAGGTACGCAGGTATGAAGTACGGCACTCGAAGGCGTCCTTCTCTTCTGACGAAAAGAGCCGCGGATGGTTCGCCAGGGAATCCTTGTTAAACTGGATATCGTCGTATTCCCGACTTAGATAATCCAGCTCTGCAGCGCTCGCTTGCTTGTTCTCGCGGTTGGAGACTAAAAGATGGAACTTGATCCTGTCATCGGTTGCTGCATGCGATCTGGCGAGTATGTCATCGCACTGTTCCTCAGCTCGGTCGAATGCAGCGGTATAGTCTTCTTCCTGACGGGCCCAATCCAGCTGCATGATTCGCTCTTTAGTGCTAGTGATTTCCGGGTCATCTTCTGGGTACTTGTAGGTCTGGCCATTATACCAGAGGAGGCCTGTAAGAACATCAAGGAATCCGTCGCCTAGCTCGGAACCCCAAACCTATATACACATTTGCTTCTTGCCGGTTTCTTCCATAAGCTGTGCCAAACCATACGATGACGCGCTGTCAATCTGACCGCCCTCCTGCTTGATCTCGTCATCGCTTTTCGATACTGGCCATACACAGCGTCTTGCCCTTTTGATCGTACTCTGGGGCCTCGTTCGATAATACACGGGTGCCCGAAGTTTCCTCGTGCTTCTCAGCCTGGCGAGGCCGCACACGTGAGGAAGACGCTGCGACCAAGGTAGCGACCGTCTTCCACAACTCCTGGTCGTGCTGATAGACACCCGACTCATAGCCCGCCTCCCACAGTTCTCTCGAGTCGAACGCGATTGTCGCGATGCGAGTGCTGCCGTTGCAGGTCGTAGATACATGGTCGTGGGACAAGGTGCCGGGTCCGATTTAGGGTCTCCGTTGACCCGATATCCGCCCATATCGGTCTTTGTCAGCACTTGGTTGATCAAGTCTGCCTGGCCTCTTAAGCGTCCTTCAGAACTGCTGGGATACATTCAAATATGATGTTTGCCGCGCACAGCGAGCCTATGTCGGCCTCGTTCTTGTAGATGTAAACAGTCCACCATGTGTTTCCACTTTGAAGATTGTGAATCGGGACCTCTTTTAGCAATCTAATTCTCTCATGCTTGACAAAGATGATATTTGCGGGATAGTCGGAGCGCCAGGCAATCTGAGGAAGGACGTGATGCGTTAGAAACACCCGAGCCTGTTTCTGCGTCGTTTCAGACCAACCGTCGCTCTTCAATTGAGTGACCGCATCGTCAATGTCGTTCCGCAGATCTTTGTCAGGCCGGAACTTGTCCGGTTTGGACATGATACTTAGTGGCGATGTTCTATTCGTGGCACGACAGGGCGTTTGAGAAACGAAGGTCAGATCTCAAGATCCGTGGATGATGGAATGGTTGCAAAATGGGTTCCTTTCAGGAGGGCAGATATTTTCTTCTCAAATGTAAGATTTGACCCCCCCTCGCTGTCACCACCGCCTCGTTGATACCCCACGTAAACATCGGACGAGATAGATTTAAAGCTTTATATTAAATTGAATAAAAATAATAAAAATACATGTGTTTAAATATTAATATATTTCGTATATATACTATAATAATATTTAATAAGTACGTTTATTACTTTATTAGTTTTAATTTTATTCATTACTGTTGAATGGGCTTTCGCTTGGGTTTTCAGTTGTTCATGTCTATCTTCTCTGCTAGCTGCGAGGGGCATCGTATGCCCCTCTTCATGAAATAGAAAGGGGTTCGTGCGCGCAGGCACGTGGCACCCCTTTTAGGGTAATATGAAAAACCTTAGTTCTTGCTGTTCTAACAATTACTATATAATTTAAAGATTATAAAATAGTATTATTATATTAAATAAAAAGAGAATTAAAAAAAATTAAAGTTTATATTAAATTAAAAGAAAATAAAAAAATAATAAAGCTTGTATTAAATAAAAAGAAAATTAAAAAAATAATAAAGTTTATATTAATTATATATATCTTATTCTTTTTAATATCGAAAGTTTTAAATTAAATTAAATAAAATAATATTAATTTTTTATATTTATTATAATCTTTTAATAGTTTAATTATTAAAGTATAAGTTATTAATTAATAAATAAAAAACTAAAAAAAAAAACTTTTCTTTAATAATTAAATAGTTTTATTAACGTACCCTATAGTTTAACTAACTACACGGTTTAAATAACCACCTTTAAAGACTTTATTTAATAAAGTATAAATTAATTCCGCTATAACGTATTTAATATTTTAAAATTAATCGGAATCTTTATTTTTAAATACTTTTATATTATTCTAATAAGTACGAGTATTATATCCGGGCTTTTTATAGATTTTATAGCGTTATAAGCGCGTTTTAAACGTCTTTATACGATTACTTTTATAACGCGATTCGTTTTATAACTATTTATTAATAGTTTTTTAAAACTATAAATCTTTTCTAGCTTATATACGAAGTGATCCTCTATTTTATAGCCGTTTCTTTTTTATACGGCGGCACCGGCTAAGTATTTTATTCGCCTTTCGTAATGCGGTTACCTTACCTTTTAATAAAATAAGCCGGTATATAACTTACGTTATATCTTTCGTAATTTAATTAAGCTTAGCTAAAACTAATATTAAAGAGCTATTTTAATATCGCGCGATTCGATTTTTAACGTACTCGGTTTAAAATTAAGTTTTAATTAAATTATTTAAAGTTTTTAATTCTTAAAGTATAAATAAGCCGAAAAAGATCGCCGGAAACGTCGGCGTATATAGCTTTATATTTAATTATAAAATAATATATTCCGGATTATATAATATAAATCTTACTTTTTAAAAACCTTTTTAAATATTTAAAATAATAAAAATAGCTTAAAACGCTTTTAAAAACGCTAATAAAAAGTCCTCCTTTAAGATATAAGTAATATACGCTTATAAAAAACGCTCGATTTTTTTTCTATATAACCTTTTTCATATATAAAAATAGCCGATATAAAAAGGTTAAAATTTATATAATAAATAAGAAAATATATAAAGTATAATAATCGAGATTTTTTATAATAAAACTTAAAAATTATTAAATAATAACTCTTATAACCGTTAAAAATTATGAAATAATAAACACTTTTCGTATAAAAGTTTATATATTTATTAAAGTATCCAGTTTAATCTTCACTTTTTTTTATTTATAATTTAGCCTTTTTTAATAATTATGATTACCTAATCCTTTAATAATAAGCAATTTCGTACTAGGAAAAGAGGTACGTTTTCCCGGCAAATATAATATATAAAAGGATAGCGTAACCGTATAATCTAACGCCTTAAATAATTATAACCTATTCTTAGTTTTTTTATTAAATTACCCTAAGCTTTTCGTATTAATCGGAGGTTATAACGATTATTTCGAACGAGATTTAACCTATAAAAAAGCTAGTCTCGTCGAAATTATAAATATCCTCTTAAATCTTATATTTATTAATTATATTTCGTACGAAAGTAAACTACGCGCGATACGTATCAAGATCTTTATAAAAAACCTTTTAATAATCGATTTTTCGATTAAAACGCGTCCGGAGGTCTAGTTATTATTATACGAAACTAGAGACTTAATTAACGTCGACGCGTCTCGCGTCACGTTAAAGGAATAATTAATTCGTTATATCTTTAATACTACTTATTCGGGGAAGAAACGATCGCGAATTTAGTTCGATTATATATCGAATTATTATATTTTTTCGAAAATAATAAGCTTTTACGTTAATAATTATATATTTTATTATAAAATACCGCCGTAATATTAAAAACGTAAAATTATATAAAGAATATTATAAACTTATACTATAAATTAAAAACTTAATTTAAAACTATTTTAAAGCGCTTAGAGCGTTAATTATATATCGCCTTTTTTTAATTATTAATAATAATAAAATAATAATAAAAAGATAAAATAAACTTAATTATTAAAAATTACGAGAAAATAGTTAATTAAACCGTGTAGTTAATTAAACCGTAAAGTATATTATATTATATAATACTTAATAAGTATAATTAAACTTAAACGCTATTATTTTAATATAACGTATCCCATAAGCGAATATCCCATATAAGCGAATGTCCCACTTTTATAAATTTCCTCATAGCCTCAACCTTTTTTTATATTCTTTTACGTCCGAAAATACTATAACTTTAAAAAGAAAGTAATATAATTCTAACGCTTTAAGCGTTCTAAAAAGACTTAACTTTAAATATATAAAAAGCTATATTAATTTATTACGTTTTATCGAAAACTTTATAATATAAACGAAATAATTAACCTATACGACACGAAATATTTACGAATTCTTAAAAAATTTTAAATTCCGAAAAAAATGCAATTATTCGATATATTATTAATTTAAATACGCGATCGTTTCTTCCCCGATTAAATAATATAAAAGATATAATAAATCAATTATTTAATTTACGCGACGCGAGACGCGTCGGTATTAATTAAGCCTTTAATTTCGTACGATAACAATTAAACCTCCGGACGCGTTTTAATTAAAGAATCGATTATTAAAAAGTTTTTTATAAAAATCCCGACGCGTATTACGCGTAGTTTACTTTTATATAAAATATAATTTATAAATACGGAATTTAAAAAAAGGATATTTATAATTTTAACGAAACCGGCTTTCTTATAAATTAAATCTCGTTCGAAATAATTATAACCACCTCCGATTAATACGAAAAGCTTAGAGTAATATAATAAAAAAACCGGGAATAAGTTATAATTATTTAAGGCGTCAGATTATACGGTTACGCCATCCTTTTATATATCATTTTTACTAGGAAAACGCACCTTTTTTCCTAATACGAAAACAGCTTATTACTAAAGGACTAAGTGATCATAATTATTAAAAATAATTAAACCACGAATAAAAAAGGCGAGGACTAGATTCGATACTTTAATTAATATATTAAGTCTCGTATAAAAAATCGTTATCGCCTCTTAGTTTTAAACGGCTATAAAAGCCATTACTTAATAATTTTCGAGCTCTATTATAAAAAAAACTCGATTATTATACTTTATATACTTTCTTATTTATTATATAAGCTTTAACCTTTTAATATTAGCTATTTTTATATATTAAAAAAAACGTATAAAAAAGAAATTAAATGTTTTATACGGGCGTATATTACTTATATTTTAAAGGAAGACTTCTTACTAGCGTTTTTAAAAGCGTTTTAAGCGATTTTCACCGTTTCGAATATACGAGAAGGCTTTTAAAAAACAGGACTCGTTCCATATAATTTAGAATATATTATTTTATAATTAGATATAAAGCTACGTATTTTAATACTTCCGGGGACGTTTTTTAGCCTATTTATTCCTTAAGAATTAAAAACTTTAAACAACTTAATTAAAGTTTAATCCTAAACTAAATACGTTTAAAACCGTATCTTACGGTATTAAAATAACTTTCTGACGTTTATTTTAATTAGTTTTAACCAGATTATAAAGGCTATAATATATATTATATACCGAGTTACTCTTTTAAAAAATAAAAACGCAATACTTCGAAAAATAAATAAAATACTTAGCCGGCGCCGCCGTACGAAAAAAAACGGCTATAAAATAAAGAATCACTTTATATATAAATTAAAAAAGACCTATAGTTTTAAAAAAACGTTAATAAATAATTATAAAACGAATCGCGTCGAAGAAGTAATTATACGAGAATATTTAAGACACGCTTATAACGCTATAAAATTTGCGGAAAGCCCGGGCATAATACGTATACTTATTAGAATAATATAGAAGTATTTAAAGATAAAAATTCCGATTAATTTTAATATATTAAATACGTTATAATAAAATTAATTTATATTTTATTAAAAAGGGTATAAAAAAATAGGATATTCGCTTATATAAGATATTCGCTTATAGGATACGTTAAAATAAAATTTATACTTATAAGTATTTACTTAATATAATAAGTTATAAAAGGCGAGGGTTTAAAGCCATAAGTTTTATATTTATTTACCGGGTTTATTTTATATTATATATATAAGTTTTTAATATTAAAGCGTATATTACTTTATCTCTTTTAAATATACGCTTAGTATATAACGTATATAAAGTTCTTTTTAACTTTAATATACTTTCGTTTTATATAAAACTAAACTATAGCGTATTATTGTATTAAACTATTTATTTATACGCCGTTTTAATAATATATTACGTTTTATTTTTATATTTTTATATATAATAATTAAATAAAAATCCTTTATTTCTATAAGGCTTTATTAAAATTACGAAACATATTATTATACTTTTTTTAAACCGCCCTTTAGTACTTTTTATCTATTATTTAATATAATTAATGTAAGAAAATTATTAAATTTATTAATTAAAAGAGGCTTTATAAACTCGTGAATTAAGTTTTTAATCGTTTTTATATACTTAATTAATACGTTATTTAATTTTCCTTTAACGTAATAATAATAATACTAAATATACTTTTACTTTTTAAATACGTAAATTATTTTAATTTATAATTCTATTATTATATTATTTTTTAATATATTAGTAAATCTTTTTCATTACTAGCTTAGCTTTATTAATAAATTTTACGTATTAACGAGTTTTTTTCGTAACCTCGTTCACGGCTACGTATTTATTTTTCGTAACCGATAATATTAATATACCCCACGGTCTAATTAACCACATAGTTTACTTAATTATTTTCTCGTAATTATTAATAACTAAGTTTATTTTATCTCTTTTTTACTATTTTATTATAATTAATAATTAAAAAGCGATATATAGTTAACGCTTTCGCTTCGAAAAAGTTTTAAATTAAGTTTTTAATTTATAATATAAGTTTATAATATCCTTTATATAACTTTACGTTTTTAATATCGCGGCGGTACTTTATAATAAAATATACGATCATTAATATAAAAGCTTATTATTTTCGAAAAAAATATAATAATTTAATATATGTTTAATGGGCTTTCGTACGTACGTACAAGTAGGTTCTGGGTTTAATCGATGTTATATTGCTATATTCTTTTATTCATATCTATCTCTAGTGCTAGCTACGAGGGGTATCGTATGCCCCTCTTAATGAAATAGAAAAGGGGTTCGTACGCGTAGGTACGTGGCACCCTTTTTAGAGTAATATAGAAAACCTTAGTTCCTACTGTTTTAATAATATATAATCGAACTAAATTCGCGATCGTTTCTTCCCCGAATAAATAATATTAAAGATATAGCGAATTAATTATTCTTTTAACGTAACGCGAGACGCGTCGATATTAATTAAGCTTTTAATTTTATATAATAATAATTAAACCTTTAAACACGTTTTAATTAAAAAAATCGATTATTAAAAAATGTTTTATAAAATCCCGACGCGTATCACGTGTAATTTACTTTTATATAAAATATAATTAATAAATATAAGATTTAAAAAGAGGATATTTATAACTTTAACGAGACCTGTTTTTTTATAAATTAAATCTCGTTTAAAATAATTATTATAACTTTTAATTAATACGAGAAATTAGAAATAATTTAATAAAAAAACCGGGAATAAGTTATAATTATTTAAAGCGTTAAATTATATAGTTATATTATCTTTTTATATTAAAATCGCAGGAACTGAGGTTTTCTATATTACTTTAAACAGGGTGCCACGTACTTACGCGTACGAACCCCTTTCTTATTTTATTAAAAGGGGTATACGATACCCCTCATAACTCGTATTAAAAATAGATATAAATAATAAAATATAACGATTAAACCCTAATTAAACCTAGAACTTATACGTATATACGAAAGCTTATTTAATATTAATTAATAGTTACCCGGGGCGATTATAAATTAATAAGAGTGAAGAGACGATTCTACGCCCTTACCGACGTAAGGGCGACCGTGTTAAGGAGCCCCGAGAATTTTCGCCCGTTAGAGATTTAGAGGAAGAGCCGAACTAAATTAACCGTACGAGGAGGAACCCCTTTTCCCGAGTATATATTATAAAGAGAAGACCAGGTTCTAAATTATACGCGAAACCAGTTAAGCTATATATAATTATATACTTAAATAACCTTATTATATAATTTATAAGATAATAACCCTTATTAAAATAGAGTTAATTATAATCAGCGAATCGAGACCGAGCCCGGATATACCGAACTTAGACAGACCGACGATTTTAAACCCCGAACTATTTACGTACGAAAAAGTTTCTTAAAATACCGGGATCTTTTTAATAGTTTAAAAAAGAAACGTTAACCTCGCTTTTTAAGGATTCGAACTTTTAAAAATACCCTTTAAAAAAATAATACCTAAATTACTTATAATATATTTTATATAATATTTTTTAAAATATTATATATTAAAAATAAAAAGAACGTTCCTTTAAAAGGCGTTTAATATAAATTTCGAAAAATAAATTAAATATTAACTCGGTTAAATTAACTATATATTTTAAAAAAAGCTTTATTATTACCTTAAAAGAAACGGAATTAATATATTAATAAGCGGATCCTTTAAAAGCAAGCTTACATAATTAATACCACCGGCCGCTCTTATATACTAATAAGACCGACTAGCAGAACCGACTTTAAAAACCCGAAAAGAGGATATTCTATACTCTTCCCTAGAATAAACAGTCGAATAACCGCCGCCTAAGCGAGAGACACCCGGTCTCTATACGAAATAATCGTCCGCGACACTACGGGACACTTTAAGCCTAACGTCCAACCCTAAATTTATAAATATATAAGCGTCGTAAAATATCGTCCCTTTTCCTTCTCTAACTCCGGTACCGCCGGACTAGACCGTACGATTATCTAGTCTAATATACGTTATAAAATACGATATCTTTTTAAACCGAGCTATTTATAATGGTAAAATCGATTAAAATAAAGTTATTACTTTTTCGAAAATATAAAAAAAATAAAAGAATTATATCGGCAAGCCGTATAATATCTTTTATAATAAAGTATAAATATTTATTAAAATATACCGACGGCTAGATATATTAAAAAACTAATACTATATAATCTTTTTAAATATTTTTTCCGGCCGTATAGAAGTATTTTATCTTAATTATATTAAACTCGAAAAGAAATAAAACGAGATATATCACCTTATAAATTTATACTTTAATACGATAATAAATTATGGATAATATTTTATAAATTAAATAATAACTTTTTTTATATAAATAAAAAATAAAAACGCCGAAAAATAACTTATCGAAGTTTTAAAAATCCTGTTAAATAAGCTTTAACTCGTATAACGAACCTTTAAAAAAGGATTCGAAAAAGAGATCGCTTTTTATACCTTAATTATACGAGCTTATCGAAAAGTTTTAAAGTTTATACCGGCCTTTATTAATTAAAAGCTAATATATAAAGCGTTATTTTCGGACTTTCGCGTATCGCTAAATATAATAACGGACTAGATATTATCAAAATAATATTTAATAAAGGAACTATATCAAAACTCGGCTATAAATACGTACTTAATTAATAAACGGTTTATAAATAATTATACGAGAGGAAACCGACCAGCTTACGGCAGCAAATTACCGTATAATAGCCGACTACTAGGACAGGAAAGGATCTAGCGACCCGCCGGCACTTTCCGACTAAGATTACCGTACAGGAACCGGAAGTTCGAACGAAGAACCTGCCGAATCTGCTATAAATAAGGCTATTAATCAATAAACCACCTAGCCGAAGAATAGTCCCGAATAAGGAATTAATATCTCTAAACGTGCAATAATATCGGATAAGGCCCCTTTTTTTAAAATAAGTACGAAACGTTCGTTTAAAATTAAGAAAAGGATAAAAAAGAGCTAGAAAATAACGAAGAGGAATACGAATACCTCGATCCGGAAGATGCACGATAAGGCATTACTTATTTAACGGACGCCGCGTTCTACCACCGGCTTACTAGTGAGGATATCTACTCGGAAACTATCGTATAAGCCGACTAATTTAACCTTAACAGTCCGTATAACTAGACTTATTAAAGAAAGCTTTAGGATACCGGCGCCGCCTTATTTTTAATAGTCGGAAAGCCTTAAGTAGAGGCCTATGTACGAGAGAACCTAGAAGTACGAATCGACTAGACCCCGGGAAGCGTCGAGATTAAGTTCGGAAGCTTAAAGCCTATCTCGTTAATTAAAATAATCGATATATAGAACTTATTAAAAGTAATTAAATATTATATCTTAAATATTATAACTTCTTTTTTATTTTTATTTTATAATATTAACCGGCTTAAAACGTATTATAATAATATTTTTAATTTTATTATATAAAAGGACGGCAAAATACTCCTTATAATTAAAAAATAAGGAAATCCGTTCTTTAATACCGGCCGTATAGAAACAACGTTATATTTTACCGAAAAATAACTTCGACACCTTTACCGACGGTTTAAATACTTTCGTATAAAGAAGCTCTATACGCTCTTAAAAAACGCCGGCTATAACGACGTTAACCTTGGTATTCTCGACGAGATCTAAAAGTTTTACTCCTAATATTAATCGTATAATCTAGCGTTATAAAGATTTAAATTCTCGTTATAAAATATATACGACTTTAATTACGAAATTATTATAAATATTATTTATATTAATAAATAAAACGTACTTTACGTAATCGATTCGAGTATATTTTTTTAAGCGGCTATATTCTTATATTCGCTTAGCGTATAAAACACTTAAAATACCCTTTATAAATATTAAATATATATATATTAAATAATAAATAAAATTACACGAATATATATTCCGTTATATAGAACCTTTAATATCTTATAAAAAGATCTCGGTTATTATATAAATACCGAGATAATATTTTAAATAATAATTAAAGCTTTAAATAATACGGCTGGCCCCGATAGCCTAGTTCCTACCCTGCTCGTATTCGGAATATACCCTCGTATTGATAAGAACTCACTACCGTTATTAGAGATCTAAGCACGAGGAAAAGCCGTACGGAAAGTAATAAAAATACTTCGAAAAATATATATAAATATCGATATCTACCGAACTCTAAATACCCGGAATAAACCAGCTATTTATAATATTTTAATACTCTCGCTCTAGAATAAAGTCTTAATTTAGCGGGAAAAAAAGGATAAATTAGACAATATAAGATAGCAGCTATTAAAAACTATACGATCCGGTTAAACACCTTAAACGGCTTAAAAGCCTTTCGAATAATTTAAATTAAACCGTACTACTAGGAAAAGGCTAAAGAACCGTATAACGAGCCGGATATATAACCAGATCCGGAATAACCGGCAGGTACCCTAAATACCGAACCGATAACTAAAGAAATTAGGGTAACTCCCGTATAACGTGGCCGAGAACGACCTAGAAAATATCTACTCCGAAACGCTCGAGCCGCTATATTCCTTACTTAAAAAGAATGAGAACTACGACCTAATAGTTAAGCTCTAACAGGACGGGGTTATTATATCGTCCGGATACCTATTCTAAAAGTCTAACGCGGAGGAGATAAATAATCTCGCCGTATAAGGGGTTTTCGAATTTATTCGATTCGACCCGGGCAAGTATACCGGCCGGAGAATCTTTAAAACACGGCTCGTACGAGAGATTAAAGGTAAAATTACGAAGCCGTACGAGAAGTTTAGGCTCGTAATATAGGGCTATAGAGATATAGAAAAGGAGGCTATTTTAACCTAGTTACCGATAATCCAGCGGATAAGCCAAAAACTCCTTTTAGTCCTCGGACCGACCCTGATCCGAGACTTTAATGTACGAGGCGAGCTACGCGATATTATATAGGCGTATACTTAATCGTATAATAAACTAAACCGACTAATTTACGCACGTTTACCGGTAAAGCTAAAAACTTAATACCTCGAAGAAACGCTATTTTAAATCGTATTACCCCTATACGAACTAGTAGAATTAAAACTTTATTAATTTAAAACGTATTATAATTATTACGTATAAAATTTAAAAATAACCGTATTAATATATAACGCCTGTTTATTATTTATTATAAAAAACCGGATATTTTTAATATTATAATAATATAAACCGACGATACGTTTAGCTTCGTTATAGCCCCTTTTTCTTAAAAAGAGGAAAAAAAGCTAGTAAAGGAATAATTCCGTATAAAATTAAAAAACATCTTAACCGAAAATACGCCGATCGAGTTTAACGGAGATAAGATTTAATTAAAATCGTACGATATTTTTTTCGAATAAAAAAGATAAGTTAATTAATTAAAGCTTATCGACTCGAAAGTTATCAATAAAGGCTAATAATACGTTTCTTAACGTGCAAAAAGAGTATATCTCGTATTTATTTATTAACTAGAGGTAGTATACGACTTATCTGCCGCCGCTTAAGTATAGACCTTAAGGGATAAAGATATCGAAAACCTGAACATACGGATTAATTAGTAGATCTAGAATCCGACACGCGGCCTAAAATATATCCCGCTAGATCTTTACCGTATAAAAATATATATCTTTATTAACGGTTTTTTCGCGAATAATAAAGACTTAATATCCTAGCTCGAATACTTAGTTATTTTAAGCTAAAAGCTTAGCCGTATAAAGGATTAATTCGAAATTTAAAGCAATATTATTTATTAGAACTCGACGAAATATAAGAGAATTACTCGAAGCGTATTAGCTAGCGAACTATACGGCATGATTTCCGGTATCGATAGCGGTATCGCACTTAATACCACGTTAAAAAGAATCGTACGGAGCTTCGGATTTTAAGAGGTACTAATAATCTTTTATATAGACTCGAGATTATTTTATAAATACTTGGTTAAACTAAGAATAACAAACGATAAAAAACTAATAATTAATATTATATCGCTCCGAGAATTGTATAAAAAAAGGGAGATCTTAGAGATCTACTAAGTCGACGGCTAAAATAACCCTATAGACGCCCTTACTAAAAAATCTCTAAATAAAGCCCTCGAATAGCTAATATTAATTAATAAGTTATCCGTACGCGTGGAAGCGTATATCGAGAGACTGGACTCGTACGGCGAGTAAGAAGAGAAGAGAGAAATATATTTTTCCCCGGACGGGGTGTAACGTATCGCGATATATAATAATGCCCTTATTATTATTACTTTTAATTAATAATAAAAAAATAATATATATTAACGTATAATAATTTTCTTTATTATTATTATTATTAAAAGACCTATTATTTAACTAAGTTAACGTTAAGAAAGTATAATATTACCTATACGGCTTAAGTAGGTACCGAATACCGGATTAATATAACCTATTCGTATAAAACCTTTACGAAGGGAAGACTCGTTTTAAAAAGGGGAGCTATTCAAGTTTATTATTAAAACAAAAACTGCTAATATTAGAATAGCAAGAACTAAAGTTTTTTATATTATCTTAAAAAAAGTGCTACGTACTTACGTATATAAACTCCTTTTCTATTTTATTAAAAGGGGTATACGATACCCCTCGCAGCTCGTATTAAAGATAAATATAAATAATAGAATATAACGATTAAACCTCGATTAAACCCGGAATTTATACATATATACGAAAGCTTATTTAATATTTTATATAACGTATCCCACAAGCGAATATCCTATATAAGCGAATATCCTACTTTCACAAATTTCCTTATAGCCTCAACCTTTTTTTATATTCTTTTACGTCCGAAAATACTATAACTTTAAAAAAAGAGTAATATAATTCTAACGTTTTAAGCGCTCTAAAAAGACTTAATTTTAAGCGTACAAAAAGCTATATTAATCTATTACGTCTTATCGAAAACCTTATAGCGTAAACGAAATAATTAACCTATACGACGCGAAATATTTATAAATTCTTAAAAGCTTCTAAATTCTAAAAAAAATACGATTATTTAATATATTATTAATTTAAATATATAATTATTTTTTCCCCGGCTAAATAATATAAAAAATATAACGAATCGATTATTTAATTTACGCGATACGGGACGCGTCGGCGTTAATTAAGCCTTTAATTTTATATAATAATAACTAAACCTCCGGACGCGTTTTAATTAAAGAATCGATTATTAAAAAATCCTTTATAAAAATCCCGACGCGTATCGCGCGTAATTTATCCTCGTATAAAATATAATTTATAAATATAAGATTTAAAAAGAGGATATTTATAACTTTAATAAAACCGGCTTTTTTATAAATTAAATCTCGTTTAAAATAATCGTAACCACCTCTAATCGACGCGGAAAGCTTAAAATAATATAATAAAAGAACCGGGAATAAATTATAATTATTTAAAGCGTCAGATTATACGGTTACGCCATCCCTTTATATATTATTTTTACCGGGAAAACATACCTCTTTTCCTAATACGAAAATAACTTATTATTAAAAGACTAAGTAATTATAATTATTAAAAATAATTAAACCACGAATAAAAAAAGCGAAGACTAGATTCGACACTTTAATTAATATATCAGGTCTCGTATAAAAAATCGTTATCACCTCTTAGTCTTAAACGGCCACGAAAGCTACCACTCAATAACTTTCGAGCTTTATTATAAAAAGAACTCGATTATTATATTTTATATATGTTTTTATTTATTATATAAACTTTAACCTTTTAATATCGGCTATTTTCATATATTAAAAAAAAGTATATAAAAAAGAAATTAAATATTTTATACAGGCGTATATTATTTATATTTTAAAAAAAAAATTCTTATTAATATTTTTAAAAACGTTCTAAGCGACTTTTACCGTTTCGAATATACGAGAAAGTTTTCAAAAAATAGGACTCGTTTTATATAATCCGGAATATATTATTTTATAATTAAATATAAAGCTATATACTTTAATACTTCTAAGAACGTCTTCCGGCTTACTTATTCTTTAAGAATCAAAAACCTTAAACAACCCGATTAAGGCTTAATCCTAAACCGAATACGTTCGAAACCGTATCGTACAGTATTAAAATAGCTTTTCGACGTCTATTTTAACTAGCTTTAACTAAATTATAAAAGCTATAACGTATATTATATACCGAGTTACTCTTTTAAAAAATAAAAACGCGACACTTCGAAAAGTAAATAAGATACTTAGCCGGCGCCGCCGTACGAAAAAAAAACGGCTATAAAATAAAAAATTACTTTATATATAAACTAAAAAAGACCTATAGTTTTAAAAAGATATTAATAAATAGTTATAAAACGAATCGCGTCGGAAAAATGGTCGTATAAAAACGTTTAAGACACGTTTATAACGCTATAAAATTTACGGAGAGCCTAGATATAATACGCGTACTTATTAGAATAATATAGAAATATTTAAAAATAAAGATTCCGATTAATTTTAATATATTAAATACGTTATAATAAAATTAATTTATATTTTATTAAAAAAGGTATAAAAAAATAAGATATTCGTTTATATAGGATATTCGCTTATAGGATACGTTATTATATTTATTAAAATAATATACTTTTTTTAATATAAAAATAACTTATTACTAAAGGATTAAATAATCGTAATTATTAAAAACAGCTAAATTAAGAAAAAAAACGAAAACTAAATTTAATATTTCGATAAATATATAAAGTTTTATACGAAAAATATTTATTATTTAATAATTTCTAATAATTATAAAAATTATTCAATAATTTTTAAACTTTATTATAAAAAAAACTCGATTATTATATTTTATCTATTTTCTTATTCGTTATATAAATTTTAACTTCTTAATATTAACTGTTTTTATACGTTAAAAAGGTTATACGAGAAAGAAATCAAGGGTTTTATACGGGCGTATTTTACTTATATCTTAAAGGAGGACTTTTTACTAACGTTTTTAAAAACGTTCTAGGCGATTTTTACCGTTTTAAATATTTAAAAAGGTTTCCAAGGGGTAGGACTTATACCGTATAACTCGGAATATATTATTTTATAATTAAATATAAAGCTATATACGCCGACGCCTCTAACGACTTTTTTCGGCTTATTTATACTTTAAGAATTAAAAACTTTAAATAATTTAATTAAAGCTTAATTTTAAACCGAGTATATTAAAAATCGAATTACGTAATATTAAAATAACTTTTCGATATTAATTTTAATTAAGCTTAATTAAATTATTAAAAATATAATATAAATTATATACCGGCTCGTTTTATTAAAAAGTAAGGTAACCGTATTACGAAAAGCGAATAAAATACTTAGCCGGCGCCGCCGTATAAAACAAAACCGGCTATAAAATAAAAAATTACTTCGTATATAAACTAAAAAAGACTTATAGTTTTAAAAAAACGTTAATAAAAAGTTATAAAACGAATCGCGTTAAAGGAGTAATCGTACGAGGACGTTTAAAACGCGCTTATAACGCTATAAAATCTGCGGAGAGCCCGGGCATTATACTCGTACTTATTAAAATAATATAGAAGTATCTAGAGATAAGGATTCTAATTAATTTTAAAATATTAAATACGTTATAATAGAATTAATTTACTTATATATTTAATTTATTTATAAAATACGTTATATTAAATTACTTACTTATACTTTTATTATATTTATAAAATATTATATAATATAATAAAAATTTATAAGTATTAAGAAAATATTTCTTAAATTAATTATAAATTATAAAAGATTAAAATAAATGTAAATAATTAGTAATATTTTTTTCCTTAAATACTAGACGTTTTTAAAACGTGAAACGCATTTAAATAATATAAATTATACTATTTTATTAATACTTATTTAATTTATTATAATAGCTTAAATATATAATATTATTTTTTATATTTAAATTATATAATAATAAATAAAACTAATATAATAATACACTTTAGGTTTAATTATTATTATAATATAAACACGAAATATGTTAATACTTAAACTCGTTTGCTTTTATTCTTTTTATTTAATTTAATATAAAGCTTTAAATCTAGCCCGTCCGATATTTACGTGGGGTGTCAACGAGGCGGGGGTGACTGCGGGGGGGGCAAATCTTATAGTATATATAAAGGACAGTTGCGTTTAGCAATATTAGCTGGTTAGAATATGAAAGCTAAGAGATTTAGGGATTCGTTACTTGCGTTTCTACGATGGACTTCTAGGGTGTGACGTTACATAAGGTATCATTTGTGCGCTTGCAGGTACTTGCCGTAAGCTTCAGCTGCATGGGAGGGGGCTTGGGGGCCGAGGGATACAAGGAAATGTGCTTACCAACCACGACATCTCTGAATTTGGAGATGCACCAGCTACAGGCTTCAACCCACTTGCAGCTGTCGATGAAGTAGGGTATTATAAACACACAACTTGTCCCTGGTCTATTCCCGGGAGCTACATAGTCTTTCAGGACTTGCGGCTCGCGGCACGGGTCGGCTCTGCATACGTCACTACTTCCGACCATGGACACCCAACCCGCGAAAGCCGCCACTCGGCTTTACTTCACCACGGCCACCGCCACAGCGGCCACCGCGGCCGCGTTCATCATCGATGTCGTCCATCTCCGACCCGGCCCGCTCTCATCCAAGCAGATCTGGTTCGGGCTGCTGTTGGCCCTCGCGGCCCTCTACACGCACGTCTTCCTCCGCGCCGAGTACCAGTACTACCGCAACATGGCCAAGCACGGCTGCGCGCCGCCCAACCGGGTCCGCCACGACCCGGCCGGCATCCGGTACCTGCTGTCGACGGCGTCGGCCGCGAAGCAGCACGTGCTGCTGCAGCGCCGCGCCCAGCTGCTCGACGCGATGGGCCACACCTTCCGGCACCAGATCTTCCCGGAGTGGACCATGACCGTCTCGACCGACGAGCCCGAGAACATCAAGGCCGTGCTCGCCACCCGCTTCGGCGACTGGGACATCCCGCACTACCGCGTCCAGGGCTTCCACCCGGTCCTCGGCTTCCACTCCATCTTCACCGTCAACGGCGCCGAGTGGCAGCACGCGCGCGCCATGCTGCGCCCGGCCTTTGTGCGCAACCAGCTCGCCGACCTCGAGCGCTTCGACCTGCACGCGCGCAAGCTGCTGGCGAAGCTGCCCCAGCAGGATGCCAGTGCTAAGGTCGATCTGCAGAACTTATTTTCCATGCTCATGGTCGACACCACCTCCGACTTCATGTTCGGCCAGTCCACCGACCTGCTCGGCGCCGCCGACGCCGACTCGCTCACGTTCGTCAAGTACTTCGACGCCTCGATGCACAAGATCGCCTGGCGCGCCCGCCTGGGCTGGCTCACGCAACTGCGGCCGGACCAGGAGCTCAACGAGTACGTCCTCTTCATGCGCGCCTACATCGCGCGGTTCGTGGCCCAGGTCAAGGAGCAGCGCAAAGTGACAGCAGCATCAACCTCATCTGAGGCGGCGGCCACTACGGAAGAAGGCCGCTACGTCTTCCTCGACCAGCTCATCGACACGGGCGAGCCCGACGAGGTGATCCGCGACCAGCTGCTCAGCATCTTCGTCGCGGGCCGCGACACGACGACGAGCGTGCTGACGTACCTGTTCCTCGAGCTGTCGCGGCGGCCCGACGTGGTGCGCAAGCTGCGGGCGGAGATCGGCGCGCTCGACGTCGAGGACCCGTCGTGGGAGCAGCTCAAGGGCATGACTTATCTGCAGATGGCCATCAAGGAGGCCCTGCGCCTGAACCCGCCCGTCGCCCTCAACGCGCGCGAGGCCGTCCGCGACACGGTGCTGCCGCGCGGCGGCGGGCCCGACGGCCGGGAGCCGGTGTTTGTGCCCAAAGGGACGAATGTGCGGTACCAGCCCTGGTGCATGCAGCGGCGCAAGGACTTGTACGGGGAGGATGCGGAGGAGTTCCGGCCGGAGCGCTGGGAGACTATACGGCCTACGTACGTGCTACTGCAGTGTGTGGCTTTGAGCTGGAGAATTGATGGGGATGCTAACCTGATTACTAGCTATGATTATGTTCCCTTCAACGCGGGTCCGCGAATCTGTAAGTGACGCCCAGAGCTTCCAAGATAGAAGACTCCCTCTTGCGTAGCAAAAGCTCTTACTAGACTGGCACTAACAGTATTCGACAGGTATCGGCCAGCAGTTCGCTGTGACGGCCATTGCCATGACCACATTCCGCATCTTACAGGCCTACCAGCAGATCGAGAGGCGGGATGACAAACCCCCAGTGCAGAAGCTGGGCATCAACCTGTCCATGCTTCATGGGTGCTGGGTTAGTTTGACCTCTGCTTGAGTAAGAGAAAGGGGTGTTGGTTTCTCGTGTCCATTCTAGGGGATTATCATGGAACGAAATTCGGGTCTGATTTTGCAGGAAAGGATGGAGGTTTTACTTCCCAAAAAGGCATATGGTAATTCAGTGGGAACTCGTTAATATGGCGCAAAGGGGTGTGGCAGAGGTGAACAGCACTTGCAAGTATGGCCTTAAAGGCAATAGACAATCGCTTAGGGGTGCCGTGATCATGGTAATTATTGTCTCCTCCCAATGGCAGGATAATAGCATCTACTCGACTTGGGAAGTGTCACTTGCTAGTAAGTAATTAGTGACGTGATTCTTGACTTAGAAACTGGTGAGCTTTATGTTTTCGGAATAGCCTCGGCAACAGTAAGGAGTGGCTATGTTCCTCCTGATATCTACACGGCCCATTATCTTCAGCAGCAGCAATAACAGTCTGAGATGATTAGCACAGTAACGAATCGATTATTACATAGTCTAACAAATCTAAATCTACATCGTCACCCGCGATATCGTGGCCAGGCTCCGGCACGAGCTCCCGTACCTCGTCCAGAAAGGGCTCCAGAAGTCTTTTCTCTTCCTCCTTGAAGTCATCCTGGGCACCATCGTGGCCCATCAGCAGGGTTCCGTCCATGACATGTTCGCCATACAAGGCTATGACGGCCCGCAAGGCCTGGGCGGTCGGGGGCGCATCAAACCGGACCTCGACGTTGAGCCACTCACCGAACTTGCCGAGGCGGGCCAGAGCGGCCTTGTAGCTGTTCACGGCTTCTTCTCGGCTCCCCTTGGTGGATGCGCTATCATCGCGTTTCATCTGCCGCCGCTGTCGCGACCTCAGTTGTCTTTGGATGCCGAGGAATGCCTGATAGGCATTCGCAAGGTCGTCGTCGGGCTCGTTCATAATCCACCTGCTACATGCCAGGGCAAATGCTTGCTCAACCCTCCACACCTCCCTTATATATGCGTACTCGGAGGCAACTAGGGGGGCGGGCTGGCGAGCACCCTGTATCTCTTGGCCATCGCCATACGCATAGGGTTTGGTGAAATGATATCGGAGAACCATTTCTACCCGGTCTCAGAACGGATGAACCACACAAATAGATACGGAGAGAACCGGGAAGCATATATAGATGTGCGAAAGTTCATGGAGGAATACAGTGAGTGATTGGGACGTTTCTGCAGTGGCCGGTGACTCACATCTAGGGAATATGGACGGTCACTTTATAAGACTTCATATCCCTTGAGGGTAATGGGATCTCCAGCAGACCTTCCATCGCCCGGCCTGCTTTGCATCAATTGATTGCAGGCTCCCGTTTCGTAGTGGAACACGGGTCACAAAGAGATCAAGAAGCGTGGACAACACCAGCGCTTTATAGGTGGTGCCCCAACTGGCAAGCAAGATCCCATGGGCAAGGTGGTCGTGGGAAGGGAAAGGATGGGACAAGTATCTGATTTAACCAACAGATACTCGCCGCATGCGGCGTTCCTCCAGCTGGTTCGTTGGGGGAGGACTGCTGGTGAAAGGCCGCGGCGGGACCTGCTGATCTCGGTTTATCTTCAGGGGGACGACTCCACCACACCGTCTCGTACCGACAAAGAAGTCGAGATCGTGGAATACCCCAGACGCGAGGGGAACCTAGCAAAAGAAGTGCGCATCCACTGAAACGAAGACGCTCTTTGTCCATGTGGCCCCAACGACGAGTTGTGTTGGTGGGCTACCTGAGTAGGCAAACAAGCCGGAAACGGGCTTTCTTTGTCCAAGCCAAGACCGCCTAACACGCCATATTCTTTAACTTCTTAATATTCTCTGGTAAGTGGGAGATACTTGGATCATGGTCAATATATGATGCGCCCAACGGTTCAAGGAGTGATATGAATTTGTCCTTATAAGAGAGAATAGGGTTATCGCCGAGTATACATTGCACAGATACCGACATAGACTCATTTGGCTTAATGGTAAAGCACGTTTCCTACTAGGGTAGTCGAAAAAGGGATACCGGTTCGAGTCCGGTAGTGAGCAGATAATTCAATCTTTGCTACACTTCACTATTCTCAATGTATATGATGCGCTCAACGGTTCAAGGAGTGACCTAAACCTGTCGTTATAGCAGTGAATAGGGTGATAGCCGAGTATACATTGATGATCGCCTACCTGAGGCTTACTTAGCTTAATGGTAAAGCACGTTTCCTACCAGGGGTAATAGGAAAGGGGATACTGGTTCGAATCCGGTGGTGAGCAGACAATTCAATTTTTGGTGCAACTTTGCAACTTTTTTTCACTGATTTTCTGACTAAAGCATGTTCAATACTAGAGCCCATTAAGCAGTTTCCGGCATTTCCGCGTGTCAGCGCGATCATGATTATCTGGTAGTTATCAGCACCAGGAAAGCCGATTGCCAGTGCTAACTCGGCGCGCGTTGTGACATCCCGATAGCGACGTTGGAGACAGCTGCCGCCACAGCGCTATGTGTTGAGATCTTCATAGGCAACTTCGTGCCACAAATCCTGCCCATGCCAGCGAAGTTCAATTAGTTCCTGGAACACAGCATAAGCGGCCATGAGATATGCAGCTGTGTTAGTTCTTGACATCATGTTCTCTTTAGGGGTAACTAACCTCTGCGTTGAACGACTTCCATCTCTACTAAGAGAATGGCCCTCGTAACAACCAGAATGCCCTCTTCCTATTTATTGGATTCACTAAGGGATGATAGCGCCGTTAATTGCGTTGAGTGAGTTCCTTTAGATCGCGTTCTCTGTTAGTTTCTCAATATGTTACATCAAGGCCGCCAGTCTCCATAGAGCCTAAAGAGACAAGTGTGGTGGTGATGCCCATCCACTTGGCGTTCTGGGACTTCTGCAGCAGCGGCAAGAGAGCTTTGAAGAGGCTCCATGGTCCCAGAGCGTTCACGGTGAAAGCCTTCGTGGCATCGTCCAGATCCGCCATTGCAGGCGGATGGATAGCCGGGGTCACGCAGGCATTTGCGATGACGAGATCTGCGTGGTCGATGCCGGCATCCGTCAGCTCCTTGACCGCCGCCTCGGTACCAGAAAAGTTGACGGATTCCATATTGACTAGGATAATCTTGGATCCTTCGGCCACAGGGAATGCGCTGAGCTCTGCGTCGTTCTCTACGAGTGCCCTTATGCTATTGACCAGAAATTACATTCGATCAAGCTGTAGATGAGTCCACAATCACTACCTACCTAAAGTAGGCAGATAGCTCGGTATCAGGTCTTTCTAGAACTGCTGAATGAACTTCGCCTCGTTACTCCACAGTTCCAACCGGAGCGCAAACGCCGGACTGCCGTCGAAGCCGTGCGGCACGCCGGGGTAGACGTGAGACTGCACCTCGACGCCGTGCGACGACAGCCTGGCCGCGAAGCTCGTCGACTCGTCGCGGAAGAGGTCCAAGCCCCCCACGCCCAAGTGCGTGGGCGGGAGGCCGTGCAGATCGTCGGCACGCGCGGGGGCTGCCGTGTCTGGTACCGTGGCTGCGTACACAGTATTAGTCGATATGCACCGAATTGTGTGAAGAGAGGTTAAGCCTTCTCACCTGAGATTCCTTCTACCTCCATTCCGTTCGTGAATCCTTTCAAGTATGCTTTCCAAACGATAGTGTTCCTACCAGGGAACCACGTCAAATAGGGGAAGCGGGGGTTTTCCGGCTCCATCTGCGTCCGGTCGTCCAGCATGGGGCACCGCAAGACCTGGGCCGCAATCGGCGGGCTCAGGCCCTCATCCTTCGCTTTGAGCGCCGCCGCCGCGACGAGGGTGCCGCCCGCGCTCTAGCCAAACGTGACGATCCGCGCGGGACCGACGCCGAACTCGCCTGCGTGCGCCTGCAGCCAGGTAATCGTGGTGTAGACATCGTCCAACGCGGCCGGGGACGGGTTTTCCGGGGCTAAGCGGTGGTCGGGCGCGAAGACTTGGGTCGCGGTCTGCTCGGCGAAGTTCGCAATCATGTTGTGAGAGATGGCAACGCTCCCTGCAACGAGCCCGCCTCCGAAGGTGTAGATGACCGCTCTATGGGGGACGGTCTTCTCCTTGCTTTGCTGGACGCTGAGAGGTACGAAGCGTGTGATGTCGAATGTGGTGCCGTCAATTGACGTGGCCGTGCTCACCGTCGTGCTCATGCCGGCTAGGAAGGAGAGCGCGTCGGAGGCTGCTTTGGTTGCAGCGTTCGTCTTGTTTCTAATGGCGTAGACGTCGGTCGCTGGAGGCCCCGGCGCCGGCACTAGGCCGCCCAGCAGGCGCCAGTAGTCGAGGTCAACGTAAAGTGGTCGAGGTCAACGTAAAGTGGTCGAGCCATTGCGAAAAGCGATACCAACAGTGTCGTAGCCTTAGCAGCAGTGTGCGGAATACTGCAGGTGTGTATGGGTTCTCAAATTGGGGGTTGAGGGGGTGGCTGTCTATCAGACTCCTTGCGTGTGCTGATCTTCGGAGTAACTGATCTTTGGAGTAAAAGAGGAGTTACTCCGTAGAATACCGGCCATCCGTGAGGAAGCAAGTGGATGTGCCTGCCAGGCACGAACAAACGAGACTTGGGAAAACTGACCTCGTAACCACTTCACATCAGATATCCGGCTTGGCTAGACCTATTAAGTACGGCACTTACTCTCGGGACCCAGGACAGCATCTCGATCTATCTCTGTTGCTCTTTTCGTGCGTTTCAGCGGCGGCGCGATACGTCATTTATCTACAAGATGTACGATAGGTAGCCGATGCCTTTCTAGATTATTTTGCTTCGTACCGCTCCGAGGGTATTGGCCAATCCGCCACTTCTATCGACCTTGGAGTGACCGAAGACATTGGCTACATGATTGAGCACGAGGAAATGCAGCATTCGATACGACCATCAGGTTTGGCAGCCCATAAACGAACGGCTTCTGCGGAAGGTGTTTGGGTTCCGTGTTATGCAGCAGGACGAAAATCGAGCGCCCTTGCCCCTCCAGCGCCTCTCAGATAATCACAGGGATCCGGATCCCCCAGCCTGTCTCATCGCTGCTCCTCCTGTCGGGGTGCCCACTTCTCGTTCCTGTTTTCCAAAGGTCTGACGAGAAGAACAGGGCAGGGCGATAGCAGCACGAGGCAACCGATCGCAGCACCAGGGCCGTCTGACATGCTGCTAAAAGTCCACAGGTCAGACTTGGATCTCACAGTCTCTGTTCCTATGCGGAAATGCTGTTCAGTCGAGCCAGACTCAACTCAGGTTCGCCCACCTGCTTTGTCACGACTCCACTTAGAGTGGCCCAAAGACGATAATGGAAAGGGAGAAATCCATTTTGACGTGATCTGTTACATTACTGCGCGACATACATAGGGGTCGCCCAATGATGCCCGTCTCACAGGGTACAGTAGGCTGGAATTTGACTTTCGACGGTAGTGCCCGCCTTCGCATTCTGGAGGGCACAGCTCGATAGCATGGCTGGCATAGATCGCACGGGACGTTCTAGCAGCAGTCAGCAGACTACCAATACCCAACCGATGTGCAACGGCCATGAGAAAACGTCTAGGGCGCGCAAGGTGCATGATGACTGCTCAGTTAGCATCTCCTTGAGGGAGTATCAAAAACTCTCGAACACAAATGCGACAATTAGGCGCCTCCTCAAGCTGATGGGCAGTTTTCAAAACCATCTTGCGATACCCAGGGAGACTTGGGCGAGGGGTTGCGTTACCCCTCGGCAACGGCGGAGGACCACCAAACTTATCACCCGGGGATGAAGTCACGAGTGGACCAGTGGAGCCTCTTCGCCGGCTTCGTCTCCCTTCAGGGCGCTGACAGGATACCACAGCACGTCGTTGACGGGCAACAACGTTAGCTGTGTCTACCTTACGATGCGTTCGCGGCGCTGATTCTGCGGGAGGAAAGGCGGGCGCGCCCTACCATCTCATGATGAACCAGTACAATTTGCACCAGATCAGTGACATAACCATCCATCGATGGAGCCGACCGGGTTGCCGTGGAGGCCCAATCGTGGGGTCTGCAGCATATGCATCTGGCGCATCTGGCGCCCGAACTGGAGGGAGCGAGAGACGTGCGCGCAGTCGCCAAGGTGACGCGAGGCGATGTTTGGTTACATCAGTGAGGCGGAATCGAACAAATCGGACTGGCAGTCAGTGCTGGTGGGAGGAGAGCGCGGCTCCTCCAGTCCAGGGATAGCGACGACCGACTGCGGCGGCAGCGGTGGATTTGGTGGTCATAGTGGGAATAAAACCCCGATGTGCTGGCCTGGTTGGCGCTGGTCTACCATGGGCACATGGCTGGCATTCACGCCATCCCACGGTGGGGCCGTCAGCAGTAGCGCTCAGTAGTGTCCGAAATAACTAGCAGCAGAGGTGCAGAGTAGGGCGGGCGCGCGACTGGAAAGATCTGGAAATGTCGGGGTATTTGTGTCGTGATCACAGGTTAAGTATGTACGGGGTAGCTGTCGCTGTTGTTGCTGTTGTCGCTGCGCAATGCTGGTATGCCCCGGCCAGTCCCAGCTCGGGTTGTTTCTGATCTCGCTCGGCCATCTGTCCTTGTCGGCGGACGGAAGCAAGCCAGAGTCAGGGGGTGCATTGACGTTCAAATAAAGAGAGTGACATAGAGTGGCTGTAGGGTGGCTGTCGATCACATGAGTGAAACATGAGGCAGGGTTGCAATCACACGAGATCTAACCGTTGCGGAATCAATCTAGAGCCGGGCAGCCAGCCGGGGACTACCTGACAAGTTCATATGAAGCTTTGGAACGGTGAGATGGATGACGAAGTGCTAGTCCCAATGGGAGCGTAATTAGTCTTCGCTGTTCGTCCAAGATCCCAAGATGATTGATTTCTCAAAATAGCGGTGATGGTGCTACAGTGCTACTACTAATAGTAGTGGTAGTAATGATCAAAATGACCAGCATGTGTGCACGTGAGTGAACAAAGGCATGTCACTGTCAACGCAGCACACCTTCAGTTGATCTGTTGATTCTCACCAAATCAACTCGTACGTACCTCTGTCGATTCATGAGCGGCCAAAAAAGCATTGCGATCCATCAATGCATGTTGGGTTTATGTTTTGGACCTGCATCACTGCTGCATGGAGGGCAGCAGTTGCCCATGGTAGCGGCTTGCCCTAAAGAGGAGTAGGCTCATGCCAGCACCAGGAGAAATAGAGTGGCTGACTGGCTTGCCTTGCTCCTTGGTGGCGGGTGGGGCCCCAGCAAGACGTGAGGACGTGACTAGACGAGGGGGGTGAGCGAGTGCCCAGTACGTGTGCGTGTGCCGTCAACAAAATTGCAGGTGCGGCTGCCCAAAAGTCAACACACGGTCCTCCGGGGTTTTCTAGGTTCTATTAAGCAGTTGAAGGGGCGGCCTGGTTTAGGGGAGGTCGGGCAAATCGGTACCTTGGCCCCCCATGTACTCCGTACTCCCCTTCGCTCGATTTGGCCTGTATTGACACTCCCAATCCCAAGTTGTGTTTCTCATCAACAACAACGACAAGAACGACAAAGGCGGGCAAGGCAGCTTTTCGACAGCGCCCCCGACCCACGACGACCAACACACAACAACCAAACGACGACTATGACGATGCGGTAAGTGACTTTTATGCGACAATCATCGTCTATCTTTCCTTTTCGCCCACACGGTAAGGACGAACGACGACCGACTTCGAGCAAGAGCCCCATCCACCAACGCCTGACGAAACTCCCGACACAACAAAATCACGGGAACGACCAGGAAGCCGCCCACCTGCCACCAACCGCAATCACCGCAAGTGACTTGCCAAACCACTGCAGGGTGCAGCAGCTTCCTATCGCAACCACCGCTGTCTCGGGAGCCGCGACGGCAGCTCGTTTTTCTCGCAAGTAGGTGCAAGCCCGAGCCCCTGCCATTCGCACAGCACTCAACCCCCAATCCCATGCATGTCCCTCATGTGAGCGCGACGGACTCGAGCAATCAATTAGCAGCAACCGCGACCGCGACCGCTTGAACAGCCGCAGCGACAGCAGCAGCAATCAATGCTAACAGAAGCCGCCGGTTAGGAGAACACCGTCAAATCAAACTTTCATTTGTCGACTTTCTTCGCAATTTACGACTTATAATATCTCTTTCTTCGCCCAATCAACCGCCATTTTTATCTCTCCCTTTCTCCCACGAATATTCTAAGGCATTCGCGTCTTTGACCAGCGAATGCGACAGTTGTGGATGGTGTAAATAACCCGTCTACACCCAATTTCTACCCGCCTAGACCTCAGCAAACATGGTCGAACCACCATCATCCCCGCCCAATGGGGACGCTTCCGCCGAAGAGTCACTCGCATGGTACAAGAGCCAATATGAGCAGCTCGCAAATGAGTTGGCCGACTTTCGCGACTCCAGTCACGAGCTGGAACAAGAGCTGGAGAAGGATCTGGACGCCGCCGACAAACGGGAGCGTTCTCTGCAGCAAAAGGCGGAATCATTACAGTTTGAAGCAGATGAGTGGAAGGTGAGTGCCCAACGTGAGGACTCTGCGTAGGACCAAGACTGACATGGGGGTTCGTTAAGGAAAAATGCAAGAACGCCAAAGCCGAGGCCAATGCGGCCCAAAATGCGCTCGAGAAGGAGATTACTACTCTCCGTGACACAAACAGGACGATGCAGCACAAGTTGCGCGACATCGAGGTTGCCAACGACGACTTTGAACGTCAAGCCCGCAACACCACCTCGTCACTCGAGGACATGGAGTCCAAATTCAACCAGGCTATCGAGAGGACCGTTATGATGGAGGAGGAAATCAAGGCCGGAGAGCAGGAGCGAGAAACACTACGCATCGAAGCCCAGAGGCTGCGCGAGGAGCTGTCCGACCTCAAGGTCGAGGCGGAGATCTTGCAAGACAAGCTCAAGAAGGCCGAAAACCGTCACCTTTCGACCATTTCTACCGACATCTCCATGCCCGGATCACCTACTTTCGAGCACTCGCCCATCTCCACCGCCAGTTCGCCTCTTATCAGCACTCCTCCGGACGACGTCTCGCTCCCTCCGCCCACCAAAGAAATTCCTACCATCCAGGACCCGCCCTCGCCTCCCAGGTCCGACACGTTGTCGACACTGCCAAGGCCTGGGTCCAAGACCAGACTGCGGACACCGGCGACTGCCAAGTCACGCATCCCGTCTGCCGACAGGAGCATCACCCCCAAACCAAGAGCCCTTACTTCTTCCAGCGGCATGCGGCCACCAGGAGCGCGTGCTGTTACGAACACTCGCACTCCGGCGCCGGCGAGGACAACCGCCCCCCGCTCTGCCTCGCACAGGATCCCCACATCCAACTCCCTCACCCACATCCGTTCTCTCACAGCGCAAATGCAGCGCTTGGAAGCGCGCGTCCACAACGTACGTTCCAAACTGCCTGCGCCTGTTCTAACCCCGCCGCGCGCGTCACCACGATCGTCTGTCATGTCCGTGGTTCCTTCCACCGTCACGATGCGCAGCAATCGGAAACGTGGCGCTGGCTCTATAACGTCATCTCTGGCGGACGAAACACCTAGCCAGTCCACTGGCGGTCAAGGGAAACACATACCCCGGCTTAGTACGTCGGGTGTCTCCCGTTTATCCTTCGGCCCTCTACCGAACCGGACCAGCAACTACGATCCCGATTCGAGCTCCGTCTCCATCTCGCGTCCGAGCAGTCGAGCTAGTGTCTCTTCTCAGTATGCGCGACCTGAACGGCCCGCCTCGCGGAGCGAGATCGCCCGGCCCATGTCGCGCTCCTCCATGGGAGGCTCTTAAGACACCTCTGGGACTGAGGTCTCGCAGTTCGATGGGCAGCAGTCTCCACGGCCACTCGCAGAGTTACAGCCATATCGAGTTTGACGAGATGGACGAGGCGGATGCCGCCGGACGGACGCCGAGCCGACGAGGCACCTACAGCAGATACGACGCAGACGGTTCCGCTAGTGGCATACCGACACCTAGTGGGATACCCGGGCCACGGAGGGAGTCTGGCAGCGTCAGCAGGAGGACGAGTCACACGCAGAAGCTGAGCGATCTGGGCGAGACATACTAGCCCGCCTGCCAGCTGTTTGCCCTCTTGTTCTTGACTGCTATTACTACTACAACTATTGTGATTTGGTGCGCCAAAAGATATCCAGGCGCTTATGAGGAACGGTTTCCTTCACTTTTTGTGACGAATTTGGCATACCACTTCCTGCTCATGGCTGGCTTATTCCGGAGGCCTCGAAGGGGTCCCAGATTTGCTCACATGGATCCGGATGCGTGGCTGGTGTTTGGACGGGAGCATGCGTCGTTTTTTGAATCGGCATTGGTTCTTTTTTTCCGGGAAGGGTCGAATCATGGCAGGTGTTGAGGATATCTGTGGATTTCGAACTCGAACTTTTTTTCTTGATTCCCAACGACAATCGTCTCTCGGACTATACGGGAGAGACAAAAGGGTACAACTTGTCGCTGTACATAAGACTACTGGGTGGTTGGAGGGAAGAAGAGGGGGGGGGGGGCTACATGATGATTATGGTATGAGAGAGGTGGAAAGAGAGAGATAGACCAAGAGGGTGTAAGGATTTGCCATCAGAGCAAAGCAGTATAATACCCGCCGGCCACTACGGCACAAATATAACGTTCCTTTTGTTCACAACAACGTACACCACTTACCTTGACTTTTGACTTGTCTCTGCATTTGGTGACTTGACTGGACGTGATGATTACTTCTCTTTGTCCCCTAATTGAGCTCATCCTTTTCTTCGGTGTGTCTTCTGTCTGTCCCCTTGCATCATCCCTGAAGATGGAAGAGACGTAGAAGCCGACCCGCATCGCTAATGGGAGAGTCACCAGGCGCCCCGCGCGTTCATGCAAAACGTGCCTAGTCTATGCAAGCATGGCGTGTTGCGTATCTGTAGGCCCGACGGGGAGCAGGGAGCAGTCTTAATGGGATCAATTATACATACATGGAGATATGTAGGAGCTGGGCTGCAAGCTGTTGCTGCATGTCTGGGATTGCTTGCTGGGTAATAAATGGGTAGGGAGTCGGAGTCAGGGGGGGGGTTCTGCTGGTGGATGGTAGGGCAGAAAGAGCAGAGAGGGCAAGCATCAAGATCAGGAACTATTGGTATTATTGCTTTGGGGAGAAGAAGAATGAGAAGAAAAAGATGATAATGAATGGCAAAGCGCTTGTAATGAATAACATGAATGATTCTGGATCTCAATAGGTCTTTTCGTGACCTTTGTTGGTTATTGCTGTAGAAGCCAGCTGGCATGCTGGTCGGTCATAGGGGCCACTTTACGGATACGAAGTACCACCCACGGCACCGTACATATTTGCACACCTAATGAGCAATGCAACAAGCCCAAAATTGAAAGAAAATAGAAACCACATCAGGAGTATCATTCGCCGATGTTTAGAACGCATCAAAAGAGTCAGAGTGCAAAAAGAAAATTCTCTCTGGCGGGGAATTGAACCCCGGTCTCGAGCGTTTTCAAATCAGTCGATTGAATGACAAGCTCGCATACTGACCACTATACTACCAAAGACTGGCAGATCAGGTTCTACCTGTTTGATAAAATTTGTTCGCACTATCGGTCATTATATAGGTCGTTTATCAATACACAAATCCACCACATGATTTGGTTATGTGACATGACAAGACCAAACCAAGCAGAGGAAGACCCCAAAGCATCACATCACATTTGGAGCAACACACGATCTATCTGCTCGTGCGGACACCACTTGCGGATACACGCACGCACGCACAGACCATAAATTCATTAACGCGCAGGTCGCATCAGCTTTGGGATTCTACCACCTTTCTGTTGCTTCATGCCGCCGGCCGCAGGTGTCGTCGGCCTAGTCTGCTCGTTGGCGCGGACGGATGTTCAACGAATGCGCTACTCCAACCAACGGTAGTAGTAGCAGCGGCTATTAATTGTCCATGGAAGCTCGGATCCTGTCAGTACCTTTCGGGGACTTGACGGTCAAGAAGCACCTCCTCTGCTTGGTTGACGCCTTCTCGAGTTACGGATGGGCGTATACTACTCCTGATACAAAGACACAAAAGCGCTTACAGCACTTAATTCAATTCCGCCCGCGACGTTCAACGCATGCAATGGCGACAGTGTCTTGATGACGGCCTGGGCCCTTAATTGTCTTCTTCAAGACAAGGATCATGATGTCGTCAAGCTTCTCCGAGACAACAAGGTATTACATATCCTCCTCAGTTCCTCCGACATATCAAACCTGCCCTAATATTCTTACTCATAGTAACTCCTAGGACATTGTTAATTTTATCAAACTCCGAGTTTAGTTTACCGGTGCTTTGAAAGAAACGGCAAGATTAAGCTGACGCGTACGAGGAGAAAATGGCCATCGCTGGCTATCTGTTCGGTGCCGAAAAGAATACGGATCCTTACCTAATTTACCTTAGTAATAAGTGCCATAGACCTTTAAAGTATTGCCGCCGCAGTACACTAGCTGGCCGCGATGCTTGCATGAATTGCTACTACTTAAAGACGGCCTCGAACTATCTGTTACGTATTAGTAAGATTATTCTTATTTAATTCTATTCTATTAAGTAATAAAGTACCGCGAACGAAACGGTTTCGTTAACGATTTATTTAAATTTAAGAGGTGCTTTTATTAATATTATAACTTTACTTAAATAGTTTATATATTATAGTTTATATACTTATAAATTATATTAAAATAAATCTAATAATTATATACTTTTATAATTTATTACGTTATTTCTAGTTAATTTATAGTTTAATTACTTTTATAATTAATTTATAAGTAGTTTTTATTTTATATTAATTTCTAATTTTTTAATATTTTTTACTTAATAATACGTAATTATTTTATACTTTTTTTTTAATAGTTTAAAATTATATTAACTGTTAGAAGAGCAGGAACTAAGGTTTTCTATATTACTCTAAAAAGGGTGCCACGTACCTACGCGCACGAACCCCTTTTTTATTTTAATAAGAGGGGCATACGATGCCCCTCGTAGCTAGCATAAGAGATAAATGTGAACAATAGAATATAGTAATATAACCTCGACTAAACCCGGAACCCACTTGAACGTACGTACGAAAGCTTATTTAATATTAATTTTATTAATTAATAATTTAACGTTAAATTTTTATTATTTTTATTTCGAAAATTAAAAGTATTATAGGAAACGGCTTGCCCGCCTTCGGAAATGGCGGTCCTCGCCTGCCATTTTCGGTACCTTCCACGTCGGGAAATTCTCGGCTGTGGGACCTCTTGCTGCTTTTTGCGCACCCATAAATAGGCCCCATCCGCCATGTACCTTTCAAGTCGGCCATCGTACCTATGGTTCCCTTTGTTCATTTTCAAAATCTAAAAATACACTGCGCACCCATTGCGGTCACGTGCTTTTCAAGACCTCCGCCAACATCGTCGGCCAGCCCATCAGTGTGCTTCAGTCACATTTGCAGTGTGCGAGCAGCCCATCGCTAATTTCTAACTATTTCAAACCCATGGGATTGTTAGAGCGACTGCGCTCTTGCACACTGCTCATTTATCGGTCGCTCCTCTTGGTACGTCAACCGACCGCATTGTTTGCGTATCATGAAGTCTTACCGTGACCAGCTATTGCACTGAGAGGCTGGCCGAACCCCTGGAACACACCGATTCTAGCAGTTTGGTGCCCCAAGTCATGCTTGCCATGATCTGGCCGTGACTCCTGCGCCACCTCATTACGGCTGTTGACGACCAACGCGGAGTGTACCACCTGACCTACCACTTCCTTGCAACGCCGGAAGCCAGGATTGTTATCAGGCAATTGTCCACGTCATGGTTGAGATTGGACATAGCCGGGCGACGCCTAAGAGGTGCATTGGCTCCCCTGAAACGGCAGCATGCATGGTGTGGCGATGAGGGAGTGGAGTGGAAGGCAGCCATCGTCTAGCCGGGGAGCATATCCGTGTGGACGATTTCTGATCCTGTTCTCAATATCAGTATGGATTTCATACGTATAGAGCTATACGACATATCGGCCGACGATCACGACGGCGTTAATGCCGACAGAGCTGCCTCTTTGGGAGACTTTGCGTCGATCCTGGATCCTGACCTACGGAAAAGGTTGCGCCGTGAATCAAGGGTTTGCATATACGAAGTGGCATGCGTCTGGTTATGCCTTCATGCGGCAGGGTTCTGCTATGGTGTAACTTGGGCCGCCTGAGGACCCAGGATGGCCTATTGAGGGAAGCCGGCTTTACCGAGGGCAGCTGGACTGGTAGACTCTACTGGATACAGGTTGGCATCCCTTCGCGTAATTCTCCTCGGCCTTGGAGAGGCGGTGTCACATCAAGCGGGAATCACGCCAGCCATCCTTGAGACAGTGGTCAATTGGTCAGGGAAGGCGTTGACCCAGGCCAATGTTGGTATGCGTCTCGTATACCCCCTCTATCCCATTAGGGGTAATGGTAATCTGGCGAGAAAAAGAGCGTTCTGCTCCAACGCCTGTCATTTGGACACGGCTACCCGCTACTCCAACCTCGACCCTGCAACTCTTACCATGACAGGCAGGCGGGATCGACTCTTCCTTGGGAAATTTCCGCATTGGGAAATTTCCTAGGCTTGAACTATGGGATTTGGCCGGACGTGACGAACACAGCAAACGATCAGTGGGAAAGGTGTGGATGTTTAACACCAAGCCCAGCCACTGGTATCGGCCTCCCCGATGATCTCCTAGAAATGGGAGGGTTGCATGGTGCATTGTTTGTTGGCGATGACGAACTCTTCAGTCCGAACTTGCCTCTCCGGGAAATTCTCGCCTCGGCCTTGATGTTACGCACTTCTGCCTGCAACGAGCTAGTGCATCAGGGCCATGTATGCACGGGGTAGAGTGCGTCAGGCCATGTGTACGTGAGCCAAAGGCCTGACCGCCGTGGATAGAGTGCCTTGGGCTGGACCTACTGTGCCACTCGTGAGCAAGCTTCCCTATGATCCCGGTAGATGGGGTTCGCCTTGATACGGACACCTCGTCTTACGCCTATCACACTCGTGCCGAGGCAATTGTCATTGACATGGCAGGTAGCCCCTTTTCGACTTGACGCAGGGCACTGGCCACCCAGCTGCAGGAGCCCTGACGGGGCTTCCGATTCGTCCTGGCATCCTTCTCCAACCCCTTCCACCTTGTCAGGGGCAGTGCTGAGCAGGTGAGCGGATCAGTGCTTGTGCCTCGCGCTTGCCACTCTGACATGGTTATCTGCTACAGCACATCCTAGATACCTGCTTCAACGGGCAGGTGAGATCCGATCTTGGCCCTGGAAATTTCCTCATTGGGAAAGTATTCGAGTCTAAACAGGCTCACCAACTGGGCGCAGTGTGTCGAAAGCTAGGCATATAGCCATGTATCCACGCCTCGGCCGCTTGTCGGTATCACCGATGACCCCTGGATGCGATATGGTTTTGGGACTTGCTGCTCGCCAGCTACGGTGATCCCTTTGGTCCAAATTTGCCTCTTTAGGAAATTTCACCTCGGTCTTGCTAATATCCGCCCCTGCCTACGATGAGCTGGACTACAGCCCACGGTTGCTATTTGCCGGCGGTAGAGCATCAGGCCATTCATGCATGTGCCAAGTAACCAGGCCTCAGCGTTGAGATAGCTGAGGCAGGCTGGTTGAAGGGCTGACCCCTTTCCGCACCGCTAGAGGCGAACATGTTGGCTTGGCGAGTCCTGGCGCTGCTTCCGATTTGCTCTAGCTAGCACCCCCTAATGGGGGCGGGAATTAGCGTCAATCGCGTTCGACTCGATTCCCAGTATTATACGAGATTTGGCGATCGTATTGCCCAAGTGGTACAGGCTCGTAGCCAGCCATCAGCGAGATAATGTTGGGGTGGAGCATTTCGGTGCAAATGATAGTTCCTCGGCTGCCAACATTGCGACATATTTGGTTTCCAGATATGGCATAGGTAGGATCTGGGCGCTGCGGGCTGGACAAATATCGTGGCGGTGACAAGTACGGGCGTTTTCACACAAGGGGCGTGTACTCAAGATTAGGCTTGAGTTACAGGTGCTACTTGAGCCGGAGTGGTCGAGTTATGAATCTAACACCTACATAAAGCCCGCGGTTCGCTGCCGATACGATGTCAATACTATCATTGCCATTTCCTTCTTCAGCTATCACTTTCAAAATGCCTCCAGCAAAGTTTCGACAAACGGACAGCATCGATTCCATCAGGGAGCGCTACGAGGACAAAGAAAAAAAGACGGGTACAAAGGGCACGTGAACGCCAACGACGCAAACATCATCCACTCCCGTCCCAAATGGTAGCAAGGCCTCCATTCGTGCAAGATACTGGAACTTCGGTACCAACACAGTCTGACTTCAACTTCCCAAGTATGTTTCATCGTTCCCTACGAGATCAAGAGCTAATTACACATAGGTGACTCTCCAGAGTCATGGAATAGCGTCAGCATAGATGGTTCATGTGCTGGCTTTGGAGTCCTTCTCAAAGAAATTGCGCAGCAAAGCCAAGGATGTGAGCCTATGACCTACAGCATGGAGACGCCGGTCTCGGAATTTGAGATTCGCGACAGCACAGATCCAACGGGTCAGCAGTTCTACCCCCAACTTGAGACCAAGGGCACGGACTCTGGCCCTTTCCACACCAGCCGGGCCAGTTTGGAACCTCTATCCACACATATTTCCCCCAGAGAGGTGACATCTCCAGAGTCTCAGCCGCCGGTTTCCAACTTGGCGACAGCTTCTATGGTACGGTTAAGTCCAATAAATGAGGATGGTACAAGCTGCAGCAACACGGGTAAGTACGAGAGATGCGAATAAGGAGCCCCTTACTAATGTTGAGAGCGTGAAGCAGATGTCGAAGACGATCAGAGTGTCGGGAATTACACCGATAGCGACAGAGAAATACCAGTTCCGAGCCCAGAAAACACCGCCGACGATAGCGCAGACAGTAATGTGGCGTCTATTCTTCCCACACCCGATAGCACGGCCTCTGCAGTCCTTACTGCTGTTGTCGAGGAGCCAGTCGCTGCCATCCTCAGCGCAGATACCAACCAGACAGGCAAGATTGATCGCTCATCCCCGGCTTCAGGCCAGGACACACAGGCGCTTGCCAGTCACACGACGGCTGGTAGGGGGAAAGCGTTGTCGTAAAGGAGTTGAGGGTGCCAACTGGACTGATGGACCTCCGCCTGCGAAACGGAGCAGGCAAGAAGTCACTACAACAAGGACTTTACGTCCGTTACCATCTCGTGCCCTATCAGTACCGCGCAATAGCCGATCACCGGGTCCCCCCAAACACAACCCATTCGGGCGTCCAAACTTCGTCGGGTGGCACCAAGTAGCCACGAGCCCTTCATATCTCATTCGGATGGCCGGTCGCATAGAGGGAATCGCCCAGGAAGAGCCCGGTTCAACTCAACCCCCCTCAACACCCTGCCAGTTCACAATCTCGGTCTTCGATCCCGCTGGAGAGAGCGGTCATTCCAGACTCTACCCTCAGCGGACGGAATGCCCAAGATGCTGAAAACCCGGGTGCAGGCTCCAATCACCAGCCTTTATTACGGACGCCTAGCCGCTCGGTAAGAGAAATCAGCACCGACATGCCATATTTGCGGCTTTGCTCCAGAACGCCTCCTTCAGCTAACGGACAGTGTGGAAATGTTGCTCGCAAGTCGTACCGGCTTATCGGACGGCGAAACAAGCAGGGTCATGCTCCAGCTACTTATCGGCTCTGTTTCGAGATTTCGTCGATCTCTCCCATCAAGGCAGCCCCACTGCACAGAATAGTGGCTCCCTCGAGTTGGAACATGACTACACGGTGGATGCCACTGTCCAGCCACGGGGGCGCTACGGAAGTCTCATCAGATGATGAAGGTGCTAGCAGCACGGATGATAGCGACAGTCAGAGTGATGGTGCCGAGTCGGACGCTACGAGCCGCGCCCTTCTGAATGAAGAGAAACAAACCAAACGCCGCCGCTGGAAAAATCTGGAAGAGTGTCGGCTACGTGCGTGGGTAAAGGAGGGCCAAGACTGGCGTTGGATTGCCAATAAGCTACACCGAAGTGAGGCGGCGGTGACACAACATTGGACCATCATGACGCAAAAGGATTGCAGAGACAAGAAAAAGACTTAGGTGATCGGTTTCTTTATTCATGCACCTAGTCTATTTTAAAGAGAAAAAAAGAAAAACATTTTCTTGTATTCTTACTATGCAACTCGAAGGAGTTATACAAGCAATAGCCCAAACATTGCACTGATCACCAATATCCACACCCTGCCTGCATTAGTCTATACCATCCTAACCACTTACTGATCAACGTCTGAAACGTAGGATTTGATAAATCACTTCTTTTCTAGGCTTAATCCCATTCTTCAGGTATCGGTACAGCCTTCTTCTTCTTCTTGTCTTTTTTGCTTTTCTTGCTGGTGGTTGGCCAGCTATCATTAACGGGAATTTCGACCTCAGGGACTGCCTTAAACGATTCAGATCCGGCTGCACTTTTCGTTTCAATTGCGTCGAAGTGTTCTCTTTCCTTTTCTTCGTCTTCCGCAGAGTTTTCGAACACTAGGCGCAGCAGGGTTAGTAACAAGGCTATGGTGTGTCGCTCAATACAGGAACTGTGCCATACCACTGAGTCCGTTAACGGCAAACTGTTTGCAAGTCTCGGCTCCTCTGCTCAGCACCTCGAGCTGCCTCACGAGCTGATACCTCTGGGCTTGGATCTTCCCCTTTTCACCCGCAATGTGAGCCACCAGGTCGGGTGCCATTTTGTGTACCTCGACAGGGGACAGAATGGAGGGCAGGGCTGACATGAGGACTACTTCGATAGCCTCGACGGCGACATCGTCCAGGAACCGCTTCATGGCGACCTGAGCGAAATAGCGAGTAATTGTCAGCTTCTCAGTGGACCGCCACATACTATGAGATATCTCCGTACCTTGTAGTAGGCCATCAGGTGGTCCAACGCTTCCGATGCTGCAAAGCGATGCATATCTGGCTCGGTAATATCATCAACTAGCGCTTTCGCCAAATTACTGATATCTACATTGGAATTGTAGTAGGTGTCCAGCGGGACGCTCTTGAAGTATCGGTGCAATGCTCTGGTGACCCTGGCTTGTTCCCGCTCTTTCCGAACATTTTGGATGGTGTCGGTGAAGTAATGGTTGTACGTGATGGGATGGATCGTCTGATGGGGCTTTAAGATGTCCTTGGTTTTCGAGTTGAGTTCGGCCAGTATTTTCTCCATGGCGGGTTGCACGATTTTCCGCATAATGGCCGTGGAAGTTGCCGCGTCCGCCAGGTGGGTCACGGCGTGTTGGAGGAAACTCTGGCACGCCATCCACGTGGCATGGATGTGGCGGCGGGCCAGCTCCTCCCAGGGACCGGCCTGGTCTCGGAAGAGGTCGGCCACAAGCAACGGGTGGAATAGGCCGGGCAACTCCCTGCCCGGGACCTGCGCAACTTGGTTTCGATGTGATCGATGAACTCGTCCCTGGATACGGGAATGCAAGGCTTCGGTACCGCTGTCCCTTTCGACCCCGTTTCTTCCGATTGGGTTAGGTGGCGACGATGGCCCTTGGTTGACAAATCTTTCGCGAATTGTTCGTTGAGATTCTGAACCACGGCCCGAATGCGGCGGGTATAGCCGGTAGAGGACTCTGCGTCATCGAAGAACAGATCATTCCAGTTGCCATCGACGGCACTCTGGACGAGCCGCTGATATGCCTCGCTGATACCCATCAGGTAGGCTTGCTGCTCGTGTAGGGTAGTCTGGGCCGGCCGAGCTCGTCGAGTCTTTGCTGGCAAGCGTTACGCTTGGCCTCGATCTCACCGATCAAGCTGGGCAGCTCTTCGGTGATGTGATTCAAAAGAACCTTGCTCAAGCGGCTGCGCAGCTGGTCGATGCCCAAGACCGAGTCGGGCAGCTCCGTCCAGCTTCCCCGGCTAAAGAACTCGGCTTCTTGAATATCTCGCTGAGCTAGAGACCCACGGTCCGCTTCCGAGTCCAGGTTCTTCAGCACGTGCCAGCCGAGACGGAACTCGACCTCCTGGTTTCGCGCAAGGGACACGTAGAGTGACTCGCTCTCAGATCCGGGTACAGAGTGTCGGGCTTGGTGATGACACCCAGAGTGCGGATTCCCGTCGAATCGGCCGAGCGTGCCAGTTTGAGCACGACCTGGTTGACAAAGTCATTCTTGGCCGAGACGACGGCCAGGATAATGCTGCGGGACTGCCTCATATAGGTATCGACGACCTCCTGGATCGATTCGACGTCCGACGCCTTCTGATTCTTGGTCTGCGAATGGATAAGCCCAGGCAAGTCCACGATGGTGAGATGGGGCGGTCCGGTCCAGAGATTTCGATTCGGAGGAGATCTTTGGCAAAGGCTTTCCCATGGGTACTGATACCCATGGCGGATTTGGCATTATCGATCAGACTGGCCAGACCGTCAAAGTTCTCCAGCTCTTCGTGGAACGCGGCCAGGGTCGCCTTCTCAGAGTCGCTCCTCGTGTGGTGAGGTACGATCGAGACGCTGACGCTGGTCTGGGGAGTCCTGCGCAAGACCAACTCCGTCGGGAAGCGTGTGCAGAGGTTGCTCTTGACTGGGAAGGACACGCCAGATATCGCCTCCAGCACGGAGCTTTTCCCCGATGACTGATCTCCACACACGATGATCTGGGGGAGGGAGACGAGGTGATTGATACCTTGAGAGCGAAGGCTGTCGATAGAGTCCATCAGATCAAGACGTTCTTTGGAGCAAAGGCCATCCAACGCTCCCGAACGGAAGGTGGTGAGGACCATGTTGAATCACGTGGTTTTCGCCGAGACTGAAGTCGGCTATGATTGGAAGAGTTGAATGAGAGCAGGGCTCAAGAGGAAGTTGATAAAGCAAAGGGGATGGTTGTGAAGGGAGCTCATGGCTAATGTATATCCCAAGGGTGACCTGACAAGGTTGAGTACCTATCCAACCCGCATATTTCGACGAAGCTGTTCACTTGGGAAACCCCCGATTTGTTTGGCCTCCAGCGTCGAACCCCGCTGATTAGAGGCCGAAATGAATGTCAGCCATTGGCCTGATGGCCAGCCGCCTCAACATTATGCAGGTTACCAATATCCTAAAAGATTTCTTCCAATCATTCGTCGTTTGACAGGTAGTAACTGATAGCCGATTTGCTTTTCCCTTCCCCAACAAACGCAATTGAGGGCTGTTCCATCATTTAAGACCGCCGGTCCATATCAGGTTCTTTCGAAAGCTAGTGATAAAGTGCTATTTCCATGGTAGGAGTTATCTTGCGTCGGAGCCGCGGCGGTTTGTAAGCGCCGTCGTCGTTCGGTATCGTGCGTGCGTCGTCTTCGGCGCACATTCCACCACCTGTTATTAGCAATACGGACGATTTCCTATCTCGGAATCACTCGCATCTTTCATTCGTTTAATCTTGTGTATTCTCCTTTCAGACTATAATCACTAACCGCAAGGTGCAAAATCCCGATAATACGATCGACTATCCCGTACAGGTTTTTTGCTACTGTAGCGTAAACGAGGTGCGCCTAGCAGTTGCTCTCTGCCAAAACTGTAGTTTTCGCACCTCTCCAGATAGACTGAACAAGAAGTAGTTAAGCCATGCTCACTCCGGCATGTTTAACGACTGCTATCTTTTAGCATCGCCTTCGAATCCTTACTAAATACTTCATTGAAACCATTATAAAGTTCTACTTGGCTCGGTACGATCCGTCGAGGTTGATCCAGCCCACTGCAACGGTGTATAGCGTCTATAATTTAGGGCTCTTCATTTCTAAGCCAGCCGGCTGCCGACACCTTGTCGGATTTAAAGCAGAGGTGCCTAGCAGAGTTGCCAAGCAGCGCTATGGCCACTTGACTATTGGGCCACAGTGGCTGCCACAACCGTCGCAAGACCTAACATAACCGGTTATAAGACACCTAAACCGTCGCAAGACACCTAAACCGTCGCAAGACACCTAACCCGTCGCAAGACACCTAACCCGTTGTAGGATAATCAACTCGGTTGTAAAACAATTAACCCGTCATAAAACAATGAAACCGTTATAGGGTTATTGTTAGCAGGTGTACAGAATGCGGTTGTGGCAGGCGCTGGCACCTCGCTGAGTGTTGGCACCTAGCGCGAAAGTAAGGCGTCGGACATGGTGCAGGCCGATAGGTGGGGGTGTCCGCAGGGGAGCATATTAGTACGCAGATTGGCCCATGACCGTCGTAGGAAGATCATCAGCGATAAGTTCAATACAGAGACTGGTTGGAAACCGTTCTATCCAAAGACCTATTACAGAACGCGTGCGGTTTCTAACAGTTATTAATCCGTGATTATAAGAAGCCTATCTATGAGGCGAGCACTCCAGCCGCCCTGCTTGGCGCCTTAGAAGGATGTATTAATGGACACCTTTATGCACGACCTCGAATCTTTCTTCTGGGTCCTATTTTAGGGGCCAACGCGCGCGAGAGTTATTGTAGCTTTTGACACCTGTGAACACTCTCGATATGGAGGAATTGGCGAAGGTGAATCTGGGCACGGTGTCTGACGAGGACATCTTCTGGACTATAGAAGACTTTTTCACCGAATACTACAAGCCGATGATCCCCTGGGTCGGCCGGTTACAGAAGGTGGTATTTTCCAGCAGGTGGAAGATGGAATAAAAACAAAACGAGGGGCTGTATGAGTCGATGAAGTCCTTCGGCAGGCTCGAAAGGATACTGAAGTAGCAACAGATGGCTAATATTAGTGTATGTCAAACGTGGTTAGTATATATTATATATATAGTAGCAAGCGCTTCGAACTATAGCACTATATCTCCTTTAAATAATAGGATAATCTAGAGTTGTCTTTATAATTTATCCCTAGCATATTTATCACTTGAAATTCGGCAGTTTAATTACACTAGGATAGCAGTGATTCAAAGGTACTAAAGTTTAATAGTCCTACGACGGTTTCGTTGTCTTACGACGGGTTGATTGTCTTGCGACGAGTTGATTGTCCCACGACGGGGGTTGTGGCTATAGGCCACCAACTGTCAGTGGCGACCTATTTCCCCAGTGCGGATTAGCTAGCAAGCCAGAACGGCTGTAGATAGAGCATGACGACAACATCATTACATCTCCAGCCTTTAGTCCCAACAATAGGTTCGTTGTCTTGCGACGGTTTAGGTATCTTGCGACGGTTCAGGTATCTTGCGACGGGTTAGGTATCTTGCGACGGTTTCGGTATCTTGCGACAGTTTAGGTGTCTTACGACAGGTGCGGTCTTGCGACGGTTTAGCGGTCTTGCGACGGTTTTGCGGTCTTGCGACGGGTTAGGTGTCTTGCGACGGGTTAGGTGTCTTGCGACGGGTTAGGTGTCTTGCGACGGGTTAGGTGTCTTGCGACGGGTTAGGTGTCTTGCGACGGGTTAGGTGTCTTGCGACGGGTGCAGTCTTGCGACGGTTTAGGTGTCTTGCGACGGGTTAGCGGTCTTGCGACGGTTGATTGTCTTGATGGATATTACTGTACTGTAAGATTTGGACAGGTGGCCATGAGGACAAGTCCACTACCAGCCGGGGAAGTGCGGGTCGCCTTAGGCTATCAAGGCCGTCGACGGGGTTGGCAATAAGTCCTGGGGCTAAGCGTACCAGAATGGTACATGCTAACCACGTTGTTTTGGAAATTACCAATGCCAGCCCGCGATGTGATCAACCGAACTGCTCATAGTATGGGAATACGTGGTGCGAAGTACGCAATGAATTACAGGTTCGGTTTCTGCGTGCAAGGACCACGCTGGGGAAGCTGGTAACCAATCGCCACCATAGGTGCCGTCATCATATTATATTGTACGGTATAAGAGTACAGGACAGCCTACAATTCAGCGTAACTGTACACACAACTGCCGCGAACCGAGGGCGCAGCCGGGAACGAACGTTCCCGGAATGTCGTGATTGTACATATTGTACTTTTTAACCTTTTAGCTCCATAGTGGGGGCCGCTGTCGGTGTCTTGAAACGAGAAGAGAAACCGTCCACGTGCTGCCGCAGTAGACATGCCGTAGAGCGTAGAGAGTAAAGTTGTGGCGTATGTACACATTCTTCCTACATATATATATATCTTGTTTTTGCACCCGGATAACCATTTATATACTACTTCTTGTCCTGCTAAACATTACTTATTATCGCCATGGATGATATTGATAAGGCGCTGCTCATGGCTATCCTGGAGACTTTTACCCCGGGGCTCTGTTTGAGTAATTGGTCCACCATTGCTAAAAATGCCGGTCTGAATGTCAGGAATGCCAAATAGGTTTCTCACCATTCTCTCAATCCCTTCTCTACTCGGACGTTCCTCCAGCCCTACGGGAATCTCATTATTCTGAATTTCTTACCACCCATCAATCAGCCTAACGTCCACATCCTTACCCTCCTGCTTGGTATTCGGATACCAACCTCGAAACGGAGGCTGCTCTCGGTTAAGCTGGGTTTTCATCCTATGACAGCTCTGCGTGTGACCCATTGCCTTTCCCTGTCGCGATACGCAACGTTTTCCTCCTGGTCACCCTTTATTGGTTTCGTATATGTAACCTTAATAGCTTCTCACATCCGCTGCATGTAGGAAACGCTTTGGGTTGCTGAAAAAGGAGTTTGTAGCTAGGAAGGCTGCCAGAGGCGACGGTCTGGCTACTGCCGCCGCTTCTTCAGCTGGAGCCACACACCCTAAGCAGGGTGTTCCCTGCTGACTCTGACAAAAAGCTGGCCAGCAACAACGAGGATACCGGCGACATCGTCCAGGCAGTTGCTCCTGCTAGGAAGCGGTCCCGTAGGTTTAGAGTCCCACTCCAGCGCCCGTGCCACTCCTGTCTACCAAGATGCTGAGGATGGTAACGACGACGCTGAAGATGAGGCCCGGGTTCAGGCTGAGGTTAATGCCCAAATATTTATTGAGATGGAAGCATGGATCAAGGCCAAGGCTGAGGTCGCCGCTATTAATAGCTAGATTCGTTTTATGGTCTGTTTGATGGATAATATATTTCCCGAACAATTAGATTCTCCTATCGTGTTTTTCTGCGTTAGGACTTTTCCTAAGCCACTGATGAAGCTATTACGTCTTAGGCTGTAGCTGTCCAGCACAAGTGCCACGGACAGCTGGGCATATCACACGCTGGATATCTTTTGGGCGTAGATTAATCATATCTGGATTGCGCTTATAGCGCTCTTCTTATCTCGTTATTTTGAACATTTTGGATAGTTAGTTTTTCCCTTCATCTCTCTATTCTGTTTCGTAGGGTGTCGATGACGATGAGACCGCCACTGTACGCTGCAAGGCCTTGGAGATAGTCCCCCAATCCAGGTCTGCGGCTATTCGGTGTTCTCTGAGCAGGCTTTCTGCAACCGGTGTAAGAATCTGGCAGTGAGATACCATCCGCTGGTCTCTGTGAATGTCTTGGAGGAGCTGGATCAGTACAGAGTGCTTCTCGGTGGATTTCTTGTTTCTGGGTTACCGGTTAGCCAGCTAACTCCTCAGCTCCGCTCGGGGCATCATTGTTACATAATTCGAACGAGGCCAGCTGCGGCCGCCAGTATTAAACCCTTACCGACACCAGGAACCAGGGTCCCGTCCTCCTTCTGCGTCCCCCGTATGAAGATATCCCAGCGCCGAGCCGTCTGAAGGTCGCTCTTTAGCCTCTTCGCGTGTTCCTCCAGCTCCTTGCAACTTGCATCTGGAAAAACTTGTTTAATATATTCCTTATGGGCACTGTTTCGCGCGCTGGCGCCGCGACGACCACGACGGCGTTCGCGGCTGCAGCGCTCTCGTACTCCCTCGACAATATCGTTGTAGCACTGCAAAGTGCAGTATTCTGCCACGGCCCGGCGCCAAGGCTGGAGATCGTGCGACTTCGCCAAGTCCCGCAGGATGGTGTAATACCCCCGAAGCCGGGCGTGCGCGGGCTGGTTAGAATTAACTATCAGGTCCCCACCCCCGCCCGATGCCACCTGGCCGAAGAGCCCGATGGACTGTAGAAACTTCCAATAGCGGCCAAGGCAGTCGACAATATCGTGCCGGCCTAGCTTCATTAAGCAATTCCTCTGTACCTGTTTATCTAAAACACGGTTACAATGTTCGCACAAGCGACCGCCACCCGCGGGCATGTCACTTCTAACTAAGCTCGGAACCCGCCTTTCTGAGGGTTGTAGTGGGCTTGGGCCTGGGTTGGCGGGGCTGCCTTGGTAAGGCGCTAGAGCCTCTCGAGCTCTGCTCACAGAGTTCTTACTATTTGGCTTGGGCGACCTACCATCAACGGGATGCGTTAATGTAAGGTGCCGGGGGCCTTGTGCCAAAGATCCCGGCGGCGATGTGATGAGATTGGAGTAACAACTCGCTTCCGCCCGAACAGAATCATTATATGCGAAAGCATATGATTCACCGCTGTGAGACTGTACAGTAAAATCCAGGTTCAGCGTCCGCCATTTAGATGTCAAAAGAATAAGCCTAAGGTACTGTGGGGCGCCTGCACCATGCGTAAGTAATATGGTAGAAGTACCGGTCATCGCCAAGCAAGACTTTCGTAGGGCTGCATATTTGGCGCTGACACGTACCACTACCGCTGAGCCCGGTACTCCAGCTACCTTGGTCCAACAGTGGATCAGTGGATTGCATACAACCTGGATAGAAGAGCAGCATTGAGCTGACTGTATGTACGTACTGTGCATATAACCGCCTTTTCCGAAGCCCTCAAGTCTCCAGATTGGTACAAATCTGAGGGCATACATATATATATAGGTTGCATTCTGTTCACTCTTGCGTCTGTTTCTAGCCAAAATGTTGAGTGTCCAGCACCGTTCGCTAAGCAACAAGGCAACATCGCAGCTTTTAGTGGGTAAGCAGCCCGAGTAGACGGATTTCACGTCACGTGATGTGAGTCATACCCTTTGTCGCGCGTTACCCCACCCATGGGTTGTGTTCCTCATCTGCCCTAAGTGAGTACTTCAATGGTCTCTACGTTTCGCCACCTTTTAGTTCGAGACGAGTTACGGTCTAGAGTAATTCTAGAGTAGCCATGGAAGACACCAACTTTGAGATCCCTCTTTTCACTTTGATGATGCCGGTCTTCATTTTAGTACTCCCGTTGCCAGCCCGAGCGAGAGTCTCACTCGCTTCGGTGGGGCGCGGAGGGATGAACGAACGATCCCCGAGTCGGGTGCAAGTGCACTTGACTCGACGCCTTTGCTTTACACTATTACGTGGAAGCTGCAGCTACGGAAAGGAAGGATCACAAAACTTACTGAAGATACCATAGAAGACCTCGAACTTGCGCCCGGTGCGTACTGGAACGAAGTTTTAGAACCCGAACTCGCGACCCTTGTGCAAAGCAAATTACCCGAACCTCAATACCAACCTGACGAGACGTCGATCACAGTGTCCAACTCGAAACGCGGCGAGCCACCTTTTCAGAAGCGTTTTAACAAACTTTCAATCGATTGGACGGTCGTAGAGGGCAAGCTAAGGTTCTGGGGTAACCAGGGTAACAACCTAAAAGTTGCTATCTTGTTTATCTACAAGGAGAGCCAGCCGGCAAAGGACGGCAAGACAGGGCGTGGAGCTACCAAGAAACACACTGCCGCGCTGAACGACTTGGTTACTCAGCAAGAAGCATCTGGTCATCGGCCTGTCTGGCGAGACGTCTACCAGCTTATGGAATGTGTCAGCGCCGCATGCACGAACCGGGGATTCTCCTGCTGGCGTAATAACGAGAAGCATTACAAGCTTGATAGTGATATTATGGACCGGCTAGTCGACTATGCCGAGGAAGGGCATACGCTGGAAACGCATGCTGATGTGCCGCAAGGGATTCGCGATGTGATTTGCACACGAACAGACGAAGCAGAGGCGCGTAGATTACGAAAGCGGAAGGCTTCTGACCCGCTACCTGTTACTGTGCGCGTGCTCTGCCACGGGCACCGCGATAATGGCCCAGCAGACTGTTCTGGCGAGAGTCATTCGGCACAACTTGATATCACAGTGCCAAAGGACCAGGCCCCAGTTCGGTATAGTGATTGGCTTAGCGCAAAGGTCGATAATCAGAGATGGCGGGATGCTTACAAGTTAGCAGGCGAGGTTGCTGTGGATAAGGGCTACGATCTTCGTTGGCTGTTTACCCACCAGAAACTTGGCAGAGATATGTTGGTCGAGAATGGAGTCTTGGAGGGTATTGCCGCCACGTTTGTGAGTGAGATTTTAGACTGGACAAGAGATTCTCTATCGATAGAGCTACAGTAGTATGCCTTCTATTCTAATTCATGTAATGTTTCTTCTCGAGGTTGCTCAACATAAAGTCCGGCATTCCGAAAATGACCCTCTGCACTGCTCTGTTGACTACCCACGGCTTTGGCACATGACTTGACATAGCTTTCAAAGTTCCTCTGAATGAGGCTGCTATTACCTTTGCGCTGTGACTTAATGCATGCCTTGACCTGTCCAAAGAACTCCTCGATAGGGTTGGTTCGTGGACTGTATGGCGCGATGAAGTCTGACTTCACGCCGGCATCTCGGCACATCTGCTGGACTCTTTCGGAATAATGGAACCCAACATTATCCATGATGAGCACCGTCTCGGGCTGCGGCCATTTACCACAGTGACAGAGTAGCTGGTCGATAAAGTCTTCAAACGTGGCCTTATCCACTGACCCGTAGAAGAAGCGGGACAACTTCAGGCCGTTCTGTGTGTATGCAGCAAGCATTGACAGTCTATTGTCGCGTTGGAATCTGGCCTTCTGTACGGGCGTGATCCCTTTCGGAGCCCATCCCTTCCGCCGGAACATGCCAGGCTTGTCGAAGCCAGACTCATCAATAAACACTAAATGATACGATCGACATCCCAGCATCTTAAGTCTGTACTGGTAGAAGTGTCGTAGCTCGGGCTTCTGTTGCTGGGCTACGCGACGCATCACCTTGAGAGTCATTGTACGCTTATCCAAAGCTCGAGAAATACTTGTCGCAGAAACTTCTACTTCAAACTCTTTGCTAATAAAATCAATCATCTCACGCCGGTCCATGTCAGGCTCTTTCGCAATCTGATGGCAGAGTGCCATTTCCATGGTAGGAGTGACCTTGGGGTCGGGACCAGGACGGGTGGAAGGTACTGTCGTCGTTCCGTATCGTGCGTGCGTCAATCGTGCTCGGCGGACGGCGCGTTCGCTACAAGGGACAGCCTCGGCAATTTCGTCATTCGTCGAACCTCGAGTAATCATGGAGAGCATTTGGTCGTGTTGAGACTTCGACAGTTGGGGGGCCATATTGAGGGCCTTGTTTGGGGTTTGTTAGGAATCGAAATGTGAAGGGTTGCAGGTTGGAAATGGCGAGACAAGAGCGCCGCAGTTAGGCCATTAGTCGAAGTCACAGTGCCTGTGGAGCTTTGGTTTCCTCTAGTTTACTTCCGTTTTAGTGCAACAAGGCCTGACTTTTAGTGGCTAACCCGCTAGACCACAGAGCCCCATCTACTAAATAGCGAGTAAGTGCCTAGACATGGACAATGCTTCCCACTACTTTGATCGTTTAATCGGACCAAACTCTGTTTTAACGACGTACTCCATATTGAACTACGCAACGTCGAAAGAGAGATTCTCATCCAGCTCCATGTTTGTCATTAGCCAAAATGGCTGTCCGACTCGATGACCACACCCTGCTTTCGCCCCTTCACGGTCGGTCGTAGCATCTACCACGCCACAATGCTGATTGGACGGCAGCGCTCGCAAAATTGCGCGGGGTCGCCCGTTGCATGAATGTCAGCCGCATCAGGCTGGCGCGTACTCTCTTCAGAGATTGCGAGGGACGTCTGACTTTCCACAACCTATCGCACGAACATCAAAAGTCAAGGAGTCGCTACTCTACAGGAGCCAGCCATGACCTCAAACCTCACCATCCCGACGAACGATCACCAGCCACGGCGACCCGCTACCCGTAGCGGCTTCGAAATCGCTATAATATGTGCCCTCGTCCACGAAGCCGATGCCGCTGAAGCCCTCTTCGATCATCATTGGGACGATGGCGGCCCGCCTTACGACAAGGCCCTAGGCGATCCGAACGCTTACTCGACCGGCGCCATCGGGCGACACAACGTTGTGCTGGCACACATGCCGGGCATGGGTAAGGTAAACGCGGCAGCTGTCGCGACAAATTGCGGAAAAAGCTTCCCTAACATCAGGCTTGCTGTGGTCGTTGGCGTCTGTGGGGTTATGCCCTTCGCTCAAGATGGGCACGAGGTCGTGCTCGGCGATGTTGTTATCAGCCACGGCGTTATTCAGTACGATCTCGGACGACGCTTACCCGAGCGCTTCACACGCAAAGATACGCTTCTGGAGTCTCTTGGCCGACCGAATCCGAGATTCGTGGCATATTAGCGAAGTTGCAAGGATTTCGCAGCCGAAAAACACTCCAAAGCAAGTTGGCCGGCTACTTAGCCATCATCCAGCAGGAGCCTGGTCTCGCAGCACAGTATCCAGGTGCGCAGCGTGATAAGCTGTTCAACGCTGCGTATCGCCACGTTACTGACGGGAAGTTATGCGACGAGTGTGGCTGTGACGGGCCGCTGATACAGCGGAGCCGCCTGGATGGGGACAGTTCGCCGCCTGTTGTGCACTTTGGTTTGATTGCATCAGGTGATACAGTGCTCAAGTCGGGCGAAGATCGCGACGGCATTGCTCAGCAGGCAGGGGGGGTGATAGGTTTCGAGATGGAGAGCGCTGGCGTCTGGGGCGTCTTTCCGTGCGTAGTAATCAAGGGTGCCTGTGACTACGCGGACAGCCACAAGATGAAGGCATGGCAGCACTATGCGGCGGCAACGGCGGCAGCATGTATGAAGGCATTCTTGGACTCGTGGGTGCCTTCGTCGTCTGCTTTCCCAGGTGCGTGATATCCGTATGGTAGGTAGTTGGGCAAAGGCCCTCGAGCGTTCGCTAATTTAGTTAGAGCCACAACCTATCCCGGAGCCTATTCCTGGTCCGTCGCGTAGGTTTGAACCTTATTGTTACAAATAGCTAAGTAATGCTGATGCTAATGCTACTGTATACAGCACGTGCTTTTATGCTCCCTTTTCTCCAGAACTTCAAGTTCACAGGACGGAAAGATGTACTGGAAACGCTCAAGGATAAGCTGTTCCGGTCTCAGACCTGTCGGGCGCTTGCTATCCTCGGACTCGGTGGCGTAGGCAAAACGCAGGTCGCTCTCCAGTTTGCGTACTGGGTTAAAAATAACCAGCCGGAGTACTCGGTCTTCTGGGTGCCGGCATATAGTGCCGAGGCTGTCGAGCAGGCCTATCTTGGGATTGCGAAGAAAATCGGCATCGCCATTGATATTGACAAGCAAGATCCAAAGGTGACGGTACGGGACCACCTTAGTTCCGAAGCTGGAGGGAAGTGGCTGCTGATTATCGACAACGCGGACGACCAGGAGGTTCTGGCTGAGCCGTTCAGTGAACCCGGCTATCTGCCAATGAGCGAGACCGGGCTGACCTTATTTACAACCCGATCACCCGATGTGGCTCAGTCAGTCGCGGAAGGCAACCAGATCGAACTGGACAAGATGGATGTAGACGAAGCGCATCATCTTCTAGGCAATTCGCTCGTCCGCAAGCACCTACTTGATGACGAAGGATCAACTAATGAACTGCTAGAGGAGCTGACGTACTTGCCTTTAGCAATTACCCAAGCAGCTGCGTACCTGAACAAGAACCGGTCGTCGATCAGGAAGTACCTGGAGATTCTCCGAGGCACTGAACAGGAAGTGATGAGTCTTCTAAGCAGAGGGTTTCGGGACGGCACACGATACCCGGTATCGCAGAACGCAATAGCGACGACTTGGCTTGTATCGTTTAATCAAATCCGAAGGACAGATGGGGTTGCAAGCGATTTATTGTCGTTTATCTCCTGCATTGAACCAAAAGCTATACCAAGATGGCTATTACCCAGACCAGGCTTGGATGAGGAGCTTGAATCAGCTATCGGGACGCTCTCTGGTTACTCATTTCTTACCAGCCGTATGGACGGCGATTTGTACGACATGCATCGTCTTGTGCATCTGGCAACGAAAGTCTGGATTGAACAACAGGCGCGCACGGAGGAAATAACAGTCAACACAGTCCGGCATATCAAGACAATATTCCCATCAACCAGCCCTGCCAATCGCCAAGCGTGGCAACAATGCTTCCTGCATGCGTTTCGACTGCTCGATGAAAGCCAGTCCTACCAAGTCGAGGAGCGATATGATCTGGAATTTCAGGTAGGGCAATGCTTATACACGGACAGGCGGTTCAAGGACGCTATAAAGTATCTTGAAGAGGTGTCGGAGTGGAAGGAAGGATGCCTCGTTAATGAAGATCCCGATCGACTATCTGCCGCTCATTCGCTCGCAAGCGCCTACCTCTCCGCCAGGCGGATCTCCAAGGCGATCGAGATATTCGAGCACGTGGTCGAGGTGCAGAAGACGACGCTGGACGAGAAGGATCACGATCGACTCGCGTCACAACACGAGCTCGCAAGCGCCTACCTCTCCGCCAGGCGGATCTCCAAGGCGATCGAGATATTCGAGCACGTGGTCGAGGTGTAGAAGACGACGCTAGACGAGAAGGATCACGATCGACTCGCGTCACAACACGAGCTCGCAAAGGGCCTACCTCTCCGCCAGGCGGATCTCCAAGGCGATCGAGATATTCGAGCACGTGGTCGAGGTGCGTAAGACGACGCTGGACGAGAAGGATCACGATCGACTCGCGTCACAACACGAGCTCGCAAGGGCCTACCTCTCCGCCAGGCGGATCTCCAAGGCGATCGAAATATTCGAGCACGTGGTCGAGGTGCGTAAAACGACGCTGGACGAGAAGGATCACGATCGACTCGCGTCAGAACACTCGCTCGCAAGCGCCTACCTCTCCGCCAGGCGGATCTCCAAGGCGATCGAGATATTCGAGCACGTGGTCGAGGTGCAGAAGACGACGCTGGACGAGAAGGATCACGATCGACTCGCGTCACAACACGAGCTCGCAAGCGCCTACCTCTCCGCCAGGCGGATCTCCAAGGCGATCGAGATATTCGAGCACGTGGTCGAGGTGCGTAAGACGACGCTGGACGAGAAGGATCACGATCGACTCGCGTCACAACACGAGCTCGCAAGCGCCTACCTCTCCGCCAGGCGGATCTCCAAAGCGATCGAGATATTCGAGCACGTGGTCGAGGTGCGTAAAACGACGCTGGACGAGAAGGATCACGATCGACTCGCGTCACAACACGAGCTCGCAAGGGCCTACCTCTCCGCCAGGCGGATCTCCAAAGCGATCGAGATATTCGAGCACGTGGTCGAGGTGCAGAAAACGACGCTAGACGAGAAGGATCACGATCGACTCGCGTCACAACACGAGCTCGCAAGCGCCTACCTCTCCGCCAGGCGGATCTCCAAGGCGATCGAGATATTCGAGCACGTGGTCGAGGTGCGTAAGACGACGCTGGACGAGAAGGATCACTCTCGACTCGCGTCACAACACGAGCTCGCAAGCGCCTACCTCTCCGCCAAGCGGATCTCCAAGGCGATCAAGATATTCGAGCACGTGGTCGAGGTGCAGAAAACGACGCTGGACGAGAAGGATCACGATCGACTCGCGTCACAACACGAGCTCGCAAGCGCCTACCTCTCCGCCAGGCGGATCTCCAAGGCGATCGAGATATTCGAGCACGTGGTCGAGGTACGTAAAACGACGCTGGACGAGAAAGATCACGATCGACTCGCGTCAGAACACTCGCTCGCAAGCGCCTACCTCTCCGCCAGGCGGATCTCCAAGGCGATCGAGATATTCGAGCACGTGGTCGAGGTGCAGAAAACGACGCTGGACGAGAAGGATCACGATCGACTCGCGTCACAACACGAGCTCGCAAGGGCCTACCTCTCCGCCAGGCGGATCTCCAAGGCGATCGAGATATTCGAGCACGTGGTCGAGGTGCAGAAAACGACGCTGGACGAGAAGGATCACGATCGACTCGGGTCAGAACACTCGCTCGCAAGCGCCTACCTCTCCGCCAGGCAAGCTCGAAAAGCCGTTGATCTTCTTGAACATGTCGTGACGGTGAAAAGTCAACTATTTGATAAGGACGATTTCGACCGATATGTATCGATAAATTTGCTGGAAAATGCACGGCAGCAATTAGAAGCTGAATGGATACCTGAGAGGGATGTTTCGGGAACAAGATACCTCTTCTGTATGATACATATATAATGAAGCATCTTACCAGGCCTGAAGCATTTAAATAATCTTCGATGCATAGTAGCTAAATATGGGCGTCCACTTGCAGCCGTTGTTGGAGCCTTCCAGCCATCTTAGTACTTCCCTGGTCGTAGCGGTACATGTAAGCGCTAGAAATGCATCCGTACAGCGGGTCTGTGGTACGCTGACAGGTACCTATGACTCACTAGGATGCACGGTGCAGGAAGCCCCACAGTACTTCAGACGTATATTTTTCATATATCCATCGCGGACGCTGAACCTGGATTTTACTGTACGGCGGCGATCTCTGTATAATTAACGTCAACAGCACAGGTCATGTTCGAGTCGACACAGTCCCCCGATGGGCTTTTGCTTCTCTCACCCTGACGATTCACATCTGTGTGGCTATCGCGCATGTTAACACCATAATGCTTATCTATTAGTGATTCGACGAACTGGCGCGCTTCGAGCCTCCCTGAGAAAATAAGAAGCTCCTGCAGAACATCGTCTAGCTTTGCCTCTATCTCTACTAAAGACATTTTGAAAAGCAATCGACGACAGGAAATTGAACCTGCAAAGGGGAAGGAGAAGGGAGAAGAGGGATGTAGCGGGAGGCGGGACGAAAGAAAGCAAGAGCCAGTCCTGATTTACGAACTTAAAAGTTCGTGTTACTGCAGTAGTACTGTACACACACACACACACATTTATTACGCCCGGGCTAAGCCCTAAAGGGCAACTATCGCTTATATACATGGACTTTTCTCGAGCTCCTGTCAGCACTCCTTGAGGCCCTTACCTAGACGTGCATTCCAATCTTGTCGTCATACTTAATAGGCCACTAGACATCCCTGTAAAACAAAACAATTAATTAGTAGCAAACCGGCTTGAAGGTAGTATTTCCAAGTGTTCAGCGTCCTATCTTAGGCGGCTAAAGCAAGACCTGCTAGGTTAGTATGAATACAGAGGTGTCCAACTCCATCCTCCACTGGTAATATCAAATTGTTTAGCTGGCTTCTGCTTCCTCCCTTACTCGGTCCCGAAGCCGGCCTGTCGCTATGGCATAGCGAAGGGTCGCCCCGGACGGCGTCCAGGTCTGGCTTCCACTTATCGTTGTCATTCTTCCCTTTGCCTCCAAGGTAATAGGAGAGGTTCCCTCTTCCTGTCTCGGTGCATTGTAATAGCTCTATGCGCTGAGTCGTCCATCGGGTACATCGAAATAGGAAGTGCTCGACTGTCTCCTTTGCGTGTCCGCATGCGCATTCTGCTGACGGGGCAGCCCCTATTTGGAATAGGTGGTAGTTTAGTCGAGCCATGCCTGTCCGCAGCTGAGCTAGTGTGTTTGCTTCGTGGTGAGAGAGACTGTCGTATAACGAGCGCGTGTGACGTCCTGGCAGTGCTGCGTCGATTTTCTTCGAGAACGCCCCGACCTTATCGGGTAGCCTATTGCTTGCGTCCTGCTTTTTCCTAGCGTTGTTTAGTGTCGTAGATTTCGCTCGGAATGCTTTCGTCGGTGGTACGCAGCCTGGCATAGTGCTTCGTTGGGCTGCGTGCTTAGCTATGCGTGCCAGTTCGAGGTTGTCCTCCGCCGCGCCAGGTCTCCATACCACTACGACCTTATTTCTCCTCTTCCTCAGCTTGTCGACCTCTTTATAGATGCGAACCATCTCCGCTTGGCCTGATTGCTGTCGGGGTCGTTTAAGCGATAGGACTGCTGCCTTGTTGCTGCTGAAAATCGCTATGGTGCGACTGGCCCTGCCCTTGCCGGGCAGCCATTCTACTGCTCTGGCCATGGCCGACAGCTTTGCCGTGTATGGGTTTTGCTCGTCCTTAGGGGCTAGTGTTGCTGATTGTATGGTGAGAGCATTTGTCGTTCTGGTCGAGTATGGCAAGTGAGCTGCTACGCTTGCGCTTACGAGCCCGTTCTTGGACGAGCTGCTCGTAGCGAGGCGAACAGCCCAGGTTGTGCTGGCTAGTTCGTCGGCCTTTTCGCTGTTTTCGGTAATCGTTTTGATTCGGTTTGTCCAAGGTTCTATCACGAAAGGTTGGATCGTTTCTATCTTGTCGACTAGGATATGCCGGTGCTCTTGGGCTAGTTGCTGCATCGGCGATACGAATCTGGTAAACATCTGAAACCCAATTTTTCGTACGGGGTGTGTCTTCGGCAGTGTGCAGATGTCGATCCAGAGCTTCAGGGCCTTTCGAGCAAACCTGGCTTTGGCTGACGGTATGCTAGCCTCGGCTTCTGCCACCGCCGTGGCCACATCGCTAAACGTTCCCAGGATGCTTTGGGCTCCTATCCTTTGGATCCTGTTGATCGTCCTCATCTGCCTTGTCCCGCATGCAAACCGCCAAGCGTTCGACGCGTAGTCCAGGACTGGAGCCACCATGGCCGTGAACAGCTGTCTGGCTGTCGATGGTGGGAGTCCTTTCAGTCGTCTCAGTTCGATGGCTGCTTCAAGTGCTCTGCTAGATGCTTCTGCTATGTGCTGCTTGAACCGGAGTTCCGAATCCATGATGACTCCTAGGATTTTAACCTCCTCTCGTGGCTGGATAGCCTGCCCGTTAATAATAAAGGGGGTTTTCGTTACTCTGGCGCGGCCTGCTTTCCTATTGAAGTGTATAATGGCTGTCTTGTCCGCATTAAACGTTGCACCACTCCTCCTTCCCCAGGCGAGTGTCGTATTGATAATGTCTTGGATCCCGGCATGGTTCGCCTCGGCTGTCGGGCCTGCCACCCAGGCCGTATAGTCGTCTACGAAGGCGATAGCCCCTCCAGTCTTGTTGATCGGGTGCTGTACGAGATCTGCGTTGAAGAATAGGAAGAGGGTCGGTGACAAGGGCGAGCCTTGAGGAAGGCCCGCCTGCGGGAGGCCCTGCTTTTCTGAGCTCTGGCCGTTGATCTCGACCGTTGCCGTACGTCCGGGACAGAAGGCTCCGATCCATCGGATCAGGTTTTCCGGGATGCCTCTGGACCGGAGCCTTTGAAGTAGTCTCTCTTTGAAGACCCCATTATATGCTCCTTTAAGATCGAAACTAACAAGGCTGAAGACTTGTCGACGGCGCCATGCCTTATAGATATACTCTTGCAGAAGGAGTACGGCTTGTTCGGCCGATCGTCGCTTTCGTGCCCCGAAGTGATTCATTGGCAGGAGCCTAAACGTCTCTGCCACGTAAGAGATACGCTCCGCTATTACCGATTCCAGGACTTTGCCTAGGGTAGAGAGTAACGAGATCGGTCTCCAGGACGTGGCGACTGTGTAGTCTCCTTTCCCTGGCTTTTTAAGTGGAATGATTTTCGCGTGCCTCCATTGGATGGGTAGTTCTCCTTCTTGCAGCGATTGTCGGAAGAGGGAGACGATACGGTGCTTAACTGCCGCCCAGGTTTGTTGCCAGACCATGGCCGGCATGCCATCTTCACCTGGTGCCTTCCCGGGTTTCATCCTGAAAAGGGCTCTTTTGATCTCTTCTTGCGTGACGTCGTCGGGCATCGGTACCGGCGCCCGTTGGGGACGCGGTCCCTCTGCTTCGATGTTTTCGGGCAGTGGTGGAAAGAAACGATGAAGTAGTTCCTCAGCCTGTTCGGCAGTGCTGGTAGTACGCGTTTTGTCTTCCCCTTACTAGTTGCGAGATTTTGTCGAACGATGCCCCTTTCCGAGACTTCATATATCGACCTGCTTTCCATATGTTTGTCTCGTCGGCGAGGAACGCCTCCCAGTGCCGTTCCTTTTGTTGTCGGATAGCTCCGTGGTACTGCTTCGAGGCGCTCTTGGTTGTGTCTTCTAAATGTTTTACTGTGTGACCTGCCCTGCGCTCTGTTCTTGCGCGGTTCCTCCAGTACGTGTAGATGTGTCGTAACTGCGTTAAATCCTCTGTCCACCATCTCTTTTCGTATGGCGATGGCTTCGCTTTTGGTGTTAGTGTTCGCACCGCCTCCGTGACGACCGACATGAGGCTGTCTGTCTTTTGTTGTACCGTGCCGCCTTCGGGGGTCGTGAGCAGGTTCTGCTCGATCCTTTTGTTGATCTCTTTCCATGGTGCGTTTTTTAAAAGGAGCTGCTCTTTCTGTGCTGTCGGCGGCATGGCGATATCGAAAGTCGTCTCGATCGCCTAGTGGTCCGATCCGTGGTCCGTTTCGCAAGGGCTGCATCGTGTCATAGTGTCCGCCAGCTCCGCTGCTGCGAGGACCAAGTCGATAGTTGTTTCGCTGGCCTCATTTTGCCATGTCTTCGTCCCTCTGGGTAGTAGGCTTCGGAGCGAGAGGTCGCTCATTAAGTCAATGAGAGGGCCCGCCTCGCCCTGCCGGACTGGGGAGACATCGTCTCCACCCCAGAGCTGGTCGTGTTGGTTGAAGTCGCCGACCACCATTACGTTTATTACCGTCCCTCTAGATCGTCGTACCTCTCTGGCGGTTTGGTGTAGAATCGGCACGCCTCTTGTAAAGCGTCTGGGTTTACTGGTGGCACATAGACTGAAAACACTAGCACTAGCCGGTCCGGTAGGCGAATGGTCGCCGCTGTTATATCGGGTGACTGGACCGCCACCTGTTTAGTACTGTACAGTAAAATCCAGGTTCAGCGTCCGCGATGCATATGTTCAAAATAACCGCCTAAAGTACTGTGGGGCTTCCTGCACAGTGCACTCTAGTGAGTCATAGGTATCTGTCATCGTCTCACAAAAGCGCTGAAAGGCATTCCTGGCGCTTACAGGTACCGCTACGACCAGGCAAGTGCCAAATTGACTTAAAGGCTCCAATAACGGCTGGAACTGGATAACCATATTCATTTACTTATGTACAGTACGTACAACGCGGTTGTTCCAGTACATATTTCCCTTCGTGGGTCCTGGTCGGACCATCGGCCTCCAAGGTACTGATACCTTCCATCTAACAATATTGGGCTGGTGAACACCTTACTTGCGATTGTACAGCTCGATTGTTCCTTGTTCAGGGCCCCACACCAACCAAGCTCCAGGCACTATGAAGCTGGCCTTCACCAGCTCCAACAAGGAAAACTTCTTTCTTTCCTTTTCCTTGTTCGTCGATAATTCCATAGGATCACTCGGATTGCAGCCTTGCCTCATGTATTGAATCAATTACGTGACTAGCAGCAAGATGATTCTATTCTTATGCGAGGGTGCTCAGAAACTCCAGCCTTCTATTTAGATCGGCCGAACTTAAGCACGTCGCACTCCATCCAAACTCTTATGTCTAAATATCATTTATGTTAACCAACTCGCTGTAGCCGTACCTGCAATGTCCGGCCTGCCGCCTACCGCGGTGGTTGGCTGCCTCCTTGATGTGTCCGGTTCGATGCACGAGGCCCTGGAGGCGGGACATCCTAACGAGGGGGCAAGCAAGCGCCTACATGCCGTGCTTCGCGCAATCTTGAAGCTCGCTCAAGCAGAGCAGCAGCATAATCCCAACGCCCGTATTTTCGTGGGAGTTTTTGGGCTGGATACCGACAAGGGGTGTCCGCCCGTTGCGGATCTTTGCGGGGCCGCTGATGTGCTCCTCAAAAACTTCGACAATGAAAGGTCCGGTCATGACCTCCTCATCGCGCGAGCCAATAATCAGAAGCTATCACACATCACAAGGTATATCAAAGAGAAAATTACTGACCACGAGGCGCATATTATCAATGCGCACCTGGACCAACACCCGGAGCAGGTCAAGCAATTCATTGACGCCATTCCATCTGAGAAGACGGTAGAGGGAGCGAAAAAAGGCAGTCAAGGCATCGGGATCTTGGCAGGCGCAGCTATTGGCTTTGCCCTTAGCCCAACTACCGCTGGACTAAGTGTCCCCTTGGGCTTGGGGGCTCTTGGTGGTTATGCTGTTGGGAAGGATTGTGGGGACAGGATGGAAGACGGCGCGGTCGAGAAATCGACAGCGTTGCAGCTTGCACGCCACATCTGCGGGGAATGGCTGGCAGGTTTCACCACGCTCACACCGCGACCAATTGACGACGTCATTCATCTACTAAAGCAGCTGCAGGAGCGTTCAGAGGCGGGAAAAGATGACGAAAAGGTTGGAGCGGGCAGCTCAACCTTGCTGGACACATTTCGCCGGTATATGTATGGCCGCACGCCGATGAAAGCTGCCTTAACCCAGGCGTTGTCGGCTTTTAATAAGTGTCTAGATGCCGAACACCGCGTCCTCGTCCTCGTGTCGGATGGCCTTTCTACCGACGGCGACCCGTTAAGACTTGCGCGCGACTTGCAACAAGCGAAAGTGAGTATAGCGACTGTTTATCTCACCAGCAATAGAACAGGAGCTCCTCGCCGCTTGTACTACCAGCCAGTCGAAGTTTGGGGATCTGGCCAACGCATTCTCTTTCGCATGGCGACTAGGGTCGCCGGAGTTGCGCACCCGATCCCGGTCCTCACCTCTGTGGGCTGGGAGGTTCCCTCAGATGGGGAGGTCGCGCTGTACGCCACAGTACCCACCTCCGTAGTCCTTGACGAGTTCTGCTCGCTACTTCTCTCGGCACGCTTTGGTTCAGCGGATGCACTACTAGATGTCGTTGGCCGCATCAGTCAAGACTCATATATCAACGATAAGCATGTCCTTACATGCAGAAACCCTTCGAATCAACGGGAGTCAGCCACTTGTTACGCACATGCAACCGCCGCCGTGGTCCATATGGCCCTTCTTCGTATCGTCGGTCGTAAAGATGAAAACCCCAGCATTGAAAAAGTTCGGAAACGGATCGAAGACTCGTTCCCGTCTAGACCAGGCGGGCGCAATACTAAGGAGGTCTTAAAGGCGGCAACTAGCTGGTTTCCACCCCTTAAGTTCTGCCAGGTCAATGAGGATGAAGCCCGTCAGGCAGTGCTACGCCGGCGTCCAGTTCTAGCAACATTCCACCTCTCAAAGCCGGGCTGGGACGAGTTTCACAAGCAGTTCAAAGAGCGAGAAGGACCTCTCACAGAGCCATTGACAGCACTTAGTCGTGCGCAGATGGCAGCGCACCGTTCACTGCCCAGCGACGGTGGCCATGCCGTCGTGTTGACCACTTGTAATCCAACCTCTCTCACTTTCCTCAACTCGTGGGGCGGCAACTGGGGCAACCATGGCAGCTTCAGCATCGAAAACCACACCGTATTGGAATTAGATGGGGTTTACGGCAAGTACTCTATGAATTTCTACGACGTATACTGGTTAGAGAGCGACTTGGACCCCATCGAGCGCCGAGCATATAATGCCAAAGTGGACGAGGAAGTACGCCGCCGCACTGCCCAGTTTCCTAGTATCCTAGAGCTTCACGCGCGCTGTCCTCATTGCGACAAGGATGCATCTCTCGCTAAATTTAAGGGCGACATCCGTCAGGTGCAGTGCCCGCATTGTACTCAATCATTTACGCCTGAGCCGGGGCATTTGATGAAGGCACTGGACGCTCGCTAAGATATTATTGATGTGTAATGATCTTTGGGAGGAGTGTTCAGGCAGAGGAGATGTTGGGACCAAAGGCCGGAGATGTAATGATGATGCTTTGTCTACAGCCGCTCTGGTATGCTAGCTAATATGGGGAAGCATGCAGCCACCGGCGGTCAGTGGCCTGTAGCCATAACATGTTACATACTATGTATGTGTACTCGAGTCTTGAACAAGCGTAGAACGTCGCCTAATTTGTACAGTCAGTCAATATCCAGGGTGTACAGTAATCCACTGATCCACTGTTGGCTCCAAGTAGTATTGGCTTTAGCGGTAGCGGTACCTGTCAGCACCAAATATGCAGCCCTACGAAAGTCGAGCTTGGCGATGACCGGTACTTCTGCCATATCACTTACGCACCGTGTACGCGCCCACAGTACAGTAAAATCCAGGTTCAGCGTCCGCGACAGATATGTGAAAAATATCCTTTTGGTGTACTGTGGGGCTTCCTGCCCAGTGCACTCTAGTGAGTCATAGGTATCTGTCAGCGCCCTATAAAAGCGCTGGAAGAATGCATTTTTGGCGCTTACATGTACCGCTACGATTAGAGACGTACCAAGATGACTTGAAGGCTCCAGTAACGGCTGCAAGTGGACGACCAGGTTCAGCTACTGTGCATCGACGATTATTTGAATGCTTTACTGTAGCCCTGTCGAGGCGCTTCATTGTATACTACAGTATCCGCCGAGCTTTCTCTCAAAACCTCCAAATAAAGCACTAGATTGAGACGAAACGTGCTGCCTGTACGTGATATTTGCACCGCAGAACCTTAACAATCGTATTTACTCTGTACCACAGCTAACATGCCACTGCTCGATTAGGTAGCCAAACATGTGCCAAAGAATTCATCCCCGAACAAAGTACATATGTGGGCACGAAGTCGAGCAGCTTTCATATATTCTCCAATGCGAGCCGGCGAAAGCGAGACGATCCAACTGTTCCAATCCCACCGATAATTACAGCATGGGAATGTCTTCCAAGAAAACCAAGTGCCCAGACTGTTCGGCGAGATAGGTCCTGGCTGGGGACAAGGATGGTGGAACACTACGTTGTGGAAAAGAACCTTCGTTATATCACGTGTGGTGGGGTTACTAGGTGCATCCTCTCAGACGCTGATGGATCCACATGTACCTTGCGCATTCACTCATGGAAATATCCTCAACCTATATGCAACCAAATCTCCTGTTTATTATCATTGATGACCTTTGATCCTCCCTGGCTCTATCTTTTCCCATATTTATGCAATGAATGCCTTACGTGTACCATTTGCCTCCCTCACTGCCGAAAGGTTGCTAGCCCGAGGAGCTGGAGGTCACGTCTTCTCCATCAGCGATCACGTAGTGTTCAAATGCCCCACCGTTTTCCACAATCCTACGCCAGAACAGACAGATGAAATGGAAGAGAGTGCTACGAGGATTGCGAACGAAAAGTCAGCACATGGAATGCTAATGGAGCACCCGCATCCCTACATTGTTCGATGTATCCTTTGCGTCCCGGAGGGCTTCTTCATGGAGCGAATGGGAGCAACGCTTCAAGCCCGTATCGAACACAACTCAGCATGTGAGCCGCCAAGCACTCACACCCAAGCACGATGGATCAGACAAATTGCGAGCGCTCTGTCATGGATTGAGGGGCTAGGCCATGTTCATGGCGATCTGCGACCAGCCAATATCCTATTGACCGCAGACGACGACATCCGTGTTGCCGATTTTGACGCGTCTGTAAAGACAGGCGAACGGCTTATTGTTGCGAGCGAGCCCTTTTGCAAACTCGATGGGGATTTCGAGCTTCCTCATGCCAGTCCGATCAGTGAGCAGTTTGCCTTGGCGTCATGCATCTACACGGTTCGTTTCGGTCACATCCCGCTCAGGGAACTTGATGCCCCTAGTAGAGTTCAAAAGCTCATAAACAACGAGTTTCCTCCAACGGAGAAAGACGAAATATTTGGAGCTGTGACTCTGAGCTGTTGGCAGGGACAATACGTATCTATTGCTGCCGTCTACGAGGATATCAAGTCTCGATGCGACGCAACGTCTGCTTCTGACGTAGTCGAGGGCTCATCTCAAAAAATGCCAAATCTCCTCGCCGAGTGTGAAGGTTTCGTGGCACGCGAGAGAGGAATTATAGGATAAATCTTTATTTATAGATCGTTTTAGACATCCAGCATTGACCCAGTATTGACTACAAGTACAACTTGCCTTTCTAGGCCCCGTGATCCCGGACGCCGGAGGCGATATAATAACAGTAAGCCAAAGAAGCAGAGGCATGTAGCCATGGGGGTGAACCTTTGTATCCAGTAAATGTTGGCAGAAGTCGTTGAGTCCCGAAGCATGGACTGCCTTACGCTTAAGGCCAAAGACCTTAGACTGGATTGCGCATTGCGGTTGGGATGAGACTGGGCAACAAAGCAGGCGTTACAATTTGGAACTGGTAGTATCGTAAAGCCCGCCAGAGTGGACACGCGTTTTCGGTCTGCAAAATCTCCTTCCATTATAGGAACGACATTTGCCACGGTCAGCTATTCCTTGGACGCGTGGTTTTCTTCCCGTTTAAATCTCCGAAAATCCTCATCGGGAAAACGTAAGGCTGATAACGAAGGCTGCGGCTGTGCAAGCACTCGAGCGATCTCGCCCAAATTTGCTGGTTCTTGAGCAGGGTCGCCATCGGGATACTCGTAGCCGCCTGGGAGTACACTAAAATCAATGAGATGCTGCTGGAAAGTGCGATCGAATAGTGCAGTGCTTTTTGTGCTCGTGGTGTTGGAGCTACGCTTCGTTGGCGATTGCGAGCCGCGCTTTCGTCGCCGGACTGGCTTGGTTCATGTTGCGGAACTGGTGTTGGACGCGGCAGAAAAAATCAGTGACATAGCGATGTAGCCCTCTGAGGTCTGACAATCCAGGCCTCCTTCTCTTGAGAAGCGCTTGATTCGGCGCAGACGCGCGGGCGTCGACGTCTGGAGGCACGCCAAGGCGGACTGGAAGAATTGACTGGCCGCAAGCCTCGTTGTGTCAGGACGGCCATGCGCAGGTGTTTCCGGGTGTTCGACTGCGTTTGTCCGATCCAGTTCGCACAGCGCGCCACGGACGAGCGGGATTTTGCTGAGGTTGTCCCAGAACGAAGGTGGCGGTCGGCTCGGATGGAGATGCGTCGGCCAATTTCGAGGGTGTCGGTAGACGTTGATCGGTCATGATTCGGGAGTGGGAGCCTGTCTGCGCTTGCGCGAGCCTGAAGGCAATAACGAACCCATATGGAGGAGCTGCGAGTCGACGGCTGGCTATGTTGAGGGGAAGATTGCCATATTTACTTATGTATTCGAACTGGTTCAGTTGCTGCGCGCCGGCACTACGCGGGGGGTGGGTTGGCCCAAACACCCGCAGCCCTGTTGTTACAGGACCTTCACGTCAGAAGTCCATTTATTCACAGCCAATGGCAGGAGTCGCTCAAGCCCTTGCAGTGAAACGGGGTCCGTGCATACTAAATATCGCTACTGTACAAACACACACACAATTTATTGACGCCCAGGCGGCAGAGCCGAAAGGGCAACACTGATCTGCGGCACATTCTTGAATCGCTTGTCACACAAAGCCCTTACATGCCCCATTTTCAGTTGGTCACCCTATTTCCGTCAGCACATTCCTGTTCGGGATCCCGCGTGTTAGTAGTATTCTCTGGCAAGCCAGCTTGAAGGCGATTATCCAAGTGTCCAGCATCCTATCCTCGGCAGCTGAAGCGGCGCTTGCTGTGCTTGACACGGGCTGTTAGTATTGGTCGCGTTAGTGAGAGGACTGGTTCGAACGGCCTCCATGCTAGGAGACCAGAACCTGCCGTCCGATGGTGACTTGCCGCCCAAGTAGAAGGACAAGTTGCTCTGTGCGTGTCTACACTGTAGCATCTCTGTTCGGTGTGCCGTCCATCTACTGCACCGGAAGAGAAGTGTCCCACCGTCTCTCTCGCTTGTCCGCAGTCGCATTGGTCTCTCGGTGCCGCTCCGATTCAATGGAGATGCGTTCAACCGAGCCATCCCCGTTCGGAGCCGGGCCAGGACACTGGCTTCTTTCCACGAGAGGCGGTCGTACAACTTCCGTGTGTGCTTTCCCGGTAGAGCCGTATCGATTCTTTTGGAGTATCCCCCGACGTGGGCCCGTAGGCTTGTGGTAGACTTCCGTTTGGCCCGCGCAGCACTGAGTATCGTTGACTTTTCTCCCGGTATTTCTGTATTCGGTGCAACCCCCAGCTGTGTTGTGGTCTTTACCTCCTTCTTCGCACGGTCCATCAGTTCATCTTGCTTGCTTGTCGGCAGCCAGAGGCCACTGAAAACCGTGTCCCGGGTAAGAAACCCGTTTCCCACATTTCGTACTTTTCTAATCACATTAGTATTCAACTAATTATACGACGGCCTCCGCCTTGTTCGAAGAGGCCGCTGTGCATGTGCCACCCCGCAACCGGCAAGAGGTTGAAACTGTATTCTTCTGCCTGTATCAGGCACGACTGGATATCATCGGGAATGAGGTTAGCTCATTTTTGAGCCGCCAGGTGCAGGAAGAAGGGAAGGCCAGGGTGCGGGCATGCTGCCCATATCAAGTCGTGCGTCGCAAGGGCCGCGAGAGTAGCGAGCTGTGGAGAATAGGGAGGAAGCCAAGACGCAGGACAGAGATTATCGAGCTAGGCATCTCATCGGACGATAAATTAACCATATTCTGTTCCCTACACTTGCGCGCCCATGAAGTTGTGAGCTGAAGACCATAGCACGTGGGATTTCTGCGAGGATATCGGTAGTGTTACCAGTACACCTGCGGGCTGGTAATGGAGAGGGGATGCTACCAGCGGCAGGTTGGGCTGGCAAAGGGGAAGGGCGCTACCAGCTCCGCTTTGAACTGAACAGGGGAACGGCGTGTTAACCAGTACACTTTGTGGGCTGGCTAAGGTGTGGGGCGGGGAAGGTCTTGGCTTGCTACCAGTACCGATTCTATACTGGACCAAAACTAGAGATGGTACTAGTACACAAATGGGCCAGGGACGTTATGCACCGGCGAGCGGCTGATACCTTTACCATGTGGGTTTGTTACCAGTACTCATGTGGAACAGTAAAGCCGTGAGCTGGTGACGAGGTGAGCCTACTACCAGCTTCATCCTGAACTGGAGAACGCGTATGCCGCTACTAGCTAGGCATGGGGTTGCAAGCGAGAGAAGGGTCGTGAAGGTGAAGAAACAAGCCCTAGGACTTCAGCTCGACTGGATCCATGACAAAACTCGGCGACAGTGGTTCAAGTCAATCAATTGGCTCTCCTAGTTACAGTACATACAGACACGGTCCACCCGTATGAAAGCCACCCCCACCATGCCCCTCACTTTCTGACACCTCCAGAAACAACATTATTAATGCAACAACCAATTGATCAACGCCACCATGTCGGATTTCGATGAAATTACCGCTGCTGTGTTCGCCGATCGCGGCTTCAACCAGGAGCTGACCCCTCGTAAATAGTACTACCTGTTGGGCTGTCAGGCGGCTGGGAAAGGTCCGCGTGCGATTACCCGCCCGTCCGGCGTTTCCAGGTTCGCGATCCAGAAGGTCAAGAGAGACTTCACCAAACACCACAACCTTGATAAAAAGAGACGAAATCTGGATCGTGGCTTCTCTGAGTCCCAAAGAAAGTTTATTATTAACCTCGTAAAAAGAAACCGAAGGGCGACTTACCAGGAGTTACGGAAGTCTATACCGTTCAATCCATCGAAGAACACAATTAGGCGCGTTGTACGAGAACACCACATACGCCGATGGAAAGCAATCAAAAGGATCCCACTTTCAGACGCCGATGCAAGGGCCAGACTCCAATTCGCCCGTTATTGGGTGCGAAATCTCCACGAAATGAAGCAGGTACGTTGACTCGATGTCAAGGGATCAGAAACTGACGATTTCAGTGCTATTTTAGTGACGAGGCCTCCTGCCAGAATTCCAGCTCATCACCCACCGCCTGGGTTTTCCGATTCCCAAGCGAGAAGTATAAAAAGGGGTTCGTTAGCCTACGTAACCACGTGAAAGCCGATATTTCAATCATGGTCTGGGCATCGATATACCTGAAAGAAGGCCAAGTGGGCAAGTCTCCTTTGGTTATTATGCAGAAGGACCCAACGCCAACGTGTAACGTGTAATGAACGGCTATCGGGGTCAAGAAAATCTGTAGACGTACGGGGGTTTATGTTGACTTAGACGAGAGAGTACTTGAACGTGCAGAAGGCTCGGCCTTCTGATACAATAAGCAATATCCTCCACTTGATTCAAAGACGTAGTAAGAGTGCAATAGGTCGTCAAGGCAATGTGCCTCACCAATGTGTTAGATTGATGCTTAGATTGATCGCTGAAGTAGAGAGTGTCTATATGAAATACATAGGAAAGCGTCCATCATTATATATCCAGTCCCTCCTTCACCGATCCGGGGTTACTTCGTCACTGCTCACTCGTGATCGGTGTTGCTCAGTGTTGCTCGGTTCTGATCGGTCGGGGTCCACTGAGCAGCGTACACCATGTTCTTATCTTATCGTCACGTGACCTGCTGGTTCTTGTCCGTCCTTGGCTGGGGCGTCCTGGCTAGTACATTCGTTCTGTCCATTCCGTCCCAGTGTGTCGTCGTCATGGTGCTGGTTGGTGAGTCACATTCTCCCGGGGTGGCCTCGGTTATTCCACCAGCTGGTCGTTGTGGGTGAGCTTTGGAAAGGTTCGTGAGGCGCGGGTTTCGACTGATGCGGCTGGTTGAGTTGGTAAGCGCCGCGGGGCATTATGGCGCCGTTCCGGGGGTGGGTCTGGCCGCATGGTTAGGCCAGGTCGTAACATAACGGCCACCAAAGGCGTGGGTTTAATAGCTGGAGTTACAAAATGGCCTTGGAAGAAGGTCTTCTACCGATTTATGACGAGACCTGCCACTTTCAACAGGATAACGCCCCTATCCATGGATCTGACGAGACCTGGAGGTGGTTTGAAGAGCATAAAATCGCCGTGATTCCCGACTGGCCACCACACAGCCCAGATCTCAACCCAATCGAGCATATCTGGGCTCGTTTAAAAGCCATTTTGAAAAGAAAGTTCCCCTCCCTCTGGGAATTGAAAAAAAAACGAGGTTGACATAGCATATTTTACCGATTGCTTGCGAGAGGCGTGGGAAGAGATTCCAGAGAGCTTAGTACGGACTCTGATTGGCTTAATGGGGCGCCGATTACGTGCAATTGTGCGATCCAGGGGTTGGTATACATGGTACTAAAGTGCATTGATCGGCGTTCAAAAGCATGTAAAAATCGCATTAATTGACTTACTGCATGTGCTTACATTACGCGTTAAAGTCTGGCTCATAAATATGTAAAATGCCGATTTGAGGGGGTGGCTTTCATACGGGTGGACCGTCACTGTACAGTACGTTATGAAAACTATTGCTGCGTCAAATGTCAAGCTGCATCATCTCGCTGACTGTTCGCCCCCTTTGTTTCTTCAGCACATCCCGGTATGCCTTAAGGAGCCCGAAAGCCTGCGAAAGGCGTGTCCGTATCCTAACTTGGGGATGCGCGGGAAGGGCTCCCGCGACATGGTCAAGATAGAGTGCCGGATGAAAGGCTACGAATACCAGGCTGGCTCACGTAGGAGTGCATGGCATGGCGGGGTGGCCAACGAGCCATGAACCCGATATATATTTCCACATGTATCGAGACCCCTCGGGAGGCGTCTGGTTCCGTACATCCCCTCAAAACCAACGAGCAATAGTGTCTGATGTCCAGATCCAGCCGGCCGTGGATCTATTGAAGAGCCGCCAACGCAACGCGCAGCCCAGTGGTTCGTTGGGGCCTGTCACAATGATGTTGACCACCCCCACCTTGGTAGCCCCTCACCGCGGGAGTCGCGGGGTTGGTTTGGAAGTGTCCCCTGGGGACACGGTCAGATTCGAGCTCCAGGTTGGAACGCTTACAGCCATTGGCTCGCCGGCATTCGAACCTGGTTACCGTCCCCACTCCAAGCTCGTCGAAACAAACGGCGACTACTGAAAGCCACTCACCTGCACTTGGTTCGGCCGCAACTGCGAGCGCCGATTGGACAGGCAGCTCAAATGGAACAATCCGCACCGTGGGTACGGTCGGCACACCTATCGGCCTCATACCCACGAACAACAGCACGTTCGGCAATGTCTCTTGTATTCGCTCGCCGGCCACTACGGCGGGTCTCACGGTCACGTCCGATGGAAATCTTCTAAGCCAGCGAGTCTGGTACTACTTTACGGTGTTGGTCATCACAGGCAGTATTTTATGTATTTAGATAGTCAATCTCTAGTTAACTTTCCTCGCTTTTCTCCGTGTCTGTGGCGCCGCGTACGAGTCCCCCCCGGTGCCGCGTTTCCTTTTGCGCTGTTTCGGAGGGTGGTTCTTCTCCGCTACCACGTTCTCCGCGTCCACGTTCTTCTCCGCGTCCAACGTCTCCGCACCCAGTCCCTCGGACTTCTCTATCAGCATGCACGTATCATTCCCCGAGTCTCTGTCGTCGCTTGGCACCGGTATCAGCACCTTGCTGTCCCAGGCATTTCGGATGACATGCAAGGCATCGAGCCGCAACTGCAAGGCGTCATGACGACCTAGGTCCTCGACGGAGCGGCACATCATACGCTTACGAGCGATAGCAACGACGCAGGGACCACAGCTGGTGCCGTCGCTTCGACCCAAAATTCTCTGTCGCATCTATCAGTAGGCCGCGCTTATCTCCTGGACGGGCGCACGAACCTGTTCCTTGAATTGAAGATGGGGGAACTCGTCCCTGCAAGCTGCCTGCGAGTTGTCAGTACCGAATCGGCAGAAAGAATGAATGGACATACTTGAACATCCTCAGCACCATAGTCTCCGGTATCGTAGCAGTAGACATATCGATCAACTTCGTTAATCTCAAGCAACACAAAGTGATCATTCCGTAAGTGAAGCGGGAAGAAGCAGACCAAGGGTAGATCTGTTGCTGATGCACTCTTCCACCTCCTGACCTGTTTAGCAGCCCACTGCAAGGGTTGGGGTAGTGCTGAGCCTGTCTTCCGGTCATGAACCGAAACGGTAAACCCAACGCGCATATATTGCAACTTGTCGGCCAACTGCATGCACAGCTGGACTAGGTCTCCACTGAACCATGTCTCTTCCTTGAGTCTTTCGAGGTTGGTAAAGTAGAATCCCCAATTCAAGTCCCTGATCTTGATGTAAAGTCGGTCCATGAAACTCGGTTCATTCATCGGCTCTCTGATCGAGTCTCTGACCAACTTTTGAAGGTCACTCACTTCCTGGGAGACAGACTGTGGTGAGGGCTTTAAGAGACCCCTCTTTAGCAACGCTTGCTCTATGATATTGATGCTTGTTTGTCCCGTCGACACGAACAGGTCGAGCTGTTTCTCGAGTTGCGTGAGGACGAACATCTTGTTATTGGACTTTCTGAAGGCGGGTATAAACTGCTCCAGCGAAGGTTGTGCTGCCTTGCCAAACGCCCTGCGTAATGTTAGTGACAGATCTCCGCGTTGAGACGCACAGCGCCTACCATGTGTGCCTGAACAAGATACCGAAACCGAGTCTCTCGACAAGGTAAGACCACTTTCGACCACGTGTCAGTTTTTTGTTGACGTATCCACGGCGCTCGGAGGGAAACCTTTTCGTCACGTTCTTTGATGCAGCCTTGTCCAAATTTCGCGTTTTCTTCGAAGGCGCAAGTGCCAGCTGCTCTTCCTCGATATGCCGAAGTTCAAGCCGCGTTTGGTTTTCGTGCCATCGGAAAAATGCTATCGTCGCCAAGGCGGGAAAGATGGAACTCCTATCCCGATCTGTGTCGGTGGCTCCGACCATCCTCACCCACTCTGATCCGTCCGAGTATGTGGTAGTACCTCGCCCTCCCCTTAAAGAGCGCCATACGTACTGAATAGTATCCTGGGAACTTCCAGGGACGCTGAAGTTCTTCACTTGTTCGAAGCTTTCGGTAGCGAAATCAATATCCGACTGAGTGACGAGCCTCCAATAGGGATCTTCCTTAACACTAATAATCGACTGTGCTGGTGTAGTTTCTCGGGTTTCTGTGGGCAGATTCTGAGGGCTGCTGCCCACCAGGGTTGTCGCAGTGTACTTCGAGGGGGACTCCTGGGGGGTTTGGGGAGTCTGGTGGGGGGCTGCCGACTTGGTTGAACGCGCTGTAACAGGGATATCGTCATCGAGAGGGGAAAGTTTTGTCCAAAATGGCTCCTGGGAATCGAAGTCAACCAGACCCACAACCGGGTCACAAGAATCGTTTTCGAGCTCGTGTTGCGCTTCCACTCCTGCTGATAAAGTATCGTCAGGCGCATGTCCAGAAGGAAAGCCGTCTTCCTCGAGTGGCTGACTGTTCCCAATATCGTTCTTGGTCTTGGTTGCGCCGTCCTCTTCAGTCTCATCTGGGGATTGGCTGTCCTCGATCTCATCCTCAGACGTGCCCTCAGACTGAGTTTCCTCGGGTGGTTGGTAGCCCTCAACCTTCCCCTCAGGCTCAGAGTGGTTCTCGTCGGGCTCGACTGAGAGAAGGTTGTCTCCACTTTCATCATCCGCCTCAGAGGCATCCTCCTCGAGCGGAACCTGCTCAACTTCTTGACTCTCCTCGAGTCTGTCCGGAGCGTCGATGTCAGGCCGACCATCATGGCAGTCTTCGGTATGAGCGTTGCCTTCTGCGAGTAATGATATCTGGCCCTCTTTGTCTTGGTTTGCAGCATAAAGCTCCTGGCAGCAATGGAGAACCTTTTCGAGTGATGTTTGTAAGTTCTCCCACTCAGAGCTGGGAAAACTCAACAACGTCTGCTTAAGTGTGTCGGTATCCTCCGAGAGTTTTATCAGCCTGGTGATGAGCACCGGGTAATCCAATATCGAAGCTACAAGCGCCGCTGCGTTGGGACCAGTCTGAGTGGGAGTCAAAGGCTTAACTGAGGGTGCTTCAAGTCTGAGATGTTGCTCGGACACCAACGACTGCCGACCGGCCTGCACACATTGCAGCTGACGAGATGAACGTCTCATAATTTTTGTGATTAGGGATATAACGAAAGGGTATTCTGATTGTAGCACTTGTTGGAAGTTGGGAAGAAAGTGGTAAAGATGCTTCTACTTTCGAGTGGGGGATGAATGCCTTCATATAGCCAAAGCACTCCCTGTAGATAGGATGTTATCTTATGACCGACCAGCCTCAGCACACGTCTGCTGGAAATAACACCCTCCGTCCAGTGAGCTATATAGATTAACCTCGCGATTACGTCGAACCCCCTGAAAATACCCTGGACGGGGACTCTCCAAGAAGTCATAGGTACCCATAAGCTACACTGATGGCTCCGCGGCGATGACCATCGGCGCGTAGGCTTCGTTCCAAATGATTCCAGGGAAAGCCAACTTCAGACAAGCTACCTCAGTCAACACTGCCACAAGGTGCATCCCGGATATCCGGAAGACTTCCTAGAATGTCTTCGTAGCTCCCAGTGTCCATCCATGATGTGACTAGGCGTAATTCCACCAATCAGCCTTTCCATATTGACTTCCCAGGGGGTCGCAGGCTGAGGGCCTGCTTGAAACCTTTGTGGCAAGTTGGCTCTCATGATATCTCGCTCGTAGATGCCTTGCCGGTGAATCACCAACTCTATGTAGCGCGGGACCACGAGCCAAGCGCTTGCTCACATCCGGGTTTTGACAGCTAAACATTATGCCGATCCCATGTACGGATGGCTTCGTAGGAGGTCGTCACCGCTAGACAATACCGACTACAGTCACAACTTGTCAGAGCTCATATCATGCAAAAGGCACTGTTAAGATCTCCTGTAAGATGCTCAAAATGACCCGACTTCCACAGATGCCTGGCCCCCCTATCTCGATGGCTTCGCATGAAGTCATCGCCCCTGTGACTGCATCAGCCAACACTGCCAGCTTCTTCCAGTGCCTTCTAAATGGTTGGGAGGCCTTTGGTCCAGCATTTATGCGGAAAGGGGGCGGCTTCCATCCGCACCTTACATGGCTTCCAGAGACGAAGGAGATAGACGGTGCTCTTGGGTATGGGGCATCGCCCCCAGATTTGTTAGCATTTCATGTGGTAAACCGTAATCGCTTCAGGTGGGCATCGGAGGAGGGGTCCCGAGTAGCCAACATGATGTCCGCCTCGGCGATGTCGTTGTGAGCATGTTTGAAGGGTCGTATGGTGGTGTCATCGAGCACGATCTAGGAAAAGGCAAGAATGAAGGGCTACAATTAAAGGGCTCAACATCTGCAATTCGACACCAGCCAAAATAAAGACAAAGCGAAACGTTGTCACACGTCTGCTTGCCCGTGGAGCGGGCCCAAACGGAATCAGCCCCTACACGAACGTCATGAATGAATGGGAGCCTCTTCTCGTCGTGCTCTCACGTACAGAGAACCAATGGCAGGTAAAGTTCCTCATTAGGGATCCACGTGTGGAAGTGAATAAGGCCGATTCCCGGGTATGACCTCGCTAGCACATGCGCTCTCAACGATGCGGCGTGGAAATCCATCACTTGCTATTCTGCTGCTTAACCACGGAGCGGAGATACCATGCCTCGCCGCTTGTTGCAGGACTAACCACTTTAAGCGCCATCCCGATATCTTCCGGCCACTTGTTTGAGTACAACGTCTTTCTGCTTATCCGGACGATGGTGCCGTCTGCCCCCGGAGTAGCATACAGCTCGTAGACCGAAAGCAAGTGGTGCCAAATACGAGAAGACTCCCAATAGGAGGCAGCGGTGTTGGAAATGCGGCTCGCAAGTTCTTTAGAAAGCACTGTTCGCCCAAGAACCCTCTCAATGAAGTCCCTCATAAGGAATCTGAGCTGGCGACCAATAGAGATGCTAATCTTAGCAAGTGAAGCATATTCTTACAGTATTTTTGAGGCGAATATCAGCTTGACCGGCGAGGGCGAATCAGGTTTGATGCACAAGTACATCTACCGAGACTGTTTTCGCTTCGGCATTAAGGTCGTGATGGTCTCCTAGGAGACCATCACCTTAACGCCGAGCCAACTCCAAGACCTCTTGTACGTACCGACCCAGCTCTATCTTGCGACGCCGGGCTGGTTCTCTGGCAAGTCATGTTATTGCAGGTGGTGTCGGGAGGATTTCAGTACGGTAGCTTTTGGCGTAACGTTAGGTTAAAAAAACCTTTGTGGTTTCCTAGGAAATCGCCAAAACAAGTCCCGTGGTAACCAGATATACGGGAGTGGGATTTCCTGAAGAACCGAGACGCCACTGAACTTGGAAATCCCTTCGAAATCATTTACCCCTCTGATGCCAAAAATTGCAATTGCGAGCCGCCCCGCCATTTCCCGAAAAGCCCAGCAAATAGTTCCGCAGTGACATGACCTAGCAAGGTTTTATGAGGGCATCGCATGGCTTCTAGGCCATAAGCCCCTTTCCTGGCGCCGTATCTACCTTCAACAAACTGGTTTCCTCGCAGTTCATGTATCTGAGTCCTCTACAGCTCTCGCCTACACTACACTGGGCTATTCGATATAAATACCGACAGGATTGCAGCATACGCAACCGTTACTACCATCATTTCGCAGTTCGACACTTTTAACATGGCCACCACCATAACGGAGAAAATTACTACGAATATGGAGACCACAGCTAGTTGGGTGCCTCGGAAAGACGAAGCCGACAGAACGGCAAGTGGCACCACGAGGAACACCGCGATCACCATAGCGCTGACGAAACGTCCAGCGATACTAGCGAGCAGCCAGCGTTGGAAGGGATCGCTGCGCATTCGCGTGCCAAGACATATCGCAGCTTCCTGCAATGCTCCCACCGTGGGCCCTCAGTAACTTGGGAGGCCATGTCACCGTTGCTGCTCCCGCCCCTACGTGGCCTTTGATACCGCTTCCATCTGTGTAGATGCATATTGTTTCCGGCTCCATAGCATCATGATCCTGGATTGCTGTTTCGGCAGACTTGGCTATGCAGACGAACGGTGGTTTCCACCATGGCGGCGTTACATGGAACCTCCAGATGTTACTTGTATAACTGGCTAAGTGCCCTTTAAGTGCCTGTGCACTGCAGTGATGTGCGAATCCAGCTTCACCAAGTCTTGACCCTTCGGATTCGTACATAGTAGTCGTATATCTATACTGGAATAATGGGAGTCAGAATTTGTCTCGTTTTCCTTCTAGTTTGTGATCTTTACCTTTTACGGCAGCAGAGGCCAGACGCGTCTCAGTAGGCGAGCCACTCGCTTAAACCTGACTGGGTCAAGCTGATGACGGAAAGCAACTTCATCGAGCTTCTTATCTTTGCCAGGATTTACGACCTCGCGTACCGACTGATACCGAGTGATGTCGCAAAAACCAGCTGCCGTTCGGTAAAACAAGAACCGCGAAGTATATTTGGTTAACATGTACGTATATAGCAATCGACCGACGAATGTGGCGGGGAAGGCAGAGGGAGTTTTCGGACGGGGAAGCCATCGTAACACGACCGGCTGACGCAGAAGAGAACATCTGCCGTTTCGCTCAATTTGGCCAAGGGGGTACTTGCGAGCCGGCGCTCTCGCAACTCTTCGAAAAGTCGGTCTCGGTACCAGGACGGCGCTTGCTGTGGTAGGCCTAACACCCTGTGCCACTGGTGGAAAAATGGGCGCATTGTTAGGAAGGGGGTATTTGTCGCCAAATTACTGGTTTTGGTTTGTAAGATAAGCAAACGAAGGAAACCAACAGACGCTGGAGCGTAGATGTATATATGGTCTTCTGCTTGGTACCAAGTGTTTGTTCAGCTGCTGTTAAAAAGAAGCTTTGACCTGTTCAGATACAGAGAGCTCCCCAGCATCCTATGATAATACAGACAAACAGGCGTGTTCCCAAAGCTCTGAGCAAACCGACCTCTTCCCACGATGATTTAAGCAAAGCAACGGCCCAGACCCGCCCATATTCATTCCTCTTTGCCTTTTCCTCCTCTACCCAACACTACCAAAGGCGAGAGATAGCTTTGCCAAACGACAAGATGGATATTTATTCAGACCAAACGCATACTTTATCTCCCTCCCCCACCGCCACCGTCATTAGCCTCTATAGCATCCCAGGCTCGGGCAAAACGTTCCTGTTAAGCCAGCTGCGGCAGCAGCAGGGACTTAAGCACTTCGAGCTCTACGAAGGCTCCAACGTGATTGACTCTCTTGTCCCCGGCAGGCTCGACGCATTCAAGAGAGCAGAAGAGCACGACAAGGCATCCTGGCGTAAGCGTGCCATCAACTTGATCGAGAACAACTGTACCCGCAGCGGACAAACCGCAGTTATTACCGGGCATTTCATGTTCTAGTCCGAGGAGAGCAGCAACAGCCAATACATACTCTAAGCGACTAGAGCACCTTTACACACATTCTCTACCTAAACGTGCCGGCAGAATTAATTACACAGCGCCGAACGAATAATACCCAGCGAACCCGGCCATCAACGTCTCTTAGCCACCTGCGTGCGTGGCAAGATGCCGAAAAGACCCAGTTACGTATACTATGTCGTCAACATGGGATCCTCTTCTGTCTTGTGTCCCCGCAGGCCATGATTTCGGGCTAAGTGCCAACACTTCTACGCGATTTTCAGCACCACTCGGAGGAACGCAACTCGTCTCGCGCCAACAACCGACTAGACGAGGCCCTTAGTACCCAGAAACACCTCCAAACCGTCCTGGTGCTAAATGCGGACAAGACTCTGGCCACAGTAGACACGGGAGAGCTGTTCTGGCGTGTCTATACGGACGAGCACGATATGTGTCCCCTAAAGACGCTGTTTGGTGGCCCCTTGGGTTACTCGTATACTGCTTTCCGACAAGCCATGCTATTGTACGAGGAAGCTGCCGATGAGAGAGGGTTCGACGCTCTCTGCGATCTCGTGGCATCGAAAGTAGAAATTCACCCCGAGTTCGTCTTTCTTTTACATCTCGTAGCCGCGCACGACCACGTCGGTGCGGTCGTGGTCACCTGTGGACTAGGTCGCATTTAGGCCAAGGTCCTAGCGAAGCATGGCCTGTCCAAGACCGTCCAAGTGATCGGGGGCGGGCGTGTCGCGGATAGCTTCGTCGTCACTGCGGCGGTGAAAGCGTCTCTTATCTCCCGTCTAAGAGTGGTCCACAAGACGTACGTATAGGCGTTTAGAGATAATCCGTTGGATCTATCCATAATAAGCGAAGCAGATCGAGCCGTCGTGGTGGTGGGTCCGTCGCGCGGTCGAAGTCGGACGATAAATGGCGCCTTGTCGACCGCTATCGAGCAGGGCAGCCTCCGAGCCAACCAAGTGCTGCTGCCAGGCCATGCATCGCCCCGCCTGAACGTGGCCAAGCTTCCCTTGCTCCAGCTCCACGACCCCGAGTTCCTCCAGGCCGTGTTTGATCGTCGAATCCGATCGACAGGTGTCCGTATGCTTCACGCCATAGACAAGAACGCGGCTAAGCTGCTGATGACGTCGACAAGGGACGCACGTATCCAAGGAACGGCCTTGCGCAAAGCCCATGCCAGAGTCGGAGAATACCTTGCCCTCGAGTATCTCTCGGAGTGGGTTAGGGTGGAGCAAGTCGCCATCCCGCACGTCCAAGGTCAACAGACTACCGGATTCCGAATGCACAGGGACGAACACACGTCCATTATTGCGCTTATGCGTGGCGGGGAACCCCTGGCCCAAGGTATCGCCAAGGTTTTCGAAAACGCCATGTTCCTCTATGCCCAAGATCCCCAGAATGTTAAGGCCTATCACTTGGCGGGACAATCCACCGTGTTATTAGTCGACTCGGTTGTGAACAGCGGCAAGTCGGTGGTACAGTTCATCCAACACATCCGCGAACTACATGCCACGATCCGTATCGTGGTTATCGCCGGCGTCGTTCAGGCTCAGTCGTCGCAGGAGGGCGGCTTGCTATATGCACTTAGTACCGATGCGAACTTCGGTATTATCGCGCTTCGCGTGTCGGATAACAAGTTTATAGGCAGCGGCGGTACCGATACTAGTAATCGACTCTTCAACACCACGTATATGCCTTAATTGAGGTGGCGTGGACAGGGATACCATCGTCATCGAGTGAGGGTGGCTGGTTCTGTCGTGGATCATTTCGCTGATGGACCTTCTTATAAGAATCGGTGGGTTGTATTAAATACGACCAGTAAGTATGTAGTTAAGATAGTAAAAGCGGTGTTAGACCCTTAGAAATACAGACGACTTGGCTTTTGAGACCCCGTACATTATGGACGTAGTTAGGTTGGTTGTGATGATAATTACGTGGTGATATCTCGGCGACGTCCAGGTTCATCCAGGCCTAGGAGGAGAGGCTGGGCGGGGGTAGCCACTAACCCCGCTACCCGCCAGGTATTCTTTCTAGCTACAACTTTGGGGTGGACCAAAAAAGAGCTATGACGAACATGTTTTAAATTGGCCTTAATCGTACAGTACTGTACATCAGCAATGCTGTACAAGAAATTAAAGACTAAGGTATAGTATTATATCTAACGCTGAGTCTGATCCTTATTAGTTTGCTCAATCTTGCGTTTGACAAAATACCCGTATGTTCGGGAGCGCCCCGCGCACCAGCATCCTGCACACTAGTAAGAAGACGACTTGCGGCTCCACGACCTGACAACAAGAGAATAGCCCTCCCAGTCCAGAAGAGGAATCCGCCGCATGTCTTCAATACACTCTTCAAGTAAACTTATCTCTTCGGCCGCCACCGGTAGCAATCGCAGCAAGCAGCCCAGCGCCAACGCCGTTTGGGTGGTTCCATGACTCTCTGCACCGGAGGAACCAATTCGCTCGATAAAAGTACGCATCATAGCTTGGGCCTTTTATCCGGCAAGGTCGCTGCATAAAATCGCTGGCGTAGCTGCCAGGCATACCTTGATCCCCTTAAACAGGATCGGTACATCTAGTGCCTCAAGAACAACACGCTGTTTTTGATGCAGTATTATTTAAATGGATGGAGAATTAATTTCTTCGGATTGGGCAGCACGGAGGATTCCTCTCATGGCAGAGTACAGCTGTGTATTCTGCTTCTTCCATGTTTCCCTTTTCGGGAACACTTCTTTTCCTGAGTTTGTTAACAAGTGAAATCAAAGGGCTGTAGTACGGCGTGAAGTTTTCCTCTGCGATCCTGAGAAAAATCTGTTCATCACCTATCGTGCCCAATTTGGACCGAACCAGCTTGGTATCACTCTCATAGTTCCAACTCTCAAATTCACTGGGCGCCGTAGCCTTGCCAGGCCCACTGTAGTGGATGCATATCCAGAATAGAACCCAGAAGAAGGACTCAAGGTCGTGCATAAAGGAGTGCTGCTCGCCCAACAGCGCCCCGATGGCCATAAATGCCCGCGTTCCCGTCTTGCCCTTGGCCCCCGAGGCGATGACGCGTTCCTCTTTGACGGCCAGATCAAGATCAATCAAGAAGGCAGGCCACGAGGGGTTGTCGTCAGCTTCGTTAATCATCAGATTGTTTATCGAAACGTCTCTGTGGAGGAGGCCCGCCTTGTATAAGGATTCGTGCCCATCGATACATCCTCCCAGAGCCCCAAGCAGGGCGGCTGGAGAGCTCGCTTCATAGATGGGCCTCCCATAGTCACGGACAATAAGCCGCCGATGTATGCGATTGGGTAAGGCATCCCTGTCAATCTTGGTCGGGGAGATAGAACACGACCGTTTGCTTGGAGGGAGCGAAGACCCGGTCTGGCTGGACGACCGCTTCACGCCTGCTGTGGCGCTCCGGCCCTCTCTGGAAGCGACTCTCCCGCTGGTATGCACCGCTGTTGAGCGTTGCTGTCGGTAGTTTTCGGCTTTCGTAATGTCCAAGCCCTTGCGGACATTGCGTCGAATGTCGTCCTCCATGCCACGCACTTGAACAGTTTGGTGATGGTAGTAGCGGGCGACATTGACAACCCCCTTGGCAGTCGCCTCGCAAACCAGCTCGCCTTCTTCCGGCCGCTCCGTGTATTGCCAAGAATCTTTGATCACGAGAGGCGCCTGCGGTTTGCCCTCGCGGTGCGCCTTCCAGCAGGTTGTCGCCCGGCCAGCTATACATCGAGCTCGTTGCATTGCTCCGTCGATGATGATTCGCTCCGTAAAGCCGTCTTGTTCGATCTCGATAAACCGCTGGCCGTTTGTTGTCTTGATTGAGGGGGTCGAATCCAAGTTCTACTTCATCCATCCATAGGAAACCCAGTATCGTAAGCACGAACCGTCGGCCATCCTCGTGAATATCAAAATGGTCTGATGCAATCCCGCCGAGTCGGTCAAACACCCAAATTCTCATAACCGACCCGCAGATAGTAAACCCCAAGACAAACCGACGAGTGTCCTGGGCAGCAAGAACCTCCCTTGCATATCTCCCAAGGTCAAGCCATGCTTCTGATGCCTTATCTGCTGCCGGGTTGCTCTTAAGTTCCCCAGGCACCAGTATCTGGGACCAGTGACATTTCGAGTCTTGCGTCACACGCAGATCGCCCACATAACCGATGTCCAGCTTGCGCTTCCCCACAGACCCATCAATCGGTCGGTTCGGTATGGCCAAGAGTCTTCGCTGGTTTGGTTGGTCTGGGCCGTATTCCTCCGCAAACTCCGCCAGTCTGTTGCTCACTTCTGCGAACCAGCGCAGAACGTCTTCTTGATTAGCGTCCTCGGGCCAGCCCTGCCATCCTTCGTCAAAAAGCGGAGTGTCACCAGCCTTGCATTTTTCAAAGGTTGTCTCTGAGGCAGCGTCCAGGTCTGGGACTCCTCCGAAGAATACAGTCTGAAAATCCCGCAGCCCAACGTGTAGAGGGCCAAGCTCTTCTTTCAATACACCATCGATGTGTTTCCTATGTTCCGAGGAATTCGCAAAGCTGCTCGTATTCCGGAGCCATGGGGTCTGTTGGAGAGAAGAGGCAATCGGTCGTGGGGGTGGGGTTCCTTCGGCGATGATATGATACACTTGGCCCCATATCTCCTTATCTGGCTTCGCGGCGATAACAGACTTTAGGAGTGGCTGTACACGGTCGGACTCGAAGTTGGGACCGTCGGAAGCGATCGTAGAAACAAGCGTTGATAGACCATTGATGAGGGTCTTCCCTCCTCTTCCGACGGGAAGCAAACGAGACGCTCGCAGGCGCTGGAGTGATAGAAGAAGATCGATAGACAGCTCTTGAAGAACTATGCAACAGTCAGCAGAAGCAGGTAGCAGGCATTCCGATCAGGTAATACTACCATCTCGGTCGAGCTGAGTCAACGAGTCTGGCGAGCAAGTGACGTTCTTGCTTTCACAAAGAAGGTTGAATGAGGCCCGAAAATCATCAAGTCCATTGCCGATAGGATTCTTCGCGATAACCTCAAGTCGTGACTGATCTTCCATAGTGGTGAGCCAATGTCCGGTCCACAGTTGTGTTTTCTTCCGAATCGACGCGTATCTCCAACCAGTACTCCGACGAAAGCGCGCATTATGATTCCGACGCGTCCGTGCCCTCAGGCATTGGCAACTCGCCGGAATTACCTCGGCGTTGATTATGTCAGCCTGCGCCCCATGAAACTGGCTTCAGGCCATTGTGCGGAGAAGCCTTACAAAACCATGCTACCTGTCATAGCGTAGGCAATCAGTGAGGCAAGGCTACAATGTAATTGCTTTTACTGCGAGTGATCGCAAAAGGTGAAAAAGGAAAGAAGAAGATTTAGAATACAGAAGTGAAGGCATCCACAAATAAGCTGTTCCAGGTGGGGCCTCAGCGCCGTAGCACTACCCGCCCGTCACGTTGCGATTGCAGAGCAATGGAAGTGCCGCCGCGCATTCGCGGATAATTCATGAGCGGCTCCTAGACATTCCAGGCCTTAGAGATTGGTGGCCGTACTTCCGATCCCTTACGTTGGTTGTCATATCGAGGCTGCCTGCGTTGTGTTGTCTCGGAACGCGACTTTCTCTACCAGCATAGCAATCACACTATTTTCAGCCCATCGTGTTTTGATAACTCATTCTCTGCAACACGACGGTCGCCTGCATCAACTAAGGTACGACTTGGACGGCGTATAATTGATTTGATGCAAAATCCCCGGGAAAGGAGCAGCATGTTGGAGAACTTTGCCCTGTTATTCCTTGTGGAAGGGGTAAGTCTAGGTGTTTGTCCACTATGTCGCTGTGAGATCCGCCGTAGCACTAGGGCAAGGTGCTCTCGGCTATCAACTGTGTCCGGGTTTCTCTTAGTGTCTTAATCTCCTCCGACCCAGATTGCTAAATTGAAATAATTACCCGTATGTTTTCTTCGCTGCTTCATCGGATGCCCTTAACTTTTTATATTCATAATGCTCGGTTTTGTGGGTAGTACGCTCAGATATAGCGGTTCCTAGTTAATCATATTATTGGAAGCTGCTTTTACCCAAGGCTTCGTATACATCTTCCTCTGTCATTGTATAGTCCGGCATTACACGCATTGGATTCCACTCATCCTGAATAAGTCCCGAAAGACCAAAGATCTTGTCTCGTGGGTCAGAACTCAGCTTATGTCGCATGCTATAAGCTAAATCGAGAATATCTGGAGCCGTACGGTGCGTGCTTCCAAAGGATGTATCCAGCTGGTTCCCAATCTGAACATCCAGCATATCCAGCAATGGTTTCATATTGATCTTGCTGAGGCCCATTGGCTCCCACCATGGTGAAAGTTCAGCATATTTCACCATACGTGAAAACCGACGTACCGCAGTACAATCGCTTGACTGCCATTTGACCATGTGCTCCCCACATAGTAAAACAGCGGCCTTTGATCTGCCGACTTCTTGAACCACCCAAACCCTTTGAAACCATGGTCGATTCATGATGTCCAATAGAGCTTCTTGGATGACTGGTGATGGTAAACATTGCCAAGGGGGTTGTGCCTTTGGCCGGACGTTGGTTGCAAAGTAGTGGAAGATAGCCATCCCGGTAGCAGACACCTGAGTGGCCTCGCCAAGCCAAATAAGCACTGACGTAGCAAACTCGTAGATCAAGCCCATCATTGAAACTTGTTGATTTCGCTCCGTTATGTCATTTTGATTGATGCAAATGGAATCGACCCAAAGTGCTCTAGGACGGTCGGCCTGCCTCAGCTGGTAGAGAGCTGTGTATAGCGACTTAGTGACCGAGATGGCCGAGTTTCCAATCTTGATGGTAGCAGTATCCCAACGGTCGCCCCACACATAGGACAGGGCTTCGAATGGCGGACAATCTCGCAGCGCAACGTGTTCGATATGACCATGAATTGCGTCGTCCCCGGACCCAGAATGTAAAATAAACAGACGAATGTCTTTCTCACAATCAAGAGGTAGGTAGTCTACGGTAGAATCCCGCTATAGCGAAACATAAATCAGATTAGCCCGAAAATCGTAAACTTCCTGAGAGAAAATGGGGTTGGTACGGTGGAAGCAGGATTCAGTGGATACTTAGCATGGTCCATTGTTGCCTGTACCCAGAAACCGAAGGAAACTGATCGCAAATAGATAGGCAGAGGCAAACGCAATGCCCAGGATGGGATCGTAAAGTGCCAGGCTTTGGTGAAAACATCCCAGAATCTGAAAGCCATGATTATTCAAAGCCTAAGGCCAGTTCGACAGCGGAAAGTGATGGATGGGTAGTAGGAAAAATAACAAATCACAATATGAGTGCAAGATGTCGACATGGCAGCCTAATAATGCACCGACGATCTGGTGGGGTGCAAAAAGTAGTTGGCCCCTCAGGTTTGCCGTACCGCCACAGCCTTAGGTAGGCCAGTCCAGGAGGCTAACAGATACTCATTCTTGAGTCGATCGAATAAAACCGTTCTTGGGGTACTGTACGAAGAGAGAAGGCACGATTTATCTAGCCGGATACAGTGGCTTGGTGTATACTTTGGGGATTGAATACTTTCGCACCTGTTCAGCGTTTCACGACTCCCTTCAACGATCCACTGACAGTCTCGTTACTATTAATAGCGACGGTACTCGCTCGAACTATGCCATCATTCCATAATCGAAATCCTTCACTGCCAAGCGTGACGAGTTAAGCCGAGATGCAGGCGAACTATGCGGCTGGTGATTTTATCGCTCTGCTGCGAATCTTATTTCTTGATTTGACACCCAAGGCTAGTGATTGTGGTGATGGAGGTAGAGTGGAGGAGAGCTGCGCATTTCCCAGAACGGCATCGTAGTTGGCATAACCAGCGCTTCACTGTATCGGCCTACTAAGTAACTCCTAATGCAGCTCCTTGAACTTGGATCTGTCAGAAGAATACTTATGTAGCTCCAGTGGAACGGTAACAACTTAATTTTGCTTGTATTGTGAGAAAGCATAGTATGTACCTACATTAGGCCCATTACTGGATCAAAGGTAAATATGGCGAAACTTAATAATTGAGAGTGATGTACCTAGTGGTACATAACAACGTGCGGGAGACCTACCGTCGGTGGATAGCTCCTGTGTACTAGCCATCCCGTGCTGGGACACGGGAGCTGTCCATCATGCCTAGCGCAAACAGTCAACAGTGGGTCGCGCCAATACCCCTTTCGGCTAGTATTGCAGTGCATCTAGATTCGAGGCAGCGCGAGTGGCCTGGAACATGATGGATAGCTCCCGTGTACTAGCCATCCCGTTGGCTGGTACACGGGGAGCTAGCCACTGGTGCCTGGCTCAAGTACCCTGTCGCAGGTCGATCTAGTACTCGGGAACTTCTTCTGAGCTATCCATATTTGACCTAGCGTGCATGCGTCCTATCAAATACATATGGCCTTTTCCACCCTCAGTGGAGCCGGCCTCGCCAACCACTAAAAGTAGGCCATGCCCAGAGATTCCAAGTTGTTCGGGGTCAGCACAGTGAGCCATCGAAAGACAGCTCTTCAATCCAGTCAAATGCATTACGCGCATTACTTGTTCCCGTCAGTCGGGAATGTCTTCTACGCCAGCCGCAGATTGCTAACAGTAAGGAAGGCCAGACTCATCCGCAACGCGCCGTCGAGAAACACGAGCCGTATGCATTGCTGCACTCGGCACTGCTAGCGATCCAGCCCCGCCATCGAAATCGCCAAAACCCCCGTCATCATCGCCGACTCCAAGCGAAGAGAAGCATATCAAGAGGAGGTGATTGGGGAAACCTTGAGGTAGGCTGGCATATCTTCTACGGATTGCCGGCTGAGGAGGACCAGACCTTTTCAGATCGGCAATCAGGACGCATACGAACGGCTGCACCACCGACTCGCTACCGACTTTCGGCCTTCCAGGGGCTGAGTGGGGAGAACTGGGATGGCGATTACGGGCGGGCTGATTTTGCGAGCGATGATGCCCACGCTTGTGTACCACGTGTTCGAAGAGCTTTGGCAACGCGCCATCCACGGCCATTGCACCGCGGGAAAGGATGCGCGATGGCGGTCTGAGGTCGATGAGATCACTCTCAGTGACCGTTCGAGGGTGCAGAAGGAGGGCAACATAAAGGGTAGAGTGACGAGCCGGGCGTCCTTCGTGAAGTCGCCCGATGGTCAGTCGCTATACGTATGAGAGCGCTATCCGCTTTCTAACTTGAGCTCGGATACATCCAGACCGAGCCGCTGAGCGAATTGGGGACCGTCCTTCTTTCAATATCAACGAGGATCTGACGACCCTGCGAAGAAGCCCACCCATTACGCGTCCATCTCACTCTAGACCTTGCAGTACTACGGCGACATCGCTACTGACGAATATACTAATGACGAAAGGTACTGTCTGCCCGCAGATTGATCGCCAATAGTACCGCCAGGCTGTTAATGCCGGACTTGCATTCCCCTGCGCGCTATTCTTTTCCGCCACGAAGCACCGATGCTACCACCGAGCCCGGCAGTGTTCCGCCTCAGTGTTATTCGAGTTTGATATCGCGGTAACGGTTATTGTCGTTTGCATAACCTTGTTTCTGGGTCACCTCTGTTCGCTTTGCTAGTGCTGATCGTCCATGTGTGAGTATGCTTCCTTATCCCCGTGCAAATCTCTTTCGTAGTGGCTGGCCCGAGAGGAAAGTCGACGAACGGCTTCAGCTATGCTAACGGGCCGAGGTTTGATAGTCTGTGTATAAGCAGGTACATAGCCCAGTAAGTCGTGCCTGGTTGCCCGGCGTCTGCAGAGTGGCACGCGCTGGTAGCTGAGGGTTCCTAGGGCTCTGCCTCCAATGTTGGAACACCCATCTGATGATGATGATGATTGTCAATTTAGAGTCCGTCCGAAGGCCTAGGCCTTATACAGACTTGGGGCTATGCTAAGCTGGGAGCACGGACGTGGCACAGGAGGGAGGCATGCTCCTTCCCACTTGACGCCCGCGTCCACGGTGCTATGCTACATGTGGTATGCGTCTCGCGTCCTCGACCGTCATCTAGAGACGGCGAGCGCCCTCCACGGTATGGCTCTTCTCGTGCGCTGGTATGCGAATATCCACCTTGATCCTTCCTGCCGTAGTCGAGTCCGGAGGTGGTGATGTGGCTGTGGTGGTGTGTTCGGTAAATTCTCGGAGAAATTGTCGTGTGTAGAAAAAAAAAATTCGTGCCTCGAACGGCGGCCGTCTCGATGAGGTTGAGACGGCGGACGCGCCGTCCACTGCGAGCAAGTGTCGACGACGCCTCCGTCGATGTGAGAGGAGGCTGGTGGTGGTCGATGTGTGCGGTCGGTGTGTGTGTTCGGACATGATGTTCTATTTCTAGTGGTGTCGGGAGAAGTCGGTCGGGGTCTCCCGGTAGCCCGTTGCCGTTCGTGCGTGTGGTACGATTGCGACGGGACGCTCGCCGCGGTGCTGTATGTGTTGATGCTCTTATTTCGTGCCGGAACGGTCGTCAGTGTCGGAAGAGCATCGTGGGGTGGAAGGGAAGGGATCGCTGTAGCCGTTGTCGAAGGGTGCCAAGGCCTTCGACGTCGGAGCCGTCAACGTGCTGTACCAAGGCCGTCGACGGCGAACATAGGTGAATGAACCCCCCCGTACCATTGCCTGCTCCTATCCGTCTACCGAGACGTTTCTAGACCACACCGCGAAGAGGTGGCAGGTTGGATTTTCGTGGTCCAAGGAACACCCATCTCCGAGGGCAATTTAGCCATTGGATGTAACAGTCTATTCACACTGTACCAGTTCGGCCCTGGCGTCCCGGTTTTGATCATGCATCATCACAACTATCTGGTCAGCGCCAAAATTTAAACGGATCACGGTTACAAGTAACGGGTGAGAGCAGAAGATAAGGCTAATTGTCAAAGGCTCTGCGTAATTGTTGTCGGACGTCGTCCTTGATACTAGCCACAATTTCCTCAGCCTTGTCCTGTATATACTTTTGAATCATGGGTTCCATCCAGTCCTTAGCACGCTCCTCTTCATATGTTACCTGATTCTCGAGGCTCTCATGGTCCTGTCTAAGCTCATCATGGTTAGCCTCCGCGAGTGTGACTTTCTCATCCATCATTTCTTGAAGACCCTCTATCTTGCTGAGCCTATCTTCAAGATCTTGATTGCTACTCCGCAATCTGTCATTTTCTTCTTCCAGTCTCTCGACTCGTTCCCGCTGTTCCCGGATCTCGGCTTTGAGGCCTTCGATGATATCATGCTGCAGCAAAGGACCAGTTGCCCTTCTCTTCAAAGAACGGGATCGGCTCGCGTTCTCACTGTCGCTGCTCCAGACGCGCTTGCTACATGGCCCTAGTCTCCATGTAAGCGGACATTGGCAGACGTGGGATATCAGGATGCTGTAGGCATACATACCTTCGATGTCACCCGGTATCTCAGAACCGCGTCTATGGTAGCCGCCCTCCTCGTAGCCCGGCGGAGTGGGGGCGGCGATGGTAGCAATATCCGATTCCGATCCAGGCGCCGTTGAATGTTGAGATGGCGGTAGCAGATCATCCTGATCGCCGTAGTCTGGCGGGCAATCGTAGCTTGGAGGGCCGATAGGAATAGTAGGAGCAACTGCTCCAGGTATCAAGCTTGAAAGGCCATCTTGGGTTTTGATGTCCAAACGTGCACCGCCTTTGCCCTTGTACAACGTCCGAAGATCCATCATTCGCTCCAGTGCCTCCTTCTGGGCTTTTGTTGCAGACGGCCAGCTTTGGTACGCATTGTAGACAGTTTGGTATTGGGTTTTCGGAAGGTCTCTATCGTGCATATAGAGGGAGAAAGTCGAGGCCGCGGCTAGCGAAGCGATCGACGCCAAAACACGGCACACCTCGCCATTGTTGTTGTAGTGATTAGGATCGAACCCGTTCGGTACGATGAGCTGGCCGCGACGGTAAGAATGAAGACGAAATTCGAGACGCGTAAAGGATCGATGGCTGTTCAAATAACCTTGTATTGTATCGAAGTACGGCGGGCGGTTATCGTCTTCATTGCTACAGGCAAGCTTCTTCAGCGACGCAATAACGTCGGGTGTAAAACGCAAGTAGAGAGTTACATCTTCGGTAAGGGTAATGGACAACTTGAAAAGAACCGTAGCTGATGGCCTGTAGTTGGCCTCGAATTTAAAAGACCGCCCGAGGTTGATGCTGTTTGCAGCGGCTGTCTCATGCTGACCCTCGCAAACGGCAACGACCGTGGTCGCGAACCGGACGGTATTGCCTGGCATACCTCGTTCGCGTTGTGCCTATATAAAGCGGACAGTAAGCCTTCGGGAGGTGATACGTACTGTTACCTGCAAATGCCGTTCTTCGTCTCGTGCTGTAAGACAACGCACTAAACAAAGTCGGAGGGGCCCAGTGCCGTTGATGCAAGAGGTGCTGGATTGCAAGCTGCCAGGGGTAGTAGAGTGATTAGGGGCGTGGGTGACTGTTCTTTAATAAAGAAGAGTTCCCGGCGTGGTCCCAATCCTAGCCCGACAACATTACAGAACAGACACCAGCAATGCAAAAAACAGTGTTGGAGGGACTCGGTATCGTTGATACAAGAGAGGCGCTGGATTGCAAGCTGCCAGGGGTAGTAGAGTGATTAGGGACGTGGGCGACTGTTCTTTAATGAAGAGTTCCCAACGTTATCCTAATCCTAGCCCGACGACATTACAAAGTACCTGCACTTGGGCGCTGAATAAAACGAACTGGAGAAGCTGGGAAGAAAGATCGTTTAGAGGAAGAAGCCATCGCAAAACTTGTGGGAGAACAGGGCAGTTTATGAATGACAACGAATTGCGCGTATGAAGGTTGGGTGCGACATGGTGTAGCGAGTGCGAAAAGAAAGGAAGTAAGGGAGGAAACGAGAGATGCAAGAAGCTGAATGGATGGTGCAGGTGGGCCAGAGCGCTGTGCCATGCCCCCCCCCCCCACCTTTCGCAGGATTTGTGTGGCTCACCAACCAAAAGACTTTGTTTCGCATAGATACAGTAAGGCGCTTACCTTATCCACACGATCGCAAGGACGGGCTGGCCAACTGGTGAATGGTTGGCAAGTGGTGACTCAGAACCTGCCAGCAGATATCATGCACCAAAAAGTCGATCACACAACCCAGTCTCTCTATCGTCTATTTGTATGTACTGTTGTACTGTACTTGTAATTCAGACAGTGGTCCTCAATTCCGTAGCGATGCGCAGAAATATATGTATTGATCCCCCCAGCAGCACGCTGACAAAGTGCTACTAATAAGAATAGCTGCATTGCATCGCGAGAAGCCAGCCGTCCAGATGGCACTCCGCAAACCTTCGCGCAGCTTCGTGGTTATCAGATTGTGAGATTCGTATTATATAGAAAGCAATTCGGTAACTGTACTGCCCATGTGGCACGCCCTGCTCCCAAAGAGGCAGAGCCCATCAAGCCAGCATAGCCACTATAACATCTTGACGTCTTTCAGATGCCCATACTTTCTAATGCGCTCTCTACACCAGCATTCTGGACACTGATATGATGACGACTGCTTGTGGGTCCACGACTTGACGACAGAACTGTAGCCTTCCAGAATCCTTGAAAACGGCTCCGTACGGCATCGCTTTTCAACCCTTCTCCAATAAGTCTTCTTCTTAGGCCGATACCGGTAGCAATCACAGCAAGGCGCCCAAGATCTTGTAGGGCGCCGACGAGAGTCTACTGGTCGCAAGACGTGTAGTAGGCTCAACATTGCAGAACAATTAAGGATAGGGACAGAACAATGACTGGCGGCAGATGGGATGACGATGGTCTTCATTGACGAGACGACAAGCAACCGTTTGCAGGTGAGCGATAGAAAGAGCTGACAGACCGGATGAGCATGTGCGAAGATTTGAAGCAGCAGCTCGTTCGGTAGCTCCAGCAGAACCCCAGACTGTGCCCTTTGCGATGAACCGAGGAGCTATTCAGAGTTCCTCTTAGCAGAAGAAACTTGGACATAGAATAATAGTACAGGCATAGCCTACCGCTTGTGGGATTTTGAACGCACCCCAGAAGGCAGGAGCGTGATCTCTTTCGCACTGGGCGAGGACATAAGGCCATTGCGCGTACATCGCATCAGGGAAGGTAGTGTATTTATTGACCTAGATAGGGCTGAGTCGGGTGTAAGAGGGGAATCAGACCAATTAAAGAGGCAGGTACGAACATAGTTCAAGTGGTAGTTGTAGAATGGCAACGCTGAGACGACGAGCTTTCAGCGGTCCTCTTTCCACAAGTAGTCACGTGAATGCATGGTACCTGAGCAAGCAGTCCAATGTATCGTTTTTTCTTGGCGCTTGCGGGCCCGCACATTGCAGATATGAAAGACGAAAGTGCTCTATTCACACCAAGACTAACAACCAAGACGAGGCATCATACGAACCTTACGGTGTGAAATTTGCCGAGTCCCAAGAAATCGGCCGATTGGGTGGTGGAATCGACGGCGTCGATTGAAGTAGGCGTACACTCGTTGCCGATTGATTGCTGGTGGGGGTCCTTGAAATGCCCGACCTCTACCACCACCTCGACCAGTCTAAGTTGCGAACGATGATGTTGGCTCTGCTTGCGTTCTGCCTTGGTTAAGTGTCCTAGGCGTGTTTATGACTGTGCCGGCCTTATCGATTCCGTGGAGGTACGCACGTAGGCCAATCTTGCCTGTGCGTATCTGCGTGATCACAGAGCTCAGCGCTCTGTGCAGTTCCGTGTGCATCTTTAGCGTGTTCCTTCCTGGTCGTGCTCCGAGCTTGAGAATTTCTTGGCGGTCTTTTCCAGTGTCCTGGGGGTCTTTTTCTAGTGCCTTGGGGGCCCTTCAATATGCGCCAGGGGCCCTTTGATGATTATTCTTTTCAAGTCGTATTGCTGAATCTGGGGTGGTTGGAAGAGTGCCGCCCGCGCTACCCCGAAAGGTCCCCTAAGATACCTGGGGGTTTGGCTACAACGACTTTATGTGGGCATCCAAACTCCAGGTCCATAAGACAGGTGGGCGAACGAAGGTTTGGTGGAAAGAACTGGCGCCTACATTCGAGCGTCCTCGGATTCCGTCTTTTCTCTACTTAAGGATGAATTGTATGCTTAGCGAACTTTGACAAATTGCCCTTGATTCAAAGACCAAAAGTGTAGTGCAATGTAGCCATTTCTACAAAAGGCAGTGGTCAGCCAATCAGGATGCCAATTCAAGTTCGGAATCCGTCCTGATTTGTACTCTGTACAGATCCAAACAGCCTTAAAGCCCCACTATGTTTGGCTTGCCCCCTGTCTGCGATAATGGCAAGAAAAAAGTGACAAGAGCACAGGAACAAGGGAGCAAGAACAGAGGGTTTCTGGCCAGTATAAAGGGCGATTGATTCGCCTTCAATTGGCCTGGACATTCTCTCTCTTTCTTTACATTACAAGAATGGCTCCTACTCTAAGAATAGACCCCCAATCAAAGGATGGTGAACAGGCTGTTCAAGGGCACATTGGAAACGGTACAAAGAACCAAAGCCGCCGCTCGGCCGGGCCAGCACGTGCCGACCCAGACATGACACAATCGCGCAGAAAAAGGGACAGAAGCAACGAAAACATAGCCAAAAAGTGGAAAACATTGGTGAAACGTGGCGGCAAGCTTCAGCGTCAGCACGGGGCGGAGATTTACATCTATATTAGAATTCCTCGCAGACGGAAGCAGTATCTCTTCTTATCGCACAGGAATATGACGCCGTTAGCCATAGGCGAAGCCGTACGCACCCCCCTTCCGAATTATTTGTCTGTACTAAAGAACCTAGGAAAAGCAATATCCACCACCTGTTGTAGTTGTAGGAAATGAGATGGATAGGCTGGACCAAGTCAAAGGCGCAGCTCCAGAAACGGTTGATCACAAGTGTTAATCCTAGAGGATGGAGCAGGTATTTCAGTCGCAATGAGTACATTTTATGCAGCACCTGTCTTTGATGTTTGTCCCACTTACTGTACTACTGTACCTTTCCAGTATTGGTCGTTGTGGGTTTAGCGGTTCACACAACGCTACTAACTGCCCCATAGATACAGATACTTTGCAAGTATCTTCCTTGTTCATTGCGCACCACTTCCAACACTACGGGAGGAGATGCAGTACCTTCAAGACCAGGTTCAAATCTGAAGCCTCTGTTAAAACCACAAGTTCTTCTATAGACATGCCGCCCACTGGTGTCCGTTTTCCCACGCCTCCTAAGCCGAGTCTTTGGGCTACACTTCTGAACGTAAGGTCAGCTTAGCGAACTCCGGATCACGGCAAATAGGTTTAATCCGATCTATCAGACCTAACGCGGGCAGAGGCAAGTAACCTACATGCTAGATCCACAACGACTAGATGCAGTCGCAGCTTAACGGCCATCCCACCATGGAAACCATCTGTCAACAACCTCAGGAAACCCTTCCACTCCCAGTCTCAACTGTACTCGGCGTCTCCAGTCCAGCCTGTATTGTTGGTCATTAGACCCGGGTAGATCCATCCCCCCGACACACGGAATTTGGTTCTAATCCATTCTTTTGGAACAAACCCGGCAGTCTCCCAATCGATGATTCCCACTGAGCGGTCGGCCAGGTTCACAATGATGTTTCCAGGCCCTAGGTCGCAATGATAGAAATGAAAAACAGTGCAGTCCATGCCCAGGTTTTCACAATTCGAAACAAGGTTCTTGTTGGTGTAGTCAAGAGGAGCGCCCCGCTTGATTAAGTAGTTGTCGACAAGGTGATGTCCGTCCACGCCGCCGATGTAATCGGCCACCCAGATTTCTAACTCTGTGCAGATCCCTACAACTCGCTCGACGTAGTAAGTCTTGGTATCCTCGTCCATACTTGGCCATTCCTCACCAAGGGTTCGACCTGGTATCGCCTTCAACAGCATTATGTAGCGATTGCCCCAAAGCGCGTGGAAGAGTACGTCCGGGATGATGAAACTCAAGCCGCCTCTGTCGTGGAGTTGTGATAAGGTAACGTGTTCGCGGGTTGCGTGGAGCTCGGAAGGCCCTAAGTCTCGAATCTTCAAAAAGACATCACCAATTTTCCAGGTGGCTGCAATGCCCCGGCATCGTAGACTTTCTTGATTGGGCTCGTCAGAGACAGTGGTTGCGAGGATGGAAGCGGGTTAGGTGCATCCGAGAGACTGTAGAATGAGCCTTGCCCATCACCCCAAAAGAGTTGATTTGAATCCAATGGGGCTTGATGAGAGATAATAATTTTATCGCTGATGATCCATCCGGCGTTTGTCTCCCTGACTGATTCATTTACTGGGTATCGCGTTCGCATGTTATTGGCTGTGAGCAGTGGAGATTTGAAGAGCAAAATTGAAGAGATGGTAAGTAAAATTGGCCAACTTTGAAAGGAGGTAGTGCATACATATATAGCTGATGCTTAACGGCACGTGCCTATTGGAACTATGCAAGTCCTAGATGGACTTTGGGAAGGATTGAGCTTTCGAGTGATGCAAAAGAAGTGGGATGTATTCAATCTTGCTTGTACTATAATACTGGAATGGTCACAACACTCAGAGATTTCACCTGCCACCTCCGCACCCTAACCAAGATCGCAAAACTCTGACAGACCTCCGCACCCTAACTAGGCGTAGTTTGTTGCTCGTTGCAAGATCTTACTACGCATTAGCCCAGTGGCCGAGTATTGACTCCACGAGAATCTATTAGCGATGGACTACATACAGGACAGATCCACTAAGCAGTGGTAGGGAGTGACGCGCCGCATGTCGCACCTTTCACTTTGCCCTCGCAGGTTGTTTTCCCAGTAATGTTGTTATACCCACATTTGGGACAATCAACAGCGTCGACAAGTTGTTCAGGGGTGTTAGCTGCCATGGCTAGCGGCTTAGTTCGCGTGGTTGATGAGCAAGTGGGGAGATCTTAGCGGGGTATGAGTGAAAAGGTTGTACCTATAGAACTCTCAAATTATGCTGAACGATGCTTCGAAGGATGATATAAAGACAGAAAGATGAAAGCGACCCCTTTTTATATTTACCGTACGGTTGAGAGGTTAACACACCATCTTAGTCGATGTATTCCCTTAAGCAAGACTAGCAAATTCACAGCGAAGAGCTGCATGATACAGGTCCGAACAAATTTCTGCACAAAACGTCAAGTAATTCGACTTTGAGCCCAGTGGACAGAGGAGGTCAGGCATTGGGAATTGGACATGCCTACCATACTTACCCCATAGGTCGGCAATGGAACCCGCGAACCGTACACCCGTACACCCGTACACCCGCGAACTCACGAACCCGCGAACCCGCGAACCCACGAACCCACGAACTCACGAACCCACGAACCCACGAACTCCCGAACCCACGGACCCATGAACCCACGAACTCCCGAACCCACGGACCCGCGAGCCTACGAACCCATTAATCCTCTCAGGTATTACCGCTACCCTGATGACGTAGGAATTGGGCTCGTTTTCGGCCGGTCTTGAACTCAAATGCGTCGGTAGCGACGAGTACAGTAAAATCCAGGTTCAGCGTCCGCTCGTTTAATGTTAAAAATAAGAAACTGAAGTACTGTGGGGCGCCTGCACTCGTGCGTAAGCGATGTGGAAGAAGTACCGTTCATCGCCAAGCCAGACTTTCGTAGGGCTGCATATTCAGCGCTGACATGTATCGCTACCGCTAAGCCCTGCACTTCAGCTGCCTTGGAGCCAACAGTGGCTCAACAGATTGCACTCTGGATAGAATGGCAGCTTTGAACTGGCTGACTTCAGAGTCATTTTATGCTGACAGTATCCAGGACTCAAGAGATCCTCATCGCAAATACATCGACTTCAAACTCTTAACTAATAAAATCCATCATCTCACGCCGTTCCATGTCAGACTCTTTCGCAATCTGATGGCAAAGTGATATCTCCATAGTGGAAGTGATCTTAGGGTTGGGGCCAGGGCGGTTCGCAGGCGCCGTCGTCGTTCCGTATCGTGCGTGCGTCGATCGGGCTCGGCGGACGGCGCGTTCGCTGCAAGGGATAGCTTCGGAAATCTCGTTATTCGCTGATCCTCGAGTAATCATGGAGAGCATCTGTTCGTGCCGAGACTTCGACAATCGGGGGTCCATATTGATAGTCTTGTTCGGGGGTTTGTCGGGAAACGAAATGGGAAGGGTTGCAGGTTGGAAATGGCGAGACAAGAGCGCCGCAGTTAGGCCATTAGTCTAAGTCACAGTGTCTGTGGAGCTTTGGTTTCCTCTAGTTCACTTCCCTTTTAGTGCAATAAGGCCTAGCTTTTAGTGGCTAACCCGCTAGACCATGGAGCCCCATCTCTAAATGCCTAGACATGGACAATGCTTGCCACTACTTTGATCGTTTGATCGGACCAAACTCTGTTTTGACGACGTTCTCCATATTGAACCACGCAATGTCGAAAGAGATTCTCGTCCAGCTTGATACCAGTCAGTAACCAAAATGAGGGTCTACTCGATTACCACACCCTACATTCGCTCCTTCGCAGCCGGTCGCAGCATCTAGCATGCAATAATGCTGATTGGACGGCGGAGCTCGCAAAGTCGCGCGGGGTCGCCTTGGTAGCAATGTTGGCCGCACCAGGCTGGCGCCTACAGTATCTGACCATCTCGAGGGACTCAAATACCTGATCTGTCACAGTTGGAGCAATTCGGGAGGCAGTTCTGCAGGTAATGACTGTATTGTGGAAAACCCGAAAATTGTAATGAAGGAAGAGGAAATTCAGCCTTGCTTCGACCGATATGCTATCTGAATAGGTAGGCTGGGGTCGGCGCCGCAGCACGATCGTTTCGTTCCCTTAATAAAGAACTCCGAAATACCGAAAAAATCAATCAAGATATGTTCCTGACATCCCAATACAGACTGATATCGTACCAACATGAACCAGATGAATACGCGCAACAATCCTAGCCCATCGCTGTGGGTCCTCTCGTTACTTCGTTAAAGGCGCTCCTGATTGCTCAGCGTCAGCTTCCTCGCGTCCTCATCCGCCTTGCAGTGCTTCCGACCGAGTGATATTGGCCCTTCCAGGCATTTAGGGATCATTCCACCGGTAGTCGAAGGCCTCGGTCATCTCGCTTATGAAGAGATAGAGTAGATTGACTCATCGATTCGCTCAGCATGATATGCGGCTGAACCCCAGGGGTAAAACAACGCCCCTTAATAAGAAGCATTGCCCGGCTCTGTTTTCGACCTCAATAACGGGAAGGTTGGCGGATGCAGCGTTCGCACAGACAAACACCCGTCGAACCTCTGGATGCGCTGCTAGATCTGCGAAGGTTATTGGCTGGATTGATGCTTCTATGGTATCAACCTCGCCAATAATAGGCTTATAGCAGCCCCAGGTTATAGCCTGCGATGTTTGTTGACTGGCACCAACAAGGACTCCTCCAACAGCCCATCCCACTGGATTCCAGAAATTGGCAACAGTCATTCCCGTCAAAGCAGTCACACCAGCTTCAGCAGCAACAGCTACAGAAAATAGAGCCTCGGAAGCAGCAATGGCGCCAGCGCCTTCAAGAGCTGCTGCTGCTGCCAAAGCGCCTTCCGAAATGACAGCACCAGCGACAGCACCAGCTTGAGGAGCCGCGGCCCCAGCAACTACTGCGGTGCCACCGGTACCAATTATTACGACCATGATGATCGCTTGTTTCGCAGAGCGTGCTTTGAGATGGGATAGAGGGTAGTTTCGAGAGCGTGCTTTGAATTGCGGGGTAGGATGAGAGAAGTGATTCAGAAGCCAACCGGTTCAAAATTGTGGCAAAGCTAAAAGCCAGTTTAACTAGGCTAGGTCACGGGATATACCAGCACGAATCAGATGCGTACAGCTACAGCCGTGATTCGGTACCCTGACCATTGGGCCGCAACCGATACAGGCCTAAAGGCAAGTATGGTGTTGCCTTAAACAGATTGCATACTGTATTGGCTAAGGCGGCAACAGATAGTCACGCCATCTGTGACAAAGGCTCAGTGAGGGCTTGATAGTGTTCAACTAATAATTGACTATGGCACTTATGAGGGCTTTGCCCTGTCTCACTTAAAGTGAGGTCAAGTGTGAGGTTTATGTACACACTGTTTAGGTCTTTCGAGGGATCCTGTTTTCCCATTATTGACCTCAAGCGCGGTTGCCTTTGGAATGTGATCCTTCCGTTGGGCCGGTATGCATGCCAGTTGGTTCTGCATATAACACTATCTCCCAACAAACGATCTGTACTAACCACCCCCGTGGAACCAAGGATCGCCATCAGGAGAAAGCACACTTCCGTAATTGGTATAGTGGCATACACCTGTTAGAAGTCAGAGTGGATCTTCTCTGTCGAGCTGAATGTTGTCTCGATAGCGACAGACGGTTCAAAGAAGTTATACAATATCTTACGAAGCCTGCGGGCGGTGGAGAAATAGTCTGCCTCAAACAGCAACCGAATCGCATCAGAAGACGCGCTCGCAAGCGCATACCTCAACGACAGGCGGATCCCCGAGGAGATCGAGACATTCGAGTATGTGTTCGAGGTGTGGAAGACGGCGCTGAACGAGAAGGATCACAATCGACTCGCGTCAGAACACAACCTCGCATGAGCATACCTCGACGGTAGCAAAGATCAGAAGGCCGTCAACCTTCTTGAATATGTCGTCGCAGTGAAAAGTCGACTATTCGATGAAGACGATCCCGACCGATACGTATCGCTGGAACTACTGGAAGATGCATATGATCGATTAGAAACTGACTGGGAGCCTTAGAGTGATGTTTTGGAACAGGATACACCTTCCGTACAATATGCAATGAAGCACCTTAACAGGCCTGAAGTATTCAAATAATCGTCGATGCACTGTAGCTGAACATGGTCGTCTAGTTATAGCCGTTGTTGGAATCTTTAAGTCATCTTGGTAATTACCTGGTTGTAGCGGTACATGTAAGCACCAGAAATGCATCGTTCTAGCTGTTTTGCGGGACGCTGACAGGTACCCATGACTCACTAGGATTTACGGTACAGGAAGCCCCACAGTACTTTAGACAGATATTTTTCACATATTCATCGCGGACGCTGAACCTGGATTTTACTGTACGATAACATTTTTTTTATCCCACGAAATGTATTGGGATAAGATATGCCAACCGTCTTGGGACCCGGCTCATTAACTGGATTGGGGGGTTTTGTAGAGCTTTTCGTAGACATGCCCTAATAGGATATATGCAATAGTTGTAATAATAGTCGAAATATAAGCATACCTACATGTGTTCCTTATTTTTCATATCGGAAATACATACGTAGCTAGAAAACTACGTGTACAATCAATTTTTGGCTGATTGCAAGTGCGGGCGTAGCTGGCCGAAAGAGGCTAGTGGTTGGTTAACTCGTCATCGCTTACCCCTCCAGCAACGAGGGGGGGGAAAGAGAGGGAGGGGTCAGACTTGACTTTCGTGTGGCAGCGGAAGACCGTCAACATCACCATGGCTCAAACGACTACGCCGCCAGCAGAGCACGCGACAGAGCCCATACAGTCCTTCTCCGCGAACGATGCGAAGGCGTCCATTAAAATAACTGGCGCTTTCTTCAGAGAAGATGCCTCGGTGGGGTGTGCGGTCGACCAGTTCGTCAACTTAAAAAAATTACCTCTCCGGAAGCCTGATGGGTTGGAATTCTGCGCGCAGAACAGTTTTTATAATAAGGTGAATGGACCTTTTCCTCCTGTCTCTACCAGTCCCTAATATCACCTAGGACATACGAGATGTTATCGAGTCAAGCATCGATCGGCCTTACTGGGGCGGAGCCAAACTATATAAAAGCGAGATTCTTCCCCTCCGACGTGTCGTACTTCTTTGCCGAGGGACCCAAAATGCGAACCGTTTACATTCTATTATTCTCCCCGAATACACGATTTCTTCTATTCGAGGGCACACACAGCAAAAAGCTACCTGAGAAAGTAATGTCGAAATTCGGTATACTAACATCTCCCCATGATGAGTTGGGCGCGCAGGGCATATTGCCTGTCCCGTATGATGTGCCAACGGGAGGATTGTAAGATCTATGCCACGATTTGCATTAGAGTCCGAAACTTACACATGTGACAGTGCACTCATAGATGGTCGCGTTGGCTGGACTATTCTTGAAGGACAAGCAATGGCTATTGGATATGCGTCCGAAGAAGAGATCAAACACTGGGGAACGTTCGAACTCGGCGACACACCTTCTCTCAGGGAAAAAGTTGCCGAGCTGTATCGCAATGGGATCAGGACAAAGACCATTTTCGTCAAGCCTCAGAGCACCGTCTTTAATACGTAATACGATCTGCGAAGAGCGCTTGGGCCCAATACACATAGGAAAAACAGGAGTTACACATGTGTGAAGTCCCAGTCCAAGATTCCATCGATTGGATTTAGAACCATAGCTGAACCACGCAGAAATCCATCATCAAAATCTGCCATCGTATTGTGAATATTTGGTGTCCCATGTATAGGTTGGTACGACCCAAGCTGTGGTAAGAACCCCGTATCTAGGCTGGGCCCAGTAATGAGACCTGTCTCACTCGAAGGGAATGGAGCATTGAGTGTTGCTGCGTAAGAGTCCAATGTGGCTGGGTACCGTCAGTAGTCTCATCAAGCGAACATATATACCAGTATCTACCTGATCCGTAAGTCTCGCTCCCGGCGTCGCGCAGGCCAGTAGCATCCAAAGTAGAAGTCGCACTGACGGCCTTCTGATGACTTGTACGCCTGAAGCGTTCTGTTTTGGCGTATAAGAGCTTGGTTACTTTGTCGTTTATACGTCTCTTCTGTTGGATTGCTTCCACTCTCTTCGTTTCGGAGAGTTGGTCTGCCATCCGCGTTATGCAATTTGCATGGTTCTTGTTGAAGTTTGAAGCCCATTGCATGGGCTTCTGGCAGCAGATGCATTTCGTGTCCTTGCTCGAAATTTGTGCACAAGGAACATCTGCGATCGTGTTAGCACAGTGCTTGCATTTTGGCAAAATTTGGCATCTTACGACCGGCGTAGTGTCGTCGACGAGCTTTTTCATCGACATTTCGCTTACCACAATCAGGGCAGCAGAGGTTTGGGTCAGAATGCGCTTGAAGATTATCGACGACGCGTCGTTCGTCGTCTTCTCCATGGGAAATATTTGGACAAAGCGACGAATCCCGGGTCGCAATAGAGCTCGCTTGAAATTCACTGCTTATCAGGGCTGCTATGCGAGCCGATAAAACAGTTAGCAAGGTACTTCACGAAACCGGGAATCAAAATACCAACTTGGTTGTTTGAGATGGTTTTGTTCGCATGATCTATCTGGGCCAAACTGTCCGTGATGACCTTTTCTGCTTTTTTTATATTAGCTAGGCAGGATTGTATAGCTTGCATCTTACACAAATAGGACTCATGGGGTATTTCAGCTGTTATGGTGGTGATGCACGGAAGAAGTGCCAACAATGTGATCAAAGCAAGCAAGCCGGGTTATGACGGCGCACTTATCACGTGATTTAGGCTTCAATACGATACAACCTCGGGAAAATGCTGTTCAACCGGTATCATGAAGTAGAAATATAAACCCATCGTCTAGTATTTCGCTATCCTGATTTTCTACTCAACCGATCTACCAATAATTATACACAGTCAACGATAAATTTTTGACTCGATTTTAAAAACTTACTTGCCTCACAATGAGTGATGGTTGTGCTGCGTGTGGTGGCAATCCCAAGGGTGTCGCATGCGGCGCTTGCGGAGCTGAGCCCAAATCTTGAATTCAAGAAAGTACGTATCGCGAAAGGAGGGAAATCCATCATTGCTAATACTCATGCAGACCTTTTGTTCCAACTGAAACCGCACCCGTCACGCATTTGTCTATCGACGTCTACGCCTTTACTTTCGAATTTTGCGGTCGGAGGGGAAAGATGATTGCAGTTGCTGTAGCTGGATGGAATCGGCTACCGATCTATGAGTCCGCTTGAGACTTCCCTGGGTGCCTGGGTGTCTAGGTGCCGGGGTTCTTGGGTTCTTGGGTTCTTGGGTTCTTGGGTTCTTGGGTTCTTGGGTTTGGGTTCTTGGGTTCTTGGGTTCTTGGGTTCTTGGGTTCTTGGGTTCTTGGGTATTGGGATACTTGGGTACTTGGAGAAAGCCGGGGTGGTCAGAATTGCAGGGGCGTTATGGAGCTGTATCAGTACCTTATCCCCGCTCCTGCACCAAAAGCAGCCCTTATCTTCGTGCCAGCTGCTCCCAATCACTTATGGTAGAATGCACGCTTATTGATTGGTTGAAAATGTGTCTACTCCTGAGGCCGGGTATCCCCTTGACTGCGAATTACGGTCTGTAATGTGGTGTGGAGCCGCCGTCGGCATCAATTAGATCTTCGGATGGTGAGAGTTTACGCTAGTTTTCGTAGCGTGGAACATGTCTTTTGCACTGGTCACAGCAGAAACAGAAGTATTCTGTTTTCTCCACATTACAGACTGTACTTCGCAGTCAAGGTGATAGGATCCCCCTATCTTTCGTCAATACAGTCCTCCGCCCACATCATCGGCTTACGTGCCGATTGGAAGCAAACGAGATTTCTCTCGAAATTGGTAAGAAGCACGAATGGGAATGGGATTGCCGATAAACTCGCGTATATCGATACAGCTTATGCAAACTCTTCCAATAGATAATAGAGCGATGCTTATTATTTCCTTCTAATAGATGGAATTTCTTACATAGCCCTCTACTCTTTAAACAGGTCCAAATTACTGCTGGGGTCTTAAGTGAAAGGCAGCAAATCCAACCTGCCACTCATCCGCTAATGAAACGTTTCGGGAATGCATGCTCATGGCAAAGCCGTGACAGAAGGTCGAACATCAGATTACAATAATTTGAACATATTACCTACTCAGAATATGAAGACGTCGGTGGTAATACCAGAACATCCCAGTATTTACAAACTGTACCGGTACATGGCAATACCAGCCCCAAGAAGTCAGTCTCTTAAAACGGTTCGGAAAGACCTGCATGCAAGCCATGCAATCCATGCAATCCAACCTGGTCCGGGACTGTACCTCTAACGTACCGCGGCTTAGATGAGGTAGAGGTTTGCAAGCTGGATTGGCATCGATCTCAGTCCCATCATGTCCGACGCGAAGTATAAGAACGCGGCTCCATGAGCCATAGTACACGCCCTTCTCCTTCATCAGTCCGACGACACCTTTTGAGAACACTTCACTTCCTCCTTCTGCGTCCTACGGCGAACACACAACTCTCAACACTTCACTTGCTTAGGCTACACTTTGATATCATGGCTACTTTCAACCAGACTCATCCCCAACACCTCTACATGGGTTCACTACCACAGGCTTCCATCATGGACTTCTTTTTCCCCGGCTTTTCTGGAATCTTTGCCACTATCGAGCAGTTGCTGTCCGGTAGGCTTAGCACTCATGCTAGCTTCCTGTGCTTCTTCTTGGCTGCTCTGTACTTCGGCAAACGGGCCATCTTCACCGTATGGGAATGGGTAGAACGACACTTGAGTATTTGTCTCTTTCTTTCTACCCGATCTGAAAGCGAACCTTGCTAATAACTGTCAGCTTCTACTGTGGAGATCCCTAATTCAAGCGAAGTTAGAGACATGGTGGTACCTTGGCTTGCTTCACAGCAGTTCGCGCACACCGCTCGATCATCACTCGTAAAGATCCGACGAGATTTCGGTACCGACGAGATAGAGAAGAAGCCTCTGATTTACTCTCCTTACAAGGGAACCTTTCCGTTTTTCTATCGAGGCCGTCTGCTCTGGCTAAGATCAATGGAAAAGGATGTGGGTTTTCATTCTCAGGAGGTGATCACAATCTCCTGCCTCAGCAGGTCTCCCGCTATTGTGAGAAAGCTTTTAGAGGATTGTCGAGAAGCATATCTCAAGGCAAACGAAGGCAAAACATCGATATTCGAGGACGATAACAATCATTGGAGACGCAAAGAAGCGAAACGCATCAGAAAACTCTCAACAATTATCATGCACGAAGAGACAAAGACAACTTTGGTGAGAGACGCCGAGGACTTCGTGCAATCGCAAGGATGGTATTACGAGCGCAACATCCCGTACCGGAGAGGGTACCTTTTGTACGGGCGTCCCGGGGGTGGAAAGTCCAGTCTGGCCTTAGCCCTAGCCGGTCGCTTCGGTCTCGAGATCTACATTCTCAACCTCTCAAACGTTAGTAGTAGCAATCTGCGCTATTTGATTGCAGACCTCCCCCCTCACTGCGTTCTACTCTTGGAAGACATCGACGCTGTGAGCATGACACAGTCCCGACAAACCGACTCAGACATACAAACGCAGGAGGATGGCAACTCTATGAAGGGCTCCACAACCAAAGCCAAGGGCGGATTGTCTCTATCAGACCTGCTCAATGCTCTGGATGGGGTGTCGACACAGGAAGGTCGAATTTTGGTCATGACCTCAAACCACCCTGAACACCTGGATGCGGCACTTATCCGACCTGGCCGTATTGACCTGAAAATCGAACTTCCTCTTGCGGACAAGACAGTAGCGGTGGAACTTTTCTGCATGGTGTTCAAGCAGGCCAAAAACGACATCTGTGACCCAAAAGCGCCCATGGTAGATGACGAGACTGTCGAACGACTTGCGAACGAGTTCTCTGCCAAGGTGCCAGCAGGAACGCTCTCCCAGCAGCAATACAATCTTTTTTGGTGCAGCACAGAAGTGATCCTCACATGGCGATTGAGAGGACGGATGAGTGGGTAAATGGCACTGGGAAGGAAGAAGCCAAGAACTTCACTTCTTTCTCTGGCGCAGGCACTGTCGTTGAGCCACATGACAGCGTTGCTCAAATATGGGACGAGGGGCGAAGCCTATCAGGTTCACTAACGCCCCCTTCGTCTGGGGCTTTGACACCATCCGTGACGACAAACGAGCTTGCACCTGCACCTGAGAAGCCTTGCAGTGCAAAACTTGGCCCTGTGTCAGATTTCAACTTGACCGACGACCACAAAACGTCTCAAGATTACCCGGCAAGTCGTTGTGGGAAGAGCACGCACCGATAAGACAAACTTCCTCTTCCTATGGCGAGGTTTCATTAGGTGATCCTCCGGGACGTGTGATTGCACTTGGTCAATTAGAGCCATTGATTCATAACGTTGTTCAACGTTCATCTGGTGATTTCAGACTAAGATCTCACTGGTCCTGCATCACAGATCCAAGCGACGATCTAACCACAGCTTCCTGGGTCGAGAGGCGGCTGGTGACTGCCATCCGAAAGCTTGCAGATGATGGTCGCTCTGTCCAAATGCATGGCTCAGTGGGTGCCAGTTCGCAAGATGGGGTACTTCCTATCTGTGTGCAGTGCAAAAAGGGGCAGAGTGAACACGACTTGGCTTCTTCTGCCTCTTTTATAGGGACTTGTACACCATCTACACACAATCCAGACGAGCTTGCGGGGAATGGTAATGACATTACGTCTGCTCCTCTGCCTCGTCACTCCATTTCCCCAAGGGATCCGGATCAAATCCTTCTCACAGTCGATGAAGTAAAATCACTGATCCATGATCCCACCAGCCCGGTTTCTAGTGCACATACTCCAAGACTCACCTTCGCCCGTTTGGGTGATCCTGGCCTGGACACGTCGTTTTGGTTTATCAAGCAGCTCACAAGGTCACTCGAGGAGCTTACAACTATAAGGGGTGCTCCAAACACGTCGCCGCCATCTGAGTTGGAAGAAGGGTGTGTCGTTCGATCTCCTTCTGCCTGCCTTACTTGGAATGGTACCCCAGAGCAACGGTCAGTGATAGTGCGTGGGGTGCCCAACGGTCACACCTACAAAGCACCAAAGCTTGTGGGGCAGCTTATTGAGGCAGGTAATGAGCTTACAGATGATTCTATGAACACATCGACTCCATCTGAATTCGGGGATGTAGGTGATGACGGTTTCATTCCCAAGCGTGCACCATTTTCATTTCAGTACACCATAGACTGTCCTCGTGACAGTATACAAGACGATGTCCCCTTGCCAGTGGAGGTGAGCATATCTGCAAGCGACGATTCAGCGACATGAGACTCGCAGTGGATGTCGGTAAAAGGAGGACTATGGCCAATCCCGGAAATAGGCGAGCACTTCGACAGTGGCGTTGCAGCCATATTTAGCGAGATAGCAGGGAAGATTCAGAATAACGGTGTAACGTCTGCTTTGTGTTTAGTTCGGCCGGGCCAGAATGTCATTAGCCCATTTTGCGTTCTTTAGCATATACTCATCATGATGGACCCTGGATTTCTTACCTTTATTGAATCAACTGTCGCTGCTTACACAGACGGCCGAAGCTTGCTGAACTTCGGCCATGACGCCTTGAAGCCCGTGCGAACGCTGAAAAAATGTGGAATCAATGAATGGCGGCCACCGCCCCCTTGGCTCCAATCAGTCGGGCTAGAGAATCGGACCAGTTACCCTTCGTACCTCCTAAAGTCTAGCAGGCACAAACAAATTACCCAGCAATTTACGGCCCGCTTCCGGTTGATGTCTTATCAGTGGGGACTGGGCGGATGGGCCGCCGCCGGTTGCCGAAACTTTCCGATACAGGGCTTATGCGCTCGAGTTGCCCAATTAAGTAGTTTCTACCAATTACATGCTGCGTGAAGATGTCCTAGGGCTTAGTTGCATCTGCAGAAAGGTGGATGCTCAGCTCGTGCCAGGACCAACCAAGCTCGCACCAACTATCACAGGATAGATGCTCCGAGGTGGAAGTTGTTCAACCCGGGAATTTGCCAGGCCCACTTTGAGCGCTAGGATAGAGTATATAGACATAACTGTCCACTCCATAATATTCACCTTTATCTAGTGTAAAAGGAATCCAGTACTATGATCATAATGATTGTAATTCTTTAGAATCCTGCCGCATATATTCCTTGTATGAACATATAAAACTAACAGGCGCTACCTGCATCAGTGGCTTTACCATCAGAAGTGGAACAAGGTGTATTTTTAAAACGTATATTATCCTCCTAATGACTGGTTCACTTTAATCATTGCCTCTGCATGTGTGTAGGTTTGAATAGCCTTGCCGAGCAGTATACATCCAGGGGTACTGTCTGTGGAGTCTGTTCAACGTAGCTGTCCGGCTGATGGGGCCGTAGATAGGAGATGCTGAGAAGAGGGAGACCCAGAATTCTATCAATTGAGATGGCTAAGTACGCGACGTGTTCCAATAGACTAACCGCATTTTCGATACTTCCTCCACGCTCAAGCTCTTGGAGGCCAGCGAGATAGCTCTCGCTACGTGAGGTCGGTGCAAAGGGCTGCCTTTGATTGAGAATGCGGTAACAAGATAGGGGAGCAAGGAGCGTTAACATGAATTGAATTGGTGAGCTGTGCCGTTCGCAGTAAAACACACGTTGAGAAGGGGGGTAGTATTCTGCTGTTGCAAGATGTGGTACCTTTCCCCAGGCTTCTCTGGTACCTAGTAAGTAGGGAGTTCGAAACACAGGAATGAGACTTACAAGAAGAACCCAGGGGTATCAATATTCCATGGATGAGAGTGAGGCAGCGAGGCACGAATGCGAGAGGCTGGTGGTTCGAGAAGGCTGTCAGACGTATCTTCTGTCGGGAACTCGGTATCTAGCTCCTCATTGACGAATGCAGCCAGCAATCCATCATTGTAGAAACAGGTTTCGCAATTCGTGGAGCAATCTGATTGGTTTGAGGGCAGCGCGGGAGTCTCGTGCTGGCTTGTTACTTCCCGGCGCGGTCGTGGAGTGGGAGGCGTTTTCGCTTGTCCGCATCTCCATGGAATCTGCATCGTTCGATGGGTCAAGAGAGTGTGGGACCCTATCATATAATCCAGACTCTGCGGCATCGTTTTCTATCACGTTGATTGCAGAGAGCAGATCAAACCCCCTATATTTGTACTCTGTGAGAGCACTGTTCATCGTGTTGGAGGTCGAGAGCGTAAAAGGACTGGAAATACCTGAGCAGGAGATGGAATAATAAAAAGAATCTGCAGTGTATTATGAGGAACAGACGATTGATTTATATGTTGCTCGATCCCAGTATTCTATGTCACCATAGTACAGCCCGAAGCACAGTGCCAGCCTAGCCCCTTTTCTGGATTCAGCATCGGCACAAAAATGCACACGAGTGGCTAATGCAGGGCGCCATACAGCATTCCTTAATCTAGTTTCCTCCCAGGGGACTAGAAACTAGTAAGTGCTTGATCTTGTCTAGTACTTAGAGCTGCCTACTAATCGTAAGGACGGGTATAATATACGGACAGAGGTCCAGTCCGGGTGCAGTGGGAAGGGTCAAAGGTGTTCACTCTAGTGAAGGCGGCCTCCTTGATCGGATGGACAGGTGCCGTTTCCTACCAGTGCGACTGACTTTGCAGCTGTTTCACCAGACTGGCACTTAGCTTCGTGCTCCTATAGCCTAGGCAGATTCCAAGAATCAGAGCCGGACAAATCCGGGTTATACCCCGAGCGATAGGGATACCTCGAATCTTGAGGCATTGGAGGAGATAATTAGTAGGCTGGAAGGAAGTGGAGCGAAAGAGAGCTGGTATATTGTGTAATGCCCCATATTGGACATTTTACGACGGGACCATTAAGGGGCCACCTGCTGCTTTTAGGAGACCTAAGCGGTGATCACCATCAATCCCCGTAGTTATCACACTCCAGAACAAAGCACCAAGGTTCGACAATTGTGAGGGAGGCCGTGATGGCGATGCCACTCACCTTGCCCCCGGATAACTAAATTGGACGAAGACTGAAGCAGGAGTCTAAAAACTATTAAACCTCTCTAGTATACGCTGCTTTAAGAACTTCTATTATTACGGAACAACTGGCTTCGAAGCTCTTTCTCTTGTATCCGTGAGCTTATTAGTTGCGTATGCTCTATTTTATAAGTTCTTAGCTAAAACCATTTAATCAGCTTTCGTAGCCCCTTTTTAGGCTTCCCGTAGAGTCGAACGCAGCTACTAATACCTTGGTTGGACGTTGATTAAACAAAGGTACTTTATATAGTTTGCAAGTATTATGTAACCCTCCTCTGCTGTGAAGACGCCATTAAGCGTCGGCGCGTCCACTAAGTAATCGATAATATAGGGTAAGAATACCTAGGGATACTTCGATAGCCGACGACGGATATAAATACCCGAGGCCCTATAGTTCTAGTCTGTATCGTAAAACTCTCTAGTTTCTACCCATTTCATACTTAATCGTTACCAAATCTTCTCAGTATTATTATACTAACTTCTTATAGAGCTTAATAACTCTAGGCTTATTATTATTAACGGAATAGTATTTACCGAGGTTTTAACTATACTTTAAAACTGCTATACCGTTTAAAATCTTCCGTCACGGAATAAGGTCTATACTTTAATGCCGCTAAATATGCGATATCGGTATATATTTATCATCTGCTTTATTTTTATAACAGTTATTAAAATATCTACCTCGGCGACCCTTCTAGCCTTGTCCTAGTAAAGATATGAGTTGCCGTTTCGTTACTTGTTGTTAACACTCTCAATATAGAGTATGCTTCGGGAGGTAGGTTGTCCCAGCCTATTCTAGCTATGGCTTCCTAACAGGAAGAAGTCTTTCCTTGCAGGAGGAACATAGAGTCCTGGACAACGGTCATTCGCCCCTGTACCTCTCGCTTGCATTTCCCTAGGAGCCTGCTTGTGCCTCTCAGTTGGCGTTGTCTTTGAGGGCTTCATAGTAACAACTTCCTATTACATCCGAACAGAGCACACAGGCTTCTTCTGAGCCCTCGAAGCGGCGGCGCTTCAACTCCCTTTGGGCCACCTCATGCCGCGCCTACACAGAGCCAGACTGGTCCGAGGGTGTCCTGTCTCAATCGCCAAGACGGCTCCGAGTCGGGTGGTTTTCTTATCCCAATATCCCTCTTGCAGCTTGTTGGCTTCGCTTGTGATATGTGGCGTTGCAGTGGTTACCCCGCGCAGCCTGTATCGACAAACCCGCACGACACCAAAATCTGCCGACTTCAACCGTGCGGCACCCACGCAACGCCCACCCACCGCAGCTACTGATGCCGGACGCCACGAGAAGGTCTGCTGCTTCGTCCTACTGTTCTTTTGAGCAGCATCCTGTGTGCTCACCGGAGGCTTTCATCACATATCTGTGATTATGGTAATTATGTGATTCAAGTAGTTTCGGTCGATTGCCGGGTAGCTGTCTAAAATGAATCACACTTCTGCGAGCGGTTCTGCTTGAGCATATTCACATATCTGTGATTGAGAAAATGATTTCATGTAAGTTCAATTGTTGATGGTGTGCTATTAGCCTATTCGCTACGGCATATCAGTCTTATGTCAACATGACCTTGGAGTTTTCGCTTCCACCTCTCACCTAATATGCAATAATGTTTCGGCAATCATCGAGGGGTGTCAAGTATTAAGCAGCGGAATGGAATATATTGTATTGAGTCTAGCGGGCAAGACTGATCACGGCGCACTCGAGGATAAACACCAATCGCATGCTTTGGGCTTACCCAAGCATGGACCTGTGGCATGCTGGAGATGTAGCCTCAGTATGTTCCCTCGCGGGCCCTGCCTTCCGGATTAGGTGCATGCACAGCTCTGTGATCAGCTGTGCAACCTCAAAGTCATTGTACTCATGCTGGGTCTTGGGTCGACTCTGAAATCACATCACTTTTATGGCCAGAGTTGCATAGCCCATAACGACAGTCTACCTATAAAATATCAGTCACGTCTAGCCTTTGCTACTCCGTCATCAAACCAGAGCTAGTTTTACATATCAGAAGTTCTAGATAATTGCCATGGCTCCAAAGCTTCCTCGGTGCACCTGCCAGAAGTTCAACCAGGCCACACAGTGCAACCATCCCTAGGGAGTCACCGAAGCATTTTCCGACCCTACGCAATGTCCAAGGGCTGTCGCTAGTGCCGCACGGCGTAACATTGACCCCCAAAATTGCCCCGGCATCCGGAATATGTCAACGAAAAAGGTCGCGGAGTTCTGCAAGAATGAGGAGTGTCTCGGTAGGGTTTGGAGCTCGTGCAAATGGTATTGCTGTCAGTGCTGGAGTCGCCGAGACCCCCAACACGGGATGTGCCTGTCAAGGTGAAATACATTACATGTGCTACTCATGCACTCTGTACGACCCTCAGCTAGTTTATTAGGTACGCTTATAGAGATGCTTCTTTCCTATACTGTTCAATACTGATCTTACACAGGAATAATATTTCTGGCTGGCGGGATTCGTTGGAGCTTGAGAAATTAGGCTAGCTACAACAGGCATTCAGAGGACTGGCTGACTTGGACACACGGGTCAACAAGACTCCGTATTGGTCTGGCTGGCATGTATTTAAACCTTGGGCCTTACCCCACATTTGCTAAAACGAACCTCTTTACCAAAGTTAATCATGGAAAGATTCAAACCACTCACCTGGGCCCGCTTCCCTGGGGATGGGGGCATCCTTCATGTTAGAGGCCATAGTACCAAGTTTACACTTCATTGCTTCTCCAAGAACCTGGCGGCTGCACCAGCTGGTACAAGAACATTGCGACAAGCTCTTTAAGACCCTAGACTTGACAACCGAGAATGACAGCACAACCAGCATGAACCATGAGGGTGACACTGATGATGGCCCCACCCCCGCTATGACTTCTGCTGAGGCCGCAAGGGCCCTGCTTCAGCCATTCCTGTCCCTAATGAATGAGTTGGCTCCGAGAGAGACAGAATCACACACTCTATACAATTACTTGTATCCGCAGCAGTTTAATCTGGCAGCAGAAGCCACGCAGAACGATACAACTATTCGACCGCGCATATCGAAAGAAAAGCCAGTCTATCATCCTCCTGGCCAGATTATGAGTCTTCCAATGAGGACTCAAGTTCCCAGCAGCTTTCGACGTTATTCATCGCAGCAAGTTAAAGTCCCGTTATCTTGGCATGACGGTCGTAACCCCATGATCTATGGACCTCAAGAGGTCCACGTCGATAACAATGGGACCAAGTGCTTCCTCAAAGTTTTCCGTCCTTCTGATGGGGACTTGGTTCCTTCAGCGACCATTATGGAGTTACGGAAATACGACAAAATAGAGGAGGCCATCGCCAAAGGACGTCTCTCACCTCAATCAAGAATATGTCGTCTACATGGAATTGTAGTAGACAGCTACGACGACCTCCCAGAGGAATACAAGACAACGAGAGCACAAGACCATCTTGTAGGACTCCTACTCACATACATCGAGCCAATGCAAAGCTACAGATGTAGTGGTCTCAACTCCATGAGCGACGAATTCATACGGCAGCATCATTTTAATCTTGAGCGCGACCTGGACGACATCCTGCAAAGTCTGCACAATGCGGATATAGTGTGGGGAGATGTATCTGTGTACAACGTGCTTGTAGGCAAGGACAACCATATATACGGGATCGATTTCGGCGGTAGCTTCACCCCAGGATGGATTGATGAGAGTAATCAAAATACGAAGAAAGGAGATCTGCAGGGATAGAGATGATCAAGGCCTGACTCGCAGAACGAGCTAGGTATGCGAAGACAGGAGACACCGCGCTGGGGGTGCATTTCGTCGCTTGACGGGAGCAAAGCGGTTGAGGGTTACGGGAGTGGGTGGGGGTACGCTCCTCATATTCATGCCACGCCTCACCTTAAGGTGGCGTGCTTTCGCTCCGTCACTTTCAACCTTTTCACCATCTCACGCCCTTCGGCGACCGTTAAAAAGCCGCCGGACTGAAGTTGGTGGTTTTTTCGCGGCAGGACGGACGGCGAGGCTCGAGAAGCAATCTGAGGGGTATGCGGCCTGGCCGGGGGCACGGGGCTTCGAGCGGGGCTGGGGCTGCTGCTGCCGCTGCGCAGAGACACGAACTCGGCGTCGCGGGCGGGCGCGGTTCTGGGGGTCTGGAAGCGACGGCGGGATCTCTGCACGTGTCGGAGTAGGAGGCGGCGGATGCCCGGCTCGCGGACCAGCTGCAGCGCGGCTGTGGCACACAGCATGCTGCAGGACCAAGAAGTGCGCTGGCGGTAGCCCTGGCTGGACGACCACGGATACCATGTATACCTGAGCAAGTCGGATCTCTGCAGCTCGGCCCCAACCTCATTTGCAGGAGAGGCCCCTTGGACGAAACGCGAGTCGACGACCTCGACTGGTGCTCCTTGCATGGCTATGTGGCAGAGCAGGTCGACGTTGCTCTCATCCAGGTATTTCGAGGTGCGGTCGAAGGGGCGCGTCCGGACGAGGCCGGCGGCGAAGTCGAGCTGCTTCAGCGTCTCGATGATATACTGGACGAAGGTGCGGTGGGTGCCGAGCGGGAGGAAATAGTTCTGGCCAAGAGAATTAAGCGGTGGAGATCAGAAAGTCACGGAGAGCCCTGAGGTGTGGGCGCACGTCTTTTTTCCACTTGACGATGCTTCGCTTAGAAGCGGGGGAGTGGTATTCTCTAGGTGCCGGGGTGGGGGCGACCTGCTTCAGTCAACATATCTTTTGGTTTCGGGTTGTAAGGCCCATCTACTAGTAGAACACACTTGGTCAAATCACTAAGGAACCGAACATCTAGTAAAATAATTTTTGTTTTACACCTGCTTTCTATGCTAGCTACTGTAGTGCACGGCTGCGGCGCTCCAGTGATCCCTGTTCAGCGCCTTCCGCGGTATCTATCCACTAGAGCTTGGACTACTCATCTGCCAGCCTTTGCTTATGGACTCATGTTATGTCAGATTCAATCAGAGAATGGGCAGTGGAGGTATGTGCAGGCTTGTGCAGTAGCTAGGATAACGATGAATGAATCCACTATCTATATTATCGCGTTGTGACCCCGGAATATTGAATGAATATCTCGGTACTACATCCGTTTTGGATACACCGGTGCTCTACTCACTGACCACTGATAGGCGCACGTCATGTAATAATAGAATTTCACATAAGTACATGTAGTTCTACAGTATTATTTCAGGATATTCTGCTTCTCTTTCTTTTCTTCCACTATTCCCTTCTTGGGCTCAACACTTTGCTACTGCAAGCCATGACAACCGACGACCCTGATACTTTTTACCCTTGGTACCCAGCCGATTTCGATACTGGCAAAATCATTACAAGCGGGTCTAGTGCCTTTATTGCTCTCTTCAACGGCAAACAAGATACTTTTTTGAAATTTCCTCTGGTACCCCGGAACGACAGTGGTAATTTTACAGACAGCGAGCGGTCTTATCGTCAGAAGTTCAGGGACCAAATTCTCAATAGTCTAGAGGTTGAAATACGAATTCTTGAAATCTTAGGGGACCATTCTCGAATTATTCGTTTGAAAGGAAAACACGAGGACGGTCTCCTAATCGAATACATGCCAAATGGCTCGGTTAAGGCCTATTTACGAAACAACCCTGGTACTCCTTCCCTTCAAAGGCTGAAATGGGCATTTCAAGCTGCTGAGGGTCTAGCTTACGTCCACCAAAAAAATGTCCTTCATTGCGACGTTAGCATTGGAAACATCTTACTCGACCCAGACCTAAACGTCAAACTCTCCGACTTTGGAGGGAGAATCCTTAACCACGAAGGAGAGGTTATTCATAATGGTGGGGCATTGGAAGGTGTTTTGTCGTCCATGCCGCGAACGGATCCTAATTTTTGTAACGAAAAAACCGACATATTCGCTCTTGGAATGGCCATATACTTTGTGGCAACTGGCGAAATGCCTTTCCCCCACCTAGCTACGAACGCTTTTGACCACGAGAACGAGATCCAGAGCTTATTCCAAACTGGCGAGTTTCCCTTCTTAGACGGACTTCTTATCGGCGATATTGTACTAAAGTGCTGGAATGGGGTATATAAATCGGCTGTTAATCTTACTTTCGATCTGCACAAGTTGTATAGCACTATTGCTGAAAACCCCGCTATAATATAGCTGTTTATCGAAGACATAATATTTAAGAATGCATTTCTTCGCGAGTTCTATAGATGGCAGGGTTGCCGACGATGATAATGGGAGTCAATTTATTGTCCGTCCGAAAGCCTAAGCCTTGTGCAGACGTTGGCTCTATGCTAGCTACTGTAGTGCACTGTTGTAGCGCTTCAGTGGACCTACGACGCTGCCAGAGAGCCACTGCGGTTTGACAGCAGTCATTGGAGCTTGGCTAAATCGGGGGGAAACAGCGCAGTGCGCTGCCTGACGCCCTTATTCGTGCCGGAACGGTCGTCGGGTCGAAGGGAGGAGGATTCGAATACGCCGCGGTTGTCAATACCTTATCGACGGTGGTATGCGGTGTACATAATCTTTTATTAGTTCCACTGCTTGCTCCTAGCCGCCCCCCGAAATACGTTCCAAGGCCACACCGCGTGGAGGTGGCAGGTTGGGTTTTCGTGGCCTTGGGGTGCCGACAAAGTATCAATTGCGCGACCAGTGCCAAAAGCCCTAGAGCCCTCGCATTGAGATGTTTGGCCACTTCCGGGGTGCTGTAAAAACCGCGAAACTGTCAAGGCGTGTCAAGGCGCGACTTTCACTCGTCCGCCAAAGGAAGCTTTTAATAGCCCGATGAGATGTTTCGCTGTCTCGGATGCTGCCATGTTCACCGTCTAGCCTATCAGTGAGGATGGTTCTCAAAGATGATACCATCTTCAACTTGCCAGGGCTGCCGACCGCTCCCACTCTTTTCAGCTGCTCTAGGATGGCGCTGACCGGATCCTCCACGCTATTATGTAGAAAATATTCGAGGGTCTTTTCGTCCGTAATCGGCTGCTGGGATCGCGTGGATTGGCTATGGACCCCCTTAGTGCGCCAAGCCTACTAAAGATAGAAATGATCATTGACTACTATAGTAATTGAATACAGAGAGGTCCAATTTTAGGAGCAGTGGGACGTAAGCGCCAGTTCTTTTCAACCAGACCCCAGATATCCTGGTGGACAGCTTGAGGGTAATCACTGTCTCCAGACCTGGGTTGCGTTAGTCTGCGGGGCGCATAGGCATAGGCAGTCAGTCAAGCTTCTGTATGCGAAATGAGCCTCTACTTCAGGGCCCAGATCTGAGTGCTGACCCGCTGTCAGCTATTCTACTGTAGTACTTGGTGGTGGGGCATGTTCGGAATTCGTCTGGGGCCCTGGCTGCCCTGGACTAAATACTTAGTGGCATGGTACTCCGTACAAGCACCGAGGATTAACTACTTCAGGCGATTCAACTCAGTTGAGCTTCGTAAGCGCGCTGTGCCAAACATTGACCTTCCCTTAACATCACCAAGCAGCCCACCACTTACCTTTGCGTAAAGATGGCCGTCCCTCCACAGCCAGCTAGATTAGCACAAGAGTTCAGTCGTTTTCGTAACGATATGATTACACAGCTGCAAAGGGACTTTAAAACACTCAGATCAGCAATTACCCTCGACATAAGAACGCAAGCTCCTACAGGACCAAGCCAATTCCAAGCCCTCAAATCAGCCAAGACTCGTAACAAAACCAGTGTTCCCTTAGACGCCATCATTTCGAATCGCTTAGATCACTTTGCTTCCACATGGATTCAGCGATTAGAGGAGGGTTTCAATAAGCGCTTTTCCCTATTGCCAACATCAGTCGAAAGCCAGATTGAGTCGGATCCAGGTGTCTCTCCTGCCCCGGTCGCGCGGCTCCCTTCGACCCTTCCAGACTCGGCCGTCATTGCAACAGTACACCCACTCGTCGCGCAAGATTCACAGTCTAGCGACCAAGACGCCGTGGAAGCTGTGAGCGAAAAGCCATCCCAGCTAATACCGACCTCAAACGATAGTACCGCCACATCGCCGCTTTCCGAACTCGACGATGCCGATATCGAGTCCAGTCTGCCCGAGTCCAGTCTGCCAAGCGACATTCGGTCCGAAATAGAAGTCAATCGGACGCCTAGTAGCCGGTTGCAGCGATCGGGCTCACTGCGGCAGAGCAAGAGAAAACCGAAATCTACGGTCGTAATAGATTCCAAAAAGCAGAAACAATTTCCGAGTCTGACGGATTTGGCAGCTCAATTGACCAGCGCGAATAGTATCCGACGATTTATAACGCACGTTTCAATATGGAGGACTAGTAGCGTAACACTTCCTGATTTTCGCAGTTCCGGAAACTGGGCTGAGCGAGCGGCGAAACACTACATACTTGGCGATGATTTAGACAACTCCTCCAAACTTTACAAATTTCTGTCCCTTCTCGCAAGAATCCAGGTCGCCCGGAGTATCGACCAGAGGGCTGCCGACCTTGGCTATGAGCGAGTGCCTGCCGACATGATTGAAGAGGTCCTAGAAAAACTAGGGAAAAGGGCAGATGCTGCCACACGGAAGAAGCTCCAGGATCAGCTGAAGTTCCCACGCAGCTTAGAAAGAGTTTTGGGAGAATATCGTGATCTGATGTCTTTCCTTCCATTGGACGATGATGGCCCTGTAACTATGAAGGACTACTTGCAGATGCCAGGTGACACCACGACAGCGTTCCACGCCGCTCTCGAGAACGACCGAACTACTACGATCCTCGCTAAGGTGGGTTGTTCCTTCGAAAAGTCCATCACTGGGAACGTGGAATTCCCCAAGATGATATGGGAAAGTATCGATGCGGAGGAACTCGGTACGTTAACGAAAAAACGTCTGGTCCGGTTATTAGACGTTCAGTACATACACGAGAACATTTTCGGCCGTCCGAGTTGGGACAAACCAGACGGCTGGCCCGGAGCATGGCCCGTCGACCCCGACGGCATTCTGGACGGCGAGCAGTGTGTTGTCTGTCATGGTGATGCATGCCAGTGCATAGGAAGCTGCTTCGCCCGGCCGCCTTGTGTCGCTAGCTACGGACGTAAGGGCCTTGGCCTTCGTGCTGCTTCTCCGGCCAAAGGGGAGTTGGCGTACAAGAAGAACCAGCGGATCGGACAGATCGTCGGACGTATCGTGGCCCCATGCACGTACGAAGACGGCTTTGCTCTAGATCTTGTACGGTCCGACATGGCGGGAGAGCCGACCGTCGGTCAGATTTACACTAGGACGGAGAGCAATGTCTTCCGGTTCGTGAATCACCGTTGTCGGCAACCTTCGGTGAGGGTATGTGGTGAAGCAATATCCGGGAGATATCGCATGATTATTTATGCGTCCCGAGACATTGACGACGGAGAAGAACTTACTGCTGATTGGGGTACCGATTTTCTCAATGGCATACAGTGTCTCTGCGAAGATTGTCAGGAACATTGACTGCAAGGCGATTGATACTAGAATTTCGTACTTGATCCGTTCAGCCCTACCTGACGGTGTTAATTTGACCACTTGTCCCTGCTTACTGACTATGGTCTTCATGGCCCTCATTGCCACCGGAACCCCCTCGATTGCATTCCACGCCGCAACTAACCCTCCCGGCCTTGTTCTCATCAGACGCGGTCCCTCGTCATCCCCGCATCGCTCGCAGCGCCATGGCCTCTTTCGTACCGGTTTTCCACACGTTCCTCAACTGTATAAAGTCTGATCGCGCCAGTTCCTGGGAGCGGCGGGGCCCCTCCACCTCGTTGCTCTCAACATCCGCATATATCGACTTATGAAGCCCGGCCCCGCGCTGGGCGCCCTCGAGGTTGATAAGCACCTCCGCGAATAGCTTCCCCTAGCTCTTCTGCCATGGCGAAGGCCGGCATACGCAGGGGCCACTTCCGGTATATCGCCCATCAGAACTCCGGCTTACCGCACAACCTGGGGTGCCCCTGCGCCGCATGGCGCTGGAGATGTTCCTGCTTCTCCAGGCGGCCAGGTGCCACCAGCGACTTACCACATCCGCGACCCGCCGCCCACGGCGGCTTTGCCAGCAGGAAACCCTTCACTTCCCGCCGCGCATGACGAAGATCCCACCGCCAGTGGCACTGCGACGTCCCTTGCAGGTTCCGCGTCACTGCGACTGGCATCCCCTGCGCAAAGAAGAAGAGGCCGGGCGTCGGCAGCTGCGAGTCGTCCCCGTAGCGCAGCACGTCGCCCAGTCCCCCGGCGCCGAGCTGTCTACCGCCTCGGTGTGGTGCCGCGCCGCGAAGACGGAGATGTGCCGGCCCCGCGCGCGCGTACTGCACGACCGCGGCCATGTTCAGGTTCCACCGGTCCTGGTTGAGGGGCGTGATAGCCCGCAGCCCGTCCGCGAAGGTCGGCTGCGTCGGCTTGTCGTACGCGCGGCGCCGCAGCCGTTCGAAATTGAGCTCCGTCTGCTCGCCGCGTCGCAGCCGCCCGAGGAAGCCGCTCAGCCTCGGACAGCCAACCGCGCGCACCTGCTAGTGTAGCATAACAACGTTTCGGAACTGGATAAATAACTTATGCACCGCTAGGCGTTTGGCCAGGCTGCCCGGATTTCCGTTGCTGTAGCCTCGCGGCCGCGGCAGGAGCAGGCTCGTCTGCTGCACCGGGTCGAACTGGTAGAAGTCGCCGAAGAAGAGCACGATGGGGATCCCGCCAAACGGGCGTCGCGCGTCGTCCCGGTACTACCGGAGCCGGCGCTCCGGCCGTCTTGTCTGCTTGCCTCTGCCCCCTTGCCGCGACGAATAAGCTCCTCGTGGCCATTCATGTGCTGTATACGACTAAGGTACATTTCATGTTTACCCTAATCTCTAACGATCCCGGCTCTGTCTGCTTCGATCTCGTGGCCCGTCTAACCTTGTCCCTGCCGCGTCCAGTCACATCTCGCCGAGCTGGAGGCCTCGCTCCACGACACCGGCCTGCGTCCCGTCATACCTTCGATCGACGTCGCCTTCCTGTCCTGCTTCTCCTCGCTGTCCAACCTGCAGGCTTTTATCCTCGCCGAGGACTGCCGCATCGAGGCCTGCGTCGTCATGGCGTATCAGGTATCCGAGAGCTGGATGGCCCGCTGCTGTACCGCCCACAGCCAGCTATCGACGGACGTTGCCGCGCCCGTCGAGGCCATGCCTCCATACCCCTCCTGTGCCGCCATCGCCGACTTCTTGCAAGGCGCCTGCGTTAATTGCCACGCCGTAGGTGGCGCGCCCTGTGACTGCCACCCCAAGGCGCTGCTGCCCGCTATTATCCAACGTGAATTATGTACTTTATTGGCTTAATTTTAACATCTCTTTAACACCGTCTTTACAGCGCGAAATCGATTGGGCACAGAGGCTGGAGGGGTGGTACAATGCTTGCGGTAAAGCTGCGGCTTAGGGGCTATGTAGATGTACACTGGAGAATACCGTTGGTAGCCGCTCTGCATAAATAAAGCTGCTTCAACCTGTCGCGTGCCGATACCTATTCTATATCATCTACGCTATTGATCCCCTACCTACCACCACCTGCCGAGTTCCTCAAGGCTCCTTTGGCAGGCGCGCAGCGTCCGGTCCCTCCTGTACATATATATGGTGCACGGACGACAGACGGTTTGAAGCTTTTAACGTCCGTGCGCAGAAAGGCTCGGTACCTCAAGTCGAGGTACGAAGCAGGTAATGAAACTATACCGTTATTTGCTATTATGTATTTACTAAACATTGTGTCGGTTGAGACCAATAAGTTTTTGCTTGGTCCTCATCGCGGGACCGCCAGTACATCACCTCATCCGCCGTGTCCTGGCGCTTCAATCCCTTCAGCCTCCAACATGATGTCGGGCGGGACCCGTGCTCCCCATGACGGTCCGAGTCAGTGAGGCCATTGGGCAATTACTAGTCCTGTTTCTGTCCCGGCCGAAATCGGACATGTTCCTGGTGCACGTGAGTCAGGCCATTTTACGCCAGTGAAGGCATGTGCCTATTATTAGATGGGTGTGCTGCTTGTAGCCGTGGCGCAGTGAGGTAATTGACGAAACGTGGGTGTCCCGCTGTAATTCAAAGTTCACGCCACAAAGAGTGTCGGTTGCCCAGAATATCTACCCCGTATTCAGTCCCGGAGACGTCAACGAGAACAGATACCTCAAGAAAGCAGCTTTCGAAATAGAAATAAATGTTTAACAATACATCGTTACTACTAATACGTAGGAATTAAACCACATAGGAACTGACCCAACCCCCCTTTGCCTTACTCTGAATTACCGCAGATGCCAGCTGTAACCTCCGTAATGAATTCGGGGAACTTCTCCCATAGGACCAGTATTATCGGCCCGTCGACCTCGGCTTCGAACAGGCTGTTGTATTCGCTCGCAGTAATGGTTCGAAAAGTATGCCTTCTTAAAATTTGTCCGATAACCGACAGTTCCGCTTGGTTGAAAGTCTTTCTATAGATCATCTCCAGGACAGTCGCGATCTGATGATTCGATACCACCCTCTCCTCCTCATATCGGACACACTGAATGGAGCAAGAACCTGGCCGGACGTCGTGTGCCTCTGCTATAGGGTGGGTGGAGACCTGGATGTCGAAGTGAATCAGTCTGGACGCACCCCCTTCCCACTCCGCCCAGTGCAGCTGTCTTAACTGATTTGGCAAAGGCGCAACCCTTTTTGTGCCCGGTTCAGACGACCCTACCTCGCTTTCTCCGTCGTATGCATTCGAGGATGGCCGCTTTCGCCTCTTGCTCCTGCGCGGCCCAGACGTTGCTTCCTTCATGTTTTCCGCCGGCGTGATTACTTCGGCCCCTCTCGCAATCACCGTATCATCCCCTCTGGCCTTTTCTGCTCTCAGGCGCTCGATTTCCTTCTCTTGTTCATTCTGCCTCTGTAGAGCATGCTCGAGGTCCCTTTCTGCCTCCTCAGCACGCTCCCTTTCCTCTTTCTGTAAAGACTCAGACTTTTTGGCCGAGGTACAACAATCATTGGCCAAGCCAAGCGCTAAGAGGGCTTTCGCGTCTGCGGAGTTCCTGTCACTCTCTGCTCTTTCCGCGCGACCGATCGCCTCGTTCTTTGCTTCTATGGCCTGCTCGGCCTGCTCTGACTTTTCTTGGATCTCTTGCTCCAGCTTTTTCATACGATGGGTCAACCTCCGAATCTCCTCGTGCGCTTCGGCCTTCTCTCGCACCAATGTCTCCGCATGTTGTCGTTCCTCTGCGAGTATCTGCTCTGTGTCTAGTTTGTCTTGTTCGGCTTTCCTGCGTGCTTCCGTCACGATTGTTGCCGTATTCCGAGCTTGATCGAGCTGCCGAACTTGTTCTTCCTTTTCTTTCTCTACTTTGCGAACGCGCTCTTGTTCAACTCCTATTTCGGCCGCTAGTCTGCTCGCATATTCCTGGGCCTCCGCCACGGCTGCTTCAGCCTTAGTTCGCTCATCTTGTAGAGGCTGAGTGTGCGCTCGGAGAAGATCTTCCAACGCTTCTAAAGCTGCGCTCTTCGCCTGGTCAGGCCTCGGGACGGGAAAGGGGAGCTCGCTGGGGAGCGGGCTAGGGTGATGAGGCTGAGAGGGAGGGATGAGTCCATCGGAAGCCCGCGGTTGCGAGTCGTTGTGGCCATATAACAGAGGGAGCGCGGCCTGACCCGTAAGAAAGCTGGGCTCAGTGGCGGCGGCATCGGCGGCTTTTTGCAAAGCAACAGCAGTATGCTTACGGATGATCTGTTGATTCCCTGACGTATCATAACAGAAGTCTCCATACGGTTCAAAATCTACGAATATTAGTAAGGAATTCTGAGACAGAGAACGATTACTTACCGTCCATTGTGAGAGGTATTCCGTGGGACAGTTGTGTAATATGTCGATTCAGATCAGGAAGACGAACATACGTTTTCTCACAGCCTGTACACGGCAAACGGACTTTGATTACTGGTTGTGACCACAGCGGGACGGGCGTTGCATTTGTGGCTGGCAAAGACTGCCTATTTCTCACGTTCCACTGTGTCTGTCCATTTCCTGTCGACGGGTCCTGGCAGCCAGGGAGCGCATGGGGAGCGCCAAAGATCTGGGTTGCCGCGAGTTCCTGAGGTACTGTTTCGGCTGGATTGATGCCAAAACCTCCATGGCTATCTGCCGCGTTAGCCAAGACAGCTGGAGGGGCCCTGGTAGCGGGCTCGGTGGAAGCTGAAAGGTCTGAAGGGGCGAGCCCTGTTCCTGAGCCACGGCGAGAGAGAGTTTCAGCGAGTGACATGATCGAAGGTTGTAAGTGGTATTGAATGATTTCAAGCGGCCAATGGGGTATTATGAATATGGCTGGGGCCAGAAGCGTCGAAACACGGGGTACAAGTTCTAGGTGCTCTTAAGGCGCGGCTCTAGAATGTAAGTGAGTAGGTGAGTGTAGAATGAAGGAGTTCCCAGTCGGATATCCGACGTAGGCATTGCTTTGTATTCCGTAGAAGCGGAAACTTTTTTTGGAAAAGGGTGGACTGGATACGTATGCTACTTATCTCTTCTCGGCATAATATAGATATCGAAAAAAGGTAGAGGATGCAAAGAACAAGGGTGCCCCTGGATAGGGTGGGAGGCTGTTAAGAAAAGTAATCACCTAGGTACCTGAGTACACCAACGTATGTATCTTGCAAGATGAACTGTTCCCAAGGCAACCATTCAAAACCTTAGCCGCCGGTCATGCTGGCTAGTAGCCATATATGTCCCTGGTACCGGTTTGCCATCGGCAATCTGCCAAGGGGTTGTCACGATACACGCTCCTCCTGAACGTACTGGCCAGCTCACGCCGCGGCCGAATCAAATGCTCCCATGCCACCCGTTTGCAAGGTCGACAATCGGCTGGTATTGTCGGTTTAGGAAAGGCAGGCCGTGAAGAAGCCAGAATATGTACTACATGGCTCGAGGCTGTCACGTTGTCAGCATTACATCGACAAAGCAGAAGTCAGGTCACCTAAATCAGCCCCCATTCAACGATGTTGAGCCGGCACACGCGGCCCGTACGCTCGTACGTCGTACACCGCCCTAGCACAATCTGGCGAGTATGGGTACACCCATTCGATCTAAAAATGATCAGAATTAGATTACCAAATAGTGATTTCTCTCGTACCTGCATGCGATCGCACATTATAGGGAGATTATGATAGGGTACCGGAGACGCAAGAAGTAAGGATTTAGGCAACTGAGCGGTATTGCATGGGAGATTAAGGCTGTGTTTGCCTGGGCGGCGATCGGGCGTCTAAGTAGCTTCGCACCAAACAGCCAGAGCCGTTGCGCGGCCCAGATCCCGTAAAGGTGGTCCAACGTCACCCTACTCTCCTGAACAGCCGCCAAGGTAATGAAGTCGACAGTCGGCGCTAATGCAGCCCCCAACGAAATCGACCGGGGAATCGGTAGGCTGGTAAACACAGAGGCGATGGGTCATAAGTTACAAGGTACAAAACAGAAGGTCGAGTCAGAGGATCTATATGGTTGGTTACATGCTCGGCCCCGACCCATATAGATACAACACATCTACTGGCATTTCATGTCGAGGACGTTGTTCCTACAGGTTCACGGGATGGCGACTATTATCGCATCGGCATGCATGAAACTTATTTATAGATTCCGGGCATTCTTGGCTAATCCCTCACCTTTATACGTAACTTGACCTACATCCATACCTTTTCCAAGCGGCCCCTTTTCTGGCTCTCGATCCACGATCCACCAATAAAACACAATCCATAGCTGTAGGAGTCCAGACTGAGTGCCAACTAGCAGGTCCCATGAAGAATCGTGCTGTAATTACGATAATGGCTTTTTCGCATGCCAGATATGCCTAGCGACTTGTTAGTATAGGGTATTTTTCAGTTGAAAAAATAAATAATAATACTTACATGATGCATGAGAACTGCTTAGGTCGCTGACAGATCTCCAGCTTCACCTCAGCGTTGAGCTGCTGGACTTGCCCATAACTCCACCCGGCATAGCGAGTCAAAGGCGCCATTGACATCGCCGAGATGGCTGATTGCATGGAGAGGTTGAACCACCGTCCAATTTCCTTAAGGTGCTCATCCTCTGGCCACGGGTGAAACGGTATCTCTTGTTGCTGGTGCTGGATTTCCTCAAATCCAAGCTGCTTGAGCATAAACGCAACATCGTCTTTGGGGAACAACGGCTTCCCAGCCCGTTCGTAAGCCCCATACACTTCTTTTATCCAATACTGATAGCTCGAGTCCTCGGGCAAAGAGTTCTCATAGACGATAGGGCGGTAATCAATCTCAATATGCTCAAAAAGCCCGGTACCAGGTTTCAAGTGGCTTGAAAAGTGTCAGTACTTCATCCTAACCGGCAAAGGGGACCCAATGACCAACCGAAAAGCGTTTTGATATATGGTGCGCCAGTCGGCCACGCAGCCGCCAAGCAGCCGCATATGAATGAGGTCCATTGAGTTCGGGTCAAGATCCCAAGTAGGGTCTGTTATATCTTGTGGTTCCACTTGCAAACCAACGGACAACCTATAATGGTGTTAATCAAGCGCTGAAAGATATGGCCAAGAATCCAATCATACTCTGGAGGCTGCATCCTTAGACTCAGGTCCCACGCAAGGACACTTGCACCAGGATATAGACTGCATAGCATTAGTGGACTGAGCCCAAGCGATTCTTAAGGGAGAGGCTATGCCCATACTCAATCATATCAATACCCCAGATACAAGTACCACAACCTAGATCGAGGATCCTCGGTGGTCCATTGCACAGCAGTGGTCGTGCGTGAAGTCCCTTTACCGACTGCATGAAATTTTGGCCTTCACCGTCGCTTCCACGGGCTACTATGAAGAATCTGTGCTGAATATCCTGTCTTTCTTGCTCGGTCTACGAGTCGGTTAGCTTATAATTGCAATCCGATCCTAGTAGGTAGAGAATATCTTACATCGTCGACTGGTAAAAGGCAGATGCCTAACTCGCCATAACATCGACCGTTCTCTTCGAAATAGCGTGTTGACAGGGAGAGTTTGCTGTAGAGTGAGTTGGTATATGGTGGTGATATCGCGTTGTTCAGGGGTTTGTAGAAGCAATGTACTCAGGAGAAGGGCCCCCGCTATTAGCCATAGTGGCAAGAAGCTGAGGTCGTCGACGCCAGTTCTGGGAAGCTTCCGCAATGGCAAGCCTGAAGACGAAGAGAGAGGGACGTCTGTAAGGTCAGAATGCAATGGGTTGCGAAACTATGCGTGCGGCGTAGGTGGTGGTGCCAGCTTAAATGAAGGTAAATCTGAAGGAGACGGGAAGGTTGGTCTTTCTAATACTCTACCCAGATGGCACCTACGAGTACGGGTGAGCCCCGACCTCTAGAGCAATACATATAGGCCCCAGTCCGACAGGACCCCCGATAGTGACGTAATGGCTGGGACCTCGCACGTGTAATCAAGTCGTCACCCCGTACCCTCTCCCTGGTCACGCTGGCCAGGAGTCCGGGGTAATTAGCAAGCCATTTTGTGATGGATAGCCTGATGGGCTTCAACAGGGGCTCCGAGAGCAATCAACTCCCCACCTCCGCCCTTGCAGTAACCAACAGGATTGGGGAGATGCAGCCAGCCCCTCTGATCACGCTCGTGTTGGTGACCAAGTCAACCAAGGCCGAGACCTTTCTTCCCGGCATGCTGGTGACCAGTCTGGTGAAGCCCCAGAGGGGACCAACGTTCCCACTTCTCGTAATGGCGGTCGGCTTAAACAGGGGCCTGAACTTGCTCAACCCCCTACCTCTCACATAAGCAGCCCCTTTTACACTAGCGACAAGCCCCATGACGGCAGCCAGGCCAACCCAGCGTGGGAACTTGTTTCACCCCCTGCTCCCTACGAGGGGAGCCACTCGAGCAACCTTTCTGATGTTGATCAACCGGAGCAGGGACTAGAACCTACGTTTGACCCTTTTCCCTCACAGTAACGGCCATTCAGACGCTAGCACGTACGTAGTAAGCGGCCCTCCTATGCGAGGTAATATAACTCTTCATCTTAGTGAGCTTGCTGCCATGATGCTCGCCCAATAGTGCCGGAGACGGGGGAAGCCCAGCTTCCTGTCCCCCCTATCGGATCGGTGCCTTACATGGCCATATGATGACCATGCATGCCACCTAGCTCCGTACCCATGGCACCGGATGGGATCCTATAGATCAATGCAGACAAACAGAAGAAGAAGCTGTATGGCCTGTCTTGGCTTGGTGGTTGCGATGGCCCAAACTGTCCCCCAACAGCTTGCTGATGCGACGGTAGCTGAAATCTTGCCACAAATGGCTGACGGCATCATTCAATATTTCGGACCCCCGCCACCAAGCTTTACCCTTTCATATGACCATGGCATAGCTATGAAAAGAGCGCTGAGACGTCAGGAGACGTCTCGACTCCAGAGGTCACTGGTAAGGAAAATCATGGGAGGTGATATGGAAGGACGATCAACAAAAGGAAGCCGCAGGCGCAGACACCCCAAAATTAATTACTAGTATGTAATGCAAAATACAAGGCCTCTAGACGTACTGTCCCGCGCGCACCGTTCGCCGAATCATATGTCCCCATGGCGCTGGCTTGTGAGGCCGACAGTCGGTGCACAGCTCGTCGCCCCTGAGCCGCCGTCAGCGTTGCACTGTGGAAGCACGGGTCTGCCACTCACCTCAGCTCCCCGGTGGTGATGTTGGGTGGGCACACGCGGTGTGTACGCTCGTAATGGAAGCACCAGCGCTGCACACGGAAACGGAAATGGCCGCAGGAGTATTCGACCTGGAAACGATCAGCCTCGGACCACCCAGCAAGGCTTCTGTCCTACCTGAGTGTAGTCGCACATGACGGGCAGGGACGAGATCGATTTGGTACGCGAGATCGGGGAGTTAGGCAACCAACGGGTGCTGCATGGGGAGAGGCCGTGGTTGCCTGAACGGCGGCCGGCCGGTTTAAGTAACTAACAAGTGACCGGGGCCACGGTCTTCCAACAGAACCGAACCAGAGGGCGCGTCCCAGCTCTCCCAGACGCAGTCGGACATCGCGATCGTGCCCCGGGTTGGTGCGCTAAGGTAGTCGAAAATCGGCGCTAGTGCGACACTCCACACACACACTCGGGACGTAGCGTGGGGTGCATCGGCGCACTTAGGTGCGACCAGGTACGTACTATATATCCGCCCGTAGTGAAACTTTGGCCAATAAGCGGGTCGATGATCCTTACAGTACCGTACCACCCATGCTACGAGCCTGACTAGTCAAAAGGAAACAAACCACACAAATTGATTGGTTGCTTCTGTAGACGGCCTACCTAATTCGGTAATACACGATAGCAGCCAACCTTCTCGTAAGCTCAGGACAGATCTACGTGTCACTGTAGAAATTGGAATCTATTGGTTCAGCTAGATACATCACTTGTTGATTCTAACTGGTTTCGGGTTAGAGCCGTGAGCGATGACGACGGCAGGCTTTGCTTATGAGTTCCCCTTGGAGGAATGTGAAGAATATTTGGCGCATTTCTTTTTCGAATAGCCATGTTCGCCCCGCTTGCGGCGCTCTTCGTCTACGGAGACGCCCTCTTTAGCTAACTCCACAGTCAACTTCCTGCCGTCCAAATAACATCCGTGGAGTTTCTTGATTACGCTCCCTGTAATCTTCTCGTCGCCAAGAATGACAGTGGCATGGCATTTACCAGAGCTTTTGTTATGCTTAACAAAAAGGCGGATATAGCTCAACTCGACTGCCTCAAGGCCCGCTCTCGTAATGAGGAGGGTGCGGACGTCCTTGTAAGGGGTCCAAGAAGGCAGACCCTTAATGACAATCTTGCGCCACTCGACGTTAACAGTGGTCTTGTTCTGCACTTTATCGGGAGCCGCCACTTGTCCGCAAGACGCGGTTGTCGGACTTTGGTATTCTGCTGGGTCGTTATACGATGGCGGAAGCTGAGGGGGATTGCGGTAGGATCCTGGAGGACTGGTTATCGACGATACGGGCTCTGGATACCAAGGCGATACAGGGTATATCGGTAGAGGCTTTAGCGGCGTAGTCTACTGAAAGGTTAGTTACATGGTCGAATCTCATATGAATATAGCTTTGTACCTGCGTCGTCCCTGCTACGGGCGGTATCGACAGAAGCGTAGAACTATTATAGCCGAGTATTGGCGGAGATGGCCTGCACCACGGAGCTTGTGTTGAATGTGCCTTCGGATCTGGTAGACTAGCATCCACGAGTTTTTTGATAGGAATGCGCTGTTGGGCATTTCTGCCGTCAGCAAAGGTGGGTCGACCATTGAACAGCTTAGTGCTGAGAAATTCTGGAGCAAGTCAGGCTTCCCATTAGAGTAAATTGGTCTCGAGTTACAACTATCGTGGTAACAACTCACTGAGTGCTATGTTGAAACTCTCAGGACCCCGGACGGAGACCCAGCCGCTAGTGCTCTCGTTGAAGATCTCCACTCTCTCAACCGCACAAACGGTTCTTACGTGGTCCTTGAGTTGCTGCCAGGCCGTGTTCCATGGCAGCTATTATATCGGCATGTCAGCTGTCGACTACTTACAGATTCAGGAAAGGAGAGTGAAGCCATCGTCGGAATATGGCGACGTACATTCGATACTAGTATATAGTACAGGCCACTCTGGTCACCGGGGGGTACAAACACTTGAACGGTGTTGTTTATCGGTGTCTGTGATAGCGTGTGGGACATAGTGGGCAAAGATTGGACGGTACGACCACAAAGGACAAGTGATCCAACATCTAGGGAATTGCTTCAAATGTAGCTGGAAAATCACTACATGCCAAGGCCAAGGCGAGAACCAAACCAAACCCGACCTCCGCAAGATTTCTCATAGGCGTATCGCGTATATAGACGGTACGGTCGCCTGCATAGATTAGCATGGAACTCCTCTGTATGTGTGAATGGATTAAGAAGGCGGCCAGGCGATCAGCCAGTACCCGGGTTGCCTAAAGCACCAAGCTACAGATTTCGGGAGGGTAGAGTCTACTAAGGGGTCGGGAAAGGAACCCATTACATTCCTATTGGTCTTGAGGCGTGTGGAAGGCTGCAGATATGCAGTAGCGCTGGGGAGGGGCCGGAAGGGGTCTGGAGGTCTAGACAGGTAGATGGCGTCGATAGTGCAGGTGAATAGGTCATGTGTGTATTTTGGGTATGCCACCGTACGATGAGAAGATGCACAACAAAATACACGTGGGTATTCCTAGCTGGGAGAGTAGACGAATCTCGCTGCGGTGTGTTGGTAGAACGGTTGGATAAGCGAAATCAGCTAGCCACTGAGCCACTTGTTGACCTCCGGAGGATAGGGTAGGATCCAGTCCAGTCGACGCACACGGGACATGGGGTGGATTGCGTCTACAACTCGACCGCTGCGAGTGTCCGTGTTGTCGACGGTAGCCGTCACGCCTTTCATGGGCTGGTCCTTACCGATGAGATAGGCACAAAACGGTAGAAGGAGGCAGGCAACAGAAAGCGCGTGCTAAACGCAGAGTTACTTTGGAGTGCTGCGAAGAGGTGTGTGGACAGCGAAACTGGTAGCATAAGGGCGACCGCAGGATGCTAGGCCACAGAAAAGAAAGTTCACCGGGCAGGGGCAGACGAAATAGGTCTGTGATTTCAGATGGAACAGTAGATCTAGAGGCTTACATGGCGAGATCCATCATAATCAAGTTTCCATACCACCGGATGTTGGCGGAGAAAGCATGAATAGTGTGTTACAGCAGGATCTAGGACCAACATACGGAAAACTGTGAGTGGCATGCGCCAACGAGTATTCAAGGGGGCGGCGGTACAAAATTTTGAGGGCGGTACTCCGTAATGGAGACCTTTTTTTCCAACGAATGACAGTCGCCTATGCGGCGGCGGTGGGGCCACACTACTTCAGCCCATCCCCAGCCAACATACGTACACGCTTCGGTAAAAGAATACAACTGCTACATAACAAGCCGAGAGCTAAACGGAACAGAATGAATCAGGGCCTTGTGAAAAGCCACCCGGGCTGTCAGACCCTGGAGGATATTCTCCCAAAAGTGTGCTAGAACCGAGTCCACATTATCGTCCAATAGGCCATCCCACGTGCCGCACTTGCGGGACGAACTCAGACAGCCCAGGAAACACATCTTCCTGTTTCTCGAGCACATGTTCCAAAGCATGAAGCTGCTTCCTCAGGACCCATTGAGCGCTGGATACTGCTTCACCATGGAGCAGTGAATAGAAACTTTTAAGGCAATCCACGCCCGTCGAGGTATCTGCCGCAGGACACAGGCCATCCCCAGTTAGGTAAAAGTACCAACACATGACGAGTAACGAGATGGCAAGCCTCCCTGCGTCAACTCTTTTGCGGAGAGCTTCTAGACAGGGTCGAAGGAACCGTGCACGCCCTTCAGATGACCTTGCATACATAACAAGGTCGAACGAGGGAGCATGGCCAGATCGCCAGCAGAAAAATATGTCGGTACCGCGGACGTGATCAGCCAGTGACGGAATGTACAATTCAGCCTCAAGCTTGAAAGTACGAAATTGAAGGGACTCCAAATAGGACAGGTCCATTACGCTGGGTGCTGGTAGGTTCTAGGGTCGGTAAGTCAGAGTTCAAATCGACGTACGGGTTTCCTCACAAGTGGCGGCAGATTGAGCACTTTCGCCTGTAGGTCTCGAGCCCGTAGTTCCAAGTCCTCCACTGTCGGAATCTTGCCCTGGAAGGCCACGCAACTGGAGAGCAGTGGAATTATGGTAGCCGGATCAAAGGCCTCGCGGATGGGAGACTCCGGAATGCCGACAATCGAACCCAGCAACTGAAGGCTCGTGGTAGCCTTATGGTCCGGCGGTAGAGTGGATATCCAAGGTAGGCACTCAGCTTGCCGGCCTTCAGCCATCTCGAAAATGCGACGAACTAAGGCCAACTGGAGAAGCTTGGTCTTTTCTCCTGCCTCGTCGCGGATGCCAAGGTCGGTCTTAACCACTCCTTGACAATTTGCAATGATTTGGCCCGCCGTAGTCGTGCGGATGTAGCTAGGCGCATCCTCTAGATACAAGCAAACCTGGATCATAAGCTGGGCGAACAGTTTTTGTGCGTCTTGGGGTGACCCCTATTAAGTATCGTTAGCTATCTGGTCGACAGCTGGGCTAGGGTATGAGACTCACTAGGATGTCGCTGACCAGGACACTGCCCTCGATTTGAAGTCGAACAACTTCAAACTGCTCCTGGCCTTGGTAGACGGCCGCTAGCTGCCTGCCATACTTCTTAATGCCCCAGATCGCGTTCTCTCGGAAGCTCTCCAGTGCTCTTCTTTGGGCCTCTCTTGCGCCATGAATGCTGGTGACCAACTGAAGCGGCCTTGCTACCTCTGGATCATGATACTCCCATTGAAGCTGGGCATCGTTGCCGAGGTTTGCTTCTCCTTCAGGCGTAATAGCCAGTTGGCAGAACTTGAAGTCAGATGTATATGCTATGAAATGGACGCCAGGTCGGCGATGGAACGTCTCTTCGAGCGACGTTACCTTGCCGACAGGGTAAAAGCAGCGCCGCCAGTCTGAGTCGGGGGCTTGGATCGATGGACCGGCAAGCGCATCTTTCTGATTGGACAGCTGCGCCATGATGGAATGCACAGCGGGACAGCGGAGTGAAACCGGTCACAGGCAGCGAGGTCAGAAGGTGCGAGGGAGCACTGTTTCTGCACCAAATTATAGGGAAGGTCTGGACCCCGAAGAAAAGTGCGCAGAGCGGGAGAAACTCCACAGAGGGATTCTGAGTTGGGAATGAGGTGTTCTCTTTACCCTAAAAGAAAGGTCAAGTTGGGGAAGAAAACGGGACGAGCAGCTGCATCTATTATTACATTCCTCTTCAAACCTTATCTCCGAGATCAAAGACGGTATATGCATAATTCGGTCATATATACATATGAACGTGCCAAGAGTCCATGCATCCATGGCAAGCGACCGGTGGACCACGTCTAGCGCATCTTCACAATTGCCCTCGGAGCCACTCGTACAGACGGAAGGTCAAGTACTTATCGTAAACTTGTACACGAGGTACTCCATGCACTGACAAATCCATCCATTGTGGACCTCATTGGCATGCGCTGCAAATTCATTGGACTATATAACCATTAGACTGTAATCAAGTGCGTATCATAATCCTTGAGCTGGGGCCGGTGTTGGCGAAGGTGAATGCGGTAGAGCTGACATTCGATATCTCGGTATGCTGGAATCAGTACACACGCATGATCGGGTTGGACGGAGAGGCGCGGCACTGCGCAAAACAGAAAGTTGTATTTGGTCTGGTAGCTATGCATGTTTGGTCGACCCGCCTGCCAAGCTCCTTGCCGACCCCTGTCTTTTTGGCGAAAAGGAATACAGAAAGCGGCCTACAGAATCTGCAATACCACAGACACGATGATCAAATGTTGGCTTGTCGTTTCCGTCGCTCCTCAATATAGACCTGCGCATTGCGAAAATCATGGCCTGGTGGGGTTAGCCAGAATCGCTTATTTGAGTGGGCCATATACCAGCTTCTTGCGAATTGATCAACGGCACTGGTGGCAATCGGACGAGTGACGATACGATGGAACGAAGAATTCCGAGGAGAAACGATGAGATCGGCATATTGACAGGGGGGTTGGGTGGTTGGATCAGACTTTGTAATAGTGGTTTGTAAGAATTGGCAATTGCCTAGAGGGATGCGGTGGATGCAGATGGGAAAAGTGCAGTGAAAGGAACCAAAGTTGAGATGGGAAGGTGTCCCTTATATCCCTCATGAGATTTCACATGGTGTCACAAATCGGATTCATTAGATGTCTGTTCTCGATAAGCATGGTTACATACGCCACTCGTACATTGAGTAGATAAGCCGCAAAGAGCTATTATATTCAATCTAGTTGCTCTATGTGAAGGTTTGCTTCCAATCGCTCAACGAACTTAAAGTTCATTAGAAATACTTGACAGCCAATTTTGCCTTGAACGCTGTAAGGGCATGCGTAAATGGAGAGCCGTCAACCTCGCGCCGGTACAGCCAGCCATGTTTCTCTGCAAACTCGACTCCCTTCTTCTCTGCTTCTACCCAACTCTTCCTGTTTGTCCTGTTTCGAGCCGCGAAGAGGATAAAGATACGATCTTTCGATACTTGCGGTAGGGTCGAAACTTCGATGGCATTGAAAGACTCCTGGTTGAAAAAAGGTACAATGCAAACATCAGCTTTCCCTATCCACTGGTCCACGACTTGGGAATAGGTATGCCAGTCCCCTGTGTCGAGTATCTCTATGCGCACCTCTTTCCCTTCGATTTGGCACGTAGTGTATATCGTATCCTCGAGTGTTGGACAGTGCTGTATAGATATGTATTAGTAACGTGTTGCCCCTCATAGGAAAGTGTTTGTGCTTACAGGTTCACCGGCTGACAGGCGTCTGTCAGGTGGCAGAAAGTGATGGTCCAAGAGAGTTGTTTTTCCACAGGCTTCTGGACCTAGAAGGCAGACGCAAATCGGTTTGCTGGGGTAGGCTATGGCAAAGGAGCCAGCAGCTTGGTAGGCATTGCTTCGTGCGTACGGAGCTTCGATGCGCGCCGGCGGTGTTGGCTGTCGATAAATAGAGGCCTGAGTCGTGTAAAAGGACGCGAAAGATCCTGCACCATCCCCACGTTGAGTGGCGCGCCATTGTTCGGTTGTGACGAATAGAAAAGACGAAAGGGTTAAGAACTACAGTGTAAAGATCAGTGCCAGATCCGTCTCGGTATGGAGTACGGGAACACACAAGAAGGAACAAAAAGTCGTAGCCCAATCCAAGCGCAACAGTGGCAATGAGCTGAACCACGGCAACTCCTCCTCGTTTGAGGTTCCAACACCAGAGGGCTGTCCAAAGGTAGTAGAAGCCAGCTGCCACGAGCTGAGTCCATTGCCCGGAAATGAAAGACAGACCGAGAAAGAGTGACTCGAAAAGAACGAAGCATGATGCAAACCAGAGGCTATTGTAGACCTTGGAAAAGTACGCTGTGGTAGGAATGTGCCTCGTAACCGCTCGACTCAAAGGGGCTCGTATGACATATAAGGACTGTTATTGTTAGTCTTGTTTCGAGGTGCGACTAGAATAACCTACATCGATAAGGATAATGCCTAAGACATCCCACTTCCAGAGCCGCCTGTTCCATGCTGGGTCGCCCTGGTACGCCAGTACAAATAATACGCAACCAACCAGGAGGAAGGCGAAGACGCTGAAGCAGCCAACGAGGAAGAGAAGAAGGTGCTCCCAGCGAGCCCTGGGTGACGGGAGGGGCGGGTGGTAGGCGAACCATGCAAGGCATGAGATGCTCAACAGCCCGATGGTAGGGACATAGGCAAATGCAGGGCCAGGACCACGTAGTAAATCCTCCATGGCGACAGTAGTGTACTTTGAGAAGAAAACTCGGTGAGCAAGTGAACATGGCAGACAAGGCAATCATTACAGATGACCATACAGAAGGGCAATGCAGCTTATATCAAGTTACACCACCTTGCGAGTTGTAGTGTCAGTGTTAAGGAACGAGGATTGTTTGGGTGACGGCCCAGGATTGCGTCGAGTTGGTTGAGTATCGATCAGCCATGAAATTCCGGCATTATCCCCGCTGATAGTCCAGCGCCTATTGGGACTCCTACAAATGTGTAGATGCATCCCAACGGGACCAAGCTCGATGAAAAAGCAAGGCCTGGTTCGGCGATCCAGCATTGCCCTCGATGAAGCCCATTACTAACATCAGCTCAATGGCAGGCCAGGTGTGGTATCATACCCCGTGGTCGTGACGGTCTAAACCGGGTTCGATTAGCCCGGTTGGATCGCCTGACACCTGGTCTGCGAAGTTGGCTTGAAGACATGAATGTGGGTGGATAGGGCAGACCAGGTTCGAAGCCTCCTATTTCAGCAATCTTATGTGGGTCATTGGGTGACTTGGCAGCACCTGCAACCAGATCCCTGCACATTTCTACGTAGAAGTGTGCAGGGATTGTTAGCACATGAACCTGTTCTCTGTGTTCTGATCTCTCCCCATGTTTTCTATGTCCTGGAGTCTATGTTGAAGTCGAAAACGCTGTCGCCATGATCCCTCGCATCAGTATTCCCGTGGATGAGCTGGAGAGAGAAGCCCAAAAATATCAGCCTTGCAAAGGCGAGGTTATTATATCTTTTCATGTATTTTCAGAGCCACAACAGGAAATCATCGAGGTACATTTGCGGCCTATTACCGTGGTTGATGTACGAGCAAAGCAGTTCACGGTTTGCGGCTTTTCGAGCCTTGCATCCAGAAGCGATGTATCCAAACATATCGAGAGTTTCTGCAAACATCTGCCTACGGGCGAATGGATCAATGGCGGGTAAGTCTTTATGGCTGGATGTGCTGTTTTAAGCTAAACGAGATCAGTCACACTGTCAAGCCTGAGCCTAACGCGTTGCTCTCTGCGTACCAACAAGACAACGTGCCCGGCCAGCCACCATCTAAGAAGAGAAAGGGAAACCAGCCGCAAGACATTGTAAAGAAGACGGCGAACGCATTTCTCATAAAGGTACAATCAGGGGTCAAACGGCTTGCTTACCCAAAGTGCTCGAGCTTGAACGAAGCCACCAGTGACAATATCTTCGAGATATGTACAGTAACGGGTGAAACACAGAGAGATCTGAACGTCATCATCAGCAACCTCACACTTATCAAAAACCAAAAGTCGGCGTCGGCGGCGAAAGACGACTGGAAGTTGGAACATTTGATCCGATGCATTCGCAATATTTGCCGGGATCGGGGGGAACTCTCTGTTTCCGACGACCCGAATAATGCTCTTAAAAGACGAGAGATGGTGGCATCTCGAATCAATGCGGTCGTGAACAAGCTCATTCCTCACGCAGGACCATTAGCACTAATCATATATTCTGCACTAGCCGGTAAGTCTAAATATTCGGAGGATGAATGAAGCTGATCCCAGTAGAAACCAAGTACAAATGGAGCGAAGTTGGATACGTCAAAGATGAGAAAGTCGTTGAGGACGTGGTTGCTGGCGTGCTACGCCAAGCCATTGAGGTTCCCGAACACTGCGAGCTCTTCAATCCTGTGGCAGCACTGAGTTGGATATTACAAGAAGAGTATGTTACCACAGTCGAGAATGAACACTCTAACGTCTCTTAGTTATCAACGCCTTTGCCAGGAGCTAGGCCTTGCCAATTTCTCTGCCTTAGATACTGAAGGTGGCAACGGGATGTTCAAAGAGCTGCCACTCGGGCTAGCCATGGCACGAGCATGCCTCCCAAAAGATGCTACCAGGTTGTCTGAGAAGGGCGCTTGGCTGCTCGAGGCAAAGAACGACCAGCGACAAGCACTGGTAGCGAATGGGCCGACTGACGGCCGGGGCGGTGGTGGTTCGGGGGTGCAAAACACTCTTGATGACATCTCGTCGCCAAGTCTAGAGAACGGACAGTATCATACTTGTGAGTTGTGCGGTAATGCGATGAGTAGCCACAATGGCCCTCGAGTCGGCTGTTTATGCAATATGCCCCCGATTTGTGGAGGAACTGATATACTGTATGATGAAGAGGGTTATACTATGGCGGGTGTGATTCAACTGCAGAGCTACCCAGAATTGCCTCCTTGGTGCACGATTCCTCCAGCCAACATGTACAATATTATTCCGCCAGTGGATGATCATACGATCAACCCTGCGTTGATCCAGCAGTTTTAGCAAATACAAGTAAAATTAACCATACCTCGTCCTTTACCCTAAAATAAGTCGAGCTTTCCAGTAGATACATGCGATGTTCAGTATGAGGTTCCCAATCAAGTTTTAAATATGGAGGAATTGGGTTGCCATCAACGACTTTGTGACATGCTACTTCGACCTTCTGTAGTCTGCCTGGAAGAGGTACAATGCAACTTCTGCTGGCGTGTGCTGTCAGCGTCCCCTTCTGTAGTCGACAAACGGACCAATTGTAACTCATGGGACTGAGGTGCTGCATCCGAGGCGCCTTGTTAGTCAGCTAAATCCGTCTGTTATGATAGGTGATACACACAAGCTCCTTTACAATCTGGTCGAGGAGAGGTTCAAATCTTTTCAACGGCTCATTCTTGAGTCGGACAGCATTGGCATCCTCCTCAAGTTCCGGTGGTCGCTCGTAATCAGCTTCATTGAAATTAAAGCTGGCCGCTTCCGCAAGTAAAGCTTCCAAAGCCTTTGTTGCTCTTATAGCCGTGACGAACGCCATATCGCTATATGTTAAAGTGCGTAGGTATCTTGGTAAAGTGACGGCTTCTCAGTATACACTGAGAACGAAGAAAAAAGTGTAATAATCTGAGGAGAAGAACGCAGAAGGTTGTTCGACATACAGTATTTATCCCAAATTGAACTGGTAATGAATAGTGGCCTCGTTCTTCGCCTCGAGAGTTGTAATGGGAAGGCCCGCATTGAGCTTTCGTTGTCATTTTCAAAGTCCTCGGCAAAATGATTATCCGATTATCCGATAATCCTCTAGATGTATTACATAATTCTGACGCTCGAGAGGAGCAGAGCCACTTCTATGAGATAAACTTCAGTAGTTGAAAAAAATGGGAGAGCGAAATGCATAATTTGTTGATAATAGTAGTCATGGTTTTGACAGATGCCAAGTATGTATATAATCTTCAGCCATGTTGACCTAGCTATCTGTCTCTAGAGGTGGACTTGGTAGATGAAAGACCAAAATTGTAAGAGTTCAAGTGACTAATTCAATGGGCTTGTTTCTGCTACATACGAGTATTCTAAACCTAGGGAGGAAAGAAAGAAAAGGGATAAGGATCGTGACGGATCACGTCGTGCTTCCGAAGGTCTTCCGAGTCTGTGCGTCCTGGTGCGTGCACCATTTGTCGATAGTTGGCTGAGGGACGCCGAAGCCCAATACCAGGCCATAGCCCTTGACAAAAATATCACTTCTTAGGGGGTGGTGGGGGGATGGTTCCTCCTGGTGAACCCTTTACGATTGCTTGCATCGAGCCTGCTTTCGTAGCGGAAGTAGTGTCGGTGCTCGGGGGAGGGTCTGATAAGGAAGTTGTATTAGTGATGTGTTCATTAAGATGGGGGTAGACTTGCCCGGCATAATGACTGAGGCTTCGTGAGACGAGCGGAATATATATAAAATACTTCTGGCGATGCTTTAGTGGTGAATAATCAGTATTATTGCCCAACGGTGTGAGAGAATGCAAGCAAGTACGTACTGCTGGTCTGGAATTTATTTGGATATGTTCACATATCAGATTGAGTAGGCTGAACTCTTTGAAGATTTATTTCGCCCCGAAAGCAGATATTGGAGGATATATATACCTGCATACGTCCTTTCTGGCCACCAAGTTCGCGCGACATCGTCTCATTATCACCGTGCATGCACTCAGCTGCACGCCGTTCAGGGTTTGATGTGAGTTTGTGACCAAAAGGGAAATCGGATATACCATACTCCAACTTGGCCGGGGAAAGATTCGGGAATACGGAGGCTAGATACAGTATGGGTCAAGAAACTGGCCTCATATACTGGACGTCAGAGGGAGGCCGTGAACAACTAGGCATTGGCCAGTCTCGGTGAGGTACAGTCGTGTCTGCATTGCTGGGATAGCTTTGACTGTAAGTTGAATAACCCTAGCAACGTGCAAATAAGCCTGTTCAAAACATATATCACGACCCGGAGAAGGACGCTACAGGGCTCAATGTGATGTAGCCATGCAGACAGTGCTTGATCGAAATGAGGGATACCCATGCACATCTTCACCTGTTACGACTTTAGACGATGTAGTTCTCACCAACCCTCGATCCAGGGAAGGGATTCAACCCGAACTGCAACCTCAATGGCTTGCATTAACATGTTGTAGTATTTGTACCTGGCCGGTCCTACGGCCTAGTCCGTCCAGGACTAGAGTCATCAATACTTTACATTGACCTCTTATAGTGAAGGGTATTAAGCAAAGCCGCTGTATGCTCTCCTTCGACGGCTTGCATAGTGACATTCACATTTTTAACTTGCCAACTCTGGCGAATCGTATGTCCATTGGGTAAGAAAGGAAGGTCAGTGCCGGCCAGGCGAGCTATTTTTCTATAGAGAGTTGGCTGGCAGGAACCAAGTAAGACGTACAGATCATACAGACCCGACCTGATGGTCATCGTCAGGGGGCTGTTACTTAGCCGCTCACAATTATTCATTGGACGAGATGTACTTGCATTCTGAAGATCGTCATTGGTTATACGCCGAATGCCTTAGCTTATGAAGTAGTCTTCACCCAGATGAGAGGCCTATATACAGTATTTCAATCCTCAACATGCCGAACTAACATAGTCCGATGTTCATCCATGCTTCGGAAAAGGATCCTGGAGGCTTGCCATGGCGCTGATGGCCTGATCTGGCAATCAGCGTACTAATCAACTCTGCTCAATACCATACATTCGTGCTTTGGCTGAACCATTATATGCTGGAATAACTATAGTGGGTCAAATGACACGCTTTAAGAATATGCAATGTGTAACCTGCATTTGCTTATATCAGCTTGACACATTGTCACTAGCTAACCTGCATTTGCTTATATTAGCTTGACACATTGTCACTAGCTAACCTGCATTTGCTTATATTAGCTTGACATATTGTCACTAGCTAACCTGCATTTGCTTATACTAGCTTGACACATTGTCACTAGCTAACTTGCATTTGCTTATACTAGCTTGACACATTGTCACTAGCTAACCTGCATTAGCTTATACCAGCTTAACACATTGTCACTAGCTAACTTGCAGAGGATAAGCTACGTCACAAAGTGCTTCTTATACAGTGTTAATTAATTCAATACACGGTAGCGAGCTAGTTACTTTCCCGCATGCATAGGTATCTGCGCAGCACTATGTATGTAGCTATTTAGGCTAGACAAGAAAGGTCACGTCCGTGCCATCATACAGTACTGAGAAAATTCATTGCCAGATTCCAACACTGCAGCATTCTTCTCGTAAGGCATACAAAGTGCGTTATATCGGTACATTTTTGTGTCTTGGTATTCAAAAGCATATTGCCCTTGGAGTTTCTGATACTAATATCAGTATGCAGCAGTTGAAGTTGGAATGAGGGACAGCGCGACTTTGTTTCCTGTACTCAGCTCTGTTTCGGCGCGCAATTCTCACAAGGATCTCCGTTGGGTTTAATGCCTGGAGCTTGACCTCCCTCGCACAGTTTGCACATTTCCGTGATAATCTAGTTACGAATTAGTCACAGATAGTGCAATTTAGAAAAAAAATGAATATCCGCACCAAAGTTGCTCAAATTTGTAGATGAATAGTATTGTGGTTGTCGTTGATGTTAGGCTCCTGAGAAGTTAGATATTGGGTAGCAAAGAGCTTTAATACTTTGCTCACATCACATGTGGCTAAGGCAGCGTCACGTGAGGCACGGTTGTGATTAAGGTTATGAGGTAATAAACCCCGCCGACACCCCGCATCACGCTGCTCTGCCAATTTCTTCTGAGCCGAGCGTCACGTCCGATTTTCATCACGCTTCACCACGTCGAGGCGCAGAGGATGGCATCAAACCCCGCCGATACCCGAATACCAGAAGCTTCTGAATGCGATTCATTCGAGGAAGCCGAACGATCCTTTCAAGAGTATGGGGTTTCTGTACCAGACTATTCCGGGAATTGGAGACATCGTAGAGTCTCTGAGCTCGGAGGAAGGCGAAAATACAGAGACATTCAACAAGTGTTTCAAAGACATATTATTCAAAAACGAGGTATTTAGTGCAAGCTGCTTTTCTGCATTGATACTAATATCCCTTAGTATATTAAAGAGATCTTACAACCATACAGTCAAAAACCGCCGAACTTCGCATTCCCCCTCGGTTTCGATCCGATCCATTACTATGTGCTCGCAAAAGATCCAAAGATAGGCCAAGATAGAGGCCATCCCATAAGTGTCTATGTTTGGCGGAAACACACCCATCTGGATTGTGCCTTGGGCTCGCTAAAAGGAGATTTCGTCACGAGCGGCCCTCGGCCTAATCGCATGTTCTTGGTACCTTACCCTCAAATAGAGGGGGTTTTCAACGAAGCCCAAATTAAAATGGAGGAAGGAGGCATGTGAGTAACCCAAGTCGGGAACTTTCGTACCCTATCTAATAGCGACCAGCCTGATAGCACATCCACGGCACGCTTTCATTGTGAAGAAGGGGTTTGCGTTCAACTACACATGGCTTGGGATTTGAACAGGGTAATCATGAGTGGTTACATAAAGGTGTCCAATAGACAATACATTTTGAAGTTTCACCCGAATTGATTCCCACTGAATTGATTTCCATTGAATTGATCCCAAATCGACTGGTATGATGGGATTTCCATGCCTCCAAAGAGTGTTGGCTGCGTTCGTGGGTTCTGATAGAAGTCGTGGGCTGATCCTAATCTTGACAGGTTGGCACCGAGGTCCGGAGGCAAGGCAAGATTAGCTGAATCGAGTCTGCTTTCCGCAACATCAGGGGGTTCTGAGAAGGACTGTGATGGAAGATCATCATGATTCGATTCAACATGGACTAGCGGAGGCGATCCTAAAGGAGCTGTGGCTGCTGGCACATTGTTTCCGGATCTGGCGGCCTCTAATTGAAATATGGGCTGTCGCGAACGTGCTATGGAATCAGCATGATCGATGTAGTTGCTTGCGGAAACCTTTTTAACCTTATTCCGCCGGATGTAAGAACGGACGACGTTCGGAGCACATCCCATCAAGTCCTTGATCTCGGCCTGTATCTGCCGGACCTGCTCGGTAGGGCAGTCTCTGGCGCAGTCGTGTTGGTACAAAAATTTGAAAGCGCCGTGAAACTCATGGGCGCAATGGGCACAGCTGATCAATCTGTGGCAGTCTGCCAAAAGAGAGATAAGCATAGATTTCGGCCCGTTTGAGAAGAGTTGTTCACCTACGTGTAGCCCCGTGGCGTAGGAGGCGAGATTGTGTATCGAATGAAGACGTGCAGCATCTACATGGGAAAGCTTTGGATGCCTGGTTGACTGCATTTGTGACTTCGCTCCCCAGAAATCCGCTCAATTGCCCCACAACTTGGTTCATGTCATCCTGTGATCTCATTGTAAGAGCAAGGCAAGTTGATTGGGGCTTGGTCCTCACCTGTAGAGACTTGAAATGCACAAGAAGGTGTGTGCGCAACTCCCCGAATGATGGCCATGGCACCGAACACAGATTACAAATTAGTGAAGTTTGACTCATCTTCTTCGCGTAGATAGAAGAGTTATCAGTGGCAAGGTTTGCATTAGGTGATATCGCAGTGTTAGCAGCTTTATGGTTAATGAAGTGTGGGGATTTCCGTATCCCATAGCGGTGCGGGGGTTAAAATTACCCACTGTTCAAGTAAGATGATCACTGCTACCTCCCACGTACTTGAAGCCACGGCGTCTACAGAAGCGTGTTAATTCGATGGAACATTCACGCAAACCAAAACTACAACGCCAGTAAATTTTCATGAGAGAGCAGCTAGACATGGTTATAGCACAGTCAACCTTGCTGTGTCAGCCCATCATATTGCGAGGGACTTCGATGCCTTGGTGGCACCAACATTTATAATCTTCATCCTCTACGGCGCCAGGCATCATGCTAAGTAGACCATATCAACATCAATACGACTACCGATGACTGAAGGCAGCATCAAAGATAATATTAATATAGGTGGAAGCTGCCCTGGGAAAGGGACGCGAGGTTCGCATGTCCAGTAAAACGGTCATAGCCAACCTGACAAATCCTTCAAAGATGGCGATCTATGAATGGTTGGTGGGCTCGAGACATGTGGGCCTTTAGTTGCTTCCGCTATTTTGTTACGAGGGAGTTTGATCGCAATCGCTGCCTCCCCTCACCCCACCGCTATTTCGTGGGAACTGTACCTCTTCGATTGCCTGTGCTATCCTTGATTTGCATATGCAACGGGTCGCACACTCTGATAATAATCTGTACGATGCTTAAGTTGGTGTTCTTAACGATCTCTCGTAGCGAGAGCTGGCATTCGAACTTGATGTTCAACAAATGGATGGGAACTGCTTGTGAACGGGTCGGTAACGGTGAATTTGGGTACGTGTGGGTGGTATCCCCAGTGCTCCTAGGATCAGCGACGGGAGTGCACACCTGGTGCAACTTTCTCAATTAAGCCTTGACATATGACAGGAAACTGCATTGTCCCGTGGCAAGTGATAAGTTCCAGCAAATCATTGATTGCATACCCAAGTCACCCAAGTAGTTGCTGCAGCCCCCATTTGACCACGTCTTTCGCGGCCGACACAAGCCAGTGTAATATGCAACTGCTTACCGCGAACATGCTCGCTCCCACACCTACGTGATCGAAACGACCAATGTAAAACACACTGATCCCAGACAAGCATCCATTTCTTTGTGATATGGATAACGACCATGGTCTGGAAAGATAAGATGGTTCGCTCAGCCGGGCTAGTCGGCCATGCGTAACATGTCCATTCTTTATCCATTCTTGATGTCTGAGTCTTTTGACTTATCATCTACTTATATCGAAGCTCGTATTCACCTTGAATTGCCTCTTCATTGTCGAAGTACGAATCTTCACATCTAAGCGAACAACGTTGTCGGCCGTCATATGACCAAGGTAAACACCAGCTTTCTATCATGACCTGACAGATCTGAACCTCCAAAGATGTGTACAGTTATTACCGACTACTACAGCTGTGGCCATGTCAAAGGGACGCGGACTGACAAGACTGGTTGCCCGAATCCGAACTCCTGTTTAAAGACCTACCGAAATGGTAGAACATTCACACAAAATTGCGGCGCCACGGCTTGCAACACTCCGCCGTCCTCCTGAACTAGCCAGGGCTTGCTCACTAAAGGTGAGGTTGCCCAAGGCCAGGGTAGAGTGCGGGGTCAGCTGTGGACCTATTTTTGCGGGTTTACATATGCTTGCTCTGTACCTAGCAGGCAACGCACAGTATATAACAATACGTAACAATGCAATCGCTGTAATCTACTGCTCCATTAGCTATTTGCCTTTTCCTTTTATTGTTGAACATCTTGACTTTCTTGGTAACATCAGTTAGCGATTCATACACAGCATCATGGCCCTCAAACTTCATATCCCAGATTGCATCCAGATTCCGGCTCACCGTCTACATCTGCCAGAACCCAGCCAGCCTCTCCGGATTCAAATCGAAGGCCCAACTCTGGCAATTGAACGACTGCTTCCGACGATATCATGGCAGACTGACCCCACACACTTACATTTTCCGCAGCCGGCCGGCCCGGCTCTTGCAAGATTGGCTTTCAAAGCAATATATAAAATGGAACCCAAAGCAGGTGATGATATGGTTGTACGGGATGAATATCTAGGCTGGATAGTGGAACAGCCATTAAGGTAAATACGTCCTTGGGTTCCCAGATACCTTACTCTGTTACTGATCACAATAGTCGCATCGACTACTATGGCGTTACGTTCGATCATCTTGTTACGCTGGACGAATCAGACCCAGACGTCTTGCAGGTCAACATTATCGAAGTAGAAAACGATGCGGGAGCCTATGCGACCGAATGGCTGCCATTCAAAATAACATTAGCGGATTACACAGGGAAGATGGTTTTAGCTGTGCCAAGATGTTGTCAAAAGAGAAAGGGGTCGCAAGATCGGACCAGAGTAAACAGCTCCGTCGCCGAGCGGGTGTCATCCAGTTCGGGATGACCTGCATTGTGGGTGATATGCTGCACAAGTAGGAATTCATTCTCATATTAATGCTATTATCAAATATAAAGCGTTTTAAAGCCAGCATCCGGTCATGGGGCGTCAACAGCCACTTGGGAGACGGAAGACATTAGACTACAGGTTTTGGAACCTAGCGGATCGTGGTATCACGGCAGTTACGCAATGATCCGTTACATATCATGCTCACTGAGAACAGCTCTCAAATCCATAATATCATCTGAGAATATTTCACGTTTGCCTCTTCCATTCCCTGGCTGGCGATCTGCCTTCCTGCTATCCGATTTGCTTGGGGTACGCTTCCGCTTGTTCGGCACCAATTGGACAAGCGGAGGTCGAATCGGTTGGAGCAGTGAAGCCCGTTCAAAGTCAATCAGCATAACGGCATTCGTGTCAGGATTGAACAGCATGTTTGCCCGTCGCACATCCCGGTGAATCACCCCCTCGCTATGAAGGGCCTGCAGGGCCCGAAAAGCCTCGCCTTGGAGAGATTGCTGCCCGTCCTTCGCCCACTGCGAAATACTAGAACCACCCCAAGATAGGAATGTCAAATGCACAACATAGACTCGATGGTCATAGTAATAGATTTTGCTCATGGACCGGAGGTCAATAGCGCCCAGGAAGACGGGCACGTATACACCTTGGATGGGCCTGAGCCGCTGATAGACCGCAGTCTCGTGCTCGAGGTCCTTGACAAAAGCTTGCACGGTACCTTTGCTAACAAAGGTGTAGCCATAGGCGAGGAGGGTTACTCTAAACAGTACACTCCGCGCACCACCTTCGCCTAGCGGCGTGATCCCATCGTCAAGAGACTGCTTTAGCTGTTCTCGGAGAAGGCGAATCCACTCTGTGTGATTGATCGGATGATGCTCACGGTCGCCTGCGTCACCTTGGCGGTGAAGCCTCACGTTCGGACATTTCGAATCCAGGAACCCTCCTTGAACCATCCCCAAAAGGCATCTTTGGGAACAGTATGGCTGCTCCTGCGCACCACTTCCTTCTGGAGGAGGCCGATGCGCCAGGCGCTGGCTGCGCCGGACCTCTTTTCGTCCCTTAGGAGTGGGAGTATCCGGTGGCTTTGGTGCTGCTTCGTCATCGTCGGATGATTCCGGCTGACCCTTTCTTGACTGTCCCTCAGGCAGTCCATCAGGGGACCGACGTCTCCTTCGACGGAGTAAGTGCGGTGAGCGGCGCGGTGAGCGATCGACCTCTTCGTAGGTTGTAGGTATATAGCAAGACGAGTTTTCCGGCGATGCCGACCGTTCATTTTCGGGAATAGAACGTAGTGTTGCTTCGAAATCCTCAGCCCAGGTCCTAAGGCTACCCATAGCTCTCTGGCGCTCCTCTTGCCCGTGCTGCCGGCGTTCGCCAGGCGCGCCGAGAGCCGTCAGGGTAAACGCCAAGTATTGACCGACAGCCGAGCAAATGTTGGCACTGTTCGGATGAGCCAATACCTCTGGACCAGGCTCCGCCAAATGATAATACAGAGTCTGTGGCTCGTCCCAATCGACCTTGAGAAATACAATCACCTCGCCCGTCGTAAGCAGGCCATACTCGAGACCACTTTCTACTATATAATGATATGTCTGTGTAATGGCCGATGCTACCAGCTTCTCTGCGTGGTACTGAAAGCGGGCGTCGGGGTCGGCAGAGGTCGGTATTAGCTTCCGATTTACCACTTCTTTGTAGATGTCCATCGCCCGAAGCCCGACACGAAGATGCGCAACGGTCAGCTTGTGAGGCGGCTTGTACTCGCAGATATAGATCATGGTACGTAGTGCCGACATGGAGCTGTCGTCTCGGTAAACACATATCTGATCTGGTCGTAGTTGGTGGAGATCGCGTCGATGGTTTGGCGTCCGCGGCGGTGATGCTGGAGTTTCCCTTGCCACAACCTCTTCGGCGACATCACTGATAGCGTGCGGATGATTCTCGAAGATGATACCCTCTCCAATTTGATAGGCGCTGCTGACTTCTTCCACTCTTTTTAGCTGCTGTAGAATGGCCCTGACCGGATCCTCTACGCTGTTATGTAGAAAATATTCGAGGGTCTTCTCGTCCGCAATCGGCCGCTGCGAGATCCTGTTACCGAGGCCGGCAAGGAAGTTTCTGTTCTCAAAAACACGGCGCTTGGTAGGAAAGGTATCGTAGAGTGTGCCAAAGACGATTCTTTGCTGCTCGATGAAGTCGGGCCATGGCCTCAGGTTCTTCGGACACCATTTGTCACGAGGATTGGTTATGGGGCCCTTCGAAGTCAGCTGCGGGTTTGGTTCGATGGCGAACCTAGAGAATACAGAGGCATGGCAAGCGGCGATGTATTCGTCGAATGTTGTTGGTCGTGTCTGTTCTTCAGAGATATCGGCGCGTTGCTGCTCCCTCTCGGCGCGTTGCTGCTCCCTCTCGGCGCGTTGCTGCTCCCTATCGGCGCGTCGTCGCTCCTCCTGTTGTCCTCTCTCCGCTTCTTCTCGCTCTTTCTCTGCCCTTTTGACGAGTTCTAAAGCTTCTCGAAGTCGGCTTTCCAGATCGTTTGGATTCCTTTGTTCAGCCATGATGCATGAATTGATGTCGTGGTGAACAATGTGGCATGAACTTCCACTTGTGCTGGTGTTTTGAGGTACCACCTAATTGATATGGGACCACTAAGCGTTGCGCGGGGTTACGGTTTTTAGCAGCTCTGGCAAGGCATTGTGCAGATACAAGCCTACAGTGTTTCAGCCCACTCTGGCCTCTAGCCCTCCTCGTCATGTAAGTCAGTCAGGTACACGAAAACAGCGTACCTAGGCTCGTTTAAGCGAAAGCGCAGCTTCTCTGCTCTCCTCCAATACGTGCATGTGACTGTATGTTTACCAGTCGAACTCGAAATCGGTTTCCGCTTTCTAAAATCGAACAGTTTATTAGAGTTGGACCCACTCCGGTCTTGGCACTGACCGGTACTTTGTGAGATAAGCGCAGTACTTCAGGTCATCAAGTACATAGTAACCAGCACTCACCTTAACTCTCCGGTGGTGATGTTGGGTGGGCACTTGCGGTGAGTGCGCTCGTAATGGGCGCACCAACGTTAGCGATGTGCCTTAGGCTCTGAACTGGCCCAAGCCTCTTAGATGCTAAACTAAAACAGTGCGAATAACTCCTTATTCTACCGGCAGCTTATAAAACAGCAGACTATTATTGTTGTAAAACGAATCCTATATTACAGCTAAATTTAATAGCCACAATCCGGAGACAGTGAGAATGTATATCGAATGATGAATCCTTTAAAAAGGCCTAGTACTTAGGTTTAACGGACGATGCGGTTTGCGGCCAAATCATTATCCAGTCCGGTGGGGTGAACATAGATTATATACCTATCCCCACTCATCCCAACTTGCCCTCCTCACCCTCCTCACCCTCCTCACCCTCCTCACCCTCCTCACCCTCCTCACCCTCCTCACCCTCCTCACCCTCCTCACCCTCCTCACCCTCCTCACCCTCCTCACCCTCCTCACCCTCCTCACCCTCCTCACCCTCCTCACCCTCCTCACCCTCCTCACCCTCCTCACCCTCCTCACCCTCCTCACCCTCCTCACCCTCCTCACCCTCCTCACCCTCCTCACCCTCCTCACCCTCCTCACCCTCCTCACCCTCCTCACCCTCCTCACCCTCCTCACCCTCCTCACCCTCCTCACCCTCCTCACCCTCCTCACCCTCCTCACCCTCCTCACCCTCCCTCACCCTCCTCACCCTCCTCACCCTCCTCACCCTCCTCACCCTCCTCACCCTCCTCACCCTCCTCACCCTCCTCACCCTCCTCACCCTCCTCACCCTCCTCACCCTCCTCACCCTCCTCACCCTCCTCACCACTATGAACTTACCCTGGCTGGAATATAGTCCTTTCGATGCACTCGGTATTGATCCGGCCAATTACAACCCACCAGCTATTCAAAAAGCATTCCGAATCGCCGTACTGCATTGCCACCCCGATCACCGTGGTGAACACGTGCCACATAATAGATGGCCTACCGTCGACCATGCACGAGCTTCTAGGGATTTCCTTCTTTCTACCGAAGAATGCAAAGGCTTCTACCAGGATTATCCAAGATCATTTTTCCCTGCCGGCTGCAATGCAGGCGATCCCATAGCCTACAGCATTGTTAAGCAGACTGGATTCGTCACATGTCCCTACTGCTACATGATCACTAAAACCACATCAGAGGCCGACCATCTGAACAATTCGCACCACTTGCGAATTTGCACCCTTTGCGAATCTCATATAACTCTTAGCGGTATTGACGAACATCACCAAGCTGAGCATATCTGCCAACTATGTTGGGGGGAGGTTGTGAGTATGGCTGAACATACGATCGATATGCATACCTGTGGACATTGCAACTCCGTGCTTGACGACCCCCAGAAACACTTACCGATGCAAGCTTGTTTTCTCTGCCAAGCGAAAGAGATTGAGGTTTTAATACCCACTTGTTTACTGCAGAATCATCTCACTTCCCATCATGAATTGCAACTGTGCCCAAGGTGCAAACCCGGAAGAGAAGGGTTTGCCAACCATGTTGCCAAGTATCATGAGTGGATTGAATGTCCAAAATGCGAAACAGTTATCGCAAGTGGAACACTCTTTTCACACATGAAGCAAAAGGATCGGTGGCAAAGGTGCCCGGATTGCCCCGATCTCGAGTCAGAGTTCGAGAGGAGTCATATCGAACTTTGTCACCTAGAGAAGCACTGTGACGAATGCGGTCTAACTCTAGCGTCTGCGATCTTCGAATACCACCTTACGACGGTTCACTTCTGGGTGAAATGCGATGAATGCGGCAATGTGCTGAAGCAGGAGGAACTTGGTACACATCGTCGGGTGGTCCACAATGTCCAAAGATGCCCCGTACCAGCCTGTTTCGAGGTCCCTGCCGAAACTCGACTTGCGCAACACATTATTGATTCTCATTCGGAGAAGACCTGTCCATTATGTCGTCACTCTGCGGTGGACCTAGTTCCACATATAACGGAACATCATTTAGTCGGCGGTTCTTTTGTTTCAGTAACACATCCTATTGCCGAGTCATTATCCATTGCCCAAGAGAAAGAGGAAGAGAAAGTCCGTTGCCGTACTTGCGATTTTCGAGGATCTCGTTCCGAGGTAGGCTTACATGCAAAGAAATCTCATGAGTAAGTACTCATACCACGTGCAAATATATTAGCTTACAAAATACTAGAAAACGCAGAAAGTCTGATAAGGTCCAATGTGAGCATTGCAATCAGACGTGGCCACCAAATAATATACAGCGTCACGAGAGATCATGTAAAAAGCGCAAATTAGGACAGTAGGAGTGAAGTTAGCAGTGGCGGGAAACGGCACCGTCTAGTACAGATTTGTACTGGAATTATCTGCCAGATCAGCCGTCGGCATGGCCGAGTGGTTCTGTTGCTCTCAGCAACGAGAGGGTTCAAGGTCCTTGGGGGTATGCCTACGGAGACATACGTGTCGACGAATGGTCGTGTTCGTAAGCATATCTCATTAAACAGTTTACAACCCTTCCTAGGCCCAAGGATCACCAGCCAGCTGTATCCAAGTCTAGGGAGGGCAGACCACGATTCTAAGGGGTAATGGGGTTTCTAACGGATTTGGAGAATGGGTAGTTTTATTGCATATAGTATGGAAGAATCGTACAGGAATGCCAGAGCCCATGGGCCTGCCCGGATTTGAGCACTTAGCACTATTTCCCTGCTCCTATACGGGAATGATAGTCATCACACTCCAACCCTCCATCTGCCTCGGGAAAATCCAGCTCAGCTTTGTAAAGAGCTTGTCGAGATCGGCGCCAGGTGATTAGCGGATGGGGAGAGCTCAGAAACGGTAGCCCGGGGCACAATGCGTTGCATTATCTTCGGGCCCGCAGTCAGACAAGTAGTCATTAGGTCGTACGTGGCACACGTTGTTGATGTGATCTGTAGGATTAGCCCAGCCCTTTGAACAGAAGCTACATACGTACCAGAAGCTCTTCGGTCATACTCTGGGCCGAATATCCTAGCATATTGGCGCCAAAGGCAAGAATTCGAAGCACATTGTGAGCAGCTATATACGACCTACACTGCGACATATCCTGGGCTACCCGAAGCCACTCCCAGACTAGCCAAAGCCGAAATGAAATCGTCGCTATTTGACGCAGAGTCCCACCCCAGGATACTATGAAGCCCTCAAAGACAACGCCAACTGAGAGGCACAAGCAGGCTCCTAGGGAAATGCAAGCGAGAGGTACAGGGGCGAATGACCGTTGTCCAGGACTCCATGTTCCTCCTGCAAGGAAAGACTTCTGCCTGTTAGGAAGCCATAGCTAGAATAGGCTGAGACACAACCTACCTCCCGAAGCATACTCCATAATGAGAGTGTTAGTAACAAGTAACGAAACGGCAACTCATATCTTTGCCAGGACAGGGCCAGAAGGGTCGCCGAGGTGGACATTCTAACAATTAATGTAAAAATAAAGCAAATAATAAATATATACCGATGTCGCACATTTAGCGGTATTAACGCATAAACCTCGTTCCGTGACGGAAGATTCTAAACGGTATAGCAGTTCCAAAGTGTAGTTAAAACCTCGGTAAATACTGCTCCGCTAACGATAACGAGCCTAGAATTATTAAGCTCTATAAGAAGTTAGTATAATAATACTAAGAAGATTTAGTAACGACTAAGTATAAAATAGGTAAAAACCAGAGCGTTATACGATATAGACCAGAACTATAGGGCCTCGGGGCTTTTATATACGTCGTCGGCTATCGAAATATCCCTAGGTCTTCCTGCCCCGTATTATCGATCACTCAGTAAACGCGCCGACGCTCAGTGGCGTCTTTACAGCAGAGTAGGGTTATATAGGACTTATAGACTATATAAAGTACCTTTATTTAACTAACATCCAACTAAGGTATTAATATTTACGTTCGACTATACGGAAAGTTTAAAAAGGGGCTATAAAAGCTGTCCAAATAGTTTTAGCTAAAGACTTATAAAATAAAGTATACGTAGCTATTATAAGCTTACGAATATAAGAGAAATTGCTTCGAAGCTAGTTATTCCGTAATAATAGAAGTTCTTAAAGTAGCGTATACTAAAAAGGTGTAATAGTTTTTAGACTCCTACCTCAATCTTCGTCCAATTTACTTATCCAGGGGTAAGGTGAGTAGAATCGCCATCACGGCCTCCCTCACAGTTGTCAGACATTAAGGCTTCGTTCTGAAGTGTAATAACTACGGGGATTACTAGTAATTACCGCTTAGGTCTCCTAAAAGCAACAGATAGCCCCTTAATAGTCCTGTCATAAAGTGTCCAATAAGGGACATCACATAACATACCAGATCTCTTTCGCTCCACTTCCTTACAGCCTACTAATTGTCTCCTCCCATATCTTAAGATTCGAGGTATCCTTATCGCTTGAGGTACAAACCGGATTTGTCCGGCTCTAATCCTTGGAATCTGCCTAGGCTATAGAAGCACGCAGCCAAGTATAAGTCTGGTGAGACAGCTGCAAAGGCAGTCGCACTGGTAAGAAACGGCACCGGTCCATCCGATCAAGGAGGCCGCCTTCACTAGAGTGAAACCCTTTAACCCTTCCCACTACCCGTCCTTACGATTAGCAGGCAGCTCTAAGTACTAGGTAAAATCAAGTACTGACCAGCTTCTAGTCCCCTGGGAGGAGACTAGATTAATGAATGCTACATAGTACCCTGCGTTAACCACTCGTGTATATGTTTGTACCGATGCTGAATCTAGGAAAGGGGCTAGGCTGGCACTGTGCTTCGAGCTGTCCTGTGGTGACATAGAATATTGAGATCGAGCAAGCTATAAATCAGTCATCCGTTCCTCGTAATACATTGCAGATTATTTTCATCATCTCCTGCTCAGGTATTTCCAGCCCTTTCACGCTCTCAACCTCCAGTACAATGAACAGTGTCCCCACTGAGTACAAAGCCACTGGGCTCGATCTCCTCCTTTTAGCAATCCCCATAATAGAAAACGATGCCGCAGACTCCGGCTTATGTTCAAGTGGCCCGCACTGGCTTGGCCAATCGAGCGATGCAGCCTCTATGGAGATGCCGACAAGCGAAAACACCTCTGGCTTTGCGACCTCGTCGGGAGTAACAGATCGACCATGCACTGCTCCCACGCTTCTCCACCAATCTTTAAGTCATTCAGGCTTTTCCATGGGTTGCCAAAACAGTTCCTGCAACGATGGCCTGTTGAATGCATTCGTCGAAGAAGACTCAGAGACAGGTGATTTGAGGAGTTTGTCAGATACGTCTTCTATCACGGACTCGGTCTCTCGCTATCGTGCCTCGCTGCATCACTCTCACACACGGGAAATTGGTACCCCTGAATTCTTCTTGTAAGTCTCATCCCTATCTTCTGAACCAACTACTCATGGGATGTCAGAGAACACTTAGAAACAGTACCACATCTCGCAATCGCAGAAAATTACCTTCTCCTTCATATTTGCTTTTACGCGAACAATAGAAGTCACCAATCCTGCCCCGACGGATGGATTAGCGGTCTCCCTGCGTTTGCTTTCAGCGTTAATTTGAGCCGTAAACTGGCCGGCCAGCTGTCCCCGGACGAGTTCATGTTGACGCTCCTTGCTCTACTGTCTACTTACCGCATTCTCAACCAAATGCAGCCCTTCACACCGACCCAGCGTAGCGAGAGCTACCTCACTGGCCTCGAAGAACTTGGGCGTGGCGGGAATATCGAAGACGCGGGTAGCCTATTGGAACGCATTGCTCACTCAGCAATCAAGATCGGTAGAAGCCTGGGGCTCCCTCTCCTCAGCATCTCCTATCTATGGCCCCATCAGTTGGAAGGGTACGTTGAACAGAGTCCGCAAACAGTACGCCTGGATGCATACTGCTCGGCAAGGCTGTCTAAAACCTGCACACATGCACAGACAATAATCGAAGTAAACCAGTTACTAGGAGTATAATGTACGTTTATTGCACTTTGTTCTCCTTCAGCCTAACGGTAATAAACTATTAATACATAATGAAAAGTATCTGCAAGCAGCACCTGTTTATATCAATCTTTACATAAGGAATACATGCGGCAGGATATTAGGTCATTCTGACAGATTGGACACGGGCGCACATGTTCGATGTCTGTAAAGAAGTAGGTTAGGAGGCGTTGCATAATAAAGGAAGACAGATCTTACGCGTTGCGTAGTGGTCCCGTACAAGACCCCAACAGCAGCTCTTGTCAAGCGCTTCTCTTTCCCCACTATGGCTACCTATAAATGCTACCATTGCCGCTCCGTCACTTCAGACACCCATAAGGGCAAATGCAACACTTGTGGCGCCAACCCACACGGGATGTGCGCCGATCCAAAATGTGGACCAAACGCTACCAAGCATAACCCAAAATAATCTTATCGATAGTAAATTGGTATATAAACATCCTTCTAGTGCCGTTCGCCAGCGCTAATTAATGAACAACTGCAGAAGTGCAGAGATGCTATACGTCTGTATAAATAGAACGTGTAGTTGATAAACTACGGGGAATCTTGTCTTAAGGCCGGGGTTGTATGTCATTGAGCATGGCAGGTTTACGTATCTCAAATATACGTAACTTATTTTGCAATTCCGTATCCGTTTGATAGTGACTTATGTTTACACTCTCTCGAGGTATCTATCCCAACTCAACAAATCTCAAGCTTGCGTCGTAGTCGTGGGCTGAGTGAGGCCCAAGCTGTGCCAAGCTTGAAATTGGGGGACCGTGCTATGTTGTCAGTACTTAAGGGGAACCACATAAGCCAGTGTTCGGCCTGTCTCGCCGTCTGGCAAAACTTCACAAATCATGGCGACCGATGCCAGCTTACCTCGACAGTATCCCATAACCATAAAGTCTTGGGAACGTTGTATCATCATTGAAGAAGGTCGAGTCATCAAAAGGGAGCTTCGCAAAGAGGAATTGGCAGAAACCTAGGCGGCGAGATCATGCACCCATTCTGGGCTCGTGAATGACTGATAAACGAGGCAGCATCTATTCAGTTCGTCGCCTCCCAAACAAATATACCCGTTCCCACATGTCGATTCTATGATGACCAAGACGGAATCGCCCATCTTGAAACGGAACGAATCAGGAATGGAGTGTTACTCGACGATCTTGCGGAGCAATCCAGGCCGGCCGCAATCCAGGTCGTCGACAAGGAGATTGAGGATGTGATTCTACCACAGCTTCGATCGCTACGTCGAAGTTTTATTGGGAGTGTTGACTCCAATCTTCCAGTATTTCCACCAAATCGAGTGTACGAACGAGATCGCCGTCCTTGGCCGCAAATATCTTCGAAAGGCGATACCTTTGTCTTTTGCTATAACGATCTCGGCCCTCAAAATATTTTTATCAACCCAGACATGTTCAAGATCGTCGGGATTATTGATTGGGAGTTTTCGGGGTTCTTCCCTCCCTATTTTGAGCTTCCATTGTGGAGGGTAGTCGATCGGCAAGATCGATAGAACATGTATGCTACCGCGGAAGGGCGGGAACTTGGTTTCTTTGGGCTCAAGCCGGGTGATTTGCAGGACTGTCTTACGTTGTCGAATTAAAGAGGGCTACTGGTCACTGGGTAAAGCAGGGCAGTCTTAGCTATAACTGGCAAAACCCGGAAGCTACAGTGCTGGCTTTCTGGAAGACTTTAAGTAGAGGCTTCAGATTGAACTTGGGTTTGAAGGTACTCAGATATATTGCATCTTCAGCGGTGTTAGAGGTAGTGCACAATAAACAAGAAAGATACTTGCAAAGCACCTGTATCTATGGGCGAGCCAGTGACCTTGTTTGAACGACTAGCACCTATTTTAGTGACCTGTTTTTGGTTCCCAGGGACTGAAAACCTCCTATAAGGTAAGACCCGCAACGACCAACCCCGGAAAGGTCTGTATATAGCAACAATGAAGCAAATACAAGATATGTACAGACGCTGTGCTTATCGAGTGGAATGCCTACACGCTAGGACTAACACTTATGATCAACCGTTTCCGGTGCTGCATCTTTGACTTGGTCCGGCCCATCCATCTCACTCCCCACAACTACAGTAGGCGGTGGATACTGCTTTTCCTAAGTTATTTAGTAGAAATCAACAAGTCGGAAGGGGGATTCGTACGACTTCGCCTATTATTAACGGTGACACTCCCCTGTGAGATAAGAAGAGATACTGTTTGTTCTGCTTACGCCTGCAGGGAACCTTGATATAGATGTAAATCTCTGCTCCGTGCTGTCGCCGAAATTTTTGCCAGCGCTCCACCCATGTTTTCCAGTTTTTGGCTATATTCTCGTTGCTACTGTTCCTATTTTTACGCGGTGGCAGCACACCCGGGCTTGGGTTGTTCCTTGAAACGTTCTCCATGTGCTCTTGAACAGTTTGTTTACCGTTCTTTGTTTGAGAGTCTATCCTCACAGTAGGGGCTATCCTTAGGGTGGGAAGAAGGGAAAAATATCCTAATTGTCAGCGAGTGATTCATTCTTTATATAGGTTTGAAATGCCTTTATTCTTGCTCTTTTGTCTCTTTTGTTACTTTTGTCTTGTTATTAGACCAGTGAACAAAACGAACGTAGTGGGGCGTCAAGGCTGGATCTGGATCCATACAAAGTTCAAATCAGGACGGATTTCGAACTTGAATTGACATTTGTGATTGGCTGCCCAGTACCTTTCGTGGATAAGTCTACATTGCACTTCGTTTTTGGTCTTTGAAACAAGCGAGCAATTCGTCAAGCTTGCTAAGTATACGAATTCATTATCGAGTACAAAAGGGCCCGAATCTGGGGACGCTGTTCAACCAGACCTTGGCTCGCCCGCCTTGCCAAAGGATGTTAAAAACGATTAGAGGTCGATGTGGCCAACCCCCCTTTGCCCCAGGTATCCTAGTAGACACCTACTGAAAATTGCCAGCCAATATTGTTCTGTTTACATACAATGGCTGTAAGGTCTTGTTCACATTCGAGGCGGGGTCACCAATACATATCTCAACAACAGCAAAGGTGCCGTACGCCATACCAGCCTATTGGTAGTAGGACAGCTCGTAGCGGAAAGGCTTCTTCGTGGCGTGGCGGGCGGAAGCACCTAATTTATAGTTGAATGCTGCACAGCTGCTACTAGGGCGGCTGGGATAACCTATTAAGCAACCAATCAATCAATTAGGGGCGCGATTACTATATAGTATATGCTTGACTTTTACCATATCTTATTATTTTTAGTGGCTACCTTTAATAAACTGTTCTGACATGAATTAAATATAGTACTGTAACAGCAATCAGTAGCAATCTAGTTTCCTGTTCCTGGTTTCTAGCGCTTTTCTGACAGCAACCGATTTCTGGTTTCTGGCGAGCGAGTTTCTGCCATGCTGGTTTCCCAATTCCTACTGGCAATTTTCTGCGACCAGTTTCTGCTAGCCAGTTTCTGCCAGCAGCCCAGTTCTGCCAGCAGCCCATTTCTGCCAGCTGACGATTTTCCATTTCTGCTAGCAGCCCAGTTCTGCCAGCAGCCCATTTCTGCCAACAGCCTATTTCCTACTATTCTTTTCTGCAATTCAATTCTGTCAGCAGCCCAGTGACAGCGTAGTTCCGGTTTTCTGTTTCCTGCCACCAGTAGCATTATAACAAGGGAGATTGCTGACCCAAGTGTTTTGAAATCTCATAAATACAGGTGCTTCCGCCCACTGCGTCTGTCCTACTCGTACTGTCACAAAACAGCTGGCTGTGAAAGAGCGGCCATAGCCGAACGCTGCATGGCTGTCACTAAGTTGGATCCCAAGGTATGACTGCCAGACCGTGATGCTATGGATCGGCAGGACTGTATACAAATCATCGCGATCTCCTTTGTGATCATCAGGGTAAATTGGGTACCAGTTAACGCTGAAGATCACTGCCTATTGTACATATTTCATCTACTATACTAGGGCGAGATATCTATCGTTTAGTCCGGATAATAAATTATCAATTCAGGGCGGCTGGAACTAAACAAATAGGTTTGGGTGTTCTACGACGGGTTAAGCGTCTTGCGACGGTTAGGTGTCTTGCGATGGCGGTGAGAGTATCTGATTGATTGATTGATTGATTACTACATACTATACTCTGGTTCTATTACGACACATGCTCCTAGTTATCTATCCCGATATTTCGTCTAATGCTTACTACTGCCTTACCAAGGCAGATAATCGCGGACCGCAAATATATAAACCGTCTATTGTCGGCCAGGATATAATCGAGGATGTGGGCCCCTTAGCTGCTCAGGAAACAGTGCCATGAGTATCGAAGGCGTGTCTCTGTAGGTGCATCTTATGATCAAGCGTCATGTCGCAGGCTGGACAGTCGCTAGAATCATTGTCACTCATGTTCTTCAAGTGCTTACGTCGGAAATGCTTCGACACATCGCCCGACGTGTAGAACTCATGGATGAACTCTTCGACCAAAGGATCCTCGGGCGGAAGCGAGAGTGCCTTTCCGACACAGAGAAAGCATCGCCGGGGCCTGTCTTTCTTGTTACGGACAAAGACAGAAACCATAGCGGCATCCACTAGGCTGGCATGGGGCGGGCTCGGCTTAGGACCGCCTTGCTTAGGCGATGCAGTATTTCGCCGAGGCACGGTGCAGCCCTCCTCGACTGTGCAGTACACCATGACGGCGACGATGGCGTCATCGCGTCGTCGGTACTGTCCTTCTAGGTCTGTAGCGGGCGGCGCCGTAAGCGCCGCCATCAGCCGCTTTTGTGCGGGTCGCTGAGGGCTGGTCGTAACCGGATCCGATGGCGAGGGGGCAAAACCACGACCTTGCAGTTGGCGTTCAATGTCTTCCACGGCCTGTTTGACAGTCCATGCTTGTCTGATCTGCTGCTTGAGCTCCTTCCTCAGACGCAGCTTGTCTTTTCGCAGGACACGGACGGTACTCTGGTATTTCTCGGACCCTCTAGGTAGCTTCTGGAGCTCACGCGTTAGGCTTTGAATACGCGGATGGGTAGCGATGGATGCCGATTGTTCGGTAGTCAGATCCACGGGACGGCGCTTGCTCATAGAGTGGCCCACGCTGCAAGACTGCTTGACGAGCGCGTGCTGTGGCTTGGTGCCCCGGACGATACTGCCAATATCTCGATCGATCTCGCGCCCTAGGTAGTGCCTTCGCACGGGGACCGAGTTGGCGTGATCCATAGCAAGGTTCCGCAGGTCTTCGCTAATATCGACTGCAGTCCGGGGTTAGCCTGGTACGCAACAGGAGGTGGTGGAAGGGACCGACTGCTTGTCGTCCATGCGTTCGCCGCATTGTAGCGCAGGTTATACGGGATTGTTTCGTATGCCAATCCGAGCAGCTCGCCACACCTCCTCGTCCAGGCTGCTATCATGCCATAGGAGATGGCTTCGTTGTCGGATATAACATACCCCATTAACGACTGTACAGCTCGACGAAAGACGTAGACATCATCCAACTCCTTCCTGAGCGGCAGCAGCAACTCCGTCTCGCCGGGATGGATATTCAGCGTCTTCAAGTCATGGGGCGAAGTGAGGGTCGGTGCAAGAAACGCTCGATGGCGGAACAAGATGCCCAGGAGGAAGACATGGGTGTTCAGGAACAAGGAGGAGGCCGACAAGGTTTCGGGCAGTGGGTAGGTGTTCCTGATCAAGTATTAGCACGCCGCATCGAAGGGGACGGGAAGCGACGAACACAGCCTTCTCGCCGAGGTAGGACTTGGTAAAGGCCAACGTAAACTTCACGAGTGTGTTGTGAGGCCCGCCTTCCGGGTCGCGCTCGAGCACAATCAAGAGATGGCTGAAGCGAAGGCGCAGGATCGACGTCGGGCGAGCGCCGGCAGGAGCGAGGAGGAGGAGAAACAGTACGGCATAGATGCGCATCTCGCCGAGCTTGAACGACTTCTTCGTCGTGCTCAGCGTCGTCTCGATTTGCCCTTCGAGCTGGTCCACCGTCATGCAGCGGTTCGGTCTCCGCTCGTTGCTGAGAGCAAATTTCTTCGAGAGGGCTCGGAGAACCTACCATGGTCAGTCACGTCTTCCAGCGGACTATGAGGCGGACATACCTTGTGCATGCAGCGATTCAACTTGGGCTCGATCTTCTCCTCGACCGCTCTCTCGTAGGCGAGTCGAAACACCTTCCAGTAGGTGCCCAGTGAAGAACGCTTCTTGATCCCGCGCAGCCGTCTCGCGTCCGGTGTGAATTTCTGGTTCAGCCTCCATTCGAAGAATTTGTACAGTAGGCAAATCGAGATCGGTTGGTAGCTGTCAGGGTGTTTGACGACCTTGCAAAACCTGGCACATACTTCGTTAGCCCACGGAACAAGAAGGAGGCAGCAGGTAGCGCACCGAAACCACTGCTCCTCAACGCTGTTGATGAGCCGCGTAGTCCCCTTCTTGTAATCTTCGCTCTCGTAGTCGTCTTGATTGAACACTTCCATAGACTGGATGTAGTACGCTGGAGGATGGAGATTGCCGCCGAAGAGTTGGATCTGATCCTCGACATCTATCTCGGCGTCGGCATCGTCAGCATCGTCAGCATCTAGATCGTCGATGCCGGCGAGGTTGAAATCTTTGACGCTCGTAGCGGCGGAATGGGCGTCGTTGTCACTGTCGTCGCCGTCGAAGACCTCATCGTCGTCCGGCGAAAACGATGCATCGGAATCGTCCGAGTCGGTGTAGGAACGCTGGAGTCGAGGCATAGGATTGGCGGCGCGGTGTGCAATGAAGGCGTATAGGAAGCGCCCGAAAAAAGGTGTTCGTACTAGTCAGGCCTGGAGGTGATGGGAAGATGGTGGTGGGAGAACAGAAGGAAGACGCTGCAGTCGCCGCCTTTTAAGCAAGTGGCAGCGATGCCGCCATTTACGGCGGACACTGCATTCGCCATGATGGGATGCCTACACGGTAGGCACAAACAAAGGGAATGGGAGCGGTTTCTGGATGTTGGTGACAAGCGAGTCCAGGTGGGAGGACAGAAATGGCCAACAGTGACTTTTAAGCACCCGTCTCCAGTTTCTGGTCGAGGTACCTGGGTCGGTACGTGGAGGTACTTGACATAGAAAAATGGGGCAGCGAGAGACCCGGCAGGTCGAAGTCTGGGCTTAAAGCGGCGTCAGATTGGAGGCAAGCCGACCACCAAGGCCGGCGGCCAAACCTGCCGAAAATGGCGGTCCTGTCGCCGTCTCCTTGTTTAATAAAGTTAAGGTTAAATTAATTTATATAAAAGTAGTAAAATATAGAAAAATAGCCGACTTAGTAATAAACCACGTTATATATAATTAATATAATAATTTTAAAAAGCTTTTTATAATTAAAGAATAATTAAAAGTTAAAGTAATATTTACCGAGATTTTTATTAAAGAAACTAAAGCGATATTCTTAATTTATTTTATAATCGATATTTTTAACGAATTAAATATAAAAGAAATCGAGGATTTATTATAGTATATTCTATTAAATAATAATAAAATAAATAAGTATAGTTTAATTAAATTACTATTTTAAATTAAAAACTTCTTTTAAAAGCGAATAATTATTACAGCTTTACTTAAGTGATTTATATATTATAGCTCGTATAAATACTTTCACTAGAGTCTCCGTGTGTGTATATATAAATGTAAGTATCGCCGAGTTTCATGTATATGCGTAGTTGTGTGTGTTCCTGCAATAGGCTATACGACTGCTATCAGGATTCTCTTCCCAACGGTTCGACTTCACCGGCCCAGTCCTGACCGAGGATCACCTGTCAAAGCAGACAAGACGAGTAAGTATATAAAGCAAGTGCTGCCACCCGATCTTCATCGCGATGATGCTCGGGGAGGTCTGGCTAATGATCTTATCTGGCAGATTCTCCAGCCTATGGAAAGTATACAACCACGGAACACGACTGTGGGTAGGCAGGCATCATGGGGTGCTGTTCCCTCTGTCGATCTAGAACTCGACGGTCTAGCTACCTCACACGAGTCTTAAAACGAATCAATATACGGTAACACGTAATGTTGAGTTCATGATTCCTTAGCAAGAAGGCCGATCTTTTCATTGTTTGTCTACCTACTTCGTTTCTACGGGATTGGTCGCCACTTGGCATTGGATATATACAGATCATGTATCAACATCACCTGGACCGGCCACATCCTCGCCCAACGACATTCCTCTTCCCCGCCACATTCACAATACGTTCCGCGGAACATGAAATGAACTTCATGCATGTAGTTAGGCAGCAGGTAGAGTTGGGTGGACCATCCCAACATGGTCTGACATGGTATGTCATGAAGTACTTTAATAAACCAACACCAGCCGCAAAGGGGATTCAGTCACTTCTTAATGACGAACACCAATGATCTAAAATCACTGCAGAAAAGGAACAAGACACGCAATCTGGATATATCATATTAAAAGGGTGTTTAACACTCATCATCACTCAAGAAACGAATATGTCCATCCGTCCACGCCACTCTCTACTCTACTCTAATCTCCTCTCCTTCTACTTCCACCCAGGGGTATTTGCTTGCTCTCAGTACAGTACTTAGTGATAGGGAAGTAGGAAAAGATGATGATGACAAGAGCAGAGAAAAAGCCCAATCATCTATCTATCTACCCGTCTTCTTCTTCAGACACACACTGCACACACACACACACACACTCCTCGCTTTGCTCATCATCGCCACTTTCACATTCACCACTCTCAAGGCCGCCCCGGCAAAGGCCGCGGCCCAACAATCTGCCTTCGCCCCGCCCCGATCCCAGCCCCGCCCTTATTCTGGCTATCACCGCCCGTGTACCCAGTCCATTGGTTGACATCCCACTTCCCGCCAATACCGCCCCCGATACCATCGACGCCGCCGCCGCCGCCGCCCGCCTGTACGACCTTAGCCGTCTCCTTCTGGCTCTCCTCCCACTCACGCTGTCGCTGCCGCTCCATCTCCATCTCGCGCTCGAGCAGCGACTTGGAGGCCCACCCGCCCGCCTTGGTCGTCTGCTGCGCCTGCTGCCGCCGCCGGTCCTCGGCGTCCTGCTCGGCCGTCGCGCCCAGCTCGCGCGCGTACGTCTGCTGCGGCGGCGGGCTCACGGGCGCTTGGTTGTGGGCCAGGTAACGGTCCGTCCGGTTGGCGAACGGCGATCTCGACTTGGGCTGCGGCAACGGTCGCGAGCTGTTAGATGACGGCGTGACCGGGCTGGAGACCTGCTGCTTCTGAGGAGGAGGGGGGCTGGCGATAGGCGGTTGCTTCTTAGCTGGGCCCGGAACAGGCAGGGGCCTACCCTCACCACCGGTCCGCTGGGGTTTCAGGGGAACAGGTGGCTTCTCTCCCGTGCGCTGCTTCTTCAGAGGCGTAGAAGCTGGGACGGGCAATGGACGGGCAGGCAGCGCTGGACCAGGTGCCGGCGTAGGGTTGGCGGCCATCTCTTCTTGGTGACGATCCCACTGCGTCTTCAAAACCTCGCGCTCGCCGCGCGCAAAGGACTCCTGCCGGCTGGGTGGCCGACTCGGCGGTCGACTCGTCGGGCGACTCCCTGGCCGACTTGTTGGTCGCGCCCGGCTTCTAGAACGCGCCCGACTCTTGGGGTCTTTAGGATCTAAGTTCTTACCAGTACGACGCTCCCGCTCCTCTTCGTACTCTTGTTCTCGCTGACGCGCCAGTTCGAGTTGACGTTCCAAGTCCCGGATCCGGTCGCCGTCCGACATGGGCTGGTTCATGCCTCGCTCGGCCTGGTACTGGCTCAGGAACTGGCCCTGCAGCGTCGTGTTGCTCTTGCTCCGCGATCGGGTGGCCCGGCGTTCCTCGTCCAGCTTGGCCTCGGCCTCTTCCTCGTCTCGGCGGCGCTTTTCCTCGGTCAGCTTCCATTGGCGTTCTTCTTCCTCCCACCGCCGCTTTTCTTCCTCGGCCTTGCGCTTCTCCTCGGCGCGCAGCTTTCTCGACTCGTCCTCCCAGCGGCGTTCCTCGGCTAGGCGGGCGCGTTCCTCTTCGGCCACCATCTCGGCCTTGCGCATCCGCTCTTCTTCCTCCATTTGCTGGCGCTGCCGCTCGCTCTCCGCCTCCAGTTCCTTGCGGCGGCGCTCCTTGTCGGCCAGGTTGGGCACGTACGGCCCGGCACTAGTAATCTGCCGCCGCCCACCGAAGGCGACACCGAGGTTGCCCTGCGATGCACCACCCATGTAGCCGTATTGGGCAATGTTCCACGCGGGGCTGGTAACTCCTTCGTGGTCCCTCTTGCTCCAGCTGCTGACGGTTGGCGAACCCACGCGCTCGCTCCCGGTAGGGCTCTTAGTGGGACTCCAGCGGCCGGAGCCGGAATCGCCCGTCTTGCTCGAGACCAGGGCGGGTCGGCCGTAGGCGGAGGAGCCGTTGGACGCGTTGGAGAAGCCCCGGTTTCTATTGGGTGTAGTCGCCGGCCCCGTGGTCTGCGGCGACAGGACGGACCCCTTGCCGGGCTTGTTGGCGCCGATGGATGTGGGGGAAGACGGAGGGCTTGGCCTTCTGGGCGGCGCGGGAGAAGGCGCCAAGACATTGCAGTACTTGGGTAGGGTCCTTTTGTTCGTAGAGATCGACGGTCAAGAATACGTCATGCTGGTGTAGGTTCAGGGGCGGCGTCTGGCACACCCGTAGAAAGTGGGAGATGTTCTCCATCTGGACGAAAGGCATGGCGGATTGCTTGAACTTGACGCCGGGCGGCCCAACGGCGAGGTTGATGAGTCTGCAGGCAAAGGTACCGCGACGGTCAGTATTCTCCCAACCCCGAGCGAGTCCGACGACCTCGTTTGGGACGATTGACTCACTTGCATAGCGCCACGCCGTCTTTCAGGCCTTCTAATATATCATTTCCCGGCAGGCGCTCGCCCAGGACTCCTTCGATCCATGACCGGGCTTGGTTGGCGGCGGCGGGCGTGTATTTGTCGAGGCGCATCTTGCGCAAGTCCTTATCTGGGGAGGAAACGGACGCCATGGTGGGCGACAAAATAGCAGATGATGTCTAATCAATTGCAGCGCGGTTCATATGGCGACGAGGTCGCATGCATAAAAAAGCAGTCCAGTCGTCGTAGGTAGGTAAATGTGGTTTCGTGTGTCGTGTTAGTGGTGACAAAGATGACACGGCTCGCTGCGTGTGTCCGAGAGTTTGGTTCGGTTCGGTCGCAATGCGCTTGAATCGACGTGGTTGTGCTGTGTACGTTGCGCAAATCGAGGGAGGAGAGAGGGGGGTAGGCAAGAGCGTTGAAAGGAATGACGGGATGAGGTCACTCTTTTGGTTGAGGCTGATGCTGATGCTTATCCCAACGCCCGAATAGGCCGCCGTCCGATTTTAGGTACCGATTTGGGATTCGGGTGGCTGCTGAAACACACTGCACATATGCATACACACACACACACACACACAGTGATCAGATCTCTCCCTGGCGTCAACGATGAACATGTGGGAGTGACAAACAGCAGAAGGTGTGGATTCAATCAACCGTTTTTGATATTTGACGAGAACAATATGGTAATGACAAGTTTAAAAAACAAAAAACAAAACAAAAAGTATAGCCAACGGACTATAGGTCGATACAGGTCGTCCCAGCCGCGGTGTTTAGAATCAAGGCAATCTAATAGTGGCCTTTCCCCCTTCCCAATCGAATATAACTAGCCTATTGCCAACCAAGGACCAAGGCAGTAAGACGCGTTGAAAGACGAGAAATCAATTAAATGAGGGCACACGCAACAGGGGGCACGCACAGGCATGCTCGCTGTCCCTGTACAAGTCACTGCAAATCACACCAACCCCACCTTCCCTTCCCGGGATGACGTTACCTTGGAATTGGGCACCCGTGCTATGGCGCCGTTTGGTTCTCTGTATTTTACTGCACCCAATAGCCTGTGTGGCTGGTAGGAGTAGCGCTGCAAACTGGGCCTCTGCCTGACACACCCATTCCCTGCATTCTCAATGCAACCCAACCGGCGACTTTTGTGGCGCCCTCGCCCCCCAGCACAGCGCAAATTGTTATCAATCAAGGCAAGGCTAGTTATCCATCGCCATCTATCGGATTTCAACGGATCACCATGATGAAAAGCCGAGGGTCAACGAGATACTCGATTTGACAGGAAGAACCACCCCCCAGGCTTATTATAATGCTTCTCTCTTGTTTTTAATGCAGCAATTGACAGCTGGCTAGCACGGTCTCCGTATAGCAAGCCTCGTGTGTCTGAAGTCAAAACAATCACAGCCCTGCGAAATAATAGCCTTGTCTACCACCACCATCCATCATGTCGTCCTCCAATGTCGGCCTCGTGATGCGAGCCTGGTTCCGCTGGAAGAGCCTGCGCCTGCCCTGGCGCAAACGCTTCCTCGTCGGTATGTTATTCTTCCTTTCTCTTCCTCTTACTATTTTTATTCTTCTTAGCTATATTGCATACCCCGTCTTCGCCCTGTGCTACAATCACAGACACAGACCCCCAAACCCACCCCCCATCAATGCATGCATGCCATACCACGCCATGCCCCAAGGGCACGGGAAATGATGTCATGAGAGCACCTCTCACTAACCACAACAACAACTCCCCGAAACAACAGGCTCCGACCTCCAAGGCAACACCTACTGGGTCTTCCGCCTCACCGGCACCGCCCCCCTCCCCCCTCCCCCCACCGACAGTCCCGACGCCTCCCCCGCCTACCAGTCCTCGGCGACGACACGCGCTGGCGCCGCATCGTGAAGTACCCGCGCTCGACGCACTACTCGGTCGTCCAGGTCTCGCCGCAGTGGCACCAGTGGCTGCGGTACCAGCGCGCAGAGCCGCCCTCCCTCGCCGAGCAGCAGTTGGACGTCGTGCGCAGGGAGCGCATGAAGGTGCTCGCGGCCGAGGCTGACGCGCGCTGGGCCGCCAAGCCGAGCTACCTGGACCAGCCCCGACAACAACGCGATGCGCCGCCCGCTGCCGTGGAGGCGGGAACAGCAGAGCCCTCGAAGACCACGACGGCCGCTGATGTGGGGGGTGAAGAGAAGAAGAAAGAGGTGGAGAATCCTTGGAAGGCGGCGGCAACCGGGCCGAGCGAGACGTGGCAGCCGGCCCCCTGGACTCCCTCGAGCTCACGAAAACGGTGAGAATCCGTTTGTTGTAAGATTACATACATATATTGAAGGAGACCAAAAAAGGGAGCCCACTGGTGACTTCTCTCCAAGGGCAATGTTCTAAGGATTGAGGCAGCTGATGTCGAAGCGCATAGCTTGTTGCTCTATTCCCTTACTGTATATATCTAGCTTTTATGAAACCAACCGACTGTAATACAAGAGCTTGTGACCCGCCCCACCGCTCAAATACTATACAGAAAGCAACTAAAACAGCTGGATGATCATTGGGAGAACTCATTTCTCCCTATTGACATTGCGTCTCGGCCAGTACAGTGGTAGTAAATCCTCCTCCAACGCCGAAAAAAAGGAAGAACAGGAGCAAAAGCCCACCCAAACGCCAGCTTCCATGGGGGGGTATCATCAATATAGTATGCCTTACAAAACATTACACTGGCGGCTCGGTCCTCCTCCTCTTCTGTTCGAAGATTCGTCGTGACCGCGACCCCGATGCTCCAGAACCTTTTCGCCGTCTCCCAGTCCCTCCTAAGAATCTGTTCTAATCTTTACAACGATGGTGTCTGATAAGTGCACACATAAGCGTTAGCCAGATGATCTAACAACGACGATGAGCCGCGTGTTCGGATTGGAACCTACCCTGTATGACTTCGTTTTCGGTCCCGCATGCGCCATCATAGGAGAAAAGAGACAGCCTCGCGCACGGTTGACTTCGCTCTTTCTCGAATAAGGGTTTCATATCTCTCTTCTTCGTCGTCTTCTTTTTCTTCTTTTGACTCGCTTCGTTCCTTCTAGGCACTCCGCGCAGACATGAAGGTGATCTCCCCCTTGGCCTCAATCTCGTCTTCTCCAGTACTAGTCTCTTCATCGCTCTCGTCGAGCGAAGCGACGACCATGCGCGCGAGGCAAAGCAGCCTCTGCCCGCTGGCCCGCAACACCGCCTTAGCCTCGGCCTCGTAGTCCTCCACGAACGGCCCACCGCCCCGACCGCGGCCCCGGCCCGACGACGTCTTCTTGCGGACCTTGACCTCGCGCGTGTCCACGCCCCGCTTCGCGACGTCGACCAGCGCGGGGCTAAACTGTTCGGTCCCGTCGACCCAGACCAGCTGCACGAGCTCCTCCAGCAGCATGCTGACCTTGGCGTTGTCCTCGGCCTCGATGGTGTTGGACGCGTAGGGCAGGAAGCAGCGCTCGATGATGACCGGGCTGGTGCCGTTAGCATCGTACCGGTCCGCGTCGACGCGCGCGGGCGAGACGGCGTTGGAGGGCATGAGCAGAAGGAGGATGTCCTGCAGAATCGAGATCTGGCTGTCGAGGCGCAGCGCCGAGGTCGTCTGCGTGATAAAAGCGTTGAAGACGGTCAGGGGCAATACTTTGAGGTGCTCAACATAACTCTCGTAGAGATCAGGAAGCGACACCGGTGGGTCGGGGAGGAAGTTGCAAAGGTAGGACAACATCGCGAATAACCGCTGTCGGAGCTGAATCGATTCCACAAATGCCGGTTCCAAGGTCTGCAGCTTAGATTTCCCGGAGCTCGACAGAAGCTTTTGCGGTGTAGGCGGCTCGGAGGCTTGAGACGAATAAATGGAATCATCATCCAGCCAGGCCCCATATTCACCCTTCTCCAGATTCATTTGTGTTCTCTTGCGTTTATTGATGGCCTTTTTAGAGATGCCCCGATGTTCGTTAGGCCACATCTCCTGAAAGACGGAGCTGGAGCCTTTGCTCCCGTCGGCGAAAAGGGCCTTCATGATCCATTTCAGGCCGCCCAACCGCCCCTTCTGCTGTCCGATAAAGCCGGCCAGAATCGAGTCACGCAGCAGGATGAACTTATCTTCGTCACTGCGCGCACCCGCGCGGATCGCTTCGACGTCCAGCCGATGCCGCTCCAGGAGATCGGCCTCGAGGACATCAAACATAAACTCCAGCCACTGGCGCCAATAATACCAGCGGTTGGGGTACAGCTGACTGCAGTTGAAGGCCCAGCCGACCACGCCGAAGAAGTCCTGCCCGCGCCGCCAGACGCTGTCCTTGAAGTATTTGCCCTCCATGGGCGCGTCGCCCCAGGTGTCTTCGAGCGTCTCGTTCCCGCTGTCGGAGCTGGGGGTCCCGCCCCGCGAGTAGCGCGAGGGGCCGGTGCCGAAGCGGAAGGCCTCCTTGAAGCGCGCGTTGATGGGGCCGACGGTGCTGAGCAGGCAGCGCAGGTAGGCCAGGGAGTTGTTGGCCGTCTCCGGCCAGGTCTCTTCCTTGGGCCTGTTGGTGAAGTCTGGGTGGACGATTAGGGTGCTCAGAAGCGCTAGGTGGTTGGGCGGCGGGCAGAACGAGGCATCCTTCCTCGTCGCATCTGGTATCGTCGCGCGTTTGCTGTTGTTGTCGACATTGCGGCCCAAGGGGAGCAGGTCGTTCAGCAGGTTCAGGGCTATCGCGTGTATGTTCTCTTCCAGGTAGATTTGGCAGTGCTGCTTCAGTTCGGGCGGCAGCTGTCGGGCGAGGCGGTACTGGGTGTCGGTCTCGGCATCGTCGGGGCTACTGATATCGGTGATGGTGATATCGGCCAGGTGATTGGGGGAATCCGTCGCAGTCTTGAACGAGTCTGGCGAAGACAGGGGCGAAGAACTGTCAAGCACCCGTGGCGGCATAATGGCTTGGCGGCTCTCGCCGGTTGTCTCTTTGCGGTGTATAGACGCGCTTCAAGAGGAGAGGAAGAGGAGGAGGAAGGATTGGTGACGCGTCAAACCGCCATCTATCTGACTTCTTAGTTGAGTTATTCGTTAATTCGGAGACTCGACGCCGATAAGCTCAGAGTTCTTGCGATAGCTCAGAATCGCCCAGAAATTGGGGAATCGCGAGTTGCCGTCGCGGGGGTACGCTTTTTAGCGTGTCACTGGAGCCGTGAACGCCTAAGTTTCGTGTTAGTGCAAGGGTCCGCCGTGCATTGCCTGCACATGCCAATTGCGGCCGGTACCTGGCATAGATAACCTTCAAGGTTGACGAGGTATTTCAGACTTATTAAGCTTCGTATCTCATCATAATAGTACATAGGCAGGTAATTGACGAGGTTTGATGTCAGAAACCTGGTAAGCCCAGGCTCAAAGAGCTCAAAATGCCGCGTGCACAAGGCTTCGTGTTGCCATGGTACGGAGTACAAGTTGCTCGTCGCAAAGCAGTTGCCCAACGGAAGTTTTGTTTCTGTGCAAGGCAACCACACCGCAGAACACTGCCCTGCCCGCACTCAAGATTAGTTCAATGCTCTTTTTTTCTTCTTCATTGGGGGTAGAATCCTCCCGATCCCATCCACATGACTCTCAAGTGCATCAAGAACCATACATTAGAAGGCAGAAGGAAGAAGAGAAGCAGCTCAAAAATCGCAGTGTGTCAATTGCCCACAGCACCATGACTGCGCCGAGAACCCGCAGGCCTAATATAACGCTATCCTCTTACTATATCGTGGTTTACTCACCTGCTAACCGTAGTATACTCAAGTACTGTAGCTAAATCCATGAATGTATCGCAATCTTCAAACAGTGGCCATCTCCACCTGCCGAGGCGGCAATAGAGCGATTAGGGAGCTGTCCATCGTCAACGATCTCCTCCTTGTAATCGGAAAGACCGATTCTCTCAACCACTCCAACGAAGTCACCGCTTCTTGGGAATGGCCAGCAGCAGGTATGCGGCTGAGTAAGTCCACTTACAAGTAGCTGAGGTGAGGTGGGCACCGCTCAAGCACCGCCTTTCAAGATAAAACCCGGCTAAGATATTCGCGCTTCGCAGGCCCCAACCAATTGGCTTGAGCCAAGACACTACAATAGTCCTCTGGCATCTCTCCATTTATACGAGGGGAGTTCACCAGTGAGCGGGTTACCCGTCCGGGCCCGAAGGTAGTCAGCATGCCATTTTGGAGAACTTTTCCTAGGTTGGAAGCAGCACTGCCTGTGAGAAGGCTCATAGCGGATGAGTGAGACACCAAATTGGGTGCCGTGTAGCGTTTCCCGTATAAGCGCCTAATTCTGTAGTGACAGCTTGCTTACTACAACTCCTGGCTGTCCGTGTCTGAATGAAGAGATGATGAGGTCTAAATTTCCTCTGGCCAGAGTTGCAAGAGCATGTAACAACCTTTTGCAACTCCCGCTCAGTTGATTTTCATCATGGCGTTCCAACAAACCCAGTACCCTTATCTGCAATATGGTGGTGATGGTATTAGTCCGCAACAACAACCACCACAGACAGAGAGCTCGCCAACATCGTACGGTAAATGGGAAAGCGTCGCCCGGCGGCTACAACAGCCACCCCAAGCACATCCGCCGCCCATTTACCAGCGCCAGCAACAAAACCAGCAGCACCAGCAGCACCAGCAGCACCAGCAGCACCAGCAACAGTCATGGCATCAGCCGCCGACGGGCTACGCAGCCGAGGGCATCGCGCGCGCCCACCACTGGGTCGCCAACAACCACCCCAACCCGGGCCCGCCGCCGCCGCCGTCGGTGGTCTCGCCCATGAGCACAGTCGGCGGCGGCCAAGGGGCCCAGCCGAGCCTGCTGAGCTACCGCACGCTGCCGCCGCGGCCCGGGGCGCGGAAGCGCAAGGTGTGCGGCGTCGAGAAGGCGCACTTCATCATCATTATGGCGGTCGCGCTGTTGCTGCTGGTCAGCGGCATCGCGACGGGGCTGGGGTCGGGCTGGCGCTCAATAACAGCAGAAAGCCATCACAGCCAAGGTGAGAGAGAGAAAGTTGCTCTCTTGTCTTTTCTGTACTGCGTCGACAACTCATGAAAAGGCACCAAACCACTTGAAATGAATCACCAGCACACTCCCAGCAAGCATGCCAGCCCGAACTTGTGACACTGCACCACACTGCTCATGAGTTCGGCGAATCAGTTTGTATGTTTCAAGTCCATTTTGCTAACACCGAGTTCTCCAAATGCAGCGCAACATCATCATCAGAAACGTCAGCCTCAGCAGCCACGCCCACCCAATCTTCGCCGGCGTCCTAACGCCGGGGCCCATTGACTTCCCGAAGGACGAACGAAAAGCCTACACTTCGCCGCCGGGGCCGTCATCATCGCCGTGGAAGCCCTTCAACGTCCAGTGCGGCCGCGACTACAACAGCGGTCCCAGCGCCCCGGAACTGGGCCACAAGGAGGTCACCGTCAGCATGACCGTGTGCCTCGAAGAGTGTAGCAGCCGCCCAAGCTGTGTCAGCGCGGGGTGGGGGGCTGTACCAGGGCAACTGGACGCGCTGGATGAAGAAGCAGCTGGGCGAGCCCAATATCCCCGAGGGCTGGTACTTTGCGCAGCTCCAGGGTGTGGGTTGCGGCGGTTCCAAGGGGTAATTAACGATAGTGGTATGACAGGTTCCGCGCCTAAGTTAAGGAGACAAAAGGCCGCATTGTAAAATATGTATACATATGTAACAGCAAATATGAGCCCCGACATAAACGAACTGCCGACCCAAGCCTGTCTGTGTCTCTGTTGGTGGCGTCTGACTTTTTCGCCGAACGGTAGCTGGCTAACAAGGGCTGAAAGGAGGAAAATGTCTGTCTGCCGGCGGTTGCGGTGGAAGTACAGTAGTACGCGCCAATAGTGACTCGAGAGACTCTGGGGTCAGTGTAACTCGGTACGTCATTTAGACGGTAATATCAAAAAAGAAAAGAAAAAGCCATCAGTGGATGGTTCTTATAAACGGGAGGATGTTTGACACTCTACATGGAGGGTTATTGGCACGCCCTACAAGGTTTCAGAGGAGGTAGCCTTCAGCAGTGTATGGCTTCATGGCGTTTTGCTCAATACGCTCACCAGATAGGCTTTTCTTTCGTGTCGGAAGAAATACCCTTATGACCGACCATGGGAGATGATACAGATGCTCTCCATACCTTACTTGGATAGGTAGCCGCCCACACAATTCCATACTTGCCTCTCTCTCCCTTCCGTACGAACTTTAAAAACAACAAATCACATTGTCGTCATTAATACTACAGCTGTATGGTCGCCGACCCCCGTCAGCGGTGACCTGTAAGAAAGTAGTAAACTCATTCACGAATGTAATCAAACCCATATTGCTTTGCTATGGGGGGTGAGACAAACCCCGAGCCCAGTATCAATCGAGCAAAAGCCTATCATCTATCATATCCTGTTCATCCTTCATTTGCGGATAGACCTTCAGATCCAAGAGCGAGCAGGGGCGGGACATGGCTCGGCGAGGTAGAATCGGGCTTCTAGGGGAGGAAATGAACATGAATGGTCATTATTCCGAGAGGAAGAAGACACAAGGGAGAGAAAATGTATGTATCTGGCGCCTGGTTTCCCCCCGGTGCGACCAAATAGAATACAGGGGTCGGTCGAAATTCCGGGAAAGAGGGTACGTACGCGTGGATGTGTTCGGCGACCTCTGAGCATTGTGGGGGAGAAGGATTTCAAGGGAAGGAGATGGCGCCCCCAATCGGCTTCTTCCTCTGAAACTGGGTGCCCGCGGGCCCGAGTGTCAGCGCTATTAACAAAGCGACAGGGACCTTACGAAACTGCCGGTGACCTGGCCGTCAGGGAAAGGAATATATCGAGCGCATATACATGGGTTCAGACAGAGATGGACGCCGACGAAAACGCATGTCCACTTCCCGGGCACCAAGCTGACACTGAGGTCCATTTCGGTGCTCACAGCTACGAAGAACCTACCAGCCTGCAAACTCACTATAACATTCATCTGGCAGTCTACATCTCTCCTATTCAAAGAGTAGTATTCATTAATCATGAGAATGCTCGCCCCTCGAAATCTTAGACGGCGACCTCTGGCTGCTACCCCCGCAAGTTCGCCGAGCCGTCCCTAGGTTAGCTAGCTCCCCCGTAAACCCATTCAATCGCCGTCTGGCCCTTCAGCACCCACTAAAACTGTCCAATAGGGGACCCTTAAATCCCAGCCAGAAGCCCGAGCACGGCGACCACCACACAGCGCCCTCCTCTCATTACGACTCCGACGACCCTTTTTCAGCCGCACAACGCATGCCAGTAGTATCTCTCCTTTTGATGCACGCCTCGTATAATATGTCACTGATTTAGGACAATGGATATGACCAACAAGCATGGCGTTATACGATGCGGGCATTAGCAATAGCCAGAAAACCAACCAGAAAAAAGAAACCAGCGCAGCGTGAAGCAGGGGGGAGATTGCATGCACATATATATGACAAGACGCAAAACGAAATGGATCACATATTATAGACGCGTACGTAAGTAAGGTATGTTCCGTAAAGATTTTGCCTATAAGTATATTTCTCTCTGCCGTCTTGAACTCTCAACATCCGGGGGAAAAAGCCAAAATGCTGCTGTGTTGAAGGATCATCATCCTTCCAGACTCGACACAAAACTCCGTCCAGATATTGTTACATCGTGCTCCTTTGTGTCTTATGATCCATACCACCCCCATTCCACATTTTAAAACACAATATAAAAAGGCCCTTTTCGAGATCCCGTTTTCCAGAAACAGGCTTGCCCTGTTCTTCGCAGAGGTATGTTTTGGTTATATCGGTCCAAGAAGAAATGTTGAAATCGAAATCCCACCGAACTCACTCCCCTTCGGCAACCCACATCTATCATGGCTGAACCCGTCGCTCGCCATACCCATCATCAACTCCCCGGCTGAAGCATGGTGTTGATATCGCTCATAATACTCTCATCCGACGCAATGGAGCTCACAATCTCCTCCTGCGTGTACCCGACCCAGAGCGACGCATTGTTCTGCTGCACCTTCTTCGCCCGGTAGATCTCCTGCGCGACACCCTTAACCTGGCCCGACGCCCGCCCCGCGGCCCGCCAGACGCTACTCAGCTTGTTAAGGGCGCCAATATTCAACCGAATCTGCTGCCGCAGGTCCTCGTCGTTCTGCACAAAGTACAGTGCCCACTTACTCAGGTGCACGATCGACGACAGCGTCAGCACGCACGTGAAGAAGTGCGTGTGGCATGTGATGGGCACCGCGTACGTCACCATCTTGCTGATCGCGCACGCCGCCGTGATGATGTGCTTCGTGTGCGTGTTGAAGTGCTCGCCGCTCTTGACCATCTGGTGCGGCGCGCACGCCGTCACGTCCCGGGCCGGCGACGAGTCGAGCTGCGAGTGCGGCTGGTGCAGGATAATCGTACAGCTAAAGGTAGGGAGAAAAGGGCTCAATCAGAGAGATCGAAGATAAGAGGTAGGGGCATATACTTACGCATGGTTGATCATATGCGCCTGGAACATCATCTCGTCGAGTTGGCCGTCTTTGTTCAAACAGTCCCGCTTGGACTCCGGTAGATGCATCCTCCAGTTCGATAGTAACACCTCTATCCGATCGACATTCTCGTCTCCGGGGAAGACGCTTTCGGGCAACCGCATCATGCGACCCAGATTCCGGATGGATGCAACTCGGTAGGCGAACGAGGAGAACTCTCGCTCCTCTCCACTAAATAGCTGGTCGTCGAAATCCTCCAGATACATGGGTCGTGGGATAAACTACAGAGTGGTACGATTAGTGCACGCGAGCAAACAAACAAAATAGGACACACGGAGTCAGTGCTGCACTTACTCCTGAAAGGTACTCGTGTTCTTCGCATGGTAGGGCCACGTCGGCAACGATATCGAATAGGAGGAAGTTGGTCTGCCGATGGACGCCAGCTACCATGCCGTCGACGATGAACAGGTCCCACCACGTCCGCCTCAGGCTCTCCTCAAGCACGGCGTCACCCTGGCCGTGGTTGGTGGCGTAGGCGCGCTGGTAGAGCCCGATCTCGATGGCGATGCGCTCGACGTCCGAGAGCAGGTCCCGGGCCTTGTCGTTCTCGCAGCTACCGTCGAGCCCGATCAGCAGGATCACCATGGCCTGCACGAGGAAGCCGTCCTTGGCCACGTCGGGCGCGTACACGAGCCGCATGGCCTCGTCAAAAAAGGTGGCGCGAGCCGGGCCGACCTCGTTCTGCAAGTACAGCGAACCCGCCCACCGCATGGCCGCCAGCAGCGGCTCCAGGTTTCGCTCCTTCGCGAGAAGCAGCAGGTGCGGCTTGGGCAGGGCGCACGGGTGGCCCGGGAAGAAGTGGTGGTAAAAGGAGTCGACGCAGCGCTCGGGCAGCGTCTGCGGCGGCCTCGGCTGGTTGCTGAACTCCATTAGGGCCCCGCTCACCGGGTCAAGGTAGGGGTTTCTGTACAGCTGGAGGCCCGAGAAGCCAGGCGTGGCCACGAAGGGGGACGATACCGGGAGTTCCGGCAGACCCAGCACGGAATTGTAGGCCGTCATCGTCGGCGCCGATGTCGTCACAGTCGCGCCGAGCAACATGGGGCAGCTGTCGCCACCGGCGGAGGGGGGCGAATCGGAAGCATGTCGTTTGTTTGGGTTCTGGGCCGTGTTCCTTCTAGGGCCTTTGTAGCCACGCCGGGAAGCGATGTACTGGCACAAGCTGTCGCTGGCCTTGCATCGTGTACACGGATTGAGCCCGTCGCACTTGAGATGTTTGGACCTCTTTATTTGTCACGGCTCATCAGCTTCCAGGTCAACAACTTCGAGAAAGGGGGACAGTAGAGCAAAGCATGACGATGGGGGTGGTAATGGTACTAGTAGTTCTAGTAGTCCGCACGCTACTTACGCAAGCGAGACAGGCCGCCGGAACGGTTGCAGATGGCGCGCGCGAGTCGTTGGCGGGCGTCGAGGCTACTGACATGGACGCATTCGGCGGTGGCGGCGGCGGCGGGTGGAACGACTCTGTCGAAGTAGTCGTCGCCGAAGCATTCGAAGTCTCGGGCAGCAAAGAAGGGGGGTTGAACGCGGCGCCCGAAGACGAGACGGCGGCGCGTGGTGGAGCGGACTCGGGCGGATAGCGATCCATTCTTAGCGAGTCCATATGTAAATGACTGATGACGATGACTGCCTTTCTTATATACCAAGTATGCTCACGCGCCGAGATTGCACTTATATACTATAAATCGTAGGAACAGACGCGATGGCTAAATGAAGCGGCTTGGCATTAGTTGGTTGGCGCCCGTTTGGCAGCAAATACAAATGCCGAAACGAGTCGAATATGCGACGGTGGTGGTGGGGTGGGGAGTGAAAGTGAAGTAAACCAGGGAATCGATTGAGTGGTACTGAGGGACGGGGCTAGGAGTAGGCGAAGTATGAATGGCCAGTTCAGGTAGAGGTGATATGTGATACACACATAGATATACTTGCATGCAATCGACAGTCGCACTGCACGGAGACGCTCCCGGCTGGAGGGCTCGGCTCTTCCCAAGTGATTCGTTTCTGCAAGTCATAAGCAGTATAATGCAACGTCCGCAGATTCTTCAGCTGCTGTCAATAACAGCACGCTGCCTTGTCCCCTCTCTTCTCCTCAATATGTCGCCCATCAAAATGTAACTGTGCAATTAACTAAACAACGAGGAGGAGGGAGGAGGAAATGCTGCATGTGTAGTGGCACCCTACCGGCGCGTACCCACGCGTGTTCTGAGACAGACGAAAAAAAGAACAGGGAAGAAGAGAGAGCCCTGGAAAGGCGCTGCCACCCGACGACCCGTACATGCATGTACGGGGGGCCAGAATACGGGGGCATGGCAGGAGAAGAGGGGCAGGGGTGGGATAGCCAAGATGGCCCAGCTGGTCCGGGGATGTGTCTGTATGCACGCACAAACCAGGGTGTAGGCAGTCTCCGCCTGTCAATACATCTGTACCGCACATGTCTAAGTAAGTCATCCTGTCCAAGGGAAGCATGTATGTAGTAAGGAAACAAATAGCCCTGTAGCATGTCCTCATAGAAACGCAGTGGTGCTGCTGTCGCACAGCAGGCTGGCAAGAGTCAGGAGTCAGGGCTCATCATAAGCGTCGCCGCCTAGTAATGTTTCTCAGAAGATGGATGTGCGGATGAAAGTGGGAATCGGGTTAGGTGCTCTACCATTGGGCCTCGGTCATCGTGAGTCGATTGATTAAGATGATCGGCCCTTGAACCAGCCGGTACACTAACTCTGCGAGAAAAAGACCCCACCCAGCGCAAACGAGGCAGGGGGGCAGGTTTGATTGGTGGCTACCATGTATGCCGAAATGCCTGTCTGCAGTAGTACAATATCATGGGGGGAGGAGAGAAAAGAAAAGAAAAGAAAGGGAAACCACGTCATCCTGTAGCCGAAGAACAACTCAACGTTGCGGAAAAATCAGAGAAGAAAAAGAAAACTTGGCCCACGCCACAGGCCCAATCGTCCGCTGACAATTACTGACGATGGGACGGGTAGAGCCGCCTCGCATCGATAGCCAGTGTCCAATGACATATCCGGTATGCGACTCGATTCGAATTCGGTACTAGCTGCGGCAGGGGCGCAGAAGCGTCGTGGGAAGGACCGTAACGCACGAGTCGCCAAGCTCCTAATTGCAAATGAATCATGAATCATTGGGAGAAATACTCGATCTTATTCATCACCAAGAGGAAAAAGGAGTAATCATCGCGTAAATCGGCCCGCCTACCACCTCTCGTCGCTTCCCGAGAGCCGGCAAGCGTTGAGCTCGGCCCAGATGTTCCCCCACATAAACCCAGTACCATGGACGAACGACTGGTAGCTGGAAAGCCGGCCCACCTGCGACGACGGGCAACTGGAGCACACTGTCATCAACGACCAAAATAGGGCTTGGTCGGGCTAAAGATAGTACATAGCACTGCCCTGAAGATGCCTCGGCCCTGCACTGAGCCCTCGAAAAATTGCTGGGCTGGCGTGCGCGTCGCAGCGATATCGTCACCGATAGATAGCCCGAGGAGTATGTATGTAACCTATGCCACTCCATCGTCACGCGTCCCACTTTCAAGCCACCCAGCGGCATTGGGAGCCGCATCCTGCGAGCAAGACGTGTGCCTGCCTCGAGCCTACATGGCCCATGATGACATACATGAAGAAGGGGTCCTCTACCGGGAGGACTTTTTCAGCTCGATCCGTCTTTATTTTTGGAGCATGGTGTAACCGCACAACCTACACTATTGAATATCCAAGGGAGCCACAGAATAAGGCAACACGGTCCACCAATTCCGACGCTTACTACTTACTAGCATTATGTGCTTCTTGATAGCTTGAAATGGCACAGCGTGCATCATGCAGCTTATAGTGACCGACTGGAAAGAATCGAATCGGAGAAAAAAGGGGAGAGTGCTAAAGGTGTTGACCCAGCAACAGTTGCTTCCATTGGTTATAAGTTCAGCTCTTTGCCATTTATCTTCCTTCGAAGAGAGGCGTAGACATGCAACCTCACTCATACCTGCAGTAACGACCTATCAAACTATTACATACCTTATGGAACCTCTCAGAATGATGCCAGACTCGGTACCATTGAGGCAATCGTGGATATCCTGACTGCAGCCAATCTGTACATTGCCTGCCGTGCCCTTTGCACACTATACCACTCGCCCGTTTCTGAATTTCTTGGTCCCAAAGTTGCGGCAACCTCGTTCTGGTATACGTTTTACTACGACTACTGGCGCCAAGGACAAGAACTACTCGTTATCAAGGAAATGCAGAAGAGACACAAGAAAAGACACCAACACGTACATATATATAGTACAACCAATATTAACCAATGTTTGCGTTCCCATTGGTCTTATTTAGCAAATCTAGCAAGCGCTGACACGCAGACCGACAGATCGGTAACATCTAGACCGCACACTGCCTCTTTTTCTTAGACAACTTCTGATCCTCGTAACGCAGTCAGGTACAATTTAGTAGAGCATCTACGTGTCGATCAGAGGGGGAAAGCAATCGGATTATGAATAAATCATGGCTATAAGAGTACAGCTGAGGCATGAAACATGCATACTAAGATTTCTATAATAGTATAGTTATACTATTATTTCAAACAATATAGATAGCTTGTAGGCTTTTCTAATCGTTAAACATCAATGAAACCCTACTGGTTATACCGGGTGTTCGGCCCGGCACAGGGATTCTTCTCTACCCGAACGCGCGCTGATGGTCACAACTGATTGGTATGTAATATTGTTTAGCTGCAACATGGTAAATTACCTACCGACGGCCCGATCCGCCTAACCATCCCTGACCTAGTAGCTGTAGATCCATGGGTACAAGCACGCCGGCGCGACGCACAAGAACACGAGCAAGACCCAGACATACCCGAGCGGCCGGAACCACCAACCCCTGACCCCACCAGGAACGGCCCTCCCCAGCCGCCTCTCCACGACCCGCTCCAGCACACAGACCGCCCCGTTGAGAAGGAGGAAGCAAACGTCGCCGCCCACAAAGCTGCTGCTGTCCCGCATGATGAACCAGCCGACCGCCGCATGGACGAGCGCAGACAAGGTGAAGATCACGAGCGTTCTCAGCGCAGCCGATTTCAGTCGTCTTTTGTCATTTTTTAACCCGGCGGCTGGGCCGCTTCGGAGGGCAGCAGGCATGAAGGAACTCAGGGAGGCCACGTGCAGACGGTGCCAGTAGACGCCCCAGAACCGGCGGAGCGTGTAGGCCTCGGTTATGTCGCCAAAGAGCGGCGGCCAGTCCTGGGGTTGGTCCCAGCCGAGGAGGGAAACGCCGATCAGCGCCGCCAGGTCATGGAGTCCTGTCAGGACCGCATGGCTGTAGATGAAGAATTCCACGGACATGTAGGCTCGAAGACCCAAGGCCCACGGGTCGGACAACAAGCCCAGATTCCGGCCCGATCGCGAGAAGTCCTGGAGTATTGTGTGCAAGGCCGTACATATGCTGTATACGGTATACATGACTGCCATGCGGCAACATCTCAGGATCGCGAACCGCCATAGACTAGCAGTGGATGGGGCCGCCGTGTTGCCGTCGGTCAGTTGGAGCCGTCGGAGGTTCGCACCAGTGCGAAGCATGGCTTTGATGCGCACGCCAGGGGGTAAAGACCCCAAAGGTAATACCACCATGTCTCGGAGTAGTAACGAGCTTGTGTTCAGGAATACTTGCAGCACCGCCATGACCCATAAATCAGGCCAAAAGGATGGGTGGGAGTGCGCTTGTCCTAAGCAGCTAATCATGGCAGCGATGTGTGCCAGGCTCAGCACATAACGTGGCATTCCAGCCTCGCGTTGGATAGCATGGTAGAATAGGATGGCGGAAATGAGAAACCAGGAAATCGGATGAGATGCTATTAAAAAGAGCATGATGACCTCGTCTGGTGTAGGATTCCAATCGAAGTTTGCAAAGTGATGTACTGTAGGCAATCTCAGAGACACGGAATCAAGTTTCAGGATACCATTTGTGAGAAGTTCAAGACATAAAAATGGAAATTATATATCTTAAACTTGCGTCTCTCTGATATCCGATAGTCATTTATATGGAGACGGGCAATACCTAAACCTTTTAATTAAGAAAGTATAGGGCGAACTAGAATAGGTTTCCACATGGTCCTCCTGAATGATCTAATTCCTGCATTAACAAGACTACCATTAACGACAAGAAATCTGCCGAAAGTGTTTAGCTTATAAGGATAATATCCTAGCCTTGAGGTGTTGAAGCGGAAGTGGACGACGTTGCAGATGGCGATAGTATCAGTCAATTTTACCTGCTTTTAAGAGAAACCTATTTCAGAAGCACCCAGAAACCTTCGCAACTCTGTGTGTATAAACCATGTCCGCTCTTCCCGCCTTTCCAACGGAGATTTCACCATTTGTGAGCATCACACCCCAACTCCTTCTTCCAAAATCCCATAACCAAGTCGTGCGCCTAAACAGCCTCCCGTCGGGATCGTTTGTGAATATCGGCAACCAGCACCGGCTCTTGTGGTGTGCAATTTTAAGGTCAATTAATACAGTACGTAAACCTACGTAATCTTCAGGACAAAATTGTCGTACGTGCTCCAACACTGGCTGCTTGGGTAGCGATGATGAGGCTCGCACTCTCTACGCAAACCCACTTGATGTTTCTGCGGCCATCCGCCTGCAAGTATCCTCTTTCGTAAGCCTGCCCTGGAAAGCTGAAAGCCCCGACCCGTCGGCCATTCTCAGGCATTCCCTACGAGCAGCAGCAGCTCGAATGCAATACTGACTGGTTTCTCGGTGTCACACACCGTCGCATAAGCAGGACGGACACTTGCAAGACCGCCCCAATGTTCCGAAGCCAATGTCTTACACAGCTACCAGCTGATGTGTAAGTAACCCTGATCTTTCTCCCCGGAGTACCACGGTCAACGCTCATATGGTTCCATCGCCGGTCCACTGTGTCCAAGACCGGGGTGTCAAGGAACGGAAGTGGGAACCACGGCACAGGTGTCAGGTATGCCCAAGTAAATAGGCAACGTATATATTCTTGCTTCAGTGCCACATCGTCCCATCGTAACGAGAGACTTGACGAGAACTTCAGAAGATCTTTTAAGGAAAGAATTGTTAATTGCAGGTGCTGCACCAAGAAGTCAAGCCACTGGCAAGAATACAAGAAAAAGACACATGAAAAAGAAATCAAGGGGCCAGAAAGCTGATGATGATACAGAATAGAATGAGAAAAAGCAAAAAGAAATTATTGCACTAGCCGCGAATCGAACGGGGCCCATCGATGGCAACGATGGATTTTACCACTAAACCACTAGTGCCTCTGGAACAGTTGTAGGCCTGATGTGAAATAGTTGAGACTTATTTAACTCAATAACTTATGTGTATCAAGCACACCTAACCTATCTATCTATACCAGAATTATTTCACGCAACTTGCTTTCCTGCTAGCCATGGTCCTGGGTGGACGCACGTATCCCCAGAATGTTAAATGCAATATCATTGTCGGCGTCGCTTACTGCCCTGGTTCTCGACGATTTTGCAACTTCACCCGTCCAATCATCGGCCCACGACACCTTGCGTTCAACACAAAACAGTGAGTAACCTAGTTCGGTTGAGAAAGCTCTTGCAGCCGCAGAAGAGGATATTGACATGAGCTCCGCCGAATAAATACCTTAAGCTAGCCATGGCTCATTAAGACCAAACAAGTATAAGATGTTCTAATCACTACATACCTAAGTACCCACTTACCTTAGGGGTATGGGGCTCAATGCTTCTCTCCGTCCTTCCCCAGTGGCATACCATCAATCAACCTTTCCCGTCATGGAAAGCCTCGCTCGCCATGAGCAAAGACTCTTGCCCTTGCTCTTCTACCATGCCCGACATTAGCTACATGCCCAATCACCTGACGCGTAGCAACAAGATGTAGGTAGTTTCCGTGCCACGATGACACCGAACAGTATACACAACTAACTGTACCATACATGGCCTCCTGTGTGATATCGCATAACCCAGGGATTGGATACTGTGTCATACACGCCCCCTTTCATACTTCAAACCCCCAAATTGCATGGCCACGCATTCATAGGTAAACCCTCACAAGAACATGGCCGCCCAAGATCCGTACTTCACCCAAGCTTTCCCAGCCGAGTCTCACTTGACTCGAAGCATCTCGCACATCAACTTGGTAGATGAATAACACATTAATTATATTCTTTAACAAAGACAAAACAACTACTAGAGTAGAACGTTGCGTTACCCGGTGTAGCTTTACGTACGTACTTCAGTCAGAGGGGAATCGAAGTAAGAACCAGAAAACAACAAAGGGGGTATCCATCAACAGGAAACAATACAAAAACAACAAAACAAAATAACGATATGGATACCAGTGCTGTCGACCCCGTGTGTATCCATCCCCCCCCCCCTACTCCAAACATGCATTCATCCTTCCATCTTTCCAATCCGGAGATCAGAAGGGAGAGGAACCGGGAGTGTATCTCTCTTGTACTCCTTCTCCTCATACGCACAAGACCTTGCCTTGCCTTGTCCACCCCCCTCATCCTCTTACATCCCATCCACCCCATCCCCCACCCCAACCGGCCGCGTATCCTGCCGATTCGGCGCCACCCGCTCGCCCTCGACGTCCTCGCGCACCGCCCGCGACGCGTTCTGTGCCGCCTCGCGCTGCACCTCGCCCACCACCTTCTTCTTGTTCTCCTCTTTACTCTCCTCCACCTCATTTATCCTTGTCTCCTCCTCTTCCTCACCTTCATCCCCTTCCTGCTGTCTCGACAACCTCCTGCTACCACCCTTGTTGTTGGTAGTACTGGCACCCCCTCGGCTAGCAACGCGCTGATCTGCGCTCTTGCGCGACTTGCCCAGCACCGCATTGATGTGCTCCCCATTCTTGACAGCCGCAATGGCCTTCTCAGCCAGCTCGACGCTCTCAAACGCCTGGCCCCGGCCCCACTCGCCCAGCTCCAAGCCGTACTTCTCACCAGGACCAGCAGGACTACTACCCGTATCTTTATCGTTGCCAGTGCCGCCGTCATTGCGATCATGATGATGATAATGCATATGCGGCCGCCGATGCAGCCGCGCCGCAATGCTCCGCTTCCCATTCTCCCGCAGCACGAGCTCGCCTAGCTGCCGCATCACGTCGTACCCGCGGTACGTCTCCTCCGACAGCGCCGCGCGCTCCGGCGGCCGCAGGTTCAACAGGTCCCGCTGCGCCTGCACGATGCGCGCGCGCCGCACGTACCGCGCCGGGTTGTGCCGCCGCTCCAGCTGCTTCGACACGCCTTTGAGCGTGTACCCCGAACGGCGACACCAGCGCCGCGATCGGCTTCAACACCAGCCCACCGAACCCCATGGCCACGCCACCGAGCGCGCCTCCGACGCCGTCCTGCTTCGCGCCCTTGACCGGCAGCCGCACGATGCCCGTGATGCCGTCGTACATGCCAAAGACGAACTCGTGGCCCGCGGCCTGCAGGCCCGACTTGATGCCCGTGACGCGCGGCGGCCGGCGCACCGTGTCGTCTCCGTACAGCCGGGGCGCGTTGTGGAAACCCTGCGCAATGGCCATGGCCAAGTCGACCGGGGCCTGGGCAATGGCCTTGCCAGACTTCTCCAGCCCCTTGGAAATATCCGCACCATATTCTTCAGCGGCATTGTCGAAGCCCGGAGTAGTAGCAGTTAGGATCGAATTGTTCGTGAGCTGTGTTTGAGCGGGCGGTCGCACGTTCTGTTGTTGTTCAGGCTGCTGCTGCTGCTGTTGCTGCTGCTGCATCCCAGAAACTTCACCGCCCAAAGTATCGCTCGGAAACGGGAACTCGGATGCGGCACCGCCATTGGCAATAGGGGACGCCCGGTTTCGGCGTCTTCGGCTCAGCCGCCTGCTTCTTCTGCGTCAGCTTCTGTTGGCGCTTAGCCTCCTTCTTCTTCTTCCGCTCCGTGCGCTTGGTCGACGTCCGGGCAATCCGCATCGGCACGCTGCCAAAGCCGGTGAAGAACTCGCCGATGGTGCTGCTCATCGCCCCGGCGAGACCCGTGACCGGCTCGCCCGGGCCCTCGAAATCGTTCCACTCCTTGTGGCGTATCAGCCGCAGTCGCCGCCACGAGAGCAGACCCTTCTCCACGAGGATGTCTGCCGCCACCGCACTCAGCTTGATGCTCGTGTCCTTGACCTTCCAGACGGCCACGCGGTCGCTCAGGATGGAGCAGCACATCGACTCCTCCCCGCTGAACGCCAGATGGTTGTGGAACGACTTGACAGCGTTCTTGGCGCCATCGCCTTCGGCTTCGATGCTTTTGGCGATCTTCTGCGCCGCCTCACGGGCTTCATCCGTCAGGCAATATTTGATACCGTCCGCGAGCTTGTCGACATCGAGCTGTTTGTAGGGCACGGCCTCGGGTCCTGCGCCGGCAGTGCCAATCATGGTGCCCCAGAAGTGCTGATCTCCAAAGAACGGCACGACCATAGTGGGTAAGCCGCACTTGAGCGCAATCGCCGTAGTACCAGCTCCACCGTGAATGACGCACGCCTGAACCTTGGGGAATAGCCAATCGTGTGGCGTGTTCTCGAGCATGTAGATGTTGTCTGGCACATTATCGCCGCCTAGTCCACCCCAGCCCTTGGAGACCAGTGCTCGCACGCCGGCCTTCTTGACGCCCTCGAATATCATCTCGGTGAACTTGTCCGCATCGTCAACCACAATCGAACCGAAGCCAATATAGATAGGCTTATCGCCTCCATCGAGGAACTCGACCAGATCCTGGGGCGGTTTGAAGGTGGATGCGAGATCAAGGAAAGTGAAGCCCGCAATGTCGATTTCTGGGCCCCAATCTTCCGGTTTGGGCACCAAGCCAGGGCTCCAAAGATAGGTGTATGGCACATGGAGTCGGTACGTGGAACCCGGAGCCCATAATGTAGATACGGGATCGAGCTTCAGCGTATTGACACGGAAGTCGTTGACCAAGTCGCCAAGTCCTTGCCATACCATCATCTCCACCAGCGGGTAAGACATGAAGTTTGTGTACCCGGGGTCGACATTGGTCTTCTTGATACTCGCCAGTGGGTGCGGGAAGGCCTGGGTGGGGGTATAGGGGAATGTGAACATGAGATGCAGCGGGATTCCCAGGGCTTCGGCGCAGTGAATGTGGGCGAAACTGGGCGGATTCGCGATGATGGCATCGGCAACGAAAGGGGATCTGTTGCCCATCATCTTGAGATTGGCCTCGTCTTTTTCGTTGTCGGTGGCATTGATGCAGGCACGCCAAAATCCATCGAACATCTCGGCCATGGCATTGCGCCTGCGACCAATGTCGCCGGCCTTGACGGACTCGAGCTTCGGGATCATGCCTGGATTCTTGACCATGAACGCCATCAGCTCCGAAGGGTCACCCCCGACCGAGAAGAACTCCAGACCCGAGTCGTTCTCCACAAACTCTCTGAACGCTGGGTGGGTGGCTATACGGACGCGGTGGCCATAGTTCTCCTTAAGTACCTTTCCGATCTTGAGGAAGGGCTGCGCATCTCCTCTCGATCCAATGACCATGATGACGATGTTCAGCTCCGGCCGTTTTGCCGACTGTGACGTCGTGGTCGACGCCGAGGAAAGACGTGACGGACTGCCCCGTCCTGACCCGCCCTTCTCGGCCTTGGGCACAATCTTCTTGACGGCGGTTCCCAGGGCCTTGGCCAGATAGCCTGTATTGCTCGTATCGTTGACGGTAATTTTCAAGCGCCCGTCTCTCTTAACCTTGCCCTTGGTGCTGTATTTTTCATTACCGACCTTGAAGCGGCGATACTGATCGTCGCTCCGCCTCCGCTTTTCTCTCGCCGTGGTTTGGCTTTGTTCCAGCGGTGCGCCGCCTGGCGTTTCCCATGGTCCTCGTGCTCATCTTCGGACGCGGACGAGTCAGAGCTGTCACTAGCATCTTCCTGCTCGCGGCGCGCCTGGAGGGCGGCGTTCAGCACGGATATGTTGGTCCCGGCCCGCTTAATGGCCGGGAAGGCAGCAACGTGCCGGGGCGCGTCGGTCACGAAACGCCTCTGCCCCTCGAGCGACGGCCTGCGCTCGTCCTTTTTGCTGCTGCTGGGGAACTTTAGAGGCTCCGTCTTGGTCTTGACGGGGCCGCGCCATCGTCGTCGGGGGTTTTCGCGCGGGAATGTTCGCCATCGGCGGCGGCGGTCTTGGGCGGCAGACGGGGGATGTGATGTCGGGCGGGACTAGGCTTGGGTACACAACGTTGCCGTGGGCATCGCGGACGAGGGCGCCGGGGCGGTCTTCGCTCTGGGTGTCTGTGATGTGTAGCGTCTCGTCGGAGGGGTCTGGCCTGATCGGACCCGAAGGCGGCTTGTCCAACTCAAGGCCTGGCATCGAAACCGGCAGTCACTCCGAACGGAGCACTGGGCTTACTCTTTGGCAGCTGGCCTCAGACGTGGCTCGGTGTCGAACAAAAGGTCGAGGGTAGGATACCTTACGCAGGTGATCGGAGAAGCACCTGAATTTTTCTAGTTTCAGAAAACCAGATCAGTTTTCCTGTCGGTACGTCTTCAGCCCAGTTGGCTGATCTTTGGGCAAATAGGACGAATGGTGACGTTCCAGTGGTCGGTAGGGATAAGCTTCCGGCAATTATGGGGATGTACGGGTGCTTCGTAGAGGATCTTATCCACAATCGATCGGTATTAGTAGAGAATTAAACAGGTCTGGTCTACCAGAGTGGCAATATTTTTTTTTTTTGCAGAAACCAGTATTTGGCAATAATGATTAAGAAGAATGGATGTTTGTGTATGGGATTCCAGAAAAGCAAGCGGACGGACCAAGCCCAACAAAGACCCTTCGAAGGTGTCACGAGAGAAGGTTTTTGGCAGGTGAAAAGGTGAAAGTACATGACATCACATCTCGATTGCCCTACCTCTCCAGCGCAGATGCGGCCAGGCGGGTGCTGTAATCTGTAAACAAATTCAATAGCGGCCTAGCCAAGGGGGGCAGGGGGGGCTTGGGGGGAGCATGGGAGGGCGCTAGAGGCTGACGGAGGCCCCTGTCAAACCCAATTAGGCCACTTGCCATGGGGCTCGGCCGGAGCGATCAGCCCGGACAGCCCAATTGCACTGCTCCCCTGGCAAACAGAGTTACTTCGTCGTAGGAGCGAAATCGTGCTGCTCTACCCCAGATCGAACCTGGCGGATTGAGCATGGGACCTGCCTGTAAATTACAGTGCCCACCCCTCCGTAAAGCGCGTATCAATCATTTCAGTTGCCGTGTGCGCTGTCGTTTTCATTCCAAGACACAAGCGATGCACTGCATGACGGGACTCGTCATCACGGCATCCTCTGTACATCGGTGGTTTTGTCCGTCGCCTGAGACAACTCAGATTGATTGGGGGATGACTGTCTATATCTCAGTTGCAGATAGAATAACAGAGGCTTAGCCAAAATAACAGGTTTTTAGGTTGAACCCCGGACTCTCAATTTCGTATTCCTGCTTCCTCTGGAGTCTTACTGGGCTCGTTAAGGTTATACGAGTGTTTGAGGGGCATAGCTCAACTATAAAACAGTTAAGGACTTGGAGGATGCTTACTTGCGCAAGCATCGACCCAAGGGTAAACGCTCCTAGATTGTGAGATACGTAGCAAACAAAAATTGTTAACAAAAGCAAAAAGAGATATGCTGCACTAGCCGCGAATCGAACGCGGGGCCCATCGATGGCAACGATGGATTTTACCACTAAACCACTAGTGCCTAAAGTGACGCCGGTTCATGATGTCAAATTTCTATCTAAACGTAATTATAAAGTCTACTTAGCCCAAAGAATACTATGTAAAGAAAAATAATTCTAATCAAAGCTCTATCTATGTCTTCTATACGGACAAGCGAATTCGGCCAGGGAAGTTCTGAAGCAATACACCGTGCATAACCAAATATTCATTATAATGCTTCTCATTGTCTCATTCCCATATTCTAGGTACGCTCATGCTCTAACGCGACGACGTACCGCTTCGTCACACCAGCAGGATAAAGGGGGTTCTCTCTCTATCTCTCTCCCCCCTTGCTCTCATCAGCCCACCTCATATCCGTCCCTTCAGTACCCAGGAAGCCCATCCATCATCACAGACCTGCTCTTCTCTATAGCGGAATACTCCGCAGTCGATCCACCAAGATAGCCAACTCCATCTTCTCCCCCTCCCCCAAAAGCTCGGGGCCGCCCTGCTGCTGCAACTTCTCCGCGCCGCTCACCAGCGGGTCCAAGAACCGCTCCTCCACCGCGGCGCCCATGCCGGACGGCACCACGCCCTGGAGCGGCCCGCCGGACGAGAACAGGAAATAGCCGAAATTGGCCACCTGCGAGAGGAAGATGTTGTTCTGCGCCCAGTACTCCGCCAGCGCGTCTTGGTCCATCTCCTTCAGCTCCTGCATATCCGGGAAGATGAAGTACTGGAGGTGGTCGAGCACGTCGGGACCCGTGAACGAATTCGGGCTGCTGGCGCCTTCCTTGTTGGCAGCGAGGAGTTCTTCCTTCAACCAGGTCACGGCCACGGCCTTGAGCGAGGCAAACATGCAGTTCTCCAGCAGGTCTTCGAGAATCTCCAAGCGGTTATGGTCATCCGGGTCCGAATGAAGACGATGCCCGCATAAGTTGTCGCAGCATTCCGCACGTGGAGATCCGGGTGGAAGACGCTGACGAGCGTGAGGCTGTGGTGGTAGGCCATGAACTTGGTTTCTTGGGTTGCCGAGACGCGCTTCATATGATTCAGATCCAGTCCCACGGTCAAAAGCGCATCGGCAATTCCAGGGTTCTGGACAATTCCGGTTTGCGCGTCCGAGCCGAGGAACCGTTCCAGTAGCGTCGCATGCTCGGGGAAGAGGTGCATCTCGGGTGATGGGTGGTTGGCCTCGAACACCTCGGCCGAAAAGATCCAGTATGCTATCAAGGATACGGCGCCGCCAGGCGATAACTTGATTTCATCGGCTGAGTTAAAGTCTTCGAAATTCGCCAGAGGGTCGAAACCACTGGCCCTTTCGTATATGCTCTTGACGAAAGATTGAGAACAGTCGTCAACCCCCAAATCGCGTAGTATTGACTGTGTTTGCCTTGATTAGCCAGGTCTCATGAAGCATCCGACTCCTATCATGTTTGAACTTACGACGAACTGACCGACCACGGAATCTCTCTGTTGTAGCGTATCGTCCTCGGTGTACTTCTGCGTCATGGTCTTCCTGCCCGGAACGTTCTTGGCAGGGTAGTACTTCTCCAAGAGGCGGGTGGACCATTGCATCTCATGCGCGTTGATGTACCTCTGCAGTATACACGTGACAAAGGCCTGCAGAAGTTTCGCCTGCATCATCTCCTCGGTCGGATCCTCCTGCTCGGCCTCGGGGTCCGGGGCATTCTTGGAGGCGTCGCCGTCCTGATCCGGGTCGGCAACGTTGATGCTGGACTTCCGGTTGGGCAGCGGCGGCCGCTTGCGCCCGGACAGCGAGCGGACCAGGTTGATGACGGACGCCGTCATCTCGGGCGTCGGCCGGTAGGCCTCGTGACCTTGACCAGCGACGAGCCCAGGAACCGCGACGGGTACTTGGTCTTGATGCGCCGGTGTAGGATGGCCAGCATGCCGAGCAGTGTGATGAACCGGGCCGCGACGTCCTTCGGCGACTGCTCGGCCGCGGCCTCGTCGGCCTGAGCCAGCAGGGCGCCCTCGTCCCCTGATTCCTCGCTCAGCTGCTCCAGCGCCTCCATGACCTTGATCATGACCTCGCGGGGGTTGCCTAGCCGCGCGACCGTTTCCAGACATGTTTCGGCGCCCGGGATGCGCAGCAGGATCTGGACCAGGTCCCAGCCAATCTCCTGGGTGAGTTGAGGGTCTTTCTCCAAGACCTCGTTTACGGTGGGCAGGACCTCGGGCGAGGTGACATTGTACTGCAGGATGGTGAGGTAGGTGAAGCGGTCCTTCTCCTTAGCGCCCTCGCGGATGGCAGTGATGGCCTCAGACAGCTCGGGCATGGTGTCAACGGGAGCTGATAGCGCCTTTGGGAATGAAACAAATCAAATAGAGAATCACAATGTTACCTAATCGGATGATGTAGGTATAGATACAAGAGTCATGGGATGATATTGTATACTTGGGGGGGTGAGAAAGGAGGATGAACAATGAGTCGAAACGAGTGTCTTGGCAGCGGTGGGTTTGGAGGTTTACTTGGGAAGGTGAGGTGACGTGTGTGGTGACAGGCAGACGACCCGATTGATGAGATTGGAATGGTTGAGCTTTTCTTGGGTCTTGGGTCCCGGCCTGGCTGAATGAGGGGCACTGCGCTGGAACTGCCCATCCACCCATCCACCCACCACAAGTATAGCCGCAACTGGCCTACTCTTCTAGCGTACATAGTCGTCAGTTAGCATGCGCTTTAGGGGGGGCTACAAGGTTCCGTTCAAGGCTACAGCAGGTTGATTGCTTGCCTTGCACTCTGCTTACTGCTTCAGTGCATCTTGGGTAGAATTGACTGCATTGTTCCAGGGATGTCTCTCTACCCCACCATCTATTGCGGGGCAACCTCATATCGCCTATTCTAGAAATATTTCAAGATTGATAGAAAGTTCATGATTGTAGGGAAAGCATGCAGTTATGAACGACATCAGCTCTCGAATATGATAGATTCGATAGGCAGACTCCCTGGGACAACGTGGCATATGCCATTTGAAAGCCCGCAACTTGTCGAGTGCTTTCTACAGCTATCTCAATGGCACTTACATCTATATTCGTAGATATATCGAAAGAACAGTGCCTTTTAAACATATTGTATTCTCATCTGACTTCCGAAAGATGTGCCCATCCGCCGCCCAACAACATCCTCGCCCGTTCCTCTTTATCAGATGCTGCCGGCAGTCAACCCCCCTGACCCCTGTCACCAACGCGTCTCATCAATATGCACCACTATTCTCTGAGCCGACCACCCCTGGCAAACCGCATATATCTGAAGAAGTAGCCGCGAGATGTAGTAGCGCTTTCAACAACATGCATAGCCGAGCAAGCCCAGTCAGCAGCGGCGGCGGCGAGAGTGCTTTCTTTTTCTGCCTCTTCCTCTTGCTCTCTCTCTCGCGGTCACAGAATGGGCAAAACGAAGCTGATGTGGAAACAATAAAGTTCTCTCGGATATATATCTGGCAGCAGTCGTGGAATGGGAGTCGAGTGAAAATGGGTTGTTTCATTTGTATAGAAGAATCCAAAAGGCCATATATAGTTCCTGAATATCGTGGCCGAGCCCCCTTTCGACTACCTACATCTTCGCAGGGCAGTCCAATCTTAGCGCAGGCGCTGAAGCAGCCCGAGTTTGTCGTGCTGGGCCCGAATAGGACTCAGCAACGATGAGAAGGTAGGTACATATGCCTACTCCTCGTAGTAATAGATAATAATAGAAGGCTTATGCGGCGTATCAATAGTATGCCCAGCCCAGCCCTAGTCCAGCGTGATTCTGGCCTTAGGACGTTTGCCGCGAATTGCTGCCACGCAGTTTCGTGCAACTCCAATCTGGAGAACATGCAACCGGGATAGTGTTGCCTGATGAGAGGCACCAGAAGCCGAAGGATCCAGAAAAGGCTGCGTCCCGCAGAAGGGTTCCCTATATCAGCTTCACCCGGGCGTATAGTCTACGGGACCCGTTCCATCAAGGTCAGAGGTGTCATCACCGATACGCGCAAAGTCAAAACGCTGCCTATTTTAGCCACTCAAGCAAAATGACATCCCAAAAATATAAACACAGAAGTAATAACGACACACACACATCCGAATTGTAGATTCAGACTTTTGACGATGCAATTTCCTACTATAAGAGCATAGCGACGAGCGTTCCGATAAACACCAGTCCGCAAGCCGCTGCTTTACCTGCCGCCGCCGCCGCCCCCGAAGCCACCGGCCCTGCCCCAGGAGTCCCAGGCGTCCCCGAAGCCTTGGGCAACGTCGTCTGCAGCGAAGACGAGCCCAGCGGGTTGATCGCGTACGGGTGGAAGGTCGGGCTCGGCATCTCGGGCGGCGCGCCGGTCGCGCTGAACAGCCTCGTCATGGTCGTCATCTCGGACACCGGCGTCGTGATGAACATCTCCGTGTCCGAGCCGATGGGCCGCGTGCTGAACTTGGAGACGACCGTGGGCGCGGCCGTCAGCAGGGGTATCGTCACCATGTCCCCGGTCGGCGTGACCAGCGAAGGCGGCAGCACCATGGTGCTGGACGACGAGAGGGAGGTCGGCTGCTGCACGGACGGTTTTTGGGGCGTGCCGATGGTGCTGTTGGAGAAGTTCTTCCACGGCGCCATGATACACTGCATCATCAGCTGGTTGTCCACCAATTTGCCATTCTGCTTCGTGGGCGTCAGGCCAAGCACATAGGACGCATCGAAGCTTCCGGCCGCCCATCCGACGAAACCCGCGAAAACATCCGAGTTGGCGTTGATGAAGTTGTTTTGCGAACAGAAAGCTTTCAGACACTAGAGCGCACAGTCAGCAAAGAAAGATGTCGACAGTTCACATGATACCCTTACCGATGCTGCGCTTGATGCGCCGCTTTCGCTCACCAAGCCCTTCCTGCCGCTCGCGCGGAGGAAATTGGCAACAGTCTTGAAATCCTCGACGTTGTCGGTAACGCACTCTTTATGGGTTCCCGAGTTGTCCTCGTCGAGGTACTTGTGGATGTCGAGCACCAAGTTGTCGGTAGTACCATCGGGATTTTGGATTCTCATCAAAGCGGCCGCAGAGCCACTCGAGACCAGCGTCGCCGCGCTATCGAAATTCGTTCCGGGTAGCAGGATCATCTGCGACGTGGCTCCGGCTTGTCGAATCGCATTGACCACCTTTTGGCACGTTTGGGCCCAGATATTGATGTCGAGATCGTGGGGTTCGTTCATGATCTCAAAGGCGACCTTGTCGTTGGCTGCGTATTTGGTCGCCAGTTGGGTCCAGAGGCTGACGAATTGGTCATCGGTTGGGCCGCCCTGCCCTATGACACCACCGTTCCATCGCGCAAAGTTGTGGATGTCGATCATGCAGTGAGCGCCGGTGCTTAAGCAAGACTGCACCATCTTGTCGTATTTCCCCATATTGTTGGCATCGAGATCGCCCCCGAGCTGGTTGTTGACAAGGAATTGCCAAGAGATAGCTTCATGAGGTCAGTTGACCAGAGTCCGAAAATAGCACACGAATGGGGGGCATACGAAGCCTCATCATGTTCATCCCAAGATCACCAACGAAATGTTTCATCTGGTCAGGGCCGTCGCCTGCCAACTGGACAGAGGATAGGGGACAAGTGCCCTAGAGGTTCGTCAGTGGGCCATGTCCTGTCCGCCTAGAGCGTATAATATGCAGAGTAGAGTGCAACTCACATCGATCTGACACCCAAAGTCACCGCCGGCAATTGCAACACCCTTCTTAACGTTAGCATCCTGGTGTGACACATGATGTCTATCAGTCATGCGAGATCTGCTGCTTAACCTACCAGATACTGCACCTTGGCCAGTGCAATGGGGGCCAAGCCCAGTAAAACGAAATTGTGGAACAACATGATCAACACGAATAGAGAAGAATAAAAACGGAACAAGGGCAAGAAACGAAGGGCAAACTCCAAAAAAGTGAAAATAAATGTCCTACTAGGAACACGAACGAATGTAAAGACGTTGGCCGACAGCAAACGGCATGAGGTGGAAAGGGAAATGGAGAGTATCAAAGCGAAAGCCCTCCAAGAGTCAGTCACTGATCTGATCAAAAAAGATGGGCTGAGCCTGGCCGGGCGTTCGTAGGTTAGGGCGTTGCGCTGCGAATATATTGAAATGAACCTTTCGTCCACCATTCCACTTCTTCTTCTTCTCTCTCTCTCTCTCCCCCATCACGGAGCATGGGCATTGGGCATGGACATGGCCATCTAAGCTTTTCGAGACCCGATGGGACGGGGTGGCCAATGAGAGGGGCGGAATGGCACGATGTTGCTTGGCTGACAGGGGGTGTTCGCGGAACCTCAAACACGTCAAGTCTCAAGCTCCGCCTGGTTCGGGCCAATCCCCCCTGCCCAGCCAGAAGACGAGGGAAAGCCAGCTTAGGACGAGCCGCGGCGCCGGCTGTGCCTCGGGGCTAGGCCGACTTCGCTTTAGGCTGGCGGTCAGATATGGAACGATCCGAACTGTCCGCCGTGCGCGACCTGTCTATCCACTCTCCTCCTCATTAAACTCATCCCACCGATCTGGGTTGGGCTGGGCTCCGGCGTGGTGTGCTAAGCAAGTTGGATTACCTAGCGCTGGTGAGAGAGGGAGTCTGGCCTTTGGCCTTTTCGAGCTCCTAATTGATACGAAAGGGGGCTGAGTGCTGGGTGGGTTACTGAAGGACCAGGAGAGGATTTGCGTCTTTCTGGGCGAAATACTACGTTGATGCTAGTCGGAGGGCCTGGAAGTCTGGGACTTTTGCATTGGCCGATGTGTCAAGGATGCTAAAGTGGTTGGCTGCATTTCTGCACTGCATGAACCTCCCAAGCCACACAGGGTCCCATTTTAATTTATCAGCCACATGTTGGCCGGTTCGTTGGGGCGAGAACTTTTGGTGCCTTCGAATCATGTTAACCATTAGGTGATCGATACATAACATCTGCTTCCATGTTTTCAATGCAGTCTGGGTAGCATCACCAATCTTGGAGATTCAGGCATCTCAAATATCGAGAAGAAGAAAGCGAAATCATCAATCTACTACGGCTCTACACCAGGATTTTCCCGGCTCTAAAAGAAGAAACAAAACCCGCACCCAGTAAATTCACCATCGGAACTCGTTCACCTGGGAGGATCCCAGGTGAGGAGCCAGGCCAGGTCCTAAGTTTAGAGCCATTGGCGATCCGCCCACACTCGCTCCTTTTGCTCCACCGCGATTTGATACAACTCAACTTACACCACCACCCACCGGCTAGTCCGTACATAGCCAAGCCTCCGCACGCACTCTCGTACCAATTTGCCAGCGCCCACCAGTCGGCAAGGAAAGTTCAAGATGCTGCGCTGGTGGCTGGCCCAAAAGCTGCCGTCGCGCCTCTTCGCCCGGCGCCGGTACGGCACCTACGGCTCCTACTCTTCGGGGGACCCATACCGCCTGCCGCCCGTCCGCGTCCTGGGCCCGACCATCTGGTGCACCACGGCCATCGGCGCGACCTACCTGGGCTGCGCGGCGTACGAGGTGTACAGCGACGTCCAGGAGGTCCAAAGGGGCCGTTCCCGCGCCGGCTGGCTGTCGTCGTCCTCGTCGTCGTCCATGACCTTCGAGCAGCTCGAAGCCGAGCGGACCTTGACGCACGTGCGATGCTCATATTGGCACCAAAACCGTCAACAACAACAATCGCGACGGGTCATGGGCATGGAGGTGTGGCAGCCCGAATGGCTCACCGACTCCAGCGCCGTCGTCCGCGCGGCCATCTGCACCAACGCCGGCATCTACGCCATTAACAACCTCTTGCCCTGGACGTGGGATTATTTCGCCCACGTCGCCGCCTCGCCCCTGAACTACACCCTCTTCACCTCCATGTTTGGGCACCTGGGTCTCCTGCATCTCGGGTTCAACATGTATGCCCTGACGCAGTTCGCTCCTCCTGTGCAGCAGAACCGGATATTCCAGGGAAGCAACAGGTAAGTCAACCATATATTCGTATCTCGTTTACCTCTTCTTTCAGCTGCTGCAATCAATATTAACGAGGCCTTGCCCCCAGACATTCACTTTTATCATCCTTCGTATTCATAGATGTCCTCGCAACTAATACCAATGTGTCGTCACAGCCACTTCGCCGCCTTCTACCTCGGCTCCGGCCTCGCCGCCAGCCTGGGCCACCACCTCTCCACCGTCTGGCCCAACCGGGTGGGCCGGATCAGCGCCGGCCTAGGCGCGAGCAGCTCCATCATGGCCATCCTGGCCTCGTTCGCCATGACGAACCCGCACGCCGAGATCGGCATCATGTTCGTCCCGGGGAGCCTGCCCGCGCAGCAGGCCCTGATGGCCCTGACCGCGTTCGAGCTGTACGGCCTCTTCTTTGGTATCCCCTTCATGCCCCTCCTCCACGCGGGCCACCTCACGGGGCTCGCGGTCGGCGCCGCCTATGTGCAGTTCGACGGCCGGAAGCGGCTGTGGATCCCGGCGCGGCGGTTGGCGTTTTACTCGTTGCGGCGGTTCAAGATGATATGATAAAGGTAGGCGGCGCGCGGCGCGTGGACTCCCAAGATGGAGAGAGAGGCGGGGCCCTGAGTAAGGGTAAGCTGCGGGTCATGGCCCCAGATATTTCCTTCCCAAACAGAAATGGCAAAGTGCCTATGTTCAGCGTCACTTTCGCGCGGGATGCGGGCGTTGTCAGGCACGAAGTAATCAGGAGATGATGCTTCTAGATATATTTTGTTTCGTTTAAGAAGATAGATACTCCCTCAATCATTATCAATGTGTCAACATTCTGGATGCACAATAAATACCTACCTACCAAATTAGTGCGGGCTTCTCACACCGGAAGGCACTCAGGGTCACGGTACCGGCAGTTTCGAGAGGATCATCATAGTCGCTGGACTCGGCGACCTCGTGCAAAGAGATGAAGGAATGGCCCGAAAGATATGAACTTCATAAGGGGGTGTAAGAGGGACTAGAGCGAAACACCAGTGCCATCAAACCCCCCATTAAAGAAGCATACCACCATCTTACGTTGTTGGCAACTAAGGCCCCCCTCTAAGCAGATTACTTACAACTTGCCGGTGCTGAGGTTGGTATTCACTCCTGCTACTGCCCCAGCCTACCATCCTCGCCGTCAGTTGAGGAAGCGAAGCAACAGAATCCCGCTCAAGCTTGTTCTTTCCCCCTCTCGGGAATAGATAAATAAACACCTGCGACCGGGACGAACCATACCACTTCATCTCATACGAGGTGGTTCTCAGTAGGTACGTAGTTTAGTAGACACCATCCCTCTCGGGGTCCCACACACTGCCGGCCCTTTCTTCCGTTGCCTGTCTCGACCCCATCGCCCAGCCGCGCGCTGGGTCCCACCCGGACCTGCTCCGCGCCTCCACCCACACATACATCTAGAGAGGAGGGGCACACGCACACGCACACACAAGAACCAAGAATACAAACTTATTTTGTTGACAGCGGAGGCCATGGGCTGATGCACCCTTTCTCTCTTCGACATGTGCAGAAGGGGGAGCGGACGATTGGAGGCAGGTTTCGTTGAAGCACCCCAGATTCGTATGATCCGGAATCAGACACCCACTCCTTGGTATAACTAACATGCATTATAACTAGGCGTGATCACGAAAAAGACAAGGCAAAAAGGAGGCAATCAGGTTTTAACAAAAAAACGTATTTGGTATATGATAGTCTAATGGCGCTGCTGTGCTGTTTCGCTACAGTCTAAAGTTGGTTGGTATGTGTAGGTTGTGTCGTGATCGTCGACCCAATGATACTCGTATATATCCATCCATTCCCATCCTATTCCTATCCCATTCCTATCCCGTCCTTTTCCCATCATCGCAGTTCCTGTATCCTTATCTTCGTAACCGTAGTGATTGTAATGTAATACCCTAGGCGATGAAGAAACATGTTCCCATCCCTGGTTCTGTAGTTTATTATTCGTGCAAGGCACCCTCCTGTTCTTAGGGAAGATCCAACATTGGGAATGGCTATCCAATTCTTGTTTGGAGATCACCCTTAATATTGGTTGCCATGGTCTGGACTCGCCATGCCACCGGTCCCCGGAGTTCTACCAAGGAATCATCGATTGCACTCGTTTCTGTGGTTGCGATGCAGTGAGAGCTTGTCGAAGGCGGCGGCGGCGGGATTGTGAAGCCCACAAAGCTGTGTCGTCGAATGTGTCATTTCTTTGCGAATGACGACGACAAGCCAGATTGGCCGTGCAATGACGCATCGACTGCAGTACGTGTCGAGCTGGAAGTCGTCCCAAACGTCATCGCCAGCGTGTGGTGCGATGCAGTTAAGATAATAGCAATGGTATGTATAGTCGGCTCGTACGGGCAAGTCTGACATCCTGTGTTATCTTAACTGCGACGACTTGGGCTAGTACTCGAGACACCACACAGTGATGCGTCGAGTAGAAGATTAGCCCCACCTCTCTCAAAGAGATGAGTGGTTGGTAAAAAGGCAAAGAGATTCTTCTAATTGATCTCATCGTTTACTCTCGCGCGCGGATAATGTCCGCCATCCACCCGCATCGCTCGAGAGGTCGTCCAAGCCGGCATCGATCGTCGGTAGTCCGAGCAGCGTCGTGTTGTTACACATAGGCAACCCGTTATCGCTGCGGACGAGGAACTGGGGGCGACTCCGTCGTCGACAGGCCGGCCGCCGTCTGCGTCGCCACCGAGGCGTCCCGGTGGTGTTTCTGCCCCGCCTCGGCAGTCGTCTGCGGCGGGAGGCTGTAGCCCGCGAAAGGCTGCGCCTTGCCGAGCTGCTTCTCGTCTTCGCGCGAGAGGCGTCGGTCGTCTTCATCCTCCTCCTCCTCATCGTCGTCTTCGTCGTTGTCTCCTCCAAAGTACGATGAGCTGCTAGCGGCTCGGGAGCTGGGGGAGCTGCGCGAGATGCTCGAGGTTGCTGAGAATGGTGTCGTTGATATATTAGATGAGCTCGAGGACAAGGAGAACCGGGATTTGGGGATGTGCAGCTTGAAAGCTGAAGAGTGGCGGGCAGCTGTGTGCTCTGAACGGGTCTCTGCTGCAGCTGGCCCCTGATGCGGCACAATGGTATCGGACGAAGTGTTCACACATGACGTTAGGGAGGGTGAGGAGAAGCTGCGTAGGAAAGGGGGAGGCGACAGCAGCGTGCTGGGTGCCACCTCGGCAGCAGCGTGACTAGCAAAGTTGTCGTCGTCCTCGTTCTCTTCCATGATCTGTTCGGGGATGGAAAGACCCGGGTTGGACTCGACGGGAGGCGTAGTGACGACGGGCTTGTCGTCGGAGAGAAACCTCCGGAGCGCTTCGGGCGACATCTCGCGTGACCGGCTGCTACCTGAGGGTGTCGTGCTCCGCGTGTTACGCTCGGATGGGTAGCTCTGGCTACTGTGGTTGCTATGACAACTCTTCACCGAGGCCATATCATCAGTATCGCTGTGGACGGCAGCGCCCTTGCTGCGGTCAGCACTGCTACCACGGTTGGATGGCTTCAGGCCGAATAGTCGTCGCGCCGAGACCCAGCGGGGTGTGGGCGACTGGGAGCGTGAAGGCCTTTGGATTTGCAACGCGTCTGATGGCGACGAGCTGACGAGGCTTCTGGCCATGCTGGGCGCCATGGGAGCCGCGGGTGCCGGGCGGGGAGATCTGAACTTGTCCATCGGGTTCATAGTCCTGTATTCGACTGCAGTGATGGAAGTCATAGAAGCACTCCTGTGGCGGGAAGGATGTTCAGTGGGAACGTCGAGGGTATTTACAGTCTGGCCCGGGAGATAGGGACAAGACGTGGTGCTGGGCATGGCAGGATCGTGTGTCTCAGTTGACCCGTCTATCTCGTACTGAGCGTGTTATTAGCCAGTTGCCCGCCAGACAGTATACAGTGCGTACGGGCGTATACGCGGGTGATTGGGTCTGAGCTTACGTAGTAGTAGTATGTCTGACCCATTCTGAGACCACCGGTTCGCTTGGGAGAAATGAAGCTCTGATCCCCATCACAGACGATGTCTCGAAAGGTGTGGCAGCCTCGCCATTGTCCTCGGGAACGGCGAGCGTCCCGCTCCATCTTATATGGGTTGGAGAAGTTGTCCAAGGATCCAAACAACTGGACGCCCTGGATGGACTGATGCGTGCGACTAATGCAAGGTCAGCAAAATGCGAGCTCCTAATGGGGTGGGAGGCGGGGGTGCCTGGATGTATGCGCCTAATGCAGGGTACAACGAAATCAAAATCAACGCGACATAGGGCTAAGGCTGCCTGCCAACCAACACCAAGACGTTGCATCCTTTCCACTGCTCACTCGGCAGTGGGTCGATCCAGGGTCAATGGAATCAATAGAAACAATAGAAACAATAAAAACAACACCGCCAGAAACATTCGTAAGCTGCAGGGCCCATCCCTCCCATCCTTCTCCAACTCCAACCACCATCCCCTCCCATGCCATCCCATCCGCGAACTTACTTACTTGGCCGGATGCGGCGCAAGTCAGGATGGGCCGGGTACGTGGTGGCGGGCTGCACAACTTTGGACAGGGGGCAACTTGCTCCAATGGAAGACTACCAGGTTCCCGACCGGCATGACCGGGGCTAATTTGCTCAGTCATAATAGGCTGTACGAGATAATAGCCACGCTGAGTATTGAATGAACCATTGACCGGGAATGATGGTCATTGGACTTGTTTTTCTTCTCACATGTCCAATCCTTGAGGAAATTGCCTGTGCTGCTCATCCGGGAAATTGGTAAGGCTGATGGATATCGAGAGCAAGAATGCAATGAATATTCAATGCCGGCGCCAGGGTGCTCTCTGCTGGCCCAATGGGGAGAATCTGACCCTTGGCAATATCTCTCCCTTGCGCAGATTACGCATCAAGAAGGGGAAATGCTGAGCTGGAAGTAATAAGACAAGGCCTGTCTCGTACGGACACGGACGGGGCACGGCTGATGCGAGCCCTATGCCCGAGCTGTCGGGTTGGGGAGGGGGAACTAAAGCGGAATAGGGAACTGGAACGGGAAGGGCAAGGCAATAATGACGAGTAAGAGGCGCTCGGCTCCAGAATAAGAAAACGCCCGCTAATCAAAGGAACCGGATAAAGCAGGTAAACAGACGGGAAACACGAATGCGTGAGACTCACAGCAGAAATGTAAAGAGGGTAGTCGAGGGATCCTCCATGGTCGCCGAGGGTTGGGATCGAGATTCGCCCATATTTGAAGTCGAGACACGACCGTCCATGGCCCAAGATAATGGCAGGGTGTCTTGACGCTATTCCAGGGTTGATAACCAAATTTAGGTAGCCGCGCAGTTTGTTGCACTCTTCTTGCAGCTTGGTCAGATCCGACTTAATAATGAAACACGTTGGCCCTCACTGCCGGCATGTTTCAGCAGACGCAGTACCCAATCAGTTGGTGACTCGCGGTTCTAATTGTAGTTTCGAGGAATACCAAAATGCAACTGCACTGAACCAATAATTTGTCGTGTCCGGGAGCGCCGTGATCCTCCTTGGGCGTGATGGCGAGGTATTTGGTGTTTTGTGCCAATTCGTGTATAAGTCCCGAATGCGCTTATGCTGACGGGTTGGCGCTTACCGGCAGGAAGCGAGCGAACGAGCTGGTGCAGGGTCTCCCGAATGGGAAAACGCACTGCACACGGGGGATGGCGGATCGGATTCCTTATGTCAATTCAGTCTCAGCGTAATCTGGCGAATCGTCGCAAAAAGTCCCGAGAAGTGCCCTCCCGTGGAACGATGATTGACGATGGTGGTGACGATAATAGCGCTGACGAGAGTTCGGTTTGAGGAGGGAAAGCCGTAAAGTGTAATAGATAGGCGCAAAACGTTCTTTTTGATCAATATTTGCAAGGGAACGAAGGGGGGTAAGGCCGGCCTTCCCATGGAACTAGTAGTAAGAAGCTGAAATCCTCGCGAGGGCTGAATGTCGATTTTTTGCTGACGCCTAAAATTATATCGTCAAGATAGAGGAGGAGCTATGCTAGTCCAGGAGAAGAGATTCAACGCCAAGACTCCGATGGTTCCTGTCAAGGGAAGCCAAAAGTCGCTGGAGACGGTCCCAGTGAGGCGTGGGATTGGCTGTGGGTGACGATGGGCCCGCTAGGTTAGCTCCTGGGAGGCTTAGGTCGGGTGGGAAATAGTCGACACTTTTCGACACAAACGTTCAAGAGATCCCAGTTATTTCGTGGTGGGTCATGTTTGAGAGTGAAGCTAAGCTAGATGAGCTGGGAACGGCGTGTAAATGCCGCCAATTCTGTTCCGGGGACGGAGACGAGGGCAGGGCAAGGCAGGGCAAGGCAAGGCAAGGCAAGGCAAGGCAAGGCAAGAGAGAGAGTCAATCATCAAATATCATCGGCTGAGATCGTGAAACTATTGTGGCATTGCATTATCGGGACTAGAAGAAGAAAAGAACAAGGCCTGTGTGGATCTCGAACAAGATCTTGGAAACGATGAAGGACTGGCAGAAGAAAAGAAGGTTGGCCGGGCAGTATGCAACATATTAATCCAATGTGGTGGTTACTGGGCATCTACGATTCTACTGCTGACTGCTACCTATAGTAGTAGTACATCTTCCCAGCTAATACCTGCTTCTGGGGAACAGAGAGGCAAGAGGTCCGAAGCAAGTCGTAGCAATGACGACAATGCTCTCGAGGTCTGCGCAACTAGTGTGGACGGAATCCTCCAACCATGGGCTAAGACGACGAGGAACGATCTGCGCAGGGACCGGCGAATGGAGTCACGGCAGCACGGCTTTCTCAAACACACCTCCAGAATAGCAGACGGGATTCGTCGATGCCGCCAGAAGGACTACTGCAGACAGACGATAGAGCAGCTTATAACCTGCAAAATCAAATATGTTACTGGATCTGTATGCACTCTGTGAATATCCTACGTCAATAGGTAGCATGCATCTCCCAGCTTCAAGGACTTGCATACCTTGCGCAGAAGTATATGTAGGTCAGCTGTGCTGGTGATACATACATCATTGATGTGTACACCAATCTCACCCTCTGCGTCTTCTGCGTGACCTTGTGCATCGCCGAGCCGTCACAGCGTGGTAACCACACAATCAAGAGGAGGGCGAGAGAAACCTAGCACCTAGAGAGGTCAAGAGAGAGACTGGTAACAATCGCAAGCGTTTCGCTGCATCATTGATACCGTGAGAGCCAATCAATGGCATGTTCACCCACCCATCAACAGGCACCATGCCGAGAGTCAGGTTCATTTCACTCTGCAAGTCGGCGGTCGCCAGTTCTAACCAATGGTGGCATCAACCAGGCACAGAGCTCCCAAGCGGGAACATTTTTAGAAAGAGAGAGAAAAAACGTGGTGGATTGATCGGCAGTGGATTGGTAATGGACAGGGCCAATCACAGACGGCAGGGCCTGTTACTCCCAGCGAGATTACACTGCTAGAAGCGAGGACAATTGATTGATTGATGATTTGAACCCGTCTGTGCGCAATAACTCTCTCCCCTTTGCAATTCGGTTTTAAATCAGTCTTCGCTTATTTCTCATGATCAATACCACGAGACCGACCCCCAGAGACAAAAGCAAACATGCAATCCTCGTCCTAGAAGCTGTGGCTTTGATGCTGTCTCAAACCCAGCGAGGTAGCCAGCCAACCAACATCAACAGATGACCAGAGCAACCGAGGTCTTCCAAGTCCACTACGACTTGACTACTGTACGCATGCGGGAACAGCTCATACCTTAGGTTAGCGCATCCTGTATCATGGGCAACCAGGAAACAGGGTTCTTGCAACTGGCTTCTTTCTTTCTTCCAGTATTATTGGAATACATTCGCCGTCGTCCCGTCCGTACCGTACGCCGTACGTGCTTGGCTTGGGAGAATAACCGGTTTTCTCGACAGTTCAGCCTCTCAACGCTAGCTCTCTAGTCTCCTCCAGCTTACAGGACGGGCGAGTGGATGAGACGGCTTCAACGGACATGAACACCACCACTAGCCACAGTGGAAACGGCGAAATGGCAGCAGGGTGGACAGCGGCAATTCAAAAGAACAATACCTACACCACCTGCCTGCATGTAAGTGAGGTATGTAGGTGAAGTGTGAACACCTCCGCACCTGCAGATTTACCATGCTCCCCCATCTCCCGGCAGCCGATGATTGGTTTGTTATATCTTCACATCACATTCATAATATTACAATGCATGTACCTTACATATCGCTACCACCAAAGAGCTCCAGCAACCAGTTGGAGAGCCACCATCTCTCTGTGAGTCTCCGTCTCTACATCTTCCATGGTCCATCGAAGTCGTTCCATCGACTAGCACACCTTCTACGGTATATTTGACCGAAGAGGAAACACATCTGGGCGATCTCCAATTTCCCGTGCTTGTGCATCTACGTAACCTCTCGAGACGGGGAAAAAAAGGTCTGCCCCAGTAGGTATGCATGTACTTTTGCAAAATTGTTTGCTGTCATCGCGCTAAGAAAGTATCTGGATGCAACGGCCGCATCTTCCGTCCATGGCTTGCTGCCAGCACCCACGATAAAGTTACATGAAAGGGATGACAGCCCAAGACAATTCGCCCAGGCGCCACCCAAACTGAAAAAGGACCTCGGACTTTTGGTGAAGGGGATACATAGGCTCGGTGTCAACTCTAATGATTGGTGTAAGAAGGACTGGCTGGCACAAGTGAAAACCGATCCTACCTAGGTGGTAATATCAAGGACCTTCAGATCATCGTACGGCGAACAGATCTGAATCTCGGGTTATTAAGAGCAGGGACTTCCCTGTTGTAATTAGAAGAAGAAAATGACACCTAAAAAATAACACCTGCAGCACTGTATCGATCGGATTTCTGCCCTCCTCTCGTCAGTGCTCTCACGTCGTTCGTGCGCCATCGAAGGCGGGAGGCGCAATCTTATTTCGGAGAAATGGGCAACAGAGGGGCTACACGCAGGGGGGGGGACAAGTCCACGATGCCTTATGGATGCATCATCCTGGTCGCCCACGAGATTAATGTTGCATTAAACTACCAGAGGTCGATCACAATGGGACCTTTTGTGCCGCCTATTTCCGCTGGCCACTGGCACACATTTGTGCGAAGTGAGTTGGTTTCGACGCGTTATTGCTGCTCTGTAGGTAGGCTTCCTGAGGTTCCATTCGGGAGTGTAGTACTCCCTAGCTAATGTTCACAAGTCGGGTGTTCGAATCCGATTCGGGATTCCCGATGTCCGGCGATGAGGCGTGTAACTTATACTCACTTACACGATGTAAGTGAAGCAAGTAACCAGTACCCTGGGTAAATAGATTTTACCACTAACCATGCGCCGACCACTTTGGCTTCTGGTTTCCAAGCCTACACCGCCGAGCGAGCGCTTGTGTTTGACCCGTCACTAGCGGCAGGTTGGTTAGGTACCTGACGTGCTCACTGCTGAATCCATCCTTGGGTTTTCCTCCCCCATTTTCCTAGGGCAAACACAGTGGGTGGCCATGTTGTCCGGCGCATTCGTTGCCGGTTCATGACATCAGTCCTCTCCGCTCTTTTCGGGTCCCGATCGGTTGCCGCATTTCCATAGCGACGGGACCACGCACTGGGACGAACGCCGGAGCAGACCTGACGAAATTGGATTTCACTTGTCCAGGCTGCCAGGTTCATGGGATTACATTTGCGATTAACTAGGTATAGGTTAGGCGCACTTATATTTCAATGTGAGTATGTACTCACATTACATGGAGGTGAACAAATGCCCGCCAATAAGTTTTTAAAGTCTTGATAGATTCTTCGATGTTTACAGGATTTACCTGTATTAGAGAATGATGTTAAACGTTTCACCACATCCAGGCGTCCCCATGTATGACTTCTGCATGTGTGCGACAAGATAAGCATCCATGATACGGGCCTGGATTTCGGGGTTTGAGCCCAAAATCGAAAAGACACGAGCGGGTCAAGCTGTTGAAATATTGCAGTGGGTGACTTGCAGCAATTGTGACCTGCCCGACGGGATGAGTTAGTTCCTTTGTTCGTTCATGTGCGCGCCCGCCGCTGCCCTCGGCGAGAGAGATTCAGTGCTACCTGCTTCCAGTCTCGCGGTTGGCCACAGACGATATATGTTACATGCAGAACCCAGCTATATACTTATGTATGGTATGGTGACCTTGACTTGGCCAATCGCGGAATAAGCTACAACTACTTACCGGCAAGTAGGTATTATCGTTCGGGTGCTCTCAAGCAGTGCATGTATGCACGATGAACCCAAGACCGATGCTGGCATCGCGCATGATACTGTGCTTCGATATGATATGTGATCCTCATGGCTTTGCCCAATCTGAGAGAATGAACTATACCTGGTGCCAAGTATAAGATAAGAGCCTGCCATTACTCAATCCATACTTTTGGGTGATATGTACATATGCTGCCTGAGATGCTGCCTGAGATGTTGCCTTTCGTCCTACTGCTATTTTCGATACGAAAAGATCGGTAGTCATTTGGCATGTGTGAATGCTTGCCCGTCCAAATCATCAGAACGAAACGAGGTATATGTGCAAGAAAGCAAAGTCCGGCGCTGTCTGTTGTAACACGTGCTATTGCGTTTCGTTTCCCGGTGCACTGGACTTCGGACGTTCCGTTACCTACTTTATATAGGAAGATTAGCACGGGATGTGTGAGTCAAGGAATCCCGAACTCGGGACTGGGAAGTATGTGCTGTGTTCTGGTTTGCTTTGCTATGGGTTCCATTCCTAGGATCTGACCAGCAGTATTCGTAGGGTCGTCGGAGATGACGGGAATGCTTGTCCTTCTTCATGCGCACGCATCTCCTTCTGACAAGTTGCTTGAACCAAGGGTTAATAATCTCCGTCGATGCATCAATCCACAGATGCTGCCGGCCGTACGATACCAACCAACCAGTATCAAGCCGCTGTAGTCAATTGACCCATGGTCAAGAGAGTCTGTTATACACCGCCCAGGTCGTCCCACAAACTCGAGCACCTTCAAGGCCGTCTCTCCCACAACGAGGATGCTATGTTTTGAACTGACGCAGTAGAATGTACTTGTGGTACGTCCGCGTGTCTTGGCTTGAAACAATGAGCATGCTGATGCTGCCTCTTGAATGTTCCATGCGGGGAGCTCACCGACTGCTGTCAATTTTATTGCATACTTGCTGTTGCTTCTGATTCCAGCATCTTGCCGTATGAATCGGTATCTCCTCAGTTGACAACTAGCGGAAATCGGTTCTTATGAAGGGCTGGAGAGAGGTACACGTAATCCTGAACCACCGGGACCATCCCGAAGCTTTCTCTCCTGTCAAGGGAAGGAGACCGTCCATTATTGACGTAAGCAAGAAAAGGGGTGAGCGACCACATCTTCATCCTTTCGCCCGGGACTTGGTCAGTATATAGCATTCCCCTACACTTACTACTGGTCCGCATAACATGCGAATCCAACAGGACGAGGCCAACCTAATCATCTGTCTACAGATTTGAAGGTGACAAGGTCTCTGTGGTACGTTAAAGATCAGATATTTCAAACAGCACGACAGGAATATAGAACTGTAGTGAGGGCATCGCTACCAATTCATAGCTCGTAGCAAGTAAGTACAAACAAGGTTGACTCCCCTTATACACATTGCCCTTAGTCACCCGCTGCTCTGTTCTGCTCTGCGCTGGTTTGATATTGGAGAACGGATTCGCCCGTACCTAGCTGATTCATCCTCGGCAGGATTTCTTCTCTATTCGCACCCGGCTGGACTCCAAGGTCCGCGTAGTAGTCTTCGTTGACATCGAGCATTGGAGCCGCGAGATGACCTTGGAATCCCTTGAGAGCTCCTATGAGGTAGGTTGCTGCGTTCAAGGTTTTCAGACCAAACAAGATGACCAAACAGCTTTTCAGGGGCAGAACTCGACCTCGAATTCCTTCATATAAGCCCTTGGCTTCTTGGGTAGCACCGGTGGCGCACTGGGGTTCTATGCTGCCCAATGTTGGTCCAGCTGGACAAGCCCCGATCACAGGTTGGCCCAATGAAGCTTCTGGCTCTTTCCTCGAAGAAAGCACGTTGCATGCTTGCATGCATGACAGCATGGCATCCGTGGCCGGCCAACGTATTAGCTCAGCAGCAGGTAGGAAGAGACGAGCTCGTTCTCTCCTCAAACTAATCGTCAGCCTGCCTCTCTCCAATACCAAGGCCCTTTATCACATGGGATAGGCGAGAAACATCTTCGTCCGAAATCCAGGCGGCGCTTAGACCAGTATTCTGAGATGTGCCAAGGGATTTGGGAAACAAGACCGAGAAGCCATCGTCGTGATGTAGCATAGCCTCTAATAATGAAGGGCAATCAACCTGGAGCCATCAAAAGGGCATGTGAAAATCAGCGTTGCGATTTCCGCATGTGCAAGCAGGTCTGCGGCAGGTATCTGGTTTTATTCTGCCTATATCTGGTGGGTGATGAGATAGCTGGCCAGTGAACTTCTACTCCGTATAAAGGTCGTAGCAAGTATGACGAGCTGGTCTCTGCAATGGGAACATCCGTGCCCACCCAAACTATGTCGTCAAGATCCGTTGAAATGTAATTCTGATTGAATACTCCGTAAAGATGTTTAAAATCCGACCTATCGCGATTCACGGAGAGCCTCTGGCGAAGAAGACGAGTGCAGATGTTGCATATCCCCCGCACGTTGAACGGCTGGAAACCCCACCACCATTTTAGCCTGACTCGGGAGCCCTGCACCTAAATCAACTGTCATCTCAAGTGCATCCTGCAGCCATTGCAGTGGTGCAAAACTTTTATCTAACCTCCAGACAAACACGCAGTCCCGGATTTGTGGGAGATGATCTCCGCCTCTCCCGTCTGTTTGGTCAATCAGTTAATTGGTTAACCCGATTCTTGCACGCCATTGGAGTTCCTCCGTCGGAAATTTCAATCGCTCCTCTTTGCCGGGATGGGTCTTAGCGATCCGATGTTACCGGATTTAGCCAGTAAAGGACCCCCGTGTTCCTCACGACATCGATAAACATTGATTGATTACCTGAGACGTCGTTGTCCAAGATGCGATTCCCAAGAGAATGCCACGCAGCCCTTCGTTTTCCCTTCACACTTTGGCCAGCCGCGACGAAGGGCTGAGGACAGATTCTGCTACATAGACTCGGAATGCAGCCAATCCCTCCGGATCTGTGACAACTCTGATACAGGGGGTCTTTCCCGCTCAATCGTCCAAGCTATGTAGCAGCTCTCAAGAACCGTGGGTCCCTGTCATCGGTGGTCAGAGTTGCTCGAGTGCAACATTCACTGCAGACGACACATTTCGTTTCTCGGACCTTCACCTGCTGAACCGTCCGCTGTGTTAGATGCTGCAGGCTTTCGACCTGGCGCGGACCTCGGGAGCCGGTGCCTCCCCAGTGGCTCCCCACGAAGGCTAGGCTAGCTGAGGAGCAATCTCAAGCCAACTTTAGCACCTGCGCCACGTTGATGGCGAAATCTGAAGCTCAACACCCCCCTTGATGGCCATTGGTGCTGCTTCTTTCGTAACGCGGAGGGGCGGGGGCGCCATGTTCCTGAATGCATGGGGTGGGGATCTTCCCGGTACCTTGACCCCGTGTATAGCATGTTGCGCTCACTAGCAGTAACATGTGGTTCTAGACCCAAGCAGCCAAGCGACTTGTCATCTACCATCTTACATATGTATCATCCGCGCTGCTGCTCACACTTCGCATGACGGCCAACCTTCTGGTTGATGTTCACATTGGAAACACCTCCGCTTAAACATAAAAGCTTCTTCTCAATTTCCCGACGTTATTTTGTTTCTAGTGTCGTATATATAATAGAGGATACCTGGCTGGCTACATAAGTTCTTCTTCAGCTGACAGCATGGGTCCATTATACCTAGCCTGGCTGTTTCCCGCCCTGGGTCTCGCCAAAGACCCTCTCTCGTATCTGCCGGACTTCGGCTCGTGCAAGTCCTCCTCCCTGATCGGAGGAGGCATCCTGGGCCACGAAGCCGCCTGCTCGCCCGACGGCGGCTCGATATGGGAGGAGGACGCGAACCAGACGGTGCTGACGACGCCGGCGCGCTGGCGGTTCTCGACGCCGTGCATGGAGAACGGGAAGCGGGAGTTCTGCATCTACGCGAGCCCGGACTTCGCCAACGGCCGCGGCATCATGATGCTGACGACCCCCCAGCGGGCCGGCGAGGTCGAGCGGTCGCACGTCTTCACGGCGCCCGAGGTGTACGCGGCCATGACGAACCTGAACGCCGAGACGAGCGACCGGTGGAGGGTCGAGGCGGTCCCGGGCAAGGGGATGGGCCTGATCGCGACGCGGAACCTGCAGGTCGGCGACCACATCATGAGCACGACGCCGTCCGTCATGATCGACTACGACGTCTTCTACGAGCTGGAGCCGCAGCAGATCCACCAGATGCAGGGAGAGGGCATCTCGTATCTACCTGAGCGGCACCGCAACATCTTCCTTAATCTTTCTACCCACGACGGCGCCGAGGACTACAACTCGCGCGTCAACAAGATCATCCTGACCAACGCCTTTGATATTGACAACACTGGCGTCGTCGAGAAGAAGGAGGAGGGCGAACGCGAGTCTTGGTATACCGTGTTCCCAGAAAGTGAGATCATACCCTTACTCCTTCGAGGCCGCTGGAAGCACCACCGTAGCATACTGACTGAGCTGTTTCTTAGTTTCCCGTATGAACCATGATTGCCGGCCGATGCCGACTACTACTTTGACGTAGAAACTTTCACTCACAATATCCACGCCGTACGCCCAATCGCCGCGGGTGAGGAGATCACTGTCTCGTACATCGAGTAAGTCGTCCACTACACCCTACTACTTACCTACAGCCTACCTTGGCTAGTATCTGAAAACACTCGTTATACTGACCAAACCAATAGCCCCGTCCTGCCCCGACAGGAGCGCCTGCAGCGCCTCGACACGTCGTGGCACTTTCCCTGCTCGTGCAGCCTGTGCGCGCAGAACGAGCACCAGCGGGCGGCGTCGGACGCGCGCATCGCGCAGATCGAGGAGCTGCGCGCGCAGTTCCGCGACTACGAGCCGACCTCGCAGGCGACGCCGGCCATGGGCGAGCTCATGGTCTCGCTCTTCCAGCAGGAGCGCCTGTGGTCCTCCATGTATGAGGCCTACACGTACGCGGCGCTCGAGTACAACGGGGCTGGGGAGCCTTGGCTCGCTTCTAAGTGTAAGTACATGGCTTTTTCTTCGTGTGCATCGAACGTCGATTTTGCAGTTCGATACATGCATGCATGCATCTCGTTTTCGAATTTTCTAGTTAGCTGCTGACATGAAGGACCATAGCTGCGCGACTGGCTATTCAGCACGGTTTGGCTGCGGGTGGTCCCAAGGACTCGGATGTCCTTGCGATGCAAGCTCTGGTTAAGGACCCGTGGGCACATTGGAGCTGGATGCTGAGGACCAAGAGGAGAATGAACTGGGGCTCGAACGTGGAGGCATAGACGAGCTTTGAGCTACACTACGGATGGACTCTGGCGCATTATTTTGGCATGGTTTTGTTTTCATTTTCTCGGTGGTAGACAAAGTTACGGTGTTCATGGCGTTCATCCCCTAACGGGAGACGTGGGAGGTGCATTTATCGGGTTGTACGAGACGCTTAGAAATACACATGTTGTCTCGTCCCACGACCATATCATCAAATACACAATTCAAGGTCATATTACCCATACCTAAACAATCTTATGGTGTACAGTGAATAGCATGTATCTTGAGTGATGATGCTGCCAATGGAGGCCATTGATAGCGTTGTAGCCGCCGTATCGATAAGAGCTGTAAAGTGCATAATTCGAGGGGTCTGCGGCGGAAAAATGTGCGGTGGAAGGTGGGCTGCGCGAAGTCGGGCCCCAGTTGCCCCTCCATTTCAAAGGCAATTGGGTAACGCCCGAGAGTGAGTCAAACAATTGCTGATAGACTGAGAGAGAGACCCCAATAGTCCAACCCACCAGGTCGTCGCCCCTTCGACACTCGCAACATCACCACCTTTTTTCCGATCGATACCGACAAATTGGAAAGAACCATGGCGCCGGCGGCTAACATCACCACCGAGGACCTCATCCCCGAGGTCCTCCAGGCCCTGGACAAGACCGACCAGATCTCCTCGTCCGACGCCTTCCCCGCCGTCCCCTTCGAGATCATGAAGGCCACGCTCGACCGCCTGACCTCGCGGTCCATGACCACCTACGAACAGGTCGAGCGCGAGGAGGCCGTGCTCGAGCCCGAGGCCGAGACCATCGTCGCCCACGGCAGCCACGAGGCCCGCGTCTTCGAGGCCGTCCACAAAGCGATGGAGGGCATGTCGATCCAGGACCTCGAGAAGGCCATCGGCGACAAGACGGTCACCAAGATGGGCCAGGGCAAGGCCTTCAAGGAGAAGTGGATCAAGAAGGACGGCGACAAGCTCGTGGCTATCACCGACGCCATTACGGATGTTACCCGCGACCAGCTGCGCGTCATCCAGGAGACCGGCACGCACGACGAGCCCAAGGTCATCACCGACCTCAAGAAGCGCAAGCTCCTCCGCCTGCAGAAGACCTTCTCCTTCCGGATATCCAAGGGCGCCAAGTTCGCGCTCGAGATGGTCAAGGAGGAGACCGACCTGACGGCCGAGATGCTGGCCTCTGGCTCGTGGAAGACGGCCACTTTCAGTAAGTGGTCGATGCTGCAGAAAGAACACTGGACGGAGCGGGACACTTACACAGAGAAACTTCTTTACAGAGCCCTACAACTTCGAGGCCCTTGGCGCGGACCAGCACGCCGGAGCCCTGCATCCTCTGGGCAAGGTGCGCGGAGAGTTCAGGTTAGCCATTGTCGAACCTGTCCGATAAGGAACAATTGCTTATTGAATGCAGACAAATCTTCTTCGAGATGGGCTTCGCCGAGATGCCTACAAGCCAGTTCGTCGAGTCAGGCTTCTGGGTATGCTATGGAGGACCCCCCTGTACTTTTGTCATATTGGCTGACTTGAGCCTTGCTACAGAACTTCGACACACTCTTCGTGCCGCAGCAACATCCTGCTCGTGATTTACAAGATACCTTCTACATTTCAGACCCCAAGACGGCAGACCGACCGGGCCCCGAAAACGCGGACGACAAGCGCAATTACCAAGAGTACTTTGAGAACGTGCGGGAGGTCCACGAGAAGGGCAAATACGGCTCCATTGGCTACCGGTACCCCTGGGCGGAGGACGAGTCGCTCCGACTCGTCCTGCGAACACACACCACCTCCACCTCGGCGTCCATGCTGTACAAGCTGGCTTCGGAAAGCAGGAACGGCCAGTCCCCGCCAGTACGGTATTTCTCCATTGACCGAGTCTTCCGAAACGAGTCGGTAGACGCTACTCACTTGTGCGAGTTCCACCAAGTAGAAGGTGTGATCGGCGACTACGGCCTGACGTTAGGTGGCCTGATGGAGTTCATGCAGATCTTCTTCGAGAAGATGGGTGTTACTAAGTACGTTGTTCTTCCGCTGCCTTTAACACTGGCCAATCGCTAACAAATATCGACAGCCTGAAATTCAAGCCTGCGTAAGTTTATATCGGAAATTGTCCTTCCAGCTTCTACACTAGCTTGCTCCCTACAGTCGAACTCAAGGGGCTTGAAGAAGAAGAGTGCACTGACAACATTTGAATTACCTATGACTATTGATGCTAACATCCCTCGCAGCTATAACCCCTATACCGAGCCCAGTATGGAGATCTTCAGTTTCCACCAGGGGCTGAACAAGCTCATCGAGATTGGCAACAGTGGTATGTTCCGTCCGGAAATGTTGGAGGCCATGGGCCTGCCCAGCGACTATAAGGTCTACGGTTTCGGTCTCAGTCTCGAGCGACCTACCATGATCAAGTACGGCATCTCCAACATCCGCGAGCTGCTGGGCCACGGTGTCAACCTGAACGTGATTGAGAAGAGCGCGGCGGTACGACTCGACAAGGACTAGAGTTACCAAAATAAAAAGTATAAGCAGAAAAAGGAAAAAGCGCAATCTAGTCCCATCACTTTTACAGGTTTCTCCGCGTCCGGCCGCTGTTGGCCGGTAAATCTAGGTAGAGTAGATTTGCTGGCTTGTGGAGAGCAGGTTTTTTGCCATCTGGCCCGGACCGGACAGAAAGACGAGCTCATTCATAGATGAGAAGAGATACCCTGAGATGGAACCAATTATGTCCTTGCTTATGTGAATGTTTGAGGTTGGGTATGGTGCACTGTCAAAAGCTTGGGTGGTGGCACTATTTACGCGTATAATCCCCATGGTATCATGGAAGCCCATGCATGATAATCGATGCATCCACCAGATATATACACTGCTGTGTTATACGGATCGGAGATAATCTAGTGACATTGGCACGATGATGTTTAAGACGTTTGTTCCACTGGTTTAAGACGTTTATTCCACTGGCTGGCCATCGCATCTAATTTCATGAACAGACTATTTGGCTTGTCGCTCAAGTTTACAGAAAGTATGATTACACGAGAAGCAACGCTTCCGCCATTGGGGGGAATAGCAGCTGTGACATACCTAGCAGCTGAACCGTGGTGACTTTCTTCAAGACAGGGACGTGATTTCCCCCGTCCGATTGAGTGATTACCACATCGGTTCTCTTACTCAACCAGCACGAGCCGGAGGGTTAAAATTTGTAAATTGAAAAGTTATGTACCACCTGTCCCATGACCTTAGCAACAGATTCTCCTAAGCGCTCCCAGTCGTCGAGGTTTCATCATCGACGGCTTCATTATCTCCGCCTGCGAGTTTTGGTCAGCCTGCCTCCCGCCCTCCCATTTACGGTTGCTACTAGCAGCAGCGTCGGTGGGCATACGAGTGCAAGTGTCGGCCTCTTGAGTAGTTTCACAATCAGTGATTTGGCTTGTCCCGTTGTTGCTGAGGATGGTAGGCTATGTATGCATACGTCAACTGAGGAAGGGCTTTGGCCTCGCGGCCGGCAGCCTGACCAAACAGATCCGCAAGTATGCGGACTACGGGCATGGCGCTACCGACAGGCCCTTTATCATATTCGGCCAGTCTGGCCAAGCCGCCTGTATGCATATGTCAAGGAAGAGTGCTATAAAGAACCATTTGGGGGCGGTTCATGGGTGGGAGAAGAGTAGAATTGATGAGTGGTCTAATTGGAGGAATACTTCAGTAGCAATACCTTGCTTGGTAATACCAAGTGAAGGCTACGCCGGTCCCGTCTACCGACTTTACTCCTGAATACCATAAATGATAAGAATAAGAATTCGAACTTGTATCGCTGCCCCCCTGATCCGCGCCCTCGTCTTCTGTTCCTTTTCCTTTTTTTATATAATAACATTACTAGTATAATCTGGTGGATGCATCGATTATCATGCATGGGCTTCAACGGCACCACGGGGCACTTCCCATCTGTTCAGGATGGAAAGGGGGGGGGAGGGGGGGGAAACATTCCAACAACAATAAACCCGTCGCGCAACCCGCCATCGCGACTCAATTCCCTTCACACCTTTATCTTACTTACTTCAATTGTCCCCACCTAGGATTTACTTTATTGGCATTCATTCCGCTCGCGCCTGGCCGCAATTGGCCTTGACGAGCCATTTCGGCCTGGTTTTGGGAGGTACATGCATTTGATTACAGTTGTTGTATGGGCTGGACATGAACCTCCCGTTCGCTTTCGAGGGTGCGGACATATTCGCCGGGGTCTTGTCCAGAAGTCTGTTCTTTTTCTTCTTCGTTTCCGCGTCGTACCGCTGTCTTGACGTACTGGGGTTACCGTTTTCTTAAAGACGTGGATGGGTGATGGTAGAACCTGTAATCCTAAAAAGATTCTCGTCCATCACGTAGGCATATCTTTCATGATTTCGTCAAATCTGAAAGACTCGACTTTTCCGCACGGAGTAGGAGGCTTTGACCAAAGTCTTTCGTTTGCCGCTTAACTCTATCTTGTACGGGTGGACTGCTGGACCACTTCTTGGGTCCGGTGTCGGTTATTATTGGTTCTGTATATATAGCTTCCTGGATTCGGTTCAGAACATGCCCTCCCCCAGCCTGTCATCAAGTATTGTGACTTGTTCCAGCGGCGTTCGGCAATTCAATGTCGACAATCCACGGCGGCTGCACAGGCAGGTCGTCGTCCCTTCCTTCGATGGAGGCGTTGACAAATAGAGTCTGCGAGCCTGAACTGAGCGGATGGGTGTCGTGGGAGCAGTGGCTGGTGATGCAATATCCCTTGCGCGCATAGGCCTGTGCTCTTTCGACTTTAGCTCTGGTCATATCGGAATCATCGAACCGGCCCTTGGTCAGGTTGGACAGCTTCTCAATAACCACGGACCGGTCGTTGTCGATGTGGGTGGAGTGCGAGGGGGGCTGCTCGCTGGCAGGAGCTGGAAGTTGCTGATCTTTATACAAGGTCTCCAGCGCACGGTACGAGTAGTCGTAAGCATCCTTCAATAGCTCACTCGTCAGGCGTCCACATTTATCCCAGGTCTTATTGGATATAATGTGGTTGGTTAGTAAGCGGGCTTGGATAGTAGGGCTTAACCAGAGAAGCGAAGAAGAGAGATGCATTATTCTTCAGCGCACGTGCCGGTGAACTATTCTTTAGCCACCCAGCGCGTCGCATGGCTCCAGGCCATAGGGATTCTGGAATGCTGATATTGCGCATGAGTGCTTGTCCGTTCTCCATGATAATTTCTGCTGTTACGGTTGGTCTCCTACTTTTTGTATACCACTTGGTATCTGAACAGACTTCTAGAGGAATCAAGAGGACGATCGTTTCACCGTCGTTCTTCCAGGAAGACGAGGCACTCTTCTTCTGTAGGCTCTTCAGCTCTTTAAGAGCGGGAGATTCTTTGGTGAAGAGAACCCAGACGTCCATTCCAAGTTCTGTCCATAGTTGATGGGGAACCGCAATGGGCTTTAGGTAACCAGGCAAATATTGGTCAGCAGCGAGGAAGGCAACAGTCAGAGCATCCTTGAGCAAGCAGGTGCTGGCAAATATTAGCCGTAGAAGACCAGATGCTGGATGTCCAGTGACTGGTGTACTCGGGGCAGCCGCAGGTCGGAACGCTCACGCAGAGGGTGGACGGATGCAATGTGATATGGAGGACAAAGCGACGATATTGTTCAAGAAGGCAATATTGTAATATGCGCGCTGCGGCTGGACAGATGACCACAGCGGTAATCTAGCTGTCGGTAAACGAGAATATATAAGGCCGGAGGAAGCTGGAAAAGCGTGAATGATATACAAACGGGAGAGAGGGTAGCGACTCTCGGGGATTATTCCTTCCTATTCCAGCCATTATTCCTTATGATCCCAGTTTCTCAGGAGGTGGATTCACCGTTTATTCGAGAAGTTGCCTCTATTTTCTCCTGAGACATCCTGTTTATTCCAAAAAGAGTAATACTAACGCCGAGAGTCGGTAGGGTCCTCGTGGATTTCGATCGTTTGCACGAGAAAAACGAACTCATAAACTTCTCGTTTGTGCCTTGACTAACTTGACTAAATCAACTCTGTCCCAGGCGGAGGCCGACGGTGGTTCCCGGGGACCGATCCGGCTTTGTCATTGTTGTTGTAGTTATTGAACCCCAGTCGCACCTTGTCCACCACGTCCTTCTGAGCAGGTCCTCGATTGCCTCGCCCGGCGAGCGCGGCGCGGAGCTCTTGCAGGGGCATACGAGCTTCGTATGTGCCCCCTCCCGTCGCGTGTGCCAGGGAAGTAATAGACGAGAAAAGAACAATTGAAAAGTGACTGGCCTGTTCGAGGCATCCAAACCATGATTTGTGTGCGGTGGTTGACATATGTAGGTATACGTATAAGACATCTTAAGCCACGATTGACGTTGATAATGCTTCGTGATAGGCGGTTTCCAATATGAGACTTGTTCTCCATCCAAAGACTAGAGACAGGTAATTTTCGGTCTCTTAAGACTATGTCGGAGCCAAGTATGGGCGATCGGCCCTGCTACTAGGGACAGGGACAGATAGGAGCACTCCATGTCGAGACGTTTTGGCTTGTGATTATCTTGAACCGCCTCCCAGCGTTACCCCTGAGATCTCGTCGGAAGAGGGATGCCTCGGGCGTTCAGCCATTGTTTCGCCTGCTCCTGGCTTAAAGCACATTGCACAAAGTCGGGATCCCAGGCCCATCTCATCCCGTTATCGCTAATAAGAGTCCTGGTGCGTAGGAGGCCCTGTCGGTGTGCCCAAAGAAAGATTTGGTATGCATAAGGGCGGAAGGGTTTCCTTTGTGTACACCACACCAGACTATTGTCGAGAAGCGAATAGACGGTGCCTTTGGGTATGACAGCAAGGCGGACAATCACCCGTGCCTGCCGAAGCGCCTCGTTGGTGTTGTTATTTCCTACGTACCATCTGCTTCTGCTGCTGCTGACCGGACCAGCTCAAGGGGAGTGCAGTGGGAGCGCTCGTATTGCCGGTAGGTGAAGGTGATCCAGGGGGTGGTTCCGCCATCCTCAAGAACGCCCTTTCCCCAGGTGTCATTGACCCACTCGAAGACGTTTTCCGTCCCCCTATGGGTGAGGGGCTGGACTAGGTCGCACGTGGACGACCGGGACCGCCTGATGTGCATGCTTACTTTCAGGTAAGCGCGGCCACAGACGACGCTGCCACTGCCGCCCTATCCCCCTGAAGTGGTATGTGATCATCACTTTGGGGTATTGCGTGGGAAATCCGAGTTTGATATGAAAGAAGGAAAAAGTGTTTGGTGGGTTGGTACTGTATATATAATAAGTCTTTGTTAATCAAGTCGGGGTCCTGTGACGATCCTGGTCGGGGTAGTGCACCAATACGCCATCCCAAGGTGATGTCCCTAGGAGTATGGCAACGAGCTCTTCTACTACCACCCCCAAGCCTTGCATAGATTGTCGTCGTTCCAAAATGCATGCCGCCCCGCGTCTCCGGATCGTCATGCTCCTTGAAATGGCCTTTTCTAGGCTGGAAAACATTATAACTCTGCCCCGAAACAATACTTATAATCTACCACAGCCTGGGAAAAGTCATTTTAAGGAGCACCACGACCGGAGAAGCAGGAGTGGCATACATTTTGGAAATAGGGAGGTTAGTCTTAGTAGCAGCGGCTTGCTCGGAGGGCCTGTGACTTCCTGGTGGGTTTCGGCAGGTTTATACTTGGAGCCTGTGCCGTACTGGATTGTTGGTCTTAGGAACTGGTAAGTCGAGACCAACAGCAGAGCCGACGATGATGGACGAGAACACGCTCCATTGTGGCGACGCGGGTCTCATTCTTCTCTGGGAGTCCCAGACGGGTAGCATAATCAATGGAGTTACTCTTGTCGCCAGAGACGCTGTTCTCTTGACCGCGCCCGACTCCTCCTGTAGTCTGTGTCGACATCCGACACATCGTCGTCGAGAAAGTCAATATCCGACTGGGTGGATTGGTATCTCCGTCCGCTTCCTCGCCTCCATCTAGATCCTCGCATGCGGCTTCCTCGTCAACAGATGGAATCAAGCCTGAAGGTGGAAGGGTGTAAACATGGATTAATTGCGTGTGTCTGACGGGCACTCGGCTGAGTTGCTGCGCAAGAAGATGGTTCCGCTGGAGCAGTCGCTGCTGGTCGCTGTCCTCTCGCAAGAGAAGGTCGCCCAGCTCAGCTTGCTCCCCCTGAGTCGGCGCGGCTCGATGCCCCTCGCGAGGCTCGAAGTCGTGCCGGGCCTCAGTGAACCCAGTTTCCCGTTCTGGAATGAGAAGCCAACTCCCCAATAGTGATTTAAGGATGGTGTTGCCAGGACTAGGCGCTTCGTTCAATAATGTACCGAACACACATCGTGGCCATGGGGGAACGCCGCATGGCCGCCGGTCATAGGCCCGTCAACACCTCAGCAAGTCCCTCGGAGGCCGGTCTCTCATTTCTCAGGGGTTTGGTGGGTCTAGGAGCTAGTAGTGACGGGGGGGTATAGTAGCTAATTACCACAGTCTATGGAGATCTCCTCGGGTCCATGGATGGTTCTTCAGCCGGCGGCCGACTTCATGCCGAGCCCCCGGTTCTCCCCGTGTCTGTTCTCTACTCCATGCGGCTCCTCGCGCGCACCCGATGTTGCCTTGCTGTTTTTGGCCGGCCTTCGACGTCCTAAGCACGCCTGCTTTGACCGAATGCATGTTCGACCCCTTGCCACGGCTTATAGCTCGAAGCATTCTCGAAGGATGTCTCTCACCCGTCTAGAGCATATCGTCCATTAATATCGCCAGCTCCTCTACCTTAATAGTGGTGAGCGTATCCTGGACGCGGCTGACGACGCGGTTTTCGGATTCCACCATGGCTCGGTGGTCAGGCGCGTGACAGGCCGACATCCGCCCGAGGCCAGGTGTTGGTATCAAAGTAATGATAGTAATGATGCCTTAAGGGACAGGACTATGAGCCCAGTATTCTAGATTCTGTGATGAGGGGTTGTGTTAGAGTGCACATATCCGCTCGTATGGTAAGCAAAGGAATCTCTCTGGTGCCCCCAGCCCCTCCCCCCTCTACTTCACTTGTTCCGTTGATTTCGCGAGATGACGCTTTCTCTCGCATCATCTTAGCGTCCTGCTGCGTGGGGATGTGACCGGGGTGGTCAACCCATTTCGCGCCCACTTCGCATCGGGCCGGGCCACCATATATACACAGGGAGTCCTCTTCTTTTATTCTCCTCGATCTCGGAGGGTGATGGGGGGCATCGCCGGGTCTTTTACGTCTGTTCTTATTATCGAGAGCCTTGTCCTCGCTCATGTTGTCATCGCATATGTTCAAGTCGCCAATATCGATCGCCCTCGAGTCCGCGGACCCGCAGCTCCGCGCACACTCGGGCGTCCCACGCGCGGTACTCATAGAGGTCGGCCATGTTGTCGAACACCCAGGACACCCAGCCGAGGTACATCGACTTGTCTCGCCGGAAGACGGGCCGCCACTCTTGCCTGGGGTTGACGTCCGTGAGTTCATGCCACTTGGGCGGCTCGGGCGGCTCGGGCAGGGAGTGCCCCTGATGTCGTTCTTCCGTGGCCTTGATTTTTGGTGTAGGCGGCTTTTGCATCGTGGCCGTGTCGAAGGTCGTCTCTCTGCGTCTCGGCCCCGCTACCGTCGTTCTCCTACTTCCAGCTGACCGGCAACACGCGCTTCCGTGCCTTGCCGGCATCAGAGGTAGAGGGCAGTGTGCTTCGGTTCCTTGGGCCGAATGTAAGGACGGTTTGGAAGGAGTTTGATATTTGATTCATGTTTGCGCTTTGTCCCGGCACGACTAGCAATGTGATCAGCACTAGGCTGCGCTGGAGGCACAAGTTAAGAGCTTTGTGTTGACTGGCGCCATGGGAGCCGTCGGGCTGTACGAGCCGATAATGCCCGCACCGAACCGGTACGCAGAGGACTGTACGCTTGCCGTGGCGTATCTTGGCCCCGCAGCCGCAGCTTTGGGTCAAAGAATCGTCGTTGACATTGCGCAGCGGATCGTGCCGGGGAGGCCCTTTCTGGGAAGGGAAGCAATCGACGATTCTTCGACGACAAGACTGTCTGTCAAGCACGTCGGAAGAGAGCAAAGAGGAACAACCTCGGTCAACGACATGGATCTTTCGCATAGGTTCTTGCACTCCTCCCCATGGGTAGAGCGGAGGTTGGATTGTCGCCTGTCCTGTCGTCTTTGGTATCTTCAGTCTTGTCGTCACCCGTGATGGCATCCTCTTTGGTATCTTTGGCCTTTGGCATAGACGCCGACTCAACCACCACGCTGTGCCAGCTCACCTACCGACTCTCGGCGTTAGTATTACTCTTTTTGGAATACCCTTCTGGACGTGGCCCTGCGGCGGCCGGAAGGAGGAGAACGTCAAGTCCTGGAAGCGCCCCTACAAGGTAGGCAAGCACGTTCCCTGTCGGGAGCCGGACGGACGGCTGAGTACACAATACCAGTCTGAACAGTACATAGAGTCATCCATCATCAGCGGTTAGTTAATCTGCCGTTGAGGTGAGGTCTTCTTCGAGAGTGACGGTTGGTGATTGATTCTGTCCTTATTATTAGAGATTTCGAGCGCAAACAGCCGAAGCTGGCATGGATGCCAGCTTCGCAAGCGGGTCGTGTACCCAGGATCGGTCGAAACGCCGGGCCCATTCGCTGTGTGGGCACAGACAGGGCCTCGGAGGCGGTCTTGGAGGAAGAAGAGCCGACAGCATCAGATGTGGACTTTATCGACGATAGCGCGAACAGTAGTATGGTATCGAGCTCTGCGGACATCTTAGTGTTGTCGTACTTGCTGATGTCGACAATGGGAGTTTCCATGTCAGAGGATCTGACTGGCAGCGTTATGCACAAGCGTGCCAACAGAAATATCGTGAAGGTTACGATCCAGTGTTCGGCCGACTGGAATTCGGACCATATCGGTTGTGCAAGCTCCTGCGTATTTCCGATTCTGCTCTGCTCAGTCGAAAACTCCTTTCACAATATGGACAACCTCTTGAGTGACGTGTTGCGTGCTTGCCTCGTCCTTGAACGGAGACCCCGAAGGCGCAAAACAGCTGCTCGACAATATGTTGACGAATGCTAGTAAAGAGATATCATCTCGTCATGGTCTGGCGCTCTCCTCTATTTGGAGTCATACCCAGCACGGGATACCATAGCCATAGATAGCCTAGCAATGTTTGGTGGCAACGCTTAAGATGCTCACAGAAGCCCTTGAGAAAGGTCATATGTTTGGGGTTTGTCCCCAACGAGGCGAGCCAGATGATCGAGACCCTGCCGCCAACATGTGTCTAGATAATAACGAAACGTGGGCGTTCCTGATTTGCGTGCTATGTTGGTTGATGTTTAAATCTTCCATTCGCCTGCGTCCAGGGCTTTGCTCAGTTGCATGACGAAGATGTTCATGGAGCCCACTCTCTGGCGCTCCTCTTGCAGTCGCTCGCCGGGATCCGTATCCAGGTCTTCAGAGCTATTTTGTTTGATTTTTATCAAGAGATTATGGCTAATAGGTGATAGACAAGGGCTGATGATTAATGGATAATAGGTAATATGCGATGGCTGCTTGCAGTCTGAGCCCTCGTCCATCTCGACCCCTTTCTTGTCCTTATCCATCTCGTCCACTTGGTAGGGCTGCTCTGCCCAGGACTCCAACCGCTCTTGTCTTGCTTCTGGATGAAGGCCACAACCTCCGGGTTTTGTGTCACGTTGCATGCCCGATTAGCGGGCAAGCAGTTAGTGCACTTGGCCCAACGACGGTGCCCATGTCGCACCAAGCTCATAGCCCCGGCCGCATACCGGTCTGGGATGCCAGTGCTTAAAGCAGTCTTCGAGCTGCCTCTATCTCCAAAATGGTGTAGTGGAAGACGTTCATCAGCCGGATAAGGCGTCGCCGTGTCAAAGGAGGCGCCGGAAGCAGCAGAACCCTCGACCTCGCGTACAATATGTCATGGACCTAGGGTTTAAGCAGAAACCAGTGGGTTCAGCTATGCCAATACCGAACCGTCTCAGTGATAGAAGACTTAACTGTTCCTGAAGGGAACAGGGCCTTCAACGGTTCGGAGTAGGACGTGCTACTTGTTGCAGGCGCGCCAGCGTCGAACCGGCTCAGCGATAAGAGGCTGAACTTCTCTAGGGCGGAAAGAGCGGGAAGGGCGGCCTCCAAATCCATCGGGAGCCTGTGGGGGTGGGTTCCGTGACCATACGACGTCGTCCCAGGCTTCGAGCAAACCAACGCTTGCCCCCTTCCGCTAAGGGGGCGTGAGAGCGGTACATCGCGCTCTTGCCGAATGTGAGGGGTTGACAATTCCGGCTCGGAGGATATTATACCGTGGTAGCGGCCGCAGCTGACCACCTCACGCCCCTTCCAGGTTCGATATCGGGATAACGAAGCTGTCGTATGCTGAGTACGGCGGCTCGTACTCGAGCTCCCGCAGCAGCTGAAGGTAGGAACAGGTGCGAACGAAGTCATGTCTGTCCAGTGGAGGGCGGCGAAGTCTGCGGCATTGAGCTTATTTTATCTTCGTTGGTGCAACCCTCCTCGAAGGTGACGCATCCCCGGTTCGTGTAAGGGATGCATGGGTCGTAACGGCCTCCAGCATCGCGTCCATCTCCTTCTATACAATCGTGTACAGTGTCGTCCTTATCCTTCTCTGCTGATCCTTCCTCGTATTTGGACTTGCGGCGGTGGTTTTGTAGTCGCGCGTGGAGCTCGCAACTCCGCATAAGACGTCCTCCCGCAGTGGCAAGGCGGGCATTTCAGCGGCCATGTTACGGGGATGATTGTACCGAAGCCGGTGTGTAAACCATGAGTGCAGGGGCGGTATTGGTGGCTTTGACGACATTGTTGATGAATAAGGTCTTGCTTTGCCTCTTTAAGGCTAGAAAACGGTTTCCCATGAAAGCAAAGGGGTAAACCATCTAGCGAGCCGCTTTGCCTGACGATCTTGCTTAGGGTCGTGGCGGTACTCGGGCGCCTCCCTTTATACCAGTCCTAGTCAGTCAGGCGTCATCTTAGTGGGTGGTCTGTAGTACTTGCCGCTGGTAGGGGACAGAAGAAGCGAGGCTCTGGGGGGCCACGTTCAGTGGTTGTGGGACGGCGGTAATCCTCTTCATAATAACAGCCTGTCTCGTGGAAGAATTCGAGGCTTCCGTAGTTGGCGCATCCTAGGAGCCACTCTTCCAAGGTCTCATCATTGGCGAGATACCTCTTGCGGTATCCCGAATCCCAAGCCCTCTGCTTTATTCCTCGTGCCTTCTGTTTCTTACGAAGCTGGTCTTCGACAGATGTAATAGGGACATGGCGCTTGGACAGACGGGGCTCTAATAAGCAGAGGGTTTAGTCGTAAACATCCTCATCTTCGACTTCTGCAACGACTCCGAATTTGTGCCACTCGATTAGGGCTCATCTTCGTCCTGCCCTCGTTCCTCTCACGCCGGTGGTGCTCGTACACGTGGTTCTCGTACCACATCTCGGTGATCTGGCCCTCCTCGGGCTGGCCCAGCTCGTGCTCCTTGCTGGGAGTAAGGTTTTACATGCAGCGGCCTTGTAGCATTCCGGACAAATATGGAGCTTTCCCTCATGGTACTGGGTGCTCTCTGGGTCCGGGTTTAGTGCTGGGATAAGTCGCTCCAATACCTCAAGCGCGATTCCACGTTAAGCGAGCTCCTTAACGCCTTCGCCATGGCCGTGGTATTGTAGATAGCAGTACGATGGCGGATAGCCTTGGCTCGGCTTTCTTTATGCCCTGCTGTGCCTTCGAGCCCCTGTTCGACTTCTTAGGGCAGGCATCTTAGTTCGTGCATCCTCTAGGGCCTACTGCGCGTAGTGGGCTACCTGTAAGGTAGAGGCTTCCAGCGGCGAAGGACCTAGAAAGGGATTCGTATGTTGCACCTGCGTTGCCCATTGCGACTTGCGCTGGCCCCTACCCTTACCCAGACATCCATTTTTTTTCTATAATCCTAGGTAAACAAGTATGTTTCCCTACCGCCGTCAATCCTGACGGTCTTGACAGAAAGAAGATTGCCACGTTCGTCAACGTTGTCAGAAAGCCGCATGTTCACCCAGTTGACATGGTCACGAAGGTCCTGACCAACTTCAGCCTTGGTCTTGTAATCGTTGTACCTTCGATTTCTGGCCGGTCGGGAGCGCCTCTAAGCGCTCGGTGTAGTGTTCCCGGACTCGGCGCCAGCGACTCGATGATGACATGACCGGAAGTCATGTCTTGTATTATCATTTCTGGAGTCCAAATGCATCCTCGCCTACTGGGTCCTTCCGAGTGGCTCCCCCCTGAGTGTGTAGGCCCGTGAATATTCAAGCTCCGGTCGATGCTCCGTACATCCCTGTTTTCCAACCCTATCCTCGTTTGACGCGACTGTCGCCGTGGCGGAGAAGACGCTGCTCCCACCACCACTGATCGTCCCTCTTCACTTCAGTCTGGTGTCGTGGTGTCTTGCGCCCACGCCATCGATCCTGTATTGTCCATTAACATCGTGATCTCTGTTTGTCATATGCGAGGATGCCCAATATACCGGTTTCCTAAACCCCCTCCTCTGTCTGAGATCAGTGCTGTGGCTTCCCGTGTGAAAAGTGAGGCGCAAACACACGGCAAGCAACAGTAGCTTTGAGGGGATTTCATCGCTACCTGAGCCTCTTGGGGCCCGATCCGATACCCTGCTCAACCAGATTAGCTCAAACTGTCCGTGTCAATTGAATCGCAGGCATCAAATGGGAGCTTCTGGTGCCCTCCAAGGGATGTTTTGCGGTGGTAATCAACATCCTTGGTCGCCCACAACATCCCCTGAAAGGAACAAGAAACAAAAGGCAAGGAAGATTGGTCTGTAAATCTCACTTTGGACTGCTAAATGCAATATGCTCATAATAATGCCATGTAGTATCGTAGCAACAAGTAGTCTCCGTGCCTTCATGCATCTCAGCAAAGATCCATCCTCCCATTCAACCCTTCAAACGCTCCATTGCCAACGACATGGAACACTGACCACTGACATCACCACTCAGTACTCAAAGTCGTCATCCACACTGGGACCCTTGTTCTTGGTCACACTCTCCTGTTTGCGGTATATCTCCACCACCTGTCTGCTGCCCGTTGCCTCGTCGGGCTTCTTGTCGTCACGCACCTTGATGAACCGCGGGAATCGCAAGCTGATGCCCTTCTCGCCCGCTGGGTCGGCCCCCTCCTTGATTGCTGCCTTGTAGCGGGGCGACAACGTCAGGTCGGCCGTCTTGACTTCCCAGACATAGCGGGGCTCAAACCAGACGTCGGGTTGATGCTGATTGCCAGATGAGTGGGAATAGAAAGGCTTGGACGGTCGATGACGATCTCTGACAGCGTCTTGTGGAGCTCCTCCAGTACCTGCTCCGAGAAGCCGGTGCCGATGTTGCAGATTGTCTCATAAGTGTCGTTTGCCGAGTTGTAGCAAGCCAGGGAGGAAAGCTCCGTAGACCGAAGTTCGTTTGCCCTTGCCATAGTACGCGCCCAAAACGACAAGATCAAGCGAGTCACCGATGCCAGCAAGGTAATCCTTTTTGATCTATGATGCAAGTTAGTGACCACGTCTCAATGCATTGCATTAGCTGGAAGGAATCTTACCTTGAGCCAGTTTCGACTTCGTTTGCTGGGCTCGTATCCGCTTTCGATCCCGTCCAGCATCTTGACCATGAGACCCTCGCAAGATGCTTTGATACTCTCCTCCAGGAATGTTTGAATCTGTTCAATCTCTTGGCCATTCATTGACGTGGCAAAGGCAAATTCACCCTCCACAGGGTTGAAGGACTCATACATCAGCTCGCGCCGTTCTCGGAGAGACTTCTCAACCAAGGCTTCGCCGTTGAGAAACAGCAAATCGAAGGCGAAAACACAGACTTTGACCTTGACATCCTCAATCTTCACGTCCTTCTTCTTCCTCGTCATGAGTTGTTGGAACGGTAAGACCTTCTTCTCTGCAACATCCCAGGCCACTGACTCACAGTCCATGACGAAGCTCTTGGTGCCTTCCTTCACCCATGTGTGAAGCTTGGCGAGAATGTCAGGATACTTCTTGGACAGGTCTTCCGGTTTCTCGAGAAGACCGAAGCGATGCCCTTGGCTGCCTCCTTGGTGGCTCCGGGTACACCGTCAATGTATTCGTCCTGGTGTTCCTTGGCGACGTAGTGTATTTGAGCTCTTTCACCGTCATACTTGAATTCGCATGTGAAGGTTTGGTTTTCAAACCGATCCAGAACTTCCGTGATGGCCTTGGTGGGGTTCGCGAGCATGGGCTTCAGTGGCACACCAGGTCGTAGCTTGCATGACTCCCGCAGCTTCATGATGCCATTCTTCAACATGGCCGGGATAATCACATCCCAGCTGGGGAGTTCGCTACGTAGCATGTTAGAATCGGTAATCTTGATCAAGAAACATGTATGTGGACTCACCTGTAGACTGTCTTGAGCAGTTGCTCTGCCTTTTCCATGTCTGATGTGCTCGGAACTTGGCCCTTCTGCTCAGCTTCGTGGATGCACACTGCTTGGGCTATCGAGACGAGAACAGTCTTCTCGGCCAGTCCCAAACGTAGCTTTCCCTCCAGGAAGCGCACGATGAACTTTGCCTCGCTGGGACCGCCCTTGTCCGTCTTGACGTCTATTTTGCCAGCAGAATGAGCATCAGCCGCCGACAGTAACTTTTTGATATTGTCCACTTTACGGCCTTGAGCACCGTTGCCCTGTACGGTTGCGATGTCCATAAAACTCTTATGGACATCTCGGACTGTCAAGACCTTGGGCTTAAACATGGTCGGTTGTGTGGATCTGCTCTTGACGGCGACCAGCCGAGGTCACCAATTTCCTTCTGGTCTTGCTTGATGACCTGCACACTGCGGCCTGTCGTCTCTCCAATGGCTTTCATAATAAGGGACTCGCCAATGCCCAGCTCTATTCCGGCATAGTCGGGGGCGAGCTTGTTGATCATGAGATTGACGGTAGGGAGGAAGTCGTCCGGGGTGAGACGTAGGACTTGGCGCAAGAAGAGAGCGCAGTGTTCCGTTATTATCAGGCGTTTCGATGTCATCTCCACGAGAGAGAAAGTTGTACACAGCGCCGCGTATGGCACTGGCGTGCCCTCTTTCCAATCAGGATAGGGGTCTTTGGCCTTGCTCATGAGTTTCGTCTGGACCTTCTGTCGAGCCTTTGCGGCGACGGCGGGCTTCTCTTCCTCACTTGCTTCCACATCGGATGTACTCTCGGAAGCTGTAGATTCTTCCTTGACCGGCTCATCTTCCTCTGCTCTAACTTCCTGTTCCTTCTGCTTTTTCTTGGAAGCAGCCTTAGAAGGTGCCGGTGCAGCCTTCTTGTCTGTCGCCTTCTTCTTGGCTGGGGATTTCTTTGGCTTCACAGGTTCGGGGTCGGCCATAACTTCATCTTCATCCTCGTCCTCTTCGATCTTGTTGCGGTTCCTGCGCGGCCGTTTTGAAACTGGGGCTTCTTCCTCTTCGTCCACATCCATCTCCTCCGTCTTCACCTTGGCCGCTGATCGTGTCGACTTGGCTTTTGAAGGTTTCGGTGCTGGGCTTGATCGTGATCGTTTCTTGGAGTCGGATGCGGGAGAGGCAACCTCGGCATCTTGGTCGGACTCGTCCTTGGCTTTAGCCACCTCGGAGGCGCTGACCTCGGCGGGATCTTCTTCGGTCTCGTCTTCCTTGGTCTTCTTGGCTGACTTGGTGGCAAACGACAGCTTCGACTGCTGGGGGGCAGCCTTTGTGCCATTGGGCTTCCCGAAGAACTTGCTGGACGCAGAAGGTTAGCATAGATCCAGTAGATGCGACAGACGAGTCCGAGTCGCGGGGTTCCATGTAACGCAGGTGCACCCACCCCAAGGTGGTCTGGGAAGACTTTACATACCCAAAGTCGCTTGCTTGGGCGCCATGGTGGTGATGGTCCTGCGATTGGTGGTAGCAGACAAGAAGATTTGTCGCAGCGACGTGTTCGTCGCAATGTGGACGATTTGGCGGATGGAAGCCACAGTGGGCGAGTACCTGTGTAACTGTCTTGGGGTGGAAGTGAGGGACCGAGAAGAATTGCAGGCAAAGATGGGCAGAAAAGAAAGAAGAGAATGTTTTCTATCACTCCTATTTGATGCTTCGAAATAGTCTAGCAAGAACAGGCAACCATCAGCGCAATTATGGCAAGTGGGATGTTCATAACATGCACAGTGCAGTTGGTTGTTGGTTGCAGTCTCCAGGGATGATGGATATATTTGCTTGACGTGACCGCACCACTTCCGACGCGCCTGCCTTGAGCTTTGGTCGCGTAATTAGGTACAGTAGGTACTTACAGTGCTGCCTGCAGCTTGACAGGCACTAATAACTCAAAGTCCAGTTGTGACGCGACCGACCCGAGAATGGAGACCCTTGCTTTTAGCGCATCGTCGGCCATCCCTGCTACCAATTCAGTCGCTGAATATCCTTCAGTAATTGATTGATTGGCTGATAAGGCCTTCATCTTGAGTATGTAACACCTCTTATAGCTGGCAGTCACTCCTTCAGTCACACGTAATTGCTTTTCCTGCCACTGCGATAGCTAACGTTTTTTGTACTTTGATACTACAGCGCAGCTCTTAGACTACCAAAGTTGCTAGACGTGATACTCACAATACGGTTCTTCTTACCCTGGCTGGCGCAAGACATGGCGGCCAGGCAAACTGCCCTCACCTATGGCCGTCGTCTTGCCCGGCTGCACCACCATGAGTACCACAGCCTCCAATCTGTCATCTCCATGATGAAGCAAAAGCTCGGAATCGGCAGTCCTAGACCTCTTGCGATGTCATCATCCCAAACTCATGATCCTCATGTATCATCATCCCAAACTCACGATCCTCATGACTCTTCCGCGGCCGGGGCCCCGGCCTGCAGTCCAGCACACGACATCCCCTGGATCTGTGCCGGGATGAAGGCCCGGCTGGAGCAGCTGACCTTCGACACCATCTCGCCCACCCCGTCCTATCTGCTCGACATTACCCTGGCCGAGTATCTAGACAACAGCCGCAGCAACAGCTACAACGACAACGGCGGCCGTGCCCACGGCAGTAGCAACAATAGCTACCAACCCAAAAAATACCCCGTAGTGCAGGACAGCCACCCCGGCGGCGGCGGCGCGGCCCTCAAAGAGGCTACCACCTCATCCACTTCCCCCTCGCCCTCCCGCCCTCGCTCCTCTGCCCCGACGGCACGGACCCCTACCACAGCCCCGGCGCGCCCTTCGAGCGGCGCATGTTTAGCGGAGCTCGATCGAGTTCCGGCGGAGGCGCCACTCCGGATCGACGGGACGCGGCCCGCCCTGTGTGCCGAGCGCATCCAGGACGTCTCGTCCGGGGGGGCACGCCGGGGACGAGAAGATCTTCGTCAACGTCCTGCGCGAGTACGGCACGGCTGAGCAGGTCGGCGGCATCTGGGGGCGGTGGAAGGGGAGCGAGGGTGGGCAGTGCGAGAGGTACGAAACTTGATGTTCATGCGGAAGCATGAAAAAAGGAGGTGGGACATCATCTCCGGAGGGCCCGAGATCGGCGAGCAGTAGCCGCAGCAAAGATGAGCCGAGGAGGCTTGTTAGAGGTTAGTACTCTCACTCTCACTCTCCGACTTACCCGTGCCGAATAAAAAGGAAAACTAACCTCCAACAACAACAACGCCCAAGTCCCCTACAAACCCACCTACTCGCAGACCCTGATCCGGACCGGATCCTGCTGTTCCACTTCAGCGCGCTTTCGTACAACGCCCACCTGATCCACCTGGACGAGCGCTACAGCCAGGACGTCGAGGGCCGCCCCGGCCTGCTCGTCCACGGGCCCCTGTGCCTGACCCTGATACTCGAGATCCTCCCGGAGCCACACAGCGGTGAACCGCCGCGAGCTGGTCGTCCGGCGCATGGACTACCGCAACGTGGCGCCGCTGTATGCGGGGAGCGCATGAAGGTGTGTGTGCGGAGCGCGGCGGCAAACAGCCATCAGGTCTGGATCGAGAATCAGCATGGAGGGCTATGTGTCAAGGGTACTGTGCTTGCGGAGGAGGTGTTTGTTAAAACTCAAAGAAAAGAACCCTGAAGAAAGAAAGTATACTGAAAATAGATGACTGAATAAAAAGGAATAGGCAAAAAGTTTGAGAGCACGCATAAGATACTGTGGATATCAAACCCATTTGTGGGTAGAATAAGTCAATCACATACACTTAGCCACCCACTCATTATCATATCCACAAAGCCCATTGCGGGCTATTGTCACAGGTATATGCTCCAAAATCTCAAAGGTAAGAGGGAAAAAACCAAGTAAGTTTTGCACGGATTTTGCTTCGCTATGCTATGCTCTTCGCCTGTCAATACACCTCGCCATGCTGCCTGCCTGCCTGCCAACCAATATATTATAGAGATGTCTTCTGCCGAGTTCGCCAAAATATTCATTTGACATCCCGGCCAAAACCCGGCCCTCATCTCGTATTTCCGTTTCCGTTTCCATGCGTTTCCACTCCCCATCTTGTGTTGTGTTTGTGTGAATGTGTGTGTATCTCCTGTATGAATCGTGTCTCGTCCATCGCACCTTATCCCACCCACTCAAGGAATGAGTGAGTGAGCTTCGCAAGGCCGAAGTTTGTTATAGTAATAGTAAAATCTAGTTATACAAGAAGGGGATTGGTTGGGTCGAAAAGGGGAGAAGGATCTCCACCATTTCTCGTTTCTTTACAGCAAAAGTGCCGTAACTCGGAATAAGGAGTGGTGGGTATAAGAAAGAAACGGAAAAGGCCCCTCGATCCCCCCAAATCTGGTTGGCCAAGAGAGAAAAACGTCACAAACGAAAGGGTGACAGAAAGAGAATGAAAAAAAGTTGTAAGCTCTAAAGAGGAGGAAGGGGAAGTGAAATATAATTTGGAGATCGAAAAAGGCCTAGGCATGTTCCAGTTCGCCAGCACTGATGTCATGGTGGTAGTGCTTTCATGTAGAGATAGGCACCCACGCCTATTTCAACAACTCCTCCTTATTGCACCTTCATTCATCATGGCGACGAAGGGTGCGTTGCCTAGTGGTATTCCAGCCGACTGGGGGATGCTTAGAGGCGTTGACGAAGCTTTCGTGGAAAGCCACGGCAACCAAAGAGCCAGATCAAATGCTCGGTGAGGAGCATCTTGATACGGGAGTCTCTGCCTTCTCGTCGCTATTGACTTCCTATGTTATGGGCGTCAAGAAGGCGCTCAGCATCAAATCGTCCGCGCTAGGCCTCAGATTGTGATCCAGTTCGAATGTCTGGGCGAGGAACTCTTGCGCCTCGGCACTGGCGGTGTCGGGTATAGTTGGCGACGCTCTGCCACCACCGATCTTGAAGATGGCCTGGAGTTGGGAGCAGTCAGGGAACGGATGGGTACCAGTCATCATCTCGACCACCAGACAGCCCAGCGACCAGATATCAGCCTTTCGTGTATATGAGGTCTGCTTGACGACCTCAGGAGCCATCCAGAAGACGGATCCCTGTAGTGAAGGGCGGTGTTTGTTGTTGGCTGCACCATTCAGAATGTTGGTGGCCTCAAGCTTCTTGCTAATGCCGAAATCGGAGATCTTGATAGTCCCCTTGTTGTCGACAAGAATATTGGCGCCTTTGATATCTCGGTGGATGATCTCCTGGTTGTGCAGGTACGACAGGCCGTCAAGGATCTGTCGAACGAAGCTTCGTACCAGAGGCTCCGGCAAAGCTCCATAGGAGTTGAGCATAGTTTGAACCGAGCCACCAGGGACATATTCGAGGAAAATGTTCAAATAATCCGCCGACGAGCTGCAACCAAGGTACTGGACAATGTTGGGGTGGCGCAGATCGCGCAGCAGACTGATCTCGCGCTTGAGCGCTTCGATCATGCTCTTTTTGCGGTGATCGTTCTGGCTGTTGGCACCAGGAGAAGGAGCCTCGACTTGCTTGACAGCCAGCAGCTCTCCCGTCACAGCGTGGAGTGCAAGGTAGACGCAACCAAAGGAACCCTGTCCGATGAGGGCACCCTTCATCCACTTATTGTCATCCCATGATTCACCTGCAAGGAAGCTTGCAAGCTCTTCATCGGCATCTTCTCCATCTTCTTCAAGAGCCTGGGTAATCTCCTTGGCCGATCCGGAGCCTTGGGTGCTCGTCTCGTCAAAATAGCTGCTCTGGCGGACAACGTGACTTTGACCCTCAGGATCGGTAACGCTAATACCGGCACTGTCGGAGCCACTGTCGGCGAATGACACATAAGACTTGCGGTTGGGCTCAACTGATGATTCTTCTTGGAGGGTTCCTAATATCGAAGAGGCGACAGAATCTCGGTATTGGTGCTGCAGTCGACTTGGATCGCGTGGCCTTGACTTGGCCAGTTGATTTGCACCCAGCCAATTGTCGGCTATCGTGGGAATCGGAGGGGCATCTTGGACACTCGAAGCAAAACTGAGGTTGCTTGCCACACTCAGACGGCTGTTGACCTTGCTGAGGCGTGTGGATCTGCGCATTGAAAGACGGACAGTCCGGTCAATATCTTCGCGTGGGTGGTCGGGGAAGTATGATGTCAAGTCAGAGGTAATGAGCTCGCTTGGAGGTCTCATGCTACCAAACGGCCTCAAGAGGCCCTTGCCTCTTCGTGATGACCTAGCCTCGTTGGAAGCCGGGCGTTCCAGGTCCTTGGCGGCGTTCTGGAAGTTGCGCTCACGGTCTTGATACGATATCGGCGAAAGTGGTTGCTGTAGGCCCTCGTCCCAGCTCTCACCAAGAAGCTTCTGCACCTTCAATTGACTCCTCTTGTCGACGTTCTCTATTGCACGAGTGTGGTTTTGCTGGGCTTCCTCCATCGCGATGGCCGCAGCTCTCTGCAACTCAGACTCACCAGGCTCGCCCGAGGGGACCCTGCGGAGGATGAGTCGGTTTCGCTCGGGCCGTTTCTGGTCTTTGATGATTCGCCATAGTTCCGTGTCTCCAAGCCGCCGACATTGCTTAGGTCGGGGTCGACACCGGCTAACACCCAGAAGCAGTAATTACGATCGTGGTCTTCTCGGAGGGCGAATTTCCGCAATGTCGTTCGCATCACTTCCTCGCACGTGTTACATCCGGAGATCTTGACGACCTTAGTCACGCCACCTGTCGAAATAACACGAATTACGTCTTGGCCCTGTGGGAGAGCAGCCATCAGCGAGCCGTCCACACTAGATTGATTTCGGGTGTGGGCATTTACCAGACGGCCGGACTGAGGCTCAGGGGGAGACCCGGGTTGTCTCCCAGACCAACTGTTGGGCGTAGCATTGCTCATGTAGAGTTGCTGGTTGGGGTACCTTTGCCCTCGTGCAGAGCGCAAATCTGCGCTGGTAAGCGGGGAGCTCGGTCGGGAAGCGGAGGCCGGCGGGTTCATGCCAAAGCTTGACAGGTCGATTTGTCGAGAGTACCTCTTATTGGGAGGCGTCGGCATGGACCTACCAGCTGAGCCGGAGTTCGATGGCCTCGGGGAGCCGGTCGAGGGAGTAAACTGTGTGGGTTCCAGATGCCCAAAGGAGTCCTACCATCCATTATAATCAGCCAAGCCGATCGCGACCACGGGGAGTCTCCCATCTAGCATCTTCCGGGTCAGCTCGAGGGGGGGGCACTCACCCTATTGCGCTTCTTCACGTTGGCGTACGCCTTGGTCCTTAACTTCTTGATGCCAAGGAACAGGCGAACGCGATCGCCGACTTTCTCGATGCCCATTTCCTTGAGGACATCCTTGTCCATTTCTAAAAGGTTCTCGCCATTGATGTTGTTCTTGCGAAACAGCTTCTCGTATTCGCCGCATCGGACGCTCCGGAGGTATTCGCAGACCTGGTCCTCGGTCCAGTTCTTAACGGCGTCAGGACCGTCGGTATCTGAAAATTCGGAGTTCGTCGGGCTAGCGAAGCCGGTGCCGACGAAGGCATAGCGGGAGCCCTGCGCGAGGGCGCCATGTTGGAAGCGGAGTTGGCGGTCAAAGTAGTGCCAGTCGAGGCCAGCGAAGCTGGGAAGGAGGATTTGGAAGCCAGCATGGCCATATTGCCCTACCCCAGGAACTCAAGCTGGAGGGGGCGGTTTGGGAGTTACAAGAAGGAATGAGGGGGGAATGCTCTGTCTCAGTTCAGCATGAGACGAACTGTCAATGGTTATCAATGAGGTGGGATGTCGGCGAGAGGCGTGACAACAACCGGAAGCCGTCAGGACGTCGTCTATTTACTTGTAACTTTTTGTCTGGCACAAATAATGCTGGACTAGCCGGAAGTTCGGATGGATCTGTGACTCCAGTCGGTCCAAGATTCGGGACAAAGCGCAGTCAAGATCAGACGTCGTCGGCCGCAAGTACTTCAAGCTCGAATCCAGGTTGGGTGACTCAAGGACGAGGATTCCTTGCGCTGTCGGTAGGAAAATGGTTTGAGGAGTCTCGATCGACGGCTCGAAAAGGCGAGAAGTGCCTGCAACGTGTCTGTTGGCGGTCGGCTGTTGGATTAGTAGTGGTGAGGGAGTGAATGGTTATTTGCTGACAATCAAATGCTTGCTTGCATTGAACCTGCCCTTCCGCTTCCATCTGGACCCTGCTTCGGGCGGGCTGGATACAAGTACATGCGCATGGGGGGGATGTTGGGTCCCTCCTTTTCTATGGTGGTTTCAAATAAGCGTTGGTTGCGTCCACTGAATGCCACCCTATTTCTGACTCCCACCTGTCTAGCGCAGGTCGCTATGTTTTATCTCTCGTTAGTGGAATTGACCCGAGTACCTCGAGGTACTTCGTGTTCTAGCGGGTAGATGGCTCCAAATGGCTCCAAGAGCCAATGGAATTGGGAATGGAACCAACCTTGAACTGGGGCTCTTGGCTCTTCTGCTTACGGCTGGCTCACCGGTCCAGCAGCTGGGAACAATAAGATACTGCCCACAGGCTGCCTGCCTGCCTGCTTACTGAGACTGAGTCTCGCTTCACGACTCCTTCACATCTGATGAATTTCAACATCCGGATTCTATGTACTCAGGTAGGTTTAGGTATGCAACAACCTTAAGAGATCATAACCTTCTTCTATCCCGAATACCACCATTCAATCTTTGGGTTTGAGATGAGAATTGGGAGAACGCCAATTCGCTGCTGATTGCCTAATAATATCTGCATACTAGACGTAGATAGAACTGATCATATCCCCGAAGGTCACTAGCAAGCAGAGCCTCCCGTCCAGACTCTCGGTCTTTTGATATTTAACTATTCAGGCGTTCCGTCAGCCGCGGACGACTAATACAAACTACACCAGCTAACCAACCACGCCGGCAACATTTGATTACAGACAGAATCACGAACCTTTCCATTGTCATGCTAGTACAGGTAGAGCTGAGCGCTGCTGAGAACGAAATCAAAACCGTGAGTCCAGTGTCTTTGATTGGTCACAGCTCTCCCCCTCATTACGACCCTGCAGTCTTGACTCTGCAAGTCTGCTTACAGTACCGATCTGCAATGTTTAACGCGCGAACCCCCAGTTCGTGAATGGGGGGTACAAACCACAGACAAGACAGACGGGAACGTTATGTTACGTACTTGACTTACTTACTGGTTGGCCATCATTGGCTCTGGCCGCAACCGGAAACGTTGAAGTGTCAAAGACCTCAGAGACAACAACTGCATAGTAACTCGAGGTATATGCTGTATAAGCGGAATTATGTATGTCATTGTTAACGACTATGTTCCATCTTTCACAGGAAATCTCTCTATTTAGACTTTCCAGGGTCCAATCCCACACACAATGTGTCGTTGACAGGAGCACAGGGAAAAAAAACTGTGCAAAAAGCAATCTGTGGGCGATGGCGAAATGCAGGCGGCGACGATCTGGTCATACTGGGCAAACATGGCGCCGTGATTGGCTGTTACTTCCTCCAGGAGCGGCACAAGCACAGCGCCTGCTGGTGTGAAACTCGCCCAGTCGCCAGGCTGCCACTGGCCAGGGGACTTGCAGCCGTAAGCTGATGGGGGAGGATTAATTATTGCCCCAACTTGCCTCCCCTCTTCCTCCTCCTCACACGCGAATGGACTGATGGAATGAGAGTATTATGAGCGACTTTTTTTCTTGTTCTGTCCATTCCCCCTTGAAGCGCTGGTGGCCACGCAAGGCGACCCCGTAATCAATCATAGCCGTCTGTCCAGTAGAGTAGCCCCTGTCTCTGCTTGTGATAGTCTGGAGGATGACAAGAGCGAAATTTCCGCTTCGAAAAGGCAGGTCTGGCTGAAGATCGTCTTTTTGAGGATCGTCCAGTGACGAAGCCGGCCGGAGATCGGATGCTGTCGGTACTCCACAGACAAATTTACACTTGTGCGAGAGGGAAGTACAATCCGGTACATGACCTCTGTTGCGTGCGATGACTTGTTCGCGGCCTGGGTCCGCAACGGAGTGGAAGGCTCACTAAAAGCCTAGCTGACCTGTCCATCGGGCCTCACCCAGTCACACAGCTGGGATATTCCAAGCTACTTGCCGTATTAGTCGTCGCCTCTGCTCAAGCGCAGAACCAAGTGGTCGGTCCTCCCTCTGCTGCCTCCTGTCCCCTTATCCGTGAATGGGGTCTAGTATCATCATGGCACCACACGTATGATTGCGTCCCCTGCGGTATGGTGTTATTTGGATGTTCTTGGACGATGCAACTCATGAGCGGCGACTGGGCAGGCGGGGAAAAAGCCCGCCGGCAAGTTAGCAGTTAGGGACCCCCCTCCCTCCCCCCCATGCTGCCATGAGCCAAACAAACAAGTACAACCAACAACATCTGACGACGATGGTGTATCGGGCCTCGGCGTTGCCATAATCGCCACCTTTTGCACATCCCCGGATGTTTCGCAGCTTTCCTGTTCGGGAAACTAATCGTCAAGCGCTCTGCCCATGGCGAGCCATTGCTAATTTGCCAGCGTCGCAGCGAGAGACACCACAAATCAACATCCAAGGCAGTAAGGCAGTAAGAGGCAAAAAGCCCATGTTTATTTTTAGGGATCATCCATGCGATAAGCATGCACGGAAGGCTTACGATACTACGTACCTTAGAAGAAACCACTATCAAGACTATGCACTACTACTATCGTCCCGGGCTAGAAAGAAAGTAAAAGAAAAACGCCAGTGCAGAAGCGAATGGACCACGCTGCCACGCGGCAAGTCAATGTCCGTAGACTCGAGGTTAGAACGGAATTGGAAAAGACCTCAATTTTAATTGAGCTTGCTGCTGAACTACCCCCGTAGCGAGCCAATGAAGCTTCTATGTAGATGTTCGTTCGAGATGATCTCAAGATTGCCCACCGGAGCCGGCGGATATCAGCACCGCCGCTCCAGAACTGAAGTCCAGCCAGGCTGCTAACTGCTGCCCAGTCTGCCAGTTTCTTGCCCAGCCAGCCAGTGGGCCAAACTATTGAATAGCGAACACCCCCGCCTATTTTTCTGCTTGCCCTATCTACATGGTACACATCATCTTCTTCCCGCCAACGACAGCGAGCAATCAACAGGGGTAAAGAGAAGACCCAGAGTGAGGGGCATTATGGGCCACCATCTTGAAACTTGAAACCCGCCATGTTTCGACGACGGGCTCAGGGCGCCAAGCTGTCCGGCGAATAGCGAGAAAAAAACATGATGTTTTGCGCACGAGAATCAAATTGTTTTTTAAACCCCTCCGCCTACTAACCCATCATGTGAGATCATTCACATGGGGCGATCACCAAACGATGCTCTGGTCACTGACTTGACAGCAACGTTCGAACGTCGGAGCGTTGTGACTGTAAACAAACTTAATTATCTCCGAAGCGTCGCAATGCTCTTCTTCCTCTCTCCCCTTACACTGTCATTCGATGTGACTCTTTAAACATACAATGCTATGCTTATTATCTATCGCTATTAGTCGCTATCCCCTTGACCGCCAGGTATTGCTATAGTTAACGGTCAATGGGATACCCGTGGCACCTATATCGACATACTCTTCAGCCCTTGCTATCTCGGGCTCCTTCCGCCTTCAATACCCGCCCCGACATTGGCTTCATGCGCATGGACAGCGTTCAGATGCGAGGCCCACACTCCATGCGCTGCACTGCTGTTGTTGCTGTGTTTATGTACATATCTCCTCCCATTTCGCCATGTTTGTTAGTGCTATGCTGGTTGGCGCGTACGTGAAGACGTACGTGTATGTATGCTTGATCGTCAACTAGCTTCCCCGTCAACAAAGCATCTCATTTGTTCAGAGGGCTCAGCTTTGTTGTTGATATCCTAGAATAGGCCCCTCCTCAGCCCTCTCTCTGATATGTGCGATGAACACCCCCGGCGCTTGGCTGGAGGTCCTTGTTTAATTTACGAGCCAGCATCAGGACTTGTTGCGAGACGGCTCATCATTGCTGCTCCTAATATTTCACATTCAATGCCGCCATTTGATGGCTGGCTGACTGACTGGTGACTGGCTAGTTGTCGTATCGTAGACCGCTTTGCGCCCGCCCACCGACTTTATCATGAGAATATGCATGCATCTGAAACTACTACTGCAGTGTTATTCGGCCATGAGTTTGTGCAACCCCCAAAAAGCAACTGGCAACTTGCGGCTTGCATACACGGGTTCAGAGCTATCGCATGTGCAGCTTGACATACGAAGGGGAAAGGGGGAACCGCCTCAGCAATCCGATGAACTGTTTCTACCCATACCTGGGTGTCCCTGCAATGTTCCCAAGCAAGCCGCGTTACGAAAATGTCAAGTGCTGCTGCCAATGTCATCATGATCAATCAGCCCGGCACCCTGGCACCTGGTAGCTTGCATGTAGCTAGCTGTAAGGTGGCAGTGGGTGTCGGCTAGCAGCATCAACAAGAGCTCATCACCATCTCGTTTTATGACATTTGCTCCACGTAAGGGTTCAATTGTTTCTGATGCGGGTTGTCGTAGAGTCATGTATGGTCGGTATTCCCAGCTTTTTCCCATTGTTATCGGTATGTCCAGCGTCAAAGCGATGTCCACAAGAAGGGGTCGCTCTCTTCGCTATTCTCCATACTTTATGACGGTGCTGGAGTAAGGCTGATGGCTGATGGGCGTCCTTCAGGCTTCAGCCCAATCTCCTAGCTTGGCGTTCGAGAATTCGTCCATGCGCCATGTTTTTCCAAGGTCACGATGTTTATCACAAACTCTAATTTTCGTGTACTGTGTACGTAGCGATAGCAGCAGATTCAGGACCATCTGAGAAACCATCTCTTCGTTGTTTTTGAAACAAACTCTGTCTCTCTATCCGCGGAGAAGAACTGATCGCGTGCATCGTTCAGTCTCAGTCCATCAGGTTTTGAAGGCTTCACGTGGCCGGTGGGAGTGAGAAAACGTGGCACGCTTTTCTACATGGAGAGGATTTTGGTCCAGACTCCCTTTTAGAACGCGTTTGACTCCCAAACGAGAATGAAAGTCAAATGCACTACTCCGTACGATGATAGGACTACTTTTTCGCGGCCCGCGGGTCCTTCCGCCATAGTCAGATCTTAGTTGTGCCTAGACTGTTGATGTTTTGGTTCGCTCGCCTCGACGAGAATTTGCGGGCATGACCAAAGAATGGTGTGGTGAGGTCGAGCCGCCTACAGGTCATGGCAACGAAATAAATACCCAGGGGGCATCCCGCTCCCCCCGTCGTGACTACGATACTCAATTGAAGCGCCTCGTGTTCTGTGTGCAAGTAATAATTCTAGAATGATCAGATCAAATCAAGCTGAAGGCCCACCACAAGATCTACCAGATCATGACATCATAACTCATCTCCCTAGTTCCGGGTCGTAACAGAGCCGCTGATGAATGAATGCGAAGCCAGCTAGACCTACTACTCATCCTACTTGTTGTGATTTTCCTCATTTCAGTTCAATAAATGCAAAGTCGTGCCGCTTGTTCCTCAATATTGCATCAAGTTTGCGTCAAGCACGAAGGATATAATATAAGGAAATCAGGAAACCCGCGCGCCAAACTCAAGCAAGCGTGCACAAACAGCGGCTGAATGCCGTGCCGATCACTTGCGGTAGTGCGATTGCGAGTTACCCTAATAACAAAACTGTAAGTTCCGAGGCAGAGCGGCTCTACTTTTCTCGCGCCCGCATGCAGCGTGTGCGTGCTTGATAGGGGGCCTTGGGGGGATAGGGGCGTTGTTTTTTTCGCTGGGTTTGGCAACTTGGTACGGCCAGACTGAGACGCTGATTGGCGCTGGGCGGCAGGCGGGCGCAGTCCATGCCCAAATGCCCAATGCCTGCCAACGCCTGCCAATGCCACCCCTGGTCAGGCCTAAGAAGAAAGAAACGAACGAACATTGATTGAGAACCCCGCGAACATCCTATTGGCCTCTGCCCATTGACTCCTGCATCCCGCTGTTGCTCGAAAACAGGTTGTTGCTCGTCTGTCTTTGTTGAACTTTGAACACACCACAGCCGAATCGAGACTAATACCTGGTACCAAGCAGATCTAGCCAGGTGCGCCATTGAGAGGGTGTGAGTGCCAGAGAGAGACGAGAGAGAGAGACAGACTTGTCAACCCAACACGGCATGGTCTCGTAAAGTACCTAGCGGGACCCCTCAATTGAGAAGCAGATCCAGTCCGTCTTGGTTTTGGCACTTTTGGTGCGTGGCACCTCTTGTTTCGGTAGCTTATCTCGACCTCGGAATCTCACCTTTCGGGCTCATCGCATTCCAGCAGCGGCCACTGCCTGACGCTTACTCTGACGAGTATCAATGCGTGCTCTGGCAGGTTTCGCCTTGTGCTGAAAGCTTGCTAGATCTACCCTAGCTTCTTGCTAGAGGATGGGGTCTCTATGTGAGAGATCTTGACAGTAACATATCCGAGACCCTCGGCGGCATTGATGATCTACCGGGGACCTAACCACAACAACACACTCAAACGCCAACTCCGCCACTCCGCCATGGAGCCGCCGAAGAATGCCGCGCAGGAGATCATCGATGGCAAAGGGTCAGGCAGCAATGCCCGAAGCCGCCGTCCCTCCTTCTCGCACATCCGCTCCCCGCTCCGGGCCCTCCGGACCCTGAGCATCTCCTCCTCATCCCAGCTCTCCAATGCGTCCAGCCATGGCTCGTCGTCGGAAAGCGCCCTCACGGTGCCCCCGTACGAGCGCAAGCGTACCACCCTCCGCAAGACCCACGCCTCGGAGCCTTCGACGTCCTCGCTTACTGCGGCCGCTGCTGCCACCTATGCGCGGCCGGCGCAAGACCTGGCCCGTGCCCACTCCAAGGCCTCGTCGCAGGACTACACGGATCGCGGCTCCATGTCCACCGGCCTACCAGCCCGTCGGGCAGCTGTAGCCAGGGGACCAGCATCTCGGGCGACTTCGTCGGCGTCATCAAGGCCGGCGGCCTGCACGCCGAGTCGTCGCTCCTCGAGACGAAGGCGAAGTTCCTCGTGCTGACGCCCTCGCTGCTCATGAGATTCAAGAGTCGTCATGCCGCCTTGGATCAGTTCCCCCATCTATCTGCTCAGCTATCGGTTCCCGCGAGTGCGGTCGAGAGTGGTCTCTCCCCTGTCGACTCGGTCCTCTCGCTCAAGGACTACGGGGCCGGAAGTAAGCATGGCGCAGAGCTGCAGATTCCGTTGGAAATGGTTGTGTCGGCCTTCAAGGACGAAGGGACGAAACCCTGCTTTGGGATCGAGGTGTGGTGGAAGGACGACGTCGATGGTTCCACCTTCACCAGCACCGAGCTGGACTTCGACCTGCCCGAGAGAGAGATGAATGGCTAAAACACATTCGTCTGGCTGTCAAGCAGAGAGCAAGATCTCTGCTGGAAGACCATACTCCATCTGACGTAGAAGCCGATTTTGCCCAGATTCTAGCCGCTCAGAGCCAACAGCAGGGCACCGCACGACCGGAGATATTCCCCGTTATACCGCGGCATCCGTATACTCGCGCCACTTCCAGCTCTGGTGAGATTAAGAAGGGATGGAGAGACAACTCCTCATTCTACTTGGCATTGGGAAAGAATGTCTGCATGCTCGCCCAGTTTTCCAAGTCGCCAACTGGCCAACGGGTGAATCCGAACATCGTTCGATTCGGCCTGGTGACATTATCCAAAGTCAATGCTCATCTAGGCGACGAGCGCTTTGATCTCATCTTTCGGTTGCCCCTGGACTCACCCAAGAAGATAGGGTTATCGAGCAGACACCACCGCAGCATCATCTCACGGCTGTTTAAAGCCGACACTTATCTCAAGCCTGCGTGGCCGCTATGGACCCGACGTGAGATCTTCTTTGTTGACGGCGAAACGGACCATATCCACCTTCCGGAGGGTGAAGACTACGGTGGCTTTAAGAGGACACTGGAAGCTTTCCTTGAAGGATATCATTCTCCGCCCGTCGATTGGCGGGTGAACTGGGATGGTGCTCGCTTTTCCCCCGAGTTCCAACTCTTACGGCCGAAAAAGAACAAGTTGAAATACAGTGGTTACCAGCTCCTGGCAGTCTTCCGCGCCTTGCGTTTCAATGACTACTTTAAGGCTTTAAACTTTGACGGCGTCGACTTTTCGGCACTTTCAGCCGTGTACGACAATTCGAAACGTCTCGAGCCCACGCCTTGGCTTTCTCGGACAGGTAACTATCTCGCTCTGTTGTCATAAATGTTGAATTGATCCGCCGAACTAATACGTCGTGATAGGTAAACGCAGTTTGACCCGTGATGAGTATGAAATCATGGAGCATTCTCCTGTGTTGTTCCAGGAGCTTGTTGGCCTAATGCTTGCTTCGGAATCGGTCAGGCAGGTAAACCTCAATGGAGTTCTGAGCAGCCGTTACATAGCCGCTGCTTCTGGTGGCTCTGAAGCATCTTCCCCTCAAAATAGGGGCTGCGATCTCGTCCCGCCCATTGTCCTCCTCTTGAGGTCCCTGCAGTCGAGGTGCAAGTCAATATTCTTGAACAATAATCCGATGAGCGCCAACGACGTCGCCGAGATCTGTAAGTCAACCGCAATCGTTAATCAATACGCCACAAACCAGACCAACTGACACAAATACACAGGCCAAACGCTGCAGAACTATGTGGGTCTCATACGGTGCCTCGGCCTCTCGCGCTGTGACCTCGATGAGCCTGCAATGATATCCGTCTGGGAAGCTATACATGAGCAGCGTTCCGGCTTGGAAACTTTGGAATTCGCAAATAACTTCGGCCGGCTAGATACGTCCAGGGCTTCTCAAACACTTAACGAAACACCCAAATTACGCCATCTGGATCTCAGTTACTGCCTGAAAGGGGGTTTGGATGGGCCGTTGTTCCGGCCTTGGGCTAACTCGCTTCAATCGAGCGTGTGGCGCTTGGAATATCTTGATCTATCTGGATGGAAGGTGAGTAGTATCCCAGTCCTAGATTATGAGGCCAACCTGCTAAACCAGTTTCATAGGTCAATTTCGACACTATATCGTGCTTACTAAGGTACATGGAGACCGAAGAGTCCAATGGACTGAAGCACCTCAAACTTAACAACTGTGGGATTGATGGTGAAGTAGCAACAGCTATCATCTGCGGCGTCGGAAGCGGCAGAGACATGCATCTTCAGCTGAATGGCAACCCTCTGGAGGAAAGATCCACAGACTGGATTGACCTAATTGAAGGCAGTGAGGGGCCGAAGCGCCTTCAGATGAACATGGTTCAGTTCGAAATTGAAGAGAACTTCAACAGGCTACTAGAGGCGCTTACCAACAACTCTACTATCGAGTTTCTGAGTATGGTTGGTACAGGTTCCCCAGCAGGCGCCAGCCCGAAAACATTGACATTGCTGTCGAAATTCCTAGAAAGGAACACGACGCTGCAGTACCTGGACTTGTCGGGGTACAGTGGGAAGCTCGAGGACAGCCACATGGGCTGGGGCCTGTCGGGGGCGCTGGGCGGGCTCAAGCACAACAGCACCCTGCGCCAGCTGCGCCTGCGCAACCACAACATCGGCGACGCCGAGGACGTGACGGAGCTGTGCCGCGTGCTCGCGTCGAACCAGGGGCTCGTCATGTTCGACCTGCAGAACAACAACTTCAAACACCAGCAGCTGTCGCAGATCGTGCGCGCGCTCGACCACAACACGCGCCTGCTCTCGTTCCCGCTCGCCAAGGCGGACCGGCAGTACGCGCTCGACGAGGAGCGGCGCCTCTTCCTGAGCGTGCTGCACAGCAAGAGCAAGACGAAGCGGGACGGGTCGCTGAAGCCGCTGTCCAAGTCGGACGAGGCGCGCCTCCGGGACATGATGGTGTGGCTCGAGGGCTACTGGGACACGGAGACGCTCAAGCTGGCGGTCATTTTGCGGCGGAACCTCGAGGACCCCGCGAATCGCGCGCTCGAGTTTGGCGACGAGTACCTCGAGGCCTGGGGGGACGACGAGTTGCCGGCCTGGCTGTACGCGAAGCCCGCGGCCCGCGCGGCGGGGCAGAGGATGGACTCGGTGGCGTCCACGCGGCGGAACTCGGCGGCGTCGCAGTTGGGGGTGAATTTGGCGGTGGCGCAGATGGGCAGCTTGGCCGTGTCGCAGAGGAGGGACTCGGCGGCGTCGCAGCACTTCCGGACTTCGAGCGCGGGGTCGTTCACGCTTTCGCCGTTCACCGTGGCGCCAGATCCTCCGCCCACTTCGGTCGACTACGGCGTCGCACCGCCGCGCAGCAGTGGAGGACCTGTGCGTCAGTCGAGTATTGGCGGTGCTAGTGTTAACAACAGCGGTGCTAATAGCGGCGGGGGCACGTACACCATCGCCGAGGAGTCGCCGTTCGGGTCGAATTCTTCGTCGGATTACATCGGCCACATCTCTTCTTCGGTGGATTCGACGACGCCGGAACGGAACGTGACGCCGCCGCCGCAGCTGCCGCAGATGGCGCAGTATCATCACTACCAGATAAAAATCGACTCGCCTCCGCATCAGCAGCAGCAGCAGGAGGAGACGGATCTGAGCAATATCTCGCCCGGTATGACGCCGCACGAGTATCGGCAGTTGATGGAGGGTTTGAATTATTAAGGCCTTGGTGAACGGGCGAAACATCCCGTTGCCGGGAAACAACAACATACAACGTCAAAAAGACTGACGTCTTCTATTATTACTATGGAGGACTATTACTACTGCTACTACATCAGTACTTGAGAACACAGAAATTTCAGCAGCACGGCGTTTCAGGAAGGATCAGGTTAGGATAGGATAGGTACGGTGGCATATTAGGATTAGATACAGGAAACGGGCAATACTCTTGTTGTTTTTGTTTTTGTTTTTTTAATACTAAAATACTCATATATATATACTTGGAGATACCCCCTTTAGCTACAAATAAGGTTGGGCGTTATGTACTTCTACTTGCCATACACATGCATATACGCATATCTCGAGATTAAATACGAAGAACGACAGTTAAAATGCATCTTGGCTTATCAAGGGATCCTTAGGGTATCGTTCCTACTTATCTCAGGCTAGTATTCAAGTGCTGCATGAACTGCTGGTTCACTTGGAAGTGGAACTTGCTCTATGAGGCTAATGCGGTAATCCGTTGGCTGTTAATGAAACAATCGTGGACTCTGTAATTACAATGTTACAATGCGAGGTTTCCTCCTCAAGGCGTGCAACTTTCCGCCCCTCCCACCGCTTCCTGCCGAAATTCAGCACTCGTCGAACCCGACCAAGACGTTGCCCCAGCCCCTGCTTCCGTCCGGCCCGGGCCCGGCATTGAACAGCTGGCCCTGCACCAAATAATGGTGGTTTCGCATGTCCTCGTACCCGCACACATCGAGGATGGTCTGGGCGTAGTCGCCGAGCACGCTGCAGGGCGCGCGGCTCGGCGCGGTGTTGTCGTTGCACATCCAGACGGCGCCGCCGTTGAGGCAGCTCACGCGCGCGCAGCCGCCCGGGCCGGCGGGCGCGGTGCAGTCCTGGCCGCTCATCGCGTGCAGCTGGTCGATGTCGATGCGGATCTGGGACTGGCGGGCGGGTTTGTAGTTGGGGATGTTGCAGAGGGGGGCTGGATGGGTGGGAGATTGGGGTCAGCAATTGATTATGTAGGGGTGTAGTAGGATGGATGGTCTCCCCGGTGCAAGCGAGCAAAAGGAAGGTGGCGGTGATGGTGGTGAAAGTTTTGGCCTACCTAGTCGCAGGACTCGAGGCGGGTGATGTTTGTGGTGGATTTACTGGCCAGGTCGCTGGCGATGGGGTTGGGCTGGGAGATATCAGCACAGTTGTAGGCCTGAGGAAAGAACTATGGCATACCACAGCGCTGATGCCCACAGCAAAGGCCGAAGCAACAAGGGTGCTTAGTAGGTTATTCTTCATGGTGCAGTTGTTGGTGTTTAGGTTGTGGGTGGTTGTTAGAATGGCAGTTTCCTCTTGAGACAGTTACTGGAAAAGTTATGCCCAAAGGCTCTCTAGATTAGTGATGTATCTGTTGCTCTTATAGGAGACGTGAGGCCATCAAGAATCAGTGAATGCTACGTTAGGTTGGTAGTCATATATTGAGATTATTGACTGATCTGTAGTTCCTTCCATTTCTGGGTATCCCTTAGGGAACCGTTGGTCACTTCCTGGAATGTTTCCAAACAAACACGATGGGCAGACCGTCACACACGAGGGGGAAGAGTAAATGTGGGAAGCAATCATCATGTCCATATAGCTCTGCTATTCGTTGATCTTTAGATGCCTTTAGTACTTGTGTCTCCGTGACTAGGATGGTAATACTGGGCATCATCAACGGTCCTCGCAAAGCAATAGCTTGTTTCCAGCATTGCCTAACGATGTGACCCTCTCATGGAATTCCAACGCGCAAAAATTAGGTACATTTACAATCAATTCGGCTCGCTTGTTCACTGAGAACCAGATCGAGGGTACGGAGCCCTCCATTGGTCCTGGTGGACACCCAATGCCTGTTCTGTTGGCCATCAAGGTTGTCGGAAACTGGGACCTGACGAGCTTGATCACGAAACTCGCTATACCAATTATTATTGCTATAAATACTCAGGAGCTTTCTGAAATGGATTAAGAGAATTGACCACCGTATTAATAGCACGAACTGCGGTTGAAGCTTCGTGAAGATTCGCAGCGTTTCGTCGTGATGTATACTCCAAAGGTGGCAACATGGTCAACTCATGAGAGGAAGCCCAAGTGGAAGTGAGCCATGTCTCTGGCTAAAGTGTTAAGAATGAACTGCTCTTTACTGACAGGATGAGTTTAGGGTCGACTGCACCGTCCTTCCTCTGCTCACCTTCGGGCTCTTGGCCGCCCAGATAGACAAGATGAATCTGGCCAGTGCCCTCACCGCCGGATTCGCCTCGGACATCAACGTGGACCAAAATACGATCAATCTTGGTAACCAACTGATGTATCTTGGCGTCGTGCTGCTTGAGATCCCCTCAAACTTGCTACTGCAGAAGGTAAAATGCTTGCCGCCCCCCGTTTCACGTGTCATATATGAGTCTACTGACTCTTCTCGTCTCCCTGAGTAGATCGGCCCTCAAAGGTGGATTTCGGGCCAGGTGATTGCCTTTGGTATCGTGGCCATCTGCCAAGCCTTCATCACGAACAAGACGGGCTTTCTGGTCTCGCGGGCAGTGCTCGGCTTGACCGAGTCGGGATACATCCCCGCGGCGCTCTTTACGTTGTCGACCTGGTACACAAAAGAGCAATTGGCCAAACGCTTGGCGGTGTTCTTCTTCGGCATGTTTGGCGGAAACGCCATGGCCCCTATCCTAGCTTCGGGGGTCCTGAAGTTGGATGGCGTGAGAGGCCTGAAGGGTTGGCAGTGGCTTTTCCTAAGTGAGTAGCAGCTCTCCCGCTTGTCAGAGAGGTGGACTGGCGATGCTGACTTTGATGTAGTTGAGGGTATCTTCACTTTGATCATTGCCGCAATGATGTTCCTCTTCCTCCCAAGGTTACCCGATGTGACCGCGACGGTACCTAAGACCGTCGACACGGCCGAATCGTCATTAGCCACTAGGCAGGAAGACATCTCGTGGACAAGCCGCGAAACCAAGACTGGGGCAAGAGGGATTGATGCAGAAATGGAGGACTTCAACTTTGGTCTAGTCTGGAAAACCCTTACCTATTACCGTCGCTGGCTCCATTTCATCGCGTCATTTTGCATCTTTTCGACGTGGAGCCCCTTAACGACCTACACGCCATCCATCATCATGTAAGCAAACGCAAACAACGCAAACTAAAAGCCAACGGACCATTGACCCGGAATGATGCATTACTACTACCACAGGTCTTTAGGCTTCGACCGAATCACGGCCAACGCCTTGGCCGCCGTGGGATCTTTCCTCGCCCTGCTCGTCATCTTCGCCACGGCCGTGTTGAGCGACCGCACCAACAAGCGAGGGCTCGCCGTCATCGCCGCCGCCACGCTCTATCTCCTAGTTCTGGTCGCCGCTCGCGCGGCCCAGCCGCATGCCCACGGCAAGTGGGCGCGCTGGGCCCTGTGGACGGCCGTGAACGCCTTCGCGGTCGGGTACCACCCCGTGCACAACACGTGGCTCCAGCTCAACTGCGAAGATCCACGGGAGAGGAGCACCAGTGTAGCGTAGGTCATAGCAACAGTTCAGAAGCCCACATGGGAACAAGCTCAAAGAACGATGAGTATGCTGACTGAAGTTTGAATGCAGAATGTGGGTTATGGCATCCCAAGGCGGGCTGATGGTCGGCACGCAGTACTTCAGGGGTGGTGATGCTCCGTAGTAGGTAAACCCAGAACAGCCTAAATCTCAGGGGTTAGAAACACTGACAATCTTCGAAGCTACGACACCGGATTATGCATAATGATTGCAATGACGGCAGCTGGCTTGGTACTCATGATATCGCAATCAGTCGTGTATACGGTGCATAATCGCCGGGTTGTCCAACAGGAGAAAGGGACTCGGAATGTCGGAGAAGTATGGTTGTACACCCCCTAGGTAAGTTTCTGATGGGATTTATTAGATAATCGGATATCACTGTCAAGCATTCTTCATGTCTAAGTTTTATTCACGAGGGACGAACGTGTCCCATCACCAGGAACTATCCTTGTCTGCGCGGCCAGTTGCTTTCTCTCATTCACTATCACGCCTGATTGGGCGTGTATCACACGAGGATGCGGCATCCCCTGTCAGCTTCATGCAAGGAGTTGGTGACACGCAGCCAACCGTCTTCAGTACTCGGAAGCCGAGGGTTCCTATACATTCCTATTTTATGAATGAATAAGAACGTACCGAACTTCGGCAAGCCGGGCTCGGATCACATTGCATAAGTAAGCGAGCTTGTGGACTGGGCGGTTAAGTGATCGACGCAATATCCTGCCGTCGTTGGCGTAGCATTTCCACCCTGCCGGGTATCGCGACTAGCGAATGGCGACAAATCAAACCTCCTCCATAAACCAACAGATACCTAAGGTTGAGAGGCGGAGAGCAATGAGACGCAGTGATACGAAAAGGCCGGAAAAGAATGCGGAGTTCAGTAAGTAGTCAGTGGTAAGCCGTTGGGTTGCACAAAATCCGTTTCCAATCCTTCCAGCCTCTCACCTCCCCCCTCCTTTTCCCTATGCCTGCTGGTGTTACGTCGTCCTGCCTTGTTTGGGCGTAGGATAACATAATCCGTCCGCATGTTCAATAACCGCCCCCTCCAAGTTTGCTAAGGGTTCCATCCAGCCTTATGTTATGTAGTAGTAGTAGTAGTAGAAGCTGCGAGTCTTGTTCTAATGCCAGTTCCCGTAAACTTGGCTTTTGCGGAGAGAGAGACCGTTACCCATTTAGCTCCCGAGTGCCACACCAGTCGTGACGAACAACTTGTGGTCCTGTCCTCAGAAGCAGCACTACACGACGTCGCTGTCGTAGTAGTTGAGCTAGCTGCTGCTACGAAAAACGAGTCTAAGACATGAAAGATCCGAAACACACTTACACACTTCGGAGATTGAAAGAACCTGGCCGCGTCAAACTACGGAATTGACGGAAGTGGTGTTGGTGAAGGATGAAGCTGCTGTGCGTGGTTCTTGTTGTAGGAGGGACGGCGACCTTCTTGTCAGGCAAGTAAACCACGCCATCCACATCGATGAGCTTTCTTTATAAGTTATCCAAATATGTATATCGTTCGATCTGTTCGATCCTTTTTACCACCTCCGTGATGGTACATAATGTGGAACTAAAGCGAATACCAATACTGGAGGAAGAGTTTCATGTGATTGCTTTGATTACAACTGAGACCGGATTGTTGCCGTGAAGGGTATCTTGGTGACTAACAAGAAACTATCAAGACCGGCTTGCAACAGCGCAGTCAACCTCCTGCAAGTCCCCGACGGTAATAGGGTCCGCCGCGGACGCCGAAGCCCTCGCCAAGGGCTGCTTGAATATCGAGGGCGACCTCACGATCTCCGCCGGCGCTAGCGGGGACGACGGCATCAGCCTAGACGGCATCAAAAGCATAGCCGGCGGCATCTCCATACAAGCCTGCCCCGACCGATGCGCCGGCTTCGCGGCCGGCACCCTGTCGAGCTCGACCCTGGAAAGCATCGGGGGCGACATCCACATCAGCGACGTAGCCGGCCTGCACAGCCTCCTCTTCCCGTCCCTGCGCGACGTGCGCGGCACGATCACGCTCGAGAACCTCGCAGACCTGCGCAGCCTCGACCTCGCGCACCTACGCTCCGTGAACGAATCCTTCGTCCTCGCGGGCGCGCCGGAGCTCACGAACCTGACCGCCCCTACCCAGGGGTTTGACGTGGCGGGCGACCCGGCCCGCGTCCGCGTCTGGGACGTGGGGCTGGGCTCCGTCGACGCTTTCCTGGTCACGCCGTCCAACGCCCACACGCGCGACGTGAGCGTGTCGCGGATCCCCAACGTCGTCTACGCCGAGCTCGCGACCAGCAACGGCGGGACGGTGCGCATCGAGGGCAACGGGCACCTGACGCTGGGGCTGGGCAACTTCCGCAACCTGTCTTCTGCCTCCTCGGGCTCGGGCTCGCTGATGATGCCGGCTCACATCGAGACCCTGAACGTGTCGGGTCTGTCCAGCGTCCGTTGGAGTAGTAATAGTTCGCAAAACAACAACAACAGGCCCGGCGAGTACTACACCCTAGGCACGCTCGCGGTGCACGACAACCACCTCCTGACGACCCTGCCAATACTTTGGGAGGGCGTCGACACCCTCGAGATCGCGCGCAACGATGCGCTCGCCGAGCTGGCCTGCCCCCGCGACCTGGACGCTGTGCGCGCCGTCGCGTCCGCGCTCCGGAACGTCGCCATCTGCGACAACCCAAGGCTGGAGCTCGGCGGCGCCACGGCCGACGAGGACGACGATGGGAAGAAGTGGAACGGCACCGTCGAGACCACGAGCTGGATCTGGCCGACGGTGGACATGGAGACGTTCGTCTTGAGCGGGGTGGTGCATGATACGTTCTTGTGAGTTTTTGGCCGGAACCCCCCTTTTCCCTATAAGTATGACAGGAAAGAAACCCACTCTACCAGCTCACCTACATACCCCGAATCCCCTGGGCGAGAGAAAAAAAGAGATCTCAATCACTAACAGAAAACAAAACAAACCGCAGCCGACCCCTGGAGAAGATCCACGGCCTCACGACCTCGTCGAGCCCGAACCCGGCCAAGCCGCGCGTGCTCGCCAACTTCGCACTGACGTCCACCGTGCCCGAGTTCCACTGCGGGACCATCGACCAGATGCGGATGCACGGCGTCTTCGTGGGCAACTACACGTGCAACGGCAACAGCGTGGACATGGTGCCGCCCCATCACAACGGCGGCGGCGTTATTCGGCCTCGCGGGGAGGCGGCTTTCGTTGTCTTTTCCATCATGTTTTCAATGGTGCTGGGGGGCTTGGGTTGGCTGGTCTAGTAGTTCGGGAACTTTCGGAACTAGGGAAAGAAGAAAAGGGGCTTGGATAAACCAGCTATAAGCCATGTGGATTGCGGGTTGCTGGATCAAAGCTATAGGAGTTGCGAACCAACAATGTTTGTTCTATGTGAGAGTTAATCCAGTAAACATCTGGTTATGAGTCACTGATTGTACGGATGTTGGTTATAGATAGCCATAATGACATGGCAGCAAACCTGTACATTCCATGTGACAATGATTATGATGCACATTCATTCTTATTATAAGGCACTAGTCTTACACGAGCACATGAGTAAGATGACACAACTCAAGACGCGGACAGCCTCAACCATATACAGAGTGGCAATTTGTTTTGGGGGGGCCTTTTCGCAAGCACTTTGCCAGGCCCAACAGTGTGATAGCTGATCCATCTGGGTTATTATCACCAGCGGGAAAATGCTAGATCTCTATAAAAACACTGTGTAGTGTCGCAGACTTGAATACATTAATCCAGCCGCCTGTTCCTTCCGATATGATGCGCATCGAAAACAAAACGCTCTGATGAGAAACCGGAATATATATCATTGTTGTCCTTGTCCCTATTCCTTTGCCTTATGCCGTTTGCCTTTGCCTTGTCTTGCCAGACAGTTTTCGCCTTGAGAAAAATAGAAAAATCAAGCACATGTTGTTTATACACGTTTCCATACGCCTGTCGTCCTCTGGATGATTTCGCACTGGGTTCAGGCCGTAGAGGGGGAGCCAAGTTGAGATGACCTCCCAACCAAAAGTATCTCTGACCTAAACAATCCACTAGACCGCCTTCTCAGGTCGATCGTAGTTTGCTTTCTCGGTCTGATTGTTTTCCTTTTGTTGTGATGTGGGTTTGGTGTAAGGATGGGGCAGGGCGCATCGTAGACCAGGGCCGATCTTCTGGCTGCTCGTGTTGCTCTACATCACAGCCGTGCCGAGCATGGAGCCCTCCATGGCCATATTATCCATCGGAACCTCCATCTCTCCCCCACGCGTCTCCATACCGGTCATCCGGGCCTCCATCGAGATCATTCGCTGCTCCATGTCGATTAACCGTTTCTCCATGCCGTCCATTCGCTGCTCCATTCGGTTGAAGCCTTGATTCAGGTCATGTCCGATGCGATCCAGCTTATTTGTCAAGCTGCGTATGCTCTGGGCAATGGGCGTGTTCTCCTGTCCGGGCGGTGCAGCAGGGACCCTCGCCTCGTGGTTGTGTCGGTGTTCCTGCATGGCGAATCGCCACTGGTTGTTGAGATTCACTTCGCAGACCGCCTTGGCACGCCAGGGGCAGTCGACCTTGCGCGTTGAGGGATTCCGCTTCTTGGCCGTGCTGTTGTACTTGACGCCGCCCCGGTCGCATACCAGGTCGTAGCGCGTCGGCTTGCCATCGCGGTAGTTGCTGGCGCGCAGCTTGACGACGCCGTAGCCCTGGTCCTTGGCGACGCGCTGGACATTGGTCAGGAGGTCCTCGAAGGTGCGGTAAATGCCCTCGGGCGGCGGGGCGAGCTGGCCCAGCTCCGACGGGTTCGACATGGGCGCGCCGGTGCGGGCCGATAGGGGTGTCGGCGTCGGCACCGGCACGGGCGTGTGTTGTATGCCGCTGCCGGAGGTATTGGGATTGCCGCCGTTGACGTTGGGGGTGCCGTTGGTCAGGGATGGCCGGACACGCCGCCTGGCACGGCGGGTGACGGCTGGAGGGGAGTTGAGAGCGAAATGGTGGCGATTTAAGGGGAGATTAGGGGCGGGTGGAGAGAGAGAGAGAGAAAAGGGGAAGGAGAAAGGAGGAGAGAAATGGTGTGATGGAGAGGAGGAGGAGGATTGGTGAACGAGGCCACGAGGCCGTCGTTGGACGACGAGTCCCAACCTGATGGTGGTTGTCGCTGATTTGACTCGAAAAGCGTCGAGGCTATCGTTATTTTTTGTGTCGCCTGGCCGTAGTGCTGTCAATGATACGCGACTTTACGACGCGCGGAACCTCAAGTTTTCTGGGCTATACCGTGGGCGCCGTTGAGATTGTCAAGATTGATACTGTGCCTTAGAAGCGATGAAGAATAGAGAAATGGGTTGAACAGGCTCGGCCGGCCAGGCAATTTGGCAAGGAACGGACCCCATGTATCACTGTGCACAGGCACGGGCCATCGTTCGATTATCCCTGGGAAGGGGCCAATCAGTGCATTAGGAGCTCCCTTCCACTGAAAGACTACATTGATACTCTAATAGCTGGTCTATCGCTTTCATACTTGGATAGGTAAACAGTTGATGCAGACTCAAAAGACATTTATATAAGGTCATTGCATTTTGTAATGATCATACATATTACTACTTCATGAATTGCATGATTGTGCATTCATGATCAAAAGTCTGAGGGGCACTTGTACGGCCACTGCAGCTGGTGCACAATGAGAGGTGCTCTGTGGCTGAGGTGATTTGATTGGTGGCTCGCCCTTCCATTCAACAGCCGATTAGAGACAATCAGTTTACGACATCATCCGCTCGACATATCAATTGGATTTGTCTGCCCTGCACTGCTGAGCTACCTACCTCTTCGATTTTCCCTTTTATTGAAATTCCAATGCAGTAGATACTTACGAAAACGTTACGGTAGGCATGGCGACAAAACCAGACCCAGTGGCCGAGGCCAAGTTCGTGAAGCAGGAAGTGCCGGCCAACGGTGAATGGAGCGAAGAGCAGCTTGAAGAAGGACTGAAGCAGCTAAAGTTGCTGCACATCAAGGTAGGGGAACTTGCTTAACGCTTGCCTGGCTGTTGGCTATCGCGCAACAATGTTGGACTTCTCGTGCTGACTTTGGTGCCTGTCCGCAGTGTCGAGAGCTTCGCACTTCCATGCCGCGCATGCTGGACCCCCTGTCAACGCAACACGCCAGTAGTATGTTGCCTTGCCCTCGTCGAGCCGTTAGTTGAACAACCGATTTTGATTGTTACATGATTACAGACGAAGCGTTGGCCGTTTCCTTCAAAAAAGCTGTTGTTACCGCTTCCAGGGAGCTGTCCGACTTTCGAACCCTCTATCAGAGCAACGAAAGCAAAGAAGTGCTGGAACATGCGAACAAGAGTCGCGCAGCCGATCCCAAGAACATAAAACCCTGGCGGCCTAAGGACCACCCAGACTGGCTTGAACTGGATCGGTAACATGTACAACTCCATGCTGTTGCTACCACATGCCATGAGCGGGCGAAGATCTGCCATTGCACGAACGATTGTCACGATATTTGCATTCAGGAACTGGCATAAGGAGTTACGGGTTCTACTTTTTGTTTTGATTATATCAATGAGGCAAATGTAACTTGGGTGTTGGGCGCTCAAGACCTAGGCCCGGGTAAGGCATGGTAACATCAACTACAGTTATGCTTGGCAGATGCCCATCCCCTTAGAAGGCACTGGCTGATGCATCACTCTAGCCAGAACACATCTGACTAGATATAGAAAGAGTATGTATAAATTACATGGTCTTGCTGAAGAAGTAAATGCCAGCAGGACAAACAACCCCTTTGAAGCTGCGACGCCGACACCATCCACGATGACGAGACTGACAGCTGCGAGGCTGATTGATTGTCAGCTGCCAGCTGGCAACTAGATCTCTGTCACTCGGTGCCCGGAGTACATCGATAGCAGCCAAGATTCGCAGACTACTACCTTAACAGACTGTTTACTGTCCAGAAAATGAATATAAGATAAGTTTAGATTGGAATGGACATACATAGACTTTTGTGCATCTCTCTTCATGTCGTGTTGGAAGGATTTGATCTTGAGTTGCTGTTGGGTTGAGTCACTCGAGTGCTTAGGCGGGTAATGCTCGCTACTTGCTGCTGCCAAAAAGCACCGACCTGCAAACCCCACCACCTAGAATTCACAGAATTTAATTTTTGACCCCTCGCCTTCACTCTCCCAGGCAAAACCCACTTCAACGTAGTGAGTAGCGAGCCATTATCCTACCACGACCTGCCCCATCCTGCCCATCGCGGCTTTCTCACCTTTTGACATCACGTCCTCTGCGATCCCCAACTACCGACCCGATTTTATTTTTGAGAAATCGGCAGGACTGCCAACATGTCGAAATTCTTCGCCGGTGGCGACAGCTCCAGCGAGAGCAGCTCCGACGAGGAGGAGCTCTACTCCGAGGAGGAGGAAGAAAAGCCACAGGGAGAGGCCGAAGAGTCCTCCGAAGAAGACTCTGACGAGGATGAGGACGAATCCGAGGAAGACTCGGATGACGAGGGTGCCGGCAAGACGGGTGCGTCCCGTTTCTTGCGCGGCGATTCCTCGGATAGCGAAGACTCCGACGAAGAGCGCGTAAAGACCGTCAAGAGCGCAAAGGACAAGCGCTTTGGTGAGCTCGAGGCCATCATCAAGGCCATCGACAATGGGCGCAAGATCAACGATTGGGGCTCCATTTCCAGCGGTAAGCACAGACTCAGTCACTCCCGCGCCGGTATTCATTCCCACTGATGGCCGACTAACATGGATGCGCAGAGTTCGACAAGTTGAACCGACAAGCACCCAAGATTGGCGAGGGCAAGCAGATCCCCAAGATCTACATCAAGGTCCTGGTGGAGCTCGAGGACTTCATGAACGAGACGATCGCTAAGCAGAAGGTCACGCCCAAGAAGATGAACGCCACCAACGCCCGAGGTCTCAACGCAGTCAAGCAGAAGGTCAAGAAGATCACCAAGGACTACCAAACCCAGGTCGACAGCTTCCGCAAGGATGAGGATGCCTTCATGGAGTCGGAAGACGAGGTCCCCGAGCCCAAGGTCAAGAAGTCCAAGCCTACCGATCTCTACCTGGACGAGACCACAGCAGCAGAGGCCGCTAATGACGAAGGCTTCGCCGCTGTGGGCAAAGGCGGCAAGGTCCTCCAGTTCACCCCCGAAAGTATCCTGAAGCACTTGCGGGGTATCCTGGAGTCGAGAGGAAAGAAGAACACCGACAGACTGGAGCAAATCAAGATCATGGAGAAGCTCCTCGAAGTGGCAAACACCCCTTACCTGTCCCTGCGGGTGCTTCTGACCCTCGTGTCCGCCCGATTCGATCTCAGTGCCGGTTCCACAACGCCGACGATGCCTCTGGATCAATGGAAAGCTGCCGAGAAGGACCTGCAGACTCTTTTCGAGATTCTCGAGAAGAACAAGGATCACATCGTTATTGAAGGCGCCGATGAGTGGGAGGATGACGACAAGCCACCTACTGTTCCCGAGGGCGAGAAGTACCTCAAGGTTCCCGGCAGCATTGTGTCCTACGTCGAGCGTCTCGACGATGAGCTCACGCGATCCCTGCAGAGCATCGACCCTCACACTTCGGAGTACATTGAGCGCTTGAGCGATGAGGGCAACCTGTACAACACCATCTTCCAGGGTATGCTGTACTACGAGCACCTCCAGAAGGACGATTCTCTCCAAATTCCCCAAGACAGTGTTAACCGCATTGTCATGAGACGGTTGGAGCATGTCTACTTCAAGCCCGCCCAGGTCGTCAAGATCCTCGAGGAGAACGCATGGAAGAACGCCCCTGCTGACGCCGAGTCTGCCGTAACTCCCCGCGTGGCGGAGGCTGACGCCACGAGCCTCCTCAACGTCCTCTGCAACTACCTGTTCACTAACAGTGAGGGTATCATCCGTGCCCGTGCCATGCTGTGCCAAATTTACTTCTTGGCGCTGCACGATGAGTACTACAAGGCACGCGACATGATGCTCATGTCTCATTTGCAAGAGTCTATCAACAACTTCGATGTCCTGACCCAAATCCTGTACAACCGCACACTCGTTCAGGTCGGCCTTTGCGCATTCCGCAAGGGTCTGGTTTACGATGCCCAGAACACCCTGCAGGAGATCTGCGGCAGTGGTCGCCAAAAGGAGCTTTTGGCTCAGGGTGTCATGATCCAGCGCTACAGCCAGGTTTCGCCTGAGCAGGAGCGTCTGGAGAAGCAGCGCCAGCTGCCGTTCCACATGCACATCAACCTGGAGCTGCTCGAATGCGTGTACCTTACCTGCAGCATGCTTCTCGAGATTCCTCTTCTCGCCCAGACCGGATCATCGCCCGACATCAAGAAGCGAGTCATCAGCAAGACCTACCGCCGTATGCTCGAGTACCACGAGCGTCAAATCTTCACGGGTCCGCCCGAGAACACACGCGACCATGTGATGCAGGCGTCGCGCGCACTGGCTGCCGGCGAGTGGAAGAAGTCGATTAACTTCGTCCACAGCATCAAGATTTGGGATCTGATGCCAGACACCGAGGGTATCAAGACGATGCTCTCCAAGCAGATCCAGGAGGAGGGTCTGCGGACGTACCTCTTCACGTACGCCCCCTTCTACGACACTCTGTCCGTGTCCACCCTGGCGACCATGTTCGAGCTCGAGGACCGCAAGGTTGCGGCCATCATTAGCAAGATGATCAGCCACGAGGAGCTTGCGGCTGCTCTTGACCAGGTTTCCGCTACGGTTATCTTCCGCAAGGGAGTTGAGCTATCGCGTCTCCAGAGCTTGGCACTTACCCTCTCGGACAAGGCTGCCGCCCTCATCGAGACCAACGAGCGCACACTGGAGCAGCGCACCCAAGGCACAGCCAACGCCTTCGACCGGCGAGGCCAGAACCAACGGGGCGGACACCGGGGAGGCCGGGGAGGCCGAGGCGGCGGCCGCGGTGGTGGCGGTAACACCGGCCCTAGACAGGCGGGTGGCACGCAATTCACGGGCGGCGCCCTCGGTGCGGCGGTACGGGGTTAGAGAAATGGGACCATTGTTTTCTCGTTTGTATGTAATGCATCAGGAGTCACTGAGGATTTGCCTTTTTTGATCAAAAAGCATGGGTGAGGCCGGGCGACAATCTGCAGTGTTAGCCAAAGGCCCCTTTCCAGGCTGGTATGGATGGATGGTCTAGAGCTACAAAAAGAATTGACAGCTCGTTTCATGATATACGTTATACATGTTTCGTTTCATGAGCCCTGACGTGATTCCTAGGTAAAGTGATGAGATAGGGGGCAGGCATCATCGTATTCTGACTCCTGAGAACCTATCATGCTTCGCTGTACGTTGAGTAGTCTAAAATACGCATTATTCTCATGTCTATGTGCACATATATTTCTGCATGTATTCAGTGTTGATGCTGTTCTTCTCGTCGGGAACATTTCCCAGATCCCTTATCTGTAGGTTGTTGTTGGTTCTTCTCCCCTCGACAGAATAGCCTGACTAATATCCGCGCGGGCGGCCCTCCATTTCTCCTCTGGGTGCCCCACATGACCGCCCGCCCGCCACTTGGTCCCCCACTAATCATAGGCCCAGATCTCGAAGTGATTTGCAATAGCTGACTTATACACAGAAAACCCTCAACCAACCCGAGGATCTAGCAATTGAAGGCACGGTGGCAGAGAGGTAGGTCAGAAAAGTTGAGCTTTTTCCTTCTTTACTTCTAGTTCTTCTTATGTTCCCATTGTGTACCCCCGTGTCTAGAGAAATAGAACAGGACGGTTTCAACACCTCTTATCTTGATTGTCGCATCGCATTCCTTGTCTCTCTTGCTCCATGCTCTTATCGCAACGGCTCCCACGCCTTGTAGCATCGACACTACATTTGCTCCCTCTCTTCCGCCAGCAGCAATACTCAGCCGTCGCTTTCACGGCGCTTAACACGGCGGCGACCAACCCCTTGTCAACGTGTCCGGCCACCACCCTCACCTCGACGCCCTCCAGTCTCCCGAAATCGCGACAAGCCTGCGCCATGTCTTCCTCCTCGGCAGCCGCCGGTGCGACTGAGCAGCCCACCCTCGCCGGAGCAGCAGCGGTGGACTCCACCTGTGCAGCGACCACGACCAAGAAGGAAGAAGTAGAAGAAAAACTGCCCCCGCTCTTGGCCGCCGAGTTCCAGGTCTACAACCGCATGGCAGAGCACATGGACCTGTTCCACGCGCACTTCCGGCAGAGCTGGAACCTGCTGTGGAACGCGGCGACGGGCGGGAAGCGGCCGGCGGGCATGTCGATGCGGTCCTTCATTCTGGAGGGCCTGCAGTTCCTGCGGTACCTGACGGTGCACCACGACATCGAGGAGACGCACATCTTCCCCGTGCTGGCCAAGAAGATGCCCGAGTTCAAGGCCGGGCGGGGCAACGGGGCGGCCGAGCTGTTGAAGCAGCACAAGGAGATCCACAAGGGCATGGAGATGCTCGAGGAGTACCTGACGGCCTGCCGCTCGGGCGAGGCTGACCTCGAGATGCGTGTCCTAAAGACCAAGATGGAGCCCTGGGCTGATGTGCTCTGGACCCACCTCGATCAGGAGGTCAAGACGCTTGGGGCGGAGAATATGCGCAAGTACTGGACGCCGGACGAGATGAAGAGGCTGCCTATGTAGATCGAATGTGCGAGAAGAGAGAGATATATATAATGTGATACACAGGAATACGATAGATACTACAATACAAAATACTACATTACTTCTACCGGTATGCTGTTGGCTCAGACCAGTCGATTGGTACCTTGTTGGAAGACATACTTTCTACTTCCCCTATCTTAGACTAAGACAATGTGAGGAGGGCATGGGAGGAACGCCAAGGAAGACAGTGAAAATGGGATAGAAACAGGCGTGCAGACATAAAAGAGAATCATTCGGATATTTGAATTCCAGGCGTATGAAAAAGAGAAGAAAAAAACGGGTGACCAAGCTGCTGGATGGCAGGGTTGAACGCCAATGCTGGTGCAGTGAGTCCCAAGAGTGTATGTACTGAGAGGCTTACACAGCAGGGGCTCATCCGGATCCAGTAGTGCTGATAAGTCCCAGATTGAACTGAGAGGTCACCACAGAAGCTTGCTTTCCCGGATTTCCGCCATCCATACCACTCGACCACCGTTAAAGAAAAAGCCAGTTGATTGGGATTATGTACCTACCCTCTCCTCCCTACCTACCTTAGAGCGGTGGGGTGGGGGGGGGGTTTGAAGTTTGTTAAGGGATGGAATCGTAGTATTTAATCCGTTTTGGCGCGAATATTATAACTTGCTCATGTTTGAATAGGAAATTAAGTTGCCGTTTAAGACGGAATGGGCTGGAAAGCCGTTTTTAACTCTTAATATTAACTTTAATCTAAGTTCGACTTTAAGTTAAATTCGATTTCTAGTATTAAGCCACTTTAGTTATATAAATTAACTATATGATAGATTTTAGGCTAAATTAGACTTTTAATTAAGGGATCTAAGGATTTAAAGAAAAAAAACATCGCATTTATTATTTAAACCTCTTTTTTATATATAATAGATATTATATATAAGGCTTAAATAATAAATCTTTTAATACGATTTTATAAATATTATAATTATAGAATTAAGTCTTATATTTTTATAATTAATATACCTTATAATTTAATTAATTACACGGTTTAATTAATTATTTTCTCGTAATTTTTAATAAATAAGTTTAATTTTTTTTAATTATTTTATTATAATTAATAATTAAAAAGAAAGCGATATATAATTAACGTTTTAAACGTTTTAAAATAGTTTTAAATTAAGTTTTTAATTTATAATATAAGTTTATAATATTTTTATATAACTTTATATCTTTAATATCGCGGCGGTATTTTATAATAAAATATATAATTATTAATATAAAAACTTATTATTCTTAAAAAAAAATTCGATATATAATCGAACTAAATTCGCGATCGTTTCTTCTTTAAATAAATAATATTAAAGATATAGCGAATTAATTACTCTTTTAATATAACGCGAAACGTATTAATATTAATTAAGCCTCTAGCTTTATATAATAATAATTAAACCTTTAAACGCGTTTTAATTAAAGAATTAATTATTAAAGAGTTTTTTATAAAGATTTTAATACGTATTACGCGTAGTTTATTTTCGTATAAAATATAATTAATAAATATAAGATTTAAAAAAAGAATATTTATAATTTTAATGAGACTAGCTTTTTTATAAGTTAAATCTCGTTTAAAATAATCGTTATAACCTTTAATTAATACGAGAAGCTTAAAGTAGTTTAATAAAAGAACTAAGAATAAGTTATAATTATTTAAAGCGTTAAATTATATAGTTACGTTATTATTATAACCCGACCTAATTATGCGGCTAAAACCTCACCTACCGGAACGGAATTACTATACCCTAACCAGGCTACGACGTTATAATTATTAACCGTATTATTAATTATATTAATATAAACTCTCTTATATTATAAAAGCGTGTAAATATAATTACGAGGGTATCCTAAATAGCGAAAGAATAGACCCGACCTGGGAAAACAGTTAAGAAAGAGCTACGGAACGAAGAGCGATTAGATTACCGCTCTGGTAAGTAAATTAGGAGCGACGGATTACGACGCCCCTAAGTGAGCCACTAAAATAGATCACCGTGATCTAAAGGAGGGATCATTATGAGCTAATAACGGGATTATTATAAGCTAATAATAAAATTATTATAAGCTAAATAATTTAATAAATTAATAAAGAAAGAGATTAAATATATAACGATAGATATCCTTTATATATTTTATATAAATACTTTTTATTTTAATAATTAATTTAAATATTAATCTTAACTTATTAATAAAATAAATAACTTTAATAAAACTATTATAAATACCCCTAAGTTTATATATCTTAATTACTTTTATTTTTATAAGTTATTACCTATTATATTAATAAAAGCGACTTTTATTATATATTCGAATACTTTTTTATATTATTAATATAAACCTTAATATATCTTACTAAGTTTTTTTTAAAATTTAAATAGCGTTCGTTACATTTTAATTACTCTTATTCTTACGAGTTATTACTTAAACCTTTAAATAATAGTATTATAAGAACTATATTTATACCTGGCCTTAATAATACCGTCCGATAAGGAAAGACTTTTATCGCCACTTTTAGCACCTCTTAACGGGACCCTGTTATAAATATCGATAGTAATGATAGCGATAACGAGCCTATACGATAAGTATTAGTTAAGCGAATTAAGGAATTTAAATAAGAGAGCGTTAACTATTAGTATTATTACGCTAAGCTTAAAAAGGAGCGTAACGAGCTCCTAGTTAAGGGTATTTTAGAATAGACACTTTATAATATTAATAAGCTATGCGAAAAAGTATATTTTTTTTATATAACTATTAATATTATTTAAACCCTTATTATATTAAAAAAAGGTATAAGAATTAATATATTAATACTTTTTAATAAAATAAGCGGAAACTTTTAAAACTTCTTTATTTAAATTAAGGCCTATTAACGGTTTTATAAAAAGATGTTCTAAGATTTTACTTAGTAGGTTATCTACGCTGCCTCGTTTTTTAAAAATAAAATACTCGTTTAGTTCGAACCTTATTTAGACGAACTTGTAAAAAACGATTAGTAAATTAAGTTATACCGTATAAAGGTATAGCGTATTTTCGAAAGTTATAATAGTTTCGAACAAGCTTTTAAGTTATTCTTTTAAAACCCCGACAAAAAGCGATAGGCGGAGAGGGAATTTAAAACCTTTAAGTAAAAAAGATTAGCCGTTTTTTATATAGCCGAGTTCCGGCGTATTATAACTTGATTAAATTGTACCGAAATTATAAAGATTATAATATATTATTAAGAATTAAAAGATAATATTAAGGACGAACTTAGCCGGCTTGACGCCTTCGATAACTTTTTTTTATATATAGAATTTATTATTAAAATCGATACCTGTATATATAAACGACGCCGCGAAAAATAAGGCGGACCTTAGCGATAAACTAGTTAAACTTAAATTAATATAGGGTAATTATAATAATATAATTATATATCGCTTAGGAATATTACGGCGTATAGTTATTATAATAAACTTATAAACTTTAATATTATTAGATATAATAAGTAAGGTAAGAAGTTATATAATATTTATTATAATTATTAAAAATTAGGATATTATGTTCGAAAATATTAAGTATTAAAAAAGGATTTTTAACGAGTTTTAAAAAAATAATACGTTAATATTATTAAAATAAAGGATATTTTTATAATAACTATTAAAAATAGTAACGCTATTATTAAATATAGTAACTTATCTTGGATAGCCTGTTATAATAATAGGTGCACTTTTTATTTAACGAATAAAAAAGGTACCGGATGATTTTTTAAAGCTCCGGGAGGTAAGGAAGACTATAGCCGAAGCGCCGCGATAACGCGAAAGGAGTAACCCCTTCTTTATAACGAAGATAGTGATTCGATAAATAATATTATAAATTAATTAGAGTAATTAATAAATTATGAACGTTTAGTAAGTATATTAATAAACGAGTTAGTAAACGAGATTATTAAATTTAGAGACTTTAGGACCGACGGATGGTTAGCTGTCCTTAGTATTCCTTATTTCGATTCGAAATATTTACGTTAAATACTTATTATAGCCGGTTTTAATTAAAAAATTTATAATAATTACGTAATAGGGAATAATTTATAAATCTTTTTTATATATAAAGGATATTTTATATTTTTATAGATCTTATATATATATAACGTTTATATAAAATACTTCGCGGAGAAACTTGAGTATAAATAGTTTCCTCGAAAGATCGGTAAGCGACCTATTATATAACTATACCCGAATTATATTATTAAAAAAATTTAAACGTTAATTTTAAACGGACGACGCGCGTATTTATTAATATAAAAAGATTTACGGTAATTATAATAATATTATTTAAAAGGACGAGATTAAAAGGAATATTTTAAGAATTAATACCTCGAATACGCCTAGGAAAAATCGCGAGCTTATAGACGTTTAAAAGAAAGCGCTTAATATTTTTAAAATATATAAGTATATACCTGATAAGAGAACCTCTTTAATATATTAAAAAATTTATAAAACGTTTATAAATTATTACGAATTTAATAAATTTTCGAATTATTAAAAAAACCTAAACTTTAAGTATTAAGGATAGTATTTTATACGGGGAAAAATATAAAAACACTTTTATCGGTATATTGAAAAGCGCCTTATAAAGAACGGAGAGAACGATAATAACGATATAAGGATTAATCGTAGAATATTGTTAATAACCTATAGACGTAGCGCCCGGGAAATGGACGCCGCCTATTATAAAAGGATGATAATAGGCGGATTAAAATAGGTTCCTATGTTAGATAACGGATGATCGAGTTATTTATAAGTATATTATATTAATATTAGGCGTAAAAAGAGCTTATATTAGAGCGTTACTCGATAGCGGAGTGTAAGGAAATTATATTTCATTATAAATCGTTAATTACTTTAAATTCGAATAATAAGAGAAAAACGCTTTATATCGATTTAAGATTATCGATAAAGGATTTATAACGTATAACGATAGAGAAGTATAGAAGGAAGTCGCGAACTTTTTAATTAATATCGGAAGACGTTATAAACGAATTATGTATAATATTACGAACGTTATAGGATACGATATAATTTTAGGGATATTTTAGTTATGGGTAAATAATTTTAGAATTAATTAAAAAATAGGTTAATTTTAATAAGATATATTAAAAAGAGGTTTAATTAATAAATAGCGGTTTAAGAAGTAACCTTTTAATAAACCTAAAGTTTTTAAAATATATATTATTATTAAAGAGCTTAAGCTGAACGTTATAACGATTATATTAAAAGAGTATCAGTAATTCGAAGTATTTTTAATAGAAAATTAAAAATAGGCTTACCGCTTTATATACGGTAAAATTATAAGATACGTTTTAAGAATAGAAAAGAATTTTTATTTATATTTATATATAAACTTAATCAGGAATATAAATAAGCTTTAAAAGAGTATATTACGGAAAACTTTAAGAAAGGAGTTATATAACTATTTATATTATTAACAGGCTTTTTTATCCTTTTTATCTTTAAAAAGAGCAAGGACGGGAAACTTAAATAGCGTATATATATCGATTATTAAAAGTTTAATGAAATTATTATTAAGAACTAATACTTTTTACTTTTAATCGGCGATTTATAAAATAAATTACTATATGTTAAAATCTTTATAATATTTAACCTTTTTAACGTATATAATTTAATCTAAATTAAAAAAAGAAAAAAATAGAAGACCGCGTTCCGAATTAAGTACGGCTATTTCGAATATTAAGCTATATTATTTAATTTAATTAACGTATTAATTAACTTTTAATTTATAATTAACTATATTTTATAAAAATACCTCGATAAGTTCGTTATAGTATACCTCGATAATATCTTTATTTATTCTAAGAATAACGAATAGTATCGAAAATATGTAAAACTAATACTTTAAAAGCTATAAAATATTAACTTATTAATTAATTTAAAAAAAAGCGAATTCTATTAATGATCCGTTATTTTTATAAAATATATAATATCTTTAGGCGAAATTTGAATAAAACCTTTAAAAATTTTAATAGTTAAAAAATAGCTTACGCTTATAAGCGTTATAAAAATTAAATCTTTCTTAAAATTAATTAATTATTACCGGATTTTTATCCCCGGATTTAACAGGATAACGATATTTTTAATAGATTTAATAAAGAAAGATAAACTATTTTAATAAATAAAGAAAGAAAATAAGGCCTTTTATGATATTAAGGAACGAATTCTTAACGAATTAATATTTCGCGTAATAAACCCGTTTAAACCTTTTAAAATTAAAATCGACGTATCGAATTATGCGATTAGAGGACAACTTAATTAATAAAACGATAACGGGAAAATATACCTGGTTATATTCTTTTTAAAAAAGTTTAACGAATTAGAGCTTAATTATTGAATTTATAATAAAGAGCTAATAATTATTATTAAAGCTTATAAAGAATAAAGATATTATTTTAACGGAATAATAAAGCTAATTAAGGTTTATATTAATTATAAAAACTTTATAACGTTTATTATTACGAAGGAATTAAATAAATAATAAATATAATGGTTTAAATTCCTATTAAAATTTAACCTTATTATTATCTACCGGAGAAATAACGAGAACGGTCGCGTCAACGTATTAAGCCAACGACCGGACTATTAGGAGGAAGTCCCGCTCGAGACGCGAACCATCCTTACTTACGACCAGGACGGCAACCTTATACCGTTAAAATAATTAAACGTTATAAACTATATCTAATATAATAACGATTAGGTTACTAAGTTTTAATAACTTAATTAAACTTTTAACCCCGCGAACTATTTTAAGGATTACTTTAAAAACCGCGACGGTCTCGCTTTTTATTAAAATAAGATTTATATCCTTAAATAGTACCGCGAAGACTTTATTTAAAAATTTTACGAGTATTTTATATATAAATATTAAGAAATATTTAAAACTTAGAAAAAGATTATTAAATAATTCGATTATAAAAACTTTAAACTAATCGTGACTAAAATAATCGGTAAATATAACTTTTATAATAAAATAAAAGCTATTCGATACCGGCCGTACGAAGAGCTATAACCGATCCTATTATTAAATAAAATATAGAAAGTTATTGCACTTAATTTTATTATTAAGCTGCCCTTATTAAAAAAAACTTTTAATTAAGGTTAATTATAATAATATCTTAATAATTATAAATAAACTTATAAAGTATACTTATTTTTTACCGTATAAAAAATTTAGTAATATTAATAATTTAATATATATATTCTTCCGAATAATCGTTAATTAGTACGGATTACTCGAAATAATTATTTTTAATAAAGATAAATTATTTACCGTTAAATTCTAGAAATTATTTATAGTATAATTTAGAATTAAATATAAACTACTTACGGCTTACTACCTTTAAATAGATAAATAAACCGAGCGGATAAATTAGATTTTAAAATAGTATTTACGTTATTATGTTAATTATAAATAAAATAATTAGGTATAATTATTACTTATAATTTAATTCGTTTATAATAACGTAAATAATAAAGCTACGCGTATTTTACTATTCCGAGCAAATTACGAGTACGACCCGGAAGTTATTAGAAAACCTTTAAAAAGAGAGTTAGTACCGATCGTAACCATATAAGTCGAAAAATTAAAGGAACTCTAGATTATATTATAATAAAACCTTACCTTTTTTTAATAATAAATAAAAGGATACGCCGACCGGATAAAGTTAAGAGGATTAACTTTTAAAGAGGGAAAAAAAGTTTACTTCTTACGACGAAATATTAAAACTAAGCGACTAAGCGATAAATTAGACTTTAAAAAGATCAGATTATTTAAAATTATAGAAGTTATTTTAAAAACTAATTACTAATTATTATTACTTAAAAAAATATAAATACACCTTATATTTTATATTTTATTATTTAAACTAACGGCTAAAGAAACCTTAGTCGATATATAATTAAAAGTCGAAATAGATTAGTATAAGTACGAAATCGACGAAATTATCGATAAAAAAAAAGAAGGGCGAAGCTTTTAATACCTCGTCTAATAAAAAGGCTACCTATTAAAAGATAATACCTAAGAGCTTAGGAAATATTTAGCGAACGCCGCGGAGAAACTTTAGAAGTTTAAAAAAGAGCTTCCCCGCGGGGACCGACGGTCTAAGCTCGGGAAAACCTATTAAACTAAGAGACGATTAATTAACGTCCTTAAAAATATTTAAGGAACGTAGGTTATTAAAAACGAAGTTTTTTTAATTAATAATCGAAAAAGAAATATTATTTTCCTTATTTAGTTCTTATATTCTTTAACGAAACGCTTCCGAACGCTTTTTTATTACGACCTTCTTTATATAATAAAAACGGGCTAAACGACTTAAGGCGGTAAATAACTACGTTTATAAAAAGAATAAAGTCTTTTCCGTATTTAATTCTTCCGCCTCCAGCTTTTTCTATTAAGTAGCTAGCTTTATTAGGGCCGACGTAATAAAGGTATTATTATAGGAGCGATTAACCTAAATATATTCCGAATAACGAAACGATTTCTCGTTTATATAATAAGCCAGGTTCTAGTGAAAATAACGAGTATAAAGTATACTAATGAAATTACCCGTGGATTCCATGTTAGCGATAAAAGCTAAACGCGCGATAATTTTTTTAAACCGAGATTTTTCGATACGACTAATTATAATAAATAGATATTATAATAAAAAATAATAAGGAAAGGAAACTTATTATAATTTAATAATACGAATAATTAAGATATTTATAAAATTAATATTTTAAAGATAAAGCGGTTAAAAGAGGGAGGATAGTATTATAACCCGACTTAATTATACGGTTAAAACCCTACCCGCCGAAACGGAACTACTATACCTTAACTAGGCTATAACGTTATAATTACCGACCGTATTATTAATTATATTAATATAAACTTTTTTATATTATAAAAACGTATAAATATAATTACAAAAGTATTCTAAATAGCGAAAAAATAGACTTAACCCGGAAAAGTAATTAAGAAGGAGTTATAGAACAAGGAGTAATTAAATTACCGCTTTAATAAGTAAGTTAGGAGCGATAGATCACGACGCCCTTAAATAAGCTACTAAAATAAATCACCGTGATTTAAAGGAGGGATTACTATGAGTTAATAACGAGATTACCGTGAGCTAATAACGAGATTATTATGAGCTAAGTAATTTAATAAATTAATAAGGGAGGAGATTAAATATATAACGACGGATATCCCTTATATATTTTATATAAATACTTTTTACTTTAATAATTAATTTAAATATTAATTTTAATTTATTAATAAAGTAAATAATTTTAATAAAACTATTATAAATATTTTTAAACTTACGTACTTTAATTACTTTTATTTTTATAAGTTATTACTTATTATATCGATAAAAGCGACTTTTATCGCACGTTCGGATACTTTTTCGTATTATTAATATAAACCTTAGTACGTCTTACTAGGTTTCTTTTAAAACCTAGATAGCGTTCGTTATAATTATTTCTTTATATATTATATTTATTAAAAAAATATACCTCTTTTTTTAATATAAAAATAACTTATAATTAAAGGATTAAGTAATTATAATTATTAAAAACGATTAAATTATAAACGAAAAAAGCGAGGATTAAATTTAATACTTTAATAAATATATAAGATCTTATATAAAAAATATCTATTATTTATTAGTTTTTTAAAATTATAAAAGTTATTATTTAATAATTTTTAAGTTTTATTATAAAAAAAACTCGATTATTATATTTTATATATTTTCTTATTTATTATATAAGTTTTAACCTTTTAATATTAACTATTTTTATATATTAAAAAAGTTATATAAAAAAGAAATCGAGCGTTTTATATAAGCGTATATTATTTATATCTTAAAAGAGGACTTTTTATTAACGTTTTTAAAGCGTTCTAAGCTATTTTTATTATTTTAAATATTTAAAGAGGTTTTTAAAGAGTAAAACTTATATTATATAATTTAAAATATATTATTTTATAATTAAATATAAAGCTATATACGCCGACGCCTTTAGTTTTTTTTTTAAGTTATTTATATTTTAAAAATTAAAGACTTTAAATAACTTAATTAAAGCTTAATTTAAAACCGAGTATATTAAAAATCGAATTATATAATATTAAAATAACTTTTTAATATTAATTTTAACTAAGCTTAATTAAATTATAAAAAATATAATATAAGTTATATACCGCTTTATTTTATTAAAAAAGAAAGTAATTATATTATAAAAAATAAATAAAATATTTAATTAATATTATTATATAAAAAATAGGTATAAAATAAAGAATTATTTTATATATAAGTTAAAAAAGATTTTTAGTTTTAAAAAAATATTAATAAATAATTATAATATAAATTATATTAAAAGAGTAATTATATAAAAATATTTAAAACGTACTTATAATATTATAAAATTTATAAAAAGCTTAAATATAATACTTATATTTATTAAAATAATATAAAAATATTTAAAGATAAAGATTTCGATTAATTTTAAAATATTAAATATATTATAGCGGAATTAACTTATAATTTATTAAATAAAGTTTTTAAAGGTGGTTATTTAAACTATATAATTAATTAGACCGTGAGGTACGTTACGCTATTACGGATTACTATTACGAGCACGCATGTGTTATAACCCGACCTAATTATACAGTTAAGACCCTACTCGTTAAAACGGAACTATTATACCTTAACTAAGCTATAACGTTATAACTACCGACTATATTATTAATTATATTAATATAAACTCCTTTATATTATAAAAATATATAAACATAATTACGAAGATATTCTAAATAACGAAAAAATAGACCCGACCTGGGAAAACAGCCAGGAAAGAGCCGTAAAACAAGGAGCGACTAGACCACCGCCCTAGTAAGTAAGCTAAAAGCGACGGATCACGACGCCCCTAAATAAGCCACTAAAATGGATCACCGTGATCTAAAGGATGGATCGCCGTGAGCCAATAACGGGATCACCGTAAACTAGCGGACGATCTAACGGATTAATAAAGGAGGAGATTAAATATATAACGATAAATATTCCCTATATATTTTATATAAATACTCTTTATTTTAATAATTAATTTAAATATTAATTTTAACTTATTAATAAAATAAATAACTTTAATAAAACTATTATAAATACCCCTAAACCTACGTACCTTAGTTACCTTTATTCCTATAAGCTATTGCCTATTATATCGATAGAAGCGACTTCTATCGCACGTTTAGATACTCTCTCGTATTATTAATATAAACCCCAGTACGTCTTACTAGGTTTCTTTTGGAACCTAGATAGCGTTCGTTACAGCATGCGAGAAAGTGCTCTTGTCCTACTTTAAGTAAGTACGTTGTGCGCCTTCTAGTTGTTGAACCGGTAGGTCGGTTAGTGAGATAACCTGACTGGAAGTCGGATTTCTAAGCTGAAAGTGGTGTTGTGAGCTGAAAGTGATTAGGTGGTGAATTCGGCCTGAAGTCCGATTTCAAGCCTCGAATCCGATTTGGTAGCTAAAGCGGTGACTGCGCCACGAGTCCGTTGTGGCTGGTGTTCAGAGCGAATTAGGTTCGACTTGTAAGGATCTTGGGGGATTGAGTAGAAAGCTTCTTGAACGTATATAAGGGACAGTGTTCAGTTGGGAAAACGTACTCCACTGACCAAGACCGTCACATAACAGTTTTAATCGGCCAACACTGCCCTGTGACGGACTTGAAAACCCCCCCTGACGCCCTAAGGTACTTATGCATACACATTTGGTACACCTTAAAGAGTTTCCCTGACCACTTCCTCTTCACCCGACCGCCTAACCTCCCAAGTGATTTGTCTTCCTCCACTTTCCTAGCCTCCCGCCTTTTCAAATCGCTTGTTGTTTGTTGTATGGTAAATCCACATTTTGCATGCACGTACTGTCTGCCTGTCCGTCTCAGTAGCCCTCCTTCCTGCTGACCTGGTTCACGAGCTTCTTGCCCTCGCTGAAGCGCTGCAGGTTCAGCTCGAGCACGTCGGCGATGCGGTGGCCGAGGCTGTTGGACATGGCGCTGATGTGCGGCGTGAGGATGAGGTTCTTCGCGGACCACAGCGGGTGGCCCTCGGGCAGGGGCTCCGGGTCCGTCACGTCGACGGCGGCGCCGCGGATCCAGCCCTGTTCGAGGGCCTTGATGAGGGCCGTCGTGTCGACGATGGGGCCACGGGCGATGTTGGTCACGAACGGTTTCACCACCACTTGCTCATTGTCTTTCTTGTCCTTTTGAGGGGAAAGCAGTTTGAGCCGCGCCTCCGAGATCAGCCCCCGCGTGCTGTCCGTCAGCGGCACCGCGATCACCAGCCAGTCCAGCCCGGATCCCAGGAACTCGTCGATGCTCGCGTCGTCGGTGCCCGAGTACCATGCGGACGGGAACTCTCCCTCGGGGTCGCCCGTCCCCGGACGATGTAACCCCGGTCGCGCCGCGACTCGGGCGTCGGGCGCGGGTGGTTGGTGTAGGCCACCACGTCCATGGCCAGGGCCTTGGCGATGCGGGCCACCTGCCGGCCGATGCTGCCGTAGCCCAGGATGCCTCTGTATCGCGTGTGCGCGTGGCTGACTGTTAGCCTCCCGAAGGGAAGAAAGAAAGTGAAGGGGGGGAAGGGGGGGAGGGACGGAGGGAGAGAAAAAAAAGACTCTGGAATACCAACACTCGCTGCTTGACTCCGTCTTGCATGCCTTCGTTGGGCCATCCCTGTTGCCACTTTCCCTCGCGCTGTTGTTTGAGAAAATGCGGCACTGCAAGAATCAATTAGATATCGTGCAGCCTATGGCTCCAAAAGGGGAGAAGGTGGTAGATGGATGCTGCTATTAGCAAGACATACGTTGATGGTTCATGGCGAGGAATGTGCCAATGACCCACTCGGCGATCTGCGGTCTATCCAAGCAGTGTCAGTCACTTTAGCCCATCACGAGCATATATCACTCTTCGGCGTCCAAGTCCGTCCGGCCCGGTTCCGCCGGTCAGACTGTTGAGTGGCAAAAGCCAATGTAGAAAGTACAAAAAAGCAAACAAACAACTCACCCGTGAACCCCATTCGTAGTACACACCGCCACGTCCGTCTCCCTGAAAATGGGCGTCTGGTTAATCGGGTCGGCCCCCGCGCTCTGCAGCTGGATAAACTCGAGCTTCGGCGCACTGTCAGGCGTCGGAAACACGGCGCCGCTCAGCAGCATCGTCGTGTTGGCCCAGTCGAGGTCCTCCGGGAACGTGCGGTCCCGCCACGTGTCCTGGTCGTACACGACGATCTGCAGGCCCGGGTGCGCCCCCTCGACGCGCCGTCGCCACGCCGAGCCCGGCTGCAGCTCGGGGAAGCGCGCGACGTCGGTGAGGACGAGCAGCTGGTGGCCGTCGAGGCGTTTGTTGGTCCCGCTGCTGCTGTCGCCGCCTTGGCTGTTCTGCGCTGCTTCGGCGGCGGTGTTTCCGCTGCCGGCTTCTCCGCCGGAGGAAGATGCGAGGATGTCTCGGATATACATCGTAGAAGTGTGTATGTGCAGTTTATATATATGTGGGTGTTGTTCGCTGGTAAGACTGGGGACAAAATACAGCCAATTCAGAATGCCGCCACACCTTTACGGCCCCTCAGCAAACGGTAGGTGAATGTGCAGTAGTAGGAAGTTGCTAAAGTGCTTGACTCGAGTAAAGATGAGATGAAAGTTCACTCGCTCCTATTTGCATGCAGTCCCGTCGCTTCCAGGTTTGTTACAGGAATCGTGGGGTAGTAGACGCGGCCCCATCCTATCGGGGGTCATGACTAATAATAGAGCCAAGTCGCTATCGGGCCATTCGGGAACCAACCGGCCCCCACCGGAACGAATGGTGTCATCGGCAGCCCCAGATGGCGACAGACAGATTGAGGCTCCAGGTTTCAACGGTAATGTCACAATAACGAGTAACATCTTCGTTGTATGTACTCTACAGCAATAGCTACACAAGCCCGCGTTTCAAGGATCTACCGGCCGGTGCACACTGGAGCTGCTAGTATTAACAGATGGCTTTTAGTGTTAGGACCATGGCTTAGCATGTTCAGATCCGACTGCACCATCTCCCTGACCAATTCATGTAACTTTGTTTCTGCTACCCATCCGAGTCTGGCTTTAGCCTTGCCTGCAGAGCCCTGGAGATACTGTACATCAAGGGGCCGTCGAAACGTTTCACTGACCTTGACTCGGATGATGCCAGTCTCTTTGTCGGTGCCTATCTCGTCATTCCCGGTACCACGCCACCTAGTGCTTTGTTCAGCTCCGTACGCCTTTATGTCCGCATAGCGTGTATTAGGATGGACTCACTCAATGGATACGCCTACCACCCCAAAGGCGGCCTCCACGACGTCGCGGACCGAATGCGACTCGCCGCTTGCCAGTATCATGTCAACGGGCTCGGGCAGTTGCAGTAAAGCATGCATGCCGCAGACGAGATCGCGAGCATGGCTCCAGTCTCTCCGAGCATCCAGGTTACCCAAGACTATGGATTGCTTGAAGCCCAGAGCAATTGCTGCCACGCCCCAGGTGATCTTCCGGCTGACAAAATCCGGTCCTACAATATCTGGTCAGCCGCTGCGTTGCCTGAAGGCAGCGCTCACGCGCTTCCACCCCTATCGAGTACTCACGCCTTATAGGCGACTCGTGATTGAAGCTGATGGCGCTTGCTGCAAAGATGCCGTAATCTTCGCGCGCGTTCGATACCAGCCAGTATGCCGCCTCTTTGGCTACGGCATAAGGAGACATCGGCCGGAAAGGCGTCAGCTCAGTTTGCGGACTCTCCGCCACACGGCAGAAGATTTCTGAGCTACAAGCCTGCTATATTGTCAAAAAGCCTGGCTCCAGAGGTGCTGTGGGGGAAATACTAACATTCAGTAGCTTGATCTCCTTGTCCGAGCGAAGGTCGACCAGAATATTCAGTACGTTCAGTGTTCCCATTGCTACTACGCTAACCGTGTACTCGGTAAGGGCGAGGGAGGTGGGCACATGGCTCTGGGCGGCGAGGTGGTAAACTTCATCAGGCCGAATGCCGGCGATAGTGCGACGCAGTTGGGTTTGATCCAGTACATCGCCGTGGTGTGCTATGACACGGCAGTCAATGTTGCTCGATTTCTGGTTGTGGTACGTTCTTGATGATGGCCGCACAAGCCCATGGACAACATAGTTCTTGTCAAGTAGTAGTTGAGACAAGTAGAATCCGTCTTGACCCGTAATCCCTGGTGAGTTGGTACGTTATGAAGTGTAATCAAAAGACGAACAAAACTCAAAAGGGCGTACCTGTGATGAATGCAGACTTTCGCCCATGTGTTTCGCGGGGACTCATCGTCATGCCGGCTTTGGCTAGTTAGTGATACGCTGGAGGACACACTGGATGGTTGATCGGGCGATTAGCCAAGGTTCACTGAGTATTCCTGCGACTGCGGCTCTATCAAATACAAAACTAAAAGCGGCTCAAAAGGCTGCGGAAGAAGAATTAGCTCGGTCCCGACGTCGATTGTGCTCTGTTTTTCTGATTGGACTATTCTCATGCAAGCCTTGAAACTACCAACATGGGTAGGATTAGGAGTTTGCTATATAATTAGTCCCTATCAGCTGTGGCGACTTTCACCAGGGGTCCCAGCCGTCCCAGCCTTGTCTGCTCTTCTGCTTCCGGAAGTCGACTTTAAGGCTTTATCCAAATGCTATCTATTAATCTGGTAGTTATTCCCCCATAAACAGACTTTCTAATGATCTCTAGACCCGTGGACTCCCCGGAGAAATGGGTTACCCCTGTGCGACTGATGAGAACGATCCACGATCTCCAGAAGACACACGAACACAATTATGGAGGCAATGGTGGCCGCGGCGGGCCTCAGAAGATACCGGTTGCCATGAGAGCAAGAAAATAAAGGAGGAAGATGACAGAAAACCTTGGGACTACTGGCTCTTCGATCCAGATAAGCGGTTCGACAAGCCGTAGTTATCGTGGAAGATGAAGTGGCCCTCCACTTACAGTGACGTTGATGACGTTGAACCGTGTATTCCATTCCATTTTGAACTCTTTCACTGATAATTCCATGGTCTCGCAGATAACCCATCAGAGTCTCCGCGTCCGGTGTTGAATGAGGGTTTCATTCGCGAACAGCAAGCTCGAGACAGTGACCGATCCTTCCTTCGTCATAAGGCCTGCAATCTTGCTCCAGAACCAAATAGAACGACAGCATACCTGCAATACTTTGAGGGCAATCCGCAACATACTGGAGAAAAACCTTACGTCTCGAAGGTCCCTCCGCCACTAGGGCAACAGCAGATCAACTTCGGTGGTCGCTATGACATGGTCATGCTCACCGATGTTCGAGGCCTCGAGTCACAATTCTCGCTTGACAGGACCGGGTTCGAATTCGTGCATCATACGCCTCAAGAGTCGCTTTCAGAGCTCAAGTCAAACCCTGATAAAGGCATAGAAGAGTACATCGAGGGAATGTCTGAATGGTTGAAGGCATATCTTGGGTCTGACGAAGTCTTTGTCTTCGATTATGCACTACGTCGGGATGCTGGGAAAGGGGCTCCCTGGATCGGTGTTGCCCGACGAGTGCACTGTGGTAGGTAGCCGCGTGGGCTTTCCAGCTCTCCCCTAACAGCAGTCTGCTAATGATAACCCAGATCAATCTCCCCGGTCTGCACGTGGTCGAATTCGCCTTCATATGGGAGACCGCGCAGAAACCCTGTTCAATAGCCGCTGCCGTTTGATCAAGTAAGTGAAGTCAAATGATCTCTTCTCTTCCTCTTTTCTCAATCGGGAAGAACAAGTCACAAAGATCGAAGCTGATTTTTTCGTAAGTATCTGGAGACCTCTAGTGGATGTTGTCCAATCCTCTCCGTTGGCCATGTGCCCATATCAACTCGTGTCGCCGGAGGACCTGGTTCCTGTCGACATTTTCTATCCGCATTATGATGAAGAGGCCATGGAAGTACGCCCTTCCGAAAAACACCAGTGGTTTTATCGATCATCAGCAACCCCAGAAGACATCGTTCTCCTGAAAGCCTACGACTCAGATCACCAGGTAGCATGCTGTGAGTTGATCGTCGCAATGTCAACACAGCCCATAGACTGAGCATTTACTAAAATCTGTTTCACAGTTGCACCTCACTCAAGTTTTAGTCACCCGATGTCTAACAGCGAATCAGTGCGGGCCAGTATTGAGCTTCGGTGCATCGTGTTAGGGGGGGATTCCACGACGAAGGCACATTTGTAGGAGCTCGATGCTTTAGCAGGGTGTAATGGGAAGAATGACCCTGCTATTATACTTATGCTACACAGACGGCTTGAATGACGTATCTTGATCTTCCCGATTGATGTGTTATCCTCGTTTTGTTCTCTCGCCATGTTAGGCTGGATTCTACTGTGCATCCGTTACTACCTTTGGAAAGCCAAGAATACTGCAGATGCTTGCAGAGACCCAGAGTATCCCAAGATTCACGCTCAGCCTGATCTCTGAGCCAAACGATGCCGATCATCCCTGCTGCATTTGCACCTGTACCGCCTCGTCGTGCATGGCGTCGGGGAATGAGACATAACCACTCGCCCGTGAGAATCAAATCGTAGGCAGTCGCACGTGCCGAGTTTGTCTGGGCGTCTCGCATGGCTTTCAGAAGCCGCATGTAACGCTCTAGTATTTGTTGAGGCTCACATCCAGGGGGCACAAGCGGAGCACGTAGTGCTGATGCGGTACATTACGAATATTGGACTCAACATCTGACCATTTTTCGGTAAGCGAGGACAAGGCTCTGGATCCTGAGGCACACATACCTTGCTCTGATACAGCCGCACCAGGGAAAAGAGGGAATGGATACGGTGACGCAAATACCTGCATGTGCTTGTGGCCCTGTGACGAGCCGGCATCCAGGCCACAATTGTAGATCGCCATTTGAGGGGCCGTATGGCCCAAGCGAGCCATGGCCGAGTGCATTGCAGCAAAGTCCGAAATATCCAGATCGTCCGTTTGTGGCGCAAAGTCCCGCGTGTGAAGTATGAAGGCTGGCCTATAAATGCAATGCATGCTGAGTTGGAGGATGTGACTGTCTCCAATTGGTGCCACGACAAAGTCAGGATCGGGGTTGAGAAATGGCCCCCCTTCGGCCCTGGCGCTCTGGGGTGTCGCTTGCCAATATGGGCTTTTTGGTGAGCACGGTACTGGTTCGAAACTCGAACTAGACAGACCAGCCGTTGATAAGTGTTCTCTTACACGGAGTGATGAATTGACAAAAATGCCAACCACCTTGAACCCCTGGTCCTCAACCACCTCGCCCGTAGTGGGCTCGTAGAACAATCGTCCCTGTACTAGCAGATTGTCGAACATGTCCAAAGCCCTCGGACCGATGTCCTGCCGTGGAATAAGCGACGCCATAGTGGGCTGCTGATGTCCAGATGGGCAACTTGTATAGTTCGGAAGATCGATAAGTATGGCGCACTTTCAAGCTGGTTATAACATGTATCACTGGCGGCGCTAAACTGTCGACACGAACGTCCCAGGCGTAGCCACCGTGAACACCACACTCCTCGAGTCTCGCAGCCAGGTAAGCCGAAACTGCACACCCATGTGCTACATAGATCCATCATCATCATCTAAATCCATCTTACTAACTCACAACCTCTCCTTCCCCACTCATCCAGGACCCCCCGAGGCCCCCTCTGCAACATCCCCGACTACACCCGAGCCCGGCAGCAGTGGGTCGCCGACGCCATCCAGGATCTGCGGGGCCGCAAGGACGACGAGGGCAACCCGGCCCAGTGCACGGCGGGCGCCGGGCCGGCCCACTGCGACATCGCGGCCTGCCAGCACCACGCCGCCATCTGGTTCTGCAACGACAACACGTCGCCCAGCAGTACCAGCTGCAACACCATCGCCGACTACGCCCAGGTCATCTACGACAAGTGCTCGTACAAGTGGCACAAGGGCAAGCACTGGACGCAGGGCCAGCTGTTCGACGCCGGGTCCGGGCCGGGCGGCAGCGGGGGCTGGGGCAATGTCGTCGTTGGATATCACAAGTGCTGATTTCGTTATGGAAGTAGAAAGTTACACACTCTAGAGCATGTGTAATTTGGAACGTATGCATAAAAGGGTAGAGGAGAGGAGGGGATGGCGGGCATGAGAACAACGGCGTTTTGCTTACACCGATTGGAGTTAAGGCAGGGAATGTCATAAAGGCAAAGCCCTTCACCATGAGCATAACAGAGTAACTGCACTTTCGTCCAGCTACGTAGTATATTGTGTTCAAAAATCAGTCCCAGAAGTTCTTTATGAAAACATTTCCCTCGACTCCTCCGACATGAATCCGTCATCAATCTGAGCCCAGGTCCCCCATTCATTATCGTTGACCGTAGTCTTGCGCGAAGACCGCTTCATTCCATTCTTGAATTCCCGCAATCGCCCGTCATGAATAAAAGGCTCAGCTCAGGGAGTCGTCAATCCCGCTCCGGGTGGGGCTCGAACCGTCAACCTGTGCCTACGAAAACCCCCGTGCCCGGGTCACGGTTGTCCGGGAGGGGGCGCACCCCTTCACCCGGACGGGGTTTCATCCTCCCCTTCGAACTTACTACCACTCGGCCAGCGCGGACAGGCCAGCCTATTGACCAAGCGAGTAAGTTTCCCGGTTTGGTGAAAAAAAACCAGCTGTTATTAGGCCTTATAACCTGCAGCTCACTTGTACCCCTCCCCCTTTTCGTCCCCATGGATATGTGAACTTCGTCACGTGTAGCATTTGGGGGTGGAATCGAAGTTGCTAGTAGATGATGAGCTTAGGCATGCTCTTCAGACATATTACGTGTAGAGTTTCGTTATCTCGTTGCGTTCCACCTCGATCGTTCCCCATCTGTGTTTCTCTTTAGCATCATATTTTCACAAATTCATCCGGTCATTTTGACGTACCTTCACCTCCGAGGAGCGATTCGCGACCATCTGGAAGAGACCCAACTTGAACTCCAGGATATCCTCTACCCTGCTGTTGACTTCATGGAGGGTAGCGACCGTGACGCGGAACCCCTTTTCAAGATCTCTGACAAGTCCGACCCCGGTGACTTGGAACGCAGAGCATGGGCTCCGCTTTGGGTAATATCTAACTGGGACAATCAATATAACAGCGAGCCTCTTGTTGTCATCGTCTCCGAACGCAAAGGCATGCAAGTGTTGGCCGGACAGCGTTGTGCCCCCTGCCCGCGTAACTAACCGGTGAAGCTTCTCAAAGAAAGGTCCGCAACCCCCCTTTCCGGCGTCAACCACGAGAGGCACACCTACCTGACTGACGGCACTGCCCATGTGAAGATTTGGGTTCGGCTTTGAAGGAGTGAAGCAATGGAGAGCGGTCCAACGACGCTTCAAGCTGCTGCCTCGTCGTGTTCTCGAGAGAGTCTTGGAAGTTTCCTCGTACGTTGCTCACGGGGCAGCTTCTGATTGGATAACCTATTTGAAGAAGAAAACGGTGCAGAGCAGGGAATGAGCGATCGATTGATAGGAACCATGTCGGCTATACTGAAGGAAGTCTCGCAAAAGTGCCTATTCGTAATTTCTGCTCGTGAGTCTCATCACACGAAACATCGATTTACCGGAATTCCAAGGCGATCCTTCCTCACGATGAGTACTTATAACCGCTTACTGACTCTAGCTGGCTCAGAATGCCTACAGCCTCTTCCTCCTCAAGAAAGCTCGATGGTTTCTACGGGCCAGGTGTTGGAGAGGAATACCACCAAAGAGTACGTCAGCAGAAGACCTGGCGAATTGCCCAATCAGCATTGAAATGGGTCAACATAGCCAATCAGCATAAGAGGGTTCGTTCACCCCTGGAGAGCTATGTATGGGATGCATTGGCTATTAATCACTGGTTGAACGAACGACCCATCCATTCTCAAGTGAGACAGGCAATTCATCCAATCATCGACAGCTGGGAAGCCATGGTATAAGTTCCGAAAGGTGATGGATAAAAGACCCAGGACAATAGGAGACGTGAACATTGCCGAATATGTGTCTTCTGTGTAAAGAGAGTTGGAAACGTGTTTATGCCAGTTACCAATACCTCCTCCCATTCACCACTTCATGTTACTTTTTTTGCCTACCCCAATTATGTAATGATCCAGATTCTCTTCATGTCTCAACAAAATAGGAAGTAAGTTCAAGGGAAAGACAGACCCCTTATCAGGCTGTCAGGGGGTTACGTGGAAACAAGTTGAGAAGAAGAGTTTAAAGTGACGGGAAAGTCAATTACCTACCAGCAAGAACCCCTAATCTAAACTGAAGAGGGGGGAAGAAAAGCTCCGATGACTCAGATTTAAAGAAACTGAACACAAACCACCCCCGCAATGTCTCGGAAACACTCAAGTGTTGGTAGACCGTGAAACGTGTGGATATACTCAAGTGGTGTCTCAGGCACGTTCACACACATCGCCAAGAAGACGTACAAACAAGATGGTAGGTGGATGAATATACAATGTTAGGCTAATGAGGCTCTGATGGTATAATAAGTAGGTATTGTTCGAAAACGAATCCGCCTTGCCATGATAATGATGATAACCAGAAATAGCATGCATTCTCATCTCGTGCCTTCAAATTCGACCAATTATGCTTGCGAGAGAGAGATGTGCAGCGACAAAAGAAAATTGATGAACCCGCCCTCCCATCTATTGATCCAGCTGCCAATGTCCGCGTCCCCCCTTTCCCTTGTCTACAATGCATGCATAGGTATCTTTCCGACCCCCTGAAATCCATGTTGCGCCGGTGTTTCTTGCAAACAAACATCCAAAGACATGCAGCACATTTACTTCATCAAAAGGTATCTTTTCCACAGTAAGAAACAGGTGAACCCCCATAACTCCGATTAATGCCCAATCAAAAATTCGCAGATTTTGCTCTTCTCCCAGGTCGTCGTCCTGCGCGTGTTTCAAAGCATATTGAAAGGTTTGAAATTGCCCCGGTAATAAAGGGGGTGAGGGGGCTTAGGCTCGTCGTTGCGTCAAGGCGCCGGCCATGGTCAGTGTCGGCAAGACGGGTCGCTGAATTTCCACACTACGGCTCGGGATCGACCGTCCGCCGGGTGTGCGCGGGTTCGCCACGTTGACCCGCCCGTTCCGGCCGGTGATGCGGCTGGGGTGGCCGAAGTCTTCGTCGCCGCTGTCGCTGTCGCCATCGTCATAATCGGCAAGCCGAGCAAAGTAGTCGGCCAAACCGTCCACACTAGGGGTGCCGACGACGGCATCGTACTGCGGGGGCAGATCAGCCAATGGCGGTGGAGCTTCGTCCTCCTCAAAGGCTGGCGGGTTGAACGAGGGGTAGCGCATCAGATGGATTGGCCGGGACACCGCTGGTGGTTGTTGTTGTTGTTGTTGCTGTTGTTGAGTAGCGCCCTGTTGACGTTGTACTGCTTGTGTACCGCCTGCTTGAGCTTGTGATCCGAGGTGTGCAACAGGTGGTGGTGCGAGGGGTGATGGTTCGACACTCATGGGAGTGGGCTCGACTGAGGGGATGGTGCCAGTGCTCGATGCTGGAGACGGGTTCGTCGCAATAATGTTAGCGTCGTGGCATCCGCAAGTCGCCTGCTGGTGGTACATGGGTTGCTCCGCGCCAGAGTACTCGGGCAAGCTAGTGTTAGCCTGTGTCGCACGACAGTTGAGCACAGTAAACGGCGAGTCAATGCTGATTTCGAAGTGTCGTCTGCGCTTGCCAGATGGGTCTTCAGGGTCAAGTCGCGAGATTCGCATGACGATCTAGTAAATACAGTTAGTCTCGAATGAATCGAAAAGGGGTAGTTCCGCGTCTTGGCTTACCTTAATCCAATGATAGACATTGACGTTCTTCCAGCTGCAGTCAGGATTCAGGCGGACAGTCTTGTCCTTTGCCATTTGGTCGCACGTCGGGATCTGCACGTTCATCTCGATTTCGGTTGATCCCCAATACGACTCTAGGCCTAGATCTAAATCGCCAAGCAGGTTGTCGGACGGATCGGGCAACGGGTGTGGCGCAGTGTGACTCCTCGATGCCTCCAGACTCCTTCGCCGGGCGGCTGCAACACGTGCTTCGTGTCTCTCGTCGGGCGAAAGCTCGCCACCGCTCAAAATGTTGATCTCCGAGTTTTCGAACTGCTTATCCATGGGTTTTCCGGCAGACTTCTCCAGTAAGAGAATCTTCCTGCCAGGGTCCTTTCGGGTGACACGGCGGTCATTGGTCCAGTATTCAATCGATTCCGTGACAAACACCTTAAGTTTGTGCACCTGGACCTTCGCGAGGGGCGTCAGCTTGAAAGCGATTGGAATTTTTGTTCCATATAGGAATGATTTCCCCGAAATCATGATGTCGTAGTGTAATTGATCCTCCCATTGCCTGCTGATCGAGATCGGTTCCGTCATCTCGAGTGAAAGCTGGTCGGGGACTCTGACGATGCTAACTTCTTTGCTCCCGTGCAGGTTTGGCTTAAACGCGCCGGCTCTCTCGACAACGGTTTCCAACGCCCATTTTACGGAGCCAAACTGCAGCTTCGTCGTTTCTAACTGGTGGTGGTCGATGGGCAACTCGAACGAGTATTCGTAAGTTCCAGGATAGAAGACCTTGTAGCCCTTCGGCACGGCATTGACGCTAGGGGACTCGCCCTTTCCGAAACTGCGCGATTGGACCGATTGTAAAGATAGTCGCTTATACTCTCTCGCCGTGAGGTTAGCCCGGGATTGGTTCTTCAAGTTCAAGGAGAGCTGAGACTGCGCCGCGAGATTTGAGCTACTGGCCGTGCTGCTGCCACGGATGCTATAATTGCACTGGTTGCCATACGGCGTCTCCCAGGTCTCATGCATCGCATGGAAAAATGTAAGCACCTGTGTCCGCAGAGACTCCTCCTCGTATTGCTCGACCTTCATGGGCGGGATACCCTCGGGCCACTCAGTTCTTGCTTTTCCAACAAGCTTCAAGGTGACCGACTTCAGCTTCACGTTCTTCGAGACGTCAAGCCGAAGCTTGCCCCTCAAAAGCGCAGTCGAGTTTGCTGTCTCGTGGCGTGGGTGACCGTCGTGCTCGAATCCCGTCAAGAATACATTCGGCTCGGCAAGGACGATCGAACATGATACACCACTTCCCGAAGCAACTGGCTTAGGCACCTCGGTCACCGAACTCATGATGTTCTTGGCAGAGCGCATAGACATGATGCTACTGCGATGCGAGTTTTGTATCGCTGTATTCAGCAGAGGACCCCGTCGATTGTCCACCATGGTCGAAGGCATACCCGATGCCCCAATTGCCGGAACGGAAACCATTGACATGGGCCTTGTTGAGACCTCCGGCGTTGTCCTGAGTGTCCGGTTGCAGCTAGACGTGCTAGACCGCGGGGTTTCACTGCAAGTTGATGCGACGTCTGTGGCAACGTACTGGGAGAAGTGCTCCTTGATCGGCGCAAATACCCTCTCGAATGCGGCTCTCTTGGAGGATTTGGATTTGAATTTGGGGCTCTTCGTCTGTCGATCAGCTCGAGCCTGCTCCTTATCAACCTTAACAGACCGTTTGGGTTTCGGGGTAGTTGACAGGCCTCAACTCGGGAGGAATATAGCCAGAAGGATACGAGACGATATGGATCGATTGAGGTCGTCGTGTCCGTGGCCGTATGGGAGGCACTGGCAAACTGGGTGGGCGGTTTGACAAGTGATGCCGCGGTCTGTAGTAGACGTTACCCGTCAACGGATGGGAAAAGTGGTCTGGCCGCAGGTAGTGATCTTCCGATTCTGTCATTGTGGCGGTTTGTTAGGACGTGTCGCAAGCACCAACATCATCTTCAAGAACCCAGGCCGGGGAAGGGGGAAGACTAGGGCAATATCTAGTACAGGAGTGGGAGCGGTAGTATAGGTGAATATAGGATAAGAGTGGGTAACAAGGAGTTGTCTCGGGATGACTTTAGGCACGAGTCGCTGGGTAACGCGAGACGACGCGACCAAAAATAAGCTACCTCAGCTCATCATGCGGCAATGCCGAGATTTAGGTGAATGTAACGAATGCGTTGGCCAAACTTGGGCGGTGAAAGCATCACAGGCATGTAGGGATCATTGTGGTAGGTTAGGCCAGGAGGTGTGTAAAGCATGTACTGTTTGTATGTGGAGGGAATGCAAAACAGGGAAGCAGCATATGGGCATGGTAGCAGCCGGATGGGCATCTGGGTATCTATAACCCCCCGAGACAAAGGGAAATGGGACACCTACATACAGTTCAGTGAATCATAAAAAAAGTCATTATGGTACGAAAGAAGGCGTGGAAACATGCGGTCTTGGGCGGTCTTGAACGGGAAAGAGTTTGCTGTTTGAGATAAAGCAAATCCGGTGCAAGCGTTGGAGGGAAGGTCCTGGTCGTCCCAAAAGCTGCTGTCTCAATTTCCCCTGCCCCTCGCTATTATCTGACGGGCAGATGGCAAATGGCTTGCGCGACACAGATTCAATCGACGATCAGTGCTGACTTGCTGTGGTCACAAGAGTGAAATTGTGAAGTGGGATGCCCTCTGAATGTCGCAGGCGATATGGGGTTATGGGGATGCGTGTTTTCGGGAGAGGAGAGGCTGGATCTCTGGTGTGATGAACGTTAGATTGTCGTGTTGCTGAGTGAAGGGTTGAGTGCGATTGATGCGATACTGATGCTGATGACTGAACTGGCTATGAGGGACTGACTGGCTGGGCGGGTAACCTTGCAGATGATCGGCCTATGATGTAGTGCTCCCCAATCAAGCATGGCATCCCAAGGATACTGGGGCGTCACAGAGCGCTGAGCAGAGCCGTAGCGTCCAAGAGGAACAACCCTAGTCCATAGTGCCCCTCTCGACGCGGCTTCGTCGGCAACCCTTGGAACCCTTGGACAATATCCTTCCAAATTACAGATAGCCTGTTGGTTGAGATGCAGGTCGTGCATGCATAGATAGGTACGGTAGCAACGCATCATTGGACACACATTCACTCAATCGTTCGCGCTCGTCATTCTCATCAATTGCTTCAGAAGAGTCATGGAGAATCAAGGTTGACACACCACAGGCGGCGTTGGCCAGTGAGTGAGTGCCTGCCCCGGGTATCGGGCACGAGTCAGTGTCGCAAATGAAGTAATGCCTGGACGGGGCAGGACTTTTGGATTTTCAGAAGAGCTTCCAGCTTCCAGGCTTTGCTGATGCGGAGAAGGGTGAGCCTGGCCAATGAGGAGTCTCATAATTCTGCTCCGCGTCATGAGCACATACCCTGGCAGCAATTTTCCCTCGTCCCTCGTCTTCCAAGGCGAAGAAATGCGGAACTCGGAAGTTGTCCATGAATTCTCCAGAGAGTGTGTGTGTGTCGCGTCAGCCCATCCATTAGATCCCAGATGGCTGGTCCGTCCTGTACAACATAAGATACCTGATAATAATAATCAAAGCGAAAAATGCGTCTTCAGACGAACATCTCCGAGGTACCCTGGGGCCTGGGCCGTCCAATGCACTAGCAATTGACTTGAAGCGGCCAGGCGTGCGCTTGCTGACTTGGTTGCTAGTAGCAGCAAATGAATACTTTGTCACAGATGGCTAGTGTCGTGGGGAGCCCGGCCGGGATGGGATACCTTCAGTACTTTCAGCACCCTATGCGACACGTCAACCACCGGCTATGTTTCGCTAATAAACCGGGTATATCCTTCGATACATTGCAGATTGGCGCTGTCTCCAGGTGTCGTATCAGCAGCGGTGAGTTGTTGTGAGTTCGCTCAGCTCGGCAAACTGGAATACTGCTTGCTGGTAAGGTGGTGGGCAATCATCCAACCTCGCTGTGCTGTGGCGGTGGAGAGGGAACCACAGCCATCTGATGGGCATTTCCCAGTCGTGTTTGCTTGTGCCTGGCCGAAAGCCGGAAAAAAAAAATTGGCGGTAGTGATGCACGTTTACGTTGACAACGGCATCATCGGGTTGCCACTCTCGAACCTGGGTAGGTTGTCGATCAGGCCGATCCATCCCCGTGGCACGATGGATTGAGCGTCTCCGGGAACGGCACTCGAATGGCGGGCAGCGTGCGGGACGAGACGCGAAAACTGGAGACCCCCCCTCGGAGGCATCGGCATTCTCCAGATCGACGCTTTCTATAATCGTCCTCGGTAGGCGACGATGGGAAAAACTCAATACCAGTTAGGGACCGAGGAGCTACGAAGGTCCAAGCCCCAGGGCAGTTTCGCAAAGGTTCAGCAAACCTTATCTTCAGTTCGTTGGGATTTGATGGATATCAATCAAATGGATCAATTTGGACCGGTCGGTGTCCACGGTCTGTTGACCCTTCCATCATCAACTGTCACTTCGTCATAAGGGTCTTCTGTTCAACTCTCCACGCACTACGCTACGTACCAGTAATTAGTACCTACCTACCGCCGGTCTTTGGAATACACCTACAGTAGATGCTGAAAAACCCTTATTGGGCGTGCGTGTTGTTGACTGCACCCGTTCAAGACAGCTCACGATTCCAAATTGGCAATGCGGTGCTTTCTACGGAGGTTTGGTCCTTTCTTGATGACCGCCATTTCCAAGAAGGCCAATGGGATCTGCCCATGCAGCATCACGTCAGGACCGGCAAGGGGCCCTGATAAGTTCCAGTATTTCCACCCAACCAATCGTGGGGAGGCCAGTGCCCAAATGGTCCAGGCCAAGCCTTTTTTCGTTGGCAGTTCCGGAAAAAAAACACAATGGATGACGCCTCTTGTTTAGTCACCGAAATAGGAGTCGATCTGCACGGCGTACGTACGTAAGTGGTGATGCTGACATGGAAAAAAGAAATCGGCACACAAATATTAAACAATTTTCGAGGAGAGTCTTTATCGTTCAAGAGGCCTGACAACTAGGTCCTCGATTTAATTCTCCCGAAAGTGTGAGTGAGCCCAGCCAAGCCGTTTACCCGCGCCCTGGCCCGACTTTCCGTACCATAGATCAGATCAGTGTACAGCAAAGTTTGGACTGATCGTTCAGCACTGATCAGGAGATGTGAGATTAACTTTCACGTTGCCTGCACCCTGCTTACTGTGGTTGCTTCCCACATTAGACGAGCCGACAGATGATAGGATAGCATCAGGCCTCGGTGCAGATGACGGACGTTAGATTATGCGCGAACTAGAACAGGAAACAGGCACTAACGTCAAAACCAATTGCGCCGCATTCAATGCAGAAAACTCATCCAATCGCAGAATGCGGTTGCATTTGGAATCAGAGATGCCTAATCGAACCGCCAAGCTAGTGGCAGATCCAATGCGATGCCTATCTACTGACCGAGTAGATAGGCAGATAGACTTAATAGACAGTTGGGCAAAAAACCCTCCGCGAACCGGCCTCTCCTCGTTCGCCCAAAAGCCACCAATCGTGCAATACCGTATATGGGCCGCATTATGCGAAACCATTATGCTAAGGTTATAGTATAACGGCCTAGGATGCCACATCATCCTTTTGCGTGCATCAAGGAGATCTAGAACTCGAGACCCTTCACCCGAAGACATATGTAGTACGACGAAGAGTAGAGTAGAGGCTTAGTATGCTATGCCATCCTCGTTGCCTCGTTAAACTAAATGGATTAGCAAATAGGGAGCCAGCCCCTAGCTTAGCCAACTCATCCACCAGAAAAAGTGAGGCTGTCGCCGGAGATCACCTCTTTTCCCCGCCTCAGGATCTGTGTGTTACAGACAACGGAAACCCCGTATGTATAGGGAAGAGACCGGCTATACCCTTTCACCCAACTCTTCAAGTCCCAGTACGAAACCTCACGGAATCGTCTCGAACCTGTGTCCGTGGCAGAAAAGCAATGTAGAACTTACTCGCGCGAAAGATCGGATGACTGGGTCCATACAAACTCATGCTTGCAAAATAAGCAGCAGGTACTAGTAATAATAGCCATCGGGAGCTCTGCCGACTGCTCAACTTCCTCCTCTCCTCACTGCCGGTCTCGAGAGGCGCCTATCACGCTCAGCATGAAAAGCCGCAGATCGCGCGCTTTACTTTTGAATCCCCCCGTAGAATGGCTTCACCGCATCCCCATTCGAAATGGATACTTATTGATTCCTTTTTGCACTTATGCGATGTGGGTGCGCTGAGCACTCGAACGTAAGCTGGGACCCCCCAAGTCCCGAACGTGAGAGGAACGCGCGCGCGCGCGCGAGAGAGAGAGAGAGAGAGAGAAGGAAGAGGAAATGACACAAGCCCCCCCTATCAGCGCCATTGGGCGGCATCGTCAGCTTGAGCACCTCTGCTTTCTCGGTAGGAATGGAGAGACGAAACCTGACCCGGACACATCAGGACACGCTTGTTCGGCAACTTGACTTTTCTCTAGGGGGGAAAGCTGTGATTATGTGGCGGCGGCCGTTGACCTCCTGACTGCTGACTGCCGCTTACATCCGAACTCCGACAACCCAAATTTGAGAAAGATACCGGATAAGTGGCATTCATTCAGGGGGTGCGGATGCTGCAACTGTAATTCAATATTCCATTGATGTCATTATCTACTATTGACCTAACATAACCCCATTTTTGATTCCAAAGATAGCTCTTCAGCAACACTGAAGCCCGATTCAGCGCACGCTTTCGATGCTGATCTCCTTGCCCAGTCCGTTCTTCTCGTAGTCGAGCCCGCAGTTGAGAGCAATACCACTGCCGTGATAGCCGTTGGTAGTGCCACCACCATTAGTAGTCTTGACCCTAGTCATCTCGCGGTCATCCAGAGGGAGCAGCTCCTCGTCATCAGCGCCCTTGCGCTTCTTGGCACCAGTCTTCTTGGGGGAGACTGTCTTACTGCTGTTGCCGTCGTCATCCCCGTCATCGTCGCAGAGCAGGTCGACATCGGACCCCGCGAGCCACTGCTCCATCTTGCCGTACATGGCATGCCAGGCGCCGTGGTCGCGCGCCGTGGGCAGGCAGCGCGTGACCGGATACCCCAGCCCGCTCTGCGCCGCGGCGAGGTGGCGGTAGCCCTCAGGGAAGGACGCCAGCAGCTCCTGGTCGAACGTAGGCGCGCGGTTGCCGTCGACGGGCACCACCTTGTCCTTCTCGTAGAAGAGCTTGACGTACTTGGCCTTCCACTCTCCCGCTCCAGCGTCAGGCTTCTTCTTCTCCTTGACGCAGAAGAAGATGAAGCGGCAGTCACAGTCGACGTCGAACTCGGCCCCCGCGGGCAGAAGACGTTGGCCTGCGACCCCTGGGTCTGGAAGCGCTGCGTGATGGTCGCCTTCATCTTGCCGATGGCGCGGTCCGGGTGCGACGGGGAGACCTCGACCAGGGTCCCGCACTCGCGGTGCATGATGAAGTCGCCGCGGTCCTTGCCCCGCTTGGAGATGGCGATGAAGTTGTCAATGGTCTGGCCCTTGCTCCAAGCTGTTTGTCTTCTGTTAGCTAAGTGAACTCTGTGGTTTTGGTTCATGATGACATGTGTTTGTGTGTGTATTTGAGGAATGCTCCATGTCGTAGAGAGGTAAAAGAGGAAGAGGGGAAGTGGAAGGTGCTGCTCACTTGTCCAGACCATGGCCTCTTTGCAGAACAAGCTGCGGTAGTTCTTCCACTCTGAAGCATCGCGATATACTGGCCACCCTTTGCATAGTTCTGACACGGCAAGCCGGTCCAGGAGATCCTCGGTTGAACCGTTGATGTGCGAGTACTGGTGGACTTGAGCGTCTGCTGAGGTAGTCATTTTGAGTATGATTTTTGTCTTCGATGGTGAGGTAGAAAGGGAAAGAAGTAGTCGTTTAAGGGGCTGTGTGTGGTGCTTTGAGGAGGGAACTCAGTGCCCGTCCGCTTGACCCCCTCGAGGTTTATATACTCGCCCAGAGCTATGATATCTCTGAGGTGGCCAGCCCCCCCTGAACAAGCAAGCTGAGGAGGGCCGACCCTCTTCGTCTCCTGAAATGCCATGGTCCGTCAAGATCGAAAGATATTATGTCATGGATATGCGAGGGTACAAGCAACTATTCGGCCCCTTCGATTGTGGCCCTTGTCCGGACTCTTTTCCCCCTTACGCAATAAGGAGATACGGGACGTGAGGGGGCGAATTGTCAGCAAACAGCCCTTGAAAGATCCACCAGGTCAAAGCAGGCAAGCGTCTCCTCCGTCGCCTCAACAGCCGATCGCCCAGCACCTGCGCGTGAAAAAGAATTGAAGCCCGAACTAATGCGCTGATCCGGAGGAGGCCAAGTCACCCTGGGTTCATACTTGATATTTGATGAAGATATGTAGTATTATCTGCATATGCCGTCGTGTGGTATCATCGTCTCACAGGTACGAGTACCTAACACGTTGTGGGATCGAGCGATGATACAGTCGATCTATCGAAAGCTCATTTGCCACGAGGTAGTGGTGTCATTTCTCCTTTGTACACGTCGAGAGGGTATTCCAGCGTGTTTGAAATCTTGAGATGAATGGGACGAGGATGCAGCTATGCTGCAGCCACACTCAGCTTCCCATGCGGCCAAATAGCGGTGAAACGGGGTGTATATGGCAGGATTCCCTATTGCAGCTTCTGAAAACCACGGGAACCTGCCTTCTATTACGTGAAGAGGGTTCGCGGCCGGGTATCAATCCGAGTGTCGCGTATCACCGGAACTTATTCCCTCATCTGTCAGAATAAGGCCTGTACAACGGAGGCGTGATCGGAGGCGTGATACGGACGTGCATACCTGCATAATAGGATGATTTCTCGGGAGTCTAGGCACGTTGATGCATTGTTCCCGTAGATTCGGGTTGATCGTGTTGCATGACACAAACTATGTGTCCTGGCAACAAAATGCCCGTTAGGTTACACTGCCTTATTGTCAGCCGCAGTGTTTACCAATATCGGTTGACGGCGGTAGATACCATCATATATCTTACCTTACTCAATCTATCAGAGGTGTATCGTCCGTTGTCACCCCTTCTTGACCTCGTACTTCCCATGATGTTTGCTACAGCTGTACGTCTGTGATATCAAAACAAGCCCACACTTACACTGTGATCCCGTTGGAGAATTCTCAGCGCGCCACGCGTAATCATTGGCCGGAACTGGCATCCGTCCTGCTCCTAGCTATCATTAGTCAGAGCAACAATGCAACGGTCAAGTCTTATCTCCAGCAATACCTGACGGTATTGCGACCTCAGCGGCGTGGCGTCTCAATGAGGACCCACGGTGTTGATGTCGGCAGCCGAAGCGAGATCTGCACCGGATGCCATTCCGTAGCTTAGCGCAGATGCTCAAACCCGGTTAATGTCACTACTAAGGATTAATATCATATATCATATTTGGTTTCTGCAACAGATGCATTCTCCTGCATCCATCTTCACGGGGCGAGCCGGATGCCAATTGCCGGCTTTCGGTTGCGCAGGTGCGCCTTGACTGCATGATGTATCCATGCCTTGATATTGAGTCTATCGTCCTGTAAGCCACAAAGCTGGTCTGATCTTACCACATGACACCTCACACAAAGCCTCATCTTCTACGCGAAGTCTCATTTTTTGTAAATCTTCTCACCCTTGTGGTTTAGAGGGTTGGCCTTCCTCCACTCAGGCAGAACGAAACCCGTGGTGTCATTCTCGGGGAAGGGACCGATATGCTCCTTCACGGCGTCGAAAAACACACGATACGCCTGACCGCTCATGTGCAGGCCATCCGGCAGCAACTGTTCTAAGCCGCCCCTGATGCTGCCAGGGTACCCTAGCGGTAGACCAGCCTTGCTGAGCCCTTTATCATCCAGATCCGGGGTGGCTGCAATGGCCGCATCCATGATGGCCTTCTGCAGATCGATCAACACAGTGCCAGGGACATCGGCGGCTACTTGGCGTGCGATATCGGAGTACCTGGCGCTCACGGCTGCCTGTCGAGCCGCCTGTCCGTGACTCTCTTTATCCTGCATCTCGGCCATGATCTCATCCAATGGCGGAGGGGTCACGAGCAGGATCTTAGGCTTGTGGGCCGTTATGTTGGGGTGTGTAATAATGGACTTCAAGTTTGACCTGTACTTTTCTTCGTCCACGTGCTGCGAGCAGGTGTCCAGTTCAAGAGCTGCATCGTTCGCTCCCAGCAACACGAGCTAAATGCCCATGGTCAGATAACGCCACCACGAAGACATGCTGCCAAGGCGGGGAACTTACCAGATATTCAATCCTTGGAGTAGCCTCAGAAAGTGGCGGGAAGATCTTCTCCAAGTATCTGACTACGTTCCTGGTATTCCAGCCTGAGAAGCCTCTGTTGATCACGTCTAGGCGGCGAACGCACACTGATGCCATCAGTGAGCAGACTGAGTATACTTTCTGAGTGGCAGGGATGACCTACAGTCTTGAATAGCACCTTGGAAACAAAAGCCGTCCGAGACTTTGGTAGAAAACTGGAAAAGCGAGTCTCCAAGCAAGACGATCTGGTTGTAGATGACAGGTCCATCAGGGAGCGCTGGCAGGGCAGCGTCCGCGTCAAGGCGGGGCTTCTTGGAGGGGTTCTCTGCAGCGGCCATTGTCTCCGGAAACGTTAGCACAAATCTGCACGAGTATTGGCAAGTGTATGCGTAACGAGGAAAGTCAAGTGTAAGAGAAAATAAAGAAAAAGAAAGAAACGAAAATGCCGCGAACTTGTTGCTGGTTGCTGAATCGATCGTTGTGGAAGTTATGCGGAGAGGTGTTTGTGGAGGTGGTTTATCAACTGGGCGACTGCCGCGGTCGAACGGGCAGTCTGGGTCATTTACGTAGTAGGTCCCACCAAACCCAGCAATCAACACTACCCACTTCCTACCCCTTAGAGACTTAAGCTACGAGGACGATATTCAATGTCCATTCAGCCTATCGTTGGGACACAGTAGGTATGTATGTTTCGTAGGAAGAATATGAAGTTACAAGGATGGGTATTAAGTCAGATCTTGACTTTAGGGCCACCAGATCTGGGTTTGATGGGTATCCTGGGATGGTCTCCTGCAAGCTTCAGGGAAGTAATCTTCTCAAGCTCGTCTACAGCCTCAAAAGCCCTGCCCAAGTTCACTTTAATTGTGCGGAACCCAACCTTCTTGGCCGCCTTCAAGTTTTCCCCTATGTCATCAAGGAATAAGACGTCTTCCGGCCTGACGCCCGCCTCGAGTCGCAAGGACTTGCCCCTCTCGTCCCCGGAGTGAGACAGGGCGAACTTGTTCACCTCACCAAGCGTGTACTCGTAAATCTTCGGGTCTGGTTTGCGCAATCCAACGTGTGCACTGGACACGAAAACATCAAAGAGTTCTTTCACGGGCCCACTGAAGAAATCCTCTTGATGCAGGGCGTGGCTGGGCGGAAATATGACGGTGTTGCTGACGGCAGCTATGATGTACTTGCCACTGTCTCTCAGGTTCTTCAGGGCCGGAAACATCCAAGGATCGGGGCCAGTCGAGCTGGACATCATGTAGTTGAACAGCCACCTCGCGTCAATTTTGGGCACCGGTGGCAGCTCCTTTGGCAGGCTGGGGTGCTTGCTTTGCTGGGACTTGTAGAATGCTTCCCATCTCGAGGCATCATGCAAATCCTCGCTGAAACCCGCGAAAAAGGTGTCGTCCATGGGTATCTGACCTCTCTCGATCTTGTGCCAGTATCCGTTCGGAGCGGTCTTGGAAATGGAATAATTGACCCATCCCGGAGGGATACCTAGGCTAAGTTCATAACCAAGAATGGCTTGGAATGGTGATACCACCTAAGCATCAACACAAACACCATTCATCATTAGCAAGATATACACACAAATGTGCCATTTGAAGCTGGGTGTTTATTTCCCGGGAAATACATGTAGTTGACAACTCTAGGGTTCATCTTGTGTGGAGAGACGGGACTGGAGGGAGCGGATAGCGGGCACTTACAACCACCCCACCGATGTCGAATAAGATGACCTTTGGCTGTGTTATTGCAGCCATTTCAGCGTATTCAGACATTTCAGTGTATTCAGAGTGTACATGAAAACAATGAAGTAGGGTAGTATCAGAGTCCAGTAGTCGGGTCTCAGCCTGAGGTGATTATGAAGAATTTCTAGCCAAGATGGGTAGCCAACTTGAGAACATTGCACGCGTGCCCCGTCGTGATATGATGTCCTCGGGACGGGATGACTGAGCCTCGGTTCATTGAATTGTGGCTTGCTCCTGATGGACCTATCAATGAATGTGTGGCTTGACGTTTATGGCTGAGGAAAGCGAAAAGAGGTGTGCTTATCGCTAACCCACACTTTCTCAGATAAGAGATCGTCAGGGCCAATTGTACCCAACCGCACTTTCCTCGCCTGTAAGTTGTAAATTTCGTGCCCCACCACACTCGCTACGCACACCCAAGCCGGGCCAGGGTTGTGGACTTTTTTGCGCCCACAAGCCTCTTCTTCGCAGAAATTCGAGCTTGAGAAAAACGGTTCCAGTTCCTTCAACTCCATCACCCAACAACCCGCCAAACAGACCAACATTGTATCGTGCACCGGAAACCGACACGAACAGACAAGATGGTAAGTTGAAAACCGATCCGAATCATTCGCTACCTGCAAATCCAATCCGCTATGCCGCAATGCCGCTGCGTCCAGTGCAATCAATGCCAGAAACGGCTCATTGTATCTGTGATTTTTGTCTCTCTCAAAGAGTCTATGCAAGATGCTTCGGAAGCGTGATCTCCATCACCATACAATCTTCTGAAGCGCAAATTGCTGACTCGAGGTCTATCGTGATTACAGCCGTTCCAGAAGGTGTTCAAGAACAGCGCGTACTTCAGGTGAGTAACTTTGACTTCTTCTCCCATGCTCCCCAAGCCCTTGGTGGTCTCAGTTGGCTAATCCTCCCCCAACAGTCGCTTCCAGACCAAGTACAAGCGCAGAAGATCTGGCAAGACCGACTACTACGCCCGCAAGCGATTGATCACTCAGGCCAAGAACAAGTACAATGCCCCCAAGTACCGCCTGGTGGTCCGCTTCACCAACCGCGACATCATCATGCAGATCGTGACCTCGGAGATTACTGGTGACAAGGTCTTCGCCTCTGCCTACTCCCACGAGCTCCGCGCCTACGGCATTGAGCACGGTCTCACCAACTGGGCCGCTGCCTACTGCACTGGTCTCCTGATCGCCCGCCGTGTCCTCAAGAAGCTCGGCCTCGATCAGACCTTCACCGGTGTTGAGGAGGCTGATGGCGAGTACACCCTGACTGAGGCCGCTGAGGAGGACGGTGAGGAGCGCCGCCCCTTCAAGGCCCACCTCGATGTCGGTCTGGCCCGTACCTCCACTGGTGCCCGTGTCTTCGGTGCCATGAAGGGTGCCTCTGACGGTGGTATTCTCATCCCCCACTCCGAGAACCGTTTCCCCGGTTTCGATATGGAGAGCAAGGAGCTCGATGCCGAGACCCTGAAGAAGTACATCATGGGTGGCCACGTCGCTGAGTACATGGAGACTCTGGCCGATGATGATGAGGAGCGTTACCGATCGCAGTTCCAGAAGTACATTGACGACGATGTTGAGGCTGATGGTCTGGAGGACCTTTACACCGAGGCCCACGCCGCCATCCGCGAGAACCCCTTCAAGAAGGTCGAGAGCGACGCCCCCAAGAAGTCCAAGGACGAATGGAAGGCCGAGTCCAAGAAGTACCGCCACCAGAAGCTCACCAAGGCTGAGCGTGACCAGCGTGTGCAGGACAAGATGGCCGAGATCCTCAAGTCGGCATAAACTGTCTGAGATCGGTTTGGCATGGGTTGGGTTGCAAAAGAGAATGGCTTAATCCCGGATTTATGATGGTTTCCGGGTAGTTAGGAGTTCACAATCACAAGGCTTCATGATTTGGCAAACACTACTTCACCTTGTGTGCGAAAAAACCCGGCATGCGACATCCATCGCATAGGGGAAGACAGATGCTTCTGATAATGATACACACGATCTACTGTGTCCTCCCACGTTTTCGATCATCTATAGGTGAGCTCATTGATGCGTGCAACGTAAATTCGTACTGTAAACGTCCGTCTCAATATTCCAGATGAGTTCATGTTCAACTTTTAAAATTCTGTACACAAACATTGCTGGGTTGGAAGACTGGGGCCGTACCCACTAAGCACTCCCAATGAGCACAATTCGTGGCATTCATAAAAGACTGTATGCCACGAGGATATATTAGCTTGCATCCGAAGTTCCCCAAGTATGAGGCCGTCAGTGTCGTCTCACTGCCGAAGGTGTAGAATAGTACGCCGCCCACATCGTCACGCTGTGTAACCCTTTTTCTTCTTCATCATTTTACTTGTATTCCATTTGTTTGCTCAGTCATTCATTCGGGTTCTTCTTCTCTTGGGCCCAGCAGTGAACTCGAACAGTGGCGAGGGGCTTGCCGCCCGTTTCCCCAACTCTGCCATCGGCTTTGGTTCATATTCCTGGCTCCAAATGGCACTGTTGGGGGACGCCGATCGCCCATCAGCATCGTAATCGTCCTCTGGTGATAGTAGAGCAGAAACTGGAATCAAAGGCTCTTTGCATTTGTTGTTGTGGTACGCATCCATGGCGACAAGCTTCGTACTGGCGGCTGGGCGCATAGCGAGGCTAGACGACCAGAAACACGCCCCGGGGCCTTCCTCGGAGCTGGGGCTGCCGTTTCCACCGCCACCGTTGGTCTGCTTGTCGTTTATCGGCAGTCCATCACGATTCCAAAAGCGGAGTACCGGGACGACCCAGTTCCCCTCGGCGTCGTCGTCGCTGCCTCCACCCTCTTTCTGGGGCGGCGGGCGATGTGCCACGATCAAGGTTGAGGTGCGCAACAGCTCGCGTTGAGAAGCCGAGTCGAGAAAATGATATCAGCATCCACATGCTGATACGGTGCGCTAAGGTGCTACCACAGTGATCCTGCATCGTGGCTAGCGAGGCGCGCAAACCACGAGGCACGGCGATGACCCCGTTTGATGATTGGTTGCGTTCCTGCGACTCCATCAAGTGGTGGCCAAATACTGCTGCATGTACAGGACCAACCCTTGTGTGTCTTATGTGTGTGCTGGTTGCCGGAGGGAGTACTTTATCCCCACACCATGAGCAGATTCGGGATGGTTCCTGGTCAAGAGAGCCACCGCAATACCTTCCACGCGAATCAGTCATGGTCCAGACGCAGGAGAAAAATGCATTGCTGTCGCGGTGTCGGTTCTTGGTGGGTTTCCGTGGCAACAAATAGCCCTCGAGCAGTTGGCGGTTGAGGTGTCTAAAATCGGGACACGTTCGTGCCTGTATAGCGGAGGTGTAGCCAGCTACTATCAGCTGCTCTTCTATTATGGCAGCTTTTTGGCTGCGCTGCGTCCTTGCATCCTGTTTGCCACTTGTTATATTTCTACACATCAAGTTCAGTCCCTTGATGGCACAAGTAAGATCTGGTCGAAAACTTGGATTAGTCAAGTCACGAGACTCGAGGATACCGGCCTCCACCAGAACCTCCAGCAATTCCGTCTGTAGTCTTAGGTCTGTTTCCTTGGCGTACTTCTCGTATATCTCCAGGTTCTTCGAAGCGCCTGTATTGCTCATGATTAGCCCAGCCTCAATCTGATATGACTGGAAGCCATCAGTTGTCTGAAGCGACAGTAGCGAGAGCCTTACCAGCAGCATCAGAGAAGTATGGATGCTCGGAGGAAACTCCTATCCTTCTCTCAAATCGTAACAACCCCGTCAGTCCCCTGCTCGTAGAACTCGTAACATCGAAATCACCCGCCCTATGGTCCTGTTCGAGGTGGTGTTGAAGTTCCTTCCATGACCCGAAGCCTTCGTCCAGATCACACTTCCCGAAGGAGTGTTGATACACGAGATGCTTGCCGAAGATATAAGGGTCGTCCAGTGTTCTCATCATGAACCCCTTGCCGCAGAATAAACATAGCTCCAGTTGGGAGTCCTCAGATGGATAACGAGCATCGTCAATGCCAAAAAGTGCGTCGCATGCCCACTCCGTTGACGGTATGGCAGCACCGGCCGAGTGCCTCCTTCCCGATGTGTCGGGGCTACCGTATGTCTGTGGCGGCTCATAATATGCGGGGCGAGGTAGTGCTGACAATGATGCAGCGATGCTTGAAAGACTACCGCATATACCGGCCATATCAAAAGAGCCGGCATTACTGGATGGTCCGCGGTTTACTGGAGACCACGTCGGTCTGTATCGAGGACTTCTGTGCATCGGGCTTCCGGATATTGGGGTTGCATATGGTGCGGAGGCCTGACTGCTTGCATATAGACTTCTTCTTTCATGATCGTGATGCCACCGGTCTATGCTCATGGCCTCTGAGAGGGTATCAAACCGGTCCTCAAGGCTGGCTTGAACATTCTGGAGAAGTTGGACTAACGGTCCTTCCGGGGAGTCATCTGGCGTTTCTGCGGACTGTTCCACAGTGGTGTGGCCCAGTTGATGGAATATGGCCTCACTAGCCTTGAGTTGCGTGTCGCTGAACTGGTCCAGCTTCGAGCTCAATTCCTCTAAACTCATGTGCCCCTTTAGCACTAGGTTTCTGGGGTCTCCGTCAGTATGCTGTATACGAATATCGAAACCGAGCATGATTCGGGTGTCCAAGATACTGACACAGTCAACGTAGCAAGAGCATTGCCAATATTCTGGCGGTGCTTTGCAACATCAGCCTCAAAGCTTCGAAGTGTGTCGGGCCCTGTCAGTGCCAATTTGACCTTCCGGAAGAACGCCTTGAATCCCGATTTGCGCTTCGGGTCAAGTCCAGCGGCGACTTGAACCCAGTCTGCGATATCATCACTGCACTGTTCCGCAAAATTCTGTAGGTTTGTGATGTTGACTTTGACGGTTTCGGCTATGTCGCCCCATGATTGATTTTCAAGATGCTGGATAACTACTTTAACATCCAGCAGAGTGGCCTGGAGGCTGTTCAGGTCAGCTCGTAGCTTTTTGGCAAGGTGCGGTGCTTTCTTATAGTGATCGAAGAACTTTTCAAGCTTCGCGATGCCAGCAACAGATTGGCCAATGAAGCCAAGGATGCCGACTATGGAGCCTGCGGCCCCAAGCGCCTCCATGGCTTTATGGTAGGCCAAGTGGGAAAGGATGGTAGGAAAGCTTTGCCATAGAGAAGAACGGGAAGTGTCGATTAAGTCATTGGGTCAGGCTGCCACTACATAGGGTACCTCCTTCCCCGTCCATTTCTACTTAGAATGGGAAGGAGCCCTCTTGTCTGCCTTGCGCTCCAAGCCACGAAGCTCGTGAAGTACTAGTATGCATACTATGAAACGTATCAACGAAACGAATGATCATTCAAATGTAGTTGGGTGAATGGTTAGATGTAGGTATCTACGCGATGCGCAGCCGGAGGCTGAGCAGAACATAGCCTCTTACGTACCTACATAAGTAAGTGTTGTAATGTCCAGTGAAAATGCCCATGGGGAAGGAAGAAGATGATTGGGTTGTAAGCTTCGGTGTGCTTTCCGAAATCGGGCATGGCATTTTACCCCAGGTCTGAGTAACTTTGCACTTTTCTCCAATAGTTGGATGCCTTGATAGGCTATATCGTGGGATCTAAGCCACAACATGCCACAACCTTTAAATCCATATGTTTTGTGTGAAGCATTCCAAGTGTTTTTTATTCATGTTAAGTCCCTAATACGGTAGGTATCTTGTGGTCTCGTATTCTCGGTCGCAGGACCGCTGTCCCGTGAGATATCGCCAACCCAGAGGTAATGGCATAATAAGACGTTGCCCTCCACCACCTCAACACCTCGAGCCTCTGCAAACAGAAAAATCCTCAGTGAGCCTTCCCATTCTTCGTAGCCTCGAGCTGCTGCACCCGCGCGAACGCCCGCGTGATCTTCTTGCAGCTGGACCAGAGCAGCATGGACGGGACGACGATCCAGATGGCGTTGAGGAAGACGTAGTAGCCGTAGAAGTAGTAGCGCTCGGGCCGCGAGAACTCGAGCGCGCGCACGACGTACTCGAGCGTGCAGGTGGCGTAGTAGAGCACGTCGCCGTAGATCTGGCCCAGGCTGATGACGGCCTGCAGCACGTGGCGCGCCGGGTGGTCCGCGACGATGCACCAGGCGCACAGGAACGAGAGCGGGCCCCAGCACACGGCCGTCACCGTCTCCATGCTCACGACGAAGGCGTCGCGCGTCAGGTACCGCGAGTCCGACAGCGAGTACTCCTTCCACAGCTGCGCTAGGACGTGGCGGCTGGTCGCCACGGCGTTGAAGGCGAAGTAGCCTGTTGTTTACGTATTACGAGTCAGTCATGATAATAACTGGTAGAGGCAGTGTATTGGCGAATTAAAATAATGAGAATCGGGAGGGGAAAAGGGGGGAAAAACGAAAACAAACCTTCAAGGACCAAATGAATGCAGCCGCAGAGCACAAACCACATGGCCGTGGACAGCTCGCGCTTGGGTAGGTCGGGTCGCTTGCGATTGATGGCCACCAAGGTCGGCAGCATGACAGCAGCACAGGTGCCAGAGAAGATGGCGAGGATTTGAATGGTGGACAACTCGTTGGCGATGTAGCCGGGGAGTGCAACGCCGAGAGGGTAGTAAGGGTGAGGCAAGGCTTCGCCGCCTGGGGGCACAATATTGGCAGTCATGCTGGCGAAGAAACTCAGTTTGAAGAATTCCGAAGTGAAGTGAAGGATATTCGAGGTGAGGTATGGCAAGTAAGAGAGTTCGGAGCTGGGGCCGAGCCGCTAGTATAATAGAAGATACCAACGAAATGACGACACAAGGGTGAGTGTCGAAATCGTAGGTTACCTTAGATATAGTTTCGTTGTTAGTGAGGTCTGCCAAGCACTACCGAGCGGCCTAACCTAGGGATTTGCATGTGGGCGCGGGTACTGGGTTGCCGCATCAGGTCACGGCCAAAATCCCACGAGTCGTATTCGTATTCCAGAAGACACGTTGTTGCCCAGCACTGGGGGAAATGAGTATAACCCGACGGAGAGTAAGCAGGAAGCTGTCAGGTAATTAAATTGCACTGGATTCGATATTTAACTTGTGACCAGGAGCAATTGTGGGATCCAATCTTCGTTTTTCGAAAGAAGCAACCGCACATATTGACTGACGTTGGCTAGTGGCAGGTGGGCTTAGAGCTCAGCGATGCACTAGCTTGACAGTTGAAACTTGGAAGAGCTTACCCCAGAAACCTTCGATTACCCCAAGGTCATGCCCCATTTTCACTAATAAATCGTCATGGCCTTCCACCGATGCCTTTATGATGGACCTTTTATTTTTCCTCATGGCCATGTGGCCGACTTTACGTGAACTAGTCAAAACTGTACCAACCATCATGGGATCCAGAGCATCCTGAACTAGACCCACTTGAAGCTCTCGTCGGCCAGCTTGTATTGGATGTCTTACAAGTACGAGGAAGTTCGGCCGCGGCGTACCTGGAAGCCCACTGACGCGTATTTATTTCTCCAGGGACGACGTGTTTGGAGTCGCCGGAGAGTCTGATTGGACAATGGCGCAAGAACGGTCCCTTGTCTTCATCCTTTTGCCCCACATGTATTCAACTAACAGCATATACTGACGGACTTGTTAGACCCTACTCTCATCAATCGTTCAACCTTCCTTCAGTTGGGAAACGCATTATCCTCAAGATACGTAATCACCCTCGCCCAAACGCTCAGAGAGATCACGGGTGATTGCCAACAGGGGAAAGACGGGTAGGTCGGTCCATGATCGAAGTCACAGCTCTGCCGCAATGCTGGTGAGATTTTAGCGGCGGATACACGAGTCTAGAGGAAGCCGGTCAAGCACAGGATACACGGACTTCTGGAGCTTCATTTTAATTCATGGCTAGTTAATTCCGAGGGAACAGCCGCCATGGCAGAATAAAGGGGTATCCTGTTGTATCAATCAACCACTTATGTCGAAGCTGGACCAAGTTGAGAACGACCAATGAACTCTATCAAACCACGCAAGGCGATGTTATAGCCAAAGCTGCTCGACCGGCGTGCCGGAGACATACTAAAAAGCCGCTCCGGGTGTATACCTACCAACGCATCTTGCAAATCAATCAAGATCACCAGTTGCATGCCACTAAAACTTCCCCTAAAACACCCCCCTCACAGATAACATCGCCCCCTTTTGAAGACTCGAAAACCATTCAGCCTATGCTGCCAAGCACCTGAGCCAGACCAAACCACCATACCTTCTCTAAAGTACCAAAATCTCCAAGAACAAGCAGTCATTAGTAGAGAGAAGGAAGCATGGCAGATCAACAACAACAACCACCATGGACCCCATCAAGACCCCCAACCCCCCAAGCCATGATCCACCGCCTCCCCGATAAGCCGGACTCAACGGCCTCCTCAGACCCCAGCAACCCCAGGCGGCCCTCCAAGTACATCGTCCTCATCATGGGCTCCACCGCCGTCGCCGGCAAGGTCCAGATCGCCACCACCGTCGCCAAGGCCCTGGCCTGTCCCCTGTACCAGGGCGACAGCCTGCACGAGTCGTCGGCCAAGGCCGCGAGCCTGGGCACTAGTAGCAGCAATAGTGGCAGTAGTAGTAGTAGAGGCCCCCCGAACGAGCAGCGCTACAGGCGCATGTGGCTGTCCAAGATGACGCGGACGGGCCTCCTGTTCCCCGAGGAGTCGCGGCCCGCCAACGAAGGGTTCTCAGGGTTCGGCGGTAGCAGTAGCAGCGCTGCGACTACAGGTCGCACTTCATCACCACCATCATCACCGTCGTCGGCTATAAGTAGCCGTCGCGGCTCCGCTGTTTCCTCGAGCGGCAGCACCTCGGACTGGAGCTCGACGACCGCCGCGATGCAGTACACGAACCACCCGCCGGCGTTTGAAGCAGAGCCCGACGCCGCGGCGTGCGAGCGCCGGGCCAATCCGGCGCTGATGGTCCTCACGCACCCGCAGCTGGAGCCGTGGCACAAGGCGGCCATCCGGGCGTCGGTTGGGGAGTACGGGATCGGGGTGGTGTTTGTGCCGTTGTATCATGACTCCCATGAGGAAGAAGAAGAAGAGGAGGAGCATTTGCCGGTGCTGAAGCCGCTGGACCCCAGAACGATGACGAGTTTCGGATCGTTTGACCAAATCGCAGCTCTGTCTTCGAAACCGGCTGGCCTCAGCTTAGATGAGGAGATTGTGCTCAGGGTCAACGCCGAGGGGCAGATTGAGGAGTTGATCCGGGAGATTGTCGAGGGGGCGAGGGAGATCATGACTGTTTTCTGAGTAAGAAGAAAGACAGATAGAAGCATGGTCGAAGTTTCACCACAACTGATTGTATAGCAGCCAGTAGTAATCGCAAATAAACACATCAAGATCGTAAACGAATGTAAGTAGTATTGGTATATGTATATGTATAGACAAAAGAGAGTGAAGTCAATTCATGTAATCATTACAAAATTCGTAAGCGACGTAACTTTTCTCCCAGCCATGTGTGCGTGTATCGTATCATATCATCATCATGTCCGTTCCGTCCGTCCTTTTCCGTCCCGTTCCGTCGCTCAGGAAATCCTGTCTTTGGGTATGTAGTAGTGGTTGTTCGTTCATGGTATCATAAAAGTAAAAAGATGAAGAAGAAAAATAAAAGCATCCATCGTGAAAAAATCATCACCAGTTCCGTACCGTTGTATCGCCTCGCTTGTATCCATCCCCGTATGTGTACATTCCAGGGGGTATGTAGGAGAAAAAAATCAAAATCAAATCAGCCCCGGCTAAACAAGATTGGTACATCCATACTCCGAACATCTGTTAACGTACTGACGACCGACGCGTTATTGTTGTTATTCCTCGCGCCGCCGCCGAATCGGAACCGCATGGCGGCCGCAGCGCCCGCCATGCTATCCTTGCGAGACAGTTTCCTTCCCAAAGGACTACTGCCATTGCTGTTGCTGTTATCCATATAATTATTGTTGTTGTTGGTGTAGGCGCCGCTGGAGAGGGAAGTGCTCCGACAGCTTGCTCAGCACCGTCGCCTTCGCCTTGCGGAGCATCGACGTCCGCAGCGCCGGGTCCTCGGCGATGCGGCGCTGCGCCTCCTCGGCCTCGATGTCGCGCTGGACCGCGGTGATCTCGGAGCAGGGCTCGAAGGTCGCCGCGCCTCCCAGGGGGTTGTAGACGGTGGGCTGCAGGAGCAGGGCGGGCATCGAGGGCTTGGTGTCGAGGATGGGGGCCGAGATGGTCATCTTCTCCACACCGTTGTTGTTCTTGTTATGGTTGTTGTTACTATACTTGTCATTTGCCTCTTCCTCCGCAAGTTCTTCCTGGAGGTGCTCGTAGTGGTGGTGGCAGCTGTTGAGCAGCGACGACAGCTCCCGCGTTCTGACGAAGCTGCCGCTGCCGCTGCCGTTGCTGCTGCCGCGCTCGTTCGGGTCGTAGCCGTAGTAGCCACTGCCACTGCCGCCGCCGCCATAGTAAGTCACAGGCGTCACGGGCCGGAAGTAGTCGTCCGACGTAGCGGACGCGGAGTCGTCAATGGGCGACCGGCTCAGCTCGGGCACCGCGGCGATCTCGCCGAAGAGGAGAGAGGCAGTAGGCGAGGTCACGCTACCGCCGCCGCGGCTGCTCAGGCCACGGCGGGACATGGGGGGCCGGGGCGAGGACAAGGAGGGCGGCGTGCTGAGGCTGCGGTCGAGCTCGCCGAAGAGGCGCCGCGGGGTGTTGCTGTTGCTGTTGCTGTTGTTGCTCATGCGCGACGGGGTGCGGTCCAGTTCGCCGAACAGCGGCGAGCGCAAAACGTAGTGCGCCGGCTTGGGCGGCAGCGTGACGGGCGGGCGGAAAGCAGCGGGCTCCGGCACGGGCGGCGATGCTTGTCGCGCTTGTTGTTCTTCGGGGAAGCTGTCCTCCGACTTCTGTTGTCGACGGTGGAAGTGGAAAGGAGACGACTTGTTGGACTGGGGCTGGGGCTGGGGCTGGTAACAGTCCTCTTGCTCCGTGGTGGTGTTTCCGTCATGGTTGTGCTGCTTTCTTCTCTTGCGGCGCTTGGTGACGCGTCGCGTCTTGAGCTTGGTCGCGGGCAGCAAGCTAGCCTGCCTGGCTGCTTCGAGGTCCGAATCGAGGTCGAGGGCTGCGCCTCCCGACTCGTTATCGTCGAACTCTCCGTTGACCCATCGCTGCGCATACTCGGCGCCCAGATCCTCATCCTCATCCGCGCCGCCATTCAGGTCGATGTTGAACAGCTCCTCGGACACGGCCGCCACAGCGGCCGACTGCGCGCTGAACTCCTCCTGGAGCCCAGGCGTCGCGGCGGCCTCGGGGGACGAAGACGGCGGCGGAATGCCGCTAGCGCCCGCGACATCGGTGATGGAGCCGGTGGACTGGCGGACCCAGTGGTCGCTGCGCGAGGCGTGGTCCATGAGGGGCGCGAGCGCGTCGTCCCAGCTGCCGCCGTGGATGAGCACGACATTATCAAAATCGAACTCGCGCACGCAGCGCTGGTGGTTGGCGACGAGCTCGGCGACCTGGGGCGCGCTCATGGTGGCGTTGCGGACCGAGAGGTAGCGCAGGCGGCGGAAGCGGATGGGCCGGCGCTGCGGGGGCGGCGGCAGCGGGCTCATGGGGCTCGTGACCTCATTAAACAGCTTCTGCGAGCTGCGCGGCGGCGCGAACAGCGGGTCCGCCGCCAGCGAGACGGGGCACGGCCCTTTGCGCCCCAGCCAGGTGAAGCTGAACTTCTCGACGCTGTCGGCGAAGTTGCGCACGTAGTCGTCGATCATCTTGAGGTGGTCGAGCCCGGGCGAGGGCCCGTAGAAGTCCCAGGCCTCGACCGAGATCTGCAGCTTGCGGATCTGCTGCCACCGGCGGCCCGCCGACGGCGTGCAGCCGAAGCCGGGCACGTGGCGCAGGTAGTTGAAGGCCGACGGGTGGACCGCCGAGAGGGACAGCTTGACGAGCTTCAGCAGGGGCGCCCGCTCGAGCGAGATGCGCAGGCTGATGAGGGCGTAGTCGACAATGTCGCGGCGGTACCGCTCCGTGGCGTTCTGGCCTGGTGTCTTGATGGTCAGGTGTCTCATGTTGGGCACATGTTTCATGGCGTTGATGAACGAGGGAACGTTCGAGGCCGCGTGGAACAGGGGCGGGTACTGCTGGGTGAGGATTTCGCCTAGTCCCGTGTTGGCGAACTTGGGCCTGGACAGCACCGACGCCATGGAGGTGTGAGGGGTATATAAGAAGCTGATCTCCTGCCCACTTTCCGGGTGGATGAGAGGAGGGAGGAAGGTGGCATCTGAGTGAGGGAAGTAGAAAGTCAGGTGCTCAATATGGTGGCCGATACGGGACAAGGCCTGGACTCGGGACTGTCGCGTAAAGGTGCTGGCCGTGAAGGTCAGGTTGGTTCGTAGGAATAGCCGTTTGGTAACGAGGTTGCAGCATGCCGAGGATGCCAGTCGGACATTGCAGATGTCCTCCTTGGAAAGAACTTCGAAGAGCTTCTCGCGGATCCTGTCCTGTTGCCACAGGCAGTAGAATGCTTGTGGAGTGGTCGCCATAACAGTCGCATGTCGTAATGGCTGATGTTTGCTGGTACTATATCTGACGTGAGAGCCACCTTGACTATCACGCACACACTAATACTGGGTTGGGGGGGAGATATCGAGTATAATACTCGATGAATAGTAAGATAGAAGACACGAGTGCCCGAGTGAGACCTGCTAAGTCTCGATAAGTAAAGATAATACACGACGCTGAATTTCGACCGACTATATTATTCCAAAACCCCAAGAGCCTCAACGTATTCGGCGGGAGCTTATGTGAGGTTATTCGCAGTTCATGCGCATGCGTAAGACCTGCAGTAGAAGCTCTCCAGCAGAAGACAATGGGATTGAGTTAGAACTCGATTATAATCATGATGCCAAAGAAACAAGGCCCCCGAAGAGGCCTTGTCGAGCCTGTTATAGCCATCCACGTCTCCAGCAGCCCCTACCAGTGGCCCTGCCACCCACCTTCCGCGCCCATGGTAGGGGTTTACCGTGGATCGTCGCTCAACATCAGAAATGCGCGGTGGGTTAGGTTTGGTTGGTGAGTGAGTCACCTCGAGCCATATTGGAGCCCTCGCTAGAGCACTATAGTCCTACTATATTTTTTGGAGCTACTGCAAGTTGCCATGCTTAGGAGGGGACTGGATCGAGAAAGCCGCCCAAAGAGGATAGCAAACCACGAGCGCGACGGCGGAGACGGAGCGCGATGGGCGCGATGACTGGCCACTCCCGAGACCGCCTGCATGGCACTTATGCAAGCCCAGCAGCGGAGTGGTCTCATGGCTCCTGGCCTCTGGACCAGTAGAAGGAAACGAAACACTGACAGGCTGAGGAACAAGCGCTGTCTGCACTCACCCGAGCCAGACTAGTCCTCCCAAATGCGGGGACCGGCTTTCTGCATAGCCAAGACCCTGGGACCAGCGGGCCAATCAGACAAAACCGGGAGGCTGAGCGTGTCCATGCGTGGCGCAACTGTCGCGTTTGTTTCGTGCTCAGCTCGTGTGCTGTGACTCACCAAAGTCTGGATAGCATATAAAGTTCTTAAGCGCACCCGCGAACTACATCCTCTGGGTCTTTGGGCTTCGTTTATGGGTTAGGGAAGATCCCGAAGACCAGCATGGTCGGGAAAAAGAGGAGCGACGTCATGGGTATCCTATCCACTTCCCGTGACTCCCAACGTGTTGGCAGCATATGGACCTTGTCAAAACGATGAAAATTTTTGCAAATGTATGGCGGTCAATTGCGCAAGGAGTCATTGAGTCGCAAGGTGTGTTGGCAGCGCGGGCTGGGAATTTCGACGTCGAATCGCGAATATTCCGCGTTGTGCGTGGCGCGAAAAGACTCGTCCAGAGACGAGACCGCCACGAAAAATTTGAAGCGGCGGGCGGTGCAGTGCGCGCGGGAGCGTCACGTACATGCAACACCACTACGTTACGTCGTTGAGGCTGCAGCTCGAAACGTCCGAAAGAATTGAGGTCATCGACCGGCTCAATGGTCCAGAGTCCAGACTTTTTGGACTTTTCGGACTTTTTGCTATCCACCCATCCCATCTGCGTGGGAGTGGGAGAGCGTGGAAGAGGGGCCCGAATAGGAGTTGCAGTAGCGCAACTCCATGACTTGGGCGAATCAGCACTCAACAGTTTCTTGCCACTCTGCATACACAACTGCCCTGCTGCATTAGTCTTTGAGCAACAGACCTAGTTGCTATTGGGGTGATTGGAGAGTAATTGTCAAAGCCTCGTTTCTTGCAACGTTTCTCAACCACTCGTGCTGACGGCAAGGGGGTTCGATTATTCGCTTTCCCCAGCGCCCACTTCCCCGTATTGCCCATGCAGGTCTCATAGCTCCATCGTAGTGTGGCTGGCACCTTCGCAGACAGCGACGTCGGGAATATGTATATCGACGTGTTTCGCCAATTGACCACATGGCAGTGCTTTGCCTTCCAGTCCTCTCGGCGGCAGCATTGTCTACTCGACCCTCTGATACAGGCAGAGTGCAGGAGACTCGCTGTCCCTACCCTCGTGCTCACCCTGCACGAGGCCGGTTGGTGGCTATCTCTTATCTGCAAGAGCATCATTCCGTGTATGGAGTTGAGGTGACTGACCCGCAACGGCAATGCAAAGATACGTAGCACCACCATCGAGCATATGTAGCCAGAAGTGCTTCCGAATCCGGTACCGCTGACCACTTCCACTGGTTCCCATTGGCGTCGCGATCGTCGAGGCTCAAGAATCTGGGGGCTGAGGGGTGTGCTCTGTCTGCACGGGCAACGCAATAACCACTCCAAGATCGTCCTCCGATGCATGCGGCCCCAGTAGAGCATATTTTATCCGCAGATACATACTATCATGGCCTCATATGATCAACAACGTGTTCGTCTGTTCATGGGTATAGTCGAGAGCAGGATGTACGCAGGGAAAGACCAACCGACCCCTCTCCCGGGGCTGCAGTGGCTTATATCCTTGACATATCGATCTCGCCAATCACAGACGCCGTAAGGTTTGAGGGATTTCACAGAGAAGAAGGCGCAGCTCTGCCGATACATGGTGACGTTTATGCATACATATTGGCGAAAAAGCACGAGAGTGTTCGTGCGGAACCAACTACAACCCCAAGCGTGGGGTGCTGGGAATCTGTCTGAAACATGCCAAGACGTTGTTCGACCAAAAAGAATGCTGCTGGTAAAGCACCCATCACCCATCTCGGTACTCCGTACCGTCTGGTTTGATACGAGGGCATCCCCCAGAAAAAGAGAGAGAGAGAGAGAGAGAGAGAGAGACTGGTTGCGCTTTCCCGGGATTCTGGGTTGTGAGGAAGCCACGCATGAAACCAAACGAGTGGTTGCTCTTTTCTTCTTTGCTTCTTTTCGGGCAGCACCGAAGCATTACAGAACAAACTGCCCCTTCTCTTCGAATCATGGAAGCTAATGATAGATAGAGACATGTGTACTTCGATTTCCATTTCTGCATTTCTGTATTTCACACCTATTTATCTTCGCGCGCTTTACACTCGATGCATGCATCACGACAGAAAGCAAATCCATGTGGTGGGAGGCCACTAATAACAGTAACTATGGCGCTGAAGTTGGTTTGAGCTCACTATCGGAGGCCTGTTCTGGGCTGCTGCCGACAAACCGACAAACACCAAGACACGTCCAGACTGCCAGACTGCCAGGCAATCTGAACAAACACATGAACACACGAGACGATAGACGACCCTTGCAGCTCCCGTTTTCTGATTGATAACATTATGGATCCTCTTTCCGCATGAAACGGCCGTCCCCCCAGCAGTCAATCTTGGAAGGCCTGGCTCGCTATCCCCTACGCCTAGCCCGAAAGCCACAATGGGACCGGTGTCCGGCCTATAATCGCTCCCATTCAAGAATTGCCCGAGTGGGCATTCGGGCAGGCCTCTGATTTGCCGGACCCGTCGGGACATGAGGCCAATCTGCCAATGTGCCACTTCCATCAGGAAAAGGCCATCGGACAATTTCTTGCACAACCTAAGCAATGGTCAGAACCTGGCCCCCTCCCCGGCAGCCCGTGGTTTGTCCCACCAATGTCCACCGGCGAAGATCCACGCATGAATGATCCCCTTCCTCAACCCAAATTTCGTTTCTCATGCCTTAACATGGCTACCAAAAAGACCTGTTCGATCTCCCTCGGCGATCATGAGCAAACGCTGCTGAGACCGGTTATGACACCACCATTATCGTCCAGGTTGGCCTTCTGACAGCCCGTGATCAGCTATCGATCTTGTCATGTACACGGATACAAAAGCTAGTTGGCGTTGATCAATCTGGTCTTGCATGCTGTCATCATCGCCCAGGAATTTTACCTTTACGGTATGATAACCGACTGAGACGAGACATCTGCGGGCTGGCAGATTGGCACCATTGGGCTAGCCGTACCAACCAAGCGAGTGGCGTGGATGCGACTACATACCAACATCATGTTGTCTCTGACCACTACCTGCTCCTCCCTTTTCTGCACAAACAAGCAACGAGCATAGCAGCAGGTTTTGCAGTAAAAGAAAAGGCATCCAACATACTGTTTAGCGCTCCGCTTCGGGAATGAAATGAGCAAGGTAACGTCTTGGCGAGAAAGCTGCTTCATCCGCGAAGAAGTGGTGCAGCACGCAAGGCAGAAGTGGGAGAATACGGTTTTGTCTTATTGAAACTATAGCTCTTATTGGCCCCCGCCCCGGCTGCGGCTAAGGGCGCAGCAGTAGGGGGTCCTGGTTAAGCATGACACACGACCAGGGCCATCCCAGGAACCACCTTAGCCCGCCGAAGCCCCAAACCGCTTGCTTCTGCGCAGCATGGTCCCAAACGGGGGTCCTTTCGTCTCAGATTTGTTAGGCATATCTTAGACCATACAAGACGGGCCACCACCCGCTGCCTGGGATAGTTTCTGGTTTTTTGGGTCTGATCTTCTTTTTGGCTCTACACCGTGGATTTGGACGATCCGGCGGGTTTACCGCATTTACCAGTTCTTTACACATTCGTTTCGGTCTGTCTGACCTGACCATTCACTCGCTTCCAATCATTCATTCGTTCCTTACCTTCGTCCGCTCATTCGGTCCCAAAGACCACTCACATTATTAGTCGCTCTTCCATGTCTTTAGTAGTTGTTGAGTCATCTCTTATCTTGACCTCGGAATGGAGGCGGCAGTCCCTTCGCGAGGTAAAGGCGACCAGTCTTACATAAATACATATGATAAGGATGGCGTCACGGAAACCGTCGAGCCAGCGACGCTGGAGAGGTACATGTCCAATGACACCTGATCAAGACACCATGCTGACCAATATACCAGCATTTCCGAGGGAGTCAGGTTAGACTCGTCGGGTCCTGGGGCTCAAAAACAACCAAGGAAGATGCCGTCAAAACAATCGATGCAGTGGCCCTTTCATCGCCGGATGGCCTCAGACTCGCCTTCCAGTGTATTGACGTCGCATTTCAGGCGGCCGTCATCGAGCTGGAACAACCTCAAGTCTTTCTTCAAGGTAGAGGAAGACACCGTGAGCTTGTCGAGCAAGCCCCTGGTCCCGGATTACGTCGTGCATTATATTAGAGGCGAGACGCCCGAGACGCTAGCGAAGAAGCGAGAGCAGAGGAGAAATGGCCAAAGGATGGCCACCGTCACGCCGCAGCGCGAGAGGTTCATGTCGCAGCAAGTCGAACTCGAAGACCCATGGGCGTCCCGGACGAAACTGAATCTTGATGGAAACGGATACGCGAATGAGGGTCGGCAGAGAGGCGTAGGAAAGTACTTGGCCGGATGGAAGGGAGGAGCGACATGCAACATCATCCTGGCCTTCGTCCTGTTGGTACTAGCCGTGATCTGCCTGATCCTGGCCATGACAAGACAGGTGGTAGCTGGCGAGACTATCATCTTCTCAGGCTCGTGCGACATGGCGTCCAGTATCAACACCGGCCTGCACGCCGCCATAAACGTCTTCGCCATCACCATTTTAGTCGGAAGCAACTACGTCTTCCAGATCCTTTCGAGTCCGACGCGGCTCGAGCTCGCAAGCGCACATAAGAAAAAACAGTGGTTGGATATTGGCATACCATCACTAAGAAACCTGTTCCACGTCTCGGGTTTACGGACAGCACTGATAGCCGTTGCGCTGTTGTGTGCTGTGACGACTCAAATAATGTGAGTTTATACAAATGCTTTGGCATGGTGCTTACTTTCTCTATTTGGCAGTAAACTGACATTGTGCAGATATAATGCCGTAATTTTTACTTCTCCTACCGGCTTCAAGTCGGATATTGTTGTCGTCACGAACGACTTTCTCACCGGTGCGCCCTTTGCGAACGGAACCGAATTCAACCGAGCGGACATGTCCCAGCCGGATATCTTGTCTCTTCAGAACGACGCACGCGCCGGAAAACTTGCCGATCTCGCGACTGTGCCCTGCCTGCAGCAGGTTGGCGGGGAATTTGACACCACCTACGACGCCTTGGTTTTGATAACGAAGTTGTCTTCGGCCCGCAGTTCTGTGATCCAGACCGGAAAGTCAGGAGACATGTTCCAGTTAAACAGCATGTCTTCGGTCGCGATTAGTGTACCGGTTGATGAAAAGGTTGTCGATCGCTGCCTCGGGCGCCAAGGACTTCCCCAGACTTGCAAGGTCAGCGTCAGCAGCCCGTTGCTGGGTATAGTAGGAGCTCTTCATCTTATCACGCTCTTCAGCATGGCCGCTGTTTTGTCGTGGCGGAATTTCGAACCTCTGGTCTCGCTGGGTGATGCGATCCGATCCTTCATGCGAAACCCGGACCCGTCGACGGCCTCGGCTTGTTTCTTGGACAAGCAGGACGTCAGAGAGGGCCGCTGGGGCTTCAACGAAGCCAAGTACTTCACACCCACCGACCACTTCTGGTTCTTTACTCCGTCTATCAAGCGCTGGGTCCTGACCATCGTCTCGTGGATCATGATTACCGCGCCCACGGCCGCTGCCGTCGCCCTGATCATCGAACACGAGCCCACGGGCACGCTCACGCCCCTGGCCACGGCGACGCCCTACACGACCTTCCTGCTCGGCGACTCCACTACACCTTCTCTAACCCACATGCAGGCGGCCGTACTTGCCTCAGTCCCGCAACTGCTCCTCGCCATCCTTTACCTTACCACCAACTCCCTCCTGACGACCTACTGGCTTTCGCACGAGATGTCCTTCTTCGCCATCGGGCTTCGGCCCCTCCGCGTCTCGGCCGACCCCGTCGGCTACCAGACCACTTCGCTCTACCTCACGCTCCCGCGGCCCATCTCCTGGGCCCTGTACGTCCTCTTCGTCGCCATGAGCTTCGTGCTCTCGCAGGCCGTCTTCCCGGCCATCGTCAGCACGGGCACGGCGCGCGTGCGCAACACGGAAATCGTCGGCGTCGGCTTCTCCACGCTCGCCCTGCTGATCCTCCTGGCCCTCCTCGTCGTGCTGATCCTGGGCGTGCTGGCCCTCGGCCTCCGCCGCGCCCCGGCCGCCACCTACGCCGACGGCGCGCAGAAGGGCAACCCGCTCGCCCTGCGCGGCGGCGCCTGCTCCGCCGTGCTGAGCGCCAAGTGCCACCCGGCGCCCGGCGAGCCCGAGCGCGCCTGGCGCTGCCCCCTCGTGTATGGCGTCACCACCGAGCCCGTGGGGGCCCAACAGGTCGGGCACTGCGCGTTTAGCAGCGTCAGCGTGGGTGCGGTGGATGCGGGCAAGATTTATGCTTAACTTTAATCTCAGGCTAGATGATTTGTGTAGACCGCAGGGTTGGTCTCTAGGTGTTTTTGTGTTGTTTTTAATTTTATGGCGAATGGAGAGGGTTTTATTTATTTTACCCAATATACCAGCGGACGCAACTGGTTGTGCATAACATACTTTCATTTACATCCTCCAAAGAGGGGATACGGAGAATGTGGACTGGGGGGCTGGTGAAAGACTAAATGGGACTGGATTCATTTGATCAGACGAATATATATACCCCCATATGACGTCTATTTGTTACACTTTAACTCTTCCCCATCTAACGAGACCTGGCGAGAAACGGCGTTTACGCTTTCCAAATCTCATTGTCTCTTCGGCATGGGCCGGATCTGGGATTGAATGGCATCGGAAAAGAGGGAAAAGGCAGACAGACACAGGAGGATGTTGAAAAAACGGACACATCAGAAATACTTCGAAAGTATTCATTAAATACCAAATGTTTAAGAATCAAAAAGAGGCAGAGACCACAATCTGTACACATCTTCTTTCCAATGTTTTTTTCTCTATTCAGCGAATGAAGGGTGTGAAATTTAGGATGTATGTTCATCGAAATAGGGGCCCATCCTTCCCTTCCATCCATCCATCCATCCATCCATCCATCCATGAATGCTGTGTCTACTACTTCATAGAAGTTCTTTATCTTGAATGCTTGCGGGTGTGTGCAAGTCCCTGTTCTGGAATCCCCACTTCTTCAAGCAAACCCGATCGATGACGCCTGTTTGTGTTGGAGTGTTCCTTCCTAATTCCAGTCCAATAATATGCCGCCGATTTCGCCGATATGCTTGCTTGTTCTCTTATTTCTGTTCCAACGGAGAAGAGAGAAAGTCGATGTTTCTTCTCTCCTCTCTTCCGCCTCTTTCTTCCTCGCACCCCATGTGTAAAACACCGTTATCCAAATATGCCTCAGCGCTCGCAAAGGTAAAAAGTAAGGTATATGTAGGTGGTCTTCCTACAATGTAAAGCGCGCAAGGGGCATATTTCCGAAAACCCTTGGAAACGCCAGCAATGGGGGGGGGGGAGTGAGATATCTTCAACCCCAGGGGAAGTTTAAAAGAAGAAAAAGCAGAAGGGAAAAAAGCAGCCTTGCCTCCCTTCTTCATTAATCCACAATACACCATAATTATACAAAAGCGAAAAGAAGACCGACCGACCGACTCAAGGCACCGTCGTCGTGGTCATAAATTGAAAGGTAGCTTTTTCTGTATTCAGGTTTCCCAGGTTCCCCGAGCTTCTTAATCCTCAATGGCGCTTTCGTCGCATTGGGAAGGCCTTTGTTGGGTAGTACTAGTATCTTTATTGTTGCAGGTGGCGGTCGTAGTAGTAGTAGGGGCGCCGCCGACTTGGACCTGGACGTTGGCTCTGGCCTTCTCCTGGCTCTCAATGAAGCGGTCCCAGTATTCCACGTCGACATCACGTAGCCTCCGGAATATCTCTTCCCTCTCCTGCTGGAACACCTTGACAGAGCCCTGTTCGGCCGCCTTCTTCCGCAGATCCTCGCCATCCGCGCCCAGGTCGTCGAGCAGACCTTCGATCATCCGCTTCTGCTCCGGCTCGTTGGCGACCTCCGAACACGTAAGCAGATCGAGGTTGGCCTGTCGGAGGAAGCCCCGGCGGAACTTGTGACCGACCCGGAGGGCGCGGCCCTCTTCCTCGACAAGGGCTTTGGATGTTGACGACATGATCGAGTTGGATCGTGAGCGGGCAGGCGATTTGAGTTCGGTCTCGAGGTCTTCCGTATCTGATACCGCCACTGCATCCATTTCATTGGAAGAAAAGGACGGAGCATGCTCAGGCGTGGGTGCTGGCACGACCGTTGCTTCGGCGTCGACGCGAGTCTCAGGGAATTCATCCTCGAATCTCTTGATAATGCCTTCAATTGTGGTATTGAGGAAAACGAGCCGGTCTAGGTTAAGGTCAGTAAAATGCACCCGTGACTTGTGAGGTTTCATCGGTTTACTATAGTTGTTCATGTCCCTGGACGACGCAGCCTTTGCTCGTGTCAGAGCCGGCTGCAGTCGGGCATGAATCTTCCTGGCGCTAGCAAGTAGATGCTTGGACATGTCCTTGGCTTTGCCCGAAGGCACATGAGCCCTCGGCGCAATGTGGCCTGTCTCGAGCTCCCTCATGAACTCCCCTGACTGCCGCCTGGAATCGTCTCCGACGTTCTTCAGCACACAGGCCAAGGCCTTGACAACGCCTGTGCCTCCGATGACGTAGTCTTCATCGGCTGCTTCACTCTGGTCGTCTTCCGCACTGTCCACAGCTGCGGGGTCGGCAGGGTTTCCGACAATATGCCGAAGCACATCTGGGTACTTGTTGATGTCTGCCGGAACCTGCTCTCCGGGAACGTGGTCACGAATATCTGGCACAAGATGAACGTTGTGGAGACAGTGCGCGAGCGCCTGGTTTGCCAAAGCTTTGACGATCTCGCCAGATTCGACGCTCGGGATATCGATGTCGATTTTGACCAGACTGTCCGATACTCTCGCGGCAGCCAGTAGTGATGCATAGAGAGCACATGCCTCCTCTTGGGTATCCTCAGTCCTCGCGTCGGCTAAGCCCACAAGTTTCGGGTTTTCGAGTAGGTTGATATGTGCCAGATGCTTGATCTCCGGTAGAACCTCAGCCAGTGCAATGGCTTGCTCGGACGACATATCCACATCGGCCAAATGCACACGCTTGAGCGTCTCCATCTTCGGAAGATACCTGCGTAATAACCCGATGGCGCTGGGGTCCGAGTCGCAAAGATCGTGATTATGAGACAGGTCAAGGAACTTGAAGTTCTTGACCTTGGTCAGCTTGGGCAACAATTTACACAGTGACCCAGGCTTTAGGTTGCAATTTGCTAAGCTCAGTGCCCACATGGTTCCGTCTTCGTTGATAGCCTCCGCAATGCCCTCGAGGTTATCTCTTAGGTTGTTGCCGCCCAAGTCCAGGCCTTGGCACTTCCCGTCGCGCAAGTATCTCGCGACTTGTTGCAGCCCCTGGCCGTCGAGCTCGTTATGAGCGAGCCCAAGTCGTGTTACCCCTGATTTGAGAATTCCGTCTATCAGAACCGTCAGCTGGGTTGTCGTGATGCCCGTCTCGCCCATGTTCAACAGTTCTAGCTCGGGGCCAGCCAATCGTTCCGCGAGAGCTTTGGACAATAGCGATGATATGTCATGTGGTCCAGCAGATCCATTGTGCAGATGGAAATGATGCGACAAGGGACTCTTCGTAGGCTCTTGCGATGGAGCGGGGAATGGTATACTCGAAAGATCCAGATACTTGATAGAGTGGCACATGTGGATAAAAAGGCAGATATGTTTCCATCCGTCAACTCCGAGTTTGTTGTTCCTTAAGACCAGTCTCTCCACTACGCCGCCTTGTCGAGCCAGCTCTACAGGCTTGGATAATGACCTCCTGTGTTGTCTAGCGGCCGGTTTCCTAGCGGATAGAAGGCCTGATAAAACACCGCGAACACCGTCGTCTGTCAAGCCGCAGTTTTCCAGTACGACCTCCTTGATTGGCACAACAGCAAAGAAGTCGCCCAAAGTGACAAGGTCTTCGCGTGACATGAAATATCCAGTCAGATCAAGCTTCTCGACCACTCCGTTGTCTGTAGATTTGGGCAGCTGCGTCGTGATTTTGGTCAAGATGTCTGTTTCTCGAAGCTGACAGCATCTGCGATATATCCGGCCGGGGTTTGTGGTAGGCGTGGACTGCGTCTTCTGCGGGCCCTTGGGTATCAATACTTCGTCACTGGATGAATCGCTGTCGTAGTGCAACTCCATAGGAATAAATCCCTTTTCGAGAGCCTCTTTCCGTTTCTGTTCTTTCTTGGCCTTCCTTTCCGCCTCGCTTTTCTTCTTCTTCTCTTTTTTCCGTGTCGTTTCCTTCTCTGCTGGTTTTGGGTCGTCGATTGGTATAGGGGCCGGAGGTTGCCCGTTCGGTGCCTCGGTTCCCTCCTTTGCGGGGGCCTCTTTGGGAAGTTCCTCACCAGTCGCCTTCACAACACCATTGATTTCTTTCTGTGCTTCGACGACCTTCGGGCTCTTCAAAGCTTCGCCTTCGCCCTTCTCGCCGACCTTTCGCTTTTGCGCCTTTTCAGCGGGTTTGTTGCCAGAAGGATCCGAATCGGCATACTTCGGCATGGGCGCTATCTCAACGTCGACACAAAATGCCACTCGTCGCAACTTGGCCTGGTTAAGCTCGTTCAAGCGGGGCCGCTCTCGGTTCTTGTCTACATTTAGCACCCTTCTCTCAACTAGTCCGTGGTTGTTTTTTCCCGGCGGTGGAGCGGCGCCTCCTGTCGACAACCGCCGGAACACATGGAGGAAACTACCCTGACCAGATCTTGGCGGCGCCGGTACATAAGGCCCTTCTCCTGACGGTTTAGCGCCGTGTGGGAGCACGGCATTTTTGCTGGGCGTTATCTTTGGCAATGGCGTCAAATCATCGTTCTCTGCATGTTCTTGGGAATTCGGTGCTGCCGCTGGCGCAGGGTTTGGAGAGGATGAAAAAGATGACGATATCTTGGAGAACCAGGAGCCTCTCCGTTGGGGCGGCGTGCCGTTGGCGCCAGGGGGCTTTTTCTCGTCGTTCTGGCTGCCACGGCCAATACTGGGACGTTGGGGAATTGGTTTCGCTGCAGGAGCCGTCGCCGGGGTTGGAGAAGGTTGCGCAGGTGATTCCCCAGCTGCTGGTGTCTTGCCATTGACCTTGCTAGGTGTTGAGGTCTCTAGGGGTTTACTCGGTGGGTTCTGGTTGGGGGTACCGGACTGCTTGGTGGTGATGATGAGGCATTCCATTTCGCTGAGTTGTGCCGGGTCAGCTTGTCTGCAGAGCTATGTTAGATGCCGGTACTTGTCTGCAGGTGCCAAAGGTGCAAAAGTGTTTGCGACAATCCGAAACATGTTCGAAAGTTCACAAGATATTTCAAAGTAGGTCGACCGGAGGAGGGAAGTGGGTGCAAGAGTCTTCTTACCTTTGCCATGTGTCATCCAACTCACATCCATAACCTGCTCCATTCTGCTGGAGGTGCGTAGTTGTCCCCGTCGGTGTCAGCGGCGGGAACAGCGACGACAATATCGGCAGCGCAAGTTTAGAACCCTCGGGCGATGGGGGAGAGAAGGTCGTCTTCCGTCTTCCAGTGTTCCGGAGGGGTGATATCACGGTAGGAAACGGGGTGGAGCTGGGGTAAGTGCGCTGCGGCTGACTCGCGATTTGGTAGGAGGGAGGATAAGGATGAATGCCGGAGCGAAGGAGAGCAGGATGGAATGCGGCTGAAGCCCGTGGGCGGGATAATGGTCGAGTCGTCCAAGAGGCGTCTCGAGCAGAGGGAAAGGTATCGAGTCTAGACTCAGCTAAATGGCACTATGGCGTCGATGACGGCGGTCCCCTTGGCTGGCAGGCGCTGGCTTCTGGCTTCCTGCAGATTAGGAAGCTATTGAAGCGAGCTTGAATTGTGGGGAGGGGGATTGGTGGTTGCAAGGTTATCTTCACTACCGCTTTGGCGTATGTAGCAGTAGCCGGAAATAGACCTCGCACACGCACGCACGCACACAGTGCTGAGTTGAGCGAGGAGACAGTATCAATGTAGTCGGTCTCCGATGTTGCTTGCGTTCAATGGGTGTGTCCAGCGTGGTTGGTGTCTTCCGAGGTGGGCAAATGCCGTCCTGCTAGAGGTCATGCTAGAGGGATCGGGGGGCGGGCCATTTTCAGGATAGCGATTAATTAGCTGTATGACATGTTTCTCCACGAGTAATGGGAACGTCGATGGACCAGATGTCACCACGCGATTGCCAGTTCAATACAACGTGGAATTCTAAGGATGTATGTGTATTCAGGATATCAGGACAGCCCAGACGTCTCCGATGCCATGGCAGGTCATAACATTATGGTTTATGGGATATGGGAATGCGAGTATGCGATAAGCAATTATTGAAGTCTAAAGTCACGCATTGAGCGTGATGATGTGAGCTCAGAGCTGGGCACTGGGCGGAAACACTTCTGCAAGGGAGGGGAGGGGCAAAAGGCGGGCCTATTCGATCAACTGAAGACCCCTGTCCCACCAATACCACAAGCCTTAGCAAAGGAGAAAGCCCCAGTAGCAGGGCCCCAATTACAAAGGGTCACAGCAGTACTTCGACCAGTCGCCCTACATGTACTGAGTTCATGTCGCCCACCAATTTTCCTGATAGATGCTAATACTCTGCATGCTTGAGCCCCCCATTAGACCCTTGTCACCCACCACAGCTCCACCATTCATATCGAAGGGACCCTGGCAGGGAAGACGTCAGAAGATGCCAGACGGAAGCATCAATCAATTGAGGGGAGCGAATGAGTCTCGTGGCACGTTGGTCCAAAGCGTCGGTTTTTCTAGGTGCCAAGGTGCTTGGCTAATGTTTTCTTTTGGCATGATTCCATCTACACGTACGCCGAGGCTGGCCGCCGTGCTGCTTAGGATGGCATACATCCCCGTGTCGAGCAAAACGAGCCCATTTGAGATATCCTGCCTGCTGCTACTTGCACATTGTGCTGCAGTCGGGACTGGTACGTACAGTCTTAGTCTGCATGCGGTACGGAGGTCGCCTTCAAAAGTCTTTTCCGGCCCCCCTGTCACAGCAGACCGTCCTGTCAGCTGGCTTTCGGTCGTATACGCAGTATTGTACAAGGGATACCGTTTCGGACAGTTTATTTTCTAAAGGTAGAGTTTGATTGGATAAGCAATCCCTGCACCTACTCCGTTGCGACCCCACGATATTTCACGGTAAAGCGACAGCTGGTCAGCAGCTGTGCCAAGAGACTTGGCGACAAGGGCGGCGTCCGGCATCAATGGAGATCGGGACATGTCGACCGTGCTCGTGCTACAATGTCCGGTATTCTCCTTTCGTCATGGGTCCACGATTGCAGCGGTACAGGGAGACAGGTGGCCCGATTGCTCATCTATGTACAGCAAGGACCAACCGGCTATTCATCGTGGAGATTGGCGCGTATGGGACAAGTTGGACTTTACCATTTTCTCCTTGTGCTACTCTCTGGACGAGTGACGAGGAGCCGATCATTTCAGCATTTCGGGCTCGTGACCAATAGCGAACCTGCCACCTGTGAAAGGGTCAAACGGACAATTCGTTCACATGTTTGTACGACGGCTCAAAAAAAAAATCAAGATATGTATGTTTGCCCAGAAAGTCAGCCATCAAGCAAGCAATGCGCGAGATCTATGTATATCTGCGGCATAGAATCTGTCTCGGGGTTTCGGTTATTATCTCATCGTCCCCAATCTCCGTAATATACAAAGATGGGAAAGATGGGCTACGACTTGAATATCGAAACGAGTACTCAAGGTTTGCCTACCATCCTTGCATACGAAGTGTGTAGATATCGTATGATAACAAGCAGATGGCTTGTCGACTGCCGGTAATCCTTCGTCGAGCGGACCGTGTGGCCGTTGAGTCGATTTCCTGTGTCCGTTTTTTCCTGGCCGTTTCTCTAGTTGGTAGTAGTCGAGGTGTAGTCAAGAAAACACGGTCAGTTTCATCATTTAGGCTTCGGGGTTTACGGTGTTCATAAGTTGAGACGAACAGTGTTTCTACATGTAGCGTGTATTTCTGGCAAGTCTGTCCAGAAGTGTCTGTCTCCATTCGACGTTCGTAGTGGTTGTGGACGACCTCAGCACTACGACTAATCAAAAAGACTTATTAGTCAGGGCAAGATGGAACTTTGCGCACAACCTGGGAATGCACACCCGTTTTCGGCGCCCCGGAGGTGAGGCGGTGAGTTGGCCACACCCAGTATCGCCGAAATGAGTGTCCGACTATGCCGTGTGTCCAGAAAGTGTTTGCAAAGTCCAGATGACAAATACCCATCCACCATCCACCACCAAGGTCGAAACCAACCTTGATGGGTTGTTTGGTCTCTTGGTGAGAGAGGGTATGGCGTCTACAGGAACAAATCTGCTGTTCCTACTTGCAGTAGCAGCACTTATGCACCGGGAAGCTGCGGGATACTGCATAAAGCCCTATGCGGAACCCGAGTCTAGAGTCTAGACTTTAAGCGGGTCTTTGCAAGGAGCATATGGGCTGATCGATAGAAGCGGATGGTTGCGCTCCTTTGCTCCTTCGCATTCTGGACTTGCGATGAGTGAAGAGTTACGAGACTGGCCGAGGCACATCTCTACTATATTGACACAATCCTTCGAACATCAATTCAGATCCGATTAACTATATAAGTAACAACATGCACTTATACTCGTAATCAGCAATATATACGGAGGTATGTACGGATATGTCGCAACACCATTGCCCTCTCGACTGTGTGCAAAGAGAAGAAGATAAATCACCTCAAGTTAGCCACGTTCGTGACCAATGTGGAAAATCTATATATGTGCTACAGGTACTGCACAGAACTGCCTCATTCGTTCTCCTGCAGTGCGCCATTGCAGCACGCCATTGCCGCCAAGTGTACGGAGCAATGGGCAGATGTCTGCAGGAAGGACCCAGCATTTGAGATCATGCCGCTATCAATCCATGTACCTCCCTCTGCATGGCATTATCATCAAACCAATACTCCAACCCCCTCACCAACACCCACCACCACTGCAGTCCATAAGCCAGACGGCTAAAGATGAGCATGGAAAGCCTTGGCACACAATCATTGCACGATTTGCGCTCCGTCATATTCCTGCAACATAGTAGCACTTAAAAGCTTAGACTCTCAACAATAAGTATATGCTCTCGATAGCTCAGTTGGCAGAGCGATGGACTGTAATTGTCACACTTGTAATCCACAGGTCGCCGGTTCAAATCCGGCTCGGGAGAGCAGTCACATTAGCTATCACACATCCTAGATGTGAGTTTCCTTTTTGCGTTTTTGTCAATTTTCTTCCCTTTTTGTCTGCATTACTATAAACACTTATAGGCCAGAGAGCATTTTCTTGCTTTTGGTTATTGATGTGTCCTGCAATAGTGACACATAAGAACATAGATTAATCCCAGTGCTAATTCAACTTTGTTGTTTTGCTCAACTCAGTAATAGCAAGTATCAGAAACAGGGAACATTGATTTCCATATCAACGGCGTTATCTCCAACTGACTTCATACAGTGAATGCACTCAACCATAAATAACAATCATAGCTAAGAGTTACTAAATTATCTATCAAGGAAGAGGGTAGGAAAAAGAAGAAGAAAAGGAAATTGGTCTTTTGGTACTACTATATACAAGAAGGGAATTGGAAGAAAACCCAAACAACCCAGAACCACCCACCCACTAATCCATCCTTCCTGCCTCAGTGATGATGATGCCGCCGGTGCAGTTGCTCGCGCCTGAACCATCGCCGGTATGCCGCAACGGGCTGTGTTGCTGCCGTGGCCATGGTCGTCATCGAGTCACCACTATCGCCAGAAATAGGCATCGTAGTCGCCGCGTACATCATATTACTGTTCCCCGTACCCAGCAGCACACCCGTTCCGCCAATTGTCCCTGGCCCTGCCGCTACACCGCTGCTCATGGGGAACGGCGGCTGGACCGTGACGGTGACCGAAGGTACTACGGCTGCTGCTGCCGCCGTGACTGTCACGTAGACGGTCGTGGGCTCACAGCCCGCGGGGCAGACCGGCCCACTACCACCAGCAGCAGCGGCTGCCGAAGCCTGGACAGCTCCAGGTGCTTGTGATGGTGCAGGTGCAGGTGCCTGAGGAGATGCGGCCGGTGCGTCACCGCCCTTTGCCTGCGCAGCCGCTGGCGACGTCGTCGGGGCCATGGACAGCCTGTTGGTCATGGTCGTCGTGAGGCGCTGAGTACCAGGGGCGCCGGCGGTACCAGGGGCACCGGAAGGAGGTGGCTGCTTCCGCGCATTCTGAGGGCTGCTCTTGCCAGCGGGGACGACCGTCAGCATAGTCAACGAGGGGTTGTTGGCGACGGCCCCTACGACAGTAGTAGGAGGGCTGGAAGATGGAAGAAGGCTAAAGAATGAGCTAGAGGACTTTTGATTACAATAACGAGAGGAAGGTAAATGAAAAAAGGGAGAGGGTATGCGGAAGAGGAAGAGGAAATAGCAACTAACCTAGGAGCAGCAGAGGAGACCATGGGCACACCGGGAACAGTGCCCATCGCGGCGGTGGATGAGGCCGCGCTATACTGGTAGCTTGGAACGTCGGCGGCTGCTGCTGCCGGGCGGTGGTGCGCTTGGCTGGGCCGCGCCGGCGGCGACGGGCGCAACTGCCGATTGCGTGACGGGGCAGACGGTGGTCGACAGCGCGATGATTTCCGTGGTCACCGCTCCCAGCTTGGCCGCACAGTTCTTGACCTCGGGCCCACACGAAGTAACAGCTGTGAAGAAAAGTTAAACGAATTAGCAAACAAGATAGGAACACTCAGTATACGGACGTGTGTACTGTACTTACTATAGATGTTTGTTTGAACTACTGTCGACGTTGTGAACAACGGAGCCTGACTTGCGATCGGGGCCAAGGGACCCGACGTGTTGTGCGGCACGGATGCGTTGGCGTAAGGGGCTACGGGGACTACGACCGGCGAGATCGCCGGAGCGGCGGCGGCAGAGCTACCAGTGCCCAAGACTGGCGCAACGGCCGTCGTCGAGATATCGAGCGGCTTGGCGGAGGACTCCTTGACGGGGCACACGGTCGTGTAGAGGGCCACCTGCTCGGCCGTGACGCTGCCCATCATGGACGAACACTCCGCGGCGCCCGGTGCGCACGAGCTGACGGTGTATACGCTCGACGTGAAAACTGTCGACGTCATCATCGGCGGCGGGCTCGAGGGTGCCGCACTGCTGCTACCTGGGGCGGCAGATGCTGATAAGACCGCGGAAGAGCTCGAAAGATTGAGCGGTACGGATGCAGATGCGGAGGACATGCCCGGGCTTGATGAAGACGCGATCGCTGGTGAGCTAGTCGGGGCGGCCACGATAGCATTTACCGGGGGGTACGTTATGCCGTCCAGGACCTTGTTTGTGACGGGACAAATGGTTGTGTATAGAGACACCAGCTCGGTCGTCACTACCCCCTTTCCAGGGCAGTTCTTGACTTCCGGCGCACACGAGGTGACCGTGTAGATGTTCGTGGAGTAGATGGTGGAGATCGAGGAGGTGGTGATCAAACTGCTGCCGCCAACACTGCTATTGCCGACGCTAATAGCAGCAGCAGCAGACGAAGACCCAGACGCTGTACCCGAGGAGGTGGCCGCCATGCTCGAAAGCACGCTTGACGATGCGCTTCCGGATGCAACGGTGGAGCCCGAGTTCAGTGACAAGCTTGAACCGCTGTGCGATGTTACGGATGCAGAGCCACTCAAGCTACCCGTGACCGTGCCACCTGCACTAACAGACGAAGCCGCGTAAGAGCTAAGCGAAGAAGTAGTGCCCAGGATAAGGGAGCTGAGACTGCTCAGGAGACCACCAGTCGATGTCGACGGGCCGGAGCTCAACACACTCGAGGAACCCCCTAGCGAGGCCATGGAGGTCACAAGGCCGGAAGAGGCACCCGACGACGAAAGCGCGGGTGAGGAGGCTACACTGGAGGTCACCAGTGTCTAGGGTCCTGATGATGCCACCGAGGACGGGATCCCAGAAGCAGCGTAGAACCCCGCTGTTTTCGAGGAGGGGAGGCCAGATGCCGCATAGGACGACGCCGCGCTTGATGCCTGAGCTGATGAAGCCGGGTGGCTCGACGCAGGAGATGACGGACCAGAGGCAGCCTGCGATGTAGGGGCGGCCGACGAAGCTGGAGGACTTGACGATGCAGGATGCGACGAACCAGCCGCGGGCGACGTCCCTCCCGACGGGGCTGGGGATACAGGGTATCCACCGACTTCTCTCTGGAAGTTCGGCAGAGAGACCGACGCCGCCGCCGACGAGCTGCTGCTCGCCGGTTTCTTGGAGGCTGCCGACGACGACGGGGTCTGGCAGCCGTCCTTGATGATCTGGACGCTGCTGCGCAGGCCCGACCGGCCGTTGTACTTGTACGCGCAGGCCGGGTACTTGTTGGTGATGTTGACGCTGCGGACGTAGCCGACGTAGGGCGCGCCCTTGAGGTCGGTCTCGCCGCCGGCCCACTTCTTGGTCCAGTACGAGCCGTCCGGGTCGCCGCCGTCCCAGACGCCGAGCTGGAGCTTCATGGGGCCCTGGGGCACGTCCTTGGCGGCGCGGACCTCGCGCTTGACCTTGCCGTCGGCCGAGGGGAACGGCGTCGTGCCGAACTGGTTGCCCGAGAACTCCCAGTCGATCTCGTCGAGGGTGTCGCCTCACAGCACGCGCTGCTGATCATGCCGACGCCCGGCGCGATCTTCATGACGACGTCGTAGCGGCCGCCCAGGAGGTAGAAGTCGGTCCAGAGGTTAGGCGCGTCGCCCTTGTGGTTGAAGGCGAACTCGGCCCCCTTGGAGTTGAAGTTGACGACCTCGTAGTTGGCCATGATCCAGTTGGCCGGCAGCGACGTCTCCTTGGTGAAGTCGATGTAGTAGTTGCTGGACAGCCACGCCTTATTCGGAACGCAGCCGTCTCGGAGCATGGGGTTGCAGTCCGAGTAGAGCTGGGCTGCAATGCCCAACACACTCAATAAGCCATAAAAATGTCTTGCTGGCATAGTTTCTGATAGACCTAGCTAAGGGTCGATTTACGATGAACAGGGTATCGTTTGGCTAAAACAGGAAATCAGAGGCCTGCCCAACATCCCAGATGCCGGCCATTATGAGTAGCCCGGCTGATAAAGAGTCATTGTCAGGTTTGGGTGCGAGTTCACTAGCAACAATGTCAAAGAGAACTGGTAAAGTGTCGTCAATTTTTGGCCCCTTCCGGACATCGTCACTGGGGAGAGGAAATGTCATTGTATAATGGAGATTACGATCTTTAGCAGAGTAAGATTAAACTGCAGTTGGTACAATGCATTGCTCAAACAGCTTCACAGCGGCAACTCAGGCCATTCGAAATCTTTATGATGCTGGTAAAAGTACAATGGCAATGGTGGATGTAGGAGGCAATGTCGTTTGCCGAGTGTTGTGGCACAACATTGGTTGGCTGTTCAGTCAGTCTTGGGGCTTGTTTTGTATGTAGTATGGCGCCGGTTGACTATAGATACCGAAGCTGTTAAAAGAGAAGAGAAGAAGTAAGACAGACGTGTAAGCCTATAAGCCTACTGAGCCTGGTGTTGTCGAGTGACAAAAGGCCGCCATGGAAGTCATCGAGCGAGCGTCCTTGCCAAGATACGAACATTAGATTAAATGGCCTAGCAGATCTAAGTATGCAGGAATACAGCCTGATGCATTTATATATAATATATGTATACATATAATGAGCTGGGATTTCCAGAGCAAGGAAATAACCGTCTGCTGGCCGAATGTTCCAAGTGCGACTCCCAAAGCCGAAGAAAGGACAACTCCAAGCAGCCGGATGTGGACATCCTGTATCGTTATTTTCTTTCCAGAATCTACGGCCATATTCGCGACAGGTTTCTCTTCCCTCCGTACTTCGGACTGGGTGCGACCTGGGATACAGCTGCCGTCGGGTTCATCTTCGGTGTCCCTGCGACCTGGAGACAGCACGATGTCAAGCGCTTCTTCGCTATCACAAGGGATGCTGGGTTCGGCTTTGGATCCCATCGGATCGGTACTTGGCTCACGGAGCCTCAGGCTGTAGCTGTCTACGCTGCGTACCAATAACATAACTTACCTACTCATTGTGCCTCACCCTCTGCGGAGCCATCCAGAATAGTGACCGGAGTGATGCCTAAGGCTAATCGCTTTTCCAGGCTGGAGACAACGTTCTAGTTGATGATGCTAGTGGTGGTACTGTAGTAAGTCGAAGCTTACCAATCACCTCCCGTGCCCGACATTGGGGGATAAAACTCATTACCGATCGAAGGACTTTTGTCTTCTCGAGGTCAAGAGCATGTATACGTACTGGATACCCAGATTTGGCGCGAGGAAATTGCCCGGCAAAGGTACTCTAACTGAGCACATTAAGAGCTGACGTCCCCAATGAAGTTTACTTCGGTTCAGGAGATGACGTTGGTTCCGCCAACATCGACGATAAGTCCCAGTGGCTTGCAACAAAGAAGCAAGAGATACTCGGGCATGGACTGTTGGGACTGAGCTCGGCGATAGAGATCAAACAAACCGTCTGGCGCATGCGGCACAGCGAGGACTTTCAGAACAAAGAGGTAGCTCTGGGTTTAGCTCGGGTTGCTTAAGAGGGAGAAGTATAGCCCCACGAGACCATCCCACAGGCTCAACGGCCTATTAATGCGATGTTCCTAGGCACGTCTTGATACTTCCAATGCGATCCATGGTGGTTAGCGAAGGAAAAAATCAGCTGATGTATATGATGTGGCAATTTGTGGTTAAACGATCTCGTACTCCTACAGCGTTGTTGAAGTCTAGGAAGCAGGAAGGAAGAATGCACGTGCGCTGCACTCCACCTGACATTGCAGAAAGCCTTGGCCGGCAGCCGGTTCCTGCCATTCGGGGCGAGGGGTGTGGGTGAGAGCGAGCAAGAAGGAGGACCCTTGTTCTCGGTCTGGTAGCTTCCTCAAAGCAAGATTTCTTCGTCCATTTCGAGCTGGTTTTCCAATTAATAAGGGTGCAAAGGAAGGAAGGAAGTGCCTATATAGAGCAAGTACCGGCCAAAGTACATGTACGTAAAGCTACATACTTCAGTCAGGTTGCAATTGCGTGCAGAAGGACGCCTCTTTTTTAGTGACTCTGCCGACTACTACCAGCTCCAGATCTTCGCATGCTTGATTTCAGGCGGTGGATTTAACAACGGCTGCCTTACTTTTCTCTACCCTTCTTCGTCCCTCGCTCCCTCCCTCACTCTATTCTCGTGGAATGTGCCACCCTTCTCTTACTAGCACCTAGAGAAGCAGGGATCTATACTCTTATTCGCCAGTGCAATAGTCCCCCAAGTGGCCAATCGAACGACGGAATCCTTCCTTTCCACTTCGGGCTGACTGATCTTATCCCACTTCGCTTTCCATAGTCCCGCTGCTCAGCCCACTCGAGCACCAAGCTTGCGAACCACCATCCCTCTCTCACACCACCTGCACTTTCGCACTATTCATTCCTTTGAATGCTTACAGTCTCTCCAATACATGCTTTACGCGCTTCACCACGACGACGACTTTCGCATGCTTCCAGAAGCATCATTACATCATAAGTTCCAATAGACTACATTAGACCCTACCCTGCCGCCGCCGCCCGGATCAACATCCTTGCCGCACTGAGACACGACAATGGGGATTTTGGGCCAGAACAAGTCCAAGATCAAACCGGCGCCACAGACCATCACCGTGCAAAAGGTCGTGGTCCCGCCGAAGCCCAAGCCGCGCTCCAGCCTCGGCCCCAACCCGTCGTCCTCCAACGCCAACGGCCTCCGCGCTCCCTCCTCCGCCAAAGCCGGCAGCGCCTCCCGCCTTTCGCCCAACCACAAGCTAGCGCGCACCAAGAGCGCATCGCCGTACCCGTCGTCGTCGGACGAGAAGCGCGCCGCCGAGCGCAAGCGCAAAGTCGCCAGCACCCCACGCGACTCGCCCGCCTTTGCCGACGACGACGATGACTCGGAAGGCGACGAAGACGACGACCCGTTCCGCAAGCGCCGGAAGCTGATCGATGACACGGGCGACCCCAACCGCCGATTGCGCCACAAGCGGGCTTTCGACGACAAGATTCGGGACTCGCGGATTGTACATGCAGCACAGCTGGCTTCGGTCGAAACGGACTGCGAACCTATATTCGGAGCGAAGAAGGACGAGGTCGCCGTACAGCTCCAATACCCTTCGCGCTGCAAGCCCGAAAAGTAAGTGGCCGCAGCTGACTTGCGCTCGCTACAAACACTGACAGACTGATAGGTACGAACTGGTATGGAAGAAGGACAGGATCGACGCCGTCGCCGATATTCTCAAAGTTGTTAAGCACGTTGCCGAGACATATCTCACCGAGGACGAAGCGCAACCTTTCATAGACAACCAAGCAAGCTTTCGAAGACGGATGGAGAGGGCCTCAAATGAGAATATCCATGACCTGGCTGCTTTCAAGTCCGCACTAGAAGACTACAACAAGAAGCTATTTTCACTGGTAGAGAACGGCACAATAGCCAAGAACATCGAGAAGAGACATCGTGTCCCTCCTGAACTGGTCGACTTCATCCTCACCCAAGTCTACGACCGAACCGTCGCACCCAAAGTCGAACTTCTTAACAAATACCAAGCCGGCAGCGACAACGTGTATGGCGAGCTGCGATATCCTTTCGTGCGACATATTCTACACGAGCATTGCCACATGACGTCGGATCAAGTATATGTCGATCTCGGATCAGGAGTTGGCAACACCGTCCTGCAGGCTGCCCTCGAAATAGGCTGCCGGAGTTACGGCTGTGAGATAGTCGATCAGTCGTGCAATTTCGCCGACGCGCAGTTGGAGGAGTTCAAGTCTCGGTGTCTTTTGTGGGGACTGGCCCCCGGGCGAGCGCATCTCGAAAGATCCGATTTCCGCCAGAACCCCAAGATGTCCGAAGTCTTGAAAGAGGCCGACGTTATCCTGGTGAACAACAAGGCGTTTACGCCACAGCTGAACAAGGCCCTGACGGAAATGTTCTTGGACCTCAAAAAGGGCTGCAAGATCATATCACTCAAGAACTTCGTCCTCGGAAACGAGAAGAACTCCACCAACGATGTCGCTAATAGCATCCTTGACGTCGAGGAGCATCGATATCATGGAGACTGGGTCAGCTGGGCCAGTTCGGACGGCGAGTACTTCGTGTCGACCAAGAAGTAGTGCGATCCCGCGTGGCCGTTGAAGTCCCGTCGTAACCGTAGAGCGGGGATCGAAACAATGTTCTCTGCGCACACCGGCCCGAGTCCTTGGTATGCAACCCGGACGTGGCCGAAGGCTCTGGAGAGTACGCAGGCGAAGTTTCGAGGACTAAAAAGAGTTCTCTTTCACCGCTGAGATTGGGGTGGACCTTGGACGCGACTTATCGAAGGAGGTTTTTAATATTTGCATCATCGGCATAGCCTTGCGTGCATTCCCTTTCAAAGTATTTTTCAGACACAGAACTCTTAGAAAGCGAGAGCGCGTTACTTCGTCGCAAGGCTTGAAACCTTGGAAGGAGGAAGAGAAGTGTATGGACTTACATGTATAGACCATTTTTGTATACACATAGGATACCACCAGAGCGAAAAGAAAACCAAATTCCCCAACAAGCGTCCGCTTTTCCCTGTAGACTTGGTGAGACAAGAATCGTATCCCATTTGGACCCCTGTTGTTGTTGTCGAAGTTGGTCTCTATCGCCCGCTTCTGTGTGTCGGCTCGTTGGAGAGATTCATGGCGTCGGCCTCTTGCGCCATGCGCTTCATCCACCTGTCCACCAACTCCTTGTTCTCGGCCGCGACTTTGGCGGCCTTATGCTCGGTCACGTCGATTTGGATATTCAAGGTCAAGTTGTCATCTTGCACCTCCTATAATGTTTTGCCGCCGCCGCCGCCCATATTAGTAACTGCGCAAACACCCCACCCATCCGCCGCGACTTGACTTGACTTGAACTCACCTTGAGTAGCTTGGTCTTGCCCACGAGCTCCTCGTTCCGGTCCTTGAGCTTCGTCGCCAGCGTGTTGCGCTCGGCCGTCAGGTCGTGGATGCGCTTGTCGTCGGCCTTGGACTTGGCGCGCAGCTTCTGGAGCTCGGCGGCGCTCGTTTTTAGTTTGGCTTGGAGCTGACCCTTGGCGCGCAGGGCTTCGGCCAGGTCGAGCTTGAGCTGGGCGGTGTTCTTGTTGGGTTGTTGGTTCTGGGTGGTGGTTGTATTGTTGTTGTCGGTTGCGCCGGTAGTGTTGTCGGCGGCGGTGGGCGGATTTGTTGGTGGTGGGGATGTTGTGGTTGTGGAGGAGGGAGGCGGCGGCGAGGAGGGGGATGGGGATGAGAGTTTTTGGGCTAGGACTTCTTTTTCGGCTTCGAGGGAGGCGACACGGTCGGCGAGCTGGGAACCTGGTGGACGGGGTGGGCATTCGCATATTAGTTACAAGAAAGTTCCAACAACCACAGACAGACATATCACTTCTACTGCGACTCACAAGCTGCGACAAGGTCCCTGTTCACGGGGTTGGCCCGTTCTGCCTCCTGGAGGTTCACCAGGTATTCGTCGCGCCAGTCAGGCATGGCGGGCAGGCAGAAGCAGACGACGTGCGAGCGAATGAGTGCTTGTTTATGCGATGCGATGCGACGCGACGACGACACACAGCAGTAGGCGAGCTGAACAAGAACTGGAAGAAGAAACAACAACACGCAAGTTTACCCCGCCAAGCAGGGTACGCAAATCGGTCGGTACAAGAAGACGACGGCAAGAGAAAAAGAGCGTTGGTTGGGGAAGTCCTGAAAGATGCGCAGCTCGAAATACCAGATTGATAGGTATTAATTCGGGCCAAGGGAGGGAGATGAATGGTCATGGACAGCTCATCTCCTGGTAAGTTCAATGGTGTTGGGTCCGGGTTAGCCGAAAGATTGTTTGAGCCTCGCCGCCCTTCCTTTCCGACAGCAGCAAGACAAAAGGAAGGCCCGCGCGCCAAGCAGCCGGGTGCTACTTACGACATGAACGAACGGGCGGGATGACGCATGAAACAACGAGTTGAGGGGCAGTTGTTTAAATTCAGTGCTAGAAGCATATCCGGGGGTTGCACGCAGAAGCCGGTAGTAGGCACCTGCTACCTGTCAAACAAGGGGGGATGATGCCTGTGTGAATCTTTCTTGCTTCTTATTACTATTGACGTCTAAAAAAGCATTTATATCAATATGTCTGCAAATATATTTCAATGCACTTGGACTTTGCATGCCTGGGACTTGTTGCAGATGATTCTGCTCCGCACATGTGCCATGTCACACATCTCAGACCTTAACAGGTATACTGCTAAAAGGAATGCCTTATATACTACCATACATAGCCTTAAGAAGAAATGATACAACTATAATGACTACATTATTTCAATGCAAAAAGGAAGCCACTGCTAGCATGTGAGAAGCGCAAAAAGAGGAGCGAGCGTGGATCGAACACGCGACCTTAGGATAATTGCGAATCGTTAACTGCAATCCCACGCTATACCACTTAGCTACCGCTCCCTGATTCGGTCTTAGCCATGATGTGCTGCTCGAAACTCAGAATATTAGAGTATATAGCATCTTTACCGACTATCGCTGAACTTAGGTGAGCAGATTATATTGCTTTTTGGTCTACAGTTATAATATTGTCTTACATAAAAGGTAGGTTGCTTTGTACATTTCCTAGACTGCACGTGGTGATCATGCTGTTTTGAAGTACAGTATACTAACTAAGTCAATCAGGCATCTTCCATTCTGTTCCTAAGGTATGCTGCCGAACAGGGTCATCGTGCGAGTTGCGGCAGCTTTTGAATACGGTTTCAGCGCCAACATTGATTCGAGCAGTCACAGGAGAGAATCTGGCGGCGGAAACTCAATTCTGGACATAGATAAACCTCAACGGTATGTTTGATCACTATCGCTCTTCTCACGCTTGGAAGCTTCCAGGGTCAAGGAAAACATGACACGACAAGAGGATGCCATGATGGCCCCTCATCTACAGTGGAAGCCTGCCTCCGAATCATAGAGGTTACTGGGTAGGACTTCCGCGAACAAAGCTTTAGCCTCTTTGTTGTGTAAGCCTCCGTAGACTTACATGGGATACAATGCCTTGTCAGGCAAGAAATAAAGGCATTGTTGATATCAAGACAACCTTAATTCAAGCTGGCATGTCCTCTCCCGAAGAGAAGATGGGAGAGTATGCATGGTACCGTCAACAAAAATCCCAAGCAAATACTCGTCATTGTCACATAGCCCAGGCCTCCGACCGCTTTATCGTCTTTTAGTTTGGAGGAGTTGGTTTCACTCGCTGTGCGGCACGAAAATGGAGAAATCGGGCGGAGATGAGCTGCGCATCTGGCTCAGGAATAACACCGAGATTCTTACTTTGAATCAGACCATCGAACTCCTGGACCATACTCTGGACGAGACCAAGGATGCGGACAAGGGCGCCGACTGCATAGACGCCTGGATGAAATGGGCGGTGGAGCGGTTTACCCCGGAACACATCAACGACGGGTTCTTTACCGCCAGGAAGTATGGCCTAGGGGACGTCTACATGGTGGCCTGGAACGACGCGGATACGGGGCTGGACGAGATGATGGCGGATATAGAAGCCAAGATAAAGATGGTGGATGGGCAAGATGGGGAGAAGGCCATGATGAAGGTTCACAATGAGAACCAAGATGAACAGGAAGACACGAATAGTCATGATAGTGGTACTGAGTCGGTGTCTTCGAAAAGCAAAGAAGAGGACCAGCTCCTAGAGTAAGTCAGTGCCTGCCTAGAAGAGGTAAGTGTGGAAGAATCTACTGTGCGTGATCGGCTCGGGCTTATGTGAAAAATCAACAACGATACGCTATTTTCCGGCATCGATTGCCGTATCCAGTCGATATGAAAACCTGGTCCTGGAGAAGGAGATCCGGAGTGTGTTCCAGTATAACTGGGCAGAACTGGGCAGGACCCGGGGGATCTGATATGGATGTGTGTTTACATACAGGTCATACCCCTGTTAGTAGATATGGCAGAAAGTAGATATGTTGGTTTTAATGCATAAATTTCTGCCGTCAGCGCTGATTTTGGTGTACTAACAGATAAAACAGATAACAAATATGCTTTCTGAAAATATCTAATTACAGGGGGTCTGTACAGGGGGTTCCGGATCCCTGTACACCCCCCTGTACACGCTGATTTAAGGTGTAAAATTTGACCTTTTCAGGGTCAACAGGACCCCCCCTCCCAACCACCACCAGCACCACTATATGCATACAGCAGCAACACCGCATTCAGCACCACCACATGGAGCATTATCGTGGCTGATCTCATCGTAATTGGTGCTGTATGCGGTGCGGTATTGTATACGATACTGTATGTGGTGGTGCTGAATGCGGTGGTGCTGTATGTGGTGTCAGAATTGGTGCTTTTTGAGTGGGAAATGCACCAATTATGAAGCCCCACAAAAAGTCACGTGCGAGCCCTTAAGTAGATATATTGGGGAAAACGCATAAATATTCGATGCCCGAGTCTCATCTACTAACAGGGGTAGGCCCTATACATTGCTTCATCTTGCTAAGGCAGGGCCTGTGATAGGCGAGGCTTCTATTGATAGGACGTTTTATGGAGGATGCAACGGTGGGGTCAGCACCTATCGGAGCTTAAAGCACGAAAATGGCCAAGGAAGTGGTCGGGTAGCCGAATGTTCTGAACAGGCCATGCTCCACCCCCTGGCTGAAACAAAATGGGGGGAGTTGGTCTTAGGATAAGCGCTAAAGGCGCCATGCGGGTGGGTTGCCGTGGCGACGCGGGCAACGGCTGGCAAAGTTGGGAAAACGGTGCTGGGGAGCTCAATGGTTTGGCCGACTTTGTCTTGCTTCTCCTGCTGAACCTGGAAATTTAATATCTGACTTGTGCTATTGTTGATCGACTTTGCACCTTTTGAAGGCCGAGAGATCACTACGACTTTCCCCTACCTAACCCCCCCTCCCCTCCACCGACTCAGAGAGCTTGGACATTCCCTTCTTCCTTTTCATTTCGGAATAGCCTCACCACCATCATTCCACCACCTCTCTCTCTCTCACTCTCCCACTCTCGTTTGCAGCTGTTTTGTTGCGCGCCCGTGTTTGACTTTCGTAGGATCGACCGCCTGTGATGATTACCAATTAGGCAGAGTCGCAGTGTTGCTCTCACCTGGCCTGACTCGAAAAGCTTCGACTACTATTTTGATGCAGATCCGAAGAAAAAGGAAGGAAACAACATCCCGCCTTGATCAACGCGCACCAAACCAATTCAGATCGCAGAACCCTACTTGATGCTTCATGCCAATCTCTCTCCACAACTCCAATATTTACATCGCAACTACATCTTACCCCTCCTCCAACAGCCGCTCGTTTCTCAAGAACCCCCTACGCCCGATATCACGCCCCGCAAACAAACCTACATCGGTAACCGCATCGAGAGGAATCCTACCCCCAAGATACGACCTCTAAGAGCGAGGCCTGCTCATCCACCACGATGGATCCCAGCTACCTGTCGCAACAAGTCAACACCATCATTGGCCAGCTACATGGCCTCTTCGATGAGATTGGCGTCCCCAACCATGATCGCGAGACGCGAGAGGCAGAGGTAAGGCAGCAGTGCATGCTGCACGTCATTCGCACAGACGCCGATGCTAACCCCCACGGTGTAGCTCTTTGCGGCCCTGTCAGATACCCTGAATAACCAGGTCAAAAGCGTGACCGCGGAGAAGAAGAAGATGCTGGACGATGCCAATCAGATCATTACCGTCATTCGTCAGATGGAAGCATCCTTGGACGAGTCCAAGTCACAGCGCCACTACTCGGAGGAAGACGACGAGCTCCGGATAACGTTTCCCCTTTCGCGGTGCTTGAAGGTGCTCAAGGAGAAACAAGTCCAGGTCGGCAGACTTCATCGCGAGAGGTTTGAGCAAGTGAAGAGTGAGTAATTTCCTCAGCGAACCTGCATGCGTCGCATCGCCTTACTTTCACCGGCGAACCCATTGACTGACACTGGATTGAATAGAACTTGTCCAGCTTTGGAATCCTACTCCTCACATCTAGAGCCTACCTTCGTCAAGATTGCCCTTCCGCCTACAGGACCCAACCAATCACTACCGCCATCATTCGATCTCTCGCCAGCTTACGTTGACAAGCTGGACGATGAATTCACGCGAGTGTACGAAGAGTACGCTCGCCGCGTTGCTACCGTCAAAGCTCTATCAGAGAACATCATCCAGCTGTGGGCAGAACTCGGTACCCCTCAGGCGCAAACTGACGCAGCAATCGTCAAATTCTACCGGGATGCGCCAGAGCAGCTTGGCTTGCACGAAGAGGATCTTGCGAGACTGCGAGGCAAGCGGGACAAGCTCTCCGACGAGAAGAAGAACCGAGAGAACCGCCTACGAGACCTGAAGACGTCCGTGGAAGCGCTTTGGGACAAGCTAGGAATCGATGAGTCGGAACGTAAGGGGTTCCTCAACGGGAACCGTGGCTGTGGCGTTCGACAGATCAACGAGTTCGAAGCTGAACTATCTCGGCTTAACGAGTTGAAACGACAGAATCTGCATCTCTTCGTGGAAGATGCGCGATACAAGCTACAAGAGCTCTGGGATGCGCTGTACTATTCTGAAGATGAGATGCTCGAATTCACCCCGGCTTTCTCAGACGTATATAGCGATGCTCTGCTAGAAGCTCATGAACGGGAAATTGCTCGCCTGGAGACCCTGCAAGAGCAACGCGCCCCCACCCTGGCGTTGGTCGAGAGACACCGCACTCTGACCCACGACCGGGACGAGCTGGCTGCATCCAGTCAAGATGCTTCTCGCCTGATGATGCGCGGCCAGAAGGGCGAAAGACGTGATCCCGGAAAACTGCTACGAGAAGAGAAGATGCGCAAGCGGATAGCCAAAGAGTTGCCCAAGGTGGCAGCCGAGCTACGCAAGGCACTTGAGCAGTGGGAGGACGAGTACGGTCGGGATTTCCTTGTGCACGGCGAGAGGTATCTGGACATCCTCGAGGCTGACGAACATCCACCAAGGCCAGCCACAGCAGGCGGAACTCGAGCCAAAACACCAGCCAACCCGCCACAGTCGGCAGCGAAGAAAGCGCCGCCGCCGAGCCGAACAAACAGTACTGCCAGCAAAGCAGGAGGTAATCTCACACGGTCCAAAACCCCCAATGCCCTTACCAGCGGCACTGGGTCCCTGAGAAGAGTTCCGCCGCCGATACAGGTACCCGGGAACCCTAAGAGCCCATCAAGGATGCCCATCCCTCGAGCTCCTCTGTCGAACATGAAGGATGGCAAGAACTCCCCCGAGAGACCAAGGCCGGAATCTCAAGCTCAAGCACCCCTTCGGTCTGCCCCGTTGATGCGTGCTCCTCCCCCAAAATGCGAGAGCTTGTGCCAGGACCGCCACTGGCAACACCCAACAACCCCTACAAGGGGTTGGGACTGATGACTGGCAGCAGCAGCAACATCCGGGCGGTTGAGCCCGAAGATGTATACCTGGATCGAGAAGCATCTCAATCTCAATCAAGCTATAGCCGGTCGCAAATGTCGCAAATGACGGCCTCTAATTACTCGCATACTTCAGCGGGCCAGAACGAACGGTTCACGCGCTCTGGATACCCACAAGCACCGCCTCTCAGGCAAGTGTCGGATACTTCGACAGCGACGACGGTGTCAACAATGTCCACGGCCGTGTCGGGCTCGGAGAATTGGGAAACGTACGACGACAACTCGGAGCCGGAGCCGGATGCATCCGATACCTACTACGCCAAGGTACGGGCAGCACAAGCACATGGCAAACGCTTTACCCCCGAGGATCCCTACTCGCGGCTGCAGTCGAGCCAGACCAAACGGATCCGGGGCATTCCACCTATGCATGCCGGCCATGGTACAGTGGATGCAGAAGGGAACCGAACTATCTCGGGGAGCGAGTGGACAGATGACGATCCTTACTAAAGGGGGCGATGTGCCAAGCCCGTACGAGTCACGATGTATGAGGTTTCAAGCCTGACGCATCCTCACGATCACGGTTCATGAACATGACCGAAACGAACGACTTTTGACGATTCTCGGTGATTCGCATTTTGCAGCCAGCCTCGTCCTTCTCCGAGGCTATCTAGCGACATTTTCTTGCGCTTCTGCTTCTTCTTTCTTCTGTCCACTTTTGTGTTCACATGAACATATATCACAGGCTGGCTCTCTTCTTGTAGTCTCTTTTATTGCATATCATTTTCCTGCCGCAAGGCTAGAGGAGGACCATTGGACGGTTCACTCTGAATGAGTGGCCCCGCTGGATAAAAAGCTTCCTTTTTTCTTGTTTGTATTGGTGTAGATGGTCCAATGGGGGAGAGCTACTCCCTGACCATGTCGCCAAAAACCGATGTGTATACGACACCCGAGTTTGTTTTCTTGGTTGGAATCCGATAATAGGGAAGGGGGAAGGGGGAAGGAACATGAAGGGCTTGGTCAGCGAGCATGGGGTGTACTTAGGCGTCTGGTTCCGGCGTTGGCAAGGCATATAAGGTGGTTGCTAAATGTTGCGTGTTGTTTGTTGTAGCCAAATTCCATCAATGAGATTTTTTTTTACGCATGGCTGTCCCTTGCTAGAATTACTGTCTGTGATGTGTATGTGTTGGTGTCAGTAGAATCCTCCTGCCTTTCTTATATAAGTATCACATAGGCTAATAGGCGTGCCGATCAACGTTGAGCCATGTGCTGCGAGTCAGTAGAGTAGCATGGTTGTTAGTATGTACAGTAACAGACACAGGCATTTGACAAGGCTTAGCGCAATGACGCCAATCGTCCGCGGGGAGCCCAGCACCGCCTCAGTGCATGTGTTCCTCAATGTACCTGTAGGGATATAGCTACTACTGATAGATTAAACGGCTGTTGGTGGTAGCCACTTGTTATTGGGGGCCGCCCCCTTTGGCCATCACGGATCTCGCGAATTACGTATGTCCCCCCGAGCGACTGGGTGATCGTTTGTCTCAGCATTATTATTTTTCTTACTACTCCTGCCAAATCCCACGTCCGATGCTACCGCACTGCAGAATTGTAAATATATTGTATGCAAGTGAGAGTTCAAATCAGCGTCAATTATTTTGTTTGCGTTTTATCGATGTCTGTTGGAAATCACGGGTCCATGAGCTTGTTTGTCCTGCATCATACCTTCTTCTTGCCTTGACCTTCGATTTGTTACTTCCTACCTATGCCAACCAACACAACACACCGGTGTCACCTAATTCCAAACCGTTCAACATTAGTGAAAAGTAACTCCTCGCCCATCTCTTTTCCCAATCGTTCGACCGGGCGTGTACTTTTTCAAATGGTCTGAGCAGAAGAAGATTGAAGTATATGCGACCAGACACCACATCGCGGCGCCTTCCCGCCGTCTGATCCGTCTACACTCATGCACCATCCGCCAGGCACTCCCACCGGCCGACTCCTTCCCAACTCGCCGGCGGCGTCTTCTTCTCTCCTATTACTCAGAATGGAGGTGGAGGAGCAGGAGCTTCTTCTGCCTACTCGGCAGCGCTAAGGGGCGCCTCCCTGGCCTTCCAGAAATCGACGACACCGCAATCCACTCCCAAGTCGAGCCCCCACGGGCAACAGCAACAGCAACAGCAACAGCAACCGCGTGCTACGAACACGAAAGATGACGGCAACCACGACAGTGAAGCTTTGATCGCGGCTACCTCGGCCTCCAGGGACCATAGCCTGTCTCGTTTCTCCCCGACACAAGCAGGTAGGAACAGCAGCAACAATACGGGCCGCATCAGTCGCCAGGCAACAGGCAGCAGCAGTGTAGCAGGTGAAGGCAACTATGGCCAGGAGAATGGGCAAAATCAAGGTGTCAGTAACCAACGCCCTCAGCAGCGCAGTGCTACGCCCCAGAAGCAGCAGCAGAACCTATACTCAGCCAACAACATGGGTGGTGCTGGCGCCCCGTCGCTGAAGCCACCAGGACTGGCACCCATGGGTCCAGACCCGCGGTCGCCCTCTTTCATCGCGGCTACTCTCGCCGCCAGCCGGTCTGCTAGCCCCAGCCGCCGCGAGCAGCAGCCCAATACTGCCCAGACGACGACGACACCGCAGCATCACCCATACGCCCAGCAGGCGGCTACGAGGGTCAACAGGAAGGAGAGCGCTGCTGGGGCGGCAAAAGTATCTCAGCATAGCGCGGCGAGCTCGGTGACGGATCTGGACCTCACGGACACGACTTCGATCCCGACTACGAATTCCCTAATATCCATGTTTGAGAAGAATGAGGACACAACAACGACTGGAGGAGATACGGATCCTGTCAAGAAGACTGCTGCTACAACAGAGCCTGCCAAGAAAGCGGCCCCGAGGCTACGCCCAATCACCCCCCGCTAGCAGACAGTCCGATGGCTAAGCCAGAGGTATCACCTTCGATGTTGGCGAGTACAGTGGCTTGGGAGCAAGCGAGATCACCACCGGCACCGGTGTCCGGGACGAAGGACGAGGCCTCACCAACTGCTTACGCTGACAAGCTGGAAGTGAAAAAGCGCCCTCCGGCCCCTCCTGTCAAAGCTAGAAAGCCTGTTGGGGCTGCAGCAATGGTTCCAGAGCCGGAAGACATGGCAACAAGGCGGAAGCCCAAAGCAGCGACCCCTCCTCGGCGGGGAGCAGTTCGAAGATGGTGATATTGTCGCCCCGTCCGAGAAGAGCAGCGTCTCACAAGATGATATTGGGAAACGACCTTTCTTCGGAGGGGAAATGCTGATGGGCAGGAAGGCACCGGCAATAAGGTATTGCTGAATGAGAGCCTGAATCCGGGATCACGGCCTAGTTCTACTAAGACCTTGCCGGCCAAGACTACCCGCGCGGTGAACAAACCCCAGCCTCCACCCAAACCTCGACCTCGCAGATCTTCATCGACCTCTTCGAAAGACACTTTTGTCTCTGCATCTTCTGCACATTCACTCAGGTCCGGCTCACCTCGGGTCCGCTCACCTCGTGCAGCATCACCTAAAACGCCAGTCACCATGCCACCACGTCGGCCTGCCTCGGTCCAAAGCCTGCCCGCGCGCAAGCCAGTTCCACCTCCTGCGCCCCCGCGTCGAGCACAGGCCCAGACCAGTATCCCGTTTTCTTCGCTTACTAACGCGACCCAGGCGGGCATCCTAGCCTCGTCGCGCGCGAGTCCCAGCGCCACCTCTCGAGCGCCGCCACCGCTGCCGCCACCGCCGCGCAAGCAGACCCCGCACATGCGGCAAACGCTGCGGCAGCCGCCCAAGTCGGACGAGGACGAGGAGAAGGACCACCGGAACCGGCACAAGAAGAAGCACTTGACCAACAAGAAGAAGCACGCGCACCACGAGGGCGCACGCCGGCGCTGGCGCGAGCAGATCACGGAGCGGGAGCGCAAGCGCTACGAGGGTGTGTGGGCGAGCAATCGGGGCCTTCTTTTGACGCCATCCTCCTTTCCCACCGTTGTTCCGCCTTCTTCTGGAACGACAGCCGCGAATGCCAGCGCCAGCGCTCCCAACTTGCTGCTACACAACCGACGGCCATCCCACAACCACCGGAACAATTCGAGCGGCGGAAGCTCGCCTGCTTCCGACACGCTGGACCCGGCCGACTTCGTGGCCAACCTGGTGGCGCGCGACATCTGGTCGCGCAGCCGGCTGCCGTGGGACGAGCTGGCCGAGGTGTGGGACCTGGTGGACTCGCGCGGCGTGGGCGCGCTGGACAAGACGGAGTTCGTCGTGGGCATGTGGCTCATCGACCAGCGGCTGCGCGGGCGCAAGATCCCGCAGAAGGTCTCGGAGAGCGTGTGGAGCAGCGCGCGCGGGGACACGTCCGGGTCCCGGCGCCGCCGCCGTCGTCGGGGCATCATAAGAATCGGAAGAGGCATAGGTGACCAGCATAGAAGAAAGGAAAGGAAAGCAAGGGAAGGAAAAGAGATGCGAAGGAGTGTGCTGTCTATTACGTGGGTCGTCGTGATAGAGAAAGAAAGACGCTTCTCCCTTTCTCGTCTTGTTTTCTTCCTATCCTGTCATGGAGGGAATGATGGGAAGAAGGAAGGATTGTTTAGAGAAGGGCCTCTCTCCTTTCCCACTCCCATTTGTCTACCTAGTAGGAGAGAGGATGTCTGTCACGAGCATACCTAGAAAGCGAGCGCGCAAGCGGACGCAGAAAAAGCGCACACAAACTGTACACATATATACAGCAAGCATAGCATGGCATAGCATGGATACCAATGGTTTCACAAAGAAAGGGAATGGAATGGGATTAAGCAAGTCAGTCAGTCACCTAGAGCCAAGTAGTTAGTTAGCAGTACCTATTTTGAACTTCTCTTCCGAGGTTTAATAGGTCAGGCATTGATACCCCCCAACGTACATCCTTAATATTAGTATGTACATTGCGCGCGATTATAATTTAATGTTATTCAATTTCAATTCTATTTTACTCGTCCTTTTTTTTCTCCTGGCCGATGAGAAATAGGGGCCCGGGGTCTGGGTCTGGATGATGGTAGACGGATGGCAGCAGCTCACATACAATATTATATTGAAAAATAGCAGACTACGGGCTTTCCCTTCCAAATGTGACTAGTTGACTTTACGTACGATGTTTTGTCGTTGGAAAAAACAACAAATTTTGTCTCCCTACAGATGCAATCTTTTATCAATATAGACCAGATCTTCTCGATGCTGGCAATGGAGGAGAAACTATTTCATGCCAGCAGTGTGTTTTTCCAAATCGGCGTATATAGTTTCACCCTCCACTGCAGGCGACTTGACTTGGCTGTAGCATGAATGAAGCCTGCTGGTACAGTAGATATCAGTCAGCCGTCACGACAGCCAAATACATCGATACGCTATCACAAGTCACGTAATAAGCAAGCAAACCAGTCAGTCAGCCAGTCAGTCACTTTCTAAAAGCCGAGTACCTAGTTAAGATCAGACTGGGAAGGGACCATATATCATCAGTTTGCGTGTTGGGGGAGCTTTGTTCCTTCTCTTCTTTCATCGGGATTTCTCTCCTTTCTTCTTCGTCCCTCCCTTACTTGCTGTTTGCGACTGAACTCCCTATGCTGATGTGGGCAATGCTGTTTCTAGCATAATGCAAAAACTCCATGAAGTCCACGCCTCTTCTGCACGCCTCCCTCTCTCTTCTGCCTCTCTCGCGCGAATGATTGTGAACAAAAACTATACGAAAGAGGTATAACACGATGATAGGTAATCGAGGGGGTTGGATGTGGTTTGTGGTGGAAAATAATAAGAATACCAAACAAGCCCTTTGTCGTCGTCGTCACCGCCCAACCAAAAACATCCCAAACCAAGCACTAGTCTCCAGTCTCCCAAAGGCATACAGGCATGCAGCGGCTGACAAGTCGACGATGACACCGAACAGATCCCATCCTCCCCAAACCATTCGTTGTCGCAAGCCCCGTTGTCCGTGGACCTCTCATCCATCCATTTGCCCCCCCCAAGCGTCGGCCGTTACCTCGTGACATCGGAATTGCGTATCCCCAAGCCCCTCCTGATATGCAAATTCATACCGTTCCTTTCGTGTCAGTCGTTTCAGTCCGTCGTCATACACACAGAAAAGGAAAAAAACAAGCCCCATGCTGTTTACCAATGCACAACTTTTAAACACCTGACTGGAGGAGCGTCGCGTGTAGGGCGACAGCTGAGATGAAGCCGCAGTGGCAGCGTCAGGGAGGGGACAACCAACCGAGGGAGGATACCCATAGAAATAATAATGTATGTCCGTGAACAAGAAATGGCTGCAGCTTCGTCTCTTGCCGCATCTAGGCCAGTGGTAGTCAATGCGAAGCCTACTGCCAGGTGGTATATGAACAAGGCCTAAAGTTCTCCAATGTATGTGCAGCCAGGCGCTTCCATTCTCCAACCATCCTAGGAAAGCAAAAACTATCATCCTCAACTCTGTCGTCTCCAATCTGGGGTATAATACACGGCCTGTCTTTCACCTTCACTGCCATAACCGGGCGGGCGGCTTGTGCACCAAGGTAGGTTGATGAACACATGGTCAACAGCCTGACTACCATGGGAAAACATCGTTCTGCAGCTCAAGAGATTGGTCGCCAGTCCCACTAGACAGACCCAAGACAGATTTAAGCTAAGCTCTGTCAAACACCTGCTTGCGCGCGGGGGAGATCGAAAAGAGCAAATACCCGTGCCCATGGGTGCCTTCTCAGTGCCAAGGACTCTGACCGCTGCCCATGAAGCCTTCCTCGAGCGTTCGCTCTTCCAGGTTGCGGATGAAGTCACGGTTGTTGCCCCTGGCCCCGCCGCGCTGCGATCTGCTGTCCCTTCTGCCAGTGACTCTGTTACCGGTCCCTGGGTCAGTCATGCCGAGACCATCAGCAGGTGGGGGGGTAGTATGCAGGGCTGGGCTGCAACCGAATGGGCTGGCTGGGATCCAGGTGACTAGCAACCCGCTGGATCGTAGCGGGGATGCCGTTCTGTTGCTGATCCATGGTGGAGGCGCGCTGGCGACCTGCCCTCACTGTGGCCTGCTGATAAAGATTGGGTTGCTGCTGGGGAACCGCAGCGTAGTTAGCTGGGGGCATCTGCGCTGGAGCTTGGTTCATGACCATCTGGTTGTAGGCAGCCTGCTGGGATGTCCCGTACGGAGGTGGTGCACCCGCATGAGCCCCACCGGGAGAGTACATGTTGTTCGGATACATGGGCTGCTGTCCGTGGGGTGATTGGGGATATCCGGGCGTATGTTGTTGCATTGCGTAGGCGCCCTGGGCCGCTGCTTGCGCCTGTGCATTCGCTTGCTGTGCCCGCTGCTTGCTAAGCTCGGCTGCTTGCTGCTGCTGTTGCGTTCCAGGGGCCGGCGATCGGTTCAACGAGCTGGCCTTCAGGTTCATCGGTGGTACGAATGGCCCAGTGAACTTTTGTTGAGTGATGAAGGGGTGGAGCTTTGCCTGTTGTGGAGACCAACGCTCGAGGGGGTTAATGGTCAGCAAGCCCCTGACAAAGTCGATGAAGGCGATTCGATTGTTCATCTCTGCATCTCTGTGGTCAGTCATGTTTGGCAAGCGTCCGCCTTGGGAGGGAGTACGTACCTCTGTCTATCTCGCTCTGCTTCATGTTCTTCCGCGGCATCGGGTACGATTTGATAATCTCAGGGAGGGTGCTGGCCTGGAAGTACTTCTTGCTGGGCTGCTCTTTCGTCCCCCGCTCCCTCGAAAATTGCTCCATAGGCTTCAGACTGTAAGTCTTGCGCCCAAATTCGTCCTGGCGCTTCTCGAAGAAGTCGCCTGCCTGTTTGCCGACTTCGATCATCCAGTTCGGTGGGTTTCCTAGCATCTCAACGATTCGGGACACCTGGTTGTATTCGGACGAACCAGGGAAGAGCGGCAGACCGAGGAACAGCTCGACCACAATACAGCCGAGCGACCACATGTCGATAGCCGAGGAGTAGGGCAAACCAAGGAGAACTTCGGGAGATCGGTAGAAACGGGATTGGATATAGGTGTAGACCGTTTGGCGCTCGTCGCAGGCCGAGCCAAAATCGATAATCTTGATAATCGGGCTTTCCAGGTTTTCCAGAAGGATGTTCTCGGGTTTCAGATCGCAGTGGATTAGCCGAGCCTTGTTGAGCAGCGCAAGCCCATTAAGCAGCTGCTGAGCAAAGACGCGTACCAGGGTCGTGCTGAGACCGCGGAACTGGTTCTGCTTGATCAGCTCGTACAAGTTCACACTCAGTAATTCGAATACCAAGCAAAGATGTTGGCGGTGAATAAAGGTATCCTTGAGTCGGAGAAGATGGTGGTCGTCGTTCTTGTCGAGCTTAGTGTTGAGCAAGTCCAGAACGGACACTTCCATCATGCTCTGGTTGAAGTAGGCTGTCCGGTTCTTGATGACCTTGACTGCCACTACTTCTTGCGTCTTCAAGTTCTGGCACTTGACAACCTGGCCGAAGGTTCCCTGACCCAACACATCCAGGATGAGGTACCGGTTCCTGTTTACAACGTTAGCTTCAGCATTCTCGGGGCTCACGTTCATAGACGGCATACTTGTGACCAGCTTCTTCCGACCCCAGAATATCATTCACGTAAAGAATATAATCACTGTCTTCGTTATCGTAGCCATCGTTCTTGACCCCCTTGCTTGGCTTGGTCAAAACTCGGCGCGGATTTCGAGACGACTCGTACTTGAAGCTAGGATTGCAAATACGATATGTTGCCGGCAGATGTACTGTTAGGGCTTGGAGCGGCTATTGTTAAGGGATTAGCGGGGTTATCATTTGGGGGGATAACTGGGGTTGTTCGTACGCTGATGAAGCCGCCTTCAGGGTTGGCTCTCCTGAACGCTGGCTGGGCATTGACCCTGGGCCGCAGATCTGTTAACGCCCTGACCTTTGTAAATTCGGGGACTGGTCGCTTCTCGGGCACTTGCGACACGGCTCGCCGCGTGGGGGATTTCGGGTCATTAGCGAAAGTGCCGTCCAAGTGCGCGACGGTAGACGAGAGATAACCCTCTGGCCCCTGTTGTCCAGCAGCGTACGGGGTGATGGGAGGAAGCTGTTGCGAGTTTGACCTGGTGTTGTAGTACGGGCTTGTAGGGTAGTCCGCGCGCGTGGGCGAGCCCCGCTGGCTGGCAAATGAGCCCTGCTGGCCGGGTGTCGAGCCTGCTCCAGCAGACTTGGGCGGGTAGGGCGAGGTGGGAGATAAGACCTCCATGGGCGAGTACCGTTGTGCAGCAGCCGAGGGCTCGGAGGGAGAATGAAGGTTGACATGCGCAGGTCGGCCACCACCAGAAAGGTGGGTTTGGTGATGCGGCCGCATGGGGTATTTCATTGGACCGCCATAGGCATCGTGGGCGTCTTGCATAGCGACGTCACCGTTATTGTCGCGTAGTTGCGGGGTGGACAAAGGCGAAGTTGCGCTGCTCTGCGTCAGGTTGCCGTACTGATCATACCTCATGCCCGGGGCCGAGGATTGCGGCTGCTGGTGGACGTGGCCGGCCATTTGGTGCTGTCCGAACTCTCTACCGGGGGTCATCTGCGTGGTGCTATTGTATCGTCGCTGCGAACCGCCGGCGGCATCTGGGTAGCCCTGCCATTGATCCATCGTCGCCGAGGACAATGAATGTCTGAGCTCGGGACAAAAGCGGAGAGGAGGGGGGTATAGTAGGATGCGATCGATGTCGTAAACTGCGATTTACTGCGAGTACTAAAGAGAAAAATGTCGGCAGCTTTCTCTTCTTTTGTGGTTTTTTGGCTGCTGGTAAAGAGAGAGTTGAGTAATAGCAGTAGTAGGTGGGTAATGGTAGGTGGTAGGTGGTTGTATCAAATGGATGTCACGGCTAGAGGAATTTCGGATGTTGTGTTGGCGCTTCCCTCCTCTGTGCTTGGGGGCGTGGCCGCTGTCAGAACGCGCGTTAGACGAATGAGGTCGCTTCACAGAGGGTGATTCCGAGCTGGAAGTGGGTTGCTTTGCGTGTGCTTTTGGGCTTGGGAGCGTGGAGGTGTTGCTTCAGGCCTTGCCTCTCTCTGTTTTTTTTTCTTGGGACCTTCTTTGACCCAGATTGGAATCTCTTGTTTCGCTTGCTTGCTCTCACGCACTAACCCACACACACGCTCTCAACCGGCAACGTATCACCAGTCACGATTGGAGAGAGAGGAGGGGGAAGGGGAGGAAAAGGGAGAAGAGTGTGAGAGAGACCCGGAGTGCCAAACATAGGGTAGGGGACGACCGACAATAGTGAAGAGGAGGAGCTGCCGCCCAGGTGCGGAATAGCAACGAGAGAGAGTGGAGGGAGGGTCTGGAGTCTGGAGATGCTGATGAAAAAGGAAATTGGGATTGAAACCTAAGAGGCCTGAAATGACATAGGCAGGGCAGGGTGGGAGTGAGTGAGTGAATGAAAGTCTATCTCACTTGTAGGGTACCTTTTTTCTTGCACGGCGTAGCTAGCATAGGCCTTTGGAATTAGAAAGTCATTGTAATGGAGAGTGGTAAGGTAAGTGACTAACGTAAAGCGCGCAAAATAAAGACAATACCTTTGGCCGAGCGTACGGTTTGTGCCTGGCGTATGCCTTGAAGCACCGTCTTGGGCTTGTCTTGCTTTGCTTGATCTGGAGCTGGATTCTGGGGGAGGAGGGCCAGAAAAAAAAGGCGCTTCCCAACTTCATACGTCAGGGCAAGTAAAGTAAGTACATGGTCTGGCTACCACCACGGGCACACCTATGTAAACCTACCCAAGCTTAGGTCCGTAAAGAGATGCAGGTGCAGTAGTCAGGCTACTACTCCTCTATCTCTCTATCTCCGATTTTTATGTACTAGCGGGCAAAGATGTCGGATGGAGACATCAGGGCAGGGCACAGCGGGCAGGGAGGATATGCAATTCAGCTCTGGTATTAATCATCTTGTCTGCTTTGAAGTCTTGATTTTAGGTCGAGTCTCTACGGACAGAGGGGTACTATCCCAGAATCCCCAGTCTCAGAAAACGCCCTGTTCACCGGGCAGTCTGAGAGAGTGTTAGGTCGTAACGAGCGGACAGTGGAGAACTATGCCATGAGCACATCCTCGTCCTCCAAACTTGAAAGTTACCTGCTGTAGTAACATCACCTTGTTAATATACTTTGGTTCAGACACCAGTTGGTGTTCAAGATCAGCTACATAAAATTATCCAAGTTAGAAGCAAAGGGATGCCAGGCCCTCCTGATTTTCCCTCCCTGGGCTGCGAGACGATGAATGACACACGTAACTGTACTACTTACAGTGGTGTTAGACGCCGGCTTGTGCTTACGTGCATACTAACACAGAAGACCAGGCAATGTTCTTTATTCAAACCCGCGTACTCGATCTTACATGCGTGTCTGCAACCTAGTGTTCGCTCGTTCCCCTGAATCGGCACATATATATCTCTCTCGGATGGACGGGATGGGTGCAAGCCTGACCTGCTCTTAGCTAAGCCGTGCACCCCTTCAGGCCGCGACGGCGTGAGAGCCTAACACGACGCCGTTGGCACATCACTTTAGTATATTCCTGGCCTGGCCTGCCTACCTGTCCAATGCAGATGGAACAGCGTGATGTCTTGAGTTCCTAATCCATCTATATGTTTAAAAACGGACGCATTCCCGGCCTCGTATTGTATTTGAAAATACTACATAAATTGCTCGCTCTCCATGGTGATGGCTGATGCTGAGCAGTTTACAGCTAGCTACCTGTATCCACCCACTTACTAATAAGCCCTACCGACAATATCCCAAGAAAAGGAAACAAATATCGACTCATTCCCTCGGCAACCGGCGCGCATTTGATATTCCATTTCGAAAGTTGTAGCTCTACCGTATTCCTTATGCGCACCTATATGACGATCTCATCAATCAATCACACCTCATGATAGCGAGCTTTGTCTGCAGTTGCTCTCGGGAAGGCAGATCACCAGTTCCAGCCCAATTGGGCATGATACACGGCCCACGCTGCTGCCCAATCACTCGGCGTACCCCTGGTCAGCAAATGACGCCAGAGCACCTCTACATACAAGATACGTGATATTGGATTACGACAATCAGGGAGACGATGCATGATTTCTAGAGATCCTCCAGGATCAAGGAATGAGATGGACGGGCTTGGTTGGCTTCATCGTTTTTTCGATTTCCACCTCAACTTTTGGGTTTGGAATATCTGCACTCTCGTGGACTGACTTGACTGGCTGCTAGAAAACAGCCAAAATTTTCCCTTCCAATCCTGAAGAAGCCCTCACGGAATTCTTTCACTCACTCACTGGCGCCACCTAAGAAGATCCTGCATCTTTCTCTTGCCACACATGCTTCCTCCTCCTTCTCCATGCCCTATGATGGCAAGCTTTGTCAATCAATCAATCAAGATATCGTTAAATAATAAAAACAGTAAACCGTGCCAGCCATGGACAAGGACTCATTTCATCCCTTGTTCGCCGAACCAAGGAAGATAAAGATAAAAATGCAACAGGGAGACCGCATATCGAAATAAAAAGGCAGCGCTTATTTTTAACGCACTCATTCTTGACATAACATCGTTTCAGCTGTATCCACAGAAATGCAGAGAGGTATCAGAAAAAGCGAGACGGATGAGTGTGGGAAATAAAGTAAAAGAGAAAGCCCAGAACTTTTAGAACGATAGACGACTCTCTGTAGCCCCCAAGAGTGGAAACGTAAGAAAACATGAAAGCTATTGCCGCCCATTTACGTGAGCAAGGCGGCAGCAGCAGCATCGTCAGAAACACAGTTGAAAATTACCGACACCCTGAATCCCATTTTCTCATCATTGCCTGAAAATCGCACATGCCTTGTTGCATGCCCGCTGTGGAAGTTGTAAAACGACAGGTTACACCACGAGTCTGCAAAGGGCATCTGGCGTTTCCTTCATCGCTGTTACAAGCCCGGATGCCGAGCTTGTAGGAAAGAGACCCGAGGAAAGTCTCACGTCTAGAGCTTCTCAGGTTTAGCCCTGGTAACCAGCGAAACCGTTGTTGAAGTTCTGGGCCGGAGGTGCCTGCTGCCATTGCTGGTTCGGTGCCTGTTGGCCGCGTCCGTAACCCCCAGCGCTAGGGGGGCCAGCATACCCCATAGGCGGCTGGCCTCCGTAACCGGCTGGCGATTGGGCTGGCGGGCCGGCATAGCCTTGCTGCTGACCACCGAATTGAGCTAGAATACTGTGAGTAACCCAACAACACACATCAAGACGTGGGGGATTGCACTTACTACCATACTGAGGGAAGTAGGTCGAGGGGGTACCGGGTAGGGGCGGGGGCCTGGGCGCTTTGAGGGCTATAAGCCTGCTGCGAAGGATCGAAGCCTCCTGCGGCTCCTCCTGCGCTAGGGGTTTTGTCCTTGCCCCACTAGTCTCCTGTTAGCGGTCACTTTACGCGTATCGTGAATGATGTATGACTTACACTGCACTTCAGGGGTCTCCCATTCACATTATACCCATTCAGCTGGCAAATGGACATGGCAGCGTTCTCGTGTGTGTCCATCTTAATGAAAGCAAAACCACGGTCCGCCTGGAATCTCGACTCCGTAACATATCCGAAGTTGGAGAACAGAGGAACCAGATCGTTCTGGGTAGTGTAGGGGGTCAGGTTGCCAACATAGACGGTTGTCTGCCAAGCCGGGGTCTGGTTCACGATCATATCGTAACTTTGAATACCATGAGTCGGGAAATGGTGATGGCCGTAAGGAGTTGTAGGGGTCATGCCCATAGCAGCCATAGCCTGCTGCTGTGCGATCGAAGGCTGGCCCTTCTGGTTGGCCCAGTTGCAGCGGATCGCACGAGAACCCAGCCATTCGCCATCCATCGAGCTCAGAGCCTTTTCAGCATCTGTGCGATCACGGAAAGCGACGAAACCATATCCGCGAGAACGGCCAGTCTTCATATCCCACATAACACGGGCTTCGGAGACAGTGCCAAAGGCCGAGAATGCCTGCATAAGAACCTCGTCGTTGACCTCGTTAGAGAGATCACCAACGAAGATATGGAAGTGGCTGGACGTGTCTTCTTTGTTCGAAGTGTTGGACTGATAGGCCCAGTTCACTCGAATTTCCTAAGATTGAGTCAGCTATTTTGAGCTTTGGAACAGGTGCCTAGATCACTTACCGATTGGTGGACACGACGACCATTCAGTGTCTGCATCGCACGCTCGGCAGCACCAGGGTCGTCGTACTCGACAAAGCCATAGTTGTAACCCTTTTGCTGCAATAGGCAATGTTAGCTATTGTTGCACTCAGATGGAGGATAGGAATGTATTCCTGGTATTAACTCACGTTCTTATCGGGAATAATCTTGACACCCTGAACATGGCCGGTCGTCTCAAAGATCTGGCGCAACACATCCTCGGTCACACGAGGGTCAAGCCCACCGACGTATAGCGCTCGCTTATTAGGCTCGGGTGCCGCACGTCGGGGGAAGGGTCCGCCGCTAGTGGGAGACATCATACCGCTCTGGTCCCCGGACATGGGCGAAGTGATCGCCGTGGGGATGGGGTTGTTGTTGGGGGGGATATGCAACGGCGGGGGGAGGCATGTGCGTCGTGTTGCCCTGGCCATTCTGACCATTCTCAAATCCAGGAGCTCCCGCATTGGGTTGGGGTGGGGGAGGCAGCGAGGCTGCAGGTGAGGGACCGTTGTCAGCCATTATGACGTTTCGGTATGCTGAAAGTCGAAAGGTGGTAGCCTTGGAATACGACTGCTCGATGACTTGCTGAAAAGCTGGGAAGCTTGCCGGGAAACCAAGCAACGGTAGTAGGTGCTGTCTAACGGCAATACTTGGCCAAAGGAACAATGTAGGAGAGGGCGCGCGTGGTAGATGCAATCTCTAGAACGGTCGCTTTCGAAATCCTCAAAGCAGACTGCGACGAATATTTCCAAAGAAGCCAGGTTTGAACAGATATGACAGGAGAGAGCTCAAGACCTCGTCTTAAGTAGCGTAACGATGATGACTGATGAATACGTCTTTTCGCTCGAAATTCGTAAATGCGTAGCTAATAAAGGTAGGGATATCGACCAAAATCGGAGAAAGCCTCACTTGCGCGGGTACTCTGAGCCGAGAAGAATATGCGAACCGTAAATCCAGGGTCGACGCAAAGCTTCGAAGGAGGGTTGCGATATGTGGAATATCCGGGGACACTGCAGACAACGGAGAAATGCGACAGGAAAACGTCGAGGCGAGGATTGGTCTTCGAGCAGGCGGACGCGCGCGCGCGAGGATATAGAGAGAGAGAGAGAGAGAGAGAGGCAAGAGACAGAGGGCTCTTGGGGAAAATGACCGCTGAAGATGGAGAGATGATCCGATAAGGGAAACAAGCTAAGCAGAGAGAGTAGAGAGAGGAAAGTTGACGAGGAACAATCAATCAATCAATCGACAGAGGAGATGGGAGACGAGAGGAGAAAAAAAAGTAAGGAAACTGCCTTGAAAGGAAGAGTCCCCCGAGATTTTTTTTTTTAAACTCGCACACGCACCGGCGATAATAAGCCTCTAAACTTCTACCGATCCAAGATGATGGAGGAGAATGCAAACGGGAACGGGGGGTCTGCCGAAAGGTTGCTGTGTAGTATCCAAGTGGGAGGGACGGCGGCGGGCGCACGGCGTGTGTTGTGTCCAGTTCGTTCAATCGTTCGTTCGTTCGATTTGTCTTGGGTCGGCCTCTTTCTCGCAACCTTTTGTCTCTGCTACTGCCTGCTGGGATGCTGGGCTGCTGGGCTGCTGGGATGCTGGGATGCCGGGTTAGCTTGACTTTGACTGGCCTGGCTGGCTGCTAGAGTTGCGGTCGTCCCCAGAAGGTGGGCATGGCATTGATTGGCGTCTGGCTGGGCCCTTGATTGCTTTTCCATCTCTCTACTACTACCTGCTAACTGCTAACTGTTCCAATGTGTACCTGGATGACCTTCCGCCTTAGCATGATCGATATCTCCCCAAGTAGACCGGCCGAGCAGTGCCAGCCAAAAGATACCTCCGGTATTAGCTATTGAACCTTGGCCGGTACAACTGACATTGAACCTCGTCTTTCTTCTTCTTCTTCTTCTTCTTCTTCTCCCATCTCCGACCCAGAAAACCGTCGTGTCCACTCACAGCTGACATTAATGCATGCAAAGTGGAGTTACAGGGTCCAACTGCTGGACTGTAAGCCGCCAACCTTCGAATTGCATCTCGTCTGTCTGTTCCCGTCCCATCTAATTCAGATGGCATGCCATGCCCGCCCCAACGCCCATGATCGGCCACGGTCACCAGTCCGATTCGGATCAGATTTTCCTGGGCAAATGGGCAAAAGGGAAGGAGGACCAATCTCGAATCAGGTAGATGAGCATTTGACCTCTTGTTACATCATCCCCCACGGGTAAGGAGGGTTGTGCAACACGAACGATTCGCAGGCTATTTCCAACCAGCAGCTGCTGCAATCCCCTAGCAGATATGTACATGGCAATTTGAGCACAACTGGCATCTTCCCACCCCTACGTGCTTTGCATTCCTTTCCTGTGCACAGCCCTGGACTGGTCCAATGAAGACAGATTGAGTCCAGTCTCGTCACAGCCACCATGCTCCTGTGACTGGTTCATCCCGTCTCGGATGGGAAGCAGAAAGCGGGGCGGCCACACTGTAGTCTGCTTTCTCAACACGGGAAGGGAAAGAGGAGGAGCCAGCAAGCGCTCCGTCTCTGGAGAGGTACAGTACCCCTATCCCATCATCACCAAGCGCGTGCTATGGCGTGGGCAAGCATTGCTTGCCCAAAATCATTTTTGGTCTCGGCATCGCGAAATCATCCTCATCTTCTAACGGTCAAGCAAACATGGAAAACCACTCACAAGCTTTGCTAGCAGACATGCAAAACGGGGCTTGCAAGTTACAATTCAAGCTGGGCCAAGCTACCTGCTACCCGTCGGTTTGGGATGGACGGCAACATCGGTCGCTTAACCCGTGCCCGTTATGTGCCTTGCGCCTTGGTATGGCGTGATCGGAATCCCTAAGGTGTGTGCTGGTAGCATCATGAAAGGTGGCCGGATTGGTCAATTGCCATACTGGTCTGACCCGGTTGGGTAATCCGTTTCTCCTTTCTGAATGTTTCTCTATCCATCTCAGTAAGTCACGTAGGTTACTTACAACCTTAATCGATGGGCTTGAGCCTTTGGGTATGTAGTGGGCACGGCAAGGCGGCCCTCGTATGTACGCACGGACAGCGGTATTCCGAGTAGCATCCAAATCACTATTCATGCCACCAGCAAGGGTGGTCTTGCTCTCGCCCAGGACTAACTACCCTTTGCCGATACCTACTTGTTGGAGTATACTGCCTGTTTATATCGTACATATTTTCTATCTCTGACTCTATTAGAACATATCCACTTGATCGACCGGGAGGCAGGTAGCTCTGACTGGGATCATGTCTTGATACTGGGGAAAACTTCGGTCTTTTCCCGGGTTATGGCATGATAGACACATTGCATACTCCGTTGGACCATGTGCTTTAAGTAATACTGCCAGCTATGTTGGTGATATGGAAACATGCATACATGGAATGAAAGCAATGGTCCCGATCTCACCTGAACAGGCGTTTAAAGGTTAACTCTATCGTAGCTCCAGCCTCTTCTCTCCCTCTCTGGTTGGGAATGCGGCACGCACGGTCCACATGCACCCGACTTTAGGTCAGAATCCGTAACAGTGAATATATCAACCTCCCAGTCCAGTTGCAAACCCACCCATGTGTCAGCCATGAGGCCTTGTCTTTGAAGCTTTGTCCTGCACTACCTTCACTTCTTTGCAGGAGGTCCGTCATTACCTAGGCAATAGGCCGTTTCTGTTTGCCTCTTTATATATACCCTAATATATACCGGATGGTGAACCGTGACGTCCCTTTTCACCATCCCTTGCCATTCGGACTAGCGAAATCAACAACATGGCTGCACAGCAACCCAGGGACCCATTAGATGTCCTGCAGCACACGTTTAATGAAATCGTGAGTGCAACCTGGAAGAACTACTGGTTGCTGTCATCACCCTGATCTCTGAACTTTTCGAATACAGCTAGTGAATACGGGCAAGGCTCTCAAAGCCTCGCATAAAAATGGTCCTAGGAGTGTGGCCAGTACGCCGGGGCCATCAACATCAAGATGGGTGATACCATGAAAGCATACCATTATGCTTTAGACGATCTTGAGAGCGAAATCGTAAGTCCGCCTTTTTCTTCTTCTTTACTCTCTCCCCCCAAGCTCTTATTAAAATGCTCATATCTTTTTTGTTTTTGTCTCTTTTCAGACAAGGGCAAAGGCAGTTCTGCTGCGGGATCTGGAGAAGCTGCAAGCCGCCCGCATGCCCGCCCCCGAACCGTCACCGCCCGCGGCTCCGCCGGCGCCCATGATGGAAGACGACAAGCGGCCGGCGGCCGTCATGCTGGAGATGCCCTCCACCGCGGCCCACACCGTGCACCCCAACATGGGCTTCGGCGGCATCAAGGAGGAGACCAAGCGCGTCGCCCCCTTCCCCGACATGGGCATGGGCATGGGCCTGGCCGCCGACGTCGTCGACCTGACATCCGGCGGCAGCGGCGGCGATGTGAAGCCCTCGGCCGCAGCTGCTGCTAAAGCTTCTCCGCGCGTTCCTCCGGCAGCGGCCGTCAAGGCCGGCGGCATGGGGCCGGCACGAGCATCACCTTCGATCAAGCAGTCCCCCAAGCCAACGCCGCCCCTCACTACCACCAAAGCTACTCCAGCGGCAAAGGCTGCGCCTACCCCGCAACAGCAACAGCAGCAGCAACCGCCTGCCCCCCCTCCTGCAACGCAAGCCGCGCCGGACAACTCCATGGACGCCACCATGACGACAGGCGGGGCCGCCATGGCCGACATGACGGGCGGCGAGCTCAACTTCACCAACATGGAGTTCACGCTGGCGCCCACCCCCGGGGACGGGCCGTCGCAGAACGCGCCCCCGGCGCCGATGCAGGACTTCGACCTCAGCTCCTTCGCGACCTCTACTACCCAGAACGGAGGCGGCGGCAACGACTTGCTATCACTGGACCACTTCAGCAGCAACACGGCGGGAGCACCACCACCACCCCCTGACGCGAATCACGCAGGGGCAGCAGCAGGGGTGGCAGCAGCAGGGCATAACAACAACAACGTCGCGGCCGTTCCACAGAGCACAGCTCCTCCGGCACCGGCACCGGCGCAGGCTACTACGGATAGTGCTGCCGATAGCAATGCCAACATCGACTCCTTGTTCGACCTCGACTCGGCCGGCGGCGACAACATGGACCTCGACCTCAACCTGGGCGACGCGGGCGGCATGGGTGGCATGGGCGAGAACAGCTTCAACGATCTCTTCATGCCGGATGGGGACATGGATCAGTTCGACGACCAGTACTTCCAGTTGGAATGAGGAAGAAAAGAAACAAGAGTGTTATTTTGGCGTTGGGAGGTGGGTTTTGATTAGAATTTCGGGGCATGACTTGTCTGTTACGGGGACAAGCATATTTCTTACCATTTGTTTGATCACCATGGTTGCCTGGACTTGCTTGTTTGGTCATGGGAAATAACGGCTCCAGAAGAGCCTGTCTGTCGCCCTTGATCTATCATACGACAACAACAAGCATGCTATGTACGAGTTCAGAGTCAACGGAGTTCATCTTAGATCTAGCACTTTGCCGAACTGGCTGACATCGGTGTCTTATCCGTTTTCCACCCGCTATCCAGCCCGTGCTCATGTCATATCAGAGAGGGATATCTTCTGCTAGGCTGACTTAAGAAACCCCGATGCACGATGAGCTTCCACATTCAAAAGTAGGAAGTACACGCATAAGGGAATTACTTGTTGTGTGTATTACGGCAACGCTAAATACCACGAAATGGTTCTCTACTCAGCTGTCAACTATGAATCAAGATTGAACTTATGTGTCGGTCTACATCTATCTGCTGCCGTCAACGCCGCCAACGCCCTGCTTCTCCCCCATCTTCACACTTCCTCTCCCCTCTTCACCCTCTTCAAGGCCCCTGCGTCATCTTGAACAGATCCGAAATGACGGGCAAGAACTGCTCGTTCCGCACCCCGCTCCAGTCGCGGTTCATCAGCCCCCACCCCTCGTCGTACTCGGCCTGCCCCTGCCGGACGTAGTACGTCCCCTGCAGCGCCCAGAGCGCCCAGTCGGCGTCGTTCCCGCGCATCCAGTCGACCAGGCACTCGAGGTACGTATTGTCCTCGTCACTAATCCCGCCGTGGTTGGGGCCACCCTGCAGGCCGACGCCGAACTCGGTCACGATCAGGGGCGCCGTGAAGGATTTCCCCTGCTCCAGCACGAAGCCGTCGAACAGGCCGTACTCGGCCTTCACGAGGTCGCACGACCCGAAGGGCCGCGGGAACGTTACGGTGAAGGAGTAGGCGTGCATCTCCCAGACGTGCTTGCCCGCCCAGCCCGAGAAGTCGAGGTCGCGCGTCCGGATGAAGCTCAGGTCCGTCGCCGACTGCGAGCCGCCAATCACAATCAGCGCGTCCGGGTTGGCCGCGTGCACGCGCTGCGCTCCTTGAGTCACGAAGTCGTACCAGTCGTCGTTGGGCCCGTGGAGGCCCTGCAGCAGGAAGGGGCGGATCTCGTTGCGCAGCGACATGGCGGCGACGCCGGGCTGCGTGCGCGCCCACGTCGCCATGGCCTCGAGGCCGTCGAGCCAGTTGGCCGTGTTGAAGTAGCGGCTGTTGAGGTCGTTGTAGCCCGAGGCCTGATCCCACCAGCCGTTGCCGTCGGTCAAGTTGCCTGAAATGGAAAAGAGCTCGGTCAGCTGTATTCAGATATAATTCCTTTTTCGGTGGCCCCTTCTATCTCCCCTTCTATAAGCAATGATCCCAGTGCCAGGGACTACCCCTCCAACTGAACACTTATTTCACACTTTGAGGTAATAGCTGTTGACGTGCACAACAAAACTTGAGGGAGAAAAAGACCAAGAAAACTTACAGCACCAGCTCGCCTTCGAAACATGATTATCCAACAACGTCATAACCCCCCTCTCCCAAAGCGCCCCAATCACGGCCCCAAACACCTCCTGCCGCGTCCCCGCCGCGAGCCCCGGGTTACGCTGCGCGACCTGCCCGTACAGCCCCTCGAGCGTCTCGACCCGCAGCCCGGAGTACGCCGCGGCCCCCCGGAACGAGTCGGCGACGGAAACGTGCGGGTCCAGGGCATGGTCGATCGAGTACGTCAGGCGCACGCAGTTGAACCCCTGGTCCCGCACGAAGTCGGCGATGTCGGGGAGGGACGCCTTGTGCAGGCCCTCGGGCACGTTGGCCTCGCCGTGGCCCGCCCAGTTGATGCAGCGCAGCTTGACGCGCGCGCCGCCGGCGTCGAGGATCCATCGGCTCGACGTCTGGAGCGGCAGCTGGATCTGCTGGGCCGCGGTCACGGCCGCCCCGATGATGGCTAGGAGAGCCGTAGGTCTCATGTTTGGCGATGAGATTGATCCTGCTCGGCTTCGAGGGGAAGTGATGAGAGCCAGAAGTAGCAACAACAATAATAATAAAGTTATGGAATTAGAGGCTTTTAGGGTTTCATCCCCTGAGGTGATGATATAACGAGGTCGAAAGCGGAAGTAGAGTTGCAAAGCGATAGCCAGTAGACAGAACTTAGGAGTGTTCAAACTAAAGCTCAGTAGGATTATAAATAATAAGCTGAACGAATGACTGTGGGGAGTGAATACAGTAAAGGGTCAGTATCGACACTGAACACAGGAGCAGATGTGACCAAGGTTGGGTACTAACCATGCGTAAGTCAAAGAATTGCTCACTCGTCGCCCATGCAGCAACCAGTGTACCTATATCTAACCGGACTTGATCAGGTCGGGACAGTCTATGTGTGGCAAAGCGACGTAGGGCCAGATCGTGGGAACGAGTATGGGACAAGGCCTTGTGATATAGAAGACGTCAAACACGAGGGACTGGCAGCAAGACCCTCAAGTGATAGGGTTCGTCTTTCTAGGTGAACAGGAGGAGAGGGAACATAAGTAATGGCCGGCCGAGCAAGCAAAAAGCAGTTCATTCATGATGGCGCGAAGAGGGCCTCCTGAGGTAACCGCCTGCCACTAATAAGTGGCCACTCACTATACCCAAGACATCTTCCGCCCCGTAGGATCTGGGTATGATGTAGGTATATGTGCGTGGCGTGGGAAGTCCTAACTCCGAATATCTTTCCCACTACGGACCGCATACTAGAAGCGATACTCGCCTTTGACTGGACGGGCAAGGACTCAAGGAAACCCGACAGTCCTAGTCCTGCTGTTAGGTAAACTTCCACACCTTATTGACCTCCTAATTACCACATTTTTGCCTCCCATACGGTGAAGGGAGGCAATGACGATGGGGAGATGGAGTTGCATCGTTTTAAATGTGATGTGTGCATAGTACAGAGTAGTTAGTATTAACAAACAGCCCAATAGTCAGTCAGTCAGTCAGTCAGTCAGTCAGTCAGTCAGTCAGTCAGTCAGTCAGCCCCCCCTGCTTTCGCTGGTTCGCAGATCAGCTATATTAGACTTCTGACCATAGGAAGGGTGGCCGTCTTCCCGAGCGACGCCAAGACCGCCTTGCTGACAGTCGTGGACGAATCAACTTCTCATGTACAGCGAAGACTAGAGTGAGAGAGAGAGAGGTATTGGTATCACACACACCAATATTCCAATAAGGGAAGGCTGAAGCCGTATTGGCCAGGGGTGCATGGATTCCCTCTGGGTAAACGGCCGAGAGTGTGCATGCACGATGACCTCGCCAGAAGACCTGCTGAGCCTCGTGATTGGACGTGGGTGACTACTAACACCGAACCCAACCGGCCAACCGACCAACCACCAAGCAAATTGAATGAATGGCTGTTCGAAATGAAGTCGGGGGTGGGATGGAGGATGGTGGTGTGGGTTCAGGTCAGTTCCGTACTTTTCTCAAACAAGGTCTCAAAGGACTCTAACTGGATGATGGCTGTAAGTGTCAGCTGATTGGCTGACTGGTCATTTTCTTCCCGCATGTCGGCTTGCTGCTGCAGAGAGGGAGGATTATTAGTGTGGAGTCTCGGTTACCGTTAATATTGTTAATATTATTATTAGAAAGACGAGCAGCTATAGAAAATAGATCAAAGGTGAACGTTACAGTCACAGGAAAACGCCGCCACAGCCAGCCAGCCACAAGCCAATTTCTAACAAGGCAAGCAACTAGACGTGAATCAAATGTAACATCAAGAGGTTATTTCCCCCGCTTTTCACCCCCTGCTCGTTGCTGTGTCACCACCCCCGACCGAATATGATTGTATCACGGCTTGCCCGAACCTGGGCTGAACCCCATACTGGCCCGAAGCTCAGATCGACAAGTGGTTGTGATTCCATTCCAAACGAGCTCGCTCCCCGATTAAACAAATTATGGCCCGGAGAAGGAAGGCTGAAATACGATCGCCAGAAGGGGAGTGACCAAAAAAAAAGAAAAAAGTGAGGCAAAAGAGCCAAAAAGAGAGTTTAGAGAACAAGTCCCAGAATTCGGACCGTTGGAAGCCAAACGGCGTCAAATGCTCACTGTGTTCAGGAGACCGAGACTTCTTCGTATTAGAGTGCCATGCATGAAATATATGTACACTCGGTATGTAGTAGGTCGAGTCGAAATACTTGGCCGACCAGCCGACAAGCTTCCTTCGTATGTACGACACTTGCAGGCTAGAGAAGATGATCGTCGCGTGGCCAGGTGTATGATGTACATGCAGCCAAGTATGATTTGCGCCGTAGCGGCCGCGCGCCCCAGGTTCCCACACTTGACAGATAAACCTCCTTCCTTATGCGTAGAACGATGTGGCGGCGATCGGCTCTGATAGGACCAGGAGCGAGATGTCGCGGAGAGTAGCCGAGATCTCAATCTGACATCCCGTATCTGGAAAATGAGATTTGCTGCCAGAGTGGTGGGCTCGAAAGCCACGCATGTAACCGGATCGGCGTGTTCTACTATCGTCCATGATGCGTGAGAGAGTATCCGGACGTGTCAAGAAAGATGTAGACAATCAACCGAGGCTTCGGCGAGTAAAGCGGGATGGATTCCACACCTCTGCTCCTATACTCCGACCAGTTGACGACGGAGGCGCGCGCTTTCCGGACTATTCACGACGATCTTCCACCATTGCCGGACTGCGCGTAGTCAGTGTTGTGTACTTTTATTTTTCTCTTCTTCTGTGTTATGTTGTTCGTAACGTCGTAAGACATGAGCTTTGTACAAGGTGTGCACCCGGCATTCCTAGTCCGCGCCATGCTCCTCCCTTTCCAGATATAAAATCATCCGCATTCAATATTGGGGTATTCTCCGCGGCCGCAGCCGCCAGTCTGTTCCACCAGCTGGTATCACACACACAGCATCATCACCTGGGTATCATGTTTTGTTTTCACTATCATCTGCCACCGTCGCTCCCCCTTACTACCACCCCCTACTATTAGGTTCGGTCTCGGCTCCAACTTCACTTCTGTGGTGCTGCGCTGCCGGAGCTACCGGCAGCACGCGCCTGGAGATCCTTTCGTTTCGAGAGCAGGCTCTTGAAGGCACCCAGGCACTGCACCAAACTCTCCTCGTCGTGGGCGCAGAAGCGATAGCTCTTCTCGTCGGTGATGATCTGCATGCAGTGCGTTTTGGTTTTGCTGATCGGGTCGATGTCCACCACATTGACGATGCCCGAGAGGGCCATGATGAACGCCGCCGTGTACTCGGACTCGTCCTTGTAGAGAATAATATTGCGCGGGCGCAAGACGGCCCAGCACTTCTTCCACTGCTTGACGCCGTGTTTGTTCTTCAGGAAGTGCAGCCAGCCCTGCCACACCACGCGATCGGGGTCGTTTTCGATGTTGATCCCGCTGACCTGGCTCAGGTTCCGCTCTCCGAGACCCGGTCTGGCGCCCGATCCAATCTGGACGGCCGATGCTGATGGGGACCGGCCGGCCAGGTTTTCGAAAGAGGCGCCGATTCGTGGGTTTTCGGAATCGGAGAAATCCGAGTGAGAGACCAGCTCGTTGCCAGAGAGGCCAGATGATTCCATCGTGTTAGACGTTCTCCTGTTAGACGGCGTAGGCAAGCGTCTCATGGTTTCGGGCTCCGGCGAGCTGGACGTGCGAGGCGCGTCTCGTAGTAGCCCCGAGGTGTTACCGCTCAACACTCCTACGGCAGCATACGACTGCCTACGAACGATGGGGCTGGCCAGGAACATCTCTTCCTCTTCTTCTTCTATCCTGGCGTCCTTCCTTATCAGGTCGATCCATTCCTGCGCATCCTTGGCGCTCGGCGCCTCGAAGTGGAAGTTCCTTGCGGGCGAGAAGAGGCCGAAGAGGTTGTGGCGCTTCTGCTTGGGGTCTTTGAGCAGGGTGACGGCCGACAGCTCCGACAAGTCGAGCTTGTGACGTAATTTGCTCTCGTTGTCCGATTTGTAGACGGATAGCGCATTGGGTCGCAGGACCAAGTAGACGGTTTTCCATGCCTAAAACACACAACAAAAAAGGTTAGGCGCTGCAGCTTCGACCATGCATTCAGTCCGTTTTAAAGGAGTTGCTCTGTTTTACCTTAGTCTTCTGTGTGCGCCTCTGGACATAGCCAGCCTTGAGAACTCGGTCGAACTCGAAGCTGCCGTTTTGGTTGACGGGGCTCGGTGTCACGAGGCCGAGCTGATGGCGGAGGCGGCTGCCATTTGCGTTGTTTGTATTCGAGGGCATCGCGACAGCCGACGGGGGTATGCTGATCTTGGCGCCACGGCCGGGGTAGGGCTTGGGTTGTATCGATAGTAGAGGAGCACGGATCTCGAATCGGTAGACTCGCAATGTCGGCCATGATGAAAAATAGGAAGGAAAAGTGTTGGCCGGTTGAGGCGGTGCGATAAGTAGACAATGTCTAAAAGGAAACGGGGATGACGGAGGCGACAGGGAGTTTGGGTGGCCGTTTGTAATAATTAAGTTAAGCCGGTGTTACCTCCTATGCGGGTAACAGCTGGTCTGCAACACACCAAAAAACGAAAGACTGCAGGACGATGAGAGAGCTCCGAGTCGACGCGACGGTGTGATGGCATCGACGTTGAGGGGATTATAAAGAAACAACAGGCCGGACGGCGGTATAGGTAGCACCAGTAGCAGCGGAGCAGCAGCCGAAGTAGCAGTGCAGAAGCAAGGAAAAGCGAAGAGCAAGAGAAATATGCGGGAGCATCAATTGAATTAATTGATGAAATGGAACTTGATTTGACGGATGGGAAAGGAGGGGCGTGTATATTTGGATATTGGCCCAGATGCCAGAGGCAGAGCCAGAAACCTCCAAGCTGGGATTGATCGTCGTGCAAAATGTAATTAATTACCGACAGCACCGATCCAACCATCAGGCCGACCTAATACAATCTTATTGACGACACACGTCCCAATTAGGCAATGGAGAAAATGGGACGATCGAAGGGTGGTGTGTGTGTGTGTGTGTGACTGAGTGTGCCCGTTGCCCAGACAGAGAGAGGGCAGAAATAGGGAGGACAAGAAAAGGGCACTAGCAGTAAATAAACGATAAGAGCCTCATCACGTTCGAAACCAAAGTGGAATATCCACCACCCGACACGGCCTTTTTCAAGCGCCCACGGAGGAGGCTGAGTCTGTATCGTGTTGGCGTGACGAGACAAATAACATTCGCCGATGGAGATGAAGACGGCCTCTGAAATGCAAATTCCCAGGCCGATCATAAGATTGCACCTATACGTGGCAACCGGCCAAGGCGAGGCACAGAAAGAAGCCGGTCGAGATCTCTCTTTTGCTCCCTCCTGTGTCTCCAGGCCAAGCAGGCATGGCCCTGGTCGGTTCGGTGGGAACACGCCTTAAAAGCTTATGTCGCAGCCAAACAGCCAGGGGGGAGAGTACGCAACGCGTCAGTCAGGTCAGTGTTGAAGAAGGCCAGCCAGCCGTGGTGAAGAAATGCAAAACACAAAACAATGCCCGTCAGCTTCCCTCCGGAGTGGATCGGCCTCTGGCATTGAAAACATCTAAAGAGGACGATGTTAGATGTTTGCCAAGCGGATGGGGCAGGTTCGATGTGGAAACTTTCTAAACGACCCCATCGTATTCATGCGACTTCTTACTACTATTGATCTTCCCAAGCACCAAGATAGCACACCACCACCGTATCGTCGCTTGATCATTTCTCTTCTGGCTATCTAAGTCGGGAGGTCCCCCGTTAGCGGACGGGGCCCTTGGACTTGACTTCTAAAACCTTGGCATTTCGAGACGTGCCAGAGGTATGTTTTCGGGAAAGCTGGGTAGAGGTAGCCAGCAACGTCGGCCCTGACACCCATTTGCGGTGAGATGGGAGATGTCGTTGTAGCGCATTTATTAAATTCTTCGGGAATTATTCTTTTGTTGAGCAAGCACCACCTTAACTTGGGCGGCAGCAGCGTCTCACCTTCCTGCTCCCCTTAGAGTTTGGCCCTGCGCTGTCCTGGTGTATTGGAATCCGGGCTTATGCAGGCAATTGCAAATACCTTCTGACCTACTAGGTATGGATGCTTCGAAGACTCCTTCTATCTAAGCTTCTTCTGCTTCTTCTCCCCTCTGTCCTATGCCATTGACGTGCCAGTGCCACCGTCTCATGCCAGACGAACGCGTCGTTCATCTGGTTCACATGATCTATCTATAAATCAATGCATTAATGGACAGTTTGCGTTGCCCACCCACTCATTTATCTCTGGATTTTTCTCGTCTGCAATGATTTCCTATGTACCTACGTAATGCATGCTCCCCCCATCCCCTCGGGTTCTCAATCATGAACAACCCCCAGCCCAGCGCTTACGTGCATACGGTTGAAAAAGCCACCACCGATAACCAGGAAATAAGCAGCCACGGCGGGAACGTGCAGCCAAACATAACGTACGTACCTTCCTCCTAACCTAAGTGCGTAACCAAACCACCCAACAGTTCTCAACGTAAAACGGCCGCACAAACCATCAATTGCCATGTGAAAGAAGAGAAGAAACCCCTGAATCTTGTGTGTGCGTACGAACGAACCCTCACGGAAGCCGACGACGGCGCAAAGACCCTTCTCTTGGCTTGGCCCTGCAAACTCTACGAAGAAACGACGCCTCTTCCTAGCTTGGTCCCCTTTTCTTAACCTAGAGGCTCAGATATCAAGGACCTGCCAAATCTCATCATGAGGCTTCGCCCTTATCTCACGTCGATGTATATGAATGACAGACGAGTCGGCATGTGATTTCATTCCATTACCAGCTTGTCCTGCTCGGACCCTTCCCCTTACTTACCCAATGCTTTCCAGCTCTACACATGAAATCAAACCTCTGAAGCTATCCTGCCCGGTGGGCGCCGCAGCTCTAGCAGCAGCATACAAGACCCATCAAGCTTGACACTAAAGCTGACCGCTGGTTGGCGCTCGCGGCAACATGTCGTGATACTCTGCGCCTACTCTTCCGATCCCTTCCGTATGTGTAGTTGATGATTTTGCTTATCTCCCCGATATACCGTGCGAAAGAGCCACCTGGATTAATGCCTCCCTTGACCATACAGCAGAGAGGCCCTAGTTCCTACGACATTTTCACCTTTTCGGACTCCAAGGGGACTTACAGGCACACTCCACCAATACCCCGGATTCCAGATCCAGCGAACGCCTGTTGACGTATGTCTTCGAGGGCTGGGTGGCCATATAATGCCCGTCCTACCAGGATAAATCACAATATACTTGCATCTCATCTGCACTACCGTTGCAGACATACATATCAAGATTGCCAAGGTTAGGTTCAGGATCCGCACCTACTGTGTGGGGTATCATGTAGTATATTACGCTCTCGGCGCTAGTCAAGATGTCCTTCCTCTGTAGGGGGCGGCCAGTAAAGGGTAAAGGTGGAAATAGATGTCCGGCCGATCGGTATGCGAGCATCCATTGCCAAATATACCATCCTGCCAGCGTCTTGGTTAGAGAAACAGCGCCCCTTGCCCACTACTGCACAGTGCCTTGTCGCTCATATTCAAGGCAGAGGGCACGCTCCTCTCCACGCCAAACCATGGGCGTCCTTCCACCAAAAACATGGCGTTTGCCCATCTTTCGAGCAAAACGTTGGAGGACATGTATGACCCCGGAATGACATAAGTTCCTCTCTACCAGACCCGGGGCTCTTGAACCAGCAATCTCTGGGGTTCGTGGCTTGCCATCATTTGCTAGTCTCCTGAAAAGAGCAGAACGTGTCTCCCGTGTATCGCCGCCTAGCTGGACGATTTCGCGAAAAACAAAAGATGGAATCAGCGCCCATTGCGGCCTCGGTAGCCGAAACCCCTTCCCCGTCGGTTAGAGGAAGTGTTGCCGTTAGATACGAGACGATCGCTGTAGAGGCCCTTAGCACTGCCAGAACCGTCGCTATATCCGGTGTCCGAGTTGTCCATGCCGTCGTCAAAGCCCAACGATCCATCGATGACCACAGTGTTGTTTCCAGGCCGCACCTCCTGGTGACGCAGGCCACTGTTACGCGGGCCAGTCGGTATAGAAGGGCCGCTGCCGGGCTTCATGAAGACCTGTAGGATGCGACCATCGGCCTAAAAGAATAGGTTATTAGCTGTTGTGGCCCCTGAAGTAGGGAGAAAACGCAACGAGAGCAGTAGTAGCAGAACGTACAGTCTGGTTGTTAAACGTGGCAATGGCCTGCTCAGCGCCCTCGCGGCTCTCGAACACGATCTCGGCAGTAACGATGGGGTGTGTCTTGATGATTTTGCAGCTTTGCACCAGCCCGCCCACAGGCGTCATCGCGCTCTCAATGTCGGCTGCCGTCGTGCCGGGCGCGAAGTTCTGGGCCATGACGGCGTAGGGGCCTGCCAGTCCGCGGATCGTCAAGCCGCCCCGGGGCGCCGCCGGGGCGGTCTGGATGTTCATCTGCGACACGGCAGCGGGGGTGTTGAGAGAGCGCGTGAAGGCATTGCCGACCTTGGTTGCCCGGGTGTTGCGACCGCCTGCTAGCGCGGTCGAGGCCGCCGGAGCTCTGGTTCCGGGCGCGTGGAGACGAGCCGCGAGGGAGTTGGGCTTCGGTTGGTTCTGGGCCGCGGCGCGGAGGTTGGGCGTCGAGCGGGAGCCATGCAGGTCGTGTATCCATTCGCCGTTGATGTCGCCGGCGGGTAAGCGAGCGATAGAGGATACTCTCTATCAACGAGGACCGTTTGTCAGTATCGTCTTCGTTTTTGTAGACCATAGGGAGTTTGAGGCCAATCAATGAATTCGGGGGCAGTCGGTACCTTCTTGACTCCGGCTCTGCTGGCGAGAGAGCCTCCAGCTGTAGCCTTCAGAGGCGCGCTCTGGCGACGGCCATCCTTACCGAAGATCTTGGCAGCGAGAGCCTCGTTCTTCTTGCGCTCGCGTCCTTTCAAGGAAGACTAAGGTTAGCTGAGCCGTTCGTGCCGTAGCTGGAAGAAACCGATGTGCTCGGCTTGTACGCACACACACCTTCCTGGACGATCTTCTGGAAATCGGCAGCGACTTTCCCCATTGCGATTGTTGTGTAGATACGGCTTATGTGTTGTGGTCCTGGTCGGGAAGGGAGAGGAATGAGACCGGACGGAAGATGCTGGAATGAAACCGGACGGAAGATGCTGTGGCTTATTTGTTATTAATGCAGGAAAGGTGCACACATTGAATGCAGCGCTGTGAAGATGGGGAAAAAATGATTACAATTGAAGACGAAGTAGGTAGTACAATTGGAAAGAATTACAAGGCCAGCAGCAGTGAGACAGCGAGACTTGCAGACTGGAGGGTGGTGGGATACGATTCAAAGATGGACATTGGCGATTCTCTTGCGCGGCGCGTTGTTCTTTTTCTGGCCCGTACAGCAGAAGCACGATCCAGCCTGACAGTCTATTTATATTCTACTGGAATTCCTGAGGCTAGGTAGGAATATATCTGCATACGCAGTCCGGATTTCATGATACATATGTGAAATCATATTGATAAGTCGGTTCTTGGACGATATCTACGTGCTAAGGGAGTTGGCCTGATTCCTAAAGTTACTTCCTAGGTACGTTCAAGCAACGAAGGCCCACCCCCTGCGTCAATCAAATAGCACTGAGATCACTTCCACCAATCTGGAAGCGCGTCTTGTTGTGGCTTTCTGCATCCACCAGCCACACTGGAGAGAGGCAAGCCCCAGCCCACTTTGACCTGGATTATTGGCCTGAAGTTCGAGGCAGCAAAAGGCAGAAAACTGAATTAGGGTCGACAGGTAAGCACGGGCCATGCAGCACTATCTGAATCCCCCAATCAATTGCTGGCCAGGTACTTTGCCCACACAATTCTGCTAACCTTGCACCAAAGCGAGAAAATTGTCCAGCTGTGTGGTGTTAATTTTCGGCCTCCAGTCTGCAATTCTTCAAGATTGCATTTCATCTCCCCAACACCACCACGACATCGAATTACGCCCAATAGACCGTCACAATGGGTCGCGTGATTCGTAACCAGAGAAAGGGCCAGGGAGGCATCTTCAGTAAGTCATCGCCTCGACTTTCTTTCCCGTCTTCCAGCAACCTGGTCATCGCCAAATTCGACTCGAGCACGGAATATTTTGGGCACATGGGGCGATTGCACTGAGGCAGTGATGGGAGGCATAGCCATTCTATCGGGCAGTCGAAGGAATTTGGGGAGTGCAAGCGAAAATAATAGCGACACGGCGGAAGAATTATTTGGATTACACACGCACATTCAACTTGACTGGCCTGGTTACTAACCTCATTCTTTTTCTACAGCCTCCAACTCCCACTTGCGCAAGTCCCCCGCCAAGTTCCGATCTCTCGACTTCGCCGAGCGTCATGGCTACGTCCGCGGTGTCATCCGTGAGATCGTCCACGACCCTGGCCGAGGTGCTCCCCTCGCCAAGGTAGTCTTCCGCAGCCCCTACAAGTTCAAGCAGATCACCGAGACCTTCATCGCCAACGAGGGCATGTACACCGGCCAGTTCGTCTACGCCGGCAAGAACGCCGCTCTGACCGTCGGTAACGTCCTGCCCCTGGGCTCCATGCCCGAGGGTACCGTCGTCTCCAACGTCGAGGAGAAGGTCGGTGACCGTGGCACTCTGGGCCGCACCTCCGGCAACTACATCACCGTTGTCGGCCACAACCCCGATGAGGGCAAGACCCGCATCAAGCTCCCCTCTGGTGCCAAGAAGGTTGTCTCCAGCAGCTCTCGTGGCATGATCGGTATCGTCGCCGGTGGTGGCCGTACCGACAAGCCTCTCCTGAAGGCTTCGCGTGCCAAGCACAAGTTCGCCGTCAAGCGTAACAGCTGGCCCAAGACTCGTGGTGTTGCCATGAACCCCGTCGACCATCCTCACGGTGGTGTAAGTTTTCCCCGTCCTTTTCTTTCCGAGTGTCGCAAGACAGGCACAGATACTGACACGGTACTCTCTAGGGTAACCATCAACATATCGGTAAGGCCTCTACCATCTCTCGGTACGCTGCACAGGGTCAAAAGGCTGGTCTCATTGCTGCGCGCAGAACGGGTCTGCTGCGTGGTACCCAGAAGACCAAGGATTAAGGGTGACTCTCCAACAAAAGGCATTTCGGTGGTTTTCATCGCGCAACGAATTGGGGGTCTACGGAGTTTTACTACTTTGCTCTTTGCATCTGTAGGTACAGATATTGAGCTACAACATGAGACACGGTTCAATGGGAATGTACCCGGCATCAACACGAATTTCTTCTGGTTAAAGTCTGCTCCGTCCCGATTCCCCCCTTGCGCTAGGGCCAGGGTCAAGTTCGTCTGCGTGTGTTGTGTGATACGTCAGGGAATAGAACGGCGTATACTGGGTGAGCCATCTACATAGGGATGGCAAAACGAGGCCAAAACCCAAAGTTCGCGATGAATTGATAGAAATCAGTAATGAGACGGTGCCGCGCGTGCTGTGTATGAGATGAAATCCAGTTCCATATCAGGTGATGATTTCCCGGGGCAAAGGAGACTGCCAATATCTGCTGCTATCGAGAAAGTTGCATGATGTCCCAAGATCGTACCATTCGGCTTCAGTCACTTGACGTAACAAGGGTCTCATCTGGCCTACCCATTCAGTTTATTAACCGGGGGACTTCCACCCTTCCTTCCAGCGTATACAACCACCACTACTACGTCTATATCACGTACAGCTTTATGTTGATGTTGACGGAGCTTCGCAATGGCCTGCTATGAATTGCTTCTTCTCAGCAAGACCGCCCGATCCGCGGTACATTCCTGCATGTCCGCCAATAAGGGGCGTTTCCTCCAGCACCTGCAGTCAGGGCCCGACCACCCCACTCTGTTTCTGCGCAACCCCGCCATAAGACGGTCTTCCTCCTACAATTTCTTCCCCCGCCGTAACCATCACTACTACACCCAACCCAAACAGCAGCACTTTAGATCCCTCGCTACAATGGCCGCTAACAAGGAATTCACTCTCCTGTGCCTGGAGAACCCTCTGCTTGGTAAGTCTGGTCTCGTTGTGTTGCCATTGGTTTGTCCGGTTGGTGATGGAGAATAGAGGGGCAACAGCGGCGGCAATGGGGGGGGGGAACGAGCAATTGCTAACGAAACCCCCATTTTCATGTAGACATCCAAGCCCAGGGCAACGAGGCGCTGCTCGAAAAGTACGGCCTCAAGGCCAACGACGCCATCCTGGCCGAGGAGAAGCACAAGCCGTTGTACGAGGACCTGCTGACCAACTACGACGCCAAGCTGATCGCGGGCGGCGCCGCCCAGAACACGGCCCGCGGCGCGCAGTACATCCTGCCGCCCAACAGCGTCGTCTACCTGGGCGGCGCCGGCGACGACAAGTACGCCGCCATCCTGCACGACGCCGTCAAGGCCGCGGGGCTGCGCGTCGAGTACCGCGTCAACCCCAAGATCCCCACGGGCCGCTGCGGCGCCATCATCACGGGCCACAACCGCTCCCTCTGCACCGACCTCGGCGCCGCCAACCACTACGACCTGGACCACCTGAAGCGCGACGACATCTGGAAGCTGGTCAAGAACGCCGACTTCTACTATGTCGGTGGTTTCCACTTCACTGGTAAGCCCTGATCGATCGACTTGCTTTGCAAAGTTGACTAACACTGGTCGACCAACCAGTCTGCCCGCCGGCCATCATGACCCTCGGTGAGGAGGCCGCTGCCAACAACAAGGTCTTCGTGGTCAACATGTCGGCGCCCTTCATCGCCCAGTTCTTCAAGGGACCCCCTGGACGAGTCGGCCAAGTACTGGGACTACCTGATCTGCAATGAGTCCGAGGCCGAGGCCTACGCGACCTCGCACAACCTGTCGTGCGCGCCCACGGACGTGGCCGCCATCGCCAAGGAGATTGCGAACCTGCCCAAGGCCAACGAGAAGCGCAAGCGCGTCGTCGTCATCACGCAGGGCACCGAGCCCACCGTCATCGCGATCCAGGGCGAGGCCGAGGTCAAGTCCTTCCCCGTCCACGCCATCGCCAAGGAGAAGATCACCGACACCAATGGCGCCGGCGACGCTTTCGCCGGCGGCCTCGTCGCCGGCCTCGTCAAGGGCGAGAGCCTCGAGAAGAGCGTCGACATGGGCCAGTGGCTCGCCAGCCTGAGCATCCAGGAGCTGGGTCCTTCGTAAGTACTCTCTCTCTCTATTTGCATTCCCATTCTAGATTCAGTTGGGAAATAAACTTCTAACATGGTTTCTTGCTTGCTATACAGGTACCCTCACCCCAAGCAGACCTACTCTGCTTAGACGGGAAGATAATAGACCAATATTCGTTTTGGGGAAGAACTCCTAACTTCTGTATTTGGAAGTGAGCCCCCAAAAAGGCTTTTGAGTTGCGTGTATTTACTTCAACATAGCGCAAAATGGGTCTGGCATTGGCGTTCTCATAAAGGGTTTGGGTTTCAACAACATAGGAGGTCAACTATTTTTCTGACACCTCAATCAGCAATTCTCTTCTCTCCATTTTTGGAGGAAGAGAGAGTACAGACAGATATGCTCGCACATATTCTTGCCATGTCAGCTTGAATGCAAAAAAGTCTGAGATCAAGAAGAAAATACTACATGATACCACGTCGAGTATGGTGACCTCTAGGGGGGTTCAATGTTTTACATGCATCGTGTTGTCACCAAAATAGAAGTGACGCCAATACTTGGACAACAATAGTAGAAGTCCAAAATGTCCGCTGCGAACTCATTAAGATAGGTAGGTCCATTCAAAGGATAGCCTGGGTTTGAAACGTTACACTACATGGAAATTTCGTATATGCAGTTGTCTTAGAAAACAAGGATCGCTTGAAGCATGCAATTAGTACTACTTCTGGCTGTATTAGATAATGCCCACCCCGTGTGCATCGGACATGGCTGCTTGAGTATGCAGTCTCTTCACAGGCAACGAACGCAAGACGACAGACAGGCGCCTTAAGACCCCTCTTTCATGAGACCTCGCCCTAGGTTTCATCTGCTGTGACCTTCATACTCGTGCCTTATGCATAATATAATGCGAAGTGAACCAATCAACTGACTGCGCAAAATCCATTCTTTACCCTATGTAGTAGTTTTTGCACTTCCTTGAGAAAGGACTAAGCCGTACATACAGAACCCATCAAATGGCATTCTTCTATGCTACCATGTGGGTGGGCAATTACACACTCTTGCTTCCTCGAGAAATACGAGACAGAGACAAACATCCATCAACAACGAGGGGAAACACTCGTGCTGGGCCGGGCAAAGATGAAGCAAAAGGGGAAGAAGAAGAAAAATTCGCAGCTGTTTCGGAATGACCGTCGCTAGCAGACTAGAGAGAGAGAAATGTGTTAGCATATGGACAGTAGATAATGGATAATAGGCAAACTTACCAGGAATGTACTATCTGCTAGTGGAATCCAACTTATCACAAATATCCAGCCGACAAAAAGCGGTTTGGATTCAATGGCAAGCGAAAGTTGTAAATGGTTGGTTGTTGCACAAGCGGTTCTGCCACTTTGTGATCGTGATTGGAAAGGACCGATTTCCTTGCTAATGGCGCCGGATCTCCTTTTGACATCTTTACTCTCGTGTGAGATTGGGTGGTGGTAGTAGTAGTAGTAGTAGCAAGAAGCGACCGCAGGAGACACAACCATAGTAGTGGTCGATGCCCCCAAACATACACATCATCAAGTAACCCTGAAACAAACTCGTTGGGTGGGTTTGGGATGGTCTTGCTGCGAGATATGATAGATCGTCGCCAACACCAGACTGTGTAGGAAATTGCGAACGCCGGACATCAATGCCATGTTATTTGCAACTTTGCCGAAGAACAAGAGTATTTCACTCCGGGAGATATGCAACATCACTTGCGAGGAGGCTTGTTGTGGGTGTCCGCCAACGCTGACTCGAGAATGGCCCGGTCGTAGGCCGACGCCTTCTCGGCGCCGCCGAATTGCTTGATCTTGTTGCGGAAGTGCGTGGGGTCTTCTCGGACGTTCCCCCTCGCCGCTGCGGCCAAACGCCGTGCTGCTATTGTAGAAGTTGCCGTTGCACTCCACCATGCCGACTTGGGCAGGCTGAGCCACGGCCGCGGCCGGCGTGCCGGTCCAGATCTGGCTAGGATGCGAGAAGGTCCATGGCGAACCAATGCGGCCAATGCTGTTCTCGCCGTAGTTGAGAGACGACAGCTGCCCCTCGAATGATCCTAAGGATCCTTGAGACTGGTGTTGTGGAGAACCAATGGCACTATGGCTTGGTGTGAACTGGTTTGAATATCCACCCGCCAGAGGACTAGTGTATCCAGGCTGGCATTGTGCGCCGTGGTTGTTCATGTCAAGCGGACCGCTACGGCGTGATTGGTGTGGTCTTCCTACTCCAGACTGGAGACCACCCAATTGAGCGAGCAATTGCTCATTTGATGCATTATCTCTGACATTGCCTGCCTTCAGGGCATCGAGAAGGTTCCTCTTATCTGCCATACTCGGAGACATGGAACCAGTACGGTGCACTCCAGGAAGTGGACTGTGGCCAGAGCGAAAGATGCCGGGTACCGATGGGTTCATAGCAGGTGACTGCCGGTTTTTCGCTGCGCTTGCACCATACTGCGCAAACAGGTCCGATGCAAGTCTATCCCTAGCCAAGTTACGTTGCGCGTTTGCGAAATCGGGGCTGGCCGTACCAGTAGAGGCGCCCACCGAGCCAACCTCCATCTGCCCATATGCCGTAGGTGAGATGCGGCTGTTGCCAGATGGGGGTCCGAGTCCAGAGACGAAACCCGACGTCGTCGGTTGTACGGGACCGAAGGTCTCGGCCCTTGCATAACTTCCGTAAGTAGGCGAAATCATCTGTTCAAAGGCACCAACTGAGCCGCCAAGGGCGGGGGTTGGGGATGTGATAGTCCGCGGTACATCTCTGCCATTTCCCATCGAGTGTAGACTGCTGTCAGGGGCAGTTGTGGACGCCGAGAGCGAATACCCCCACGGATGGCTCGGGATAGCGTTTGCCAAAGGAGCACCTGTCGGCGACACAGACTGGGCAGCTCTCTGGTTCAGACCATGATCGGGGGACAACGAATGACTGGGGCCAAGGCCTAATTGGCCGAAGATATCATTGGCAGTGGATGAGTTCATGCTGTAGCTCGTATCGGCTAGAGCTGAGCTTGTCTGCAAGAGAGAATCATCGTTTTCGTCTCCATTACCGGTCAGATCATCAACCATGTCATTCACCATCTGGTCCATGTCAAGCTCTTCAGTCTCAGACTGGCGGGCAGCAGCTTTCGCCTGGGTTCTTTTGGGAGTCACCCTTGTCGCCGTACCATTGGGCTTAGAGCTAAGCAACCCCTTCCTCATTGGCGAGTCGGCGGCCAAAACAGCGGAGCCTAGGGGGGCTTCAGGAGAGCCTTGGGCGGTGGCAGCAGGTACACTATCAGTGTGCTGTCCACTTGTCATGGTCAAGTCTTCGAAAAGGTTAGAGAGATCGGTCTCTCCGAGAGGTCGAATAGATTGCGCGCGTTGGTCCTGGGCATTCCCAAGATCCTTCGCAGGGTCATCGGGGTAAACCCATGTCCGAGTACCATCTGTTCCTCCCGTCATGATTAGTGGCGACTCGTGGCTGGCTGCCAAATATATTCCGCAAAGGAGAATATCCCTTATACGCCACAAGGTCTCTGTGCGGGGTCTGAAATGAGGCCTAGTCACTTCTTTCCGTGGTTTGAGTGCCTTGCGGTAGTAAGGGGAACCTGCAACGGCGGTGACCGTATCGTGAATGAACAAAGGTAGTTGCTCAGCTGTGAGGGGTCGGAGGCCAATAATTTCCGTGTCCTCAGGGAGAAGATACTTCGATTGTGCAGCGTTACTGTTCACCAGAGCGGGAGGCAAAAGTCGAGTCAGGACTTCGGCAAGCAGTCGATGAACGTCCTGGCGAGCCTTTTGGTCCAAGTGGTCTTGATACGCATTGAGGTCTGAACGTGTGACATACAACCAGGCGATACAAACTCGGCAATTGCTAATGAGCTTTGAAAGCGAAGCAGAGAATTCGACTGTACACTCTGCACCACCGTCTTCTTGATTGCTGGCGAGGGTGATCCCGGAGTCGCCTTGAAGTGCGGTGAGGAGCTGTCGGATCAAGACCAGAATCGTACGCAGATTGAAGTTCAGGATATATTGACAGGTTTGTGAACCCTCCATGCTCCATTTATCGGGGTCTAAGAACGAATTAAGTCAGTAGGCAAATCAGAATGGAGACCGTAGGCAGTCTTACTCTTCAGGTTCTCTTTTGCGATGTCATAGGCAGCAATATTGATCAAAATTATCTTGAGAACCACATCCTCATTGCCTTCACCTTTAACAGACGATCCCAGTTGATGCAAGACCTCGTCTTCCAGTTCTTTCTGAACCGAGAACTTCTTCCCCTTAGCATAGTGGGCGTGGAGCTTCACAAACCAGCTCACGATGGCTTCGGCAGGGTCCTTAGCAGCCCCACTTCGTCTGGAATTTGACTGGTTCTGATGGCGGTCGAAAGCCTTCTGCAAATTTCCGGGGCCAAGCTCATACGGTTTGGCGATCGAAATGGAGCGATGGAATCGATAGATAATCTCCAGTTGTTGGCCCTGGATCTGATGTAGCACAGCCATTTGATGATGACACGTACCATCATCAGGGTCCAACATACTTGCAAGGCCGTAGTAAGTCAAGGCTGTGTCGAAAGACCCTTTTGTGGCCTTTTCGGTATGTTGGCAGCGGTATCGAGCCAAGTCGCCCAGGCGGACCAGAGTCATGTAGCATGCATTAACGAGCTGCGCGCGCATAGCAGCGGGTAGAGCGCCAGGAATTTGGACGCCTTGGGGCTCTACCTCTAACCCATGAGCAGCCTGCCTAAGCTCGGGAATATCGTAACTGCCAGCCAGTCGTTGAACATAGCCCTTATAAAAGAGCTGCGAGAACTTTAGAAAGTCGCGGTACAGCTTGTCAACCTTGCGCTTCTGGACGACTTGACTCCTGTCTCCGATGCGACTGAGAACTCTTCGGTACGTGTTGTTGAACATGGTATGGGTACTCCACAGCACGGTCTCAATATCTTGTTTCTGCGCAAACGCGAAATCAGCGAAGATGGCAGTCACACAGGACAGTCGGTACCTAAGTATTGTCAGCGAGAGTAGGTACATCAGTGGCAATGGGGCATATCCGTACTGCTGCATGAGGGTTTCGATCTGCTCGAGGCGCGCCGTATAGTTGACACTAACTTTGGGCTCTATAGATTGGAGCTCCTCGATTTTCTGCTGGATTTTCTCCCGAAAACTGCTGGCTTCCCTGCAAAAGATGCGTGTCAGCGGCTGATACTACCCCTATCGCTATAGCAACTTCGCGAGCACTGGGCCGGAAGCCCCTCTGGTGCGCTTTCAAACATATGATTTGGTCGAGTTTGGTGGGTTGACGTACATCCAGCGTGCCGCGGCTACCTTTCGCATATCGTGCGCCATGGTGGGCAACTGTTCCGGCCAGGCGGCAGCAACAGCAACCTAAGTCGTGGCTCGGGGAGGAAGTCCGGCGCGTATAGATACTAGTTCTGACAATATAGCCAAGCAGGCGTGTGGTTTGTCGTGGGGTCTTAAGTGTGTAGGTGGGTGTCTGTCGGTTCCCGGCGCGGAACCGTGGGGCCTTGTTCCTTGGTGGAAAGGCGTCGCTGTCAAGGCGTCTGCTCACTCGAAGTCGGAACAGATCGTGGATTGCGCAAGAGATCCATAGCCATTCATGCGCGACGGAGGAGGGACGAGAAGTGCCGCCGGAAGGTGGGCTGAAGTGGTAGTTGGCGCAGCGTAGGATGACGAAAACATTGGTGAAGATTGAGAAGCGCAAAGCCGGCGGCAGGCTCAGATGGCGGGAGTGCAAGATGGCATATGTAAAATGCGGTTGTAAGAACTACTGGGCGTGGGGTTTGCGGCAGGCCACGTTTCGTAAGGAGAACTAGAACGAGGCCAACGATGGTTTTGTGGTGGTTGAGAAAGCAAGTGGGATTGAGATTGGGATTGGGACTTGGGATTATTGGGCTGTGAATAATAGCGGGAGTGAATGAATCAAAGAAAGCGACCGCATGCAACCTGATTTGATTCACCCACTCAACTCTGAACTCAACTCGACTCAACTCTACTCGGCTTACTCTATTCATTCCAGTGGCCAGTCCAGTCCAGGCAGGCCTTAGGCGGCGGGTGGGTCGTTTTTAACCGTGTTTCTGGCCAATGCAACCCCGGTCAGCCTGAACTTTAGGGGACCATTGGGCCTAAGCTTAGATGTGGTTTAGTGTGTGCATCATCCCTTGGCATTCCATTCCCCAAGCGATCAATGGTCCCTGTCCCATGCATCGCATCATTGAGAAAGTACAGACAGACAAACAGGGCTATGTTGTTTGGAGAGCTGGAGATGGAGACATATTATGCACCTTTGACCGCTGTTGTCTGCTGTCGAAAGAAACCATGGCAATTTTCACATCTACAAACATACAACCTCGTTGACCTCTTCAACACCCGCTCAGCCTTTCGAGTCTTCCTGGTTCAGGCGGTCTTTGTTCTTTGCCCCGGAGTACAGCCCTTTCCCCTCTTCAAACTCTACCACAGCTGAGGAGAACATAATCAAGTGTCATAGCTTCAGAAGACCCTCCTCCACTTACACACACCCTCGCATTCCCAACCGATCGCTGCTATACACCCTGACGACCCTGCAACCTTAACCAGAGCTCAGGATTGGAAGACAGAGACAAGTTCTCACCAATGTAAATCATCCCCCAGTCCTCTCTAACTTAATTCCTGAAAAGAAGACGTCACGAGAGAGAGAGAGACAAATGAAGCGTTCACGTGAGCCTGAAGAAGACGACTCAAGCGAGTACTCTGCAAATGCCCCCAGCAATGATGATGACGAAGATGCGCCAACAACTGGAACAAGCAGCAAAAAGCAGCCAGCAGCTAAAATCATACAAGTGGACGAGTCGGCAGTGGACGATAGCGCAACGGTCGTGATGCGGTGCCTGCTCCCCCCTCACAGAGAGCCGCTGGCGTTCAAGTCGTATACGGACTACGAGACGCACTACCACAAGGCCCATTCGAACCGATGTTTCGAGTGCCGCAAGAACTTCCCCTCTGATCACCTGCTCAGCGTCCACATTGAGGAGCAGCATGATGCCTTCGCGGCCGTGCTGAGGGGAAAGGGGGAGCATACGGTGAGTCACCTACTTCCTATGACCCTATCTACTACTACTGTAGTTGATATATATATATATCTAACTTTGGCCATTGCAGTACTCCTGTTTTGTTGAAGGGTGCGATCGGAAATGCAGGACCCCACAGAAGCGGCGGATGCATCTGATCGATAAGCACATGTACCCCAAGAACTTCTTCTTCGGCGTCACCAAAGATGGTATAGACGGCCGGACTTCTCTCCTGATCGAAAACGGCCACCGGCGCAGGGGCTCCTCCATCAGCCAGAACGGCAGTCAGAAGGCTGCTGCTGCCTCGAGGCGACACAGCCTCCGCAGTCAGACGGCTGACGCAGCAGCCGATATGAGCACTCCCCCAGCTCACCCCCACGCCGTCCCTGAAAGTGACATGAAAGGTTGTGCTATTGCTTCTAACGACAAGGTCGCGCCTCGGCCAGAGAGTGCCGATACCGCCATGGCCGATCTCGAAAGCGCTATGTCCGCTTTGCAGTTTGTGCCCCCGAGCATTCGCTTTGGCCGAGGAAAGGGAAGTCGGGGTTTGCGAAGAAATGAGTCAATTGGATAAGGAGGCATGAGTTTATGAGTCACGAAGAGACGAAGATCGCATAGCGTGCATAGCGTGCAGACTGGCCCGGTGTAAGCAAGAAAAGACATTCGCGCATCAATCATTGAGACAGTGTTGGAGATACTGCTAGGATACGTACGTTTGTACCAGGCGTAAGGAGAATCACATATAACTCACATTATTCAGGCCTGCATCCTCCTTTCATCGCATGGTGGTACGTGAACTGGGTATAATTGTCTGCAGTGACCAAAGTATTTGATGATGTGAGCCCTTCTCTATCGATACCCCTGAATTTTGATCTATCGATCTGGACTCGCGATAATGAACCAAAAACGCCTAAATCAACCTGAGAACGCCTTTGCCATGCCATTTTGATGATGTACGGATGCAATGCACCAAGAACCCATTAATCGCTCGAGCCACACCCTCTGCATCCACAGTTGACGCATTGTATATCCTTAGTTTCATCCTTCATCTGCGCTTTGGGCACTCGGCAGATACATGTCGAGCTGTAATTCGTCTCCTTGGTCTGCACGCATCGCAAACAGCAAAGCTATAGTATCAGACACGTTAGTGAGCTGTTCGTCCCCCTAGCCAGAACCGGACGGAAAGAACATAGATACCTTCTCGTAGCCTTGCTTCTTCCACTTGGCGATGAGCATGGCGTCGGCGTAGCCGTTCTTGAGCAGCCAGTCGTACAGCTGCTTGCTGATGGCCTCCTTGTCGTAGTAGAGCTCGTAGACGTAGCGGGAGCGCTGGTGCGCGATCTGGAAGATGGGCCACTGCGCCTGCGCCTTGGGAATGTTGCCCGACGGCGCGTTCTGCGCGTCCTTCATCTTGATGTTGAACACCTCCAGGTCGTCCCGGATGTCGTCGAAGCCCGCGGGCGGCTTCTTGGTCCGCGAGGCGTGCGTGCGTATCGCCGGCATCTTTGTAGGTAGGTAGGTGTATGGGCTGGTTTTGGTTTTGTTTCGCGCGCGTTCTCTCTTCTCTGATCGGTCTTCCTATGTTGTTGTATGCTCGAGCTCGATCGTCGGCGGCGACGTAAATGTATGTGTTGTTGATACTACACTGCCTCGAAAGTGATGGTGGGGCAAGGCTGAAGAAGAAGGCTGGTCGCAAAGTAGTTAAAGTTGAAGCTTCTCCAGGAAAAAGAGGAATGGCGTCTATCCGTATCTGAGCTAAAAATGACTAATCATCCGAGGTTTCCTATGCTCGGTGGCGCATCAAGTGTGGCTAGTGCAAGCCTGCGCTGACCAACGGGGAGCCGTCCAATAAGGCTCAGCAGCAGCAGTCGCTTGAAGCAAGCGGGAGAGCTTGACGTCGATTGAAGGCATCCCCTAAACCTGTAAACCCGCAAATCGTCACCGGCAATTCCTACCCTCGCCATGGCGGTGACACCGACTCAATTCGCGAAGACGACCGCTCAATGTACGAGGCGATACCTTGACAGTTTTTATCTGGGCTAATTGTGTGCGAACAGCGGCCAATTGGAACGACGCGAAGCGACGAGTCCTGGCGGCCTACCGAGAATGGATCCGAGCTGTACGTTTGCCCGTCCTGCCTCATTGAACGAAAGTGCCCGGAAAATAAGGTCACGGAATTGTGTTATCACGAGAAGATGGGAGAACAATGGCTGACGATGGACCATTGGTGTTCCCGTATTAGGCGCCTGAGATCCAGACCATGTACTCGGTGCCCTTCCCCGTCTCGGTCATCCGAACGCGCATGCGAGAGGAGTTCGAGCGCCACCGATTCGTCAACAAGATCCCCGTCGTGGATGTGCTCCTGATGCAGAACAACGCCGAATACCAGGTCAGTACTGGGACAACTAGCCACGGCTAGAGGGTGGGGAGTTGAAATGGTTGAGAAAAGGGACATCTACTGACGGTTCTATGGGGTGATAGGAGACGATGAACTTCTGGAAGCAGACTACGCACGTTATGTCGTACTTCCCGGAGGAGAACTTCCGAGGCCACGAGAGACTACCCAAGAGCTTCATGCAGGGATTCCTGGAGGTAAGTCCCGATATCACATTCGGTCTCTCTATTCGATTGGCAAAACATGGTCACTAACGGCGGGTCGCAACAGGGTCGCAACTAGAAAGGAAATGGGTATCAATTCCTTGTACTGTACATAGTCAAAGAGCAAGAAAGAATTCAGATTTCCTCTAGAGCCGAGTCCAGTCTTTTGTGCTCCAAACGCCTGTCCCATGCAATTACGCGAAATCACCCCCTGTCTTGTTCATCGAAGGGGCCACCACCGGATGAATTGTCTTATTCCTGCATCGCCGTGTCCTTTGTGGCGTTGAACTCATCACGAGCTTTCCAGAACTTTTCCGAAACTACGTCACAGAGATCCTCTAGATCCTGGAGGCCCTTCTCAAGCGCCGCAGTGGCCGTCGTTGTGTCTATAGGATATGTGTTAGCCATTGCGATGTCCCGCTTTTGGGTTACCCATCTCGTGACAAATAGCCGGTCCTTACCGTATGTCTGGATTCTGATGTTCATCTTGGCTTCTGACGGATGAGGGATGGAGTAGGCGCAGAACTCGACGTCGGGGCTGTGATACAAACAAGTTAGCTCATGTAATTCGTAATTTGTCCCCGGAAGCTTCTAGACCGGTGGGTTAACCGTACTTCTTCATGATGATGTAGCGGAGCGCGTTGCCCAGAGTGTGTCCCTCCTCGAGGAACTCGAACGAGGCCGCAGTTTCCGAAGAGCCCGGAAGAATCTTAACCCTCTGCAGCTCTTCTTCATCCTCCACCTCTGGCTCGGCCGCCTCGCCGCTTGCGTCAAGGTCGTCCTCCTCCAGCCCCCCAACGTTCTCGCCGCTCATGCTGACGGCCGGCTTCTGTCCAGAGGTCTGGGCCGCGGCCGCGGCCGCTACGTCCTCCATGGAGGCGTCCTCGGGTGACTTTGCACGGGAAGGCATAATTTGTTTTTGGAGGGGTTGTGTTTGTCGCTGTCGTGAATTTTTGAATGTGACAGGATTTCTGCTATCAACAAGTAGGAAGTTCGGCAGCTGTTTGTATGTATGGTCGTCAATTGTCGGTACTTGTCTATCGATTCCTCGAATTTTTGGCGGGGCTCTTTGGTTGCGCCGGCTCAACGCGATACCAAAAATTTACCTGCTGATAACGGGGAGCGTATGCCAAGAAATTTGGGCTTCAGACAGGCCAGCTGGTGGACAGCTGGCGGAGCTGCTCTGGTATTTCCTTAGTCATCCAACCGCTATTGCAGACCGATTTCAAGAGGCCCAACCCGAGACGCGAACAGTACATCAACCGAATTGAGCGCAACCTTCTTAGATATTTGCCTTGACTGTTGTATATATTTCTCAGTTCTAGATTACAATTTTATTGCCTTGGTTCGACAGCTGTTGGAGAAGACACTCGATCAACCACAAGTACCAGCTGACCTAGCTAGTTATCTCATGGGACCTTAGGAGACTTCGTTGCTGTAGAGGTGGCTTGCCGGTAAAAATCCTCAAGCCTGCCTGGCTATAGAAACAGTTTGTTTCTTTATCTCTCTGGCCGAAAAATATATGCGCCGTGTGCAACCCGGGTGCTTTGACCAACTTCAACGTATCTTGTCATTTACTCCCTTGCTTTTCTCCAGTAAGACTCATATGTATGGATTAGTTATGTAGCAAGTTCGGGAAAGACAACCGATAGCATGGTCTGGTATCGTTACTGTCAGCGACGAGCTGACCCGCAAGTAGTGCATCCCCCACGGTTTGGGGGCCCCGCATTGGCGTCACTGGACCCTGGAGCGTACCACATTCTCGGGATTTAGCGGACGATCCCGAGGCAAAAGAATCAATAAAGAGTTCGCCGCTTCTAGTATCACGTCATCTACATTTCATCAGTAGCATATCCTTCTTGCCTATGATGTGATGTATCTTTTAGTGGTATTTTCGAAGCGTCTAACGGGTTTAGAGTATATGTTTCTTATATCCACATCTCTCTGCTCGTTCAAGTAGCATGGCTTTTACACATAAAAGTCAGAGTTGGATGTCCCAATCCTGGACACGCCCCTGACCCTATCCGATGCAGTTCAGTATGGCTTTCTATAGTCATGGACCTTTCACTGCTCTGCCTTCCGTCGCGGTTGGCGCAGTGCTGTCGGGTATCAAGAGAAGTGGCAAGTTCGTCGCAACGGCGGCAATGGCTCCGAATCGGGGCCATGGCTCCCATGAAATGCGTAGCATTGGAAGTCGCGACCAACAGGTCAAGCAGGTGACGCGGAAATAACGATGCCGAGACCCAACAAGGGGTATATGCTCAAAGGCAAGGAACCTCGGGGCCGAAGAGATGCGAATGCGAAGCTAGGCCGAGAAGAGGTTCTGGGGAAGATCCTGGGGTCTCTCTACACGGCGGCAAAGAAGATAAGCGCTGGCTTCAATTCTATGGGCAAGCGTCGCTTGTTTCAACAAATAATGTTCCGGGGCTGATATGCAAGGGCCACTGCGGTGACGGAGCTGGGTGATGGGGTCATCTCAAGCTACCTAAAGTAAGGGGTTAAGTAGCTGCAAAGGGATGTATCATATACTGACATAGACCAACATCCTCGAACTCTTGGGTTATTACACAAGCGAACGGGCTCCGTAGAGATCTATATCTCACGGCAGTCGCAGGTACCTCTTTGGTATATGACCCCTTTCTTTACAGTAAGGCATGTGTGTAAGCGCCGATAGGGTGTAACGGCTGATAAGATGCCCTGCATTGAATTCCCCTTTTGTGGTGGTCGAGGCTCTCGGTAAGGGGCTTCCCTTGATCTACACAGTATTGCTAAGATTTCTTCACTTTGGCCTTGGGAGGGGGTTAGCTTCATTACGCAGAGAGTTTCAAAAAATACAACGACTGTATCAAAACCCGATGCACATATTGGTGCAAGGGGGAAAAGTTGAAAAAGGAAGAAAAAAGATTAACCGTTAAGGGAGTCGAAAAGTGACCGCAGAGGGGGTTGAACCCTCTTGCCTTTAAGTATAATGTGATAACCATACTACCGCTAGGCTACACCGGCCCGGTCAAGGTAGGAAGCATCTATTTAGATATAAGTACTGAGCTGATGGTCGGGTTATGGGCTGTGGACATTGCTTCAGTGAGGGAGTGGGCGAGGGGGTATAAGCTTTGGCGTGGCCGTGGTTCTCGGTTGCTTGGTGTAGTCTACTCGATACGTAGCGAGGACAGTGCCAGCTCTGATAGTAGTTCAGGGATACGACTACACCGGCCTATATAACTTTGATAACCGTAGTGTTGTTATACCCGGGGTGTAACAAGTGCTCAAAGATCACACACGAAGCAAGTATAGGCATCGTAGCCCGTTCTTTCGACCCTCTCGGGCTGTTGCCACTATCTTGACAGCTAGTTGAGCTACTGGGATTGCGAATATAGCCTTCATATACCCAGGCCGCCGGGGCTGGTTCAAGACTTCGGCTGGTAATGGTGGGGACGACTGTAAGCCCACCGAGAAAGACTCGAGAGAAGACAGGATGTTTGGGCATCAAGTCCACCTACTTGGAGAGAAATTCACTGGGGCACGTGTGTGTTCGTCGTCCGTTTCCGCTGTCCGACGTTTTTTAGATACAAGGTAGAACCTGCCTCTCCTGAACCGGATGGTCCTCTTGGTTCATGGCCATCTCTGATGTGTTCGATCAGGGCCCTCGAGCTACCCGGTTCCAGGGGACGTATAGGGGCGAAGAGGTTGGTTAGCTACTAGTGCCGCCATGTTGGAACGATGCTATGTCCCACCAGCTTCCCATACTAAGCAAGGTGTGCTCTAGGGCTACATCATTGGACCAATTTCTGGCGAGCTTCCGGAGCAGGTCTCACTCTGGAAGGAGTGCAAACTTCGTGATCAGAAGCCATCGTTTCACTCCGCTCCCAAGCCCACCATCATGGGTAAGTACTAGGGAATGAGAGGCTCCCACGCAATTAAGTGTCTCAGCTATAAGTTCTTAGGAGGGATGGACACGCCGACTGGAAAGATCGAGGTCTTTCTGGAGCTGAACCAAAAAGGGGTAGTTTGAGTCGACAGACAGACAGACTACCTTGGCGTAAGCATTGAAGTCTGGCCGCCCGAACAAACAGACCTAGGCTTCGTTTCTTGGCCACGGTGTAACAATTATAGCTCACTGACCACGATCGACCCGGTTTGATGCATTACATACGAACGGATAGGTGTAATAATAAGAAGAAGAAAATGGTAAGTTCATCCAAAACATACATGCGTCTTAGCAAGTAGGTAGGTCAGAGAGGGCCGGGCATCCACGTAAAGACAACATGAATAGTCTTGCCTACAGCTACCTGCCCACCTTCCACCATCTACCTAATAATATACTTGGATGGGTAAGTATAGAACATGTCGCTGTCTACGCTGCTTGACGTTGCCGCATTTCTGTATAGTACAGGGTATCCACGCGAAAGGCAGGGTCTGGGCTGAGAGACCATAATGCGCATATCAGGCCTACAGAGTCGACCCTGTCAACCCCAGACTGGAGCATATGTCATGGTCCTAAGGGGTTCCTATTAGTCACCCAGAGGAACGGTCGAGGCATCGAATATCTTTATGCTACCATCCCTGCGTGTGGACATGGTCAGCTAATGGCATCACACCGGCTTCGTACAGGCTAAAGTAAGGTATGTATACGCAACATATCATATCGCCTTAGGGTGTATACCAGACGAGATGATAAACCGATATCACCTCATGCGAGGCCCAGGCGGCAACAGCACTAACCGCCACAGCAGATGATTATTCGATTCTTGGCGCGGCAGCCCGTCATGTTATAATGGCGTCTGGCGCCAGTCGAATAAGAAACGATGGTTAGTTGCCAAATCACACATACATCATCCTCCAGGGCGGTTCAACGCCGCCCAATCAGATTCCAGCGGGAGCGATGCACGGTAGTACTTCTACCCTGTAACGCAATGAGAGTGTACATGGATAGTCACGTTAATATAGGAGACTGTCAGGTTCAATAGTATATCTTCTCAGGTGTCAGGTGAGGATATTCCACCCACTCAGGTGTGCCAACGAAATGGCCATGCTGGTTTGGAGGGAGATATGATAATTGCCCTCTTGGGAGACGAATCCCATCCACCCATTAAGCATACATCGTCCGTCCATGGGGGATCGAAAGCGGAAGTGACATTTAAGCAAGGCACGTCAATGTTGCAGTAGTCAGGGCTCCATCGCAAACAAGATTGGCTCAGGTGGCAGGCGGCAAAATTGGGATTCGTCCTTGAGAAATGTAGGTTAGGTAGTACTCCGTATTCCATCATAAAATGTATGCAAGGGATCGCGGCTCGGTCTACGCGCTGGCGCTGGGCCAGAGCGGATCTGCAAGTTGACACAACCTTTATTTTTTTTTTCTTTCTTTCTGCTCTTCCTTCCCTTGCTTTGCCTTGCCTCATTATTTCCATCATGCCGCCCGAAGCCCATTTCCCGCATGCACAAGCCGTCACGCATCACACCCGATAGTTCGGCAAGTGGGTGGTGAAAGGGTGGGTTAATAAGATTACCGTGGTGCCGACAAGTACCTGGCTTAATATCGACTGGAAAGCATGCATGCATGCAACGTTGAAAAACCAGACAGTCACTCCTTGCATGGCAGAATAATACTTCACGCCGCAGGCTTGTATGTATACCTGCTCATTCAAAATCCATTATACCGGATAGATGGGGTTATTCCGACGAGAGAGCATTGCAGAGACACGATACGAGACTCGAGTCGCGAGAGAGTCCACTTGGCTGTGACCGGCAGTTCCGATGAAATGATTAAACAGCGGGACTTGTCGATCGATCTGCCTCCTCGTCCCTACTGAGACAAGACGCAGAGAATAATAAGGGCGCGGAAAAACCAGCGCCAGCCAAGCACCGATCAACTCCGTCCCAAGGCCATGATTCGCATCGTGTAAACCTGACCAGTGTGACAGATATGGACAGTTCTGACTCCTTGGGCGATTACATATCCATCTCGCCCACCGCAACTCACTCGGGATTTTTATTTTTCATACAACAAAGGGCGATTGCAGGGGGTGAGATTGCCAAATGGCGCGCCTTGAGCAGGGCCTTGATTGGTTATGCTCCAGGGGATCGTGTTTCAACTCTTGGATCCGCAGTCCCCCTTGATTGGTTAACTGGGTTTTCTCAAACACTCGCGCCTGTCAATTAGTGAGCTGAAGAGTCAGAGAGCATCAATTCATTACTCAGTCAGTATCATTTTGTTACCTTTCTCGCGTACCAATAGGTCTTGTGTGTCGCGACGGACGAAGAGCGGTCAGTGGTATCCTCTCTGTACCGGCATCGCTTTCCTCCCGTCTCTGATCAGACGGTGTCGAGCAAGAAGAATAGCAAGATTCGTTTATATCGGTCCGTCCATATAGAACAGGACATATCCTGCTCGAGCGTTGGGCGGCTCAGAATAGAACAGGTACAGTACATTAGCCTACCTAGCCGTCCCGTGCTTTTTGGGATGCAGATTTGGTGGCAGGGAGCTAAACCGATCACGTCAGTGTCTACGGAGATACCTGGGACAAACAGGACCGTGCGAATGTGATGGACGGGGCTCCATCGCCCAGAAGCCCAGGGCCAAGGGCCAAGGGCTACTACTGTAAAAAGGCCATTTGCTTTCGAGGTGCCGAGATTCAATCTTTGCTCGCGCGACTCGGAGCTCGAAGCAGGAGGAGCCGAGCCGATATTGGCGATTTCAAGGTGCGTGCTGTACATACGGGCATGCATATGAGATGGGTATGCGCAATTAGAAGAAACCGCCATAAACAACCGAAATCTTGGAAACCAAACCAAACCTGGAACCAGCACTGCCACGTCTCATATGTACAGACTTGAGCCTCAACCCGTTCCACAGAAAGGGTTCCCCACGTGAAAAGTTGTAGGGTTATGGTATCATGCCCTTGATTCTTTTGCTCATGCTCGTGCTTCACAACCCATATCACGTCCTCTTAAGTCCGCTTAGACAAGGTTGTCGCTCGTTTTCACGCTTTCTTCCAATATCTCTCCGACCGAGGAAACTCCTCGTAAGATACCCTCGAGCAACCAGAGCCTCGGCAGCGTCTCAGACCAGCCCTGACCGAATTTGTTGATTGAAAACTCTAAAGCCGCATTGTCCGAATGTACTACCCTTGAGCAATATTATGCGACAGACCTTGGGGAGTGAGGTTGGTTTAAGACGAAGGAGAAGAGGAGAAGCGCTGTATGAGCAGGAGGATCCCGTCTCTGGATTGGACTGAATTGAAAGATCATTTGACGACCATGTGCAACATTCGATTGGGGCGGTCTGCAGCCGTCCTTGTCGGTATTACAGTAATGTATTAATATTGATATTTTGTTTTAATTATGACCTGCTGCCGGTTGCTTCCGGGCAATTCTGTCGGCTGCCCCCCATTCGAGAAGGCGCTGCGTTGGTGTTCATGTTCATCCCATGCCTAGCTCGCACAGAGTTCAGAAACCTGATACGGGCTACGGTGAGGCAACTGGGGCCGGCTAACCCGTTCGGGGGCGTTCAGTGCTGGATTGGCAGCCTCGCTGCCTCACAAGGCGGGGAAGGGAAAGTCAACCCCAAACCTGGGTCAGGACTGGGTCAGCGCTAAAGCAAGAGAAGCACTTCCCTTCGGGTTCTTGGGTCCCTACTTTTGTACTTGGGCCCCTACACTGGGCCGCCCAAATCTCTCGCGGGCGGGCCAAACACGAGCAAACAGAGCAAATCTTCATCTGAACTCGCACCTGCCACCCCCAAACGACGTCACCTAAAATAAAGCACGGGTGCCGTCCTGTCAACTAACTGCTTTGCAGCATCGCCAATCGGCGGCCAGCTCCGCGGCCTGATGGAAAACCATCTCGAAACAAAATAGGGCGTCGTTGTGTGTGTGTGGGTGGGTGTCACACAGCCACTGATTGATTGACGTCCTGCGGCCTCTCTCGTTGGCCCCGGAGGTCGCGAGCATAACGGTCGTCTGTCGCATCACCTGAATTTCACTGATATTGGAACGTACAGTATGTGTATGCTGTGCTGTGCTGTGCTTGCTGTGCTGTCAGGCAATCAACTGCCATGGATCTCGGCGATTCAGCGACTCCGATACCTCTGGCGAATGAGCACTCCTCTTGATAATGGCTGACAGAGTCTTCTGATGTTCTTGTGGCCCAATCGTCCAAGCCGGCCGAGCAGAATTAATTGGTTGTGGTTTCATTGGTAGCTACATATCTACCTACTGACCGGACGAGTTGTTCTCTCGACCACCTGTGGCCTATGCTGCACGTCGAAGCAGCTAGTGCTGCCGGCGGTGGTCGGGCGAGGGCCAATCAAAGCGGCTCAGCGTCCTGAACTAGGCACTTTAGCCAATGCTGGCCAGGCTGGGAATGGCACGGCTCCCCGGCAGCACCACCGCTTCGTAGATAGTCCCATTGGTGTCAATGTAAAACAGCCTACGGAGGCAGAACTACAACGCCACCCCTTCTCCCAAACTTTCTAGGCAGGCCCCAACCGGGGGTATCTCATGTCCACCAATGTTTCTACTGCTGGCATTCACTGGCATGGTGATGTTGGATCCTCCATCGTCCACGGCCTGACATCCGAACACATCCCTAACATTCCACAACAATAATTATACTACCAGACCATGCCATTGTCTTTCAACGGTCTCCGGGGACTCGAGGTGCGATTGTTTACAAGAAGAAACTTGCCCCATCCGACCGGTGGTGCCGCAGTCTGATGTGCTGCGAGATACCTGGATATCCTGCCTATCGCATCAATCGTGAAGCTTTGTGGTGGGATCTGGAGGAGCCCCCCGTACCTTACGATACGGCGATTCTCTTACTATGGCTGGCGAAGGATGCGAAACAGCATGATCAGGGAAGGAGTGCCAGCACTTTCCCTACCCAAGGCACCAACATCTCGAGATTCAGGATGGAAGATTCGATAGATTGCGGCTTATTGAACGAACAAATGCACACACGGCGACAGCGTGTACAGGAGCTGCTACGTAGTATTTCGAAGAGTTTCACGATTCTAGCTTAATAAAGTGTAAAAGGCCCCAGCACATAGCGAAGCACCCGACTGATGTACAGTACATGGCTACAAAGGCCGCCCGTCACTCTGAAAATGGACAAGGGCATGTTCCCGCCGCCAGCTGGATGGACAGGGGTGGTTTCGAGTCGCAGGTCCAGCCCACACTTCTCTGACATCGCAGCTACAAGCCCAGGAAAGGTACCTGTCCAGACCTGTGTATCACTCCCTATTCCGCATTCCCCTTTCATAAACTTCGCAACCTAGAGGGGGTACCAGGGCCCTTTTTGCACATCGTCCCAAAATCCACCGCAACCAAACAACATATCCATACCCAATACTTGCACAAGACGCTCTGCTCTGCACAGTCCCTGCCCAACCAAGTCTTGGGTCGGTCCTTGCAAATCGAACATACATTGGATTGGACAGGGGGATTGACGGTCGGGTACGTTTCTCATCGACGTCCCTCCCACTTCCCAGGTACATGCCATCCATGTTAGCATCAGCCTAGTATTGGCAACATTGAACCCATCGCTACGTTTCCTGCACGTCTCGACGCACCCGCTAGTTTCCTTTTCTACCTCGCAGCCGCCCTGACCCCTCCAACGAAGATCCAAAACCTCTCCTCTTCATTTTTCTTACGCATCCTTTTTTTTACTCCCCCCCCCCAAGCTCGTGTGCCCGAGTCTCTCGCTTTTTTTTGTTGCATTATTTCTCAAGCAGTCTCTTTTCTACTTTCGACTGTTGATGCTGTTTCTTCCCCTCCACCTTCCCCAACGTTGAAGAAAAAGAAGAGAACCCCTCCGTATACCCAGCTGGCGCAGGTTTGCTGTAATCAACTCCCATCGCATTCCCTCCCTCCCTCCCGTCGCTATTTGCCAGGCCGTCAGGGCTACTTTTTGCGAGTCACGCCTTTGAAGAACCGTCGACCTCGGCGTCCAGGTCCGCTTTAATAAGCCACTTTTCGGCATTTGCCTATTATACAACACAGCACCCATCAGAGACATCCTCGTCTCGGCGACTCGCCCATTAGTGCAACTACAAAACCACTCTCATAACCCTTTTTTGAAAGCCGATTTTCAGATCCAATTAACACGTCGCATTGTGTGGCGGTACCGGATCATCTTGAGAGAAGAGTACTCGTTCAATCTTCCCTACCAACTAGTGGAAGGGCGAATTGGAATCAGGAACGAGCGGAATTTGGCCGACAAGACTACAGAATTCGGCTTCTTCAAAACCCGCACTCCCTGAAAAAGACTTGGTGGGTAAGAAAGAATATCTGAGTGCAGGAAACCGAGTGTGGACCTGTGTTACCGAGGGATCGCAAACGATATCGATATCCCCGACGCATTTCTGTCTCTCTCCAAGAGAAACCAACCAGTCGGCTCTACCTCAGCTGAGAACGAGCGACTTAGCAGATTGTACATCTGACTAAAAAAAAACGGACCTATTTTCTCAGGACCTGAACCGGACCTAGGAAGGAGAAGCTCTTGCTAGACTCTCGACCCGAGCTTTAGGACAAACCGAAAAAGGGGAGATAGGAAATAGGCTGCTTGCTTGCTGCTAGTGACGCACGCTGCCACATCCACAAATATCGAATCTGGACCGATCCTAGTCCAACCTCACTAACTCTGTTGCACAACCAAATTGAGCAACGCATCCCTTCGACTCTTTTCCGAAGAGTTATCTAATTCCCAAGCCTGAGTGGAAACGGACGCAGCCATACCGCGGTTACTTACCACATTGACTGCCCCGGTCCAGCGTATTTGCCAAGGACGACTACGGGCCGCTCCTGCTGACTCGCCAGTCAGTTTGCAACTCGTTTCCTCTGCACTATCGCCCTCTGTCCATCCAGTTGGCGAAGAAGTCCGAGAGAGCGAACGCCTTTGCCAATTGATTTTGAGGCAATTGGCGATCTGATCTACCAAAAACAATCATAACCATATTTCCTGCATTCTCACAATGAGTGCAGCGCTCGCCATGGCCCCTTCGCCGGCTCATCACGACCGACCAGCTTATGCTGAATTGGCTCCTGCCAACAACACCAATTCCAGCGCACCTCCGGCCTCGTCGCCCTCGGTGCCTCGTACAGCCCTTCCTTCGGGCACCCCGAATGCTTCCATGTCCGCACCGCGCAAAGGCAGCGGCAGCCCGACAAGGGGGTGCACAGCCAACAAAGTCTTCTCCTCCCAGCGCGTAAGTTTCGACATCCTGTGGAATTTGTCTTTATTGATGTTTGAATCTCGTACTGACATCTACCTTTCGTTAGTTCACGGAATGCATCGGGCAGCGCCGCTCCCAAAATCTTCGTCAAGAAGGAGCCGGGCTCCCCAGATCTTCCTACAACACGACACAGGCCGCGAAAGCTGGATCTCTCCAAGAACAGTGTCCTGACAGGATCGGGTGCCCAGACGGCACGCCTGCCTGGCGGCCGGGACTCGCTCGGCATTCAAGAAGTTGGCCTTGCTTGCTTGTCTCCCGGTTTCGTCACACAAGACCCAATGATGAAGGAGCAGCTGCAGCGCAGTATGAATGTCCGTGAGCAGCAGCGACACATCATCGAGGCCAGACTTCAGCAGCAGTCTGCCAAGGGAGACGGCCCTGACGGCGCCAAGGACAGTGCCAACATGGGTTCTTTTGCAGCCAAGACACCCGGCATCTCGTCGAGACGCAACAAGGCCCCCCCGGGATTGAGCATCGTCGCACCATCCCATGAGCAGTTTGCCCACGAGCGGGTTATCCAGTCCGCTCCTCTAGGCCAAACTTTCACCGGCCGACACAACCCCCACCCAATGACCAGACATGTTGCCAACCAGCCGTCAAATCTTTCCAGCACATCGCATATTCACCATGTTCCCGCACAGCAGACCGCAAACCGTCTCCCGCCTATTCACGACGTTTTCGGTCAGGGTCTCTCCGCCCACCCCGAATCGACGAACAGCAACAGTAACAACAACAACGGTCGTCTATACCCCACTTCCAGCCACGGCCCGCCCGCATCGCCCGGCCAGGCTCCTCAGCAGTCTCAGCCACCCATGTCTGCCAGACCTCGAGAGTACAGATCTGCCGAGGAGGCCCAGCACGAGCTGACAGGTGGCCGCCCTGAGCTTCTTCCCAAGATTGTTCACTATACTGGCCACCAGCCTCCCACACCTCCTCGCCACGCAATGGTATGCAAATGCAGGACCACAGCCGCAGCGCCAGCAAGAGACGTACTCGCGCTGAGTACGAAGAGGGTGGCAGCCCGCCCCTGGGTCACGGTCCTTCAGCGACTCGACGAGCCGGGCCTTTCGGCGCCGGACGGGATAGCCCCGAGACCCAACGGGCCAAGCGCGAGGAGTTTTTGCGCATCTGCGAGCGCGCATGGGATCTTTTCCACTCTTGAGCCACGAGCGTTAGCAAATTTCGGTTGGCTCTTTGTATTTTTACCGCCTTACGAATCTTATGCCACGCTACGACTGCCACCTGGTGTATATCACAAAAATCACTCGCTGGTGAATTTCAGAGCAACTGCTACGTATTTCGCAACAATTTGGAGCACGGTCGCCAGGCCTGTCTCTCAACCGCCATCGCGATAATCACCTTACTCTAATGAAGGTACACGTTGGGGGACATCGATGGGATTCCCTAGGATGTAATGTTTTGTATTACCTTAAGGTGCCTCAGGGACCACCATGGGAACGGGCTGTGTTTCAGCGAGCGGTTTGAGAGAGGCACCTTATTCTATATATATGGGTATGGTCATCCCCAAGGCGTCGTCACAGGGTGCTCTCATACCACGGAGCATCCAGGCAGCACCGGAGTCTTATGTGTTTCTTAGCAAGGAATGGCGCCTTCTTTTTATTCTTACCAGGGTGGGCAGGTTACTCGGAAGTGGAAGGCGCACGATACCAGATAAGGGGTTGCCTATCAGTCAGGTGTTGCGGTTGATATTTGGAATTTGGGGAACAAAACATAACACGGCAGAAGGTCACAAGAGGCATGCCAAGAAACGACGAGAGCAAAGATTGGGAAACGGGAGGTAATTGTGTGTGTACATGTTTATCTAACTTTGATGATGCCTTGGGAGATGAGAGCGCGTGGATAGATCTGATCTTGGTTGGTGGTGGGATGCCAACGATACGCTTCTAAGCCGACGCTTGTAGTGTATACTTAATGCGACCCCCTTTTTCGCAATCATGACCTGTTCAAGTTCTTGTCTGTGATTGACTTACATGATGTGAGCTACTCTATTGCAAACGTATAATAGGGCCAGGCAGACTTCCTCGTAATGAACGAAGCCTTCCTCACTTAGATATTGATCCTAGGGCACGAGTATTACCAGTACAAAAGTTATACATATATCTATAACTGTCTGTGGGTGTGGGTGTAATGATAGAGAAAGTGGAAGAGATGGTGACAGAGTTGGATCTGGCTACCAATGGATCTCTGTGGCGTATTGCATTAAGAGTATCGAATATTTTACCAAAGAGAAGAGTGAGCATACGAGAAAAGGGGGAGGGGGGTTCAGGAAATGGGAGGCGATGGATGCCATCACAAACCAACCTTGGACTGTACCGTCCCACCCCCATATATGGATTTCTCTTCTTCCTTCCCCCCTTTTTCCTTGTCACCGACACAGTGAATTCAATGATTTATGTTGTTATTATTACTATTGGTTATTCATAGTTACTTGACATTGTTTCTGGTGATGGCACGACTGGGTTCCAAAGCTCTTATGCAACTGACAACTCGATCCAGCTCGAGTGCTGTGGCTGGGGCAAAAACGGACGAGATGTTTTTCAAGTTTGGCGCATTTAGTGTGTTCGTGTGTATAGAAGAGAAATCGGAGAGGTGGAAGATTCAGAAAGAAACGAAGAAAAAAAAGGACGGAGAAAAAAAAAGAAGTGACCGCAGAGGGAGTTGAACCCTCTTGCCTTTAAGTAGGATATAATGATACTAACCGCTAGGCTACCCCGGCCCGGTCAAGGGAGGAAGGGGGTCTTTGGATATTTATTCATTGACCCGACTGACCCTTTGAGTGCAGTACGTTGCTTTGCTGCTGGAGTGGGTGAGAGTGTGTTCAGAGTTTGTTATGGTTGTGGGTGGTTCGTGGTTGTGAGGGGCGAAGGGGGGGGTGGGGGGGGGGGGGGAAGGGCGCTCAGAAGAGGACGGACGGGGTAAAGTAGTGCGAGAAGAAGAAAACGGCCCTTTCTCTATGATGCTGAGTTACTTACTTGTTTCATAGGTGGGTGGCTTACCACTTACACTACCTCACATACATTCGGATATGATAATGTTTTTGTCTTTTCGGGCATGATCTAGTCCGGTCTGTCTATTCTCTCGCTGACCTCGTTCTGTCAGTAAACTTGCAGGTGAACATGCAGAGGAAAAGAGACAAAAAAAAAAGAGTCCTTCGTTAATCTTCCCTCTTCCCCAGCTGTAGAACGGTGTTCGTACGTACCGACGACACAAGAGACAAGAGTTAAGCAAGAGCCGTAGTAAGCCGGCGTGTTCCTTCCTAAGCTGATAGGGGAAGGGGAGGATGAGCATCGACAGCAGATGCAGATAGATATATATGATGGAATCTTCAAATTGGTCATGGTTGTAAAATAGGATGGATGTCTGATCTAGGCAAGCGAGGTAATGCCATTTGCTCCTTCGGCGAATTACCTTCTTCTTAACCCCATACCACACTTACCATATCCCACGGACTGGTAGGACGAGTTGTGCGAGTAGATAGAGATCCATGTTTGACCGGCTTGCCGGACACACACACATACACAGACAGAGAAGGTAGGCCAGCTGACCCGAAGAGATGGGCATGTATATATCTATATACAGGGCCGGCTCAGAACCAAAGATTCCATCATCACTTGAGATGTATCTTGGGTTTTCCCTCCGTCCCTCCGCTGTATATATAACCAATACGCCGTCCGTCCGTCAGCAATTGTGCTTTGTTATATTGCTGCCATGTGTTACAACTCTGCAAATCGCCCTGGCATTCATCTATCATGGCACGCATCTCTGTCCATGCCAAGGTGTTGTGTATTGTTTGTCAACCAGTTAGTTCAGTGCCAAGCTGGTCCAGACCGTCTTCTCTCTCCCCGGCCGATCCCGTCGTGTCTTTTCCAGACTCGCTTCAATCGGAAACAAGTTTCTACCGCATGAGGTGGTGTCTGCATAAATTAGTTCAGACGAGAGAGTGTGTGTGTCTCTCTCTCTTCGAGTCGGGATGAAACCGTTCGCAAGGTGGCTTAGACTCAAGTGGCCCTGGGCCCGGCGGCCCCGGGCCGGAGTCGATAGGCCAGGGGTCCAAGGGGGAAGAAAAAGGATATATATATCCATGCGACAGGTAGCCTAGGCATACCACTGCATGCTCTAAACACGTAACAAGTTTCATCGCTGCTGTGGGGGGCGCAACTCCACTCGGATTGTGCCACGACCCGATCGTCGGGTTTGATGGACTCCAAAGTAAAAACAGACATCTAGATGGCTTGGTAAGCAATACCGGAAGATCCCTTGTGGCTATGCTGGTAGAAATAGCTCCAAGGGTCAAGGGCGAATCTAGACACCATGTCACTCACTACCTAAGCAAAGCAATGCCAAGCATTCGACTAGGCAACTAGAGTCTTGATTCTTCATTCTCTCAGTTGGGTTTCTATGAACCCTGCTCGTTACACCAATTTTATACCCGGCTGTAGTAGAGGAGCTCTGGGCTGGGACATCGCGAGAATAGCGGTTGAAGCTTCTGAAGATACGACAGCGTGATTCCAATAGCAATGAAAGTATATCAGCCACCGTTCTCCGTCCCAAGATCCCACCCATTCCCAAAAATTGTGGCACAGCCCCGAAACCCCTTTTTGCCCCATCAGCGCCATGAAGAGACCGAGAACCCTGAGTTGCCTTGATCGTGTTTTCCAGGCAAACCGAACGAGTGAACCGCACAGTGCCTTTCCGTGAGTTTGCATGTCCCGGGTGATGCGAGTCTGTTGTTACAATAAGTAGAGCCATCGCTATGACACTCGCTCGCAGTGCGCGTGGCGCAATCGTACCCTATCCTGTCGATGCGCTGCGCGGTGGGATCCTGGTTTTCCGGCATGATAATCTTGTATGTAGTGAAAAAAAGGAGACTCGACAATGGAAGGTAGACCAAGAAAAAATCAACGACGGGAAACAAGGGGGAAAACACCTCAAACTCCGTTGCTCAAGTGCAGAGAAAAAGCCGTTCAGTCGTGAGAGAAAAGGAAACCACGAGCTTCAGACCGGAACGCTCATATGCTGATGATATCAAGTGAAACGCACCACTGACCATCTACTGGATGGGTAACAGATGCAGGCATCCTCAATCTTGGTTGGAAACGATAGCAACTGCATCGCCTCGTCATGGTGAGGCTCCGACAGGAGGTTCCAGCAGAATCAGAGACCCTCTTCGCCGGCCTTGCAGATTTTGATCTCGCGGCCCCACTCGGACTTCAAGACTTGTGAGGCCGTGATGCGTCTCGAGGGATTGGGGTCTAGTATGGAATAGATCACGTTGCGGCACCGGGCCTGTGGCATATGTTCAGCAAATCTGTCAACATGGAGCGAGAGGGCAGCTCGAATCACAACTTACGCGGTGGAGGGACTCTATTGGCCCATACCCCTCTTCATCACGGCGACCTTCCAGGTATCGCTCGTAAAACTCATCCTCTTCCTTCTTCGCGACGCGCCATAGGTGGCGGCCGGTCCGCATCGCCATATAAATGACGCCACATGCCCAAATGTCGACCGCACGAGCATCAAATTCCTTATCGATGTACTCTTCAGGGCGATGTAGGGTGCCGATCCGCAGAGACCGGATACCATGTGAGCGTCGTTCTCCCAGGCCATACGGAAGCATTCGCCATTGCCAAAGTCCGTAATCTTCAGAGCTCCGTGGGAGGTCAGGAGCAGGTTTTCGGGCTTCAGATCACGGTGCGCAACGCCCATCTCGTGCATGTACTCCACACCACGCATCATCTGTTTGAAGTAACAATCGGCCTCTTGAACCTCGAGTTTGCCGGCTGCGAGAACCAGAGTGTACAAGTCACCACCAGAACAGTACTCCATTACTTCGCAGTAGTCGCCCTTCTGGTCCTTAAGCAAATCCAGGGTGTGAATGACATTCGGATGACGGAGGGAGGAAGAGATGCAGAACTCGGCCGTGAGCCGCTTGCTGTACTTCTTCTCGGTCTCCTCGGGCCGACGGCGGAACTCCTTTACGGCAAATAGCTTTTCTCCGGTGTCGACCTTCTTGTGGGATATCCTCACGATGCCGAACGCACCACGGCCCACAACTTCCTGGCATTTGCCGTATTTCTCCACCAGGGTTGAACTGGCGTTAGGGCCATCTCTCCTGTCTTTTGCAAGTGCTTCCTTTTCCTGCTGCAGGGTGTCCACCCAGCTAGAAACCAGCGACAGGTCAGCCTCGGGCGCTTCTTGCTTCCTGCCGAGTAGAGACTTCCACATATCGGTAAGTTTCTCCTGGCGTCGGCTGCCCTTCAGGTGGTGCTCGTGACCGCCCTGCACGTTCGGGTTGAGGACATATCGCTGCTGGCTGTGGTGCGATCTCGACGAGGCAGTAGTCCCAGAGCCTTCCGCTGGCTTGTTCGTAAGCGAATTTTGGCGTGCAGGGTGGGAACTGGTTTCGATGGCGTATTTCTGCCATCGCCATTAGGCGTTTCCGAACCGGGACTCTTGGTCATGTCACCCTTGTTGGAGAACATCCGGGTAAGGCGGTCCTTGACCGAGGCCTTGGGTGCTCCCTCGGGACTGAGGAGGCCACCGTTGACGGCATTGCCATTTTGGGTCGGCTTCAAGTGCGGCGATCTGGTGGGAAGTTCGACCGACTTTATCGACGACGGATGAGAAGCAGTTGGAGACGAGGTCTTTTCCGATGCGCTCGTCATGGTAGATGAAGGCGACATGTTATGTTGACGAGAGGTCCTTTCCTTGTCGAGGGCTAAGCAAAAACCCAAGACGGGCGTGGGGTCCGCGGGGCTGGGCAAGGACTGGGCTGAGGAATGCGCGTGGGCGAATTAGAGGGGTTTCGCTCGATGACGATGAGTGGTTTGCTTGGGCAGTTCAGCTGAGAAGCAGATGTTGCAAGGTACTGGTTACGGGGCGGCGAAGATTCGCCAGGGGTGGGCTAAGCCCAGGAAGACGGCGAAACGCAAATGATGAGTTTCAAAACGGCAAGCAGGCAGAGATTTTTTCTTTTTCGTTGTTTTCCCTCTGGAAAACCAGACAGGAAAAGGGAGGGAGAAGAGGAGCGGGAAAAGTAATAAAGAGAGGTAAATTTGCAGGTCAACTGAGTCTTAGGTGGCTCCCCTGCTCCAGTCCAGTGCCTAGGCGGTAGTTTAGGTAGTAGGTAGGCTTAGGCCGTGTAGGTTAAGTACTGTCAAGTACTAGGGAGAGAGAGACAAAGCCAGGTCCCAGTGTAATCCAGGCAGTGCGCGAGGTGAGAGTGTGGGGAGGCCGAGAGTCGTTTAGTAGCCAAGGGTACGGACGATAAAGTACGGACGGTCTTGTAGGGCAGTGAGAAGTATGTGGGCGGTCGGTCAGTCAGGATAAACAGACAAGACGGGAGTGGTATGCGCTACGCCTTCGGAATGCGAGCTTGGCGGCTGGTGAACAGACAGGCAGGCTGCTGGAATTGGTGCTGCGTGGTTCTGCAACGGGCTCGGCCTTCTATGGGATTTCTTTTCTTTATCTTCTTCACTCAAGGTGACAGGCGCTAGTGACGACGATGATGGTGATGATGAGACCACTGTAACAAGTAGTAGTAGCAGCAGCAATGGATGCCACGGCAGAGAGCCAGGTGCGAACAGGTGACTAATGATAGGAGAGGTGGTGAGGTGAGAGTAATGCGGGCGAGTTTCTCTCGTCTTTTCCCCTTGTTGGTTAGTGGTGGTCTAAGGTACTGCTCCGAACTTTCACCCGGAGCAACTCCTATTCAGCTGGGCTGGCCGACGACGAGGAGGAACCTGGATGTGGTTCCAGCGAATGTTAGAGGACGAGCAGGGGAGAGTTGATGCAACTCCTTCGCGTGTTCGGGTCGAGGACGGTCATTGTTAGACGGCAAGGTTTATTTGAAAATTCGTCGACCAACAACAGCACTGCACACTGCACACACGCGCATACACAAGACGCTTTCTGTCTCCAGTCTCGCTCTCTTTCTCTGCTCTGTGCCTCTCGCCCCTCTGGAAGCGTGGTAGGTACGTACTCTCTGGAGCGGGCTAGGTCCAGGAGTTAGATCGGGCAAATGTAGGTATGTGGTAAGGGCAAGGTAGCCGGCGTAGCAGCAGCAGGTCTTGACTGGTGCTGGTAGGGCAAGGAACGATAATGTAATCAATTGTAATGCAATTGAATAGGCTTGGGTTTTTAGTAGAATACAGTGGGGTAGGCTGGCTGTGGGCAGTAAACGACGGGGCCGGACAGGGACAAGTGACAACAGCTAGACGGAAGGTAGTATGATCGCAGAAAAGTGGGAATGTGCCCTCTTTTAGGCCAGGAAGACGGACAAGATCGATTAGTGGAAATGGAATAGGTTTTTATTTATTTAATCATTTGATTGACGGCACAACGATGTGAAAGGAAGAGCTTGCTGAGGAAGGCAAAAAAAGGAAGAGAGAGTCAAAAGAGCTCCAAAAGTGGCGACAGGCGGCCTCTCATGTAATAACGTACAGCAAACCTTGGAAAATGAGCTTATTAGGGTCTTGGAACTCTTGGGACTTTTCTTGGGTGGCCTTGGGGGGCTCTTGAGGAGGGGGAAATCATTCCTTACCTCCGGCCTGGCTGCTGCTGTACTCCCGTGGTAGTTGTAGGTAGTGTATTGGTGTGTATGCATGTAACCTTCCTAAGGTACGTGCACTACTGTGGTTTCCTAACGACACCTATCGGAATCATTGACGTATACAGTAATATAACTTGTCAGATCCCATCCCACACAGGCCAATCTGACGGCGGTAGAGCACGCAATGAGAAAGCAGTCAGATCCGTTTCAGACCATAGCTTTTTCAGAAGTGGGCTGGTCGCTGGTCGGGGTACATGTCAAAAAATAGCACAGGCGCGCTTTCATCGCCCCTTCCTGCATACTTACCATGCAGCCATATGCACACTTACCATATCACCACACCCACCTCACGCTGGGATATGTAATCATTATCACAGAATTTGGTTTCTGGAGGGCTCCAATAGAGGAGATCCTGCTGAAGGTAAACAGCGATAGACTGGGAGACCGAGAGGCCAACGCAGACCGCATGCGTACGTCAGGCCTGATGGCTATGCTCCTGGGCGTCATTATGTTACTGGTGGTAATTACTCGCTGTCCACCCCGAACGATGATCCCAGGTTCCCGGGAGAGTGAGCTGTGTAGGTTTATTGACGGCTAACGTCCAGTCGAGAGAGCACAGTTCAATGGTTGGCGTAGAGTGATTAGGTCACACAGCAGTAGTCCGGGCTGCTCAACCCCCATCCTGCCGTCCTAGGCAAGTACAAGTCAAATTGGACAACCACCAACCAGTCCGCTTCTAGTTGCCAATTATCACCACCAAAAAGCTTGCCTGTCATGGCCGACTACTAGTAACCCCCCATCTCTTTCTGAATCAATCCCACTGCCAACCGGCCAGGACAGGGCCACGAGCTCGAGATTGCATGGCCCCAGAGTTCCCATTTCCGAGGTTACCGTGTATGACCGAGCGATGATTGATCGCTGGTCAAGCCTTTTCTCTGTTGCTTGTGCGATGGGGACAAAGGACAGAGCCTCACGAGACCAACCCCCCTCCGTGTCGCAATCATCATGGTCTGGCATCAGTAGGGATGGGCCTTGGCAAACTTGTTCCTGGATCTCGGGGGCTAGGCTCTCGACGTAACCTAAAGCTCGACTGGACGAGTCGCTTTGGTCTAGTGAAATCTCGTAGAAACGCGAGAGAAGAAAGGAAGAAGGAAAATAGCCCACAATCTAGACTGGGGCCATTAATTAGAAAATTCATAAACCGCGCAAAAGGGTATGCAAGCCGGGCCAGTGTGAAGAATGTCGTGGGTATCATCGCAATCTGGCTAAGGTACATGGTCGTATAGAAACGGATATCAACAGTGCTTTCCGAGCCTTGGCAGGGACAATATACTCCGGTATACCTCGATGGGAGACAGCGCCACGCACGGCATGGACGGGGCCCAGGTAAGACAGCATATCCGTATCGTATCCGACCGATACTGCAGAGACGCACACATACCTGCTCTCCTTTGCGCGGCTTCCCGCCGAGTCACGCACGTGGTGATTCGACTTGGTGTTCGTTTCAAGTATGGCCCAGCCCACCATGTCTATTTCGCGAATCTGTCAATCCCACCACATAGTGGCGGATGATGGTATCCAAAGGACCGGCTCCCTACCCGACTGCTCGTTGATCTGCTCACGTCCCCCTGTTCATTAGGGCAAGTGGCAAGTACATGCTGTCCTCTGTCTACCTCATACTACATGTCGAATTACAACGTTCTCCATCTTCCTACTGCATTAGTAAGGTAGGCAAGCAGATTAGGGTATTTGACCCCATAACGATCTGTGAGTGTACATGCAGTTGTTAGGTTTATTAGCTAGAGCTACGTTCTTTACGGAAACAACTGCCCGCGTGCCATGCCTCGCAAACGCGGAATTGTAGGAGGCCAGAGTTCCGTGCCGAGCTCCCGCAAAGAGCCGATAAACGCTCATTGATTCCCTTGGGAATTGCTTGGAAATCCATTGTGCAATCCCGTGTAACGTCCACGAAGGATGGCCTACGTAGCTGGGTTCTATTTTGTATGAGGCATTTGTTGACATGGCCGAAAATCCAAGAGAGATCGGCCCCTGCTCAGCCACCTCCAGCAAGCGCCGATGGATGCAGGCATGTCTTTCTGTCTGTATTCGACCTGATTGATATCTTTCCCATCCCGTCCCATCCCATGCGCAGGCATGCGGGCGCACATGCACGGAGTTAGACATCGCATCCATCCCCCCCTCCCCCTCCCCCGTTTACACCTGACGTTACTATATACACTATATACGTATACTATATGTCTGTACATGTTACTGTATGTTGCCATGCAGACGTTGTTGGTTGCTCACCGCTTCAGACTCGGCCAGACCTCCACCACCTCATACCTACATACATCAATACCATCTCGCCATTCCGTAAACCACAGCCGAGGAGGCTTGCATCGTATGTAGTGGCATGATGAATTGGCATTGCATCAGGCATTCCGGGAAATGCTCTATCGACCCGCCCCCTTTCGGCCATGCATACCTCATCACTGATCAGCGCATTCGAAACGAAGTTCGGAGAAGCTCGCATAGGTACGGTGCGGGCTTCGTTGGAAACCTGCAGCTGTAGCTCAGACAAACTCTATGTTATGGCGCCAGCAGCCTCTCTGCCATTCTTATTCTTTGGGGACTGGATGTAGCTACTGCTGGCTACCTGCTGCATATTGTTAGACTGAAAACGCAGGCTGCGTATTCGGTAATTTGCGGCTTCCACTCCGGCTCGAGCTCAGCCGAATAAAAAATGCGTGCCCCCGCGATATCCAGATATAAGCAGACCTATAAAAAGCCACCGAGGGTGAGATACAAAACCCATCGGTATGTGGAGGGGATGGGGGCTTTTCGGGGTCCGTGTCGTGCGATGACAAGCCTTTTGAGCGACTTTCTTGGCTTTCTTGTTTTCCTGCTGGCCTATGAATTTCCTAATACGCCAAGTACCTGTAAGTGGTTCCCCCAGCCGTTGTCCCGTTGTTCCCGGCAGTTTGGGATGGGTTGTACACACACATACGTACAGAAACACACACACACACACACACACACACGCACACGCTACACGCTTACAGGATGACAGTACATACATGCCTAATTGCTGGGATCAGTCATCTTACATAGAGAAGGAAGAGAAGAGGGGGAGGAAAAGAAACACAAACACTGATAACCTTGTTTCTGTGTTGCGCGACTGGCTAGTTCCGCTCGGCAGCGACCGGGCGACCCTTCGCACATATTTCACAGTACGACTTAACATATCACAGAAGGGAATAATGTGGCTACTTGTACCACTTTATACTGCGCTGTCAATGATCAATGACCTCAGCCCTCTCCAGTTTACCGATGGAGCAAGAATACCTCGCCAAAACACCGAGGCATCTCCCCTCGGCCTCGCACCTCGGGCCTGCTGAGGAGACTCCAGCTGGACGATCTTGACACTGGGACAACTCATACTGTATATTATCTTTTCGCCGATGCCCGGCGCTCTAATCAAACGCCTGAGTAACCCTTCCGTTCATTCTTTGGTTGAATGAAAGAAAAAACGCCATACATGTACGCCGTGTAACCGTGACGTCAGTTACACGCCCGCCGTTTCCGAAGAAAAAGAAGGGGGGTCGCGATAATGCCTTTTCTGATATCATGTCCTGGTGAAACATGCAAGAGGGCCAGAATCCCATCAGCACGGTCAGGGGACTTTTCGCCAATCCGCGACCTCGTGGCAGAAGATAAGAGAATGAATGGCTCGCTTGATGATTGACTGATCTCCTCTGCCAGGAAGACCTACTATCTAAGTACCGTATCTGCCGCCACGTTACCACTGCTGTTTGCTTTCTCACTTGCCTGCCGCCGCCGCAAGCCCCCCTGTAAGAGGGGAGGTACAATGTGCATCCGCGCCGGTGCACGATCTAATTAGGGACGGACAGCCTTGCAGCACCGAGTCTAAAGCCAGCAAACCACGGGATTGGTGTGATACACACTCTGTTTCCCTCTCACTCAGGGGGGCGTGGTAGGTGTTAGCTGGCTACATACCGTTTCGGGGAGGGAATGCGCGCCAATCACACGGCGGCAAGCCGTTGCTGCATGCGCCGAATTGGACTAGATGCGTCCAGGATGCGGCGCGATGCGGCTCGTCCATGTATGCCTGGGCGGCCTTGCCACCAAAGTCGCATACGGAGATGCAAGAAGACGGACTATGGGAGCTTCTTTCCAAGCCGGAGCGGTGAGTAGGAAGCGCCCGACATACACCTCTTGGGCAAATCTGCGCTCCGTGTTGAGCATCTCAGGAAATGCCGTTCCTTCCCAGCCAGCGGACATGACACCCTAGTTGCTTCTGCATTGCATTAGCTGGGTTGCGGGAGGCGGCGTGCAGCGCATCATCAGATTCCTTTTTCTCTCAGCGACCTTGACATGTGGGAAAACTCTCAAGATTGCTTTTCAGAGGGCATCCGTGTCCGTCTATCGTCCAAAGGGTCTTTTGAGCGCCGAAAAATAGTCATGAGCTGTCTGGCCAATCCCGAGACTGTATTGCCAATATCCTGCTTCTGGTTGAGACCCAGCGCAAAGTCAGGGACAACTTTGTTTTGGGGAGAGGCTTTTTCGGCTTCTTCTTGGCGCGCATAGTATCGGCATCGGCAAAGGATGAGGGTGCCCGGTGCGTCTCAACGCATTTTACGACGACACGGGCACGCTCTTCCCGAGTTCATTGGCTCCTGATGCTTCGGGCCGTCTAGCCTGGAAAGAGAGCGAAAAGCGAGCATGACGTTGGCTTCATGTAGAGAAGATCAAGTGTCCAGCATGGTCAACAGGTAAGTGAGATCTGCTGCCCGTATTCCGATGTATAGTATAGATATCATCAGCTGCTTCTACTAGATTCGCTTCTATTAAAACATGATAATATAATTATACTCAACTTAGTTCTTTTAACATGCACAAAACCAGCTACTTATGCAATACTGAATTGAATAACCTGATCCCGCTTGCTGTTGCCCTGTATTTAGATTTTTAGACTCATCATCCACCTCAAGGTCACCTACCCCTAGAGGCTCTAATGTGGTTGCCGGTCGGATATGAGAAGGAACAATTGTCAAGAATGATACCGAGTTCTACACAGATACATCGATTATGTGCAGAAAGGGGGTGACCGTCCAAGCAGGAGAAAAGTTGGTGTACGCATACATTTTTCTGGCATTGGGAGCGGATATGGGCAGTGGCATTTTTATCATCGAGGCTCAATATGGTAAGGCCATGTGTATAGTACACCTCCCGTAGCTAACAGTGCCAGGTATAGGCTGGGAGGTGAGTAGGCCTTTCGAGCAGTCCATTCTGGAGACGGCTCGCAGCCAGGGCTCACGCAACAAGTGATCGATCGCACGAAGCTCCTTCGCGCGAACTTGTGTTAACAAACTAGGCATAGAGTTATACATACTTAGAAATATCAGATGAGTCAGCGATTAGCATTATCTCTCGTATACTGTCATTATAGAGCTTCTTGCCCAGATCTAGCCTCAGCCTGGTACCAGCACTCCTCTTCTTCAAACCTGTTCAAATCCCGTAGGCCAGTGGAAACAGGTGTAAATTCTATACCGAACCATCACTTACATCTTCGATAGGCGTGCTCCTGGACTTTCGATTTCACCGTCAAGCTCTGTTCCAATCTACTAATCGCGTGTATGCCGGATGTAACAAAACACAATCAACAAAAGTGATGCAATAGGGGGAATCCCGGCCTTGTTGCCTGCGATCTTTGTAGTGTCGTCTTTTTCGTTTCATTACCGGCATACATTATGAAAACCAAGTGAGTCAGTTCATTCTCATACTACTTTCGATGGTCGACGAGGGAAAGGTGAATCCATACGAGTTTAATAACGAGCTTCTGGGGCTGATTGCCTCCCTAGGAAGAATACTTGAATAGAGGACTTCGTAAGTTCGACGGATATATTGGTCTGACTGGAATAACTGGCTAGGAAAACATCCCTGAAAATTAATTCTAGTAATTATTATGGCTATTTTCTGCTGTACCAGGGTGTGTGGTACAGAATTGGGATATTTTGATGAGAGAGCGATGGTTCTCAGGCGACAGCACTTTCACCATACCTGCCTCATGTGATTAACGGGGCACATTCCTAAATGTAGCGACCCTGGGCAAAATAGTAGGAACCAGATAAACTGTCACAAGTATATCCAGCAGTCCGACCTTCGTAAGCAAGTTCTACATCCAGCCTCTCCCATAAAGCCCAAGAACATTGGTCAGGCGGATGGTATCAGATACAGAGACAGCTAGCCTCATGCCTACCATGTGGGTGCCGTAACATGGCTCGTCACTTCTGATCCACTATGTACGGAATCGACTCCTAATGTGATGTAGCCCTTTACAACCAGCTGCTATCGGTAATATCACGTACAACGTACACATTTCATATGCCTTCCAGTTCTCGAAAAGGGGGTTTGCTTCTCTTACTCGTATTATCAGAATCGAAGTCTAACCAACCTCGAGGCCAGGCTCGAAAACGCCAACTTGTGTGCCAGCTCTGTGATACGTCGATGACATGTCACACACAGGTCGAGGCTTCTGGAATGCGAATTTCTCACGATACAGCCTACTTGGAATAAGTTATATACAGTGAGCCTTAGGGCTGCGCCTGTCTTGCACGGTTGCTTCAACGCCCTCGAAACGGTCGACGATCTTAAAACCCGTGTTCCCGGCTCCCGGCTCCCGGCTCCCTAATCTCTACTCGTACTGCATTGGTCGGTAACGCAAACAAGAATCAGTAGTTCTCGGGCTATATATGCGAAAGCCAAAAGCTACGGCGATAATCACGAATCCGGAATCAGTAGTACATGAGTCTGGAATCTTAGTGAGAGATCATAGAACAGCCAAAGGGGATGACGCACACCAGGAATAACTTCGAACCATCATCACCTCTATTGTACGCCGTCTCGAAGCTTTATAACCTCCTTTCACGGCTGTAACCAAAACAAAGTCTCGCACTACATTTGAAAAGGGGATGGAATTTAAATTGTCGAGACATGCTATCTATCATCCGTTGAGCAACTATCTGCCTAGCTGACTATATTTCGATCTCCTTCAGGTAGCTTCGCACATCCTGCAGAACTATCCCGCGCTGCTTGTTCACAGTATCAGCCATGTCAAATGCCACGCCGCGCCCCTCGGCAAATCAGTTGCGGTACTTAAGCATGACATCGCCCGGGGCCTCGGCAAGTCTCTGTCGGAGGAACTCGCGGTCCCACGTCTCCCTCTTAAACACCAACGGCTTCTCCTCGTTCTCTGCACCAGAACCAGCACCAAAGCGCTCCTCGACCAGCTCCGCCACCCACGCATACGAAACCGTGCCCCCCGCGACGTAAACGACGCGATTCGCAATCGACGACCCCGGCCGCAGCGCGATCTCGGCCGCCATGACGCCGATGTCGCGCGGCGTCGTCACCGTGATCTCCGTGTCCCAGCCGCCCAGGCACCGCACCGTCCGCCGCGGCAGGTCGACGACGCCGAAGTCGGCGCGGAAGAGGAAGCTCATGAACAGGCCCGTCGAGACAATGACCCAGTCCACCACCCCCGCCTTCTTCGCCTGGGCTTCTTCTTCTTCTTCTTCTTCTTCTTCTTCTTCTTCTTCTTCTTCTTCCTCTCCTCGGCGTAGCAGCGCCCGCACCTGCAGCTGCTCGTCGAACAGGTCCTGCGCGCTCCGGCGCCGATGGCGTCGTAGTCCATGCCCCACTGCCACGGCAGGTAACGTTTTTTCTTCTTCGGCTGGCCGTTGTTACTAGCATTGGCCGCGTCAGCGGCAGCGGCAGCCATCAGCACGGCGCGCGTGATCTTCAGTTGCGTCCCCGCGGGGAACGCGTCGCCGAACCCGGCGCAGCAGATGATGGTGTCGAAGGGCCGGAACGCGGCCGCGAGGGCCTCGACGCTGTCGCGCCCGACGTCGCCGGGCACGAAGCGGGAGACGCCGAGGGCGTCTCGCAGGTAGGCATGGTGGCGCTGCTTGGCGGGGTCCACCGCCGTCGCCGCGCCTCCGTCGTCGTCGATGCTCGAGGCGCGGACCATGACGGAGAGGGTGGTGGTGGTGGTGGTGCTACCACTCCCCGAGGAGGACGAGGATGTTGTGAGTTCCGGGTGTTTGGCGAGGCCCTCGAGCACGGCGGTGCCGAGCTCGCCCGCGCCGATGACGAGGATGGAGTTGGTTTGGGGAGGCATCTTTTGGGTGGTACGCTTATGATATGATGATGGGGATGCCCAATGAACGAATTGTCGGTGTATGGCCGGATCTATTTAGAAACGTCAAGGTATTCTTCTTGTGCGCTCTTCGATATACACTTCTTAAGCTGAGACGACTACCATATCTGTACACCCCTATTTGTCCCATGGCCCTGCCCATGTTGCCAGTTAACTCCGACGAAGCCATGCAGCTCTCCATCATACCATGCGCGTGATGCTAACACCGAATGCGATGACAGTCGGGGTCTTATGAGGATCTTAACATGAAGTTATATTCCTCTACCAAGTTACTCAAATTTGCTGATTAAAGATGTTGCCTTAACTCCGAAAGGATCGACCCTCCGTCATCCGTTATCATGTATCTTCATCCGCCATGGGAGGCACCCATTCCCCAGGATTATTTACTGGGGATGCTTGCCGGGCCATGCACCATGGGATTGACAGGATGTCGGCATTTCTACTATCTAACTTGCGCTACCATTGTGTTATCTACCTCGTGATCTTTTCAAGGTTCGTCTCGTCCATGGTCTCGTTTGTACACCATAGCAATTGGGGAGCGTGAGCAAATAATGAGCAGTATTTCCACCCTCACTATGATACCCCAACTAGGAGCATCCGGCCCAAGGCTTTAAGAGATCGGCCTTAACGAATGACTCTCTGGTACGATATGATCCGAGTAGGTTCCCAAGGTGGGCGGGCAACTGCATCTGACTAAGCTGACTTACACGGAGATAAGAGTTCGCCAAGCGCCATTGAAGTCTGAAGTCGGAGCAGTCTGCACCAATTGCTTCCAACATCCATAGCCGGATGAAACGAGGCCAGCCATAGTCACTGGCGATTTCGTATATGCCTAGCCACGCGACAAAGATGGCAGAGATCGCTTCATGGTCATAGGTAAAGTCTACCGGTTTCATCCTCTGCGGTAATAATCTCTGAATCATCCGATAACTTGTAAAGACTACTTAGTCATTCCAGCCTATCTCAACTAAATCTCGAAGCCACCGACAGGAAGAAATAACGGCTTCTCGTATTCATCAAGGTTGTGGCACAATCCAGCGCATCTACATAGTATATAACAGCCGGGTGTCCATCACTTTGCGGGGTAAGCTAGATGCTGCTGCCCTGCGATACCTCCGCTCACAGCTAAGCTAGTCAGGCCGGCGTCAGGAACAATTCAAAAGAAGTGTGGTTTCTTCTTCTTCTCTCTCCACACGACACTGAAACGTACTCTAGAGCCAGAACTCTGCCGCCTCATCGGTCTCTGCGGGCTTGCATATGGATTTCCCTTTCTCTCTGCGCATGCGGAGAGAGCGGGCTCCATGGCATGAACCCGCAAAGTAAGAATTTAACTAAGCAATGGGGAAAAGACAGCTAATATGCACCAGCCAAGGAAAGTGGTATAGGCGCCGAGATATAATACCATAGCCTTCAAAGTGTCAAAGTGGGGGGTATAGATTAGGACATGCTTACTTAGTCCGGAGCTTTGGACAAGGATAGAATGACTTGGTGTCGTAGTGCCATGTCACATGGCAAACATGCAAGATGCTTGATGCCAGCAGCAATTGATGTAGCCCAACGAACGCTGTTCGCGGGAGCTCCTGAAACACTGGATGACGTCCGTTAGCAGGAAACGAACTCTAAAAAAAATCAAAGAAGTTCAATTACTGGTGACTGGGAAAGAGTGATGCGACGATCCGAACTGCCCGAGATTCTGCGCCAGCTCACGGACCGGTGGTTCGTTCGAAGGTTCGAATCCCTTCGCCTCTCTGCCTGATCCAGCTGGGTGCAGGTGAGGGCAAGAACGGACCGAAAGGAGCGACGGATCGCTAGGCATCCCGGACGATTCCTGAACTCCAAAGTGCACACACAAGTGGCAAGTGATTTACCAACAAGACTCGAGTCTGAGGGTGATCTTAGGGAATCTTAGGGGGTCCAAGGGGGCCGTGAGGGGAAGATGACTGGCTGCTGCCACTACAGTCTGACAGCAGCACGAGCGAGCGAACTTCCACCTTGGGTATCAAAATGCATGCATATTGGTGCAAGGGTCCGCGGTAGCCGGCGCGTGGAAATGGACGTCAAAGCCTGGCAGGAACCCTTCACATGCACTTGTGGTCTGAGAGGCATCACATCACACCAGAAAACCACACACCTGCCCTACTGTAGCTCATGGCAGGCAAGTCGGCCGAATTCAGGTTCAGGCAACGAGCTCGTCCGTTCCGTTCCCCAGAGCCAGATAGCAAGATAGAGAGAGATATGGCGCGAGCGCCCATTTGGCCAGAAGAGGCAATGCCAGAAACGTTACATCCTGGATGGGTACATGTGCATCCAGGACCAGGGAAGCAGGTTCCGTCCTGCCAATGCCAACCCGTTGCCAGAATTCGCAATAACCTTGATAATAGATCCAGTCTTACCAGCCCATACCGCCAATGAGCAGAGGTCAAGAATAGTCACGATGCGTTGTCAACCCGCAAGCGCATTGAATGCTAGACGATATCTAGATGAATATGTTATATAAGCTTTGAGCCCTGCTTACCAAGGTCGGCCTGGTGCCTTTGGGGGCAGACGAATTGTGCTCGCGAAAGCCGCCAGACTAGGCGTGCGAGGCATTCAGTTGGATAGTATGCAAATCTCCGTTAGGGGCTATCTCGGAAAAGAGAGGAGAAAACGCCTCGGAGGCTGCGTGGCCGAGCGCAAACGAAAGCCGGGCGAAACTCTGTTCTCTCTAGTCGCACAAGAAGAAATAAAGAGAGAAAAAGGAAGAAGCTGTGTGCATAGATGGCATTGGCTAGTAGCTCCATATCTGCTGGGTTGGCGGCACTGCGCATACGAGGGAAGCAAAGTCCACTACGGCAGTAGCGAACAACGGTCTCGACGGTTGTTGGGTTTAGAACTCTAAAAAAAAGAATCATGCCCGGCCAGTCGTTCCAAGAAAACCGGGCGATCACACGTTCCTGGCCTAGCTTCCCTCATGATGTCATATTCGGCATTGGCGATCAGTTTCTCCATACGTCTAGAAGCGTTCGTGCAAAGGCACAACTCCTTCAAAACGAGGGGGAGCACGTTTGAGCTCTTACCAGATAGCTAGTTGATACAAGTCGATGCAAATCTGCATTGGCATTGAAGCCAAAAAGGCATGGAGAGCAGAGGCCAATGGGGGCGGGAGGACGGTCGGGATGCCTGGTCGTCACATTGTCTACAAGAGATGGGATTGGTTCAGATCGAGATCGGCAGTCGTGTGTCGGGGCGGGCAATCATGTTCTAGGATAATCAGACGGTTTGCTTTGTATGGGATGGGATGATGGGGGGGAGGTTCCGATGTACCGTTCCAACAGCTCTGGACCTCCTCCAGACCGACCTGGCTGGAGCTTGGGTAGCACTGGCACACAGCCACCACATGTTATCGTGTGCAAAAGAATCCAAGTTGGACGTCGCCAAACGGGCGGGCAGAACGGGCAGACAGGAACTCGAATCTGCCAAGACGGCACTACCTGTGATAAACCGGTCAGTAGTGGCCATCCTATTGGCTGGCGCGAGCTGAACCATAAACAACGCGAAACGCGCCACGCGTCCAGCTGGGCCGCGATTTTCGAAGACCTGCTTCATCCGAGATGCGGGCTCGTCCAATCATTCCGCCGATGCTCATTAATGTTAAAACACTGTCGTCGTAAAAGAGCGATGGACACTGCAGCTCGATATCAGACCAGAACCAGACGATTCAATTTCGTTCGTCTGTAACAACGGATGTTGTTCGCTCGGACGTTTGAGGCCAGCCAGCCTGTACTACTACCAACTTCACTGCCCGGAGAGATAGCAAACGAAACGGTAGTATTTTTGAACTTCTCCTCCCTTCGCGCTGGGTTTGGCTGTGCTTCCTTCTGGAATTCCATAGCTCCCCCTTCTATCCATGAAATAAAGTGGAAATTGCATTGCTAGACCAGATGAGAAAAAAGCCTTTCCGTTACAACCAGACAATCAATTGATCCAAGAGGGAAAAGAAAGGCGAGACAAGCAGGAAGGCTAGAAACCCCGCCCGCCTTATCCACCACCTACACTTTCACTCGTATGCAACTCTGAGACATTCCGAGCATTGTCGGAGAGGAGGAGAGATAGAGCTCTCGCATCGCTGTCTGCCTGCCTGCTTGCTTCTGCCGCACCCTCTTCCTTGTGTGATATCAACTGCGCCCCTGGTCTTGATGGGTCTCAACCCCCGGTGATGCCGTCCAATCCTTTTACACAACGACCTCCAAGCTGTCCCACACCCTCCATTCTGCTCCCTGGTGGATCGACCGCTGAGCTGGCTAGCGCAAGGCATCGTTTGGGACTGGCTGAATGCTGACCGTCCCCCTGCTTCTGCCCACTCTATTCGTCTGCCCTCTCCGCTACGTGCAGTTTGCAGGACGTCCCCTCACGCAATTCTGCACGCAAAGCCCATACGAAATTCACACATTCACCACACACCATATTGCACGCTAGGACTAGCAGGACTAGAACTTGGGCTTGGCTAGGAAGGTTGCGACCAGCTGGGCGTTCCTGCGCTGCACTACCGTTCCTATCAGCTTAGCCTCTCCCACTTCTGCCGGAAACTTGGACTTGGGCGAGACGAGAGAGACAAGAGAGAACCTTGAAGCGCTCTCCCTTCCTCTCGCGCGTCCTTCAATCTTCAGCTGGGTTTTGGCCTATACTAACTAACATACTTGCTGACCTCTTCGGTCCCAAGATAGAAATTGCCTGGTGTCAATCTACCTGCTTTTGGTCTGGTCATTCCCACCCCACGAAACGAAGAGCGTTGTACCATTTCATCTCTTCTCTTCTTTCCCCTCCTTCACTCCCATCATACACTTACACAGCCGACCACTGGGACGAGTATTATTCCCTTCTCTCCTCCACCTTATCCTGCATTCCGCTCCCCATCTTCTTTTTGCATATCCGCTCACCCGCTCGCCCGCTCGCCGTATGCTTGTGCAGTGCATTACTGTACCTTGTTGGATACTGCTACCGCTGCTGCTGCTCCTACTACTGTACGAAGAAACCGGGGAAGCTCCCTTTGATTGCTCTTGACGAACAGTCTATCTCGCCAACCCATATTGATCCTCGGTGATATCCTACCTGTGATCCTCTCTCTCTCCGCAGCCGCATCTCGATGTAGAAAAGCTTTCTTTTCGCAAACCGCACTATTACAGCACTTGTGAGACTTTGATCGAGGCTCATCAACCCACACCTATCGCGCCACAGTCACCCTGGCTTCCAGGCTCCACTGGTAATTAAATCTGCGAGCCCGATCCAAGGTGAGTAGATGGCCCACGCTTTTTCACGCGAAATATCCCACCGTCATGCAGCCTGTCGGGTGGGTTCCCAAGTTCCATCGCACCTTCCGTGAACGGGAGAATACATTACCAGGGCATCCGCATCTTCACCTCCAAATGGACTACTGACTAACCCTCGCTATCAGTTATCTATCTATCACCGTCACATCAATCACACCAGATCACATCCATACCCAGCATCGCTCGACCAGCACTCGCCTCCGATCATAGGCCGCCATGGCCAACCCGACGCGCTTCGCCGCCAGCGCGGAACCGCTCCAGATTTACCAGGACGACTTCTTTGAACAATCAATGCACGACTCGATCAGCCGCGCTCCCATGCCCATGATGGACCATCACCACCACCAGCAGCACCAGCATTATGCACCACGCATGCCTCTGGGCAGCTCGAATACCAACGTGCTCTTCAACCCTCCCTCGAATGGAATGGGGAAGCAAAACTCACCGTTCAAGGCCACAGGACGCATGCAATCACCTCTCACACCGCTCAAATCGCAAGGACCCAATAGGATGGACCCGGTCTCTTTATTGCCGCCAAGTTCGAACGGACAGATGACCGACTCGATGATGAAGAAGCCGCCAACAATGTCGAGGTTCAAGACCGCATCATCTCAGAGGGCAATGATGGATTTGAGCTACAATTACGGAAAGGAGAACATTCACCCGGTCTTATACCCGGCACCACCCGCTCCCTTTCATCTCAACCTCGAGAACTACTACCAGAAGGCTCCCAGCAAACGCGCATTGCTCGAGGCCGCTCCGATAAAAGAGGCAAGACCGACGAAAATCGCGCGCACGGACGAGCCATCTTTACCGCCTCATGATTCATTTCCTCCCATCGCGGATGATGGCCAGAAACCCGGACATAGCTATGCCCAACTGATCGGCATGGCCATTTTACGGGCCCCGAACCGGCGCCTAACACTATCCCAGATCTACAAGTGGATCTCGGATAGCTATTCATTCTACAACGCCAATGATGCCGGCTGGCAGAACAGCATTCGCCATAACCTTAGCCTGAACAAGGCCTTTATCAAGCAGGAGAGGCCCAAGGACGACCCGGGAAAGGGGAACTACTGGTCGATTGAGCCTGGCATGGAACACTTGTTCTTGAAGGAGAAGCCAACCCGGAAGTCTCAGACCAGCATCGAGAATGTGCCCGTCATGTCCATGTCGACCAACCTGGAGCCTGCTCGCTCGGAGTTGAACCCCCTACATTCGTCAAATGAGCTACCTACGTTACCACCGCCAGTGCTACCAGCTCAACCTCAGATGCCATACCAGCTGCCTGAGTCGGCGGGCCGGCCTGTCACCGCCCCGGCCGAGGTTTCGTCCGACGCTACAATCCCCTTGTCAGACAGCCCCGAGGAACAAGTTGAGAAACTAGAGCAGGATGCTGGAGATGAGAGCAATCTATACTCGCCACTGCCGGCTGCTATGCACTCTTCACCGCCGATTCCACGACAACGTCGTAGCAATACGCCGCCTCCCTTGACTCGAGGTCGAGCTTCGTCCGGCGCTCGCGGTCACCCGGCCCCGAAAGCATGTCTCCACGGGTTCGATGGATGATAGTGGCTACATCTCCTCGTTGGAGTCCTCCGCTATGCGTCCGAACCAAGGCTCACGAAACCTCACTTCTGAAGCGGACCGTCCCCGAATCAAGCGCGGGAGGGCCGAGGAAGAGATTGCACGCCTCCGGGCTTCTTCGTATGACAGTCCGAGTAAGAGCCGTTCATACGGCTTCGTGCCCCCGTCCTCATCCCCACTTCGGCAGACTCATGAGTCAAACCAAATGCTTCCTCCCTTGACCCCTGCCGTCAAGATCAAGGCACCAACTAGGCCTCCGCCTTCGGTATCCCCCAATACCAACTTGCGTCTCCACCGGGACAAAGTCAGCAGCATGTTGAACTCGCCTTTGCGACGTGTAAACAACCTGACGGACGGTTTGACATCGGGAAGCCCTGCGTTCCACGTTGACGATTCGTTCTTTAACTTCGGCGACTTTGTTCATGATGGAACCAGCTTCGATATCTTCCAGGATGGCAACCTCGATTCATTCTTCCCCGCTGCTATAGAGGCCGGGTCACCTATCAAGCGCTCGGTTAAGAGACTGCGCATGGACCGGGCCCATTCCGCCAGCGCTCTTGGCGAGATTACCGGCAATGTGTCCAAGAACCTCACGCCAGCTCCGCCGAAGTTTCATAACCAAGCTGCTCTACCGTACGAGACGCCAAGCAAAGTGTTCGAGGGAATGTCGTCGCCAAGCAAGGTGTTCATGCAATCTCCCATCAAGAACACCGGCGACTGGAACCCAATGGACGATTTCTGTTCGAGCCACTTCTTCGACGAGAACGATGAAAACTGCGCTGGACTTGACATTCTTCAAGGGTTCGAGAAGATTGGCAGCTCAAGCAACACCGCCGCACCAACCAGGGCCTCGAAGCCCGGGCTTGGCAGGAGTTTCACCACCACCTTCTAATACTCTTCTGCAGAGCCCAGCGCTCTTGCTCCATCCTTGGACTTCTGACGATTTATGAATGAACGACTACAACACATCTTGTCTGCTGTCTTGGAGATGCCATAGACACTCCCTTGTCGTCTTACGAAAGACGCAGACTAATATAGACTGGCGAAAAAACTCCTCGCCTCACGGCATTCTTGTCCATTGTTTTTCCAAGTATAATGACGCTACGTGGCCTGGGTACATATCGACGCCTTGCATGTCGATCGAATTTGGCTTACAATCTTTGTTTTTGGTCCTGTTTTTTTGCGAGCGAGTTTGGATGGAATTCACCCATCACCTCTGGACACCCTACCTACTTTAATCCTATTGGGTAACGGTAATCCTCTGAAGAGCATTAGGGAGCAGCGGCGTATGTGCAACTGTGCGGGATATCTACTGAGGCGAGAAGAGGCAAGAGATGGATTACGAGTATGGGAACATGTTGATTTGGTCTTTTTGTTTGGAGTCTTGTAGCAACGGCATGTGAAGAGACGAGTATGTTTGTCCTTTCTTGGAATGAATCATTGCGGCATGGCGAATCGATTTGGTGTCGTTGGCGGATATCTCCTATTGAGAATTTGCTTTTGCTTTTACAACACATTGATGTCGTTCAATACAAATGAACTCTTGAGATTTTACCTTAACTCCACTTCGATGTTTTATGACATGAAGTAAACGCATCCCTCAAGACTATCTATCGTCCTACCTTACAGCTTGCTGGTTGTGGTAGGCGGAGACCGAGAAGGGCTTGACGATCGCTTCTCATCCATCAGGTCCGTAACCGTACTCCGGAGGTTCGTCCTGAGTGAATCTACAATCATGTCAGTCCAACCTTGGACTCTCTGAGCAAATTCACGACGTATATCAACATCAGACGGCTTTTCAGAGCTCAACATTCTCGTAAGGGGTATCAATCGATCAATTCAACCCTGGCTCTTTGTGTAGTTTCAAACACACCCAAGCCAGTAGTTCCCGCCGTAGAAACAAAACATATATATATATATATCCGAGTTTGCCATGAGCAGGCCCAATTCCATCACCAACGCCGAGAGAAGCCCAAATGCCGCCCGTTCCTTTGCCATTGACGAAACGATAAATAAAATAAAGACGTGCGCCGAAAGTAAGCATGTATAGCAGCAGTACTAGTACTGCTTCCATCATGACGAAGAGCCAGGCCACCCTACATAAGAAACATGCCACTTCTCTCCCCATACTTAATAAATGCCCATCCGGGTGGCCCAGCCGCTGCTGTCCTCCTTCTGGTTCACGACGATCTGGTAGGGGAAGGGGTTCGCGTCCGTCGTCGTGATGGGCGGGATGTGGTCCTTCTGCTGGTTGACGATGTCGACGATCTTCAGGACGGTGCCGCGCAGGGTCGTCTCCATGGCGTTGCGCACCTTGGCCCTCTCTGTTTTGCGACGGGGGGAATGTTAGATAGCTTGCAAGTTATACATACATACATGCATACGAAAGAAAGGGAAAAGGGGAAAGGGCAAAGTAACGCACCCGTCTCCGTCTTTGGGCTCGGCGACCGTCACCTTGACGGTCCAGCGCTCCCAGCAGACCTCCTCGTCGACCGAGGGCCGCATGTACCACGTCTTGCGCCGCTTCTTCTCGAGGAACTGGACCGAGATGGTGCCCCGACCGCCGCCGCCATTATGAGAGGTGTTGTTGTTGGTGAGGACGACCTCGCGGTGCAGCTCGCCCGTGCGCTTGGCGATCATGGTGTCGAGCTCGGCGTCGTTGACGTAGGGGGAGCGACAGGCCAGGACCTCGCGCGTCTCGGGGGCGAGGCAGGGGAAGAAGCGGTGGAAGAAGATGGTGTGGAGGATGCCTGCGGCGGAAAAGTTAATTTATGTCATACTGCGGATATGTAAGATCACAACCCATGCCGTCAACTCCTTTCAATAGGTTCATGGTGCGACGGCTTGCTCCGTCGCCCCGTAGGCATCTCGTATTTGTCCTCGGGGCCGGGTATATGAGGGAAAAGGGGCTATTCTCATATCTTCGTACCTCCAACAACATCGCGAACCGACGTGGGGTCGACAAAGGCGTCGAGTATGAACTCCTGGGGGTTCTGTTGAGGGTCCATTGTCGTTGCCCAAGGATGGAGAATGGATGCGATACCGTGTTCGGCTCACATAGAGCCCGGGTGAGGAAAGACGAGGACGAGAAGTAGTGTGTGTGGGTACGTATTTAGTAGATGCGAATTGCGTATTGTTGACTACTTCTCTATGATTGTTGGGCCAGAGACATGACTGACTGGCTGGCTGACTCTACTTCGCGATGGCTTTTCTCCTTTCCTTCCTGTATCGCTTTCGTTCTCGAAGATCCGATATACGCAGCTTACGTTTTGGAGGGGTCACAAAGGTTGGTGGCGTCAACGTCAATGTGGAGCTGAGCTGCGGGAGCTTCTGATTGCCATTGAGTACGGGCAGTAAAGTACAGCCCCTACACTGGACAACCTTGCCCGTTTTCTGCCCTACAGCGCGGATGACGATGATCAGTACATGCATCAATCCTTATCAGTGATCAATCAATCAATCAACCAAGCCTCGTTGTGGCTGTCACGGGGGAAGCAGCCTGGCCAAATACGTGCCCCGTTACCCCATGCCGAGGCCCAAGGTGACCCCCCAGAAGTACCGAGCCGGGGGTGTTGGGGTGTTACGTTAGGGGGTATTAGAAAGGTACCTAAACTTTTAGCCGCAGAGACGCGAGTTGTAGGCACGAGCTCATAAGTTTATCACGGCCAAGAAGAAGGCTGGGCTTTGACACAAACCGTCGATAAGTCGATGATGGCTTACACGTGTAGAGCTCCAATCCCACTGCAGAGCTTCTGATCACTCACTCACTCACTCACTCACATACCCAATTCTCAAGTTTTTATTGTTGTTTGTTTTTGGTTTATCTCTCTTCAAATCTCCCATGATATTTCAATAGCTCGCCTGTAACCTGAACCTGTGCATGTCCGTGTTCTTGGGGCAGTTACCGCAATACGATGTTCTCCGCGACGAGACGGTGGTTTCGCCGCAATAGGACGCCCGTCGCAATCGGCGTCGGCGTCGTCGGCGCTGGTTTTCTAGCCACACAATATGTCCTCAACAAAATCAACGATGCGCGCGAGCGCATGAGTAGCGACCGCATCGCCAAAGAAAAGTACGTCTCCCCGTTGATGTCGCCATCCATCCAGAAGCCCTCCCCCTTTGAACTGACCAACGACCTTTGTCGCGTTATAGCCTTCGGCGGCGATTCGAACAGAACCAAGAGGACTGCACCTTCACCGTCCTCGCCCTCCTGCCCACCGCCACGGCCAACATCCTGGAAGCGATGAACACCGAGAAGATCACGCTGGAGATCCAGCAGATGAAGAGCGCGGCCAAGAGTACGCGCAGCGGCGACTCCAATGCGGCACCGCCGAGTATAGCGGATACCACCCTGACCGAGGGGGAGGAGGGCAAGAGCGTCGCGAGCCTACAGAGCGAGAGCGGAAGTGCATGCCAGCCAAATGACGCTTCCTCCGTCGTCCCAAACGGGCGATGGGGCTCAAGACGGCGGGCAAACCCCTGCGCCGAAGCCGCGGAGGACGAAGCGACAGCTGTGGGACGACTTAACGATAAGCTGTAAGTCGGTGAAGCATTGAAGGACGAATTGATATTCAAAAGAGACAGCGGCTGACCATTAGGGTTTGTTTTAGCCATTACCCGCGCCTACACACTAGTATACACGCTCGCCCTCCTCACGATGCTCACCAGGGTCCAACTCAACCTCCTGGGCCGCCGGAGCTACCTCTCGAGCGTCATCTCGCTCGCGACGGGGACCGCCCAGTCCACGATAAGCCTAAGAGAACAATGACGACGAAAACGACCCGGAGCACCAGGTCTACGGCAGCGACTTCGACATCAACCGGAAGTACCTGACCTTCAGCTGGTGGCTGCTGAACAAGGGCTGGGAGGAGCTGGGCCGGCGGGTCGAGGAGGCCGTGCGCGACGTCTTCGGCCACCTCAGCCCGCGGGACCTCTTGAGCTACGACACGTTCACGCAGCTCACCTTCGAGGTGCGCAAGAAGATCGAGGGGACCGCGACCTTGAAAAGGGCGAGCAGAGGGGATCCAAGTGGCTGTCCATAGTCCTGCCCCCGCGCGACATGGAGGACCACGTCCTCCGGGAGTCGGGCGTGCTTGGCGAGAGCGCGACCGCGGAGACGCAGTCCCAAGGCGGGGCTGGTGCACAAACAACGACAACGGGTTCCTCGGCCTCATCCCTACGGCGGCTGCTGGACGAGACGTCGGACCTGGTCGAGTCGCCCGCCTTTTCGCACGTGCTGACGCTGGTCCTGGACGCGGGCTTCACGGTCCTGCAGCAGCAGAAGCTGCTGCCGGGGGCCTTCGAGCTGCCCGTCCACCTCAGCCCGTCCATCCCGGAGCTGGAGGACCCCGAGCAGTCGGCCAAGGTGGTGCTGCTGCCCAAGATCCTGTCGGTGCTGACGCGCCAGGCCCACGCCGTCGGCCACGGTATGATGCCCAATGAGTACCTGCAGGCCATGGAGCAGGTGCCGGACCTCGAGGCCTTCGCGGCGGTCGTCTACTCGAGCAACTGGGAGAACGAGATACAGAACGAGGGGGACGAGGCGGTGGCGGCGGCGGCGGCAAGTCAACAATCGCAACAGCAGCAGCAGTTGGCCGGCAGCTCAACGGCTGCGTCAAATCTCGAGCAGAGCAGTCAGAAGCCGACGGGGGTAGCGATGGGGGGCGGTGGGGGAGGAGAGTATGGTTCTGGTCGATCCCAATCCCGAACCCTCGCAGATGTCGTTTGAGAGTGTGTGGGAGAAGGCTTCGCAACAACAGCAGAAGCAGTAGCCGCATAAATAAATGCGGGTTGTCTAATTGAACTCGAAACTGGATTGTATTTTGACTACCTACATGTGTGTTCGGTGGGGAGGAACTGGCTTTGGGGGGAGCATTGTATAGAGTATGATGGCGGACAAGACGGTGCTGGCTTTTGATGATGATTGACGGGATGTTATTATGACATTATAATCCTTTTTGTTTTTTGAAAGCATTATGCGGGAGGAGCCAACATACCAAGGCCAGATCAGATGTATGGTTACAAGCAGGCAGTTGAATGTATCAATACAATACAGGGGGCAATGGCGGCGTCGCGACTTGGCGCATATAGAAAGACACCACCAGTATATATGTATGTATCTTCCTTTTCTAGGCCACAACAAACCAGTGTACTTTCGTAGTTGCAAGCTCCCGACACCCACAGCCTGCTCAATGTAGTTTCCTCTGCGGCCCCCTCCTTCCTATGGCTCGGGTCAGGGAGGATGCGCCCCTGCCGGCCACGCCCAGTATTTACTGCCACATGAGGCCTTCTTTGGGGTCATATATCGTGGTAGATCTTGCCGCTAGCCCAGTATCTCATTATAGACTTCATCCGAGTCACACCGGGGACCCAGGCTCTGGATTATGCGTAGTAGAGGCGGGCGTGTGTGTGGCCCCTCCCCTAGTATTAAGTTGATGCATGCCTCTCTCTCTCCCCGTCATGCTCTCTCCCCCCGTCATGTCTATTCCGGGTTGATTTTATTGTTCCTTTGCTTGCCATCACATCAAGCCCCTGACGAACTTATCCAACCCCATGTCAAACATCTCGTTCCTCACGCCTTCGCCGTTCTTATGCTCGACTGGCGATAGAGGGTTTTTGACAACTGCGGATCACCACGTTAGCAGCTTGTATACCGACAACAAACGTTATATAGCTTTCCCGGGGTCTGAGTAGCATCTTGATTCATAAGGAACAGGAGGCGGCAAACTCACCATACTCGACCCACAGGTTGATGTAGATCTGGTGCAGGACGTTGCGCATGCTGAGGGCGCCCGGCTCGGTCAGCATGGCGAAGCGCAGGCTCGAGGGCGTCTCGTAGTAATGCAGCTTGTACTGGGCGGTGCGGTAGCTGATGAAGGCGTCGTCGTCGCCGCCGAGCTTGCGCACCATGTTGCGCAAGCTAAAGACGGTGCCGAAGATCAGCTTCGCGTCGTCCTTGGCGCGCGTCGCGGCGCTGCGGCTGTCCCGGTAGGCGCCGCCGCTGATGCCGTTGTTGTTGCTGTTGCTCTGGAAGAGGTCGGTGGGAGGGGCGCGGCGGGGGCGGATTGGCGGTGTGGGTGTAACGCCGCCGGGGAGGGTGAGGTGGAAAGGCGGTGGTCGCTGCTCGTGGGTTGCGTGGATAGGGGACGCGGCGGCGGGGGGGCTATCCAGAGTTTGGAGTAGACGCACTCGGCTGTTGGGGTTGAAGGAGGAGGCCGTCCATGGTTAGCTCACGATGCCCCGGAGGAGAAAGAGGAAGGAGGAGGAGGAGGAGGAGGACGCATGACGGCAGGTGGTGGTGGTGGTTGTACTGACTGTGTCGGTCGAAGATGTAAAAGGAAAAGACCTGGACCGGCATAATTCAAGGAATAGATGAGTTGTCGGCGGCGGCTGGAAGAAGAGGGAGGAAGAAGAAGAAGAAGAAGAAGAAGAAGAAGGGTGTCCCAAGTCCGGCTTCGTCGCATTTACATTGCTCGCGGTCAATCAAACAGCCTCGCGCTCCATGCACTGATCGTGGGTCGTCGTTTCGTTGTCTCGTTCGATATTCGTCAAAATGTTGGATCGTCGTCGCCTTCCTCGAGTAGGTAGTTGGATGACTCGACTTTGTTGCTGTAGGCCGATGAAATAGGTTATGATGTAGATTATGCAATGCAGGTACACACACAGCCTTGTTGGATAAGTAAGTACGTGACTTGGCAATGCGATATTCTTGATCGGTTTTAGTGTATCCGTAAGGTTGTCCGTCAATTGACTCCTGTATTAACCTTAAGGCCAGGGTCCCTCTGGTTCGAGCTGGCCGGATTCTGGTCTGGGCCCGGCCCCCCAAGTTTCCATGGGTGTGCGCCTGGCCAGAGAGCCGCTTAGCCGGGATCGGCCCCTTCTAGGTACATGTATCACTGAAGCGCGGCCCCGCGGGGTGCCTTATTACTCCCGTGCTTAGGTTACTTCTTCTTTCAAACATTGATGTTCTTTTCAGTGATACATCCATGACCTCTATGTACCTACGTGACCGACTGACTGCAGCAGGATGGTAGGTAACTGCCGTGCAGAGTCAGTTAAACGTGGGATCATCCATTGTGATCTGCTGGCGCAGCCTCGTCAATATCGGTTCTTCAGAAGTTAGAACCATCCTCGTCCGCCCACGACCGGGATGGATGTCAGACTATTTGACTAGCAGATGGATGCACGCGGGCAGGGGTCAAGCTGCCCCCGTACAGCATCATGATTCGCTACCATGGGGAATTAGCTTGGGCGTTGGGCTGAACATGTCTAACATGACACCCTCTGTAGGGGTACAGTGCAGTACAAAATGCAGTATGGTGGATGCCTTTTCCCTTCTCGCATTGCACCCTGCTGTGGTAGAAGAGAGAGCCTGGCAAAAATATTGTTGCATTTTCCTAGATAATACGTTTCGACTGCTCCCGGCCCCTGCTCCATCGATCTGCCTTTCTGCCTACAAGGCGTTTCTATTTCAACGTCTACTACTACTTCTTCCCCCCTTCTCTTGTCTTCGCCTATTTACCTAGAGGGATATATATTATTCCAAACAACTCTCTCGGCACTCGGGGTCCCTTTTGGCAACAAACTTTGAATCGTCCCATCCCCCCCCCCCTCCCCGAAGTCTGCTGCTGACTCGCCCTTCTAAGGCGAGCCAAAAGAGCTCCGCAACCATGACGGACCCCGTCACTGCGACTGCCCCTCCAACCGCCGCCCTTGAGGCACCGCCGACCGAGCGCACCAGGAGCGACACCACGAGCTCGCGAGAAATTGGCCATGCCGCACAACCAGACATCAGGACTCTTCTCGCCTCCCCGACAATCTCCATTCAGGCCGATGGTGCTTCTGCCAAGGAACGGCGGCCCTCGCTCATGGCGCACATGTAAGCCAGCCAGCTAGCTTCAGTTCTTCTACCCATCCAGCTCCGACCACCACCACCACCCCGCATCGCATTGCGTTGCACCCTTGGCCATGATGATGATGATGATGATGATGATGCACCCCTAAATAACACGTCGCTGACATGTATACTTTGACCTTAGTTCTGCCCCTGCTGCTCAGCAATACCAAAGTCCGTTGCGACACCACAAGCGAACACCCTCGCAGCATCGCGAGGTCAAGGTGGGTACAGCGTGCTAAGCTTCGAAGCTGCGTGCAGGCGGCCGGCTTGGAACCGGGTGTGGCCGCAGCACGCCAAGAGCAAGAAACAAGAACGGGACTTGAATTAATTACCTGCCACAGGAAACTCTCAATGCACGCTCCGAATACACTAGCGACGATACCGATGGCACCAAGCTCCGAATAAACCAATACATCATCCGCGAGGAGATCGGCAGGGGCTCCTACGGTGCTGTCCACATCGCGACAGACCAGTTCGGAGTCGAATTTGTACGAGACAATTCCCAAATCCCCGAGCCGGGCCGTCCAGCACCATCAAGTCCAATGGGCATGGCTCGGCAGGCCAAGAGTGGTTCTTGGCACTTAGTCTACAAGGCTTACCATGTTACCATCTAGGCTATCAAAGAGTTCTCCAAGTCCCGACTGCGGAAGAGGGCCCAGTCCAATATTCTGCGGCGGCCTCCCGCCGCGGGGTTTGGGAGGCCGGGCCGCTTTCCGCCGGGAGGGCGCGGGAGGGCGTGCTCACTGGCCGGCGCACATGAAGCAGCTTAGTCAGAACGATGCCGCCGAGGCCAAGGACGCTCTGTTCCTGATTTGGGAGGAGATTGCCATCATGAAGAAGCTGAACCACCCAAATCTGGTGCAGCTGATCGAGGTCTTAGATGACCCCGAGGAAGACTCCTTATGGATGGTGCTGGAGATGTGCAAGAAAGGGGTCGTCATGAAGGTCGGCTTGGACGATGGCGCTGACCCTTACCCCGAAGAACAATGTCGGCATTGGTTCCGTGACCTGATTCTGGGCATCGAGTATTGTAAGTATATCCATACTTGGAACGGTCTCAGGCCTAGGCTAGGTTTCTAACCAAACCTCGCAGTACACGCACAGGGGGTCATACACCGCGATATCAAACCAGACAACCTACTCCTTACCGAGGACGATGTTCTGAAGATTGTCGATTTCGGTGTCTCGGAGCTTTTCGAAAAGCCTGACACCATGATGACGGCCAAATCCGCCGGCTCGCCAGCGTTTCTACCGCCCGAGCTCTGCTTAGCGAAGCACGGGGATGTTTCGGGCAAGGCAGCAGATATATGGGCCATGGGTGTAACGCTGTACTGCCTCAAGTACGGCAGGCTGCCTTTCAAGCGGGACAATGTTCTAGATATGTACGAGGCGATTCGGAACGATCAACCGGAAATCCCCCCAGAAGAGGGCCCGAAATTCAGGGATCTGATTACTCGGCTGCTCGACAAGGATGCGAGCAGGAGGATATGCATGTTGGAAATAAGAGTGAGCCTTTGACTTGCAATAACATGCGCTTTGGGGCTTGGTTTGCTGACGATTATAGGAACACCCGTGGGTGACTCTTAACGGCAGCGATCCCCTACTATCCGAGGTGGAGAACTGTTCCGACATGATTGATATGCCAAACGACCTTGAAGTCAACTATGCCTTCACACCGAAAATGAGCAACATGCTCACGGTGGTAAGCTGTACATACAGAACCTCAGAGAAAGTGCCTGGCTAACGCAGTGGGTAGATGATGGCTATCAACAAATTCAAGGGGCTTCTGGCCAGGAGCCGTCCAAGCACCCCGGGCTCTAGGACGCCGCGGACGCCAAGGACGCTACAGATACCCAATGCACCTTCCAATAACCACCAGACTGTTAAGCCTATGGTCACGTGGAACGAGGCCTACCATCCCAAAGAGCCTGAACCCAAACAACCCGAACCTAGGGAGCAGTCAACACCTCCCCCCGCAGGCCGACCACGGCACAAATCCGTCGCGGAGGAGGCCGCCGACATCGTTGAGGCCCGCAAAGCCTGGAAGGCATCCAACGTCCATCCCAGTAGCAGCCAGGCTAGAGGATCAGGAGGAGGTTCAGGTTCAGACACCCCTCCGGGCGAGAAGGGCCACGCGCACGAGCCCACCGACCACTCGCCCCGCCTGCTCGGCATCGGCCTCGGCGGCCGCGACGAGTTCAACCACAAGGAGACGCCCGCGGATGTGGTGTCGGATTCGCCGACGGGCGTCGACTTCAACCTGTACGACCGCGCCTTCGAGGCGGAGATCGAGCGGATCCGCGCCGAGAACCGGCAGCGCGGCCCGGACGCGCCGCCGAAGAAGACGACGTACCTGACGCGCTTGGTGCACGAGAAGGAAAAGTACTTTGGCGACGACTCGATGATCCTCGAGGCCGGGCGCAGCCTGCCGGGGCTCGCGTCGTCGGGGATGAGTAAGGCGAGCGCGGCGACGGCTAAGGCGCTGGGGCGGATGCATCTCGGCGGGGGCGGCATGAGGAGAGTGGCAGTAAGGGTGATATTGCTGCTACCACGCCTACGCCGGAGGCGGCGGCTGCGGCTGCGGCTGCGGCTGCGGCTGCGGCTGCGGCGGTGACGGCGATGGCTGAGGAGGAGGAAGAAGCCAATAAGAAGAAACGGGAGCTTGGTGGGGAGAAGAAGGAGAAAGAGAAGGGGGGAGGAGGAGGAAGAAGAGACAGCAGCAACTGTGACGACAACAACTCGTGGTGCTGAGAAGCAGGTTAATAATAACGACGAGAACACGAACAACAAGACGGTATCGGAGGAACCGATGACAATCTCTGAGAGCTACGAGAACGTCAAGGAGTCCGTACATAAGTTCGTCGACGTGGTGGCGTCCACGATGCAGGCTAAGTTGGCAGGGGCCAAAGGTGCAGGCGCTTCTAAGGAGTAGTGCGTGGCAAGCAAGCAGCTTGGAGGAGGAGTATATCGACACATGAGCAAACTCCACTGTCCTGGCGGCGGTAAAAGGCCATCGGTTTCTTTCGCAGTCCAGACTCGAAATTTGGAAATGTTTTCGAGGCGTGTGCATTGTAGTAGGCAGCCGCCACCCGTTCGGGATGGGGGGAGAATGAAACTGGGACACATTACCATAAGAAGCAAGCCGGCAACAAAACAACTCGAGCTACGTTTGTGTGTGGTGGTATGTTGATATTCTTGACTATGCGAACAAAAGCGGAAGCGAATAGAGATGGACAAGGGCAGGATACACATCATCATCCGGATTCCTTCAGGAGTAAATAGCAAGCAACCATGGCTGGCACGCGAACTATGTACTATACCGAAATATAGTATTACGGAACATCATAATCCCAAAGAATAATAATACAACACCTACATCCATCTAATCTCGGGGGTATATTGATACTACCAATACATGCACTAAACATTTTTGTGTTTGCACACCTCTGATCTTTCTCTGTCCCGACTCTAGATGCTTGCCCCTTTCGGAGGGTTCGTTGCTTTTCCCGCCTCAGATCCTTCCCTCATCCCGTCCGATCCCTTTCTAAGGACGCGCCAACCATTGACTATATTCATTCACCTGTGTAATAATGAGTAAACGGTTCCATTTCAACAAAGAAAAGGGGGTGCTGCCGCGACTCACCCGTCATTCATTCATATATCTACCATATCTCCAGTACTTCAACAACCATCTTCAGGGCAGTTGGCGGCTGGTATCTATGTCATAAGTGGATAATTCTCTCTCCTGTTTAGTTCCCCATTTCTTGCAGAGCTCTTGCTCTCACGGTTTACGCAGTACTCGTCGTAGTTGTTGCCGTCATCGTCGTCAAAGCCGGCACCGACGCCACCACCGGCGGTACCGCCGTCTGAATGGTGCTGTTGCTGGTGGTGCTGGTGGTGGCGACGCCATTCATGGTGGCCGTGGCCATGGACATGGCCGCCCCGCGTTGCAGGATCTCGCGGTACCTCTCCAGGCTCTTGCCGATGATATTGATGAAGGGCCACTGGGTGTTGCTCTTGAAGAAATGGGCCCAGATCTTGAGCACGGCGAGGCTGAGGCTGCCCGGCTCGGTAGGGGCGTCGAGCAGTTCCTCGCCACCGCCGCCGCAGCCGTCGTCGTTGTCGTCGTCATCGAAGTCGACGACGGCGTAGGCTTCTTCGACGATGCATCGGACCCAGTGCAGGATGCGATCTTCGCTGTCTGTCGTCGTCGTAGGGTTTCCATATCAGCAAAACACAATTGATTGATTTCTTCCATCTCTCTTTTTTACTGTCTCTGATGTAGGTAGGACAGACGAAAGAGGGGAGGCGCAGGAGGGAAGAAGGAAGGAAGAGAAGAAGGGGCAGATAGAGCATAGATAGATTCCTTACCAGTCAACGGCACCTCCACACCCGACTCCTGCAGCGACAGCAACCACTTGCTCAGCAGCACCGCGCACTCGAGCCCGCTCAGCGAGTGCCTTACGCTCCAAAAGAACGCCTGGCTGCGGGCGACGCGGTCGACGCCCAACCGGACGGGCACGCTGAGGGCGTGGGCGGCATACAGCAGAGCCGAGATGACGCCGTCGCTGCGCTCGACGCGGGGCGCGCGGCCGAGGGCGCGCGCGATGCGGGCCGGGTCGCGCGTCTCGAGCTGGCGGTAGGGACCTAAATTCAGGTAGATGCGCACGTAGGCCAGGCCCAGCAGCGAGCTCGAGGTGAACGGGATCGGGCCGTTCTCGTTGTTCGGGTCCAGGCTCGACTCGGGGGCTTGTTGCCAGCCCGTGGTCCAGGAACGGAGGCCGCGCCTATAATGGGGGGAAAACAGGGGAGAGGTTAAGCAATGCAATGGTATGGTATGGGGTTGCATAGTGATCAAGCAGTGACTTACTCTAGTTTGTTGACTTCTTCCGGAGGTAGTGCAGCCGACTGGTCCATGATGGGAAGTGACAAGTCTCGCACAATATGGATCCTCTGGAGCAAACCATGCAGCAGCACATAGTTGCCCAGAGGCGTTGGTATGGGTTCCAGCGGCGCGGTTCCGTCAGCGAACCGGAGCAAAGACGACAGCGCATCTTGAAAGTTGAGCTGCTCCTTGCGTGTCTCGCATCGTGCCAGTTGCCACTGGGCCGGAGAGAGAGCCTTCCACTCTGCCGTGCAGCAAGGCAGTCGGAGGTGGATCTCGTTGCTGCGCAGCACTGGGTACACATTGTATGCCACGCTGTGGGTGTGAAGGAACGTGAACGAGATCAGCTTGGTGCGACGGACAGACTCGTGATGGACCCAGGCAAGCCACGCCGACTTTGGGTCCGAGATGCCTCCCGCTTCCGGTTCTTCGTCCAATCCGATGTCGCGCAGCACCTGTACGAGCAGACTTTGCAAAGAGAATGCCTCTACCACAAACTTCTCCTTTCGTTCCCAGGTCGCAAAGCCCATCAGGATCACCAGGGCGCGAACCGTGTCAATGGGCGCCCAGGGTCCGCGGTCTCGACCTACTCCGGACATGTGCGAGTTGCAGTCGGCACCGCCCACTGGGCAGTAGTTATGAATGTTCAAAAACGTCTTGGTCTTTGGGCCGAAGCGCGAGTTCTCTAATAACAGTCTTTCCATCAGCACAGCTTTTCCGGCTCGGAATAGCCTCTCCGACGTGCGGTGTTCAAAGCAGTACTGCGAGCCCATGGTGGCAACCGCCAATACAAGCTCTGGTGCGGTTTCGTGCATCATCCATGTTGGCTGGTGGATGAATGGCATGTGCAAGTGGAAGCCTTGGAAGTACGAGGTTACGTATCTCGTAAGGGCATGGCGAGACGGTAGTACAAAATCGGCATCTATGACATCTCGGAAGGACTCTAAGTGGGAAGCCAGGCAGTCACGTTGATCCTCCGTCACTCTGAACGGTGTCGAGACCGTCTCTACACCACGAGGTTCTTTGGAGAGAGAACAGCAAAGTCAGCGCAACAATTCCTATTTTTGTTCATATAAACATATGTGCAGCCGAGCCCTCGGCTCCGCTCCTCGGTGCACCGTTCAAGTGCACCAGATATATGACAAGCTTGCTTCTCCATGTAGCCAAGAAGCGTTATGTTGCAACTCGATAGCCATTCTGGACATGGATACCTTGGGAACGGTGTTATTAATTTCAAGCAAGTTGCAGGAGGGTCGGGTTTCGGTACGTGAGGGAGACGCGCCAAACGCTCTCGGCAAAGAAAAAGTCGGCACTTACTGTGTTCCGATTGGCCTTCCGAGAGCTTGCTCTTTTCTGGAGCCGACGGGAGCCAATAGCTGAACGGAGTACCAGCTCGTCCGTTGGGGGCCGTCAGGTCCGACTCGGGCCTGGAATCCCTTAATTCGGGATCTAACAGCTCGTTCTCCGTGTCCGGCTGAAAATACGGGCTCCATTCCGCCGGCAGCCCAACGCCATCTAGGAAATTCGCAAATTCTCTGAATTGATCGAACCCCGCCATATCTTGACCTAATCTCTTATTAGTAAACATTTCACCCAAACCGAGTCGCACTCTCTCAAAAACTCACCGTTCTCATAGTACTCCTGAGGCAGGAGAGGTTGTTGGTAGGGTTGGCCGATGATACCCTGAGGGTCATCCAGCCTCGGGTCGGTCCGATAACCATTGGCGCCCAATGGCTGCTGTTGTGATTGATGCGCCCACGGATTCATACTCATTCCCGATAATGATGCTGCGGCTGCGGCAGCTGCCATGTCATCGACTCCTGATGTTTGGTGACCTTTGTCGGATGCATTATCCGGTGGTCCGTCCGGCGTCTTCTCATGCAAGGCAATTCGCTGGTGGCGGGTTAATAAGTCCCGTCGTGTAAATGCAGCTCCGCAGTGGCAAATAAACGGCTTTTCTTTCGTGTCTGCCGGTCGATCAGCACTCTACGGCCTCGAATCGAGCCAATGTCATGTTCGTTCAGGGTAGCATCAAGGATAAGCAAATAGCCATTTGCGTAAATGCGCGCAGATGTTCGTTTTGTTTTTACCCTGTGCGTTTGCTTTGTTACACACACACACGCAAAAGTCATAGCCTCGGTATATCCCCTCTATTCCCACTAGGGAATTAGAGCGAGCGGGCGAGAGTTGACGTGTCGTGCCATGACATGACTCTGGAATCTGGGGTAGATTGACAAGTGGAAAATCCGGGGTAAACTGACGAGTCCTCACATGGCGCTCCTTGTGCTCGGAACGCTTGAAGGTCCGGCCACAATGTGGACATGTGTGTGTTCCCCCTCCGGCGGCCGCTCCACGACGTCTGCGCCCGTTGCTGGCGCCGCCGCCGCCGGGTCGCTGGGCTGAAGTCGTCTGAGCCTCCATGTTGGAGGAGGAGAAGGATGGGGATGTTGGAGATGAGTTAGAATGAAAGTGGAGGGAACATGGGGGGGGACTTAAAGCTGACTTGGAGCGTTCGGCTCGCTCTTGACGATCGTCGAGTGGGGTAGTGTCCGCTTTCACTCCAATATTTCCCATGACTCGCGAACAACTGCTTCTCCACTTCTTCTTATCTGGCCTAAGTGGGCACGGGTCAATGAGAAGGGCACGATGTCGGCAGATGACCGTCAATGTATGGAGATGCGTAACGTAAAAGGCCATTTGTCTAATTGGGGTAACAAGCCCGACCTGGGCCGAGTGGCTGGTTTGATGCCGACACAGAGACTTGCCTGCCTACTTACCAGAAGTAGATAATCAGCGTTAACCCGTCCATGCCGTCGTCGTCGTTCCGTATGAACCAAACTTGGGCACTGTATAGTTGAATATCTCAAATAATCAACAACACCATGATAAATCATGGCTGGAGCCGTCTTCCGACTTCCTGGTGTTGCTTATATCACTGGAGCTGGTGGGACTGGTGAGTCTCCTTTTTGTCGGCTGCCAAATTGGCCTCATGAGGCTCATGCATTCCAGGCATTGGCGCTGCTGTGGCGAAAGCGTTTGCTCGGTCCGGCTGTTCTCGCATCGCCATAACCGACATCAACAAAAAGTCCCTGGACAGCACGCGGGATGCCATCCTTGATATTAACCCCAAGACCCAGATAACAAGTCGCGAAGGGGACATATCTGATGAGGGCTTCGTCAATTCCTTTGTTGCAGACATCTCCAAAACCTTCTCCCGCCTCGACTATGCGGTAAACTGTGCGGGCATTTGGGAGAAAACCTCCGGTCCCATGAGACCAAGACCTCGGCCTTCGACTTGATCACGAAGGTCAACTACAAAGGCACCTGGCTCTCCTCGCGGGCAGCCCTATCACAGATGCTGCAGCAGGGACCCCTGTCGTCGCACCCTAAACAGAGAGGTGCCGTCGTCAACATTGCATCACAACTCGGCGTTGTTGCGCGGCCGAATGCAGGTGAGTATAATGGACGGTTTCGTACAAGCTAAGAGCGACTGACGCCTTTGTAGCTCCGTATTGCGCCTCGAAGGCAGCGATTATCAATATGACTCGGTCTGATGCCATAGATTACTCTCAAGACGGGATCCGAGTGAACTGCGTCTGCCCTGGAGTGATAGAGACGCCCATGACGACAGGGTCGGCGGAGGTGACGGAGAGACTGAAGCCTGCCATCAATATTTCCCCAATGCAGAGAATGGGGACTCCTGATGAGGTTGCCGATGCCGTCCTGTTCCTGTGTTCATCTCAAGCGTCGTTCATCCAAGGACACGCATTGGTTGTGGATGGCGGATATACGATCAATTGATTGACCACATGATGTGGCAGCAATCTCGCAGTAATCTCCCATAGCCATTGTGCATATAAATTAGATACTCAGAAGGTTGCGTTTTGCAAGGAATACCCGTTGGCTACTCAGAGTGAGAAACCTGGTAACATAGGAGGACAGTGAGCCCCATTCATTTTGGGGTCTAGTAACTTCTCATATATCGAACGAATGGGCCCTGTGGAGGGACAGAAGCCAAGGACGGCAATGTTGATCAGATACCCGTTTGAGGAAGGGGGGAATGAGGATATTGGCCGATTTGGAAATATACCATTTGAGTTATCTAAAAGTAAAGGTAAAAGTAAAACCAAATTAATTTCGCTACTTCGGTGTCGTCTCTAGGCAGCCACCACCCCCGCGACTTCCCTAGGAGTGATATCAACTTCAAGTGGTTGCTTCCCATTGGCATTGGCATGGACATTTACATCGATCCACTCCACTTCCTCGCCCTCCGAAAGCACGTCTTGCACTCGTCCATTCGTCGAGATTGGTGCTTGGCTTGGCCCTGACTCAGTCTCTTTCCAGTCAAAGTTGCTCTCCCAAGCCCGGCCAACTCTCAGCATCTTCTTTTCCTGCCATAACCCGCCAACAATCTGCATACCCACAGGAAGAAGGACGTCGGGGTCTTCTTTTGCCGGCGCAAAACCGACTGGGACTGACATGGCTGGGTGACCTGTCACATTGAAGACGGCCGTGTTGGATGTCAGCCCGATGCTAGGCTCGAAACAAGACCGGGGTGACTCGCGCGATCCATGTTTCGGGGCGACATACGGGGTCGTGGGCATGATCAAAACGTCGTAATGCTCGAAAGCTCTTTGATAAGCATCGCGAATTCTTCTCGCCCTGTTGATGGACTTGCCGTAAAGTCCAGGAAATCTTTTAGCCAGATAAATGCCGTTTATCACGGTATTCTTGGTCGAGGGAACAGTTTGTCAAAATTATCGGCAGTCCATGGTAGCCGGGCCTGCTCGAATTCGGTGAGAGAAAGCCCTCTTCGCCCATGGGCCTGGCCAGGACACCTGCAGCCCCGGAGATCCGTTGTTGGATAGTCCAGATGAGCGGCCCCTCCAAGTGCTCAGGAACGGAAACCTCTTCGACAGTCGCATCCAGTTGCTCGAATTTCTTAGCAGCGGCGAGTACTGTGTCTTTAACCCGGCGCTGGACAACTGGCTGATCAAAGCCTTCGGCGAGAAGACCTATCCTAAGTCCAGAGAGGGGTAATGGAGAGGTGTCCACGGACTGAATGGACTCAAGAAATTTGAAGCTACCGTGCGCCGCGGAGCCCAGAGATCTGTCGTCTATGTCATCATAGCCTGCGATGGCATCGAGACATGCCGCAGCTTCTAATACAGTTCTTGCCAAGGGGCCAACGTGATCATCAACGGCGTCCCCGGAGGTTACGCCGGTATATGGGACCAGCCCGTGGGTTGGCTTGATACCAACACCTAGAGTTTTGGTCAGCTGAACAATAGGGTACATCTCAGTCTTGGGCTAGAACCTACATCCGCAAAGAGATGATGGGACTCGTATTGAGCCACCTTGGTCGGTGCCAATAGCGAGATCCATGACCCCTCCAGCAACTAACGCAGCACCTCCGGACGTACTCCCGCCTGCCGAATAGCCCTCCTTATATGGATTCTCGATAGTACCTTGAGCACTAGTGAAGGAAGACGTGGAGTTGCAGAAGCTCTCGCATACTGCCGTGCCATGAATGTCCGCTCCGGCATCAAGGACGCGTGTCACCACAGTGGCATCTGTCGATGGGGTCCACGCAGGGAAAGCATCGCTGCCATATAATTGAGGTACGCCGGCCACCGCAATACAGTCTTTCAGGCAGACAGATTTACCGGCTAAGAGCGTGCTCGACTGCTCGCCCTTGATGAGGAATTTGTGTGCCCACGCATGGCCATAGACTTGTTCGGACTCAGCAGGAACGTGTAAGTTCTCCCGAGGATATTTCTTCAAGTCGGCCACCGGTTGGTAATCCGGTAGCTCTAACAGCTGCTCGGCACAGTCATGCACGGCAGCTAGGAGCTGGTGGTAATCATCTGAATCTTTTGGGTCAATCTTTACACCAAGGTCTTTCAATAAGTCCTCGGCATCGCCCTTCTTGACCGGGTTGGCTCTAGTATCAGATTAACTCAACGCCTCTAACGACTGCTTTTACCGGCTTGCTTACTCTCCCACTTCTTTGAAAAATACTGACATGTCGGCAATGCTGTGTGTGCACTGGCAGTAACTTGGTGACTCTTGGGGCTGAGGAGATCGAGGGTGGAGGGTGAAGTCCAAATCTGCAGAAGGCAATGCATGTTATTTGCGAATATTACATTCGGTCGCCCCATCAGGTCGCCTCGGCTCGGTTCTGCATCATGAAGACACACCGAGTTGATAAAGAATAAGTCAAGGGGCAAGTAAGGCGAATCACATCTTTCCTTTCTGTCTACTCGCTGCCCCTTTGGAAGGTACACGCTACCCGTACCTAGCCAAGTAGTGAGCTAAGCAATGCCTGTCTTGGCTGTGGTGTCTCCAACCAGTTTCCGGATTGGGGGGTTGGAGATGATTTTCCCAGACCCCAACGGGCAACTCTCATGAACTACTGCAAGTGGGTATAGTCGATTTGCCCCTTTCGGACTATTATGCGATTCAGGTCAGGGGTTCCAGAAGACCCCATTTTCGATCAGACTTAATTAAGTATATTGTCAAGTGACCCTGGCTCTTTGCAAGTACAGGGCCTACCCCTGTTAATAGATGAGACTCGGGCATCGAATATTTATGCGTTTTCCCCAACATATCTACTTAAGGGCTTACACGTGACTTTTTATGGGGCTCCAGAATTGGTGCATTTTCCCACCCAAATGGCCTCGATTCTGCACCACCACATACAGCACTGCCAACAGCACCAATTGCGATAATACTGTATCCGGTGCTGTATATGGTAGTACTGTATGTGGTGGTGCTATATGCATATAGTGGTGCTGGTGCTGGTTGGGAGGGGGGGTTCTGTTGACCCTGAAAGTCAGATTTTACACCTAAAATCAGCCTGTATAGGGATCCGAAACCCCCTGTATAGACCCCTATAAATAGATATTTTCAGAAAGCATATCTATTATCTGTTTTAACTATTAGTACAACAAAATCAGCGCTGACGGCCGAAAAATATGCATTATCACCAATATATCTACTTTCCCCCATATCTACTAACAGGGGTATGACCTGTAGCTTCCTTGCTTGAACTACGGTTCAGCTGGAGGCGGTGGTTTGGGGTTGCTGGTTAAGTCTCTAATAACTAATAATTCAACCCCAACATCTACCCCTCCCCTATCAGCATCAGCCCAAGTCTCCAACTACATGCCCACTTACCTGCATAGTCACTATCTAATTTGCAAACTATTGAAATTCATCCCGAATCCCGATTCTTCAATGCCAATTGGGCTTCGGTACGTTCTATCCTGTGCCAAGATAAATCAGCCTCTGTTGTGTCATGTTATCGCATTCCCCGCAATCGCCCACGCACCCGGCAGATACTAGACCCCTGATAGTGGTTTATATGTACTAATTGCGTGAGAACCCCCACTGGAGATGTTGTAAGATGTTGCTCTGATCGCTGAACCACCAACTCGATTCTGTCTACTGTAGTCTCGGTTTTGCTTTGCAGAGACCATATCCAAATCCGCCTTGCGTGAACCACCAAAATGGGCAAGAAGAGAGTTCTGATCAGCTATGGTGTTGACGTGGATGCTGTTGCCGGATGGCTTGGCTCCTATGGAGGGGAAGAGTCGACAAGCGATATCAGCAGAGGTATGTAGATACGTACAGCAACATGCGTTCAAGTTGGTCTTCGCAGTCGCTAATGAGCCGAGAACAGGTCTCTTTGCCGGCACCATTGGTGTCCAGCGCCTTCTGAAAATGTTCGCCAAGTATGACATAAAGACAACCTGGTTCATTCCTGGGCACAGTCTGGAGACGTTCCCCGAGGACATGGCGGCTGTCCGGGACGCTGGCCATGAGATTGGCCTGCACGGATACTCTCATGAGAACCCGTCGGACATGAGCATTGAGCAGCAGCGGGACGTGCTCGATAAGACATACAAGATGCTTACCGAGTTCACCGGCAAGCCGCCCAGAGGTAGTGTCGCACCTTGGTACGTACACGTCCCAGTGGTATTTCCTCGGTCTTAGTATTGTCGGAATCTCTACTAAACTATTATCGCCCATATACAGGTGGGAATGCAGCAAAGAAGGCGGCCAGCTCCTGCTCGACTATGGCATCGAGTACGACCACAGCATGAGCCACCACGACTGCCAGGCCTACTACCTGCGCACGGGCGACACGTGGACCAACATTGACTACACCAAGCAGGCGGCGGACTGGATGAAGCCCCTCGTCAAGGGCCAGGAGACGGGCCTCGTCGAGATCCCGGCTAGCTGGTACATCGACGACCTGCCGCCCATGATGTTCATTAAGGGCGCCGCCAACAGCCACGGCTTCGTTAACCCGCGCGACATCGAGGACCTCTGGCGCGACCAGTTCGACTACTTCTACAGGGGGTACGACGAGTTCGTCTTTCCCATCACTATTCATCCGGACGTGTCGGGGCGGCCGCAGGTGCTGCTGATGCATGAGAGGTAAGCAAGGTTAGCAGCTACACACTTATGCGTGTTTTTAAAACATCTGACTGACGCTCACTCTCTTTTCTGAAACAGACTGATAGAACATTTCAAGAAGCATGAGTGCGTGGAGTTCGTGACGATGGAGCAGATCTGCGATGACTTCAAGAGCAAGAACACACCAGCAGAAGGCGCGGTCATGCCGGCGAAGCCAGGCGCGATGCTTAAGTCATGACTAAGAGTAGTCAAGCTTTCGTGATGTAGCTACATTCTGTATATAAGCTACATAGTGATTCATGTACCCTGTTCTTAATTCGGACGCAGTATGTTCGTTCGTCTTGTAACCCACTGAGACTGGTAGATAGATGGGCATATCAGGGGGGGACAATCGGTATTCGGCAACGATCATAAATGCTAAGGCAACAGGAATGACCCCTATGATGCAATATTGCTAGTACCATGCATGTTTATCAGATCACCTGTTTTCCCCCTTCGATTGTACTACACGCTATCTATCTATGTATCTGCCCTCAGCGTGGCATGTGGACTGAGGTAGCATTTGGGGTCACAGTTCGGTACCTACCTAGCCGCGATTGCGCCTATCTACTAAACTAACTATTGGGGCATATAGCTGCTGCCAGCTTCGGGGTAAACCAGCAGGTGACCGCGCGTATAGGGGTCCAACAATATTAGACTGTTGGGGAGTTCCCAGACTATATCGCGACCATGTTAGGAAGGGGAGCGCGTCCATTATCAGGAGTTGGGGGGAGATATCTAGATGTGTCTTGGAGTATTTCTAAAATATTAATTATCTGACCCAAAAGTTGGAGACAACTATTGAACGATTGATTAGATAGATTCGCATTTTGGAGTATCTTCCATTTGACCCCAACTCACCTCCGCGGTTATCTACCACCGAAAAGATTGCCCACCATGTAACGCTTACTCCAACCGTCGTCCCACCACGATCATCCACTTTCAGATGGAGTAGACACTACGTACAGTAGATACCGGCGTCGCTGGCCCACTTGCCCCAGACTCTTGCTAGTGGTTCTTCTCGTGGGGACCCAGAACCCAGAACCCAGCAGGCCCTATCTCCTCTCTGCATGTTATCATGATCATCCGTTGCGTAGGGCTCTAGCTTAACTTCCTTGTATATATGCCTGTCTGCATGGAGATAAGCTTTGGTCCTTGGCTGCAGGGTGAAATATGTAGCAGGATCGTGAAACTTTCTATAAGTGAAGAGATATCCCATCCCGACAGGTCGGTTCCAGAGACATCATCATACCACCAACGGCCAGAAGAGTCTTTCACTCATTCACTTGGTGGGCCTGCCTCGTCTCGTGGCAAGACAATCTTTTATGTTCTTGCAATAAGTGAGAGAAACTATAAACCATAATCATGTCGAATATCAACCCATCAGAGAAGCATGGCGGCGACACCATATCGCCCGCCCCTGCCCGGAGCAGCGGCTCCATCGAGGGCGAGGCCGTCAAGATCGAGCCCGCCGACGACGCCTTCGAAGTCTTCAAGCGGCAGGAGGGCCAAGTCGACTTCCGTACTGTCTCCTGGATCCACGCATCCGTGATTTTCCTCAAGAGTAAGTCTACCTCCCAGCTAGTCCCCCCTACTTTATGTAATGCATTCCGACACCGTTACTCACTTGTGATCATCGTAGTCATCTTCGCCACCGGCGTCCTTACCATCCCCTCCGCCATGTACGTCCTCGGCGCCTTCCCGGGCGCCGTCAACGTGCTGGGCTGGCAGTTCCTCAACACCTACTGCGCCATCGTCCAGGGCAACTTCCGCAACGCCCACGCGGGATGCCACTCCATCGCCGACATGGCCCACGTCGTCGGCGGCCGCTGGCTCCGCGAGGTCGCCGGCGTCTTCTTCCTCGTCACCTACGCCATCGTTGGCGCCTCGGGCATCTTCGGCGCCTCCGTCGCCCTCAACGCCCTGAGCGGCCACGCCCTCTGCACCAACAGCTTCATGCTCGTCGCCACCGCCATGGTCTTCATCCTCTCGAGCGCGCGCAAGTTCGAGAAGATCGCCTGGCTGACTTGGATCGGCTTCTTCTCCGTCTTCATCGCCGTCTTCATCGTCGTGTAAGTTATTCCGATATCCGCTCTCCTCATATTCCGCGACCCCCTTTTACTAATACGTTGTTAAATACAGAGTCGGAGTGACCACCCGCGACCGTCCTGCCGCGGCGCCGCAGACCGGTGACTACGATTTCGGCTACCATGTGATCGGCAACCCGACCTTCGTGGCCGCCATCACCTCAGTCGCCACCATCTTCTGCTCCGGCGCGGGCACGTCGGCGTTCCTCCCCGTCATGTCCGAGATGAAGCGGCCGCGCGACTACAACAAGGCCGTCTACCTGTGCATGGGCATCGTGACGGCGGCCTACCTGTCCTTCAGCCTGGTGGTGTACCGCTGGTGCGGCAAGTGGGTGGCGTCCCCCTCGCTGGGGTCCGCGGGCGACACCATCAAGAAGGTCGCCTACGGCGTCGGCATCGTCGGCCTGCTCGTGAGCGCGTGCCTCTACATCCACGTCGCGGCCAAGTACCTCTTCGTGCGCATGCTGCGCAACTCGCCGCACCTGCAGAAGAACTCGGTCGCACACTGGACCCTCTGGCTCGGCTGCACGCTGGGCATGTCCGTCGTCGGCTTCCTCGTCGCGTCGGGCATCCCCATCTTCAACTACCTGCTCGCCCTCGCCGGCAGCCTCACCTTCGCGCCCCTGGCCCTGGGCCTGCCCGGCTACCTCTGGGTCTACGACCATGGGCACTACCGCACGGGCAAGCACTGGCAGGTCCTGGTCTACTACCTCAATTGGCTCATGATCGGGCTCGCCGTGTTCCTGACCATCGGCGGCACGTACGGCGTGGTGCAGAACATCATCGACGCGTACGCAAGGGGCGAGATTGACAAGGCTTTCAGCTGCAAGGACAACAGCGGCTCTTCATAGTGAAGCCAATAGCGGCGGCGGCGGCCTCCCAGTCGGCCTTGGCTTGTCTTGGTCTTGTCCCTCCTAATACTGTTCTGGTCAGATACACTTTCGCCTAAAGTAATATGTGGCTTAATATATATCAATGATAATGACGAAAGATCTGCCCAATGTGGTCGTCCCTGGAGATTGGCGCCAGATGTGGCTGAGATAGTCCCAAGGTTAAACTACCGACCAACCGAGCAGGCCTGCCAGGCTAAACTCTCTGGAGAGACCGAACCGACCTTGTGACAAGCGTCTAATAAGAAAGGAGGTCCAGAGGGACGGTTGCGTGTCGGGATTCGGCAGCCTAGCTTGGATCGAACCAAACAAAGTATTCTCATCATTGTCACAAATCCCCCCAGGCGGCCCTTGCCAGGTAGGACGATGCGAGCCCGCGGGCGGACAGAGAAAACTAGGATTAGGAGGGTTCAAGAATTAATGCTCGGGTTTGATACTGTCCAAGGAATATGTAGCAACCCTTTTTCCGAAGTCCCTCATCCGATGCATATTAAAACCAATTTACCCATTGATGTGTCAAGAAGGGTAGCCCTAGTTCGCGGCGGGAGCGCAGGCGATGGTGTAAGTACTCAGTCAGCACGCCTGACTGACCGACCTGACCTTATATTTTGTTCTGTAGGGTCCGAGTTTGACTCGGGGATGTTTCATTCGGGGTCATTGATGTTTTCTTGGTACTCTTGTGTTTCTGGTCGTCGGGCAGGTTAACCTCGGCTCCGGAGAACTTTATTGGCTAGATGCTGGTAGCGGCAGTATACTTATCCATTCCGTCGCCTCGATGGCGGCGACACGGCGGTGCACACGCTCTAGATCGGTCTATTCAGTGAGTAAGTAGTGCTGGTCCTGGGCGCATATCGTGGGCGGACCAGGGCCGTCGCTGTCGTGGGATTGTCGTCGGCAGGCCTGGACGCCACACGCCTGGTGCTGGAACGGAAAGCGACTCATGAGGATCTGCGTCGTCCGGTCTGGCTGGCTGTTGGCTGTTGGCTGGCTACCTGGCTACCCAATTGGGCTCGGTATATTGTTCGAGGGGCAGCGAGGGGCTTTCGAGGGGAGGATTCCAAAGTCTGTAACAGCTGCTGACGTTGTTTCCGTCCCACCGACGATAGCGGGTTTCATATGCCCATTTTGGGAAGCTACAATTAGACTTCATACTAACGCTTGTTGCCGGCGCCCTTGCCTTGCGCCTGCCGGGCCTTCTTCCCCCCAATCCAAGTCCAGCAAAGCCCAGCAAAAGCTACCTACCAAACCCAGCAAGCTCTGGCGGAATTCCATCAATCCCCATCCTCCAGTCTGCTTGAAGAACGAAGAAAAAGTAAGACGGACGCAACTTATTAATTCTTGGAGTGCCACTTCCCCAACGAGATGATCATGTAATGTTCTCTCTCACACGTGGTTTCACAAAAAGCTCGATAATAGTGACATCAAGTTAGTCGAAACGAAATGACCTGGCTTGAATTCAAATTCAATCAATCGGCTTCTTCGGCTTGCATCGTTGGCCGTTGATTCCCGGCTTCTTCAATTCTGCTTCTGCTCTGCTCTCTGTCCTGTCCTGTCTCAATCTGCCAGGCACAGACACCACCGCAACCATCCCACTCTTCCCCAACCAGGTCGATTCATTGGGTATCATCAGCATCGTCTCCATTGTCAACGACCCATACCATATACTGCCCAATTCATGGTGATACGTCTATTGCGGTGACGTGTGGAGCCATCATCACCAGCATCATCTTGACCACGCGATATCGTCACAGCTCCTGGCTCTGCCTGTTATACGATTTGTTCTGAGAAGCACCATCAGCACTGAACGAGATTGGTTATTTCATATACCCCAAACCGCTGCCTCTGCCGACCAAATCCATACATACGCCCGCTCGCCATGTCTTCACTCGCCGGGAACGTGGTTGACATACCGAGATCGGGCGACTTCACGCAAGCCAACAGTCTGCTAACAGAAAGGAATGCGAAGGAGAGCTTGCTCTTGCGTCTTCCGAGGGAGGTAAGTTTGGGACCCGAAAGCGAGCAAACATCCGTGGCAAGTAAAACGGCGAATGCTCACTCTGCCCTAGCTGCGCCTAATCATATACGAGTATTCTGTGGCGTTGGACAAGCCTGTCACCCCGAGGCAGACGATCGCCAGATCAAATAAGTTCACCTGGGGAGATGCTCGCCGTGCACCTGTCCATGCTCACCACGGCAATGCCGGCCATGTCTACAAGTCAACCGAGTCGCAACACTTGACCGTCGTCAGCTTGCACAGAATCTGCAGGGCCATTCACAATGAGCTGAACGCACTGCCTATTTTTTACCGTGTGAACGAGTTCGAGCTCGCATCTCAGCGCGATATCCATGTCTTTCTCGCAGCCTTGACCCCAGAGCGACGTGATGCTATCCGGAGGATCACGCTGGCCGCCGTCCCGGCATGGAAGCCATTCATCCATACTTTCGACGAAAATGTCAATCATGACATGATGGCATTACTGGCTTACTGCCGGGACCTCCGAGAGGTCAAGATGCTAGTAACGACAAACAGCTCCTATTGGATGTACGAGCGTGACCCTGAAAAGCTTGAGCGCGAGCTCCTCCGGGAAATCCGGGACTTCACCGACGCGGCGTCATCTCGAGAGGGTAGCATCGGTCTCGAAAGGGGAAGTCAGCAGTGGTGGGATTTGCCTATACTGGACGTCCAGTTCGACCTCAAAGACCCAATAGGGGGCTCATCAAGGTACTACCAATGTCTGCAAGCGTGCCGCGACAGCAAAGACATCCAAAAGGCAATGCAGGAGCTCCAGATGGCTTTGGCGGCGCGCAAGAAAGACCCGAGGCTACCTCGGTCGGGTCTCAAGCATTTTTATAGCACGACTGACTATCAAAAGGCTCTGGAACGTGCTCCTCTCGACTTCATTGGAGAGAACCGCATGACGTTCGAGAGGTTAGCCGACCCTACGACTGTTTCGGCCCGTACGAGGTCCTATACAAAAGCACTTCAGAACGTCAACAGCTTGGGGACGGTCGACACCTACCTATTGAGCAAATACAATATGGAAGGCCAGCTGCAATGGGAGCTGTCCAGGATATTAGATCTCCAATGGGGAAAGAGTACGATCGAGGCTCTTGTGGCCTGGAAGTATGGGTATGGCCACGATGACTACCCCCATCGGCATCCGTCTCGGGAGCCGTTATATGTCCTGAGCACGGCTAGATGCCACGAATTCCTGCGGCAGTACTTTTATCAATCCATGCAAAGCATCGAGAGCCACCAGCTCCTACCCGCCAACGGCTCGGGCGAGCTGAGGCGGCATTACGAGTGGATGACCAAGCACCCGACGCCCAACGACTGCGCGGAGGAATACGAAGACATGATGGTGCCGGGGCGGCGGCAGATGTGGCGCGTCATGAACTCGGACTGGCAGAGGCGAATCAAGAGCCTGGCGGCCACGATCAAGAAGCGGGAGGCGGCCGAGGCTCGAGAAACGAAGAAACGGAAGGCCGAACAGCAGATGATGTCGTCGGTCCGACCCAAGAGGGCGGCCATCAACAAAGCTATGCATGCGAGTATAATAAGTGCGGGCGGGTCAGATACGGCCAGCCGTCCAAGATCCCGGTTATTGAGGGGCACCAGGTCATGTTAGGGTACCAGAAGCCCATTACATCACTGAACAATAACATAACAAAGCACTATTGTATACCCGATATTTTCTCTTGATTCTTTGACCAGAACTGCGTCTGGGACGTATAAATTTTCGCAAAGTTACCGCCTTTTGGCTCGAAATAACAAGTCTAGACAGAGGCAGAGGCGCATTGGGGTAAGCTGATACTCAGAAACTGCCAGCCGTGCTACGTATGTTGAGTTTGCCGGATTATATCCCCCAATTGCCAACTACTACAGGACGTATAGTAAGCATGTGGTCAGTAGAGTAAGCCCAATGATTCCGCTTATGATGCAATCTGGGTACATAAGTATGCTGCTTGAAATAACAAAAGTTTCACAGAAATCGTAAGTGCACAACCCAAGGGAATGGATTGAAGCCCCCTTTCCGTTACACGGTTTGTAACCATATGCGAATTCCACGTTGTGGCGGCATCGGTCATTGCTAGCAGAAGTTCACCCTCTTAATGTGACATTTCATTCATACTAGGATAATAAACATTACGGGTCGTCTCGTTGATCATGCTCCCGTCATAGGGCATTCAAAGTTTGATGGGTTTCTCTTCTTATTTTTTCCAGCCTCTGCCTCCACCTCCCCAACTTCGACGGGCCCATCATAGCTACCTGATGCGCCGCCCAGCTATAGAGAGTAATATATACACGAGCAGGCAGTCGATCCGGGAAAGAAATATATAAAGAGATATGCAAACTTTGAACAAACATGAAATCCAAACAAATCAGGGCACTGATGCAAGAGAACCCCCATCTCTCTGTGAGATAAGGAGTTCCTTGCTGGTATCACTAGTATGATATAACGCTAAAAATGGATAGTGCATATATCGACAAGAAGGGTGTGATGCAATGTGTTGAGTAAGTAGGTAAAGTAGGAGTTCTACCGGAGAGACGCAAAGGAGGTGTGCGCGTCATGGATCGGGTCGCGTGGGAAAAGTGCAAATGAAGAGGTAGAAAGGTCTGGTAACCACCGCTGCACGCAAGAAGCAGATGGCCATGATAAAAACAGAAAGGCTCAAAATCTCAGCGAGATGTAGCCTTCCCAACCCCTTGCGACTCCCCAAAACGCCACGCATCAAGTCGTAAAGGATATGTATTAAATCATGATGATTCAGGAAGGGCGGATGGTTTCCTTCACTCCCCAAATGAAGGTGTTTCCGCTTTGTGTTTTCTCTCTCGTTTCATCTTCCGTAGCACTCGTCAGCGGCAAGCATGGCTAGTACCATGACTACAAGCCCGCCGACCAAAGTGAGTCACAAGACAGAACAGTCCGTAAAAGACCTGAGAAATATAGAAAGGAAATGCGTCAACAAATCTTCATTTTTTAACTTGTCAAATGAAGATAGATTCCTTAGCCCAATACGTTTCCATATGAACGAAAGACATCAGGCAGTGAAACGGAAGGGGCAATGGTAAGGGGAAGCAAAAGCCAGTGCACGGAAAGGGGTAAAGCTCACCATCTGCTTGATTCCCACTCCACAATCCAGCGACAGCAGATCTTGAGCCTCTCTCGAACACTGGATCTCCCAAGAAGCCTGTATTTCTCCTCATCGCTCACTGGTAGTATGCTTGCGAACCACCAGGGGAACCTGGCGGGATCGTTGGGGCAGTCGCCGTAAATTGCGAGAACACGAGTTGTCAGCCAGGCGACACTTTGGCTTCTCATGCGTCTCACGAAATCTACTCCAAATTCGAGGAGCTCGCGTGTTGCCATGCCATCTAGCTCCTCCATTGTCATGGAAACTGGCGAAGGGTGGGTGGTTGATCGGGGTATCTGCACTGAAGTAGTTGTAGTAGCATCCACTGTTTCTGTCGAACGTTCGTCGGCGTGATCGATAGCCCGTGCAAAATACTGGACGCCTCTTGAGCGCATGGTCTCAGAGACCTCGATGGCCTCTTCTTCAGCCAAGCTAACATCATCAAGCTTCTCGATGTTCCCCACCATATACCCGTCCAACAAGGCATGCTTAAGGACCTTGAACCGTGAAACACCGACGGTTTCCAGAAGGCTGCGTCCGTCGGGAAAGAACTCGATGTTGACGATACGAAGAAGTGTCCCAATGGGCAAGAAGTTGGCGCGGCCATTGGCTTCAGTTGGTTGCGTATACAGTACCATGCCAAAAGTGCGGTTCCCATCCATTGCGCGTCGTATCATAAGTCGGTACCGTAGCTCGAAGACATGTAGGAACGTCGGCATTGTAGGAAAGGACATGGTGCAAAGAAAGAGTGGAACGTCGTACTCGCCCTGAGCCTGTTGTTCCAGCCTCACAGCGTGCGCTCGGAGAGCAACGGTATCAGCCCAGAAACCATTGATCATGCTCGTGAGCCGCTGATTGGAAGGGAATGAATTTTGGTTTAGTTGTGGTTGTATCAACAATTCCCGCCGACAAATAGGGCAATGCTCCGAGTGGTCCAACACTCGATGCAGGCAGACCCGGCAGAAGGTATGGCCACATGCCGTCGTCAAAGGGTCGAGGTAAGAGTGCGTAGCACACTTGGCAATCCATCTCGGTTCTGGCCGATTCCTTTAGTCGGGTGAATACTGTCATGTCAATCTGCGACACCTCATCCTCCCCAGCCCCAGAAGTCGTGTAAGATACTTCACAATTATAACCAAGCTTGCCCATTTCCGCAAGTGTATATGTTGACACGACCCGTCCTCCCTTCATCAGACAAGCTTCATCCTCCTTTTCCTGAGGCTGGACAGTCCCGCCACGGCCCACGGATCTTGAACTGCGATGTGCGTGGAAACATCTGACGACGCTGTAACGTCGCGATCTTGCTCGATTGTTGTCCTGATCAACGTCAATGCCTTCTTTAAGGTCACATCAACGCTGCAATCGCCTAAGGCATGCTCTTTTTCGCAGTCCTCAAATGGGCACGTGAAGCCTTGTAGACGTCCTGTGGTCGCGGGCCACGAAATGTTTGTGCGGATATGCGTGGCCGGTATGCATTGCTTGCAAAGACTTCGACCGCATGGCAGAGTAGCCGGCTCTTGGAGTATGCGAGAGCATACCCCACACTGGATGAGCCTTATGATCTGGCGTGCATCCTTGACAGCGCTGAGAAGCTTCTCAGCGGCAGCAAGCGGCTTCTCCGTGCCGGCGGGATTGAAGATGGGCGTCTCGGTCTTCTCGAGCGAGGACCGAGAAGTTGCACTGCCGGACGAGGATGGCGGGGGGAGGTATTGTCGAGCTGGGATTTACTTCGATGGATGACATGAAGGCTCAGGTCATTCGGCTTTTTTAGCTGGTCAGATGGAAGATATAGAACCTAGCCAATTCTCCCAACAGAAGAAGAAAATAAAAAGGTGTCTACGTGGTTACCGTAACGGAAACATGTATGTGAATGGTCTTGCACAGCAGACCTACACTACATCTATCTTGCGTGTTGGCCGGAGTATGCGAACGAGCGAGCGGAGGGTTAAAAGTGATGACGCTTAGGATCCGCGCGGGCTAAGGTCAGAAAACAATATCAGGGGTCCAGATAGAGTAACAAGGCCCCAGAGAAATTCTTTAGCTAGGACTGCTTGACCCAGACGGATGGAGAACAGGACATGTCTGGTAGGGATGATGGTTGCTTGGTCTCGACGCCCGGCGATACGGGCACCACTGGTACTATGTATGTATTTCGGCCGACTTGAAGAACAAAAGTCGGAATATGATTGGACTGGGCGAGAGCGAGGAAATCGGGCGCCTAAAAGCGTCAAAGAACAGGAAAGTCCGTTGCGAAGACAATATATCGCGGGCGCAGCAACATGGTGTGAGAGAATATGTAGCAGGTCATCATGACAGGGCATGTGTCCCAGCAAGAGGAACCCCAGAGAAGAGCAGCGCTGGGTATATGACGTGTATCGGTACTTGGGAGTCCCATTGTCTCGACTTTGGGCGGCCGTTATTGGCTCGTAACGCCACAGCGATCTCGATCCGCAAAACGTCTGTAGCCCGCGCGGCAAACTTGCATTGGCTTTTTTTTCTTCCCTGGCGCCAAGGATGTAGGCCTGTGGCGGCAGTGTGGGAGAATGGCGAGAAAGAGAGGCAACTCTATGGACGCAGACAGCAGGGGAAGAAGGAAAAACCTGCCCTACAGGAGGCGGCGGCTAGGTGGAGCATTTGGCAGGACCCTGCCTGAGTCGCATGCTCTAGCCTCTAGTATGTATTAAGTCGTATGCAGGTTCGCAGTTAGTTACGGCGAGTTAGTATGCAAAAGGCCACATAGTTCCCGTCCAAATGAAGCGATTCAAAAGCACAGATGTGAGATGAGTCGTCGAGATACGATGCTCACGGATACCAGTGCCTCTAGTGCCCCATATGCATCCATATCTGGAGTCATTGCAAAGGTCTTGGAAAGTACATGTTTCAAATGGACCTCATTCTTCAGAATAGATGCGTCCAGACTGTCACCCTTGAGAGCTCTTCTGGAGCATTGGAAGTTTGAAATGCGTTGAACCCAGGACACAGGTACCTGAGCTAGGTACTCTTTTCCCGTTACTTCCCAGCGTTCTGAACTTCGAAAGGAAAGTGCAGGCGTCATCTAATAGCTTAATTTCGGCTGGGGGGATAAGCTCTGACATCAAAGACGTGGGGGGTAGGCGAAGAGCCAATGGCCGTTGGGAATAGTCTCTTGCCCTGCATATCATGGCCAATTTGGAAAACGCGCCGTAAAAAAGAAGTCCGCGGGCTTCTTCCGCATCGTCTGAGCAATTCCGAAACATATCGCCTGTTAATGTTGACTGCAATGGGGACAAACAGACCTACTAGGTAACCGAGGGTCCCAGCCTATGTACAGTATTTTGCGTCTTCTCTACCCACCCGCAAATCGTGACAAATGGGAATAGTCAACCCCAGTTGGGCAAGTCGAGATTGATCACCACCAATACGGCTACATGTATGTGCCATACATTGGCGCATTCGCATTCGGCAACGAGACATGTCCGCTGTCCGACGTGAGAGGCGTACCCGTGGTAATTCGAACATGTACCGCTACTTCTCGTGACTTGCAGAGCTGCAGCGAGGCATGTCCTGTTCTGTCCGACGTTTTAGTGCGTGTCCGACAACCAAATATCCTGATGATGGCGTGCTGCTTCGATTCACGGCACACGGCGCGAGGCAGGAAATCGAAAGCTATCGGCGCTAAGCTTGGTGGTTTCCTGTGCAGGGCTGGGAAACGAGTTCAAAGGAAGAGAGGTAAAAGAAATTGCAGTAGTCTTTTAGTCCTATTTGCTTGCGGTGGGCTAATAAGATGTCTACCTACGAGTCCTGAGTCCTGACTTCATAGATTTCACATGCTGTTGTGGGGTAGGGCATATTGCTGCAGCACGTTGCAACGCACAACAACCTGAGAACGACAACGAGCAGCATAGCATACCTACCCACCCTTTCCATGCTCCGCGTTACCCGGTAGCTTTCCGCAAAGGGTTCTAATAGAACAAAGGCGACCTAATCGATTTGCCTCGCTACGCGTCACATACTTGCTGTCTACAAACCTCTGCAGGAGACTTGAATGGTTCTAGAAGCACCCCCAGACACCAGACCAGAATTACGCACTTACCTAAATCCCAGCCGCAAACGCCGGGCAGCTTGTCAGCCTCACTCATTCCCTAATACGGATCCGTCCGTTATGATTTCTTTCCGGATGGCAAATGACGACGCTCTGTTTACTTCAACTCGCACTACCGCCACACGATAAACCGTCGATGTGTCCTGTCTACTACCATACCAAACTAATTGTGGGCAACGGGGCCCTGGGTCTCTGCCCGGATGTCCGGAGGCTTTCAGGTTATGGCCGGTGCCCTTTCGCGCTACTATATTTGTCACTGGCACAGTGGTTGTATTGAAACGAACCTTGCTCTTCGTACATTACGCTATCTACAGCGTGCCGCTCCCGGGTCCACCGGAGCATTCAGGGTCTCTTTCTCCGAGGCGCAGGGTATTGGCCCGGTGGTTACGTAAGGTGGGTGTATTCGAAAGCGGAGATGCGCCTTTGGCAGTTGATCGACATGGTGACCGGCCAAGATATGAGCAATCGCATGGGCTCTCTTACTAATCAGACCAATAACGCTGTCCTGAATGCCTCACTGCGGAACACTGAAAATTATCGAAATAGGGGACTTCTATGGTAGAACACTCTGGAGGATGATCAATACCTAGCTCACAGGTTCATGTTGTTTCCTTTTCCCATGAGCGAGGTTGGTCATTATCTGATGCTATGCCAATGCACTGACAAATGTAACTCTGCTGCCCATTTACAAGTATGGCCTTTCCCAGGGCTACATGAAGGTACTCAGGGGGTAACCGGCTCCCTCGTCGCCAAGTTACATGAAGAAACATGATTTGGTTCTTGTCAGTCGTTTTGCGGTCTGGCCCTCAACAAACACAAGAATTATGAGCTACCGGAAGAAGCATACCAGAATCCGTGGCTCCTCTCAAGGCCAGGAAAACTTATCTCGTTAGCACCGAAGAACCTCATGTTGTTGTTGTTTTATTCTAACGTCTTGGAAGTGGCAACGTCGCCCAGTTTACCAAAGGGCTTGGGGCATTCGATGCATTGGTCTATCCATGTAAATCATATAAAGGGAACGGCCAGCAAGTCCATTGTGATTCGAGAGACACCTTCTCTTGGGCTGACCATACGTCTACATTATGGCTCTTGGCTTACTCGATATCCTCTAGCCAGTTCGTTGTAGTCCTACAGCTTAGAATTGCCCCATTATGAGAGACACCTTTGCAGGTGACCTCTGGGATTATGCCGCCATCGTGCTCAATGCCTACAGACCCTTAACGCCGAAAAAAGGGAGGCCGGATTTACGAAACGGAGCGTATGAATGTCACAGAAGTCAGCCAAGAGGCACAAGATGCATCTCTGATCCAATGATGACATATATACTATTATTAGGTAGGTTAGAACTAGCTAAATAGGTAGTTAAATAGATAGCACGTCTCATACCCCTCGGGAGGTTGGAGCGGCGGAGCCGCTTCCGAAACGTTGAACAATACTACAGCAATGACAGCTTACAGCCCCATGGAACCATGGATAGCGAGAAGAGCGGCTATCCTCAATATGAGAGACATCATGTATATTGCAGTATCTACATCATTCCAGGGATACCAGGCCGGAGTGGCTGACATGATCTGGTATCTAAGCCGTGTAGAGCTAACAAGGATCCAAGAGCGTGAAGAAATATACGTGTTACTTCAGTTCGCGGGTACAGGCTGTGAAGAGCAAACCCAGGTCTCGCTAGGGTGTAGTTTTATTGTCTGCTATATAGGTTCTACACCATGAAGCAAGCAGTGGTATGAATCCAAGTAATTTGTTCATTGCTGAAGGATCTCTCTCACGACGCAGTGTGTACGGTTTGCAAGAACGATGCCACGGTAGTTCCGAGCCAAGCGGCAACCTCGGCCAGTACCACAGGCGCAGCGAACTCTCCAGTACACGGCGAGGCGCGGTCGAGACGTCAGTTTGCCGAGACGAATGTCAAGGACCCTTGAGGATAGGGAGATGAACACTACCACGTTTCAAGCATGAATTAAGGCGCCCATACCAGGTAGAATAATATCGTTTGGTAGCGGCGATACGGGTGGCGAAGAGGGATATCTTCTTCACTCTGGATTGTAACCCGGGCGTAACTAACTTTACTACCTGACATGGCAGCCTTTACTATCCCCTACAATGTAGTACCAAGTCGTACCTAGTTCGAGCAATATTCTGCCATACACAGCCCTAAGACCAGGTAACTCGAGGACCACTCGCCAACCTCACTTCGAGAGTAAAGCGATGGTATGCTTCTTATATATCGCCGGCCTTTACATAGGGAGCGAAGCCCGCACTTTCGAGCCTATCCGCCCGGAGCGCGTTGGCAGCTGCTTGGTCAGGCCTAGCCGATATTCCCCCCAATCACGACCGTCTGTGATGCCCCTGTTCACGATATCGCCCATGAGCGCGCAATGCACCTCGCAGCTTCGTCAAGGGTGACGTGGAGCCGTGTCAGCCATACCATTACCCAGCGATGAAGACCATGAGTATAAAATATGCAGCGTCTTGGATATAAAGGGTCAACGTTAATCGAGCTGAAGATTGCGGATTTGATGACGCCCCTGGGGAGGCTGGCATTTCACCATAGGAGGGCATATTCCGTGATTGAAGAGATAAAATCCATAGCGGACACAGCCGTATAATCCCTTGCCGCAAAAGGGGGGCTCACGTTATACTGCATATGTCTCTCCTCGGCGAAGTCAGAGATCCGTACCGGGCAAACGGAACAGCTGTTCAAACTACGAACGACGTCCAATCAGAAGCTACTGGTAATAATGTGCAGCAGGTCTGGAAAAGCAAACGCGTTCGGGCTGACCTGCACTTGAAGCCACCCACCATCCTGGCTGACATGTGCTGCAGAGTTGACCCAGCTGTGTGAGTCGTGGCACACAGCCTACTCCTATTTCTCCGGTTGCCTGCAGAATGATGATGACGATGATGATGACGAGTAGAGGACAACGTCAAACGGTATATACCATCGAGCGTCCAGTAATCCGAGGCTAACCGCCAACGTCAGCTCTAATGGAAGTGTAGTTGACTAATCATCGGGGTGGTCCGCTTCAAAGGAAAAATATGAGACTCCATGATAAAACAGACCCGAAAATGGGACCCAATTGTGTTCATCAGGCTATATGTGCATGGTGGCTGTTGCTGCTGCTGAAACGGGACAGCAGCGCAGACCAATCTCTGTTCTGGACTGTCCCGGAAGAACCAGGAAAGGGTTGAAACCTCGGATGCTGCTGGCTGCTGGCTGCTTCTGCTGCTCTCCTTCTGCTGCAATCGAATGTTCTCCCGCTTCTTTGATCAGCAAAGCAGGGTTGGTTGTGCGGGGGTTTACCGGCTACGGCAGCTAGATACGGACCAGAGCTGAGCTGAGGTCACCTTGCATGCCGCATATGTATGTACGAGTATGAAAGATAGGATCGTTGCCCCCTCTATCGATAAAATGACTCCTGTTCCTGTGGAGGATTTGACGACAAGGCATACTAAGCAAGGTGGCGAGAAGGAGTCACACTTCCAGTGGCCATACTTGGGGATAAAGAAAAAATGACGAAACAAGTTGTTGCTGGAAGAGTACGGGATGCTATTATTGAGGCAAGGCGATGTGAAAGGGGTCTGGTGGCTTTGTGACTCCTATTGGCTATTGCATACCTGGGCTCGAGTAAGCCCCGAATAGAACCAATCATCCGATACCAAATCTGCAATTGGCTCAACTATTTTTGCAATTTCCCTAGAATTGATTAATGCATGTACATATATTATGTAGCGGCTTGCTGCTTGCCTTTTCCTCTGCAGTCTATAGGGCTATCCCTACTTGCGTCGGCCGTTCCTGTCCGGCCGTTCCTGTCCGCTCCAAATGCGAATTCCCATGGTCGTGAAGTAAGGGGACAGGCATCAGATTAGTGCATCTATATTCACAACTTGTCAAGCTTGCCACGTGAAGAGGATTCTACTTGACGGTGGCAAGCTTATCAACCAACCTACTTCGCACAAATGGGCGAAGGGCTGACCGCGCCATGAGCAATTTCGGTTGACAAGAGAGAGCCGAGTAGTCGTGGGAAGGGCTGCGCATTCTTGCGCAGAGGCACAGGATCCTCTAGCGGTGTCTGCTTGTCTGTTATGTCCCCTTGCGAACGAGCCGCCCGTACCCAATACATCCTAGGTTATGTAGAGTGCGGGTTGGTTCGGGCACTGAGGGCGCAAACCCCCCTTGTCACTCATTGGGCAGTTACAACGCATCCGCAATAGGTTGACTCAATAGCAAAGTCCAAAAAAAGCCGTGGTGGTCTCTCGAGCTGACATTCAAGAAAGCAGTGCTGGAGTGGTTGAAGATAGTGCTTACCCTGAATTACTCACAAAGAAAATGCATTTATGTGTATCTGCTGCTGCATAACCGGTGACCCAGCTATTCAAGTGTCCCGTTGGTGTGCTTTCTACTCGAATGACGCCTGATGGTACATTGTTCGGGTTATGCAACGTTGTCCACCGAATAACAACTGTGAATATGTTGCACGCTGAAAAGGCCCAGATGGGCATCTTATTAGGCGAGGCAAAGCCCTCTATCTCTCTTTCTCTCTCCAAGTCGTGTTGGAGGCTGCATGTCGCATGAGTTGACAGGCAAACCGCTCAGGCCTAAGAAAACGTGCTTTGAAACAGGACGAACGGGTACCTAATCCATGATCCAAGTCGGCAAGATACGAACGAGTTATGGCTAGTGCCCTTGCAAGCTCGTTACTTCAGCCTTTGGCTGCTATCAATCGATAAGGTACGGAAGTTTATTACGGGCTACTAGCGGGCAAACGAACGAACTGGGCCCTGTCCGGAAATTCTACCTAGCGGGGAAGATAGCGCCTTTTTGTACGACAGGCTTGCAGACAAGCTGGGGAATCCGACCTGATGTCAGGCTCGCCACCAAAAATATGCTACAAACACACACACACACACTTCACAATATGTAAACATACAAACGTACGATGTACGATCCATGCCTCAACCTGGAATGCACTCTAGAGCAAGCATTGGAGGGTCAACTTGCCATTGGAGACCCGGCAGTTCGGCGATTGGTGCCGACTGGATGGACAAGGCCCAAGAGTCATCGGGCAGATAGTGGGCAAGTCGAGCCATGTCAGTCGATGAGGAGTCAGGACTCGGCGATAGAGGCTCGTGCTTGATCCCCCAAGAAGGTATGTAAAATGCAAGAGATGCCTTTCATAAAGATTATGTCCGCCACCCATGACAACTGGGGGCCTTGGGATCTCGCGTTCATAGTACGATTGAATCCATTACCGTCCCCAAGCCAAGAGGATTTATTTTACGGAATAGTAACAATAGGAATGGAACAAACCCGGGGTTTGGAGGATTCAGACGATGGCATAGGCAGAAGTGTCGTAAATTTATGTGTATCTTTATCCTGCTCAACGCCGCTCCGTGCCCTCACCGCATGTAAGTGAGTGGATTCAAAACTCTCGCCCTCAGCTTTTTACCCTGAACCGAGGGAATCATGAGGAACCCAACATAACGATAAGGCCACTGCAGTCAGACTTATGTTACGGGGGGGGAAAGAAGAAGCGCATGCCCACAACAGACTACAGACAAATGAATGCACCGAAGTGATGCAGTAGTAGAGAAGTAGCATTCGAGACTTGCAATGGCAATCTTATTCAAGACCCTGCAGATTGCCCATCGGGAGACTAGGATTCGGATTCAGGTATCAATCAGCTTCGAGAAGAAGTCGCTACCTGACAATTTCTAATAGATATCGATATCATATCGATGCATGTTGATAATAAATGCATCGCGTTGAACGGGTAAAGGGGATGCATTTGCGCTGCATGTGTGTGTACCGTTGTCATATGAAGTCAGGGTGAAGTGTACATGAACACGTCAGGTTATTGGAGCTGAGGTTTGTGCACTCGCTGTGCTGAAATGACCTCACGGACCGGCCACTATGTGTACATGCATTCAATTGCCTGGTGTAGTAGTGGGCACTAGGAAACCAATAAAGACCGCACCTAGCAATCCAGCCCAGCACGGCTTACAGCACTTGAGCACCTACCATCACTGGCCTGGCTGTCCCACTACGCAAAGACATTGATCAATCAAGATCCATCAACTGGAACGCACACGCTCTTTTTTAAGTACTGGAGAATCCTGAAAAGTACCACCAAAAGGGCCCCACCTAAAAAACGAAACAGAACGGGAGCGCAGCAACCAGAGGCAGAGACAGGCGACAGAGGCCTGCCAAGCCCCAACAGCAACAGCCAAAAGTTAACAAGGTTAGTGCGTGCACACCCAGGTAACACACACACCCACTAGGTACTCCCCCTCCCACCATACCACACAATCACACACACACCCCGTCCGTCAGTCTCTTTCTGGTCGCTTGCTCTCCTCTGCTATCTCCGCTCACACTGGTTGCAGCCCTTGCGCGCAGAAACGAAAAATTTGAGACTGGAAAAAAAAAGTCGCCCTTCCTCTTTTTTCCCTCTCCTCCACCATTAACGATTCACCCATCATAGGTAATCGACCTCAGGAAGACATACTGCAGGTCTCTTTTTCCCTTTTCCTTGTCCCTCTTGTGTAATTCTTTTCACATCTCGAGGAAGGAAGAAATAATCCTGTCTGTTTTCGGTCTCTATTCATCAGAGCCGATTAGACGCATTTCGCCCATCTCCACTCCCAGGTTTCTGAGAAAGTGCTCTCTCATTCTTTGAGACAGCCGCCAGAAACAAGAGGCCAACCCAACACCGACGACCATTTGTCACGACGTCCGCGCGTGTCCGGTTACCATCTCCCATCACCTTCTCGCCGCTTCAAATTTTCTTTGCAACTTCACCTTGCAGAAAAGATTCCTCACGAAATCGAGTCGGATCGATCCATCTTGTCGCCTAATTCACCACGACAACGACAACAACTTCTTCTTGCGCACTGTCTCTAGATTTGCTGCGACACTCCTTTTTTCCACTCTTTTCGGTTGATACCCAGTTTTTCGCCATCACGTTCTTTTTCTTCCCGCGTCCAGTTCATATCGGAGAAGGGAAAAAAATTTCAGAGAGGACGAGCTTGTTCGCATACTTTCGCAGAATAAGCTTATTTCTCATCGGCCTGGTGTCAGCACTGAACCGTGGAAAGAAACGAGTCAACCCACGAGAACCTGTCTCCGATAGCCGCGAGACTTGACCTTCGTTGCCTATAATTATCCACGGTCTTCCTTCGACTCGGATTTGATATTCGACTTCAGAGACCACATCCTCAGTTGATATTCTTCTCTAATCTTTTCTTCGAGCCTACGCTGTAAAGAACGAGTAGAGAATTATTTTCAGCTCCAAACCGAACCATCAACTTTATACCAACCACACCTACAATTAAGTCACTTCACGAGCGCACTCCTCGCGATCCGTCACATATGACTTCCACGGGAACCAACAAGCTCCCGTCCCAGCGCCGACCACCGCCACAACGTCAGCTCCGTCATACGCTTCTGCTGCCGGTGCAGCGAAGAAGACGCCGCTGGTTGCGCAGGGTTCAGCACAGCAGCAACCTGTTGTTGCTGGGGATCTGCTCCGCAACAACATGCTAAGTCTAACTCGGTTTCGCCAGTGAACGGTCGACCCAACTCGACAATCATGCCTGCAGTTCCGGAAAGTTGCAGGTCCTGCAGTCGCACACGGTAGCCTTAACAACGGAGAGAGCCACAGCCGCAAACCTTCCGTGACCATGACCGCCCCCAACGGTCCTAGCAACCCTAACGGGAAAAACATGCCACAATTCGGTTTCCCTGCCTCACCAGCTGTTCAACCTTCGGCACCTCAAGCAGGAGCTTCCGCACCTATTCCTATTCCTGGCCGTGATCCGCGGGTTACGTCGCCTCAACACTCACCATCGCCCATCCCACAGCCTTCAGCGAGCGGTGGCCGTCCTCCAGCCAACGCACAGCAGGGCAGCACCGTCAATTTCGGCAGTTTCGATGGCAGAGGCGAGACCCACGGGCGTCGACCATCAGCCTCGCACAACGCCGCAGCCCCCCATGTCCATGCGAGAAATGAGTCCTCCCAGTCGATGGTGAGCGACCCTAGCAATCAGGGAGGTCCTTCTGGACGCGGTGGCTTCCAACAAGGAGGCCGTGGACGAGGTGGCTATAGTAGCAACTTCAACCCTAACCAGCAGCCGCAGCTGGGCTACCCCCCTAACGGCCATGGCTACCGCGGCCAGCCGCCCCATGGTCGAGGAGGAATGAACCCCAACTTCCAAGGCCGCCCAGCTTCTTTCGCGGGCACCCCACCGCAGACCCATGCCAGCCCGAGTATGCGACACTCGACTCCCGCCGGCGGCATGCCACCCAACAATATGCCTCCTTACTACTACGGCCCGCCTGTCATGGCACCAGGCATGCAACAAGTACATACCCCCTCTCAATCTTTGTTCGATCATACTTCCTTCAAGCCTGTTGGAAAACAGCGAAACAACCACAATCAGCGTGGTGGCCGTGATGGCGAGAAGTACTCACAGACGTCCAACCAACGCAACCGCTCAGGCTCGGTTCATGACAATGTGTTACAGGAGCGAAACGGGAAGTCCAAACGCGGGAAAAACAAGCGTGTGGATAACCGGTTCGCACCAACTGATAACATGATGTGGGACCGTAGCCGTGGACAGTTCCCAACTGAGCGTGGAGAGCGCATTGATATGCAGCCCTTCCCCCCTGAACAGCCCCCGATGATGCCCCTGCCCATGCCTGTTTCTCACTACCCACACAGACTGAACCAAGGCGAAAAGATCGACTTGTCGCCTGAGAGCGGAAATTTTGAACACTTGCTGACAGAATGTAACAAACAACAGTACCCCCCTTATCCTCCTGCCTTCGACCCAATGAGGTCCGGCAATATGCCTCCTGCTGGGTATAACATGTACAACCCCATGATGCATGGCCAGCCCCACTCTCCCGCCCCTAACTACCAAGCCCCCTATGGTGTCCCAGGTCAGTATAACCAAGGTGCCGCGCCCATGACACGCAGCTCTTCACAGGTATCCGAGCACCGGCCAGCCTCTAGCACCGGCCAGCCTCAAATGCAGGGCACTCCTCAGCCAATCCCTGCACAAGCCAAGCAGCCTGCTGTTGTATCCTCACCTCAGTTTGCTAGACCTCCCAAGAAGAGCGCAGCTATTGTCATCAAGAACGCAAACGGCGAGGCCGTGGATCTGTCCACTTTCAAGGCGCCTGCCTCGCCTGCTCCTAGCATTCAGCAGTCGAAGACACCGCCTGTTGTGGCATCTACCCCTACTCCACCTCCCAAGTCTGTAACTCCTGCGCACACCCGCTCAGACAGTGCAACCACAACCAAGACCAGTGCTGAGGTGCAAAATGAGTTCAAGGAGAAGATTGCCAGACAGATGGCAAAGGATCAAAGTGATGCTGCCAAGGCTACTGAAGATGCTAAGGCTGCCGAAGATGCTAAGGCTGCTGAAGAAAAGCTGAAGCAGGAAGAACAACGCAAAGTAGAGCAAAAGGCCCAAGAAGAAGCCAAGGCCAAGGAGGAGGCTGAAGCTAAGGCCAAATCTGATGCTGAAGCTGCCAAGGCCAAGGAGGCTGAAAAGAAGGAAGAGGCACCTGCGGCCGAAACCGAGGAGGAAGAAATGGAGCGCATGATCCGTGAAATGGAAGAGGAAGATGCCAGGCGCGAGGCTGCCAATGCGGAATATGAAAAGAAGAAGGCTGCCGAGCGAGAGGCAAAGAAGATCGCCGACGCAACAAACAAGAAGACCATTGACGCCGAGAACGATCGCAAGATGAAGGAGGCTGAGGCTGAGGCGGAGCGTCTCGAGGAAGAAAAGGAGCGCAAACGCATGGAGGCCGAAACCACCGGCAAGGCTGTTTCTCTAGCTGATGCTTTGGCTAGCAAGATGCAAAACCTGTCTGTCGCCGACAAGGAGGGTGCTTCTGAGACGACTGGCAAGCCTAGCCACCTCACCATCAACGACAAGCCGGCCGCTGTTGCTGGTGGCAAGCCTAGCCCCGGTGAGCGGAAGGGCACCAAGCCTCCGCCTTTGAACCTGAACACCAAGGCTGGCGTTGAGCCACCGCAACCAAGTGCTGCTTTGCAGTCTTTGAAGACAGCCAAGCTGCTTAACCCTGCACAGCTCCTGGCTTTGTCATACCCTGCCGGTATCAACGGGCTGAACTCTCCCAACCCAGCCTTGAATTCGGCTGTATCGAAGAAGGGCACCAACTTCAAATATGACCCCAACTTCTTGCTGCAGTTCAAGACTGTCTTCACCGAGACGCCTTCCCTGGAGTTCCACCAACAGGTGAAGACCCTGATTGGCGATAACGACGGACGATCAGGCTCCGGAAGTGCGCGAACTCCCGCGGCTGGCCGCCAGGGCTGTAGGAACAGCAGCGGCTTCCCTGGGATGGGCAACTTCGCCACTGCCTCTTCGGGTCCACGAACTCTTCCTCCTGGCACTACCTCGGAAGACCGCATGCGCATGTCGGCTGGCCAGATGGCACGACCCAGCATGGGCGGCGGCATCCCTTCAATGGGTGGCTTTGGCCGACCTGGTGGTTTCCCTGGTAGCAGCTCCATGTCTCGAACTCCCTCAAGCTCTAACATGGCGGGCCCCAACTCTCCCAGAACTGGCAGTCGTTCTACCCGCAATGCTAGCAAGCGTGACCCTTATAGTGCCAAGAATGAGTCGCAGGCTGCGAAGAATATGCCTCTCACCGTTGGCATGAAGCTTGAGCCTATCCAGGTCACCCAAAATGGCTGGAAGCCTACTAGCATCGGCGCGAAACCAGCAGCGGCAGCGCCGACAAATGGACCCATGGATCCTGCCATGGTCCAGCGTAAGGTCAAGGCTGCCCTCAACAAGATGACGCCAGAGAACTTTGACAGGGTCTCGGCATCTATCCTGGAAATCGCCGCCCAGTCAAAGGACGAGACCGATGGCCGCACACTTCGCCAAGTTATTCAACTCACTTTTGAGAAGGCCACTGATGAGGCTCACTGGGCTTCCATGTATGCCAAGTTCTGCAAGCGCATGCTGGAGAGCATGAGCCCCGAGATCCGGGATGAGAACATTATGGACAAGAACGGCCAAGTTGTCAGCGGAGGTGCTTTGTTCCGCAAATACCTGCTCAACCGGTGTCAAGAGGAGTTCGAGCGTGGCTGGAAGACACAGCTGCCCAGGCACAAGAAGGTGCCGACAAGAAGACTCAGGAAGCTGTCATGCTTTCCGACGAATATTATATTGCCGCTGCTGCCAAGCGCCGCGGTCTCGGTTTGGTCCAGTTCATCGGTGAGCTGTACAAGCTTACTATGCTGACGGAGCGTATTATGCACGAATGTGTGCGCAAATTGGTCGACTACAGCGGCGTGCCCGACGAGGCCGAAGTCGAGTCGCTGTCCAAGCTGCTCCGAACCATCGGTGGTAACCTGGATGCTTCTGAGAAGGGCAGGCTGATGATGGATGCTTACTTCCAGCGCATCCAGTCCATGGCCGACATGCCCGAGCTGAACAGCCGTCTTAAGTTCATGCTCATGGATGTGATCGACCTGAGAAGGTTAGGCTGGCAATCCAAGGAGGCTAACAAGGGCCCCAAGACCTTGGACGAAGTGCGAGCTGAAGCTGAGGCTGCTCAAGCTCAAAAGGCAGCTGAGGCAGCGCGCACTTCACACCGTGGAGGCACTGGCCCCCGCGCACAAAATGGGACGTGGCGACGCTCGTCAGTTCTCCGGGGGCTACCCCCAACAAAACCAGAACAATGTCGCCATGGACGACCTCCGCCGCCTCAAGGGTGCAGCTGGCCGCACTGCCAGTGGCAACGTGACACTGGGCCCCACCTCGATGTTCTCCTCTAGAAGCAATAGCGGTAGACGCCTCCCAGGTAGCGCCCTCAGCCGCGGCAACGAAGACTCGGCCGCTTCTTCAAGAACCGGCACTCCTCCCACGAGAGAGTCAACGAGCAACAACACCTATAGGTAATTACTCCTCCCCCTTTTCCCTGAACATGAGCCGGGGACAACACATGCTAACGCTCTCACAGTCTCCTAGCCAACATGGGGGAAGATCACCCGGCCTCTCCGCCATCAACCGCTGCCTCGCCTGCTCTAGCCAAGGCGACACCCAATACAGGAGCAAATGCGAAGGAGTGATGATAGGTCGTTTTCTTTCCATCAGAGCACGCCATGCATTCTGCGGTTGCAGCATATCTATGCATAGACTTGGGGACTGTTGCATTTACGGGCTTCTCAAACAGTGTCGACAAAAGTTACAGGGTGCTTTTCACACTTCATGATACCTCGCATCTTCTGATAGAGTTACACTCCCCTGATCAGTGTCTTAAAAAAAGACATGAATTTCTCCCAAACCTTCTTCGCTTCACCAAATTGTGTTTTCATATCTTTTTTTCTCTTGACTCCTCCATGGTGCCGGTCATCCAAGGGCACATGCACACGCTTTCCTCTTAAGATGTACTGCCTTGTTACTACATGACCTTGCTTATAGCTCCATTTGCATCTTACTGCTGGCTGGCCTACTTTGGTGCTTCCCACAAGATAAAGAGAGAGTGTGAGAGCATGGATGTCGAGTGCTGGGGAGACGGAGGCCTCAAGGGTAATAACGAAGATGGGAATAAATCACGAACGGATTCAGGGGGGGGGGGAAGGTGACCTGGTGCAAACCGGAACGGCTTTGTATTTTTTCTGATCGCATTGGGACCAAGGAGTTCTGGCCTGACCGCGGCTTGCTTCTTGTTGTTTTTCCTCTTCCAGTTTCTGTTTTTTTTTTCTCATGGTACTGGCTGGCTGGCAGGTCGGGCGGGACATGCCTAGAATGATGATGGCATGTGATACCAGCCGTACATGAGCCCACGCGTTTGATCGAATCGCCATGAATCTGTTGGTCATTGTCCAGAATGAGAAAAAGAAGGGACGACGGGACAGAGCAGAACAAGATATATCCACGGCGAGTCAAGTGTGGTGTCAGGGAGAGGGGAAGGGACGGAGAGAGAGGACAGAGAAGAACGACACGGAAGAGAGTGAGAGAGAGAGAAAGAGACCTTCGGATCCTTTGAGAGCTAGTTGTAAGGGGGGGACGGACGGTCGAAGGGGAAATGGGCGGATGAGTGGCTGGGACGGCGCTTCTCGGTTCGTTCGTTCGTTCGTTCTTTGTACATCAAAAACCAAACCAGCTTTAATTACTAGAACCAAAAGGCCCTGCTTGCTTTGCGTACGAAAGTAAAGTGAAGAAAGGGTCATGTGGACTGGACAGCACAGGGACAGCAGTGGATATTCATATAATGATCGAAACCTACGATGAGATGTCTCTTTTCCCGTGAATTAAGCGTGTGATTGTAATTTGTTTAGAGTGGTGATATTACCACTAACATAACACAACACCTTTGTCTCCAGGTGGTTTGCCAGAAAAGGAATGACAGGACTGTTCGCATGCCAGGTGAATTGTCCTGGCATCCAGCCAACTAACTTCCTCTAAGTCTCCTTTCCCGCCTATGAAGGGGGCTCAGCAGGCTTGCGAGCTGCACGGGTAGAACATGACATAAGGTAAAGAAAGCAACGTCACACTATAAGGGGAATGGTCTCGACAATGCCAAGTATATATTCCTGTAGTATTCCCAACGTTCATTACAAAGTACTATATGTATCCTAGAGGGACCAGTTCAACAGACCACCAACGCCCAGAAGCACCAGACGACCAATTATGATGTGGGAAGGCATATACACAAGCGTATCAGTAACGAGAAAAAAAAAAAAAACGCCCCTCTCCTCTTTCTGTCTTCTCCAAGTCGTATCCATCTCTCGTTCCCTTACACATACCACCAACTCCTATCCTATCCATGTTCATCATAGTCGCTCTCTTTTTAGTCGACACCCAAGTCATATCGAAAACCATCAGAACCAATCCTTGCCATGTACACACCCACATACATACACGTTTCAAGCAGCAACGAATCCGAGCTTGCTAAACAGGGTATCCATAGCCACCCAGCGACGCCCACACTTGTCCAAGTACTTGTCCACGACGCCCCTGACGGTGCCGAAGCGGACGCGGTTGTGCTCCGCAAGGGCCAGGACGTTGTCGCGGTCCTCGGGCGCCAGCTTCCGGTCGCCCTCCGTCTCCTGTGCCTTCGCTTTGGCACGGTCGACATCGAAGAGCGAGGCGAAGTAGACGAGCTGGTTGTAGATGTCGCGCTCGCCGACCTCGTAGCGCATGCGGCCGAGGCAGCCCGACGCGAGCCCCCTGGGCCCGAGGCAGCGCGTGCCGTAGACGCTCATCTGGCGCGTGCGCAGGCCGCACGACACGTCGTCGCACACGAGCCACCCCTCATAATAGCGGCTCGTCTGCGCGCGCACGGCGGCCTCGACCTGCGCCACGATGCTCAGGTTCGGGATGGGAGCCGAGCAGGACGGGCAGGCGATGCCCTGGGGCGTAATCTGCTTGCTCTCGAGGAGGCCCTCGAAGGGGGACGAGACGCGGCACTTGCGGCAGCGCAGCGAGAGGCGGGCGCAGTCGCGGAAGCGCACCTCGTCGGGGATCTGCGACTCGAGCGGGTGGATCTCGAGGTCGTTGCCGCCGCCGCCGTTCTGGTTGGACGACGAGTTGTTGGCGTAGCGCCGCACGTCGAGCCCGAGCTGCTCCGCGAGCTGCGACGTGGACGTGCCGATGATGTTGGCGCAGAGACGCTCGACGGGCGGGAAGATCTGCTTGCCGATGTACCACTCCACGTCCACCTGCAGGCCCGAGTCCGCCTTCATCACGTCTTGCGGCGTGTAGGCGCGCTTCGCGGCGGGCTCCGAGGTGGCCTTGCTGTCACCCGTGATGACGTAGGAGATGACATCGCCTTTGCGGACGTTCTTGCCCGCCCAATCTCGCGCAGAGCTACTTGGACTTGCGGCATCGAGTCCGCATTGGGGGTACTCCTTGGGCCCCTTTCCGAGCTGGGTGAAGATGATGTACTTCTGCACGGGGATGGTGTGCTCACGCATCTTGGCGGCAATCTCCGAAGGTATTCGTGTATGCGCTGAACCGAAACCTCGGTGTCGTCGCCACTCAGGATGTCGTTCAGAAGGCGCGACGAGATCTCTTTGGAGAGACCGCAGTACTCTCGACGCTTCATGTCCAGACCCTTGACCTCCATCTTCTCCTCCCACTTGCCGCCCGGTACTTCGACCAGATTGATGGCAGCGTACTTCTTCTTGGCTTGCAACAGGATACGGCGAAAGATATTGTCGATATCAATCTCCAGGAGCCGGTAACGCTCGTTGACAGCCAGTTTGAACTCTTGGCCAACCTTGAGAGCGTCGGCCACGGAGTTGACATTCGCATTGATCATGACCGAATCCGTGTCACCGTAAATGACTTGAAGGGACTTGGACTCGGCAAGATCTTTGGTACTGCGCAGAATCTCTCGGCCCTTGTAGGTGGTGAGAACAGCAAGAGGGCGTGCATAGAAACGCGATTTAGTGTAACCCAGACAACCGTACATGGAGTTGGCGGTAAGCTTCAAGGCAAGCTGCTTGATTTCATAAGTGGCGAGCTGTTCTGGCGTGGCGCTCTTGTCCTTCATAAGCGATTTGACCTGCTTGCGGCGACCGACAAGTGTGGCAATAAGCTTGGGGAAGATGCCCTGCTCCTGATCCTGGGGAACTTCAGGAACGCCCTCATCATCCTCCGACTAAAACGTATATTAGCACATCCAAGTAAAGGTATGGGAATATTTGATCTCTTACCAATGCTGTGCGATCTACAGTTGTAAAGCAGATGTTGAACTCCTGGATGATGGACGGGTACAAAGAGTTGAAATCCATGACAAGAACAAACTTGTCGTACAGACCCTTCTCCGGTTCAAAAACAAGACCTCCCTTGTACTTGTCCTTCTTTTTGGTGTCCCCAGCCGCCTCCTCTTCGTTCTCCTCGTCGGCTTTCGCCCTGCCCCGGAACTGCGGCTTGTCGGGGCAGATGTACTTTTTGCGATGGAACTCGTGCAGGAGAATGTACTCGTTGCGTTCAGCTCGGGTACCTGTCAGAGTTCGGGCCCAGGAGTTACCAGCCAAGTTGGTAAGAACTTTGGTCAGTGGCAAGATCTGGGTTCTCAGAGCGAGTGCCGCAATGAAGTGGGTATCGGCTTCCATGTGGGTGATGTAGTCCATGAGCCCATTCCTCTCGGCGGCCCAGGTCTTGAGAGCAGCCTCGTTGTCGACGTCTCTGCGCTTCTCGCCGCCAAGATAGAGACTAACCATCTCGGTCAAGCTCCAAGATTGACACTTATACATGACGGACTTTCCGGCGTCGTTGGCAAGATCACACAAGAGACGCCCAGCCATCACTTGACGCTCAGCGAAAACATTGCCGCCAACCTTGGCGATCGACGATGGCCAACCCGACCTTCGGAGACGTCCAAGACGGGACCACTGGGGGGTTTTCTTCTCTTGCAGTCGGTTCAAGAGGATACTGTAATCGACACCCTCGAGTTGGTGGCCCATGATGACATCGGGATCAACCACATCCACCTGTGCCAGGAAAAAGGACAGAATCTCCGACTCCTGCTTCATAAGCTTGATGAGCCCCTTCTTCCTCTCCTTGGCCAACTTCTCGAAGCCAATGGGGAAAGCTGCGCCGTTCGGGCGGATAAGGGTGAATGTCCGGCAGGGAAGCTTTTCCGCGGGCGTAGTATCAGCTAGAGATATGCTCTCGTAAATCCGTGCGCTGATGGAGAGAATCTCCTGCTTGTTGGCCTTGGCGTTGAACGTGGTTCGCATCGCCACGCTCATGATGGTCAGCGGAGGCGCATCCAGGTTATCCGAGTCGGAATCGCAGGAAACCATGTGAGGGTGTTCCACGAGAACCTCGAGCTTTGAGTGTGAAGCATTCTTCAAGCTGCCAAAGTCGGCGTCCTTAATCTTCAGCCAGCAGGGACCCTTGATACGCTTCCACAGAACGAATTGCTCGAACAAGGCAGTGTTGGTGCCGAAGACATGGGAGAAGGTCTCGCCAGTCGCTTCCTGGGGCAGTTGAGGTTTGTTATAGGGGTAAAGGAGCTTGAGGTACTGTGCCTCCTTGGGGATTCCAGGAAGCTCGAAAGCATACTTCCTGGTACAAGCCTTGATCTTGTGCATCCCAACATTCATCTTGGTCATGATCTCATCCACTTCCGAGTAGAGATCCATCATCTCGACCTCATCGGTGGTCTCCTCTCCGCCCCGTTTGCGATGCTGCCGAGGCAAGAAGTAGAGCTTCCTCAAAATGTTGTCCACCTTGACAAAGCAGCTTACATACGACTTGGTCTTCTTGTTGAGGACCTTGCCGAATAGGCAGAGGCTGCCATTGACTTCTGTGTAGTCGGTCCAAAAGAAGTTGAGACTGCCATCCTCCTCGATGGCGTCCTTGTAATCGATCTTGCCGACGCTTTTTTGTTCTGACTGTGGGCTGCTCACGACGTTGAGGCTACTGGTCAGGTTGTTCCACGACGAGGAGTCGACAGCTGCATCGGGGGCTTTTGTAGGTGACGAGCTGGCTAGAGTCGGGTAAGGGTCCGGCTTGATAAGCTTCTTGATGGGCCTTGACGAGGACAAGTTCACACTGGCGGTAGTAATGGTGCCAGCGTGGGCGACTTCCATCATGTCCACATCATCCTCGTCATCTGCAGGCTCGGTCTTAATCTGAGCTTTGCGTGCGACTGCTTTTGTGATGGGAGATGATGGAGCGGGCTCCATATCGCTCATTGGAATCATTGGAATCTCTCTAGTAGGAGGAGGGAGCTCGTCGTCCATGGGGTCACTGAAGACAGCATTGTCGAAGGCGTCTGGACTCGGAAGTCGGTCAGGGGTGACTCTGGCCTTCTTGGTCGCAGGTTGCCTCGTTTCCGGAGCTGGAGACAATACGCGGGCCCTTCTACGTTCGGGAGATCGGTTACGTTTGGGGATTCGCGATACCGGGGCTGGGATATTGGTATCAACCTCGCCCAAGAGGTCAGCCAAGAATTTGTCGTCGGCTTCCGTCTTGACAACCTAGTCGGCGTGTTAGTCTGGAGCTGGGGGTATAAGAGATAGGCTCGGCTGAATCGTACTTTGGGTTTCGGTTGAGGGGCAGTACGGCCTTTCATGAAGTACTCGCTGATATCTTTGTCGTTGGCGTCTCTTTTTGCCTGTTCTTCATCGCGTTTCCGCTTGTCTGGAGCAAGAGTCAGTCAGACGGGTTGTCGTCCAGTACAGCAAGGGACCCAGGGCTTACCTGATTTGCTAGGACGGCCTCCTCGTATCACCCTCTCGTCTTCGCTCTCCGAGTCGTGCTGCTGGACGCGGTCCCAGTCCTCGCGTCCGTCGTCGGCATATCCTTCGCCGTTGTCGTCGACGACGAAGTCGTCCTGGTTGAGACGTTCGCGGACGATCTTCTTGTATTGGTTCTCGTCGACCTCGTCATAGAGATCATGGCCTTCTTCGATTTCGTACGAGTCGATGGCCTTCTTGCCCGAGGCTCGCAGAGCACGAAGCTCGGCGAACTTGTTGCGCCGGGACATGGTGAATGAAAGGATGGTGGGTGGTGTATTACAAGAAATTACAAGTCATGACCAGGTCTGATCAAGACGTCAGAACAAGTGCGATTGGCATGTAATGAAGGTATGGGTTTGCAGTAGGGGAGACACGATCTATCTAGTAATGAAGTGGGAGAAGCGCGTGTGTAAGTGGCCCACTTACAGCCAAAGTTCGCGTGTCGCGGGCCACACGCGAACCCCTGTCGCTTCCATTAAAGGCACTTTAAGAGGTACATGTACGTACGTACCTCCAGACTCCAGGGCTAACCTTACCTGTGGCTGGAGCAGCGGCTGCAAACTGGCTTGCTTCGGGTGGCCCCAGTAAAATTTCGATTTGTCGCAAGCTCTGGAAAACTGCCATTTCTCGGAGAGCATTAAAAACAAACCGATTCTGCCCATGCATGGCTGGCTGTCGCAGACTGTCATTGTTGCATCTTGGCCATGTTTACTTGCCGGGCCTGTACGAGGAGGCTCTTGGCTGCCGTCGCTGACAATGCATTGTCCGCCGAACCAGCTTCCAATGCTATGCGGCCATCTATGATATCTACGTCGACGCATCAAACTCGAAGCTATGCGGCCGCCACTTCCTATCGAAAGGCTTCCCTCACAAAAAAACGAAAACAAAACTTGACAGCTGAAGCGGAGTATGAAGCGGAGGAGCTTGAACCTGCCACAAGCCGCCAGGCCAACATCCAGGCCAAGAAAGATGCAAAGGCCGTGGTATTCAGCGTCAAGAAGCATCTCGACTTCCTCCAGAATCCGGATCCGTTCCACATCGCCGACCGGGTCCGGTACTTCTTGCAGTCAGATCGCTACGAGGAGGCCAAGCTGATGGTAGTGTCAGTCAGCAAGAAGAAGAAGAAGGTGCACGTCGGCTGGAACCACCTCATCGAGTACCAGATGAAGAAACAAAGGCCGCGCGCCGCCCTCAAGCTATTCGCCGAGATGAGGAAGTTGGGCCAGCTGCCCACGGTGTACACCTACACCATCCTTTTCCGCGGGTTTGCCCTGTCTGACCACAAGGAGCTGGCGGTGGCCGAGGCGGTTAAGATCTACAACAACATGTTGAAGGGCGACCGGATCAAGCCCAATACCCAGCATTACAACGCCCTGCTTCAGGTCTGCGCCAGGGCCGGTGACCTCGACACCATGTTCACCATAGTGCAGTCTTCCAATGACAGGGACAGGACTCCCGACAACTTCACATACACTACCATCCTGAACGCTCTTCGTGCCAAGGTCGAGGTTGACCCGCGCCATCAAGGCCGGAAGAGCAGCACATCTGGTACATCGAAGGAGGGACGGGAACTGGAGCAAGAGCAGGCCACGAAACAAACCGTCATACGAGCCAAGGCTATCTGGGAGGAGGTCTTGGCTAAATGGCGATCTGCCAGTCTCGTCATTGACGAGCAGCTCGTCTGTGCTATGGCGAGGATTCTGCTATTGGGGTCACATGCTGACAAAATTGCGGTCCTGTCGCTGGTCGAGCAAACGATGGGAATACCAAAGATGAGGAAGCTCTGATCAAAATGGCCCGAGAAGCTCACCTGGCTCCTCCGGAAAGCGACATCCGCGAGATACCGTTTGAGATGGCCTTGCAGAGGAGCCCCGCCTCGCCCACCCACGCGAAGCCTGGCAACAACGCCCTCAGTGCCGTGTTACAGGCGATCCAGCAGACCACCAAGACGTCCCTGGTGCCGCGCTACTGGGACGTGTTCACCCGGCAGTTCGGGGTCAACCCCGACACCAACAACTGGCACGCGCTCCTGCGCGCCCTGCGCTACGGCCACAACAGCGCCAAGGTGGCCGAGTACCTCTGGATCATGCCCAGGGACTTCATGTCGGCGCCCACCTTCCGCATCGCCATGAACGCCTGCCTGCGCGACAAACTGAACCGGAACGCCTTCCACCACGGCAGCCAGGTCCTCGAGGTCATGCTCACCTCGCTCCGCACCCCCGACGCCCACGTCATGCGCATCTACCTGCAGCTCGCCCACGCCGTCAAGCGCCCCTTCGAGGACATGGCCATGAAGGATACCGCCGCCGCCAAGCTCGCGTTCGGCAAGCAGCTGGTGACGGCGCTCGAGAACCTCTGGGAGCCCTACCGGATGGCCACCAAGCAGTTTTCGTTTGGCGGTCTGACGCCGCGTACTCCTTCCGGTCCTGGTCCTTTTGCCCCCGCTCGCGCCACTGACGCTGGCGCCGCCGCCGCCGATACGGCTGCCAGCAGCGACTCGACGACGACGGCGACGACGGCGACGACGGCAACGACGACGAGCGACGTCGGGCTGCAGATGTGGAAGCTGCACGCGATGGCCCGGGGCGAGATCTCCGCGCTGGCCCGCAAGATGATCGCGGCGTACGACCGGCTCATCTTCGGCGACCTCGCGACCGCCGACACCATCGACAAGCTCAAGCCCCGCCGCAACCAGATCAACGCCTTCGTCGTCAAGTACTTCGAGGACCGCGAGAAGTATGAGCCGGGCTGGAACCTCCGGGGGAGCTTTCGGGCGTTGCAAATGGAGGGGAGGAAGAAAAAGGGAGAGAAAAGGGGGGAGGAGAAGGGTTGGGAGGATGACGAGGATGACCACGAGTTCTTGGGGACGAGTTCGACCGGGCTTTTCAAGGCAACCGCAACTGGTAAATGAAAATTAAAATCAAAAAGCGTCGATGGCCAGCAATGTATGTATACTCATTACTTATGTATACTATCTATTTACGAATCTCTATACCGGTTTACTTACGTCTTGATGGGGAGAGCGAAACTTGAGTTTGGTACGGAGTTGGCCAGCTCCTTGCTGTACTGTTCGACTTATACCACTGTGTCTTGAGTAAGAAAAGAAGGAAAGAAGGAGTACATAGAAGCGTAGCCGATAAAAATAACCTCACTCAACTCATCTCCTCTTCGTTGCGTGCCTCCTAAGCTGAGCGTCTACAAGTTGGGGAATAAACTTAGAAATCATCCACTTGTTTGGGTAGACACTACTTACGATGAGAATGGCATGGCATACATAGTATGCGCATATCATGATATACACAATATGGACCGAAGGAAGTAATAGATGAGATCAAAGATGTTTGTTCGGTGTCGCTCATCACCAGCTTTGACTTGACGACTCGACCTAGGCAAGTCAGTCAAAACACACAACACGCGCACGCCCGTCAGCATCGCTACACTGAGTAAAAAAACGGACACCGAAACAAGATCTTGGCTCTTCCTCGGGCGCAGCGGCTTGGCGGCCCGGCCTTGGTTGTACATATAGCTGCTGTGCGATGTGACCAAATCGGAAGGATCAAGTCGGTCGGGGGTGGATGGGATGGGACGGATAGCTGTGTAATCTTGGTCCGACGCGAGCGCTCACTCTGCGGGAAGGGGCTACCCACTCACACACACACAATATATATATATATCCACCCCTATTTATATCTCGTCCGCCATGCCTACTTCCGGGGCCGCCGGAAGCGGGGGTCGTCGGGGAACTTCTTCTTCCCGAGGGAGGTCCGGTGGTTACAGACACACAAGAGAGCCGTGGCATCCATACTGCCTATATGAGGAACTCAGCCGGCTAATACGTATGATAGGAACAGCAGAATCAAAGTCTCGGTCATCTCGGATGATGATTAACGCGGAGGCAATATGCCTAATATATATCGATACAGACGTATCCATTACCCCTTTCTTCATGATACGGCATATGCTCATGAGTCAGCCCAGCCGTGCGACCGATTAACACTGATTGTCCACCAACTTATACTAACACAGGGCCATGGACGGTGCAGATGCCCTCTCTCGCCCCCCTATTTTGAGTTCACCCTCACCCATGACGGGACCACCAGGGAGGGCAACTCAAAACAGATATACCCACTCACTACCCTACTATCCATTGGGTTTATATGTCGTAAAAGCCCATATTTCCCTTGACCGGGCTGGTGTAGCCTAGCGGTAGTATTGTTATTTCATTATACTTAAAGGCAAGAGGGTTCAAATCCCTCTGCGGTCACTTTTTTTTCGCCTAATTTGTCTCCCACCCAATCTTTTTGTGGCATTTATCCTCGAACAACCTCCACTCCGAACACCTGCCCTATCTACTTTCGTCCATTCTACTGAATATAGCAAATTATTCACCATTGGCTTATGACGAACATGAATGCAATGAAAGAAAGTCCCGACCGCCGTCACCAGCCACAACGCCGGCTTGAAGAGGACAGCAGCATCCATTACGAGCACCAGCATCAGTCAGCATTAAGAGAAAACAAGGGAAGATTACACGTGTGCTCCTAGATCCTGTTCTCCCACAAGACAAGACACCGAAAATCCATGTGTGGAAGTCATGTCGATCTGCAAACAAGCGGAGGGAGGTTCGGATCTCCTGAATCTCAACGTTGCCTCCTTACGTCCATGGTCCCAGTATAAAGGAGAGATGAGAACCCGAGGTCCGTTTGTGCTTCCACATTCGACCTGCATAGGTAGACTGCCCCTGTCCCTGCCCTGATCTCCCGGGACCAAACTGATTTCCCCCGGAAAGGTTATTGGACGTTCTTTATGATAAAAGAAAAGCGAGATTGCAGAAGTAATAGGGTATACCTCGGAAGGGTAGTGTTCCACTGCACAGTCGTCATCTCGCCTCCATCAACGTCGTATCTGTTTATACGTACCTTACACATGTAGGTATACACAGACTGAGTGAGAAGAATTGCCGAACATAGCAAAATGCGTCGTCATCGTGTCATTTAAACCGCAATTCCCCACGGCGGCGGCTTATATGCAGAAAGCCTCGCAGCCTGGCCACGAATTACTATCCCAAAGCGATCTTACCAGCAGCGCCATCGGCAAAACCTGTCAAATCGTCTGCATGTCCTTTCCCGCCACTTCACAATCTACTTTTTAGAAAGTAGCAGAGGCTGTTGGTGCGGTGCTAGTAGTAAGATTTCAACACGATATATGAAAAAGGGGGTAGGAGTAAGTAGTCGTATTGCAGATTACCATGCATAGGAGTGGGTTGACTAGAATCATCTGACGGAAGAACCATTGGATATTGGTTGCAATGCGGCGGCCATGAGAAACGATTGCCGGGCCTAGGGGAAGGCGTCCGGGAAGCTGTAGTGCGTATTGATTACATGCGTCTGGAGGGGACGTACATACATGTAAGCAGAGCCCTCCCGCCTACCGCTCGCTGCCTGCATCTGGGCCAAATGTGGGCTGGTGCATGATTTTGATTGCAGAGTATCGGCGTTTGGGTTTTCTTTCAGCTGCAACACTGCCAAAGAGGCTAAACATAACGCTCATCCTTCCTTTCACTTAGACCGCCCAAGAAGCCAGAGGGGAGGGACATACGTACGTATATACAAGATGATGATGGCTTGTAATATTGGGTCTCGGATCTCGAACCGTGGCTTCCGGTCAACAGCTTATGCGCGCTTGGTATGTAGACGGGAAACAAAGAGAAAGATACACGTAGCTGCCTTGGCTTAATTTCCAAAGTAGGCGCCCAACGAGGCGATGGCTGAGTCCATGTCAGCGGTGCAAGGCTGAAACAGCAGGACAAAGAGATGATCCAAGAACCTCATTTGGATTTGTTTCGGCTTCGGCGGCTGAAATCACTTCAATCTGGCACAATGCGCAGTAAGCAGGTAAGCGAACCGAGTTGGTCGTGACCTCATCATAGTATGGATGATCTGACAAGAGTAACCGTACAGCGTTTCCCCCGACGGGTTCGTTTTGTATAACCATAACCAGGTAGTCGGAACTCAGGATCGGCTAGCCAGTCCCCCCTGCCATAATGCTACCGGAAGTCAAAACCGTACAGGCGAGGGTGGTGAGCAATTGCCATCCGCAGCGTAGCAGTACTGGTGGTTTTCAGTAACCCTGATATCAGCAATTCGGAACCTGTGAGATTGTCAGCTAACGTTGCAGTTTCCCACCCTCTCTCCCCCTTTCCACGCCGCCTGGCCTGTGCTTGCTGCAGAGAGCCGTCACCGTTGCTATTGAGGAACGGGCTTGCATAGCAGCTGCAGCGGGTACGGGCTTCGCTTCGGCCAGCACGGGAACGCGAATGGGGGGAAGCGAGCGAGTGCGTGTGCGAAGGGTCGCACCCATGTCGCCCAACGGAGGAGGGAGAGAACAAACACGATATCTCATGCTGATAATGCTATCCGCGTCCTCCTAGTTGCAGGTTTAGCTGCATGAAATGGCTGCGCACGTCCAGCTGACTATGCTGGATTGACAGCCAGTCCAGCTCAGTTTCTCTTCCAAGACAGCCTCCCCTGGGCCTGATTCGTAGGTTGGCTGGCTGTCAAAAGCCACTCGGTCAACCTCGGGGGTGATCTTGGGGGTGATCTTGGGGGTGATCTTGGGGGTGATCTTGGGGTGATCTTGCCACGATCAAACAAGGATCTCCCTGTCTGTCACCTGCAAAGATCATATGTAACAACATGGAAGTGTAGTGAAAGCAGGTACTGTGCTGCTGATTTGCCGTGCTACTGGCAATGCTATATCCTATTGCCCTGCTATTTGCGGATGGTGAAGCGCCCGAGACCAGGCCGAACCGGGAATATGTCTGTCTGTCTGTCTGGTCTGGTCTGGGCTGGGCTGCAGAGAAGTGAAGAAGTTGACATGTCATATATTGGGATTGATGATCTAGCCGTAGATGGCTTACCTTGCGGGTTGGGAAGGATTGGGTGAAGGACACTGGGGAAGATGGGTGGGGAGAGGGAGAACGACAGAGAGCACCTTGGCACTGAGAAAGGCGCCCGAGTTGCCTCTTGAGTACATCAATTGCAAGTGGGGATGGGGGCGAGTGCATTGAAGAGAGAGAGGGGAAGGAACATTGGAGGCGGGCAGTGTTTGTTGGGTGTGCCTTCCATTGATTCCATTTCCTCTTCCTATTCCATGCATCATGTACCGACACCCGCACACACCGAAAGGCCTTACCGGATTATAAGAATATGTATCTATCTCGGGGGGTATCATATATCAATTATAGAATGAAGCAGACCGAGATTAAGGGCCCGGAAGAGTCTAATCTCGATCATCGGCCCCCAAGGAATTTACAGGAACTCATGGAACCTACCTACTTATCTGGCATACGAGAAATATGAGATGTTACCGGAACCCTTTGGCCCAACCTGCACTCCCACCCTGCCTACACCGCACTTATTGTCCAATCCGGTTCCGGCCTATTACCGCCCATTAGATTGCATAAAACCTCCATTATACCTTCGCCGGCCGCGTTTATAGCAAAGAGAGAGAAGCGTCTACAAATCAATGTGCCTCGTTCTCTGGCACTGCCGATTCCCGATACCATACCAAGAGTTACAGTTGCATTCGGAGTAAATGGCACACGCGTGCATCGGCATGGGACGACCCGTTCAATGCTATTGATGCAATCCTTGCTTTCCTTGCTTTCCCTCTACCAGATCAAGGAGGAAGGGGGTGATGTGACATGACCCCCAAACGGGGAGGCAAGATGTGGTTCGCCATCACTGGCTGGCAGATGACTGGCAAGCGTTTTGGGTCTGTCGTAATGTATGTCTGTTTGCGTGGGGATGGTACAGACATGGCAGGCAGGGGACAAACAGAACTTGCACGCATCCTGATTGATAAACACATATACGCAGTAGTCTCTGTAGCGACCCATTGGAACGGGGATGCACGTCATTCCCGCCGGAGTATGCACGCCTCTTCACCTGTCAAGCGCTGACACCATCACCGTGCCACGCCATAGACTGGTTGACGTTGCGGCTTCTGTTTCCTCTTACACAGTGCTGCGATGCAGCCGTGATGTAGCAGGTCGAATCGCAAGGGGTAATAGGGAATCCAACCTAACACACATTAAGGTATCGTCCATAGTTTCGCTACGGGGGTGCGCATATTTCAGATTCAAGCCAGGATCAGTCACTGGGCGAACATAATAATGCAGTTAATGAACGAATTACCAGATATATTTGATTTTCCATATCAGAGCAAAGCGAGCCCGCCCGATGATGTAGTCTGATTCTGCTGTGCACCATAGAACACCCAAATAGACAAAATTGCGTACCACAATAGAGAGTTGTCCATAGACTGACTGGCTTGTTAACCCATGTGAATCCTGATCGTTGACAGGTAACCCACCCCAGGCCTCTCACGGGGAGAGGTCCTCCACCTCTTTTCGGGCTCGAAAGTCAACCATGTCAGAAATGGAGCAAGCAGTCTTTCCGCTACCCCGAAGAGCTTTGCGGGCCAAGAAGGCAAGCATGCTGCAAAAGCCGTCAAAACAGAGGATACCGGATCTGAAACGACATCAAGTCACCGTCCACCAAACAGAAAAGAAGTATGCTTTGTTCGAAGACTGGACCACCAATGCAAACCATACACAAAAAAATGCCACCTTCTACACCCTGTGTACAAAAGACATAAAAGCGCCTCCGCGAAGCTCTGCTAGTTAAACACAGTGATGGGGTCAGACACAAAACTCAGGAGACGATCCATAGTGAATAGGCATTCGTTCGTGACAACATAAAACATAAACAGAAAACAAAGCACATGTTGCCTCTCCGCCTACTGTATGACTCCACGCTTTTTAGGTATCCGCAGCATCCGTGAGCTCTATAGATAATCATAGGAACCGTCTGATGTATTACTGTTGCGGCTGGTATGCGAACCACCCCAACTGGACAAAACAAATAGGAAGACAAAAACAAAACAAACACAGCGGCCACCCTGGCAACGTGGTGATGAACCTGTAATGCTCGGAGATGGGATATCATAGATCATAAGATCGTGAAAAGGTGAAAACTTGGCTAGGCTGCTCAAGCACCTCGAGAAATTGGATTTGTCGCGAAACAGGCCGGTATTCTCTTGCAGAAGACAAACACATAATGCCACCGGAAATTGGGAAATCGTAGTTCGGGCTGTCCTGTTGACGCCAGCCTCCTTGATCTAAAGAGACAATGAAAAGCCACCTCCCCACTTCCTCGACTAGCCCGGGGTCCATAATCACTATTCAGCTCTGATCGTGCTTCAAGTGAGCATGTTGTGACCCTGGGTCTCGAGTTTGATGCCGCCACCTGAAAGGCCTCTGGTATCTGGATGGACATAGTCTTGGTATCCAGACGGATGGCCCATATGCCCCGAGTGCATGCCATCAGGCCTGAACGCATGCGGGTGGGTGGGGTTTGGGTCCCGTCCCATGTCTCCAAGTAAGTATTGCTGCATATTGGGGGCATTAAGTTGGCGTGGGAAGGAGCTGGGTGCGACGGAAAAGTGGTGTTTGGTATTTGTGCGGCAGTCGCCCATTCGTAATTTGCCGCAGATGTTGCAGGGCTGTAATGGGTGCTTGGCGTAGGAATCATCGAGGGGCGTCTGCTGATGTCATTGTTTGCGTACGATATATCTGAAAAGCTTCCGTGGCTATGGAGCGATGGTGCGGTGTGGTTGGCTAAACCGGAATTGTCAACATAATGCTGCGGCTGCTGCTCAGCCGCTAGATGCGTGTCAAAGATTGGTTGGTGTTGTTGCTGATGATGATGGTGGTGCTGTTGTTGCTGTTGGTGGAAAGCCTCCCGGGCTGGCAAATCAGCCATGAAATGATTGCCCTGAAGGTGGTTTGGGCTTTGGCTTGACCCATTGAAGGACAGGCTCTGCGTTGTCGGGATCCTGGTGGGTGATACCCGGGAAGACGTCGGGATATTGTCTTGTTCGTCTTCTGCCCTGTACTGCGAGGCCTCGTCGCGGTCGGATGCATACCCATCGCCAGGTCTATCGTCTGACTTCACATGAACTTTGGTCGTGGGGCCTGGAAGCGGTCAGTACGCGGCGCCGTAGCATGGCACAAGTCAACTCACCAATTTGGCCATGTCTGAATCGCTCCTCCTGTGCTGCAACTTTGAAGATCTCGTCGAGTTTGGGCTTCTTCAGAGCATTGTTAGGGTTGTCCTTGTCAGTGAACCAACCAGAAAGTGCCTCATTTGTAACATCCTTCAGCTTGGCAACATTCAGGTTCAGCTTCTTCAGGTCAGCATGCTGCTGAGTGTTCGGCACCACGATCATTCTTAAGATGTGGTTCAATAGATGTACACGTTCTGGATGCGTTTTCGTTAGAAAAGTTGATGTGTGCACGGCTTGATAACCCGGAGAGGAGACGTACCTCGCTTGTAAAGATGATCAGGTTCCTTATGCCTGACTCGGTCTTCTTTGCCAGAACCCCAAGGTTGTGGCCACCAGTCAGGCGCCTTCTCGTCGCTGCCGGTGTAAGGATGGGTAGATTGCTTCTTAGGTTCGACCGCTTTGATCCAGGCTTTGGCAATGAGTTTGCAAGCCGTTTGTTGACAGTCCTTGAATCTTTGCTCGTAAAAGTCCCAAAGCTCTTTCTCATCGCTCACTGAAATGGCCCGGGTCGACAAGGTGGGTTGGAGGCTTTCATCACCAAAATCAGCCGCCTGGCGCAGCATACCACCCCTTGGTCGTTTTCTGGCTTTGAGCTGATTGGCGTCTTCGAATCCATCGAAATTCTGAGAGTAGCTAGTATCTGGACCACGTCTACTCCAGAGCTACCAGTCGACATCAGACTCGAGGTGTTACTATCCTCTGTGGTTGTTTGTTAGTGAGGAATTACATGCATTGCTTAAGTCGGTGCTTACCAATCATGCATGTCCTGAATTTGTTCTTGTTGAAGAACTTGGTAACACCTAATCTTTTCTCTTGTGGAAGGCCCAAAGTTTGGACTTCGCCGTGGGTATCAATGTATGCCACGAAGTAGCACGATCCTTCGAGGCGGGCATCTTCACGAAGCGCCCGAGCAATAGTCTGCATAAGAGATGTAATTAGTATTGATTCTAGACAAGGGGAGTAATTAAGTAACAAACTTTTGGGCGGCTGTCGAGTCTTTGGTTTGCTGTCGTTATATATCCGTCTTCGGCGCTGAAGGGAATGCGACCAGGAAGGCCGTCCCTTGAGGTGTTCACGCCCTGAACCATCTTTGCTCCAGAGAGGAATGAGGACACTTGAAGAGGCGTCGAATAGTTGAGCTTCTCCAACTATAGCAAACGACAGGAAGAGTCCGTTGGAGCGAAAGTTAGATGGCCGACCACCGAGACGATTAAGCAGATGGTGGCCAAGGCCTATAAGGCTTTGAGAACGCTTCAGAAATGATTGAAAGACAAGGAGCCTCCGAGGTATTAGTCGACAGTAGATGTAGGACGAGAGAAATGCAAATACGAGTAGGGGAGGTTGATTGTCCAAGTAGTGCCGGAAAGATCTGTAGCCAATCTGTATACGGTAGTAGACTAGTGAAAGGCGTGGGTGTGGCGTGCTGGTCTCTTATATGTGCTAGGGTGTACGTAGGAGCTGGGGAAGAGCGTGGGATCAGGTTATGTGACCAAGCTCTTCAAAGGGGGGCCGGCCTGTGAACCAATGTGTGAACTCGAATAGCCTGAATAGGTCTGCAGAAGGCAGGTCGAGGGTCAGTAATAATCAGACGAGACAGTGTTTCTTTGTTGAAGACGGCAGCGGGAGCCTACTTCGCATGGAGGTCGGAAGTGATGGAGAAGGCCCAAACGACGGTAGGTGTATATGTTGGTATGCGGCTGCAACTAAAGGTCGCTAAGCGGGATTGGTGACGGCTGAGAACAAAGAAAACCAATATCAACGTTGTCAGAGGCTATGAACCGCGTTTGCGGCTTCTAAGTCGCGATGAGATCCCCAGTAGTCTCAGAACTGTACATGGGTTAAGCCGCAAGGATGCCGCGCTGCAGTACAGAGTAGTTCTTTATATCTCCACCACGCCTGAGACATGGAGCAAAGAAGACTCTTCGCTATGCCTCGTCGCGATGTCTGGACCTGTCTCGGGCCACAGGAGAGAGGGAAATATGAAGGGGACTTGAGGAACTGGGCTGGCTGGAAGAGAGAGCTGCCCCACCGGACGAGCTACACGGGGTAAGTAGATAGAGTACGTGGGATACAGGACGGTAGCTCGTATGCGGCGACTTATAGAAGCCCGTTGAGGTATTCGCACCGGTGGAAACGGGTGCTTGCAGTTTGTATCACTCAGACGCCAACCATCAGACGGCCAATGTGATAAGAAATGCCGGCACCTGCTGCTGCTGCTGCTGCTGCTGCTGCTGCTCCGGGGGTCGAATCAGGGAAAATGGAGATGGCGTGTTGCCCTGCTTGTACGCCCAAGTGAGGAGTTTCCGCAAGACGAGAAATTGACGGAGAGTTGAAAGTTGCGACAATCGACAGTTTCCTGGTGTGTCGTAGATTTATTTGGGAGTAGATTGAGTGAATGAATAAAGCCCAGAGATAGAGCTGCGACACGAACCCTCTTGTCCAAGGACGGCGACCGCCCGGGTCAAATCCGATTATAAAGTTCACGAGGAAAGACCAGATTAAAAAAAAAAAGAGCTTCAGCAAGTGTTGATCGTGGTCTGAAGAGGGGACAGATACTGTGTGTTGAGGTAGCAATCCGGTAGATGAGGTACCTTAGCTGGAATAAGTATGTAGCAGCAAGGGTCCCGGCGATGCAATTACACCCCTGGTATGGCCATGCACTCTCCTGGCAATACCTGATTACTTTGGACAGGCGACCGCGGAAACAAGCCCAGAAAAAAAGACGATCATGTACCACACCCTCTGGGAGTGGTTCTGCTAGGAAAGGCAGAGAGGGCGAGGTGGGTAGCGAATTGTACAGTACAGGCGAACAGATACATGCAGCCAAAGAACAGCAGAGAAACGAGGAAGACGGGCAAGCAAAAGACTAGGGGGTAGTCCGCATGAGGGGCATGCGTACATTGGGAGAGTACATCCAGACAGACGATCGAAGCTGAGGTCGTCCACACAGCCTGTTGAAACCCTTGCTCGGATAGAGGATAGCGGCATCAGGAAATTGGCATGGGTGTCTTCCAAGTTCCAATAGGCAAGTAAGTAGATAGATACTTGGGCATGTACCTACATGGCACAACTTGGGGAGGTTCCAAGGTAGAGCGGTTGTCGACAAAGCAATGCGCATGCGATGGCGTGTTAGCATAGTTCCTTCCATAGAGTCCTGAGCCCTGACAGGCTGGGAGATCGCTGGTACTCCGTGGCCGGTAAGTGACCCGGAGGCAAGCAAGCAAGCAGGCAGGCAAGCAAGCAAGCAGCCCAAGTTCCCGTCGTTCCCGTGGGGGGGGGGGGGGGGGGGGGGGGGTGCGGGAAGCGTCCCTAGATTCAGATGAATAGCATATCCATGTCCAAGGGAAAGAGGACACGCCTGAGATGATCACTGCCACTTATTGGTCAGTGGTGCCTTGTAAATATCTCCGTAACTTATCTCAGGATCGCGACTGACAGGATAATCGCCCAGGTCTCCTCGACAGAACAGATCTAGGCGCGCCCCTCCCAATCCATCTTCACGAGACAACCTTTCTCATGACCCCAAAGCCCAGCAGTACAAGTGTCGGTCGACGCAGAACATGGCCAGATACAGCAAGCAGAGGGCGCGGAGGTGAAAAAGCAAAATACCAGTCGCAGTATCAGGTGGAGGATCTGCATTGATGTGTGCCATTATCCCCTGTCGGCGGCCAGGGTAGCGAAAGCCCACTTAGTTCGGTTCTGGCTCGGGTCGTCGGTGGGCAGGTGGACTCGAGGAAGGAAAACCGTGCATCAGTGCATGGTGGCTCAGTGGGGTTTAGCCGCTTTGGTGTTTTCCTGCCAGTCTGCCTTTCTTTTCCTTTGGGAAGGGCTGTGGAGACGCACGTCTTAAGTAACCGTTGTAGTAAATCCAAAGAGCCCTGGAGGTTGACAGGAATTAGGGCACATTTTGGCCAGTATCGAAGGTTAGGGTACATGTAGGTAACTGCTGGTTTTTGTTCGTGATGGCTGGTTGTCACTCACGGGTACCTCTATTGATTCTGTCGATACACCACGAACACAGGTTACTCTCTGTGTACGCCATTAATTATGTATGCATCTAGTAGACTGTCGTATCACCGCCGTGGACGACATACATACGTAGGACGCGGCCGCCTCGACCACCAACACCCATGATCTAGTACAGCTAAGTGGCTTAGCATACCCAACATATGTATCTATAGGCGATATCACGTATAGCGGTATGCATGGCTACCTGGTTCAATCGGACCTGTCGGGGAGATCGTGTTCTACATCCGGCCTGTAGGTCGACGCCAATCCTTCACGTTGTTGCCTCAGCCTCGAAAGGTATGAATCACCGAGCCAACCCCTGATCGCTTCGTTAGAGTGGTTTTGAAACCAGGGCACATGGCAAGTCTGGTACAACTCTCGATCTGGCGGGAGAGCCAGCGCCAGAGTGCCCAAGGAAGCTGCCATTTGTCATTTGCCCATAAGAGCCGTAGAGAAGCCCAATACGAAACGAGACGGCACCCACCGCCCAGGCAAGGCACCCGCCATACCGTCAGCAACAGTTGGGATTACGACCCAGCATCGTCGTCGTCACCATCACGATGCTGCCGCCGGAGATTATCCACCAGTGGAGCCTGAGTCGTCGCGGGACAAGCACGGCGGTCATCGCCGAAGCTTTTGGTTTCCTCTCCTGCTTTGCTGCGATGCCGTCAGACGCGCCGAACCCCACGCCAAGATGGGAGTTTATCTCCGGCTGTCAAACTCCAGAGGATGGAGTAAAAACATGCCAGGCCCTCTTCGCTTCTCGAATGCGGTTCTGCTTGCGAAGGTGCAGGTGGATTACCTGTTCCCGCCCCACGCTGTGGTCCGGTTTTCTTTGTAATAAATATACGATTCCTTCTGGAAGATCCCAGATTAGGTACCGTCATCGGTCCATATGCAGCTCGGTCAAGTCGACCGTTTGATCCAATGAGACCCATCAAGGGGCCATCATCAAGATGAAAGAGGACTTCTCTCTGCTTTATCACGCCATATTGACTTTGTGTATGGTCGGGCTATATAGCGGGGTAGATACGATCGTGTATAGCCGTTGCGACTATACACACTAGAGGTCATTTAAACTCGAGGCATGTCTGGTTCCAATGAAACAAGTCCGGGCCCCGTCGCATTGTCGAACTATCTTTGTTGAGACCACCGCTATCTTTAGTGCCCAAAACCTAATCACGACCTCATTTTCCAAACAAAGGCACTCTGAAATATCGGTCAAGCTATCTTGGCATGACCGGTCAGCGACAACGTCGACGGGATGCGTATCTATGTAATTGATGAGCTAGACAGACCTCCCTTACACCGACGCACGCCCGGTCAAGGAGAGCGCTTCCTCAGCCTATGTATGCCCTGAACACGTGGAGAGTGATGGTGAACTCGGACGATGCAGGTGCTGATGTAGGTGATGGTGTAACCTATAGGCCGCTGTATTGGAGGCCAGGGGAAAAAAGCAAGCTGCTGATTTGTGATTGTGGGTTGAAAAAAAAAAATTCACCGGCCGTTGTGCATCAGCATCAAGTGAGCAGCAGGGCTACCTACACTGTGACACTGGGATGCTCAGCCACATACCTTCTACCCAGGGCCTAACAGTTATGCCACGAGAAATAACCAATGACAAACCCTCGCATTATAGACGTAGGCGACATGGTTTTCCAAGGGGCTCGGGTCGGGTCAAATTTCCTCGCAGACCTAACCCTTTTTGCGTATTTGTGTATTTGCGCACGGTAGAGAATCGTAAACAGAATGAATTCAATAACAGCGTGTTGGCCGAGCCGGATTTTTCATTGCCGCATACATACAATGAGACCATAAGCCTTAAGAACTTGACGTGTCTCCTCGTTTATCTTTTGCTGGTTTCAGGAACCATCGATGTGACATTGGCCGGGGCGATTCATACCCCATGTACTTTGCTGGTGTTGGCCCCACGCGAATGGAGGTGTATTTAGGGTACGGTATTTTTCGCCGAGCCGGGGAGCGTATTTAGCTCCATGGGAGATGTGGTAATGTAACCACCATTTTGAGTAGTCTACACATGTAGGTTCTTTTGCGCTCGGACTTCAAGCCCCCTTGCGAACTTAGGCGACACCCATGGGTACGCCCTATGTAATGGGGTTGGGGTTTTCTGCGATGCGTGATGGCTGGAACGTCCAGTTTGGAAGCCATCTCTAATTGCATTGCCAAGCCAAGACCACCAGGAAATGGACCGCCTCTATGAGATCGCATATGATGTATATAGCATCAAATAAAGTCGACCATTTACTTTCTACCTAGGTATTAACAGGGAAGAGCACAGCAACTGATGTAGAGCTGAATAACGCTAGGTTAGTTGGTTCCGTTCTGTCAATTCAGAAGTGCGAGGAGGTGGCATGTTAGAAAATTGATAGAAACTCACCCCGTTCCAAGTTCTTGTATATAAGATCATATATGCATCGACATGCACGCCGGATCTCATCTTACATGCACTTGGCAATGTCAGATTGCGCAGAGATTCAACTTGTTGTTTCGTGCCCTCAAGCTCAGGTGTATTAGCTGGAGGAAGGACCAGACGAGCTGGAAGTTCTGGCCACCGAAACCCCCACTCCGTAACAATTAGAATAAGGCCCCCAAGCCCCAAGCCCTGCCAAGTATGGCAAGTTCCGGGTGGTTTGGGCGTGAATCCAAAGAACCTCCAGTCAAATCGAACCCATAATCATTGATGCATACCTCCCTACCGGCCTACTCGCAGAAGCTGTCGTCAGATATCGAGAACTGTTTTTGACATCGCCGCTCAACTAATCGGTGAAGGAGGTGTAATAGTCCGAAATGCAAGGGACCAGATGACAGTCAGGGTTTCTCCCTCCGCTCAGGCTGGATCCCATCAAATGCTCAACGGAGAAACCAGACCAACCAACGCTACGCTGGCAGCCGGCCATAGCGGAACCGTTATTGCCAGAATCATCAAGCAGCGAGGACAACGACTGAACGTAACACAAACATTGATTGACACACAAAATCCACGGCAGCACCTCCTCCATCCAGAACCATTCGTGATCGTGGACAAGAATGGACTGGCGCCAAAGTGATGCCCACTGTTGCCCGCTTGTCTGTTCCCTGCTATACCCCAGTGCCGTTTCATACACTGATAAGCGCCCTGCTCGTTGCCCTATAGCGGCTTGTTTTATGTCTGTTCGTATTATGGCACGAGGCGATCGCCAAGACTAGTCCGGCAGTCTCACTTCATTTTCTTCTCCAAAAAGGGCAAAAAACAAAGATGGGAGACGAAAAAATACCCTGGGCTGCTGGATCGATCCAATACCACACCTGCAGAAGCAGTCTAGGCCGCGTGGTCTTGCATGCTTCACTCACGATCACTATGGAGCCGACTGCTACAATAAGATGATGGCCGCCTTTCTTGGGGAACTTTGGTCGCCGAGCAATCAATTAGCGAGTTGTGGGGTTTGCTCTTTCCCGAAGCAACCCGACTGTCTGGCCCTTCCTCAACTCAACCTGAGGCCAATGGCAAGCTGAACGAATGAAGCCATTCAACGCGCGCCCAAAGCGCTTATCCTAGTCAAAACCCTGGGATGCTAATGTTGCGAGTAGGACATAAGTTGACCGGATCTGCATGTGCAGGCAGATTGATGAAAGGAGAAACTATCCTTCATCAGCTTCGGTTTCGTTTTCTTCCTCCGAGGCATACGACCTGTAACAGTTTGGCCGAAGTCATCGTAGCCGAGCTTGAGGTGGCTAGTGATGCCGTGCTACCCATGATGTATTGTATCTGATACATACCTCACTCACGTCTTTGGCGCGGCTACTGCTGAAAGGAGGTCCGCTGTTTGACTTGCAGCACTTGCACCGTACACCTGGAGGTGCAGGCTTCGTGTCACTAGGTGCATGTCTCTAGGTGTACAACAGATACCAGGCGTCGACGATTCAACGGTCGACTCCGACCATCAACCCATGTAGGATGACGTCTACTTACGAGCGTAGAGTTCGTTGCCACCCAAGACGCATATACAGACTGGCGAATCTGCATCAAGGCCAAGGCATCTTCTCACTTGCAGGTGCCCCTGGATTCCAGCACATCAGCATGGAGCTCATTCGTGAACGGGATGCACTAAAGCTGTAATACTGATTACTCACTATCGGGGCCCAGGTAATTATTGTCACGTCACGGTTACACGGCGGCATCCAGGCGGTGCCCGCTCGAGGTGGTAGGCCTTTACCTGGCGAATGCAAGTGTGACAGCGCTGCAATGACTTTGGTGCAGCTTTCAGGATGCCAATGTCGTGAGGCGATACTGGTAATTCCTGCATCAAAACCCAGTCTGCATGGACTTTTCATCGACTTGATAAAAGGTGTATTGGGTAGCACGCATGTCCTGCCCATCAGCCTGTCGAAATCACCGCCTCTGAGTCACAATTTATCATCAACATGCCCTTGATGCATAGAAAGCCCAACGACTGTAAGCAAAGACTCCGATATATTCTGCCTGCATACTGTTTGTTACACTACGTATTCCAACGACCCTTGATTCAATAATTGTCGGGCTGCCAGTTTGACCCCGCGTCACACAAAGTGGGTGTAGGGCGGTCACCACCCCTCCTTAGGTTAGCAACTGCCGACTCTTGGGTCGATTTTGATTACGGAATCCCCACTTGCCAGATCAGATACATGCAACTGATCTCAGTTGCCTGGGCTGGGACGAAGCCTGCCTGCCTGCTGTCGACGCATCGACGCCAGAGCAGATTACGACCTGGCTTGCATAGCATAGCTGGCTTCTAGTTTGACCGACCTCCTCTCCTTACCAGCGTCGCTCGCAATCTTCGCCTCCGATAAGACCTATCGCCTGAACATGTGGAAGAACACTGGACCCTGGCAATTCATGAAAGGCATGTTGCGGTGTACATCCGCATTGGAATACGAAACCGACACTTCTCCTTGGTCTATATTGGCTTTTGCGTATGTACATCTATTTGTCTGACCCGAGGCAGCTGACAGGCAGGCATTCTGGGCCGTTTCCAGCCTCTGTGCGGGAATTGCTCCGAATGGTCTAGACTTTCCGATTGGTCAATGGGCTCGTAACCCGGAAGTCCCGCCACAATCATCATTCTCAGAGTGGAATAGGTGACCAGCGGCTCATGGCCGATTCAGCATTTCATGGGTACGCGCCCCTCCCAAAACTGTCAGGAACAAACTGGACTAAGTGGGCGGAAGTTCTCGCCTATCAAGATGGCCTCGTTGCGTCCTAGTCTGAACAGTGTTCACTGAACTAGGCTCTGCCCGGCAAGAACTGCTGCTGTCAGGTCATGCAACACGCAGTAGGTCATTCACCCCCAGATATTTCTTGCAGATATCTCGGAGCTTGAACCTAATTTCACCATCAAGAAGCAGCGATATTTTCGTATCCAGGTAAACACATCTTGCCCTTCCGTGCGTTCCACTTCCAATCCTACCACGCGTACTCGGGGGCCATACTTCACTGCTCAGACAACCTCGATTAGGTTAAACTTCTTGCACGCACACGATGCTTTGCATGATGACAGGTCGTTGGCAGGTAGATCTTGGTTTCATCGATACCAATCCAACCTTACCCAGACTGTCGATCTCCGGATCCAGCTCGGCGAACTTCCTAGAGCATCTGCAATGGCTCCCGGTCCCAATCCACTTCCGCTTGAGGGAGATGCTTATGCAATATTATAAGGGTTGGCGATGATTATGCGAGTCTCCACCATTGCGTTGACAATTCCCCATCGTTGTGCTTCAGGCGAGGCATTGAACAGGCAATAGCTTCCTTGCAGCCTATTACGCCACGGGACGATGTACGGAATGAAGATACGTCAACAGTCAGGGTGCAGTAGAAGGAGTTTCGAGTGGACGAATGAGTCTCAACGGCGTGGTCTCCACACCGACCGGCTCCCCCATCGAAGGAGCCGGGTTCGTAACCCCTCTATCATGAGCCCTAGGGACAATATTTAGATCTTGGGTGACTTTCACTGACTTAGGTTCACCGAACACACCACCGCATCCATGAAGGAGTAGTCGGATGGCCACGAGGCGCATATCTTTCTTTCTTTTCAGCGCGTATAGTAGGTCATCCGTGCCGGCTGGTGGAGATCTCGCTTCACCTTGGCGGAAAGCACCCTAGCTGGTATAATGTATAGGCAAAAGAAAAGTGCTGGGCACCCCTTCCCACGTTTATAGATGTCTAGCGGTTTCGTCATTGTGTCGTCGTCATGCTCCCCTTTTGCTTTGAGCTACTGCGCTTCCAGCGTTTACGCTGGCCGCGTTCGCCGTGCCCAGTAAGGAGTCACTTGCGGAGCCAGTGACTGATTATCGTCACTGTCCTGACACTGTTGGAGATATGGAATCCCGACAGATAAAGGCTCAGGAGCTGCTGCAGATAGGCAGCGGACCTTGGCCCGATTTTCGGTTCACTGACCAGTGAGAGCAGTATTTGGTTACAACAAGTATACACTGGATCCGGAGCCGAACGTCGGATGCCCATGTACGCTATTATAATCGAGGTCAATATACCTCTCGCTTGCCCGGAGGGTACCCTGGGCGCCTGGCCATGATCTCCCGCGGGACACCGGCTGCGTGCCCCAGTCTACAGTACGTGTCTCCGAAGGAACCCCCGTGTCTTTCCGCGGGGCTGGCTTCCAAAGACATATGGTTACAGTACTTGAACGTTACACAGAGCAGACTCGGCAGTGTCAGGAGGAGCACCCGGTAGCCTATCATGCACCAGGCGCCCACCCCACCCTCCTCTTCTCTTTTGATAAGCAGCCTAGGAGGGTCTCGCGGCCAATGCCCAGCCAGAGGGGTGAGTAGCGAAGAATGCTAGCAGGGACGGAGAATGAGAATGGGGGAAAGCTTAGCTCTCCTTTCCCATCCTCGACGACCGGAGCCGACCTCGTTTCAGCTTAGCAATACTGAGTCATCCATCTGGTTCCAAGTATGCTCGCCGTGTTGCATGTGGGCTTACAGCGATCGAGATTTTAGGTCGCTGGTAGAGGTGCCGCCTAACCCTTTTTCGCCCACTCAGCTTCTCACGAAGCTCTTGTTTGAATACTAGAGCTGCTTGACTTGTGGACCGACTTCTTTGACCCCTCCAACCCATGACGTCTCTTTCTTCAGTGCCACTTTCCTTGTTGTCTCTCAAACAGGGTCTCTGCCATTCACCTCCGGATCTGCAGAGCGCGTCGAGTCAGAAGCACGTTATATGCGCACGCGCATGGTCGTCTAACAATGTGTGAAACATCAACCTCAAGAGTCTTCAAGAAAACCTAGGGTAGCCTTCTGCGGGGATGGCCTCTTTCGGCTTATCTGATGCCCAGGATTCTTCTGCCGTCCTGGGTTTGACTGGTATATCAAATGGGAGGCTGTATAGACAACGAACCAGCCATTGCCTATTCCTTTTCTCAACCTTAGAGAACGAGGTGTGACGGGTATGCAAGCCAGACGGTTCCGGGCCGCGGCACGAAGAAGGCGACATGAGCATGTACGCCATTTGGCGGTGATGAAAGGGAATTGAAGAGTTAGCTTTTGTCTTTTGGTCGATGAGATGATCGACAACGCACATACATACATACATACATACATGCCCTCGGGCTACCGAGTCAAGAAGTGCCCAATTCCCACTCGGTAATGCCAATTATGTGCGCCGGAAGCAAACCGACAGCAGCAAAGGCGCTCTATTGCAGCATGCCCAAGATGCCCTGATGATCACCAAAAAGAAAAACAGGTCAGAAGGCCCACACAGGGCTACGAAAGCACAGCAAGCAGCAAGGTATGAGGAAAAATGCAAGACAAAATGGATATGTCGCTGCATCTCCATCTCTATCTGGACGGTTTCCTCCAAGCTTCTCCACATTATGCAGACATGGCATCCAAGATGCATATCATCGATGTACGCGTGGTTTGCCCAGCAGCCAGCTAATACTTCGGTCGCCATTTCCACTCACCCAATTCGCTACCCGCCGACTCCATCCTTAACCTAACCACTTCTGGGGGGACCGTTATTTCTCTCTCAACTATTACCAACACATACACACAAACTCTCTGTTGCCTCTTGCTACCCTTCTCTTTCCCACCCTCTACGCGAGCGCCGACGGGGCCACGGCACGCACGAGAGAGGAATAGCGAGCGGAAAGCAGGGAGGGGTGTTGTTTGTCGAGTCGTTGATTGGGAAAGGGAGATGGTAAAGGAAGAGGAGTGGCTTTTGGGAAATTTTCTTATTCCATCATCTTCGTGCTAAGCGAGAGACTCTAGAATCTCTCCGGAACCGCCTCCTCGCGTGCGTGCATATGCAGATAATCAAGAGGGATCAGCTTTCGGTCAGATCTTTCTATCAGCCTCTTCTCTCTCTGCATGGCTTGGGAGGGCTTGGGTTTGCCCTAACCCCCTACCTAGGGAAGATGCGGAAGTGCGAAAGCCATTCCACCATCATGTCGATAAAAATCCCAAGAAAAGAAAAGAAAGCACTGTGTATCTGATAAAGAAAACGCCATAAGCACGTAGTTACATACTTTAGGTAGACGTATGCATACCAATCAATGGTGGTGTTACACACGTAACGTCACTCTCCCGTAGAAGGTGTTCATGAACCAACCCTTCACACTCCTGTGGTCACAGGGGAGGAGAGGTCAGGGAAAGAGCGGCAAACAGAGTATTCGAATATGCTCTGTAATGAATCATCAAACATGTGTTTCTGTCTCCTCATGTTCTTCTTTTCCTCTATAGTTTATAGTTGCATGCCTTCCATCTATGTACAAATGCACTACGCGTCTGCATGCTTAAAAACATTACCCAACCAACACACTGTTCGTCCATCTCGCATTTCGCTGTCGTTGGAGCGCTTGCATGTAGCTAATCATCATCAAATACACCACACCATCCTTCACCGGCAAACTGGTCAAGTGTAGATCTTGTCGATCCATACCTAAAGGTGAAAGAAAGACGTTGGCATTACCATCCCCTTCCGCATCCTAAGACCGATCTGGCGATAGAGTTTGTGTGGCGCCTGTTCGGATCAACAGGGACCATGACACGCTACCTGAAAGGAAGAGATCCTGCAGCGCGGCCGTTTTTTGGCAACCATATATTGCTTTTCCTTTTCCGTTTTTGTTTTTGGGCAGCGGCAGCGGGATGGCCCGGCTGCCCGTTATGCATGTCTCGGATGCATGTGCGTGAGACCGACTCGGTTACTTATTCTGTATCCAGACCAGCCTGCTTCACCAATCCGTAGAAGGCTCCCTTGCGCTTGATGAGCTCCTGCGGCGTGTCAAACTCGACCACCTCGCCCTTGTCCAGAACCACGACTCGGTCGCTGTCAAGGATAGTGTTAATGCGATGCGCGACCGTGATGATGGTTCGGTGAGCGAAAAGCGGCGACCGCAGCGTCGTCTGCAGCATGGCATCCGTCTCCACGTCTACGGCGGCCGTTGCCTCATCCAGCACGAGAATGTTGGACGGCGTCAGCATCGCACGCGCTAGCGACACCAATTGGCGCTGGCCCTGCGAGAGATTGGATCCTGTAGACAAGAAACGGTGGTTAGCAATGGTGCAATCAAGGCTGGGTTTGACAGCAGCAGCACTATTGGCCATCATTGAAAAGACACTACTACATGAAAGGCTTGGTATGGTGCGGAAAGCTGGTGTCGTCATTGCTCATACGAGGTCCGACGTTGCCAGATTCGATGCTCACTGCAGAAACCCGCTCGCAATTGATGATGCAGATAGCCGAGATGGGTCTGAGAAGGGTGTAACACAAAGTGGGCATTGATGGAAAAGTTGCTGAAGACGAATGGATTGTAAGACTTACCACCTTCATTGATTTTAGCCTCAAGACCTCCTTCCATCGATGCCACATGGTCCTTGAGTCGTGCATGATCTGCCAGCGATATTTGCATTAGCCAGAGTTACTAGAGGGTGGTTGTGAAATCTGAATGGCTGGAAGGAACATTACGCGAGAACATGTGCTGTTCCTGTCATGCGGTGCAATCAATGGTGATGGATGGGTAAGCAGCGCGTAACACTCACCTAGTACGCTCCAGAGTTCCGTGTCATCATGAACATGACCAGGATCCAGGTTGTCGCGGACGGTACCCTCGAACAGAGCGGCGTCCTGGGGTATAATAGCCAGTCGTCGTCGGAGGTCGAGCAGCCCGATCTTGGACGTATCGAGCTCGTCAATACTGATATGTCCCGAGTCTGCCTATGAGTCGGAAGAGTGCCAGTGTCAGTGACGACTTGCCAGCACCGGTACGCCCAACCACACCAATCTTCTCATGCGACTTGATGTCGAGTTTGATGTTCTTGAGTACCAAGTCCAGGCCTTCGCGATAGCGGGTGCTGTAGTTGTGGAACTGGACCGCGCCGTCGGTTGGCCATGCCACCGGAGCGCGATGGCGGGGGATGATCTCAGGAGCCTCGCTCGGAAGGCGGGCGTATTCGAGCACACGTTCCACAGACACGATGTTGGTCTCCACTTCGACTGTCTGGCGCACAATCCAGTTGAGCGAGGTGGTGATCTGAAGGGCATACGACATAGCCAAACCCACCATGCCCGCCGACAGACCGCTATGGTTGGTGACGGAGATGATGGCGAATCCCGCTGCTGCAAGAATGATGACAGCGCCAATGAACTCCAGACGTACAGCCAACCACCTGTTCGCACTTATTGAAGGGTAGTAAGCCTTAAGATTGGTGTCGACACGCCATTCGTTCTCGAGCTCGAATCTGTCCTTTTGCCGGTACGCCCGAATGGTGCTGATTCCTCCGAGCGACTCCTGAAAGTGGGCGTAGATGGGGCTTCTGCTAACACTGTCCAATCGCTTGAGCTCTCGCGATGTTCTCAGATAGTACCGCTGGATCCAATAATACATAAAACTCAAGGGGATGATAAGAGCGACAAAAGCCGGAGTGCCCACAGAAATCACCACCAAGGTGAAGGCGGACCGAGCACCGTTAACAAACAACATGTTGAAGGTACGAGCCAGCACCTCGTCAAGTCGGTAGACATCGCTTGAGAAACGGTTCATGATTCTGCCAGCCGGGGTCGTGTCGAAGAAAGACATGGGAGATCGGAAGATGGCAGTGGCCATTCTCTCGTGAAGTTTCCTTGACGCCTCAATAGAGCAGAAGATCCAGAGGATCAAGGTCTGGATAACAGTCAAAGCTGCAGAGCCGATACCGAATGCGAAGTAGATGCCAAGATATTTGCCGACGTCGGGGTTGCCTCCAACCTCAGTGTTATGCTCTGTCCAGTTCTTAAGCCATACGCTCCCACCTATCTCCCGTGTTAGTCTTCAGGCCCTTGAAATCTCTTCAAGAGGAAGGTAGATGCTTACCAATTTGCGCAGACTGGGCGGCAACCAGGGTAAATAAGTAAATGGCTACGGCGACCAAGTTGCTAGTTTTCGCATATTCGAGATACACTGGAGTTGTTAGCTGGAAAGTCTCACTTTTGGAATTTCTCATGTTGCTTACCATCCCATTTGACCTTGCCTTGCTCCAAGTGCTCTTTGCTCTGTCTTGTCTTGCTGCTGGGGTCCTCCTCGTCGCTGAGCTTCCCACGAGGTCCCTTGAAGCTAGCGGCGCTGGCCCGTCGCAAGGTTGACATGCTTCCAGTGCGCCTTTGCGCACCTGAAGTACCGCCACCTGGCTTAATAGGGGCAAGCTCGGGTACATTCTCCTGCGCTTCCTCGGCTTCTTCCTTGTCAATAGCGGACTCACCAACATATGTAGAGCTACCGCTTCCTGTCGAGCGTTCCGGGCTATGAGTCTGAGATGAAGGACCCGAGTCTTGGCCCAGGGTTTTGATCAAGTCGGCAATACCACCCTTCATGGCCATGAGCTGACGGAAGGTGCCCTTCTCTGCAATCTCTCCATCCCTAAGCTGCACGATGTAGTCCGCGTCCGTGAGAACAGCGATGGCATTAGTTGCTAAAACCCTACACTTCGAGGCGAGAAGACCATTTGGACCCAAAACGTTTTCAATGATGTGTCTGCCCACATGCGAATCAACTGCAGACAGACAGTCGTCAAGCAGATATATGTCAGCTCTGGCGTAGACTGCACGAGCAAGTGCTACGCGTGCCTTTTGGCCACCGCTCAGGGAAATACCACGTTCTCCGACGACTGTTTCATCACCGTCAGGAAGTTGGGTGAAATCATCGAGAAGCGCACACGCCCTGACCGTCTTGTCGTAGAAGTGCGAGTCATAACGATGACCGAAAATAATGTTCTCCTTGACAGTGGCGTTCATGATCCAGGGCTGTTGGGCAACGTATGCAATATTACCATGTACTTCTACACGACCTTTTTCCTTCCAGAGATCACCCAAGATACTCTGAAGGAACGACGACTTGCCCATACCCACTCTACCAACAACACAAGTGAGTTCACCTTTGTGTGCAGTGAAGAAGATATCCCTCAGGACACTCTTACTCTCATGTCGGTTCCAAGAGAAGGTACCATCCCGGATTACCACGGACTCATCACCACGCTCTTCAGCCGCAGGGGACAAAACGATGGCGTCTGGCTGCACTTCTTCAGCTGCAAGAAACTCTGTCAAACGTCCAACAGCTACTGACGCTTCGATAATGGACGTTATCACCATGGGCAAGACAGCTAGCGGGAAAGTCAGAAGGTTGAAGAGGGACAAGGCCGGAAAGACGATATCCGTGGTCAGAGGCGTGGTCTTCGTCAGAACGAAGACGGCAAAGGTGGAGCAGGACACCAAAAACGGGGTGCTGGACCAAGTGAAATTGGCGAAAGCTTGGCCGGCACCGATCTTGCGGAGGTTCTTAAGTTCCAAGTCGTTTCGGACATAGTTGAGCTTGTTCATGAAGGCAGTGCTCCAGGCGTACAGCTTGATGCTCTTCATGTTGTTGATGATCTCGGCAATCAGGCGGCTTCGGGAGTCCTTGTTTTTCATCTGCTGTTTTTGCAGCGTCTTCATGTATTTCGCAATAAAGCCATTGATCGGAATCATGATAATCATCACTCCAATTCCAGCAAGCATGGACCAGCCCACAAGCTGGTATAGCGAGACCATGCAAAGAATGATTTGGAATGGCGCTGACCATACTTGCTGCGCGAACTGAGTGAGATCCTGCAAGCGCTGTGCATCAACAGCCATATAGTTGACGATATCGCCTGTCGACTTGGTAGCCCGACCTTCATTGGATAATTTCAAAGATTTCTTGTAGATTGCAGCAGCTAGGCCAGACTTGATACGCATGCCCGTAACAAATGCAAGTTGGAAGTATTGATGCTTATTGGAAGTCAGTAAAGGCTACTAAGGTCAAGGCCATCTCAACGGGTAAGCAACTTACAATCATGCTGGTCTGCAACACGGCGACGAAGAACATAGCAAGCGCGATAGCTGCACCTTTCACGACAGGCTGAGGTTCCTTTCCAGGCTTGTATGATTCGACGAACGAAATCAGAAAGCGCAAAAGCTGCGGCTGGGCGAAGGCCGCCAAGTCGTTGAAAACCTTGAAGACCGCCGCCAGAGCGTAAGGGCCACCATATGCCTTGAACAAGGCTAGCCACAGCGATGGCTTCTTCCGGTGCTGCAGCTCGTACTGCCATGCCTTATCGAAGTTGTCGCCAGTCGTTGAAGACTTGTCGCTGGGTTGAAGACCCCAGAGATCCTCCTCTGTAACAAACTGTTTGTAGCCATGCTTCATCATAGGTGTCATCCAAGAGAAGGTGAGCCGGGAGAAGATGGTAGCGTATTCGGCAGGACACTCTTCGCCGTCGTCATCGATCAATGCTTCGTATGCGCTCGCCCTCTTGGGCCACAGCCACTCTAATAAGAAGTCCACCAAAGAGAGCCCAACGCCGACAGTGAAAGTCACGAAGTAGGCAATATTCGAATCGTACACCTGCTGCGAGACGAGGGAACGGAGCTTCACAGCATATGAAAGCAGCAGAAACAGCCAGAAGAACAGAACCACGCCATTAGCGTTCCGTGCTCGAGCATGTTCAACCCATTGTATTACGAAGACGACACAAAGAGACGCAAGTGTCAGAAACGTTGTCAACACTCGAATGTCCCCGAACCATATGCCAGGAAAGTTGATAATCTGAATCGCGAGCTGGGCGACGACATCGGCGATTACGAGGACTAGTATGCTCTGGAGGAACAGCCAGGTTAGTACCATATCATATTGGACTAATTGCCTGCGCCTGGTAGATGGGGATCGAGAGCTTACCTGTTTCGTCCAGAAGTGCCAGTCCTTGGCCAAACTGACCACCTTGGACTGCCTGAGTAGATACCAAAGGGCGAGGGGTCCGCAGACGAGGCCAAAGATGGCGACAGATAAGACCCAGACATCAATGAAGCATGGGGTGAAATCAAATCGAAAGGGGCTCATAGGACCCCAACCCTCCTCGTTGCCGCATAGCGGCTGCTTGAACTCTTGTGTCGCGCTGAGGTAGCCGGACCCGAGCTGTTGCAGCGGCCGGTATCCGGTGAAGGAGCCGGTCGAGTGAAGGACCTGTTGCGACTGGTCGCCGTCGAATCGCATGACCGAGGTTAGGAAGTACAGGAGGCGGCGTCGACAAAGCTCATAATAAACGACAGGGAAGTCGGATGGCGCAATTGGTGAGTGACTAGACGCAACCGCAGGTTAAAAAGCAAACCTTCCTTATGCTATGTGAGGAAATAAGCTGGGTGGGAGAGGTGGTGTGGGTGGTGATAGGAAGTCCTTCCTGGAAGAATCGCGTGGGAAATTCGTCAGGTTACCTACTGCCTCTGTAAAGCCCGGGGGGACGGGATTGCTGATCAATCAAAAGAGAGGTCAGATAAGGTATGAGAGTATAAGGCGGTCTTTTTTTACCCGCCTCACCGATGGAACCTCCCTGACTCTAACGCCGGCTAGCTGCTTCTTCCGGATTCTCGGAATTAGTAATGCACTTCACGCTGCTATCCAGGCGTCAACTTTTCTCACGCGTCCGGTTTTTAGTTCGATCGAGGCCAGCCCACTTACCGTGGTCGTATTCCTGTACAATTGCTAGGATCAGCACCGCGCTTTGGGAGCTGGAGGAAGCTGTCAATGACAGCACCAATTCGACCTAGCGAAAACATCCCTCACACGACCGTCGAAGTGGACACAGCCCGCTATCGGGCTCATACTAACACAGGAGACCCCTGCCTTCCGAAGCTGAGAGTGTCCCATCGCTAATGCAAGCACGTTCTATGTAGCGGTACTGGTATGCAACCACTGTAGGGATGTTATCCAATGCTCATGAATGATGCCGTCCAATTTATAATGTAGTTTTTCATATTCCAATTCTACAATACAGGATCCCGACGGTCAGGTTAAGCTCACGTCTGCTTTGACCCGGCGACGATCACCCAAGTCCAGTGAGTCCGGTCTCATCATGATGGTTTGAATGGCAGGAAGCTAGGGTTAGAGTTCCGTCATACGTAATTGGCGCGGCCGTCCAGGCCGTCTTTGCGAGCACTCGCGTTCATGGAGTTGGTGGGGCATCCAGTACAGCATCGGGTCTCCGCTAGGTAGAGCTGCAACTTTATTCTAGCTCGGCCAGTCACCACATGCAGTGTCCTCGGCGCGGGGCTTTTTTTTTGTGTAACCAACTTCAAGTGTGAAAGTCGAATTGAAACCAGCGAGCTGCAATGCGAAGATCAAGACAAGACATAGAAGTGCACAAGTTCAGTATGAAAGAGACACGCGTAAGTATCAGATATGACAACATGTTGAGGCATTTATTCTAATCTGCGCACGAATCCGGGCCGCTTACTACCGGTCGAGAACATGCAAGTCAATGACAGGACACATCGTCTGTCTCAGCATCCAGCTATCATCCCAGGGACTGACTTAGACTGACTAAAGCAATGTTGCCCAGAGCAATTTACGTGCACTCAATTATAATAAGGCAAACCAAGGCTTGGTAGAGACTATGTAATTCATGGATTTGTAATTATCTTAGACAAGCTCAATCTGTACGGTACAATCTCCCAACCGGTGTATCAAACGTTTCGGGACTATATACTATTCATGGTACTCGTTTCCCATGAGCAATTCTATGCTGCAAAGGGTCCTTTCCGTACCTAATCGTCCCCAACGGCCACAAATACAGCTAGAAACGCAGCATATCCCGCAGTGGCGATGAAGACGGCTGCTTCGTCCGACGTGCTGCACCAAGCGAGCGTGAACCCAAACAGCAAGATGGCCACCGTAGAGGTGATGAGACACTTGGTCAAGGTCCGACCGATGCTCATAACAACCTGGGAGGTGTAGTGTTGTTAGATTGCATAGCAGGACTGGTCTTTCTCGCGGAGTAGTCCAGTCATTGCTTACCATGGGCACAATGACGAAGATGCCCCCGACGACGGCCGTGAGCAAACGTCTTGGGAACTCTTGTCTTCGCCGCTTCTCCTCGATTCGGAGGTCATGATCCAGTTCTGCCCCAGTAGCATCGCTTCTGGTGGTCGAGCTGGTAGCCAGCTTGGTGATCTCGCTTGTTGTCAAGACAACTACGTCGCTCGAGGGCGTCTTCCTTTTGTTCAAGGCAGCCTTGGATGATTTTGGGCTTATTTTGAGAGGAAACGGCGACACGAAGAATGCCCGTTGAGAAGGGCGAGTCCGGACACGGGGCAGTACTGGCCACGAGTGGCTGCTTGAACCCTTGGTCGGGCCGGGCACCGGCTCGGGAGCGCGCCCGCCGGCGGTATGTCATCGTGCTCATCTGTCGGGAGGTCTGGTAAATGGGGCATAGAGCTTCTTCGGTGCACCGAGCCACTCTCCTCCGTCTTGACTTGGTCGCTGTCCATCCTGTGAACGAATATGACTTGGGTCGAATTTGGTTCGTCTTCTAGCAGAAACTTGATGTCGGCATCAACTATTTCTAAACAAAGTCAATCCCGATTTGGAGTTTCAGCCATTGGCACATATGTTGCTCAAATGGGCTTGAGTATGAGGATTATTCCAGTGCCAGCCATGAACAGTGTTGCCTACTAGTCGCAGGGAAGGTGTCACTCGAGCGGTATGTGTGGGATTCTCCTTCGCCTTCCCGCCGTCCTTACCGTGTGTTGAGTGCTGTAGAGAGCACAGTCAGAGGGGCCGCAGAGATGTTCCTTCTCGCGCTAGCTTAACATCGGTTCTTGTATATCATCGTTACCATACTTGTCAGTAATCATAAATCTCCTGCCTTCTAAGAGACAAGGCACTGTATCATTTAGGCTGTGAAGTCCGACAAGAGGTGCATGCCCATGCCCCTGATTGAGTAGCATGAGGTGTCCCACGGGAATAACTAATAGTGATACCAATATGTCATATTCCGTATATGACACGAGAATCAATGTGATGGAGAACCAGTTATGCTCTTTACAGTGGGTGAGTCTGGGGACAGCACACAGGCTGAGGCATCTGTTCGACACGCCGCACTTACACGGATGTATTGGTGGAGCCCGATCATTGATGGATATGGCATTCGGGATACCTACCATCCAGGAAGACGCCGGCCATAATTTGAACCAACTGCATAATGTTTACATTCATGTATCACACTTAGTGAGACTCATATTTTTATTTTTTTTATTTTTAATATAGAGAAGTTGTGTAGTCATTAATCCGCTATATATAATTGAACTGTGCGAGTGACACGAACTGCTCTTTACGCGGTACCTTCGGACTTAAGATGACCTAATAGCGTAAACGCCCATCCCGCCATTTACCACCTAGTGATTAGATCATGGATCTCTATCAACCAACCTCAGCCCGTATAAACCTCCCATCAACACGCCTAGGGAAGAGTGCAGCGCCTGACGACGCAGGACGATTATACGAGTCTTTTTAGAGTACCCATTTATCAAAGTTCTCCAATTTGTTCCTTTGTTCACCGACATTCATGTAACACGTAGTTGCATGATCTCTTTTTTGAGGGTCAATGCCGCCGCCACTACCAGACCACTCCAGCTCGCCACTGCACGGATTGTCGAATGGTTTCGGGTCGCAGAACACGTCCAACCACAACTCCTCCGCCGCCGCCGCCTCCGGAGTTGCACCAGTAGCCGCAGCCTACAAGCGACGACAGTCCGACACCCGCGCCTCCGAACAAGACGCCAAGCGCGCCCGGCAAGGCAACCCCGCCCCGACGACGACGACGACCGAAACAACCCCGAGGATGAGCAAGCTACTGGGCAAACGGCCGGAGATCGTCGACCTGACGAAGCCGCGCTCCGCCATCCGGCCCCAGGACGGCGTCCGCAAGCTTGTCATCAAGAACCTGCGCACCGTGAACCGCACCAACGACCTCGACGAGTACTACAGCAAGACATGGAGCGAGCTGGACGCCGCCGTCCAGGCCATTTTCGCCCGACAGCAGCCGCAGCAGCCGTATGCGAAGCTGTACCGCGGCGTCGAGGACATTTGCCGCTATGGCGAGGCCAAGAAGCTCTACGAGGTCTTGCGTACGCATTGTGAGACCTATCTGAACGGGACCCTGTCCGACTCGATCCGAGCTGGCGCCGGCTCTTCCAACATCGAGGCGCTGCGGAGTGTACACAAGCATTGGGCGGTATGGAACCTCCAATCGGCGACCATCCGCTCGACTTTTAGCTATCTGGACAGGTCGTTCCTCTTGAGCTCGAAAGAGTTCCCGCAGCTCAACGACCTAGCAATTGGCCTATTCAGAAGGATGGTGTTTGTCAATTCAAAGATTGGACCTATGGTTTTGCAGGGCATGTGTGAGTTGGTGGATTTGGACCGAGGGGAGATCAACAATTCGATGCTGCTCTGTTGAAGGAGTCTATCTCCATGCTGAATGTCCTCAACATTTACGGCAAGTCCTTTGAGCCGCGCTTCCTGGAAACATCGGAAAGCTACTTCAGAGAATTCGCCGAAGAGAGCAGCACGGCGTCCCTGAAGTCGTACATCCTCGCGTGCGAGCGGTTGCTCGAGGCCGAAGACCACCGATGCAACGCCTACAACTTCGACAGCACGACGAAGAGGCAACTGATGGACAAGGCTCACGAGATTCTCGTCGAGAATTATTCCGAAAAGCTCTTGGACAGTGGCAGCGTTGGAAAGCTCATAGATGACAATGCTGTCGATTCCATGAAAGCATTGTACGATCTTCTGCGCTTTTCGAGTATTCAAAAGAGTTTGAAGGAGCCCTGGGAAGACTACATCAAGAGCACGGGATCCTCTATCGTCAATGACACTTCACGCGGAGATGAGATGGTGGTGCGACTACTCGAGATTCCGGAGAGCGCTTGATGTCATGATTCGGGACGCATTTAATCAGGATGATGACTTCACCTATGGGCTGAGGGAGGCCTTTGGTAACTTCATCAACGACAAAAAGATCTTATCTTCTTGGAAGACCGGCACATCAAAGGTCGGCGAGATGATCGCAAAATATATCGACATGCTTCTACGAGGCGGTCTCAAGACCATTCCAAAATCGCTCTTGTCGGACAACAAAGACCGTGCGGAAGCCGAACGGAGTGGCCAGGCCAGCACTGGCGATGAAGACGCAGAACTGGATAGACAACTAGATCAAGCGCTAGAGTTGTTCAGATTCATCGAGGGCAAAGACGTATTCGAGGCTTTCTACAAGCAAGACTTGGCGAGGCGTCTCCTGATGAGCCGCAGTGCCAGCGCCGATGCGGAGAGAAGCATGCTCACCAAGCTCAAGAGCGAGTGCGGTTCCAGTTTCACTCACAACCTCGAGCAGATGTTCAAGGACCAGGAGCTGGCCCGCGACGAGATGGCTTCCTACAAGTCATGGCTTGAAAACACCGGGCGGGATAAGAGCAGCGTCGACCTCACGGTCAGCATTCTGTCTGCAGCAGCATGGCCAACCTACCCTGACACGCAACTTCGTCTGCCAGATGAAGCTGCAAAACAAATAGAAACCTTCGAGAAGTATTACATCGGGAAGCACACAGGCAGGCGGCTAACATGGAAACACTCGTTGGCGCATTGTGTCGTCAAGGCGCGGTTTAACAAAGGCCCCAAAGAGCTGCTAGTTAGCGCCTACCAGGCTGTTGTTCTGGAGTTGTTCAACCAGCTCGAGGGCAAGCCGGACGAGGTTCTGTCCTTTGCCCAGATAGCCGAGGCGACCGGGCTGAACGAGCAAGATCTCAAGCGGACGCTCCAGTCCCTGGCGTGCGGCAAAGCCCGCGTGCTGACCAAACACCCAAGAGCCGAGACGTGAGCGAGACCGACACGTTTACGGTGAACAAGGGGTTCGCGGACCCCAAGTACCGCGTCAAGATCAACCAGGTGCAGCTGAAGGAGACCAAGGAGGAGAACCAGGACACGCACAAGCGGGTGGCCGCGGACCGGCAATTCGAGACGCAGGCGGCGATTGTCCGGATCATGAAGAGCCGCAAGACCATGACGCACGCCAACCTCGTGGCCGAGGTCATAAACCAGACCAAGAGCCGGGGTGCCGTGGACACCACCGAGATTAAGAAGAATATTGAGAAGTACGTTTTTTTGCGACTACTGCTTACCCCTTTCTACTTACCTCGTGCTTGACCCAATTACTAACATGACGATGGCAGGCTCATCGAGAAGGACTATCTCGAGAGAGAAGGTGGTTCCTACACCTATCTGGCATAGACTTGGTGTGTGTTTTTGGGTGTTGATAGGAAGCATGGAGAAACATCCATGAGGCCACCTGTGTGTAGAGATCATATCGTAAGGCCAACAGCAACATTAAAGATGTTCTTGATTAGCGTTCCTTCAGCGCTACAACACAACACACTTACTGCTCCATTTGAAAGCAATTGATTTATTGGCCTTGGGTACCCTCAAGATTTGCATGAAGGATGGCCTGAATAAGCGACGGATGTTGTTATGTACGGAATACAAATTCGGTATGACCATGTTGCTCTGGGAGTCAGGGGTTGTTCCGTTCGCCGATACATACATGTAGGAGCTGGCACAACGAGACGGTGCATGTCAACTTTCCTTCGGCAATACACCATACAATCAGTCAAACAAAGTATATTCTCATGCTACAGAAATTTCTAATATCTATATTTGAGCAATCGAACAAAGATTTCATCGCTGAGATCGGCTGGGATCGTGATGAATGCCAAGCATTGAATACCGATTTTTAGTTGCCATGCAGAGTGGAGCGCGCCATCGTTGATCGCCTAAGGGCGGCGGTACTGGGCGGGGTCCACCAACGGTGAGGGAATGATTCAGAGCCTTCGGAGCATTTACTGCGGTATGAAGTCATGAAACTCTGTCGATACTCTATTGATAGGCCGTTTCCTTCTGCCCAGACCCCTCAGCTGAACCATCCATCTCATACTGTACTACTACTACCCTAAGCAAGGCTCCTCCCGTCAGGCATTCCCACATCAGATTGGATGAGCGCCGGGCTATGATTTCATACTAACGTCAGAGACTCGAAAGGAGGCTGAAGTCAAAGGAAGGTACGAATGACGTTTTGAGTATCATCAAATGGAGGAAGGAGATCTCTGCGAACATAGATATATTCTCGCTGGATGCCCACGTATAGAGTAGGAGAACAAAAAATTGATCAATCCATCTCACTTTACCAAAACCACATCCAACTCCAACAAATCTACTCGTGATACCCTCCATTCCCCCTTCCATATCACCCACAAACTCACAGACACACACGAAACAAAAACCACACGCAAAATGGCACCCGGCGACCGACAAGAGCATCTGCGCAACGTGGCCGAGCAGGCGGAGCGTGACCTCAACTCGCAGGAGGCCAAGACCGGCCGCGGCAAGCAGAGCGTCAACGACGAGGCGGGCGTCGACACCCGCGTCGAGAACAAGTTCCCCGGCGCCGATGTGAAGTACGGTGCGGACCTGAGCACCAACGCGGGCTACAACAAGCGGATCCCGCCCGAAGAGGGTGGTGAGCTGGACGCTCGTGGCCGGTATGTCTTTTGTCCCCCCTCTCTCCCTCTTCTTACCTCTTTATCTTATATTCAAGACACTAACATGATGCAACACAGCCAAACCCGAGGCGAGCACTTCGAAGGTGTCGGCGGCCCCGAGCACAAGCTCGAGCGCCAGCAGCGCGACCTGGGTGGCTACGACAACGCGAACGAGGTGGGCTCGAGCCACCCGCACCCCGCGGGCGAGAACCTGGACGGCGGCCGCGTCGGCCTCGGCAGCGGCGACGCCTTGTCCGAGGGCCGCGAGGCGGTCGAGACTAACATGGCGAGCAAGAGCCACCCGAGCCACAAGGGCGAGTTCAAGGGCTCGGACTACTACACGCCCGAATCGGTGCCCGACTCCATCTCGGCTGAGGGGAACGTCGCGCCCGGTAGCGTGACGCAGGCTTCGCGCGAGTCGGAGGGGTACTAGAGGGGGGGAAAAGGAAGGCGATGAGTATAAGATGGAACTTGTATTATTAGCCCAAACGAGATTGGGTGCAATAGACCCTGACGAATTAACGAATGAATCAAAAGCCAATTGCTTTCAATCCATCTACGTACCTGGATAGGCTGTATGATTTTGTGGTATGTCGTATCAATAAACTCTCCTCAACGTAAACATTATTTCCAACCACCCTTGAAAGAGTCTGATATACTTATTGCCGCTATACCTCCTATACGCCTTAACTTGTCGTCACTCAAGTGGAGTACCATTCTTATCTTTTACACAGGTTAACCATTAATTCAGGTGATGATAATAGCAGCATGGTGACTGATAAAGTGTCCTTTACCAGTTGAATTTTTAACTCCTACATAGCCACGCGAAGCCGTCCGGGTTGACGCAGATACCGACGCGAGCCTGCAACTGGGCGGTACCGACAATGTTGCTGACGGCTTGGTTGACGTTGTAGTCGACCTGGGGCAGTGTCGGGCACGGCCGTGTAAATAGTATTCGTAGTCGAGCGACGGCGATGTGCGCCATCATGAGCCCTCAAAACACAGGATCCTTTCACATACGACCATATCCTGCTGAATACTAGGGATCCCGTCCGCTCTCCCATATATAAGCAGCAGAGAGGTCTCTTACTACTGGGAGAACGGAACTTGGACAGTGCTGAGGGGCTGTACCGTTTACCCCGCACCGTTTTCCGTTTCCGGCCTCATGAGATGACCGTTCCTTTGTACCCTTAGTTCACCATATCCTTCCACAACTCACTAAAATTTGGCCTAGCCCGGTGTGCGTGTAGCAATTCATAGCCCACCTCGGTTGATGGCCAAACGCCAATAACGTCATCCAAGAAGAGAGGCTCGGCTCATTACAGCCCGTACAATTCAGGTACCCGAGCCGTTTTGGAGGGGGTGCAGTGACCTCCCACCGCATCACAGCCCGTATATAGAGGAGCGTGACGGGCCCCAGATAACATTGCCTTCCTCTGTAACTATACCTATCCGATTACTATTTATAGTGTATTAAACTTCGACAATGTCTGACTGGGTAGAAGCTGGCCAAGAAGCTAGTGGCTGAGCGGTACTAAGGATGCCCTAATTCTAGTATCCGGCCTGGCGCTTAGTGTGGGTATCAGATGGAAGGTCGGGGATGGAATACTATATCCGAGTAACGGTACATTAATCCCTTTAAGGCAGGCGTGCAAATTGTCAGATATGAAGGATGGTTAAGCATATGGATCGAGCCATCCAGAAGCATATCTCCGGAACAGAGGAACCTTCCAACCGGATGTCCGAACATGGACGTGGCGGGCATAAAGAAGGAGGGCACATCTCTGATCGAGACGGACAGAGGGGGAAAAGAACAGACACAACCATAATCACTTAATACACCACATCTGACACAAATGCACGCCTGCTCTAAAGCTCTTACCGTCTTAATTATTTAAAGGGCGCCTTTTACCTCTTTTTAAGCTTAGGTAATACTCTTTATAAGACTAAGGTTTATCTTGTAACGAACGCTATCTAGGTTTGAAAAGAAACCTAGTAAGACGTACTGGGGTTTATATTAGTAATACGAGAGAGTATCCGAACGTGCGATAAAAGTCGCTTTTATTAATATAATAGGTAATAGCTTATAAAAACAAAGGTAATTAAGGTGCGTAAGTTTGGGGGTATTTATAATAGTTTTATTAAAGCTATTTATTTTATTAATAGGTTAAAATTAATACTTAAATTAATTATTAAAGTAAAAAGTATTTATATAAAATATATAGGGGACGTCCGTCGTTATATATTTAATCTCCTTCTTTATTAATCCGTTAGAACGTCCGCTAGCTTACGGTGATCCCGTTATCGGCTCATAGTGATCCATCCTTGGATCACAGTGATCCATTCTAGTGGCTTACTTAGGGGGCGTCGTGATCCCGTTGCTCCTAGCTTACTTATTAGAGCGGTAATCTAGTCGCTCCTCGTCCCGTGGCTCTTTCCTAGCTATTTTTTTAGGTCGGGTCTATCCTTTTATTATTTAGGATATCTTTGTAATTATATTTACGCGTTTTTATAGTATAAGAGAGTTTATATTAATATAGTTAATAATGCGGTCGGTAATTATAACGTTATAGCTTGGTCGGGGTATAATAGTTCCGTTCCGACGGGTAAAGTCTTAGCTATATAATTAGGTTAGGTTATAATATTATCCTCCTTTTTTTAACCGCTTTATTTTTAAAGTATTGATTTTATAAGTATTTTAATTACCTATATTATTAAATTATAATAGGTTTCCCTTTTTTTATTATTCTTTATTATAATATTTACTTATTATAACTAGTCGTATCGAAAAATCCCGGTCTAAAAAAACTATCGCGCGTTTAGCTCTTACCGTTAATATAAAATTCACGGGTAACTTAATTAATATACCCTGTACTCGTTATTTTTATTAAAACCTAGCTTATCGTATAAACGAGAAATTATTTCGTTATTCAGAATATATTCAGGTTAATCGCTCTTATAATAATACCTTTATTACGTCGGCCTTAATAAAGCTAGCTACTTAATAAAAAAAGCTAAAGGCGGAAGAGTTGGATATAAAAGAAGCTTTATTCTTTTTATAAACATAATTATCTACCGCCTTAAATTATCTAGCCCGTTTTTATCGTATAAAAAGGTTATAATAAAAAAACGTTCGGAGGCGTTTCGTTAAAGGATATAAGAGCTAGATAAAAAAGATAGTATCTCCCTTTCGATTATTACTTAAAAGAACTTCGTTCTTAATAACTTATATTCTTTAAATATTTTTAAGGATATTAATTAGTCGTTTCTTAGTTTAATAGGTTTTTCTAAGCCTAGGCCGTCGGTCCCCGCGGGGGAAGCTCCTTTTTAAACTTTTAAAGTTTTTCCGCGGCGTTCGCTAGGTGTTTCTTAAGCTTTTAAGTGTTATCTTTTAGTAAATAACTTTTTTATTAAACGAGGTATTAAGAGCTTTATCCTTCCTTTTTTTTATTAATAATTTCGTCGATTTTATACTTATATTAATCTATTTCGACTTTTAATTATATATCGATTAGGATTTTTTCGGCCGCTAGCTCGAGTAACGAAATATAAAATATAGGGTGTATTCGTATTATTTTAAATAGTAATAATCGGTAGTTAGTTTTTAAAATAACTTTTACGATTTTAAATAATCCTATCTTTTTAAAGTTTAATTTATTACTTAGTCGTTTTGTTTTAATATTTCGTTATAAGAGGTAAACTTTTTCTCTCTTTTTAAAGGTTGGTCCGTTTAACCTTGTTCGGTCGGCGTATCCCTTTATCCGTTATTAAAAGAAGGTGAGGTCTTGTTGTAGTGTAATCTGGAGTTCTTTTAATTTTTCGATTTGTATGGTCGCGATTAGTGCTAGCTCTCTTTTTAGGGGTTTTTTAGTAACTTTCGGGTTGTACCCGTAGTTCGTTCGGAATAGTAAAATGCGTGTGGCTTCGTTATTTGCGCTATTATAGGCGAATTAGGTTATAAGTAGTAGTTATACCTAATTATTTTATTCGTAATTAATATAGTAGCGTAGGTATTACTTTAGGGTTTAGTTTATTTATTCGGTTTGTCCGTCCGTTTAAGGGTGGTAAGCTGTGGATAGCTTATATTTAACGCCGAGTTATACTATTAGGGATTTTTAGAACTTGGCGGTAAACAGCTTATCTCTATTAGAGATAATTATTTCGGGTAGCCCGTGCTAGTTAACGATGGTTCGGAGGAACGTATACGTTAAGTTATTAGTATCGTTAAATTCTTTATATAATAAAAAGTAGGTATACTTTATAAATTTATTCGTAATAATTAAAATATTATCGTAATCGATCTTGATTAAGGGTTTTTTTAATAGGGGTAGCTTAATAACGAAGTTAAGTACGATAGTTTTCCATACTTTATCTGGCGGTAGGATTAGCTATAATTCTCTGTATAGTTGGTATTAGGTAGCTTTAGCTTTATTATAGAGGTTATATTTACCGATTACTTTAGTTATAATTAATTTAAGGTTTTTATAGTTAAATTATTTAGTAATCCTTTTTTAGGTTTTAAATATTCTTTAGTATCCGTGTATAGGGTGCTTATAGAATTCTTTAATAAAGTTCTCGCGATGCTATTCGGGGATATAAATCTTATCTCGGTAAAAAGCGAGACCGTTACGGTTTTCGAGGTAATCCTTAGGGTAGTTCGCGGGGTTAGGGGTTTAATTAAGTTACCAAAACTTAGTAACCTATTCGTTATTATATTAAACGTGATTCGTAACGTTTAGTTATTTTAAAGGTGCGAGGTTACCGTTTTAGTCGTAAATAAGAATTATTCGCGTTTTGGGCGGAACCTCTTTTTAGTAGTTTAGTCGTTAGCTTAGCGCGTCGGCGCGACCGTTCTCGTTACCCTTTTAGTAAATAATAATAAGGTTAAATTTTAAAAGGAATTTAAACTATTATATTTATCGTTTATTTAGCTCTTTAATAATAATAAATATTATAAAGTTTTTATAATCGATATAAACCTTAATTAGCTTTATTATTTCGTTAAAATAATGTTTTTATTCTTTATAAGCTTTAATAATAGTTATTAACTTTTTATTATAAATTTAATAATTAAGCTTTAATCCGTTAAGCTTTTTTAAAAAGAATACAACGGGGTGCAACTTTCCGTTATCGTCTCGTTAATTTAGCTATCCTCTGATCGCATAGTTTAATACGTTGGTCTCGACTTTAAAAAATTTAGACAGGTTTGTTACGCGAAGTATTAGTTCGTTAAGGATTCTTTCCTTAATATTATAAAGGCCTTATTTTCCTTCTCCGTTTATTAAAATAGTTTATCCTTTTTTATTAAGTTCGTTAAAGGTGTCGCTATTCTGTTAAATCCGGGGACGAAAATCTGGTAATAATTAACTAATCTTAAAAAGGATCTAATTTCTATAGCGTTTATAGGCGTAAGCCACTTTTTAATTATTAAGATTTTCGAAGGTTTTATTCAGATTTCGCCCGGGGATATTATGTATTTTATAAAAGTAACGGATCGTTAATAGAATTCGCTTTTTTTTAAATTAATTAATAGGTTAGTATTTTATAGCTTTTAAAGTATTAATTTTATATACTTTCGATATTACTCGTTATTCTTAAAATAAATAAGAATATTATTAAAGTATATTATAATAAACTTATCGAAATATTTTCGTAAAATATAATTAATTATAATTTAAAAATTAACTAATATATTAATTAAATTAAACGGCATAACTTAATACTCGAAATAGCCGTACTTAGTCCGGAACGCGGTCTTTTACTTTTCTCCTTTTTTAATTCGGATTAAGTTATATATATTAAAGAGGTCGAATATTATAAAGATTTTAATATGTAATAATTTATTCTATAAATCGCCGATTAAAAGTAAGGGGTACCGGTTTTTAATAATAATTTCGTTAAGCTTTTAATAATCGATATATATACGCTATTTAGGTTTTTTATTTTTACTCTTTTTTAGGACGAAGAGGATAAAAAAGCCTATTAGTAATATAAATAATCGAATAATTCTTTTCTCGAGATTTTTCGTAATATACTCTTTTAAAGCTTGTTCGTACTCTTAGTTAAGTTTATATATAAGTATGAATAAGGGTTTTTTCTTATCTTTAAAAAGTATTTTATAATTTTACTGTATATAAAACGGTAAGCCTATCTCTAGTTTTTTATTAACAAATGTTTCGAATTACCGGTACTTTTTTAATATAATTGTTATAACGTTCGGTTTAAACTTTTTAATAATAATATATACTTTAAAAACTTTAAGTTTATTAAAGGGTTACTTTTTAAACCGCTACTTATTAATTAAACCTCTTTTTAATATATCTTATTAAAGTTAGCCTATTTTTTAATTAATTTTAAAATTATTTACTCGTAATTAAAGTATTTTTAAAATTATATCGTATCTTATAACGTCCGTAATATTATACGTAATTCGTTTATAACGTTTTTTAATATCGATTAAAAGGTTCGTAACTTTCTTTCGTATTTCTTTATTATTGTAAGTTATAAATCCTTTATTAATAGTTTTAAATCGGTATAAGGCGTTTTTCTCCTATTATTCGAGTTTAAAGTAATTAATAATTCGTAATAAAATATAGTTTCTTTATACTTTATTATTAAATAACGCTTTAATATAAACTCTTTTTACGCCTATTACTAATATAATATACTCGTAAATAGCTCGATTATCCGTTATTTAATATAAAGACCTGTCTTAGTCCACCTATTATTATCCCTTTATAATAAGCGGCGTTTATTTCCCGAACGCGGCTCTTATAGGTAATTAATACTTCCTTACGATCGACCCTCGTATCGTCATTATCGTTCTTTTCGTTCTTTATAAAGCGTTTTTTAATATACTAGTAAAGGTGTTTTTATACTCCTCCTTATATAAAATACTGTCCTTAATACTTAAAATTCGAGTTCTTCGGGTAATTCGAAAATTTATTAAGTTCGTAATAATTTATAAACGTTTTATAACGTATCCCACAAGCGAATATCCTACATAAGCGAATATCCTACTTTTATAAACTTCCTTATAGCCTTAACCTTTTTTTATATTCTTTTACGTCCGAAAATGTTATAACTTTAAAAAAAGAATAATATAATTTTAACGCTTTAAACGTTCTAGGAAGACTCAATTTTAAACGTACGAAAAGCTATATTAATTTATTACGTTTTATTAAAAACTTTATAGCGTAAACGAAATAGCTAACCTATATAACGCGAAATATTTACGAATTCTCGAAAGCTTTTAAATTTCGAAAAAAATACGATTATTCGATATATTATTAATTTAAATACGCAATCGTTTCTTCCCCGGTTAAATAATATAAAAAATATAACGAATCGATTATTTAGTTTACGCGACGCGGAACGCGTCGGCGTTAATTAAGCCTTTAATTTTATACGATAATAACTAAACCTCTGGACGCGTTTTAATTAAAGAATTAATTATTAAAGAATCCTTTATAAAGATCCCGACGCGTATCGCGCGTAGTTTATTTTCGTACAGAATATAATTTATAAATATAGGATTTAAAAGGAGGATATTTATAATTTTGACGAGACCGGCTTTTTTATAAGCTAAATCTCGTTCGAAATAATCGTAACTATTTTTAATTAATATAAAAAGCTTAAGGTAATATAGTAAAAGAACCGGGAATAGGTTATAATTATTTAAAGCGTCGGATTATACGGTTACGCCATCCCTTCGTATATTATTTTTACCGGGAAAACGTACCTCTTTTCTTATTACGAAAACAGCTTATTATTAAAGGATTAGGTGATCGTAGTTATTAAAAATAGCTAAACTATGAATAAAAAAGGCGAAGATTAAATTCGATACTTTAATTAATATATTAAGTTTTATACGAAAGGTCGTTATTGCCTCCTAGTCCTAAATAGCTACGAAAGCTATTATTCGATAGCTTTCGAGCTCTATTATAAAAAGAACTCGATTATTATATTTTATATACCTTTTTATTTATTATATAAGCTCTAGCCTCTTAATATTGGCTATTTTTATATATTAAAAAAGGCGTACGGGAAAGAAATTAAATATTTTATACGGGCGTATATTATTTATATTTTAAAGGAGGACTTCTTATTAGCGTTTTTAAAAGCGTTTTAGGCGATTTTTACCGTTTCGAATATACGAAGAGGTTCTCGAAGGATAGGACTCGTCCCGTATAATCCGGAATATATTATTTTATAATTAGATATAAAGCTATATACTTTAATACCTCCGGGGACGTCTTTCGGCCTACTTATTTCTTAAGAATTAAAAACTTTAAATAACCTGATTAAAGCTTAATCCCAAACCGAATACGTTCGAAACCGTATCGTACAATATTAAAATAGCTTTTCGACGTTTATTTTAATTATTTTTAATTAGATCGTAAAGGTTATAATATATATTATATACCGAGTTGCTCTTTTAAAAGGTAAGAACGTAATATTTCGAAAAGTAAATAAAATACTTAGTCGGCGCCGCCGTACGAAAAAAAAACGGCTATAAAATGAAAAATCACTTCGTATATAAGCTAAAAAAGACCTATAGTTTTAAAAGGACGTTAATAAACAGTTATAAAACGAATCGCGTCGGAAGAGTAATTGTACGAGGACGTTTAGGACACGTTCATAACGCTATAAAATCTACGGAGAGCCCGGGTATAATACGCGTACTTATTAGAATAATATAGAAGTATTTAAAGATAAGGATTCCGATTAATTTTAATATATTAAATACGTTATAATAAAATTAATTTATATTTTATTAAAAGGGGTATAAAAGAATAAGATATTCGTTTATATAGGATATTCGCTTATAAGATACGTTAAATTTTTTAATAAGTTAAGGGGGTTTTTTTATTAAGTATATATTTATATATTTTAAAAGCGTTAAGCGTTTCTTTTTAAGCGTTTATAAGCTCGCGATTTTTTTTTAAGTATATTCGAAGTATCGATCTTCGAAGTATTCCTTTTAATTTCGTTTTTTTAAGTAATATTATTATAATTATTATAAGTTTTTTTATATTAATAAGTATACGCGCCGTCCGTTAAGAATTAATATTTAAATTTTTCCGATAATATAATTAAAATATAATTACGTAATAGGTCGTTTATTAATTTTTTAAAAAAACCATTTATATTTAAGTTTCTTTACGAAATGTTTTATATAAATATCGTATATATATAAAATTTATAAAAGTATAAAGTGTTTTTTATACGTAAAAGAGATTCGGATATCGTCCTTTATTATATAATTACTATAAATTATTTAATTAAATTTAACCGTAATAAATATTTAATATAAATATTTTAAATCGGGGTAAAAAATATTAAAAATAACTAATTACTTATCGATCCTTAAGTTTTTAAACTTTATAATTTTATTTATTAATTCTTTTATTAATATACTAATTAAAAGTTCATAGTTTAATAATTACGTTAATTAATTCGTAATATTATTTATAAAGTCGTTATCGTTATTATATAAAAGTGGTTACTTCTTCCGCAGTATCGCGACATGCTCTAGTTATAGTTTTTATTTTTAAAGGTTTTTAAAAACTATTTAATACCTTTTTTATCCGTTAGGTATAAAATATACCTATTATTATAATAAATTATTTAAAATAGGTTACCGTATTTAATAATAACGTTACTATTTTTAATAATTATTATCAAAATATTTTCTGTTTTAATAGCGTTAATGTATTATCCGTTTAATATTCGTCGGAAGTTTTTTTTCGATACTTAATATTTTCGAACATAATATCTTTATTTTTAATAATTATAATAAATAAAGCGCTTTTTTTTATTTAAATTATTATATTTAATAATATCGAAATTTATAAGTTTATTATAATAATTATATGTTATAATATTTTTAAGCGGTATATTATTATATTAATATAATTATCCGGTATTAATTTATTATAATAGTTCGCCTTATTTCTCGCGGTATTATTTATATATACGAATATTAATTTTAATAATAAATTCTATGTATAAAAAGAAATTATTAAAAGTATTTAACCGATTAAATTTATTTTTAATATTTTTTTTAAGCTTTAATAATATATTATAATTTTTATAACTTCGGTATAATTTAATCGAATTATAATACGTTAGAATTCGGCTATATAAAAAGCGGTTAATCCTTTTTATTTAAAGGTTTCGAGTTCTTTCTCCGCTTATCGTTTTTTATTAAGGTTTTAGAAAAATAATTTAAAAGCTTGCTTAAAGCTATCGTAATTTTCGAAAATTCGTTATACCTCCGCGCGGCATAACTTAACTTATTAATTATTTTTTACGAGTTTATTTAAGTAGGGTGCGAATTGTATAAATATTTTACTTTTAAAAAACGAAGCAGCGTAAATAACTCGCTAAGACGCGTTTTAAAACGTTTTTTCATAAAATTATTAATAAGCTTTAACTTAGACGAGGAAGCTTCGAAAATTCCCGCTCGTCCCGTTAAATAATATTAAAGTATTAATCTTTATACCCTTTTTAAGTACGATAAAGGTTTAAATAATACTAATAGTTATATAAAAAAGACGTACTTTTTCGCGTAATTTATCGATATTATAGGGTATTTATTCTAAAGTATTTTTAATTCGGAGCTCGTTATACTCTTTTTTAAGCCGTGCGTAATAATATTAATAATTAGCGTTTTTTTTACTTGAGCTTTTTAATTTATTTAATTAGCGTTAATCGGGTAGGCTCGTCGTTATTATTCTTATTATTAACCTTTGTAATAAGGTCTCGCTAGGAGGTATTAAAGGTGACGATAGGGATCTTTCCTTATCGGACGGTGTTATTAAAGCTAGACGTAAATATAATTCTTATAATATTATTACTCGAAGGTTTAAATAATAATTCGTAAGAATAAAAATAATTAAAATATAATAAACGTTATTTAAGTTTTAAAAAAAACTTAATAAAACGTATTAAGGTTTATATTAATAATATAAAAAAGTATTTAAATATATAATAAAAGTCCGCTTTTATTAATATAATAAATAATAACTCGTAAAAACGATAATAACCGAGGTATATAGGTTTAAAAATATTTATAATAAAATCGTTAAGGCTATTTATTTTATTAATAAATTAAAATTAATATTTAAATTAATTATTAAAATAAAAAGTATTTATATAAAATATATAAAAAATATTTATAATTATATATTTAATCCCTTTTTTATTAATCCGTTATTATTTAATAATCTCGCTTAAACGCGTTCGGCGCTACTTAATAATCTCCCTTAATTACGCTCGACGTTATTTAATAATTTCTCTTAATTACGCTCGGCGCTGCTTAATAATCTCCTTTAAGTGTTTATCGCGTTACGTAACTTATTACCGGCCGCCGTCGCTTATAAGCGTATTTGTCCTATCGCTAGGCGAAATGGTATTATCTTTATTCGTTATTAAGGAAAGTTTAGCTTTATATTAATATAACTAGCGGTACGGTTTGTAGCTATAGTATCGTAGCCTAATCGGGGTATGGTAGTTCCGTGCCGGTAGGTGGGGTTCTTAGCCGTATAGTTAAGTCGGGTCGTAATACTAAGGTATCCTTAAAATTATATTATATCCTGCGACGTCTATAATATTATACGTAATTCGTTTATAACGTCCTTTAATATTAACCGGAAGGTTTACGACTTTTTTCCGTACTTCTTTATCGTTATAAGTTATAAATCCTTTATCGACGGTTTTAAATTAATATAAGGCGTTTTTCTTTTATTATTCGAATTTAAGGTAATTAACGATTTATAATAAAATATAGGTTTTTTACGTTCCGTTATCGAGTAGCGCTCTAATATAAACTCTTTTTACGCTTATTATTAATATAATATACTCATAGATAGCTCGATTATCTATTATTTAATATAAGGACCTGTCTTAATTCGTTTATTATTATCTTTTTATAATAAGCGGCGTCTATTTTTTAAACGCTATTTTTATAAGTAATTAATACTTCTTTATAATTAATCCTCGTATTATTGCTATTATTCCTTCCGTTCTTTATAAGGCGTTTTTTAATATACCGGTAAAGGTATTTTTATACTCTTCCTTATACGAAGTACTATCCTTAATATTTAAAACTAGGTTTTTCGAATAATTCGAAATTTTATTAAGTTCGCGATAATTTATAAACGTTTATAAATTATTTAATAAATTAAAGGGGTTCTTTTATTAAGTATATATTTATATATTTTAAAAGCGTTAAGCGTTTTCTTTTAAACGTTTATAAGCTCGCGATATTCTTTAAGCGTATTTAAAGTACTAATTTTTAAAATACTCTTTTTAATCTCGTTTTTTTAAATAATATTATCGTAATTATTATAAGTTTTTTTATATTATTAGGTATATACGCCGTCTATTAAAGACTAATGTTCGGATTTTTTTAATAATATAATTAAAATGTGGTTACGTAATAGGTCGTTTACTAATCTTTCGAGGAAACTATTCGTGTTCGAGTTTCTCCGCGAGGTGTTTTATATAGGCATCGTATATATATAAGATTTATAAGAGTGTAAAGTATTTTTTATACGTAAAAGAGATTTAGGTATTATTCCCTACCGTATAATTATTATAAATTCTTTAGTTAAACTCGGCTATAATAAGTATTTAGTATAGATATTTTAAGTTAAGGTAAAGAATATTAAAAATGGCTAATTATTTATTAATCTTTAAATTTTTAAACTTTACGATCTTATTTCTTAATTCTTTTATTAATATATTAACTAGACGTTTATAGTTTAGTAATTACGCTAGTTAATTTGTAATATTGTCCATAGAGTCGCTATCGTCGTTATATAGGACAGGTTACTCCCTCCACAGCATCGCGACGCTCCGGTTATGGTCTCCACCTTTAGGGGCTTTCGGAAACCATCTAGTACTTTCTTTATCCGCTAGGTATAAGGCGCTCCTATCGTTATAATAGGCTATTTAAAATAAATTACCGTATTTATTAATAGCGCTACTACTTTTAATAATTATTATTAAGGTATTTTTTTAATATTTAATATTTTTAAACGTAATATCCTTATTTTTAATAGTTATAATAAATAACGCGTTACTTTTTATTTAAATTATTATATTTAATAGCGTTAAAATTTATAGGTTTATTATAATAACTATACGCTGGAATATTTTTAAGCGGTATATTATTATATTAACGTAATTATTTAATATTAATTTAAATTTAATTAGTTTATTATAATAATTCGCTTTATTTTTTACGGCGTTATTTATATATACGAGTATTAATTTTAATAGTAAATTCTATATATAAAAAGAAATTATTAAGGGTATTTAATTAATTAAATAAATTTTTAATATTTTCTTTTAAACTTTAATAATATATTATAATTTTCGTAATTTCTATATAATTTAATTAAGTTATGATACGTTAGAATTGGGCTATGTAAAAGGCGGCTAATCCTTTTTATTTAAAGGTTTCAAGTTCCCTCTCCGCCTGTCGTTTTTCGTCGGGGTTTTAAAAGAGTGATTTAAAGGCTTGCTCGAAGCTATCGTAGCTTTTAAAAATTCGTTATACCTTTATACGGCATAGTTTAATTTATTAATCGTTTTTTACAAGTTCGTTTAAATAAGGTTCGAACTAAGCGAATACCTTATTTTTAAAAAATAAAGTAATATAAACGATTCGTTAAGTAGCGTTTTAAAATATCCTTTTATAAAATCGTTAATAGGTTTTAATTTAAACGAAAAAGCTTCGAAAATTCTCGCTTATTTTATTAAATAATATTAAAGTATTAATCTTTATACCCTTTTTAAATATAATAAGGGTTTAAATAATATTAATAGTTATATAAAAATAACGTACTTTTTCGCGTAATTTATTAATATTATAGGGTATTTATTCTAAGGTATTTTTAATTTAGAGCTCGTTATGCTTTTTCTCGAGCCGTACGTAATAATATTAATAATTAGCGCTTTCTTATTCGAATTCTTTAATTCGTTTAATTAGCGCTTATTAAATAAGCTTATCGTTATTATCGTTACTATTAATTTCTATAGCAGGGTCTCGCTAAGAGGTGCTAAGGGTAGCGATAAGGATCTTTCTTTATTAAACGGTATTGTTACGACCTGACCTAATTATACGGCTAAGGCCTATAAATCACCGGGCCGGATTTACGATACCCCGCCTGTGCTATAATATTACGGCCACCGACCGCGCTACTAATTATACTAATATAGACGCGCCTATATTATAAAAGCGCATAATGATTACAACGACGGTGTCCCGAATAATAGCCGGCTAGATATAACCCCAAGGAGCAGCAAGAATAACGTTACGTGAAGGATCACGAGGATCATTAGAAACGGCGAAGTGAGCCAGTAATTTAATTAACGAAGGGATTACCCGGGTTATTAAAATATAAAGGTGAGCTAAGTAATTTAATAAATTAATAAAAGAGGAGATTAAATATATAATAACGAACGTTTTTTATATATTTTATATAAATATTTTTTATTTTAATAATTAATTTAAATATTAATTTTAATTTATTAATAAAATAAATAGCCTTAATAACTTTATTATAAATACTTTTAAAATTTATATTATTTAATTACCTCCGTTTTTATAAATTATTATTTATTATATTAATAAAAACGATTTTTACCGCACGTTTAAATACTTTTTTATATTATTAATATAAACCTTAATATATTTTATTAGGTTTTTTTTAAACCTAAATAATATTCGTTATATTTTAATTACTTTTATTTTTACGAATTATTATTTAAACTTTTAAATAATAACTTTATAAGAATTATATTTATATTTAGCTTTAATAATACCGCCCGATAAGGAAAGACTCTTATCGCTACTTTTAATACTTTTTAACGAAACCTTATTATAAACGTCGATAGTGATAATAACGATAATAAACTTACTTAATAAGTATTAGTTAAGCGAATTAAGGAATTTGAACAGGAGAGCGCTAATTATTAATATTATTACGTTAAGTTTAAAAAGGAGCGCGACGAGCTCCTAATTAAAGGTACCTTAGAATAAATATTTTATAATATTAATAAGCTACGTAAAGAGATACGTTTATTTTATATAATTATTAATATTATTTAAACCTCTATTATATTAAAAAAGGGTATAAAGATTAATACGTTAATATTTTTTAATAAGATAAGCGGAAACCTTTAAAACTTTTTTATTTAAATTAAAGCTTATTAATAATTTTATAAAAAGATATTTTAAAACGTTATTTAACGAGTTATTTACGTCGCCTCGTTTTTTAAAAATATAATACTCGCTTAATTTAAACTTTATTTAAATAAACTCGTAAAAAATAATTAATAAGTTAAGCTATACCGCATAAAGGTATAATATATTTTTAAAAGTTAAGACGGCTTCGAGCACGCTTTTAAATCATTTTTTTAAAACCCCAACGAAAAGCGACAGGCGGAGAGGGAACTTGAAAACTTTAAGTAAAAAGGATTAGCCGCTTTTTATATAATTAAGTTCTAACGTATTATAATTTGATTAAATTATATTAAAATTATAAAAATTATAATATATTATTAAGAATTAAAAGATAATATTAAAAATAAACTTAGCTAATTTAATACCTTTAATAATTTTTTATTATATATAGAATTTATTATTAAAATCGATACGCGTATATATTAATAACGCCGTAAAAAGCGAGGCGGATTTTAATAATAAATTAATTAAATTTAAATTAATACGGGGCGATTATATTAATATAATTATATACCGTTTAAAAATATTACGGTATATAATTATTATAATAAGCTTATAAATTTTAACGTTATTAAATATAATAAATAAGGTAAAAAATTACGCGGTATTTATTATAATTATTAAAAACTAAGATATTATATTTAAAAATATCGAGTATTAAAAAAAGATTTTTAATAAATTTTTAACGAATAGTAAATTAATATTATTAAGGTAAAAAATATTTTTATAATAATTATTAAAGATAATAGCGTTATTATTAAATACGGTAGTTTATTTTAAATAATTTATTACGATAATAAATGTATTTTTTATTTAACGGATAAGGAAAGTATCGAATAGTTTTTTAAAACCCTGGGAAGTAAAAAGGATTATAGCCGAAGCGTTATAATAACGCGAAAAAAACGATCTTTATTTTATAACGAAAATAATAATTTAATAAATAATATTACGAATTAATTAAAATAATTTATAAATTATAAACGCTTAATAAGTATATTAATAAATAAATTAATATACGGGATTATTAAGTTTAAAAACTTAAAAATTAATAAATAATTAGTTATTTTTAATATTTTTTACCCCGATTTAAAATATTTACGTTAAGTATTTATTACGACTGGGTTTAATTAAAAAATTTATAATAATTACGCTATAAAAAATAATTTACGAATTTTTTTTATATACGAAGGATATTTTATACTTTTATAGGTTTTGTATATATACAATACTTATATAAAATACTTCGCGGAGAAGCTCGAGTATAAATAGTTTCTTTAAAAGATCGGTAAATGACCTATTATATAACCATACCCGGACTATATTACCGGAAAAATCTGAACGTTGACCCCTAATAAACAACGCGCGTATTTATTAATATAAAAAGATTTACAGTAATTACGATAATATTATTTAAAAGGACGAGATTAAAGGGAGTATTTTAAAAATTAATACTTTAAATACGCTTAAAAAAAATTACGAGCTTATAAACGTTTAAAAAAAAGTATTTAATACTTTTAAAATATATAAATATATATTTAATAAAAAAACCTTTTTAATATATTAAAGAATTTATAAAGCGTTTATAAATTATTACGAACTTAATAAATTTTTAAATTATTCGAAAAACCTGGATTTTAAGTATTAAGGATAGTATTTCGTACGAGGAGAAGTATAAAAATACTTTTATTAATATATTAAGAAGCGCCTTATAAAAAACGGAGAAAATAATAGCGATAATATAAGGATTGATCGTAAGAAATTATTAATTATTTATAAGAGTAGCGTTCGGGAAACGAACGCCGCTTATTATAAAGGGATAATAAAAGGCGGACTAAGATAAGTTCCTATATTAAATAATAGATAAACGAGTTATTTATAAGTATATAATATTAATAATAGGTATAAAAAGAGTTTATATTAAGGCGTTACTCGATAGCGGAGCGTAAAGAAATTATATTTTATTACGAATCGTTAATTGCCTTAAACTCGAATAATAAGAGAAAAACGCCTTATATTAATTTAGGACTATCGATAGAGGATTTATAATTTATAACGATAAAGAAGTATAAAAGGAAGTTATAAACCTTCCGGTTAATATCGAAGAACGTTATAAACGAATTACGTGTAATATTACGGACGTTATAAACAAATTACGTGTAATATTACAGACGTTATAAGATACGATATAATTTTAAGGATACTTTAATTACGGGTAAATAATTTTAAAATTAATTAGAGAATAGGCTAACTTTAGTAAGATATATTAAGAAGAGGTTTAATTAATGGGCAGCGGTTTAAAAAGCGACCCCTTAATAAATTTAAAGTTTTTAAAGTATATATTATTATTAAAGAGCTTAAACCGAACGTTACGATAATTATATTAAAAAAGTACCGGTAATTTAAAGTATTTTTTAATAAGAAATTAGAGATAGGTTTATTGCTTTATATATAATGAGATTATGAGATACCTTTTAAAAATAGGAAGGAACCCTTATTTATACCTATATATAAATTTAATTAAAAGTACGAACAAGCCTTAAAAGAGTATATTATAAAGAATCTTGAGAAAGGAGTTATATAATTATTTACGTCGTTAGCAGGCTTCCTTATTCTTTTCGTTTTAAACAAGAGTAAGGACGAGAAACCTAAATAACGTATATTTATCGATTATTAGAAGCTTAACGAAATCATTATTAAAAACCGGTACCCCCTTCCCCTAATCGGCGATTTATAAAATAGATTATTATACGTTAAAAGTTTTATAATATTTAACCTCTTTAATATATATAATTTAATTTGAATTAAAAAAGGAAAAGAATAAAAAACCGCGTTTCGAATTAAGTACGGTTATTTTGAATATTAAGCTATGCCGTTTAGTTTAATTAACGTATTAATTAATTTTTCATTTATAATTAATTATATTTTATAAGAATATTTCGATAAGTTTATTATAATATACCTCGATAATATCTTTATTTATTTTAAGAATAACGAGTAGTATCGAGAGTATGTAAAATTAATATTTTAAAAGCTATAGGACGCTAATTTATTAATTAATTTAAAAAAAAGCGAATTTTATTAACGATCCGTTACCTTCATAAGATATGTAGTATCCCTAGGCGAAATCCGAATAGAATTTTCGAAAAGTGTAATAGTTAGAGAGTGGTTTATACCTATAAGCGTTACGGAAATCAGATCTTTTTTAAGATTAGCTAATTATTATCAGATTTTCGTCCCCGGATTTAATAGAATAATAATACCCTTAATAAATTTAACGAAAAAGAACGAATTATTCTAATAAGCGAAAAAAGAGGATAAGGCCTTTTATAATATTAAAAAGCGAATCCTTAACGAATTAATACTTTGCGTAATAAACCTGTCTAAGCCTTTTAAAATTAAAACTGACGTATCGAACTATACGATCGGAGGATAACTTAATTAACGAAACGATAACAGGAAGATATACCTGGTCGTATTCTTTTCGAAAAAGCTTAACGAATTAAAGCTTAATTATTAAATTTATAATAAAGAGTTAATAGCTATTATTAAAGCTTATAAAAAATAAAAATATTATTTTAACGGAATAATAAAACTAATTAAGGTTTATATTAATTATAAGAACTTTATAATATTTATTATTATTAAAGAATTAAATAAACGATAAGTACGATAGTTTAAATTCTTATTAAGATTTAATCTTATTATTATTTATTAAAAGGTGTAACGAACGTTATCCGGGTTCCAAAAGAAACCTAGTAAGACGTACTGGGGTTTATATTAATAATACGAAAGAGTATCTAAACGTGTAATAGAAGTCGCTTTTATCGATATAATGTGTAATAGCTGTAAGAATAAAGATAATTAAGGGGCGTAGATTTAAAGGTATTTGTAATAGAGTTATTAAGGCTGTTTACTTTATTAATAGGTTAAGATTAGTATTTACATTAATTATTAAAGTAAAGAATATTTATATAAAATATATAGGGGACGTCCGTTATTATATATTTAGTTTCTTTTTTTATTAATCCGTTAGGTCGCCCGTTAATTTACGGTAAGCTTGTTATTAATTTATAATAATCTATCCTTTAGATTACGGTAATCTATTTTAATAACTTATTTAAGGCGTTATAACCCCGTAGCTCCTAGCTTATTTAGTAGCGCGGTAATCCGGTCGCTTTTTATTACGTAGTTCTTTTTTAGCTGCTCTTTTAGGTTAAGTTTATTCTTTCGTTATTTAAAATATTTTCGTAGTTATGTTTACACGTTTTTATAATATAGGGGAGTTTATATTAATATAGCTAATAATATAGTCGGTAATTATAACGTCGTAACTTAGTTAGGGTATAGTAATCTCGTTTTAGCGAGTAAGGTTTTAACCGTATAATTAAGTTAGGTTATAATATTATCCTCCTTTTTCTAAATATTTTATTTTTAAAGTATCGATTTTATAAATACCCTAGTTACCCATATTATTAAGTTATAGTAGGTTTCTTTTCTTTATTATTTTTTATTATAATATTTATTTATTATAATTAGTCGTATTAAAAAATCTCGGTTTAAAAAAACTATTACGTATTTAATTTTTATTATTAATATGGAATTTATAGGTAACTTAATTAGTATATCCTGTACTCGTTATTTTCGTTAGAACCTGGCTTATCGTATAAACGAGAAGTCGTTTCGCTATTCGGAGTGTATTCGAGTTAGTCGTTTTTGCGATGGTATTTTTATTACGTCGGTTTTAACGAGGCTAGCCGCTTAATAGAAAAAATTAGAGGCGGAGGAGTCGGACGTAGAAAAAGTTTTATTCTTTTTATAGACGTAGCTATTTACCGCCTTAAGTCGTTTAGCCCGCCTTTATTATATAAAGAAAGTTATGGTAAAAAAGCGTTTAGAGGCGTTTCGTTAGGGAATATAAGAGCTAAATAAAAAGGACGGTATTTTTTCCTCGATTATTAATTAAAAAAACTTCGTTTTTAATAACCTATATTTTTTAAGTATTTTTAAAGATATTAATTAATCGTTTTTTAATTTAGCGGGTTTTTTAAAGCTTAGGCCGTTAATTTTTATAGGGGAAGCTTTTTTTTAAACTTTTAGAGTTCTTTCGTAACGTTCGTTAAATATTTTTTAAGCTTTTAAGTATTATTTTCTAATAGGTAACCTTTTTATTAAACGAGGTATTAGGAGTTTCGTCCTTTCTTTTTTTTATTAATAATTTTATTAATTTTATATTTGTATTAATTTATTTCGATTTTTAGTTATATATCGATTAAGGTTTTTTCGGCCGCTGGCTCGAGTAATAAAATATGAAATATAGGGTGTATCCGTATTATTTTAGGTAGCGATAGTTAGTAGTTAGTTTTTAAAATGATTTTTATAATTTTGAATAGTTTTATTTTTTTAAAGTCTACTTTATCGCTTGGTCGTTTTATTTTAATATTTCGTCGTAAGAGGTAGACTTTTTTTCCTTTTTTAAAGGTTAGTCCTTTTAATTTTATTTAGTTGGCGTATCCTTTTATTCGTTTTTAGAGGAAAGTAAGGTTTTATTATAGTATAATTTAGAGTTCTTTTAATTTTTCGACTTATATGGTCGTAATTAGTATTAGCTTTTTTTTAAAAAGTTTTTTTGGTAATTTTTAGGTCGTACCCGTAGTTTATTTAAAATAGTAAGATACGTGTAGCTTCGTTATTTACGTTATTATAAATAAATTAAGCTATGAGTAGTAGTTATATTTAATTATTTTATTCGTAATTAATATAGTAGCGTAAGTATTATTCTAAGGTTTAGTTTATCCGTTCGGTTTATTTATCCGTTTAGGGGTGGTAAGCCGTAGATAGTTTATGTTTAATTTTAAGTTATGTTATAAGCGATTTTTACAATTTGGCGGTGAATAGTTTGTTTTTATCGGAGATAATTATTTCGGGCAGCTCGTATTAGCTAATAATTATTCGAAAAAATGTGTACGCTAGGTCGTTAGTATCGCTAAATTTCTTATACGGTAGGAAGTAGGTATATTTTATGAGTTTATTTATAATTATTAGGATATTATCGTAATCGATCTTAGTTAGGGGTTTTTTTAATAGGGGTAGCTTAATAATAAAGTTAAGTATAATAGTTTTTTATATTTTATTTAGTGGTGGGATTAGCTGTAATTTTCTGTATGGTCGGTATCGAGTGGCCTTAGTTTTATTATAGAGGTTGTATTTGCCGATCATTTAGGTCACGATTAGTTTAAGGTTTTTATAATCGAACTGTTTAATAATCCGTTTTTAGTTTTTAAATATTCCTTAATACCCGTGTATAAGGTGTTCGTGGAATTTTTAGATAAAGTTTTTATAGTACCGCTTAGGGATATAGATCTTGTTTCGGTAAAAGGTAAAACCGTCGCGGTTTTTAAAACGATCCCTAAAGTAATTCGCGAGGTCGGGGGTTTAATTAAATTATTAGAACTTAGTAACTTAATTATTATTATATTAAACGTGGTTTATAATATTTAATTATTTTAATAGTATAAGGTTGCCGTTTTAATTATAAGTAAGGATAGTTCGCGTTTTAAGTAAGGCTTTTTCCTAATAGTTCGGTCGTCGGCTTAATACGTTAACGCGACTATTCTTATTATTCTTTTAATAAATAATAATGAGGTTAAATCTTAATAAGAATTTAAATTATTATATTTATTATTTATTTAATTTTTTAATAGTAATAAACGTTATAAGGTTTTTATAATTAATATAGATTTTAATTAACTTTATTATTTTGTTAAAATAATGTTTTTATTTTTTATAAGCTTTAATAATAATTATTAACTCTTTATTATAAATCTAGTAATTAAGCTCTAATTCGTTAAGTTTTTTCGAAAAGAATACGACCGGGTGTGATTTTCCGTTATCGTTTCGTTAATTAAGCTATCCTTTAATTATATAGTTTAATACGTCGGTTTCGATTTCGAAAAGCTTAGACGGGTCTGTTACGCGAAATGTTAGTTCGTTAAGAATTCGTTCTTTAATATTATAAAAGGCTTTATTTTTTTTTCTATTTATTAAAATAGTTCGTCTTTTTTCGTTAAATTTATTAAAAGTGTTACTATCCTATTAAATCTAGAGACAAAAATCTGGTAATAATTAGCTAATTTTAAGAAAGATCTAATTTTTATAGCGTTTATAGGCGTGAGCTACTTTTTAACTGTTAAAATTTTTAAAGATTTTATCCAAATTTCGTTTAAAAATATTACGTATCTTATAAAGGTGACGGATTATTAGTAAAATTCGTTTTTTTTTTAGGTTAATTAGTAAATTAGTATTCTGTAGCTTTTAGAATATTAGCTTTACATATTTTCGGTGCTATTTATTATTTTCGGAATAAATAAAGATATTATCGAGGTATATTATAATAAATTTATCGAGGTATTTCTGTAAAACGTGGTTAATTATAGATTAAAAGCTAGTTAATATATTAATTAAGTTAAACGGCATAGTTTAGTATTCGAAATAGTTATATTTAGTTCGGAACGCGGTTTTTTATTCCTTTTTTTTAATTCGGATTAGGTTATATGCGTTAAGGAGGTTAAATATTATAAAAATTTTAACGTGTAATAACCTGTTTTATAAATCGCTAATTAAAGGAAAAGGGTACCGGTTTTTAATAATAATTTCGTTAAATTTCTAATAATCGATATATATACGTTATTTAGGTTTCCTATTTTTGCTTTTTTTTTGAACGAAAAGGATAAGGAAGCCTATTAGTAACGTAAATAGTTATATAACTCTTTTCTCGAGGTTTTCCGTAATATACTTTTTTAAAGCTTGTTCGTGCTCTTGGTTAAGTTTATATATAGGTATAAATAAGGGCTCTTTCTTATTTTTAAGGGGTATTTTATAATTTTATTATATGTAAAGCGGTAAGCTTATTTTTAATTTTTTATTAAAAAAAGTTTCGAATTGCCGGTACTTTTTTAGTATAATTGTTATAACGTTCGGCTTAAGCTTTTTAGTAATAATATATACTTTAAAAATTTTAAGTTTATTAAGGGGTTATTTCTTAAACCGCTACTTATTAATTAAACCTCTTTTTAATATATCTTATTAAAATTAACCTATTTTCTAATTAATTTTAAAATTATTTACCTATAATTAAGGTATTTTTAAAATTATATCGTATTTTACGACGTCCGTGATATTATAGGTAATTCGTTTATAGCGTTTTTCGATATTAATTAGAAAGTTCGTAACTTCTTTTTATACTTTTTTATTATTATAAGTTATAAATCTTTTATCGACGGTTTTAAGTCGGTATAGGGCGTTTTTTTTTATTACTCGAGTTTAAAATAATTAACGATTCGTAATGAAATATAGTTTCTTTACGTTCCGCTATCGAGTAGCGCTTTAATATAGACTCTTTTTACGTTTATTATTAATATAATATACTTATAAATAGCTCGATTATCCGTTGTTTAGTATAAGGACCTGTTTTAGTCCGCTTTTTATTATCTTTTTATAATAAGCGGCGTTCGTTTTTTAAACGCTGCTCTTATAGGTAATCGATATTTTTTTACGATCGATCTTCGTATTATTATTATTATTCTCTCTATTCTTTTTAAAGCATTTTTTAGTATATTAATAAAAGTGTTTTTATATTCTTCCCTACGCGAAATACTATTTTTAATACTTAAGATCCGGGTTTTTTAAACGATTCGAAGGTTTATTAAATTCGTAATAATTTATAAACGCTTTATAAGTTCTTTAATATATTAAAGGGTTCTTTTATTAGGTATATATTTATACGTTTTAAGGGCGTTAAGCGTTTTTTTTAAACGTTTATAAGCTCGCGAATTTTTTTAAGCGTATTTAAGGTATTAGTTTTTAAAATACTCCTTTAATTTCGTCCTTCTAAGTAATATTATCGTGATTACCGTAAATCTTTTTATATTAATAGGTATGCGTATCGTCTATTAAGGATTAATATTCGGATTTTTTTAATAATATAATCCGGGTATAGTTACGTAATAAATCGTTTATTAATCCTTCGAAGAAACTATTCGTATTTAAGTTTTTTCGCGAAGTGTTTTATATAAGCGTTATATATATACGAGATTTATAAAAATATAAAGTGCTTTTTATACGTAAAAGAAATTCGTAAGTTATTTTTTATAACGTAATTACCGTGGATTTTTTAATTAAACCCGGCCGTAATAAATACTTAGCGCAGGTATTTTGAGTTAAAATAAAAAATACCGGGATAGCTAACTATCCGTTAGTTTTTAAATTTTTAAGTTTAACGATCTCGTATATTAACTTATTTATTAATATATTTATTAAGCGTTTATAATTTATTAATTAATTTAATTAGTTTATAATATCGTTTATTAAATCGTTATTTTTATTATAAAAAAGGGATCGTTCTTTTTATATTATCGTAATATTTTAGCTATAGTTTTTTTTACTTTCCGGGGTTTTAAAGAATTATTCGGTACCTTTTTTATTTATTAAATAAGAGGTATATTTATTATTATAGTAGGCTATTTAAAATAAATTATTATATTTAATAATAACGTTATTATTTTTAATAATTATTATAAAAGTGTTTTTTATTTTAATAACGTTAATTTATTATTTATTTAAAATTTATTAAAAATCTTTTTTTAATGCTCGATATTTTTAAATATAATATCTTAATTTTTAATAATTATAATAAATACCGCGTAGTTTTTTATTTTATTTATTATATTTAATAATATCGAAGTTTATAAATTTATTATAATAATTATACGTTATAATATTTTTAAATAATATATAATTATATTAATATAATTATTTTATATTAATTTAAATTCGATTAGTTTATTATTAAGGTTCGCTTTATTTTTTACGGCGTTATTTATATATATAAGTATTAATTTTAATAATAAGCTTTTTATATAAAAAAAAGTTATCGGGGACGTTAAGTTAGTTAAATTTATTTTTAATATTATCTTTTAATTCTTAATAATATATTATAATTTTTATAGTTTTGGTATAGTTTAATCGAGTTATAATATATCGGAACTCGGCCGTATAAGAAACGGTTAATCCTTTTTATTTAAGGGTTTTAAGTTCCCTTTCCGCCTGTCGCTTTTCGTCGGGGTTCTAAAAAAGTAATTTAAGGGTTTGTTCGAAGCCGTCGTAACTTTCGAAAATACGTTATATTTCTATACGGTATAGCTTAATTTATTAATCGTTTTTTATAAGTTTATTTAAATAGGGTTTAAATTAAACGAGTATTTTATTTTTAAAAAACGAGGCGGCGTAAATAATTTATTAAGTAACGTTTTAGAACGTTTTTTTATAAAATTATTAATAGGTTTTAATTTAAATAAAGAAGTTTCGGAAGTTTTTACTTATCCCGTTAAAAAATATTAACGTATTAATCTTTATACCCTTTTTTAATATAATAAAGGTTTAAATAATATTAATAATTATATAAAGGAAATACACTTCTTTGCGTAGCTTATTAATATCGTAAAGTGTTTATTTTAAAATATTTTTAATTAAAAGCTCGTTACGCTTTTTTTCAAGTTTAACGTAATAATATTAATAATTAATACTCTTTTATTTAAATTCTTTAATTCGTTTAATTAGTATTTATTAAATAAGTTCGTTATCGTTATTATCGTTATTAACGTTTATAACAGGGTCTCGTTAAGAGGTATTAAAAGTGATAATAGGAATCTTTTTTTATCGGGTAGTGTTATTAAGGTTAAGTATAGATATAATTCTTATAATATTATTATTTAAGGGTTTAAATAATAATTTATAAAAATAAAAGTAATTAAAATATAATAAACGTTATTTAGGTTTTAAAAAAAACTTAATAAAACGTATTAGGGTTTATATTAATAATATAAAAAAGTATTTAAACGTGTAATAAAAGTCGCTTTTATTAATATAATATATAATAATTATAAAAATAAAAATAATTAAAGGGCGTAAATTTAAAAGTATTTATAATAGAGTTATTAAAACTATTTACCTTATTAATAAATTAAGATTAATATTTAAATTAATTATTAAAATAAAGAGTATTTATATAAAATATATAAGGGATATTTATTATTATATATTTAATCTCTTTCTTTATTAATCTATTAAGTCGCCCGTTAATTTATAATAAGCTTATTATTAGTTCACGGTAATCTATTTTTTAAATTACGGTAATCTATTCTAATGACTCACTTAAGGCGTCGTAACCCCGTAGCTCCTAGTTTACTTAATAGCGCGGTAATCCGGTCGCTCCTTATTACGTAGTTCCTTTTTAGCTGCTCTCCTGGGTCGGGTCTATCCTTTCGTTATTTAAAGTATTTTCGTAGTTATGTTTACGCGTTTTTATAATATAGGAGAGTTTATATTAATATAGCTAATAGTACGGTCGGTAGTTATAACGTCGTAGCCTAGTCGGGGTATGGTAATCCCGTTCCGACGAGTGGGGTTTTAGCCGCATGGTTAGGTCGGGTTGTAATAAAAGGGTAACGAGAACGGTCGCGTCGACGTATTAAGCTAACGACCGGACTATTAAGAAAAGGTCCTATTCGAGACGCGGACTATTTTTATTTATAACTAAAACGGTAACCTTATATTATTAAAATAATTAAACGTTATAAACTATATTTAATATAATAACGATTAGGTTATTAAGTTTCGATAATTTAATTAAACTTTTAACCCCGCGAGCTATTTTAAGGATTATTTCGAAAACTATAACGGTCTTACTTTTTATCGAAATAAAATCTATATCTTTAAGCGGTATTACGAAGACTTTATTAAGAAATTCTATAAAAATTTTATATATAAATATTAAAGAATATTTAAAACCTAAAAACGGATTATTAAATAGTTTAATTATAAAAACTTTAAATTAATTATAATTAAAATAATTAATAAATATAACTTTTATAATAAAGCTAAAATTACTTAATACCGGCTATACGGAGAATTATAACTAATTTTATTATTAAATAAAGTATAGAAAACTATTATACTTAATTTCGTTATTAAGCTACTTTTATTAAAAAAACCCTTAATTAAGGTTAATTACGGTAATATCTTAATAATTACGGATAAATTCACGAAGTACACTTATTTCTTACCGTATAAAGAATTTAGCGATATTAACGATTTAGCGTATATATTCCTCCGAATAATCGTTAGCTAGCACGGGCTGCTCGAAACGATTATTTTTAATAAAGATAAATTATTTACCGCTAAATTTTAAAAATTATTTATAATATAATTTAATATTAAATATAAATTATTTACGATTTATTACCCTTAAACGGATAAATAAACCGAATAAATAAATTAAACTTTAAAATAATATTTACGCTGTTATATTAATTACGAATAAAATAATTAAGTATAATTATTATTTATAGCTTAATTTATTTATAATAGCGTAAATAACAAAGCTACACATATCTTATTATTCCGAATAAATTACGAATATAACTTAAAAATTATTAAAAAACCCTTAAAAAGAGAACTAATACTAATCGCGACCATATAAGTCGAAAAATTAAAAGAATTCTAAATTATATTATAATAAAACCTTATTTTTTTTAATAACAAATAAAAAAATATACCGATTAAATAAAATTAAAAGGATTAATTTATAAAAAGAGAAAAAAATTTTATTTCTTATAATAAAATATTAAAATTAAGCGATTAAATAATAAATTAGATTTTAAAAAGATTAAATTATTTAAAATTATAAAAGTTATTATAAAAATTAATTACTAATTATTATTACTTAAAATAATATAAATATACCTCGTATTTTTTATTTTATTATTTAAACTAGCGGTTAAAAAAACTTTAATCGATATATAATTAAAAGTTAAAATAAATTAATACGAGTATAAAATTAATAGAATTATTAATAAAAAAATAAAAAAACGAGGCTTTTAATATTTTATTAAATAAAAAAATTACTTATTAAGAAATAATATTTAAAAACCTAGGAGGTATTTAATAAACGTTGCGGAAAAACTAAAGAAATTTAAAAAAAACGAGGTTAAAATTTATCGCGTTCTAATTTATTATTTTAAATACCCCGAAAGATTACGCCTTAATAACCGCCTCGGACTCGGCGTGCTCGGCCGCTTCCAGCTCGTCTAAAAAATAAAAGCTACGCCTAGCTATTTCTACGCCGCGCGTTACTAGAGAGTTCCGCTATTACCGAATCCGCTTTAAACGTTAAAAGGCCCCCTGAGCCTCTCGATAAGCCTTTTTTAAAGGCGCGCTCGCCTCGCGTAAAGAGTTATTAGCCGCCTATTTTTTAAAGCGTAAACGACGAGACTTATCGATAACTCGAAATATTATAAAAACTAATAAATTAGAATTATTATAAAATTAATTATAACGAACATATTTTTTATAACGAGAGATATTATTTAATATAATATATTTTTATTTTTTTTTAAATAAAATAAATACGGTATAATTTCGAAACTAAATTTATTAAAAAAAAATAATTAAGTTATAACGTTATTCGGTTTTTTTAAACTTTATATAAAAAATAAATTTTTTAACTCGATTTAATATAATAAGCGAATATTATAATAAAAATATAACGAAAAAAAGAAAAGATTTATTAAGCCTTAATATAATAAGCGGGTAAAAAATATTTAAAAAAACTTAGCGCTTCGGGAATAAAATAGCTAAAAAAAGGAAAGTAGTATTATAACTTAATTTAATTATACGGCTAAGGCTTATAAATTACCGGGCCGGATTTATAATACCCCGCCTAAGCTATAATATTACGGTTACCGACCTATTACAACCTAACCTAATTATACGGCTAAAACCCACAAATCACCGGGCCGGATTTACGATACCCCGCCCAGGCTACGATATTACGGCCACTAACCGCGCTACTAGCGATATTAATATAAACGCGCCTATACCGCAAAAGCGTACGGCGACTATAACGACGGTATTCCGAATAACAGCCGGCTAGACACGATCCTAAAGAGCAGCAAGGATAACGTCACGTGAGGGATCACGGGGATTATTAAAAACGGCGAAATGAGCTAGTAATTCGATTAATAAGGGGATTACCCGGATTATTAAAATATGAAGGTAAACTAAGTAATTTAACGGATTAATAAAAAAAAATTAAATATATAACGATAAATATTCTTTATATATTTTATATAAATACTTTTTATTTTAATAATTAATTTAAATATTAATTTTAATTTATTAATAAAGTAAATAATTTTAATGAAATTATTATAAATACTTTTAAAATTTATATATTTTAATTACTTTTATTTTTATAAATTATTACTTATTAAAATAATAAAAGCGATTTTTATCGCACGTTTAAATACTTTTTTATATTATTAATATAAACCTTAATATATTTTATTAAGTTTTTTTTAAAACTTAAATAACGTTTATTATATTTTAATTACTCTTATTTTTATAAATTATTATTTAAACCTTTAAATAATAATATTATAAGAATTATATTTATACCTAGCTTTAATAACACCGTCTAATAAAAAAAGACCCCTACCGCTACTCTTAACACTTCTTAACGAGACCTTATTATAGACGTTAATAATAACGATAATAATAACGAACTTACTCGATAAGTATTAATTAAACGAATTAAGAAACTTAAATAAAAAAGCGCTAATTATTAATATTACTACGTTAAGCTTAAAAAAAAGCGTAACGAGCTCTTAATTAAGGGCACTTTAAAATAAACACTTTATAATATTAATAAATTACGTAAAGAAATACGTCTCTTTCATATAGCCGCTAATATTATTTAAACCCCTATTATATTAAAAAAAGGGTATAAAAATTAATATACCAACACTTTTTAACGGAATAAGCGGAAACTTCTAAAGCTTCTTTATTTAAATTAAAGCCTATTAACGCTTTTATAAAAAGATGTTCTAAAACATTACCTAGTAAGTTATCCACGTCGCCTTATTTTTTAAAAATAAAATACTCGCTTAGTTCGAACTTTATTTAAATAAACTTATAAAAAACGATTAATAAATTAAATTATATTATATAAAAGTATAACGTATTTTCAAAAGTTACGACGGCTTTAAATACGCCTTTAAATTACTTTTCCAAAACCTTAATAAAAAGCGACAGGCGGAGAAGGAACTTAAAACTTTTAAATAAAAAGGATTAACCGTTTTTTATATAACCGAGTTCCGGCGTATTATAACCCGACTAAACTATACCGAAACTATAAAAATTATAATATATTATTAAGGATTAAAAAACGATATTAAAAATAAACTTAGCCGGTTTAACGCCCTTAATAACTTTCTCTCGTATATAGAGTTTATTATTAAAATTAATACTCGTATATATAAATAACGCTACGAAAAATAAGGCGGACCTTAGCGGTAAATTAATCGAACTTAAATTAATACGGGGCGATTATAATAATATAATTATATACCGTTTAAAAATATTACGACATATAGTTATTATAATAAGCCTATAAACTTTAATATTACTAAATATAATAAATAAAATAAAAAGTTACGTAATACTTATTATAACTATTAAAAATTAGGATATTATGCTCGAAAATATCGAGTATTAAAAAAGAACTTTTAACTAGTTTTTAAAAAACGATACATTAATATTATTAAAATAAAAAATACCCCTATAATAATTATTAAAAATACTAACGCTATTATTAGATACGGCAGCCTATCCTAGATAGCCTACTACGACAATAGGTACACCTTTTATTTAGCGGATAAGGAAAATACTAAATAATTTCTTAAAAACTTAAAAAATAAAAAAGACCATAGCCAAAACATTATAATAACGTAAAAAGAACGATCCTTACCTTATAACGAAAATAGTAATTTAATAAATAATATTACAAACTAGTTAGAATAACTTATAAACCATAAACGTTTAATAAGTATACTAATAAATAAATTAATATACGAAATCGTTAAGTTTAAAAACTTAAAAACTAATAAATAGTTAATTATTTTTAATATTCTTTACCCCGACTCAAAATACTTACACTAAGTACTTATTACGGCCGGGTTCGACTAAAGAATCTATAATAACTACGCCGTAAAAAATAACCTCAGAATTTCTTTTACATATAAAAGATATTTTACACTCTTATAAATCTCGTGCATATATAACGTTTATATAAAACATTTCGCGGAGAAACTTAAGTATAAATAGTTTCCCCGAAAGATTAATAAACGACTTATTACATAACCACACCCGGATTATATTATTAAAAAAACTTAAACACCGATCCTTAACAAATAACGCGCGTACTTATTAATATAAAAAGATTTATAATAATTACGGTAATATTACTTAAAAGGACGAGATTAAAAGGAGTATTTTAAAAATTAATACTTTAAATACGCTTAAAAAAAATTACGAGCTTATAAACGTTTAAAAAAAAATACTTAATACTTTTAAAACGTATTAATACATATTTAATAAAAAGACCCTTTTAATATATTAAAGAATTTATAAAGCGTTTATGAATTATTACGAATTTAATAAACTTTTAAGTTATTTAAAAAACTTAAATTTTAAATATTAAAAATAGTATTTTATATAAAAAAGAGTATAAAAACACCTCTATTAATATACCAAAAAGCGCCCTATAAAGAATAAAGAGAATAATAGCGATAATATAAAGATCGATTATAAAAGATTATTAATTACTTATAAGAACAGCGTTTAAGAAACGAACGCCGCCTATTATAAAAAAATAATAATAAACAGACTAAAATAAGTCCTTATATTAAATAATAAATAATTAAATTATTTATAAATATATTATATTAATAATAAGTATAAAAAAAGTTTATATTAAAGCGTTACTTAATAACGAAATATAAAAAAACTATATTTTATTACGAATCATTAATTACCTTAAATTCGAATAATAGGAAAAAAAACGCCCCATACCGACTTAAAACCGTTAATAAAAGATTTATAACTTATAACAATAAAGAAATATAAAAAGAAGTCGCGAACCTTTTAATCGATATTAAAAAACGTTATAAATAAATTACGTATAATATCACGGACGTTACAAAATATAATATAATTTTAAAAATACCTTAATTATAAATAAATAATTTTAAAATTAATTAAAAAATAAGCTAACTTTAATAAAATATATTAAAAAAAAGTTTAATTAATAAGTAACGGTTTAGAAAATAACCCCTTAATAAACTTAAAGTCTTTAAAATATATATTATTATTAAAAAGCCTAAGCTGAACATTATAACGATTATATTAAAAAAATATCGGCAATTCGAAATACTTTTTAATAAGAAATTAAAAATAGGCTTACCGTTTTATATATAATAGGATTATAAAATACCTTTTAAGAATAAAAAGAAACCTTTATTTATATTTATATATAAACTTAACCAGGAATATAAACGAGCCTTAAAGGAATATATTACGAAAAATCTTAAAAAAAGAGTTATATAACCGTCTATATTACTAACAAGCTTCCTTATCCTCTTTATTTCGAAGAAGAGTAAAAACGGGAAACTTAAATAATATATATATATTAATTACTAGAAGCTTAACGAAATTACTATTAAAAACCGATACCTTTTTTTTTAATCGGCGATTTATAAAATAGATTATTATACATTAAAATCTTTATAATACTCGACCTCTTTAATATATATAATTTAATCCGAATTAAAATAAGAAAGGAATAAAAAACCGCGTTCTAAACTAAGTACGGCTATTTTAAATATTAAGCTATACTGTTCGGCTTAATTAATATATTAATTAACTTTTAGTTTATAATTAATTATATTTTATAAAAATATTTTAATAAGTTTATTATAATATATCTCGATAATATCTTTATCTATTCCGAAAACGACGAGTAGTATTAAAAATATATAAAATTAGTACTTTAAAAGCTACAGGACGCCGACCTATTAATAACCTAAAAAAGAGCGAATTCCATTAACGATCCGTCACTTTTATAAAATACGTAATATCCTTAGGCGAAATCCGAATAAAGCCTTCAAAAATCTTAATAATTAAAAATAACCCACGCCTATAAGCGCTATAAAAATCAGATCTTTTTTAAAACTAACTAATTATTACCGGATTTTCATCCCTAGATTTAACAGGATAGCAATACCCCTAATAAACCTAACAAAAAAGGACGAACTATTCTAATAAACGAAAAAAAAAGATAAGGCCTTCTATAATATTAAAAAGCGAATCCTCAACGAACTAATACTTCGCGTAACAAACCCGTTCAAGCTTTTTAAAGTCGAAATCGACGTATTGAACTATATAATTAAAAAATAACTTAATTAATAAAACGATAACAAAAAATTATACCCGGTCGTATTCTTTTTAAAAAAAAAAGTTTAACGAATTAGAACTTAATTATTAAATCTATAATAAAAAATTAATAATTATTATTAAAACTTATAAAAAATAAAGATATTATTTTAACGAAATAATAAAGCTAGTTAAAATCTATACTAATTATAAAAACCTTATAATATTTATTATTATTAAAAAATTAAATAAATAATAAATATAATAATTCGAATTCTTATTAAAATTTAACCTTACTATTATCTATCGAAAAAGTAACGAGAACGGTCGCGTCGACGCGTTAAACTAATAACCGGACCACTAAAAAGAGGTCCCGCTTAAAACGCGGACTATCCTTACTTATAACTAAAATAATAACTTTATACCGTTAAAATAATTAAACGTTATAAACTATATTTAATATAATAACGATTAGGTTACTAAGTTTCGATAATTTAATTAAACCCTCGACCCCGCGAATTATTTTAAAAACTACTTCGAAACCTATAACGGTCTTACTTTCTATTAAAACAAAATCTATATCTCTAAGCGGTATCGCGAAAACTTTATTAAAAAATTTTATAAATATCCTATACATAAATATTAAAGAATATTTAAAACCTAAAAAAGGATTATTAAGTAATTCGATTATAAAAACTTTAAACTAATCGTAACTAAAGTAATCGATAAATATAACCTCTATAATAAGGCTAAAACTACCCGACACCGGCTATATAAAAAACTATAACTAATTTTATTATTAAATAAAATATAGAAAATTATTATATTTAATTTCGTTATTAAATTATTTTTATTAAAAAAACCTTTAATTAAAATTAATTATAATAATATTTTAATAATTATAAATAAATTTATAAAATATACTTATTTCTTATTATATAAAAAATTTAATAATACTAATAACTTAATATATATATTTCTTTAAATAATCGTTAACTAGCACAGGCTACTCGAAACGATTATCTCTAATAAAAATAAATTATTTACCGCTAAATTTTAAAAATCGCTTATAATATAACTTAATATTAAGCATAAACTATTTACGGCTTATTACCCCTAAACGAATAAATAAACCGAATAAATAAATTAAACCTTAAAATAATATCTACGCTACTATATTAATTACGAATAAAATAATTAAATATAATTATTATTTATAACTTAATTTATTTATAATAACGTAAATAATAAAGCTATACTCATTTTATTATTTCGAATAAACTATAGGTACGACCTAGAAATTACTAAGAAACCTTTAAAAAAAAAGCTAGTATTAATCGCGACTATATAAATTAAAAAATTAAAAAAAACTCTAAATTTTATTATAATAAAACCTTACTTTTTTTTAATAATAAATAAAAAGATACGCTAATTAAATAAAATTAAAAAAATTAACTTATAAAAAAAAAGTTTACTTTTTATAACGAAATATTAAAATAAAATAATTAAATAATAAATTAAACTTTAAAAAAATCGAATTATTTAAAATTATAAAAATTATTTTAAAAACCAATTATTAATTATTATTATTTAAAATAATATAGATACACTTTATATTTTATATTTTATTATTCGAACTAGCGGCCGAAAAAACTTTAATTAATACGTAACTAAAAATCGAAATAAATTAATACGAATACGAAATTAACGAAATTATTAATAAAAAAAACGAAACTTTTAATACCTCGTTTAATAAAAAAAGTATTTATTAAAAAATAATACTTAAAAATTTAAAAAATATTTAATAAACGTTATAAAAACATTATAAAAGTTTAAAAAAACGAGGTTAAAATTTATTACGTTTTAATCTATTACTTTAAACGCCTCGAAAAATTACGCCTTAATAACCGCCTTTAACTCGGCGTACTCGGCCGCCTCCAGCTCGTCTAAAGAACGAAAACCACGCCTAGCCATCTCTACGCCGCGCGTTATTAGAGAATTCCGCTACCGCCGGATCCGCTTTAAACGTTAAAAGGCCCCTTAAGCTTCCTAGTGAGCTTTCTTTAGAGCCGCGCTCGCCTCGCGTAAAGAGTCGCTAGCCGCCTATTCTTTAAAGCGTAGGCAACGGGACTCGTTAACGACTCGAAACACCGCGGAAACTAATAGACCGGAGCTATCGCAAGATCGACCATAATAAACGTACTCCTTATAACGAGAAATATTATTTAATATAATATACTTCTATTTCTTTTTTAAATAAAAAAAGTATAACATAGCTTCGAAACTAAATTCGTTAAAAAGAGTAATTAAATTATAATATTATTCGGTTTTTTTAAATTTCGTATAAAGAATAAATTTTTTAACTCGATTTAATATAATAAGCGAATATTATAATAAAATATAATAAAAAAAAAGAATTTATTAGGCCTTAATATAATAAACGAGTAAAAAATATTTAAAAAAAACCCAGCGCTTCGGGAATAAAATAATTAAAAAAAGGAAAATAATATTATAACCTAACCTAATTATACGGCTAAAACTTATAAATTACCGGGCTAAATTTATAATACCCCGCCTAAGCTATAATATTACGGCTACTAACCGCGCTACTAATAATATTAATATAAACACGCCTATACCGTAAAAACGCACGGCGACCACGACGACGGTATTCCGAATAATAACCGGCTAAATACGACCTTAAAAAGTAGTAAAAATAACGTTACGTAAAAGATTACGGGGATTATTAAAAACGGCGAAGTGAGCTAATAATCCGACTAATAAAGGGATTACCCGGATTATTAAAATATAAAAGTAAGCTAAGTAATTTAATAAATTAATAAAAAAAGAGATTAAATATATAATAACGGACGTTCTTTATATATTTTATATAAATACTTTTTATTTTAATAATTAATTTAAATATTAATTTTAATTTATTAATAAAATAAATAGCTTTAATAAAACTATTATAAATACTTTTAAAATTTACGTACTTTAATTACTTTTATTCTTACGAGCTATTACTTATTAAAATAATAAAAGCGACTTCTATCGCACGTTTAAATATTTCCTCATATTACTAATATAAACCCTAGTACGTCTTACTAAGTTTCTTTTAAAACTTAAATAGCGTTCGTTACACAACCGCGCTATTAGTTATACTAATATAGACGCGCCTATACTATAAAAGCGCACGACGATTATAACGACGGTGTCTTAAATAATAGCCGGCTGGATACGACCCCAAGGAGCAGCAAGGATAACGTTACGTGAAGGATCACGGGGATTATTAAAAACGGCGAAATGAACTAGTAATTTAATTAATAAGGGGATTACCCGGGTTATTAAAATACGAGGGTAAACTAAATAATTTAACGGATTAATAAAAGAGGAGATTAAATATATAATAACGAACGTTTTTTATATATTTTATATAAATATTTTTTATTTTAATAATTAATTTAAGTATTAACCTTAATTTATTAATAAAGTAAATAACTTTAATAACTTTATTATAAATACCTTTAAAATTTACGCCACTTAGTTACCTCTGTTCTTACGAGCTATTACTTATTATATTAGTAAAAACGACTTCTACCGCACGTTTAGATACTCTCTCGTATTATTAATCTAAACCTTAATATATCTTATTAAGTTTTTTTTAAAACCTAGATAGTGTTCGTTATAAGTATTACTAGGGCTAAGCGTAAATATAATTCTTATAATATTATTATTCGAAGGTTTAAGTAATAACTTATAAAAATAAAAGTAATTAAAATATAACGAACGTTATTTAAGTTTTAAAAGAAACTTAATAAAATATATTAAGGTTTATATTAATAATATAAGAAAGTATTTAAATATACGATAAAAGTCCGCTTTTATTAATATACTAAATAATAATTTATAAAATTATTTATAATAAAATTATTAAAATTATTTATTTTATTAATAAATTAAATTAATATTTAAATTAATTATTAAAATAAAAAATATGTATATAAAATATATAAGAAATAATTCCCGTTATATATTTAATTCCTTTTTTATTAATCTTTTAAATCATTTATAAGCTTATAATAATCTCGTTACTAGCTCACGGTGATCTATCCCTTAGATCACGATGATCTAACCTTAGTTAGCTTATTTCGAGCGTCGTGCCTTTTATCGTCCCGGGGTTCGTTACGTAACTTATCGTACCTTATTATTATATCTACTTTTATTTATCCTATCGCTACGCGGGCTAGGGCTGCTTATCTTATCGCACGATATTAAAATATAGCTACGTGTATATTAATAGAGCTAGCGGTGCGATTACTAGCTATAATATCGTAGCCGGATCGAGTTATCGTATCCCCGCGCCGGTAAGTGGGGTCTTTTAGCCGCATGATTAGGTCGGGTTGTAATAATAAATTCTATATTTCGATAGTATCGCAACACCGAGAAATGCTATTAATACCTGTTAGACGTGCTGGTGAAGTGCGATGACGTCTTGGTTGATTAGGAAGAGGCTTTCCAGCGAAATCGGTGGTTCACCCGGGGCTGGACGCTTTAAGAACTGATTACTCCTCGTGTAGTAGACTTTTTCTCGTCGGCAAGACCATTCCTTGGTGAAAAATCGTCGTTAGAGCACCCAGCCGCATGTTATTACCAAGATCCAAGTGGCCGCTCTTCCTTCGAGGTACTCCGCTACCGGAGTTTGGTGTTAAAGAGCGATTATCATGGTCTAAATACCGCGAGTCCAAACTAGCAGAGGACAACAGAAATGGCTACGAAATCAGCTTTCCTGGCTCTTCTTATGACGCAGTAAGGTATGAGCGTCAATCAAACAATGCGCTCCAAGCCCCCGGCATTCCAAGCAAATAACGAAGTTGCCACCGTTACAATCTGTACAATAGTAATAAGCCTCCCATATACTGGCCAAGCACACATCGCACCACCCGCTTCCGTTATTCAACTCGACAAGCTCACCTGTTTCCACCTCTAAGGTACCGAAATCGACGCCTTGGTTTTTGGCATAGTCGAGCAGGCATTCCTCAATCCCGACATGGCCCTGCTTCCGAGCCCACCAAAGCGCGCTTCGGCCAAAGTTGTCCTTTAAGGTACAGTCGATCTCTGGTATCGCGAGTAGTTGATTCACCAGCTCTTTATAACTATAGCGGACAGCTACTGATAGCAACGTAGAGCCATAATAGTCCCTCTTGTTAATATTTATCTCCCTATCGCGAAGGACGTTCAAAGCTTCTAGGCCGCCCTGTACTGCAAAGAAAGAGAGCGAGCGTCCCAAGTTATCCTCTCTGCAACTTTCGGTGCCCTCTTTAAGGAGTAGTTGAACGATATCGACATGACCGTGGTGTAAAGAAGCATACAGTGGTATCAGTCCGCTGGGGTGGATATTGTCCAGTCGGCGCCCTTCTCGAGTAGCACCTTCACTATCTCGAGGTGGCCGTTACTAGAGGCAGCAATTAATGGCGTCCATCCGTAGTTGTCCGGGATTGTCCAGTCGGCACCCTTCTCGAGGAGCAGCTTAGCCCTTCTCGAGCAGCGTTTGAACGATTTCCTTGTGCCCTCCGGATGAAGCAGCGTAGAGAGCATTGCCGTAGTCTCCGCTTTGCGCGTTGACGTCCGCGCCCTTCTCGAGCAGCGTCTGAACGATTTCCTTATGCCCTCCGGATGAAGCAGCGTAGAGAGCATTGCCGTAGTATCCGCTTTGCGCGTTGACGTCCGCGCCCTTCTCGAGCAGCGTCTGAACGATTTCCTTATGTCCTCCGTATGAAGCAGCCTGGAGAGCATTGCCGTAGTCTCCGCCTTGCGCGTTGACGTCCGCGCCCTTTTCGAGCAGCGTCTGAACGATTTCCTTATGCCCTCCGGATGAAGCAGCGTAGAGAGCATTGCCGTAGTCTCCGCTTTGCGCGTTGACGTCCGCGCCCTTCTCGAGCAGCGTCTGAACGATCTCCTTGTGCCCTCCGTATGAAGCAGCGTAGAGAGCATTGCCGTAGTGTCCGCCTTGCGCGTTGACGTCCGCGCCCTTCTCGAGCAGCGTCTGAACGATCTCCTTATGCCCTCCGGATGAAGCAGCGTAGAGAGCATTGCCGTAGTATCCGCCTTGCGCGTTGACGTCTGCGCCCCTTTCTATCAGCAGCTTGACCACCTCGAGATGACCTTCAACAGTGGCTAGATACAGAGACGTTTCTCCGTTACTGTCCCTTACACTAACGCTATAGTTATTTCCAATTGTATCCACCGCCCGTATCAGACCAAAATATGCTGCTAGGTGTAATCCCGTTCTACGTAGCCCTTGTTGACTGTATCTTGGAAACTTGTAGCTTATTTCACTCGCTAGTGATGCTTGACTTGCTGCTTCGACTTGCCTTGTCTTAATAAAAATGACAGCACTTTGTCGTCTGCGTCAGCGGCACGGGCGTGAAGCCCCCAGTTCCGAGCGGCGTAACTATATAGGCGATGCTCTGCGAGCCGCTTCTCGAACTCTTTATCTGTCTCGCAGTGGCCACTGGTGAAGCTATTGAATGATAGGTATGTCGTACAAACCGTCGTCATTTCTAGCTCGATATCTGGAAACCACCGCGCCTTTTCTGACTCAAAGTATTCTTGGGCCGTGTAATGCACCAGCCGGATAATTCCGCTCTGTTCGTCCACTGTCACCAGTCCAGCACACACAGAGACCAGATGCTCGATTCGGGGGCCGTTCTCTGGATCAAGCGCCAACTCATCACGCTCGACTCCTAGCGCATGTTGCAGCTCAACTTTATGTAGCTGTCGCTTCGCGCAGGCAATCCATGCTAAGACTTGCTTAGCACGTCGTGCCCGATCTGCCAGCTGACCTTCAATGCGTTCCATGGCGTTCGTATATGCAGCGCTGTACGCAGAGTCTCCCTGGGCTCCTGGGGCCATGCCGCGCAACGCTTTCCGGGTGGCCTTTGGCGTGTCCTTTCCTTGGAGCGACTCCAAATAGAGCTGGGCCAATAGAAACCTACCAGAGTCAGCGGGTTCGCCAGTATACGCCTCACCACTTACATTCCATGGACAGCATCCGTAATAGTATTAATAATCGCGTCCCTCAAGTCGATTTTCTCGGTTACAACGGCCCCAAGCTCGGCAATATTCCCCTCTAGGTATCTGCGGATGTCGGAGTCACTAGCACGTACTTCGAGATGCGGGCTGCCTTCAAACCTCTCGCTAATATCAGGAATCACCCTCGACGTTGCAAAGAGATGGATCTTGCTTCGTGCCTGCAGATCGAACAGCGTAGAGAGGAAACGGGCCCGGCAATCGTCCGACGTTTGGCACTCATCTAGGGCGTCGACCACAATAAATACTCTCGAGTGCTCGGATACGATGGAGTGGAGTGCCTGAGATAGTTCTTCCAGCGTTGGCCTCGTTCGCTTAGGGACATGTCGATCGTAGAGCTGCTGGATAGCGACCGGTAGAGAGGGTCGGACTTGAGCAAGCTGTTTTAAGAGACTTGCAATCAGGTCTTCGATCCTCTGCTCGTCTTTGCGCTTAAAGTTACAGTACACATAGGCAATAGCCGATGTACTATCGTCCCAGAACCTGTGCTCAAGATCGTCGATCACGCTCGAGGTGAGAATCGTCTTGCCTGCTCCGGGCATACCTGGACAGAACAAGGTCTGCTGCCGAGTTTCACGCCATGTCTGGTACTCCTCGGAATCCAGCAGCCACTGTCCCGTCCCGGGCTGGCGCCTTCTGAGGTAGTCAGAATGTTGCGGCCCATAATTGAGAGGGGTAAGCCAGTCAAGAACATCCCGGTCTTCTTTTCGATCCAGAACGGATTTGTTATAAGCGACATGCTCTTGTATCGCAGACACCGTGGTCGATACTGTTCAAATATTAGACTCATCGAGCTATGTGGAGACGACCAAGTATGAAATAGTGTATTTTTGTCTGATTGTATCCGAGGCCCCTTTCGTAAAAGTATATCAAATTTAAAAGCAACTAACCATCTAGAAGAAGCTCGCTTAACTTCCTTTCGGCCTCGACCTTGGTTGGTGCAATCCGCTTAAGGATGTCCTTCGCATACGCCGCCGCCGTCATCGCCGCATAGCCTTGCCATTCCTTGTTCTTATGCGTGTCGGAGTAATCGCAAATACCACGAATGACCAAGCACGGGAAGTGATTCATCAGCCCAGCCGCCTCCATCTCGAAGCACAGGACGTCCTTCTCGCGCGCGAGCTTGTCACGCACCACAGCATCCTTCATCAGCTGATTAGCAGAGGCGATCAAGCCGTAGTGTACCGCGGGGTTATCGTCGTCCACGTCCCGCGCCCGTCGCAAGACTAATGCAGAAGTATCGGCACTGCACGATGTCGTACAGCCTGCGTCGTTGTTAACGGGATGGGTAACATCAGTGCGATACAGACGGTCGGTGCTCGCATCGGGCTGACGGTATCGCTTTCGGAGTTTCGGCCACATCTCTAGGGTAGTATCGATCACCTCCTTAATCTGGTGTCCACGTCGCTCGTAGTGTGCCTTTACTCCACTGACGGCTGTGCGCAGTACGGTAGGTGGCTGCGCTAGAAAGCCTGTCTCGTGGAACGTCTGGTCCTGAATCGTCTTGCCAAAATCGTACTGGAACACACCCCCCGACCGTCCCGAGGAGCACTGACGACGATGTCGCCGAGTCGGATATCGTTCTTCGCACTTGGTGCGCCGCCGCCAATCCCGACCATCAGACCAATGCGCACATTAGGAAAGCTGTGCAGCATATCGCGCGCGACACTCGCAGCCGACGCCGTGCCATACTCGCCCCTGGGCAAGACAGCAATGACGACGTTATGTTTTCCCATCCTTCCAAGCGTGTAGCTATTGTTGTCGTGCTGCGCGCTGTGCTCGGGGCTCTCGTGTTCATCGTCGAGGAAGACGCAAGCAGCGACGTACTCGGTAGAAATCGCACAGACCCAGCCGACTGTGTAGGCTTCGTTAGCCAACTGTTGTTTCGTTGCATCTCCGTCTGGCTGATCTCTGACGATCTGTCGGGCTGTGGCCATCTCGGCGTGCCGTCCAGCCATCAGCAGTTACTCCGATTCGTACGTCGGCAAGATTATCAATAGCGGTAGGCTCTCGCTCAAGAAGAGGATTTATGTGATCAATGATGCTGCTTGCGGAAATGTCGAATAGCGTTTTCGGTTAAATCATTAACCAGAACGTTACTGGCGTCATGCCTCGCATTAAAGAAGGGGAATGGCAGCGACAGCGAGGGTTATTTCAGCCCCGATGGACTTGTTTCCGCCAGAAAGGCAGCCATGCCTCACCAGTCGGCGGGCAATTACCATCTGTCCAATACGGATGAGTAAGAACGCCATGGCTGCAGGCTGTATGCTGAATCCTGTATATTGGGTGTGGTGCAAAACAGGGCCATTGGCTGGGAGCGAAATGGAAAAACACGACAGGGCGGAGAAGGCCGGCTTCAGTCCCTGACTGTTCCTCGTACGGTCCTGCTAGTGAACTTCCGAGATTCCCAACACCAAGATAAACCAATCGCATTATGACGGTGAGCAGCCGCAAATGAACCATCCACTGCGACATACAAGGGCCGCTGACCTAGGGCGACGCCAGCAGAGGCCACCAGTACCAGATCCAGTCTCTTCGCCCGGGAGCCTTGCCAGCGCAACGACGAGTGCAGCAAGGCCACTAGATGGCCACGGTGAGACTTGGCGATCTCGCAAGCCGGTAGTTTACCGAAAAGGTAGCCTTCAGCGGTGGTGCGTAAGGTGAGCAAAATGCGTCTCTGAAAACGACCATATGAATTGCGGGTGGTGCTGGACTCGCCATTGCTGAAGTGATGCACTCATTGTAGACGAGCGTTGAAGGCAACGAGGGTGTGCGGAAGCAGTCAAGCGACCGTGGCAGCGCACAGTATTGCGTTTCAATGTTCGGTCACTGTAGCGAGTCGAGAATAATAAATCAGAGTCATCATCCAATGGAAATTGCGTTCTGGAAATACAAAATCCTAGAACGCCGAAGGTGACCATAGCGATGTGGTGGAGCGAGCCATCAAAAAGCTGGGTGTATGTTTATCAAGGCGTCTGGTTCAAAATTGGGCATAGTTGGGCCACTCAAAACAGCAACGCCTACGAAGCGAAGGTACAAAGAGAAACGGTAGGATAATCTGGGAACCGAAAATAGCACGATACGGTGCTAAGCACCGTTTAAGTCCGTTTCGCTTCGATTTAGCTGATTTTTTGTATAGTCCGTGCGGCGGTGCTGGGTCTTCGTTTTCTGGAACACTTTGTTGCACAAGGTCGGCATCCGCTCTCCCCCAGACAAGAGCTTAGAGAGCCGAATTAGTACTAGGGTCGGTGACGACCTGGGAATCCTCGGTGTTGTATGTTTTTGCCTCCTTTCGCGAAGCCTTTTTGCTCCTCCCAATATCGCATCACGTTTCCTTCTCAGTTCTCATTCTTATTAGGCGTGGATAGGACTCCATAGGACAAACAAAGCCCTTCGGTCAAATCTGGGCTGTAATAAGAGCCAGCGCAGGAAAACCTCATGCGCTTTTCCCCTTTAGTTTTCGACATGACTTGTGAAGTGACGCGAGAGGGCGAGAGAGTCTTGGCAATTATAGAAGTCTCATATTTACACACAATGCTTAACGCCTGGTTCCCATCAATCGAGTCATACACACAAATATATATATTTCTGACTGCTGTGGAAATGGCTTTTCATGAAGGCTCCTTAAACGGAACAAGTTTCATCCAGCATTTCTGCCCCCTGGGTTGCGAGGAAATCAGCTGATCCGACATTTCCATATCCCCGTCCGTCATGGACTCGTCCGGTCGAGTCGAGTATCGGGAGTAGACATCGATCAGCAGAGTTTTCATCTCCGCCAGCGCCAGACTTATTTCCATTTTGGTCAGTTGACTATCCAGCAAAAAAAAAGGGGGGGATGAAGCAAGCGGGCGTGACAGAAAGAAACTGGAAAGCAAGCACTCACTGTTTCCCAATACAACCCCTCCCGCCGCTAGCGAAGGCGAAGAACAGCCGCTTCCTGTCCAGGTCGCCTCCGTCTTCTGCGAGCCAGCGGTCCGGGTTAAACCGCTCGGGCTCCGGGAACACGCGCCGGTCGATGCGGTGTGTCGAGTACGCCTGGGCGCTGACGATGGTGCCGCCGGGAATGTAGTAGCCGTCGATGGTGCGGCCGCCCGGGGGAACGTAGCGTGGCAGCGACATGGGGATGGCGGGGAAGCAGCGCAGGCCCTCCATGACGGCGGCGTCGAGGTACGGCAGCTTGTCGAAGGGGGTGTCGGGAGTGGTCGACTGGATTTCTTCCTGCAGCCGCTGTTGGACGTGCAAGGACCTGGGCTGGGAGATCTCCCACATCAGGAAGCAAAGAGCATCTAAAGGGCGCGAGTTTCAGTACCTGATCAGCATGGGGGATTGCAGTATGGAAGACACTCTATGACTAATGAGAAAAGGTCCCTTACCTCCAGTCGTATCTATACCAGCAGCCATATGATCAGTGCATTCAGCAGCCATGTCCAGCTGCTCCAGATCATAGTTCTTGTCCTGCATCCGGCTGAGCAAGGTGAACTCGAGGGGGTCTGATTTCGAGGTGGCAGTCAGGACAAGGTTGTCCGCCAACGGGGTCTCCCTAGGCTTGGAAAATAGCGCCAGAATATTCTTTACTATGGCGTGAAGTCCAGGATTGTAGTACGATAGGAGACGGTCTGGTCGGGATGTCAATACATGGTATTATAATATCCAGGGACATTCGGATGGATGGAGTCACGAACTTTGAAGGCTATCGTCGAAAGCGACTTGCCGCATGATCTTCTCGTCTTCCTCGTTCTGAAGCGAGTCGGACCCATAGGGGTGGAAGAGATGATGACTGACACAGTCAAAAGCATAATCATGAAGACCTGGGATGAGTTGCTGTCAGTACAGGTAATTATGTTGATGATAATGATTGCTGGAAATCCGGAGTGTGTTCCGTACAGATCTGAACCAAGGAGTTGGTTAATGAGCTTTGCTATTACAGAAAGATACGCGCGAGGAAGGGAGAGAAATGGGAACGTACAAAGAGGTCGATACTGCCACCTATCGACTTGGAGCATCGATCGACGAATCTCTTGGAGCGCTCCTTGATCCCATCCATGGACGCAGAGCGTAGCACATTTGTGTTCGCGTAGCGATCCGCCAAAACTCGCTTCCGCTTGGCATGCTGTGTGTGTGTGTGCAACGGTCATTAAGGGGCACCTTTCTCATACCACGCACGACTTTCCCCCCTTTTACTTACATCCTGCTTGTTCAACGTGCTGAACATCGTCCTACAGACAAAACATGAAACCAATCAGTTTTTCTCCTCTCTTCTCCCAGTCTGGCTTTCCCTCTCTACCATCGCCCAACCCGTCCATGAAGTAGGTAAGTACTCACCTCCGCCCGTAGACCTGGAACAAGTCGTAAAACTCCGTCTTGTCGTAGCCGCTGCCTCCGGCGCCGTAGATCTCCTTGACGCCCTCGGCGGACGCGAAGGCGACCTCGCGGGGCGCGATCCGCACGACGGGGCCGTACCGCAGGTGCAGCCGGTGGACGTATCGGGTGCGGCCGGCGCGGAACTCGTGCCACTTGAGGACCCACGACGTGAACAGGGACGACGGCGGGCCGGGCACCTGACGCAGGGGCGAGGCCAGACAGGCCCAGACGTAGGACGCCGCGAGGGCGAGGAGGACGCAGCATGCGAAGGCGGGGCTGAAGAGTATCATCTTGTGCTCACTCCTATATGAGTGCTTGCTTGCTGGAATAAGGTAAGTAAGTAGGCATCGATTGCCCGCCTCGCACTGGACGGAGTTTGGGGGTCCTGAGGCCTGAAATGACTATAGTTGATAAGGCAAAGGGAACTTGAAGCGCTCTAGGGTCACTCTATTTCTTGCTGTATCCAATGTTCTTATGACGTCCCGGCTATCGGGTCTCTAGAACTGCCATACTTCAGCCGAAGCCGGGGCAGTCGAGGAAAGGGTCCTTGGCTTATCGCGATAGTTTACTAATAGTATGCCTTGTACTTGACTTGGGGGGTGGGGTAGTGGGGTCGGGTATTTCGGCGCCTCCAACAGAGGATAGATAGGGTATCACGTAGTCAAGCCGAGTTGGACCAAGAGATTGCCGGGCCGGCTCAGTGTCATCAACTGTCTTCTCATTTCTCATCAATGTTTTTCTTAAGGGAGGCGCTTGACAATAAGCCTTACAGGAAATTTACCTTCTTCGAGAGCGTAAAGAGAACACTAAGCGTTCTGTTTCCAATACAACTCTGGGAAGAAGCCCCAGCCCAGAGATCAGAAGCCTCCAAATGTATATGCGAAGACCATTTAGTAGTGTATACACCGGCCGTTTGATGGGATATATAGGCAAATTCAAGCCGACAGACAGACTGCAGTTTGCAATGACACATTCCCAAGTACACTAACGCCTCCTGCCGTGTATAGTCTTCGCAAAACCTAACCGCAACATCGGCGGAACTTCAAACCGAGAAAACCCAGGAAACATCCTGCCTGGTAGAGTGACACTGGGCATTATGATTCATCCATGACTTCGTCCTCTTCCTGCTGGCCTCCCTTCGAGTTCGATGCTGGGCCAGACTCGCCATCCAGGAGAGCCACCATCCTCTCCAAACCCTCCACTTCGCCCATGGCGAGCTTTCTGCCCTCGCCCTGCCACTCTCCATCCCGCACCTCGCCGTCCTTGCCCAGTTCCAGGCCCTGCACGTGCTCCAGGTGTCTCCGCGTCGCGCTCTCCACGTAATTGACTCGCTCGTGGCGCCAAGTCTTCCGCCCACTATCGTCATCGTTGTCGGTACTATCCGCCTCTACGTTTGGCGTAGGTGCCAGGTCAGGGGCCATGGTGCGCAAGGACGTCGAGAGCGCACGCAGCGCCTGTAGCTGCGACAGCGTGAAAGCCGTCGTCGTGCTCATGGGCGTGTCGGGGCCGGCGTCCTTCAGGGAGCCGACCTTCTGGTGCAGGAACGCCAGGGGCGCCGGCTCCGACGGCTCTTGGCTGCTGTTGGTCTCCTCCACTTTCACGTCGCCGGGCATACCCAGGAGGCCGCGGAGATCCGACACGAGGCGCGCGTTGCGCTCCCTGTTCGGCGTGCAACAAAGCGTTGAGGCGCATGCTCTCGCGCAATTTCTTCCGTAACTGGCCAATGGACTCTAGCGTCGGTTTGTCGCTGCCGTTGGCATTCTGTTGTTGTTGCTGCCCGTCTTCCGCTGCTTCTTCTGTCGCAGAAGATACGGAGGAGAAGTCGAGGCCATCGTAGTGGCTGAGGCGGATGTAGTTCCGGAGATCCGGCGGCTTCACGCTGAAGATGTTGCGCAGCACGTAGAGCTCGAGCTTGTCGAAGTTGCGGTCGATGTTGGTGCAGAGCAGCGTCTCGAGCTGGTGCGTGCCCGACTCGATCTCCGTCTTGGCCTGCTCGGCGTACTCCTCCGGGTCCTGCGCGGGCGCCTTGCCGCGGACGGGCTTGAAGCCCAGCGTCGCGGGCGGGAGGTTCAGGAGACCCTGCTCGACCGAGTTGAGGGCGCGCTCGGCGAGGATGTTGATACTGTTGATAATGTCGTCGATAAGAGACTGCGATGGGCGGCCATTAGCAATAGGCGCAGAACAACAACAACATCATGATCAACAACCAATTGCTTACAACGGGGGGGTAGCCGAAATGCTCAGTTACGAGCTCGGTGTCAGAGGTGGCCGGCGCCGCCATGGTGGCATGTTCGTTCAGGAAGTGTGCTTTGCGATCGGGTGAGAACAACGCGTCTCTTGTCTGTGATCGCGATTGATTGATTGATGGTGTGACAGCAATTAATTAGCGGGTTCCGCGGGCTGCTAAAATGTCAATATTTGGTTCTAGTTTTCGGGAGGGGTCCCGTCGCTAAGGAGCACTCCCTGGAAAACCCCTGCAAGGTTAGCATTTACCGCTGCCCCCAAGCTCCCGCTGGCTGACACTTTCAGGTGGGTGGTTTGGCATGTGGCATGTGGCTTAGCGACTAATGATACGTCATCTCTGCATATGGGTAGGGTGAATTCGTTTATTGATAGGTCGATTTTGAATTCAAGCTTGTTAAAATACCGAGTCAGTCAGTGTGTACCTTAGGTAGTAACTAAAGCATGCGTATCTTGAGATCAATGTCTATTCTTTAGTACAGAACGTCGTTCAGATCTCTTCCAAACACTCATGCCTGGCTTCTGCAGAGAATAACCCCTCATCTTTTTGATTCATCATGTCGGACTGGAAAGGTATCGTGAAAAAAGGGTGGCATCCTGAAAAGGAGGGAACCACCCTACGAGGCCAGGTTGTACGTCGTCTTACCCCAATTCTCCGTCAATTTTTCTAAAAAAGAACTACACGCTGACCTTTCTAATATATCAAACAGTCCGGTCTTCTCGGCCGCGGCGGGGACCAACCTGCCTCAAGGTCATGCAGCCATGATGCCTCCCCCATCACCTCCCTCAAAGACCCGGCGTCATTCGCACCACCTCCGAAACGAAGCGTGGCCCCACCGCCGTCGGTGCCCTACTCGACGACGACGGGCAAGCCGCCAGCTCCCGCACCCCCGGCGCGGCCGGCAGCCGACGGCCATGCTGCGTACCAAGCCCAGCAGGACGAGGGCGTGGACGAACCGGCGCCGCCACCGAAGCCCTACAGAGTAGATACTACCGGGCTGTCTACCTCGCACCTGCCACCCCCACCGACCCGAAGAGGTGATGGCCAGACACCGCCCCCGGTATCCCCGTCAGCGAGAGCACCACCGTCATTACCACCGGCCCGCGGTGGTCCGCCGCCGTCACTGCCCCCTCGACTGCCCCCTCGCTCCGGCGCCAGCTCGCCCGTCCACCGCGCCGGGTCGCCAGTCCATGCACAACTGCCGTCCGCCTCCTCCGGAAACCTGAACCAAGGCGCCGTCAGCAGACTAAGCCAGGCCGGCATATCTGTACCACGGTTCGGCATAGGCGGCGGCAGCAAATCTTCTTCTGCCGTCGCTGCCCAGCCGCCGCCCCCACCTCAGCGGACCGCTTCTCCCAGCAGTTTCAGCAGCAAGGCCTCGTCCCATATGAACGACCTCTCGGCCCGGTTCTCGCGACTCGGCGGCGGCGGCTCCTCTTCTTCTTCCCTCCTCCTGCCACTAAAACAACAACACCACCACCACCAGCGACGACGACATCGGCAAGCCAAGGCACTACCTGGGCTGAGAAACAAGCGGCCCTGCGCACGGCATCCAATTTCCACAAGAACCCGTCCTCTGTCTCGCTGTCCGAGGCGCGCACCGCCGCCGGCACAGCCAATAACTTCCGGCAGCGGCACGGCGACCAGGTCGCGAGCGGGATGCGGACGGCGAACAGTCTAGGGCAGAAATTCGGGGTGGTCGAGGCGGCTCCTGCAGCTCAACAGCAGCAGCAGCAGCAGCAAGTGGGCACCAAGACTCCAGATACAACGCAAACGACAGGAGGAGCAGGAGGGATGATGGGCCAACTCAGCAACTCCCTGAGTGCAGCCGTAGCCAAGAAGAAGCCGGCGCCGCCGCCACCCCCGCCTAAGAAGAAGCCAGCGATATTGCCGCCACCACCGCAACGGCAAACTCAGGCCTCTTCGACCGAGGAAGACGCGCCTCCGCCCGTGCCGATGAGCACGAGGCCCAAATTTTAGCCCACACGGCCGCATAGATTGGAGGGGAACGGGCCGGCATATCCAACTGCCTATTACCTAGTTTCACAGCTTGCCTCATGCCTAGAGCTCGAAGTGCCAAAGAACAGTGTTCGTTGTAGAAAGTGGGGGCCTTCAAAGTGATAGATTCAAGACCGATCCGACCATACCGAGGGTTGGGAAAGACTGAGTAAAGTTTCTTGTCTATAACACCTTTACAGGGGGTCTGGTTACTTACCTATATGTAAGCACACCGCAAATAGTACCATAGAGAATCAAAGCTCCAGGGAGACCAGAGCATTGAAAATCGAGTTAGGGGATAATTGTTGTCTACAAGAGACGGGAAATCGGTAAAATGAAAATCACTGCAATGCGGCCGAACGCCCCTATAGGCAACGAAAAGGCACGCATTGTCTCACAAATAAGGTGGCCCGCATACAGCTGCAAGCCTTATGCACAGAGGCCAGTATGCGACGGTTTTGAGCCGCGGTTGCTTTAGTCATCAATGCTTGAGATTTCGTAAGTTGTCATTGGCACTTTCGGCGACAGGCGAAGTCTATATGACGAGCAATCGCATAATGGCGAAAGCATCAGAAACCTATCACCCCAAAGTTCCTTTTGTGTGGGTTTTGTACCCGGTATATCCACGTTCCCATGCGCCCTATGTCGTCCGTTCAGGTACTTAAACCTTCATCTCGTTCATGCCGTGCTTCCAGAAGGTGAAGTAAGGGGTCATGCCATCCTCGCGGTAGTTGACGAAGACCAGCCTGTGGAGAAATCTTGTTTAGTTGCCGAGCAAATTACCAATCGGTGTGAAGGCTGAACTTACATGCATTTGCCGGCGGCGACATCGTTATCCTCGTTATCGCTCATGTAGAAATCGTAGTCCTTGATGTTGGGGAGGATCTTCTTGGCGTAGGCCTGGGCCTTAGCCTTGAAGTCGTTGATCTCCTCCTCGGACTTGCCCTTCTCAGCCATGGCAGCGGCGACATTCTTCATGTACTCTTGAAGCTCGTTAGCGTATGATTTTGAAGACCCCAAAAACGGGGTGGATCGGGGGTTGCTTACTGCCAAGGTGGCCAAGGTAATCCTTCTTGTTGTATTTACCCAGGTTGATGAGGCGGAAGGAGTATTCGATGTCGAGCTTCTTCTCCTCGTTGTCGTCGGTACCCTCGTCAGCCTCCTCGGCGGAAGCGTTGGCACCAGTGTCTATTTGGATGGCGGGGTCAGAAACAAGCAACGAAGTAGGCCAGGGTGAGTAGTCGGGGAGATGGCGAAAACGTACCGACGTTGACGGCGCCGATGGTGATCATCTTCGCATCAGCCTCGTAGACAACGCCATCGACCTCCTTCAGGTCGTAGGAGTCCGAGATCAACTCGGCTCCGTTGAAGATATCCTAGATTGCGGGGTTCAGCATGCCAAGGGTCGTGAGAGCGACAAGGTCGTGTTGCGCGGGGTGGCGACTTACAGTGAAGATAATCATTTTGACGGTTGATGTGCTGAAGGAGAGATGTAGATGTAGAGGTCACAAAAAGAGAGCGTATGCGAGTGATGGCAAAGGAGACAAAGGGGAGGGAAGCGAGAAAAAAGCCGTCGGTCGGGTATGGCTTCGTTGAAGTGGGAAAAATAATCCAGTCTAATGAGGGGCGGCTTTTCCCAAATGAGGGGCAGAGTCTGATATTCTGGCTTTTCACCCACAGGCGCTCTCTCAAAGGCCATAGGGTGAATAGAGGGGGCCCAGACCAGCATGTGCAGTAGAATTTTGCACCTCGAGGCTGGCCTGGCCTGGCAGAAATGATTACAGTGGGTCCACCAGGCGCTGAATTCAATGGACAACAACAGCCAGCCAATGGAGGGGCTTCTTCAATTTTGCTTCCTGAGCTGCTGAGAATCTGTGCTGTCTGTATCATTTTCACCACTAAAACGGCAAGCCTTCAAGATGGTCAATAGACGTGATAGCAGCCACAGAAACAAGTTATTACGTTCAATACACCTGCAGCATTTATTTGAGTGTTCGTGCACTTGACTATACCATTTGAATGTTATACAAGCGCTGACAGCATATCGAATTGTAGAGCTTTTGGTGCTAGATCTGGTTATTAGTCCGGAGGCTTCTCAATAAAGGCACTTCTACGGATAGTTCAATGTTGGAGTCTACATAGGTCTGCTACTGTATGTACATCCTCTAGTCCATCCTTACCTAATATTAACTAACCCCCTTATGGGATAGCTGCGGACTCTACTGCACATCAACAAGGCAGAATTCGATGCTGGCTGCAAAGGATGTACATTGTAATGTTAACTAGTGCAATTAGTGCATGTGGTGCTGGAATTGACTTATTTCCAGCCTCAGTCTGACCGTTCCAGTATTTGCGTTTACGGCATCAATGCTGGGCATCCATGGTTCGCACTTGGGTGCCTTACGTACTCCGTACCCGGAGATGTATCTCGGGTTGCTCGTTTTCTCGCAATGATGAGGATAAAAGACAATTAAACCACTATTGGGTGAAAATTGCAGCAATACCAAAACACAGCGAGTATCCTTTTTTATATAAGCTCCCTCATCCCAAGTGGATGTAGGCTTCATTGATTGGTGTGCTTCTGAGATGCGGTACCACAAGTCCACACAATCCCATCCACATGGAGATGGATGACGGTTTGCCACCATCAATCAAACTTCATTTCAATTCATGAGCGAGCGCATTGACGGTTCTCCCTAATACATTATTTGTATGAGCCAGAAATCACAAGAAACAGTGAACCTGATGATAGTGTGCAAGCCAGCACATCGAATCCTAATGAATATCTCCCTCTGATCGTGCCACAAATAAAAACACATCGTCAGACGTCTTCCCATTACTGTGCTCCGTGCTCCGTGCTGGCCTGCAACTGCTGATTCGGAGTCCGGGGAAGCACGGCTGGGCCGAGCAAGCGAGATTGATAAAAGAGACAGCCCTCGGAGCCTCTCGGGGATAGAAAGGGAGAGCGACAGCAACAGTCCATCGATCGCATTGCATCCATCCATCGCATTGGGCATTGGACCCGATTAATCATCCGCATTATCTTCCTCAGCTAACCCCCAAATTGCTTCCCATCTACAACTCAAAAACTGCCCGACCCTTCTACAATCCTTCTAGTCTCATTCACCTTTTTGCAACTGCCGTTTTGTCAAAGTCGTACACACTCCTTTTTCCTCCCGACCCTTCCGAAAGCTTTTGTAATTACTGCCCACCACCACCAATACTCACCTACCACCCGACACGACCCTGACGCGACTTGGGCATCTCTATCCCGATGGACGTCGTCATGGCGGCCAACGTAACTCTGCCTGAGGCCCTGCCTCCGCTACCTACATACGAACTTACACAAGTCTCTAATCTGATCCCTGGCGTCGACAACTTCTACGTATCTCTGATGGCGCCAGTCGTCGCATACTGGATCGTCTCGGGAATCTTCCACTTTATCGACGTCTTCGACCTCTTCCCGCAATACCGCTTGCACACCCCGGCCGAGATCGCCTCCCGCAACCGTGCCTCACGATACGAAGTCTTCCGTGATGTCATCCTGCAGCAGATCATCCAGATGGGCGTGGGCGCAGTTTTGGCCTACCTCGACCCCCCTGAGTACAGCGGCAAGGAGGAGTACGATGTCGCAGTCTGGGCGACGCGCGTGAGATTGGCACAGAGAGCTCTGCCGTCCATGCTTGCGGTGCTCGGTATCAACGCGGCCAGCATGGCCAAGAGCATGTCGGCGACGCACCCGCTGCTTGCCGGAGCTCTCTCGGGCGGTCACTACCCTTTCTTGACCACCGGATTGGCCGGACCCGATGGGTCTACCGTTCCGGCCTTCGCCTCGTGGGAGATCGCAGTGGCCAAGACAATATTCTGGATGGTCATCCCGGCTATGCAGTTCGGCGTCGCACTCCTCTTCCTCGATACCTGGCAATACTGGCTGCATCGTATCATGCACACGAACAAGTGGCTATACAGTATGTTGAAACCAGACGGTTAACTTTGACGGGATCTCCGCTAACCCAATATCCAGCTACTTTCCATTCGCGTCACCATCGCCTGTACGTGCCCTATGCTACGAGCACTCTACAACCATCCCTTTGAGGGATTCCTTCTCGACACTTTGGGTGCCGGTATCGCATACAAGCTGTCCTTCATGACCGCGCGCCAGGGCATTGTTTTCTTCACCGCGTCCACCATCAAGACTGTCGACGATCACTGTGGATATTCCCTGCCGTGGGACCCCTTGCAGCACATCTCGGCCAACAACGCTGCTTACCACGATATCCACCACCAAAGCTGGGGCATCAAGACCAACTTCTCGCAGCCTTTCTTCACCTTCTGGGACAGCTTCCTGGGAACCATGTGGAAGGGTGATACTTCGCTGAAGTACGAGCGATCGAAAAAGAACGCCGAGAAGGCTGTTGTGGCCGAGGCCAAGAAATCCCAAAGCTCATAAGCTCTGTTGTTCCAATATCTTTGCACGAGTTTGGTGCGCTTCACCATGTATCAATATAGGGGCTTTGCGCTTTGTTTTTTTCTGCGCCCGGGATTCAGGATACGGTTCTTGAGAGCAAGGGAACGGGCACAGCATACGAGGAATCTTCCATTTTCTTCTTCTTGTTTCTGAGCGATGTTCACGTCACCACTCGCTCAGTTTTGATGAGTATTCCTGCGACTTATGTACTACCCTTCGCTGTACACTTGAGATGGAGGATTCACACAGCATCGCGACCAGAGGTCGCAGTATAACAGTATGATGAACGGATGAAGGACGAGATTGTCGGAGCACAGGAACGATGGAAGGCTGCATGGGCAAACGTCACGGGACTGCTCACCACCACTTCTTGATGCGTGCCTACGCATAATCATAATAAATGAATCAAGTAAAAATCACATTTAACCATCTCTCCCTGGGCGTGTTCTTCTGTGAATGCTAACAATATTCCTGATACATGCAATCGGGACCAAAGCTGATAGAGCACGGGCTACATTACCTTGCTTACGATTACAGGTGTTGTACTGGGTATATGTATACTTCGTCAATGCTTACTCAGGATAGTAACCCATTCACCAAAGACATGCGCCGGTCTCACAACTACTTGTACGATCGATCATTAGAAAGCCCGAAAAAGCCCTGGCTTACAACTCCACTACGATCCGAGCGCTGATGAAGCGGGAGAAACTGTTGAACATCGATCCAGCGGACTTAACGCAACTAGTGTTAGCGAGTGACGTTTACAGCACAGCATCATCATAGGTCTGGGTCTGGGTCTGAAGTATTCGATACTAAGGTATGCATACATCAATCGGCGCCCCGGGTCGTCCCTCCCTTGCATAGTCGCGTAATTGGCTGAAACATGGGGAGGAACAGTTCCAATAGGTTCTTCCCCAGAAAAGATTTCCTTTCTCTCTATCTACTGTCGACCTTACATATTTCATCCAGAACACCAATTCTTGTTAAGTGTTTTACTTCCACCACCTGACAATTCACTGGAAACCACCTGCTGCTGCTATTTGCAAATAAGACAAGCCACGTCCAACACCCAAAATGGATCTGAACAAGAATTACTCCTTCTTCTCCGTATGCGTAGCCTATCGCTTCCCGTCAATATCTTCGTCTGTGTCACGACTCCTTGCTAACCCGTGCTCTCGCCCGGCAAAAGATCCCTCTCGCCTACCTCATGGTAGTGGGTGCCGAGACGTATGGCAAGATGCTCGGTGTCAAGCAGCTTGACAATGCCAACCCGCGCCAGTTCCACGAGACTATCAGCAAGAGCGACAAGGTCGACAAGATCGTGAGTCATCTCTGTCCTTCCCGGGTTCCCACTCGGGCTTACTCCCTTAGCGGTGCAATGTGGTAGTAGTGCAGCCCGACGGGGAATATGGTGGGCGTCGTGGCCTAGTACGGTGTTCCTGCCAAGCTCCTGATGCATCGCAGCACGACATGCAAGTAGCGATGCCATCTACTACTTACCACTGTAACGGTTGGTAGAGATCGTCTTCTCGTTGTGTACCTGGCCCAGGAGGCCGGGCCATGGAGCATGCGGCTTTAGCGACGCATACATCATCACTACTACTATTGCCCTCACGGCTATCGGGAGACGGCAAGAAACCAGCTGACATATGGGGGAACTAGACCAAAGGCCGCATTATGCGCAGCCAAGCTGCTGCCTCCAACGGCTACGAGACCTTGCCATTGTTCAGTGGAGCCATCATCGCCTCTAACATTGCTGGTGTGCCTGTGAGCACCATCAACATGCTGGGTCTCGCTTATCTCGGCAGCCGGGTAAGTGACACACACGCGGGATCCCCCCTACCAATTCTCTGTCCTTTCGTCCCTTTGCAACCGGGGTCTAGACGATCCCCGCTTCCTTTGACGGAGATTAGTCCTCAAAATAGAAACAAGGAAAATTACAGAGACAATATGAGGTGGTATGTCAACTCAAATGGATGAAACTGCTAAATTCGATTACTCACAGGCCCTGTACAACGTCATCTATATCCACCTGCAGGATAACAGGAAGTTCGCACCGGCTAGGAGTCTCGCATGGATGGCTAGCATAGGCTGCTGGTTTACCCTCTATGTCCAGGCCGGCCTGAGAGCCATGCGAGCTAGCTAAACAGGGACCTGGTCTCGCCTTCTCTACTCTCTTCCGGGGGCTGCCGTTGGCCAATCTCATTACGGATTGTTTGTATGAGGTATTCCTATATGCTGTGCAAGGATAACTTCTTCGTTCACGGAGGTTGTGCTTCTCCAGATCTATTCTCGGCGGGTTGAGGCTAAGATTGGGCAATGATGGACCTGCGTTTTTCAGTTGATGTTGTGTCGCCATTCGTGGTACAACATTGAGCTGTATTATCATGTGCCGAGTGTTGCCTTCTGTTTGGGGGTGTCACGCTGTACATCTGTTCTTACGAAGGATTCGACGTACTCGCAACTTCACTTCATATCGCTACAAGAATGGCTACTCATAGCTTTTCCAGTGTGGGACTCGCTGCTACGTGTTCATTTGGTGTGCAATGGGAGCAACGTAATCCTGGGTATTCCTGTGAACTAGGAATTATCAGGTATCCCTGTCCCAAAGAAGGCTACGAAACACAATCGACATCGCTTGTATCACTACATCACCCAATTCTCGAGCATGGTAAAAGACCCAACTTCCTCCTCCGCCCTAGTCGGATGTCGTGCCTCCGTTTGTAAGAGGACATCAGACGGCTTCATTTCAATAATACGAAGGAGAGGCCGGAAATACTAGATTGGTCCAGCTAGTTCCTTAACTGGGGCCGAGACTCTTGTCCGTGGAGCAAACCGCCCATGGGGACACAGGTCATTGTTTGCCGTCACATCGTTTGACCTGTTGACGACAATGTTGACGTACTCTTGAGATCCGGGGCATTTGGGGATCTGTATACCCTATGAGCTCAACGGTTATATTCGGCCATAACCTCCCTCCATAAGATAGGTCTCTCGCATTTGGTATGAGATCACCAGCACATACGTTCCGGATTCCGCCAACTCTATACGGGCAGCTTTCTCCTCTTGCTCCCGTTGCCATATCAACGTCTTCTGACTGCTTTGCCTCTACCCCTGATCCATTGTGTTGCTCCCTACCCCCTAGGCAGTAGACTCCATCTGCTGCAGCCATGCTCGTCCCGATCCTGCTTACGTTGCCCTTGGGCATCCTGGGCCTGGCCATGCCCCCCAAGGAAGCCACCCCGGCCGGTCTGCAGCCGCGAGACGCCCCGCCCGTTGTCGAGGTGATGACCATGACCTGCCTCATGCCTGGCGAGGAGGACACGAGCTCTTCTTCGTCTGACTGGTGGGACCCAATCCCGTCATCGATCTCGTCGTCGACGAGCTTGGACGACTGCTGGTACTGGGGCGACTGCTCTTCCTCGTCCGAGATCGACCCCTACCCCACCTCGTCGTCGTCGTCGAGCACGGACGACGACTGCTGGGTCTGGGGCGACTGCTCTTCCTCGACCTCGACGTGGGAGCCTTGGCCCACCTCGTCCATGGACTGGTGCGAACTCTACGGCTGGGGCTGCCCTAGCTCCTCGTCTTCCGGCATCGACTCGCCCGAGCCCACTTTGTCCTGTGATGAGTGGGACCCTTACTGCTCGTCCACTTCCTTCGGCGGCGACCCCTGGTCGTCGGCTCCGGCCGTGCAGTCGTGCGATCCGATGGTTGAGGAATGCTCCCTAGCCTGGCAGACTAAATCTTTTACTGCCTGGACTCCTTCTGCAAAACTTGGTACCACAATGATCACGACTCTGGATCAGGGAACTTCCTCCTCGCCCACCGGCACTTCTTCTTCTTCGTCCGCACCCCGCTCACCCCATCCGTCGCATACAACCGGGGGCGAGCCCTCGGTCACCTCGATGCACCATCTGCCCATCCCGCCCATGATCGCGCCAGTGCCCTGGAAGAGAGCACCGCCACCGCCACCCGCACCAGCACCGAGAGGCGTGGCCGGCGGCCTGTTCAAACGACCGCAACTGCTAAACGGTGGCGGCGACCCCCGGATCCGGGGCGTCCGCGCCGTCGAGAAGATCGCAACCGAGACCATCGTCATCGGGGTCAGCACGGACGGCACGCCCATCTACACATCGACCGAGTGGGACAGCGATGATTCTTCCTCTTCGTCCAGCTCTTCTTCTTCTTCTTCGTCTGTCTCGGGCGTCGTCACGCCTGCGCCGCAATGGGTCACGGTGTCGCCGTCGTCTTCCGTTCGGTGCGACGATGAGTTCTGCAGCGATGGGAGCTCGTGGTGCATGTACTGGGCTGGCGTCACTTCGTGGGACGCTTCCAGGGGGGCCGTGCCGGGGGAGAAGGTTACTACTATTGGTACTTGCTAGAACAGTAAAAAGGAAGAGGAAGGGGGAAGGAACGAAGGAGGTATTGGTGGTAAATATCGTAGTAATGGGAAGAAGCGATAGGGGCTGGATTGCGGCGGGATTGGACATTCACTGTTGTTGTTTTCCTCCCACTTTCCCTCAATACCAGATAACGTGATGATGGATAGGGCGGTGGTGGTAATGGTGTAACACGCGGCATGGGTTTCAAGACGAGTTATTTAATTGCTCGTCAAGCACGCTCGCCCACTGACTGTGGTGGGCGGAAGATTCTTTTCCTATTACAGACCATCGATAGGGGATGAACTCACTTATCTTTGGCAAAAAATCATAATGACAATCATCCTGTTCGCTACTTGGTAACCATGTAAACAGTCAAGAACACGCAAGCATCATCACTTCAAGATCCGGCTTATGTATTCATGCAACTTCGACTTGATACGAAAGCTGTGACTTATCTGGCGAAATGATCTTGATCAGACTTTAGGGAGGTTTTGTAACAAGTATCAACAAAATCGATCGATCTTCTAAAGTCTTCCAAGTATCGAACTGGGTGCTTTGTGATGATATAAATTGCATATGTACGGAGATCTACATAACACTTGTCCCTATTTATGCCTCTCGGTTAAATACCTGCCAACCCAATGAATGATATAGCTCACGACTGCATATCATCAGCCATTACTGCCCCATGTCACTGCTCCCTCCCTCCCCCTTTTCGAGCCTCAAATCTTTAATTAAGCTGGACCCCCCACGGCCTTCGTGATGGAGCCGCTCTCGATGTAGACGCCCGAGAAGTAGAAGTCCTCGGTGGCGTCGCTGTAGCCCGAGCGCGGCAGCTCCAGGACGCCGAGGTGCCAGTCGGCGCCGTTGGACGACGTCGAGGCCGAGGCCGGCTTGACGACTTGCGTCAGGGGCGCGCCGCCCTCGGAGTGCCAGAAACCTACGGTGTTGGCCGAGAAGTCCTGCGTGGTGATGACAAGGTTAGCCAGTCGTCGTCCTGCTCCCTTTTTCCAGGATCAGGAGAAAAAGAGCGAGAGTAAGGCAAATGATGGGGGGGGGGATAAAGAAAGAAATAGACTAACAATCTCGTAGGCGACATTGTGCCAGACGCCCGCCTTCCACTCCGTCTTCCACTTGCTCTGCTGCGAGATCATGAACTGCAGATTCGGGTTGCTCGTACCGCTCTCGCCCGAGATCCAGCCGTACTTCATCTCGGCGAAGTGGGACTCGAAGAAGTTGATCTGGTGCTCGCGGTTCACCGACGGCGTGTTGGAATCCTTGCGCATCATGCTGAAGTGATACCAGACCTTCCCCTTGTTGATGGCCGCCGTCGCCTGCGGGATCAGCTCGGTCCGCCGCATGTTCTGGCCGTTCCAGTACGCTGTGCCGTCGAGCGTGAGCTTGGCCCCTTGCTTGGACGCCGTGTCGTTCGGGTTCTTGTAGTCGGGCGACAGGTTGACGTACTTGTCGACCGCGGCGGAGCCGTGGATGTAGTACTGGTAGGGGCCTACTTGGTTCCCCTATTGTTCTGGATCAATTGCATGCTCTATCCTTCTTAGGGGATGAATCCCAAAGATTGGACATACCAAGACCACTTGTTCAAATCGGCCGAGGTGCTAAAGTCGTTGAAGCGACCATCCCAGATGATGGCCGCGCTGGCCAGCTGGGCGAGAAGGGGCGTGAGGGTCTTCATGATCGATCGTCTATTGGACAAAGCTTTTCGAGAGAGAACAACGTAGCAGTGTGATCAGTTTGCAATGTCCCGGTATCGTGGGAGAGTTAGACAGTGTACCTGGCGGCATCGAGATGGACTCTTCTCCCTTTTATGTATGTCCGTATCCACAATGGCGCAGATACAACCTACGGAGGCTGCAAAGTTCTAGATCCCAAAGTAGGATTGCACGAATATACCACGGGGTCAAGCCTCCGGGGTTGCTGTAAGTCGTCATATACGTGGTGGGGGCTGGCACATATGTTGCTGTCTTTAGCCGGAGTCATCAAGCCAAAACGGGCGGGTGATGTTCCTGATCGACACGGGAGCTGCGTTAGACAGACCAATCGGCCGCCGTACAAGCTGATAACTGTTACCATTTTCGGCGCAGCTTGGACTCGATTGCATCTGCTAGCTCGGAAAGGAAGGGAAAGGAGCCGATGAGTGGAGGAGGGAATTCTGGTCTCGTGCCGCAGATATTGAACATGATTCTTATTGAGCTGTTTTGTTGTTATACTGTATTTATCTACATACTTTCCAGTTCGTAAGCCGTATATCCAAGCCCCGCGCCCCCCCCCCCCTCCCCAAAGCCAAGGGTTGCAGAATCTCATTAACGCCGCGTCCGTCCGCCCGCCCCTTTACTAACACCGTGCACAATCGCTCGCATGTATTTGTCCTGCGAGCTCGATTAGTACTCCAGTCCTGCACCAAAGCTGGTGCTTCTTGCAGTACCTGCTCTCTGCATGCTGGTCCGGGGCTCGTCCATGCTCCTCTTGCTGTTATCGGTAGCCAGCAATCCTTCCTCTTCCTCGGTGGCGACCAGCGACTCGACCGGGGGCAAGTCGTCCTTGATCAGATGGACGAACCAGGCCGCGATCAGCGTGAAGATGCCACCGAGCGCGAGAACGACGGCGATGCTGTGGTCACCGGGGACGCCTCGGGGCTTCTGGAAGATCTTGAATATTATGCTGGATCCAATAGTAGCCAGAATCTGGGGGGAAGCAATGGCCATGTTGTGAATGCCCAGGATGACACCTGCCTTGTCCGTGTCCTCGTCCTTCTGCAACGAGGTCTCTCCTTCTAGTAGAGCATTCGGGCCCGAAGAGTCGCCACGAGCATGAGCTTCCATCTGCTGCTTCCTCAAACGAGCTACGGCATCCCGACGACTGATCTCGGCGCTGATGATGGCCCACGGCGCCCATAGAGTCAAGGCCCACGTGATGCCCACAAGCCCGATAAGGGTAGTGGCTGCCTCGACAGATCGGACGAGCACCGTGCAGAACATGGCCCCAGAGAAGAGTATGTGGGAAAACATCCAAGCCCGTCGCAGGGTGAAGCCGGGGATGACCAGATAGTCCAGCCATGTTTTCTTGGGAGACTCCGGGTGAACCATGACACCAGGCACTTCGGCTGGTGCGTTGCCGACAGCAGCACTATCGTAGGTGGACGCGATAAAGAAGGGAAGTAACACATTCGTAGCCAGACTGCAGATGGCAAAGATTAGGAGGGCAAAGGTGCCCACTCGCGTAGCTTCCTCGTACAGACGGTCGAGCTCCTTAGGGGTCATGTGGGGGTTTGCCTCGAGGAATGGTTCGATATAGATTTCTCCAATATAGGACGACGTGTAGAACAGCATGGGGAAGAAACCAACCCAGGCGCAGAACTGCACAGTGCATACCTTCCTGACTTGTGGAGGCAATCGCTTGATCGAAGTAAAGATGGTATGGAAGAAGGCCATTATGCCCGCTTGCCCTTTCGGAGCAGGCCCATCAAGGTTCGGATCCCGCTCGTGAACCAAGACAACACTCACGAATATTGTCGAGCAGAGCGCGATGCTGGCAATGGCGCAAAGCACCTTGAACTGGGTATCGCCCAGCCACCCGACGTACCTTGGAAGGTCGACGTATCCAGCACAGTAGCCAAGGATGTTGCCGAATCCCACGATCCTGCTGGCCATGGAGTTTGCCGCTTCTGATTTTGGTGTTAGCTCTGGAAAGGGGTATTTATGATATTACTAGGAATGAATGCCGACTTACCCTGTTGATGTGTGGGCGCGCAGTCTACAATGAAGGCTCTAATCGCAGCTTGGACTAGCCGGATACCACTGTTAGCATAGCTCTTCTCCATCGTCGGTCTTATCCACATTGTTGTGACGCCCTTGAACTGGATACATACCCGTATTGATGGCGACATCCAAGATGTACACCCAGGCCACTGCGACCACAATAATACACACCTTGACGCCATCCGACTCCGGGTCAGCGCCGAACAGACCCAGGAAACCCCCGACGATTTCCCCAGTCCAAGAGAGAAACATGAGCGACACTGCTGTAGCGACAGCCCCGCCGACCATGAAAGGCTTCCTCTTGCCCCAGCGAATGCGACAGTTGTCGCTCAACATGCCGATGTAGGGCTGTACCAAGGTGCCCGTCAGGGGGCCGGCGATCCAGACCAGGGCCATCAACGATTTGCTCAGGCCGAGCGAGAGCAGGTAGGGTGAGCCATTGGAGAGCTCGACGGACCAGGCGATCTGCAGACCACCGATGCTGATCGTCAGGAGGATGAGGTACCAGATGCTCTTAGTCCTCTGGGCCTCCTCCTCGCTGTCATCGTGCCCTATCGTCGTCGGGTAGGCGAAGTCACCGGAACCCCCATCGACCGGCAAAAGCAGAGGGGAGTGCTCGTTATTGTTGTTGTTGTCGCGGTTGGGCGCATCGGAAGCGCCGCCCGCAGATTCTTGGGCTGAGGGTGCTACCCGATAGTTGGACATTTCCGCTTCGTTGGTTGGAAGTCAAAGTCGTCGGGCGTCCGTTTGTTGGGCCGGAGGATATTACATGGTGTTTTGAAGCAGCGTCGGACGAAGAGCTGGACGACGAGGAGCTCGACGATGACGAGCTCATGCTTACTCGGGCAAGCGATGGAAGCGGTGGAGGTAGAGTGGTGTAGTAGTAGTATTACTTTCAGCGCGAAAGGATAGTACCGACCATATTGGGTTTATTAGTGTTGTATTGGCTTGGGCATATATGCCACGAGGAGGCGCAAAGGGACTAGGGAGGTTGTTGGTCTTGTGATGGATCGATCAGTGGCAGTTGACAGAGATGGAAACGGCGTCACGCGATGGGGGTTGACGGGTGATTAGGGGAGCAGGATGGCCTGGCCACGCGATTACCTAGGTTGAGCTTAGGTGGAGGTGGGGCCCGGATCCGCGGGCTATTGGCACAGATAGACCCGTTTACAAGCGGAACTTGATTCACTAGTAGAGAGGAACAACGCATGAATGAGCAGCAGCGTAGGATATTGCTGTGTTTAGATAGACCACCAAGAGGATGGGATTAGAGTTGGTTAGATACCTAGAAGTGACGATGTTCTGGAGTATTGCGTCTTCAAATGATAAGTAAGTCTCCAGTCAGTTCCAGGCCCAATCGATGTGCCGAGCGAGGGGTACACCACTTGGGGTTTAGCTGCAGGAACGGAACGGGGAACTCCTCTTCAGGTCCGGCGATTGATCGAGCTCGAGCGCCTCCTCCACTGCGGGCAGGGCGGGCTCTCAGGTCTGGTCCCCATAGCTTTAAACCATCCGGCCTACCTATCCGACCACGCTTCAAGGTTCTTCTACAAGCACACACAGACACTCACTTGGTGGTACCGTCAACGTCGCTCAGATATCTCGACCACAGCGGATTGCTCACGTATTTTTTGAGCAAAATACGTTCATCCAATGATGAAAACACTTCTGTCAATCTGAGATCTGTTCGAACCACCTATTCAACATCGGGTTAGGAGAGGGGCTGATTGCTGGGCCAAGCCTCGACCACCTGGATTAAGCTCACTGCCCTGCTGTAACTGTAACCCTGACTGTAATACATGACACCCGCCTATGCTTTCTGCACATCAGGAGCGTGCAAACAGGGAGTCAAAGCAACTTCACCATTGTGTCGTATAAGAAGTAGGATACAGGTCAGGGACCTGGCACTCAAGAATAAGGAGCAAGTATTGAGAAGAACAAGTGGAACGCTTCGGCTATGATTGGGCAGTATTCCATTAATCAAATGGGATGCCACTGTGAGGGCCGCTACAGCTACCCGAGAGTAGGTACTACTACAGTACAGTACAGTACCTACAGTTACGTGGCTGCAGGTTGCGCGAACTGCCAATTTGTCTTGGCCAAACTCCAGGCAATCGCAACAAATTCCGATTCCGAACAAGTCATCGTCGCTCGTTTGATGATAGCTGGCATTTCAAGATTCCTCGAGCCATTTTCACACCACACGCTCTCCGACCGGTAAATCCTATACTAGCGACGTAGTACCACCACACACCCGCCCTAGCATGCTGCTGTCATGGTCCAATTGATGCGCTTGCTAATGACAGGAATCCCACTCTCGACCCAGGCCCTCATACTCTTGGATCACCAACCATTCCCAACCTGAGCAACGAAGCCCGACACCATGTTACCTGCCATTGCTGGCGCAGCTCTCGAGTTTGCCCGTATGTCACCTCTCCATTGTGCCAATCTTTCTGCACTGCACATTGTCCATCAGCTTAGCTAACCATGGCTATTTCGCACAGGGCGCGCCGTCGACGACCCAGATAATGAAGGTGCGACTACCCCCAGCTCAACTCGATCCAATCCATCGTGGAACCCCAGAACTGACCGTCGTGGGTAGGAGGCGAGGGAACGAAAGAGGAGATCGCTTCATCATGGGCCATCTTCATCAATATCATGCTGCTGATGCTGTCCCTCTTCACAAGCTACATACTGCAGCAGAAGAAGGTACAGGCCATACACGAGACCGTCATCTCTATCTTCGCAGGTATGCCTTGGATGAACGACTATTCCTTGCTTGGAAGAAGGCGCCTGCTAACGCCAATGGCTACTGCCCAGGCATGACGGTGGGATTGATTATGAGAGTAACGTCCCTCTCCTCGATCCGAGAACTCGCCATCTTTGACTTTCAAATCTTCTTCAACCTACTTCTCCCGCCCATTATCTTGAACTCGGGCTATGAGCTGCACCAGGCCAACTTCTTCCGCAACATCGGCACTATCTTGACTTTCGCCTTCGCCGGTACATTCCTGTCCGCCGTCGTGATAGGCCTCTTGTTATATCTCTATACTCGCCTGCCTATCGAGCCCATTTCTATGACTTTTGTCGATGCCATTTCCGTTGGCGCGACACTGTCCGCTACAGACCCCGTTACGATTCTGGCTATATTCAACAGCTACAAGGTCGACCCGAAACTGTATACCATTATCTTCGGCGAGTCCATCTTGAACGATGCCATCGCCATCGTCATCTTCGAAACCGCCCAGAAATACAAGAGTGAGGAGGCCGCTAAGTACGGGTTCCTTGCCTTCTTGAAGGGTGTCGGCGAATTTCTGGTGGTTTTCTCCGTCAGTCTGGCTATAGGTGTTCTGGTCGGTATAGCGACCGCCATCATCTTGAAGTTCACATATATCCGACGGTACCCCCACATCGAGAGCTGCCTGGTCGTCTTGATTGCCTACTCGAGTTATTTCTTTTCCCAAGGATGTGGCATGTCTGGTAAGAGGAATTCATCTGCGCTCTGTTGACTCATAAGCTGATCTGCTCGCAGGTATCGTGTCACTGCTGTTCTGTGGAATCACGCTCAAGCATTACGCTTACTTCAATATGTCGCGACGTACACAGCTCAGCACCAAATACATTTTCCAGGTGCTCTCCCAGCTGTCCGAGAACTATGTGTTCATTTATCTTGGATTGTCGCTTTTCACAGACAACGAACTCGTATTCCAGCCGCTTCTCATCATCGTCACGGTAATCTCAGTTTGCGCTGCGCGATGGGTGGCGGTCTTCCCACTTTCGAAAGCAATCAACTGGTTCATCAGCTACCGCGCGCGCCGCAGGGGCCAGGAGGTTGGCGAGGAGCTGCCTTATAACTACCAGGCCATGCTATTTTGGGCTGGGCTGAGAGGTGCTGTCGGAGTCGCTTTGGCTGCCTTACTAACAGGGCCAAACTCTTACCCCCTGAAGGCAACTGTCCTGGTTGTCGTGGTGTTGACTGTCATCATATTTGGTGGAACGACGTCGAGAATGCTGGAAATTCTGGGCATTCGCACTGGTGTCGTAGAAGAGGTGGATAGTGACGACGAGTTTGACATTGAAGCAGCCCCCGGAGGCTCGTACTATAAGCGCTCTGGAACGGGTATCGGCTTTACGCCACGCGCCAGGAACGGGTCTGTGGCCCTGAGCCGAGTCGACACCAACGGCAAGCGACCAAAACAAGCGGAGCGGGGAAGCTACGTGTCGGGCTCCAGATCCCCGGCCTTCCCTCGGCCCGCGAGCCTGAGTCGGAAGAACACAAAGAGCCAAGTCTCGGACGACGCCGAGCGGAGCGATCTGCTCGGCCCCAGCAGTAGCTTGACGGACTCGGATCTGGGCAGCGACGTCGACACCTCGGACCTGCCGCCGCCGGCCCGCCGACCGCCCCGGAGGAAGTCGAGCCCCGTGCTGACGCCCGGCGGCACGTCGGAAGAAGAGGATGGCGTCTTCTCCTACCCGACATCCGGCATCCGGAACCCCGCGCCCGTCACGGCCTCGTCGGCCATCCGGCAGCTCCTGACCTCGCACGATCCGCAGGCCCTGTTCCGACAGCTCGACGAAGACTTCATCAAGCCGACGCTGTTGTTGGACGGTCCGGGTGGACCCGGCAGCGGACCCAGCGGCGGTGGTAACGGGCCTCGGGATGATGACCATCATGCTGCTGGACCGAGCTAGAAGTGTACGGTTGATACGGTTGATTGGGTACGCGTACATGCAAAGGGAAGTAAGGAAGGGGGTCCGAAGGGAGGAAAGGAGATCAGGTTTTCTTGTTATTTGGTCACGAATGAATAAGGAAATCATGTCTCTTCCGTCGCTCATACCCCTACGGCATTCTGGGCGGCGTTCCGGGGTTGCTATTCGATTTCTAAATATAGTTGTATTAGTTCTAGAGAGCGTAGATCATTTTGTGGCTTAGGAAGGAAGGCTACGACATTCCAGTGAATCTGCGTGTATACTATTACCTAAAGAGGAATAAGAGTGTGTTTCTTGTACTATTGAAAGCTTCTGCTACTCCTGGGTTGTTATACGTTTTGTGTGCTGATAGATAAGAGGTAGGTAGCGATTCTATAGCTTGTGTTATCAAACACCATCACGATATCGAGCGTTCTTGCAGTGGAATGATTCTCAACGGTTCTGGGTCTGTCTCTTTTTGACCCGTATTGGGGGTTGGCGTAGATTTCCAAGATGTCTAAGTTCTATCATGTGTATGCAACGAATCCCCAAAGAAGAAGTCCCCTTTCTTTCTTTCCTCTCCATTTCATCTCATTTGACTCCCTATTCCCTCCCCTCTTCGCCTCGCCACCTTTGCTTGCTTGCTATCGTCTTAGAAATGTTTCGGTAGAATGATAAGACGAAGCGCGCTTCGTTCGCTGACACAGCATCTAGAGCTGTCCTCGGTTGCTGCTCGTATTGGTAGTGGAATAATAATGAGACTCATGGCTTATGTTATGTTTATCCGTACCGTAAGGATCAGGGATAATTCAGTGCCACACTCGCATAGCAACGTTTTGAAAACGGTTATATCCCGTTGGATATAGTGTCTGTCTAATTTGGATTTGACTGTGCCTGTCCTGTCGATCATTTATACGGGAAATTGTTTTGTTTTATACTAGAAGCAGCAGCAGCAGCGCTTTCCGCCTACTATCAAATAGTATTTCGTTTGTTTACCTCCGAGCATCTTCCCCAATGTCCCGCTCGACCATCTCGATGGCGCCAAGACTCGGGAAGCGCTTGCTGAAGTCCTGCATATAGTCGTCCTTCTCCTGGGCCGTCATGTCGAGGCCGATCAACTGCTCCTCCGCCGTCGACGCGACAATGGGGCGCGGCACGGACGCGCTGCTGCTGCCCGACGGCCGGTGCGGCTTGGTGGGCGATTTGCGGCCGCTCCCACCCGTCGGCAAGCTGTTGAGGTGCGTCGGTTTCGGCGGCGCGCTGGGCTTCGTCGAGGTGGGCACCAAAGGCCGTTGAGCAGTGGCTGACGACGACGCGGGGCTTTCCGAGCCAGCAGCAGCGGCGCTAGTGGTGGTCGGCACGGAGTTAGCATGCCGCGCCCGCGCCATGGCGTCGGAAGAGCTGGTGACGGGCTTCGCCGGGGGCGCTGCCCGTCCCGTTGCGCCGATGCTTGCCGGCTTGGGCGGGGGTTCGGGGAGGGTCTTGTCACGAGCCGCTGCTGCTTGTTGGGTATCGGTAAACCGCCCGTATCCTTCGGCCGTTCGTTGGGGCGGCGCGGCCTTCTGGCTCTCCTCGAGGAGGTTCTGGACCCTGTTCTGGATGCTGACGGCGCGCGATACGCCACCAATGCTCTTGGGTAGGGGTGCCGAGGCCGCGCCGCTACCACCCATCATACGAGCTTCCATCCGCTGCCGGTACTCGGCTGCAGCAGCTTCCACCCGCTTCTCTTCCTCCGCCAGTGCTTGGGCCTCGAGGTCCCGACGTTGCTCAGGTGTCAGTTCTTCCTGATCACCCAGCATCCGCCCATCGTCACTCCGGCCATCTGTAGCTTCGGATCCTGCGATTGGAGTAAGCGGCATATTCAAGTCGCGCCTCTCCGTATCTCTCGACGGAGACGGTGTGCGAGCAGGCTGGAACGAGTCCTTCGCTTCGAAACGTTTGAACGCATCACCGAACTTCCCTGCGAACATGTTCTTGGTGCCCGACAAAGATCCAAGGCTCGAGTTTCGTTTCCCGTGGTGCTTACTGGCTTTTTCTTTCTTTCTGTTATCCGACTCCTCCAGGGATCGCAAGAAATCCACATTTGACTCGATAGCGGCATCTTCTTGCGGCTCCAACGATGGGGACGGCTTATTTTCAAACTGCATGGATGGTAAACCAGGAGACCGCATCGGTTTCGGCGCGGTTTCCTTCTCACGCAGGTAGTCCAGATTCGATTCCAGATATGTGCTTGCAGGCCTTGGTCGACCAACCAGCGAGTTCGTCTTGGAGAGAGGCTCCATAAAGTCGGCACTAGGACGTCCTCCTTCGAGTGACGGCCTGGAAGAGGAGGGGTGTCTTCCATGCAACGCTGGCGATTGGAATGATTGTATCCTCTGTGTTGCGATGGGCCGTGAGCCTGTGTCTGCCCGCAGGTTTTGACTGGGGCCTGGTGTTCCCGATTGCCTTGGGACACTAGATGACCTAGCATCGTCGGCAGATGGGAATCGATAAATAGGGGGATAATCTCTCGTAGGCAAATCAACTTGCGGTGGGGTACTGGTCATCATTCCTGTCGAAACATATCCCATAGTTGGCCGAGCAGGAGATTGAGTGGCTGGTAACGGAGGAGAAGCAATTGCTTGCAGTTCAGGGTTGTTATTGATGATGGCCGAGGCACGACTCATTTGTCCGGCCGGCTTAGGCGTAGCCACGGTAGGTTTGTTCGAAGACCCGAGAGGCGACGAGGTTCTGTCCAACTCGTTTGCAACCGCCATGGATTTCACCCGACTTTGCTTGGCTCCCGAGCTAGCCGGAACAGCACCAGGCTTCGCAAAGGCTTCGTCTACTAGCTTCGCCGCCACTTGTTGGTCGAACGCCTGGGGCGCAGCGGGTGATGTTGGGCTGTCGAAGTCGAACTTCGAGCCTTGGTCGTGCAAAAGTGAAAATTGGTCGAGTGAGGGGAACCTAGCAGCTATCTCGTCCACATCCGCCGGTTTCCCTGCATTTGCATCGAGAGCAGCAAAGGGATCGCCACTGGTCACCCGCAAGGGGGACGGACTTGGCTTCGCTGACTTCGCAGCCTGTTGGGGGGGAGGCTGATTCGAGGCAGCCGGCAGTCTACCACGCCGCATTGGTGCGACCTCGGGTATTACTTGCTGTTGTTGTGGTGGTGGAGAGAAAACAGCGCCGACCACAGGAGTATGCTTACCACCTGGGTCTGGCACTGGTCCGTTTGGTTTACTAGACTCTGATTGTGGACGCGTAGCATATATCTGAATATGGTAAGCGCATGCTATGCGAGAAGGGTTGCGGTAAACGTACATCTGGTATGGGGACCTCGCGGCCCTGCATGCGGCAGGCTTCCTTCAAAACTTGATATACGTTTGGTCTGGTTTGCTGGTGTTCGCGCAACATGGAAGCTATGGCATATTAGTGATTTGGCCAGTAGAATGATAAGGCGGGGCGTGTTACCAATCAGGTGCTTCAGTCTATCAGAAAACACCGGGTAGCTAGGGAATTTGAAGCTGGCGTTTAGAATAGCGAGCTGCCCTTGGTCCTCGAAAGGGGTCGTGTAGTAGCAGAGCTTGTAAAGGAGGACGCCGAGAGCCCATATATCGGATTTCTCGTCTATCGGCTGTTTCCGGTAGACATCTACCATCTCAGGACTGCGGTATTGTAATGTTGTGTGTCGCTGGACATCTTCGTCCATAAGTCGGCACTCGACGACGGTCTGCGGCGCAGGTTTCGGGTTCGCTGCTGAGCCGAAATCGCACAGCTTGAATTTCCGCCTCGTACCGATCATGGTGATCAGCACGTTCTCGACCTTCAGATCGCGATGCAATAATGGTGGCTTAAGGTAGTGCATGCAGGCGACACCCTCGGTAACATCGGTAAATATATTCAAAATCTCGGGCTCGGTCAGGCGGTGCTGGAGTCGGGTATTCATGAAATCGATCAGGCCTCCACCGTCGCAGTACTCCATCAGCAGAAATACTTCGTAGCCGCCCCCTTTCATTTCGGATGCATGCGAATCGATATATGTAACGATTGGACGGTGGCCCTTCAGGCGCTTCATGGTTTCGACCTCGGTCCGCATGCCGCGCAGAGTATCCCGATCCGGCACGGCAACTCTCTTCAACACGGCGAGATCCGTGCCGTCAATCGCCCGCGGGAGCTTGACCAAGTATACGTGTGCAAAACCGCCCTCGGACAGGTACTTCTGTATTACGACCCGGTGTTCGCCGACCTGAATCTTGGTGCCGGGGGAGAAGGTGCCAGCAGGTGCAGCTGGTGCTTGCATCGCCATGGGGGCGCCATATGCAGCGTGCTGTTGTTGCCCATGACGGGGAGCCGCCATAGGCGCCGCGTTTCCATACGATGCCATGGCTGCTGGCCCCTTTTCGGATCGGTTCGTAATTGTTTCGTGCTCGTCGCGCGTTCGAACTGCCGTCGGCAGCAAAAAGGTGTGGTGCTGAGGCGTTGAAGTATCAGGTGTCGCTCAGCTTCGCTGGGGAATGTAGGGGCCCAGGTTGTTGGCAGCAGGCACAGGCAGGGGGCAGAGGGTGGGTGAGTGTGTGAGGAGGGAGAGATTGGGGGCGATTGGCCTGCGAATCACGGCATTGAAAGTGGTTTTCGAACTCAGACAGTTGATTACATCGAAGGTGGCATCATTGATGGGAGGATAGAGGGCAAAGCTGAACAAGAAGGCGCATGCAAGATGCTTGGTCGTCAAGGTTACCGACTTGGTTGGTAACAGGCCGTGGCAGTGGAATTGTATTGTTTAATGCTGCCTACGTACCAGGCAATTAAGATGCTAGTACCTTGTCCGCCTGAATCTCTGAGGTTCATTCATTATCCGAGGGGGTCCAGCTGTCCAGCGGGGGGCACTTGGGGGTGTCAGCAGCTGGCCGCCACTGATAAGATAAGTATCAGTGCTTAAACTAACATTAAATCACTCCTGACCGACTTCTCCTGACTCCTGAGAGGGTCCCGGGAGGGGCAGAGGGGGGTCGAGTTCTGGTCAAGGGGGGTCTATAGAGAGGCACGAACAATCAAATGGACGGGACAACATGGCTTCTGCTGCTGATTTTCTGCTGACTTTGCCGTCCAAAACCCATGGTTTGCGATGGCGGAGCAACAGGGAGATCTTCCATCTCAACGTTCCCAATGGAGAGGGAAGGTAGAGACTGAAATGACGTCAAACGGTTCAATCAAGCAACATTGAAATTACACCCGATGAACGGTTACCTCAGCCTTCTGCCAATCGATATGTCAGGGTCTTTTATTCCACTTTCCTTCGACATTGCAAGGTACAATTTTCGTCACGTGATAACCCTGTGAAAGATCAGTGGTCCAAAGCAAAAAGCCACTTGTTTTCAGAGGCTACGAAAGAGTGTGCTTTTGATGCACCTCGTTCTTCTCGCTGCAGCCCCGAAGAAGATGCCGCCCCCCATTTTGGCAGCCAAGCCACCAATAAGACTGTTTTTCTTCGGGATTGTGTCTCCAAGGAACAGTACGAAAGCCGGGGCAGCGGACTCTTCTTCGAGCCCCTTGGATGCTTCATGTTGCTCTACCCAACGAGTGCACGAAGGCCTACTCGCAATGCCAGTGGCAGACCGACTACTCGGTTGACACTAATGTGTAAATACTGCCGGTTGTGAGGCCCGCTGTGGTAAACATCCCTAAGGCTCTTGTCGAAAGAAACACGTATGGGAATGCATGAATTAGAAGTTTGAAATATGAATATTGTTTGTAAAAATGGTATCAAAATATATAGTCTATGCGACCTGCTGAACATTATACAGTATCCCTCTCGAGGAAAACATCATCGTGTGTGAACAATTAGGTTGTTCTGTGCACCCGCACACACTTTCACGTACCGTCTCTCGTAAAACCCCAACTCCGACCAAATAGCAAGCCTTTTACTAGAACAAGGCGTGGAGGATGCGAGAGTACCAGGGTCCCTTCCGCATCTCCTCCTGCTCCTCCATGTCCTCGAGGTTGAGCAGGCGAGCGCCCGACATGAGATCCATGTCCTGGACCTTGACGTACAGCGACCAGTCGCCAGACTTGATCTTCCAGCCGAGTGTAAGGACCAAGACCAGGGGAAGAGCCAGGTACGACTGCATGAAATCGGAGATGTCGGGGGGTAGCAGTGGGGCTCGGGTAGAGTGCGTTGTAGAAAGTGGCAAGCAGGCAGAGGATGTTCAGAACAATGCCAGCGACGCTGCCCCAGATGCCGAAGGGGGGTCGGTAGGGGATCTGCTTCAGGTTGAAGCCCTGGGACTTCCACGCATACTCGAAGCGAATGTGGGTTGCGCAAATGGATCCCCATACAAAGAAGAATGACAGACCGGTGAGCGAGAGCAGCCAGTTGAAGATCGTCATGCCCTCAGCGGCCAGACCGATGTAGGCAAGGAGACCAAAGGCGAGCTGGAGAGCAACACAGTACAGGGGTCGGCCGGCCTTGTCCACGTAGGAGAAGAACGAGGGAGCCATCTTTCGCGTAGCCATGGCCTGAATAGTACGGGTAGAGCCAAAGGTGCACGAATTGGCGACACTAATGACTGATACAGTGATGACTGCGTTGAAGATAGATGGCAGGACTTTGATGCCGGCATCCTGGATGGCCAGGACGAAGGGCGAAGCCTTGGAGTTGGCACCAGAGGAGTTGAGAAGTCGGTCGTCGTTGAAGGGCATGATCAGGCCGAGGACGAAGAGGTTGACGACGTAAAAGAGGAAGATACGGAAGAAGACTTGCTTGGCGGCGCGAGGGATAGCCTTGCGGGGGTTCTCGGACTCGGCAGCGGCCAGACCGACTAGCTCCGTACCACCGAAAGCAAAAGCGGCCACAACAAACACGGCACAGAAACCGTTGAAGCCATTGTGAAAGGCACCGGGATCGTGCCAGTATTTGGCGCCGATATATCCCTGGTCGCCGACACCACCGCAGTTGATGACAATTCCAAGAATGATGAAACCAACGCAGGCGCAAATCTTGACCATGGAGAGAACGAACTCGACCTCGCCATATCCCTTGATGCCGAAGACCTGGATGACCATGAGAGCGACCAAGAAGACTGTGACCCAGACACCCATGCTGATAGATTCGTTCCAGAATTTGATGGTGATACTCGCTGCGATGAGTTCGAAGGGCAGGACGGTAAGCCAAGCGATAGCGTAATCCCAGCCCATAGCGAAGCCCCAGGCAGGGTCAAGGAAGCGGACGACATAGGTATAGAAGGCACCGTTGACAGGGTAGAGAACAGACAGTTCGGCCAAAGCTTGCATGGTGAACAACAGCATGACACCGACGATCATATAACCGATAATCTGGCAATTTTGTGGTCAGTTGAAGTCAAAGAGAGTCTAAGGAGCGGCACAACATACCAAGGCAGCGGGACCACCCTTGCTCAGAGCACTACCGGAACCAATGAAGAGACCAGCACCGATAGCACCACCAATGGCGATCATCTGCATGTGGCGACCCTTGAGATCCTTCTTCAGAGCGTCCGACTTGGCAATGCCGACCTCCTCATCGTGGACCTCCTGAGCCGAGTGGCGGCCGGAGGCCTTCGTTTCATTCTTGTCGTAGTCGGACATTGTGACTGTCTCTCAACCTGATTGTTGCTGTGGAAGGGTGAAGGTTGATGAGGATGATGAAGTGAAGTGAACCAAGGGGGGAAATGCTGTTGGCTATATACTGCTGGCAACTGCATGTGCAGCTACAAACTCCATACCTACTTACTGCTTACTTGGTAGCATATGGGGTAAGTACGGTAACAGATGGCCTGGACCAGAATAGACGTTGTACCACAGACTGAGGGGCACTTAGACACACAATCCAACGTGGCGATACGACGCTGATTGGACAGTTAGCATGCGTATAATCTCATGGACTAGTCAGGCATATTGCCGGATACTTGGGTCTATCCAGGCTGGACAGAATAGTCCCGAGCTAGGGACTGGGGTAGTCTCAGATAACAACCCCTGTCTACTGAAGCTGGCAGTCGAGACCGCAAGCGAGGGACTGGGGCGGTGGATTCGAAAGCCAGTCGCCGCGCGCACGTAGTATAGACCTGACGACAGAGAGAGATAGGTAGCACTCCGGCCAATTACACACGAGCCTTGCTCTGTTGTTCGTGTAAGGCCATTCGCAATCTTGTATTGTGACTGGTAAGAAGAAGAATGTACGTTTTGAAGTCTGAAGAAGCATGCAGTCAGTCAGTCCCAAGCCAGGCCGTCGTTGGGGGTGTCGAGCTTGCTTATTACTGAAAGCCAATGTTTGACAAGCTTCTGCCAATGGGTTCGCCCGAGGTTCCGCATCAGGCAATCGTACCGCCAGCTTGGTCGACTGGAAGGAACACAGTGCAGATGGGGAGATTTACCCAGCACGTCTGATTGGGGGGTGCCTTCTCTATCCTCCGGGTCCGGAGACCTCAACAGTCCCCTGTACCCGCTCTGGAGAGGCGTTGGCTTCGGCCAAATTCTTCCCCATACTAACCGGATCCCTCCTAGTTTACGGATAAGCTTCATTGGCACTAAGGGAAGACAGTTACATACCCTCTCGACGTTGCGCCTCTCCTCTCGGGAGAATCAGTTAGGCTTTGATAGTCTCGTCGGAACTTTGCATTGGAGATGGGCCTTTTGGACGATCTTTTCCAGTACCGTAAGTGTCAAGCTCGTAGGGTAATGTGCGGGACTACGCAGGTACCCATCACGAGGTAGCAGTGAAGTCAGTCCGGAGCAAAGCGCCAGGGTGTTAGATCTGTCTGTCGTCTTTGGGGGTGGGTAACCTAGGTGGGTAGGTGGGATACGTGCAAGATCCAGCCATCTAGCCCCAGACTGTCGGTAGAGGGGGACCGTGTTCTAGACCTCTCAGCTATTTGCTAGAATAGTCGACACGCGACAAGGCGACTGGCGACTGCCCTAAATCGACAATCTGCAACGTGCTTTCCAGCCTTTCCTCGTTCAGGCCACTGCATCCGAACTTCGCTTACTTAGAGGCTTCCCAATTTCCAAAACAGCGTGGTCGTTACAGGTGCGCCATCAGTTAGTGCAAGCCTCAACTTCGGAATCCGGATATCGCAACCACTTTCCAACATCAGGTAGCATATGCTAACCTTAGGTCAATCTACGTCTGACTATGAAAGCACGCGAAACGCCACCATCCAGGACAGATGAGACGTTATCTTGAGGGATCTGACCATAATGACATAGTTCGATTTGGCACGCACGCGCCACCACTTTATCTGCCCGGGGCACTGTTCCTTATTGACGTCCTACACCTTTGCCGCGCGGAGCTTTTGTTTGGTTGGCATAGCTCCTACGTATTATCTACTGCCCTCTTCGATCTGATTTCCAGAACCCTTCCTTGGTCTTCTGGCAGGTTGACTGGCGCCCAGTAACCTGACTCCCAAGAGCTGCCAACTACCATCGTCATCACGTCAGTACCGATGTCGCAAGACTGCCATATGTACAAAGCCGCGTGCGCATAAAGCTGAATCCCTAGCGGCACGAATCGAGACGGTTCAATTCACCTGCAGATGGCTACCCCAGCTTTGGGCTCGCAGGAACAAGCTTCCGGTCCTCAGCCTGCCAATACTCTGGAGACAAGCCTGGCTCGTGACCGGCCTACATGGGCGGCCGTCGACCAACGTCACCGCTACGTGACGGAATCACTCGTCGTACCTGGTTTTCATTACATGAGAATATATTCCCCAGGTTCACGGACCCGACTTGTGAGAGGGCTATTACATAAAATTATATTCCCTAGAATTTTGGACTGGACTTTCCAGATGGATCCAGATCCCTCAACTACGGTGCTACTGTCGCGCGGCGTATGGAGCGGGCTGACAGCCCAATCAATGGAAGGCTGAGTCATAACCCTAGAAAGGAAGCTTGTTTTTGACGCGCAAGAATAACGCCGAGTCATTGCCCCAGCAGGCCAGTCTGGAGGACCCGTCCTACTTGACCCATCGAGGTCTGCTCTGGGTGCGCTCAAATCGCCGCACCGAAAGGTCGTACGGTTTCTTATCTTCAATTCGGCGCGACCGAAACGGCATTGGATGAATTTCGACAAATCGAATAGCTTGAAAGAAGCACACTGAACGCCTTCTGCCGCGCAAGGTTGATCTTTGCAACTGGATCAATCATCATTGCGACTTGCTAACGAAGCTTTAGGTTTAGGATACAGTTTTGCGCTGTTCCTCGTCACGTTGTGATCGTTCCAACAGTCTCCGCTATACCCCAGGCCCATGGTATTGGGACCGCAAGTGGTTCAGGGCCAAGTCCCACGAGCCAGGGACTGTCCGCTATACCTCCTGCTTTCCTGCAAACCCCTTGGGCTCACTCCATTACGTTCGTTCATTCGATGTATACGTTACGTTATCTGCGGCTAGCCATAGGAGAAGGGATAAACCCAGCCGGCTGCTTGGGGAGAAGCCGCCCGCGCATCGTCAGCGCCAAATCAACCTATCTAGACCATTTCCCCAGACTCAAGTGCTGCTCGCCACCCAAGGCACTTGAGAAGGCACATGGGAGCTGTCGCGTCCAGGAGACTTGCGGTTCGAGAACAGCTGAACTGCTGCACTATTCATTCAGCTATGAACGCTTGCCCCTTCTGGGTGATAGCTGCTGATAAGGGGCCAGAAACAGCTTACAATATACCGACGGATTTCACAATGCTCGCTCTTTGCCCTTTATGTTAGTCATTGTGTAGTAAGTTACTATGCATGCTGATACCTGTTATCCTACCTACCTACCTCGCAGCTGCGTTCATATAACGTAATTTCAATTCATCGAACTTGTGTTCCTTCACATGATGCTCTACGGATGCTCCTCATTTTATTTATGATATTGTATTGGCCGCAGCTAGGTTCCTGCAAGGCTGCAACTACGTGTACTACGAATCATCATTTGACTGGCAGCATGGTATGATATTTGGTAGCGGTAAGGATGGAATAATGCGACATGAAATGAACGATGCATCCGGAAACCTTTGGTGGAGTTGCTTAAGATGAACATCATATCATGTTAGTATACACGGTGGAAGCGGGAGTTTTTACTGACGCGTACCCACCTCCACACAAGACAGCCAGTATGGTGTTGTTGATCTTCTAGTCATTACCTACATGTTTGTATCTCCCAACTCGAAATCTCGGAAGAAGCCTTCATAAGTACGTAAGATGGAGTAGGTATGATTATGGAGATCAACAATGAACAGGCGGTAAGAGAGACGCTACGACGATAGCAAGCATCATCCCCCGATCTCCTCATCCGAATGGGCTTCCAACCCTGTCTGCCCCCCTTGACGTACAAATTGTGAACCCAATAGACTCTGCTTTCAGACTTCCACAAACCGAATCCCATCAACACTGTCCGGGCGTTGGCGAGGAATCTTCAACTGCTGTGCCGCCGCCGCCGACACCGACGCCTTCGTACCAGTACGTCGACTGTATTCGTAAAGAGCCAACCACACGGCATCCGCATTGACCGCTTCGAGCGCCTCGCGCGCCTCGGCGACGGACGTGGAAGAAGAAGCAGAGGCCAAACTGTCAAGAAGCAGGTCGAGGATCTGCTCGAAGATGGTGTCCTCGATGCGCACGAACGAGATGAGCGCCACGAGCATGTCCTGCACGGCGCTCCAGATCTGCGCGACCTGCGTGAACCCGCTGATTCCTGCCGACGAGGATGACGTACCCGTTGAGGGAACCATGATGGAAGAGGCGTCGTGGTTACCACCGGGATCTTTGACGCCGGCTGACTCGCGCAGGTTGAAAAGTGAAGACGGCGAAGATGAAGAGTTGTTGTTACCCAGCTCTCCGGTCATCGTCGTCCGAATGGGAACTTTGATTGTCGCAGCAGCAGCCCCAAATGAAGAAGAGGACGACGATCCGTTGTTGTTGTATCCCCCACCACCACCGCCGCCAGTCTTGCCGCGATGACTCTGACTCTGACTCTGACTCTGGTACTTGGCCTTGGTCTTCGCGCACCATTTGCCCAACCCGTCCCACCACTCCGTCTTGACGCGCGAGCCGAGGAAGTCGCCGGCGCCGGCGAAGAGGGCCGCGAGCGCGCGGCAGGCCGCGGTGACGACGAACGGCTCGTCGTCGTAGAGGCGCGCCAGCAGCACGGGCCAGACGACGTGGACGAGGGGCAGGAACGCGTCCTCGTCCGGCGACAGGGCGGGGCAGACGGTGGCGAGGAGGTCCAGCAGCGACTTGCGCAGGGGAGGGGGTCGGGGAGGTGAGGTAGTGCTGGGTCAGGTCCGTGATGCGGATGAGGGGCGTGTAGGTCGGGGTCTTGGGCAGGGGTTTCTTCTCGACTTCCTGGCTCGGCTGGTCGTCCGGTTCTTCTTCTTCTCCTCCTCCTTGGTCTCGTCTGCCTCCGCGTCTTTCCAGGGTTTCTTGGGATGGTGTATCTCGAGCTGCTCTGAGTCGTCGCCGGCGTCACGTCTCCTCTTGCGTGCTTGACGCCGGTCTAGGAACTCCTCGACTTCCCGAAGCGCTACTGGCTCCGGCCGTTTCTTGCGGTGGTCTAACTTTGGCCGTGACGCGTCCTCTAATAGTAGTATATTCGACTTGGAGCCTTGGACGACAATCTCGGCAAGCACGTTGAATAGATTCTCCACGAATAATGGATAGCCGTGGTAATTATCAAGAGCAGCGAAAATGGAGTCGACAACGTCACCCAGGAAGGGTACCAGCTTGGGCCCGGTAAGGTTGATCATCATGTTCAGGACCTGTGTGGAGGCTGGCGAGATGTCGAACGTGTTCAACCGCAGCGAAATTGAGTTCAGCATATAATCCACATTGTCTATGACCAGATCCGCAACGTTGGGGTAGCCACAGGCGGTGGCTATGCTGTTCAGGGCAATGACTGCATGCTCCCTCAACTGCGGTACGGCGGAACCCATGAATGTCGCGATGGGGTACAGAACGTCTATCAGCTCGGGCCTGAAGTCCTTTCCCATTCGCAATGCCGCAAAAGTCGTAGTCTCCAAGGCCAGTGCTTGCACTCTCCAATCTGTCTCGTCCTCCTCATCTGTGTCACCTAGGATGGACACTGAGAATGAATACAGTTCTTGAAGCAGTTGCTCGTGGTCATCCCCAGAGCTGCCCATGGAGCTGAAATCCAAGAATTCGTCAATGTCGGAGTTCTGAGCAAGGCCTGATCTTACAAGCTCCAGGGACAGCCAGTAGGACGCCACTTGACTGTTGCCAGTTGACTCGCGTACATAGTTTATCATCTCTCGGGCAAGCTGCGAATGGCTTACGAATGAACCACTTGCAAAGACCAGGTTCATCAAGGCCTCTCTTGTGGCCTTTTGTGTAGTTTGAGTTAAGAGCGTTGGGCGGAATGTAAGCCCGGACTCTGACCTAGCGAGGTCACTTGTAGTGTGTATAAGATCGTTAGAGGGCACTTCTGTGAGCTGGCTGGTAGACTTTTTCAAGGCAAGGAGTTCAATGACACTATCTCGTAACGAGGAAGCCAGCGTGATACTGAGTGTAGATGAATCGATCCGGAGATCGTTCATGAGGCGCTGTCCTTTCAGCAGGTTCTGGATCGCTTGCCGCTTCACATCTTCGTCGCTGGCCTGCATGAGACGAGGAAGACTTGTGACCCAATTGTATACAATAGTCTTGACGGTGTCCGTAAGCTCGGGATAGATGCCAACGAGGTCAGCCAAGGTTGTATTCAGTCCAGTGCTGATAAGTGATTTGTTTTCCTCGTCGGAGGAGAGCACCATTGTGGACTCCACGAGAATATATGTGCAGTTTGTCAACGACTCATGACACTCGTCCAAGAGTGCAACGCAGAACCGCTCTAGGGCTTCCTGAACGTCGGGGAACTTATGATTCCTCAGCTTCAGCACATTAGACAGTGCAAGTTTGATTTGGTCGGCAGTAGCTCTTAACCATGCTGGTGTGAGCACTTTTCCTTCGGATGCGACAGCATCATCCTCTTCAGATGGCTTCTTGAGCAGGCTTCTGATTTTCACATCTCCCAGGACGCCGATAAGTACCGACTTCAAGGCCGCGATACCTTTGACCAGTACCTTCCTCGATGTCTTGAGCGCCGTGGGTGGTGTCAACAGCCGGGTCAAAGACGAGACCGTTCCCGGCAAGACTGTCGCGAGTGCTGCCGCATCCCGAAGCGACGCAAACACGGCTTCGACGCAGAGCAGTGCCTCGAGTTGGATATCGGCTGTGTTTCCATCGGTGCTCATGCCCAGAATGACGGTAATGGTGTGGCCCAACGACGGCAAGGCGTCGGTCTCCGTGAGCGATGCAGCACCAAGAGCTGTTGCGCCCGTGGCTTTGATCGTCTCCTTCAGGGCACCTAAAGTCTCCAGTTTGGTCTCTTCCGGGATGTCCTGTTTTCGCTCCTTTCCTGGGACACCACCGACGATGAAAGTGAAGAGAATGATGAGTTGTCGTGACAGCTCGGTAGAAATTTTACTTTTCCATCCATACTGAACGAGTATCCTCAGACATTTGATGGTGGTTTCTGTGAGGCGAACAGGATAGTCCTGTTGGTGCCGCAGAATGTTGGAGAGCGGGAAGAAAACATATTCTGCGATTTTCTCGTCCAGAACGGTCGGGTCCTTGGCGACCTGCTGGTCCAGAACCGATGATAAATCCTGGGTAACATCCAAGAGTTCCTTAGCACTCCCTCTCTTATCCGCCGAGCGCACGGCGAGGTTGTTGATTTTGATGCATCGTGGTTTGAGCTGCCAAGGGTTTAGCGGATGGCATCTTCAGTTTGCAGCAGCCAGGACACGTACCTCTTGGAAGAACTCCGTCCTGCTATTTGATGCGTCGGCAGCCATTGAATGAAAAGGGCATTTTGTACCACTCTCTTACTCAATAAATGGAGGCCTTGAACGGAGAATTGCGTTGCGCCTGGAGTTAAACGAGTCAACGAAATACTTAGTAGATTGGTCGGCGATAGATGCAGCGTAAGAAAGCATGCCCTCATCCAATAAGAGAAGGTGCTGGAGCTTCTCCACACGTGGATGCATCAGCAAACTGCTCAGAAGAACGGGACGACCACGACTCGCCCAGCCAACAAATCTCATTCTGACTTATTAAAAGACATTCTTTATTTGATTCCATGTTTTTGTTTTGATTTCTCTTCGGCTTCTTTCTTGAGCGAAGTGAGGATAACAGTTGGCCATCGTGGTATACGCAGAACCTATTAACTAGAGCTGTCATGGCGTCATCTAAGCCCTTCTCCACGATCGTGCATCCCTATCCGACTAAGGGGTCTCCTAACAGAAATGCCTGTGCTTACGAGACCGGCCTCCCATCCGCTCGCAACGCATTTGTCTTCGTCGGGGGACTGGGCGATGGCCCACATACGGTGCCCTACGCCCGGGCAATCGCCAGGGAGCTCGAGAAACACGGCGAGCTGAGCTACTCGGTCTTCGAGTTCAAGACGAGGAGCTCCTTTTCCGGGTGGAAGTTCTCGTGCTTGGCGAACGATGTGGCCGACATATCGGAGCTGGTCCGGTATTTGCGCGGACTTGGGAGAGAGAAGATCGTTCTCATGGGCCACTCCAGCGGGTGCCAGGTTCGTGTCTGTCACTGTCCTCGCTGTTGCGGCCAGAGCATTCATGTATTAATGGATGATATAGGGCTTGATGGAATACGCAGCGACTTCAAGCGATCCTGTAGATGACTTTATATTACAGGCCCCAGTGTCGGATCGCGAAGCATCTCTGGTAGGAAAGGGCAGCGAGGGAAAGAGGAAGCTGGACGAAATAGTCAACATCGCAAGGGACATGATCTCGTCCGGCAAGGGGGATCACCCCATGTCGCACGATCATCTGTCTGAGGACTATGATAGACCCATGTCTGCGCGTCGGTTTTACGCTCTCCACGCCAAGGAGTAAGTTTTTATTTATGTGCCCCTGAATCCGTCTCCCACGACGGCATTGCCCCTCTATTGTCACCAGCCTGAAGCTTATCTTGTCAAATCTAGCGGCGAGGACAATTATTTCGGCTCTGATCTCCCCAGTGAGGTCGCCAGGGGGTTCTGGGGGAAATTCGATAAGCCACTGCTGATCCTGCATTCCGGCATAGATCGGTACATTGACCCTTCAGTCGATAAGAATGCCCAAATAGAGGGTTGGAAAGCTCTTTGCAGGCCAGGAATCGCCAGTCGCTTGTCAGGAGTCATCCCGGGAGCAGGCCACAGTGTTCGCCAGCCCGCGGGCGAGGAGTGGTTAGTGAACACTGTAGTTAAGTTCCTCAAATCAACGGCAGCGTTTCCAAGTAGTAGTCTGTAGGAGCTAACTGAGAAACTTGGCTTGGCCGCTGTGGCACCAGATCTCTACGGGAGTGCGATGTAAATGTGGATCTAATTGGTAATAGGAGAGTAATGTTTGAATACAAACTCCCGAGAGGTCCCCGCGCCCGTTGAACGTGAAATGTGAGAACTACCAGACATGGCAGATGCAACTTTCATAAAGTCGCCCCGAAGTTCATGTACTGTTATACCCATTGAGCCCCTGAACCACCCCGAAGGCGCCACCCCCTTTCCCAAACATATCCCTGACATCCGTCACGATCTCATTCGGCCTCTCGTACGCCGCGAAGTGGCCTCCGCTCTCATGCTTCCTCTCAAAGACCACCTCGCCCTGCGTCCGCACCCACGTGCTCGGCAGCACCACGAGGTCCTGCGGGAAGTGGCTGAAGCCGAGCTTGACGCCGGGGGTGTACGCGCGCATCTTCTCGTGAGTCATCCCCTCGGCATCGTGCTGCGTCTCGTAGTAGATGCGCACGCTGGCGGCGGGGCCCGCGGCGCTGAACCAGTAGAGGCTTACCCAGGTGCACACCTCGTCGTCGGTCCAGGGGTACGCGTCGGTCCAGTCGTGCAGCTTCTCGTAGATCCACGCGAGCAGCGCGACGGGGCTGTCCGCGAGCGCGTACCCCAGCGTCTGCGGCTTCGTCGACTGCTCCAGGTTGTAGCCGCGGCCCTCTTGGGTGAACCAGGCGCTGCGCGCGGCGCCCGCGCGCTCCCGCTTCGTGTAGGGCGTCACGGCGTGCTCGAGCGCGAGGCGCGGGTGCGCCAGCCAGCTCGGCGGGTCTGCGTTGTCCATGTTGAGATGCGTGGCTTTGCAGTGCTGCGGGTAGAGGTGGGCCAGGGCTCGGCTGATGTGTCGTCCCCAGTCGCCTGGTGGATGTGTGGGCGTGAGTAAGTAAGCAAGTCTTCTCACGTGTAAGATGGCCCCGACTAACTAACCTCCTTGTGTGACGTATTCGTTATAGCCGAGTTTCAACATCAGCTTGTTCATCGTCTCGGCATACTGCTCCATGGCGAACCCGCGCTTCTTGGTGCCCTCGGAGAAGCCAAAGTTCGGCAGCGACGGCGCCACGACGTGGAACGCTGGTGTCTCGACGCCGTCGCCGGCGCCCAGGGGCCCCAGGATCTTGCTCACTTCGAGGAAGTGGCCCGGCCAGCCGTGGATGAAGAGGAGCGGGATGGCCGTCTTCACCGGGCTGGGCCGGTGGACGAAGTGGATCGCGAGCGGCTCGAACCCGTCGTCGCACTGGACGGGCGTGGTGAACTGCGGGAGCATGGAGTTCAACATCTGCTCGACCGCCGACCAGTCGTACGTCTGCTCCCAGTGTTGCGTCAGCCGTTTCACGTCGGTCAGCGGCGCGCCCAGGTCCCAGCCGGCCTCGTCCAGCTCGTCGGGGAACTTGGCGAGGGAGAGGCGCTGCTTCAGGTCGTCGAGGCGGGCGCCCGGCACCGCGATTTGGTAAGGTTTGATATCCGACATCTTTCACTTTCGAATCACTGCAAAGAAATGTGGTGAGAATTGACAACTGCTTCGCAATTGAACATTCAATATTATTTCAAATGTACGATACACAAATTCATTGATGTCCGTATTCCCCAAGAGAACATACGACACGCCGCACATATATAAAGTATGCTCCTCGAATGGCGATCTCATAAGAGCGTAATCTAGCGTGCTTGTATGCAAGGCGTGTCGCCAATGACGTGACACAGGGCGCATTTTACAAAACAGAATACCAATGCCGCCGCGGGATATCTAATCCCGATAGGCAGGAAAGGTTAGGCTAGGAGCGCCCATCGCTTGACAATTGTGCCATCTCTTGGCATCCATCTTCCAGGTTCAGCAATTAGTCATCGGGAAAACGAAGATTTATTATATCAGTGTTGTATTATCACCGTCCAGATATTCAGAACTTTGGTCAATAGGTCTGTTATGATATCATCCTAGTTGCGGGGGTTCAGATCTGGGTGTGATCGAAGATCTCAGGGGTAGGGTAACAGGGTAGGGGAACATCATAATGAATCGCGATTCGCCGAATCATCATTTGTTGTTTCGTGTCTATTCGTAGGAAGTATTATGGTCATAGAGGCCAGTAGAGAACCAAATATTTTGTACGTAGGATGTTTGACATGTCGGGACTGTTCTCTCCTGGCGTACGGGAGTGGTCGTTTGGCCCGTTTGGGCGGTCCTCTTCTATTACTTGCTTTTGAATGTCAAGACTGACTCCCGACTCCTCTATTAAGTGATTATCGTCACTCTCACCAGGTTGAAAAACCATCCAAATGGTTGTGTCCAAACTGATGCTTTGTAATGTAGAGACACCCAATCGCTTCACCAGTCTGATCAATAACATAGGTTCGTAGCAATCGATTGCATATGCCAGCTTGCCAAGACCAGCTGCCGAAATCCCGACTATTCCAGAGTCTATTTATTGCTAAAGTATTGGTTGTGGCCCAAGAACCTGATGGAATGCTCTATTCTAGCCTCTCGAGGGACGGAATCATGTTTTCCTGGAACCGCCGCTGAACTTTATGCCAGCTTTCGGACCATACGAGGATCGTGTGACATGTTAGCAACGTCAGAGAGCTTCTTGGGGTAAACAAAGGGCAGATGTTTTTCTTCTTCCCCTCCTGGACGTGTGGTTATTGAATTGAAACGCTTTCGAATCTCCAAGGCCATCTGGTGGTTTCTGTTTTGTGATGCTCTGTATGATGTCAACCGACAGGCTAGAATATCGGGTGTGTTATTGTTTGGGATCGAACCAGGGCTGGGTTCTTGACCGTTTATTGCGGCTTATTGGTGAAGAGGAGGTGTAGGGGGGAGGGGGGCTTCAGAAGGAATACCGGGGCACAGAAGGGAAATAGGCAGCTTCCGGCAGAGCTCCCCGCCCCGGCAGCAGTGGGAAAAGCACTAAAAAACCAATGGTCGCTAACAGCTCTGGGCCCCGCCCCACAAGCACGAGGTGAAACCTGGTTCGTCGACCCCGACGTGATGTAAACAAAAGGCTGCAACAAGCTAGCTGCTCATCAAATAAACCCCCCAAAGACAATTCAGACCCTGTTGACTCCATCACATCGCACTTTTCCCGCACCATCCTCTCTCCCCCTAATCTAGCAATTATATGTCCCTCTGCCTTATCATATTCAATTGTCGCATCGCATGGGCCATTGACTGGCAACAAGGTCTCGGAGAGGATATCACCAATCGTCATCCCATCAACAACAACAGCAACTACTACTACTACTTCTAGTGTTCACAAGAATACCTACACCACAACAGCACCCACTCGACAATTCACCATGGCACGCACCCGTCGCTCTGCGCGACTCGCGAGCGCCTCCTCGGTAAGTTGTTACATAACTAACCCGCCCTACACGTACAGTTCACTGCTGCTGCTGCTACCAAGCGGCATCATCACGCGCTTTGACGGTTTGGGGGCAAGTCACTGACGCTTGCGCTTTGATCCAGAATCCCGACAGAGCAACCGCGACGCCCCGGTTGGGCTCGGTTGCCGAGGGTGAGGAGGAGACCGTCGAGCTCCCAACCAAGAATCTCGACACGATCAAGCCGTCGCCACCTAAGCCCACCACACCGTCGCACTCAACTCCTGTCAAGCTGCCCATGTCAGAGATGCACCCCAGCAAAGTCCACCAGACCATGGCTCCTCCCTCATCCGGCCTTCGACACGGCTTTGTCGACATCAATCCCGACCAGAAGGCCATTGGCGGTACACAGGCGACACCCTCCAAGACCCCCCTGTCTGGTTTTACCTTCCGTGTCTCCCGCCCCAGTATCGCCGCTGCTGAGCAGGATTCTGGACTTGGCCCTGAAGCCAAGCGCATGATGGAGGAGCTGCGCGAGGAGGCCACAAAAATCAAGGCCGAACTTGCTGCCAAGCGTGAGCAAGAGCGCGAGGAGGAGGAAGCCGATGGTCGCAAGTACGCCAAACCGAAGGGCAAGGCTGGCCGATACAGCGATGCCCACATGGCCGAGTTCAAGAAGATGGACTCCATTGAGAACCACCACTCGACTTTCCGTTACACACCTGGCCGTGCCACTCCGGCTAAGGGTCTCAAGCGAACCCAGTCCAAGGCAAATCTTGATGAGCCCGAGTCCTCGTCGTCGTCACGGAGAGCACCAGTCTCTGCAAAGCGTGTCCTCGAACCGGCAGAAAAGCGCCACGAACCCGAGGAGGCGGTCGAAGCCCCGGCCAAGCGGGTCAGACAACGCAAGGAGGACGACGCCTCTAGCCAGCGACCCATCTCCCGCGATGGGAGCTCTATACCCGCCCCCAGGAGCCTCGGAGGCGAATCGATCCGCAAAGCGATTCCTCACTCTCAGTCGCTCGCTAACCTGCTGACGCCTACTAAGGCTTCAGCCGCCCGCACTACTGTGCCAAAGACACCCACCGCCACTATGATCAAGTCGCCCAGCAAACCCGACATCCGATCTTTAGCCAGATCCCCTAGCAAACCGGAGCTTTCATCAGCTTTGGCTCGATCTCCTAGTAAGGACAGCTTGGTACGATCCAACAGCAACAAGGCTCTGGGAGGCCTTACCAAGTCGGTCACACTTAGCAGTCTCCCTGCCCCGCAAGCCATTCCCAAACTGGTCCAGACCCCGGGTCGATTTGATAGAGTCAAGTCGATCCTCAAGAGACAGTTTAGTTCGTCGAAGCCTAAGAGCAGTCTTCCTCAGCTTGCCGCCACTGCACCCAAGACCCCTGGCCGTACCGAAAAGGCCTTACCAGCGGTCCCCATGACCACACCAGCTCGCCAATATGATAGACATGTTGAGTTCACCCCGGACACGAAGCAAGCTGCTATGACTCAGAACTCGCCTTCGCCCATCAAGTCCGTTTCTTCCCCTACCCAAGTCGGTATCGAAGCCGCCTGCGGTCCAGTTCCCATCTTTGAATGCCGTCATGAGCGCCAAGAAGTCTGGCAGCGCTGCCGTGTCGTATCCTGACCTGTCGGCCTATAAGGAAGAGGAGGACTCCGAGGATGAGGAGGAAGCAGGCCTGCGCGAAGCACTCCCAGAGTCTCAACCTGGAACATTCACATTCCGAAGCGACCACACCATTAGATTTGGTAGTACCTCGCCCAATGGTTTCGGAGGTTCGCCTGGTCAGTCTACTTTGCGCCAAGTGCGTACTTCTTTTGCACCTAGTGCAAGCATGCCAGGCGGATTCCCTGATGACAAGGAGTCTTCTCCCCTTAAGGCGAACAAGGAGAACGCGGACCCTGAGCTCATAGCGGGTATTCCTCACGGCATGTCCAACAAGAAGCGATCGCGGGCGATGTGGGAGGACGAAGAGATCAAGACGGGGGTTCCGCATGGCATCTCGAATAAGAAACGACACCGCGCGAGTTCGGATGCTGAGGAGGAAGAGGATGAAGGCGTGCAGCGTGGCGCCAAGAAGCTGCGCAAAAACCCTCCCTCCGCGGTGGCCCCCAGATTTGCTTGCTCCTCGCCCATCAAGAAGCCCTCTGGGTTCCTTGGCACGCCCAGTCCTCAGAAAAAGTCGGGCATCAGCTTGAGCCGACTGAACATGCTGGCTCAGCCTAAGGTTCGGAAATAGGCTTGTTCATTCGTTTGTTCGTTTGGTATTTTGCTCAAGACTACATGATGACTGTTACGACTTTGGTGTCACGGATATCGGCTGCAACTAGATTGGCCCCCAGCATTGGTTTGCGGCAAAAACGAAGAATATTTGCATCCACGGCTTCCACGACACGACTACTTCCTACTCAAGACATGGCAGCTTCTCCTTCCTTTCCTTGGCTGTCATGGCATCTTGTCCACTACTTTGGCATGGCTCCTATGTCGGCGTCGGTTGGTCTGAACAGCTGAAGAAAGAGAAACAATGCTCAGGTTGCTGAGACTGCATCACCACCAGGGGTGTCCTTCTCACTGCCCTCCCAAGTCTGTATCGCGTAGATATATGTATGGCACCTCATTGTACTATTAGAGAAACGGCTTTTCCTTCTCTCCGTCCGGCTCGGTTAGCTGGTTCTACTGGATTTTGTTTTTTGTCGGAGTAACACGGCGTTTCGCTGCTACACATAAGTCTTTTGCTCACAGCGGTCCCGGGACGGAACCTAGGCTAGGGTAGATAAGATGTTCATAGGATGATGAACCAGTTTATTGTTGAATATGTTTTCTATTTCTTGATTAGGTCTCTCTAACCTCTCCTCATTGGCATAGCATGTGTCATTCTTGCTACTATCGCAGGCTACTTGTATGAGATCTAGAACCGTTGCTCTTCGCAAGTAGGGGAATCTCGGGAACTCGCAGACCAATCTCCTGGTCTCGTGTCGCTATGCATACGCCTTGGAGATGTTCCTGAAGTAGACCGAAGATATTTTCAGGTGCTTGAGGGAAAGTCGCATGCAGATTCTAGCGTCCTATCTATCCTGTGTGTCGCTGATAAATGCATTCTGGTCGAACTTGACTTGGTCCAGTTTCGCCAGCTCCTTACGTACGTGTGCCGCATCGAAGATTTTGTTCGGTGCAACCAGATTTACATGGTGCGGTGCAATAGGCTCAATATGCTGTGACTATTTGTTTTCAAATAGTCATAATTGAAAGTAGCCATTAATTAATAGATTTATTGTCTTATTGCCAACTATTCCGTAGTGTGTTGTCGATTATCCCCATTGCTGGCCAATTATGCCGTTGCTGGTGATTGCGTCAAATGGATGGTCTTCGATTGATTCTGGCTAGATATATGTTTCCCCTCTATACTCCTCAATAAAGTAACTCCCTTCAACAAACAGTGGCCATCACAGTGTGCAACAGCGTCATACGCCTGTTTCATAATTACAGCGGACATAGCTCAGTTGGGAGAGCGCCAGACTGAAGTCTAACTTCGGCAACATCAATCTGGAGGTCGTGTGTTCAATCCACACTGGCCGCACTGTTTCCTTTTGCCCATCTACGATGCGCGTATCTCACGATCCAGGCGTGTTTCGACAGTGGGGGTTTGCGAGGTCGGACGGGCCCCACAGCACGTGCGTGCGTGGGTGCGGTCCGCGTAAGCTTGTAAGCCTCAGGAGATAACGCTGGCTGATTGATCGATCTGTGAATTCTTGAGATATGAATGAACCCTTGGTATCTCAAGAAGTTGTCTATTTTGTCCCTCTCTTCCCATATATGGTGGGAGAGGGTTGAATCACTTACTTAATTGGTCAATCGGGCAGGGAAAACGAACAGATCATCTTTAGTTCTACCTATTAGTCAGGCTGGACGAGACGGCGGTGACCCCCACGCGTAAATGGAGTGCCATTATCAGCCATCGGCAAGCATATCTACGATTACAACTACGGCAACTGCTGATTGGAGGAATATTATACATTCTGAGATAGAGACTTCTACATGAAGCATGCGGTGAGCAAATCCCTCTTGTCGTATTAGTATTGCTTTCGTCTAAGAATTTGCAATAGTGGAAGACATCTCCCTCGTCTTGTTGCAGACCCGGCGGCAAGCCTTCGCTGCATAACCACCCACACACGCAGGCAGCTATATCTGCTACCCCTGAACGGCACAAGGAAGACGGCACGCATGTCTTAGGTGACTGTGCAAGGGAACAATCATTTCAGCATATTCAGGCCGAGGTCTGTTTGAATACGAGGTTGTCCGGTGTTAGCCGTTGCCGAGAGGAGGGTCATACACGGGCCAGCCACGTTCCAGGGAAAGACATTCATCAACGCCATTCGGATACCGACCAATGGCACTTGCGTCCCCAGGAATTCCTTTTTCGTAGGCACATGCAGGGAGGACCTTATGGTATGATATGGGGTGCAGGTAAGGCGAGGGCGCATCTTTGTAGGACCTATGGGATGGGTGAATATAGGGAGATAAAAGGATTCGGTAGACCAACCAGTCAGTCTACTCGATGAAGCAAAGTAGCTACTCATGGAATATTTGTGAACGGATATGGGATGGATCGGCTTTACTGCAGCCTACGTAAGTGTTGCGTAGAATATGGTGATCATCTGGCGAGAGGATGGCCATTAACATCGGGCCAGATCATATATCTCATGCATCATTCTTGGGTGGTACATATCTATGTAGGTTATGATTACTGCCCGCCCGTAGCTTCGGCGACGGTGTACTTACCCACTACGATTCTTGTCACCATGGTGGGTAGTAGGTAGTGGTCAGTAACCACGACCCGAGGAGACGGGAGCATTCACCGTGGACTGTTGGCAACATCATCTCGGCGGTACTACCAAAGAAAGCACGCAGGAGTGTCAACTATGTAGATCGTATCTGCCCACTCTATGTACTTGCACTGCCGAAAATGGCCTCGGCTTCTTTAACCCTTGGTTGGTCTTGGCCCCCTTCACCGAGAGCCGGCCGAACCCCTGTCTGTCTCTGCGCAAGGTTGTGACGATACATATCTATCATTGGGAGCTTGTATCGTTACCGTAACGTGGGGTGAACGCCTCTGTCTCTTCTGTCTCTCCACCTCCCCGGGCGCGCGTGTGTGTGAAGCAAACATGCTTTCTTCTTTTGCGTCATTTTCCGCCGTCTTCTCCTAATCGGATCAGAGAAAAGTAGCAACAAGATGCGAGCAGGGAGCAAGGAGCAAGGTTGTTCTTCTTGTGCCGTCCCTGAAAAGAAAGAAGGAAAGCAGGCAGGCAGGCAAGGTTTGCTCAGAATAACGAGACAGGCAGACAGGCCGCAGGGCAGGTATCACATCACGCCCACGGCAAGGCGGGAAGCATTTGCCGGTACATCGAACGCTACTATGTTTTCTTTTTCGCCCTGTCCCATCTAACGTCGAATGTATGTACATACATACATATCTGACCCTATTCGTCTTAAACCTATCACATCCATATTCCGGGTCAGTCTCCCTCCTCGTCTCATTAGAGTTATCGGAATCAAGTTTTGTTTGCTTTTAATCAGGCGCCACTGGCACCTCCCTGAAAAGATATCAACGGGGGGCTTTTGCTTTTTCCGCGGTTGGTTGGCGATGTCGTCGATCCTTGGGTGATGGTCGTCGCGACACATTCGTTGAATTCGGCGGAGCAATCGACCACGGCTGTTGTCGGTTTTTGTCAGAGGCTACTTTCAGCTCACTTGTCGTTCTCTTTTATCTCTGGACACTTTCTGTATGGGTTAATATATTGATAGTGGCGGTGGCGGCAAGCAAGTATCACCATGTACTGCAAGGCCAACCCAGATCTTTGACTCTGTCATGGGAGGCATAAGTAGTCGCTCGCTTATGTACCCGAGATAGCCATCTCGAAAGTGCTGGCAAGGAAGATAACCGGACTGTCCAGATGCACTTAGTGGTGCTCTGCCGTGACTTGGAATTTCGACTTGGCACGCTTCATGTGATTTCAGAGAATACGGAGTATTGTAGAAGGGTGTGAACCATAGTCTTCTAGCAAATATGATGCATCGAATCCAAACAGTGGTGTTGTTCTGCGCACCCCTTAAGGCAATGGGTGGTCGATCGATTTCTTGGAGAATAGCTACGCTGCATACACATGCCAATAGTCATCGAGATCGCTCACAATCTCGCTAAATACACAAGTAGGCAGGTATTGAGGCTCGATGCTGTATAATAAAGTCGTAGCTTCAAACTGTTTCTTATTAATGAAGATGATCATGATGTGCGAGTATTATTCACATATCGAAACCTACCTCGTGACCATCCTGGAGTTTTCAGGCTTCGGTACGTTCGTTACTAAACCGAAGCCTCAATCTGTCACTGTTGACTGGCTGGGTCGGTGACATACACTGGAAATCGTGCGGCGCTGCCTACCAGTGTACATCTCCCTAATCGCCGGGCTGTGCTGTCCTCACCTAACCCAATCGACATCGTCTACAACTTACACGGGCTCAGATGAAGGGCCCCTAAGCCGAGCCACGCAGCGATGTCGACTACGGACCGCGAGGTGTGCCAATATCGTGGCCAACGTCAGAAAAGAGGCTGGCTGAACTCCAGAATGCTTCCAACGTATTGTGTTTCTCGTATCCGTAGATCCCAACAATGATCGGCTAAAAGTTTCTGGCATCAAGTAGATTAACCAGCCCGAGCTGTATCGCCGGTCTCGTGGGCACTTTCGCGAGTACTGCCCCTTATTCTTCTTGAAGCAGGAGCGTGGCTGGAATGCCGACGAGCCGTGTCTCGCGTATATCATCCTCGAAACCCAGCCGCGATCGAACGTATTGTTGCTGCCATCTTTATTCGTCGACTGTCTTCAAGCTGCCTAATGTAGACAACCGCCCAAAAGAGCGTTTTGCGACAATTTACCCCGAATCCGTGAGATGTCTCACACAACTCCAAGCTATCGTATCGTCGGCGGCGAGAATTCACTATCAACCCGTGTTGACCGACGGGTGGCAATACCGCGACAGGGTACTCTCTTGCTCGCGATAGTAGGCAGAAGTCATCCCTGTTAGCATGGCTCAGGTGTTCGTTGTTGCTCTTCTGGGACACGGCAAGAGATCGAATAAGTAGGCAGCAGCCTGGGAGATATAGCCGAAACTGACTGCAGAGTGGGAATGCATCGCCGTCTCAAACTGGCAAATACCTTCACGTATAGCCGAGAAGTTGTAGCCGCGTTTCAAGTTCGAGCATCGTACTAGCGCGTTGGCTGTCGACCAGTTCTCGAGTCTTGTCTCGTGAGGTCACCCGCCTCAAGCTCGCTTCGTGAAGTCGAGGTCCTATTTGGGGAACCCAATGGTCAACTACCAATGTTGAGGACCAGAACATAATTGTGATTACTTGCTGGCCAAGTAGGCACCCGATGATGCAGCCAAGGATCAGAGTCTCTCTACTTATCTACCGTCAGTAACTCCCGGCCAGTCGATTGCAGATGCCTCCTTTTGATGTGGCATGGGTTTGGCGCGTGAATACTGCCACTATCGTCATATCCTTAACAGTGAACATGAAATAAATGTCAGGCACATTCTCCCCGACACCGCCATTCTGAATCGCAAGCGCTAGTGCTGTATGAGCTACTGAATTCGGGGCAAGTTCTCGTAAAGGGGGAAGCGTACATGGATATGATGACAGCGTCCGAAGTAGGCAGAGCAGGCACCCGGCCCACTGGTTCGAGGAGGTGGGTTTCGGCACAAACTAAGCGGTATCCATACCTAACTCGCGAAAGCACTCAAAGGCGGAAGAAGCCGACCACTGTAGCCGAAGGGAACAGTGATATGCACATCCTCCATTTCCAGCAGTGCTCAGAAAGCGTTTGCGGTACCTCGGCATGAATTGATGGCATAGGCTGATGGCAGTGTTGCAATGGCAGCCGCGGCCTAAACGACGGACGAGTTTCCCTTGCGCTGACGCTGATGAAAATAGCACCAGGGGCCGCCGTCGAGCCTCGTGCGAGAGGCAGGGGGAACCACACCAGAGACGATTCATGTTCGGGGTCGGGCCTTTTTTCTCCCTAGTCAGTTGGGCCAGTCGATATTAGAGCTGCCATGCTTGATATTGTTGCTCTACCCGCAACCAGGTAAGAGGCATATCCAAAATCAGATGGCCACACCACTTCGTGGCAAGCGAACATGGTGGCGGCACCCAGATTCTGGAGCCGAGAAAAGGTGGCTTGCAAGGCCCACGGGAGAGTTTAATTCCTTTGGAGGCTGTGATGGAGGAGGAGTCCCTGCTGATTTACCCGGTTTCTCACTTCTGCCAACGGAGCCGCTGCAGCTATCATCATTGTCTACATGTCCAATGGCGATTTTTGCCAAGTACCAATCAGGCTAGGACGTTATCTTTAAGTAGCTTTGAGAGCGACATTACACTCGTCGACACACGTAAGGGGTATCCTAGATTTCTCACCCTTGGATTGTCATTGCAGATGCCGCTGCTGGCGGGGGTAGCGTGTGGTCTGAGCCACCTTAAGGGAATATCACCAGGTATGTGAAGAACCCAAGTGCCCATTGCAACGCGCGGTGACGGTTTACACGTTGCCCACACCAGTTATCTTCCGTGCTGCATTGTGCGGCACATTCTAGCGGTAAGAACTAAACTGGCTCGATCTTCCATGACTTCCTGCGTGTTGATCAACGAGTGTCGGGCCGTTTGTCACGGGTCGAGGATTCTTCGCGGCAGAAATAATCATGGCCAGTGGCAGAACCATGGTTTTGCGATACAACTCTGACATCCGTGGCGAGCGGCCTTGATCGTCGCAAATGGAGTATGGGGTAATGACATGCGGCTCATGAAATTCTCCGGTGTAAGTATCCCAGCCTAGAGTCAACTGGAAGGTGAAGAGTCTGACTGCAAATTATCATCGAGATCGACACCCCATAAGTTGTCATTAATTTGGCGTAGTCCGCCCAAAAGGTCCGCCTTGTAACGGTTGGATGGGTAAGCCATTTGATCATCGTATGACAGCTCTGGAAAGCCTGAGTGAAAATGATAGATCACTTCGCCGTGGGGGTGGAATCCAAAGAGGAGGTAGGGCCCGTCACCAGCAGTCCGCAAGACCGCCGCTGGCTCGCATCGCGCTGATGACAGCCAATATCAGCCCCCCCGGGTGTAGGGCCCGTGAAATGATGAGCCTGTATGTACGGCTCCTCAAGCACTGCCGGTGTCAGCGCTTGACATGGGTTCCAAGCCCGGCCCTACCTCATGCAAACCATTGAGAAGGCTCAACGATAGTAGTCGGCCCCATAGTTCGCGTGGACAGCACGGCATCTGCCGTTATGGAGTCCTTGTTGACGAGGGCGAGGTATCGAAGTCTCGGGCAATAAGATAACCATATCTGTCACGAAGGAAGCGAGGGGCGATAGGACATTAGGGTAACATTGAGATGTTTCCTCCGCCAGCCGAACCGTTGCAATGAACGGCAAGCTAGCGGCAAACTCCGTCGGATTTGGCGACTTCGAGGATAAACGGGAAGTGGAGCTTGAAACAATCAGGTTGGCACGGTCGACATGAAGGTCCAAGATGTCCAAGAAGTGCAGTTGCGGGGGGTTGTTTATTAACAATCCCAGTCGGTCACGAAATGCTCTCCGTCTCCTTCACATCACCATGTCATGTCGGGTGGACGAGAGGAAGGGGTCCGTCAATCCCTGATGTCCCACCCTTAGACTGCTGTACCAGTGTAGGATCCTCAACAAGGATTCCCTCCTGTAAACATTCAAGGGCAATAAAGCAAGAAACATGTCCAAAAAGAGGAGTGGGCCACACCTTGGCCTATGGTTCGTCCGGGTTCCTGGGCATCTGAATGAAATGAACACAGTCAACCTTGGTTCAGCCATATTGGACCGCTGCCAAGAGTAGGGTTGCACCGAAGCCTCGATAGCTCGGAGATTTTTCGCTTGACCGGGCTAGGCCGGCGGCACCGAGTTTCGAAACAGGTGGTTGTACATAGTGTAGCGGCTTGCTGACTGGATAGACAGAAGGCAACTTGCCAGTACGTATCCAGACTGATTCTCAAGATTTCTTGGGAAAAGCAAACAGCAGTACTAGGTAGTACATTCAGGCAGCCACCATCGCCATGTCGTGTTGATGAACTTTCGTTTCTAGCTTTTGCAGCTTTTACCGAGAGCTCGGGCGCCATAGGTTGACATCTCCAAGCTGAGCTGTGTACCTTGTTACATGGGGGGGTTCCTGGAGATGTCGTTCAAGAATATGCAGCAAGCCGACGCCAGTAAGCCTGCCCAATCGAAGACAAACATTTTATTTCTGCGAAAAAGAACGGCGCCAATCATAGCTGGCTTTGTCGTCAAAACTACTCCAGGAAGGTCGTAACCGGTACGCCGCATATTCTACGGGCATGACCTCGGCTTGCTGTACGGTCGATCGTGGGCAGCGGCTTGCAAGTTGGTCATGATTTGCTCAGCATGCGGATCTGAGACTCGTGAGGAAGTTATGGACCTCGATAGCCATCTTGCCGACACGCCATTATTCCCGTGATGCAGTCCCGGGCCATGACATGGCATGACAGTATTCGCTGCGTGCGTGGTGGTGGTGAACAATTAAATATCGGCCAGTCATGGCACTTATTGCCGTACCAGAGGTTTTATTCATGCGGTCCTCGAAGCCCGCTAGGCTGGAATTTGGCCGCGGAACTGTCGAGTTGGAAAATAAATAATGTGGTCTTGCCGTGAAGGAACCCGGAATCAGAGTCGCATCGTCATGCGCTGCACGCACCCTCACCACACACTACATGCAGGCGATCCCTGGCTACGCAAGAGAGAGAAACCGGGATGCAATACCTTGTTGGGTGGTTATGGTTCCCGTGGAGTCCAACATCAACTGCGGCAATGAAAAAACGATTATGACAGCCCAAGCCCGATATAATACCAACGACTTCAGTGTCTCGGGCGTGAGGCAAGGCGACCACAAGGCGACCGATGAATATGCAGGTATACGTTGGAGGTGATTCGTATACTGCAGTCACCCGTGAGGCAACAAGAGTTGTGGAATGTCTCGACGGCCACGTCTTCTCTTCTGTCGTTTTTTTGAGACCAGACTTGCCATGACTTGTGTGCTACTGCAAGCCGTCAATAATATCCTTTCAATGTGACCAGGTCGGTCTCACTTATGTTGAGCAATCAGTCGCCTTTTCGGGATATTCATGTTGGGCCAGGGTCCATCCAGCGATGTAACAGCGGTTCAAGATGGGCCTTGTTCGCTGGCAACGAACCAAATGACTGCTCTGTTTGGTACTTCGAGATGATGGAAGCGAAAGGGCGCCAGGTTGCCAGGACTGGCCGAAAACGAAGGGTTGCTTGCACATCATTTTTCATGTCTGAAGAGATGGAGATGACTTTAGTGGGTGGTTGGCTGGGGGTGGCAGTGAGCGGAAGTACAGTCACTCCCCCATTCACTCACTGATGTTGTAATGGTAGCAGGGCAGTTAGTAGTCGCTAGTCGCTAGTCGCTAGTCGCTAGTCGCTAGGCGTGGTGTGGGTGGATGCTGGCCAGTGTGTTGTGGATGGATGATGAGGGTGAGCAAGTGGGTAATAATCCCATGGGCCTAACCGCGAAATGCCGGCTTATTGTTCGGCCAAGAATTGCGACAGAATCGAAATCTTGCTGCGCAAGTGCCTGGCCCTGACTAACTTTCATCTTGACGGTGACAAAACCATGATGATGGTGCTAATGGGATCGTCTTGTTTATTATAGATTAGTAGCACATGCACCTTTGATAGAAGGCACTCCAACTCACCACACAGTCGCCGCGCTAATCAGCCTCATGAAACCGGTCTCAAGCGGGCGGCATTGCAGCGTGCATGCCCTGCTTCTCTTATTCCTCTCTTGCGCCAATATCCAGGATAGCCGATAAGGCAGAAAGCCCGGTTAGGTGAGCGTAAAAGGGCATGGGATTTGGCTGCCGAGACAGTCCAGCCGAGCTGGAACCGTAGACCGGTTTCCCAATCGCTCCGCTTCACTGCAGCATCTCAACAGGAAAAAGAAATAGGGGTGGAATCGAGTCTACCGTCGATCCTATTACCATCATTTACCTTTGGCTGCAATTCCGAACAGGCGTCGTGAACAACATCACGCATTGTCGAACATGTTGCAGGCTGTCTGGCTGCCTTGTGAGGAAAATAAATAATAAGGGTAAGGGGAGCCCCGGCTTGATGCCGTAGTCTGGCATCCAATAGACCGGAAGTGAGAAGTGCGCAGTGTGGAGGTGCATATGATGTATGATACTGATACTACCTGGACGTTGGAGACGGCCAACTCCATTTTACCCTACTATTACCTGCAGTCTCGTAATCTGATACTCGGTAAAATCGCAACGGCTAAGTAGTCTGGCCTGGTTCTGGTGTCTGATGCTATTGAGCTGTGAATAAGGAGCAACGCATAATTGTGTAGTGGAGACTGGCGAGCGGGCGGGCGGCACGGGTGAAAAGAGGTTGAATGCGGTCTGCAGTGCGGTCGTCTATCCCAAGTAAGTACGTACCAGCATGTGCCGTGAGCCATGAGCACGCGTTCGTACTCCGTCTACTCCATGCCATGTATGGGTACCTTAAGATGGAAGGGCATACATACCTAGCAGGCATGGATAGCAAGCAGGACAGGCATGGCGAGCATGGCGGGCATGGAAGACTTGGGTTCCATTGAATCCATCCATGATCCATGAGTCCGTGATCCAACCATCCATCCCTCTAACCCATATGTAATCATTCAGAACCAATCTTGATGTCTCTTCGGGGAGATTCCCTTATTCGAAACATAAATTTTGGCCCTGTTTCACGCCCGCCAGTCCCGCACTTCGCGCTTCGTAGCCGGTAGCGGCGGGGTCTCCAATAACAAATAAATCCAGGGTTCCTAGTTTAGAAAACTTAACAGCCAGGCACATTTGATGATTCAGAAGTGACCAACCAGCTATTGGATGGCAAGATGTGCCGAGATTATGGATTCGCCGTCTGTGTGTCTCCCTCGCGGGTGGGTGATACATATACTAACCACGTCAAGTCCTGTTGCTTTTTAGGTGCAGGTAGGCAAAGAATTAAGAACAGGCCCGAGCAGGCGTACCGCTACTGTATCACCACCTGCTGCTGCAACTACGACGTATATGTATGGCCGTATAGGTCCATATAGGCATGCTGGAGGTGCTGTAGGACCCGCTAGAGGCCTGCCCCAGGTAACCGGTTCCCACACATTGCGAGATCCGAAAAAGGTGTAACGCATGGACTAACCCTACATGTAGTTCTTTCTCGCTTCGGCAGCCTGCATGTCTGCTGGGAGGGTTGGAGGGTTGCCCCATCACCCATGCCCTGCGCATCTTTCCCATTTCGTACTTGCGCAATCATGTTCGAGCGGGCCGCTACCACGTCCTTCCTCAATCATCCCTCGCGGGCCAACTCGAGTACAGTACAGTAACATGTACGTACCTCTGCCTGTCAGCCATCCTGCCACCCATCAATGTTCCCACACACTTGGTTTGGTTTTGCACTTGGTTGTACTGCATCCTTCCTCTTCCTCTTCTCAGGTTCGTCTACTCGATTCTTCCCAGTACGGCACGGTACAGTACAGGACCGTACGTACGCGGAGAATAAACCGTGGTCTACATCAATGGCCATGGACATCCAGCATCGAATGAATTAAGGACACCATCATTATCATCATGAGATGAGACCGAACCTGTTACCGGGCCACATGGAGCGCATCCCACTATAAAAGAAATATCGGCTATAAAATTCCCGGTATACTATTTACATACCGGGACCCTTGAAAACTTTCCTGCTTAGGTAAATGGCAATTTCCATCACGACTCTACAAATGAAGTAATGGATGTACAGTGAGTACTTACATACCTCACTGACCCTGGCCTGCCCTGGTCTGCCCTTGTCGATGGAGCCCTGCTCAGTCCTACAAAGCCTGGACGCGGCATGTGTTGCCAATAGCAGCTAGTGAATCGCCATCCTCTAACCGAACAGACAGCCCTGTAGCATATCCAATGTAACTTGGCGCCACCTACTCTGATCTGACCTACATACCTACAGACCTTAAGTTAGGAATTAACAGGAATATTGAACCATTTGTTCCTTTGACGTACTGCCCCTCCTCCGCCTCGGCTTGGTGGCCACTCACGTCGACCCCCTACCTACTACCTACCCTTCAATTACATACGCCCCCTTTACGTCTGCCATCTTGGTATCCCGTGTATATCAAACGCTTCTCCGCGTTCCAATGCGCCTAGTCGTCTGTCACTGGGTAGTATTGCGTAGTATTGCGTAACGACCTCGGAGCTACATGACCCCCCCCCCCAGCTCGGCTGTGATTCGTGGTGTGACGGACGACCAGTCTTGGTACCAGGGTCTATCCCAGACACATTGTCTGCTTTTTCTGGTTTAAAGACGATTTCACCCTCCCTCCAGCATATGTAGTCAACCGCTCTCCACCACCCCGAACAGTCCCTTTCGTCAACCTAGGGACCACGCCAGCAGACTACTTCACCTCGAGTGGACCGGCACGACGGTAACTAATCACACCGGTTTGCACCTGCACACACCGGCTTCCACGCCTCCAACGCCCAACGACACGAGCGACCCTGCCTACTGGTTCTTGTAGCCTGTGGCTCCCTTGCTTTTGCTTGCCGTAGGGCAGACAGTTTCGTCACTTGCCCAGGTCATCCTCGAATCCGGGCACTCGGTATCGACTGCAGCTCACCTCTGCATGTGCTGAACGGGGAAAGAAGGCGCCTCTCACCACCTCACCATCCCCGGCGGATAGCAGTACTCCAGTCTCTCTACTTATATAGAACCTCTGATGGATCCCTGGACGTTTGCTTGCTGCACTGCAACCAACCTTTCCTGAAATCTCCTGCGACCAACCAAGGTCTCTCATCTCCTCGTCCCAAGCATACCATGGTGGACTCTATGGCCCGACCCTACAACTCGTGGGCTCATGAGCCGTATTCCTCAAATGAAGGCCCCTACTACCGCCCAGACTCGTCCAGACAAGGTCAACGCCTTCCTCCATCCTCGTCTTTTCTCTCGCAAACCCCGCCTCCGAGCGCCACAGAAGCCCGAGAGACAGTCTACAAACAACAAAGTCCTTATGCGGTGCATCCCGCGGCACCGACGCCTGCTCATCATATGACACCAAGGCCCTTGGCCTCTCCCACTGAGAGACAGGTGACTAACCAGCCTGGCCAGCGCCCGCCGGATATATATGCTCGTCTTTCACCCACCTACTCTTCGGGTGCAAGTGATCAAACCGGGGATGTCCCAGACCAATTTCGACCGCCACAACAGAATATTTCATCAAGAGTGCCTCCTCCATTGACACCCCCAATGAGACAGTACAGAGACATGCCTCATACATATCCACACCCACACCCGCCGCCGCCGTTGCCGCTGCCGCCTTCGCAGTCTTCGGCTCACCGGTCCCTTCCTGGCCCTCGTGGCAAAGACCTCCGCATTCAGCCACCACTACATGTTATGAACTCACCAAGCCAGTCGAATATGCCATGGTCACCAAACTCGGCAAGCAGCCGCTCTGATAAAATGAAGATCTCACAACTCGTCGACAGCGGACCAACAACAAGTTCGTCGCGTGCTGCGTCTAAGCGACCTGAAGTCTCGCGAGCCACCGGCCCAGGACGTAAGTCTTACCGGCTCAAGGTCCGTCAACAGCCAATGGCTGCGAGATCTTGCGGATTCGGCGAAAGAGACCGTAGAGTTGTTGATCCGCCACCCATCGTCCAGCTTTCTATCGACGACCCGGATGCCTCACCGGACGAGATCAAGGCACAACTGAAGCACCCGTTCGCCGTTGTCCATGCTACCATCTGGAATGAGACAGGCGAGCAAGACTGTTCGGCTATGCCGGAGGACTACCGGCAGCAGAGGCGGCTGATGGGCACCGTGGTGGCCTCGCCCTTCGTCGGGAATGACGACAAGGGCGAGGAGGGCTGCTTCTTCTGCTTCGCCGATCTGTCCGTGCGTACGCCTGGATCGTTCCGGCTCCGGTTCTCCATCATGTTCCTGGACCCAACCAACACGGCCATCGGGCACCGAACCCCCATCTGCGCCATCACCATGAGCGACGTCTTTACGGTCTACAATGCCAAGGACTTCCCCGGCATGCAGGCCAGCACGGCGCTTACGAAGCGCCTCAAGGACCAGGGTTGCCTCATCTCCATCAAGAAGGGGAGCGAGAAGACGGGTGGGGGCCACGGCCGTGACGACAGCGACGATGATGAAGAAGATGACGACGAAGATGGCCGTGGCAAGAAGCCCAAGCGACAGCGCCGATAGCATGAGCCGAGTCTCGCAATCGTGTCTGGAGGCGGCAATGGGGGATCCTCCATCATCCCTCTTTTGATTTACGGTGTTCTATTTAGAGATTGGGCATACACACGCAGAGAAGGAGAAGAGATAGCCGTTTTACGGGGAACCATTTTCTTTGTCGCCTTTTTCCCCCTATTTGAGGTGCAAGGAAAATGGAAAAGGTGGGCGTCTTGATTTAGCTTTTTGTTTTTCACTTTCTGCTTTAGGCTTAAAGCATGGATGATACCACTTTCACTTCTCGAGGCACGGCATTATCTGTTTATGGGATAGGAGGTCAAATGACTATATTTTGGATACCACTCATCGAGAGCAAGAAGAAGCATCAGCGACTGCATTGTGAACATGGAGACTGGGAAAGAGCGGGAAAGGTGGGAAACCAATGGTCCACCAATCGAGTCTGCTTGTCGAGGTCAAGCAGGCAATGATGAGGCTTACGAATTTTGTTTCTTTTTTTCTCCGGTTTGAGGATAGGGAACACAACTACACTACACATTTTTACGGGGCAGGGGGAGGAGATAATGGGAATCGTCGGGATGATGAAGATTTTGTCCTAGCTCTTACAGTTCACGTAACCTACCTTACCTACCTACTCGGGTCCGTGGCCTGCAGGACTTGGGCTGGTGCTGTTACTGCTAGGTAATGTCGGATCATCAGTCAGTTCTTGTTTTACGCACACCGTTTTCCGGTACAACGACCAGACTTTTGGCTCCTATTCGTGCTACCTCTAGACATTGATACCATATATACTGCATGTAATGAACGATTTACTTATTCAACCCCCGGTGCCTTGCAGACAATCTTTCATCTATGTCGAGTAATGTCCAGAAGTATCACCCAATCCAGACTTATGAAGCCAGTCTGGAAGTGACTCGAGGGCTTGCCGGTAAGAAATACACGCCTGTAAAGAAGCAGCTGGTTTGGTTCGAGTAAAACCTACTTAGCTATCTATCAATCAACTCAAAGACCCTGAATCTTGATATCCAAACGGGGGTCTAAAAACAGCGCCCCTCCTAGCTTTATCACCAAGTACGATGAAAAGGGTCCATCCCGGGGCTTGGCGTCTGTTCCCCAACATTTGGATCAGGCTAGCTCCCCCATAAGGTTGTTACTGCCATTGGTTCAATTCCAGCTTTGGAGCTCTGAGAGAAGAAAAGCTGCTGCAGCTTAAACCTCCAAGCTCCTCCAGGCTTGTCAATTGGCGCTAAACCCGAAAAATCGAGCTGAGGGAAAAACCCGGAGAACGGAGAACGGAGAACGGAGAAAAAAATCCCAACATCTAAGAGGAAGGAACCAGTCAATTGGTTCAATCAAATCTCTTGTCCAACGTGCTTGCTATCACCGGAGATTCGCCAATTGACTGCCTCTGTCAATCTGCTTGACTCCGACTCCATTCCTTTTTTCGTTCTCTGGTTTTTCTGTTCCGTCCACCCTTCTTTTCTCTCGCATTTCACCTAACACACCCTTATCAGCAGCCATGTTCTCTCGCGCGCTGAGGGTACCGAGAGCTGTCCCGGCCCTGCGCACTCGCGCTCGCGCCGCCGCTCCCACTGCTCCCTTTGTGAACGCCGTCCGATCCGTCACCACCAATGCCGCCAGCGCAACCCTCGAGAAGGGTGTCCCGGAGGTACGCTTCTCCAAAATTGATTGCTCCCATGCTTCGAGTCCGGGGCGACAGAGAGAGGCCAGACAGCTTTGCTCGCTCGCCCGCCAACCCCAATCTGCGACTCGGGGCCACCGAACGGAGTGGACGGAACATGCTGACATGAATCAAATCTTGGCACTGTAGGACGACGACAAGCCCTTCCAGATCACATTAAGCGACGAGAGCTTCGAGACATACGAGCTGGACCCCCCGCCCTACACCCTCGATGTCACCAAGAAGGAGCTGAAGAAGATGTACTACGACATGGTCGTCACCCGGTACGAAATTCCCCTGAATTATGTGGCCATTGCTTGTCTGCATTGTCATATATATATACATATGTATATATATTTCAGACCTGATCTAGGACTAACTTTCTCCTAGTCAAATGGAGATGGCCGCCGACAGGCTATACAAGGAGAAGAAGATCCGAGGTTTCTGCCATCTGTCCACCGGCCAGGAGGCTGTCGCCGTCGGTATCGAGTCCGCCCTGACCAAGGAGGATGATATCATCACTGCCTACCGATGCCACGGTTACGCCATGATGCGTGGTGGTTCCGTGCGCTCCATCATTGGCGAGCTGCTCGGTCGCCGAGAGGGTATTGCCTACGGCAAGGGTGGTTCTATGCACATGTTCACCAAGGGCTTCTACGGCGGTAACGGTATCGTCGGTGCTCAGGTCCCCGTTGGTGCCGGTCTGGCCTTCGCCCACAAGTACACTGGCCGCAAGAACTGCAGCATCATCCTCTACGGTGACGGTGCTTCCAACCAGGGTCAGGTCTTCGAGGCCTTCAACATGGCCAAGCTCTGGAAGCTCCCTGCTCTGTTCGGTTGCGAGAGTATGTTTTCCTGTATCTGAGAACCTGCTGGATTTTCCGCTAACGGATTGGATAGACAACAAGTACGGTATGGGTACCTCTGCCGCTCGATCCTCCGCTTTGACCGACTACTACAAGCGTGGTCAGTACATGCCTGGTCTCAAGGTCAACGGTATGGATGCTCTCGCTGTCAAGGCTGCCGTCAAGTATGGTAAGGAGTGGGCTGTTGCCGAGAACGGCCCCATGGTCCTCGAGTACGTCACCTACCGTTACGGTGGTCACTCCATGTCCGACCCCGGTACCACCTACCGAACCCGTGAGGAGATCCAGCGCATGCGATCCAACAACGACCCCATTGCCGGACTCAAGCAGAAGATCCTCGACTGGAACGTCGTTTCCGAGGAGGAGCTCAAGGGTATCGACAAGGAGGCCCGCAAGCACGTCAACGAGGAGGTTGCCATTGCCGAGGCCATGGCCCCCCCGGAGACCACCCCCAAGATCCTGTACGAGGACATCTACGTCCCCGGCAGCGAGCCCCCGTTCATCCGCGGTCGTGTCCCCGAGGAGAACTACTACTTCAACTAAGTTACTAGGAGTGGGAAGAGGCTGCATAGATGAAATGATGAGCGTGACGTGCCGTTGAACGGAATTGGGATACTGTATTTACATTTTATACGGCGTCCGAGATTTTCCTCTACGAAGCTAAGCAAATCCTGTAATATAATCATTAGAAGGCAGGACAGGAGTCAGCCAGTATGATAGTTGCTCACCAAGGGCCATGGGAACTTTCAACAAAACCATCCATCCTGGATTCTGGATATCTCCATGTAACCACAGTAGAGTAACTCACGGCTTGGCTTGTGTTCTTTCTAGGCGCGAACAGTGAGGTTTTATCCAAGTGAACGACAACATCACAACATCTCTGCTGATTCGATAGAACCATATACTGCTTGCATCGGCTGAGCATCTGTCAGATATACTCGCACTTTGGAATGGCCCAATACTGGCGAATGTAGGCATGAAATCCCTTCGTTCTTAATAAAAGATGTCCAGGACCGACAAGCTGGTAGTTGGATTGGCCTATGATAAAGTTAGGGGAGCACTTGATGATGCCGATGCTTCTCCCTCTTTTGACTGATTTCTCTCCTCTCCATCCTCCCTAGCCCTTACCCCTATCCCTGACCCCTATCCTGTTTTTATTATCCTTGTTTCCTTTCTTCTTTTCTTTGCCCCGCCTCTCTTCTCAAAAAATGAGTCCCCAACATCCATTCATCCATCCACCCCATTCCATTGCATCTACTTACTAGCTAGCACCTCTGATTGACCCAGCTCCCCAGCCAGCGCGAGCTCGCGGTCACGCGACCGACCTGCTCGAGCACGCGGGCCACCTTGCCCTCCGGGTCCGCCGCCCGGTGGCCCTCGAACTCGACGAAGAAGACGTACTGGAAGGGCGCCAGCAGGCTCGGCCGCGACGCGATGCTCGTCAGGTTCAGGCCGGCGGCGCGGAAGCACGAGAGAACGTCGGCGAGGGCGCCGGGGGCGGCGTGGGGGACGGTGAAGGAGAGGAGGGATTTGGTTTTGCGGGGGGGTTGCTTTTTTTCTGATGATGATGAGGATGACGTTAATGGACCCCCTTCTGCTGCTGCTGCCGCCGCTGAGGAGGAGGAGGATTCCTCGTCCTCATCAGGGCCAGGGGCGGCCCCAGATGACCGCAGCACGAAGAACCGCGTCGTGTTGTCCTCGCGGTCCTCGATGTTGTACGCGAGGACCTCGACGCCGTCGCCCCGCAGCAGGCGGGCCGCGGCCGCGGAGCTGATGGCGGCGCTGGTGCCCGACGGGTCGTCGCGCGCGAGCTCGGCGGCGCGCGACGTCGAGGACACGTCGACCGTCTCGACGCCCTTGAGGTAGGCCGACAGGAAGCGCGTGCACTGGCCGAAGGCCTGCGGGTGGCTGTAGATGCGCTCGATGCGCGTCAGGGGCTGCAGGGGGCAGCTGCGGGGGTCTTGGGGGGCTGGGTCTGAGGGGGTGGGGGTGCGTTGGCCGGTGGAGGCGGCTTCGTTGGTGGTGGTGTTGCCGGGGGTGACGGAAAGAAAGTTGTTGTCTGTGGTGGATGATGATGATGCTGGTGATTGGCCGAAGGTGTGGCTGCTCATCAGTTTAGGGTGGTGTTGTGGTTGTTGTTGCTGCGATGGCGCCGTTGCGGATGACTCCGCCTCCTCCGGGGATTTACCATCATCATCATCATCAGGACCTGAACCGGGAGGAGGGGGGACCGGCCCAGAAGACAGTGGTGCACGTCGAGATAGATCTCGGCGCAGACGGAGAGGTCCGGGTACAGCCCCTGCCGGTCCGCGAAGTGGTCCAGCGTGAAGACGACGGACCCGTTGGTCGAGTTCTCAAAGGGCACTACGCCGTAGGTGGCGCGGCCGGACTGGGTCGTGTCGAAGACATCTTGAGTTATACCGAATTAGTCAAAGTTGCCTTGGCTCGTACGGCCGTGAGAAGAAGGAAAATTCAACGTGTCTCTCTCTGGTTGCGCTCAAAAGTTCCTGCTAACTAGAGAAAGAGAGGAGGATGCGACATGGCATGCACAAACCTTTGATAGTCACGACGGGCAGGAGCTCATATTTGTCTGCTGGGAACCTGTCAAGTGTTGCCTGCCAAGATATATTGTCATTAACACGAATCCAAACAAGCTATATTACCTCATGCATATATGAGAAAACTGCCAAGAAGTATGTATGTTTCCCTAGTCCTTTGGCAGGATGGCGATTTGGGATTGGTGGTGGTGGTGTATACTAATCCCTGGACTTACGTACCTGATGGGTATAAGATGCAACTGGCCCCAGAAAACAGACCACGGGCTTCTTGACCGCCGTCATCTTCACTCACTTTTGAATAGATGTAGTTGTCCGTTAGTGTATTAGGTATTCTCGAAGAGTAAGTAAGTACTTGCTCACCACTCGGGCTTCCACTGAATGTTAAAAGAGTGAAAAATGAATGTTGAGCCCCAATTGAGTTGGAAACTCCAGAACCTACATCGGACTCTGTCGCACCCCGGAAAAAGGAACGAATGCAGGGATACGTACATTTAGTATACTGTTGATGCCACCGAACCGACCGCGGGGTTGCTCAATTCCTCGCTACCTACTTAGGGCGGAAGGGCGCAAAGCTCCGCAACGTGCAGATCAGTCTACACAACTTGTCACTGTCACTCACTCTCAGGATTGCTGCCAGGTGGCAGCTGGTGGCAGATAGCTCCTAGTAAGTGACCCCTTGCTGCTCGTTATGGTCTTACCCCTGAAGGACAACTGCTCGTAGCAGCAATACAGCCCAGCAATTCTACCTCTCGGTGATCAAACTGGCCACTAACAGGGTCTTGCATGTTCTACGGGTTCCATAGTAGTGAGAATGTACGCAGCCTGATTACATGGCAGCCATTACTTCGACATAAAACGGGGGCTTGTGCAGCGAATGACTTGGGCGTAACGACTTTATCATTGATGACGATTAACGAGTGACCGATGTATAAACCATCTACTTATGAGCGCACGGCGAGAACGACAGATCTGGTTGCTTCAAGTTGGCCTCGACGTCCATGCTAACCATGGCGGGCGTGAGACTACAAAGCCAAGCAGACAGGAACCACTATTCATGGTGAAGCAATACCAGAGTCCAGAAACCGACTAATGCCCCTGCTTTTGTCATCCTGCTTGATCCAAGCCCTGTTTAACAAGGCAATTTTCAGAGTCGAATGGCTCTGAGAGAATATGTCAATGGGTAGGTAGCTAGGCGCAAAATTAGCAGCTGCCTCCACTGATGCCACAAAACAACCCTCCCACATCACATACCTTATCCGTATGTTGTAGACGCAACTTAAGAAGCCGTCATCATGTCGCGGAGCGGGCTCGGTCGGGCTACCTGTCTGGCAGTGTGCAGAGAAGTCGCCGGCCCAATCTTCTCCTTGCGCCGGTCCTTGTACGACAATGGTTTGGTAACTCGGGGTGGCGACTTGGACAAGGTGCTCGGCGGAGGTACGCTCTCTGGCTCTTTGTCGACGACTAATGCCGGCTTTGATGCTGTGGCTTCTACACGATCCTCGTTGCGAACGGGATCATCATCAAAATGTCAATCGTCGTAGTATTCGTCATCGTCAGACACGTCGGCTAACTGCTCAAAGTTGACCTTGTATCGGAGAAGACCGCCGATACCACCGAATCCCTTGACGAACTGGTTGCCTTCGGTCGACCGATCCGAGACGAACTCGAGGTTGGTTCCGAAGTCCTTGTAGTGCTCGGCGATCCACTCAAGAAAAGACTCCGAGGAGACCACCTCCATCTCCTGGCCCGTCTCCTTATCCATGAACTTGTCGCGGGGGCCCGTCTCCTGCAGCTTAGTGGTGTGGAGAATGTTCTCGGCTCCATTGCTGTCCTTCAGGATCCAGCGGGTAATCTCGAGGTTCTCGAAGACGATCAGCACCTCGACGGCACCAAGCTCCAAGGCCTTCAGAGTATCGTCAATACCGTAGCACACCTTGCCGGTGTCCTGGCTGATTTCCTCAAAGTACTTCCCAATGAGCTTCTTCTCCTGGATAAACTTGACGTTACCCAGGGTTTCGGAGGACAGCTCAATGGCCTGGTTGAAACCGTTCTCGCCACCATAGGAAACATCAACCACCTTGATGACCTTTGCCTGCAATCGTCCATCGAACAAGTCGGAGGCATTGAGATCGTTCTTGAAATCAGCAGAACCGGCTAAGATGATACCGGCAACGTTAACCTTGTCGGCAGTAACGAAGTTCTGGACGGCCAATTCGGCCACTTTTCGGACGTAGTTGTGACGCTTCTCCTCTCGGAGACGGGCGAAACGCAAAGCGGACTGACCACCACGACCGTGCTTCTTGGGAAGATCGACCGAGAACTTGTGAACAATATCTCGGGTGTTGCCACTCAGAGTGCCGAAAAGGGCTCCGTTACCGTCCATGATGATGAAACCAAACTTCTGATCCGACTCTAGCAATTCTGCGAGGGCCTCTGTATGGAATTTGTTGTCGCAGAGGTACAACGACGTGTTGATAGGCTTAAAGGGCTCGAAATCGATGTTGACCTTTCTCTCCTTTCCTTCTGAGGTCAAGATTTCACCACAGTAGACGACAAGGCCATTGGGGGGGACCTTGTTGTACAGCTTGAGACGCTGCTGGGTCGATGTAATGGCCGAGAGCACAGACTGTCTGTTGACACGCGATTTGATGTTCGAGGCAGTACCCTAACAAGCGTGTCAGGAAGAGGCGGCATTAATTCACAATCGCGGAGGGTATACATACGTATTCTTCAGCCAACATCTTGGCGACTCGCGAAATCTGATCCTTGGGAGCTGTAGGACGTATAGTTCAGCATGCGTGCGCGCCATTTGTGGTAGACAATGCGGAAGAAACTCACGAATGATCAGACTGATCATGCTTGTGCCATTACCACGAGCGGCCTCGAGGCGTTTGATCAGCTTCTTGACCTTCCATATCTCAATCTAACATCACGATCCAGCCCGTTAGTACTAATGAAGAGCACATCGTATTGTTTTGGTAGTAGGCTAGGGTGCCCGGGGAAGTGCATCACTCTAGGCGGGGTAGTCGGGAAATTCTGCACGTACGTTCTTCTCAGCCTCGTTGGCGGCTGCGTCACTCATCTTGCATTCGTGTCCGAAGAGAAAACAGTGAAGGTGTTAGATGGTGAAGGGTGTATGGTTGTGCCTTGCGCTGGAGGCAAAAAAAAGAGTGAAATGTGAGAGAGGGAAAAAATAGAACGACAACAGGTCGCCGATGTCAGAACTAACTGACTGGTGTGCAAAGCAGACTCACAAAGGACCAGGCAGGGAGGTACTCGGGCAGGTCACAAATCAAGTTGCGCCAAAAAAGAACAACATTGAAGGGAGGGGCTCTCTTACGTTCTTCCAAGTTGGGGTTGGGCGAAAGTGGAGGGGGAGGGGCGGTCGTTTTCAGGCCTGACATAAGAATTAAAAGCCCCAGGCCTCCACGTTTGCAGGGCAATCAGGCACTTTTTATTCCGCCTACTTTGAGGCTGCATGCACTAATAGCTTGCACGGCTGATGTCCATATAGATGTGTGTTCATGCTTGACCGGACAACTTCAACCTTCATTTGCTTCCATGACTCAACTTCTAGGCTACCAGTATTCACATCACATTATTGAGGCTGAGTAGTTGAAAACCCAAATTAGTAATTATTTAATTTTATTTTTTCTTTGCCACGAAAGAAATGCATGTCACACCGGACCGTAAAGACTACAATTGCATTCGAATGCCTTGGGCAGACGACTCTTGGGTTTGGGGAGGAGGGCTGAGAGCATCAGTGTTCAGATTAGGTCAATTGGCTTGGGGTTTTGGTGGGCCAAATCGAAAAAAAAAAAAAAAAAAGCTGAGCCCGGATGGGATAAATCCGGAAGGCCATTCAAGTGTGTACCCAAGTATCTTCAACCAACTTTAGTACGGGCCACTGGCTGATTGCGATTTGATTGGAAAATGGCGGAAAGTGGAGACGGGCCCGAGGCCTGTCGTCATTCCCGCCATCTCCCATAACACCACCCCATCTCAGTCTTTAATATGTCGCGTCATGTTCGCGAGATCCTCACGATTACGCAGTATACACACAACGCAACAGAGGCTAAATAAAGCTTGGTGACGGCTGGGCTGACCATTCCCATGCATTCTGAGCAGCTCTCTATATGGATTTCTTCATCGAGTAGTCGTCATATCATGGAAATACTGCTCTCTGCTCGAAAAAGAGCCTCAGCGGACTTTTTCTACTTGAAAATATGCTATTTCAGGTAGGAGGGAGGTGATTGTTATACCCTGATGATGGGTGGTGGGTATTGCATCGTCAAAAATCCGCCGGTGGACTGCGAGTATTTACGACACGGCAGTGCTGTGACGCTGGCTCTGGCCCAACTCCACCATGAGCTCTGAGTGAGACGACATGGTCACAACTCACCGCTGCAGGTCTCTGAATCGCGTCTTGGAGCTGTCAAGCCCAGCCCTATGCACCAGCTCGAAATGGCAATACTCTCTCTGTTCTGATGACCCAAGTGCGAGTTGTTAGGCAACAGTTGTTTGTCTTGGTGAAGCCAGGGTCGTTTCTGACGCATCGTCATACTGAGCAGAGCAGATGCAACCAAGCCATTAGCTTGGTAGTGGATGGCTTCACAGTATTGCTCGATGGCGTAGGGCCACAACGCTTCAATCAACGTTGGCTTGTCTTTCTTGGGGTTACTACCCCAGGTTCCAGGGCCTGCATATGGTCTACGTGCGTGGCAGGACGTGACGGGGGTGGGGTCGAGCGAACGACCTAGCTTTCCGTAAGGATTGCTGGGACTACAGCCTTGGTGATGGCTTCATTCAAGCACCTTGGGGACTGGGTCGTCCACCTTGACCAGGTTCCGTGTGGTGTGTTGGCCATGCCGCAGCTAGGCAAACACACCGCCGGCAGACTCCTGCACCTTCGATGAAGTCAACCATTTCATAGCGAATGGCAATTTGCGTCACCTTGGCGAAAAAAAGAAAAAGAGAATTGGACGATTTCGACCCTTCAACTATTCAATGGGCTGAACTCGCAACATCTGTGCGGCTTCACGGCGTTTGGCAATTACGGGCAACGTTCTTTCGTTGAAGGTGGGTGCCAAGACATCATCCTTCGATATCTCACTGCAACAGGGAAAACATTTCTGGATGATTGCATCCCGGCTTCACCTCTACATGTGTAGTACTCAACAGCTAGGAATTAGCGACCCTTTTTGAGGTATGTATCTCCAATGTTCCTACTACCCAACCTCGGTTTCTACAAGATCGTAGATGCCTACATTGAGACAAAGAGCTGGGGGGCAAGAGTGATATCATTGCTTTCTATGGGCTTACGGGGCCGTATGTGGGATGTCAAGACATCTCCGATGGATGGGTCAGGACACTATGTATGTAGATAGTCAGACATAGGTAATCGGATGGAACCTTGCCTAGAGAATGCCAGCCAGAAGAGAGTATGACTTGGATGGATTTATCTGGGTGTCTCCGGTGCGCAATAACTCGAGCCGTGGGCCTATGGCAGCCTTGATTGGGATAATGCCTTAGCCTATTATATCGATACCTTACCTTGCCTCCTGGTTCTGTGCGGCTCAAGCTTTTGAGCTCCCAATCTCGTTGTGGATTTTCCCCCTTCCCTAGTGACTGGCCATCGGCATTTACACATTCCCCTTCCTCCCCACTACAACATCACTACACCCACGCAACCACCAAACCACGACACAATGGCCGCCGACGACGATTCTAGTGATCTCTCGTCGCTGTCATCGCTGTCTCCGGTGCCATCCGACGATGAAGGCGACGATGGCCTGCCGCAAGACAAGAAGGGCATCCTAAATTACTTCCCCAAATTGGCCAAGGGCGCCAAGCCCAAGGCGTCTGAACGAGAACCCTCGCCGCCAGCACCAAAGCGACCTGCTTCACCACCGCACAAGTACATTCTGGCTGACAATCCTGATATTGCCGTAAGTGAAATTGCCGAATTCGCGTAGAAAACGCGACAACTCGCGCGTAACGTGGTTGCTAACTCGTCGTTCGCGCCTGCAGTTTATTGTCATGTTCAGAAGCAGATTCGACCCTGTTCTGCCCAAATCTCTACCCAATTTTGGCCCCCAGGAGCTCGAACGCGACATCACGGATTCTACACCAGGTGACCGCGTCGAGCTGTTCTTGTGTGCGGTTCTGGGACTGTTGCTCAACCGCAAGCAGGATGTCAAGTACGTATGACGCAATTACCTAATACAAAGTGGCACATGAACGGCTAACATGAAAATTATTTTTTGCTTTACAGGCCGGGGCACTACAACAGAGCTCTGGAGGATGCCATCGCAACGCACAAGAACCAATGGGCAAAGTCTTGGGGCGAAAAGAGCCCGTTGGCTGGGGGTGCTACATTTGGCGCAATGAACCCCACGGAACGAGTAAGTGCCGTCCCAGAACCTCTTGCGCCGCCGAATTGCTTTACAGCAAGAATAAACTCTGCACTCTGGTCATGTACTGACTGCGGTGGCGATTGTAACAGCTTACCCTCCTGCGAACGCTGATCATTTGGTCCCTTTCTTCATCCGAAGCCGTCAAGACTATGATCAACACCTCCTACAAAGGCAACCGACACGAAGATGATCTCAACCAACCTCTCTCGGTTCAATCTTGGGGCACCGACAGCGACAAGCGGCGGTACTACTTGATCGAGGGTCTAGATGATACTGCCTTCAGGGTCTATCGCGAGAGCAACCCGCAAGGCTTCAGCAGAACATGGTGGAGTGTAGCAGGGTCGATCGAGGAGCTTAACGGTTTGATCGACAAGCTCCTCACAGTGGATGGCGGCCAGAAAGCAAGGAAGCTGGCACAGCAAATGCAGATGGCCATTCCCCGGTTCGAGGCCACCGAAGAGAAGCGCAAGAGACGCGAATACCGACAGGCTCAGAAGGAGCGCTTTAAGCGCCCGGAGCCGGGCTTCTCGCTCTACGAAGGTCGCACGAGAGGTAAACGTATGAAGTATACCTCTCCGATGACGACGAGTTCGTGTCTGACTCCACTGGCACGCGCCGATCGGTACGCAACACCGGGACGAACACACCTGCCGAGCCCGCCGGCCCCGTGACGACCGCCAGCGGCCGCCAGATCAAGGCGCCTTCCCGCATGACCGTGGACGCGTCGAATAACCTCACAACTACGAGCCCTGAGCGGGACGAAGAAACCAGACCGTCCTCCAAGGGGTCATCGACTGGCCCGACTGGACGTCCCCGCCGATCAGCTGCCGTAAACCACGGCACCAACGGCTGGGCACCATCTACACGGACCCGAGGATCCAAGTCCATGGATGATGAAGAAGATGACGAAAGTGAGCCCGACTTGGGCGATGATGAGGAAGAGCATGTCCCCGAGGAGAGCGAAGAAGAGGAGGAGGAGGAGGAGGAGGAGGACGCGGACGAGTCTGCAGAGGACGAAGTTATGGGTGACGACGACGACGAAGAAGAGCTGGACGACAGCCCAAAGTCGATGATGGTGAAACTGAAGGTACCCAAGAAGAACGGCAAGGGAGATGACGATGGCCCTTCAAAGTTGGACTTAAGCCAGTTCCGATATGACGGCGCTGGCGACTCCAAGGCGAAACAGTTTCCCCGGAGCCCGAGAAGACCGAGGAATCCATATCGGTTGCTCCTCGAAAGACGAAGGGTCCCAAGGAGGGTACCCCGAGCCTGCCGCCAAGCGGGCATCATCTGGCCTCCAAGCCCAACGACCTCCCCTGACACCCTCAACAAGCTCGCTGCAATCTACGTCTCTGGCTTATAGGGAAAGCCCGGACAAGTTGCAGCAGCCTTCGCCTCTGCCCAAACCCACCGCTACTGTTGAGTAGCCACCTCCAAACCAACACTGCCTGTTTATCATGTACGCCTACAGCGTTCAGGCGGGGTTTGATGGGGGCTTAGTTGGTGTTCCTTGCAAGCAGCAGGCACAGCACCAGGGAGCGACCCAATGATACGAGGACATTTGCAGCATTTTGTTAGAGGAAGCAGGCGTTCACTGGCTTGGTCGTAGGGGGAGGACGGCACGATACCAACTATGACGATTGGTCAGCTGCGCAGTGCCGGGACAACTTTAGCTACTTGTGTAAAAGGGACTTTCATGATATAGATCAGATAGACCGGTGTATGGGTCTAGATCTGTCAACTATTGCCCACTTGTCCCCCGAGGGACAACTAAGTGTCAATAATACAAAAAGCGTTTGCGCTGACAACTGGTTCTCTAAGCCCATCATGCTTGTCGTGTTGATTTATCTTCTGTATACGTTCACTCATTCCCTTCTAGGGGCTCCATCTATTGTTGTCCAGTCGCAGCAGAGCCCTGTCCACATTGCAGAAATCGCGCATACCATAAATTGATTCGTTCCATTGCATTTCATAAGCTCTTCTTGCTCGGAATCTTCCAGTTGTTCACGCCGTACCACCACCGCCGTATCCTGGCCCCTGCCGAGCTGCCACTGTATTGCGCGCTCTTGTTCCAGTGCTGCCAGCCGGCCAGCGCCAAGTTGTAGAGGAGACCTTGGGCAAGAGGCATCACCATCTGTTCCGAGGAAAGAGAGAGAATCATTAGTGACTGATAACAACCAACATCTAGCTAGCAATCACCAGGAGAAACGGCGAGCCGCCACCACTGATAACTACTTAGACAATAATTGGTAAACCTACCTGATCGCGCACCGTCACCAGCGCTACCTTCCACCACGTGTCGGCGTCCCGCAGCGAGTTGAGGTAGCTCTGCTCGAACCGCATGTCGGGCATGGGCGGGAATTGGTGCTTGGGGCTGCGCGGGTGGGGGCGCAGCACGCTCAGCGGGATCTCGGACGAGGCGTCGTCATCCTCGCCGGAGTGGGAGTCGAGCGAGATGTCGTCGATCGAGGAGGGCCGCTTGGGCAGCTTGTGGTGGTGGTGGTGGTGCTCGAGGTCGACGGGCTCCTTGGTCGAGGCTGTTGTGGAGGGGGCTAGGTCGTGGCTGGGCGAGGGGGCGCGCTCGATGTGCGCGGTTTGCACGGTTTCGGCGATTTGCGTGGGGATGGACATGTTGATGGTGGTGTGGTGTAGTTTGCCCAGAGGCAGGTGTTGATCTTGTTCGTACGCTGCTGGTGTGGTGGTTTGGTTGCTCTGGCTAGCGGTTGAAGTTATGATGCTATTGTACGTCCTGTACTCCGTATGCGCCAATCAGACGGGCGGGATGGCACGTGCGGAACCCCAACGATTTAACCTCCTTTCTGGTTGTATCTCTACAACTCTCGATGCTTCAATATCTGCTGCTTCCACTTTCCTGCTGTTGATATACTTGAACTAATAAGATATGCTCGAATACTGACTTGCAATTCTCATGATATCTGAAAAGGTATGCAAGGATGAGTTTGAGCCTCGATACATGGATACTCTCCTCGGGCTGAAACCCCTATGAGCGCCAACACATACAGAGCACTGTGAGTGCCAAAGTTCAATGTGGCCCACGCAGTGTCTACAAGCCGATTGTCATAACAAGTAGGAGCTCTACTTACGCAGGTTGTCATATCTTGTATGTGGTGTGTTATGCTGGGTACATGGCGCATATTCTACTCCGACTGCATCTGTGTGGCGAGTATCTGGCAGGAAGTAACAATCATCAGGATACTCACTGCGCAAACTTCCAAGAGGTAGGTATACACGAAGGGCTCGGCCCAAACTCCTACCTTCCAGAGAAAAAGTAAGGCAGGACAGTAGAGATGAACTACAGAAAAACAATACTAGAATGAACTACATTCTACAGCTGGCAAGTGGCATATATGTTTCAGCCTTCGCTGCAGGTGGTACCAGGGACGCATAAGATACTCGTGCAAAGGTCTTTCCATTTACAACTCCAGGCGGGAATCCTGATTGGGAAGCGCGAGATGGCAACTGCGATATTTGGAGGAACAATATGCCAGGGGGTAACCTGTATAGTACCGGTAGGGAAAGCCCCAAATGACTCAAGTGCACGTCAAGTACCCTTATGTCGGCGTCCGGTTGAACGTGGGTCAGCCGGCAGTGGGATAGCTGAACCAGCAACGGGTTGGTTGGGCTCTGATGGGATAGTCGGCTGCTGTAAATTAGGTATGTTCTGGAAAAGGCACGGCCGAATCTGGATCCAGACTGGCAACTGTTACAACTGCAGTGACCGCTCCTGCTATCCCGCCGTGCATTCCTTCCTGCAGTGGATGTTCTCGTCATTCGGTCTGTTCAACAACTGGGGGAGCACAGAGGTTCGTTCGACTACAAACCAGACTCCAACAACTTCTCTCTTCACATCATCATTGCAAACAGCTTACTCTGCGGGCATCGTTCCGGTCTTCGAGCTGTCGTTTTGGTATTCTACACATCGTTTTTCTATTCTTCCCGTCTTACTCCATAATACAACAATACAATGATGCCAGAGGCGAGCCTTGACGGACTGGAATTGGCAACGTCGGCAAATAGCTCCAATACCTATTTCTCCTCTTTGTCCAATCGTGACTCCGTTGACTCTATGGAGCCCAAGCCGAAGAAGGGTCTGGGCCTCTTTGGTTCCATGAGCCGCAAGATCAAGGGAATACGCTACACGTCAACTTCGAAAGCCGCAGCCGTCACCAGATCACCGAGCTCGTCACAGCGTACCCTCCCGCCCTTCAGTCTGAAGCAATTCTCGTCCCTCAAGAAGAGGCAATGTGTGGACGCTGTCCCGGGTGACGTTTCCCGCAAAGCAGCCACAGTCCGATGCCATGGCACAGACCGAGCTGTCAACGTCCCACGACGCACCAGCATGGGTGATGCCAATGTGCCGGCCCCAGTCAAGGCCCCTCGGCTGGAAATACCGAAAGATATCGGTGGTGACTTCACGTTGGCTGACGGAGCTTAGGATAGTAAGTACCAGTATTATTCAGTTGGAAGCCACGCTCACATTTGAATGTACAGGCTCTGTCACTGCAAACTCAAGCTCTTCTGATTCTGTCGGCGACACCCTCCCCAAACTCTTCCAAGCCTCTCCAGCCTCGGGAAGCGTCTTTAGACTCGTCAAGCGATACAAAGACCTTGAGGAGAGTCCAGTCGGAGGACGGCAGCTTCGAGCCCCAGCTACGGAGCCCCCGAAGCCATCGCGAGATAACTTAGGCTCACCATTCACTACCCCCTTCGATACCCCCATTAATACACCTGTTCTTCCTGCACTTGACCCTCCCTCCGAGAAAGTCCTTGGCGGGGTTTTAGGTGGCTATTATCCAAAAGCAAGACCTTTCCTAACGGAGAATCTCACGCCTCTACCACCGAAGCCACGGGATTCATATCAACCCACGTCCGGAACCAAGGATCATGCCACAAACGCATATCTGCCGGCTATGGAGATGAAGGGGGTCGATAAACAGCACGTCCCTGACGATACTGATGGTCTCTCCATTTTCACTGATGCAGCTGGCTCAATTGACCTTGGTGAAGAGCGCTCCGATAAGTATTGGTCAGTTTCGATGCCATCCTTGAGCGATTTTGCGCCATATGACACCAGAATAGCCGTTACATCTGCGGCCTCGATCAATCCGCACGAGTTTGCAGTCGAACTAGAAGGTGACTGCATCTACCCTTCTGCCATCAAAGAGGCTATTGATGAGCGTCTGTCTGTTCCTGATCTACCCCCCAGCTTCCTGCAGTCGGCCATGGCTCAACTCGCTTTAGCCCGTGGCAAGGCCGAGCCCGAATTGCACTATCTGAGGAGGACCCAAGACATACTACGGAATATGACTCTAGACGAGTTTGAGCTACTCATAGAGGGAATCTGACCCAGAGTGGGTACCAGAGGGCTCCCTCTGGCGAGAATTCGTCCATTTCCAACTCGAGGCCGGGACTCTGATTGGCAAACGCGAGATAGCAACTGAAATATTCGACCGACTGAAGCTCGAGCAGGGCTTCCACGACAAAAAGGCCCCAGATAACGTACTCGGCTCCATCCATTGCATCCTAGCGGATATATTGGAAGATATCCCAGGTCTCGATAGTAAGTGGAACATACGCTATTTACTCTCTTGGATGTGTCTGCTAATTATTATGCTCTAGCGAGTTCGGCTGGATCATCTACAGAAGTTCACACAGGCGAGGACACTGGTGAAGACACCGGCGAAGGCACTGAAGGCACCGGCGGAGGCACTGAAGGCACTGAAGACACTGAAGTCACTGGCGACGACATTGACGAGGAGGGGGCCAAACCTCGCGAAACCGGGGAAAACTCTCCTAGAACTTCGATTGAACAACAAATCGAGGCTAGGAAATACTTGAAGTCACAGAAAACCGGTGTATTCTCGGTCCTTCGGACTGGTGCTCATGCCCAGGCTGTGCGAACTCCGTCAATGCGCATATGGGATGACCATATACCCTATTCTTTCCAGAAAAGCGAGAACTCGTACCAGGACAGATCGGAGATGTCAGTCCTCGAGGATGACGAGGACATGAGGCTGGCGAACTTGCTAGGGCACGGGTTGTGAGCCTGGTGATGTATTGTGGCTATAACTGGCAAGCTTGGGCTGTGCGAGCCCACCATGGGCTAGACGGGAGATTCGTCAGGCTTGGTTCTTGTTTGTTATGGTATTCCAGCATTGGTTCACTTTCAAGAGCTTTTTCGATATTGTGGTAGACTTTACACAGTAGAAACTCTCATTATACAGAGAATGAAGCTCGAATTTCTTCAAATTCTGTATTTGGTTGTCTTCTTCCTCTGACAGACACCGCAAAGCATGCCTGGATTAATATGATGACCAGACTGCTCGAAGTATTCCATCTGAGGCCACAACAGTGTTGCGCATACATCTAAATTATCATCAGATGAACAGAGTAATAGACGACATGAACGAGGAGTTTAGTTGTATTGGCGACCCAGAATAGGTATCTGTACATCCATGTTTACAATGAAGTGGTCATCACATAGAGTTATGAGGAATCCATGATTTACAGTCACCTTATTATGTGGCCTGGAATGATGGGTACTTTTCAACTGCCAAGCGCTTTTCCCAGTGTCCTTTGAACTATTTAACGGCTATGGATAGCAGAGGCCCATTAATGCTGTTTTCTCACAATCCAACGCACCTTGAGTATAGTCCTGTGGTATAGCTTTGGCGTCCCTCCTATCTTATCAAACTTGTGAGCCCCGAACACTCAGAATGGAAGACGCGAAGAAACCTCTTTACGAGTTCAATTGCCGCGCCGAGGTACAGAAAAAGCGCAGACTCTCTCAAGGCCCTAACGAATAAAGACCCTCGTTTGCAAGCAAGAGACGAGCCCAGTCTGAAGAAGGCTATCCCTTAGAATGGGATAGGGAAAAGATACGATATGTCAGCCCAAAACATGTCAGATCCTCGCCCGCACTCGGCTATGCAATTCAGGAGCCCTGATGAGGAACAGCCAGATGTTGTTGGACCTACTACTGTCGAAGAAGCTTCATCACCGCAAAGGCATGTCATTGTTTCGGGGCCTGACGTCGGACCTCATGTTGATGCTTCATCACCGCCGCCACCACCACCACTGTCGCACCCCAGTATTGACCGTGAACCTGATAATAGCCATGAAAGGGCCAGGTCCGTCCTCGGGGCTCTTTTACTTCCGGATCCTTCTTCACCTACCCAGCGCGACGACTTCCAATTACGGCCGACCCCTTCAACTCAGGACTTGTCGACGCAGTATCAACAGCAATCTAGCAGCAGCAGAGAGGTTACCAGCAGCAGCAGCCACCATGAATCACCAAGGACGGATGCTCCGAAACCGAGATTGCCAAAGACGGCTATGTTCAAGCCACCTTCTGCTGCTCCTCTACCTGCCAGAAAAGGCAAAAGCACAGTCCCATCCGAGTCAAGAGGTGGTTCCCAGGATGCCGCATTCTTCACAGAAAAGGGGGTCTCTGTACGGAAGAACCTTCCCACTCTTCGGGAGACGATGAAGGCGGCGCAGGCAACACCCAAGAAGCGTCGTCAGAGTCAACTTCCACTCTCCGAGGATGAGGAGAATGGTCATCGAGAGGCCGCAGATCAGGCAGGCGGGAATGCGCCGAAAAGACAGCGCCGGAACGAGGAGTCTACCGACGAGGCACCTGATGCTGGCTTGGATAAGGGAAGAAGGTAGTGGCGACACCCAAAAAGCATCGCCAGGGCCAGCTCCTATCCTCCGATGGGAAGGGCAGTCGACAGAACGCCCATGCATCGGGGAACGTGCCGAAGAGACGGCGCCGAGACGAAAATCCAACGTACGAGGCACCAGATGCTATGCAAGTCGACAGCACAGAGCCCCAACCTGCCCCTATGAAAAGGCAGCAAAGTCGATGGAACGCGGTCAATACCATATGCCTCGGGAAAGCCGCCGCTGCTGCCGATTCCAACAAGGTCACCCCCGCGCTCCGTGGCTTTCACATCACCCATCAGCAACCGAAAGCCGCCTCTCCAAGTAGTTCGTTCCCGCACCCCGACAATGACAATCTCGTAGACGACAACACCCACGACCCCCAGCAACAACCACGACAAAAAACACAAGAAGAAAAGCAAGAAGAAGAGGAGCAGCTCTACCACGATCTCGCCCTCCGCAGCCTAAACTACGCAACGACGATAAAACACCGTCACAGACGTAGCAGAAAACTCGGTGCCGTCATGACGGGCTTCGTAGAGCCTCTAAGGCGCGAAGACGGGGAACAAAACCTCCAAATCAATAAGCGCCTCAAGCAGCGCCGGCTGGAGGGCGAGGAGCAGGCCACGGCACAGAGGCGCGAAGAGAACCAGGAAGAGAAGAGGAGGGTGTCGAATGAGAAGCAAAGAGAGAGACGGGCGAGGAAAAAGAAGGAGAGGGAAGAGCAGGAAGAGCAGGAAGAGCAGGAACAGGAGGCTGGCAGTGGTGCTACCTTGGCAGCTCCTGTGGCTGCCACCACGACTGTTGCTTCTTGAGCTTGAGCTTCAGCTTAACAGCTGGCGTTAATCACAATCTCCTGCCTAAGATGCCTCATCCGAGCCATCTTTATCAGGGTAGAACGGCCCTGCGATTAGCAACAAACAATGTGCGGGAGAAAAGCGCTCGAGTCTCAATGTTCATGGTCATGGCGTGAAATACATTGGTATCAGCTACTGCCTTCATTCCATCCCATCCATCCGATACATGTGGTATTACAACAAGAGCTCGTATCGACCCCCCTGGACACGCCAGACCCCCAAATCATCAACACGCCGGCAGAAACATAGGGAAAAATTTTGATCGTGGTTTCCAAGAGTGGGGATGCCGCAAGCATACGATATACACAGGTTCGACCAGCCGAAAATGGCTCGCGGCTGTTGTTATCGGCTTTCAGAGCTTCGGGGGAGGCGGCGACGCCAGGCGTCAGTCCAGCCCCTGGCTTTCTTCTAATTTACTGGCCCTCACCCTCACCCTCGCTCTGGACTGGCCTGCGGAGGACTTCAATGTTGGCTGGCAGCTTTGTTAGAAATCTGGGATCAAACGAGATTGGGTGTTTTCCTGAGACATACTCTGGTAGACGTTCATGGAGGAGCGGTTCTGGCCCTCCTGATCCTGGTAGGACTTGATGACGCAGTTACCCTCGACGTAGACGGTGGCACTGTAGTCCTGAAGTTAGCATTCTCCTCTATTTTCCCCTTCATGCAAGCTTCCCTTCCCGCTCCTCCTTCTTATTTCACATCAAACAATATCTACACTATCCTGACCCCGAAACCAGAGCAGAGAAGAAGAAGAAGAGAGAGAGAGAGAGAGAGAGAGAGAGAGAGAGAAAACGTACCCCTTGGGAAGCGAGGTGAGGAAGTCGCGGCGGGGGCCCTCAGGCTCGAAGCTGGCGACGCGGAACCAGCTGGTGACGCGCTTGTCCTTGGGGCCCGAGTTGGAGGCGACGGCGTACTCGATGACCTCGCGGCCGGTCGACGTGGGCCGGACCTCGGGCGTCGCGGCGAGGTTGCCGATGATGGTGATCTTGGCCCGGGCCGCGCGGCCGAGGCGCTGAAGGTGCGCGCGAAGGTGCGCGTGGCCATGGGGGCGGCGGAGGCGAAGCGGGAGGCGGCGAACATTTTGGCGGTGTTGGTTCTGGATTTTTTGGCGGTTCAAATGGGGGGGTTTGGGGAGGGATGTTTGGGGATGAAGGTCGATTTGTTGTTGGTAAGGAGGGGGGAAAAAGTTACTATGGAGATGGCGGTAGTGGCGGCGACAATGTTTCCAGTGGAGCAGAGCCGAAAAGTTGTGGTGGAGTCGGAGGGAATGGATATACCGTTTGCTGGAAACGGATCAATTGATGGGGTTTTCACGATGCGATGGAGTTGTGGTTTCACAGGGTCTTCGGCACGGGGGTCGCGCGTTATCCGGACGCGTATCTATGTACATAATTTAATTTAAACCAGCAGGCTAATGCAGCACAATAAGATGAGGGTTATGCATCGCCAGAGCTCCTTAAGCTAGGGTTGTTGCATATACCGCTCATACGGGTATTTCTGGCTTAGTTGCATATTCAATTGCATATCGCAATGTCAAGTCGCTCCTTCAGCCCTATCTACCTACTTACCTACAGTATGAATCGAATCAAACGATCTGTAACCTCACCTTGACACTTGTACAACCAACTCTTCTTGAAATTGAGAATAGTTCAATAAAGGACTCGATCGCTTCGAAGTTCTCATTCATATTTGTGAACTTAGAAACCTGAAATGACATGGCCCGATTTATGACGCCCTTTCCACTCCGTCTACTACGTCTTGCTCACCTGTTCGATACACTTGTCCCTCTGGCAATGCTTATAGATGGAACTAAAAACCTTTATCAGAGGAGGTCGAAGTACAAGTGTATGGCGGGGTCATCTCCTGTCACTGTGATTCAACGAGCTACACAAGTAGTACCATCTGGAAATGCGAGCTGCAGGAGATGTGATGTGATATATTCAACCTGATTTTGGTAGATGCAGTCCATTAAAAAATTACAGTAGGCGCTTTTTCCAGTTCATGAAATTCTCTAACTTACAGCTCTCCGGTTTGGAAAAGTAGGTGTGTTGCTGGATTCTGGAGTTTCTTCGAATGGTTACCAAGATGGTCATGTCTCCCAGTCAACGCTCACCAGGCCTAAACACCACGAGTAGAAGACAGAAGAGGGTTGCTATTCAGAAGGGAATTTGGTTCTGTGGCTGATCATAACATCCTATCACATCACTCACACTTACTTCCCTCGAGGCTTTCACTGTGAAACAACTTTGTCGATTGTTGACTTATTCTACCTCGCTCACGTCGCGTTCTGTCAAAAACAAAGCTCCCAGCCAGCACCTACAAAGCCTGTTCCTCTATGAATTCTCATAATATCGTTTTATTAAACACTCCTTTCTAGGCTGTCGAATACAAAACAGTAATGTCTTGCTACTCAGCCGAAACCATTCGCTCACAGAAGAACGACAGTAACTGACCAACATGACCAAGATAATCTCTTCCCCAATGACCGACGCCAACATCCTGCTGCAGCACCAGACAGCGGCCAGCGCAAGCTTGCGCGCCAACCTGGTGTGCCGCGTGCTCTTCGCCATCCTCGGCACGCTGCTCTGCTGGGTGCCGTTCCGCCTGCTTCTGCGCAACGGCGAGTTCGCTGCCGTCGTCTTCATCGTCGGCGTCGTCCTCATGAACCTCTTCACCGTCGTCAACTCGCTGCTGTGGCGCGACGACGACTGGGGCCCTCTGGTGGGATGGCGAGGGCTGGTGTGACCTCCAGGTCTGGCTCGCGGGCCCGCTCCAGACCGTCTATGCCGCCGCCATCTTCGCCGTCATGCGGCACCTGGCCCAGCAGGTCGGGCTGATGCGGGTCGCTGCGCTGTCGCCGCGGGAGAAGCGGCGGCGCAGCTTGGTCCAGGCCCTCATCATCTTCCCCATGCCCCTCGTCCAGCTGGCGTTCACTTGGTTCGACCTGGCACAGCGCTACATCATAGGCACACTGGTCGGATGTTCGGCCACTTATGACAACAGCTGGCCCAAGATATTTGTGTACAGCGTTCCGCCTATGATTTTTGCTCTTGGATCTGTACCCTATGCTTGTACGTAGCGCTAGGTTCCTTACCACACCCCCCCCCCCCTCCCCCCTATTCGCTTTGCCCGCCTGGCCGGCGATGGCCATTAGGTACTGACTAGTCTTGCAGTTTTGACTTGGAAGCGTTACCGTGCAATATCGATTGCTTCTGCCGCAGCCTTGAGCAGCAACAGCTCGGCGGCCTCGCGAGCCAATCGTACACGCCACCGCCTCTACCAGATGTCCCTGTCCATCATAGTCCCCTACGTCCCGCTCATGCTGGCCTTCTTCGTTTACACCATCAAAGACACGGGCACCTTCAAGCCGTACGACTATTACCGCATCCACCACACCGACGACCCGTACCCCTGGGACTCAGTGGTGCTGGTCCCCAGCTGGATGATCCCGTTCGCTGCGCTGAACCAGCCGTGGATCCCGATACTGAGCACGATCCCCATCGTCCTGTTCTTCGGCATGACCATAGAAGCACTGGATACGTATCGCAGGTACGCTCTGGCTGTGGGGATGGGCAAGTGCTGGCCGGCGCTTCGCGATAGGGAGGAACAGCCCACCGCCGGAATATGAGCAGCAGTAATGGGGACTCAAAAATGGATCACCAAAAACGTACCAAAAACGGACCGCCGGGTACTTTTGCTAGAAGAAGGTAAAGCATATTCTTACTTGCCCGCTCTAAATATTGAAGTTAGAAATGAAAATCACACGCTAATATCCACAAGTTCCAGTGCCCTTATACACGACTTCATCATGCAAGACTTCGCCGCGCCGAATATCCCCGCCATTACTATCAGGCCTCCCTCAAATCTTCCCAACCGGCACCATGAAGCCATCGTCTCGGCTAGCGGTAACCCTTCGGTGCCGCCGCGCACTTCTTCGTCATTCTCGCCGGACCGCCCTCCCATCATACCGCCTCGAGGTTCCTCGCTAGATCGTGGCATCAACTTCCGTAGGATGCTGGAGCAGACCGCTCCTCTTCGTGAGAGGCTATCTTCCATGGGGAGCATACAGCAGACTTTTGGTAGAGGCGGCCAGGGTAACCGGGTCAGGTTCCAAGGGGTAAATGCAGGCGAAGGACGTAGCAGAGAGGGGCGGACACCGGCTGCTGCTCCTGCTGCTTCGTCCTCGCAGAATTCCACTATCGAAGACGGCTTGGTCCGTAGCGACAGTCTTCGTGCCCCTCCCCCCTTCCTCATTGCCGCGAATAACAACAGCAAGGTCAACACCAACAGCATCGGTGGTGGCAGAAGCACAAGCAGGGCTTCAAGCAGGAGATCCAAGGATAAGGGCAAGGCCAGGATGGGGACCAAGAGCGTCTCCAGCGGCTGCGATGATGACGACGATGAGATATCGACGCCCATGCTGTCGCTGCACAACATTGGATTGGCACACGGCGAGCCCCGGACGCCGATGGTGGCGATGCCGTCTTCGGGTCTCCATGTACCCAAGTCGGAGCCCAGGTCGGAAGACGGATTGCCTGTCACACCACGTTAGGTCAGGGCTAGAAAAGTCTTTGTTTGGTTGGTTGGTTGTTTCCGTTGGATTGATACCATCGCGTAGGTGCATATGCATGTGAAGGCTTATAGTTTGATAGTGAGACTATCCAGGGGCAACCCTTTGTTTGGGCTTTGGTTCCGCATGTACGAGACAGGGTTTTGTGGCACATGTCCATATAGGCTAGTAATTCATGACAACGATACTCGTTATATATTTTCCCTACCTGGCCCATTCCCCTACCGCCCCGCACCGCCCCGTACTTTCCTCACGCTTATAGCATCGGTGTGTCTTCTTCAACATACTGCTCAATCAGATGCATCATATCCTCTAAAGCTTGCTCCCTCGCTTTGCTGCCCGGTACATGAGCCGAATACATGATAAGCTCCCTGATAGCATAGAGGCGATTGCGATCATCACACTCCTCCGCCGGTTCGTCGGGCTCGTAATTCTGGAAGTACTGGTTGCGGTACTCCTTCGCCTTCATATGATGGTGGTCAACCCGCCACATGCCGATGGCCACTGAGACTCGGGATTAGCGATCGCTCTGCCGAGTGTTCGATATCTCGAAAAAGGGGGACAAGGATAGCTGTCATCTCAGCACTGCATAAGTACATACTTTCATGGTGAGCGTAGTAAGCGCAGGAGTCGAATATGTAGAGTTCCCCGGTACGAAGCTCTGTTCCGATATTCTCTTCCCGCAGGTCGCCATGTATAAGACATGGCTTGACGGTCCTTCCGTCCTCTTCAAGTGGCCCAAGCAATCGCGGAACGACTCTGGTCAGGATCAACTCCATGGCGTCGTCGAGCTCCTTCCAGTATCCGTTCACCCTAATGTCATGCTGGTAGACCCCCTTCAGGAGTTTCCCATAGAAAGATACCCACGAGGGGTCCCACTCAGCAGCGAGCGCAAGCTTTCCATCATACGGCGTGACATGGAAGCCGAACTGGCCCGTCGGCGACTCGCTCACCCGGTGCAGCTCGGCGATCTTCGCGCCGAGCTTGGCCGCATCGGGCGGGCGATGGTCGATCTCCAAGTAATCGCAGACGAAGTAGCAGGCGGCATCGAGGCCGTGGCACTTCCCGTGCGCTCGGGGCTGGGAAACGATGCTTGGCATGGTCTTCCACAGCTCCAGCATACAGTTGTACTCCCCGAGCACTCGAGCCTCGGCCAGCTCCCCCGTAATGATTTTGGCGAAGTAGTCGTGCAGACTGCCATCCTCTTTCTGGACAGTAATCCTGGCAGTGCTTGACCAGGCCGAGTTGCCGTAACGCTCGGCCAAAATGACTGTGTCACCCTGTGGCAAGGCTTGGGAGGGAGAACGACGTCAGCTTGATCTTCAAATGAACATGTTGTTTCCGGGGTCAGACGCACCTTCGATTACCGCAGTATCCCGAAGGAAAGTTGCCATGGTGGCTTGGCACTACGATTTCAGGCACGTCGAGCACCTTGGGGCCGTTCCCTATTGCTACAATAGCCATCTTAGTCACTTTCCAGTACTCAAAGCACCGAGTATATCGTAACAGAACCACATAACTTACTCGGGCAATTACTGAGGAGGTGTCGGCTTAAGTACTGCCTTGGCCAAGGCTGCCTGCGTTATCGCCAGTGGTAGTACAAGGGGTTATGATTGGCCGTTGCCGCCCAGGGGCTGGCGTGATACCAACCGGCCGGGCGTATTCTTACGGCTCACCTTTATCTACTAACCGCCCAGCAGGGCTGAGTGCATGGATATGCGGCACCATGCAACAAAACCATAAGGAGTGCCAAGGCAGCCTGCTTCCTCTCAATGATCCGATCACCTCCTATTGGATCCTGGTGCATCGTTACCCCTCCCCCCCCCTTCCAGACCGACACACCTCCTAACAAGGCGTGGCGCCTGTCGTATGCTTCAGGACTACGCGCCTACGTTCTGGTCGGCTAGACATCACGAGGCTGGCTTTGAGCGTGTCTTTGCTTCCATGTCCAACCTCTCTTATATAACTAGGCTAAGTTCGGAGTACACCTAAGTGAAGATGGTGAGTCTGCAATGTCCGAGTGAAAGTGTCTTCTGAAGCGCTTATCTTAGCTCAAGTGGCGGTAATCAATGCAATCCCCTCGAAGTCGCTAATATGCCGTTGAACAGTGGAAAAGACTACGAGAGAAGGCCAGATCGTCCTCTGAGCCGTCCTCGGATTCCGGGACAACGCTGACACCGGATATCCAAGTCCATCCAGAAGAGGCTCCTGGTCCGTCCATCACTCTTCCAGAGCGGCGACATTCTAGTGCGGCTCAAGAGATTCTGAAAGACCGACAAGGTCGGCGAGGCTCGGAAAGGAGCAACCTCTCGGATGTTCACGGCCAGCTTGTAGCTGCGGCAGCCCCTGACTCGAGCCATCGGAGACAACGGTCATACGAACGGCGTGAGGATCCGCTGGGTCTCCATATGCTTCACCTGCCGGAGCAGAGCCGCACCGTTGACATTCTTTTTATTCACGGGTTAGGCGGGACCAGGTGAGTAGTAATTCCCAGCGCGCATCTCCTGTCAAATAATGGCACCTTTCAGCTCACATAAATCATGATCTTAGTCGACGTACATGGTCCAGAAATGGGGATCTGAACTATCTATGGCCTCAGCTCAGGCTTCCTAACGGGCCCGGATTCTCACGTTTGGCTACAATGCGCATTATGGTGAGTCGCAGTGACGTCCTACAGACAGGCCGGGCCAGACCCAAGCTGACCATCAAAATCTACTACTTGTAGCTTCTAAAAGTCAAGCTTCTCTCTCCATTAACGATTTTGCCAAGGACCTCCTTTTCCGTCTGAAATATGGCGAGAGTGGAGCGGAGCGGATGGGCCAAGTCCCCATAGTCATTGTAGCGCACTCGATGGGAGGCCTCGTCTTCAAGAGAGCTTACATCCAAGGCCAGCTGAATGAAGAGTACCAGCCGATAGTCGTGAGCATTAAATCTGTCTTGTTTCTCTCTACGCCTCACCGTGGGACCGACTTGGCCGATACACTCAACAAGATCCTCTCAAGCTCCATATTTGGCCACTCCTCCAAAGATTACATCAATGAACTCACACAGAACAGTCTTACGATAGACGAGTTGAACGAATCTTTCAGGCACTATGCTGGTAATCTGCGCATCTTCTCCTTCTACGAGACGCTCGCTACCTTCATCGGACCGAAATCCGTGAAAGTCCTGGAAAAGAACTCGTCTACGCTGGGTTATCCGAATGAGACTTCCCAACCCCTTAATGCGGACCACCATGAGGTCTGCAAATTCACCTCCCCAGAAGATCCGAATTACCAGTCAGTCATTGGTGCTCTGCGGAGTGTGGTTCAGCCCGACTACGAAGAAGCTGATATCCATGTTGGCGATTACGCCAACGACATGAATCGGATAAGCAAAATGCTCGGGCTGTCAAGTCCACCAGATGACGATCTGGCCTTGCTGCGCGATTCACGGAGAGCTGGCACTTGCGAGGGCCTCTTTCGCCACGACAAGTTTGCTGAGTGGTGGGATTCGTCCAGTCCCCATTCGCGAGTTCTCTGGCTGCATGCGAAGCCCGGGAGTGGGAAGAGCGTCCAAGCTTCTCTCGTGGTCGATCGTCTTCTCGAAGACGACAAGGCGCGCTGCAGTTATTACTTCTTCAAATACAGTGATGAGAACAGACGATCGTTGGGTCCAATGTTCCGGTCACTGGCATATCAAATGGCTCTCCATATGCCGAGCTTCAGACAAGCTCTGTCTGAAATGTCAGAAACCGGGACAGGCCTCGAAAAGGCAGATGGACCTACTGTTTGGAGAACTGTCTTCAAGGGAGTATTGGCGAGTCTATCGCTTCCACCCAACCTGTTTTGGGTGATTGACGGACTGGACTCATCAGAGTCTAGTCGGACCTTCGTAGATCTTATCTCTGAAATAAGGGGCTTTAAGGGCGTCGTGCGGATCCTCGTTCTGAGCCGGCCGCTCTCTCATCTAGCCCAGGCATTCCAGAGGGCCAAACGCACCATCGATGTTACGGCGTTACCACTTCCCAGTAATCTGGGAGACATCGAAAGGGTCGCAGCCGAAGAGATAGAATTATTCATTCCGGACAAAGAATTCAGAGATGGGACCGTCAAGAACGTCATGCGGAGTTCTGAGGGGAGCTTCCTCTGGGTCTCTCTGGTCATTGACCGAATCTCCAGGTGTCATCTGCAGGACGATGTCGTGAGGGTTCTGGAATCTACCCCGAGCGGCATGAACGAGCTGTACGAGCGAATGGTCTCCACAGTCTCCAAGCTCGATATCGACGAGGAGATCCAGCTGGCCAGGATACTCCTCAGCTGGGCAACTTATGCTAAGCGGCCACTTGCTGTCGAGGAATTGCGAGAGATTCACAATGCTCAACTGTCTAAAGTCATGGACTTGAAACACACCGCAACTGAGGTATGCGGTCAACTGGTGGTCATAGACTCCCAAAGTCGGGTCACCCTTGTGCACCACACAGCGCGTGAGTACCTGAGAAGTTGCAAGAAACTGCCATTTGATTTCTCCCGCGGGCAGTTCATGAAGATATCTTCTTGAAGTGCTTCGGTTTGCTCCTGAGCCGAAACCTACGCACACGAATTGCTCAAGGCAAAACGCCCCAGTTTCTGTCGTATGCTGCCATCGCCTGGATATTTCACCTGCACACGTGCTCTGCGGAATCGGAACGCGTACTCGACACTTTGGTGAAGTTCTTCCAAGGAGCCAATTTGCTGGCCTGGATTCAGTGGCTTGCGATGAGAGGTCAACTCTTTGACCTAATCTCAGCATCCAAGGCAGTGAACGAGTATGTCCAAAGGAGGAAACGGGTGGACTCGAACAGAGCACCCCTTCTGCACCGCTTGACCGATATTGCCCTGCTCGAAACCTGGGCCGTGGATCTGCTGAAGATTGCAGCCAAATTTGGCAGTCATCTGCTGGAGGACCCAAGCATTATATACACTTGCGTGGCACCTCTCTCCGCGACGAGCTCAAACATGCATCAACAGTTCACTGGGAACGCTGTAAGTATTAGTGTCTCCAGGTCTCACGGATAGTGATTGGGATGACTGTCTGGCCAGAGTGTCGGGCGGCTCATCTCAGACGATGCAGGTCGACGTTGGCCCTCAATACCTGGCCGTGGCAGACGACTCTCCCCAAGGCAATATAACCCTGTGGAACACAACCCTTTTCCAGGAGTCCCGCACGTTCTGTGCTCTGGAACCCATTTTTGCCATCTGCTTCAGCCTTCTGGGGCCTGTCTTGCATCTTATGGCATGTCAATGACCAGGGTGTGGAAGGTCAGCGATGGCGCATTATTAGCTATCGTCGACAATCCGCACCGGGCACGAGCGATATCGATGAGGTTTACGAGTGAAAGTGATATGATAATTACTACTGATCTCCGAACTGTTCATCGCCTTTCGTTGGATCAAGACACAGCCGCGTGGGAGGCCTTTGAGAGCTCCTTGCTAGAGGAGACGACCCTTCCCGAGGGTGCTTTCCTCAATTCACCATCATCGGTGGCGTTCAACAGCGATAGTACCCAGATGGCCGTTGCCTACCGAGGTTTCCCCTTATCTGTCTGGAATATTGATCCGCCGGTAATGGTAGCCAGGTGTCGCCGGCGCTCCAAGCAAGGCAGACAAACAACAACATGTGGACTGGGGTGAACAGAGTAGTGTTCCACCCATTCAGCGGCCACGTGTTTGGCATATATCGCGACGGAAATATCTTCAAGTGGCTGCCGGATTCGCCTGGCCTCGACACGCACGAAGAGGTGAAGCAAGAACTGGACGCCACGCCCAACGAAATCGCAATGGCCCCCAATGGCTTGGTCTTCGCTACAAGCGGTGTGAAGGGATATGCCAGAGTATACGATTCACACCACATGGCTCTCATATACAAGCTGTCTTCCGAGGACATCATCAAGAGGATACTGTTCAACCCAAACAGCCGTCGGTTCTATGACCTGAGAGGATCCTACTGCAATATCTGGGAGCCCAACTGCCTGATGCGCCTCGTGGATATCAGAAAGGAGACCCCCAGTGACGACGAAAGCATGGTAGGCTCCGAGTGGGAAACGGATTCCTGGTCCGACGGTGGTGATGACAGCCGCAGCGCATCTATATCATTCACGGCTTCGGAAACCTACGCCGAGAGTAAGCCGGCCATTACGGCCGTCGCAGTCTCTGGTAAAGGCGATCTACTTGCCTACGGAAACGACAGTGGAGCTCTGGAGATATACAATGCCCCCGCCAACACCAAGCACCATGTTGTGCAATCTACCTTTGGCAGCATGGGGATCGGCCACATTGCCTGGAGCTGGGACAACAAATTCCTAGCATACTCGCTTCTAAACGGACGGATCGCGGTCAAGTCCCTGGAAAAGGTCCAGGGCCAGGGCGCCAAGAACCCAAAACAAGCTCTGAGAGTGAAGAACTCGATGACAGAGAAGGGGCAAGCAGGACGAGGTGCGCCCCAACAACTGCTTTTCGACAGCACTGCAAGCCACCTTTTCGTTGCAGGCGCGGGGAAGCTCCAGGCTTTTGCGGTACCATCATGGGAGCTCCTGTGCGAGCAGGAAGCTGACAGCCAGAGTGTTTCCCGATGGAGTCTGCACCCATCCGATCCCGAGACGATCATAGCAGTCTCGGCTAACAAGATCACCGGACATCACTGGTCATCACTAGAAGTACAATACGAAATAGCACTGGACCTACAGAACGGAAACCAACATTCCAGTCCAGACTCGCCGATGAGCATCGAGGATTTGGGCCCTTCTTATAGCCCCAATGTCGTGCTAGCTATTACATCTTCAGTCGTTGCTAGTCGCCGCCAACACCACTTCGCCTTGGTGGACACGAGTCTTCTTCGAAAACCACCGGACCAGTGGCCCAACGATCCCCTAATACGCTCACTCCCCATCCCCAAGCGCTTGCCGCAGCCGTCGAACGCCCGCTTGGCCTGCATGCGGATGGACGTCTTGTCTTCCTTAACTAGAGCTTATGGATATGCACTGCTCAGGTCCTGTCCAGCAGCAGCAGCAGCAATGAACACATCACGAAGCACTTCTTCCTCCCCCCGTGACTGGATCAACGCTGCCAGTCTGAAGCTGTGCCACGTGCAAAAAGATGGGTCGTTCGTATGCCCGAGTAAGGGCGAATTAGCACTGGTCAAGAGTGATATGGGTTCAGCATGGTAGAGGGTTACTGCTAGAGGCCAAAAAGGAGATAATGGCATGCCGAGACAGATGAATCGAACTCGATATACTATATATAATAAATTGTAAACACATGAACAGAACTACATTGTGTGCATCATTCTGAGAGCACCACGGTACGCAAATGCCGTGCATTGCTTGTCAGCAATCATTTTGAATCAAGGGCAAAGTCCCCCAGTGATAGTAAATCCTTCCCCTGTTCTGAGAAGGGAATAATGGTAGCCAGAACAAGCAGGTGTGTTTGCTCACTTGGAGAGGCTGCCAAGAAAGCAGCAGCATGCAACTGCACGGCCCGACAGGCTGGGAACCCCGGCCGAACCAACGCCGATAATTGGCGTAGGTCGAACGGTCACCACGATCCATACCTCGCACCTCAATACTGTTTACTTCTCAGCGAAGATGGCCGAACCGGATGCTATCGAACCTGTGAGTGATAATACAGGACCATCACCGCCCGAGACGACAGCTCCTACGCCGTACTCGGCCTTCCAGCCGTGGCAGAAGCGATGGATCATCGTCGTCGTCGCGTTCGGCGGCTGGTTCTCGTCACTGAGCAGCTTCATCTACTTCCCCGCGATCCCGGCGTTGTCGGCGGACCTGGGCGTCAGCGTCGAGCAGATCAACCTTACCGTCACGTCATACCTCGTCATGTCGGGCGTCTTCCCCGCGCTCGTCGGCAACGCCGCCGACAAGCTCAGGCGCCGCCCCGTCTTCCTCGCCACGCTCGCCGTCTACGTGGCCGCCAACGTCGGGCTGGCGCTGCAGCGCTCCTTCGGGCTGCTGTTCTTCCTGCGCATGCTGCAGAGCGCGGGGATCTCGGGTAAGCATATAGTTTCCAATCATGGGGTCTCGAAGACTCTAAACAAAGACTAAAGAACTGGCTTGTACACCCTCTCTCCGCCTTATAGGAACGTATTCTGTGACATATGGTGTCCTAGGGGATTTGTTTACCCCTGCTGAGAGGGGTGGCTACTCGGGCATCATATCTTTCTTGCATGTATCACAATCAATTATATCCCTTGTCGGTTGAAAGCAGTTGCTCATCCTTTCTCTTCGCGAAAAGTCTTAATACGCCGCCCAGTATTGGGCCAGTCATCAGTGGGCTTCTGTTGTTGCGATGGGATTGGAGGGCCATCTTCTGGTTCCTCTCCATCATCTCCCCGTGCTGCCTGCTGTCTATGGCTCTCTTCCTGCCAGAGACTTCGAGGGCCATCGTCGGAAACGGTAGCATCCGTCCTAAGGGGTGTGCATAGAGCATTCGTGCCCATACTGGCACCGCCTGCCACCTCTTCTCGCCGTGATGACGATTGTGATGACGCCGAGGGGCAACACGTGCTCTCGGGAAAACCCAAGTCGGCCTCGGTATTTCCCAACCCGCTCGCATGCCTTCTTCTGCTCCGACATCGCCGCACGGCCATAGTGGTCGGCTGCATGGGGGTTCATTACACCATCTACTCCTGTCTCCAGGCTTCCCTGTCTACGCTGTTCACCGAGATCTACCACGTATCCGGCCTGGTCTCGGGCCTGACCTACCTGCCGTTTGGCGTGGCTTGCGCCATGGCCGCCTTCGGCACTGGCAAGATACTCGACTGGGACTACCGACACGTCGCTGCAACGCAGGGCATGCCCGCTGACAAAACGAGAGGCGACGACCTCGGACGCTTCCCCATCGAGCATGCTCGTCTCCGGAGCATGAAATACTCGGTCGCGCTGTGCTCCTTCTTCATCGTGGGATATGGCTGGTCACTCCAGCAAAGGACGGTAAGGCAAATTCGCAGCATACTCTATCTATTCTATGGCTGGGCTTCCTGTTCAGCTCCTGTACACTACAAAACCATGAATATCGCATATACTGACAGTTTCGTAAAGCATATGGCAGCGCCGCTTGTCCTCCAATTCTTCATCGGAGTGACGGAGCAGGGAATATTCACGGTACGCATTCGAAATCGGCGTGGGGAACTCCTGATGTAGGCCGGCTACCTGGAGACTGGCTGAGTGACTGAATGTAGGGCTTGAGCACATTGCTCGTCGACATACATCCCGAGGCATCGGCCACGGCACAGGCCGCCAACAACTTCATTCGCTGCGAGATGGCGGCGGCCGGGCTTGCTCTCCTGGACCTCATGCTGCGCGGCATGGGTCCAGGTTGGACCTTTGTCCTCTTTGCTGGTCTCGGGTGGATGGTAGCTGCCATGCTGTGGATGCTGGACGCCAAGGGTCTGGATTGGCGCCAGAAAGAGTCTACATAGTCGTGCTAGCCATCGCGAGGTGTATCCATTCCCATCCTATCCCCTAAATCATGGGATAGAGAAAATATATATTCAAATCTATGCGCGTGAAGGCGGAGTGTGATGATCGCAAGCGCCTGTATGCCATCAAGGGACGTATCATGTATTCGGCTCAGAGGCCAGGTAGGTAACAAGGCGAGGGCGCAGGCTTTGGAGGACATGCTATACTTGATTGAAAAATATAAGGGGAATGTGTAGTTGTATTAACTGTGGTAGCAAAGCCCACGAAGAAGTTCAAGAGAAGCTAAGCTCTAAGCTAATAGCATGATCTTGCCAGAGAGTTCATAAAGTAGATTGTCTCTTCAGATGTAACTGCACCTTACCGGAAGCCTGCAAAGGAGATCCCCCGCTACGGTACGCGAGTACTTGCCCAGGGACCATTACCCACGTCTCCACCGAGTACAGCGGCCATTACGGATAGCTGCCGATCCTCTAACAACGTCAATTCATAACTGACTCTTGACTTCGGGAGCTTTACCTTTCCTTATCTCCCCATTCACCCAAACTCTGCTCGCGACAAAGATTGTAAACAAATCCTCAACAAATCCAAGAGCTCCAACAGCTCGACGACAACCAGTCGATTCGCCATTATGGGCGACCGCGAATACGCAAAGCTCGACCATGAGAACCACCTGCTTCTCGTAAGTGGCGCTCTCCCTAGATAGATTCCTACCAGCCAGCCCAACTTCCGCCCACCATAAAATAAGAAACGAGGAACTTCTCTCACTGACCCGAAACCGCAAACAAAAAAAACAGGACCAGCCCCTCCTCCGGCTCCCCCTTCGAGCTCCTCCGCAAGAACTTCCGCTCCGCCCACTATGAAGTCGAGCGCGACGGCTCCTTCGTCAAGAACACGCTCAAGGACACGGCGACGTCGGCCATGAACGGCAAGGCGCGCCCGGACGACGTGCTGCGCTCGCTCGACAGCATGCTGGCCCGCATGAAGGGCGTCAAGCGCAAGCTCTCGGCCTTCGCCGACGAGGGAGGCCCGCCTCTACCGCCACGAGGCCGCCCGCGTCCGCCACCTCGCCGAGCTCTACGCCATGCACAGCACCGAGGACGTCAAGTACGAGGTCTGGAGCCGCGTCCGCCTCGACCGCCTGCTGGTCGATTATTTGCTGCGCGCCGGCTACGGCACGAGCGCCCGCATGCTGGCCGAGGAGCGCGGCATCGGGGACTTGGTCGACGTCGAGACGTTCGAGACCACGGGCCGGATCAGCCAGTGCCTGCGGAACGGCAGTGTCGCCGAGGCCTTGGCGTGGTGTACGGCCGGTGATATCAAGAAGGAGCTGCGGAAGATGGATGTAAGTTCAACTTGCCTCCCTCTGGCGTCCGCATGGTAAGGGTCACTAACATTGGCATGTCACGCAGAGCAACCTAGAGTTCGAGCTCCGCTATCAGCAATATATCGAACTAGTCCGGCCGTACACAAAGACAAAGCTCGCCGAAGCCATCAAGCACGCCCAGAAGTACCTGCAACCCTACCGCGCGTCCCACCCCAAGGAAGTGCGCCAGGCCTGCGGCCTCCTGGCGGTGCCGCCGCAGCGCGCGGCCAGCTACCCGGACTACCGGGCGCTGTACTCGCCGTCGCGGTGGGAGATGCTGGCGGAGCTGTTCAGCAACGCACAACACGCTGCTCGCCCTGCCCTCGATCCCACTGCTGCACATGGCGCTCTCGTCGGCCTCTCGGCCCTCAAGACGCCCGCGTGCCACGTCGCACCCGGCCTCGCTCGCCGCGGCGCCCTCGCACGCCACCAGCCTCAGCCTCGCGAGCTCCGTCTGCCCCATCTGCAGCACCGAGCTCAACGCGCTCGCGCGCGCCGTGCCCTACGCCCACCACACGCAGTTCCCACGTCGAGCCCGACCTGCTGCTGCTGCCCAACGACCGCGCCTACGGCAAGGCCCGCCTCGAGGAGTACTCGCGCAAGGCCGGCCTGCCCGAGGGGAAGATTAAGGACTTGCGAACCGGGCAGGCTCACCCGGCCGAGCTGCTGAAGAAGGTCTTCATCACGTGATTGGGTGGTGTTGTTGCTGTGGGCAGTGGCCAAAAACGTAACGGGGGTAATCACACCACAAGCAAGCAAGCAACAGGGTATTTTGCGACCGGTTGTGTCATTTCCGATTTCTCTTTTTACTTTGAATCACTTCCCTTTTTTTCTAGCTATAGCGGCGTTAAGGAACTCTCTAGGGTGACCTCTCTCCTGAGAGGTAGGGACGGAGTTTTACAAGGTTTACACGATCTCTAGAGACAACATGAATGAGACACTCTCTCACTGGGTTGGCGTTAGATAGGGGGAATAAGGGGCAATGGCATCATCTCAAGGCGTTTTTCAGTACTTTCCATTAACTCCTACTCTGTCCTTTTTTTTTCTCCTGGGATTTTGTATCCTAAAGGGCAATGCAGTCCATGTCGTGTAAAGTATGTTTCAAAAGGGATTATCTTAGCGAAAAACCATTTACAAGCTTTGCAAAATCCTCAAATCATGGTATTTGTTATTTGCTCTACTCACGTTGGATACAATATAACATATCTCATTCGGTCTAGTAAAGGTGAAGATGATTGTTCATGAGCGAATCATGAGTTACTCTGATTCGTCAGTCCCGCCCAAGCGAGTTCTGATACTCCATGTAACCCACATGAACAGGCAGATACAATCATCTGGTCCGTCCAGGGGTACAATACAATACCCTATGTGGCCTGCTTCTGTTGCACAGCTGTATCGTACAGTAAGGGCCCTGCCATTTCAACATCCATCATCGCCAAGAAGCCGTGTATTGTGTTAAGGCCGAGGCACTCATTCCATTTCCAAAGCAGGCTCGAGGTGTCTGTTTGTATGTGGTAATAGGTATTACTAATAAGTACCCTTAATCAGCAGTATACATTCCTAAGAGCCAGAAGAAATCCAGACATTGAAATCACGTACGTAATACACACCCGCATAAAAAAAAAACGTTACACATACACCATTCGCCTCGATACCCAACCAAAGCCAAGCCCATGTCAATAGGGGTAGGATAAAGACAGAACGCAAGCCATCTAGAGATCTGATGGCAGCATAGCTTGCCATCATCCAACTCCTGAATAAGCAGCTCATCCGCCCCTCCCTAGAAGCAACAGTCAGTCAAACATAGAACTTCCACCGAAACCATTCACCAGCCACGTTGGAGCGCGAGAGAGAAAGAGAGAGAGGTCATGAGAAGTGCCAAGCAAAAAAATAGACCGCTGAAAAGGACGTTATATTCACAACTCCATCCCCGCCCCCTTTTCCGGACCGCTTATGTTTAGGGCCTCCCAATGGGCCCCTCCCAAACAAAAAACAGCCGAAGAACAAAAGGGCTGCAGCAACAACCGCTATTTCCGCCCTTTCCCTGAAAATTTCATTTCACCTAATGGTACATACACCTATGATGCTTTCGCGCTGCACTGTCAATAATCAATTGTTGGTTGGTCCGCCTGGTCAACTATTTGACCCTCCCGGGCGAAACTCTGGAGCATGCGCTCGTAGCTCACGTCGCCTTTGCCCATCAGCAGCACCAGCGACTGCCCCTCTCGGGTGAAACGCCGGAGCATGCGCTCGTAGCTCTCGCCCTGGCCCGTCAGCGGCACCATCTACTGCGCCTCCCTACTGCGAATTACCTAGCTGCTGCGGGTGGTGATGAACAAGGCACCTTGATGATAATCCTATCTCCCTTGTAAGTATGACCCAAACGCTCCGAAGACGCCGACGCCGTTGCCGGGGGTCATGGCATGGAAGTTGTTCCCGTTCGTGTTATGGGACTGCGCCGCCGCCGGTGTCGTCACTGAGCCCTACGCTAGCCGTACTCGGTGTACTGGACCGTTCGTGGCAGTTCCTCCTCCGTTGCCTTGCTGTGACGGGGCATTGTTCTCCTTCTCGTTGGCCATATCCCTGGCCGTGAACAGAGGCAGGTTCATCGTGCCGCCCACGGATACCCCCAGATCTTGCCTGCATGATCTGGCGAGATGTCTCCGTTGAAGATCTTCTCCCGTATTTGGAAGAAGATCTTTCCGGTCAGCAGACTGTCGCTGGCAGCTTGGTGTGCTGTGCCAACGCGCTTTATCTTCATCGACGCGGCTGTGGATTCCAAACCTGACTTCTGCTCAAATTGCTGCAGAATCTCACTCGCGGACGGGTCGTTGGGGGTGAGGCGACCAAGCGAGTGCAGTTTGATGGCGTACTTCATGAGATGTTTCACGTCGTATGTTGTCGGAAACCATATCTTCATCAGATGGTCAAAACGTGTACCATCGTTGGGAAGTTCTTGGTCCATGAGACACTTGGTGAAGTAGCCAAAGTCGTATCCACCGTGGAACGATAACCATTTCACGTCCTCGACTTGAACTAGGCCCGAGCTCGTCATAAGGGTGGCAAACTCGTTTGATACGATGCCCTCTCGCTCCAGCCGGTCGAAGTCGATGCCGGCCTCACGCAGTGATTCGATCGAGCTCTGGTTGGCCATGTCTTTATTAATGTCGAAGCGGAAGTTGAACTGCCACGCAATCGGCAGGTTGCCGTGGGTTGAAGTACTTCGAATGTTTGGTCTCTTTTGCATCATTTCCTGCGTGGGCTTGCTCGGCGGTTTCGCCCTTCTCGTTGAATAGTGGCTATGCCCACCTGGATGATCTTGAGCATGTCCACGTTGACTCGTAGTGTCTGGTAATGGTAATCGCTCTTATCAATAAAGTTGCCCATAGGTCGCCCAACAATACCGGGGAACTCTGTGTCCTGTTGGAGGGGTGCACCGTTAGCTTACCACGCTCCACCACCGCGGAAGAGTTGCTCACCATCGCCACATATTGGTAGTCATCAATCAAGTCCCGGAGGAGACCGATCTCGTCGTCCATGTTATTCCGCCATACGTCTCGTATACGGCTCTTATTACCACCAGCTTGTCGTGTAGAGTGATCGCCGCCCATGACATGAGACTGTTGGTGAGGGTGTTGCTGCTGTTGTAATTGCGCGGCATGGGCGAACCCCATCCGAGCAGCATGACTATTGAGCCCGGTCTGGTCACCACCCACACCGAAGCCTGCGTTGGCAACCATTCCTGATCCTAGCCCGATACCGTTTGCGGCGCCAAAGGCACTCAACTGAGGATTAGTCAGGTAGCCTTGAGCCGCCAGCGACGGTGGTTGGTGGGACTGAGAGGGTGCGATGGGAATTGGTGTGTATACGGGGAGATGGTGGGTGGTCCATTTTGGAACCGCGAAGGAGGTTGAGGAGGCATTTTGTGTTCGCTAAGAGTACTGCATGTACGTGTTTCGGTGTGTTGAATTGCTTTTTTATCCTATTCGCAATAGCTTCTTCATCCCTTGGGCGAGAGGGTTGGCCGTCATGGAAGTTGCCGTAGCCGCGGGCCGCCACCAGAATGGATAAAGATGCAACAAAGCTATATTGTCTGACCAGATGCTGCGGGTTCTTGTCTGGGCCGTTCGAGTTGCAAGAGGCAGACCAAAGGAGCAGCGGCTGTTGTTCACTGGTGAGCTTGAGAGTCAAGCTGTCCGGATCGCGGTCGAGCTGAAGATTGGATGGTCGAAGGTGGGTCTGCTCTGCTGCTGTTGGGCAAGCCTGCAAGCGTAGACGGGATTGAATGTGTGTCGTACGTCCCAGTCAAGGACGAGAAGTAAGTGTGTATTTTGGGACGAGTAGTTGCTGTCTTCTTCGTCTTGTCGTTCGCAGGTGGGACGTGGGGAGGATAAAAAGAGTGAGAGAGAGTAGTGAGAGAGTAATGCGCAGGTTTGGATGCAGCTACTTTGGCGATACAATCAGGGTCACTTGTTCAAGGCTGGGACACAGTGAATGCACATGGAGTGGGTAAGGTTGATTGGGAAACCCAGAAACCCACCAGCCTCGTGAGCGACTTCCGGGATTTACAAGGCCCGTGCAATCAGGCGTGGCGCGGGGCTGAGCCACAACTCTATAGCAGCCGTCGTATCAATCGATTGGCCAATACGTCTTACCCAATCAGACGGTTTTAAGTCAGCGCAGTAAAGCTTCATTGTCATCTTGTGTAGCTTCTTTCTTCCGTACTATGACTGAAAACTCATCGTTGCGAATACGTTTACGTAACCTCAGTTCTCAGTTGCGGGTTGGAGGTGGATAACAAACAGTATACGGATCAGCTGGTTGGACAACAGGATAGCAGGTAGCCAGTGAATGATGGATGATAACAAGCTTCATCCAACGAGCCACTGAGCAGTGAGCACTAAAGCACTACGAGGTAATCAGTCACTTGTGACCCAGAAGCAGTAGTCAGCAAGATTCATGTATGTGGAGGCTGAAAGCCACGGCCTGGTATTCATCACTCCTCTACAACCCTCGTGTCCACAAGCAAGCTGCGGTCCTAACTACAGCCCACTGGAAGCATCCCTTATTTGACCATTTCACAGGTCTTCCAATGTACTCCCTCCTAAAACACATATCCGCTTTAGGTCACGCCCAAGCTCATCATCATCTATTAATGCCGTGTTAGGGACCAGCCGCTTGCCCATGAGTATCTCCACCACCATTTTGGTCCGCCCCGGTTGATTTATCCCCTCTTCGGGACCTGCCTGTCTCAGCAAGCACAAGCAGCCCAAGGTCACCCCGGTTTTTTCTACACACGGGAGCCCTTTATTACGTTTGAAGGGCCGTCTAAAGTTGGTTTCCGTGTTTCTGGATGTGTTCATCACTTTAAGCGTTCGGTCCCCGACAATTTTGCCAAAGAAACCGTAATCATAAAGTCATACGTGCGTATATAGTCATGTCCAGGATTTACTGTGTCGGGAAGACCGCCTTGCCAGCAGCACGGGCCGCGGCGAGGGCGCCAGACAGGCCGAACTGGGAGGCCCAGCCGTTGATGCGGTGGTTGGCGTTCAAGTTCTTAACCACAACAATCTGGAAGCAGGTAGCACTGCCCTGGCGCGAGGCGATGACGGACCAAGCCAGGAAGAGCTCCCAAATGCGGTACCAGCGCTGGCCGTACTTGGCGTTGACAGTCTCCTTGTTGCCGAGCCAGTTGCGGTACCAGCGCCAGAGAGTACCCGAGTAGTGCACACCGACGGTGTCGACGCTGGAAAAGTAGTTAGCAAATAGTGAAAATTGTCATGAGCCCGTGGAGCTTACCTCTTTGATTTCCCATCCAGCGCTTTCGAGGCACCCGACGTAGTTAGCGAGCGGGGTAGAGGCGTCAGCACCGGGGAAGATGTATTTGTTCAAGAAAAGACCCCAGACGAAGTCCTCGTATTGCCAAGCCTTGCGCAGACCAGACAGCTGGACGTACATGGCACCGTCATCCTCGAGCATATCATACACTGGCGGAAGAAAGTCGTAAGTCGGCGAATACCAACATGCTCACCCATCTCAATCTGGGAGATCTTATTGAACTTGCGATCCGGGATATCACGGTAATCCATGCACAGAAGCTGGCTTTGACTCTGGGAATACCGGCGCGGCGCAGACCATCGTTGCCCCAAGCGGCCTGGTTACGGGCAAGAGTGACACCTGTAACGTGGGCGCCGTAGTTGACACTGGCGAACCGAGCGAGAGTGCCCCAACCGCAGCCGATGTCCAACATGGACTCGCCTTCCTTCAGAGCAAGCTTCTCGCAGACAATGGCCATCTTGTTATCTTGCATCTCCTCGAGAGTCTCCTCGCGGGTGAGGTCGGAGAAGATACCGGAGGTGTAGACCATACGGGGACCGAGGAAGTACCGAGTAGTGGTCATTGCCGCGGTCATAGTTGGGACGGATCTGCTCCTCATCCTGCTGGCGCGAGTGGAAGAGCACATCAGGGGCGAACTCGAAGAAGATGAAGTGGAAAAGAGCCCAGGTGAAGGCGAAGTTGCACCAATCATGGCGGTACTCCATGGCCTCGAGGCAGTCGCCGTTGAAGTCGACGTCACCATCGAAGTACATCTCGTAGAAGGTCTTCATGGGGATCTTGTTGTGGCCCCTCCATCGCAGGCGGTCTTCGTCCTTCTTGAAAGTAATGTAGTACTCGACGGGCCGGCCGGGGAGCTTCACCTTGTCGTTGATGCGAGGAGAGAACCGGGAGGTCACGGTCCAGTAGCCGATCAGGAGCGGGACGGCCAGAACGATGATGAAGAAGATGGTTGTCTTGAGGCCGCCCCCGAGGCTGCGGGCGAAGAAGGCCGGGACACCCAGAATCAGCGCCCCGAGGGCGTAGTTTGAGAAAGACTCATTGCCGGGACCCTCTGCGGGCAGAGGAGGGTTGTGGATGGCGGGGAACTGCGGCAGGGCGTTAGGTTCGTCGATATCGTAGTCATTCCACGTCAATTGACCCAGGCAGGTACGGTGGAGGGGATGGTACATACCTTGGTGGTTGCGACGCCACAGTCCTCGCCGGTTGCAAATTTGGCGGGCGGTTGGGGAGGGGTTGCGATGAAGTTGATATCGCCCTCGAGCTCCTCGCCCTGGCGTTTCTCGGTAGCCATGATATCGGGTTGTTGTTGGGGAATCAGCACGGAATCAGCTCACAGCGTTCGGATGGGTGTGCTTTTTTCTTATCTGGGCGGAGGGGCGGTGAGTTTCTATATCGAACCACACCACGAGAGGTCCGTCACGGCAAGCACAATGGAACTGAGCTTGCAGATGTAGACAGCAGGACTTGAAAAGACCACCTGTTCACGCTAATTGGGCGGTATTAATACGATTCCCTACGTGGAGAAATAAAAAGGAGAGCGTGGGAGAGGCCAGACCAGACCGTCTATTTTCTTTCGTCAGTCTCCATGCCATGGCCCAAGTCTCTGAAAGTGACAAGGGCTTGTGGTATCTCTAGCTCCATAGGGTCCGACTAGCTCGCTGCTGTTGATGTACGTGTACGCAAAGTCCCGGGGATCCGCATAATACAGTGTCCCGTGCCATTGGCATACTGTCGGTATACTGTCGGTACCTGAGTCGAGACTAGCTTGCTCATGAGAGAAGACCTGATGGGTATTACAAAAATAAAAGTGATGCAAAAGACGTTTTGGGGATGTTTGACGTTTTCTTGTCTGCAATCTCCAAGTTTCTATTGAACTACGCTTCTAAAATCCAACATCAGATTTTGACTTGTTGGAGCTACACCACCTATCTGATCTGCAGTCTGCAGTTTGCTAGCCAGGTACGTGTAGGTACTGTGCGCATACCCAGCCTCTATCGGAAAGCGCAAAGCGCATAGGCCCGCGTCCCCGACATAAAAGCTCTTGTACCCAAGTACCTACCCGATGACTAAGAACGATAACCCAACCCAACTGCCTTGCCGACAGCCAATTGGCTCGAGGCTGATACACCGAACGTTTTGTGGCAAAGCGAGCTGAGCTTGGAGCAAGCATCAATTGATTGATTGAGAGGTGAAGCAAGAGAGAGAGCGACAGCCACCCGCAATAGCTTCATTGCAGCACGACACACAACACAACCCACCACCATGTATCCCACACGGTATGCCGAAACTCTGCCCTGTCTCAATTGCATTATTACGTCTGGGATCGAAAACTGACGGCTAATTCCAATTTCAGATTACTGCGAGCGCACCACGGAGAGAAGCCCAGCCTTACCGGCTTCGACGTCAGAAAGTACGCCCACTCGGCCGGACAGCCTCGTTACGACCCTTGGGAGCGAGCGTAAGTTTTTCGTCAGCACTTGCAAGTGATGATGGCTTGGGTGATTGACTTGACCGATTTCCTTGCAGTGAGGCGTGGCGATACACCGGCCAGTTCTCGCGATTCAACCGCTTCCGGGGCGCCTTCCCCGGCCTCGGCATCGCCACCGTCGCCTTTGCCGCTTACTGCGGATACGAGTACATGTTCCTGAACGACAGCCACCACGGCGATGCCGTGCACGGCGAAGAGCACCACTAAGAGGGAGGCAGCAACCCGAACAAGGAGGTGAGGTGATGGATGGGGGAACGGCGGCGAAGCATTGTACATATTTTGTTATACCTAAACATCAAGTAAAAGAGGGCAGCAACTGGGAAACAAGCCGCCAGTGACTACGGCAACTGGTTCAATTGACAAAACATACACTTTACTATCAGCTACCTTCATTGCCTATGAATGATGCTGCTTTGGGGGCCGATGAAGAAGCCCCTTAAACTTTTGCCTGATCCCCGGATGTTGTTTGGGCCCGGCGACCAAGCCAAGTTGGCTGGAATCTGGACCGTCTTTCGGACCTAGGAGCTTCTTACTCATGGGGTAATATGCGGTAACCAAGGCGTGACTGTATGGATTGTGCAAAGTTTGGGGACGTATAAGAACTTAGGCCTTACCATAGATAGTGGCCTCCTTGCTCACTAACCGTTGACCCTGTCCCATTCTCTCAGATTCTTTCTCGTCTCGTTCATGCCATAGCGTAGGGATCTATGCTTGTGGGAGTTTTCTAGAAAAGGAGATGAGCTCAGTGACCAAAGAGTCTCAAGAGAAAGCACTGGCAGCTTCAGATGCAGCGTATCACCCGCTTCAGACAAACTACACACGCCTCTGGGCACATCCAAAGTCGGGTTGAACAATGGTCATCCATTGAGATAAGGCGCATTGCAATATAGAAGTACGCTCAATGATGCTCGTAGATGACCATTCAAAGGCAGCCCGGGATATTTACTGATATCACAACATCATTAACTGCTCGACCGTTGTACACATGCAGGCGACAGACAGCTTGGCGCTTGGCTACACTACCAAGATAGCGGCGAGGGAGCAATAATGAAGAATGTTGTTCCTAGGTAATTTTATATCCAATTGTGTACCTAGGTATTTATCGGTGCTTGTCAACACCAAAAATCTAATCCGTGAGATTTAACTCAACGGTCTCATAGAAGGATAAATAAATAAAAACAGATGAAAGCAAAATCAAATGCAAAAGCCATGCCCTATATGTCCAACTGATTGATGCCTGCGCCAATGCAAAAGGGAAAAAGCCCCCGTATATAACAATGCATCTCCCGTACCTAAGAAGGGCACACACATCTAGGGCCGAACTCCAATGCCGCTGACCATATCTAGCGCACCTTCGACAGCAACCTCGAGCTGCGCCAACCTGTGCTTCAGATCCTTGTTCTCGTCCCGCAGCAGGCTGACGGTATCCCACGCCATGCTGGAGTCCCGGCCGCTGCAGTTCTTGCACCCCGCGTCGGCCGATCCCGTGTTGGCGCCGCCGTCGCCGGATATGCCCTTCATGAGCTTCTGGAATGTCGACATCTCCTTGCCGAACTTGGGCTTGGGCGGCAGCCCCAAGTTGTTGTTGTTATTGCTAGCGGCAGCGGCGGCTTTGCCTTGTTGCTGAGGGCTGGTCACGGCGGATACATCGGCCACGCTCTCCGTGGCGCTCGTCAGGATCGTGGGACTACGGCTGCGCGAGAACACGCTGTCGTTCTCGGCGCTCTCCTCGTCCGTGTCGCCGAAGCTGACCTCGGACTTGAGCGTGCCCGCGCTCGCCCGCCACTTGTTGCGCTGCTCGTCCTCGCCCACCTCGAGGTCCTCGCTGGAGATGGACCGCTCCGCCATGATCTTCTCGTGGGCCATGCGCATGAATCGCTCCTCTTGACGGGCCTCCCGCTCGGTCTTCAGCTCGTTCATCAGCTGCTTCAGGGCCTGCTCCTGCTCCTGGGCCTGGTTGGCCATGTGTTCCAGCTGCACCTTCAGGTTCACAACCCGCATTCTGGTCTCCTCGGCCTCCTCCTTCTCCGCCGACCGCTCAGCCTGTATCTCGTGCAAAGCAGTGGTTCGCTGGCGCAGGCCGTCTTGCATCTTGAGCAAGAGGCCAGTCGCGTTGGCTTGCAAGTCTTGTAGGCCGCCGGGAAAACGCCTCACCGCCTGGCGACCCGGCAGGGTACAGAGCCGCCTCCACGTTCATGTTGAGCAGTTCGTCGTCAATTTGGGGAGGCGTAGGCGATGGCCCACTGCTCAAGCGGTTGGTACAAAGAGGAAAAGAATCCGAAGCGCGACTGCGTGCTAGGAGCTGGAGACACGCTTTTAGGCGCTGTGCTCATCGGCGACAACCCCTGGCGCGATCTTGGTGTGAGGTCGGTGTCGGGCGTGAGGGTCACCTCGGGAGGCGGTGTCGAGTTACCGTCGGGCGAGCCTACAAGTTTTTCGGACGCGTTCTCTGGTCTGCGCGCAGGCCTTCCGTCGCCGGTGTACCCCATGTCTGATGACTGTCTGATATGACCTCGCGGTGGTGGCGAATGTGCCCGGTGGCTGATTCGGAGCGGGGACAGAGAAGGGGCGGTCTGTTGTCGGCGGTGTTGATGATGTGAAGAGAAAATAGAGGCGTCAACCGATGGCCTCGACGCTCTTCTAGTCGGTTGCGGTGTTTTGTTGTTATCGGGATAGGCGAAGGTCAAAGTCGGCTCTTGGGATTCCACCTCTGGTCCAACTCTGTCATTCGTGTAGGGAGGGTCTGTTTCCGCGTTTCCTCCCGGCCCTGGGGCCTGGGAGCGTGGGTCGATTCTTAGCATTGGTTTTATTAATCCTGTCCAGGGGGCACGGCGGTTGTGGGTTGTGGGCACTCGAGATGTGCAAAGACTCGTAAGTTGGTGCCGCTGGGAGTAAAAGCAGGGACCAAGTGTAAGGATGTCGACGGATCCAGTGCTTCAAATACACCCAACGATTTCCCAAAGCTGGTCGTTGATGAAAAGATCTCGGGCTTTTACTCGCTAACGGTTAAAAGCCAGCAGCGTCTATCCTGGTGGAAACTTGTTGATCGCCTTCCACCGCTTTTGGGTTTCTCTTGGTTGTTGGGTCTGAGACGAGTTGCTTGCTTGGTGCAGCAGCTCGAGATCGAAAACGGGCTAGGCTAGGCTTGACCCCTGCGACAAGGGACGAGGTAGTGCCGAGGTCTCTGCTAATCTTTTGGGTCGGGGGGTTTATTGGGTTGTGATTACTCCGTTCTCGATTCTGGAGTCTGGTGGTGTTTGGCGAGATGAGCAGCGAAGCCGTTGTGTGATTTGATCAGGTTGCGGCCTGGGCGACTGGATATACCGGTGGGCTTTTGGAGTTTTGCATGAAGAGACAGCTGAAGGAGACAAGAACAACAAGGTTGTTTTGTTTTATTAGTACAACAGCTTTCTACTTGCTGCCCTTCTTGCAGCGTGTGCAGCTTGGGTGCCCCGGGTGACAAGGGTAGTGCCGGGTCCCCTTCCCACAAGCTGATCGCTGCAGCTAATCACCGTCTACTGTCCCTTCCCAAGGCGGGGTCTCGCCGCCGCTGCGTGGTGGTGCAGCAAAAAACAGGAAGGCGGGCGGCGGGCGGGCGGTCTGAGCTACTGCAGCGTGCTAAGCAGGGATGCAGCTGTTCAGCTTGCTTGTTTGACTTTCGCAACTGGCTGGCTGTCGAGAATGGCAATTAATAAGGTGTGCCGAAAACTGACTGTTAGATCGTGGCGTAGACGAGAAGAGGATAAGAGGAGAAGAAGAAGCAGAGAAGGGAGTATTAGAGATTAGTGAAGCCAACCACCAATACCCATCTAACAAGGGCGCGCAGTAGCGGTACAGATCAACAACTCTTATTAAGACACTAGATCATGCCTAAACATCATCGCCATGGAAAAGTAGATCAAGATCAAGCCAGAAGGGCTGGCTGGCTGGCTGGGTGCCGGCCCTCTTGACTATTTCTAGCACCCTTCCTTGGGCGATGACGCTGCTCTGTCTGGCCTCATGGCAAGAAGAGACGGTTTTTTCAAGGCGAACTCCCAAAAATGGGAGGGTTGGGTTCTCTTGCATGATCGAATCCAAGTACTAAGGTTGCAGTGGATCAACACACAATCCAATCGATGGCTGAACGACCAAGGAAAGAAGACGGTCCCTGATTGAAGGTTAAATACTGGAACAACTGCTACACCACCTTCATCTATTGGCGACGACTTAGCAGATAGGATTCGCGATTCGCGATTGCAGCAATCCAGGCACATCTGGACAGAGGGGTCGCATTCCAAGTGGCTGGGTCGAATGCACTAATCATCCCATTGCCGGTCGAGAGTTCTGGCCAACTCGAGTCTGTTTAAAGAGCTTGCATGTTTGATATTTTGTATCGTACATATTGAATATGTATAGAGTAACATACAACCCTTCAGGCTGGTCGGATAACAGGAACAGGCATCACGACATGAGAATTCAGCATGCAGTAGATTCTGAGTCGGAAACCACTCCAGTCTACAAGTCCATGCTATTCTACTCTGTACGTTGCTCAAGTACTACAGCATTTACGGTGAGCTGCGTCGTCAGCGCTCGCCCTGCCTTATACAGCAATGCCGCCCCATAACTTTGAGAGGACTGCGATTATGCGATAATACCCCCATTGATCGTTAATTATGAGGTCACAGCCAAAGTGACGTCGTGTTACCCTAACTAAAAACTTCAGGGGATTAAACTATTGCTCAGCAACGAACCACCGACTTTGCAACCAAGAAACAAACAATCCGGGCTAATCACAACAGCGCTTTTCCAGTTTCTGCCACTGACTTCTTCTGAACGCTATATGGCTCTGAGACCTGCAGCGATGAGACAGCGCTTTTTATTTGGCATGCGTTTTATGTATCGAGATACAGTCTTTCTGCATGTGTGGGGCGGGGCATTAATACAAGTCCATGTGCCATTTGCTAGACGTTGGGTGTTCTGCTTTGGTTCAATCAGTCCAATATTTCAACGCTTCCTCGGTCCGAGAAGACAGGTTTGATTACTCCAGCATTTATTGAGCTAGTGATCACTCACATGAGCTCACATCCAGAGTCATCTCTGTTCGGGGTGGGAATAGAATATTGACTTTACCGTACATATCTACACAAAAACTGTAGCAGCTACCAATTAGTTGTAGTGGTTAGACTCAAAGGCCTCTGTTGTCTGTGGATGGCCATGTATCACGTACAAGTTTTGGGGGGTAACTACAGCCAAGCGGCCATGAACCCCGGACCACCCTCTGCTTCTGTAAGGGGTCGAATTTCCCAGCCCATCATGGCCATGGTTAGATCTGATCATAATAGAACAAAGATAACAGCACACTGACACGGTCGTCATTTTGCCCTCGCAGTGTTAATTCCGGCCTCGCTAGGTAATAATATACTCATATCCGAAACAGGCCAGCGAGCGTGGGCACCAGTATGCCCGAGAACCTGAAGGCCATAAAGGGAAGCTTGGTTACTTGATTATTCGATGTCCAAGTTGAAGCAGCCACAATTGTACTATTGACAACGACTGTTGTCCTCCAGAGACCCTATCAGCATTAATGTCATCTCGACTTGTTAGTATCATGAACCCTATCTCATGTCAAGGTGACCGGCACTGGGGTAACATTTTCTTGATAATTTCATATCATTTGGCGGATGTAGTAGTGATACTGAATTTCCATATCTATCTACCACCCGACTTCCGTCCTCCAGCTTAGTAGAAGCTCTCTACCATGGTGTCCTTATTGTTGGAGATGTTGCCGGGGCAGCACCCTCACCGAGTCGGAATACGCTCTCGATAACGCTCAACTCGGTAGCCGTGGTGTCCAGACCCGTCACGGCCATCCAGTCGTTGACGACCATGCCGGCACCCACCACGTTGCTTCCACGGTTCACACTTCCGGCCACCAGCGGCACCTGCAGCAGACTGCTCAGCTCGTCCTGGTCTTGTATGCTGGTTCTGGGGTGGACGAGACCGCCCTGATTGCTGAGGGACATGTAGGAGCCAACAAGCACGTTGTCGGCGATGGTCTGACGGAACACCTCGACGCCCAGTACGTCGGCTATGATCTCCTCGGTCTCGCGCTCCAGATCCGGGGTGGATGAGGGCGATGTGGTCGTTGGTCACAATAACATTGCCAAGGGCCGATAGACGCTCCTCGATACGCTGAATACGGATCTCATCTGGCAGAGAGTTCCGCAAATGTTGCAGTTCTTGATCGGTTGTAGATGTGGGCACAAGGAGACCTTTGCGGTTTCTGTACAGTATAACGTTAGCAAGTGCAGCGCAACAGGCCCGAGCGGGTTTCCGATAGATATATACCCAGCTGTTAATCTGCCGATTATGCGCGTACCGGCAATGGTGGTACGGCAGATAGGAATAACATCTTGAAGTTCCGCTTCAAAGACACTGGAATCAAGTCAGCCTCATGTTCTTCCAAGCTATAGCGGGGTATTTCGCACGCCACCCACCGCCCGCGGCGGTATGGAGGGGCGATACGACAAGGCGAAAAGGTGGATTGCTTACCTGTAGAAGTTTTCGCTTGCGCCGACTGCCGTCAGGGCATACGAGTTTGTCAGAGTCGCGAAGACACCGACCCTACAGTCACGATAATGTCAGTTACGGGTCGCCGCAAAGCTCTTTCGCAAATTCCTAATCAAGGGTCCAGTCCAGCGCCATGGTGGGATGTGAGATAGCGATGGTGGGGCAATTTGGGTTGCTTACTCGTTGGAGTTCTCGAATTGAGCTCGTACCGCCATGATGTGACTGGAATGAGAGCGACTGGTCTTGAATGCAGGCGGGTTGAGGGTAGTTGGTCGGTAGATAGATCGTATATGATCGATCTTCTTATATCCAAGCAGCTGCTCAAAGAAGTTACAGAAAGCAGGTGGGTATCAAAGTGGGTGTTCGTGATGTAGATGGTTTGCTCCCTGCTTCGTCTTTGAAGGGAATTCTTAAAGTCTTTATTGACAGTGACAGGTGCAAATTGTGTGAAAGTGGGGCCCAACTGCTATGCCCGTCTGCCGTACTACCAGCCTGGAACTCTGTACCTGCTTGCTAATCCCGGTATACTCTTGCGATGACTCAATGGCTCATAATGAGCTGTGGATTTGGCATCGCCACTCCTGTTGTGACTCTTCTTATCTACCGCCCTTGTGGCTTGTAGATAATATCCATGGATGATACACAAGCAAGTATCTAGGCTTTGGCTATTGTAGGAGAAGACTTCGGATTGTACCAACGCGTGGAGCAGCCATCATGTACTGCCCGCAAGCCCGACTGCTACTGCCTGTTAGGTTAGCAGGCACGATCCTGATTGGACACTGCCCACGTCCTTGGCGATGTCATTATGGTTCATAATGGTCGTGTGACTAACCGGCCCAGCATGCAGCCAACCACAGATTTGAGATGGCATAGCCGTATAGCCAGTTATTATTACATTGGCCGTATTCTCAGTGCGTATGCGACAGTAGCTATGACACCTTCCAACTGGTTGCAAGGTGCATACTCGGAGTAATCAGTTACACTAGGATTCAATATTGGGACGTTGAATGTTATGCTTAAAGCGGAAGATATTGAAATCAGCGACGCTACCAATCGTACGGGGTATCTCTTGAATGCACGAAATGGGGTATATTCCCTTCAATCCCATATGGCCCGTCTCTCGAAAGCCTTGTGCACCATCTTCTCTTCAAAGTACATAGCAAACATCCCGGAACGCCTTGATGCAAGTCCATTCCATGCCATGATTGCCCCAACACATGCGGAAAACAGACCCTATGCGCTTCGACCCATAACCAGTCTATTGTCATCAACGTTCACGCTTCATACAGCGCTCTCCCGGCTACCTCAGCTCAACGTTCGGGAAATATCTTGGTCCAGCAAATCCTTTGGCCACTACAGCCTGGATGTCGATATTGGCAGTCGGGTCCCGATGCGGACTCCACATTTTGAGTAGAATAAACCTGCCAGAAACAGGGGGATCGAACTTGATAGTGCATCTGGACTTGTCGCTGTCAATGGAGAATTGCGCATGTGGCGCCATCATCACGCCGCCCTCGGGCTGTTGCGACATCTCCCGTGACGGAGTGCTCGTATCAGATCCACTAAAGTACTTCGCTGTGTCCGCCGCGGTCGACGATAGATATCCGAGTTGCCGATGAGCCCAAAGTCATCGAGGTTTGCCCCATCGTCACTACTATCGCTCTCGAAAGGTAAGGGCCCGATCCTCGGTGTCCGCCAGTCTGCCCTAGCCAAATTGTCGTCGGCATCATCCTCGTCGTCACAATCTACTATCTACGCGAAAGGGCGGCGGTGTGATGGTGAATTCCGCTGGAAGTTGCGCGACCGGGTAGTCGTTATCTTCGTTGTCCAGTCGTCCCATGTCGTATAGACGCCGAGCGCGCCTTTGAGACCTGGTCATCGTACTCCCGTCCTCGTTGTGCCGAACTGAAAAGATGGGTGCCAGTGGTTGCGACTCACGCTCGCGCCGCGATGTGCTTCTTGGCGGCGGCATGTATTGGATCTGATATTGGCTGTTCGGGCCAGAAGCTCATCCTGATTCATTGATATGAATACCATACCCTCTTGGACCGGCGCGGTATAGTTAGATCGGGGTGCCCTGATGACCAGCTCCTTCAGTGTGAATGCAGTAGCGCCCTGGTGCCTGAGCACAATATTGCACCGTGGCCCTTTAGTGCAGTATACCGTGGGATCATTCTTCAGAATATTCTCGGCAGCGTAGCTCTGGCCATCATCCGAATAAATCCCCCCATCGCAGCTCACCATCTCCATGGTTAGCGTGCCGGGCTCGACCTGGCCGAACTTTCCGTACCTGAACCCCTTGAAACCAGTGGCCAATCGATCAGAGTCCAGTTTGCGTCTCTTGGCCCGGCGGCCTTCATCGGTAGATTCCAACGATTGCAAAGGGGGCGAGGGAACGAAAGCTCCGAGTAAGAATGTGATGGTGTATTCGTAAAATCTAATAATGCCCGTAGTTGCGTGCCTGGGTCTTCTTCGAATTGTCGTTGGGAGTATGCACTATCCAGCTGCGAGTGTCCACGTTCTGCTCGGTTAGCCCTAGGGCGACGAGGATTTTGCTGTTCAAACAATTGCATCAGGTCGGACTGCTCGTTAGAGTTGCTGCTGCTGTTGGTTGCGGGCTGGTTCGCAGCACCACTACGGTTCCTATCCGAAAACCGGTCAGAGCCCCGCGGCCATCGGCTGCTTCTTGCCAGGAGGGATGTCGATCCAGGTGCAGACATCATTGGGGGCGTCTGCTCGTGGTGAAGAGAACGCAGCGAGGGCAAGGAGGGCGTCCCCGAGTTTGTAGGCTGCTGCGGCTCTCTTGAATATCTGCGGCGGGGATCCGAGGCATTGTTATGCGCCTCGGAAGACATACTCGAGAGCGAGGGTGAGCGTAAAGGTACAGTAGAGGCCGTGGCCGAAGCAGAGGCAGAGGCAGAGGCTGAAGCCCAACGGTTCAGGTGGCTTCGAACAGAGTCCCTGCGTGCGCTTTGGACAAGGCCTGGTCGTCGGTGGGCGTTTGCGTGAAACCTCTCGATGGCTCGGAATAGCTCGCCTGAAGGGCTTATCTCGGCAGATGTTGAAGTTTGGTCATCGAGAATGGAGCGGATGATCTCATCAGCGGAGCGATATCTGCCAGTGTCAGATGTGCGCTCAGGTTGATTGTTCGACTAGTGCCGGGGGCATATTAGCATGGGATTCGAGAGGACGTGGACTGATTCGAACTATGTCATGGTCTTTCGAGATGACTGTTTCTGGAAGAACAGTCTACATGGGATGTTCCCGAGGTGTCATATTCTGATAGGTGGGACTTCATTGTACATACCATGAAGCGACAAAGGACGAATAGGCGTTTGCGTATTGGGGTCAGTAGGTGAACAAAAAGCCGCTTGTTGCAGGCAGGTTGACACCAGTGGCTAAATGTGTTGAGATCGTAGGTACTACTGGGTTAGAGCACTCGTTGTTTGGTTGACCGTCATACCAAGCATTCGAAATCAGGGCAGGAAACTTGAAAGAGTCTGGGAGGGCCAGGCCAGCGCCGCGGTTGAGGTTTGAGGATTGTAGAATCAATGTTCAAGGGAGTGAAACCTGCAGTCAGCGACTCAGACGCGGGCGGTAATCAATCATGGTTCAGGGAATGACCGAGTAGATGTTATGTGCGGGATCGGGATCAATCAAAAGGGAAGGTAGGTAGAAGGTTTGTGTGTGGTGTGCCTATCCGCTGCGCTCCTTGCCATTCTTAGCTAATGCTTCAGTTGGCCGCTTTGCCCTTTTTACGGGGGCGTTTATTAGTGTAACTAACCGCGGGGTCATGCCCGCCCGTACGTTAGATAGGTTCAATGCTTGGAATGATGTAAGGTTGGGTCGAACAAACAGCCGGTACGGTTTCGATGTAATTTCGGTTGATGATATGTTACATATACCTGAGTATTGGCGTGGATTTGTCATACGGTGAGGTCTGTTGAATCTATCAGAGCCATATGAACCACCTAGCTGTATCGTATCGATCAGAACCTGTCATGTATCCGTATGTGTGGGAAGCATCGTCATTTGTGGTGCAGGGCCCCCCATACAGAGTAATTGCCGTTTTCGGCTGCGTACATCCATTCCGCCATCGATCAGATGGATCCGGCTCGTACCATGTACTTTGCATATCTTCATCCACGTTTTCATCTGCGGCTCGTCCTAGAAGATGAAAAGGAAGTATGTTTTCTTTCCTCTTTCTAAACCAACAGATCCAAGGGTGTGTGGTGTACTGATCTAGCGTGGTGGAATCTTGGCCCTTTGATGTTGCTTGCAACGGGAATATTACAGAGAATCACTGTACCCGGCCTATCAGCCCACCTCGTCATGCTAGTTGCTGTAAATCCCGTACATCCATTGGAAGACGAGAACAATGAAACTTGCCAAAGGGGGTAAGTTTACATTGCATGGAATAGTTGCGGTACATAGCACCCATGATTACATGCTTTAATGATCGGTCAGGTACAATAAGTAAAACTACATGACTTGCCTGGGCCCTGAATAATGCTCTGTCTGTCTGCCCCGGGCTACTGAGGTCATCCAAGAGGATCAAATGGGATTCCGCAGTGCAGCGCAGTCAGTCCCCACTTTCTGCCAGTGCGTGCTTCAGCCTCACGCCAACTTACAGTGTCCCTGATGGTCAATCAATTCGGGTGCCGCTAAACCCCAAGAGACCTCCAAACTGACGCGCCGCTATGTGCTGGATTGTGATAGATCAAATCCAGTGACGATCAAGAGCCAGAGTGTACTGTACGTACAAAACCCGACACCTATCCTATCAGCATCTTTTTGCAGGCAACAAGGCTGCGAGGGCAAGTTCGACTGCCGAAACACCTTTACAACCCGACGCTTGGTCAATCACTCCGGACTGGATCAATTAAGAACAGGGTCCTTTGGATGCATCGAGTTCCCCTTCTCGAGCGCAGACTAGGCGCGTAGAACCTGACATCGATTCTGTTCTGCTTTTATTATTATTTCAGTAGCCTGATTGCGACCAACTCGAGTCTTATCACCAACTCAAGATATCTCAACATCGACATCTCTCATCACAAGACCGAGGATTTGGTTTCCGTTCTTAGTTGGAACCCTACCTTGCCATCACCGTAGCACCCTCAAAGCCCACGGTTGATTAATAAGTCTTCATCCTACACATTTGCGCCACCATCTCAACCACCTCAACCCATCACATCGTCTCTTTCCTTCAGTCGCGCCTCACATGACCACAAACATGGAAGGCCAACAACAACCCAGTGAGAACGACAAGCCGGCTCCTTCGGCTCCTCTGCCGGAGCGACCTGCCGAAAGCGCCACCGCGCCCGCTGCTGCTCCCGTTCCTGAACAGCCCGTTCCTGCACAGCACCCCGGAGATGCCAACGGAGTGGCTCACCACATGAACATGCCGCTCCCTCCTATGGACGGTCATAACCCCATGCTTCCTGACCAACACCATTCTGCCCAATTTACCCTTCCTCAACATCAGATACCCGACGGTAATGGAGTAGCCTTTCCTAACCCTGAAATGATGATAATGCCGGGTCAGCCGTTTCAATTTGCTGGCGTCCCTGCCCAGGACACCAACGGGAACGGTCTCGCACACGGTAATGATAAGGACATTACAGCTGGTAAGACCTCCGCCTCGTCCCATCTTGCGGGCTTGAGATCGTGTAACTAATATGTACCCCAGATGAGATTGCTCTCTATGATCGCCAAATTCGGCTCTGGGGAATGCAAGCGCAAAAGCGAATTCAAGGTGCAACCGTCCTGCTCATCACTATGAGAGCGCTTGCCAACGAGATTGCCAAGAATCTTGTGCTGCCGGAATCGGCTCACTCACCGTCATAGACGACCAGCTTGTCACCGAAGCCGACTTGGGTGCGCAGTTCTTCTTGACCAAGGAGCACATTGGCCAGAACCGGGCACAGGCAGCAAGTGAGAGCATCCGAAAGCTGAACCCTCGCGTACAAGTCTTTGCCGATGCCGAGAGCATCATGGCCAAGGGCGCGTCCTACTTCGCCACATTCGATATTATCATCGCCACTGATCTGAACCCCACCACCTTGGCCTTCATCAACACAGCCACCCGCCTTCATGGCCGTCAATTTTATGCTACGGGAACGCATGGGCTCTACGGCTACATCTTCAGCGACCTGATTGAGCACGACTATGTTCTGCAGCGCGACAAGGCCAATATCGCCACCAAGGTTGGCGCCGAGACACGCTCCCGGAGTGTCATCGACGTCAAGGAGAAGGAAGAAGGCGGCAAGAAAATCGAGATGGTCACAAAGCGCGAGCTGTACTCGACGTGGGACCTGGCATCGGAAACGAGCCTCTTGCCTGCCGACTACCGGGACTCTAAGCGTCGCCTGAGAACCGTGACGCCGGCCCTCTCGTGCCTACGCACTCTCTGGGGCTTCCAGTCCATACACAACCGTCTTCCTAGCCACAACCACCAGGATCTTGAATATTTCGTGAAGAAAGCGACTTCGACACACCAAAGCCTGGGTCTTCCGCCAGACACCCTCAAATCCGACTTCCTGCGCAAGTTCCTCGGCAATGTGGGCGGGGAGATTGCCCCGGTGACAGCTGTTCTGGGTGGTCAGCTTGCGCAAGATGTCATCAATGTGCTTGGCCAAAGCCAGCCGCCGATTCAGAACATGGTGATTTTTGATGGCGACACGATGCAGGCGCAAATGTACCCTATGCACCCTGAGGTGCCTCTGGGAAGGGCCCAACTTCAGCTGGATATGGGCATGCCTATGGGTGGCATGCCAGCAGTTCCTAATGCCGACCCCAACATGTACGGCCAATTCCCGGATATGACAAACACTCCCATCTGAGGGGTGCCTTGACGGTCAAGCTTGGAAACGATGGACCTGAAGAAAGTGGCCGCATTGGAAGGAGAGGTTACGTTGAGGGGTGATCTCGGGTGACTGGTTCGCCGAGCTGTTTTGTAATCTCTGAGATCTCTGCGAAACCCGCCGTGCCGATTTACTAGCTTGGGGCTGGCATAAGGGGGTTGATACTTTATTTTCTGATTCTGGTGAATAATACTCAAACGTGCTCGAGTTATGGGGCGTGTGTAATATCTGCGCTTTGGTTTTTCTTCCCTTTCCCCCAACCTTTCTTCCTTTGCATACATGACCTCCCATCTCTCGCCGATACACAATACATGAAGAGGAGAACGACGGGCACATATTGTACATTAGGTGATACCAAGGATTACTAGGCGAATAAGAGGAGATTCGGATTGCATACTCTAGCTTGATTTTGACTCTTCTGTGCTCTCATTGACCCCCTTCGTGATGTTGTATTTCGTGTTAGTTACCGTGCTTGGGGGAGCAGGTAGAGTGGATACGTAACTTTCCCATCTCAACCTTTCCCAACTCAACCCTATTCGTACTTCATGTTCCATTCACACTCAGCCGAGCTCGATTACTAGAATGGTGGTATGTTGAGGACATATACATACACGAAACTCTGGGTGTATTGCGTGTGATATAGAAGAGGGCGAGAGAGAGGCAAGTCAAGCTGTGGACGAATGGCGCAAAGCAATAAACAGATGGATACTTCGGTGCAGTGATTAAATATCTCTGTTGTATTATTACCACATCCTCGAGGATGCGTACAATACACTCTTCTTCCCCGGAGGAAGATGCTACTACGTAAACGAGACGGCAAGACCGATCGTCTAGCAAACCACATCTAAACCGCTCCCATGACCGGCTCAGCACTCCGGGCCAAGAAAACAAGCACACCACGCAAGCCCCCTTCATTGTTGGGAACCGCCATCACGACGAACAACCACCGACACTCAAGAACTTCACAGAACGAACTTTGTGAGCCCTTTAATAGGAAAATCAGTAAAACCACAGACACAATAAAGCAGTTGTTCCATTGCCTCTCCTCTCTCCGCCAATGATGATGATATCCGCCAACTCCTGGACACACAAGTTCCATGCAAAAAGAAAGGCAACACAGATCTATCCATCCGTTGTCCCCATGGTCCAAGCCCCCCTCAAGTGCCAGAAGCTAAGAACAGGGACGAAAGGATTAACAACAAAGGCACAAGGACGTTTTTACCAACAGTCCTGCGAAACGAAACGATAATAGCCTTGCCCTTCCTGCCAACAAGCCTGACGATGATGATGATGCGGTGTGTATATACCCTATGTACAATAAACCAATTTCTGGCTACGCTATGCTCCGTGCGGAGGGGGAAAAAAAGAGAACGAAAACAATGAACTAAATCAAACTAAGGGGTTATGCTCTCTCTCTCTCTCTCTCTCTCTGCTCCGTAGAGCAGTATATCTGATGAAAATGCCAGGGGAAATAGAACCAGAAATAAACGCCGCTGATGTGAATATGCAAATGTTCGCTGGGAGCATCAAATTGATGAACGACTGATGGGTGGGTAGGAGGATACGATGAGGGCGGTGGCGGTGACGGTCTCTATTTGGGAGACCCGGTGTCTTCTGCTGAACCTTCCTTCTTCATGGCCCGGTTTCGGCTCTTGGACACGTTGTTAACAGACCAGCCCCGGATCGTAGTTGGACCACTTCGCGGGGGAGGCTCATTTGCCGTGTAGTCCTTTATGGAGCCCTTAGGGTCATAATTGGAAAGGCGTAGTTCGGATCCTCCGTTCTGAACCCAAGGGCGGCTGTGGGCCATGGGCGCAGCAGCGATCTTACGATACTTGCCCGCGTTCTGGCCGTTAGACGACGAGCTAGAGTTACGTGGTCGACCGTTGGACGTGAGAGGAGGGGACCCGGAGGGTGGTATAGGCGGAGACGGCCCCATTGGCGCAAGCTGTGCATGACCAGGCAAGGGCGGTGACATGGCAGGGTAAGGGGCCAAGGCGGGAGGCTGAGGAGGGCCGTTGTACATCATGCCTGCACCAGGAGGGCCAGGGGCGAAGGGAGGCATTGGGGGTCCCGATTGAACACCCATAGGTATCATGGTATTAGGCTCATGTAGTGAGAAACTATGGTGAAAGGCTCGATGTGGCGCAGGAGGATAAAAGCTCCCAGTGTTCGTTTGCATCATGCCTCTCGGCGAGCCAAACTCTTGAGGCTGGGGTTGCGGTGCAGGACCAGGCTGAAGCACAGGAGGCCCAGCAGGTGCCAAAGCTGGGGGAGGCGGAACAGGCGGAGAGCCTGAACTCGGTTGTGCTTGCTGAACATCGAGAGAGGCATTTGATGTCACTCCACCAGTTATAGGCTTCTCCCTCTTTGCTGGTCGCAGAGGAGGAAGGACCGAACTTCCCCTTCCGGTACTTTGGCCAGTGAAGGGGTTGCGTGCAGCTGGTGTATGCGGTCGGGTCTCGGGGTTTTGAGGGGGAGCTGGGGCAATGGGTGCATATCCGGGCGTCGGGTTCAAAGCCGTCTGCAAGAACGCGTTCGACGATGGCGGCGGAGGCGCTTGACGGGGAGCAGCCCGAATTGGTGGTTCTATCAACGTTGTGCTCTCGCCACGGGGCATCTCCGGAGGACCTCGATAAAATTTGGGGGTCTCGGATACATCGGCTAGTAGCGATAGACCGAATGTATCGACAACAGATGGCATAGGCTGAGGAGCAGCGCCTGCAGCTCCGAAGACATCTCGTACGGCATCATAAGGTCTTGACGCCCGTTGGGTGGAAACAGCGACTTGAGGGCGTTCATCTCGTTCGAGGGCCATGGCCGCATCCAAAACGGTGCCAAAATTCCTAGATATGACAGCTTCGTCTTCAGCTGCGCGAGCTTCGGCCTCATGTGAAAGGAGGGCGATGTCGTGGTCTTGCTCGTCATCATAAGCTTCTGCTTCTTCCTCTGATTCGGTGAGGAGCCTCTCCTGGAGATCGCGCTCTTTCTCACGCATCTCGTCGGTTGCAATGTCATCCATGCCAATGCCTAGCTCTTCGCAGAAGGTTCCCAGCATACCAGCCATTTTGTTTTTGCGACCATCTGCCTCCAGTGCCTCGTCCATGAACATGGGTCGGACTGAACGGGCTGCGTGAAGAGTGCTACCATCCGGCGTGACCGCAACAATAGGCTTAACGCCATAGTCGTGCTCGCCGGGCGTCTCCGACTCGTTCACAGAGTCTGGTAAGAAGAAGCCATATTTGGGGTGCAGGCGGTGTTTCTTGACAATATCGGGATCCAGCTCATCGTCCTCGTAGTCAAGCACATTGTAATAGGCGATTGTCTGATCGAGGTGCCAGTTGCGCGAATTGGGCTTGTCAAGGAACTTGCCCCGTGATGCTTTCGTCGCCTTACGAGAAGAGTCGTTTGTGGAGTCGCGGAAGCCGATATCTTGATCCCCAAACTGAAATTGGCAGGGTATTATGAGCCGGTTGTTGGCTTTGGGTCCGCGCTTATGTAGTTTGCGAACGCCCCACGCGTCCGGATCTGATGCTCCTGTAGGCAAATCGGGCAAGTCTTTCTTATAGACTGGCTCGAAAGCGTATTCCGAGCCCTTGACCTCAGAAGCAGGCGACTGGCCTTCCTCGAGAGGAGTCGGGGACGGGGCGTTGGACTCAGCTTCGACCTCAAGTTCCGTTTCAGCCGACATCATACCGCCAATATGACGAGGCCGAGGAGTTGAGCCATCTTCTCCGTTGGCCTCTCGAAGTTGTCCGCTGCGAGTGCTGCTGCTGACATGCTTCTTGGGGTCCGGTTGACCATCAGGGACATCATCTGCCTTCCGCTTAGGGCCTGATCTAGGCTCTGGCTTCGGCTTCTTATGGATGGTACTCCTCATAGCAGATGCCTTGGTGTTTTCCGCTAGTAAGCTAGGATACGGTACCTCGACACCGTCTTTGAAGACCACATAGGGTCCCTGATCCTTTGCCACAGCATCTGGTTCCTCGACATACTCATATCGGAAATCAGGTACCTGGTAAGATGGTCAGGACACGAGATAAGGTTGGTGGGAGAAAAGAACTGGTACTCACATTAACTCCAGCACCTTCACGAAAGAGCTCCGATAGGATAGTAATGCGGTTGGCAACACCATCGAGTAGTTCATCGGTCACATAATCGAAACCATTCTGGAAATGTGTCAGAAGACCCGTCAAACAAAAAGCAGCCAAGTCTCAATAAATAGCTTTGCTGGTTAGTGCGACTAACCTGGTACTTGCGGTGGCTGATATCGTTATGTATCTCAAATTCAGTCTGGGCAAGCTTGATACGCTCCTGCATAACATCCTTAATGCTCTGGATTCGCGCGTCGAGCTGGTCCTGAAGTTGTTGTTTGATGACGTGGAACTCGGCGACTTCCTTGTGAGCGCCGGGGGTTGTCAATCATACGATTGATGTTGAGTTCAGCCAGCTTCTCCAGCGCGGGCTTGACGGCGCTGGCGACCTCAGAGTAGAGCTCTTTGAGTTCCTTTTGGCGCTCGTGGGCGGCCTGAACTCGGGTATCATCATAAGTCTTGTTGCGACCACGGCCTTTGCCACGGCCGCCGCCCCCACGGCCACGACCAGGTTTGCCGCGGCCTCTTCTAGAGATGGGTTTTGCAGCAGTGACGGCTGGGGTGGTGGTGGTTTTCTTGTTAGAGGCAGCCTTCCCTTTGGCCGGACTGGGAGCCGGGGAATCGGCAAGTTGAGCGTTGTCATCCATCATGTACTAACTCATGTGGGTGCGTGCCGATGGAGTGAGATTACAAATTTCGAGTGCAAGAATACGGAGTGGTTTGATGCATGTGGAGGGGGAAGTCCAAATTAGTTCTGGGCACAGATTGACAAGACTGAGCCGCGGGCTGAAGGTGGATGGGAGAAGGAGGAAGTGGTTGTGGTCGTGGTTGTATGTGTGTGTGAGTGAGTGAAAGATATTATGTGTGTAGGTGGTTCTGGCGAAAGGGAGCGAGTTGTTGCGCAGTTGGGTGCAAGACCTTCTTGACCTTTGGCTGCGGCGGACTTTGGGGGTGAATCGACAACCGGCGCGACTTCCAACAGCCGAATCAGAATAAATCAGAGGCCAATCAGGAGGAGGACAATACCGGTCCAAGTCGTCAACGGCGTAGTAAATGAAGCGAATAGGGACAATAGGCCTGAATAGCTACTGGCTCTTCATAACAACTTGAAGCCAGCCCCGGCCAGGCCATAGATTTCCAGAAGCGTTTCTTGCAACGCAGTGCACTTTCGGCGCTTTTGATTGGCCAGAGCGGATTTTATGCTGCCCGTTCCACCGGAAGTACTGGGTACCTTCCGGAAACTGCACGCCAGATGCCAATTGGATGCATGTACCATCGCCAATCCAAAGCGTGTAAGCCAACCAAAAGAAGGCGAAAATCCTTCAATTGACGGCTGCAGGAGGTCTACTTGTGTCTGTCTACCTAGGTAACTATCCTCGCTATTATGAGGCATCCCGCTTCCAATCTTCGTAGGCCTCCGCTCGAGCCGTGATGTGAATTGCACGGATAGATGACTTGACTCTCGCACGGTTGATTCTGATCAGAAACACCCCTTGAACAATGGAAAGATACGGGTTGCATCTGTCTCATGTTTGTATGTAGGCAACTTTGCACTTATATCGCGATGCCAGAGGGACAGTCTGGTACAAGTCTGATTGTCCTTTATCTGCTATCTACTTTGGGCCTTCTTTTCAAGGTCATGCCCAGCTATGCGTAGAGTGCTATTGACACGTAACCAATGCCTACTTGACCCAGCTGTAGGGTGCTAATAACAGCCCGTCGCGTCGCATCCCATCTTACTCAGACGACACGTTCGTATAGGTATCCAAAGCTATGTCCCTCCTGGAACAGCCGCCCTTGGCAGGGTATTGGATTGCGAGGCGGAGTTCATCGCGCAAACAATCAGAAACTCGGTGCTGGCAAGCGTAGAAGGTTCGCGTCGCTGTAGCAAAAAGTGCATGATGATGGCTTGCCAGAGGTAAACTCTTCTTGTCATGCCCCTGCTTGCTGACTGACACCAGCCATGTGGTTTATGGGGGCTACCATACCATATCTCAGCCGCCGAGCGCGATATCACCTACCCCAGAAGCTGCCAAGAGCCAAGAGAAGAGGCTATTCGATCGCAATCCGCTCAAATAACTAGGTATATATTTCTTCTTTGTACCTACAGAAAGATAGACCTATGCGTCTAGACCTGGGTATTCAGAGACATCCTCGCATTCCAGTACACCTGCATGCCATAATAACAGGCTGAAGCGGAGCGGACGACGACTAACATGACACCTGAAGTGAAACCCAAAGTACCGTCTACCTCAGCGCTAGGGGCGGACAAAATTCGCATTGCCCAGATTGAGCCAGAAATGCTGTTCTTTGTCGCCCCCGACCTTTCAAGCGCGCTAAACCTTGTTTAGCGCAGCGCCTATTCGTCCCGAGCCTGCCGCATTAGATAAAGTGGGGACCAGACCCAATGCGATATTGATGGATATACCAAGCAATTAAATGGTTTTTTTGCTTTTTGGCGCATCCTCGTCTGAGCACAGCGCGTCGATCCTCGCGAATCAATAGGATCTACCTTAAGCCAAGCAAGCCGTCGTGGTCAGTTACTCAAAGAGTCTAAGAAAAGCAGCAAATCGAACGAAGGGCTCGCGAGTCTCGTCAACCAACCTACGTGCAATTCTTGTTAGTTGCCAAACAACGAAAGTTGCCGTTCGGCCCATCTATACCCGTCCTCCTCCGTTCTCACGTTCCGTAGCCCGACCTCATCTCTCCGGCCAGTAACCTACGCGCCCGTGCCCCTCTTTCAGCAATTGCAGTTTGGGGGCAGATGCAGTCAGCCTAGAGCCGCCCTGAAGCTATGTCCTCGTAGCACACAAGATAAATAAAAAGGGAGCAGCTGGGGCGAGTAGTACAATGGGGGAAGCGCCGGAAGCTATCGTCGCACAAGCCCCAAGGCAGCGGGGGCGGCACAAAGCCGAAGCAGAACCAGGCGCAAAATCCGCAAGCGACCGGTGGCAACTGCCAGAAACTGCTCACCAGCAGCAGTAGCCAGAAACCGACCGCCGCCAGGGGGGGCGCGAAGCAGCAGCAGCAGCAGAAGGATGCAAACCCCACCATCCCCTTCGCGCCCGAGGACAAGATCCTGCTCGTGGGCGAGGGCGACCTCAGCTTCGCCGCGTCGCTGATGGAGGACCCTCACTACTGCGCCGACGTGACGGCCACGGTCTTCGAGAAGAGCCTCGCGGAGCTGGCGGCCAAGTACCCGCACGTGGCGGACAACCTCGCCAAGATCGAGGCCGACGCGGGCGCCAACGGGCGCGTGCTGTACGGCGTGGACGCGACCCGGATGGGCCCGTTCCACTTCACCACGCTGGCGGAGAAGGAGAACAACGAGGTCGGCGGGCGCGGCGCGGCGGGCGGCGTCCTGTTCGACCGCATCCTCTTCAACTTCCCGCACGTCGGCGGCAAGAGCACCGACGTCAACCGGCAGGTGCGCTACAACCAGGAGATGCTCGTGGCCTTCTTCGAGCGCGCGCTGCCGTGCCTGTCCTTCGCGCCGGGCGCCGCCATCGTCGTCACCCTGTTCGAGGGCGAGCCCTACACGCTGTGGAACATCCGCGACCTCGGCCGCCACGCCGGGCTGCAGGTCGAGCGCAGCTTCCGCTTCCAGGCCTCAGCGTACCCGGGATATCACCACGCCCGCACGCTAGGCGTCGTCCGGAATAAGAGCGGCGAGGTCGGCGGCGGGTGGAAGGGCGAGGACCGCCCGGCCCGTAGCTACGTGTTCGTCCTGCAAGGACGTCCCGAGGGACGAGTCTCCCCCCAGCGGGAAATCCTTCACACAGCTGAGGGAAGGAGAACAAGAAGAAGCGCGCCAGGGGCCAGGATGACGATTCTTCAGATGACGAGTAAAACATTCAAAATAAAGCATAATACATTTATCATAAAGCATTCGTGGCCTTCCTGTACCCCGTCTGTCAATGCCCTCCAATTTGATTAGACAAACGTACGTGATGGACACTCGATACGAATGTCGCCGGCATTCCGATTCCCCGATGGCATGCGCCTTCGCTTTCCAAGTGCAGACCTCGGGACCAAAATAGGTGCTATAGACCACTAGGCACTTGAATACAGTACCTGCATGAGGCGGTAGAGAGTACCCTTTACTTCGCACCTTGAAGGCAGGAGATTCCGGGGCAGTGTTGAATCTCCGGCAATTGAAGATGACCCGGAAATCCGGTCGAAGAATACCGCCGGACCAGGCTGCTTGTTTATAACTCCTAGCATTACTGCCCGCCGATGTTTAATCCAACAAGACGATGCACTCCTCTCGCGTTGTCGCTACACCCATTCAAAAATCTTCAAGGTTGCTCGCCTTACTATCCTAGAGAGGTTGACCAGTGGCCATGTCTAGCAACCTCAGAGCCGACCCAGAAAAGACTGCGCATCCAGAGCTTGATGATCCCAGCCACGAACCAAACGATGCCCCTAAAGTAGAAGAGAATCCTCCGCCCGCCCGATGGCAGCACTGCTGCATGATTGGCCGTCCTCAAGCCTGGTGCTGCTCCTTCTCGAACCCTTGCTGGATCAACAACAGTATGCTCTCATTTCTCTATATGGCATCCAGGCATCATCGTCATACAGATCGACTAACGCCAATGCCTCTTCACGTCTTTGGCTTATGATGGCGTCGTTGGTGACCGAATGCTACCAATTCCTCCTGGCCCAGGGCGTCTGCAGTGCCATGGGCGTTGCCTATCTATACTCACTGGGCAAATTCTTAGTGGATCTCCTCTCCTCCATCCTTTGCGCGTTCTTTTGCCGACTGAGTGCTCTTTCGGGGATCTCTGAGTTCGCCATTCGGATCCCCACCCAGCAGAAGTCCATCGCCATCGGCTTTGTCATCATATCCGGGTTCGAGGCGGGGGCGTTCATCGGCTATGGGCATGAAAAAGTCGCGCCGCCCAGTTGGATGAAGCAATATATAACCACCAAAGGATCGCGGCTAGGTGCACGATGGGCGGGAAGAGGGGCATTGAACGTCAAGGATATATTTTATAGCAAAATCTACTCAATGTCGCGATAGTGTGATCGTGGCTTGACGATTTCCACGATTTCTTGCCCTTTCTTGTACGTTACGGTTATATCGATGTGGAATTTGCCGTCCTTGTAGCTGTCGTACGATTCGCTGACGCTCACTAGTGCATGGGTTCTACCATCCCAATGTTCAGCATAGTGGTGGCTGTCATGTTCATGCCGTAGACACTGTTGGAATTGCTCGAGTGCAGTCTTCTTCCTGAAGTCTTTATTTTCGGGTTTGTAGAGGGTTAGCCGGCCAATCTCCCACTTTCCTTCTTTCCTCACAAAGACGTACGACTTCACTTTTCGTGTACCGGTCGTGGCTTCCAAGCTGAATATACAAAGCACTAGGCATTCCATCGCATGGTGGGTCTTCACAGACAGTTCTGGAGACAGTTTTGTGTCGATACTGAGAAGCAGAAACAAGAGGAGACCTCTTTCGTATCTTTGCTTTTCCAAAGACGAAACGACCCATCCTGAGGGTACCAGGCAGATTGCGGCGCTACTTGTTCGATCCTCACATACGGAGCAAGCTTACGGGGGGAAATCCAGCTTAACAACGACCTGCTTGTGAAACTCGTTTTTCAATTTGTCGGATTGCTGTTCCGTCAACTCTCTGAAGGCGTATATGGTGGGCTGCTCTTCGTCCTTGCGCATCACCGTGTGTTCTTCAGCATGTTTCGCATAGAAGATTTGACCAGCTCCGAACGTATTCACTCTTGAGTTTGGTCAAATAAATCCCCAGTGTCGGTTTGCGGTTTTCAGTACTGGAGCTGTCAGGGACTTCGTTGAAGCATTCCAGATCCACGGAAGTAACAACCATGCTCTCGATCCGCTCGTTTTGCATTCGGTTAAGCTGGTCAGACTCAGAGAGCTTACTGCACTCAGAATGGTCGGGGCTCTCGACCAAGGCTGTCAATACACAGTTGAAGCGTAGACCTTTGTTGGTGATCGAATACTCGTTGTCGTATCGAGAGGCTGAAGGTACCCTCGTTACACTTGCACAGTTAATGAACTCTGCGGGGGACCTCGCGAACAGGCCACGGAATCTCTGCTGGTCCTCGGGTGCAGCCACCCACGCAAATATCGACATGTCGTTCGTCGATCTGCTGATTTCCTCCTGAAGTCGGAGAAACGCATTCTCGCTCTCCCCGTAGAGAAGCGGCACGTAGACTCCGAAAATACCAAGCAGACAATACGCCCGGTCTTCCTTCCGCGTTATTTCCCGCTTGGCGGCCCAGGAGAACCGAGCAGCAACCGAGTAGTCCTCCAGCTTTCGCTGCCAAGATAATGCGCCTGGCGGTATACCGGTTATCGGAGCCAACGCTTCAGCCCAGTCCCTCTCTTCAAACCTCGAAGGGACCAAGACTCATCGTAGAACTGTACATGATTCGGCGCGATCAATTCTTGGAGCGTCCAGCCTCGGGTAAGCCATCGACACTGACTGAACGACGGGGGAGGCCAAAAGTCCAAGTAACTTTCAAGCGATGGGTTTGATAAGAGGTCATACAAATAGACGAAGCATCTAGATGACAGCTCGTAGTATCTGGACATGGAATTGATGGCCTCGGACAAGTCGGCGCTGCTGGATTTGTCAATGCAGCATGTATCTACCCAGGCATAGTCGAGTCTGTATTCTTCCCGGGCAAGCTGACAGGTCATCTTAATCTTGTTGAATCCCTTCTTGCGGCTAGCAAAATGCAAATCCTGTCGATGGGGCTTAGCGGGAGCTTTTCACAATAGATTTGTGCACTCACCTGGAACTCTTGGAAAGAGACCTCCTCTTCTTCCCACATATGAGAGAGGATTGCATATTGGACTGGACCTCTGAAGGGTCGGTCTTGAAGACAAGCTTGAGCGTGTCGGTGTCAATGAGCCACATAGTGTCCCAGAAGCCTTCTGATGTTGGTATTTGGAAGTCGAAGAGTTACGCAGCCTGGTCTGGTTGCACAAGCGGCCGAGAGACGAGCACTGGCTGCCTAGAACTGAACTTGAGCCTTAGGCATCAAGATTTCTTGAGCGTGCATAATGCTGCAAGTCACAGCTGACGACACTCCTGGTGCCCAATCAATCGTAAGCACAGCTTTGATTACATCTTCATTGCATGGATAACCAAAAAGTGGCCTCCGATAACAGGCTAAACAAATGGTGTTGAAAAAACATGTAACATAAACCCAACGCAACTATATTGATAGGCGAATTGGTTTCATCCATCTCAGGGTATACATATATGCTCGCTCCTTCTGCTCTATGAGTATTGCCTCGAACTACAAACGGCAACTCTTCGGTGCGTGTCAATGCATACCTCATTAGGGTAGATATGACAATACAAACATATGAATGTCCTTGAAGCCCTGCAGCCATACATTGCTGGTCGATCTTTGCCACTACGCTGTGTCACAACAGAATGCGTGCAATATCTCTTTTCACATCGCTTTCCGCTTAGTCAAGTAAACGGTATATGATTCGTCGCCATCGCAGTATAAAGTCAGGGGCCTTCAAGACAGCAACTATAGCGCCCTCCGGCAAGTCATCGAGCCCCTGAATATCAAAATACCTTCAAACCCATTGCTCGCGCTCGTCTCTTGCTCGCCAATGTAGTATCAGGACATTCATCTGTCTCGGCACGCCCCTATGTCACATCCACTTAGCCCACCTCCAGGGATAGAAACCAAACTTGCTATACTCTTGTGCTCGTTCATTGGCCTCAAAAATCCGTATAGTCCATACCTATAAATCAACTGGCCCTATCATGTGTAGAGAAGAAAGTAGTAGCAAGTCCTCGAGTACATCCATGTTGCAAGTTGATAGCATCCAAACCGCTAAATCGTACATACATCAGACTATCATGACCCGTTATGCTCGAGGCCGCCCTATAGTAACCCAAACGCCCAAGGAGATATAAAGTTTCCTAGTTACACAAATAGCAAAATCGAAGCTCGATATAACCGCTCAAATAGACAAATATCCTTCCTAAAAACAAGCCGTCCCTCCTTTATATGTCTCCAGACTCTTGGATTTATGATAAAAACGATTCTCGTTGTTCCGGACGCTGCAGAATCGACAACACTATCAAAGTGAGAGGTAACCCAATTTAACGTTAAGAACAAAATACCTAAAATAGGAAGAAGGGGAGATGAACAGAAAGAAAGAAAGAAAAGACAGCGATCCGCCAAATGCTTTGGAAAGTCACGCTCTATGTGTTTGAAAATATCGAATCCAGTTTAGGAAAGAGCTACGCCGGTTGCAAATGCTTAGGTTCGATGTGTAATAGAAGATGGCGGTTGCGGAGGTTGCGGAGGCGACATGTCTCGTGATATATGCTCAGATACACTCCTGGAGCGATCCCTGTCTGGGAAGATGGGGTCTAGCGATCTCCCACTATCATGTCCTCCTCTAGGCAAGTCATACGGTGATTGGCGTGACGCCGCGGTCGTATATTGAGATGTCATTGACGTAGTAGGCTGTGGCAGATGCGTTTGTTGTTGTGGTGACGGTGGTGGTAGCGGGTTCGGTGTATGCTGCATCGCCTGCACTTGGAAAGCGGGCGACTTGTTGGCATCAGCCGCAAGTGCCCCGCGTTCTCGGGGCGACAGCGTAGACCGCTCCACCTGCTCGATAGGCTCTGGAAGCGCTCGCGGGACATCCTTAATCGAGGCTGGAGACTTCAAGGGGTACGCAAGTCCCGTGGGCGAGCTCTCGATGGCGTTAACTCGGCCGCGCATCCTAGACCTCGGATCTGCGGGGCTCCCCGAGACTTCGTAACCGGGCGAAGAAGCATAGTCGCGCTGCGGCGCAATGTTGATCGGGGCCAAGGGAGCAGGCGTTATAGGCGCATATTCGGTGGACCTTGGATAGGTGGCCCGAGCCTGGGCTTCCTTGTCTGCTTTGGAGGGCCGGCCACGTTTCTTCCCAGTGCTCGTTAATGACGGAGTGGTGGTGGTGAAGGTATTGGCAGTCATGACCGGAGGGTACCCGTTCAGAGGAGGTCGCGGCTGGATGATGCGCTGTGCCATAGGAGGTTCGGATGGTGCCGCCACGGCCTGTCGCTTGATAGGCTGCTCGTTCAACTCGCTCAGTGACTTGCGCTTCAGGCTCGCGAGGTGATTCGGAGGCGTTGGATACTGCACGGGTAGCATCTTCTCGACCACTCCCATACATTGGTGCATGTTGCGACCTGTTCCATTAGACGTCTGCAGCATCAGCTTTAGGCGGCATGCGACCACTTACCAACAGGAAGTTGCATATACATCCAGTTTTGCTCCACATGGTTATTCTTGATGAAGTCCACGAGAAGGTGCACGTCTATAGAGCTAGCTTTGATCATTTCACCGAGCACAAAGCGCTGTAGAAGACTTTTGGTCAGATGGAACAGTCCAGTAGAACGGGAATGTCCTCGAAGCGTACCGTCTCAATATCCGAGAATGAGGTCTCCATCTTCAAGGGTTACGCGTGGGACGAGGCCAAACTGAGGGGCAATGAACTTCGGTATAATGCAAAAGAGCGTCCCTGGATCGCATATCACCCAAAACGATAAAGGTGCCGGAGTTGGAACATGGGTTTGAATATAAATAAAGCTGGAAGAAGATGCAGTCGCTGTGGGGGGGGTGAGGAGAGAGACGCCCGGTCTACTACAGAGCTCCAGGCCTCCACGGTGGGTGGCTATGGTCGACGAGGCAAAGCCGCGCAGTTGTAGGCAGTCGCCCGAAGCGTGACAAGTTTGTTGAAGAAGGCAAGGAAGTGAAATCCAAGGGTCAACAGACGCGCGCAATGAACGGTTGGTATGGCCTAGCGCGCGTCTTTCTCTGCCGGGAGGGGGTCAAACAAGCGAGCGAATATATTGAAGCGTGAGAACCCAAGTAATACAGGAACGAGGAAGGCGTCAAGCGTAAGTCGCGGTTTGTTGCGACGGCACAATGCGGCCCACACAAGACCGAGGGCAGTTGTCGTCCTGGCAGGCAAGTATGTAATAAGTAAGCCAGGTAATAAGGTGAGGTAACAAGGGTAGGTGAAGCTAGCGGAAGCTGGTAGGGTTGTCTGGGGTCCTGGGAGGGATCCCGGGAAGTTTCAATTGTTACAATTGTCAAGGTTGAAGTCCGCGAGTCCTCTTTTTGCCGAAGGCGTGTCTTGGGCGTCCGTGTTAAACTGGGAACTGGGAACTGGGGTGGAAGGGCAGGCAGACAGACGTCTCTCGTTTCCCCGTGTTGCAAGACAGATGCACAAACAACCAAAAACAGTGCCCCCCAAGTGTATCCTCCAGCAGCAGCAGCAGGAAAACACCACTCTTTTTTCAGTCGGCAGAGCAAGACAATATCGTAGGAGGACCCAGTCCATGCATGACGTTCGAGCTACTGTTAAGGCGTAGAGGCAGTCTTGGTTCGATGGATCCCATGCACCTGACACAAAGTCTGACCTACATGTCCGACTTGGGTAAAGTAATGATGGTAGCTGCAGTAATAGGATACCGGGTCCAACATGTGTTGAGAGAGGTCGCCGCATATAGCTCGCCTTAGTTGCAAGACCAACCATTCGCAAGGATGCCTGTGACCGACCCTGCAACCCTGTGCTGCGGGAGAAGGAAACAAAAAAAACCAGACCAAAGTCGCAGGTTTAGTCTTTGGGGATATGGCGCTTGGCCGCTTGTACCCAAAAAGGCAGAGAGGCATATTGGGTCGTAATATGCCAGACCAGCAGCAGGTAGAGAGAGCTCCCCCAGCCATGCATAGTCCATGCAGCCCTCAGGATCCGACCTCAGCTTCTGAGTGGGCCAGCTGCTCGAGCGTGCAGATGCGCGATCCCCCTCCAGGCCGGCGAATTATTGCCTCCCTCTGACTACCTCTGTCATACGGGGGTCGCCTGACTTGACTGCTCCTCCATCCCTAACTGATAAATCATGCTTTTTCTGCTTCGGCTATCGCATGCACCAACCGTAAAAGATTGTCTGGCTAGCTTCGTGGGTGTTTTTATCCACAGTATCCTCCCTCCTCTCGTGTATGTCGCAAATCCATCAAATAAGACAGACAGATTGACCAGAGAGGCGGCATCTTCGCTTCTCTAGGCCTCTACGTAGTAAGTAGCAGGCCATTTTAGCTTCTTGTCGGGTAGTAGTGGGGGTTTGTGCTGACTCGGGAGCCATTCCCCGCCGCTTGTAAGTCGTAAATAGATCCCGATGGGTGTGTTCCATGATTCTGATTGACGTCGACGCCGCCGCCATCGAGGCCTATGCCAAGGAAGGTCTCCCCTCCCACACGAGCCTGGCACTTTGAGCGCTGTCTCGACGCATCATAAGATCCAGCTCTCATAAAGACGGTGTGCGCCGCAATAGACGGGATTCTACCGTCAGCGAAAACAAACATAAGCAATTGGACTCCCGTTAGCCTCCGTGCTACCAGATATTCCTCCGGCATAGGTCCCAGTCCTTCGGTCTCATTGGTGGTCCTGCCATTGTTTTGCTGGCCGTTCTCCACGTCGAGGGCAGAAGTAGTGAGCATAGTGAGCCTGCCTGGGCGGATTGAGTGGTTGAGCTGCGCTGGGGATTCTCCAATCAGACTGCAGAAAGAGCTCTTGACCTTTTCAGAGGCCAGCCAGGAGCACAGATCAAGGGTTCGTCACAATTGGGCAGTTCGAGGCTCCGAGCCGCAGGGTCGCTGTGCTCCATCCTTTATATGTAGGTATAAAGATGTCCAACTTCATGTCCCAAAAGACTAGAGGAGCCGCAGAAGGGTGAGAACGTGTCAATGGATGGATCTCTGCAAGCTGCGGGTGTCTGACATGTCTTCACTATATATACGTGCAGGCCAATTCACATACCGCTCTTTCGAGAGAGCCCGACTCCAATCCAAGTCCTGGCAATGCATAATGAGCTGGCAGCTTCTCATAGGGGGACCCACTAAACCACGCTTCCGTCATGGCCTAACCTAAGAATATATCTTCTAGGGTTCGGAGCGTTCAGCTGTATAGAGGATGGCGATATATATGAAAGATCTGCTAGTTTATGCAGTATGCGGTTGGCCCATTCCCGTCTTCTGGGATGTATGCAAGTGTGTGCTGAAATGGACGACAACCGTTTGTTCTCCAGACGCCAGGTTGAATCTCGTCGCTCATCCTATGCCACCCACGATACCACACCACTGTATATAGGTCATTCATGCCAGAAAAAAGTATGTCCGAATCTTACATGGATGCTTTTCTTTTCACAGCCAAGTCTCATTATTATCGTTGAAGTTAAGGAAGCAGAGAGGGCAGGAAGGGCGAAAGCAAGACTTGGATATCAAGAGGGGCTTCGCTTCTTAAGTTATTTCCATTATTAGTTACTAGAACATGCACCTAAACGTGGCTGCAACCATTGCCCCCCAAAAGCCCGCAATCATACCCTGGGAACTGCATCATTCAGGATGTTCAAGGTGTATACCTTGGGCAGAAGACATGGGCCATAGACCTTGGATATCTCTCCATTTCTACACGAGAGTCCAATCCGGCTTAGCTGGTGGATAGCAACCAAAGCAAGTATGTGTCTATCTACATACCTTGTCACCTGTTCTACGGAATCGAAGTGCATAGCATGGCAGGGACGAAAACTCAATCTGCAAATGCACTAGGTAATACAACATGGAACCCATACGCCATACATGTAGCGCTTGTAGAAAGAGAATGTCTGTTCCCGTCACATATATTATCGGTAATTTCCTACATAGCATAGCTGTCGACTCTCGCTTCAGTCCTGGAGACAAGATGTAAACTGCCAGATACAATTTATAGTTATGATTCTTAGTGGATTCATACCGGCAGCTTTCAGTAGGTACTTCCTACCTCTTTTCTGGAAAACCTACCGTAAGCTCTTGGAAATTTGTTCTATCCCTATTTTCACAGATCTTAACTTGAACTGATTTCTTGCATCTTGGGGACAGTAGTTAAACCAACTGATTATACAGGATGTGAGACCTGTATACAGGTACCTCGAGAAAGGTGAGCTGGATACTACTTCTGATTTGACAACTCATCTGAGGCGACTTACACACTCTGTAATAAGAGGTTCATTCATATAGGCAGGCTTGATATTGAATCTTTGTCAATGTCCAGCAATCACGGCGCTGGGCCCCAATGTTGCGCACGGACCAGACGGCAAAGACGGAGGCGGTATCCCCGACTAACCTCACCTTCTGAAAGCTGGAAGTACATGCCCACATGTAACATGACCTACCAACCTGCCTGGTATCGTGAATTTGGAAAGGGCAGTCCTCCACCCGCGGTCCCGTCACCGTACTTGCTACCTCCTTGCGACAACGAGCTCACCCCGGGGTCCTCTTCGCTCATTGTCCCCAGTAGTTGATCAAGAAACTCTTCCCACACGCGACTTTGTTGTAGTATGTCGCATATGCAGTGCAATTGATTGACCTAAGCGTGTTGACAGGCAATGTCACAAACAGCAGTGCAGAGCTAATGGTTCCCTTCCCATTGCCCTCTTTTTTTCTCCATATCCGCGCTCTGCTGCGCTGCCGGCGCCCATTGAACTTTCCCATCTCTCTCGCCTCTCACCACGCTACCTTCTCCCTTCTTTTCCCCACAAAACCTTCTCGCGCATGTACGCCGGAACCTCAGCTGGCGTCGCGCTCTGCTGACTTTTTGACTACTTGTCGCCCTCTCTTGTCCTCCGCCACTTTAGGAATATTTTCCGTCCATCTTACCATCCACTGTCCCCCATCTGCACTGCAGCAGCGCAACGTCCCAGCCGCGAACCCAAGTCGACCCGCGGCGTGAGGCGCCCGACGCAACAATGGAGGACGAGGAGCGCGTCAAAGATGGCTTGGAGAACCTCAAGGTCGAGACAGGTGAACAAGGATCGGGCATTGATAGCGACAGCTTGGTGAAGCAGGAAAAGGGCAGTGCATTACCTAGCCCAGATCGGAGTAAGGGCTCGAGGTCCAGGACAAGATCACGGTCGCCCAGCATGTCGCCCGACGAGCAGAAAGCACGTAGCGAAAGTGCATCGACACCGGACGGAGCCGCACCTCCAAAGCCCCTGCGAAAGGCATCCTCGAAAGCGGTCCCGCGAAAGGCTCCTCTCTTCAACGAATTGCCCGATATGACGGAAGTATCCAAGGAGCATTTCCAGGTCATTCCGGACTGTCTGTATGGCTCTAAATCGCTTGGATCTACCGAACACGACGCATTGGATTGTGACTGCGATCAAGAATGGCGTACGTTACACCATGATATCTCTAAACCCCGTTGCTCGGGGTGTTTTTGCTGACTTGGGCCTGTTAGGGGATGGCATGAACCACGCCTGTGGCGAAGACTCGGACTGCATCAACAGGGCCACCAAAATGGAATGCGTCGACCAAGAGTGCAATTGTGGTGACGGTTGCCAGAACCAAAGATTCCAGCGAAAGCAGTATGCCGACGTTTCGGTCATCAAGACCGAGAAGAAGGGCTTCGGACTGCGCGCGAACAGAGATTTACAGGCCCACGATTTCATCTTCGAGTATATCGGTGAGGTGATTAATGAACCGACCTTTCGACGCCGAATGATGCAGTACGACAAGGAAGGCATCAAGCATTTCTATTTCATGTCACTGAGCAAGCACGAGTTTGTAGATGCGACCAAGAAGGGCAATCTCGGGCGTTTTTGCAATCATTCCTGCAATCCCAACTGCTACGTGGACAAGTGGGTGGTTGGCAACAAACTGCGCATGGGCATTTTTGCCCAATGCAAGATCCAGGCCGGTGAGGAGCTGGTCTTCAATTACAACGTGGACAGATATGGTGCCGACCCCCAACCATGCTATTGCGCCGAGCCTAACTGCATTGGATTTATTGGCGGTAAGACCCAGACCGAGCGTGCGACTAAACTGTCAGATGCGACCATCGAAGCCCTCGGTATTGATGATGGCGATAGCTGGGAGACAGCCGTCGCAGTGGTCAAGAAGCCCCGCAAGAAGAGAGCTGGCGAGGATGACGAGGAGTATGTTAATAGCATACCGGCCCGTGGCCTCGACGAGAAGGGCGTGCAGAAGGTTATGGCTTCTCTTATGCAATGCAAGGAGAAATGGATCGCTGTCAAGCTGCTGGAACGCATTCAAGCATGCGAGGAGCGCGTACTTCCCTACGTCCAGCGCATGCACGGATACGAGTTCCTCAAAACCACACTAAACACCTTTAGGGATGACCACAACGTGGTTCTCCAAATCCTCGACATATTGGATAAATTCCCCCGTATGACCCGCAACAAGATCGATGCCTCCAAGATCGAGTTGGCCATTCAACCCCTGACCGGCTCTGAGCACGAAGATGTGGCACGAGAGTCCAAAAGATTGCTGGAAGACTGGAGCAGTCTGGAAACTGGATATCGTATCCCGCGAAAGGCCCGAAATGCACAGGGGACACCGAATAATGCGCAAACTGCCAATTCGTTTGGAGAGCGTCGCAGCGCTCGTGCCGAAGAGCCTGTTAGCGCCAAACCTGCAACCGTCGTCCCATTGCCCGACAATGTACCCAAGGGCCCTCGCAGCACTGTGCCACAGCGGAATACCAACTTTCAGACTCAGCGACACCGCCGGCCCCCGGATCCTTCCACCCTTCCTGCCGGATGGTTCATTGTGACCGATAAGACTGGCAGTTGGTATTATTACACCAAAAGTGGCCAAACCACTTGGCACAAGCCAACAGCACCTGCTCCTGAGATAGCCGCACAACAAGGCTTTTTCAAAGCCATCAAGGAACAGAAAACATTACAGGATATCATTGACTCTCTCACGAAGCCCGAAAGTACTGCGGCGTTGAGGAGATCTGCATCGCAGACTCCGCAACACGTCACCACCCCTGCACAGGAGCACAAAAAGGACAAATGGCGTTCTCTACCGATGGACAAACAGATGAAGATATACGAGAACACAGTAAGTCGTATCTTCTGCTGCACCTTTGAATGAACTACTGCTCACAAATCTTCTCTAGCTTTTCCCACACGTGAAGTATGTTACGGACAAATTCCGGTATAAGCTCCCAAAGGACGACTTGAAGAAGTTTGCCAAAGAGATCAACAAGAAGCTTGTCTCTTCCGACTACAAGAACAAGCGCGTAGATGATCCAACTTCAATCTCCGACAAGCAGGAAAAGAAGGTCAAGAAATACGTGAAGGAGTTCTTTGACAAGGCTGTTCAGAAGTATACAGCCCACGAGAGAAGGAGAGCCGACCGGACAGAGCAGAGTAGCAATGCCGCTTCGCAGGATCCCGACTCCTCGTTGGATGCTTCTGCTCGGGATGCTGAAGTTGTATTAACCGACGATGAAGATGCTGCGCCGACTCCTGCCAGCTCTGAACGAAAGCGAAAGCGTGAGGAGGATGACGCGGGCTCTGCTACTGCGACACCCTCAGAAATACCCATCATCAAGCGTCTGAAAGAAGACGAGGGAGGGTTGGCGAGCCCTCCCCCTCCACCACCTCCTCCGCCGGAAGGTGACAACCCAATGGATGCCGAGGTAACCGAGCAAGACCGCATCATGCAGGAACAGGAAGCTACTCAGGACAGCGTCGACTACGCTGAACGAGAGCGACTGCGTGAGCAAGAAGCTGCGCTCGAGAGAGAGAACGAGCTTAATATGCTTGATTTTGAGCAAGAGCAGCAGGGAAAGGATGACGTTCATGGCAGCATTGGCATCGCTGATGGTAACTCTAATATGCAGGAGGGCAGTGATATGGAGCGAGCCAACGAAGCTACGAAGCATGAGGTGATGAGCCATTAGGTTAACCCCTCCTTCGCCTTTACGGCTTCGTCTCAGCCCGTGTATCTGTCACTCGTGCCAGCTGCTAAAGTGATCTAAGAATGGGCCAGGATTGGAGATGTGAATAACACATGCTCATCGTGAAGAGCGACGTATGGGAGAGGTCTTCTCCTGGACCAGAAATGTATATTATTGCCCTACTTATACGGCCCCTTATGTGGAGCCTCGGCATATTCGTCTTTTTTTTTACACAACCTCGGTGTTGCATTCTTGTATCAAAAAAGGGGCAGGGGTCTGTCTTGCATGGAGAGAAAGATATTTTTTTCCTCCCAACGGTCTTACATAACATCATTGGTCTGCATCTCCCGAGCCTGAGTGTATAGGCGTTCTGCGTTTTAGTCTTATCTGTTACTTAATTCCCATATTATACGAATCGGTTTTGGAGGAGCAAAGAAGCAGAGCATCAGGAGTTCAGGGAGAGGGCTTCTTCGTCTTCCATACTACATTATATACAAACGTTGCTTCTCGACGAACAATGTGGGGATCCAGGCTGCCCAGAAGCCAGCCTGCCAGCCAGTCAGTCAGTCAGGTCTCTTTCGATGTTGCGAGACTCAGGTGGGCGGGCCAGTGTGTTCATTGTTACGGTGGAAAGAAAACACGGCATAAGCTTGGGCCCTGGGCCGTGCAGGTTTGGGCAACGCATGGCATGGCAGTGAGACGGGCAAACAGCATCCAAAGGGCTTTGGGCGATCAATTGCCAACAAACAAGTGGCGACCCAGATGAGAAATAAGAAGAAGAACGGGCCATAAGAATAGAAAGCCCAGGAGGCGACGGAAATGTTCATATATGCAAAACGTGGGTGGTCGTCACCACTAGATGTTTTTTGGAATATACCCATACTTTCTACATGACGCGAAGAAATATGTACAGTACTCCTTGACGAACCAAGGGAGAACAAAAGGGAGCAAAAAAGGAAGAAGAGCGGGCCGCAATCTGCACGCATATTGATATTCCTTGCTGTATCACCATGGCTGTCGGTCACCACGAACGCTCTGGGTTGGTCGAAACGGGGCAGGGGCTTCTTGTCGAGACATAATCAACCAATACAACAAAGCCCATTAGGCTCATTTAACCCATTTCTCGTCTCCTATGCATAGGTCACTTCATAAAGGCCAGGATATGTAATGTTATATCGTATTATTGATAATGACGCTGCTCTCATGAACGCTGGTATTGTTTGTGTAAGTGACTAAACCGACCAAATAACCATCTTTGGTCGGTGGGTGCCTCGTCTTGAAGAACACCAGCCAATGCGCTTGAAATGTGAAGTACTGTAAAAATCCAGAAACCAGCAGAAAATCAACCCAATGCTAAACCAGAAAGCTAACCCCTTCCAAATATCCAAACCCCAAAATGACTTCCAAGTATCATTCAATACCCAATTCTACAGTGACCCGATCCTCCCCAAATGATGTCCAATCATGCAAAATTTGAATGAATCTAGGCACTCGTGACAACCTTCTCCAGTGTGTCCAGGAGAATATCGGCGTGCTGCTTCTCGAAGATGAGCATGGGTCGGAGGCGGACGGCGCTGACACCGCTGCCGCCGATGTTGACGCCCAGCTTCTTGGCCTTGGCGATGAACTGGTCGCGCTTGGGGTTGTCGAAGGCGATGAAGGTGCCACGGTGCTTGCCGCGGAGGTTCTGGAACTCGCCGGGGTACTTGCGCGAGAGGGCCTCGAGCTTGCCGTACAGGTAGTCGCCGACCTTGGCCGTGTTGGCCACCAGGTCGAGGCGCTGCACCTCGTCGATGATGGCGCGGAAGAGGAGGGCGCGGGCCGGGTCGCCCATCCACGTGTTGAACTGACGGTAGGGCTTGTTGGGCCGCAGCTCCGGGTTGCCGAAGTAATAGCCCGCCGCCTGCGCCTTCTTGGAGAAGGTCACCATGTCGGGCGGCGAGGGCAGGTCCAGTGGTCGTGCGCCCAGAACTTGCCGGTCGCGCCGACACCCGTCTGGACCTCGTCCACAATCAGGAGGACATTGTGCTTGGCCGTGACCTCGCGCAGGGCGCGGAAGAAGGCGGGCGAAGCATGGTTGTCACCGCCCTCGGACTGGATGGGCTCGACAATGACGGCGCAGGGCGGGATGTGGTAGTTCTTGATCAGGTGCTCCACCTCGGCGATGGAATCAGCCTCGGCCTCTGCGTTCTCCTCGGCATGCTCCTCAAACGGGTACTTTAGCAGGGGGAAGGTGGCCTGAGGCCAGTCGAAGGCGGGGATGTCGAGCTTGTGGATAGGCTTGGAGCGCGTGGTGGATAGCGAGCCAAAGAGTCGGCCGTGGAAGGCGGTCTTAAAGGACATGATGGACAGCTCGGAAGCGCCGGGCGTCTGGTTGTTCATAGAGGACTGCATCTCCTCCTCGGTGAACTCGACAGTAGGGCCGCCTCGCTCCTTCATGCGGCGCCACATGAAAGCGGCTTTGTACGCGGTCTCGTTGGCGTCGGAGCCTGCCATGGCCGTAAAGACCTGGTCGAGACCCTTGGGGGCCACCTTGAGCATACCGGTCTCGAGGATCTCGGCCCAGTTGTGGGAGGGGAAGTTGCCCAGCGCGGGGCGGTTGATGATGGCATCGATCATCTCGGGGCTCTTAGCAGCCTCGACGAGGACCGGGTTGTTGTATCCGAGGGGGATCGAAGCAATCTGGGCATAGCTGGAGCGGCGTGTCAGTCAGAGCTTACTCTTATCGTACCGACTCTCTCTCTACGTCTCTCGTGCGACTGGGTACTTACACATCAAGCAATTTGTTGCCATCGGGGTCGACAAAGTAGTTGCCGAAGCTCTTGGTGTAGTCTGCCATCATGTTCAAGCTTCGGGTGTCGAAGACCTTGTCCAGCTTGGCAATGTGTTCCTGGGTCTTGGGACCAGGAATGGCCGTCTTCAGCTCGGGGGCCTCGGGCTCCCGGGGTAGAAGCTGGAAGACATTCTGGATGAGAATACTGAGAAGGGACGTGTGATGGATTGAGTTAAAGATAGTCTGGGAGCAGCTACGGAGGGGGCAGAGAGTCGCTTTCCGGCAAGGATGAGTGGTCGCATACCACTGTGACGAAGAGCGGCCATGGCGACGGGTTTATATGTGTGAGAGGATGAGCTTGTGGCCGTTCCAAGTGCTTAAGGCAGGCAAACGATAAGCCCGTACTACTGGATACTAGTAGCACGAGGGACGGCTTCTCTAATCTGATCTGATGGGAAATGTTTGGGCCAAACGAGAAGCAATTATGAGAGAGAAATCCACACCAACTCAATTGGGATTGTCCAAGCGAGCAGGGAGGAGTTACTGGAGCAGGAGAGGAGCAAGCAAACTTTGAGGGGCGAAGAGATGAGAGGAGACTAAAATAACAATAAAATGGGATCGGATTAGATTCTGGGTTTTATTACCTACCTGTACCTACGGATGCATTATGTACTTGCCGAGAGACAGCGGGATGGAGAGACGACCAAGACGCGCCCTTATCGCTGCCTTCTCCAAATCCAGGTCCGTAGAAGGAGGGAAAGTGACCCAAAAGGACGGAGGGGCAGCCGGCATACCAAGCTTTGCGGGGTTGAAGCGGCGAGTCTCATTGGCGCATCCCCTCGTTACGTCAAGGGTTTTTCCAGGGTGTCCTGCCTAAGATCATATCATCACCTTCGCCGAAACCCCGATGCACGCTGCAATATTACCACCCATTATCGCATGAAATTGCCTCATTCGGACTCTGTGCCTCAAATGGCGTGAAAGGCGGCCCTCGCTTTTCCCCTGAGTATATACTGCTCAACCTAGCAATTCTAGGCCCAGCGTGACCACGCATAGTACGGAATCCATCATGGCCCTATCTGTCGCCTCCAAGGCACGCTACCCCACTCGTCCACCACATGTCTGGGGCTCTCTGGCGGCTAGTCTCGATCGGGCATGTCCATGCGAGGCCATGACTGTTGATAAGACGGGACTGATACGATTGCTACTACGAAACTATGACCGACATCGCTGAGCGGGAGATCTTGGCAAGGCGGGCTTGAGTCTTGACATCCTAATCTTGTGTCTTTGTGGGAATCAATTGATAAAATATCAAACAAAAACCGTTGTTTGTCGGCGGCGGTTACACGGTTTCTATCAAACTGCCTGGTGCCTCCCAACGTTCGTATCGATAAGTAAGCTAGAACAAGCGGCTGTAAGGTTGTAAAACTACTACAGACAGCCCCCTCGTTATCGTTACACAACTGACAACCACTAAGGTTAGTCAGTCAATCAGCTCCAACGTCGGTGGTAAAGTCTGATTGGCAAACCACAGGGATAGCCCAACGGTTTGGCGATGCTTGTTTGCCTGCTACGGGTTTGAGGCTAACGACAACTCACCACCTCAGTCTTATAAGGCAACCTTGAGGCAAACCAGCAGAAGTTACACAACTGGGCTTCCCATGTCGTTACACGGCCTTTGCTCTATGGACGGGGCGAGATGAGTGAGACCCTCACGGCTGCCCGCTATGCGTAGCTGCTCCTATCCGTCCACCCCGGCTGCAAGTGGCTCCAATCCCGCGTGAACTTGAAGCTCGTCTGGTACTGCCCGTAATGGACCAGCTTGACGTCGTCAAGCTTGGCTCCTGCACTGGTCTGTGCCCACAAGCTGACCGCCAACGTGTTGTTGCCCTGGTTGTTGACGACGCCGGGAGGGATGGGAAACACCGTCTGGGGCCCGATGTGTGGCACGTACTTCCCATACTGATAACCGTTGATCCAAAGCATGACCCGCGCCATCGTACCTACAGGCGCTGAGAGCTCAACACCGAGGGGCACATCGAGGTCCTCATCGAGGTTCAGCTCGAAGTCCGTTATGTAGAACCGGATGCCTGATCCAGCGAGGCCCTGCGAAGGGGGTAGACTCGTTGAAGCTTCTAGTTTTGAACCCAGGGAGATGCCACCCGAGTCTCTCGGCGTACAGTCCTCCTTCGTTCATCGGACCACGGACGGCATCGATGTTCGCACTGCCGCCGGCGTTCCCTTGGATTTTCCACAGCTTGAACCCGGTATTTTCCTTCGTCCCGGCAAGTGAGAGGTATGCGCCGAGAAGACCACGGGGGTTCAGGACGCCCTTCGCCGTCGACGTCTGATCGTGGCCGTGGTAGTCGGCCACGACGGTCAGCACGTTGTTCTCCCGCTTCATAGCGCTCAGTGGGAGCGCCAATGTGGCGCTGGTGCTCGTGAGGCTGCCGTTTCCCGGGTGGCCCCCGACGAGATGCCCGTTCAGCCAGGCGTTCCAGCCGAAGCCCAGACCCCCGGACGCTGAGAGGTAGACGGAGGTCGTTGTGCTGTTGGTCCCGTCGAAGTAGCCCCGGTAGACTTTCGCCCCTACGTAGTAGCCGTAGTCGGACGAGAAGAGAACCGGCAGGGTCTCCGGAGCCGCGGGGCTCCGGGTCGTGGTCTTGTTGCACACTGTCCACCGTGAGTCGTCGTACTCGGGCTGGGTCTCGGGCAGCGAGTCCGCCGACCGCCAATTCGCCAGCCTCGGTAGGCTGATCTCCCTAGATTCGGCGCCAGTGATGTTGATTTTGTAGGAGCCGTAGTCCGTCTTAACCGCGGCCACGCTCTGTCCGTTCCAGATAATTCGGTCAATGGGAGTCCCCGTGTATGCTTCCACGGTTGTGGCGACGTCGCTGTCGCCGTCGATGCGGAGCTCGTTCCCTGGACGGATGCGCTCCTGACCAGGTAGGGCCCCAGCACGAAGATTTGCTCGTCAGGTTTCACGGCGGGACTGGACGTCGTGGCCGGCGCCCAGAACCGCCACGCGGTAGGCTGGTCGAGCAAGTACACCAGAATACCGTTAGAGAACTGCACGGTTGTCGTCCCTGCGGGTTGCGTATACGTAAACGCATTCTTGGCCGCTCCCGCCGCCGTCGTCGTATCAGCGGAGAAGAAGGCGCTATCATCGGCCCCGCCAAATACTTTGTAGGTCAATGGCTCATCCTCTTTGAAAGCAAAATAGCCGGTCTGGCCTTCTTTGAGGTAGAGCACGAGGACGTCGATATCGTCGCTAAAGACACCGTAGGCCGCGATATCTACCGAGCAGTACAGCAGGGCGTGGCTTCCGAATTTGTAGTCACTCACCAGGATCTTGCTCTGCCGCCCGCCGAGCTCGACCCTGAGGATGGCAATGGGTCCGGCGCTGGTGTCTTAGGTCGACCGAGAACGAAATGTTCTCGCGCGAGGGCGTCTTGTTCTGCTGGACCACGTGGAAGCCGGCGCCGGTGTCCGGGTTCTTCAGGACCCAGCTGTATGCGGAGGTCGAGGAGACCTGTCAAGAGCGATTGGTAAGTTGGGACAGGAAGCAAAAGAGGGGGGGGGAGGAAACGGAGTATGGTCATACTTACTCGATACCCAGTTCCGTTTCCGACCATGTCGGTCTTCAGGAGATCGGGGGATACCCGCGTGAACATACCGATGAGCTTGGTCTGGAAAAGTTTGTTCCCTTGTTGCCGTGTTTCGCGCAGGGGAGCGCTGTAGTCGTAGCTAGTGTAGACTTGGGGTGCAGCGGCTTTTGGCGTTTTGAGTTAGCATGATGAGTATCGAACCAAAAGTGCAAGTCCGTCCATCTATCGAGTAATGAACAGGGTATGCTTACATTGGCCCCAGTTTGTACCGCCGTAGGCCATGTATATACTGTGAAGAGTGACTCTTTGGCCAATCTACCCGACCGTGTTGTGTATCAGTCTGTCGGTCGTCTCTCTATAAGTAATGGGGTATGATAGGGGCTGCTACACATACGTTGTTCTTATAGTAAACGTCTGCGAATGATGGGTCGTGTTCCGTCGCGCACTATTCAAATATCCAACGAAACCCTCCTTGTCAGAAAATAGGACTCTTCGTTTACTTTGCAAGGAACAATAGTATTATATGCTTGCTAGGTTCTCTTCCAGCTCTACTCACCTCATCATAGAAGGTATCGCTGCCCCAGTTCGAGAACCAGCCGCCCTCGAACTCGGGCAGGTACTCGGGCTGCGTGAACGAGTAGTTCTGGAACCACTGGTGGTACGTCCGGACGACGTGGAACCCCGCGTCCGGGTTCGTGCACGAGAGCGCGCCCGGGTAGCTGTCGAGCCCGTAGACGTCGACGGCGCCGCCGACGTCCTGGTAGTCGCGCGACCACGACTGCGACCGCATCCCCTTTTCGTTGTGCGTGAAGGGCACGACCAAGCCCGCGGCCCGGAACGCGGCCTCGATCTGCTGCATGTGCGTCACCTGCGTCGCGCCCGGCGTGTGCGGCGTGCCGGGCTGCTGGTACTCGTTCTCGATCTGGTTCAGGATGACGGGCTATTGTTTTGTTGAAATTTAAGGGGTTAGTTGTAGCCATGAGTTAAAGGAGCTATGCAGTAACACCTCAGGCGCATGCCCAAGAAAGGGGTGAAAAGAAGTGACAGAAACCCGTACTCCGCCCTCGGTGATCTGGTTCGCCGCGATGATGCAGCCGATTTTGGTGATCCATGGCAGCCAGGCTTGGTGGTACGTCTCGTCGCCGGTGCGGATCTCGCCCAGGCTGCCGTCGCTGCCCCAGAGCGCGAGGCCGCCGCCGTTCGTCTCGGCCTGCCCGCATATATCAGCAATCACGTGAAAATAAAACCAGTTGGTGTAATCCGATCATTTCGTTTCGGGGGATCCGAGACAAGAGATAGTGAGAGAGATGGAGGGAGGAACAAGTTCAGCTTCCTCACATTGCAATACGGCCCGGCTCGGGCGATGACCCAAAGTCCCGCCTCCTTGGCGTAGTCGAAGAGGCGCTGTACGTCCTTGCCCGGGGTCTCGAAGTCGTAGACCCCCTCGGCGGCGCTGTGGTACGACCAGAAGAAGTAGACGCTGTTTTTTCATCGGTCAGTCTTTTCCCGCGGCCGTCGCAGCTTTCGAGTGCACGGTATGAGTAGGCAGGCAAGTAAGTACCTTATGGTGTTGAACCCATTCGCCTTGAACTTTTGAAAAATGTCCTATATGCGCTGGTTAGACGTTGTCATATGTATCACCAACGCTGGAAATCATAAATTAGTACTCACCGGCCACAGTTCGGGGACCGGCAGCCTTTGGTAATGGAATTCAGCTGAGCTTTCGGCCCGCCGTTGTCAGTATTGCTTGTGCTGGCACATCGTGAATTACTGCCAGGTCTATACTGACTAAATATACGTCCGGTTGCCGTTGATGCTCAGGCTACATCTGTCCCATGTTACCTGGTCCGTCAAGTTATTCGAGGTTGCCGAGGGCCCCTAGTATAAATCCGTATAGGAAGACGAAGGCCGATAGGAGCCGCATGATCAAGTCCGGCACAAATATCACAACAGACAATTATCTGCATTAGCTACTATATCTATATACTTATTACTATACTTACTATCTGAAGGCCACTGTATTACTTATATATCACGAGCATCGATCGCTCTGCCCGCTTGAGACTCTGCCCAGAGCCTTCACACGAGACCTGATGATCTACCCCGCATAGTATATATTGACCGCTGAATGCCGAGGCGACTCAAAGCCTGGTTGAGCCTTTAGGGAGAGACGTAGTTCCAGCAATCAGGAAGCTCGAATTGCCACGCTATTATGGCTAAGATCCATGCATGTAAGTGAATTGGATTGATGTACGGAGTGATTAAACTGACAATACTCCACACATGCATACCTACTTTGCTGCTCCGGATGCCTTCATTAAAACTTGAAAACAGCCACCACAGTTACTGCCAATGAATTGCTGCCAACTATTCCGCCGATGGCTAGCTGTTGTTCCATCGCTACTACTTATCCCGGAACGACTGCTCCAGATCACGCCAAATGGATTTTTAAGCTTACCTGCTCACTCTACAAGTGCTATTGCTTTAGGTTTCGAGATGCCCCTCAGCCCCTCCTAGGATTTTGGGGACAAGTCTCCGGCTGCACTGCTGTAATTCAAGATGACGTTTTTTTTTGTTCCTTGTAGGGTAGGTAGCCTTCGGCATCCTGCAAGAATATTACGCCGAGCGAAGAAGACTTACAGCCAACATACCTCCTATCCATATGCTTGCTTACGTTACGCTTGCGCACAACTAGGTAGTGAGGGGGACGGGAAAAAGCAAGAGAGACACGGGAGCCAATGAGATGCATAAAGATCAATATTCCCCAAGCTACATTTGTGTGGTGCATATGGACTATCGGCCATGCGGCTGTTGCTTCTTCCAGCGAAGTAAACAAAATCTCCGAATCCAGGTGTCCAAGAGAGCTGCCATTGGCTGTGTGTCGCCCGAGACAAGTCGGAATCTTGTGTAAGACAGACAAAGACTATCAAAGACAAATGTAAGGGCAGCATTTGGCCTCCGCGGGACAGGACCAATGGATCAATTTGATTGACTGCTGACTGGCTGACTGGCTGACGACATAAGTACCCTCACCGGTGTAATCAGTGAAATGCAGCCATGATATGGTGACCGGCGCCATCGGTTCTTCTGGGCTGGTACCTGCATGCATGCGCGTACTTGCATTCACGATAGTGAAGCCTTATTGCGTATGCAGGTTTTTTGGCTGACCCGGCCTGTGATTGGGCTACCATGGCTACCAAGGGAAATGACAGCTTTTCGGAGCGTGTTTCGCTTGTGTCGGGTTTCGTCAGGTTTTGTCAGGTGGGCAGTGAACGGGCAATCTCCAATCAAAATATTGTGATGCCTAACACCTAACGCGAAAGTGTCGACTAGGGAACAGCATGAAACTCGCCCGTTTGTTCTGAACTAGCCCTTTGCTAATAAAGCGAGAGAGGAGTCGGGCGGAGAATACCGACGGCACAAGCTCCTGCAAGCTCCTACAAGCTCCTACAAGCTCCTACAAGCTCGTCCGTCCTAACCCGTTCTCGCCGCCTGGCAGGTCCGCTAGGAACGGTGACGGCTCACGGTTCTTGTCTGCAAAAGATGGGGGTGGTGGAGTCTCTCGTCAAATCTTCGTGTTCAAGAGGCCCAAAGGAGACGGAGCCTCGAGAAAGTGCCTGAGCTTATGCAGGTACGAAAAAACTGTAGTTCGCGGAGAGTGGACAGGCGCACACGTATGTATGCTCGTATCCTCGTATGCGCATAGGTGGGAACATGTCAAAAAACTGGGAAAGACTTCATTTTTTTTTTTAACCTTGACATTTGACAGGAGTGAGGGGCCAGTGGGTGGCTGCATTTTTGGCGCCCATCGGCCTGCATCTTCCAAGGCATCGTATGCATCTTGACCTTGGATGGGCTGACCGTAGCTGACCACGGCTGACCATGTCTACTCAACATGTCACAAGCAGAAGCAGGTAGAGAGAAAAGAAGGCGAACCCCATCATGTGCTGTTTTAGCGTTTCTGGATCTGGTCCTGATCTACACACAATCGTACTATTAGATGGACGATTCACCTGTTCTTTTTCCCTTTCTTTGTTTTTGCCGATAGTGCTACTACATACAACGGCAATTCGCAGAAGAAACGCAAGAAACGCAAGAAACGCAAGAAACATCGAAAACGCGGGCTAGAGACCGAACAAGCAGCCTACTTGCGAAAACGTGCGGTGGAATGCAACGTCCGAACGAGCCGTTGGAAATTTAGAGTTGCAATGAATCAGGGAACATATACCCCCCCACGGACTCAATTTCCAAGGTAGAGCCTCAGTTTAACAACTGCAAGGTCAAGGCCCTCTTGAAGGTCGGGGCTCGCTTCGCTGCAGGATTATCTCATCAACCGTGAACTGACAAGTGATTAATCGTTCTGAGTTGTGCGCGCAAAAAGGGGGTAATTCGGAAACGGCTATTGGTTGGTGCTGTATTGTAAACCTGCGCTGCGCATAAATCTGTGTGGCAGCTGTTTACCTGGTCTCATACATCCAAGACCAAAAAAGCAAGCAGCGAGACCCCCCATGCAGCTGTCAGCGCTGGACCTGGCAGCATCCGAGAGCATGAAAGACGACGATCCCAAGGTCCGCCTCGTCGCAGTACGTACAGTACATTTACCCATCGCATTCGATTGCTCGCGATCTTCGGAAGCTTCATGACGTGAGTGATCGGTACGATCATCTAATCGGGAGCAAGACGACTCAACTTTCAATCTTGTCGCCAGAGCAATACGGCGCCTGCTTTCCATGCCTGATGCGCACATAGTGTATACGTGTAGATATATGATCTCCTATGCACGAGGCATCCCGCGCACATCTGCCATGCGCTATGAAGAAGTTTGTCAGTTGCCCTGAACTGGCTGTCGTATTCTCAAGGATGGCCCTTGGTTTCAAGTCCAGGAGATGGCCGCCGGCTCAACAATTACTACTAACCTTGTGTAGGAGCTGAGGCGAAATGAGGGCACTGAAAAACCAACTAAAGGAAGAGCCTACTAGCTGACCGGCGTTCGTTGCACGCTGAATTTGCACGATGGAGTTTCACTCATCAGTTAAGAACAAGGGTGGCGGCGCGCCATTCACCCAATCAGCAGCTGGCTACGGCTATAGGGACCGAGGACCAGCATTCTGGGAAAAAGAAAGGAAACAAATTTATGAAGAGCCACACACACCTGTGCAACAAGCGCCGATCATAAACGCAATCATACAACCTCACTGCGAATCTACTGTAAGCAATTCCTCCCGCACCGCTGTCTCAGATGGCCCAAAACGTGTGCGGAAAGCTCATCCGACCATGAGAAGGTGTAAACGGGAGACTATTGCGACTAGTCTTGCGCTGGACTGCAACATCATCCAGCCAGTGAGAAGAGAGAGAACATGGACAAGAAACCTAAAACATTCTATAATATGTAGAACAGTTGAAACCGTCCAATGAACCATTAGAGATGGCAGAACTCTCCAAACTTTTCCTCTTCGGCTCTTGGCTGTGTTTCTGCTACTACTACTGCTCTACCGTTCATGAAACTCTGAGGATGTCGTCTACGAGATCCAGGCGCAAAACTGCACATCTTTTTCTTCCTTCGCCCTTCTGGCCTTCAGGGACCCCATGCCTCACTAGGCTAAGACAAGTAATGATGTGATGAATCTCGGCCCAGCGCGATGAGACTACCAGGCCACCACCAAAACTAAATTTATCCCGGTACACACGTACACACCCTCGTGGGATAAGTATGGGGAACGAGGCGTCAACACCGTCGCACGAGCGGCGCAATACGTTGAAACTCATTCCTGCGCCAATCTGGTGAGCGAATCGTCATTTTGCCATGTCGCCGTCCCCGAAGCGTCCGGCAAATAGCTTCCCCTCCAGGCTCCAAGCCCGTAAAACCTTTCCTTGTATTTCCAAGAAACTACGAGTACGAGTGCCAACTACCGGGGCGGCCCCACGAGAAAGCTCGGTGGCATATTCCCTTCCAAATGATGCCATGCGTAGACGAAATCTTGGAAGAACGAGACCAAGAGCAAGATCTCCCTGCGGGGCCGTAAGCCAATCGCCCGGATATGAAGCCACATGGTAGTTACGTGTGCAGGACGGCCACGACCGCTATGTACAGTTGACGGAAGGTAGAAGAAAAAAGATAGAAAAAGAAGGGCGTATTTCTGGGCCTTGTATACCCCAGGCGGGCAGGCGGGAGCCCAGGGGGTACGTTCGGTACTCTCGACTGTTCATTGGCGATCCTTCAACGGCAGCTGCAAGGGCAATACGACCAAGATGCAAGGTACAGCTTCATGAGCTCTCAGCCCTTTGCTTCTTCTACCTACATGACACACGCACAATTACATTCTCTCCAGCAGCACAGCCTGTGCTTGTCTGATCCGCTACATGGATGGACGGCGATGCACGTAGCTAAAAATGAGGCAGCTCATACTGCCCAACTTACTTACTCACTCCCTCTTGTCAGGCGCCGGCGCAATGAACCCAGCCCCCCCGTCCGTCATTTTTCACCCTGCGACGACGAGCAGGCGCAGAGAGCAACGGGTATACCGTTCCCAGTTCCTCCGGTGCGCTTCTCGCTGTTCATTGGAACGGGTTGGTACTGCCCGGTCCAGCAGTGGAGCGACTGGATCCCTATAATAATTATCGTCACACCAGGTACAGAGAGCTGAAAAAAGCACGCGGCACGGGGCTCGAGGAGGGACTCGTCAATCTGGCCTGGACAGCGCACTCCAGCTGCATAGCGACTTGGCCCATATGTACCTGACTGACGGTGAAAGGAGGTTGTTTTTGTTTATGATAGGAGCCCCGAGGTCTCCTCCCTACGAAGCCCTAGTGGGAAGGATTGCGAGATTTTTTTTCTCTTGTCCCCGATCTCTCTCTCTCTCTCTCTCTCTCTATTGTTGACCTTCGTCATTCTGTCTCTCATTTTCAACATCGTCATTCTTTTTTACCGCGCTTTGCAGAGCTCAGCCCGTTCGGTAGCTCCGTTTTTGTACTCTTCCACTATACAGTCCAGTAGTGAAGACATAGCCAGATCACACGACCCTGGTCAAACCGAGACAGAAGGGTCCAATTACCAATCGAGGATCCGACGGGCCAATCAACGGGCCGGACGCCTCCTGCGATACAGAGATCAACGGCGATAGTGTGTCGGAGCTGAGATTGTTTTGTATTGTCGTCGAGCAAGAGTCCAAGCCTCGGTGTCTCACTTTTAGATACATTCGATAATCCCGGCGTCATCATCGGGAAGGAGGGAAGGAAACAACGAAATCTACGGCAGTCGCTAACCTGGATTTCTTCGGCGACCCAGAAAAGAAGAACAAGTGAGGCAGGCAGATCGAAAGATCTGATTCCAGGAACAGCAGAACCTTGGACTTGGGATCCACACGACGAATTAGGCAAGAGGGCCATATCCCGGTATACCAACACATCCTAGCATCCCAGCATCCCTCCCTCTCCCTGCCAAGCTAGCCTCTTCTCGTCTCACGGCCTCTTCCTCTGTCTGCTCGCAATAAGCAACCCAACCCGTTAGACGAGACTGGCCAGAAGCCCTAGCCGATCCGAATCGAGGATTTGCTTCTGCTGCTTGCGGCCTATCACCACCCTTGCCCAAGAAATCCTGGCAATACTACTGGCTACTAGGACCAGGGCTGGTGGCCATCGCGTGGTGTTGTAATTGACCCCAATCCAAGCCAGGAACAAGAGGAGGAACGCGTCGTCGTCGCACCTCAGCAAACAACACACATCCCAAGCCCACCAAATTACCAAAGCCGTGACTGAGGAAGCAGGAAGCTTCCAACAACCCCTCCCTGCCTGCGACGTGCCTACCCACTTCCATAGCCCCGATTGAACCCACCTGGGCCTTGACACGGACGGACACACGCATTCTTTTATACACTCTCACCCACAACCCGGCACTTGCATTCTCTGCTCTCATAGCAACCACCCACTCGCTCTCGTTCTTTTTTTTAATTTTTACTTATAACCCAACGGGGCCTGTTCCTGCGGCCACTCGTGGGCGCTCCTAGTCACTCGTTTCGAACAATCTGGTTGTTAACCCTTCCTGTCCATTCGCTTATATCCAACACCCCTGGCTTTGCTTTCACTAGCAACGCCCAAGATTAATACACGCCATCCGGACACCATCAGGAACCCCCACCCTCCGACTACAGCCAGATCAACCGCGTTTCACATATACCAACTCTTGGTTGACGCTCACGGCTACCGACTGTTCTCTGCAGTGTCGTCTATCTACGAAGAAGAAGACTACCCAGATTAACTACTATCAAGGGTCGTATCCGTATAGTGCTGTCGTTGCCGACTTATACTATTTGGCCGAGTTCGAGATTGGGCGCATCATACCCGGTTCCTGATCCTGCATCTACTTGCTCCAGTCCATCAGACTCCCAAGCCGGCATTCAAGTCTAAATACGGCATTCTTCACTTCGCCAAACCAGCAACCTGGATATCTCATCGTTACCACGTCAAACGTGTTGGCGCCGCGCACTACTTGCCAACCAAACAACCCGAGCTTTTGCGCACTCTATCATATTTGTTTCTCATTTCTCAGACGACGTATAACACTCGACAAACGTCTGGCACTAAGGTGCAACGCTGGAACAGCCCATCGGCTTTTGCAGATAATCCTCTAGCATACTAATCACCAACCTTACAACATGAAGGTACCTCGAAAACTTCCAGCCGCGTTGGGCGTCTCGGCCATATTGGGGACAGCAGCCACTCTGTTCATGAACATCGCGAATGCTGATAACGACCGAACAACACCGGCTGTGCGGATAGCAGCTAGCGTGGCGTCAGCTGGCGAGGGGCTCATCTTTCTCATGCTTATTCCTCTCTTCTACAAGACTCTCCGCCAGTCCTGGGCAGCCGACTCAAATAGACCGAGTCTTCTCGGCCTTATCTTGAGGCTGATCCTGATTAAGACGGCTACAGGTGCTTCGATTGCTGTCTTGGTTATTCTGGGGACCGATAGTGACAAGACCAACATCCTGGGCGGGCCAGAGACGTCGTTCCTCACCGGTGGCTCCGTTGTGTTGGCATATGCCTTCGCTACCCAGGTGATGTATGTTGTGGTTCATCACATTAACGGCCACCTACGCGATTCAGAGACCAACTCTACGCATACAACTGAGGGAGGGTCCCTATCGCTTTCGAAACGAGTCAAGGCCGTCCCCTACTCTCAGACCGTCCCGCGCACCGCAGTGACCAAGGAACGTCTATCAGTAGAGTACCAAAGCCCACCCGGCTCAAGTGGCGGCAAGTCAACTGCTGAAACGATGAGCTCTTTCCGGTCCTCCTTCTCGCAAGCAGTCCGCCCGATTTCATCGAAAACCCGATTACTGTCGTCAAGTGGCAGGGCTGGAAGGCGCCCTCCTTCCCTGGACTCGCTCGCATACCGGAGCAGTATAGCCGAAGAAGGGTATGGCTTCGACTCGTGGGATACTTCGGCAGTAGACCCCCAAGACCGCCAGACCGTCGCTGACACCTCACCGCCTCTGCCCCGATTCCTTGAAACGATCCCAGCCAGCCCTACAACGAGCCGCAGTCCCAGTCCTGGTACGCCTTTGGATTTGGAACTGGAACCCCCGAAGCCTGTGGCTCGCCGCAGCCGTTCGTACAGTCCCATGGCTCGGCGCCAACCAACATTGACCACCCATGCCTCGACAAGTGAGCTTCACATCCACCCTCTGTTCCGCACCGACAGCCCAGAACCCCCGAGGGCAACCCCCGGAACAAGCATCCATGCGGCCGAGGATGCCGGCAAAGTGATCAAGGAGTCGTCGCTGGACCGGATGCGCAGTGGCAGTCTTCCTTCTGCCGGAGTCCGCTCTCGCGGACCAACAGCCGGGAGAGCGTTCAGAGATCCCTTGCACCAAGCATTGCATCAAGCCTTACACCAAGCACCGAACGGCTCGAGCTCCCGGCTGCTGACTCGGAGCGCAAAATGACGCCCCCGCTTCCGGAATGGATCCTGAATGCGGGCTCGCGGACAAGCCTGACTGAGTATGAGGGCAGGAAGCTTCGGGATCGCGAGACAGCCGGCGAGCCAAGCGGACTGGGGATTACTCAATAGAGGGGCGGTGATGAGGCAGAGAAGCCTCGTTGATGATGAAAACTACGTACGACCTTTATGACCTCGAAATGACACGGGCTCCCCGCTGAGCATGGGGGAAGCAGACCGTGGCTTATTTATACGCAACTGCCCTCTCGGTGCAGCTCATCTTTTCTTTTCCTTTCTGTCAATATTCTATGTTGGGGGGCATCATCATCATCTCATGGATGGATGTTTTTGGTTGGAGATACCAGTGCAATGTTTTTTTGATAGCGCGGCGTTTCAATCTGGGAGGACAAAAGCCTGAAGACTTATCAACCCACGTATTCTGTAGTGGTAAAAGCTAAATAAAGAAGTAAAATCATTAAACCCAAACACTGCAAGTCCCCGGACCTCCTTTTCCATGCTGTGATGACCGTCGTACATGTACATACCTACACTGCACCGCATTGTAGTTGGCCAGGCGTCAACGTCGTCCGATAATTCATTTAGATGACGATTGGAGAAGATGATCTTACACGTAACTCTCTTTATTATCCGATAGTCCGATATGGGCAATGTTATGTATGTAGGCTGAATACCTACACAGCTGCTTGTCCGATTCAGTCGGTATATCAATGGCATGGGATGGTGATGCTCCAACGCAGTGAGTTGGTGCGGTGCACCCTCAAAAACGACGAGAGGACAGCCGGGTTCACGACAGCTCGTGGTGACCATATGGCATATGCTGCTGTTGCTTCTGTGTCTCTCGATATATATGCAGTGCTTCTTTATGGTTCACTATGTATGCGTTGCGTTGATGGTCTACCGGCGTCCAGAACATTGGTTGGTTGATTGGAGCCGTCGACGGATGCCTTACATAATCAGGTAACGATGGAATTAGGCGCCAGAGGTCTACGTCGTTGATGATGATCCATTCGAGGTCGTGCTCCACCTCGAACCGCCATTGAAGCTTCCCGTATCGCAGCCCGTAGGTTAGGCAGGCAGAATGCTAGGTTAGGTACCACACCGGCGTTGAACGTATGGGAGGGGTACTTGGAACAAAGCAGGCTGGCCTGCATCCATCTAATCGATTGAGAGGATGGATGAGCAGCACTGATGATCAACTGGCTCGCTGCCCGCCTAGGATTCGAAGCCCCGCGAAAGGCAAAAAGCCCGATTAAACTGCTCCAAACATAAGCTTGGGCGTCTGCAAGGCAGCCTGCTCATTCTCTCACTTATTGTGTTGCTTGCATTCATCTGCCTCTGCCTCATCCCACAATCCTAACCTACATCATCTTCTACCAGGCATAATAAGGTACCTCTGCCCTCACTGGAGCTTAGGTTAAGTCAGTAGGCAAAGTCGGTCTCTGTAGGTTCTGGAGAGCGCCGCCGGGCTTACAAGCTCACTTATTCCTCTCCCATCACTTTTCCCATTCCGAAGACTTTCCCATCTTCAACCACTCCGACTTAATTCCACCCCTCCCACGACAAAACCACACCACCAACAACAACACAACACACACGCACACACAACAACAACTACTACTACTGTTGCCCAAAATGAAGGTCACTTTCAAGGTATGTCTGCAACGAAGCAGCTCCTGCAATTTACCCAAACATCTCTTGCCCTAATCTGTTTGCCTACTTAATCGGCGCCCTTCCTTCCCCATCCTATCCTGGCCTACTACTTGGTTCGTGCGGCTAATCGTCTTATTTGTGCTTTTGCAGGATCTCAAGCAGCAGAAGTTCGTGCTCGAAATTGAGCCGACAGATCTGGTATGTCGTCACAACCCACGTCACCGACCTCACCATTGGTGAAGTGCCCCGTCAGCCCACCACCACCACCGCATCCCAACATCGCACAATATTCGAGTGCATTGCGCCAATCATCACCCGCGCTGTATGGTATCGATCTGACATGATGAAAAATATCCAATAGGTCTCTGCAGTCAAGCAGCGCATCGCGGACGAGAAGGGATGGGATCCCAAGTATCAAAAGCTCATTTATTCTGGTACGTTCGGGCCCTTGGAGTCGGGCTGTGTGGCATCGTATAGAAATAAGCTGATTTCCCCAAAGGCAAGATCCTCAAGGATGAGGATACCGTCAGACATATAAGATGAGGAGAAGGGCTTCGTTGTGTGCATGGTGAACAAGGTATGACTCCCCCGCTGTGCATTTCGCATCTCGAGCCCCGCGTTTATCGCCACTTCTGTTATCGTGGTTTGCTGGCATAAGTAAACTAACCTACGAGCTAGCCCAAAGCCGCTGCCGCACCGGCTGCGTCGTCAAGTGCCGTCCCGAGACCCCGGCTCGCGCTCCGGCTGCCACACCAGCTGCCCCGGCTGCCCCCTCGCATTCTGGCGCTGCTTCCGCCGCTCCGCCTGCGACCCCGACCCCGCCGGCGCTACTGCTGTTGCCGGAGCTGCACCCCACGACCCCAACGCTATGGCTATGGGTGCCGAACGCGCGAACGCCATTGCGAACATGGAGGCCATGGGTTTCGAGCGCGCTCAGATCGACGCGGCCATGCGTGCTGCTTTCCACAACCCCGACCGAGCTGTCGAATACCTCTTGAACGTTAGTCATACTCCTATACCGGTATCTTGAGTACAAATTGGCTGACTGTAGGTGAGATACAGGGGATCCCGGAGACCGCCCGACAGCAGCCTCCTGCCGAGTCCCAAGGCCAGGCGGCTGCCGCACCTGACGCCGACGCCGCCGCCATTGCCAGTGCTATCTCGGCGAGCCGTCCGCAGATGAGGGCGCTCCAGTTAACCTCTTCGATCTCGCGGCCCAGGCTCAAGGAGGTGGCCGTGGAGGCTCTGGTGCCGGTGCTGGTGCCCGTGGAGCAGCGGCCCCCGCCGCAGCTGCCGCTGGTGGCGATGCCAACCGTGATCTTGGCAACTTAGATTTCCTACGGAACAACGCCCAGTTCCAGCAACTCCGACAAATTGTCCAACAACAGCCCGGCATGCTTGAGCCCATTCTCCAGCAACTCGGTGCCGGCAACCCACAGCTCGCGCAGCTTATCTCCCAAAATCCCAACCAGTTCTTGCAACTGCTTGGTGAGGATGCTGAGGATGACGCTGCGCTGCCCCCTGGGGCTCAGGCTATTAGTGTAACCGAGGAAGAGCGTGATGCTATTGAGAGAGTAAGTCGGAACAGTCTCGGGTTTATTGAACGTTAACGCTTACCAACCTACAGTTGACTCGTCTCGGATTCAGCCAAGAGGCTTGCATCCAGGCCTACTTCGCGTGCGACAAGAACGAGGAGCTTGCCGCAAACCTCCTATTCGACCAGCCTGAGGATGACGACCTACCCCAAAACTAAGGCTTGAATACTTGTTTCATTGCTTTACGAATGTTCACGGCGGTGTTTATGATATCCTCTCTTCTGGTCGATGCCCGGGTTCATGCAACATTGATGTGCTTATCACACAGCGGGTTTCTGCTCTGGATGGGTCTATGTCATCGTTGATGTGTTGTTTCCCATTTGGGTTGAGCGCTGTTCTGAGCATGAGCTTTCTCATCAAGAAGTAAAACAAGTATAGAGCTTGACAGCAATGGTCAAATTCTATCAATATCCCAGCGATATACTTGACAACGAAGGATGGGTTGTGGATAAAAACCATACATTCTTCTATGCTCAAGGCTTTGTTTTCACGAGTCTCTCCCACATCAGGTGTATGGAGACACGAACAAGGGGATTCTAGATGCTGCATTGGACCCGCTTATGGTAATTCTTCATAGCAGAATCTATAAAACATACCAAGACAGTCAAATCCCTCCCATGCTATCTGTGTGATACTCGGCGATCTTCATGGCAGGATAACTTGTGGATAACTTGCCCTTACTCACTTGAGTCTGAAATACGCTCAACCTCTTACTGTTGGGTTCGAAAATAAGGCATTATTATGCAAGGGGCAAGGGGCACACAGACATCCTGTGTCATTTCAACAATTCTTGACACGTTTCTCATCATTTGTTTGTTATGTAGAAGCAACCATTTTTATAGCACATGGTATATCCCTTCTCGATTATGGTAATCGACACCTCAGGCTCCCTCTACAAGAGGCGAAAGCCTCCCTTAATCCTCTCCTGGGTTCCCCTCTCTTTGGGTCCCTTCCCATTTCCCTGTCCCTGTGATTTTGTATATGCTGTGTAGAGAATAACAGCATTCTGCTCACCGAGCCACTCTAGCCTGCTTTATGAATATGGGGAGGAGGAATATATATAAAGCGCAAGTGGGTATCAAAAAGTATTCTTGCAGACTTTCATGTGGTCGGTGCTGTCTGTTTCCTTCCCCTTTCCATGGAAACAAAAGGACGGACATATCTGATAACACAGAAACATCTGTATTTTTACGCCTCGGCAGCGACTGGGACACCGGCAGGGACAGCAGCCTCTTCTTCTCCTCCCTGCGTGCCATCATCAACAGCCCCATCTTCGCCCTCTACAGCAGCAGCAGCAGCATCAGCGTCAGCAGCAGGTGCCTGCTCCTCCTCATCCAGCAGTCCCAGCTCCCGCCTCTGCTGCCGCAGCTCCTCAAGGTGCTCCTCGTACTCAGCCGCGACGCGCGCCTGGTCCGCACGGATGTTATCCGGCTCCTGCCACTCCTCGCCCTGCCACTGAGCCTTGAAGTCCTCGAGGTCGATGGCGACCTTCTTGGCGCCGCGGGCCATGATGGCGGCGTTGATGCGCTTGGGCCGGGCCTTCTCCTCGCGGTTGAACTTGAGCTTGATGTGGCGCCGCGACTTGCCCGGGAAGACGTGCGAGATGGTCTCGAAGTCGGTGCCGAACATCTTGAGGTAGTGGTAGAACCGCTCCGTGTCCTCGTCGGACCAGTGGTTCGTGCCCAGCGTCTTGGAGGCGCGGAGGTACGAGGCCGACGTCGTGAGATTGGTGAACTCGTCCTCCTCGACCGTCTCGAGGTTGGTGAAGTCCTGGCCGGCGTGTTGGTTGACCGTCAGCGAGCTCTGGTTCACGACGATCTGGCCGTCAATGATGTCGTATTCCACGCCTCCACCGTCCATGGGCGCCGGAGCTTCTGCTTCCGGAGCGGGTGTACCTTCGGCGCAGTTGTCTGCTGCCCCAGCTCCTCCTAGACCGTCCTCACCTGCAGGCTCGGCGGGAGAAGGCCTTTGGCCCGCTGTTTCCACTCCAGCCGTCGCATCTGCGCGTTGCGCCGAGCCTCACGCTGCCGATCGAGGATGGCGTCCGCATGCTTAAATTTCTTCCCGATACCGAGATCCCGCGTGATGTCTGCCATCTTGGTAGTCGTGTGATCAATCTGTTGGTTCTCGGCGTCTTCGGGCGTGGGCTCCCGCCGCCGCCGACGGAACGATTTAGGCGCTGCAGCACCGACTGGTCCTTCTTCTTCTGCAGCAGGGGCTGCTGCATCCCCGTTTTCGGTCAGAGCTGCATTATTCTTGCGCTGCCGCCGGGGCTTAGGAGCTGCTGGGGTGCCATCCCCGTTTTCCGCGCCTTCTTCCTGTGCGGGCTTCTTCTTGCGCTGCCTTTTTGGCTTGGGAGCCGCTGATGCGGGCTCGCCAAGTTCTTCACCCTCCACAGCAGGAGCCTTACGCTTGCGATACTGCCGCTTCTTCTTGGGTTCTGCTGTCGACGGGCCGGCCTCGGCAGGTTGGTCTTCGGCAGGAGCTGCAGTGGCCGCGATAGTTTCCGTGATGGGAAGGGTAGGAGGAGACGGAAGATTCCGTCGCGGGGCTGCCGACTGAGAACTAGGAGCAGCTTCTGCGGCGACAGGAGGTGCAGTGTGGTCCGTGGTGCCCTGAGGTTGTGTCGCAGCCGGCGTGATGAGTCCATCAGGGGCCGGAGTAGCTAGGCCTGGCCTGTGATCCGGGGTACTCAGGGGCTGCGTTGCAGCTGGCGTGACGAGCCCGTCTGGCGCAGGGGTAGCTAGAAGCCCAGCCCGGGAAGTGACCGCAGGAGTAACTGGTGGTTGACTCGGCGCTGGCACTGGCACTGCAGATTGTACGTGTCCATCTCGCTGTTTGTTGGCAACAGCGGGTGCGGCCGGCTTGGGAGGGATTGATGCATTGGATTTCCCCGGCAGTCGTGTATCAGTGGGCTCGGTAGGCTGGTCTCTCGGAGCTGGGAATGGGTTCGTAGGCTCTGGTGTGGGTGCTGGAACGGTCGCTGGTGGTTCTTGTGGCTTGGTGGTTGTTGCACTCGGAACAGCCGCAGCAGTATGGGCACGGAGTCTGTTCCTTTCCCCTTAGAGCGCTTGTGCTTGTATTGTGGGTGTAGCATTGTCATTGCTGGAAGCACTGGGTGTTGATGCCGTAGGGGCTGTAGCAGAGGCCGAAGGCGGGGCAGGCGTGGAAGCCTGTGATTGTGACTGGGACGGCGGCTCTGTGATTGCAGGCGTTTGCGATACCGATGCCGAAGTCGAAGGCGGCTCGACTGCACGAGACGGTTTGGCTTTCGGCTTGAAGGACAGTCCGCCCTTTTTCTTCAGCATGGAACTCATCTCGGTCCAGATTCAATGGGAGTTGCTGAATCTGGCTGTGTGTGGTGTATTTGTGTCTGGCGCCAAGGCGATGGACGCTACCGCATCTTACAAAGGGTGACTGGCCGCCGATGTTTGGTAGAGGTCATCGGGGATGCAACCTCAATTGTAGTTCTCCAGGACTCGCAATTAATGGCAAAAAAGATGCAAGTAAGGAAAGCAAACCGACATTGAATACGACACAACGTAGATGGCGGGTGGGATGGATGAATTGACGGACAGTAAAAAGAATTGGTGGAGTAGGTTAGTAGATTGTAGTCACCTCTGGGCAGCCTGATAGCGGGCAGTTTTCCATTGATAAGGCCATGTCCCCAGTTATTTTATTCCATACCTGTTGCTGCTGCAGCGTGCAGCCTGTAGCCTGTATTTCTTAGGTATTCCTTATTCCTTAGGGACCACCTGCACGCCCAGAAGACCACAAATCGAATGGCACGGGCCCCCTCCTTGAACGCCGCGTCGCCAGTTACGGTTTAGCGGCACCATGGAAAGACGGGCTGCTGGCTGCTGGCTGCTGGCCGAGTTTCTGGTCTGTTGGCTTGAATCAATCCATACCTGCTCTGTTGCTGCTGAATCCTCAACTCAATCTTTTTTCCCTGGAACATCTAATCAGCAGAGGCCCGGCTACTGCTGCTGCGAAGGACACCACACGCTACCGCATCTTCCTCTCCTGTTTTTTTCCCTTCCCACCCAGCCTGCGCTGCCCAGCCAAACCCGATTGACCAGCCCGATGCGGTCACGAATCATCCCTCAAGTCGATTAAGGATCATTCTTCTTCCTCTTCTGCTTTTACCGACATTATTACCTCTGCCAACCACAACACTGTCGGGTCGCGCTGAGCCAGACACCGACACAGGCCTCGCAACTTTCTCCGTCACAGGGGCAATCCTGCCCTTTGGACACTTCTCTCTCCGACCGCCTCTCAACACAGCAAAGCACTACTGCATACATCGTACATTCTGACATCGATCCTTCTTCTATCCTCGTTGTCCCTGCCTTCTTGACGCTCCTCTCTGAATTTCCAGCCGACCCCTTTCGCCGTTTTCTTTATGCCTCTGTCTTCTGCCAAATCCTCCCCACCTCTGTCTTCCCTGGCCAAGATGGAGGACAGAAAGAGACCCGCCATGAGCGGCGCCGACGACATTGGCCCTCCCAGCAAACGCCAAGCCGTAAATGGCAGCAGCAAGCACTCCAAGGACGATTCCGACATGAAGGAAGAGGCTTGGATCGAGGTATGTTACCATCTCCCTCTACGCCTCGATATCCCTCGACTACACTTTTGTGCCTCATTGTGATTGCCGAACACATGAGCATTGCATGATTTCCCCCTCTGTCGGCTCTGTTCTCATCTTTGGCACGGTATCGCAAATAATGACGGCCTGTCACTTTCGCTTCCTGTCATGATGGCCTGATTCATACTCACAATTTCAGACTTGATGCCCAGCCTTCGCTGTCATCTATTCTGCCTCTGATGAAACACCTGCCATTCCTGATTGCCAAGATACCCACGTTCACCCGACATACCACGCCAAACGTCGCACCTTTGGAGAGATGGAAGGGAGGAAGCGCTGACAGATACGGAACTACTAGGAATACACCAAGGATGCGATACTCCGTCAGATGCTGGAATATAAACGCAAATGTAGCACTCTAGAGACACGGCTAGAGGAGGTGGAACAACGCTCGGCCCACCATGATGACCATTTGCGAACAGTTGACAAGTGGTGGCTACAACTTCTCCAAGAAGTATCGGTGCTGGCCGAAAACAAGGTTCCTTACCAGCCTGGCGAAGAGCAACCGTTCCCCACCCATACATCTTTCAAGGATATCGAAGGGCTTGAAGCGCACCTCGAGGATAAAGCAGCTGCCATCAAGACAATAACAGACAGTTTGTTCTCCCGCCTCTCTGCTGCTCGTGGTCAAGTCGCGCCCAATATCACCAACCTGGAGACACAAGTGAATACTTTGCTTGCCAACCAGAAAGAGTTTCTCGTCAAACTCGACCGCCTGGCTTCAGAGAAGGATGAAACATCGGAGCAACTTAACACCGCTACACTTAGGTATCTTAAGGCTGAACGGAAGCTTGATAGGGTGAAGAGTACACAAGTCCAGAAACTTGAGCAACAAGCTATGGCCAGCGCAACAGCGCGCCCGGCTGGCGCAGATGCAGACAACGGGGCTTCGGGCGAGTCTAATGGGAATGCTCAAGCTCTGCAGCTTGCTCTCGCAGAAGCTAAGTTGGAGGCTACGAAGCAAAAGGAACAGCTGGACGTAGTCCAGGCGCAGAACAAGACTATCCAGGAGGAGCTCACCAATCTTCAGATCAGATTAACAAATCTGACGGACGAAGACTATTCACGCACCGACCTGTTTAAACTCCTAAAGAATCAGCATGAGGAATTGGTCAAGAAGGTCAACCACTTGGACACGGAAAACAAGAAGCTCCAGGAAGTCAGCCACAAGCTCAAAGTCGAGCGTGAAACGTACAAGAAGAAGCTGGAGGACGAAGCGCAAATGTTGACGACAGAACTTGAGGACCAGCTACAGCAATCCGATACTGCCCTCGCCCGAGTAAGGTCCGCACGAGATGAGCTACACGGCGAGGTGACAATGCTCAAGTCTCAACGAGATCAGGAGCGCCAAGCCGTCAATCACTTTAAGGAGCTTGTAGCTGCCAATCAGGACCGTATTGCCGCGCTAGAGTCAGAATTGCAACGTCTGCAACCGAGCGAAGATGTGGATATGACGCCGCGTCCGGATATTGAAGAAATGAGCCTCGAAGATCTTCGCGAGAAGTACAAGAAACTGGAGAAGGACTTCAAGTCGATCAATGACGAGCTTCCTGCCATGACAGCAGCCGTCAAGAAGTACCAGGGTCTTGCAACCAAGAAAATTATGGATTTCGAGTCGCTGGAAGATCGCTTAGCTATGGCCATCGCCGAGAAGGCCAAGGCCAACCAGAAGTATTTCGATGCGCGCAAGAATACGGATATCCACATGGAGGAGATCAAGCGCCTGCGAGCCCAGAACAACAAAAGCTCCGATATCATATCCCAGCTGAAAGAGAACGAGGCACAGCACCGCACGCTACTGAGTAACATGGAGAAGCAACTTGTAGATCTGAAGCAGACCAACACGGCCATCATGACAGAAAGCAAGCGGCTCGAATCATCCAGTAACGAGGCTTTGCGTCGTTATGATGCTTTGAAGAACCAGGTCAACGAGCTATCCTCCTTAGCGAAATCCAAAGATGCCACCGCCTCGCAGGTTAAGGACCGTGCAGCGGTTCTGGAGACGGAGAATGAGAAGATGAAGCTGCGGGTCGAGCACGTATCGAAAGACCGAGATAAGTGGAAGGTCAAGAGCATGAGCAACTCCTCTGAAGAAGAAGACATGCTACGAGTAAGTCAATACACCACGACCATGAAGCCTCCGAATACTAACACTCTTTTAGCAACTAGCCACTTGTTCGGTGTGCCAAAACCGGTTCAAGAATACGGTGCTCACGAAATGCGGTCATATATTCTGCAAAGAATGTACCGAAGACCGCTTGACGAACCGAATGCGCAAATGTCCGAACTGCGCAAGGGCTTTCGATCGCAACGATACCATGACGGTGCATCTCTGAGCCCAAATACGATGGATCCCGTCCGACTTAAGACGATCGGGGAATTCTGTACTGTATAGTATCTGCCGATGTGTATGAGTGTTTGTACATAATAATGAGCCTAGCGTCCGTTTCTGTGTTGAGAAGATGGGCTGTTTGTTGACTGAGACGGGCGCCTATGAGTATGCTTGTCGTGTCTTGGGAAAGTTTTTGCACTATGCCAGATACCCACCCGGCTTGGGAGCGGAAGCGAAAGAGAGGGATCGCTGAAAGGCGTCGGATCTTCACGAACCAGTTGAGCAAGGGCGTCCAGATGCCTTGTAAGGCCCGTGGTGGATACCAGTCGAGATGCCGCAACGATTTTGGGGAGACTTGCTGGCATACCCTCCTACTCTCAATCGAAGCGATGAGGAATTACGGGCGCACAGGATAGAGAAGCAGTCTATACCTGCTTTGTAGGAATACATCAACCTGACAAACAACCATAGATATTCGATGCAATTTGTTTGTATTGTTCCCAAAGGGTACTGTGCTTATCTGCTGAAAGGAACGCGTGTAGAGTTTGTTGGATTCGTGACTTCGTCTCGTCGTTTATATTCGTTGCTAATTGTTCATCCGCCCAAGCCCATCAATATCGTGCTCGGTGTCTCTATCTCGTTCTACTACTACCTGCGACTTGTGCCGCCAAATCCTGTACTTTCGTGTCTGTCGGATGAGCTCGAGCTTGAGCTGGAGTATGACGGACCAGCGCTACTGCCACTGCCGCCCCATCCCGAGCCATAGTTGCGTTGCGGCGGCGGCTGCTGCTGCCGACCCCCCCTGTTGCCAGCATAGTAACCTGCAGCAGCGCCCGACGCGGCACCGGTCCAGAATCCAGGCCTCCAGCCTTGCTGTTGTTGTGATGATGAACGGGGCTTCGAACTATATGGCGGGGGAGGGTCGTCGTTGTCGTCGAACCGCGGTGCACCACCGCCACCTCCTCCGAAACCAGGACCGCCGCCGCCACCACCTCGCGGACGTCGTTGCACGGCTCCATTGCCATTCGCATTGACGTACGCGCTGTACACCATCCAGGCCAGCACGCCGACAAAGAGGATGCCGAAGAGAATCCCGCCCGCATCGACACCGCTCTGGTTCGGGTTCCAACCACCACCCAGATCCGGATACCGTTTCTCGCCTTCCTCGGTCAGGACGAGCCGGTACTGCACGCCGCAACTGCCCTTGAGCACGTAATCGTCGTCGGGCCCGCTGTACCCCTCGCACATGACGTCGGTGCCGCCCAGTTTCAGCTCGGGCGGCAGGCTGGCAGTGCACGACCACTGGATGTCTTCGGTCTCGTAGCCGGGGCCCTCGTTGATGCAGCGCATCACGTCGATCTCGTGCAGCCGGCACAGGGCCGGACTCGACGCGCACTTCAGCTGGGGCATGGCGGGCACGCGGCGGTGCGTGGTTTGGGCGCCGCCGCCGCGCAGGGTCAGGGTCTGGACTTGCGAGAGCAGGATGGCGTTCTTGGGTTTTTGGGCGGCGTGAGTGGTGGTTGGGGCGGTGGCAAGGAGGAGGGAGAGGAGCGGAGCCCAGAGGGCGGGCGGGAGATGGAGATGCATCTTCTTCAAAACTTGTTATGTTATGTCGTAGTTCACGAAGCCGAAAAGGAAATGGGATCAAGTTTCCCCCTGCCAGTTGCGATGCGAGATTGAATGTTCGTAATAATTGAGTGTTACGATGGAAGCGGGCAGGGTCGGGAGCGAGCCGTTTGCCAGTTAGCTAAGCCGGTGATTGTGGCAAGGTGACTGGAGGGGAAAGCTGCTGAATGTTTCGCGGGGTATCCAAGGTGCATAAGTCCCGTATGCAGTAAAGTGGTATGATTGGTGGCCAATCTCAAATTCGTTTGTGAAGTAGGTAAGCTGCTTAATTCCCTCTTCACGACTGTTTGGAAAAGCCAAAAAGTAGGTAAGAAGGTCAGAAAGTATGAGAGGCGAATTACCCTAGGTTGTCAGCATTGTAGGTGAGGCGAATTCGGGCTTGAGGACAAGCTGGCATTCATTCCAGTTTATTCGTTGTTGCCTTCTCATTGGGTCACTGCGTATCACTGCATGTCGAGCCGATGCTGCTGCTGCTGCTGCTGCCTTGAATCACAGGTAATGCGTCGCCACTTGAACGCAAGGCTGAGAATAGCATCCACTTTTCAGCTCGATATTCAGCTCATCGTTGGCCAGCCTTGTATGTATGGAAGACTGTTGATCAAGCGCTTGTGAGTTTCGCCGGATCCAGCCAACAGATAGGACGTACATATCTCACAAGCACTCTGTTAATACTCTTTTAAAACATGTTACCTAGGTTAGAAGAGAATCAAAAGGTCAATCCGATAGAAAGAAACAATTTCACCAAAAGGGTTTGTTTCCCCCCTTCATAACTGCATAATTCCGATCTGTCGGTGTTGAGGCCGGTTGTTTGGGCTGGGGATGCGATGCATCGGGACCCGGGTCATGACGAGCGGATGATTTTTCTTTTTTTGTATCACCTGCATAGCGGATGGTACATGGCACATGCAACCATAAGGTGTGCATAAGCTGAGAAGGGGGGCAGTACGAAACGAATGCGATAGAGAACCGCATCCATCACGGGAAGGCGCAAGCAATCCCGATCCCGAACCCCGTTTTCGTCGCTTACCTACACCCCCATTTCCCCCTGACTATTGACCGTGGACCCGAACTCTGAGATGGTTGTCGTGGGAGGAGGATTATGGAGTGCGCCGTATTTAGTGACGGTGCTGAGGTGATCGCGTCAGCCCACTCAGCCCGTCAGAGTCGAGTAAACCCCATCAGGGCATTGAGGCAGACAATCGTGGGTGACGGGGTGAGTCAAATTGCCGATGAACCTGACTATCTGACTACGTGCTGCCGCCAAGCCTTGCCGGACTTCACATATCTGACGAATGTAAAAGTACCCAGGGAGCCAGGTAGGGTATTTGTAGTTCGGTCGTCGGCGAATCTATCCTCTAGCGTAGGCCTCTGGAGAAACCTAGAAGCTTAGATCTGACCCCTGCACGTTTTAGCCGAGCAGCTGATAGAATGTTATTATCACGATCTGGGAAAGAAACTTCTGTCAACAGTTTTGGTATGCCCTACCTGACTTGCCTACCTTTTTTTTCTGCTGCGTTACGCATATTTCAATCAAGATGCGATCAGTGTTACAGAAGCAGGATCGGCAAGCTTTGCCAAGTGACTGACACGGAGTAAAGGCCCGACGAGATCTCTCAGGTGTGGGTGGTAGGAATGGATATCTCATTTACAGTGCACGCACGATAGCAAGTTCGTAGTATGGAGTAATCAAATTGCCAATCGCATCCATCTCTGTTACCAGGCGACTCGGCGAACGGCTTGCCTTCTTTGGGCAGGTACGGATACAGAGACCCAACGACACGGGCCAGTCTCGGCTGCAAAAAGGGGCCCTGTTGCTGCTCCTAGGCCTATTAGGTCTTAGGCCTCTAGGTTAATTCCAGTTCTGCAGCGCTCCTAGACCCATTCCCCAGATGCGACACGGCGGAACCCTCGAATTCCGTCCCTGGGTTACATAAAATAATGCACATCACCAGCGGAAAAGGGTACGTCTATTCTCACATAATAAGAAGGCGAAATACCTGCTGCTATTATAAACACTTTCGAGAGTCCGGACTCATCTCTACGCCACCGACGAGGCATTACACCCATATTATTTCTCGGGTTCTTTATGGGTTGCGACTACATTTCCTGAGAGTTTCATCCGCATATAGATTTCGCCAGATCCGCTCGTGACAATCCTGCTGCCAACGGGTTCTCCATCCTTGCGATGATTCAGTCACGACTAACTTGATACTGTTCTCTGCATACATTGTCTTTTTTAGAATAATCTTAATCTGCTTTCTTTGCTTTTGAGGTAAGCCCCACCCCCACTTTCACAAGTGATCGCCCTGTTATCATGCTTCAGCATCTCAGCATCATGGAGAGTCTATTTGTTGCTATTCATGGAGTTGCGTGTCATTGTTGAGTTTGCTCAAGGGTTGGCGATTCGTTGCCATATTGCCTTTGGGCAGTGCTCGCGTCTTGAGCTACCTCTCTCGCGTCCCCTCCCTTCCTTGTTGACTGTTCGAGGTCGCCCTGGCCTTTCTTCCAACTATCATCACTTCCTAGGCGTACAAGTTGTTAACTATGTCGCAGGAATACCTCTACAGGCTTGACAGGCTTGACCGGCCCTTGCCAGAGCCGCCGTCCAATAGGGCCTCCGAGATCTTTTACGACTCGTTTGAAGACTACAGGGCCTTTGAAAACGCTCACAGGATGATGGCCGCGGAATTTCAAGAAACGGTGCCGGGGGAGATGGCCGCTGAGAACGAGAAGCGGTCAACCGATGGAACACTTACTGGCCGAAACTCCAGCCGGGGTGACTCGGAAAAGCCAGGACGGCCCCTGGCCAAGGCCGACTCGAAAGTTATCAAAGCCGCCAAAGAAGAGGACGACGATCCGTTCAGGAACCTCCCACCCATGAGGCTCAGATTCTACGGAGGCAGATAGTAACGGATGAGGTCAAAGCCGGCGTTGGCATCATATATCGCTATGCCGATAAGTGGGATCTCACCATCATGTTCATCAGTTCTCTATGTGCTATCGGTGGTGGTGCTGCGCTGCCTCTCATGACGGTCATCTTCGGAAACCTGCAGGGGACTTTCCAAGGTTACTTCCTTGGACAGGTCACCTACGACGAGTATATGAGCGAAATGACCTCGCTGGTTCTGTACTTCATATATCTGGCTATCGGAGAATTTGTCACCATCTATGTCGCCACAGTCGGTTTCATTTACACGGGCGAGCACGTCAGCGCAAAGATCCGGGAGCACTATCTCGAGAGCTGCATGAAGCAGAATATCGGTTACTTCGACAAACTTGGAGCTGGTGAGGTCACTACTCGGATTACGGCAGACACCAACCTCATCCAAGATGGCATTTCCGAAAAAGTCGGCTTGACGTTGACGGCCGTTGCTACTTTCATATCGGCCTTCGTTATTGGCTTTATCGAATACTGGAAGCTGACCCTGATTCTGTTGTCGACTGTTGTCGCGCTCATGCTCGTCATGGGTACCGGCTCCCAATTCATCATTAAGTACAACAAGCACTCCATTCAAGCATATGCGCTTGGCGGTAGCGTGGCAGACGAGGTCCTTAGCTCGATTCGCAACGCCGTCGCTTTCGGCACACAAGATCGCCTTGCCAAGCAGTACGACAGTCACCTTATTCGAGCTGAGACCTACGGCTTCAAGGTCAAGGCGACCATTGCTTGCATGGTGGCTGGCATGATGTGGGTGTTATACTTGAACTACGGCCTATCCTTCTGGGTCGGAAGCCAGTTCCTGGTTGATGGCGCCGTGCCACTCTCGAAAATTCTCATCATTATGATGTCGGTTATGATCGGTGCTTTCAATCTCGGAAACGTCGCACCCAACATCCAGGCCTTTGGCACGGCTGTCGCAGCGGCTGTCAAGATTTACAACACCATCGATCGCATCTCTCCCTTGGATCCTACCGTCGAGACTGGCGAGAAGCTGGACCATGTTAAGGGTACTATTCGCCTGGAGAATGTCAAGCACATCTACCCATCGCGTCCCGAAGTTGTCGTCATGGACGGCGTGTCGCTAGAAAATCCCGCCGGCAAAACGACTGCCTTAGTTGGCGCTTCTGGATCCGGCAAGAGCACCATCGTTGGCCTCGTTGAGCGCTTCTATGACCCTATTGGTGGTTCGGTATATCTCGATGGACACGACATCAGCACATTGAACCTGAGGTGGCTTCGCCAGAACATCGCCCTGGTCAGTCAGGAACCTACATTATTTGGAACCACGATCTACGGCAACATCAAACACGGGTTGATTGGCACCAAGCATGAGCATGAGAGCGATGAAATCCAAAAAGAACTCATCATTGAAGCTGCGAAGAAGGCAAACGCTCACGACTTCATCACCAGTCTCCCTGAAGGCTACGAGACCAATGTTGGCGAACGGGGTTTCCTGCTCTCCGGAGGCCAGAAACAACGTATTGCTATCGCCAGAGCCATCGTGTCAGACCCCAAGATTCTTTTGCTCGACGAAGCCACTAGTGCGCTTGATACAAAGTCTGAAGGCGTCGTCCAGGCTGCTCTGGAAGTCGCTGCTGAGGGCCGTACGACTATCACCATTGCCCATCGCCTGTCTACAATCAGGGATGCGCATAACATTGTGGTCATGTCCCGTGGAGTGATTATCGAGCAGGGTACACATGCCGCGCTTCTCGAGAAGCAAGGTGCCTACTTTAGCCTGGTTAATGCCCAGAACATCGCGGCCGTAAACGAGCTCACGGCCGAGGAACAGGAGGCTATCGACGAAGAGGAAGAAACATTGATTCGCAAGGCGTCTGCCAAGAACGGTGACTATGTCGAAGATCCAGATGACAATATCCGGGAGAAGCTGAATCGTTCGACCACTTAGGCCTCTGCTTCAAGCAGAGTTCTCAAGGGCCGTCAGACCGCCGACGAGGAACACAAGTACAGTTTATGGACACTCGTCAGCCTGATCGCTTCTTTCAATCGAGAGGAGTGGAAGCTCATGCTTTGGGGTTGCTTCTGGGCTATCATCTGCGGTGGCGGTAATCCAACTCAGGCCTACTTCTTTGCCAAGCAGATCATGGTCCTGGGTGTTCCTCTGAACCCTGCGACCAACGGCCAACTCAAGAAGGACAGCGACTTCTGGAGTTCCATGTACCTGATGTTGGCTTTTGTTCAGCTTATTGCATTCATTGCCCAAGGAGTCGCCTTCGCCAGATGTTCCGAACGCCTTGTTCATAGAGTCCGTGACCGTGCGTTCCGCACCCTGCTCCGACAAGACATCTCTTTCTTCGACAAAGATTCCAACACTGCGGGAGCTCTGACTTCCTTCCTCTCGACTGAAACGACTCATGTCGCTGGCCTCAGCGGTGTTACTCTCGGTACTCTGCTCATGGTCAGCACCACCCTAGTGGCTGCCCTCATTCTTGCCCTTGCTATTGGTTGGAAGCTGTCTCTGGTGTGTATAGCGACCATACCAGTGCTTCTAGCCTGTGGTTTCTTCCGATTCTACATGCTCGCCCACTTCCAACGACGCTCGAAGACTGCCTACGAGCAGTCTGCATCGTATGCTTCCGAGGCTATCTCTGCCATCCGAACCGTCGCTTCTTTGACCCGAGAACACGACGTTCTGGCCCAATACCAAGGTGCTCTCGCTGCCCAACAACGTGCCAGTTTGATCTCCATCCTCAAATCCAGTATTCTGTATGCGGCGTCCCAATCGCTTCTGTTCCTAGCCTTTGCTCTTGGATTTTGGTACGGAGGAACGTTGATCGGCAAGCACGAGTACGACATGTTCCAGTTCTTTGTTTGTTTCTCGGCCATCATCTTCGGCGCTCAATCCGCTGGATCCATTTTCTCATTCGCCCCTGACATGGGCAAAGCCCATCAGGCCGCTGCTGAGCTCAAGACCCTGTTTGACAGGAAGCCTGTCGTCGACACCTGGTCCTCAACTGGCGAGTGTCTCGAGTCTGTGGATGGTACCATCGAGTTCCGCGATGTCCACTTTCGGTACCCTACGCGACCTGAGCAGCCCGTTCTGCGAGGTCTGAACCTTACCGTCCGGCCTGGCCAGTATGTAGCATTGGTTGGTGCGTCTGGCTGTGGTAAGAGTACGACAATTGCTCTGCTCGAGCGCTTCTACGACCCGATCGTCGGCGGTGTCTATATCGACGGCAAAGAAATTAGCAGCCTGAATGTCAACGAATACCGGTCGTTCATTGCGCTCGTGTCTCAGGAACCCACGCTTTACCAGGGCACCATTAAGGAGAACATCCTTCTTGGCGCCAACCACGAGGCCACGGATGAGGCGGTGCAGTTCGCCTGCAAGGAGGCCAACATCTACGACTTCATCATGTCGCTGCCCGACGGCTTCAACACCGTCGTCGGCAACAAGGGAACCCTGTTGTCCGGTGGGCAGAAGCAGCGTATCGCCATCGCGCGCGCCCTGATCCGTGACCCCAAGATCCTGCTGCTGGACGAGGCCACGTCGGCGCTCGACTCCGAGTCGGAGCACGTCGTCCAGGCCGCGCTCGACAAGGCCGCCAAGGGCCGCACCACCATCGCCGTGGCCCACCGCCTCAGCACCATCCAGCGCGCCGACATCATCTATGTCTTCGACCAGGGCCGCATCGTCGAGGAGGGCACCCATTCTGACCTCATGCGTAAGAATGGCCGCTATGCGGAGCTGGTTAACCTGCAGAGTCTGGAGAAGAACCGATAATATGCCAGATCAGCTTATATAGGGTTTCGAATCTGATGCCGCTTGTTTCTGTTTTTGTTTATTCCCTGTTTATGTTTTAGATGATGTTCCGCTCAGAGCGTATTGCATGTTTTCCTCAGGAAGTATCTCACGAGTAGATAAGTCTGACGGCGAGTATGGACGAAATGTAGGAAAATGATCCTCATCACTGGTATTGAGGAAAAGGGGAGATTGCATCATCGATGGCGTTGGCGGTATCAGCACTTAGATTTCTTGCTTTTTATCATGTTCGAAGCAGTTCGAGGTCCGATCAAGGAATACTTGCGCCGCGATTGCAGTCCAGTCTGGAGGAATGGTCTTTCCCATTTCTTCTTATGTGTTGCTCTTTGAAAAAATACTCACACTTTACTGCTTGGCGTCTGAAATGGCGAGGTCACGCTCTGTATATAGTCCTTGTAATCGAACAAAAAAGACCATACGCTCTCTCGCTCTCTCGCCCTCTTTTGTTATCCCGTTCTTACGGACATGATGACAAACTTCTAGGCTAGGGACAGTGTCTGTAGCTGATGTTGACTGCTCAATAACCGTTACCACTACCCTGTCGATGCAACCATCCGTGAGTCAATGGCAGTCACTGGCTGAATGGGAAATTATATCTGCAAAGGGCCCTTGAGACACTTCAAATACAATCATAAACATGCCATTCCTCTTCGTCCATGTTTCTCTCTCTCGTTGCAACTCTGACCTTCGTATATATGCATGAGGGGTAATCGCGTGTTACATACCTACGTTGACACGCGAGCATGCGACGACAAGGATTGTTTTCCTCCCGTCGTATCCTCTTGCTTGGGGAATGGATCGGCAGCTTCTAGACTTTGCGATCGACACTTCTTCGCACCCGGACCAGGCTATGGCACATGGCCATTGTCACACACATTCATGCTGTACGACGACAATGTTGCTGCTCGCTCACTGCAAAGAGGCCCGGGGCGGGATTTTGGTTGGCGACAGTTCTCTATGGTGTACCGTACCTATGTAATGACTCGAGGCTGCAGGCAATGAATGCAGTCCAATCCACCCAAACCGCCGCAAGCTTTTTCCGTTACATATGCCGTGTTTGCATGAGATCCTCTCCGAGTCCTCCACAGAAGAACTGCGCCCCAGAACTCTAATCGGCCGCAATCCTACTTCCCCTGACCTTACCTTATTGTCGGGACCGGCAGCTCGCAACCGGAGACAGGTGTCTATTTCTGTGTAGATATTGTACATAGACGGTGTGTGTTACCAAAAGACCATTTCCAACGGGAACAATCAATAATGCAACAATGGCAAGATCCATCCAATCCGACTATTTATTGATTTACGTACTACACCGTATTTACTACCACCGATCGGCTAGGTTGGCCGGCCCTTAGGCTGTTGGGGGCGCCCGTCCAGCTACCCGAAAAAAGCAAGTCAAGCGAGGGTTGACAGCATCGGCTTTTCAATAGCGTTCAAGGCACCCACGCAAGCGGTGTGCAACTAGACTTTATCTGGACCTGTCGTCGTACACTGGTGTACCGCTCAAGTTAAGCCTCAATCATTCATCGCAAATAATAAAGGACAGGACAGGACAGAGGCAGGCAACAGGGGGGAAAGGGGGAAATTTTGCTTATGCAGGCTCCCAAGGAATTGCCCACACATTTGGCTTGCCTACAGTAACCTACCCACTTTGGTGCGTGCCCCTCAAAGTGACAAAAGTATCCGATGCGGTGTCCTGCCTGCTTTTGCACTGCAGCAGTTTGGCGCCATCCACCCATCCAGCCAGCATCTCACATACATACCCTGGCGCCTGCTTTTTCGTTTGTAGGAAGACCCCATCTCGTCAGTTCCTGTTGCAACACGAGGGGGGCCAAGGCACGACATTGTCGCACACCGGCGCCCCAGCAAGCCACTCGCGTGGTTTCTTCGCACCAAGGCTAATGGTTAATTGCGCCTACTGCAAGGATGGTTACAAGTCTTTTGCAAGTTGCGGCCTACTGCAAGGTACGGTGCGATAATGGCCGCCCGTTGTGGGCCAACCAACGTAAGGGGTCCCCCTCCTGTTTTAGTTCATCTCATTCGCGCAGCATCGCATCGTTGCCTCTCAGGCAGGGGGGAATCAGGATTCAGGGCGGACCTCTCTGTGAACAATACGACCCGATTTGCCAGGGCCATCAGTTTGTCCTGCCCCTCCCCTCTTATATTGCCCGCTCTTTTTCATTCATGCATCGGCCCAGATATGGAGCCCTGGACCGAAGCCTGGAGAAAAATTGGACATGAGATCGGTACATGTCTTGGGCAGGGTTTGCGTGTGCTTGTACATATGTAGGCATACAGATACATACTGTATGCATGGCGTCCTTATTTCCGTCAGCCCTCCCAGTGCCCAGAGTCCTGCTGGTCTGAATCCCTACCATATGCACGGGAGAGCAGCGCTCGATTTTCCGGTTTAGGCAAGGTGCAGTGGTTTGCATATCTACCGTTTGTCCCGGCGTCGCGCTGGGAGCCCACCCCTACCTGGGTCGCACACACGTCCGGCCAACTGGTCTATCCCCCATTGCCCTGCCTGCCTGCTCGCTCGTTCTTGGTTGTTGGTGACGGGTGCGGGTGGGCGTGAGAAAAAGAACAGGGATGGGGGGCGGTGCCTCTTCTCTATGTGTGTGTGCCATGGGAGGCGCGGCTAAGAGTCGCTTTAATTAACTTGCCGGTGGGCAGACAGGCCTGACCTTGATTCTTTCCGACAGAGAGAGCCAATGGCGGTGTCCAATTCCTCTCTACCCACTGTCTCCCACTCATTCCAGTCGTTCGTTTATCGGTTCAATCCATTCTCTCGTTCTTCAGTCGGTCAATTGTTGTTGACCGTCCTCACTTCTGGTGTCACCTACACCTTCGTCGCTCGCTTCAACCTCTAAAACACACCTACTTCTTAATTCTATACTGATAATAATTACTCCTCGCACTGGACATCTTAATATCCTCCTTGCTTTGGTTTGCGAACTCGCGGAATTTCGACTATTCAAATCAAGCTTGGCTCTGGCCCTACTCGATCAGCTCAAGTGAGACATACATATCGTTGTCTTCTAGCCTCTCAGTCGCTTCGTCTGCGTTACTCATACCGAGGATTCACTCACGGAACGTTTTTAAACATCACCGTATCCAGCCGATTATCGAACCAGTGTGCGGGTCAGGCCATCTCAAGTCTCCTCGCGGTTCGGGCCACCTGATACAGCGGCGTGGGCGATTGTTGGAGGTGCTCGTTCCCATTGGGTGTCTCGGTCCTCGCCATAACGCACTTACGGCAGACGGTGCTCGACAACACACCAATATTTGGGTCTCATTCCTCCGGATAGCAACAGACGTTATGCTGGCATGTTTCGTAAACGGTAGGTTTGCCGCCACGACTTGATGTTACCTTTTGTTTCCACCCAGTCCGCAATATCGACAGTGGTACCCTGTACCCTTGCTTGACGTTTCAGGCTATCCCCGCCTTAGGATCCATCCGGGCAATGATTTTCGCAAACACTCTCTGCTGGGTCTCCCTGGCCGCAGCTATATCACTACAGGCCACCCAACAGCCCATCGAGACGTCGGTGGTTGGCCACCCGTCATTGTTCGACAGCGAAGAATGGCAGCAGATCATGCCCAGGAGGAATCAGCTCGTCGGCTACCGCGTAGGAAAGTCGCTGCACGAGCGGCCGATCAAGAACAAGGATCGTCGACCGTCATCAGCATCGAAGTGCCCACTTCCACCACATCCAAGCGAGCTGCAAAGACGGCCGCCGCCGCTACAGGACCCTTACCAAGCCCGATGGACAGCTTGCCCACGACGTTCTCGGACGATGCTTCGGGCAAATGCCCGGCCTTCATTCAGAGTTTTCTCGCCGACAATACGTTTAAGAGCTGCTACCCGTTTTCCATGCTCTTGCAGGTAAGTTCACAACACTGAGACAAACAGTTCACCTGAACACCCGAGACTAAGGCACGACGCAGGGAGGTTCCAATGGCTTTTTCGACGCTCAGAAGTCGCTAGTCAGCCTGACCCAGGTCCTCGACGCTTCCTGCAAGGCCGATGTCAAGATGTGCACGTCGTGGCTCGCCGACCTGACAGACCAATTCCAGCAAGATGGAAACTGTGGCCCCGAGCTTGCGAGCGGGAATACGGTCGTGCAGAAGGCGTACCAGGGGCTCAAGGCTTACCAGCCTCTTTACAGTGCGACGTGTCTCAAAGAGCCCGAGAGTCAGGCCTATTGCTACGCCACTGCCGCGACGGACACGAAGGATTTCTCGAGCGTCTACCCTCTACTACCTACCCCTGAACAGGAGCATGCCGGATTCGGCCACGCCCGCCTGCGATTGGTGCAACCAGCAAACCATGGGCATCTTCCAATCCTTTAGCTCCAATAGGAAGTCGTCCATAGCGGCGACGTACGAGAGCGGATCGACGGTCATGAACAGGGTGTGCGGTGCCGAGTATGTCAACAGCACGCTTCCAGTGGCCACCGAGAATGCCGCCGTAACCATGCAGCAAGCCCCTGTTCTGATTCTGTTTTCGTTCCTGGTCATGGCCTTCACACATCTCTTCCTCTAGGCCGGGCGGCAATACGGAGAGCAATTGAGCCTTGGATCAACAGAAACAACAACAATACGGACGGAGTTCAACAGGATGGGCGGTATACGGGGCTGGACTAAACTGGCCGGAAGGGCTCTTGGAAACGGTGACACTTTGGGTTATTATATGATTTTACGGTTCTATCTGATACGGCGGGACTGATTTTGTTCGATGGCTACCTTTCTCCATCGAAGCGTTCGATACCCTCCCACGCGAGCAAAAAATGCTACTTTCTTCCTTTCTTCACTGGGAAGCAATAATTTTGCTTTAATTTTTATTATTTTCAATTGTACACATGTGTACACACACATATATATATATATATATATATATATATATTCTCCCGTCGGTCCTTGGAGTACACGGCAAGGATGAATGGATACATATTGGTGGATGAAGGTACCAGGGAATGAAAACATGGGCAAATTGAGATGGACTAGGCGCATATGGGTTATGTGCCGACACGAAGACGCCACGAAATGGTAAGGATGGCAGCGGCCGGCGGAACAAGGAATAGAGAGATTTGGCCACTAGGCCAGAGAGGAACGTATAACGAACACGCACACCCCTGGCGCTATACCGGGATTAATAGATAACTTTATCTTCTTCCAGATCGTATATGATGAGACCGGTGATTACACAACGCTTGAAACGCTTGAACTACCTATTACTATACTTGAAGGACATTACCATCTCGGCGCCATGAATCTCCGCCATCGCCATCGTAGCACAATATCGACGACTATCCTTAGCCTAACAGATCTGTTCTTTTCCTTCCTTGACAAGCAAACTCAAAGTCACTCGTGAAACGCGAAAAGCAATCATACGTGACGTGACCTGCATCAACGCGGTTGAAGAAAGGAAAAGAAGAAAAGTGGAGGTGCCAGCGGGACAGGCCGCGTGACTTATAGCCAAGATGCGATGTTTATATAAACATCTCGGCTCCAGTTTCTTGGTTTCCTCAAGCTGTCACCCGCCCCTCCCTTGTCCATGACAAAGGGATGTTTCAGAAACACGAACCTGAACAACAGCAGCCGGGTCGGACAAAACGAAACAGTGAGACCCGTTAGATGTCGCGCTGGTATACGTACGTCATGTTATGTGTGTCTTGTGTCTTCATTATCGGCGTATGCAGGCAGATAGGGGTGGTTTTTAAATTAATCATATAATGATGATTTTGTTGCGCCCACTACTATGTAGCAGCCATGGATGATGAATAAAGAAAGTATTGCTTATACATCAGGCTTCTTGAGTAATTCAACCTGACTGACTGAGGGCTACTTGAAATCCTAGGCGGTATATCAATAAGTATGCTTTGAAGAGTATAGCAATACTCGCAATTGATTCTTTTAATATAACATATGAAGGATGTGTATTTACTATATAATCCTCCCTCTTTGACTTTTAGTAGTGCCCCTTTTAGAACGGGGCAAACGTATAAGTGTTTTAGGCCTAAGGGGGGTATATACAAACGAGGGGCGACCACGACCGCACCAGTTTCTCGCCGCAGCAAATGACTCACGTCTCTAAGACTGTCTAGTGTATCCCACCCAGCATTGTTCATCGCACTCCACTGCACATATATAATAGGGTCGATCAGCAAAGGGATAAATAGGGACGTATTCTAATCCGGCCTAATGCCCACCCGCCGCTCAATCAAGTTGATGATTCCGATCAATCAGCCCAGCCAAAGACCTCACTAACCGCCAGCGTATTCGTCCGAACCCCCGCAAGCGCCACGACGATGCCCACAAGGTCCACGACAAGCAGCACGGCCGCCGCCATCATGAAGCGCGGGTTAAACACGCGGAAGAGCATGAGGTGGCGGCGCAGGTGGCCGGCCCAGACCATGGTGGCCAAGCTCTCGACGGCGTAGTAAGCGACAAAAATCCCCAAGCAGCGCGTCACCGTCTCGAGGCCGCCTTTACGCTTGGGCGACGTCTTCCAGAGCGCGAGCAGCGGCACCGCGACGCAGGCCAGGATCTGGCCCGCGAACGTGTTAAACATGACCACCAGCGGCGACCAGGGGTAGCGCAGCGTGAAGAGCGGGATGAAGGCCGAGTCCCACTGGATCGACGACAGCACCGCCTGGTGGCCCGTCTTGAAGTAGTAGAACTCGCCCAGCAGCGCCAGCACGACGGGGCCGATGCTCTCCGTCGCTAGGCCGTTGAGGTCGACCATGTCGACGAGCGACAGCACCTGCCACAGCATGAGCGCCAGCGCGCTGCTGCCCATCGGCTTCGACAGCAGCATGCACGCCGCTGCGAAGTTGACCACGAGCAGCAGGTAGCGCGCGCCGTTGGCGTTGCCGTACCCCAGGATGGTGACTTGGGCCGTCCGGCCGCCGCTTCCGGCTTTGGTGAAAACCGAGATACACGGAGGCGCCCAGACGAAAGCGGTCGTACCGGCAACGAAAGCCAGCGCAAGTACTCCTTGGGCCATCGCCACCTGGATCGTTTTCAAAGTCGTCTCGGGAAGGTAGTCGATCAACCACTGACCGTTGCCAGCTGCGTCCAGAGTCCAGTAGGTGGCGGCCAGACCGAGGGCCCTTCGGAAAACGTAGCCAATCCAAAAGGGAGCCAGAGCTTCGTACGACCGAGACGAGACGAGATACCCCTTGATGATTGACGGAAGGCCGGCGAATACGATGAAGGGCAGTGCCAACTGCCAGGGTGCAGACGTAGACGAGTTGGCCGACGCATAGTAGGTAGATGTACAGTATGGCATCTGCTCCTCCCTGCAAAGCTTGGAGAAGGAGGCTAGTCGGCCAAGCAGGATGAAGACCACAGAGTGATATATACCCAAGATGCGGTCAGTGCGGGCAGGGAGACGCAACGCAGCGACTACGCTTACGAATCCGAAAGTCGACAAGAAGAACAGTGATATCGAGTCCTCCCATATGGTATATGAGTTTGAGGCAAATCCGATAGACTGGCTTACGGTGAAGATCACACCGAGCCATCCCCATATGGTGTTCGGTAGTAAGTTGAACAAGCTCTTCCCCAGTCCAAATAGCGAGACAGTCACTGCTAGCGAACTGGTTAACGCGGGGGATGGCTGCCGCCATTGACCAATCCTGCTCCTCGGACATGGACACATAACCTGCGCCAAGGGCAGCTCCAATTACGCCACCGATCAACGCCGACTTCACCAGGCTCTGACTCAAAGTCTGGTAAGATGGCAGCTCAGTCTGGCTTCCAGCATCTTGCAACTCCAGGCTTTTCTCAGCCAGATCCAGCTCGGCATCATCCAAGACAGCGAAATCATCATCTTCGTCCCTGGACACATAGACCAGAAGGACCAGGACCCCGAGTGCCATAACAACAATCCCCGAGGCCATCTTGGGGACGTCGAAACGTGCCCAAAGATCTTTGCATATCCGGAGCGTTTCTTCCTGGTACGCGGTATAGGCTCTGTAGACAAGCTCCCGGGCTTTTAGATTGGTGTTCTCTGTGGCAGACTGGGTTGCGCTGTCCCACAACTCTGCGGGCGACCCGGGTTTGGAGGTTTGTTCGATACCTCTGGCAACGAAGTATGAAGCTTGATACCGACGAATACCTGCCGAGGCCAATCTGGACACAGCTGCCAGATTGTCCCACGCATTGCCCTTTATTCCGGCGAAGGCTTCTTCAATCGGTCGGCCCAGGTTGTTGAAAGGAATTGGCAAGCCAAGCAGAAGTGCCAGCGTAGGGACCAGATCGATCTGGTTGACAGGGCGTTCCTTCGCAGTGGCAGGGGGTGTAACGTATTCCGGCAGCGTGCGGCCGAACACGGGTCTTTTCGAATACATCCACAGCGCAGCCTCTACTTCGTCGTCACTCTCACCTCCATGGTCGCCCTTGCTGTCCATGCCGTGGTCTCCCATGACGATCAGAACTGTGTCATCTTCGAGGGTTTCCACAAGATCCTGGACAAAAGTGTTCATTTGTTGAAGCTTGGCAGTCATGGCAGCATGGTTGGGGCCGTATCTGTGGCCAGCATGGTCCACCCCCAGGAAGTGACCGATCAAAACGTCCCACTGCGTCTGGTTCTCTTTCGTCATAAGGGGAATATATGCTCAAGAACTCCATTGTCCACAGTGTGCAGATCCCAGACATTGAAACTGTCATAAGGCTTGCTGATGTTGGCCTCGAAATAGCCCGGAAGAGAGGAGGTCCAGGTATCATCCCCTAGATGAACAATGCGTTTACCCAAAGCGTTGAGCTGCATCAGTAGGTTGTCCTCCTCAATAGCTGTTCCACCAAAACTGCTTCCCAAGTCGTTCAGTGTAGGCAAGGTGCCGGTTGTCAGACCCTTTAATCGCTGGAGGGTGGATGTCGGTGGGTCCGCGATGAAAGGCAGAAGTACCGCATTATTAGGCGACTGGACCGCCGTCTCGTAGAGAAAGGGGAAAGCATTGTGATAGATCTCGGCCTTGGTAAGGTCTTTGACTGGTACGGTGAAATCGTATCGTAGTGCGTCGATTAAGACGACGACTGCCTTGTCGAATGTCTTGGGGTGCCAGCAACCCCCTCCATGCTGCCTTGTCCTTCCCAGGCCGACAGTGGCTCGATGGGCGGCACGGAGCACTCGGATTTCTCGTCCAGGACCAAGCGCGTAAGCAAGAACCCGCCCGTGAACAGGACGATGCCGACCACATGTATGCACGTCATCCATATCCAGAACCCGAAGTTCCAGCCGAACCGCCGCTCGTAGCCCATCCTGCGACGGGCCTCAAAGGCCTGGCGTTGCTTCTCGGCGGCGCCGGAGCGCTCTTGCTTCGCCTCGGCGCCCAGGAGCTTCTTGTTGGCATCTTCGATTTCCTTTAACCGCTTGGCTTGGGCGTATTGGGCGGCTATAGTCTGGTACTCGGAAGGAGCGTCCTTCGGCCGTTGGTGGCGTTGAGGCATCGCGGTGTGCTGTGGCTAGGATAGCAAAGAAATGTGGGAGATTCGGTGGCTCAGGCCGAGCTGGCCATTGGTGTGGTATAAACAATTGGGGTACGTCTCCAGGTATAACGGTCGACTCTACCTCGACATGGCTGTTAGAAACGATAAGACGTGAATATAGAGTAGAGAGCGACGTTGACAGCTAGGTTAGTCGCGCTTTGAGTTGGTGATACTGTGGTGGGTTTCAATTCGGGTAGAGCTTCACCTTCCTTAGCTACTAAAACCTTAGTCGCACTAGTGACGGGGGCCAAGCATCCAGATCGCTGGGCCCCAGCTGCGGGCGGCCCGCTGGGAAGATTTGCCAGCTGGTCACATCACTGGGCATATCAATCAATGGGTCTTTTTATGAGATATACAATGTTGCATCTGCTGCATACAGACACATAAATGCCGAATTTTGCGAACACATAAGAAGAGAAAAGGTATTCATCCAAATCGGAGACTGAGGGGTGGAGGCAATAGCTTTCTGATTATATCTCCAGCGATCTCCAAGCGGGCCTTGACACGGGTACGTTGCCGTAGCCAATGGATGGTGGTTTACAGCAAGTTGAATAGGACAGCATCTATTCCGAGATCAAGCAGTATTTTCTTTTTTAGAAGAACAAACTTCAGTCGGATGCGCTCTCTCGGGAATAATTCTTTAAATCCGCAATATTTCCGGTTCTCCACTACCTACTTCCTTACTGATCACCCAATCAGGCGACCCCAGACGACTTATAAATTGGTAGGTAAGCATTGGCAACCAGCGAGCCAGCAATGACTGCTGTGCCGCAATGAAAAGATTGAGCCTTACCTGAGCGTGATAAACTAGCCCAGGTCAGCCCAGGTCGGGTTCCATTGACATTTGCTGCGATGGATCCTACCCACTCCCCCTGCGGCTTACACCAGCGGCAGAGCGGCATATGGGCGCGCTGGTAGATAGACACATGCTGCAACATGCGGAATATTGACGTTTCATGCTGCCGATGGAACCCGAAATGGCACTGGGTTAGACGTCGGCCTATCTAATACAACCATGTCTATGTGTATATAACTCGGACACATATTGCTGGAGGCTCGGGGACAATATAGCCCGCCCATATAAGCTTATTCGCTACTGCACCGAGGCCGAATTGAGTTCAGGTGACACAAGGCCCAAGAGGCAGTCAGCAGGAGGCCGACTCTTGATATAAGCGCAAAAAGGACCCGATGGTGTGGAAAGGTCTCAGATATCTATAGGCGGTAATCTGCTCGGGATGTCCATCACTTCCTATATCTTCAAAAGCTGAGCTGAGACAAGGATGCATATGGCCACCCACCGCAGTGGTTTTCTGGGGCCCGTGGAAGGCTCTTCCTCCCCCGTTCAAAGGAGAATTGATTGGTGATGGCATCGCGGAACTATTTCCCCGGTCATCGCCGCCGGTCTTAACATGTGCCCCTCACGATAAGGAGATTGGTATGTCGCCAGATTCAGAACAGGGGGGCATTTGTTTAAAGGCGGATGGGTGGAGGTGGAGCCCTCACCGGCCTGGACGGCCTGGGATACTGGGCCTGCCATCGATCCAACTCTCACTACGCCGAACCCCATGTCCTTCCCACTGTTGCCCTTGCAAGCTCGAACGAGCTACTGTACGCTGTGAGGCCTTAGGGCGTTCTGGTAGTCCCGCGAACCCCAGAATCTGGATACCCGCGCGAGAGCCTGTCGGTTCTCGCTCTCCTTTACGATTGCACCTGTCCCGATCTACCTAACCTAATGGTTATGCTCTCTCTTCCCTAGTCTGCGCACTGCTACTTGCTAGAACGAATCATGCTTCCAACAGCTTGCTAGCATTGCCGTCTAGTGTCGCTTTTCCAGTATATACAGGTTATTGGTTTCTTTTCTATAGACTTAGAGTTTCACGATGAAGCACAGCAGCGACGGCCGACATGCTTCGGAAAACCTAGACGCCTCCGCGCCCGCCTCGGAAACGTCCACTTCTCAGCTCTCGCCCGTCGCCCTCGGCAAAAGACGGCGAAACAATCCCAACGAATGGTAAGAGTTCGCGCCTGTTGTAAGTTGGAATTCAATTGCCAGAAGTAGACTGACTCGCGACTATTCTAGTTGTGACATTTGTCGACTGCGCAAGGTACGTAGCTGCCCGCAACTAACATCGGATAATTCCTACTGACCAGTGCGTTGGTGATAGGTCAAATGTGGCGGCAGAACAGGCGATGAACCATGCGACAACTGCTTCCGCCTCAAACTTGCCTGCGGATTCGCCCAGTCCACCAGCGGAAGTCGAGCGCAAGGTGAGACTTGTTACTTCTGGTATTCGATCGGTTGGAAGTACTGATACTACGAAGCGGCAAAATTAGCCAGGATTACGCCCACGGGCACCGTCACAGAAGCCGGAACAATCCGCAAGCGAGCTCAACGAGGTAAGCACATTAGCTACCCAGAATCTTCATCGCCTTATATACGACTGATCGAACTAACGTCAACAAGCTTGCGCGAATTGCCATCGTCACAAAGCAAAGTGCTCTGGCGACCTGCCAGCATGCTCAAGGTGTCGCTCATCTTCTTTGACTTGCGAATATGCGCCGTCCAAGAGGCGATTTGCCAATGTGGCCGCGCCACCCGAGCAGACTGAACCTGAAATGTCGTCAACGCCTGTTTCTGTGAAGGAGCAGCAAAGTCCCGAGCGTCAAAGCCCAGTCAACATGGAGGTCGCCTATGACCCAAGCCCGGATTCTCAGTATGCACTCCCTTTCTCTGCTTGCCCGGTGACGTAGCTAACTGGAGGAAGGACAACTCTGCTCAAACGGGACATAATACTGCAGCATATGGACGTGTATTTCGAGGCGTTCTGGTATGTGCCCTGCCAAGGGATACTTCACCCGGCGACAACATACCGCTTGATTGAGGAGAACAGGTTGCCTCCCTATTTAGCAGAAGCTGTGGTATCAATCACATCCACCATGGTGACAAGTATATCGCAAGGGCGCCTACTCGCAGCCCAATGCAACGAGCAGGTGGAGCAGTATGTGATGCGGAAATTCGGCCATATGGACCCGGCTCTGTTAGTACTCCAGGCCTTCGTCACGACCTACAACTGGATGTCGGGACCCCTGAGCAAAGTCTGGATGTGGACATCCACGGCTGCCCGGCTAGCCCGTTGCTTAGGCCTCATCCACGAGCCCGAATACAGACTGGAAGAAGGGGGTTTTGCTCGACAAGAGTCGCTAAGGCGAGCCGTCTGGCAGATATGGATCATCGACCAGTACCTATCCGGCGGCTTCGAAGAGCATGTGCTGCTCCCTTCCAGCGCTATGCAGCTCAAACTACCCTGCAACGACGACGTCTTCAGGCAAGGGCTTCCGTCAACAGAGGCCACACTGCATGAAGTACCCCTTCAACCGAATCATGGCGATTTCAGTCTGAATGCCGCCCACATTAGGTTATTGAATCTTCGCATTCAGATCCTCGGGTATGTATTAATATCAAATCCTCCTCGGCAGTTGCTGTCCCCTTTCCACAACAATGGCTGCTCCTTCTGTCGTTGAAAAGAACTACTGTTAACCTGATTTTACAGCTCCATGAAGCGCCTGTCCGAAGACCTCCAGAACCCTCAGGCCCCTTCTCCCACCTCTGAGCATTTCATGGCCACAGTAAACCACCTTCAAGTCCTCATGGTCAGGTTCAAGGACTCTCTCCCCGACCGCATACGATTGAGCCCCCAGAGCATGCAGGACCACCTGAGCCGACCCGACCGGACGAGCTTCCTCACGCTGCACCTGTGGGTGGCACAGACGTACGTGGACCTGTACCGCTTCTCCCTCCCGAAGCTGGCAGACTCGACGCCGCCAAGGTACCCGGAGGACATACCGTGGGACTGGCTGGACATAGCTCAACGGCAAGCCACGGCCTATGCTATCCACCAAGCGCAGTTCTGGACCTTCCAGATGCATCTGATTCGACAAAACTCGGGAGTCAGCAAAAACCTGGTCACCGCAGATTGGATGATCGGGGCCTGTGCTGTAAGTGGTCTCAACGTCCCCTAATTTCCCAGCCCATTGGTAATGGGTCCGAGCATTGTGTCTTAACCTGGTATTGGGGACTTTGACGTCTGTTCTCTTGCTAACACTGTGTTATAGGTCGACTGTGCAACGGTCTTATTGATTGCTCGGAAGTACGAGATATGGAGGAGAGCACTGAAGGAAGGCAGCACGGCGCCGCTTTGTCTCGCGAAGCCCATTGATGACGACCTTCTGTCTTTCCTTGTCTCGTCGCTCGTCAGCATATTAGAGACTTTGAAACCCTTCTTGCCAAGGGTCGAAGCATACGTAAGCTCTTATAGCCTCCGCTGTAGTATTGCTGCTTCCGTGACTAACAGACTCTACAGCAACGGCGCATCCTAGCCAAAGAGAAGATTTACCTTGAAAGTGGCACAGTGAAAGAAAGCGATAGCCAGCTGAAGTCATGGGTTCCCAGTACCAGGCCCGAGGACATTTTTCCAAAGCAATACGACTCCGACTCCACGCAAAACGGAGTTGAGCATGACGCACGAAGCATTCTCCAATCCAGGCCCTATCGAAGTATGAGCCATAACGACGGTACTGGCAGTGAGCAGTCCGTCATGCCGTATTGTCTCAAAAAGGCACTGGATGAGCCCCCAGTCCCGCCTCTTTCACCTCCAGGCAGTGACGAGACACGATCTCTGCAGGAAACGAGCAATGCTTCTCCCTCATCGCATCATCAACAGCAGCAGCGGCAACCCAACGAAAACATCCCATCTCACCTCATCAGGGTAGACGTCTCCAACTGGATGAAGACCGAGGAGCCGCTCATCTCCAACATGGATGGCATCGCCATGGGCAACTATCCTGCCCTCGGGCTCAACACCCAGTTCCCCTTGATGGCCCCTACTGTCGCCGGTGGGAATGGCTCCTCAGACAGTTATACGATGCCTTACGTCATCCAGGATGAGGATTGGCGCGGCATGTGGCCGCAAAACTCACAGTCGATGGGCTGAGGAGCTGAGACTGGATATCTATAGCAGCTGCAGGCCATGGCCCCACGCAACTATCTCACGATTCGAAGCGCCACTGCAGAAGAATGTCTCGTGTTCGATATCAAATGCACCAATGAGCTGATGAGTTTGTATGGAAGGTCTATTATCCACGGTGTAGGTCGAGGTGAGGGCTCATGTAGTGACGCCGATGTGATACGTTACTGCGAGAGCAGACTTTATGTTGGAGATCGCACATGCTAGAGCCCGAAAGAAGCACTGGGTATAGACGACGTTCGAACCGAATGATAAGATGCTGGACGACTCCCGCTATGGCAACGCCAAGGCCATGTTCAAGGATGGGCGTTCCTGTACTCCCTACGCAAGAGAATGCAGCATCGACGCTAGGCCAAGATTCACAGCAACTGCAGCCGCAAACCCTAGAGGGGAGCGGTGCTCTCCTTGGGATCTACGGGAGAAGTCGGCATGGAGGCTCATCATTATCAGAGAAAGAGGGTGTATACTGTATAATAATAATATATAAAGTGGTTATTGTTTCGGATTTCCACTTTACTGTACCTACTCCACTAAGGCTATACTATACCATATATTCCCTCGATCTACCCAAATCGCTTATATAAAATGAGATCGGTTCTGAGTTTAGCCTGCCTCAGAAATCTGCACAGCAAGATAATGCAATGCATATACCTTCTACACGAACCTTGTGGATCGTGAAGGAAAGCGGGTATATCTAGATCCTGTGCAATGTAGAGTACTTATGCATAATGTTAATTATCCATGTTCCTAAATCCACCGCAATACATGTACTTGCAGTAGAGATATGCACGAGAGATCACCCCCCCATCAACTATCATCTGAAGAAATGCAAAAAGTGTATCTAGACAGGGAAAGCCCCATGCCAATCGAAGTTGAGTACGGATAAGGTTCCCAGATGGGAGTGAGGCTTGCGCGTTTAGACTCCGATCGATCGCCACGAGGCCGTCCCTTTCGGCCATGTGGTGGTCCGGGTGGTTTGAGCTCAAGCCTCGAGGCTGGCTGTTCATCTCGTCTTTTGTGTACTCCCGACTACTAATCAACAAGCCCAAAGAAGGGATAGATAAAACACGTTATGTTGACTTCGAGTTAATAAGTCAAAATGTTTGCTTTCTTAAGAATGCAACGAGCATCGGCGTCTTGCCTTGGCCATGAATATCATAATGCACCCAGATCCAAGAAACCGAACGTGTATGCAAATACGAGATGCAACGTCAATTTCTTGTGCTGCTTTACCTGTCGAATAATGTTGGAGACGGACTACTGGCCGCCGTCAGCACTGGCGCAGCAAAATTCTTGTCGATGGAGGCTCGTACTTGATAAGCACCAGCCGCAGTGGACCCGAACCATCTCTCCATGATCCATCTGATCTTAATTGAGCCGCGTACTGCTCATGAACTCTGGGAGCCACAGTTTCGCAGGGGAATCCTGGCCGAGTGGCCCTCGCATTGAACGAATGAAAAGAGCCTCCACTTCGCGATCCAAGAAACTTCCATCAATGCTGTTTCTCAGGGCGATATATACCGACACTGGCCTATACCAAAGCTGTATTATTGCTTAATATCGGAGACAGGAGGTTTGAGGCTTGCGCATTTCAACGGCGCTGGTCTTTTATCACAGTGTGCATGTTGAGGAGTGGAAGATAAAGAAATGTTTTTGATTGTGTTTTTTACTTCTAGCCCTGGCTTGGACCGTTTGGCTTTTTTGGACTTGGTAAGTGTATTAATTATACAATATTGAATGTACGAATGTACGTGAGGTACTATATGTCCTGGTAATGCTTCTGCCCTTTCTGCCTGCCACCGTCCGTCATACGGACGGCGTGTTCAGCAAGCGTCGCTTGAGTGTGGTGCCGAACAGAGAAGCCTGCTCGGCGCGCATGTGTTGGGCGAAGTTGCTCGAGAATATATATCCAGAAAGTTATCCTGTGCCGTATAACCCATAAACGCCGCGACTTGTAGTGTGTTGTGTCGTCGCTTGGTCGGTCACCCCTCTTTGACCAAGCGAGGAAGAAATGATAATTCAGGTCAAAAGTATCGCTGCCAATGAAGACTCCGTAATTCATGCATGTATTGGTTGTCATCCAAGAAACCCCCCTCCCCCTCCAGAATGTTAAGAGGTGTCAAGCATAAGCCGCCTTCCTTCTTTCCTCCGGAAGGCTCAACCTATACTCGAGAGGAAACGGACGTGGTTTGGTGGTTGTGGTGAGGGCTAGAAGCAAACAACACCGCGCTCTCCGGTTTACTGGAATTGCGAGCGGTCCTTCTCCTTCAGGCCACCGATCTGGTCCATGTCGATGGAGTAGAAGCCGTGTTTGCTCTCCTTCTCGTAGGCGGGGAGCTGCTCATCCCGGATGGGTTCCATACCGACCGTGGTCTCGCCGACTCGCACAACCATGACGCGGCCCGACTTGTTGCGGCCCTGCTCGTCCTGCTCGTCGGGGAAGGTGATGTGGATCTGAGGCACATTGGTAGGAGAGTGAGGAGGGGCATTGGGGTCGGCCAACATGGGGCGGTGGTCAACGACGAAAATGCTCGAGCGGCCGTTCGGCGTCTGGATTGTGAGGCGGCGGCTGTTCTGGCCGTCGATTTTGAGGTCGCTGTACTGGGGGAGACCGTCGTCGGCTTCCTGCTGGAGTCCCGCCTGTTGTTGGCGCTTCATCCGCCTCAGCAACAAAAGAAGGGCAGTAAGAAGCAGGGCGCAGAAAGCGACGCCGAGAAGGGTAATCAAGAGGTCCATGGTCTGGCCCTCGGCGAATTCGGAATCACGGCGGGTCAGGGCAGCAGTGCCTGCGCCAAGAAGTTGCTGATGGGGGCCATAGTGATGTGCGATGGGGCTGGATCTTCGATAGGTTCACGATAAAAGGTAAACAATGTTTCAAAGTCCTGCGGAAGGTAGAGTCGTCGTAGACCGAATGAGCGAATGGGGGCTATTCGATTGGGCCAATGTCAGTAACCATTCAAGGAGAATAGTAATTCAAAAGCAACCAAGGTCATATAGAGAAGAGACTCAGACACCGGAAACCGGATACTGAAGGGAGGGGAGCCATGGTTTCGAGACACACACGCAAGGGCGATCAATTGAATCATGTATAAGTCCGGCATTGACTTACAAGAATAACGGGAAAGAGCGAGTCCTGTCGATGGCTTTTTAAAAAGAAAGGACGGAGACAACCTCAAAGAATGAAGGCTGTTCCTGAGCAACGAATGACTGGGGGCGAGCTGAAAGAGCGACGGCTACCCAACAGATTAGACGTTATTTTGAGGGGGCGGTTTGTGCAAAAGACCAACGACGACGGCAGCGACGATTAAATGACCGTGGTGGAAGAAAGAAAAAGGAAGGAAAGGGTAGGACGAAATGGGGCGGAGAGCACCTCATAATGGGATGGTCGAGATCGGCTGCTGCGCTCCTCTTTCGTCTCCGTCGCTTCTCTTCGTGCAGGCCTGCAGGGGGAAGGATGCTGGACTCGATTGGCCCAAGAACTGCTAGGCTTGCAACTCAAATTGGATGCCCCATCTTCGCTATCACACCTCGTTACCTTCTATCCCACCGGGGGTGCCTCGTGCCCTGGTGTGGCTGGCGTGCCTTGGACGGGCTCCTCTAGCCAGACCAGTCCAAGCCCCGTTCAAGTCAGCAGCCAGCCAGGAACCAAGAACAGGCACCGGCCTCTGATTCGGCCATGCGATGGTCGAAACGCTGCTAGCATGCCCAGGTTGGGGGGGTGCTAATCTCCTCTCCGGCCAATAATCTTATTTGATGCCCTGCAGAACAGTGGGGGCCCACGGCGTGTGTATCACCAAATCGGTAACGCCTCAGGGGACGCTCCAGTCTCTCCCGTCCATTTTGCTCCCGGCTTTGCAGGAACCTAAAGTCCGTGTGTCCATTCGTTCTGGAGATAGCAGCGGCAATTCATTCGACATAATACAGAGGGCATCTATGCAGAGAGAGAGAGAGAGAGAGAGAGAGAGGTACTGGAAGGTTTGACCCGCGTTCCCCTCTCATGTATGCGTGTAAGAGAGAGGCAGAGAGCGTGCCGTGCGGCGCGGCGGCTCCAACGGAACAGAACCAACTAAAAATGCCCAAAGGCACCTGCTTCACACCAACTCTTCAACATCAGCGCGTGCGGTTGGCCTCGGACATACCGTTCGCGAGCCTTTACATCATCAACCAGCTGTGCGCGGGATGATCCAACGACAGATGTAAATAGCAACAGTCGATCGACTACGGAGTACTGCTTTCACTTATATGTCTGAGCCGATATCCAACCTCTGGTAGCTCTACGATCGGAGCTTACACGGGCACTTAAATTCACGCGACCATAGCGACATGATAACACAGATGTTATTATTTACATGTAAAGTTACTAAGATAGGTATATCCGAGTCACCAGGGACATATATGGCAAACATCTGTTTTGCGCTGCGTATCCTCTTAAGAACAACTGTTCACATGCACACCATCGCCGTCGTGCACAGAGACACTGCCGGGCTCTGGAGGCGTGGGATATGTCCAGAAGACGAGGCCCAATTTTGCTGATAAGGTGCAATCCGCAATCCCGGCATTTGGTCCGACCTGGTCTCCTAACATGAACCATATCTGGATCTGATGTCACTGTTTGGTCGCTACGGGTCTATTCATATATCTATATATCTCCCGAACCTACTCTATTAACCACTGGCTCAAGATGAAGGAAGATAATCTAAATGAATGTGTTCAACTATCGGAAGATGTGTCTTCATTACTATTCAGAGGGGCGCTATAGGCACCATTTTGTTTTCCACAACTGCGATCTATCGGTGTCGCCTCTGCATTCCACGTCAAGCTATCTGCTTGCGCATGGTCGTCCCCAATGCGGGTAGCCGAGACGTCAGCCATTAGGGAGTAGCTTGAGTTCGTGCTGCCCGGTCAAGAAGGATATCAACGATTGAGAAATGAATCCCTCTCGATATACTGCGGACATAGCAAGACCACCAAAAAAGCGGAAGTGCCTTTGAAGAGACTCCATCCATTATAATCAGATCTAGCACCAAATGCTACCTATACATACGTTTCGATATGCTGCCACCACTCCTATAACATTCGAACAAAACTATTCGATTATGATAATACAAGAATGAAGCAAGCATTCCATTTGTAAGTATGAAAATTCATGTAAGTAACGGAGACGAAGGGAATGCAGGCTAATAAGACCCCTGCAAGTCGAATGGCGACAACTTGCAGGGGTAGGGAGAGTTTGCGGGGTGGTGTCAATCAATAATGGCTTCGATTTGAAGCTATTTGTGAGCCTTAAAAAGCCACTCCGGACTACCACGGAGTGCCAACGAGAGAAGGATATCGACTAATTTCATCGAATCGAGACAAATAGGCCCAACCAACTCGCCCGCGTGCGTTTTGTTGCGTGGCCATGTTCTCTCGTACGAAGAAGCGAATATGATGCTGTGTAACGGACGTAGGCAAGCAGGTATGCGCCATACGCATTCTCTCTGGACTCCATGCTCACCCAACCTTGTGCACAATCCAAGAAGAATCCAAACAGTTCATGGCGGTGTTACCGGCATACGAATATGGGAGGACAGATCAGGATTTCCAGCAAGGGGAATGATAACCTGTGTGTCGTGTTTCAGAGACGAGCACCAGCTAGTGGAAGGCAGACATTGACTCGCATTCCATGTGTAGTACTTGGCGCCCTAGAGCATTCCAATTCTACTCATCCCTTGTTTGTTACCCGGCGTGATCCGCGATGCTAGGCATGTATGTATGATATGCATTCGAGGCTGGTGGTTTGGGGTGTTTGACAAACCCCCGTGGACCTTTACGGCAGCAAACCGTCAAGCGCGAGTTTTGACGGGGCCAGGCTTCAAGACAGCAGGCGGGAAGCGAACGTCGGTGCAGTATCCCATGCTCCCGAGTGGCCAGCGAATACTCGCTCACCTATCGCCTGGGCCATGCTGTCTCCAGATATGTGCTGCACACAGGAGAAGTCTTCCCAGGCAAACAGGCCCGGAGTGAGAGACATTCAAGGGGGGCTTACACAGTGATCTGCTCTGTGATGCCGCCATCTCCCCTGTACCACCACAATCGAACTGCAACAGCCTAGGCTAGTGCTGTGAGCATCGAACATGTCAAACTACTAGTATCAAGCCTTCGCCTTCTCCCTCCCCCATCCGGATTTCCTTCTTTCTAATGTGGGTACGATATTGCTTTGCCCTTTGCTAGAAGGGAGATGCCAAATCGTCCTTTCGCGAGAATATATTCAACTTTGCCCGCCATTTACTCTTCGCCGTAACCATTGCAGCTTGTACAGCCTCATCTCATTCTTAATTTCTGGATTCCTGTGACTATACCGAAATTCGTTCATATTCTACCATAGCCCTATAGCACAGCAACTGGACTATCTAATATCCAATCGGACGGATCTCGCTGGCAGCCGCGCACAGCCCCACCAAAACTACAGCTTCAGACCCCCAGACCCCACACACCCCTAACCTAGCGGACGATATACGGCGATCGCAAACCCAACAAGAATCATTTATAAGAAACAGTTGGAAGAGTCGGCAAGATCCCATAGTCAGTTGGTGTCTTCAAAGGGATAGGGGAAACGGCAGTTTCCTATACGATCTCTATCTGTGAAACAGACGATTCTGGTGAGTGGCATGCACTGCCCATCCCGTTGGTCCTGCATCTGCAATCCAAATATAAACAGCGCGGTGAAGCGCTGATCGATCAGGCAACACTGCCCACCCTCCCAACTTTGCCTCACAACCCGCATTTAACCAGCCTTGCCTTGCCCTCTGCAACCATACAGTCCGTCCCTGCTGGGAGTTGTTGTTACCAAGGGACCAACTCTGGGCGTATACCTCGCTTCCTACGAAATCCTGAACGAAGAGCGGCAAGCGAGCGAGCGAGCCGGGCCATATGCATCAGGGTGTTTTGCAAGCTTCCGTGTCATCCAACCGTCTTACCAGCAACCCACATCCAAAGCCATACATATATATCTCTTGTTGCTTGTCTAACGCAAGTAGTGACCGCGAACAGAACATAGCAAACCGGCATAGACGACGGCACGGAAGATATATTGAATAACCGTCTGGTTTAGCTTGCCAAGCAGCAGAAGAAAAACGGGACTACTCCTTCTTTTCGAGCATCACCGAGTCACCGACTCGTAGGGACCGAACGCCACAAGTAGCCACAAGTCTGGAGAGAGCAGCACTAATCGTCGAGTCCGAGAAACGCACAGACGGGATCTTGCTTCACAAGCACCTCTCCAGTCTCGTGCTCTCAGTCAGTTCACTGCGACGATTGGAACTCCAGTCTTAGGAGGACCCCTGACCCCCAGCACCTGGAGAAACTTGGGGCTGCAACTAGGTTAAGCTCTTACATGTACCAAGAGATACACCACGCGCAGCCACGGAATTTGGTACGCTACTCGACGGGACACTCACGCAACCACTAACTCGTTCGCCCTGCCCTGCCCTTGCCGCGATCCCCACTGCCCCGGGTATCCCTCTTCTTCCCCTACTCAACATAGAGACGAACTGCAGTTCTCAAGAACCATTTCTTGTGGGCTTCTCGATCACCTTGGCCAGGCCTGTTTGATTTGAGCGAGGGAATCCCTTGTTGCCAAGACGAGAAAGATCAATCGTCTGTTCTACAATTGTATGCGTCAGCATCGTCCCAGGAGAACAGACGTATCGATCTAATTGCTGTCTCAAACGATCCACATATCAGGTCCCCTTGTTTGGGCCACTTAGACTACCTTTCTTAGGTACCCCCAAACACCCCAAATCCGGGTTCCGGCCGATTTGCTGGTTAGAAAGAGTCCAGAGCCCAGAGCCCCAAGAACTCTCCCTCGTTCACTGCAGCATAATCCCATCTATTAACAGCTCATACTCGTAGCGGGGCGGAGAATTTAGGCTTGCTACTAAAAAAGTCTGGCATCAGAACTCGGCGTCTGTTCTCGACTTACTACCATCTCAGATTTAGGTTGAGCCTTAGACGCACAACTTCAGCTGACAGGCGGCTCCTTGCTGCTCTTCACCTCATTCACACGCCATTCGACTGCAGGAACAGACTGTCGAGCTCGGAGTTTCGACGCAGGAGAAAAGACACAGTATCCTGGGTGGATGCGGTTGTCTTGCTTGTCTACTGAACCTAATTCACGATACATCTTACTACCCCAAGCGCTCCACAAGGCTATCGCCTATCCCTGGGACCTAACCTAAGCCGTCAATCCAACTCTGTTGTTAGTCCGCACACCCAGTCCAATCCAACCCAATCACGGCAAAAAGGCGACGGCACCAACACCAAGCGAGCCAACGCCCGAGAGAGAGAGTGCTTGCAGCAAGAGTAATATCGCGCGTGCAAAAGATACACAAATAGGAGGCAGTTCTGCTGGTTGTACTGGTTGTACTCCGTACAATCCTCCGTACAAGCTAAGCAGGTCAGTCTCGTGCTCCTCTTTTCTAGTCAGGCCCTTTCCGCCCCCCAGTTCGGGTCTCTCCCACCCGGTCTCAAAAAACTACCCGCCCAGAGCAAACTACCTTCTGGACCCCCCTACTGACATATGTACATTGCATGCTACAGCTTGCGCAGCCCGTTCGTGTCGTGCGTCGTGGACTGGATCGGCTACCACTGATCATTTGGGGGTCGCTGAGAGCCAGAACCACTCTAGGCAGGCCCGAACCAACTGGCCGGAAAGAGGAAGGGGTTGAAAATAACACTGGAAAGTCAAAAAATTAAGGTAGGTACCCCAGGTATACTTTACTTTTTTTTGGACGACGCTCTCCCTCGCTCTGGCTCCAGTCAGTCTCTACTACACATGCGTCGATTACATTTGATGCATTGCGCTACACTTGCACCGTCTCCCTCCACACACACATGAACCTGCCAGAAGTTCTAGTGAGCTGAGCAGTTCGACCCGCAAACGTCGTCTGTTACATACCCTTCGTCATCCTGCCCGCTTCCCTTCTTGCATCCCTCTGCCTTATCCGTCTTTCGTCATTCGCCCGGCACTCGTACATATTCTTTTGGCCATCCTTCGTTTTACACACTGGCACTGTTAGTCCTTGTTGTTCTTGTATGTATCTATCCTCTTCCTCTTTGCTCCTCCGCTCTCTTTTCGCGAGTCTACACAACCTTGCCTGCTCTCTCTACCCAAGCCTGCTTTTGCCTTTGTCGCTGCTGCTGTTCCGCCCGACTCGACTGCATGCCAATCACAATTCTTCTAGCCGATACCCGACTTTGCATCCGGCAGCCAGTAGAACGCGCAGCAGCATCGCTCCCTAGAATACCACAACTCGTTGCACGGCACGTCGCTCTACACCGCTGCTCACTGACGCCCGACTACGAAGGCATTGTCTGCACCGAACGCATCGCATCGCATCCCACCGAACCGCAGCGAACAGACATTAATTTTGGCATCTGGCACCGATTGCCCATTCCCGAGAGAAAAGAACGGCCGACAAGCCCAAGACATCAGGCTCCCATAAAAGTATCATTTCATTCGCTGCGTTCTTGTAGTGTAGCTTCTTCTGAGCTAGCACCCTGGGTATACAACAGTGTTGAAGCTTGGTACGTTATTTCCTCCTTCAGGCTAGGTCGCCCGCAGTCGCTTGCCAATTGTTTTCAAGCCAAAGCAAGTCTTGGGGCTTAGTGCGCCTACTCAAGACAATGAAACCGCCTGTTTTCTTGCCCTATGTTCATCAAGCCTGCTTGCCAGCCTGGCCAAGACTCCCAAGATGGTCTCCTGTTTGCCTTGGGCTGACACATGCTAACGTTTACCACTGCCTTCTGCAGACCGAAAAGACCCTGCACAAAGCCCGTCGCATAGCTCTGTATATATTCGCTTGACCCAAGGCAGCGCTCGCTGTGCACACATTGGGAAACACCATACGAACATCCGAGTCCTTTGTGGTAGACAACATCCAGGCCAGCCTTGGAGTTTAGCTGTACATACCAGCGTGGACATTTTTGCTTGGAGGGATCGAACATTATGGCGACTGCTGTAAGTACCTGCCCATGTGTGTTGCCTTGGGGATACTTGCGCCCTTTCTAATCAGTGCCTCACACATAACAGTCATTCCAGGCCCCCAGTCGATACAATACATTTGGCAGCGTGGGCGCCAAACCGCCAACTACAGATAAGATGTCGCAAGGCTCTGGGAAGCCTTTCACGGACACGACGTGGCGCTCTGATAGTATATGGGCGAACAAGTTCGGAAGCGCGTTTCCTACACAAAGGGACGCAACAGGGTCTCGAGGTAAAAAAACATAAAGCCCGCAGATTTTATAGTGACTGGAAATTTGGCTAAACATGAGGTAGTAGGCTCCGATGAAGTCTCGCCAACAGCACCTTCGGGATCCGCCCAGCTTAACCACCTATCCGAGGCTGAACCCCGGGTGCCCAGCAGCGGACCGCGCGGTGGCTTCTGGAACAGCCAAGATGCAGCTTCGGGGAACACCTCGCCAAGCATAACGCGAGACAATATGGTGGATTCCCAATACTTTGGTTCCCGTTCTGCTGTTGGTCAGAACGGAAACTCGCTTTCGGGCCTGTCAAAGTCGCAGACAAGACTCAATCCCTCGTCGGTCCCATTCAACAACTCCCCTATGTTTGGGGGCGACCTGGACAATATGCAATTTCCACCACAGACAAAATACTCGTTCGACCAGTCTACTGCTTCGTTCCATCGTGGGTCCCAGGATCAAGGTTTTGCGAACCCGCGCTTAGGTCGCGAAAGTGGTGGTCTTCTAAACTCGCGATCATCGGATCTCGGCCAACAAGCGTCAGGGGCAATGCCGCAGTATTCTTTTGATGCATCCATCGCCAATAATGCTGCTTTGAACTCGAACCGGCCAGCAATGACGCACCAATCAATTTCGTACCCGTTGAACGGCGTTTCTCAGCGAGGCCGCAATGGTGCCGACCAAGATATGGCCACTTTATTCAAGAACACGTTGTCTTTGGATGATTCTTACGAGACCGGCCCCCACGGCTATGGCAATCCCGGCATGCCCTTGAACCCCGGGTCCCAACAGTGGTCTCAAGAGTACGAGAACTCCGGGCGCCCTTTTGGAACTGGCTACCCACAAGATAGTTTCGCCGACCAGGTTCCTGGGGCATACTACGGTTCCAAGAGGGGCTCGGTGGACCGCAACTCTCCTGCAAGCGTGCATCGGACCGGCTTCAATAGCCCTCGCTTTGCTCCCGGCCCGAATCCTCGATCGGATGCGTACCTGAGTAGGCCTGGCTCTTCTCGCAATTCGGTTCTCGGACAGGATATTGATCGTCCACAAGGTTCTTCGCAATATGTGTCTCAGAACCCGCAGTTCTACCCTAGCAACCAATACTACAGCTCAAATGTCACTTCACAGTATGGCCCTCAGCCTACTCACTACGACATATACGGCCAGAACGCGGGGTACAGAAACCCAATGTCGATGCCGCAGTACGGCATGCCGATGAATACTTATTTGACTGGTATGAACGCCCCAGCTCGGTCCAGCAGAGATACAGATCCGGGAAGAGGTGTTCGCAGTCAAACGCTTGAGGAGTTCAGGGCCAACAATAAGTCGAGTAAGCGCTATGATCTAAAGGTAAGACTAATTTGAAACACCACTGTTGGTAACCACGAGGCTGATTGTGTGTATTAGGACATCTACGACCATATTGTTGAATTCAGCGGAGATCAACATGGGTCACGTTTCATTCAGGAAAAGCTTCAGACGGCGAACAGTGACGAGAAGGACCAAGTTTTCCGGGAAATCGAAGCCAATGCTCTGCAGCTGATGAAAGATGTCTTCGGCAATTATGTCATACAGAAGTTCTTTGAGCACGGCAACCAGGTGCAGAAGAAAATCATTGCCGGCAAGATGAAAGGCAAAGTCGCCGAATTGTCGACACAGATGTACGCTTGCCGCGTTGTTCAAAAGGTCAGTTCTGTTCTGTCGCCGCTATGCTGAGTTGATACTAACAAACGATAGGCATTGGAGCATGTACTGGTTGAGCAGCAGGAAGAGATTGTGGAGGAGCTCAAGCCCGACATCATGCGGATCGTCAAGGATCAGAATGGCAATCACGTGGTGCAAAAGATTATTTCCATGGTCCCCCGGATGTGCATACCATTCATGATGAACGCTTTCCGCGGTCATGTCCATTCTCTGGCTGCCCACAACTACGGATGTCGGGTGATCCAGCGCATGCTTGAGCAGGGCACAGAGACTGAGAGAAGAGAGCTCATGGATGAGGTTCACTCATGTATCCCGCATCTCATCTCCGACCAATTCGGCAACTATGTTGCTCAACACATCGTCGTTCAGGGATCCACCGAAGATAGATCGAGGATCATTCGTCTCGTTGTAGACGAACTGATCAGCCTATCTAAGCACAAGTTCGCATCAAACGTTGTCGAGAAGTGTATTGAATACGGCACACTCGAGGATCGCAAGGCCATTAGGATCAAACTTACGACGCCTTCTTCCGACGGCACCAGCCCTTTGCAGGCAATGATGAGAGACCAGTTTGGTAACTACGTCATCCGTGAGTATATCCTTTGGTGAACCTGATGCAGGCTATTAACTAACATGCTTCATTAGAAAAAATGCTGAAGACCCTGAAAGGCAAGGACCGCGCCTCTTTTGTTACACATTTGACCCCTGAAGTGGAGTCGGCGAAGAAGAATGCTCCCAGTCGCCAGGTCACTGCTGTCGAGGGCTTGATTAACAATCCTGACGAAATCGACCCTTCCACGCCTGGCTTACAACTTGATGTTAACTCAGCTTCACCAACGCCGGGTCTCACAACAGAGCACAATAGTCCTGACAGCAGCAGCCCGCCCAGCACCAATTCTAGTGCGGAGGAAGAGGTCGCAGATGACCATTCCAGGGCCAAAATTACAGCGGCTGACGGTCAGCCTCATCTAGTCGTCCAAGTAGATGAAGCTGAGCGATAGAATGGATCCTATTAGCTCCTGCTGTCCATGGTTTTTCTCGAGACATCCTGGACTACATGAGCATGGGGAGTACGTGGTAGTCATCGCCTTGGCTCTTCAGGAAAGCTGCCCGACATCGCCAAATATATCATGGAATCCTTCGCACAGACTGGATGCAAGTACATCTGGTCTGGTCTTCCGAGGATTTGATCCCATAATAACCAGCGTCTCTCGTTTTCGGCCCGGACAGTTGAAACTGCAGCTGCGTCGTCAAGAAACCGAGCGGCCTTCGTTCTATACCCTGGCACATAATGGCTTCTCGGTTCATACGGTCTGTTCTTTATACATGGGTATTTACACATCTTCACATATTGCCTGGACATTGCGCCATGTTCATCACGTCACACATATTTACGGTTTGTCAACCACGAGACTCTTCACTACGAGCTTCATGTCTCCTGAGGGAGTTTTTCAAGGAGGAGCATGGCGAAGGAAATTCATCTGGGCACAAAGGCGCGAACGGGTTCTTGTACTTGACTTTCTCCTGCGTGTATTTTTGCTGGGATTTCACTTGGACACAATGAGTCGCGGAAAACATGACCATGCGCAAATACGGCAAAGGGTTTCGGAATGGACAAAAAAGGGAACAGGCGCATATATTTTCGGCCCGGTTTTGGGGTATGGGTTCACGGCGTTCCTGTTGTTATGCTTTTTCGTGAGAGAGGGTGCACCAGCCAAACCCATAACGGCGAACCACTAAGAAGCGTAGAATGCTTTCTTGCAGAAGAAGAGAAGGGAAGAAAGAAAAGAGACGCTCTGGGGGTTGTTCCATTTATCCTCAGGCTGACGGCATTTTAGAGACAGACAAATAGAGAGAGGGAGAGACGGCCAATGTCTACATAGTGTGTGCACCTTTTTGCTTCAACTCGATCAAATACAACTGATCCATTAGGACTTCTTCGCAGTGAATCCGTCATAGCTGGATTGGCTTTGTCTTTACAGCTGGTTTATACTTGCATGTTAACTTTGTCGGTATATGATGTATCAACAGAAGAATAGTACAGGGCGATACATACCTAAGAAAGGAGGGCTCGAGTCAGTTCCTCTCTCTTACTTGCCGAGAGTCATTTCACCTCTAGAATAATAAAAACCGACAAGTCAAGAACATAATAATAGACAGCTAAGGACATTATCTATATATTTGCAGAATAACATGCTCAATCTCTCCCAAGATATTATATCATACCGCTATACGCAAAAAGCTAAAACTCCCCCGGAATCGTGGAATGCTCAGTCTGCCCCCTTATTATTATTCTTCTTCTCTCGTAATTACTTATACAATCTCATTGACAGAAAAAGTGCCCTTCATTCTCTATTGCAATTCCACCTCATCGTCATCGTCATCTTCATCTTCTTTATCGTTCCTCCTGTTTAACACTCGCCCGGCTGCGACTACTTCCCCGCCCCCCACTGCTATGTCGCTGCCGCTTACTATTAAGACCCCCCACGGGCGCGCCGCCCCCACCATCGTCCTGGCTCACCACGCTGCTATACCGTCTCCGCTTGCCCACAGGCGCCCCACCGTCGGGGCTCGGCGACCGGCTGACGGTGCTGTGCCGGCGCTTGCGCGGGGCGCCGCCGCCGCTGCTCGCGCTGCTCGTGTTTCGCCGCCGCCGCCGGCCCGGGAGGGGGCTGACAGACCGCGACACGGGGCATCCGCGACGTGGTGGCGCGGGCGAAGGGGAGCGTGAAGCTGCTCCCCCGACGAACCGGCTGTCGGCGTGGCGACGGGCTGGCCGAGTAAGAATCGCGTCGGCCACGGGCATGGGCGCCGTTGTTGCGGGGAGGCGGACTGCGCGAAACCGAAGGGGGTGTAGGATCGAGAGCGAGACCGGGAAAAACTATGCGATCGGCTACTGTAGGAGCGAGCCCTCACGGGAGCCTTCCCATGGACGGGGGTGCGCGACCGACTTCTAGACCGCGAGTAACTGTCATCACGGCGGCCACGACGCGGCGGCGGGCTGGCTGAATAAGAGTCCCTGCGTGGAGCCTTGCGGGGAGGAGGGCTCCGTGATACGTCCCGAGACCTCGATCGCGAGCGTGAGTAAGAAAGTGACCGGGTGTAGCTCCTGCTACGACTATACGACGCAGCTCGGCCCCGTTTAGGGGTGTGCGGGAGAGTGAGCGGCCTCTATCCAGAGCCCGGCGCGGTGGAGTCCGCGATCGTGATCGAGAAGAGTAAGAAGAGCCGGTGTATGATGAGTAGCTCGAAACCGAGTCCGAGTCGGATTGGTCGGCAGCCGCCGGCGCAGGCAGCGTGGGCTTGGGCATGTTGGCAAGGAACTCGCGCATCTCCTCAGTGAGGGCACCCATGCCGATACTCGTGAAGTAGTTGATGGAAAACCGGATGTTTCGCGGGTTGTCGTGCGGGAACAGGCCCTCCAGATACAGCTGCAGCGTCTCGTCCTTCATGCGCTGCTGCAACTTCACCATTCCCATTTCTTCCGACATCTCTTGGAACATGATCTTGATGAAGATACGCGAGGCCGACGTGGTCTCGTCCTCGTTGAGGTGGATGCAGGACAACGCATGCCATCCTATCGCATCCGTGCCGAAGAGGTGACCAAACACCCTGGCGACGTTGCGCAGCCGATTGGTCTCGTACCGATGTATCGTCGAGTATTTCTCCGCGAACAGCTTCTCAAACAAATCCTGCCACATTCTGTTGATTTTGCTGAAGCGCTCGGCCAGGAAACCAAAGTATTTTGTGTACGTCTTCTCCTGCGAGCAACACTCCACGATCATGGATGGTAACTCGGGCTCCTGCCCAGGAGGTAGGTTTACGCGCATGAGCTTGTGGACGCCTTCCTCGGGGTCTATAGAAGACATGATGGTGAGGTAGATGGTTCTTCGTAGGTTAACGAGATCCGTATTGCTTTGGTCCTTGATCTCCACGGCCTTTTGTTCCTGGTCCTCTTCCTCGTCCGAGCTTTCATCTTCGTCGACCTCGTCGTCCGAGTAGTCGCTGCCTTCGCCGAGAATCTCGGCTCTGAGCTTCTTGTAGGCCGCCTCGTTCTCCTCCCAGTCCGCATCGAACTTGAAGATGTTGAGAGTATCCTGGACGTCTATCTCGGCATCCAGATCGAACCTGTGCGTGATCATGTCTTCCTCGTTCAGGAGGTCGAGCTCCTCCTTGACGGCCGGGTTGTCCTTGTACTTGTTTTTTTCTGACCTCGAATAGCACCTCGACCATGTACTGCGTGCGCGTCTCGATCTCGGCCGTGTGGAGGATGTTGCGGGCCTGCTCGTACACGGCGTTGGCGATGGCCGGGTTCATGTCTTCGAGGTGAGCCCCGACCTCCTTGAGCAGACCGACGGCGATCTCGACGCTGTCGTCCGTGGGCTTCTGCAGCAGGAGCAGCAGCATCTGGGCCGCCAGCATCTCGTGGACGACCTGCTGGTTGACTAGGTGCGCGATGAACATGGCCGAGCTCAGGCAGACGGCCTTGTCGTTCCGCCGGAACGCCTTCCGGAACTGCATGATCAGCCGCTTGACCAGCAGCTCGCCCACCTGCGGCAGCTTCGTGTTGATGATGGCGGCGAAGGCGGCGTAGATGGGCGTGAAGGGCAGACTGGAGGCCTGGGCCTTCATGACGGAGCGGCAGAACAGGCCGCGCCCGCGGATCAGGTTCTCGTGGAAGATCTCGGGCACGATGGCCTTGATGTTGCCGATGTTGACCTTGTTGATCAGGCCGTTGATGGACTTCTTCAGCGCCTCCCACGCCATCTTCTGGTACTCCTTGCTCGTCTTGTCCGTGATCTGGGCCTGCAGGGCCCGCAGCCGCGCGGGCGGGATGTAGAGGCCGCCGCTGCGCGCGTTGAGCAGCTTCTCGTACTCGGCCTTGGCGGCGGCCTGCTTCTCCTCGGCGGTCGGTTCGGGGACGGGCGAGCGCCTGCGCGGAGGCGAGCGGCGGCGCGGCGGTGCTTCGTTGTTGTCAGCCGCTGGGCGGCCACCGGGCCGATAGCTGTCGCCGCCATTACGGGGTCGTCGTCTTTCTCCTCCATCGCGTCTAGGCGAGGGCGACCGCGAAGCCATGTTGATTCAAGAAGCTGTCGGGTCTATTTGCCAATTAACCGCAGCGAATCCGAACAATCCCTATTGATGAACGATGGATCAGAAAGAGGATAGAGCGCAGAGGCCCGTCCTTTTATTTTCGGTTGTGGTCGAAATGTGACGTCGAAAGGTTGCTGTTTTATTTTTCGGATAAAAGTAGTGATGCTTGCCAACCTTTTGCGACACGAGGCTTCCCAGACAGAAAGCTCTCTCACTCTGTCTCTCCAGTTTTTTTTGGCGGTAGGTAGGTTCAAGGCTGAGGTAATAATTATGGGGCTGCTTTTGGGGGATTCTGTCACTGTCCCTTCTGGCCATACACGGCTTTGATTGGGTGGGACACTGGGCCAGGGGGTGCGTCAACGATCAATGTACCCTTGGCGTGGTGGTCGCGACGTCCAATTTACCTTCAGCTGTTCAATTCAGGGACACCATTGCTATTGCGGTTGATCCTCTACTCTACCTACCCACCTCTCGTCCTTTCAAAAATCTGATTCCTTTTGACGACGACACAGTTCGACCATATCATTATTTCCACCACACTCATTCAAGCCCCCCTCAAGGAGGATAGAAGTTTAGACTTTTCATTGACAATGGTACGTCGTGAACTTGATCCCCCCTGAACACCCCAAAGTTGCTTGGTGAGGATCATGGTGGACTGACATATCGCAGCTCGACAAACTCGTCGGCCTCGCCATGCTCTTGGCCGCCTCCTTCGTCTTCATCTACTACTCCATCTGGACTCTGCTCATGGTACGTAATAAACCCCCTCGTCCTCCCTCTCGACTCTGACTGACATCCCATCGCCACCACCACTCCAGCCCTTCGTCGACTCGGACCACCTGCTCCAGAACGTCTTCCCCCGCGAGTCTGGGCCATCCGCATACCCGTCGTCCTGGTCCTGCTTGGCTCCGCCGTCGTCGGCTCGTTCCTCAGTGTCGTCATGATCCGCAGCAACCAGAAGAAGGCTGCCAAGGCCAAGGCCGCTGCCAAGAAGAAGGCCTAAGCGAAGATAGGAGAGCTTTGTAATATCATAGAGGGCGTCGGGCCTGCTGTAAGGAGGTGCTAATCGATGGCGGCGACGGCAACTATACTGGCTGGGAATAAAACACATCAGGCAGATGTTTATGCATGAGGAGATCAAGGCGAAAAAAACCCTTGCTTGCCAGGAAACCCATAATCAAGTTTACGGCGCTATAGTAATGCGCAAATGCAAAAGAAAATGAATGAGAAAAACGTCACAAATCACGCAAGTAATGACGGCCAATTTGGCTTTATGGTATCTATTGATTTCTGTGTGCGGCTCCCGAGTTGGTGGAGAGCATATACTGCCTCTAGACATCTTCAGTCGGGGCTTCAGTCGGCGCTCCTTCCTATGCATGCAATCAAGACTCTGTACTCCAACAAAACCTAACCCGGATTCAAGCCAAGCGAGTGGTGACATCAAGCAAATATTCTATGCGTCCCCAATTCGGCCGCATCAACAACACTCGCCATCATCAACTCTCAAATGCAGTGCAACGCCGAGCCACTCCTAGCCAATTCGCCCCTGAAACATATATATGTCAAAGTCTGCGAATTCTCGCGCCTACAATGGCTGTGTATAGTCAACATCTCCGTCATCCAATTGCGTTCTCAGACTCTCTGGTCTGCAAAGTCGAGGACCTCACAGTCGTCCTCGAAAAACCCGTCTTCCTCTGCATCCGAAACGCGATTACCTCCCCGTCTGCGTCGAGTTGTGACCACAATCTGCTCATCGTTCTCGCCCACTTCCATAACTCTCTCCATGGCCGAGGCCGGCAATGCGCGGTGATCAGCGGTACTGTCGCTAAAGTCATCTTCAACAGGAACCGGTAGTCCAACCTCGATCTTGACGGCACCGATGCTTTGTCCAAACGCCCAGGCCTCTGATTTGCCTGCCGATCTGGGTGTCTTCGTTGGCTGAGATTTCTGCTGTTTCTTCTTATTACTCTTGCCACGGGTAGAAGCCTGGGCTTCCTCCAAAGATGTTGAATCCATTAATTGCGTAACAGCAGTCACGGTCGGGTCAGTATCAGTAACGCTGTACTCAAACAGGGCCACCCGTCTATCGGTGTGGAAAGGTTGGTATGGAGCACTGGACTCTATCTCAGCTTGGGGGATCGATGCTTCAGGGCTGAGCTCCAAGTCGTTTGGTCGTGATCGCGGCTTCAGAACCAGAGTATTTCCGCCCTCAAAGTCGCCAGACATGATATCCAGCTCCTCCTCCATGTCGCTAAGTACTTGTCTGATGGTTGGAGCAATCACGTCGTCCGAAAGGCTTTTGAGCCGGAAATCCTTGTACATGTTCCCACGAGGGAATCGAGGTTTGTCTTTGCTTGAAGTCGTTTTACGTCCCTTGGTTGCAAATACTCGAACCAGACCATCCCCGATGACTACCAGTGTAGGATGCTTTCGGCCCGCTATCCAAGTGACACATGACAAACTTGGAATCTGGCCGCTGGTTGGCAAACTGACACGGTTCTCTCCGGTCTGGCGCAAATGGTTGATGGCGGTTCCTGCATTGCCTAGGGAATGGCTGATTCCAGCAGCAAGGACCTTGCCACCGTAACTGGCATGATCCATCAACCTAGTCGTATTCTGCGTGTTGGAGCTACTTCGGCGTTGGCGAGCAATCAGGGCCGTGCTGCACCGTAAGCACTGCTGAGAGCATTCGATGCCATCGACACAGCAGAAGGGGCTGTCTCGGGTGCTCCGGTGCCTTGTTCCGGTTCCTTGGTCCGTCTTCGCGGGGGCGGCCAGGTATAGGCGCTTGGCGGCATATCAAGCAGGTGTACTGTGCCTCGTTCGGTAACCATAGCGATCCGCTCTCCATTTGGCTTAGACCAAGCCACGTCGACAATGCGAGCAACTGTCATACGTGAGAACTGGGCGACTTGTCTAACACGTGTGCAGTGACCTCCAACTGGTTGCGAGTTTTGTAGAGAAGAAGCTTTGCTGTACTGAATGCGCATAAGATCCCAGACGGTCTGAACGTCTCCTTTGCTGCTCGCGGTGAAAAGGGATAATCCAGTTGGCGAAAACGACAAGAAGCTACAGCCAAGCGGAGCCTTGAAAGTGGCGGAATGGTGAACTGTCGTCGAGTGCTCTAGCACTTGCAAGTTGACAATGGAAACCAAGCCAGGATCCTTGGTGACAGCCTGGCCGGAAACCCCGTAAGTTGGCGGGAATACCGATGCATCTGCTCTACTCGGATAGGTCGGTCCCCACGGCGGCGATCCGACAGAACCAGATCGTGCTTGAGACTGGGGGCTAGGCTGCCTCCAGTAACTGTTCCAGAGCTGCATGCCCTGCTTGCCTACCCATTTAGCCCCTTGGATAACCTCTTGAGTAGTCTCTCGCATGATTCGATTCATCACACCATCCGAGAGAGGTTGATCAACACCGCAGGTCTCTATTGGCACAACGGGCGACGTCAGTGAAACCAAACCCGGGACTTTGCCATCAATGGGAACTCCGATGGATGCATTAAGTGCGATCGAAGACGACGAGGGCGGTGGGCAGTACGCAAGCCATCTTCCGCGGATTGCTAAGATTGGGGACTGCGGGTTTGATCGTAAGGGACTTGGACTTCGGCCTATCTCCTCTTCTGGTGTCGAGTCATCCTTCTGTGCATGCTGCAAGCAGGTCCACACTTTGCCCACACACCGGAATTCCACACCCATGTCTGAAAGGCCTTTGGCTTGCTTGAAGATCCAGCATTCGCCGGTTGAACCAGATGCAACAATAATGCTGCCTCCGTCCGCATGGATCTGAAGGGCGCCGGTCGGAGATGGTCGTTTGGGAATAGGGTTCTGTACTGAAGTCTTGACCGGGATTCTTGGTGCATGTAACAGGGTACAGATACGAGCATTTGTCCGCAACGAGTATATCTCGACAGTGGTTTGATATGCTTCAATAGTCGGCACTGATTTGCCATTACTGGCCTGGCGCGGGTTGGTATCAGATGGCGCAGGACTTGCGCCGTCCATGCGAGGACTAGCTCCCGCTTCATATTGCGCCTCCGACGAAGCGTCTGACACGTGGGATACAACAGGGCCGTGGATAGCCACAGCAATGAGCGGGAAGATGTTGTGCTGGTCCCCAGTACCATGCCATGGCAGTATCTTTGCTTGATAGACGCCACCTCGTAGTCCTTTCAAACTCGTCAGAATCTCTATTCCACGCTTGGAGACAGCGTATATGTCGAGTCCTCCTTCGTAACCAGCAAGGACTACATTAGTACTGCCGGATGCGTAGTTGACGTTGGGGCTGGACAATGTGTCGAAACCAAAATAGTAGCCTCTGTCTCCGGGTTTCAAACCTAGATTTGGATTCAAGTCGAAGTCCAGGTCAGGTACACCGTAGAAGTGGGCTTGAGGCTGGTGAGGCAGGGGTGGGTGAGATCCCACCCTGGCTTGAGGATACGGTGAATGCATCGAGCTTCTCCGCCCATCGGGAGGTGAGGATGTTTGAGATCGCAAGTCGTTAGCAGGAAATTGTGCATCCAGCTGAAAGCTCAACGGGCGTCTTGCAGCATTAGGTGGAGAAGCAGAAGAAGGCGTGAAAGTGTTAACATAGGCTTTCTGCTGCATCCATTGTTGAGGCAGTCCTCGCGGGTCCTCATATGACGATGGTTGAGTCGGGGGTGACTCGCCCATGATGCTAATGAGGTTGGGTGACCCGGCCAGTGCTCCGTGGCTTCTTGCCCACTCACTCATGCTGGGTGCCGTGCTCGTCGCTACTGATGTACCAGAAACAGCATCTAGCATCGGCGACGCTGCCACTGCTGAGTTCCTATTTGCCGGTATGGTTTCGGGTGCTGCGGGCTTCAACTCAGGGGTCTGGGCAGGACTGGGGGAGACTCAGGCAGTGAAGCCGGCTCCTTCGGGGTATTGCCATTTCTGCAAGCAACAAGCAATAGGTCAGATCAGGGCATTTCACAGCAACCATCTCAAGCGGCCTGCGCGCACAGCAACACTTGCACTAGCCACGCAGACAACAACCAAGAAACAGAATAGGGTCGACGACACGTACGAGAACTTGGTGGCCTGTCTTGTCACCGCGGCGACAACCCCACCACCTTCTTTGACATTCTTGTCTTTCTTCTTTGAACCTGCATCCGAGGCAGCTTGGGTAAGCCTCTGCTTTTTTTACGGCCTCCTTTTCTTCCCGTGGAGGAAGAGGGTGGGGAAGGATCGCGGAGAGACGAACCAGGCATTCAAAGACCGGTGGTAGATTGCTGGGGCAGTTGCCTGCTCTCCCAGCAAAGGAGCTCCTGAAAGAGCCCCGTCCTTAGGACAGATATAAAACCGTAGCAACGAAACTCGCGATTACACTATTTGCTCAAGCAGGTCGGTCGTATCGTATCTAGAGAAATACACGTTCGGGTTGTGGTGGTAGTTGGTTATCTGTCTAACGGGCTGTTGGCCGGGATAGGAGGCAATGCGACGTCGGCGCGAAACTACGGGTACGCGCTCGAATGGGTTGCAGGCCGAGGTGAGGGGTTCGGTCCAGGCAGGGAACAAAGGAGCGGAAGAATCCAGCACAGCCGAATAGAGAGTATAGTATTATCTACGCTTTGCAGGCGAAGGCCAAAGAAAGAGATGCCGACAGATGCAAGTATTGACACAGAGAGGAAGTATGGATGGATTGTAAAGGAAACCGGAAACTATGGGGTTTGTCTTGTTGAATGAGATGATGTAAATGGGTGTGGAGAGAGACAGCAGACAAAGAGAGATAGAAGGAGAGAAGAGAGAGGCCAACGTCAAGAGAGAGAGCAGCAGAGAGAAGCAATAACAAAGCAACCAAAACAGGGGAACTGATGGACCATTGATTTGATGGATGATGGATGGGTGGTTGGAGGTAAGTCAGACCGGCGGCACGAGGTCCCCACGATGGCCGGCCGATGACAAGTACGTAAGGGCAGGCAGTCAGAGAGGCAGGCAAGGCCAAGTCAGAGAGAGGTGCGTGCTACGTTCGTTCGTGGAGGCGGGGCAGGACAGGGTGACTCACAGGGATCATGAGGGGGGTTATTGCTGATAATGGGTACTGGAGACAGACTATTAGCATGTACCCGGGAGATACATATCTCCTGTCCTTAGGAGAGGCAGGCCTTACGGACAGGGGGGTGGGATCGTCTAATGAATTGCCCTGTGCCTGAGTGCTAGCTAACACGTAAAGGGTGGCTGCACTGCAAGCATGACGGGCTGGGTTTCGTTCTTACTAACCCGGACAGAGACAGAGGCAGAGAGGCATGCAGACATACGGTCAGTCAAGCAGCCATGTCATGGGCTGGGCTACTACTGCTGGGCTTGGGGCTTTGTTTACCTGCCTCCTAACCTACCAGCTGGGCCGAGGGCGGACCAGACCGACATTCATTGGAGATTACGCGTTGCGATCACATCACGGTGAGCGTAGGCGAGCTTTGTCAGGGACCATGCGCTAAACCGAGCCCTTCATTTTCCGATAGTCTGTCTCATGAACATTACACATGCGCCCAAGGATGCATGTTCAAGATTTCATCATCTTGGAACGGAGCTGAGGAAGGAGGGGGAACTTCTTGATGTACTGCATCCCACTTCTTATGCAAGATAACATTAGTCTCCCCGTACGTACACAGCTAACAGGTTGATAACGATAACAGCTGCAGCGCGATAAGTACCCAAGGCAGAACCCTGCCGAATGGCCCGGCATTCGATGGAACATGAACGTTTAGAAGGCAGATCTCCCTTCCTGGCTGTCAGCGCGGGGTGTGTACGGTCTACGAGCTACCTCTTTGCTCATGTTACCAGGACCACGAAGCGCCTACATAATTCACCCGTCCAATTATACAGCAGTAGTGCATTGTAGCAAAAGATATATCCCTTATCTACTGACGTATCAAATGAATCTGGCCGGCTTCGTAGTATTGGCTCAACAGTACATCATCGATGTAGCTATCCTTGGACCTGACACAGCTGAGACCTCTCTCATTCTGTAGGGCGTGTTGGCTGCTGAGGTAATGCACGCATGCGGAGACTGCCAAGACCAAGCAGATAACCTCCCCTCGAGAAGCTGGCAGTGAAACAGCGAGAGTCGGCCACTAATGTTTCCGGCCACTCTTTCGCCTATCGCATTGATGGAACTTGGAAGACAAAGTCGGTACCTACATACTTACAATGATGACTTACTATGCCTAGCAGTAGCCTGTGTCCCGTGGTTGGCTCTTGGGAATACCAATGCCCTTCAAGAACGAGCGCCCCGAAATCATCTTTCCAGGTGACCCCCAAACGCCATTGCGTCATCGCCCTGCCGCGAAAGTCCTCGGGGAGCTGCAGGAAACTCTCTTTTGTGCCCTTTCTTCCGTCCGGCTTATGCTTCGAACAACAAAACCTATCTTCGTACCAGCATGGGGGCACGTTTCCTGTTGACTCTCGGGCACGCGCGTTGCATGGCCGCCAAAAACCCCATGATTGGCCATACCACCACCACACCTTTTGGTCTTGATGCAGGCATCTTGCCCGTGCCTGACATGGCCTAGCCGCTGTATCCCCTCAACGTGACATCCCCCACCCGGACACCTGGGACGTCGAGATGGAGGGGTGCACCGGAGTCAGCTGACGGTTCTAGTCTCCCGGCCATCTGTGGCCGACGGGCGAGACTAGTAGGACAGCAATCTACCATATATGTGCATTGCCCCGCTAGTAAGCGAAGAGGGAACATGGAAGATGGTAGAAAGATATCTATCTGGTGCTTGATCTTGTTCTTGGTGCGTAGATTGGTCTCGTGCTTAGCGAGTCGGTCTCGATCTCGTCAGCGTTTGTCCGTCTACTTGTAGACGCATATGGATCCGATATCTAGGACCCTTTATTTAGCGGTGGAGTGGACTAACCTAACGGGCGCATGCACGATATCTAGATGCGACGACAAGCAAGAACATAATGGACATCTCGCGAAGCAACTCTCCGTTGATGCCTCTAACCCGCGATTAAAAAGACAATTCAGCGAGTATGACGCTAAAAAAAGAAGATAGGATAAATAACATTTCTTTTCTGGAAGAAATAGTATCGTTTCGACGGCCGTTCGTGATCCACTACAGCAGTATTCCGATTCATTGGTGCCGAGGCCCGAGGGGAGACACCTGCGATTTCGATTTACCGGCTACCGAATACCATGGTAACACCTCAGCAGGAATTAAAAGCTGGTAAACGATGATGGAAGACAAACGAACGTTGAGCGATCCAGACACTCATGTTGATAAGTTCTATGTTCCGCATATGTCTGCTTCGGGTAGGCGCCAAAGGTGAGTGCGACTGGCCTGCATCAACAAATGAAGGCATGATGATGATCTACGTAGCGCGATATTACGAGCAGTGACTGCTGTTGAAGACAATCGATGTGTTTTTGCTCATTCCTACCTACTTCATCGACATTCGTGCTTGTAGATTCTCGGTATGATTTAGGTCGAAAAATCGACTTGAGATGATGCAAGTGATATATGCTATGGAGGACAATGAGTCGATCACGTCTGTTTTGATTGCAGAACGATCAAAACATGGTTCCCACTCCAACCACCTGCCTTCCGCGTTATGAACATCAGGTATTGACATAAATAAACCCACTTACTGCCCACGACATATATTTCTCGACTTCGCCTTCCCGCCCGGATTTTTTCCATTATCAAAGGGTATAAACACGATGCTGTCGCGTCGGCTTCTCAATCGAGGCCATTGTCGCCCGCTGCTTGCCGCCACCGATAAACCCGCGCGCGCGACTCACGGGGTCCGGTTCATCTCCGGCGGCGGCGGCCCAAAGCCAAGCAGTCCTGCCATCACCACGTCTGTCGGCCTACTGGCCGGCGCTGGGCTGAGCTGGGCGTACGTTGAATGGAGTGGTGGTGCTTCCAAGCTGTCACCTGCTGTCGCCGCAGAGCTCTGGCCCACAAATGGTGTCCCCAATCTCGACAACCAAGGACAGGGATGGCGCGCAGACGAGGTCAAGTACGCGCCGGCGCCGTCGGCCGAGAACATCACCAAGATGCTCAACGAGAGTGCATCTTCGTATGCTGCGGGGGCGGTCAGCAATGTGGCTAACTACGACGTTGCCCAGCTGGCATCCAACAGCCCGTGTGAGGACGCCTACGTGCACGGCAGATTCTCGAGTCCCTGGGGCGGCAACGGCGACGGCGAGGAGGACTGGATGGCCTGGGCCGTCTTCGACGGCCATTGCGGGTGGCAGACCTCGACGCTGCTCACCAAACAGCTGATGCCGTTCGTGCAGAAGGCGCTGCGGGACATCAACAAGGAAAACCCGACCGATGCCGAGATCCAACAGGCTCTGCAGACCGCCTTCACCAAGCTGGACGACATGCTCATCACGAGCGCCAAGGCGACTATCGAGGGCGACCATTCGTTCCCGACAAGATCCGGCGGCTTGAGCCGGCCTTCGCGGGTTCCTGCGTCCTGCTGGCACTGTATAACCCCACCAGTAAATCGCTACACATCGCTTCTACCGGCGATTGCCGCGCTGTCGTGGGCAGCAAGGACGTGGATAACAACAAGTGGGCGGCGACGTTCGAGACGGTCGACCAGACCGGTGCGAGTGAAGACGAGAAGGCCAGGATCCGGAAGCAGTTCCCCGACGAGCCGGATATCCTCGCCGGCGGCCGGATCTGGGGCATGCAACCGGCGCGCACGTTCGGAGACGGCGGTTGGAAGTGGGATAAGGACCTGCGCGCTCGGCTTAGGAGAGAGTACAACGCCACCGCCCTTCCCTCGTCTGTTAGGTACAGCGGGTACAAGACGGGGCCCTACCTGACGGCCCTGCCCGTGGTGACGACGGTCAAGCTGCCCGAGGCGCCCAGCTTCATGATCCTGGCGACGGACGGTCTCTGGGACACCATGTCGAGCGAGGAGGCTGTCGATCTGGTGGGCCGGTGGTGCGACTGGAAGAAGGATCCCAAGGGCAAAAGGTTTTCTTCGACGGCGTCGACGACTGGCACACAGACGCCCACCGTGTTCGGCGACATAGCCTGCCGGTACGACAGCGACTTCAGCACTTTCCAGGACCCCAACGCCGCCGTCCACCTGATGCGCAACGGGCTCGGAGGTGCTCGTGATGAGCTCGTGCGCGGCGCGCTTGCGTTCATCAGCCCCGCCGCCAGATATATCCGGGATGACATGACAGTACAAGTCGTATTCTTTGGGGACAACAAATAGGAAGGGTGTATGGCTCTCGAGGGATTAAGGCTTATATGAAGAGATGAGAACAAAAAGACGAAACGGTTGTCAGAGGAGTTGAAAAAGACTACCTAGTATGTACTTTAGCCATGCGATTGTATCAGTGGTCTGGGATGGCTGGTTCGTGGAAAATGCATATTATACCCTTACTCAGTTAAGACTATGAACATCTGCTTAACCTGTCCTTGGGACTAATCTTTGGAAACTGTATACGACTAACAACTCTCAGCTTCGCTGCTCTTATCGCGGTTTGAATACACTATGGCGCAAGAGCAACAAATAATGTAGCCTAGTATTTGTCCGTTACTAACGTAGCTACTCTGAACTGCCCCCTTTCTCCAGCCCACCTCCTGGAGCAATCATAGTCATTGCCTGTTTTCCGCCAGAATTCCATCAACAACAAGCCCCAAAATGGAACGTCCATACGAAAGAGCCGACGCACTGATCCAATAAAGCAGCGCTGTTCTCTCTTCCTTGCACACAGACAAACACATATATATCTGCTGACACGTCCACTTTACTGCACCTTCTTCGCAGCAGCAGCAGCCTGAACCGGCGCCCCGCCGATCTTGAGCGGCTCGTCCTCCTCGAGCACGACCTGCTCGCGATCCCACAACAGCGCGACGGCGGGGCGTAGGCGCCGCCCACGACGAACCAGAAGGCAACCTTGCGCCCCAGCGCGAGCGGGCCCAGGGGCGCCTTCACCGTCGTCTGGTGCAGGTAGGCGGCCCAGAGCAGGAACGGGACGACGCCGACCAGCATGTCGTAGCGGAGGAAGTGGGCGCCCGCCTGTGCCACGCCGGTGTAATAGGCGACGCCGCCGCTGCCGCCGTCGACGGCGGCAGTAACGGTGGGCGGGGCGAAGGGCGACGCGGGCACGAAGATGCCGGCGAACGAGGCCGTCTCGAAGAGGCGGGCGTACGCGCCGGGAGGTAGAAGAAGGACGTCGCGTGGGCGGCGAGCCAGGCGCGCACGGCCGCGGGCGCGAGCGAGACGGCGACGATGGGCGCGTGGGCGCCGACGCAGACGGTCAGGGCGAACTGGTACACGCCCGCGACGGCGGTGAGGTAGCCGCGGCCGAGGGCGGCGGGGCGGCCGCGGCCGTCGACGGGCAGCAGGGAGCCGAACAGGAAGGCGCACAGCGGGTTCAGGAAGGCCTGCAGGCAGACGCTCCAGAGAGGGAAGAACTGCCAGAGCGCGATGGCCTTGTAGTGCGCCGACGCGGAGGCGGTCAGCCCCCCGAACAACACGCCGCCGCCCGAGGCCGGAGCGCTCATGATGACCGCGGGCAGGGTGTCGGTCAGGGTCACGACCGCGGGCAGCAGGGTCATGTCCCAGAGCAGGACGAAGAGGGCGCGGCGGGCCCGCGGGCCGTCGCCGGGGGCGAGCGCGGCCACGGGGCTCGTGAGCAGGTGCAGGGCCAGGTACAGGGGCCCCACGACGGTCCAGGTGCCGAGCTGGCACAGCAGGCCTGCGAGGCCGACGTAGCTGACGAGGCGGCCGCGGTTGCCGACGCGCAGCGACTCGAGCAGCAGCATGGCCCACGCGGCGATGAACTGGGCCATGGCCCAGACGTAGAACAGGTAACTATCCCAATCGACTACTGTGTTGTTGTCACCGTTGGTGTTGGCACTGTTGGCGCCGTCGATGATGGCCGAGAAGAAGGCCACGAGCGTGCTGAGCGTGCCGTCCACGGGCGCCAGGCCGCACCAGTGGCGCTTGAAAGGCGCCGGTCCGCCCGGGAAGGACGCCCGATCGCCGGCGACGGCGGCTTTGATCAGCGCGCCTAGGCCCGTCTTCTGCAGCGAGCCCAGGGTCGCCCAGCCGCCGAAGGCGCTGCAGGCGACGAAGACGGCGACCAGGGCATACTTGGTGCCGGATGCCTGCGGTGATGCAGAAATGTGGTGAGTTAACGTTGTTTATTGGTTTTTTCCGTCTGTATACGTTCACACATGAGGCTGCTTGCTTACCATTGTAGCAGAAAAAGGATTGGAACTTGGGCTTTCGTCGAATTGGACTCAAACCATTAGAGTAAAGTTGAGGAATATGAGACAGGCAGAGACGGCTTTCAGGCCCTTTGATATGTATATAGATGTAGTTCTAAATTGGCGAAAATAAAAGATCACTTTACACTGGAGAATATTTGTTTCTTATCTTCCTTCCTATTTCAGGCCAGTAATCAATGAAAATGAACCCTGCCCAACGCGGCGTCGCAGGTTCTGTTCTCCTTCGCGACCCCCAAAACGCTAAGATAAAACGAGACTGGAAATGTGGTGCGCGGGGCTCTCCTGGAGTAGAGTAGGACCTGCATATGCAATATATCTATTGTCCATCCGAACATGGCGATTAACCCAGCAGTTCTCGTGCGAAACCCTGTAATTCTTTACATTTATAACACGACTGGCAGGGCTAAGATCATCAGTTCCAACATCTCCATAGGAAATTATCCATAATGCTAGTAGAGAAGTCGAAATATAAACGTTAGTCACCCTACAAGAATACCAACTCTCCATCAAGAATAGTGATAAATAGCATTTTACTTCTTACTTCTATTGTTTGGTCTATGAGTTTTACGGCATGATGTTTCCCAACCCTGCTGTCTGCTACTATACATATTCTATATGGTTTCTCAACCACAGACGAGCTCGTCGCTCGTGAGGCCAGAAGCCTTGTCGTCCATAGGAGGCTCCTTGATAGCCTCCTTCCGATCGGGCTTGGGGAGTTCTTCCTCCGGGACCTTGCTGCTGCTGTCTAGTGGTGCGGCCACGGCAGCGGCGTTCTGCGCCTTCTGCTGCTGCTGCTGCTGCTGCTTTTGTTCTTCTTCCATCATCTTCTTCTTGTCCTTTTTGCTCAGGCTCAGCGCGCCCTTCGCGAGCGCCTCCTTGGGCAACGGCCGCACAATGGGCTGGACGACCCACCAGGGCCGCTTGCACTGCTTGACCGTGGCCACGGAGCTCTCGGGATCGTAATCAGGATCCTCTTCCTCCACCTCGGCCTCGGCCTCGGCCTCAGCCTTTTTCTCCTTTCCTTTGTTGTCGCCGTTGGCCGCCGAGGGCGGCGCTTTCACGGCCGCCAGATCCGCCTCGATGCTTTGGCCGTCCGCCTTTTCGTACTCGACCAGGTCCTCGGCGACTCGGTGCTCCACCTTGTCCAAGACGTCTTCGAAGGCCGCCATGTCGCCCGGTCTGGCTCGGGCCAGGGCGTCGCGGATGTCGGTGTGCTTCGAAACGAAGTGCCGCAGCAAGTGGAATAGATGCGGGCGCATCGCCAGCAGGTTGGAGTCGGTGCACGCCTTCGGCTTACCGCCGCCGCCGCCTTCCTTCTTCCGCTTCTTCCGCGCCGGGCCTTCCTCCTCGGCGTCCTCGCCCTCGTCCGCCGCCTTTTCGTTCTTCTTTGAGAACCACACCAGACTCGTCATCGCCGATGACGAACAGCGGCCTCCGCGACGGCGGCTCCTGCTGCAGCACGTGCTGGTGGATGATGTTCATGTAGCGACGGAACACCGCGTCGACGCGGTACCCGCCGCGGCCGTCCTTGCCCCGCCAGTACTCGCGCCCCTCCTGGCCGACGGGCGGCGCCGCGCCGAAGATGGCCGGGTCGCTGAGGTTGCCCTCGGCGCTCATGACGGCGTCGGCCCCCGTGGCCTCGAGACACTTGTCCACGTCGCCCGGCTGCAGGACGTTGCCGTTCGCGAAGATGACCGTGTCCCGCGGCAAGTTCTCGCGCAGGTACCGGATGAAGGACCAGTCGGCGACGCCCGTCAGGTGGCCCTTCTGCTCGCGCCGTCGGCCGTGGACCGTGATGATGCTCGCGCCCGCATTCAGCACGTTCTGCGCGTAGGCCAGGGTCTGTTCTTTCGTCTCGAGGACGCGGATCTTGGCGGTCACGGGGATCGGCAGGTTGTTGTGGAGGTTGTTGATGAGGCAGAAGATCAGGTCCTGGTCCTCCTGTAGGAAGGCGCCGTAGTGGCCCTTCCGGGCGATGCCCTGCGGGCAGCCCAGGTTCAGGTCGATGGCGTCGCAGTAGGGCGCGGCGTGTCGCGCGGCCGCGAGGAGGTGGGCGGGGTCGTTGGCGCAGAACTGCACGAACAGGGACGGTCGAAGGCCGGGTTGCCGTCGAGGTGCAGGGCCGTGTCTTCAGCGGAGACGGTGGATTGGAAATGCGACTCGCGGTATTTGGGCGTCTCCTCGAAGAGGCGGGCGTGGAACATGGGGGTGTAGGCGAGGAGTTTGGCGTTCTCGGCGGGCGTCATGAAGGAACGGGTGAGCATCCGCCAGGCCTGCAATTACCATTGTCGCATCGAGTTAGTCACAGTGCATCATTCGCAGCAGAATTGTCATGGGCATACAAATTCGGACTGATCCACCATCGGGGCCACAACGAACTTGGGACTGCCTATGCTCTCATAGAACGCCCTGCCATGGAGTTTTGGCTTGGTCGCAGTCGCAGTCGCTGCGACGGCAGGGTTGGCGTTGGCATTGGAGGCCATACTGGCGAAGCCTCTGACCAGCACTCTCCAGTTTGGGGCAGCCCCGCGAAAACTGAGCTTCCGAACGACCTCCAGATTGGCCTTGTTGGCTTTGTTCGTGTCGTTGACAGACGCGGAAGCGAGGTTGTCCGTTGTCGTGTGATCGCGATTATCCTTATCTTCTTCTGCTTCTCGAACTTTTTTTCTTGGGGATGGACTGGCGCAGCCTTATTTGGTGGGGTCATCCCCGCTGTGGAGATCATCGCCCATCGCCACCCCGCATATCAAACCTTGGCCGTGACTCCACAGAGCCATACCTACTACCTTTAAAGAATGTTGTTATTGTAAAATTATATTATAGTACCCTATCCTTCTGAAAGGTCGTATAGCAGTAACCTCAGTGTTCGGTGTGAAGGCATTTGATAGTAAGTCCAATAGTAAACGCGGAACCATGACGCCTGACGCGAAAGTTGTGCTACTTGCACAATCGACAGGGTCCAGCATTGCACGCTGAGCTTCGGAAGCTGAGGACATGACTTGACCTCATGGCAAACTTAACGTGCGGCTAACCCCCTCGAACGAAACACCATGTTGCTTCAAACAGAAGTTGTTCATCCATGGCGTTTGGCTCAACAATAATACTGGTGAGCTGACACTGAACGATCCGAGCATCTCTTGCAAGCTCAAGTATCCACGTCTAATCAGTCTCGGTTGAATGGAAAGCCCCTCGGACAGGGGGACCAATCCTGGCTTGAACCCGTCGAAGTTATAGCAGCCACTATCGATTTCAAAGAAACATCAACTGTTGATGAGTACCTGTCGGCAGGGAAGTCGTTTTTACAAGTGGCCAAATGGCAAACGTGCTCATCCTGGTGTTTGAGAAGCGACACATGATATAGAGGATGAAAATACTGGAGTCTTTCACGGCTGAAGATGACAGACAGCCGACCATCTTGTCGCACGGTGTGTGCTCAGAGCGTATACCGTCCACAATGAAGGAATGCGCCACTTTGATTGGCTGTATTCACTAGTGGACTGCCGCATTCGGTATTTGGCGCTAGAACCTTGAAAAGGGGTTACATACGTTACAACCCACCGTCAAATTACAAGGCGTGCAAAGATAAGTAATACTGTAAACAGGTTTGATTAGGCAGTAGACTTGAGGAATCTCGTGGGAGGAAGGCTAAGACCTCCGTTCGGGCATGGCACACGGTAAGATCGATGCAAATTGCCTACACCATTATTGGTCGTGTAAGCACGGTAACTCATCTGAGGGATATACTTGTTCGCCATCTCTCCGTCTTCGAATACCTTGATGGATATAATATGTATCCTCCGCAGCGAGGGAAGTCCAGCATAGACAGCCCGGTGTACTCATTGAGGGGCGCCGGGCGTTTCTCCAGTGTGACTACATGTATGGTGATATCTGCCACCATCTTTGGCTCGGGCGTCGGGCTCGCCCTTTGTTGCCATCCGCAAGGAACAATTCCTCGCCACTCTGAAGCCATTGCCCATAGGTAGATGACAAGGGTCTGGTCCGGCTGTGTTATCCAGATTACTGACCAAATCGAAACTCACTGACGTTGCCTGCAGTAGAGTACCATGATGAGCTCGCAGACGTGGCGTAGGAAAGGGGGGGCTGTATTTTTAGTTGGAAGTTTCATTGATACTTTAGTAATAGCAATGTACATTGAGACCTCAATTTGAGAACGAGAAAAGTCTAAAGGAATTGGAACACATCAAACATGCACACATAATCATGGGAAAGGGCAAACGTGCCAGTAGTAAATACCTACCTAGGTAGCCTGCCCACAGATCTGCCTGCCCTCCTTGATGTAGGCCTGATGCTGCTGGTGGGTGGGGGGCACCAATGCCCCGGGAAACAGAAAAGGTCGGAAGGGTAAGGCTAAATATCTAAATTGACTGCTTTTCTCTCAACGGTGGTCGAGCGGTATGGTTGGTGCGAGTCTCCCTTGATAGGCGATAGAATTAAGAACAGCCTATGAACCTGCAAGGACCTGCGGTAACCAACCCGCCCCCTACATAGGCTTCCTGTTCGAATCCAACCTATACAAAACCAAAGACCTCTTGGTTGGCGTTTAGCATGTTAACAACCGTGGTTCGACCACCCGTCTTTCCTCTTTTTTTTCTCTTTTGCTTTTACTCCTTTTCACAGGTTTTTTGCTGTAGCGAGTCGTGGTTTTGGCCCAAGACTGACTGACATCTCGGGTGGCACGACTCACGTTCCTCTCACTGCTTGGTGACGACTTCAAATCCACTGCCTAACTAACTAACTGTCAGCTGAGTCCAAAATGGATGGCGATGTCTTTTTAGGTGGCGCGAGATGATGCTACTTTACGTGTGAGTGTGTTATGTGTACTGCCCGACCTGCCCCGACCTGCCAGTCACCCTGTCGAGAGTCTCATCCACGCTGCAAGAGTTTTACGGGTTGATTCGAGAAGACATGACATTTTACTAATAGATAACTCTGTCTGGATCAGTCCCTTCCACCAGATGCATTGGGAGAGCTTGCTAACGTCGGCTGAGCGAACGATGCTGGGTGCCAGCATTCTTCACTCGGTCCTCGCCGACGCACAAACGCCCCTGGACTTCATCATGACAAGTGCGGCATCTGGCATTCTCGGCACCCCTTGGCCAGAGAAAGTACACTACCGCTACCAGTACACATCTCCAACTCCACGTACCGTCACCGCAACGGCATCCAACAAGGGCCGCGCGACCTCGGCCATTCTTGTCCACGATCTTGGCCATGTGGGCACCATCTTCCGAAAACGACGCCGAGTTGAGCGATTCGCTCTCCAACGGAAAGGGCGGTATGACAGTATGTACGACGCCATTGACGAAGATTCCTGGCTGGTTGGCTCCGGGCGCTTCAAGGCGTCGATCACTCTCGTATAGCTTCGACCGAGTCGCAAGACCACGCCGCCGTCGTCGTCATCATCCGCGACTCCGATCACACCCCACACCAACGCCGCCCCCTGAAGGCCGCCCCGAGGAGACCCGCCTCAGATGCCACGTCATTCTGGACACGGAGAATACCCGCTTCGGGCACACCGTTTTGACCGACATGACCACCGCGAGCGCGTTGCGCCGTCCACGCGGCAGCGGGTGGACAGAGCAAGCGCCTTGGCTACTATAGGCGGTGACAGCTTCGGCAGTCTGGAGTGCTATTGCCAAACACTTACTTGATCGAATGAAAAAAAGAAACTGGCAACGCGTGCTCCTCCGGGACAAGGATGGTTTCCAAGGCTGGTGTACGACCAGTGTACGGATTACGGGATCGACAATTTGATCAGCGCAATGCTGGCGAACCAGCTATTTGGTGAGTAAAAGCTTGGTATATATTCTCTTACAACAGCTCTTGAGTCCAGTTTGCGGCTCAAGTCTGTGCTTATGGTGGGGATGCTACTGGATGAGCAAACCCCAGATGATATGACGACAGACAGAAAATACAAGGGGCTTATGTCTGAGCATCATAGTGTTTATGTGTGGCATGTTAGTTGTTCCTGTCTTCTCTACCTATGTCGCATCTGTTATTCTCTTTACACCCGCGGCACATAAGTCGAGAAAGCGTTCTATACCTTAGGTAGACTACCTACACGATTGTAGTTCAAATACGGTAATGTCCACTACGTACGTAGCGTTTAAGACATGACGCGGTAACTTGGATAAGCACATGCTAGTACATAGTCCGTTTTCCAAAGATACATGTACTCCGCAGCCACTGCTTCTTTTCCATGTGGCAGGTTAAATAAAGTACATACATTAGCTGGTTTCTTTCGAACCCCCCTTAGATAGTAGCCCCGATCGGTGGCCGGTGTCACACACCCAATGGGGTAGATGATGCTCTCTCCCTTACCTCGTATCTGGTTGCCGGGTAAAGTCCATCCACACACGTCCTCTTCTTCCTCTCCTCGCCTCTCCATGCCTCTACTTTAGCCGCAGGATTTAGCTCAGGTTAGAGTCTTGTCCCCAAACCCAGGGTCGTATCGAATAAGCTCTCTCCGCTTGGCTACTGCAAGAGGAGCGATGTCACAGTGCACGATAAGAGCACGGAAACAGAGGGAGAATTGCAGAATGAGGCGGAAAGACCCTCGATGCTGTTTGTCTCGGTGGGGGAAGCCCCATGGAGTAGGTAGCAGTATAGTCGACAAAGCTTGGAAACGTTGTCGTAAAACCTTGGCAATCCCTGTCCTTTGGAAGCTATAAGACCCTGATTATATAAGGATACCGAAATTGTGAACCCAACCCTGGGTTATGCGCTGTCTACGCTAGCAAAGCTTCGTCAACCTCAAAAGAAACCGGTCGTCCTTTTCTTGCTACGACTAACGACTACGACTACGACCATGGCTGTGGCCGACAGTACAACTGTAGATCTCTCGGTGCGGAGAAATGGACATCTCTGGCAACAACCGCGGTAGCCCTGGTAAATTTAGATACATAGACGGACCAAAATCTCCAACCAATTTGTTACGGGGCGAGATAAGGTCACTCCTCCGGCGGGATGGCCTTAGTTCCAGTACACCGCTGCTGTTGGCCAGGACAAGGGTCGACAAGGGGTGGTATACAGAGAAGCACATGTCTCAGATCGATTCATGGATCATCGCGTTGCTGGAGTTTGGTATCAATCTTGGTTCGTTCCTACAACGCAACCGCCTGCAACCGCCCACAACCCGCACACAACATGATTCTGGATGTGGTGCACCAATAGAGCCCGAGATATATTTTGCTGCTGAATTCTCTAATAGCAGCCCCGCCAGCTGGATTTCGTTGTGCACCACCAAGTGAATGAGAGCTCTGTTATCCGTCCAAGTGATTGCTCCTCCGACATTACTATGATACTGCCGTAGCTGCCTGGAATGCTGTAGACATTTGCTCTTTTCTTCTCTGCTCTTCTCAAGTCCAAAAGGCATGGCTGAAATCATCCCATCACAAAAATTCGAAAGAAAGAACGCCGTGACACCTTACTATGCTGACCTAGTACAACGCCTTTTTGAGGTGTAAGAGTCTGTCGAAATACAGGATCTGCAGGTCTGTCCGACCACTGAATCGAGAAATGAAGAAACGGCTTGCTTGTCGAGCGAAATCACCATTTGAGATGCTTGTCGTTATTAAAAGAAGTGCGTGTAAATTTTGGAGGTCTCGTGAACTTCCATCTCCTGCAATGTCAAGGTCAGCAGCTGTAGTAAGATAATCAAAACACTCATAAAAACATACCATCTTGAAGCTGTTGAGCTCTTCTTTGATTTGCTGCGCCAACATTGGCGTCAGGCGATTGCAAGTTGCAATTTCTCCCCTTCTATCATATTCTTGGCTCGGCCATGTGTCGTGAAACACAATGCGTGGGCTAAATGTGGCGTTTCGCTTGCTCATACCGCCCGAGGGTGTCCCAGGGGCGCTCTTGGTGTCTTGACGCAAGCGCAGGGCGGACATGAAGTAGTCCTCACCTCCAATAGCAACAGTCGAGCCCGTGCGCTTATGCTCATCGTTCGGCGTGCTTGGAGCACTGGAGTTCGGAGAGTCACTGATGTGGGGGATCATTGGCAGTTCGAAATTAGAACCCTTAGATTCCTGGGCGGGACTTGGAGAGTTACTCCGAGCTAGTAAACGTTAGTGATATGTTGAAAGGATATCAGACCAAAGGGACATACTCTTCAGAATACCCTTTCGGATCGTTGCCAGAACCTCGGCCCTTTCTTTGTCACCTCCAACGATGCTCTTCCTCGCCGTTGAGTTATCGGTACCAGAGCTTCCGAGGCGGTCTGATTTGAGACTATCGGAATGCGTTACGTCAAGATGGTTCGCGTCGATCGAGTTCCTCTCCAGTCGCGGGAAGCCAGTGCCTCCGGCCGTTTGGTCGAGATCCCCGTTGGAGTTGATATTGACTCTCTCGCGTTCAGCTTCAACAGTAATCATAGAGACGGCCGCCTGGCTTGCTTCGGGCGGTGCCACTTCGCTAGTCGGGGTTCCAATCATGGATTTCGGGCGGAAGAGGCCGACTAGGGAACGACCTCCCTTCTTCACCCCCTTACCCATCTTGCGGAGCATAATCGAGGCGGAGGATGCAGTGGATGAAATCGAGAGGTTGTCGGTTGAGCCTGCGAAGATTTTGGTGCCTGCATAGATGCTGTTTCCGAGACCGCTTGCCTCCTGCTTCTGTGCGATGCGTGCCTGCTCCTCCTCAAACGCATCATCGGTTGGTTGTTCCTTGCGCAATTTCCCGCATTCAGACTGGCCGGGAATCTGTTTGCTGTTGTCGAAGTCCCCTCCCGCGCTAGCTGCTCTTAACTCGGCAGCACTTCCAAAGGAAAAGGCTCTTCGGAGTCGCGACGTTTTACTCTTCGACTTTCCTCCCTTTTCATTGATGGCAGCTAGCTGCCTGGCGGCAGCACTCGGAGGCCCATTTGAACCGGGAGCCTTGGCGGGCCCTGATGATTTGGCAGCCGCAGCAGAAGCATCATCCGCATTTGATCCAGAGGCCATGTTGACCGGCTTTGACAGCGGTGATGGATTGAAATTGCGTTTACCCACATCAGATGAAGAGCCGCGAGGAGGTATGTTTACAGACTTGGCTTGATCAGAAGTGCTAGGCTTCTCATCGGTGCTGGTGATGGTCGAGGCAGGGCTGGCAGTTGTGGGGGCAGATGCATTGGAGTTTCGATTGGTAGACTGTTGTAGGGGGTTTCCCATGTCAGTAAGGGTTGGCAGAACAGCGAGCCAAGGCGCGGGGATTGATCGTCTAATTGGACAATTCCTCGGGTTTGGAGTTCAAATTAGAAATCACTCACCGATGAGGGTCGAGAATTGCTGCTGCGGCTCGACACTAGACTCTCCGAACTGTTATTCCTAGCATGGGAAGGAGTTTTCTCAATAGTCGGCACAGTAAGATTGCGGACAATGGTCTTCTGTTGCTGCAATTGCTGGCTCTTTTCAGTTTTCATTCGAAGAGCAGCTTCGTCCGCTCGCTTCTGCTGTTGTTTGAACTCCTGCGGGGTCATGGGACTGGGATAATCGGTAGCATCAAACGAAGCCATGCTTCGTCGCCGGAATCTCTTTGTCTCTTCTTCGGATGTATGGCGGTGAACCTGCATGTCATCGGCTGCCACCCCGGTCATTAATGACCCGTATGCACTTTGTGGGCGGTTAGAAGTGGTTCTGGGGAGTACAACCTGTTGTCCATTGGCAGCGGTACGAGGATTGTACAGGTGGACTACGGTCGCCATACCCGACCCCGAGGGAATGGCTGAGCTTTGTACCTGCTGCTGCTGAATGACTGGTGTAGACTCCGTATGTCGCGGGGTGGGCCGTCTATATCTTTCAGGCGAGGATTTGGCGGCTGCAACTTGTGCAAAAGTTGGACCTCCTGCCATGTAGGTCGACTGAGGTCGAGCCGATGGAGAAATATTTCGGTTCATCTGAGGCAACGACATATCATCCCTTGATACCGGTTGAGTCGTCACCACAGGAGCACTCACACCGCTAGACAAGTTGTTCATGGATGTGTTTGTTTGGTAACGAGCTCGCGGGTCCAGTGTCTGCATCGTCGGTGCATTTGGTGTCGATGTTGTCCGACTATAAGCCTGTCGCGGGCCACCGTTATTGGCCAGGTTAGGCGTGGATGTGAATGCATACGGCTGGACCGGCCCGGAGCTGCCTCGATAACTCGATTGTCCCCAACAACTCCCGCCAGCCCATGGTAGTTGTTCCTTTGTGCCTGTGATGTGTTCGCCCCGTACTGCTGCCCAGATTGAGATTGTGAATGCGAGTGAGAGTGAGAGTGTGCCGGCATGATTGCTGATGATGAACTGGGTCTGGTTTGAAGCACTGTAACTGTTCCGGTTTGTTGAGGATACGTCTGGACCATAGCAGCCATGATCGAGCGTCCAAACACAGCTGTTCAACGGCACGGCAGGTAGTTTGTCGTTTGAAGGAATGAGATCGAGTCAAAGGAATGGATGACCACAGCTGACTTTGAGATTCTCGAAAGGAGGGTGTTTCCGAGTGGAAATGCTCAGATGACCTATTAGCAGCCAACAGTCAGTAAAGAAATTTGAAGCAATCGGGAATAGGACAAAGCAGCTGTTTCCCCGGTATTCAGGGTTGTGTGCAAAGGAAGAGTTTGACGAGCAGTAATGCGTGTACAATACTCTTGGCCAATGGTTTGGCTTGGTGTACACACCTCTTCGGAAACTCGTAGTATTATTATCACGGGTGATTAGAGCCCGTTTATTGCGTGAGGCTGGGCCCGTAGCAAATGGAGAGGTGATAATGGGCGGACGGCCTCGGTCGGGTGGAATTGAATTGGACGCCTGCGACCTGAGAAGGGTAGGAAACGAGTGGTGGTGCCTCCAACAAAGTGGTCCACTGCTACCGTAGACGACTTGGCTTGTCCGATGTCGAGTAGTCCTCACGACGGTCGGTCTCTGATGGGATGACACAACAACGAGGCGTGTTTGGAGAAAGGTCTGGTCGGGTGATTCAAGTGTCACGAGAGACACAAGTAATCGGTGAAAGGACGAGTGCTAGAAGGAGGACATGAGGCCGCAAATTTGACCGGAAGCTTTCAGCTAGCCCAAAAGAAGATGACCAAAAAGAAGAGGAGGCCAGTGTTTTTTTCTATTTTGTTTCGAAGGTTCAGCAGAAATAGGTGCCGCGCCTTGGCTAGGTATTCCCGTCTACAAGAGAATCTAAGGCACGACAGCGAAGAATCCGGTTGAGAAGGGACGAGGACAAAGGATGGGCGGCAGAAGTGTCCTGTACAGGGGTAAAATAAAAAGGAGCCCGGCGGAACAAACCACGCTCTAGCAAGAAAGGAAGGACTAGCTAGAATGAGGCACTGTTGAGAGAGGATGATGTCTTGTGCAGTGAGATATGTACTAAGGAATTGAGGGGGAGGGCATGTCAGAACGAACGAGAACGGTGTCGAATAGGTAAAAGGAAAGAGGAAACGAATACTGCAGCAGTGCAAATGCGTGATGGTATTCCAAGAGGTGTGGAAAGGGAGAGAGGCAGGTGGGTTTGGAGGTTTCGGTTGCAAGAGTGAGATCGCTGGGTTGCAGAGTGGACACGCGGTCCCAGGTGCTAACCAGAACAGAACACACCAGAATTGGATGGGATGGGACGAATCGACTGTGAAAATGAATGGATGAATTGAATGAATGAATGCACCCTCCTGCAGCAGCCTGGTCCTGGCAGGTAGCAGCTACCTGGCTAGGTGGCTAGGGTAGGTACCGGCCTGCTGCAAGTCTCGAGCGATTCCTACGGAATACCGTCCGTGTCGTACTGTGCTGGGCGCTGGGAGACAGCAGCAAAGACGCAGCAGCAGGGCGAGTAGAAGCGAGTGCTGCTGGCAGGCCTCTGCACAAGGCAAGAAGACAGGACATCCCCAATCCCCCCAGTGCGATGACCGCATTGATAGATTCTCACGCACGGAGTACGTACAGGCGATGCGGCGAGCGCAAGCGCAAGCAGCAGCTGCACCTGAAGTTGAAGTGGATTCATTTGAGGGTTCATTTGCAGTGCATACTGTACTGTACTGGGAGGTGTTATTGTTGTTGTTGACCTGCGGGCTCGTGTTAGCACCCCTGCTAAGTTAGCACTGCACGTAACAGTGGATGCCAATGCACTTCCATGCTGTTTGGGGGCACGACCGGTGCATTACCAATAGACGCTTGTCCTGTCCTTGGGGCAGATAGGTGTAGACGCAGCATGTACCTTCCGTCCTGGGCAGTGAGTATATACGGTCAGTTGAAAACTTGCAATCTTGCTGGTATGTAAGATGTATGTAGGTACCAGCGTCCATTTGACGTCTGTGTCTGACTTGCACTAATCAAACCACTGGATCCTGCGGCGCGCTCCTGCGCTCATCAGTGCAGAAGACGGGCTCACATGTGTGTGTGTGTCTTTCAGGAGATCCCTTGCTCGGATTGGTTGGTCAGGCTGCATAAAGCAAGACAGTGGCAAGCAGAGGATTCTCAAACTTGGGTTCGATAGAGTGCATAGTACATGATAGACCAGTGTGTAGCATTCAATGGGTGGTTTAGATTGTGTGCCTACACATCATCACGCGTAGAGTGTTGCTGGGTACCACGAACGGCTAGACCCTCCCAATGCGACTGATTTCGGGATGCCAATCTTCAGATGCCATTGGCCCAAAGAGTCTGGACGGTGGCGTCGACAGGCATTCAGCAATATCGCGCTAACAGCAAGCATGGGATGGGATGGGATGGCGAGGATGGGGACGGAGACGCGGGCATGCTTGACGAAATATTCTTTCGTTTGCATTAGAAGAGATGGAGATATCCATCGAACCTACTCCGTACCTGCTGTCGTCCCCATACAACCTACTGTACCTGGAATCTAAAGTCGTACTGTGCAAAAGCGGTGGGTCGTGTCTTTTTCGCTTTTGCTTGTTATTTCCGTGTCAGTGACCACAGTACCATCTCCAGAATGGCAATATGCATTGACACACCGCGATTGATGGAATGATTGACTGGCTCCCCCAGCCAGCGGAAGGCGGACCGTGATACATATCACTATCGGGTATGCATATCTACGTGCCGCAAGTATATCATCCATCGGTTCGTGTTTGTTTGCTCGCTTGCTGTTGCTCGAGAAGTAATGGGAGTGTTGACTATGAATTGAGTATTGATAGGTAATTGACCGGTTGATTCTTTTTTTTTTATCCCGATTATGCAACGGCTCCCTTGCCTGCAAACTTTAAGCGGGTGTATCAGCCAAAGCAAGTGCAATGCAAACAGATCCATTTCTGTCCGTCGGACTTGACTTTGTTTGTGGCGAGACGCGGTGTCCCCTGCTCTGTCCGTTATGCATGTGTCTATCGCTGTCACTTAGGTAAGCAGGGTGCCTAGCGCCTACATAACGTGTGGGTAGGGGAGATAAAATAAAAATAAAAATACATCAATGTCTGGGCAGATTGATCAATCACCTAAGTAGGGCGTGTGGTGTGTTGTCCAGCTGCCAGGCGTCAGGTCAGGTACTGTATGTAGGCAGGCCAGAAGGGGCATTAACAAGACTCCGGACTCGCCATTGGCATCAGAACAGCCAGCCTTTAACCAGTGACCATCAGACACAATAACGGCCATTGAATTCAATAATTACACTTAATATCATTTCTTTGAGTACTATACGAGCGTTACAACACCGTATTGTACTGGTGAGTCCGGAGTCTTGTCAAAGGCACTAGGTAGGTACTGGGCAGGCGTGGCAGGTAGGGTAGCGGAAAATTGATCGAGGGCCCCTTTTATCTGGGAAGATACCATTGAGGTTTTCTAGAAGCAAATCTTGGCTCCGGCTTTGCCTGCCCGCTTTCATCCATCACCATCTATCTGACCACCCAACTGTCACTGTCACTGCAGCTTCCCTTGTCTAGCCTCGCCTTACTAAGGCAGCTCTACTGCCCTTTTGGGCATACAGGTCTTGAGGTAAGGTCGGTAGAAAGCCCACTGTGGGATGTCCAGGGGACGGGCTTTATTACTCCAACAGGAGGGATAGCCTTTGACATATGTACAGTACGAGGCCATTGCAACTTGGTAATTCTATTACTGTACATACTGCTGCTGCAGGTTAGACGTACATACATACGAAGATCAGTTTTATATACCTACATGTAGTTGCTTAACCTTAACTGTATCCTCGGTGTGTTTCAACTCAGGCATGATTCACCGTCGTCGCTGGCATCCGGCAGTTTCTCGCTTCTCACTACAGTGCAGACGGTGCGGGACTTGTGGTCTCGCTGTTTGTGATGTGTCGGCAGAGACAGCTTGAGATTGCAATCCAATATAAAAAAGCAGTCATCGCAGACCCATCGGCCTATCAACTTTGCTGGCCATCCACTGTTGTCTCCGATGCAGGGTGTCTGATGCAACTTCCTGCAGGTCTTGATGGATTGCAGCAGCACCGACTGGCCAAATGCAATGAGGCACCACCACCACCAGGCGATTCGACGAAACAGCGAATGGGTCAATCTACCAACAACCCCTGGGCCCTAGTCGCCCCTAGTCGGATCACTGCACAAATACATAAGCCGCACCATGCTTAATTCACTGATGAACGAATTGACTGACATTCACCACATTGGTCATTTTCTCAAGATTACTTGATGGCTGGAATTTGCTTTATGATTCTTCTGATGAGTTTGATCTGTTTCTGTGGCTTGAGAACGATATCTTGGAGAGCTCGAGTGTGATAGTATCTGTGGGTGGTTGACACAATTGGCGCGCGGGTTGCTGCACTAGCACAACGTTGTCTGTTTTTTCGAGACCTGCGTGAGCGAAACTGACTGAACACTGTGAAGCAAAGGCAATGACAGCCTGGATCACGAATCGGTTCATGTGTTGCGTATGCATATGCCAATAACGAGCCCGCCATCCTGCCAGCCCTTTTCGGGCAACCAGCGAGTGGTGAGGATGTAAGAACTAGCGCTTGGATACGAAACAGGCGGAAAATGCACTGCCCCCCTCAACGTCTTGTCCCGAATCTCGGGTCGACAATTCATCATTCACCATCTTCCCCACGAAGTAACCCAGTCTTGTGGCCAGGGTGGTCAGGGTGCCCCTATTCTCCATTTAGCGGTGGGCTTACAGGGGGGGCCAGGGCGGCTTGGGTGCTCCACATTCAAATTGCATCAGTCGATTAGGGGTTCAGATCTGCATACTAGACTGCGTGCTAACCTCGTCAAATTCATCAATGTGCAGCGAAAAGCAAAAGACGCATGGTCGGTCGCGAGGTGGTGTTCACTCCTATGATTACTAAGTCGCCATGTTACGGTCTGGACAGGCGCAAATACTGAACAGTGCTACATATCTGATCGTGAACTGGATTCGATGATGGCCTCCACTGGCAGATCATCCATTGCGTGAGTTGGGATCAGCCGTCTTGAATCGTGGTTCGCGGATCTTGGACACTTTCCGTTTTGGAGTTCGATGGCTGAGGCGTGCTTTGATGGCGGTTGGCTACATGTATCAAGCCACTCAAGTGGTATTAAACCGCAGCCAAGTCTCATTGTATCTGCACTCGAAACGACTATTCGTTTCTGTCAAATACTAATAGGCCCTTTTGTGTTGATGCTGGCCTTCCTTCTGACACAGCGGGCAAGTAGCTTATTCATACCAGTCATGGCGTCCCTGGCTGATCGCGCTCTGATACACCGCCTTCCAGATTCTTGCTCTTTTGACGTTATTCTCTTGACTGCGGTAAGGCAGGATGCAGTCAAAGAATTCGTTGCTGTGCAAGCCAGACGTTTTTACAGTGTCACTAACAGGCGATATCCCGCTGAAGCGGAGTTTTTTTTCCTGAGCTAATTGGCATGATCGTCAGCATTCCGTATAGACCAGTTGTTTGCTTGAGCCACTGAAGCCACTGTACTATAGCCATAATTTATAGCATCCTCTCTTAACGTCAAGGGATTTGGATTAGATTGGATCAGCCAAGGTCTTATTTGAAGAACCTTTCAGTCTCGGACTTTAACTTGTTAATAAGACTATCAACATCATGTTCAGCCCAGCTAGCGCACTAGTACAGCCTGGTAACATATAGCATATAGCGCCAAGGGCAACCTGGCCGATAGGTCGAGTTTCAGGATGTTGCTCAAGAGACGGATGAGGTATATCGAACCGTTCCGTTTATACGGAGTATAAGTACTGTAACTCTATTGCGGTGCAAGGACAATTTTACCTAGGCCAGAAGGAAAGACTGCAATTACGTACATTCTTCCAGCCTTACCACTTCGGTGGTTGTGAATGCGGAGTGTCACTATACTTACCATGGATTTATTGGTGGATTGCAGATGGTATTTCACCGACACTCTGAAAGAAATGCATGATTAGCCACGCCACCACCACATCGAAAGCAGTGCCAGAACGAGTCGCTCGCTGAGCTGATAATGCCACGACCTGCCGATTCTATGACTCGACGCATTTCGCGTCCGTTGCCCGATGCTGTGTAGTGTGCTCCCACATACCACATATGTACGACCACAGCCTTCCCTACTGGCATGCGACATACGCTCGCTGTGTGTTGCAGGAAGTTGTGTTCGGCGGAAGTTTCCTTTACGTCAACAGGGCTTGGCCCAATACTCGCGACATACTCTCGCCTTCTCGAGAGCTAGAGCGGCGGGCTAGGTCCGTCAGCCGCAAAGGGCGTCCACAGAGAGAAGACCAAGGAACTAGTTGTGTTTCAGATATTGTCTACTAATAGTAACGCAAGCACGCGCGGCAGTTATAACATACGCAATAATACCATAGTAGATATCGGTGGCTTGACCGGGTCCGCGTGGCTCCATATGATCTGCAAGATGGAATACTCTAGCCCGACCAGCTCGGCACTAGAAAGGCTAATAAAAAAGTAGCCATGTTTACCCTACTACCAGACCGCATCTCTCCCCCTCTTCATGTGGCCCCTCCTGATACGTCCGCTACAGTAATATGGTTGCAAAGGCGGCCGATCTGACAGCTTTGTGTATTATTCCTATCGCCTTATTGGCTAGTATCTCCTTGAACCAGCAACTGTATAACGATGCTTATGACGCCGTGGCTTTCAGAGTCTGCCGTCGTTTCTAAGGTGGCAGTCTTTAGTCTTGGTATTACTCGGAGGACCTTGAAGCAACTATGACACAACTTGGGCGTGTCGAGAAGAGTTTATAGCCGCAGGCGTCCCATGGTAATCTCGATCCAGCATGCAGGGAAAGGCAAACTCCAAAAGGTAAATAAAGTAGGAGATGACATATGCTGCATACCAAGCAAGAGGATTACAGTAGCTGAAGCTCGCTCGAGTCATGGGATGCTGCAGACTCGAAGTGAACGATATACTAGATCAACTTAAAACGGGCAAGAATGCGTGCCCAGCCCGCCAGTCGGGGGGTTTCTTCGGGATCCCCACTCGGCGAGGTTCCACAGCTAAGATCCCAAGACACCGGTACCCGATGGTGGGCCTGCCGATCTCTCGCGGCCGCACCTCCAGTCACTCCAAGTGCCAGGCACGCAGGCTGCTGCTTAGTAGTAAGTAGGTAGTACGAATAGAGAGAGAGAGAACTAGAGAACTTGACGCTTGGCTGACAACCGACAACGTTCATTCTTATCTTTCAGCTTCCTGCCGTCGAATCGAGGAGAAGAAAAGCCTCATATCAAGTATGATGAAACCACGATCATCTCTGTCTGATGATTACCTCATAGTCAAATCCACAAGCTAATAACTCAACCCCAGAAGCTGGTGGGCTGAACGACCCGATCGATGATGGTTTTGGGACGCTAAGCTTGCTGCTCCCAGACTTGACTCCTGCCGTTCTGCCTCAGTCGCTGCTGCTTTGCTACCTAACATTTGCTTGGCTGCAGGGTACGCCCAACATCCCCTCGTTACACTGATCCCGGGTGTGCTTTGCACACAAGCTGCGCGTATGCACATGCGACATATCTGTGATCAAGTCAAGCTCGATGCAATCGAACCGCACACAAGCACATACGCACATACACGTACACATACACAAACTCGCAAACGGACTAATAAGGAGAAACAGCATCTGGTCTGTGCCGAAACCCCAGGAACTTACGTACTTACTGTACAGTACTTCAAGTAAGCAACCTTGAAGTCAAGCCTCGCCGGGCAATCCCGGCACACCGTCACACTCGCAGGAAACAAAAACAAAACAAAACGAACGAACCAGGAGAAAAACTAGAAGAAAGAAAGAAAGAAACGCCCACTAAGGCCCAAGCCGTGGCTCAATAACGTTTGTGCCCCCCCTGGCCCCCCCCCGGTACGGGACGCGGCGCGGGGCAAGCAAGTGGTCATGGTCGGCGTGCCCCGAAGCAATGCCTGTGCCCTATGTCTCAGCCGACGCGTGAAATGTGACGAGAGCCGCCCCAGTTGCTCCAATTGTGCCAAGTACGGGGCGGACTGCCCAGGCTACGTCCGCGGCGTGAAGTTTGTGGCCGGCAAGCACGTTGTCAGGTCGCGTGCCAGGGGTGGCACTGTTGCCTTTGCTGTTTCCTCCCGCACCACACCGTCTGCTGCTTCTTCCTCTTCTTCTTCCTCATCCTCCCCTTCTCTTTCCAGACCGTATGGGACAAGGCGACCGTCGTCCAGGCGAGTTCCCGATGCCGTGTCACCACCTAGGTCGAGGGGCATCCCGCCGCCAAGACAAGCTCCCGTCCATGACAATGCCGGGGAGCTAGACGAGCAGGAAGCTAGCAGCGAGACGATCAGCGGTCAGCAGCAGCCGCAGCGCTTTTTGACGTCGTACGAGAAGCTCCAGTCGGCATTAGCGCATGTGAGCACCGCGCCGGTGATCACCCCTCGAGATGATAGAGCCCAGTTCATAGGCATGATGATGAAGAGTCTCGAAGAGTCGCAGCCGGAGAGCGAGATGGTCGTACTAGGCACCTGGTTCCAGCAGACCACCTCCCATCTCGGGCAGAAGCCGTCGCTCGATCGAGCGAGTTGCGCTTTTGCATTGCAGCTGCTGGGGAGGAATCACCATGACGAGGGTTTGCTAGCACAGTCTCGCACCCTATACGGGCAATCGCTATGGATGCTGCAACAGGCACTCAATCATCCAAGCGAATGGAAGACACCAGAAACCCTGAACTCCGCCATGATACTCTGCCATTTCGAAGTAAGGGGCTGCAACCTGGTGCTGGCCCAGTCAAATCAATCGTGTTTCTAACGCAATGTATAGTTATTTGCGGGTACGGCCACAACGAGCAGCTGGAGTACGTGGATGAAGCATGCACTTGGTGTCGGGAAACTGATACAGCTTCGCGGCCCGGCCTCTTTCAACTCTGGGTGGGAACGGGCAGTTCTTCTGTCTTTCAGGCCCATAATGGTAGGTCGTAAACGCTTTCAATGTGTATAGAAAAACATAGAGCGGGAGGTTGATAGAAGCTACCAGATCATGAACGACCTCTTTAGTGGGCAGGACTGCTTCCTCGCCCATCCGCAATGGCAGTCTGTAATGAGACACCATGGCGATAGCCCGTCGGATTGGACCGTGGGCAGCACGATCTACAAGGATCAAGTCGACCTTGTGGATGACTACATGCAACTCCTTGCCAGGATCCCCTCCGCTGTCAAAAACCTGTATATGCTACGAGCCGCGAACCAGGATGCCGCGAAGGCAGCACTGGACGCGGCCGAAGTCGCTCGCATCCGACAATCAATGAGGCACATCCGTGATGCGTTCGAGGCATGGTACCAGCGTATCCTGCCCTTCAACCCCGCGCCCGCCGAGGTGCCCACGCAGGACCCGGCCTCCATCTACCCGACCGTCCTACGCTACGAGAGCCCCTGGAAGGGCGCCCTGCACATGGGCTACTGGGCCTCCATGTGCATCGTGTATGCGACACTGATGGAGTGCCACCAAGCCTTGCCCCACGACGACCGTGATGGCGACGACGACAACAACGGATCTGCAGATAACGACGTGTACGGCGCGGGCGCCGCCGCCTTCGAGCTCTTGGCCGACCGCATCCTCCGGTCGGTCGAGACCGTCGGCGAGGGCATGATGGGTCCCTACCGATGCGGCTACTCGGTCCGCATGGCGTACGAGGTCGTCGAAGAGCGCACACAGGCCTGGATCCGCATGTGGATCGCGCGCTTCGAGAAGCGGTACGCGGCCACGGCGGTCGAGAGCTACCCGTCGCCTCGCGAGGTGGTTCTTGCCCCCTGGCTCGGTGATTGGGGGAAGGAGAAGTAGGAGGAGGTAGTGGTGGTGAGGGTTTACTCTGTAGTTGATGATGACGTGCGATAGTACCTACATCTGCGCTCTCACCTGGCGCCAAATGTTGCGGTATATGGTTCGAAGCAGCAGCTCGAAACCAGCCATGGACGCCTTCCATGGAAGAAGGTGTCGGTGATCCAGATGCTACCGTATGGTTTCTGCCACTCTGGTGTTTGATATAGACAGGGTACTCGATCCTTGTATGCATTATGTCGCTAGCCATCGTGGCTTGCATTTCTGATCAACTGAGATATGACTCGTCAAAATATTCGCCGAGGAATTCGGCGTTAACTGTTGATACGAGATGGGCCACATTAATAAAAGCGATACATCATCTAACGGGCCAACACTCACCTTGTCACGCAAGATCGCCATCTCAACAAACAAATAGGTGGCGGCTGATGTAGGGATGCCGTGATCCAATCCTAGCTTATAGGGGGTTGCCATATTATCTTCCCTCTTTGAATGTAATGCCTCGATAGATACTCCCCATTCGGCAATGTCGCCGGACTTTCAAACATGCTTCCTATGAAAAAATCGCGTCATTAGTCTTTCAAAGCTCTGGGGCGTTTCAGTATACCGTTGGGTATTGAGCAGCCTCGGTAACGACTGCAACCTCAGGGCTACGACGGCGGCCATGCCTCGAAGACGTTGTATTCGGACAATCGACGGATAGGTATTACCCTTTTACAAGAGGAAAGACAAAAAGGAAACTCCCTTACGGGGCTCGAACCCGAAGGCTGCAAAAAGAAAGCGAAGGGAGTGTCTACGTACGGGGTTAACACATCTATGATTTCATATGTTTTTCCAGTCGGACAATCATCAGCGCGTCAATCAGCTACTTCGCTGAGGGAACTGGGTGTTATTTGGCTTTAATTACTGACCTACTAGACCATTGCTTGCCATAAGCTATCTTCGAGTCTGGTGGAAGAAGGTTTGCACGTCCATGGTTTACACCAAGCCGCCGCTGCCCCCCTCCCCGCCCCTTTTGTCACACAAGCCAAAGACTCGGGCGAGAGTGCGGGAATAGCATTGTTTAGTTCTTAGTGAAGAGCAGTATGAGGGTGTCATATTGATACATCGAGAACCACCGACTGTTACGACGGCACAGAAGTACGCCTTGGACGTCAACCCGTAACCAGCTCGCGCTCCTAGCGCAGCATCCCCATCATTGAAGCATTGAGAATCTGGGAGCTTACCGGGAGAATGCCTTTACCAGAAGAAACTATTGCCTAGGCTGAGAGATAAGTTATGGAAGCATTGGAAGACCAACTGAAGGAAACAATTATCCGAGAAGTGGCAAGGACCCGGCGATACCATGTGGACGACAACCGACCCGAATATGATAAAGACTTCCCAGTCAAACCGGACCGTTCCAAGCAAGTCCGCGAGAGTCCGGTAGAACGAGGTCTAGTAAGAAAAAAGATCAACAAACCAGAAATTGCTATTAGCGTTATCGCAGCGGGTACATTGACATCCCTCTGGTATTACCATCGTAAGGCGGTTATGGACACGGCCCATGGGGTAAGCGAAGTAACGAGGGCGTTTCTGAATTAGAACATTCACGCGGTTGCCGCGTCAATGTCAGTAAGTCGCGCTCGTGGAAATAGAATGCATACATGTGCACACTCTCCCCCAAGGACTCTCTATAGAGCCATACGTCGACTCATCTTCGGCTTCTTTTTCATGTTCAAAAGCTGATGTCTGTTCTGTGTTTATTTCTATAAACCTAGATGGTGATCCTGAATAGTCAGAACACAAGGCTTCCATGACCCCTCGTCGGTTGATTAGACCCGAATGTCGAGCTATCGAATTGTATGCTCTCAATACTATAGTAGATATATACAACAGGGGTGGCTGCTGAATAATGTTTAAGCTAATGTCATTGCACTATTACTCAGCGAAAGTCAATTCTGGTAGGAAGTAGGTTACCAAGCCGATGACCTGATCTCATGGTGGCTTTTTACGACACCACTTGATATGTGTGAAATTCGTACCAATACCCCTCTGATTGCTAACTATCGCCAGTGACATGGAGAAACTGGGATACTTGAAGATGGATGTTCCGCAGGGGATGAGACGAGAGGGATTGCTAGGGTGTGGAGGCGATGCCTGTTTCCGCGTCTCCTTCATCGCTTGTGCGGAGACTCTTGGTGACAGTAGCCCACCACGCCCTTTTGGCGGATTCTCAGGGTCACACTGTCGGTCTCTGTGCTTGCTTCTGGTGACTTCAAAGAAGCGAACAGGGTTCAACGTCCGGATACCCTCAGATGGGGCGATGAACGTTGAACGTCCCTTGTACCACAACGTAGCAATTCCGATCTGGTCGACCTTGGGTTCTCTACCTAATGCAAAGAATAAAGGATTCTCCCGGTTGGCGTCGACTTCAAGGCCCAGATACCCAGAATCCGGTGGATATGTTTGTTGCCACCACCTTTGGGCTGCTTCAGCTGGGAAACCATTGCTGAGATAAGACTGTATCGCAGCTTTCCAAGGGCATTTCTCTTTGTGTAGTACCCCATGAACCCATTTCATAAGCAGGCCAAGACAAATATCTGGCCCCTGACTAGCTGCATGGAGAGTCAGTGCCTACCTTGCTTTAGTCTGGGTAATGAGCTAGATTATAATAGCAGTGCCTTTCCCCAAAGATCAACGTCCTGGACAGAAAAGCCTACCAGCGGCGATCGAGTTACGAGCGACGATACCCAGTAGTAGTTGGCATTCTTTCTTCAGAGTGAGTAGAAAAATGTCGGGACTACACCCGACTTAACTCCATTTGAGCCAAGAAGAATACATTGGTCAGCTGCGGATAAGCCTTCTGATACCTCTTGTTGGCTAGATTGAGGCAAGAGTACGATATGTTTCACGGAAGCATTTGAACTTGTTATGCTGTACACAAAGTCAAATGGGGCCCAATATTCTGTTCTTTCGCCAAATTATAGCTCAATTAATGTGTCATTCCTACTATAGACCCGGTACAGTAATTTTCATGGTTGATCCTCCGCTATTACAGTTTAACCAAAGCCGGGGGCGTACCAGGGCTGTCTTCAAGCAGTCTGGAATTAGACCTGTTGATACACTGTTCCAGACAGAATCATAAAATCAATACGCATAAGTTGAGTGGTGCAAAATGACCAAGCATGCAGCTCCAGCAGCCATGCTATGGCTGCTCAATCCTTCTTGTTGCGACGGAACAGATCCGTCATGTTCACATCGCCAAAAAGCCATTGGTTCGAATGGCGTCCGCAGTGGGTGTAGACATTCGCGGTGGGCGAAGTCGCTTTGGACGACTTGAACGACTTGCTCCTCGATTGAGATGATGAAGAGGGCGATGTCCTCTCCTTGGCTTGGTTGTAGTTGGCCCAACTATCTGAGAAGGTCCGCGGAACTTCCTACATGATCAAGAGGTATTCGGTTAGTGGGAACAGGGACCGGCTATGTGTTTGAAGGATACACGCCCAGAAACTGGAAGCTTACACGATCGTGCACATGGTCTGTGGAGTCAGACCCGAAGCTGTTTTGCCTTGAACTAGAATCACTAGTTTGGCGGCCGATACTCAGTGGAGCGGGCTTCGAAGCTCGACCGGAACCCATTTTAGATTGTATTAGTGCTGGATGAAGGGGTTGTGGTTTGTTGTCGGTCTCGTGTGGGATAGGTAAGCTCGACTTGACCAGGCTAGCAAAGTAAGAATTGTATTGTTACGAAGCTTCAAGCTTGCTATATCGGTGATGATTGGAATGAACGCCCTCCAGGGTCAATGAATTCGCACGCCTGGTGCTATGGTTTCAATCGGAGTGATGCAGGGAATCACAGTTGCAAGAGCAAGAGGACATTGTGGGAGGAGAAGAGGGATATAATGGCAGCCTGAGTAAGGACACTTATATATACACGGCGGTCACCGAGGGTTGCTACGACCAGACGGGAGAAGTGAGGGGCCACTTGGCCGATTTCATCTGGACCGCCGGTTAGCCCGTATCATCCACGACCAAGCACCAAGAGCTTAAGCTGCATGTTTATCTGCCGGTAATATGGCCAATGATTAGCCTGGCTGCAAGGGAATTTGGAGGGTCTCATGCCGTTGCAACCCAAATACAAGGCAGCTGAGGATGACTGTTCCGCCGTTTCTACCGCCAACTAAGATCGACGGGTTAGCCCTACGGATGGAGGCGGGTATGGGGAAAGCTGGAAGGGTAGGACCACTTGCGTCAATGCTGTGGAGGATGTGGTCTAGACCCCCTCTTCCACAAACATGTAAATATGGAGGCCAATTGTCGAGGGGCCATTAGATCACTGTCTCAACTCAAACCCCCATCACTGAAAAACCGAGATGGCGCAACCCAGACTCTCGGAATTGCAGGTTTGGCGGTGAAGAAACAATCCAATCTCGAAACATTGTGTGAGGGTACTGGGCATCAAACAAGATAGACAGACAGACTCGGGCTCCAATGCTGCTGCTGTGATGCACAGTATTAGTCGTCATGCTTTTCTTCTGTCGATCATCGGGTCAGCGGATATGGCCCGGCCTCACGACACGCCCATATCAGAATGGTTCGCGAACCAAGGTTTTGGTGGCTTAGGTACTTGTGAGAGAGCATCACACAGCGAAACAGCAAGGAGCAAACAGTTCAGTATTATGTAACGGACAGACTGTCACGGTGGGGCCCGTCATCAGACCATACTGGAGTGGTGACCGAGGCAGACAGGAAAAAGGCAAACAACCTCCACTCGAGCTGACGACCCTTTGTATTGGGCCTATCATTGCGAGTATCCATGCGGGGATGGCTACATAATGGAGAGTATGGAAAAGTTGTCGTCCTGCAGCTGCAGTCACGCCGCCAGGACGAATGACCTCTTGGCACTTGGCCTTAGGCAACAGCAACAGATGGCGGTCTCCGATGGGTTGCAATCCCAAGCTTTGGTTCGCATGTGGTGGCAGCTGCCAATCTCCAGTCCCACCGGGATCGGCTGTAATGGCGTGGCCCCTCCGACCGTCTCCTCCTACCTCCCCTAGTCCGTCTTTTCTCCTGGAGTCTTGGCAGGCCCCGACCACCAGGGTCATAGGGCTGACCTTACCTTTTGAGCCGCATGGCATAGCGCCGACGATGACGATGAAAATCCGGGGTAAGCTATCGTGGGTTATATCTCGAAGTTGATGCACGTCGAAGACACTGTAAGTGCCCTTGCCGTTGTCTAGGGAGGTTAGTTTGCCTGAAAAATGGTCAATCCTTTTCTATGGACGCTCGCGATTCGATAAATCCAGTAAAAATGGTGGTTTTCGCCATGCTGAAGGTGCAGGTGGAAATATCCAAGTTGCAAGCTCGCGATGTGATGCGCAAAGAAGCTCGTTGTGAGTCGCGGTTTGGTTGATAAAATTTGGTGTTGAATTGGCGGGTGCGGGCCAAAAGCTGGAACGGACGGTCGGAGGTAAAGCGAATTTGACTGGCTGCCAGGATTTTTGAGTCATTTGATTGGCTAGAGGAGTCATGGTGAGAAAAATACGGGTCCACACCCCCCTGCATGGGCCGAGCCTGTCGCGTCTTAGCTCTCTCGCACGCTCGCTCTGCCTCTGCCTTGGTCTTTCTCCCTCTGCCTCTTTTGCTTGTTTCCCTCTCCTTCCCAATCACGGATCAGTCATCCATTGCCTCACTGTACGCAAATTGGGCCTGTCGATTGTTGCTCACCACCCATCAATACCGACGTCCCGACCATCCATCCCCGTTATCCTGGTTATGGATCTCGCTCGGCTTTGCCAAACATAATCTCTAACTCTGCCTCCTTCGAGATTGCTTTACAGCTACCTATACGTTCGCGAACCCGCAACATCCCGTCCAACCCAAGCGCATTATCGACTAGCCATTATTATTCTTTCCCGGACCGACTCAAGACAGCCAAATATACTCCTCCGCGGCACATGGAGTGACCTGTCCGGTAAAACACATCCTGCTTGGACTAGTGCGCAGCCTCGAGATCTCGACTCTTTTTTTTGCGTGCAGCCACCGCGAGTTGGCGCGTGGACTCGTATTTCCGGACACCGAGGTATGTAAAATATACGCTATCGACTATAATGTATATATATATACTCGGCCCCTTTGTTGCACACCCAATACGCTCAGCCGAAGTTGGCATGCATCTCAATTTGAAGAGCTGAGGTGGGTTGACGACGAGGTCGCTATGGTTCGCACCATAGCCCGTCGTCGAATGCATACCCGCTCTTCCAGTAAATGTTTGGGAGCGCAGCTTGGGTTGTTATATCAATACTTGTTCTTTCCTTCATTATTGCTAGGTGGATCTCCATTGATTACGACAACCCAGCCTTTGACTCACTGATCGTTGCCAATTATTATGGATATTACCATCTGCAACCTCAATGGTCTCGGTGTTGCAAACTTCACCAGCATCATTTGCTAACGTGATGCAATCACTATAGTACCGTTGATAAGCTAGCCCCTTGTGCTGCTGATTGCCCATCATGGTCAGCAAAAGGAAGCGCGACAACAATCTTTTCTTTGACGTCAATAAATCCGACTCGGACGACGAGAACTTCGAACCGGGGCAAGACCAACCACCTACACGGTCCCGTAAGAAGCCGCGTGGCGCGAAGCCTTCGAGGGGGGCTGGCCGTACCAGGAAGAATCGATACCATGGGTCCGACGTTGAAGATGATGATGAGGTGTCTGAAAGCGACCTAGACGTGTCCTTTGGCGAAGACAACAACGATGAGGAGGATGAAGATGAGGAGCTTTTGAATGAGAGTACCGGTCGCCGCAAACGAAAAGCTGCCATAGGAAAGCCGAACTACAAGGAAAGCTCAGAGGACGACAGCGTCGCCGCCGACTCGGACGGTAAGGACGAATTGATCGGGGAGACGCCAAAGAAGACTCGAACGCCGCGACAGTCCAAAATAGTCATTCTCAAAGTCCCTCCATCGGATCGGAAGCCCACGCAGATCAAACTCACAGGTCCGCCTACTCGCCGAACAACTCGCGCTCGTACCGCCGATGCCGAGGCTGAAGGCGAGCTTATAGAGCTCTCCAATTCGGGGAAACATGCGTTGCCAGCCCGTGGCTCTAGGGAACCTAGCGAGGCACCTACAACTCGGAGCGGCAGAGCTACCAGAGGCACCAAGAGCGTTGCCCAGCCAGCTATTCCACCGATTGAAGAGGCCACCCAAGAAAGCGGTTCTCAGCAGAATGGCTCGCACGAGACGGTGGAGGAGGATGCTGAGCATGACGAACCCGAGGCCCCCATCAAGGAAGACGACGAGGACGCTGAAGGTGTTGATGAAGACGAAGCTCCTCAGGCAGACGAAGACCATCCCATGGAAACAGTTGAGCCTGCTGCTGCTGATGCTGCGGATGAGGACGAAGATGACCAACCAATCACCCGTAGGACACGTGGACGCAGAGGCAACCGACTAACTCGGGGCTCCAGAAAGTCGGCACAAGAACCTAGCAGTGATTTTGAGCCGGACGGAAACGAGTCTGCTGACGAGAATCTATCCAATTCTGAGAAGGACCAGATTGAGGAAGAGAAAGAAGACGAATCATCCAGCTCAAACGCAAGGGGTAGGCGTGGTGCTAAAGGCAGAGGACGGGCCGCAAAAAGGTCCAGGCAGCCTGAGGACTCTGGCGAAGGCGAAGATGAGATTGACCAGGAAGAACTTGCCGACGAATTAATGGAGCTTCGTGATGGCGGTCGACGACGCTCCCCCGTAATCGCATACGAAGCCGCAAAAAGTCGCCGGAAATCTCGTGGGCGGCGTGTCAACTATGCAATTAAGCCACTCGACCAAGCCATCATCGAGCCAGAGGAGGAAGAACCCGCAGCTCCCACCACAGGCGGCCGGAAGCGTCGCGCAGGGGCTGGTGCGGGATGGATCCACAGCCTACATACCATGGCAGGTCCCTTCGGGGGTGTCGAGGCTTCCGGTCCTGGGGCCTTATTTGGAGGTCCCTGGGTACTGGTGCTGCTGGCGGGGTGGATTCTGATAGCAGTGACGATGAGATGGGGACTCGGGCAGGGCTTGCTGGCAATGTTGGCATGACGCCAACGTCTGCCGCTCCCCTTGCACTCGCAGGAGGAAGCAAAAACCCTGGTCTTGACGGCCTAGGCGGCGCGGGTGCGGCAGCACCTAATGTCGGCAAGGTTAAAGATCAGAAGGCCTATGCTGACGCTGACCCTCTCGGTGTCGACATGACGGTGGATTTCAGCAAAGTTGGCGGCCTCCAAGGACATATCGAGCAACTCAAGGAGATGGTACAACTGCCGCTGCTGTACCCTGACCTTTACCTACATCTTCATGTTACCCCGCCTAGAGGTGTCCTATTCCATGGTCCCCCAGGTACTGGTAAAACACTTGTAGCCAGAGCATTGGCGAACTCGGTTGGCTTTGGAGGCAAGAAAATCACCTTCTACATGCGAAAGGGTGCCGATGCCTTAAGCAAGTGGGTTGGTGAAGCCGAAAAGCAGTTGCGATTGCTCTTTGAGGAAGCTCGAAGAACACAGCCAAGTATTATCTTCTTCGATGAGATTGACGGACTTGCGCCTGTTCGGTCTAGTAAGCAGGAACAGATTCATGCGTCGATCGTATCAACTTTGCTCGCCTTGATGGATGGTATGGATGGAAGAGGCCAGGTCATTGTCATCGGCGCCACAAACCGCCCAGATAACATTGACCCAGCACTGCGGCGACCAGGGCGATTTGACCGAAGTTCTACTTCCCACTCCCAGACGTCGATGGGCGCCGGTCAATCATTGACATCCATACCCAGGATTGGGGTTTGCCTGATGACTTCAAGCACGCCTTAGCTCGTGATGCCAAGGGCTATGGAGGTGCAGACCTTCGAGCTCTTTGCACAGAGGCCGCACTCAATGCCATCCAGCGGACATACCCCCAGATCTATTACTTGAATGAGAAACTACTGGTCGATGCCAAGCAAGTTAAAGTCAACATGACGGACTTTAGACTTTCCAAGAAGAAGATCATTCCATCCTCCGAAAGATCTGCAACATCGGGGGCCAAGCCTCTGCCCGAGGCTATCAAGCCCTTACTTCAGACTCAACTAGACACGATCAAGTCCGTACTGGACGATGTTTTACCCCGCCAGAAGAAGGTTACAGCACTCGAGGAAGCCATGTTTGAGGCTTACGAGGACGAAGATTATGGGTTTGGCAGGGAAGCACTGAATGATGAGTTTGAACGATCCAAAGTCTTCCGCCCGCGACTACTCGTCAGTGGCAGTCCGGGCATGGGCCAGCCGTATCTTGGTGCTGCTCTCTTGCACGACCTTGAAGGCGTCCATGTTCAGAACTTTGACCTCGGTACAATTCTAGGTGACCAACGAGTAAGTAACGTTGCATTTTCTCGATAGCCTGGTGCTTGTGGCTCACTAACATCCTCTATAGCCTGCTGAACAAGTAATCGTTTCACTCTTCACTGAAGTTAGACGCCACAAACCAAGCGTCATTTACATCCCCAACGTCGACACTTGGTATCATGCCATGGAAGGCCCGCCGATTACCGTATTTTTGGCCATGCTTCGGTCCATTCAGCCCACAGAACCCATATTAGTCTTGGGAACTGCCGACTGTGATCTCAAGTCGCTCGACTCGGATTTGAGAAGAGACCTCTTTGGGTTTTCCAAAGGCAATTGCATAGAAATAGCCAGGCCTAGCTCGGTAAGCATCTAATGTTTCGCTGTCTTGAATAATGCTAACAGCCAGATAGACTAAACGACACGAATACTTCTCCTTGATGCTTGCGCATCTTCGCAGATTCCCTAAAGACTTCCCAGACCCCATGAACAGGAAGAAGAGAATACTCGAGAAACTTTCCCTTGGCCCCTGCTCCCCCACCGAAAGTCCTGAGCAAGGAGGAAGAAAAGGCCGAATGGCTGCAGTACCGGCGTGTTCTGAACCTTATGAAGGTTCATTTGCAGCCGATCATGGAACAGATCAATCGGAAGTATCGGAAATTCCGAGCTCCAGTCATCAATCCTCAGCTATACAGCTATCTGTTTGACGAGATGGACCCCAATTACGTGCGACCAGATGTAGAGCTCGCCGTTCCTCGCCCTTTTGTGGCCGCCAAGGATAAAGAGGGCCGCGACGGTATCAGAGAGGTCGCCACCTGCAAATTCTACTACAATATGGACATCCAAACTATCGAGGAGAGGCTTGCAAATGGGTACTACCACAAACCTCAGAAGTTCCTTGAGGACGTCATCACCCTGGAGAAAGATGCGAAAGCCAGCGGCGATCGAGAGCGGATTCTTAAGGCATCCGAACTGGTAACGAATGTGGAGGTGGACGTCAACGATGTTGCCTCAAAGCTGGCCAGCATCGAATGGGATAGACTGTACGAGGCGGAGCGACAACGTCGTGCTGCCAAGGAAGAGAGACAGCGCAAGAAGAATGCCATGAAATCGGCTATCGATATGGTCAACTCGAATATCACTGGCAGTGCTGGCAGCAATGGAGGGCTACACACCACGACCTCACAGTTCCAGGTAATGAGTCCCCTGTCCAACGGTCATGGCAACAGCTCTTCTTCGCAACAAGTCGCCAGCAACGGAACATCATTTCCATCCAAGGGCACCGGCGAGGATGTGCAGATGGAGGACGCTTCTGACTTGGCTGATACAACAATGTCCCCAACACGACCGGCATCACAGTGGCCCGAGATTCAGCAGAAACCACTGAACCTGTCTACTCGAGCAACAACTGGTGGAACGACAACACAAATCTCGCAAATGTCAGCGGTACAATCCCCGCCACCAGGTGTATCGCCATCTGCTCTTGTAAACGATGCTTCCACTACCAAGACCACAGATCCATCCAACCGCTCCTCTAATTGGAGCACGCAAATACCCAATGGGGTCCATCGTGAGCCGCCGTCTAGCCCAATACCCATACCCGATACGCAAGACTATACAATGCCCATAATGCCTGCCAGTCAAGCAACATCCAGTGACGAGCCCTGGCCTCACTCTCAGGCCCACGGGCTCGCGCGCGGCATTATCCATGCTCCTGGCGCCTCTACGGGTTCTCGGTCGCAGGCCTCGCCTGAAAAGGCGAAATCCTCGCATGCCCCTAGTATGGCCAATCTGCTGAACGACCCTGTGCCTGATGACGAGTCGCAGTCGCAGCGGCAGTCGGGCGTCTCAGCATCGTCTGCGCAGGTCGAGCTCGACGAGAACTCGGCCTCTTTTTCCTGGAGGAGCTCACCAAGCGCACGTCGGGGTGCACGATCGAGCAGCTGGAGCAGCTTACGCGCGAGATGATGGCCGAGGTCTGGAGGACGCGGGGCGAGAACAACCGTATGAAGGTGCTGCACTCGGTCACGCGGGTCTTCAACAATGCCATCGACGACATTGAGCAGACGCAAAAGGTGCAGAAGTCCAGCCAGGACACGACGTCGCATGCGGCTTATCAAAAGAGCCGTAGCGACTACATGTAATATTATAGCAGAGCAATGATACGGACATTTTATGGAGTAGAGGAAGCGCGCGCGAGAGAGAGAGAGAGAGCGCGCGAAAGATCCGGTTAATTTTTGGTATGACTTTTTTTAAGGGAAGGAGGAGAGGGCGTTTTTGGTTGGTATATCATATCATATGATGCAGCTGAATACCAAAGGCGAATGTTGTATAAACCGCTTCACGTTTCCATTGCTCGATCAAAGACATCACTTCTTATTTCTCTTCTATATGTAGATATGCTTGGCTCTACCTCTCAGCAGCTGACTACATCAAATATTGTTCACAATCAATTTCTGCTTCGTTTACATGCCACTCAGGGGTCTCTGGCAGTCGACTTTGTTCAGGCTTCGGCCTTGTACCTCAACCCATGCCCGAATCTGAAGACCGGATCCACGGTGTCGAACGGCACGTCCTTCATCTGCGCCTCGAGCGCCTCCCATGGAGTGGGGCATGTCGAGAAGTACACCGACGCCGACTACGATATCGAGCGCGACCCGGAGGACAACTGCCTCAAAGGCCTCGTGCGCGACGGTGGCGGTGGCGGCGACGACGCGGAGGGAGGGGGACGCGCCTCCGCCCGTCAGTGCGTGGGACGTCAAGCAGAGTCTGACCACGCTGGCGCAGAGCCAGATGCTGGGCACCAACGGGACTGTGGCTGCCGCTGCTCGAGAAGGCCTACGCCAAGGCCCACGGCGACTACGAGGCCATCTCGGGCGGTTGGCCCGGCGAGGCTGTCGAGAACATGACGGGCGGCGTCACGACCACCGTCGCCAGCAACCGCGTCCTCAGCAAGGACAAGCTCTGGCGCGAGCTCGTCAACGCCGACGGCGAGTTCGTTTTTGCGCTCGCCGCCCTGGGCACCGGCTGGGACTGGCAGAAGAGCTGGCTTGCGCTCGGCCATGCTTACTCCATCCTGCAGTGCCGGCAGGAGTCCGACGAGGACGGTAATACCGTTCGGCTCGTGCAGATCCGGTAAGTATAGCCAGCCTCCTAAGTCGACTCATACCCGTTTAAGGATCTCTCTTTCCGCTCTTAGATATGATCTGGAAAAAATAGGGGGAAAACTCATACAAGAATTGCATCTAACCTCTCCATGAAAACAGGAACCCCTGGAGCGGCGTGGGCGAGTGGAACGGCCCCTGGTCCGACGGCTCCAAGGAGTGGATCCCCTACTGGCTCAAGAAGCTCGGCCACACCTTTGGCGACGACGGCGTCTTCTGGATGGCTTACAAGGACATGCTCGAGACCTTCATGTTCCTCCACCGTACCCGGCTCTTCGACAAGAAGTAGACCGTCGTGCGGCAGTGGACGAGCGCCAACGTCTCCTGGATCACGGGCTACCTGCAGACCAAGTTCGAGATCACGGTGGCCAAGGACGGCCTCGTGGTCATCGTGTTGACTCAAGTAAGTTAAGCATTACTGGTTTTCCCTTTTTTCCCTGCTCGGTTCTCTTTGCAGCAGCAGCTTTGTAGTACATTATTGATATATGGATACGGCCCCAAAACTGACCGATCGACTGTCTGTGTGCGTGTGTATAGCTGGACGACCGCTACTTCCGCGGCTTCGAAGGCGAGTACTACTTCGAGCTGCACTTCCTGCTGCAGCAAGTGGGCGCCGCGAGCGGCGAGCACCTCTGTCGGGTGCGCCCGGTGCACCTGTGGGAGAACCGGTCCGTGTCGTGCGAGGTCGAGCTCGAAGCCGGCAAGCGGTACGAGGTGCTGCCCAAGATCACGGCGACGCGCAACAACAACAACGGCAAGCCGCCGCAGGACGTCGTGCGCGAGTACGCCGAGGAGGAACCCGCAGAAGCTGCGGCAGGTGGGCATGTCGTACGACCTCGCGCACGCCAAGGGCGGCGTGCCGGACGAGGACGAGCTCCTCGAGCGGAAGCGGGCCGAGCGGCGCCGGAAGCGGGACGGCAAGAAGAAGAAGCGCCAGCAGAAGAAGAAGCAGCGCAAGGTCATCACCAAGGCCGCCAAGGCCATGGAGAAGGCGGCCGACGCCATGAAGGAGGTCGTCAAGGGCGATGGGGAGGGGACGAATAACGAGAAGGCAGAAGGAGCCGTCATCGCCGGTGGTGCTTCCACGGCCCAGGACACGGACAAGGCAGGGGCGAAGTTTGCGCCATCGGTGAGCCAAAAGCCCGAAGTGCCCGGCGGCTCCAAACCTCCTGCAGAGGCGGCGGCCACTGGAGGTGTCAAGGATGCCCCTCTACCGCCTGTGGAGGACGAGAAGAAGGCCGATGAAGAGATATCCAAGGATGAGGAATCGAAGAAAGAGGAAGGCAAAGCTGCCGATAAGAATGAAGAGGAAAAAGGAAGTGAGGCCACCGAATTAGAAGAGAAGGATGCAAAACCCAATGAAGACGAAGAAGACAAAGATGACAGCGACAGTGATAGTGAGAAAGAGGACAAAGACAGCGAGGACGACGATGAGGACGACGAAGGAGCCGTCACCTCCCCATGGAACGCCGTCGCCGTGGTGGGGCTGCGCGTCTACGCCCAAGACCCGCAGGTCACTGTCGAGCTGGTGAAAGCAACGGACGCCGACGAGCTCACGACCTTGGCCGTCGACGGAAAGCCCGCGGGTGCTACGATGTGAATAGAGTACCAGTAGTAATTAGCTCTCTACCCTTCCAAGGATGGTAGGTGGTTACCCTGTCAACCAATACGGCAGCAGTACGCAATAGGGGTCGGCGTTGGTGGAGAAAGAAGTGTCGAAGTGGGAGACGTGTGTGCCTTGTGCTTTTCTTTCAAACAATGAAGAGGCTAAGTTAGCACCACCCAGTGTCACAGAAGGAGTATTAAATCCTGTTAAGTAGTCGGCGAGAGAATGCGTGCACAAAGTGATGAGTGAACAGGCAGGTAAGCAAGAAAGATATCGTCATTATATGAACATACATAAATCCCAAGTCCTGTGGTTCCTTCCTCATTTAGTAAGGTCCTCTCACCACGACTTTGCTACCTCCATTCGTGGATGATACTGAACTATGTACAAAGAAGACATAAGTCAAAATACCCATTCGCAAATCCGCGCCCTAAATCAAATTGCAAAGCGATCATAGAAAGAACTCGATCTGGGTTAATAATGGAATCAAATTGCACGGAAGCCAAGCACGCAAGATATTCAAGTCATCGGAGGAAGCAAAATAAAGGCGATCAAAGTCTCGGAATCCAACAAGCAGTTCATTTTTTCATGACATCGTGTCCCCTCCCAACGCCATGGTTACTTCAGTCAGCAACAGCTATAAGCCTTCATCGCTATCAGAATACAGTGAGATGAGAAAATAAAAAAATTCCCATGGAAGGCGCCGAAGGTCCAGACGACCCCTTGCGAAAAAAGGAAGACAGCATGTTTAAAGGGTTAACAAGATGAAAGAGAAGCTAGAACTAAGAAGACATTTTTAAGAAGTAGTAGGAAGAGGAGGGTAGAGAGACTCCTTGGGTGGTGAGTCCACGTCCATATCGTCCGTAGAAGACTTGGGCGAGCCGGACTCGTACTCCTTGCGCTTGAGACGATCGATGACGTACTCTCGGAGGTACTCGATGACTCGCACGTTCTCGAGCCAGGCCTCGTATGCCTGGTCCTCGCGGTTCTCGCTTTCGGACCTTTCGGACTCGGCAGACGGCGAGCTGACGGAAGACACCGCGGAATCCGAAGCCCTAGGCGTTGTGGATTGCTCTCGTTCGCGCTCGCGCTCACGCTCGTCGATGGCACGGTTCGATCGCTGAAGCATCCCACCGGAGTAGCGGCGACGGGGGTCAGAGTCGAAGGAAGGTCCCAGTGTGGAGGTTGCTGATTGGCCAGGGAAACCAGCAGAGACGGCAGGCAGCGTCGGGTAAAGGCCAGATGCAGTAGAGCTGTGTCGGGTCGTGGGCGAGAGGCCGGACGACGAGGCACTAGGCGAATGGCCTGATGTGTAGGACATGCTGCTGGATGGCGGGGTGACGGCGGGTGTACCGTTGGAGTGCGTGGATGATACAGCGGTCAGAGGAGAAGCCATGCTGCCTTGCGAGTAGGCGGGAGCGTGCGAGTGACCACCCGAATGAGGCGGCGAGTGGCTAGGGCGGTAGAGAGGCACGTAGTGAGAGCCCGGCTGGTGGACACCAGCGGCAGCGGCTGTGTTGGAGCTCTCGTAGACAGTGCTCTGCATCTGCTCCAAGACCTGATCAATCTGAATCAGGTCGGCCTTGGTGCGAATGTGGGGCATGGGCGGCAACGAGTAGTGCTGGGTGTAGGGACCCCGTGCTGGGAGGCATGGCCACCATCAACACCAACCATGGCAGGAGCCGGCATGTACTCGCCCATGTGCCCGCCGTGGATCGGGAGCGCACCATGCAGGGGCATCAATCGCTGGCCAACCTGGGCGTATGAGGCGGGATCAAGATGGCGACGCTTGGCATCACCGAAGAATTCATTCAAGGCATCGAATGTGCGCTTGCGGCTATCATATCCGTCGGGTGCAGCGTGGTACATGTGTTCACCGCGGCCGCCCAGCGGCTGATAGTACATGCCACCTCCAAAAGGAGCATGGTGTTGGTAGTAGCTGCTAGGATGACTACCGGGGTGTGGCTGGCCAAAAGCGGCCGAGTTGGTGCGCATCTGGCCATTGTGGTCATAATAGCTAGAGGGGGCTGGAGGCGGATTAGCCTCAATATTCCTGATACTTGGAGTGGGATTCAACGAGTCCGTCACTCACCTTTTGTCGGGCCTCTGTAGGCCGCGTTCATGCCGCCGTGGCCCTCAGGAGATCGGACGAGCACCGAGTCATCGGCATGTGTCTTGACATGCTTCTTGAGATCTTGGGGTCTCTTGAAAGACTTACCGCAGAAATCACACTTGTGTGGTTTCAGGGGCACATGAACACGGATGTGCGAGGTGATGTGGTCCCGCTTGACCGTAGTGGTTCGGCATGAGTTCCACTGGCAAGTGAGATTGAGGTTGTTAGTGCTTTTGCGGCCAACATGGCGCTCGCAGATGTGTTCCTAGAATGGGGTTAGTATTAATCAAGATTGACAAATGAGTCCCGGGTCAAATCGGCACAGTAGAACTAACATAGAGGTTTTCGGCGGTCGGGAATCTCTCCAGGCACGAGTTCCAGCGGCATACCAGGGTGTCATCGGCGGCAGGAGACGCAGCAGCCGGGGCAGCGGCGGCAGCTGGGGCACTCGATGTCGAGTTGTTCGTTGTGGCTGTGGTTGCCGAAGAGGCGGTTGTGGATGGGGCAGGAGTATTGCTGGAGCTCTCCTCGATGTGCTCGGGGGGTTCTCTGTTGCTGCATTGGCCGACATGGTCGTGGGCTGGCTCTGATTGGTGGGCGTGATGGCCAAGTGCGTGCAGCGACGGAACAATATTTGACCGGCTTCGCTGTAAGTGGCTGGCCCAGATCGGTTGCACGTGGCTGACCCAGGGTCTGAGCAGTTAGTTGTAAGAAGTTGATTGCTGGAGAAGAGGACCAAAATAAACGATGAAATTAGTGGTATGACTCTTCAACGGTGACGGATAGAATGATTATCAAGTTGAGAGAGAGTAAGTCGCAGGCAACGCGGACGGGCAATGCGTCTCCTTAAAATGGACTTTCAAGCTCGCCGTATCTTGGCCTGCTGGCGGAATGGCGACTTTTGGTGTTGTTGCCAAGAGATGCCAAGACATCTATGAAGCAAGCGACTGGCGCCTGATTGGCTGGCAGAGGAGAGGGGTAAGACGACTTGTAGCGCTGCTGCTGTCTACCTCCCGACAGGCCTGGCCCGAGGCTGACAGCGCCCAGATTTGGCTAAGACTGGGTACCCGCAGGCGTACCTCAACAGCAGCAGTACTTGGTGCCAAGACCTTGGCAAATTATGCCAAGCCCGCCAAGCAGAGTCACGACCTAAGAGGAACAAGGCTTCTTGTCCCGTCTTTGCCGAGTACGCGGGAGCAAACAGTGTTGGGGATGGGTTTGATGTTGATGTATTTTGGACATGAGAGAGTAATTGCATATCCGAACGGTATATGAAAGTCGCATTGTCGCCCAACAGGCAGCAGTGCCATTTGCGATGATTGCAGCCATTAGGGCTGTCTTTCGCACAGAGCAAGGCCACCACAAGTCATGATTTCCAACTAACATTTTTTGAGTTTTTGCAGGGAGAAGGTGCACCCACGCTCCGAGTGGAAATCGAGTAAGGTTCCATAGGCAAGCTCCAGCACCTGCACCAGTCGCTTGCTCCAGAGTCCAGACGTCAATCTGACTCCGGGGGAAGGAAAAAGAGCCAAGCAACACTGCCACCGCTCTGCAACCAACTTGGCTTGCTTGGCCACCCAGCGTCCGCCGACTTATCCTCTTCTCGCACCTCTCTTGGCTGGGGGCTCCCCAGCTTGGCGACTGTCCCTCTGCCCGGCCCAAGACTTTCCTCCCTTGGCAAATCAACGTTTTTCTTGGCTGCACTACGCGACACACGACCGCTTTTCACCACTGCGCATAGCCACCTCCCACCTTTTCTTTTGCTAGCCCGCTCGCCGTTCCGGGGAATATCACCCTCCCCCCCCCCCAAAATTCCAAATTGCTGCTTTGTTCGGTTTTCTCTGTACATATCGATGATGCACGAGTGGTGGGTTGGCCGCTTCTGGGCGGCTGTCTGACATGAACGCTCTGGATCAGCAGATAACCGTATGACCCACCAAACTGCCCCCAAAACAGTGGACTGGTTTTGTTTTTTGGGACTGACGAAGGAGCAGGCAGCACGCAGGCACGCAGTTGGCAGTAAATAAGGAGAGGCTGATCAGCCACTTCTTGCCGTTGACGTCTGCGTTTTTGTTTTTTGCTTATTATTTACGAGTTCAAATAATTGCTGCTGAAGAAGAAGCTGGGCATTGAATCGGGCAGTACCTACATCGAAGGCACGAAACTCATTTCTGTCGTCAGCAGATTTCCGAAATGAATCCTTCTTAAAGATGCCACTTCCATCGTGCAGAGGCACGTTCAACCGCAAGATGTCACAAGCATACCCAACCAGTGTCCCGAGATTTGTCAAGCTCCAACTCAACTCAGAGAGTCATGTAATTGTTCTTACGAACTAGATTACTGTGTGCTGGGCTCTTCGCAGCGCAGGTAGTTGACCTAGCGTCGGCTGGAAACAGACGATCAGAACGGTCCATGCTGAGAATAGCAAACCTACGACTATTGCCCTATGGTGTGATTCCTGCGTTTGGATGACACCTATCGAGAATCAATCTGGGCTGCAATGACTAGTATATTATCGCACTCAAAAGCCGTGGAAGCATGCATGATTCTCATAGTAGTCGTACATAGTAAATGCGCCGGCGCGTATTAACGCCGCAAAGAGAAAATGAATGGCACATTTGCATGCCTCGGTAGTTGAGTTGGCCAAACCTGATGAAGAGCAGCAAGATGACGACGCGAATCCATCGGACCATACCGACATGCAGTGATAACATAAGGACACACATATGATGCCAAGAATGCCAAGGGTCCTTGGGTGAGGTTAAGCTATATGACTCGGCTCATGTTTTCCGGTCAGTCGGGTTTTGTTACTTAGCTGCCATTTCCCGTGGACTTGACACATTGCACATGCGCATGCGCATGCACACGACGACCGACTCTTTCAAAGCTGTGCGTAAAGTCTTGTTGTCGGTTGTAGGTCTTCGGTCGTCATTTCCGTGCAAGCATCTTTCAATCAGGCATATGGGCAACAGCTTACGGCATATTGAAAGGCGAAATGAAACCGGTCGAGTTAAAATTGATGTTCAAACAGGCAATTTAGATTGGGACTGCCCTGTTCGCAATACACCAGGTGTTCAGTTGTCAGCCATTTCACTCCGTTGTTTGCGAAATCAATTACTATTGATTTTCTGGTCCACAGGAGTAATCCCTCCTGTTTTGGAGCCACTTTATATTTATGGTATTAAATCTAAGCAATATTGGAACTATAGAAACTTATCACTACTAGTATATCCATAGTGTTGAGTAACGTTTACCGGATGGGGCTACCTAAAGACGCCGCGATATGGCTCTGCTTTCCTTTACAGCCCCATAGTGTGTCCATTCCATCTCCGACCGAGTGCATCCTTCGTCCGTCTAGCCATCCGTCCTCCTTCCGAGCCGGCACCGCGTCGGCAACCGGGGACATGTCGCAAATTTGACGCAACCAGAACTCGCCGAAGAAAGGGAGAAACCCCCGTGTATAAGTACCAGAGAGTATGCGGGCCCGTCCGTGGACAGGCCAGACAAGACAGACAGCCCGTCACCTGGAAGCAATATTTCGGCATCGGCCGTTGATGCGATGCGATCTCCGGCGTTTCACATCGCGTGTAGGAGGATGCTTTGCCGAATGGGTCCGCGTCTGGTATATATAGATGGGCAAGAGAGCTTAGTGGCTTCGCCTCGTAACAAAAACCTCGCTGGTGATCTCGAAACGTTCAATGACAACAACGTCGACTCCGCCAACTCTGTCCTCGGCATCAAGAGCTTGACAGAATTGGCAGAAATTGGCAGGTTGGGGAAAGAAAGTAAGCGTTGGTGGGATGGCCCGACAGGACACGTGCAAGGGATGCATGAAGTGTTTTTCTAATTGGATGCGGAGAAGCATCCGTCCGACCCTCGTTTTCTCCTCGTCTGTTCTCTCCGAGGCCTGCAGGACAGTACAGTATGTATGTACAAGCTGTAGTCTTTGCCTTAAATAGAACTCTCCCGGCTCGACATTCTATACCATTTGTATTTATTCCTCAACAAGGCATGACCCCGTCTTGGTGTAGTCATAGCAAGAGAAGCAAATTTCCAGGGCGCCTGCCTTTTACGGCGATAAAGTACGCGAGAGAGATATTTACTTCATGGCGACACACTGTCGGGTTCCCCTGGAGAAAGTGAACGGGCCGCGCTCGACTTCCTTGCGGCGCTGGTTAGATTCGTCCAGCCAAAGCTCAGGGATGAAAGCATGCGAATCTGGAAAGACGTTCTCGTCGTGGTGCGTGATCACGGTTGACATGCCGTTATCGCGTAGCCCTTAGGGATCCTGTACTCAACGAGGTTCAAACTCCACACTCCGCGGCATAACAGAATCTCTCTGGTGGCTATACGAGCTGTCTGCGTCGCCACGCCGTACGAGAGTCGTTGGCCTTCTTGGATGACAGCGCCCAAAAATGACAACTTCTCACTGTAATAGACCAAAATGTCAGCAGTTGAGCTTGCGGAGTGTACATCAAGTTTCATAAATATTTGTGATGAACATGCAGATGACATACAGTTCGGTACGTCAATCTGCAGGGTGCGCACCAGCGGCCCTACGTCTTCAGGGAGGTAGTAAGCAACCCACGCCGCTGAGTTGTCGAAATGCTTCAAGGATTTGGAGAAGAGGAATAGGTAGACGGGCTTTATCGCGGCATTCGTGGGGTCTCGGAAGTTGGGATACCAATCCTCTTGCGCCAGGAATCCCAGACTTGATCGACTTCTGAAGGTTTGCAACACCATCCTCTCGTTGCAGAAAATAGTTGCTCTGCAGATACACGTCCTTTGGTCAGTAGGGCCGAGGAACATCATTCGCTCTGGTACGAGCTCGGATCTTGTTTCCGTCTCTCTCCGAGTCGGGGTCGAGCTCGGAGGATGTGGGCAGTTCTGGCAGACTGACCCAGTCCTCCGCCTGGGAGAGAGACGAGACGTCGTCGAAGTGGGCTTAGTCCATGGTGTTGCCCAGTGTATAATCCTATAGGTGGTCAGTGAGTGATGTTGGTGATAATGCTGATGGCGGTGAACAAACTTGTCATATGAGGTATGAGGGATACAAGACCTTATACAAATCAGATAAATAACCACCGAAGGCAACGGCAGTGCGTTCAATAATTAGCCCAGAGATGGCATCCGTAGTGAAGCAGCTGTAGGCTATAATCAAATACAATGCCTCCTTGCCAGACCGGGGCCAGCAGCTTGCCGTAGAGGGCTGGGCTAGCGCTTGGATTTCTGGCTCAAGTCGAGCTACCATGGATCGGGAGAAGAATTTCGCCAGAGGTACCCTTCGCAAGCGATGTAGGTCATGATAAACTGTCCCAACCCTGGGAGACAACGTATGTGTCAGGCATTACTTCCTCCAGTTCACTCACACCAGGTCATCCACTTGATGTGTAGGCTTGCCACGCTTCCGGCCGCGAGTGGCATAGATCTCGTCGCTGAAGTCGATATCGTTGCAGTGGACTTCATTGGGTTTGATTCGCACTATCGGACCTGTTATGCTACTTTGTTAGCGACATAGTGAAAGATCTGGAAATCAGCGGGTGTACCATAGTTGCGGTGCATATCTCGAATATGCCGGGTGTAACGGCTGCAGCAGATGACGTCCCAGTAGAAGTCTGGTAGGTACGTAGCAGCCGCCAGTCGTGGTCCGGGGATGCGACTGAGCGGGTGAAGAGGGACAAACTGTATGCGGCTTGGAGTAACTTATAGACCGCCCACGCCGAAGCAAACAACAGCAGTGTATTCAGTACCGTCAAAACATCAGGAAAGCGCCAGGTGCCGTCGTCTATAATATTACCAGCGCCAAACATGTTTCTTATGGTGTCATAAGTGAGTAGATTGGAACAGTCTACTTACACAATAGTCTAAGTTTCGCAAGGCGAAGCATCGTGAGAATTCTTTTCTCGTGTCCGCCCTTTTGGAGTTCGATAGGTGATCTTGCCCTGGTATGGCATTCGCGGTTAGGAGACTTTTCAGTGGCTACTCGGCCGGCTTTGATACGGGAGACAGGCCGAAAGCACCATAGATCAGGCTGGCTACTCCTCATAGCCCGAACTTGGAGCGCTTGGCGACCTTGTCATACGTAGATCTGCCTCAGATGGGGAGGAGTGCGATTTGCGAGCTGCATTGGCTGATGGATTGTAGATCGTATGTATTCGAGGACCAGGGATCTCACGTTTTGGCAGTGGGAAGCCACAGAATTTGTTGATACTGAATTGCGTCTACTGGAATTAGTAACAATCGAGGCAGAGGAAGGTCGCCTGGGGTTTTACAGCGCAGGACCCAATCCTGTTTCTTCTACGAGAAAAAAAAATGCACATGTCCTCAGGTTTCCCATAGAAAATAGGCATATTTATCCGACATAGCTTTCGCTGTAGCTATACAAGCCGGCGTCCTTTTAGTTAGCCGCATGGAACATGTCTCTGGTAATGCTGCCGTACAGTAACGTCAAGAGATCGCTCAGAGGACTTTTACCCAAGCGAACTTGGCTCTTCAGGTGCGAATGCTTCTCGAAGGCCACCCTTTACTCGTCGCTTCCCTTTACTCACCGGATCGGCGTCGCCCTTTAATCGCCGCTCACCAAATCCTATAGCCATCGTTAATCAACCGCATTAAGCATGAACATGTACTGGGCGCCTGGGAGAATGAAGGCTTCTTTTTTTTTACATCAAATGCCATCTCACGATCGGCATTCTCTGATTGCATACAAGTCGTCGTGACGCCTTGTAAACGAAAAGAATATGTGAAGAATGAGACAATAACTAGAGAATCCCATGCTTTAACGCCTAATGTCGCTTGTGTTTTCCACCATGATAGTACAAGTCCACTCGTTTCGAACGCAAAAGCAGCATACATTGTAAAGTCTTTACACACTTAACAACCTAGATACCCCTTCCTCATTCCTTCTTCCCAGCCGTGTCGTCATCGCCCTCGCCACCTCCCCCTCATTCTCCTCCTCCTCGTCGACCGCATCCTTCACCAGCTTGACCCAGGGTCCGTGAATCGCGCCCGTCCCCGCGCCGATCAATATACCAAGCCCCGTCGTGGGGATGGACGTGATGCCGCCCACCAGCGACCCCACGACCGTGCCCAGCCCGCCCGCGATGCCAGCCCCGATGCCGGCGCCCGCGGCGCCGCCCTGGAACGCGCCGTTCTGCAGGCGGCGCGCAGCCTTGATGAGCTTCTTCGCTTTCGCCTCGAGCTCGCCCGCCTCGGCCCGCAGCTTGTTGGCCTCGTCCGGGTTCTCTTCGGCCAGCTGCTCGGCGCGCTCGCGCAGGGACCGCGACTTGGCCTCGAGGTCTTTTGACTCGGACAGCTTCTTGGTGATGTCCTCGATCAGCTTCTCCTTGACGCCGTGCTTCTTCATCTCTTCCTTGACGGTTTCTGCATTCTCATCAGCGTCTTCTTCTGCCGCATCTGTTTTGGGCGGTGGCGGGGGTTGCGATGGTTCTTGTTTTTGCTCTGGGTTTTGAGCTGGCTTTTGCTCTGGCTTCTGCTGCTGCTGCTGCTGCTGCTGTGACTCTTGCTGCTGCTGCTGCTGCTGCTGTGACTCTTGCTGCGATTCTTGCTGTGGCGGTTTTGACTCGGATTTAGGAGGGGGAGCGGGAGATGGAGTGGCAGCGGAGTGCGACATGGTGGTGATGATGGCGGTGGCTAATAGATGCTAGCTAGCCTGAGGTGTCACCTGAACAAAACAAGGTACAAGTCAGTAATATGATAGGGCTGAGGCAATGACTGAGCAGGTTTGGCTTTATTGTTTAGAGTTGAGTAGTGAATCAGCACCATATCTCAAAAGACAAACCTGACCATGGGAATTGGAGTTTTGAACCATGTATCCTGTCTCACTAACCAGTGCTACAGCTGCAGCTACAGAGCACAGAGCACGGACTAGCTTTTCCGTCACGTCAATGATGGTGCATCTTACCACCAGCTCTAGGTACTCGCTTGCCATTTCTCAGATATTACCACACCCTCTTGTAATTACCAGCCAATCAAACTATGCAAAACGGCATGACTTCACCTCCTCGCATCATATTGTAAGAATGGCGATGCACTCGAAATGGCCCTGCTACATCATCGCTTCTATTCCTGCTCCTCGCAAGCTATAGTCTCAGATATATAATATGGGCGACGATCAAGGCGTATCAGTTCTAATCCCATATTTTATCAACTCGCCTTTTAATTTACTATCGAATTTCCAAGATTCACCGCGTCAGAGAAGAACCAATCACTCTCATAGTTTCCAACATGGCATCCCAGACTGTGGAAAAGCCTACCGACGAAGCCAAGTGCCCGAACTCGAACTGCAACTTCAACAACATTTCTGGCAAAGAAACCTGTGAAAAATGTGGCACCAATCTCTCTACTACCGCCTAATGTGTGGTACTGTCTCATGGGTAAGTTTGCGCCCCTTGATCAGGTATAAGCCCCGCTAAGTCAGGATAGTTATGCACTTCTTATGCACACTGGCTCGTGTGCAGTACCTGACAGGGGGCTCCTACCACAACTTTTCTAACAGGGCCTAACAATGTCAGAAGACGCTACGAGTGAATTTGATTATTACTGTTAGTGCGCTGGAACTGGATAGGTCAGGAGGGCGTACATGATTGTATGTTGATGCTGGTTTAAGAATTAATTTATCAAGATTGTCGGCGAGATTCGCTGGCTGGTTTCGTGAACCTTTTACTCCATGTTCCTTTATGACTGATTTTGTGGGCTTTTGTGAAACTGTACCGTCATCCGCTTCCATGGACCAGCCTAAAAAAGTCATTGCCACACCCTGGTTCTTTCTCCCACAAATTACCTAAGGACTCAATGTATACTATTGGCTATGTTTGTACAAAGTTGCACCTCTCGTCTGTTATATAAAGCTGGTGCTCCGTACAACAGTTGATATCTTACTTGGGCCCGCCCTGCTTATTCGCTTCCCCAATCAACGATGCAACGAAACCTCCCTCGTTCTTAAATCGAAGCCTATGCATAACATGGCTCCAGCTAGAGAAGCAGTCCAAGAGATAGACGGCGATTCCTGGCTCATCAGCGATAGATTGTTCATCCACCGTCAATCCAAACCGCACGACACCCAGCCCTCCTGGCCTGATGGCCAAGGCTCATTCTACGTCCTTTCGAGCGCTACAGAGCCGCCTCCATCCTCCATGCCGCTGCCTATGACTAGTCCTATCCAGAAGGTTCACAGCGCTGCAGATCGCACGGCCACGTGGCAATTTGGAGAAGCCTTCTTGAAGGTGAAGGATATGAACGAGCAAGAGACGCATAACACTCGCGAGCATGTCACTTTGACATACCTACATGCCAAAGGCGGATGGACATTCGACTTGCCCCGAGTACTTCATCATGCCCTTTGGAGTAACCGCTACGTCTTGCTTGTAACAGCGGTGCGAGGCCGAACTCTTGGCAGCGAATGGCCGACCATGGATGAAGAGATGAAAGAGTATTATATCAACCGGGTTATAGAAGTCTGCAGAGAGTTGTCACACTGGGAAGCCGACTATATAGGTGGCGTGGATAAGCGAACCCTTGCGGAAAGCTATATGGCTGGGCAAGATGATTCCTATACTAACGATCATCTCATGATGGCAAGCAAGGAGTTGGGCATGGACTGCTCTGCTCTATTTCACTTCTATCACTGCGACTTGGGGCCGGGTAACATTATCGTGGATGTGAACGACCGTTCCATCGGTATCATTGACTGGGAAATCGCCGGATTTGTTCCGTGGGAATGGCTTCGGACCAAGTTTCGTCTTTCCAGCGGCTTGGATCTTCCATGGGAAGACGAGTCTAGGTTGGAGTACAGGCGCCGCGTAGGGGTGGCGATGGGTGAGCAGAGATTTCCTGATGTTGTCGATGCCTACTTGGCAAGGGGGGCTACGCTTAATAAATAGTACTGCGCAGTTAGTACACTGAAGCCCACTGGGAATTGTCATTCCTGGCGAGAATTCCATATTATTCGGCTTTTGTAACGCTCGTCATCGTCTCACTATCGCACGGCTTCGCCCGGTGCCTTCGCGGCCCGCTCCTTCCTGCCGTGTTCTCCCTGCCCGTCTCCGGGTCAGCAGCTCTACCTACATCAAGCTCCGGATCTCTAGACCTGCCATCAGGCGTGAAGCTTGGTTCAAGAGAACGTAATAGAAAGCTCGAATACTGCTGGGCTGCCCCTCTCCCTCCGCACATTCCAGGTAGCAAGAACTAGATACCCCGGCGTCCGCCCTCGCTTTCGCTGCTCCCCACCCCGATAAGGAGCTCGTAACATATTACAGTGGTTGAAAGATGGAAAACTCCCAAAGCCGGCTCCGGAGGAAGACGTCGATGGTGAGGAGGATTCACATTCGTAAATAGGAGCAGTCGAAGGGGATGCATCCCGGTGGTGTTATTGCGCATCGGCAATCTGGACCAACCCGGCCAGCAGCTCAACGCGCCTGAGAAGATCTGGCTTATATACGAGCTTTAGGGGACCTGCTATGGAGCTCAGACTGCCAACCGATCATAGCAACCCCACTTTGCATGGATTTAACCACATATCTACTAAACCTCTGCTTTCTCGAAGAAGGAATTACAGAGCTGGACGATGCCATCTACCAGGCAGGTCTCAGTCGCTCCGCGTTCGGTTAGGATTGAATAAGAGCAAGACCATCGCCAACGTGCCTGATGTAGAGGACGCTGATACGGGAACTCATCCTACAATAATAATTATAGTTAACTTACTGTCCGTCTCAAGGCCTAGCACTTATGCAGACATTAATTATATGCTAGCTAGATGCAGTAGCTTAAAGCCATCCGTAATAGTACTGCGGTATCAGGCATAAGTCCCCCCCCCCCTGTCAGGTACCGACAATCCACTGCCAAGGAAGCACCATACCAATTACAGTATAGCCTACTTGGGCTCAGAGAATCGGTACTTCTTTTCATTCTTTTGGAAAATAACGCGCTCCTCAATCACGATACGCAGTACGATACGATCGGTACGAAGCAACTTACGAACGACGACCGCCAACGTATCCGAACCCTTTATTTTGATGGTAATAAAACGAAAGCGGAGATTCACAATATTACTGGATTTTCTATCGACCAGATTAAGACCGCTATTAAGGCTCCTTCGAGCAATGTAGCGAAGAGGTCTGGCCGGCCTCGGGTCCTTTCCCGTGAGCAAGAAGAAGAACTCGTTTCTTTCGTGACTAGTTCTAAAGAAGGACGCAGAGCCTCTTTCCTCCAACTCTCCGTCATCCTTTTCCACTCCCTCTTTGGAGTATACGTTATACGATCTACCCTCCGTCGACTTGGATTCAAACGATATACTGCCCGTCAGAAGCCACCAATATCCGAAACCAACCGACAGAAACGCCTGGCCTGGGCCCTCGAACATAAGGACTGGACCCCCGAACAATGGGCTCGAGTCCTTTGGACCGACGAGACCTGGATCACGGGAGGACACCATCGGAAACAGTACGTTACCCGAAGACCGGGAGAGGAATGGGATCCAACCTGTATTATCGAGCGATACCAACGAAAGCACGGCTGGATGTTCTGGGGCTGCTTTTCGGGCCTCGGAAAAGGACCTGGTATATTCTGGGAAAAGGATTGGGGTTCTATTACTGCCGGGACATATCGATCCCATACAATTCCAATCATCCATGGCTGGATACAGCTTTGTCAACAACAGCTCGGAGACCAGCTGCTTCTAATGCAGGATGGTGCGCCAGCTCATTCTGCCAGTGATACGATTCTAGATCTACAGGAAAGAGGTATCCAAATTATCCAATGGCCACCTTATTCCCCTGATTTAAATCCAATAGAGATGTGTTGGAATTGGATAAAGGATTATATTGAAGATAAGTACGGTCTTATCGAGAAGCCTTCGTATGACCGGCTTCGGATTTGGGTTAAAGAGGCCTGGGATGAATTACCGGATGATTATTTACAGTCACTTTTACAATCTATGCCCCAGAGATGTATGGCTGTAATCGAGGCCAATGGAATGCATACAAAATACTAATAAAATGTATCAGGAGGGGATGCCAAGGTTTTGGCCCGTGCATGGATGGGTCATAGTACAAGTAGAAAAGGGAAAACTTACCCCTACCACCATAGTAGCAGGCTTATCATCCGGCAGGTGCATCTTCCGGGCTTGACGACCCTTGCTATCTAGTAAAAATCACCAAAGTATCCCATGAAGTTTATTTGCAACATTTGTAGGCCCCGGTGTGCATTCCAATTCAATGACGAACGCGAAGCGGTCGGGCTGAGTTACTTCCCGGAGATGCACCGTCTCTGAGCATTCCAGGGTAGAAAGATCGAAATATGGCATTCTGAAAGCAGACCGCCTAGTATCTCGCACCGCTCCAGGTGCCATACGGTCACACTCTTCAGTCCAGGCTAGCGTGGTGCGGTGCCAACCTTCTTGACCCCGATCCAGCCTCTGGTCGCTCCACTGAGTGGGACACATCTTGATAAACGGGAGCTGCCCCGCACCTGTAGCTTGAGCCCAGACTAGTTCGATGCCGTTCTCGTTCGGTATGTCGGTTCCTCTCCAGGCCACATGAGGTAGAATGGGTTCTAGGACTTCAGAGTTGCGAGGAATCGGAATGACATTGTTATCGGTCCAGAATAAGCTCCTTAGTCGTCGGGTGGTGCGAGACGGGCCCCAGACCACGTCGCCTTCCCGCGTGACCATAAAGTACGCCCACGGACGAGCCCGCCGTCTCTTGTTCAGCTCGGCATCTACCCCGTACCGCACTCTCACCGCCAGCCACACCCGGAGGATGGAGTATCGCTTGCACGTCAGGGGATAGCGAAGCCGAGCGACCCATGCGTCCAGATCACTGCCTACAAATAAGGCCTTGTGGCCGTTCAAGACCATGGTGTCGATCCATTGGGAATGCTCGGGCACGTCTCGCTGTAGACAGACGAACTTCATTTTGATGCCGGCCCACTCGACATTATAGTAGAGGCCGATAACAGCTAGGAGCAGGGCTGCGTCCGAGCCAGAAAGGTGGTTTAGTATGGCCGTCAGGACCGGGTAGCACCGTATACAAGCGTCTTCGAGTCGACTTCGCTGTCTGATGTTGCGCTCCGAGCGGGACATGTTACAAAAGACGAGTGATGTATTAGGGTTTGCTGCCGCGCTGATGGCTGATTTCCCGGCTCACGCAAGGATTATATACCTATGAAGGGGGTAGATTGAGCTGTCCATAAATGGCCAGCGCGTGTACAACCACGCGTACTTCACATCGTCCGAAAATGGCCAGTACACGTTGGAAATCGGCACCGGAAGTCACAGCCTGTGTGGCTGTTCCTGCTGGCAAGCTGTCAATTCTATTTCCGGATCTGAGTTCACTTGGAATCATTCAAGTTATAGTAACGCACATACGGGAAGTCAGCGATAAAAGGACTAAAGTGTGTTTCATTCTCGAAATGTCCTATCTAGCTTAAAATCAAAGCCCCAACTCCAACAGCTCATCCCAGACCAGCTGGGGGTGCAATGCCTTAAACGGCGCTTCTTGATATGGTTTGCCGCATATTCGCTCCGTCACTAAGGGGCAGGAAGAAACTGTCGCAAGATATCGGATTGAATGCGTTGCTGTTCCTGCATAGTATTAACCGTGACGCTGAGTGCGTTCAACATCTGGGCCAGCTGCGTGATCTCCGGGCTATGATGACCTACTGCACTGCTCGCCAGACCATTACCGAAGTGGTGGTAGTTTTGCTCATCGTTATGTCCACCAATGCGGGGTTGCCTCAGCACCATTTGGTTATGCGCCAGAGCACTATCCTTCCTTGACGGCTTGGGATAGTGCAGCGCTCCGGAGTGGGGGTTAAAGGGGCTATTCAGAACCTCGGGAGCCCATGTGGGAATAAGTCCTGCGTCCCAGATGAATTGATCAATCAGCCAGTCAGCGTTCGGTTGCCACTTGCGGAAATCGGTCCTGGTCATAATGGGTTCGTCGTCGGAGCTGCGTCTCTTAGCCCACACATATGTCCAGTATCGTCTGTCATCGGTCCAAGCCACACCTTTGACCTCCAATAAATCGTCCGGATGCAACTCATTGACCCGGCGGGTCTGCACGTTGGGTAAGTCTGACTTGACACAGCGGTATATGTCTTCGAGGTCGACGTCCCTCATTGTTTTCACCTTGAGTCGGTTGGGCCCTTCAACCTCGATGAAGAGTTTGAAGCCACTGGAAAATTTCCCATTCGGAGGAGACGAGTACGCCAACTCTCTGATCTCCTTGCTGTCGTTGGGAGTTGGCCTTGTCATGAGTTCCGTTCCCGTGTGCTTGACACCATCCATCCGGTCTGCTCCGGAGCCTCCTGGGGCACCTGTTGCTTGCGACGGTTTGGGGGCAGGCGGCCTTTCCTTATTTTGAGGTGTGGCTGGTGTTTTACCTGGCGTGGGCTCCGTCTTCATTTGCTCCTCAGGCAGCTTGAGCTCACCGAGTTTCTTTCGCAAAGGCTTCATGAGAAGTGCCGTCCAGGCGTCTGGCCATTGATAAAGACCTCGCCTCCGGGCACCTTCGAAGTAGTCTTGCAACGACTGTAGTCTGATCTGGACCAGATCGGGACTGGTCGTTCCGGTTTTGTAGTACTCGATAATGGACCGCTGATGAAAAGTGCAAGCCAGTAGCTTATGAAAAGGCACAGTGAACATGTCTGGTTTTCTATTGTGTTCCTTGTTGTTCTCCTCGATTTTGTTGTTATGTCTCAAGACCTCTTTCTCCCAAACGGGCGCATCCAAATTGCCGTCAAGCCTCGAGAAAAGCTTTTGGATAAGACTATTCATGTTCCAATGTAATCTCTGTACTGCTCTCGGCGGCGGTGGATAGCTGCCTTCATCCTCCTCTTCGCTATCTGGTTCGTCTCCCAAGTCGCTACCATCATCGGAATCGTCGGCGTTGGGGGCGAATTCCTCGCCTGGGGCCAGTGGATCAAGGGGCTTGTTCTTGAGAAAAGCGTCGTGCTCACTACGCTTTCGGGCATCACGAAGAGCATCCGCCGCACCATTGATAACTTGCTACTCGTCAGCGTAGGCCGATGTAGACGTGATTGGGAACTCACCTTGAGTACAAAGCAGGGCCTCCTGGTCATCTTTGTTTCGGTCTGGATGCAATCGAAGATTCCATTGGTTTCTGGCCTTGAGGATGTCTCTTTCCTTGGCATCTCGCTTCACTCCCAACAGCTCGTAGTACGATGCGTTTTGCCTCAGGAGTCTCAGAACACGAGACTTTGCGTGTGATTGCGACTGAGGGATATATGATGACTCGTCATTTTTTGCATCATTCTCCACAGCTTTCATGACGGACTCTGCAATGGCGTCCATGATGGCATCACCACGGGACTTGATCTCTTCCGTGCGCTGATGAATCTCTTCCTCGGTGAGGTCAGAGCCAGTCTTCCTCCCCTTGAGTTCGTCGAGCACTTGCTTGAACGCAAGATCCCGAACTGCTTGATCAAGTTTGGAATTCGTAATTTCATTCTTTGCCTTGACTAGGTCGACATGGTGATACCGCAGTCGCGCGTTCGACACTTCCAGCTCGGCAACCTCTTGAACGGCGCTGCGGAAGTCTTGATCGGCATCGTCGAGAGACTTTCTGCCTGAGCCTGTATCTGGTTTTGGCTCTTCCAACCGCCCCTGCTTAGTGCCCTCAAGTGACATCTTGGGCGGCGTTTCTTGTTTCTTGCCTGGGTCTGGATGTGTGTTTGGGCCTTCTTGCTGCTTGGGGTCGTCCTCGTGCTCTGACTGTACGTCTTCTTCCAGACTAGGTTTGGACCGAGTATCCAGAACGTTGGACAGCGCAGACGATGGCATGAATGATGGCCCGGTGTGCTCCTTCTCATCGTTCGCTCGTCTTGCGGGCATTTATAGCGCGCACGTTCTAAAAATACGGACCGCCCGTGGCCGTTTCCTGTCCAGACACGGCCATCGTCCGCTTGTGGCTTCCAGAGCGCCGCGGCATCCAAGCATCCAGTCATCTTGTCCATAAAACTCGCCTGTCGTCTGCTACCATTGCCGTTTGCGCATCTCCAGCAACATGAAACCCGATCCTAGCAACATGGTGAGTCGCATCCTGCCCAAAGTCGACGGTCCGCCTGCTGATACAACGAAGGAGCCGAAGAAAGAGTCGCCCGACACCCAGCCGGACCCGCTGCCCATGGAGATGCCAGAGCTTGTCGATGTGCTGAGATACGCTTTGCACAGCACAAGACTGGCTTGTGCGGAAGTGAACCAAGGGCTCCAGCGGTTTCGTGATGAGCAAGCAGGCCGGGTGGTGAATCAACAAGCCCAGATCACGTTCCTCCAAGCCAGCGTGGACAGGTTGTGCCAAGGCAACGAGGCGCTCCAAGCAGACCTCGACACGCAACGCGCAAACTACAACCTAGTTGTCGGCGACATGGTACGCCTGTGCGAGGAGAGGCAGCATACCCTCGGGGAGAAGCAGCACGCGCTCGAGGAGAAGCAGCACGCGCTCGAGGAACGCGACGCGGCGTTGCTGGAGAGAGACTTGAACAGCCTGATGCTGGATCAATACCGAGACGAGACTACGGAGAAGCAAACAATGTTAAACGCGAAAAAGGCGGAGATCGAATGCCTGGCGGCGAAGTTCGTGAGCGTCGAAGCGGAACTCTGCGCGCTGCGAAACCAATGCTGCCAGCACGCGATGCGTGAGGTGGAGGCGCGGCCAAGCACGGGCGCGGCAATGTCTGCAAAGCACCGGACGCGGCGCAGACGCAATCGTAGGGCCAGGCGGGGCGAGGTCAGCCCGCCTTACTATACGGTGCACCATCAATCGGGGGCCCAGCCTTGATAGCGTGGGGGCGGGTCGTTTCTAGCGTCTAGCCAGAATCGGCCGCCAGGGATGTGTCGATGTACAGAAGTAGCCGCGCAGGTAGCACACGTTTAATCTATTCTTAGTTCCGTAACTGGCCGTTTTTGTCCTGTGCACCGCTTGTCTCGGAGATCGCCCCACCTCCACCGTGCTCCCTTGTGGACTTCATTAGACCAACCTGCCTCCCACCAGTGTCCGCCTGCGAACAGCATTCGTAAATGTCCAAATCATGGACCCTCCACTTGAGCCGCCCGAGCCGGCGGACGCGGCAGCGCTCAGACTTCCCGTCGTAGCCCAGCAGAGCATCGGCGGCTCATGCACCCCCACCCTGCAACAGATGCTTGTCCTGGCCGAACGGGAATCAAGTACATATAAAAAAGAACTCCCCCTCGCCCGAGAGTCCATCAGTCTAGGCGACCACTTGCGGGAAGATATCGAGTACCTCCAAGCTTTGCTGCAAGTGAGCATCAGCAGCTTCCACGTTCGATGCGACAACGCGCAGGTCGGCCGGTGGCAGGCCCCGAGACAGCAAGCGGCGGCGCGAACGGGTGCATCCTCTCTGGAAGAACGCCTTACGTCCAAGCAGCATGAGCTGGCCCGCCACCGGGAGGAGCTCGCGTCCTATGAGGAGGCCGTCCAAGCAGGAGAGCAGCTGTGGAAAGATGTCCAGTACGTGGGGCAGTTAGCCCATTTTGCCCTCTGCAACTTCCGCAAAGGCAAACGAGAGATCGAAACGATGAGACTCGAGAACCGGCACCCTGCGCTCCACCGCGGTTGCCGCGTGTCCAGCGGGCACCACATCCCCGGCCAGACCACCCACTTGTACCTGTGAGGAGCATGGATCATCCCCCGCCGCTTCGTCCGGTGGAGCATGTCATCGCGAAAGTGCACGGGTCGTCGGTGGCCATCAATGCCATGCGGGCGAACCTGGAGTCGACCAAGCCAGAGCCGGCCTCGTCGCTCAAGGAAATAGTCTCATGCAAAAAGCAAGAAGCGAATGGCTACAGGGAAGAACTGATCTTCTGTCAGGATACCACACGGTCCGGGGCGCATCTCTTCGAGGAGATGCAACGTGTGGAGAAACGGATACAGCGGGCCGTGCACAGTTTCCACCTCACCATCAGGGGCGTGGAGCGGGCAGGCAGGCGGAATTAGCTGTGCGGAGCTTCTGTTCTTAGGAGAGGAGTGAAAAAGGATGAGAGAATTCAAATAAACACTTTCGTTGGTTCATTGAGCCTAGACTCCACAAGAACACGAGACGTTTCGAGGTGGCCGCCTCATGCATGGCGCTTCCTGGAAAATTTCCGGACAGTTCTTGAATGGTTACAGTGACCCATGCCAGCAATGATAGCAGCGTTCCTTCTGCTGTTGAGTGTTCAGGAGTTGGACACGTACTAGGAACAGATTCTGGCAATATCAGGCGGCTACCTTTTGTAATTAACTGTAGTAGAACGATCAGCACCAGGCCATCTCCTTCTCGAGGTTCCTTACAAGGAAAGGCAGCTTTCTCTACAAGCCAATACTTAGCGCTTGCCAGGTCTCGAGACAAGTTGATTGTCGGGTCTCTTCATGCTTTTTCCAGTAGAACTCTTTGCCTACTCGCATGCGCGAGAACGTGGAAAGGGACCAGGCGATTCCAGTTATTGGGAGGGCCATGGGTACACGCAAACAGTGAGTAGTGTCCTCCTTGTTGCTTGAAGGCGACGAATTTGCCGAACAATTCGAAGGTCTCGAAAAGGGAGTGGCGGTCGTTATGATGTTTTTCTATATGTCTAACTCATATAGTGTTATTAGAACAGTAGTTACAAACATAGAGACAGTGCTTACATATACGTACGTAGAGCGGGCTGTGGATCTACGGAATATTCTAGAACATGAGTGACATGGACAGCCTTCCATGGTTATCGGTTTGACTTCCGGCCGAACTTTCAACGCCTCTTGGAATACGCTGTCATCTATGTTCGTAAGATCGTGATACTTCTTACGATGTCTAAAATCGTATTAATGCAAGGCTTTCGGTCCCTTATACAAAGAGCTCAGGTACCTCAACAAAACTTTCGGGGTGTGGCATGGGCCATCGTCGCAGTACGGGCACTCATGGAGATAGAGACATTGGCATTTGCGAGAGTTCTCATACTCATCCAACTCCTGTCGGGATCTGCACTTTTCTTCGCAGCCAGGTTCTTCGCAGCAATGTTTTGCTTCCTTAGATTGCAATCGGGGCTGGGACGAAGGGTATATAGCCGACGGCAACCGTTCGGTGGATACGTTTAAACGGACATGGGAGCACCCGTTGTAATGCACTCAAGTTCAAGAGCGTGATCGTTTCGTGGTTGACTAGTCCATGAGATAGTTGCAGCATACTGCGGGCCAGCGAGCTGACACGAAGACATTCGGTATTCATTTAGGGAGGATCTTAAAATTGTGCCCTGCGCGTCGGATACAGGATCGCGTGGTACTCGCCGGCTAGTTTGCACAGCAGTATTCACCGGTAGACCTGGTGCCTCGTACAAGATGGAGAACTGTGAACAAGTAACTGTCGATGCTGCCTGATTGCAGCTGGATACGTTAAGCGCGATGTGCGGTTCCATTTCGTCTTCCTGTGGAGAGACTGGAAAATCACCCCAATCTAGAGTTCGAATGGTGATAAGGAGACTTCTGAGGTAACCTAAAGTATGTAACTTATCAGGTTTCTCTTCTTTTAAGTCGCAAATAGGGCAAGACGAGCCGTAAGGAACACGCAGCTGTAGAGTAACTCATAATCTGGTGAATGATTGTGCTCGGTTGGTCTTACGTTCGTATGAGATAGATGAGTCCAAGGAGTGCAGTAAGGAGGGTAGGCAGAGACCTCGAGAGCAGCACTTTGCACTGAATACTACACTCTGGCTGGCTAATGCTTACGTAGGATCGGTGAGGGCTTGGATCATTGTCTCCAGGGGCTGCTCGGATGGCGGGATGTAAGGGTTCGTACCCGTCCTCATCAGGTCACCGGAGAATACACCACTCCAAGCAGGGAGCTCCAAGTCTGGGAGTTGTTGGTAAAGTAGCTAGGGGATCTCGATGCGGTACAGCTCCCGTGCCAACTAATTACCTCGCAGGAACCATGGTGCATGAACTCCTAACATGCTTATTATAGTACCTAAACACTAGGGGAAGGTACTGTAGCCCATGCTCTGTCCTAGGATAACAATTATGTCTCAAAATTAGCGAGCCTTCATGCCTTCAGGGACTGATGGTCTGCACATATCTTCTAGAACAGCACGTCCGAATTCGTTCAGGGGAACTCACTCGACTGGTAAAAAATACCGCACTCGTCAAGAGTACGGAAGGCTCATGAGCACGGGCATCATAACTGGCTGCCCACCCCTGAATTACTTACCTACCACAATCCTTGTTGGTAACTACATATATGTTTATCTTCCGAGGGCTTTTCCACGCCCAATCAAGAATCCCCTGTTGTCTACAGCTTCGCCTCACTTCTCTTACTACCCACGATACATCGAGAATGTCGAACACCGGCCGGATTGTCGAGCATGAATATATCCGAAACCCACCTCTTAAAATCCCGGTCCGAGACCGAAGAGAAGTTGTATCAGATGTTTGAAGACGATGTGCAGTATATATTATAATCGGCTAGTTCTCGCTGCAGGGCCTCATCAGTGAGACGCTCATGATTGTCAGGGGTGTGTTGCCCATTATGCCAAGGACGTCGGTGTTAAATCATTTGGATGGTCGTTCTGAATAGAAGGGGGCCGCTCGAAGAATCTGTTGGGTTGATATATAGAAGCAAATGAACTTTTGATAATTGTATGGGGCCCATGAAAACCCTTGAACACTCCTTGTAGCCAAGCTTGTGCGCATGGGTGCTCCAGTCAATGCTCGAGACCATCACTAGCGAACTCCTCTCCATCTGATCGTTTCTTCAGGATCTAGCTTCCTATGCGAGGACAAACAAACCATTGAAAACATCATTGGGGAACTCTTGAGGGCAGGTGCAGACCCTACTGCTTACGACTCATCCGGACGGACGCCACTTATGTGTGCGGTACGCCAATGTGGGCGGGCAGCAGCAAATGCTGTTCGTACTCTCACTTGTGAACGTACGGTTGTCGAACAGGCGAAACTGTCCAGGAATGAGCTACTTAAGGCAGCCCTCCAAATTCCGAACACAGACTACATTGTCACTGACGACCTGAATCCATTCGCAGACGATAGACCAGTCGATATTCTTCTTTTTTTTTCCCACGTCGACATAATCCTGCAGTGTGGGAAATGTCTGACAACCCAGGGGTTGTTTGTGGACCCCCAGACGTAATTGTTGATTCATGCTTCGCAGTCGGCGATGGAGAATCCCTTCTTTATGTAGAGAGCGCATACGATTCCAAACACTTACGTTACGACAATAGCCGCCTCGATCGTCTTGTTAAAAGCTTCGGGATTTTTATGGGGGTTTCCGGTAGAACAGGTCGTTCCAGTGCTCTTAGGGTAGTGTTCGCCAAGCCCGGGTTCTCGATGGATTGACATCGAGCTCGCCATGCTTGCTTAAGGGTACTCTAGGATGCAGCAACTGCTCAGATGTGCTAGGTGAAGGGTGTACTGCACTTTTATGAGAGCTCCCTCGGTCGTCCAGGCCAACGCAGTGCTCGCCTCCAATGATCAGGATTGGAAGACAAGTTTTCTCATGTGTCTACAGCTACGAAAGCCTGACTCGGCCTTATCGCGTCTGTATAGCCATCGGCACTAGCTTGTTAACCATGGCAGTACGTGGCCAACGCCTTAGTATTAATGAAGCTCAAAGTCTCTAGAGCGAGTTGGAAGAGAGAGTGTTAAAACAAATGCAAGATGTAGGGTCGATAGGAGCCACATTCATGGGAGACCTGCGACAGGCAACGATGGATCCCGAGGGCGCTAAATTGGAGAGTCCAGCGAACAGCTTCGAGGATACGGTTCTGTTTCGAGAATCTATGAACGATGAAGTATCCGCCCCCAGGCCACTTTCCCCTATTGTACTGACAGGTCCGAGTAATCCGTTTTCTGTTTCTTACCAACCTTGCTATTTGCTCATAAAACCCTACCTCGGCTGTGCATTCCAAGTTGTATGAGCTTCACAAAAGGGGGAAAGCGGTGTTTCGGTATGGGGATGGGGATGGGGAGACTAGGACTGGTCGCATAGCTGGTGGAACCCTAACTGACTCGGCGGCTCGGGGAACCCGTTCCTTTTCTGATTCTACATCTGGTGTTGCCGAAGACCGGCCATATGAAGTGTGCGAGTATTATGCCGAATGCCTGTGGCTTTGGTGTTTTCCGGTACTTTAAAGCGGGGTACCAGATGTAGGAGATAAAATGTGCGCGGGGTAATCAAGTATCCTCAGCCTGGCGAGGGCTTGCTGCCCAGCCCCTGGACTGTAGTTATAATTATACAACCTTCAGCTCACCTTTGGTGATCCTATGATAGTCACCCAACTACTCAAAGGCACCTACATCATGTCACTTTGTCAAATATGTCAAAGCATCGACTGGGCCACTGTCTTAGCGAAACCCATCAGCAAGCTCTTTAACTTCGCCGAGACGTACCCTTTAAACCACAATTTGTTTCACTACGTTACTCGATACGAAGGGTTACAGCACCCTGTGGATGGTCTAGTTTTGTATCACAAAAATATCGTTTCACTGCGGGCCAGTGCGGTGTCTTGTAAGATCTGTTGTCTTGTCCAAGATCAAGTAGACAAGCGCCTCCGCAACGGCGAAGCCGCAGCTAAACTGGGTTTTAAATACCCAGAAAGCTTCGAGTTGTGGATCTGTGGCACAGGACTCTCTGGCTTCTTCCAAGTCCTCGGATACAACAAAGCCGACACTGAGAAACGATTTGTGAAGAGCGCGGCTTACGAGCTTCTAGCTGGCTTTGGTATCTGCGTCGAAGATGGTAAGCACATGTCACACTAAAGATGCTCAATTCTCTCTATTGACGTTACAGTTAGCCAGCGTACTCCGTACTGTGATTAAAGGCCGGAAGATCTCGTTGTCGGCTCGCTCACCCGTCCTTCTCCGCCAGATCAAGGAATGGATGAAGACAACCGCAATCAATCAAACAAACTCTTCATATGTGCCAACGCGGCTTCTGCGTATTGAAGATAACGGCGAGCGTGTTGAGCTATCTTCTCCGAGCCACATTTGCGTTGAATATGCCTGCCTCAGCCACTGTTGGGGGTTGACTCAACCTTTGTTGTTGAACTCACACACGTCTACAAAGCTACGAAAAGGTGTCAGCAAAGGGAATCTGCCACGCAGTTTCCAGGACGCCATCTGGTTGACTCATCAATTGGGATTACAGTACCTCTGGATTGACAGCCTTTGCATTTTGCAAGATAATGCGGAAGACTGGGCTCGCGAATCATCACACATGGACAAAGTCTACCAGAATGCTACTATCACTATAGCCGCCAGTCAAGCAAGCGACAGCTCGAAAGGCTTTCTTGACAGAAATCTGCCACGAGTTTATACCCCTACTCAAATCACTATTGGTGGAATTCACGGCCATGCATTGCTATTTCCGATCCCGCTCAAGTTCGCGGGTAATCCAAATCTTCTGGCTGAGATGGAGGAAGAGCCCTTGACGGCTCGAGGCTGGGTCCTGCAAGAACGTTATATGGCCAGGCGAACAATCCATTTTACTCAAGACCAGTTGTTTCTTGAATGCGAAGGAAACCTCCTTGCGGAGGACAGCGGCTTCAGTATAAGCTTGCCTATGCAATCTCCTTTTACGCTCAGCGCTAACACAAGAGAGAATCCTGCATGGACCAAGGTAGTTGAGCGATATTCCCGGCGAAGGCTGACGCGAGAGCAGGACAAATTGCCAGCATTGGCAGGTATGGCAGCATACTTCTCGTCCATATCCGAGGACAAAACGTCGAATGCAGGCAAACGATACTTAGCAGGGCTTTGGTCAACTGACATCGTCAAGCATTTGTGCTGGAAAATGGCCTATCAAGACTCTCCTGGTGCGCGCCCACGAAATATCGAGCCCCAACTTGGTCCTGGGCATCCATAGATGGACCGATCACCTTCCAGGAGGCGTTTTCTAAGAGTCTTCTACTGATTCAAGACACGCAAACCGAGTTGAAACGGTCTGATAATATCTTTGGAGAGGTCATTAGCGGCTGGGTCTTCCTTAAAGCGATTCATCTTGAGCCAAAGGAAGTTTCCGCAGATGGTCGTTCTCTCGGATTGTCTGAAAATGGTATAAGGTTTTTGATCAATGCAGATTGGGACACAAAACAGAATGGCACAAAAGAACAATTGCAGCAGTTGATGATCCAAGAGAAGCTAACTGTGGTGCTCGTTGCTTGGCAAGAGACACAAGAACCTCTCGCTTTGGCAGGGCCTCTATGCCTGATCTTGACGCCAGTGGAGCATAGGGTACACCCATACCATACCATTCCTACTTACGAGAGGGTGGGTTCAGGAATCGCCCGAACTATCGGAGAAGAAAGTCTTGTAAAGCTAATTAGCGAATTGTGGACAGACGCTTTTGAGAAAGGCGATCTTGAGGATATTATTCTTGTTTGAACTGCTCCGAATAGCACTCATTTAATCAGGCTTATATATGATTACCAGTCGTTGTCAATTATCTTCTTCTAGATCATTGTTGTTGTACATCTAGTCACAACTTCGGGAGTTCCTCGACAAACGGCTTACTTCCCGAGTAAGACGAGATAGGGCTAAGCCGCAGCGTGTGGCAGATACGCCTTATGACGGCCTTACCCATTGATTGTTCGACAAAGGTACATGGCCTTGCGCCTATAAAGCTGCAGATAGTAGATCGACCGGACCACAAGCCCCTGAACACAGGTATTCCCCTCTAATGAGATAAATTAATTCTTCTTTTATTCCTCCTCTATCTTTACTGTTTTTTTCATAGAAGCACCTGCTATGAATAATACCTTCGTTCCTACTAGCATTGATTCTCGTCATGGCAGCGTGAAACACTCGTAGGACAACACGCCAAGCTCAGCACATCCCGACTTCGAGCGCAATACCTTCCCGACGATGCCGCGACCGCTTATACACGAGTGTCGGTGAATGTAACCTTAGCTGGGAACGCGTTTGTCTGCAGTTGGAAACATGGCGGCGGCATTGTCTGTTGGGTTACGCAGCTGGTTGCGCACAAGGAATATCGTGAGAAAGGACTCGCAGGCGGCCTGCTACGATCTCTCAGAGGAGATACGGACGATATATACGGCATCATTACTTCTCATCCAGCCGCTTGTCTTGCCGCCGCCAAATGCTTTGGAAGTGCGTACACCTGAACCAGCAAAGTAGTCATACTGATCCCAAATAGGTACTATCGAAAAGGTTTCCATGGATTTCTTCCTCAAGAACGCTGTCTCAATCACAGAGGTGTCACCCATTCCCTACATCAAGAACCCGAAACTTTCTGGCAAACTGTTTGATGTGAAGGAAACGAATGGGCTTATCTCTGGTGTTAATACTGACTTCCTCGTCGACCATGAGGAACCAAAGGAAGCTTTGGCACTGATCCGGGAGGAGTGGAACTGGCCACTTGGTGACCTACCTGATGGACACGAGTTTCTGCTCATCTTGCAGGGCCAGTCTCGTCGTTCAAGGTCACGGTCTTTATCCAGATTTTGGGCCACGACGGCTGCCTCCAGCTAGAATGTGAGCTAGAGAACCCCGATTGGTGGTTGAGCGGGAAACTGGCCTGACCCCGCTCTTGCTATCGACAAGGCCATTCTCACATGAGCCCATATTGTGACCTCTAGGTAGTTCTAATGACACGCAATCTCATTTGTGAAATTTTGATATTCATAGAATGAATAGCGAAATAAGATTCTTTTCTCGATGTTATTACTGTGGTAAACAGTACAGAATTCGACACACTTGTTACGGAAAGGCACGATGCGGGGTCATCTCGCTGTTTACCATAACCCTTGATGGCAACCAATCGAGCGGCCAGATCGATTATCCATCAAATTTTGAAATAGCTTCACGCGATGGAGGGCTCCGAGCTGCATCCTTGAGAACGGGTGGTATTTGGGCTGAAAAACGTAAAGTTTACATTGACTACCCTCCTGATCTTCAGCAATAGTACGTATTAGCCTGCTCTGCACGTACCGGCTAGAATGTAACAAGTGAACAGTATATCCAGCTTTGTTGCTCATCAAACCACGTACCCAGTCCCTAGTCCATTCGCTCTGGCCGAAGCCCTCCTGGCTGCGTCCAGCATCCGAACCTGGGCAGCAAAGAGTCCTGAACACCTCCTAGAAAAAGCGCAGGAATTAGTACGTAACCAGGACTGTGTGAAACTCAAAGCGCATATCGCGCTTATCGAAGGAGCATCGTATTACGCCTCGCTGGAGATACGAAAGGCTCAGAACGTATAATTGAGGAATTTATGTCGAGCGCAACCTCTAACGCGGACAAAGTCCCGGACGGAAATCTAGCAGCTCTACAACTATCGCAAGCAACCAACCATGTTTATAACTTTGATTTCCCAGAGGCACATGCAGAGGCTAGGAAGTGGACACCAGACTTCCGACGATTAGAATGGCAGGAAAGCCTCCTATGGGACCAAATATCCTGCGTCGGTCGAATCACCCGCGGTGAGGGCCGTATTCAAGAAGCTCGAACGTGCTTCGAGGCATGTATGAGGAACACCGGAATCAGCGAAGCTAAACGCCTTCTCGTCAAATCAGCAGTGACCGATATCTACTGCGAGCTGGCTTACTTGGAAAGAGGGTTACCTTATCTTGCTCAAGCAGAGGCAATATTAGAGCCGGAGCTTGCGCGACTGAGGCAACTATCGCGCCACCAGACTAAAGGGTTCGAAGGCTGCTCTTGTCCATTACCGAAGTTCGGATCGGACAGGACTGCCGCGACGAAGCCGAAATACTAGCCACGGAGCTCCTCGCTATCTACCCAAGTATAAAAGATCCTGACATCGTCGATCGGCTTGGGCACGTCAGAGCACATATCGCTATGACACGAATATCATCTTCACTGGAAGAGGAGGCAATGCGGTGGAAGAGTGTACTAGACTGGAATCGATATTACAATCCTTTGCAAGAGGAGGTATTCACTTGTGGCGTGGTTTATCTGCTTCTTTGCGTTGTGTGGCATAGACTGGGTGAGATCCATACGAGTCTACAATTTTTGCATAAAGCCAAACAAGTCCTCCGTCGAATGAAAAGGCAATACTTGATTCCAGGGCTAGGTAGCTACCTTCTCTGGGAGGTGTTACAGGTGATACAGCCCGCAGGAGGGGTTTTCGAGATTCTCAGCATTGCCTAGCATAGGTCATAGCACGAGACAAGCTCATGCGACTAACCCAGACATAATCTAATCCGAAGTTGAGACGAGTCCTGCTTCTCACGCAAAGACCTTCATTATCAATCTTTGTCTGTCACGGTTGGATTACAGAGCAGTTGGCTTAGCCAGCCAGAATTTGGCTCTGACAATTTCGTGCTGGGGAGCAGAACCGTGGCTGGTGTCAGGTAAAGACTGGGCATTCTTGACTTCGTGGAAAGCCGTGAACGCTCCTTCTCTTAACCAGAAGCAGTTGATTCATTACCTAGGTCTGCGTTACATCATGATGAACGCAGACTTGCTGCCCACACCCTTAAGAAATAATGAATCGTGGTCCTTAGAAAACATAGGTGGCTTTAGCAAACCGAAAGTAATGTTCATGGAACAGGCCTGGTTCTCTTGTCGGAGCTCGTCTGTTTACGCTCCTTCTAGTGCAGCATTTTGGCCGACTTCCCATACTCGGACGGTTTTACTTGGCTCCTTGAATTTCCGGTACTGTTGACTAACGACGATAGGTGCCTCGTGAGTCGAATTCTTGGGGGTCCTTGGAGATGGTTCTCCCGACCTCGACCTGATAGTCGCAGGTCTGTTATCAACGACTGGAAGATTTCCGTGGCCATTGAAAGTCTGTCCGATGATTTAGTAGAAAGTTTATCTATGTGACAATCGACTGATCACGAATTTTGGACCACACGAGCCTCTCAAAGTCAATCTGGTAGCGCGGATCTCCTGGGACTCCTTGACGTAAGTGGTTGCGAATATACTGAACATATCACCCATCCTCCTTGCCGGAGCTAAGTTTCAAATGGTCCCAGAGGTCCTTGCTGGCGGCGATATCGTCCCATTTCCAAGTGGTAGCGATGGCCGCTGAAGGCACCGGACCCAGAATCACCCCGTCGTACTTCTGCTTATCATACGTCAAGCTTGCGTATTCCTCTTCTGGAAAATCGATCTTGCGGAGAAGGCGCTTGAGTTCGGAAACATAACCACAGAAAAGCTTCTTCGGATCGATGACGTGGATTTGGATAACCTTCAGGCCGTCATGCGTGAATCGAGATGCAATGCTTGATTAGAACCCTGATGAAATCATAGGTAAGAGAATTCCAAGGAGTGGGATGGTCCGTATCGCCATCATTGCGGTGAAATTCGAGCGATTCGAACAAGAAGAATCTGCAGGTAAAGTCCACATCTGCCTGCCATTGTCGATGTTTCAAATAACCGTGAACCAATGTTCGAGACTTCGAATGTATGATACGGGATAGAAGCCTGTGAGGTTTGAACCTGTGTCGTCGAGTTCGGCATCGGGAAGACTCTTGTATATCGAGTTTACGACTTGCCAGCAAAGCATCCAAAACTAGGTTAGAATAACCAGGAATTGAATTCATACTCATCTTAGAAGATTTAAAGTTACAAGTTACCGTAAGAAGACGTTGTTATTTGACGCTCAGCACTGTGATGTAATGCTGAAGACTGCAACTTCAATTCTACGTCTTATGTTGTCAACTACCTTAACTCTTGAAGGTTCTATGACGTTGCAGCATGGGTGTTGGTGTGTTGTGTTATCCAATACAGTGCAACCGCCTCGTCGCCGACTCGTGATCATTGTATGGGGTTCTCCCCCATTAGAATTACATTTGGATTGCCTTTACTTTCGAATAATAGAGCAGATAATGTAGGCTAAAGGATAATATATAAACCCTTGTATTCCTTTTTCTTCTTCTCCACGCTCCTCTCTATTAATAATGATTAACCAACTGCATCCTAATACAATCCTTGAACCCAACTTCTTAAACACTCCACCAAGTCAACCTACTTCTAGCCACAGCACCGAGTTTAGTAAATATAACCGGTATAATGACTAGCCTAGCAGAGATTGCCGACCAGGTTTTTGAGATGGCTAATCTCAGTACTTGTGGCTTTCGGGGGGGTTCACCCGTTACCAAGGAACTATTTCGCAACCATGTGGAAATGGACAACGCTTTATGTCCCGACCGAGACTCTGTCCAAAGACACCTAAACAATGCAATCGAGAACGACCGTGGACAAGGTGGCCCGGCCAAGATTCGACACTACTCAGCTCTCGCGGTCAAAATGTACAGAAATCCTGAAGAGCTAGGCCTCAATCTCGGCCTAGGCGGGCGTACATAACAAATGGTCTAAGTCGATGTGCCCATGGTGTCGCTCGAGTTCAGTGTCGACGGCGGGCGGACCTGGAAGCCCACAGAGTGCCAGGAGTACAATCTCTTATAGGAACCAACCAGGTTGGGAGAGATATTACCAGTGTCCGCGTCACGTGCGGGAGAGTCACATCGCGGGGTCATCTAGGGATTTATGTTGCTGGCGTTGGGGAGGATATTGGTCATGGTGATGGGACAAGGGCAGTAGGCAACAGATATCCTAGATATATTAATATAGGTGCTCATATCCCGTGGGATAAACATGACACCGTTTACCACTCGCAATTCCGATTGCTTCTCACTGGCGCGATCTGGGATAGTCTTCGGTCATATTTACAGGGCCATGGATGCACAACAGGCGACAGAAGGAAGCTCAGCGTGACAAGCATCGTTCTGGAGAACTGTAGCCCCCTTCTCCGTCACTATTTGGTCTTTGGGGCGGAGTAGCAGGAAGCTCCGAGGCTTCAAGCTCGACTGCATCCGTGTGGCCAGTCATTCCAAACTGAGGAGGTCCTGGGGATCGACTTCCAACGGGTATGATTTTTCCTGTCTTCAAGAATGCTCGGAATACTTGGTGGTCGACCTGGACACGTGGGATATCCGAACGAGATTCTTCGACTAGGCACTGCAGGTGGTCCTCCGGCTCCAGACCAGTCAAAGTCTTCCCACACCTGCAACATCTTGCTGGAGCTGGGCTACTGCAACGAGTGTCGACATCCCGGATGCCTTTTGAGGTGGGTTCACAGAGGTCCATACGAAGCGCTCAAGCTCAGTCTTCGACTTGGGAACTAGCTTGTGGATCCTTCTCAGATGGGCTTTCGAATTATCGGCGTGGCCATATCTTCTCTTTTGTAGCACAAACTCCTAGGTGACAGACGTATCTTTTGCCAGAGCCGAGCGCAGCATCATGGCGGCTTCGCTTGTGGCGGTCAAGATTGTTTTGATTACTGAAACCTTTGGAACATCCAGTTGTACCACATCGGTAAGGCTTGGTATGCAGGGCTTCATGTTTCCTGTACTTAGAGTAAGCTCCTGACCTTTTCCAAGCTCCGAGACGGCAATTATACCTTAATTCTGACTTAACTTTGCACACCTTCTCGCACCAAGTGCAACGAAGCGATCGGTCCATGTCCGCGAGAGTTTAGAAACCAGACAAAGCCCAAGTCATTGGGTGGGCTTACGTATCTCTGGAGTAGGAGAGTTCCAAGTTGCCTAGGATTGGGTATGTTATAGAAGGTGCGTTATTCAATAAAGCAATGGCGATCGCGAAGGGAGAGAAACTGATGCCGAAAACAGTCAAATGTAGGCTAGAACGTTCCCAGTAAGGCGAGATCTGCAGCTGGCCGATTTACTTCATGGACCAGTATTGCTTGCCATGCAACCTGGACTGGGGATCTAATTTCGAGATATGGTTGTATTTTACACCATTCAAGTACCACGGCTGGTGGAACCTCAACTGAGATAGTGGGAATGGAGATGAAAGTTAGCGTGCGCGGCGAACCTTCCCCGGAGGTACTTACAAGGGTGGCCAAACAGTCAAACTCGGCAGCAAGGATTGCGATAAAACTAGACCGCGGTTTCCCAGGGACAATGCATTCGTTAAACGCACACCGCGGACGATTGGTAAATAGGTCTTCAGCGTTGTTTCGCCTGTTAGAATGCGCATTTCCTGCTACATAAACCCTTGGGGTAACGGATACGTTCTTAATGTTACGTAGACGTTAAGGGGGGTAAACAATGCGTCCTTCATGCGGCGTAGGTGGCTGCCAACTACACTTCCAGAGCTCGTTTCTCATCCACAAGGACTTCCCATGAGCATGATGCTTCTACATAACCATTATGGCATGTAATAAGACGGAAGGTTCTGGGTCAATGGACTCTCAGGAGAGCGAAAACCCTCCTGGTGAGTCAGCTTCTGCTTTCCTTGGCACAAGACAAGACCAGATCCTTGATCTAATGAGGTACCCCGCTATTAAATTGGCGTCGTGGTCGCGGGGCTGCAGTCCCCTTGGATGATGTGTTGTTCCCTGAGCTTGTTGAATTGTTAAACGAGCCTCAACTGTCATAGATGTCTCGCTGTAGCCAAATCTTTGGTCATCTACGGCTCACTTATTACGAGGGCTTGCCACTATGTAAAGAGTATTGGGGTTCATTGAACTTGGATAGTAGTCGGTGCAAAGCACTTTATTAAAAGGTATTCGGCTGTGAACGAGTCTAGAACTCAAATAGAACATAGTCCTAGGGCCTTTTGACCGGGCTTCTTCTCCTCTTGGCAGGCGCTGGTTTCGAAAACGAAGTATCAGGCGTTGCCATTTGGCCACCTTCCCTTTGCTGCTCATCCTCATCCGCCAGCGATAACGCAGAACCGGCCCCCAGGGATTCTAGATGATGGCTCTGCAGACTTTGAGATAGGCCAGTTGAATCAGACAACGCCGGCACATCAAAATCCAGTTTTGCCGGCAACTGATCAATAGCTGAGCGGATCTTCTTCAAGTGTTCTGGCATCCATGTATTATACACGTTCCTGGTGAATCGATAAGCTGTCCACTTCTCTCTACCGTCAAGTGCCGTGAAGTCGAATTTGTGGATTGGGTGACGGTAATATTTTGTTTCGTTTCCGTTGATCACCGGGTAGTAGCCATATATCCTAACGGAACAATGGTCGTGCGAAATAGAGAAGGAGAGAACCTGCCGGTTAACCTCTTCCTCACGCTTCACGAGTCGGAACAGCTCAACGATGCCCCGCGCCGCAAGGGTCATGCTGTGGGCGTTCTGACGGTCCGCAACGTCCAGCGCTGCGGCGCCACACTTCACTTCACAGGCCATGAAGGGAAAGTACATGTAATACGTGGCCATGAAGAGGGATAAGTCGCCAGTAAGAAACTCGCCAATGAAGGGTGACAGCTTCGCAAGCTGCTCGTCGGTGAATGCCTCTCGGCGGAATCCCACAGAGTAGTCTGGCTGCGGGCGGGTTCCGGTCAGGGGGACCGAGTTGTTCCAGCCTTCATTGACACTTTCTATCAGTTCTTCGAGCGGTGTAGAACCGAATGTCGCAAGACTCTCCGCCGAAGGAACGATCAGCCGAGAAACATCTTGGATGACTCGGGCTTCATTCTTGTTGTGAATCTTCTGGCACGTGAGTTCAAAAATGTCGTCGCGAAAGAGGGATTCCTTAGGAACCGTTGGCTTCTCCTCGAGCAGCATCCTGCAAAGTTCCTTGACTTCAGTAGCGACGTCCAAGGTCGACTTGACCATGAAGCTGCCTTTCGTTGCTAATAACGTTTCGTAGCGTGGATCCCTATAGGGCGCACTCTTCTCCTCTCGCGGCCTCTGGTCACTCGGCGTCGCGGACGTCGCGGAGTTCGACCGCTTACGTCCGAGAACCGACGAGGACCGTTTCCGTGCCAGGGCATGTTCAATATATTCCATGCCGGGCTTAGAATACTTGTGCGGCCAATGACCTTTCCTCGTCCAGTACTCGATAGGGTCGCAATTGTTTGTTGCAGGCCCACCCTGGGCATCTCCAGAAGCAGATTGACTGGAAAGTCGCCGCCGTTTCGCAGAGGGTTCGATACCGAAATCGCGAGTATCTTCGATCGTCCGCTTCGGTTCTTGGCGAGTACTTGGCAAAGGCAGGTTTGGCGATGGCTGAGGCGTCTTGAGACGCGGGCTTCTGCGTACCGAAGCGTCTCGGGGCACTTCATATAGCAAGTTTTCATCCGGCGAGTTGCGACCGTTCTGGGAGGCTGTCTGCGCTCGAGTCCGGGCCATGGCGAGCAAAGATTTGAGGAAGAAAAAGTAAAACCATGTAGTCGCCGCACGTCAAATGGGGATGATGACCTCGCATAAAGAAAAGATCCAATGACATCCAGTGGTTAAGCGCACCTGTGCATCGGCGGGGACGCCATGTTTAGGACGAGGTGCCATGTATAATGATAGTTCGCGATTGAATTGACAACGAGTTAATGGCCCAAGCTTCGTGTTCCTTCCAGGCCAATCGTTCTTATGCCGCTCGGAGATTGTGCAACTTTAGATCCGTGCGGCTACGCTGTCTCTAATTATAGATGCGGGGTTGCGGGGTGAAATGTTTTCACCTACTAAACAAAACACCAAAGAGCATATTAAGGGGTCAAGAACTGATAAGAAGTAAGTAAACATATATAATTGAATATTCTTCTAAGCAGGTTTTAAACCTGGCCAAGATACTAGAATGAAATTTCGGCTTCGGTCATTTAAAGATAGTACTTGATTTTAAACGAGGACGTATCCATGATTTCTACTTTGCGGGCCTAAAAGCTGTTAAGGCTCTCGAGTAACCTGACTCGATAACCCTACCTATAAGCTTGGCTTCTTAGGTCACGCCCCGCAGGCATGCGCTTCCGACGCAAAGCAGCAGACCCAACTTGACCTTAGGAGAGTCGCCTTCGGCGTGGCTGCCCACCCAACTCAGAGTCCGCCTTTCTTTTATGACCACGAGTGCCGAATATCGCCGCCAAACCACCCTTCGTAACTAGCCCTTCAATCTTGTACGGGGCACCGCTTAAGGGGAAGGCGGACTGGACCGGCCTTCCCTCAACTTCATGTCAATGCATTGGCCTGCAGTAAAATCAAGTACTAGCTGGACGTTTCCATGAATATCAGTAGTCGGTTCTATTCGCATTTCCTTGCCGTCGATGGAAAGGAAAGAACTCGCAAGGCGCTCCAGAATGCGAGCTAACGCCGGGTCTCCTGCTTTCCTCATACACATCATTTGGCCTTGGATACGAAATCGCGAGCTCGAATTACTTGGGATGGCGCTTAATTCGAAGTAGAACAGAGCTGCAAAAAAGCGCTGGGCAAGCTCGTCCACCACAGCTCGCAGACCTGCATCTCGAAGTACAAGGGATCTCAGCAAAGGCATTGAAGAGGTGTCATCCAGGGGAATGGAGCCTTGCAGCTTGATGTCAAGCCGATAGTACCCATCCTCTCGCGGCGCACTCTTCACTAGACATATGGCGTCGTTCCAAGTCCTGTCACCACGTAGGAAAGACAAGTACGCGTGGACAAGCCGTGGCAGCCAACCAGTGCGCCGCCATTAACCCCGCGACGTCTCAATGACCATGTCCGGTTCAGACAGAGAGCCTGTGCCTAGGTTGACAACATAGTCCGGCGTGGTATCCGCCGTGAGCTTCGAGAATTCGGCCAGACCAATAATAGTAGGGTTATTCCGCACAACACCGCCATCTTGAAGCACACCGACTTCTGGTACATAATAAAGCGGGAAATACCTGGTTCTCCGTTAATCATGAGCTAATAGTACATTAGCGAACACATACATCGAAGCGGCGGACGTACACCGGGCGCTGCTTCGCTATTAGCAAATAATGCTTCTGTCGAGGTCTGACTCACACCCGAAACTTACACTTCCCATGTTTTAACATTATCGCAGTTTTAAGGTACGATGTAGCCAGTCCTCGTGCCACCGATTGCGTTGTAGTTCGTGAAAAGGTGGGTTACCGGCGGTTTGACACTTGCGGTCAAGATCCCGATTTTCGTCCCAATCGCTGTTGCATACGATGGGGCCGTCATCTTCTTATTCCCAAATACCCCCTGAAGTGCGTTTTCTATTCCTTTTCCCGAGTACAGGTAACCGAAAAGAAAAAGATGCATCCACTTAAACACGAAAAACACGATAACGAGTAAGCGCGCAGGTTTATAGAACGCTTCTTCTGCTAATATTTATAGCTTCCGGGTGCAAGTCGCTGCCGACCAGCCTTTCTCGTACAAGCCAAGGATAACCAAGCCGCCTGTATCACGGTTAGCTTGAAATGGAGAGAGCGAAGTAGCACTGACCAACGCTAACGCCGTATGCCATGCTGAAGTGTTCCTGGACTGGGATTGGCAGATCCAAGCGGTCCTGGACAAGTTCCAGAATGGTAGAGGGGATGATGCCGCCGACACCGCCCCCATCGATACAGAGAATGCCATGGCCTGCTGTTGGGGGACGAATCCGTACGACGAGCTCTACCAGCTCCTGACAGAGCTTACAGTTACGAAGGCGAAATAAAAATGGATCAGAAGCCTCTGACTGGCCGAACACCTGAATACAGTTATCACAAACCGCATGTCTACATTTCAGTGTATGTTGTGCAGATGAGAAAACAGATGAAGCAGGACTGGCTGCTTTTAATGTGATGCCATACGTCAACGTATTTCGCAAGTACGTTTTCATGAATCGTCTTCGCAGACTAACCGTTCAATAGTTGTGCAAAGAGGGACTCCAGGTCAGCTAGGACAGAACTACAGAATACGCTCGGAAGGAGAAGACCACCGAGGCGGCCTTTAAGAAAGGCAGCCTTTGCGACTTGTAGGCAAGTTTTGCTGTATAGCTTTTGGAATACCTCGGCAGGTTTGAACACTCCACAACTGTCAGCACTGGTTCGGGTGAAGGGGCTTTGGGCACCTACAATGCATCTCAGGGAGGTACTGATCAAGAAGAATGCTCGAGGCAACCACGGGTGCTGCGAAAGTGCGCAACTGACTAGCCGCCGATATTTGTGATATGAAGTTCTCCAGATGGATCGCCATGTCGGGATCGACGGGAAAGTCCTGTCTAGCGGCAGACAGGCAGTCAAACGAAGTACGTGGAAAGCTGCTCACCGTATCGAGCGCTCGATCGAACAACGCATTGAGGTGCTTTACCGAGAATATCGTGCTTGCTTCATGCCGCTCTCGGCGGACACTCTGGGCATGGTCGATCAGAAGAGGATATGTCTTTCTATGATCGGAATCATGCAGGTCCAGGAAGAAAACTTCGGAGAAGTAGTCATTCGGCGCACTTTCACCCAAAAGGGTGTCGAAGTCTCGCTCTATGGCTCCTTCCCGCCCTGCCCATCGATGACCAGCAAGTGCGATGAGTATCCTGGGAGGATGGTCTAGTCGCGGAGTTGGCCGGCCTGTTTTAACTAGCAAGGCCAAGTGTTTAGCGATGCTTTCCAAGTCGTCGAAGCTATAGGCGTAGAAGCAGAAAACATCGACAAAAGGGTATAGTAATTAAGAGTATATAGCTACATCTGCTTGTGCTTGAGATGTACACGCCGGGGGGGACATTTCCATTGTTGGACGGCAGCACTGGATTGTGCTCTTTCTCGATTCGTGAAGAATGGCAGTTCCAAGCAAGAGAGGAAATTCACTGTCATTATGGAAATCAAGGCATATGCCTGTTGCTATTCTTTTGGATCTTCGGCATGCCGGTGGACGCCGGCGACAGCCAACCAGTACAATGAGGCTTGGGGCCGAGTCTTCAGACGGTAGCGATGAAGTGAGGTCACGTAAGCGCTGCGACGCCGCGATAGCAGGCGCTTCACCCCCTGAAGACCAAATCCAGTGAGAACAAGGAATCAGCATTGCGAATGTGGTTATGGAGCATTCTGCTAGAAGCCCAAATCGAAAAAGAAGTGCCATTACTTGTCTTTTTATACTTTATTGGGATTAATGGCTAGATGGCTTCTGTCCTGTGTACATTTCCCGCACTCTATTCTTATCTATGGCCAAAAGTGGCCGTCGTCCGTAAGCAGCATGGCAATATTTCTGGTTATTTCATTAAAGTGGAAGAATTCATAATCCAGCTTAGGCTCCAATCACTCTTCTATAAAGTGTACGGGTTCGCTATAACTTCTAACCATCGGCATAAGTGCACCAGGTGCGGCCGATGCCGCTCCAAACGGTTCCATCAGGAGTTTCCTGCTGGGCCAGGCCATCCTCAAGTGGAAGGAGTTTGCCGCCGCTGTCTGAGTCTTCCTCCCGACAACCCAGTTTTGCATATTCACCACCATCATTAGCTTCACCTTCCGAGACTTGCCCCTGGAGTTCCTCAAAATGACCATCAGGAGGTATCGCAACCCTCATCACAAAACGCGGGGTGCCCGAGGAGCCCTTTACTTTCTGACCCCCCTCCTGAGTACGCTGAGTACCCAACTCACCAGGATAATGTTCAAGACAGACGAGTTGAGCTTACGGCCGACCAAGGAGACAGTATCCATACTATGAGAGCTGAGCTGCCGGCCCATAAAGAAAACAACATACAAAGTGGTCGAGCTGAGCTACCGACCCGCCCACGTAACAACGGCAGGCGGGCCATATTCATTGACTATTGCCAAGACGAACAGCCACCCCCGGTAGGACCGAAGCCTTCACTCAGCCGGTTCATTCATCGTTTGAATTCACTTCTGGACTGAAAAGAGTTAGTTACGGGCGACCAGAGAGGAGTGGAGGGATGGACCTTTCTGTTATTCAACAAGGTCTTGGCAGTTCCCTAGGAAATCGCCAAGAGTTGTCACTTGCTCTTCGTAGGCTACCTAATTCCTCAAAATGGAGCTGTTTATAGCCATTGAACACTGTTACGAAACTGGCCTGCGTTTCTATTTATAGAAAATATCATTTTGCTTACTTGACTCAATTTTTTCTTCCTTCCTTAATCCGACGCGTACTAATGTTATCCAGAACCGTCCAGTAGCTTCAACAGGCTAGTAGCGTAGCTAACTCAATTGAAGCACGTCGCGAAGTGCTGCCTGCCTCTTACTGGCCACCGTACCCCCACCAACAAGAAAACAATCACCTAGGTACGCAAGGCTTGCTTAGCCTATGAGTTGCAAGCCACAGGTCTTATTTTTACTATCCCATCGCTAACCGCAACATAACGCCAATCAACCGGTGAAAAACATCAAATTAAGTACGGCGCTAAGTACGTTTTAGCCAGGACGCTCCTTCCAAAACACGGTCGACTCACAACAGAATACGGCCAATCAGCCATACGTAATTATATTTCACGGTCCACCATAACCAGACTAGTCCAAGACTTCCGAGCAAGCCTGAGAATGTGGCGACATAGTAGTATGGGATATTCCCGATGGCAAACCGTACCGCTCTTCCTGTTACTAATCGATGCAGAGGCCCGAATGCTTCCGGAAACACAATGCTGCCGGCGAGGCAAAGCCAGCGAAGGAGAACCGCGAACATATTGTGGGAAGTCTGAGTTCTGCGAAACTGGGCCGAGATAGTATCGTCTCCTGCCGCCATCACAAGAGATACGTCTTCATGATCGAAAGAAATGTGTTTTCCACATGCCATTTGTGCCCTGTAGCGGGTCGGCGAGTTGGTTTAAATACAGTCGCTCTCCGTCCGATTGTGGCATGCCTGAAGGACAGTTCCGTCCAACCAGGTCTCCCTTCGAGCCATTTGAAGGAAGCTCCTCGCTCTTTTTTACGCGGGTCGAGCTTCCTACCTACTGTGCCCATCATGGAAATCCCCGAGTATTATGCAGCCTCCCTCGCGGCAGTCTTCGTCTTACTGCTGGTGCCTCTGCTGCTGTACACGGCCCGATGGCTACGAAAACACGTCGGTCATAATTAGAACTGTCTACTGCACCCTTTACTTCCATCTTCCATCTCCTTCAGCGCTGTCATCCCAAGATACGAGGCGGCTGTATTCTGTTTCTTACTTGCTACAAACATTCTATACGTCAGTGTCGACAATACTAACATCGACGAGGTTATAAAACGCCTCGGCCATATGGCTCTTATTAATCTCGTACCGATCTCTTACGGGGCGCATATAAACCACATTACCAGCATTTGCGGTATCCATCATGATCGCTACTTCCGATTTCATACATGCCTTGGTATCGTTTTCACCGCAGAATCTATCTTGCATGCCGTTTTTACATTACAGCGCCGTAACTTTTCGACCATTTCCCACGCTGAGCTCCTTGTAAGTTTCCGGTTCCCCTTTGGATCACGCCTAACTGGGCTTAGGCATTATGTTCCGTATGCGCAATTCTCGTGTTCTCCCTCCTTCACTACTGGGTTTTTGAGCTCTTCTCCTACATCCATACGTTCTTGGCTTTGTCAAGCCTAGTAGCGTTGTGGTTTCATCTTCCGCCGACTCTAGTGAATGAAAGGCCCCGACTGTACATCTTACTCTGCTCTATTCTGTTTATCTCGATCAAAGTCTTTAGGTACATCAATGTCATGTACCTGAGCTTTTCAGGTAGTCGTCCTAGTATGGCCACCATCGAGAAACACGGTGACTGTGTCGAGATTCGCGTACGAATGGCTCGACCACTCAAGTTCCATGCAGGCCAGTTCATTTATCTTAGCTTGTGGGGCATATCCGGTCTTTCTGGTTTTGAGTATCATCCTTTTCAAATATGTTGGGAATATGCGGACGAGCATGCGCAACAAGTAATTGTATTGCTTGCTCAAGCAAGACGTGGCTTTTCGAGAAGGCTTCTACTGGCTACTCCCTACCAGCATCGGGCCTTAGTCGAGGGCCCATATGGCAAGACCTTATCCTTTGGTCAATACGGCACAGTCTTACTATTCGCAACTGATATGGGTATAGCGGGCCAACTGCCATATATTAGGAAGCTACTAGAGCGGTATCAGCAGTGCAAGGTCAAAACACGAAGGATTGCTCTATTCTGGGAGCTAGAAGCCGAAGGTAGGAGGTCTGCTTATCCATTTGAGCTTGTACTAACGTCCATTAGGATATCGGTACTGGGTGAAACCTTGGATGGACGAAATGCTCTTGTTGGATTCGGATTATGTGAGCATCATTGAAGTCTCATCCCAGCAGTTACTGACTGCATGAAGATCCTTGATATGCAGCTGTATATCCGGGGACATTTCCTGTCGCAAAACACATCCGAGGGTGACGTAGTTCCGCTAGGGGAGCACAGTCGCATCACGTTAAACTATAAGGCCATGTGCCCCGAAATACTAGTTTCCTCGGAGATCAAGGCGCGTAAGGGGTTGACATTAGTTTCCCGTAAGTACACTATTCACCTGCTCTAGTCTATCTCCATCACCACTGACTAAGGCAGTATGCACCAACCCGGCGACGACTCGAGCCATAATGAGAAAGAGTTTCGTACGTCCGACTGGCCAGGTTACCGGGGAAGAGGACGACCAACACATCTGGCAAAAAGATGTTCACGTTAAGAGATTGGATTTCCAGCCTTGGGCGCCAGCCCGAGGATAACTGGGAACTCGGGTTTGACATTTCCGCACAGCTCCCAATGCGGCGGGGTGGATTTGTGTTGCTGAAGCAATTCCTTCGCTTTTTAGTGTTGTTGCAAGTGTCTTTCTCTCGAACTTAGATAGGAGGTGCGAGCACATCTTGATTGTAAATGTCCCGATGTTTCAGACTGAAGTCGTCTCTTACTTGCTTGTTTCGTCACTAGCTCTGGAGTGCCGGGGTCTCTTTGACGAAACTCTTAGATTCATCTAGCCACCATGCAGTCCTTCGAATGATTGCTCGGCGCCTTGGTTGTGAAGAGTGAAAGGACGAGTTTAGGAAATACATCGCCCACCAGCTGCCGCGTTATAGGAGGCGGCCAAGCCCCTGTAATAATAGGGAATCTAAAAGAAAATGGAACACTCTTCATCTTTGCGCTGGCTTAATGAATTCTCTCATCTTCTCTCCGCTTCTTTTCAATTGCTCTTCGTTTGCTCCTTCGTCCCTAGTCTCTGATTCGTGCCTGGATGTACCTCGCCGCGATGACCTCCAGGCCACGCCCCTTCTCCGTCAACACGGCAAGGCGCGCTCTTCGCCGAAGATCGGCCATTGGCGCGCTACGAAACGCATCCTCTTAACGAAGGAGGACGCCAAAGAGAGGCTCGAATTCTGCTATTATTAGTCTCGAGCGTGCCTCAGGCAGCTGATGCTTTCCCTCTTTTCGGACGAATGTACAATCCGGAACGAACCCTTCACACAGGCCGCTGAGTCTTCTGCTACAACTCAGAACGCTACCGGAAGGACCTCATTAGCCCTATATATCATGGTAGGCCTAGAATCAACCTTATGATATGGGCTATGGTGTGATAAAGGGAAGGAGAGGCAGGAACCTCCCCCTTAATCTTCTGTAAGGAAGATCCGGACTCTCCAGCCGGCGGCTTCACTTCTACCAGGTATATGGAGGTTCTCGAGGCTGCTCTACTTACCTTATATGAGCCTGGAGACCCTTTCATACAGGAAAATATGCGTAAACATCGACCCAATACTGTTAAAGAGTTCTTAGAATCAAGGGGCATCTAGACGTTCAAGTAGCTCGCACACCCACCTGATTTAAACCCTATTAGACAGGTCTAAAAGGCTTATAAAGGCTACGATCTATGAATCGAGCCTTTATTTCAAGACCTGAAAAACAACACACCACACCAGGCCCATGCTAGAGAGGTAGTTCAGTCGGCGTGGGCAGCCTTAGATCTAGGTCATATTTACATACTCCTACATTCTCTCCCTCATCGCCTTTCTGCCGTACGTCACGCTAGGGGCTGGCATAGTCATTATTCTTCAACCTCGTCAACTCCAAGTATCCCACCGCAGCAATCGTCGCTGGTGGTTATAGGTAAGCTTTATCTCTTTTCAGAGTCAGTGACCACCAGAAAGGAATTGGCTAACACCTAATTGCTCATATAGCCATGGCACTGCTGTCATGGCGGGCGCCGCTGGGGGCTTGTCCTCTATAGTCCAGAAGCAGATCAAGGGGGTCATCCTCTTCAGTTACACCAAGAACCTTCAGAATCCTGGGCGGCATCCCCAACTTTCCTCGTAATAGGTCCGAGGTGTACTGTAATCCCTCGGACGCTGTGCGCTATGGGATTCTTTTCCTTCTGCCTGCGCACTTCCTGTACCTGACAGAGTCGTCTGCCGTGGCACCTGCCTACGTCATCCGCCAAATTAACAGAGGGTGAAGACAGTAGTAACTCAATGCCTAGGTTCCATGGAGGTTTCAGTTTTCTTTCACGTTCTACCGTCATTCATTGTGTAAGAGCGCAGATGTGTGCTTGGGTTGTTGGTTTTTGGAAATAATCAGTTTCGTTTCGACGGCCTTATCGTCAAGCTCCTTACTTGCGTGGATATATTTGAAAATGCGCGGCAGACTAAGGGCATACCCAGAATGATCTTACCTCGGGACACTGGCAGCAAGGTAGTAGTAATCGCTGCATCCGTGGAGAGGGAGTAGGTCCCAGGTTCTCTGGATTGATGACAGCACCCTGCTTGATGACCAGTACCCCACTTGATGACCAGCACCCCGCTTGATGACAGCACCCCGCTTGATGACAGCACCCCGCTTGATGACAACTTCCTCAACAACAGTATCCTTGACGATACCCCTTGATGACACTCCACAACAATACACTCTCTTGTGATGGTACCCACGTACGGCAATGTAAGCATGTCAGCTTCGATTTATTTATATATGCCTAGGTTAAGGTTCTTTATCACGCGTCTCATAAGGCCTTTATAGACTTTCTTTACCATGGAATCTACAAATTGCCCTGCCGTCCACCAAAAGCGTCTGGTGAAGGTTGACTCCACAGTCTTCTCCACTAGAGATCTATGTCTCGAGACTCGCAAAGCGAAAGGCATGTCCTCCCCAGAATTTGCTCCCGAACAGACAGCGGCGGGTATTTGCGAAGGCGAAGAACAAAACGTTAAGTTCCTCGTGAGTTCCCACGCATTGAAACAAGCGCGCTCCCGACGGGCCCAGTCCCTACACGATGGGTCCATCGGGTTTGGGCCACCACTCACGACCTACGTAGTTGAAATACCAGAGGACAGCAGTTTTCGGGCTATGGAGACGCTGCTACGTATGGTACACCACCCAATCAAACAAAGCCCATGGTGCCGCAACACTATCGACCAGAAAGGCCTCTATGAAGTTACAATTTTAGCCGATGTGTTCGGTTTTATAGATTTCCTCAGACCTCGGGCGGAGGTTTGGCTCCACCACATTGGGCCGGGCAAAGGCACGCTAGCATTGGAGCGTACGCTCTGGGTTGCTTGGGTACTTGGCGACTTGGCAGTTGTCAAGGACATAGCCAAAGTTTTGGCCTTGAATTCTGCTCCTTGCGATTTTGATCGGACTACGATACCGATTCGGAAGCCTCCCGGAGTGCTAGGTACGTCTTGTGCTACTTGCCTTGGTCAACGAGCCCGAGCCCTATTAACGATTCAAGATGCCATAAACGCTCTGCGTCTCCAAGTTATTGGACAAATGCTGTCGCCGTTTTGGGCCGCGCTGGATGCCTTGAAGTACATCAAGCCAGGCGGCGTGGGACGTAGTATTTGCTGCAACCGAAACCTGTTCTTCCCAAGTCAAGGTCGCTGCGATGCCTGCGAGGCTTTTATGCTTGGTCAATTGCAGCGCGAGCTAGTCCGAAAGCGTCTATTGCCGCTTCAGCCGCTTGAAGATATTGAGATTAGTGTGGCTGCATTAGCTCGGATCCTGAAAACAGTTGATTCGAATATTGAAGCTTTGGACTCAAATCACAGCCAGTGCAAGCCGGTTCATGCTGCGGGCTCTCTGATTGACCAAGTTCTGGCGGATGCCGAAGTACAGCTTACAGACACATATTCGGACATGGCGGAGCCATCGGGGAGATGAAGTTCATCGCAGACAATCATGGCGATGGAAGCGAGCAATCTCAAACAAACGACAAGCCGCACAGGACCAACGGCGATGAAACCTCGTTTCGCTCGCAAAGCAAAAGGTTCCCTTCCGAGGCTCCCAATGCGCTGGATGAGATGGGGGCACTGGAGCCATCGCAAGAGCAACCAGCGCGACTGCACTCCTCGCACCACGATACGTCCTCCATCGCCACACTTTTAACTCTTCGGGAAATAATGAGGCATGACTTCGAACCCGAGATCGTCGAAAGGATTAGAAGACGAAGATTTCTGAATGCAGTTCTTGACGACGCGACCTAACATGAGAACCCATCACAAGAAAAGCACGCAAGACAGGGAAACTTACGAAACCCGACGGAACGGAAAGAACAGGGTTCTCAGGGAACTTGGAACTTTGAGGACAAAGCAAGCAAGAGGAGAAGGATAGTGTTACAAAACTGGTTTCTACAAGTCGTTGTTCTAAAATGTAGCTGCTGTTCGCTTATTTATACAGGCGTACATTTGCACGCTTGCCCAATATATCTGTTTCCCCAACAACATGGGTCAAATTCAGGCCCGACCGTGGCAGTACTTACGTTCGGTGAATCAAGAATGGGATGCCGGTAGCCTGCTAGGCTAGCGATATAGACACTCTAAGAGCCGGGCACAGAGTCAACGCGGATCACCTCTGGCGCGTAGATGAAATACCCTACCGTGATGGAGATATGCGTTCAGTAAACAGTGCATGACAGGCCCGCCACTAATTGAGCGTACGCAGTGGGGGAGTTCGCGCTAGACTCACAGCCTCTAATTGGCATCTGCATGCTTTTTCCTAGCTGCTCCACCCGTTGCTCCTCTTAATAGGCATCAGGCGCGCCGAGGACCACGGCGCGAGTGGAGGACAGCGATCAAACAGCCTGCGCGGTGTTTCTTCAGGGTCTATCATGTGGCTCCGATAGGTACAAACCGGCAAAGTGTCTGCTGTATTGTTTGCTGTGTGATGGAAGATAAACACTGTAAGAAACGCGCCGTAGACGCGCTGAGTCGTGGCTTCTGATTGGAGACCGTCCGCATTCTAGAAATACCTACATTGGCGCTGCGATAAGAGGTTGCCTTATTTAGAAATGGGGTATTTTCAACCAATTGGGACGAGCTTCCGTGCTAAGAATAGTTCGCCGGCTGCTGTTCATAGAAGCTTCCAAGTCTTAATTTAGAAACCCTTTCTGCGCCACCTTGTGTGGTTATTGGCAGTCCTTGGCGGTCAAGGTGGCGACGCCTGCCGGCTCATCTAGATTGTAAGTAATTGGTTTCGTGATGTTGAGTTGCTTGAGCAGCCTTGCGTAAGGCAGCCGCTAATAGCATGCCCCACAATCCAACTCCCAACCGGCCGATTCTGTACATCATTTATAAACACTCCTTCCAGTAGGCCACTGTATAAGCGCATACCTTTCGAAACCGGCACATAATTTGCGACCCGAAGAGGAAGCAAGGCTGACGGAGCTTATCGCTGGTGGAAGGCACTCGGAGAGATTAGTATCGTACTTTTCTTTGCCTGTATCAGGTATGACCTATAGGCGAGGTCAGAGTGCAGGCATGCCGCCCGAAGTAACGTAGGTGCCGCGTGAGCAGCGAGTTGCGGGTAAACCGAGGAAGTTAATTAGACAGCTTATCGGACGAAGAATAAACACACTTTCCCCCGACACTTACGCGCCTATGAGGTTGCGAGCTGGTGGCTATGTCACGTAGAAGTTCAGTAACGATATCGGCGGTGTTACCAGTACACCTGTAGGCTGGTCATGGCCAGGGTACAATACCAGCGACAGGTTGGGCTGGCAAAGGAGAGGATCGCTTCCGGCTACGGCTTGAACTGGCGCAGGGAAGGACGTGCTACCAGTACACCTGTGGGCTGGTCCAGGTGTAAGCCAGTGAAGGCCCTGGCTTGTTTGTTACCAGTACCAATTCTGTACTGGCCAAAACTGGACCGTGTACTGGTACGCATGTGCGCCAGTGAACTTGTGCACTGGGGAGGGGCTGATGTTTCTACCATGTGGGTTTGCTACCAGTACACATATGGGACAGTGAAGCCGTGAGCTGGTGACGAGCTGAGGGCACTACCAGCTACACCCTGAACTGGCGAAACGTGGATGCCGTTACCAGCTATCGGCGTGGGGCATTGGAGGTTTCTAAGGCCAAATGAGCGTTTGGAGGCTACATGTTTCCTTTTCAGTGAGCTGCAGCATTGCACTAAGCCGTCGTCGACGTTACCGGCGCTCCTTTTACGATAGAAAGCAAAGATGCCACTGGACCAGACGTTACCGGCCCACGGGCATACTGGTTCGATGCCCCTGCCCAGACTGGTCCAGGCTGCGACTGGTAGCGGCTATTTCTTATGCCGGTACGAAAGATCTCTAGTAGCGAACCCTTGTACTGGCTAGCTTACAGGTGTACTGGTGACGGTGACACCTGCCCTATTGGACGTGTACCCGCCGCTAATTTGGTAACGGATGGAAACTCTTAGGTGGTTCCTGAGCTACCTAAAATCTATTCTCGATTGCTTCTACCGAAATGGCAAAGAGTGCATAGCCACAAGTACATATGTTCAAGATACACGTCCACGACTTCCGACCACACCACACATCACATCCAACATTGTTGTGCCATCGATCTCAAATATCTTGCCGTCAAGGGCATCCATCCCCTCAAACCTATCTGTTCTCTCATTCAGTCGCACCGTAACCGGAAGCCAGTCGCCATTCGCACGAAGCTCAACACTCAAATCAGCGCCGTACAAGAGACGTTCTCGAGGTCGGAAGCATCACCATCTTGGAGGTGTTGCTCAGATTCGCCGCCTTCAACGCTTGTGTTCGAGCCGTCGTCGCTGATGTCAATGAAAGCGTGTTCGTTGAGTAGGGAAGCACATGGGCTCGTCTGGGCCAGCTCTGGAATCGCCATGCTTTTGTTATTCAGGTGTGGAGGAGTGAATGGGGTAATCGTGAAGGAAAGTGATGAGGGAAAGAATGTCTGGGGGACGAGCCCCCTTTATATCCCTCCGCTCGATGGATAAGGGGCCTCCCATTTTTCCGAATTACCCCCCGAACGAGGTAGTTGGCTGGCTATCCAGATCATGCCACTTGGGGTTGCCTAGTTTGTCCGAGAGGGAGCGCAAGGGAGCTACCGGAACTCGGATTATAATCAGGGGCATACTACACGGGGCTGCCTAGGTCCAGGGATCGCCATTCTGATGGTTGGGGCTCGGGTAGGCGATAAGATGTGTCAACCCTTTGCCTCTAGTGTTTAATGCCTTCAGGATGCTCTTCAACCCCTTTCAGTATGTGTGGACTCCTGGCATGAACTCGACACTGCCACAGAGTAAAGAAAGGCCTGCGCATTCATGCATCGAATCATGGTCATGTTCACAACGGAAGGTGGATACATGATGGCCTCGTTGCATCTACCCGATCCCATCTATCCCCGACCCTACGGCATCCCTTTGGAGGAGGCATCCAGCTATATGCTGATATAGCATCACCCTTATTGCTGAGAAGCGAGAGGCCTCCCCTTTCCGGGCTCATCCGCCAGCACACCATGTTGGTTAAGATGAGACACGAAAGCTCCTTAACCCACAGCTTCCGAGCAGATAGCCGAAGGCGTCTCAGAGGCGTCTCTGTTGGGTGGCGATGCTGTGTCGCGACCTGCACGCTGGCACTGTTACAACGGCGACCACCACCATGGAGAGTGGTTGGCAATGACTTCAGTGGGTAGGCCAGTCATGCGCTCGAAGCCAGGCGGTCACAGGTGCGCTGCCTGAGGAGGGACCTGAATATTTAAACCCTCGACGCCCCGTGTCGATGCCTTTTGAACTTTCCCTCCTTTATCACACTTCTTCTCCCCAAATCAAGTCAGCACGAATTCACCACACCTCTACTTTCTCGAGCAAGTGCGCGCCTGCCATTTCCACCAAACATCATTGAATATGTCACCAAGCGCTACCAGCATCAGGAACGAGTCCGCTCACGGCGACCGAGCAGGACCACGTACAGCTGCCAATTCTTCCACCACCTCGTCAGGTCGCCACCGTTACTATGCTGTCATCCCCCGAACAGGACCACCTAAAGCTGCCAATTCTTCCACCACGTCAGATCGCTGCGGTTTCTATGTTGCCAGTTCCCGAAACGAGCAATGGTCTCTCAAAAGCATCTCCAATCCGAAACTCGAGAACAACGTAGTCAAGTTCACCGCTACGTACCACGACGCTATTGTAGCGCGCGATTCGGTTCATTCGCATGACGCCCCGAATCTGGACGTTTCAGAATATGGGACAGAGACCGAGGCATTCTATCCAATTGCCTCTTTTATTTCTGACATCAAACACAAAGGGAGGAGAATGGCTTACTTTGTCAATTTCTATGATCATCAGGTCGAGGTGAAAGACCTCGGCGGATACTGGTTGAACCGCGCAAGGGAACTCGTTATGGAGAAATGGGGAAAGGGGAAAGGGAGGAAGATTTGGAGGCGACAGCTCCGCTACAAGCGGACATACGAGAGAAGCATGTAAAAGCTATCGAGATAGCTATTATTGGTTAGTAAACGGATAGTCAATGTTGCATCAATGTCCTTAATGCTTGCTCTACTGGTTAGAGGATTCATTTCAGTATGCACGTGACGCTTATTATTAGGTTTACACTTTTGTATTCCCTTGTTGGGTACTTCATCCATACTTCCTCTTGGACACTATTGCCATATCAACGCTGGCATCATCCTTCCCCTCGCAGGTTTCTTCCCCTCCTGTCAACACTCCCCTTATCAACGCTGACAATAGCCCCTTGCCAACTGCCCTCGACGACGCCACCCCCTCCTACGAGCCGCATAACCCGGCCGGGGAAGCCACCTCCAGCCACGCTGGCTATGACCGGACAGCGTGGCTGGAGGTGGTTTTGCCGACTGTGCTTAGGAGGGATGGGCGTCGACGAAGGGAATTGAGCTGGCGTTGACGAGAAGGATGGTTTGAACGGCTTGGTCCGTCGTGCCGTCAAATCAAAGACTACCTTCACCGGGAGACCGAGCGTACGCCGAAGGGCAAGCCCATGGAGCTCAGCCTCGTTCAACTGGCATTTACTCGTTTGACGGAATCACGTAGTGTTCTAAATGAGCTGCGAAACAGGACTGTGTACATAGTCGTGCATTGGCTTGATTAAGCCATGGCATGATGTATTCAGCTGGCTATGGCAGTGGTATTGGGTCAAACCAGCCTCTCGGCTTCTTGTTTCGTTCCTAAACAGACTCATTATGATTTTCAGCCACTACCCATGCATCAAATGTCACGCTGCATAACATTAGTGATAGCTCTTAAGAGCTCCACCTGTCGCCGCAATCCGTCCCTATAGGCCTTCTCCTTCGAAGTCAGCGCCCAGTCTGGTAAACTTGGGTGCTCTAACGCCCATTTCGCCACGACTCTCTGTCCAAAAGTACAAGCACGGTCCAGCCGGACTATCTCCATTCGCATCTGACTCCAGTCGACAAGGTGGCGGTACAGAACGGCTAGTTCTGGTCCCATTCCATGTACGCTATACGTCTTGCTGATGCGGTCTTGAAGCTGTTTTTGTGCCAAGTCGTAGTCGGGGTCCTTGTATCCCGGTGTGCTGAGGTCGCGTACGCGTTGTCGAAGGTGCGCAACGTCCGCCTTCAGCTTTTGGAAAGGAGCCGAAACCCTCCCAAAGAGGCGTCTTTTTCCCGACTTAGAGGCGCGGCGTGGGGTATTGACCGGCATGATTAACATATATCCGGTTGAAGAGCTAGCTGAGGGATGCATGATATTACGAGGTCGTTGGTAGAGTCATGGAACCCATATTTATCAAGCCCTCCATAGAGCGCGTCTGATTCCGTACGTCCCCTTGGGGCAAACGAGCAATAATGGCTGACGTCCAGAACCAGCCGGCCGTGGATGTACTTAAGGACCGCTGACGCGCAGCACCATCATTCCTCGGGGTATGGTCAAAATGAGATTGTCCATCCCCATCTTGCTCGCTCCCATCGCGGGTGTGTTAGGCTTGGAAGTATCCCCTGGGGACACTGTCAAGTTCGAGTTCCAGGTGGGAACGCTCAAAGCCATAGGCTCCCTAGAGTTCGAGCCTGATTACTGCCCCCACACACAAAGCTCGCCGCAACCAACGACGACAACCACGGAGAGTTCCTTGAATACCCCGACAACCAACGCCAACACGGGCGAGACTCGACGTATCACGAGAACTGTAATACAAACTGTGTTTGTCACCATCACGAATTCCACTCCCAAACCAACTACAGCACCACACTCTGGCTCGGTCCGGACGGCAAGCGCCAACTGGACAGGTAGCGCGAATGGGACAACCCGCGCTGTGGGTACAATTGGTACGCTCGGCAGTCTCATGCCGACTAACAACACGTTCGGCAATGTCTCCTTTATTCGCTCGCCGGCCCCTACGGCGGGCCTAACGGTCACTTCAGATGGAAATACTCTAAGCCAGCGAGTCTGGTACTATTATACGATGTTAATAATTGCAAGCAGTGTCTTAGGTATTTAGATAGTCAATCTCTAGCCAACTTTCCTCGCTTTTCTCCGTGTCGTTGGCGCCTCGTATGAATTCCCTGCGGTTGCGCGTTTCCTCTTTTACTGTGTCGGAGGGTGGCTCTTCTCCGCTCCTATGTGCCTCTCCGCCTCCGAGTCCTTCTCCGCCTCCGAGTTCTTCTCCGCCTCCGAGTTCTTCTCCGCCCCCGAGTACGTAGCCTCTATCAGCATGCATATATCGTCCTCCGAGTCTCTGTCGTCGCCAGGCACCGGTATCAGCACCTTGCTTTCCCAGGCATTCCGGATGAGATGCAAGGCGTCGAGCCGTAGCTGCACGGCGTCATGGCGACCTAGGTTCTCGACGGGACGGCACATCATACGCTGGCGAGCGATAGCAACGACGCAGGGACCACAGCTGGTACCATCGCTTCGATCCGGAATGCTCTATCAAGTCTGTTAGTAGGTCGCACTAATCTCCCGGGCGGGCGGACGAACCTGCTCCCTAAATCGAAGATGAGGAAACTCGGCCTTGCAAGCTGTCTGCGATATGGTTAGCACCGAGTCGGCAGAACATGTGAATAAACGTACTTGAACATCCTTCGTGTCATAGCCTCCCGTGTCGTAGCAGTAGATCTGTTCATCGAATTCGTTGATCTCAAGCAGCGCGAAATGGTTGTTCCGTAGATGAAGCGGGAAGAAGCAGACTAAGCGAGCATCTGCTGCAGGTCCATTCTCCCACGTCTTGACCATTTTCTTCCACTTCTTGACCTGTTGAGCAGCCCACTGCAAGGGTTGATGTAGCGCTGAGCCTGTCTTGTCGTCATGAATCGAAACGGTAGACCCGACGCGCATACATAATAGCTTGTCGGCTAGATGCATGCACAGCTGGATTAAGTCTCCACTGAACCATATCTCTTCCTTGAGTCTTTCAAGGATGGTGAAGTAGAATCCCCAATCCAAGTCCCTGATCTTGACGTAGAGTCTGTCCATGCCACTCGATCCATTCATCGGCCCTGCGACCGACTCTCTGATCGACTGTTGAAGATAGCTCACCTCCTGGGAAACAGACTGTGGCGAGAGCTTCAAGAAGCCCTTTGTCATTAATGCCTGCTCCATGATAACGATGTTTGTTCGTCCCGTTGATACGAACATGTCGAGCTGTGTCTCGAGTTGCCTAAGTACGAACATCTTTCCGGTGGACTCTTTAAGGGCAGGTATAAACTGCTCCAGCGAGTTTTCCGTTGCCTTGCCAAACGCCCTGCGTAATGTTAGTGGTAGCTCTCCGCGTGAAAATACCCAGCACCTACCATGTGTACCTGAACAAGATACCAAAACCGAGCCCGTCCACAATTCGAGACCACCTTCGACCACGTGTGAGCTTTTTTCTGACGTATGCGCGGCGCTCGGAAGGGAACCTTTTCGACACGTTCTTCGATGCAGCCTTTTCCAAGTTTTTCGTTTTCTTCCAAGTCGCGAATTTAAGCTCTTCTTCTTTGATTTTCCGAACTTCAAGCTGCGTTTGGTCTTTGTGCCATCGGAAAAACGCCATCGTTGCCAAGGCAGACAAGATGGAACTCTTATCTCGATCTGTATCGGCGGCTGCGACCAGCTTCACCCAGTCTGATCCGTCTGAGTATGTGATAGTACCTCGCTCTCCTCGCAAAAAGCGCCACACTTGTTGGATATTATCTTGGGAATTTCCAGGGACGCTGAAGCCTTTCACTTGTTCAAAGCTTTCGGTGGCAAAATCAGTTTCCGACTGAGTGACGAGCCTCCAATAGGGGTATCCCTCAACACCGACAGTAGACTGTGTTGGTGTAGTTTCCCTGCTTTCGGTGGGCGGATTCTGAGGGCTGCTGCCCACCAGTGTTGTCGCGGTGTACTTCGAGGGGGACACCCTGGGGGTTCCGGGGGGAGCTGTCGATTCAGGCGAACCCGCTGTAACAGGGATATCGTCGTCGAGAGGTGAAGGCATTGTCAAAAATGGCTCTTGGGCATCGATGTCGACCAGATCCAAAAGCGAGTCATAAGGTTCGCTTTCGGGCTCGCATTGTGCTTCTACTCCTGATGATAAGATATCGTCAGGCGCATGTCCAGAATGAAACTCGTCTTCCTCGAGCGGCAGGCTGTTCTCAATTTCGTGCTCAGCCTCGGTTGCACCATCCTCTTCAATCTCGCCTGGGGATTGGCTGTCTTCGATCTCATCGTCCGATGTGTCTTTCTCAGACTGAATTTCTTCTGGTGATTGGTAGTCCTCAACCCTGTCCTCAGGCTCAATTGAGAGATGCTTGTCTCCAGTTTCGTCATTAGGCTCAGAGGCAAACCCATTAAGCTGAACCTCTTCAACTTCTTGACCTTCCTCAAGTCTGTCCGGAGCGTCAATGCTGGACCGGTCATCATGAAAGTCTTCAACAGGGGCCTGATACTCTGCGGGCACGGATATCTGGCCATCTTTGTCCTGGTCGGTGGCATAAAGCTCTTGGCAACACTGAAGAACCTTTTCGAGTGAAACTTGCAAGTTCTCCAACTCAGAACTGGGGAAACTCAATAATGTCTGCTTGAGAGTGTCGGTATCCTTCGAGAGGTTGATCAGCTTAGTGATGAGAACTGCCGAATCCAATCTCGAAGCGACCAGAGCCGCCACTTCATGATCAGTCTGAATGGGAGTCAAAGGTTCAACTAAGGGTGGCTCGGTTCTGGAATGGTGCCCGGACTCCGGTGGCTGTCGATCGGCCAGCATAAACTGCAGCTGACAAGATGAACGTCGCATGATTTTTGTGATGAGGAGGTTGAACGAAGGGTTATTCTGATCTTAGCATATATTGGAAGTTGGGAAGAAAGGAGTACAGATGCTTCCATTTTCTGGTGCGGGATGGTTGCCTTCATATAGCCAAAGCACCCCCTGTAGATAATATGTTATTCTATGACTGACCAGCCTTAGAACACGTCTTTTCGAAATAACGCCCTCGCCCTAGTGAGCTATGTAGATCGACTTCGCTGTTAAGTCGAATTCTCTTGAACTCCCCTTGACGGAGACTCTCTAAGAAGTCATAGGTACCAATAACCTACACTGATGGCTCCGTGGCAGTGACCATCGGCATGTGGGCTTCTTTCTAAATGATTCTATGAGAAGCCAACATCAGAGACAATCTATCTCAATCAACACTGCCACAAAATGCATCTCGGATATCCGGAAGGTTTCCTAAAATGCCTTCGTAGCTACCGGTTTTCATCCATGATGTGACTAGGTGTACTTTCTCCAATCAGCCCCTCCACGTTGGCTTCCCATGGGGCTGCGGACGCTGAGGGCCTGCTTGAAACCTCTGTGCCAACTCGTTTATCCAATAGAGTTTCGCCTGCAGATGTATTGATGGTGAATCACCAACGCCATATAGCGCCCCAGGTGAGTGTGACCACGAGCCAAGCGCTTGATCACATCCAGGGGCATTCTGTCAACCCATGGACAGATGACTTTGCAGGAGGCCATCACCGCTAGATGATTTTCTAGCCTCTTTCGGTGACAGTATTAGATATGCTTCCTCTGTTGAGGCTTCCCTTGAGGTACCCAAGATGACACGACCTCCATAGACGCCTCGAGCCCCTGTCTCGATGGTTTCACAGGAAGTCATCGCCACTATGACTGAATCTACCAACATTGTCAGCTTCTTCCAGTGTCTTCTAGATGGTTGAGAGGTCTTTGGTCCAGAATCTATGGGGAAAAGGGGACGGCGTCCATCGACACCTCGCATGGCTTCCAGTAACGAGGTAGATAGACGATGCTCTTGGGTATATGGCATTGCCCCAGGTTTATTGGCATTTCATGTGATAAACCATAATCGCTTCAGGTATTCATTAAGGCTGTCGTCCGCTCCTCTCCCATCGTAATTCTCCGTTACTTTTTGTTCTATAAACACCTCATAATCACACGAACTCCATATCAGTCCTTAAATCAATGGCTACACTACGCCTACAATGCCCGTCTTTTCAAAATTATTCGTCAGATACTCATAGTCACGTCGAGAATCCAGATAATACGCTCGGATACCTCCCTGGAGACCCTAATCAAGACTCGGTAACGGCAGATCCAGAGCAACGAAACAACGACTTTCAGCCATGGAACGAGGAACCAAAGGCTTCAGTCGATATAGCCGACAACTTGCCGATAGATGACGAGCAAGACCCTCCTCTCCCTGACTTGCCATTGTATTAGTTCTTGATGGTTTTGGGGGTTACATTTGTAGCCCTGTGGGTATTTTCACGGGAAGAGAGCATCTGATGGTGGAATCCGATTATATCAGCATGTTGAATGCTTTATATTTCCAACGCAAAGCACGCATTAGCTGCAATAGTGGTAGGATGTCAGGGACTGGTGGCCGCACTTGCTAATTAACGCTGCGTACCAACTATACAGGATAGGCTATATTTGTTATGATGGTCGGGTTTTTAAAGTTTAAGAACATCATAGGATGCGGGAATAGTTTCTCTTGGTAATAGTATGCAGTACGGGCCGATGTAGCTGGTTTACCAATGGTATGAAAGTTTAGCGTCAACATGGAGATTCATCTGTCAATAGAATCATAATAGGCTGGAACAGATTACGTCTAATGATTGAGTATAAAAAAGATAGCCGTTGTTTTTCATCAAGAAGCCTGGCCGTGGAACCTTGATTACGGAATATTTGAGTAGCCCCTATCCCAGTACCCAGGAAGTCGACATATCTGTCGGTGAAAAACTCGTACAGAAGACCTAGAACTCGCAAGACCATCACACCATAGCACACGAGGGAATTTGGCTTCAATTTTGTTGGAACCTAGTTGAGGTCTGAACGAGATCAATGGCCGACAAGGAGAGCTCTAAAGCAGTAGTTCTCGGTACAAAGTGTTGCACCATCTTCAGGCCCACAGTAAGACTAGCGGTCATTAGATCGTACGTCGCATAAGTTAGCGACATAATCTATTTTAATTAGTATAACCATCTAATTATACGGTTAAGGATTATATCGTTATTATACGTACCAGAAGCTCTTCGTTTATAGTCTGGGCCGAAATACTGAAGACGTTGGCGCCAAAGGCTAGAACACGAAGCATGCTGTGAGCAGCTATATATGATTTATTGCGCGGCTGATCCGGGGCTAAGCGTAACCATTCCCAGACCATCCAAAGCCGAAATGAAGCAGTCGATATTTGACGTATTGTACCTCCCCATGGTGCTAAGAAGCTTTCGAAGATAACTCTAGTTGAGAGGCATAGGCAGGCTTCGAGTGAAATGCAAGCGACAGGTAGAATTGCGAATGATCCTTGCCCGGCATTTACTATGCCACATCCAATAGTAGACTTCTGCTAGTTAGTAGCCGGAAAACGGGAGGAATATAAGCAAGACCTACCTCCCAAAGGATACTCTGCAGCGCGGTTGTGAGCAGTAAGGAACGAAACCAAATCTCATCCCCTCGCCATGATAGGATCAAGAAGGCAGTTGAAGCAGAAAGGCCCATGACAACTTGGAAAATAACAGAACCAACAAACATACGCCAATGATTGATGTACCACGGAAACGGTGGCTGGGCCATGGCTATGTTCCGAGGTCGATCTAACTTCCAAACCCGGTAACAGTTCCAGAATGTGTTCATCGTTTCGATGAAGAATCCTGCTCGTGCGATAACGAGCTGAGAAGCGCTTGGGGGCTCCATAAGAAGTTGGTATTAATACTAATAAACAGTACTGGTTAAGAAGAAGAAAGAGATAGGCACCAGTATGATTACAGATTCTAGAAAGTAGGGATTTTATATTTGTTCTTAACCAATCAGAATTTTATCCTTTATCCCTAGGGGATACGGAGCGTTTTCTATTAGGAAAGTTCAAATTAGCATCGGCAGGGCTGGAGTCGTAGGGATATCGCACATCGATGCCCAGTGCCGCAGGCCAGATTAGGCGGTGGTGTTCCCCTAGGACGTAATGGTTTTCTTCTTCCTCCTTAACCGGGTTAGGCGCCGACGTATCTCGTCGGGATGTCCAGCGTCCCCAAAAATAGCCCCTTACCGAGGCATACCTCTGTGCCCCAGACAACGTATAGCTGTTATAGAGCTGGTTGGTACCGAAACCACTGGGCCATATCGTCGCAGCTGGGTATACTCAATCGGGAAAAGGGGCAGCCACTCCGTATAGGGAAAACGACATATGTCTTAGAAACGAGGGCTAGCCAAACTTACTGCCTACTTATCTCAGGGGCCGCGCGCTCCATTATCATAAGGATTGGCCAATATATTTACTTCGATCATTCCGCTGTTAAGCTCTTTTACACTTCTTATTGTGAAGTCGACTTTACCCACTCCTTCGAAATGGAAAGCATACTGATAGATCTGTTATACATGATCGGAGACTGCTGCGATGATCCACAAAGCCTCGCAGCCCTTTGCCGCAGCTCGCGACGTAATTACGAAGCTCTTCACTTGGGTCTCTACCACAAACGCCGAGCAAGCGGAACCTGTCAGCGTTTTCAAAATCAAGATCTGCACGTTGAAATCGGCAGTCGGATAACATGCTAGCTTGAAAGCATACGGCAGTCTAGATATGATGTATTTCCGTCCTCGCCCTGACGGTTCCTTTACCCCGATTCGCCCAAGACTCGAATCTTGTAGTTGGAGGCGGTGACGGAATCTGCATTGCGAGGAGGAAAGGGATTTGTTCACTTTTGCTTAGCAATGGCCTCACAGTAGACGAGGTGGCGGATGGCCCAAAGAGTGACTCGTCGTATCAAACTTATACACCTCTCTTCGTCGCGCTTCGATATAGAAACGCTTGTGTGGCGGATTTCCTTCTGGATCTGGGGGCATCTCTGCAAAGGAAGGGTCTTCCTTTTGGTGGTTTTCACGTATCTGTGGCTGTTGGTATACCAGGGATAGCATCACGCCTAGTACCGAAACGCCATATCGACGTGGATATCGAGGATTCAAACGGAGACACTCCTTTAGTATACTCATTTCATCGCCTTCCTCTACAGAAGAGACGATCGAACAGCACTTTTCTCTTGGTGCTGACGTCAATAAGATAACCGCTTACTACGGATAGTATCTCAGCCCCCTGAGTCTAGCCTGAATGTGCAGTCGCTGGGGCCTGGCAGGCCTGCTTCTCAACCATGGGGCTGACGCAAAGGGTGGAAGAGATTTTATGATCGAGGAAAGGGCAGGCCGCGGGCCGTACCGTTCTTTACAGTATGCTTGTTCCATGAAAAATACCTAGAATGGAAGAGACAGGCATTCTTATCCCAGCAGACGGCGAGTCCTACATAATAGCCTTACTTCTAGCGAATTAATCGATTACAGACTTTAAAGATTTTTATTGACCCTTAGCGGATGCGGTATTGGTTACCAACTGCCTGTTGGGGCTGTGAGGGTATATGGTGTAGTAGATGTAAAGATACGAAGAGTACCTGGAGCTTTGGGGCGTCCCATTCTTCGTTGCTGGGATGATCATGATGTACCGACGAAAAGGGGGTGACCGCGTTATAATACGAATCAGTACTTCAGACTGGAATATTACGCTTTTCTCTCCACTAAGGAACACGACTTATACGAGACTATGAGCCGAATGGAGGCACCCGTGCTTCTATTGCTGGAATGGGACATAAACGTCTCCTGACCGCACCCTCTACGGTTCAGACGCAGGCTGTTGGATTCTCTGCAGGCTGTTGGATTCTCTGCAGGCTGTCAGGCAAGAGGGGCAAGGGTTGGAGGGCCTACAAACAGATCCGCCGCCACGCCGACTGACTCTGAGGACCTCTCTCTTCTCAAACGCTCTATTTGACATGGAGAGCGCCGGACTTCCTCCAGTATGTTGTCATTCGCCGTTCGCGAGGTTTGCTAATAGCAGCAAAGTATGTAGATGCTATGCGCGAACTTTGCACCAGGGCCCAGAGGGGGCACGTTGGCTTTCCACCCAGATCTTGCGTGAGTTGGCGCGGGTCAACGTGGCGTCTACTAATAGAGCCTCCGATCATGCGCCGCCAACGACCCTGAAACGAAGAAGAGCCTCAGGTCCATCGTATCTGCCGTCGAAGCGGACGCATACGAGCCAGTCCCCTGCCGATATGCTTGGTATCGAAGACGCACTAGACGATCCGTCCACCATTGAGGAATTTCCGCATCCCGAAATACCCATTCTGTCAGCTCAGAAGGCCTCAGTTTCGGAGATCCAGCGAAACCTGTACGGAGGAATGCCTGCGTGGCTTGGCAATACAAGTACGACTTGATGGCAGCTGCCCGAATGGGGCGGTCCATCGGCTCATGGAGATGGAGCCTGCCATCCTATTCGTCACGCCGAGTCTATGATCATGCTCCGCAAACAAGTAGAACGCTCGTTGGATGACGGGATCGAAAAGCTGGTCTGGGTAGGTGCTCGTGGAGTGCTCTTCAAAGTGGCTCTAAGTGCGTATAGGTATACCTTCGTCGGCAAGGGCACTGTCCCGGAGTTCAGTGAGGATCTCAAACGCTAAGCAGCCATCTACGAGCGCGGATCGAATGTCGTCCTTTGGAAAGCACTATTCGCCCAGAACGCGCTCATGAATGAACACTCTCGTAAGGAGGCCGGGCTGTCGACTTAGGCCGCTCGCGATAGGGTCGAAACCCTTCGTAAGCCACTTCATGCACGTGGGTCGTTTCTGAATGAAATCGGTATCATCAGCTTGACTGGCGGGGGCGAATAGGGTTTGCTATGTAAGTACTTGTAGGTATGCTTCACTTTTTTTCTTCGGCGTTAAGCTCCTGGTAGTCTCCTAGGAGACCGCCAGGAGCTTAACGCCGAAGCTACCTTTTGTATGCCCAGTTGGGCCAAGCCCTGTGAGGCAAGGATTCCATGATCTCTCCTATGAGACCGGTGATGATACTGGTGCTTCGCTTCGGCGTATATGAGGTTTTGGTTTCCCTGGGAAATCGCTAAGATAGATCTTATAGCAATATTAACCCTCCTCGCTGCTCTCCTACAAATGATTTCAGGGACATACTCCAGCTGAACATCTTAGGTGAATCTTAATAACTCGTGATTTTATTTCGCCGGTCTTGCATTGCTTTCTACACTTTCCTAGCTCGTGCCTGTCATGCTTTCACGATCGCTTCCTCAGCCACTTTTAGAGGTGCAAGACATGCCTTGGCATAATACGGCTAACAGCCTCACCCTTACTTCATATCCTATGAGTTGGGGTTTTTGCATTACTTATTCGCTAAATCCCCAGAAGGGCTTAGGATGTGAGATGCGTCCGCGAGACGCATTATACCGCAAAGCCGGTTTATTACGTTAGAGTCCGTTGTGCATTATTTTATGAAACGATTATTTGGGGCGCTAACTCAGGCCAAGCTCAGGCTAGAGCCCGGCTGGAATCACGTTAAAAGCGGCGTTGCTCAGGTTCAGTTTTGGTAACCCCACCAAGATGTTAAACCTCTATTGGGGGTAAGGAAGGATACAACTAACGGCCACGTGTTTTGGGCACCAAAACTTATTAAAAGCTCGGCAGAAAACGGCACTACAAGCCTAACCTAGCCGTATATATTACTAGCTTTCCCCATGGCTATGCGCCTAATTTTCTTCTAAAAAGATAGAAAATGGAATCCACGACTGACCAATACATTACATTCTATTTGGTCTCTTTGCGAATACAGTTCAACAAACTTACTAGCCATCATCGCCTGCCTCCTCTATAACATAGGTCAGTGCCTTGATAAGCCTTGTTTCTTCCGATATATACTCAACTTTTAAACAGCATCCCAAGCCTACAAGCACAAGCAAGATGTGTCAGGGTTGCCAAGTGTGTGGCGGAACTCCAGGCACTACCAGATGTGGCGGTTGCGGGTGCGTTAGCAAATAGACCCATGGTACTCTTCGAAAGGCGCACCTATTCCTTGTGAGAAACCAACCAGGCTTGAGTGGAAGCCTTCACATCCTAACTGATTGGCAGGCTCTAGAGTACACAGGAAGGTGCACATGGAGGGTACACAGGGAGGGTACACATGGAGGGTACACAGGGAGGGTACACAGGGAGGGTACACAGGGAGGGTACACAGGGAGGGTACACAGGGAGGGTACACAGGGAGGGTACACAGGGAGGGTACACAGGGAGGGCACACAGGGAGGGTACACAGAGGGTACATGAGGTGGGGGTACAAGAGACTGATTACCAGGACAGTTCTTAATTAAATCCATATGTACGGAGTACTGCAAGGAATGACCAGCAAGTCGTATCTGTGTATCTATGTATTTATATAGGTATCTTTGTCTTCCATTCAGGTGGAGAAAGATACTGGCCAAAGCTCCGTGACTCTTTCCTGAGCAGGTATGTTTACGTCGGTAGCTCACACCAAAAGTTCCGCATTGCTTCTTTGGTTGGACAATCTTTATACGTTTCTAACCGATGACGCACCGTTGGCGAACTACTAACGATATTACTGGAACTGGAAGGGCTCGCGCTGGTTGGTTGGTTGCCAGGTTGCCACTGGGCGTGGATGTTCAGAACCCTGTTTTTAATTAGATCGATCAGTGGGAACCCGCCTGGGGCAGGGGGGACTATAGCGCTGAGCGTCAGTGGAGAGCGCTAAACATGACATAATAGCTGCATTAGTTGCCCACCTACTGCCGATGAAGCCAACCTAGAAACAACACACACATATCGATCACAGAAGATGCCGGGCCATTATGTACTCGTCTATATTACTCAAGGCTCGCACTGCCAAGTTTGTGATCGCATAGGGATTTCGCAAAGGGAATTTTGCTTGCCCTCCCTCTAGCGATTTCTCATCTACTTATGTCTGTAGGTTGCGCGCGCAAAGCAGTACCGCTATGCCTTATCGTAACTAGAAAGTGACGCCAAAGGGCTAGGGAGTGTCTACCCCCTGCAAGTATGATCTGCCCAACGTCACTCGGCGTTCAAAGTGCCATATATGGCAAGAAAAGTATGTACAAGAAGTGAAGTGTGCTTTTGTCCGATGTGAGCATATGCATCCCATGTTCTTTCTTCCTTATTCTATTGAGGCTTTTGGGGGTATCGCGAGGAATATCGACGGCCAAAGCCTATATCATAACCAGGACGTGTCGTCGACGAGCCGGGCTGTAACTGTATAGCCAAGCTCGCTGCTCGGAATACCAAATTCGACATGTCGACTCGCCGCGTTAGTATCTAGGGATAGAAACTGAACAAGAAGGGATAACTATCGATTATTACTTACCAAGGGTGGCACAGAAAAATGTACCAGATGTATGAGTCGGGACTTGGATTTCAGTCCAATGTGTGTGATAGCAATGTTCTTTCTCCTTAACTCGTCGAAGCTTTCGGGGGCATTGTAAAGAATGTCCGTAGCCGAAGCGTCTATACCATGACCATAACCCATCTTCCTTTAGTTGGTCGCCTCGTCCTCCTCCTTCCAGGGAAGAAGTCTGTGGTCTGGCATGGTCGCACCAAGAACAAGGGTACGCGCAGATGGGCCGTAAGTGTCTTCTCTCCAAGCAAACTCGATGCCTTTGTTCACGAACAAGGGTTCCACAAACATTCTCATGGCTCCGGCGCGTCTCGGGATATCGGCGGTAACGCCAACAACCACGCTTGTAAGCTCAGGGAAGTTGTCCTGGGTAGTGTCTGCGAGCTGGCTGAGCGACTTGGTCATGTCGCGCGTGACATAAGAGACTCGGAAACGGCGAATCGTTTTGGGCAGGAAGCTGGTCAGTCGCTCATAAGTGTCCTTATCGACCTCGCGGTACAACGATCGGCAGTCAATAGTAATATCCTCCAACTTCGGGAACTGGGCCAGGGACTTAATGGGCGGGTACCTGAGGCACGGCTCCTGGCCTAAGTATCCCTCATCCCCAGGTAGATATGAGAGGCAGAGACGTTTCAAGGTAGCCTTTGCTCGCTCGATGATGATAACCAGCTCCGTGTTCAAGGGAGGAGAAACTGTCCAATAGAGTTCCAGCTCCTCCAAACCACGGACTCTGTCGACTAAGTCCCCTAAGTGCGGTAAATATATGTCGCTGATGACGAGCTTCTTGAGATGGATCAGAGGCTTGTACACGATATGACCCCATTTGCCAGGCCATGGATTGTATCCAATCAAAGCCCAATGGCATCTATCATCGTGGCCTGCGGTACAAACATAGAGACTCTCCAGCTTAGGTGCTGCCTTGACCAAACCGCGTATGGCGGCAAGCTGGTATGGGGTGCCAGCGGGACTTATCAGTCCCAGTTTGGTGAGATCCGGGAATTCGGGGCGTGGACCTTCGTCGAGCACTCGAAAAACCGCGTAAGTCTCGGGAGGCATGTAGAAGTCGTCCATCGCGATGATTACGTCCCGCAGTTTGGTGCTCAGCACCATAGCAAGGCACATTAGCCATCGATGGGCCCCCTGCTTCCAAGAGTCAGGAACGCCGGTGTCATTGCACCACGTCTGGTGGATATCCTGCCTGATATGGAAAGTTGACAGCGAGCCTTTGTCATCGCTCTGCTTAATGAGAGCCCGTAGAGTCTTGAAGCTCTTATCATCGTCATACTTTCTGTAGGCTTCAGGGTGGTTCACCAGTTGCATGGATACTACATTGGTCGCAAGTGTCGGGCGTGCTGCGAGAGTCGAAACGAATGACAGAAGATGGTCATTGAATCCCTGCTTTCTGTCAAGGAAATCATTGCAATTTCCGGTCGCATAGTAATGATAGAGAATCGGCTCTGCTACGTCCCGGAAACGTGTAGAGGCTCGGCACAGGCGGGCGAGCGTTGCCTTGTTTTGACGAACTTCTTGCGAGTCGGCATGGGGGAACTCGCCCGGGTTTTGGCAATGGAAACAGAATTGCTCCAAGATCTTCATCAGTAGCTCGTCAGGCAAGTGGACGTAGGCTGTCGTCTCTACCGCTTGCGCCTGACGTTGGCGTATAGGTAGTGTTACCTGGAGTTGCTGCTCCATGGTGGGCAAAGTTACAAGCCAATGCCAGTGATGTTGAAGACCAAGGAAGATATGAAGATGGAGAACAACAGGCTGCGGAAGATAAAGACGCAGAATTACCAAGATGTGGGAGTGTTTGATTTGTGAGGAAGGGGGGTTTGAGAAAAAATACCACGAACGAGGGGGAGATGATTTTTGTGTTGGTGGAACCCGGGAAGAAAAAAGATCAGTTCTTCCAATCAGTACTAGCCCCATGCAGAGACTCGCCGTTTATAAAGGGAATAATCAAAAGAGCTACCGCAGCAGTAGGGCTTAAGAACTAATTCCCACCTGTACTGCCGCAGAAGTTGGTTGCCTGGCCGGGCCTGTGCTGTATGAACTTAGGGTTGTGTTCACTCGGCCGAACCGACGACTAGCTACCAACTTCGACTTGCCAAACCTATCTCACCGAGATAATCCAGTAATCTAGATAGATAATATTGAAAACAGAACATGAATATCGGAGCAAATGCGGTAGTATTTACTCGCACTGGACACTACAGGTGACGCCCCCTTTCGGGCACTTAATTCTATATTCACCATACGAATGCGAGTTCTCGCCACGCTCCATGCCCCCAAAACGCATATACTGACCTGTTTAACTGTTATGTATGTTTAATGTGACCCCTTGGCCCTAGCCGTGAAGTGTCACGTTGGTTTGCAAGGGTTGCACGCCCCTTTCGGGCAAACCAAACCACATTTGGTTCACTCTGGGCAAACCCGCTTCTTGGATTCCTTCTCCTGGAGCCAGAATAGCATTGTCATGTGCGTATGAAATAGAAATAAAAAATAAATCCGGTAGGATAATGGCACGTCAAATGCTTTCCTACAAGTCCCCGGTCTTGAGCTTTTCCAACCACCTCTGTTTGTGTTCGACGACTATTCTCGTCAAGGGCAGAGTATTTCCTACCTACCAGTGGAGCTACGCATACCTAGGTAAATACATGTATGTACGCGTACCTGGATGTGTCTCGCATGCTACCCTGTGGCGTACCCTGTAGTGTACATGTTTGCAAGCATTCCTACTATCAAATTGCTCGGAAGAAGGCCGAAATCGTGAAGCACGGGTTCTCATAGCCTCTTCCAAGCTAACGACAACTGCTTTAGGCCGGTCTACGGCGCATGGCCACCTTGGGGTATGTACTGGATCGAATACATCTGGCAAGTCTCGAGAATCACCACGAAATATTCACAAGGTAATGTTATTCCAAGCTGCCTAATGGGTCCTATCCTATCCGCAACTGCCGCATCTCCTGTGCAATCAACTATGCCCTCATCGCATCATACTTCAACACACTGTGCATGAGCACTTCCGCCCCAATCGCACAGTCCTCGGGGCTGGTGTATTCCGCCGGATTATGACTGACCCCATCCCGACAGGGCACAAAGATCATAGTGGTAGGGCAGACGCGACTGGCATAGACGCTATCATGCCCGGCACCCGAGACCACGTCCCGCACCAGCCCTCCGTCCGCGCCGTCACCGAGAACATCCGCCGCCGCCGCCCGCACGCACTGGATGCAGTCCTCGTGGAAGATGGTCGCCGTCGTCTCGCTATCGGTGCGCCAGGATACCGAGAACTCGCTCTTGCCCACCGTGCTGCCCGCGTGCAGACCGCCGATATCCTTCCCGGAAGCCAGGTCGGCGAAATCCTGCTGCAGCTGGGCTTCGACCTCTTCTACCGTCTCGTTTCGAGGTGCTCGGATATCAAGGCTAAATCGAACGCTACCGGGAATTGTGTTCGTCGACCCAGGCGAGAGCGTAAGGATACCGGTAGACACAAGCGCTGCGTTCTTGGTTGCCACCCGGTTCCCGTGGACCATGAGTTTGCTGGCAAGAAGCAACGCATCGCTTCTGTTTGCCAAAGGAGTCGTACCAGTATGCGCGTCTTTTCGTGCAGATTTAGTCGTTAGTTAACACTTGAGATAGTTTCTTTTAATGGTCATCAAAACCCTACCTCGGCCTTCTATCTCGATGGTGAACCACTTGTAAGCTTGGACACCTTGGACAACCCCGATCTTCCTCCTCTCCGCCTCTAAGATAGGACCCTGCTCAATGTGTAGCTCAAAGTGGGCCCCCATAGGCACACTGTGGTAGCTTGCCGGCACCTTTCCCCGATAACCAATACGTTCGAGCTCGGATTTCAGCGTGACATTGTCGCCCGTGACAGACCGGAGGCTGTAGGCCGCATCAAGAGACAGGGCTCCCGCCCAAACCCCCGATCCCATCATGCTATACGGGAACCGCGCACCCTCCTCGCTACACGCCGTAAGTTAGCACACAAGATGGACAAGTCCTTCAGGAGAAAGAAAGAAAATTCGATATTATTAAGAGAGGGGCTCAAGAACGTACTTGGTCCAATTTACTACACCGACGGGTAACTCAGTCTCGACATCGTTCTCATGCAAAACCCGAAGCATTTCCACTCCCGCCATGACACCCAAGATCCCATCATACCGGCCGCCCGTGGGCTGCGTGTCCAGATGCGATCCCGCGAACGTCGCGGCGCCTTCCGAGCGTCCGGGCCGTACAGCGAAGACGTTGCCGATGGCGTCGACGGTGACCCGACATCCGAGACCCTCGACCGTCCCCACGAACCAGTCGCGGGCCTCCTTGTCCGCGTCGGACAGCGTGAGGCGCGACATACCGGTCTCCGTGCTGGCCTGTCCCCACCGCTTGCCGGCGCCCCAGGCGCAGGTCTCGTGGAGGGTCTCCATCAGCCGTGCTCGGTTCACCTGCAAGGGAAGCTTATTCCGTCGGACATCACCATCATGACTTACGCCGGACGACAGGGCTCGCCGAGACCCGGAAAAGTACTTCGGCATATTGTCCGCTGCCGTGGACGCAGCCATCGACAAAGCGGCAGGGCAAGTGGCCCGAGAGCTAGTCCAGCCGCGGCTCGGTTGGAGATAGGGGCGCCAAGCCCTCGAGCAATTTATCAACGCCATGACGTGTACGCAGATGGCGTAACAAGAAAGAGTCCCCGAGCCGTCAAGATCACCCGTGGCACGATAGATGGTGCTTCGCTTACTTCCGCGGAGATAACCCTTGGGAGGCGAGATAAGGAGGTCTCGCTAGAGGTTTCGCCAAGTCAGCCTATGCGTCCAATAGCCTTCGTCTTAATGGAAGTTTGTGGAAGAGAAAAAACAAAATCACCTCGATGTACGTAGCTCGCTATTTCGCGATAGGAGCGTTCCGACTCCAAGCGGTAACCACCTCATATTGTGCCGCGGCTCGCTTGGGGGAGAGTGGGGATTTGGAGGCGCCAGGCGCTGTTACCCCTCAGCCACTGCATACGCCGCATGCATTTGGAGACATACAACCGTCCGCTGCAGGGATAAAATATGAGCATAAGCACCGGGGTCAATGCATGATGATGATGCATGAAGTTGCGACGTACAGCGAGTTGCTGCAGGCAGCGACCTGCTCCGGAGCTTGGTCCGCATCGAATGGTGTTATTACACACACACAGCCTGAAGGTACCAGACTATCGAGAAATTTGGCTGCGGCGGAAACACTCGCAGAACGAACAGGACAAGTTGGTGGCTTTTCTTTGGTTATATGAGAGGTATTGACCTCTATTGAGTCTTTCGCTGATGGGGGACTCTCTTCTTTAGTGATTTCTATACGTGCGAGAAGTTGTGAGGCAAGTCCCCTGGTAGTGTCCGGCAAGCAATGTCGGTTTACTGCTCGAATCCGGTTGCGATTTCAGCTACACAACAACTTGATATTCCACTGCGCCACATCGCGCTGTGCTGGGCAGTGGAAGTTTGCCGTTGCTCTTTTGAGAGTCGGCCGATTAGCTGTAGAATGATCCGTATCATAGCACGGCCGTTCGTGTCCTTTGTTTGGAGTGGTCGCCCATTCTGGAGATACCAACAGGCATATAGTCGGCATGGCAGACGCTTTACGCGGTCTGTCGTCTGGAGTTACGTGTCTTTGAGCAATCCAGTCCCTCAAAATCGATGTCTTCGTTCGATCAATACATGTAGGTAGGTACATGTGGGATTGATGGTACGATCGTTCACCTAAAGGGGGCGCGCGAGACTCGCTGCATTAGCTTGGCTTCGATACTAACCTAAGGGCAAACGTTTATGTGTCGTGAACGAATTCAAACAAGTGAACCCCCTCTGAGTACATTAATGTATGGATGTACCTGCGCAGGCCAATCCCAACTATCATGTATTCCCTCTCCTCCCCTCTCGACTGGTATTCTTTGGGCATGTTTGATATCCACTCATCCTCGAATTCTTTGGTACTGGTTTCCCGAAACCGAAGGGACGGTTAAGTTGTACTATTGAGTACCAAGATCGGATGTTCCAAGTGGAAGGAGGGTGTATTACCGGAGTGTAAGTCTTTCGGCATCCCAATAACGAAGGGAAAGGGGGGAAGAGAGCCTGGATGTCCATGGTGACAACCGTCTCGAAACTCCCAGCTTGCAAGGCCCAGCGAAGCGGGCCAGCTCGGCAGGCCATAAGTGAATGGCAAGGTAGCACACCGGTTGGCTGTCTCCACTGGGAATCCATGGCGAGACCGCAATCTTAGTTTGCTTCAAGGTGCCTATTCGGCTGGGCTTTTTGCGAGAGAATTTAAGAATCTCCCATGGGGGGACGTGAGCAGCTAGGTTGGTTGCATGATCTTGTTGATAGCCCAATCAAGTCCAGAAAGGCCTGGCCATGAAACAAGCAAGTTCAACACGAAGTCCCCATAGGTAGGAAAAGAATAGCTGAGCAATCAAGCAGAGAATAGAAAGCATTTCCCAACAGATGAAGCAAGGTCCGCAGCCATCACGCAACGTGTTCGACATGTGGACTATCTCAAGAGGCGAGCAGTGTAGGCCTGTCCATTGGGCATGCGGTTCCCAGACGTGCTCCTCGGCGCTTATACAACTGCGTTGACTCAGTTTCTAGATTTGCCAGCTTTGCATGGTTGACGGGTAGAACAAACGGGATTTGCGGCTGATACCCTGTTTCACTGCTGGGGGTCTGGGGTTTGGTAGGTCTGGGGTCCTCGGAATTATCCCTTCCTTGGATGTCGCCATTCCAGAACGAGAAGAAGAAGAATCTCAAGGGATTGGACATCTGGTCAGTTCTTTCCCAGACCGCTTACATGGCTCCACTGTGATCAGACATGGCAGGTAACCCCGGCGTCACTTCTTTTTCCTCTTTGACGTTATTCCCGTCAGCCCCAGAATATATGTCAAGCTTCGAGTTGTTGCCCATTTTAGCACCCATTCTCGCGGCGATGAGCTGTTCAGTAGTCGATGGCTTGGTCCACGGGTGTACTTTCAAGTAACCAAGGTTACACAGAGTTCCGTCAGTCAGTGAAGACATTGTCTGATGTGTCATGCAGACGACGACGCACATGATCTATGTTCCACTTCTACCCCCTCCGTGATGCCAGGCCTGTAAGCAAGAGACTTGGAAGAGATGCCAGCCTCCACACCGTAACAACATGGCATCGAATTAAAATTCACAGCCGTTGGATTGAAAATTCCGCCAAGACTGGACAACTACGCTACTTGTTGTAGTATTGTGGTTTTACCAGATGCTTTACAGGAAACATTAGTTGGCGAGATGCGCGAAAGGGGGGTAGATTTCAGTCCGTCGGAACAGATTCTCGGACAACCGATTCACAGCCGATCTCGTTTTAGACATTCCAATAATCCAAGCCGAGGTTAGAATGGTGTTCTGTCCCGCAATGAGAATGTCATGGTTGAAGGGTTTTCAGGGGTTCCACCCGGCGCTTCCGGAAGAACTTATAGCATCATCATAGCATCATCCGCCATAGCGAGAAGAAGAGATACGGGATTAATACTAGGGCTGGCGATTGCCGCCCAGTCTGGCGTGATTTAGGCTGGCAGGAACCAGCATTTCTTCAATATAACAGTACCCGCACTCTACAGTTGAAAAGGCCTAGCCTCGGCGTTCCGCAGTACCCAATCGAGCCTAGGCCTAATGCTTGTCTTCGAGAGAGAATTTGCTTTTTCTCCCGCCTGTTTTCCCCAACGCACGCAAGCCGCGTCGGCGATGAGATCTAGAGCCGGAAGTTCGCGTTCGTGGCCCACGCGGGAATTCGACGCGGGAGGAGAATCGTACGAACCAGGGAAGTTGCATCCATGGCGCCCGGAGCAAAGGTGCGGAGGGCCGGTCGCGGTCTCGATGAAATGTCCAATATCCTCACTAATGATCCAGGCTGTTCGATATATGCAATTCCTTTGCGGAAAGGGAGGTCTTTCGTGCCCGATGGGCGGCCGTGCGAGTTGCTCGGGTGCATATGCCGGGCCACATCGTCTTGTCGGTGTCTGGGAAAACAAGCAATTATTGGCTCCCAGTCAGTGTCTATGACGCTCTCAGCAGTCCACCAGTTGTGAGGTAGGTTTGTGTCGGGTGTCGGGAATCAAGCAGCGGAAGGCGGGCTGCCTCACTCAGGTAAGAGGGCGCCAAAATTCCGAGCGCATTCTTGTGTCCTGGGAGGTGTTCCTGCGCTTGGGTTTCTCAGCTTCGCGCTGCCTACCTGAGGAAGGATGGGAAATGGACCGGATGGCATAGTAGAGCCACTGGCGACCACCTGGGTTGAATAGCATATCGCAAAAAGCCCCTCAGGAGCTGGGCCCGAGTCCAAGCAGGAATACATAAACCCGGCCGGGGAGGAGGGCTGTGTTCCGTGGAATCATGCCAAGGCGAGGCTTTCTACATATCTCATGGCACGGCAAGTACCCACACCACAAGACATCAAGATAGGAAATAGTAGGTAGGTGATTCAGAAACCCCGCACGTCTGAACAGCGCAGCGCCCTGCGGTATACTTGTCTTGCTTTTGATGAAGAAAGCCGATCCCTCAGCCCTCGCTTGTGGCGGTAACGGCCGAGCTGCTTTGATCGCTTGGATAGGCGTACAGTGTACCTGGGACTTGAAGGGTAACATGAAGCTGATCTCAGACATTGCGATGGGCGGCAGCGGTATAGTAGCGGGTCTATGTCCCATCTCATCCCAAGTGGAGGCCCAGTAGATCAACGATATTCAGATCCCGAAATAGGTACATCTACTGTATCCAGACGCCGTTAACGACCCGAGACTCTGGCTAGCGCCGTAAGTACTTTCTTGCTGTATTTGATGTGATGCTTAGAGCATGGGATCCTGATAGCCCTACATGAGCAAAGATGGTATTTGTTTGATCGCGCATGCGGATGTACCCGTGATCGCTCAGATTCATTGTTTCAACCTAGTCCACCGCAGATTTGCGCTGGAAGGAACAAGATCGATACCATGGAGCAGGGCCCATAGGAATGCTGTGGATCCCTGCAGGCCCTCAAAAGGTTCTGACACACCCTAGGCAGATGATGATGCAGTCTACCATTGGGCAAGTTGGCAGAAAAAGGGGAGCGACACACCTCGGCATCTGGACTGCAATGCAACCGGTAAAGCCTTTGACTCTCGCCCAGGCTTCAGATAGTTCCTTCCCAGGCTGGGCGAATCGGAGGAAGCCCTCATATTCGGTAGCAGACCAGTCCATCAAGTACCAAGAGGTGCTCGCCGAAGCTACCTCGAAATCGGTCTAGGTTGTCCATTTATATGTAAGATCAGCCCGCCTGACAAGAAACAGTCTGGTTACCCCATATGATATATCTTTCGTGCCGACCCGGAAAGAGAGGACAGGTGGGACGTCCATACCCGAATGACCTGCCGCAGACTACCACTTGTCTTCCTTTACTTCCATTGTCAGCCCAAGCACACACCTCCAACGACACGGCATAGAGCGAGCAGCAGTTGCTCCCCAGGTGAGTAAGTGCTTACATACAATGTTACATGTCGTAGCCATGTACCAGACGTCATCAGCCTCTTCCACATCCAAGTCCGTTAGGGGTTTCAACTGGTGCCTGCCGGGTTCCACTCCTACTTGGCATGATTGCATTCAAGGCTTGATGGTGATGATGTTGCCCCATTGCCATTGGGGGCCGGTATAGCTTGGAGACTTGTCCAAATAGAGAGAGCTAGGAAGAACATTGGCTAACTAGGATCTTGTGGCACAGTCAGCCGAGCCAATCACTGCTGTGGTAACCCAACCCGGAGTACACTCCGGACACCAGTCGGAAGTGAGAACTGGGCTGCTGGGCTATGAGTGCTAGGGGAGGAGAGATATAGGGGATCCATGCAAGACGAGCCGCACGAGCGACATCATTCGAAGGCACGACCTAGAGAGTCCTTCGGTACTGCCGTGCTAGTCTGTCTCATTGGAACTGGAAGAAAACGGCCATAAAGACCACAACCAGGCCGGCATTCAAATCTGAGTACGTCACACTTGGTCTCCTGGTAGGTGCTCCTTCCTATTGATGTTGGATGATTCCCCGTGACAGGGTTCATGTCCCTCATGCGCCTTCCTGCACTGCCTATGCTGGGCAGTTTGTAGGCGAAAGTTAAATTTATTAGGGGGTCTTCCCTTTTTGGATTTGCCTTACCACTACATACATACATACTTACTTTACCCACCTCCTCCTGCCTGCTACATGTAATCCACCAAACCCCTGCTCATGGCATTACGTTCTTCAATGGTAGCATGGCCGACTCCCATCATCACATTGCCTTACGTACAGTACAATACCTACAGCCTTGTCGATAGACAGTCTGCCTAGTGCTAGCCGGCATCATGCATTGGCCTAAAGATGCATCGGAAATCTTAGGTAAAGGTGGTGATATAAATGGAGCTGACGTCGCTAGGCATAGCATTCCGGAAGTCCATTATTAGATGGAGCGCCGCTACGTACCGATCAGACCAGCAGCCGTCGCCTCCCCTACTGAACGGCAGGGCCAGAACCCCGATGGCGAACAAACCTCGGCCCCCAAAAGGCGCCGTATCGGTGCCGCCTGCGAGGAGTGTCGCTCGAGAAAGGTCGCTTGCGATGACAGTCGACCCTCTTGTACGCCGTGTGTTGACCGCAAAGCCGAGTGTATCTACAGGCTGCGAAAAGACGGCCCACGAGGCCCGTGGCTAGACCACATCGAACTCATCGAGCGCTTGTCGAGTGCCCCGGAGCCTGATGCTCTGGATCTGCTTCGTCGTCTGAGAGAGTCAACTGACCTGTCTGCTGTGCTCTCGTCGGCCAGCGGTGGCAACCAAGACAAGTCTCGCTCCTCGAGCCTGGCGGCTAGCCGGTCTCTGCCACCGCCGGCGTTTATCAAGCTCGAGTCTGAGCTATCGTCACTGCACCCTATTGCATATCCAAGGCTGAGCCCAATTGATATCAGGACTATATGCCGAGAATCTCGGAGCAAGTTTGAATCACGAACCGGGCTCATGACCGCAAAAGGTGACATGGCCAGTGCGGACAATGCATCGTGCCTGTCAAGCTTGACTGCTTCGGAAGCTTCAAATGCAGCCTTCATAGGCCCACCTTCTCCGGTATGTGGGTCGCCAGGCTTGCCGTTCCTGTCGCCGGCAATGGACCACGTGCGGAACCCTTCACTATGTGATAGTCGTCTTCATCAGCTACGTATGAATTATTGGACCAGAGTTCCCATCAGCGATGAGCTTGCAGCACGTGTCATATCCTCGTATTTGGTTAGGGGACATCCCATGTTGCGCCTTTTTGATGCTGACCTCTTCGTTACGGACCTAGTGGAGAGGCGCCTGCGCTTCTGCACCCCCTTTCTGCTGTCTGCACTGATGTTTTTTGCATGTGTAAGTTGGTCGACTATGTTGTCTTACTCCCCGCTGACTCAACAAACAGCATCTGTATGCTGCCATTGATCCCAGTACAGTGGCGATTGCCCACGCTTTCTACACTGAAGCAGAGATGTTATGGACTTCGGAACGGGCCTCTGACAGCATAGCAACTGTTGCCGGTACGCAACTTCTTCGCGCTATGTCCCTTCTTCAAAGTAGAGATCGGCAGTCCGTTGAGTTTGGCCATGAGGGGAAAGCTCATGGCCAGGAGACTGAAGTTATTCGGTGTTGTTCATAGTGCCAAAAATGCATCTCACTTTGCTAAACTATCCTTGGAATGGAAGAAGGCAACAGCGCACACTGCTTGGGGTGTCTACAATTGGCTGACGTAGGCACTCCCGCTCCCATGGCTTCTTTTGCGACGCTGACCATCCCTACCATCCAGATTTCTTGGCGTCGTTGAGTCTGACTTTGACGCCATCCCACACACCCCCATACTCCCGATACCGGGTGAAAACATAACTGACGAGGTTGAAAGATTCGGCATCGTCTGGCCAGCGCATCCATTACCCAGTTATGTTGGCTACATGTTTGGACCATTATGCAAACTGTGGACCATCGTACAGGAGGTTGCCGTGGTATACATCGTCAAGTCGGACACTCCTGTAGCGGATAGGGTACCTATGTCCTTCGCCGAATCCAAATACCAGAAGCTACTGGCATGGTCCGACACGTTGGCAAGTACTTATGCGTACGGACACCAAAGTCCAGCAAACCATTTGCATTTCCAGTGAGCTTTGAGGTCTAGATGTACTGCAAGATAATTCAGCTGACCTTGAGATATATTGAATGTTCTTTCATGGAGCTGTCTTGAACGTCTTCCGCCCCTTCCAACGCCGTCCACATGGCTATAAAATGGGCTCTTTCGCCTCGCCCGATAGTTTTCCCACGACCGCCTTCGTGGCATCACTTAATCAACTGAAACGCCTGGTAGTTCTAACCCACCTGCACCATCCGCCGATCGACCAATCTTCTTTTATCTCGAGCGCGCTCGTTCAACTGTTCTATAGTATTTTAAAGAACATCAACGATGCTGAGTGGAAACACTATTTCGAACTATGTCTGATGCTGGGCTCTCGGCTCTTCACGTGGTATCATGTTCTCGGCCCCATCATTCAGGGCACGTTGGCCATGGGCCTGCGAGATGGTGCATTGACGGGTAAGGAGGTGCAGGACATGCTGCAGAAGTATGTCTTGGCCGACAGGCACGACGAGTCGATGGAGGCTATCGTGAACGGAGCTGCGTTCACGCTCGATCTCGACTTGGTCATGACGGATCCTACGGATGCGATGACGCAGTCGTTGGCACGGCGGTTTGATGATCTGGTGTTGTTCTCAGAGTTCGCCCATGTGGACGGCGGCCATCCGGATGCGCGACCGCATAGTAATACGTCATGACAGTACGTCTTCCACGGATACCTGAAAATGTTCATCAATACAACATGATATCATTATAACACGGTGGGATCGCGCTCAGTGGTATTCACCCAACAAATATCTGCGTCTTGACTAGGCGTGTGGGTGTCGTCATCAGATATAGGGAATCGGCGAGAGAGTGTTGCAGGTTATAGCATGGATAACAACGAACTGGATACAATACCACAATCATATCCAATTGGAGCATGGGGCGTGAGTCTCGTATACGGCGGAGGACTTGAATGGAAATACCCTTCAACAGTGTCACTTCAGATGGGTTGGATACGCGTTACGTACCAACGTTTTCCACTGGTCGTATTTAGCTCCCACCGAAGAGAAGCTCGGGGGCAACATGTAATCGAAGGGGCCAGGGGTTAGAGTTTGCAGGTTAACATGTGGATCACAAGATAGGGGCAAATCTCTGGTCGAATGTTCGATAGCGGGACCTCGTCTTCTATAAGTAAAGTTAGACGATGCCCGCTATATTATCTAGTATCTTGACGATATCCCTATCTTATACTCGCCCCGGCAAAACCAGTCTTCAAAAGGCGACTAGCAGCCAAAGATTACCTTCGCAAGCTGTATTAATGTAACCGAAATGCTTCATCTAAATACCAATCGAGGTTTGGGGGTGCTTCCCTGGCTGGGTTAAAGCACCATGGCCCAATCCAGCTGAATACCTAACCTGCTCCATCAGCACTGACAGCGGTTTGCCGTCTCGTCTTTGGTGCCGCTGCTGAGCTTCCAACGAAACTGCTCCAGTATTAATTTCAGCAAGCCTAATAATGTCGCCCGTCCCTGCTGTCGTCTTCGTCATCGTTCCAGTAGTAGCGGATGTGCAGTCCAAGCCTGTTCGCGCCGCTCATCGAGCGATATACCCCGTCGTCCACGTAAAGGTCTTAAAAAGTTGCGACCATTTCCTAGGGACTATAGATTATCGAGTATATGCGAGGGATGTTCGAGTCTCAAACACAATCAATGCCAGGAGGAGCTCGGAACCAGGAAAGAAGGCTACCTGCCGGGTATACAAAAAGACAAAAACATACAACACCAAGGATTCCCAGGTCGTCACCGACCCTAGTACTAATTTGGCTCTCTGCTGCTTATATATGGGAGAGCGGACGGGATCCCTAGTATTCAGCAGGATATGGTCGTATGTAACAGTCAAATCTTTAAAGAAAGACTATATAGCTAACACCTAAACTCCAGTAAGGCATCATGGCGGGGGTTCCAACGACCAGAGCGTATTGCCGTGAAACATCAACCGCGTTGGGGCCTGCGAGGAAGAAAAGTCCAGGTTGCCGCCCGTCAATGTGCATTCTATCAACGTCTGACGGCTCGTCTCGCGGGGCTAGTGATCGACTACAAATATGGATTGGAGTTGGTTGGGGAGGAGTGTCTGCCAACCGGATGTAAACACAAGCGCCTGGCAATCAGCTTCCAATGAAAGTGTACATGTGCAAACCTAGGATGTATACTTGGTCGGCTCGGGGGAAGTTGGCACGTCGAGTGCGCCACGCCCCGTTCTAGTATATTTGTCACGGCCTTATTATAACCCTTAGTAGGGTCGAAGTTGGTTGGTTTCGAATTCAGTCCTTTTGTCCGTCCACTGGTGACGAGGGACGAACGCCCAGCTGATGCGGCTAGTGTAGATGGCAAGGGACCTGCGCCGTACGGTGACGATATTTGATTTTTGTCTGTTATTGCAGAAGTCAATATCTAGCAATAAGTGGTTTGGTTGGGTTATGGATAAGGTCAATATAGGGTAGCCCGCACATTTCATATTCGCCAAAATCATATGACGAGCCTGGACGAATACAAGGGGCTTGGTCCGTAGACTTCATTATATTCTGATCTGCCCTTGGATCCATACGTGCGTCAAGAGCACATACCCAGACCGGAGTCTAGCCTAGACCCCCTCCTAAACTTGTACATATTTCTTTCTGGTCCATTTTCATACACGACCCGAATCCTCTACCATTCTGGTATGTTGTAATAAAGAGTTAGATACATCGGGTTATACCATCCCCCCTTCAGTCCTCTTCGATACGCTGTTATCTTATCAGATCCCATCCCCTACGGCCGTGCCGTCTTTAATCTCCATGTCCTCCTCACCATCACCCGCGGCGGCGGCAGGCTCTCCGTAGCCCATCTCCTGCTCCTCGTTGACCGGTTCGAGCACCTCGCCGGCTTGGGCCGCCGGCAGGCCCCTCTCCGCGCGCAACTGTTCGACCTTAGCCTTCGTCATCTCAAACACGTACTGGCCCAAGTGCTCAACGCCTTCCATAACGGCTTCGCCCGGTACCGCGTCCGATTCCTCGGAGCCGTCGGCCAGAAGCGGGCGCTTCGAGGGCCACAGCTCACCCGTCGCTAGCGTCAGCTTGTCCGGCCGCGAGAGCAGAATCTCGAAGGCGGGCTTCAGCTCGTAGCAGGACTCGAACACCTCGCGTCGGCCCAGGATATACAGGCCCAGCCGAGCACGCGACAGAGCCACTGTCAGGCGGCGAATATCGCGCAGATAGCCGACACGGCTTGTTCGGGTAAGTGAAAGAATGATATCTGTTCATCTAGTCAGTCTCCTATACTTGCCTCAAGCGGTACTAGATGAATTTTGAACTTACAGTCGTTCTGTTCGCCTTGGTATTTGTCGACCGTGGTCACGATCTTGGGCAAACCGAAAATAGCATTCTTTCCACAGCGATGCGCCAACACATCCTTGATGAGAGCGCGCTGCCCGGCGTATGTGGTGAGGATACTGATCTTGGAAGCAGGGTATCCAAGCAACCGCATATACTGGTAGATGGCAACAGCGTACTCGGCCTCGCCGAGATTTTGGATGAAGTGGGGTGTCGGCTCCATCTCACCACGACCCTTGTAATCAGGCACGTTGATGAACTGATAGTCAAACTTGAAACCAGCATTGGCCGCTTGGAATTCGGGAAGCGACTCGACGTGGGGGAGGTTGCCCAGGTTCGGGTACCTCCACGAGTAAAGTGCGGCAATGGACGAACGCGCACGACCTTGCTGATCGAGGGTGATGGCCGGGCTGCCAAGACGGACCAGACGGGAGAATAGGGATTGTTCGAGGTTGGCATATTGCCGGAAAGCAAGGTTTTGAATAACAGGGGAGTTTTGGTAATGGTCACCGCACAGGACAACCCTTTGCAGCGTCGTTTGCCCCTTCTTGAGCTTCTGCATTGCCAAAGGTATGAAATTCTCAATTTCGGTGATTTGCGCCGCTTCTTCCATGACGACGTTGTCATAATGGAAACCAAGGCTTGCAATCTCACTGCGTCGCATGGCTGCGTGGGTTGACGTCATGGCGACGATGCGGGCTTCATTGGTCAATAGGTAGTTGGCCTTATCTCGATCCCGTCGAAGAATCTCAAACGGCAAGGCATCTGCCAGCTCGACGAAGATCTTCGATATATGATGATAACAGCCGTTTGCAACCTTCAAAACTTCATCTCGGGTCGCATCTGGCGAGAAAAGCGGCTGTGGTGCATCGGCGAAATAGGAATGAAACGGAAACGCCTGGACGATGTCGGTCGCCGAGGCGTCCTCTGACTTGGTTGCATCGGTGAACTTCGCCCATGCCGGTAGGATATAAACAGAGTTAAAGTAACCAGCGGTTTCGGCCGAGTTGCCGTGAGCGCCAGGCGCACCGATGCTTGCTGCCAAGCGGTTGACCTCATGTAGATAACGATCTCTATTCTCTCAGAACGACTCCACACGGCCATGCTTGCTGAAGTTGCTTTCTGTGTCCAGCTCCTCCTCACCATGGCCCAGGCGGAGAAGATGACGCTCGTCAATGTCCAAAGCTACGATCTTGGCAAAAAGCTGGTTCAAGGCTTGGTTGGAATGTGCGATGAGGAGTGTCCGCTGCTCGGGGAAGTTGTGGTAGATGTTGTTGATGATTTGGGTAGCTACGTCCGTCTTGCCGGTGCCTGGAGGCCCAACAATAACCGTCAAGCCCGGCTGGGTTCCGGACATAATAGCATCAACCTGAGCAGCGGTGAATCGTACCGTATTAAGTTTCGGGGCATCGATAGGATAAGGACCGGTATTGGGTGGTTCATAGGTAGAGACTTTATATGTTTCAACCTCGTCCTTCAGCGCCGGCTCCGCATCCCTTCTTCTCTTCTTGGATGGTTTTGTCTTGGGCTTCTCGGCCGCTTTACCGACGTAGTCAAGCACATAGGGTGGCCCGAAACTACCGGTCACATTGAACCCTGGCTCAACAGCCTTTCCTGGCATGCTCTCCACGAGATGTTGCCAATTTAAGAAAGTATCGCGGTAGTCAATCTTGTTCAGGCGGTTGGGCAGATTCTTGTACGTGGCGCTGGCTGGATCTCCATAGCCAAGGAAAACCTCATGCAACCATGAGGCCAGTGGCACTTCCGAAAGGGCCAGACTGCGAATGGACTCCAGGACCGGCTTGAAGTTGTTCTCCCTGCCACTTCTTCGTATGACTAGGTTGATGCTTTCGTAGACATCTGGCTTGCCGAGCGATGCTCTATCCATGTCCTTCTTGTAGGTTGCGGGATTCAGTTTCAACTGAATTCTTCGTGTAGGGGACCTGCCGCCTTCCTGGAAATAAGCTGAAGGGTCTCGGATATGCCGGCCTTTGTCGTCCATGATGTGAACCACCTCAGCTGTTCTGACCGCCACCAAGCCTAGCTTCTGGGCTTCCGATAGCTGCGAAGCACCCCCGTTTAGGGTTGCTTCAGAAGTAGATGCGTCCACAGATACAAGAAACACTACGTCGTCAGGCCTTAATGAATCCCACTCACGACGGACTCGGTCCCCTAGGCGCCTCACATCGACTGAAATCTCCACTTTGACAGCCGATGGCTTGTCTTCCCCCACAAGTGCCGGAACAACCTCCAAGATCGAGGGTCTCGATATTGGCAAGGCCATTTTGGAGAAGCCTGCGAAGTTGGTTTCCCCCGTTCTTCTAACCTCGGGTCGCAACCGCTTCAAAGCGTCTTCAATGTCCCTCCTGATACCGTAGAAAGCCTCATATCGATAAAGCGTCAAAGACCTCCATAAGAAGTCTCCGACGGAGAGATATTGTAGGTTGAGTTTCGGAAGGGCAAGGGGTCGAGAACCATCGTAGCTTTCGGTGCCCTGCAAGTTGAACTCGTAAAGATCATACTCCGTGGGCACGATATTAGGAAGAGATTCCTGGAAGATACCGCGCTTCTCGAATGTGGTGAGTAGGACTTCCATTATGAATACTCTACTAACCGTTATCCCGGCTGATGCAGGGTACTCCGTTCGCAGTTCGAGAAGGCGCGCGAGCTGGAATATCTCCTCATCATTTAGGGGTTCAAGCAGACTCTTGAGTTCAGGTCTCTTATCAATCGAACCATAGTTTGAGAGGGCTAGCACGGCCAGTTTCTCTTTGAAATACCTGAGGGCTACGCGCTGTAACTGTGCTAATGAGGCGCAGTGGCGTTCGTATGTCTCCGACCGGCTCATTTGGACACCAGTCTGGTCTTCAATGTTGAAGTAGGTATAGTGACGCAGCAGTCGCGACTGCTCACGCAATAACCGATTGTCCTCATCCTGGTACATGGGGGAGAAGGCCAACGCAACCAACAAGTGGAGGTCCTGGAGTAGGTGATTGACATAACGCCTAGTGGGCAGTTGACTTTGCAGATCGGTAATAAGTTCGAGGAAATGCTCAGCGTAAACGACATGCTCCGATTTCCGCTTAGGTTCATGCAGCAAAGCTAGGAACTCGAGAGTAAGGGTATAGAGCCATGCCCTTTCGAAGCGTAGTCTAGCCTTTGTCTCGTCGTCGGCCGAGTCGTATCTTTTGGCTGCGGCCCTCCAGGCTTTCCTCAGGTGTGAGGTTTTCTCCAGGCCATTATCTCTCTTGGTCTCGGTGGACAGGTTGTGCCAGATGGAGATGGAAACCAGGGGCGCACATTCTTTTCTGACAACACCGCAGTCCAAACTCTGGAAGGCGTTGATGATGAAGGACAGTAGGTGTGTCCGGAGAGTGAACGATAGGGTGCGGTCGAGAGTCATGGAAAGTATACGGCGGAAGAGGGTGGAGAAATCGAGGGGTCGGTTCTCGAAGATGGACCAGGTCTCGAGATGCTCGCGTGCCTTGACATTGGTGATTAAGGCGATCAGCAGGACGTGGAAATTGGAGGCATCGTCCGAGTAGCCAGGCCAAAGATAGCTCTCGAGGATCTGCAGCCCTTCCAAGACCAAGAGGGACTTATACTGGAAAGCCTCCTTCTCCAGAGCATCCCAGATTTCGCGCTTCAACACATCGTCCTTAACCTTGACCTTGGTCGCCTTCTTGGTGCTCTTGAGCCAGTGCTGTTTCGCCAATTGGGCAAACTCGCTGCCGCCCTCGATGTCGGCGGCGGTTGGGCGAGCTGTGTCGGCTTTCTTCTGGGCCGCCTTGGAGTCGCCGGCCTTAAGCCGCTTCGCAGTCGGCATGGTCGATGATATGATCGATCATGTATGCGAGGCCAGTGTGTTCGCACGTTCTGAGGAGATTATGCGACGCGTTGACCCTTTTACTCCTTCGCAGGTTGGGAAGAAATAAACAAAACAGCAGCAGCAACAGCAGCAGGCTAGATGCAAGGTGCGTCGCGATGGACCATTAACTCAACCTAGGCTTTTAGGCTATGCAAGCTCTCGAAGGCTTTCCGTCAATCGATTATTTTTTGTGGCGCTGCTCGAGCTGAGGCGATGTGCTGAGTGGACGGATGGGAGTGTCGGTTTGTCTGACGTGTGGCGCAGACTAAAATCCAAGACTTGTTGTCGTTATCCGACCTGGCAAGACCCCGTAAATCCCAGCTTGGTTGCCCCACTCAGCAGGTACCTCACTAAAGCCACACCTAATCTGGGCGGTCAATAGCGGCAAAGCCTACGCCCCAGCTCTTTCTTTGGCGACAATTGGGCGGTCCTTAGGTTATCCAGTAGTGCATTGATGGAATTGTATGTAGCTCGAGTCTCTTACTTACATCAATACAAGCGAGCGTCGCCCGAAAACACACGCGAACAAAGAGCGACTCAATTGCATTGCACATTGCATTGCAACCACATCGCCCACTCCGGTGATCCTTGCTACCTATAATATCTGCTTGTGGTCTATCAACACCACTCAGTAACATGGTACAACACCACCCTACCAGCCGACATTCTACGATTTAGGTGATCTATCGCAACATCACCACCGCCTCGTCAACGGCCGGTCAGAATGTTTTCCCTTGACATTGGCGTGCCCCAGGCCGCTGCCTTCTCGCAGGCTTTGCAGGCCGCCCTCGAACACGCGCGCGAAATCAAGACGACAAATACCATCGAGCCAGCCCTCAGCAGAGCCGATTTTAATGATCTATTCGCCCAGCTGCCGACCATCTTCCCCCTTGACGCTTCCGAAGATCCTTCTGCGACCGAAGGCAAGGCGAACGATGGCAAGACGGTCGATCCGAGAAAGAAACGCCAATATGACGTTGTCGAGGTTGTCGTGCGCAACCAGTTCAGCGCCCTGGTGGCCTCGACATCAGTTGACCAACCCGAATTCGTGGACATGTGGAACTTGCTCGACATCGTGACGGCTCTAACCGACAACGAGAACTGCGATGCCGCGCTTACGCTTTCCTTGGTCGAATCGCTGCTAGATAGCCAGACTATTAAAGACTGCCGTATCACGTTTGACTACCTCGAGTCGCGGCGCGAACGCTTGAACGCCGTCCCCAACATTCGAGCTCCAAGAAACTGGTTATGTTGCGATTCTGCAACGAGTTGCTGCGCAGGCTCTCGCGTGCCGAGGATATTGCTTTCTGCGGCCGTGTCTTCATCTTTTTGTTCCAGGGCTCACCTTTGGGCGACAAGAGTGGCGTCAATCTACGCGGAGAGTATCATACCGAAAATGTCACGACCTACGAAAAGATCCCTGCCAAGGCAGAGGGGGCAACAGACAAAATGGACGTCGATTCATCGGCAGAATCAACCAAGGATGACAAAGACGGAAAAAGTACTGGGCTCAAGGCTGTTACTTTTGACTCGAGAAACAGACCAAGCTCGGAAAAGGAGAAGCCGCTCGACATGGACACCTTATATCCCATATTCTGGTCATTGCAGGAGTATTTCAGTCAGCCTACAAAGCTGTTTGATACGCAAAGCTTCGCCAAGTTCAAGTCGGCGCTGGAAGCTACAATTGTTGCTTTCGAATCAGTCACGCAGGGCCAGAAGGGCTTGAAAGCTACGGACGACACTAAGGATGCGTCTAAGAAGCGCAAGCGATTTGAGGCCAATTCTAACGACAACAGCAACTTCAATCCGAAATATTTAACTAGTAGGGACTTATTTGAGTTGGAGGTAAGTGCTTCCTCCTGTGCAATCTGCAACTTGTTACTTACTGGAATTAGATCAGCGATTTATTCTTTAGGCGCCACATTCTTATTCAAGCCGTCATCGTCTTGGACTTTCTCCGGTCTTTGACTGCCAGTGCGAGAACGAAATATGCAAACATCCCCAATCCTAATCGGTCGGTGATGTATAGCGACAAGATCGTTAGCGAGGAGGATGTAAGTCGCCCGGGTTATGGTTCTGTTGTCTTTAGCTAACATGATCATAGGACAAATGGGCAGAGTCTATAAAGAAGAGGATTAATGAATACATACTCAGCGGACCTGACGGTCAATATGTACACCGGATCATCCAGTCTGTTACTTCGCGCGATAAGGGATGGACACGATGGAAGATGGAGGGATGCCCACCGATATCGAGAAGTCCCGTCACCCCTGAAGAGTTCAACGAAGCCCGCGCCTCAGCCAAGCGCACGGCAACGAGTAAGCGCTTAAGGCCGCATCCAATGGGATCTCTGAACCTCGAGTTTCTCAAAGAAGAGGACGGGGAGACGGCCATGGCCAAGTTCAAGGACCCCGCGCGCTATCAGCTACCCGACCTTGCCATTTTCAAGGCTAAGATAGCTGAGGATGACTTGAACCTCGACTTTGCCAAATCCGAAAAGGAAAAGGCAGATATCCTCGAGGCCAAAGCCAGCAAGACCTGGAGAGCGCTGCGACTTGCTAGGCGCTCAAGAATTTCCGCTTTGGATAAGATCGACGACTGGCAGAACATCGATGCCATCTTCGAAGATCCGAAGGAGGCAACGGAAGAGCCCGAGGGAAGAGGAAAAGGGCGAAGTCGGACGTAAGCCCGATGACAAGCGTCTGATCATCATCTCAGAGCCTAACGGAGCCGGGAAATCGGCTTTGGTCTCTAAGTTACTGGAGCGGCAGCCTCGCGTATTCAAGAAGCTGGCGGTACATACGACGAGGAAACCGGCCGAAGGCGAAGCAAACGGCGACGACTTCCAATTTGTGGAGTCTGGGCCGTTTAACGCTCTGTTGGACGGAGACAAGTTCTTCTCCTTCGTGACTCGAGATGGAGCGGACTACGGCGCGAGCCGGGGCAGCGTAGATGCCATCTCTGAATCAGGGAAGACCCCCATCGTCCAGCTGGATCAAGAGGGCGTCTACAGCGTGAAGGAAAACCTGTATGACGCGCGCGTTGTTTTCGTAGCGCCACCGCCCTGCACCGAGGCCTTTGAGGCGCGGCTGAAAGCATCGGGCCGCTATGCGGAGGACAAGATCCCCGGTCTGCTCAAGGCCGCAGAGGAGGAAGTTGAGCAAGCCAAGTCCGGGGACTCTTACGAGATTGTGGTAGTCAACGATGACCTGGATGAGGCTTGCAAGGCCCTCGAGGCCTTCATCTACGGTGATAGTAGCAATCCGGCACCGGAAGTCACAATGACGAATGGCGTCAACAACGGAGAAGAAGCTGCCCTGGAGGAGCCTCCGGTGGAGGGAAAGGAACAGGAACAGGGTGAGGGGGATATAGCCATGAAGTACAACGATGACGTTGTTGCCGCCGCCGCTCCTCCTGCTGATGCGACTGGCGAGGAGGCGCAGACCAACGGTGCTGCCCCGATCGAGGCGTAGAAGGCTGCGATTTCGGAAAACCAACATCAATACACCGCGGATGAAATAGATGCGGCCGATGGTCTTAGGCGCTTAAAGGACTTCGGTGCCCTATGTCCGGCACAGTAAGGGGTGCTTTTTTTTCTTTCACTCACAGGACAGTAGCACCTAGTACCTAGCGGAAACATAGAAGCGGCCACTTGATTGGCATGTATTGTAAGATTCTTGAGTTCTGGCTGGCAAGAAAAGGGGGGCACTATGTAGACTAGTCAATAAGATACCCAATACAAAGAACGGAAAAGATGGTATTCCTAATCCTTCCAAATGTGCCCCGCCCTGATCTATGCCAGTAAGGCCGCCCTTTGTCGGACTGATAGGTAGCCTATATAGAACTGTTATTCGCCCTTGGGGATCCTAAGGGGCTGCTGAATAGTAAATCAACGTTACCTCAGTCAGTACTATACTAAATATGAAAAGGGGAAAGGAATGTCGGCATTACATAACACGGATAGGTTCAGAGGCAAGTACCAGCGAATGAAGTAGAGAAGAAGCAATGATTCGCACTCGTGAGAATGAATTCTGCTGCTGTGGCTCTCAGTAAGATAGGCTAGACATGCTGGTGACTGATCTCGAAATATACAAGTATATTTCCCACCCAGGGTTCTAAAAAACCGTGACCTCATAAGGATTGATCTCAAGCAAAATATGTATTCTGAAGCCGCTGCCAATATCATATCAAACAAACGTCAGCGGTCGTCAGTCTTCCCACGACCCAGCCAGAACAGTCAGTCCCTGTCCTACCCTGCACTGCTGCACCAAAGAGCAAGTAGTTCCGCAAACTGGGGGCCATCACGTCATTAATAAATCATCAAAAGTACCAGTCAGTCGCCCAAGTGAAGTACATAAGAAATTGCAAGTGCCAAAAGGGGGTATCCGATGTTGTACCTTGTGCGAGCAAAAAAAAAGCCTGCCGCACAAATCATCGCCGTTGTTTCAATTTGCCAAATGATATAAACCGCCGGATCAGGAATGGATATAAGGAGTCCTTCCTTCCAAAAGGGATCCAAGCCAATGCAACACGGTAAGCTGGCTAGCTGTATTCACCAAACCAAAAACCTCATTCCTTTTTAGAAAATGCCGAGATTGACCGGCCGGGCCAAAATATTCCCGAATCGAAAACCCTCCTCCAAACTTGAGAAGAGATGGCCAATATACACACAAAAAGCCCGTAGCCTGGACATCCACAGCCCGTAAAAATCGGGTTTCCTTGTGACTCCGGAAACACACGCGAGGTGTACCCATATGAACCTGACGATGATGCTAACGAAGACGAAAACGCCTTACCATACCCCGTACGATGTGATGCCAAAACCAAAACGGATATTCAATATATGACAGGAAGATCAATCAGTATGGGCTGGGGGTAATCTCTCCTCACCGGAGGTTTCCCTCAGCCCATCTCCCCCTCCCGCCCCGACTTTTCCAAAGCGTCATGCGTCGCCCAATGTTTCCAAAACACACGCCGCAGCAAAACAGCACGCTGAGCATCCAGATGGTCATCTCGACGCTCTCTTTGGTGGCCAGGCCGCCAAAAACGAGCGTGCCGCCCGAGGACTGCTGCTGCTGCTGGCTTGCATGTGCGGAGCTCGACGACACATTGAGGAGGCTGAACTCGGCGGCTCCGAGGCTATTCCAGATCGACGATGCGCTGGTGGGCGCGGGCACCATATCCGCTTTCAGACCCGTCAACACGAGGGAGCCCGTGAGGCCTATAGCCGCCGAAAACAAGAATCCTGCCGGGGTACCATCGATAAGGTACCATAGAAACGGGTTGACGAGGGCCAGCGTCAGCGACACCTGAAGCGTCGAGGTCCATGTGGATTTACGCTAAAGAGAAGCAGTTATTAGCAATACGCACACGCGCGGGACAGGCAGGGAGGAAATGGATTGTTTGTTTGGACAACCGTTAAACGGCCCTTTTGACCAACCAAGCAAGCCGAAAATTGGGGGCCTTTTGATGGGGTCAACGTACGATGGCATGTACAATCCCAATGAAAGCGCCGATGCCCCTGGCCACCAGCGCCCAGTCCGTGGGGGACGTCGACCCCTTCGAAACCACCTCACCATCCCTGATCTGGTCCAGCAGGTCGTCGTCCTCCACGGCGGAGTCCTGTCCGCATATATCCTCCCAGAGGCCGTCGAACAATGGCAACAGCCCACCGAGTACGACACCCGAAACGCCCCAGAAGGCCATGTACCGCAAGTCGTACGTGGGCTGCTGCGTGATGGCGTCCTCCATCTGGAATGTCGCGTACTTCCGCCTGTCCTGGAACCGAGCCACCAGTGCGCCGTAGAGGATGCCAAGGCCGAACAGGAGCGTTGCCCTCAGCGCCAGATGGAACGCCATGACAGGCCTCGATAGCGGTTCCCTCAAGGACGGCAGCGGGTGTTGCGAAGTTCCTCCGCCTCTCCATGTGCATATACGCCGGGTTCTTCTGCAACGCGTAGGCCAAGTCCTCGGCGCTGAGCGGTGCCGTGGGCGGTTCCAAGCCCCACGGTGTGCTAGGCTCGTCCTGTGTAGCAATGCCCCCAGAAGCTGCCCCACCCCCGTTGTCGAGGGCGAGTATATACCGAAGAGCGTCGAGCTCGTCAGGTTCTTGACCGACTGGGCGCGGGTGATGGAGCTGGAGCCGGAGCCGGTTGCATAGGAGTCGTCGCCGCGCACGACGCTGTGGAGGCGCGCATTGAGCAGTTTCGAGTTGATGAAGTCGAGGTTCAGCATGGCCGGGGTGCTGCGCGGTTGGGGGCTCGGCGGCGGCGAGAGCTCTTCGTTTTGTGGCACGGCGAAGTTGACGTTGAAGGGGCGGCGGGGGATCGGCCGGAGTATGGGAGGACCGTCATGGTCTTGTAGGTTCGACATGGTAGTAGCTGCTGTATACCGTTCGTTCGTTCTTTCTTTCGGTCCCTTGGGCTTTTGCTCTAACACCGGGCTTCTTCTGCTCGCCAACAAAGCTTTGGGGGGATCGGGATCGTAGGTAGGTAAATGAGTGCGTCGTCGTAGTTATATGGCGGCGAGTAAAGCGGCTGGACACTAATAGGTAGCGGACCCAGGAATGTATGTCACTTCACTCCAGTTTTTTTTCCTTCAATGGAGGGCCGGCGGCGGCTGGATACAAGCAGAATCAAGGGTTTGGTAGGGTGGGTGCCGGGTGCGGAACGAGAGAGACCTAAGTCGCGTGGTTGTCTTGGCGTGCAAGACGATTGTCGTTTCGGAGGTAAGAGGTTGGACCGAATTGATACTCGTCGAGTAGCAGCGAGAGTCGTCGAGGAGGTATTAAATGTTTCGTACCCAGCCCAGGTTCGCAGCGGGGGCGATTAAACTGGATCAGGTCCCTGAATGTTGCCCGTTTGACGTGATGGAAAAGTCACCTAACCTATGACCTAAGGTTTAATTATACAACAAACGTGGGAACTCTGTCCACGGATACGGCAAAGACCAATGTAGATAGATGTATGTAGAGAACGAATACGCCAGACACAAGTCGGTGTAATGTTATGTATGGTAGGAAGAAGAGAGTGAAAGGGGAAAAGAAGGAGCGAGAGCCGCTGTATGTGTTGCGTTGCAGGCCTGGACGATATGTATCAATTGCTGGATGGATGCCACGAACGAGCCGCGTGCGGCGATGCGTGGTCTCGACGTCGACGGTTGAGGAGACGAGACAATTCAGCCAGCGAATAGAAGCATGTCAATTGATTGGGTGCGTTAGTATACTTCTGCTATATGAGGTGTACACATGTACCACGCAAGCAACGTGTGCCCAGGCCCATAGCCAGCATCATGTTATGTTTCTCGTGCCTCGATCCGTTCGCAGCTGACCTGTCTGTCTGTATGACTTTTACGTACCTAGTTTATTCCACGACTTTTGTGTACCATCCATACCTGGCTTCTATCGACGTCAGTTCATATCTACTTCTCTCGAGAGGATCAACAACCATATCACCATACTTTTCTCGACCTAGATTTGGTGTTTTCTAACAATACCCAAGACAGTCAATCCACAACGGACGGCACCGAATACGACGAGTGCAATTTTGTTGAGAGAGCCTGAGAGCCTTCCTCTTCTGCTCGGGAAGCCAAGTGCCGTATGTCGATTGAATGCAGTGGTACCCACCCACCCTGAGCAACCTAGCCAGCTAGCCTAGCACTTGCTAGCCAGGACGCGACAGGGGTGGTGGGGTCATTGTTTATTCATGGTGCTCGCGGTATGGGCATAAATATGGAACGGCAAAGAGGGGAATTCAAAGAGGGAATGTCGTCCGAGACATTCTGCTCCAATTGGAAAATCAGGAATGGTCAAAAAAGAGTCAGGCGCTACTTAGCTAGACTGCTAACCCCTTCTTGCTCCCCGGTCTATCCTTGTGTGCTGCCTTGTGCATCCTTGTGCAGTATCCACCAGGCATTGAGCAGAATCACATGCTCGACCCTCCTCGACCCTCAGCTGTCGACTCTGTTTCTTGGCGGCCTGCTGGTCGGGCGAATCCAGCGTCTTCCCTCATGACTGGCCAGCGACTCGAAACCGCTCTGCAGTTGATCTGCGTGTCTTCTCGTTACCCCACGATCTGCGTAGCATGTACTCTACTTTTTAGTCTGTCTGGGGAGGGGAAGAGGCAAGGAGAGAGGGGGGGGCGGCGGCAGCATGATGAGCAAGCCGCCTTTTTTCATTTGCCCTTTTAACCTTAAAAACGTTGTTTTTTTCTGGTTCTTCTTTCGGAAGGTCAGAGCAGTTTGCTGCGAAAACGACTAGGATAGGTCCTCGATCCCCGATGCGATGCGATGCGATGCGATGTGATGCGCAGGATTCCCAATGCGGGCAGCATTCACACAACTTGTCCATTGTATGTCATAAAGTGCGAGTGCGCGTACAAGACATTATTCGTCGGTCAAAGTGCACCACCATTTTCCCCGACACAATTGCACAACCCCCTTGCCCCCCTTGCCCCCCGCTTGCAATGGGATTGTACATGTCCTGGCCGGTGGATCTCTCGGTCGGTCAGATCAATTGATACATTCATTGATTGATGCCATCCGGTTAGGATTCAGTCGAATCTCGCTAATTGCCGCCTTACATATCAAATCAATTTATACGACGTCCTTCTCATCCTCGCACCATTCTCGAACGTTTTGCCCGTACCAAAAAACTTCCAATCATCGTGTCGTTGTTTTCCCTGGTCCGGCAGTACCCGCCAAGCCGAAATAGACTCCCGTCTGCAAGATGAAGAAAACATGTGTTTTTGTTGGATGTACAATGGCACGTTGGGCATTCGCAATTTCGAGGCTGAGTGCCCTAAGATTGAGCTTATCCCGTATATACGATACACCACTTCTCTGAGAGCTCTATTCGTCATCCTCCTCGTCGCCGCTCTCTCCGGACAGAGCGTCATCTTCCTCTTCGTCATCTTCATCGCTCTCTTCCACGCCTTCCGGCCTAGGTATCATAACAAATGCCTCCATGCATGTAATCCGGTTATCCGTGTTGTAGGTTCCAAGCAGTTTCCCGACCTGTACTGGTTTGTCGCTCTTTTGAGATTGCACCAGCTCTTTCAGCGTCACCTGGAAAAGCCGAAGCTTGCCGTCGCTGCTACCGCAAGCGAAAAACACGTCGTCCTTCCTCTGATCGGGCCGTAGAAGACTAAAAGCCTTGATTCTACCAGAAACGCCACCCTCCTTGCCACCTAAGTGCCCAAGTAACTTTGCCGTAGCTAGTTGGCTAGCCTTCTTGCTGTCTGCGGCCTCCTCCGGCTGCGCCAGGTCTTCGTCGTCGGTGGAGAGGAACAAGATGCGTCCATCCTCGGTAGAGACGGCCAAGATACTCTTCTCTGCGTCGTCCGTAGTTAAATAGCAGAAATCGTGGATCTTGGTCTTGGACTCTGCCAGGACTTTGCACCTCGGCTGTCCATCAACGCCGAAAATGAGCAGGTTCCGGTCAAAACCCACACAGAACTCTTCGCTGTTGCTGTGCCAAATAATCTTCCTGCCTTCTCCCGTTGAATGCCGCGGTTCGCCGATCTCCTGGAGGAGGTCGCGGCCAAAGTTCAACACACCCGCCTTCTTTCCCGTCAGAAGATTCCATAACCTCATACTGCGCTCTCCCTTGCTTAGACTGATCATGACCTTCATGCTCGAGTGGACCGCGAAGTCGTTGACGCCCGAGGGCGCTCCGCCGAGCGCCGCCGTGTCGCCGCTCGGCCGGCCTTGGGGCTTCGGTATGGGCACCTTGATGCTGGACAGCATGGACATGTCCCTGATGCGGGTGATGGCGATGGTAGAGTCCTCGGACGCGGAGATGAGCTTCGACTTGGTCGGGAAGGCGAGCTTGGTGATGGTGGACGAGTGGTGCAGCAGGGTGCCGAGCTCGCGGTTCTTGGAGTTCTCCAGGATCTTGCGCGGCGCGACCGCCGACAGGAAGTCCTTGTCCTTGCGCGCGGGCGGGTGCGCCGAGATGTTGTAGACGTTGATGCGCTCGTCGGTGCCGCCGGTCGCGAGCATGATCTTCTGGCCCTTGCCCGACTCGGGCGCCGAGGGCGGCGAGAGGGCGAGGCAGCGGATGGCCGAGACGTGGGCATTGAAGAGGAACGTGTCGGCGAATTCGACCTGGTCGTCGTTCGAGATGGTAGCGGTCACGCCGTGTAATACTCTATCATAGGAGCCTGTGACGATTTGCAGAGTGACGGGCGCTGAGCTCTTGGAGGGCTTGGAGCTCTTTGCCTTCTTAGTGACGACCGGTTCCTCCGCAGCAGCTGGAGCACTGGCAGGCGCATTCGTTCTCTTTCTTTTAGCCATAACTGAGGTTGGTAAATGCTTTGCTTGTGAATGGGATGAAAAGGCTTGTCAATACCACTCGGCTGCCGCCATGACCCAGGAACAAAAAAAAAGCCCCAAAAAGTTACAGTGGGTCATCCTTCCTTTATTTATCGATAACGACCTAGGTTACGTAGGTAGCAATTGAGGATGCTGGACAATATGACATCTATCCCCCCTTGAGTGCAAATTAAAGTACGACAACTACATGTACATAGAGCTATAGCCAGATGAGCTACTAAAGGAATAGCTGGCTGTAATTGGTAGTAACTACGATGCATCCGAGGCGGAGCGCTACAAGGATAACCTCGAACGACACAGAAGAGGTAACATTCACGTGGTTCTGATAAAGTAGGAGGATTTGGATTTGGTATCGTTTTCAATCGTCATTAAAGTGTTATATTCATGAGTCGCTGCAGGTGTTCCCGTAGAAACATCGCTTGTTTTGCGTCTGTCAGGTCAAAGCCCGAGTCTCACCACCAAGGCCAATCGAACCTGCAGACCCACTAAACCAGCATCCACAAACCCGGCCCTTCCGAAGTACATACACAATCGTCCATGCCACGCATAGCCTTTTTCGCGCTACGACTTCGCCACAGCCGGCACAGGCGGCGTCGGGCTCCCAGCACTAGCATTGCGTTGCTGCTGCTGCTGCTGCTGCTGTTGCTGAAGCTGGGGGCTCAGCTGAGACTTTTGACCATCCTGCCCTGAATGTTGTTGCTGATGTTGCTGCTGATGCTGCTGCTGATGCTGCTGCTGATGCTGTTGTTGCTGCTGCTGTGATTGTTGAGCATTGTGTGGGTTCTGAGCATGCTGAGCAGTTTGCTGCTGGGACTGCTGTTGCTGAAGTGGAGGGCTATGCTGTGACTGTTGTGACTGGGGAGAGTTATGCTGTGGATGCTGAGAATGCTGTTGCTGAGCCTGTGCTGCTGCTGCCGCCTGAGCTTGTTGCTGAGCCCTGAGGAGCTGAGCGTACTGGTGAGGGCCATTGGCGACAGGCGCCTGTCCCGACCCGCCCGCTGCAGCATTCATAGCTTCTCTGGCCGACTGTGCAAGGTTATTGTGCCGATTCTGTAACAGTTGTCGCGCCATTTCCCGGACCATTTCCTGGGGCGTATTTGGATGCGACTGCCGGATTTGGTTCTCTATGTGCTGGAGTTGAGTGAGGTATGTTTGATGGATCTGCGGAGGCATCTGTGGCCTTGGTGAACCAGAATGGCCGGCTGGCAGAGTGAGTCCCGATGCTGGAGGAGTCGATAATCCTGACGAGTTTGACGAGTTAAAGAGCATTGCTTGAGCGTTGTTATTCAAGTAGCTCTTCTGGTTCACACCGTTGGCTATCGCAGCACGGTTAGCAGGCGGAGACGTCTGCGGCATGCTGTTTGTCTGTTGCATAGGGTGTGGCTGCTGCTGCTGCTGTGCTTGACGCAACTGTACAGCCTGCCGCTGCTGTTCAGAAATTCGCTGTGCTTGCATCACCGTAGCAAGATCTGGTGTCGCCGGTATCGACATCCTCGACTGACCATTGACAACAGGCACTTGCATCTGACCATTCCCGTTCATCTGCATCGGTGCCACGAGATTACCACCGCCAACGTGGCCCTGAGCCCCGTTGCCATTAGGTGTTCCCGGCATCGGCATGCGCGGACGAGATTGGCCGTTGACCGCCATATGGTTGGCAGAGTTTGGCCGGGCTACAGCAGCATGCGGGTGAGTAGCTCCCAGTTGCGCCGTCGGGTTCGAGGACATCTGGGCATTCTGTTGTGCAGCTGCTGCCAACTGTGCCGCCTGTCCCTGTTGTGCTCTCGCTTGCAATTGTTGAGCCTGCGTCTGTCGGTTAGTGTTACTGTTGGATGTTGTACCAGCAACGGCGGCGTTTCGTACTCTGCGCTGCGCCTCGGCGGCGCGCTGTTGCTGGTGCTGTGCCATTCGCTCTGCCAGTCTTTCTGCCATTGCCTGATCTCGTTCCCAGCGCATGATGCTGTACTCCCTAGGTGTCTTGATAGGACCAACCCTCGCTTGAGGCTGCTCTTGCGCTTTGCGCATAGCTGCAATGCCAGCAGCATGTTGTTGCTTTTGGACCGTCGTTTCCCGTTTCTTGGCGAGCTTCCGCATCGCGTCGATCATGGTAAGATGCTTCTGATTGCGTCTGCGTTCTACCTTGACCGGCAGCGAAAGGCGCCTCCTGACAATCGGCGTTACTGGACCGCTACCTCCATTCGGTGTCTGGGATTGCTGGGGCGGCTGTTGCTGCTGCTGCTGTGCTTGCTGTGCAAGTGCGTTCTGGTTCTGTTGTCGAATAGTCTGCTGAGCTGAATCGATGCGGCCCTGCCACAGCTTGAAATACTGTGTCTTTTGCATATCATGAGGTAGCCCCTCGAGCATTACCCAGCGTTCAAAACACTCCCAAGGCGTCCGTCTTTCGGCTCCGGAAGCAAAAATCGACTTGGTAGACAGCATGTTGGATATAAGCGACCAGTTGTATGAGTACTCACGAACCAAAGATCGAAGTTCGTCGTCTTCATTGATGGTCCACTGTGAACAGCTACGAGACTCATAAAAGCTCTGGAATGGCATCGTATGCTCATTAGGCGGTCGGAATTGGTGGCCCGCATGTAAACGGTCCCTGATTGGCTTGTTCGCAGGTTGGAACAATGCAACGTGTGGGTTTTCAGGAGGCAGAGGAGACGAATCGCTCGCTTGGTGACAAAAAATGACCTCGTCATCGTCTTCGTCTTCCTGCACGTACTGATAACGACTTCGTTTGCGAGGAGATTCGCTCGCTTCCAGCTCTATACGCCCCTCAACGTACTTGCTCAAAGGCAACGCCTCTCGTTTCCATTGCGCATCGGGGTCCGTTTTTAGAGCAACCAGGTCCGGTTCCGGAACCTTCAGAGGGGATCCGTACATAGGGAGCTCGTCCAAGAGCCGATCCGTATTAGGAGAATGGCTGAGACCGAACACCACGTCGTTGTCATCAAGGGCAAAAATGGCCGAAGGCGCCACGGTGTCTAGGAACATTTCGGTAGGGTCATCCACATGATCAGATGGTGAATCTGCATCACCAGATGCGACCAGTTCCGGAGTCGGATGGTGGTCGGAACTCGGACCTTCGACGCCATCAGCCATCTTCGTGTCCTCTCTTGATAGTATCAGCTCCCCTTCTTCCCAGCGACCCTTCGTGGGCTCCGCAGGCGTCTCCGTGTTGACCTGTAACAACCTTTGCTTAGCACGGTCGCCTTGGAGCGAGACCCATTCTGCACAAGCATTGGCTAGGTTACGTGCAACGGCATGTTTCCACTTCCTTTCCTCTCGGAAATCTGTCCGCATCCATTTCATTTCCTTGAGCAACACATCCCAGTGAGACGTCGGGCGCGTGGGCTCTGGACATCGTTTAGGTTGCCTCAGTGACCACTTGTCCTGTTGTTGAAGCTGGTAAACCCTCCTAAGTACTTTACAGGCTTGATTGTCCATTATCTGCGTGTAAGAATCCGGCGTAGAGACCGTCTTATGGGCGTGGTGCAGTATTTGCTCTAGTGGCTTCATCCACTTGCTCCCGTTCGAAAACCCCTGGACAAAGAGCGGAGTAAAGTAGTCGTCGCTTGGAATGTGACCAACTGACTTAGACCGAGTATGAACCAGTGATCTCGAAGAATCAGAAGCCTTGCGTGAATGCTTACCAAAGACAACTGTCGAGAGTTTGCTTTTTTCCTTGGCTCGGATTCGATCAATCAGGCTACGCCCGCGAGGCCTTGGGGACTGGGAAGTTGGTGTGATTGGTACCTGAGACTGGGCTCCTGAGCTTGACGGGCGCGATGTAGTTGTAGATTTGGAGGAATCACCAGCCAGAATTTCCAGTACAGATCTCTGCTTCGCAGCTCCTGAAGCAATGCGCGTAACGGCTTTTTCGGGCTGTGGAGTGGATGAAGTTGACTCCAGAGATTCTTGGATCTTCGACGACTCTGCAGCAGCCTGATCAAACTTAGGCGTTTCACTCGGAGGTCTGGTTTCTTTCGTTGTCTGACTTTCGCTATTTTGCTCCGAGGTCGGTACATCTGTCATGACGACATCCCCGTCAGTTTTCGGAGGTGGCTGGTTCGTCGCTGTTGCTGGCGTCCTCTGTACAGGCTTTCCGCTTTCAGGTCCTCGAGTACTTGCAACGTTTACAGGCACTTGTGGTGGGGGTGCTGCCGCTCCGGTCTCCTTTGGCTGATTGGATCGTGCCTCTGCTGCTTCGGCCGAATCACGAAGTAACTGCACTTCCACTTCTCGCGACGTAGCGATCACAGACCCTGGGGTTTCGACGGGCAGATGTCTCTCAGCAGTTGGTGTAACAAGCCCGTTTGACCTTATGGGTTCCGCTTCTATCTTTTCTATACCATGCATCCCATCGTGATCCGGACTAGTGTTGGTCGACGTGTCGGCGACCGCGGGTGTCGTGGCGGTTTGCGCAGTAGATCCCGGCGATGAGAGTGTGTCCATAGATCGAGGATCTTGCGGTGGCACGACATTGAGCGACAACTGAGTCTTCTCCGCAGTGAGCGGCGTGCCAGGTGCTGCTGGAGCCTCTTGTTTTAATTGTCTTCCATCTTGTCTGTGGGTTTGGGCGCTCTGTGGTTTCTCCGAAAGGCTATCATTTTGACTTGTACTGGAAGGTTCCCGCGGCGCAGGGACAGTTTGTCCACTAGATGGGCGTGCCAGCGGTGATTGTTGCGCGGCAGGGTTGCTAGGGTCAGCCCCAGTGCTCTTAACGGGCTTTCCTTGCTGCACTGGCTGGTTGTCGATGGGTTTGGAGACTGGTCGCACGCCAGAACGTGCACTCTGATCCGTGATGGTTGGGGCCGGATGGCTTTGTCGCATGGAAGGCGCGGGAGTCGTTTTCGGTTGGGCGGGAGAAGGTGTCATTTGGATTCCATGATGCACAGCTCCCTGTGGTCTGAGGACATCTGGAGTCCCAGGCCTGGGTCTTGCAGCGACGGCTGGCCCATGATGTGCAGGGCGCTGACCTCCGCTTACTGGTGGTTTCTGTGCATGTGTGGTAGGCTGCTCGACTGCATTGGAAGGACCATTGGTTACCGGTTGGCGAGGAGCATCCGAGCGAGGTATAGGTATGGCTGGGATACTCGACTCGTTAAGTCTGCGTCCTCTGTATCTATTGGGTTAGTGGGAATGCGCAGAACGAGTGAAGACGCGGTCGCAATGTGATGCAAGTTGGCAAACCTATAGTTGGGACGTACCGTAAGATGTCTGACACTTCAAGAAACCGAGATTCGCCGAGGTTGGTGGGTGGCGCGTCCGTGTTTAGAAGACTGATATTGGGGAGGCCATCGTCAACGGTCGCGACCGCATAGACTTCCCTCAACTTCCTCTTCCGCGATCGTACAGCCGCACTGCAAATGGTAAATATCACAAAAATGGTATGGATAGAGTCGGCTAATTGAGCTCTACCATCTGATGCACAACTTACTTGAGATGACCTCGCTTTTCGTGCAAGAGCGGCGTGTAGTCGGCTGGTACGACCTCAGTCATAGCATCAGCGGCGACGACATCCGCTTTGAAGGAAAAGCGGACGATTTCCCAAACTTAATGGAGCCGTGGGAGACGAACGCCGTATTTTTCGAGGATAAAAGTGATGGCGTTGAGGTGGAAGAATTGAAAACGTGTTTGGTCAATAAGGCCGATTGATTTTTTCATACGCCGGGGTGTTCGTGATGGTGTTGCTGATTTCCAGAGAGGAGCAGGCATCAGTCAGTTTAGCAGTATCACTGTGTCGTAGGCGGGCAAGCAAAGTGCTGTTAGCACCTTATTAGCTTCCGGCGGCTTTCCAATAGGCCCAGTACAAGGCTGGGCTGCCCAGTAACTTGCTTGCACCTAGCAGGAGGAAATGGAATTGATTCATTGGAACCGTGCAGGCCCGGCAGGGAGTGGAGGGGGAACAACAGTACAGTATGTACATACAAGCGTACATGCATGGGATTGGATGATGGTAGGTACGTAGAACATTCAATTATATTGGCCTGTCACTTACATCAATTGGCATGCATTCTAATTCATCACTTTGTGAAAACAATTGATCGAAGACATTCAACACTTGAACGTTGACTTAGTAATATATATTCTCGGTTTGCCGGTAGGATGTACCGATGTAAAGTGCATGTAGTTTGCCGAATGTCCATTCCACAATCTGCGTCTGTTGGCTGGGAGAACGATGTGATAGGCTGGGCAGTTTTCTGTTGTTAGTCTTTCTCAGTAAACATGGTTTGGATTGGACGCTTCTATCCATATATGACACCTACTCCGTCAGTGGCATTATCGCAAGACCTCTCGTAAACTATACAGGTCTCATCTTAGTATCCCAAAGAGGAAATATCCATCATCGATCCTGAGCAAGTTGCTCATTACACGTATGCATTCGTTTAGAAATAACAGGCTGCGCCGGCCAAGATGATGTTTACATACATAGATGCCTATCCCAGCCACTTGCGAAGCTCGGTTGGCCAGGTATCCATGTAGTTGTGTGGGCATACTGCCGGAGAGGTTCACACTTATACCAGTCTTCCTACTCACAATACCACCTCCAAAGTCTGCATATCATACTTGTCGGAGGTAGCTAACAAATAGCTGCATTCCCAGAAGTTTCGAAACGTCTTATCTTATTATTTCATCAGTCCACTGCTACTATGATGTTAAAAACTGCTTACATATGTATCCTTGAATTATCCATAGCTGTAACGTTTCAAAGGAGGCGAAGAAAGCAGTCCAGGGTCAGTCATGTAAGCCAATGGGATGTAAGTATCTGACTCGGATAGTATATCTCGGGATGATCATCCAATACATGTCCGTAGTAGACTTGACGAGCCTTTCCATGGGTAGTAGTCAAGTGCCAAGCTGACATTCAACGAGTCGTAGTTTTTCTGGGGATAGAAGGAACCCTACTACTGGCGAGGATCAGGGATCGATCCTCTGGGACTCGTCGTTGTTTCGGCGACCATACATGGCAGGTGGTTGTAGAATGATCACAGGTGCATGTTCTGCATGTTCTGTACGTCTCTGCAAGATCCACCCATGGTTCATAATAGAAGTGAGCCTCTGCGAAAAGGCTTCTTTACATATCCATGCGGGCATTCCCGTACGATGGGTCCAGTCAATATTCCTTCAGATCGTTGAACATCGGAGATAACTAAGTTTCGAAATGAGCTAGGTAGGAATATTCTCAATAGAGTCGAGTAAGCTGCACGAGGAATGATTGCTAGATCTCATCAGTCTCATAAAGGCATTATATTTGGAAGCAAACAGAATCCTAGAAAAAATTGTTTCAAAGCAGCTTGAATAAACGTGTCTGTGGCTGATAAGACCAAGCTCAGCCACAATATGTACATGAACGAGCCACAGCTGGAACAGGGGTTATTACAGCCTACCAAAAGCAAGCATACAACAAAATGCACTATTGACAGGGTACCGAGGTTGGTCATACATATCTGATCTAACCACCCTTCTCACTCACAACATTCGCTCTATCGATCAAACTCACTCGCAATACGAACATACGGGTGCGACTCACCATGTCAAGCTCCGAGAACCATGCGCAAGCGCCCCGCATAGCCATCAAATTTGGCGCGCCGTCCGCTACGTCATCGAAGCCGACCAACAATAGGAAACCTCAGCCTACCTCGTCCCTAGGCAAGCGGCCTCGACCCCATGCCCTGGGCGGTGAATCTGAGTCGGAGGACGACACATATTCGGGAAAGCACGAAGCCGTAACCTCCTTCGGCGCGAGGGGGGCTCAGAACGACAGGCAACCTCGCGATGCGAAATCTGCGCGCACATCTTCCCGCCCGCTCGTCATAGCTTGCCAGAACAATCGGGATTGGAAAGCGAACGCAAAGTCTAATAGACCAGGGCGGGAAGTGCTACCAAATGAGAAAGAGGCTCGTTTCAGCGGCCAATCACAAGATACAGAACCGGCAGATCAGGATAAGGGGATCAAATGGGGCCTTACAGTCACGAAAAAGTCCCGACGATACAGACAAGTCACCAGCTGAGGGCGATAGCCCGGAGTTTATCTTGGGAAATTCTGACAACACCAAACTCGAGGAGGATGGCCAGACGAACACAGAAGGACGCGCGGATGCCGATCAGGATGCCTTAAACGCCTTAATGGGAAAGGATGATGGGCGGGAAAAGAAACTTGTCATTCCGGGCGCATCCAATACGACGGAGGACGACGCCCTCAAACGAGACTATCAAACTGCTGCAGATGTATCCACCCTGGAAGAATACGACCAGATTCCAGATGGCGAGTTTGGCCTCGCGATGCTTCGAGGTATGGGTTTTGATGGAAAGTCCCGAGGATCCCGGCCCAAAGAAGTCAAGCGCAGGCCAGCTCTGCTGGGCCTCGGAGCGAAGGAGGATGAAGAGATTAAAAAGGCCGAGCTGGCGCAGAAGCGCGGCCATCGAGAACGACGCCCACGCCTTGACGAGTACAAGAGGGACAAGGAGAAGGAGAAGGAGCGCCGGCATCGGGATAGTTCGCACAGTTACAAAAGCGAGCGTGAGCGTGATAAAGGAAGTCATGATGACTATGGTCGGAGATATGACGACCGAGATCGGGATAATCGTCGACACCGCGATAGGGATTCCCGCCGTTAGATTACTGACATACCGTTGTGTATGCCTTATCTTAATTCGATGCAAGACGAGCAGCCCTTTTCTTTATGCACGCAAACCCCAGCATATGAAGGATACGGGATTTACCCGTCTCAATTAATATCAGGCCATGGAGAAGGTGGAAGAAAGCCTTCGTTCGAGCAATAATACGCTTACATGCTATGCTACATGTCCTTTCTGTATTGGGTACAAACAGCGAATTGAGAAAATCGCCCACCAAATACAGATAGGGCGTGCGCTAACACCATAAACCACGTGAGAATACCGTACGTTCGAACGAACCTGTCTTCAGTAATAAAGAACTAATCATACAGTAATCTACCTCGGATACGCCAGGACGCGTGCTAATACATATAATACATAATTATACAGAAGAAGGCTCTCCATGGACGCCAATGGCACCTCGTACCGCCAAATCCTTTTCAAGCCTTGTGCTCTGCAGCCACTTTCTCTTGGCTTACTTGGGTGGAAGTTGCTGCGATTGGTTCTCCGACGTCCAACACACCAGTTTCATACGGGTTAACAACAGTCTTCTGGAACTTTCGAGCACTTGTATTCTGACGGAACAGGATGTCCAGTTCAGCGAAGCTTCGCCCTTTGGTCTCTGGCAGTCTGAAGTAAGTCCAGGCAAGGCATATGGCGCAAAGTGCTGCCCAAAAGAGGGTTCCTTTGGTGCCCCATCCCCAGCTGGTAGGATTCAGCATGAGTGGGTTCATCGTAACACTAAAGATGCCTATCATAAAATTAAGTATTGCGCAGCCTGAAGATGGGTCCTCAATGGGAGCTGGGAAGACGTGTCTACTTACCACAAAGGTTGTAACATATCCTGGCTAAGGCAACCGTCGCCGCCCTGCGTTGCACAGAAGGCACCTCTGTTACAATACTGTAACAGCAGGGCCCAACAGTCGAATCGTATACAAATATATATACGGCGAGCTAGTCTCGAGGTTAGCAGAATTCGGGATAAGTGACGGGACTTAACTTACAAGGATTGCCACGGTCCATGGGACACCCCCTTTGTCCATGGCTACGAAACTCAGTATCGCCATTAGCAGCAACAAGCCACAGAGCGCGCCGAGGCCCACGATATAGATCTTCCTTCGCCCGAAATAGGTCATGAGCACCCAGGCCATTAAAGTACCCATTATGCCGAATGCTAGACCACCCAACTGCAAGCTGAAGGCTGCCTCGGCCGTTAAGCCCGCGGCCTGGAAGAAGTAAGGGGCAAACCCCATTAGGTTGGATCCACAGAGTGATTGACTTATCCAAGTTCCGCACGCAATCTCGGTACGGCGCCTGTCTTGGCCTTTGAAGCAACGGGGGAAACTCAAGTAGGGCAGTCTTAATGTCCCCTTTAGCGCTGCTCTTGGTTTCGCCGCCTCCTTGGCATTGCAAGTCCATTTGCACTGTGTGTCTGATGTTTTCGTAGGCATCCTGGACCTGCTGTTCGTCGTAATTTGTGATGCGCCGAAGCGAAAGTTTGGCCCGCTCGCTTTTCCCTTTCTTCTCCAGAAACCAAGGTGATTCGGGGGCGAAGACCATGAATAGGGAGGATGACCGGCGGCCACATCCATTGCAGTCCGAACGAGAGACCGGTAGGCCCATTCGTTCTCTTCGCCCATGCTCAAGCAGGCTCGGAGGACACCGGTCGCCAGCAGCTGACCGAACACCCAGCACAGGTTGGAGTACGTGGTGATGTAGGGACGGAGCACCATGGGGACGATCTCGGCGGCGTAGGATGCCGGCATGGCCTGAAGACGCCCCATGGAATGCCCTGCAGAATCTCACCCACTAGCAACACCTCTCGGGGAGGGGGCGAAGAACGGGATAAAGACGAACACAGTCATGAACAGCAGGGCCGTTATTACGGTGCGCTTGTAGCCGAATCTCTGGGCCGCCATACCGGAAAGGCAGAGGCCTATGATTTGGCCCATCTGGGCGCCGGCCGATAACGCGGTCTGCCATGGTGCCGGCACCTGATAGTGTTTAGTGCCGTCAGGGTCGGTCTTGTGTAGATCCCCAAATTTCATCTGTGTTTGTCACAATCAGCCTCTTGTCTTACAGAATCTCGTGTGGTCTTCTGGCCCTCCACATAGGAGAGTGAAAAGGGCAAGGAACTTACCTGGAAGGCTGGGAACGCGTAGAAGCCACCTAGCAGTGCTAGATCGAACCCCTCCATGACCGTGCTTGACGCGCAGACGATGGCCCACAGGATGCCCTTCTTCCCGACTCGCAAGGCATCCCTCAGGGTCATGTTCTTCTCGCCATCAGCGGAGCGGCTGGCATCGCCTGTGAGGGCCGGTGTGTCATCCATCATGATGCTTTCTGATGTCCTTCGCAGTTGGACGTCAGATACGCGTGATACTCTGTTCCTGCTCATGTCGTGCTCTGCAAACTCGGCGGAGGTGGTGGTTGGTGGTTTCCCTTCGTGATGCATAATGGAGGGTTACTAGGTCTAAGATGAGATCCGGGTAGAACAGACATATATAGACGAGAAAATTAATAAAACGTTTGTATACAGACCAAGAAATGTCACGGGGTAGAGGCACTTTCTAATAGTCTACCATACCTTTCGGATAAACATTTGGGGCTATATGGGGGGTACACAGCATCATTCAACTATGCATCATTATGCACTCGGTCAGCAGACGATGATCCGTCTTTGCTATACGCCCTTGAGCCTCATCCTACATTTGGCTAGGTCAGGTGAGCATCGAAGGGTCGACGCCGATTTGAGTTCTGTAGCTCTAGATCGTCCAGGCTCGAGCCAAGGCTAGGAGCCGCCTTTTGGTTCATAGACCCAAGATATTTGGGTCTTGGCATCGAATATGGATGGCGGCCACCCGCTCATAGACAGCTCTGGACTAACTGGTGTCCAATCACAGCTTTCCCTTTGCTCAGACCCTGTCGGGCCTCATGGCAAAGAACAATACGAGAACGGCAGTACGGCAGAATCTTTGGCACGCGTGACCGACTTGACCAATGCTGAGGGACATTGAGGCTGCATTGCCGAATTGGACAAACAGAAACTACAAAGGTACCTCTATTGGGTCCCATAGGTCAACCTTCCTGTATTGAGGAACTTCTGTATCCGGAGCTTAGTATGTATGCCGTATTACGATATTGCGTGATTCTAGCTGCGACTGAGGACGTCCCAGCGATATCTCACTGATCTAGTCTGATATAGGGCTTGTCTAAGATAAAACTAAGGAGATGAAGAAGCAACGAGACACTGGGAGACGATGCTGGAGAAAGTGTTACACAGATCATAGATGATCCCCAGTTCGATAGACAGGAACCACGCCGCCGCGGCCAAGTTCTTGCTCAATCTAGCTCGGTACTGGTGGCTACCCAAGGCGTAAACTAAGAAATAACCCGAGCCTACCTAACCTTCTAACATCCATTTCTGGACCTCAGTATTACCCCAAAGAGGTTGGCGTCTGGGGATGACATTTCAAGCCATAGTCGTGGGATCCCCCACGGTTTTCGCACATGGCACCAAACTATATCTAACCGGGGTTAGGGGGTGAGGGGGTGCTCCATATGCGGCTGTCCGTCTTGAACCTTATCCGACGGCAGATGTGTAGAACTAGACATCGCAGGCCGTTTGCATCCTTGCAGTGCCTGATGATAGTCAGCCATAAGGATCTTGAGCAAACCACCCTCCGTTGAGCGACAACAAACAGAGAGACACCCGTATGTCACGCCTACAACTGCTTGACTATGGAAAGTGATAAAGATATCAATAAAGGGTAAAGGAAGAAGCAGGTAAGCAGATTCTGTGGAACGCATTACTGGGAGCTTCCGAATCTCGTAGGATACCTATTCCATGACCGACTACACATAGAACCCCAGACTTCACGGGGTCGACTCCAGAGCCCAGCAACTATAATCGAGATCGCGTGGCTCCAGGAGAACGAGGCAGATTATGGGATTGAATAGCGAGCAACGCCATTTACCGATGTGCTAGGTATACGAGGTTCTCCCATTGAGTTTTCCCTACTCACGAACCCATGGGTTAATTGACGATAACTACTACAGCCGGAAGCGCCGTGGCGTTGAGGCCTAGCCACCATACAGTTAGCGCAGGAGGGTTTGCCACAGCAACCTCAGAGTACGATGGCAATTCGAAATATTGCTGATTCTTCAAGCTGCCGTCTGCCAAGATGGATGGGGAGCTAGATGTGCCCTGTTCAGCCTTGAGCTGCTCTAGCCAGACAAGGACGTCGATGGCCTCCAAATTCGATCATCGGGTTCGACTAATAAGCACTTGAGTAGATGGAGTTACTGAAAGCCTCATGATGTATACTACAGAGCTACCAACAATCAAGAACCATGGAAATTATGCGGAGTATGACGTCCTGGAATTCGTTACAGTGAACTGATTAAACACTGCCGAAAGTGAGCTCCTTGAGTAATATTACAATCATGGATCTAACACCAAGGACAGACCTTAACGAGACGGCATTCCGGCACAAGCGACTCCTGCTTGTCTAGTACTTAGGTCTTCAGCTTAATCTGGCCACAAGTTGGCTTATCGAGGTTGGGCTTCTGGAGCTTTACAAGGACCTTGCAGCGCTATACTAGACATCACCTTGGTGTCAAGACTGGACCAATGTGCGATCAACCATGCAGCATGTTGGACATTTCGAGCAACTGTTAGCTTCCGGGACGATGTAAAAACTACCCAGGCATGAATTCAGGGCGCCAATAGTTATGTAAAACCTGCCTACCGTGACCTGTTGGTATGATATATCCATCGACCCTACCAGAACAAGCACGGGCTGAAGGACCGAGGACTCTTCAGCTATGAGCACCTCAACCCAAGCCTGCTACATCATTTTGGAGAAGAGCTGCACGCCGCAAAATGCTTCAAAACGACGACATATGCGCAATATACTTGGATCTATGCAGTGGATAGGTAGCCCTTTATGTACCAGGCAACCTTGATGGCAAGCAGCTCGGAAACGTGCCGAGACCTCACTTGTTCCTCAGACTTGGCTGGTTCCCACGAGCAAAAGCGAAGGCAACATTGTATCTTTGAGTATCTGGAAAGTATACCAGCATACATGCATACAATTATGGCCTTGATATTCTGCTGCTTCTATTACAGAGGTTTCTAATGATAAAATTCACATTCAGTCGCTTTCCCTTCCATGAGGCTGTGTTAGTTCAGTGGTAGAATTCTAGCCTTCCAAGCTAGAGGCGGGGGTTCGATTCCCTCACACAGCAAACATGTCACGATGATATTTTGCAGTCCAGGCTTTTTGGGGCTCTGCGCATCCTTTTGCAGGCTCGCCGAGTTGCGGCGGACTGGGGCGGGGAGACCCTCCAACCTCCTGGAGAGATGTATCCATTTTTACCATCCGCGGTCTAGAGCGGACCTATCGTATTACATTATCGACAATACTTTCCCCACTCCTGGAAACGTGAATGGTATTCCCAAGGGAAATGTTACATTTTCTGCTACAATCCGCATCGCAAGTATATTATACCAGGTCGAGGTCGTTAGTTTAGTGCTGAGTGAATTGCATATCGCTGCAATCTCAATGTGGAGGTGGAGAAGCAGAAGGAGAAGCCGGGCTGCTAGTTGGCCAGGATAGGGGTTACCATAGCAAGTTATAAGAGTGCTAAGGCCCAAAGGCTACCAGACCATCTTCAAGTGAAAACAGAGGAGTCATGGAGAAACCTCAGTCAAACGACAAAACAACCGAATTGTGAACACCCTTTAGCCCGAAATCAGATATAATCCGACCGTGATTATGGGCCTCAATATATACTTATACATTGATCAATCACAGCTGCGCATTGGTGCATGTTGGCAGCATGTTATGATGTTCTAGTTGAGTGATACGCACACTTCTGTCAAAAAAGATATCGGTCAAGATGTTGGTAGTTCGACCGAGAGTAACACTTCATTGGCTGGCACGACAGGCTCAGGTCTTCCCCCCACCAGCTACTTCGATTGGGCAATCCATGTTTGGAGGGGCGAGGGATGGAGGGGCATTTCGATTTATTTGTATCTGGCGGTCAAGATATCGTAGGAGTAATTACTGGTTGCATGTGAACAGGAATTTGCTCGATAGAATATGACAAAGGACTGGAGATGAAGGGTCCAGAGTTCTCTGGGTAAGAGAAGGGACGAACGAACCTAGAGCTAGGTTGAAAACAGAGCAGGTGCATGGACAGTGAGGTACTGATGCACGTTGATTTGACAACACGACAGTGACGATCTGCATGTGCTTGCATGACTTTTGGGTCGTAGTGAACCGTTTGCTTTCGTGCCCAAGCACACAAACATTGGGGGACTTTCCCCTCTGCCTTCCTGCCTGGACGCATCTAGAGATTTCAGTCTTCTGAAGGAGTCCAACCCAGCTCTTTTGCGACCCTCGCAAGAGGTGAAGTCTGTTACTAGGTTCCCTACAATGTCCAAATCCCTGAGTACCACTGGGAGTGAGTCCGAGTTTGAGTTTATCGAAACACCAGAGCTCCGACTCCCACCTTTGAGAAGCACGCGGAGTGTGGTGTGCGAACTACTTCGGTGAGTATTAGCCGGCATCATCCACTACGAGTAGCGCCAACGGCGAACTAACTATTGCGCCTCTTGCTCGTCAGTATCCGACTATCAAGAATGCTCCGCTGCCCGCCGATGCTGCTGGCAGCAACTCCTTCTCGACCCTATTTCTGCTATCCCTGATTGCTGCCGTGCCGCTATGGATGTCATGGCAGGTTGGTGGTGGCACTAAGACGGCCATCTTCTTCGGCATATTCACGAGCATCCCGATCTTCGTGGGCTTCTGGATCGTGGCCTCTGCCATGTCTCCGCGCAAGAATGACAAAGCCAGGTACCCCGGTCGCTCTATCGAGCACTATCTCAACTTCAAGAAGCAGTCGGACCAGGTCAAGTACCATGGCCGCAGAAAGATCCCCGTGGAGACTTTCCATGAGATGTACTTTGACGGCGACGTCGATTTCAACGGCGACTGCCTCGAGGTCATGGAGTATAGACACGACTGGGCCAGCTTCCGCTTTACCCTGAGTCTCTGCAAGTTCTTCTTGTTTGGCATGCTCCCCGAGGTTATCATGCACTCCCGCTCTCAAGGTAAGCCTGTGTCGCTTGTAGCGCAAAGAGGCCATCCGCGTATCTAACTATGGAAAACAGACGAGGAGCAGGTGCGTGACCACTACGACCGAGGTGACGACTTCTACGGCTGGTTCCTGGGCCCGCGCATGATCTACACTTCGGGTATAATCAGCGATATTCACTCGGAAGAGAGCTTGGAGGAGCTCCAGGACAACAAAATGGCTGTGGTGTGCGAGAAGATCGGCCTCAAAGAGAGGAGACCCTTCTCGATATCGGATGCGGATGGGGCACCCTAGCCCGCTTCGCCAGTGTCAACTTTGGCGCTCATGCTACCGGCATCACTCTGGGCCGCAACCAGACTGCCTGGGGCAACAGGGCGCTCCGCAATGCTGACATTCCCGAAGAGCAGAGCAAGATTCTCTGTATGGACTACCGTGACATTCCTGTCCCCAAAGGTGGCTACAAAAAGGTCACGTGTCTCGAGATGGCCGAGCACGTTGGCGTCCGCAAGTTCCAGAGTTTCCTTAAGCAGGTCTACGACATGACGGACGACGACGGCGTGTTCTTCCTTCAGATTGCTGGTCTGCGCAAGCCGTGGCAGTACGAGGATCTGATCTGGGGCCTGTTCATGAACAAGTATATTTTCCCTGGTGCAGACGCTTCCACTCCTCTTGGCTTCTTTGTCGACAAGCTAGAGGCTTCCGGCTGGGAAATCAAGGGCATTGACACCATCGGCGTTCACTACTCGGCCACTCTTTGGCGATGGTACAGAAACTGGATGGCGAACCGCGACAAGGTTGAAGCCAAGTACGGAAAGCGATGGTTCCGCGTAAGTCACCTAGTCCGAATGAAGTTGAAGATAATGAACTAAATATCACCACATGACAGATCTGGGAGTATTTTCTTGCCTACTCTACCATTGTGTCCCGCCAGGGCTCCGCCACTTGCTACCAGATCGTTCTGGTCAAGAACCTCAACTCGACGCACCGCGTTGAGGGCATCGAGACCCAATACGGCCTGTCAGGAGCACTGGATGCGAGCAAAGTGGACTTCAAGGCATGGGCTAAGAAGAATGCCGACCAGTTCCCGACCAGCAGCACCACCTAGTTGGGGTGTATGGACGCTGCTGCGTTTGAGAACGAGCCAGGCTGTACGGCCGAGCTGTATGGATAGGATTTATTGCATGGTTTTAATACTGGGATTCACTCAACTACTACTTGTCAGGAGTGCATGCAGGATGCGCTTACCTAACCTACCTTGCTTGCATATCTATTTACCTTAACCTAGCTAGCGGTCCTTGGAGGTTTATACTTCAGTATGCAGCAGAACCGGTGAAAATGTTTCAGATGGAGGTCTGAGACGCGGAGTATCGATAGATAGCACTCGAATACCAATAATTAATCATTAGAGTCAATTGCGTAGAATCGTTTTCCTTGTGATCTATAGAAGAGAACACACATGGGTGAAGTAGATGCGAATTACCATGATCTGTTGGTATTTTATCTATTAATTAGCAACATTGTCCTTTCTCGATATTACTGTAGGGGCCAAACGAGACATCATATGGTCTGTGCTCGTTCCCCGGAAGCTGGCCCCTGTACGGCAACGTAACCGTACAGAATCTGTCTTAAATTATTGATCAATTTGGGCTGGAGTCGCCTGTTAGTTAGCGACCTGACCTCCTTGGCAAGCGCCCCCAACCCAGCTTTCTGTTTCGCGCAACGCAGCCAGCCGAGCCCGAAAGAAGCTTCGTCATCCTTCTTCTTTGCTACAACACCAACAGCTTTGGTGATTATTGTTCTCACCGCCCACCGAGGAGCCTCGTTGCTCTTCCTGTATTTCATCATTTTGAGCTTTCTCTTTTAATCCCGTCTGGTCTCGGCCAGTCCCGTGCATTCATCCCGCGGCGCCATGTATTCTAATTCCAACTCCTTCATGGGCGGCGGCAACAGCCTGCGCCCTGGCCAGCCGCAGCAGCAGTATGGCAACAACCAATTCGGGATGGGCCAGCAGCCGCAACAGCAGCAGCAGCCAGGTCAACAGCCCAGTCCCTTCGCGCCCCAACCGACGGGCTTCGGTCAGGCGCCCATGGCCCAGCAGTACACGGGCTTCCCGGGCCAGCAAGGTATGATGCAGCCGCAACCGACCGGTATGATGCAGCCGCAGGCGACCGGTATGCCGCAGCAGCAGCAGCAGCCGCCGCAACAGGGGCTGCAACCACAGTACACCGGCTTCCCTGGACAGCCTCAACCCCAGCAGAGCTTCCAGACGGGTGCACCGCCTATGCCGCAGATGCCTCAGCAGTTCCAGCAACAGTTCCAGCAGCAACAGCAGCAGCAGCAGCAGCAGCAACCCCCGAACCTCGGCTCCTCCTTCTCGACACCCACTGCGACCGGCGCCCCGGGCCTCCCCTGCGCCACCGCCCAAGCCTATGACGGCCCAGCCTACCGGTTTCCAAGCCATGGCGAATTCGTTCAAGACGGGCGGAACCCAGAGCCAGGGGCCGCCGGTCCCAAACAAGAAACAGGCCAACAAGATCCCCAATATCCGCCTGTCCTTCATCACGGCTGCAGACCAGGCCAAGTTCGAAACTCTGTTCAAGTCGGCTGTGACCGAAGGAACGACCATGTCCGGCGACAAGGCAAGGGATCTTCTGCTACGATCGCGGCTTGATGGTGATTCGCTATCACATATTTGGTATGTCCCCTCGCTTGCTGTGGGATAAACATGAAATGGCTTCTAACACAATTTTGAACAGGACCCTGTCCGACACGACACGTTCCGGCGAGCTCTTCTTCCCCGAATTTGCGCTGGCAATGTATCTTTGCAACTTGAAGCTGGTTGGAAAGACGCTGCCACCGGGCCTCCAGAAAATATCAAGAACGAAGTATCGAGCATGGTTGATATCATTAGTTTCAGCATTCCCGAAAACACTCCCTCGAACAACACTTCCGATTTCACGAGACAAAACACTGCGACGCCTCCGACTATCCAGCATCCTCAGCCGCAGCCCTCGAACGCGCAGATCCTGCAAGCTCAGATGACTGGATTCCCCGGTCCGCAGATGCAACCCCAGCCAACCGGCTTTCTCGGGCAGAACCAGGGTATGCAGCCTCAGCAGACTGGCTTCCCCGGCATGAACAATCCCCAGCCCACTGGCTACAATGGCCCGCGACCTCCTATGCCCCCAATGCCTACAGGCTTTGCCGGTGGCCTAGGGGTCCCCAGCGCTGCTCCCCTGAACGCGCAACCTACTGGCAGACCGGGACAGTGGGGCTTAGTGAATGGCCCTGCTGGTGGACTTCCGAATATTGATGCGCTGCAAGCCCGAATGATGCCCCAGCAAGGTCGTGAGCAACAAGACTACACGACGACCGGCCTTTCAGGTAATGCTGTTATCCCTTGGGCTATTACAAAGGACGAGAAGAGACGTTACGATGAGATTTTCCGAGCGTGGGATGGTCTGCATAAGGGATACGTTACCGGAGACCAAGCAATCGAGATCATGGGCCAAAGTGGACTGGAGAAGCCAGATCTCGAACGCATCTGGACTTTGGCCGATAACGGTAACAAGGACGGCTTGACCTGGACGAATTTGCGGTTGCCATGCATTTGATCTACAGAAAGCTGAACGGATACCCTGTTCCGGCTCAGCTCCCTCCGGAGCTCGTACCGCCGTCCACTCGCAACCTCAAGGAGTCACTAGGTGCCGTCAAGTCGATGTTGAACCAGGAAGCCGACTTCCGCAAGAACTCAGGCGCCTCCCTGCTACCGCAGAAGACTGGTGTCAGCTATCTCAAGAACCACTCATTTAGGGGTGGCTCATCTCCTGGCGCGGGAGGCCGCAAGGATGCTACAGTTTTCAAGAATAATGATGAAGCTGTTGGCTATCGATCGAGCGCTCGGCGCCGGGTCGGTGGTGGATCCCCTAGGCCTGAATCCCCCGGTTCTGCGGCTTCGAACGACGATCTCTCAGTCGAGCAGCTCAAGAAGAAGATCCGGGAAAAGCAAGTTCTGCTTGATGCTATGGACTTCAAGGATGAGGCAGCAGCTGAGGAAGACGATATCCTGGACAGGCGGGATCGCCGCGAAGCTGATGAGCTCTACCGCAGAATCAGACGTGTTCAGGAAGACATCGATAACCACCCTGATGCCGCGCTTATGAGTGGAGATTCAGAGGCCGAGCGAAGATCACTCAAGCGCCAACTGCAAAATCTTACGGACAAGATTCCGGAACTGGCCTCTCAAGTTCGCAAGACGGAGAAGGCTATCGCTGACGCGAAGCTCGAGCTTTTCCGCCTGAAGGATGCCAAGGCTCACCCGGGCAGTGCATCCACCATTATTGGAACTGGCCCCGGTGGTGCTATCACCGAGTCTGACCGACTGAAGGCCAGAGCCAAGGCGATGATGCAGCAGCGAACGGCAGCACTTACGGGCAAGAAGGTCGAGGCGGGAGGTGACGATCTCGACGCCCCTAAGCGATTGGAGGAAAGAGAGTCTGAAGACCCGAACAGAGAAGGACAACAACGAGCGTATGGTGCGGGATGTGGAAGACAGCGTCCGGGATTTTGCCAAGGGCATCGAAGATACTCTCAAGGAAGGCGGCAAGTCGTCCGCAAATGAGCACGAGACGCGCCGCTGGAACGATGCTTTGGGAGTTGAGGATGAAGTTCGCGACTTCATCTTCGATCTTCAACGTGATAGCCGTGCGGCACGTATCCGAGCTCAAGATCGCAGCGGTGGTCGTAAGGCCACTGCCGAGCCTGTCAAAGCGGAAGCCCCACCGCGGGTGGATAGCCCGGCGTCGGCGGCTCGCACTGCGACTCCGCCTGCCAGTGGCGGCTCCTACTCTTCGTACAAGACACCCGAGGAGCGTGCTGCCTTCATCAAGCAGCAGGCCGAGCAACGCATGGCAGAGCGTCTTGCGGCTCTGGGCATCAAGGCGCCCAGCAAGCCAGGCGAGACGGCAGCGCAGCGCATGGAGCGTGAGCGTGCCGAACGCGCCGCCAAGCTGCGTCAAGCGGAGGAAGAGGACGCACGCCGCGAAACCGAACGGCAAGCTAGGATCGCCGAGGAGCAAGGCGTGCCTCCTCCTGCCGCGAGTGAAGCACCGAAGGCCGGAGGCAAGAAGCCTCCACCACCGCCTACTAGGAAGGGCGCCAAGAACGACGACTCTGCCAAGCATGCCGAAGAAGAGGCTGCCAAGAAGGCTGAGGAAGAACGCCTCAACAGGGAGTCTCAGGAGCAGCAGCGAGAGACGCAAGAACTTGAGTATGTATTTCATGATATGTCTTTTAATGATTTCAACAACGCTAACTATTCGGCAGGGCACAAGCCAGGGAGCAGGAGAGTGAATTGGAGAAGGAACGCGCAGCCGCTGACGCCCGTCTGAAGGCCTTGGAGGAGCAGGTCAAGGCAGGGAAGATGAAGAAGGAGGAAGAGAAGAAGAAAAAGAAGGCCGCCATGGCCGAGGCCAAGGAACAGGAAGCTAAGCTTGCTGCCCAGAGGGCCGAGATTGAGGCAGCTCGCCAACGCGAACTGGAGCTTCAACGTCAACTCGAGGCTATGGATGGCGATGATTCCTCTTCTGACGAGGATGAAGGTCCTCAGCAAGTCACCCCTCAGGCGTCCACTCCCACTATTGGTGGTAGTCAAGAAATCGAGCGCCAGGCCACGCCGCCCCCGGCACCTTCGGCTCCGGCTCCGCCAACCGTCGTGACTAGCCCTCCCTCAGAAAGCGAGAGCCGCAACCCTTACCGTCGCATGATGTCGACGGATTCGGCGTCGGCACCCGCGGCACCTGCACCTGCTGCACCCGCTGCACCCGTAGCCCCACCACCACCAGCTCAGCCTGAGGTCTCGACCAACCCCTTCCACCGGATGTCGCAGGCCGCCCCTATTGCGCCCCAACCGACCGGTAACATCTCTCGGAAGAGGCCCGACACTGATGACGAATGGGGCTCTGGCAACGAGGAAGAATCCGATGATGACTCGGATGATGACCGTCCCGCGGCCGGCGCGGCTCACTTGGCATCTCTGCTCTTTGGCTCCATGGGTCCGCCACGACCTCTGTCAGCCGCTGGCAACCGATCTAATACCGCATCACCCGCCGTTGCATCTCCGGCCATCGCATCTCCCCCGCCTCCACCAGCTGCCCCCGCTGCGGAGGAAGACGCTCCGTCAAGTGCTCCCCCGCCACCACCAGCTCCTCCTGCCATGGATGAAAGTGGTGCTCCGACAGGTGCGCCCCCACCACCTCCGCCACCTCCGCCAATGCCCGAGTCGTCGCCTTCAGGCCCGCCGCCTCCGCCTCCCATGCCCCCTGCTGGAGGAGCTCCCGCGGCACCTCCGCCGCCACCTCCAGGCATGGACGCGCCTCCACCACCGCCGCCCCCTGCTGCGGGCGGCCCGCCTGCTCCGCCAGCCGGTGGTGGACGCCCCGCCGGCCTCTTGGGCGAGATCCAAGCCGGCAAGATGCTCAAGAAGGCGACCACTCGTGATGCCAGCCAGTCGAGTGTCGCTGGCAGGGTTCTGGGTTAAGTAAATAGGAGAGGATATGCATGACAGACAAATTCCTATCCTAATCGGCTCACGCATGAAAACCACATGGGTGAGTGAGTGGGTGAGTGGGTGAGCGGGTGGGTGGGGTTCAAGTAGTAGATAGTAGTAGTAACAACACGGACTTTATTTTCTTCGTCTATTATTGATAACCTCTCGAGCGGAATCTGGGGGTGTTTGTGTGGGTTTGGTGCAGCGAAGAACGTGCGGTCTGACTTGGGTGTGTAGCTGGTTGGCTTGGTTGACATGGGGTGATGATCATTGGATGGATGGACCGGAACAGGAAGGACAGACTGAGAGAGTGAGAGTGCATGGATGTTGTCGGTGTTGTGTTATAGTAGTAGTGGTATCCCTTGACTTCAGCCTTGCGAATGTTTTAATGAACTATTCACTCATACATGAGTCCTTGTTCGTATACACGTGCAAACATCCTTACCTATGCTTTCTCTGTGAGATAATGTTTGCCAATTCCGACTTCTGTAGATCTATATATATATAAAAGAGAACCAAAACGTGAGATAGGGATATGCACATCACACGGATAAATCAGCAAAGTGTCGCCTCCTCAGGGATCAAGTAGTTTCAACTAGGTAGTGAGGAGATGTACATTGGTATCACATTGATGTATGTCTATACGGCTGATTCTCTATATAGCTTCCCACTTTTTTTCTTTTTTTCTCTCCCCATCCACCTACCCTACCTACCTACCTACCCCAAAGCTCTCCTTCTACATAGCCATATTATTGTCCGCGACCACGGGCAGCTCCGTCAAGACGCCCGCCCGCACAGCGAGGTGCCAAAACGCATGCCCCCAGAAACGCGCATGCTGCGGCGCCTGCCAGCCGTCACCGTGCAGCTCGCGGAAGCGCGTCATGGAGCCCTCGACGAGCAGGCGGGCCTCGTGCTCGCCGCCGCCGGCGCGGACGAGAGCGTGCAGCAGCTCGTACTGGGTGTCGAGCTCGACCATGAAGCCGGCGGCGTGCAGCTTGCGGTGGATGTCGAGGGCCGTGTCGAGCTGGCCGACGTAGCAGAAGCCCTTGATGACGCGGTCGTAGAAGACGCGGTCCATGTCGTCGTAATCCAACAAACGGCGGCGCAGGAGCAGGCCGTTGACGGCCTCGAGGTCGGGCGGCTGGCGCGCGAAGTAGTGCTCGACCAGCATGGTGTAGATGTGCGGGCTCAGCTCGTAGCCCTGGCCCCAGAGGTGCGAGAGCACGAGCTTGATCGACTCCTGGGCGCGGTCGCCGGACCGGAGCAGCAGGTAGATCATCTTGCCGTAGGTGTGCAGGTTGGACTTGAGGCCGGCCCCCTCCATCTTGGCGAAGATGGACTTGACGACCTCGGTCTGGCTCTGGATGTCGTCGAGAGGGACGTTGGCCAACGTCCCGTCGAGCACGATGGTGAAGGTAGCGGCGTCGGCACTGATCCCCAGGCTGATCATGGTGTCGAGAAGGTTCTTGACATCCCGGTCGCGGCCGTCGCGGATAAGCGGCCGGAGGAGGATGTTGAACGTAACCACATCCGGACGTATGCCCTGTCTGCTAGACCACGTGAGCAGGCTTTGGGCTGCTTTAAGCTTACCGAGACGCACCAGACCGGCTATGGCAGCGTTAACCGGCTCAATGGCCAGCTTGAGGGCATCATCCGTCTGCTCCTTTTGGGCCACATGCCAACGCTTCGCCAGCTCTTCCAGCGCCTCAATCGCACCCTTGGGGTCACCGCAGTCGATCAGCCCAGAGACACGCGTCGTCCATATGGGGATATCCAGGGCCAACCCCGAAGCCTGGAGCCTCGACCATACAGTGTTCAACCCATTTAGGTTCCGAGCCTTCTTGCAACCATCGAGCATAACATTCCACGTTTTCAGAGTCGGTTTCATTCCGAGCCTGGGTAAAGTGTTCCAGACAGCGATGGCCTTGTCAGGGGCATTCAAGGACATGTAGGTGTTGATGAAGGAATTAAAGATGTCCTGCTGTTCCCGAAGCGCAGCGACTCGCTCATCGTGAAGTCGGTGGATTTGCCAATGAAGTCGTGCCAAACCAGATCCACCTCGGGCAGATGGCTCGTACCAAAGGCACGACTCAAACGCTTCTCGATGGCCAGCCGGCGGTCACTGTGTGGTTTGGTGTGGTTGGCCGCTGGGCTGCGTGAAGCCGGGTTCCGCGGGTCTATATTTACATTGTCGTTCTCCAAAGACGCCTGGATACTCGGCCATTGTTCCAGGATATACCTCCTTGTCGCCGGAGCCGCTGTTGATGACTTGTCCAGGTATTCCTCCAGCTTATGACTGCGCAGACGCACTGTACTGATCATGTACGCGACCTTGGCTATAAACCGAGCAGCACCTTGTCTCACATTCGCGTTGCTCCTTCGGCGATCCACAAGGAGTGCATATGTAGCAATGGCCAGAATGCTAACCCGAGGGCCTAGCCGAGTCTTGGGATATTGGGGAAACAAGGTGCTGAAAGCAGCGACGAAATTGTAAGATCGGGCAAGTCTGTTGGCGCCGAACTTTTCCACCCTCGGGAACCAGAATCCGTCAGTGATTTCGTTTTGCTTGCTACTGGGCTCGACCATGACATGTTTGGGAAGAGAAAGCACCTTCCACGACTCGACCAGATCCGTCAGCATTTCGTCTCTAGCGCCAAGATGCTTCTCGTAGTCCTCGATCGAGGCATAGTCAGCGAGAGATGGACTCATCGCGCAGAGACGTTCGACCAGCCTCTCTACCAGCATGGCCCAGAGACGGGGATCCATCTCGCCGACATCAACGCAGACGCGGAAGATCTCGGCCACCGGAGGCAAGTCGGTGGCTGTTATATCCTTCTTCTTCGCGTTGATCACCTTGGACATCAGCTTGGAGGCGACAGGAAAGAAAACCTGAGGTATATTGACGTCCTCCTGGCGAATGGCCGGATACAGCTTCTCTCGCAGGAAGTGATAGGCCTCCGAGACGGGGAGATCGCTGTCCACCATGGTCTCGAGATGAGCAATACCGGAGACCAAGTCTGATTCGAGGCCGCGAGGATGGTGGGCCTCGGCAGACGCCACAGTGTTATGATTCACATGGCCGATTATCTGCTGGAAGAGGGCGTTCATATCGGAGTCGGTCTTGGGTTGAAGTCGGCGTCGAGTCCGAGTCTCTTTGACGACCGTAGTCGAAGGCTTGTTGTCGCCCTGGGTGAGAACGGGTCGGAACATGCGACGACCCTCATCCTGCGAGCCATCCTCATTCTGCCCGGGATTCGAGTTCGGTGCCGGCTCCCTTGTGGAGGCTTCCTTTCCGCCGCCAACTGGTGGGGGTACAGCGGCGCCTGTAGTTGTCGAGTAGGAAGCTGGGGAAGGCCATGGTGCGGCTACTGCCCGTCTCGAGGCTCTGATGGCGAGTGCATGCCTACATAGCATGCAGATGGAGTTGGAAGTCGCCTTCATACGGACAGAAGGTGTGCGTTGCAGCGACCCAAGGAGCTGGATTCGATATCGACTATGAATCAATCAATCAATCAATGATTGTAGTCGCGGGACGCGCCTCAACTTTTTTTTTCCTGGTCGCAGAAGGCCACCGGCGGTAGTCGGAGTTTACATCTCATCCGCCCCGGACTCTGTTTTAGTGGGAGAGCCAGCTGGTTAGTGGAGAAACCACAGTTGATCCCCCAGAGTACCTGGTAATCCTTAGAATACATAAGCCAAGAACCAACAACACAAAAACTCTCACTTCTGCAGTATTCATTGACCGATGTATCCATGTGTTCGAATAGGTGACTCTTCACTCGCAGGGGTATTGCTAAAGGTGATGGTGTTTGGGCCATGATGCACGATATCGGCGTTGGCACTCTGTTCCAGTAGCCGGGATTGCGTAACAGGTATCCGTATGTCGAAGCTAAAATTTAGAGAAGCTTCGTCGGAGGATTGGGTGAAGCGGAGAGTCCATGTTAGGAATCACCGTAGGCCAGGAATAATCAATACATGTACTTCATCATCTCATAGCTCGGCTATAAGAAGGACTGAGCTCCTAAAAGAGCTATAAGTACAAAGCACCTACCTGAACCTAGCAACCTATCTTCCATTCCCTACCATCAGGGACCCCTCCTCCTCCGAACCGAAGCAGCCACCATGACGACCCTCACCCCCTCGCCCGCCCTACACCCAAGACGAGCTGCAGGCACTCTACCCGCCCGGCCTGGACCTCCAGCTGGTGCAGATCCTGCTGCGCCACGGCGAGCGCTCCCCCGTCTCGGCCCGCTTCCAGAACGCCGGCCTGCCCGCCTTCTGGCCGTACTGCGCCGCCGTGACGCAGCTGAAGGCCGCCGTGCTCGACCGCTCCGTGAACAAGACGACCCCCCACCAGTTCTCGACGCTCGAGTGGAAGCGCCGGCTCGAGGCCTTCGGCCGCAACGATGAGCCCGTCATCGCGAGCGGCCCCGGCGGCGAGCTCGACGCCATCTGCGACATGGGCATGCTGACGGACACGGGCCGCATCACGACCTACGACCTCGGCACGCGCCTGCGCCACCTCTACGTCGAGCAGCTGCGCTTCCTGCCGCCCGCGCCCGCGACCGCCGACTCGCTGTACCTGCGCGCGACGCCCATTCCGCGCGCCCTCGAGAGCCTCAAACAAACCTTCTCGGGCCTGTACCCGCCGCACACGCGCGCGCCCGACTTCCCGGCGCCGAGCATTCTGACCCGCGCCCCCGGCGACGAGACGCTGTTCCCCAACGACAGCAACTGCCGGCGGTTCGCGGCGCTGTCGCGGGCCTTCGCGCAGCGCGCCGCGGACCGCTGGAACGACACGGCCGAGATGGCGTACCTGGATAAGCTGTACGGCGCGTGGATGCCCGAGGACAGCCCGCGCGTCGCCGTCGACGGCAAGCCGCGCCTGAGCGGCATCATGGACACGATCAACTCGACGCTGGCGCACGGGCCCGAGACGCGGCTGCCGGCCAAGTTCTACGACCGCAAGGGCCGCGACATCGTCGAGAAGATCGGCGTCGAAGAGTGGTTCGCCGGCTACAAGGAGAGCCGCGAGTACCGCGCCCTGGGCGTCGGCGGCCTCATGGGCGACGTCGTCAGCCGCATGGTCGGCTCGGCCGAGCGCAGCACCGCCGACGGCGAGTACGAGACCGCGCACGACCTGGGCGCCGCCGCCATCAGGCGGGGCACCGCCGCGACGCCCATCCGCTTCGGGCTGAGCGGCTGCCACGACACCACGCTCGCGGGCGTGCTCGCCAGTCTCGGCGCCTTCGAGGGCGACAAGTGGCCGCCGTACACCAGCCACATCGCCATCGAGATGTTCCGCAAGGCCGACCACGTCAAACCGTCGTCTGTCCCGGGCACCACCCCGACTATACCGCCTAGCGAGGCCAGTGCTACGACCAGCAACAGCAACAGCAGTAGTTGGTTCGGCAGTCTGACCTCTTGGTTCGGTGGCTCCTCCTCCGTGAAACCCGGCGCGCCGCCCCCGGGCATCGGACGCAAACCGACGACCGAACTCACAGCCGACGAGAAGCGCAAGCTCGAGGGCTACTACGTACGTCTCCGGTACAACGACGCCGTCGTCAAGGTACCCGGATGCAGCAAGCCCGGTAACCACCTCGAAGGCGACGACAGCTTCTGTACTCTTGTAAGTCCTCCATCAAGTTAATCTTTCCAACTGTACCACAACTCGAAACTCTCTTCACAACTGAGTTATGTTGACTGACCCATTTTTCTTCGGTAATACAGGAGGCCTTCAAATCCATTGTAGACAAATACGTCCCGAAGGACTGGAAGGCCGAGTGCAAAGCCAACCTGGACGCGCCTGCCTTCCCCACCAAGCCGGAACCGGCGGGATATTAAAGAGCAGCCAAAGTCACCAGTCATCGTTATCCAGGGCCACCGAAAGTGCCGTGGTCGTAAACTATACAAACCATACCTACCTACTAATCATGCACACACAAGAGTTCTGCAGGGGAGGAGCTACAAGGCCAATAACAAAGAAAAGAAGAAAAAGCCCTGATCTCGCCCCTTCCCCTAGTCCCCTCCCTTACGATGATAATAACACTTCTCGTATCATCATTGTTTCTAGATCGTTTAAGCTGTACATATTGTGTTCTCTCTTGCTTACTATCACGGCGTTATAATGGTGGGCTGGTCTGCATTGTGTTTTCTACAATGGCTGGCTGGCTGATGGAGTTGAAGAATGATTACTGAAGACTGGGAAAGCATAAGAACGGTATGATAAAAACAATAGGAAGATATAAATACAGTTGGTTGCGAATGATATGTTTTATCGAAACTTTCTTGGATCGGACATTTACAATGCAATAGGTCGACTGTGACAAAGTTACCGAAATGGCCACTTGAGTGCTTGGCACTGGCGAGAAGCGATTAGCAACATAGCACAGACAAGAATGGTAGTATAAACTGTTCTTCACAGCAGCGAGTTGGGCCGGTTTGGTTTAGATATTGATTATATTTCCCTTAACCCTGCCCATACACACCCAGTAGATATGCCTATATGCTAATATAGCTAGTAGGCACTCCAGAACCCGTGACATCAGGGGCAACCCTGATGATATGTCTGTGCTTTGTCCTTTCCTTCTCATGACTCCACATTCTCATCAGAAACTATGCACAAGGATAGCTGAGGTGGCATCTCATTTTCAGAGATCCATGGGCTACAGCATCCGTCTTCCATCACTGTACTCATACGACGTTCCCATTCAAACGTCTGACAATATCGTCTTCTTCCTCTTCGTAAAGCATGGCTGTGCAGCCAGGAAAGATTGATGCTAGGGCTCGTTACAAAGATCATACAGAAAATGAAAACGTGATCAGTGAAATCGAAAAGAGAAACCCGGCAGAATAAACCCAGCGCAACAATTACAACGTATTAGTCTTTCCTGGCCACACACCATCTCAGAAATCGTTTAATCTGGCATTATAGCCTAGTTGGCAACCTCTTCCTCAACCCATCCATTGAGGCCTCCCTGGATAGCAAGACCGAAGCCGGAGCCCATGCCGCCGTAGCTGGCCTGGTACTGGTGACCTCGGCGCTCGCCATCATTGCCAAGAGCGCCGACGGGGCTGTTGCCACCATTCTCAAAGCCAGGAGCAAAAGCCGGCAGACTGACGGCCCTGCTGTGTTGGCCGCGGGAGTTGGGGGCCAGGAGCCCACCGATGGTGGTGGCGCCGTTCGAAGCTCCGTTAGGGCCCAGTCCGTTCGAGATGCTTGCAGACTGGCCGTGACCCATATGTCCCTGCTGAGGAACCTCGAGGGACAACTCGTTAGGTGACGATGAGGCGGTACCGAAGAGAGCCTGCTGCTGAGAGACCAGCATACTCTGCTGGTGGTGCTGTTGCTGTTGGGCCTGCTGCGAGACCTGGCTGAGGTACAGGGTCAACGGGTTGTTGCCGTTCGAGAACATAGCGGGGTTTCCGTTAGCTGACTGGGGCGATTGGGGTCCTCCAGTAGGCGAGTTGCCGTTTTGGCTGCCCTGAGGAGGCGGGGACGGAACACCATTCTCACGGGGAGACTGGGACTGGTTCTGGTTCTGCTGCATCTGGCGGGGCTGGTTGCCGCAACGATCCTTACCGAAGTTCACCTTAAACTTCTTGTACTCGTCCTTGCTGCGAATGGCCTCGATAGCCTTGATGGCATTGGCAATGTTGGTGAAGTTGACGAAAGCGCAGCTCTTCTCGCGGAGGGTGTTGACCAATTCGATCTCGCCGAATTCGGAGAAGTCCTGTCGCAGGCGCTCCTCAGTCCATGTGTCGTCGAGGTTTCCAATGTACACGTTTCGAGAAGCACCACCGCTGACAGCAAGGGCAATAGCCGGGGGCAGAGCTCCAGAGTGCTTACCCCAACCAATCTTGAGGCGACGGTTGTGGATCATGAGTCCCTGGATGTTGCTCATCGCGTAGAAAGAGGCAGCAGCGGTGGGATCGATGAACGTAACGAAGCAGATGTGCTTGTCGGGGATGTATCGGATGTGGTGAAGCAGACCACCTCGTACTACATTGCAGATCTCCTCGATAGTGGTCTCGGGGTGGATGTTGCCCAGGTAGATTGTACGGTTGCCCAGGTTGTTGATGCCACCAGCAGTTGTCGCAACGGCAGCGGCCGCAACAGATTGCTGAGCAAGGGCATTGGAAATGACCTCGCGGTCCGCACCGGTGAGCATATGAGCATAACCAGGGGCAATGCCAAGATATTGGGCAGCGTTCTGCTGCTGGGTCTTGGAAACATAGGCACATCGATCCTTGCCGTAGTACACGCGACGGGGAGTCTGCCACTTGGGTTCCTGTGGCAGCTGCTGCACAGCCTTCATGGCATTGGCAATGGACAGGAAGTGAATGAAGGCAATGTTCTTCTCCCGGACAATCTTGATAGTGTCAACGGCACCGAACTTGCCCAGATCATCCCGCAGCTCCTCGTCGCTAATATCCTCAGGCAGGTTGCCGAGGTAGACATTGCGGGAAGCACCAGACTGCTGAACCGCAAGGGCTACCGAAGTTGGAACCTGCGAAGGCTTGCCCCAGCCAATCTTGACGTCCTGGCCCTTGATGCACAGCTTCTTCAAGATGGCATCAGAGTGGAAGTGGGTGGCGGCGTTCGCATCCAGGAAAGAGATGAAGGCGCAGTTCTTGTCGGGCAGAAGACGAACCGACTCGATTTGACCGCTGCGGACGTGGCCAAGGATCTCCTCGGCGGTTGTGTCCGGGGGAATGTTACCCAAGTAAACAGTCCTGCTAGTGCCGGTGACCATTCCAGTGGGGCTCATGGGAACAGGAGAGCCAGGAGACATTGGCATCTGTCCACCCATCTGGCTGTAAGCTCCGGTGGGAGACTGAGGCTGGAAGAACTGAGGAGCGCCGTAGGTCGAGGGCGACACCATGGCCTGGTAGTTCTGGGGAGAGATGTTCTGCTGAACAGGGCTACCCATGCCGTTCTGGTGGTGCTGCTGCTGACCGTTCTGTTGCTGGAACTGAGGCATGCTCTGGAACTGGGGGCTCTGGAAAGCACCAGGGCTGCCAGGCTGGAAGGGACTGCCGAGCAGCAACTGGGAGGGCAACAGAGGAGTGAAGTTCATATCGTAGCCAGTGCCAGGGGTAGCCATGTCGTTCTGGGTGGTCGGGGGAGCCAACTGTTGGTGGTGGGCCGGCTGGGTGTTGATCGAAGGAATGTTGCCACGTCGTCGGTCCGCAAATCCGGAGATGTTCGAGGTGAAAGCTCCGTGAGAGAAACCGGTTTCGCTGGTGGACGGCTTGGACGTATGGCCGAAGCGGTTAGGGCCGCCCTGGGCGGGCCCGGTGGGAATACCCGATCCTTGAAGGTCCTGCATCCCGAGTAGATGAGGTGGGACAAGGTTGTCCCGCTGGACGTGAGATAGAACCGCCGTTTTGGCTGATTAGCGAGTGCCCGAGCGATCAGGCACCGAGTTGAGGGTTGGGAAGAGAATTGAGCGGCTCGTCTGAAATGCGCTGCAGGGCTCACACAATGTAGCAAGCAAAGGTCGGAACGAGATTAATAAAGCTGGTAGGCAAAATGGCGAAGTTGAACCACTCCGAGTCTGTTCAAGCAGAGAGCAGATCCGAAGATGACGGGGTATCTCAAAGGTATCGTGTTTTAAAAGGGTGACGAAAAGCTGGCGTTCAGCAACAAGCACGGAGGGGCCTATGTGCAACAGGTCGGCGTCCGCTTCTATGGTTGGCGACGTGGTTCAGTATAGGCACGAGAAAGCCACTGCTAGAAAAGAGCTGAACAAGCGGATAATTATGTCGAACAGATAGGAGGCAACGGTAATCTTGTGTCGTGAATGCACTGCTATACCCAGAGCTGGCCAGGGTAGAATCAGAGAGAAATTGTCGTGAATGCTGACCGCAGATATGGAGGGACTCGAGGTCTCTTTGACGTGGCGGTTAAGGACAAGTCAAGTGGATCTGGTTGTCGATACGGCTCCGTCGAACAAAGATTTGGGGCGACGATAAGATCCTCCAAAGAAAGCGAACGAATGGAAGAAATTGCCTGAAACGAGCGTCGAGAGGTCGACCAGACGGCAGATTTCCTTTGTCCCGTTGTCTCGAAGCTGGACACACACCAGATGGTTTCGTCGGTTTCTTAAGATATTTGTCTTGGGGCTGGGGGCAGAGAAAATATAGCAGCAAGCTGTGGGACTCTTTTCTCGAAAGGATCCTATGAGAATAGAGTGGGCTCGGGTTGGTTTGGCGGTCTAGCTAGCCGGCTATTGCAAAGCAGCGGTATGGTTGTGGGCAAAGGTATAAGAATATTAAGAGAAACTATACGCGAATGAACGAGTGTAGGTAAATAGAAAGCTGTAGAGAGAAGATCCAAAGCTGGATACGAGGCTGACGAAGGTCGTCGTCGGGGTGAAAAGGACTGGAGGACCAAGGCAGGAGGGAGAGGGAGAGGAAGAGGGAGAGGGAAGAGAGTGGGAGTAGAAAAGAGAAATGAAGGAAAAAAGAGTAGGATCGCCAAAAGATAATGTACCTACTACATACAGTCTAGGATTAGAGCTGGATCAAAACGGGGGGTCTTTTTTCAATTGCAAGATGGGAGAGAGACGGGCTTGGGGGTCTCGGTGTCGAACGTCCGAACGAACCACGATTTTCTCGCTTCAATGGTAAGGAGGCAGTGAACACTGTGAGAGCAAGGGGGCACACGCAGGGCAGGAAGGGGACGGGTCCTTGTCACCCAATTACCCAAATGGGCCTGAATTGGCTGCTAGTTTAATGAGAGCAGTCAGGGATCATTGGTCCCTCTCTTTAGCAGCACGCTCTAGCGCTGATAAAACAGGGGATTCGGGGGGGGCATGTAGGGGAGGTAGGGGGTGAGAGTTTGGAGGCATGTATCTTGTCCCACTCCGTCCGCTGCCAGGGTACCTGCATCGCCAACTTGCATCGATATTCATTTTCGGTTGGTACCTACATACATACATGCCATCCATCACGCGACGGCGGCCGGGCCTGGCTTTGGGGGGAGGGTATATGCAGGTGCATCTATGTAGGTAACGGTAGCCATGCTGCATGTAGTAATATGTGTACTGTGTATAGGTGGAAAAGGAAAACGCACGCGACTTGCGGCTTACTTATTTCCTGGGTCTATTTCGACAGCGCTTGCTAGTTGTCTGTCAACCTGCAAGTTCAAGACACATATGTAGGTACGTATGTAGTTGAGATCGATTGGGGACGATGGGGATATGTACAGATGTCGCAGAGGTGCGTGTGGCAGAAAAAAACGTCCAATGTATTGATTACTAGTTCGAGCAACTGGGTTTGATTTGATCGATACACGAAGGAGCCGACATAAGAACTAAAAAACGTCAATTGGACTGTCAACTCAATTCAATTGATGAACACTGCCAGTCAGTCAGTACAAGACAGACATCAATGATCAATTGCATTGTAGGTTCGGCAGGGTAAGCAAGCGGTAAGTTCATCAACAACAAGTAGTAGCTCTTGAGTGATACACCAGAAAGGTAAGTGCCGTTAAGCCGTTTTTTCTCCATAAGCACGAAGAGACGGCTCCTGGAATTCCTGGTCCAGACCCAGTAATCGGGACTGTTGGCGCACCAAAGCCTGAAGGGGGGGCTTGGGGGCCCGTTGCATCGGCGTAGGGTAGGGGTTATTGGTCTAGTGGGATGTTTTCCCGCTCACTCGACTTTTGGATCAATCAGAAAACCACCATGCACTTCGGGAAACCATGCCAAGCCTCAGGTCGGTCGAGCTTTCAATAGCTTTGCCTAATTGTGACGATAGAGAGAGAGCAAGACCGACCGAACCTGGCAACCAACAATGGCTCTCCTAAGGATGGACTGGAGTGATATACGTGTTGAGACTCTACTACATGATCGTATAAATTGACATGTCCCGTCAGCCACTCTTTAGGACCCTCCCCATATACGCTTACTGACGCCTATATAGGCGCCTCGCATATATATGGCCAATTACCTGGTCGTTGATCGTTTTTGACACGGATGTAAGGGGAAGAAAGAATGGGGTAAGGTAGGACAGATTGTCACCCAACAAGATTGGTCCGATTCCTTCAGTCTTGGTGGTTCAGCCGCCACCGATGTCTGTCCCAAGCGGAAGGACAGACTTGACAGCGGCTGCTTTTCCCTCAAGTGCCCGTCTGACAACCTAGACCAAAATCTACGGAGAGCTGGCAACGACGCCAACTCAATTCAAACTCCAGCCCGCGCGCCCTGTCTGCAGGTTGGGCCAGGCGTAACGCAATCTACGTCCCGGCTCTCAAAAGAAACATCGGAAGAAGCCAATACTAGCATTGACATGTGTACATGTAGTTACTGCCACACGCAATACATTTAGGTGGTCTATTAGGTGTTTTTCCCAGCGGCACATTTTCAACAAGAAGAAGTTCGATTCGAAGCAGGTACCACGCGCCTCGTCCTACACGCTCATCTCCATAGCGCAAGGGTCTTCGCTGTAGTAAGTGCATATGGCGGTAGCTATGTGCCACGGTAGTACGGTGCGGTGTTAGTTTGTGCGACTTGCTGATTGTGTGGGTTGGTGGTGGTGATTCGTGAATCTTTTGCCCATTTGCCCAGCCAGCAAGCAACATGGCGGAAGCGCTGGCGTCAAATTACTGCACGATCTACGTACTGTATATGCGGCTTACCTGCAGGTACAACAACCGCAACTTCGTCTTCTAATTTGGACTTTGGCAACAGCGTTTTCCGGCCCCGGCGACGAGTCATGTTTTCCAAGCAAGCCTCGTTATATGACGGTGGCTTTTTCTTTCCCAACATGCCGCCAGATCCCACCCTGCATATGGATTTCGCGTATATACGTAGCCCCAAAGGAAGATGTCACCAATAAAAAGTGCCGGCGTGCTCTACGATATTGTATTGCCATACATACAGTATCTACCCCTGAAACTGCATACGGGGGAAAGTGCATATGTGGGTGTAAGTGCATATTTTTTCCAGCCCGACTCACTGTTTAGTGGGAAAGTGCATAAAGTGCATACTGCATACGATTTTTGAAAAGATGCAGTCTCAGGGGCGTGAGCAGGTGGTTCCGGTACCGCTAGCAAGGGGTTGAGGCCCATATTTCGACAACTTTGTACCTATTTCCCTACCAAATCTGTCGTTTGGGGGTCTGGTCGACCCAGGTGGTAGAAAAGTGGGTCCGGTCGGTCGGATCGGGGCCTTATTGGTGATGTTTTTGGTGGCAGACAGGCGACCCACATATGAGCCCCAAAGTGCATAAGGAAAGCGAGCCTGAGTCGTATGCACTTTCAGGGGTACGTACCGTACATACAAAAAGGGGGGTTTCTGGGATGTTGGATGGCTTTCGTGGGGTCGGTCGGTCCCTATTTCGTTCCTGCATATCGGAATCTGCATCTTGCAAGCCCAAGTACGAGTTGACGCAGCCACACGGCCCAGATTGAGTGCTCTCGTAATATAACGTATGCAGCCATGAATTGACACTCCGTTAATTGCTTTGATGCCGATGGAGAAACAGGCAAGCAGGCAGTGCTGGATCTCTCTTTCCCATCTCATCGTGGCTCGGCGTTCCATTCGATAGCATAGCATCGGTGTCCTTGCATTTATTTTCCAACGTTGCAGATCGCCACGCGCGGGCAGCGGGCTCCAAAAAAGAAGACCCTTATTCAGTGACACAGAAGGTTCTCTGAGTTATCCATTATCTGCCTTTTGCATCTGCCATCAATCAGGTGTCAGGGGCTTAGGGGGGAAGCTCCGAGCGAGAGTCCTCTACCGCGCCCCCAAGGTCGTGTCTGGCAATCGGGCACACGGGGCACGCGCCGTGGATGGTTGATCAATGCAGTGGGTTCTCTTCTCTCAGGTATATTCTCGCATGTTAGAGGCGAGAAGTTGAAACCCCCTCGTACCCGAGGGAGCCAACAACACACAAGGCATTGTTACCGGACGTTTCAGTTGCTTATCACCTTCAGTGTTATCTTTTTTGCCTCCCTCCCTCACTAAAAGCTTCTAGACTCAATCATCAGTTCTATTTCTATCCGTCTCTCGGATCGTCAGCTACAGCCTGTCACAAACCCGACGGCTTTCTAGCTTAGTCACAGTAGTTTTGGAGGCTAAAGGGAGATAGTCTTGGAACACAACCTTTCTTTTCCCCAGAACGGTCCGCGATACTCTGTAGCGTAACCCCCGAAAAAGATCGTCTTTTGGAGAGTGTCCATGTCATTATTTCTTTTATCGACTGGAGGGGTCCAAAAGGAGGGCCTACGCACATGGACAAAAGAGCTCTCAGACCACATCATCCTCTTTTTTTCTCCCTATCATCGTATATGCGTAACCCACTGTGACCGTGCCCCTCCAGACTCCAGTTAATAGTTGCCGTGGAGAGAGACACGGACATTTTATCCAGAAATCCAACCTCCTTCCTTCGGGACAATACGATTGTGGTAAGGCCAGCCAACTAACTATCTTGCTATGTCACAGGAAGGATTCATGACCTCCTAGCCTACCTCCAACTACTCACCCCTCAGTCCCTCTCTCACCGTCTATGCAGGTTACAACCCCTATTTCAGTCTGCAATCCCCAACCAATGGAACGGACGGTTCGGGTTACGCACGCACCATATCCACATAAAAGACCCCTGCGCCAACATAGGCAAAAAAAGAGCGAGACCTTTCTCTTGGTCTGGACTACGGTAAGGTACCCGTCCATTCTTGCGCTGCTGCTGCTAGTTAGCCCGTGCATGAAAATGCATACCACCCTCCATCATCATCATCATCGCGCGCATCTCATCAGGGGGGGGGCACGCAAAGCAAGCGAAGTAATCGCGCGTGGCTGGCGGCTGTATGTATCGTAAGGCATGTCGGGCTTTTTTGTAAGGACATGCCATGCATCTCAGATGTCCGGCATTTGGCACAGTCCAGAAGCACGTCGCAGGCATCTATCTTCTCTTGGTCAACAGAGAGCTCTATCGAGAGAGGTGAAGCCGAGAGCCAGAGGATGATCCATCCTCCCCCTCCTATCCATCCCTGCCACCCATCCATTGCCGCGTCCATCATCCATGGATATTCCCACGTGCCATGTCGTATCATCGTCTCATCTGATAGAGTACACTGAAAGTGGCAGTGGGAAAGAATACGGCAAAACCTTCTCGACTGCTTCCCCCATCATTGTTCCCGTCGGTTTCCCTTCTGGGCCGCCACTTTATGCCCCTCCGCGTATTCAATACCCAGTTTCGTCATGGTGTGTCGATCGTGTCCCGCCCTTTGACAGTTCGTCTCAGGGCTATATTTCCACATTTATACTGTATCGTCCGGCAGCACCGGAGTGACAAAAAATAATAGCTTTGTTATACCAAATGAAAAAAAAGGAAGAAAAATTAGTACACAAGGAGATACCTGGTTTTTATTTGTGAGAACCACATTTCGTTGCGTATGCCTAGCTGTGACATGAGTAATGGCACATGCGGTGCAACACCCAGCTTGGCTTGCCACGTCGATAGAGAACAGGTGCCTTCGCGATAACCATGGTATAGCCTATCCATCTCCAAGCTCAACTCTGGTGACTACATTGGATTCCTAAGAGAAGATGTAAAATTGGGACACACGCCGTAAACTCACCATCCGAATATATCTAAAGATCTGATTGATGAAGACAGTATTTCCACATCATAGACCGTATTTGGTGGTTAAGGGGGGATATAGGGAAAGCATTTAGTGACGTTCATCATCGCCGCCGCCATCACTAGTGCACCATAACACCACCCCCAGATTTTGCGGCCAAACCCGCCACCGCATCCGCGGACAGGCCGTACTTATACATGGCAATCACAGGGACACTTTCATTGTATTCTATCATATGTCATCATGACTTGAGCTTTGCGTCTCCCCTTTACGTAAGATCGCTGGTATCGCAATGCGACATTTTCTGTCGACTCTATCTATATGCCTTCTCGTGGGGTCTCCAAACGCCAAAAGACTCAGTCTTCTATCTTTCCTCCCAGGCTCGAGCCGGGCCACATGATCCGTCAATTTTGTTTGCCTTCCACGGCGACGCCTACTCCAGCTCAATAGTGCCGGGGGGCTTGGAGGTTCTAGAAAAATGGTGTCAGCTCGGAGATGGAGACCAACATTGCAGACAAGGGCTTTTACTTACAGATCATAGGTCACACGGGCCACGCCTTCTACCTCGTTGCAAATCCTGCGCGAGACATTCTAGAGTAAACAGAGTGGTTAGTACAGTAAATTAATGCTATTAGAGCTGGATTGGGTGATAAGGAACCCCAAATGGGGAGAGCCCCAAGTATAACTCACCTCGAGGAAGTCGAGGTCAAACTTGAAGATCTCCGCGCTCATGAAATCCTTCGTGCGAACAGCGCGGAGAATCACAATGTAACCCCAGACTCGCTGATCGCCGAAAACTCCCACGGATCGATTGGTATCAAGGCCAGCAAAGGCTTGAGAGATCTGGTCATACAATCCAGCCTCCTTGATCATAGAGATGAAGATGTGGTCGGCCTTGCGGGCGATCTCGACTCGCTCCTGGGTGACGTCGCCGAGGATGCGAATAGCAATACCTGGGCCGGGGAAGGGATGGCGGCCCACGAGCGACTCGTGGATGCCCAGCTGCCGACCAATCGCCCTCACTTCATCCTTGAAGAGAAGCCTTAAAGGCTCAATGAGGCGCAGCCCTTGTCCGTCCATCTATTGACTCTCAGCGTTAGCATTACTCTTTTTAAAATAACAAAATGTCTCGGGAGGGAGAAGAGGCAACTCTTCGAATAAACGGTAAATTCCTCACCCCCTGATACACTGGGATAACGAGAAACAACGACTGGACTTGTTACGTGCCACTGGATGCCAAGACTAGACAAATGTGCTGAAATAGGCTTGTAGTCCTAGCAAACAAGCGTGGCGGTCGTTGTTGTATAGTGAGCTTAGATGTGTAATATAGAAGGAAAGGAAGTGGCTTATCCCCTACTAGCCACTTGGTGGGGTAAGTGTGTGCTAGTGGTGGTGCCTAATAGGTATAGGAAGGAATAGACCCCGACAGTCGCTTACTTATCGAGTCTCGGCGTAGGTTGCTCTTCTAGGAAATAAATTATGTCTCAAGAGGGAACACAGGCAACTCTAGAAAAATTCGTACATTCGTTCTTCTGAGACACTGGAATAGGGAGCAATAAAGGCTGGTAAAAGGAGGAATAAACACTGAAATAAGGAGGGATAAACACTGTAATAAAAAGGAATAGACCCCGAAAGTCGCTTACTGATCGGCTCTCGGGGGCCTCTTCTAGGAAATGAATTGTATGTATCAGGAGGGAGTGTAGGCAACTGTAGAGCAGTCCGTGGCCAAAGTGAAGAAGAAAATTCAGAAAAATTCAGGGGAAACAAAGAAAAACGGGGGGAGGTATTAAACACTGGAACAAGAAGGAATCACAGCATTCACCATTTTTTTGGGAAGGCCTCCGACATTATGGTGGGTCTTAATCTATATAAAAGGTTAGAGAATAGTCACACCATGAATTATAGGAAGGGGGGAAGGGGGCAAGATTACGGTTGCAGAGGGGCCTCTGAAGCTCAGAGACTCAATAACGTCAGGGTACAGCGTTCCCTGCAAGAACCACTCGACCTTCCCGGAGTTGGGGGTGTTCTCTGCCTCTTTCTCGATCCGGATAGCCTCCTTCTCGAACAGGTCGATGAAAGTCGACCCGATAATCTTGCGCTTCTTCTCGGGGTCCAAGACACCAGCGAGGCGGCTCAGGAACAGCTCACCGGCCTCGACGACGGTGAGGTCGATGCCCAGGTGTTCGCCGAGCGTCTTCTTGACCTCGTCGCACTCGTTCAGACGCATGCATCCGTTGTCGATGACAATGGCCTTGAAGCGGTTGCCGATGGCTTCCTTCATCAGGACCGCACCGACGGTGCTATCCACACCACCGCTGCAAGCTCCGATGACGAGGGCTCGATCACCGACGAGTTCTCGGATGCGGGCGATCTCGAGCTGGACGAAGTCACCCATTTTCCAGCTGGGTTGGGCTCCGCAGATTTCCACGCTGAAGTTGCGGAGGATGTCAACTCCGCAGGGTGTCTAGATCCACATGTTAGTGAGGTAGGGATAGTTTCATGCTTGGGGTTGACGAACGTGTTCGAGCTCAGGGTGGAATTGGACGCCTAGTCACCTTGCGTTAGCAACATTCCGTTTTTGAACATAAAGGTATCTCTGGGAAGACAAACCAAAGATGGGCTTCTCCTTGTGGGCGATGCCGGCGTACTCCGAGTTCTTAGTGGCAGCAATGACCACAAAGTCCTTTCAGAGTCAGTGAGTTTTCCTGATATAAAAAGATTCCATTACACCCACCGTAGGCAAGCTAACTAGCTTGTCGAAATGGGACATGAACGCAGAAACTTGTTCCCCCAAGCCAGCGAAGAGCCGGTCGACATGGCTGTTAACCTTGGTGACATTGACGTCGGCGTGGCCATACTCTACGAGAAAAGGGTCAGAGATGATTCGGAATGGCGTTCCACAGGTGACAAACCTCGTTTCTCTCCACGGGCAACATTCTTGGAGTCGATCCGCCATGCGATCTCCTGGCAACCATAGCTGGGTCACCAGTGTTAGTTTCATACCATTTGTTGAGGCGGGAGCAAGTCCTACCATATACCCCTATTCCTCCGTATTAGTCTAGGCTCCGAATTGTTGAGGAATGGCTAGAAACTACTCACAGGATGGGTACATTCAGCTCAAAGACAGCAGGGTCGACATCTACACATATGAGTACAGGTCACAGGAAGTTTGGGAGATGGGGAATTTACGGGGCGAGCCCTCATCGTAGACGGAAGCAGGGCCTTGTAGCTCAGTCAGACCTCGGCGCAAAGTTCATACATCAAAAGATTCCATACCTCCGGAGAAGACAATTCCCTTGGGCTTCCATGACAGCTCAGCGATCTTGGTAGTACACGGAAGCAGCTCGGCGAAGACACCAAGAGCCCGAAGCCGACGCAGGATGAGATGGCTTGTTTGAGACTTCAACAACGGGAGTCAGCATTTGCCATTTGAAGCGGTCTCCTCTCAGGAGCCAGGCAGCACAATGAAGCTCCATTATCGCTTCTTGTGCCTTCTGAGATAGGCCGAAGAGGTGGGGAAGGGAATCCCGAAATTACATACGCCAAAGTCGAGCACAAGTATGGTCTAGAAAGCCGAGTGTCAGCCAATGAATGTATTCTTCACGCATTTATAAATCGATTGCGCCTGCACGTCCCATCTGGGGTGGTCAATGGCAAGTCGCGGGGACAAGTGAGTCTCCCAGACTCGCGATTACAGCCATCTGCAGGGTCCTGATAGTACGTACGTCAAAGTTGTTGTGAGGCGATTCGGCCTCAGTGTTGGGGGCCATTGCGATGGTGGGCTCGGCAGGGTACCGAAGGTTCAGCGGTGTTTGCAAAGTTGGTCGTCTTCTATAAGAGAAAGAGAAAAAATTGCACCCAACGAAGATTGTTGCGGACGGGTTGGCTGTAGTGAAGCAAAAAATGATACCCGTGGTGTAGTAAAACTCTGGTATCCATCTGACTCACTACACTGTTTGTAGTGGTAGGCTCAGGCTTAGCTTAGGTTTGGTTATTTTTAACAACCCCACCCGAGTATTTAAGCGCCGTTAAAAGTCGTTTAGTCTGCCAGGCTAGCCTTTTTAAAGCGGCTTCTATTCTTCTACAGGACATACCAGCATTATTCTAGAGAAACCCGAGCGATTGACTTCATCCGAGGCGACAGAATAGCGTGGGTTGTCACTGCGATATCGAACCGGCAAGTAGAAAATAGTTCCTGCGAAAAGTATCGTGGCACCGCACTCAACCGTACAATGTGCAAATTGGTCATCTGTTTCGTGGATTACGCTCAATACATGCGAGGTTCAAAAACTACATGGTCCCTGTAAACCCCTTTTTTGTATTTGGTTATAGTGCACTGTCCCGAAGAATGGCACATCTTCCTACGTGCACCATGATCTAACTGTGACAGCTTCCATCTGTCGCACCCGATGTCCCCATCGTCCCAAGCGACATATGATGCAATATCATCAGAATATTCCCCCCAAGATCCTAAGCCGTCTAAGGCTTGCAGCGACCCATGAACCGAGGGTAGAGGCAAGTGGTTCGGACCGTGTGCTGGTTGGCAATCCAGGCCAGGAATCGCTCAAGACCCAGACCGTAACCACCGTGAGGTGAGGTACCGTACCTGGGAAAGGTTAGATGAATGGGACATATCAGTCTTGAAAGGGGCTGTCATCACTTACTTGCGCTGGTCGGTGTACCAGTAGTAGTCCTTGGCATCAATGCCCTGCTTCTTGTACGCCTCCATCAGCTCCTCGTAGCCCTCCATTCTCATACTTCCACCCACGATCTCGCCCACACCCGGCATGAGAACATCGACACTCTCGGTGACCCGCAGATCAGAGGGGTCCTTCTTCATGTAGAAAGCCTTGATCTCGACAGGGAAGTGTGTCAGGAAGATGGGACGGTTGATGGCGTCGGTCATCTTCCGCTCGGCGGCTTCGGCGATGTCGTCACCGAATACGTGGGGGTTGCCGTCCTCGTTCAGAATAGGCGGGTCTTGCTTGTTGAGCCAGTCAATAGCATCCGTGTACTTCATGCGCATAAAGGGGCGTGTGGGCTTCTGGAAGTTGGGGTTGAGCTCCTTGAGGTAGCCAGCAATCTGCGGGTTCTCGAACACAATGTCGATAACGCGGCAGATGATCTCTTCGAGATGCTCGAGCAGGTCGGGGAACTGGATGAAGTCCAATTCAGCCTCGACATGAGTGTACTCGGAAAGATGGCGACGGGTCAGACTCTTCTCGGCACGGAAGGACTTCTCGATACAGTATACATCTCCCAGGCTAGGAATGACCGTCTCCAGATACAGCTGAGACGATTGAGTGAGGTAAGCCTCCTCATCGTAGTAGGGGAAACCGAAAAGGGTGGCGCCACCCTCCACCTGGGTCTGGACCAGGGCAGGCGGGGAAACCTTGGTAATCTCCATATCGTCGTACACCTTTTGGAAAGCGCGCTCGACAGCGGCACGGATCTTCATCAGCGACGAGGCGTTGTCACCGCGGAGAACTAGATGCCTCTGATCCAACATCTGGCCATCCCATTGGTTCTGCTGGGCCGACACTCTGTTGGTGATAGCATCCTCATCCGAGGGCGATGCACCGAGGACCTCGTAGTAGTCCACATGCAACTCGCGGTTGTCGGGGGCCGACTGACCCTCAAGAACCTTGCGCATCTCACCATACAGCGCCAGCGACGTTCCCTGCGCGAAGGTCAAGGCATCGTAGGTCTTGGTCAGGTCGCCCGCAACCAAGACGCACTGAAGATGGCCGTATCCGTCGACCAGGGTGATGAAGGTAGCCTGCTTCTGGGCACGCAGACGGTGAATGCGGCCCATGACCTTGACGCGCGTGCCCTTCTTGTCGCCCTCGCCAAGCTCAATGTCCTTGCGGTTGAGCTTGATCTTCAGGGCCTTGGGCAGCGAGGCATCCTCCTTCAGGACAATCTTCTTGGCGTCCTCGAGGTTCTGCATGCGCTGCTTCTTCTGCTTCTCCTCCTCGACAGCGGCCTGCGCCTGCTTCTGCATCTTCTTCTTGTGGGCATCAAGGGCGCCCTGGGCCTTCTTGACAGCGCTCTTGGCCGGGTCCTTCCATAGTAATCGCACGGAGGAGTCCTCTTCGGGGCCGACGGGGCCTGTTACCGAGGCACGAATCTGGTATTGAGGGGTGGGCTTCTCGTAGTTCTGGATGTAGGCGAAGGGAAGCGACTTGTAGGGCTTGAATTCCGAGCCATCGGCGGTCTCGTCGTCAGCGCCAGCATCGGTATCAACGTAGCACTTCTCCTCGTTCTTGATGCGCTCGGCGAGCTCCTGAACAGCCGCCATGGTGTGTGGTATGCGGTCGATCGCTACGACAGGCTCGCGTGTTACGCACGTAGGTAGTGGCAAGAAATTGACTGTTCAAACTCGAGATTGGGGTGTTGTTGACACACTCGCTATTTACCATATGTCGATAAACTGTGGCGGGGTTTGGTGGGATGAATTCGATTAGGATGGTGGGGTTCAATTACTGCCATTCTCATTCCAACCTGGGCCTCTTTGATAGCGACTTGATTGGCCAGCATGAGTCATCGCCAGCTTATTTATTACTCCCAAGAAAGAGCCGGCAACGGACAGCTTTGACAGCTCGGGCCCTCACTATCGTCAATCAATAGATAAAGTGTGTCTCATCCAACGGCCAAAAGCGTCACATCTTGCCAGGCCTGAAGCGGTGTAGAGTTTCAAGGAGTATTACCCTATCAGCTGCGCCATTCGTCAATGCCTTATCACCACCCGAAATGGTTGGCTGTACGATAGTACCGGCGAGAGTCATGTCCTCGGAGCGAAAGACCTATGTATGACGAAGAATCTCAGCAACGGAAATAAAAACAAACAAACTCATCTGGCACACATTCAGCTAGGGGTAGGATAAGGCCCTGCACGCCCTTCCAGTAAAGCTATGACCTTGATCTTTAGTTATCGTACGTCCTCGAATAACCCTGGATGTCCATATGGATGCATGTAGTGAATATCATCTTCACCAGCTAGTCAAGGTGAAGCAATACACCCAAGAACATACAACTCTCAAAGTCTGCGGCCTCACCGCATCAGCATTGCCATGCATGTAGTATTATGAGCACGTCGTCAGAGTCTGTACCAGCAGTTAAGCACACAGTGTCACAGTGAGCATCATCTCCCAGTCAGTTAACTCATGTATGTAGACGCTGTATTTATAAAGCCCCTGAGAGCTACTCGCTATGGTCGATACTTCAAGCCAAATAACTCAACATGCAGCCTATTCAACGATAGATACACCCCTTAACGTCGACCTATTCATATTGGCGCTGGAGATAACGCTGCTGCTGCCATCTCTCCCCCAGCTCTTGCGGCGCTTCAAAAGTATGGAACTCGTGATTCGGAGACCGGCGACGGATACACACATATGATCTGTTGTTGCTGTTGCTGTTGCCCCCCTATTGCTTCGGTTGTACTGTTCCCGAACTGTGATTGTTGGTTCCTTGCCAGTCGTTCTTGCGCCTGCGGCTGCGCCCAGCCCTGCTGGTACGGAACGCCCGTGTATTGCGGTGATGACGAAGCTCCCTGAGGCTCTGCAACAGTTTCTATCCCACGACCAAGCGCGGCAGAAAAGGTCCTGGTCCATTCGGCCAAGCCCCCATGTTGGGGCGATTCGGACAGCTCGACGAGCACATCATTACAGATCTCCCCGATCCCGCAAGTACAGGCGTCCAGGGGGCAGAGATCTAGATTGTCCGCCGGGGGTGCTCGCGATTGGCAGCAGCAGTGCAGACTCAGCGCTTCTGCCGCGAAGCACAGTCTCTCAGTGGCCTCAACCGCGAGCTCGTCGGCACAGAAGTAGTTCGCCGCGGTGAGCATGTCCAAGGCCGTCTCCAGGCTCTGGTTGAGCGCTGGGATGCAGGAATCCCGGCAGTCTTGCAGTTCTCCTTTCGGCCCGCTTACCATGAGACAGCGGCTCGGTCCCAATCGACGAAGGCAGCCCGGTACCCAGCGTCTGAGTAACTCCTGGCCCGTCCTGAAGTATGGTTTGTTGTCTGCCCAGATGGACACGCCCGGCATTCTCGAAAGCCGGTCACAGGGCCCCATGAGCTCGGACGCCGAGGGAGGGCACATCAAATTGCACTCTAGCCTCAAGCCGTCCTCGTACTCGCCAGTGTACAAGTAGCCGAAGAACTTTTCCAGGATGCCGACATCCATGGTGTCAAGGTTTATCTCATTGTGCAACAAATCCTACCATATGGGATCACTGCTTAGCTTTAAAGGCTTCGCATGTGTTCAACAAATGGGTTCTGATTCTCACTTACATTATGAGGGCAGCGGCAGCAAATCTGGAACCATTTGGATCGGGAGCAGACAATGATGCTGTGAAGAGGGAAGGAACGGCCTTGGGATATAACGGTGAAGTCGGACCACTTGTAGCTGAGGAATAGGTCCTTGAAACCGATATAGGTGGTCGGTAGAGGATGAAAATGGGTTTGGATGACCTCGGAGGGATAGTCCAAGGGCACGTGGTCACACATGCCATGAAACATAAGATCCGGAATAGGGTCCGGCATATGGCCCGGCATTCCATACGACATGCTACCATCGTCTGACTATGTAGTTCGCGATTGGGACGGAAGGGAATCGCTGATATATACAAGAGAGTCTCCTAAGATGCAATTATGTAGAATGCTGAGAGTAGTGAAGTTCTCTGGGAGAGGGAGTATGATGATATCGAAGCGAAAGTGAGTGGTAGAGTTGAGAAATGGATGAGCCGTAGCTCCATAGGTCGCTTCAGGTCCAAATCTCTCGATTTTGCACCGAGGCTGACTGTTCCTTCCCGCCTGGGTTTTACCATTATTTGATCCGCTTGAACGTGTACAGAGCGAAAGCGCGAAGACGCTCGAGCGGAATCGGCAGAAGGAGCAGAAGCTGCAGACAACCAAAGTATCTGAGTGTCTCCCTGAAATAGAAGCCTGTGCAGCATCGACTCGATGTTGATTCCACATAGACAGTACTTACTTAAGCGGTTATTCCACAGTGATCAAGACTAAATGCGGTGTGTGTATCTTCCCCCAAGATGTGAAGAGACTTGTAAATCCTTTGTCTTGCTGATGGGTGTCTGAGATTGGTCAAGTCGTGAGCAAGAACAGACACAACCTCTAAGTTTGCCGTCTTCACCTGAACAGCTGTTTCAAGGGCATTAAAACCCAACCTAAACTTCGCATACCCATCTGGATCTATCTCTCCCCCCACTCACAGCTCATCCCGACCCAATCCCTCCTCCCCTTTCGTCTCCTTCGCCTCCCCCTCCCCCTGTACCTGCGCCAACCCTTTCTTAACCATGGAGCTCAGCACCTCGAACACGACCTGCGCCGCCGCGAGCGCCGTCTCCTCGCCCGCGCCCTGGTACGCCGGCGAGACCTCGACGACGTCGGCCCCGACGAGGTTCAGGCCCTCGATCCCGCGCAGCACGCGGATGAGCTCGCGCGTAGTCCAGCCGCCGGGCTCGGGCGTGCCCGTCCCGGGCGCGAACGCCGGGTCCAGCACGTCGATGTCGAGCGAGAGGTAGACCGGGTCCTCGATGCCGAGGGTGTCCATAATACGATCAATAACGCCGCGCGTGCCGAGGTCGTCCATGTCGTCGCTCACGATGCGGTGCCAGTTCTGGGCGTCGTCATCCACATAGTCGTCGAGGCCCGAGAGCCGCGTGCGCAGCCCCGCGTGCACGTTGGGCTTGGCGCTCGAGTTGGACACGAGCCCCTCCTGCCCGGCCAGCCAGAACATAGACCCGTGGTTGAAGTGGGCCTGCGTGCTCGGCCACGCCGAGGGGTACTTGTCCGGATGCCAAGTGTCGAGGTGGGCGTCGAAGTGCAGCACGCGCAGGCCCGGGCCGTAGTAGTCGCGGAGGGCGCGCAGCGCGGGCAGCGCCAGCGAGTGGTCGCCGCCCAGCGTGACCAGCTTCGGGCGGCGGAGGTGCCGGGCCGAGACGGGCGCCCGGTTGCCCAGCTCGGCGAAGGCCTCGGTCATCTGCGTGAGCGCCAGCGCGTTGTCGAACGGGCTGATGGGGATGTCGCCGCAGTCCAGGATGGTGGCCCAGTTGGCGTACGGGTTGATGTTGGCCCGCTGGTTGTATCCCCGGAACGACGTCTGGCGCGACGAGGCTTGCCGGATGGCTCGGGGACCAAAGCGAGCTCCTATTTTGTTGTTGTTGTTGTGTTAGTTCACGCAAATTGTCAAGACACTACTGCAGTGGGGAGGAGGTGCGTACCTGGCCGGTAGCTTACGGCAGTATCGAAAGGAGCTCCGATAATGGCGATATCGTAGTGCTCACTTGGAGTAGTAAGGCATTTCGCGTGCTTCAAGTGAGCAAATGATCCGATGCCCGTATAACCAAACTATGACCTGGTCAATATAGCAATTTTAAACGGCATGATGCTGCCACCGCCGAAGGCGTAGGATGAATTAATCGTGAGATTCAACGCCCAAATCTTATAAGACAGACGGCCGGGAATCTCACTCATCGTTCACAGATGGCGGCGGCGGCGTGAAGAACACCGTTGGACGATGAACACTTACCTCCGTCCCCCATTTACGCTCCAACTCATCGAGTTCCGCTGGCGTCCATTCGCGATCGCCGTGCTTATGACCGCCGCATGCGAGGACGGACGCGGACTGACAGCAGGCAAGTGCCAGACTGACTATCGACGTATACCGCATGATGACAAGGGTAGCTCACTTGTACGCTGTGCAACCAGACTGACTGAAAGGGGAAGGTCCAGAAGACACGCCAAAGAGAAACACAAATGGGAAAGCAAGCAGTAGATAAGTAGATAGATATAGCTATTTGTTGGGGCCCCTGTAGGTGGTAGGTCAGATGACTGAAGTGCCGCTCTGGCTACTTAAACTAGTGTCATGTACATGGGGTAGATACCTAGATAGATAGACGGTGGAGGGCGACTGGCTGTCTGCTGTGGGTGCGTTTTACTCCGCGCGCATTGAGGAGAGCAGCGAAGAGAGGAGGCAGGGAAGAGGAGTTGACATTATGGAATACATACCTAGACAGCATAGAGATAAGCTGGCTGGCCCTCGGCTTGGGTTGCCATTGGCTGGATGCTGTTTCAATGTGGGTTCTCCGCTCCGTTCCGGAGCTATGCCCATGAGGTGTGGATATCGCCCTCTTTATTCCTCCCTCTTGCAACGAATTCGAATTTCGGCGCGTGGCCGACAGAGGGGAGAGAGGTCGTTACCTAATAAGCGGCTGCCGGTGAGTGCGGCGTTTCCATTCACATATTTATCCACTAGCAAAGATGATGATAGGTAATATTTCAGGTGACGTCGCATCACGTGCTGCCTGAAGAAGACGTGTCTGAGCCTCTGAGGTTCCCACGTCATGTCCATCAATGGCATGGTCGCTGTCGTCGAATAATTGTACGGCGAGTCCCGATTTTCTTGCAATAAATCCGCCAGTTTCCCCATGCATTTTTGGGGTCGTCGGGTGTCAATGGTTCATGCCGGCTGCACTAGCGCTTGGATCAGACCCAACCGGCATCGGATTGTCCTCGAGGGGATGTTACAGAAGCCTGTCAAATTAAAGCTTCGAAAGGGTGTGGGATCATCTTGAAACCCGGTCAAGCTGATGTGTGTGTATTGTTTGTTAGCAGGACAGCAAGTAGCGAGAGTGACCGTAAACTCGTAATGCTAAGATTATAAGGGTCGAAAGCCCGACTGTACAGTAGTGTACCTATGTAAGGTATACTACACAATGATGTATGTATACAGGGTATGTATTCGCTGAAATGTAACATTAAAAGAATGTCAACCCACCTAATAAACAACTGCCCGTCCTTAGCTTTCATAGACTTGCGCCGTGAGACGTCATATTCGTTTCGTTTGTAAAGGGATCGCGTGAGTGAGCTCCGGCAGGATTTTAAAAAGCACTCAATTTCAAATGCACTCCAAATCGCCAAACTGTCCTATCGAAATTGCGCTTTGCATCTGGAATCTCCTGCTGCTCTCTACTCCCTAGGTACATAGTAGTGTTGTGTCCCTCGAAAATGGAAGGCCTGGTGAACCTGCCTTCACTTTGCCTGATGATGGAAAGGAGGAAGACTAGACCAGAGCATAGCATCTACTCGGCCAAAAAGAGTGCCCTCAGATCACCACTCTTTCTTGCGAATTCTCCATCCCTGAGGGGGCCGACTCTTTTTTTGTCCTTCTCTGGGCGAGGAACCCATCGCTGTCCCTACCTGTAGAGGCCACCCGAAAAGGTATGCAACGGCTGCGCCCCAAGAAGCACCTATCTTCCTTCGTAATGGTATTTCTCTGTTTTCTCCGGCAGGTTTACTCCTGAAAACCCTTCACAGAAAACCGCAGGTCTCCTTCCAAGTCTAGATCGCTGTGATGGTGAAAAATCAAAAGTGGCTTGGAAGACGCCAAGGTAAACAAGCCAGCGAACTCAGTCTCGGCACCGTTTTTATTATCTCCTCGGTGCGAGAACAAATCGCATGCTCAAGAAACCATGCCATCCCTTACAGGATCAAGCACTTGTGTGATTTCTTCTTGGGTGCGGGTGGCTCTAAAGCTGCAACAATGGCCTGCGTCATGTTAGTACAGACAAAGACCAGCTGGGCCGTCGGCGGAGTCTTCTTACCTCATCAAATACGTCCTTAAGCTTGTATTGAGTCAATGCCGAGCATTCGACGTACTTGACCGCACCCAACTCCTTCGCCATGCGTTCACCGTCCTCTTTCCGGACCGGTTGCATTTTTTGTTTCGACAGCTTCTCCCGCACGCTCGGGTCATCTCGCAAATCGGTTTGGGTACCGACGATGAGGCAGGGTACGCCGGGGCAGTGGTGGTGGACCTCGGGAAACCACTTCTCGCGGACGTTTTCGAACGAGGCTGGTGATGTGACGCTGAAGCAGACGAGGAAGACGTCGGTCTGGGGATACGATAAGGGTCGCAGACGGTCATAATCTTCCTGACCAGCGGTATCGAACAGTCCTAGAGTGTACGGCTCGTCTCCGATCCTGGAAGCGCATGGCGTATTAGTCTCTCGTCCCTATGATGCAGCCGTGCATTCGCGAGGGGCGAGGCCGTCCTGTCTGCTCGGGACCGGACAGAGCGAGCCAGAATTGAACGGCGTGAGACTCACATAACAGTGACCGCATAGTTATCAAAGACTGTTGGGACATATTCCGAGGGGAACTTGTTTGTCGTGTAGCTGATGAGAAGGCATGTTTTGCCGACCGCACCGTCACCGACAACCACACACCTAGATATAAGAAACCGGGTTAGCGGGAGTGTAATTTGGGCAATGCAGCTTGGCTAAAGACATGGCGACAATGACGCCGGGTGCCGCGGCAACGCGCCATGCGGTTTCTGTGTATGTCGTCGAGCGGCAAATGACCGTCGCATGGTGCGAAGGGCAGATGCGCATAGTCGCAAAATGCGGTGTCGTCTTGGATCCCGAGGATTGGCATGATGCCCGCCCCTAAGGGGTAGGGATTCGAGGCGGACGGAGCAGAAAGAAGGGGGCCAAGCCGTCGAGGTCGTGTAACTCACTTGATCGTAGCAACCACCATATTGTCCAGCCGATGTGCTCCTGTAAAGGAGCAGAAAAGGTATGCAGGAAGACCCTACTGGAGAAAAAAAAAGTATGGATGATCGAACTCCTTATCGCGAGGGTTAATGGGGTGTCTCTGGGGAAGCGATAGTGGGAGCCGAGGAGCTTTTGGCTTGAAGAACGGGATGCAGTTATTCCTGTGATGGCTGCTTTGAGGCTGACGTTCTGGGCGCAGTTAAATGGGTCCTTGCCTTGCCAATGGCTGCTGCGTTGTGCTTTTGCTTTGGTTGGTGCTGGTTTGGTGCTGGCGCTGGTTTGGTGCTGGTGGTGCTCGTTCTGGGTGGTGCTGGGTTGGCCCAAGTCGCTTTGCGGAGCAGAGAAACAATTCCTTCAAGAGGGGGGGTCCTTCTCGCGTCCGTTGTCTCAGACCGTATGTAGAATGGCTGGGGGTGCGTAGTTGTTTTGTCACGGAGACGAGGTCGAGGGCGGTAATACCCAAGAAATAATAAAGCCAGAAATGATTGTAAGTGAAGAAGAAGAGGATGGTAGTATTGACAGCAGCAGCAGAAAAAAAGTCCCTCGCTCGACGAAGCAGTACTGTGTCCAAGTCGGGAAAGCAGAGATGCACGAGAGGGAAGGGGGGAAGAAAAGTGACCAGGCGGTAGAAGGCAATGTCACGATTAGGACGGGTAGTAAGCCAGTGCACACTTGTCAATCAGGCGTTGCGGTTGGTGTTGTAATGCAAACCAAGAGAGAGGCAAGAGGGAAAGGGAGACCAGACGGACAGAGAGTACAGTGAGGTATCCCAATCAATCAATCAATTAGAGAAGTCCCGAGAGTACCTAGGCCTAGGCAGGATGGGACTGGGTGCGCGAGTGGGTTAGTGGTGTAGGTAGTGGGTTAGGTGGAAGAGAGTAGAGGTGTGCGTGCACCTTGGACTGAGCTAGCCTAGGAGTCGAGGATGGATGTATTGTATTGTATGTACAGTAGTCGGCAGGCTGGGAGTCAACGTGCGGCGCATGGGATGCATGTATGTACCGTCCAGACACGGCATCCACCTGTTTGCTTTGCTGGAAGCAGGCCGGCTGGGGGGTTTTATTATTGCTGGTGTGCAGTGCAGTTGCAGTAATCTTCCCTAGCGAGACAGGTCGATGAAATGGATCAGTCAAATCAAATCTTGGATGGGAGTTATTTAGTGGGACAGCAAGCACATGAGAAGGTCAGTCAGAGCTCTCGGCTTGGTTGATGTAGATTCAATGTGGCACCAGCAGTCGTGTCCCAAGAGGGGGTGGTGGGAAGCAAAAATCAGGGGACCACTGGCTTGGGATGAATTAGGATGACGACAATTCCAGTCTCACGACGCAAGATTTTGCATAGTCCTGCAAGATATGTTGGCTCAGCCTCGCTAGATTGACTTCTTTCCCGCCCACTCGGATCGGGAAACTGCTGTTGAGTCCTGCTGATAACCTAGGTATCTGCAGTACATGACATGCTATCGCAGGTCTGGTAGCTTCGAATGGCAGCAGCGCCTTAACGATAACCGTACTATATATTCTGCAATGTGTCGGTGAAGAGACCCAGCAACGTCTCGTATCTGGCTCCCGTTTGACACCAGAGCACGCCTATCCACTGTGACCTCGGCTTTATGCGCAAGTGTGTATTTATATCTCCTGTGCTGTGCTGCGTCGTATGTAATCCCGTGTGCAAATATGGTCCCGATCCGGGTTATGGTTCCAAGATCGCGTTACCGGCACATGCCGCCCGAGAAAACGCGTCAAGGCCACTTACACCCAATTCCCTGCTCCTCCAAATATGGCCGCAGCTTTTTCATCAAGAAGATGCAGGTAAGCTCGGAATATATTGTTGACATGTAAGAATAGCAGGGACCATCAGATCATATTCGTCTCTGCTGCATGCATGCATGACATATGCTTCCCATTTACGCGCCTATACCACGGCCGGCACAACTTGCAGGCTGGGGGTGGTCTGGTGCAGCACCCCTGTGGCAGTTTGGTAGTCAATCTGATATGGTACGGACAGACAACCACATGCCCGAAGCGCCAGATGTTGGAAAGGAAATTTCGGGATGGTTGGAGGCGTTCCCAACCTGTTCGAAAGGGCCAAGACCTGGAAAGGAGTCCCGAACGGGAAAAAAAAAAATTTAAAATAACGAAAAAACGAAGCCCGGGCGTCTGAGTTGCATGTGGCCCGGGTCCCGACCTTGCTTGTGCAGAACATCTCAATGTTCTCTCAACATCTCAAATCCTCTCACCACTGCAGCTGCCACTGCATACTTCCTAGGTATGTCTAGGCCTATGTAGGCAGATAGAGGGCCGCTGCAGGGTTCCCTATCCCGCGGATGATAGCCGTTTACCTAACCAGCCTGGTCGCTAATAATTCCCCTAACCTATTGATCTCCATTCGGAAATATACCATCGATAGAAAGATACTAGCGGGAGGAACTCGAAATGAGACACAAAGACTACATTATCGAGGAGCGCAGGCCTTCTAATGAGCATTGCTTTACCTCAATCCTTCCTTAATTCAAAGACACATGGGCATAAACATGGGTATGAATGCACATCCTTGAGCTCTCTCCGTCCCGAGTCTCGCCGTTTCCCTCGTTAGTACTGTACGGGGCCGAGTCAAGCGATTGGTTGCACGTGGCGGGTGATCAGCATGTCGCTCTTTTTTATCTAGCCTTTTGCCAAAGCTCTAAAAAAAAACATAGCTGGCCAACAATACAACTCAGAAGGCTGGCCAGCCAAACAAACACCCGCGACGTTAATAATTGTTCGGAATATTGATTGTGTCATTGGATTGGATGGGCTTGCTCTGCTCCAGTCCGTCACTCCCGACCCCGTTAAGTGTTGGGTTGGCAGAGTTGGCTTGCGCATGTTCAGAGCTCAGTCCTTGCAGGTTGCGTTGCAATTGGTACATGGAATCAGACTACGGACATCGTTACCGACTAGAAGGGTCCCTTCCATCACCACTGAGTCTGCACTGCAGGAGCTGGCTAGGTTAGTTTAATTTACAGCGCAGCCATTTGGCGGCAACATCAGACGGCTTAGTGAGTACAGGCGTTTCTCCATCTTTTAGGATGCTACCCGGGCCGCCATGGCCCGTCACTGCCGTACATGATTCATGGCTCGCTGTTGCATCATCGCCATTGCTCATAGCTGAAGATCGAAGAGTAGCACCAGACGTTGTCCTGGGGGTTTCTGCCAGGGGTATCGTCCAACACACAACACGGTTGACGTTTGCCGGTGTAGAAGGTTGTGCAGGTTCCCGCCTAGAAGAAGCCTTCGACATTGCCTGACACATGCCAGACAACTCAGACTATCTGCAAGGCAACCTCAAGGCGTTGGTCCAACTGGGTGAGGGGGGAAAGGCGATGTCATTTGTGCTACGACAGCAGCATTCCGTTGCACTCTCTTGGGCGAATTACGTAGCCCACAGGGCCTGCCCTGCTGCACCTCTTAGGAGTTAGGTAGAGCCCAACCAGCGTGCCAGCCAACTGAGTTGCAGTTGCGACTCTGCGTTACTCTGCGTGAATCGGAAATGGAAGGGAACGCTGAAGAGAAACGGACGAGAGTGACGTTGACAACTCTCCCAATCCCTACCTCCCACGCCTCTAGGATCGCCTTCGGGATCTCGTCAGTCAATCCAGTGTGGTTTTCGACAGGCTCCTGAAACGAATACCCCCCAAAACAAGCAAGCCAATGTACCTGCACATCTCGGTTCCGTGGCTGATCTGTGGCCCCCTATCAATTTGTGACCCTTAGCCCGTTCCTGAAAAGCGTCACATGAGATTTGTCACACATAGCATGCTGGAGATGTTTGCGCGCCGGATATGATCGGATTCGTCTGATTAAAATAGAAAGCGAAACAAGGCGACTGCACGGAGGATGACACCATGTGTGGCTGTGGGGTTCATCGATTCACGAGCCACATGGTTTGTGGCTTCAACTTGCAGGGCGGAGTGGACCTCAAGTTCAACTTCATGGGGTAACGTTAGGTACATTGAACTGAACGACTGGTCATCACCGTTGCAACCATTCACGTGACAAATTGCGTATCAATCAACTCCCTCCCAACACTACCAGAAGAAGGACTTGTGTGACGGACGACTCTCCAAAAATGGAAGAGAGGGACATAGACCATCTCCTGGAGCAGTACCTCAACCTCCTCCATGAGTACACCAGCCTGCGCGCCGAGCTGAACAAGCTGCAGGCGGGCATCTACCAGAACCTCGCCCGCGCAAACTTCGCGGCCGAGCGAGGGATGCGATACGGCCAGGACCAGTACGACGACCGCATGCAAGCGTCGCGAAGGGTCCTCGCGCTCCCCTCCTCCTCTGCCTGCCCGACCTTCGAGGTGGTCAAAGTGGGTGCAGATGCAGGTGCGGACAATACAAGTACCGATACTGCGTCGGTTTCGAAAAGCGAGGCAGTCGCCAGTGAGGTGCAGGGTACCGACAGGGAGGAGAGGGAGGAGAAGGAAGTAAAAGAGGCAGCAGAGCCAATCGCTTCCTCGGCACAGGAAACGAAACCGAAGTCGTCAGAGCCGAAGGCGAAGAAGAGCAAGGACCCCTTGCGTTGGTTCGGCCTCATCACGCCGATGCCGCTGCGACAGGCGCAAGCGCAGAGCGTCCAGGCCGTCGAGGATATCGTACCCAAAATGGTCAGCATCAACGCCGAGATGGCCCAGGTGGAAATTGAGGTTCGGAGGGCACGCAAGAAGCGGGCCAAGGCTGAGGCCGCGGCAAAGAAGTCGGAGGATGTGGCAAGCAAGGAGGAGCTTACAGTTTGATATGAAACAATCAGTCAGCTTTCTGTACAAAGATAATGTTTTCTCCCCCAACGATCAATCATCAACAATGCGTAATGTATCAACCACCATTACCTCGAAATCCCACCGCTACTTACCTTCCCATCATGATCGCCTGTACCTGGTCTTACCCTTGCCTCCCTCGACAAGAACTGAGATAGAAGGGCCCTACATATAAATAGTGTAGCTGTGAGATCACCCATGACGCTTACTGGTGCAGAATGAGGAAACTGTTATTTCTAATTACATGTATGTATTGCAAATCCGTGTCCTGTGCAATCACTATATAGCACGGTTCTTTATAGAAGCCAGTGATGATCAGCACAAATTAGGTGTAAGAGATGTACATCATAATCCTCCGAAACTGAAACCCTTCTATAAACATATAAACACCATCTCGACAAGTACAGGGGGTATCAAGCTATAAATATGTTGTTTCACGCGTATGCAGCCCAGCCTGTGTTGGAAGTTAGCACGGGAGCTTAGATGTATTCTCAAGTGAAGGGGAAGGGAACTTACCAGAATACAACACTGCCAGGTTCCTTTCATCAGTTGCTTGATTAATCAAGTCGTTGACGGTGGCCGTGACGCTCAAAGTCTTGCTCAGCTTCTTTCTGACCACTTCGAGGGCACGGTCTGCTTCGCTGGGCTCGTTCACGACGCCCCTTTTCTTCCGAGAATCAATCTCGGCATCGGTCGGCCCTTCCTCTCCCTCGTCGGTCCTCGGGGTTTGGAGTTTTGCCATACGAACTGGGCTGATCGACCACGAGTACAACGGATCGTAACGCAGCACATCCAGGATTGTCATGATCGTGTATGTCTCTTCCCGCAGAGCATCCAAAGTGAATTCACAGCAGCGACGGAATGCACCTTCGGTTTTGGTTATGCCCATACCATCGACGATGTCACGTGTCAGTCGGAAGGGGACAAGTTCTGGGACTGGTAGAATCCGACCCATCTCAAAGGCGACACCAAGATCGATGTGGACGACCTCGCCCGTCACCGAGTCCAGCAAGATGTTGTGCCCGTGACGATCGCCAAGACCCAGCACATGCCCAAGAATCGATATAGCTGCCGTGGTACGCGTATATGCCGTACGTTTGGCATACCATTCATCGGGATCAGAGAAATTCTCCATAAAGAAGTATCGCATGACAGGCTGGAAGCGCTCAGTCACTTTCTTGTAGGTAGACACTCTTGTCTCGACTGATTTGTGTTGAACCTGCGAGATCTCCTTTCGGCATTGAGAGCCTTTGTAGTCCTTCGGATGATAGCGCTCGTGCGCTGGCATCAGATATTCATGGAATGGGATTGTGTTTGGAACGAATTCGATCAGGCCAGATGATGCGGTTAGTGGCAGCACCTTATATGTCCTAATTCCCAGGTTTCGTTGCTGTGTGGACCTATGCAGCTTGAGTACCGAGGAAGCAGCTGCAAATACTTGCTCCATGATAGCATCTTGGCGGAGATCATCCGAACCACCCTTCACCAATTGCTTGTACCGTTCGCCGTTACTGCCGACCAGAGTAATGATCTTTGGTGCGCTTACACCCGAGGCAATGCTCATGGAATCTTCCAGTTTGGTAACATATGGGATCCGGGAATAGACTTTGTCGGCAGATAGCTCTATCTGCATCGTAGGTGGCGGGATTTGGTACTTTGTAAGATCCTGGAGAAGCCGCAGCCCGGCGCTGGAGTTTTTGATCGCAATCTTCTGCCCTGCCTTATAGCGCGAAGGGTCGCGTTCGGTAGCCAACATATGGTACGACTTGCTAGTCTTGTCGATCGAGGTCCAAATAGTCGATACGCTCTGTGTTTGACCGAGCTTCTTTCCCACTTTCTCCGTGGCTCTCTGGCGCAGAACGGCCACGTCGTCTTTGTTATTTGTACGAGATCTCATACCAGACCAAATTTGATACATCCCATGGTAAGGGTGGTCAACACAGATGCGATACACAAGTTCAATGAGCAACCTCTGGAACGGGTGGCTTTGGTCAACCAGCCGGGAACTGAGCTGGTTCATCAGAGCGGCAAACTTTCGCGTCGGCACCTTGTCGATATAGCGCTTGACTGCTTCGTTTGTCATATCCTCGCCGGAACGCTCAAGCCACAGGGCAGTAAACCGTAGAGCATCATTATTGTGCTCATCCGAGGCAGTCAGCGAAAGAAGGTAGTTCTCCAAACTCAAGCGAACGAATTCACTTCTGCTCTGCTCAACACGACGAAGCTCTTGATCATCAAGGTCCAGCCATTGCTTCGCCTTTGTCAAGTGACTCTGATAGCGGGTTCTCAACTGTGATTCCTTTGCACTAGCGACAAGACCTTTCAGTTGCACCACTTCGTCATTCTTGCCCTTTCGGAGATGTTGCAAGCGAGCAAGGTCCTCGAGACTGTCCGGGTTCTGGAGCTGCTCGTCACAGAACATGGCGAATTGGTGGTAGACTTTGCCAGCTTCCTGTCCATCGATTCGACCTCGGAGCTCCTTCAGAGCAGGTTGGAGATAGTTCTTCTGGATATTGTCAGGTTTCTCTAGTTTGGCGACCGATACTTGATGGCCGATCTTTGCAAGAAGATCACTTCGTTGGACAAGGACGGTCTGCTTTTTCAAATCCGAGGCTGCCTCGATGCTCTGAAGCATGCGAATCGAGGAAACCATTTCTTGATGATCCCACAATGCATTTGCGGCTTCTAGTTTTGCAGCCGCATCGATGACAAGGCCGAGTTCTGAGCTCGGTGATATGAGACCATTGAGCATGGTCGCGATGTTAAGTGACTCCTGAGTTGCTTGGTGGAAACGATAGACATTGGATGATAGCAACATGGACTTGACCTCTGCTAACCTCGTCTCAGGTTTGCTGAACGTACCGGCAGACCGGATTGGCAGAGTATGGCCGAGCATGCTCAATGTAGTTTCTCTGCAGGATAAGATCTGCATAACATCCGCGTACCTATCATAATTAGCACAGCCACTCGTGTAGTCTATGGTAATGAACCAACCTTCCACTTTTCATCCAATGTGATCGAGCCTCAAATGAAGCTAGGATGTCATCAAGTTCCGTCGCATCGGCCACGTGGAGTATATCATCCAATTCAGTCAATGCAGCTAGGACAGCTACATTATGACGAACATTGGCTTTGCTAATATCACGACTGACAGCGTTCCGCATGATCGATTTCAGTCCACTGTAAATGGACTGCCGGGCAATGTTCATATCGACTGCCTGATAACAGCCTTGGTACGCTTTGTACAATATGGCCGCTGGGTTGTTCGTGAGGGGTGGTGCCGGGATATTCCATATTTCAAGTCTTCTCGCATTATTGAATGTATTATCAACGGACGTAGAATCGGGATGGAGACTCTGCTGGCTCTGCAAAAGGGAGTGGGACAATCCCGCGAGGCCGAGATTACTCAGGGTGCTGACAAGGTGTCTCCCATCTGAGCTAGCCGCTGGGTCTTTCTTGCGAATATGGCTGTCATGCTGTGCTCCACGAAAAGCAAGGCTTTTGCTGCCGTTCTTTTCGTAATCTAGCCGGGCTAGTACATTGTCCAGGCTTGCGCTGGTAGGCAGTCCATAGTATGCGTCGGGGTCATTTATATTCTCGAATATGTCCAGCAGCACGTCCGTAGATTCCTGGGCCCGGACGGCAGAGGACCGTCGTGAATGTCGAGAACCCTCGTTTGCAGAAGACTCAATAAAAAGAAGAGCAGTTTTATGCATACCACAACGTGCGGCAGCCGAAGCGACATCTGAGAGATCAATGTCCATCCACTGCGAGCGGTCAGCGATCGAACTTTCACCAGGAAACTTCCGAGTCCTCAAAAAGAGGAGCATGTTGATGATGAGACTCAGGTTATCCTTGGTTTTGGACAACGTTAGCTTTAGCCATTCCCTCAACGCTGCGGAGAAGGACTTCTTTGCAGATTGTCGCTGGCCATGCTCGGCAAGGAGAACCAGATGAATGATGAAGGGGAATGCTGCTTCCGCAAAATTTGGAACATGCTCTAGAACCTGGGGCATAGCATCTAAGATAATGCTTCCAGGCACTGACTGGATAAGATGGATTGTCACATGTTGTGCCCACGCAGGGTCTTCAAGCGCCTCTGGAGAAAATACGACGTTTTCTGGGTGAGCCTCTGCGGGACTATTATCCGACGGGGGTGTGCGGTAGGGAAGCCAGTCCGAAGCTGACAAAAGTTCCTGTGACAGAATCCTTCCGCACGCCTCCAGCAAGTCATTGTCTTCCTGTGCGGCAGCCTCCGACACGATAGTCCGCAGAGAGGATTCTACAATACCAGCAGTGAAGCAGTGGATGTCGCCAGTAAGAGACTGCATCAAATTCAGCAGACCTTGTTCGGAACTATACCCACCAGATGACCTCTTTAGGTAGTCTGTTAAATGGGATTCACGCAGGAGGGTCAGATCGATGTCCCCAGAAGCAGAAAAGCTTCGGCCAACAACGCGTGCCGCCCATGCCAGATAGTCGTCGCCTATAGATTGTGTCTGAGAAGAGCTCTTCCAAACGGCAGTCGAGATAGCAGTCGCGTCCTCATCTGAATTCACTGCATCGCTTCTGAATGAGTCGGGGATGTGGAAGTCCTTGCATAATATACCGAGGGCAATCTTTCGAGACGTTTCGCTAAGCAATTGGGTTTTGTTTCCCTCGTCGCGCAAGATCTCGAGCAGCAGGTTGCTCTCATGGGTATCCTGTTCGGCATTGCCTGAGGATCTGACATGAGAAGCCGCATATGTTATGGCCTTGAAAGCATCGGTTTGCTGTCCATGTTCAAGCAGCGGCGATTGGTACTGCTCCAAGTACTTTGTGAACCACGAATGGAACTTTTGGGCCTTACTCATTGTCGCTTTGAATTGACTTTCCTGGGTGGTACTCGCTTGACTAGACTCGAGGAATACCCTGAGAGACGCCAAGGTCGACAGAGCATAACCAGCAAGAAACGATGGTGACTCGGTCAGCGTCTGTAGTCCACGCACAAGTAGATATTGTGTCATCCCGAGGGAATCATCAGCACATTCTGGATCAACTAGAAATGGTCGCAGCGTCTGCAACAGCATCTGCAAAGGATATGGATCCCACGCATGCGAGCCAGCAAGACAAACCAACACACGCACTCTCCTGATTACAGAACAAGTGTGTAAGGGACCAAGTGCTGTATGTACCAAGTTAAACAGGGTTCTTGCAACTGAAACGACAAGGGCAGGTGTCCATAGCGATGGCAATTCGTACTCTGTTCGGCTACAGAGAAGCGCCAATTCTCTGCTCAAGTGCTTGGCTTTGAATGTGGGCTGCTGGTTGGGGGCTAGTTCGACCTCTGAATGACCAAACCCTTTGATCTCGGCCATTGCTTCAGCGGCGTAGACAAGACTTTCATCCTTGGACCAAGAATGTTCCACTGGGCCTTCCTGGTCTATGAGAAGGAAGAACTGAGCGATAATTTCGGTGAAGTTGATGTACACATTCTCAAGATACAACTCTCTTCCCATCAACTTGCGAATCCGGCTTTCGGCTTTCTGCGCATTCTCGGGTTGGCGTGTGCTAACATCGTAGGAAATTCCGGCTGCTAAAACCTTGGAGAAAGATCTCTGCACCAACTGCACAGGGTCTAGGCCAAGATGCCTGGCGAGGGATACTAACTCTTGGTCATGACCGCGCATCATCATTATGGCCGCTGCTTCCGACTGCGCATGCTTGAGAAGCCCCTCGAGGCTTGTGTAACCAAAAATCTCGAACGGAATGTTCTCAATCGAATCTTCGCCGAGCCAGGTATAGAGCAGCTGTGGAGCAAATAGCTTGAAAAGGTTTCGAGAACTCTCGAGCTGGAGTGAGGTGGCAATCTTCTTGAGGCAGTAGCTCGCATGTTTTGCAGATTCTTGAATCTGACCTGCCGTCTCAAAGATATGATAGACGCAACGACGGAGCAAGGTAGGCCAATGTTGAGCCAGCTCTGCCAGCACATAGAGTCTGAAAGAAATGCCTTCCGAGAACTCGGGCTCTGTGGGCAGGTTATGCAATATAGACTCGGCGAAAACATCGTCGTGTGCTTTGAGGACGAAGCGGCTGAATATTACAGGAAGTCTTTGGGCGATGTAAAATTTGACAGGTACTGAGCCCAGCTCTAGTATACCAAGGATGGACTGGATCGTATTTGGAACCCCTAACGCCTCCGGATACTTCTCATCTATCATAGTCAAGCTCAACAGGAGACGTGCAAGAATAGTCTGAATCCTGTCCGACAGGAGGTTGTTGGGCAGAGCGCTCTTGACAAAGAACCGGTAGAAGTCGCCGACTTCCTCGCTGATACCACTTCGTTTGTCAGTCCAGCTCGGCATGAGCCCTTCAATGACATCTAGTACTAGCGCAAGGGCTGTCTCGCAGCTGGAATATGTGCTGCTTGCCATGATAGTCCCAAATCGTTCGATAAGCAGTTTTTGGTCATCCGGACTAATCATAGCATCCCCAGTGAGCAACTCGCGGCCTAGTTGCTTACTCAACAAGAGTTCTTCGTCTGACAACGCCAGAAATCTGTCCAGGAATAAATGGGGAACGAGCCCAACCTGCCCAGGGCTGTCTCGAAGGATTTTCAGGAGGTGTAGTCTCTGTATTGTGTCCGTATGAAATGAGTTCGTATCGAGCATAACAGTCTCCCGTCGCGAGATCTCGAGCCCCTTTGACGTGGTGGTTGAACGGCTCTCCTGGGAACCAAACTCGTCATCCAAGTCCATTCCATCCTCTTCATGCCCGCTCGTCAGCCTCTCCAATTGCTGATATTCGTCTGAGAGTTTGGAGAAGAAGCTGAGAGCTTGGGTGATTCTTTCGCAAAACTACTAATGTCGCACTCTCGATAACTGGGGAGATAAGGCCGTATGATCCGCAATACTCTCTCGTAAAAAACCGACTATCGGCAGACAGAGAGGCAGCAATCAAGGTATTCTTCAACAGTTCGAATAATGATGCCTCTAGATTCTGTGTTTGTTGTACGTGCGCTTCTGTCAGGAGCGGAAGGCAAAAGAAGCCGGTAGTCACGAAACCCAGCACACTCTCCAACTTTTCTGGGGAAATGTGTGATGAGCCATCGCCGCGCGCATTCCAGGTAGCACATAGGGCTACTAGCTCTTGAAATCTCAGGATAGAGCAGTTCCGCAATAAGCTTCCTGACGGCATATGTGTCGGACGTCGCGGCAGCCCGGGAAGTTGGGGCTGCCTCGAAGTATTGCAGCTTCTGCGTCTCAAAGCTAGCTTTATCGTCATCTGACAGTAGGAGGTACCGAACAATATCTCTTCGCTCCTGTAGCAGGCCCCAAGCCTCGCCAAGCGACCCAACTACAGCCTGAGGCAAGCAAGTAAGAACCATATGAGAAACCCCACAAGCGGCTCGAAGTAGATTGATGATGTCTATCGGCTCTACGAGTGGGGAATAGAACGATGCGAAGATCGGATCGGCTATTCAGGTTAGCACTTGCATTGTCGCACTATTATCTTGCAGAAGATCTCACCTGGGTCATATCTGAGGAAAAGCCAACGCACTACATGGCTACATGTTGAGAAGCTGGCGCCCGGCAGATGGTGGTTTCTTAGTTGAAGTAGCTTCGTCATCAAAATAACGGAGGAGTCCACCAAGATAGCAGGACCACTGACGTCAGCTGCTGTCACGATATTGTGAAAATCATCTGAGATGTCGTGGAATTGTATCAGGTCCCGAGACACTATTATGCGTAGTAGGAGGGAAGCAGCACGGCAAGTCCCTTGAATACTTAAGTTGCGAGAAGCGATGAACCACAATTGCTTCCACGGTGCGGCCAAGGACTCCGTTTGGGCGTGTTCTGTTTGAGCAAGACTGTCCCATGTTAGATGATCCGGTTATACTTAAGCCAATATATGCGAACTTACCTCGCAGTGGCAATCATGGCCCAGACCGAAATATTCCCGTTTTTGTGAGCTGCCAAATTGACCAACGAGGACAGGGTTTCGGCCATGAAAGCCTCGGTGATCTGAACATTTGCAACGAAAAAAGGAATGACCTGCAAAGCAGCAAGCTGCGCATTGAGATCAGGAGATAATAGCCTTTGCCGAAGGCGACTATAACCTGACGCCATGCGACGCTTTTTCCGTGGTTGCTCTTGTTCATCCTCATCTCGGGCTTGCGTCAAGTGTGACGCTCTCCACAATGTGGCTTCCATGAGTGATAGGGTATGTACGACAGCCCATCTCCTTTCCGCCTCAGCATTATGGAGACGGAGACCGAACAGATGGGTGGCCAATGAATATTGATGTCGGGGGACTGCGGAATAAGACAAATCGTCCTGCTGTAGCTGGCTGCGAATATCTCTGCGGGTGTATGCTGACCAGAGCAAGTCGCACAAGTCTTCGACGTTGGCAACGAGTGTCGAATCATTCGTTTGCACCAAACTTTCCAGCTGCATGTGCATACTATATAGAGCCTTGAGCATCTCGACTTGCAGATTATTGAGCAGAGCGTCATCCTTGGAAGCAATTTTGGCTTGCCACCAATGCCCGATAAGGGGAACCAACTCGGCCGCTAGTGATCCTGCGTGCTCGATGTCGTCCGTTTGGGCATAATTAAGAGCCACATTGATAATCGAGAAGGCAACCTGAAGGCTCGCAGCCACACCAGACGACGGCAGCTTGAGTACTTGGATACCGATGGACGATATGTCTTTTATCCGCTTCTGCAGTGGTGCATTGGCTGCCGAGATCAACGACAAGAGGCAGTTCAGAAGGTCGTGGAGCCGACTCTTTTCCATGTGGCCACCGCTGCGTTGTGTTGACGATATTGCACTGGATCGTTGAGTCGAGAAAGTCATGGAGAATGTTTGCGCGGTAGGGACTGGTGATGACCGGTAGGAGTCAGAATCCGTGTCCCCAGCATCTATATAACGCGTAATGGTCTGCAAGCTGAAGTCGACGCAGTCATACCAGCCTTCGGCGTCGTACGTCGCCAGTAGTTCCACGTTGACGGGATGGCTCAGCAAAGCCATAAGGGCCTTGATGTAACCTTGTACAAGAGGCTCTACCGAATCTGCATCAGGACCAGGGAGTGTCTGAGTGATGTGGTCAATGATTGCTACTAGAGTCTTCCTCTTGAGCCTGGAAGCCCCAGACTCAATGACAACTCGTAGGGCTTCTGCACATTTTGCCAGCTTTCCCGCTGCACCCCGGGCTGTCTTTTTCGCCCCTAGAAAAGACTGTTTCTCGGAGATGGCACATCGGAAAAGGGTATCAAGGATCTGGTGATAGTGTTTGTCGCTGAGGGCCGATCTGCCTTGGTCAGTAATTGGATGTGTCGTGGGGCTCATTGAACCTACAAGTCTGCTGCCTTGGTCTTCTTACTGAAGAAGAAGATGAGATCTATATGGCCATCAATAAGTGATGCGTCCCGTTTAGAGCGCCTCCATTTTCCAAAACTGACTCACCATCTAAAGCTGCTTGGCGGTTTTTGAGATTGCCATTGTCGATTGTTTCTGAATCGCATGGTGTTAGTATATGTATAGCCGATCTGGCAGCAATATAGGTGTGTAACTCACGCCGCACATCTTCTATGCTTTCTCCCCTGACCCTAGTGGAGGGGGCCATTATGGCTTGCTTCAATACAATTGAAAGAGAATGCGACCAATTGTTTCGGGCTGCCGCATTGTATTATTGATACTTAATTATGAGAGGTTCCTTTCGGTGGAAATAAGAAGAGTTGTGCAGTATTAAAAGAAGGCTATGCACATTCTCACTTGGGCCTCCAGTAAAGTTGATGTTTTTTTGTTGGTTGGCAGCCACTGACCAAAGATGCGAGTGAGATCCTAGGCTTGGCAGAAGAGACTCGTTAGATACCCTCAATAAGGCTCCAGCTCAAGAATGACCAATAACTTTAGGCCTGGTTATATATAAAAAGTATGATAGAAGCAGAAGCATCACAAATCCTAAACTGCCAGGCGAACCTTCCATCTGCTGATTACCTACTTTATTAATACCTAAAACCCAAGTAACCTACTTAAGCAAACATGAGTTTCAGCCCGGGCCTCTAGGACTGCAATTGCCGTTGCATGCTGGAAGTCGCGGCAGAATACTCACCGCCTTCCCAATCCAGTAACCTCTTTGTTGACTTTCGGGCGGAAAGAGCTGCGCTAAACAGCTTGACCCCTGCCAAAAATTTATTGAACCAATCATCGCCTGGCGCAACTGAAGAACTGACCGTAGCTTCAACACGTCTATTTCCTGCCCTTGTGAAACCGGCGTCACTGCTCGGCCTATTTCGCAACGAAGAGAAAACCAGATCGACAACACAGCATCAGCACCCGTCCGCGCGATTATCCGACTGCTATTTGAGACCCGACCCTACGAATACCGTGCTAATACACATTCGCTGTGAGATCGCGGCGAATACCTGACTCCACTGACTCCAGAGGGGCAGCTCTCTTCCGACCTGGGCGACTGCGCCATGTTACAATAAGAAGCCGCACCCGACAATGGCTGATACCGGCCGCGGGCTGATGGAAGCCCTGGATGCTTTCCAGAGAAATCTGTTGTCGCTGCAAGGGCGTTCCCAAAGAGGAACGGCTCGATCTGCCACAATTAATTGGTCCGTCGCTCGAAGAGTTGGGCGGCGTATTCAAAGGGCTTTTGGACAAGCCAGCAAGAAGTAAAGCCAGCCGCGATGGGATAATATCAGGTAGGTCGGATTACTTCCAGACAACAGAACAAAGCGGTGGCTGATTCATGGTAAAAAACATCTAGGCCGGGTCGAGATTCATGGGACGGAGTATGCCTTCAACCAGCTTTTCCAGGAGATGATACTGCAGGTTGCCGACGAGCTCGATCTAGACGAGTTGGAGGCTGCCCAGCTCCTATTGGACTCGGAGAGGGATGAAGCGACGAACGGACGATCCCGACGACTATGCGCCATCATCCGATTCCACCGACAACGAATGTTTGTCCTCAATATTATCAGACTTCTACTTGATCTATCAAGGCTCGGGGAGGTTCCCGAGGAAATCGAGGATTGGTTAGGCTCCAATGTGGACGAACTTATCGTCGGGGTTGGTCCTGCAACCAAGACGCAAAAGCTCCTACCGCGTTGTATGGCGGCAATGCGCGACGTCCGAGCCTGGCTCCAGAGAATATTTGATACGGTGGTTGGAGCTCAGGTCCTCGGAAGCGCTGGCCAGGATGAGTTCCGTGATATGATTGAATACTCACGATACAGCCTTGTTCAACAGCACGAACTACTTGCCGTAATCGCCTGTCACTGCATTGATCGGCGGGTGGCTACCACACAAGACTTCACCGAATTTGTAGCGGCCTTGAGGAAGATCGACAGGTATGACTATTCAACAGGTACGTCCCCTTAGATTTCATGCTCCAAGCTGTAGGGAAAACTCCTAACCTGTTATAATAGTCCACCTTTTCCCCGTTTTGGGCGCATACATTAGCGTTTTTGGTTCTACAGAAGGCAATGGCGACTTGACTACTGCTAGACAGCTTAATGACATTGTGTGTCAAACGTCAGAAGATGATTCTCGAACTTTTGTGTGTCTGCAAGCTGCTGTCAAGGCATGGTGGCTCGCTGAGTATAGTGGCTGGTATGTCGATGCCACTCACAGTGCTGCCTTGCCAGTCGATGTTATCGACAAAGAAGAAACGCAAAGATCAAAGCTCTTCATGGAATCGTTGAAAGATGGGGCTCTTGACATGATACTAGCTGTGACGGCCGACGTGAAGTCTTCCGATTGGCAAGATCCTGCTCGGGTAGGCATTCGTCAGTGGTTGCAGAGGAAATCGCCTTCCCTTCCTGTTGATACGGTTCCTTTCTCCGAGGTTTTCCAAACCTGCCTCGCGACGCAGATCGAGGTTTTCGTGGACGCGTCAATATCAAATCTGCCCGATATCCTCCGGAAGCTTCGTACGGAGGAGGATGAGCAGCGTCAGATGAAGCATGGGCAAGAACAGGACCTGGATTTGGAAAGATTCCTTCTGATCATTGCATACGCTTACGAAGGACGCCCCGATGCGGCGGCCGAATTCTGGGCGGATCCTGACAGTAACCTCGCAGGGTTTTTGCAATGGGCTTCTCGAAGAGCATCTACCCCGTTAGTAAGCGCCTTCTGCGAGATGCTTCTGTCTTTGTCCGAGGATGCCGAATGCGCAACTGCAGCTCACGAATTCCTTCTGGATGACGCACATCATGCTACCGGCAAAATGAGGAAGAGCTCATCGCTCAGCTGGTCGCAGATTCTCAAGGAGTTGGAATTTTACACGCACAAGATCAGAGAGAAGCCTACGACGACGACACAAAACCAGGCCTACAAAGCCGGAAAATACCATGACGAACAGGCGGAGACAGAACCCGAGTTCTACATGATGCTCGAATGCTATTTGCGACTGATGACGACACTCGCGCGCCAAAGCGAACCAGCCCGGTTATTTTTACTAGAATCAGAAAAGCCCAAGCTACTGGAGTTGTTATTCCAACTTATCAGCAGCCCTGTTTCGTTCCGTCTGAGGGCATGTGCTTTCCAGGTCGTGAATGCCCTTTTGACCCGCAAGACGCTGGTAGAAAGCAGGCAGATGTGGGAGTATCTTGATTCGTGTCTGAGCGGCTATTTCATGTCGCCCTCGATGCTCAAGGCACAATCTCCGTCATCAAATGCCCCCATACCATCGTACTTCATGGAAGCCATGTTTGAGGATATGAGCCCTCGCTTTGAGGAGGTTCTTTCCTTCATGCAGCTCCTTGGTGGCCTACTCCGGCTACCAGAAGGCTACGAATACCTGAATGACACCCTACCCTTCCCGGAAGACCTTGGTGCAACATTCCGAACGCGTGCCGGGGTTGAGCCATACGTCGACTACTCTCTTGGTCATGTGTTTGGAGTGAAGTCGCAAGAAACCTCGGATGTGGTTCAACAGAGGATATTGCGATATGAATGCCTTGAGCTCGCACTGACGTGCCTCTCCACTTTCAATGAAGACCTAATCGTGTTTGGTAACGAGACCAATATTCCGGTCGATGCTGCTATATCAACTTCAGATCTCAGATCCTATGTCACATTGCACCCATTTGCACGGGTGATGGAGTGGATGTATGACAGCCACTTCGTCAAGGCTCTTATGAGCACTATTCATCAGGAATCTGATGACATTGGCAAGGCTGCGCCTGACTCGCCCCTGATGCTGAGTATCCTCCGTGGCATAGAAGTGATACTCAAGGTGCTGGATCTCCAAGCGACTTATCTTGACGTGGTCCGGTCTGTTGTCAAACCACAGGCCAAGCACTCGAGCCGGTCATTGGCGATTCCAACATCCAACGCAGCTTTTGCTACCATTGAGGATGGCATCATGACGAACCTGAATATCGTCTCTGATCTCGGACATTACTGCGGTCTTGGGAATTCGGATCTTACCAACGCAAGCTTGAAGTTGTTAGAAAAGATTTCGACTTCACCAAGGATCATCTCAGCGTGGCAGATGGGACCTGGCCGCCAAATTCGTCGCAACATAGCCATTGTAGCCCTCGAAGAAAATGGCGACGCCGATACCATTGCCGGCTCATTCATGGCAGAGTTGGATGTGCCATTCGACCATTTCCAGAAAAGCGAGGCATCCAACTACCAAAGCAAGATGTTCATACTCGATTTCCTCTCCTCCACTATCCGGGCCAATCCAGGCCGACCAACTGTGGCTCATCTTCTTCTTGGGTTTAGTTGTGGAGTTGAATCGTTAAGTATCAGGCCTGGGAGCGCATTTGATCAAGGTGCCTCGTTATTCCATCATTTGGTGGGTATTGTTACCGAAGTACCTATTAGTGACGAGGATGGCATGCAAGGCTGGCTCATAAACTTGAAACACAAAGCGATGAAGGTTCTCCAGGCTCTCTGGAGCTCCCATTTGACCGCAAGTTTTGCTCTCGAGCAGCTCAGAGCCAACGAGCTTCTTTTCCACTTGCTGGTAGCAGGGTTCGTGGTGCAGCCCGACGCTATTTGGGATGGTACAGAGACATCTCTTGGCGCTGATTTCCTAGTACTACCAGGCGCATCGGGCTATGTTGATTACCTCTCAATGCGAGCGATGGCTTTGGAGTACATTGCATACGAGCTTTGCAGCGTTGCCCAAAGCCATCTCCCTGCTCTAAAGCGCCGCATTTTCGATGCCCTAGGCGGACAAATTCCCATGGACAACGGCGAGACCGTCCCAGTTCCTTCAGTTTTCGACTTCAACGACGTTCTTTCGAAAGAAGCTGACTTCTATACTCCCCGTCCGGTACTTACGGCCTATGCGGACATTGACTTGCGTCCTTGCCTTGAGGACGATGACAATGGAAACCAGGCCTTTAGCCTCGGCAAAGTGAAAGAGATTTTGCTTTTGAAGCGAAATCAGACACGTCTTTCGGGCCAGGTAGTACCTCAGCAAGAACTCGCCCCGATCGAAGCAGAAGAAGGCATTATACAAACATATGTAGCCTGGCTCAATCGCATCAACCAAGTCAAGTTCTATAATCACAAAGTCCTCCAAGCTTGGACCAAGCTGCTAATGGTAATGGCCGAATCGAATGACCTGAAAGGCACGAATCGGGTGTCATTCATTCTGCAGACTTTGCAGGCCATTTTGCCCAGCCTCGAGCTGTATGGTTCTGAACTACCGGAGGCTGCGTTTGAGCTGGCAAGCCTGACGAAAGTGTTACTCTTCACTTTGGATTTCACGTCCATTGCGCACAACGACAAACAAAGTCGGGCCATTGGAAGTCTGGTCAGCGACAAGCTGTTCCAGCTCCTACAGATATGTCTCGATGCTATAGCAAAGTGGACAGGGACTCCGGAGTTGCGGACGGTCTACTACAGCATCTGTTTCCGATACATCACGACACTTGTGGACCATGGAAAGGACATTCTATCCGGCAATCAGGATGCGGCCAAATCAATACAGGCCTACGGTGAGAGACTCATCAATGTGGTCTGCGATGATGCATATAGTGGCAACGCCGGCTGTCAAACGGCGGCTTTAGTGTTGCTAGGTGCCCTGGTCAACCTTGGCAAGCACGATTCCGACAACTATATCGTGGAGATGTTGAACCGCCTCAACTTCATTGGTGTCCTGGTCGACTCGTTACGCAACGTTATGGACGATTGGGTAGAGATCCATCGTTCCGGTACGTATTCGTTCACTCTACAGACAGTCCGGAACCGAGAGCTAATACGTAATTTAGGGAACCACGAGCTGAAGATGTACGAGGACGCGAAGTTGGCACTCTTACTCCAACTGTGCCAGACACGTGACGGTGCCAAACATGTGCTACACAGCAACCTCTTCCGGGCTATTGACCAGTCGGGTCTCTTTGCTGCAGACCCTGAACTGCAAGCCAACTCGTCGGATCCACGGATGCTGGAGAACCACTATACCCTCCTGGTTCAGGCCATGCGTATTATCGGGGCTGCCATTGTCAGCCGGGGTTCGCACAATGTGCTGCAGGGCAGACGCTTCCTGACTGAGCAAAGGATGCTTGTAACTCACGTACTGAAGAGGTCCCAGGGCATTGGCGCTAGCGGCAGCAAGACTGACGCCCAATTGGATGAGAAGATCGAGGAACTGGCCGAAGCATTCATGGTTTTGATGTTGAGGACAGGGTTTATTGATGTAAGTATGCCCGCACCCCCCGGAGAGCCGCATTCGCGTGGCGCCTATTCCGCACGGCGACCTACCTGTCTGTCTGTACAGAAGCTAACATGGGCCTACTGTAGTACGAAGAGGGCGCAACTCAGACACAGCACAAGCCTAGTGCCGTTATTTTCCACTAGTTCGTCTTGACGAGAAGAAAAGCTACAAGTTGCAAGTTGCAAATGCACTTATACGCCGGCCTGCATAGAAGGATGGGTCATTTTAGGCTTGTACACGCATAGTCAAGCGAGGAAAATGGATGGATATGGTTCTGTTACTTAATGATACGCATCGACGTTGCTTCTTCGGGCTTCTTCGGGCTTCTCCGGACAAATAAGGATGTCGACGGGGATTTACTTGTCCAAGATTTTGTTGCCAAAAACCAAATGAGCTAGCATGCATGGTACTACTATGTATTGAGAAACGGGTGCAAGAGAATCAGCCAACTTGAAAAACCGTTAGACCCAACGAGGAAAGTCGAGCAGAGAGTGAATCGATTACAACCTGGTGACAAGCTGGGGCTTGGTAATGGGAGAGGAATTGTCGTAGTGTTTGTATCCTTGCTGCGATATCCGCACCGACGGCTATTGGCCACAGGCTTGCACAGCGGACCCCTAGCTGGCTTGGTAGATCTTGGCAGCGCCTGGGCACTTGCATTTTCCACGATAGTATCGCACAAGGGAGGGAACACGCCTTGCTCAATGTAGAAGCTCACGCCGGGTGGGATCTGGGCATTGCCAGGCGTCCTTGTCAACCTGCCCTGGAATGGCATGGCTCGGCCGACGAAGGTCTGGGGCAACGAGGGCAACCCGCCCAAAAATGGAGCCGAGACAGATGCATGTACTCGCACCTACCATGCATTCCATGCTACTGGTAGATTTCCCACCCGCGGCGACTTCCTCGGTGACTGATAACGGGTGGCCACATCGGCTAGGCACTCCAGCTGAGCCCAGTACGACTATCAGTCGAGTCTTGGCGCCATGTCTTGACAGAACATTATTGATTATGCCGAGCTGATAGGTAACCGGTCGTGTGTGTGCATGCCGTGTCTTATATTATACCGTCTCTCAGCCTCCAGCTGTGCTTCCTCCTCTCCAGTTTCTCCCTTCACTTCCTCTGCCGCCGCTTCCGTCCAATTTGTTTGCGCGGACTGGTAAGCCAAGTGGAAGACGAGAGAGATAAGAAGCAGACCAAGCCGCCGCTAAGCCATCGAACCGACAACCCGTCGATTTGGCAAAGGCTTGACTTCGAGAGATAGCAAATAAAAACAAGTCAAGCGAGCAAACAAGCAGGCAGGCAACAAAGTGGCATGGCCGTCATTCACCGAACCTCGTCGTCCAACGACGGGAATTCGGCCTCCCACAACCATGCCTACGACACGGAAAAGGGCGGCGCGCCCTACGCCGACAACAACCACGACCATGGCTACGGCAGCGACCAGCCCGTCGGGCACATCCGCGGCATCGAGACCTCGGCCGAGACGTCGCTGCACCGCGGCCTCAAGGCCCGCCACATCACCATGATCGCCATCGGCGGCGCGATCGGCACAGGCCTGATCATCGGCACGGGCAAGGCGCTGGCGCAGGCCGGGCCCGGCTCCGTCTTCATTTCGTACACCATCGTCGGCTTCATCGTGTTCCTCGTCATGGCCGCGCTGGGCGAGATGGCGGCGTGGCTGCCCATGTCGGCTGGTTTTACCGGCTACGCTTCCCGGTTCTGCGATCCTTCGCTTGGCTTTGCTCTTGGCTGGAGGTATGTAGTGACGACGCGCAGTCCCCCCGACAAGTTTTCCACTTCCCCGCGATTCCTTTTTACTTTTCTCCCCCTCCTCTCTCTCCGCTTCCCCGGCTGGGGGTTTCCCTCGATCGTGACCAGTGGTGCGTTGCAAGTGCCAGCCCCAGCGCCTTGGCTCAGGCCTAAGCGCTACCCCAGACTTTCATCTTTACCCCACCGTGGGGAAGCTGCTCTGAAAATGGCCTGTTATTTGCACGCAGTTATGTAACGGATCCAGCCTCTGCGTAACCCAAGCCTTTACTTGTAATGAGATCGGCAAGTTTCGCGAAAAGGGGAGAGATGGAGGAAGAAGCAAGGGAGAGAGAGAGAACGAGAGACACACAAAGAAAAGGCGGGCGAAAGAAGGATTTGGTTAATTGAACTTGGGTGAACAGTTACTGGTTCAAGTACATTATCGTCACACCCAACCAGCTTACCGCCGCTGCTTTGGTCATTCAGTACTGGCTCCCTCGCGATAGGGTCAATCCAGGAGTATGGATCGCCGTATTCCTCGTCGTCATTGTTTGCATCAACTACTTTGGTATCCGTTTCTTCGGTGAATTCGAGTTCTGGCTTTCCAGTTTCAAAGTCATTGTCGTCATCGGCATTATGATCCTGACTCTGGTCATTGCCCTTGGCGGTGCTCCCGACCATGACCGAAGAGGCTTCCGATACTGGCAAGACCCTGGGTGAGTCTCAACCAACAGAGCCCTAGTCTTCCTTGCTGTGTTGCAATCTCGGCTAACCTGTATGATGCGAATAGTGCATTCAAGCCTTATATCAAAGAAGGCTCTGCTGGCCGCTTCCTCGGTTTCTGGAGTACTATGGTCACGGCTACGTTTGCCTACCTCGGCACAGAATTGGTTGGTGTGACGGTGGGAGAGGCTCAGAACCCTCGCAAGACGGTTCCCGTGCCATCAAGTTGACCTTCTACCGAATCCTCTTCTTCTACGTCATTTCCGTCCTCCTGATTGGCATGTGTGTCCCCTACAACTCCCCGGACCTCGTCTTCGCCAACTCCCAGGCCAACAGCGCTGCTGCCTCGCCTTTCGTCGTGGCCATCAAGAACGCCAGGATCAATGCCCTGGACCACATCCTGAACGCATGCATCCTCGTCTTCGTCTTTTCCGCTGCCAACTCGGATCTGTACATTGCCAGCCGAACGCTGTACGGTCTGGCCTCGGACGGTTCGGCCCCGGCCATCTTCCGCAAGACCAACAAGAACGGCGTGCCCGTCCCCGCTCTCGCCTTATCAGCCTGCTTCGGCTTCCTCGCCTTCATGAACGTGTCCAGCAACTCGGCCACGGTGTTCGGCTACTTTGTCAACCTGACCACCATCTTCGGCCTGATGACGTGGATCTCCATCCTCGTCACGCACATCTGGTGGTGCCGCGCCCGCCGCGCCCAGGGCCTGACGAACGCGCAGCTGCCCTACGTCGCGCCCCTGGGAATCTACGGCTCGTACGGCGCCCTGTTCATGTGCATCCTGATCGCGCTGACCAAGAACTACGACGTGTTCGTGGGCGACTTCGGCACCAAGTACCCGACCTTCATCACGGGCTACCTCGGCATCCCCGTCTACCTGATCGCCATCTTCGGCCACAAGACGTGGCTCTACCTCAAAAACGGCCGCGTCTGGCCCAAGGGCGTCTCCCCGCACGCGGCCGACTTCTACACGGGCAAGGACGTCATCGACCGCGAGGAGGAGGCCTTCCTCGCTGCCAAGGCGGCACGCGCGGCAGCGAAGGGCCCGGATGCGGGCGGCCAGTTCTACAGGAGATTCGTGTCCTGGCTCTTCTAAGATATGGTATATATCAATCACTGTAACAGCCAATGGGTTTTTAGGGAGAGCACCCGGCTCTATAGATATTGCGGCAGAAGCTGGGGGCAGCGACAAACATTTTGTTCGCTGCTTCGTACTTACGTAGCAGTCCAGCAGCATGATTTATTTATCCCAATGATGATAGATGACTTTTGATACGATGAAACAAGAAAAGGAACATGGCAATCTACCACCTTTTCCCATTGTCGTGATTTGCCTCTCTTGTCTACGTCTCTGCTGCATGAGATACGAACGCTATTTTGTTACTTTAGCACAGGCTGATGGGTAAGTTTGTATTTAGGGGTCACACTAGGCGAATAGACCGTCTCGTTAAGGGGCGGGCCGTTGCCTTTGGCTTTGCGTTAAACGAACGCCTCTCGCTTCAACTAATGTCCAGTGACGACAACGTCGCTTGTGGCTTGTTTACTATGCCTTTGGGTTCATTAGTACAGTATCATGCATACCTATCTATCCAATTCGCGTACCTATAAACTTCCTGGCCGGGCATGTACGAGGCAGACATCAACATTCAACGGACCACAGAACTGCCACCAAACCTCGTAATAAAACAACATAATCACAAATCAGTCTTCCTTGGTAAGTTCCATTGGATCTGATTAATGTCTGACTAGCTTTGGAGGAAGACTCCCAAGACCAACGGCTAGCCAGAGTATTCAAATATCATTACGCAATGCCTTGAGTGCTTCTCCTATGTGCTTCTGAACCTCCGTAGATGTGATTCTGCCCTCCACTGTTGCGGCAATACCGCGAATCGACCCAGCAGTATGTACATACCTCCGCCTTACCCCCGGCGGCGTGTTGGCCAAGAGGTCTGCGGCAAGCTGGAGCACATCGGCCCAAAACCGTTGCAGAGGCTCGGGGGCGTCCGCGATCGCCGGCACGTCGTAAGCCGCAACCCCCGTCACCAGGTCCAGCCACTCCTCCGGGGTGGCTTGTTGGTTCTCCGCCAGAGTCATCAATAGAAGGGCTATCTGTGACCCGAGCTCGCACTCATGAAGGTCAACTGCCGCTCCTCGCGCCGAGGTGCGGTTCAGGGTTGCCAGCAGATCCTTGCTGAGAGTCGACCACCCGTCGTGTTCCAGTAAGACTCGGATACCATCTTCTGTCTGTGTTACGCCTTGAAGCACGCCGAGGACGAGTGCCCGGTATCCGATGCTGCCACTCGGGCCTGAACTCGTTTGATAAAGCTCCACGAGCAAGTCCATGAGACTGATGGCTTCATTTCGCAATACCTCCCCGTCATCCTCTCGAAGCCATTCCCCGAGCACACGGAGCGCCGCAAGAAGAAGGGGGTCCTCAGCCGGGGACTCATTCTGCTGATCCCAAGCAAGCGTAAGGTGAGACCCAGCAGCGGTGTGGGTCTTTCCATACCGGGTTTCCGGGTGTAAGCCCAGAGCTCCAGCAACGGCGGCGTCCCAGCGATCCCGCAGGTACTCCATAACAATCGAGAGTGTTTCGGAGATGGACCAGTTGAGCTTTAGTAAGAGGTCTGGCGGCATCTGGAACGCATCTTTGAAACTAGAGGCGTCGCTACCAGCACTAATCTGTGCGTCCATCTGCTGTAGCAAGAACCCGATAAAATACGACAAAATCAGAAGCCCAGATGTCAGTCTGGTCGATATTGACGGGTATTCGGGAGTATTGAGTTTGGTCAGCAGTAAAGGAAGGGTTGCCTTGAGGTCTACGATGATGAGGCTGATAAAAAGGTACGAAAAGGGGTTGGAGGAGTCAGACGCGTCGCTGAACAAGAGTCTAGGGACAGTGTCTGAATAGGTGATCAGGAGGCGAGCGGTACAGTTAGCATATGCCTCTCGCCCGGCGGCGGTAGGCCTGGCAGTTGCGAGGTTTCTTATGAGTTCGATCAACGGCCCGAGCCATTGGGGGCTCACGGGGATCAGCTAGGATAGAAGTCAGTTGACGAGGATAACCCAGGAAGCATGGCAGTCAACAACTTACATCATCGTCCAGACGACCGAGAGCTTTGTCGATGAAGTCGAGGAGGGTAACAGCATCTGTTCCCTTGTAGGACGCAATGAGAGCAGATATTGTATTATCGATCCGGCCTCTGAGACTGGAGCGATCTTTTATATTGGATGCAGCATGCAGCCATGACCAAGAGATGATAGCTAGTGCATATGGCTGCTTTGGAGCAATCTCTATCAAAGGGGTCCAGTCTTCGGCTTCTGAGAATACTCTCCCGCCTTCAGAGTTACTTACGAGTGTAAGCAGCGTTTTGAGTATAACATCTGTCGTCTCCCCCGAGCTATAGATCGTTAGCTTCGACTCCCACAAACATCGAGCAGTCACATCACATACCTGCATAGAACAGCTTCGATTAGTCTAGGTATCCGCCCGACCAACTTGGGATTTGTCTGCGCATCAGCTGGGAGGAGTACTGCGAACGTGTAGACAACATTGGCAGCGAGATCCAGCATCTCCTTAGCATCATTCGGCTTCGAGCCGCCCGGCTTTGCGCCGGTTTTCAGCAGACGGTCGAGGAACTTGACGGATATGGAGTCCCATAGCACCACAATAACCTCTTTATTCTCTCGAATATCCTCTGAGTTGTCCAGTGTCGACTTCAGCAACGCTAAGCCAACAAATCTGGAAGTGTCGTCGTTTGCTCTCAGAAGCTGCTGGATCTTCTCGACCTGCTCGGACTGAGGAGGATTTGGTGTGGGGCCATCATCGTGGCTTCCCGAAGGTTTGCTTTGCGTATCCATGTCTTGGACTTTCGATAACAACTTCTCAATTAAAGCAAGAAAAACATAATGATTTCGATCCAATATGCTCTTGCGAGGTTGTCGTCGCCTTAGTGGAGCAGCTGCTATTCTAGAGTTTACTCTCGAAGTACTCCGTACTCCGTACGGAGTACCTTGGGCAGGTTTGCAGAGCTGTGACGGTCACACGCTAGTCACGCGAGGCAGGGATGAGGTAACAGTTCATCCCCAGTCCCAATGTAATGCTAACACTCACAGCTGTGGGCCCTGTCAATCACGACCGACCTTGCGACATGAGACCCTTGTTCCATAGCCTTGTCGCAACCGGAGACAGCCATCCAGCCTCTCAGCTAGCCACGGAGCTGAGTCCCATTGAAACCAAAAACACCACACTTCAATCGCGACATGGCTGGATACTCTTCCAGCTTGCGACCATGGCTAGCAGGAACATAATCAGCGGAGAGCCCGGGGCAGCGACCCCTTCCACATCCTCCTCCAACCACCCGCGGTCTCCCTTGTACCAGCAGCACGACAACTTCGACGACGACGACGATGAAGAGAACGACGACATTGACTTCCTCGACGCCGAAGAAGATACGGGCATCTTTGAGAATGACCCTCTCGACGAGGAGCCCATCAGCTTCAAACGGAAACAGAAGCAGACCATGCTGACCAAGCCCGCGCGCCTGTTATCGGCGATAACAGGCAACCGCTCGCCGCATTCCTTGTCCGGCGCCAACACGCCAACACGCTTGCAGGGACTCGACTCCGCGAGGACAGAAAATGGGCACGGGAAGGGCACCCCGAAAGATGGAATACCGGTCGATTGGTACGTCGAGGGACCCGGGCGGCGCGTTGGCTACGAGGACATGACGGCCATCGACTGGATCTTCGAGTACACGAAAGAGCGACAGCGACTACGAGTATTATATTCGAGCGCATTGGGGGTTGTTGGATACTTGCAACAGCTGCTTGACGCAAGCCAGGTCTGGGTCGTACTGGTATTGACTGGGCTTGCGGTCGGGGCTCTTGCGGCAGGTATAGGTGTCACAACCGACTGGCTTGGAGACATCAAGGTCGGATATTGCTCATCTGGGAAAGAAGGTGGTGCATTTTATCTCAACAAAGACTTTTGTTGCATGGGATACGACCAAGGCGAGAAATGCCTCGGATGGAAACCCTGGGCCACTGCTCTTGGCGTGGGCAATGCCGGCGGGAGATGGTTTATTGGGTATTTCTTCTACTTGTTATTCGCAGTGACCTTCGCTCTCTGCTCTAGTATTTTGGTAAAGGAGTATGGTATCTACGCGAAACATAGTGGTATACCAGAAATCAAGACGGTTCTGGGAGGATTCATCATAAAGCGATTCCTAGGGGTTTGGACCTTGATCACCAAGTCTTTGGGCCTTGTAAGTCTGGAAGGCTCGCATCATCTACCTTGCTCATGACTCGCTAACGTCCAAGTAGATCCTCGCAGTCGGATCTGGCATGTGGCTAGGAAAGGAGGGTCCTCTGGTTCATGTGGCCTGTTGTTGCGCCAACCTCTTCATCAAGCTCTTCCCCAACATCAACAACAATGAAGCTCGCAAGCGCGAGGTACTCTCAGCGGCAGCAGCGTCGGGCATATCCGTCGCCTTCGGATCGCCGATTGGCGGCGTGCTTTTCTCTCTGGAGCAGCTGTCATACTACTTCCCCGACAAAACCATGTGGCAATCCTTCGTCTGCGCCATGACTGCCGCCGTCATGGTACAAGCTATCGACCCCTTTCGATCGGGGAAGCTGGTTTTGTACCAGGTCAAGTACACGTCACATTGGCACGGCTTTGAGATAGTTCCCTTTGCCATCCTCGGTGTCATCGGAGGCATCTACGGCGGCCTGTTCATCAAGGCCAACATGCGCGTACAGCAGTGGAAGAAGTCTACAAACTTGCCTTTGCCTGGCCCTCTCGTCCAGGTTGGCATTGTGGCACTCCTCACCGGCCTGATCAACTATCCAAACCTGTACATGCGGGCTCAGAATTCCGACCTGGTGTCTCAACTCTTCTCTCAATGCTCCCAGATGCTCGACGACCAATTCGGGCTTTGCAAGACCGGTGCTGCAACTGCGGGTACCATAATACTACTCCTTTTCGCCGCCGTTCTCGGCTTTTTCTTGGCCGCCATCACTTTCGGCCTGCAGATACCGGCTGGAATCATTCTCCCCTCTATGGCCATTGGTGCTCTTACAGGGCGCGCCGTTGGCATCGTCATGGAGATCTGGCAGCACAACCACCCGGGCTTCATCGCCTTCGCCTCCTGCGAGCCCGACATTCCCTGCATCACGCCCGGGACGTACGCCATTATCGGCGCCGCCGCGACGCTCGCCGGCGTCACCCGGCTGACCGTCTCGATCGTCGTCATCACGTTTGAGCTGACGGGCGCCCTGACGTACGTGCTCCCCATCATGGTGGCCGTGATGCTGGCCAAGTGGGTCGGCGACGCCTTCTCCCGCCGCGGCATCTACGAGTCCTGGATCCACTTCAACGGGTACCCCTTCCTCGACAACGGCGACGACGGCGCCGGCCGCCTGCACGTGCCCGACATCCCGCGGGCCAGATCATGACGCGCATCGAGGACCTCGTCGTGCTGACGGCGACGGGCCACACGGTCGGCTCGCTGCGCCGCATCCTGGACGTCTGCGACTATCGCGGCTTCCCCGTCGTCCGCGACACCCGCGAAGCCCTGCTGCTCGGCTACATCTCGCGCGCCGAGCTGGTCTACAACCTCGCGAGCGCGGTCCAGCCGCCGCGCTCGCTCCCGCCCGAGGCCGAGGCCTTCTTCAGCCACCAGCCCCTCGCCGACCCCGTCGCCACCCTCGACCTGCGCCCCTGGATGGACCAGACCCCGCTCACCCTGCCCTCCCGCTCCAGCCTCCACCTCGCCGTCAGCTACTTCCAGAAGCTCGGCGTCCGCTACGTGCTCTTCGTCGAGCGCGGCTCCCTCGTCGGCCTGCTCACCAAGAAGGACTGCTGGTACGTCCTCAACGGCGCCGAGGAGACGCGGCGTACGGCTGGTGACGGCGCTACGCAGGGTGGCGGTGGTGATGGTCTGGGGGAGGAGCTGGAGACCGCACGCGGGAGATGGGGGAGGGGGTCGAAGAGCGGGGGCTGTTGGGCAGAGATGGTGCGGATGATGAGGATGATGATGAGCTGGAAGAGGATGGCCGAGATGACGATGGGTCCAGGTCGCCTAAGGATCTCGGTGGAAGGAGGATGGTCGTGTTATAGAGAGAGGTAGCGATTGATTCATACAAGTAGCGATTGATATGTATAGAATGCGATTACTATATCATCAGTCTCCGCTTTTGATGTGTTTGCGTTGCTTGCTTGATATGGACTCGGCAAAAAAAGCAATCATCCTACAGACAGAAAACACGGTCAGTTCATGCCCAGCTCAGTCCTTCCTGACAATCCATAAACCAACCTCCCCTGGCAGTTGCGATTATTGGATCCCCCAAGTCATGACCTGTGGTCCTACGTTGACCGAACAATAATACAGGGGAGAGAAGATAGCTCATCGATCTGCCTTTGTCAGGTACTTGGTGCGGCAGTCTCGAAACGGACGAAGAGTGTGCAGTAGGAAGAGCTAAAGTCCGAAAGAAACGTCCAACTCCTGTTCTTCAGGGGTTTCACAAGTTACTACTCCTTTTCACAGAGAAGCCTAGCTAGCCCCTTAACTTACCTCGGTTGTCAGTCCCAGTAAAATCACCATGCCCGGTTTATTCAAATCACTTGCGATGGTCACCAAATGTACATGAGGTGTAGCATAATGCCCATTTTCGCCGATAGCAAGGGCAAAAACAAATAAACAGCACATAGTCAGATTGTCACCAAGATATCACAAGGCACTCCAATATGTTCAATCCATGTTTCATTACATTACTCTTTAAGAACCAAAGGCTATAGCAATTGCAGAGTCATCGTCTCTTTTGTCAGACACCTTAAGTCACAAGCTAAGGCTTGCACTATCGAGTTCTTGACCAAGCGTGACTTCATGCATGAACTGCTTATTCGCGTGTGAAAACACAACGAAAATGCAATGCAACGACCCGTCCGTCGAAATGCTGCAATATCGGGGTATCATGTTGTCTTTCTCCTGGCAAACCAAAACTCCCCATGCAATGCAATGAGATCCCTTCCTTTCCGTACAATCATGTCGTTCGTGTGACCAGCATCTGCAAACCCTTGCTGATGAGGCAGCAGTTGGTTGTGTGCTGTGCATTCCATAGTCCACGCCTCCTAATATACAACCTCCACCACTCCGTCACGATGTCTTCACCACATTCGTATCGGGAGTCGATGTAGGACCGGAAGAGTTCCCTATCGTCCGATGGGCTGTTTCCCCTTCCGTGTTGCCGTCATAACCTTCAGCTCGAGGTGGTAGTATGATTTGAGGTTCTTGCCCGTGGTCCTGACGTCAACCTTTGAGCGGCAGACAGGACAGCACTTCTTGTTGCTGTCGATGTGTAGAGCTGAATGCAGACATTCAGAGCAGAAGAGATGGCCTGGGAGTAGCATGTTAGCAATGAAGAACAATGACGGGAAACGCGAAGGAGCAGAGAAGGAAGCTCCACTTACCACAATGCGTGACGGTCAAATTCGACACGTCGTCCATGCAGATGACGCACTGGAATTTGGACAATTTAATCCGTTTGTCTATTGCGGGCTTCTGCAGCTCTTTGGGCACCTCATCCGCCTTTGACAAATCTAGCACCTCAAGATCTTCTTCCTTCGCCTGCGGAGCAGGTGAGGAGTCACCAAATACCGACCCGTCTGGTGATGACTGTCGTGCTGATCCCCGAGAGCGTCGTACAGGCCGTAGGGAATTGGATGTTGAAGTCCGGCGGGTACTGGCGGATGCATTGGCAGCAGACGATCGACGGCGTTTTCTCGTAGCGGCTGCGGGAGGTCCCATGGGAATAGGTGAGGATGACAGTGCGTTGTCGCGAGTTTCTTCCTTGGTCAAGTCCACCACTTGACTTAATCTGCGAGACCGCCGGGGGCGGTCGACGAAGCCATAGCGCCAGGCATTTCGCTCCCGAAGTCAGGCTGAGGAGATGAAGAGGGCTCTGTGAGTTGGGTTTGCGTGCGGACTGCAGCAAATGGACTGCTGTTCAGTGGCGGAAGTGAGGGTGACGAGAAGTTAGCCGAGGCGAGAGCAGAGACGTAATAATCGTCGCTCGCTGGCTCCTGGCCAGGTACTGAATTAATTGTAGAAGGAATGTTGGCGGAATTAATTGAACCGAAGTAGGTGTTCTGGTTAATGAGCGAGAGTGGTTGTTGTTGGGTTGAAGGCGGTTGGAGAGTTCCGGAGATAGTGGGGGGTTGATGGTTGTGATTGTGGTGGAGGAGATGGTAGACGTCGCTACTGCTGCTACTGCTGCCAAAGTCGATGTTGTTGTCGAACGAGTGTGAGGGCGAATTATTAGAGGGCGGATCAACTAAGTCCTGAGGCCGAAGTGGGGCGCATGCACATTGCTGGACTTGACTTTGGCCCTGGACTGGAACTGGACTTGGGTTGTCAAGGTTGTCGAATTCCTGGGCAGGTAAGAGAGCTGACGAGGAAGAAAAAGGATGGTAGCCTTGGCTGTTTGCAATCGGGTTCAAGTTCAGGTTCGGATTTGAGCTGATTAGCCCCGAAGGCGACTCCGATTGATCAAATCCGCCACAAAATGGATAGTTGTTGCCGCCGCCGAAATTGGGATTGGGCAGAGGCAGAGGCAATGACGGCTGCTGAAATTGGGCAGGTTGGCTGAGCGTCTGCGTTTCCCCGTAGGTGCGGTATTGGTATTGGTATTGCGAAACAAACCCGGGGAAATATCCGGAGTAGGGCACTTGGGGGGGGGAATCTGGGTGGCCAACATGCGATGTATTAGTTGGTCCAAATGTGTCGGGGAATGATGGCAAATTATCGTTGCTGCTGTTGTTTCTGCTGTAGTAGTTCGTGTTGTCTGTGTCTGTCGTCGGGAAGGTGAAGTCCAGGGTTGTGTCTGGGAAGGGTTCGGAGGCAGAGTGAAAATAGCCGTCTGGTCCCAGGTAGCTTCCCATTGCTGAAGTAAAGATGCCCTCGTCGTCGCCGTTGGCGCCGGCTACGAAGTCGTCTATAAGCTCACAAGAGAATTGTCAGGCTATCGGGGGCTCCTTGCATAGTAAACGGAAATAGGTGAGAAGAAGACGAGAGGCGAGTATGTGTGTTTCTTTCATACCAACGAAGAATAATTCTAGGCAGATAACAGTTCAGGAAGACAGTGCCGTGGCATTGAATGTATCGGCTAATAGTACGTTTTGGACTTGACTTACTTGAAGTTGAAAAGCCATTCACTAAATTGAGAAAGTTCGCCATTGATCGCAACTGCCTTTCCTCACCCATCGTTTACTTATTGAGCTGGTTTCCAAAGTGCCTACCTACCTACCTACTTAAACCTAGGCTACTTGACTCCTTGCGCGGCGGTGGATGCGGATTAGCAATGGATAGGTAATGGATGTGCTGAAGGCTGTTTGGGCCGCGTTCGGTCCCTGTCTCCCGCAAGGTTCCAAGGTTCCGATCCTCCCAAGGTTCGTGGATATATCGCTTTTGCTTGCTCGCAACCAGCAGCAACGCAAGAGGTATGTATACTGCTCCTGGATGGCTTGGTTTCCAGGGAGGGGCGACTGGCATCCGATATAATCAATTGCCGGCCTGGAAGGGCTAGGAAGTGGTAAAGACTCGAGGTTCTCGATCATGGCGGGGAAGAGAAGCCCTGGCTTTTGAAGGCTTGCTGGCTGGACTGGGCCGGGCCGGGCTTTGGAGAATGGGAAGATAGGATAGGATAGAGAGAGGGAGGCGGATGTGTTGTTATTGCTTTATCCCAAGGAGCTTCCCGAGTGGAAAACTCGGCTGGGCAAACCGCTAAAGATGGATGAAGTACAGAACGCAGATGCGCGCACACGCACAGATGCACAGGATACACTATGTAGGTAAGGTAATGCAAGGTAGGTAGCTATTGGCCTCAACGATGATGGTCTCTGCGTATGCGTGACTGTGGTATCACCTATGGGCATATATTGGATGTGGGATGTGGGTGGTGTGCATGCGTACTCCGTACCGTCAAGCAAAGCGAGTAATGAGGCTTTTGGACGTGAGGGGATTTTGCAAGTATTTGAATTCAAAAACTGTCGTATTTATTCCTCCTCGCCGCAACCGTTCTCGACGACGGAAATGACATGGCGCGTGGGATAAATCAGGCTCGCAAGCCATGTACATCTTTCCGAGATGTAAGCCGGTCAAGTTGATTGCAATGGGCAACGGCCAAGTACTTTTGCGACTCCTACCTTGCAAGCATTCAAATCCACGTCGAAAAGTACATCTTACCCTTGCGACCCACCGCGCTTGCCGGCCTGTCTCAGTCAGCAGCAACGCCGGACGGGCTTGTCTAGTACATAAGGAGGTGAGGCCAAAAACAAAGAAAAGACGAAGGCAGAGGCGAGGAAAGGTGGGTACACTTCCTTTGCCGAATACGGTGCCATGGTTTGTACTACACCAAGAGGGGGGCGGCTTTTGCATCGTCTGTCGCATCATGATGCTTGAGTTTTCCATCTATGTGACTCCCGTGCAAGGTTGGGTGACCGGTTGGAGTGCCGTATTTGGGGCTTTTTACTAATTGCCTAATTCGTACAGAATTGCTGCACGGAGGAGCGGACGGGCCAATCAGCGGCCGCGCCCCTGCGATATTTAAGGGCCAATGCATCTTCGGCTCAGCAGGCGATCACGGCTTTGCCAGCAGCCAGAAAACCAATATCCTCTCCTGGAACAACGTCACGAAACTGGATCCTCCCACCTCCGGCTGCACAAGTGATCAAATAAACAACATGTTGTAAATGGCTTTCGTATACGACGGGACCGGTTAGGTATACAAATATGGCCTCCTGTCTTATTGCTTTCTGTTGTCAGCCGGCCACATGATAGGTGGGACCTATCCCGAACCAACAAGGCCGGTCGGTCTGGTCGCGATACGTCGTATATCGTCAATCGCGGGTGGGCCACATACAGTCGCCGTGAAACTTGGAGCTCATCCCGCATCTGGAGGCTCGCTTTCTCACACACACACTCTCTCTCTCTCTCTCTTTCTCTTATATGTGACCAAACTCGGCTCCGAGCTATCTTGCCAGCCAACTGCTGACGGCGGGCCTTTAACACTTGGGTCTTGGCCGTTCCGCTAGCGAGTGCCACGGTTTGAGAAGGCCATCGCTTGCGTTTGCGCCGAAACATTGCAAATTCTCAAAACTGCATCGTGCATGTACGTACATGCGTGGTGTCACGGTTTCTCTGCGACCACCCTCGTCCATCGGAGATGATCATTCCTCCAAAATTCTTATCAGTCACACATTGTTGATCCACCAGCATCCTTGATTGCCTACATGCACTTTTTGCAGTAGTGCAGTTCTGAATCTCGTGGGCATGGGCGGGTCGTTTCCCGCCTCAGTCGCCGGATTGGCTCCGGCACTGTGGAAGCATAGCGGTATCTTTTCTATTGCCCGAGCAGAAAAAAAACCGCAGGCATTCATGTTGTTCTGATACATACCTAATGTATGAATGCAGCCCAGGAGAAGAAAGGGAGTACGTAATCTCCAACTTGGCCTGAAAAACTGTTAGTTACGGAAGTTCCTCCGGCTTACGAGCGCCCGGGCGTATGTTAGTATTGGCGCTGCTAGGGCGCTGCCACAGATCGGAAGAACTCCGACTCTCCCACTACCACCTTTTGGTCCCAGAGAGAAAATATTTCTCTACAGTCGGATTCAACAGCCAAGAGAATCCGAGAGGAACCTCCCTACTTACACACAGCCTTACGAAGGTTGGGTAGAATCGGAGTTCGAACTCCGCCCAATCACGGTGGAGCTTCCCAGCACCAGATAAACGAAGTCATCATGCCACGTACAATGTATGCTCTTCCCGGCACTTCCTCCGCTTACAGTAGAGTCGCTTTGGAGATACTGCTCTCCGTGGATCCCCACATGACCGGCGTGCTATGCGGCATACGTCCACCTTGTCAGCATCTTTGACCAGCCCTTGCCTGGGTAGCTCCTACTTCCGGCTTAGTGGCGGCGGACCGGAGTTTGTATAAGAAGCGAAGAATAAGCTGCCAGCCCATCATCATTCAGAGTCTGGCCCGTTCATCATGAGAAGCACTGATTACGGTCTACTGTGGCTTACATCTTTCACGCGAGCGCTTCCAGCCACAGTAATGACCTCAAAAGGTGCGATAAGGGCAGCAATCTGGAGTTGCTGCCTCATCATTTGTTGTTCTATGCAGCATGTTTTATGCGCGCGGCTTGGTCCCTCTTTCGGCACGACCTGGGCTACGTGTCTCAAGTCCTTCCAATGGATGAAGGCCAATGCCCACCCATTCGCTGTGGGTGATATGAGGCGCTGGCTGGCAGGCATCCTTTGACAGGATACGATACACACGAAGTGGCGGTCCGACTGCGGAACTAACTGATAGAGTTGGCGATCGTTAATTGCCTCTCAGACTCACTGCGATTACGTGGTTGTCTCAAGTGTATAGTTTCAACATGTTCAACACGCTTCATGGTTCTGGGAGGACTGCCAGTATTTGAGCTGGATTCAGAGCACGCTTCACTACTTTTAGTATCGGAATCGTGGCTCAACACCGTCTCAAATGCAGTGACCCGGGTCATCAGGGTTAATCTGCGCTTCCGTCTACCACAGGATATCAAGAGCGAAAAGTACACTTTTGTTGGCTACCTGCGGTCTTCTATCTTAATTGTCCGGATCTTGATGGTGGCACTGTCTCCTGTATCCAAAGTCACCTTGAGGACTCGAGTGAGTATCAAGATGCCTCATAGCCCTGCCAGATGATTTGAGTGGGCGCCAAAGCTCATATTTCCAATCAGCTGGTAGTCTGGTCCGTATGTCGAAAGGAACACCCTGAAAAGTTGGAGTCTTTCGGACAGAGTATGACAGACTCATTGCTCTGCACACCGTATATCTACGAGGCGCACTTGAAACATTCTTCTCGCATTTTCACCGGGTTAGTTGGCAACTTCTGTCGGTGTAGCTATCTGCCAGTTTTCTAAATTTATATCAATGATGTAGTATATGCCACTCTATTGCTTTCTGTCACTGGGGGCATCCTCCATGTACCTAAAGCTTCGGGATTATGGGTTTGAGCAAGGACAGAGCACATCGCAGCTGCCCGATAAAAAAGTAGGAGGTAAGTATGCAAACATCATTGTATGGAGTAATACCCCGCCAAGATCAATTGAATGTCGATTATTCCTTCTTTGTCTCGCTTTCGCATGTTGCGGCCTAGCGAAAAAGACATCGAACTCTTCTAGGTTTTTGGATCTACGAACATCAATTGATGGTTGTTGCTCGGCTATCGACCTCCAGAGACTCCCGGAGTACTAGATACTAGCCACCGGTGGGAAGGTCAGTCGCTCCTGATGGCAGTGCCCAAAAATGCCCTGCTCCGGTGTGTGTAAATATTCGTGGAGGACGATAACGACATGGCCATCCGCAACGCGCTGCTGGGTCTATCTCACGAACCAACGGCTCTGTGACCTGGCCCCGAGATTCCTATATGCGAAGGTGAAAGTCGACGTCCTAGGCGAGATACCCGCAAGCCGCCGCAGAGCCCGGCCGGAATCGGAGGCGAAGCTGGAGCGCACCGAACGCCGCGCGCTGCGACTCGAGGGACCTTCCCTTCCAACCCAGCTCTCACCGGGCTCGTCAATTCGCTCGCCATATCTCTGGCCAAGCGCTTCCCAGATATGAGGCGCCTGGAACCTCGGAGGGTGTACATACTGAGGTCATGGGAACTTGTTGAATGCTGGAACCAGTTTGAAGTCAATGTGTACGACGAAGAACGTTAGAAACAATGAGGAGGACGAAATGTATCTTCTAGCACCTGTAGGCACCTCACATAGGACTTTTTCTCTTTCTCTCAACATCCGCGACCTACGAATCCTAGTTTATCCCTTTCTTGGTCGAGAAGCAGCGTCCTTCACGGAGCTACACATCCGGTATTTTCAGAGAGGAAACCCGCACACCTTACGGGACTTTGATGAGCTGGCCACGGCAAACTTCGACTGGAACGTACTGATCGACGAAACACACGCGAACCTATGCGCGTGGAACTACCAGCGTTCTCCAGCCCAACAGGAAGACGCTGAAGCCCTTGACCGTCGGCCAGATGGGACGGAAGAATATGTTCGAACAGTTCGACATCCACGATTTCAGCGCGTTGGAGACTCTGGTCTCGTCTTCCCCGGCATCCCCCGCCCGGCCGACGTGTGTTGGCTCTGGCTGACGCCGACCCTGCGGGTTTTGACCATCGAGCTGTGCACGAAGGACAAGGAGCACGGCTGGATGTACTACCGCACTGAATATGCCAGAGACTGGCTACCCCCCTCATGCAGCTGCCGGCCGATATACCCCAATACGACCCCGGCTCCGAGAATGGAACCTGGTCATTTTCCCCTCGGAGCATAGGGCAAATTGCATTTCTTGGCATACAGCCGAGCATGGAGAAAAAGCGGATATGCAGTGGGGAACTATATCGCTGCGATGCCGCTGAGCCAGCGACCAGCAAGGCACAACGCTGCAGAAGGCACGCTGCAGGCACATGTAGGCCCAGGTAATTGGCCTATGAGCGAGAAGAGAACCTCCGCAACAGCCGTTGCAGATTAGCCAAGTGTCGGCCCCTGACCTCGCCGGAGCCATGACCGAATCCCGATGGCATACCGCGAGATGTCTAAGGCCTGCAGGCCTGGCTTGACGTACTATCCATATCATATATAGCGCACATACTTGGAAGGACGAACAGGCCGGGGGTAGCCTGTTGTAGGAGTTCGTATAAGAACGCACACCACCATACCCAGCACAAAGGCTGCTTACACCTTTTCTCCATCGCTAACTACTCGCCGGTTTCCCTCTTGTAGTGACTAAGCCCCCTGGCATCTTCGTCACCAAGCCACCCAAGATGCGTTCCTTCGCTTACACATGCTCATTGGCCGCCGTCGCCTTCGCGGCCGAGCCGTGGATAAATGAGGTGGACACTGGTCTGACCCAGTACCTCTCTAGTACTAACTACACCGAGGGAAACCTGCCGCTGCTCAAAGATATGCGTGCGGTGATGGATTTCGACTATGCGGCTCGACAGTTCCTGGACGACCAGAAGTACTCCTTCTACCGTACTGCAGCCGGCGGCGAGTGGAGTGAGTTTCACCAGCATCGGAAATCAGATCAGATGCATGAGGTTAACCTATACGGCAGGCTACCGGAACAACCTGGATGTGTGGAAGAAAATCATGCTCCGTCCCCGTCATCTGCATGATGTCTCCAAGCTGAACGAGACCCTGCCGTGAGTATTTGTTCTTGCGGGAGCATTCCTAGGTCGTGAGCCAGTCTGACAATCAACAGCGTGAAATTCCTGGGCTACAACTTCAGTGCTCCTATCTTCATTGCCCCAGCTGCCCGCGGTGGCTATGCCAACCCCGAGAGAGCCGAGCTGAACTTTGTCGACGCTGCCGCCAAGGAGAATATTCTGTACACAGTCCGTGATCTCCGCTGCTCGCCGTACCGAAATCCACAGCAAATAAACAGGAAGAGCTGACATGTCCCGGATATACAGGCCGCCCTGTACGCCAGCAAAACTATCGAGGAGCTGGCCGCACAGAAGCATAGTGACACCATGAACGGACCGCAAGTGATGTTCCAGCAGGTCCGTTATGGCCCCCTTGAATCTCCACGTGAAGTTTCCGTCCCCGTCTAACAACCACCCAGATCTACACCAATGCCAATTTCTCCGTGACGTGGGATGCCATGAAGCGCGCTGAAGGAACCGGCGCCAAGGCCTTCGTCTGGACCATCGACGCACCCGGCGACTCGACGCGGCACCGTGCTGCCCGCTACGATACCACGAATGCGTAAGTCCTGCTGTAATTGTCGGGGCCTGCTGTAATTGTCGGGGAAATAGATAGTTTGGCTGACTCCGTGCACAGAAACGGCGCCACTTCGGCTCTGACCGTAAGATGCATCCCTTTTTGTGCTCAAGCAATTTCAACGACCACAACAACAACTAACATGTATAACAGTGGGATCTATACGACGAGATCAAATCCCGCACCTCGCTCCCGGTGATCCCCAAGGGCATCGTGACGGTGGAGGACGCGCTGATGGCCGTCGAAAAGGGCGCGCCCGCTATCTACCTGTCCAACCACGGCGGCCGCCAGCTCGAGTACTCGCCGTCGCCGCTCGAGATCGCCTACGAGATCCACCGCAACGCGCCGCAGGTATTCCAGCAGGTCGAGGTCATGGCTGACAGCGGCGTGCGGTACGGCACGGACGTGCTCAAGCTGTTGACGCTGGGGGTGAAGATGGTGGGGTTAGGAAGACCGTGAGTGACTGACACTTCTTCCCTTTTTCCGTTCTGGATGAATGTAACAACATAAAGCTGACTGACTTGGGTTACATAAACAGTTTCATGTACGCCAACTGATACGGAACCGAGGGGGTCGAGAAGCTCATCCAGATCCTCAAGACGGAGATTGTGCACGACGGTGCCCAGGCTGGTGTTACGGACTTGAAAAAGGTTCCCCGAAGCTTGGTAAGTTCATCAATGCCATCTGATGCTGTAATGGAGGTACCGACTGACTGATTGCAGATTAATGCTCGCCCCTTGGAAGCCAATGTGTTCCTCATGGACCAATAGATTCAGTAGCTTGCTTACCCGGCAACCTGGAAAGTCGCACGAGCCCACTAAGAGGTTATCTTGTGTCAGGGAGAATGGCCATTGGCGTGATGGATCAGATCAGGGGTCGGGGAGAAGGGGGATGACGGGCGTAGGTAGTATGGACTGCAGGAGCCTGAGAGGACTCCCTACTTATAGGCACTATGGGTGGCCTCAGCCTATAAAGGCCCGAGTCTTGGCGTTGGAGGTGCCCTTTCTCCTTCCTTAATCCGTCTGGATTGCTTAGGTAATAAACATGCGGATCTGCCAAATTTCCTCTCGCCGTTATGGCTGCCTTACTGTCCTTCGTTGCAACCCTTCTTCTGGTCCCTGCTGTCCAGGCAACAACACCATGTCCGAAGAGTCTCAACTCTGATATTACTGTCATCATTGAAAATGACCTGCAAGATCCGGAGAAGCAACCTTACTGCTCGTCAGGTACCCATTTACTAAAATGTGTGGATGAACGAGCCGGCACAGCCCATTAGCAGACTCTGGGGTCATTGTACTGGGGGCCCGGGCTTTGAAACACGGCGGATGTGCTTGCAAGGCCTTGGGAGAAGAACCGTGGTCAATTGAGCTCAAGACGGACAGCATACAACCCAACCACAACCGTCTGGAATTTACCGATCCAGTCAAGGGAACTCGAAGTACTGGATCCATAGAGGAGCTTTTCCTGGCGGGAACAGCCAACGATGCCACATTTGATGGTAATAATACGGCCTCAAGAGGTGACGTGTTCATCGTATCAATCAACTATCGGCTGACGATTTTGCGGTTTCTTATCCTTGACATGATAAGACCAATGGGAACTTTGGACTCGCAGACCAAAATGATGCCCTTGACTGGGTGAGGACGAACATCAAAGACTTTGGTGGTAGTCCGGACATAATCACAAAATTTGGCCAATCTGCAGGAGTTGGGAGCGTCCGGGCACTAATGGCATCGCCCAAGGCCATTGGGGAGTTTGCGGGGGCGATTCCCCTATCCAACCTAGGTGACAATAAATACGGAATCACCTACTCAAAGTACTACACGATTGACCAGGAAGTGAAACAAGCAGATCCAGCTCGCGGGCCAGTGGAGGCCAGCGACGAAGGATGTCGTGATGGCGCGGACACTGCAATGGCCCAGCTCCCAGGGCCCTTTTGTTGATCTACCGCATTGTGATTCCTTAAGTCTGGGGCTGGACGACTACACGCGGCGAGGATGAGCATGGACGACGTCTATCATCCAAGTACGGGTTGTGCTATAATATATGCGGTCAGTTCAATTGTAGAACCTCTCGTAGAGAGATCATCACGATCAATTATTTATCCCACTTGTTTGCAATATTTTGGGAGTTGCAAGAATCTTGATCAAATTGTAGGCCGGGTAACGAGCTTTTGGTCCCCTCCCCCTATGCCACCTCGAGCCCCAATTTTGGCCTGCTTTAGGAACTTTGCTTGCAGCACGCTGTCGCTGTTCCCCAAGGCATTCAAAATCCGCTTTTTGATGCCAGAGCCAACCCCTAATCGAGAGGTCTGAGGTTTCTTCGCGAAGTTGTTTTGTTTACTTTTGCGCGTTCCTCCGTTTCCTGGCATCTTCCTCTTCACCCACCTTCGTTTGCACTCACTCGCTTGGCCCTGTTTTCTTGATCACTGCCTGGTACACTGGCATTTCGTTCGTTTTGATTTTCAAAACGCACCTCACGAATGAGTTTTCGTGAAGTGTTGACATTTTGACTTGTACGTTTGTTTACTTCGTAAGTAAATATTTTCTTACCTCCTTCTGTCCCGCCCCTCCCCCTTCGCGATGTTCTGTCACATCATACTTGAAGATGTGAGTGACCAATGACGGCTTAGGATCAGAAAACAACACCCTGTGAGTACTTGACGGATTATTGCTTGTCGTTACTTGAGGTTCGCTTGCACACACGTAAGTAAACACTGAAACATTTCTCAGAAATAGCCATATTCTGGTATATCCTCGCCACTTATTGCCATGCTCCCCGCCATGGATCCAATCGTGAGAAGGAAGCAAAAATAAAATATTGCATAATGCCGACCACTACATACACATATCCTCAAGCCCAGGTGGCGCGTGAGGACCACGCTGACATCAGTGATTACAGCACCTACACGCCCACAGCTACAGGCTCTCCTGACTTTCCTGCATACTTTCCTACAACCTCTCCTACAGACTCTCCCACAGACTCCCCCACACAGTTCATAACAGCGCCTCCTCAAACTACAGAAAGCTTTTGGGCCCCCTCTCGGCCATCAACAACCTCTTCCACTGCGCCCCCGTCCTCGTCACCTACGATGACCGACGCCGGTGCGACGGCGGCTCCCTCTGCCAATACCGACGGGATTGACACTTGGAAGCTGGTTCTTGCCGTGCTTCTCCCGCTGCTCTGCATAGCTTTGGGTGCATGCGCGTTCCTCTAGTACCGACAACGCAAGCATCGCGCCCAGAAGGCCGACGTTGAGCAGGTGGGCACCATGCTCAAGGATCTGAAGACCAGTAGAGCTGAGGTAGACGCGATGAGGGAGAACCTTCAGGATGGACTGGAGCGTGTGCAGGCGCTGGAGACGGGAGCAAACAAGAGAGAGTCGCTTTGGTGTAAGTTATAAGCCCCTCCCAACCAAATCTTTCTGCATAGCACGTGAGACCTCCCACTTGATGACGACCACACTTTGGATATGGGCCATTCGAAGATTGACTGTGGTACCTTGAGAGACCATCATCTTTCCCGTCCTCTTTCTCTCAAATCCATGCCTTGACTAACTTGTACCGCAGCAAGAGACGGCGCAAATGCAGAGCTCAACCCACCCCAGCCAAACCTGCACTTTCCTCCCGCCCTGATGGATATGATGAGAAGTGGAAGTCCTCATGACCCCATGACTCCCACTCCCAGTGGCTTCCGCAGTTTTTCCCCCGTTGAGCCGCGACCTCTCTCAGGCAATACCTTACAGGGCACGCTACCTCGTGCTGCCCCTGGACTGCAGCATACGCAGTACTCGCGTGGACGAGCGGCATCCCACCAATCCGCTGAGTCGGGTGACACAGCGGTATCGTACAAACCACCCAGCACTATCCCTGAGGAATCGACTGGCAATGCCTCTTCGCCTTTTGACACGCCGGGTGAGAAGTCCACGGATCGAATCGTGGGCGCGGAACAAGACGAGAGCCCTAGCCAACGCGGCGAGAGAAACTTGACGAGGCGGGTTTCGATGAAGGCTAAGGCCCTCATGCGTCGAAACTCGTTGTCTTCTCGCAGTGATCTATCACCTATGCGTGCAAACCCGTCCCATCCCGACTTGGTCCCCCAGCCGCTGGCCGTTACCAAACGCAACTCCGTCCGAGAAACGTCTGCCGAAGCCAATAGCCTGCGCTCTCGCTATGGCATAGACAAGACAATGTTGCGCCGCTCGGCCAGCAACCCGCCCGCAAACCGGAGCTATCTTAGTGACAGCGATTTGGCCTCTCCCACGATCCTGGCAGACAGAACTAGTTCCGCCACCGCCGTTGAGGATAGTACAGGTAAGTCCCCGGATGATGATTCCTTTTCGTCAAACTTTGAGCTGCAGAAATATACCAACACATCTACGTACGCAGCGGAGACATCACTCGTTACCATCACCACCAATCCCTGTCCCAGTCCCCTTGTCCTGCCGCCTCCTGTGATATTCATACCCCCTGCCACACAGTCCGAGAGCGGGACTGCGGCGACAGACAGCCCCACGCGCTGGGGTTCCCCTTTCCGGCGTTCCCACTCACGTTCCCCTACTACTAGCGAAGACTCGAGGCCCTTTTGGTTATCCGAGATGGAGTGGCGATCATTTCACTAACTCTCACGTTCTTTCTTTCTTTCCCCTGTACATAGGTATCCTGACGCCGCCTCCTACAGTCGAGACTTCGTCAGTCCTTCACGAGCGCCGCGATGGAGGAAACAGCAACAACATTCACCCAGCCAAGCACAAGAAAAACAAGAAAAGCCAAAAACAATCGCACCCCAGCAGCACTGCCTTACCTGCATCAGGAGACGATAGCAAGACCAAGAGAGACACTGCAAGGGCGGCTCGCAACACACCAACCCCACCGCCCTCTGGTCCTCCTCCCCCAGGCTCACCACCGAAACGACCGCTCCCCGGGCTTCCCTCACGTATCCCCGTCTCCGCTGCACACCGGCGCTCTCTCGGAGCCAGTCACAAGATCGGAAGCAAGCCTCAGACCCCCATTCTGCCGACCACCATGGGCGCGAGGAAGCGCTCCTCTCTATACAGCATGCGATTTTCCCCGTCGCCTTCCAAACGGCGCTCTCGATTCTTACTTGGAGCCTCTGCCTGGTCCTCTCCTATCCGCGGGCGGCAGAGCTAGCATTCCTTCCCCATCTGCCATCCCTTCCACGCCTGGTCAGCAGCGCCTGCCACCCAGTTACGCCAGCTCTCAGTGTCTGCCCAGCATAGACACCATGGACTCTCTTGCCTCTGCATCTACATCAGAGTCCTCTTCTGCCGAAGACTCCTCTTTCACCGAGAGAAAGGGCAATAGCAATAATAGAACGGTGCCACAAGAGCAACAGGATCCGTCAAAAGAGAAGAACCCGGATATTAAGACGCAGCAGAAGCAGCAGACTATCACAACGCCGAATAACGCTACCAGTAACCGGGGAGGACAAAACGGCAACCGCGGACATGCGCGTCTACTGAGCGAGCTCAGTGCTACACTGCGTTTAGTGCACGAGGAAGAAGATGCTGAGGCCGAACAGGCGGCTAGTGCCTCCACTACTCGTACCGCTGCTGGCGTCTCATCTTAATCTTGTTGTCGAGTCGGGACGGAATGGCGAGGAATTTTCTTTCATTGTACTATTTCACTTTTCCTATGTTCGATTCGGAGTTCAGGTCCAAAAGGGAAAAGGGGTTTTTGGTTTTCACTGGTGGCATATTCTTTTCCCCTAAGTCCCCTCACTTCTCCTATTTCATGTCAGACACGCACTCTGGTTGGATTGCTGTTTCTGATGACGACAGCTACTGGCTGAATCGTGGCGTTTCCGCATTCTGGAGGCTTTTCTTCTTCAATTCTGCAATTGGCTACGGCTTCTGGCAAAGGGCATGCGTTAGGAATAAGGCTTTTGCATCCGTTGTATACGGCTGTTTTTGCGTTCTGGGCCGCAATTGGAGAGTCAATCAGCATTGAAGGCGAAAAAGGGGGATTCGGGATTCTGTTGGTCATTCATTCTGGGTGTCAGGTATAGGTCAAGATGTCAGAGTAAGAGGAGAAGACAAAATTTGGGTGTGATGAAGGACTACGATTCACGAAAAAGACTACGACGATAGATGCAACGAGTCATAAGAATAATCATGAGTGTGATAGGCAACTCGTCATTGAAAGTCAGCCTCAGGTACATAAACTGATTCACTGTACATGACCTATGTTCACCGTCCTCTTGATTTTGACCACGAGCATACACATCATTATACATACAATAGACGTCCAATATCCAAACGTGTAGAAGAATGAAGCCCCGCCACCTGACGCCAGCACAAGATAGCCGCCTTCTGTTTCCCCTAAAACCCTTCCCTTCTCCAAAGTGCTCTAGCTATGCCCACGCTAACTATGCAGATTGAAATACGGTTACAAGTACAAACAAAAGAAAAGAAGAAGAAAATTTGAGAAGTGACACTTCCAAGGTATGTACCGGGGCTAAAACGTTCGTCGTGACAAAAGTGTTGTGTTTACATTCGCGGCTAGGTATGCCTAGAGGGCGCGGTCCTGGGCGGCATCGGCTCCCAATCGCCCCATTGGGGACTGGTGCTTCCCTTATACTTTTGCTTGCTGAACTTGGGCGTCTCGAACGGCTCGTAGAAATGGGGCATCAGCTGGGGCTGGCTGCTGTACGGGACCAGCTTCCTGGGCCCCCGCTTGCGCGGCTGGCCAAAACCACTCGCGCCGCCTCCGGTGCCGCTGGTGTAGCCGCCGCTGTCGATGCCCGCCACTGCTGCCGTGTACTCTTTCCTCTGCTCCTTCAGGATCTCGCGCAGCTCGGTGTCGTCTCTGGTGATCTGGGCCCTAAGGAAGTACATCATATCGGCGGACCCCTTGTTCAGGGTCTCCATGACCGGGATGCGTGGCGTGTACTCGATGTTGTCGAGCTTGGGCGCGTTGCGGGCCGGTTTGATGGCAGGGTCGAGGAAGGCCTCGGCGCCCTTCGCTAGGAGCTGCGAGACGTCGATGCTCTCGCCGTGGGGAATCGGGGTCGAGTGGCTCGGAGTGATGCAGTCCATGTCGACCTCCTTCCGCAGCACGTGGTCGATGTCCACGGCGGAGAAATACGCGCACGACTGTGGCAGGTCGTTGATGCCCACTTGTTGCGCAAACATGGCCCGAGTCCAGAGGTTGGCGACTTGCAGAGCCATGGCGGCGCGGTACTTGTCCTCGTTCTTGACGAGGTAGCGAATCTCGTCGTGGACGGTAATGGAAAGACGAGCGTCAATATTGAAGCGCCTCGTCAAGTAATCCATACCAACGACGAGTAGATGTAGATAGTCCACTCCACTGGACTGGATGGCCCAGTTGATGCGGCTGGTCAGATATCCTCCCTTGCTGATATAGCGTCCCATCAAGGCCTCTGTAATTCCAGCCCCCAGGACAGGAGTGCGTGGCCGTTCCTGCTCCGCAAATTCCTCCAGCTTGTTGAATACAAACGACTCGGTTCCGCCGCGCCAGAAGGGACGTTTGCTTAGCGTTTTACGGGTTGTTTTGGTGCCCTTGGTCTCTGTGTAGAGTTTGCCGGCGATGTCGAGTGTCTCCTGTTCCGACAGACTCGGGTTAAACTGCCGGAGAAGAGTTCCAGCAAATTTGAGCCCAGCGCCATAAATACGTCCGTAGTTGAAGACCTTCGCCTCATTTCTCGATATACCCAAAATTCCCGCTGTCCGCGAATGCAGATCTGTGCCAGCTGCTTTGGTACCCTCGAGCGTCATGAAACCAATGGCGTTGCCGCCATGGAGCTTGAAGATGGCATCCCCGATAACACTGGCAATCCACAACTCCTCCGAATCGACATCTGCTCCGACAAAGCAGTACCCGGGCGGAGCCCTCACCATGGCTTTTAGCTCAGAACCAACCCGGTTCTTCTTTGCGTTGCTGGCAGTCAGCCATGTGTTCTCTACCGCTCTCCGTGTGATGGTGCCCATTGGAATCACCTGCGGAAGAATATATCCCGGCCTGTTATTCTCCGTGGGACTGACTATCTCCTCAGGGGGGTTCTTCTCCTTGGGGGGTCTGCCTCTCTTCTTGGGGGGTGGCGTCTCGGCTTCTATCTGGGCTGGTGTCTGGGCTAGTGTCTGGGCTGGTGTCTTCTCATCCTCATACACTACCATTTGCGACATGATTCGGTCTCTAGCACTGATCCAATAGGAACAAGATGCATTCATCTCCAGAGCTTCCTTGGCATACGTGTATTCCGATGAAAGCGTCCCTTTGTCGAAGTATGCCAGGTAGCTTTTGGCTAAGGGATTCGTACAGCGCGACGTAGGGCCATCCTTGTGAGGTAGCTTGATATATATGCCCCCTCTATCCTCCTTTAAGGCCTCGATCGGCTCATCCGACATGTCGCAGCGAACCAACTGCGTCGTGCTATATTTGGAAGCACCTGCCATTGGAACTCGAAATGTCCACCCGTACTTTTCAGACCAAACAAGAGGATACCCATCCCAAGCTAATCGCAATAGCAGAGGTGCTATCCGTGTTCGCACAGTAAGGGCGATGGGCTGATTGGCTTTGGGGAAAAGACCTTTGTACCACTTGGGCATACCAGGCATCTTCTGCCGAGCAGCAGGCCTTGGGGGGTCATCCTTTTTCTTACCCTTGACCATCCTGATTTCTTGTCCTGACCAGTCTAACTGCTTCAACCAAGGATCATTACCCCATTTCTCAGCGTCTCCCTTGACCTCGAGCGCCTTCCCCGTCAACCCGATTAATCGTTTTTGAACCGCATCCGAGAGCTTGAGATATTCGTCTTCGGCATTCTTGAGATAGGTTTCCCAAGACTGGTCAACAGGCAAAATGACGGAAGCCAAATGCCTCAGGGCTGCGAAACTGACAGGATGTGGGCAGGTTTTTAGGAAGTTGGGAAACACAATTTTGTAGACGCGATGTGTGATGGCAACGTCGGCTGCGCAGTAGTCGAGCAGGTAATCCAGCTTTTCCACGACACCATCTCGGTCGAGCACACCAAATTCATTGCGAGCCTCCTTATCCAGAGTGACATCCAGGTGAAATTGGGCAACATCTCTCAGGGAATTGACCGAGCTTCTCTCAACCCACAACTCCTCCTCTTCATCCCGGAAATGGCTATTGGCCAAGAGCGCTGCCAGCTCGACATTGTCCTTGTCCTGTGCCATTTTCTCACGTAATTCCCTGTTTTTCTTGTGCCTCATCCATGTCGGTCGTTGCTGCGAGCACATGCCATTGACTGCAACGTGCAAAGACATAGTACACAGAAGGAGTTTCTGCTCTGCTTCAAGTCGTACTCTTCCAATATCCGTGCGCGGTCATATCCCACGTTATGCCCAACTACGATGTGCTCCTTTGTCGAATCTCCAAGTGGGATCAAATGCTTGTCGGATTCCGACTCGCCCAGCAACCAGGGAGATAGCCAGGCGTACCAAGCCGTGGGACTCGCGGCGCAAGCCATGACAGCAAAGGAGCTTTCCTTCCATAACACTTCCGTATCAAAGCATAATGCCGTCTCGTCTGGGAATTCGACCTTTTCGGGCGGGCTGTTGGAGTAGTACCTCGTCCAACCACTTTGTCGCACCCATTCCTCGGCCGTGGCGGCACATTGTCGTTAGCAAATTGCTTCGCGTGTGTCAGGAACGGCTCAGCGCAGTCTACACCCAGCTTATGGAAGTGTTCGTCGAGAGTATTTCCTTGGATAGGAGGCAAGTCGAAGGCGATCGGGCTGCCATTGTCGGTGTTCTTTCCCAGTAGGTCGTGCCGGCGCAGATGATCCTTCGACAACTTCACCAACTTCTCCAACTTGTCCAACTCCTCCGCGGGCGGATCACTGACATTGGGAAACACCTGGTCGTATACATGCTCGCTCAGATGCTGCACGCCAATCGCGTTGAAGCGGGCTTTGGATGGGATGGCAAGCGTCGCAGATTGTGTTTGGTCATGCGCATCAGTAGAAGGACGTTGCGCGGTGGCGGCGGCTGTCGACTGCCACCTTTGATGAATCGGTCGCGACACTAATAGCGACCGCCGCGGATGGTGGCACTGGGATCGATGTCTGGCAAGGCGTACGAAGCTCGCAGTCGCAGATGCGCCACCTCCATGGCGCCTTGCAGGATTCAGCATTGCTACCGTGAAGCAGGAAACATGGCGGCCAATGCCGTTTTGACTGATGCTTGGGAATCCGGAATGTTGGCGCGGAAAAGCAGTCGACGGAGGATACGGGCTAGTTAGAGTTTTTGGCGAAAGCATGTATGACGAGGTTGATAACGATAGTCTACGGATACTTGTAATGGCAAGCACAAGGGGCTACGGCTGCTACTGCCACTGCTGCTGCTGCTGCTGCTGCTACTGCACACCAAGACACGCACACAATCGCTGTCGCATTTTCCCTGCCAATTTTTTTCTTAGATCGAGGGACCGTCGCTGCTTTTACCCCACTTCCCTCAAAAGATGGGGCATTGAAAGCTGAGATAGAAGCTAATACCTTTCGGGGTAAGTGCGCTGCAGATATCAAGTGCATTGATCAACGCATCAAATTGAGATCAGGAACCAACCTCCTACTGTCGGTAGTGTTGAAGATCGATAGTCTGCTTGGACGCTATCGCATCCGCGAAAAACTCCCCGAAGACGATTCGAGACGCGCAGACACAGGTTCGACACGTCGAACTCGCGCTTCGGTTGCTGCGTCGCTTATGTACTTATGGCAATTAGAGCCGGCTGACACGCGACGCAGGGACTGAAATGCACATCATAAAATATGTGCTGAACTAATGGCGAGCTGGAAAGAGTTGGTACCTGGGCTGCTTACGTCGTCGAGGCTGTAAGCCTGTAACAAGCAATTGGTCAGCGAGTCGAGCCTTCTCCTGCTCGACGATGAATCATTAATCTGGTCCCACAGCTGCGCTGCCTGTGGAGCCAGCATTGAGGAACGTGCCGTCTTGAAAGATGACCATGCCGCTTATGCCAGCTACTGCCATTGCCACAACTGGTGATGGTGTATATAGTGATAGTCAGAAGGATGAGAAGGAAATTACGAAAGAGAATACCTTTCTGGTGCTACATATAGGCAAAGAGAACTACATAGGTGATTAAGCAGGAGACCGAGATGTTTAGGGAAAAAGGCACCTCAGATAATACCTCCTTTGCTAGCTCTTATATATTGCCCTCACTTCTCTCACCAGTCCAACTGATTCCCTCAATACAGATCAATGCATAGCCAGTTACTCATAATGCAAAGATAATCAGTCTATTAGCGATGGGCTCGGAGAGCTGGCGGGGAGCGATGTAGCCAGGTAGTTGCCAGAATGCGGAGGTGCGAGGTTGTGTCGACTCCCAAACACGCGAATCTGGAGGCACACATGTAGCTCGCATACTTTTGACTTGCTTGCCATGTCTTCCAGCATTCCCAACTCAGAGGAGGATGAAATTGTGATCTTGGATCCATCTGTACAGCTGTTGAACAATAGCATTACGGCACCTGAATCTGATTCAGGCTCGGCGTACTGACAACAAATACCTTTCACTATGTACCTTTGCAGCCAACACATCTTCCACCATATCTAGCCGAGCAGGGCCTGACTGGATACCATCAACATCCCGCGCAAACAGAAGCACGACCGCCCGCTTCTGTTCAAGTTTCACGCAAAACCAAAAGAAACACACCTTCACCGTCTACCTCTAAGAAAAATCTGGCTAGATGTTGCTCCCGGTTCCTCCCCCATCAGGCAGTGTCCAAATTCAGGCACTGCTTGCTGCAAAGGCACTGTCAAACGCCGCTGCAAGCCCGCCTGATCGCACCTTTTGGCGTACGTATGAAGAGCCGCATTATAGCTCTAAGGGATCTGCGTCTGCAACACGAGCCAACATGCGATGGCATGGCCAAGCAAGAAAGTATCGCCGCAAGTTCCGGTGGAGAGTCGCCGCCGTCTTCTGCAGATAATAAGTTCGACAGCCGCGACATGAGGAAAACTGTGTTTCCACCAATGTCAATCCCGCCCAGGACGCCAACGCGGCCTGAAATTCAAGGCCCTTCTGCAATTCAGACTCCTTCAAAGGAGCCGCCGCCGCCGCCTCCCGAAGGCAGGGAGCCAATCCTTTGTCCTGAGCAGGCCGCTTTGGTCGACCTCATCTGTTCTGGACGGAACGTCTTTTATACGGGATCTGCAGGATGCGGAAAATCGACGGTTCTAAAGGCATTTACCAAGCGCTTGGAAGTTGAGGGCAAGAAGGTGCATGTTCTCGCCCCGACCGGCCGCGCTGCCCTGCAGGTCAATGGAACTACCACATGGTCATATGCCGGTTGGACACCAAATTCTAATAAGAAACCCATAAAAGAGCTCGAGGAAGACGCGCATGTCAGATTCTGGAAGAGATTCGACAAAACCGACGTTCTCGTCATTGACGAGATCAGTATGGTCGAAAACCTGCATTTCGAAAGGCTGAATCGAGTACTGCAGGCCGCACGCTCCTCCGAGGAAGCCTTTGGAGGCATCCAAATAGTTGTCACTGGCGACTTCTGCCAACTGCCACCAGTCAAGCCCTTCCAACACTGTATGGAATGTGGTAAAGAGCTCATCGAGGGATTTTCCAAGGGTGAACCGTCCTATTCATGCCCAACCTCTCATCACCCCGTTTGGCGCGATGAAGACAAGTGGGCGTTCGCCAGCGAAGCATGGAATCAGTGCAACTTTGTTCATGTCAATCTCAAGACTATACACCGTCAAAATGATCCCACGTTCATCCGTATATTGAACAAGTGTCGGATCGGTGAAGCGCTTACTGACTGCGATGAGCGGCTCTTGATGGACCATCCCTGCAATGTGCACCACGCAACTAAACTCTTCGCCACCCGTGGTGAGGTTGCACTGGTGAACCAGCGGCAGTTCGAAAAGCTCAAAGCCCCCAAGTATACCTACTGGACTCGCGATTCGTTCAAGTGGCAGAAGAAGAAGCATCCACACTTGCGTTATAAAACCATTCGAAGAGCCGTTGGGCCCGATGACCATCAGCCCCTCTTGGCTCTGGATGATCACCGGTTCGATCAATGTGTTGAACTCAAGAAGGGCATGTTGGTGGTGCTTCTCACCAATCTCAACGTGCGCCGCGGGCTCTGCAACGGCAGCCAGGGCATCATTTGTGACTTTGTGCCGTACGATGAAGACAAATTGCCCGCCGACAAGGGTGGCCTTGAGACCGTGGAGGAACACGAGTTGAAGGCTTACATCGAGGGCCCTTACAACGAATTGAAGCAATGGCCCGTGGTCCGGTTCCACAACGGCATCACGCGCGTCATCTACGCCGACTGCTCCGTCAACGAGCTGGGCGATCAAAAGCCGTATTCGCTGCTGTCGCGCACGCAAATTCCCCTGGCGCCCGCGTGGGCAATGACTATCCACAAGAGCCAGGGTATGACCCTCGATCGCGTCATCGTCGATCTGTCGAAAGCGTTTGAGGACGGACAGGTCTACGTGGCGCTCTCCCGAGCCAGGGGACTCGAGGGGCTCAAGATCGAGGGTGGCGTCGCAGGACTGGACACGGCATTAGGTGGGAATGAGAGGGTTCAGCGGTTTCTGAGGGAGCATTTTGGCGCTTTGCATGAGTAGGGGAGCTGATTGCCTTGGAATGCTAAACTATGATACCCCCTTGTCTTATAAAACGCATTGCAGGAAAAGGGGCGTTGGGGTTACTGTGTTTTGTGTTAGTTGTATGATTACTTCTGGAATCGGAAAGGTTAGCACTTTGGAATGAATTGTTGCGCACCATGTTCTTCTCTTGACTTGTGTGCTTTGGTACGGGAATTTGCCCCTTTTATTAACTCCCATGAGAGACGGCGCAGTCTTTAGGCCATGAACTGCACGGCATGCTTTTGCTCTATATATTTAAGGAGCTATTTCCGGAACTTCTTGCAGCGAATGCGCCCTCCACATCACAAACCCATACCCCCGTGCTGCATCTAGTGTCATTTCACGAAAACGATGACAGCCTCACTGTCCGGGACATCCACGGCCGCGACTCCACCCTGGACTTTGACCTCGTCCTCCGCAACCTGACCGTGGCCCTTGCCCTGGTCGATGGAGTGTGACCACTGCTGACCGGCCCAGGTCACATTGTGCTCCGCCCCACCGAAGTCGTACCCCATAGCGGCCGCCCCGCCGTCCGCATGCAGTCGACGGACCTTGATCGATTGCACCCCCTGCGGCACCGGGACCCGGAACGTCTCCACGCCCCTCTGCCCGCTCGCCGTCCGCGTCCCGTTGTACAGCCGCAGGTTGAGTAGGGCAACCCGCTCTAGCTTGCCGTTCTGCTGCGCATCGTACATGGCGTACGTGCTCAAGTACGGATGATCGGCGACGCCCAGATCCAACTCCTTGACAGCACCACCGGGCTGGTCCCCGCCCCCGCCGTTTTTGCCCACGAAATCGGCCAGGAAGAGGGCCGCCGGGTACGGCGCGCGCACCTGGGACCCCGGGCTCTTGTCGCCGCCCGTCGCGTCGGGGACCCAGAAGGTGCGTCCCGCGACCGGCCGGCGCGCGAGGTTCGAGACCCGCGCCACGCCGCGCGCCATGCACGCGAGGCCGAAGTCGGCGGCCCACAGGCCGTAGCCGAAGCCCGCCATGAAGGTCAGGGGGGCGCCGCCTATCACCGCCGCCGTCTCCGACATGATGTAGGGCAGGCCCGCGGCGCGGGCGGCGGCGATGGAGGCGGCGTATTTGGTTTGGAGGCGGTCGGTTATGGCGCGGTGGCTCAGCATTTGGTCTTTTTGGTTGTTAGTTCTCATAGAACACACACCCCTGTTTCAACCTGAAGGTACACGGAAGGGGAGAAAGCGGTGGGAGGGGGGAGGGGGAGGGGGAGGGGGAGGGGAAGGGGGAGGGGAAGGGGAAGGGGAAGGGGAAGGGGAGTAAAGGCCCCTACGTACTCTGCATCTCGTCATCGGTCCAGTCATGTTTCCCGGATATTTGGTAGTAGTGGTCGGCAGCCGAGTTGGACAGCTTGTTGTCGTTTATACCAGCGTGCAGGACGTCGTCTCTGTTTTGTTCCGTGGGCATTAGTTCGGGACTGAACTACGTATAGAGAATCGCCATAATGCGGCTCTCGGAGAAGGCAATCGCCCACTTACACGCCAAAGCCAGCAGCGGCACCCGATCCTATGTTAGCCACCTCGAAGAACCTCCAGCCATCTCCCTGCAGAACCAGCTCGTCGATGACCGCCTTCTGCACCCTAAGCGCTTCTTTGGCGTAGTCGGCCGGTGTAGTGTCCCTATAGAAGTTGGGCTCATTGCCCAACGCGATGGCGGCAAACTTGCTCTCATCGCCGCCGCGGGCGTCCCAGGCGCAGCGCACGAACGCCAGCGTGTTGTTCAGCGGCGTGGGAGCCTCCTGCATGGGCGCCTTCAGGGAGATGCGGGCGTCGGGGGAAGGCCTTGTAGCCGTCGCAGAACGACGGGCCCAGCCGGTACGTCGCCTGCGACCCCTGGGGGCCGTCGCCGCCGACGCACTTCTTGGCCTCCTTTTGGCTCGGGTCGAAGATGAACCGGTCGCCGCTCGTGCCGCCCACGCGGATCACGGGCGGCTGGCTCATGCGCTGCCGCAGCGACGACACGAGGTTGGCCGAGAAGCCGTTGTGGAAGTTGTTGAGGAAGGCCGACTCGATGCCGAAGCCGACGAAGTCGGCCGGGACGGTGAAGGCGTCTGTGGGCTTGGTGGCATCGATTTTCAGGGTCTGCGTGGCGCGTTGGACATTGTTATTGTTCTCATCCCTCGGAAGGAGCCCACCGGCCAGGGCCAGTCCCAACAAGGTTAAAGAGGCTATGCTTATAGAAGTGTGCATTGTGACGATGGCCGAATGTGTTGTTTCTGGCGTCAGTTCTGTGAGTTTAGAGCCGGACGTAACATGACTTAAATACTAGGACATACGGTTCCCTATTTGATCATGCCACCGACCTCTAGTGCATTTACCGAATTCGATGCTACTGGCATCCCTTCGGCGCCCCGTATCCAAGCCGTATTACGTGTGGGATTCTTTCAAAGAGAGATCCTTAGATCTTGCGATAATCGCTACAGGGGGTAGTGATCATCGGTTGTCAACAGCCCTAAGGGTGATCTGCAACCTAACGGGCCAATGGGATGCCACGCAGACCGATACCAGTTCAGCTTACAGCCACGCCTTTTACTAAGCCCCTGATAATTATATCAGATCGGATCGTCACAGCTACGGAAGTATGCCGGATTCTAGAAATAGTAGCTTACTATATGTGACAGCTTTTGTTCGACTTATATGAAGCAAGAAATGGAAAGAGAAGCCCGGCAGCTTGTCCCATCAGGCTTACTGTATTTTCCCACCTCCCGGAATTATATCACAAGGCAATATGCTCTTCTTTCTATGCGCCTTGCATTTTTTAATAACCATGGAAGCAGCTTCTCTCGATGTTCAACTTCTCCATGTTACCCGATTAGTCAGTAAACACTATCGGGACATTTGCACATCGAAGTTTGTTCCTTCTTCCCTTTTTACCGCCTCTTTGGCTGGAACACCTCGTCCAAACCTCTGTGTTGATATAATGGAGTGCCTGGGCGTCTTATCCATCTCGATAATCACCTAGCAGAGGCAGAGCGGTGGAAGCCTGGAGATGATCACAGACCTATTATGGTGCTCCCTGCCGACCCCAGATCATCACCTCGACGAAAGCCCCAAGCTCGCAACATCACCACAGGCTGTTCACGGCCTGTTCTTCTTGCTGATCTATCGTCTAGCAACAACAACAGAAACAACGCCAACATGGCTAGGTAGGTATCTCACCCCATTTTCATCGCCATAAAGGACGTCTGTTGACAATACGTGCATCATAGTGCCCCAGCCATTCGTATCCTATCTTCCGAGGACCTAATCTCCATCTCCTCCTTCTTCTTATCTATACCTCGACTATTTACGAGACCAAGATCAAGGCTGAGATCGAGACCACGACGGTCTGGCTTTTGTAGTACTCAGAGCCTTCTGCTATCGGCAGCAACGCCTTGCAGTCGCCTCTCTTCTGATTCCTCCGGGCAGGGCCCCAGCTATAACGAACAACTGCATGTCAAATCATGTTGTTGTTATTGCAGGCGACTAGCTTTGCCATCCAGCGGAGCGTATGTTCCTTTGCTTTAGAGAGAGGTGCAGGCTCAGAGACTCAAGGGGGTGTGTACACAGAGCACAGCGCGAAGAAGAGGGACTGAGGAAGAGTAATGATAGAAGGTAGAGATAGGTTCAATTCCTATCAGCCCTATTGACATTCTGCTTTGAACTCCATTTGAGGGTAGTAGCCAAAAAGTGGAAGCCGAGGGCAAAAGGGGGTCTCCACGGGTTTGACTTCACCCTCAACCAGGACTTTGCAAGAACTCAAAGCAAAACAGAATCACACCATACACACACAGCACCTTCAAGACAGTTTTTACATATCGTAATGATACCTGAATCCCTTGACCGGGCCGGGGTAGCCTAGCGGTTAGTATCATTATATCCTACTTAAAGGCAAGAGGGTTCAACTCCCTCTGCGGTCACTTCTTTTTTTCCCTCCCTCCTTTTCCAACCCCTTTTGCATTCCAGACCCATACAAACAACGCTCGCACGCTCTTATTTCTCATAATTTTTGCCCAAGTCTGCGCTTTCTTAAGCTGGCTGGCTATAGCTTCGACTATTAGAAGTGTCTGGCTCTACTTTGGCTTAGAGACAACTCGTATTCGCAGTCTATAGTAATGCCAATGGAATGCGCATATCTCCAGACCATATGTCAATTGAGGGTTCCCTGACTTGTCTATATAATATATAAAGTATTAACCTACCACCTAACCAGGAACATATGATCATGGGCAGTCTATAATAATCTTATAGTCTCAGTACATCATGTCGCTTAAGCCTAGCCAATCAGACAACAGACGTCCTTAATTGAACTATTAAGACAACGTCCAGCATTACATCGCATTAAACAGGGGCATCACAAATCATCGGTATACGCATGACGGTAAGTGTGCAGATGAATGGGCATATGCCGATCCCCAAAAGAGGAGGCTCTGCTGATTCTATTGCATCATATCTCAGATAATGGAGGCTGCTTGGCCCCATGCCAAGCTTGAATTTACTTTCTAAACCCGAGTCTACGTAGTGTAGTGACTCTTGAGGGCTGTATGTGTCGAAATGAAGATCAATAACCACCATGACTCGAACGTTGCAGTTACACAAGGCCCATCGCTCCAATGAACGTGGTTTCGGGTCCGCTGAGCTTCCCTCCCATACTCTTCTCCAGGCCAAGGTTGCAAAATGTTGGATTGGAAGAATTTCAGGCAGCAGCGCTCACGCCCGCTTGCTGGGTCTCGCGCTCAAGCAGAGTGTTGATGAAGCCTTGGCCAGCTGGCTTGGACTCATTGATCTCCTTCGCGACTTGGTGGCTGATGCCGAGTTGCTCATCAGTCCACAGAGGCTCCTCGACAGCGCCGGTGCTTTCACCGACACCAATGAAGCCATCCTCGGCCGCCCACTCCGAGGTACGCTTGATGCCGAGCTTGGTCCAGATCTCGTCAATAGCATTGACCAGCTGGTCGCGGTATTCCTTCTTGTGGCCAGGAGTAGGCGTGATTCGGAGGCGCTCTTGGCCAACGGGAACAGTAGGGTAGTTGATAGACTGTACATAAATCTGGTAGTCCTCAAGGAGCATATCAGACGCTTGTTTGGCAAGCTCAGCATTGCCTACAAGGACAGGGATAATGTGCGACGGGTTGGGGATGACAGGGATATCACGAGCATCCAAAGCTTCTTTGACAGCACGTGTGTGAAGCTGCTGGAGCCTTCTGTCGCCAGTGTACTCCATCTGGTACTCAATGGCGGCCTTTGCGCCAGCCATTGTCGCAGGAGGGAGAGATGTAGTGAAGATGAAGCCAGGGGCCAGCGACCGAATCACATCGATGAACCTGGAGCTTCCTGCAATGTAGCCACCTACACAGCCGTACGCCTTGCCCAACGTTCCAGTAATGATGTCAATGCGGTCCATGATAGTTCCCTTGGGCTTGCCCTGTTGATGCGCTTCGAAATCCAGGTGCTCGGCGACACCAGCACCGGTTGGCCCGTACATGCCGACAGCATGGACTTCATCGAGGAAGGTAATGGCGCCGTACTTGTCAGCAAGGTCGCAAATGGCCTCAATAGGGCCAATGGAGCCACACATGCTGTATACCGATTCGAAAGCGATGATTTTGGGTACATGCAAGGGTAAGGAGGCCAGTTTGGCCTCCAAATCCTCCAAGTCATTGTGCTTAAACACGATCTTTTTGGTGCCCGAATGACGGATACCCTGAATCATCGAGGCGTGGTTGAGGCTGTCCGACAGAATCACACAGTCGGGCAGTTTGCTACCGAGGGTCGCAAGGGTCGCATCGTTGGCGACGTAGCACGAGCTGAAGACCAAAGCGGCTTCCTTGGCGTGCAACTTGGCAATGGTGCCCTCCAGTTCTACAGCATGCTTGTTGTGGCCCGAGATGTTGCGCGTGCCTCCAGCGCCCGCGCCATACTCATCAAGGGTCTCGTGCATCGTCTTGATGACCCGGGAGTTCCGTCCCATGCCGAGATAGTCATTGGCGCACCAGACAGTCACGCGCTCCTCCTTGTTCGCCATGTGGGCGCAGGGGAATTCCTTGGCCAAGCGATTGATGTTGTTGAAGTAGCGGTAGGATCTGTCTTTATGCTTCTTGTCGAGTTCGGCTTGGTAGAAGCCATCGTAGTTGAACTTGGCATCGTCGCTCGCAGGCTGGCCGGGCAGGTTCGAGGCATTACCCTGCTTATGCGCAGGCGCAGGCGGGAGTTGTTCTGCAAGGAATCCATCATTAGCCAGGCCAATTGATAAAAAGGGGCAGGCAGGTAACCTTTTAGGTATACTTACCGGTCAAGATAGGAGTTTCGACGGCTCTGGCCTCATTGGGGCGACTGGTGTGAATCTTCGCCTTGCCCGACTTGGTGTGGCCGGAGAAGCTGCGCATTCCAGCAACAGCGGTGGGAGCGGTAACACCGACGCGCGAAGACTGGATGGCCAACGCCTTGCCCATGACAGGGCAGCGCTGGCCAAGCAGCTGCAGCTTAGAGATGGTACCGCCGCATGGCGAGGCCTGGGGACGGGTCGAAGTAGACAGCGCCCGGAGAGTGGTGGTCGAGGTCTTCTTCAGGAAAGGGCACATGGCCTTGGACTGTCGAAGAACAGAATCCATAGTCGGTCAATGTGCTGAGTTCCAGTTCAGTATGGGTGGCTGTCTTTTGCAGAAACCCTTTTTAGCGAGAAAGTATGTGTATGATGCAAAAGAGAAAAATAAGAGAGAAGATGACGGTTTGATGCTATTACTTATTATTAGCCGGCGACGTGGTAAACTGGCCGGCGTGCCGGTCAGTGGGGGGGAAATCCAGTACCAAAAGACCAAAGTACTAAAGCGACCGGGGTGTTGGGTTGAGGGGCTTTTCGCCGACTTGCTGGGCCGCGGAAGATGGGGATGGTGTTTCTGAAAGTAAGTACATGCGGACAAGATCAGCCGCAGGAGCGAATGAAGATACTCTGTTGGACACAACTACTCGCGGTCAGATTCTCTACGACTCTACGAGTAGTATTCTTGGGATTTTCCAAACTGCCTAGGCTGACTACGTGCATATTCAATACCAGGCTGAATAATTCAGGCCAGCTGGATGGGAAGTATATACTTTGTTCAACCTCGGAAGGTTTACTGATGTGCTACAAAATCCAATGCCATCGCATAACAGGTAGTGGCATGTAGGTACAAGTAGATGGAATCTAGATCCAAGGGCGTAGGAGGTGGCACAACGAGCTAGCCAATACATGCCTGACATTGGCAGTGGATGTCTCGGACTCTCGGCGTCTGCTTCTTCTACTACTGCTGTCCCACTAATTGCGCTCATCTACCGCCGTGCGCCGTCGCAGGGTCGTCAATAACTTCTGCTCCCCCTTCTGGCTCCCTAAAAGCCGAAGATTCAGCACCATCATCATGCCACGCTCTGGTAATTGCTTTGCCTCTCATTGGCCAGTCTGCTTCCGTCTTACCTAAAGCAGAACCCCCTGCTACCCTAAGGTCGCCTATATCGGTAGGTGCGAGCTAGTCCCCGAATAATTTGTCAGCGCCGCGGCGCTGACAGAACAGTCCGGAGTCCCTTCTTGCGTTGACCTGCACATGCTCGTATCCAATTGTCACCGTCCATTTTCAAATCCCGATCCATTTGGAAAAAGCATCTTGACCACGTGACGTATAGTATGATGATGTTGCTCTTGGCGATGGATTCATCAAACTAGTATTGATCGTCAATGCAACCTACTTGCTTTGGACGGAATTAAGATGAGAGACTCTAAAAACTTATTAGATAGACTTTGGAGCCGCGTTCTCTAGCCTGTGCGAAGGGAGCCAGCAGGGTGGTTCCGATAGCTTGTCATATGACATGTAAGCAGATGCATTGGATAGAGTAATACCCTGCCCTGAGAACACATCAGCAATAGCAACTCTAGACGTCCCAGCTACCCGGCATACTAAGTATGGAACAGTTTGCTTGTATACTGGATAATTGTCGGGCTTTCCCGTAACAACGTCAGCCGCCGAGGGGTAAATAAGTAGTGATACATGACTTTGGCTTCACTTGGAATAGCCCCTATTCTCCGACATGGAGATATCTGAAGCAGACGAGCACCACTTCGCGACCACCCTGCTTCAGATACCAGCTATCCGATAAGCTGTTGCACATCGCGAGTTGACGCAGCTGATTATGCCATTGCCGGTTATTGCGTCGCTAGCTACCAGCTATATCGTCAGCTATCCCATTGCCAATTGCTTAAAGGGGACAATCGCTAGTGGCAATCGGCCGGGTACTGAGAGAAGCTGGGTTGGGGTCTGATCGAAGTCTGAAAGATGCTTGAAGTTAGGTCGGCAGGATCTACAGCAATTCTCATCATCACCGGGCTGACTATTAGCAACCCCCTTGTCGGCAAGCTTCAGAGGATGACTGGGAGCCACAAGCAAATTGCAAACGGCTGGATCAGTTATTACCAGTGATCTACTGTCATAATGGAGCAAGAAAGGAATTCCTGCAGCCAACAATCGACTTGAATGCATATACAGTAATGCTGGAACCGAATCATCATGGAAAATGGAAGCGACGACTGGTCATATGGATACAAGCAGTCATATCGGACGACGGCAAGCAGGACTGGAATCATACTGAAAGCAATATTGCTCCTATTTCTGGCATTCATGTGAGTACCAACAGTTATATCGGACAGGTCTCCAAGTACATAAGGTGGGCTGTACTGGAGCCGAATGATCTACGACGATGGAAGTGATTATGGTTCATATGAATAAGGGGAAAGGTATATTGACGGCCAATGTTTCTTTCAACTTGAGGTCCCAACAATGGAAGCGACGTTCTTCTCAATGCCGATTGTTTGTGTGAATACAAGCAGTATATCAGACAAAGGCGAGTAACACTGGAAGCAAGATGGAAGCGACAGCTTCTACTCTAACAGTAGGTACTTATATAGAAACAAGTGTTGCTTACATTCACAATCGTCGTCCCAACTTCTTATTTTTATTTGAGTGAATATAATCGCCGCTGATGAGCAAGTTCTGAATTATCTTCCTCCACCCCGTTCAAGGCCTCCTAACGCGTTCAAAAACGCGATCGCACCTGGCAAATCCCCAGACACTCACTTCTGCACACTACAGCATCGACTCTTTCCGGCTCTTTGGCATCGAAATTGGTCGATTACACTAATATCAAGATCGTGCTTGGCTAAAGGCAGGTCATTCCGAGCACTGTGCGGCTAGATTCGCCTTCTCGAAGTTGGGTAGTTCTGGTGAACAGCAACAGCCATTTGGTGGACTTGGCACACTTGAGCAGATTTACCACAGCAACATCAATACCGAGCATCTCTAGAAACACGTCAAATTAGCAGATATGGGGTTGACCAAGCCGAGGACCAGCTGAAGCTGACCCATCACTTGACCGACATGGGTCAATCTGGTAAGTTATTCTGCTCACACTCCGACCGTATGTATCTATAAGTCACGGTCGCACCTTACTAAGTTGTGTTATCAACAGTACCCAGGGATTATGTCCGAAGAATGTACATCTTCGACTTCCCTGACAGAAGCCATCGCGCGGACGCCACTTCCGCGTTGCGCCACGGACTCAAAACGGCCTTCAAGGCCTACCCGCACCTGACTGGCCGCATGGGACCGGTTGGAGACGAGCTCCTGGAACGCGACCTCGTGATGCTCCGATACGGAGACAACGACGCTGCGCGCGAGATCACCGAAGACATGTTTCAGGCCAGCTATCGGAAGAAGGCTGCCGAGTTTTATAGCTACCGTGAGCTATGCCAGATGAATATGCCGGTGTCTCACTGGAAGACCGAGGACTTCTGTATTGCCCCTATCTTCTGGGAGAGGGAAGTCTGGGTCCCGGCCATGACTCTCAAGGCGACCTTTCTCGGATCTGGCGGCTTGGTGCTCTGCTTCGCTTTCCATCACTCTCTGGTAGATGGACACTCAATCTCCATGTTCATCGACAAGTTTGCTGAGGGTATTCGGGACTCGAACGCAATTAATGGTGAGTATATCTTCACTGGCTACACTGGTGAAATCTTTGGAAGTAGTGCCAAGTCATTACTTAGCAATCCTTCCGAACTGACCCTTAAACAAGTCACAGAACGCATCCAACTCATAGACCTGAGAGGAGACTTGCGACTTTGACCTCGAAGAGATGGACGGCCAGTGGGATAAGGTTCGCTTCCCGGAAATGGACTTTGATAAGAGCAAGCCAGTCTACCCCTATCCTCACAGCGGCCGTTGTCGCCTCGTCAAGTTCCCCGCCAAGGTCATCGCCGAACTGAAGGATTTGTGCCTCGCCTTTCTCGTCGCGGAATACGATACCGACGACGACCCGTACCTCAGCTCCGTCGACGTGGTCTCTGCCCTGATGTGGGTGTCCCTCCTCCGCGCCCGTCACATGCTGTTCAGCAAGGACGACTACAACGAGACCGCCGTGTTCACCACGGCCGTGGACCTGCGCCAAAGGGACTCGGATGGCCTGGTGCCCCCGACTATTTCGGCAACATGGTCATGCACCTGCCCGTCACCGCGTGCCTCCTCCAAGACATCGTGAACCCCGAGACGACCTTCTGCCCCAGCGACGGCCCGCCCCGGCTCGAGCCGGCCTTGACCGAGGACATCGCGATGTGCGCCCACCAGATCCGGCGCAATCTCCACCTGATCCGCCCCGATAACATCGAAGACCGCCTGTCCACCCTCATGACGCTCGAGCGGCCCCTGGACGCCCCCGCCGCCAGCCAGCGTGCCGTCCGGAGCTACAAGTACGGCGTCAAGGTCGGCTCCCACGTGCACTCGCGCGGCGCCGATGTCGACTTCGGCATCCCCGGCACACCGGACGCCGGCGGCGGCCGGCCCCGCTTCGTCCGCACGCCCTGGATGCGGGACAACGGCATGGTTCACATTATGCCGCGCCGCGGCGGCAGCAAGGGCGACGAGGACTGGGTCGTGCTCGTCGGCGCGGACAGCCCCGTGCTGGACCAGCTTTGCTCGGGCGGCGAGCTTTGCCGCTGGGCTAGCGGCTTCGTGGACGATCGGGACCCTTCCCTGTGGTGGGAGCGGCGATTCGGCGCGCGCAGATTGCCGATAGAGGAGGACGACGAGGACGGTGATGAGGACGACGAGGGCGATGTGAGCATGAAGTGACCTCATAGGATAGGAATATAGATACGAGACAATATTTAAGGAAAAGCAAAATTCGTTTCTATTTAATTACTGATGACTCCAATCGTTTCTTACTAAGATGAGCGCGCGGTCGTAGCCTTGATACCATAATAACTACAGGATTCCCATCCTTGGAGTGTCGCCATCTCGCAAACACATTAGTTGGGCAGACTATGTTACTTTACGTTGCATAAGGGGTTCTGTTTTAAGAATACAACGAAAATCATAGACATTATACCACGCACGAAGATGGTTCGCTCTCGGAAAGCCAGTAAATAAGTTATTGAAGACAATGAGTCGGTTGGTGAAGAATACCACGAGCCCCGAACACCCGTTATTAAGCTGTGAACAACTACCCAGAGCCAGAGAACGAATCCGAGGGGCGCCAGCACGCCGAGAGCGAATGAATAGGGGTATGGACGAAGAGACACAGACCATAGGTCTAAAAAGTCTTGAAGGCCCAAAACTCAAAGTCATAGCCAAACCAGGGGGGTTAAAGGGATTCAATGAATCAGCGTTCATTATACTAACGAGCTGTATCGGGTGCATTCACGCCCATAACCAAACTACCGCTGGATGGAGATGTGTGCTAGGTAAGTATTTAGTATTCATATCCACCAGCCTGAGCCGCCAATTTCTTTGTTGTAATATCGGCCAAGGCCATTACTTCTACTGCCACGCGCCACTGCGTGTCATATGAGGAAGTGGCTCTAGGTAAACGAACAGACAGCTTGATCGGTCAGCCCACCCTTCGTTCCATCCATCTATATATTCCATATACCCCCTATTCCTTTGGTATCAACACAAAAAGCCATACAGACGCGTTCACATCCGACTCAGCAGCCCCCCCAGCGCCGCCTTGGTATCCGCCTCCGTCTCCTTGACGACCCTAGCGATATCGCGAAACTCCGGTATAGCCGCATCGCCCATGCACTCGTAGAGCCAGCTCTCGCTCGACGTGACGACGGCGCCGGCGGCGCGCAGGCGGTCGAGCGCGAGCGGCACCTCCTGGGGGTTGCAGCTGCTGACGGCGTCGGCCAGGACGTAGACGCGGTGGCCCGCGGCCAGCAGGTCCAGCGTCGTCTGCGTGATGCAGATGTGGCTCTCGATGCCGACGAGCACGACGTCGGACGTGCCCGTGTCTTGCTGCTGCTGCTGCGAGAAGTGCTGTTGGATTCCGGGCGTCCACATGCTGAAGCGCGTCTTGTCCTCCACGCACACGGTCGATTTCAGGAGCGGCGCCAGCTCCGACACGGTGCCGCCCAGCTTCGCGGCGTTCTGCGTCGTGGCGTAGACGGGGATCTGGAGGATCTGGGCCGCGCGGAGGACTTTTTGTGTGGTTAGGAGGCTGTTATCGTCATCATATATGCCTCGTTAGTTAATTCCATTGGATAGATAGGCTTTTCACGCCGGGAAAATCCAAGCATCTTGAGATATTCCACCACCCCCTCAAGCATGCGGGAAGAATACTTAAGGTAGTCTTTGGGGATTTTACATTTTATCGAACTGCCAGATGGCGTTGCGGAATTTGTCCTGCAAGTCGCATACACTGTCTCCGAAGACGGGAAACTATGGGTCAGCCACTTGTAGCAGTCAAAAGGCACATCCATGGACACTCTTATAGAACTCTCCGTGAGGTGGGAGTAACGGTGACTGACAAGATGGCAGGCCGCTCTACGAGAAATGTGTTAGCATACCAATACTACGATAAGAGTTCAACGGGAGAGACAGAGAGGGAAACTTACTCATGCGCCGACTCGGGGTAACGGTGTCCGTCATGGTGCTGGAAGACAAATATCGGCTGCACTGGAAACGGCTTATGGAGATGGGATGATGAACAACTGCAGAGAGTTGCTTGCTGGGAGTACAGATGAAAGGTCGTATGCACCTCGGCAATAGCATAATATAGCCTTCTTGTGCCACCAACTTTTGATCACAGACACATAATGTCGTTCTTATTGACGTTAACCCTCGGAGAGATGCCGAACGGAGTGGATGGAGGGGTCGCCGGTTAGCGGGTGGTCGTCGTGGTGGGGTTGCAGGTTACAGACACACGCCATCGAGGGACCAAGTGGGGGGTTTCTTGGCACATAATAGCTGCCGATACGATATCTTTCACGACATGATATATCCGTTACCATAACTACCTACGCACATTAGCCGGACCCTAGCATCCTCCCAATGTTTCATGTGCATCGCAATCAAGTAGTAGTAACCACCCAGAGGTTCGCCCTCTTCAACCAAGCCAGATCCCCCTGCACCGTCGCCATGCGGATGTGGTACAGCTCATCCAGGAACGCCGGGACAAACGTGCCGGGCCCGCGGACATCGTCGCGCTCCGCGGCCAGCTCGGCAGCAATCTCGTAGTGCAGCAGCCCCGCGACGGTAGCCGCGAGCTTGTCCTGCGGGTAGGCGGCGACCATGGCGGAGACGGTCGTCCCGAGGCAGCAGCCCGTGCCCGTGACCATGCCGAGGTACTCGTGGCCGTTGCCGACGGCGTAGACGGTCTTGCCGTTGCTCACGTAGTCGGTCGTGCCCGTAATGACCACGACGTTCTTGCGCAGCGTCGCCAGGTCCCGCACCGCGCCGCTCAGCTTCGCCACGTCGTAGTCGGTTCCCGGCGGCCCGCTGTCGACGCCGCGCTGCTGCAGCCGCGCGCCGCCGGGCGTGCATGACACGATCTCCGACTGGTTTCCCTTGATCACGTCGAGGTAGCCCGCGCCCAGGATGCGCTTGGTCGCGGAGCGGCGGACCTCGGTTGCGCCGGCTCTGGATGAATTTGTCTTTGTTAGCCTGTATAACCGACCCGCTCTCGTGGAGCATGATACATAGATATATGTGTGATAAAGATGCAGTAAGAGTAACAACGAAAACTTACCCGACAGGATCGTATACCACGGGCTGACCGGCCTCATTGTACGCCTTGATAGCCTTGAGATAGTTCTCCAGCCCCTCGGGCGTGACCGTGCCCATGTTGACGACGAGCGCGCCGCCCAGGCCGGCCAAGTCCTTAGCCTCCTCGGCGTAGTTGGCCATAATGGGGCTGGCGCCGACGTTGAGCGCGACGTTGGCGGCCACGTTCTGGACGACCAAGTTGGTCATGTTGTGGGACAGGGGCTTCTTTTCGTGCACCGCCCGGATGATCTCGGGGACGAGCTCCAGGATCTCGGCGGAGCGGTACTGCTCCTCGGCCTTGACGTGCTTCGCGAAGCCCGGCGGCGTCTTGATGAGCCGCGCCAGGTCCTTGGCCGCCGCCTCCGGGTCCTCGGCCGCCACGATGGCGCTCACGACCGCGACACCGTCCAGCGTCTTCTGCTTCGCCATGCTCTGCCACATGACCTGCGAGGCGTTGGCGGCGTTGATGCTGCCTATGCAGACGGACTTGACCTTGGACCTGGACGAAGAAAGGTAGAACAGCATCTGCTGAACGCCCTCTATGCCAATGATGTGCTTGGTGTCATCTTTCCTATTGTTGTAAATCCTTAGTTAGTGACAGCACGAGAGGGGGAAACTAGGGGAAGGGGCGAAAGTCTCACGTAGGCGTGGCAAATACGGTCCCGATTCCCACGTAGTCGGCGCCGCCACGACATGCCGTGTCCAACTCCTCGAGAGTGCTCACCGTGACGCCAATAATGGCATCTTGGCCTAAACTCTTCCGTGCAGTCGCCAACGCTGGTCCACACAACACGTTAGACTCTGTTTCACATATAGGTCCTAACTTACTCTTACTATCACGACATAGTTTGAACCCCTTTGCGACCTTCATGTTATATTTGCATTGCAGACATGGGGGGCCGGAGGACAGGAGAATAAACAAACGGAAAAGACCAAGACTTACTCATATCATCCTGGCCGATATGGACGCCCTCGCATTCAACGGCCATGGCGACGTCCACACGGTCGTTGATGAGAAGCGGCACATGGTATTTCTTGGTGATGGCGTGCAGTTTGCGCGCCGTCCCGATCAAGGCGCCGGTCTCGCTCTTCTTGTCACGATACTGCACACACGTCACGCCGCCCTTCAGTGCAGCCTCGACTACCTGGCATATATCCTTGGTGCCGAGGATGGCCGGGGTCGAGTCCGTCACCAGATAGAGGGAGTAGTCCACGTCCTGCTTGCGCATTGTCCTGGTTCTTGCCCGATTCTCTGCTGAGAGCAACAATGAAGTATATATGAGTGACGCTGGAGCGCGTAGTATAATGTATGCAGTGTGAGTGGGTTGATTAGTCGTAGAGTCAGTCACAGCTAGTACGAGTTGCGCTTTACTACGGGGTTGATGGGCACAGAAAGCCCCACCCTTCACTTGGACTTCTCTCATCGGCCTCTAATAGGACGCCTTGATTGCTTAACCATTCAGCTTGAGATACGTCATTTCGAGCAAATGTTAGTTCACTCCTATATTACGGATGCGCACGTTCGACTTTTCCTATCAATTTGTTTTTTTGTATTAGTTCTTGGCCTTAAAGCCGAGTTTTGTATTTTCTTTGTGCTATTATAGGGTAGCGACCATGGCCTATTATGAAACCCCGGTGACAGAAGGATGGTGATCCTACCGAAACAACACCCAGGGCTTAGTCTGTTGCCGTAGCAGGTGTCTTGGGCCTACTCATCCAAGCAAACGCCGAAGCGCCTCCAACCGGATTGGCTGCAGTTCGTGGTGCGCCAGACACATTTCGACTCTCTCGTGGCGTCGTCGGGCCCATCTGTTTCGAATCGAGCCCACCTATGCTGACGGTCCGTTCCGACTTCCATCGAACCGTGCCCGCCGAGGCCCCCTCTCCGAACGGCTGACTCTTCCGGCGATCACCGCTCGATCTAGGCGGCTCGTACGAAGCACCACTTCTTGCTGATGTGGACGTGCTCGCCTTACTCGGCTTGAGGACTTTCATGTTCCTGGCCCGACCAGGCGGCTGATACCCACTCAGTGGCATGTTCTCCTTCGAATCGTTTCCGTTGGCGGAGGTACCTTGTCTCCATGAAGACCAGATACCACCTGCAGTAGACTCCCGCCGAAGGCTCTCGCTATGAGATTCCGACTGGCTATCATTGGCTGCCTCTGATTGCCTACCTTGGCTCGACCCGACCTCCCTGGCCTGACGATCACTCTCAGTTCCACTCTCCGAGGTTGTGCTGACGCCCCGAATACGGCCAGATTTCTTTGGCAGTTCCGAAGCCGGAGATGCTAGTCCCTGTGAGTCGGGACCCGTTGAGGCATCCTTGTCAGCATCGTTTGAAGTTCCAACCTCCGATGCGCCTTGTTTGGACTCGGCAAAAACGAATGGTCGGGCCGTGGCGTTCAGTTTGGGCTTCTCTGGAATCACCGCCAGGGTACGGATGTGTTTGAAAACGCCGTTATCCTCAGGCCGGACGAAGGGCACGGATAGTTTCTCACGCTCAGTGCCATACAGCACCATCCGGTTCTGTGAAAGGAGGATATCGGCCGAGTGCTCTCGCAAGTTCTCACTGCCAACAAAGATCTGGATGCCTTTTTTCGTCTCCGCACTTTCTGCTTGATCGGAACCGATGACCTCGAAATTCGCCATCAGACTCGGTACTTCTGGCATCTGAGGTCCTGGACTTGTGGCTCTCGAGTTAGGCTGGGTAACTGTGGCTTCGGCTAGATACACGGGCAGTCGAAGACGCTGTACACCATCTAGATCTCGGTGTATCTCATCAAGAAGATCCAACTCCTTGACAAGTGAGTACTCCACTGAAGAGTGCTGAGAGCCGGAGCACACGACGGCATACAGTAGTGTGTCATGAGCGAAATTAGGTGTAAGCCAGCAGCGAACAATCGAGGGCACCGAACCTAGAAACATAAAGCCGGGAGGGAGTTCGGGTACGCCAACAGGGGAGTCCTCATCGGTTCCTGTTGTGGCAAATGTGGTGTCGAGCCCGAGGCTGCTGGCATGGCCTGAAGCCATAGAATGGTGGGAATGTACCGAGTGGACGGAATGGCCAGCCGAGCTGTGCCGTCCATCTGACTTGTGAGAGAGGGATCGCTCCATCATATTTCCCATGCCACTTCCGGGGCGGATGGGGCCAAAGTCGCCCGAGTGCCGTCCATTCTGTGCCCAGCTGGAGCTTTGCAAGGCGCTCTCGTCGAAGCGGACGCTATTGGCTCGAGAAGCTGCGCCCCGTCTAGCTGGCTCGTCCTCTGCATCTAAATGCAGGCTGCCCAACAAGTTTTGACCCTGCTCTTCGAAATCGTCGAACAAGTCATTCGTTGGCATTTGCATGGGCCCTACAGTCTTTGGGTCAGGTGTGATTTCTCGGTGCATGACAAGGTACGCACCATGTTGCGGGGTTCCACCGAGGGCGCTGGGAAAAGGCGAATTCCAGACAGATTTCAGAGCAGCATCGTCAGCCTGGCGTTTCTCAAGACGCTGAAGTCTCTCAGCATGGCTGTTCTGCACCAGATGTAGTTGTTTCACGTCCATCTGCACACTATATAATTCTTCACGAGAGACAGGGAACCGCGAATCCATGCCCGACCCCAAAGTGAGCCTCAGGTATTAGATGTTGGCCTCTAAACTCGGTCCAGGCAGGGTATGGTGGTCGACGTTGGCTAAATTGGATCGCCCGGTCAAGAAGTTTCACAATGGCTGATCCAAAGCGCTGAGCTGGTGTGAATCCAAGTTGGCCAAGGCCCATCCGACGGCAGGATGCTATGATTGCTGAAGATGTCGCAAGCAGTCCTGTTAATTCTTGATCACTGATACAACCTCAATCTCTGAAGCCGTGAATGAGGACCACCGCCTCCGCCTCATCGCAGAAGACCCTGCGGTCTTGAGCGACGATGCCTGCTAAACGTCTGGAATGTACTCTTATGTAGTAACGGGTAGTACGTGATGCAAACCACCGTAGATCAAACCAGAGCGCTGGTCTCGAGGCAGTGTAGTTCGAGCGTGTTTTTATAGAATCGTCAAGGTAGGCGTCAGTAAACAGTGTCTTCGCTGGGACCAATATTATCTTCCGATGGCTGCCAGCGGGCGACGTATTGGTGTAGAAGTGCAAGTGTTCGGATTACTGTGTGGCACACAGCAGGAGAATATTGGAAGTCGTAATCAACTGTAGTCTACGGTGCAACGATAGAAAGCTTTCTCCCTCTCTTTCTTTTTCGGAGTTGAGGGGCTGCTACGGTGTATCTGCGAAGGAGGATGTCGCGGTGAATGCTCCGAGTTGAACAATGGGCGAGGATGTATTCGAGGGGCTTGCTGGGGTTGTTTGGCGAGGCAGACGGGATGAGGGATCCGACACGAAGTGGGATGGAGTTAGTCGACTGGACGGACACTTCGAAGGCGGCAAACAAAGTGAGAAGAGGCCAAATCGAGAGGTGGGTGTTGGGTGCTGAGCAGAATATTAATACAAGCACACACTTGGGGGGAGCAGGAACAAGAAGATTATTGATAATGGATGTGGTAGTTCGGAGGACCAAATTCAAGTTCACGGAGTCGCCTTCGGTTGCTTTGACTGGGAAGGCTGTTGTCATTTCGAGGGAGTACAGTCAGGTCCAGGTACATGCCACAGGCGCTGGGCAGTGCTGAACCACATAAATAAGTACTGTCGCTAGCACAAGACGTACCTGTAATCGAACCTTAAGGCTCCCCAGCGAATAGACAGGTAGCACTCCGCAGAGCCAGCTAAGCAAAATCGGGGAAGGAGTACTCCGAGGGGAGGGAGTCGTGGACTTCAATACCTCATTGATATCCATTAATCTAGTTGAGGTGCATAGGTCTGCCTGGGAATTCCCCAGTGTGCAGGGATCTATTATAGGCACATGTTTTCGATATCTACTTTAGATACGTAAATAGTTCTGCAGCCTTCTATGTATCTTATGAACAAGGAGAACCCTAGCTGTAGGCACTGTGCTTGACGACGAGATTAGCAGTCCTCGAACTGGAAGGACAGCGATACTTCAGCCATGAAGCCAGTTCACTACCGCCGCCCATATCTGAAAGTGCTTGACCTGCCAGTCAAGTTTTGGCAGCAATTGGGCATGGCTTTAACGTGTTAGTTTGTTTGAAGCCAAACTATAGGTTTGATCTAAATAAATTTACCGCTGTATTTGGTTAACCCTCTCCTCTGGAATCAGTGGTGTAGTCTATTGGCAGAGAAAGTACCACCTACCTACTTATATTGATGGAGATTGGGACGTTATTCCACGCACGCACACATGCACGCAGTGAGCTGTCCTGCATGATGCTCTGACTGCTCTTACAAGCCATTATCAGGGGAGCACGACAACCGTAGCAGGCTAGGCTGGTTTAAATAAACCATTGAACTACAGTTCAGGATTCTGCCAATGTTGAGATACGGAATAACGCCTCTTAGACCGTCCAATACAAATTTAGATCGAAATCAACATTAAAGGAATTTTCAACGCTTCAGATTTTCAACAGCTATTCCAGCGTTGAGTCCATACCAAATACACGTTAAAGACTTTGCCGGGCGTTTATTCCACGGGAGAGAATTTGATAACAAATTGCAGGTGGTTCTGGGGTAGCGATGTCCCTCAGTCAATAAGAGGTGACATTCTGTCTGACGCACTTGAATGAACTCAACATTCACTGATCACAAGCCTTACATCCTTGGAGAGGTAGACTCTGACCCTAGCATACTTCGACATATGGGCCTTTAATACTTGAGAAAGCCTCCTCCAACGAACGACCTGAAGCTCTGGCGACATGCAGCTCCTGGCTATTAATACATAGTACCAAATAATGGGTGGGCTCCTGGAGGGGCAGAACGTGGGGCAACGAAGCAGGGGTGCTCTATCCGAAGAACATGACAGGCCAATCAGTTTATCGAGTGGGTCATGGTCGGTGAAACTTGATTGCCGACAAAATCTCGATAACAAAAAAAAAGTTCCCAGATAGCAGAAGTCTGTAAGTGCAAATAGTGGAAGCCAGCGCAAGATCCCGACTATCTGATCTTTTCCGAGTTTTGTTGCCTCGTCCCATTGTTGCCTTACCGTTTACCTCCTATTACTGTCTCGATGACCACGACTAATTGTTAAGTGACTTGCTGCTAGACGAAGGCCAGCAACATGGCGACTTCTCTTGCAGCCCAGCTGCAGCAGATAGCTGCCAGCTCCAAGGCGACCCTAGACGTGAAGGCGCAAAAGGCAGCCCATGCAAAGTCTCTGATATCCGGTGCACGAGAGGCAGCATCCCAGAACTTCCAGGAGCTCTACACCCAATGTCGCCAAGAATACGACGAGCTGTGTCGAATTGATGGCCGATTTCTTGCTTTCAGTACTACTCTTTTCAGCGAGCAAAGCCGGGATGAGGATCGCACGCAAATGACCACCGATGAAAATGCAGAGTTGGACAGGAAGATCGACTCGTTCCTTCGCCTTGTTGGTGGAAGACTTCGCATCAGTCCTGCTATATATGCCGTCGAATGGCTAGTACGAAGATTTAAGTAGGGATACCTCCCGCCTATGTTATTGATGATGTTATTCTTCCGCGATTATACTAACTTCTTCAGAATCCACAAATATAATACAGTTGCCATGATCACCACCTTCCTTCCATACCACACCGAATTGTTCTTTGTCAAACTCCTGACTATCCTGCCCACGAACTTGCCGCACCAGTACCGCTTCTTGGACCCCTACGTACGCACAAGAGCAGCGCTTCCGAAAGCTGTCTTGGTGCTTCAGGCGACGAACCATTCCGGATTTCTCGCATCGATTTCCGAATACACTTTGGAGGCATGCAGGCATCAGCAGCATCATGCTGCCTTGATCAATCTGTGGCGGGATCTCATGACCCAAGCTGTTAATGGAATGCTGGACAAAATGCGCTCTGGCCGGCGCAGCATTCAGCTGACCAACGACCAGGATTTGATGCACCAAATTGGTCCCATATTGAGTGAGGCATTGGTTATGAAAGCAGTCCCGGAGATCCAGGTGGCGTGCTACACCGTGGTGTACGTTCTAGCCGCGAAGGGCAACCTCCAAGACCAAGCAATCACTGCCCTGATGGAGCAGCTTGTGATAGGGTGGACCAGCAAGACTGTCCGGCCGGGTCTCGCGACGCTATCCGTTCTTGCGCAATACAGATCCTCAAAGCAGCTGTCACGAAAAGTGACAAAGGCTTTGCTCGACATCGACGACCTCCCAAAAATGCTCGACGAGCTTCCTAGCGAATGCAATACGGAGAGGCTATGCAATGGGTTCTGCGTTGCTGCAGTTGAGCGGGTGTGGAAGAAGGCAGAGATTCGTGGTCTCCTCCTTGTTGAATCCATCATTCTGAAGGATCTCCTGAGTGATTTGCAGCGCGGTGTTATCTTCAAGTCGCTTCTGCTAGCCGCGCATAGGATCAATGGTGAGACAGATGAACAAGGCCAAGCTAGGCATGCTCTCGCCTCAACCATTGTTAGATTGTCCCACACTGGCGGCAGCAATGGGGAAGTCTTCACCAAAGCTATCGCAGACCTTGAGGTCGACATCGAGGAGCTTGAGATGAAACTTGATGTGGAAATAAGGCCCAAAGCTATTACTGCACAGCCTGAAGAGGATGTACAGATGACTGGTGATGGCGACAAGCAAGTCTCTGCGCCTTCTGAGGATTTCGAGACCGGCTTTAACCGCCTCAACCAAGCAGGAAAAGGCCCAACAGCTTCATGCTTACTGTCTTCACCCCCTGACGTTTTTGCCGACATTTGCTCTGTATACATGACTGCGGTCACAAGCCCAGAACATCTAGCAAAGTTCGAGGAAGTGGCTCCCTTGCAGCACAGCGAAGCACACTCGAATCCTTTCTTTTTCACGTTCTTCATGCGAATGTGGTGCGGTCCTTACCCAGCACTGGCACGAGTGAATGCTTTGGAAATGGTCAAGAACCGCCTGAAGTCCCCAGAGTGCGAAAAGTATGACCCACAGGCGCTTATACCGTATTCTCTGGTTGCTCTCAACGATCCAGCTAGAAAGGTACGACGTGCAGCCGCAGACCTTCTGGCGGTCATTGATGAGCACTACGACCAAAATGATAGCAAAACGTTGACTCGATGGGGAGGCAACAAGCTGTACGAGTCCACAGGTGCGATCGAGTGGATGTCATCAGAAACAAGCCGCAAATTCTTGCAAGGTGTCTTAATTCCAATACTGGAAGAATGCGTTCTCAACGCGGATCACGTAAACGCCGTTATACAAACAAGCCTCAACAGCAGCAAATCAAGGACGTCTGATGGAGCTTCTAAGGACAAGAAATTACACTTATCCCAGAACACAAGACTATCCATCATGACTTGTCTGGCCGGCCATGTCATCCAAACTCCTATCTTACTTGTCAAGTCACGTCTACTGCAGTCTTTGAACCAAGTGAAGGGTGTTTCCGGTACAAGCCGAACAGAGATGCTGCTTCCCCTTCTACAATGGTGGGTTTCACTGCCTGCAGATGCTGCCAATGGCCTTTGCCAAGTTGAGCACATTAATGCCCAAGCATTCAATAAATCAGTTACCGAGATCGTAGTAGCGAACGACAATGCTGGTTTAGACTTCTTATTCGAAGCCATCAACAACCCAGACCTGCGTGCACGAGAAGGTCTTGTTCAAGTCTTATTCGAGCATATACAAAAGATGTGGCCTGCAATGAAGTCCGATGCCAAGCACGCTGCCGCTGAGAGACTACTGGCCCTAGCCCAAGAAGCTCCCTCGGATGAGCGAAGTCTCATCACCACCGAGGCTGCAAATCTGTTGAGAACGGTGGAGCTACCAACCGAGGTCTTGCATCAATTCTTGGACTCATTGCAAACCACTGACAAACTGGCAACGGAGCCACCGGCTAATAAGCGACGACGCGCAAGTTCTACATCAGACGCAAGGGGGAATACCCAAGTACCGGACTTGAGCCTGGCATTGAAGCAAGTCACCTTTGTTCTTCAACTTGTGGATGGTTCAGAAGCTGGAAAGCATCCATCCCTGCTCAATCCTCTCTTCAACACCTTGTCGCAGCTGCAGCATTACAGAGCTATCTTGGGCTCTGAGCTGGGTTACCTACAGAGTCTTGTCCTCCAAAGTTTGCTCTCAATCCTCGAAGCACACAAAGATAACAAGGACCTCAAGATTGATAGCTCCGGAGGCCACGGCGACCTCTTGGTGAACTGTATCCAAAGATCGTCCAGCCCTGCTGTCCAGAACAAGGCTCTTCTCTTGGTCGCCAGCCTTGCCAAGATTGCCCCCAACTTGGTTCTCCACAGCGTTATGCCCATCTTCACGTTCATGGGAAGCTCCACCCTCCGAAACAACGACAACTATTCAGCACATGTCATTAATGAGATTGTCAAGGAGGTTGTGCCTCCACTGATCCAGTCTCTTCGAAAGGGGAAGAAGAGCCCCATCGCAGGTGCTTCGGAGCTACTCCTGAGTTTTGTAACTGCTTATGAGCATATCCCTACTCATAGGAGGCTCGGATTGTTTATATCACTGCTTGAAACGCTTGGAGCGGAAGACTTCCTGTTCGCGCTGCTTGCAATGCTATCAGACAAATATGGCTCGACTGCCGATGTATTGTCCTTTTCCACTGGAATCTTCAACAACTTCTCTGTTGAGGTCGGGCTTCACTCGCTCATCAAGCTTCTCCATCTCATTGGCGATCTGTTCAAACCGAAGCCCGGTCTGTCGGCCTCTCTTCTTGGGATCAGTGAGGAGAGCAACCGGGACCCCCAGAAGATCGCAGCCTCGCTACTTAATCTACCCCCTCAGCTCCTGTCTAGCAAGAAACTGACTGCTCAAATCCGGAAAGTCACTGAAGCAGACGATATGGATGCCGCCCGGGTCCGGGAACTGTATTCTACCCTATTGGAAGATTTGTTGTCGTTGGCGGAGAACTTGAAACCCCATCAAGCTCTGCATGTGCGTTGCGGCGATACACTCCCCAAACTCCTCAACCTTCTTCCGATCGGAGAGTTCATCAAAGCGGTTGAGAACCTGCTGGATCGGCCGGACATTGTCATTCGACGTAAGGTCCTCCGCGCCGTCGAGGTACGAATTGACCAAGAGAGCCAGGCGAATGCCAACTCCAGAACCGCAATCCTTGCGTTCTTGCCGCAGCTCACTGCTATCATCCGTACCACCGACGATATACTCTACAAATATGTCGCCGTGGAGTGTGTTGACAAGATCTCGGAGAAATACGGCAAGAAGGATCCCGAGGCTGTCACTGCGGCTGCAGCGATCATCGCCGGTGATCAATGCCTTGGCCAGGCTGACAACAAGCTGCGCGAAATGGCACTCCTGTGTCTGGCATCTATCGTGGATGTTTTGCAAGATGGCATGCTGGAGGTTCTGCCCACGGCCTTCTCCAAGTGTCTGGCTTACATGAAGGAAAGCATTTCGGAGTCCGATGGCAACACCAAACTCCACAGCTCAGCCTTTAGGTTCATCACCGCGCTTGCTGAGCACCTCCCTTACGTGATCTCTACGCAGTATCTTCGACAAATTCTTGCCATCTCCAGCGCTTCTGCTGAAGCTAAGCTTGATTCTGAAACCAACGACACGCGGCAAGAGTGTCTTCAGTTCATCGCCAAGCGCGTTGATGGCAAGACTATGTTCTCCGCACTCGAGACCAACTGGAGTGTGGCGTCGAAGAGTGGCTTTACTGTAAGTGCATACGTGGTCGATGATCATTAAAAACAAATGCTGACAATTACTAGGTAATCAGAGAGTATCTCGACATCCTCGGGATGGCCATTGAGAAGCATACCAAGGCCGAGATTTCCAAGAGTGTTGGCTCACTTTCTAGTATATTCATGGCCGCTCTCGATCTACGCAGGGTGAAGCATATTGAGGATGACGCCAACTCGAGCAACTCTAGTTTGGCCCGGGTTGAAGAACTTGTCAATGCCGTTGCCATTCGCATGATCATGAAGCTGAACGATGCTACCTTCCGACCTATATTTCTCCCAGCTCATGGTTTGGGCTTCCTCGGACCTTCCCAAGTCGGACGTCGTCGGCCGCAACCTCCGTCTCCAGAGCGTCTTCAACTTCTTATATACCTTCTTTGACCGCTTCGGCTCCATCGTCACGAGCTACGCCTCGTACACGCTCGAGTCCTCCGTCGAGGTGCTGAAGGCCACCAACGCGCAGAACTTGGAGCAGCAGCGCGACCTCTGGCGCAAGGTGCTGCAGACCCTGACCAAGTCCTTCGAGCACGACCAGGACGACTTCTGGCAGGCGCCCTCGCACTTCAACGAGGCCTGCCTCGTCCTCTCCGCGCAGTTCGCCCTGCCCTACTCGGGCCACGAGCTCCAGACGTACCTCGTGCCCGCCGTGGTCGAGCTCGCGGCCGCGGCCGACTCGCAGGAGCACCAGAAGGAGCTCAACGGCGCCTTGCTCAAGCACCTGCGCTCCGAGACGGCCGCGGTGCGCCTCGCCGCCGTCAAGGCCGAGCAGAGCCTCACGCAGCGCCTGGGCGAGGACTGGCTGGCCATGCTGCCCGAGATGCTGCCTTACATCAGCGAGCTCCAGGAAGATGACGACGAGGAGGTCGAGAGGGAGACGCAGCGGTGGATTGTGGGTATCGAGGAGATTTTGGGTGAATCTCTCGATGCCATGTTGCAGTAAAATCGAGAGGATTACCTCATAATTGTTTATTTATAGTCTAGTTCTCGGTACATAGGCTTGGTCATATACAAAATGGGAAAGCGTTGCTAATATAATATACACTCTGGTATATGCTAAAACTGCTTGAAGAAACTCGCGCGTATCCCCCCCAGCGTGGTGCCCACACTTCGTCGTCATAAAAGCATGTAACATGTCGATCACAGAGCCTTACCATAGTGGAACTAGAAAAGGGGTAGGGGGTCAACCAGCGTAAATGCCAGGTAGCGTCCACCAAGACTGTGCCTTTCTCGTGGAATAGTAATCTAGCGGCATCTTAAGTGACTACAACAACAAGTACATGACCAGGGGGGAAACATCAGATGATCTACCGTTATAACGCCAAACTCGCTTCGTTTCTCTCACCAACGGGCCGATGGCTCGTTGGTATGTACGCTTACCGTGTTGATACTGTACCCGGACATATGTTCAAGTACGCACGTCGGCATGCTTTGTACGATTATGGTGTGGTGTGTAATGTTTTTATTCTCTTGTGCTTTTCTTTTCTTATTTCTTTTACCGAGTGTATTTATTGGCTACCCGGTAGCTACCCTGTAGTAAACCTCCGGGGCCAAGGTTGACGGCTGTTACAGGGCCACGACGACATTAGAACTGCAATATACTGTCTCAGCATGGCAGGAAGCCAAAGGGCAGAGGCGGGTTGTGGGCAAACGATGTCGACTGGCCCCAGTCGTCTACGCTAAATACCATATCGCTCCAGGCCTCTTCCCACGTCTGCATATAGTCGCTACCACCCCACCCATGAATTCTTCTGTTGATGCTCCTCCTGCTACTGCCGCTGTCGCCGCCGCCACGCCGAAGGACTCGTTGAAGGTAGTCTCCAGCACAGTGTCCTGGGACGGAGGTGTTGGTATCCGCGCGATGTCCTCCATCTCTTGCTCTTCTTCTTCTTCTCGTGCTCTCTGCTGCTGCTGCTTCTGTTGGTCCCGTTGTTGATGTTGTGGTAGCAGCGGTTCAGTCGTCGTCGTCGAGGCCAGCAACCCCCTCAAGCCATGGAGCAAGTCAACGAGCCGTCGGTAAGGGTCCTCCTCGGGGGACCAGTAGTGAAAGCCGCCCTCTTTGCGGCGCGCCACGACGCTCTGCATCTGGCCCGTGAGCTGCTCGATGAGGTCGCCGAGGCGCAGGTCGCGCCGGACGTGGCCGAGGTCCCAGCCGGGGACCCCGCCGAGGTTCGTCAGCTTCAGGCAGGTGATGAAGCCGTACATGAAGTCGTAGCTCGCGATGGAGAGGAAGCGCGGCGCGAATTGCGGCATCGCCTCGAGCCGCAGCGCGAGGAAGGCTTGGCAGGTGCGGAGGAGGGCCCAGAGGAGCTCGATGCGGTCGATGCAGGACAGGTTCCCGGCTGCGCACAGATTCTCCTGCATGCCCACCTCGTATAGCAGGATCTCGGTTACTTGAACATGCGCCTTAAGGGGCGCTTTCGAAACGAGTATAGGATTAGTGTCTTTGCCTGGTGGTGCCGAGTTTGGAGTGGTGCTACGAGTTGTGGAAAAGGACTAAGTTGACAACTCACCATTCTCATCGAGATATCCAACAGGCAACTTTGACTTGAAATTCTCCACCTGGGCCTTAAACCCTTTGAAAATCATAATCAACGGAAGCGTGGAGAAATGTAGGTTCATCAAACTATTACTGCCGTCGGCGAAGGCAAGTGATATGGAATGTGCAATCTGCTGTATCTCTAGTAGACGTACAAGCATCGCGTCAGTTGGATACTCAGCCTTGGCCCCAATGATGCGAGACACAACCTGTAGATAGGCCGTGTTGCCAAGCGCATCCGGTCTTTTGCTCGTCAGGAAAGCACTAGGTCAAGGTCAGCAAGTACTCAGACAAATACAGCAGCAGCACTCATGGGCGGCTTCTTCCTTACTAAGTGCTCAGGTAGTAAGTGTCTGCAAAGGCGCGCATCTGGTCGAGCTGCACATATCCGTAATCAGTGGCTCCATCTCCGTCTTGTTCTCGTTGAAGCCGAGACTGGTACATAGCGAGCGCGCGAGGCCTGAGAGATTGGTAACCTGGAATGTATTCAGAGCATAATGAAACCTAAGATCGATCATGATCATTTAGCACGTCACGTCCCGGCGGTCCACCATCCATGGTAGAGAAAATGCCAGGCAGATCTTATCATCCAATATACACCAGCAAACCCTGGAGGACATCCAGGCCCTTCCGTGACTTCGTCAACAGGGCCTCGCTCAGCTCCTGGAGCAGCTTTCGGCCCATGTAAACCTGTCGACTTCCTTCGAAGAAACACGCCTGGAGCATGACGGCCTTCCAGAGGACTGGCCTCTCACTGTACAGCTGTGCGGCCGACATGTGTGGTGGCACGATTACGAAGGGAAATAGGTGCATCATATTATTCCGGTAGTGGCCCAGCAACTTTTCAGCTTCCTCCCCTCGTGGCCAGGCGTTTGGAGCCGTAGTAGGTACTGTTGTTGCTTCAACGGGCTGACTGGTGTCCGTAGCGAGTTCCTTGTTCCAGGGCTCAGCTTCTAAAGCAGAGAAGAGATAGGGGGATCAAGCCAAATCAGACTACACATACTGGCCATTCAGAAGACGCATTCCCATCCTCCTCGTTTGCGCTTTGCTTGGACACATCCTCGGGAAACATGACCAGAATGCCATGCCGCATCCTCTCACCGCAAGGTCCTATCTTTCGAGCCGGCAGACATGCTGGTTCCATTTGGGGGCTGGTAACCACAGGTGCCCTACTTGATTCAGCTGTTCTCGCAATCCTGGCCTCTCTCCTTTCTTTGGGGCGAGCCGGGATCTGCTTGACGCATTGCTTCTGTAGGCGATCACATCTGTGCGCCTCTGAGTCAGTAGTGATCGATGTTGCTGTGACAAGAATGGGTGTTTCCATATTATCCTTACCTTTCGCATTTCAGAGGGTTATTGCACGGGATGCATCTAGCTTTGGCCTTGGCGCAGGTCAGACAAGCTCGAGGGCCCGTCTTCCTTTGCTGGGATGCACTTGAGTCCATCGAGCTGACGTGGTTATGGGAGTTGTAAGTACGAGAAACTTCATGAAAACACCAAATGAGCCGATTCAAACGTCAGCAATTTGATTCCTTGCATTTCAGAATAGCCGTTCGGATTTTGCTGCCTACATGTAAGTAAATGCAAGTGCTCAGCTGCGGCTGCCTTCCTTCCGAGGACGAATCATGGAAGTCGCCGGCTGAGGGCTCCGACGGAGACGGAGCAATTCGTTGCCGCCCTAAGCGTGTGGAGGTTAGGCACTCTATTAGTTTAGAACTAACAACACGGGCGCCGCCATAACCCAACGCCATTCAACGAAGAGGATCCCATTATATTACCGAGAGTGTACAGTGGGCAAGAGGCACAATACGATGCACAGGTGGAATGAAGCATGGCAATTATGAACAAGTGAATCTGGTATTATGGCCCCCAATTGGGCATTCTGATCTATCTACATCCAATGAAACCGCCGATGCGCAATCGAAGGAGAAACAGATCCACGATTGGATTCTGTTGAGATCATGTGAAATTCCTCCGCAGACATCAGTGTCATCAACATCTTTGCTGCTTTTAGTTCCCCAGTCTTGCCAGCCAACCCGGTTGTCCAAACCTGGTCAGTCATGGACAGTGTCAGTCGGGATGCGCAACAGGAACGAGAAACAATTTGTTTCTAAGTCAAGAGAAGGGTGACAATGGCAACCAGCATGACGGCGCAGGTGGCAGCGCCGCCACCATTGTTGCCGCCCCAGTACAGGGCTTTAGGCTTCATGTCGGAGCCCGAGGTGATGACTGGAGGAGGTGGCGTGGTGTAAGTGGCACTGGTACTGGCATTGGCATAGACGGTAACAGTGCTAGACGCAATGGTGCCAGGGTAATCACCTGTGCCAACAATCGACGAGGTCATGTTCATGGCAGTCGGCATACCAGTGGTGGTATCAGCAGTTGAGAATGAAGAGGTCATGTCGGAGATGCTGTGCGACAGCAGAGTGCTGGAGTCTGTAGTCGAGGCAGATGCAGTTGCACCATCAACACCTTCGGTCGTCGAGGTAACAGTTTCGTTGCAGTTTCCTTGATCAAATCTGGCAGTAACAAGAGCAGTGGTGCTAGGACCGATTGTAACAAGAGGCACGCTGAAGTACAAGGCAGAGGCTGAGGTTGAAGTAGTCTCTGCAGAAGAATCCGTAGCACCGCCCTGTGCAGCAACTGCAGCTGATGATGTAGAGGCAGGGATGGGCACAACAGTATCAGTCACAGTGGTATTGCTCTGGCCACAGGTTCCCTCAGCCGTCTGTGTCACAGTGACAACGGCAGTCTGGGTGACAAATGCAGTAACAGTTGCAGCACCTGTCGGGGTGACAAGCTCAGTAGTCTCCGATGTAGTTGCAGTAACCACAACAGTGACGGTCTCGACACTACCGGAGCTGAGAGTGTAGGTGGAAGTGCTCGTGAACTCCTCCGTGGAAGAAGAGCCGGAGGCAATCTCAGTAACCACCACAGTGACAGTCTCGACAGCACCGGAAGTAAGGGTATAAGTGCTCGTGAACTCCTCAACGGAAGATGACTCAGAGACAGTCTCAGTGACGGTAGCAGAAACCGTGGGGCTAATGAACGTGGTGATAGTCCGCGTAGGAAGCCCAGTGGTTCGGGTAGTGAGAACGCTGGTGACAACGCTGGGGCTGCTGCTCGAGGTGCTGGCAGAGGCGGTCGAGCTGTCACTGGTCTCAGTGCAGGTAGTGGAACCAATAGTAGTATTGACAGCATCAATACTGTTGATGTTAGCATGAAACACAAAAGGATGACTGAGGGCAGTCTATGCTTACCTTGTAATGGTTACAATGGAAGAAGTCGAGTTGCCGAAGACGAAGGTAGACGTAATGGTGGTAGCATGAGGAGTGGAACTCGAGGACGATGAAGAGCTGCTAGTCGTTGCCTCAGCTGTGGAGGTAGTGGTGCTGGACTCCAGGGCAGAACTTGTGGCCACAGTCACAGTCTGTGCAGCAGGAGGAGTCACAACTACAGTGGTTACCTCACCAGATACCGTGATGGTGTTAGTGATGGCTCCTGTGACAACTACAGTACTCGCAGCAGCTGAAGTCTCGGTCGTGAGAGAGCTACCAGAAACAGTCGCCGTAGTTCCATTGTTGGTTGCAGTAACAACTTGAGTACCATTGTTCCAGATAGTGATAGTAGAGGTGACGTGATGGGACGAAGCAGTCTTAGTCAACGTGGTAGGGACACTGACAGTCTCCGTGGCTTGAGCCGACGAGCTGACAGTAACGGAAACCGTCGAGGAGACTTGAGAGGACGACGTGGCAGTCTCAGTCACAGTGGTCGGGACGCTGACAGTTTCAGTGGTGTATGCCGACGAGCTGACCGTGATAGCGACAGTCGAGGTCTCAGTGGACTCAGTAGACTGGGTAGACTGGGTAGACTGGGTAGACTGGGTAGACTGGGTAGACTCAGTAGTCGAGACAGTCGAGGTCGTGTTAGAGATCGAATGATAACCGTAAGAATAAGCTCGCTTGCCCAGGCCACCCATGCTATCAACCTGGCTGTTGCTGGCAGCGGTGGGAATCTTTCCGCCAGCAATCAAGTTGTCGACATTGTCAACGAGATCTGCAGGAAGAGTAAGAAAGAAGTGGTCTTGAAAGTCACGGGATAGAATTACTTACGCATGTGCAGAACAAAGCAGAGGCCAGCGGCGATAGACACGCCAATGGTCACAAGTGCCAGGATGACAGTGAGGAGGATAGGGGTGCTGCGAGGAACTAAATTTGGAACGTCAATATGGACCATAATTTCTTTCAAGTGGTATGGCATATGTGAATAAAACTTACTGCGCTTCTTCTTGTCCCCATCACTGCCCGTGGTGAGTGTGTTGCCATCGCTGAAGTAGGAGGAGTTGGCTCCCTCCTTCATGTTGGGAGGGAAGACAGTCTCGCGCTTTGCGAAGAACGGCATGGTCACAAGCTGGTGTTGTGTAATTGCTGAATGTTGCAAGTCAGTGGAGGGAGAAATGACAACAGATGTATTTATATGGTGTTGGGCTTGGGTGGTTGTGGAAGTGGAAGAGGGAAACAAAAATTGTAGGGGTAGTGAAGTGTCAAGATCGGCGAGGTAGAGTGAGGAGGACGTGAAACTCGAGATTGTCAGGCTTGGGTCAACAGCTACGAGAAAACAGAAAAAAATCTGCTATCGACGATGCTTCTTGATCTCCAACCTTGAACTCGAAATTTGTATCGGAATAAAAATGACCTGTATGGGCTTGGGCAACAGGGAGAGGGGAAAGGTTGTCTTGATCGAAAGTTGGATTGGGGGAAGGGGAAGAAGACAGGGAGGGCATGGAACGATGTGTGCATACCTTGTCAAGTGTGTGCCGAGGGCAAGTAACGATGTCAGATGATTAGATGAAAAAGATTGAGTGTACAGAAAGAATACAAAGATCCTAATAACAAGCGTCGTGAATTGTGAATCCAAACGAGTGAATGGGGTGAGTGATGGAGTGGGAACGATTGTGGTTGACGGTGTGGTTGGTGAGAAGGAGGGTTGGCAAGAAAACACGCCTTTTGTGGGCTACGGATCAAAAAAATAAACACTAAGATCAGTAGGGCCTGATCGAGAGAAAAATCCGATTGTCCTTAGGCACCTACGTGAACGAAGCGTGATCGATCCGTTGTCACTCTGGATGCCTCAAAAGTGATGGGTCCACTCTATCAAGACCAGCAGCAGAGGTTAGGTACATGTACCTAGGGCAAGATAACCTCTCCATCACAGCTATTATTGATGCTAATGATTGCATGGATCTGTTGCTTGGAATTACCCAGTGTTTATTACGAAACCCTCTGCATAGCTGCTCCCAATGAGCTCCCATCCAATGTACACTTCCTGTTATGATAGCCCCTGAATCTCGATTGCAGAAGGACCAACCACTGCCTCCTTGCTGTCGTATCTACGTTTCTACATGGGATGAACTAGATTTTCGATGCCTTCCTGGCCGTAAGTGTAATGAGTCAATAAATTTATGCTTAAGGAGTCAACATGATGCCAGTGGCCGGCAAGTGACACTGGAAGGAGGCCAAGTCGTCAAGTGGTTACGGCAGTATCTATGCATCCCATACTCAGATATCGAAGGCAAAGGAAGATACAATAAACTCGATCAGTTATTCACCACGAGAATAGAAGACCAGACAGAGCAGGACTTGAAGTACGCCCGAATTTATTCCATGTATGCAACACAAGGTTAAGCGTTTACGCACTGGGGCCTGGGTCTATTCGAATGATGTTTAGAACACCCATGGTGGGACGAAGCCCCAATCACCAGGGCCTTTCTTCCTCTTCCAAATTCTCTTCTCTGCGTCTGTGGCTGGGTCGTCAATGTTGTAGCTGTCCTCTCTGAGTAACAACCTATCTTACTGAGCAAAACACACCTTTCTTCTCCCCTTCGTAAGTGACTTCACTCTCATCCACTCGACACACGCAGAACCAACCCCCGCCCCTCTCGTGCTCATTGCCGCTGCTATCGGGTCATACAATCCATCCTCGATCCACTAGGTACACTCGTATATTTACCCAACCCGTCTCGTCTCGCCCAGCATGGGAGGAATCGACCGACTAACGGGATGCACCACTCCGCCTGCTATGAATAGGTGCCAGATAGGCCGGCTTTGCAAAGAGCTGAGGAACGACCGAGGAGCAGTTAGCGGCCTGGAAACCGGGGATGGGCCAGTAAGAAGGCTGTGAAAAGCATGGCCCCTCAGAGGCGGCATGTCCGTTGAGGGTGCCGGATGGTTGGTTTGCGTACCAGTGTAGTAAGGATTTACCACCATGCTCCTACCGCGAATAACTACAACACAATATTCAGGATCACAGAATACAGAGGAATGTCGCAAGAGAGATATATAAATGGCTTGTCATTAAGTGAGGTATAATAGCACACACGAAAAGGGTATAACCGTAATACATACACTTTTAAGCACGGCTTCGGGCTTAAAGCCCCCAGCCTTCATCGCCATAGAAAAAACACTTACACCCACCTGCTGTTGTTCAGCCTGGACAGGAAAGGCCGTGGAGGTAACCATTCTGTGTAGACTGATGCAGATTCACACCCTTGAGAGGTATGTTTTGCCCAAAAATCAATACTGCCCACTTCCAAAAATTAAAATCGTCATTCTCATCAGATCCGCTGCCTATGAAACCGTAGATGAGAGCAAGCGTGGCTGGGATTAGTCCGGCCAGAACTCATCACACTTGACTACACTATTCCGTATCATCGGCTGCAGCCCTCCGGCTTCGTGTGGCACGGCCAGAGGCGACAGGCTGGGGCTGGGGCTGGGGCTTGGCCTTGCTGGCAGCGGCGTTCTTCCCCTTAGCAGCAGTTGCTTTGGTTGCTTTGGGTGCTGGCTTAGCTGGCTTGGCTGGTGGGGTCTTCGACTTTGCCGAAGCAGCACTCCTCCCCTTCCGTGAACTGGCTCGAGGTTGAGGCACTTCTTCCTCTTCTTCCACCTCCTCTTCCGCTGCCGCTGCTTCTACCTCTGCCTCCTCCTCTTCCTCTGCCTCTATCTCTGCCTCAGCTTGTTCCTCCTCTTCAGCGTCTTCTGCGGGCGGCTCACTCAGATCACTATCATCCGCCGGGTCTTTGCCAGGGGCCTTCGAGTCAGCTTCAGCTCGAGCATCGTCGCCGTCTTGTTCCATCGGTTCCGGCTCCGGCTCTGATTCTTCTTCCTCGACCTCGGTTAAAGAGGCCTCTGCCTCACTATCGTCATCGTCTCCTCCAACCTTGTCACCCGTTTCGTCGTAGTATTCCCATTTGGCGACACCCTCAAGCATGTCATCGTCGTCTTGGTCCGAGTCGCGTTCGATGTATGACGAGTTAGCCTTGCTACGGCCACTGCGGCGGCGCTCGCCCGACTCAGGCCCAGGGGATGAAGAGGAGGCGGCCTTCCTCGACCGACCCGACGATTTGGCTTTGGCTGCTGACCTCTTCGATGTAGAGGTCCTTGCTGATTTGGTGGACTTTGATTTGGGGGTCCTTGACTGGGTGAGTTTTGTCTTCTTGGCGGAGGACTGGTTACCGTCGCCACGGTCATCGATGCCTTTGCGCTTCTGTGGGCCGATGATGTCAACTCTGAGAACAAATTGTAGGAAAGGGTTATGAGGAGGTAATTGTGAGCGTACCTTCTTCTTGTCTAGAGATCGCAATAGTTCATCCAAACGCTCGTCAGTGCCTTCGGGTAGATATTGTTTCTCGGCGATTTTCTGAGCAGTATCATGGTCGGGCAGGGCGGCATACAATCCCACTGGAAGTCCAACCTTGCCGGCGAAGGCTTGAAAGCTCCAGTTCCTGCGCTCCTGCCACTTTCTCAAAACTGCCGTTGCCAGGTCACTGACTACGTAGAGTTTCTCACTTTCGGCAGCATTGATACCATCCCGTGTTTGTTTCACACGCTCGGCATACTTGAAGATCATGCCAAAATTTTGCTCCGTGGCCACATTACTCACGTAGTAGACCAAGTACCTAGCATGATCCTTGAGGTCGTCTGCATCAACATTGAAGTCTGGATGGTGGGCCAGGAGGGAGACAAGCCTGCCCATTGTAGCCTCCAAAATAGTCTGTTTGTTGTCCCGGAAATGACGTGCTCGAGAGCGGATCCAAGTCTCGATTTGCTGTCGGAACTCGGTAACAGGCTCGAAAGCAGTTAAGAAGATCATGGTGTAGAACCGCGGCTTCAACTTGCCATTGACGAGGTATTTCTGGAGCTTAGTGACAAACCCACGGCGCACTTCCGCGCACTGGTCCTGTGTGAGGATCGACAGCCTATTGAACTCAGCATGGGAGAAGAGTTCCTCGAACTGCTTTGCGGTACAGAGTTTGAGGAACGATTGCCCAGCAAGTAATCGAAGTCGCGATCTGTGATACGCAGGTGTGTCTGTGGTCTTGCAAAGGTCCCCGTCTCTTTGGGCCAATGTACGGAGAAGCTTGAATGTTTTAAGGGTGATCTCTTTCGCCTCGCTGGGTTCTTGGATGCCGCGAAGCCGGTTGACGAGGATCTTGACCGCATAACACTTCTCTTGGCATTCCTCATTCATATCGTCATCGCTCACCCAGTCAGGGTCGGACTCTTTTGCCTCTGTTCGCACTTTCTGTAGGACGTTCTGAAGTATCATATCCATGATCTGGTCATTGGCATCCGCAGCAACCCTCGGCGCAAGCAGTTCCAGCTGGCTTACTGCAGCCAGCTTATTAAGGAAGTGAGGCTTCCCTGGACCCCAGTCCTTTGTGATTCGACCAAGTAGGTCCGTAGCAGGCACCATACTCTTATCATCCTTCCGCGCCATCAGGATGTTAACAGCATACTTGGCAGCTTTCGCAGGCTGGCCATAGAGAGCGTAGTTTGTCAACGCCTGGGTAAACTTTCTGTCTTCGGGCAGGTTTTCGGGATACTTGCGCGAATACGAGGAGCATGCCTTCAAGGTTTCGACCACACTGACATCGTTTTCTTTGGTCGCTGTCGGAGCTGACTCGATTAAATCTTTGCACAGCTCCCCAATATGTGTCTTGAAGAGATCCGGGAGATGCTGTGAAATCGTATTCGTGATTTGCTGGGCTGCAGGGCCTAGACCGTTCTTATCATTCTTCGAGCATTCAATGAAAGCCGAAAGATGACTCTTATTGAACATGATGTAGGCAGAGCGGTAGAGCAGAGGGACCATGGTGTCCAGAATTTGTGGCTTAGTAGAGAGCCTTGTACCCTCTTGTTGAACTCCTTGATAGCTCGGTACATCGTCTTGAAGTCGCTTTCAAGGCTTACAACAAACTTGATTAGCTGATAGTTTCGACGATCGTTCAGACTGGCGAAGTTGTACAGGTCGGTCTCCACCTTGGGTTGATCTGGGAAGAAGGAGCAGATGTAATGTATCGTCTTCTTGAGATTCTGTTTCGTCATCTCTGCATTCCGTTTGGGGGTACCACCGTTCCACGCCTCACATTGACGAACGTAGTTTTCGAGGACCAGTGCGAACTGAGGCTGTCGCGTCTGGATCGCGAAGAAGGCCCGGCGCGCCTTGTCATCCATGCATTTTACAAGAAGCAGGATCCGTTCGGCTCGTATCTTATCGGGGTCATAGGATTGATCTGCCGACTGGGAGTGTGTTTGCGACTGAGAGTTGCCATTGGCTTTGGAGCCTTTGCCCTTGGCTGGCGGGTAGGACAGTGGAACAAGACAGTCGAATATGACCCGTTCTAGCAACAGGTTGAGTTCCGGGTCATTGGCATAGAATGCATTGAGAACATAAGTCGGCACGCTCGAGAGAACATTAGCTATCTCGTTCCCAGCCATGAGCTCGCCAGTAGCAACAGCCCAGAGCTTGCCAATCAAGGCCATGGCCTCAACTCGAATCGCTGGTCGTTTGTCACGGCATCGATCGGCGAGGGTCGAGAGCAAGGATTCAGGCTTGTCAACACCACCACTCGATCCCAGCTTCATTACGATGTCTCTGAAGTTAAACACTTCAATGGACCTAACAGCAGCCAACCTGACCTTTTCATCATTGTCATTCAATCGGTCGCGTAAGCCATTAAGGAATGTAGATTCGTCTTCCCGGCTTAGACCAATGCCACCAGCCGATGTCGAGACGATGTAGCCTACTGCAGTAGTCCAGGCGGCGCGGATTAGTGGCGACTTATCATTCCGTCGACCGGTGAAGTTGTGAAAGGCCCCAGGATGAGTCTGCGTGAAGGATAAAGGTGATATGGGCGTGTTCAGAATGCTGAGTTCAGGATGTTCTGGACCATCGTCGTCCAGTCCTAGCGGCGGATACGCCGCTGGATCCAGCGCGGGCGCGGGAGGCGGGCCAGCAGCGCCGATTCCAGAAATCATGTCTCCGAGTGTTTCTGTAGCTAACAAACGAAGCTGGATGTTATCAGCAGACAATTCATGATCGATCTGTGGCACCACATTCTGGAGCACGGTAGGGGCTGCACGCCACAGCTCCCGGAGAAGTAGATGTGCCTTTCGTAACTCTCTGAAGTCGGCCTCAGAGGGACCTGCAGGCTCATCGTCTTCTGATCCGCCCTCATCGTCGTTACCATTGGTAACCGCCTTGCCAGTAGTCGCATCCAAGATGACGTCGCCGAAGTACTGGCTCACGTATCGCGCCATTTTATCCTGGCAAGAATTGCAGATGGTTTTTGCCATAACATAAGCCTCAGGTTCCTGTTTCGGTAAAAGGGTTGTCTGGTTTCCGTTCAGCTCGGACTTGTTTTTAGCACCTCCTGGAGGAGCCGCCCGCAAGAACTGTGCCATTATCACATCCAATACGGTCGGCGGCAGTACTGGGCCTTCATCGACCAAGGTTACGAGGATCTCGGTCATATGATACTCGACATCTTTCGCAACTTGCTCGCCCGAGGTAGACTTTGCAGCTCCAGATATGCCATCAAAAACCGACGAGAAGAGGAAGAGTAAGAGGTCTTCGGAATTCGGCAAGTCGTTAACAAGTAGAATGCTCTTGACATCGGCCAAAGACATAAGAACATATTTGTGTTGCTTGTTGTAGGCGTGTGTTGGGTCCCATAGCGCGGGGGAGGACGACCTTGATAAAAAGGGTAAAGATTTCCTAGAGTTATCCAGCGTTAGAGATCACGAGGCCAATGCAGCGCGAAAGTGAAGGGCCAAACAAACCTTCAGCTGCGATGGTGTGAATGGCGCGTCTGGAGCGCATAGCTTCAGAACATCGACCAGGCAAGATGCGGTGTACGCTTTGACGCCTGCCTCTTTATGCGCCAACAAGTTGTGCGACGCAAGCTGCTTCGAAACATCGTGGAGAGATTCCTTGTTCACTGTGTCCTGCTCCATATCGACCAATTCCTTAGACAGTTTTTCGAGTCGGCGCAAGAGCTCGCTCGTAGCGATGGGCTTGCCCGCCCTCCATGTTAACGTCTCGTTGAACTGCAAGTCGACCAGTTCTTCATCCTCCATCTGCTCGTCCTCTTCAGGCTCCTGGTCCCTCGTACGCGCCATGGTGTTGGTAGGCTTGCTCGTGGGTAAGAGCGACTGAGTCGCGTGGTGAATGATTGACGTGATTCTCTAGCGTGGTGATGGTAGAGGAGCTGGGTTCTTGGTTGGTGCGCGGGGAGGTGTCGGGAGGAAAAACCGAGGCGGGACGTGACAGCTCCGACAACTTAGCCGCCTGCAGGTCGGTGTTGCTGGATCAAAGCATGCAGAGAAAGGTTGTGCATGTATCAATTTCTTTGCACAAATACTTGCGAAAGTGAATACAAGATGCTTGGAAGTGGCTGGGACGGTTTGGATTGGCAATACCAATGGGAAAAGGAGTCTAGAGCCAGCGGCGCATCAGGCGTTGGGTGATGATTTGACGAGATGGTAAGAGCGTACTACGCGACTTTCAACTGGTGTCTCGGGTCGATTGGGACGGGATCATTGGTCCACGCGTAGTTGGTCCGATAGCCTGGAGGTCTGAGTTGGGGGCAGGACGACTTTCTTTACGCGATCAACTTAGTCTCGGCCAGCTCTAGCTCCCCCTTGATCATTGGAAACGTCAACGGCAAGGGGAATATGGCCCAAGCTTCGAACAGCTATGCCACTACGGTGTATTCTTACATGCATGTAGCTTCATTGTTCAGCTCGGGTTGTGTTAGTGAGAGCTTCATGTCACGAGTAAACCAAGACTGAGTGAGCCATGCATTTATTTTAATTATTCACTCACGCACCCTCGTTGCCGCATCATCAACGGCGTGTGCACCAGGAAACCAGAGTTCTTCCACATACAACTTGAAATGCATGCATTGAGTCGCATTGTTTTGGTACACATTGCACAGGAGGTTCTTTATGTGTTCAACAATACTGGAGAGTCTTGGCAGGCACGCAGCACCACCAACATCACAGCTAACATGTAAATGCCCACTTGCACTTACTCTCTATTGCTGGATCAATGAGACCACTGGGCATCTCCTTAACATTAGGATAAAGGAGCTTTCCTAAGAATATATTCGGACATTTCGGGGTTGCTCACAAAAAAAACCGTCTCGGCTTGATTCTGAGGGCTCCGATAACTTTGTCGACGCGTCTTGCAACTGACCCTGGCCAAATCTTGGCAAACCCGTCCACTGGTAACTCACACCTCCGACCTGCTACAGAAAAACCATTCGAGATCTTTTCGCTTACCACATGGTGAAAGTATTCAACCAAGAGACAGTATCAATCCATTTCTACCTGGACAGTTGTTATCTGCTATGTTAGTATTACAGTTTCCCGATATTTTGCCAGGTAAGACAGACTCGCGCAGTATGGAGAAGCAGGCTTTGTTACTAGACAACATCTATCTTCGGTGTCCATCTGGAGCACATAAGTTCTCCAAATGACTATGACCGCTTGACTTCTCAAAAAGTTGTTTGCGCAGAGAAGAAAAAAAAACAGATGTTGTTTGATTGTGTCCATAGCAGCTGTCGTGTTGTCACCGCAGCACCCCTAAAAGATTATATACATCAGCATGGCATTGCCCAAAGAGCCATCCCTCTGCCTTATAATCCTTCCAGTCCCTACTCCTTATGAATCAGCGCCTGCGGGAGTACCTGGTCAAGCAGAAGCAAGGGCGAATAAATCACCATTCATGACCTAAGGCAATGCACTGGGGCGTTGTGATCTAGGACACTGCCAACAAAGAAGGCCTTGATAGTTATTCTCATGACCAGCAACCGCGTCCAAGTGCAAGTGGCTATAGCCAAACATACTTGCTCATTTCCGTGCTTGGTGTGGACTTCACGCCTGCTCGTCGTTGCGATTCGCCCAAGCCTATCAACTATTTCTAGCACCTAAAGACTATGTGACTTCGACTTCTAACAGTTCAGAGATATGGCAGTATACCGAGTTCTCCGAAGCATGGCGACTACGAGTCAAAGACCTGACCTCAGTAAGAATACCACCAAGCCACCCGAAGTCAAACCCGGAGAAATATCAAAGTCCCCGGGAAACTGAATCAAAACATTTGCTACTGTAAGGCAATCTCAGACCCTCCTACTGGACGGCTTTAGCCTGCAAAGGGGCCTACTTGGCACAAAGAATTCACCCCCAACGTCTCGCAGGTGCTCTTAGGAGACTGTTATGACTTACCCAGGTCTGTTGAAGTGAGAATACAATACTCAGAGTGTTCATCTATCGATATGTATAAGGTCGAAATCAAACTGGGCCATGGAACTGGTGCCCGTTACTGGTATGTACTAGGATAAGCTTTCTATAACAATGTACTGATATCTAACTTGCACTTATTGGAAATAATCCCCCGTGTCAATAGGTTTAAGGAATTTGCTAACAAAGGTTGCCTCATTCAGGTAACTGGCCTACTTGTTGACAGACTCCTGTACTAAACCACCGTAACTGAGTAATGATTACAATTCATACCTCTCGTGACTGATAGATGTTAGGTATGTAATCAGAGTCGCTCGGGAAGAACCGCGATATGCTTGCTTGCCGGGCCTTACAGCAATTTCGTGCCCTGATATAGACCTTGTCAACCGGAACTAGCCGCCCTCGCCAATGACTACGGTCAGCAGGGCATCTACAAGTACAGAATTCATGTTACACATCTGGTGGGCTCAGAATATCGGAAACTCATCTGAAAAAGCAGCATACCAGGCAAGGATGATTATTTATTCCTTCTTTTGTTAGTCATTTTCTGTCAGCACAACTGAAGGCTGGCGTGTGAGGCAGAATCGTACTATCATCACTGGATCCATCGTCCGTAGATGAGATGGTTCCACTAACGGCTGCCCCGCATCGGCCTGTATCGAGTCAAAATTTCAGGGGTCCATGTCAGCATAACGCCTTTTATTTAAACAACACCAACAAAGCTCCCTCAGACGGCCGGGAGGGAATACTTCTGGAAGGGCCCTACTACTACGCCATCAGGGCAGTGAAACCAATGTTCTCATCCCGTCTTACTGAGCCTCAAACTGGTCAATGTGGTCTACACCATGGTTTCCGAGCTGAACGCAGGCAGCGCGGTATGCATGTGCTAAGTATGCTCTAGATGCTAATTTGCGCACCTAGTACGGACGGAGTATGGACCCATCAGCATGCCTACAGACTAGGACCTGTTGCGGACAATCTGCCGATGGGCGAACAGCTCATCCTGGCAGGTTGTCCACCATGCGAGGCCATAAATCCCTACCTACACACGAGAATGCCCAAATTGCTTCACGGTGTAGCAAGTAGGCAGGCCCGGTCCCTCTGCGATAATAAGATCTAGAGATCCTCACCGCCGCATGTGGTGGCGGCTGGAGAATTCATAGAGGTGGATATTTCCGTCTTCCTCTCTTTCATCTTGGTCAAGCAAATAACTGCCCAACTCTTCGTCGCTCCTTTGAACCGATCGAGCTCTAAGCCAGGGATTCTGCCCTTCGAAGCGGTGCTCATCAAATCAACGACATAATGCGGTATCCCACGGTAGTCTCTGCTCTCAGCCTTGCGAGCGCTGTTAGTGCGCATGTAGTGCCACCAGCAGCAGCAGATGCGTCTGTAGACTGTACTGGGGTCAACGCCATCAGCCCCAAGTGCCAGTCCTCGGAAGCCAAGTACTTTCGTGACGTCTTCTACGTCGGCGGCCGCCCAGTCCCCAGCGGCGGCGGCAACATCCTCGCCGACCAGGTCTACGTCGAGAAGCTAACCCCGAGCTGTGGTGTCAGGCAGCCTCACCCGCTTGTCTTCTTCCACGGAGGCGCCAACTCGGCGGTGACCTGGCTCAACACCCCCGACAACCGAAAGGGGTTCACCTCATACTTCCTCGAGAAGGGGTACATGGTCTATCTCGTGGACCAGATCGCCACAGGGCGTTCGGCGCAGCAAGATACCACCGACTTCGCTCTGGCCAACGGCACCACGGTGGAGGTCGTCCAAGGAGGCTTCACCGCGCCAGAGCTCGCGGCCACCTACCCGCAAGCGGCGCTGCACACCCAGTGGCCAGGCAGTGGACAACTCGGCGATCCCATCTTCGAGGCCTTCGCCCACGCCACCGTCCCCTATACCACGAGCCTGGTGGCAGGCGAGAACGCGATGCGCGCCTCGATCTGCAGCATGCTGTCCATGATCGGCGCGTCGTACCTCGTCTCGCACTCCTCGGGCGCTCAGTACCCAATCCTTGTCTCGAACGACTGCCCAGAGCTGGTGGCCGGCAACATCAACCTGGAACACTCGACGCAGCCGTTCTGGAACTACGGCACGACGCTGGACTCGGGCTCGGCGGCGCGCCCCTGGGGCCTCGCCAACACGCCCCTGAACTACGAGCCGCCCGTGTCTGACCCGTCTGAGCTCAAGGTCGAGGTGGTCGGCGAGGACACGCTGGCGCTGCGCAGCTGCCACCTGCAGGCCGAGCCCGCGCGCAAGCTGCCTAAGATCGCCAGCGTGCCGTACCTCTGCACGACGGGCGAGGCCAGCGTCCACGCGACGTACGACCACTGCGTGATTGAGTTTCTGAAACAGGCCGGTGGCAACCCGGACTGGATCAAGCTCGCCGATGTTGGTGTCCACGGCAACGGCCACTTCGGGCACCTGGAGAAGAACAACATGGACATTGCCGCGGTTGTTGAGGGGTGGATCAAGAAGCAAGACGCGAAGAAGAGGAAGCTGTAGGTCTGAGCTAGAATAGCCAATCGACACTAATTCCTTGTGCATATGGGCCCTATAACTTAATAGACATACGTATACTACAAGTACTATATAATAAGATTCGCTTTTATGAAACACTCTAAGAACTGAACTACATCTCGGCACTGTCTTTTCCGACTTACCAAGGTAGTAAGTAGTGTATGTCCGTTTTGCGCCGGAAACACCAGAATAGTCCCGAGAGTCATTATGCGCAGATTCGTCATACTTGCAGTAAACACCCAGTCAGACAAGGCAAGAAGATGCTCTTCCCGCCACGAGGCCGGGCCCGGCTAAGACAAAGCAGTCGAACCATAACAGCCCGCCCGTAGCAGCGCGGTCCTAACCGCGCCCAGACTGAGTTCGGGAATGCATTACCAAAGCATGTGCCTGGTTCCCACGTGCTCCTGCATATGCCATATGGCCACACAACCGTATGGCCATGACGACTGCAATGTTTGCATGTGCATATAGAGTTCAACAGTCAAGTCTGCGCGCGTCGTAAGGCGTAGTGTGTATCACTACCACTTCCAATACCACATACCACCTACAAACTACGCATCACTACTGGCGTCCATAGAAACTTCTCAAGCCTACCTATGAGACTAACTTTAAGCGACCGGTCTGGTGCGCGGGTTACACCGCCTTTCGTACAGATGGCGCCATGAGCTAATCTAGTCTCATAGTGTATCCCTCGGAATCGATTTATCCCTTCATCATCAAAGGATAGATATTAAGACAGAACTTTGGACATATCGACAATTGGATCTCGTCCCCAGAAAGAAAGAAACAAGAGAAGCCCTATTTTTCAACGTGGGAGTCCCCCCTTCAGTTGTCTACAATAGATAGCAGTAGCACTCAGGATAAACGAAGCTTGAAGTAGTCGTAATACGTGCCACTGGTCCTTTCGTATTATTTACCGTTTCTGGTCAGATACTCCATCCAGGGTGGTTTCATTCGATCCAGACCCGCAATTCGCATCAGCAGAGCATCGGCAGAGCGAGTTGGGTAATGGGTCAAAGGAGAAGAAGGATTCAAGATTCACTTGAGATGTCTTCGGTCAAATTTACAAATCCTACATAAGCGTCTCTGCTATAGCGATGCCCCATCAAGTTCTGGGGATAATATTACCTAATGGGTCTCGTCCGATCGTTGAGGTGAGAAAACTTGCGAGGGCATCGTGGGATATACCCGGACCAAAAAAGAGATTACACCGATACGCTAACGGGCATAAGCGCCTTCCACCAGCCGGTTCCCACTCAGAGGATATTTTTACTTGTAGGTGTGTGGCACGTGGCACACCCGGCCTTGGAAGGATGATTGAATGTCTAGAGTAAAATAACAGAACCAGTGAATCACAGCTTCCAGCCCTTTTTCCCAAACAAACCCTGGCCGAGAGTTTCATAGATGAGGTGACACTGTGTCACTGGCGGGTCGGGAATCGGGATCTCTGGAGGAGTTCATGCTGTCTCTCGGGCTGCCGCAAATCGACAAGTTTGAGAATGCATATACGACATGGGTTTATCTCTCGATGCTACCTGTATGTATGTACTTTAGGTTGACTCGTCCCGTATCCGACCTTTTACAGCGGGATGAAACTGCCAAATGGGCAGTGATCTTCAGACGCAACAACCCATCTGGCCCTATCAGAAGAACGGACGACACGACAGGACCCGACAACCTGGTACTTCTTCTTGTCTCTCTGCACACCATCTCCTGCATAACATTTGTCGAAGACGGGACAACGGATTATTATGTCTCGAAAACGAACTGCCGGTTGGCGTGCGGCAGCGTGTCCGCCAGCTCAAAAACGAAAAAAAAGTGAATCCAATTTTCAGCCACGGCACTTGAATAATATGAACTTTAAAATTGGCACAGCAGGAGCGAGGTCGAACCTTGGCGCCTTCGCTGCCGCTAGATGAATGGAAAGAAGGAAAGGGCCACAATGTCATGCGAACCATACCTAACCATGTTATTATCGCGTGCTGGACCGAACGAATCACCGGGCGGGATGATGTTGTGGCACCTGTTGGCAAGGCTCGATCAAGTATTTTTCTGGTTGTTCCAGAACAAATGCCACCTAAGATCTGAGCAGGGTTCTTCCCTGAGCATACAAAACCCCACGAGGGCATCCTTGGCATACCCTTCTCCACCCAATCACGGCTCAAGCGAGCCTGCCAGCTCGTCAGCTCGTCTATCCCAGACGAGGTATAGTCGTGGTAGGACCTCCCAGCTTCGTATGTACCTTGCAGGAGGGCCAAAGTCGCCAGTAACTAGCAGCTAACCTAGCACTCGAAGCTGTCCCATACCTTGTAGGGCAATCCTCCGAATCCCACGTTAAAACCAGGAGGGTGGTCCCAGAGCAGCTGAGATGGGAGATGGACGCATGTACCTGCAGCGACGTGCATGGCATAGCCTGACGAGCTGCACTCTGTCCGCTTGTCGTGCTCCAGTTTCTGCTCCAGATATCTCTCCGAGACATCGTGGCCGCCCGTCTCAGATTGGTCGAGTCAGCTATCCAGGCACTGCCATGCCTAGTGCTCTTCGGTAATGAAGAGCGCGCTTGCAGTGCACACTACCGGCCAAGCTTGCGAGAGATGTTTGTCCATTTTTATTATATCAAGAGGATCGGCCGCCAGCGCTGCCCCAAATGGCAGACCCCTGGTTCTACCGGGCTTGGAGTCCTATGCCATTCATTACTTTCATTCTAACGGGCTGCTTGCTTTGTCTCTCTTTTACTCCACGGCCCAACCCAACCAGATTGGAAGTTGGATGGCGATAGATCACCACGATATTGTTATAGTGATCTGCGGTCCGTCCTCCACGTGGAGGATCGATGGCGACATCCCCCGAAAAGGAAATAGCTACCACTGTTCACATAACGTACAAGAACGGTATTAGAGTTTTGGGTTTCGGTGCCGGCCGACGGTCACAGCAACCACCATGTCAATGGTCTTCCAACATGGCCCTTCAGCCTTTGTGGGCCAACCGCCCAACACTGAACGAGACTATTATATCGTGAGGGGATTCCTCCGCGCCGCTCGCCTCGACAACGTAGATCCCGCCGAGGGCTATATACGGGCCGCCCAGTCGCCCTATCCCGGCTATGAATATAGCTCGAAGCAGCCCGGCATCATCGCCGGCCTCATCATTATTATCGTCGCCATCACCGTGGCTACGGTGTCGAGGTTGGCTCTTCGGGTGTCGATGACGCAGCTGCGGTTCGGGGCGGACGATTGGGCAACCATTGCTGCTGCTGTAAGTTAACATAATCAAGTCACGTCTGCGATCCGAGATGTGCTGTATTTTGTGTCCGTTGTTTTTGCTTTTCTGGATATAATAGAGCTAACTTCATTCCTTCCCTACCTACTAGGCTTTCGGCTTGACTTATACCATATGCCAACTACAAATGGTGCTCAGGGGCGGTGGGAAGCACATATGGGACGCCACGGTACGTTGAATTTGATGGGCAACAGTAAAACATATATGGATATGGTTCTTCGGACTGACGACTTTGGGGGCAGTATGAAGATTACAATGCATTCGTGTACTACGGGACCATTGACAAGTGGATGTTCTACTTGACCGTCGGCTTCGTCAAATTGTCGCTCGCCCTATTTATACGCCGCCTCGCGCACCACATCTCGAGATTTTGGCGCTGGTTCTGCGACTTCTTCATCTTCACCCTCGTCGTCTACATCGGCCTGGCCGTCTTTTGGGACGTTCTCTCCTGCTCGCCCTTCCAGTCCCAATGGGACCGGCTGTACAGCGGCCGGCTGGCGGAACCCCCCGTGTGCTACCTCGGGGAGATCCAGGGCCCGTTCTTCAACATTACACACGTGGTGCAAGGGGTGATGCTGCTGGCGTCCCCGGTCATTATCCTGTGGCGTGTGCGCATGGACCGAGCCAAGAAGACGCGACTCTTCATCATCTGGGCCAGTGGCCTCATTGCCGTCCTTTGCGGACTTATGCGCCTCATCCGCGCCGACTTGACGGGAGATCTCACCTGGGACTACGCCGAACTCCTCATCTGGACCTCGCTCGACGTCTGCATCGGCATCATCACCATCAACCTCCCTATCCTCGACGCGTGGCTGGCCGGAGCCTGGCGTGACGCCGTCACCCGCGTAGGCGGACGTGAGCGCTCGGAGCGCTCGGAGCGCTCCGGCGAGCGCCATAACAATGGCAGCTACAATAACATCATTGATAGAGGCTACGCGAAGTCGGGCAGTGGCCGGTCCTACGGCCACGGAACCACGATCAAAACGGGACGGGACGAGGACGAGGCAACGGGCAAGACGTCATTGTCAACACAAAAACACAAATATTCCGAGTCGGTCGAGGAGATCCTCAACCCTAAACATGACGACTCAGGTGGGGAAGCAGCAAGAACAGGAGGGTCTATGGAGATGAGGATTTTCACGACACACGAATTCGATGTGCGGTACTCGACCGCAAGCCCGTCTTTGATGGAAGAAGGGGAGGCCAAGCCGGTTAAGGGTTATGATAAACGATTTGTGACTGGACTGGAGAACGAACATTAGAAGACTACAGCACAAGCCTGTGTTATTTCATTCATTTGTCTTAAGAGATTACTTAGCGGTCATATACCCCCATTCATACATATTTTATTTTGTTGATTACAAACCTTTGTTCCAAGACCACACTCACACAAAGGGGGTTGGTTTGGGGACGCAAGCTGTTTGCCTGTGCAAGCGTCCTAGGATATACCAGGAGTTTGATGTATGACTACAGGTAGGTAGAGAGAGGTAAGCAATCTGCCAACGCTGTGTCAGTCATTCATATCCCCTGGCATTGGTATAAGAACTCTCACACTCCACAGGTTCACTGCTCCAGATGAGCTACGACTTAGAAGCACTGCAGTTACAACACACAAACCATCTGCAGTAACTACATAACCGTCAGCTATTCTGTCAACAGCCAGTTATCCCATAGCCACCAGTTATACCAAAAGGTTTCTCCACTAATAATTCTGAATAGAAAGAACATTGAGCACATTGAATTCGTCCAATAGTAATAAACGTTCAGGTTAGTGAATACACTGGATTGGCCAGCATTCAATGTCGCCCATTGAATACTTCCAGCTACGCCCCCACTATAAGTAGGTGCATCTCTGCTGAGCTCTCTTGCATTCGGCGATTATTGCTCCAGAACCCAGATCCACCCTTCATCCTCTCCATCAATCAAAAATTATCTAGCTGACTGGTGAAGCCTCCTTCATTACCTGCAACTCTCACCATGGCCGCCGACAACGGACCTCTGCAGTCCATCGATGTTCCTGGCATTAAGCTGCCCAACGAAGAGGCCAGCATACTACGCCAAGATGTCCAGCGCCTTCTGGGCAGGGAGCGCTGGGACTTTCCCGGCGCGCAGCCCGTCAGTTTCGCGCGCCACCACCTCAAGGAGCTACGCTCGAAGGACTACTACGTCTGCGAGAAGTCAGATGGTATAAGATACCTCCTTTACCTCACCGTCGACCCCTCCACCGGCAGCGAGGCCCACTTCATGATCGACCGACGCAACGACTACTGGTACGTGACCAGCGGCAGCACCCACATCCCGACCACGAAGGGCGCCGACACCTTCCACCAGGGCACCATCCTCGACGGCGAGCTAGTCATGGACGACGTCGGCGATGGCAGAAAGGAGCCGACATATCTGGTCTTCGATTGCCTCGCGCTGGACGGACAGAATCTGATGTCGCGGGAGCTGCCGAAGCGACTGGGCTATTTTAAGGAATGGATCTATAATCCCTACAAGGCGCTCTACAAGAAATACCCCGAAGAGAAGCAGTACCAATCGTTCTTCTTGGGCATGAAAGAGATGCAGGTCGCCTACGGCATCGAGATGATGTTCCGCCAGGTCATCAAGAACCTGAAGCACGGCAACGACGGTCTGATCTTCACCTGCCTGGGCAGCGAGTACAAGCCCGGCACCGACCCGCACATCCTCAAGTGGAAGGCCGCCGACGAGAACACGGTAGACTTCCGCTGGAAGCTCGACTGGCCCCTCAACCAGCCCGATGACGAGGACCGCGCTAACGGCTGGAACGAGCCCTACAAGCTGTACCACGAGTTGCCCCAGATCCAGATCCTCGCCTACCACGGCGGTAACGGCCCCGACGCGTACCGACCCTTCGGCGAGATGTATATGACGGAGGAGGAATGGGAGGAGCTCAAGGCCCTGAACGACCCGCTCGACGAACGCATCGTCGAGGCATACATGGATGAGCAGAAGCGCTGGCGGTTCTACCGCTTCCGGGACGATAAGCCGAATGGCAACCACATCTCGGTCATTCGGTCGGTCTTGGAGAGCATTGAGGACGGCGTCACGAAGGAGGAGCTCCTGGCCGCTGCCAAGGGCATCCGAGACGCCTGGAAGGAGCGGCAGCAGGCCCAATTGCGCCGAGCATAGGGGGGCGGCAGGCTTGTTTGTAACATTACCTAATTGAGACAGGGCATGGCGTTTTCGGCAGGGACAATGATATCCAGGACAGGCACGTACTTGATTTATGCTTTTACGGAGCAAGCAGCAGCGACTGCTATGGCAATCCCAAGCTATGAAATTTCTCATAACAAGACTTGCAGCCATGATTCCCTGTGACAGACTTGTGATTTGTAAATACATACAGATGCTATCGTAAGCATTATTGCATGCCAAATCAGCCAGGCTAAGTAAGTATCTAAGTCGCATTGTTGAGCATCAGCAGTGATGCCAGCTCTGCTGCTCGTATCGTACAGTTATAACCCCTCTGATGTCATCAAGTGTGCACTTGTTTTATTTCATGTGATTTTCTATTGGTATATCTCTGGGATAGGCTCGGCAGTCTCCGACTAACACAGCGACTCGACAGGAAGGTCCGTTATCTCCAAATACTAGAAAAAGTGGTCCCGAATATAAACGTCTTTGTCCGCCTCCATCATACATGAATGAACGCATCAACATGGACGACTGAAGGTGATTTGTGCCTCATGTTACCCCATGCCTAACAACAACAACATGTCTTTCGGCGAAGATAGGGGCAACGGTGGCGGCGGCGAAGGAAGCTCAGCCGTCTCCCTGCTCCTCCCCTCCCTGTTCCCGGCGCGGACCCCGCTGACGCCTCCTCAGCTCGCCGCGGGCGTCGAGGCGGCCCTGGCGGTCCAACGCCGCGCCGTGACGTTCGGCAAGCGGCCGTTCGCCGCCGTCCTCCTGGCGCCCGACAACGAGACCGTGCTGCTCTCGCACCAGTCCGTCGACCAGGTCAACCACGCCGAGAGCTCGCTGGCGCGGCTCGCGTACTGCCACTACGACAAGGCGTTTTTGTGGCGCTGCACGTTGGTGAGCACTTGGGAGCCTTGCGGGATGTGTACGGCGACTATCTATGTGAGCTATCCTCCTCCTTCTCCTCTTGCGTTCTCTGGGGGTGTTTGCCGCCCAGGCCCGGGTGAGGGGCAAAGGAGCACGTCAGCCTTGGGCATATGATATGGGAAAGATACAGTGCTGATAACGGAAACCCGATAGTGGGCGCATATTGGTCGGATAGTTTTCGCTGGCAGTAATGATCAGTTGTATGAGTTGACAGGGCCTGGAAACAAAGAGAATTTCACGATGGACTGGCACACAAGAGATGTCTTGAAGGGGTGTCCGCAGAAGGATATCGAAGTGATTGGGCCGCTGGAGGCGGAGGGAAAGATCGTGGTGGAGGAGAGCGACAAGTACTGGAGCACGACAAGGAATACTTCAGGCTAGAAACTGGTGGGCGTTTGCTTTGCAATGCTTTAGGGCGAGCTGGCTACTTGGTCAATTCAGTACACAGATTGGATATGTAGCTATTGGCGCCCTGGCCGTTCAACTTGATACCTTTGATGTTCACAGGCTTCTCCCGTCCGTTACCCTGTCGGTTTTGAGACTGTTGGCCAAGCGCATCTGGCCCATTTAGGCATCAGATCAGGCCCATTATATAATGGCCCAATGCAAAAACAGTCTACTTAACTTCTTCCGTTGTCAAACATCATCGACTCCTCTCTTCTTGGGGATTGTCGCAATCCAACAAAACTCTTCACCTGCCAAGATCTTGCCTTCGGCTAGCTCTGACGCGATGTCGACGTTCACCAATTTTGCGAAGCTCCCTCTAGAGCTGCGCCTAGATATTGTGAGTAAGCCCATAGCCACTTGGTTATTCCGTCCAGGATTGGAGCTGTATGAAGCCATTCTCTGCCGAAAATTAATTGCCACGAGTATTACAGTGGGGATATGCCATTGAGGAAGCGAGCAGTCGCCGCCGAATCGAATTGCTCACCAGATATGATAATTATCATTGCCCAGGGTATAGGTACTTGGTGTCACCTTTCCTCAGCATCAGCACAGATAGCCGGAAGGCTGCCATGTCCTACTATAACGTGAGGTTGAATGTTATGGCATTTTCACTAAGTCGGCGAAGTATAGACCGGCGAAGTAGAGAGTTGCCTTCACTTAACCACCAGCATCCAGACCTGTGCTTCTATCTGTCTTGTAGTGATTGAGACGGGCCCTTCTGCATGAAAGCCCCGTTGTGGGACAACAATCAACTGGGGGGGGGATAGCGGATATGTGTACATGAACCCGGCACAAGACGAGTTCTGGGTTACGATTCCTGGGCCTGGACTTCGGGGTGCCAATGGCGATGGGGCCATGGTCAACTGCATTCCCGAGGCACCGAACCCGTTTTGCTGGACCGGTCACGTCATCTCGCTCATGAGACAGTCTCGGAAGGGTCAGAATCTTCGCCTGGTGGAAATATGTATCACGGTACACCGCAGCAGACAAGATATATCGATTGAGGACGCATGCCCGGCCAGGCGTAAACACCAGAGACGCTTGGCTATCGGTTTGTGCGCGATCGCCTAGGAGAATCTGCACTCGCTGTCCGTCATACAACCACCGCCTCAATCAGATGATCTATGTCCCGGAGACGTCCTGGGCAGTAGAGCGTATACTCGAAGACTTGACCCAGTTCAACACCATCGAGGATTTCAGGCTCACGGACGCTCCAGGCTATTGAGACAGGGATTTTAAAGGACAGCAGGCGACTACGAGGCTACGGAACTGGTCGGGCAAACGCAGATGAGACGATGGGTTATGAAAGGAAATGGCTTAGCGAGCTGATGATTTCCTCGTTAGCAATCAAGGTACGGCGTTGAGGTTTGGTCCGCCAATCGTTATGGTATTCGAGGGTACATTCATACGGAGCAATGTGTCTATCAAGGGACTGCTGGGCCATGAGGCCAGGCGATGCTCTTAGGCAACCAGATCTGAAATGAAATGATTGTCCCTATAAATTGTTTTTGCGCGTTATGCGGCACGGCCCATAATATTATGGTGAATAGTAGAGCCCCAGCACTTGCGTATGATGGAGTATCACGGAGTTTGCCCCGAGCCGGTGGTAGCGTGACCACACACCAAGAAGAAAGCCATGCCTTTGATCAGTAGTCATGAAGATAGATTCGTCGGTTACACTGAAAATTGCCTCATGGCCTCGCCGCCCGAGATCCCCCATGCTCGAGCGATGGCTTTACCAGTCGGGGGAGAGACCTTCAGTCTCGACATTGACGTGCCTAATATACGAGGAACAGGCCAGAAACATGACAAGCTCATTGTCAGCCACGGGGATAAGAGTTCGTTACGATGAGAGTTGTAGATGCTCACTCCTTCTCGTGACATTTTCCTGGCAAAGGTCAATGTGTCAAGACTGAGGTGTATACGATCGCGATGCGCACGGGCGGCCGTCGCAGATAGATCTATCTCTCCTGGAAATAGTGTCATCCCATACTGTTAGAGCCCTAACTTGGTTTGGTTTAACCTGCCATGCCGTCAAGCCTATCTAACAACTCCAGAACCGGCCCAGTGAACTTGACATTGCCTGTGTATCACCATATTGACAAATGAATCTAACGTCGGACCGGTATCGTGCCGCCTCAGGGGGTCGGCGGGTAGAGAACCGGGAATTCGGCAGGCTCATGAACCCATCTATATGTATGCTAGTTGCAAGAAACCGGCAACAAAGTCCGGCTTCGAAGAAATGTACTTGTACTAGTATCGATCACCTGAGGCGGTATTGGCATCCACCACCCCGAGGCAGCTCAAGTTAAGAGGGCGGCAACGGCATTGTCGCGAGTCAGAATCGCGGGGTGAATAGTCCTACCAGAAATAGTCACATTTTCACTCACTAAGAGCGCCAATCATTGCCACAGAAGAGCTTAACTCTACCTACCGTCTTCCAGCTCTGTATCCCCAGTATACCTTCCGAGAATCAAGGCGAGAGAGACTTTATGTTGCTGCTCTTGCTCACAGGCATGTGGATACAGGCTGGTTGGAGTGTTCGTTGCCGGCCGGGAGACTCGCCTAAAATTGGTTATCGTCATCGTACTGCTATGTGTACATGTACTGTATATTGCAACCCTGCGTGCGTACGTGCCGTTACACCTTCCAACATAAACTATACCCCAATGGTTCCTCTTGCAGCTACTTTGATCGGAAACAAGCTGGCGAGGGCCAAAGAAGTAGGACCGAGAACAGTGTTTTGGTGACAATTTTCGAAGGATCGTCATTCCCCGACCCCCCTGTTCAATAGCGACATTATACAACAGCCAAGAGGAGCCGTCCCCGCATACCCCCCCCAGATAGTCCCCCGCAAATGGGAATGCGGGAAGAAAGCCACTCTCGGACTAGAGTGCTAGGGTAATTGGCTTCTTCCTGCTGGGTGGGTTTCAGACTTCCCAATGTCGTACAGTATTATCCGGAGCCAATGGTTTAGTTTAGGGGAGGGGGGGGGGGAGGCTTCCTATCGGTACGTATTTGTCCGCCTATTCATTACGTATACCTATGTAGCTCACAACCACGGGGGTTCGGACCTGCCTATGCGATACACTATGTCACGGCATGGTATCGCATCCGCCAACCTGCGGCATCGCTGCAGCTGCAACCGGGATGGCAGTCAATAATGTCACATCGCATATGGAACGAGCGTGCCATGTAGGTAGGTAGATAAGGACGCGCTCCTGCACAGCGGCGAAGAACGAATCCTTCGGAATTTTATCGCAAGTCGAGGAGAAGAGGGTAGTGAAAGTCTTTCATCGTGCCTACTGCTGCTCACATTGCGCATCAAATAGACAGCTTGCTGGTCTCTCTTCTTTCAATTTCTTCTCGTCGATCTTCTCAGTGCCAGAGTGCAAGCTTATATATATCTTGGAATCAATTGCTGCCTCCCCACCATGTCGTCGGATCCGGCAGACCAGAAGATCGAGGTCGAGCATACCTCGTCCAACGAGTACCATGGCGACCACAAGACGCCAGCCGAGGGAACGATGGGTGCTAAGAAGATAAGCCTGGAGGCCGCGCAGAGGCGATTGCTACAGCCGCCGGCCATCATCGCGATGATGTCGGCGGAGCAGCGCGCAGACCTGGAGAAACATTTGGTCAGGAAGATCGACTGGCGCCTGTTGCCCATGATAGTCTTGATGTATATCATGAACTACATTGACCGGTGAGTCGCGCCCATTGAACCCCAATTCTCCTGGGAGAAGAGAGGGCTAAGATAGTTATGATGATATCATAGGAACAACATCGCGGCCGCGAAGCTTGCCCATATCGAAAAAGACCTGAACATGCCCGAAGACTCGACACAATTCCAGGTAGGTTAACGGGACATTCTCTGGAGGCGGCAGAGTTGGTTCGCTAATTACATATTCACCCTCAAGACCACTGTCAGCATTCTCTTCGTCGGGTAAGTGTTCATAAGTTCTCTTGGAAGGTCATCGGTGTTCATTATATGGTAGTTATCTCCTGATGCAGATTCCGTCCAACTTGCTTCTTAACAAGATCGGCAAGCCCGCGCTGTATCTGCCAATTTGTGTAAGTAAACGAGAAGATATCAACCACTGCGGGCAACACTAACGCATGTTTAGATGATCGTTTGGGGTGTCATCTCGACTCTCACTGCCGAGGCCAAGAATTTTGGCGGCTTACTGGCAATCCGTTTCTTCCTCGGTTTTGTTGAGGCTGCTTACTTTGTAAGACACAATATCAGTTGTAACAGGAAACTGGGGCTCGACAGACTAACAGCCTGTAGCCAGGATGTCTTTACTACCTGAGTTGTTGGTACACCAGAAAGGAGTTAGGTAAGTGACCTGATCAGATAACCCAACGCTTCCTCCCCCTTATATACTGTCCCCCTTTTCACCGAGACGAATGCGGCTGACCCGCTCCCACCTCCCCAGGCCTCCGCACCGCCTTCCTCTACTCCGGCGCCCTCATCTCGGGCGCCTTCTCAGGCCTGATCTCGGCCGGCATCACGGGCAACATGGACGGGGCCCGGGGCCTGAGCGCGTGGCGCTGGCTGTTCATCATCGAGGGCGCGGCCACCATCTTCATCGCGTTCCTCGCGTTCCCGCTGCTGCCCAACTTCCCGCGCACGACGAGCTGGTTGAGCGAGGAGAGAGAGGCCCTCGCCGTCTGGCGGCTCGAGGAGGACATCGGCGAGGACGACTGGGTCGACAGCGGGCAGCAGACGTTCTGGCGCGGCGCCAAGCAGGCGTTCGCGGACGTTAAGACTTATGTTCTGGTACGTACTTACTCACCAGAGAGGGGAGAGAGAGAGAGGATGAAAGTGACTTTAGTGCTTGTTTTACTTACCGTTGGTGGGGTTGTTATATAGCTCGTACTCCTGTTCGGCATCGTCGCGAGTGGCTCCGTCACCAACTTCTTCCCGACGGTCGTGTCCACCCTGGGCTACAACAACGTGGTGTCGCTCCTGCTGACGGCCCCGCCCTACGTCCTCACAGTCATCGCCTCCATGATCAACGCCTGGCACGCGGACCGCACGGGGGAGCGGTACTGGCACATCGCCGTGCCCCTCGTCGTCAATATGGCGGCCAACATCATCGCCGCCACGACCACCTCGCTCGGCCCGCGGTACCTGTCCATGATGCTGATGGTAAGTTTATCGTTCGATGAGAGCTACCTCCTCTGTTGTGTATGCTAATTGTCGTGTTACCGCACAGGTTCCTAGCGTGTATAGCGCTTTCGTTGTCGCTTTGGCGTGGATCAGCAACACATTACCCAGGCCGCCGGCCAAGAGGGCCGCTGCGTTGGCTTTCATCAATGCCGTCTCGAACAGCTCTTCCATCTACGCCTCCTACAGTAAGTGCCATAACCTGCTCTGATTTTCCTTCTTTTTTCCCCTCCCGGTATGGAAGCTGGATACTTACTTACTTCGCCCTTCTAGTGTACCCGAAGAGTGCGGCTCCGGGCTACGTCATTGCCATGTCGGTCAACTGCGCCACCTCGTTCATGGCTATCGTGGCCGCGACGGTGCTGCGGTTCATGCTCGTGCGGCTGAACAGGAAACTAGAGCAGGGAATCTTTGTTGAAGGCGCCATTAATGCGTTGCCCGGCGAGGGTGCTCACCACGGATTTAGATTCAAGGTGTAGGTGGCAGTGCGTTGGGTGACGGGTGATTCGGCAATTGTGTAGGGGTTGGGACTGTAATCATGAAGCCGAGATCTCGAGCTCATAGAGACCGAAAAAACGCTTGACTAGTAAATAGTAAAAGAATTTCCCATATATTATCGGTACATCTTGAAAGTATCGACCATCCACAAGGCAATGCTCCGGGTATACCATTCCTCCTCGCTCATATGTCATTCTCTAATGCTTGCGTACCGACATTTGTATGATCTTGGGTTTTGGATGGGAAACAACAGCGCCAGCGCAGGATTACATATCCTTTCCATGGGAACAAGATTGGATAACCCCCATATTAAGACCACCATAGATGCTGATAGTTCCTCGTATAAGAGTTGACTCTGTCGTTTGAGAAACCCCTATCTTCGATGGATACTATGCTCATGATCCCACAACGTTTGCCCGTGAGTAGTAGACTGTATGCCCAGGTCATTTGTCGTTTTTGTGCCAGGCTATAGATATGTCCGGTCTGCTCGACCCTATGATTCGCATATGTAGTCTCGCCGGCGGACGAGTCGAAGATTTCTCGGCACCAATCGACAACATGACATAAACGACGGCCAGCTTCGACATCGTCTCGGTCATCCTGAAACAGACCATGCAGAAGATAAACAACACTCTCTCGGTAGTCGTCGAAGGGGTATATGTTGCCGCTGGTATCGCCACCGAGTCTAGCTGGTTTGACGAAGGCGGGACGGGCTCTGCCGAGGTCTGCTGGCATCGTTGCACATGTGGGAAGTGAATCTGCAGAGATAACGAGTGATCTGGCATGCTGCTGACATGTGTGATATTTCAGGCCGGGGAAGTGCAAACCTCCGTAGGAGCTTTAGTTGTTGAATGAGTTTTCGAATTGTTAGGAGAGTTTGAAGTAATCAGTCACTCAGACTCTCGGTCAGTGAATGCAGGAGAGAGAGAAGAAGATCAAGGCCATAGTATAGGTACAGAATCTTCGAAAAGCCTCTTCCCTCTCTCCCTCCCCCAAAGTGACACGATACCATCCCGATGACGGCAAGGCCACCATGAATTACACAGCAAACAAGTTTCCTTGGTTGCGGCTGGGTCCTGTACAACCGACTAACTGATGGCGCACCACCGTTAGGGATGAGGCAGAGAGCAAACGGGAGCCCGCCTACGCCGAAAGAACAAAGGCGAACGCATGTTTCAAGGGAGAGAGCCCCCTTCGGCAGCCGCAATAGCCAACCAATTCGATCTGTATCGTACCTGATCCGCGCCCGCATGATGACGTGCATCTGTCACCGGGCACCACCGCTGTTTGAGACAAACAGATCAGCAGACCTACCCCCTGAATTGCTTGGTTATTATATATAGGTGCAGGTAGGGAAGCTGAACAGCATCTGGCCCGCCCTATCCATGCATCTTGCAGTGTTGACTTACCTATTTACTGCATCTCGATTGTATCAGAACATGGTCTCGGGCCGTGTTGTTTGCGCCGTGAAAGGTCTCCCTGCATCACCACTTCTCGGAGTCGCCACGGCTATCTGGATGTATTGATGGTACGAACGGCCACGGCCGATCATATACAATGGCGCCAACCATGGCCATGGGCTCGGTTGCAATGCGTGTTGCTTTGCATCGAATATGCTGTCTTACTCAAAAATAGTAAGCCATACGCACCGAGTATATCAGGTAGACTCATTGGGGTGGTCCTTTCTTTCTACACACAACCACCACGCTCGCCGCTTGGTGAAATGTTCGCATGTAGACCAGGACAGAATAATGCCAGAGAAATGATATAGTAAAGGTGCAAAATACAATTTCATTGTTGATTCGTAGAAAGATATAGATATTAGGGTCAATGTGGTCTTCTTTTAACTTGGTGTGAAGCCTTCGCGGAATTAGCCCAAGAGGGTAACGGGCGCGAAGAAATGAGAATGAAGAACGACGATTTTATGAAATCCTGGACCTTATACTTAGAATACTGGTGTCAACCCAGTCTCGATCGCCGACTCTGAGGTTCGATCGAGACAAGGAACACTAAATAGCAAGAGGCTTGATAAATGAGGCGGCGACTCGTGATGGAGGAGCACTTTGCTGCTGGTGCCATGTTATTATCAGCAGCGCATTATTACAGGTGCTGAGCCCTACCTACCTAAACAAGTAGGAACTGGCTCAGCAGCATGGGTTAGGTAAGCTCAACGGCTAACAGATGTAATTCAGATCCCTAACCAGCGGTTCGGGTTGGAAGAATGCAACAGCTCCTTTTCTGGCATCGATGTCAATACATCTTAAAATCATTGTCCTGCGAAAGTGAGGTCTTATATATTGTTTGCGAACCTTTAGATAGCAGAACACCTGGACGTTCTTTGAAAATGGAAGAAGAAAAGAGCACCACTCAGTCCGAGTTCCTGATTGCTAAGCTACTCCAGGTGCTGCGAGATTTCCAAGGAGATTCAAAGGAGATGCAACGTGGGAAACGGGCAAGTCGCAATTAGAAATGGACCACTAAAAGATTAGGTGCAGTGCCCCCACAAAAGTCGGTTCTGGACTCGCCAATGTGCTGGGAGCTGTACCTGTAATTGGTAAGAACGTGAGGAACACGCAATCATTACTTGCTACCATCCCCTGGAACCTTGCGACATGCGATCCGAGCAAGCACACAGGAGGAAGAGGTGGACGGGGCCTCAGGTTCGTCCGGTGGTGGCTGGCTCAGACGGGTTTAAAAACAACCAACGTGTGATGTAAGCGCTTAAGTTTGCACAGAGACGGACATTGACACATGAGGGGCGTGATGGTGATCACCGTTTCGTTTCTTTTTGTTTGGATTCCAACAACCGCGATCGAGTGTTCGAGTGAGTGCATACCCTCAAAAGAAGAAGAAGAAGACGAAGAAGAAGGGGAAGAAAAGGTACTTGTTGGTGTGCACCCTCCACCTCCTCCACCCACACCTGCACCTCCACATACTCCGGGGGGCCGATATCATCGAAGCAGTCTAATCCCTGCTCATAAAAGGAAGCTCCCGTCACGGCGCCTTTCTATTGGCCAGCGTCCTAGACAACCTCCTGTTTACCTGCGACCTCTGCCGACCTCAAGCTCGCCATCTCCCACCAACGTCCTCTTCCCTTTCCATCAATACTCGATCGAGCCTGTCCAGATTTTGTGCCTACGCCGTCGCTATACCCTCGCGACTCCGAATCCTCGTTTGAAATTCGCCTTTTGCCACTTATACACCCTTCTACCACCGCCACCATGCCCGTCGAGCTGCGCAAGCGCAAAGCGCCTCCGCCCGCGCCAGAGCCGCCGGCTAAAAAGCCCTCCAAGGTCTCCAAGGCCGTCGCAAAGGTCAAGGAGACGGTCGCGGGCAAGCCTGCCGCCCCGGAAAAGGCCAATGGCGCATCCAAGGCCGCCGCGAAGCCTGTCGTCGGCGATGTCATCACCCTCGAAGGCTTCGGCGGCGAGATTGAGACCAACGACGGCGAAAAGACTACCCTGAAGGCCCTCGTCGACGAGAGCAAGTCGGGTGTCGTCCTATTTACTTATCCTAAGGCGAGCACGCCTGGCTGTAAGTACAATCTTTTTCCTTTCTTTCTGTTTTGATGTTGTTTTCTTCGTGTGTTGTTGCAGTGTCCACACGTCCTACATACAAATAATGCGCTGGCTTCTGACATAGTTTGTGATATCAAGGCACAAACCAAGCCTGCATGTTCCGCGACAACTACGAACCCTTCACCAAGGACGGCCTGGCCATCTATGGCCTCTCCACGGATTCTCCCAAGGCAAACACCACCTTCAAGGACAAGCAGAAGCTGCCATACCCACTCTTGTGCGACCCCAGTGCCACTCTCATCGGGGCCATCGGCCTCAAAAAGGCGCCCAAGGGTACTACCCGCGGCGTGTTCGCCATTGATAAGACTGGAAAGGTGCTCCTCGCGCAGCCCGGCGGCCCCGCTGCGACCGTGGACGCGGTAAAGAACCTGGTTGCCGACGGAGCATCTGCTGCGCCTGCCACGGCAGATGAGACCAAGGAAGAGCCTGAGGGCGTGAAGCCGGTGGAAGAGGCCACACTGACCAATGGAGATCCTGTCGCGGAAGCGAAGACAGAGGAGGCCGTTAAGGAGCCTGCCAGTTAACCTTTTGCGGATTTTTGTTATAATTTTGTATGCTGGATTATTAGTATGCTACAGAGGAACAAGAATTTCGTATCCGGACTGGACAGCGACGGATCTCCTTATTTCTTTTCTTTCGGCCCAGGGAAGTAAACGTATATGAAGGCGTTGGTCATTTGGGGAATTTAGCTTTCCCACTAAAAGTAACAATTGGACGAATCTGTTCACGTTGAAAGAAGATGCTGTTCATATGGAGGCAGCTGCTTCAACTGACTGCTGTTGCTTGAGACGTTGGCTCATCGCGGACGGCTGCGACCTCACGTAGCCCGACGCCGCACTTTCATTGATGATAACACGTCTCCAAATCAAACAACGAGACATTAATTGAATGAGTATCCGCTGCTGTATTTGCTCATGAGATTTCCAAGTTCATTAATGGCAACCGAATTCTGTACAAGAGGTCCGTCCCAGTTCGCGATGAAGCAAGAAGTAGTCCCGGATTCTCGCTAAACCGAAGATTCCCCGGGTACCCCACAGTCCAACCAATCAGATCGATTCTAATCATTGACCAGCTAGGTTTCGGTCGTCGGGTATCTTTGAAGCCATTGGAACCGACGACGACATTGGTTTCCCCAGAGCTCCCCTTCCAGATCTCTCCCTCCGATTCCTTGCCATTGAGCTTCCACAACGGCATCATGGCGTCCAAAATCTGCCCCATGCTGCTCCGCACAGCCATCCGCGCGGCCCCTCGAGCTCCCCGAACGCAATTCCGGGCTTTTACTGCCGCGGCGGTACGCAGGAGTGATGCCCTCTCTGTGGTAAGTTGGCAACAGCAATCCAGAGCAGATACGAGGCCGGTCAAACGACGGCTAGACATATGAACCTCGAGCTATACGGCCATTCAAACGCCAAGCTCGTCATATTCGCTGCTCCCAAAGCTAACCGCCTCGTTTCGACGCAAAACAGCACCGCAACACCCCCGACAACAACCCCGAGATCCCCTTCAAGTTCACCGCGCAGAACGAGGCCATCCTCGCCGAGATCCTGAAGCGCTACCCGCCGCAGTACAAGAAGGCCGCCGTCATGCCGCTGCTCGACCTCGGCCAGCGCCAGCACGGCTTCTGCTCCATCAGCGTCATGAACGAGGTCGCCCGCGTCCTCGAGATGCCCCCCATGCGCGTCTACGAGGTCGCCTCCTTCTACACCATGTACAATCGCACGCCCGTCGGCAAGTACCACGTCCAGGTCTGCACCACGGTAAGCAAGCCCCCTCCGGCTCTTAGGAAGGAAATAGAGAAAAGAGGGAGGGTTACAGTGTTATTGCTGGTTGTTATCCAAGAAGCACAGATGGGATGGGAACTAATTTGTCATTGAAATTCTCGCGCAGACCCCCTGCCAACTTGGCGGCTGCGGCAGCGATGTCATCGTCAAGACGGTGAAGGACGAGCTCGGCGTCGCCCACGGCGGCGAAACCACGCCCGACGGCCTCTTCACCTTCGTCGAGGTCGAGTGCCTCGGCGCCTGCGTCAACGCGCCCATGGTCCAGATCAACGACGACTACTACGAGGACCTGACGCCTGAGACCACCCGGCAGCTGCTCAAGGCCCTGCGGGCGTCCGCTTCGGGCAACACCACCCTCAAGGTGCCCGCCCCGGGCCCCCTGAGCGGCCGCCAGACGTGCGAGAACAGCGCCGGCCCGACCAACCTGACGAGCGAGCCCTGGGGCACAGAGACCACGCGGTCGGATTTGTAAAAAGAGAAGCATGACAAAAAACAAGGCAGAGGCGACAGGAGTTCGATACAGTAACATGCGAAGGCAGAAGAAGAAAGCGGAACACTCATATAGCTGCTGGGGTGAGAGTTTACTAAAGACCCCATGGTATAGAGGAGCAAGGACAAGCATCACATCAGAGGGATGCCGGCATATTTGTACATAAGATCCGTATGTGTATTGATTGAACTCCGATTTCACGATGGAACAAGACAAGACACCTGTATATGACTTCTCCTTGTTCATTGAATTGAAAAATTGGCATTCTTGCAGTTGAGTGATTTCTCGTCGTACTATATCAGTATGCCTTGAACACGCTATTTATTTCATTCATTCCCAATAATTGATCCTCATAAGTAACTCCGAAACCCAGAAAACCACACATGGCATACATAGCTCATCGTAATTGCATGCGAAAAAGAAATGTACTTTTTCTCTCATCCAAGCCTGAAGATCCATCCATCCCCCAACCGCCGATTCGCCTCGTCCTTGCCGCCGAACACGACGACGCCGCCCTCCTCGAGGTCGCCCATGTTGGCCGCGGCGAACCAGCCGCGGGCGCCGGGGCCCTGGATGTCCATGTCGACCTCGTCGTCATAGGGCGCCGGCGTGACGCGGGTCCAGCGGCCCTCGCCCGTCTTGCGGCCCGCGAGGCGCAGCGCCGCGTCGGCGAAGCTGGCCGCCGTCATGCCCTGCGGCGGCACCTGATAGGCCCACACGTCGTCCCAGAAGGTGCCGGCGGCCGCGTGGCCGTCCGCGGTGGGGGCGCGCTCGCCGAGCAGCAGCAAGAGGTACTCGCGGCCCTGGCTGCCGAGGACGAGCTGGAGCCCCGCCACGGAGCGGGCGCCGGGCCAAGGGTGGTGTTCTTGGGTGGGCACGAGCGGCGTGTTGGTCTTGGCCGGGGCCGCGTTGCCCTGCAGAGTCGGGGATGTGGGCGGCACGAGGCTGACCCAGTCGCCGCGCGCCACGACGCTGACCTCGCCGCAGCTCACGCGGTCGTCGAACTGGTCGACGCCGAGCTCGAGCACGTCCAGCTGCCCGCCCAGCTCGGACTCGCCGTCAAACCCGCCAAAGCGGTACAGCCGGCTCTTGGCCACGGCGAGGGCGGCGCCGCCGCGGGCGGGGCTGGGCGCGGCCGGGAGCTGCTTCCAGATGCGGCTGTGCACGTCGAAGGCCCAGACGTCGTTGGTGCGGCTGCCGTCGGCCAGGCAGCCGCCGTGGATGAACAAGGTGCCGAACCCGGCGTCCGGGTCCTCCTCGTCGCGCGCGTTCTCCGCGATGTGGCCGGCGACGGGCCGCTGCGGGATGCCGACCGCCGCGCTGTCGCCCTCGGCCCACTCCTTCCACGACTCGGTGCGCCGCAGCGGCTTGATGCCCACGAACTCGCGGGGCTTGTCCGTCGCGGCCGCGGCGTGGTACGACCGCGGCGCGGGCACCAGGCTGGGGTCCGTGGCGATGCCGCCGGTGACCGATGCCGGCAGCAGGCACGACCAGGTATGCGTCTTGGTCTCGAACACCCAGACACGGCCACCCTCGTCGAGCGTCGACTCTTGCGAGGTGTCGCCGCGCCCGCCGAACAGGAAAATGCGGGTCCCGATGACGGCCGTGGCGTGCCCCAGGCGCGGCGCGGGCACCTCGGTGTGGGTGAGGTCCTTGGCCTTGCCCTTCTCGGCGGCGGTCGGGCTGAGGGGGTTGGCCTCAGAGGATGTGGGCGTGGCGGCCGGGGGCGAGGAGGAGAGGGGACGTCGGTGAGGGGTTCCCGCAGCGCGGCGGCGGCGGCGGACTCCTCGACCTCGCCCACGGTGTTGAGGGGCGCCTCGGCTGGTTGCGATTTGGCGGAGACCTGGGCGGGCACCGAGTAGTAGTCGGCCGGGGCGCTGCTGAAGGGAAGAGTGACGATGTGCATGTGGTTGTCGAGGGGCTTGTCGGGCTCAGCCTCGCCGCCGAAGATGTAGGCCGACCCACCGACGACGTTGGGGGAATGAGACGAGCGCGGCAGAGGAGGAAGGGCGATGTGCTGCCAAGTCCCCTTCATCGAGGGCCCTGACTGTTTCATATTCGGCATATGCGGCATCGAAGGCATTTGTGGCATGTTCGGCATGTTCGGCATGTTGGGCATTTGCGGCATGGCAGGCATGTTCTTGGGAATGGATTCCATGAGATCCGTCGTACGACGCTTGAGCTTTGCGAACGACTCCATGCTGGGCGAATTGGTTGATCGGGATATGGGATTTCGGGGAATTGATGCTGGGGAGTAAAGAAGTGACCTTCCTGGAGGGAACAAAAGAAGTATGAGAAGACGGCTAGTATAGTGACTTGTTCAATAGCTGGTGTTACTGTGGATTCCCTTGTTGCCTGTCGTTGTCTAAATCGACCAGAATGTGACGTAAGATGCAAGGGAGGGAGCTGTTCTATTCAAGCAGGAGGGCTTGGAGGGGTACCACCAGTTCGATAACTCTTTGTTTCAAGATGCGGGAACCCAAGGATATACGGGATCTACACCAATTTATTTCAATAATAGGCAGTGAGTGGCTGAGGTGCTGGATACGAGGTGATATTGCGAGAACGGCTTCTGAATATACGTGTTTGGGGGCAGGGTCCAGCGAATCCCCATCGTGATGTGTTTCCCGGCTTGACTTACTAACGGTTGGAGCTTGTTTGCTGGTCTGGATCATCCCAAGTGCCTCCAAGCACGCGTGTTTAGCGGGGTCGACACCCCTGCAGGAGAGAATCAGCCCCCGCGGAACACATCATAGCCCGCCCAGGCACGTGGACGTAACCTACGATAAAAGGCGCAGCAACACTAGGACCTAGCCATGCATCTGTCATTTGAAGCATTATGCTCCTAAGAGTGAGAACTCAAAGTTGTTCCAGTCGAAGTCGGAGGTGAATCGTTATTGCATAGACCCGAAAAGGTAAGGAGGTGTGGTGGTTGGTATGTGCCTCGCCATTATAGTAGCAGATCAATTGGACCGGCCTGCAGGTGACTTGTTCCCGGTGGACTGGTCCAGGCTACTGCCACCTCCGACTCTAATCGATACGATACCCCTATGTCTCTTGCAGCTGCTTCAAATGTTGACTCCAATGACTTCCGAACCTTCCTTTTGACATCCAGGTTGACATATGCTCCACCTCGTAAAATACCTAACTTAAGTAGCCAGATGAACTGAGCATGTTCGATATAGCAAGAGGTCAGTTCCACATCGTCGTCGCCCTCTAGATGGCAGAGGGAGGAAATGCACATACCACCACTTTAAATCTACCTAAGACTCCTCAGGCGCACCAAGCTAAGCGCCGCCATGCTCTCAGGCGCCACTGGTACCCGAGTTAGTCGCACCGGTGAAGAGGCGAAGGTGGTGGCGGACATCCGTTACTCTTGCTTCCTCCCTAGAACCCCGGGACAACCCTACTCATCGGCAGCATGACAGCAGTGTCCCGTCCGCCCTTCCGTGGCCGGTAGAAAGTCCCCGAGAACCCTCCTCCTACCACAGAAGGGATCGATGACGGCAAGTTAAACTTATCATCTGTCTCCCGGCATCGATAAGTACCTAGTTATTAAGATTCGAAAACCAGGTTTGCGGGCCATATTTCAATAACTCTGTATAATGCAGTACTATGACCTTGTCCTACAGATGTACTGCATATATTCCGGGGAAACTAATGCGGGGACAGGATCTTGAGTTCGTGAATACATACCCAATGATAGGAACATATAAGCCTCTTTGGAGTAGCTACTGCCCAAACTTGTTGTTGTTGGCATCGACACACCCCCGCCCCCCTTCCATCAGTCTATGCAGCTTACACAATGCTCATTACCCATATTGCCTGCCGTCTTGGCTGCTATCGTGCACCTTTCATCGTGGCCTGACTGCGCAGGCCTGTTGCGGGTAGTATGATGATCGTACGTGAGTTCAGAGACTTTCCGGTTTTCTTTCTTCACACTGGAAGACGGACGAGCGAGGGAGATATTTCCGAGACTATCCGTAAGCATCGCAACTAAGGAAAAGGGGAAAAAATTATATTATTCATGGTGTTGATTGGGATCTATGTTTTAGAAGACAGTCGAGACCTGGGAAATTATCGATATTATCCATCTCTTTCCAAGTATCAAACATATTTCATCGTAAGTTCTTCAAAAAATAGAGGCAAGAGATGCACACTTTTAAAGAGCGATAGCCAAGAGGCGGGGTGTATTTCTCGGACCTGGCTGTCTACGGCCGCAGACACGGTCAACTATAGAATAGTAAAATTGAGCGACCCCAGCTTCGCAGCTAGAAATCGCTCGCTGATAACAAGAGGAGCTCGTTCCTTCTCAACCCAAACCATGCATCCGCAATCGTGAAGCGTTCAAAGAATGTCGTGCTCCGTAACAAGAAACAAAGCGATTCAACATTATCCGCCCGCCATTGGTTTACATCTTCCTGTCGCCCTCTACCGGACGCGCACTCTTCTCGATGTCCGTCCCCGTCGTGCTGCTGCGCATAGGGTGGCGGTGATGCTCGCGGTCGCCGCCGCTGTGGTCCGAGTCGTGCTCGTCGTTCTCGACGTGGTAGAGCGGCTCGAGCACGGCGTTCTTCTGGAAGAAGACGTAGCGTTTGAACCACCAGGGCGTCGCCTTGGTCACCTGGTAGGCCGCGAACTTGCCCATCGGCACGCCAAAAACGTAGTCCAGCTCCTCGAGCGTCCGCTGCTTCGTCTCGGGCACCAGGAAGAAGATGAGCCAGAAGGCCACGAAGTTGAAGCCGGCGTAGAGCCCGAAGGCGCCGGCCGTGTCCAGCGACTCGAGGATCAGGGGGAAGGTGATGCCGAGAACGGCGGCAAAGCCCAGGCAGGTGGCCACGGCGAAACCCATACCGACTTCACGGTGGGACAGGGGATAGACCTCGGCCGAGTACGTGAATGGCACGGGACCTTCACCCGGGGAGTAAAAGGCAGCAAATATGTACACAAACAAAGCGACCAATCCTGTCCTGGCGGGACTATCCTGCATGAGCGTGCAAAGACCAGCAGCCAGCAGCGACCACATCATGTTAGGGAATGTAAAGAGCAGGAGGGATCGTCGTCCGAACGTATCGATGGTCCAGAATGCCGGGAAAGCGAACAGAAAGTTGACCATGCCAAAGCCGAATGAGCTAACCATGGCAATGAAATCGGTGGACCCGGCAGATTTGAAGACGGTGGTTGAGTAGAAGGCGATGATGTTGATTCCGCACATTTGCTGGGCAAGCATAACCGTAAAAGCCGCAATGTTGGCACGTCGAACCCGCGGGATAGTGAAGAGTTGACCGGCTCGGGTGAGGTAGTTGCTTTTCTTCGTGATCAGTTGTTCGATCGTGAGCTGTGCGTGGATATAGTAAAGGTCTCGTGCGACTTGGATAGGATGATTTCGAAGCATCAATAAGTTAACCCAGGCTTTAGGGTAACGGTTCTTCTTCATCAACCAACGGGGAGACTCTGGGCACAGGTAGATCAAGAAGACAAGAGGGACGGCCGGGATAAAGGGGGCGCCTTTCACGACAGGTAAGCTTCCAATTATCGGAGGACAGTACAGGCCAAGGGAAACTCACCAAGCATAAGTCTCCAGTTGTGTGGGTGGTAAAAGCATGCCAGATTAATAGCCGTTCCAAGCATGATACCGAACGCAGTCCACATTTCTAGCTGGCTGTCAGTGCGATGTCCCAGCTCATTTCTGTATGTTATGTTTATTGGTGTATAAGGGGTAGGACTTACGCCATGACATGACGAGCGCACCTCGAATGGACGCGGGTGAATTTTCGGCAGCGTAGATCGGTACTAAATCAAGTCAGATCGCGCGATTTTGAGCATAATCAGAATCGAGGACAAACCTGTAGAAGCTTTGATACCCATTCCGACACCCATGAGTAGACGGCACGCGAACTGTTGTTTCCATGTCTCGCAGAACGCAGAGCCGATGACAGGCCATAAGCATAAGTGACCGGAGAGGAAGATGACACCGCGACGGCCAAGGTAGTTGTTTGCAGGATCCGATAGCCAGCAACCGAGCAGGGCACAACCAATGTAGGGACCGGCATTGATCATACCAACCAACTATGAGACGTGAACGTTAGCGTACGCCTTAATACACTTGAACTGTACAGTACTCTACTTACGAGTTCGTTATCAGCAATCCCGTAGTATGCGGGAAACCATATGGTAGCGCCATTGGATCCAGTCTGGTCCCAGCCTTGCACAGCTGCGCCAATGGAGCAAGTGGCAATGGTCAGATAAAGCTTAGCTGGGAGTCGCCATTTGTGAGTGACCTCCTCTCGCAAAACCTTGATCTCGGCCTCATCCAACGCATGTTCGCCCGTGAGATTCTCGCCAAAGCTGGTCGGGTCCTGAGCGACCAATGCACCTTTACGCAAGAGTCCGATATGCTCGGTCAGTCCCTTTTCCTCGGCGAAGACGTCGACATCTCTCATTAACTGGTCGTAAGGTATTCCCTTGAGAGGGTTCTTAATCCTGAGCTCGGTGTTAGAAGAATTGATCCGACTTTTCTCAAGACAGACATTAAAACCATTGAAAACAGTTTACTTACTTGGCTTCGAGGTTCGTGTTGACGACATCATCGGTAACGGGATGGGCGCTATTTTCGATATGGGTATCTGTCACTTTCTTCGACGGGCTGCTGTTTGGTCAGTATGATTGCCATATGTCATTGGAGTCGCGCTACCCACATGTCGGTCTCGGCTGAGTCGATCCTCTCAGGCTTCTCGGCCATTCTTGTGGGAAAGCGCCAAGGCCAAGGTCTTGTCTATGAGGTGGCTTGAGGACAAGAGAAAGCTTGGGCAAGCTTGTTATGCCTTGCGACGAGCTTGGTCTCGCTCTTGGGGAAAGCTTCGCTCTGAACGAAACTGGGTCTTATAGATATGACACGGTGGAATTGATTGTGTCGCCCCAGGTAATCCACACGGCCTAAAATATGTGAATGGGATACCGCAGCAGGAGGGAAGGGGAGGAGAGGCTTTTCTGAACCAAGCTCTTCGGGGGAGCCGTTTATAAGTGAAAACGGGAAAGAACCTAAGCCGAGCCTGTTCTGCTCGTATCTACTTAGCTATCTGACTACCTGGATCTTCTGCTAGTTTTTAGATTCCTTGCCTTGCAGGTATCACTTGGCCTCGAATCCATTATGTACAAAGAATACAGAGGCGAGATAGGTAGGGAAAGTTGTACCCTGCCTACCAGCCGCATATACTACCCAGCTGGTGCAGTATGCAAGGTCGCAGCAGCGAGAGCCCACACCAATACTGAAAGCAAGCAAAAGCTAATACGGTTCCTCATGGCCCCATAAGTATCGAGGTCGACTGGGGTGAGGGATGATAATGATGCGTGAATGGATGGACAGGCCGAAGCCCAACCGCCACCCCCCCCCCCGTGTCTGTCTGTCGTCCCAAATCAGTGGCGGGCCGGGGTGGGTGGTGGTTTGTCCATCCTTGCGAAGCACACCGAGGCCAAGAGGATCGATTCGCAGCTATCCGATCCACTCGAGAAAGACCTAGACACTTCCCCGCATTCCAAAGTCGCTCTAGTACTGCACATGTGCTCTGTAGGATAAGCCTCTCGCACAAGTGTGTAGGCAGGCCCGACGGGTAACGGTTGGACTGTGCAACTTTTACATCTGTACTTGGACGTCTTGGCTGTCTTGGACGGCAACAAGGATAAAGCCGGTAAAGTTCGTAGCGCCACCCTTTGGGTACCTTGGCAGCTTGGCTGGGCACTGGGACTGTGCCGTTGCTGGGGGGGGGAGATTAGACGACTTGGATCCGGCGCCATCTATGTATCTCTTCCCACCTTGCCGCTTTTGAGCTGCATGCTTTCCCTACTAAAATAATCTGACAGGAAGTGAAAAGTCGACAGGCGGTAAAACGGCCATTTGTATGTCCTAAGCTAGTCAGTGGAACAAATGCGGTCTGATTTATTTGCGGCTCTGCGGAGGGCTTGCAACCATTCGCGGCAGGCTTTCCATTTAATACCTATAGGTATGGCTGGCTGTTGTGGCCGGCTTACTTTTCGACGAGGTCTCTTTTGAAAACCTCCGCATTTTCACCCCCAGGTTCCAACCTTAGAAACTGGAGCAAGGGGGCCCAAATACTCCACCCCCCCCCCCCCGACCTGGTGCCATGGGGTAGGTTAACCAATGGGGGGAGGGGGTTCTGGAGGGGGAACGGGGAAACCAGGGGGGATCTTCGTCAGCTCTGGGCTGTCGCGCAAAACCTTGGCCATAGACTCTTGGCATCTTCATATTGGGTGTTTGTTTTGCCGATCCCGCTATTGCTGCTGATAGACTCGGTAGACTCAATAGACAGGGCTCCCAGGTCATGTGGTGTGTAGCGGGCTCGGGCATAATGTCGGGAGCGTACTTAACAAGCGCTCCCCAGCACAAATTCGCTCGGCAGACCCCGCAGGCACGTCATGGATTAGGGCGAATGAAGCTCACCGAGTATTTGTGCTGTGTATGACTGTGGCAGCTGATGGGCTCTGTTGTGCCGTATATTAACAAGAGGTGTCCATTGAACGGCCAGACGTGCAGCGTATCATGTATACTTATTAGCGAGAACCGTCCCCAATCACTGATCACCTACCTACATACTAGAGCTGTCGATGTGTGTGTATTGAAGAAGAAAAAAACCTGCAAGCTAACTACTACGTTATGTCGGCCAACTTCCTTCCCTTCCTTCCCCAGGGTTATTTAAGCGGATTCAGTAATGATTACTCCAACCCTGAAAGCTGGATATCTCTCTCTCCGCATCTGCCCACGCTACCTCGTGACCCGTTGCAAGTTCATTGGCCAATCAGTCGAGGGCAAACTCCCTTACGAAGAGTGCCAAGTGCGTTGCAGCGGCATGACATGATGGACGAATGAAGGATTTTGTTTGGTGCCGATAACCCGCCGTCTCTCCATCCCTCTGTCCCCGTCCAGACCGTCTCCCTCCGCACCAGACAGACGCACACACTCGAATCCGGTCATGCTTTACCCTCGACCGTACATTAGACCTATCCTTTCAGTTGGTAAGAGACCCAATTGATTGCTTGTTCCAAGAAAACGATGGACGTATGCAGATGTATGTACAATGTCAATCTCAGGGTTCAGTCAGCGTCGTACCTCCTGCAGAGACACAACGTGGGAAAAATATGTGACAAAACAAGCAAGGTCAGTTGTAGTAGCTAAGCGATACGATGATGGTTTGTGCTGATCCCGCCGACTCGCCGAGGCCGACCCATACACCCTGCAGTTTGCGAGGTCGTAAGGAGAATCAACCATCACATGATTGATTCCGTACGATGAAGGGATGCCATCATTTTTCCTCATCTAAGAAAAGAAGAAGAGGCTTGGAAGGAGCAAGCTGGAGGCGGCCTAGGCGGCGTGCCGCTTGTTACCTGACTACGTACAGTATGTATGTATGTATTGTTGAGTTCAGGTTACTGGCTCCAACTCTAACTCATCCCCGCGTCCGAGAGCCCGCGGCCTTACCCGGGTGGCAGGCAGCTCGGTCTGGAAGGGTCTGAGCTGCACGGCATGATTCAGATGATTCACTCAGCCTCACGTATTGATTCATATTGATCCCGTGTCTCTTATCGCAATCCGTAACTCCCCTGCTTGGGCTAGGTTCCTGATCAATTCTTGGCATAGCGTCTCCCCCCTTGTTTTCCAACTGCGGCCAGCAATATTAGAGAAAGGAGGGCATTTCGAAATACCACTACTACCTTGATGGGCTAAGTTTAACTTTGTTGTTTTACCAAGAATACTTGGAAAGAGAAGATATTAAGCTATGCCCAGCAGCGTCGTATGTTGCGACCAGGGCAAGAGATATATTTCGCGGCATACTGTACGAAACTCTCCGCCAACCATACTTGATATCTTGAGTTTATCTGCCAACTCTACCGGCTCGTATCCTAACTTCCGTAGGGACAAAAGGCCGGTAAAAGGATTTGAAAATAGTAAAAGTTTCTTCAATATCGATGTTTGGTTCCCCCCTCCCTCAAGATGATGCCGTACAAGGCGGGTGGTACGGGCTTCCTTTCCATTTGCTGCTCCCGCTCACGCCCTCTCTGAAGACGCAGGGGTAAATTGGACAATTTGATAGTCAAGACGCCCAGTTGTTCGCATGCGATATCGACGTACATGCACAGTCCTCCCCTCTCTCTCTCTCTCTCAAATCCCACCCTGTCGCTTTCGTGTCTTGGGTCGCGGTGGCGGCGGCGACGGTGACCTCGATGACGACGACCATCGGGTGCTGGCGGGTGCCCCACGCCCTCTCCCCATCCCCATCGGGACGGGGCCCCCGCGTCCGAATCCGCGCCCGACCCCTGGACCATAGATGCCGGGGCCGGGGAGGGGGGACATGTTGAGGGTACGAAACCGGTGGTGGTGGTGGCGGCGGAGGTGGGAGGGTGTCATAATAAGATTGCTTTGGCCTTTTGTTTCTTTTGGTCAGCATCTCCACTTCATACATTCTACACCTGCTTTAAATTTATGAAGGATTTTGTCATAAGGAGTCTCAGAAATACGCAGTGTTGAGATCCGACAGAGATCGAGGCATCGTTGAGGTGTCATAGACGGGTTACTTACCACATCATCATAGTGACCGTCATGCCCGGCACGACGAGGTCATCCCACAGCTCTGGTAGTATCTATGATTGCATTAGTAAGGGGGTAGAGCTTCGGCAAACAAAACCCAGAGGATAGGATAAGTCAAAACCCACCACTGTTTGTAGAAATGGCGCCCCAGTCCCGGCAGCCGGCTGCTGTTGGGGTATCACCGGCGGTGGCTGCGTCTGCGAACCGGTACCGTCCCCTGCCCCAGCGGACGTGTCGGTACCGGCGGCCGGCGGCGGTGGTGCTGCAGGTACCGTAGTAAAAATCTGTGAGGCGATGCCCGTCATCGGCGCCGCGCCAGCCGCAGAGGCCTCTGGTGAATTGGGCTCGACCACCTTGAGATCGTAGCGGCCCTGGTTCACCCACCACGTGACAGGTGTCACATGGGCGAAAGATGCGCGGATAAGGCGTTCCATACCCTGTAAAGAGAGAGGGAGTTAGCTCCCGAAGTTTTGGTGGAACGTTCCAAGCTCTTGGGAGAGTAGGAGAAGAAAGTTGCCTTACCTCCCATGTCTTCGCTTTCTCCCAGGGAAAAGTATAATTCCGCCCAACCGCATCATGAAAGTAGATAGGCAGTTTTGCAGGCGGCCGGTCGGAGGAGTACGCCCAACGAGGGTCGCCCGGCTGTACTGGCTGTGGTAGAGACACGGATGGCTCCTCTGTTGGCGGAGGAGGACCACTCGTTCCGTCGCCAGTAGTAGTAGTATGAATAGGAGTAGTAGCTTCCGTCTCAGCTGACGACGACTGCTGTGGTGAACTGTACACGACAGATTGCTTCCCCTTACTGGAACTACTATCATCTGGGGGTGGTGACGGCGGCGGCAGTCCGTCCCCGGGCCCAGACGACCCCGTTGCGACATGATCCACTTCCCCAGACCCAGTGCTACCCACTATCGATTCTTCGGGCGGTTCCGCCTGCGCCGCCTCCACAGCAGGGGCGGCATGGTCCATAGTATTATTCTTATTGTCTGGCTCTGCGGCGGCGGCGGCCAGCATTTCGCAGAATGGGTGACCGAGACTGGAAGGTGGTTGGGTAGCAGATGTTTGTTTGGACACGGGCGGCAGTCGGCGGTGCAGTCAGCCTGGGGTTTGCCTCGCGGGCTTTGCCTGCAGTTAGGCTTGCTTGGGCGCCCCTATCATTGGTCCGGTTACCCCGCCGCCGTCCGTAGGGAAATCAAACAGCCTGGAACAGCTTCTACTTCTACTATTTTGTTGTGTTGCCTGCACTGGCTTCTTCCATTATAGGAGGGATGCCGGAATGAAACACGTCCAGTCTATACTATACTTGCATCCAGTCTAGCATTTATTCCTATACTTGCATCCAGTCTGGCATTTATTCCTCTAATCTAACCTGACTTTACATATTTGAAAGTACCAATACAGCTCTGCACATTAACTATGGCATTTTCTCGTAGGCTGGGTGTTAAATCATTCAATGAGAGCGAGAAGCAGCTCAGTAGGCCTGATCATGCCCAGAAGTTCGAGGACGCCACGGGCCAAATTCTCAACAGGCGGCCGCATAGCTGGCAAACCACACTGGTTGATTCAGATCTCCTTCATTGAGGCGTAAATGAGTGGTATAAATGGCGCTCGGGCTAGTGGTCATAACATCTCCGGATGTTGCGTGCCATTCACTTTGTACGAGCCCCTTGCCCGAGAACCGGTAACGTATTGGTGAGATGTGGACAGCTCCGGTATGAAACTCGCCCCGTCTCGAGGAGGGCTTCCCAACCTTTCTATTTAATATTGGCGAGTCTTTAAGCCTTGGGTCGCTCGCGAGACTGTCATTCTGGAGCTGCTGCTTCTTAACGGCTCTGCTTGGATAAGAGTTCGATGTTATCGAGTAGAGAAGGACGGAACTCGCCCTTGGAACAGCGATACATCGCTGCAGTTGCACGTTTTGCCAGTCCACAACCGTGGAGTCGTCCAACGCAGCTGTAATGAGGGCATCCGAGGATCCAAGTCGCATCAAAACGAGAACCCTTCGAACCCACATTCCACGAGTGCGCGGTTGTTCCCACCCGCAAGGTTCTGGCTTGGCCCCTATAACCTGTAGAGGCAATCGAATAAATCTCAAGCGTATCTCAGCTTGGGGCTGGCGGAGCTTGTCTCCTGGGGTTAATTTTTAGATTTTCGAGCCCATACCCTGCCGATGCCAGGTCAAGAAAGTCCAAGATTCACCTGGGAGTCCAGTCCTTGGGTAGGTAGATACTTTCTGGTTGGCTTCCGGGTCCAGAAAAGCCATCAGTCGGGTACGGCTATCATAGATATACTGTACCTCACCAATACGATTGGGATCTCACCAGAGCGAATTGCGCCAGCTTGAGATTGCTCATATCTTTTTCGAAATTTGCCCCTGGAGATCAGAGTTCCGGTGATAATATAGGGGATGGGAAGTACACCGGCCATAGCCAAGGGGTACGCCTACATAGGTGATTATGGTGGTCGCCGATGGGCTGCCAGAGTCATTGGAAGGCATGGTGCGAAGGCATTCAAGGTTCCCCGAAGTACTGGAAGCCCTGAATGCTAATATCCTCGATATATAGAATCTCTCCCCGTTCACTAGGCTTACCAATTGGTGAGTTGTCAGAACCTCCTGGTCGATCCAAAATCGATGGAGCAGCCCTGTAACTTGAGGCAGGCTCTGGAATCTGTCGGATGATTTAACATTCTACCATCATGAGATCAGACCTTATCTGCATATCAGGTTATGGTATCTTGAGGTTTAGGCCGAAGCGTGGCGTGCTGCGTGGCCTATAATGGTTCGGTAGATACTGGCTCACGAGCCGAGTCCTCGTCAGATGCATCGACAGAGTGCGGCACGCCTTCCCTATGTACTAATGCCATATGATGTGCGGACTCGCGTGACTCGTGCACTTCATGCGTTGAAGGTTCCGGATTGACGGAACATAGTGTCATGCTGTGCCCATATTTGGAGGGAAAATTCACGGGAACTGCGCGGTATGGCGCCACTCGCTGTTGCTGTCGACGACGGAGAATCGGGGTCCTCCTCGCTCTCGGGGTGCTAAACGGAACACTTCGTGCACCAAGCTCTCTATCACGATTCAACGAAATCACTAGCCCAGGTCTACAAGTCGAGGCAGAAGCAGCTTGGCCCATAACTTTCTCAGGCACTGAAAATGGTGATCTAACATGCCAAGGAGATTCTTGCGCAAAAAAGGTTCACACACTATCTTGAACTGTGAAGGAAGAGGTCTTGGGGGGGGGGGCGAGAGAGCTTTCGGTTCACATGCTAGAAAGGCAATCAAGTGAATGGCCTCGATATGGAAAGTTCCTAGTCTCAAGTTTGGGTACTTAGGGTCTGTTCAATGGCCCTGGGAAGCACTACATCGCAGTGGAGGGTCCTCCTGACGATGTCATAGATCCCCTGAGGCTCCCAGAGATGCTCGACATCAATACTTCGCCATACCCTGGAAGTCGCGAGAGGGATCTCACAGAGGCCGAGGATTTGATACAGCTTTGTTGTCAGTTGACGTGACCCCCAGGAGATGCGGAGCAAGAAACATCATTTCGCCCTGTTGCTGGGAAAGGCGCACTACGGGACGCATCGTAGATGCTCGAGGGCGCCTAGAAGAAGCGGAGCATCGAATGGAAAGACGCGCCAAGAGCGGCTCTGCTGGTCTTAGGCGACGACCAGCTCGGACTTCTCGCTTGGCAAGAAGTGGTATATATGGCTATTCACTGATACAGGGAGTCAAGCTCGACCAGGAGGAACACTATTGGTGAGAGAGGCCTGCGACCGAGAGAAGTACCAAAAAAGCCACCGGTTCGGACGGTGAGCACCCAGAAAGGATCAACCATGTGTGATGCAGGAAAAGCTAGCTCACCGAGGAGTGGGAGCTGTGTACTTAGGCAGCTGAAGCGCGACAGCCCCCTGGCTGGCGGGGGACGGTCTGGGGCGCCCAGCACGTTTTCAGTAAGTATCTGGATATGAAGAAGGACTCTTTAGCAGAAAGAGTTGGGAGGTACGTAGGATACCATGGCGATAGCAGGCAGACTGTTCAGGGGAGTGAGTGGGGGGTTAGATCTGGTGTATCCCTACAATATGACCGCCGTACCATGATGAGATAGTAATAACCTGTATATTTTCTGATTACTTGAACGAAACTGGTTAATAAAGTAAGTACCGAGTGCTGGCTTGCAGAGGCCATGGTCTCCTGGTAGGGCCTTCCCAGTCAAGCCCCCCTTTCCGGCTAGTGGCGCTCCCATAGATGGCATAAGAAGCTCACCGGTCAGCACGCCTGGATCATTGGCGACTTTATCTGGAGATTCCCACTCCTCATCCATTGTGACAAAGCCCCTGCCACTTGGGGGCGTACGTCAAAGTCGCAGGGTTGCTTTAGTCAAACGTCGAAGGACGAGGAGGCCTGGGGAAAGGGGTTTGGTTTCTGACTGCATACAGTTTCGTGACACGACCTATGCACATAATCAATACATAAGTATATACAGGGACAATATTGAAAAATTAATATTTATCCGGAGATTTGATCTACAAGGCTACATACGTAAATTTTGTTTCTGGGTATATGTCGTGTCAACTGAAACAAATAACACGGACGGAGCATCAGTACTGGTAGCGGCAAGCCAGCCCGGCTGCTGCGGCCGCAGAAGCAACCAAGTGCGAAACACCAACCAACAGCCCAGACAGACGATCGCTTATCTCGCACCACAACGTGACGTCGAAAGGATGCGCTGCTCGGGACCCGATTGGACAGAGAGGGGAAGGAAAGGAGGGCATACACATAACGGCCAGCGCTTGAGATGCGTTAGCTAGCGCGTCGGGTCTAGCCTTCCGTTTTTGGGCATTGGGCAGCAAATAAAGAGAAGAAGAAAAAAAAGGGGGAGGGAGGACGACAGGATAGGACTATGGCAGATAGATGAGCTGGTCAGCAAGGGATGGGCGAGCTGAAAAGCTACACCCGGATCGACCTTCCTCTTCTTGTTCTTGTCCGTTCAGTGTGTCCCTGTTCATGTAGTATGGATGGATTACGACCAAGTATAGCGACGGGGGAGGTGAGCGAGTTTTCGTTGATTCTTCGCCCCGTTCCGTTGGGTCCTCCTTGTCCTTGGGCTAGGGAAGACTCAAGCTAGGCTTTCTTATCCGATGGGTTTTCTTTTTGTCTCTTTCCAAGCCAAGCGCCCGCCCTGTCCTGCTTGTTTGCTGTCTGCCAGGCGGCGGCTGTTTCGAAACCCACCCACTCACCATCTCCATGCCAAGACGAGGCAAGACACGATGTGGGCGTTGTGATGCACATGTCTGTCTGCCTTTCCATCCTCTCTCTCTTCCTCTTTGGTCTATATCGTCAAGGCAGGATTACAGTGCAGATTGCGACAGCCCAGAACTAGATAGGCATGCATGCATATAGGGAGGGATGGGGGGAGGGAGAGGGGCTGAGGGGGGTTTAATCTGGACGTTTTTGCTTCTTCACGTGAATGGCGCGATCTTCTGCCACGAGAATAGATGTCAAACTGCCGCAAAGCCGATCTCTCTTCTCCCCTGGCGTTTGCCCTTTCGTGTGTACAAATACGATAATAGGCAAGTACCTAGCTAGCCAAGTTACTTACCATCCTACTGTTGCATAGATGGAAACCCAGCCCCCCCCCCCCCACACACAATACACTGCCACGAGGCTTATTTCTCACTCATAATGCAATCTGGGTCCAGTCCGGTAAGAGTTCCGGGTTACATAGTAGGAGGCAAGGAACGAACGAACCCAGAGAGCCGATCAGCCCGCATGACGCGCACCCGCCGGGATCCTCTGCCCTGTCTGCCCTATACAAAAAGAACTGCATGATTCGTTGCGGCCTAACCTATAGAAATCGTACGATGCGTAGTAATACCAAACCCGCAATTGGCATGGATGGGAAGCCTTTAGGCTCAAGATGCTGAGGATCGGCTCCCAAGATCGGCTCCCAACCAGGTGCGGAGGATCTATGTAGTCGACTCGTAGTGGGATTTTGGGGGGGGGAACTGGGAAGGGTCCTCATTGCTCGCAAGAGATATCATGTCTTCGGGATAATAGTTTACAAGTCAAAGGAGCAGCGCCAATACTGGCAATACTGAGAAGCCAAAATAAAGGGGTTATTGTATGAAATCGTTCACATCATGACTGTATTCATGTATCCAGAATATACTTAAACATAATACGAATTACTCCCAACAAAACAAAACGCCCCAACGGTGTTGTGATATCAAGTGTACCAAGGTTGAGCAGTCCGCCTCAAAAGGTATCTCAAACTCCCTGGAAACCGTCCGCCCCAAATCGAATAGCCGCCAAGACAAAAAGAAGATAGAAAAGGGGTTCCGTAAAAATAGACCCGAGCATCATGCCTAGTAGTCGTCGACCACCTCGCCCTCCGCATCCTCGTCTTCGTCGTCATGGTCATACTGTCGGGCGCGAGGAGCCTTGGCGTTCTTCTCCGGCTTAAGGGGGTTGTTCAGAACCCAGCCCCCGTTCCCGTCGGGGACGATGATGGCCACATCGAGGCGCGATGCCCAGGCGATCAGAGTCGGGTGCTTCTCACCATTGAAGATGGTGCGCTGCTCAATGCCGCTAGCCGCATTCTCCAGGTGCTTCGCCAAATGTTCCATGTGCTCGTCCCAGGCACCCGGCCCGTTGAACATATGCGCGCACCCAGAAGCCGGGCAAGTCATGTATTCGGGTAGGCTGCAGCGGGGCTTGTGAGCTTCCTTCTGGAACGATTGCACGCAGTCTTCCCATTCCGGTACCGTGTTCTTCTGATTGAGTTGCTTCTTAAAGTTCAGGGGCACATGCATGCGTCGGACATGCTGGGTATAGAGGTCCTTCCGGTTGAAGATGGCGCCGTTAGGCAGGCTGGGGGCGTGAGGAGAACGAATCGACGACGAAGAGGAGTTGGAGACTTTCGTGCAAGTTCCTTGGTTGCAGAGCCAGTAGAACAGCAACAAATGTTGCGAGGCGACATGTCGCTTCCACTCATTCTTGGCTGCGAAAGTGGAGGGGCACCCCGCAAAAGCAAAGACGCAGACGAACGGCCTCGTGTGCTGTTTCTTGATATGGTTCTGAAGACTAGTCTCGTCCTTGAAAGTAACGTCGGAGCATTCAGGGCAGGGATGACTGGACAACGACCCTGATATCGCTGACTTGTCTGCCAGTTTATTCTTGCTGCCCAAAGCACGAGGTTCGGTCTTGACCCTCTTTGGTTGCTGAGCCTGCTGGGATATGCTGCTACGCTTCCGACCCCGAGGGCTGCGCTTCGCACTGGAGCCTCGCCTCTGATAAGCCTTCGGCTTGTAGTCCTTGTCATCTTCATCATCCTGGATGGGTTGAGGGGGTGCTTCAAAATCGTCCATGCTTGTGTTATCGTCGTCTTCAGGCTCAGGGAGTGGGTAGTTGTTCGAGATGCAGATCTCTTCCTTGACGTGGGGAGTCATCTCCGTAGGACTGGCTTGCCGCATTAGATGGATGGGTTCTGTTTGGCCCATCTGATCCATCTCGAAGCTACTTCCCATGCTTGACATAGTGTAGCTCCGGAGGGTAGCTCGGTCGTTTTCTCCTCGTGGAATTCTTGAAAAACCTCGTCATCAAGAGAGTTGACGTCGCCTAATTTGACACCATCTGACATGCCAGTCATTTGAACCATCTGCGATGGGGTCTGTGAGCTCCATGGGTCACATTGGTTGTGGAAGGAATAGGTTGCCTCATCAGGGGGTGTTGAAGGCGTATGGTCACTGCCGCCCGAGTTCAATGCCCTGCTGCTTGCCGAGGATGGGTGCTTGGAAGGAGTTCCTTGCCGGGCAAGCATGGGAGGTGGTTGAGAGGGGATTGGGGAAGCAACTCCATCAGGCTGGCGGCTACCGAAGGCGGAATTCATGAAGTACTGAGTGCCGTTTGGGGGCATTGGGACGCGCTGGAAGCTGTGAGGATACCATTGAGCTGGCTCAAGGGTCGAAAGACTTGAATACTTCAGATCTGGGTTTATCATCTCGCTCATCAAGTGGTCCGTTGAGGAATAGACCGTCTGAATGCTGGCATAGGAGAAAGTATCGTACTCCATTCTGTCGTACTTGTCCCAAGCTACCCAGCCGTGCGTGTGAAGTTCAGAGTGTCGTTGTTAATCTGGAGTCAGGGGTAGAGGTTGCTTTGTGGCAGCGATGGTTGGCGATGCGGGTGACAAGAAGCTGACCAGATATGAGACCGTTATGTGTATCTTCGCATTTCGCAGTTGGGTTTCAACCGAAGAGTTGGTATAACATGTAAGTGGCCCCATAGACCAACAGAAGGATCTTGGATTATGGGAAGGGAAAGAATAGTTATAGGCATCAAAGAGGCAAAGCTGCGTCTGGATCGAATCATCTTGCATTGACAAAAGGTATAGACATGGGGATAAACTTAACTTAAGGCAATAACATCATGGGGGGTCTTCGAATCTGACCTCCCCTGGACACCCCTGGACATCCTCGACTTCGCCCATCCTTCCCTCGATGGGGGGAGAGAGACTCTTCGACCCACGCGGAGCCTCAGCATGTATTTTGGTACCGCGCTTATGTATTGTGTGCCTTAGGTATCGGTTTTGCTGATTGGACGTTTCCGTAATGTTTCGAGCCAACGAGCGGCTGACGAGACGATCTTCAGCAGCGCGATGTACATCCCTACAGCCCCTGTCGATTGCCCAAAAGAAAAGAAGAAAAGAAAAACTGCAAGCTTATTGGGCCAAAGAGAGTACAACCTAGACCCCCAAACAAGTGTTCGCTGGTGGGTAGTATGTATGTACTCGTACATTGCTACCTTCCATCTGCTTACACCGAACAGCAGGTGCACTGATAGCTTCCGATTTGTCCATGGTACGCGAACTACCCACCCCATTTGGACCCCAAGTCGTTCCCTTTTCCCTTTCACTTTCGCTCCGTTAGTTCTTCTCCGGGTCGAAGCGAGAGCACGAATCTGACGTACAGAGAACGACGGCCCTTCAGAATCCAATTGGGACACTATACTGCAGATGGTGAGTCTTGCGGTTAATTCTCGTCGGATGAAGGATGCTGGTGTGGAGTAACCATGGCATGGGAGAAGGCACAATAGTCCCTAATTCATGGATGCGTAAGATACCTGGAATGTGGGAAGCCGGGAGGAGGCTCAACTGGAAGGTACTGGATAGGTACGTATCCTAGTATCACCGGTACCTACCCAGTAGGTAGTCCTCGAGAATCACACTCCTCCGGTCGAACGAGCAGGAAACGAGGACCTATGTGCAGCAAACGGGGAACAAGGATGAAGAAACGGGGCGTCTGCCTTGCCTGGGTGCCGAGATGAGTGCCCAGATGCCTCGACCCTTGACTATAGGACTTAGCTCTCTCTCGACAGCTCCAAGTTGGGTAAGGACGACGTCCGATCCCTAATCCAACCGGGTGGTAGGTTTTCTTCCTTTTGCTTCACCCCCCTTTCCAACCTTACCATGTCGAAAATACGCCCAGCTATGGTGGTATTGTATGTGGAAGTCAGTAGTAATAGAAATCGAGCGTTCTGGTCCGAGCCAATCACCTGTGATGGCATGGGTAGGGCTGGAGGGCAGGAGGGGTCACGGCAAACGGCCCCCCATGTTTCCTTTTCCCATGCTGCCATGGGTACTTTCTGATGGCCCTAGTGCTCGGAATTCATATCTTGCCTACCCGTTAGTACCCAACCCAGATTGTTGGTTCCGAATCTCAGTACTTCGTAACCTAGACCCTGGGCGTTTACCAGGAGGGAAGAGCTGACACGGTAACATGCTGCCAGATACGTAAAGTAGCAACCGATCGAAACGGCCCCCAACCTCCAAAGGCCCAAAACGTAGTTTCCTCTTGTCCTGAATTGTTTCCTATCGGCCCCCACGACAGCAACTGCAAAAAACCGGGCGCCCAGGGTCTGAGAGCTGAATCGAATGCTTGCAGATAAGTAAGTAGGTCGATGTAGAAATGTACACCATAAGGCGCCCAAGAAGAAATGCATTGTCCACTTTCGAGACGATGCATACCTACTTGAGGTACAATACCAACCTATCTACTGGTACAATTCTCCATATGAAGTCAGGTATACATACTACCTCTTAATCACCTACGAGGTGCTGAATGCGGCTCTTACCTTTTATCATTTGCCCGAATGGGAAGGGCAGAGAAGTAAGACCTAGAGATATGGGTGACGCATCTCACTGCTGATTCAACATTGGATGAGCATCAGCTTTCACTTTTCTCCCCACCTCCTCTCCACCATCCATCCGGCTTGGAGCGAGAGTAAGCGCAGCGTGCCATGGAGACGGAGACGTATGCATGTTAAAGTGGGAGGATTGATGCCTTATCCTTAGGTAGGTGGTATTTATCTGATTAATCGGAGTGTGCGGGGCAGGAGGATTCGTCGGAGGGAAAGAAGGAATATGGGATGCCGCTGTACGGGGTACAAAAGCGCTAATCCGGCCTGTGATTGATTTGAAGGGGGAGCCGGGGGGTCTGGTCTGGGATCTGATGGACCGCCGGTTAAGTCGTACGAGGGTGATAATGGGTTCAGGAAACAAGCAAACAAAACTCCATCAAATCGTTTCTGTCTGTTCGGCCAGTCTAATTTCTGACCTGCATACCGTCAATGTATGTATCGGGTTAGAAGCTAGCACACGAGCAGGTTCAATATGTATCTACTCCAACTCCCACTGGTCTGACGGGCAGGGAGGGGGGGACGATCAGGTTCGTTCACCGAACTGTAGGTATACTTTATCGACTGTGATGATGTGTGATGGCGGCACGGTACGTTGATTGATTAGTTTGAGCCGAGTAGTATACTGTAATAAGTAAGAAGATCATTGAAGCAATTGATTTATTTCCTACAAAAGTGTGTGTGACCCTTTGCTGTTGCTGTCGACTCCCAATGCACGCCCGCCTCCCCCCGCCCCTTTACAAGTGTCAAGTGCAGGCACGAGCGATGACCACCCACTATCTCGTTAATAAGTTGCCTTATTTTGTATTTTCTCACTGCCTATTCGTGCATATACCATACATGCGTGCCTTTCTTTCCCCTCATGCACTGGCCTTTGGCCATGCTGTCTCTCTCCAACTGCATATTTACATAACTGCGTTACGTTATCTACCCGCTTCGATGTTTCGCTGTGATGCGTTGCTATGCAGGAGCCTCCGTTGCCTGCCCCGGACATGCATGCAACAACGCAGACAGGATGTAGATAGGTCTGGTAAAGTGTGCTTGTTACAGCAATACCTAGGTACCTACTGTCGGATGGACTTGACTGGATGTGCCATGTGTGCCAGCCAGCTCAGCCCCCCCTGAATAGTAAATGCCACAATTGCCCACCTTCATGAGCCGAGAGACAGCTCGATGATACCCTTGACCGAAAATCTCGAGCAAATCGTAGCATTAGCTAGCAAGGACCAGGAATCGACAGTGTTGCTCTCGGCAGCAGCATCACCTTCTTCACCGTTGCAGTCGCTACGACTGTGTCTCTTTCTCTGTCTGTCTCTCTCTATCCAAGTCAATCTTCACTGCATGTAAGCAAGACCCATGAACCACGAATCTGCTTTCTCCGGTGATCGTCGCGTCTTATCGGTCCTGTCGTAATAAGAAATTGCATCAGAGTTTTACATTTCTTTCTAGAAGAAACATGGGATGCGGGCCAGGAGGCAGAGCATGCCCAAGCCGGCCGCCCAACTGCAGCTTCCGCAGCGGCACTGAGCCACCTTCCCTTGGTGACAACGGAACGTGGGCACATCCATTCGGATGGATGGATGGATGGGGTTTGTTTTTCCCTGGCACTTGGCTCAAATCAAGATTCAAGAACCTAAGACCTGTTTTCTCAGCTATGCGTGTGACTCAGCCTTCCCCGAGTTTGGGCACAGCTAAAAACAAAACAAAAAAAGCCCTATGCATATCACCATGTTCAATTCCGTCATTTCACTTCTAGAAAGCCATGTGGAAGATCCTGACAATCTCGATTCTATGACGGAAAAAAAGCCTTTGCTCTCTTCTCAGCTCACCCATCAGCCACCACGGCCGTAGGGACTGGTGGCTGCAGTTGATCACCCCAGATTTAGACCCCAGTTGTGATTTAGTTACTCAACATCTGCAGAACTGGTAGAGCTGATGATGTTTCTATTTTCATACTCGTGATAGACAGCTCGTCATTGATGGTGAACGACTAAGGAGAAAAATGAAACGTAACACCGCGGCGCCAGCTAAACCCCCAACATAACCCCAATCCCTGTAATTATCCATTTGGGTATCCAAAACATTCGCTCATTCACAGTCGCTGCAAAGCCTGTGCTGACATGTACTTCTCACACACTGGGGACCCGTCTGTCTACTGTTCCCTTCGCCGCATTCGCACTATGCATCCCGGTGTCAGTCGATCTCTCGGTGATAAATATAGTCACATCTACACTTACACATCGCGTGACAACCCCCACGGGCGTGGAGGAGGAGCTTTGGCCCGCTTTGCATGACCGACGACGTCTTCGTCATCGCGCTTTCGCTTTTTGGGCCCCGCAGGGTGGCTATGTTGCTCCTTGGGGGTTCCTTTCCTTGCTGGATGCGATGGCGCAGATAGGGGTGCTGGTTGCGATGGGGGCGCCGAGTCACCGTCCTCAGAATCAGAGCTGAGAGATTCCACCGGCGGTGCGTCTGGGTCGACGCCCTTCCAATCGTCAATTTGCTTTCGAGGCAGCCCTTCGCGCCCAGAGAAGTGGTCATCGATATGATTGAAGCGTTCAGTAAAGGCCCCTAGTCCCTTCCGCTCGATCTCGATGATCCGCTCGCAGAAACCGCACCAGAACCTGGCCTCGCAGTTTCGACCCACGCGACAATGCTCGAGTTTGATCTCAAGCTCGTCTCCTTGGAGGTTATGGTTCCTTGACAGGTGTTCCTTGAAAGTCTCACGCCGGTGGATAAGTTTGCCGCAAACTTCGCGAGACCTGCCGTTATTACGCTGCAAATCACATCTCCAAGCTTCATGGAGGAAGTGCTGGCTATTCTCATGCCTCTTCCAGTCATTCTTGCTTCCAAATCGCTTGGAGCAATTCTGAAATGTGCACCCATAAGGTTTTGAGTGACGCTTCAAGTGTTTTCTATAGACTGTCAGCAAAATGAGAGCGATACTCGAGGGAATGGACAACTTACTTCAACTCACACGGGCGCTGGAACTTCTTATCACAGCCTGACTCGGTGCAAGCGTGGTAGTTCTCGGGCTTAACATCCTGTGAGATTTCTTCCGGTCTTGTCTCGACGACGGGAGAGCTTTCTTTTTTGAAACCAAACTCCTTAAGGATACCTTGCAGTTGGAGTACCTCGACCAGTTTCCTGCGTTTGTCTGGATCTTTAAGCTCTAGTTGTAGCGATGATATGTCCGATACTGAAACGACTGGTGGTTCCTGTGCAGTCGCTGTATTTACACCCTGCTTCCCACATTCTCTCTTAGAGGTAGAGCTCATGCTCCCATCACAGTTGCGGGGTTTGGCGCCTGCCGCGGGAGATCGACGTTCTTCTCCCTCGTATGATGTAGAACTTGGCGAAGTTTCCGTGCCGGTAGTACTAGAGCTCAAGGAGCTGGTCGAGAGCTGATGCTCCTGTCTGAGATCCTCTGGTGAGATAAATTGCGAGTTACTATCCTCGAAGTCTTGTCTCTCAGGGTTATTCTGCATCGACGGTCGCAACGATTGGCTTAGCTGAGGCTGGATGGGCCCAATCGCCTCTAGAGGATCTGGCATACTGACTGGCTCGTCCTCGGATGCTGGCTCTACCATGTTATGCGACGCGCCAGTCCCACCGGTCATATGACCCAACGCCATTCTTGTATCATCCAGTTGAGCCCGAGAATAGTCTGCTGGAACGGACGCAATATGGTGCAGATCCTCCTCTGTATTATGATCCTCGTCATGAGACCAGAATTGCGACTGCCCGGGCTCAAGACTTGGGCTAATTTGGAAGTCCTCGTAGTCTCCAGTCTGCTCAGGCACGCCAGCAAGATCAGACAGCATGTCCTGGGACTGAGAAGGGGGGTGAACTTGTGGCCTATTATGGTGTTAGTCGATATGATAGGGGCTAGGTCATCTCCACAATCAACATACTGATAAATGGTACCCTCCAAATCTTCATCCTTGACATTCTCAATTCGATGGACACGTTGAAGGTGGGCTCAAAAGTTGTCGGCTCTGGGCCAGATTTTGTCCTTGTTTCTGCAAGGGCCATGAGGACATTGAAAGCGACTGCCAATAGGACTTTCCTCAGGGTGCACACTCCTCTTGTGCCGATCAAGGTCGTTTGGTGTACTGAACCCCTCGGTTCGAGCACAGCCACGTACATTACAGGTGAAAGGTTTGGTATGCCTTTGCTATGTTTTCTAAAGGGGATGTTAGTCGACATATTCGGAGTCGGCACAGGGGTGTTGTTCTGCTTGGCCTCGCTTACTTGAGCTCCGAATTAGTCTTCAACGTCTTCTTGCAAGTCTCACATACAATCCCCTTGCCTTCAAAGGGGCGCGTTAACTGTTGAAGAGACTGTTGATGCGCCAAGCCCCAGTCTGCTGATGGCGTGTTTTTGGGCACGTACTCCACCATGGGCAAACGAGGTGGGAAAATGAAATTCGGACAGGTGCCCAGCCAAGCTCTGTGTCTCCGTATTCCGATCCATAGGTTCATCATAGACGGATGTAGCTGTCACGCTCTGTTTAGCAGCGTGGCTCCCATAGCCCGAGTCAGAGGGCGCCATGCCTAGCGGGGTAGTCTCGCATTCTGATGGCACGTATCTCTCGCGGTACTGTCTGGGATATCCCATGGTATGTCCCTGGAGGTTCATAGTATGGATTCGAGACGGACTACGTTCATCATCCTCTGGAAGGGCGAGGCCTTTGGGGATCCACGGGCCATCGTTGGTCGCATACCACTGCGAGATGGCATCCTGGGCGGGCATATTGCGGGAGTGGCCATATACGCCGAGCAAGTCCGGGCTACTGCTAGTATATGAGGAGGTCAGGAGGCTCATATCAACGTCTGACAAACTCGTCGGGGTGGCTAGTCCGGGGGAACATCTGTGTATCCACGGGCCCCGCAGAGCCGCTTATGCCGGAGGCGGGGCCCATGCCCGGACGGTCATCCATATCAGACGAGGTTTGCTGGTGCCTAAGATCAAACGGATATCCGGAGCATACACCGGCGTATGGTGCTAATCGGCTGGTTGGCCCCGGATCTGGTGCAGCCTGGCAATACGTCAAGGCTTTCCTAGTCAGGTGATAGATAACACGATCGGCTAAGTGAAGGTCAATGAGATGTAGATAGATAGCGGCGCGACTGCGCTTTGCGAGGGCGTCAGAAGGCGAATCGGTGAGGCGCTCTATGGCGGAAGTGTTAGTCTGGGGCTGATTCTGCCTCATTCACATCGAAGTCCGTCTCTTCTACTAGGTGTGGCGGAAAAAGAAGGAAGAAGGACAGGCAAAGTAGTAGGTAAGTAGTTGGCGCGCTATGAGGCTAACTGACATTTCAGTGAAGTAGGCAGGCCCGGATCTTCAGGTTTGCTGTCTGTTTGCTTGCCTTGACGAGGGACAAACACACGTGTAGTATCGTAATATGAATCAATGTCATGGAGATTGATTGATTTCATGCAGTCAGCATATGTGCAGTTGATTGACACTGTCGAGACTCGTCTGGATGAAACGCAGTTGCGCAATTGCGAGAACTCCAGGTCGGATCCGATTAGGCAGACGAGGGAGCGGCACACACTAGGTTAGGCTGGGCGCACTGCAACTCTCTGAGGGCAAACAGAGAGACAAAGAGGCGGGCAAGACAGGATGATTGACAATCAATCGCTCGCAACCCACCCAAATAACCAATGATGAGACTGGAATCCTAAATGGATAGCAAAGAATACATCAAATCAAAACCCTTCAAATGAATATGACGTGGCAAGGTGAGATTTGATGCTTTTTGAGAGAATGCTATTGTTCGCTGTGCTGTCGGTCTTGTCTGCCTGTCTCTTGCATCTCAACCGCACCGGGGCGCAGTCGCAAAGTCGTAAGGCAACCAGCATGGGAAAAAGTGAGGCAGGATTTTGGTTGCCTTATTCCGTGGCGTCTCGTGTACCCATCCCACCCACGCCCATAGTCATTTGATGGCAGATCGGGCAGAGTATAAGCCAATCAAGACAGCTCACTTGCTCCCAAGCCCCCGAGATGAGATGACATGTATGCTGCATCTCATCAATTCCTATCTGCTACTCTGAAGTTCCGAAGGCCTAATGAGGTCCAACCACACATCCAATTGGCCTCATCTTGAAAACGGCCTCATTGAGGGCACTTCTGCCGTTTCTGTTTCACCAAGCCTATTTGGTAATTGATTCGCTACCATCGAGATCCGGTTGGCGGCTCATCGCGACCGTGTGAAAAAGAAAAGAAGGGGGAAAGAGGCGACAGCCATGTTGAATTAGCCGGTGTGCCTCAAACGTGCCTCAAGTGCTTCTCCAATCTGCTGCCGCGGTGCACCAATACACCTCCTTGGGTCAAGGGCCGCGACACCTTGGCAACTGCTAAGTCAATACTCGTTCAGAATCAATCTTTTCCACTCCAGCCAAACACACGATGCCTGGTAGAACCAGTGATACCTGTGATACCTGTGATACCTGTGATACCTGTCCACACGCTACTCGTAGCACTCCGGCGCCGCCGAATTGTGACCACAATCGTTTCTGGGCTTCAGTTGCCACGTGGGGGGTTTGACGGTTGAGATCCGTAGAAGCACTCATCAATTCTAGGATGTCCACTCCGCACAATCTGTGCTCTCATACCTACTTCCGGTGTGACCAGTGACCTGTGTCCTGTGCGGGAGAGAAGCAACCTCTTGTACAATGGCTCGTTCAATCGCCATCAACGGCGAGTTTGTCATGCCACTGCTGTGCTGCTTCCAATCCATTCCTGTCTGTATACATCCAACTTGCGCTTAAAGTTGTCGCTCGCGTGTACTTGACAGCAGCATGGAGTGTGTGATCGTTCTACATATTGAGTATTTCAATAATACTGACATTTGCTTCATCAAAGGCACTCTATATTAGACTGTCGTCATTTTCTCCTTGATCGAGATTGATGACGAACCTCTCTATCTGTCACATAACTCTTAACGTGCTATTATCTATATCAGATCACGCCAGATCTGACAAGTAACTTGCCAAGACAATCTCGATGAGTCTGCAGGTGTGCGAGTGCCGGATAGTACCAAGTATTCCCTACTGCTACTGTGTGGGTGTATATCTGTCACTTGAGTGATTGCTACTTCAGATGTTCTGATCAAATATGTGCTCAAATACATTGAAAATGTTCTATTACTATCACAGAGCCCACGCAACGCGCGACATCATCATAAATATGTGCTATAACGTTTCAAAGGCATGCGATATGTTCTTATGCTCTCTAGAAAACAGCACGGCTATGCCAGAGGTCATGCTAACTCAGGACCCCTTGATGAGCCGCATGGCGGTGTTCAACAGACAAGAGGAGCATCGTGTTCGTGTTTGGGGCGAACCGAGACCTCAACTTCATGTTGGCCGCAGCAATGCACAACGTTAAGTCACGCAGTTTAGTAGGCGGCCACTACATGGGCCATTGTCAAGATTGAACGTTCCCGGTGGTCCACTGCCTGCCATTTACCCCTGACTCCGGCAACCTGCCTCTGTCAATACTCTGTGAATACTGCGGCTGCAGAGCAAATAAACAAATACAGCGCTTGTCAAGGACGGCTGCATACGTTTTTCTCACAGGACCCTGGCAGTAATTCCATGTAGCTTTTCAATATCGGGCACGAGCGTCATAAGCTAGACAGGTGGACAATAGATTCGATACGATTCATATCTTCCTGACTGGCAGCTGTAAGTCTCAGCTTAGTCTACTTCAAAGCCTCGGTGTGATATCCTGAAGTGCTTAGTTGGTCTCTATTTGAAGTCCCGATGCTGGCTCCTCTTCATGCAATCCTCGTCCAGGGATCGTCAATAGTCTCAGTTCGTCAACATGCATGTTTGCCCCTGTTTAAAACCGGCCCGCGCCGCTGGCTGTAGCTGTTTGCTCCGCTCGTTCATTGCCTCCCTGTCCTCTCGGCTGCATATGCGCTGCCAGCTCGCTCATGTTGCTGAAATATCCAGCAGACCCTACCTGGTACTCGGGCCCAGGACAGGCTCTTTCCGGGTTGAAGCTTGTCCGGGTTGCAGCAAACCGTTTGAGCAGAATATGCCATCATGTTGCTCGGATCTCGCTACTGGCTTGGCCCATCGGCATGGCTACCCTGATATCATATTCGGATCGAATATATGCAAGACATCCTTGTTCAATGACCATGCTTCGAGATAGGTACAGTTTCCTTGCTTAAGCTCCTGGAAACTCATTCTCCCATGTTCCTAGGAAGCTCTACCTGAATGGATTGTTATGGCAGTTTGCATGTATAGTTGAGCAAACCAATGACTCATAAAGAAAGTTGCTAGGCCATGCTTCACCTCTCGTTTGTGATAGAATAGCTAGAGAGCCAGATTGTATATCGCAATTCAGCTAAAAGGAGTCTCTGGTCACGCCGTGCCCTCCGGCTACGACATACAGACCCCCACTGCCTATTGCACATCTCGGCCTCCTTCGGGCGTTCGGCGATCTAGAAACCCTCTCTTTCACCCTTGGATGTATGTGACTTATCATCCTGCAGTCGATTCCATCTTCAGATGAGCCGGCAGAACCGTTATTATTAGCAGGGGCTTATTGGACAAGGGAGCCCCCATGTTGAGCAACTCGTACATGACCTACTACTCTTGCATTCGGGGTATGAAAAGAAGCAATCAAAGGAAACCCTTGGTATCGCGTCAAGAAGGCCTGCCGGTCAGGCCTACCGGCTGACTGGTGAGGCTACAGCGGCCTCGCTGTATTGATGGTGAATTGCATCATTATCATCATCCGGAAGGTAAGTCCTGTCGCCGCCAAGTGAGCATGAACATGGGCTTGCATGTTTTTTGCACTTTCCTCTTGCCAGGATACCTCTGTGGGATCAAGACGCAGCAATCAGACGTAACAAGCGTAACAATCAGTAATCTTGTGGAAGAGGATTGCAAAATTGAAGTATTTAAGCAGTTGCCGAGCCCTCCGGTGCCTCTTGCAGCTCTCTGAGATGACAACCTTCATGGTATTATCGATAATCGGCCATCAATATACACCTGTTGCCACCGAGGGGCTTGCCGTTGAAAGAGTATAAAATCCATATTCCCAACTTGCCAAACAAGTAAAGCATCAAGATCATCTATACACACATCATCCATCAATATCAGCGTTCTCGGCCTCGATCTACTGTTATTGCCTATTCCTTATCCATTCGCGCCCCCTTGAGATCCTCGAACTTCTCTCCTCCCAGAGCCGCCTTCTCCCACTGGAGGCACAAGACCAATCCTCTACTACATCACGCACACGCCCCTGCCGAGAGGAGAATATACAAGGAACAAACGAGGAAAGATGTGCGACTACGAAGAGTTCCTCTTTGACTGCGAGCACTCGGTCGTCCGCCTCAAGTCCTACTGCCACTTCGCCCGCAACGACCCGAACCACGAGTGCCTGGGCGTCAAGGTGCTGCGGAACTCTTGGCGGCAGCACGGCCAACTCTGTGACAATTGCGCCTCCGCCATCGCCAACAGCAGAGGGTTCGGGCAGCAGCACCAGAACCCATATGGCTACGCAGATCAGCATAGGCGGCGGCACTAGAGGTTGGGGCGGCCATTTCCCCAGGCCCGCTCTTCGGGACCGCCGCCCCTTTTTGGGGGTGGCAGAGGGGGAAAACAAGACACAAGATGGCTTCATGGAAATAAAGAGTGGGCTGTATGTTTCAGTCTGAGGTGTCTAGCCGTCGCGGAGCTGAGAGCATGGAGGTTTCGTCATGTTCTATCTTCACCGGTGAAGGTAGCTTGTCAACCTGCATCGCCCTGAGCCGGGCGTTGGGAAAAGGGGGGAGCGTCACATTTGGAGGTTTGGACAGGTTCCACTGCGGTTGTTGACCAACACCAGAAAAATTTTGTTGAGGCTTTTTCTATATGCGTCGGCGTTGCAGGCCTTTGCTTTCTGTCTGTATTCGGAAGATTTCCCCGCGGGTTCTCTATGCGTGCGTCGTGCTTCCTGTGGTGTCTGGTTGGTCCACGTCGTTCAGGGGAAAGAAAAGGGGGAAGCGGTGAGACCGACCAATCGGTTGAGTCCCAATCATCGATCCTCAAGAAAGAAAAGTCCTTTATTGTCGGTTTGCTTGCTCTGACGTTCCTGCAATTGAAGAGCCACAGCGTTTGATTGACGATGACGTGGTTGTACGAAGCGAGTTAGCATCAAGTAGTATAAGATAAGTATGATTGGAAACATTGCGCTATGTATAGTGAAGCCACCGCATAATACCTATAATATATCTCAAGCCATGCGGGCTGCTTTACACGGCGCAATAATTTGTGCAAGCCAGACCCTATCGTGACATGACGAGAGTCGAAATCTTCGGGCCGTGATAGCTAGCATATGCCAGTATCCGGTCCAAGAGTTTGATATCCCTCTAGTCACACCTTGGTTCTTGCCAATGGAGTCCCTGGGGCTTCGTAATACTGAGAGCATAGAGAGCCTCTAAACCAGCCGAGGTTCAATTAGGCTTAGAATCATAGTACTATATATGGCGACTCATTCCGCAGGGCTGGTTTGACTATGGGTATTCAGTATTTGGACTTGGGGTCAGCATGGCTAAAATAACTACCACCCATGGAGTAAAAAACATATTACAAATGATGTTACAAATGCACTGCACAATCCCATCAAACCCCATGTGTGTCCTGACGTGTTTGGCCTAGCAAGCTGCCGAAGTTCTGCGAGCATGCGCTGTCCAAAGAGCTTTGTTGAAGACTGCCCAGTCTGCAGTGAAAATCTCCAGTTTCTCAGGGGCGGCAGGGCTGTTTGGTCACTTGCAAATTCTCTGTACTCTCACAATACGTACATAACACAAGCGCACCATTCCGAGGTGGAACGAAGGAGTTTCTGGCTACTTTGAATACCCCCTTTGTGTAGATGGTTTCCGAACTTGAAAGGGATGATTTGGTTCGGGTATGATTAAGACCTGCAGGAAACGGTAGAGCATCATAAGCCACTGTCCAGAGCATAGGACCATGAATTTGAGTCCTGGGCCCGAATCAGTCGTATCTTGCTGGCCTCTGCGCACAAGATAGGCATGCAGGCTAACGTGGAGGGGTATCAAACAGCGTTAGCAGTTGTCCGGCGTGCATCAGAAAGCCATTCTTCCGATTTGGAGTACAGTATACAGTGTCGTTCGTGCCTCGTGTGACCACTTTTCCAGACCCCCCGACCTGACGCCAAAATATTCTCCGGATACTCCCAAGCTCGCGCCCCTTTATACGACGCGTTTGACCTCGAAGAACCTTCGAAGCCACCAGACCTGGAAGACAGATTCGCCGATGACAACACCAATCACAAACAGATTCCACCACTTGACTCTGCTGTTGGTGCTCTCGGCCGTGTTTCGGTGGGTTCGCTCTCGCAAGACGATATATGACTGCTCATCCTTGACGGAGTTCAGGAGATCAGAGAGTTTGCGGACTGGACTTGAGTGTTAGTATATGCAAAACCCTGATGCTTTCAGGATCCGGAGACTGCGTACCTTCGTTCTCAAGAGGATCCTTCTCAGCCTCGTGCTCAGACACGTATACTATACCGTGGACGTTGAACGAGACCTCCTTGGTATTGGCGCCCCAGTGCTCGTTGCCGAAGCAGTAGAGGTACTTGCCGTCGTGCTTGGCATCGAAAGAGTAGTCGCCGTTAGAGACGTCCTTTTGGAAGGTCTCGTACTGGCCGGACGGGTTCGAGATCTACAAAAGAAGAGGATAGAGCAGCCTGTTAGCCATCGTAACCATGATCGCGCCCCCGTGAGGCCTGCCATAAAGCAAAAGCACAGACGTACCCAGAAGTCGATGTCCAGGTTCCCAGCACTGCCAAACTCTCGATCGCCGACCTGGAAGGTGACGGTCATCTTATCATCCCGGTGGAGCTCCTCGTGGAAGCATTCGCGGCCATGGGCAGGGAGCTGAATGTTGTGGCCTAGCACAGCTGGGAAGAAGCTGGCGGACAGCAGCAAAGCTGCGGCGGAGAGGAATTGCATTGTCGTTGCCTAATCTAGCCCAGCGATCGGGGAAACCTTTAGTTAAAACGAAACAAACAGAATGGTGCTGCCTAGTCGTTCGTCGTGATCGTTCATCCGTATGCACACGCAGCTGTGGCTCACAAGCTCGAAATGTTGGAGTTGACACTTTGCCAAACAAGGGTTGCATTGGGTGTTGAGGCTCGAGGCGGCTTAGCGCGATTCAAAGGGTTAGTGGAGTTACGGGCTGCTGTTACACTGTTGTGGTGCCGTCGTGCGTGGCTGCTACTGGAGCTGGGCGGGCTGGCAGGCTGGGCATGCTTTGTGGCGGACGGGTCTCTAGGCCTGTGAGTGCCCCCCTCCTGCTCCCAAAGTAACCCCCTGATTTTCATTGAGCGAGCTCAATTAGCGCTTCCTTTATCAACCGACTGCTGCACGTCCGATGTAGCAGTTGACTGGATCTCCTGGACTCTGGAATTGATCTGCCAAGTTCCGGTCTGGTCTCGTCATCTGCACCCACTTTCACATCCACATTTCATTATCCGTATTTCGAAAGGGTCAGGTAGAGATGCTATCTACATGTGATGTGATTGATGGCTAACAGATATGGATTGGGACAGTATTATCAAACATGCAGTCTGGGCTTGGGGAATTGGGTGAACACAGTATCGTATCTGGGGTTTCAAGGCACGTAATTGCATGCACTGATGGCACCGACGTGCTGCGGATGGATGGATGTATTCATTCTCTGATGCAATCCGAGCTTCAGATGCCTGTCTTTCTCTGTCATTCAACTGCATGCTGTGGACATACTAACTGGACGTGCTGACTGGGACTCGTAATAATAACAAACCTGTAATAGAATAGGCAGTAGTATTTAGGAGACGATGGGACATGTTTAGCAGCCCACAATTCCCAATCGGCACCAGCCAATCGCTGCCGTACAGTTCCAGGTGGCCTTTTCTCGCGGCCTCCAACTGCCTTTCCCAGCTGCTGGCCAGGAGAGAGAGAGAGAACCTGAACACTTTTTTTGTGTGTGTCCCCTCGCTCGGCCCACTGCCACTTTAACTCAACCTTAAACAATCCACTCAGCGTCCAGCCGCCTCTCTCTTACTTTCCCACCCGGCATTCTTGATCTGTCTTCACCGACAACAACCCAACTTGCCCCCCCTTTCACGACGACACGACCCTCTCCATCTCATCGTATCGCAGCATCGCAATAGACCTCTTCTCTTGATCTAGAGCAGGTCTCGTTGCACTATCGAATCGAGAACTACTGTAAGTATCATTTGCCTTGAATTCCCCTCGCCTTTGGCTCTATCGCATGCGGTGCTATGCTATTTCCACGCGCTGTGCTTCAGCAAAGCCAGTCCAGTGGACTAGGATACCAGACACGAAAAAAAGGCGGCATATCGCAAGGTCTGCGCGTGCCCATCCCGAACGAGTTTGCACAACCTTCGATGGCGACCAACTCAAACACCAAGTCGGTTCACATCAGCCTTGGGACTGTCCCTTCTATTCATCTACATCTCAACTCACTGGCCCACCCCGCACACGCACACACCTCTGACTGGTCTCCCTCTAACCTGTCGTTCCTGAACCTGGGGTCCCCCTAATAGTGGCAGCCTGGGAACAGACTCGACCAGAGGAGACGCCTTGGAATCATAGCGCCGCGTCGCAGAAAATTGTCCATCTGTCCTTACTTCCGCAATCCAGCACTTCCTCAACCTAGATATTAATCACATAAAGCCCCTCCATTCTGCCCCAATCCAGTTCGTCGGCAACAATCGCTTGGCTTGTCGCAGAACCAACCAACTCTCCCTCCATTCATTTCCATCGTACATCATCCCAACAAAGGCGACTGACATTGGCCTTTTGTTCTAACTCGTTCTCTTAGACAGAACGCTCCCATCGAGCTTAATTAACATCCACATATACTTGTATCGCATCTAGCTACCGAACACCGCCAACATGGGTCTCAACATTTCAAAGCTGTTCGACAAGCTCTGGGGAAAGAAGGAGATGAGAATTTTGATGGTTGGTCTTGATGCTGCCGGAAAGACCACCATTCTCTACAAGCTCAAGCTCGGCGAGATCGTCACGACCATCCCCACTATTGGTATGCCGCTCCCAGCATTCACACGACGATTCTTCTCCCAACGTCGGCGATATCTCCCCGGTTATATGCGCTAATATTGTTTCGCGCCATGCAGGCTTCAACGTCGAGACGGTCGAGTACAAGAACATCCAGTTCACCGTGTGGGATGTCGGTGGTCAGGACAAGATCCGACCTCTGTGGAGACATTACTTCCAGAACACCCAGGGTATCATCTTCGTCGTCGACAGCAACGATCGTGACCGTATCGTCGAGGCCCGCGAAGAGCTGCAGCGCATGCTGAACGAGGATGAGCTCCGTGACGCCATTCTGCTGGTGTTCGCCAACAAGCAAGATTTGCCCGTATGTTGCGCACCAGGCTCTCCATGACTACATGTGCTGTTAAGCTAACCAAATCACAGAACGCCATGAACGCCGCCGAGATCACAGATAAGCTTGGCCTCCACAGCTTGAGACAGCGCGCCTGGGTATGTTTTTCCCCTTAAAAGATATTGTTCGATACCAGTAAAATCGGCGACGCTAATGCGATCTACAGTACATCCAATCCACCTGCGCCACGTCGGGTGATGGTCTCTACGAGGGTCTTGAGTGGTTGGCCACTACTCTCCGCAAGGCCGGACACCAGTAGAGTTGGGGTAGTAGAAGACAAGCTTGGTATGGGTATGGCTCATGTTCCGCGGGCCCTCCTCGTCTCCCTCGATAATTTCACGGTCGGTTGCATCTAAGCACCAAGTCGTTTCTCCGCAGCCTGGGTGCAATCGACGCAGTCCATCAATGACGCATTTCTCCCTCCTTTCTCGGAAAAGCCCATCCTCTGGTGATTATTCTGGTAACGCTCTCCTGGTCTATCATGAATTGCGGAAGTATGATTTTCGGAAGAATGAGGGAAAGGGGCGTACCGGGATGGCTTATGTACGAATTGATATTATGGGAAGCACAAAATGAGAAGACGGCTTTTCTGCCTTTTTTGCGATACACTGACTTACTGACTGACTCGGTGACGGCCTGTGACCAAAATTAAACCACGCCTAAGGAACCCCTAAGGGCCACCTCGAATTGAGTTCTGCGATCTCAGCATGATTATGCATAAACGAGGGTTTGCCTTGCTCGGGGGCTGGTGTGTCTATTTTCTTTCTCTGATTGATAACCTACTCTCTGACATCCCTGGCGCAGGCTGAACTCACATGATTCAAGGTTCATCGTTCTTCTGCCTCACCTTTACGTACATGTTTTACGGCTGGGGATCCACGTTACTGCCAATCCCTTTATCTTTATCACTGACCAATCGGTCGACAGGTCCGCTATCGGCATCCATCGGCTCGCCGGTTACTACCGTATCAGAGGTACCGGACTTTCTGTAGCAAAGCACCCCGCCAATAACCTTATTGATATTCTTGGGAGCTTCCATTCCCTTCAATATTGCTTTCGGTTGCAGGAAGACGCCAATTTGTTTTATTTCAGTCATACTCGGATCAATTAGCCAAGATGAAGCTGGTACGAGCTCTGCAGCGAGGCCGGAAGGTCGTCCCAAGCCTCCAATCCCAGCCAACACGCTCCATTCCCCTGTTATCGCGGCCCCTCTCTGCCGCCGCCCTCTCATCATCACCGGCTTCAGCAGTCGCACAACGACAACACCAATACTCCCCGCGCACCGCCCTCACATTCTCGTCAGCATCGTCCAAAGCCACTCGGCGACATGGCTCCTCCGCCGCCGCCGACGAGCTCCTCGAGAAGACGCCGCTGTACGACCTGCACCTGGCGCACGGCGCCAAGATGGTGCCGTTCGGCGGCTTCCACATGCCGGTGCAGTACTCGGGCAGTCGGTGTCGCAGTCGCACCACTTCACGCGCACGTACGCCTCGCTCTTCGACGTCGGCCACATGGTGCAGCACCGCTTCTCGGGCCCCAGCGCGGCCGCCTTCCTCGAGCGCGTCACGCCCGCCGCGCTGGGCCCGCTGCCCGTCGGCAGCAGCACGCTGAACATGCTGCTCTGGCCCGGCACGGGCGGCATCGTCGACGATTGCATTATCACCAAGCTCGCCGACGATGCCTTCTACGTCGTCACCAACGCCGCCTGCCGCGAAAAGGACGACAAGTACCTCGCCCACCAGCTGGCCGACTGGAAGCTGAATGTCGACAGCGAGGCCCGGCTCGTGCACGAGGTGCTCGACGGCTGGGGCCTCGTCGCACTGCAGGGGCCCCTGTCCGAGGAGATCCTGAGTTCGATTCTGGTCGCGCCCGAGGAGTCCAAGCTGCGCGAGCTCTACTTCGGCCAGTGCCGCCCCGTCATGGTCCGCGTCCGCGGCGCCGAGCTGTCGCAGCCGATCCTGGTCTCGCGCGGCGGCTACACGGGCGAGGACGGGTTCGAGATCTCGATCCCGCCGGCCGACACGGTCTCCGTGACCGAGGCCCTGCTCGAGGCGGCGGGCCCCGAGAAGCTCCAGTTCGCCGGCCTGGGCGCCCGCGACAGCCTCCGCCTCGAGGCCGGCATGTGCCTCTACGGCCACGACCTTGACGACACCACGACGCCCGTCGAGGCCGCCCTAGGCTGGGCCGTCGGCAAGACGCGCCGGGACCCGGCCGCCAAGAACCCCTTCCACGGCGCCGAGGTGATCCTGCCGCAGCTGACGCCCAAGAGCAAAGGTGGCGCCGGCGTCTCGCGGCGTCGCGTCGGTCTCGTCGTCGAAGGTGCGCCCGCGCGCGAGGGCGCCGAGATTGTCGACTCAAGCGGCCAGAAGATCGGCGTCGTCACCAGCGGCTGCCCGAGCCCCACGCTCGGCAAGAACATCGCCATGGGCTACATCAGAGACGGTTCTCACAAGGCCGGCACCGAGCTCGAGGTCCTCGTGCGCGGCCGCAAGCGCAAGGCCGTCGTCACTAAGATGCCGTTCGTGCCGAGCAAGTACTGGAGGGGTACGGCGCCTGCTTAAATAATCTACCTATGTATCTATCGATCGATCCGTCGGAAGAAGAAATTGGAGGCGGAGGCGGAGGCGCAGGGGATTGTTATTCCCTTTTCACAGATGTGTATAAGAATTCAGGGCGAAAAATTGCTGCTGTTAAAATCAGCATTCTGGTTGGGGCAAATTTGGTTGGTTCGGGAGTTCAACCTTGAGGCGTTTCATTTTAAGTACATAACGTACATTTACACTTGCACATGGCATTGATCCTTCAACGGGCATGATGTGTTTCTTAAAACGACTTGCTTCTTCCCCTTCATGTGTTTCTTGGTAGCGGGAAAATTGGAATGTATCCTGGAATTAGTCGTAAGGAGGTAGCTAAAAATGCAAAGTGTAAAACTCAAGTTTAGCAGGATGCCGATTCACTTGTTTTCCATGTTATCCATATGTCCATTCTATTGCCTATATCTACCTTACCATCGTTTTCGGATACTAGAGCTCTAATTACTGATATTGTCAACCCACTACCCCTGAATAACATGACATGAGAGGTATACACCCATCGATAGCAGGTAATCGAGGCTACCCCCGAGGCAACCCGCCTCGCGGAGCATCATGGTAAATAAGATCACAGAGAGGAACAATTCAATTGCAGGTAAGATCCGGAGGGTATGCAAACCTCCTATTTGTTTGCTTTCGAACTAGCCTCATCAAACACTCCAGCCCAAAACGCCATCATCATCAGGTGTGCATACGCACGCCTTATTTGAACAATATGCTAAACACCGTCGTACCCGATGCCTTTCCTTCCCTTCTTCTTTTTCGAGAAATGAAGATAGGATACCACCGCTCTGTGTTATATACGGCCCTTTCTCCCCCAAACAGGAAAGCGGCAAGAGATCCGATCATCACATCATAATCTTCTTCATCAGAAAGCGGCCCAACAATCGCTTCGTTACTCCGCTCCGCTCACACAACCAAGCATTATATAACAAACACACCCGACAATATACACCGCAACTATTTTCACCCAGCCTTATGTCTCGACCATATTAAGCGTTAGGGTCCGACTCAGGGAATTCAGTCCCCTCGGCCACAACAGCCTCCACCGGCAGCTCGACATCCTTGATGGGATGGAGCAGCATGGGCGGCAGACACATCCGGCCCTCGCCGCCGCGCATGTCGCCGACGGTGGCGCCATTCTTGCTCTTGTCCTCGGTGAGCTCAAACTCCTCGCCGCCATCGTTATTGACCTTGAGGCCGAGCCAGCGTCGGTACAGGTTGGGCGCGAATCCCGAGTCATAGAACCAAGTGATGCCGCGCAGGTTGTGCTCGCGCTGGCCGAAGACCGAGGTGCGCGCGCCGCCCGTCGCCGAGTTCTTGCCGTTGTTAAGTGTGCTGGCCAGCACCGCCGTGGGCCACTCGCGGTCCACGTACAGCGGATGCGGCACGAAGACGCCCTTGTAGCCGTGCTGCAGGGCCACGGTGCCCGGCCACATCTCGGGGAAGGCGAAGTGCTTCTTGAAGGCTGTCTCGCGGTGCATCGTCATGAGAAGACGCCGCGAGAGACGGGAAGCCGTGATGATCTGTGCACGTCGTGGGGGCTTCTCCTTGTAGCCAGTGATGTCGTCCGCCAGGAGCCAAGTGGTACCCTCGGGGTCAAACAGGGGATTGAAGGTGATGTAGTCGGCTTCCTCCCCAACACCCCAGACGTACTTGTCTCTCTCCATCGAAGTTGGCGGCTGAGGATCTTTCTCGGGCTCAAACCAATCCTCGGGATCGTTGGAACGCTCAGGCCCCCACACCAAGTTGTTTCGTTGAGCTGGCTGCTTTCCCTTCCCCTTCTTGTTGCCAAGCACGCCCTCCCACATGTTGTTGGGGTCAGCGATTCCCATCTCAGCCTGCACGCGTGCCATCTGCTTGAAGTCTTCCCAGGTTCCGTGGACTGAGGGGACGTAGTAACGACCATTCCTCTCCCACAAACCCTTCCGGGGTTGCTCCTTTGACCAGTTCTCGACTTTGGTGAAGAAATCGTAGTAATGACCGGTATACCTGATGTCCATCTCCCATTGCCAATAGTAGTCGTACTCGGGGTGTTGGTCAGCGAAATATTGCAAAGCCATTGACAGACCGCGGTAGACTCCATGTACGGGTAAGTCGGGTCCGCGAGTGAAGAGATCGTGTATTCCTTGGTACAGAGACAGCATTTGCGTCTCGCTCCAAAGCGTAGCAATACCCTGGAACTCCTGGGGAATAGCGACCTTGATCCTCTGCTCATAAGTCCCCGCGTCTGCCCAGACAGGGTACTTCGCCTCGTTCTTCACCTGCACAAGTAGATGCACATCATAACGGCCGCCGGATGCCAAGGAGACTTCTGTGATGAGGGAGCGCAAGTACATGATGTCTTCCTCGCGCCAGTTGTATTCGTCCCAGCAACGTACAACAACAGCCGTACGAGAGATTTTGTCGGCTGCGTTCTCCTTCGTTTTCGCGTCGCCGGCCGGCTTATCTGTAGGCTTCCCCTCAGCCGAAGTCAGCTCAGGGCTGGCATCTCGAGCAGCAAGCGTCGAATTGACTTTGGCGGCAACATCCGGGAGTTCGGTAACGCCCTCCATGATATGGAAGCCATGTGGCCGAGAAATCCTTTTAGGCACAGGGCTGTATCTGGGGGCATTGGCTTGGTAGCAGCGTTTCTGCGCGTCGGCCCAGTCCACATTTCGCCAGTCAACTTTGGGGGTTTTCTCCCAGGTGATATCCATGCCTTCCTTCTCGCCGTTTTCGCCCACGCCGAGACCGCCAGTTCGTTGCGAGTAGCCCATTCCGTACGGCGAATATCTTCCGTAACGTTCGTAGCAGATATCCTCGCTGAAGTTCAACAAGTCATAGGAGCCAAGTACTGCTTCCGGGAATCCATTTGGTCTCCCATCCATGTAGCGAATCGGAGGCACGCGCATCTTCTTCTCCTTATCCAGGAAACACTCGTTGATGTCCTCAGGCTTCATGTTGAAAATGCTCTTGGGGTGTTTCTCGAACACTTTGCTCGAAGGTCGGTCCCTCGAGGCCATCCCTTGTGCGTTGGGATCCGAGGAGGTGAAGTTGACAAAAGCCAACTTGTCAATCGGCGGCTCGTCCTGGGGGCGGGGATACTCAGGCTCATTCTTTTGGAAGGATACCATGTTTCTCACGCCTCCATAGTATCTCGTCAGGAAGGGGTATTTTTCCCATACCGGCGGCGGCGGCGGTCGTTTCGAGATCAGGCCGCTCGTTAGTCTTCTGTTGTCGTTCTGGCTTGCGCGGATGAGGCTGAACATGAAAAGGAGTATGGTCGACACCAAGCCGAAGCACATGTACCGCACCACTTTGTTCGGTAACCGATAGCCCATTGTCCTTCCTGGCCGCCGCGGCAGAGAGAAGGTTCGTTTCGCCATGGGCGTCTGAGAGGAAGGTAGGGAGGTCGAAGTGACCCTCGAGTTGCCGGTGCTGGGAGATGAGGTGACTGAGTAGCCCGATTCGTAGTCGGAGTCATCTGTGTAGTCGTTGGAATCGCGCTCTTTCGTGTTCGGGTTCTCGTAGACCGGGAGTTTTGATTTTACGTCGCGCGAGCGCAACGGGTTCAGGGAGAGACCTCCCATGGGGGGTGGCTGGAACAGGGAGGACTGGGAGCGGGTGTGATGATCCAATTACACTTTATGATCAATCCTATGTGTATGCATGCTACATTAGTCCCCCGCGTCCTACACGTCACGGTGAATGCCACAATTGCTGGGACTGTGAAGTGTTGAGCCGCATACCTTGTATTAGAAAGCCTTCTGCTTCATAGAATTATTAGCTGTAGTCGCGACGATCATGCCAGTCGGGTCAACAATAGCGACAACAAACAACAAGGCCGTGGGAAGTATATCGAGATTGGAGCGCAGATTGGAGCGCAGATTGAGACGGGATGGCAGGGCAGGAAGGCTACTGCAAACTCGTCCGATAGTTGGGACCAATCTTATTAGACAAATGGCCCAGTTTGTCGATGTCTCGAGTCGTCGAGTTGCAGTCCACAAATAAAAGAGGTTCCGTCCTACAGGGCGGCACGTCACTTGTTGACGACTGCTGTTTCACAATGGCGGTTGAACGAGTGGTTAGGTTGGTTGATGCGACGCGAACCGGTCGTTACTGTTCCTCGGTCTCGAGTCACGAGTTAATGCTGCTTTCCGTTTAACCAGTTTCAGACCGATCGCAAAGGAAGAGAGGCACTGAAAGTGAGGGTAAGGAAGAAAAAGAAGAACAAGGACAAGTTCCGTACAGACGGGATCCTCTCTCGCACCAGGCCAGGGCCACGCACTTACAACATGACATAACCAACCAACAGCCATTTTCCAATTGACAAGAGCGTAGGGTCCCCATTGGGAAAGCATGGATACATCGCCTGGCCAATGGGCATCCCTGTGCATCTTTGGTTTATCTGGGCAGCGATGCGGTCCAGCCTGTCACGGTCCAGATAGCTTTCTTGGCGCCCACTAGGTTGTCGTCACCCCTTTGGCGCAGTTGTCAGGAGCAACCCTTACAGTGTACACCGGTGGCTTCTCGGTCTCGGCCAGCTGCTGCCGTAACCGTCTGCCGACCAGCCGATACATGTAGTATATCACCAAAAAGGGCTGGTGGTACAGACGGGAGAGGAAGCCGAACCCTCGAGTCTCCTTACATTGTCAACAATACGCATGCATTGGACTATTTGGACGTTTGAGAAGCTGGTATGTGTCAAGTACAGTGGGTGCAGCAACTGGAGATTTGCATCAATGCAAAAGTAGCTTACGACTCGCACTACTCGGCTAGCTCAGGTTTGGCCTTGTTTCGAGGTAGCAATTCGAATAATTGTATGGGATTAGCTAACCCACTGGGCACTATAATGATCTTCTCTCCTGACGATCATCTTCTTCGCTAATAATAGTTGTGAAGAGACCACGAGAGGGCCAAGGGCGTCCAGGACGTGGGAACTAATTGTCCAAATACTCTAATCTATTCCTAGATACCACCTGGCTGGCAGCTTAATCCGACCTCAGGCCCAGAACATTCCAATCTACTAGCATGAGCCACGGCTTCCATGACATGTACCTAGTTTGGAGATCAATGTTAGCTATTCATAAGATGTATATATCGGCTTTATTTGATGCTCTTCAGAACTATTCACGCCGCGACGTTTCGCAATATCAGCTGAGTCGAGCACCCCCTTGGGCATTGGCCTCTACCGACTCAAGACGTAGCTAGCGTAGGGTATATATGCGACATGTACTGAGTCTCACCAGTTCCTCAAGCCCTAAGTGCAGGAGAGCTCAAGCCCCAACTCATGTAGGAATGGTTGAGATAGCAGTGCTTTGAGTATCTATCTGAAAGTCCCGAATTGGCTTACCTCAAGTGCGTATAGTCAAGAAGTAAGCAAGCATTTCATACTAGCCGGCGCATAGGCGATCAGCCTCAACCGCGCAGTAGTTGTCGCTTCTAAAGAGGCAAGGTATATAGAGTACAAAAATGCGTGATCTGATTTGTAGATTGCATCCAATTAATACAAGGGGTTTTGCCCTCTCCCTCTCGTTGCTCACGCATCGGCCGCTTCCTCGTCTTGCCCCTTCCCGGACCTGCGGTACCTCTCCCGGCCCGAGGCAATGGTCGCTCTCACGGTCCGGCCGCCAAAGGCCCGGCCATCCATCATCTCGACGCACGCCTCCGCCGCTTCGGGCGTCTTGAACTTGACGCTGACGACGCCGTCCTCCTCGAGGTCGTACAGTACCACGTTCGTCACCTGGCCCAGCCTCGAGCACTCTTCGCGGATGTCCTCCTTGATGTCCAGGAGCGCAGCCGGGTCCTCTTCGAGCTCCTGGAGCGTGAACATGTGCCGTAGTATCACAAGCCGCTCCTTGCGCGCGTTGGTCTCGAGCTGGCCGCCGTAGGGGTCGTCGTCGTCCCAGTTGGCCAGTTTCGCGTCCAGCTTCTGCGTCCTCTTGATGATCTTTTGCTTGTCCTGCTCGCGTGCCTTGTCCCTCGGCTTGGTCAAGACCACTTTGTCGCCTTCGTCCGCTGCCGCCTTTGCGCCCCTCTCTGCCTCCGTCTCTTGCTGCGTCTTCTTGTAACTGGAATCGGCCGCTTGGACGCGCATCTTCCCACTCGGAAGCCCCGACGCGGAATACCGGAAGTCCGTGTCGTCCAGCAGCATAATGGCCATCTCTACGCTCTGGGGCTTGAAAAAGACGACCAGCGCGTCACCCTTGAAGTTGCCGCTGTCATCGGTATAGAGCTTGATGCGTGGGCGCCCGCTGTCGATCTCCTCGGCAATCACGCCGCATTTCCGCGAAAAGGCATCGTGCACCTCGTCTACTGTCACATCTAGGGGTAGGCCGGTGACGTAAACAGCGGTATTCTGCCTGGGCTTTTTCGGGGGTCGGTCGTTCTTCCCGCCGCCGTTCTTCCGTTTCCGGCTCGGCTGCGCTGTGGTCTCGTCGTCGGCGGGGTCGGCATTCGCGCCGTAGGCTTGTTGTTGCTGCGCGATGAGGTCTTCGTCGAAGATGGGGATCCAGCGCTTCAGCTGCGAGTCGAACTCAAACTCGGTTCCGTCATCCTGGACCGCGATGAACTTATTGTCAGTCCTCGAGAAGGAGATGCGTTCGTCACTGTCAAACTCTTGTGGGTCGATCGGGAACGACAAGCCTGGGGGTGCCTCTGTCGCCATGGTTTTCCCTTTAGTGAAATCTCCCCAATGCTAGAAAAGAGGTTTACTTGCAGGTACAATAGTAGGTTAGTGAAAAGTAAACTTGAGCTCATCAGTCGGATGGAAGATAGAGCGGAATTGATTCCAAGGTCTTGGCAAGTAAGTACTTCCTAACCTGCCCATGATCTTGGCCCCCACCATGCAGGCCCCGCCTGAACTGCATTAGGTACCTCCTAATGATTACCTATGCCCCACCATCCCGCTCGGTGTAAGTCAACTTACGACATTATGATACAAAAGTGTCCCGTCACCTCGAGAAATGCCATAAGCGTGTCACCATGACTGAGTAACGCAATAACTATATTTTATCCAAAACTCCATGGGGTATAGGACAGAATACATGGACGAGACAATCGCTCAGTCTGCCGGACTTCCTGAACCTGCTTAGGAGTCTTCCAAGGTATCAATCTCATACTCTTTCGCCATCACCCACCATTCCGCCGCCTCTATTATCCTGCAAACTATTTTCAGCTCGTCCATGTTTCTTGGTGCATACACCAGCATGAACTGTCTTGGCACGGGCATTCGGAGCCACGTCTTGCATGCCAGTGGGTGGCGTTGGCCCCAGCCCTTCTTGAGCACTTCCTTCACGTCGTTCGGGTGAAGATTCATATGCATAGCATAGTCTGTGTTGTGAACATGGCATATCTCGCCTTGGCAGGTGTTGTTGAAGGGGTAGCGTGAAAATAGACCCATGCCGTGCTTTTCGAAGCAAGATGTGCCGATCCCAATGACTGCGTTGTTCTTGCGGCTGTGCTGCTCCAGGATCTTCCGAAGCTTCAAGTAACATTCCTTCGAGCCCGGTTGGTCCACCTGCCGTTGAGGCGCGATGCCGACGACATTAGGCCGCGGGCCACACCGGTAAGGGAGGGGAGTTTTCCCGAGGATACCTGCGGCCGGCTCTAATGTTGGGTCTTCCTGGAGCGGCTCGAGAGGGTCCCGTAACGCCCAAAGCTTGAACCAGTTGATGCGGAGGTAGCCTTGAAAAGTGGCTGGTGTTCCTCCAGGTCCCAGCTTCAGGTAGTTATAATAATCATTCCGGATGTAGAGGGCAACGGGCATTAGGCCAATGAGTGTGACAATAACAGAAGGCTGCAAGAGATGCAAACTAAGAATCAGGCCGATGGCCAAAGTGAAAATGGCTGGTCCGTCCAGCGTAACAGACAGAGGATCTTGTCTGAGAGACACGCTGATGGTGAGCCCATCCTCGCTGCCCTTAGTCACCTCGACCATTGAGCTCGAAGGGGCGTGGCCCGTATGTGTGTATGAGAGAGACATGGCAGATCAAAGTCGAGCAATGGAGAGTGTGTATATGTGTGTATGCGTGTCTGTGTACGCCAGGAATGATTTCCTGTCCCGAGGTAGGGCAGGTTGGTCTGCACTAGAGGTGGTGGGAAGGTCTTGTCTGGGTGCTAGAGGGGGTTCTTGTGGGTTGTAGAGGGTCCTTTAGATAAGGAGGCAACTGACTGAATTTATCAAACCTTGAGCCTAAAGCCTTGTGTAATCTTAGGCGTGTGTTGCAAAAGAGTGTGTAGAAAGGACAGAATCATAATAGCAGTCGAGAGGGGAGGGGTATCGTGGTCTTCTTATTCTCTTAGGGATTTCTGGATCCACGGAGTCAAAAGCAGGTGAACCCAATCCAATAGGTCGTGGACCCTGCGGTGGGTAGTAGGGACAGGTAACGTAGGTAGGTATGCAAACCCGAACGGGATTGAAAGGGTTGACGTCGGCTGCATCAATTGATTCATTGGAAGCCAACTGACTGACTACCACCACTAGCCGACCCTTTGTGGGAAGAGGATTCTTCGAAACACGGCTCCGGACTGCAAAGGCGAGACTTCCTACTGGATGCTTGCTGCCGGAATCGGCTCTCCACCCTAGGGCAGCTACTACATGTGCCTACCGCTCTGCTGGACGAAGCTTGACGACGTGGAGAGGTGTGAGCCGCAAAGCAGATCTGCAGGTTTCCACGAATGGACACAATAGTCGCTTCGGGCATAGTTGTCCGGCCCATCTCGTATGTGACACTGCAGCCATTTGGAACCCCAGGCCAGGTGATCCGCGGGAGGACCCAGGATACTTTTCGTTTCTCTTGGGTGGTGCTTAGCCCGTCGCCCTTGAAGGAGTCGGATTGGACTTTCGTACGCGGTGGGTATTATGACAGCATGGCACAAGGCATATCTCGATCGTTAGTAGCCACTCCCTCCAGCGTCTGCTAGGAGCTAGGTAGATACCAGCGCTGACAAAAGTATACCGCAAGACGTAATAGGTGGGGTTTCCAGTTCAAGTCAGGAGAAGAACGGCTGTGGCAGCTGCAGCCTGCAGTGCAACTGGACTGCACTGCATACCTGACGTAGCATTGGGTATAGGAATGAGTGTTACCACCAAAAGTGATGAAATAGTGCGACCAATAGCCAAGGATGATTTGGTCACCGATACCTGACCTCACCTGACCGGGCAAAGGTCAGCTAATAATTGTGCTTTGCTCTCTCCATACACGAGACGAGACAAGACCATGCGGGCACACCGGGGAAGTCTTGGCGGAAAGACGCGGGTTCCTTCATGGGGAATAGCCTGGTTTATAGTCCGGCATATGGCAATGCCCCGCATTCCGGTTTGGCGGGGCATGTTGTGGTTCGACTTGGTTCGACTTCAATAATAAGGTGTAGGATACACAGAGGCTAGACCTACTGGAATCTGGAGACAGCAGACTTGATACAGTACGGATCTAGTGACAGACACGTCCCACGTATGCAACCATGCCTAAAATCAAACTGACGATGGACATGGAAGTTCCCTTGGTTTCGTGTAAAGATAGACTGTTTCCGCACCTTGAGTTGTTCGAGTAAGTCTTGAACTTTCAGCTTCGGGCATTGGATAATGGTGAATAGTCTAGAGTCTAGACCCGCAAGCGCATATCACTTACATACTACTAAACAAGATCCTCATTTGACTCATTGGCTTAGGTATCTTCTTTGCAGAGTATTATGGTTAATTGGGCGCACCACATCCCGTCTCCAAGGAAGATCTTATGTCCCTACCCAGGAGTCCCGGGAACTTTCCTTAAACCTGGCGAATTGGTGCAGTAAAGCAGCCAAATTCAAAGATTCTCTATTTGGCCTCGAGGTAGGTAACGTAATTGCCCAAGGGACGGCTCATGGCATGAAAATTGCCAACAACCCAGGGGTTATCGTTCCACGTAGTTTACGCTTCACTGCCTTTTCGGCTTGAAACATGTTATGACCTGACATGCAATCTCATTTAGGGTGTCATATAATCATCGCTTGTTGTTGTAATTTATCAAGCCCCAGTGAGGATTTAGGTCCGACAGGGGCTGTTTGTTGTATGGTACATGGGAGAATACCAAGTTGAAGCAAATTTACTGCTTCTTCTCCTCCACAGTCTTCTTCACGCCCTCCACGAAAGCCTCAACGGCATCACCTCCGCCGAGGGGCATACTGCCACCCTTCATGTAGCCTCCGTTCTCGACCTTGACGGATAGCGCATCGGCGATAGTCGGCAGCCCACCATCGCGAATAGCCATCGTCAGACTCGTGAGGCTCTGGTGGAACTGGGGACTCCGCAAGACCTTCTCCAGTAGTGCCTTCTTCTGGCCGAGGCTCATGGCCTGCTTAGCCGCCTCGATCGCAGCCGGCGTAGGCTCGGCGGAGCTGTCGCCCGCATCGGGTTGTTGGGCAAGAATCAGCACCGCCGGGGGCAGGAAACTCAGAAGATTATCAACCTCCTCCTCAGAGGCGTGCCTTGCCATAGGTATGGTTGCGGGAGGGGGCAGGAGGTCTGACAGGTGTGGGAATGAGTTGCCCTCCCCTTGACTGGCACCTCCAGCTCCAGAACCTCCTTTCAGCGAATCGAGAAAGTTTCTTACGGCAGTAGCAGCATCAGATGAACCACCCGCAGCACTATAACATTGAAGTTAGCTGAGTTCTGGTAGTACTGGCTTGAATCTAAGCACATTCATGTTGCAGTTGCTGATTTAGCACCAAGCTCTACAAATACAAATATCCACATCTTAGGTCGTGCTTCCAACTCCCTGATCTCATGTGCCATGCAAGGTTCCCCTCGTGACTAAATTCCTGCATTCGCACCGCAACGCCATGATTCGCTCGAATGAGAGTGTACCTACGCTCTTGCTCCATCAGCGCCACCTTCTCTAGAACCCTCGCCCTCTTCTCGTACATCGCCACCGGTAGCCCCCGGACCAGCGCCGCCAGCGCCGCCGCCCCGAGAAGAGTCTCCAGGTCCCTCAACATCTTCCATCGTCTCATCATCATCGTCGGGGCGCGATGGGCGGCTGTGGTTGATCGATGCGAGCTCGGCGTTCACATTCACCTCTTCTCCCTGGAGAAGAGTATCGACGATCTGTCCGATTTTCAGATCTCTTGGGCTGAAGTAGCTTGCCGCACCATCGCGACCTTGAGCTTTTGACTGAAGCCAGAAGATGTGACGTTGAGACGAGGACATGAACTTGAGGACGAAGACTCGTCCGTTGGTCTTGGAAGACGCATGTGTTTGCTTATCGGATTCGTGGGGAACGAAATGGCCATCGGTTGGCACCATAACCAGGTCGAGTTCGGGGCTGTCTAAAGGTTCACTTCGCTTTCTCCAGCAGAAATGGATAAGATCTGTGATAGTCAGAGGACCAGGCCTAGTTCACGAAAGCAACTTGATGTCTAGACGTACCATCTTCGGAGTAGAGATAGACATAGCCCGGTTCGGGCTTTGCTGTTACCTTGTAGGGCTTCTGCGACGACTGGTTGGGATGTTAGCGGCCAAATTGCTTGTTGGCGTAGGGGTCCTAGGACAGTTTACATCAATGTCGCATATGCCAGCCTTGAAGGTTATGATGGGGTTGATAGACATGATGGGCGACTTGTAGCTGACGATCAGAAGTGGAATAGACGAAAGGTAGAACGGGTAGGTATGGTGGGTGAGGATGACGACTTCAATCTCAGGTCAGGCTGTTTGTCACAGATATCACAACGCACTCTATTTGTATGCAAGGCTACCACGGAGCTTCGTAGGCAATGGGTGAGGTGAACAGGGAGCTTGGGCCTCAGCAACTCCCAGACCGGACTTAAACCCCGATGACATAACACCCCACTTGTGGCTGATGCTCGGTCCCTAAGATTTTCCTCAGCCGGCTTATCTTATCAAAATGCACGAACCAAGCAACCTTGGGAATTCTTCCAGGGCTGGAAAACCCACAAAGCCAGCATTTTGCCGATTTTTGTGAGTGTGTGCTTGGGACCAAGAAAGTCGTAGTCTATCAACCCACCAACGACGAACACCCGCGCAAACACCAAATCGCCCGACAGGTAGGACAGAGAGATTTCGGTTCTTCTCTTTATTTTTCTTTTCTTCCTTTCGGTCAACCATCCTCTCCCCACGACGACAAATCGACCAAATCGTCAAAATGTCGGCTCCTACCAGCAAGACGTTCGGCAAGTCGACCCGGGAGGTGCCTCACCACTCCCAGAAGGCCCAGAAGTGGTACCCTGCCGATGACGAGGCTCAGCCCAAGTCGGTGAGTTTTTATGCGATCCAATGCGGCAGCATGACTTGTTTCTACGATATCGAATTGGCATATGGCTCTTGAACATTACCCGCCGCTCCGAGGGGCATCCGATTTCACGATACTGGGCTTGGTTATAGCGTACGGGGGGAAGGAAAGGAGGGACTGGGCATGCCTCATGCTCAGTTGGGAGCCCTGGATACATGCCTTTGGGTTTGCATCTGAGCTGAGACAGCGCAAGTCCCAGAGCAAGCACGGAATGGGATATTTGTTATCAAGGAGCCAGCGGGACAAGATGCCATGCCACTTCGATATGCGACGGAACAAGCTGCGTGTTTCTTCATTGGACATCCTGACTGACTGGCTTTCAATAGGTCCGCAAGGCTGTTCGTGCCTGGGCTCCCCGCTCAACTCTCCAACCCGGTACCGTCCTGATCCTGCTCGCTGGCCGTTTCCGCGGCAAGCGCGTTGTCTCCTCAAGAACCTCGACCAGGGTGTTCTCCTGGTCACCGGTCCCTTCAAGATCAACGGTGTTCCTCTGCGCCGTGTCAACTCCCGATACGTCATCGCCACCTCCTACAAGATCGACCTGAGCGGCCTCGACACCAAGAAGGTTGACGAGATTGCTTCCGAGAAGTACTTCGCCCGTGACCGTACCGCAGAGAAGGCCGGTGAGGAGGCTTTCTTCAAGCAGGGAGAAAAGCCACAGGTACGTTTGGATTCTGCTATGATACGGACAAGAAGGGGACTAATAAACTATGTGCAGAAGAAGGAGATCAGCAGCAGCCGCGCGGCAGACCAGAAGACTGTCGACAAGGCTCTGATTGCCAGCATCAAGAAGGTCGACATGCTCGCCAGCTACCTTGCCAGCTCTTTCAGCCTGCGCAAGGGTGACAAGCCCCACGAGATGAAGTGGTAGATACCCACTTTGTCTACAACGGCACGGATTCGGAGAACTCGCGAGCTTTCGTCGCATGGGATGATTTGTTACTTTAGGGGCGAAAGGCAACTAGAAAGGTCGCTATGAACAGGCTTGCGGAATGTGGGCGGGCTTGTCAATTGCATCTGGACGTTGAAGGTCATTTGGTCACATTGATTCTGGCGTCCGTAATGAGGTTCACAGTCAACAAACAAAAAAGAGAGCATATGACAAATCTCTGGTCGGTTCTGGCTGTTATACAATGACTACACAGCATATGGCGTTATTCAATGAGGAATGGGAACATGTGATCCATGGTACACCTATGATTTGGGCTAGAATGCTCCATGCCCATGCGGTGCCTCCGTAATCCATATCGCAGCCCTGCTTGGATGCGTTCACGTGTGACCTCAATCAAAATAATCACGAATAACATGATAAGCCTCTTGGCCCGCCATCCCGCGAAACGTCTAATTCCTTTATGCTTTTCTCTAGCTATATAGCTGCCATAACATCGTTAAGAAAGGCAGCATAAATACGTTCGATCCTTGAGTTAAAGTCTCGCCATTCCGGATCCCAGCAAGGTGGGTAATCTGGGGATTCAAGTCTCGCGCTCCGCCCAGCTCTGGATCATGCCCTCGAGCGTAGCATCGTAGTGCTTGATTGTGACCTTGCCCGACGCCTCGTCCAGGACGAGTTGGCCTGTACAAACACCTTGCGGGGTTGCTTGTTGCGGACCACTTCGTCGCGGACCTTCTTGCCCCAGTAGTCGGCATCGACGCCCGACATCTCGTTGAAGAACTTAATGCCCGTGTCGACGTTGGCCGTGGCCTTGTAGATGTGCAGCTTCTGGAGGTAGTCACCCACCGCCTTGCGGCCGGTGGTCAAGATCTTGGACCGGTCAATCTGAATCTTGATGTCGCGCGCGTCGTCTCCGGAGTACTCCAGTTTGCAGAAGTCGTCGCCGGCCTGGAGGAAGCACTGCAAGATCGAGAATCGAGCCTGGGAGTGAGGCTGTCCCCACTTGCGGCTCTTGGGGTCGAACATCTCGAGGGAGACCAGACCGGCTCTTGCCATTGACAGGTAAGAAGTGTAGAGAATGTCACCAGCTTCGCTGTCCATATCGACGGAACCGTCGCCAAAGCCGAAGATCTTGAGCACGGGGAACTCGCAGCTGAGGAACATGGCCACCAGCTCCGCTCGGCACTCCTCGTAGGCACCGGCTATGCTACCGAAGACAGAGCCCCAGGTCTGGCCAGGCTTGTACCAAGTAGTGACGGGCTTGCCGGTCAACGGGGAGACCGGCGGGTTTGCCTTGTCGAAGTTGTATTCGCCCTCCGACGTTTCCTGCAACAGCTTTCCACATCCGTGTCCAGTCAGTTCGTGCAGACCGACCTGAACCTCGAACGATGCATCCCTGTACTTTCTGTACAAGTCCAGATCTTTGTCTGCGATGAAGGGGATTTTCTCATTGGGAGCCTTGGCAGACAACACATTACCAAGAGATACGTTCTTGAAACCCTCAGTTTGCCTGATGTCGTCGTAGTTTGGAATATTGATACCTAGGATATGTCAGCAGTCAGTCATGCAATAGACCCCGCGAGCAGGAGGCTTGGCAAGTACTCACCAGCAGGGATGCCCGAGCCAGCAAATGTCATAACCTCAAGCGAGGTGAAGTCAGGCGCGAGGAACTTATCCTTCTCGAAGGACTTGTCCCATGGCAAAAGGGGAATGAGACTTGGGGCAGCGTCGACCAAAGCGCCGAATGCTCTAGTCCGTTCTTGGTTCACGACGGCAGCAAAGCCTTCCCATTCACCCCTGATTCCAGCCGGATCTCTGTAAGTCTCAATGAAGCCAATGTTGCTCTCTACCGCTGGGCCCTTATCCCGAATCCAGAAGCGTTGGCTATCCTTGAAAGAGAGAAGCGAGCCGTCCTTGAAGGACTTGGCATATGCATTGTACATCTGTTTCTGAGTGTCGTTGGCGCCATTTTCGGCGGCTTTTTGAATGTTGTGGGTGACAGCGGCCATCTCCTTAGAATGGTCGCCGTAGACGAGCTTGATGGTCTTTCCTGCCAGCGGGCCCTCGGCGATTTTGAACTCGGTCTCCTTGCCGATATCACCACCTTCGCTGGGAACACTGGTGTCTGCAGAAGCAATCAAGATTTCGAAAACATTGCCACTGTTGGTCTTGGCGAGTCTTGTATTCTCGGGCAGTAGACCTTTGTCACCCATCCAATCAGCAACAGCGTCGATTTCATCTTTAGTGATGTCTGACGACTCGGGATAGTAGGTGGTCATGTGACCCTCCCCCGGGTATCCCAGATGCATGAGACCAGGCTTGTCTGATGAGAAGATGCCGCCCTTGGTAGCTTCATAGAACTTCTTTGCTTCCGGGGAAGTAGCCGCGAGGGCAGCAACCGCAGACTCGGAGCATCTCGGGATAAACTTGGAGTCTCCAAAGCTCTTGTAGTTGCCATTGTTACCAAGGAACTGGGCGCTATACTCCAGGAATTGCTGTAGTTCCTCCTCCGAAATGCCAGCCTTGGACTGTAGAGCCTTCCAGTCACCCCCGGTGCTCTTATGCAGTGCTAAGATGAAGTCGTAAATTGCCTCAGATTCGGGCGAGATCTGCCGTAACACGATCCTTGTGCCCGAGAAGGAAGCCCTTTAGGAATGTGTTATTTAGTGTTACGTCTGTGGGAGTCGCACCTGCACGATCCACTTGTCACGTGTACGGAGGTTCGGGGTAGCAGAAGTCGACAGGCTTAACCTACTGGCTGATGAAGTGAGCATATCGCTTCTGCCTGTCGTCCAGAGCTTCGAAGTGCTTCTCGATTTCCAGCCTGACGATGCTGGGAGGGGAGTCGGCCAGGTAGTGTTTCAGATCGTCGGCGTGCATTTTCGAGGGTGTTGCGTAGGATCGGGCCCAAACGTGCTGCTTGTTCTGGTATTTCAAGGGTTGCGATGCGGCGGCAGTGAGAAGTGAGGTGGGATAGAAACTGCCAGCAGTCGTGAGGAATCTAGATCTCGAAAGGCCTTGTCTCAGAAGACTTCGAGGAAAGGTTGAAATGGTCATTGAGGGAGAGGGGAAGTCGGCGCCCCGTCGTTTGCCGTAGCCGCTTTCTTTCCACTTTCACTCAATACCTTCCTCACATAGGCTGAGCGGGGCCCAATAAGCTTTCTGCAACTCAATTCTCCGCAGGCGGACTACAGCTTGACCCTACCTACTTACCTAGGGTCACACACATAAGCTGCAGCAGCGCTAATAAACCGTCTGGTCTGGTGTTTCTGGTCCTTCCCGGTGCGTGGTTTGTCGTGTTTCTTAGGTATTAATTGTCAATTGCGAATCGCTCATGAAACGATACCTAACTTAAGAGCAAGAATCGGGAATCCTCACGGTCTAGAACTAGAAACCAAACACCGAGATCACTAAGCGCCGGTATCCGCCACAACAAATCGATAAGCCTGGTAGCAACGGCGAGAGCCGGGTGTGCCACACGTTGCTGAGTCAGCCATGGCCAACTCGACAGTGTAAGATCAAGCAAAGAGTCCAACCATGGGGGTATCCCTTGCTCAGATCTTATACATGGTATATTTATAGTATTTTGTGGTTGTATCTTTCTCTACGCGGATATGAGTTTTCTTTGAGGGCATTCAACTCGGCCAATATGACCAACCACAAGAGCTTCAATGTGTCTTCTGCATGAAGTTAAGAAGGCGTCTCTGCAATACATACAGCCCCCGGTTTTCGAAGATATAAAACACTACTCTGAGTATATCCGCTTTGCAGATTCTAGATTCTTTAGCAACTCTTACATGATGGTACAGACGCATAGATACGCATGGACTGGCCCTTTTCATGCCCGACGTTGGGGCTGGTAACGCATGCCAAGTCTCAGGGAGAAGAATACATATTTAGGCGGTACCCAAATCGCAACGTGACAAGGGCCAAGCAGCCGATATGGGAAACATGAAATGCGTGAGTTGAGTAGACTGAGGTATGGGTCTAGTAAGCCCAAACAATGTCATTCTCGTAACATCACTTCGGTGCCGGGTTAGAGACGCGATAATCAGGGACGGGATAGCTAGCAATGGGATAGCGGGGAAGACATTCTATCTTTCTATAACCATTAAATCCATCTCTACTACCAGCCGCGGCATCGCGAATAGGTATGTATGGATTAGTTGTCCGCGTAGCTTCTAGGTCTTGGCTAGAAGACTTCATGTATATCCTACAAGGAAGAAATCAATAAGACCTGTGAATAATTTATCTAGTGTATAAATCGGCATCCACTATCTAAGAAACTTTCGGGATAAACAAGTGTATAAAGTGTATATAGGTCACCCGACCAGATAACAGCAGAAGTAGTTAACGAGAGCATCTCAATGGTCAGAAAGGATAACATGCCAGTCTTGGGAAACGATCAAGAAACCCATGCCGGCTGCGGCCGGCTGCGACGATCGAGGGAGGACCTATAGGGTAATATTTGAACCAGCAGCCGCTCTTCGCAGGCCGAGTTTGATCCGCATGACAACCGAGATGTAATGCAACCACGGTCCCCAGGTTGGGGTGCCCTACCTGCATCTGCGATAAGCGTTGAACGACGGGATCGAACGGCTGGACGAAATCAAGCTATCAAAGGATAGCTTGACAGGACGGGTGCGTTACACTTCTCGATTATGAAGGCGATAATGCTAAATTATTACCAGTATGCTTTCGATTTGCTAGAGACTGCCCACGCAATTTTACGAGGCTGCATCTGCTGCTGGTCATGCGACCAGAGAGTGTATAGTGGACAGCAAACAAAACCGAACGTTGTATCGCGGGCTTCCCGGCATTTGCATGCTACGAAGAGTTTATGTGCGAGAGTCGATTCCCGGAGTTGCGGGGCAATGCTGACCTCCATGGTAGTATTCTCCTCCCCGAAAATCGGAGATGATATGAGAAGTAAGGTTTGTGAGTGATCGTGGGAAAAACCACACACGAGACGTTATTTTAATTTGCCCGTCAAGGCGCAAGGCGTCTCTGACTGGTCCAGTGTCACACAGGCAGCTCGATGGCTAATTTAGGCAAGCACAGTTAGGCTCTCCCCACTGACCACGTTTTGTCCTCCATCACGAAACAGAATTAATAATTGGGGCTTCACAAGACCGATCAATCAATTGATGTGTCCTTGACGGCAGACCAGATTACGGTATGTACTGGCACTGGCATTGGATAATTGTGCATGGCTCACATTGATGAAGTTTTAACCTCATAACTCTTCTCGTTCGGTTGATCGCCTCTCAAGCCGATCATACATTGGTTATCATGTCATGATAGTTTCCCCCACGCGACCCCCAACTCAATCGACATGTTCAAACCTGAATTCCAATTGTCGGAATCTCCATCGGCTGAGGAGTTCACACTAGACCCATTACTTGGTCGGTCTCCCTGTTTCCGTCGGACGGTCGGAGTTTTGCCCGCCGTTCTGCGCTGCCCTGGGCCTGCCCTGAGCCTGCCTGCCCGGGGAATCCGTCCCATTCGAAGAATTCCAGAAACCACCCCCTGGCATGTTTTATGTGATCGAGGATGGGATCCCGGTCACTTCAAGTCACTGCTACCGTATTGATTAATTCGATCCTACCTGCGCCCTTTGGCTCCATGTCTTCTGGTCACAAGCGCAGCAGCAAAGACCCTCTGCTCAATTACCCTCATCTATCTCAGGCGTGTGTGCGTGCTTACTTCTTACATGCCTTGGTCATTCGTGGTCGACTGTCACTGGCCAGGATATGCAAGCTGTAAGTATGTAGGTAAGTTGCGGCTTTGAAGCTCGGCTGGTTTCTTCTACCTGCTCGTGTTGGACTGGACTTGCTTAGCAGCCCACTTGGACTCCATCCAAGTGTGCGCAGCGCAGGCGGCAACACGGGGCCGGGTCGACTTTTGAGACGATCCTACCGGGAAAGATGCCTTCCCCTTGATACGCAGAAACTCTTTACTGGGCCTGTTGTCGTCTTGCCCGACCATCTGATTCGCTGGTGGACCCTGGGAATTACCATCTTTGACGTGCATACCGCTAGCCCAGTGAGGTGATTCTCCCACCTGCCAGGCTTCCGGTCAGGCTTCTCTTTTCCCTCCTCCAGCGAGCCTTTGGCCAACCAGCCCAACAAACCTGGCGGAGCTGGTAGTTCCAGGTACGCTGCCACTACGACTCTACGGACCGTCGCCCATGGGGGAACGGTTTTCTAGCAACATCTAGCGGTCCCCAATCTGCATGCACCAAACCACATGCACACACACCCATACCCCCCATTCTCCGTATTCCCTGGCGCTCCCGCAAATTTTTATGGCCATCCACCCAGGGGCTAGCCTAAGGAGCGCTTGGGGCTGGGGAAGAACCGGCTGTTAGGTTCTGACATCAACTATTCATATAACACCATTCTTGCGTCCCCAAGCTCCACCCTCTGTTGCCCAACTCATATTACCGCGAAGTTTCCTCCCGTTTCTCCTTTTCTTTCCATTCAAACAGTTTGCTCTCTTTTGTTTGTATGATCCTAAGTAAACCTGGAAACTGGGACCAATCTTACTCTACCTACTCCTACCGTTCCTCTTTGCTGTCCATTGAAACATAAGACAAGCTGGTCGTTGTTGCACCGAGCTTCCCCAGTAGCTCCCTCCTTGGCTCGGCGGGCGTTTACTAGTTCACCGAACGTGGTGTTGCCAGCGCACGCTCTACCTAGATGATATATCAACACACATCGGCTCTTAATTCCCGTGGCACGATGCTTTCCTACGACCATAAGATTTCTTCACTGAATGGTGCTCCAACACCTGCTCCCCCGAACATGGCTTCCAACATGAACTCCTTGGGCGCCGACCCGAAGCCGCTTAACACAATCATGACCCCCAACGTATCAAATACGGCAAGCAACGGCCGGCCTGCGCCAAGACACCACCACATCTGGCTGGTCACAGGCCCTGCTGGCTGTGGGAAGAGCACCGTCGCGCAGCACATCGCAGAAACACTCAGTGTACCTTACATAGAAGGGGACGAGGTAGAGCATCCATCAGTACCGGGGCATTCTAAGCATATGGCTAACATGAGTGGCACAGTTTCACCCTCCGACTAATGTGGACAAGATGCGCAATGGCATCCCACTCACAGACGCTGACCGATGGGACTGGCTGACGCTGCTGCGCGAGGAGTCGCTGCGGCAGCTGGCCAAGGGCAACGAAAGTGTAGTTCTGACATGTTCTGCATTGAAGCGCAAATATCGTGACGTCATTCGAGTCGCGCCCTACTATTCGCATGATGTCTTGCTGCACTTTATCTATCTGCACGCTCCGGCGGATGTGCTGCAAAAGCGGGTGGCAGCACGGCAAGGCCATTACTTCGGGGCGAGCATGGTCGAGAGCCAGTTTAAGATACTGGAACCCCCTAGTGCTGAGGAGACGGATGTGATCAGCATCGACGTGAGCCAGAGCATGGCAGAAGTGCAGAGGGAAACGTTAGACAAGGTGCTTCACACGATCGACGAGGCTGCATAAGCAAACACCTGCTCCTGCATGAGATCAGATAGCATGGGTAGATATGGAACTACTGCGGGAACGACTGCACAAACTCCACTTCCCTGTGTGACCGGTGCATCTCCAAAGCAATCGAGGCGCAAAGTTTAGCCGGCGTTCCAGACAGCATAGAAGCCCCCCCGGGCAGGAGACGGTGGAGGCAAGTCTGCAGGACTTGCGCCTTTTTTTCTCTTTTGGTTCTGCAATTGGGAGACGAATACGAACAGGATACACGACTGGCGAATCTGCACGGCGCTCCGGACCCCAACATGGCATACTAGGCGTTCACGAATTTTGGTTTGATTTGCCCTGGCAATTTTCTGCCTTTTGGGCGTGGAGGCTAGAGGGGGATTTTTTGGGTTCATTTTTCCGCACCAATGGCATACTACCTCTCATGGGCGAATTTGGTTCTCCCCCGTCATTGGTCTTATGGGTTTGGCGCCTGCAGAGACGTTGGGCAATGCTCTCAGGCAACGTCGTGCTTTTCCCTTTCATGAATTTTCTACCTAGGCAGTGTTTGAGGTCAGATGTTGGTGGAGTTGAGAGGGAAGGCGTACATAAAAATGCTGCAAGCATTTACTATTTCTGTCGTGAAAGGCAATTGATATCCATTCTACACTATATCGCGCCGCCCATGTAACAAGTCTGGCTAGTGAGTCAGCCAGTAAGCACCAGCTTGTGCTAGCTCGATCTTTGCAGTGACCCAGAACGGAACCCAGCCGCTGCATTTGTCGCTGATGCTCACAACCGGCCGAGGAGTCTGTTAGTATACCCATATGCATACCGGTCTTATCCTTTCAGCAGATTACGTATATATGTTTGGGTGATACTTCTACCCACAGTGAGAGGGAGAAGGAGAGGGAGATTGCAGGTGCCTCCGCCCTCCTAGAAGATGGCAAGCCAATCAAGAACGGGCGGACCTGGATGCCGGTGCAGCATGCAGATAGGTCAGAGGTGTCGTATATGTAGGCATGTAAGTATGTAGCTAAGCGCGCAATACACACTCTGCCTGCCAGTCGGGCCTGCTTCTCTCGGTACCGCGCGCTCGTCAATCCTACCGCACCATGGTTCAACCGGTGTAGATTGGGGCACGCAGGGGGGCCATATATGTGTACATGTTCGGTGAGCCATTTCCTCGCTATCAGTGGGGTTTACCTTACCACGTTTGTCGAATCTTGCAGATGTCAGTATGGCCAAGCTGTCTACTTGCCTAGATGTAGATAGTAGTTATAGCCGTACTGGATTAGTTAGTTGCATGTCCCGGTTGCACATACCTAGTGACTTATTCCCCTTTATGACGTGTAAGTCTCGCATTACACATGTATGTAGAGATGAACCTGACACGGTTTGCCTACATCCTCAAGAACCAATTGAAGCGTAATCGGATCTCTATTGGCCATTGTCTATATGACTATAATCTACGGGTTAATTAACAGAGACCCCCTCCATGCATTGGGCCAGCATATGCCCGACGTCCATGTGACCGACGAACCTCGCTCTCCTCGCTCTCCAGATGGCATTCAGTTCCCTGTTGTACGTAAATGCTCTCATGCATAATAATAATGCCTTTTGTTTCAAGACCCCATGGCCGACAGACCAGATTTGGATCAGATCATCCCCGCCTTGAACACATGCGCATACTCTTGCAGACAGCAAGCATGCAATATTTGTATCTGGTGCCGCCCATGCCAGAACCCTTGCTGCCTTGTATCACCGAATGGCACACGAGTCCGAGCGCCGCAACGCAACGCACCGCCGTCTCTTGTTCTGTGTTTTCAGACAGAGGCGTGACCAGGCCGGTTGATACCCACCTCACTGGTAATCAGTTAGGAGAGTAAGGGAATTTCGAAGGTCGTAAGTAGGATAGAAGGGTTTGACCATCAATACCAGACAGTAAATAGTCCTTTACCGGAGATGTAGGATCATCTGGTCCGGATGCTCGACCAACCTCCTCACCACGTCCGCAGCCCGCGCCATGGTCGCGCCATCGACGACGCGGTGGTCGGCGCTCCAGCTGAAGTTACAGACCTGCTTCTTGACCACGCAGTCGCGCTCGTCGAAGCCGGGCACCTCGCGCATGCGGCCGACCCCCAGGATGGCGACAGCCTTGTCGACGATGACGGGCGCCAGGTAGGTGCCGCCGATGTTGCCAATGTTGGAGACGGTGATGGTGCCGCCGCTGAGGTCCTGGACCGAGAGCCGCCCCGTCGTCGCGAGGCCCTGCAGGCGCACGAGCTCAGTCGCGATCGCGTAGACGTTGAGCGACGCGACGTTTTTGATCACCGGCACGAGCAGGCCCGACGGCGTGTCCATGGCGACGCCGATGTTGTGCTGGCTGCGCATCACGAGGCTCGGCTTATCCGTGCCGCTGTCGATCTCGACCCGCGCGTTGAGGATGGGATATTGGTACAGCGCCATGGAGACCGCCTTGATGATGAAGGGGAGGTAGGAAACCTTGGCCAAGGCGCCCCTTTCCTTGGCTAGGGTCTCGTTCAGGCGACCGCGCAGGCCGTGCAGCGTCGAGAAGTCGATCTCGTCGGCGTAGATGAAGTGCGGTATGCTCAGGGAGCGAGTCATGACCTTGAACATCTGCGCTTGCACATTTGTGAGCGGAGCCGGTGTTTCTACCTGCGCGGTGTCCGTCGGTATCTGGGGATAAGAAAAGGCAGGCGATGATGGGTTTGCGGGCGCCGCGGGCGGTGTCGTCGCCCCTGCTGCTGGGCGGCTCTCCGCGAACTTGTAGACATCCTCCTTCAGTACGCGCCCGTCTTTCCCTGTTCCTTGTACCTCTGTGATATCCACAGTTAACTCCTTGGAAAGATGGCGCACCGCCGGCGTTGCCAACGCGCCGTACGTGCCATTGTTCTTGGACGTTCTCGCCTGGCCACTGCCCTTGGCCGACGAAGCTTCCGTGGGCGCCGCAGTTGCTGCTCTCTGTTCTCCGGAGGGCTGACTGCTTATTGATTCCTCATTCACTGGCGCTGATGCGCCGGCTTCTTCTCTTCGTGACGGTTCGGGGACAGTCAATGCTTCTAGGTCTTCTTTCTTGACGTCGCCTAGGATATCGATATCCACAAACGGCTTGCCGACCTTGGCCATGTCGCCTGCCTCATAATGTAGCTTTTTCACCACGCCGCTGAACCGACTGGTGATCTCGACGGATGCTTTGTCGCTTTGGACCTCGCAGAGTGGGAGAACTCCTCGACTCGGGCTTCGGGTTCGACGAACCATTGAATGATCTCGCACTCGACGATGCCTGTACGTAATGAGAAATTGTGTAAGTGGTATCCTTCAATGCCACTTTGGGTATCGGAAACAAGGACAAATGATGGTTAATACTACCTACCTTCACCAATATCTGCCAGTAAGACAGGCTTCACCACCTGCATTCGTCTCGTGGAATGAAATCCCTTCGCCCATGACTGCTGCTGCTGCTGCCGCTGCCCATAAGCACCGCAGACGATGGCCTGGTTTAGACCCTTATATAAGTGCCATTGGCGGCGGACTGCGCGGGAACTTCGCTGGAGAAACATGGTACATATATTAGAGGATCTTTCTATACGTTTCTCTACATTAGTCTTCAAGGAGAAAAGAAAGAAATTGGAAAGGAAAAAAAGAACGATTTTGCTCATTCCAAGCACCGCCCTGTCTCTGCGGCGGTGGAAATTGAATGCCAGGGGAATGACGGCCTTGGGGAAAGCCAACCCACCCCGCGAGGGGCCGCAGTTAGCCGAATCTGGGGTTCTGCCGCTGGGAGCCGGTGCTGTTCGGCCTTGTGATGCTCTGTGACGTTAGCGCGATCCTGCAAATTCTGGGGCTCGGCTTAACAATGGTACCTGCTCTGCTGCTGTGTCGCCAAACCCGAGACCTGCCTAACTCCCGTCTGTATTCGACTGTATGATAATTTCTACTTGGAATCTCATGATCTCGGTATCCTTGGGACAATTGAGCTCGAGGTTAATTGGCGGTGCTACTGCTAGCATCGAGAATTGGCAGGTACAGGGGTGCTTCACCAGATACGACGTTATCTTAGCGTAATCGTGACAGCTCCTCCTAGGTAGCTCGAAATATGTAAATTGTCAATTCCCATCTCATGCGGAGGGGACTTTCGCAAAGAAGAAGCCGCATACCCTTAACCCTCGTCCGTCCGTCCCCCCCGTCGCACGAGATGCTAAACAGCAAAGCCATGTCGTTCGTGCCCCGGCGCCAATTGTTCTGCCGGTTGTGCCAAACCCGGTCCTTCAGCACATCGTACCGGTCGCTCGCCGCAGCCAACCAGCCCAAGAAAGCCGCCGCCGCCCCCGTCTCCGCCGCGCAAGCTCCGCCAAGAAGGCCGTCGTCCCGCCGCCCTCGGAGCAGTTCGCCGCGGCACCCAAAGGGTATGGCAAGCGCGTCGAAGAGTTCACGCCCGTCCCGCTGAGCCAGCCGATTGGCATGGCGTACCCCCCGGAAGAGGGGCAGAACACGGGTATCGACGAGCGGACTTGGAACCAGCGCCGCAAGGAGTTCTCGACCATGTCGAGTTCGGCTCGCTGGTCCCAGCATCTGGAGAGGAGAGAAGAGCTGTATGTCACCAACGACAAGTCACTACACTAGCAACCACAAACACCCCACTTGCTCCCTTTCCGGAAGACCACACACACACACACAGCAACCGAGATGGTAGATGATAGCCGGGGAAGACGGATAACAGAATGCTAATTCTCTTGTTTTACAGGAAGGAGAAGTTCCGCCGCCCCTATTTCCGCGACTGGGGCAACCTCCAGTTCCACAAGGGCAAGACCTTCTACCCGCCGCCGCGCCTCTTCAAGGGCGAGACCTCGCTCTACTTCCCGAACCTGTACGGCCGGACGCTGCTCAAGGGCCGCGGCAGCCCCGAGCGCGACACGACGCCGACGCTCGTGGGCAAGACATCCGTCATTTCCGTCTTCAGCGGCACCTGGGCCGAGAACCAGGCCAAGACGTTCGCGGGCGCCGCGCAGAACCTGGCCCTCGCGCGGCTGCTCGCGGACCACGGCGACGTCGCGCAGCACGTGCGCGTCAACGTCGAGCCGGACCGGCTCAAGTACCTGCTCATCCGCCTCTTCCTCGGCGGCATCCGCCGGCAGGTGGGCGAGGCCGACTGGGCCCGGTACTTCGTCGTCCGGCACCCGCTCTCGGATGAGATCCGCGAGAACGTCGGCCTGCTCAACGGCAAGGTCGGCTACGTGTACTTGGTGGACAGCCTCTGCCGGATCCGCTGGGCCGGCAGCGGCGAGGCCAACGACGAAGAGCGGGTAGGCCTGGCCAATGGGCTGCAGAGGTTGATTGACGAAGAGAAGAAGAGATCTTGAAGATAGATGGCAACCGGTAAGGCGGGGCAATAAGTATAAAACAAAACCTGTACCACAAACAATCATGTACGGCTACACATGTTCTCATAGAAAAAGATACCCAAATTTCCATACACCCTCGGTTTTTTGGTATTGTCTAAATAGGGTCAGTCCTTTGTGAAATTTGAGAAGCCTCTATCTATACAGAAGTAAAAAGAGGAACGGGGAAAACAAGAAGATTGGGATCGTGAAACTTGCCTTTGAGAACATACTACAGCTCAAGGTTTTGCTGCACTCGGTATGGGGATGTATCAGAGACCTCTGCTCACGGCCGCATTCGAACCCGAATAGATAGATACCCAAGTACTTGCTACAGCCCCTTGCCGAATCTGGTCTGGACGTTGAATAACAATCAACATACAGAGGCTGGTAGAGAGAACCCAGCGCTGTATCCTGCCTTTATAGCCTACAATACAACCTGTTCTGTTGCCCTTATGAACCGGAACGCCATGCCACGCCAGTACCTATGCAAACCGCAAAACCAGAGGTATCAATATCTCTTTCTTCTTCACGGCCACCACTAGAACCTGGTCTGTTTTCACACGATGAAGGGCAGCAGAGGGAGCCACCGCTATCATCCTCCTCCTTCTCATCACCACATCCATGATGACCGCAATCAGTAAATCCAAAAGACCCCTGCCCCCTTTACAAAGCGAACCAGAACACCAAGAAACAGAACGCGATGAAGGAGCCCATGATGATGCCGTCCCGTCGCTTCCGGGCCGAGATCTTGCCGATGAGGGAGTTGAGCCCGGGTACCTGGCTGGCGGCCAGGGTGATGCGGCGGTTGATGTTGGCAAAGGTCTCGCGCTGCAGGTGGAAGCTCTCCTGGGTGGCGTAGGCCTGCGACAGGACGCTGTCGACCATGTTATGGCTGTTGTCGACGCGCGCGCGCTCGTCGAGCATGTACTCGGCCTCGGCGGCCTCGGGGTTGCTGGCGTGGTAGGCGTCGATGTCGGAGCGCACGTTGGACAGCAGGTTGGCGCGGTTGCGCGCCTCGGCCAGGTTGGCCCGCAGGCGGCCCAGGTCGCGCCGGTGCTCCGTCAGCTTCTCCCGCAGCAGCGACAGGTTGTTCTGCTTCAGCGCCGACGCGGCCATCTCCGAGTCCAGCAGCCGCGCCAGCTGGGCCACGATGCCCTCGCGCCGCTCGATCACCTCCTCCAGCTTCGCCTCGGTCTCGCGCTCCTCGGGCGTCGGCTTCGGCGGTATGGTGGTGACTTGGGCATACTGCGAGTAGGTGTGGAAGAGCGTCTCCGTCTTTGTGGATAGTGAAGCTCTACTGTTAGTACATATCGTTCCTCGGAAATGGGAGGTCTCCTTGTCCCTTTCTTACTTGAGATTCTAATGCTCGGGCTTGCTGTCGCAACTGGGCCCAGCCCGGATTTCCTGCAGTCGCCGCCATTGTGGAAGTGTGTATGAGTTGTCGCCTCGAAAAGCAACTGGTTGATTAAAAAAGATTGATGCTCAAGTAGGTACTCCAATGCTCTACTGGGCTAGTCAATGACATGCCAGTCTGGACAGGTTCACATGCGTCGAGCTCTAGTAACTGCCAAAGGTGGATGGTTGTTGATTTGGTTGGTATGTACTAATTGGGCGAGGATAATGGAGACATTGAAACACGGTTGCTATTTCTCTTTCATCCAATGTCCACGTCGAGACTCAGTCCGACCGACTATTTGATTTGGGAGTAGCAAGGGTAAAGACGTTGATGGATCGAGCAAGTTGGTGCTCTGAAGTCCGGCCATTCGGAATCAATAGTGCAGTCAATAGGAGCTGTCCAGGCACCCTTGGAAGCGAGCTGCTGTCGCATTGTACCAGCATTAATCAATGGCATGGACTTTAGGTAACAGTGAAACGCCGTAATGCCGACGAAACATTGAAGCGTCATGTCAGGAACTGTGGCTTTGCATCTGCACGTCTTACATAAATCGACCAAATGTGGCGCATGCATCACTCCCACCAAAGATACCAGATAGGCTACCAACTGATAAACTGATTGCTGCTGATTGAAGTGCAGTTTTTGGAGGACTGCACCACACACACAACCCTAAGTTCGTTTTCCACACGAATTGGCTGACCCCCGATTTTTTTCTATTGGAACTAGGAGGAATCGTCAATTCTGAAATCCAAACCGACGAGGAGGAGACAGTCAATTCTTGCATCACAGCAACAACCTCAGTCCTTTGTTAACTAACTCCAGCAGCGACGACTCAAAATGGTAAGTCAATTATCATATTTGCCCTGATCCCATGCATCCATGCTCTCTCTCGGTCTACACGCGCAACACAATCAGTACAAGACGACGACAAATATGAAGACACAAAAATTCGACATGGCCGTCCCGATTTTCACGGACTGCTGTCAACCCACAACTTGACACCTCGCCTTGCACCACCACGCAGAACCACCAGCATCACCACCAACGATAAAACACCTCTTGAGAATTTCTGTACGGGGCATTATGGGGCTAACCAAAATGTTTTCTCCTCACAGTCTACCTCCAAGGTTAAGGCCGGTACCCTGTGGTCCAAGAACAAGGACGAGCTGGTGAAGCAGCTCGGTGAGCTCAAGACCGAGCTCGGCCAGCTGCGCATCCAGAAGATCGCCTCCTCCGGCACCAAGCTCAACCGCATCCACGATCTCCGCAAGTCCATCGCCCGCGTCTTGACCGTCATCAATATCAAGCAACGCAACCAGCTCCGCCTCTTCTACAAGAACAAGAAGTACCTGCCTCTGAACCTCCGCCCCAAGCAGACCCGTGCCATCCGCCGCCGGTTGTCACCCGAGGAGAAGGGCGCCATTCTGGAGAAGACCAAGAAGCGCAACACGCACTTCCCTCAACGCAAGTACGCCGTCAAGGTATGTTGTCACTCTTTTATTTCTCCCCCTCTCTTCTTGATGGATAAATCCTTGGTATCGGCCAAGTTTCTATCCGTGAGTTGGGCTATGTGGGCTAACAGGACAAATTGCAGGCCTCCGCATAAACGAATGACTTTGGGGGAAACGGTAGCGATGGGGAATTCTGATGCTTGTACGTGCTAGGTGATGGAGGCGCGGCCGGCTATAGATGAACGATACGAGGCAAACGGGGAACACGAATAGTATCCTTGTCCTCGACAAAAAGGGAATATCTGATCTTTGCATGGCATCACACGGCTTTTCGGTTCATCAAACAATGGTCACGGTGTTATGAGGTCGATTCTACGCAGCAAAATTATAGCTGCCAAATGAATTGCGCATGCATTTGCGTTATGAAGGATGTCCCGCTGGCCGTACTACGATGCTTCCCGATTTGGTGACCTACGGCGTGATATTCGAACTCATGCTTACAGCAACACCAACACGACATCTCTTGTCATATCAAGCCGAACCCGAACGCTGCAGAAGGCCGCAGGGGCGTCAATGGGGTTGGTGCAACGGTCATCAGGAACTCATGCTCGACGTTGGTGACGAGACCCAGTTCCTCCTACCTTGCGATATCCCTGGCTGGCTTGCCCTCCTGACGGAACCGCTATCCCAGGTTGGCGACCGGGATGACATCCCAGCAGTATACAACTATCTACTTCCTGTATGACCGGAAATGTCGATGTGAGATGTTCTGTTACGCATACGGTATGATGATGCCGGCCCCATACGCAGCAACCTTCTCCAACCCAGTAATAATTCCTCGGGGGCACGAAATGACGTAGGTACGTAGTCCGATTTCAAAGGGATTAATAAGGATCGCACCCTTTACTGTCCTTAAGGCGTAGTAGTTTGGGTAGTAGGATTCCTTCCCTTGGGACGCATGTATTACAATTAATTATCCTGGGGATGGAGATCAGGGTACCGCCTAATGTAGAAAAGACGCCAACCAACAACATACAGGCCTCGTTTCTCGGGTGCAAGGCGCTACTGTTGTAGGGGCTCACGAATCAATAGCCAGGGACGTAGTATGACCATAAATCAAGCCGTCTAGCATCGCACCATTGCAGCGAAACTTTTGCTCTACGCAGTGGGTGGCTTCTGGCAACTCCTCCAAACTAGGGAGACGGCGGTACGAAAAGGTCATCTGGTTGATTTCAGGAGTACTTCCTTGAGAAGATGCTGGGCGTTCAGGGGATCAGAACAAGTATCTTCAAAATTTTATTTTTTCGCTATTATAACATCTTCAAAGGGCTCATTGTAATCTCACCAACATCACCAACTATAACAAACAGCCGTTCTCCCTGCCCATCTTCCTCTCCCCTTTTAGGTCACCATCGTTGAGATTGCGTGATTTTCCTTGGAAGTAATCTCATAAACATCGTGACAATCACCTCATGGATGTCTCCCTTCCTTTTATCTCCTTTCCAAACCGTTCCCAGCATCTAACATGCGTATGTAATGGCATGCAGCCTTGCTGGCGCGAGGGGTATCTTATGACCGAAAACAAAACGCTCCCCTACTCCATTATTGATGCTACCAGTGTGCGTGTTCCCATGGCCACATCTTCATAGACTGCAGGCGCCATGTCCCCTTCTACTGTCTGATGTAGGTGCTGCTCATCCCAGCAGACAAGTCCTTCGTATCTTCAAACAAAAGACGAGCGCATTTAGACCTTGCCTCCCAACGTCTATGAGATCTCGACGCTACCTGGACTGCGAAGCTTTCTGTTCATGGCAATGATGTGCGGCGACAGCCTTGGAGTACAGCTAGTACATCTTGCTCTCTGCTGATCAAATCAGGGGCGCTCCATTGATGACTATAGGGAACTGATAATGATCTGAAGCCATGGTAGCTGCCTGCAGGGTATCATCTTGGCTCGTAACAGATTTGTTACGAGCCTTGCTTTTCTTTTGCCGCGCCTCCTTTTTCTTCTCATGTGTTTCTAGGTGGCGACGAAGTTGGTCGGCACGAATGAACTCTTTACCACAGTTGGGTTCGGGACATTTCAACTTGTTTTCCGTGCTGTGTATCTTGCGATGTTTGGATAAGTTGGAGGACTCGCCGAATGCCTTACCGCATACTTCACAGCTGAGTGGCTTTTCACCAGTGTGTGTGCGTTTGTGCATAGCTAACACGAAGGGTCAGTAAGGGGAAATTGGGGGGGGCGGGCGGTACACATACTCAGAGCACTCTTTTGCTTGAAGGCCTTGTCACAGCCAGGCAGATCGCATATATACGGCTTGTCCCCGGAGTGACACCTCTCATGCTGTTCCAAGGCTTGTCGCGCCGAGAAGCCTTCTTCACAAATCCCGCATTGGTACGGCTTATCTATAACAATGTTAGCAGCAGATACAGTACAAAACCCCAGCTTCAGAGGATAGACTGACAGTTCGTATGTGTTGTAATGTGTCGTCGCAACTTATTTTTGGAAGCGAAGCTGGCATCATGTTTGCGGCTACATTCATGCCATCGACACATGTATTTGTCTTTGCTCGAGAGGATATTGACGTGCTCGTCACACACATGGTTCTGCAGTTCTTCGCAAGTGCTGAATACCCGATCGCACCTTATGAACCGATCTCCGTCTCCTATCAACCATCCGCATTTGTTGTCGGTCGAAATTTGCTTTCCAGACTTGGGAGATACAGTCTCCGCGAGAGTGCCCGGGCTGTCGTTGGGAGGGGGCTCGAGCATCGACGTGACCGGCTGGGCCACCCCGCATAGTTTGTCGAGCGAACCACTCTGACCAAAAATAGGACATCCGAATTGTACCAAATCGGGATCCTGAGGCTGGTCCAGCGGCCCAGGGTCGCGCAGGTGCCCCAACGTAAGGGCTACACTATGCTCCGTATTCGTATGGTTGCACTGTTGGGCATGCGAAAAGAATTGGTCCGAGGGCAGATAATCAAAAGCACACCATGGCTGGTGGTGATCCCACATAGTACCAAGGGGTGTTGTCTGGTCGGTGGGATCCAAACAATGGGGGTCATTGCAGGGAGAGCCTACATCGGCACAGTCCTCGTCGTCGCAAGGGGGGGTACAATGGTCGCTCTCCAGGCAAGATATTTGGCTGCATTGGTCCTCGGCAGAGCATTCCTGGTGTGCCCTGGTACACTGCGGGAGAGTACACGAGCTGGGACAGTAGGTGTCCGGGCAACCTGCCGCTGAACACTCGGTATCATAGCCTGGGAAGAATTTGAACCCATCGTCCGACTCTTGTTTGGGATCCTGGGAGGCCCAGCCCATCATCTGCTCAAAACCTAGCTGGCCGCTGACTGGATAGAGGTGAGAGTCAGCTCCATATGAGTAAGGCGGAAATGAGATCGAGGCAGCGCGAGCTTTGGCGTACGACGACACAGGAGGAACCGCACCTCGGTATTGCGAGGAAGAGTTCAAATCTTCCGGGCAACGGATTGTGCAGCCATCGTCGTGGGGATGGTTGGTGCCGTAGCTGAAGTCAGCGCCGGTGAATGAATTCAAGTCGAGCGAGAATTCGCCTGCCACAAACATATCTTCATTAGTTGTGGGGTTGTGGTAGTCGTACCGACTCTTCAGGTCGGACGACAAGGCATCAAGGCCATAGTAGTCATTGAGGGCATCTGTAGGGTCGTTCATATCTGCACACCTTGGCCATGTATGTTTTTAATAAGCGGTAGAGAGGCAGCTGCTGAGACAAGTCGAAGCCGGGCAGGACGAGGGCTATATTTACTTCTTGGTCCCGTACAGACGGGCTCAGACCGACGGGCCGTTCGGCAGTTATCACTGATAGGACAACAGTGTGTTTATAGCTTCCAGATTTTCTCCGGGACGCCAACGACGCAAAGTTTACGCCAAAGATCGTGTTCAGCCTCAATGAAGAAGATGGGTCTGAGCGTCTGCGAGGGGTTCTCTTCCAGTTCAATATGGAAGAAATCGGGTCACTTGCGTCAGTGGTCGAACGGTCGAACCCTAGCAACCAGAATTGCTCAAAAAGAGTGCTTTAGGTAGGTAGGCTGGTAGACCGCCAGGGGAGCGCAGAAACGAGGACCTTGAGGGCCACTTTGTCCGTCGTCAAAAAACATCAACCATCCATCTTGCCAAGCTGAACCCGATTCTCAAGTTTGCAGTCTGCAAGAGCTTATGGCAAGGCGTAATATGGGCTATGCGACTTGTGGCTGGCAAGAGAGTTGAACGGACCCCCCATCTACCATTGCATCATAAGTGGGAGTTTGTAGGTTTGTTTCTTTCTGTTGTACGTACTGTCGTCCAATGCAGGTAGATGGGCAATGATCAAATCCGATCAACAAAGTGGCCCGTACAGTCAGTTGACTACTGGTGGATGTCGGGTTGCGGAGCTGTTCACCAGCGATCCAGCCTCCAGTCTGGTGTGTGTTCGTTCGTACTTTTTTCCCTTGGCTTGGTGGCCATCAAGGTCCTCATTGTCAGCAGGAAAATGGGTTCAAAAAGAGTTGGTTTATGCGACCGCTTCTGGCAAATGGCCGCCGCCGAGTGGAAACTGCCGCCGCTAACACCAAAAATCTGCAGGTGCCAACTTTCTTGGCTTGTAAGGCATCAGAAGGCAGCTGTCAGCCAGTTGCACAGGCGCTGGGGGGTCGATGGAGCTCGCAAGAACTACTGAGCCGCCGAGCCGTTCCTGCCCCCTCACCGAGATTTTTAGTGCTGTACGCAAATCCGCCTCACGCCGCTTCCCAAGGCATATTGCCTTAAGGTGGAAGGAGTATAACTCGGAGAAATCTGTCGGTGGCGGTCAAGTTTAGCCCTACACGTGGTGGCAAGTAGGATGGTGAACCATTACACAATGCGCAACTTGGCTTGTCTTAAGGTTAACTTTTGTTCCTGCAGTTGGAGGGGCATCCAATTATGCATCTGCCGTCCCAAGGGCGGGCTTGCAGCCCAGATCTTAGCATTGCCTGCCTAGGAAGGTATTAGTATACAGTTCTCCAAGAGGAGATCAGAGGAGCCAAAGTAGCCGTAGTGCTATGCATCTCGATGCTGTTCGTTCCTGGCTAGGCTGGATGTTGCTTCTATTAGTGGTAGCTCCTGGCAATACCCCTCTCGGCTAGTGGTCCAGGCTTTAGCCACCCCGTCACTAACGACTATATTCTCCTCGATATCAGATGAAGTCACGCCATCTCCCCTCCCACATGGGAATCACTGAGCACAATAAGTGGTATTATGCGGAGATAATACGTTGTGCCGGGACCCGTAGCTTGGCCCGTGGCTGCACCGGACCCGGGCACGGATGTTTGCTACTGCGGGCCGTTGCATGGCCAGATGCAAGTCATCCACGGCAGCAAAAGAAAAGGTTGGTTCGTGTTGGGTCACGTATAGCAAGCCACCACCAGCCTTACTTAAGTTTGACCATCCCACCTTACATCCATATGTTACTCCTCGTTGATATCAGTAGGATACGGTAGTGAGGGTTGATCCGACCACTTATATCACCGATGAAGATAAGCGTAGCATTTCCATAGGGCTTGCCAACTCTAAACCAGCGTATCTACTCCATTTATGCAACTAGACTGGCTGATAGTCCTGTTATCACACGGCTGAGTATGCCTCATGCCAAATACATTCTCTGGCCCTACTTCGGCTCTACAATTCGGCTTAGGTCTCTATCTGACTGGCTAACGCTTCTTTCAAAGCACTCGGGCAACATTAACCTTCACCAATCTTGGGGTTTGCGGAGAATGGGGCTAAGGCGATGGTATCACTTTCTCGCTTGTAAGCGATCAGCCCCTCCCGCATCATCGAGATGCGCAAGTTATAGCTCCCATTTCTTGTTTGCTTGTTTATTTCCATCGCCGGGTCGGATAGCTTCTCATGACAATTGACAAATGGAGGGGGTAGGGAGAAACATTCCGGTACGGATGATGGATTTAGAAACCCCGGGAATCCTAATCTATCTACCCAAAATGTATCTTGTTAGCTTAAAAGAGTTAACCCTCGAATCTGAGATCTTGCTACCATTCTGAGAAACCCGGAGAGTTGCAGACAGGTGTTGGAGATTAGGTTCGTTGTCGGTGACGGCGGAGTCTCTTGAGACAAGGGTTAGTGATGAGATAACCCGAAACATACAACTAGCCAGTTTATACAACTTTTCAAAAGAAACCTGTCTCTACCACTTAGCAGTATACTATCATATTATCATGCTCATACACAGTAGTGTGATAATGGGCTGCGAGGTTCACAGACTCGGCATCCCGACAAGACTTAGCAGAATCACACAAGAGCAGCAACAAGTAGGACTTTCCAGAACTCGTATAGGCAATGATCAGCAGTGTCTAAAACAATGATTGCATATCTTTACCAAGTGATCTCATCCAAAACCAAAAACCCAGAGGTCTTGATTTCGTCCCAATCAGGAAACGAGCATGCCATGCCATGCCACTTTATTGGTTCATCCTTCACGAGTGGAACTAATTCCGTGCAAGCTGACAAAAGGGGTGCATGCTTAAGTAAATAAAAACATGGCCTGCCAACGAGATTACATCGACAGGCTTACACACTGAGTACACGAAGAGTGCATTTGATGACCAATGCTGTGTATCAGAAGATTGGAAGGGCGGGCTGAATATTTCTGATCATGTCATCAAGAGTGAAGGGCATAGTCATGTTCTCACGGAAGTGAAGAAGGAAAAGGAGGAGCAAGACAGTAGGCATATATTACTTAATAAAGAAACGAGTCCCTTCTTCGTAAGAATCGAGGAGAGGCATCCCAATTCATTACCACAGTCAAATCATCCTCATATACACACACACTAGGAGGTAGAGTTACTACCCCTATCACTTTAGCTACAACAGAACGCACATAAAAGTCCATCATCACCACCACCAACCAACCAACATGTCCCTCGCCTACACCACCAAAACCCACCGCGCCCCCTATCCCCGCATCAACCCCACCCAGACGCCCCTCTCCGCCGCCGACAAAACGGTGCTGATCGTAAGCGGTTCCGTGGGCATCGGCCGGGACCCGGCTCATCCTGATGGGCCGCCGCGGGGACATGCTGACCGTGGCGGCGGCCGAGCTGAAGGCCCAACAGCAGCAACACCAAGAGAAGAAAAAGCCCGATAACTCCAACGCCGCTGCTGCGGCTGCTCAGATCCTCACCTTCGCGGTCGACGTCACGGACGAGGCCGGCATGGATCGCGTCTTCGTCGAGATCGAGGAGACATTTGGGGCCAACCACTCCCCTGACGTCGTGATCAACTGCGCGGGGTCTTTGGCGGGCCGCTGAAGCCCCTTGCGACCCTCGACAGAGATGAGTTCTCCAAGAACTGGTATGCGAAACCCCCAGCAATCTTGCATCTGGCCCCCTCTTGGAAAAAAATACCAAAAAAATTAGCGGTTACTAACGTCAACACTCTTCCTTCCCATCCAATCCAGGTGGAACGCCTTCGAAATCAACGTCCGCAGCGCCGCCTCGCTAGCCCATCTCGCCATCCGCCACCACCACGCCTCTTCTTCTTCCTCCTCTGCTGCTACTACTGCTACTGATCCAGCTCTCAACGGCGGGCGCGCTCTTCCCGGCCAACGGTGCCCTGCCCATGAGCGCCTACGCGGCGAGCAAGCTGGAGGCCATCAAAGTGATGGAGTACGTCGGCGCCGAGACGGACCCGGGCGTGCTGCGCGTCCTGTCGGTGCACCCGGGCGTCGTGCCCGAGACGGAAGGGGGACGGGCGATGGCGAAGGAGAGCGGGATTGTATGGGAGGGCGATGACAGTAAGTTTTCTCTCCTTTTTCTTCTTGTTTTCTTGGGTCTCATCACTCCATGGGGCCCGTCCTTAATGGTATCATCTGCAATCTCCTTCAGTGAATAGACAGCAAGGTCCCCTGACTACCTGACAAGTTAGTGTCTAAGTGCTGAGCTCAATGGAAATAGTCAACCAGCCCGCGCATTTCCTCGTGTGGGCCGCAAGCAAGGAGGCCGAGTTCCTGCGCAACAAGCTCGTTTTTGCGGCTTGGGATGTCGATGAGCTGGTGGCGCGAAAGGAGGAGATAGCTCACTCGCCAGAGCTTCTCATCGGGCTTAACGGGTTCCCCAGAGCCATCTAATGCATATCCCGGCAAGAATGATAGAGTTTGATGGGTTGGAGCGGGCTAGATATACGAAAAGATGGGCGCACTCGAGCAACCGCACAGCCCACCGGTTTCATCTGTCAGTGTTGCTTTCCAGCCACAGTCGAGAGCCCTCGTATACTATATAATGCACGAAAATTGTATGCGAAATCCCAGATATTTAGTTTACAAAGCTCTACCATCCTATCTACCATCCCTCCACCACCCTAGCATGTACATGCAGCCCCTTGGCCGGCCTCGCCGTAATGCCGCCCTTGATGAGCATGTTCTTCTCATCGTACTCCCTCTTGACCGCGAGCTCGAACTCGAAGCGGCCGATCCAGGCCGCCAGCAGACAGGCGAACTCGGCCTTGGAGAAGGCCTGCCCGATGCAGCTCCGGGGCCCGTGCAAGAAAGTCAAAAAGGCGTAGTTGCTCGCGCTCGCCGCCTTGTTCTTGTTGTTGCCATGCTCGTCCTTGGCCAGCCAGCGCTCCGGGTTGAAGACGGCCGCGTCGGCGCCCCAGAGCTCCGTGCTGTAGTTGATGGCCCACGGGCAGATGATGACGCGCGTGCCCTTGGGCACGTGCTCGCCCATGACCACGGTGTCGACCATGGGCTCCCGCACCGTTAGGGGCACGGGGGCGTAGTACCGCAGGGTCTCGTTGCACACGGCGTTGAGGTACGGCAAGTGGTCGATGTCCAGGCTGGAGACGGTGCTGCTGTCGGAATCCATGGACGGCAGATTCTCCCGGATCTCCTGTCGTAAACGAGATTGGACTTCGGGATGCAGACAGAGCATATAGATCGCCCAAGTCATGGCAGAAGCTGTTGTCTCGTGGCCGGCGGCCAGGAAAGTCATCAGCTGGTCTATGAGTTCCGAGTCCGAGAAGCTACCGGACTCGATAGCAACAGACAGGATATCCACGTCCGTGGGCTCTTTCCGGGCCAACTTTCCGCGCTTCTCCTGGATGAGGTCGCTGCACACCGCGCGGATGGTTCTCGCAGCCAAAGCAATATCGTCGTTACGTTTGACCGGAATACGATTAGTAATCCAGGTCGGTATAAACAGTCCCAGGATGCCTAGGATGCGAGCCTGCTTCGACGGCCGGAAGAGAACGCGGTAACGTGAACTCAGCTCGTTGTCAGGATTGTGGATAGCCCCGAAATCTCGACCAAGTCCGGCCACGCCAATAATATCAAGGGTGGCTCTTGACGCCCAGTCGCTGACTTCGAAGGAAGCCCAGCCCTTCGGTATCAATGTTTCGACACCCTCCACACCATTCTGAGCAGCCGCTAGCTTGTTAACTCCGTCATTAACATCCTTAGTCATGGCCTGGATTGCTTCGCGGCTTTTCTGCCAGAAAACCGGATACAGGTCCTTAATATGCCGAAACGCGAACGCAGGCATGAGATTTCGGCGTTGAACTTTATGCTGATCTCCTTCAGCCAAGAGAACCCCTATGCCTAGAATTCGCCCTATCGAATTCCTAACCTGAGAGGGCTTCTCAAAGTCATAGCTCCGTGTGACAAGGACATCTGCCAGTGCCTTGGGAGAAGTTGGCATTATGCGCTCCTGGTTGAACATACCGGTGTACCGGATAAGGCCATTGTTGGGTATGGTGTTTATCCTGATCAAGGTCAGTGTTCGAACTCCATCATGATGTAGCAAATCGTAAACATACCATTCTCTCATGGGAATACCCGTAGGCTTCGCAGCTATTTCGGCGAAGTGGCCATTCCAAAACGAGCCACCGGATGGACTAGGCAGATGACGGAGTGGCGAGAAGAGTTTGGGGTAAAGAAGAATGGTCCAGGCAACCCAGAGGAAAAGCCCGGAAAGCCAAAGACCGCAGAACGTCCTGATAAAACCGGAAAAGGACCATACGGTCTGGCGTGACATCAGCACATACGCAATGACAGCAGCCGCGGCCGTGAGAGGCCGCCAAGCCAGCGCCATGTCGTCCTGGACTGATGTATCTTCCTGGAATAGGCGGAGTGAACGGGAACAGATGAGGCGATGGGAGTATGGCTCAGAAAGAAATAAGGTGAGTAAGGTTAAATTGATCGTGGGGGTGAGAATCCTCAACACATCAACCCGGCTTGATGGGTCGGCCGTTGTCGTAACCGGACTATAACCTAGTAGCTTTCCGAAACAGCCCCCGTAAAGCTTGTCGTGTTAGACTAATGTTATAATTAGCAACTAGGAGTGTGACTTAAAACCATGTCCCTGGAAGCGGCTATTTATGTATGATTATCAGAGGTTTGAGTAGCAGGAGAGGTGGTGTTTGCATCAACCGGCATCGACGGCCTTTTGCTCAACCAATGCAATATCGCTGGCTGGCTGGTACGGGGGGGGGGGGAGGCGATGATTGCGTTCCATGCAATGAGACAAGCTGAAAGCCCCCACGTAGCGTCGACTAGGCATATCCACTCGCTAGTGTGACATCAAATAGAATCCATACAGTTCAACTGGTTCATACACCCTACGCCGCCCTGCGCCTGTGTAGCTCAGTTCTGCGTCATGGTAATAAGCCAATGATGGCTTACAAGGCATGTCCCTGGCGAGCCGGGCCTTGAACTGGTGATAGAGTACACATTCATCACACCTTTGAGCTCGACGCAACGCAGCAACAACAGGTGTCATCTCATCTTCATCATGGCCTGGCCGAGCCAATTTGGCCGTGGGGATCCAAAGACGACGGGTATGCCCAAATAAGGACATGGCAGAAGAATAATTTGTTTCGGCCAGAGCAGGACTCGGCAAGCCAATGAAATCTAAGCGATGGTAAGAATGCAGGGGCTAGCGAAGTACATGCCAAATGGGGAAATACGCTGTAGCCCACTGGGGACGGCGGGTGTAACGGGTGGCTACGGAAGGTATGCAGCCAAGCAGCCAGCCCTTCGCGACTATGTCTAGTTCTAGGCAAGCAGGTCAATTGTGAAATCGATCCAAGACGGGAAGATGAAGTCGTTAATATGAACTGTCCTGACCTGTCACCTTCAATCGTATACCGGTGGCCGTAGGTATTACCCGATAGCGAAAGCGATAGCGGAAGCGGAAGTGGGCAACGGCTTGCTAATGTTGCAATGTTCCTACTAATACCCCGCTATTCCCCAAACTGGAGGGGCATCAATGAAGAAGGAATCCGGAAGAGGACACATTGATGTTCTGCTACATAGACCACAGCACCATCGGCGTGTTTCAAAACAGGCACTGAGTCAATCATTCATTTGTACAGGCATCTGTTGGCCGGAACAGCTACCGGCAACTTAAACAAGGCGCACGATAATACCCAGGCCGAGGGAGGTCCCTAAGTCATTGACAAAGGGACGCCGTAAGTGAATGTTCAAGGCTAAGAACACGACGGTGCATCAATATGAGTCTGGACTTCGAGGAATTTCAGAAACAACGGTCCGAGTGAAATGTAGATAGATAAACAGAAGGAGCAGTTGTAGATATGTTGATTACTTGGATAAGTAGACGGCCTTGCTGGATGACAAATCCGTGATGCGCCAAAGGCGAGTCATCGCCTGAATCGCTTCATGACAATCAAACATTCGAAACCATAGCCCTAGGTAGTGATCAGTGACACCTAGCCAGTCGAACTTCGTAGTATTTCCTTTATCTCACTACACCAAGACTTACCTATTCACCTTGTGCAATACCACACCACACCACACCAACCAGCGAAGATGTCCGCGCCCGCACCCTTAGCCAAGATCGGCATTCTGTCCATTGGGGACATGGGCATGGGCATAGCCAAGCTCCTAATCGCGAAAGGGTTCGCCGTAGCGACGAACTGCAAAGGCCGCAGGTACGTACATCAAAATAAAGAGAAACACAAGAAGTGAATGAATATTAGACTTTGAAATGCTAAACAACATCCCATCACAGCCAAGAAACCATCGACCGCGCCCAAGCCGCCCACGTCGAGGTCCTCAAGTCCGACGTCGAGCTCACGGACGCCTGCTCTGTGATCCTGTCCGTAGTCCCGCCGCGCGACGCCCTGGCGACGGCGACGCGCGTCGTCGAGTCCCTGGTCGGCCTCTCGCAGCGGGACGCCGGCCCGCTCTACCTCGTGGACCTGAACGCCGTGGCGCCCTCGACAGTGCGCCAGACGGCGGAGCTGGTGGCCAAGTCGCGGGCGCCGATCCGGTTCGTCGACGGCTGCATTCTGGGAGGCCCGCCGTCGCTCAAGAAGTCCGCCGAGGAGGGCTCCTCCTCCTCCGACGCCGACGCGGACATTAGCAAATCCTGGAGCCGGCCCAGCATACCGACCTCAGGCCCGCACAAGCTCTCCGACATCGGCGGGTACGGCGAAACCCTAGCCGCGACCCTGAACACGCGGCACATCTCCCCCGAGGTGGGGGCCGCGAGCGGCCTGAAGATGTGCTTCGCGAGCACGACCAAGGGCTTCACGGCGCTAGCGATCCAGTCCTTCACGACAGCCCAAAAACTCGGGGTGCTAGACGAGCTGAAGCAAGAACTCGCCGACCGCGGCGCGTGGGAGCGGGCCGCCGGCGGCGTCACCGCCATGGCGCCCAAGGCCTACCGGTGGGTCCGGGAGATGGAGGAGATCGCCCGCACGTTCGAGGAGGACGGCGGGTTCGCCCCGGACTCCTTCACCGGCGCCGCCAAGGTGTTCCAGGCCGTGGCCGACTCCGAGCTGGGCAACGAAAAGATCGGGAAGCGGAAGAGGGGCACCACTGTCGAGGACGTCACCGAGGTCCTGTCCGAGGGGATGGACAAGAGGAAGAAGAAAAATGTTTGAGGCGGCACGAAGTAAAACTATCGAACAGTGGTATTGGCGTCTTTATCTTAGTGACAACCACCTACTAGAATGAAGTCCAGGTTTGAATGTTAGAGATCCAACCTGGTCTCACATCGACGAACGAGTTTCAGATCAATTCACTACACCAAACTCCAAACGAGCTTATAGAGCAACTTGATCTTGAGCAAGACATCTTCCGGGATAGACATGACATAGCACGCATACACAGTAGAGGACATACCAACAATCTATAGTGGTTCACTTAGAGAGCAGGCGAAAACATTGATTACCAAAAATGTTTGTCATTTATTTTATTGGCCTAGAACCCACCTGCGCCATGCGAGTGAACTGAAATCACACCTTACTGAGTAAAATCACAACGCCTGATAATATAGTAGCAAGCATAGTATAAACTATGAAATCGCAGCTTGCTGTGAACCTGAACGCATTTTTCTTTTCATGCCAAATACACCCGTTGACCCTTGTCCTGATCACCTAAGACTGGCTCCGTGTCGAGCGCTTGTTCACCTCGTTCTTCACGTTCTCAGCGCCAGTGGCAACGGCCTCGGCGGCCTTGTCCTTGGCATCCTTGGCCTTCTCCTTAGCGTCGCCGGCAGCCTTCTTGACGGGAGCGGGGGCTGAGCCACCCATGGACAGGGCTCCGATGAGGGCAAGGAGGGTGACGACGAGACCACCGATGGCGGTGGGAACCTCGGGAACGAACTTCATAGCCTCAACAGGATCGTTCTGGGCAATGGTGTAGAAGAGATCCCACTTCTCCTTGATGTAGAAGACGGGGTCGTCCAAGAACTTCAGGTCAGAAGGAGACTTGGGCTTATCATCGGCCTTGGGCTTGTCAGCAAGCTCGAGAAGCTGCTCCTGGGGGTGCTTAAGACCGAAGGTCTCCTCGGCGAGCTTGTTAGCGTCCTCAACGGAGTGGCCAATGTAGATGTTGTCGAACAACATGTTGTTCTGCATGGTCCAGATCTCGAATCCGATCTAGGAAATAAGTCAGCAACACATATTTGCTTGTTGGGTTACGGAACAATAACTTACAGCACCCATAGGCTCAAAGTTGGCAGGGGTCTTGTCCTCGAAGTAGTCGGGGTTCTTGATCTTGCGAGGAGCCCAGACACCCTTGTAGGCAGGGTTGTCAACGTAAGCAGCGGTCCACTTGCCCTTGTACTCGGGGTTCTTCTTCATGGGCTTGGTCCAGGGGCCGCAACCGGAGGCGTCGGCACACTTGGGGTTGGGAACGGTAGGGGGGATCCAGTCACCATCCTCCTCATCATCCCAGTCCTCGGGCTTCTGAGCCTCAGGGTCGGGGACGGTAGGGGCTCGCTCTCAAGCCAGTCCTCGGGCTTGGTGGCCTCCTCGTCGACGATCTCGTAAGGGGCATCCTCATCCCAGTCCTCAGGCTTCTTGGCCTCGGGGTCGGGGATACGGGCGTCATCAACCCAGTCTTCTGGCTTGGAGTCCTTAGGGTCGTCAATCTCCTTCTCAGGGTTGACCGAGGGCGCGAAGTCCTCAAAGAGGCTGCCCTCCTTGACCTGCTCATTGTTCTGCTTGATAGCATAGGTCTGGTTAGGGTGAACAATGAGGGTGTACAGCTCGGTTGTCTTGGCGATACGAGCGGTGGGAGGGCTCTTGAGATGCTTCTCCTCGTAGTCGCCAGTCTTGGGGTTCTTGTGGTTGAAGATGAAGTGAACCTTGTTGGTGTGGCCGCACTTGTCGGGGCCGAACATGATGACATAAGGAGTCGTGTTTGCGAACTCATCCTGGTGGAGAGCCTTGTTCTCACGAAGGAGCTTGAGGTAAGCACCACCGCACTCGAGGCCGTCTATAGTAAAGAATGTGTCAGTAGAAATCTTGACATGGCAAGGCGTGCTTTCGACTTACTCTGAAGCTTAACCTCGTACTGGACGACAAGAGTCTTGCCCTTGTTGTCAATCTTCTTGGGGAATTTAGCCGAGATGGCGTGGTGAGCAGCGGGGTTCTTGACAACAAGACCCTTATCACCCTCCATGCCCTTGTAGACCACGGGCTCCTCAACAGCCCACTCGCCAACATAGGCCCACTCCTCTTCAGCGTTGTCGGCGCCCTTCATGTCCTTCTTGGCGTGCGAAGGCTTCCAGCGCTTCTCCCAATCGTCGGTGAACTGCTCAAGGAAGGGAGCCTTGAGCTTTGTGGGCTAGATGGAAACTGGTGGTTAGCTTCAGGTTGACAAACAAAAATTGTCGGATATCGCCGAGTAGGTCAATGAGTCGGCAAGCAGGTCAATGAGTCGGCGAGCAACAGGGGATCGGCGAGAGACAGGAGGTCGGCGAGGACATAGGATTCATACTCACAGTGAATGTAGGCAGGTTAGCTGCGGCTGCGGTCGTGGCAGCCTCGGCCGCAGTCGAGCTCTCATCCTTGAGCACCTTCTGGGGATCATCGGCGAGTGCAGCGCCGAAGAAGAAGGCAGCCGCCCAAGCAATGGTGGCAGGGCTGAACTTCATGGTGAAGTTTGTGAGGTGTTGTTATGAAGTAGGTGGTGAAACAACAATTGGAGGGAGCAAAGCAAGAGGATTTGACCAGCGAGCTGTAGCTGTCCCAACGGGGAGCTTGTCGGGTCAGATGGGGCTAAAACAGACAAGCAGGTTGGGGATGTTCGACTTCTCCTTGGATGGGAAAAGGAAATATAAAATGCACCCAGCGCTCTGCGATCAAAGGGATGTTTGATGGCGAGAGAGGAGGAAAAAGTGGTGAAAGTTTCCTGAAGTTGTGGTAATCCCAATAAGTATGCTTTATCTGCTGGTGCTGCTCCTCCCGCTTCACTGGATGGCAGTTTGCAACAACGTGGCCAGATTGGTCCCCTTCTGAGAGCTTCCGTCGGGCCCGCTCTCACTAACAGTAGCTGTATTCAATGGAAACAGCCTAGGTTGGCCTACCCATAAGCCTGCGGTTGGCCCGTGCTCCACTAAAGCTCACTCCTGGTGCGGGGATCCTATCCACTTTGATGAATTCATTCACCACGAGCCGGCAGCCCTTCGCTCATCTGTCATTGATACGAGATACACCTTATGTGTCATGTTGGTTCAAACCTCATTCCATCCATTCAAGACGCCTCAGGCCAATGGCCCATCCATGCTATATTGACCTTTGGATGTTATATAGGTTGGCTGAGGTGTTTGGTTCATTTTCACCTGTGCCACCCCCAACTGTTTTCTTTGATCTTGTAGCACAAGAGGCTGGCTACAGTGCAGCTTACTATTTGGAGCAACCGGGGCTGAACTCTTTTTGCACTACTCATTGAACTGCGGCACTGCCCAGCGTTGAGATGCAGAAGGATGTATGCTACGGGCCACAGCAGACGGTATTAATATTCCAGTAATACTGGATAATACTGGAGGTACTTTTTCTATATTTGTTCGGTTGTCATACATCCATACCTCCATACGTGATACCACCAGGTAGGTATCCTGGTACGACCCCAGATCATTCAAATTTCATCAAATACCCTGAAGATCAGTCAGTCCCCCAAGTCCTCAACCATTCTAGCACCTTCCAAAGTTAACAGGTTGGCATGTAACACCATTGAATGCATTACTAGGAGTGGGTTTGCTTCGAATCTTATCATCTTCATTAGGCCTCGACAAACTCAATCGCACACTTTTGACAAGCTGCCAAGTAAGTATGTACTGGCCACCTGTCCATATTCCAGGGGCTTGACAGCATCACACCAAAGCGAGCAGGTACATAGGTGCAACCACACGAATAAGTGATTTCCTCTAGGACTCCCCCAGGACTCCTCCAGGACGGCTCTTATGCACGGGCTTCTGCCGGCGATGGTTTAGGTATTTGGAGATCGCGTCGTCTCATTCCGAGCCAATCACGGCCTTCACAATCCTGAAATGCGGGTGGATCACCCTAAGCATACAACGTCGGGTCTTTCGAATTTAGCCTCGACCCAAGTTTCAAAAATGGCCTTGGTAAACTGCCAGAGCCGAGCCGAGGACTTGTGAATTATTGACCATTATCATCAATCAATTAACAGCTACCGGATTTGAGAGATCTAGCTACGTGGCAAGATGAGCAAGAGGCCCGAAGGATCGCTTGATTCCCAAATGCCGGATGCCGACCAGAAGCGTCGCCGTCTTAAAATTTCGGAAAATGGCGATAATGCACATCTAGTCCACCCCGAGCCGCATGATCATGACCACCCAGCAAACTTAATTCCCTCACTGTGTGCCAAATTTTGGACCCTGGGATGGGTGACAGGCACGGGTGGTGGTTGTTCAATCCGTGATGAGTAGGCCGATTCCCCCTCTTTTCCTATCACTGAGTGTTGCACAATCACGCCGCTATTCTTGGCACAGCGGGCGGTCATGTTATGTCTTACTGGACGAGAACTGTTGCTGACTTTGCATCGGCAGCGATCTGGTCTGGGTAGCGCCTTCGGGCGTCCAGAAGGAGCTCATGAAGAGTTCGGATCTGTTTGTGCTCTCAGTTGCGCAACAGACGGACCCCAAGAACCGGGTCTACCTGCACAAGCCGCCGGCCGGCCGGCCCTCGCAGTGCACCCCCCTTTTCATGGCCGCCTTCACCAAGCGTGGGGCTGGATGCTGCATCCACACGCACTCTCACTGGGCCGTGCTGGTGACCTTGATCCTAGAGAGCCAAGGCCCTGAAAAGGACAAGGTTTTCGAGATCAACAACATCGAGCAGGTCAAGGGGTTCGGCCGGGGTCACCAGAAGCAAGGCAACCTGGACTACCATGATACCCTGCGCATTCCGGTCATCGAGAACACTTCGCATGAGGAGGACCTCACCGAGTTTCTCGAGGAGGCCATGGAGAAATACCCGGATACGTATGCAGTCCTTGTTCGGCGACATGGCGTCTACGTCTGGGGGGATAACGTCCACAAGGCCAAGACCATGTGCGAGAGGTAAGTCAGGCTTCTTATAATCATGCGTGAGTAGTATGCTAATCGCAAATTCAGTCTTGACTATCTGTTCCAATTGGCTGTCGAGATGAAGCAACTTGGTCTTCCGTGGATCAGCAACGTCTCCAAAGTGGTCACATCCTCCGGAAGATAGGTAGAGAGCAATAATCATTATACTAAGATTCTCCAGGTTTATCCCAAAATGTTCATTATGAAACTGTATTATAAACGACCCCGCGCTCCCTTATACCAAGGATATTCATTTGCTAGTCCGAAAACATTAAATAGCGTATAGCCCTCCACAGCTTCTGTCCGTCCAAAACATCCACTTATCGATTAAAGAGCAAAGAATGCAGCCAGGAAGCCCAGAAGTCCAATGCCAGAGCCAATGGGAGCGAGTCTGTTCATGGCTTGGGCGGCGTTCTTATGGTCACCGGTAGAAGTAGCAGAGTCACCCGTATCAGTGTTCGTGGCGGCGGCAAGCTTGGTCGAGTGCATAGTAGTCGTGAATGTCGAGTCGCCGCTGGTCACGGTCGATACGACGTCGACGACGCTGGAACTCGGCTGGGCGCTGTTGGTGGACGTGGCGGAGGCACCCGCCGACGTCAAATAGTATTGCCCGATGCAATCGTTGACGCACTTGTCGTGCTCCTTGTTCTCAGCAGCGGTTCCCTTGCTGAGAGGACAAGCAGCGATGCAGTTGTTGGTAGCGTTGACCTGTTGCGTATTCGGGTTGGGGACCCCAACGCATTTGGCCTCGCAGTTTACGTCACCAGTCTTGCCTGTTACGAGAGTAAGCGTTCGTCCGTGTGTTCGTGCGATAGTCCCTGAGGGGGAGCCTCAAACTTACAAGCATCGAGACAAGCAGTCTTCGCCGACTGCTCCGGAGTCAGACCAACCGTGGTGGTAGGGGCAGAGGATGTAGACTTCGTCTCCTTCACATCCATCGACGTCATCGTCGACATCAACGACGAATCTGCCGCGTTGGCAGTAAGGGCGAGCATACCCGCAAACAGAAGAGAGTTGAGCTGCATGTTGACAGGTAGATTCGGGAATCTAGCAGAGAGTGAATAGAAAGAAAGTTATAGAAGTGAGCGAGGGAGAAATGGACCAAAGAGACCTTGATTGTTGGAGATGTTATACTTCTTGGCAAAAGAAATCGTATGCCTCGTCTGGGGAGCGACTCCTTATATAACGAGAAGCCAGGCGGCTAGAGCTTACGGCACCATATCAAGCAGGGCAGGGGAGCGAGAAACTAACGGCGTCCAAGCATTGCTTCCAAACACTCAACCATGTAATACGCAACACACGGAGGCCTAGAGGACATGCCTTGACCCCCAGTCTCCCTAGCCTCGTGCTCATACACATCTCGTGCGCTGCCCTGCTGTAGTGATTTGGAGCAAGAATTTCCGGAGGGTCAGCCGGAACGACAATGTCAGTCCAAAGCCTAGAGCCCCTGGATGTGTAACGATGTAATGAATACAGGTAAATAAAACAGATCGACATGAGCAATACGCGAAAGGATGGCGAGAGAGGAGTATTAGCCAGGACCGGACGGCGCAAGCCACCGCATATGGAAGCCAAACTGATGAGCTACCAAAGTCAAATAGAATGCACCCGTTGCCAATCTAGGCACCACATAGCAGGAGATGCGTCCGTTTCGATAATTTGGGGAGATCAGGTGGCCAATTTGAGTCTGATCGAGAGACTTTCTAGATGCATGGCATATGCAGTGTACAAGGCTGCGCAGTGACCCGGGACAAGACCGTTTGAGGGGCAATGTAATTGAGTCGTTTGAATACTCGTCTTTGAGTATGGCCCATGTCTGACTGGATGACTGGGTGCTCGAGTAGCAAACGCATGGTTTGGTTATCTGGTAGGTATGGCCAATGTGATACTTGATCAGTATCTCACTACCAATGTAAGATACAGTCACTCACGATCTTCTTTTTCCGAACTTCCTGAACAAGCTTTCGTGTTCCGGGCCACCAGTGATCGCCCCTGGAACCTGGTATGCTCTTTTGGGTTTGCCATGATATCGGAGGCCCAGCCACCTGAGAACACTAATTTCAGGAGGAACGAACTAACAACCTTTGCTCCCTGATTGCCACGGGACGCGCCGTATCGCCTCGAGCCAAATATAAACAAATACAACTACACGATTACAACTCGGTAGTAAATTGCTCGTGAACGAGAAACCCGCGATTTGGCCCTGACACCCAGGGAGATTCGCTTACAAAACACGCACGCATCTCCCTCATCACCATACCATGTTCTATATTTCATTGCCCTCAAGATTGACATCGATTCTCTGCAAGCAACATGTCTATTGAGAAGACTACGTAGCCGTCCGATATTCGAGTGCCCAATATGTAGGCTGTCGGGAAGCTAACCGGGCTGGAAGGATGTGAGTTTGACTCAACCCCGGACGAGCAACCGCTCCTCAGACTTGATAAATATAGGCATCGCAAGATCGCGACGAAATATGTCTCAGACGAAAACCTTTAAACTACATCCTTTGCGAGCGTTACTGGGATATAACGTGTCTAAGCCACGTGAACGACAATGTTGACAGATGGGCAGTTCCTGGGAGCAGCCACACAGACTAGCAGCTGCTGGTATCTGAAAGAGCAAACTTACCATACGTGCTGCTATGATTTCTATCGGATTTATCAGGTATGATTCTTTACTCAATAACTATCCAGCTCGCATCGCTAAACAGCCTCGATTACTCAAGCATCACCCAAAGCATTTCACATTCATTGACTTTTGGGCCTGTGAGACATTCATTCTCGCTCTACCCCTTGGTGGGCGTGACCCTGTGCCGTTTCTAACCGTAGAGGAATCCAGAGAGTGAATCTCCAATTTCTTCACATTACAGCCAGTATTTATTTGCCAATCAAGGGCATAAGTACGTATTCTAGAGCATGTTAAGGCGCCCAAATTCAGCATTCCAATGTGATATCTTGCAAGTGCAGTAGAGGACGCCCATATCCCGACGGAGTGGTAAGACATGTACAAGAGCCGAAAAGGGCCTCGAACATCTTAAGTGGTAGTGTGAGTTCTCTGGCACGCCTTTTCGAGATACATGTTTATATATATAATACGAGGTACGTCCTGCTGATGGATAGCTGAGTTACTTCGACAGCACAGCATTGCATCAGATATAAAAGCAGAAGAACGACCCCAACACACAAACCCACGGTCCACCACAGACCACTTTACCTACTGCCACAATGTTGCCTCGAATTTGGGTCGTCGCCGTCCTCCATACGGCAACAGTAGCGGCAGCAGCAATGGCCCGGCTTGACAGCCGCCAAGACACCGATGGTGTCTGCGACATAATCTGCCTCGAAGAAGACGACATGGACCTGTTTGTCCCCGACCCCTGCAGCGCCGATTGCACCGAATACTACGAGTGCTTTTTGGGGTGCCATACCAACTGCAATGCCCCGATGGCCTGTCATAGAATCAAAATCTCCAGGTCTGCGACTGGCCGCAGAACGTCGGGGAGTGTCGTCCAGTCTCAGACTGCTGTAGTGCTTGAAGGGAGTTACATACAATATCCTTTGGGGAACGAGCTCGACCCTGGCACGAAGGTCAGGTCTCCCTCACTCAAGCTTTCTATCGGTATTTAATGTATACTTACATTACTTTTGCTATCTGTTCTAGATTATGCAATATAGCGAAGGGGTGTCAAAGAGACAAATTTAGAATAGCAGAGACTAGAGGGCGTTAAGAAATCAGACTGAGACCATAGGGGAGGCAAATAGTACATAGTTCTTTTTCAACTTCGATTTGATATCAAGTCAGCCATGCAGTTTCAGGGGGGGCCAGCTGCTGGAGGTTATAGGACGGTAATAGCCTCTACCAGAAGGAGAGTGAACCATGTGATTGATCGCGAAACCCTCAGAAGTCATAAGTGAGGCAACTGGGCGAAATGCATACCTAGTGAACCAATGCGGTAGTAGGTCGGATACAGTACATAAAGATGGATGTTCTTCCGCTGTTTCTTACATAACATTGCTGCCCATAGATGGTGATCTTGATTGGATGAACATGTCTGATGGGGAAACTTCGGCTGTTCAATTGGAGATGCTATATCTACCTAAGCTTAGGCCCACGCCATTGATGCGCTCCCCCAACGCAAGAGCTTACAAAGGCCAAGGTATCATCAAATCGACGTCAACTCGACCAGCTCTTGGATTGCGACCGAAGCAAAGAAAGACAACTTCCACGCGAAACTTCGAAAACACCCGAAAATGACTTGGTTCTCAAAGTCAACGACGACCTTCGGGTTCCTGCTTTTGGCCCACGCGTAAGCCTACATCCATTCCCCCACCACTACCAACATGCTCGTTGGTTTCTTTCCGCAGCCACGTACTGACACCCACTCTCTCCCAGCTGCTACTCCGCCTACGAGCACTCGGCGCTGCAATCCCACCGAGCGGCGTCCCTCTCGTCCCTGAGCGCCACCACACAGCAAGCAGCGGCCTCGTCCTCGCTGCCCCTCGACATCAGCCTCGAGACCATCGTCGCGACCCTCGTCATCACGCTGGGCCTCGTGCTGAACACGGCGAAGCTGCGGCCGATCCAGTGGCGCGTGTGGGCGGGCCAGATCGAGCGCGCGGGCGAGGAGGGCGCCCGGAACAGCAGCGGCGAGGTCGACAGGGACTACGTGGGCAACCCGTTCAAGCTGCTCGAGAGCCGGCCGGGCTTCGTGGATATCCGCAAACAGCGCAAGGAGTTCGCGGAATGGGTGAAGCGGCAATGAGGAGGCTTTGCGTCTACGAAGGGAAATGGCGAAAACGGGTGGCAAGGTTCTGGCGCAGTACTCTACATCAATCGTCAAAACAGTCCTAACGCAGGCTCTTCTGCCAAGAATGCATGAGCGGAGTTCACTCAATTGGGCGAATGCCATTTTGCATGTGGTGTAAGCGCTGCCTGCACTGATTTTCGCGGCCAGTGAAAGTCTGGAAGCGGATCCAAGATACAAGACGGGATTTGTGCGATGCCTACCTACGTATATTGACCCTATCCCATGCATATAACCTCAAGGACTACCTCCCATATCATTTCCCCGCAGCTAGGTACTCGTTGCTTTGGAAACCGACTTGATTGAGTCCCTGGGCTTACTCGACTTGGTTGGAGGTATGTTACCCAGGCAGGTGCGTCCTCGAAGATATATGGGGCAGGGGCACGTTGAGGTTCGCTGCTTCCTCCAATACCGCAGATCCAACAGGCATACTTCAATATGGAAATCAGTAAATGACCAATGTTGCTTGGAATGAATAGACAGGCACGAACAACCGCGTAAAATTCCAAGTCGCTTCGATTTAAACAAGTACACATACTCTTGTCAACTTGCCATCCCATTTTACAGTGGTAGATCTCGGAACCATCCCCCTTTGTCTGTGTAGCAGGTTACCTTTATCACGAATACATACCTACTTACCTACCCAGGCACTCTGCAGACCATACTCGTGCTCGGGACCTTCTCTACCCTGGTTTGTGAAAATAGCCTGCTCGGATTTGGACAAAGTCGCTCTCGAATACTATCAGCCTCGAGGCTTCGATAACGACAATATGCAACAAAGGCGTGCAACCCCATATCAGGTGGCGCACTCCCAGTCTCCTCCGGGGGCATTACCAGCACGCCCCCTCTGCCTGGAATGGCACGCGGGTCGAGATCCTCCAGTTCGACTCCGCAGGGGATCGACCGTCGACTCACCAGCTTATCGAGCCTGTTGGTTCCAGGCGCAAGATCCCGCCCGAGCCCTGCAGCCATATCTCGCGCATCTGTCTACTCTCCTCAACTACCACCGCATCCTGAAAGGCCACGCTTATCATTTCGGCCATCGTCACTTCGCGCATCCTCCTCATATCATAGTGTATCGTCTGAGGGTAGCAATGATGGGCATGATCAAGGTGATGATCAGTTCGGTGCTGATGATGCCGACGCACTGAACGAGGTTATCCTGGCTCTAGATATGAAGAAGAATGGAGATCTCGGTTGCGCATATTACATTGCTTCCGAAGAGGCACTTTTTCTGATGGAAGATGTCTCAACGGCTGGTCCGGAAATTGTTGAGACTTTGCTTCTTCATGCGAAGCCAACGACGATTATGGTACCACCCCGTGTGTCTCAGGAGGCACATGACAAACTCCGACGTGGAGCCCACAGTGAGGGTGGGAGCGTCCAAGGTACGTAGTATGCCGCAGCGCGCAAGCAAGTACTAACATTCAGTAGATGGTGTGCAAGGAGCGTACATCTTGCGTACCCTCAAGTCGGCAGATTTTCAGTATGATGCTGGGGTGGACAAGCTTCTCGGTGTCCAGAGTCAGGTAGCTGCTTTTCACGACGTGCGTCGTGACATAATGGAGGATGAACGGCTTGATCAAGAAGTTCTCGATCACCAGCACGGGCATTCACAAGAGTCGCGTATGAGACTAGGCACAATTATCAATCTTGAAAGCCGCCTCGCAGTAAGTACTGCTCTGAGCCAGTTGAAATGTGTAACTAATTCATGCAACTAGATTGGCTGCGCTGGGGCTGTGCTTGGCGATCTTCACCGCAGAAGAACGACTCAGTATCTACCGAATGACCCAGACGCGCTGGTTGCATTTTCGGTGAAATCTGTTGCAATGTTCACACTATTTGACTCGATGTTTGTAAATGCAGATACAATGATGTCTCTGCAGATCGTTCAATCAGAGTTTCACCCCAACAGTCAAATGCGTGGGCCAGATAAATCTAGTTCAGGGGCAAAGGAGAACCTGTCGGTATATGGGCTATTTCACTATCTAGCTTGTACGCCTCAGGGGAGGCACAAACTGCGCCAAGCTTTCATGCGACCAAGCATCGACATTGAATTTATTCGAACCCGTCAACGGACGATCGCTTTCTTCTTACGCCCCGGGAACTCTGAAACGGTCATGCAGCTTGGCAGAGATCTCCGAAAAGTCAAGAATATGCGTGCAACCATCGCGTATCTAGAAAAAGGTGTGGATAGCCCTGGCCGCACTGCCTCCGTACGAAACGGCGTGTGGGCATCTCTCCAGCGTTTTGCCCTGTATGCCCTAAGAATACGTGATGCTCTTTCACAGATGATGGCCGCTGAAACTATCCCCGTTATCATGCGTGTTCTAGAGAGAGTTCGTCCAGGGCCCTTGGTTGATGTCGGCGAGTCCATCAGCAGAACCATCGATTTCGAACAGTCTAGCGAGAGGGAGAGAACTGCGGTAAAGAGAGGTGTCGATGCCAATCTCGACGAGATGAAGCGACAATACGACGGCATGGAGCATCTCCTCACTGAGGTTAGTGAAAAGATGCGAAGCGACATCCCTGAATGGGCTCAGCATTACGTACGCAACTGCGTTTTTCTCCCTCAACTTGGATTTCTCACGGTCGTCTCGTTGGATGAGCAGACTGGAAAGCCTAACTTCGAGGGAGAAGGTCTTCACGACTTATGGGAGCAGATGTTTGTCACTGATGGGGAGGTATATTGTAAGAACCACAGAATGAAAGAAATGGACGAACACTGTGGCGATACCTACTGCATGATCATTGGTAAGAACATCAAACTGCCCAGTCTATGACTCAATGCTAAACGCCGTTTAGACCGGGAGATTGAGATATTACATGAGCTTTCAGTCCTTGTTCTAAATCACCAAGAAGCCATCCGTGAAGCATCGGACGTCATAGGCGAACTCGACAGTCTCTTGGCAATGGCTGTTGGGTCAGGCAAATACGGATGGGTTGCCCCAAAAGTTGTGCTCGAGAATGTTCTGCAAATCCAAGGTGGTCGACACCCATTACAGGAGCTCGTGGTTCCTTCCTTCATCTCAAATGATTGTAGATTGGCCGGTGGCAGTGGGGATGACCACGACAGCGACCCCTCTGACGAAGGCGCAGCTGCATCTGCATCTGGAGACTTGCCAAGTACCGTGATATTGACAGGACCTAACCATTCCGGGAAGAGCATTTATCTCAAGCAGATAGCATTGATAGTCTACCTGGCACACCTCGGGTGCTTCGTACCTGCTGATCGAGCACGCATCGGGATCACAGATCGAATTCTAACACGCATTGCGACTCGGGAGAGTGTAACAAGGCAGGAAAGTGCCTTCGCCATAGACTTACGTCAAGCGGCGTTTGCAATGAACTTCGCGACGAGACGAAGCCTTATTCTCATCGATGAGTTTGGAAAAGGCACCAATAGCCAGGATGGCGCTGGTTTGCTCACCGCGTTATTAAGCCATTTCACGGGGCTAGGATCCGAAAGACCCAAGGTGCTTGCCGCTACTCATTTTCATGAAATATTCGAGAATGGCTTTTTTACAGAAAGTACTGAGCTAGCGTTTGCTCATATGGACGTCCACATCGATTTCGACGCAACGGCATCTGAGGACCAGGTGACGTACCTGTTCAAGTTGATTCCAGGACGAAGCGTGTCTAGTTTTGGCAGCAGATGCGCAGCGATGAACGGTGTTGACGAGGCTGTTGTAGAGAGAGCAGAGTTCATCATACTACTTCTTGCTCGCAACGAAGACCTAGAAGCCGCATGTTCCAAGCTGTCTGATGCGGAAACTTCCAAGCTAGAAGAAGCAGAAGGAGTAGCTCGCACTTTCCTAGAGCAAGAAATAGAAGCAGTACAAGCAGGAGGGCGGATGCAGAAGACTGGCGGTAAGTATCGAGCCATGCTTGAGCAGATACTCGGTGCTGGGGCTTCGAGTTCTACCAGTACGTGATGCTAGGTTGATGAACGACATGTGGGATAGTTCGTTCAATTTGAAGGACGTGTTTCGCTGTCGTGCATGGCTCTATGGATGGACTTGTTTGCTTTCTGGTTCTGGCCGGTCATGCTGACCGGGAGACTGAGAGTTATGCACTATGGTCTTGGCTTTTGGGGTTGTTTCAAAGCGACATTGCACGACTATATTCAAGAGTCCGTTCCAAGGACGTTTCAGGGCCAATGCACCCACTAACTGGCAACCTGACTAGCCTGAGCTGATCTCATTGGTTTGCTATTTTTGCTCATGTTCCTGACAGGTAGTTGGTGGAACCGTTTGCGGCCTGCCATGTTCCAATAGAGGTGGCAGCAGGAATAGAAACAAGAATACATCGGCCGAACATTCCACACGATTGGCAGGTGATTCTTCTGAGTCAGTTACCCTTTCCTGTGGTCTGAGCTTAGGGCTGGCAGAATAATCGAGTCGTGCGAGCACCTGTTCTGACAGAGATTGTATGTCCTCATAGAACCTCATCTTGACGGGTTCTGCAGCGCTTTGGTCTGCATTCAACATAGTCTCCTCAAGATGCAATGGATCGTCTTGCGGAGCACCTCACATGCCAACTTTGCTCGGTCTGGCTCGATCGCCAAGAGGGAACGTGAGGTAGATTACGTGGACACCTCCCAGTCCGATGCTGTTGGCGTTGTCCGATGATGATGAGAGACAATGGCATATTTCCCTTCACGATGGTATATATACAGCACACTGTGGCCTGCTAGTTAAAGATTGAATATTGCTCAGTATGGCATATCATGTAATTCTAGTACCATCATTGTCTTGCCTCATAGAAGGACTTGGCTTATACCATTGCAAAACGGCGAGTTAGAATAGGAGAAATAAGTGTGATGAAGACGGCACTCAGGCCCACACACGTCAACATGCAGTTCGCTACTTTGTTTCTTTTGGCCACGACGTTCACCACTGCTTACACCCAGGTGCGTTGCATCTTGCATCCTTCAACACAAATACGAGTGATGCTGATAAAGATCGCCGCAGCAATTTCCCACCCCAGCCTTAATCCGCGAGCGCAGCCTACCTTGTGCAAAGAACGACTCGACAATTAGTCACGACTCGACGACTGGTACCAACTCCACAACCCGTGGCAACTCCACAACCCGTGGAGACTCGACAATTCTTGGTACCTCGATGACTGGCCGAAACTCGACAACCAGTGGCAAATCAAGAGGTGAGAACTGACAGTCATCTCATCCCTGTATATGAAAACACACGCATACACACACACACACACACACACAAGAAAGGGGTTCTCCTGCGGCGGCAGTGGCTGACCAAATTTTCGTTTCCTCTTGAAACAACAGGAAACTCGACCACGAAAAGCGATACCATCCGTGGCGGAGGAGCCGGCTCGGAATTAGGTTCCGTAGATGGCAACTGTTCATGCGCCGGCTCCAGCTCCAGCTCCGGCTTTGGCAACAGCACTGGTAACAGTGTTAAGAGCGGTAACGGCGGCAAGGACGGCAAAGATGGCAACAGCACTGGTGGTGGTACTATGCCCCCTGTTCAAGCAGCTGGAAATGTGATCAAGGCTGCCGATGCCGGTGGGCTGGTCACGATCGCTGGGCTCGGTGTCGCGTTTGCTGTGTTCACGTAGAAGGCGCACCCATATTTCTATTGTGAAATGTGAATGTGTCACGGGACCGGCTAGGTCCGAGGAGAAAGGGGGTGGATGGATACTGCAGAAGGGGGGCAGTTTGGTTCGATGTTACGAAATGCCACATAGGAGCTGCTCAGAGTCAAGAAGAAAAAGGGGGGATTCGCACCGCCAACAACCATGAGGGTTGCCACCTAGAGTGAAAGATGATGGCTGATACGGGTCATATAGGTGTATAAAGACGAAGCAGAGTGGGTTACTCGAATGATATTTATATTATGAGTATAACTGTCTTCAATGATTATTGAGATTGAGACTTCCTTCTCTTCCTGGACTGTTGGTTGACCTGCGGATTACCTATGAGAAATAGCAAAAGCCTGTATCGGGTATCATGTTACTTATGCGAAACCAAACATTATACAACTCCTGATTGCGTGCGTAATCCTGGCCATACGTAAAGCGATGCAGGAAGCATCGCCCTTGATGACAAGGTCCGTTTCTTGTTTCATCCAATTCTACTAGCTCCAGGCGAAAACGAGCAGCATAGCCGTCGCCGAAGAAAACAGCGCGCTGGTGAACAATGGCGCTTGACGCCTCGACCGGCTGCCGGCGCCCTTCTCCACGGGGGCTGCGAACGGGTCGGTGGGCAATTCTGGCGGCTTGGTGTCTCCCTTGCTGCCGTCAACGATGGGGCTGTTGGACGGCGTGACGCGCGTCGACGTGGTCAGTGAGGTCTCCGGCGTCTGTTCAGGTGGTATCGAGGTGGCGGCGGTGGTGGTGGCAGCAGCAGTGGTGGTTGATGAAGACGATGTGGTGGTAGTTGATGCCAAGGGCGGCGGTTGGGGTACCGCCGACGGCTCGTCCTTGGCTGTGGTGGTGGTGCCTCTCCTCCTCCTCCCCTTTGCGTAGTAGTAGTAGCAGTAGTAGGCCGAGTTGACGCGGCAGTAGTAGCAGTAGCCTTAGCTGTGGTAGAAGCACCACTAGTAGTACTCGAAGAAGAGACGGGCCCCTTGAGCGCGGCGTTGCCGTTGCGGATCGCCGAGTTGGGGATCGGCATGCCGAGCAAGAGGCAGCTGGTGCGCAGCGGGATGAGCAGCGTGCCGAGCGACAGGGCGCTCTCGCACTCGTCGCGGATGCAGATGGCGACGGCGGGCAGGAACGCGTCGTTCTCGCGCACCGCTTCGCAGAGGCACCGGGTGTCGGTGGCGCGGCACGTGGACGACTTCTGCACGCAGTTGGCGGCGCAGAAGGGCAGCGACAGGAGGCCGGCGGCCGAGGCCTGCGGCTGGGCCGACCAGATCGAGACGAAGGCGAGGGCGAGGGGGAGCCAGCGTTGGCGTGGTATTACCATTGTTTTTTTGTTTTGGGAGGGAAGGGGATTACTATTAGAGACAGACAATAATATGTGTAAGTAAGTAAAGGGTTAGAACTTCAAGTTCTCATGAATAGATCGTCGGTAGGGTTTCCAGCCAGCTAGATGGTAATTATGATGGTGCAAGCTTCGCGGGTAAAGACATGGTAGAAACTACAAAATTCGACAACTGACAAGAAGCAAATTGAGGGTAAGACATAAACGAGCCAAGGCAATTCACCCACAGCACTGTTCGGTAGGCATCATGACCGAACCGAACTTGTTTTGAGTGGGGGGACGTTTGATCGTCACTGTCACTGTCCGGAGGGGTAAAGAACCGCGCAGGATAGGCCCAGGCCATTGATGAAACACTGCAACACCAAGGAAGGAGGGCACGAACCAACCAACCATTGTAGGTTGCCCGTCCATCGCCAAGCAACCAACTCCTTTGACAAGCAAGGAAAATGCGTCTCAGTGTGTGTTCATCCGAGTCATCGTGTTCGTCCCTTCGCCGTTCATTCGACCCCGGACAATCCCATCAATTATCAACCCGGCAGCTTGCCACCACTTGCCCTTCGGACTTACCCGGTGCTGATGGGGGCCAGAGGAAGAAAGCCCTGGTAATACATGCAAAACTCCGGCCGCTTCTCGTCATCTTCTGACTCGGGCACCTTGGTCCCCTCGCCTCGAAGCCGCATCTCCTGTAAAAGGCGATGGCGGCCAGGTTGGTCTTGTAGACCTCGACGCCGAGCTGGCACGGCTGCTTGTTGCGCCGGGCCTCTTGTCGCGCGCACTCGACGGCCGTGGCCATGAGCGTAAGGCCGAGTCCCTTGCCGCGCGCCTCGGGTCGGGTGTAGACGCCCATACTTTGGTAGAGCAATGATGCATCGTTATTGTCGTCATCATGCCGGTCGTCTTCTCCTTCTCCTCCTTCTTGTTTCTCCTCTCCACTTTCTTTGCGACCGTTGCTGGTGGTGGTGGTACCATCATCGGAAGGTGCCGTTTGAGACAGGAGGGCCTGCGTAGGGTTTGACACCGTCTGCCCCGCGTGGGGCATGGGCCCGACTAGCGACACGGCCGAGAGGATGCGTCTGCGTCGGTCATGCCGGCACACGGCGACAAACGTCTTGATGCGTGGGTTGCTGAGCCGCTGGAGCCAGGTCTCGTCGGGGAATGCGGCTTCCCTCGCGTAGCTTGACCCGAAGGCTTCAATTGCAGCAATCACAGTTAGTTAGAACGAAGAGGTTCACTTCACACATATGTAGTGCATGTGTTTTGGTGTTACGCTTTTTTTCTTCTTTTTCTTCTTTCATCTTACCTTCGGGATCTTGCTTCAACGCTGCAAGGCGGAAGGGCTTATACTCTGCCAAATAGAATGCCCGGCCGATGTCGTTGTCTGGGATCAGTTCGATGGCCCATTCATCCACAGTGTTGCTGGTGGAGTCGGCCATGAGATCCTATATAAAGTTGCTCCCTAGGTAAACTAGTCAAAGCACTGAATAAAGCTTGGTATGCGGCTAATGTGGAGACAGTATTGTAGTCGTTCACGATTTATATTCTTTTAGATCTACACGGGGGCTATACTAACGTTAACGTGGATAGAGAATCTCGGAGTTTATATATGCAGAGCATGCATGAGTCACATTGTCTGTGCTGAAGAGTCACCCGAGGTCGGGTTCAGCCCCCCAATTCAGGCCTGTAAGCAGAACTGAAGGCGGCAGGATCGGTCCATTGCAGAAGCGCTGGGGCGTTGGAGGCTGGACGAGTTGTCAGATGCCAGAAATAGCAGTGCGCCATATTCGCTAGTTGACGCGGATGGCCAACTGCATATAGCCATCTACATAATACCGAAGACTAGCCTTCTTTGGGACTGATCCCCAGCCGCCGCGGACAGCTGCCTGCGACCAGCTGAACACCAATATGTCTTTTATTTATGTGACAGCCTTGCCGCATCTCTCGCCGCATTTTGCAAATTGGAATTATTGTTTGTTCTCGATTTCACGTTTTTGATCAAGTCAAAAGAACCAGGCAAAGGGGGTAAAGCCTGTTCGCGACGATGGAAACTGCATCATCTAGCTCGTCGTCCAGACGCAGCGTTGAGTTCTGCGACTTGGATGACCAGGCCAAGTTCGACCATACTGAGAGATATGCAACATCTGAACGCTGCAAAAACTTCATGGTAGAGTTTGGACCCGACCATGCGCGCATTGCCTACGATCTTAAAGACTCGGACATCGAGGAATGCCTCGGTGCGGACCGCGATGAGGAGTTCCCCATTCGTTGGATGTAAGTGCGCTCTCTCTGTTTGCCTAAGAGGGGGTCAAAAGCTGGACACGCAACCCAACCACGGTGCTTGGCATCTTTCACATAGTCCAAGAACCTCTAACATGTTGCAATCAGCAATATTTGGACGGCGAACGATACACGCAATAGGGCCCTGACTATGCGCCTGGGGGAACACTATGGCATGTCAAGGCGATTGACGAGTCTCATGACCCGGCCCCGCAAGGAGCCTACCATGCCCCAGCCGAAGGGGAAAGATCCGGGGAACATAGCCCCACGAAAAGCCAATGATGTTGAGCAAGGACTCAGCGGGCCGGAGAAGGCCATTCGGCTAGGAAGACTGTCTCTGGCCGGCAGATTGGCGAAGGAACCATCCTCTGCCTCCGCGACATTTGGTCACGAGGACCAGGATTTCTTCATGATGATGAAGAATACGGTGAACTACTCTGATATCGACTTGAACCCGAAAGGTAAACATCGCAAAGCCCCCTGGTCGAGGACGTCAAGCTGACATGACTTGAAGCACTCTGCGTTGGTGCACATTGGCTACATAACCGGCCCAAGCTGGAAGAGCCGTTGGCCGACGGGCACCCAGACAAGCATAGCATCATACCCCCTCGACATTACCGTTGGCTGGCCGTGTGCTATGACAGTAGGGAGACTACTTCTCTTTTTCTTTAATGGAATACCGCAATAAGTACTAATATTGTGACAGGCACGGTGATATCGATACATGACCAACCCAACTGTGAAGCGCCCGAGGGCGAGAAGGCTCGGCGAGCAGCCGAGATCAAGAGCATGAGATCCAACACATCCACAGTATTAATTCAGCTATCCCAGCTTGGATTCCAGAGGTTTGAGGACCAGCCGCTTTCTCAGGCTGCAGTCCGCCAGTCGCTACAGGCCATGTCACACCACCCAGGCATGGCTGCCGAAGGAACTAGCAACTTGTTCTACTACCTGTTCGAGGACTATGTAGCGGCAGTGCCCCTGCGGATCTGTGCCAGAAAGTTGGGGGATATTGTGAGTTGCCCAAGTCAAGTGTTACACGTATCATCATGGAGGCTACTTTTGCTAACTTATTCCAGACGCCGAAAATCTTGCGTAGTGCGGTAAGCTAGATGAGGATTATGATGCACCATGAATACCTATGGCAAGATACTGATAGCACCAGACTCGGAAAAGCAAAACCAAGGCCACCGATATAATCCCCGAGCTCCATTACCTCAGTAAGGACCTTCGCGAATTGAAGCATTTGTTTGAGGGATATCGGTACCTCATTAGCAAGATTATGCGGACGAGTGACAAGAATGAGTCCAGTCAGCAGCTTCCAGACCCACATCTCAGCCGAATGAGCACGACGATGTCCGAGACCGAATGCCAACGGAAGTTGGATTCGAAGAGCAGAAAGGTGTTCCTGGCCGAGTCTGCCATGAACCGGTTCGACCGTCTGGCGGACCGCCTGCGGTGGCTCATGCTCAACACCATTGAAGGTTATATCGAGGAGATCAACGCGTTGTCGAATACTGTAAGTTGGGAACACAGACATACAGACTTTGAGGAGGTTCCAACAATGAATGGCTGACCGGTGTGTGAATTACTAGTACTTCAACCTCACCCAGCAGAAGGACTCGTCGGCGACGGCGCGCCTGACGCGGAGCGCGACGCTGCTGGCCAAGCTCAGCGTCTTCTTCCTGCCCATCAGCTTCATCACGAGCTACTTCTCGATCGAGATCGACGACCTGTCCAAGTGGTGGAACGGCAACACGTACTGGTACACGTTCGCCGTCGTCGCGTCCATCTCGTTCCTGAGCCTCTTCTTCTTCAGCCGGCTGCTCATGTTCTTCAGCGACATCCTGGACGAGTGGGCCGAGGCCATCTCCTCTTGGCCGGGCTTCTTGCTGAGGAGAGTGCTCGGGAAGAAAGGCGACGGGGGAGACGGGGATGATGACTGAAAATGAGATTGGAGGGAGTTAGTGGGAAAATTGGAGATCATGACAGAGTGATCGTGTTTGGGTTAGGATCAGGCTGGGATATCGCTGGCTACTTTATTGATATTGGGTAATATTACGATAGAGTGGCATACGTTCGGGAAATTTACCAGGTAAACGGTCTATAAGTGAGCATTTAAGAATAGGTGTAATGGTTTATCATTGATTCATCTGCTTGTGCATGTGTGCGTGTGCCTGTGTAGTTAACCCAGGCGAGCATCCAATGTCATAGACAACAGCAAAACGGCCGCAGTATCCTTCTCACCCAACTCTTCGGCTTTTGGACGACCCGGGAGGTGGCGGCCCGCTGCCGCTTGGTCTGCGGCGCATGATCATCATGACAGTAGTGCCGAAAAGGATCTGGCGGTCCGCTGCCGCTCCGACAGCTCCTACACACTCCGCCGCGGACGATGGTGCTGAACGGCCTCTCCGAGGCCCTCCCGCACGCGCCGTAGCGCTTCTTGTGCTTCAGCACATCGAAGCACTTATGCTCGAGGAACCGCGGTTTGCGCGTCGGGCTGTCGCGACACTCGGAGCAGACTGTTACCTGTTCTTCTGAGTAGCATATCTGTCGATCTTTTCGTAGAAAAAAAAGGGGGGCTTCGGATCTCTCTCCTATCGACGAAAACACTGAGGGCACAATGTCTGATTAGTTCTTTCCTCTGGGGGGTAGGTAATACTCAAGATAACGGGTTGGCAATGAGCGTACTACTGCATAGAGCAGGGGTCACGCTCTATCAATATACTGCAACCATAGCAATTTCATTGTTGCCAGCTCTTTGCAGCTCTCGAGTTTAAGGCTTCATGCTAAAAAGTAAGGTGGTCCAATGGGACAAAGATAGGTGGCCGGGCTTTGTCGCTCTTTTTCTCAACGCCATCGCTTCATGCTCCTAAGGAGGTAGAAATCCTGAGCGGCTTTCATTACTCAATTATAGTGTGAATGTCTCCTAGGTTCTGCGTCGAGAAGAACCGACGCCTGGCAGATACTAGAGAAATAAGATACCTCGACGGGTTAATATTGTAGAACATGGCTGCCAATCTTCTCAGGCAGGGAGGATAACGACAATAGGTAGCGATAATGTAAAGAAATTTCGAAATATAAGTCTTGATGCGGCCGGAAAACACAAGATCCTAGTATCAAGATGCGTTCGGAGGCATTTCCTGATCACCAATTGAGAAGTCAAGAAACTCGCTTAATATCGCGCTTACACTAAGTCTAGACGCTGCTGCTATACGCTACTAAAACATGCTTATATCTCTCCACCGTACTGGGTCGCTACAAAAAATTTAAGCAACGACCTGCGAGTCATGCCGCCTGAGCATTTCCTAATCCGGCTCGCCGGAGATCTATGCTGATCCCTAGAGGCGAAGATCTCCGACTAGGAAGCTTACATACATGACACAACCCTGTTCCGTGGGTCCGGATAGGTTCACTCGTAAATTGAAGCCATTCAAGCGATACACTGGGTGTAGGCGACGAATGAAAAGAGAAATTGTTCCTGCTTACGATGTGTCAGACGCGGCCGTAGTAAGCCGCTTCGATGACCAGAATCGAGTTTGGCCCCCACGGATACAGAGCCGCTCCGTCCGTATCACCCAGATGCGAGGAATATAAAAGCTTGGCATGATGTCGATATCGAAACTTTTATGAACATCAAAAGCAAACGAATCCTCCAAGATCAATATCCAAGGACCAGAAACTTGCTCGAAGGCTGCCGAAATGCTCATCAACTTCACGCGCTTCGCTCACCTGAGTCTGACTCTCGGGTTGACGGCCATGGCAGCAACGATCCCAACAGCTCAGGGTGCTTCCCTGCCTCTGCCGTACAGAGAAGTCTACCAGTTCAGCAACGCGCCGACCTATGTCGAGAACATTGCCGTCCGCCAGAACGGCGACCTGCTCGTCACGATCCTCTCGCCCGCGCCGCAGCTGTACCTCATCCAGCGCCCCTATTCCGACGAGCCGTCCGTGTCGCTCGTGCACAGCTTTGACGGAGTCGGAATCCAGGGCCTGGCCGGCATCGCCGAGACGAAGCCGGACGCCTTCCTGGTGGTGGGCTCCAACCTGCAGGGCACGTCGAACGCCTCCGCCGTGTTCGAAGTCGACTTCAACAACGCTCACCCTACTCTTTCCACCCGCCTCATCACCAACATCACCGAAGCCCTCGTGCTGAACGGCGCCGCCGCCCTGCCCGGCTGCGGCCGCGAGTTCGTACTGGTCGCCGACTCCTTTCTGGCGCAGGTCTTCCGCGTCGACATCCGCACCGGCCACTACGATGTCGCGATCCAGGTGCCCGAGATGAAGGGGGGCCCCGACATCAGCTCCAAGACCGGCATCAACGGCGTCAAGATCCACGACGGGTACCTCTACTTCAGCAACAGCTTCACGCGCGGCATCTACCGGCTCAAAATCACCAAGGACGGCTCGGCGGCGGACGGGGCGGCCGTGGAGACGGTGGCGACTGTCGCGGGCGCGCCGTTTCTGGACGACTTTGCGATTGGCGCCGACGGGACCATCTGGGTGGCCAGCAACAGGGGAAGCACCGTCTACGCGATCGGCGCGGATGGGAAGGCTGTACCCGTGCTGGGGTCTGCGAACTCGACGGTGGCGAAAATGGACACAGCGGCTGCGTTCGGTCGGACGGAACGGGATAGGCATATGCTGTATGTTACTATAAGTTTGCCAGGCAAGTTGGTTGCCGTCGATACGTCGAGATATCAACAATAAATGGGCCACTAAATGAGACAGATATTACAATACAAACCACTTTGGGGTAGCTTCCAGGCAATCGACATGAAGAACTCGCTGAAATGTTTTCAATATTGTTCAAAACTCCCAGAGTAGGATGCGTGTACTTACAACACTTAGAATGGACTTGTAATAAAGACAAACGATGTGATGTATGAAACAGATGAAGCGAGTGAAGCAAGTTGACCTACCCATCACAAGAGAGGAAAGGCAAGCCTGCCCACGCCTTAAACAACATGGTCAGTGTTTATTTACTTACAAGTTTATAATTTAGGGCAAAATATAAAAAGATCGGAAAAGAGAGAAAAGGGAAAAAAAAGTGTTGCACACAGCAGGATTTGATCTGATGCACCCGCCGAGATTTGCACTCGGGTCACTCCTTTCCCAGGAAAATATGGGGGAGGAGTACGTTAACTACTACGCCACGGGTGCTTGACGCGCTTGCTGCTCTGGTATTGAAATCAGAGTGTATTATTATGATTTATATCGCTCCGTTTGGTATGCAGCTTCCCTCACCGTACGTACTTACCCTTCCATCTGTGGCTCTTTCCAGGCAAGGTGACGGGTTGGGAGTCACTGCCCCCACCTGTTCACTGGGAATTTGCTAGACATAGAACATAAACCACATGTTCTTCTATCAATAGGTAGATCTTTTACCATTAAGCCTTGCTAGTGATTTACTGCTGTCATGTTGGAACACCCCCAAGGTATGTTGTCCTCCTACACGTTCCCCATCCCAGGAGGCTATAAGTCTCGCTACCTACTTGCTTTACTAATCACCGGAAGATGATTACAGGATGCACTGGAACATTAAGATACCCATGACGTTGAACGAACAGGAGAAGCATTTATGTATTCATGTGTCTAGGTAGGAGGGGGTATATCATCAATATAAATCAAACAACAAACACAGGCTTCATCCCTCTAGATCCCGTAACATCATAGACATTCCCAACCGCCGGTCGTTGCATGTTGCAAACGCCCACGCGAGAAGGGTACATACAGCAAAGAAAAGAGACCACCCAACCCAGGTAAGAAGACGTTATATTTCATCCCTTCATGCCAGTTATTGCTCACACTTGCTTCCTACAACAGTGAAAATGCCCATCATAATAACATAACCATAACGCTGTTGAATCAAATAACACCACAACCTTCATATCTAACCAACAACATGGGACAGCCCACGTAACCAGGTTATCTCACAACCTACGGGTTCATTTATCCAGTAATCTTGCGCCACCAACTACCGCGAGGCGTGGCGTCTGCAAACTCAGGCTGTGGTGGCAGCGGTGGGGCAGCACCGGCGCTGCCGTCGGAGACAACACGTGGTCGTTCACGATCGCCATTGTCTCGGCGTTCACGGCGGGCTCTTCGCGCGGCACGACGCGCTTCATCGTCATTCATGGGAGGTGGCGCATCCGCAGAGGGACCATCGTCAGGTGGAGGCCCAGCATCGGAATGTTCCTTCACCCAGGAATCGGTTCCCGAGTGCGGCCAGGCTGGCCGTTTGCTTCTATGCCGTTCGTCATCCGTGTGATGTCTGGACTTGGACCCAAAGATGTAGTCTTTTTGCGGGGAGGATCGGTGACGTTCGGACCTTTCTGCGGCGGCGGCAGCCTCGGCACGGGCAGCACGTCTTGCTTCGCGTCTCCTTCTGCGTTCCTCTTCTTCGTCTGGTACTTCGGCGGCGTGGCGTGATCGCTTAGGCTCATCTCGCGTAGATCGTCGACGGTGTGCATCTCCATCGTCTCCCGCTGACTTTTTCTGGCGTTTGCGCTCAGCTCGGGCAGCTTCCCGCGCCTCGTGTTCCTCGGCAGCACGACGCTCCTCTTCTGCCTGCCGCGCAGCACGTCGTTCGGCGCGCCTCGCCTCGCGCTCCTCGTGCCGGCGCGCTTCGTCATCATCTTGCCGTTTACGCCGGTCACGCTTAGATGAATCTTTGGTCCGACGGGATTCCTCGGCAGCCTTCTCTTCAGCTCGTTTGGCGCGTCGTGCTGCCCGGCGAGCATCGTGCTCAGCGTCCGTCATGGCGGCGTCTGCGTCATCCCGCGACGACCGCTTCGTCCTCTTTCCGGCTCTGGCCTCATCTTCAGGGTGGGCTGTATGCATTGTGTGCCGCCGACGAGGTTCTGGCCTCTCATCAGGACGGGGGTCCGATTTTGCAGCCGATTTGAGACCGCCGAAGAGACTAGAGAACCCTTTCTTGGCGTTTGAGACACTACGCTTCATTGGGGGAGGTTCGACAGGACCACTAGCATCGACCATGACAACGTCCTCTTCGGGTTTCGTACGCGTTCTCCTTCGCGCCGACTTGTCTAGACCGGGAGTTGCTTCGAAAGGATCAGCCATGACGACGTCATCGTCACCTTCGTGGCGGCGGTATCTGCTCTTTCGATTCTTTTCTACACCCAAGATTTTGGCGGCTTTGGATGACATTTGTGCGACTTCCTCCGAAGGTGGCGAACCGAGACCACCAGACATATCGTATGAGTGCCGACGCGAGCTTGACTTTCCACCAAGGCGCTTATCGCGCGTCGACATGGACCGCGATAACGGCGGAGTGTTTTGAAACATACTACCTCGAGGTTTAAAAGATGATGCAACTTTGGGAGGTTGTTCAGCCCTGTCGGATGTTGACCCTTTCGATGACTTTTCTTCCCTGTCCTTGCGATCAGACCGTGACCGCTTTTCTTCGCTTCTAGACTTTGAAGGCCTCTTTTCTTCCTTGGTACCCCACATGCCCCATGATGAGGCCCCCTCCCGGTTGATCTTGACACGGTCCTTCCTCGGGGAACTTCCATCGGGAGGTGGATCCATGGGAGCATCAGGCACCGCTGGAGGAGCCATAGGTACCTCTGGCGGTGGTGGTACGTACTCATCCTCCTTGGCTCTTTTGCTCTTCTTGCTGGACTTGGACTTCTTTGGGGCCATGTCTACAATCTCAACAATCTCGTCCTCGTTGTCATCCATAGGGAACGCTCCAGGTGGAGGTGGGTCTTTTCTGCTTTTCCTGGGTGGAGTAGCGTCGTCTTCCATGGCCGCTTTCTCCCTTCTGGATGATTTGGACTTCTTCTTCTCCTCCTTGGGCGGCACTGGCGCTGGCGGAGGTGGGGGTGGTGGGGGAGGCGCGGGTAAGGCATCCATGAAGTCTTCCTCGACTTCCTCGTCTTCTGGATCATCGACAGGTTCAAACGCTTTGAGCTTGTCAGCAATCTTGGATTTCTTTTTCGAGTATGACACTGCAGGCTGTTCTTCGGCAGCATCTTCTGAAATCTTGGGTGGCTCAGGCTCAGGCGATGCTGGGGATGCGTTAGCCTTGGAATTCTGCTGTGCGCTAACCTGAGACAACGTACCTTTTTTCTTGCTTGCTGCACCCCAGAATGAGAATGGATCGGGCTTTTCCCTAGTTGTTGTGATAGCTGGGAGTGTTGGAGACAAGAGCTCCTCGACTTCCGCAGGGTCCAGTTCGATACCGTCGAAGTCCATATCATCAAGGTCACCTGGATCTGGATATTCATCCTCGTCATTCTCCTTCTCTTTTTCTTCCTGCTCCTTCTCTTCCCTCTCTCTCTCTTCCCTCTCTTTCTCTTCCCTCTCTTTCTCTTCCTTCTCCCTTTTTTCCTTGGACTTCTTCTCCTTCTCCTTGTCCTTGGAGGACTTGTCTTTGCTGGACTTGGACTTCTTGTCTTCGGACTTGGATGAGCTCTTCTTCGATTTCTTTTTGGCAGCTTCTTCAGCCTCGATACGTTCGCGTTCAGCCTGCTCCTCGGCTTCTCGGGCAGCCTCTTCCTCGGCCTCTCGAGCGGCCTCCTCGGCCTCTCGAGCAGCTTGCTCTTCGGCTTCAATGCGTTCGCGTTCGGCTTGCTGCTCGGCCTCCTTGTCGGCTTGCTCTGCGGCGCGGCGGCTCGCATTTTCGGTCAAGCGATCAAACTTCTCCTGGTCCTTCTTGGGAAGCTTGCGCCTTGCCTGCTTGGCGGTTAGTGCAGCCAACTCCCTCTCCTCCTGCTCAATCTCGGCAGCTTCAGCTTCAGCTTTGGCGGCCTCTTCGGCTTCGCGGGCGGCCTGTTCTTCTGCCTCGCGGGCGGCTTCTTCCTCGGCCTCCCGAGCAGCCTGTTCTTCGGCCTCTCGAGCTTCCTCGGCGGCGCGCTCTTCGGCCTCCAAGGCTTCTTGAGCTGCGCGTTCTTCGGCTTCCTTCGCTTCCTGCTTTGCGCGTTCCTTCTCCGCCTTCTTCTTCTCTTTCTCAAGCTTCTCGAGCTCCTTTTTGCTGAGCTTGGGCTCCTTCTCCTTGGATTTCTTATCCTCTTTGTCCTTGGATTTAGAGGATTTCTTCGAAGATGGAACCTCCTCTCCCCAAACATTAGTTTCGAGCTCGTTTGCCGGCTCGTCCATGTCTAGAGATGGAGGAGTTGGGGCTGGAGGTGGAGGCTCAGCAAGTTCGTCTTTCTTGGACTTCTTCTTCTTTTTCGAGGAGGTCCCCCATCCCCCAATCGTCGTCGTCAGCCTTGTCCTCCTCTACTGAGTCCGGCTTGACTGCATCGAAGTGAGAACCATCGACCTCGACTGGTGCGTTCTTGCTGGATTTGCTCTTCTTTGAGGTGGTGAGGCCCCATATATCATCTGTCTTGGGCTCCTCAATCGAGTCAGGTTTGAGACTGCCGTCGGCGTTCTTCTTCTTCTTCTTGTCAGTCTTTGTGCTGGCAAAGCTGTCCCAGAACCCATCACCCTGATCGCCGCCGTCTTCATCAGCTTCCGGGACTGCAGGAGGTGGATCTGGCGCAGGTTCCGGCGCCTTCGCCAGTTCTACTAGTGCACTGCTAGTCTTGGTCGTCTTCTTAGGAGCGAGCGCCGGAGCGACCACAGGAGCAACCACCTTCTTGGTCGCGCCCCAGAAGCTCCAAATGCTGCTTTCTTCCTTGACAGGCGCTGGCTTTGGTTCCGGTTCTGGCTCAGGCTCAGGCTCAGGCTCGGGCTCGGGCTCAGGCTCAGGCTCCGGTTCAGGTTCAGGCTCAGGTTTAGGTTCCGGCGGGGGAGGTTCCTCGGCACCTTTCTTCTTCTTCTTCTTGTCCTTTTTGCTGCTGGGCCCAAGACCGGTCCAAAAATCGTCCTCAGTCTTTTTCTCCGGCTCTGGTGGGGGATCTGGTTCCTTTGGAGGCTCCTCTACGAGGCCCTTCTTCTTCTTCTTATCTTTCTTGCTCAAACTCATACCCCATATATCGTCGTCGTTCTGGACCGGAACCGGAACCGGTTCTGGCTCTGGGCTCGGGTTCTGGCTCGGGTTCCTTAGGCGGCTCTTCCACAACGGCGCCCTTCTTCTTTTTCTTGTCTTTCTTGGAGGGAACACCCCCCAGTTCGTCCAGTCATCGTCTTCCTTCTCCTCTTTCGGGGGTTCTGGTTCTGGCTCGGGTTCGGGTTCGGGTTCGGGATCCTTTGGCGGCTCCTCCACGACGGCGCCCTTCTTCTTTTTCTTGTCTTTCTTCGATGTGGTCAAGGAGGTCCAGATATCTTCCACAACAGGCTTCTCCTCCTTGGGAGGTTCCGGTTCCGGCTCGGGCTTGGGCTCAAGCTTCTTCTCTTCGACTAAACCCTTCTTCTTTTTCTTGTCTTTCTTAGAAAGAAGACCGAACGACCAGATATCATCCTCCTTTTTCTCGGGTTCAGGCTCTGGCTCGGGTTCCGGTTCCTGTTCGGGCTCTGGAGTGGGCTCTCTTGGGGGCTCCTCGACGGCACTTTTCTTCTTTTTCTTGTCTTTCTTGCCAGTGCCAATGAAAGAAGGAAACATGTCATCAGCTGCGTGCTTTGGTTCCGGTTCAGGTTCCGGTACAGGCTCTGGCGCAACCTCCTCAACAGCCCCTTTCTTCTTTTTCTTATCTTTCTTCGTCACAGTAGCCCCCCAAAAGTCATCCACAGGTGGCTCTTCTTTGACTGGCTCCGGAGGCGGTGGTGGTTCCTCCGACTGTTTCTTCTTGTCCTTTTTGCTTGAGCTCATGCCCCATCCCCCAGATGTCGTCATTGGCTGGTTCAGTCTCGGCAGGCGGTTCTGGCGCTGGCGGAGGCGGAGGTGGTTCTGGCGCCTTGACTTCTTCAACCACAGCCTTGCCCTTCTTGCCCTTCTTCTTGCTAACGGGGGCAGCCCAGAAATCTTCCACGGGAGCTGGCTCTGGCTCTTTCGGTTTCGGTTCAGGTTCATCGATGTCGCCATATATGAACGATGCTGTTGTCGCTTTCTTAGGCTTAGGTCGATTGATGCTCCATGGATCCTCCTCCTTTTTTCTCTTCTTTAGGTGGGGGCTCGGCAGCTTTCGTCCCAGACCCAAACCAGGTAGACCCCCCTGTATCACCAGAACCAGTGACCCAGCTGGAACCCCATGATGCGAATACACCGGACTTGGCTTCTTTCTTGCCTTCCCCGGGGTCGTTCAAGTTGACCTCATCGAAAGCTTCTGGGGCAGGTTCGGGCTCGGTACCTTTCTTCCCCTTCTTCTTCTTCGCGCCAGCCGCTTCGAATGCGCCCCAGGGATCCTCTGGTTCGTCCTTCTTGTCCTCATCCTTGTCTTTGTCGTCATCGCCGCCCCCGCTTCCACCTCCACCGGCATCACCGCCACCGCCGGCCCCTGTATCGCCACCACCTCCATTCTGATCTCCCCCGTTGCCGTCGTCGCCATTAGGGCCGTCGCCATCTTTGCCGAGCTCCGCGCCCCAATTGAAAGTAGTCGGCGCGGCTTTCTTCTTCTTCTTGGCAAATTGGGAAAAGCCTTCTTCGGACGAAAAATCGACTTGAACATCCATGGAGGGATCTCGAAATATCAAGTCTTCCCGACTGCGACGGCGGGTTGTCTCTGGGTTGGAGGGTGCAGGTGCATCCTCTGGGGTCGGAGCTCGTTGGCAAGCACCTTGATCCGTCCGAGACGGGTCGTGCAGAGTGTCGTCGATGGGCCCCGGAGTGTCGCATTGCGCCGAAAGCCGAGATCGCTTAGGGCTGGCGTTCGGAACGATTAACGGCTTGGATATTACTTGCTGACGTAGTAGTGATGAGGGGTTGTTCTGCTCCCGAAGCGCTACATTAGTCTCAGGGCTTATACAATAGACTTCACCCAAAATTTCCCAATCGAGCACAAATCCGTCTTGTCTCTCCAAACTTGGGGCCAATAATAACTTTGGCACCGGCTGTCTGAGAGCTTGCCCAAACACAACTTGAGGGGCGGCGCCATGACTCGAGGAAGGCCTAGGTGGGTGACATACCGCGTTCTTCTGCGAGATCTGCCATGCTCTGGCAATGAGGTTCAATCGCACTTGTACATCCAGATCATCCCAAAGAGTCGAGGTCGTCGAAGGCAGGGTCGGTGGCGAGCCATATGCGCTTCTTGTCCAGCTTCCGCAGGTATTTGCAACCTCGGCAGTAGCCATTCTGACGGATGAAGCTCGACTGTTGGTGAAGGGGTGAGTGAATCATTGGCCGCGGCAAGTCTTGGACAGACGCCGAACTCGAGTCCGTGGAGTCGAACGTGAGTAAATCGGTATGCCGGTATGGTGACAGACCGACACGAAGAACGTGTAATGTCGAGTCTCCCACGTCTCTCCCAGGCAAGGCAGGTTCTGAATCTCGAGGGTTGGTTGTCTAACAAGTTAATTCTCAAAATGTGCAAAGGGACCTGCCTGGATTAGTACAGAATTGCCTGTCTCACAAACTCCTTTGCTTTTCTCCTTCCGGGTATCGTCTCTCCCTTCTTCCTCTCTCTCACTGGGTCGTCCCTATAATCCAATGAACCAGGCAAATGGCTAGCTGGAAGCGAGTCGGTTGGTTGCTGGGCCAGTACTACGCGCAGGTCGGGCGCAGATCAAATCATTTAAAAGGATTCGGCGATGTCGACTGAAGCAGAGTCGAACCACCTCTCATTGCTCAATCGTCTTCTCCTGTATGCAACGGGGCATAAACACCAGATTCATGGGGAGAAAGGGCACTCTATTGGTCTTATGTAGGAGTATGGGACTTGTCTGCAGGGTCATGCACAATGACCGTAGCCGTGTGAATGGTCAGAAGGTCAGGGAACGAAACAGACAGGCCCGGGAGAGGGTGTGCGTAGAGAGCAAATTGGGGTGGCGGAGGGGACGATCTCCGGCCTGATTGGCCGCGCCCTTGGTGGCAATCCAATCCACTCCCACCCACAAACACACTCCTCCCCCCTCCCTCAGTCACCGAAGTACCGGCCCCCCCTCCAAAGTGTACGTACTGTAGTGCATGCAACATGCAACTTGCAACTGCACTTACGCCTGATATATGGTGTCCGAACGTCGAGAACGGAGGGGCCTTTGCTCCCTTCTTCGCCCCAGCTCACGATCGAAATCGTTGACTGCCTCCCTCGAGCGTGGAAAGGAAGGCGAGTCTAGCGCGCAAATGGTACGGGAAGTAGCACCCTGGCTAATAAAAAAAATCGATCGACATCATAGCAACCGCCCCCAACCCAACCACCTCGGAAATTCTTATGAGACATTCATTGTCATTGAACCCCTCCTTTTGCCAAAAGGGATTCAATTCTCAGGACAGACTCGCTTTTTATTTTATTGGAATAATTTCTAATTTCGTTTCTTTCTTGTGAATGCTACCCCTTATCAACAGCTCCCTGCTCTTTGTTTACCCTTATTCGATGTACAGGTCTATAAGTGTAAACGGTAGATGTCTGAGAAGGATACGGCTGAGATGAACACAGGAGACAGTACCATGGGAATCTTCAGAAACACACAAACATTGCTGTGGTATGGGAACAATCGCTCCAGATATGTAGGTAGGTACAGTTGTTAAGGGGGGGTCGTCTTGTAAGTAAGTCGCGCGTGCATGCGAGGATGCATCAATGAATCCCCCCTCCAGGACCTGCCTTGCGCGTATCCTCGTTTAACACCAGACGCAGGAGGCGGCTCCTCCACTACCTGCTTACTGGCACAATTCCATTGAAATGCTGCCCGGCTGCAATGCACTGCACACCAAGTATGGCAAGTATACAGGTAGTAGCGATACATGACAGCTGGGCAGCGACGCGGCTTGCAAGCTTGTATCTGGCTCCAAGCTTCCAACCGATTTTCTGGATCGATACCCGTCCACGTTGATCGACACCCCATCCAACGGTGGAGATGATCGAGGCACCAAGAGCGTCTACCTGATCCATTGGCATATCATAAGCCTCAATTCCAAAGTTGTAACTGCAATAGCATGAGCATACAAACATACCCGAAGACAGACTTGCCTGCAGCGGACGGGTAAATTCCTCGCGCGGCATTCGGTAGCTAATGCGAGTGTCTATCGACACTCCTCGCGAGTCTTTGGTGGACGGCATTTTCCCAAAGTCCCGCCCCAGTTGCGCCCAGTGGTAGTCGGGAGGGGCAGATCTCTGATGCGCCTTCCCACCAGGTTGGCCGAAATAGGTATCGCCGCATCTACACCGCTTCAACGACTGCAGGACGAGGCTCGGAGCGACTCACGAACTTCAGCCCAAACTGTCGACACCAAAAAGTGGACGCTGATTTGTACAAAACCAAGCATCGACAACCAAAGGAAAATTTTCATGCGAAACAACAGCGCAGCCTTTCTGGCGACGCGTCGAGGCCATTCTATCCAGAATACTCGGCCCTCGTTTTTTTTTAACACTCCTACTTGCTCCTCCCGTCCTTCTGGTGTTTTGAATGGGGGCGGATCCTCATCCTCAGCTCAGCCTCCAACAGGTTGGGGTCCTCTTCTGCTGTCATACAGGATGGTTGACAATAATAACAACACCAACACCAACAATGCATCGTTCATTACAAGCCTGGAAGGCGGTCAGATGCAAGTGGCAACCTACTCTCGCTATTTGGTTCGACGTCGGCATATTCCATAATGTTATTAGTAGCCTGGCAGCCCCGAAAACAAGGCTGTTCTATCTGGCAAGAAAGTGCGCTATGGACATTTCTTCGCGCAGACCGCAAGTTGAAGTGGACGAATAGCCTCGTACTTGTAAAAGGCCCTTATTCCTCACGCATGATAGGATGCAAGTTGATATTGCGATGCCATTAGCATGACGTTTAACACGGTGTCGTCCATTCATACCCAACCTAACATACACAGCTCCTACATACTGTATCAAATTGTGTGTAAGTGGACATGCATGGGCCTTGATGACGAGGCTGCACGCCGGTTCGGAGCATTGTTACCATGACCAATCTGAGATGAATCGGTGAGACGAAGCGGCGGGAACTACGCAAACCACCCCTACATAATCTCCGTCGTCCCGGAATGAACGTGGAACAAGCACAGCAAACAACCGGAAAGACGCAGTTTCTTTTTCTATTCCAAGAGTTCGTGTTCCGTTGTTGCTGGGAACCGTCCGGCGGAACAAGCTTCAGTTAAGATAAGATGACTGACGCACAGGTCCCCTCCGCACTACCCCAGCCAGCCCGCCATGGTGGGCGACGGTGAGACATGCGCGAGGGGTAGATGGATGATAGACATAGATCATCTCATCAGATGCAAATGAACGGGTGAGTCGCAACAGCACTTCTATCGTTGTGTCAGCTGCCTTCTCAGGTAGCATCGCTAACAAACAAGCCATGTAACGGCATCTGCTCAGCTCTTCACTTTTATCTGACAAAAGCTTGTGTGACGAGCCCAGGCCCAGGGGCTTGAACCAGCGGGGATGAACCCCGTCAAGCGGTCAGCGCGCCCCCGGGTCTGTGGCAAGCCTGCCAGCATCAACGGGTCCCCCAACGGGCCCTAAGCTTTAGCGGGACGAGGCCCGTTGACAGGTCGTGTGTCCCGAGCTAGACCGTACAAGGGGCATCTAGACGATGATGCACGTCAACCTAGACCTGCCTCTGGGGGATTTTGAGTTTCGACTTCCAGGTGTCTGGTATTGAGCGTCAATAAGAGTATCCCGGTCGCTGCATCTTATGCTTTTTCCCACCTAACCAGTCTAATTCACTGAGACCGTCCTACCAATCTATCATTCGTGAGTGATTGCGCGTAGACTGGTGGGCGACGCTCGAACCCTCCCTGAAAGAACGCCGACAGATCGGCAGCTGCAGCTACTACGCCTTATGCTAGGGCTGTCCGGCGCATTCCGTGTGCTTGGAAATGGCAGATATTGCAACACGACGGGCACAGCGCTATTATAGGGTTTGGATTTTGCACATCATCAATCAATTGACAGCTGTCCAGGTAGACAGTCTTAGTGGTTGCTAGCTCCTCACAACAGAACTCTCTACATTGTTCATCCACCGCGAGTCCACCCACTTAGTGTAACTCTGTAGAGGGAGAACTATTCACCTCGTAATATTAAGCAGTCATGGGTTCTTCTTCGGGGCCTATGCTGTAGCACGGTTAACGTCTTTGGTACTCGGATCCGTACAATGTTCTGGGTCCTCCCTTTTCTACCTGAAGGCGCAGCATCTCACCATCCTCTTCTCAAGAGCTAAGTGACTCTCGGATAAGTCTCTACTGATTGTAAGTACTTACACATCAGCCAGTCAAGATATTGAGAAATATGTGCCTTCTCGTTTTTCTAGCTTTCTACAGCAAGTACGCCTACATCCATAATTATATCTGAAGAAGAAAAAAAAGACTTTGGCGGACCCCTTCAAAGTGAACTTCGAGGACTGCGTGGCTGTCTTAGGCTTGACAATTTCTAGAAGTGTAACAGATCAATGAGCCGCCACGGGCTGTAACGACGCCTTTGTTATGCGGGAAGACAGTTTTCTCGGTCTCTGCTATGACCAAGTAAAGCAAGCAAGTTGTGGGATAGTCGGGGACCGTATAGCAATAGTGTTCCTTTATAGGGAGCTGACTATGTACTGTAGCTGTACACTGTACTCCTATCTCTCTATCTTACCCCCCTTCCCATCTCTCAGAGTGTATACACCAGCTTCGTCCCACTGACCCGGCCCGCCCGGAGCTCGTCCAGCCCCACGAGCACGCCCTCGAGCCCGCCCCGGCCGCCGCGGTTGACGTCGGGTGCGACCGGCTTGACGTCACCGCTCGCGAGGAAGCCCCGGGCCAGCTCCCAGAAGTCCTTGGCGAACGCGTACTCCTCGGGGTCGGCGGGCGTTTCCTTGCCGCCCTTGACGAAGCGCTCGCCGAAGACGGTGTACATGAGGGTCTCGCGGGGGCCCCGCACGGCACCGTTGACGCGGTCCAGCACCGCGCGCTCGACGGGCACGATGGTGCCGTAGGTGGGCTGGTCGCGCTCGGCGTCGCACGAGAGCGCCGCGGCGCACACCTCGGCGCCCAGGCCCGTGCAGTCCCAGGCCAGCGCCAGCGAGCCGCTCGTGGCGCGTCGGATGTCGGCCGCGCAGGACTCCGGCCCGGCGTTATAGTCGAAGACCCAGCGCACGCCCAACGACGACAGCAGGTCGAAGTTGTGCGGCGAGCTCGTGGCGAGCACGGCCAGGCCCGAGAGGCGCGCGAATTGGACCCCCAGGAGGCCCGTCGCCGTGCTCGCGCCGTAGATCAGGATGCGCTGCTTTACTAGGAAGGAGGCTGGCGGCAAGGGCAGCTGGAGCGAGCGGTACAGACCTTGGCCCTAATTTCTGTAAGCAGGGAGGTTAAGGCGAAGAGAGAGAGAGAGGTAGTGCTACGTACGACGGTGCAGATGGATATCCCGAGCGTGGCGGCTTCCTCGTCGCTGAGGTTGTCGGGAATCTTGATCTGGAGATCGCCCTTGGCAACGATGTACTCGGCGAAGGCGCCGTTCTCGAGCTGCGTAGCATCGCTGCATTGTCGCGAGTTAGCCCTGGTACTCTCCTGCATACCCCCCTGGAATGCCCCCGTATCTCCTCCTAACTTTGCGCAACAGGAGTTTATTCAAGAAAGAGAGGAGAGAAAAGAATCGACTCATTACCAGCCATGCACAACGCCCGCAATCCGATCCCCCTTCCGAAAGTCCTTGGTCACGGCGGGCCCGACCTCTTCCACGACGCCCGCATAGTCGCAGCCGACGCGGGCGCCCGGCGGCGCGAGGCCGAAGTCGATGTGTTTCCAGTCGGTGGGGTTGAGGCCGACGGCCTTGACCCGGACCAGGACGTAGTCGTCGCGGAGCCGGGGCATGGCGACGTCCCGGACCTCGGCCTTGCCCTTCTCGACAGCCACGACGGCCCAGATGGTGGTGGGGGTGGCCATTAGGTTAGATAGGTAGGTAGGGTGAGCGAGTGACTCCTACTAGCTATGTTAGAGAAGTCTGCTGTTATTTGTTACTGTCAGTACTGCACTGTTGAGGAGTGGGGGAGGCGTCTAGAGCTCGTGGATGTAGTGGCTGCTACAATACTCACTTATGTACTTGATTGGTGTAACTGCTTGCTGCTGATTGCTTGTCCTTGGTTAACTACCAAAAACGTGAGGGAAATCAAGTGTGGATTGTGGGAAGCTCTTCTGTTTTATATGATTGTTGTCCTGGCCTCTGTGATGCGCATGATGCCTGGGGATAAGACAACCTTCCCGATTCAGTAAGCACAAGACCACTGAGATGTACGAGAGCTGATGGGCCGAAGGGGAGCTCCGCCTTTACAATGCCTTAGTTTGGATTCAAAGCAACCACGCGTGAATCGGTGGTCGTCGTACCGTATTCAAAAGGTCAGTCGGTAGGCTGCAAATTGTAGTAGACAATATACCACGGTCAGCGGTTTGACCTATTCACGGCACGTTTCACCGTGATTTGTTCAAGTAAATGTGGGATCAGGTTGATCTGATCAAGGCCCCCCCGCGTTGGATCGTTCGTTGCCAGATAACCCCGCGATCATTTATTTCTTTACCAAAAGGAGTATCGCATGAAAGTCCGGGCTCGTAAAGATGGAAGAAAACATGCTGAGGATATTCGAAAACAGAAAACAGAGCAACTCCGTGTTGGTATCTAAAATAATGCCGTCTAGTCATATCGTGATCTGAACAGAATCAAAAGAAAAAGAGAAAAATAGGCCAGTTCCACCCACACGACAACCCGTCGTCGTGAGATATTCTCAGCCATTGAAGAGTAATCCTTTCCAAAATCGCTGTCCGTGCCAACAACCCACGCTCTTGGGAAGCAAGAATGCACAGCCCCGCGGATCTTGTTTGCTCCCCCCAAAATCGTTATGAACCCAAGAGTAAAACACAAGAACAAAGAAAACTGAAAAATCCAAGACTGAAGGTCAACAAACCCCCTTTTCTACCGGCCGCCAAAGTCGCTCACATACCCTATCTCGCCAAAATTTTGCTGCATCCCGCCCTCGCCGAATCCTGACCCCGGACCACTCACGTAGCCGTTGTCATCTCCTTCGTCGTAGTCTGATGCGTCGAAGCTAGAGCGACCACTAAGCTCGTCTTCTACTCCGCCTACATCTTGGGTTTGCCAATTCATCTGGGCCAGTGCAGGATATTGTGCTAGCAATGAAGCCGGCAAAGCGAAGCCACTAGGGTCCATGGGCGGATAGGCGTTGGGATCCATCATGGCTTGCTGGGCTGCCATATTTTGCGCCATGTTGTGCATACGTTGCTCCTGCCAGACTCGTTGACGCTCAAGCATCTCCTCATCAAGCAGAGGTTTGATGCATATCCGGCCCGCTTCTGATCGGAAGTGCCGACCCAAAGCATCGGCACGGGCGAAGCGTCGGCCGCAACCCCATTGCCCACCAGCCTTGAGGTCACCTTTGCAGACAAATTTCTTCTCCCCGGAATGGAGGCCTTCGTGACGCTTCCTGTCATGCTGTCTTGCAAATGCCTTCCCGCACACCGTGCATACAAACGGCCTTTCGTCGGTGTGAGTTCGCAGATGCGAACGCAGATTGTATGCGCGTGTAAACCTTTTGGGGCAGAGGGTGCATTGGAAGGTAGCCGGGTGCTTTTGGACGCGCTTCGAGTTGCCACTCTCTTGTGCAGCCTGGTACTCGGGGTCTGCGAGCCGCAAAGCAATGACGTTGTTGGGGACCGCTGACATCGATTGCCGCCTCCTAGATGCAGCACTAGCACTGCCCGAGCGGTCGGCTGGTGATAATGACGGCGAAATAGACCGCGAGGAGTCGGATCCTGAGCGGCTGCGCGAGACCAATTCGGCCCCCAGGTGGTTGGACAAACTCCCCGGCGTACTTGTCCGAGATATGCCAGGACCGCCACTGTTGTATGGGTCAGTGACGGCTCGTTGACGACCCCGGGCTCGGCCTGCACTTGGGTTAGTCATTGTAAGTTCAAACCTGGGGGAAGGAGTATAACGTACCTCTGTCAGGCGGTGTTAGTGAAGTCTGGTCCATGGTCTGCTTGGGAATCTCGCCACCCTGCCTGGCAGTGGGCGCAAAGTCAATGTTAATGGCAGGAGGCTGCATCTGACCAGTCATGCCAACGTCGGCAGGAAGGGAGGGGAAGGCCTCCGGGTAGCCGATTGTCGGCGCGCTCACGTATCCCTGAGACTGACCCCCGAGGGCGTAGTGCTGGTTGTGTTGGCCCATGTCTGTCATCTGCTGCGGAGGGATGCGCGGGGACATGGCAGGGCTGTGTGATGGGCTCCGGCCCTGTGCCATGTGGTGAGGATCCGAGATGCTGAAGCTGCCCAGCCCGGCGCTCACGCCGTCATAGAACCCGTCCTGTGACCGCTGCATGGGGGAATGCCCGTGTTCGGAGTGTGCGTGATCGAAGTTGTCCTGTGCAATCAGGTTGGGCGAGTGCTGTGCCGAGGAGACGTCGGAGTACTCGGGGGAAGCGGCGGTGCCCTTGGAATTGCGCAGCAGACCAATCGACCTGGTTTCCTAGGAGCGCAGCTTCGGGGCCAAGCGAGGTGTTCCTCGAGTGCTGGTGGGGAGAGGGCGAAGTGAAGTGGTGCTGGTTGAAAGCCGGCGACTGGTGTGCGGAACCTGGTTGGTGGGGGTCGGGCTTGAGGTGATGAGGAGGCGTAGGGGAGTGATGTATCTGAGGCGAGGTCATGTTGTTAATATCTGGGGTCCCAGACGGCGCGCTACCGCCAAACAGGGGACTGTTAAACTGGTCTCCCTGGCTGGTCGGTGGGAAGAGGGAGAAGTCTCCGCCTCCGTTGAAGTCGGGAGTAAGCAGGTTCTGGTTGAAGCCTGCTTGGGTCTGGGTAGGGAAGGTCGTGTCGAAGGACGCTGTGTCAGCCAAGCCCTGAGTCGGATCGAGGAACTGATTTCCTGCGACAGTGGTATTGTAACCGTTGAAGTCGGTGGGTGCGAACTGCGGTTGCTGCTGGATGTTTGTCGCGGTGGAGTTGTCGAGGCCAAGTCCGAGACCGATAGTGGCATCGGGAGACGGGTAGGGATGAGGCGAAGGAGAATGGCTATTTCTTATATGAGGCTGCTGCTGATGGCCGGCAGATGGGGACCGGCCACGAGCCGCATGGACTCCCTGTGCAGCTTGTTGATCCATGGCGGCGCGATGTTTCTAAAGACGGAAGCAGACGTTGTGTCGCGAGGCAGAATCGCCAGTCAGCCTTTCAGGCACGCTGGCACCGTGGCGATGCAACGGGCACAGCCCCGAAAGTGCGCGATCCTCTAGCGTGAGACGAGCGCTGGGATTGGCCCTTGGAAGGAGAATGCGCCTGGGGGGGGTATAGGTGCAGACGAATGGATGTTGTAGAGTTACGTATGCGAGACGTTGCGCGTAGGTTGTAGACAGTCGACCGCTGTCTCAAGTCATGTTATGCGGTGAAAAGTCGCGATTGGGGAAGGGGGGAAAGAAGACAACTCGTCTCATCACACTTTCGGGACTTCTAAAGTAGAGTGTGAGAGTGATGAAGGAGGATAACCACCCCCCCCCCCCAAACCCATCAGCCCAGTCCCAGTGGGAGGAGACAGAGAGAGAGTGCGTGGTGCGCCCAGTCCTAGTCCTAGTGCCTGTTTCCAAGTGCCCAATCCACAGGCGACCCCGGTAGAGGTTGTGGGTAAGTTCTAGGTATGTAGGTACCTGCACCACCACCCTGCGGTGCGTGTGTACATCTCGGTGCAGAGCGTGCTTTCAAGGGTTTTGGGCCTTGGCACGATGCAGTGGACTTTTCAGGGTGATCCAAACTCGTCTCGTCTTCCCCACAAGCGTCTTGTTCACCCCCCTCGGAAAAATGCGAGAACGGCTGGCTGCCCGGGACAAGGTGATTCTCTACGTACAACCCAGCAACAAAAGGTAAGGAGGAACCCGACGGACCATGACGTGGGGAATTATGATATGGACTGGGTCTTAATCGGTAAGTAGGGTGAAAAAGAGTGTCTTGACGTGTTCGGTCGCAGTCGCGCCATCAGATTCGTCGAGGGGGGTTTCTTGCACAGCCTGCCTACTTCGGTTGAACACCCAACTTGATACGCGCGGTACACCGGATCCAGTCGAGTACAGTAAAAGCAGGTACCTGTGGTAGCTATGGGGGCCCGCCTGTTCGTTAATCCTCCATCAATGCAGTATTGGACGATTAATGATGCTGTAGCTCAGCTGCCCAGGGCAGAGCCAGTGACTGACAGCGAGGGGGTTGGTCCACCAGCGCTAAGCCAAAAAGCCCATCAAGTCGTTATTAGATTGACTTCAAGCGGGTCTCTGCTGTCTAATGTTAGAAACCGACCGACCTGATCTTCTTTTTCTAAACCCCTCCTCTATGTAAGCCTAAGAAGTAGATGCCCAAACCTGAATGGCTGTAGCAATACTCATCAATGGGGCCCCCCCCGGTTGGCCGGAGATAGTCAACGGTGAGTGAAATCGTTCGGGAAGTCAAAACCAAATGACAGGTTACCTATGTGCCTTTCACATATGATACGACTATGCCGGTGTCGAGCATGTGAAGTCGTTAGGTAGTAGTTTGGACAAGTGTAACACCGGATGGCTCAAGTATACGACCAGGGCTTGGATTACGGGTTGAGTGAGATGGACTGTTGCAAAAGACTATTTGCCCGTCAAGCAACACCCCTGAACAAGGTATACTTACCTGGCAATAGGGATGTACGTACTTGGTGTACATACCAACAGACAGACAGCAGACGGGATCTATTGGCTATCAAATATGAGATTTGGGTCGTAGACACGCTTTGGCTAATGGCCACAAATGATTGATTATTTTCATAATACGCAATACGCATGTATGTCAGACGGCTAATACCGGCCACAACCATTAGGTAGTAAGATGAAAACTGGGGTAATTAACGGACATGAGGACATATCAGTCACTCTCATCAAGTATCGCCAATTTTGTAGGATCAAAAGAAGAATGCGGTACCAGACTGGACCGTATTCTGTACCGTACTCGCGATATGACATGACCAGCAAGGGTTCCACGATCTGCTTCCAGTCGGAACAATAAATTTGACTACCTTCCAGTCGGCCGTGGAGTCGGGCGCTTACCGAGACCTACTCTACTGGGACAGTCAACTACACAAGAAGCAGGTACCTGTTGCATTTGGAATTGAGACGCTAAACCCTACCGCAATGCGCCCAGCACACACACAACTTGCTTCCGCTAACGCTTCCGCTATTTTCCTCCCGCTGCGACTCGCACACAAGTCCTTTAGGACGTTGTCAGGCCTTTTCGACCAAGATCTACCCGAAGAGGACTTCACTATGTATGTAGCCTCCCAACCGGTCATCCCATATCTCCGCCCTACTAGAGGAGGCGGAATGACGGTGACCGACACCGTTGTAAACCAGACAAGACTTCTGGCACTTCCGCCAAACACAGATGCCAAGGTCTATATCTACATTAGGTATCTAGCACACAAAACTGACCGTCGTTACTCCGCTATCCCTCTTGACGCCCAGCAGCAGAATCCAGACCCAAGAGGTAGGATAGAGAGAATTGTCACAGCTCTTGGTCGCCAAGATTCGGGACCGCGGTCCTATCTCGATACGTGCGAATGAGACGAGCTTGAGACGATCGAGACAAGTTCCGAGGTGGCATTTGGTCAGTGAAGGCGGTTCCACATAACCGCGGTATCCTCCCCGTATCACACCCTTCTAGAAGAAACCTGCCCTCTGTGAGGAGAGGAGTCTAGACATGGCAGAAGAAGGAAAGAGTAGTGTCGCGCGCATTGACGATACACTCACAACTTGCGCAAGACCCCGGAAAGAATGCGACTCAGCTTGACAGATCGTCCAGGACATCGGAGTTTTAATCGCACCCAGGATGTTATAATGTCACTGGCCATTCGTAAGGTCGAATACATGCACTGTATTAGCCGGGGCACATGGTTGGCACTGGATATATTTCGTAGAAGGAGTCTTATACGCTGCGTCCGGATCTGCCCTATCCAGGTATTACTGAACCGTAAGTCCAGACAACAATGGGGACTGACGAAAGTACGCTGCATAGCATAACACGCACCGTGGCACGCACACACACACACACAAAATGAAATCGAGTTTATTTATATTATCTCCATATCGAAGCGTACCTATCTGCGAGAGGTTGACAAATCTTTGGCTTGCCTGGATCCTTGCAACGTCGGGTCCTTTGAAACCCACCAGGTCCCTTTGGGTCGGCACTCTACAGCGAAGTCGCACTCCTCCTGCAGCAGGCCCGCAGTGCCAGTCCCCCCTCCCCTTACCTACATTGATAGATGAGCCGGACGGACAAGTAACCTATCTATCCCATGGACAGACATGTACACAACCGGAGCATTTAGACGAGAATGGGAGCAAGAGATGGGGAGGAGGTTCGTCAGCTAACACTCAAGTCGTGCATCTTGTAGCTCGTCCGAAACGTGTACAGGCCTTGGCAGGGTGTCCACGATGACAAAAACTTGCTCTTTCGAGGCAGCTGTGGTGACATGCAGTGAGTGATTGGCTGTCGTGTCTGTGGCCCGTGGGTTAGATGAGAGAGATACAGAAGATTGAATACCTCCTTAGGGACCGTTCCCCTCTACCCTCGCACCAGACTCCAGAACACACGGACAGAAGAATGAAATTCTAGTAAGATGTCTACTATCTGACACACGTCATACGCAAGCAGGATACCCATTTGCAAATGTATGTATGTAGCAAATAGACTGAGTATACCACGCAGAGGAGCCCTGAATACTACTATAGCCCGGTGGTGTCCTGCTATTCGATCAATGGTGCCGTTTCGATCCCTTTCGGAGCCCGGCGAGCCGGATTGGTGTGTGGGGATGGGCTTTCGTGCTTTCGTAACCATTGCAACAGCGTGCTTTAGCACAGCCCCCCTCTGGAAGAGCACACACCCACCAGGAAAGCCGAACAGCGCGTTTATTTATGTGGGGTATTGTGGCTGTCGGCGGCTGTGAAGAAGCTAATTGTTATTTTTGGATTACCCCCCCTACCTGTCAACCACCTAACAAGCGCGGCCAGCATGGGCCACGATCTCGTGGCACCATGAAGTCATCTCATTCACACTTTCGTTCAACGCTCAGGCGTTCGATCGGCCATCTTAGGCGTCCTTGGACGAAAGATGATTCCCGAGTCATACGCATTGCGGCGAAGTCGATAAGTCGGCGATGATCGGCTTCCCAAATCATGTATTCTCTCCCTTGGCTAACCCATGGAACTAAGCCCGGTCATGCATGAGCTATTCTAGGAACAACTCTTGCGAGGATCAAAACATCTCTATTCATCTGTCTACCAGAGGCGCCTGAGACTCCGCAAGCCCGCCAACCAAGAAAAACGCCAGAGTTGAGAGGTATCTAGGGATGCGACCAAACGCCAAAAAAACGCCATGCAAAAGTAATCCCAGCACCTCTTATTACAGAAATGCGAGACGACGGAAAGGGAACCAACCCATCAGGGGGTCTTTTCGTCCAGCACCCAGCTATCTGTTGTTGATTATTATTTTTCCTGCGATATTTCCATCAAATGACCTCCGCCCGCTCATATCCCTGCGGTTTGATGGCAGGTCGAGGTGGTGCCCGGCCGCTCTTGTACTCGCTGACGAATGGGTTCGGGTCATCCTTCTGGTTGAGGTTGCTGAGAGTGTGGTTGACGCCGCGGTGACAGGCTTCGTCGGCGCGGATGTACAAGATCAGGTCTCGCATCGATCGCTTGCCCTCGGGCATCTGCCAGTACTTGATGGCAATCTCGGGGATCTGGAAGTTGGGGTCGGTCCATTTGGGCAGCTGGCCCTCGTCCATTTGCTTGATGCACATGGTGTAGGTATGGACGGCCTCCTCTTCCAGATAGCCGATGAATCTGTGGGTGATCTTTGGCGATATCAGGTAGGAGAGGGAAAAGGGAGTTGAAGTAGACACCCTGGGCTATGACGATGAACGATTTCATGAACCATCTATGCCACTGTTAGCATCGACAAACTATCTCCAGAAAAACGGATGTTACGAGATACTGACCCTGGTTCGCACATCTTCATGAATGTCAACAGGTGCATTCGCTCGTTGTAGGATTCTTCGAGGAGCGTTTCAATCCACCCGTTATCACGTTTGAGCCGTCGGATGCTGTGGAGGTGCCTCAGCATGCCCGCCACCATACCGGGGACGCCGGCTATCGATTCGAGGAACAGGAAGCGGATCATCCATTGGGCCTCGGTAAGGGGCTTGAGCGCCGTGACGGCCGTCGTGGGGTTTGCCTTATCGACCTTCTGCTCCTTCCGCATGCCGGTGCTGAAGTCCATGCCCCAGCGACAGAGACGCATAAACTTCCAGGCCGCCCACTCGCCCACATTCTGAGGTGGTCTGTGGTCAGGAACGACGTCGAGCATCTCCTGTTCGGTGTATCCGTGATGAGGCCATGCTGGTAACGTCTGACGGATATGCTCCGTCTCCTTGGCAGGGAAGAAGTCGCGGAGTTTGCGGTCTGGGGTCGTAGAAAAGGTCCTCGAGCTACCTCGCTGTTGGACGCATATTGTGGACGCCTTTAGGCCACCACTGTACCCAAGGCTGGAGTTGTGAAGAAGAGGAGCTATAGCCTTGGATAGCTGAAGGGCCTGGTTTGGCGTACAAAGCTTCGGTTGAACTCTTGCTGACAACATGAGGAACACAGTAGAGTAGAGGATTTAGGATGCTGTGGGATAGGACTCTCAACAGACTGAAGAGGATGCTTATCAAGGTAAAGGATGTCTTTGTCTTGACTCTGGGTCGGGACCAAGGTGACAAACTAGAGATGTTCCCTGAGGTGCCCGGGGATTTATATTGTCTCACGCAAAAGCCAAAGGCCCCCTTGGCTTGGTGGTCCATGACGAGATACATACTGGAAGTACCTGAATCGGTGAAGTCAATACGCCAAGTCAACTCGGGTTGCAGAACGTGGTCTGGTGACCCGTAGAGTAAGGAAGAAAAAAACTAGATATTTGGGGACAGTCGGACCGCTGCAATGTCTTAGCCTCACAAGCGCCAGGGGAGCAAACGCCGCATCACTACCGGGCACTCGGGTCAGCCGCAACTTTTATATTGGCTTCCCGCCCTCCCCGGCAATTGGATTCCACCCCTTATGCCAGTCATTCTGAGCGCGTCTCGCCCAGTCCGATGACCATATATTATCTGCTTGGATTATCTTGGATACCAGAATAAACGAGTTGGAAGCATTTCCTTTGGATACGGGAAGGGACAAGGGTGAGTCAGCCCCGGGATCTGGACTCTGAAATTATCGGGAGCTAACGGGGGCGGAATGCCCAGGTGCTCAATGCCCACACAAAGGCGCCTTCCGGCCAGTTTTCGTCGGCGAGCTGAGGCAACAAACTAGCTCTGCCAAATGCTAATCAAACCAGACACCAATGCTTTTTTCTCTCTCTATCTTCTGTCGGGTTTATTCCCAAGAGAGTTGTCCAGCTCCGAGGTCACACGGCCTGTATTACGTAGACGACCAGACAGAAGCCACATGCGTGGGGCTGACTGACATGTATATGTCCAATGGGATCACTGCAATTGCCTTTCTCTCTGCGATTCTAGCCCTGCAGATCAGCAAGCTTGCTGTAGTAATTGGAGGCAATGTATGCTGGGCGGTTGATCCGTAAAATCTTACGCTATTCTTGAGGTGAGCACAGTACAAGACATGCCGTGCTTACATGATGCAAGAGTTCGGTGTCTTACATACCTAAGCAGTAACGTTACCTACCTGTGCTGTGGTACAAGGCGAGGAAAAACCATCCAGCTCAAGGAACAACCTGTAGTTAACTGTTTACATTCCAGCAGCATCGTAGAATGTCGAAATTTTTTCGTAACGCCCCGTATGGCTACATTTTACCCGCTGTTTCCCCAAGACCAGGCCCAGGTCTTCCAAGCCAATATTTGGTCAGGTATAGAGGTGCTGATACATCTAACGTAAGCAGAGGGAAGACCGGCTGGCTTCACCGAATCATCTCTCCCTCTCTATCTGCAATTTACCCCGAGTATGAGGTAGGTAGCAAACACACGCCGTGAGCGAATAAGACCCGATTGCGAACTGATAAGGTGGAGGTCAAAATATTGGCACCAGTGAGAATCTCATCGCCAACTAGGTTCTGGAGTGCTTGGCTAATCTGGAGGCCGAAAGGCCTTTTCCTTTATGATGTGAGACGGTCATGCTATATCTGAATTACTATCAATTCTATTCACGTCGACGCTGTTGTCCGGTTTGCTCGTGGCAGGCGATGAGGAGCTCTGTGTAGCAGTGAGACTTGGATGTATGTTCCGATATCCACGTCTCAGACGAGATACAAATTGTCGACATGGCTCTGGCAAGATCTGGTTCGAGTTCCCCTCCATGAACAAAGGCGCCAGAAAAGTGGTCGCCAGCCATTCCTTGTCCCTCTTCCACCCTTTCAGTACAAGGTCTCGCCCCAGCACCAAGGCGGCCAGCACCGTCTGCAAGGGGTACAGAAGCGGCCCGTTGCGGTCCCGTCGATAGTACCAGCAGATCAGGTGCACGCCGGCATGGGTGGCGACCCGGAATGCCAATTCCTCGTCGTTACTTCCCCCCAGTAGTAGTGGGCCGCCACCGGAGTAGCCTTCCACGAAGCCCTCCAGAACGGGAAGGCTGGCGGCGCCGCCGTTGAAGTGGTGGCGCTCGTAGAGGTCGGCCAGCATGCCGCCGATGTTCACGGCGCGATGGCCGTACTGGATGTTCTCCCAGTCGATGATGACGAGCCGGTTGGGTTCTTCTTGGACGGACTCGGGCGCGTCCCGTCAGGGGTTATTTGGGAGTAAAACACTGTTTTTCTCCAAGATTTTATGATCAGAAGCTGCATTCTTACTGCAGTCGACATTCTCTATTTACTTGGCGGACCAAAAGTCACCATGGATGAGGCCCCGTAGCCCGTCCCATTCAGCCGGTGACTGCTCGAATTCATGTTTCATGGCAGCTTGGACCTCTTCCAGCGCGTCCCTGTAACCAGCCAGGACTTCGGGATGACGCTCCAGAATCACCACGAAGCTGCCGTATGTGACGAGATACTTCAGTTGACGCATGCCCGGGTTAGGCCCTACCTGCCTCTAAGAGGGGCTTCTGCGCGGGCATAGACGCCCAGTCGTGGAACTCGCGAAGCCAGGAGCCCAGCGCCTGGCCAACAACCTTCGGACTAGATCCCGGCAGGACCTTCTCGATGGCGGACTGCAACAACACGGCGGTCAGGTCCGTCGTGTCCGCAAAGTCTTGGAGAACCTGCGTGTGCATGTCTTGATTGAAGTGGTAGATCTGCGGCACCCGGACTTCTGTGCAGCCGTGGGCACCGGTGGTGAAAGATCGTGGAAAGCCGTCTAGAGCCATGCAGCATGGACGTTTAGTAGCCGCACCTGGTGATTTCCAGGGGGAAATCACGATCGATAGCGACGAAGTCCGTAGAACATTTCACCACGACCGTCTTGGCAGCGTTGCTGCTGGCTCTGCCACCGAGGGTTGGAGAAGAGTGCCTCGATAGAGGAAGTTGGCTGTACCGCCGCTCAGTTTTGTCAGGTTGGAAACGGCATAGGGTGTCGGCGCCAGCTGATCCTGCAGCCGTTGAGCCAATACCCGTTCTTCTACCACGGTGAGCGGCGCCATGGCGTCAAGGGGCAAACAGAAGAGTAGAGTACAGACCCAGGATGCCTGGGAGCTATCTTGTCTGTCTAAGTGACCGAGCCTAGCGGTCATACATGCATGCGGCCATATCAAGATATCCGTCGGGCACCGTGAAGAAGGAATATATATCTTGGGGTTAGAATGAGTCACCCTTCGACCAATCACTCAGGACGCAACATGTAAGCCCTGGATTGCGAACTACATCCAGGGGGTGTAAGCAACCTAGCAAGGCCATTCCCGCTAGAGTAACCGAAGAAGATGGTAGGTCCAATGTTTCCGTTAATATAAAATTATGAGGCACGTGCTAATTCATGAGTACCTGCTGTCGTATGCGAATAAAAAAAAAAGAAACCGTCTGGAGGATCGGAAATAGTCGATTCACCAGCAAGACCCCCTTTAAACCGCTGCCCCATACACTTGGAGAAGAAGGCCCCGCCCCCATGGGCCTGCCATATCGCGGGGTTGCTTGCTGGCTTCCATGTTGATATCAGGCAAGGAGAGTATGTAGTAAGCATATCAACATACCGAGGGAACATTGAAGTGAAGTCACGAAATATACGAGCTACCCCTATTTTGGATGTCACAATAACTTTACAGCTTTTGCTTCGATTTCGGTGCCTCTCGGTTTGGCTAGTAGTACCATACAGTCCCACCCATCCTTGAATTATCGTTATTCGGTACTTGATGTTTCATGGACCGGGTAATGGTCTTCCATGTGTTGATTCCTGTAGACATCATTAATAAGGGGATACCCGAACAGCTAGAATGCCGCTCTCATACTCGCTGCAGGGATTCATTCATCGTAGTCCAGAAAAGTGATGTCATTCATAGTTAGTATTGGCTCAGGTACACAGACAATAGCATTCAGGCTTCTCCTGGTTCGTAACGTCTCTCTAATTCTATAAAAAGACGACTCTATAGTTCTTTACTGACGAAACCCCTGTCTCTCAGATTCAGTTTTCAGAATTGTATGTATCATTGGGTTGCTTCCAGTACCTACCCGGCTTAGTAGGAACATTAATAAATGGATTTAAAAATCCCAGTCCAGCCTTTATTAGGTAGGCCGGTGGTGGACGAATTTTTTAGGCGGGGTGTGTGTGTGCCCAACCAGCAACGCAACAACCCCTCCAAAAATCTGATATTGAATTACCCCCAGGACTTCTTTCTTCCCTTCCCAAATCCCGTGGAACACCGACCGACTCCTTCTCACCCATACACGCCGATAAAAAGGAATAGAGACCGTACGCCAGCTCTCCACGCATTCTACCTGACGAACGATCTTTGCCGTCAAAATGCCCCCCAAGAAGCAGTGGGGTAAGTTCAACGTCGCCATGTACCCCTCCAACTCCTAGTCAAATGGTCGCAAATGTACAAGGCACACTGCCACATCGCCGGGATCCTGTCATCATGCTGCTTGATTCTTTGTCGCGTCATCTGCATCGCCTGGACGGACGCTTGCAACAGAGAATGACGGACAGGACTCGACAGTGCGTCGCGGCTGCCTCCCTGCATGGCTTGATATGCGACTCCCCTGTGTAGCTCTGGCGCATCTGGATCTGGATCATGCAGCTTCTCGGCTATGTATGGACTCCGCTGACCGCTTATTCTCGAATATAGACGAAGAAGAGTCCGACTCCAGCAGTGCTTCCGGCTCCCCGGCTACCGCTGCTGCCATTGCTGCTGGTCGCCGCAAGTTCGATGACGAGGAGGATGATAGCGATGTATGCAGGCCCCAATAACAATATACGACGGTTCGCGACATACTAAACAAAACCCTTCTACAGGTCCTAGAGTCGTGGGATGCTGCCGAGGACTCCGAAGTTGAGCGTGAGAAAGCCAAGAAGGCTGCCGAGGCCAAGGCCAACGCCGACGCCGAGGCCGCTGCCAACAAGAAGTCCAAGAAGCAACGTATCGAGGAACTCCGAGCCGAACGGGCCCGCCAGCTCGCTGAAGACGACGACGGAAGCGATGATGAGACCGAGGCCGAGCGCCGTGAGCGTCTCAAGCGCACCGAGCTGGAGTCTGACCTGAACCACGCCGCTGATCTCTTCGGTGGCATTGGCGTCAACCCCAACCGCAAGGCCGTGTCTGCTGGCGCTGCCATCCCCATTGACCCCAAGGATCCTAGCAAGACTGTCAACTTGGGCACATTGCCTCTATTGAACCCGCAGACCAAGCTGCAATTTGAGAACTTGCGTAACGTGCTCGTTCCCATCATTGGCGGCAACTCCAAGAAGGCCCACTACACTCTGTTCCTGCAAGAGTTCTCCAAGCAGCTGGCCAAGGACCTGCCCAGCGACCAGATTAAGAAGATCGCCAGTACCCTGACTGCTCTCAGCAACGAGAAGATGAAGGAGGAAAAGGCTGCCGACAAGAGCGGCAAGAAGAGCAAGGCCCAGAAGACCAAGACTAGCGTCGTGGTCGGCAGAACCAACCCTGCCGCCGATACTGCGACTTATGAAGACGATTTCGGCGAGTACGTTATCACTCTGCGACCCTGACCCTCTGTGGACCTCCAATGCTGACAATAGTTCCAGTGATGACTTCATGTGAAAGGCTCCTCAAGTTCCTTCTTTCACTGGAGATTGCTCCATCGGGGCTCTATAAGTGACACTTCCGGGTTGAACTTGTGCTCCCGAACGCTTGGATTCTGCATATGCCTAAGCCCAACATGGCTGGTATGGCCCTACAGAGAGACTTGTACGAGAGTCGCTTCATCAGGCTCTAGATGCGGGCACGCCAAGGAATGGGACCTAAAGCCGGCTTTAGTCCCATTGAGCGCGCAAGGCCATCGGCGTCTCCCCTGGCGGGGCAGGCACCGGCAACCCGTCGCTCGCGGGAAAGGGACCTGCACTATGGATGTGTTTTAGGCATTCGCATTGCTAGTCTGAGCGGACAGATGCATCGGGGGCACCTGGGGGTTTGCGCGATTCTGCATTTCTGCTTTAATACATAGTCTGACTTGGCCAAGCGTATATGAATATGGGAATAGACACGAGGCTGTTGCCTCAAAGTAGCAACTCAACGCTTATTTGCCGATGCTGTGTGATGTTGATATATCTTCTTACCGAGATTCCCTAGATTGACGATACCATGAGAGCTGACCTACTCATATGCATAGGACAGGGCCGTCTGTGGTGTGTGTATAAGCATGTATAGATTGGCCATACCAGCCGGGTTCTATCTGCCACGCATAAACAGCGTGTTCCGACCCTCGATTGCGACCAGAAACACCCCGCCCGTGTTCTTCTCGAGCGTTTTTGGCCATACGGTCTTGATGGTCCCCTCCTGCGATGTCCACCCCTGCTTGTGAGTACAGTCGCTCGAGGCACCATCATTCTTGATGTCGTCAAACAGAAATTCGTCCTCCTCCCACTTGCGGCCCCTAATGTTTACCCCACCTGTGAACGTCGAATAGCTAGGCATAACAGATGGCCGAATGTTGATAGCAGCTGAACATGGCATCAATGGTGTGCGACAGGATAGCATATGGAGGAGCCTTCCTCACATCTGTGAAACTCCCCAATAGGAGCGTCGATGTGTTTCGTAGTCTCAACGCGCGTTGACTACAACTTCATCTGTGTCACTCGAACATGTAGAGAAACCAATCAAGGCAAAGCAAGGCGGTGCAAAGCATAGGTTCACTTTTGAATACGATCAATTACGTCTTCGGTCATAATAGCCCCGCCACTGTGACCCGTGGCCCTAATGTATGTATCTATCTACATGACCTAGCCACTCCCGCAGACGACCGGCTGCTTGTTTCATGTTGTTTCCCCCATCATGGAAGCCATTTCCATGACTGTCCTCCCTTGTGCCCCGTTTACCAGCTGATCCACACACTGGCGATCAAGGGAATAGACAGAGCCTCCTTGACCTTAGCCGCCGCCCTGCCAAGTCTGATTAAATCGTAATCGATCAAGGAGAGGAGGGGGGGGGGGGGAGGGGAGGAGAGCCCTCGTCTCGCGGGTGTCTTTTTTTCTCTCCCCTTTTGATTCTACTCCCCTTACCACCACCACCACCTAGTCTAACCAGCCAGACCTTCCTCCGTCAGAAAGCCGAGATAGGCAATGTTTGCGCCTTCTCTTCCCCTCTCTACGGATTACATAGTGTTGTAGTAATGATAGAAAGTAGCCTAATGTTGCCAACCCGAAAGACTAATAGGCGGGTTTTTTTTCTGGTGTGGCGGTGACATGGTGCCTCCATGGCTAGCCCAAGCGGCGATAAACAAGCGCCGGAAAAACAAGAACCGTCTCCCAATGTCCCATGGTATCAGTGGCAAAACAGGCCAACCCCTTCCCAAGATTTCGAAATGCAGATATGCCTCCCAGTAGCAAGAATGTTTCGTGACGCATTACAAAGGTCGGTAGGTATATAGGTGTATCTGAATGTTCGCTGGAAAAAGGGCGACGCGAGGAAGCAACACGACGAGTGTATGCAGAATGTAAGAGATTGGAGAAGAGCGCAGGTTAGGGGTTCGGTCAAGGTTGAGTATAGTGTATATGCCGAGAGAGGTATGTGTGACCAATAATAACTCGAGAGCCGATGCGAAAGCACGGGAGTAGATCACTCCTCTTCCGTGTCAATACCCTCGTCCTCCATGTCGCTGAGAGGGCCGTATCTGGCCTTGTACATTTCAAGGAGTTTGAGTTGTTTCGCAAGATCATCCAGGACTTCTGGCATCGGCGTCCGGAGATCATCCAGCTTCGTGATCGTCCCTCCGCCGGCTGCGATATGTCGCACTGACAGGGTTGTGACGCAAGTCTGTTTCCATTCGTTAGTAGCCGATAGATAATGGGGTATAACGAGCGGGGGAATCAATGCAGCTTACCTCGATACGGCTTACTTGGTGTTCCATAAAATTAAATAAGAACCGTTCGGTGACTTCGCCACCACGTTGCTTCATACGCTCTAGAAGCTCCGTCTTGGGAGGCTGGAGGCCCCTACCCGAAACCTCCTCCAAGGTACTGCATAGCATCTCTAGACGCAAACTAACTTTCCATAGAGACCAGATCATTTCGGGATCAAATCCAAGCTCACTGCCTGCCTCGAGCGTCGCCGGTTTGAGGGCAGCAATCTCGACGGCACGAACATCCTGGTTATGGTATTCGATACGGCCAGCAAGGGAGTGTGGATAAAGCGAATAGATGTATTCCGGATTCTCAAGACCCTTCAGCTTCTTTTCGCCCATCTCCTTGACTTCGAAACCTTGGGAGCTCAATGATTTGAGCTCGCGACGGATTTGAGCTGCAACAGCGTCGTCATCAAAAGCGTCTTCGGCCCCGTTAGCTCCGTTGCCCTTTTCTTGATACGTTTCGAGGCAGCGCTGGATCTCGGAAATGAAATCGGCCGACACCGTGATTTGACCACCATCGGCTACCGATGAGATTCGGGACGCCTTGTTGACCATGGGACCGAAGTAATCCATGCGTCGCGTGACAGGGTCTATTTCAGCAACAGGTTCACCATAATGAATACCCATTCTGACTGACAGCCCCTTGAAAATCGGATTCTTATCATTGTCAAAGACTTCTTGGCACGAGACGGAATTCAGGATCTCTGATGGCCAGTTGACTTCGAGAAGCTGTGTTTGTATCGAGAAACACCAAAGAAGGGCCGAGGTTGCGGTGGGGAATGACACCATGAAGGCATCACCTTCAGTCTTAACTTCATAACCGCCGATCCGGCGTAGTTGTCGGCGCATTACTTCGTTGTGCAGCTTGATGGCCGATCTCATGGCGGAGGGGTACATTTCCCACAAGTTGGTTGAGTTCTTGATATCGGTGAACACGATGGATGGCTTCCCAGTAGGAGCAGGGACTTCTGCTTCCAGTCGATGTAGCGTCGAATCTTGAACCTCTCCCTTGGCTCGCTTCCCTCGCTTGGCAGGATATTGGAAATCGTCTGGGATGCCGGATGGGTACAGTGACATGCTCTGGCCCCTATGCAGGCGTGCGGACCGTTCTTGCCGGCGCTTCAAATCTGAGACGCTGATCATCATGACCATGATCTTTCCGTTCGAACCGTATGCCATGGCGAGATCGCGCAACTTTTGGGAGGCGCGCATAAGATCACCTCGCTCAGATCGAGCTACATCCACTATCAAACCAGGCGTCAGGTACTCCCACAGTTCCTTTGTGGCAATGAGAACCATTTCGTCCTGGGGTGTAATGGTCATCTTGGCGACATGAGGCGCCGCTTGAACGGCAGGCATCAGGTCTACATAGCCAAATGCCCGTGAAACCTCGAGGAGATCGTTCAGCCGACCCTGCCGAGACACCCACCCGCCAGCATCTCGGATGCGCTGGCGCTCTGAAGGCTCAGCTGGATCGTGCTTCCGTGTCAATATCCTGTGCGAACCATCTGACTGGATGGCCATGGCTTGTGCGTCACCAACATTGGCAACGTACAACTCTTGTGCTTGCAGGTAGACAACCGTGGCGACGCCACCAGAGTTCAGATCTTCCTTGCTTAGAACCAAAGGGGCTGCAGACCCACGGTGGGCGGTAGATGGCCGTTCTTCGGTGTGTTGGTAAGCTATGGTGACGAGGTCTTTGTTCAGAGCCAAGAATGCTCGACGAAGCGCATCACTAGGGGTCTCGTTTTGCCGGGTTTTGAGAGCCTTCAGCTCCGTGGCAAAGATGTGACCGAAGTTCTCATGTAGGTACTTGGCGATCTTTGAGAGCCACCACTACTGAGAGCCTGGCCATCAAAAAGGCCTAGAAGGGTTTCCGAGTCCGATGAGTTGAACCGGGGAACGACAAGGTCGATTGTAGACAAGTGTTCATTCCTGCCTAGCGTGTCCGCCATGCCATAAGGAAGATGACCAGCCAAAGATCCGGAAGTTCGAACACGTCTATCCTCGCTCTGATCAGGAATGCTCGGTTGCGTAAGGGTGACATCCATCAAGCCAAGAACACGGAGGTTCTGGAGCCTACTGAAATCGGTATACTGCTCGCGGTTCTGCAAGCCCGTTCCAAAGCCTGTCTGCTTGATCTCTAGACGTTTGTTCCCGGACAAATTGAGATACCGCAAATTAGGGTTTAGGTTCCAGTTCCAGTCGTAGGGCACATTGGAGATGTTGTATTTTAGGGAGTTGTTTCCACAGTCGAGCACTGCAAGCTTCTTGGCTCGTGAGAAATCGGCCGGCAGATTTGTGAACTTGTTGCCGTTGAGATGGAGGGTTTGGAGTAAGCTGTACTCCTCTAGATCGTCGGCTGGCAGACTAGTCATGTCGTTGCCAGACAAGTACAGTTCAACAAGTTGCGGCCAACTCTTGACGGTTCTTTGAGGCATGTCGCTGAGGTCATTATATGACAGGTTTAGCACACGCAACTCCCCCAATAGGGTGATCTGATCGAAGACATCGTCGTCGAGTTGGTTGTCTGCGAGGTAGAGGTTGCGCAAGGACCCGGCAAAAGTGTTCGTTAGTCTTGCAGAAAGTCCCGAGTCTTTTCTGGAGGCCATTGAAGGGGCAACTGTGGTGTTACTCGACGCGCCTGTTGCACTTCGCGACACGACAGATGTCTTACGGCCGCCTTTTCCATACACAGAAACCACAGAACTCTTGCGGTCTGCTCCACCAGGAACCGGTGAAGGACCAACGCTGAGCAGTGTGCTTGATGCTTGGCTTGGCCGCCTGGATCCATCAGGCATAAGCTCCTCGGTGCTAGAAGCCGAGGAGAGAAGGCCGTTCGCACCTTTGTTATTACTAAACGCAGATGAATTCTGAGGCTCTCCCGGCGCCTGTGGGGGGCACGAAGCAGGTTTTGGGAAAACGTCAAGCACGTTCGATGAAGCATTCAGAAATTCCAACTTGTTTGCCCACCAAAGTTCATTCGGTAGCTTCCGGATATTGTTGCCTCTTACATCCAAGACTCTCAGCTCGTTCATGCAACCAATCTCAGGAGGTAGCTCGCCTACAGAATTGTTTGCAATGCTGAAATGTTCCAACTTTCTCAAGTTGCCAATGGTGTTGGGGAGGGAGACAAAATAGTTTCTATCCAGGACCAGTCTCTCCAAATTCGGCATGTTGTTGAACGAACCATCAATGCTGGCAAGTTGTGCGTTTGAGAGATTCAACATCTTCAACGTTGGAACAGGGCTGGCGATATCAAACTTGGTGATGGGGTTGGAGTTGAGTTTGAGACTCCGTACCCGCTCGAAAGTACCGATGAACTGCGATATCATATTGTGATCGGCCGAAAGGATCTCTAACTTCGGTAGTTCTGATATAACATCGATCGAGGTGAGAGTATTGTACTTCAGATCCAGCTCGCGAAGGTTCGTTAACCGGCTGAAAGTCGGGGGCAACGTGTTGGCCAGTCTGTTGTTCGTCATAACGAACTTCTCCAGGTTCCTCAACTTTCCAATATCCTCCGGAAGCGTTGCAATCGAGTTAAAGCTGACATCAATGTCAACTAAGCTCTCAAGCTCGCAAAGGAATGGCGGAAGCTTGTCCAGAAAGTTCGATGACAGATTCAGTGACCGCAATGACCTGAAGCCAGAGAAGTAGGTAGGAAGGCTGTTCAGGCGATTGTTGGCCAGGCTTAGTTTCAGCAAGCCACTCAGATGGTGTAGTTCGGCATGCTGTAGTTCTTCCAGCCGATTATTGGAAACATCAAGGTATGTGAGCCGGCTCGCTCTTCCTATACTGATTGGTAGTTTCCTGGCCTCGTTGCTGGAGAATTTGATATCCCTAAGCTGAGGGCACGCCTGGATGAAATCCCGGGGCAGATCCAAGGAGAGGTTGCGAGATAGGTTGAGCGAGATGATGTCGCCGGTCTTGGAATACAGTGTGATAGGTATCGTGATAAGGTTCCGCCCGGAGAGATCGACGTGGTTGAACTTGGTGGTTCTACCAGCCCAAGATCATGAGGAGCAACCGTGAAGTCGCTGTCTCTTGCCGACAAAAATAGAAAGCGGCAAAGATAACTATTGTCCTCGCGGCCGATATCCTCTAAGCGATCCTTCTCTTCATAACCAACCTGCTGCAAGAGACGCTTTTGGATCAGCAGCGGACGTTCGACAGCCGCTAGTACTCGAACCTGATCGTGCTTCTTCAGGACAATGTGGTAGTTTTCGAGGCCATCTTGAACATATGTCTTCTTAACGACGTGTGCCATGACCTCGGATACTGTAGAGTCGAGAGGCAACTGAATGGTCGCAAAGGTTCCATCGGCACGGAACACACGAATGCAATGAGCTGCCTTTTTCTCTTCGGGTCGAGGCAAGCTGACGGATGGGTCCTCCTCCGCATGTGCAGCTTGATCATCGGCATTCTTCCGGACAGCCCAGCTGTCTGGCGCATTCCATGCACCGCCTCGAGACCGATCAATCTCGGGTACTCTTTCCGGTTCTTTCAGGAAAGATGGTGGGATCCATAGGGGTTAGAGGCGGAGGTGTGCTAAAATACCCTCCATATCGCTCAGATTCGTGTCGAGGTGGAACACCTTGCCCGGATCGTTTCTATCGGTCGGCCCAATGAACTCATCTTGGTCATCGTATGGCCTATGCGCACGATTCTTCTTGGAAAAGGGGAATTTGTTGTTGAAGGTCGCATTTCGGTTATTTTGGTACGGCCTGGAACTCGGTGGCATTTGCTGTGACGGCGGCTGAGACATCGGCGACTGCTGCTGTTGCTGTTGCTGTTGTTGTTGCTGATTCTGCTGTTGTTGTTGCTGCTGATTCTGTTGTAGCATCAGCTGCTGTTGCTGCTGTAGTATTTGTTGCTGTTGTTGCTGATACTGTATTTGTTGCTGTTGCCCCTGCAATTGGTCGTATTGGTTTATGGGAGGTAAGGGCTTGTTGGTATTATTATAGGGCGTCTGCTCTCCCTGCGACAAATCTACACGCGAAGAACCAGATACCAGAGAGCGGCTGGATTGCGGTAATTCTCTGAGTCGGGACGGGGCGGTGTCATCTTTTTGCTTGTTCTTCCTCGGAATCGGTCAAAGATGCCCCGCTTGCCTTGATGATGGCTCCCAGGGGACGTCTGGCCATCGACTGAGGCAAGCCTGCTACTCGTGCTAGGTGTTGGGCTTTGAGCTCTCTGCCGCGAGGGTTGTCCCGCGGAGCCAGCGCGGTCTTTCATAGCGTAATTGCCCGTGATGGAGTCGTCTCGACTGTTGACGGGTCTCAGGGAGTTTGCATCCTCATTGCTCTTGTTGTGCCGATGGTGCCCAGGTAAATGCACGATGGAGTGGCCGGATCGTGACGAAGACGACGTTTTGGGTGGGATCTGGCCTGCGGTGTTGTCCGCATAGCGCTCTTTGTCAGGTCCGGCGAGCATATCGCGGACAGGTGCTTCGCCGTACTTGGCGATATCGTTGGCCTCCTGATAAAGAAACGGCACTACATCGCTCGATGGAACGGGTGTGCGGGGGCGTGACGAAGACGGCGACGCGTCTCGGGTGTTGTCTGTGGCGTTCGAATAGTTTCTTTCGCGATGAGGTCGATTGAAGGAGTAGGAACGTTGGCCGTCTTTGGAGGAGGTGGCATTATTAGGCAGGCTCGTCTCTGATCCATCGCGACCAGGAAACTCTTCCCCAAAGAATCCCTGCAATTTCCTTAATCCACCTCTAGTCCCACTAGCTTTGGATCCCTGGCTGCTAGCAGTTGTTGTGCTCGCTACAGAGGGTCGTCGGTCGTCGCTAAAGGCACCTTCTGGCAATTCATAACTCGATGCGCCCGGCGTCTGGCTCGGATTTGTTGTTCGTGGCGAGATTGCTCCTCCAATACCTCCCGGACCCTGTCGGAAGGCTGGAGACAGCTGGGAGGCCGTAGATAGCGCATCGCTCGAATCGTTGTAAAAGGTCGTCCCAAAGAAGCCCGTGGGCGGATTGGACGTCGCAGCACCGTTTCCCGGCATGGACAGCCACGGTGAGATGCCGTTAAGTGTCGGGCTTGCTGAAGGCGAATCTTTTTGTATTTGCGGAACTCGGCCGCCAGAGGGATCTAGCACGGCGAGGTCGCGACGGTAATTGGTAAGGTCGCTTCTGCGGCGCGAATCGAAGAAGGAATTGCTCGAGGTCGTAGACGCAGGCGAAATGGTGGTACGACTTCCGGTGGTTGAGGTCGGCGAGATCTGAGAATCTTCTTTGAGCGGCCTAGACGAAAGCCGAGGCAGGGAAGCTGTCAGTAACTGAGGACATTCATTACACTCATATATAGCAGCGCCAGCAGCTCTTCATCGGCCCAGTCGATGATTCATGCGCGCAAACGTCTGACAGTCGTAGGAATAATGTAGATCATAACAAGCTCGTTTGCTTCTTCGTTCTTTGTCCGTCCATGAAACGGCGCAATTGACAATTGGTTCAGAATGAGACAAGCAGAGAGGCCTTTGGCCCAAAAGTACAGCAATATAGGGTTTGGGTATGGAGAAGAAGAAAGAATGCAAGGGCCGCCTTATCCTCCTCAAACTGGTGGCGAGCGCAAGCAAGTAGCGATTGGAACAGCAAAAAGAAAAGAAAAAAGAGGAGCACCAGAACACTGCGGCGCTGTCCTTCAATACACTTGACAGAAATGACATATAGGGAATCAATTGTACGTAGTAGACTCGACACGGACATGAACCTAGGCATGGACATAGGGCCCCCGAAAGACTGGAGATGGTGGTGTACTGGACTGTAGCGCAAAGGAAACACAATTGACCCACCTGACGGTCTTGCCATTCTCATTAACTCGCAACGGTTTCGGTGTGGCCTTCTTGGAGACTGCTGAGACGGATGCCGAACGACTGGGGGCGGGCGATTCATTTCCAGTACCGGCCTTGAGCGTCATGCTCGATCGTCCGCTGCTGGAGCTCGCGAACGAGGTGATTCGCGCCTGGCTATCATCTCTCGTCATTGTCGTCGGACTGGGGACCAGACTCTCAGACCGTGTCGCCAAAACCTCATGGGGGGCTCCACTAGGAAGGAGACGCCATCAATGGTAGTGAGAGTGGTGCGGGCTAGCTAGAGTCATCGCTCCGGGGAATTGGTGTCGTATGTTCCGCGCAATCAATCGCTGGGAATCGTGGTGGGTGAGTGTGTGTGGTGAGGTGAGTTGCGCACAATAAGCGGCGGCTAGATATATTGCCTTGGGTAGTTATGTTATGTAGGAGAGGTACGCAGCTTGGTGAGTGCGGACGGCGAGCAAGTGTGTGTGTAAGGTATGGTATGTAAGTAAATGCAACGAGCAGCTGGGTTACAGTAATGTACATGTATGTAGCGGCCGGCTTTGCGACGTGATGTGTGCTTAAGCGCAACAGCAGACAGTTGCCGCTGATATGCCCTGTCCCTCTCTGCTTACGGCAAATGTACCTACAGCCCTTGAGCTTAGTTACTCCTCAATAGATTTGAGTGACTTGAGCAATTAAATTGATTTGACCTAGATAAACCATATATGGGGGGCATGATTGGTATGGGGTTGGATACTGTACACATGACAGCTAAGACAATTCGAACCTAGTGGTTCATCTTTTGACCCGGCTCGATTTTGTAGGTATACTTGTGAATGGAGACACATGCATGATGATATACCTGCAGCATGTCTGTCGATGCTACGGAGTACTTACGTACATACATGTTCTACGTTAGGAGAGGGAAACCAGGAAATCACATCCAGGCGTCTTAAGACTCAGGCTTGTTGTGTTGGTTGTCCATCCCATACCTTGTACTTTACATCGACACATACATATGGGCGTCCCGTCTTATGAGGCCAGCCTATGAACGGGAGGCGAGTCTCGTTGCGCCGTGGGATTCCGCAGATTGGAACTCGATGAGAGGCGCCCGGGATAGCGTCTGATTGGTGCTGCTGGCGAGGTGCCACAAAGCTGACGAGCGTCGAGACCCATGGAGACCAATTGGATGGAGGGGCAGGTTCGCCCACAAATGTCACCAATCCACCTTTGCATTGCAAACTGGTGGCAGGGGTGGATGCGTGAGGTTCAAAGGTCCAAAGTGTGTGGGCGATCAGCCTTGGAGACGACCAGGGCAAAAAGAAAAAAAACCCCCCCATCGCCCATCACGTTGACAGTATATAGTACCTGGATGGGTCGGTCATGTTCAAAGGATACGAAACTCAAATTATTATTACAAGGCCGATATGTATGATGTGTCCACTAGGATGGAGTCTAAGAGACGCCTTGCCTAGCATCTACAGTAGGTTCCGTCACAATTCTGTTCCAACGGTAAACGTACATAAACCCAAACGGTCTTAAGCCAACGAACGACCAAGGACCGTCTCCGAAAAAAAGATTGAACGAAACCTGTGCATGCGATTGCTGCTGCCGCTAATGTTGTCAAGAGTTGCAACTCCGGATGCTCTTCAGTCGACCTTTGGATGCGGCAGCAGCGATGCTCATCTTGTCTTTCATGGCTCGTTCCCACGCACCCCGAGGCTTGGCGGGCCGCGAGACGAGACACACTTGAACAACATTTGCATCTCGAGACAAATCGAGCATGGACCATTCCGTGCCCTGTCCCCTTAGCTGCCGGGTCTGACTCCCGCAAGAACCCGCAGAAGTGGCCTCCACTCTGCAACCCAGCTTGTGAGGGTGGACACATACCGTACAGTACCTTAAATACTCCTAGTGTACCATACATCCCTAGGCAATCAAGGCCACAATGTGATATGTTCAACTTGGTCGCCGACGACAGCAGTCCAGAAGCTTCAGAGTATGGACACTAGACCCCTCGGTACAGTAAGTACGTGCCCAGCTTGGGTGGCGCAAGATTTCTAGGCTGTGTCTTGATGACGAGTCTGGAAGCATGTTACGACGCGATAAGGCCATGGCCGAAATTGCTGTGAGCTGTTAGATGCCCCGGCAGGTTTCAACACGAGCTGAGCATTCTCTACATGTGTATATCTCTACATGTGTATACTTCTTCAAGCACACGTGTTTGCCTATCCTCAGTATACTTGTAGGTGTATATGCGAGATGTGCCATCGAGCTAGCTAGCTAAGTATATACAAACCAAAACAGCTTCGGATCCCAACGACCTGGGTTTGGTCTGAATCATCCCGTTATAGATCATACGAGCGAGGAGGGAATAGCTAACCTAAGACCTATCCCGCACCAGAAAATACGACCATCGAAAGGTAAAATAAAGCGACATGCAGCCATGCATCGCAACGACTGGCTGAAGTGTGAAGATACCGTCTCGTGGCTAGTTCTTCTCAGACGTGATGTGATGTGTTGACAGCGAAAAATAAAAAAAGCCCTTGCCCCGATGCTAATCGGTGCTTCTCCTCTCCTCTGGCCGCACACGCTTGCGCTGCATGCAGCACGCATCCCGCACAAAGGCGCTGCCGCTTCTCGGTATCCGAAAAGGGCAACCCCAAGATTTCCGGTTGTCCATATCACGTATGTAAGCGACATCACATATGTATAACTCCTTATTTTATGTATAACTCCTTATTTTATGTATAACTCCTTATTTTATGTATGTATCCAAACGATACTGCCATTGAATGGGATGCATGTACGATCTTACACACCACTGTCTAGCAATGCGATGTCACGGACTCGTCGATCTCTCAATCCATCGTAAGGGCTCAGTGTGCCCCATGTTTCCTTTTCCCCCTTCATTTCTAACTCCTTTCATATCTACCTACATGCATACATCATACCTCACTTACACCGCTCATGGGGTCGCGAGTTTCTACACATACAACGCTGTCACGCATGAGTTGGTCCATGCTGGGGACACTGCCGATCTCCAATCGCTTACCCGGGGTTTTGCGTTACATCCATCAGATTTGGACGGGTCAATTTGGACATGAAATATGATCTACCTGTGCGTCATCGACAGCCAGATCATGCCCTACCCAGCCTATACACACATACATGGGAACGGCTCATGGGTCGACCAAACCGCGCCAATACACTGGAATATATTTTGGTGGTCTGGAACAAGGCATTGTATTGTGCCTAATATTTTCTTTGACGGAACTTTCTTATTCTCACCTTGGATTCGGCCCCATGATCCGACAAAACATAGGATGGAGTTGTTGTTCCGTCCCAACGACATCTGCTAGATTGACATGTATTGACAGGCCTATTTCGCTGCCGCAGTCTACTGGCTAGTCCCGTCCTAAAAGATGGCATGTGTACTACGAGAACTGCCAAGTTCTCATGTTGATAGAGCTTTAACCTCAACAAGAACTCGAGGCCCGTTCGGCACGGCGGCTACCCGTTCTGCTAAGCTGTCACTATGGATTTGTATCCACTCCAGTTACACACATATGAGCATAGCCAAACCTAGAGTCGGCAACAGGACTACGCCCCGAGCCAAAGGGATGCGATATACGCTTCCTCGTGTGACCATGAATGAGTTGAAACAATGTTTTCTTCCTATCGGGGCAAAGTCGGCCCCTATCTGCCGCAGAACGCGTTCGATGTGCTTGCAAAATATGTTTGGGGATCCGACGATAACGTCCATGCTCCGGAACTCGGCCAGATCTGGCCATGCGGAACAGTTGATCAAGTGGAATTCAAACATTAGGCAGGCATGGTCTTAGGAACTAGAGATGCTTCCCACAGTTTGTTTATAGCTTTAATGCCATTCTCCAGATTCTCGTCAGAATGTAGAACTCGATTCGGAGCTCTATGGCATACTGTTTTCAGGCTATAAACTCACCTCTCTGGAAGCTAGGTCCCTATCTTAGCTATGTAATTGATGCGTGTTGACTTGTATGTATAATATATCGGCTCACTGCGCCATTGGACAGAGACGCTCCACGCCATTAGGATGGCAAATGATTTTATGCCTTCTATATGACAAGTGCAGTTCTACCAAGCAAATTCGCCACGCTCTAGGGGGGTAAGTATTGTATGACCTGAGCGATTTCATTCAGTCTTCGTCGTCACTGTCCCTGACAACGACGTCTCTTGTTTCCTCATGCAGAACATCGCCCAAGGCGCTACTCTCTTGCATGATCCTCCTCGCGTCTTCTTCATCGACATCCATATCCTCCATAATCAAACGAACCGCCAACTCCGAAACCAGGACAGACTGTACGTATCCAGTGTATGTTCTAGCAGATACCAAAGGATCCTCGACAGCACGTTTTCGTACAGTGTCCGAGAAATGATGCATGATGAATTCTGTCATTAGTCGAAGCCCCCGCGGCCCGTAGTATCCTGGCGTAAGACTCTCATCAGTCTTGAGTAACGTCCTATCCTTCCCAGTTTCAACCTTGTTGCCGAGGAGCGAAGCAAAATGTGACGCCCTCTCGCCTTCTAGGATGCTTTTGATGAAATCTTTGTGTTCTGTGAAGCGAGCTTCGAGCGCATCCCAATCGACTTCCGGATATCTGTTGCACCTCCGGGTTTCCTCGGCCTCTTTGCGTTTATGTGACAGGCAGAATGTTGTTTGTTGCCTGATAGTCATCCTGCCACGGGTGGTGTATTTTCTCAGTAACTCCGAGTCCACTGTCTGGCCACACAGTGGGCAATGCGCGGCGAGTGAAGGTTGACGCCGACTATTATTTGCGAAAATATCCTCATCGCTACTGAGCTCTGTATTTAGGCCATCATTCAATAATCCATTGTCCATGAAACCCAGCTGCTGGGTACTGAGAACTTCAACTCCCTCCAGTTTATCCGCTATTGAGCCAAGTCCTTCAAGCTGGGGGACCTTGAACGCAGGCCGTCTGGGAAGCTTCTCTGCTTCAACCTTGGCGGTATTGCCATCATTGCGGCTCCTCTGTGTCTTCCCACCATCCGAGACCGAATCGATCTCATCGAGTTCATCAGCTACGGGTGGTTTGAGTGCAGGCCGCTGTTTTCGGTTGGATTTTGAAGAGTCTTTGGCAAGACTCAAAGATGGAGATTTGATGGGTGACGGCGGAATAAACTTGGCCTTTGGCGGAATTGCCTTCTCAGGAGTGCCACTCGGAGATTCGGAGAGTCTATGCCTCTTTAACCCGGATTTCTTAGACGATTCTGGCACGAAGTTAGTTATATCGCGCCGATGAGGTAACTTAGGCAACAGACCTTGCGGTGCAGATGATTTCGGCGCGGAGTTCTGCGACGACCGTTGAGAGGTTTTCCCATTCCCAAATGTTTTATTGGTCTTAGAATGTTTGGGGAAGCCAATCGAGTCCGTAAGGTGCTTCGCTTCAGTCTCCCCTGGGGTCATCTTTACGCGCCCGGGGTGTGACGCTGGCCGAATGAGTGTCCTTCCTCTTGCCCTGCGAGTTGAAGGTGCAGTGGTTTTAGCCCGTACATTTCTTCGCATGCCGGGCTCAGGGGAACGACTTCGCTTTCCCGCCTGAAATTTGGTCTTAACCATGTCCCTCTGACTCTGCCAGCCATCGTCTGAATCCGAACCTTGGGACTCAGCTTTCGGCGGCGCTTCCGACTCGTCATCAGTAGATAGTGGCGGAGCAGTGATATCTTCTACATCTTCCATCTTGGTCTCTGGGGCTGATTGGTACGTCGAGAGTAACGGATTGACGTTTTTCTCTCTGGTGCTAAGTCCGACTCGTCGACTCCTCATACCGGCCACCATGATGGAAAAAGGCCTTGAATCACAGCACTAACTCATCAAGATGAACTAATCCAGACAACCAGAGATACACCCTGACAGCTAAAGCGTGCAGTCATCAATGCAAGGCAATTGGAAGAATGCGGCCGAAAGGTCATGTGAGACCAAGTTTGGAGGAAGGAGCGATGAAGAGTGAGAAGCCCAGCTTGAGATATCGGGGGAAGGTACGGAGTACGCAATTGAGCAATTCAACTTCACAAACTCCTTCGGAATGACATCAAGGATAATTTGGGAGGCTGTGTCAATACCATATGTTCAGCTGTGCTGGTATTGCTCGAGGTCTAATGGGGTCCAAACAAATGATATGTTGAGCATATGTAGAGGATGTACTTACAGACGATATAAGCTTAGGCAGAGGTGTATTGGCAGTGCAAGCGCAGCGCGACGCGACAGGGCACTTAGCGGGAAACTCCGAGCTTTGGCAAACCCCAATCATCATCCCTGCAACCCGACATTAAGTTCCTGGCGTTTGCTAGGCATCGCTATCGCCAACACCAACATCAACACCTTGAGCTGGACGCACTCAACCGAACGACAAGATACCTACTCGCTCGTGCTGCCGTAGCGCATACGTGCCATCTGCCTCCACCAATTTCTTTTGAATTTGAATGAGCACACGAGCTTGTGTTAACAGATCGCAATGGCCCTCAATCGCAAATACTCTGCCCTTCCGGATCTAGTGAGTTGGCAGCATCTGGCTCACCCCTGAATTAAGCAACTGACGGGACTCAGGACACTGCTCCGGACATTTACGAAACCCCAGAGCTCACAGACGACAACTCTACTGTTCCGGTAGGTTGCAGCAATATAGGAACATTCCATCGAATTATTCTAAACCATCATAGACAACTACAGGGCGGTCCCATTCGGATGAGGAGTTTGACGACGACGACGACGATACAGACGGCATCTCTCGCTCGCACCTGCGCATAGACCAAGCTCGATCACGATTCTTGCCTGCACGTGTCGATGCCCGCGACGTGGACTTCTCAGACCGCCTGAACACCAAACGGAAATCCTATAAAACCTCCAGCCGCCGCCAGATGGTCCTTGAAGATGGTACACAGCAGATTGATGACCTGAGCGATGAAGATGAGAGCGAAGACCTTGAACGAAAGCTCGCGCGGCTCAAGCGCGAAATCGAGGAAGCCAAAGAAGAGTACAGCAAACAGCAGAAGGATCAATCAAGTGGCGATGGGCGTGCACAAAAGGAAGACTTCTCTTCTCTGAGCCGAGCTTTGGATGAGATGTCTTCGACGCCTACAAAAAGAACCACCTCAACGGTCGTGCCCGCAACAAAACCAACGGAGACGGCTTCGGAAGCTATGTCCAGCGCCAACGGAGCTACTTATACTGTCACGTATGCGCCCGACTACGAGCAAAGCCATGCGCTGGCCAAGGCGGCGGATTTCGATCGACGTCTCGTTCTCCTAGAGAAGGCCATTGGCATCGCTTCGTCCGCTTTGCCTGATGCCGAAGACAGCCGCATGCCGCGTGCTATAATGCCGACTCTGGACACATTGCAGAAACAGATCTTCACACTATCAGAGGCGTCGACTACTTCTCTCGATAGCATCAGCAGACGAGTCCGTACCCTTGCGTTGGACGCCGAGCAACTGGCCAAGAATAGGAAAGCAGCAAAGGACGCTCAAGAAGCACTTGCGTCCCCAGGAGGTGGTCCTGGCGAGCCCCTGGAATCTGACAGCTCGGAGCAGACTGCCAAAGTTAATGCACTGTACGGTACTCTGCCTACGATCGAAAGCCTCAGCCCACTATTGCCGCCTCTTTTAGATAGACTGCGGTCACTCCGTGCCATCCATGCGGACGCAGCGGTGGCAAGCGAAACACTTGAGCGTATTGAGACTTCGCAGGGCGAAATGGCCTCGGAAATCCAGCAATGGAGGAGCGGGCTTGAGAAGATCGAGGTTGCTATGCGTGAAGGCGATGGTGCTAAGGAGTCTAACATGAAAGTGGTAGAGGGCTGGGTGAAGGATCTAGAAGCGAAGATGGCCAGGTTGTCGTAATGGGCCTTCCGGCCTGGGTTTGCATTCAAGTTGCTACAGAGAATGAATGACTGATACCCTCGATTTTGTCTAAACTATGAATCAATCCAATATACAATGCCGACGAAAAGAACGTGATCAATCAAATGTTCCCTCCTTATGCATTGCATGTTCAATGTTCTCCGCAGCAAGAAAGGTTGCATTTGATGTTGGATCAATGAATGGACCTTGGCGATACCTAACATTGATTGATTCAATGGCCAATGAATCTAACCATTCCGATGACTATTAACCTTGGCTAGGATACTTTAGGTACAAGTGCCCTCCAGCCGGCTGACATTCACCAAGGTGGGGCTGCTGGATTTGGTATTTCCAATTCGCAGGAAATTTTTGGTGGGCGAAAAATTACCCTTTCCCAAGTGCGACCCCGGTCAGTCAAGTCCCTCCATACCATACTACCGACTTTGACATAATTCCACGACTACACTCCTCGTCGACGACATCCATATCCCACCGATCCTCCTAGACTTAGAACAGACCTGCTGTCCAAATCGCAAAAATGGATGCCTCTTCCAAGCAACCCGTCAAGCTCGTTAAGGTAAGCGCCCATTCTGTCCTCGATCGCCATCGAAACTGCGAAATTCCGCACCACCGCGCACACACACAACTAGATGGAATTTTGGACTGCCCAAGCCGTCAATTCCAACCACCAAAACCTCGAGATCTTGCTAACGATAGCTTCTTTTAGGTGACGCGAGTCCTCGGCCGTACCGGTACGAATCGAACCTCTTCAAACAATTGGGCGATCGGAATTACTAAAACGCAATAGGTTCTCGCGGTGGTGTCACCCAGGTCCGTGTTGAGTTCATGGACGACCAGACCCGAAGCATTATCCGTAACGTACATGCCCCCCGTTACACTTTGTATTTCTTTCGAGCGCCGGCTAACTTATTTTCTCCTTACAGGTCAAGGGACCCGGTATGAACACTCCTACGAGCAGACCTCGAACTGCGCACCAAACCCGCCAAGCGAGAGCAATACTGACCCAATGATTATGTAGTCCGTGAGAACGACATCCTGTGCCTGCTCGAATCCGAGCGTGAGGCTCGCAGACTCCGATAAGCTGGGAAAATCGGTGGTTGGGGACAATGGGCGTCTGAGAAGGATCTGTTCTATTAGGCTTCGGAAAAGTCTGTCCCATCATTGCAGTATGGTACTGCATTTTTGCGCATCACTTTTGGTAGGGCGTCATCTGGCTCTAGGGGCATTCTGAAGACAAAAATCAGACAACATTCACGCGACGAATCCGACGATTACGTGAAACGCCACCCTTCAACTTGTTGCATGTGCAAGGACAGGCTGGATCCAGCATGGCATGCTCGACTGCTACTAGCAGGCTCGAGTGAGCTACGGTATCGCAATGGGTCATTCCTAGGTTGCCATATCAAAACAAAATCACGATAAGTCACCGCAAATCGGTGCAATCTTGTGTGTCACGTGTTTGCGGATCTTGGGCCAACCTTGAAAAGAACTTTTTCTGTCCCAATTTCTTTCACTCACCTTCTTCAACTTCACTTCACTTCAAACACCAAACACCTCTGGACAGCAATTGGTAAGTCAGACAATTCCCTCTTTATCTCTTCACCGTTGTTATGATGCATACAAATAGCATGTATTACCTGATTACACCTGATGTATCAATTTATCACCAAGATCTCTGACAAACAACACTTCCAACACTGTCTTTGTTGAAACACATATTGGAACTGAAGCTAACTGTTCTGAAGTCTAGTTTCTTGTACCTGCCAGTCGTTTTCGATATGGCTCCCAAACCGCCCAAGGGGCATTTCAACGTTTTCTACTTTGCTAGTGCTAGCTCCTTCACTTCCATGGAGAGCGAGTCTCTGTCAGCGCCCCTCCCTATTCGTAAACTTTTCGAGACCTTGGAAGAGAAGCACCCAGGCATTCACGCCAAAATTCTCAACTCCTGCCTTGTGACTGTGAACCTGAATTATGTCGACATACCCGAGAAGGACGACGATCCCAACCAAGTGACCATAGAAGAAGGCGACGAAGTGGCTATCATCCCTCCTGTTAGTTCTGGGTGACGATCACCAAGTTTGCCTAATCAAATTATATCAATATTGTTCATTTTCTGGAAATCAACATTCTTCATGGTCCATTTTGTGAGGATGCTTCTGCTATTCATCGATCTTTCGCATTCGGCTCACGGTTCCCTGCTTGTGTAAGGCCAACATGTGTCGGGAGAGTTTATCGGTATCCTGCGGTAGTTGTACCTCATGATGCCAACGAAAAAGGCCTTACTCCAAAAGCTGCTCACCCACCCCACCAACAATCTCTGGATGTCGCACAGGTGGCCGTTGCACAGCCGTTTTCACAACGCATATAGTGCTGGGCAAGGACTATGACTGGGAAATCGTGCCATATTGTAGACAGATTGTGAGAGATTCGGCTGGGACTCTTGTGGCAGAAACTTGTACTCAGCCTTGGAAAACTTCAAGGCGCAAATGGATGCTGCAATATTTGGGTGGATGTTCCACGCGGGTACAACTGCTCGTTCGTCGTTGCGGGGTCCCCTGATACACTCAGGATTGGCTGGATTCATGAAGGGAATCTTCAGAGTACAACGTAAAATCTAGAAATTGCAGGGACCACATCTATCACAGGCGCGACAAAGTATACAGATCATGCGCGGTATCATGGTTCGTCTATCTCTTCTAGCCTCCTACCGTATTACGATCTGAGTAGAAGAACAACAAAATTGTTTACACCACCTCAGTTCTACAAGTAGAGCAGATTGTAACGGTAATGGAGAAGACGACTGACCTACTCGTTGAAATGTGGAAGCGCTGCACCTCACCAGGAGGATATCAAGAGACAAGAACTGTGCTAGGCGTGCCACCAATGTTCGGCAATCTCGAATCAGAAGCCAGCCTTATATCGCATTCTTCGTATGATTCTATAATCCTAGTCAGGTAGGTGTTTTCTTCTTGATAATGAGGTCTATGAGACTGAGAGGTAGGTAGGCATTCTGGGTGTGAAATAATATCCATTTCACGAGTTTTTATCACATGCAGAGCAGATGGAATACCCGAAATGGCAGCAAGTAGCTTGATTTTCATCTCAGTATTATTTTGAGCATCTATCTGTCTACTCGTGCGCCCTGCCCCTGTTCGCCTGGGAAGAAAAGAGGCCGGTTGGCGGACGATCACAGCATCTTTGCAACGAGCACATCACCAGATTGCAAAAAGATTTGCCTGGTTCTTCGCTCCAAAGACAGGACGCCGTTGGAGTGGACTGCGCACGCCGTACCAAAGTATGGCAGCTGCGGTCAGGCGCAAGATCCAGAGTATATCTTCGGGCCTGTCTTTGAGCATGTTTCTTTATAGGCACCCAGATCTTCTTCGCCTTGCCGCTCAACTAAAAGCAATCCAAATATCCAGACATGCGATGTTTATCTTGAAAATATCGTTTTTATTCAATGGGTCTCATGAAAAGACTCAGGACGCATTGCCTAGCTGCATCAAGCGATCACCAGCCCTGTGGTTGGCATACTCGTAAGCCTTCGAGCCGGCAGGGAATGTCCCGTTAGCCGCCCACAAGTCAATCATGGGCTGCATAGGCTCCAGCTCTTGCGGCTTAAGCATATCAAGAGCGCAAGCTGTCAGGACAAAGTGAGAGAAACAGCTGTTGAGCTGCTTCTCGAGGTTGAGGTGATAGAAGGGATCAATGAAGTGAGCCCAGTAGAGATGGGCATAAACCCGGAACATCTGTCTAAAGATAGTCTGGCAAACATCGACGAAGTTTTCCGGGAAGCCACTGCGCTTGCCGACCCAATCCCGTTCCCCAGGGTTGGTCAGTTGTGACAGTGGCGTGGTAGTGATGGAGGGATTGTGTGCGAAGGAAACGCCGCTGACATCCGTCGGGAAGATGTTGGTATCATCGATTTTCCCCGAGATCCAACGTTGCATAAGCGTGATATACTCGTAGGCAGGGAGCTCAACGGGCTCCCGCTCCTTGTTGAGCCAAGTAAATGAATGGTTTCTATAAACATCAGCATCCCGAGTGTGGCTTTGGGGAGGGTATTATAACGTACGCGCCAGCAGACATCCGAGGACATGTCTTGGCATTGCAGATAGTGCTACCGTCTTCCTCTTTTTCATGGATAACTCGCACAAAATTCCACAGATTTCTGTAGTGCTCGACGACTAGATTTGTTTGTTGGTAACGTGCTTTTCAAATCAATCAGCGCCAGAAGGACCTACCTTGATGAGCAATCCATTCCCTTGGTCTACGGTCTTGGGGCGTGCACTCAATGTCATAAAGTTGCCTTTGACAATGTGCTTCGCGTAACCGGGATTCAGCCACAAGGGTAGAGGACGAGGCAGATGGTATGCGTTCAAGACATCATCGCCACCCGCGCCGTTGGAGCCCACTGTGCTGTCATCCATGCCCATTGCTAAGGACGGTGAGCTTGGAAGTGGAGGAATCTTGGGTGCTAGACTGGTGGACGACTGGCTGCCTTGAGAAATGTTGGTGGGAGAGATGGGTTGACCGCTGTTGCTGGAAACGGAGCTCTTCTGACCTGAACCTGATGGGGCCTTCGCAGTCCCCCTGAAGCGGGCGTTACTGAGGCAATGATGTTAGTACGGTTACTTGGGCGTTGCTATCACGGTGTCCTGGCGAAAGCACCCGGCAGTTTGTAGCCTTGTCACTTGACGTAGGTGCGATGAAATGATGCTATAGCAACACCTTGGAGCAGAAGAAGAAGAAAAAAAGGGCAGCTGACCAGCCAGTCTTAGTCTATGCCCCTTGTGCGATTTTGACTCTGACAGCCTGTTGGCGCCAATGAGGTGGCGTCGCAAGAATGGGTTCGATATGGAGAAGCAACTGAGGGGTAATGGAGTCCAGTGACAACGGTGACTTGTCCAGAAGCAGGCCCAGAGGTATCACCAGTCAACAAAACTCAGGTTGGATGAGAAGGCTTCTGATATTAAAAGGGATGCGGATTCTGGAAGACAAGCACTGACTCTCCTCCACTGCTGGTTGCTGGGTGGTTCACCCCCGGTGCTCACGTGACGGGAGCGACCCTTGAGCCGGACCCAAGGGGTCCATCAATAGGTCGGGCGGGTATGATATCAAGCAATGCTGATCGAGTAGCGGAACCAGTCTTAGATGCTGGACGGCATGCCAGCATGGAAATATGGGCACTGAAAAGGGAGGATGGGAGCGACCCGGCGACACAATGAGCATCCAGTGCCTCGCCCTCGCTTCACTCGAAGCAGGCAGCCCATCATCCCCCACTTCGCACTAGGGGACCAAGAAGCGGAAACGGCATAAAAATACAGGATAAGCCGGTGGGAGGCCACCATGCCCATGAACGGACCTGGTAATGGCTTCGGATCTGAAAAGGCTATGAAACATTTGTACCACTTACATCCCAGAAAAGAGGTTCGACATTTTCGCTTGCTTGCGAGGACCAGAGAGGCAACGGTAATGAGCGGAGAGACAGAAACCAAGGCAAAGTAGCAGCCCGGAGGTCGGCGTTAGGGGGGACAGCGTCTCGTGTGTTTCCGGACAGATCAGTGCCACGTCCAAAAGATGAAGGCCAGATCTAAGAGAGATTTGAGGAATCCTAGAAGGCGGATGGAGGGGTGAGAGGGATCCTGATATGGTGAGCCCGATGATCCTCGAGTTGGTTCAAACCGCCCAAGGGCAATGGGCAATGGAAAGGAGGTGCAAAGGGACGGCGGCGCTAGACTGCTCCGAGACAGATCGCCCAGTGCACGGGCCTGAAGAGCCTCAGTGTCAGGTTTTGGTCGCCTCCGTGAAAGAGATGAGGGAGGAGCTTGAGCCGGGGAATTCTTGGACGTGGATACCAGACGGATACATGTACACTTATCGATAAGCTGTATTGACCGTAGGTGAGGTACGGTTAGGTACTTGCTGCAGATGCGCAGGGGAGTTTGACTGGCCTGGCCCCCAGACCATTTCACGACCAGCACCAGCACCAGCCTCAGCTTGCAGATCCATCAATCTGGAAGCTCTCCCCATTGCAGCACCTGAACTTTTTTTTTCTAATGAAGCCCGACTAATCAATTGCATTTCTTATCTTCTAAACGCCAGCTTGGACAGGACCATTGCACTTCTCATTTACCTAGTGCGCCAGTTTCATACCCTACGCTTTCCTTAACTCGCAGTCTCGAAACGCGCCTCTATCGCGCGTCACAAACACCACAATGTCGGACGTGGAAGACCCCATCGATCTTGCCGACGAAGGCGGCGACGATCTTTTCGGCGATGGAGATCTCGATGACGACCTCCAATCTGAGGCTGGCAATGAGCGCGTCGTGAGCGAGAAAGACCTTGCCTCGGACCAGGAAGGTGACGAGCAGAGCGGACAGGAGGATGCCGACGTGGACATGGATGCGCAGCCAGAGCAAACACAAAACCGCCTAATAATGACGACGCCAATGTATCGACATCGCACACCACGAAGTAAAGACGGAACAGTAAGTTCGGCTCTTCAAGCCTGAGAGCCCATGGATCTGCAACTGACGAACCCGCTAGCTACAATCTCTCAAAGTTCCCAGCTTCCTCAGAGTCGCAGCCGAAACCTACAACCCCGACACATTCGAGGTCACTCAAGATGAGCTAGACAACGCCAAGAGCGACAACCCCAAGGTTAAGATCAGACACCAGAGAGATGCCTCTACCGGCAAAATGAAGAGCAATGCCGTCGTTTACAGATGGAGCGATGGGTCCATGACTCTTTCGGTTGGATCGGAGCACTACGAAATCACGAAGAAGCAGATGGCCCCTGCTCCGGACAAGCCCTACCAGGAACGACAGGATGCGCATTATTACGGAGCTTCTGCCCTGGTGTCTAGTAACCTCTTCCTGACGGTAGGGCATGTGACGGAACAGTATACGGTTCAGCCCAACAGAAACATGCAAGATGACGCCCTAGCCGTATTCGCCAGTCGAATGGCCGAAGTAGCTCGCGGCAAAGCTCAAGGAGCCGACAAGATCTTCACCGCTACCAAAGATCCCGAACTGCAGCGGAAAGAAGCAGAAATGGCCGAAAAGGAGCGAATGAAGGCGCAGCGCCGACGTGAGAACGCTGCCGCTAGACTCGAGACTCGCGCTGGGGGTTACCGAAGTGCAGGTTTGTCGATTGGCGACCTCGAGGGCGGTCGTAGGCCAGGGGCCAGCGGTCGGAAGCGGGGACAACCAGGAGCCTCGCGGGCCAAGAAGCGACGACCCGAGTATGACTCAGATGATGATCTTCCGGCTGGTCGCGGTCGCGGCGACGAATACGACCGCGAAGACGACTTCATCGCACCCAGCGACGAGGAAGGCGCAAGCGAGATCGAGGAGGACGAAGAGGATCTGCTCGATGACGACGAAGAAGAAGAAGCCCCACGGCGCAAGCGGCAGCGGACTGTGGAGGATGATGATGCCGACGCGGATGCGGATCCCGATGATGTTGGTGCAGCCCCTGCTGCAGACCGAAGCCGTAGACGTCAAATAGTCGACGATGACAGCGAGTAATCTCGTGCAAGGGGTAAGGGATGCATTCCGGAAGGATATAATACCACCATTTCTGTATACTATTGAGAATCGTTACCCGGTAGCCGTCCTAAATAACTACGGTTTCGGCCATACTGATTGGCTATATAGCATAGCATGCGCTCCGCTGGAGCAAAGCCCGAACAGTGAATTCATGAGGTCTCACTCAGCCAAGCATTTAGGTCAACACAGCCAACCAGTTGACAAGTATGACCATCAGATAGAGTAGGCGGATGCAGGCGGACAAGCGGCACGGATACTGCCAATGCTGTTAATTCTACAGTGGTGCATGGCTTGCAGGGATTAGGTAGTCGCCTATTCAAAAGCAGGTGGAGTGGCTCCGTCCAACTACCGTGCCCAGTAACCTACCTACTTTCACATGCAACCGGGATATACTTAAACATCGCAACGGCCTTCGCACGCTACACTTTTTTAACATCAAGAACTCAATGGTTGCAACGTGCAACGGCTGCACTGGGAGAAGCGCCTATTGAGTATATATCGTACCTAAATTTAGCTTCCGTTCTGTAGGACCAAATGAGGTGTTGTTGGTCGGGCGCAACCACGACCTTATGATACGTCGTGCGAGCTGGAATGAGACAATCTTACACGCTCTTGCCGAACCATTGCGAGTACCCGACATTGACATAAAACGATGGCGTCACCCACGTCCGGACTTTAACTCCTTCTCTCCATTCCCCTTCCACACTCACGAGACCGTATTCTCTTCCTGGCCATCGCCTATTATTGAACGCCCTCCTCGTCAATCGGATGCGCTGGAGGAGGGTTTCGCTACCGCCACCATGGCGACGTCCCTCTTTGGTTTTGTATGGGCTGTCTGTGCATTACTAGTCGAAGTGGTCCTGTTTTGGTTCAAAGTACGCGAGTCCATCAAGCCGATACCATTCCGCCCGTCCATATGGAAGAAATCCACTGACACAATACTGCCACAGAAACTTGGCGGGTGGTGGAGGTCAAAGAATCCCGTGGATGAGTGGCTGGACGAACTGCGACATGCAGTCGACTTCGAACAGTGGGAGCTTGCAGCGCTTCAACTTGATAACATCAAGGAACTGAATCTCTGGTGCGCACTCCTCGAGCTGCCTCACTAGCACTTGCACTCTTGCTGACTGTCCAATACTTCATTGCAGGCGCAACGACCCGTCATCGCGCTCCTATGACTGGGGCTTGATAAACCAGCGCCTCGACACCATCATCACGGCTCGTGAGGAAGCAGACTTGCAGGCGCAGCTCGATTTAGTGCAATCCGGTTTGGTGCGCAATCTTGGGAACATCACACACCCACGGCTATTCAACCGGTCCTTCGCTGGTACAAAATACCTGATCGAAGAGTATATAGCACAAGTGGCGGGTTCTATCGAGGACATCAACCACAGCACTGACCTAGGGACGCAGCGCAAGCTGGATTTCCTGCACGACACGCGACAAGCGTTCGGCCGTACCACCCTGGTGCTACAGGGAGGAGCGATTTTCGGCCTGTGTCACCTTGGCGTGGTGAAGGCTCTTTTCCTGCGTGGACTGCTCCCGCGCATCATTACTGGCACTGCGACCGGTGCTCTTATTGCGAGCCTCGTCGCCATACACACTGAAGACGAGCTGCCAGATGTGCTCAGGGGAGAGGGTATCAACCTCTCGGCCTTCGAGGCGCATTCTCACCAGGAACATCAAGCGAAAGGGAAATCAGAAGTGGGTTACGGCTGGGAGACCGTGGAGACTTTGATACGACGTATCAAAAGGTTCTGGAGGAGGGATATTTCCTCGACGTAAAAGTCCTCGAGAATTGTGTCAAAGACAATGTTGGCGATCTGACGTTTGAAGAAGCGTACAATCGCAGCAAACGAGTTCTTAACATTACAGTGGCTACCGAGAGCCAGGGCGGGGTGCCTACTCTACTCAACTACATTACCGCTCCCAATGTGGTAGGTTACCCTTCATTGCTATCTCTTGTTTTCTGTTGGCTCATAGGCTCACGCAACCCGTGTTAGTTGATTTGGACTGCCGCCGTAGCCTCTAACGCTTCGACACCTTCGCTGTATGGAAGCAGGGGCACGACCGTACTCTGCAAAGACGTCCACGGCAACATCGTGCCATGGGCGCCGGCTGACACGTTTCGCCACTGGACTAGTGCTTCAGACAAAGATCACAAGTCGCCGTTATCACGTATCGCCCAGCTTTTCAACGTGAACCACTTCATCGTTTCGCAGGCCCGCCCCTACCTGATCCCCTTTCTCGAGTCTGATATGCATGGCCCCTCTCTCTTCACGGCTCGCCACAAGCGCAACCAAGCTGCTGGCCATATCATCCGCATGGTCGGCCTCGAGATCCGCCACCGCTTGCGCCAGCTGGACACGCTGCGCCTCCTCCCCGCCAGCATCCGCCGGTTCCTCGTGGACGAGGAAGTGCCTAGCGCTAGCATGACGCTGGTCCCCAAAGTCACCTTCGGCGACTTCTTTCGCCTGCTCGAGACCCCGACGCGCGAGACGCTCGACTACTGGATCCTCCGCGGCGAGCGCTCCGTCTGGCCGGCCGTCTGCGCCCTCAAGATCCGCTGCGCCGTCGAGTACGAGATCGAGCGCTCGTACCAGCGCGCGCGCTCGCTCAAGGCCGGCGGGCTGCGGCGCAAGGCGAGCGCTACCACCGCCGCCGCTATGGGCGCCGAGAGCGGCCTCCTGGACCACAATGGCGAGGATCGGGATCCGTACTACCACCGCACGACGTCGAACCAGAACTTCCGGGCACGCAATCGAACCACGGCGGGACCTTTTGTGCTCGGAGGTAGTGGCGGCGGCGGCGGCGCAAATATAAATACAAATGCAGGTGAGAACGCGGGTGGTGCGAGTGGAAGCGGCTAGAGGACGCGCTCGGCCATCACGCTTCCTACTTCTACCTATGCCACCCATACACCTACTCCTACTCCCACGACCAACATGTCGACCTCCGCCGCCGCAGGCTTGGGACAGACTGTTCGAGTGGAGAAGTTTAAGCACAGGGCCCCTGAACGAGTTGGATCCTCGTTTGTTGGGTCCGCCGTCGCCGAAGGAGTCGAGAAAACCGGATCGGAGTGAGCGAATGAGTGAGTGAGAGAAACAATAGTGCTCGCCTACCTGATGGTTCACGAGGATCCGTAATCCAACTCCATCATCTAGCATCCATGCCCACCCCATGGACGATGATGGGTAGCCGCAAGTCTTGTCGCCCTCTTCCTAGGACTACATGTAGTAAGGAACGGGAAGAAAGAATTACCCATGGGATACGGCATACTGAATAATGTCGCTGCTGGTGTTGGCGCTGCATGTGCTGGATTTACAAAGGTAAAGGTTCAACATGCCTACCTACCTACCTGGTAATAAGCCATAATCAACTTTCACTCTCCAAGGCATCTTGGCCTTCGAATAACCTCACGATCTTTGCATGACGAAGAACAAGCATTCGCAGCGTGACTATCTTTCACAATGTCCTAGAAAGGGCGCATCCCTTATTGATTCGAAAACCCCCTGAATCAGATGGAAATGGTGGACTTCGTGTATATATATAGATAAGACACATGTAATCGGACTCAAGTTGCTCGAGTTATTTCTCTATTGACTGTCTTGCTGCACCATATGTACTTTTTGCGTTTTTTTCTTCTTCTACTACTACATTGACAGTCCGGTTCTCATTTCCGCTAGAACGCCGGCAACCGAAAAGAGTCAAGTCTCCTAGGAGCGGGTATCACGAAAGTTGCTGAACGAATACAGCTTTACTTTTAATACGCCCAAACAACCGCGCCAAAGCAACATCTCCTTAAAACTCCATCCAACCTAACAACGGGATACGCGGCAAACAACGTACCAATGTATGTTGCTGTGGAGGGCTGCGTTTGGGGCTAGATGCTAGCCCATCGTCGTGTCGTGTCGTGTCGTGTCGTGTCATTTCCTAAATGGGTTAGTAGTATGCGAAGGTCATGCAAAGCCGATGAAGTCCTTCTGGGCAACAAAGTCCAGGTCCTGGTCCTCATCGTCTTTTCCAATGAACTCTTCTACTTCGTCGGAGTCTAGGTCGTTGCTAGCGCTGTCATCATCGTCGTCACTCGACAAGTCACTCATTTCCCCCTCTTGGGCCGCGTTATCTTTGTTGCCGGCCTTGCGGAGCATACTGGCCCGCTCCCTGTGAAGATGCTTACAGCCCTTCGTCTTACAAACGCCAGTATTACTGAAATCAGGACATTCGAAAACGTGCCGTTCAGCACAGCTAGCTCCCTTGTCACACCAGCCACAGAAGCCGAAAGCGCGGCAGACTAGGTCAGTTTGGGAGTGCTCAACATGGAGGTAGGAACATTTCTCGTTCCTGCAGTTTCCGTTGGCAAAATGCAAACAAAGAGGTATGCGCTCCTCGGCAACATCGTGGGAAAGGTCACAGGCATCGCCCTTCTGGCATTGGCCCTTCAATAACCAATCACGGCAGATGGCTACCTTGGCGGGGTCGTGAACATATCGGCATCGGGGGCCCTTCGCACAAGAACCTAAGAGACTCAGTTAGTGTGTGGCCTTTGGGGTGCTTACCACAGCACAGCCTGCAAACGCTGCAAGTTGGCAGTTTGATAAATATGTTGGAGAAGAAAATACCGGTCCATGAGAAGGTTTTACAGAGCTCGTCAACCTTCTTGACACCACAAGCCAGTCTGTCGAAAATGTTAATATACGTCCAAAAGCGACCGGGAAGACATACCGCTGAGCTTTGGCAACACCGTGTCGTATAAGATTGCCATTCTTGGTACGGAAGAATTTGACTCCACCGATAGTTGTTACTCTCGGGATTGCCGAGGGAGGGTTTTGATCACCTGTCGTGTTCTCAGCGCAAGGCCTAGTCAAGATTGCTTGCGATTGCCACAACATACCAGGAGCACGGACAAGCTTACTGCCCTGTCTGGTGACTTGGAAGCGGATGCCGTCTACAGTAACCTCGTAACTCGAGGGAGTCGCAGCTGTATTGGAGGCGGGTGTAACACCAATCATGGGTTCCTTGCCCAAGTAGTTCATGAGACGAGCTTTCTCGGCATGATCCTTTCGAAGCTGCTTGTTGCGTTGAGTCTGTTCGATAGCATTGGCGCGGTTCTGGGATTCCTTCTCGTAGACGTTGCTGTTGATCAGCTGCAAGTGGCGATCGGTCTTGGTGACCCAGGATGAAGCATTTGGGGTGGTCGGTGTCGGAGTCGAGTCGTCGGAAGCAGCGACAGGTCGAGATTGTCCATTGAGGACCAGTGTTTTGTGACGGTAGGCAGGTGCACGACCTCCGCGAACACCACGGTAATTGCCAGGAGGATATGGAGCCGCTCGAAAAGTGCCTCGGGTTGGATGCGTCGCATCTTGTTGGATGGAATTAGTATCATGACGTCGGGACCCTTGGGTTGCCGTTGACTCACGGTTTGGATGTCCCGCCTGGCCGGTCTGCTGGGCCTTGTGGCGATTGATGCGGCCAGCGAGATTGCTGATCTGAGCCATAAGCTCTTGTTCTTCGGGCGTCGACATGTTGGCTACTGGAAACTTGATATTTCAGACCTAAATGTGTGATGATGCGGGGAAGAATAAGGGTGCAAGAAATGAATTAGGGTAGATGGTTCGAGGAGATGGTGTAGTATGTTTTCGGCATGGAAGGTTGAGATTGAATTTTGGATCAGATCAGGTCGTCGATTCCTGGGTTTTCCACCACCACACACGGCTTTTATGAAAGCCCATGCACCACCAATTGGCAATGCAGATAGACGGGAACAAACAGGGATCTTGGACCCAGGTCAGATGCCTTCTTCTGTTTCGCTCTTAAACGCAATAAATGCGCCACTCACTGCAAGGTCGCAAGATCTGCTCCTTGACACAGATCGTCTTAGCTTTTGTGCTGGTTTGTAGCAAACGTCGGATTCTTTTGATCAGATAGTGGTGGGGTAACAAAGAAATCGCTTTCTTTTCTATCGCCACAGAGCAGGCTTCCTAATGGCTTTCACAAAAGCTGAAGGATGGACGGCAGGCAGGTACAACATGCAGGCATAAACACCAGCACGAAGCATAGGTACTGAATCTATCGGAGAAAGCAGTACGTTGGTGAAGTTAAAGATCGAAGGCAAAGTCAAGACGATGTAGGTAGGTGAATAGAGTATATTGCATTCAACAGTCTGGTAGGGGTACCTCACCTCAGTACCACGTGATTATAGTGGTGCAGTGCATTCAATCAGCGCTCGAAGCTAGTACGGTTGCGGCTACCTTGATTCCTTGAATCCACTGATTCGCTACCGACTGCTAAGCTCAGCTCAGCTACCTAACATACATCATTCCTGCCTGCAGTAACATTTGCGACGTCTTTATTGTTTTCTTTTCTTTTTCTTTACCACACCGGCTTTTTCCCTTCCTCTTGATACTTTTGAGTTTCCGTTTGCATTTCTATCTCCATGGCTTCCGTCAAGCCTGAACCAGGCGTGAAGCCTGAGCCCGAAGATGCATCCGCCTCGCCTGCTGTCATGTCGGACGACGAACTTTACGAAGATGCCGGCGATCTCGAATTCTACGACACCACTTCGCCGACCGAACCCAGTGCCAATCTCTATCTCACCCATGTGCCCAAGTACCTCTACGACCAATGGGCCCAGTTGAAGGAGGACGAGGAGGTCGAGGTCGGAAGAGTCAGACGCTGGATTGAAACCGATAAAAACGGCGAGAAGCGTGAGCGCATGGCCATGCTGCTCGACGTGCAAAACCCTGTCCATCAGACCATACCCAAGGAGTACAATTTTGACATGCGCGACTCCAATCTACAGAACACATTCTTGTTCACCGAGCAAGACCTGCCTGGCTTCAAGTCCAAGTCCCAGGGCGCCAATAGCAATATCCCCACCATCTACGGAACAGGCAACGGGATAACAACAACAATAACAACAGCAATAACAAGCAAGAAGGGGGCCGCAAGAGATACCAGCCGTACTACCGAAAGGCCATCCCCAAGAAAACAGTCCTTGCCGGCAAATTCAAGTACGAGCTGAATTGCCAGCCTGCCGACACGATGGAGACGCGCCACATTCTAGCCATGCGGGCAAGCGACGCTCTGAAGCCCAGAGCCACAACCAGCATGATGTCTGGAATGTCGGGAACCAGGGCCATGACGAAGAATATCCTCAATGCGGGTGCTGCACCGGCTGGTGGAAGACAGGGCTTCATCGTGAGTATTCACGTTTTATTCTCTTCGCATGATTCGACAACGATGCTAACTACAGGATACAGCAAACCGCCAAGAGCAAGGAGAAGGCCAGGAAACAAGCGCCGGAGAGAGCTGCCCGCTTGGAACAGTCCCAGTTGAGAGATGCTCTTTCTGCCTGCTTCAGAAAGTGGCGATACTGGACTATGAAAGCATTCAAGCAACAGCTAAACCAACCCGAGGCTTGGTTGCGCGAGAACCTCGAACAAATTGCCACGCTGCACAAGAGCGGTGCTTTCGCAAATCATTGGGAGCTCAACGACGTCTACAAGAGTATCGTGTCAAGTAGTGGCGAGGTGGCACAATCCGGTGCTGCGCCTGGCGACTTGGGTGACGATGATTCCGAGCTTGACGGGGACGACGACGACGAGAACATCCAGATGGAAGACGTCCCAGCAATCTCATAGGAGGATGATGGTTCCCAGCTTGGAGACGACGAGAAACATCCAGAGGGAACACGTACCGGCAGTTGCTTCGGACAATGAAGCGGGCCTAGAAAGTTAGTTTGGGCCATCTTTCGATGCTACTTTTCTCTTGAGATCCATGCTTCTGGGGGGTTTTTTTTTTTTGCTCTGTTGCTGGCTGCAAAGAGTGGCAACGGCGTTCTGGTAGTTGGAACCTCGGATCGGGGTTTGTAGATATAGGAATAGCAGAAAGATACCCTCAACATGCAATGCCACCAACTTGTGGCAGATTTGGTGCAAGTCTACAAAGCAAATGAAACACAGGGCCGGCTCGTGTCTCAAGGGGATTGCATGCGCATGATAATCATTGAGATTATGTAGTTGCTACATCGGGCATTTCAGAACTATTTCACTGGATTTTTCGTGTGTCGCTGTTTGAGCTATCAACTCGAGCAAAGTGGGACTGACAGCTGGGTTTCCTGATCCGTTACAACCGTATACATTCCGCCGAAGATATCTTGAGATACCTGGCAGTAAGTCGTCCGAGACGCGACCCGGACGGCCGCGAACGTAGAACAAATCATGATATATAGCTAAACGTGCTTCACTCGGGTTGGAGGATACTAAAGACTCTCGGAAAGACTTTTACGATATCACCACGCCACTAATATACCATTTATCAAATCCATAAGGCTTACTGTTTTAAGTACACCTTCTCCGATGCCAGTTGTGACGTCATTTCACGGAGAATTTCAGAAGGCATCGGCAATCTTGTACCCGATATTCGGATTGATCAGGTTATTGATTGTTGTGCAGCTTTGTTGTCAAGACAGACGGAGCTTGGTCTCTCGCAACTCCTACTGCCCCTTTGGAAAATCATCCAGTGGAGCGAGCATCTCTAGAAAAACTCCCCGCAATCTTGTCTCATCCCTTCGACATCCAGCATATCCCACAACACCCTGCCATCTTTTCTTCGGCTTAGCCACTGAAGCGCAAATGAGTATCTTCCTAGATTTCGACGGTACCATCACGGTCCAGGACACCATTGGCGAAGTCGCCAACTTCGCGCTGCGGGCCCGCGCCGACGAGGGCGAGGACCTTGCCGAAGCGTGGGACGGCGTCGTCCGCTCCTACATGGACGACTACCGGGGCCACGTCGACGGCTACCGCGTGCAAGAGGGCCAGCGCCTCTGCGCCGAGGACGAGGTCGGCTTTCTGCGGGAGATGAAGACGGTCGAGCTCCAGTCCCTCGGCCGCATACGCCAGTGCGGCCTGTTCCGCGACATCTCGCCGGAGCGCTTGTACGAGGCGGGCCGGCGGGCGGTGGAGGACGACGGGACGGTGCGGCTGAGGCCTGGGTTTCGCGAGTTCGCGCGCGCGCGGTTGGACGAGGGCTGGTGGCTCTGGGTCGTCTCGGTTAACTGGTCCGCCGCCTTCATCGCCGGTGCTCTCGGCTGCCCGGAGATTACCGTCATCGCCAATACGGTGCGCAGCGACGGCTCCATAGCGGGACCGGATATTCTGAACCAAGGCACTTCTTCTGCTAGCGGTGGCGCTGAGCACAGAAACCTGACGAATTCCTGCGACAAGCTGGCGGTGGTGGAAGCGATTCTGCAGCAGACCAAGTCCTTGCAGGGAAAGCCGTCTTTCTACTTCGGTGACTCGATCACTGACCTCGAGTGTTTGCTTCGAGCGGATTACGGCATCGTAATCTCGGATAAGGAAGACTCAACCCTGCTCAAAACGTTAGGGCGTATCGGGAAGAAGGTGTCTCATAGCACTGACGCGGGAGCCAACGACAGCCTCTCCTGGGCATCTAATTACAACGATGTCGAGAAACACGTCGCGTTCAAGCTGTGATTTCGCGAAACACATAAAGACATACCAATACGAGTTTCTCCTAGTCTGAAAAGCTGCAAGCAGCCAGGCGAGCTTGTGATAGTCGGGTCCCGGAAAAGATTGCTACACATGGGCCATCAACATCGCATTCGTCTCCCGTGTAGAGGAGCACCTTGTGCTGGTAGAATCATTCGGCTTTACCACAAAGGAGCGCCACCAGCAGTTCACTTCCAGAAGAATTCGACTGTACAAAGCGTGTGTCTTGTATGGTGCTAAACCGTCCACAAAGGCAACAATGAGGTGGTTCTTTGTAAGACTACAGCGTATATGTTGAGTATATTGCAAGTGTTACCGCGTCCGGGGCTCATAATAGATGCCAACCCAAACGCACCCACGACGAGAAGGGCATCCGGGCCAAAGTCCACATATTAGGACATCACCATCGTCAGATCCAAAGTTGAAAAAAATCCACACCCAGCACGACGCCAAAGTCAGTACGATCTAGTATCGACTCCTCCGTGGCTCACCCAACAATAAGAAGAAAAAGAAAAAGAAAAAGAAAAAGAAAAAGAAAAAGAAACAATGTGCTACTACAAACGCGCGACCTTCAGCGGGTGCAACCACACCCAGTGGTCCGCCAAGCCCATGCGGGAATGCCAGATCCAGAAGGACCTCGTGGCCGGCCGCTCCACGGTGCCGTGCGACACGGCGCAGGGCCACCCGCTGGCGACGATCAAGATCGAGGCCGAGTGCGCCGCCTGCCGCGGCCAGGCCGACAAGCTGGACGAGCGACTGCGGCGCGCCAAGGACATCATCTCGGTCTCCAAGCAGACGCTCATCGGCGCCGACCAGCGCTGCCGCGCCATCCTCGAGGACGCTGGCATCGAGGTCCCCTTCAGCGACGACGAGGGCGCCACGCCCCACTCGAGCCCCGTCTCGGGGACGCACACGGCTACGACGGCGGCCAGCACGGTGGATGGTGGCAGTGAGGGGGGTGGGAAGGAGGATAGCTCGGCGAAGGAGTTTTTGAGGAAGAGGAGCGAGCAGAAGGATTCGCGGTTGTGCATGAGATAGGCCAGGGGAGGGGGGGGGGGAGGCTGCTTGTGGAGGGGTAAGCTGCATACGGCTGGATTGCATGTTGCTATCGTTGGAGACCTCGCCCATCTCAGGGGGCCTTCCTTGTTGGCGGACCATCTAGGATATCTGGACTGGCAGCCGTGCTACGTTGGAGGAATTTATTGGGCTGCTTCGTATCTTGGCGGTAAAGAACAATGTCAGGTGTACCGCTACGAAACATTAGAGGTTGACGGGCTATCAAGGGAAAGGATATCAACGTTCATGATAAGGAGGATCGCTGGTCACAGCTGTGACTGTCATGGACCGGGAACCCCAGTCCCCTGACAATGCAGAAGTCGGATGTATTAGAGGGTTTTGGAATACAACATATGCTCCGATAATTACTGTCACGTATGTTCAGACAACTTGGACTTGAAGTTCTGTAAAAGGGCTCTGGCCTTCCTCTCGCTCTCCCGGTGCCAGCCTACCAAGCTGTAACATGCTGTGACTAGAACCTACGCTACGTTTGATACGAAGAGAACCCGATGATAACATTCACATCCAACTCGCTCTGCTGTTTATTATACTACTACTAAGACTACCACTAATAGTATTAACTAAAAACCCCATGGCCAACAATAATTCCCACTCAGCGCTGCCTTTCTGGGGGGTGGCGATAATGTCGACATGGCGAGCTTACACCGAGGGACTCTGACATCGGAGGACATGGTGTAAAGACAAGACTCGCCACGTCGTCGGCGATTTCACCCGCTGCCTGATCAAGCAGGCACGTCGACTAAGAACTCTGGGATTAGTTGAGCACCAACCGGGTCACCACTGAGCCGTTTGGTCCATCTGTCGTAGTCTCGAAGAAGCTGGGAGACTCGGCTATCAGGACTTTGGAAGATATAAGCACTATCTCTCCTAGAGGGCTTCGGCTAGAGCCTTCCCCGGCGGGCAAAACAAAACAGACCAAAATGGTCCATGTCATTCTTGTTTATGTCAACATCAGAAGACATTGTAAAACGTCGTGTTATCACGAGATACGTAGCAACTGCATGTCAGCATGGAGCCTGTGGGGGGAGAAAGCTGGCCGGCAGCCTATCTTGTTAGTCTTAACTACACGAGTGAGCGAGCGACATGCAAAGCTGACGGGACGTCCAGTTGTGCGACATCCTCCTCCTCGCGTCCATGGCTTACTTGAGCGTGTATTCGACGCCTCTCGGAGGAACCTCCCGAACCCTGTCGATAGTGTTCTACCGACTGGTCGGTTACTACACGCCTCATCCTCTGACCCTGCCTCTCCCCGTCTCATTCCCTTCTACTATTTATCCACGAGTGAATTGAAGTCAGCCAGCCAGCGGCCGAGACGATGCCACATGCCAGCCAACAGAGGCCATACACGTTCCTACGGCCCCCACGCTTATCAACCCCCGGCTACCCGCAAGTCTCGCTCACCTCACCCATCCGACAGAACCGAAGCGATCTAGAAGAGCCCGTCGTTGATTGCTATCTTTAGAATGAATAAACCACGACTTTCCCCCCACAATGCCTTAGCTTAGGGCAGATAGGCAAGGTACCATGAATGGCTCCTTTGTACGTAGTCGCCTGTGGGAACCTGGCATGTAATCTGACATGCATGTGTACATGGCTCCGACCTGACCTGCATATCTGGTATACACATGTATATAGGTTGATTACCTATACTTACAAGGAACCAACAGCGCCACCTGCTGCATGGACAAGTCGTGCGCAGCCTCCTCCGGCATATTTCTCTTTGGGTACAGTAATGTCTGACTCAGGCAGGCGACGGACCAGATATACGCGAAGTACACGATACAACAATGCAGTCATGCTGTAGAATGCGAGTGGCGCGTCAACCAATTGTCTCTGACGATTACCGAGCCATGACAAAACAACCACCATGACAACAATAAGCAATACCCTGATACGGCCATGTTGGTATGATCCTTGCTCTCCACGTTTTCTGTAAGCGTACCTAAAGTATGCTGCCGCTTATTGCTTGCTGCTTTACACCACACTATCAGCTATGTATTCTCTTTACTGTACTCCGCGTAAGGGTGCATCGGTGGCTGTGTCGTTGCAACATTGGCAGCTGGTAAAGAAAGCAAGGAAAAGTAATCAACCCCACAGCGGAACGAACCCCCCTGTTTCCCATGCTCCTTGTTACCTACCCCTAGACCCCCGTGAGAAGACCCTCTGATGCTACTTCCCCAAAAAGGAATGGAGAGCGAACAAGGCATGATGAACATTGGACCGCTACTACCAGGGCGACTTGCTTTGTGTTGCTTCTATGCAAAAGTATGCAGCGAATGCCTCATTGTGAACTGAACAAGAGCTGACAAATGCTGACTTAGCCAAAGGAGGACGAGGCCTTTTCCTGCTTGATCGCTGGAAGCCTGCCTGCCTCCTTGCCTACCTGCCTGTATTGGCCCGAGGGACGCGAGGCTGCCAAGGAGATGCGGACATATAAGTGGGGGCCGTGCAAGGCACAAGGCCAAAGTCCCGAATCCGAAGTTATCGCCGTCGGGTAGCAAGGCTTCCTTTGCTTTTGCCTTCACCACACACAGCTTATGCGGATTACACCTAGACTACTTCGTTCTAGCCTATAGGTCGACCATCTTGCCTTTATGAAAAAGTACTGTTTATATAGATGCTTAACTATACACTGTGCAAGTAGTCAGCTAGAGCCAGAAAGACAAGGCTCACTATTTGTGGCAAGTCTAAGTACATATTCATCCACATGGAATAGGGGGTTTCCAAAAGCCGGGCCCTCTATGACCAACTCCCTTCAACTAGCTTGCAATCGTCCGTAGACACAAGTCACGCTGTCTCACAACGAGGGCATCACTTGCGGATAAGTCTCGTCTTCTTGGTGTAAGAAAGAGAGAACAGATGATATTAATCTTCCAGCGGGGGGGGGATGCGCGATGAAAGCCGAGGGTTGGAGATGTTTGTACCCTATCGACGATGACTAACACTAACAACAACAGCAACAGAATGAAGTAGCGACAATGAAGCAACATAAGATTCCCCTCATCACCCTCAGACAAGAAACAGGCGGTGATGGTGTGTGTGTGTGTGGGAGGTATTCCGACCCTTACCCAATATGCAAAGCCCCTTTCCTCCCTTCCCCCATAACCCGTTTACACATGGGAAAGCCGCCAACACCCAAGATTGCCAGAAAAAGGCGGCCCGTACAACGTTCTAACTCATTCAATGAGTTGAATAAATATCCACAGGCAGACAGGCCCATGCAGTCTTCGAAACCAAGTACAATGCCCGATCTGCGAGGTAAAGAGACGCGGCAGGCCGAAATCTTAGTTTCAAGCCTCGGTCAATAAATGAGAAGAAACTCCCCCAATGCAAAGCCCGAAGTGCGCGCGTATGGGGTACCCCCGTCGAAATCAAGAGCAGAAACAGGATTAGAGCAGAAAACGGTGGTTTAAGGATGCAAGAAAACAAGCCAGAAAAAGAAGAAACAATGAGCAAAACCAAGTACACAAAAGGCCTCTCGCCCAGCAATGCGTGCAAGTTCAGGGGCATCATCAAAATATAATACGGAGAAGCAGATCCTAGAATCTTAAATATACGTGTTCGATAGGGGCATTTCCAGTGCAACAGGGTCGACCGACAATCATCATCATGACTAAGCCAGCACTCTGTGCCTGAAATATACCCAGGGGCGATTGGAAGGCGCGCGTCTCGAACTTGGAAAAGGGTGTGTATGTGCCGAAGCCGGGGTATCTCTTGGTACGAAACAAACAACGAATGATTCTTCCATGTCTCCGTAGCAGCTATTGGGAGACGAAATCGCAAGGTTCGACAGTCGTCCCAGAGCAGCGGATCCAAGTCGCCTCAATCTCAGGTGGCGACCGCGTATGCAGTGGGAGAGCAGGCCAAACAACAGGCAGGTTTGCAGTTGAGGCCGGAGGAGTGAGGGGTGGGCTGGCCATGACGAAGACCAGCGCAAGCCTGTGGAGATGTGCGGGAAAAGGGTTGTAGGCCACAGGAATGGGTGACTCGTTCGACGGCTGCGTGATAGTGTACCACCTCCGAGCCTGAATGCCCGCCTATCGTCGCCACACATTGAGGCCCAAAGAAGCAAAGAAAGGATCACGGCAAATTACGCCGAGATCTCAGCTTGTAATATACGCCTAGCAGGTCGTTGTAGTCCTGCGCATATGGAGTAGCTTGAAGCCATCACAGTAACTCAATGATTGTAAGTGTGCTAGTCGCGTTGTGGGAGACTTGTGGTATTCTATTGCTGCTGGTTTGCCCACCAGTTGCCAGTTGAGGAGGTTTGCGGGTTTGACCAGCCTTGCGTGACAGCGGGCGCTCCGCCAGGGTTTTGTGGCAAGAACTGCCGAGGTGTCTGTTCTGGAGGATACATGCCCTGAGTGGGGTTTGCGTAACCTTGGTTGAGACCTGGCATGCCAGGATATTGCATGGTATTCGGTTGCGGCATCTGGGGAGTACCACCTGAAGGATGCCGTAATTGGGGAGCAGGCGACTGCTGTGGGTGAGGCGACTGCTGGGTCTGGGTGGTGTAGCCCGGGTAATGCTGAGGTGTCTGCGGTGCTTGGTGATGACTCCACATGTTGTTCTGATTACCGTAGTTGTACGAGGCGGCTGTGGATTGGGGATGTTTCCAGGGCCACCGGAAGGAAGGCTGGGCGGCCTGGACTGCTTGGGCGTGGGTGCCTGCGACATACCGCGCATTGGCGTCTGGTTCATGGGTTGTTGGGAATGCAGCGACTGGGAGTACGGTGCAGCCGTCATCATCATCTGGGGACTCTGGTTTGCAACCATACCAGACGACTGCTGAATACTTGCCGGAGCTGCATGGGGTGACTGCCCCGCCCTGGTGGTGGCCGCTGGCAACGAGCCGTCATTCGATCCTACAGGCGGTTGGGCCGCCTGTGGCTGTCATGCGATCTGCGCCAGATACCTTGCATATAATCGGCGCGTATCTCGCGCTGCTGGTTGACAGAGCGATTGAACTCGGCAGCATGGTGAGCCTGTGCGTGGATTTCGGTTACCGGACTTGACTGGGTCCTATCCTGATACGCTGGGCCTGCGATCTCCTGGCGTGGTCCGCCTTTGATGAAGTTGCTATAGTCTCGCGTTCGATTGTCATTCATATCTGGTCCTGATGTTATCATGGGGATTCTCGTCGTGCTTCCTGGCGGTGCTCCTATCATACCTGGTTGAACGAGTTGGGGTTGGGGAGCACCACCAAACTGGGGTGTGTTGGCGTAGACAATTTCGCCATGAGGACCTCCGACCAGCGGTGGAGGGTTGTTGTTGGCCTCCGCGGCAGCCTCTCTGGCCTTGGCTGCGCCTGGCCTTTTCTCGCCAGCCAGATCAGCTTCTGTGAACCCCTGCTTACGTGCTTTTCCTTCCCAGTAGTCATCTCGCACCCTGCGACCGTTGACAATCACCCTACTGCCGAACTGACGGAACATGGAACGCGCTGTGACGATGGCAATCTGGCGCGACCGGTAGGAAAAGGGAGGATTTCTTGCTGCACCAAATCATCCTTCTCGACTTGGTTCGCGATGATCTTGAATAGGGACCGATTTTTGTTAAAGAGGAGGTAAGAGTCTCGGTACCCAAGAACTCTGGCGCATTCGGTTGCGAGCATGAAGAGCTTGTCTCCCCGGTTGGGGACCAGAAAGGTTCTACATCTATACTCGCGATTGCCCAGCAGCTGGCCATTGGGCATGACCTTCTTCTCGCCGGCTTCGTCAATCTCGCGCGGTATGTACTCGTCACCGCCGGGGCCAAGTTGATCAGTCGTGTGGTCGCGCACCGTGGGTAGCGCCTTGAGTGTGGTCTTGGTCGGCGTAGTCTTGGGCGGCGGGGATGACTGCGGGCCTGGGGTGTAGTTCTGGCCGGGCAGCGGCGCGTTCTGTGACTGCGGCGTGTGTGGTGGCATGGGCGACTGTTGCGCCATTTGGTGCGACATGTTGGGTGGTAGGATATGCGATGATGGGTGACGGGATTGCGGTTCGGGGAGTCCACCAGAAGTTCGCGGTTTCATCGGTCGTCCACGCTTGCGCGGGTTGTCGACACCTGTGACGCGACAAAGAAAATGCGCTGGTTAGCAAAACTGGATTTGAGCCCGAGGAAGGCGAACAGCGCGCCGGGAATGGGGCGCGCGACAAGGACTGGACTTTTGTAGCCGATGCGACAAGTGACGGTTGCACGACAAGACGTTGACAAGCACCCATGTAACGTGAAGTTGAGCAGTTGCTTATCTCGTTTCGACCCCGTCCATGACTCTTGCGAGTGATTTCACAGTGGAATCGCGAAGGGCCGCTAAGTAAGCGGCGGCCCCACAGCTGCAACACAGCGAAGTTGGTGGTATTAATGAGAAGAGTTCAGCGTAACTTACCATCATCCCCAGGCGTTCCAGAAGCCTGTGTGTCTTGATAGGGTTCTGGCGACCGACTGCGCTTCAGTCCACGTGCGTTGGGATTAACCAGTTCTGTGCAATCATGAGTCGTACATTAGTATATGCTGACCGACAAGCTCAGGTTAGATTCAGAAGCTTTCTCTTCGGCGCAGAAAACATCAGGCCAGCAGCCGGCCGAATAGGAGTGCACAATAATGATAGCAATGACGGATCACGACTGGAGTAGTAGGCCCCATAGAAAACATATAGCTTCATTCATGACAGAAGCATTACATTTGCATTGCAATTGTATATGCAGCCAGCCGCCGTGTTGCCGCAGCTCTGTCTCTCTGTCTGCTCGAGTATCATATAGGGAAGCGTGGTTTGTGTATGTGTGTAAGTGTCCATGACGAACATCACTCGCGAGGGACTCATATGATTGATGATGAATCGGTTTGATGGAGTGCGCGGCGCCGATGGATGCGCTTACAGTCTGCGCGGGGAGCATGCGCGTTTCTTTTGAGAGCTCGGATCCACTGGGATCGTTGCGATCGGGACTGGACGCGGACGCATGATGGTCGCATAAACTTCTTAAAGATAGGAACAAGCAATAAAAAAAGTGACAACGACGCAAGGCGCAACTTACCAGAGTTAAGGGCGGCAGGGTTGATGGTCGCGGGATTGATGGTCGCACCCTCAGCGCCATTAGGCTGTGTAGAATACATTCGGGCTGCTAGGCGACGATGGCCACACGTTCTGCAAGAGCAGCGGAACGGGGGAGGATCGTGTTGAGCGTGGAGAAGCTTGGTGCCTGCAGGACGACGTGTCTTGATATAGTTGGACTAGATAAAAGGAAGCTGGTGGGCGAAGCGCGCAGAAAAGGGAAAGAGGCGACTGTTGATCTCGCAGTTCCGAGAAAGTTGTAGTGTATGTATGTAATGTGTGATGCAGGCAGGATTATTCATGCATATGGGCTGGTAGCGTCGCTGCTGGCGCAGGCTCAAGGCTGGGAGTTAATCACTACCCTACCCGAAACAAAGTTGTTGAATAGTGAAGTGAGCCAGCCAATCTCAAAGAGGCTGCGATCTGAACTGTCTCTTAACACGAGGGGGAAGAGGCTGTGGCGTATCAGGGCAGACCTGCTAATAAGGCCCCTCTCTATATCCCAGTCAACTATTTCCGCGATTTCTTCTCCTCTTGTCTATGCGCCGAGAGTTGTACTTTTGTAAGAGGCAATGGCACATGTGGCGGGGTGAGGGGAGGGATGGGTTGGGGTGGCCAGGTGCTGGCCCAGCAGAACAGGAAGATTTCTCGAGCCGCAGAGGCGGATATGACTGGTTGAAAGACAAGACCGGGCAGGCAACGGTGGTTGTGTGATGGCGCGCGTTGTCGCGACTTTGGGCAGCCCAAGTTGTAGTAACTTTCTCAATCCTTGATCTCTGCCACGATCGAGCCGGCAGTGGATTGCAGTCAACAAACGGAGCGACGATGATGAGGTGGGTGGGATGGTGGTGAGACGAGGAAAGGATTGGACGTGAATGCGTGACGACGGCAAGTATGTAAGTGGAAGAGGTGTGTGTGGATGGACGGGTAGCTCCAAGATGGTGGAGGCTACCGAGCTATCTTGAATGACCCGAGTGCTTAGGATAGGGTAGACACATCTGAAGGGTGGTTGCTTGCGTCTGTCTGGCAGATCTCCTGGGTTGCCTGCGTCTTGGGATGCGTCCGTTTGGGAATGGGTTGGACGGATATGCCAGTCAGTTAAGGTTGCTGGGTGCGTGGTATGTATATCTTGCTATTGATATCCTGTTGATCCTCTTTTTCTGCAGCTGTAGTTAAGTTACTTGCAAGTTTCGCATGTCATGTATGACGGCGCCTCACTTAACCAAATCCACTTTCAGTTGTTCAGGCAAGTTGGAGTAGTCGTCATGACACACGCTGAAGTAGTTCTTTTTGGAGATATCGCGTCCTGAGCTGCAAAACGACGCAGTGGACTTTTCGTTATCTTTGCATTCCAGGACGACTTGCACGCGCAGCCTTGAGATTTAAAAGCCCCGCAGCAGCCGAGGGAGAAGGGAGGAGGGATACGGACTGAAGACTGTCAGTCGGAAAGCGCGCGCGCTCACTGCAAGCTGATGCGCGATGGACAAAAGATGGAAAGGCAGCGCCGCAACGCCGAACAGTAACCCCGTTTCTAGCTTCTGGGCAAAAGAGAGCTGACCAGGATCAAGCCCACACGCAGCGACAGGGATTAGGGTAAGAATGGGCCGCGCAGGGGGGTCGAGTTGCGAAATCGATCAGCAAAAAAAACCAGGAGGGCGCCTCCCGGGATTTGTTCAGACAGGGAGGGTTCCTCAAAGAGTAGAAATTGTCGTCCCCGGGGCGCGTCGTATCTGCCTGGGTGAAAAGAAGTCGGCCCAGGTTGTTGATGACCGCGGTTGGTGTGATATGTCCTGATGATGACAGTGATGACAACGCGACTTGCTATTCCACTCCGAAGTCCAGAACTTTCTGGCTGATAGGGAAACAGAGGTTGGACGGAAGCGCTTTTTCACAGATTCTCATGTAATGCTCGATGCGCGACCGCACGTCCGCAACAACGTGAGAAAGAGGCCGGGGTTGTAGACGGCGATTCTAACTGGTTTGATGCTGGACCACGGCATAAACAGATGTTGCGTTATTCGATAGAACTGACCCCGCCGGTTTGGTGGCATTATTGAGGCAAGGTAAAGGTCAAGGGGGAGAAGGCAGATACATGTGTGATAAGTAGTCTTGGCTTGCAGATACCTGACATGTGAGCATTTTGGGTGCCGGGCTCGGAGGGACTGAAGTACTGACACGAATGCAGTACGCCCTCACCGAGCTTGCCGGAGGCGTCCAACAAGGAGAGGAAACAAGCCAAAGTACCAAACGCATGTAAGCGAGATAAATAAAGCAATAGACGATGCGACCAGTCTTGATCAGGCAGTAAGCGGCAGACCTGAGCGGGATGGTAGAATGCCAAAGCAAGCAAGAACTGGCGAATATTGATGATCATTAGCCATTTCATGAAGATTTCGGTTGAATGGTTTGTCTCGCATGGGCAATACGAGTTTGCGTCGAGTATCTCTGGCGCGTTGAGGTGATCGAGATATATCGGAGCAGGCAGCTTGCTTGGTCCGGGACAATGGAAAGACCATCCTACGACAGGACTCAGGATACTCCTGCTGCCTATTGTCTGTCTATACCTATGTGGATCGTATACAGGCCCATGGCAGTATTGAATGCAGAGCCATTTCGATTTTCCTCCTTCATATGCTTTTCGCATTCGTTATATTACACATTACATATCGAATTGTACGTATCTACAATGCACGTCGGTGCATGTAAGGCTCCACCTGGGGGCATGGGACGGGATGGGATCAATGGGATGGATTGATCATTCATTTGATGGTTTGAATGCATGTAGCGTTGGATGTACTTTCGAAACGACAGGTACTTGGAGAGAGGAGTGGTGGTCTTTGCGGCCGGTTGAAAGTGGAGAGCGCGGGAAGCCCAGCGATCATTGACCCGCCTAAATTCAGTTCAGTTCAGTTGATGTTCATACAGTGTCTACAATCTAATAGCCACCTTGGAGAACCTAATTGCCAATATCGAACCTTAGATCTGCCTTACGAGAGGCCTCAAAGAGAAGGAGAAAGAGAAAGAACGTAGCTTCCGTGTCTCTTCATCTTACTGAACTGCTCGGCCTTTCTCCAACTACCGGCAATAGGAATAGGGGGGCTTGCAGGAGACTTCCTCCCTTAGCGTCAACCTACAGTCTCGACCTGCTACCCCTTGGCAGATCAGAACAGTGTCTCGCCGCCGTGCTGTTGTTGGAGAAAGGAAAAGTAAGAAAATCCCAGGTGGCTGTGGGGTTGGATCTTTGTGGCGGGCTCACTCGCTTGGATACAGGAGCGTGTCTATTTGTGGAAGGTCGTATCAAGCAGTTCTTTAGCTTCCCAGATGCAGATACTCGGCCGATGGCGAACACTGCTGAGAAAGGACCGAATGTGCGTGCTTCGTAGCTGTGCTGATGAGCGCTGATGAACCTGTTGCGAATAGCTACTCGTACTGGAAGGAGAGGTAGCCGTACTCAGAATTTGAGACGGTTGAGCATGTATCACAAGGTTGCCCAAGTACGGAGGAGGCAAATAACGAGCGCCCGGCGAAACACAGGTTGACTGCCTTGAAGCATGCGGAAACGCCCTGTTGGATCATGTCTGTCAATCGTACTCAGTATCTTCCTTCTTCCTTCTGCAATTTCTCAGCTGACGCCTTAAGTTCGCAGTCCCTATAATACGGCGCCACTTCGTCATGTAAGAGTACAGTAAGGTAGGTAGGGCAGTAAGCCAGATATAGAGGCGCTCCAATGCGTGTCATTACCGAGCTGCCCGCACCCGAATAATCAATACCCAGCAACAATAATTAACCACTGCAATCTGGCTGCTGCTGTAAGCTGATCAGGGTACATATTAATCTGCTCGACGTCGAGTTCCTTCCCGGAGGAAGGGTCTGGCACTCCCTGGCCTAACTGAAGGCGAGTCTGATTTGTTAGCGCTAACGCGAGATATCGACCAACGCGAATGCGCAGGGCAAACACTAGTACTAACGGTTGCATGACGACTGCCAAAGGAACATGAACCTGTTTCTTTTGATAACACTCCGACTTAACTTGTCAAAATGTGCCATTACACAAGAAGCAAGTTGGCTTGTTTCGATCCCTCGCTTCTTATCGTACTCTGACACGACTTTACCTGGGTACAGTTGGCATGAACACCCAACGATGGAGATACAGATATATTACAGCCATCTATGGACTTGTAAACATAGATGTCCTGTCCACGGGAGACTGGGCACTGCCGAACTTATGACACTTGCGTAGAGGTGTTGGCATGGTGCATATCAAAATCGAATTTATTAGGTATCGTAGAATAATCGAAACCATTACCTATATTTGCAAAGACTATGACTATAAGACCCATCTAAAGCAGCTTGGTGCCATCCGCAGCGACTTATTATTCCCCGGCCAGTGTCTTGTTCAATCCACGAAACCACATAGCCGGAGACTCGCGAGGGACAGCGGTCGGGCTTGTTTGGATGCGCAACAAAAATGACACAGTGTCAACCATCTCAGGCCGTGTCTTCCCCTGAGGCCTTTGCTTTTCTTTTTTCGATACACGCTGTCGTAGTTCCGATCACGGGGAAAGGTGGATGATATTTCGAATGCCGATGCAAGTACTCCGTACAGGAGCGGACACGCGTATCGCCTACGAGTCCTCGGCCAGCTAACCTAAACCGGGCTCTCTCGTCCACCGGTGAACAGCTTCGTTCATGATATTCTCTTACAGCATTCACCACTACTGCTGGATCTATCTATGCAGTATGGGGATCTGGGTGTACTATGATGGAGTCATGATTATGGACGCCGCGGCGCGAACTGACCGGTCTGGAAGCCTCGTCGGTCGTTGACTCACACTGGGTTACCCCTTAAGCCAAACACGGTTTTTGCCAGTCAGTCGCTGAACCGTGGAGCCTGGTGCCGCATCACTCGTATAATCTGCCTCCTATTACAGGTTCTGCTGGGCGACGAGGGCTTGGTAAGATCCGCAGTCACTACTACCCGTATCGCAGGAAGAACAAGGCTCGCTGCTTGTGGCACGTTACTATGACTATGTAATACTGACCAAAACGGTCAGGTAGCACGGTGCTGTAAATGCTCTCTGCACGATGCTGCAGCCAAGCCTGAGTCTCACCTATTTGTCGAGATGCAGAAGCGTGCCACTGGCGACTGCTCTTGTTGAGGCAGACTAGCATTGTCGTAGGGGCTCCAAGTCTGGGCCGCTGCTTAAAACGACAATCCATGGCCCTTATCCACTCTATCTATACGCGATAGATAATAAGCTGGGTATCACGGATCTAACCAGGGCGGGCTACATATGCATATGCGATTCTCTATTTATTTCTTCTTTCCTTCAACCTGAGCCTTTTTCTTCTCGTGATATAACAGCGACAGGTGGGGGGCCTGATCAAGATCCGAGGACATGGGAACACCAAACTGCTACCTAATTATTCACCGGCCGGTCTACTAGCATCCTCTCGGTGCTCGTGATAAAGGATTTTTCAAGATCGAACTTGGCGTTGCGCAGGTTTCACGACTCCGGAGAAGGTGCTCGATCCAGATGGCAGAGCCCCGAGCCGTGAGCGTCATCAAGCGTCATGGCCAATCAGAACCCGTTCGCTGCTGGAGGAAAGCTGACTGTATCCCCATGGACTGGAATACCACTATGCAAGACATGATTGGCTCCAGGGCGGCAATTCCGGCTCCGAATTTTACATGACGAAACGCCACAGCTGAAACTCGGTCTCAATCGGGCAAAAAGATGAGGATGCTAGACTAGCCGCTCCGAACTGCTCACCGGATCAGGACATCAACTGGCGTATAGAGTTCGAGACTACCTTAGCGATAAGAAACCACCTGCGCAGGCTTGGAGCGCACGTACTTTCAAGGCCGGCCGCGCATTTAGCAGTTGAATGCGATCTTGCCGCGATAATTTGGCAATAGCATGACCCGCACATCGCGGCGGATGAAGACAAACATTGTTTCAGCTTGATTGCCATTTGGGCCAGAGTCGAGCTCACCAGACAGGCCACAGAACGAGGGGCACGGGGTCTTTGAAGGCAGCGGAGCTCACTCGGAGATGGGGCATGGATAGAGTCGGCACCTTAACCTAGCAGCCGTCTCGCTGTTTATCCCCTCTCTCCAACATTGAACGGACCCTGGCCAGCTCTATTCACAACCACTACTGCACTGCGCTGCACAGTAGCTACATCTTACAGATGGAGCCCACAGGCTATCGTAGGTAGTATCAGGCCATGAACTGGTATGCTAACAAGCTTAATCCACAGATCACCAGTGCGACGTGCCCATGTGACTCAGGAGCCCTCTGATTCATCAATAGGAGGCCGTAGAGTCCAAGACAGATGTGCACCAGAGTTTAGAGGGTTGTTGGTGAAATGGAAATAGACATGTTGCTACCTGAGATGAGTTGAGAAGTGGGTGTGAAGCGGACGGGGCAGGCAGAAGACTGGGGTTGATGACAGACATTTGGGGAGCTGCCTTGAAGGTCACTTTCAGGAATCGACTACATGCAGGTTACATGGCACGCCATTGGCCGGTGACCCCCCCTGTAACCCCCCTGCCGGTGGGTCGTTGGAGCCATCCAGCTGACTTGAAATGGCACAGACTCCATCTGCAAATCATGGGAAGCCGTTGGCCCCATATGCAATCTGCGGGTCCCGCCCAAGCGCTTGACAGGAAAGCATTCCAGATGCGACCTTTGCTCTCAACCTCCCTGTCTCCCTGTTTCCCTGTCTGCTCCCCCTGTTCTGTTCCCCTTCGACTAAAACCCGACCAGGGGTCGCAACATCATCTTTGTTTCGATGGAGGGCATGGCCAGAGCATGGCATCCCTCCCCTCTTGTGCCGCTCGCTGCTGCCCTGCGAGGGAACACCCCCCCTTTGCCATATTATTGCCATGGCCGATCTGGCACCCACCAAACACCAAGCACCAAGCACGCAAGGCCGGCCGCCTACAACATGACCACCTCCACACAGAGTACTGCATTCCTTCCCCGCTTGCCCTGTGCTGAGCGGGAGGGAGTGTGGCTTGCTTGGCGTGCTCGGTGCTCGGTGCATCCTCAACTTCTTAATGGGTGGGTTGGCCAGCCTCAAGTCGGAACGGGCCAGACCCATTGATAGGCCATCACTCCATGGCGAGACGGCTAACCACATAAGCACCCAGTGCTGGCTGATAACCGCATTGCCGTGATCCCATTCAAAGGCCTCCCCGATCTTGCTCGCCCATTCACTTCGATCGGAGACCACTCCACAACCCCCTCAGCTTCCTCTGTGAACGCCAACCTGCCTGCCGACTCTGCTTCGCCCGTTACCACGCACGCCATGCGGGAGACCCCTTGTTACCCGCTCTTGCAGGTGTCGCCGCGTCACATTGGCCACTCCTAAGTTTACGGCATTTGTTCCTCCTTGCTCAGTTCACCTCGCTATATTCCGATGTCACCATCCGTCTGGTTTATGCGCTTAATGATATCAAACCGTCCTTGACTCATGGGTGACTTCGACAAACCCATAGGCGGGGAAAGACATCCATTTAGATGAACCAGTGCACCTCAACCCCATCCGCATATCGCAGGCGGCTACCGCGTGATGTGTAGAAGTTTAGGTTCAGTGACGCCCAAGCAGCGCCGAGGCCTTTGGGTTCCTCAGCCGCTACGCCTCGTTGAAGGGTGACACGGCATTCGGAAAGATCCAGTTAACTTGGACACAACATAGTCTGAAAGATTAGCGACAGTCTTCAAGTTTCAACCTTGTGTGAGTGATACACGGCAAGACTGCCGACTAGTGTAAACCAGTTTTCTAGGTAACCAAGGAAAGACATTCGGAAAAGCAGCAGGCGAACTTCGGAGCACCCCCTTACCTACGCCTACACGCACTACACAGGCTTGCGAGCGGGTATAACCATAGATGCGATGAACTTGGGAGGGCTCTGGCCTGGTTGGCATGTCGCGCCTAAATTGCAGACGTTGGCGTGACGGTTAACTGACATATGCATCTGATCTTGGTTCGCGATGCTAATATCAAGTTGGTACAAGTATGCCTGTCACCGGATCGATCCTCTGTGGGCTCTCTTATATTAGAGCACTGTCGGCCCGCCTGCCTATCCATCTATAAGGCAAGCAAGCGTATGATACTTGACTGGTGTTTGGCAGTCTAGTCGATTTGGGCCTTGGCAGATAGCATATCAGACTATGCCCCAGAGGATAAGCTAGTATACGCTAACCTTAGATGTCTACGACTACGACTTGAAGTGCGTGAACCTTGAAACCTTGATTGCCTTCGGGATTACTAGAAATGTCGACTGTCTCAGAGCCATTATCGGTGACTGGGCTTCCAGGCTGAGTCTGTCGCTGAAATAAACTCGCCAATTGCTATAAACCCATACTCTATTTTGGGCAAGCGAGTACTTCAGCCGATCTTCGTAAGTCTTGCTTGTTAGCCATAGAATATATGTAAACACCGACTCGTCTCGTGTGCAAGATGACAGATGGCAATATGGGTGAATGGCCCGGTAGAATTGTAGGTACGCGCAGATCACATGCGGCTGGGGTTCACAGATTGAAACATGCATTCCTAGATGTCATCAGTCGAGCGGCTCGAGTATCGCTCGTATCACAACATGCATGGGATCATCCGCTAGGCTGTGCAGTGTATTACTCATGTGCGGTGCTGTGTGCGGTGGGTACGTATGTGCTTCGGAGTAATAAGGTATGTAGGTAGGTAGCAAAGCGTTGGGTGCTACATAACGTTGGGCACAGCATCTACCTACATAGGTAGGAACATGAAATGGCAGTATGGATAAAGATGCAAAGGCATGCGATGCGGTACGTAGATGGGCTCCTTGCCGTGGCTTGCTTGTGCGCGCATTGCAATATGTTTTATGGTAGTTCATATCGGGGGAGTAACAAGCTACCGGTATTCGATAGTTGATTAATGATACCTTGCTGGAAGTGTCAATGTTCCCTTGGCCCAGTATATCGGGATTCACTATGCGCAAGTCGGGTACTTGGATGTACTATATTCAGCTTGAAGCAGATGGAGAGTACATCACATTGCCCGTAGGAGAAAGGGCTGTCTCTACTCAACGCTCGGACTAACCATAGATTGACCATACATTGGAATAAACGTTTACTAACGCCTTGAACGTACATGTATAATTGGTGTGGAATAAAAAAAAGGAACAGCATCAAAAATATAAAGCGTTGATTCAACGTTGATTGCGATTTAGACGTGTATTGGACGGCCTACCAGGCGTTATTGAGTACGTGGACAGTAACAGAATCCTGAACTGCAGTTCAATAGTTTATTTAAACCAGCCTAGCCTGCTACGGTACATTCATGTTGTCGTCTTTAGACAGGACTATCTCCCTGCCCGCCCGTCCGGTACTGTAGGTGGCGTCACACCACAACCAACCCCGCAGAAGAGTTGACCATTGCTGCTTCTAGGGCTGCTTATTACCTGGAGTGGGCTAAGCTGTACGTACTGATAGGACTGATAGCGGTTGGCGGCCGATAAGAGCTCAGTTTTGAATGTTCCTACTTCTGAATGCGGGTCTCTGATTCGTTGGTCTGGCGCGTTTTCAACCTTCGTCGCATCAGAGACCTTTTTTCAGCGCCTAGGATTTCACCTGGATTGATTAATCGACCCGAATCGCAGGTCAACGTAACGTAGAGCACGACGTTGGATAGCCTCGACCTTGGTCACCTGATATCGCCAAAATGACCAGTCTCAAGAGATCGTTGGAGTCCGATCCAGCCTCTACCAATTTCTCCAGCAAGGTCTATGTTCGCTCGACCAAGAGTGGCAAGGTTCAAAAGATTGTTCGCGAGGTCTACTTACGACAAGATATCCCCTGCTCGTCCAAGCTATGCTCGAGATGTCGAAACACGGCACCCGCCAACGCTTCTGGCGTCGGTAAGATATCTTCCCCCTTCACTTCATTGCCTTTCAAAATCATCTGACGCCGCGTTAGTGAACCCGTTCGTGCTCTCCGATAAGCCAGCAGGAACCAAAGAGTATCCCCAGGGGCATTATCTGGTGCCAGACACCAACGCCTTGCTGAATGCTATGGATTTGTTTGAGCAGAGTACCGCCTTCTATGATGTCATCATCCTACAGACAGTCCTTGAGGAGCTGCGCAACAGGTCGTTGCCTCTTTACAACCGTCTCATCGGCCTGACCAACAGCGAGGACAAGCGCTTCTACGTCTTTTTCAACGAGTTCAGACTCGAGACTTATGTTACCCGGGAGGAGGGCGAAAGCATCAATGATCGGAACGACAGAGCCGTGCGGCGTGCGGTGCAATGGTACAACTCGCACTTGGCGCAAACGAAAAGCAAGAAGCTGCCTACTGTTGTCATGCTCACCGACGATAGGGGCAACATCGAGAAGGCCCAGGCAGAGAATACCCCGGTCACCCGCCTTCGGGATTATGTCAGCGGCCTTGAGAATGGAGAGCGACTACTGGATATGATTGCCGAGTCTCAGGAGAAAGGAATTTCCAGAGATAAGAAGGCTGCTGACTTCCTTTATCCTGAGCACTTCAGCCTGTCTAAAATGATGACGGGCGTCAAGAACGGCATGCTCCACCAGGGCATCTTCAACGTATCACCCTATAACTACCTAGAGGGCTCTATCAAGGTTCCAGCATTTCCCAAGGCGCTACTGGTCCTTGGTAGAGATAACATCAACCGGGCTGTCGACGGTGATGTGGTTGTAGTGGAAGTCTTACCAAAGGATCAGTGGAAAGAGCCCTCCACCAAGATCATCGAGGGAAGAGGCTGTCACCAAGAACGAGAATGCGGATGGCGACGAAGGCGAAGACCTTGTGACGGAGAAGGAGCGACGTGCACTCCAGGAAGAGGTCAAGAAGACACACAGCACAAGCACCGAAGGACGGGCACAGCCTACAGCGAAGGTCGTCGGTGTGATCAAGCGCAACTGGCGCCAGTATGTGGGCCACGTCGATCAGTCCTCGGTCAGCCAGTCTGCAAAGCAGGGCCGTAAGCAAGAGTCTGTATTCTTGGTCCCTATGGACAAGAAGATCCCCAAGATCCGAATCCGCACGAGGCAAGCTGGCGAACTTCTGGGGAAGCGAATTCTCGTCACCATAGATTCATGGGACCGGGATTCGAGACACCCGATCGGCCATTTCGTACGCTCGTTGGGAGAACTAGAGACCAAGGCAGCCGAGACCGAGGCGTTGTTGCTCGAATACGATGTCCAATACCGCCCGTTCCCTAAGACGGTGTTGGATTGTCTCCCCAAAGAAGGACATGACTGGAAAGTGCCGGCAAGCACAGATGATCCGGGATGGAGAGGCCGAGAAGACCTTCGCCCTCTTCTCATCTGCAGTATCGATCCTGTTGGCTGTCAAGATATCGATGACGCTTTGCACGCAAGGCCTTTACCGAACGGTAACTACGAAGTCGGCGTTCACATTGCCGATGTCTCGCATTTCGTCAAGCCCAGTAACGCCATGGACCACGAGGCGAGCATTCGTGGAACGACAGTTTATCTTGTGGACAAGCGTATCGACATGTTGCCAATGCTTCTGGGGACAGACCTTTGTTCTCTGAAGCCCTACGTCGAGCGTTACGCTTTCTCAACTATCTGGGAAGTAAACCCCGACGCAGATATTGTCAACGTGCGCTTCACCAAATCGGTCATCAAGTCACGGGAGGCTTTCAGCTACGAACAGGCGCAATTGCGTATTGACGACGCATCCCAACAAGACGAATTGACTCGAGGAATGCGGACCTTGCTCATGCTTTCCAAGAAGTTGAAACAAAAGCGCATGGACGCCGGTGCTTTGAGCCTATCTTCGCCCGAAGTCAAGGTTCAGATGGAGTCTGAGACCTCGGACCCGATCGATGTGAAGACCAAGGAGTTGCTAGACACCAACTCCCTGGTGGAGGAATTCATGTTGCTCGCCAACATCAGCGTGGCGGACAAGATCTACCAATCGTTCCCGCAGACGGCCATTCTGCGTCGCCATGGCGCGCCGCCCAAGACCAACTTTGATGAACTCTCCAACCAGCTGAAGATCAAGCGCGGGCTGGAGTTGCGCTGCGACTCGTCCCGTGCGCTGGCCGACTCGCTGGACGCCTGCACCGACCCGAAGGAGCCCTTCTTCAACACGCTGATCCGCATCATGGCGACGCGGTGCATGATGAGCGCCGAGTACTTCTGCGCCGGCACCCAGGCCTACCCGGAGTTCCGGCACTACGGCCTGGCGTCGGAGATCTACACGCACTTCACGTCGCCCATCCGGCGGTACGCCGACCTCGTGGCGCACCGACAGCTCGCGGCCGCCATCGACTACGAGCCCATGCACCCAGCGGTGCGGTCGCGCGGCAAGCTCGAGGCCGTCTGCAAGAACATCAACGTGCGCCACCGCAACGCGCAGCTCGCGGGCCGCGCCTCCATCGCCTACTACGTCGGCCAGGCGCTCAAGGGCCGTGTCGCCGACGAGGAAGGGTTCGTCATGAAGATCTTCAGCAACGGCTTCGTCGTGCTCGTGCCCCGCTTCGGCATCGAGAGCGTCATCCGCCTGCGCGACCTCGCCGAGCCCGAGCCCGACAGCGTCTTCGACGCCGAGAACTACGTCCTCCGGACCTCGGGCAGCCGCGACTTGTCCGTGGAGCTCTTCCAGAAGGTCGTCGTGCGCATCAGCGACGCCAAGGACGAGGCGACGGGCAAGAGGGGGGCGAAGATGGAGTTGGTCAAGGTTGTAGGCTGATAATGGATGGCTTTTAGTACCAAGTTAGGTAATGACGCGAGGGTTTTAGAGGTAGATAGGGTATTTAAAAATGTATTCATGCTCTGGACCGTGATGGTACCATTCAGGCGCTTTTGGGGGTTATTTCCAATTATTTAACTACCAAGTTTCGTGCTAGAATTACAACTCGCTGGTATTCACAGTTTGCGTTGCCTCTACTAGACGCATATCTTATGATACGCCTGTCTTCGAGTCTGTTGAGACTAACTAGAATCTATCGGCAATCGTCCCTGGTCGTCGTTCGGGCCTAGAAGTTGGGCGCTTGGATAGGTACGTTTCCTAGTCGCTTGATTCCCGATACCAAATTGCAATCGCTTCAGAAAGACGCAGTCGTGTGGTATCAGGAGAGTCAAGTCCAGGGTCTTTTTTTTCACCCCCCTTCTTGAAAGAGAGCTTGCCGGAAAACCAATAAACTCCTGATCCAGCGCTCTCAGGGGGTAAATCCTTTTCACCTGCCTCCCAAGCCAGACATGATGGAATCGCACGCGCATGTCAAACCAGAAGTAGTGTCGTCTTTCTACGATTGTGTGATTGTTGTACCGTTGTGTGCCTAGGAGTCTTTCATCCTCCTCAAGCATCGGAGTCGTCACCGTTATCCAGCGCCTCATCGTCATCGCCGGCATTTTCGCGCTCCTCCATCGCATCTTGCATCTCTTCCTCCTCGTCCTCATCACCCTCCTCCTCGTCCTGATTCGCCTCGTCAACGTCTTCCTCCTCCTCGTCTTCCTCGTCCACCTCATCCTCGGGCTCTGTATGACCGCCGGCCTCGTCGTCTATGTCCATCTGGGAGTCCTCGCCGGGCGCGCCACCCGTCTTGGCCTTCTTAGACCGCGGCTGCTGGTCGGAAGAGCCAGCCTCCCCGGCGGCGGCAGCGCCACTGGCGGATGCCGTAGAGATGTCGCCTGCTTCCGTGGCGCCTTCTGACGTAGCATTGGAGACCATGGAGGCGTTGGGGTCGGCAGGGAACGGTATACCTTTCTTAGCGGCGGCTACGCGGCGGCGGTAGGTATTACGTTTCGTGGTACGGGTTTCGTTGAATTCTGTCAGGGGTTTTGCCCTACATGTTAATAACGTTGCTCCAGGGACACGGTCTCTCCCTGTGCCTCTCCTTCACCCCTACTCCTGGGTCAGGGAGTAGAACTTTGTGTAGAAGGAATAGAAGTGACAAGAAGGACGTACTCTTGAACTCAGCTTGCAGCTGATCGCGGAATTGAGAGTATTCAATATCCTCCAGGGCCTCAAAGACATCGTCGGGCAGTATGGTCTTCTTGCCGGATGACAGAGTTCGTTCGTTCGCGCTGCGCGAAAGCAATGTCAGTAAGCCAGTACTCGCACGCTAGCTACACTTCCAATATGTGCACACATCCGGCTGTACGTACGCGCTTGCTAGATGGTTGATGAAGACGGTCGCGCCTTTAGTCATGGCTAATATGGCGTTGGCCTGGATCTGCGTGTTGGGCGGAAGCACGCCTTGGCCAGGCGTGTGATGATGGATTTCGGGAGATTGAGGTCCTGTCAACGCCCTGTCAGTTTCTCTCTTTTTTTTCACCCGGCATCTTGGCTACATTTGCCTCTTCCCCTTCTCCTCTCGCAAGTGGTGCAACTGGGCAAGGCCCGGGGCATTTCCAAGGAAGTCGTACCTCGATAGCGACAGTATCCTTGCTGCTGTCTGCTCCGCCTTTCTTATCCGAGGGCGGCGCCGACTCGCTCGGCCGGTCCGTGTCCATGTCTTCGACCGGCGTTGCTGAGGAAGCCATGGTGATCGGAGCGACAGTCGGGGCGCGTACGGAAGCGGAAGCGGGTTTCGGTGTCGGTGTGTGAACTGAAGCTTGTGGAACGGGAATGGTGTGGGCAAAGGGCGGTTCCATGCGTCGAGGGATCGGGTTCGGCGATTGTCCTTCTTCTTGGTCGTCGGCGAGGACGAACGTGGCCAGAGACACGTCGTTCCGTCTGGTGCTAGCTGTAGAAGAAGAACGGGGATCGCTTTTACGCGGCATGGTCCTCTTCGACGAAACGAACGAACGAACGGTAAGAGGGTGGATAAAGTACCTGACGTGACCAAGCCCAGGCCCTGGGAAAAAAGACTTAGGTCGGTCGCGTTGCGGATCCGGAGCCAATCACGATGTCGAGATGGGCTGGGTTATTCCCAAGTCAGGAAACGAATGGTGGGGACGACGAATGTTCAATGCACTGCCGTAAGAGAAGTATACCCGGAGTATGAGATGCAAAGAGTATGCCCGTCGGATCGTGAGTCCTGCAGTTGACGAGCTATGGCTAGGTTTCTTTTTTGTCTGTATACCTGATAGACGGCAAGGAAGAGTCGATGGCTAAAGTTCCTTCCTTCTTTCGTTTTTCGTACGAGGTTGATGAGTTTTGACAAGTACCTGCTCTTTTAGTCTCCCTCAGCGCCTGCCCACATGTAGTACCGGTACCTCAACTCAATTGCCCACGAACGCGGGGCAGACGCGTCGGGACTTACAGGAGAAGGGCAGGACGCGTTAATAGGTTATTTGTCTGGCATTAACTAATCACGGCACCTCACCTCTGCTTGAACCACCAATCTCCTGTCTCACTCTAGGCAATATCTGTTCAAGATATATTATGTGGTGATGAACGATATCATCAGCTTCGACTATAACCAACAAGAGAGGTTCAAATCTAAATAGTATCTGACTACTCACTCAGTGACATACCTCCAATATTTCATCCCCTTTAATATTCATATATCATCTACCTACCTATCCTTATTATGTCGCTTTGTCCGGTTTGGAGCGAATTATACGATGGAGGTCTCACGAAGAGATACGTCAGTCACTGAGGGTCGCGAGAAGCTGCAGTGTATCTCTTCTGATAGCCCACCCTCTGTAGTTTCGCGATGGGCCGAGGGGGAGGGGGAACCATTTGTATCTGCGAAAATTTGCAACAATGCAAGAAAATTCTCAGGAACCGCGGTACCCGAGCCAGAAATGACAATACGGCCGCATTGTGTGCAAGTCATTATGTTCGTTTCTTGATCCAGGTCGTCGCACGGGGCTCGCGCGCACGCCCACTCTTTCTCAGGGTCCCCGAGACCCGCCCCGGTTTCTGGTACGGCGGAGCCCCCGAAGGTCCCCTCGTCCAGCGGCAGGCAGTTGGTAGGTGGTCTCCTCAATCTACCTCGAATCCGATGCATTCTGCTGTCGTCCCATTCGTCTCGCTGCTGTAAGCTCATCTTGTACTGTATATCTAGCCGTTTCGCCTCGCATTTCATACCCAGGTCCTACTTAGCTACTAAGAACCGGGGTTCGAATATATTCGCTTGTGTTTGGGTTCCTGTCACTTGGAATTGGACTTCGACAACACGGGCGGATAGTCCCGTCCGTGTGGTTGGCATCTTTCAGTCACATTTGGGGAAGTACACTGGGGAGCCCAGAAGATGAAGTGGCAACTGGGAGCGGTAGATCGCAAGTGCGTCATCCCGTCTCTCCTTTCATTGGCTATAGAATAGTATTCATCTATGCCGAGTAAGTAAGTAAGTAATTGAATAAGTAAGAATGGATTATCTCCCCCACCAGGACGGTATCTAACTTGGTCGCTCTCTTGGTCCAGCAAGCCTGGACATCGCATTCCTCCAAGAATATAGCTTCTTTCGTTCCAGCTTCTGCATCAACAAGCAAAGAAAGTTCCGAGACCTTACGAATAAGAAGGTACTGAGTGAAGTGGTAAAAACATATAAAGACAGTAAGAAAACGTGGGGTATATCCTCCTATGTAACTCAAATCGTAATTTGGTCTCGGCAACTCCGTTGAAATCCCTAGTATGGTATATAGAAAGAAGAGTAGTGGTAGAGGTGTGTATGTACTGTCTAGTACTATCGTGTTAGTTGGAGCGCAATGGTTGCTAGTAACAGAAGACAAAGGTCCTCAGGGCCTAGTGGGTCAAATCGGGGGCAGACTTGTCCGCCTCGAAGAAGCAAATGTAAGAAGGTGGTAAGTCGTTTCGGGTCTATCATCGAGGTCGTTTGTCAAGTAGCCGTCAAGTTCGGAGGTTTCGTTGCCCAGAATCTCGAAAATCCTCTATTCACCCTTAAGAAGAACTGGGTTGAGGTGTTCCAAGGAGGGGGCAGGGGCCGTAGTGCCCGGGGGGTTACATGCCGAGCCGCAACACCCCAGGTATGAAACAATTGTAATTATCGTCCCCCCGCAGTCATTTCAAATGCGAAAGGAGACTGGGTACAGATTCATCTCAACCGATGGCTCGCCCTATCTCGGTGCTGTGCAGAGGAGGGGGCGAAAGCCCGGTAAAAGCGACTGGTTCGTTGTGATCGCTCAATGACAAGCGAGGCGGCACTGTCGATGTCGAATATATTCGTGACGACGTGGCCCTGGTGATGGTGCTATGGGCCTCACTTGATGGCCGCGGTGACCTTGGTATCCCCATGTTGTCGCCCTGCCATACATCGCCATAGCTCCGCATACTGCTGCTTCTGGAGCTCCTTGTCCGCATGTTGCCACTGGTGGGTGGCGGTGCGTTTGGGAGCTTGTGTAGCCTTGACGGTTGCCGTTTGGGGCCCGGCAGAAAGGGGTCATCGCCCGGGACTGCCTGATCCGTCAACCCGGATCTCGCATTCGGAGCTTTGGCTAGTATAACACTCTGTGGTGCTTGAGGTAGATCCGTGCTCTGTCTTTGAATGAACGACCTTGGTGATTGGGATATCGAATCGAAAGACTGCTTTCCAAGGGGCTGTTGATATTGAATGAGACTGGGAGTCTGGCTCGGTGCTCTTTTGTGCGTATGCGCCGTCGAGGTCCGTGTCGTCGAGGTTCGTGTCGTCGAGTTCCGCGTCGTGTAACGTCCTTCACTCTTTTCACTGGCAGTCCTGTTGATTTTCCAGGTCGCAATCTCATCGTCGTGAATGGGCGTGATACCGCGGTTGAACAACGATGAGCGTCTGCGTCGATTCCGTAGGAAGAGATACAACGCTATCGCTATCACCGCAACCCCCACTACCGACAGGACCGTACTAAGAGTAATCACCAGCGTGCGGTTCTTGGCCGCGTTACCGTTGTCCGCTGCCATATGATCGGTGATTGGCGACGCTGAAGGCGCAGCAGATCTCCCCAGAGCTGTGGACGACAGATGACCCCCTATGAGAGAAGTTAAGATTGATAAAGATGTCGTAGATGTTACGAGTTCAGTCGCCGACGGAGTACTAGTAACAATAGGAAAAGGTGCCGATGAAATGAGTGCCGTAGAAGAGGCGAGCTCGACGGTGGTCTGGGTGACTTGCGTCGTCGTTCCAGGCGGAGTTGTCGTCACCTGTGTCGACGGCCGAGTTTTCTGCACCACTGTCGACCTAGCCCTGGGCGATGTAGTCGTCTCTGGAACAACTTCGATCTGTGCCGGCGTATCTGGTGGACCTGGACGAGCAGCCGGATTGCTGGCTGGCGAGGCTGGTGCTGGTGTTGGTGCTGGCGTTGGTGCTGGCGCTGGTTTTGGCTCTGGTTTGGGCTCTGGCTTCGGCTCTGGTTCTGGCTTCGGCTCTGGTTTTGGCTCTGGCCCTGGCGTATCCGGGGGACCTGGACGAGCTGCCGGGTTGCTGGCTGGCGTGGCTGGTGAGGCTGGTGCTGGTGCTGGTTTTGGCTTTGGCTCTGGTTTTGGCTCAGGCCCTGACGTATCCGGGGGACCTGGACGAGCTGCCGGGTTGGTAGCTGGCGAAGCTGGTGCCGGTCCTGGTGCTGGGCCTGGTGCTGGGCCTGGGCCTGGGCCTGGTCTACCTGGGCCTCCAGCGCCTCTCGGTAAGACCTTTACCGTGATATTTCCTCGGTTTCCTTCGAAACAGTTAGTAAAGATTAATACACAGTAAGACCGCGCCGTTGCTATCAGCTATACAGACCATGTTCGCCGACCCCGTGTTCCGCAAACGAAGCCCGTTCGACACCTGCTGAGCACAGTGAGAACACTGCCATGACTCGCTCTGAGTTGACCTTCGCAAGTCGTCCCAAGAAGATGTCATGCCATCAGGGCAGATGGACGAAACAGGTTGCGTGCAAATGAGAAGAAACGGCCACTCAATAAGAACAGAAAAAGCCAAGGGTCATTCCCTGCGGACATAGGTAGGGGCAGGGCCAGCCTGGATTCGCCATGATGGAATCAAAAAAGGAACATTGAGGTCAACTAACAGTAGGTTTCGTACGAAGCTTCAAGCTATAGGATCGAAGAGGATGGTATAAAGCGCAGGACTTGTCAGTTCGCTATGGAGACCGTAGTGAACCTGGGCGCCGCGAGGTCCGTACTCCTTGTGATGAAAGGAAGGGCAGGCGTGCTCTGCATTATAAGTCGAACCGGCTAGCTCTATAGCAGTGGAGCGAGCTGACAAGAAGAGCTTGCCCGCAGCTCGAACGTGTAACGGAAGCGCGATTTGGTGTCCTTGGCTGGGAGGGTCGGCAGTTGTAGCCGTGTTGGCCGTGGCTAGGAGAATTGGTGAACCAGAGCTCGGGATTCCAAGTTTCGGACGATGGAAGAGCTCTTGTTCGTGCGGCACTGAAAGAGCTGGGGAGGATTCACTTAAAGTGTCCAAAGAGGGTGCTTGGTCGAAATAATGCTAAAGTACCACGATGGAGCCCCGGGGTGGTGGCTTGTTTCGAAGCGTTCTTTGCGAGGCTTGCCCATTGGGCGGAACCAAGATGATTATGAATGACCTGGCAGTGGCATCCCTGACCGAAGAGCTGCGGGCGATCACTGCGGTGTGATCGGACAGTCAATGACAGAAGCAACATTAAACATGAACAGGGTTGTATCCGCATATAAAATGTAGCCAGGGGTGTATGCCCCATCGCCTCGTGGGCCTGCTTGTCCAGTCTTCCAGTGCAGATTCAGAGGCCCGAAAGGACCACCACGAAGCGGGAGAAGGTGGGTAGGGCGTTCGGTTAGTGGTGTACCCAATCTAGGACATGCTTCTATTCGTATACTAGGTAGGTTGCTGCTAGTGCTGAGCAGCAGTGCCTGTGCGGTGCGACATGCCTCGCGATGAGTCCTTTTTGAGACCAACCCTAACATGATTGCTGGGCTCAGCTTGCTTCCAAGGAACCAGTCGAAGGACCGGTCATCGAATACAAGGTTTGGACGGTGCCAGGTGTTTTGTCACATCCGAGCCTGCGAGCCTGAGGCCATGGACGACGATTCGCCAGAGGCCAGGCACAGAAACTCGGAGGCTTGGAGTTCAGGAACGAATGGGAGTCTCCAAGAGCATCTTTGCTCGTTAGTGACTTGCATATGGGTGGGGGAGAAAATAGCAGGTTGGTAGGGGGCGGGCAAGCTAGCTGGTAACTTCTTCAATGAGAGAGGGGTAGTGGCGAATCACGATGATGGAATGGCTCTTCCCTTCCGGTTCGAAACACGGCCTGCACCCATCATTTATTAGCTTTGGGTCGGCTCAATCCTCAATGGTTCGTGCCTGGATTACTGATATCGATAAGTCGCGATATTACAGTAATATCAAATCAGCATCATAAGCATAATTATCCGAGGCGACTACTACAGTAGCTTCAGTTGGCTGCTTCCTGTAACAGAGCGTGGATGGCCCTATGGATGCCACTCACATCATCGTCGACATGGCTGTATCGACCTCTGTCATTCTACCTAAAATAAGTCTTCAGGACTAGAAGCACGGAATCGGACTGCCCCGAGATGATGCCACACGAATCGAGAGCTACATCGGTGTGCATAAGACTCGCATACCTACGCCCAAAATCTGCGAACCTCTGTACCTAGCATGACATGGCATGGCATTGTGCAGCTCTGTACGGAGTAACCTAACATCGTACCGCTCCGCGTCTTTTGTTGGATCAACATTCCCTTGATCGCTGTTGTTGTCATTTTATTGTTTTTCTTCCCAGAGGGCAGAGTCCAGGCGAGCCGTGTTTGCTGACAATATACCGACATCATCGTCGCTATCTCACCGTACCAATGTGCATGGACGAGCTTGTCAGATGTTCATCGTGGACAACCGCGATTGGGTCCAACGCGTGAATGGCTTCCTCATCCCGGCGAGCCAGTCTCACTTCTCAAGCCAACTTGAGGCTACGAGATGGGGTCGCGCTGCTGCAAGGTACTTGACAACACATGGCCGGCCAGAGTCAGACCTGCATCAACCGGGCTTCCAGGTGTGGTGGCTGGCAGACTTACGGTGTACGATAACAGGACCGACGTGGTGTGCTATGTATTGCATTCGTCAAGAAAGCCCAGAACCGTTCAACGGCCCATCTCCGAATATTGTAACACATAACGCGCAGAATAAGCAATGAGAAACCGACCATCTCATCTCAGATCGTGTCACCGTTACTGCCTCTGTCTGGCTGGGTAATTTCCTATCCTGTTTCCTAGCCCCTGTCAGCCACCCCTCGTGATCGACGAGAAATGTTACCCAAAAAGACCCGACCTCGCCAAGACTACGGCTGTTTTGGACCATGCCACATGTTCGGCTCGCAGCAACCGACCTCATCCCGAGCCCGTACCTGTCGGTGAAGCCTCTGCCTTGTCTTGCAGTAATAAGTCAATTAACAAACCTTATGAGTTCTGACAAGTGGCAGGTGGCAGCATAAGATAGATGTTTTCAACTTTCAAGAACTTGCAAGATGGCATGTAACGACAATTTCTCGGCTTGCCACTTTTAGTCACGCTCCGCAGGTGGGCGTCTTAGCGAATTGTTCATATAGAGGTACCCCTCAAGTATTATTACTAACTATCGCCAACTATTCCGTCGCTACCAGTCATCTCACCACCAGCTATCCCGTCTCAGGCGCCCGAACACGAACGGCACGTAAATGGACAAGCAAGGGTCTTGTCAAACTAGAACTGTACTCACACACACACACTTGATAGCTACCCAGATAAGGAATCACCCGAGCGCGCCGTGAGCGCCTATGTTTGTGAGTAGTGAGATACGCTGCGATACAATGCAGCCACACGACTCTTGTTTCCGAAGATGGCACTGCGGCGGAGAAGGAATGCACCCACTTTAGCCCTTTGCAGCTTGCTGCATATGACACCAACCTATCACAGACGGTCATGCTATACATAACATTGATTCATTGAGTGCCCTTTTCTATTTATTCATTCTTTCGTTCTTCCTTTTCTTCTTGTGTCTCTTCCTCCTACCGTCTTAGAGGTTGAGACACACATGAGTAGACGTCTCTTAGCATCGACACGGACAGCCTGTTTTACGAGAGACTTCAAGCCCCAGTGATCACGGCATTGGAAGGAAGGTTGCGATACCGTAATACTAGCGACAGTGGTGGTGTGGAGGTTTCTGCCACATGACTGCCCATACATGCATTCTAGCGCTACTGAAGTACGACAGGAACGGAAAGTTGGTCGTATCAGTGTGTATGTGTGTGTGAGTGTGTTTTACTCCTCTGCCTAGAAGTGGCTGGCCTAGCCTCGCACTAGAGCATTGGCTGTACTTTGAAAGTTAGAAGAGCAGACAAATACACCAGAAAAGACATGCATTACCCCAGACAGACAGACAGAATTGCATGTGCATCATGAAAGATCGGCCGGCGTCGTCGGGGCGGTCACGGCGCGTAGGAGGTGTCGTTCTGTCCCAAACAGAGCTCCCAAGACAATTGTATGCGTGCCACGATCCGCATCACTGTACCAGCGGCCGTGGCCGCTTGCGCAGAAGCGAAATGCAGAAAGGTGAGGCAGCGCTTGCCTGCATCACAATAGCATAGTAAGTAACAGAGGGGGGGACTCAGGTTGGTCCCTCACCTCAAACGATGGCTAGTTCTATCAATTGATCTTTGCAGCCCTCCCTACAATTCTATGAGCCTTGAGGAAATATGTAGACTGAGGAATTAGCCTACATAATAAATGCGAAACGAACATGGAGAATTTTATGTGGATATCTACATGTGGGAAATCCCATCTTCGGATCGCACTGCCAGGCACACCTCCAGAACCTCCACGCCGAAAGCCCACTACAGTGGGTTAGTGGGTGGAGCTAAAGAAAATCATCATCAACGGTTAGGCGATGTTGTTAGGAGGGACTCGAAATACAGTAAGTAATGCAAGCCGTCCAGCAGAAGTCCAAGTAGTAGTTCCTCGCATAACTTCTAACAAACCATCATGGTGTTTGTTTCACTGGGTTCATGGTAATAAAGCACAATACAGACAGCGCGACCTTCCAACACACTCATTACTGCCCTGGCGACAGTTGACCTTGGCAGGTTTCTTGCAGCAGAAGAAGAAAACAAGGCCGCTAGCCGAGGGATGTCTCCTGGTTAGTGTCTCGAGGCTCCTGGGCTGGGCAGCCTGGGCTCCCATGTTCAGCGGAACTCACCGCTTCTTCCAAGACAGACACAAGCAGGTGGCAGACAACGAGAGAGTCAATTCAGCTGCGGCCAAAGATTACACTGCGCTACTGGCACATTGAAATGAGGGAATAGGTCTGATCCCCAAGCCAAACCTCTCTCATGTGTCCACCATCCCTTGGCCGTGCTGGCTGATGACAGTTGGGTGTAGAGGGGGCGCAAGAACCCCGGTCTCGGACAGCCGCCCTAAAAACCGGCTGCAGAGAGGATGGTCGCAGGCGGTTACTATCTTGTATCCCATACCTGCGAGCCCAGCTGTGGGCTACCCGAAAACTGCCTTCCGCAAGTCTTCGCCTTGTTGGCTGCGTTACTAGTTTACCGAAAGACTTGCTCGAGGCAGTACCTACCCCGATGGGAATGACTTGCAGCAAGCCCTGTCACTAGAGTGGGCAACTAGGCGCGAGCGATGGCGTCGAAGCGGGCTTTGCCCCAGCTGAGCATGATCGGCTCGCGGCATGGAGGGCTGCCTATCATGATCTTGTCTTCAGGCTTAAAAGGCATCAGCAGGTGCAAGTTGGTGTATCAAACCCATTTCAGCCACATAGCTGAAGAACGAAAGGGCAAGTCTGATCTCTCGGCAGTTATCCAGTGACTGCTATGGATTACCCGGGGGAGAGAGAGAGCTGGCCGCCCTCACGTTTGACCCGGGGAGCCAATCAGCTTGTCCAATTACCATCGCATTGAGCATCGCTGTTGTATCGACCTCCGCCTCGTCAGCTCTGACGATCACACCTTCCAGCAGTGCGACCCTACTGCTCCTTAGGGGACGATAAGCTTTCGATATTCGCTCAGCTAACACTCCCTTCCAAGGCACGACTTCCGATACAGACTTCACTGCCATCGTGTGTTCGCACCTCCCTCGCTATTTAGTGTGGTCCTATCTAGTGTGGTGGCGGATGGGCAGCGTAACCACGGCAGTCGAGGTCAGCAAGTCAGAGTCAGCTACAGAACCATCCTTTGGTTGAGTGTGAACCCCCTGCATTGATGGTGCAGTCGCGGACGGTTCAAAAGCGTTGCCGTTTTTGGCAATCTTGAAAGATAACATTCGCTGACTTGTCGCCTCAATACCTACCCAAGGTGGGTGTTGACTCGAGTCACTAACGGCAGCCTCTTGGGATACGTGTTATTCTCCATTTCGCGCAGGTATTGCAGAAACACCCAAGAGAACTCGCTTGCGGAACGCCGAGAGCACCGGTATCGTTGGCGGTGACCATAGCAGACTCGGTTACAGACTGGTCGATGATATGGCTCCGTCTTATCTGACGAATCACCTGGCCATGGACAAGAGCTCATACATCCCCTTTGGACACTGCCTTGGAAGAGTCAAACGCCGCTCTCGCCAATTGAATTTATTATGATACGGTAACGACGTCGGGTTGCGTGGGAACTTGGAAGCCATCATATTCTAATGCGACTGGACCCCCACGTGAACATTCAGTTGAGCAGTATAGTCCGTGTATTAAAAGCGGTATTGGCATCATTATGCGTTGTGTAAATTAACCGTCCAGACTTTGATCGTTGCTGGTAGAGGGCTCGGGAGGATTAACCAAAGCTATCGTAGATCAAGTGACGGACGGGCCTATACGGCGAGCGAGGTTGCAGTTCGCTTGCTGGATTATGTACTCAACTGTCCCGTAGATCATTTGACAGTGGTTTGACACTACCCTGCCATCAATGGTGCAATTGGCAGTCTCCAGGAAATCGTGCAGTGCATTTATTACCCGCACTTCTCGAAGCCTTGAAGAAAAAGGACGATCCCACGGCCGAGGGTCTCAATCTCCAAGGCCTTCTTTGACGGATATGTCGGCTCACCATCCCTACATACCCCCTCGGCGGTTCTCGCCATGATAGAAGCTATACCACAAGCGATGGTTCCAAAAGTGACTGCTACCCATATGCGGCACGAGATGACGTGTGAACGCAGGATATCGGAACATTCCGTCTCGATATTACAGTAGAGTGTGTCCTTTGTTCTGTCGTGGCCGGTGATAATTCTCCGGTGCACCCATGGGCCATGGCTCGTGCTATCCCTGGCGCTGATGACAGAACCTAATCTCCCCCTCCAATCTTTGGGTTCGTTGAAACTTCAAGTTGCATCCAATGCGGTTTCGAGCTGTCGGAACAACTTCATAGAACAGTCGCAAATCCAGGATATCCAGCGCATGCTTACAAAGTGCGTCTTTGTAGATACCTAAGGAGGCAGTGGCACTACGGAGTACTGACACCAGTCAACTGGAGCTGTAGGGGGACTGGGGACTCCGGCGACCAAAATCTTGCTATTGTTGGGTAACTCGCAACGTTGGGGCTCGGGTATCGTGAAACCGGTATTTGCCTGTCAAGCATCGTAGTACTGCAGCTTTGGCATCCCGGCCCTACATGTATACAACACGCAGGGGACTGCGAAAAAAATAGGAACCGCGATTACCCACTTATCCCACTACTGCCTGCGGAGTAGGAGGTACTCTGCCAAACTGGATGGACCACTTCTGGGCCACCCATTTCGAGATTGGATTGTGCTATAGCGGCATGTTATCGACAGGGTAACTGACCAAGTCTGACCAAGTTTTGAGGGGCCTTTCATCTCCCTCGACTTAACGGATATCTGTGGTTCACGTATGCGTGCGACCAGGGTGGGCAGTTGGTTAGTAGTTCAACCCATAAGTCAACGACGAGAATGAAGATGGCGATAACTTCGCCTTCCAGGGCCCCTAGGCGAGTTGTCCGAAAATGGCCGTTTCTTTGTCCCTGGTTATCTCTGCGCAGGCTGCGCGTGGGTGTGTGAGTGTGTAGTGGTGGCTGGTAAACAGTCGAGGCGGCCCGAGCCCCCTTTTTTCTCTCCTTCACACCACTTCTATCTATTGCGGCGCAAGTTCTCTCTCTCCCTCTCTCACGTGGTCTACCTTATCTAGACGCCTTGTTGCTGCTGCCTGCTTTGGCTATGCGGAGCAGCGAGCGACCGTGTTCGCTCTCGGAGTTCAGACACCCAGGCTCGGAGGGAGTGCGCATGCTCCTGTGGCGGAGAATGAGCCCCTCGACCCGCATGGACAGGGGACCAGAGCAGCAGCTAGCAGCAATTGAATGGCTTGCAAAAGCGGCGAGGGTGATAACATGGCTGTGATAGAGTCAACCCCTGGATCCCACGAGCTCTGCCTCTCTCTCTACTGGCCACGGCAACGACATATTGATAATCGGCCTTGCGTGGTGGCATAGCTGGCGACGATCGTGTCTGTTCTAGCCCATCTTCCAAAGATAACCGGGTCTCGATCTAGACATTCCTCGTGGCCGAGAGTCCATCGGAGTTGCCTTGGCCAATAACATGTAAGTCGCGTGTAAGTAAGTGGATGTATTTGGTGAGGGAACACACAGGGCTATCGTCTCGAACACGCATTTATGTACTAACGTATGTACGCGGCCCCCTCGCACAAGCTGTTGCCCCTAGCCAACTAAGATGACCATCCATGTAGCCATGTGGAATGAGCCTTTCCTACCCTTACACGACGCCGGAAAGGGGATGGATCTATCAGCTAAATCGAGTGGTTGAGAACCGACGAAGTGAACCAAGGTGAGAGAGGCATGAGTTTCTCCCTATGCTGTCCCTAGGTACTCATAGAGTGGAGGCCACTATCGCTGCCTGTACATAGGATAGGATCGCTGCATACTCCTCGAGACGTTGTGGGCGGCTCTATAAAACGTCAACGTATCAGTTAGATGAAAGTGTCGGCCCCGGCACACCCACCCAACCCCATGCTGTCTGTGCCCATGAACGTGTTTACTTAGGATCACTGCCATGGATCAGAATACACAGTGAATTAGGAATGGATCCGTGACAGAGAAGAGGCTAAAGCGTTCTGTATCTCGCACCGGCAAAGGCGTGTGTTTCGATTTTCGTACTGGCAGTGAATACCAGTACCACTTGCTCTCTGCAGATGTGTCCGTTGAACCTGCGATGGAAATTATTACATCCACCTTGCAACAGAAACATGAGCTGCCTGCTCTCGGGCATATTTCTGCCGTTTGAGCGTCCAGTCCCGCGCTCCAGTGCCGCCCATGATGTGTGATGGAAGCATCGAGGAGGTCTTCTGGCCATCATCGACATCCATACATTATTGCCGAGGCCTTTGCTAGTGGCAAGTCATCGTTTCCGTACCTGAATGTATGTCCTAACTGCCATCGCATCTTGCATGACCTGTTTCTAGGCCGCTTAGCAATGAGGGCAATACAGGCAGGCCTAGTCAACGCCCCTTTTAGCCTCCGTAACCATATCTCAAAGGATCCCCAGACAATATCCCTCCTCTTATCTCTTGGTAGAACTATAGCTCGGAGGCTTCAATGAGCGCGTATCATCCCGATACGAAGTCGCGGGCTTATCTATCAACGGTCGGGAGCGGGTGACTCTCAGTGCTCCTCACGAATATCTCAAGCGAGCGTGCTCCGCAGTAGGACGTCCATGGCTGCCAACCCCCTATCCCTGTGAAAACTGTAGCGTTGCCCCCCCGTATAATGCTCTCTACAAATGAACGACTGTCCCGAAAAATTAAAACAAAGTCAATCTGTCCAATTAAATACCAGCTAGTCGGACGTTTAAAACGTCGTCCCGGCCGTATCAAACAACTCATGATCTGTCCCATATACGGGGTTTCCGGTAGAGGGCAGCGTTGCAGCCTTTTAAAGGGATAGCATATCATTTTGGATCACCGATGATAATGACAGTTATGCTTCAGTTCTCTAAGGCGTGTCTGAAATCTAGCAACGCCAAAATGGCTTACGCTATGCTTGCTCAGTCCGACGTGGGAGATTTTCGGACTGTTCTAGCAGATAAGAGCCTTAACTAGGTAACTATATGCTTCCATCCAACCAGACAGACGTGAGAAAGAAGAATATAAACTCATTATCCTCTATAACTTGGTACTTTTGGAAAAGTCGATCGTTCTGGTGGACTTAACGAAGGACGGCGTTTGATGTACATTCGATGACCCGGTGAGTCCAGCCTGACTCACAACACTATCTAGTCATAGTCGTTTGAGACTACTCAATTTCAGATGCCAAGAGACTTTCGAAGCAAAAAGAACATGCCGTTATGACATTGCCATTCTCAACGACTGCCATCGCGCGGCATAGTGAGAAGCAATGTACGCTAATAGAGCAGCCTCATTCATACCATCAACTGGGTCCTTGGCCACCATATCGATCAAGACAGTTTATGGCATAATATCAAGCCATCCACCGGAAGATTGGTAGACAGATAATAGCAGTTCAACATACGCTGGTGTAGCGTATCGTCATGTTCAATTGAAGGCTGCGACAGGCCAAGTCTTTGGCATCACCAAAGCCATCATCTTTCCCCGTATCCTGCGAAGCAGCTTTGCAATGCGTTTGGGACTACAGCATCACAATTGGATTGGACCGTGTAGTCCAAAGTGAGCCTACGAAGTCAGCTGCGCAGTACGGAACTTGAGACTGGCAATGTCCTCGCGTGCTAGATCCATGGAGCAAAAGGAAGCTTTCAATACCGAGGGTTAGACAACACTACGATCCGATCACGACTAGTCAGGTAAGAGAACAGCAGTGCGCTTTCGGCGAAATCGAGATCGAGTTACGTCTTTGCTCAATCTTGGAGTCTGTTTTCATGTCGGAAAGGGGTTGCCACAACTCAGGTGTTGGCCGTAAAAGGGACACGACGGGCGCTGCTACGGCCCGGGCTTATCATGCCCCAGACGTACAGCGCCTTTTGCGTCGGCAGTTTATCACAGCCAACATGTGGCAATACGGATGCATTATGAAGAGAGTCTCCACTACGACTATCCGAATGTGCCACGACTACTGAAAAACTTCGGGGATGAATCGAGGTTGATAGTTCTACCTGCAAGGAGATTGAAGAGCGGTCAGCGCAAGCCACCCCGAGTCTATCCAATCATGAAACGAGGCTACTGCCACAGCACATGGACGAAGGCAGCGAGATGAGAATGGCCGAACGGCTGGGGATGATGTTGTGACTGGTTGATTGAGCTACTTAACGTCAAGTCGGCGCAGCAGGTTTGCTGTCAGCAACCTCCGAAAGGGTATATGGCATGCTACTCACTGCCGGCTCCTCTTGACTGACTCCAATGGACATCAGTCACACCGTCATGATGAACCTGTGCTCCCCCTACGGGTGTGTAACGTGTTTCTTTCCGTCCTTCCATCGATGACATGAGTCATGCCATCGAACAGCATATAGGGCTTAGTAAAGTCTGTTCAATAAGAAAAGGAAGAGGGACGCACGACAACGTCACCCATCTGCTGATTCGACTACGCTGTGGTTTCACTTGGAAGGGTTGCATACATATGCCGGACACCAGGCTGCAAAGAGGAAGGGTCCTTTATGGCAGCCAGATGAGAAGAATCAAGCGTCGATACCTACTATGTAGGGGTCAGTGACACTGACGTGTTGAAAGCTGGCAAGAGACTCGATAATCCAAGTTCATTTGGCATACACTGGAAGAGGCATCGTCACATCGGCATAGGGTCACAGTAAGGCATTGAACAGAGAATGGCGGGTAGCCTGGCAAATTAAGTAGTGCTAGCAATGCCGTCTGGGAGAACGCGCGATACGGTGAAGGCATCTCTGCAAGTATAAGGCATCTCTGCAAGTATGCAGTGGGAAACAATGTGCCGCTCACTTTGCTGGCATGCATCATACCGTCTTGACGATATATCGAGCCATGACCTCCATGACACGTTATAATATGTGACGCTTACACATGCTCGGCCGCTCGATGACCATGTTCTCTGTGTAGACAAGATCAAGATCCCCGACCAGGATTTTCAGAACCCCTACCCATCTTGTGTAAGGCAGGGCCCGGAACTGCACCAGTCGCGTACTACCGCAAACAACCTGGGCGGGACCCTGAGGGTGTCATTCGCGAGGAAAGCGCTCCTCGCCAGTAATAGCCCCTTTCTCCATGGGAATGGAAGGTTCTGTGACGTGGCAAGGGTGAGCGAACCCCTGATTGACAGGGAACCACCTAGATAGAATCAACAGCAAGCAAGCAGGTCGACGTCACCACGAACCCCTTGAGCAGCGGCAGATGATGCGGGGGACAACCGCCCAGCAAGCAGGTTCCAGCCACTGCGAATATGTAGAGTCAAAGATGCACTACTACCCCTCATGGAGTTTCACTGTATGCTATCAAGTTATAGTGCGTACCAGGCCCAAGATTCGAGCTGCTGATGCGGTGGATCTATACTCATCAAAACGAATGGTTGTACTTAGCTGTGACGTCCTATTCATAATGGAATAAGTAATACGCCGTGTCCATCAGTGGAGTATAATGTACGAATAGATCCTTCTGGAAACATCGCAGCCCAAGCAGACTATTCACTTCCCCCGACGTGGCTTCTGCGGATGCGCCTTCTGCCGAGGGCCCATACGGGGCTGGAGGGCCCCGTGCCCGAATTCCAATGGCACAGCGGAGGTCGGGAGTTTTGCTACAACTCTAGACCACCAGAGAAAGAGACGGGATTTCAAGTCGCGCACGACTTTGCGCCTCATACGCCGTGGCCATAAGAATCTATATGTTTGGGCAGCAATGGCATCAAAAGCCACGGGGACTGTTACGCGTCAAGAGAAAGACTGCCCGTAAAGGTGAGCCATGGGAAGTCAGCCAGGAAATATCTCTCCTGTATGCGGCTATCCTCCGTAAGCATTCTACCGTGTAAGCATCGGTGCCAGAAACGCATCTGGTTGGGTTTTGTGGACGCGGTCGCAGGTCGCTGCGTTAATGCCCATATATCGCCACCGGGCGCGAGGAAGATGCCACAGCCTCCTCACCGGATATGGCAGGCCTCTCCTCGGTATAGTGGTGTGTTGGCGTTGAAGAAGCAACACCACGGGGTCCAGAGGTTCCGTTGCCCAGTGTACATGCAGATACGACGGCTGCCAAAGTGCTACGCGTACCACGTCGGACAAGCTGACGGCGACGGGGCCAAAAAAGCATCGTGATCTCTGGACGTGATCATTGCAAATGGAGCAGCAGCAGCACCGCCATCCATTTTGCAGCCTTACCCCAAAGGACTGGCAATTGGGCTCGGTCATTGGCCAGGGTCCTTCCTGGTAGGTCAACACTCCAGGGAGCCCAGTGTGGATATCGGCAAAAAGGCGCGATCGCCAAATCGCCTATACGTCGTAGTGATTGATGCCACATCACCCAACGAACCAGGCTGGGCCATGTCGTGCAGTTCAGGGTCCAGGGTCTGACATGTGCCAGATATCAGCCTCGCCCAAATCGTCGGAATGTTTTACTGTGAACGGTGTGTTTTGGGCGGGCAAGGAAGGTAGGAAAAAAAAACAATGGCGTACAGACTGCAGGGAACCGCAAAAGGTAAGATCAGCGGGCCTGTGCAGTTCGCCCAAGTGGCAGGAGCCGACGGCTGTTGGAAGGTTCGAAGGTTCGAAGAATCGAGGGTTGGCCGACCTTTGTTTGTTGGGGGTCATGCGGGCCCAACGTCATCTGCTCAAACTTCAAAGATGCACCCGCACAATCGCCAGTGGGCACCCCTTCAACTTCCATGGTTCCAGCCCTCTTTAGCGACCCTCCCTGATTCCCCGTGTGGCCTCGGCTAGCCAATAGCCACTCTGCCCAATTCACCCAACCGGGGTAGGAATGGTTGGCCGTGATGGCCTCAAGTCGCGCTTGAGAGGGCATTCTGGATCAAGGTCTTAGACATGCAGATATGCTTTCTCTGTTACAGCAAGTGTGGGGTGGTCGGGTGCCAGATATCAAGCATGGGTTTCATTCTATCCAACTTTGCCGTCCCTCGTCCCGGTAGACTCGTGGCAGGGTCCTTTGACGAGTCTACATACAGATATATAACCTGCCTGTCTGCCCCGGGTTGGTTTTGGGGTTTTGTTGATAGAAAGCTGACACTCAACACCTAATTCCATCGCCACTGTGGTCTTGTCGCATGCGCATCTACTTCTAACTTTCAAGATTTCCCTTGCTTGATCGCTTCTTCCATCAAGTTTTCGATCCATCCTCCGTTACCTTTTCTCGTGATTCTGGGCCCTGGCACCCTGCAATTGCATCTCTAGCGCCTGGGCCACAGCCAAGACGGTGACGTAAACGGTCCGACCGCTAAAGAACCTTGGAATCGTAACGCCAGACTGCCGAGACCGACATGCTCTGCTATTACATCTCAACAGGTGGGCATAATAACCTTCCCAACCACTACTTTGCATAAACTCCTCCGCACCTTTTCAACCACTTCCATCTTCACCAACAGACTGCAAATTTCAATCAAGTTCATCACTCTAACCATGTATACCACTGAAGCGCCACGGAGGGAGAGGCACCACAAGCACAAGAAGGTGCTGTACCTTGAGCCTCCCTTCAACGGCAGCAAGACTGTCAAGCAGAGGATCACCACTATTGTCCCAGCACCCTCTCCTCCACCCCCTCCGCCTCCACCACCCTGCTTGCCAGAACCAGCGCCGCCAGCGCCGATCATTGTTCACGCTCCACCTCCACCACCTCCACCCCCAGCACCATGTCTGCCCGAGCCTGAGCCGCTGCCACCGCCTCCGCCGTGCCGCTCCCCGTCGCCGGCGCCGGAGTGCGACCAGATCGAGGTCATCGCCGTCGACGTGGAGCCTTCGCACTCGAAGCCGCCGCGCAGCAAGAAGTCGCACAAGGCCAAGAGTTCCAAATCCTCGCATAGCAGCCACAGCCGCGGCCACAGCCATGACCGCTACGACAGCCGCGAGCGTGAGGTCTATGTTGAGCGCGAGATGCTCGTCCCCGTCCGCGTGCCCGTACCCTACCCCGTCCGGGTCGAGCCCGAGTATGAGACGTTCCGCTACGTGGACGCGCCTCGTCGCTTCGAGCCCCGCAGGCGGAGCGAGGAGCGTGAGATCATCGTCGAGGACAGGCGGCGGCGACGCTACTATCACCACGACTAGATGGTGACCTGTGTCGGGTGGATTATGTCTATTACGCTTAACGAGTCTTATGTTTTTGGAAGGGTTTCGTCGTGTGTGGGACAGACTAGGGAGCAAGGAGTTTGATGGCGTATTGCGGTATTTATTTGGGGAACGGCACGGGGGCGGTGTCTTTGAAGTCATATATTCTAGATGTGATGATGAGGTCGTACATTATGGGGTCAACCATTATTACGTTATTCGGTCGAGCAAGCGTACGTTTGCACGTATTTAAGGGCAGATCCTTTTGTTAATGGATTTACTTGAATATATCAGATTCTCTCACTTCGCTGTTCTACTGTATCACAGATGAGATAATGTGATCCTGTCTTTCGAGTACCGAACGACAGAGATGCATGTGTATTGCCATCAAGTGGAACTTGATAAGCTTGACTTGGCCGATGGAACTGTGACTGTGATGGAAAATATCATCGTATCACTCTTATTGATGATTCAGCCATCAATACATGAACGTTAAATACGCCTGCCTGTGTGACGATCAGTTGTGTGGAAGACTGCCCTCTGGATGTGTCGTTCAAGATGCTCTTCTGTACACATGAATATGAAATAGGCTGGGCAGAAAAAGTCCTGTAACATGAAGGTGAGCAGATGGTGATCAGGAAGTGAGAAGTGAGAAGCTCGACTCATCCCAATCAGGATCTTCTCCCACTTTGATTGGGGCATACAGGAATTGGTGTTTACCAGAACGTCCTATTCTCCGACCCTTCGCTCGTCCAGAACCTGGATTGTCACAAACCTACCACTTGACGAAGTGGAACAACAATCAGGCTCTTAACGGCGAAACGTCCTATTGTCCTGATTGTCTATTTTTCTATTTGATCTGTGCCCACAAGGATTCGAGGCTCGAAGCTGCACCCATCTACTTTCTCGGGCTGTCAATAACCTTCAGGGAATTCCTCTCCCCCTGCAACATCACATCAACAGGACCAAAACATCATACCTCATCGGACAAAATTCTCTCTCGCTCACTGTTCCTTTGCACATCACATCAACAGGATCAAAAACATCATATTTTCATCCGACCACTCGTCCTAGTCACATTGCATCTACCAAGAACACACCAACCCCCCCCCCCAAAAAACATCTCCATCATCTTCACGAACATCGGACAAGTCACCATGTACGATTTCAGCGGAAAATATATCCCCAGTCCCTTCTTCAAAGGCCGCCCCGGGTTCGGTCCTCAAGAACCGACTGGCATATGGGTCGATATCAACGGACAGCCCTTCAGCGAGGTCGACGCTCAGGATGTAACCATGGCTTCGGACGAATCCGACAATGACTTGGATGTCGACATCGACATCGACATTGACATTGATATCGGTACGGACGGTGATGCTGAGACACACTCCACGCCCACTGTCAAGAACGAGGCCTCTACAAATAATGAGGATGATCCTACGGACATCGACGATGTCTTTCTGGAATACAAAAACTTCGAGTACCCTTGCAACACCCATACCCTCATGCGAGAATCCACGGTCTTCAGTGCTATTCTGCAAGACCACGACACTTCACAACCCGAAGTCTTCAGCGTACCCACCTTCTCCGAATGTGACTCGTCGGAGGTTTTCTATGCCACCCTGGAGGTGTGCTACAGCGGCTGTACGTTTTGCGATGCCACCCAAATACAATCCGTGCTCGTGGCCTAGTTACTGACGATAGGACTACAGCTTGGACCCGTGAAAACGAATGGGAGCTCCACATGTCGTACCTTTCTTGCGTCAAGATCTGGCTTATCGGCCACAACTTCGGCATCGACGCCATGAAAGACATCGCAGCCACAAAAGCTGCAGCGGTCACCGAAGACCTGACGCAATACTTCGGCGACCTCCCCGAGAGCCAGGAGCGCGAGCGTGAGCGCGCCCACCTCGCTTCCTTGACCCGCGCTGTCAAGCTCGCCAACCGCCACGAGTGGCACGCCGCGTTGTGGAAGATGCTCTACGATGCCGGCGAGGCGGTCGCACCTAAGCTGCACCGTCAACCGATGTTCCAGTCGTACGTCAAGACGACTGAGGGCCAGGAGTACGCTCGTGCTATCGGAGCTAAGGATAAGGTCAAGCCCAAAGTTGAGATGGGAAGACGACGAAATGGTGGTGGCGGCGTTGCAAAGCGTCACGCCCGGGGTGGCCGACGTGGATGGAAGTCCTTCGGTCCTAGAGGGGCAACGGGCATGCAGGACTGCAACCAAGCTGGGCCTACCCAACTCCAGTGGCACTGAAATGGGGAACGGAGGAAAGAAACACGATGATATGAAGACAGGAGAAGTGTCAAGGCTCATGACACAACGGAAATTGGAGCTTTGGACGTTATAGGCGAACGTATGTGTGCGATGGTTCTGCCGTAGGTTACGGAGTTTCAGAACAGGCGTTTGGCGTGGTAGGAAGGCGTTTACTACTGAGAAGAGAATAATACCCCCTGATGCGATACTTCCGCGATTCACTCCATGATAGTCATTACGATGAGAATACAATACGATGTATTATGTTACTACATTGAGTATGTGCGAGATACCTACTTTGATGATCTCCTTCGCCTGTCGATGTATACTGGTCCCGTACTTGATCGCTGCTTCCTAATACCTTACCTCTCTTCTGTGCCTGTATACTTACTTCCTTTTGATTTTCTATTTTTCTCTCCTTTCTCTTCTCTTAGGCACATCACATCACATCACGCCGCAATAAGATGGGGAGGAATACTTACAACATGATGCAGATATATCTTTACATCATTCAGGCTGACTCGCTGTTGATTCCACTGGTGATTCCAGCAAGGTCGTAATCCAATCGTGCAGATCCTCTGCGGCATAACTCCTCTGAAATCAAAGGGTATCCAAATGCTTCACGCAATTCCGTCCAAACTCCGATATCGCAACAACAAAACAAGCCAAATGTGGCATCCAACTCCTACCCATAGCTCCATAACTCCTCGTCCTGGGATGGAATGGAAACTTGCCAACCTACAATGGCAATATACAAACCGGTCGGCACTCTGCCGCCAGTATCCTAGACGACATGATCTCTCCGTCTCTCCGTCTCTCCTCCCTCTTTCACCATTGAGGATGCCAACCGTATTTGGGCATCGGCTGCGACCGCAAATAATCTTTTCGATGATCCGACACGTGGCTGCCGATACAGTAGGCCCTGGGCGGTGGGCGAGGGTGACTGTCAGCAGCACCACCACCAGCAATAGCGGCAGCAGCAGCAGTGAAGTCTGTTTCTGCTGCTCTAGCAGCTTTCCCTTTCTGGTCGTCTTTCTGGGCGTCCGCCTGCTTCTTCTTAGTGTCCTCCTGCTTCTTCTTGTCGTATGCCTCCTTCTTCTTGTCATCCTCCTCCTCGATCCTACGCAGCGGGAGGCCCGTTCGACGGCCCATCTTAGTGTAACGCGCCATTTCCTGCAGCGACTTCTGCGTCTCCTGCTTTTGCGCCTTCAGCAACGCGGGCACGTCGTGGACGACGGTGGTCAAAACCTCGGGAAGGCCCCGCTTCGCGGCGTCCTTTGCTTGGAAGTGCATTGAGACCGTGAGGGGAAATTGTGACTGTTCGTGGGGGAGATGGTGGTGCGTGGGTAGCCAGGCAGGGGCTTTGTTAATGTTACCGGCAGCGGCGGCTCTCTGGGCCATGAGGCTTTGCGTCAGCAGAGAGCTGGGCTTGCTCTCGCGTCCAGAGAAACTAGGGGCAGTAGGAATAGTTCGTGCTGCTGCCTTATCCTCGTCCCCATCCTCTTCCTGGATGGGGGACGGCGCGTTGCCCTCTTTGGCGGAGATCGTATAGAGGGGTTGCTTGCCGGCCTTGGACTTGCTCGAGGGACCAGCCGGTGCTCGCTGCTTTTGATGCCGTTGTAGACTTGGTGGCGGAGATCGCGCTTTGGGGGATCCCTGGTCGTCGGTCTCGCTCTCCTCATCATCAGAACCAACAGCCTGTGCGTTGTCCTCGCTCGTGATGGCGCGTCGGAGCTGCTCTTTGAGGTCAAGCTGTTCTTGTTTTTCGCCGCCTCGGCTAGCAGCAGTGGCTTGCTGTGGGTTCTCGGCCCTGTACGGCCTTGGAGGAGGACCATAGACTGCTTGTCGTCGTTGCTGTGCTAGTCGCACTTTCGCGTCTGCTTCATCGTCGTCAGAGGAGGAACAGATGGCGTCTTGGTTGTCGTCGGCCATCATCTGACGACGCAGCCGCTCTTTTATGTCGAGAGGTTCTTCGTCCTGTTTGCTAGCGGTACTAGGTATTTGTTGTGGGCTTTCGGCCCTGTACGGCCTTGGAGGAGGACCATAGGCTGCTTGTCGTCGTTGCTGTGCTAGTTGCACTTTCGTGTTTGCTTCATCGTCGTCGTCGTAGTCAGATGAGGAACAGACGGTGTTTTGGTTGTCTTCCGCCATTATCTGACGACGCAGCCGCTCCTTTATATCAAGGTGCTCTTCGTCTGATTTGCCAGCCGTACTAGGTACTCGTGGGCTACCACCTCTGGGATGGTTTGAAGGATGAGATAGAACATGCTGTCGTGGTGACTGGGCTTTCGGGGTTGTCTGATTTTCCATCTCGCCTTCCTCGTCGTCGCCGTCAGCTGCAGTGGGTTGTTCTCGTTGTGGGTTGCCGGCGGCTTCGTCCTCGATACTCCTACCAGTGGTGGTGATGGCAGCACGAGGAGTGCTGGAGTCGGAAGCAGTGCTGTGGCTGCCAGGTCCGATGAAGAACGTCGACCTGCGTGGCATTGGTGTTTTACCGGCGCCAGCTGAAGGTCGGCCGCCTGGATAAGGAGACCGCATGGCCACACCGTGGCAAGAGCTCGGCTCATCGTTGTGCTGCGACGTCTCTTGATCTGAAGCTTCCGACTCGGCCCAACTGACTGTGTCTGACTTTCCTTCCCTCTTATGTCGAGTGGTGTTTGTGTGATATCCACTCTTGCCCCCTTTGTAAGGTGGTGACGGCAAGAACTTCACAGCTTTCTTGCCGTGATGCCAAGCATCACGTTTGGGGAGATCCTCAAAATACGTTTCTGTGCGACGCAAGGCCGGCCGCTGTGGGCGTGGCGGGTTGTGTCGAGCAAGCCTTACTTTTGAGGAGTGCACCCAACGGATGACAGGTCTTTGGGGAGGCCGGTGCTGTTGGACAGGCTTGTCAGGCGTGGGACTCTTGTCATGCCGGGGCTGTTGTCATCAGAGAATAAATCATCGAGAAGCTCAAGCTCGGGATGGTGGTCTTCCTTGAGGGCTTGGGGTGGCAACCCTCTTTGCCGAGCAACTTGCATATTGTCGCTCTGATTGTGTTGTTTTCGGCTGCTCTCTCCGTGCGTGTTATGATTTCCTTGGTGGTGAGCTAGTGGGTGATGAGGATGATGGGGTTGAAATTGGTGACCGTGGGCGTGCTTTGGTTGGCCGTGTTTGTGGTGATGTCCATGTGCAGGTCTGCGTCCATGCACCGGGTGGTGGTGGTTTAATGGGTGTTTGTGGGTGCGAACCCTCCGCACCGTGGCTGGATGATTGTCCTCTGGCTGGCGTAGAGCAATGTCACTCTTCACCTGCCGTACGGGAGCCTTTGCCTCTTCCTGACCTTGGCCAGGCTCACCCTTTCGGTCAAGACGAGTAGGCCTTCGGATCAGCAGCGGGGGCGGGACACCTGGTAGTCGAGCCCAAGCCTGTTCCTCCGGGTCCCAATCGGACTGGGAGTCGAACCAATCTTCCCTTTTTCGGTCTTCGTTGATCTGATCGACTTCCTCTTGGATCATGCGCTCTAGCCGGATGGTCTCGACGGCAAGGACACCGGCGTCCACTCCTCGGGGGTGGTGGTTGTCGATCGGCTCGATGACGATCCGCGGCCTTGACGAGAGGTCGTGAAAGTTGCCGACGATAGTGTAGCGACACCCCGTCCGCGTTTGGTGCTCCATACCGGTCGATCGGTTGGGGATTCGATTCATGACTGCGAGGGAGCGATTCTCATAAAACGATCTCTGAAAAGACACCAAGAAGAAGAAGAGTGTATTGTCTGCTGTCTATCCTAACTAACGTACATCGTCCGCAGTTTCTGAGCTCTTATTGCATTCAAAGAGCCCTTTTTTTCCCTTTCTCCGAATGGAGTTGACAGTGGTCAGCTCGAAATCTAAAGGGAGTTTATACTTCCAACATCATCTTTGACTCATTGAGGGTATCCATTGGTATAGTCTATTTGGGTATATATGCTCTGAGATTCTCATGGTACGCAGATACACTTTTCTCTGGACCACGGTTGCAAGCCAATACCACCGCTGTTGAAGCTCATCAGTGAGATAGGAGAATGAGGGTTGGCTCCCAGGGAACGTTGGTTCACATTCGTCGATATGGAACCACCGTACCAACTTTGTCACAGTTTGAAGTTCATCCCTTTACTCACCAACATACCCTTATAATGGCAGAAACTGCCCAGAACGATGGCATTACAAGCAACTAAGGTAGGCAGTCGACTGAGGCGAGAGCACAAGTTTCAAAGCTGGGGCTTTCCTATGAATGAAAGCATACTCCGCCAAAACAGTACGATCAGTCTACGGATCTAGCATACAAATTCGATAAGACGAGGAGACGTAGCACAGGAATGAATGTAGTGTTATAGTTCATATGTCAGCTCAAGATTTATTACTGAGCCGTGAGGTCGGCCGCTTGTTCTAGAACCACCAACTCTTATTGGCCTTGTACGTAAGGAAGCGTATACAATAGGAGTAGGTATATTTTGCTCCCAGTTGCACCAGCACAAAATCCCTTCGTTCGTACAAGGAGTGGGCAATCAATCCTAACCGCGCCGCAACCTGTGACCTGGTTCGTCTACCCAACGATTCATGAAACGAAGTTCGAACTCCACGATGATCATCAGCTCTTGATCAAACGAGCACAGCTAGCCACATGGGGTTTGCCTATGTACTGAGTTTGTCGCGTTCCTGGCCAGAATATCATCTTAACTTGTGGTAGAAAAGCTTAACTGGCCCTGAACACAGCCGAAATATAAACTTTAAGCTCGCGATTCAGATAAGGTAGCATGACTAGGAAGTTCAGATGGGAAGGGGACCGTTACTACCGTACAATTTGCCTGGTCAGGGGTATCTGCCGACGGCTAGAGTAGAGCTAGGTAGGCCTACTCTGACCGCCAGATGACATATCGTGCCATTTCTGTGCACCACCATGCTATATACTCCAGCATGGTGGTATCCTACCGTAGGCCTGGATCGAGCAGGTCCAGGTCGAGGGCAGTCGGAATCACGGGAATAAGAACGGGACAGCTGCAGTGAATGGGATCATGGATCATACACGATTGATACCTGCATGGGCAATGCGGAGCGGAATCCATCCACTCCGGCCGCACGAATCGGACGACAGGTCGGTCGTGCTGAAAGGCAGAAGGGCTCACCTTGCCTCTCTCTCTGCTCTCTCTGCTGTAGGTCTTCTTCATGGACGGGACCTTCGCCTATCCGGACCCATGAGCCATTTGCATGTGCCAAGATTTGCGCGACAGTCGGGAAAACGGCCCCGTTCTAACCCAGTTGCAGTGCAGCACCTGCGAGCGATAGGGTCCATAGCCCATAGTGGAGTTCCTGATGGACGGCACTCCCCCAGAAGCATAACGGTCCATATCACCATGGTGTTTTGCATATCGGCACGGGGACTTGATGAATGTGTGTGCTGCGTTGCATTGCAATCAATTGGCGATGCAGACGCGGCTGCGAGGAATGACGGCATGCTGGCCCAAGCTGGGGTTTTCTCCTTCTGAAACCAACCCGAAACCCTACGTCGGGTTTTGCCAGTTCGTCATGAGGCGTTTTCCTTTTTTGTTTCGCCGTTTCATGAACGTATGCTAGCCTCCCATGAAGATTCAATGCAAGCCAACAACAACAAAGCCCGTGGTAAGCTGGGCTTACGGTAGTTCGCACTGAGCTGCCAGCGTCCGCCCACATATTCTTTTCTTGGAAGGTGTCATCTGATATTCGCATGAACATTCAACGGCCATTCAATGGCCTTGGTAAAACAATACGCCTCCGCTCTCGACGATCATCCCCGCTGGTTTGAAGCTTGTAGCAATGCGCTTGCCCATGCCGGACCGCTGGCGGGTTGGCGTTAGGTGGTATTGCGGCCGCCGAAGGGTGTTGTTAGTGGGCGGGGTGCTGGGGTTGGGTGGTATTGAGAGCCCTCTCGGTAAATAATTATAGCAGCTGTGTACATTGCGCTTCAAACAGACAGGAGGCCTTGCAGCTACAGTACCTGGGTCCTCCATTTATTAGGGTCGCACATCGTTCGAGTGCGCTGAACAGCCCTCGGGAAGGCTGCCATGGATGATGGAGGGTTCGACAGGGCCATCTGGAGTGTCTGATGGCCCTATTTAGAGCTACAATGCCAGGTGAGATGGGCTGATGCCTCTGCGCGCGCCTCTTCAGACTGGGGACGTTTAACCCCCGTGCTCCGGGCGTATCGAATCTACGGGAAATATTCCTTAGCATGATCTCCCCCAAGCCCAAGGCTGGCGTAGCGGAGGCCCCGAATGCTTCCGCGAGGCTGGGGGGCGATTGGCATTCTTTAAATGGCGACCGATGGCTCCCGTCTTGTTGCGACGCATACGTAGAGAGAGCGAGGCTGAGGGCCCGAGCAGATCGTCGTGCCATCGAGCAGCTGCCTCGCGGATCATAGCACGGGTATTCCCCTCTCCGTGTCTATCCAGGGTCCTCAAGAGAGGCGCGGAGGGAGGATACTGGGAGATTCTACGTCGCTCATGACTATGGAGCGAACCCTCTTGGTTTGAGAGGGATACCCACCAGCTCTGATTGGCTCTAGGCATGCGTGGCTTATCAAAAAGGGGCAAAGGCCAAGAAAAGGGACCTGGCTGCTTATGTAGTAGATCTGCCGGCATCTCGCAGCGCTTCTCCGGTCGTTCGCCTAGTCTACACGTAACTGGATGCTCTTCAACTGACAGAGTCAAGAGACGCACGCACGGTATCTACATATCTAGGCGGCGGCGGCATTGACAAACACGCACAGGCTTCCGTTATGTGTGTGGCGGCGTGTATTTCTCTTCTTACTAATTACTTGAGATATTAATAAGTGTCGTGGTCCTGGATTCCATAGGCTCGAAAGGTCCACCCCTGAGTAAGGGTCGACGCTATGGTTCCATACAGATACAGGCGCATGATCACTATAACGCAACTATAGCTGTGCTAGCCTAGTGCTAAGATAGCAACTGTTACGACGGACCCAGACTGCTGCAGCACAGTAATCTCGAGCGGTGGCATTCGATTCCAACACAATCATATCATATCGAGGCAGAAAACCAGGATAGCAGGACGTAGGCAATACCGTGGTATTTGGAAGGGGGTTCCAGTCACACCGCCATATCCCGCCTTCACCCGCCTTCAGTCTGCTGAGCGGTGATTGGCCGGTGACAGCAAATGCCGGCTCCCTTGCTCTCCAGGTTGCTGCCCGGCGGCTATTTCCTGATTTGTCGCCCTCAGTCAGATATAGATATGGATGTGTGATACAATCCAGACTTGTTGCCCCGTGCTTTCTTCAGAGGATTGAATATTGCGCGAATCATCGAGCTGAGCTCTCCGCACAGTAGCCCATAATAGTAGTAGATTAGTTTCTATGGCATCCACATAGTCCAGTGGGTCTCTTTTGATTTCGCAATCTACCCCGTGCATCTTGGAGATATGATCGACAGCCGGGCATCATCCCAGTATTTGGCAAGCAGTCTTCGAGTGGTAAAAAGCAATGGCTCTCTAGGACAGTTTGGGGGCTGCAGATAGCAGCGAACCAGCCTCAGCAGGAGGGCAGGGTCAGTCTTGGCCAAAGGAGAGCCGCCTTGAGTCTCTCGGAAGATTTTGGGGGACATCGTACGGAAACTGATGTGATCAATCTAAGGAATCCGAGCTTTTTCGATTTAGTGAGTGACGTGACATGGGCCTTTCTTTTAGCTTTTTTTTCTGGAAATACTGATATACGGATACACACCTACCTACTCACTCGACTGCAAAGATGAGGTGGCACGATTTACACTGCTTTCGACAGTGATGCGATACCTACTGTGGTTTTGTTAGTCAGGCCGCCAGCCCGGCAAAGAAATCCCCGTTCCCCTGCATATGATCAGACCGCATCACGGGTGGGTGGCCAAGGCGGCTGCTTCTGCAGGTACGCTTTCAAGCACGGCTTAGAGATGCGGGGGATGCATGTACTGCTGTACCAATAATTGCAATTCATTCATCTGTCTGATATGAGTAACGTTACCCAGGAGACTGATATCACCAAGGAGGAGGTTGAAATTTGCATCAACCAGACAGAACTAACCTATGCATTTTAGCTTGCACATGCGCAGATTGAGATCGGTCTTCTGAAAACTTCCTACCCTGTCGACTTTTCCCCTTCCGCTACTTACCCTGAGAGCTGGAAATCCAAATGTGAATATCAATTAGAGCCCGTCAAAAATAGCTTCCTGCAGGCACAGGGAGCCCCATGCTAGTTATTGTGGTCGAGCTCTCCGCCTCAAATCAATTGGCTACACGTACCTACTCACACCACTCAAGCGATAGGTACAACATGCACCTTTTCCTGCTTCTAGTAGGCGGTTTGATGAGACCGGCTGTCTGTAATCTGTAAATAAGGAGGTAAATTAAAACATCAGGGCCGAAGGAAGGCTTCCCAGGCGCCGACCGTTAAAGTATATTGCGAAGCGTCTTATTTCTGTAGCTCATAGCTACACCTGTCAAGAAAGAAATGTCTCTCGTCGTCATCAGTCAGTCTCAGATCTCAATCAGTCCTGTTCAGCCAGATGCATGTGCAATCCACCTTGGAACGCCTTTTGTCTTCTGCAAGCAGTTGGCATTGGTTGTTCAGTCTAGGTATTATAAGTCATATGCATGTAGATGCATCTATGTAGCAGTATGTAAGGTATCGTATCATGTATATTGGCTATACTTGGTGCAAGTTGCTAAGCTCCGTTTTGTGGCGCCCTAGGCAGGCCCTCACTTTGCGAAGTCCGTGTGCTGCTGTTTGACAAAAGTTTCTTTGGTGCTGGATCTAGATTAACCATATGCCAGCCGGCACACTGGTATAAGGCTACTCGCCACTGACTACCTGTCATTGGGATTGGCATCAAGGAATGCAGTAGCCTACACATGTCGTTTGCACAGGTACCTAAAGTATATTCTGACACTCCCTTTGAGGTCCGGTATTATCTCCGGTCAGTGCACACACACATTGCAGAACTGATGAGTCCATGAAGGAGACACTATCGTGACTGATCACGCAAAGAGCTAGCCATATCCGTCCTGCCAATCGAGCCCGGTGCTGGAGAGCAATCTGCTTTTAGTGGCACTGACTGTGTATTTGCGCTGCGACTAAACCTCATGTAATTACCTAGCCACGGGGTCGGTTGATTTACAGCAATAGTACGGCTGCGATTGCAGAATGGTCTTCGAGAATGTAATAACTGTTGAAGAGGACCGTTTTGGGAAATCGTCCTGTTCTTCTTCTCAACTTCCTGATTCTTTGTTGCTCACGAGTTGTAAGGAAGCTGCTGTCTTATAGTGCTCAGTTGTGTGTTTTCCAACCCAGTTGTCTTGGTAGTTGTATCGCTGCTTGCTTGCTACAAGCCAAACAAAAACTCGGGGACAGCTGAAAGAAGTAGCTGAGTGGCATCCATCCCACTCGACTTTGTTATACGTTCATTACCTTATCACTCACTTCATTCTTTTATACGTCTGTTTACCTCCTTTCCTGCGTGTTTGAACCTTCGGCATCCCACAGCAGCGACTTTAAAATACATGCGACGTTGAGCAGGCCCGCCCACCTTGGAGAGGACCGTTGGACGTCTCGAAACCCCTTGCAGAGCCGAGCTCTGACCCTCAAACATTCCGCATCATTAATTGGTCGTCGGAGGGTTAAGTCCCCTTGGAAGAGAGAGTGCGGCAGGCATTGTGGACCATGTCGCAGCATGCGCTCCATTGTAGCGATGGCCCATCGCCCTCTCACCTTCGTCGCTCGACCTATTTCCCTGACCAGGACACCCGTCGCTACTCGACTTACTTTCCCGACCAGGACAGCCCGACCATTGGTAGAGTTCAGCAGGTGAACCTCGTGCTTCCCGACAGTGACCCTCTTGCTCTCGACTTTGACAGCCATTCGCCGGTAGTATCGCAGTTGGGCACAAAGTAAGCACATCCCTCCCTCCACCCATCCTGTCATCAACCATATTCTCCATCACCTGCTGGCAGAGAAAGCATTTGCACCAAGCATTGCACTCCCACTGGCACTCCTACACTCCTACACTACCCTATACCCTGTTCCTGCTCCTGTTCCTGGCTTGCGACCCGCATAACCGGTTGCTTCTTCGGCCAGTCTTTTCCTTCTGTTTTTCTGCCATTCCACAGCCGACTGCTTTTTCCTTCTTTATTCGCGACATAGGCTGCGTGACAGCAAACTCGTTTTCTTTGATTCGTTTGGAGGGTTCGAGTTCTACACTGTCCCCAAGCAGCTTCTCTCCCTTTGGGCGCTGCTGTACTGCAACCAGAGACGTGTGCAACCAGCCCAGCCCAACTTAACAATCTTCCGGCCCAGTCAGTGGGAAGAAGCAATACAATACAGTACATTCTTCGAGATCAAGCGCTGACACTCGAATTCCCCGCCTTCCGCCAGGTCGCTACGAAGAGCCGCACCCAGTCCTCTGAATACAAACTTCGCTATTTCTCCCCACCTAGCACCAGCCCAAACCGATCAGCGTTTTCACCACTTATTCATGATTCGTTCCCGCCATCGCCAGGAACGCAGGAATTGAGAAGGCCAGCACAACAAACAGCCTTTGCCCGTATAGGGCATCTCAACCTCAAGCGGTCTCGCACATTCGAGAATACGTTCATACAGGGGCAACTGTCTCCTCCAGCGACGCCAATTACACCTCTCCCAGGGTTCGTACTTCCTTCACTTTGCGATGGGACCCGAAGATTTGGGTTGAGCCGAATCACACTATATACTAGCTACACCACACTAGTATACACGGATAGTCTAACATAGGCAACATCTACAGATCGATTCACGCACCGTTCTTCCCGAATGACACCAGTAGTCTCTCCGAGCCTATTGTGACCGCGACGCCTTCCCTTGGCCATCCCGCCAATTCGTTGCCTACCATGGCGGGTGGCTCAAGTTCAGCCCAGGTCGAAAAGATCCAAGGAGCGCCGCGGACGGCCTCTATCGACTCGTCAGCGTCGACGATGTCCTCGAAAAACTCAGCTGACGCCCTGCCTGGGCCGGCCGAGGTCGCCAGTCTGATCAAGACAGCTGGCAGTCCCGAATCCTTGATTCAGTACTTGCTCAAGGAGAAGCAATCCCAATCGCAACAAAATGCCCAACTCTGGCGGCTAGTGGACAAGCAGAGAGCCATGATTCTGGGGTTGAATAAGGACCTCGAGCGGGCCCTGAAAGACAAGGAGAAGTACCGGAAAAAGATGAAGGAGGTAATGGCTGTTTCGAGCGCCACTTACGAGGCTCCTTCATCGTCATCGAAAGCGCCTGCTATCCCTCGCCTGGACGTCAATGCTGTCCCTGTGCAGGAAGCCGCTGAAGTGCCAGCCTCGCCTTCTAACCTAGACTCGGACAGCGTGAAGCACTCTCCCATTGACATGGCCATGGCGCCGTACCCGATTACACCACCTGCTGACCAGATGTCCAATGGGCCTACATCAGCAGTCGGCGAGCTCCTCAACCCGTCACATGCGATGCCTAAACCGTCGGAACATGCTCTTGGCCACTTTGATCATGAAGAGGAGGAGCGTGTGGCAGACGCAGCCGACGCGGCAAAGAAGGCTGTTGAGGAAAGGGAGGATATCCCCATGAGCGTGGGCTTGCCTCCTGCGCGAAGCCCCCCAAGCGACCCTCCGAGTATGCCGCCTCCTGCCCCGCCAGTCAAGGCTTCGAAGGTTGCGGGGAGCCCCCTTCTGAGCACTTCCCACCGCCATCTGCCCCGCCTCCACGCAAGCCTCCGCCTGCGCCGTTGCAACTGAAAAAGGGTAATCTGCCAGTTTCCATCTCACCAGAGGAGGGAGAGAACGATACAGATTCGGATTTCGACTCTTTGTTGGGGGTAGATGAGATGCCCATACCTGAGAAACGGGGTCGAAGGCGCACGAGGGGAGGAAGACGATAGAGTGAGGGAGATGTTGGCGTTACAAGAGGCAGAGAGGCGTAGCTTGTCAAAGAAGAGTAAGAAGGGAAGCCAAAAAGGGACTCCAAAGGAGGCCGAATTCGAACCACCCGTAAATTCTACGGCGGAACTCGCCCCTCCTCCCAGTTATGCACCCGCCTCCCTTGCTGGCGTGCTTAATGGAGACGATCAGAAGAACTACCTAACAGCCCCTTTACCGAGTCCTGGACTTCCCGCCAGCCCTCGACCAGCCGATAAAGTCCAGTCGCCTCCTCTGTCACCCAGATCAGTTGGAGCGACGGCGGGCCACCTTTCGCCACGCGCCCCCCGGCAACCGATTCCCCTCCCGCCCAACACGTCTGGCTCCAATCTTTCAATTTCACCTGGATCCGTGCCCGCACCGCTGAGTGTTTCGAAGCTGAGAATTGACCCAGTTCAAACCAGCCCTACGGCAGCTTTAGATAGCCCGACAGAGCGGACTAAAGTCTATAAGGGATTCGTCACTGAGGAGTACCCTGATCTTCTCTTGCCTCCGAATGCTCTTCCTTCCATTACCGTGAAGGTTGCTTCGTCTCGCATGAAGCCATCAAGAGCCAGTCTGATCTCGCTCACTCAGCTAGAGGAGGACCCTGTGTTTACCTTGGCTGTCTTCTTACGGTCAGAAGGAGGGGAGCTTTGGCGTGTCGAGAAGGACATTGCGTCGCTCAGCAAGCTTGACCAGCGACTGAAAAATTGCCAAGCCTTCACCAGCAGAACACCAGATCGATCCTTGTTCACAGGGCACGCACCCGCTAAACTAGATGCCAGGCGCATTGCTTTGAATCTGTATCTCGAGGAAGCATTGAACACGCCATTAGACACGCCGACTGCTCTGGAATTGTGCAAATATCTATCCACCAACATCCTACCTCCGAATTCGGATGATACCGGATCAGTTGCTGAGGCCAAGGTCGACACAAGCACCCAGAAGACGGGTGCAGGCGGACGGCCGTTTAAAACCGGCTATCTGACCAAGAGAGGCAAGAACTTCGGTGGCTGGAAAGCCCGGTTCTTTGTACTTGATGGGCCTCTTCTGAAATACTACGAGACTCCTGGTGGCGCGCATCTAGGTACCATCAAGCTACAGAATGCCCAGATCGGAAAGCAGCAGTCGCAGCAAACCCAAGATGGATCCCCTGCGCGCGGTCCCAATAACGAGGAGCTCGACAACCAGTATCGACATGCTTTCCTGGTGCTGGAGCCGAAGAAGAAGGACTCTACCAGCCACGTCAAACATGTGCTTTGCGCCGAGAGCGACAGCGAGCGCGATCAATGGGTTGACACGTTGCTGCGCTGGATTGACTACCGTGACCCCGATGCGGAGGCTAGCAAAACTGATAGGCGCGGGAGTGCTTCGAACGGGAAGAAGTCGAGGAGCAGTGCTTCAAAGCCTCAGGCTGTGCGCACTTCCAGTCAAGATGATGGTCTGATCGGAATTAGCTATGAAGGTACTAAGCAAGCCGATGCCCCTCCTGATAGTGCGACTTCGCGACGGAAGAACTCTGCCACGCCTGACTCTGAACGGATGGGACCTCCAGCAAGAGCCCTGCCTCCCTGCACCGCGAGAGATGCCGTCCAAGTCTTCGCTTGTCGCACCTGGACCAACTATGGAAGAAAAGAAGCAAAGGAAGCGAAGTTTCTTCGGCTTTGGCCCCAAGCAACGGTCATCGACTGATGACCAAGACTCGCTTTTCGGCTCCAGCGTCGGATCCTCTGTCCAAGGTGTTGAGCTTCGTGGAATTAATCAGCATCAGGTATTTGGTTCATCGCTGGGTGACGCCGTCAGGTTCAGCCCCCCGGTTGATGTCAATGTTCCCTTGCCCTCGGTTGTTTTCCGATGCATCCAATACCTCGATTCTAAGAACGCTATCCTGGAAGAGGGTATTTTCCGACTCAGTGGGTCGAATGTCGTTATCAAGGGGCTTCGGGAGCGTTTCAATGTTGAGGGCGATGTCAATCTCCTGACTGATGAGACATACTACGACATCCACGCCGTAGCCTCTTTATTGAAGCTGTATCTGCGTGAGCTCCCCACGACGATATTGACGAGAGATCTACATCTACAGTTCCTATCCGTCACGGAAATGTCGAGTCACCCGGAGAAGATTGCGGCACTGGCCGAACTGGTACAGCACCTTCCGCAAGCCAACGGTACCCTACTTCGGTACCTGATCGCTTTCCTCATCAAAATCATTAACAACTCCGACGTAAACAAGATGACGGTCAGAAACGTTGGAATCGTATTTTCTCCAACACTCAATATACCTGCCCCAGTCTTCGCCCTGCTTCTGCAGAACTATGAAGGCATTTTCGGCATGGATCCCGAAGAGTACGAACTCCCGTCCCCTGCTTCCGACTCGGACTCGCGTTCAGTCGATCCCCAGCCTCGGCGGCCATCCACTGGTACCGGCGGGGCGGCATCATCTCCTCACAGGCGCGTAGGAGACGTGCAGCAGCAGCACCAGCGCTCAACACCAACTCCCCCGCTAGGACGTTCGAATCAGGCACAGCCAGCCCAACGTCCGAATATGTATGACCCGCAATACCTGGCACAGGCAACCGGTGCTCACCTCTACAACAGCAGCAGCCGCCCCGCCTACGAGGGCAATGGCTACGGACTGCCAGCGACCTACGAGCCTGCCGTAATGGGTAAACAACCACCCGCGTATGATAGACCGCTCTACCCAGCAGCATACGAGCAGGCTCCGGCCGGCTATGAACAAAACTTCGCTGCCAAGACGAAGCGAAGAGAAAGTTCCCTGATGATGAACAACATGCTCCATCATCAAGGATCAAAGAGTCGTCTGCGTGACGAGACGCGGATGTGAGCATGAACATGATCGTGTGGCGGTCACGCGTATCTGAAGAGCCCATTTTTCGCTTTATATACCGTTGAGAATATCTGACTCGATGAGATAAGCACCATTTCCGGCGGAGATATCCCATGTTTTTCTTCTTGTTTCCTTTTTTTTTCCTTCCATACCCACGTTCGGATACCATCTTTCGGCGAGCATTTATGGGGGTTTCTTGATCTTGAATGGCCAACTGTCCTTACTCAGAGTTTCCGTGTCTCCTGGGAGAGGTCGTGACGCCATTTCCTATTGTCTAATACGAGAAAAGTGCGGAGCTGGCTAGACGACACAAAAGCACGGTAGAGCATCCCACTAGTGACGAGTGTTGATGCTGAAGGTGATGTGGCAAAGGCAGTCTTTTCCTTGTCTTCTTCACTTCTTCTGGCGAGCAGCGATTCCCCAACACTTGATGTACACTAAAATGAGCGAAAGTCAGATTTTGGCGTTGAGTGGCACCTTTTACGACAGCTTGGATTTGAGGTTATTAAGCGACATGTTGCACAGCGCCTGGCGAAACATCTGCGAAGGAACCATGATTCACGTTTAACGGCGTTCGGTTCGCGACCTGATGGGTCGAGGAAAACGAATCTAGCCTGTACATAGCCTGAACTCGATTTGCAGGCTTGCGGTGTCTGAGCCCGAGCCGGACAATCAGAATTGTCTGGATTTAAAGAAAGCATCATGAACTTCTATACATGTGTCCTTGGACCTCGAAATGTTGTGATTTGCGAAAAGCATCTCGTAGATGTGACGTCGGAGGCACTATGTGTACCACCACATCTAGGCTGATACGTCATAATCTTGGTTTTGTGCCGGTAAGGGAGGGCTACGGCCGTTCCATCCAGACAGTAAGTGTATTTTAACTGGCGAGTCTGGTGATTATCAATTAGAGCTCTCTCTCGCCTGTGAGGGTGAATAGGGGCAGTCCGGCCGTAACGTAGCACGTAAGGTACCGGTTGGGCCGGCGCTGATGACAGCGGACGGCGGCTTAACGGATGTGCTTAATTCCTTCTCCACTCGCCAGCAAATTCCGAGAAACAGCAGGAGAAGGACAAGCCGCCGCCTCCCAACCGACGTAAGCCCCCTCAATAACGAGGGCTTCGGGTTTAACGTACAGCTAAACATTTGGCGTTACCTTTCGAGGGAGGCCGGTGTCTTCAGGCTAGCTGTTCATGTGTGTGCATGCATATATACATGTGTTTATTATATAAAGGTATAGGTATGTATTGACCACACGACCCACGGTATGTGTGATGAGTTGATATCCCTCCACACAGCAAACAAACGAAATATTTAATTATATCCTAACTTTCCTCCTTCCAAACCTTGAAGCAACTCCCCGACCACGGATCCAGAAGTATGACACACAACAGCCGAGCCCCGCTCGTTGGCACGCTGTGCGGCCTTTTCGCGACCTGGCCGTCGCCGTCTTCGTCACGTCAACTGTTCTTGGGCGGCACCTTGCTCTGTTGCTGCTGCTGCTGTGCACTGCTATTACGACCCTGGCTGCAACTGCTGCTCGCGCAAGCCAAGGGAGCGGCGGAAGCAGCCAGTGGATTTAGCAGGAAGAGACCAGAAGACGTTGTTGCTTCTACTACTACTGTTGGTGGCAGCAGCAACAACAACATCATCCCCTCGCCCAGGACCTCGGCGGCCCTCCGGGGCATGACGCAGGCCGAGCGCGACGCCCTCCCGTACCCGCCCTCCGGCGCCCTGCCCGGCGCCCGCGACGTCGCGACGCCGTACGGCTCCGTCCGCGTCTACGAGTGGGGGCCCGGGGACGGCGAGCGCGTGCTGCTCCTTGCGGGCATCAGCACGCCCACGCTCTCCCTGGGGGACCTGGCGTGGGAGATGAGCGGGCGGGGGTACCGGGTCATGTTGTTTGGTGAGTCCTCACCCTTTTCCTTTTCCTTTTCCTTTTCCTGTTCCTTCTCCTGAACAGCGCCTGCCCCTGTGGCGGGCCGGCTTAGAGTGAAGTGTATGGAGAACAAGAAGAGAGGGAGAGAGTGTGTATGTAACCTGTTCGCTGACCATCGAGTGATTATATTGTTTGTTTGCGTACAGACTACTTTGGCAGGGGATACTCAGACGCGCCCGCCGACGTCGAGTACGGCGCCCGGCTTTACGTGACGCAGATCCTGCTTGTGCTGGCGTCGTCGCGACTGGACTGGGACCGCTTCCACCTGGTCGGCTACTCACTGGGCGGGTGTCTGGCCGTCGCCTTCGCCCGCTACTTCTCGCGTCGTGTCGTGTCGCTCACGCTCATCGCGGGCGCGGGCCTGATCCGCCCTCACCACGTCGACTGGAAGGGCTGGCTGCTGTACCAGTCGGGGCTGTTGCCCGAGGCGTTGGTCAAGTGGATCGTGTCAGTTCTCCTCCTGCCTCTCTCTCTCTCTCCCTTTCTCCACTACCTCTGCGCATATGTGTGATGAGATCCCCGTGAGCTGACCGGCCAAAACTCACCACCACCCACAGGCGCCGCCGGATCCGCCCCAGCACCACCACATCATCCCGTACGGACGTCATGGCCGCCGAGAGCCAGTCGTCGTCATCCTCCTCGTCCTCACACTACGACGGCGCGACCGGCGGCGATGCCAACGGCGGCCAGGGGTTCGACAGCGCCCCCATTTCGCGGAGGCGGCCCGGCGTGAGCGTGGCGGACGTGGTGGCGCACCAGATGGACGCGCACGCCGGCTTCGTCCACGCCTTCGCGAGCACGATGCGGCACGCGCCCATATACGCGCCGCAGGGGGACTGGGCCGTGCTGCGGGAGCTGCTGGCCTTGGCGCGAAGGAGATTAGGGGGAGGAGGAAGACAGGATGAGAATGAGGAGGAGGAGGAGGAGAAGGTAAATAATGGTGGGCAGGGTCGAGGAGCAAAGAAGGAAGAAGAGGAGGAGGAGGAGGAGGAAGGAGGGCTCGTCAAGGGAAAGATGCTGCTGGTACTGGGCGCGGAGGATCCGGTCATCGTGCCCGAGGAGACTATCGAGGACGCCGAGGCCGTGCTGGGGAGGGAAGGGGTGGAGTATGCCATGTTGGCCGCTGGGCACGAGCTGCCCATCACCCAGAGCTGCGAGGTGGCCGATGTGATGCAGGCCTTCTTTCGGACATAATTAGGGTGGGCTGCCTTACATGAAGCTTAGCCGTCATGTTGGATGACGGTCTCCGGCCTGGGACGGCGATGATATAGAACTAATGATATGCATAGGGGTTCTTTCTTCATCTTTTATTCTCTTCTTCCTTTCTAGACGCTTAGACGGTTATAGAGACATGTTCTTCACCAACTTGGAAATCCCAAATTGTATAGACATACATTTGATATGCCTCTGGGTGTCGGTCACGCCGCAAAATCTGTAGGTGGGCTTTGATGTGATTCGGCATTTGCAAGCAAGCACAACATGTAGTAGGGCATGCCTGACATGTTGCGGCCCCGACGCAGCGTACTATTCGACCTTACTAAGAGCCCCTACCTGGGGGTTTGTGATGGGGTGTGCTGCTGTACATGCCTAGCCAATATTCCCAGTCGGGGCCGGACAAGATAGAACAGGGGAGAACTTGCACGTTGGGGGGAACGACACCGGTGCTTAGACATCCCAGGTTGATGGGGGCATCGTCCTTCTCTTCAGTTGATAGAAAGGATGGTTGAACGGCTCTGACGGTTAGTTCCAACATCTACAATGTTGAAAGGGGGCAGCGAAGAGACCAGGACACAAGGATATGTAGAAGACCTTGGTATGTCACCCCGACGCTGGGACACTCGTTGCACTAATGTGATTTCCAGAGGAGAAGTATCATCAGCGTGCGTTGTGTGTGCCTGATCAATGCTACGCGTATTACCGGCAGGTCAATATTGACACTGTTGGATCGAAACGGGGGAATGCAGATTAGAACACTGCACGTTACTAAGGTCAAGGCATCTGTAGTTTTGTCTCAAACTGCAAGCTATTTTTCAACGAAGAGTGAGACAGTTCGTGGGCATTGAGTTTTCCGAGTATACACGCGGTCGACCGCAATGGAAGTATCGGGGAACACGTCAGAGATCGGCAGAACTGCAGTGCAGGACTGCAGGGAGAGCAGTCCACGAGACGTCGTAAGCAGATCGCAGCATAACTTGGTAGTTATGGTGCTGATGGCGAGTGTTTGCGCTACTCCAACTCGCAACCCGTTGCCCGCGCCTCCCGCATACTTGACGACTTCGCAAAGCTCATGGGATGGATGGATTGGTAGCATGCAGGGATTCGGGGCCCTGAGGACGTCGGATGGTATGGTGTGTCGTGATGAAACAGGGGGTTTGATTTTATACTCCAAACTCCCAACGAGGAACGAGTACCAGTATATCCGGTCCTGAACACGAGCCACATACCTCTCCCATGACCTTGGGACTGCTTCCCCGGACTCAGAGCTGCGAAAAAAGAGCCCACAGACATGGGGCGAACCCCGATCCGGGCAAGTATGATATGCAGGCTGTAGATTGCCTGCGACATACTTCGCACACAAAACACACTGCAAGACAACAACGAGCCTGTTGGAAGCAAGACCGGACTTCGTCGTCTCCATCTTTTCCCCAGTTTCTCCAGTTTCTACCGCATCGCACCGCCGCACCCCCTTTTGCTTGATTTGGGCTCAAAGTAAGTAGGTTGGGGTGGTGGCCATGTCGCGCACGCGATGCCTCCACACGCGGCAACGTGTTCCGTTCCGGAGTATTAATGTTGCCAGAGAGGGGGGGAGATGACGGTGCCCTACCCAGAATATACGAGTTTGTCCCATACTCGCCCGGCAGCCAAGTTGCCTAGCCGCGAGACTACGGTTACTTTGCATGTCTTGGCGTCCAGAGGACGCCTAATAACTTAAATAGAGTTGGCAACAAAGCAATAGAGTCGGGTGGCCAACAAGCGTTTGGAGGTCCAGCCCTAATGTCACCTTCCCCTTTCCCTTACGAAAGGGAGAGAACCCTCTTGAGAGAGTGTGTGTGTGTGAGTGGAGAGAGGGAGAAGAAGGGAGGGTCAAAATCTGGGGTAAGTGCCTAACCAAGGGGGTACGCTCCGGTCTTTGTGCTCCAGTCATGTCATGGATAATATCAGTGATGAATTGTCTGTATGTCTTACAAGACAGTTTGACACTGATAAACGTAAGCAGACGGGCCAGCACCAGCACCAGCACCAGCACCAGCACCAGCACCTCTCGTATGCACACACCTTGAACGCTCCGTCCTTTGGCATTAAGCATCCTTCAGCTACCGCTTTTGAGTTGTGAAACCCATCGCAGATTCGCGGGGATAAAGATAGAACAAGGTTAACTTTTAAATAGTCTTCGAGATCGGAAATAAAGGTTTAGAAATAACAGTACATTTTCTCGAGGAGTGCGAGGTGAAAGAAGCAAATGACGGAGCTGGAGAGAAGACTGATCAACAACGGTTCTCGCTGATCGCAAGCGTGGCTTCAGGAGACGGCGAATGGGAGCGATGACTGTAGTGGAATATGATGCAAGCGGAGGATGATCACCATTAATTTAGCATTTCACCAGGAAGGGACTGATAAGATGTCAACCCCCACTTCCATGTTATTAGAGAGTGTTGAGGTACAAGAACTGGATATTGACTAGTGCGTCTCCCCGCATTTGACTAGTGAGGGCAGCAAGTAGCGGTACCTTGGCGACTAGCCTATACGCCGGGGATGTGACGTCGATGCAAGCCAAGAGGCGCCTAGAGAGCCCAGAGGGTCCAGTGAGCCAAGGGGAGGCGGAGGGAGTGCCACGACTTAGCGAGTCAGGGCAGTGACTGGTGTGTTCTTAGCTCGCTCGATAGACAATCTTGGGCCCTTGGCTGATAGAGCGAACGCTATGGTCAGCACTGGAATGGCTAACAGGTACCGCTACAAGCGTATTGCTTAGCCTGCACCCACTATTAGGTCCCCTGCTGCAGCACCGGCCATAATGGAAATTTGGCGTCTCTGATTGGACCGTAGATGACCATTATGGAGACCCCAGCACACCCTTGCCGTAGATGCCCCATGTTTCCCGAGCAGGCATCAGGAATGAGCCCAGCATCAGCCCATCAATGTGATTTACTGTAGCAGATTGGCCTACAGACCGGCCCTTCTACAGAGCAATCGAACGGCAGTGGGATGGCAATTCAATGGGCATATATTCAATATATGCTTCTTGGCGGTTGCTATTGATTCCACTTCAAATTACATCCTCTCTCGCGTCCTTTCCTCTCTCATCATCCACCATTCTTCATTCTGACATACTTGGCCACCTCCATCTTAGCGTGTCCAGCTCAAATCGTTGGTTCGTCCTTTGATCACGCGGCGCAGTCTGCAGAAGTGCATTGAAACGATACCAACACCAACACCAGCACCAGCACTCTACCTACCCCGCCTCTCTCCCTGGCTTCACTCCCCTCTTCCGTCGTCCACCAAGCCGTTTCGTCTATACGCACTCCCTACAGGTCAGGAGTAGGGCCTAGCATATACCTACTACGTCTTCGTTTAGTTGCTGGCGCAGACGAGGCTTGTTTGGTTTTCCAAGAACGTTCCGACGTCTGATCTTCTCTTCAATCTAAAGGGGGATCGAATGTGTTGGGGGGTGTCTTACCTGACTTGCATCTCAATCCATACTCCATCAATCCATCTACTGCCTCCACGGGAGTAGCGGCAGTACCTGCTACCAAGTAGACTTCGACCAAGCGACTAGGGGTGCATCTCTTTGATTCGTCCAGGTCTCTTTGATCGACTTTGTACCGGCTACTTGCCCTGGTTTCTGTCCACTGCATCTCTTCTCTTAGTTGGGAGCTCGGACTCGCTCTCTCTCTCGACATAACCCTCAGGAATTACATATCAGCTTTGGGATTCCCATCATCCTCGACTTCCCTCCCTCTTACATCTCACACACTCTTCCATCTCTTGCACAATCACCGCCATCACCCCGCAATCTTGTACAACCGTGGAAACTAATTCATCATCAATTTCTCCTGCTGCGATTGCATTTCTGCCACCATGTCCAACGACCGAGATGGAAGCCCTCCCCATGAGGCGGTTCGTAACCGTCGGCCCTCGGTCACCTCGACAGCCTTCTCCAACCTTTTCCAACGCAGCGGTTCTACGTCTCAATCCACCAACGGTAGTACGGCTCCTATGGCAATAGGTAGAGATCAGAATAGACGCCTGTCTGTCACCACGATTGGCCTTTCAGGCACTGGCCCTGCTCCGCCCTCTACGCCATTCGCAACCTTGCGACGTGGTAGCATCTCCACCAACAACTCAGACTCGATTGATGAGAATGCCGTCGAGGACGACGAGACGTCCCGCACGGCTCCCACCACTCCCTTTACTCGTCGTATGAGCTTCGGTGCACAAGCAATGCGTTCGATGCGAACGCCTGGTGGCACAAGCCCAGGCACTAATGGTAGGCCCGACCTAGCGAGATGTTCTTCTGGTGGCAATGTTCGCCCGTCTCTGTCCACTTCGGCTCCGATGTCGGCTGGCCGAAGAAACAGTTCACAGGCAAGCATTGTTCTACATACAAGAATACCTTCTGACATGATTTCTGCTGCTCGTCCAGACCCAGGCTATAACTGGTCCGAGCAACTTAGATCCCGCGCTGAAAGTAGCGTATCGGGCGCCCGCCCCTCCTTTGCATCCACCGGCAATGGTTCGCCGCCTCGGGGAACCAACAATCTCCATGACCGAGCAAAGTCCATTTCCGACATGCCGGCTCCGCCCCAGCAAGCAGCCGCTGTGAAGCCTAAGCCTCCTCAGCGCAAGCCTGATGCCATGCAGGAGCGCATCCTCAAGGGCGATTTCTACATGGACTGATGAGGCATCAGTCCCACAAGCGAGTGTGCATTCAATCGTATTCCTCGCTTGTACCATCAAGGGAAAAAAGGAAAAAGAAAACCCCGGTGGCTGAAAATGCCATCGATACTCAACAACACCTCTATGCAAAGGCACGATCCAATATCCCAGCACTTTGCAGCAGACCGCAAGCCATTTGCCGTTGCACGTCTGCAGATATTTCGCCTTTGTTGTTTCTGTTTCACGACCCTTTAACTGATGTCATTCGCTTCAATAATGACATCTGGCGTTGGACTATGGATGGTCTATGCAGGAACAAACCAGCAGTTTCGCTGCACAAGCCAAGAAATCTTGGCAACATGCAATCGCCTTAAACGCCGCGTCTATAAATGACTCGTAACGGTTTTAGATTGGTCGAGAGAACTTGCAAGATGATCGGTCGGAGGCATGCATTGCACTTTGCTTTCTACGCGTAGAAGACGCCGAACAAAGCAGACTTGATCCTTAGCAAAATAATTACATGATTTGTGGCGTTATGCTCTGGGGTAAAAGAGGGACGGACCAAGTACTTTACAGCGAAGCTTTGTATGACATGGAAGATCGGTGTCACCAATTCGAGTTAAGGGTACTCGAGAAGGGCATGAACATCTTGCTAGGCTACGAATAAATGAATGACAAAATTTGTGGTTTCCGAACCGAGTACATCGTGCGATTAAAACCTCACTTGCAAATACTGTGATGCAAATGTGGCTTAAGACTGTAATGACATTGATGAGACTGTTATTGTTACCATTGAGATATGAGAGAGGTAAGGCCGGTTTCCGTCAACTCCATGCTACAACCCAATATAATAATAAAAATAGATATCCCTCTTTCCATGCACCCACATAATGTGCAATGTCTTGGATGTCAACGCCCGGGATATCCACACTAACAGGGTGATGAATATTCCCATAAGAAAAGCCACATGTAATAAGTAATCCTCCACTCGAAGCCTTCGCTCTGAACTATATTCACATACACTTCGCTTGGCCCCGTGGCAGGGCTTGTTCGTACACTGCTTCTCGCCTGATGCCACCAATGAGGTCGATGTCACACGCCACATAATGTTGATAAGCAGGAGGAGAGCAGGCGGGCAGACTTTCGCCTAATGTCCGTCTATCCGAATTGAAAAGGCACAGCGGGACCGCCGCCGCCGCGACCGCCGGCCCCGGGCCCCGGTAGACCCTCGCCCGTCATGGATCCGAGGAGCTCCCAGCGCAGGTAATCGTCCGGGGCGGTGGCCGTGCCGAAGCCGCCAAAGGTGAGGTCCATGGCCTGCTCGAAGCCGTCGCCGAGGAGTTGTAGTCGAAGTCGGACGTCAGCGTGTTGTTGAGGTAGGGCATGACGTTCTGCATGCCGAGGACGTAGTTGGGGTCCTGTTGTTCCGGTGGCGGCGGCGGGACGCCGCCCGTCGTCGTCGTGGCCGGGTCGTACATGAAGGGCTGCGGCCCGCTGGTGCCTGTGAGCCAGGGAGGCAGGCTGGCCGGCGTCGCACCGGTCCCGTTGCTGTTGTTGTTACTGTTGCTGCTCTGGTTGCCTGTGGCGATCTCGGAAAGCAGTTGTAGTGGTGTATTGGCAGAGTTGTACTGGTTGGGAGGTTGCTGTTGTGGCGTTGATTGCTGTTGCTGCTGTGGCGTGTGTTGCTGTTGGCTTGATTGTTGTGCCTGATGCTGATGCTGCTGGGGAAGAGAGGCTGCATTCTCGTTCGGCCTGCCATTACCGGCGTCCGTTGACTGCTGCTCTCTCTTCACCTGGTCGCTTTTACCTTGCTTCTGGAACCAACTCCGGAGCATGACCAGTACGACGAGGAACTTGCCCGGGGGGCGGGACTTCTCGTGCGTGGCCGTATCGCGAAATTTGTCGAGGAGCTTCTCGATATACTCCTCCACTTTCATATGGTCCTTATTAATCACCTTACCAAGCTCCGAATTGGGCGTGCTGGCGCTGAAGTACATCTTGATAAGAACGACAACCGCGTAAGCAACCCGTACGAAGTTGAAGACAGGGAGGCACCGTATGCTTTGCACATCCATGGAGAGGAAGGACTCAAAAATCCCGTCAATGGCCGTGAGACAAGACGAGAGCGCTCCGATATGAGCTGCCGTCAGCGTCTCGTTGAGGCCCGGCACTGGGTCTTGCAAGGAATCGGAGTTGAAGTTTTGCATTCCTTCGTTCGGCTTTTCCACGTACAGAGCGATCTCATGCATGTAAAGACTCAGAACATGGAAGCTTAGTGATAAGGAAGCTGCAAGTGGTCAGCTTCAGACTTCTTGTATTGGGGACTCGTGTTTTAACTTACGTTGTTTCGCCGACGGCGGAATATTCTCGCTATACTTGGCCAAGTCTCGTTCGAACCCCCGTAGTGCATACTGCACCTTGGGCTCCGCAACATTCACGATGGCATTGGGATCGTCCATTGAAAACTGAATACCGACCTCTTCGGCCAGACGATGCGTCCAAACGAGATGGCAGAGATATTTGTCGGTGGGGGCAGCCTCTGGTGAGGACTCCAGAATATCCATACACTCCGTCATGAACGACGTCCATCTGACAAGGTTGGGCCTGTGTAGGGCCATAGCTACGTTGGAGGCTAGGAAATAACAGGCCAGCCAGGCCCGTCGACATTCGAGGGCCGACGGGTCCGGGAGGGGGTCCTTCCTTAAGGGGTGGTTTTGCCATGTGTAAGGCACAAACCTCGATTTCGGGTTGTTGCGCCGTCTCCCTAATCCAACATCAATGGCCATAACCGCGCCAACGTGGACCATCTGATAGAACTTGAGTTCCTCAAAATGTTCAGGAGGGTAGTACCAAATAACAGAGACCTGCAGAGCCTGGACCATCTCCAGGCTCTTTTCGCCATTTATTATGACCTTTTCGGCAAAGATTTGGGTCAGCTCTTTGACCAAGGGTCGCTGAACCGAGTACACCTCTGAAGACGCAGCTGCCATGACGGATAAGAAAAGGAGCGGCTTGAACTTTCGCAACTCCGCAGCGGTCATTTCACGAGGGAACACAACGGCAGGCAAGTGCGCTATCATATGATCGTTGTAGCGGGCGAAGTAGGCATCGGCCTGGTCCATTGTTAACACACCGCGATCAACAACATCGGGATTGAAATAGTCGTGACCCTTTGAGGATCGCCCAGGGGAAGTTTGCGCGACATCGAGTGGGTTGTCTCTTGACTCGGTGAACTTCCGTTTTTGGCCAGCTGCGGCCGGCGGCGTAAATATGTTATCATGTTTCACTGTCGCGTACTGCTGTGGCGGGTTCTGCGCCGGAGGTGGGCCCCATGGACGCTGAGGAGCAGCAGCTTGGTACTGTGCATTGATATACCCATTCTGTTCCTCGGGCGATGGTTGATGAACCGGGGCTCCGGGTGCGCCGCCCCGCGTTGCCTGTAAGCTGGCCGTTAGAGCGTCGATCTTCTTCTCGAGCTCAGCAACACGGCTGTCCGTCTTCTTCTGGCGCTTGCGCGTGGGCTGGGTGACGACGCAATTGCGCCCGGCCTTGGCACATCTCTTACACGCCCCTCGGGGTTGGCCGGGTCGGGTTCGCATTTGACCTTCAGTCCGCGGCAGGCTTCGCATGCGCGCGGGCGCTTCGGATCGTTGGGGTCGTTGGGGTTGCCGCCGTTCGGGTCCGCGCCAGGAGTCTCATGATTCAGCGCCAGATGCGATGCGGTGGGTGTCAGAGGAGTGTGAGGTGCGCCGTAGGTCTGGGCGGACGGCGGCCCTACAGGCGATGGGCCCTCACTAGGGGAGTCGATGATGGAAGCGACTTCTGCAGGTGGCTGACTTGCATAGCTGTGATTACTTGGCGGCTGCGACGGCTGGTATTGTTGCTGTTGCTGTTGCTGTTGCTGTTGTGGGTGGTGTTGGTGGTGGTGTTGGTGGTGAGCAGCAGGTTGCAATGGCGGTTGTGCATCGGTCGGGTTAGTGACGACAATTGAGTCCTCGCGCAGTCGAGGATCAATTTGGTGCTCGTCCATGGCGGAGCAGCAAATGGAGCTCAGTCTCCCGAAGCACTGGACTGGACTGGGACTGGGCCGGGTGGTAACAATTTCCCCAGGTTTAGTGAGGATGGGCCGGTGAGAAGAGAGATGAATTCGCCGGTTGAACGGTGCTCAAAGAGTTCCGTCGCCGACGTCAGGACACTTCAGGACTCTGGAGTCTAGGCAGGCAGAAGGGTGGTGAGAAGGATGGCTAGCAAGAAGTTTTGGCCCCCCTTGGCTGTTACTCAGTGGATAACCAGCTACCTGCCAAAGCCTAGCACTTTGGCCTGCAAACCAAGTATTCTTCCACCAGAAGCTAACAGAGTTGCTGCTTGGGGGCGATCCTGGCGGTTATTCCTCGGCAGAGACGTCACCACTCGACTTTCGTATAATCAGACCTTTGAACAAAGCTCAACACGACTTTCCCGTGATATAGTAGGCGCAGCATCTTCAGAAACGAATTCGACGTGTAAAAAGAAGAGTCACAAATGGAACTCATCCAGAAGTCCTTGGTATGCAGTTGGGTTGGGTTGGGCAGTCCGGAATACTTGAGCCGGTCCTGTTACACCAACAAACCCGACATTTGAAAGAGTTTCCTGGGCGGCTGAGAAATGCTGGGCAAACCTTCCAACATCGACTGGCTTTTGCACTCTGGTATGCTCGCAACGAACTCCCAACAACTGTCATTCTTCCGTCCCGCGACACAACGACACAATTCTTAGAGGGGCACACCTGCTTGGTCCAGCTGCATAAGTATCCGTGACCGAAGCCAAGCGTGGGGATCAATTGTTTCTATGCAATCCAAGTCCTAGCTCTCCAAGTCAGTCAATCGCTCGTCCAATTGATCGGCTTAATCCTAGGGGCCGACAGCTGTCAGTGCCCTTTCCACCCTTGAAGCCTGTCACACGCGCTGCCTGGATGGCACATCAGGTTTGTTTCATAGGAGTGTTGTCAGGAAAACCCGGGCAATGAATCAATCATAACCATCCAGAGTCCAGGGAAATCCTTCTAGGGCTAAACCCGCGATGCATCAGCCTAGATAACTTCATGGTAGTACTGCGTCGCGCTCTACGCCCAGTGCATCTTACGGTTAGGTAATGAGTGCTGCTAGATATGTAAACTCGAACGGGACGAATAATGCCTCGATGAGTATACAGGAGGATCAATTATGTGTAAGAAGACTAGGGTGTATGTTTTAACTTGTATGTCTTCGCCGTAATGATCGAGGGTTTTCTCGGTGGCAGCAAGCTTCAAGGGTCCGTTCCGCCGGGTTCCTGAAGTTATCGCCGATGATCTGCTACCGCAGCCGACGAGTTATTCGCAGCCCAGGAAAGGCGAAGTAGCAAGTGCCAAGCCGTATGTCTAGGACCCGGGCGCGCGGATTCATGTGTGGCTGGCTGACTACAACAGCAGCCAGGACCCTCCGAGGGGCTGAGTAAGACTTAGTAAATTCACCACCTCAAAATATCACATAGAAACAGCTGAGCTCCAAGCTCGGGGGGTTAACCGAATGTTTTCTTAGCAGTTCTTCACGACTATGCACCAAACTTCGCCCGGGACTGACTTCTCCGCCGCCCCGGCGTCTCCTGTCCGCATGTCTCGTTTCAACCAAGCAGTCGAATCCACCCTCGTAACCATGACGATCCATGCCGATGGGTGGAAAGAAGCATTGTGGTTATGGCCCGCCAAATGCTGCTGTTACTCGATCTACTATCCGCTCCGCGGCCTGTACCTATGCGCCCGGCACGCAAAGCGAACCCCGGGGGAAGTCGGCCTAGCCTGGCGCCGGCGCCGCGTCAGGACGCGCAAGATCCGCAAGAGCAAGCCCATCATCATCACCCAGCAACAGAACCTCGACGACGCGTCAAAACCCGCATCCTTCCTGTACCTGCCGCTGGAGCTCCGCCTCAAGATCTACGACCTCGCGCTCGGCGCGCCGTGCCTCGTCGAGCCGCACCTCGGCAAGCCCGAGTGGCACCCCCGCCCCTGCCTCTGGCGGCACGGCCAGCGCATCCGGGCCGACGACGAGGTAGCCGGGCGAGGACGAGGTGCCGTGGGGGTGGTTCGCGCCGCCCGGCCATTCGAGGCTGCTGCGCACCTGCCGCGCCATGTACGGCGACTTGCTGCACCGCCTGTACGGGGACAATACCGTCTCGCTCGTCGGCGCCGAGGTGGTGCACTACTTCGGCCGGAACGCGAGCCCCGAGGGCCTGGGGCTCGTCCGGCACGTCCACACCGCCCTCGTCGTGAGCTGCCGTGGGTGGGAGTCGCGGCAGGAGCAGGAGCCGCTCGAGCAGGCGGTGCGCAGTCTGCAGGAGCTGTTCCTGAGCCTGGAGCAGCTGAATCTCGACGTGACTGTCGTCGGTGGACATCCCGTCCAGCCGGAGGCGTTCTGGGATTAACCGCGCAGGGATGTGCTGGAGCGCCACCTCGCCAATCTCCACGAGTTAAGGCTCAAGGTCACGGGCTATAGACTCGGGGCCCGTTCCCCATGCGTGCGACGTCCACGGCCGTGGCACGAGCAACTACCAACGTGGAACGAAGATGATTATCAGGCTTTGAAAGCCGCGGTTTGCAAGGCATCGCCAAAATTTTGATTCTCCTTCTACCTGGTATCGCGGACGAAATATCTAGTCTATGGTGGTTGGTGGTACAGGGGGTGTGAACCAATAATTACACCGAACTCCAGGCTCAAGGAACTCGAAGAAGAGTCCAGAAAAATGGGTTATCGTACAAGCTCGACCGGAGCAAATGTCCCACGTATCAGCTGATTCCGAACCTGGTCTTGATCCACTGCAACTTCCAGTCCTTGGCCTGGACCGAGATAGGCTCCGTGGGCAGCATGGCGTCGAAACCGTGAGGCACCCCCTGAAATACCCTGTACATGAAGTCTTGCCTTCCGGGTCTTTCCATGAAGCAAACCACCTCGTCGAGTAACGGGTCCATATCGCCAACATAGGCGGCTGTCGGGGGAAGTTTGGCGAAGTCGCACTTTCTTGCTTCTGCCGGGGACACAACGTCGGAAAATTCGACCTGTTTGCCCTGTATGACCGACTGCCATGCGAAGGCGCATGCTTCCCGGTTGAAGAACGGCCCGTTCTTGCTGAGGCGTCGCATGGAAGCCGTGTCGCATCTCCAGTCCAGCATCGGGGCTTCCAGAAACAGGCCGCACAGCTCGGGCAAACCAGACTTGGCCGTCTCTTGCTCGTGGACCAAGGTCAAGGCGGCCCCGGCGGCAAGTGCACCGCCCGCCGAGGCTCCATATAGGAGCAGCCGGTCGTGGTCGAACTCGACGTTTTCCCAGCACCATACCAGGGCTTCGTAGCAGTCCCTGGCCAGGCCCACGCCATGGTTCTCGGGGGAGCGTTCGTACTCCACGCTCACGGTGACCGCGCCCAGCGCCTCGGCCCATATGGGACCGTTTACGTGCAGCCCCACGTAACGGTCTGACCCGGCCATGGCTCCCCCGTGGCAGAAGACTATGCAGGGTCTTTTGGGGTCACTGTTGCCACTAGGGGATACTGTCGTGACGTTGATAATGCCGGTTCTTGGTGCGGAGCGAGAGAAGGATGCCTCCTCGACTTTGATCCTGCCATCACTCCGTGCCTGCATCAGGCACTCTCTGGCCTCCCGTGCCCCACGTTCCCGGGGTTGTCGAAGATGGCGTATGGCGTCGGTATACTCTCGTGGCCAGCATCCAAACCGCTCTTGCCTGTCAAATTCATCTTGGAACGCTTGGAGCAGTTGGGGGCCCCGCATATTTATGTGTGTGTGTGTGTGTGTGTGTGTGTTTTGTTTGTGTTTGTGTTTTTGCTGCGCAGATAGCTGGGCGACAAGGAGAAAAGGAGCAGCCGCAAGCCCGAATCAGAGAGCAGGCGAGTTAAGTAATTACTTAGTAAGTAAATGGGTTCGAGAAGGGTAAAAAATTCTGCTGCAGAAGGGGTGTGGCGTATTTAAGATTTGAGCTTTCGATATAACATTTAATAGTAGGGCGAAGTCGTGTAACGGCGGGTGGCTCCTGCTTCTCGCCCTGCTCGCCCGGCGGGATGAGCATCCCAAAAAAAAATTACTAGCTCTGTTGCACGGGTTGCACAGCGGCACGACCTGCGCAAAGGATATGACTCGACGTGAGTTCGATGCTTTCTCGGATATACACGGCCGCCCGTCTTCTTCTTCTTCGCCAGCCTGTGAGTCTGTGACACCACGGGCGGCAGGACCCCTACTATAATAGGTCGTCATGACGGCGACCTGCAGCTTATCGGTTGCAGAGCAATTGACCGGTTGGCGACACACTGGCGACACACCCGATTTACAGGAACAGCCGCATGGGAACTCCCGTCTTTTCTCCCCGACGAACTGCAGATTTGATTTTTGACTAGGGCCAGGAAAAGGAAACCAAGGATCTCGTGGTCCTGGAATCCATTCCTGTCATTTCTCAGAAACACCGTGAATCTCCTGATATGCAAGGGATGTGTCATGGTCCTATTCTTATTCTTTTAGCGCGGTGGAGTTGCCCGGCACTCGTGACTGCCTCTCTATACTCGGCAGCGCGGTTTGGACTGGGGTTGTTCGGCACACACACTAGGAGCCAGGCCGGCGGGTATAGCAGTCCGAATCCTATCCCTCGGAAGGCTCGGTAAAACGATTGACGGCGGATTGACAGGGTTTGTTAGCAGGGTTATGTCAGACTAGTAGCTTGTTTATGGCACAGACGTATAATTAATGATTCCTGGTAAATTATACCCCAGCAAGCAGCCACTATCGATAGAAGAAGGGAAAACAAACTTCATCCCTCGATATGCTTGAGATGTATGAGAAGTCTGGTACTATATCTATATTTGTACTCTGGGACAATGTACCGGCCCTTGCAGCCTAAGTTCGGCAATAAACGTCAACAGCCTAGACTCGGCATTTCCGCTCTCCCTATGGCAATTATAGCCAAGTCTGGCTTATTTATACCATTTCCCGCTAGGTTCTCCCTTACGTTGTGACAGCACCATCATGAGTAGATATCGGACCACAAAGAGATGAGGGTATCCCTATGGAATCATCTCTAGACTGTTCCACAAATAGACGCTGACGAAAGCATGGGTCGTTTTTCGACCTTGAGAAGCCCCCGTTCTATTCTACTGACTTGTTGCACTTTGATCGGTCGATGCTGAGACCATTGCATGCAAAAGACCGTACGGAATTGCTCGAAACAAACCAAGTGAGAACACACAGGTAATGGGAAGTCCCTCAGTGGACTATCAAAACAAAAACTCAAACAGCAACCCCTCTGGTCCTTTCCAATTTAAACTGCTAGGCCTGGTTGCTATGAAGCCTACATCAAGAAACGACATGGAGGCTGCACCCCAAGTCAAAGTAATCATGAAGATCCGGTCTGAGAAAAGGGGTTTAACATTTGTCTTGGTATGTTAATAATATAGAAGATGAACATTGTGATGCCAACTTCTTGTTCGTTAAGCAGTAACAACTCTAATAATTCTAACAATGGGTTTCTAGATTACTATAGTCCTTGTCACATGTTATGAGTTCACTAATTAACCGTTGTATAGTAGACGTCTTAAAGGCACGACTGCCACTTCCGGCAATATGCAGGTGACAGCGTTGCATTCCATGGTAAGTCTTTCCGGGAATAAGCCTATTACACATGATATTAGTGGCTGAAGTCCTATATGGTATTATACTTATTATGACGAATGACTAGAAGGCTTAGGGTGGCTGACAAGACAATAAATGTTTCCCATAACATGCATGTGCATACACGTAAAGACTTATTGGATAGATTGGTTACTGATACTGTTGAGTGCTTCAGTTTAGGTGAGACCCCTGAACCTTGCGGGGACGAGCCTTTCTTTCAATTAGAGCAAAGCCGAGGATACTCACAAACAAGTGACCCTACGGACCTAAGAAAAATGCAGATGAACGATGGCCGGATGGCCCGGATGGGCAGGATGGGCCGGACGGGACATCGAGGAAAGTACCAGAACCTGTACAGCGGCAACCATAGAATAGGGGGCTCTCAGCATCAAACTACATATAAATCGTGTCTTGGCCTGCATCAGTGTGTAATATCATGACACCCCTTCCATATGTTGGTGTACGGCATCGATCCGTATATCTCTTCTACATATGCCTGTACTTGCAGTAAATCCAGAGGGGATCATGATGGACAAGACTGCCAGACCAGACGATGATGCGTGAACAGGGGAAGAAAGAAGCAACATGACCCGAGCTGGCAGATGAATACGGTATCCACTCTTGCCTTGAGCGATGCTGGCTCTTGGCATTGTCCCAATCCACGGATTTTGCCATGATTGATGCCATCTCAACATGCCCCATGTTTTGGCTGAGATAAGCCATAGTAGACATAGGGAGCAATCGACAGCCATGAGTAATCCATACCGGTATCCGACATACCACCCAGGTCCTACGAAATACGCAGCTCACATATGTAGCTAGGTCGAGCGACAAGAGTCGAATCAGAGTACATATCCCTGAAATCCCATCAGATCAGGCTGCAGAACCGGACTCGCTGCTTGAAACCAGTGCCCTCGGCCCATGAAGAGCCGAGTTCGTCCAGCGAATCTGATCCTCGTCATCGTCGTCGGTTCCCTTGTTGATGCAAGGCATCCAGGGACCAGGCGCCTCTTCGTCCGTCGAGTTTGAGGTTCGTCTCCTCCTATCCGGCTTCGGGGGCAGAGGCGGGAGCCTTCCTTTGGCCCGCCAGGCGTACTTCTTCGAGGTCTCGTGGTTGGTGGCCACCACAAAGAACCGCGGCCCTTGGAAATCCGTCACCAGGTGCTCGAGGCCGCCGCCGCGTAGGAGGGCGCAGGCGCCCGGCCGGTATGGGACCTTGACTCCGAGCTCCGGTAAGCATAGATTGCCGCCTATAAGAGCAGCAGCAAAGCGACGTTAGCAGTTAATACAGCGAAAGGGAAGGCTCGGCCATGGAGATTGTGAGGGTTAATCCGAGAAATGGAGCTATTCTTATCTGTATAATTCCCCAAACTCACCAGGCCCGCCAGGCCTCCCTGGAAATCTCCAGTGTCACGGTGTCGCTGCGTGTGGGCATTGACGTCCAACGCAAACAGGCTGCAGAAGTCCTGTTCGTTCGTCACCACCTTGGCGGAGTCCGGGAGCTCCGCGAAGATCTCCAGGCATTCCTTGTAGTGGTCCGGGGCTAGAGGTTGCATGAGGGAACGGATGAGGTCCGAGGCGGTGCCAAAGACGGCGCACATGAACTGCGGCATCATCTTCAGGCACCACAGTTCGCCCTCGAAACTTTGGCGGACGCCGGTGTCTTTGGTCCGCCAGATGTTGCGGCTATGCCAGTCACCTTTCATGGACCAACATCCGTAGTGTGCCACGCCCATTTTGGCGTTCGGCAGGGTCTGTATGGTTGCCAGTCCCGGAACGAGCTCTGGGTGCTTCTGGAGAATGTACCGATCAATGGCATGACGCTTGGTCTCAGGTCGTGGGATGGCTGTGTAAAATTTCATGAGGTCTATGGCGCGGATGAATTTGTCGAACACCTCATTGCCGTAAAGAGACTGTATCAAGTTCTCGCAGTTGACAAAGACCAACCGACGATTCTGGTCTAGCACAATGAACAAATCATCCTCGAGCATTTTCCACACAGACTCAGGAGTTGATGAATCAATGAGGTAGCTCCTGAAATAGTCAATATCATAGCGCCCATTGTTCCACGCCTGTTGCCAATTAGACCTGATGACACTGAGCACAGGCTCTAGCTCGGGATGATCCTGTTGTAGCCCTGCCACGTCCCGGATGCCTTGACGCTGTTCTGCGTTTAGATGTAACCAGAAATGCTCTTGTGATAAGGAGCGAAGTGTAGCAAGAGTACCATGACCTGTCAAGCCCTCAAAGCTGCTGGTAGAATCGGACTGCTGGGGGTCTTTCTGGCCATGGCCCGGTACCAGCCCAGGAAACTCTCGGCTTTTCTCGAGATACAGCCGTGCCATTAGAAGTTTGTTGTTCAGCAATGCTCATGACGGGCTGGGTGAGCACTTGCTTTCTCAGCGAAGCAGATGATCTTGCTCTTCTGGAATCATCATAAGTCTTCTCATTGCTTACATCCAGGTCCTTTGCCCATAGAATGCGTGCCTTCTTGGTTTCCATGGAGAAGCAGAGCTCGAGCGAGTCGGCTGTGTCCTGAATCACTTCGTAGGCCCCATCGTCTGCGGCGTACATGGCAAGCGTGACTAGGTTGGTATTTGAGATTTGCGAAAAGAAGGCAGTGAGCCGGGAGATTTCCGCTTGAGATCCTCGAAGATTGGTTCAAGGACTTCAACCTGGACATTCTGGTTAGTATTTTCGCCATATCCTGTATCAGACGGAAGACCTTACCATTCCCGAATCCAATTGGTGTGAAACATTACCTGCCCAGGAGGAAAGGACACCAAAAGGATCTCCTTGGATGGTGGCTGTCCGTTTGCCAAGTCGAACCAGGCCGGTTCGCTCATGTTCTTCATCCCCTAGTTCCTGGTAGGTTTTGATCTTTGCAGCGGCCTTGCTGCTTTTATTCATATCTGCCAAGAGCGATTCGATTGTCTCTTCATCGGGGATGTGAGGCGGCGCCTCTGCCTGAAGGTATGGCATTGCGCTAGGAAGGGAGGTGCCTGCGCAGGTGTAGGGGAATCGAAGAAGCTCCAATCAAGGTCAAACAGATGAGCCTCCCACTTTAGTAGGCGACTGGAGTTACGACACTGGAAGGTAGGCACTAGAACGCCACAGATGCAGTGCAAACAGGCACACCTGGTTGTTTGTAAGTACGTACGTATAGATGTAGGTGTAGGTAGGTCCCCAACACAAACAAACCAGAAGTTGCTCTGCAATTGCTAAGGGAAGCAAGCTGCATCATCAATGTTTGAAGCATGCGTAGATAGGCAGATGGCCATATATTGTCTTCTCTACACTAGAGGTAGTCCATTTACAAGATCCATCTTGATGTCCCAGTCGAGATTCCACTGTGAAGGGATCTTCCTCCACTTCGTGCCATACAATATATGCTATAAAATACAACTCCGTTTTTTGCAAAATAAGATTGTGCATGCTTGCTGCTTACGAAAAACCGCAGCCCAAGGTATCAACTATCGCTATGCTAAATTCCATGAAGTCTATACGCCCAACAACGCCCAGGCATCAAATCATCGTTCGTATCTTGGCAGGGGTTCCCTCTCATGATTGCTTCTATAAGGGGGGTGGCCATTAGACGGGCCAGCGATATTGCCGAGGAGGTCGTGTGCACCATATGAACCTCCCTCATCAAAATTGGGCGCCGAAGGTTCGTGTTCATGGCCTCCGGAAGGGCCTGCAACATCCATGGCTGGGGCCGAGGGCCCGCCATTGGTATACTCTTCTGGGACGTCTGGGGGTGCACTGGCCTCGTCCAACAGGCGGCGCCGCTCCATCTCCTGCTTATCCTCTGTCGGGTGGGAAGAAGCTGCTAGCGATAGGTCTGTCAGGGTAGGCGCCGAAGGACCCTCTTGGCTGTTGCCCGGTGCCACAGATGGCACGGCAGACGACCCATATGCACCGGCAGTAGATGATAATTGATTCCCTGGTGCTGATGGATGAGATGGCCCAGCCGCGGACTCAGGCCCCGCGAGAGAGGGCTGACTGGGCAACAGGCGCATCTCGGCTTGTCGTACCCGTTCCTTATCGGTCAACACCGTCTGGTCAGGTATTTGCGGCGGTGCTACATAGGCCGGTGCTTGCGGCTCTTGCGGCTCTCTCCGATGTGATTCTTGCCGATGGAGATCTTGGTATGTTGTTGGGCGTGTGTGTGGAGAGGGGAAGTAACTCTGTGTATCCTCGAACGGTGATACGTACTCTCCTGTCTCATCATAATACTCGTCATCGGGGGCATTTTGCCAAGTATAGTCTGGCTGGTCCGATTCGGGGGCAAGGCCCTGGTTTGAAGGAGATTCCAAGGTAGGACCAGGCCGTGCCACGGCCTTACCCCGTGTCCGATTGCTATCGACGCTGCCCACCACGACTTCGATCGGAACGTAGATGACACCCTTCTCGCGACGAATATGGTCCGTATCAACGATGGTCCCATTCCAATTCGCGAGCCTGCTTATGTTATTCTCCTGAGAGCCAATCAAAGGAGAAGAAGGCCCGGCGGGTACAGATACAGACCCCAGACGGCCAGGCGGCTGTGAACCATGCTGAGTTTGACCAGCTAGCCTTCCGCCCAAGTCGATCACAACTTCCACGTAGTACTTGAAACTGATCAAGCCACCCGGAACACCTCTTATGCTTGGAAACACATCCTCGGGTACCCGTACTGATGTCGTGATATTGGCTGACAAACTAGTCGGATCGATGATCAGAGGCGCAACAGACTGAGATAAATCTTTCCGGAACACGCTGCAAGACCCTGCGGATGATAGAGAAAGGCCGCCTAGACCTGTCTTGGATTTTGGATAATACTCCTCTCGCTCGAGACGCTTTGCATCTTCCTCGGATAGCTCTTTGAACATGGACGTCGGCGGTGCATAGTCGACGCGTCCCTGTCTGTAGAATGTGACAATAATGCCGTGAAGGCTCTTTATGCGACGGTTGTGATGGATCTTGATCCTGACGGGTAGCAAATCTCCAGGTAAGCAACCACCCTTGAGAAGCTCTACGGTGGCTGTAATCTCGCGACCTGCGACCTCTGCCACAGGTCCCGAGTACTTGCTACCGTTAACGGACCCGGCGCTGACATCGGTTCCCCTGAAGTAGTTGCTAGCGTTGCTAGCAGCGCTCTCTCCGCTGATCTCGCTCTGCATGTCACTTTGAACGGGGCTGCGCGGTAAGCCTAGTCCGTCATACAACGGACGAGCATGATCCTCGACTGTGGCCGAGCCGTCATTCGAGTTTTCGTTGGCCCTCGTCGAGTCCATGTCAGAAGCTGGCTCGGGGGTATCCGTTGAAGCGGAGTCTCTTTGGTTTGTCCCTGTTGCCGTTGAGTTGGTGGTTCGCTTCCGTTTCGCCCGCTTATGCATTGCTTGCATTGTTACGTTCCTCTCTCGCGGCGGCGACAGTAAGCCGATATCAACCTTCTCTATCAGAGCTATTTTCCTCTCCACACTTGTTGTCGGAGCCATGGTGGTTGGTCGCGTTAAAGTGGCAGTAATCATATACGATATTGTGCCTCGTTCGAACTACTAGCGATGAGCAACGAGCCAAAGTCGTGAGAAGTGCAAAAGAGGAACCTACATCAATACTGCTTGGCAGTCCTTTGGATGGAAAGATAAGATCGAATTTAAATTCCCATTTCCTTGCCGCCAACCTGCCCTCGCCGCAAAGTACCTGTTCGTCCTGGAAGAGCGAGGCCTGCCCATTGCCGTAGTATCGAAAGTTCTTGTTTCCGTCGTGGGGTGTGTGAGCCGGATTGATGGGAGCCAGCTGGGCGGCGGCCCCAGCATTTTTGAACACGCGGACGAAGCCATGCAGGGCCACGGTAAGGTGAGTGATGCGAACGGGTTTGATGACGGTCAGGACGATGGAGCCAGTGACATGGTCACCGGCCGAGTATTGGCGATGCGGCTCGTCGGGTCGGACATGAAAGTCGGCGAGGTTGCGGGTTCGGGAGCGAAGGGGCAGGGTGAAGCGCGAGAAGAACGACGAGGCCCTTGACGGCTGATCTTCAAGCGGCAGGTCGGCAGTACGGTCGACGGTAGCACCCATCTATGCTAATTCTATTACCCGGACGACGATGTGCGTGCCACACATGACACCACACGAGATCTGTCGTCGTTCGCGCTCGTTCTAAATGGACTCGGTGATGCGCTGGGAGGTTGTCGCGCGACCATTCCTGGGGGGGGGGGCACGCGTCTGACTCGGGGCGGGCGTTGGCGATGGGCCACCTTTGGGTGAGCGAAACCGGCCTAAAGGGGCTGCGCGCGCAGGCAAGGCAGCGACGCCGACAGCGACAGCGAGACGGCCAGCGGTCGTGAATTGGTAAAATGGACAAGAATAGCCGGCGGGCAGAAAATTGCCGAGAATCAGTTGATTGATTCAATTATCTCTTGGAGCAGTTCGGGTTCACAAGGGCTTGGGTATTGCATGTGCCAAGCTGTAGGAGGGTCTTGGTAGGAAAGACTGGGCAGCGGGTGCCAAGAGATGGCCATCAGCTTAGGTATTAATAGGTTAACTCGAGGGGTTCTGGGGGAGCCTTCTCACGTCTTGCCTTGACTTTCAATCGCGGGGGCCAGGAAAATCCACGCCTGGCGCTTGTCGCACGTTTCGGGTACTTGGCTGATACCTATAGCCAACCAGTCGGATCAACCTTACGAGAATCCGGAGATTCTGCTCTCACCCGTCTAATCCCGGCCTATTCCCAGCGTTGGGCGTAAGAAAAAGCAATACCTGCAAAACGCATATACTGGACATATGTCTGTCACAATACATGCCATCCGTCGAACAACAGTCCTCAATCATCAGGGCAAGCAATATTACCTCTGTTGGGGAAAGGTGCCGCCCTGGTTTTCAAATCGGACGATGTGGATGGGTAGTGTGTACCTAAAATAAATATGTAGCAGGTAGTACGATGGTGCCCCCGTCGGGTCGGAATAGAACCGGTCTAACGGTGGTTCCTGTCCCAGTCCTGACCCATGCATCAGATATGTAGTTGCTGAGGTGCCACAAGAAAAGCATCTGCCTGGCTGTACAAGCTTTTAGTCACTGTTCGGATTACCCACCAGACTCCTTCGTCGACATACTCCTGCAATGCTCTATGTGACATGACAGGTGTTACTCGAACCGTGTTCACCACGATACCATTGCATGCCGTTATCTATGCCAGTACATGACTTACCTCACTGATGCACAGAGAAGGACCTGTCTAATCTACATAGATGAACAATGTGCTGGGGTGGATGTTGGTAGAGTAGATGAAACGCGGCATGTTGGGATGTGGGTAATAAGACTGCAAGTGTGGTTTTCAGTCATTGCTATTCATAGCTTGCGATTGAGCAACACGAGCAACAGCAGAAAATGCCTTATTCCCGCAGCAGAGCTCTGATGTGTCTTGCTGATGTTCAGATTGTGGCAGAAAGCACAGTTCCTGTTTATCTGTGAGAGTACACCTGCATCTTTCGCTGTGAAACATTGCATTAGTCGGGCAGGAAGCCAAGTAGATGCAAACGCAGTACAGTACAGTACAGCTTCGACTCGCCAAGTGCTGTACAAGTTTTTGAATTGGCACTATATTAGTAGTCGCAAAGAAACATTGACGTTGGACGCTGAGGCTCTGAGAGCCGTTCGCGGTCTTCCAAATGTAGGACACGACCAGCGAATCAGAAGTGACGGGGCAAGGCCCGTAAGCCGTAAGCAAACTGTAAGAAGAAGGAAGGCCTAAGCGGGATCATTAGCTACCTGGAGGCGTTTGGTTTCGCTTGATACATACATTGAACATAGTCCTCAGTGAGTCTTTGGTCTCCCAAGGCCTGCGAACGTATGTATATCGGGATTCCTCTTGCTTGACCCCTCCCGTCATGTAGCCTCCCGAACACCCTTGGCAAAGCTTGGTACGTTTTTCACGCCAGGAGTTACAATCAGCCCAAGAGCCAGGGACATGAACGTGAGCAACTTTAATAGCCGTGTGGAGGTTAGTCCTTGATTGTTCCAGTATTACACTATGTACTTCAGTATGCAAGCATCCCCTCTCCGGTATCAAAACACCAAACTCCGATCCGTGATGCGTCTATATGTAAACTCCCACCATGCTTGAATGACACAAAACGCCACGCTGAAGACACCCATTTAATCAAACAACGTAGCCCGAACCGTCGAGTCTAGTTTAACGCCTCCCCGCTCAAAATGCGTTGCAGTATGCCAGCACCAATACCCTCCGCTGCCTGCTCCATCTCCTTCTCACCAACACAGCTAGCCACCCGTTTCTCGTCGGCAAGTCCGGCACTGGCGCCGAATGCTGCCTTCTTCCCCCTTTTGCTTGGGGTTTGTGATCCGATGAAAGATCCCGTCTTGCCATCCACAGCGCTCACTAACGACAGAGTTTCCAAGCTGCTCATCACTTCCCGGAACTCGGAGCTGGAGAGGGGATGAAGCACAGAGTCCTGTGTACATAAAAGACAGTATGCGTCGTACAAGGTCTTGATGCTAGGAGCGGTAACATGGTGCTTGGATGGGGTCGACAGGACAGACGCCTTGGATGCTCGGTTGCGCTTTTCCAAAACTACCAGGGAGCACAACGCTGCCTTTTGCTGGAGATTAAGGGTCTTCAGTCGCTGGCTAGTTCCGTTGCTGAATGCAGCTGCGGTTATTTTGTTGAGGTGAGAAATTGTGACCCGAGGAGCTGTTTCCACGGAAAGTTCCTTTAACGAGGCAAGCAAAGAATCCGCATGACCCTTTCGTGGTGTGCCTCTAGATGGCGAGGACAGGTTGATGTTTTCTCCCAAGACTTTGCGTGAAGGGCTGGCAAGAAGAATCTTCTCCCTAATGTCCGACTCGTATTTCTGCTTGGTTTCCATCTCCACGAGATCAAGGGCTCGGCGGCAGATCTCGAATGCTTTGCGCAGATCCCCCGTCTGACTTGATACCTTCCGCGAACATAACTCAATCGCCGCGGGGTGGATGAAGGGCAGTGGGGCTCCCTCCGGCACCAAGGATTTCAGCCGCGCCGTGATAATGGTTTTGATCTGTAGGGCGGTGTATGGAAGAAATGGCAGAAGCTCAGGTTTTAGGTTTCGAGACTTGAGCCGGGGCAGGAATCGATCCGTAAGGTCCAGAGCATTGGCAATCCCAACCAACATAAGTCGCGAGTTCTTCCCCATCGACCACTCGAAAACTCGATACAGGCTTTCCAAGTCCAGCGTCAGAATATGGTCGATCTCATCCAAGACGATCAGATAGACATCGGAGGTCTTCTTGCGGGGCATGAAGAGTTTCTGGAGGGTGACAGCCGCATCGGCCTCTGCAGCATCGGTTTCGTTGCAGAGCAAATCTAGGAGAGTCGCATACAGGTCTTTGGAAGATTTGATGCTCATGCAGTTGATGTAGGCCTTGTTCACGCCGCGAGACCTACCGCTTCTTGGGTGATCTCGTTGACCATTGCGCTCTTGCCGGTGCCTGGAGGCCCGCTAACATAAATGCACCCACTGGGTTCGGCTGTCGAGCTTCGCCCGATGAATTCCCTGAGTTGCTGGCGCGCATCGTCCCTTCCGACCAATTGACCCGGATCGGAGCTGCGGGAGAATAGTTGCCGCGCAAGGTGGTAAATTGTTTGTTGTGAGGTTGGTGTGGAAGGTGTTTGGGGAGTAAGTCGCTTGGAGAATCTCCCCGCGGACATTACACGATGGCGTGGTGTGACAGGCGCCTTGGCAAGTGCATCGCGGAAGCGAGGCGTGCTTGGGGTGAGGGGATTGCAGTCGCCCTTTCGGCATTTCGTACTCGCTGGTGGTGGACAGGTAGCCTCCTTAGAAGGCGTGCGCGCGAGAGACTCCTCCGTGATTTCCACCACTCCTGTCGATTCTGCGTCCTGCGAATCTTCTGCAATGCTGACTGTCGTGGGGTCTGAGTTCTCGTCATTGATTAGGAGGTTGCGAGTCTGGCGTGTGATTCTCTTTGCGGAAAGCTCGACTTCTATAGATTTCGTGTCAGTCATAGGTGGTGCAATGAACTCGGTCGACTGGACTTACCAGGCTCTCTTGAGGCTCGAGTCCTCTTTCCAAGTACACTACGTGCCATGGTTTGTGTGTGTGTGTGTATGTGAGGTAGGGACGTACAGTGACTCTATAAGTGCAATTGGGCAGGAAGGAAGAAAGCAGAAGGTCGTGAATGTGCAGAACTGTAAGTTACACCCAATGTATGTGAAAGGGGAGCAAGTACTATGCTGGCTGTTCCAAGATGCTAGCGTTCTAATAAGTAAAAAAGAGAAAGCGCGGTTCAGCGCGTCCAGGTCTCGGGCCTTCCGCGATCGACGCGTCGACTTAAAGTGGTTTCAAGCGCGTCACGCTAAGGCAGTAGGTAGGCAGCCCCGTCTGCCCCTTGGCCTAATTGAGTGCTTGGTACGTGCGACTCTTCAGTTGCGCCACTTTTGGGGCTCAAGCTTTTGTGGCATCTGGACCCCCCTGGAACCTGGCGATCTCCGTCACCGAAGAGTCAACCGCGCAGTACCGCGGTCAACCGGCCGCTCGGCTTGTGCTGCCAGAATCCACTTCTCTTATCATTCTAGTCAAGTCCGACGTCGCCACTCCTCACTTCATCCGCATTTGGCCTGACAACTTCGCGTGTTTGGTCAGCAATAAATGGTCATTATGCGAACCTACTTCGCAGTATGCGTGCTGAACAAAGAGCTACGTTGCTGGGAGGGATATCTTCTGTTGCGCCAGGATGACAAGGATGGCAGACCATGACGGTCCGGCTTATAATGGTCGCATCGAAGCGCTTCGAAAAAAGGAGTATCCCATGCTGAAAGGTGAATATCGTGCTTTTATCCCGCCGCTGACACTAAACTGACTTGCCGCCGCAGATAATAATATTTATCTCGATCATGCCGGGACTACCTTATATGCAAAGTCCCTCGTGGACGAGTTTGCTGTCGATATGACCACCAACCTTTTCGGCAACCCCCACTCTGCAAGTAGCTCATCACAGTCATCCACGGCTCGCATTGACGATGTTCGAGTTCAGGTTTTGCAGTTGTTCAATGCAGATCCAACAGAATTCGACGTCGTCTTTGTTGCAAATGCCACAGCAGGGATCAAACTAGTTGCAGACGCCCTGCGTTCCGCGCCTGGCGGGTTCTCTTTCATGTATCACCAGGCATGCCATACAAGCTTGGTAGGCGTTCGACAAGAATCTAAAACCAGCTTCTGCATCGATACCGAGACGGTGCAGAAACTGGTCGGTGGATCCCCTCTCCCAGATGAGATAGCATCTGCTGGAGCCCCCTTATTATTTGGCTACCCTGCACAATCCAATATGGATGGGACGCGGCTTCCACTCGACTGGTCTCATAGGTTGCGGCGTCGAAATGATACCCCCAATGGCTTTTATACATTGCTTGATGCCGCCGCCTACGTGGCAACCTCTGCCCTCGATCTAGGGGACCAAAAGAGCGCTCCTGATTTTACAGTCCTAAGCTTTAACAAGATATTTGGCTTTCCAGATCTTGGGGCATTGATAGTCCGAAAGGATGCAATGTCTGTTTTCCAGCATCGAAAATACTTTGGAGGCGGTACAGTTGACTTGGTCGTCTGCGTGGGGGAACAGTGGCATGCCTCCAAAAGTCAAAGTCTACATGAAGCCCTTGAGGATGGCACATTGCCGATCCACAGCATAGTGGCGTTGGGAATTGCACTAGGAGTCCACCGACGTCTCTTTGGTACTATGGCTGACATATCGCTGCACACGTCTTACCTAGCCCAACGGCTGCATGACCAGCTGGATAGTATGCGGCATGGCAATGGACAACGTATATGCCAAATCTACTCTCCGGCAGCCAAGTATATTACTGACTTGGTGGTTTCCGGGCCCATCGTAACATTCAACCTCCAAGATGAAGTTGGTGCTTGCATTAGCTTGACTGAGTTTGAGAAAACGGCAGCTCTCAAAGGATTCCACATAAGAACAGGTGGGCTCTGTAACCCGGGGGTGTCGCGGCTGCCTTGGATCTCAAGCCATGGGAGATGAAGAGAATCTTCTCTTCTGGATTCCGGTGCGGGGATGACAACGATGTCTTGGGAGGAAAACCTACCGGTACCATTCGCGTCAGCCTTGGGGCTATGAGTACAGTCTCAGACGTGGACAGGTTTGTGGCTTTCATTCACGAGTTCTATCGATCCCCAAATGGGTCGCCCTTCAACCAATCTAGGAACCAGACGAGATCAACCATGGCAGCAGACCTCGCGGTAGCCAGCATCACGGTGTTCCCCATCAAGAGCTGCGGCGGCTTCCATGTTCCTGAAGGGCAGCCATGGGAGGTCAAGCCAGAAGGCTTAGCGTGGGATCGAGAATGGTGCCTACTTCACCTCGGCACTAGTCAAGCTTTGAGCCAGAAACGTTATCCACGCATGGCTCTCTTGCGGCCATGCATTGACTTCGAGAAGGGTGTTCTCGAGGTATCCTACATCGGCGAGACACCCAAACATCTACCCATGAAGATCACGATACCTTTGTCATCGGACCCAGCCTACTTCGACTCTTGTGACGTCCCGAAATGGCGTACATCGCGAGTGTGCGGCGAGGAGATCGTTGCTCGTACGTATACGTCCGCCACAATCAACAGCTACTTCTCTGAAATCCTTGGAGCACCTTGTATTCTGGCTCGGTTCCCCTCCGGCGGCCAAGGCCGGAGCATGCGCCATGTCAAGGCACATCTTCAACATCATCAAGTAGGATACCACAAAACGAGACGACAAGTACCCGGTGCCTTTCCAACAGAGGTTGATACACCGCCTGACTCCGACTCGGAGGCTGACCAACGACGGATGCTGCTCTCGAATGAGAGCCCGCTCCTTGCCATCAATACAGCCAGTCTCAAAGTACTGAACACGGAGATAAGGAAACGGGGTGGTCAGGAAGTCTCTGCGGATGTTTTCCGAGCCAATATAGTTTTAGACTCATCTGGCCAAGAAGATGGCTTGCTTGCGTACTCAGAGGATCACTGGTCTGCTTTGAAAATAGGAAACCACCGGTTCCAAATGTTGGGCTCGTGTCGCAGATGCCACATGGTCTGTATCCACCAAGATACCGCAGCCAAGAGCGAAGAGCCATTCGCAACGCTAAGCAAAACCAGACGATTCAACGGCAAGGTCTTCTTCGGCACACACATGTGCTACGCAGCTAAAGCCAACGAAGCCGGGGCTGGCATGGCTCAGGCCCCAATGATAAGTGTTGGTGACAAAGTAGCGGTTGATTGCTGAATGTGGGCATGCAGGGACGTTGTAGAACTAGGACATTCCTCGATATAGAAACTAAACATTATTCTAATATATTAAACCATCAGGCCATACAATGTACGCAAATAGCTATCAGATATCCGATGCCTGGAGTGAATACGAATTGCTGGGATAATGAACCATGGAGGAAGTGATGCGGCTCTATCCGGTTTAACATGCTCGGATATATGGCTGTGTGTTTGACTTCATAGCCATGACAGGCGGAGGGTGTTGCATACTGAAAGCCTGTTGCCAGATAAAGACTTGCAGTAAGGAGGAGTAAGTACGACTGGAAGATGTACATGATGTGGTTGTATTAAGCAGTACGTCGCAAATCAATCGATAAATGCCCCAATGCCCCCCAGGACGGCTGTCATACCACCTAAATGGCGGGGTCAAAGGCCTGTGCAGTTTACAGCTATCAGCTAAGTACATCTTAGAAGTGTTCCACTGCTGCTGCCTTTTATGATTTGGTATCTACTACTTGCAACAACCGGCAGTGCTGATAGTTGATAGATCTGAGATCTCCAACATACTTCCCACCACATAAGCACTCTACTTTGGGGATAGCTTCAGGCACATGCCGACTACTATTCGACAGGCATATCCCATATTCATTCTGCAGCAGATCGAAAATCGAACCCGAAGACGAACGCACCCCACCTTGACACCTCCAATGCGGCTTAGTCTCTGAGCATCCACGCGTCGGGGTCGTTTCTAGCGTCCGAATTCCCTATTATGGGACGTGGAACGGGGGGACCGTCCAATTTGAGTAAGTTCCCAGGTTTCCTTCAAAGTTATTGGAATGCCTCGACGGCCGCTCAGCCACAGGGAACGCTCGTTTAGTTCGATCCATCGATCCGGATTGCACGTCAATCAGGGTACTGTTACGAATTAGGATTGGGAGGTTTCCAATGCCGCGTGAACGGTGAAGAAGCGACTACACGTGCTACCACCACACTTGCACCTCTTTCTTCCCCTACTTGTTGCTCGACCCCCCCGAATCATTCTCGACCTAGTCTCGCTATGCTATACTGTGCTGTGCCCTTACCCAATAATAAGCCAAGTATCTTTGCTCATTAGGGTCTGGTCGAACGGAACGAATGGTGGAGGAACGTTGACATGGGCATACCCGCTTCGCCCGAAACCCTGCAGTTACTCCCACGCCTCTGATGGCCCGCCTTTGAATGGATCGCAAATCAGCTTAGGATACGGATCGGTAGGAGAGACAGCAACAACTCGGCAAAGGAACACAAACAACGTCGGACAATGCCGCCACGGAGATCACACAAGAAGTCTAGGAGAGGTTGCCGCCGTTGTAAGAGTCGCAAGATAAAAGCACGTTGCCTGGACCTCCCAGCACCACTCTGGGGCCACCATCATGCCGTCTTTCTGCTATCTTGCTAACCGTCCCTCTGATAGTGCGATGAAATACACCCACGTTGCGGCAACTGCTCCAAGCATGGCGTTCTTTGCGACTTCGAGAACCCAGACATTGCAGAGTCTTTGGTGGTGCCAGACACGCCTGCTACATCGGCCGCTTCCCCTGATCCTTCCACCGGCCTTTCTCCTGTTCTTTCTTCCCTAGGAACGGCTTCGCCCATCTTCACGACCGCGACTTCACCTAGCTTTCCCGACATACCTATTTCCATACCTACCTCCTCACGTCATACGAGTCCGTTATTACAGCCTAGACCGATGATCCTATACCGAAATCCAGATCCCCCGCCAATCAGTCAAGCGTCGCAGAATAATCGCATGATGGAGTTGAGGCTCTTGCATAACTATACCACCATCACATCTAGAACACTGTCTTTGGCGAATCCAGACATCGAGGCGGTTTGGAGGGATACGGTTCCGCACCTGGCCTTCTCTGGGGCCAGTTTTCTAGCGGATGGTCTCCTTGCCGTTTCGGCCCTGCACCTCCGCCTCAAGTCGCCCAACGACCGTGAGCTCATTCGTGCGAGTCACTCATATATGGCCGCCAGTCTCTCCGAGTACAGTGCCGCACTAAGCAAAGGCATCAATCAATCGAACGCCGAAGCGTTGTTCTTGACGGCAGCCCTGATTGCCTTTCAGTCTACAGCCTCGCGCATATTTACCCGCGACGATGGCGGCGACGTCCGAGAACGAAGCGACGGCTATGTCTTGCCTATTTCATGGTTCCACGCCTTTCAAGGTGTCAAGACGATCGTAGCTACGAGTTGGCAGTGGTTACGGACCAGCGGGATAGTAATACCCATCATCCAATCTCAGCCCTCCCTAAACCTCAACCTCAGTGCAACCAAGTCGACTTTCTTTGGTCACCTCCTGGACGGGCTCGAGCAGGAACTCGACACCCTTGAGCCTGACGCAACTTCGCGCACGCTCACGCGGCAAGCCTACCAGCACGCGGTTGCCGTCTTAAATTGGGCTCACAAAGTACCGCGCACCGGAGCGCCCATGGTGTTCCTCGCCACTGTTTCCAAGCGCTATGTCGAACTCCTGCAGGCAAAGCGGCCTCGTGCGCTGGTTATTCTTGCCACTTTCTTCGGACTGCTAAAAGTTCTGGACAGCGGGGTATGGTGGTTGAAAGGTGTCGCCCGTCGCGAAGTCATGGGCATTGTGTCGTTCTTTGATCCCGACGACGAGGAGTGGTGGCCTCGGTTGCAATGGCCCGTCATGGTGGCCCTCCACGAGGGTGAGACTATTCCTCCGGAGATCTGGGGTGCCGATTTAGATGAAGAAGGCGCAAGCGACTCGAATCGGGGAAGCGAGCAAGTTCTATCGCACATCGAGGTGCTCACGCGGATGTTCAATTCAATCGATGCGTCTTCCAACGGAGAGGCGTCCTCCTCCGATGACGATACTGCACAAGTACTACTGGCCTTTGTGGAGAGGGCCGTGGCCTCGCCAGATCAGCCGATGCTGATGGATCTACCTATACCTCAGGTCGACTGAGGCTCGAAATAGAATTACTCCTTGTTCATTTCCCCGTCGGATAAGACAGGCAGGGTTTCTGCACGTTACTGGGGATTAAGCCACCCCTAAAGCATGGAGGCATTGCTTTCTATATGCTCTAAACCTAACATGAACAGCGTTGGGGGTTACTCCAGACGAGCAATCCGACTAGAGTCGAAAAGATTGCCCAGATAATCATACATCTCGGAGGATTAGTATGCTGGTCCCTGCTATCAAGATTTGGCCAGAAAAATCGCACTATCAGACCGTATACGAACTCTTTGTAGTTTGCTTGCGGCAGTGTTTTCGGTACCGCGGCTCGCTTACTAGTGTCCGTTTCATTGCATACTCCAGTTCATGAGATTGACTGGCTCGCATCATTGCAAGGCAATGTCTGCCTAGAACGCGATGGATGGTGTGGTGGGGGGCCGTAAGCAGGCTGCAATTTTGTTGTTACCACAGCGCCGCCAAACTAACATGAACATAATAATCAACAACAGTCGCTCGGTCAGCTCAGCTGGTTTCTTGTTCATTTCACGATACTGCTTCACATATCTTTCAGCCAAAGAAGAATTAGATGTGCTTGGCTTTTGCTCGTACTTACAGCTCGAATCTACCTAGCCGCTGAGGAACATCTGCAGCCACGCGTCAACATATAAATCCAAGCGCGGCCTCATCAGTTAGCCGGTTTGACTATTTGAAGCAACCAAAGATGGGCGATGCAATTTCTGCCTTCTTTCAGAGCCTGCTTCCGGGCACAAGGGCTCCCGCTCTACGCGCCCCCGACCCATCTAGCCTCGGAAAGCGGTGCAGTCGGCGGTACGCAGGGTCCTGCCTCGACCAACACACAAGAGACGCCTTCTCAGTGCTCTGCCTATAAGCCCGAACCGCCCATGGCGACTGCTACTAGTGCGGGCTCGAGCGCCGCCGGCAGCGGTAGTAGTCCCGGCGGTACCTCGGAAGCTGACCCGGACGAAACCCGAAGGCTTCGGAACCAATTCCTGAATGATCGGTTCGGCGAACCGGGAAAGAAGGGTGGCCGGAACGGACGCCAGAAGCCGAAGTCATCTTTGACTCCACCATCTTCTTAGGTCAAGACAGGAGCAACTCCGCTCCCAGAGAGTTGTCTGGACACCAACGCGGCCCCCGCGCACCTCATGGATGGATTAATGTACATGGGTGGCAAGACCACAGTACATGCGCTTGACGAGAAAACGGCAGGCTCGGGTACTTTGCTGCTCGACATTAGAACAACGGCGTTGTTTGAGCTCTCCCACCAGCACCTAATACACAACTGATCAAGTCGTACCAGAATATCAAAACAAGGCTTGAAAGTCAGCTTTTGGTCGACTCCGGTACAAGAAAGGATCGAATACTGTAATTAAAGAAATCGGGTCTTTCGTCTTCCAATAAATTAACATAGCTTGATTCGACTTGGGTGCGCTCTTGTCAGTGCATGATTTTGACTGCCTACTGTCTGCCTCTAATAGGCTGCCGCCAATCTAACATGGCTTGATGCGTAGCGTCATGTGTGGGTGTACAGAGTACCATACATCGTATTAGACAACGGCTCAGTCATGGGTCAACGGGAGCAGCCGGAAGTCAGCTTTGATATCAACTAACTGGCAGAATGCGCGACACGACCTGGCGGCGGTCTACCCTTGCAGCCTCGGCTGTGAATGAAGCGGCGGGAGGCTGGTTTGGGGCTTGGTGCGTGTGCAGATTGATTGCTTTAGCTGAGCCTTATACGGCGCGTCGCTGCGGGCCGTAGCGAAATGCCAGGGATGGACGAGGTCGGCGACTTGGCCGGGACATGCAGTACGAACCAGGCACACTTGACTTGCTTGCATGTCGCGACTACGATTTTCAGCACCAGGGGTTTTACCTATTGACTTTTCGGGGGGCTGTGTGCGATCAGCTGCTTGCGCATCACTAATCCAGGATGACGAGCATTCCCATCGAGTGTTGTATTTGTACGTCATTTCGGTTGCGATTATCAACCCAACCACGTGCCCGTTGCTTTTTTATCTCGTTGGTACTACCCCGGCCCAGCCCTACCCGGCCCCTGGCTGTCGTTGTCGAACCGGGTTGGTCCGATCAGGGGGTTCTTGTGGTGCCTCTGCACTCCATTTCACTATACCCCGGATAAGCAAAAGACATATCACCAACACCATGTGCTGGATGGAGGTGGTATTGGCTGGAGTGATTTGCTCGGTCTTGCACTCTCATTCGTACATACACGCGCCGAAAGAAGATGTTGCAACTATTCCGATTTCAATATTGCTTTTCTTATCCCACAGCCTGTCGGTGCCTTCTAGTCGCAGTGCCTCGAAAATCAGCTGAGGTTGTTCATCGCCCTGTTTGCGTTTTCTCCTATTTCGCGGACCCGAATTACGAGCTCATGTGCACTGGTGTGTTCCAAGTTTAGCTGTGTACGTTAGCCTCTTTGTTTGCTCACCTCCAATCCGCTGTCAGGCTGTATCGGGATGGTTGCAACAAGCAAGCAGAGAGAAAAAGAAAACGTGGGATCGCCCCCAAGGCTGCGGGAAGAGATGTCATCTTTCTATCATCTTCATTAGCAGGGGGGATGGGGAAACCACCTCTACACTACAAGGGTGGTGTCCAGCAAAGCTGCACTACCTCGCTTACCCCTGCCCCTGCGCCGGGCTTTTCTCGAATCGGGGGTGCGTTGCACGACGGCACCTATTATTAATGTTGAAGGACCAAGCCCACTGCCCCGAGGAAGTCGAGAATCGATGCAACATTTATTACTACGTAGATGGGGTGACACAAAGCCCTCCCCCCTGTCCACGGAGAAAGAAAACGTGTTTGCTTGCTGAACCTTGCACACACAACCGCCCACACCCCCCTTGTAAGCCATAGGGCGACTTTGATTCGTGGAGCCGTCCAGCTGGTACCCTATGAGCAGCTGAGCTGAGCTGAGCTGCGACGGCGATTGCGACGACTCCAGCACACACAGTGATGGCGCTGACCACTTTTGCCTAATAGACGGGGGCTCCGGCGACGACCGATTTGCGTTATCTGTAGACATCGAGTATTTCTGATCGCATGCGTCCGTCCATGGAGTGACCAACTGCAGGAGAGAGGTGTGTATTAAAATAAACCACGTTTTTTTCGTCCCCGTGGAGCTGACGGCCGTGGTGCCTGCTGGTTGGTCGATACAGTCAGGTCCAATCGGTCATCCGCTCGTCTGACACATTTCGCACGACGGACCAGTAAGGTCCCAATTTCCGGGGGATTTCCAAATACAGCATCAGGCGGTGCCCCCCTCGTATGTATGCGATGAGCGTACTACGTTCTGGAGTAACATATGTAGCTAGCAAACCCCTAATCCAAAACATGAGAGCGATGATGAGGATGTTGTAGGGTTGTCATCAAAAGTGCTGTTTTCGGAACTATTATTGCAATCCATCCCAGGGCCCTCTTGTGGCGTTCTGATGTCACTTCTTACACTGGGCGAACTACCAGGCATGACTATTGCTGACTCTCCCGCTAGGCTGGGATTAGATGCCGTTCCTCTTGCAAGAAGTACTGTGCATTGATATTGTATACGGCAACCTGAAAACAAGGGCGGGTATATTTGTGATTACACATGCATAGAAGGATTCGATTGCCTGTCTATTGATCTTCGGTGATGGCCAAGCCAACCCGATCCCCGCAATAGGCTACTCGAATCGGGCACGCAGGGGGGAGGGAGTGTAGTCGTGTAAAGGCTGTGGTGGCTTGATCCCTTCAGGTGACCAACTGCGTATAAGTCTTACGGGGGCGCAGGGAGACCATCTGCCTATTATCGTGTTTCCATATGTTTGGATCTAACCTCTATATATGGTTCGAGGCTCCTACTTGTTCTTCATGATCGGATCCCATTGAATCTAGTAAGCATTCCTTCTCTGCTAGCGTTTGTTGTTCTCATTCTTCTCGTTTTCAACTGCATAGTCTTTCCTTCTTACCTCGTATTTTGGAGAGCGAGTCTAATCGTGGTTGTAAATATGTTGTTGGGGTTAGTGAACGTCGCCACCCTACTCGAGCTGTGTCTCCTCGGCTGGGTCATCTACGGGCTGCTCGCGGCCGTGTATAATGTTTACTTCCATCCTTTGAGGCGCTTCCCCGGCCCGCTGGCGGCTCGGGCTAGCGACGGGTGGAAGCTGTATATGGAGGTGTTTCGACAAGAGTCGCCGGTACATCTTCTCCAGAAGCTGCACCAGCAATATGGTATGTGTGTCTACGGACCCCGCGGGAGTTCTACACGAGTTTCTCTTTTGCTGTTGGAGTGTGAACGGAGTTCCTCGGAAGGGAAATCTGACCTCGTTTGGTATATACAGGCGATGTAGTGCGGATAAGGCCGAACGAGGTATGTTTGCTTGCTTGCTTTCACTCAGAGAGGCGATGGGAGACTAACTGAACCTCTTTCTAGCTTCACTTCTCATCCGCCAACGCTTACCATGACATCTACAATCCGTCGGCGCGATGGGACAAGGACCGCGTCCAGTACGAGTCCGTCGGAGCGGACCATTCCTTGGTCAGCTTGGTCCCGTACGAGGAGGCCAAGCAGCGGAAGGCCATGCTAAGGTCTCTTTTCTCCCGCCGGGCTGTCTCGAATCTTCAGGGCTTGGTACGACGAGAGGTTCGTCCGTGTTCTCGCTTTTTTCCTTTCTCTTCCTCTTTTCTTCTGTCTAGCTACCCAGGACGTGTACGTACTTACATGTATCAAAGGTGGGCCGCCTTGTCCGAGTCCTCGAGGAGCGTAACGCGGAGGGCAAGTCGTCGGATCTGCTCATGGCGTTCCGATGTATGGCGCTCGACGCCGCGACGGACTTCTGCTTCGGTACCTCCCTCGACGCTCTCAAAGCCCCCGAGTTTAGGGCGCCCTTGCTAGTAGCCATGGATGCTGCGCTGCCGGGGTTCGCCGTGATGAAGCACTTCCCGCTGTTACGCAGGATTGCTCTGTCCCTACCCTCTTGGTGAGTTATTTCTCATCTACTTTCAGGGGAAGTGCCCCAAGCTAACCTGGTGGTAACCCCACCGCAGGCTCGTAGGGCAGCATCTACCCCGACATGGTCGGCCTGCCCCGGACGCAGCAGATGCTCCGCCAACAGGTCGCCAACGTCATCACGCACCCCGAGATCCTCCAGTCCAAGCCGCACGCGACCGTGTACCACCGCCTCCTCGACCCCGAGGCGCAGCACCTGCACGCGGCCGCCGCCGTCTCGCACGAGACCGTGCTGTTCGACGAGGCCAACACGCTCATGTTCGAGGCGACCCACACCGTCGCCGACCCGACCATGTTCGGCCTGTTCCACATCCTGAGCAGCCCGGCCCTGCACGCGCGCCTCCTCGCCGAGATCCGGGCCGTGTGGCCCGACTCCCCCGACTCCGAGTCGCTAGGCAACAGCGCGCCGCGCCTCGAGGTCCTCGAGACGCTGCCTTTACTCACCGCGACCATCAAGGAGTCCCTGCGCATGGCCCCCGGCATCGCCTCGCCGCTGTACCGCGTAACGCCCGCCGAGGGGCGCCGTCATCGACGGCCGGGGGTGGGGGGGGCGCGACCGTCGGCATGTCCATCTACCATGTGCACCACAACGGGGCGCTGTTCGCGAACCCGGAGCACTTCGACCCGGACCGGTGGCTGCAGCAGGACGACAAGGCGGGTCTCGACCAATGGTTCGTCGCCTTCAGCCGCGGGCCGCGCAGCTGCCCCGGGTCGAACCTCGCGTGGTGCGAGATGTACATCCTGCTCTCGACCATGCTCCGCACCTTCGACCTCCGGCTCGACCGCACCACGGCCAATGACCTGGCGTGGCGCGATTGCCTCGTGCCCGACTTTACTGGGAGGCACTTGCATGCTTGGTGCCTGCCATCGAAGGAGTGAAGGTGCTGCGGCTCAGGATATATATGTATGTCTATGGTGCTTTTAGTCAATGAGCAAGGGGTACAGTAGGTGTCCCCTTTTGTACACCAGAAGGTGTTTGGCGTTACTTTCTTCTATTCGGGTTTCTATTTTGTTTCTATACCCCTTTTGTTTCTGCCCGGTTGGGTAGTGTAAGATAGTGTATATTAGGGAGTCGAAGACTTTTAGAAATCACTTTCAAGATGGCCTCGACGATAACGCACCGAGTCACATTCGTTCTCCCTATGATCTTAGTGACTGGCCAGACCTGATGTCATAACCATTGGCAGATCCAATGGATTACCACTAAGCCCATGATGGTATATCGTGCTTAAGATAGCACTCAAGTCAGCATCACTAAGGAAGGAAGTGTAGACGGTCGGCACAAATGCCCGGGACTCCGGTTCCCCCCTTTCGTCCAACATCCACTAGGACCCGTCGGCACATCAGGTGGTATCATCATGGAGACAATAATCTGGCAGCGATACGAAGGCTGAACAGCCCGGCGGCCTCTAGACCTGATGGAACCCGAAACGGCAGAGGCACCCAAGGATGCCACAAACGCTAGACAAGGCGGACCGTAAGAAATGGGCGCCTAGCAGGTAGGGGCGTCGAAGTGACCCGGTCCATGTGCTTGTTGCGAATCATCCGCGAGTGTCGGGGTCCCTGCAGTCCAACTCCGCATGGGGAGGCCCCCGTCCTCGTCGGAGACGTCTCCGGCACGACCACGAGATAACCGAGTACCGAGGCTATTCTCATGGTCGACGTCAGATACCAACACAGGACGCCAAAACAAGTCCTGGTTTCTGAAAACCGGGGTTTCGTGAAACGAAAGTGAACCCTCCCATCCCTGGCCTGGAGCAAGTAACCCGACGTCTGTGCATGAATGCGTACCTCGAGCCTGTAGTCGCTCTCCGGCCGAAGCATGTGACAGGGTACTCTTGCCATCTAGAGAAACTGCGGTGCATTGTCTCTATGTTCAAGAACTGAAACAAGAGTCGTTTTACGAAACTTTATAAACGACTCGTGCGTTTCGTCCGGATCGCTGGAGATAAGAATAACCACATACGGCACTATCCCCCACGTTGCGGGGGAGGTGACATGCCAAGGGTCCCACAACGTGGGGGGTTGCCTTCCTTTGTCGGTACATCCGAACTGCGGAGATCATTGACCCGAACCCTCGATGAGGAGATATGGCGTGGCTGGTAAGGTATGAGGAGAAAGGATACATAGCAGTGACTGGAATGCCAGGCCTTGTCCTATGAATCCCCGTATACTTCTGTCACAGCGCTTGCTGTCAACGAGCCTAGATCTGCCTACACGCGTGTCCACACGGGTACCTTTCAGACAATTTCAAACACGAGCCCTCAGCAACATGCTCCAGGGTTGCAAGGCGAGAGAGGCCCTAGCCAAGAGCGGCGGCGCCTCGTTGGGGCTCTGGCAGACCTTACCCGGAGCCAATATCTCAAGGACCTTGGCGAGATCTGATGGCATCGACTGGGTCATGGTCGATTGCGAGCATGGAAACATCGACGGTAAGCCAAGCATAATCCGCTATCTGCGGTCGCAGTCTCGTTGGAGTTGGATGCAAATTCACTGACAAGGAACGCTCAGATGCTGCAATGCATGAAGCCGTTCCAGCTATCGCGAGCTGTGGAGTCAGCCCCTTGGTGAGACTGCCGGACATGCAGGGATGGATGATCAAGCGTATGTTCAACCAAGGGCAGGAAGTTTGCGTCTTGTGATCTAACACTGAGCGGATTCCAGGTGCACTTGACGCAGGGGCTCATGGGGTCAGTCAACAGCCCGAACAAGCGCAAAACGATAGCTAACGGTGGGCGTAGATTTTGATACCCTTGCTGCGGTCAGCTGAAGAGGCCAGGAAGATCGTGGCCGCAGCCAAGTTTCCGCCAGTGGGCCAGCGCGGTCTGGGCTCTCCTTTCGCAATGGAGCGTTTCACGCCGGTTCCAACCATGACGGAATATCTCCAGGCTGCCAACGATTCTTTGCTCACCATGGTGCAGATAGAGACCAAGGAGGCACTCGAAGCCGTCGAGGAGATTGCAGCCGTCCCAGGCGTTGACTTGCTCTTCGTTGGGCCGTTTGACTTGGGCAACAACATTGGTCTGCCCATCCTCAATGGCGTGATGCAATCTGGTCTGGAAGAAGCCATTGATCGCATTCTCGCGGTAGCACACGGAGCTGGCAAGAAAGCCGCTTTCTTCGCTACGAGTGGAGCACAGGCGAAGAAATATGCGGACAAAGGGTTTGATATGATCAGCGTCGCGTTGGATGCAACTGCCTTGCAACAAACAATGGCTGTGTCCCTGAATTCGGCTCGTGGTCTCGATGCACCATCAGCAGGAGGTAGATACTAGGAGCGATACATCGCCACTTGAAGCATGTGTATTGAGTAGCGGGTGGAAAGCTTCAAGTCTGTATGATGCAAGAGACAACAAACAACAGGCCTGGGAGGGCAACTTGTATGTAAAATGACGATGGCGGGTTCAAGCCCCTTCGGCTGCATCCATCTTAGCTTGAACTTCTTCGGCAGTGAGCCTATGCATCAGCTTTAACGCCTTGGAGGCTGACTTGGGGTCCTCCTTAGGCGCGGTAGCCTTGCTCACGTGTATCTGCAAACCGGGGGTTTAGTATTTTGTGACGAGCTACATGTAGACCATGGGCATCAACGTACCACCGGAACATCGAACTCGTATAGGTCTCTCCAACGAGGGATGGACTCGTCTTTGATGATGTCGACCTCTTCATAATCAAATGGGCGGGAAGCCTTAACGCTGGACAGAACGGATTTGGCTTGGACGCAGAGACCACAGTTCTCACGCGTAAACAACGTGATGCGAGTCGCGTGTTGAAACAATCTGGTAGTGGCGCGCATATTGTCTGTCGGCTGCAGTTACCTGGTAAGATGAAGTTGCACAAATGCAAATAGGCAGTTATTAGATAGGTAATCAGTGAAGACAGTGCGTGCCTACTGTAATGTCAAGAATCCGTAGATTTGGTTGTGCCTGGCAGATGAAATCGATCTCCTGATCGAGGTGGAGCTCCCCCCCGGAAACCAGTCCAGAGGAAGCGGCAGTTGACAAGCCCATCACCCATTGTCAGCTTGATCCTTGTCGCTGCAGCGTCATCGCCTAATTTACGACCAATACCGGAAGGCGGTGAGGCTGCCCCTCCAACAATTGAACAATATTGTTTGTTGTTGTTTCTATGGCATTCCTTCACTTCCATCTCAAAACCCCCCAAAAGATCTACAACAAACTCGAGTCATCTTCGTTTTTAGGTATTAGAATTTTTCACTCAGCATCCATACACCGACAACACAATGGCTCAAAAGTGCGTCCACAAGGGCTGCGGCAAGGAGTATTCTGACCCAGATGAGGTTTGCAATTACCACCCGGGCCCGCCCGTTTTCCATGAGGGGCAGAAAGGTAAGTGAGTGGAAGTGGTTGCATCCGATACCGAAGGCGAACCTTGATGGCACTGCCCGTATTGTTTTGCTTCTTCTCTTTACTGAAACATGTATACGATTCGCTAGGATGGAAATGCTGCAAGCCCAGGGTCCTGACCTTTGACGAATTCTTGGAGATACCGCCTTGCACCCAAGGCAAGCACAGCACCACCGACCTGCCCCCGGAGATAGAGAAGAAGACGGCCGATGAAGTGCCCGCCGACGCTCTCAACCAGTCTCTCTCCTCCAAGCTGTCCGAGGTCCCGACAGATCTTCCCACACGCGCCCCGCTTGCACCCCAACCGGCACCAACTGCCCCGTCCCCACCGCCCGAGTCCGAAGACGACGAGCCGTCTCTAGAGATCCCTGAAGGCAAAGAGTGCAGGCGCAAGGGCTGTCACGCTACGTACAAAAAGGGCCAAACCCGGTCGGACGAGGAGCAGTGTGTCCATCATCCCGGCGCCCCCATTTTCCACGAGGGCAGCAAAGGTTATAGCTGCTGCAAACGGCGCGTGCTGGAATTCGACCAGTTCATGAAACTCGAGGGCTGCAAAACGTCCCCGAGACATTTGTTCATCGGCTCCGGCCAGGACAAGAAGAAGGGTAATGGCCGTGGCGGACAAGCCCAATCTGGCGGCGAGGAGTCATTGGAAACAGTGCGACACGACTTTTATCAGACCCCCTCTACGGTAATAGCGTCGTTCTTCCTCAAGAAGATCGACAAGGCTGCGGCGACGGTCAAGTTTGAGGAGAAGGGCTTAGTGCTAGACCTGGTCACGAGCGATGCGGTGCCCAAGCGATACAAGACCACAATCCCGCTCCATGGCGCGATTGACACGGAAAAGAGCACGTTCAAGATCCTGGGCACCAAGCTCGAGGTCAGCCTGTACAAAGCCGACGGCGCAAGCTGGCCTGTTCTTCGCAGCGATGAGCAGACAACCGGCGAGATCCTGCAAATCGGCCGTGCCGGGCGAGTGTAACCGCCGTCTTGGCAGATGAAGTATACTGCAATGTCTTTTGCACGCGCTTCGTCTGGAGAAAGAGAAATAAACAAAAACGAGAGATGGACAAAGCACCCGAGGCCGTCTTGGCAAGTCTTGATATGCTAGTTGTGTAACGAACTATTGTATAGGAATCTCTTGGGCGAAGGACCGTTGCAGATCTTGGGCAGACTTTGACAGCAACGAGCCGGGAAGCTGCTGGAATACGGTGGCTTGGCAGCGCTTATCTTATGGCAGCCTAACTCTCTCGCGTTGCAAAGCGATTATCAACTAGTTGGTGGATATCCCACGCCATTGCGATGATCGTCATATGCTCTTGAGGCTGTGCACACCAGCGATAGATGGTGCCATCATTAGGAGCTTATGTTTTAGTCTGTAGCTTCAGGATGTGGTCATGGATTAGATCCACCAGCGAACGGTCATGAATCAGAACTATCAGCGAACATGCACCCATGTATGTATTCTTGCTGTTTAAAGAAGGCGTCGCTTTGAGATGAACCTATCTATATTTTTGCCCGGACTAGGGACCGGATCTCTGTAATCAATATTGTGGGGACCTCTTTAACGCTGCGGCTGTCGGTGCCGCGGCCTATTTTAGAGATCCCCCCTATCTGACCAGGCAAAGGGCAAAGGCTAAGGACCGGTGTACGCATGTGTTTACGGTTAATAAAATGTTTAACTTAATATTTATTAACGCGGTTATCGCTATGCGATTTTAAAAAAATTAATTATATTTCTTATAATATTAATATTAAAAAATATCTTTTAAATATTTAAATTAATTATATAAATATAAAATACTTTTTTTTAATTAAATTTTATTTATATTATAAATATCGAATTTCGCGTCGAGGTTTAATATTATAAAATTAATCGCTTAAAATAGTTTTAAAGACATTATACACTTTTATAATAGGCTTTTAATTAATTTAATTTAAACCTTCTCGCATTATTTAAATTATTAAAATAATACGATTTTTTTTAATTAAATTAATATTATAATTATAAAGATATTATATATTTAAATTTAATTATATAAGTTAAAAAATAAATAAATAACTTAATAATAAACTATATTAATAAATAGTTTTAATTAATTTAAAACATAATAAAATTAACTTATATAAAAGTGTAAAAGAATAAAAATATTAAACCTTTTAATAATACAGCTTACTTAATAATAAACCACGTTAAGCATTTAAAGTTAAGGTTATTAGTCACAAATAGATGGGCGGTTTAAAAGGGGGATGAGGGAGTGGGTAAGGCACCTTATTCTAGCCATGGTGAATGGATGGGTTGTCCCGTCCGTCAAGGTGTGCTAGGGATTTTTATGTCCTTCCATACGCTTGCTCATCACTGGGATGGACGTGGTCTGGAACCTCGATATCTCTCTCTCTCGCTCTCTCTTACAGCATGTTAATATTTTTCTCTAACGCCCATCCATCATTAATCCTATTTGTTGGATATGCTTTCCACTCAACGCAATCATACCGGATAATTTCGCCATTGTTTTATCTAGCCCCTTGGCGAAGGGAGCAAAAAAGGAAGCATAAGGGAAAAAGAGGCTCTCTTGGCTTTCACAAGCCGCTACCGAAAGATTACGTGTGTGCTTCCTCTTGGTATCACGTTGAACAGCACAGGGCTGCCAAGACAAACAAGAAAATCCGGCTTATCATGGAAAGTATTCTAATATGCTTGATGTTCTACTTAACTATGATGGGGGTGTTCCGACCAACCGTAGCTCCCCGATCCCGTTTCGTTTGGGCTTGCTGGCTTGGCTTGCTACTCACTCGGCGTGCGAAGGCTTACATATGTACGTGCGGGTGCGTGCCTGCGGCCGGGCATGTATGTCTTACCCAGATGTAGGTGAGGATGAAAGATAGGCGGAGAGAGAGAAAGAGAGAGAGGGAAGGGAGCTGGCGGATTGTGAGCGTTTCGTCATATGCACACCTTATCGCGCTGCATCATTGCTTTACCTATCTTGCGCGCTACACCGCCAAGGCAGAGACAGAGAGTGTGTATGTGTATCTGGTGGAGGCTGTGTAAGTGAGTCGCCAAGGCGCGTCTTTTCTCTTGCTCATGACGACGACGAAATGATATCAAGCCGCCCAGATATGCAGTGCCAGTAAGAGCAAGTTAAAAATTTACATATAAGCGCATATTGCCTTAGTAGTTCTCAAATACGATCGTCATCCAGGGACTGACGGGCCGTAGTTTCCGAGCTGAAGAAATCAGAGGAAGAAGCACTGACAGATGTAAATTCCATCCAGTCGGGGCCACAAGCTATAGTAATTTGGTGGTGATCCAAGTAATGAGGGATATATATCAAAAACCAGATATAGGATTCGCACATGTTTTGGACAGATCTAGAACCCATTGGGCCTTCACGGTCCAGACTCCAGCCAGGAGGCGCTGGAGTTGGGACGAGACGAGACGAGGATGTCCATGTCATGCAGCACACACCCATATGTCGGGCACAGATTAACAGACCCGTGGTACCGGGCCGCCGAATCATTGGTCGCTCACTGTAGGCTTCAAATACGCCTCATTCTGCACGTGGATAACCCTCCCACTATCTCAGGTGCATGCTTCCTTTTCCATGATATCGCAAGATTGTTCCTATAGGTGGCTGCGTTCGAATTCCGGCTGCTGCGGTTGGTTAATATCCCCATCCTCATGCCAGCCATGCTTCTCTACCTCTCGACGAACGATGAGGGGCTGGGAAAGGAGATGACGGGCGATTGATGAACAATTTCTGACTTGTGCATGTCACGTCTTTTTGTCAGTAACTGGTTCCTTCATTTCCTCTGGTGTTCGTCAGCAACTTTGTAGACCGTTCGTTTTGTCAGTCTAGGCGAAACGTTTCACAAAACATGGAAACAGCATCTGACAAGCGTGGAGGATAAGATTGTATTTCATTTCTAGTCATGTTCATTCCGTCCTGGTCACGCCGACCTGAGATGGAACCCTCCTAATCTCCTCTCTAACCCTCATCGTCAATATGACTGCCACCGCATGTTCAACGCCCTGTTGGCGGAACAGGTATAATAATAATAATACAATGACAAATGACAGTCTAAACAATGCTTTCCCATGCCAGAATGAAACAAGCGGCAGTATTTCGCTCCCAGTAAATGCTATATCCCATCAGTCGTAAAGAATAAAAAAGCTCATTAAAAATGAGGGACAAGAGTTGGGCAGCACTATGAATAACCAAAGATGAACTCCCATAGTCCAAGTTCAAGAAATGTAGGAGCAAAGGTGACAAATAGCACATGTTCCTCGGTTTGGTCGAGAGTTGCTTAGACCAGTAGCCCTTTACGGCTTTGTGGTGACCAGGGCTGGCTCTCGAGATATGGGTCGTTACCTGGCCGCATGAGGACGGCTTGTATTAAGGCGCGGCCATCGTTCATGCTCACGAAGCTGGGCCATTGCCGAATCGCCTCAGAGTTGCCCCCGACGTCGATTTCGAAGAAGAAGCGCTCCTCACCGCCAATGGTGCTGATAAGGCTGGGACGGTGCGAGTTTCGGTAAAACGACCGTCGACCATCCGCATCCGCGTCCGCATCCTCGTTGAGGGTTGTTCCACCACTGTTCTCTTCCGCGGCAGCCCCATCTTCCGCAGCACCCTTCTCGGCTTCAGCAGGCTCCTTGATGGAGGTGCCACGTGTGCTATAGGCTTGGTGCTTGGCCTTGGCCTTCTTGTACATCTTGTGTAGACAGAGAGAGGCAACATGGCCAAGGCCAGCTACCACCAGGATCGGGGTTCCCATTGCGAGTGCCCACATGGGATGCTTCACGTTGCAAAGGGTATGCCAGAGGGCCAGCACGACGCCGCCGATGGCTATCTGGGAGCCAAGCTGCATCATAGTCCAGGTTGACCAATATAATGACATGAGATCCTCTCCATCGCAGAACTGTAGGGCGAGAAGGCAAAATGTTTCGATGACGACGGTAACGGCAGAAACCAAAAAGATGAAGATAACGGCCGCCAGGGCGCGCTTCACCTTTTTCCGGAACACATCCATGTCGGCGTCGGGCTTTTCCTTGTACCACATCGTCCTGAGAAGAAGCTTTGTCAGTATCAGGCATCTCTAGTGGGGATATCGACCGGCTCTAGCAGTGAGAACACACTCGATAAGTGAACATACCATTGGTAAATCCATGACGAAAGGAACAAGAAGAATATGACGAGACAGAACATAAGCCAATACAGCCCTTCAAAATGGACTCTATCGAGGTGCGAGGCGAACCTAGCGTAGTGGCTACATCGACCGGGGTCGAAGGATTGAAAACCGCCGTGGCCAGCCATGTTGTTGTCGTTGAGGGGAGGGGTAACCCGTCTAGAGCGAACAATGTAGAGCGGGAGAAGAATAAAGAGTGGTGTTCACGTTGAGTGCAGGCAGTTCGTTAGGAAACCGTTTGGTCTTTGCTGTTGGGTCGACACCTTCTAGAACGTTGAATACAGACCTAGAAACAACTTCTCTGGAACGAATGTGGGACATGGGCTCATGTATATAGTACTAGAGAGGACAGCAAACCTGGGGTGAGACCTGTCCTCCCAGCGATGAAGACGAAGTACTCCGTCCATGTCGTTCACCGGGGGCGTCCTTGGCGTGGTGGAGGCGAAGGCCGTATCTTCAGAAAACAGCTACCAGGTCCCTTGGTTGAGTGAAACCTTGTAGTGGGTATCCTGCTCACTCATCAAACGGACTGCTGAGCGAGAGGAAGGAGGCAGGTCGAAGGGCCAGAAGGGGCCCAAGGACGCCGGTGGCTTGCCCGGACCAAACGCCCAGGCGCTCCGAGCTGCCAAGTGGATAGCCGCATCTGATGGTGTTGGCGGCAGGTGGTGGACAAGGGACAAGGGTAGATTAAGTTCGGATTACCGACTGTGTGACATTATCCCCTTTCAGACTTGACATGTCGTTGCTTGGCGGCTGAGGATGAGTGGGACAACGTTGCTGATCCTTGCCTTGGCGTAGATGGGATGCCGTCGCCAGTCAGCCAGTCGTAGTATGCAAGAGGCGCCAAGAGAAGCGCCAAGAGATCTCTACCCAACTCCTATCGAAGTAGCATTGCATCTTTCTTCCTGGGAGGCCCTGGCTTGCCCGATTGCATCCCGGTGGATCCCCATGATCCTAGTGACGATGCTTACACTTAGACGTGACTTCCAGATACGTCACTCGCCTAATGCAGGCCAATCACGTCCGTCGAAGGTATAACATTGAAACCGACAAACCCATCAATGTGGCTAGACACCAGATGCCAAACATCTACTGACTAGGAAGATAGCGGGAAGTCGCTACACTCAGGCAGGTCAGCATATCAACAACTGTATTGGGTGCTGAGTAAACCCACAGGTAAGAGTATTATAGGCTATAATGGCATATTCTTCATGATCACAATCAAGTCAGAAATAGTACCTGATGTAGGGACCTAACATAGCTTTAGCTACCTACACAGCAAATAGCAACTCGTGAGGCAATATCCCGATTGGCCCGAACTGGACCGGACTAGGCTTGACTCAGCCACGGCTCGATTCGACTCAACTCGACTCATACTCTGCTAACTTCAGGTGAGTGGAACTAGGACCTGGATAAGCGCCCTTTAAGCCTCGGGGTTTTCTTCTTGTTTATCTTCCTTTTCCGCTTCGGGACCCGACCGAGTTACTCCATTCCTTCCATTAACTCGGTCCTGTCGAGAACCATGCCCTTTTGCCCAATATACTCACGGAGGGATTCCCACTCAGTACCCTCCTCTTCACCTTGACGCCATTGCTCTTGAAACCCCCATGCACAGGCCACCCTGTCCAGCGCCGCCCTCTCCTCTTCCCTGACCCAGCGCATGCGCAGGGGGATTCCCGGGGCCCACGTGACGCGCCTCATTTGGTCGTTAGCAGTAGCCACAGCTACCACTCCAATGGAGACAGTGAAACCGACGTAGGCCAGAATGCCAGTAAAGGCTACTTTGGTGGCCATGGCTGGGTCCATGGCATTCTGTAAGATGGAGAAGTTGGACGCCAAGCCATATGCTGCGAGGGGCGTTGCGGCCAGCGCAGTACATGGGACCAGGGCCTTTTGAAGCAACTTGGCCCGGATAAAAGCTGGGGTAGTGTAGCTATTTTCAATAATGCCCACTGCGGCATCCAGATTTTTGGCCTCCACCGCTGTGTCAAGCGCTGTTTCGATTACCTCGGAGTCTATGGCATTGGCGGCCTTGTTGGGGTTCTGCTTCGCGTAGCTGACGGAGCCAGAGGCCTCGCTTGGCACAGGTTTAGAAACGTAGAGTTGGAAAATCTTGGGTAAGGTCTCAGGTCTGCCCAGGACAGCCTGAACTTCGACATACTGCCGTAGTAGACTTGGCGTAATGAAAACGGTTGGGTGAGCCACAATCGCATATGCCGCATCCGATATCTTGTCGATCATCTGCCTAACTTGTGTGGAGATGTTTCCGTCTATCGCGCCTGTATTGGAGGAGCGGGAGGACGGCACCGGCGCGCCCGACTTGCTCTCGTTTCCCTCGAGCGAGAGCAGGTTGGCGGCAGTCGAGTCCAACTCATTCACCATGTGATTAATCTGGGGCTGAACCGATTCGTCCGTGATGTAGTCTGCCACGACGCGGCAAGCTTGCAAGGCCGCACTTACGTCGGCCTCGGGGGGTATTCTGTTGTCGTGCCCAGTAACCTTGGTTTTGCTGTTCTCCAGATACGCCATCATATCGGTGAGGGATGACAGCTCCGCTCTCGACGCACGAGGATTCGATGGCGTCCCTCTGCCGCCAAGGCGAGCAGAGTTTGCATTTGACTCAGACGCGACGGCCGCGTTGCTGCCCTTGGGGCTCTTGGTGACGGCCGAAGCTTGCCATGACGAATTGGCTGGTGTGCTCGTCTTCGTCGCGACGCCGCGGCTGGCTCCAAGCAGAATTCCCCGGGACTTGAGGGGATTGGGCGCAGTGAAGGCAGTCCTGGTTGGTCTCATGCGACGAATTGCTACAGCATCGCATAGCTGGCAAATTCGGAGGGGTCGAGGCATTGTTCTCTCTCTTTCTCGGGGGCAGGACGTCCTGCAAACGCTTGGCTCGGGCTTTGCGCGGTCACATGGGTGGGCAAGTTGCGATAACGGATGGGTGCCGGGTCGAGTGGTTACTGAATGGCACCAGACTTGAAGCTTGACGTTGGTATCGCCGGCATTAGATTGGTGCTTGGAGAAGCGCCGCGAGTGGATCGACGTCTTTCTTTTTGCTCCAAATTTCGTGTCCCACCAGACCAGCCCACCCAACATTAGCGTAGCTAGATCGCCCAATATTTGATTTATCCTGTCATGAGCAGGGGTTACAGCCAATGGTTTAACAACACGCTCTCTACGGAGTATACTTACAGTAATCTTCTTCTATATATCACTGCTTGTTAATCAAATGGTAATTCATCTGTTTAATAAGTAAAGCAGGAGGAAACCCCCATCATCAGCCTTCTGGTCAGACACTAGTGACTTTCAGAGACTCTTAGGTAATTCGGTACTTTCAACAGCACTTGATAAAGAGAGCATCCCGTTTGAGTGTGCCCTTCCTCTCTAGACTCAAAAGCAAATATCAGGTAAATTGCCAAGTTCGGGCCAAGCCCGCAGGACATCAGTAGCGGTCATCTCGATCACTCCTGTCTTGGGCACAAACTGATAAACCTAGTACGGCGGCTGAGTCTTGGTGCTCTCTTGGCGCAAACCACGTCGTCTCCCGATCATCTGGAGTATCTGATCAAGGAAACAACTTTTGAGTTCGGACTGGATCAACACCGAACCCGACAGAATACAGATTTTGCAATGCGTAGATCTGCTCGTCACTTAAATGACGTGAAACGAACATTGGTGTCTGGATGTGTCTCACACGGATGGCCACCTAGAGCCAATCCTCGCTCCATGTGTTATCGTTTAGTCCTATTCTTAGTGATTCACTTCGTCACTCTGCGCATTGACATCACGCCGAAAACGCATACATAAAAGGAGAGAGGATCTGGGGGAAACGCCCCACAGGTTGATCGTACCCATCCATGCCTGCTGGCAACATGGGGCACCGTGGCAGGTAAGACGAGGATAACCATAGACCTTGAAGGAATGCCCAGAGCAATGTTCAGGTCGAACCTGCACAGCTACTTCTTGTTAGTAGGATACCCCAGCCTCCAGGCCGCTAGGTGTCACTGTTCCATAACTGTGAAGGCATTACAATGTTTGACCCAGGCAGATCGAAACCATGTAACAAGATGCACCTGGCGAGACCGTGAGAGAGCTGACTATAAACGAGATTGTCTCGAATGACATTCATGTAGTAGACCGAGAAATTTAACAGCCACATTGATATAATCTAGGGCATCCCTCGTCCAGTCCCTCGTCCCCTGCACTTGCAAGTTGGAGCCCAGTCTGCCGGCGCTATCCACCACGGACCCAGTGAATTGACGGGGCCCGGATCAGCGCCCAACTGGAGCATTAGGCGCATGTACTCAAGTACTCACTCACTGCCCTTGCCAAATCAGCTTCGAGGTGCACAGCCGCATTGTACAGCCCAGCATAACGCGTAAGTACATGTACGTAAGAGTAAGGCTGGCGGCTGGACTGGCCAGGCTGCAGCTCGCAGACCATCCCACCGCAACGTCAGGCTTCTATTTGCTGGATGACGGATGTGTACCAGTTTTGTTGATCTGCAGTCTCTCTTCTCACTTACCAACATACGCTATTACATTACAGACAGTCCATATCGTAGTCTCGTTAATTCACTCTTGTCCCCTTTTTTTTTCTATTCCATTCATTGACTTGACTCCACTCGTTTTGGCAATTTCTCGCTAGCCAGAATAACCCGTACGACCCGTATCAGTACACCAACTCGGAAAAGCCGCCTGCGCGGCACTGGCAACGCACCCTTTCTGCGACAAAACTCGCCCGAATCCCCCGGTAGAGACGCTCATTAGAGACAAATAAAGAAACAACATCGCCGAAATGCCTCCACCCCCGCCGCCGCCGCCGCCGCCGCCAGGCGCAGGAGGTCCTCCGCCTCCGCCTCCTCCATCGGGAGGTTTCAAGCCACCAAAGACCGGCGCTGGCCGAGTACGCTGCCCAACACATACATCTCCAGGACTACAAGACGAGAGAGCTGGCTTGGCTGACTGTTTCATATATATATAGGGCGCTCTGCTCACCGACATCACGAAAGGGAGGGCTCTCAAGAAAGCCGTTACGAACGACCGATCGGCACCCATAGTAGCAAAACCGGCAGGAGGCGGCGCTGCTCCTCCCGTCGGAGGCGCACCTCCAGTACCGGGTCTTGGTGCTCCGCCGGTGCCGGGCGCCAACAGGCTGAGGAGCAACAGTGATCATGGTGGCCAAAATGCCGCAGCTGCCGCGCCCGTCGACCCGGCACCGCAGCTGGGCGGCTTGTTCGCAGGGGGTATGCCCAAACTGAAGAAACGGGGTGGAGTAGACACAGGAGGTAAGCTCGAGTCCTTGTCGAAGCCTACCGCGGATGCTTGCAACAACTAACTAATCACTACGTGCAGCGGATTCAGGTGCCTCATATCTCTCGGACACCGAGTCATCATCGAGTAGATCATCTGCCCCCAAACCGCCCTCGGCGCCGAGGCCCCCGCCAGGCGCTGCGCCAGCTTTACCAGGGCGTACAATTCCCACGGTTCCGTCGATTGCGAGCCTCCGGAAGACACCCAGCACTACACCACGGCCCAATTCATCAGCGTCCATGAAAGGACCTCCGCCGCCGATCGGCAAGAAACCGCCGCCGCTGCCGAGCTCGCGCAAGCCTTCCACCGCGCCCCGAGTCCCTCCGCCCCCGGGGTCCTCGGCACCATCACTACCACCCGCACCGCCGCCGCCCCCTCCATCGTCGGCTCCGAGACCTCCCCCGCGGCACCAGCCGGCAATGCTCCGTCACCAAACATTGCCCTGCAAGCGGCCCTGCAAGCCGGGCGCTCATCATCACCGTCAGGGGCTCCGCCCACACCTCCACCCCCACCACCGTCCTCGGCCCCTCCGAGCCGGTCACGCGCGCCCTCAAACCTGCGGACGTCGCTACTCGACCCCTCGGCCTACACGCTCTCGCACAACGGCAACAAGAGCCCGTCGCCCACGCGGTCCAACACGACGGGCGGCACGGGCGGCAGCGGGACCGCCAGCGCCCGCGGGCAGGGCGAGCGCATCATCATCACCGACAACCGTTGGAGGTTCGTCGACGAGGCCACGCTGCCCAAGCCGCGGCCGTTCCAGGGCGGCGCCAAGAAGTACCGCGCCGGGCGCGGCAGCAGCGTCCCGTTGGATCTCAGTGTGCTCTAGGCGGGTGGCAATCGCGATCAACACGGAAACGCCGCTGCGGAGATGAAGTCGAGGAAGCGAGGCCAGACCGAGGGTTCGGGCCTGAATTTCTGGAGAAGGGGAACCAAGGCGAAGAAAAGTTAGGGAAGAGGAGGAAGCCTATGGCCAAAATTGCGGCCCAGGTGATATGCCCGAGCTGGACGAAGAAGGTTGGTTTGTTTCGGTAGTTAGAACTCCCCACGACATTGGACTGCTACTCCACGGACGCTCCGATGCTGGCGTTGTGTGGAGACTGGTCAAAGACTCAGCAACGGAGATGGGTAAGCGGAGCATTGAGTGGGTTGGAATTGTATATAGTTATATGAGATCAATGAGAATAAATATGATACTATAGCTATCCCAGTCAGCGCGCTGGTAACATTCACGGACAATGTCGATTTGGACAGGTAGCAAGTCACCACTGGGGGGAGTCTGTCAAGTTATGGCTGTCAATATCTACTTGATGCGCATGGCTATCTGACTGGGCGCGCAAGGTATGTATCTGATGTATGAAATCCACCGCGAGTTCCAACGAAGCATGTACGCAATCATCAATACCACGGAACCAGATTCCGGTTCATTCTCACCAAAAGCTGTGTTGGGTAGCATCTAGCCGGCCCTCTCGCTCCCCCACCTCAGCAGTGCTGAAGGGAGGCCTTCCATGCGGCTCGGTCTTCTGTTGGTTGTCGCACCAATAGCCGATGCTGTCCATTTGCTTCACCAGATCGGTGGCTGACGAGACCAGATCCTTGAAGACCTCAGCTTCCTTCAGGCCCTTCCCAGTCCACTCCGTTTCCTCGGCAAACTCGAGGGTCTTGTTCTCGGCAAAAGCTCGCTTTGCCTTTGTTGACTGGATAGAAGCCTCGTAGAAGACGGGGAATATACCAAGGCTCGGAACTGGGTCACCCTCTTCCGCGACGAGATGGTTTGCCTTGTCCTTGCAGTACTCCACCCTGTGATTCATATCTACCACTTGGGTGATCTCCAGTTCACATTGGTGTTTGTTGCTGGAATAAACCGCTGCGCATCGAATTCGAACCGATCGAACATTGGCATGCCAGTCTCCGTGGTTGATGAATGATAGCCACGGAACACCAGTGCCATTGGTCCTGTGAACTAATGATTAGCGACATTCAGTACCAGTCTCCATGACAAGACTTACTTGACCGTCAATGAGTCTACCAGCTCCTGGGCGAAAGATTTGCAGTCTTCCGTCAAGTACGGGGCGGTATCAACGGTGAATTGGATGTCAAATGTTCGGCTCAGGCAATGCATGAAGACACCACCTTTACTCCCCTCCTTTATGTCAGGGCGAATACGGAACGAAAAATCCCCGGAGTCGACGTCAACAATGAAGCAGGACCTGGACTTCTTATCCGGTGTTGATGTTTGGCATCTGAACTCGTATATAACGGACTTTCGTGACAACATCCACACAGGAGACGAAGCATCACCTGGCTCTCGCAGGTCCGCCATGTAATTCATGTCTCCTCCAGATAAGCTGATTATTCTGGTGAAAAGAAGAGCTTTGCTGTTTGAGTGGCACCCCAGGATCTTCTCTATCTCCTCAGGAGTTTTGTGTCGTGGGGGTCCCAGGCCACAGTCTGGCAAGCTGATATCTGCAGGATTCAGCTTGGTGAAGACGAAGCGACCCAACTCAGCCTTCAGTGAGACGGCACCTTGGAACATCCTCAGGGGCTCCAAGATCTCCACCAGCCTGTTAGAGACCTTTCCAATCACTTCCGGGCTAGGGTCCGGTCTCTGAGCAGTAGAACTCTGGGTCTGGCGGTTCTGTGATTTCTTCGATGGTGCCCGTTGCTCCATTGTAACATGGAACTCTCTGGACTGTTGCTCACCAACGACGATCCGCGGCGAAGGCAATAGGGGCTGCATCGACCACGATACCAGCGCAGCCGTGCTGTCTTTCTCGGGCGAAAAACTGACAAGGTTCTCATCACCGCCATGCGAGCGACGCAAACTTGGTTCTTCTGGCCCAGCGCATTTCGGTGTACGTGCTGGGCTATCGAGGAGGTCTCGAGGGGGCGCTTTCTTCTGCAAGCTGCTTGCATTGGTGGTCTCGGGGCTTGCGGTCATTGAACTAGACGCGGCGAATGGGTCGATCTCACGAACATCACCCCACTTCGCCTCCCTTTGTACATTCGGATCTTGCGATAGTTGCAATGGGTTGTTCGTTGGCATTGGGAAGTCCTCGTCCTTACCGTTCTCAAGAGCTGTTCTCTTTGCCCACTGGACAACATTGGGGGCAACTTGTGGGTTGACGCTAGAAAAGTCGGCCACGACAGCACTCGATGGCTGAGAATGAGAAGCTGAAGAATCGGCATCAACCCAGGTACTGATCTTGGCCGAGTATCTGTATCCCTTAAAGGGTGTGAAGGCTGAAGCGGCCTTGCTCTTCTCGAAAGCAGGGGCGATGTCAGGATGTGGCGTTGACCGATACCCTTTCGAGGCATAGTCATAGAGCGCTTTACTCACAACGCTTCCGTTGGAGAATACCGTGCCATATGTCGACTGTCCTTTTTTAAGGACGCATCTTGTACGATCTAGAAAGATTGTCGTCAGCAGGCCCTCGTTGAGATGGGCTATGTAGCGCGTCTCAGCCCTGTAGGCCCCCTCTCTGCCTGCGTGAAGTACATGCCGACCCGGCGCATCTGAAGTTGAGGACAAGCCCTGAAACAAGGTTAATCTTCCATTTACCACATTTTTGTTCAGCTCTGCAACTCACGTAATATTTCGACAATCTGTCCATCTTCTTTTTGGCGACTTCAACGGCATACTCAGTCATCCCGCCAATCCGGAGAGATTTGCCGTCCATGCCGACAAGCACGGTACATCCGGACGTCTTCTGAAGCTCGTCTAGGAGTCGCTTCGTTGGCAAGAGATGGACAATAGTCACACCAGCGTTGATATGTTCAGTGGGCATCTTCCAAGTGTCTTGGTGTTCCATCTCCATGAGCTCTCGGGGATACGCAAACTTCTCATATGCTTTCCGCTCATCTTCGCCAAGCGTCTCCGTTCTCCAGTCGGTGACATGCTGGATCTTGTCGCTAGATTTCCCCTGGGCCGTGTTAGCTGAGAAGAGCGACTAGTGTGGGTTGGACAGACTCACGCCAAATACGCCATATCTTTCCGGCGCGGAGACTCTTTCAATCTCCGGCTGCACGATACGGTCCAAGATATCTCGTACGGCAGTCATAAGGTCGGACCCTTCGTCCAAAGTTGATCTGACTCGGAAACAGCCCAGCGTGGCATCCCACGTGATTTCCGACTTCTACATTTGCAGTCAGTACAGAGGCGTGGGTTTCGAATGGGTCGTTGAAGGCTGCTTGGCTTGGGCAGTGACTCACCAGGGAATATTTGCTGAATTCGGAGAAGAACTCTTGGAGACCATCGGGGCGGAGGATCCAATTGCTTGAGAGCAGGAATCCATGGTATTCTTGACCACTGCCGGCTACACTGTTCGACTCTGCTTGCGAGGTTCCACGACGACCAATCCCTTCTGAGACTGTGAGGTTCTGGGCTGTCCACTCATCGTAGTACCTTTTCATGGTACGGTGGGCAATGGCACTGGGCGCGACCGACGGCGTGTCAGTAAAGTCCGACATGGCTGGTAGTTGGGCCTGAAGTTGTTAGACACCTAAAAGCAGAACAGAGCAGTTGAAGTGTGATGCGGTCTGGTAAACAGCCTCGTTAGACGGTTGTGGGCTGCAGAACGCTATGCGAATGTGCGTAATGGGTTGATAGATGTAAGAGAAGAGGATGAAGGTTGATTTTGTGTCTATGTTCAAGTAAAAAGGTCAGCTTCAAAATCCATTATGAAAAGGCTTGATTGTGGCCACACTGGCAATAATCAAAAATGAGAAGTGAAAAATGCAGGAGCGCCGGCGTTGAATAGGAAGAGGCAGGTCCCACCGGGACAAATACAATAGGAGCTATAGATAAGTGCAAACACAGGTCACCTCAATGCTTGATATTAGCGATGAATAACTCGTTCGGTTTCCTATAGAGACTGCAGAAACACGAACACAAAGACTCGTCTGACATAACTTGTGTTGTTCTCTACCATCATGAGTGAGGATATAGGAGCAAGCTGCGCCAGGGGAACATCCGAGGCACGTTCGTCATCCGGTTGGGCAAGGGAGGCTTACCTCTACTTGGAGACCAAGTCGTCAAGCACAAAGTCTCCGTATGGTGTGCTGCTGTGATGGAAAGGATGACATGGCCTAGAGAATTGCCAAGTTTGAGAAATCAACTTATCCTCAATACCACACGCGATGCTGCCCTAAACACCAGAAGATCTACTCAGTTGTAACGGCTGGTAGCAGCAAGCAGGTAAATAATTGGTACCAGAGGTGTCTGGTGAGAGCTGCAATGAGTAGTGACTTCTTTATGGATTGGCTGAGGCTTGTAGATAGAATAGCGGCACCAGGTAGTTTGTGTTTGTTGCTGGGGAACAGAATACCGCTGGACTCCTCGATGTGTTCGGCAAGTCAGAATTGGAGAGGTAGTGGTCAATCAATGAGGGGAGTAGGTCAGCAGAGAATCACAAGTATGTTCTCAAACGTCTGTGAGCTTATAAACCGTATTGTTGTCGAGGTAGAGCAAGAGTTTTAGCACGGAGAAGGATTCTTCACGACATTCAAACAAAGAAAGGCGTCGGCGGTACGACGGTTAACTGTTTTGACCTCGTTCTGGCGTTAGGAGGTACTTTTTGATCCTGAAGGAAGAGAATATGATTGTTGGAGATATACTCATCATCAAGATAGCCTGTGATCATGCTGTAGAGGACACTTCATGAATAGAGTGCATAGCAAAGACTACACCATCGTCTGATCATCATAAACATCCTACCACGTGGGTATTGGCTTTCAAACAGTCGCTGCAATTGACTCATTCCGTTTGCTGTTGCCTTTCTCTGTATGTATCTTACAAGTATACTGCACAGTGAATATATGCACCTTGCTCTCTATGTTATATAAAAGTTATCGCAACATCCCACATTGCAGCTTGGACTCAGTGCTAAACACATGCTTATCATCAATGCGTGCATATCAGATCTAAGATGTGCAAACGGACTACATATGATCCATCATCTATCCGCTGAACACTTACTGGGAATATTGGTAGGAGTTTCCATGACTGCTCTTCAATCTACAAATCATGGCTTGGATAGTCCATGATGTACCCAACCAACTTCTAATCGCTCCAGGGAAAATGTACCTACAAGTAGATATTTATATGGGAAGATCAAAATGGCTTCTGTTTGCTCTTGGCCCCACGAACTTGTTATCAATAGGCGTACGCACGAACCAGACAGCATGGTATTAGAAAGCAACTGCGATCAGGCAGCTTTGAGCACAGAAGCAGAATATGTAGCGCCTTAACGCCACGGTGATATATTGGCCAGGGCCTTCCTAGCGATAATTCAAGTAACCTATTTGGACCTCTTGGCAGCCTTCTTGCGGGCCTCCTTTTCGCGCGCATACGCATTGGACTCCCGGCCTTCCTCGCCCTGGATCTCCGCCACGAGCCTCTTGTACTTCTTCTCGTACGCCTCATCCTTGGCCTTCTTGACCCGCAGCTTCTCTCTGGCCATGAAGTTGGCATCCTTCCGGAGCTCGCGCATGGCTCCCTTGCGCTCGTTCTTGAACTCGGCGCGGAGTTTGGCAGCCTCGGCTCGCTCGCGGTCAGGATCGTAGTGCTTGTTGGGATCAAACGTGTCCTCGAACTTGGGCATGTTGCTCTTAATCGCCAAGGGGCGGTGATGATGTAGTTCAAGAGGTTTACGTTGAATTTGGGCAAGCTTGAGCATCTGCTCCATCCTCGTTTGCACTTTACGCATACGGTCTCTCAGGGCATCGGGGAAATGCGACCGGCACGGATTCGATGCTAAGTGCCCGAGGATTTGCTTGAATGGCTCAAAAGTCTCCAAGAAAGCTGGCTTGTCCGCCCATAGCGTTGCCGCGGCTTCCAGGACTTTAATTGTTGAATCAATGATGGCGATCTTGAAAGCGTTTTGGTCCTTGGCCGACCGTTCGGTTTCCACAACGTCGTAACAGGTCAGTTTACGAATTTGTACTGCCTGGGCATTGTTCACACGGAGGCCACCAGGTAACTCGTGGACAGGGAATGGGACGTTTTTCCGGGACTGAGGTGCCAATGCTAGGAGAGTGTTGAGGTTGAAGTTTATGAGCTCGGGCATGTATCTCTTGCTGCCCTGCTGGTATTGGAGGACCAAGATTGACAGGTAGACGCCTTTGGCAAGGTCTGACAGCTGCTTTGGCATCTTCTGCCCCAAGAACCGCGCAATCTCGAGCTGCGCAGGCGTTACCGCTTGGTGAAAGTGGTCCGAAGGCGGAAACACTGTCCCAATAGCCGTATAGATGATGAGGTCACCCAAATTAGGATCGAGCGGTCTCGTCTTTGCCAGGTCCTCGAGATGCGACCTGAATTTGCAAGCAACCTCGATCGGGTACGTCTTCGCTAACGAGTGGATATGTCGTATAAGCTGCTCAAAGACACTGAAAGGCGGCAGTTTTGGCTGCGAAGCCAAGTATGGTAAGTGGTGGATCAAGGCCAAAGTGAACTTGCCAAGCTTCGCCTTGTTTTGGGAGTCCAGTTGCGCGTGGAAGATTGTACGGATCCTCACAACCACGATATGCAGTTTCTCGACCGGTACGTTCTTGACAGCATCCAGGAGCTCCTGATGGGTTTCTGGGCAGGACGCATAAGAATATGGTACACCATCCGTATCGTTCTTAGAATCCGCATTTGAGCTCGTGCTGAACGCTGGGTCTTTCGTCTCAGTCTCGCCCAGTAGACCCTTTGTGAACTCATCATCGTCCTCGCCACCGTCGTCGGATTCGTCCTCGGCATCCTCTTCATCGAGTGAAAGCTCAGAGCCACTGGCTACAAGGTTATCTTCGATGAAGAAGTCGTCCTCGTCGTCAAAGCCCAACTCCGTTGCTGTAGGTTGAAGTTTCGACTTTTTAGCGATACCACTGCCGAGACCGAACTCATCCACCTCGTCCTCTTTCATCAGATCGACAGTGGCCTCCGCCTCTTCCTTCTCGCTCTCGCTCTCGCTGTCGCTCGCCTGCTCGCCTCGCATGCGTTTTTGTCGCTTCTCCTCAAGCTTTTGCAACCTCTCAGAAGCTTCAGCAGCCTGCTCCTCATCCGTTTTGGTTCGCTCTGTCGGCTGCGCCCTTCGGTCATTAAGCATTTGCCTCACTCGTAAGTCGTACTCCTTTTCCATCTTCTTTCGCTCGGCGTCTTCAGCAGCCTTGTCGAGAGGCTCGTTATTTCGGGGATCCTTGGTCTTGAACAAGAGGTTGCGTATATTATTGAGTTCCTTGTTGAGTTCCTCTCGAATATCCTCGTCCTCCTCTTTAGCCTCTTGCCGTGCAGCCTTGTGAGCTTTCGACTTGGCCATAATCTCGCTGTAGATCTCTTGCTTCGTCTTCTTCCTCTCCGGCTGGGCATCGTCGACATCGACATCTTCGCCCTCTGTAAGCGCCTTCCGCTTGAGGTAGGCTCTCCGCCCTTCACTATCTTCGTCTTCGTCGGAAAGGCCTTCCATGTCTTCCTGGAAGTCGTCCACCAAAGCAGGCCCATCGAGCGACAGCGTTTGACCTCCGTGTGTAAGATCGAATGATGCGCCGGGTTCGTCGTCTTCCAGATCGAACATGGAGCTCTTCTTGTGGCGCGACTGAGTCTCCCGCGCAAAACGCTCAAGCATGCGCTCTTCGGGGGCCAGCGTTGGGTCGTTCTCTCCGAAACGGCGATCGATAATTCCTCCTACCTTATTCTTTCGCTGTTCGTCGAATGTCAACGTTTTGCCGGCGTCTCTCTTCACTGGCAGTCTTGGCTTCAACTGGGCGGCCTTGGATTGCTTTGTTTGTTGGCCGGTTACTTGTCACTTCGAACTTGGGTCCCCTGACGTTGTGTTTGAGGTCCTGTTTGCCTATTAGCCGAGAGAACTGCTGGATTGCCCAAGAAAAACGTACGAAGGGATTGAACTGTTCTCGGATGCCTTCCAGTGCAGCCCTCTTATCCATCCGTTTGACACCGGACTTAGAATCGCGCTTCTTGTCCTTCTTGGATTTTTGAGGGCCAATCAGGCCCTCTTTGTGCAAAGAGGCTTTAAGCCTCTTGAGCTGAGACCCGGCCATCTTGAAGTCGGAGGTTGAAGTTGGGGCAGCAGTCCGTCGTTGGCCTGCTTCTCAACTGTACGTACAAAACTGGATGGAGTATTCTATTCAATGCATTGAACTTTTTTTGGTCTTATCTTATCGCAGATGCAGGTGGGGCACAGCAGGGGTCATGGGTTGGGTCCAAGCTGGAATCTGGAAAACCACTTAAAGCTGCCAGGCTTGGCATCGACGTGTCTGGGGCACGACTGATATTGCAACGGTGGAAAAGCACGATTGTATACTGAACGAAGAGGAATACCCTTTAGTAAATGAATTCTATTTAGTTCACATGTAGTAGAGAACATACAGCTGAACGATTGAGTAAATTGCTTCCCAATTAACGCTGCTTCAGAAACTCAATTGACCGTTGGAAGATGCCCCGCGTCTCGACGCGTCTCCTTGCCCAAAAGCAACAATCTGTGTTGACCGCCTTGACACGGATCGTTGTTACCCCTCCAGCCCACACTGTAGTGCCCTTTATCCCATTCTTCCTCCTCCCCGTGTCCTCGCCCTCCACCTCCATTTATACCCGTATAAGCAGCAACCAATTCCGACCCAAGACAAACCTCAGCAGTAGCAGCCGCAGAAACATGAGCACCGTCCCCAGCGCAACCTCACCTCCCACATCTCCCCCCGCGAAGCGAGTCAAGGTCACCACCACCGACGACGATAAGACCATTGCCACCACCATGTCCGCCGCCGCCCCCGAGACCAGCAACAACGGCACCGCCGTGCCCACCCTCACCCAGGAACCTCCCCTGCTGATCAAGAAGCTCTCCGACAAAGCCAAGCTGCCCACGCGCGGCAGCGCCTTCTCCGCCGGCTACGACCTGTACGCCGCGAAGGCGACGACGATCCCCGCGCGCGGCAAGGCGCTCGTCGACACCGACATTTCCATCGCCGTGCCTGCCAATACGTGTACGCACTAACCCCCTAACCCCCTACCCCTTACCACCCTTTTGCTCTTTGTTTCTCTTTCTTTGTCTCTCTGTTGCCTTGTTTCACTAGCCCGCTAACTCAAACATCGAAAAAAACAGACGGCCGCATCGCCCCCCGCAGCGGCCTCGCCGCCAAGAACTTCATCGACACGGGCGCCGGCGTCATCGACGCCGACTACCGGGGCCAGGTCAAGGTGCTGCTCTTCAACCACGCCGACGCCGACTTCGCCGTGGCCGAGGGCGACCGCGTGGCCCAGCTCGTCATCGAGCGCATCTACACGCCCGAGGTCGTCGAGGTCGCCGAGCTCGAGGAGAGCGTGCGCGGCGCCGGGGGCTTCGGCAGCACGGGTGCGAACTAAAAAAAAATAAAGAGCTGCTCTCAACTCTTGTAGACCCCGGAAATAAGAGGATCGGGCACACACGCAATAAAGAAGCCCGGCAGCTGCTAGCTCTAGCTCTCAGAATTGGAGAAGTGCAACCAATTCGCTTCCTCCCATAAGGGGGTTTGGGGCCATGTTCTCGATTGAGCTGAGCAATCGCTCTCGCCCCTGAGGCAAAGTATAACGACAACGGATGAGATTACGATGCTAGCGTATAGAGCGCTGAAGCTTCTTTTAATTTAAGGAGAGTCCATAGGCCGGACATAAGCCTAGAGAACGACAGTAGAGGTCTAGAGTGTTAAAAAGATGGCATTGGTCTAATCCTCAGAAGGTGTAGACGGGGATGACGACTGAAGTCAGCAATGGCGCATAGGAGCTGGTTGATAAATCCAAAAGAGATAATTAATCGCCAAAGTAAATGCAAAGAAAAAAAAGTACACCCAACTCTCCATGAATGCAACCGGTGTCTAACCCGCCGTAGTCTTGGTCTAGCCCCTCTGCCTTCTAGCACGCCTGTCCAATATGCAATGGTATCTATGCCATCCTTCCCTTGCACCTAGAACTACTCCAGTTTCACCGCACGGTACTCAATGGTTGGGCCCCGGAGGCACCCCCAGTTTCTAGCCAACCTCAGCTCCGCCGCTCTAGACTTGAGAAGATGCAACTTCTTGGCCCGCTCCTCCTCGCTTAGTCCCTCCTCGTTCGCCGGCCCCTCCACATGTTTCGCGTCCAACTCCGCTTGCATGGCATCGCATGTGCGGCTCAGCACCTCGTGCATACTCGCCAGTACCTTCTCTGCGGCTTTAGCGAGGGGAAGGTCCAGCGCGTCAACGTCATCATCGCTGAGCCAGCTGGCTTTGTCTTTCAAGCAAGACGAGGCAACGGCCTCGCGCATCCGGACCACCATGAGCGCTGCAAACATGTCGCCTGTGCCGCTGAAGTAGGCGTCGAAAACGGGGAAGGTGATGCTGAACAGGCGCGACTTGCCAGTCGATGTGCGTGTGGAGCCGACCACGGACATAGTAGTGCACGAGGAAGCCGAGCTGTCTGGCGTGGCTTGTTGCGCACTCAGGGGTAGCGATACGGATGTGATAACAATATGTGGAAGGTTGAATTTGGAGTGCAAGGTCTCGATGGCAGTACGAAGCGAGGCAAAATTGGTAATCTTGACTTCAGAGAGCAACCTAATATGGCTCAGGTTAGTAGGTGTTTATTGGATAAACATCAACAGCGACGGGGACGCGAACGACGTACTCGGCCTCAAACTGATTGGGCAATATCAGATCTGCGAGGTGAACCAGTCCCCTATACGCCGGCACCACGTCATCCGCGACGTATAGCTTCCCGTTGTCACCCATGACAGGATCGAGCACCCAGAAGAAACTCCCTGGCTTGGCCTGCGACTTCTCCTTTAGCTCCTTTGCGATGTTGCCCACAGCTTCAACGGCGGCGGCGCCGGGGACATATCCGGAAAGCATCATATCGAACCGGTCGAGGTACGACTGTTTCAAACCGTCCCACAGATCCGTGATCTCCTGCGCCGTGACCCGGGTGCCCTTCCATTGTCTGTATCCGGTATGGTTGCCTTCGACGGGGAGACAAGGTTAGAGAGCTAGAGATACATGTGTTTGTGAGGGGTGCGAGGACGGTGGCGCGCTCACTGAATTGTACTGTGTTCAAAGCTGCAACGTCGCAGCCCAACGACTGCAGGACGAAGACGGCGATCTTGTTTCCTACGTTACTATACAGATAGTCGGTCAGCAGGAGCTACGTGCGATTCTAGTGGGGAGTAGCAATGATCGAATGGAGGGACTCACCCGAGACAACCTTCGCGACGAGGTTAGCTACGACTCCGCGACGTTTGTGAGTGGACGAACTGTTTCCCTACATGACTTGCGACAGCCAGAACACTCGTCTGCGGCACCGGCGGTTCTGAAATCATTCTTTAAACTGTGAAGCAGCCGTCTTTACCAGTGTATCGTCTGACGTAGAGTAAAGTATGGGTAGTCCTGAGCGTATAACCTGCGGCTATTTCTCCAAGATCCACGAGTGGTTTTCGTAGATGGAAGGCTCGAAATGTTCTTTAATTTGTCTCAAGTAAAAATTACAGATGGAAATATTGGGCAAGACCGTTTCAAGCCGTTATCAGCCCAGAACATGAAGGATGACTCGAAAATTCCCAATGGCTCCGGGTGACTTTCCGAGTATACCCCGCCATGCAAATGCCCCGCATTACTAACAACATCTGGGAGAGCAAGGGTTACGATATGTAGATCAAATCTCATAGCCATTACGAGCGCATTTGCAACGGATGGAGATGAAATCCAATTAGGGATAACCTCATATCTAGCATGGTGTGTTTGGTCTTCAAATGCGCTGTACGTTGTGAGGTTGTGTTGGGTGGAATTGGTATGACATTATTCTGCATCGAGGTGCACATCTAACCTGTCCCAAGACAGCCTTGAGCCCCAGTCGTGCATTCCCCTGCATCATCGCTGCGACCCAACCGCCAGGTTACTACATCATCCATCCTGCCGGAAAGCAGACCTGGGCATGCCGAGGGTTGGGGTGGCTAAGGTAGGTAATAATGTACCTAGACAATGCCGTGGGCACACAAAAACTCCAAAATGTGAACCAATAGATCGTATGCCAACCAATGCTCTTCGTATTAGACTGCATTGGCAGCATGGGTTCAACAGTCTAACCTACGCCTTGTTGCCAACCAAATGGTATTATCTCATGATCCTCGTCACTAACTCTGGAACGCTTGTACTTCTTTACTCCTCGTCACCAATCTAGAGAGATAGTTAGCAAAACAGTACGCAACACAGCACGAGAAGCTATAAAAGTGAAGTAGCTTACCTTGGGCGCAAGGTAGAATCGCAGGTGACCGCTGTTCTTGTCGTTGCTCAACAAGTACTCTACCAGCAGAGGAACCTCGCTAGAGAGGGAGATTCTGACCCGGTCGGAAAGGGGCTGGGCCTTGCAGAAGTTGACCAGGTACTTCAAGGAGAAGGTGAGAGTGACGGGCTCGGTCAGTTCGATGTCGACGTTTTGGTTCGGCTTATCGACGTTGCTATGCGATCGAAGTGTTACGGAACCGTTGCCAATATCACCGTTTGCCGCGAACTTGATGCCGTCCTTGTTTGCCTCGATTGTTACTGTGGAGATTTACGCATCAGTACATGTGAAACCATGATCGTAGTGTCACCAGGGCATAGCCAGAAGGGGTTGAAAATGCTTACCGGACTCGGACATAGCCATCAGATCCGTGCAGATGCGCTTGAACTCAGCGCTGGGCATCTGGATGGTTGCCGCGTACTCGGTCTCGGGAATACCGAGGTGCTCCTGGTCGATATCCATGAGCTTGAGGTCGTACTCGCTGATGCGGTCGGCCTCGATGCTCTCGAGGAGCAGGTTGAGGGAGTCTGGGGCATCCTCGGCCTTGAGGGTCAGGACATCGTCGTTCTGGGCGGCGCGCAGGACCTTGGTCAGCGAGACCAGGTTGACACCGAGAGCGATGTTGCGGTCGCATCGGTAAGGGCTGAAGGCGTCGGCCTTGAACATCATGGAGACGAGGGCGACGTGGGAATTGTCCATGGCCTGCAGCGCAATGCCGGAGTCATTGCAGTCGAAGTTGCAGTCCTGCACCAAGTCCTTGATGGCATCCACCACCTTCTTCAGCAGCATAGCCTGCTCGAGTCTGGCTTCCAGCATGATGGCGGTGATGTGAATGAATTAGGTATTCTATAGAGAGAAATAAAGAGGCCTTGCAATGCTGCAGGGCGAAACAGTGAAGTAGATGATGGGTATCAAGAAACGTCGCGTCAAATGCGGTGAGATTGTGTGGTTGATGTTGTTGGTGGTTGTGGCAGTTCAGAATTCGGTCTGGAAAATGAGTATGTAGTAGGCAGACGATATTTCCCAAAGGTGGGCGGGATGCTGGGCCCGACGCGTCCAAAGTGGGCTTTTCACGCGTTGGATGCTTAATTGGCTGCCTGGCTTAGACGCGCTCGGTTGCCCTAAGGTACAAGTAGCCTCCATTTTCGCGTAAAGCACCCCCGGGCCTCGTTAGGCCACCTACGCTATTTCGATACCCCTGAGTTATTGGCTGCATGTACATGGCATCCATGTAAGCCCGCTGAAAGCATCCTCACTGCACAGCATCCCGACACTATCACCTATCGAAGAGCAAGTTACCTAACCTAATGGGTGAGTGCTAAAGCAACTAGAATCTCATACAAGAATCAACATGACCTAACGAACAGTCCTTCACCATCATCTGTTGTATCGAGAAGCCTCCGGGTTGTTTATTTGCATCTTTCATGCTTTTGAAACATTATAGTCTATCTGAGTATGTAATGGCTGGCTATAAGTATGTAGGTACTGTTGCATAGGACTTATATACAAAAAAGACATTATAAAATCAAACGATCGGATGAGTTTTTTTTTTCTTCGACCCAAAGCGAAGCATATCTTGCTTGCTCAAAATGCCCTGCCAGCGCCAGAAGTCATCAAGCAAAAGAGAATGAAAAGGGAAAAGAGAAAACAAGTCCGCCGTCGTACGAGGCTTGCAACAGTCTGCTGTCTAATCCAACTCCTTGATGCAGCCCGTATAGTAATCACAGGTCATAATGCGTTTCGTACGCCCTGAACAGTTCAGGGCGTGGTTAATATGTGGTCATGAAAAAAAGCACAACGAAAACATATTACCTCTCTCACGGAGTCACAGGAGGAGGCAATGCTAGCCTTGCGAAGGTAAAGAGGCGGACAAGGTTAATGGTCTCGTACCATCCCCTATTGGCGATGCACCGAGGCTCCTCCGTTTCCCGTTGCGGCTGCCGGTACTGAGGTGTTCCTCACCACGGTGCTGCAAGACGCTCTTGAGTTCGCCCATAAACCACCCGCTCTCCATTGCCTTCTCGCGAGCAGCAATCTTGGATGCCCGTTCCTCTTGCATCGACTTGATTCTTTCCTCGCGGCTCATTGTGCTTCTTGGCTTAGTAGCAGTTTCTGCAATCGCCTCATATTCCACAGGATCTGTCGTGAAGTTGGCGGGGCTGCCAGGCTCTGTTGGCGGTGAGTGGTCGCCATTTAGTCTCCTGAGGGCTTCATCCGGGCCCTCACTCTCCTCGGAGACCGAGGCGAGTTCGCTTAAGGAAGTGACCGGAGACAGCATGCTGGCAGACGAAACCCGTTTCCGCTCATTTCGGTTAATAGCCGAAGCCACTGCTGCCTTCCCAGTCTCCCATGCTTCCATCAGAGCCTTCAGATCCTTTCCGATCATTTCGTACTGGCTTAGGAACGTGGACCCCAGATGTGACATGTCGCCATGTTCGTCGTCGATGACTTTGTTGGATTCCTCGGCAAGAGAACCATTTTTGCTTGAAGACCCCGAATACTATTATTCAGTAATCCTATCTTCCTCACTTGATGCTTCCATTTCTCGCGGTCTGGACTAAGGGGCATGCCCGGGCTCTTCAGATTGAATGCTGCCACATATTAGCTTGGATTTGATGTATAATATCACTGATTGTGCAACTTACTCTCTTCGGCCATCAGCGCTCTTTGTATTTGCGCAGTGGCACTCTCCGTCACGTCGTTGCAGAGCCGGAGACCTTCCAGCGCCGTAGTGAAGCGCAGATAATCGCTGCTTGCGTCTTGCGGCTCAAGGCAAAACAGACTGAGTAGGAACATTTTGCGGAGGCCTTGGACAGTAACATACGACTCCTTGAGCTTGCTGGTCATCTGAGAAACTTCGAGTCCGGCACTTCTGAAGCCATCAAGCGCAGCGGCTATGCTCTCAGGGTCGCATTGTTTCCCTTGCTCGTGGAAGCGCAGGAGATCTTGGTTGCTGAACTCCCTGACCGCACGAGCTGTCGTGAAATATCGATCCATGATCTTGAGCATCTGGGCATTCAGTTCTCGCCTGATTTTGACGCTCTTGACGTTCTGCCCACTGCCCTCTAGGCGGCTGATAGGGGGAAGAGGTAATGACCTGGATCCTAGGTCAGACTGGCGGGCACCAAACCACGATTATATCGGAAATGCAACTTACAGACGATAGCCACGGGCGATAAGTTCGACTTCGGTGATGAAGCCTATAGCGGCCCCGGCCATACTATCCAGCTCGGCCGAGTTCTGGATGAACAATTTGACCTGAGATAGTGTCTGCACATGGATGTACTTGAGCCACTGCCGGCGCATGTACACACTGAAGCCAAAAACCACCGAGCATAGAGCAACTACAGCCACCACCAGCCGCGTAAGTGTGAAAGTGAAGGCGCCCCCAATGTAGAACCAGCGCACGAGAGAGGCAGTCCCTATGCCAAGGGCCGCTGCCACGATGGCGCCTTCGGTTGACCATGGTCGACTCTGCGAGCCGTCGCTTGAATCGGGGACGGGCAAGTCGACAGGTAGAGGCGTCGCGGCGAATGCTGGTAACGTGTGCGTATCGAGGAGCTGCGACGAGTTGATGATCCACTGCAGTTGCTCGAGGAATTTGCGGCTGCCATGACCATCCACCGTGGTCGTCACTGCTTTCTAAAAATGGCTGTATCAGTCGCGACGAACGCATCTCGCATGGATGAGCATTATTCTTACCGTGTACGCATGCTGAAATTTGTCCAACTTCGGGATGTCCAAATTCAGCGGGCTCGGTATCCTGTTCTTGAACCTCCTTATCGGTTTCGCCTGGCCACTGGGAGCGAAGCTTGGCCTGGGGCTCGTCGGCGGTGATACTTCGAAGTCCGGCGATTGTTCCCTTTGGTCATGGTCGTCGGACTCGGGGTCGGTGTCTACAACGCCATGGCCTAGATATTCAGGTAGTGTCAGACGTCTGCAGGCCATGTGGTTCCTGACGGCATGCCGGCGCAGGCTCATAGAACGGGCTAAATCCAAAGCCATGTTATCGCTATCATACCTTGACCCTCAAAAGAGGTTTGGTACTCGTCGTGAGGACCGCCCGGCTCATAAGAGGTCTCCATGTAATTGCGAGGTTGCACGATCGCTGTGGTCCATGTGTCGCAGCAATCTTACGGGGGATATGTCAAAATGTGGCTCGGGGGTTCGCTACCATGGACGCTGGAGATTTCGTCGTCTTTGAGGCGGAGGAGAGGTCTGCCTCAGGTACGCCTGGGGGTCGGTCCTTGTGGTTTGGCAGTTGAGGGTTTGCGTCACGGAACCGGAATCTGGGATATTCACACAAAGAGAGCTGCAGCAGTAATGTATTGTGTTAGATGGAATTGTCGATCCCTTTGACAGGTAAGACAGCGACAAGCACTAGTATTGAAAGGGTATTGTCGACGAGAAAAGGGTGAAATGGATTGATTGTTTATTCAACAGATGCCCTGGTGGATATGTTGCATTGTATTATGGAGGAGAGGCTAACCGTGCAGGCATGTCGCCAGCTTCATCTTAAAGTGTCCGAGATGAGCCTCCTGTTCGAGTAAGGAAAGGGCGTGGAGGACCAAGAGGACCAACTTTCCCCATGTTATCCACAGAGCGCTTCATTAACGACGGTTGGTTTAGCGCCAGGGCGAAGTCGAATCATCGATGTTCTGGAAACTCGGTGCTCGGGGCCCCTTACTGGGTGCGGCTAGACAGGTTTGCTTGCAGTAGCAAGTTATGTAGCTACCATCGTTGCCATGTTACTTTGGATCATGGATGATGATCCGCGAGATTCGCGGATCCATGATGATGCCAGGGCCGTACCCGGATACTTGGAGAAGTCCTAAAATTATGTCCAATGACAGCAAATTGCTGTTTCTTGCTCGGTGGGGATGACGAGACCCTTTCCTCGCCGCAGCTTACGAAGCACTCACTGTTTCCTTCGAGCATGGATTGCATGTGAAGCTGAGCTGAGCATTGGATGACTTTGGCTTTCGTTTCTTTTGCCGTTTCTTTTGCCCTGATCTCATCTGCTGAAACAGACTGAGCTGACCTTGCCGTGGCTGCCGGGCATGCATGCGTGTATCACCAGTAGATGCAAAGGAGCATCATTGACAGATGTTCACTGTGCAAGTACATAAAATCGTATGTCCAGTGGGTACGCACGTCCACGGCCCGGCTTTAGTAAAGCGGTCCCGGGCTCAAGCCTCTTCCCCAACATGTTGACAGGTCGGCCTCTATTACTGCCGTCAATTACACTAACAATCGACGCCAAAAGTGTCTGTCAAGCTGTCAATAAACCCAAATCCCAAGTGAGATCATACAGAGTTCAATAGCCGCACCTTATCAATCTCTATTCCAGGCCCCTCGGCGCTTGCCCATCTCCTAAGCTTCCGTAGGTCTTGCAGCGTGGCTGAGACCCTCCAGGCCTCTACGGAGTACCAACCCACCAATAACAGTAGCAGCTGGCACCACTGAAGCGCCCGCCCGCCCACACAGCCCGGCCCTCTGCAATTGAGCCGCGACCAACTAACGGTCCAACGTCAAGATTCAAGAGCAGCAGTCAAGCACAGCAGGCGAAACGAAAGCGCAACTACAGCCAACATGCCTACTGAGCGGGAATTCCAGGTCGCGCCGATTGTGCCGGAATCGGTGATGCACAACACAAAGGTAGGTCCTTTCTTTTTGTTTCGCATCTCTTTCTGTGTGTGGAGGTGCGGCCGAGCATGGAATGAGGCCATGAAAGAGCCGGCCGAAACGAGAACGAAAACGACCAGATGAGTAAAAGCACAAACACGACGACAGCGGCACAGTTGCTGTCGCACTTGTCGTTTCACACCGGAAGAGATACTGGTACTGGCACTGACATCATCATCACCGTATGCGCAGGCACTCTCGAACCTACAGTCTCTCTCGGCGTCCATCTTCGGCGTCGCGGCTGGCATCCTGGGCCTCGAGTCCTACAGCGGCTTCCTGTTCTACTTCATCTTCACCATCCTGACTACGATACTCTTCTACACCTTCCGTGTGGCCCCCACGTCACTCAAGTCCGGGCTGGGAGCTTTCGATACTAGCAGATATTTCCGGACACAATACGAATTCTGGGCTGGCGGTGTCTTTGGGGGACTGGCTGGCTATATCTTGACGTGGACGTTATTTTACGGATTAGTGAGGGCTTAACGACATCAACGGGAATGAGTCATTGGCTTGGGTGTTCAGGCAGGTTTCATGCCGAGACTGTAGTCGCCGGAAACGGTAGAATACTTCCGTCAAGATAAAGAAAGAAACCTCAAAAGAAATGCGCATTTGCTCGTATTCTCCGTCACTCTAACTTGACAGGCGGCCAATCTATAGTACCATGTACTGTTGTACTCTTGCGTGACCTCAGTTCTTGGTGTTGGGATAAACTCTGTGGCCAGGGGGGGAGCTCGCCATGGAAAACTTGGCAGAATGATGTGATGGCTGGCTGGTATTCTACTATTCTAACTTAACTAGTAACCAAAATGCTTATACTAAAGGGAAATCGCTACTTATAGAGCCCCCGTCCTGATGGTGGCATTACTCCGCGATTTCAACGACCTTCCCGACATAACCCTCCAGGCCCACGCTATTCCCCCCTTCCATTAAGACCACTTGAGACCCCATTTCTATCCATTCCCTACTTGACAGAAGGTCCAATGTGACGCTATATTCGGGCAAGGCCGACACATCGGAGTCGTCTCTCCCGCCATGAGCAGGGTCGAGTTCAATACTCTCGGCCATGTTAAAGACGTCATCTGGCTCTCCATCTGCCCGGCCGACTCTGTCGGGTAGCTGGCGTGATACTCGTATAATGCGAGCAGCTGTCCTGACAGTAGCAACATAGACGTTGACGAGTGTACCACCACCGCCTGTGAGATTGGCGACCCTATGATCCTTGAATATTGCAGTGAAGCCTGAGGCGGCTTGTAAGGAGAGCCCAGAGTCTAACATGTGCTGGCTTGGGATCGCCAGAACTTGGCCTTTCCGAATAAGACCACGGAATGCCCTCACTTGCTCGACCTCGGAGTCACGGTCTGCGGGGGCGTTCACATCGTCTAACACGATCTGTATCGTGCCAGCTTGGCCGGGACCCATGGTTCGTACTGGGAGCCGTAAGTTACGGATGTTGACTACTTTGGCATTATGCCACTCTCCCTTAACGGCTGACGCTGGGACTGCATTTCGCGAGGCTATGCGTGCGAGCTCGCTAGTTGAAGGGTGTGATATAGATAAACCATATCCTGGGGTGGGGTGGTCGCGAGGTATCTGACCACGGGCTTCATCGTCGTCTGCCGGAAAAGGCCCTATGACCACTCGATCACCCACTGATATCCGACCGAAGCGTAGATAGCCAGCAACCACAATGGCCTTTCCATCAGAGGCACGAGTCGATGTTTGTACGACGCGCGACTCTAGCTCGTATTTGTCATCAATGTGGAAGAGCGCTGCTGGTTGCTCGGGGTTCAAGGCCAGGGGAACATAATCTCGTGCCGTTGGTGGAGGTGGCATGGGTAGAGTCGCTAGCAGTGCGTGGACCAAATCGATGCCTTGCCCTTTCACTGCGCTTGCCAGGACAACGGGCACTATGGACAGCAGACTCTCAGCTCTCGAGATAGGTTCCACCACTTCTTTCAGAACTTGCTGCTGGCTTGAGATTGGGATCTCTGTGAGCACGTTGTCGCTGGCTGCCTTTGGTGTTAGTAGCTTTGGCGTTCGGCCGGCGTACTTTATCTTGGAAAAGACCTGGTTGAGATTGCTTTTCAAAGCATCTCTAGCCGCAACGTCGGACTTAGTTACTACAATGACCATTGGGATCTCCAACAGTAAACAGAGATCCAAATGAGTCAGCGCAAGATTGAGACTATCCGCCATGTCGCCAAGGTCATCGGTCGTACCGGACAAGGAATGAGGACCACGTGCTGTAATATTCCCACCATTTGCTGTGATGCAGAGGAACGTCCAGTGAGGTGCCCACCCAACAAGGCCTCGCATGATGGTCCTGCGAAACGTAGATGGCCGGCAGAGTCGGAGAAGAAGACCATTCGGCCAGTCTCGGAATGGTCGTGGATGTCTGTCCACGCCTCGATGTCAACACTGGCGTAATTGAAGATATTCTGGTCTTTGTAGCCAATCAACTCCTGAGCCACGGATGAAGTCTGACCAGAAACACGTTCGTGGCGATGTTTTAATAGATTAATTCGGCTGCTCCCACGTCCGTTATCGAGCGTCCCATTTGCGAGCGTACCAAGCAGTGTCGTCTTCCCAGATGTAGTTGGTCCGATGATCGAGACGCGGAATTGTTCTGTTTGCGACGCATCCTTTGCAGGGGACGCCGAGGAGCCTTGGTGCCCATGAGCTTGGTCACCGTCGTCGTTGAGGTCCTTTTGAGGCTCGAGTATAGGCATGACCAGCGCTTCAGCTACCCAGAGGTCGTCGTGGTGCCGGGCCTGTTCTTCCGGCGACTCCCCGTCTGGCGATGGCTGCTCGATCCACTCGCAATTGCCCACTACCTTCATCCGCTGCACCTCAACTCGACAACCTAAGCTTGCCGCAATGATCTTCAGTGTTGTCATACTCTCATCCATTTCATCCTTGGTAAGTCCGATGAACGCACCATCATCGGCCACCCCTATTTCATACAGTGCACCGTTCGACTCCTCCAACCCAGGAAGCAGTCTTTGCGGCTTTTCTAAGACTTCAAGGCTTTCATGGTCTTCGGGTAGTTTAGGGATGACTAGATCGCCCCTAGCTTTTGCATGATACGGAGAAGATTGCTGTAACCTCCACAGCAATTGTGTCGTGAGCTGTTGCAGCCTTGTCTGGCGAGTTTGGCTCATATTCGCCACCGGTTGTCGTAAAGGCTTCGACCGGGAACCCGATGCCTTGATACTGGTGCTCATCATCTCATACCTTCTACGCCCACGCAGCAGAAGATGGAGTTTGTATTCGATGGGCCCCTCTTGCGGCTCTGCCTCTAGCCGGTCAATATCCGGCTCACCAGCCTGGTTTGATTCATCATGGCTACTAGGGGATGAGCCACCTGTTCCCGAGTTCTTTGCAGACTCCTCAGGCCTCAGCCAGGGCGACGACACCCTAGGGGGGTTCGGGTCGAACGTGAACACAGAAGCCATATTGTCCGGTACAGAGGCTTCCTTCCCGGTAGTCGGCGTTATTCCGGGATACCAAAACTCCTTTCCCAGCCAGTAATGATCGAGATGCCCTTTAACGAAATTCCGATACACGGTCCAGAAATAATATATCTTTTGTTTTGCTTCTTATTGCAGTAGGGTACTGTGCTATACGAGTTATCATTTTCAGGCAATGGGATGCTGAATCTTAAATAACCTCGAGCTTTCCTGGGGACTTCAAGTTATTGGAGAAATTGGGTTGTATCATTCATGCAGAGAAGTTGGTGGTAAGCATAATTTCGAAAATGTGAACACTTGGAAGTGATGGCGCCAGTGTACAGTATATTAGAATGCGATGCACTCAAGCAAAGCTCACAAGTCAAGGTGTTAAGTCAGACCGGCCTCTTGGGAGTAGGATGAGTCGACATGACAGCTCCGACTCCGGGTTGGATGTAAGTAAGCAATCAGGAAAGGGCCACGGCTAGATGGAAGTGCCTGAGTATAATATGCAGGGGAGGTATGGATACCACGTCACTCACTTAGGTTACGGTATGGGGCAGTAACGGTGAGCCAGTCATCCGCCGATTCCAACCCCATTCTTGAAAAGCATTCGATTTGGTAGTTCAATCACCAGTTTCTTCGATGTTGAGCTTTCCACGACCCCCGTCACAGCAAGGCGCATTAATTTTTATGAATTCCATCTCCTATACCGATCGGACGTGCATGCAATAATGCATTCATGGATCTTTTAGTGGTTACCGAAGGAGAAAAGGCTGTCTCGAATCAACGCTCAGTCCAACCATAGATTAACCATACACTGAAATAAACGCCCGCCTACGCCTTGAACGTATACTTATTAGTATGGAATCAACGCATAGAATAGTGTTAGAAATATGAAGCGTTGAGAGATATGTCGACGTTGATTGAGATTTAGGCGCCCATGAGACGGTCTGCGATGTGTTATTCCGTACATAAACGGAAACAGAATCTAGCCTGCTACGGTACCGCTCCCTATTCCTTCGCCCCTTTGCTTACACCAATACTTACCTAAGGTATGTCCTAAAAATAAACTGGCCCCAGCAAATGGGCATCGACAGATCGGATATTGCAATTGCAAATTACAAAACGTTGACCCTTCATAAAACCCTTCCAATTGAGGCTCGTTCCCTTAGGGATGATATTATGAGTTCCGATATTTGGGCTCAATTGAACTGTCTTCTTGGATTCGGTTTATTAGGCGTAGGATGTTTCTCAGTGTACCAGACCTATGCACTACATGTACCTACTGATTCGATTGCCTCTACCACGGAAGATATGCACCCCGTATTCCATCCAGAGTTCCAATGGTGGGGGCTTTGTTACCTTTGGCTTCCGTGGCTGAGCTCTAGGTAGTCTTTGCCTGCACTGGTTGGGCTTTGCCACCAGAGGACCTTCAGCAAGCGTCTGCCTGACATCTCGTACAGCGTACCCCGGTCAACCCAGATGCGAAGTTGGGGGGCGCCTTGCGACTGCAAAGTGGCTTAGAACTATACGTAGACATCTAACAAGTACGTTCATTATCCGTACATACATATCTGTACATACCGGATGTTGAGGATAGGAGCAAGTGGCCCATGAATGAACGAGGGGGTTTATGTTTGCTGTATCAGCATCGAAAGATTTGGAAGGGGAAGACAGGGAGGCTGGGAGGGACACTGACTACTGCAGTGACTTGCATGTTCTGAGAAGAGCCTAACCTGCAAGCGAGAACCCTGAAAAGGGGACTGGAGAAAGCTGATCAGTGGATCAGTGTTAGTGGTGCTCTTTCGAAACGCACCTAAGACAACCAAAACCACCTTCCTCAAGCCCCACCATTACTCTTTAAACCCAGCTCACCCCCCTTTGATAAAGCAGACGGATACCTGAACAACAACAACGTCTTTTACCTAAATGACCATCTCGCTCATTTGCGCAACACACTGATTTACATTCACAACATCCCAACTCTAGGGAAACCCGTCCGCCGACCGTCTTTGCATCGATTATCCCCCCACTCGACTACTCGCAGCTCGAACCCCAGAAACTCCTACAATATGGGGCGATTTGGCTTTGGCAAGAAGGACGATGCTAAGGGCTCGGAAAACCCGTACGCCAAGGGAGGCAACGACCCTTACGCAACACCAATGACAGGTAATTCCCATCGACTTCATCCTTTGTTGATGGCGTATCCATGTATACTGACATCCTACAGGTGCCCAAGCGACATACAATCAATACAAGAACCAACCATACGGCGGCGGCTTGCCTGGCGGACCTCGTGCCACCCCGGGTGGTCTTCCAGGAGGACCACGTGGTGGAGCACCTCCGCTCAATCGAAACGGCAGTAGCGCATCGAACGAGACTGCTCCACCTCCCTACAGCAACAACCAACCCTCGGGCGGATACTCGAACGACAAGTTCGGAGCTTCTGGCGGCTATGGCAGCTCGCGGTACGACAACGCCGGAGGCAGGGGCGCTAGAGGACCGGGGGCTACGGTGGCCTTGGCGGTAACGATGCGGACTCCACCAGAGATGCTCTCTTTTCAGGGGCACGAGAACGCGCCGACCAGCGACAGCAGCAGCCATCTGCGCCTGGTGCGGGGGATTACGGAACCCCCAGTACCAGCTACGGAGGCTACGGCGAGGTAAGCATTAGGTTCCTCGCTCCTGGCTTGAGAGGACAGTGCGTGCTAACGAAGTCCTGAAATTAGCACCGCGAATTAACTGCGGAAGAGCAAGAAGAGGAGGAAGTCCAAGATGTCAAACGCCAGATCAAAGAAACCAAGCTTGCGGTAAGTTACGAATCTTTGAGCCCAACAATTCTAGCCTCATTAGCTGATGATTCCAGTCTGCCAACTCTGCCGAAAACTCGGAACGTATTGCCTCGCAAGCCGTCGAAACAGCGTTGGGCACTTACGCCAGACTTGGCGCCCAGCATGAACGCCTCAACTACACCGAGACGCTCCTTGACAAGGCCAGCACATCGACACGCGAGGCCGATGCTTCCACAAAGAAACTCAAGAGTTTGAACCGCAGCATGTTCGCTGTGCACGTCAACAACCCATTCACATCAAGCAAACGTACTGCCGAGATGGAGGCACGCACCTTGGAACAGCACCGAGCTGACCGAGATATGCGCGATGCCACTCGTAAATCCGGATACGACTCGAATTCACGCATGGAACAGGGCTTCAAGGAAATCGACAAGGCTAGAAGCACGGACAAATGGTCGCGGTCCAGTAAAGCTGAGAAGTCCAAGTATGCATTTGAAGATGACTCGGAGGACGACCAGAACGAGGACCGTATTGATGAAGCCATGATGCGAACTGCTGGCCACGTCTCGACCTTGAACAGCGTGGCCAAGTTGATGGGCAACGAGATTGAGGATCAGAACAAGCTTATAGATCGACTGGGTGACAAGGTACGCCACTACAATAAAACCTATGGACGAGTATCTGCTAACAGGCATCTAGAGTGTCCGGCTCGACGACGCTGCCAGGCTCAATACGGAGAGACTGAAGCGCATCCGTTAAGTATGAGGATAAAGTGTTATACCAGGCGCCAGCAGAGCCTGTGCCGCCTACGGGGAGGAGTTCTCTCTGGGTTTAGAATACGGCATTTGGTTCGGTCAGATCTAGTATCCGCAGCTATCCCATTGGATAGCTGGGTCCTGGCCATAGATGATGAGATTGATACAATGATGGCGTCAGGCGCGCTTTTGACTTGTGTGTTTTACTGCAGATAGATTTGACTTGGGGCATCGTGAACTAGCTCTCTCTATCAAAGGCGTTGTGATAATACGAGTTTCTTTCGTGTCTTGTGCTGTTGCACACTCGATGGCTCTTTTGCACAGTTGTATAAACAGTCCAAGCAACAATCCACGGATGCACTGCTCCCAGTACTCTGATACCAGATAGAATATCCCATTGCGAGTTGTGTCCAGGGCGTTGGTTCCTTGAGAACTGGAGACGATGGGCCAGTAGTGTGCATGTGGGTCTCCATTGGCCATCAGGGAGCTAGGATGAAAAAAAGTAAGCTAAACTCAAATCTGTTGTAGTACCAGTTTTTTATCCTGCCTATCTGAGTTTCATTCTTGCAACATACGCAAAATGGCACAGAAAAGGCCGCCGAAACGGCGGAAGCAAGAATGGAAATGAGAATGGGCTCATCAATATTGGTGGTAGAATGGTTGATTTTGGTTTCAATAAAGTAAAAAATCAACCAGCAGCAGCACCACAACCACCACCAACCCCAAACAGGAGGAGCAGCAAAAGCAGCAGGTGGAGGAGCCAAAGGTCGACAAGACAAAGCAAGATGGAACCAACACGAAGAAACGCAACGGTGGCAGATCCAAAGTCCAGGACACGCCGTTGCTGAAGGCGCGCAAAGCGTTGCCCATCTGGGCTCATCAGAGGGAGATTCTCTCGAGTATCGGAGGCAATCAAGATGTGCTCATGATCATGGGAGAGACCGGTTCCGGAAAGAGTACCCCAAGTGCCGCAGTTCCTTTGCAACGAGAATTGGTGCCGTCGGAAGAAGGTCAAACTCGACGGGCAAAGTGATCCCGTAAACGTGGGTGGGATGATTGCAATCACCCAACCGCGACGAGTCGCAGCTACCACTTTGGCCAACCGAGTGGCCCGCGAGATGGGTACACCTCTTGCGCCAGGTATCAAGGAAGGCTCCGTCGGTTACTCGGTGCGATTTGATCATAACGTACCTCGGGGCACCAAGATCAAGTTCCTTACCGAAGGTATGCTCCTACAGGAGCTTTTGCGCGACCCCAATCTACGGCAATATAGCGCTGTCGTTGTCGACGAAATCCACGAGAGGAGCGTTGACGTAGACATGATTGCCGGTTTCCTCAAGCAGATCGTGGCTGGAAACAAGGAGGGGCGTGGAGGAATCCCTTTGAAGGTCGTCATCATGAGCGCAACGGCAGATGTCGAACGAATACAAGAGTTTTTTGACTCGTCCGAATCCAAGCAGTCTGTACAGCTTCTTCGGATCAAGGGACGCCAGTATCCGGTCGAAATCAAGCACACAGAACGACCTGTACCCAATATTCGAGACGCGCTTTACAAGCAGATTACTCAGATCCACGAGGGAGAGCCACTTCCAGGAGATATTCTCGCTTTTCTGAGTGGACAAGAAGATATCGAGGCTCTGCAGCGACTAATAGAAGACCATGGCGCCAGTCTTGCTTCCAACGTCCCCAAGCTCTTGCCATGCCCTTTGTATGGGCAATTATCGATGCAAGCACAACAGGCTGCATTCCGACCGGCTCCAAAATTTACACGCAAGGTCATTTTGTCAACCAATATTGCTGAGACCTCCGTTACTGTTCCTGGGGTTCGCTTTGTTATTGATTCTGGGAAAGCCAAAGTCAAGCAGTTCCGCTCACGTTTGGGCATGGAATCTCTGCTCGTCAAGCCCATCTCAAAATCGTCAGCCACCCAGAGAACAGGTCGCGCTGGTCGTGAAGGGCCCGGAAAATGCTTCAGGCTGTTCACGGCAGAAGCTTACGAATCACTCAGCGAAGCTGATCTCCCCGAAATTCTACGGAATGACGTTCTTGGAGCAATCCTCACCATGAAGGCCCGCGGTATCAACGACGTTTTCTCTTTCCCTTTGATGGACTTTCCTGATATCGACTCGGTTGAAAAGGCGCTAGTGCAGCTCCATTTTCTGGATGCGATAGCCGACGACGGATCAATCACTGACATTGGCCGAAAACTCGCTCTGTTTCCCGTGTCAGCACAATACGGAAGAGTGTTGCTGGCAGCTTGCGAACCGCAATATGACTGCCTTCTAGAAGTGATTGATATCATTTCCTGCATCACTTCGGGCGAGAGCATATTCTACCAGTTGCAGATGGAGGAGGAGCGCGAGGAGACTGAGGAGCTTCGTAAGGAGCTCTATCGTCGTGAGGGTGACATTCTCACATATCTTACTGCAATGCAACGATATACGGCGGAACACGCCGACCGCGTCGAGTGGTGTAAGAAGCGCAAAATCAACCTACGCAACATGAAGCAGGCCCTCAACATCCGCACCCAGCTCCGAGGCATGTGCTTGAAGGAGAAACTGCTGAAGGAGAAGCCGCTGCCTGACCCCCAGCCCTTCGAGCCCCTATCCCCGGAGAAAGCCGAGGCCTTGCTGAAATGCTTTCTCACTGGCTTTGTCACCAAGTGTGCTCTTCTTGCGCCGGACAGCAGCTACGTGACAACGCACGGAAAGCACCTGGTCGCTATCCATCCCTCCAGTGTGCTGCATGGACAGAAAAAGGAGGCTATTGTGTTTTTGGAGCATGTGTTTACGCAGAAGAATTACGCCAAAAAGGTCAGCGCTATCCAAGCGGACTGGATTATTCAGGCCTTGACCAAGTAGCAGGTAAATGGGATAAGGTATTAGTAGAAGTTACAAGTCCGTTTGATACATTGAATTTATTACAAGGGTGATAGCTAGCCGTTCGTGGGTTCATATCTCACCCTGACCGCACCGGCGCGAAGTTCGAGGGCCATATTTTGTCGTGTAGAAACCATCGTAGTCCTATAAATGCATGAAGGCGAACACACAGTTCAGCTCGAACTGCATCCACAAGTCACTACGCTCTCATATGCCCTTCTACTGCCCATCGTCACTCTCGCTCTGTTTCTTTATGGCCATCATCAGTTCATACATCTGCCCGATTTGCTGGTCTGTCCTCCGGAGACCAATCAAATTCATTAGCAAAACGATGATCGAATCTTTAGATAGATAGGAAGAAGGAGATACTCGAACAAAGGAAGGACTTACCGCTCATCTTCTCCACCTTGGCCGGATCGATCTTCTCACCCTTCCAGGCCTCGCCTTCGACCTTTTGTGCGTAGAGTTGCCACTCCGTCAGGAATCCTATCTGTATATATACCATATCATATTAGTATTCTCCTCCAGCTTCGCACATGCTCTCTCTCTCTCTCTCGGGGTTGTGTGATGTGGTTTTGGGGGCGGGGGGAAGCGGGGTTATTTACCATATGTGCCGGGTTGTCCACGTTCCGGTGCGCCCGGAACTCGGCCTTGATGTACTCGTCGCCCAGGACCCGCATCTCCGAGGGGAGGTGCTTCCGGTGCGCGCGCAGCAGGCGGCGGTACAGGGGGATGGGCGGCAGCAGGGCCATCATGGGCGCGGGCCTCAGGGCGTTGCCGGCGCCGCCGGCGGCCGAGGCGGCTTGGGCGAGGGTCCGTATTGATGGCCTCATCTTTGCGCTTGTGAGTTTGGGCCTGGGTAATGGTGAAATTTATATTTATATGTATGACGATATGGCTCTGGTTAGGCGCACAGGTAGGTTTGGTTTATACGACTTAATTATTGGATGTTTCTCTCTCATGCATGAGACCCCGTACGGCGTGTAACAATCATATGCTACGAATGGATGAGATCAGCATGTTTTCGGCCATTCAGCGTTCGAGTGGGTCAAGCCCGGCACAGTGTTTCCCTCTATTAGCATTCTACGCACACACTGTAACACCATCGATATTCGTGGGTCGATGCAATTGGCATCTTTCTCTAATAATTGTTGCATGGTAAAGTACAAAAAGTCCATCGCTATCTTACGTGTATCTCGTAACAAGGTATCTATCTACTCGTGTCATTCCTTCCGGCACGGGGAAATTCATCAAACAATGATGCGCCATTACTCCCCGTTGTGGCATATTTATCTCCTCGTTCAACCCTGAACGCCGGCAGGCGTCTGGCACAGGACACCGAGTCCAAGCTGATGGGCTGTGTTAATGCATTGATCTCTAGCTAGTACGAGCGTCACGAAGGGGAGGAGGATGGGGGGGGACTCACGATAGGCAGGACGCAGCAGCGAGCGCGCTGGCCGATAGCGGAGCATACTTCGCTGAACTCATCGGCAGTCTCGAACGCATCGGGAGCTGTGGGCGAATGAAAGCAAGTTAGTGGGTGCGTCTTTACTCCTGCAACACGGTCCGCTCTCATACAAGCGAGTATGAAGTATGGGGAGGAGGGTCTGGGTGGGAAAGTCACTCACGCGAGCCGCAGTCCAGATCAGCAACGCCGAGGACGTCGGTAGCGCAGCACTGTTGGCTGCCGTACAGGCCCGTGCAAGGGACGTATGCTTGGCGGGAGTCGAGAGCCTGCTCAGCGGCCGGGGCGGCGAGGGCAAGGCCAGCGAAGGCAGTGGCGGCGACAGCGAAGAACTTCATTGTGATGTTGAACTGGGGGTTTTTGGGCTGGGCAAATGATTTTGTTGATGTTGGTTCTTCGGGTCGCTGATGTCTCCCTCGATATCAACAGGACTGGGAATCTGGGCTGAGATCTGGGTTTTATATATACACTGCACAGCTTCCACACCCCCGTCTGTTAGGAGCCCAGCTTCAGCTTGGCGATTGGCGTCAGTAATTAGAAAATGCATGCAAACACAACACCACCCGTTTCCCCGGGTATGAAGGCAAGATCGATCGACTATCATAGGGAGGCTCATTGGCTCGGCCGGTCATGCATACCGGTAGGGTACGGCCGTTGTCACATTGCCGGGACCTGTGCGCTCGGAGCTGAGAGCCCGATTAAGGAAGGGTTGAGATAACGATGGTGTGTTTACGCGCCCGGAGAGGTATGACTTCATCGAATTTCGCCTTTTTATTGCATACCTGTTTTTTTTCGAGATCATTCCCCCCTATTCATATGGTACGATAGATCGATGACTGACGAGGAGGAGGCCATGTTGTCTTGGCCTACGATGATCGATGATAGTAGCGCGCGCTCGGTCGTGGCGGAGAGAATGCCCCTGGGCAGCGAAAATCCGGTACCATGCACCGGCTATGTACATAAATGTGTTTCCAAGCGCATGAATATCAATTACACGATCCATTTTACCCCTATCCCAACGGTTCGCCCAGCGATGCTACCTGCTTCAGCCTCCACGAACAGGAAGAGCGTAGCTGCGTACGTACTTTAACATAGCATGGTCACACTTGCAATTGCACTTGCAACTGCTAAAAATGCTCGCCGACTCGAGGGCGCCGGCGTCACCTATATAATACGATCGCATATCGGCAGGGGTATCCGTCAATAGCGGCTCCGGGACGACGAGTTAACTGAATCTGGCCTGCCCGATGCTACATTCGTGAAGTCGACTCGGTCGACAACCAGGTTTTGCTATACCTACTCTTATTCTGCCCTTCTTAGCAATTCGATCCATGGCAATTGTACGTGCATGCAGCTGTTGGTGGCGTGCGCATCATCACGCCCGGCCCATGCGTCACATCTGCAAAGTACAGACGGAGCTGAATGCAACGGCCATAACGTTTGTAGTGGCTTGCCGTAATTCTATCGAAGAATGACAGGGACCAACCATAGGGTAATTACCATGTATGGAGCCTTGGGTCAAGCCCAGCTAATAAGAAGAGAGATATGTAGCGATGTACGTCAGATACGGGATCAAACATCTGATATGAGGCTCTGGGACCAGACATAGGGAGATTGTTGCACCATCTCTAGGCTCCAAGTGGCTACCTACCTAGATCACGCGTACATGCAACTCATCAGCCTGCTTAGAGGCTGACCAACCCTCGTTATTGGTCCGTCGGTCGGCTCCCAGCAGAGCCAATGAGACAGGGAGCTGTCCGCCCCCCTCTTGACGAGAGCTGAATGTATAGACAACGAGTGCTTGTGTGTAAAACGCCACTGCATACTAGATAGGCGGATCGTCGGTAATGAAAGCCGAAAGTGTAGCACAACACATGCACGTAGTCGGGTCTATCCATGCCATGCCTGGGTGGCAAGCATACTGTATTATGATATGTGGCGGTCTAAAAAGAGTAAGCTGAGGTTTGATACCAGCATTACCTTATGATGGGGTCGGCTAACGACGGCACACATATTATACAACATGAGCAGTTTGTGTGTCACCAAGCATAGTCCTACGTTGTTGAGCAACAACAGAAGTCAGCCTGCCAATCTCCCCCAAAGATTCTGGGGGTAGAAAGGGCATCAACTCGGAGGATCAGGAGAGAGGGGGGTTCGGGTCATCAGGTCGTTATGTATTGCGAAATCGTGCTACCTTACGCCTATTTGCTAATGATATGGAGTGTAACCACCAACACCATCGCTCCTAATTTCATCGTCAACCCGACCGTATATGTACTTATGCAATGTAAGCAGTAATCTATGTACAAATCAAAGCTTGTCCGGCTCGTCAAGATACCACGCCGAGTCGAACCCGGGGTCCAGCTCCTTGGCAGAGAACCCGTTGCCCAGGTAGGCGAACCGGTTCTGCGAAGGGCTGTCGTAGACGTAGTCCCAGTCCTCGCCGCGGACCTGCTCCAGCATGTGGAAGAAGTGGAGGCGGCTGCCCGGGTGGAGGGCGGTGACGGGCCCGTCCGCCCGGCCGTTCTTGAACCAGGACCGGCCCGACGACTGCCAGGCCGTCCGCGGCATGAACGCGGCGATGTGCTGGTTGTAGTCGTCCACGGCGGCGTCGGAGGGCGCGATGGCCTTGATGCCCTCCTTCTGGCATTTGAGGATGACCTTGGTGATGTACTTGGCGATGTGCTCGGTCAGTGTGAAGACGCTTCCGTGTCCGATAGGGCCGTTCGGGCCGAGGAAAGCTTGGTGGTTGTGTTAGCTGTAAACCGTTCCGCAGACAAATCTGATCTTGACGTCGGGCTACTCACTGAAGTAATTGGGAACACCTGGAAGAGCACAGGACATGTACGCTTTCGGAGTTTCCGTCCGCAGCCGGTCCTGGAGGTTGCCGGATCTCCCCACAACCGGAAACCGGGGGCAGAACGAGTTGTCAAAGCCTGTAGCACAGATGATGGCGTCTACCTTGACCACTTCTCCGGTGTTCAGCTGGATGCCCTCGGGCACTATACTGGATATGTTGTTATGGAGTAACTCGACGTTTGGGGCTCGCAAGGACTCGAGATAGCCTGGTGCAGGCGTGATTCTTCGCGTTCCAAGGGGGAACTTGGGTATTAGCGTTTCGCATAGCTGTTTGTCGCCGCCAAGACATGCTGTCATATACTGCACGACTTTCTCGGTCGAGAAAGCCTGCATCTTTCCCCCGTTCAGCACCTGGAGTTTATTATGTTAGGATGGATGCGGCAAGCAATTCCAAAACGGGGATGGTCGTCCTTACGATTGGGAACGCTCCGTTGATGTCCTTCTCCACGGCCTTGACGAAATGTTTGTAGAGCTCAAGTTGCGATTTGAACTTCTCGATCTGAGCCTGGCTAAAGTTTTCCTTGTCGTCCATCTCGATCTGCCCCAGGACGGCCTTCGCAGGGCCTCCCATGACTTTCATAGTCATGATTCGTGGCGGAATGATCCACGTGGGGGTGCGGACGCAGTGGTAGAGCTTCTTCACATCTAGAGTAGCGTACGCCGTCAGTATCAGTCCTGCTGATAAGCCCTTCTTGGTGTAGCGACGTGTAGTGGGCATACCTGGCTGGATTGTAGGCACAAGCTGGACACCGGAAGAACCGTTGCCGATAACGGCAACAGTCTTGCCAGCATGGTCGAAATTCTCCGGCCAGCTGGCGGTATGGATTAGCTGGCCTCCGAATGTCTGCAGTCCCTCGATATCGGGCCACTTCCAGTTGCTGCGTTATTGTTGTCAGCCTGTGATACCAAACCATCCCTTGACGGGCTGGGACCTACTTAAGAACACCGGAACCGTCGATGATGAAGTTTGCTTCGTCCCGGAACTCCTCCCCAGTCGCTAGATTCAGAATGCTGAGGTCCCACAGTCCTTTTGCTTCGTCCCACCAAGCCCCTGATACCCGGTGTTGCGTCTTGATGGAATCCCGCATGTTCTCTTCCTCACAGATGCGGCAGAGATACTGCCGGATCTCCGGCGGGCGCGAAGAAGTTGGACCATTCTGGATTCGGTCGCCAGGAGAACTGATAGTTGTGGCTAGGTACATCGCATCGGCATCCCGGGTATCGATTCTCGAGCCAGGTGCCACCGACATCATGGTTTTTCTCGTAAATGACAAGTTCGTAGTCGGTGACTTGCTTCCGCAGGGTCCGGATCAGGTTAAGCCCACTGGCTCCGGCTCCGATGCCCACGATGCGGACGTGCTTGGTATTACCGAGGGGTTTCTCAACGACTGTGTAAGGAGCTTTTACCGTGTGAGAAGTAGCTCCGTTGGAGGCGCCGTTGGCGTGATGGGATGCTCTGTGGCGGGTCATGGTAGGCTGGGGGTGTTGCGAATGTGTGCTCTCTGGAATATGGGAGGAATCCATCGCAGGATACTTGTTGGGACTCTTATAGTCCGAGCTGAGATTCTGAAGGATGAACATCGTGGTTTGGACCTGCGCCATATGGGATGCAAAGCAAACATGCAACCGAGTCGATATCAATCGGACCCAGTCACCAACCAGGGCAATCACGTATACCAACCTACCATAACAGCCAGCCGTCGCAGTCTCCTGCTGAGTACGTGTATGCGGTGCAAGGATCGACGTACGGCGGCGAAACCCTTACGAAGACAAATGCCTCGCAGGTCCTTTTCTACTCTATCGCTCACCTAAGGGCTGCTCAGCCCGTACCCCCCCCCCATCCATACCTTGGCCCGTACCCGAGCCCGGCCGGATGTTCGCTTACTTCCACAAGGGAAAGAAAGAAGTGCATGTCTTTCCGCAGCCAAGTTAGTCCGGATTGCCCATGCCTTACTGTATACGACAGCATCCTAGATCCTGGTATGAAATCGAGCCCGGTCCAACCGCAACCAATGGCGGTTGGGGATTTGGCGGAATGAGGTTCGCAGCATGTATGGCGGTCTTGGGAGGTTCAAGTCGAATCGTAAACCGTCCAACCAGAGAATATCGACCCCACAGTCCACCCAAGACCTTCATCTGGATGGGCAAATCATAAGAGGCCCTGCTGAGAAGCTGAAAGCGGGCCGAGGGTTCATCAGCTTGCATGCATTTGATACCATCATAAGTGTGCCTCTCTTTCCCTGCCTATGGCTAATTCGATGAAGAGTGTAGAGTTAGATGCATCTCAACTACAACAGGTATCGGAGTATTGTGTATCGCACATGCAGATTGATGAATGTCACCTACTTGAGTAACGTCTAGTTCTGGGTACTAGGTTACTACTGTAGATCCGACCTGGTTGACTCTCCATTGTTTAATGGGTCGTCTGTAGTAATAACCTTGAAGAGACTTCTAGGACCAAGATATTCAATCGTACATACGATATGGGCCGACTCCGAATAAAAATGGCATGCTTTACCTCGTTCAAGAATCGACCGCCGAGTATTTGTTAGACCTACGACTAGGATCAATGTGTGTGTGATTTTGGACCATGGAATCTAATAAAGACCGACCGGCGGGCGGGACAAGATTGCAGCACGAGACAAGGGCGCCCCCACTCCAGACCTCCTCCCCACCATCCGATGATTGATATCAAAATCCTGCAACAATTCGTTCATCGGCCTATCATCCTCTCGGTCTAAAAAACAAAGGATTCGAAACCTAGCTCGTACATCATGTCGGGCAACTTCTCCTTCTGCTTCGGCGGCGATGATATAGACGAGGACGAGCAGATAGGCACCGCCGCCGTAGCCCCAACTGGGGATGCTGTCGGTGCCGCCGCAGTGCCCTCCGCCAGCGCTTTCCCCGTGGCTGGCAAACCACTGCTGCCGCCGACCCACCTTGATCTAACGTCCGTACTGGGCAGACTGCCTTCTACAATTTCGTACAGCCTTCTGGATGTCGTGTTGGATAGTGGCGAGACCATACAGCTACCACGCCGCGAGCTTTGGGATGTCAGAGTTCAGTTGATGGCAGAGGATGGCGACAGCGGCGACTCGGAGGCCGGTCTCGGTTCCCACGACGTCAAAACCGGCGTTTACGAGGGTGGCTTCAAAAGCTGGGAGAGCAGTGTAGATCTGGTCAAGGTTCTGGCCCAGTCCAGGTCGTTCCTCAACTCAGTCGATGCCACCCCATGTGTTATAGAGGTAAGAACCCAAAATTATCGTAAACGAAGCTATCATATCGAAGGGAAGACGTGCTAACCGGGTGTCACTGGTAGCTTGGTTGTGGCACAGCGCTTCCTTCGCTGGCCATCTTCCAATGGGCCATCGAGAGGAAGCCAACCGCGAGTCATGGCACGCCTTTGTCGATCATTCTTGCCGACTACAACTCAGCCGTCTTGGAGCTTGTAACGTTACCTAACTTCCTGATCGCATGGGCTCGCCAGGAAGCTTCTGAGGGGTCCAGTGTTCCGGTAAATGCTCTGTCATCCGAAGGAGAACTGGAAATAACCCAGGAGATTATCGGGGGGTTCAAACAGTTTCTGGCCGAACGCCAGATCACATTGAACCTGTTCTCTGGCGCCTGGTCTCCCGAGTTGGTTGGGCTCATGTCCAAACCTACCGAGACGACAGCGAACCTCAGCTGCTCTAAGCATGCGACCACCATAATAGGCGCTGAAACCATTTATTCACCATTTGCTCTTCAATCCTTTACCGACACCACTCTTGCACTCATGGAGCAGCAGAAAGCCCTCCAGAATACTGCGGAGTTATTAGTAGGCGCAAAGAAACTCTACTTCGGCGTTGGAGGTTCACTTGATGACTTCGTCTCCATAGCTAGAGAGCGAGGTGCGAAGGTCGATCATGTACGCGAAGAGACCGAAGGTGTCCGGAGGGGCGTGGTCCGATGCGTTCTTCCTTAGTGAGACCCGACCGCCAGACCCTTTTTCTGATCGATGGTCGCACTTCCTCGCGTGGTAGACAGCCTTGTCATCATCGATAAGAGCGATGTGGTTGGGTACAAGTGGGATATCCACTCGCGTGGTCGACCTGAGATGATATTCATTTGAGCCTCACCCATTGAAAAGCTGCCCAGCCCATGCCGATATCTGAACCACGGGGTTCCGCCACAACATGCGGTATTAAATCGTGTATTCGACGATTGGCTGGAGCAGTCATTCATCGGATGCCTGTGTCGCAGACCGAAAGTCCTGGAAGTTGGTCAACGGACCAAAAGCTGTATGTGTTCTCGGTGCTCCGGGGGCCAAATTGTTTCGATATGGCCTCATGACAAGCCACTGTCTTAACCGCTCGGCACAGTAGCTGATCTGATTGATAGTCGGCCGCCACCAGCTGAAAAGCTTGGGCGCAAACGAAATGCTTGAACCCATTTATCAAAGTTTACCAACCAATTAACAACCTTGATTTGCTGATTCGTGTAAATTACCGACGGGTATTGCTCATTCGTCATTGGTCTCTCCTCAGGTTGGCCGCCTTCAGCCGTTGAAGCCCTGGCTGTAAGATCAAAAGAAAGAAAGAGCGGTGGAAAGATAGCAGCGAACGCAAACGGTGTTGTTATTTTGAGTTTCCCTTGGCGATCGAGATATCTACTGGATATATGTATGTATGCACGCCCTCAAGCTCGTCACGCATCCACATACTGCTGGCATGTTCTGCCGGCATATACACAGAAAATCTCCGGGGAAGACGACCCATTACTAGGCCTGCACATGGGTCTAATTTTGTATGCAATTCGGCGGGTTATGCCCGATTCAACGCGATGCTAGCGCGATTGGATAAATAATGTTGTGGATGAAAAAGCTGCACCAGGCTTTTAGGCGAAATTGCGAACGACGACGCCAGCCCGGTGGAATCACACTCTGTTCTCACGCCCACCGCATTGTGCTGTAATGTACCGTAGCACTGCAGCCATCCGCCCGATGGATATCTGAACAGTTCCATCCATGATCCATCATGCATTGGTGATTAGACAAGGACGACACAGACACAGATCGAACGGCAACCTCCGAAAGGGCCGCTTTCCCCATCATCATCATGATGGGGAAAAAACCGAACGCGAATGCGGCAGTGCCACACCTGACCACCACCATATGCACGAATGCTGCATGTACGAGGAGGTTGAATATCTGCATACATGCTCCAAACCCATTGCCCTTATGTCAGATTGACATGCCTCATCGTCGATGCCCAACATTGGAGAGAGAGGCCTCGAGAGCCGGCTCACACTTCTCTTTTCGTCTTTATACCATCCAGGACTGTCCAATTGAGATTGAGTGAGATTCTGACGTGCATGCATCGCGACTGCACGATCAAAGGAACACGAGGTAAGCGGCAGCAGCATTGGTGGAAGTAGCGCCTCTGGCCCTTATTCGTCCGAGCTGTTTAGAAAATGTCAGATTCTTGGCCAGATGTCAGATAACCTAGGCCAATCCTCCGAATCTTGGCTAAGTAGGTGCAGATGGGCCGATCCCATCTTGACAGCTCCAGAACAGCTCCGTTTGGGAGCTGGCACGCTGATAGTCCGCCCGAAGAGTGACGGGAGTGAGCTGTCTCTGGTTGCCAGGAGGATCGAGCTCATAACTTCCTCGACTTCCAAGTTCTCGACGGGCCTAGTCTGCGGCTAAGACGAACTTCTGTTGATCCTTCCGGCGTCATCCAGCAATCAAAAAGCCAGCCCAAATCAGGGAAGACGGGGTGCTGCATTCAGTAATTCGCTCTAGGTTCGTCGACTAGAAGCTCCGTCGCATGACCTTCTTGGCCTACAGCGAAATGCCCAATCAAAGGCGCAGGTTTCGAACGATACTGCTTAATTGCAAAATTTCAGGGGCGGCCGGCTGGAATGGGGATCCAGACCGGTGGCCCTGCCTAATCGGGCAGTACGGGGCACATTAGCGTGTGTTCGCGCATGCAGGCCAGCCAGCTCCTCCAGTCTGCTAGTCTGCGTGGCTAGGCTGTTAGGCGGCTAGGCTAGCTGATGGAGTGTATGTACTAGGTACAGCAGCGTACGACACAACGTCGTCTGGTACCTGGGCCAGCTGCGCCAGAACGGGGCGGCCCTGCTTTTCTTCCCCAGCGCCCCTGGGCCAACAAGGTTCAATGAAATTCAATGTTATTATCTATTGCTGTATTATTGCGACACTGCTACCCGGGGATGTACCTCACGGCTGCCAGGGTGGAAGCCATGCTACCATGCGCGCGGGCTCGGGTCACTTTTGTGCAGGCGTTAGGCCAAGGTCTGGTAATTCGGTACATCCCTTGTAATTAAACTCATGATCAATACAACCCAGGCTAAGGTACATGCATACTCGCGGGGGTGGGCAGACTCAGAGGTGGGAGAGGAGGACCAGACGACTTCGCGATTAATAAATCCTCGCCTTCCCCCCTCCCAGAATCCAAGATTGTTTTGTCTCATCCACACAGATCTAATACACTGGTCAACTTAATCGAGATTCTTCCATCACGGTCGTTAATACTGTCATTTCCACTCACTACCATACCAAATTCTAATACCAACGCGCCTTCCACAGCCAGTAAGCTCAGTTACCCTTCGCGATATCACTCACCTTCCTGCTACTCTTCCCTTCCTCTTTCCCCTGCTCCGAACCCAGGCGCATCACATATTGGACACGGTCACGGGGGAGTTGAAGAAGTCGTTTCATTTCATCTCAAGTCTTCATCCCCACCCATACAATCTCACTTATAGATATCTGCGACGGCACAGTTGTTGACCTTTCTGTAACCAACAGCTTTCATCTTCTCTACACTCTTTCAACAATCAAACAACAACACCGTCAAGATGCAGTTCTTCACCGTCCCCATGCTCTTCGCCGCCATGGTTGCCGCCAAGGCTTCCTTCACCAACACCGACTTCAGCGTTGAGGCTGGCAAGCCCTTCAAGCTGACCTGGGACGGCGCTTCTGGCCCCGTTTCCATCCTCCTGAAGAGCGGACCTTCGGGCAACCTCAAGACCGTCTCTACCCTCACCTGTAGGTTACTCCCAGACTCCGGCAGTTTAAGATGACACTAACGCAACCTAGCCGGCGTTTCTGGCAAGGAGTTCACCTGGACTCCCGACAGCTCCCTCCCCAAGGACATGTACGCCTTCGAGATCGACGATGGCACTGAGCCCAACTACAGCTCTCAGTTCGCCCTTGGCACCGCCGCTGCCCCTTCGTCGGCCTCCGCTGCCACCACCATGATGACCAGCACCACTGCTAAGTTCAGCTACGCTGCCTCCTCCATGCCGTCCAGCACCATCACTGCCAGCGCCTCCAGCGCCGCTTCCGCCTCTGCCTCTGCCTCTGCCTCCGCGTCTGGTTCCAGCAGCGCCGCCGCCTCTGCCAGCAAGTGTAAGTTTTATTCCCCAACATCCTTGGCCAAGGACATATCACTAATATGACTACAGCTTCCGTGTCTGCCAGCAAGTCGGCGTCTGCGTCCGCCTCTGCCACTCCTTCCACGCTCCCCAACACCAACGGTGCTGCCGGTGCTTTCGCCCCTGTCGCCCTTCTGTTGGCCGCCGGCGCTTTCGCCCTGTAAAGTGGCGGATATCATTATGGACACATGATCTTGGGGTACTGTTGCGTACATGCATTTTTCTTCTTGTACATATTGCTCCACTAGGTAGTCACACTCTACTGCTGGGTGATGGGCTCACGAGTCATGTATTGCACCAGCAATACTTAATGAAATCGCAATGAACTGTACGTTTTGCAGAGACATTTCTTCGTACGTGACGTGACATTGGCGCATTGATGGTGATGGATGGCCGTAGTAGTGGATGCAGGCTCATCCTTGGGTCAACTCGGTCATGCCTTTGCGCATGGACAGCCTCCTGACCTGCTACACGAACCCCGTTTTAAGATGTTTTCAGGATGACAGGTAACGGCGGCACCCGCCAAGGTTTGCTTGTATCGCATGTTAAAAAATCATGTTGCCCACGGGGTGCTGCAGCCTGCAGGAGTCATATATGCAGATGAAAGTTTGAATTCTACCGCTGCTGTGCGATATGAGTGAAGCAGTGCGACATGTAAAACCTCAACCGCACATCATGAGGTAAGTTTGCTGCAGGAGTCGCTGCGCCATCGTACGCAGTGAGTAATAAATAGTAGCAAGCAGAGCTGCTGACACTGACATCTGTCAGATATACGTCCATAAATAGAAGAGCCTGGGGACTTTTCTCCCATCCGGCTTTTTTTCTTCCGGACCACGACGTCGTTACCTTTTGAAGCAATCATCTCTCTTTCTCCGCCAGTTTCCGCAAGTGGACGGCCGCCTGCCTACTGTAGATGTCGGACAGATCTACATATCTCATGTAAGCAAACAGATAGACCCATGGCCCACCGAGAGAGAGGTGGAGTGCGTGGCTCGTTTTGTCCGACTTACTGTATTGTTTGGTCCGATGGATCGGTATGTGCGACGAACGCACGCGGTCGTGGGGGTTATGGAGCTCGGAAAGTACTACCGACGATATTTTATTACAATGCATGTATTGTCTCCTCTTTGCACAATCACCTAGGTGTGACCGTTATGTGTTATGTATGCTTGTATGTCTTTGGCCCGCTCTCGTGAGGCGCCCCTATTCGTATCGGGCCCCGGATCTCGTATCCAGGCCGGGCCTGCCGGCCGGGCCATGCATCTATTTGACTTGGAGGGATGGGGTTGTTTGTTTGCTTCCATAGGTATTTGTGTTTATAAGATCTGTGTAAGATGATTTGCTGATTCGAAGGGTCTTACATCCAATAAACTGCGGTTTGGAATTGCCATGTTTTTTTTGGCTTGCTGATGTGGTCACCATGTCGGCCGACATCCCCTCTTATTCGTGGGCGGAGCCATTATTATGTGATAGTGGTAGGCGTATTTGTTCTGGGCCATCCTTCGACGTTCCTGATTGTCTGTCCCATTACGTTCTCCGCGATCTTTCAACCTACATTCCATATTGCAATATTGCGATGATGCTACCAAGGACACCTCTACCTGGACAGGAAGTTTGTCCTGATGACGATGTAACCTCATAATTACTGGTGTCCCATGGAATCTTGAAATTGTTCTGTTGCCGTGAGAACAAGATGGACGATTCCATTCTAACGGTGCTAAACAAATTCTACATCACGAGATAGTAATGTTCATCGTAAGTTGTTATAAGTCCGTCTTCTATCGTGATTCTTTTATTGGTTACGTAGGCTAAATACATACTGTGAAATTCAGCAACAGCTGTTCCGAAAGATGGTGAAATTACTATCCCCTATGCCAGACCAATAAGGACCTACACTCGAGGACCTACGTTTCGTGTTGTACACAAGAGAGAGAGCACTCTTGGATGCGTTTATACTCCATGCTGAATGAACCATCGATCGACCTAACGCCCAAAGCCATGCAAGATTCCCATGCAAGATTCCCATGTAGTTAGTCATCTATCCCAGAATAAGCACTTTAAGTTCCTTTCGCAATCACAACTTGGCCTTGATGGCTTGGGACTTCCCATCCTCGGACACAACGACCACTATCACACAGATGTCGTCGGTTTTGCCGCCGTGCCAATCCTCGCCCGGGTAGTATTTCTGGACCTCCTTTGCAAACGGTCCGTCGAGCCTCTGGTCCATGCTGGCTCTCTTCGCCGTAGCCGTGATATCGATGGCGATCGCGCTCTGCAGTGTGGCGGCCTTCTGCGCCGAGTCTGGGGCTTGCACGTAAGGTGCCAGATCTTCGACCACGCGGATGCCTCCATCTGTCGCCTTCCACGCGCCGCTGCCGGTCATGACCCGGCTTACGATTCTTAGCACATCCTGGTCGAATAAGTTGTCCCAGAGCCCGTCGCTAGCGAACACCAGGACGTCCCCATGCCTCAGCTCGTGCGCTGTCACGTCGGCGTCCTTGGGTAGTCGCATAGCTGAGCGCCCCCGAAAGCGGCGGCGCGGGCGAGCATACTCGGCGGGATGATGGATAGCTGGTAAGGGGTGTTGAAGGCGTGCGTCTGGGCTTCGGACGAGTGGTGAACGCCATTGAGTCGCAGGTGCACAAATCCCGAGTCGCCTAGGTTCGCCACGTCCATGACGCCGTCTTCGGAGACGACGGCCACACAAGCTGTGCTGCCTCCGGCCGGTATACTCTTGTCGTGGCACACGTCGTCGTACCCTTTCTGCATCAGGGCCTTGGCGGTCAGTGGCCTCACATCGTCAGGTTTTGATTCGTAGGCCGCCAGCGCCATGTAGTCGCAGAAGCTATGCGAGAAATCGGCAGGGTCAACACCACTCTCCTCCCAACCGCCGACGCCGTCAGCTACGCCAAAGGCGACGTCGTTGGTGCCGCCCATACGGGCTATGAAGAAAGCATCTTGTCCGCTGGCGGGTCGCTTCGATTTCGGGCGTTTTATTTGGGGTTGCACCCGGTTATAGGGGTTGAAATGGAAGACGTTGGAGCTGGGATCAAATCGTTTCCCCTTGCCACTGAAGGATGCTGCGGCGTGGTATGTGAATTTTTGCATTGGGTTGGAATCCGTACTTGGCGATCGCCGCGGCGGCTGCGTTGAGAAATATCGACTGCTGTAACCCTGGTAGAACGATATGGCTCGAGGTGCGTAGGGCAGCGATTGGCCTCGAGAACACACTATTGGATTATATCAGTCAGCCCAGCCGACGCAGGCGAAAAGGCCACTTGCCCACTGAGCAATGGCAACAACTCACATTGCGCGAATATCCTCATTTGCGGTGGCACCAGTCGTGATGACGTCGAGGCCATGTCTTCGGGTGTCTGCGGGGAGGAAGGATAGGGATGGTGGGATCCCCGGAAACTAGATGAGATTCTTTTCAAAGAGACATAACGGACACAATCAAGGTGCGATGCGCAGAACAATTGAATTAGGCGAAGGAGAAAATATCAAAAAAGGCTCCTTTAATTAATTATCCATTACCAACCAATGTCATCAGCGAGTAGAATAAACATCACTAATAGCTGGGCCAAGGGAAAAGTTACTGGCCCATATCCATTATCTGATCGGATCTGGTCTGGGGCTCTGCTCTGTTCTGGCTTGCTGGGTGCAAATGTTCTTGGCTTTACCATTTGATCATTGTGCCTTATCCTTATCGCGCCTTTTCGCGGCCTAGAGGTTGGATTGAGTGAGGGATTGTGGCCAGGAATTCTTTTTCTCGGCTGCCATCCGCTGTAGGTCGGCAGGTCGGTGCTAAAAGGTTTGGGGCCAGTGGAGGATTTGAATAAGTGGAAATGGCGACATGATTGTTGCTGGACAAGTTGATCCTTGCAGGAGAGATCAGCCCAGTACGTTGCAAGAAGCAACCATGGGTGTACAACATGCGATTTGCATCCTCCGAGCATCTGATTGCTTTTCCAGAAGGGGCAAAAGAGTAATAATAAAGATAAAAGTTGCCAAACAAAATAATAAAGTAACTGGATTATGCAGATGCACGCACACACACAGGGCGATGCGGAACTCTGCAGCAGCCAAGGCCCTGTTCGAGAGAGTGTCAGAGTGTGGCCAGCTTATAAAGGCTCGCTTCTGATTGGCCGAGAAAGCCGAGGGAATAGCTCGGGTTCCTTTCACGGGTCACGGTGGAATTGAATCAATGATGATGAAGACATCTTCCCTAAAACAAACAATAGACGACAGACATCCAGTCTCTTGCCACCAAGACGCCCTAAAGCCGTCGCAACCTAGATTCGAGCTTAATTGGTTGGCTTTTAATTCATACCTCGAGGGCATTCAATCGCATCAATCTTCTTCCCCAACTTTCCCTTCAATTGTCTCAACAGTCTTGGAATAGAAGCCTGTCCGGCAGTTTTCCCTTTTCTAAAAGTTCAAATTCGCCCACAATGGCAGCTCTCCGCTCTTCGTCTCGGCTCTTGGCCACCGCATCGCGGTCGGCCTTCAGGCCCGCCGTCTTCACCCGCTCTATGGCCACCCTCGGTGATGCTACCAACGATGCCACGCCCAAGAACAGCTCCGCTTCCAAGATGAAGAAGTTCCAGATCTACCGATGGAACCCGGACCAGCCTACCGAGAAGCCCAAGATGCAGACCTACGAGCTGGACCTGAACAAGACCGGACCCATGGTGTTGGATGCTTTGGTCCGAATCAAGAACGAGATCGATCCCACCCTGACGTTCCGTCGAAGCTGCCGAGAGGGTATCTGCGGTAGCTGTGCCATGAACATCAACGGCACCAACACCCTGGCTTGCTTGTGTATGTTGGAACAGTTCATGACCTGGCAGGCATATCATTATGCTTGTTCAGATCGATATGACGGGGTTGCTAATCAAGGTTGTAGGCCGAATCCCTACCGACACCCAGGACATGAAGGTTTATCCTCTACCGCATACCTATGTCGTCAAGGACCTGGTCCCCGATTTAACGCACTTTTACAAGCAATACAAGTCCATCAAGCCTTACCTGCAGCGCGACACCCCGTCTCCCGACGGCAAGGAGTACCGACAGAGCAAGGCCGACCGACGCAAGCTTGATGGTCTGTATGAGTGTATTCTCTGCGCCTGCTGCTCAACGTCATGCCCTTCGTACTGGTGGAACGCCGAGGAGTACCTGGGACCTGCCATCCTACTTCAGTCTTACCGATGGATCATCGACTCGCGCGACGAGCGCCTGAGTGAGCGAAAGGCCGCCCTCGACAACTCGATGAGCTTGTACCGATGCCATACGATCCTTAACTGCACAAGGACCTGCCCTAAGGGTCTGAACCCTGGTCTGGCCATTGCCGAAATTAAGAAGGAGATGGCATTTTAAATTAGGAGGTGTTAGTGTATCTGGAAGATTGATATCCAAGTGTTAAGTTTACGGTGGAGATGAAGGCGAGGGGGGGATAGAGCAAGAGACGACTGTACCAATTCTCTACGAGTTACGGTTCGCCGCCAGAATTATGTCTGGTATGGCTGTGCGTTGGCCATGTTCCTTTTGTGTTTTGAGCATGGATGGAGTTCAAGTGTCACATTAAAGTAACCAATACAGCAAATGAACTAAATACTAACTTACTTCATTGATCTCACTGTCTTGACACTTGCGACAAAGACTAAGTATCGTTCACAAGATGCGCCCTCTATTACATGACTATGTAAGGAAATACAGGTATTGCGATCATACCCGGTTTCAAACCAGACTATCAGCGAATCTGACGTCTAAATGTCCACCAACTTCTCGACAGGCGTCGTGATGTCCTCGGCCACGTCTTGCTTCTTGGTTGCAGGTGTTTGTTGCATCCCCATCTCGGGATTCACGTGCTCAGCACTGCTGCTGCTTCCGTCGCTCTCGTCACTTTCGACGTTTGCCAGCCGTCCAAGCCGCTCCTCTACGACGACCCTCTTCTCACTGCTTGTATAAGCCACAGTAGAAGGCGAGGAGGCGTCATTTGCAACGACGATGCTGTTGCGACTATCACGTGCCTTGTGGTGGCTGCTCCCCTTGCGCCGGGTACCGCCATTAGAATGGGTGCCACTCTCTATGACCGTCATGACGTCGTCCACCAACGGCGACTCTTGCCGGCCTTTGCGGCGCGAGTTCTGCGTCTGCATATCGCGCGCCATGCTGAACGCGGCCTTGTACCAATTGGGCCAGTCGGCCAGCCCGACCTCGCGCAGCTTTTCGTGCGACCGCGGCATTTCGTGCTCGTACCGGCACTCCAGGCCGTACTTGCAGGAGCCGTGGTGGCACCAGTGTCGGCAGTGGACGATGGCGCGCTGGTGGCGCGACGAGGAGGAGGAGTGCTGCGGCTTATTGCTGTTGTTGTAATAAGTGGGTGTTGTCGTCGTCTGCCGCTGCGGGTGCGCGGGCGAGTAGAGGTAGTCCGAGGCCGGGGCCATGGCCGAGAGCAGGCGTGAGGCCGGGTGGTGGCTCGGCGGTGCGGGTTCGCCGCGGAAGCAGTGGCGCAGGATGGGGTACGGGTTGACGGGGACGGTGGGCGGCGGCGGTGTGGGAGGCGCGGGTTCAGAGCTATGATGGCAGCAGGTCTGGTGGTTCCGCCCTTGCCTTTGCTGGTGGCGGCAGTCTCGGTCTTGGAGACTTTGGAGACTTTGGCTGCTTTCTCCTTTCCCTTCTTGGTCGTCTTCTTGCCGCGGGTGTTACTGGTTGCTGGCTCTGTGGAAGAGGAGTACGAGGTGTCTGACGAGCTTTTTAAGGCACTGCTCGTGCTGTCATCGTTATTGTTCATGTTGCCGTGGTGCCCGCTGGTTCCGTTGACGACCGTCACCGCGTCGCTGTGCTTCTTTTGGCAATGCTTGCTGCTGCTACTGCCAGGTAGGTCTTTGTCGTGCGGATCAAGGGCCGTGGTATCGGCATCCATAAGTAGGGACGAAGCCGTCCTTGCGTGATTCTTGCTCTCTCGACGCTTATGGGCAGCAGTAGAAGGGGAAGGGGGAGGAGAAGAAGAAGTAACAAAGCGTACGTCCTGGTGCAGGCGCAACTCGTAGCACTCGGCCGTCTCGGGGCCGGCGCTGCCCAGGTTCTGCAGGCCCATGGTCTGCTCGACCGTGAGCTCGCGGGGCACGCCGGCGATGTCGAGCCACTCGGGCAGCTGGTCGACGGCGACCAGGGGCACCATGGGGCCCGGCATGGTGACGGTGCCCGAGGCCGTATGCTTGGTGGTCGCGGGGCGGACGAGGAAGTGCAGGGGGGACGGCGCGGCGGCGTGGTGGCGGTGGGGTGGTGGCCGGAGCATGCGCGGGCTTCCTCCCCCTGCGTGTACACTTCGATGCTGCAGCTGCTGCAGGTGTGGAGTCGTCATTGTTTCGGTTGTGTCCGTGTCTGTGTCCCCTCCTTTGCGTGGGGTGGGACGTAGAGACTGCGAGGAGACTGTAGTGCTGGAAGGTGAGCGCGACAAGTTTGGTTTCTCGGAGAGTTCTAATGGATCAGGTGCAGGAGGCGAAGTCGTCCTCTTCATGTCTCCTTCATGCTGTCGTCTCCTACGATGGGTCCGACTCTTCTTCTTTTTCTTCTTCAAGGGAGGCGGCATGCTTCTGGAATGATATACTGCGTTCAGAAACTCCCGTGACTGGATTTGGTATTTTCCGGCGGTTGCGTGTGTGTGTGTATGTATGTTTGCTGTTTGCTCCCGTCAAGCAATGAGCACCATTGTCACCGTCTGTTGAGACAAAATTACCAACTAGTCAGGGGAAACATTCAACCAAACAATAGTATGTATCTATAATGCGGGTGTTTGGTAAAAAGTCCTAATCTAGAATCGTTTCCGCCAGCTGTACAATATGACTGACTATATATAGTTGTCAAGAGGCAGGGAAGCAGGTGCTCGTTTGTATTTGAGATTTTCAAACAAAGCGGGCGAGTTTGGGCTACCGTTACCGAACTTCTACTCTGACCTTTGCCTCCAAACCACCCACGCAGAATCCCAGCTGCCGTGGCCCGTCTCGCAGTTCGACCTCCCGCTTGACCCACTTGCCCACCTTCCTCTCCGTTTGCAACGTCTCGTCTCCGGCGTCTACCTCAGTGGTCACGTCTTCTTTTTCTTGGACTTCATTGTCCTCTTCCCCGCTGTTGTCGTCGTCGACGTCCACTTCATCGTCAAAGCCGGCTACTGGGTCCCATTCACCCGTCTCCCAGATCAGGCGGAGATTCAATGGCTTCTGGCTAAATAGCTTGCCGGCGATGCCCTTGACCCTGTAGATATCATAGCTCTTGGGTATCTTGCTTGTTTTCTCAGGCGGGGGAGCTTCGCTGCCGCTTCCACGTGGATGATATATGAACTGAACCGTGATCAATCTCGCCTCCAGAAAGGCGGAATTGATCTCTTTGGTGCGGCTTACGACCGGAGCCCCGTATAGCTCGCATAACGCCTCGTATCTCTTGTGATATTTGATAACCTCTGCCTCTTGGATTGGCGGGACGGCGGCAAGGTGCTTTCCTATGCGGGAGAGGTAAAACATCTCCGCATTTTGGCGGTCGGTCTGGGTGATGTTGCCAAAGTTGAGCTTCTCCAGTTGGGCTATGCGGCCCACGGTGATCATGTATGCGTCTTCTCCTATTGACCTGGACTGGGCCGAGAGCTCGGGGTCAGGGTTTTCGTAGACGGGGTTATGAGCGAACCTCAGCGAGGTCAGTCCCGGAAAACTAGCTGGCAGATCGTCGATGAACGACCAGCTCGACACCTGGTTATAGGAAATGTCTAGGAAACGAAGACTTGAGGAGAATACTGGAGCTGGATCCGAAGCGTTGGGAGTGATGGCGCTAATATTGTTCCCTTTGAGGTGGAGGTTACGTAGCGACTTCAGCTCCGACAAGCTGGCGATGTCCAAAAAGCTAGTGAACTCGTTGAATTCCAGGTGTAGGGACGTTAAAGTTGTGCACAATGAACCGAGAGGCACAGTCGGTAGTGATGAGAGCTGGTTCAAGTCGACGGACAGAGTCGCCAGCGCAGGAAACTTCGTAGCCACGTGGCAGATCTCGTTCCAGCCCACGAGGTTCTCTTCAAGAGCCAGCTCGGTTACGTTGGTAAAGATCTTATCGGCATGCTGAAGCCCTTCATCTTGAAAGACATTTTGAAACCGGTTACCGCTGTGCATGAGATTAGCAGGTAGATATAGGCACCATGCATCGATCGTGGAAGGGCGTCTCACTTTAACCGCAAATTGCGCAGGCCAGGAAGCTCCGAGCATATCCCCACCACCGTGCCGAGATGAGTGAACAGGTTTCGGCTGAGCTCCAAGTTGATGACTTTGGGGCAGGTATCGGCTATGCGTCCGTCGCCCTCCTCGTCGTCGTACGCACGAGCGACGCGCGAGCCGTCCAGGATAACATGTTTCAATTCGGCCAGGTTGGCCTGCTTGCGGCGGATCTTCTCGAAGCCGACCTCCTCGGCGAGCTTGCCGGAGAACCGGATCTCGATGCCGCCCGTCGCGAGCTCGGCCGTGTACTTCTCCTTCAGGGCTGCGACGAAGCTCCGGGGCGGCTCAGCCGTCCTGGTGGGGCGCACAAACGAGGCGGCGGTGGGCGATTTGGATTTGCCTTTTTTTTGGGGTCAGAGAGCAGAAGCGTGTCAGCAGATCCATGCACGCCTGCTGAGATTCGATTTACATGTTGTATGGGCTTACAAGTAAAGTATCGCTGGCCTTTGTGCGAACCGTCGTGTTTCCCTCGGGATGCGTCGTCCCATTCCACTCCAATCCAGTTTCCCGTGGTGCCGGCGACTTCGCCGATATACCGTACGGTGCACACAGCTCCGTCGTAGGACAGCCGGTCGCCTACCTTTGCCTTCGATGCCATACTGCTGGTAATATGATGACGCAGTCTCAGTTCATTGCGTTCGATACCAATAGTTTGTTGTCAAATGTGCAAGCAAGTGATATTAAATGGAAAGCTAAGTCGAAATGGAGGCAGTGGAAATTCGCACGGAATCTTAGGCAACAACTCCGTCACCAATCATTGCCAGCGCCATCAATAACATGTGATCCTGAAATATATAGCAGAGTACTTCGGAAGTTATGATTTTGAACAGTTTTGATACATCTTAAATTCTTGGCTCAAAGGCTCGCTACTTCGTGAAATCCCATGCATAATTCTACAACTTGCTCTTAGCCTCCCCGACCACCTTCATCAAGGCCCGGCCGTTGCTCAGGCAGACCTTGCCGCCCTCGACGCTCGTGACGAAGCGGATCTCCTCCCACTCGCCCTTCATCTCGCCCGTCCGCCAAGCCTGGGTGACGAGCTTGTCGCCGGGCTTGACGGGGCTGGCGAAGCGGGCCTGGAACTCCTTGATGTTCTTCGGGTCGCTGCCGCCGAGCTTCTGCAGCAGGCCGTGGCAGGACGAGTTGAACGAGTAGAGGCCGTGGACGATGGCGCCGCCGAAGCCCATCTTCTTGCCCGGCTCCGGGTGCGCGTGCAGCGGGTTGTAGTCGCCGTTGAGCCGGTACAGCAGGGCCGTCTGCGGCGTCGTCTGGTCCTCGAAGACCACGTCGGGCTTCTTGCCCTTGGGCGGCGGGAAGTTCTCGGTCGCGGGCCCTTGGGCCCGCCCCAGTTGCCCTGCGCCACGTAGAAGGCGCTGCCGATGGCGCGCGAGTAGACGTCGCCGGAGCCGGCCTCGACCAGGTCCGTCTGCGTCTCGACCACGGTGCCCGGGCGGCCCTTGTCGTACACGCCGAGCACCTTGGTGCGGATCTCGAACTTTTGGCCGGCCGAGGTCGGGGGAGGGGCTTGAGGAACTGGACCAGGCGCTGGCCGTCGACGACGCGGCGCGCGTCGAACTCGGGGACGCCGGGGATCTTGATGGCTTTCTGGGCGGCGTAGAAGTCGATTACTTCTTGCGCGTCGATCTTGAACGCTGTGGGGGTCGATGTCGCCAGTTAGAGCGCGCGCGTTCTTTTTCGTTGGCTGCTGGGGGGCAAAGTTTGGGGGACTACTTGTACTTACGCAGGACAACCGGGTAAGTTGGGAACACGGAGAAGTTGGGATCGGGTTCCTAGAATGCGATCAGGTTAGCGAGCGTTATGCGCCGCGAAAACCATCCAACTCTGGCGGCACTTACAAAGAGGAACTGGAGCTCATCTGAGGTGCAACCAATGCTGGCGGCGAACAGAAGGGCATCGCGCTTCAGCCAGGACACCTCCTTGGGAGGGTACTCGAATCCAGCTCCAGGGCCACTCATTTTCGCGATGATTTGTTATGTCAAGACTTGCCGGGCGAATCCAACGTGATGTGATATGTATGATTGATTCGATTGCTGGTAATCCGTGTCTCTAAACAGTATATATACAAGAGGAGCTTGTCGAGAGCATCATTAAAGTTGACGCCGGGACAACAGCCGCCCTGAGAGTTTGCGAGTCCCCTCTGCCGAGGTACAATAGTGGGGACGTGCTGTAACGGAACCAGGTAACCTAGGCAGTACAATAAGACGCCGGGGGAACGAACAGCCAGATGCAACATTCAACAATGGCACGAAAACCAGAATGGATTTTATATACTTGCCAGCGTTCTTGCGTGGTCTTTAGTACTTAGGTATGAGCTATATCAACCTTCTAGGGCGCATGCGCTAAAAGTAGCATGTAGGTATCACTTTGAAGGACCGCTATAGTGGTACTCAGTCCAAGGCGTGGCATTGGCCAATATGCACTATAAACGATCGAAGGATCCGTGCTTTGCTACCGGTCGAATTCCGACTATGTGAGTATACTTACAGGCTGTATTAACGTCGAGTCAATCGACTTAATCTGTTACGCGGCACCTATGTCATAGTAGGGCGCTTCCGTTTGGTTAGATTCTTTCCGGCCGGTCCTTCTGCGGAGTGGAAACGGCGACAAAGCCGAATGAATTCTGGAGCGATAAATGCTTCAAGCTGACTGAAGCTGCAACACCTCATTATACACATCCATCGGTTTCAGATTGTCGCACGATCTCTCCAGAAGTCCCCCATAGACGAAGTTCACTGCTAGATCATTGATAGAAGAAGTTCCTGTCTCTCGCATTCACTCACTCGAGCCCCTCCCATACACAATGCCGGCTTCAACATCTAAATACCTTACCGGCGATAACGCGGCAATAAATGAGTTCATTGACCGCTTCGATGTGAGTTGTTGAGAACAGAACCTATTGATAAGTCATGCTTGCTAATATTCCCACCTAGGTCTTCCTGTTTGACTGCGATGGTAATTCTCGCTAGATATTGCCGAGACATGGTGTCGAATTCGCAGCTAACGTCATGACGTAGGCGTGTTATGGTCGGGCGACCATCTTTTCGAGGGTGTCGTTGAGACATTGGACTTTTTGAGATCCAAAGGTTAGTCGTCTACAAGGTGTCAAAATATGGTGTCACGTTGGGAAGAATATGGGCTGATTATGTCCGCACTAGGCAAGAAAGTGGTCTTCGTCACGAACAACTCCACCAAGTCGCGCCAGGACTACCAGAAGAAGCTCGCGAGCCTGGGCATCCCCAGCGAGGTCGAGGAGATCTTCGCGTCGGCCTACTCGTCCGCCATCTACATCTCGCGCATCCTAAAGCTGCCGCCCGGCAAGGACAAGGTCTTCGTGCTGGGCGAGAGCGGCATCGAGTCGGAGCTCGCGACCGAGCGCGTGCCCTTCCTCGGCGGCACCGACCCGGCCCTGCGCCGCGACATGACCCAGGCCGACTTCGACGGCCTGGCCGACGGCTCGGCGCTGGACCCCGAGGTCGGCTGCGTGCTGGCGGGCCTCGACTTCCACGTCAACTACCTCAAGCTCTCGACAGCGTACCAGTACCTCGCCCGCGGCGCCACCTTCCTCGCCACCAACACGGACAGCACCTTCCCCACGAACCACAGCTTCTTTCCGGGCGCCGGCTCCATCTCCATTCCCCTTGTCAACATGACGGGCCAGCAGCCGATCGCGCTCGGCAAGCCGAGCCAGGCCATGATGGATTCGATCGAGGGGCAAATTCCAGCTGGACCGCGCCCGGACCTGCATGGTCGGCGACCGCCTGAACACCGATATCCAGTTCGGTATCCAGGGCGGTCTCGGCGGCACCCTCGCTGTTCTTACCGGGGTGTGTAAGAAGGAGGAGTGGGAGGCCGAGGATGCCCAATTCGTCCCGGCCTACTACGCTGACAAGCTCAGCGATCTGCGCGCGGCGAAGCCTTAAAATGGGCTTACGAAACAGAAGCCGCATTGTTCTTTTATGATAGATAAGAGTATAGAAATAGACTTTTGGGCGTGGCATTCCTATTCAGGGTGATCCTGGCCCGTTGGCAGCAGTTGGTAAGAACCCATTGTGTAGCACATGCTGCTCTTGAGCGACCTAGTCGACCTGACTAGTCAGGTTTGTGGTATATGAAATGGTCATCTGTCAATGTTTCTCCTGCAAAGCGAAATATCGATGCCACTGAGCCGTCGGATGCAGCCCATCCCGGATATGACCCTAGCAACGGTCGCGCTTCGTCACTAAGTCAGAGTCTCAAAGATCGTATGAGTTCACCACTCCCTAGTTGCAGGTAATAGTCCAATGGGAGTATCCTGGTTAAATACGGTTAAAATCCCCCGCAGTGCCCCAATCCCCATAACCAGGCCACTATCATAGCTACCTGACTACTGAACGGGTCATCGGACCACCTTCATAGAAGCTTGGCCATCCGTGGCTCCAAGATTGGGTACCGTTCGCCAAGCGAGTCTCATAAAGGGCGGCTCCTCAGGAGATTCAACTGTGAGATGCGTAGTGAGCAGCCAAGCTCTGGGGGCAGAAACATAGGAGCAGTGTCTAGCAGCGGCCACATATACTAGACAGCTATCCAATATTGCGATATAGGCGATAGGTTTATACATCACTCTATCCTTACTCTGCCAATTCTTAGTTCGATCAAAGTAGTTATATACGATGGATTCACCGGCGCCTCTGACCGAAGAGCAAAAGCAGTTCTTCCTGAAGAACGGCTACCTCAAGCTGAGCCGCTGCTTCACGCGCGAGCAAGCGGCCGAGGTCACCGAGGGCGTCTGGACGCGCCTGGGCATGGCGGCGGACGACAAGTCGACCTGGACGCAGCACAAGGTCAACATGCCGTCGCACCGGACCTTCGACGCGGCCGCGCTGGCGCCGCGCGCCTGGGCGGCCATCTGCGAGCTCTGCGGCGGAGCCAGGCGCGTCGACGAGGCGCGCTCGCGCTACTGGCGCGACAGCCTGATCGTGAACCTGGGCACGCCGGCGGGCGAGGGCCGCCCCACGCCGCCGCGCGCGCTCGACAACTGGCACGTCGACGGCGACTTCTTCGTGCACTACCTCGACAGCCCCGAGCAGGCGCTGCTCGTCATCCCGCTGTTCAGCGACGTGCCGCCCGAGGGCGGCGGCACCATGCTCTGCCCGGACGCCATCCCGAAAGTCGCGCGCTGGCTGCACGAGCACCCGGAAGGCGTGTCGCCGCGCATGGTGCCGCGGGCGCACCCGGATTTCGCCAAGGAGAAGAACCTGGAGTGGTACACGGAACTGGCGAAGGGGTGCGACCAGTTCGTCGAGGCGTGCGGCAAGGTCGGCGACGTGTTCCTGCTGCACCCGCTCATGATGCACTCGGCGACCAGCAACGCGCGCCGGCACGCGCGCATCATCACGAACCCGCCCGTGAGCTTCCGTGCGCCGCAGGTCTTCGACCGCGCGGACGGCGACTACAGCCTCGTCGAGCTCAAGACGATCCAGAGCGTGGGCGGGCTCGACAGGTTGAAGGGCTGGAGGCCGACGATGCCGCGGGAGGCCATCGTGCCCATGAGGGTTCGGATACAGGAGGAGATGAAGAGGAAGGAGCTGCAGAGGCTAGAGGAAGCCAAGGGAGTTGCTGCTGCTGCATGAGCTATATATGTCTGTCTAGAGCTGTAAAGGGGGCGGGCGGAGCAGCACATTTACGAGCGTACCCCCTGGGCGGGCAAGAATTGGTATACAGGCTTGGAACATATAAAGGAAGACTGGCAACTACAAAGCAGGTTATGGGAAGCAATGAATATATGGAAATAGGACCAGGGATATCATCCCATCCAGGAGGGGAAAGACGCATCCTCAATATGGCGGTGCCTCAATCGGACAAATCGCATCGTATCTGAAATCGAGAATAAATACATGTTGGTTGCGCTGTATCTTCACCTTTTTGTTAGGTGTAGGTAGTCCAGGAGCTGTGAACATGTACATATCCCCACATTAACTAACTCAATTCCCTAGACAGACCTTTCCTACCTTCAGATATTCGATTTCAGCTCAGCATCATCCAACCCAGAGCCCGATACGTCAATAACTACTAACGGACAAATGAGCGCCGGGACCACCACCGCCGATACCATGCTGCCCGTAGAGCTGACACTCGTCGTGGCCGCGACGCGGGACATGGGCATTGGCCGTGCCGGCACCCTCCCATGGACCGGTCTCAAGAAAGAGATGGCCTACTTCGCCCGCGTAACCAAACGCCTCCCAGCCGATGTAAGTTTTTCTATTTTCTTTTCCCTCTTGTAATTTCATATCTCTATCTCTATATAGCAAGAAAAAGCAAGCCCTTCAAGCTAACACAAAGACCAAAAAGGCGCAACCTCCGGCCATGAACGCCGTCATCATGGGCCGCAAGACCTGGGACAGCATCCCGGTTAAGTTCCGACCCCTGAAGGGCCGTCTGAACATCGTCATCAGCCGCTCGCACCCGGAAAACACGGCGGCCGACCTGGACGTGGAGAAGGAGCCCGTCAAGGTCGGCTCGCTGGCGCAGGCGCTGGAGTACCTGAAGACGCACACGCCGGCAGGGACGGGGGCGGCTGCCACCAAGGCCTTCGTGATCGGCGGCGCCCAGATCTATGGGGCGTCGCTGGCGCTGCCCGAGGCGAGGCGGGTCCTGCTCACGCGCGTCATGGATGACTTTGACTGCGACACATTCTTCCCGCTCCGGCTGCCGTCTGAGGAGGGAGAGGGGAAGTGGGCGCAGCGGTCCAAAGAGGAGTTAGATGCGTGGACGGGGGAGACGGTTACTGAGGGCGTGCAGGAGGAAAACGGAACACGGTACGAGTTTCAGATGTGGGAGCGAGTTGATTAGACAGTAACTGAATCTATAATAAGCCATGGCCCTGAGCCTCATCCATCGTACAGTCCCGTCTGAGTACTTATGCAAAGTGGAATGCACGAGCCGTGCTTGTGCTCCCCAAGTCTTTTTTATGTTACATTATTTTACATCTACAGAGCGGAGCAGCCTTATACCGCAACTTCATGGGCGGGTGCCGCGACCGGCCCTGATGTCTTCGTCTTGGCTGCCACTGCGGGTTCACTGGGCAGCAGCCCCTCGAGCTCGCGGACCGGCGTGTCCACGAGCTTGAGCTCGTTCTTGGCGGGCCACTTGAAGGCGGCCGAGGCCTGGGTGAAGAGGGCCTCGTCGGGCATCTGGTCGAGCATCTTGAGGCAGAGGCGCATCCAGCTGACGACGGCGGCGACGGCGCGGACGTCGACGTCGGCGCGCGCGCTGTAGACGTTGCGCCAGACGGCCGACGCCAGCACCGCGTCGCCCCGCGCCACGCCCTCGTCGTACGCAGCCAGGATGCCGCGCCACGTCGTGAAGAGGTCCTTGAGGTACCGCTGCCGCACCCCGCGCGACGTGATGCCGTGCGTCAGGTCCATGCGCTCCTCGGCGTCGAAGAAGTAGTGGTCCACGAGCTGCTGCTGCCACGACCGCGCCGCGTCCTTGTCCAGGTTGCGCAGGCGCGCGCACACGAGGTACATGTGGAGCATCGTCACCTGCGACCAGGTGCTGAACGTCGCGGGTAGGCCGAAGTCTCAGGCAGGGGGAGAAGGCGCACACAGTTAGTCCCGGTGTTCCTGGCAGGGAGGAGAGAAGGGCTTGATATAAAAAAAGAGAAAAGCGAGCGACAGCTACTACGAACCTATGTGCCACATCGTCTTCCCCACGCCAATCTCGACTCCGTCCTCCGTCTTCTGTACTGTGCCGTTTCGCTTGTCCTCCTCGGAAATCGTATAGGTGGCCTGGCTCGCGCAGGTCTTGTAGATGACCTCGGTCGCTGCGTGGACTTGGTAGGGCTGGGTGCTGGATTGCAGGATGTAGCCGGCGGCGTTCTTGATGAAGTCTGGGACCATGGACGCCTGGGATCGTGGTGCGCTCGAGAAGTTCCGTCGCTGCTGCCCCGGCTGGCGCTGGGAACTCTGCCTGGAGGCTGTTGCTAGTCGAGAGGCCGCTATTATCGTGGACGCAGAAGAAGCTTCCGCCGAGTTCGAAGTTATCCGTGCCTGTCGAGCCAATTGGCCGACATGGCTTCTACAGCTCCGGCAAGCCATTGCTGTAGGCTTAATATGATGCTCGAAAAAACTTGGCCGCAGCGTACAACGAATATGTGCAAATGGTGGTGGGTGTATGTAAGTACGGTACCTTGTGGTCTTCACGTCATCGAAATCGGTCCAGTATGCGACTCAAGCAAAAAAATGCGTGGAGTTGAGAGCTTGCGGGCACTAGTCGTCGGCAGTCGGCCACAGGGAATTTAGTGACCTCACAAGTAAGCATCCTAAATGAAGCTTACCTACATATTCGTTTTCCACTGATCACCATCAAACGATGTATTACAGTGCAACAGTGCATCAATGATTGCATTGCGTCTCTTCTGTTCAGGCAAGATGTTCAGTAATCTGTTTGGGCTTTGGTAGAAGACTTCGAATTGAGGATTCCGCCTTTTATCATACAATGCTTTTCGGATCTTGCCCAACTAATATTTGATACACCAGACTCCGTTCTGGGTATTTGTCCATTTCAACATGACCACATATACATAAAGTTGATCTCCAGCTCAGAGTCAGGAACATTAAACGATATATATGAGATGTACATAGAACTCAGCCATGATATTTGGCTAGTACCAGTGTAGCATTGGTGCCGCCGAAACCGAAACTGTTCGTGATGGCAACCTCGACCTCTTTCTGCTGAGCATAATTCGGTACCAGATTGAATTCCGGGACAACATCCGGCTCATGCAAGTTCAGAGTTGGTGGAACTACGTTCTACCTGAAGTCAGCAAAGAAGATACGGCTTTAATGCCAGTTGTTTTGTATGACTTACATTCTCAACCGAAAGAATCGAGATCAGAGTCTCTATAGCACCCGCTGCTCCTAACAGGTGACCTAGGGAACCTTTGGTTCCGCTGACTGTGACTTCTGACTCGTTCTTATACCCTTCGGGGCCAGCCATAAGAGACTGTATAGCCATAGCTTCGGCAGCGTCGCCGATGGCCGTCCCTGTCGCATGCGCGTTCACATAGTCGACTTGGTTGGGCCTCAGCCCTGCCGATTTCAGTGCCTTTTTCATGGCCAGCAATGCGCCTGAGCCGTCTTCGCGAGGGGCCGTCATGTGATGCGCATCACCGCTGGAGCCGTAACCTCGAAGCTCCGCGTACACGCGGGCTCCTCTGGTCTTTGCGTGCTCCAGTTCTTCGAGCACGACCACGGCTGCGCCTTCGGACACGACGAACCCATCTCGCTCACGGTCAAAGGGACGGCAGCTTGAGGCCGGATCGTGATTAAAGGCAGTCGACAGTGACCGGGATCTGCCGAATCCGGCAAAGGTTAGAGGATGAATGCATGCTTCTGCACCACCGGCAACCATGATGTCTGCGTCACCACAAGCAATAAAGCGCGATGCATCTCCTATGGAGTGGGCACCTGTCGTGCAGGCTGTTGTTGCGGTATGATTCGGTCCCTGAAAGCCGTACTTCATGGCTATATGACCAGCTGCCATATTGATGAGGATCTTGGGGACAAAGATGGGCGAAACTTTCTTGTAGCCCTGTGAGGTAGGATTAGCACCTCGACTTTTCTATATCTATAGCACATACGTAGATATGAAAAATGGAGAACATACGCCTTTTTCGTAGGCAAGAGCTGTCTGATAGATCTCGTCCAGATTGCCAATTCCACTTCCTAGACAGACACCCGTCATTTCTAGTTGTTCGCGCTTCGACGGAGACCACTCAGCATCATTCAATGCCTCCGATGCAGCCGCCATCGCATACTGCGTGAACAGCGACGTCCGCCTTTCCTCTGACTGCGTAAGCCAATCACTCGCTTGCCATCGCCCGTCATCCACGCTGCCTTTCGGAACAACACCGGCCACTGTACTTGATAGCTCTTGCCATTGTTTGCGTGGCTCGTAGTCGGCGACACTAACGATGCCGCAATGGCCCTCGAGGAGGCGCTTCCAAGTACGCTTAACACCCACGCCGAGAGGTGTGACGGCACCTAGCCCCGTGACCACAACCCGACGCATGGCATTCCTGTAATGGTCGTACTAAACAGCTTGTAATGTTTTGGCTTGGTTTCGCGTCATATCAATGGCGCTCAGAGATGCTGAATAACCTAATACGCATTGCAAGCTGTACAATAGCTGGATGTATAAAATTGGATATCGGGGCAAAAGAGCCATCTCGGATTGAGCCTAGGCCAAGCTGAGACCCCTGAAGGATGTTGGATGGAGTGGGTCAAGGGTCCTAATCCAACCTCAGCTGAAGCTTCAATGGAACATCGACATGCACCTCAACATATTGCATGGCAACAATTCAGCTTCGTCGTCTACGTCCGCAATTGGAAATACACAATACTTAATTAGGTAGCTGCAGCTACAACCTTCTCGTAGGACGATTACTTCCTGTTTTATCCATTTGCTCCTCGATTACCCTCATCGCAGGACACCGTATTCCCTGGCGGTGTTTGACGCTCGCTTATCTCCTTTACTACTGCAAGTCATTTGTTTCATTTGGCTCCTTCGGACACGTTTCGGGTGACATCAGATTCCAGGATCGTGACGCAGGTTCTAGCTGATCTGTCAATTCACCACTCCGGACTGGTGCAATTGCAGTCATCTATCCGATTGAAAGCCCAAGAATTGCGTGCTTTCCTTCAATCAAGCCTAGAAACCGCTGCTCAACATACATTCTCTGCGTCTCGACTTGGCCACTCTCTCATCAAAAAATGCGATGAGCGCAAAGGAATCTGTAGTTAGGCTGTGATTTTGATCTGGCGGCTCGCCTGGACCACGACGTGTGTGTGCATTGCCGCATACTCAATAGCGTGCTGTGCCACTCTGGATCGCTGCTAGGTGCATAATGAGCTCTTCACCACATCCGGGACCGTCCGGTGCGTCTGCTGGGCGGAAGTGCCGAGATGAGGCTGCTCGTGACAGCGATGACAATACGGCTGCAGAGTCAAGCGGCCGAGATGCCGCAGGAGCCACCTCGAGATTCGAGGACCCCAACGACAAGTTGAAGCAGCAGCTCTCCGATTGGGGCGATGCAACCGCCCACCACAGTGAACCATATGAGGAAGGCGAAGAATATGAAATGCTTTTGGATCCTAATTTACCCCATGAGGACGACACGGCTTCTAGAAGGGCTGGATCGCAGGACTCCATTGGTTTAGATGACGATGAAGCTCACCTCAAGGGGGGTGAGGAGCAGGAGGATTCGCCGTATCCTGAGGTGCGTGCTGCAGTCCATAACTATGACGAGGACCTTCCTTGCAACACAGTACGGGCTTGGACCATTGGTATGACGCTGGTCACTGTGGGCGCATCGATGAACACCTTATTCTCTCTCCGGCGTCCTACCATCGGCCTCGGATCCTTGATCGCACAGATTATCGCGTGGCCAATGGGCAAGGCTTGGGAGAAGGTGGTGCCTGAAAGACATTATCATACATTTGGCATGAGGTGGAGCCTCAACCCCGGGCCCTTCAACGTCAAGGAGCATTCGGTTATCGTTGTGATGGCAAACGTATCATTCTCGGTTGCCTATGCCACCGACATCATCCTGGCGCAGAAGGTGTTCTACAAACAGGACTTTGGCATGATCTTCCAGCTCTTGCTGACCATTACCACCCAATCCCTTGGCTATGGCATCGCTGGAACTATGCGGAAATTCCTTGGTAAATATACCATCCCAACCTTTCCAGGCTATGCTAACCCCGATATAGTCTACCCGGCATCTATGATCTGGCCAGGTAACCTGGTCGCGGTGGCCTTATTGAACGCTATGCACGAGAAGCCCGCACCGCCAGATCCAACCATTATTGGGGGTACAATGCCAAGGTACAGGTGGTTTGGGGTGATTACCCTGGGTTCATTTCTATACTATTTTATTCCTGGGTTCTTTGCGCAGTTCCTAAGTGTATTCGCCTTTGCTACGTGGATGGCCCCGAACAATGCGGTTGTAAACCAGTTGTTTGGTGGTAACACTGGATTGTCAATACTGCCTATTACCTTCGACTGGACCCAGATAGCTGGGTTCGTCGGTTCTCCGTTGATTCCGCCTTGGTAAGTCGTGGTCTGCATATATACCCAAACAACAGGCTTCAACTTACATATCCCACAGGCATGCCATTGCCAATACGCTGGTCGGCGTGGTTGTCTTCTTTCTTGGAATGTCTTCTTTCCTGCACTATACCGGCGTATGGTATGCCCAGTACCTGCCCATGAGCGATGCCTCAACGTACGACAACACTGGTGCGCCGTACAATACAACTAGAATTCTTACGAAGGACTTCGTGCTGGACGAGGAGGCTTACAAGGCATATTCTCCTCTCTTTATCAGGTACATAACACTCCACGAATCGTTTCAAAACGTTCGGCGCTAATCCGGCCACAGCACAACGTTCGCCATAGCATATGGCCTTTCATTTGCTGCAATAACATCGCTCATCGTTTATACATTTTTACACCATCGTAAAACCATATGGCGCCAGTATCAGAATAGTACGACTGAGAAGCCTGATATCCATATGAAACTTATGAGGAAGTATATTGAGGCACCCACCTGGTGGTACACGAGCCTCTTCGTGATCGTGAGTCAAGCTCTAGTTACCAGTTGTGCATATTTGCTTATACTTGCACAGGTTCTTCTCTTCGGCTTTTATACGGTCTTGGCCTACCCTACCAATCTCACTTGGTGGGCTTTCCTACTGGCCGTGGGGATCTCCTTCGCCTTCTCGCTCCCCATAGGCATCATCCAGGCCGTGACGAATACCCAGATCGGCCTCAACGTTCTAACCGAGTTTGTATATGGTTATATTCAGCCCGGAAGACCCCTGGCCCTAATGATGTACGATGCCAATCCCTCGTAGAGATACTGAATATCGAAGGTCAAAGCTAACTAAACCAGATTCAAAACTTTCGGCTATATCACGATGTCGCAAGCCTTGGGCTTTGTGGCTGACCTCAAGTTTGGCCACTATATGAAGATACCTCCTCGGACTATGTTTATGAGCCAGGTCGTGGCAACTACTTTTTCGTGCTTCATTCAAATTGTCGTGCTGAATCTGGCGCTTGCCAACATTGACGGTGTCTGTGAGCCGACTCAGCCAGAACACTTTTCGTGCCCTGGTGGCAGAGTCTTCTTTTCAGGTCAGTACCCGGCGAGGACATAGTTGTGCATCTAGCGCTGACAGTTCGCAAAGCGTCGGTGATATGGGGCCTCATCGGGCCTGCTAGGATATTCTCCATCGGACAGATCTACTCGGCGCTTTTCTGGTTCTTCTTGCTCGGTGCCATCACTCCCGTCATCATCTACTACTATACCAAGAAGAACCCCAAGTCTTTCACCAGGTTCCTCATAGCGCCTCTCATTTTTGGTGGCGCCGGCTCTATTCCTCCGGCCTCTCCGCTTAACTACCTATCGTGGGGGTTTGTCGGGTTCGTGTTCCAGTTCTGGATCAAGAGAAGACACTTCAGGTGGTGGAGCCGGTTGAATTTCCTGACTTCTTCGGGTCTCGACCTTGGGTTGGCTCTCGCGACTCTCGTCATCTTCTTCGCCTTCACACTGCATGACATCAAGCCTCCTTCTTGGTGGGGCAACAACGTGGTAGAGAATACCATGGATTATCAGGGCACGGCTATACAGGTGAAGCTGCCACCGGGAGAGACGTTTGGGCCTCAGGTCTGGTAGTATAGTAGGACTTCTTTTCCACGATATATATAGATAGAGAATATGAGCGTCCCTGATCTCAGATATACGGGGGGGTCAACAGACAAGTTCATTCATGTTACTTGCTGACTGCCTTACCAGCGAAACTACTGAACTTAGACAAACTTAGCATCCAATCCCCTAAAGCCATCCAGCCATCTCTAATGGTAGAGTCACATATAATATGGCTTGCTATAGCCATAGCAATCGTGTCGCAGGCAGTGAATGGCCGCCCATGCCGCATGGTATTGTTCATATGCAGCAGGACTAGTCTGGTTTCAATTTGCCATTGTCGCAATCATGATGTTATGCAGTTTGCTTGCCAAAGTAAGATATAAACGACAATCAATTACTCTGGTTCCTTACGTCTCTTCACGTTCGGCAGGTATGGGAAGCAGCGCTTGCCGGTCACATGTCCGATTTACGGCCGAGATGGCTGCTCCTGCTCTCGGGACTGTACTCGAAAGACATAAAAAGACCGTTTGAAAAGTTAATCCAGCAAGGGACAAAGGACGAAAGGATCCCTGCCTGCCTCAGATTATTCCCGACTCTGAGACCCTCTCTATCTCTATTTCAACGGACACGAGACACCGAAGTACCCTTTCCAGAAACCCTGAGTCTCAGTCAGCCCTTCAGCATTATTAGGTAGCTTGTGTACCTACCCTCCCTCGCTGTTGCAACGACACGCGCCACAAATTACCCTAAGCTTGTCTCACATTACCCACCGGTGTCAGAGACATGCCACTGGAAGTCGGCATCATTGGCGCAGGCATTGGTGGCTTGAGTGCTGCAATCGGTCTGCGACGTGCAGGGGCACATGTCGAGGTAAGTTGTTGAACTGTCCCTTCCTTTGCCCATCTCGGGTGATACAGAAAGGACCCGCATACCATTGGAGAGCGCGAAGAAGACCCTGTGCGACCCTGAATGGCCTCGTGTGATTCTGATTGCGGATTGTTGTTGTAGGTTTTCGAAAGGTCAAACTTCGCGGACGAAGTTGGCGCGGCTATCACCATCACGCCCAACGGCTCCCGGATACTGGACTCTTGGGGCTTCAACAATGACGATGCCCACATCGTCGAGGCGGCAGGAATGCGTATGGTGGATGCCGACGACCTCCAGCCCATGCTGACGGAGGAGTTCCGCTCCCTCAAGGACGAGTTCGGGTCCAAGATGGGCTTCTACCACCGGGCTGAGCTACACAGGGTCCTGAGGGAAATGGCCCAGAGCAACGACGGTAGCCAGCCCGGTAAGCCGGTCAAGCTCAAGCTCGGCGAGGCAGTCGTGCATGTTGATTGCGACAACGGTGTAATTTGCATGGAATGCGGGGGAAGGTGACCAAGGATCTCGTAGTCATCGCAGACGGCATCCGTTCCAATCTCATCAAGGACGTCACTGGCAAGAAACAACCAGCCAAGGACTTGGGCTGGTCGGCGTACCGGTGCCTCATCCCCATGGACAGCGTCCTCGAAGACAAGGACCTGCGGGGACTCTTCGATGGCGAAGCGCCGGGCTACTGGGTCCCGTGCAACCCATCCGACGCCTTCTACATGGTGACCTACCCCTGCCGTACGCGCCGTGGAAAGCTGTTGATGAACGTGGCGCTGCGGCATACCACCAAGTCGCACAACGAGAAGAAGGAAGACTGGAACTCGCCCGCGACGGTCGAGGACGCGCTCGACGTGGTGTCCCCCTACCACCCCCTGCTCGGCCAGCTGCTGCAGAAGGCCGAGGAGATCAAAGTGCACAAGCTGCTGCGCCGGGACCCGCTGGACCGGTACTCGCGCGGCCGCGCCGTCATGCTGGGAGACGCCGCCCACACCATCCCGCCCACACACGCGCAGGGCGCCGTGCTCGCCATCGAGGAGGCCGCCGCGCTCGAGACGCTGTTTCGCGGGGTGGGCGGCAAGGACCTGGTCCCCGGTCGGCTCAAGGTGTACGGCAACGTGATGAAGAAGCACATCCACATCGTCCAGCACCTCTCGGACACGATTCCGGGCATGTACGACGAGTACCGCCAGAAGGCGGAGGAGCTGTGGGGCGACGGGCTCTACCCGTGCGAGGCCTACGGCTTCAGCGCGCCGGTCCGGCAGTTTCTTTACAGCTATGACGTGCGGGCTGAGATCGAAGAAGGGATGCGGAAGGCGGGTATGTTGTAAAGTTACGAAGACCTTAACCGATCGGTTTCGTTGCTGAAGAGGGCCCCAATTATGTGTTGAGACTATTACAGTGACTCACTCGATGGAAAAAAGGGGGAGCGGGGAAGGGGTTGTTACAATGAGTGGTGATCGACTCGTAAGACGTTTTGGAAAGAAGCGACCTCATTCTTTCTTTTATTGCTTTGCTCATGATGTTAGACGAAACGACACACGTTAACGCATAGGAGGGTCAAAATTGCTACTGAAAAACTTGCACGGATGGCTGGCTGCGAATGCATGGGCGGCCACACAAGCCAGAAATTTTGCTTCGGGGTCTCCTTTTTCCCCTATGAGAGAAGTCAGTTGAAATTGGGAATTGTATTTCATATCTTGCGTTGCTGCTACCTTTGTAACCCCTTTTTGAGATATCCCTTAATAGCATTGCTTAGCACAAATTGAATCAAACCTCTGTTGTTGGCCTTCGATGCCCTACTTGCTCCTCGTGGCTGTGAGGCACTGGTATGATACTCAGGGGGTGATTGATATAGTAAACAGAGCAATTTCTGGCCCAGTTCAGTATTTATCTCTAAGATCTTCGAGGCCACAAGCCGAGTGTTTCAAGGAGATGATCCTGCCACACGGCACAACGTACGAGCATGGCGTTCCCTGGCCTTATCACGATAACCCTCCCCCGTGAAGAGGCTTGAGTCTACGGGATGCTAGGACAGTCATGAGAGAAGAGGATATATAATGTTATATTTACAGACTAGGCCATTACACGGATTGGGATCTGTGGGTGCCAGCCAAGGCCATTTAAGCTACAAAGTGCACTCCTCTTGGAGGTTTGTCTCTTCACTTGGTGAAAACAGCAAGCTGGCTTCTGTGAACCAGGAACAGCCAAGGCGACTTTTTGGTTCAAGGTCAGGAGCATCAGAGGAGGGACTTATTACAGGTGTTCTGGAGTAGAAACAACCAGAATGCCGCCAGGAGTTTGAAGGCCCAACTTCACTTCAAGGGCATATTCACAAGGCCCGAAGCCCTTGAGGGCAGATACCCATCCATCAGACACGGAGCTGCCAGGACGTGCCAGTATGCCTTTGCTTCCTAGCCAGTCTCTCTCTGGTATCATGCTCTACTACGGGGACTGGGCTGGCAACATCAGTCCATCTGTTAGCACGTTGGGTTCCCTACGTGGAGCACCGAATTTTTCGCGAAGCTCAAAAGTTGGACAAGCATTTGGGCGCTTATCTTGTTTCCTCGTGATCGATCATCTTGTTTGCGCGGGGTTGCCGTTCACCGTAGAGAACGCACAAGGGTTGAGTTGAAGAAAAAATTCGACAATTTTTGACTCAGAAGAGCGGTGACCAACCCGATGACGTCGTGATGCTGGGCTTGAAGTGCCGACGAAGCGCTCAGATAGCGAAATATTGTAACATATCGAGTTTTTTTGCTTTTGGGCATCTGTCCAAGGAATCCCAATGCCCGAACTACCCCTGAATTTTGCTGTCTTGCCTGTCTCCATCGCTGGGTATCGCTCGTAGGCCTCCCAACGGCGTGGGCCGACCGTTTTGGGGGGATGGGATGGGATGGGGCCGCATCGCAGGTCGCGCGCATCGCCCAACGAACAGAACACTCACAGGCGGCCTCTTGCTCAGTCGCTTGCCACAATGAAGCAAGTTCTGGTAACAAATCATCAATGCGAACTCGGGTCGCAAGGCCAGCGGCCCTATGAACATTCATTGCGTGTTCGCGTCCAAGGTGAATCATCACGAATGGCAGCCAATGCGTCGTGCTTGCGCAAGCGCAAACGCATTGGGAGAACGGCAGTGTTTTGGCCGAGGCAAAAAATCGCATGCAGCCGGCCCACGCAAACTGCCAAGGTCAGCCATACCTATATCGCCACAAAAAGTCGAAATCGCACGGCGGTCGATTGCTGTCTTGCGCGTGGGGCGTCGTAGTACAACCGCCGAACACACTCAGCGGTCTTGTTTCTTGCTTTTGGCTCTCTCTATTTTTATTCTGTGTTCTCCTCTTCTTCTGCAATATCCCTGAGCAAACTACATCAATGAGCGCATCACCGAGGTATGTATGACTCGGTTACGGTACCGAGTACCAAGCTGGGTAAGTAAAGTAGCCACAGATGTCGTGGCCGTACATTTATGGAACGGGTCGAATGGTGGCTGGGTTTAGCAAGTAGTATTACCTGTACGATTTTGGCCGTACGTGTACATACGTAAAAGATGGACACTTGGACAGTTGGACACTTTGGCCGCCGCCGCCGTTGACACAAGCCACCCCGACCCCGTCCGCGGGTGCGGATCGGCGGGGCTCCGATGCTTCTTTCAGCTGTGCCAGGGCCCGAGGGTTGTGCGCTAAAACGTTAGGCGAGCATGGCGAGGCGAGGCTAGCGAGATCTAGAGGATCTGCCAGCAACCGGCCTGCCAACGGGGAGGCGGAGGGGAGGCAAATTTGACAGTTGTCATGGTGGGATCTGGAAATGCGACAATGCAAGAGCCTGCGCTAGCTAGCTCAGGCTTGTTCGAGGCCGTTTACTTTAGCAGTCCTGTAGCAGTTGGTAGTATGCGAGCGGCGAAGAGGCGAAGGATCCCTTCTGCTGGAAGATGGCGTGGCTGCGGCAGGAAAACCTGAATGCAGGAAAAAACATCCTAGGAGTCCAATGGAACGTAGCATACGAATTCGATCGCTGGAGCGGGGAAATATGCAGGGGGGCCCCTCGACTGCCGGGCTCAGCCACAAGTCGGCTCGTGTTCGTTCTCCAAAGTTGGCAGAGATGCGCCCCGTTTCTGCTGTGGCTCACTACGTATGGCCATCTTCGACGGAACAGCGCTGCCCGTATGGCTTCCCCTGGCGATACTCTCTTGAAGGGCTCGCGCTATGGGGGACCATGAATACACGAAACCTGGGAACATACCTGTCGTAAATGAGCACATGGATACGGTATGTCCTCTAAACAGTGTGCTGGCCTATAAGCGGTTTTGTGGCGAAGGCCCTTGCACTCGTTTTCTGATCGCTGCCAGCCAGGACAAGGTCAGTAAAACCCACAGTCTAGTAGGATAGCACAGGTGAGCATCGGCTCGGGCCATAGTGGCCATCTGTTATCTACAGGGTCATGCCATCAAAAAAAGCTCGGTATCAGATTCAACCAAATGTCCCGATCTTGGCTTGTCTATTGGGAGACGGAGGTGCAGCAGGGCTCGACGCAGCCAGAATGCTCCTGAAAGGTGCATGAAGAGATTCAATACGACTCAGCAAGAGTCCATACAGCAAGGGATTCCCTTGACTGTCATGACGGTTCCTGACGGCTAGCACTTGCTAGGGTAATCGGCAGAAAATACAGACCCACGTCGAGGGCACTCTTGGGGAGCTCAGCGCCTATTGTAACGTGTCTACTGCTGTACCCGTAACCCCTTGCTGAGATTACCACATTCGGCGCGTGTGACGAGTGACGTCTTTCTCCCTGCGCTCATGTGACTAGAGTTGATCAAATGGTGGTTACCGGTATAACATCTGCCTTGCCTGGGTATCGACGGTTGGTTGGAATACTGGTAGGCTAATCATCCTGATCAGCCTGGTCTGAATGGGCAATGGGAGATACCGCGCACTGCAATGCGTGCGCCTGCAGTAGATCGAGCACCGCCTCAGGTGTCAGGCAGGGTCTCCTGGGATTTTCACATGCGGTACGGCAGTCTGTATCTGTACTCTGTTTCTCGTGGTGGGGGTGCAAAATCGATCAATTGACAAGGGCCTGCTCAGCGCTGGGCGGGTCGGCGAAGCCGCTGGTACCCGCTTGCCCGCATTTCCCTTTCTTCCCTCTCCCCGGCTGCCTCTGGCTTGTAAGGTTAGGTTTTCTTTCCGCAGCACGTAGTAGACTGGTAGAGTAGCAGCGATAGGTAAGGTTATACGTTGTTTGTTTCAATGTGCGAGCCAAAAATAGGCAGGCAGTCCTAGCTTTCACCTGGCCTGCACCGTCCACTCGGTATGTGGTCGTATATGTACCTGTTGTGATAGCCATCGCCGTCGCTATCGTATATCAATGTATGGTATCGGCCGTCAGCTGATATCCATGCCAGGGTCAGTCAATTAGGAAAGGGCGCTGTGCGAGTAGGTACTTTCAATATGGGAATGGCTGGAGATACTCACAGTCGCAATATCTCCGACCGAATTTCATCTTTTTTGACTGGATGCGATTTGATAGCTCATCTGTAGATTAATACCTCGAATGTTTATGGGGAGCCCCACCAGCCTTTTCAGCCTCCAATATCGCAACTATTAAGCCTGGAAAATTCTTGCTTGGTATCGGCCTTGGCAGCGAGACGGGTCGGCAGACGGAAGAAGCTGTAGGTTCTATCTAATGTACATGGGATGTTGACATGTGGTATGGAGTATGTGTTCCAAGTTTCTAGACTAATAAGTCCTACCGAGACGATGGCCCTGTTGCGCCAGTTTCGCGGGGAGGGAAGGGAAAAAAAAAAAAAGAAAAGTCAGCACCTCCCCTTTCCGCCAGCAGGCATGGATTCCAGGATCGACTCATGAGTTCACGATGAATGAATGGTTGGATGAATCGGGAAATGGGTGAAACAGCTACGTACATATCAAGACAACCTTCGCTTCGTCTGGCAGGCGTTGATAACTTAGAACCAGCCAAGCGTTCCGAGAAGCCGCTTCCAGGCGGCTTCACTGGTTTTCTGAATTTGGGCCAATGAGAATTCGACCTTCGGCCATTTTTTGGCGAAAGAGGTTCCGCCCTAGTCGCACCCCTGCCGGCCTATCAGATGGCAGAAGCGCTCCCTCAACCCTCGAGGTGTATTCACCGTCCGCCGCTAGCAAGGATGGCAGCTGTTGCGATAGGCCATCTATAGGTTATCATTTGTTCGCAATAGTGCTCACATCCCTAACCACCCATCTTGTGGAATCAAAATGGTCATTTCCCCCCTTGCCCATCCCTTCCCATCTGTCCTCCTCGCTATATCGAACTGTACTGCCAGACTGCCCTGCACTGCACTGTACGCATTGAAGGGGGGGAGAGAAAGCAGAGTCAGTTAGCGGGGCGCGTCTCCGCGACGGTTCGTTGACGCTATAAGCGCCTCGTCCGGACCCTCACAGGATATGAGACTCCTGGACGTCGCGGCCTGGAGCTTCCTGCTATTCGTCTGCACCCCGGATGGTCTCACCTTAGATAATTATGCCCCCCCTTTTTTATCACTGTCACTAAACCTAGACCTGCAAAGAGCTGCAGGAACATGGCGCCGAGATCGTCTCATTCTTTCTAGTTACGCGTAGGTTACCCTTCGGCCCAGAGAGCAGCTTGAACCGAACGGCCGCACTCGCCCTGCTGCAACACGTTCCAAAAGGGGGCACCCTACGGCGTTGGACCGCACAGTAGCAGTACATGGCACGCCATCACGTTCTTACGCGTGCGCCCACTGATGTTCGAGCAACCTTCTTTCACGTCGAGTGCCAAGTTTCAGGTTGCTTCTTTGGTTGAAAGGTGATAGAATAACCAACAACCCGTGAGCAAGCAGATATGCAAGTCATCCTAAGGTTACAGGCATCTTCTGTTGAGTAGTGTCGATTCATACTTTGCATATGCACGCAGGAGAGGGCTTGCAACGTCTAGGAGATATTACCTGAACTAAAAAACCCAGGCTCCATGGCAATCCTCGACATGCTTTGGGTCTTGTCATTCTTAACTCGTTTCAGTCGCTCCTTGCTGGCAGACTACTGGCAATGGAGCGATGGAGCCAATTTCGAGTGATGAAGGAAGGTTTGAAGTAATCTCACGATATCGAATGAAAGAGGGCAGAGCCATGTTTTCCGCCGAGCCCTGCCGTTGCAGCTATGGATATTGGTTCCAACGGCTGATGCTCATATGCCAGCAAGTCATGGGACTTATCGAGCTTGTTCCGGACTATCTATTTTCTCATGCTGCATTGACTACATGCAGGTGAAGTGAAAGGTCGGTCCTTGGTGGGCCGCCACAGTGATAGGAGTCGGCCTTCTCGCGCGTCTACCAATGGCGGATGCCCAGTAGAGCAGGCTTACGTACTGTACTGCATGTAGGGGCGATATGGGTTACAGGTCGCAGGCATTACAACCCTGATCGTCGTCATGATTTCTGGACGCCTCGGACAAGGGGTCTCTCGCCTGTCAGTCAGTAAGTGAGCAGGAACGTTACACAGGACAGTGGCTTGATGTATTTGCCGAACAACGTATCATGATGGATTCGGCCTCTCTACTCGACTTGCGATGGAGTGAGTGCAAGTGCATGTTGGTGGGACTAATACCCGTGGACGTTGGATGACGGGAACAGAAAGACAAAGCCGGTGCCGAGCTCATCCACACAGTGACTGATATTCTTAACATTGCTAGTGGTCTTTCGAGATATCACGGACGGACAAAGCTTTACTTGCTGCGCAGTGCTGCGCAGAGAGATACGTTTGAGGTGGAATGACGATGTTTCCATGTTTCGTCTGTGCTCTCTCTCGTCTTATTCTCGCTTTTAATATAGCACACACTAACAGCTAATAGTACGACTACGAGCCTCTACTTTACTTACGGGCCTTTGTTCTTTCAATTGTGGGCTGACTGACAAAACGCCTCTTTTCTTCTGAAAGATGATCTACGCTAGGCCCAAGAAGAGAAATACCGGGGTTAAACCCGGTTCTAGATTGGTTCACCATGCCCACTAAAAAGATGGATGTACGTAGCGAGAGAAAGGGAAGTACTGGTACGATCAATGGTGGTGGAAGGCCGCCTGCTTTGATGGTGGCGCTGCACTGGCCACAACTCATGCAGCTTTCAGCTTGGTTAGGTCCAGGACTTGTTCAACGTGGAAAACGGTTCCCATTTGCCTACTTCCGCCAGTCCAGCATTTCCTTGCCCTCCTTCTATCACAAGTTATGTGTAATACGTAAGCCATCCAAGTCCGTACTAGGATGGATGCAAGGTGGGCGATGTATGTGCGTGTGTGCGTGTATGTGTGTATGTGTGTACGTACTTGGAGAGATGCAGGTATGCAAGTCGCAACACAGCCCACCGGCCATCCAATCCAGCCCAGTCCCAATACGACTTATCCAGCTACAGCCCACTGCCCTACTCTATTTGCCCGCTCTGGGCCGGGATGGATGGGCGCTGCTGGCTGCTCTGCTTCTGCGCTGCCATCTCTCATTTTCATCCCACAATGGCACCTTGGTAAAATCTGATGCCTGCTGATCCAGCCTGCATACTCATGCACGATAGTGGGCACTCTAACAACCGACTACTGCACAGAGGCTGGAGAATCAGAGGAAACGAGCGTGACTCCTTCGCAGTACCATGCCATGCGTCCCATGCGTGGAATGGAGAGGATGGATGGCTAAGTACATGCATACTACCAGGCTTTTGTATCCTAACCCAAGTACGTACTGCTATGGTAGATATATGCCCGGGTCGGAGCGGGAGGATGATGAGGTGAGGAGTTGCTATAACACCCCACCTTCGCACACTCATCACCGTTTTCTTACCCTCCTCTTTCTTCCTCACGAGTACTTCGTCCGGCATTCTCTTCTTCTTATATGCGGCTTAGGTGTGCAAGCTGATTCCCGTGTCTTGGGACCGCCTAGCTCCGTCATCCGTTTTTACCACTATTCGTCTTTCCCATATCTTACCCGTCAAGTCAAGTCATCACCGCAAGCGCTTGTTCCCCATCGCTTCCGGCTTTATTCCTTGTGTTCACTCCTCCCACCCTATCTGTCTCCTCTGTAACCAACAGTTTATATATACACACACATACTTTGTCATGCCTCCGCAACTACTACCGGCGTCGGCCGCAGCCTTTGCGCCTCGAGCCTCCTCGGTCAACGTCGTCCTGGGCTCCAAAGTCGAGCCGTGGTTAACACAGACACTCAAGCGCATCAACAGGGTTAAGCGCCCCCTCAATAGCGTGCCGCAACATCAACGGTGTTTGACAGAAACTCTATCCTCGCCCAACGCCATCTGGACTTTGACCTCGATGATGCTCCCCAAGGGCCCGGAGGCCGATCTGCGCCAGGACTCGAACCCCCTGGTCGAGGCCCTTTTCAACTACCAGCTCCTCCACATCGAAGCCTACATCGTCCATGTGGACATGGTCTTGCGCAACGAAGTCGCCTTCAAGCTAACACCGGACTCGATAGAGGCCTTGATCGAGTATCACAAGGACGTCCACATCGTCAACGCCAAAGCAGGCACCTACGACTGGTCCGAGAAGGAGCAGCAAGCCAAGAAGTTACATGAGGACTTTATCCAGGCCATCAACAAGTTCGTCTTCCGGACTCATGTATCTGCCCTCGAAGGGCTTGAAGAGGAGGGCGCAGGTGAACTGCTATGCGGAAAGAGCGAAGAGGTCAAGAACAACATTAACGGATTGATGAAGTCGCTGCTGCCACCTCCGCCAAGAATCGTCGATGTCGTACGGCAACCTCCGCTGCTCCCCAGCTCACCGGCCGGAGCCAACATGTGGGCTCAGAACACACCTTCACCAGTAGCTCCTACCCCGGTCGATGCCTGGAGAGTACTGCCGTCTAGCCCAAGCTGCACATCTACGTCCGCTGATTCCAGCAATACTCCGATATGGGCCAATATGACCATGAATGAGATACAAATCCCATCGCCGCCGACACCGTCCTACAGCCAACCCTTCACTACCGCCGGGTTCTTCTATAGCTCACCCATGGTGACAGCCCCCATCCCGGCGCTGCCGCTTCCTAGCATGCTGGCACCGCAATGCGGTGTCAACATTGGCTATGGTGGCTTCAACTGGGATCGTTACCAGGAATACACCACGACAATGTGACAACCAACCTCAGCCGAGGGGCAACGCTCTCCCATTGTCACGACTTCGTAAAGAAGATCGTTGTGTAACTCTATTTTCCCCCGACTGGGACAGGCATTCGCGGCGCAACTCATTCATCGCATCTTCCACAAGGCATATCGGCGTTTTTGCATCAAATCAGGAGCGACAATTCTCGACCGCATCATTATCGGCATCATTATCGTTAACAACAACAACAACAACAACAACACGTGCTTTTTTGTCTCCTTTTTCCTGATTTTTTTATTCTCATTTGTTTATACCAATTTATAGCGAGCGAGCGTCTGTTTTGGGGGAACACTCAAATCAACACAACCGCCAGCTCGGTCAGAACGCTATTTTATCAACCTCATCATGGCTGGGTCCGGGCGGGTTTCTTGATTGCATTTACAAGCATGGCAGGGTTTCGATCTAGAAGACAGGATTTTCTTCTTCTATCTCATCAAAAATAAGAGGTACACGCAGCAATGCACCCACCACCAAAGCCCGGCAGAGATCGGGACAGAGATTTCCGGATTTTTTTTTTGGATTCCCATCACATTTTCTATTGTTTGGCATACGGTATGAAGCGGCTTTCTTTGGTGATACCCCAGACCGACGACTCGATATGATCCGATACGAGACGACAGCAACTTCTTTGGTCTATACACTCGCTTCAAACGAAACATTCGTGTTTCCCCGGCCTTGGTTTCTTTGACTTACGACTGCATGAACGACCTAATGACGAATACCTACGAGCTTAATGACGACCTTTGCCACGAATGAGACATGGCCAACTTGATGTTGGCACTCCCTGTTCGGAAAGGACGATCGAAGCGATAATGGATTCGGGGGGTTGCGGGGACAGGATCCAACTACGCAATACCCATACATATACGGTCGATTCCACATGAATCGTAGCCTCGACTCCATCATCTGTGATAATGGAGTCGAGGTAGGCACTGGCTGTCAATCAACCAAGACCACTGCTCCCATGACCACGGCCGCTAGCTCGGTTCGCGTCTGGGTTGCGAAAGGGGTTTGATGCAGTGTTGGGTTTTCATTTGGATATAGAGCTGGGCATCATTATACAATCTTTCTGCTGGACAAGAGAAGAAAAGATGCATGGCCCTTCAACCGCCATTGTTGCATCTTGCTGGCCCTCCCCTGGCCTGCTCCGGAAGCGACACCGTTGTCCGAGAGCAGAGTAAACGCCGCGCCGAGACTGTTCGCCAGTATGAGCCTACTCTGCCAGGTCGGAGTAGTACCTCGTATGACATTTCGGGGGTGGACGGTTTCAGCTATAGAGAAGAAGGAGACTTTGACGCGCCTCGCGGCGCCAATGTTGGGGAGGGCCAGGAAAGAAGGCGGCAATCGTAGCTCATCCCACTACAGCCAAACTCCCCCTCGAGCGGACCACAGGTCGTTTGGGGCCGAGAACGGAAGCCACCCGGGAGTCCTGCTGAGCAGTGATTTGCCGGAGAGTCAATTATTTATGGCATGGGATGCTGGTCTAGGTGTTTCGATTGACGCACGCCCTGGCGGCGATGAAAGCGCAACACACCTTCCTCTGCTCTTTGTTTTTTTGTTTAGTACTTAATTTGAACATATTCAAGTTCATCACTTGTTTTACCCCTTGCCATTGAGGTGTCACTGTGAATGTGTAACGAGTAGGATTCCGTACTGTGTAGAATATTACGTCTGCTCTAGCATCAACATCTAGTGCCCTCAACCAACGACGCTGTATAACGTATCACTATATTCCCTTTTCTTTGTCTTTTCTTTTCTTCCTCCCCAATGTCCAACAGTAAAGTAAGCGTGGGCCATTGAAACGGGCGTACGAGTACGACTACACATATGCAGCCCGGTACTTCTTACGGCGGTATTCTGCACCCAACAAACGTCACAACCCCCCTGCCCTTAATCTAGGTTCTTTCCTTTTCTTGCGAAGACCGTTTCTAGAAGGTCTCCCTTCACCCCCTGTCCGCTTCATTTATTCTACGGGCGCCTATGTCACACTTTCTTATTCTGTATACTGATTACGGATGCATGTGAAGATGACGACGATTACTCCTATATACTCTCGAACACTTTCAGAACATTGAAACAAGTTAATACCCTCGAATACGTATTCTAATTAAATGGGTCCTAGCCGATATGCAATCACATCCATACTAGACTGTAGATCCAGAGCGATTTCGGCCTATCTCTGTCTCCCTCGAGGAACGTCGCACACCGTTGTCGTCTTACTGCATGGTTCATGCAATGCCACTGGCCGTCGCTCGCAGCATCAGGCCGGGAGACTGCGCGCGGAGGCTGCGATACCCGCGCCACTACCTTTATCATGGAGGAAAGGGAAGGTGGCTAGACGGGGTAAGTATGTAGGTAAGCGGTTTCTTCAGCAATAGGGGCAGGGCAGAATGCCGATCACATGGTAAATCCGATACTACATATGTTACTTACTGGCTGCCTGAATATCTATCCGTATTCTCGCCTTTTTTCTCTTTCGCGCGGCTGTTGCGAGATTGCCGCAGTCTGCCTGTTGGTTATACATTTCGGAAATGGCGATTACTACCTGCCGAGGCGCTGCGCCGTTGTTGGCGCGTCAAATTCCTGCTCGGTCCAAGAAATACCGTACATACCTACCCCAATATACATGCAATGGATAATATATGCACGTAAGATCTTACTGCATATCCCACCATCTCCAACTGCAATAATCCGCGTAACCCCCAGCAATCGATTCCTACTGGCTGGGATACGGAAGGGGGGCAAATCTTAGTAGTCAATCCGGGGGTAAGCCATAAGGCTGGATTAGAGTGTGTAAAGAGATAGGGGCAAGTGTAAACGGCAATGGCCGATTAGTACTGTGTTACTGCTCCGACCCAAACCGGCTCTCACTCATTCTACAACTCTGTGTCACCAACGGAACTTGTCTGCCTGATACCACCCTTTGATGCACTGTAATAATTCTTCGCTGCGCCCCGAAAACGTTCATACGTTCAAGTCGGTTCACCGGCTGACGCCGCAAACGATGTAACTACATTCATTTTACTTTTGATCTAATGAAGTAAGTGAACATAATTGCATACCCATCGCTTGCCCTAGACGCGACTACTACGTTGTTGTATGTAGGTTGGGCGAATACAAGTGGAAAGCAGCTCCGTGAGGCCATGCACGCACAGCTTGCCGTGGTATTGGCTCGGGACTTCCGTTGAACTACACCGCCTCGCCTTGTTGTTGGTAAGGTCTACCTGATGTGTGTCTTCAACGGCTGCAAAGTCAAATTGTCGGCAGTAATCCTCCAGGCTGTCAAATCAGTCTCAGACATGCCCGTCAGTCAACGGCTCTGTGTGCAGTGACATTACCGCGTGTACCGGTACATACCAGTCTACCTACCGTTCCAAGACAACATCCATGCTTGATCCAAGATTCACATGGCTTCGAAGTCTAATTAGAGGTCATGGATGTAAGCGGTCAACACGCGCCACCTTTCGGCCCGGCAAACTATCGGAGTGCCTGGTAAGTAATTTTCACCTCGTAGACGGGTTCTCCTCATACAAGGGCGCTTATAGTCGGCTAGGAGGGGAAGGCTACGCGGTATCGTCTCATATGCACACGTCCAATCATTGCTCTGGAAACAATCCCCAGACCTTCATCTATATAGTTCGGTATCCATAGCCGGGCCGAAGTGGAACGAGCTAGTCAAAAGGCTGTGTGTGTCATGGCGTGGCATGGACGATGTCAGTGTGCCTCTTTTCAACAGAAGAAACACACGAGCTAACCCACAGACTGGGGGTGAAGTTTGACGCAGGTACACCACTCCATTCTTCGGTCTAAGTTCTGCGGGCAAATAACAATATCAAATAATCTGAACAGGCAACAACATACAGCTCTCGTCACGGCAAGAAGTAACGCCCGGACCAGACTTCAGACCCTTTCCTTGAGCTAGAGGTTTACCACCGATGGAGACCAAATCCCTTCAACCGCCAATTCTTCCCTTTAGACAGCCGAAGAGCTGTCGTCACTGTTGAGCGGGAAAGGAGGCGCACCTGGTGGTATCGATCCCGCAGTCCCACAAAGGGTCCTGCAACAATCCTTCATCTAGCCGTCAAGCCTATACTTGCGGAAGCCGCTGAAATGGATGCGCGCTTGGTGATACGCCCAGGAAAGTCTTTCCACGTGCTGTAGTCGACGAGATCGACGCTCCGATACGTTCAAAGTAACTGTCATTGCCTTGGTGAACGTGGACGTAGCAACGCCTGCGGAAGCGCACTACTTCAGGGCCACGGGTCCTCATTGCGGCGGAGCTGAGCAAGTCATTCTTCTTGGGCGTTTGCTGAACTGCACATTATCTTGTAAGAAATCTTGCAGGAGGGAAGTCTTGATATTCGTTTGAGGATAACGCGTTTAGAGGCAATGGGCCATACGCGAAATTCAAAGGATTAGGCACCTACTTGTTGTAGCTTTGACAAGGCTACAATGGGCCCAAGATATCAGTTGGGCGGTTGTGCCATAGGCGAGGGACAGTAAATAATTCGTGGTACAAGAATGACAAAGTACCTGTGCCTGGAGGCAACATATTCTCTCGTTACCAAGGCAGGTTTATGTTTTTATTTACTTATACCCAAATACAAGTGACCTCTTCAGGGAAACCAACATGATAAAGATACCACCGGATATTGTCACGGGGAATTCGATACCTCCCCCCAAAACAACCCCCCACCACTTCGTCCTCCGATCTTGCCGGCCGCCAGCCCAGCTCAGAGTTCCTCCTCCGCCGAACTCCTGGCGATATGGTCCGCAATAGCCATGACCGTAATCATGGGGTTGACGCCGCTCGCGCTCGGGAACACGCTGGAGTCCGCTACGAGCAGGCCCTCGGTGCCCCAGACCCGGCCGCGCGCATCCACGACGCCCGCGTCCTCGCCGCCGCTCATGCGGCACGTGCCCATCTGGTGCGCCGAGCCCCAAGGGCGCGCGGCGGCTTGTTGCCCGCCCTCTCGAGCGACGCGAGCCAGGCCGCGAAGTCCGGGTCGTCTTCGGGGCGGGCGGTGTTGTTATTGCTAATGCTGTCCCCTGGGACTTCCTCGTCGTCACCGTCTCCTTCTTTCGAGATTGGCTGTGCCGTTGGGGAATTGCTGCTGCGCACGTAGGGCTTCACCCCGGGCAGATTGGCCCAGATCTCGCGCGCGCCCTGGACGTAGCAGAGCTTGGCGAGCGCAACAACGCCGATCATCGTGTGGGCTCGGTCGAAGTCCGAGGGGATGTACTCGACCCGCGGCCTACCGAGTCCGGATCGGCGTAGACGCGACCCGAGTCCCGGTCTCGCGTCAGACTGATGAAGCAGTTCGAACTACGAAGCTGCAGCGCATTCAGCTTGAAATCGAGGCCGCTGTACCAAGGGAGGTTGGATAGGGCCATATATGGCTGACGATCGTGTATCGTTAGTATGCTGTGTGTTTCATGATGCAAGATAGGAAGGAGTAGAAGCGAAATTGCGACCTACCACCATGCTCGTCGTTTCTAGGTTTACTCCGTGGCCGTTACCGTCTAGATCCTTGTACTCATCACACATAGCCGTGATGGTGCCTCCTTCCCATGGCTTGATGTCTTCATCAAAGAGCCCAAAGACTTGGTTGCAGGGGTGTATATGCAGATTTCTTCCAATATGCGGATTCTGTGGTCCATCTGGTCAGACGCCTCCTACATAGACTAGAGTCGGACAGAGACGGATGATCTTACCTGAAGGCCGCTTCTTAGAAGAAATAAGGGGCTTCAACGAGCCAGCCGCCACAATGACCCTCTTCGCATTGACTCGTACATCCATCTGTGGCCGACTCCTCTTGGGATCAGCCACATTGCCATCTTTATCTCTTGCAGTCCATGTGCCAGTCAGCCCGACGGCTTTCTTGGTGGAGCCCGGGGGCCCATCAAATAATATCTCGGAAGCGTGGAAGCCCTCGATGAACTGTGCGCCGGCTCTGGCAGCCGCCGGCAACCAGCTCACGACCGGCCCCTTCTTCCCGGCGAGGCACAGCCAAGGTTGCAGCGCCCGCAGTAGTGATCCTCGCCGCCCGTATTCAGGGGCGTCGGCCTCGCACTCCACCCCAGCTTGCGCGACCCCTCCAGTAGCACCCGCGCCGCATGGTTGTGTCTGATGTTGGCGTCGCTGACGCCCATGAAGTCGCGTACGCGATCCAGGCTCTCCTGGAACTCGCTCGTGGCGAAGAAGGGGAGGCCTTGGTCGGCCCACTCCTGGCGGACAAACGCCTCGGGCTCCAGGCTGACGCTCCAGTTGACCGTGCCGCCACCGCCCCAGCAGCTGCCAGCGAGCACGTTCGTGCTGCTGTCCTCGCTGCTCAGTACGCCGTGGCTCTCGAACAAGTGCCGGCACCCGCTTTCTTGGTCCATGGGCAGCTGCGAGGGCGGGAAATGGTAGCCCTTGTCCACCACGAGGACGCGGTGCCCAGCCTCGGCGAGGACTTTGGCGCACACCGCACCACCGCAGCCGGACCCCACGATCACAACATCCGTGTCGATCGTTCGAGGCTCTCCAGGAGCCCCGAACTGCAGAAAGTCGAAATCGAAGCCGGGCCCTGCCTTGTAGTTGTGAGGGTAGTCCGTGTACCCAATCAGTCTCTGGTACAGGGGGTCTGCTTGACTAAAACACTTCTGGGCCAGGCTCAGGACTATGCGGGCGAGCGTGGGCCACAACGGAGACCAGGAGGTTATCCACGACTGAATGACGGCTTGTTGCCGGGCAAGCGAGAGCTCACTGAACGGCGTGAAGGACCCCGTACTTATCAGACTCCCGAGCCGCGTCCTGCATTTTTGCACAATAAGCCCACTTACCCCCCCCCCCATTAGGCACATACACATACATATACATGATATAATAACGTCAAGGATGGAAGATATGGGCTTACTCTAGAAGGTCCAAGGCGCCGCCGAGGCGCTTCCTGTGTACTGCGGGCACCGTCTGGAAGGTCCTCTTTACGTTTTGTACAAAGTGCGGATTATTACAGAGTCGGGTCCGCAGGTACTCCTCGAACTCATCCGACGAGGGCGGAGTTGCCATGGACGCCCGGACATGCTCGTAGGCTTCTTTGTACTGTTGTTCGGAGATCTCGATGTCCTTACCACTCCCGCCCGACGAGGATGCCACCACGATAGAAGGAACCGCTGCATCGATAAGTGCCAATAAGGTAGCCCATTGGGATTCCGTGAACAGGCCTTGTCCCGAAATCGGGGAGGGCCTCGGAACTGATATGGGCGCTGAGGGTTCAGGTGCCGCCATCATGCCTGCATAGACTCTATCACAGCTTAAATGAACAACAGCAGTGGAGGCTAGAGCAGCAATGGGTATCTGAGGTATACAGGTCAGGGGCTAGCGCCAACAAAGTATGGAATATGGAATCGGGGGTTGCGATAAATTAAAAGATATTCAATGGTTGGATTTCAGATGACAGGACTCTGAATCCAATCAAAACGTTAACGTTCACGGGCGTTGGATGGTTTGTTTTTGTTTGGCTGACTTAACAGGAGGAACTAACCTAAGGAGGTCCTAAGCAGTTAGGTAGGGTTACATACAACCGCCGCCCGTGCCGTCGCGTGGCGTGGGCGCGCGTTTAGACATCATCATCCCACGCCGCCAAGCTGTCGGTTTCTCTAATCGTGATCTGATTGATCCTCTTTAAACTTTGTTGGATGCAGCGAACGGCAACCAACCAAATGCTCGTCTTCTCGCCCAAAACCCTGTATTGCATAGTCTTGAAGTAGTACACTACATGCTTTCGGAGCCCTCGAAAGTTTGCGGACTATCAGGCACTGCGACAGATGTGCGATAGAGGACGAGTGAAATGCCAGCTCACGCAATATAGTATCGAGACAATAGCCGGGTCGGCATTGTGAGCGACGGGGCCCGACCTCTATCCGTTTGCATGTCTCACAGACCTGATATGGCACTCTGTCTTTAGGTATGATACGAGGAGAGTGATCATCGCGGACATCGCGGGTAGCCTTTCAGCTATCTGCTCTGTTCATAAGCCTCCATCAACCATTGCGGCGAGAAAGAGAGGCTAAATACGCGACATGTCGACTGCAGCTCCCCTACCAATGTAAGCATAAGTGCTCAAATTGGCCAGCCCGCCATATTGGGACACTGCTTTGGCGCATGACTAGTGGTCTTTCCCGACGGCTTCATAATGAGCAACTGTAGTTTAGGTACAGCTCGGCGAGAGACCACGTTCTTGATGTGCAAATGTCATCAAGTCCACTCAACGGATGAGAAGCCATTTGTCTTGAGGAAGCTCAGTCGGGCCGCAAGGTTGAGGCTCAAAATATGTGGTCTATTGACCCCTGTCGTTGATAAATGCTCTTGATAGCGGGTCGGACCTTTCTCACCCTCCACTAACCTACACCACATACCTCATCACCTCACTCTCCTCTCCTCAAGGTGGAATGCAAGCATCAAAATACTTTAGTAACCTAACTACTGTTCTTGGGCCGTAAGACATACCTCCAGGCCTGTGGATATGGTTATACGACCTTTGAGTTTGTGGGTACTCATAAATATAGATTAGGTATATAGGAACTGTGTGTTTTGTCTTGAGAAGTTCAGGCTGTGCGCATTGGCTTCACATAACATGTTGACGAGTCTCCCATCGCTACCCACATGAACCATCTGGCTATCAACGTCCACTTCACATGTGAAAGTTCAGTAAACATGATGGGTCACCAGCATGTGATGGTCTCAAGTGGGTTTCTCACTGGGGGTGGCCAGGGACCCTGCGTTCCTCTTCAGGAAGCAGGCCCGGTTTGTTGGGAAGAGCTCAGAGAGTGCTCAGGGCCAAGACCAACAACACTACCTACACGATGCCTGATGTTATGCGATCTTTTAGCGAAGCTCGGAAGGTCTGAAGGTGAAAGTCAGGAGTCACTTATTAAAGTCTAATGCCACCGAGATGCACGCAGATTGCGGTTAGATATTATGGAGTGCACCGTCGATGAATACCTAGATATCCTAGTAACATACGAAGAAGGTACGATGATGAGGCCCTGGCACCAAGCTGTCGTCAGCCCTACCTGCATTGGCTGTGGGGTAGGAAGAACTTTGGCTATGCGGCATAAGGATTCTCGTCTCTCGCCGTGCCTTTGGTTTCGTCCTCCGTGGCTCAATTGGATGGATACACGCCATAAGTCAGACTGATCTGGAAGGCTCATTTATGCCGGTGGGTGCTAAGGTTACTTTTCCGTTTCTTGTGCCCACCTCCATGCTGCTGTAACCTGTGGTGGGCGGCTTAGCGGAAGGCGAGAGATGCGTGATCCCTTTCCCAACAAAAAAAATAGTCAGCCCCTCTACAAACACCTGTGCTCCCTGCCCCGCACTCGCTAAGTTTCTTTTTCAGGGACCAAGATTCACAAAACAGGTGAATCGTCCAGATGTATCGTGGGGTCGTAGCCAGTAGCCGACTTTCAAAATGCCATATTGCGTAGGTGTGTAATGACGAGGTTCGATGAATTGCTTCAGGCAGTGAGTCGGTGTTCTGAATTGGGCAGCCCACAATGCGAGCAGAATCAATTGATATCAAAACAGGTACCATTAAAGAAACCACCGTCATGCCACATGAATTGAGTTCATTACATCAGTCCCAGTGGTTCCGAGGGCCCGATGTCAACGTCCACTCTTTCCCACAACTCCAGGCCGCTTCCCGGGACCTGTGGCATCGGATTTGATTGGACCACAAGCCCTGTCGCTTGGTAGCAAAACAAACCGAGGCTTCTGTTAGTAGTACGGCTTGCCGGCGGACCCTTTCTCTTTACACAATTGAAACAGTTTTTGGAGTTGCATCAACAGGCACCAACAAAAAAAAATACATCATTATGCTGTACGGTATACCACCTTCCCTGCATTTCTGGGGCAGACCGTATCTGATACTGCACCGTGCCACTTCTCCCGGAGGTAAAAGGCTTGCATACAACAGGCCTTGTTGAGGGATCTGCTACCCCTAAGCGGCAGACACTTCGTGACATGTACCTTTCTCACCGTTCGTTCGTTCTTTGAGAACGTCGCCTCAAGTGTCTCAACCCTCGTCAAGCCTAAAGACTACCTACCATAAGTATACTCAGCATGGGCATATATGTACTTTCAGAAGGTTACCTAGGCCATTCTCATCCTAACCTACCCCGGCACCCATAAAAGACGTCCGGATCTCAGAGTGCGAGTGGGTAGCTGCCAGCAGAGATATCCACCTGCCTCTTGTTAGTTCTTAAGTACTTCCTCACTTGCCTGGTAGAAAACAGGTAAAATATCCTGGGCCGTCACTTACACATTTACACTTACACTGCTGTCTTTCCTCCTCCTCTTCCGGGAAACATCATATTGCTGAGTAGGTCCTCTTCCAACTGTTGCCATTGTCCATTTCAACGTCAACCAACCGAGTTGTCTAAGCTTCCGACTCTGAGCTCGGTGTCTTGACCTTGTTCCGCACAGTCGTGAGACCACTCACCAATACCAATTGCATGGCCAATAGCTTGTGAAAACTGCCCAACATGTCTTCACACCCTACGGTCTTTCTGGACTCGCCTTCGAGCTCCCTCTTCAAGTTCTTCCCGCTTCCAGCAAACGAGCCGCAGCCCATACCGCCGCCGCATTTCGACTACCCATTCACTATTCCGGATTCCTGGTACCAGGGTGCCCTGGACTACCGAGTCCCCATCACCATTGCCACCGTCTACGCAGTCACTGCCAAGTTGCTGAACCAATACAACATCTCAATTGGCAAGAAGCCTTGGGCCATCAGCAAGACTGCACCTTTCCGCCTCTTTGTCGTACTGCACAATGTCTTCTTGGCTGTCTACTCGGCATGGACCTTCTGGGGTATGTTGACGGCACTTCGCGCTTCCATTGAGAGCCCAATGGGCCCCAATGGCCTTGCCGGTACCGTCGACAGCTTCTGCAAGTTTCACGGACCTGGCGGCTTTGGAAACGGTATCGCCTTCAATGGCCCGCAGGGCAAGTGGGAGACGCTCGGGAACGGTTACCTCACGAGCGACGGCACCCCGAGCCGGGTCGATGCCGGACGTCTCTGGAACGAAGGTCTGGCATTCTATGGCTGGATCTTCTACCTGAGCAAGTTCTACGAGGTTCTCGACACCTTCATCATCCTGGCCAAGGGCAAGCTGAGTTCTACTCTGCAAACCTACCACCACGCCGGTGCTATGATGTGCATGTGGGCTGGCATCCGGTTCATGTCCACGCCCATCTGGATGTTCGTCTTTGTCAACTCTGGTATTCATGCCATGATGGTGAGTACCTTTTTTGCGCGCTCTATATCCTGGACTGCCTTGCTAACATGCTTCCAGTACACCTACTACACTGTCACGGCATTCAACATCCGCGTACCTACAGCTATCAAGCGCACATTGACGACGTTGCAGATCACCCAGTTCCTAGTGGGTGCGTCATACGCCATGGTACACTCTTTTGTCTATTACACTGTCCCTGTCAAGGTTGCAGTACCCAAGCCTGTCGCTGCGGCGGCCTCGAGTATGGCGGCGGCTGCAACAGATGCTGCTGGTTCCGGCAGTGTCCTTAGCTCCATTAAGAACATGGTATTCGGAGCTGCCGAGGCTGCAAATGCCAATGCCATCGTCTCCACGGATTCTGCATCTGCCGGGGCCAGCTCCGCACAGGGGCTTGTATACCAGACACAGTACCAGACGGTTCCCTGCGTTACTAGCTCCGGATCGACCTTTGCTATCTGGCTGAATGTCCTATACCTTGCACCTCTTACATACCTCTTCGTCTCTTTCTTCATTGCTAGCTACGTCAAGCGCAGCAACGCTGAAGCGGAACGCGTACACAAGCAAAAGAAGCTTGACGGTGCGGACCGACGCCTAAGCAACGCCATGATGAATGCTGAGAAGGCAGGCTGGGATGCTGCCAAGGGTGTCGAGAAAGAGATCTACAACCAGGGTAGCGAATCAGCCGTCGTTGATGACGACGATGAGACTAACGCTAAGAGCTCTGCCCAAGCCGTACGGACACGTACCACCAGATCAAACGGCAAGAGAAAGTGAGCATGAAACAATGACATGCTCTTCTCTATTCGAGGATGGACATGCGTATCGCAGAGATTTCGGACATTCGTCCAAGACAGCCAAGTATCGGCTGATATACAAAGCGCAACTTTTGATTTCCACGTAGCGTTTTTCATCCATCGCATCTGTGTTTGCATTACTTGGAGCGGCAGGGGGTTGGAGGGGGAGTTTACTGGAATTATTAACGGATAACGCGTAATGGTATGCGCATTTTTGCACCAGGCTGTATCTTCACAGCTTCTCAATGACATGCTCAGTGTATAGAAAAAAAAGCGGGTAATGCCCGGAAACATGACGTTAAGTCATGTACGTATATAGTTATAACAAAATCATGTATATTGCTCAATCTTCCCTTCATTTCCTGGTGGTCTTCGGAGCTGCGTGTGAAGAGAGACTGGACCGAGCACTACCGTGGCAGTGAGCTTCACCTGTTGAATGAAGAGAGCCTGCGGTAGGTAGTACTTAGATTATACGATGGCGACAACACCGACCGGCTTACATCAAATAAACCTATGACATTGTAGAAGCACCTACGTGAGAAATTAAACATATATGTTCCAAGAAAGTGATACTTCAGCCCCCAAGACTCAAAGGCTCGCGGCAGACGCCGGTTTTAGAGAAATGGACCTTCATGCTCACATGATACAGTCGCCATTTATAAATCAAGGACCAAGGAGCTTGTACTGGGGGAAACCATATATTCTATCAATTTCCTATCTTTACCCTCATAGCCAACCCCTGAGTCCAACCCCTGAGTTATTGACTCGAAGCCAGAGGGAATCCTCAAAAGCTCGTAGTGTATGTCTTGTGGTAGAAGCAGGCTCGTCAGGAAGCCAACTAAACCACACACCATGGTAATTACCAGGCACTGGTATATGTAAACGCCATGTATAGGCACTCTGGCCTGTCCCATTGATGCCCAACCGTGTCCCAAGATATACCCCTTGGCCAGCCCAACCGGGCTGGCAAGCAACAAAAACAAATACGCTTTGCTTTCCAAAACTCCCCAGCCAAATAGCAAAAAAAAACAGACCCTTGTCTACCAAACTCCTTCGGCGACAGACAACGTCATGCCGGTAGCAAACAGTAAAAAGAAAGCAGGCCAAAAACAACCAACAACAAGTCTAGGTGGGTATTCCTTCGAGTTCCCCGAGTCCAGTATGATCCAATCTAAGCGAGGGCATCTATTACCCACTATTCGCAATCCGAAAGCACGAAGGTGCCATCAAGGTGGACGGAAACAAAAGGCAAAGGGGGGTCCCCCCTTTGCCCATGCCATATGGGCATTTATCAACTTCTTCTTCCGCATTCTTACAAGCCGCGGCTTGTACCGACTTTCTCTACTCTTTTGGTTGCAGGAATGTCCCTTCTCTCAAAAGGGGACAGCAAATCATGAACCGACACCGCTGTGTATCATGATCGAAAAAGGACAGAAACGATCAATCTAACTGTACTTCGTCCATGGTCCATCTCGGGCCTATGGCAGGTAGAACGTTCCGGACTTGTCGAGGGGAGCGTGGGAATGAATGGCGTAGCCATCATCAAAACAAGAGATGCTAGCTAGCGTCTTCTCGCAAGAAGGAACAGCACTCATGATTTCATGGTCGTGTATGTGCACCCACGAGGGTTTAAAAACTTGAAGCCCCTCCATTCGGAGGAGCGGAGGCTCGCTCACCGGCTCAGAAGGTGCTCCAGTTCCAATCCCGGGGCACGCTCGCGGCGATCTCGGCGTGCTGCACGCGCCCCTTGGAAGCGGAAGCCGGGATGGGTGCGGCGCCGGTCGCGTCGACAGGGCTGGAGGGATCTGCCGGCGAGCCGTTGGTGTGGTAGGCCGAGCCGCCGTCGCTGCTGCCGCTGTTGATGGACGAGGCCTGGCTGTTGGTGCGGCTGCGCCACGACTTGAACTCGGTGTAGCAGTGCTTGCAGGCGCGACTCATGATGCCGCGCGGGTTGTAGTTGGCGTCCTGGTCGAGCGGGACCTCGAAGGACGAGTGCGGGTCGCAGAAGATGTTGCCGCAGCGGCGGCAGTGGTGCCGCCGCGTCCAGTAGTTGAAGTGGCGCCTGCAGGAGGGCTCGTCGCAGATCGTGGAGTCGGTGTCGGGCTGGGGTTTGAATTGTTAGCATTTACATGCATGCAAAGTCGAGACACGGGTATTGGAATGGCGTTGTAAGGAAGAGAGACAAGCGGTTACCCAGAACGAAAGGGGTACCGAGTCTCGTGGGATGAGACATGGTGTAAGGGATCTCGCATGGCTGTGAACACACGCGACGGAATCAAAGCTTACCTTCCAGTGATGCCTTGTGGGCAGCGCGGTGGGTTTGGGGAACAAGTCGAAATTCCATTCGTTGTCGACACACTTGCCACTGTCGCCCGTCGATCGTCGGCTGAGCCTTCCCAGCGCGCCCAGGCCGGCCAAGCTGATGAAGCTGTTGTTCATCTTCAGGCTCTCGTTATCGTCCTCGGTCTTTTTTCCAGGAGCGACTGCGCGCGTCTGGCGCTCGGTCGGGCGCAGGACCGCGGGCATGTAGAGCGGTCGCACCTGTCGGCCGTGATAGGACTTGGGTGACGTGGGCGAGGCATTGTTGGAGGTGCTAAGTGGAGAGATCTGGGGCTGCGTGTAGACTTGTTGTGTTTGTGTCTGGGTCTGCGACTGAAACCCCGGCGATTGCGGGTTGTACTGGTTGTACTGGGGCGTGTAGAAGTGCGCGAAGGGCTGCTGTTGGTCCGGCAGCCTGGGCATGATTAATTCGGTGGCCATAATTGTATATGCAAAAAAAAAATATAAAATAAAAAGTTGCCTCCCTGTGTGCTCGTGTGCTCGTATGGTGGTGAGAGTAAGCTGAGAGTGGAATCTACAGGGGGGTGCTTGCAGGCAATGAGCGGTGTTTATCGGGTGCTGCTTGCGCTACAGGCGGTCTTGGATTGATTGGTTGGGCGTTGGGGTCCGGAAGTTATGTAGAGACGAGACGATTAAAGCCACGCCACAGGTCTCGCTCGACACAACACGTTACTCTCGGATGTATATCGACTTATATAAACTCGGAATGGTCTTGTCGCAGGAAAAGCTGACAAGAAAGAAAAGAGGTCGAATGAGGTGAAAAGGCGCTCTCGGGTGCTTTCTAGCTTGCGTCCGGCTAAAAGAGCTTATTTGAGAAAGTTAGTGGTGGTGTGAGGGCGTGGGTATCCTGGGCGAATGGCGGGAAGCGGCGCAGAGTAGCGGTCGTAGGTAGTACTCGACTCGAGAGGCAAGTCCTGAATCGGCGCCAAAGAAGCAAAGAACGGGCTCAGCCACCTTAAGTATGATAAGACTTGGAGCTTGCAGGCGAGATTGGAGATGTACTGTCGCAGCGAATGTATGTATGCTGTATGCAAGCACACCGACAGAACAATGATAATAAGCAACGTACGACGTGACGGTTGCTCGGGAGGATGACACTGCGGTATGACGACTCGCTGATAGAGGAACTGGAGATAAGGTCCGGCGAACAAGAATAACAACACCTCAAGATAGGGAGAGGTGAGGTAAGGTTATAGGAAAGTTGAGGTCACTATGCCGTTTCAAGTGTGCGGAAATAAGAATTTGGTGATAATATAGCTGAAGATAGACAGCCATACAAACAAGACGTGGTGTAGTCTGGGGGAGCCAGTCTGATATTGGTCCGAGGACATGGGCGAGAAAGAGTACACCTTGACATCGCTATACCTGGGTCCGCTATTCCAATCCCACGAGAATGGGCCTGGCTCGACCTACGTACGGTACCCAGGCCATTCTCTGTCCTGGCCCTCTCTCCAGCAGTACCCAAGAGATACAGAGACGACTCTAGAGAAATCCAGATTTCCCACTACGACTGCACGTAGACGTATGTATCTCTCCTCGCGTGCCCACTCTCAGTTGTCTATCCACTCTCTGGTCAACTAATTCCGCACTCTCGCTGCTGGGTTATTGGCGTGTTGGAAGGCCTCCAAGGATATCCCTAGACGTATTTTGGCAGCATGGTTCGCTAGTGCTATTGATACCTTGTCAAAGATGCAGCTTGGCAACTGTGGAAGAAGAGACGAGCCCCAGCAGCACTGTGTAGACAGACAGTAGGTTAGGTATTGACGATGCTGCTGTTTGTCGTCCCCTCCCCCTCGCCTTCAACTATGTACAGACTGCTCTCCCAACCAAGATCGTCAGTGGGATAGGCAGGGCTGTGCGACGTCGGAAGCTACTGCATTAGGTATCTGAGCGGAGTGCGGAACACTATGTCCGTCCACTGCTATGCTATGCTGTCATTGCAGACGCTGGGCACTCTCTGTCTTGACCTCAGGATTTGTTATCAATCTATGATCGCTGGCTAGGCAAAAAGTGGTATGTACATGCAGCTATTTCCACCTTTGTGGTACAATATTCTGCGGCGGTTGAGAGATGTTGGGGCTTCTCGAGTCAGTCACGGATGCGACCACTTTTCACCGGTTTCCAAGCTGATTTCGTTTGGGGCGAGACGAGGCGAGAAAAATGTCAAATGCTCAGTTGCCGAATCGGGTGTCGGTCGGTCGGTGGCACTCCCTGTGTTCAGGGTCTTTTCCATGGACAAGGACATGGAAGGTTGGCGGCTCACGCTTCTGAACATTTGGGTAAGTACTGCCGATACCCGTGATTCAGAAGAGAAATGTATACCAGACAATCTTGGATATTTTAAGACCACGTATATATTTAGAGCTTAGAAGCTTATTAGGTGTATTCTATATTGCCATTACTAAAAATGCGAAACGGTTTCTCATAGTAGTATTGGATGTATAAATTGTACCAATATGCTCTTCGGGATCGCGAGATGGCGGAGGGAGGGGTCTCGTCCTCCTCAATTCAACGCATCGTATCGCCTCATGGCATTTCCAGGGATTGTCTCTCCCGTACGTCAGCGGTCAAGGTAGGTTTCAGCGGTCCCCTGTCCCGTCTTTGATTGATAGGCCATCATTGCTCTTCATAACATCTGAGATCGTCTTCTCAATATTGGATCAGCGAATCGGCTTAAATTAGGTTCTACATTGGGGAATCCTGCATCCTCGTTTCAACATTATCCGGCTACGTTACGTTCTATTTCTCGGAGTAGTTTATGAGTTGGGACTCTGCCAAGGCTTGGTACGGCAACTCCTGCATTCAACTTCAACAAGTCCCTTTTTCAGAAAGATGTTCATCTTTGATTCTACAACTCTGAAACGATTTCTTCCGACATCAAGGTCAGAAAGATGGTGGAAATAACCGAGGTACGGACCATCGTGGGTATGAGGGCGAGGCGGGCGTCCCCAACATATCGAAGCGCCGAAGACCCTCATCATGTCCAAGGTGGGGTTGCTCATTACATACATGCGTCCAGGCCGTCCAGCTCTCATTCAGTGCTCGTTGCTATGCAAGGCCAGAGTGGCCAGTGCAATGCCGGCATTTGCCATGGGTCAGGAGGTTGAACTTGGGCCGAACATCCTGACCTATTTACGTCACGACTTTCTACGGCGCATTTCACTTTACTTAGCCAGGCCAGAGTGCAGCGTTGTTGCAAGTGGTAGATTGACGAGAATCAAAGTTAACAAAACGGAGTCGGTGAATGCATAGTTGGTAGTGTTAGTCTCAAGGAGGACCCTGATTCCATTTTCAGGCCGTGATACCACCGGCGCCCGTTGACGATCTCGAGGATACGCCTCGAGGGCGCGCACGCATCGTCGCCTTCATTTCCCAGACGCATGGCGGAAGGGGACACGGTCTCACGATATGGGAGACCCCGCGCTGGAAGAGGAGCACCTCGAATTTGCACATGCGAGCGGCGGCTCTGTTTACAGTTGCGACAAAGCTCGCTTGGTAAGATACACGCTCGGCCTTTTTCTTTGAACAGGCAGGCAGTTATTGGTTAGATGTTGGTGGGCCCTGCCGCGAGGGAGCCGTTCAAGATGGATTCTGTTTGTAACAGTTTTCGATATGACTCCACAAAATCTACCGATGCCTCGGGAGCGACACATGTCGTCTAAGGCCACACGAGGTCGTGGTGCGTGCGTTGCCTTGGTAGATGCTAGAGGAGCCACATAACGCGATCAGCCTAGGCTCGTCACGGCGAGAGACGCAGGAGTTTCGGCCCTAAGCAACAGTGCAACACAGATGCTGGTTCCATTCGGAAATTTGATGATGGTGATAGTGTCGAAATATCAGCCGCGTTTGGCACAGCGGTCCCAAAGTCGCATTCGATGGATGTATCGGCAAAGCCTGTGGGGAGTCTGGTTCCCGTCTATACACGAAAGTGCTGACCGACATGCGGTTTATTCGCGCTTGGCTACATCATTGGTTTGGCCTCATCCTTCAATGCTACGCTGAACTGGCTATCCTGCTCCGCTCATTGGCAGGCGAGGAGGCTCTGCTGCAATACACATGTGCCATGAGCTGGACCTTTTACATACATACCATCAATTGATCGATAGTCGGCTGTATGTGCACCAATACAGTAATACTGCAGATGCGATATTGGTGCATTATTGCTGCATCTTACTCATTTGATTGACTATGCGACGAGCCCGTCGATGGAGACATTTACTAATGAGCTTACTTGATCTAAAAGCAGAGGCTACTGGCGCACCAGCCGACCCAGCCTCCAGCAGAAGAAGAACCGGCCGAAGCATGGCCCAAGTGGTTTCCAACCATTAGGAATGACCGATATTCAGCTTATCGTGGCGGTGGATGGGGTCCAGAGTTGTGACGTTTGTGACCAAATGACGATCATTTGAGAAGCCTCATCAAAACAGCTTGACTTGACAGGGACCACGGCTGTTGTCTGAGGCTGTCAGAAATGGCGGTGATGGTAGTCAAACGCACGCCGGTTTTACCACACACCTCCGGGAGCGGAGTCGAGAATGACGGACATATGGTTTTCTCAGGGCATACATGCATGCCATACAGAATGGATAGATGTGATAGTGATGAATTGAATTGATCGTGGTGATGGATGAGGGCGATGTCTGTTCGTTCTGGGCACCCAACCCCGCGGGCTCGCGGGGCAATGCAGCTAGAGATGACTAGGCGACGAGCAACAGAACCACAGAGGCAACTTCAACTAATACCTCGATCCTCATGGGCGGTAACAATACAGTGCCGTACAGTGTGGGTGGCTAATGCACGCATCGACAGGCCACCCTTGTCGAGCCACTATTCCAATCTCAAAGGGTCTGTACCAATGCAACCAATAGCACACATTGTGCTTATCATCAATTGCTGATTGGCCGCCAGCCCATCCACTGCCCGAAGTGGTATGTCCTAGCTTAAAAGAGGAGTTTATACTACCGCAGTGGGTGGGCCTGGAGAGCGAGCATGGAGCGAGCCTGGAGCAAGACCGTATCGTCGTGGGCTTGGGTGCAAGGGTGCTTGGGCTTTTTCGCTTTACCTCCCGCGCGACCCTGACAAGCAACCACAGCAAGCAAGGAAACGTAGGTAAAGATGCCAAGGGCAGTCCGCGACGGATGCCGTGGCAGCCGTGGGAGCCCGTTACGGCTGTTACGCTGTGTAGTGTCTGCGTTTCCTTGTTCCTTGCCCTCCCATTTGACGCAAATTCTCCGAGGCCGATCGTCCACGGAGCTTCCGGTCAATGATTTACCATTCACCTTCCACTGTTCCAAGGCTCGATTCTGCGACTGACTCGCATCCCCAAGCTGAAAGTTGGAAACAACAAGTGAGCGTCAATGGCTGGCGGTCGCAGCCCGACGATCGTGTGAGAGCGTTGGCTATCGGTGAGTAACAGTGGCTAGCGATCCCGGGTTTCATCATTCCTCCCGCCGTAGCGCATTACCATGGGCACTACGGCTTCAAAAACAGAAACCGTAGCGCAAAGCCAATTGATCAATCAGATTGATTAGATGACTTGCAGATCAAAGACGGTAAAAGGGCACGAGAGCGGCAGCAGAAGTGATATCTCGATGACACCCCTCCTTGAGTCATCTCCCTCCGACCTGCCGGCTCCCCATCATACCCCCAAAAGCTATACCCCAACCTCTGACGCAGAGATCACCTCAGCTTTCAGCATGGGCTGTGATAATCGTTGCCGCTTGCCTGCATCACGATTTATACATCAGGGCTGATGGCACGGCAGATGTCTCCGCGGAAGAATAGAGATCTGCAGAAATCCGCTTCCCCGACGCCAGTTGCTACAGGAGAAGAGAGATTCTGACGCATGTAGTCTTCGGTAGTCTTCGATAGTCTTCGGTTTTTGCTACTTACAGCCTTACGACTATTGAATCCATGGTGATCGATGCTCACGATACACCGTCTCAATCAGATACTGATTCGTGATCTTGCATACTAATACTCTCAACCCACGTCCCGCTCTTGCCTCCTTCCTTGTGAACGACCCGGAGGCCCTCGATCACCATGCCCTTGTCCACCGCCTTGCACATGTCGTATACCGTGAGGGCGGCGGTCGACGCAGCCGTTAGTGCTTCCATTTCGACGCCTGTCTTGCCCTCACAGGAGACGGTGGCTTCAATCTCCACCGTGGAGACTGAGCCGTCTCGTGTCTCCCCTGTCCTGCCCGCCTGCGTGAAGACATCCACAGATACCTTGGAAATAGCGATCGGGTGACATAGTGGAATCAGATCTGGTGTCCGCTTTGAAGCCATTATGCCCGCTATGCGCGCCACGCCCAACACGTCACCCTTCTTCATCTGGTTTTCTTGGATGAGCTTGACGGCGACCTCATTTGTGAATCGTACAGTACAGACCGCCTTCGCCGTTCGCTTGGTAGGAGTTTTGTCGGAAATCGACACCATATGTGCAGAGCCAGATTGGGAGACATGTGTGAGTTGGGGCTTGTTATTCCTATCTTCGAGCCGAGCAGCAGAGCCTGAAAAGAAACGTTGTTGCTGAAGGCCCGAAGTACTTTGCAACATCGGAAGATATGATGATGGTACTATTTTCATGTCAGATGCTACGCGGCGAGAACTTCCCTGTCGCCGCGGGAAGTTGAGATCCAGCCTCGAACCTGCTGAAACGCCTATTGGATCTACAGGGCAATCGCTTAGTTTTGACCTCTTGAACTTTCGTAGACATGGGGACGAGTGCGCCGCTTCCAGCAGGCCAATTCCCAATAGACCGTGAGAGTATGCCTCGCCGCAGCGAGGCGAGGCATGGCGACGTTCAGGTCAATGATCGTAGAGGTATGATCACCCACCTATAAGGATCATCGGTCGGTTTTTCATGTGCTCCAGCTCACCAATGCCCGCATGCTTCTCCTTTTTCCGCTTCACAGCCATGCCGATGATATCCAGGAGATGCTGCTCGTTGGGGGCAAGCCCCAGCGGCTTTGCAGGTTCGGTGAATATGGTTTCCCGCCGGGTCATCTCAATCTGCTTCATCGCCTCGTAGGCTTCTGCTTCGATGGGGTCGCCATTGTTGGACTCCCTTAGAATGTCTCGGAGTGACACCTCGGCATTGCCGAACAGACAGACTTTCAGGTTCCCGTCGCTGGTGATGCGTAGGCGGTTGCATGTGCCGCAAAAGTTGTGCGTCATGCTCGTGATGAAACCAATCTTGCCCGCGAAGCCGGGTACCTTCCATGTCTTGCTGGTGTCGTTTTTGTGGTCTTGGACCTTTTCCACAGTTGGGTATTTTTCTCGGATGCGGTCGAGCATCTCGGAATAGCTGACCATCTTGTTCTTGTTCCATTTGTTACCGTCGAACGGCATGTACTCAATGAACCGGATCTCGATATCCTTCTCCCGAGTCATTTCGATAAAGGGAAGGATCTCGCGATCATTTACTCCCCTCATAACAACAGCGTTGATCTTCAACTTGATGCCGGCACCGTGACGGTTGAGTTCCAGGACTTTATCAATACTCTTCATCACGGCGTCGAAACCCTTTCTCCTGGTCATAATCTGGAACTGGAAGGGGTCAAGTGTATCAAGACTCAAGTTGACACCAGTCAAGCCAGCTTCGACCATGCCATCCAGCTTCCGGTGGAGTGCCAAGCCATTCGTAGTGAGGCAAAGCTCCCTGAGCCCGTAGGGGCGCAGGGAGCCCAGCTGCTGCATCAGAGGCAGGATGTCTTTCCTGACGGTCGGCTCACCTCCCGTGAGCCGGATCTTGTTGACGCCCTGGGAAACGAAGACGGAAGAGAGCATGACGATCTCCGGCGTCGTCAGCAGCTCTCGCTGCGGAGACAGCGGCACGCCCTCCTCGGGCATACAGTAGACGCAGCGGAGGTTGCAGCGCTCGGTGAGCGAGATCCGCAGGTAGTCGTGCTGCCGGTGGTAGTTGTCCGTCAGGAAGTCGGAGAACGGCTTCGCCGCCTTGATCGCATCCCGCCGGGAGCCGCCTTCAGGGAAGGACGAGACTCCTCCTGCCGCGGGAGGCGCATGCCTTACGTCATCCGCGGTGGTGGCAGAAGGTGCCTGGGCGACTGCGGTAGAAGCTATGCCCCGAGCCTGTGATGTGTAGGGGCGGTTTGCGCTGCGGGCTGCGAAGCGTTGCAAGGAGCAGCATGCCCGACCCGTAGTTGTTTTGAGCATCATGGCGTTGCTTCCGGCAAATCACGGAAAAGCCCAGGTGGGAAAGAGGGAGGGTTTGGATAATTACTGAACACTTCTCATCACCAAATAAGTAGGATACAATGATTGAATATTACCAAATGTAAACTGAAAAAGAGTTTGGAGTATCCGGCATGGGATATGTATAATGGGTTGTTGGGAAGGCGAATCTGGAGAGGCGGAGATGGCACCGTCATTAGTAAGCTCATGTCAGCTGTAGCTTGTCATAGGGCGTCAGTCCGATGCCGAGCTCTGCGTGAAGCCTCCGAGCCCGGCCGAAGCTGATAATTAGCCGATTTCTTCTTATCCTCAATTTGATTTGATCGTACGCATATATGGAGAAAGGGTTGGTTTGATAGTGAAATTGGTCATCGTTTTATTTCGTATATTGCGGTATGCCACGTAATTGTATCAATTATTTCCGGATGGGCCGTCCATAAGCGAAAAAGGCACAGCACAAGTGGACGGCAAATGAGTGTGGCTTGGGCATGAATTACTGACTGTTTGTTGACGAAGCCATACGTCTCAAGTAGCCCAAAGACAACAAGACCAGCATACGTTTGCGCGTATTGACACCAAGCATCACTTGTATACTTTATGCTATGCTGCTGAACAACACTGAGGCCTAAACAAGACTATCTGAGTAGGTACCTACTTTTTCGCAATCCTCAAACCCACCCGATTGCTGCTGCAAAAGTGCGCATGCCTTCCTCCCTCGCCCAATCAAATTTCATCCTCTGTCTCTCGACAACCAAATGACGTTGGAATAACGTGGTATATTTAATCCCGCCCACAAATAGACGTCCTTCATTGCATCCAGTATAAGCCACACCATCTACGCTAGGAGGAGGAGGATTTACAAGCAAAGGCCTGTTCGCATCGCGCCGGCCCGCCCACCGATTTCGGGATCTTCATGATGCGCTACTCCCCGGTCTTAAAATGTAGGCATTCCCTCTTCAACCCGAATAGCATTGGCTTCCCTTCAACCCAGGTCTAGTCACGTGCTGACCTCCACGAATAGCTTCACCTCACTGTTTACCGAGTCCTGATGGGCACTACATCGCCACAGTATCGGTCTCAAGCATCAGCATCCGAGATGTGGCCACACTTGAGACTGTTCGGGCCATCAGACTGCCAGCGGAGGCGGCGGGCAGTGTGACGACGTTTGCGTGGTCCTCATCCTCCAAGAAGCTCCTGCTCGCATCTGCAGAAGAGATCCATGTCTTTGATGTCGCAGAGAACAGCGAGTATCATGCCACAATACGCAGCCCCGCCTTATCTGGCGCCAAGTCGGTGTTCGTAGACTTCGGCCAGCACGACGATGAAGTTTTTGTCTTCTCTGCCTTGGGCATCAAGCTGTCCATCTTCCCGTTGTCCTCGTCTCGGGTAGTGGAGATCAATAACCCCAAGTTTTATACCCCTTCCTCTGTGGCTCATGGCTTCTCTTTCCGCTCCCAATCCGGTCATCTGGCTCTGTTGACGAGAACATCTGGCAAAGACATGATCAGCATCCACTCGGCCGGTGACCGCGCAGTCGCAAGGTCATGGAGTCCTGATGTGATAGATGCCCAGGGTCTTTGCTGGTCGCCTGACGGCCGGTGGCTGGTGGTATGGGAATCCGCTGCCCATGGCATCAGGGTGCTCTTTTATACCGCAGACGGCAATCTTTACAGAGACTGGACAGGGCCTCAGCCAGCTTCACCTGATAGCATAGACTACGGGCTACATGCGGGCGTCAAGCAGTTGACCTTTAGCCACAACGGTCACCATGTCGCTGTTGCCGACTATGAGCGGAGCTTGTACATCTTGTCTACTTCGAACTTGATGCAGTGCTTCGAGCTGGTTCACCCGCTGGGTTCTATTGAGCTTAGAGATACACTCCAGGTAAGCCGGGACCCCTTCCTCTGCACCAGGATTTTGTGTCTAATGAGAACAGGTCTGGCAAGAGACTGATGCTACGGTATCAGCATTTGTCAAAGCAACCCAGTCGGTCGCACCACCTGGGCGGGCGTCAAAAACCTCACAGGATCTGAGAACCGGCTGTGACCACATGTCATTTGATTGTTCGTCGGCTGTCATCGCGACTATACTGGCAGACGCGCCCACGACGGTCTGGATCTGGGATGTTGCCGCGTTGGAGCTCCGAGCGGTTCTAATCTTCCACTCCAACGTGTCGAAAGTTGAGTGGCATCCTGCTCAGCCTGAGCTTCTATCCGTCAAGTGCGAAGGCGACAGATCTGGTGGGTTAGTATTTGTTTGGGACCCGTTGAGCGACGGCCCCCGTACACTTGATTTTCAGTCACATTTTGTTGGTGGCATAACAAATGGCAGGGTATCAACATTCTGGGTCAAATCAGGCTCGGAGGTGCCCACAATACTCTTAACAGACAGCAATGCTTGCATGTTGGGAGCTCTTGCGGATGAGGATCAGGACGTCCCGTGGAAAGAAGACCCGGTTGAAGGAGCACGAGATGACAGGTCTGGTTCTGCTACAGAAAGCGACAGCCAGGACTCCGGCATGGATCCGGGCGACTTGGATGACACCTTTCATTTCAAAAGAGGGGCGGGGCTTGGTCAATAGTGCATCCCGCAGCGACACCACATGCATGGACGAATGACGAGTCACATACAGATGCATTCGAGTTCGCTACCGGAAACGCCTATCGCGCCACTACATCCTAAAACATTCACATATAGCAACCAGTTGTTGAGAGCAAATGGGCATATGCGTCTCGCCAGACGGGGATGATCTCGTTGATTAATGACACCATAGTTGTCTGGCATTCGAAAATGTTTGGCTTCCAGCTGTATCCAAACAGGATCTCTTCATCTCCAACGCTCCAACCTGCATATAGCGGATGGCCCGGGCCACAACAATCAAGCACCAACGGGCTTTACCAACCGGGGGTCAGGAGAGATATGTTGCCTGCGAGACTGAAGTCTGGACCAGTACCAGCTGAGCCCCCAAGGAGCAATCTGGCTATTCCCATCCAGCAAGCCACCCTCCACAAGCGAGCCACGCTAATTGGAGATCGGGGCTGAAACATACCGATATCCAGGTCAGCCCAGGTATACCCCAGGACAGCTAAGCATGGGCACCATGTGCATCGTGGCTTCAGCCGATCTCAAGTCAGACGTGACGTGATATCGTAGGATTGTCACGGCCTTTTATTTGCCGCCGCCCGCCCTGGTATCCCCATTTGGCTTGCACACGACGTTAGCCCTGCCTGCAGTCTCAAGCTCGATTACCACACTCGGCAGGCTGCCTGTGTTACTCATATCGTGAGCATGCAGCCTTGATCCCGGCCGCGGTATCACCCTATTGGAGAGTGCGAATGGCGTTGGGCCCTGTCGTTGGAGGTCTTTCTGCTCACACGATTGGGTGCTGTGATGTTGTCTGAGCTTCCCATCATGTTGGTTGACCTGATCGAACAGATCCTGCATTGAGTAGTTCATCATGAAGAATGACATGCTCTTTCCTTTAAGATGGCGAGCGTGGGCAGCCTCGTGCGACTTATAAAGGTCGCCTTGACCGTTTCTTTTATGGTAATGTTCCACACAGTCCTTCTTCTAGGATAGACCCTGCCTATTCTGCCACTCGATAGGTGTGTGCTGCAGCTGTCCGGTATAAATGGCGGCAGCTATGTCCCAGACAACGCCCCAGATCCCAATCAACAACACCGTTCAGGTTTCTGTGCCCCCAGGCGATCAGAGCGGACTGTACTACATTCTGATATCCAATGTATGGATGCCCTACAGCTCAGCTGAATTCCATTAGTAGAAGATTGCTGATACATAGTCACGACAGCTACCCTGGCAGACCTCGTGGCAGCAAGTCAAGGATCACGTAAGGACCGTTTGTGCGGTTGAGAGAGTCGAAATCTTCAACGAAAGCACCAGCGGATGGGTCTCGGTGAGGGGTCGGGAAAGCTTTAATCTAGCACTCCGTATGTGTTGCATCGTGAAACCACTTCGGCCTTATCGTGGTTATCTGACCTTTCTTAGAGTTCCTGAGCACCGAGCTGTTCAATGGGCGCCCTACCTTTGCCGATGGGAGGAATGCGGAGCAGCCAATTCCCATCAAGAAGCTCGTTGATACGAGTCTGCCAGACCCGACATCACGTTCGCCCCAGACTCCGCGTTATACACCACCTCCACCGGTGTCGTACTCAATCAGCTCTCCACCGCTTCCGAAGCACTCAACGGCGGAATATGGACAGGTTAGCGCCAAGCCTTCGCTGAGTTGTCTGCGGTACGCTGACCTTTTAGTGGAACACTGCGCCCACATACCCTACAACCGCCAATGCCGTAGCAGATTATGCTCCTTATTCTACTTCTATGTCAACCGCCTCCATGACGACCTCTCCTGGCTACTCGATTGCGTCTCCTTGGTATTCAGGAAGTACTTCCGTGCAAAGAAGTGTTTCTATGCAGTCAAACGCTTCCATGCAGTTGAACCCTTCGGTGAGTCCGTACTACGAGAATGCGTCGTACCAGACTCCGGCTTCATACTACAGCTCTACGGATTATCGCAACATGCGGACCCCCTCCCATGTACCATCTACTATCTACGAAGCTCAGAAAGCCAATACCGTCGCGGTTGAATGGCGAAAAATAGTCATCAAGGGCCTGCCTTCTTGGGCTCAGTATGAGCACGTTCGTTCGCTACTCATGAACCGGGCTAGTCTTCAGGCAGATCGGGCTGGCTTCGTCAATATCACTTTGTCCACAAGAAGCGATGGATCGTCCGGTAGACGCCATGCCACTGTTACTTTCCCCGACGAAAGGACCGCTAGCGGCATGATCAAGGAACTCAATGGAGTGGAGATTGGTGGAATGAGGCTGACGGTTGAAATGGCTAAAGAGGGCGTCTCCAAGGGTGAAGAGAACCGCCAACGGGGCGAAAAGCGCCATGCCAAGAAGCCGGCGTCCAGTGGGCATCATCATTCTCATCATTCAAGCAAGCAGTACCGGGAGGAACGGGACAAGAAGGACAGCACTCGGTCATCCAAGGAAAAGGAAAGCTCCAGATCCTCCTCGTCCATCCTCTACGAGAAGAAGGATAGTACGCGTCCCTCAAAGGGAAAGGAGAGTTCCGGATCCTTCTCGACTCTCACGAGCGAGAAGAAGGACAAATCTCTGGCGAAGCGCGGCGTCGTCATCGCCGATGGCTCATCGCGACGATCAAGCGAGAGCAGCAAGATAAAGTAGCCATTTCGTTGCTGAATCGCGAACGCAACACACACGCGCACACTCTCTCTATCTCTACTGATGGCTGGAAATATGGGAAAGGATGGTGGCGGTCATTCATTCGGTCACGTCCTGTAAACTCGGCTTCTCCTTTTTTTCCATCGTCACGAAGTTTCGCATCTGGTGGGTATTTGCCGTCGCAAGATTATGGAAAGGTCGGCTGTCTGTTTTTTACATCATACTTGAGCTCAGGCTATTTAAATTCACGTATGTGTTTGAATAATACTATTATTTTGCCCTTGAATCCATTGTTTCTACGAGGAATTCCCACTGCCCATATCACTGGCGCCGTTGTTCGCCATTAACCCCTTACCCCTGATATAGCCAGGGATCATGAATCTGGTATCCAACCCCCCTAGTTCGAGTCTCCATACCGGCTATACCCGTTGACGTCAAGCGTCATGTCATCTCAATCCTTCAGCGCATGCATGTTGCCTGTAAGCGCTCACGTTGCACGACGTGGCAGAGTATGGGGTTTTCGAAGCAGCTAGCTGCATATGTCACTGCAGAGGGCGGGAACGGCCCATTCCTGCCTGCAGCAAAGCCTTGTTTAACACGATATGTCGAGGAGGGCCTCTCCCGCCTACGGCCGGGTCTGCTTCCAGGAATGCGACGGACGACAAACCCCACGGCGGGCTCCCATCCTCCCGCGGCTAGGTGGTCCTCACACATGTCGTCGAAAGGGGGGGCCCACAACCGGGTACTTGGGATGCATGGATATGCACTCAAGTCCTTTCCTTTCCTACGATATATGCACGTTGCTGCTTTCTGATGAAGCCACATCCCAACGGTCAGCCTGCGTCGTACCGGGAATCCTCCCCGGTCAATGAACCAATATTCCACCTTTCGGTTCGGAATCTCCGCGGTTGCTGCAATTGGTTGCAATGCATGGTTATCGAGAACCACCCCCGGACTGCTGCTTGTTTTTTCCCCCTAGCCCCCCAATCTGCAACGCCGTTGTGTGCAACCATGCAAGGGAACGCCCGGGTTGCTACGCTGTTTATCACACTATTTAGTTCCCCTTCCTCGATCTCCATCCCTGCATGCATATTGATTGATGTAAATGCTAGGATCTCGACCGGACATCGTCGTCAATCGAGATATATTGGAGGCAGGGTAAGATCTATCGAGATTTTCAATCTGGCGCTCGCTCGCTTGCTCGTACGATTAGACTTGCAAGTGAGACATAAACCAGGTATACCACGAGCCTGTATACCGGGCGCGCTCAGGGAGCCGCATGCAACTCTGGGGAGCGGATCTGTATTTCCGCCCGCTCCGCTGGACCAACCAGAGGGGAAGGGGGGCACCAGGAAAGGCATCTGTCCGTCCATCATCCCTCCATCGGGTAGCAATAGAGGCATCGAGACTCGATTGACCCCAAAAGTCCTACATGCATCGGTCTTGTTGTTTATGATTGACCCCCACCGTGGCTGGGCATCGTGATGGCCGAATGAAACCCCGATACGCACTCAATACTGAACCCGAGCCTTGCCTGTACGTGGGGGAGAAGGACATTTTTCTCAACAGACCGAGGATTTGGATGACTCCCATGTCCTATTATTGTAGTGCATTCCTCTCCCAAAACAAGAAATCCGCGGGCTGGCAATTTGACGTTGGGGGTTCCTCCTGCAGCCACCCAACGACAATTGCAGCCGCTGGGGGACCCGCGTGCCGGGGAACACTCCTGCCGCCGTGTATAGATCCGTGATATGCATCCCGTTTTGGTATGTTTACACCAAACAACCGGTCAGCCGGATATCGCCCTCGACTTCTGTCATATCTCAACTTAGTAGCTCTCCCCGACCTCGAAATTTATATAGATGTAATCTTCAAATCAGAACCCTCAATCTTACTGTCACGTCATCAGCAGCACGCAAATAGGGCTCTGGCAATCCGGCCCGTCGAAGCAAAGTTGCACTGCATTGGCAATTGTCTTCGCTGACCATGCCTTAGCGAGACCCCCACGGAGACGAAAGGAGGGCAAGCCAGGGGTCTAAATCCGGAAAGAGGGTCCTGCAGGCTCGCCCATAGAGCTCGGGCGGGAGTAGCCTTCCGCCCCTCCGCAAAGTTGTTTGCTTGGAACCATGCAGAGAGCATCGTCTGTGGTCTCTATCTATACGGGATCGACTATACCAAAAGCAAATAGAGCCGTGCCTCCAGGAGGAAACGGGAAAGGATGTCACTTACTTCGGAAGTCGCCACGGTTTCTGCATGTAAGATAGGAAATCTATTATTGTCTAAAATACATCTGAAATCTGCCTTTCACGCAGATGAGAATTAAATCAAGGGGGGTAGGTGAGCCGTGAGATGCTATGATTCAATCAGCCACGATGGGTGAACGAGATTGACGCTTGCTGCTGTGCCCCTAAGGTCGCGTCGTCAGCTGCATGGTGTCAAGACTGTTTCCCCTCTGAGGTGACCGGACCCGTTCGCATGTGTGTCTCTCCCTCCCGCATCCCATATCTGTGTGTGTATGCATGTCTAGGATACAATCTCCCCAAATCAGCCGGGCTATCTCCGTTAAAAGATCACCGGGAATGGGGTAAAAGGAAATCAAACCGCAACGCGTAAGATCCTGAATTTCGTCTATGTTCGTGTGTGTACCACTTGAGAGCCCCTGTTAGATTGTCGTGAAGAGGTAAATGGGGGCATGAGTGACGCCAATAATGAGGTGTAGATGTTATACACGGTCACACACACATGGTGTGTGTGTGTCCGAACAGAGTGAACCAGAGAGGAATTAACCAGAAGAGACTATGCCGGAAGAAGATTTGCCTGCCTGAGGGAAGTATAGCGAACCTAGGTGTCGGTACCACCCATAATCTGGTCTACGGTACCCGAACCGTTATCCTCACGCTTCTGTGAGTTGTCCGTCATTTCGTTCTGTGGAGAAACTTCCTCAGTCTTGAAATTGGGCGCTTCAACGCTAGCAGAAGGATTGGATATGTTCGTAGCCCCATCGACAGCCTTGACCATAGGCTGTTCTGTGGCGACATGATCGGCATTGGGACTATCATCGATGTCCATAGAGGTTGTGACGACGAGAGCTTGAGGCGCACTGTCGTTGCTCGAAACTTTCTGCTCCGTTTTCACGTCCTCGCCCTCGGAGGGTTCTGGAGTCACCTGAAGCCGAAACGCATCGTCGACGTTGGAAAGGGCGTGAATGATCTCGCGACGAGCAGCGTGTGAAGAAGCAGGCAGTTCTTGTAGTCAGTGACCATGCTGTCGACTGTATTATCGACTGTGCCACCCATATCTCTCTGATAGTTGTTGCACAGTCTATACAGGCTTTTCTGTACGCGTGTGGTGGCTTTCTCGTACATTTCCTTGTCGTTTTGCACGATATGGTCGTCAATGATCTGCTGCATTCGACCGAAACTACCGGCTCCTGTGGAATAGTGTTAGAACCATCGTAAATGGGTAACCCTGCTGGCTCACAACTTAGGAAACAGTACCTGACTCTTTTGCACTCTTGCCATACGCCAAGCTCATGGTTTCTTTAATTTCGGGCGTAAAGTCGCGACTGGCTTCGCGCTGCCCTTGAAGAAGTTCGGAGCAATACGTCTCTTGAAGGTCTTTGATGCTTTGGGTATGAGCTTCAAGTAAGCATGTCGACACGATTGGCAGCAGCGGTCCCTCTGATACGCAGGCATAAGGCTTCGTGGAACCAATGCATGCGTTCCTGGATAGTGTGGCAGAACTGCTCCAATACCGAAGGAATCTCCTTGCTGAAGGCCAACTCCCAATTGGTTGCCAGTTTGCGCTTCAATGGTCTCGTTAGTTCTATGAGAGAGTCAACCCAAGTGCCTCCAGAGTCAATGATATCTGAACATGAAGGGTCTTGCCTTCGTTGAAATCAATCTCTCTGTCTCCTTTCTTGTAGTAGCCCCTGTGTCGCTACCGTTAGCATACCTAGGTTAAAGTGAAAAAATAATAGGGGGTGAGCTTACCCGCGCCGCATGAAAGCTTTATATGTCGAGTGAACATAGAGGCTGCGACCGTTATCTTTCTTAGCCGAGACCCAGCTCTGGGTTATAGGACGCGCCTCCTTAGCAGATGTATTCACAGCCGTCTTGAACTTGTTGAACAAGTTTTTCTTCATGATACTTTTCCGCTCCGAAGTGGTGTTGGCTGTGGTTTCCTTGAGGGCCTAGATAGTATTCGTTTAGCTCAGAATTCGACGACCAGGGATTGGGGACTTGCCTTTCTAAGATTCGCCAGGTCTTGATCAGGCAAACTAGTCTCGGCCTCCATCTGCTCCTCGGTGAGCGCGACCCCGATAGTTGTATCGCTGGCCCACAGTTGAAACGACTGCCAAACCTGAAGGGCATTGTTCAGGAACTTTTTGCAGTTCCTGGCACGACCGACATTGGTGGACTTCTTCGCATGCGCCAAGAGTTGCGGAATCTCAGTGTCCTCCAGAGTAGCGAAGCCGCTGTCTCCGGCTTGAGATCTACCCCGTCCACACTTCTTCTAATACTCGCGACTGCTTACGCAAAAGACAGGCAAAAGGTTTGCCACGGCTTCGTAGTCCCGCAGGTCTTTGTCAGGGTTGTGGTCATATCCTTGGTCGTGCATAGCAGTCTCTTGGTCCAGACTGATCAAATCAATTATTAGTACATCAATGCACCTATACCATAATGATATTAAGGAAAATACTTACAGCTTGAGACCATGGACGAAGTCCTGCTGGATGGTAGTGCGTGAGTAGTCATTCCGCCGGCGAATACTATCAGCTCTCAGGCTGAGTTTCCGCTGCTCGAGATCCGCCTGCAAAGTATAGATTTGCTCCTCTAATTCATGGACTGTTCTTTTGTCTTCTTTGGCCTTCTGTGTAAGGGAGATTCGCTTGGCTACGAGGGAATCAATCGTCTCTCGGATTTGCGTAATTGTCAGGGCTGTCGATCATCTCTACCGCTAAAATCGAAGTCATCTGCAATATCTTCTTCATCGTCGTCGCTTTCGGGGAGTATGATACTAGGGCGTGTCATACGCCGCGGCCTTTGGAAGGCTGGGGCTGATCAATGTTTGACTTCCGTTTCCTTCCAGAGGTCGAAGGAGCATAAACAGGCTTGCCCTGAATTGCCTGTGTCTCGAGTCTACACCATAGCGTAGGCTGTTTGTCGACGTTCTTCCTCTCGGCCACCGCACTATAGTAGGAAGCTCCAACGTTCTTGATATCTACTTCTTTCGAAGCTAGAATAGCATTGGTACTATTTTCGTTTGCCTCGCAGTCGGCAAGAGAGTCGCTCAGTTCAAGGCTATCGGCCATTTCCTCGACAGCAAGGCCGTCGGATTGACTGCAAATGAATGTGATATTGGTATAATTACCATCGTACTTCAGCTGCATCTTGAATGACTCTCCGAGGAGATGTCCGAGGAGATGCTGCGCGGCCTTGTTATCCACAGCCCGTGAGATTGGAGCAACGATCCAGAGACTTGTACACTTTTGCATGTACTTTTCGGCAACGGTTCCGCGAGCAGCATTTGCATCATCGCATCCGGGCTATTCGCGATATCAGCAAGACAAAACAACGTCGTAAGAGGGAAGTTCAGGTACTTACCAAATCAACTAATACCACGTCAGTGGACAAGACATCCGCTTTTGTGTATATCCGGACGACTTTGGTAAGTGGCCACAATTCGGTCGGCTCATCGACTTTTGGGTCATTGACTTTTGCAGCTTTTCGTCGTCTTGCTGTGTCTTTGCTATCCATGTACGGCTTTATCTGTTTGTGCAGCTTCTGAGCACTGTCTGGCCTTGATTGTCAAGGTTGTGCCCAGAATGTCCCGTAGTGATTTGTCTTGGGCAAGCTTCTCTGCATTTTTCTTGACCAACATTCCATCGTCGATGTCCGGGTAGACAGACCGTATCTTAGCCATGGCAATACCAGCTTCGGTCTTCTTGTTAGAGGCGTCCTTGGGCACTGCCCCTTCTGTTCCGATGAGGTCAGAACAGAGGTGCTCCAGTTCCTTTTGCCATTATTCCAAGCTAATGAACTCTATCTCGGCTCTGTAGAGCTCATCCGGATTGTCCGAATCATTCCAGGCGATCTCAGTAACCGCGGCTGTGTAAGCTCGCATGCCGTTGGTCGGGAGAAGTCGTTCTTCCCCAAGTAGTGCGTTAATCAGGGAACTCTTGCCGGCCCCTGTCTCTCCTATAACGCCCGTGATTGTTCGTGCAGTGACAGGTCGCTGTAGAAGCTCTTCGATGATTCTGAGAACGCGTTCCGAATCCGAGTCATCGATAACCTTATTCAAAGGCGCCACGAGTTTTGCCAACTCCTGCTTCGCAAGCTGGCTCAGTAATTGTAGCTTCTGCGTATCCTCTTTTGCGAGGGCTCTGTGGACATTCTGAAATGAAGAGATCAACATCGGCTCGACTTTCTCTGACGGGGATAGCTTAGGATGGTTCTGGGAGACGTAGGCTCCTCCTTGACTTTTGGCTGTGGTGTGTATCCCCTCTCTTGGGTTGAGGAGTGGGTGACACTTTGGTATTGATACGATCTGAAGCTGCATCAGATCGTGGCTCATGTGCGACTGAAGCCATAGGTGTGTTTTGAGACACAATGGTAGCAACTGCCTCACCTTGGCCGCCACCCGCGGTGGGGGAGCTGGAATCCGCCATGGTATAAATCAAAGCGGCTCTAATAATGCTTGATAGGTTTGTTTCAATACCACAAGTTGGGTGTTGAAATTGAAATACGGATGAGGTATGTTTGTGAATTGGTAAGGAAGGGGACGTAAAACTGTGAAGAATGAATACTAGACCTATTCCCAGTAAATCTGGAAGAGGTAAAGAGGGAGAAGTGAAGAGGATGAAGTGGCTCTGAGCCTCCGAAGAAGATACGTGCCAGGCAAGGCTTACCGATGACGGTCTCTAAACTCGATGATGCTTAACGGTAGAGAAGTCGATGGGCTGGACTTGGATCATTTGTCCGGTGGTAAGAGATAGATAGGTAGGTAAAGTAGTCGGAAGGTCAAAGGGATTCCCAATAACAGAAAGTAGAGAGAAGAGGATGATGAAGTAAAATACGTACCGCGATCAAGGCAGGTGCTAGAACATAAGAGAGGTAGCGACCAAGACCTGATCTGAAGTACTTACTTATCCAAGAGGCTTTTAGGCTTGCCTTCCTGGAGAGCCAGTGAAGTAAGGATCCCCAGGGAAGAAGTTAGAGACGAGGTTACCGCCTGATGATGACGATGGTTTCTGTGGTGTGAGATGCCAAGTGCCGGGTGTGTTGGAGGAAGAAAGTAAGCGGGCAGAATTTCTTATCTGGTAGACGAAAATCCTGAGTGACTCTCGATTCACCTGAATGGCTTGCTCAAGAGGTGATGTGTGTGCGTATGATGAGGGAGGGGGGAGAGTGGGTGTGGTGTGTATAAAAAGCGTTTGTGGTGAGTGCTCTTGGGTATGATGCGGATCAAAGCCCAGAACTTGCTTGAGAAGTACCAATGAAGGAGGTCTCAAGTGACTCCTGCATTCAGTGTTAGATATCAAACCTGTTGTGTGCACCACAGAGACTAGTAGTCCTCGAAGTCACGATGCAGTGTTTTGGAGTTAGGGGTGGGGGAGGTCGATATTGTGCTGAGGTGTTCGTCAGTGAAGGTTGTTGTATTTACAGATTATGCAGAGGTAAGCTGAATTCGTATTGAACTCAATAAAAATGATCTTTTAGTTTGTTTTCAAAGACTCGTTCCAATCATATTCGGAAGTTGCAGCAGCTGCTTTTGTGTCGGCGGTATATGCTCACACGGCGATATATGCCCACATATTGTTGACATTGTAGCTACCTCACTGTAAGCAAGAGCAGACCGGGTAGAAGTAACTCGCCAGAAATGACAATCTGGTGATTTCTGAAGAATCATTCGAACCATCCCTAGGGACTGCAATCGTTACCTTCATATCGGCGATATATGCCCACATATAGTATATATCGCCGATGTTGCAGCTACTTCACCTTGACCAGGAGACAATTGCGACAACCAAATAAAACCATCCCGCCCTCCCATGTTTGCATGCCATTTCACTTTGCAATTACCCTTTGTCGAGTCCAAAAGGTGCAGTTCTTCTTGGAAGTCCTACAACAATACCTGGTAGAAACGCTTTGTCATACTCGAGATATCAGCAATACCTCCTATCGCCTGAAATTATGTATGCAAGGCAAGAGAAATACTTAAGTTGTAGCTTTAGAGCCAAACAGCCCCGGGTAAGGTCTGCATCGCTGGTTTCAAGTCGGGCATCCTTTGACAAGGTACTCGGAGCATATCTGTGTATCAGTTGGACTTGGCTGGCCATGCTCAGCGCAGGTTTAATACTCATACGGGTGGAGGGAACTGGAAATCCTTAGATAGCAAGTAGATGTTACCTGTCTAGGACTGTATTGAAGACTGAATCCAGAGTAAGTAGACCCTGTCATGAGTTGGTGAGAAAGGTTGGATGAGGCAATGGAGGTACTGAGGTAGGGGGGTTACCCCCTTGGATACATAGACCCACACTAGCTTCCACATTCAGCTAAGCGTACCTACTGACTGCTGCATGTGTACCTACCCTCAAGCGTACCTGGAGTCAAGTAAAGTAGTTGCCATCAACAGCTTCAGCTTCCGAATATTTCAAGATCACCATCAAGAGTCTAATACTCGACGTCAATATTCGAGGTCACTTGCGACAATCTGTCGTCGATATCGCCAACCCCCTAATCGCCGACCGACCTCGCGCAAGATGTCGACAATCACCTCCACGGCGCTGCAGTCGGCGCAACCTCCTATCCTCCCGCTGGAGTTTAACGCCAACCAGCCCACCACGATCCGCCTGTATCCTCTGTCCAACTATACTTTCGGTGTGAAAGAGACCCAACCCGAGGAAGACCCTTCCGTTCTGGCCCGACTTAAGCGTTTGGAGGAGCATTTCACCGCTCATGGAATGCGCCGCACTTGTGAGGGCATCTTGGTCTGCCACGAGCACAACCACCCTCATATCTTGATGCTGCAAATAGCCAATGCATTCTTCAAGCTCCCTGGCGATTATTTGAAGCCCGAGGATGACGAGCTTGGCGGCTTCAAAGCACGCCTGGACGAGCGCCTCGCGCCCGTCGGTAGACTCGGCGAGGGCGAGGAAGCTGGCGACTGGCAGGTGGGTGATTGCTTGGCTCAATGGTGGCGTCCCAACTTCGAGACCTTCATGTATCCCTTCATCCCCGCCCATGTTACGCGTCCCAAGGAGTGCAAGAAGCTTTACTTCATCCGACTGCCCCAGACCAGTATGTATATACCTTTCTTGTCTTCCCTTTTGCTAGACAAGCTGCTACTTAGCTCGAATCTTAACATGGTGAACAGAGGTACTCAGCGTCCCCAAGAACATGAAGCTTCTTGCCGTCCCTCTCTTCGAACTCTACGACAACACCCAACGGTACGGCCCTCAGCTTTCGGCTATTCCTCATCTTCTGAGCAAATACAACTTCGAGTTCGTCAACGAGGATGGCGAGGTTGTGGCTGCAACGCCCGGTTCCGCTCCCGATGGATACAAGCCCCAGACCAAGGTCTTGGCCGGCGATGACGAGGATATGCGAGACGACGACGGTGCTGCAGCAGCCCAAGAGTGAAAATGTGTGCAAGAATGCGCATATACGGACATTGGCCTGATGACATGACGATGGCAATCTCGCACTTTGTCGGCCATATCGACAAGGTTGGCTGGAGAACGGATTGTGGCCGTGTCTTATATAGGGGATGGTCAGATTGGCGACACTGCGATATTCAAACCAACAAAGTACTTTCAACGTCGAATTACTGGTCTTAGGCCACTTCCATAATTCGAAGATCGACTTTCAAGATGGTTCTTGTTGCGCATTGGTAAGAAAAAACCAAGGTGAGGCATGGTTTTGGCCTACGATGAGTTGCTGAGACCGCAATTGGCAATTGATACCCAGCCGGAGCTAGTATCACGACGGTCGAGGCTTCTATAAACGTTGACTACTCTGAGCCAGAGGAAGGGGTTATCGCCGCTCCTGATAGAAAGTTTCCCAATGCATAGGGGAGACAAAGCGGTTTTACATGCGTACAATATTGCGCAATCAAAAGGGATTGAGAAACGTTTGGCGTTCCGGAACTATAGAGGGGGTTCATCTATGCAGCCCGACAGCGATGAATTGATACACTCCAGCTTTCTTTTACTATGCCATGTCTAACTTCTTCGCTGGTCTTTTATGCCTTCTCTCCTTGAATCGTAGCAACTACCCGTCTCGAGTGTTTGCTTGCGCGGAACTCGAGATACCAGATGCCCTGCCAGGTTCCCGTGGCCTGTAGATGATATGAGCTTCCCGGAATAGTAGTAGCATGCACACCAGGCAGGGATACTTACGAGCTTGCCGTCCTTGATTGGAATCGTTACACTTGCTCCAATTAGTGCGCTCTTGATGTGAGCCTGCGTACTGCCTGTCAGCCCCTTCGACCCTCCATTCCGATTGGTTTCACCTTCTCGCCTCCGGCATTGGACCAAGGAGAAGAATCACTCACCGGCATGTCGTCGGGCCCCTCAGCGCTGTGTCGGTACAGGTCCTGGCCCTTGGGGCCGGCCTCGGGCGCGATGCGGTCGAGCGCGTCGCTCATGTCGGCGCGGACGTCGTCGTCCCAATTCTCGTTGAGGCTGAGGGCGCAGCTCGTGTGCTGGACGAACAGGTTCAGCAGGCCGACCTTGTAGCCGCGCAGCTCGGGCAGGTTGTCCACGACGTGGTCCGTCACGAGGTAGGAGCCGCGCGAGCGCGGGGGCAGGTTGAACTGCTTTTGCGACCACGACATGGTGGGTGGTGGTGGTGGGGCAGCGGTGTTGGTGTTGGCGTTGGTCGCTATGGGTGATGAGGGCGGTGCGCGACTCAGGAGGTAGGAAATCGGGTAAAGCAGTATTGTGCCGGGCAGGGAGAGGAGGTAGTGGAAGAGGCTGGGGAAGAGGCCGACGAGGAAGAGTAGTAGGAGGCTGATGGTCAATAGGTGCTCAGTGGATGACGGCATAATCTTGTTGGTTTTTGGTGGTTTGCATTGGTGGGGTTGCTGGAGCGAGCTTCTTGAAGACTGGAGCTCTCTATACTTATGCATGGTTGGTTGGAATGATAGGTGCACATTCCAGGGGTTGCATCACTCAACTCCGATCAAGTCTCGACGTGGTTTACAGGTTGATCGCCTGTCAGCAACGAAATCAATTCTGACTATAAGACACAGTCCTTACTCGTCCTTCTTCTAACTTCAGCTGGCCGCCGAATAGTCTAAGGCTTTGTTTTGGGAGGGCAATTGTTATGTACAGGTCTATGGCATGGAGTCCATACGCCGGGGGTACTTTCTAGCATGAGAAGCCCTCGTTCTCAAGCCGTACGATGCTAAAGTGAAGCTCCTCTTGTCTATGCAAGCGGATACGACGTCTCGGGGAGTGACTCCAGGTGTTTCCGGTTATGCTCATGAGCCTATTTGAATGGTTTGGTTAGCTTTATCAAACGATGCCAAGGCCTCCCTGAGCCCAGGAGGTTCGCCCAACAGTATAAACCTACAAATGGCAGTCCACAGTATCCGCAAGGGGTGATCTCGGGCTTGTCGACGTTGATGAAGACGCGGGGGTGTCCCGCGGGCCCGCCGCCGCCATCGCAGGCCACCACACGGTCATGGGTCCAGCGAACGGGTTGCTTGTGAATCAGCTCGATCGCTGCTTTGGATTGAGGCTGCGCACGCACACACGTTAGCAACTCTATCGTTCGGTTCGAAATGCTGGGTCCCGAAAGCCTTGTCGTCGTACCTGGAGGTCAAAGTCCGTCTGCTCGAAACGGGGGCCGACCATGGCCTTCGCTCTCACCCGCTGGCTCCGCGACCAGATCTCCTTCCGGTTCGGTGCCTGCATCAAACCCCGCTCTTCGTTCTCGATCAGGCCGGTTGATTCCTCCTCGCTCTTCGCCTCCGGGGTCGTCTCGGCCTTCTTCTCCAGGATGGCCGTCTTGGCGTCGTTTACCAGCCGTCGGGACGAGGTCGACAGGGCGGCACGCTGGACCACCGAGGCGCGCTGCGGCAGCTGCAGCGCCGTCCTCACTGCGAGGCGTGGCAGCATGATGATCGTCGTGGTGTTTCTTCGGTATGCCAATTGGCTCGGTCTGGGCGAGTTTGGCCGGTCAATTGCCGTCGTTCGTCGTCGGATCAATAGGAATTGCTGCGAGGTCAATTCGATATTGCCGAAGCCGTCGAGCAATGGAAGCTCAGCCGGGGTGTCCGTGCTCCCTGAAAACCGAGATCCATAATTTAGATACGTACTGTAAGCGTAAACATTATTCCCCGCCGTTGAATTTTTGGAAAGCTGCAGCAATCCTACCCTTCCTAGGTAATCATCGCCCAAGGGCATCACCGTGATAAACACTGCTTGTGAAGCTTGAGCGCAAACGCTCAACACGAAATTTTGATTTTTCACCAGTCGATATTGCATCAGGAAATCCACAGGAAACACGACCGCATTTATCACATGTGAAACACCCTTACGCAAGCAACAATAATTAACAATCGGGTCGCATTCCCCAGGTTTGCTCAGCTACACATCAACATCATGGCCGCGCCTACTCCCCCGAAGGCCATGTCTTCCCGTCTCCTGACGATGAAGTTCATGCAAAGAGCAGCTGCTTCTGCGCCAACAACACCCACGGCAAGCCCAAAAAGCGAGGAGCAGTCGTCAAAACGGCGCAAGGTGTCCCATGAATCTACCGCCACTGCACCCGTTGATCTTATGGTGAATCAGCAGGCGGTCCAAGCGGCTATAGATGAAGGGGAGAAGAAGCGCGAAGAAGCCATTGTAAAGCACGCGGCAGAACTTGGAGATGCTCGATGGGTACTAGATATCCCCGACAGCCCTTTCAACTCACTGTATCAGGTGAAAAAGCCTCTTAATGTGGTCCAGGTTGGCTATGCGCAAATTGATTCCCCAGATGCTACGGAGAATGATACCGATTCACTTGGTGACTCACTTGAGAAAGGTCATTTGTTCCGGCGCTACAACATGGACAAGAAAAAGGTATGTCTGATTGCGCCCTGAAGTCGCAAAAATGCTCTTCCATACTTACGTATATATAGGCCCCAACCGCATCTAGTAACTCCAATGCAAGCTCTGACGACGATGACGACGACGAAGATTCTGCATCCGATGCTGATTCTTCAGAAGACGAGGGCGCAGGCCGCAAATCCTACGGTGGCCAAAAATCCCCTTCCACGCCAAGACCCGAAATACCAAGCAAACGGAGTGCAGAGAGAGAGAAAGCGAGAGAACTAGCAGGGAAAAGACGCAAGAAGGAAGTTAAGCTGAACTCGGCAAAACCTAGACCAGGTGGTGCCAGCCTCACCTCGATATCTTCCGGTGGTGGAATCTCTTCAGGTTCTCGACAAGGGCAGTCTGGGCCTAACAAGCGACGCTGAACTTTGCATATGGATGATAGTATTCCTCGACGGAGCCTTTATCCGGGGTAGATCCATACAGTATGGAGTCGATCAGATCAAACCCAACTTGCTTGGGTTTTGAGATTGGATTGGCGGGGTATACATGTCCGCCTTCCCAATGTGCATCATTTTAGGGTCCTTAGTATCGGATACTCTGAGCAACTTTTGCTCGGTTTCGCGAAAACCTGGCGTCTCGCTAAGCCATCAGTAGGTCGTCTCTCCCTCGCATAGCTGCTTCTAGATAGCATGAGCCCCAGCAAATGGGTGTCCCTTACAGAGTGGACCCTGAACGTGATTCAGCATTCCATAAGAGTCACGGGCTCAAGAGTTCCATTGCGCTGTGCGATGCAAGGTTTATTATTAGCTGCTAACGGAACTGCATCCGGTCATAGCCAACATGATGAGTACGCTGCAAACTATTCGGAAGAGACGTTTGATGCGACCACCCGTTGTGCCCAGTTTACCAGAGAGTGAAAAGGGGTAATGATGGACTTTGAAGACCCATAGGGAAAGTCGCGTATCACTTCCACTACGTGACAGCCAACATATGAGTACTGCGCTGTCTCTTATTTATACATACATCACTTTACCGCGCCAATGACTGTACCGTTTCAGACCCGGTATCGTTTAATATTGGTGGCTCGTCCAATGGTGAGGGTGTCACAACAGATCCGACGTGTCTACCCCGCCGGCTGGTTGCAGCAGTAGCCACATCACATATCTGCTCGGTACTGAACATCTTGCAGTTGGGAGACTCGTGTAACATGGATAAAGGAGTAAATTTCATTTTATAGCGTAGCAGTGTAGTTCATCCAAACCATGATCCGAACGCACTGCACACGGCAGCCTGCTTAACGAATGTCGTAATCCCCGATTTTCTTATTGTCCACCATATAGGTTAAGTCTTTCGGTCCAGGATGAGTTGTAGTTATAAGCTAGATGGAAGCACGAAGCAATAGTCCAGCAATCTTCGCCGATAAGCTAGTGTTCCGAGATCCCCTATTCGCCGGGCCACATAGAGAGCCCTGGATGGTAGGTGGACATGCATGTGGGCTGATTACTCTTGCTGGGACTGCGGTCTGAAGATCTCGAAAATTGTGTCGTCTATACGCAAAAGAATGATTCCAACATATTCTTGTTCTTGTTTTTAGCAATCAATATTTTTTAGAGTAGATTATATAACACCTATATGATCCGCTCATGGTAGCATCAGAGAATTCCATCTCCCGCAATTTCGATCCGGAGATCCGGTCCCCATGGGGGATTCCCCAATCCTGGGTCCAATAGATGCCAAGGCCATCCCCGTTCTTCCTCAAGGCAATGAGCGGTGTCCCGTTTCTGGCTCTGGCAGGGCGGGCGTCCAGCCCCATCAAGAGTAAATTCCATTGCGGAATAGTACAGGTAGCGTCGCCTCCCGGAGGCAACGCCGTTCCCCGTCCTACTTGCAAAGCAGATGCCCGAGCGAATGGACGAAACAGTGATGCGTGTGAACACATTGCTGCTACATACATACATGATGTCGACAAATCAGACCCAACATGGGCGTAGCAGGCGGTGCTTAAGCGACAAGCACCAGAATGGAGATCGCGCCTGTTTGGGACGGCTATTGTTCCAGGGCTGGAGAGGATATGCACCCATGTCTGCTGGAGTCCGCAGCTGTCCGCTCCTAGTGAGACTCTCTCCGGATGCGATGTCGGATCGGATACGACTTATCGTATCCTTGGATCATCTACATACGTTGTAGGCAGCCTAACCTTGGTATCTATTGACACCTGGGTGCACAGTGAACCCTGCATAACGGCCAATCTCAAAGAGAACGCATCCGGACTGCGTAACACGGCGTCCATTGACCGGCAGGCCACCAACTTGAGCCGATTTGACTGACTTGAAGTTTGGATAGCCTCTGCTTGGGTCTGTATGTGTGCGTTTTAGCCCCAAAATAGCAGTGTGGGACCTTCGGGGTATTTCTTCGATGCGATACCACCCACCACGTTTCAACACGTTCAACTCAACTTGCGGGGAGAATCTATTCTGGACAATGCATCGTTCCGGCTCCTTTTTTCCGACTGTGCAGTAGTAGGTATAAAGAACAAAACTAGGGGCGCATTTATTACTCGCCCCCCTTGCTGATAACGTACCCGGCCAATAGCCCGGCGGTCTGAGATTGTTGCATTGGAGGCATAAGAAAAAGAAACCCTCTTTCTATCCTTCTGTATATGATACTTTCTTCCTTGTTCCTCCGCCCTCTCCGCTAACTAACAGCATGAGTCGCCGGGTGGGTTTTTGGATATCGAGATAAGTAGGCCATCGTTGACTCGCACCTTGCCATGCTTGACTCTCGGATTGGAACCTTGATGGTACTCAGTCGAGACATGGATACGGCAAGACATACGATACGGACCCTGGAACTGGAGAGATCTGAAGGTAAGAAACCGGCGGAGAAGACGGGCACCAAGACTGTATATGCAAGAAGGCTTCCAGAGTCGATACTCCGCCCTGTTTATACAGTGTTTCATACTTGCCCAATGGCTGCAGACTGGCTTATACATGGCCGACTGGTGGACACCTGCAATGTTTGGTCAACCAGGACAGCTCATTAGGTATACTGTGCCTGTGACTTTCCGCCTTCACTTAGCGGGACACTACAATCTTTATGTAGACCAATGATGTAAACTAGCCGTAGTCGTCTTCAAAGCAGCAAGTGCTGTCATTGCCATTATTACCGCACTTCCGTCCGATAATACCTGAGAGACTTCAGCCTAACTCTATATCAGCCCCATCTGTTGGTTGCATTCATCGTCAGGTGGGTGTTACCTAAATGCAAGGTTCGAGACATAAATAACATCATTCCTACCTAATTCCTTTCGAATGGACAAAGACAGTACCCAGCGGCCTGTCTCTAAAAAGCAATGTCTCCGGATTGTCCGACAGCCGACAGGACATGTCCTAAACTCATGTATCTCGTACTGTCACTATCGTGGTAAACCAACGTACTTTTGTTCGGTGCCAAGCCACTCCAATACTATCTACCTGGACCGCATATGAATCCTTGCCCTACCTTACCGCTACAACCTCACTAGTTTAATACGGTTATCCCCAGCCCGCATACCACATTGCCTATAGGCGCAGTATCTACTCAGGTATCGTGCAGCGCAACGTCGCAGCCGGGAATGTGATGCAGACCGCCATCTACCCTGCTAGGGAATTCATCGATAGAAGAAGCCGTGGAGTCCATGTTTTTCCATCTAGAGAACCAATTCATTTACATCCGCCCCCAGGACCGGGTGCTCCATGGGGAACATCAATCTCCAAATGACTACACAAAAGGTACCCAGAGTACTTGAGCAAGTAGGGGTTGGTTCAATGGTTCAATAATAGATCAGTAAGTATTAGGCAAGCGCACAGAAGGATTCGAGTTGCCTATACCTAAAGTACGTGTGCCCGCACTATCGAATCTGGCACCCATACTCTTATTAGCATGCCTAGACGAGACTTCTTGTATTCACCACGTAAGCAGTTTGACGTCTAAAGGCAAGAAACATCTATTTGTCACATACATGAAAAGTGACATTTACAGCCCATAGGTAGCGCTGGCAAAAGGCGCCCCATGTCCTGGGATGATCGTTTGCAGATGTTTACTTTGATTGGTACAAGTGGCAGGAAAAGAATTCTCTTTCTTCACTGCTGGGCATTTCATATTTATAGCGGACCGCAACGCTTTAAGAATTGTTTCTTGAATCTCATATTACTCGTAATGCCCACGTGAACTGCCGGCCTTGCCCCCCAAAACACAACCCAACCGAGCCGCACAAAAAGTCGGGTGGGAGTAATGCTGTAGCTGACAGCCGATTGATCTCGTTGAAAACACTGACTCGGTACCTAAGGTAGAACCCGCCCCCTCCCCCCCCTCCCCCAAACCCGTCTCTAGAGTCCCCCAGTGGCATCGCAAGGCTACTACTGCTACTACTGCTACTACTGCTACTACTGCTACTACTGCTACTACTATTGTGCAGCCCAACCTTTCTAGTCGTACAGAGCGCTCTGAGGACACGTACACGGCATCACCGAATTAGCACTGATCCAATTTTGCCTAGGAAGGCGACCTGCTTTAGTCGATATTACCTAAGGTTCCCAAGGCTCTGAACCACCAGCACCACCAACCCCACACGGCCCGATCATTTTCTGTTGAAACACAATTATTAGCTGCCTCGCATCAAACCCATGTGTGGCATCTCTCGGCACACGCAGCTACAGTACATACCTGTATTGATCGGACCTATCCAGCCTGAGGTTACTACCCTTGACTGCATACTTACTTTCCTTTTCCAGGACGACCTCAAAGACAGCGAGAGAGAGAAGAAGCCAGCTGCGTTGTGCATCCAACACTTGCCACAGCCAACTAGCAACGTGCTACTACCAAGTGTCCGGTACTCCATTACACCAGCAAGTCACAGTAGTGACGACGATCACGGTGCCTCTTCCAACGGCCTTGTGGCAATACGCAACACAGCCTCAGCTCCACAGTGACCACGAACTACTTACTCCTACTCCTCCTCATCCTACTTCCACTAGTCTACTAGTATTACTTTCGTCAAGACTCATCCCTCTCTCTCCATCTCTCTGTTTCTCATCAGTTCCGGCCGACTCTGCACTAGGCAACTCCACTACTAGCACAGACCCGACCCTACAAACTCGAGGTGTGTGGGCAGGCCGCTTCCATTCATCGAATCACCTTAGTTTTGGCTCATCTTTCGGCTTGCATGATCGGAGAGCCTATACATACGATCCTATTATTTTGATAGACCTGTTGCGCGATCCTTGGTGTGCTGAGAGACCCTTACAAGTTACGCACTCGCAACCTGTCCACCTTACCTCCCCACAAACTCATCAGGGCATTAGAGTGCGCACCAGCATTACTGGTTCTACGTCATGGCGCCCTCTATACCTTCCAAGGATGCGGTGGTGCAGGACCTTCCGATCCGGGACAAAAGCCAGCAACCTGTAGACCGGGTCACAGACCAGCTGGAGACGCCTTCACTCGATGATCGTAGTTATCGCGTTGTTCGTCTGGCTAATCAGCTGGAATGCCTCTTGGTTCATGACCCGGAAACGGACAAGGCAAGCGCAGCTTTGGATGTTAATGTGGGCAATTTCAGCGATGAGGAGGATATGCCAGGCATGGCTCACGCCGTGGAACACGTAAGTCTTGTTGTTCTGTCAAATTTTTGTCATCAACAGTTACTAACTGCCGTTGCTTAGCTCTTATTCATGGGGACGAAGAAGTATCCCGTGGAAAATGCATACAACCAGTATCTCTCGGCGCATTCAGGCCATTCCAACGCCTATACTGGTGCAACTTCCACAAACTACTTTTTCGAGGTAGGCGCAAAACCTAGCGAGGGCGAGGAAGCATCCGAGTCTCCCTTGTACGGTGCTCTGGACCGATTCGCCCAATTCTTCATTGAGCCCCTGTTCCTCTCATCGACTTTGGACCGTGAGCTGCAAGCTGTCGATTCGGAGAACAAGAAGAACCTGCAGAGTGACCAATGGCGGTTGCATCAACTCGAGAAGAGCATGTCAAACCCAAAGCACCCGTACTGCCACTTCTCCACCGGAAACTTCGAAGTGCTCAAGACAGAGCCCGAGGCACGCGGTATCGACGTGCGCGCCAAGTTCATGGAGTTCCATGGAAAGCACTACTCGGCAAACAGAATGAAGCTGTGTGTGCTCGGCCGTGAACCTCTTGACGTTCTGGAACGCTGGTCAGCAGAGCTTTTCTCCGCTGTGCCGAACAAGAATCTGCCGCAGAACCGGTGGGAAGATGAAGTGCCATTTGCGAAGGACCAATTGAAGTGGCAATGCTTTGCGAAGCCTGTTATGGACTCGAGGGAGCTTAACCTCTTCTTCCCATTCATGGACGAGGAGAAACTTTACGAGTCACAGCCAAGCCGGTACATTAGTCACTTGATTGGACACGAGGGACCTGGTAGCGTTTTCTCCTACATCAAATCGAAAGGTTGGGCCAACTCGTTAAGTGCTGGTGTGTATGCCATCTGCCCCGGCACTCCAGGTATGTTTGACTGCCAGGTTCGACTCACCAAAGATGTAAGTGCACCCCCTGACAGTATCGGTCATCCTCTAGGCTAAATCCGAACTACAGGGCTTGATGAATTACAAGGAAATCGTCAAGGTTTTCTTTCAGTACGTTGCATTGCTCCGCGAAACGCCACCGCAGCAATGGATCTTCGAGGAGCAGAAGGGCATGGCCGATGTGGACTTCAAGTTCAAGCAGAAAACACCAGCCAGCCGTTTTACAAGCAAGATTGCCGCCGTCATGCAAAAGCCATTGCCGAGAGAGTGGTTACTTAGTGGGCAGAGCCGACTCCGGAAGTTTGACGCGGACCTCATTGCAAAGGGGCTGGACTGTCTTCGGCCGGACAATTTCAGGATGACTCTGGTGTCTAGGGACTACCCTGGTGATTGGGACCAGAAGGAGAAGTGGTACGGAACCGAGTATAAGGCCGAAAAGATCCCCGAAGAGTTTCTCGCGGAGATAGCAAAGGCCGCCAGTGCTGATGCCAAAGCGCGTCTGCCTCAACTATACCTGCCGCACAAGAACCAGTTTATCCCGACCAAGCTGGAAGTCGAGAAGAAGGACGTCAAAGAACCGGCCTTGGCGCCGCGCTTGCTACGAAACGACGACGTGGCTAGAACATGGTTCAAGAAAGACGACACTTTTTGGGTGCCGAAGGCGAACCTCGTTGTTAGCTGCAAAAACCCCATTATCTTTGCCACCGCAGAGAACTCGGTCAAAGCCAAACTGTATACCGACCTCGTACGGGATGCTCTGGAGGAGTACTCATATGACGCAGACCTAGCAGGTTTGCAGTATAACGTCACTCTGGACTCCCGGGGCATGTTTGTCGAGGTGTCAGGTTATAATGACAAACTTCCAGTCTTGCTGGAGCAAGTTCTGATTACTATACGCGACCTGGAGATCCGTGATGAGCGCTTCGATATCGTAAAAGAACGTTTGTCGCGCGGCTACAAAAACTGGGAGCTTCAGCAGCCATTCACGCAGATCGGGGATTACATTTCATGGCTCACCTCTGAGCACGACTACGTCGTTAACCAGCTCGAGGCGGAGCTCCCCGGCATCACCGTTAAAGCTACCAGGGCTTTCCACAAACAACTCATCTCCCAAATGCACATCGAAGCATACGTGCACGGAAACTTGTATAAGGAGGATGCCCTAAAGCTAACCACGATGATCGAGAACACGCTGAAGCCCCGTGTGCTACCCAAGGACCAGCTGCCGATTCTGCGATCCCTGCTGTTTCCCGCCGGTGCCAACTATCTTTACAAGAAGACGCTCAAGGATCCAGCAAACGTTAACCACTGCATTGAGTACTACCTCCACATCGGCAATAAGGGTGACCGCATGGTGCGAGCGAAGACGCAGCTGCTTGACCAGATTATCCACGAACCTGCTTTTGACCAACTGCGTACCAAGGAGCAGCTAGGCTACGTTGTTTTCAGTGGTCTGCGAGGCTGCTCAACAACCTATGGTTTCCGGTTCATTATCCAGAGCGAGAGAGCTTCTGAATACTTGGAGTCACGTATTGACTCACTCCTAAACGCTCAAGCTACTGCGTTAAGCAACATGAGCGATACCGAGTTTGAGAGTCACAAGAGAGCCGTGGTAGTCAAACGTCTCGAGAAAGTGAAGAATCTCGACCAGGAGACGGGACGACACTGGACACAAATCGCCAACGAGTACTATGATTTTGAAGCAGGTATGTCTCCTTCCTTGGATACCGGGAATATAGACTTGGATAACTGACACCCCTAATTAGCGCAAGAAGATGCGGCTCATGTGAAGCGGCTTACGAAGTCCGACATGATCGACTTCTACTCAAGCCATATCCTACCGTCCTCGCCTACTAGAGCCAAGTTGGTGGTGTATCTGGTAGCACAAGGAACAAGCACCAAGACCCAGGAGGCCGCTCCTGAGAAGGAACCAGAGACTGTACCAAACAATGGAACAGTTCCCTATGTGATTGAAGACGTCAGAGAGTACAAGTCTCAACTAGTGGCCAGCTCTGGGGCACGTCCGATACGAGAGCTTTGCGAGTTTGAGGATTTTGACTCTAAACTGTGAGCCCGTACCAAGGAAACGTATATGATTGGTCACTCGCGGGTGTTCGTAGTGCCCTCATGTGGCACGCAAGGAACATGCTGCAAAGACCATCATTACGACTGGCAATGCTATTGATCTGTTTTGGTGTTCAACGGGCTTGACTTGAGTCGTTAACCTGGTGTTTTTGGGCGTCATAGAAGGGACATATGCATACCGATTAGGAGGGGAATCCGCCAGCACTGGTCGGCAGCTCAGGCAGCAGGGACTACATGCGGAAGAGATGCGAGCGATGACGTGGGCACAGAAAGACTTGGAGCAAAGCATGCCAGTAGCACGAGGCCTACGACGAGTGAAGTATAGACTGTAGTGTGCGAGTGTGATGGGGCCACCATCCACCGCTCGGAAGTCGAGATAACAAGACAACAGACCTATAAACAAGATACCAGAACATGCTCACTTCGTTGCCCGTGTTTTTAACAGTGAAGTCTAGGCTTTGTATGCTTCGTGCTCTAGAGTACCATCGCAGTACATGCAGGTGTACAGGTGCTAACCTAACAAAATATATATTGGGCTTAACAGATACCTTGCGTGAAGAAGGTTCATCTAGAGCGAGGTTCTCCCAGGCTGACAGATAGCTACGGAAGGTTCTCTCCTGAAACAAATGCCACTGCATTGTTAAAGGTGCCTGGTAAACAAACTCCTGTTCCCCCAGGTATTGCGAACCACTTCCGACATACGGAGTAGAGTCATCCGCACAAAATTGCAATATAGCTCTTCAGGTTAGCACCTACCTTATGTTTGGTTTAGCGTTCATTATAACTGGCCCAATTTTCTTATTTTTAAAAAATATTTCATTGGTAGATTTTTACTAGCCCAGATCAGATCTTGCTATTTGGGGAGACGCCTAGAATGCATCAATTATTATACTGATTAAGGGCTACATGTGTTACCTGCCTATACACAAACCAGCAATGACAAGTAGTTCTGGGCAACAGAAAAGTAAAGGGTTTGCCTGCTCTGGAAGTGCTGGGTGAGTCAGTGGATGGCTGCAGTGGGATCTGTGCCATTGCTTCCTTTTGGAAGAATAAATTGATGCGCCTACATGTATTGACATGCTTTCCAGCAATGGCCCCAAAGTTAGGGCAGCCATTCAGACGGTTGATCTGGGTTTGAACCCCAGAGGGAGGCAGCTAGGTCAAGTAAAGCCGCCTGTGCTTGCTTTCACCTGCCAAACTCCAGGGTTAGGTGGGTAGGACAGCAGCCATTGACTGATCGAATACAGTCAGTCCAGTAGTGGACGGTGGGCCTAACCTAGCAGATAACTAACTGTAGGTTACTTCATCCATGCATGGCGCCTACCACACTTGCTTGCCCCAGCCGTGTCTGATATTTGCATCCCGCCTTACCACCACGCTGCCCACCTTGGAATTCTGTTATTCAACCTTCACACTCGCTGTGCTCACCACCGACCGCCATTACCACTCTCCTTTTGTCGGCAGTTTTCACGAAGCCCTCGCCTCCCCAAATCTAGAGGGCGGTCAAAAGCACGCCTGGCACTACCAACAGCATTTAGACAACAAGTGAATCGCCTTAACCGCCGCACCCACGTCCAATACTTGTTCCCCACCATTTACACACGCCCACACACACACCGAAGTTTCTAGAGCTGCGTTCGCAGCTCGCCGCCAAAACGTCGTCTTCAAAGAAAAGGAAGATTTCCACTCGGCAATCAGCCAAAGGCGACAATCTGCAAATACGACATAGCTCACCCGACATTCCGATACCGTCGTGCGAGACCGAGATCGACCCCGACCCGAGCCTGTCCTTCACCTCGACGACACCAATACCTCCAGCAGGCAGCCGCTCGCCTGCCTACATCCGCAACGACTCAGTGCCGCCGGCCTCGAGCCTTCCTGCCCATCTGCAAACCACTTACTCAGACTACGCATCCTCGGCAGCAAGTTCGCCCTCTGGTGCTTACGCTGACCTGAGCATCCACAGCGATCGCGGGAGGGACAGTCCTCTAGGTGCTGAACCGAACTCGGCAGCCGCGACAGGGCACCTGGATCCTCGTGGATCCTCGCCCTTTGCAGTCAAACCCAGCCACCATCGGGCTATCATGGGCGGCGCTAGTGACTATCCTGATCGAGCTTCATCACCATTAAAGCGCAGGGCTTCCAGCATGGATCCGGAGGCAGACTCGGCACAGACGGGAGGGGACCAAGACGTTGAGATGGCACACGCAGATACACACAATGGACCTGAGGAGTCCCCGCAATCCCGGATACCTGCCCAGCAAGACAAAAACGCAATCGGCGAGCAGCCCAACGGGTCACAGGAACAAGGCGTCCCATCCATCACAATGACTGAAGGTATGTCGGAGCGAAATGTGAGCGGGTTCTCTATGTCTGGATCTAACATGCCCTTGCACAGCCCCTCAGCCACCCCAATCTATAGAAGGTCACATAAAATCCATCCGAGCCTTCTGCGAGGAGATGGCCACGAGACCTCTAGTAGCTGGTGAGGAAGGATATATCGTGTCCAAAAAATGGGTTACATCAGTTATTGGCGATGAACGACACGCCAAACATGGAGACGTTGCCGCCATGGATCCGAGTAACGTCAGCCCAGTAGACAACTCGGATATCATATGGGAAACCATCGAGGATCCGACCGTGGGCAAGACGGCCGATGTTATGAAGAGGTTTTTTGTCCGATTAAAGCCTGGTCTTAGCATTACCGAGCACTTCGAGATATTCCCCGCTGCTGCATGGGAACTCGTCAAGCAGTGGCCTGGACTTGTTTCCGGGCAGCTTCCCATCGTCAGAACTGCTCGAAACACTTCGGACAACGAGTACCAGCCCAATATCCAGTTTGAAGTCCATCCACCAGTCTTCACTATCCACCGTTTGTGGTCTGATTGCAGCCCAAAGCCCGTCAATCAAGTCCTAAAGGCCGATCCCGCACCTCCACCAGTGAAGCTAGCACGCAGTAGCACATGCACCTGGAAGGCTTTCTTGGCTCAGGCGAAGAACGTCACGGACATCCCGCTCAAAGACCGTGTCCAAGTATGGAGCATACCTCGAAAATTGGCCGCGGGTGCACCAGATGCTACTGCGGCCCCTACACCCCCGGCATCGCCCAGTAACATCGCCGATCCTCAAAACCCGCAGGACTCGTGGGATGCTCTTCTGGTATCCGTTACTAAGTTTACCGAGTTAGAGGACAAGAGCGACCGTCTCAAGATTGATTTCCGCGATGTCACTACGGATCAAAACTACAACGGGCATATGGATCTTGCAAAGCTAGGCTTAAACAGTGACCAGACTATTGTTCTCGATGAGCACATTGAGGGAACATTGTTCACGTTCAATTACAATGCCAAAGTAGCATCGGCTTCTACAAAGTCATCGGCTGCGCGCAGCAGTTCAACCAGTCTTGCTGTAAACCGCAATGCCAGGAGCGGACGCACAAGCCCTGCCCCAACCGCAGGACCAGTGACACGGGGACGGGCACAGAAGTCCGGTAGAACTATTGGGTGTACCGGCCTGTCTAATCTCGGCAACACGTGCTACATGAACTCTGCTCTGCAGTGTGTACGAAGCGTTGAAGAATTAACAAAGTATTTCTTGTCCCGCGAATGGGAAAAGGAGATTAACCGTGACAATGTCTTGGCACACAATGGCGATGTGGCAGCTGCATATGCTCATCTGCTACACGATATATACAAAGAACCGCCGCCAAACTCGGTTACACCTAGGCAATTCAAGAACACGATTGGTCGATATGCCCCGGCCTTCTCTGGCTACGGTCAACAGGATTCCCAGGAGTTCCTTGGTTTCCTGCTGGACGGGTTACAAGAAGATCTCAGCCGGATCAAGAAGAAGCCATATATCGAGAAGCCTGACTCTACGGACGAAATGGTCAACGACCCTGCTGCCATTCGGGAAATGGCGGAGAAAGTGTGGGATATCACCAAGAAGCGCGATGATTCTGTCATTGCTGATCTGTTCACCGGTCTGTATAAATCGACATTGGTCTGCCCTGAATGTCAAAAGGTCAGCATCACTTTTGACCCATTCAATAACTTGACTCTCCCCCTACCCATTGAGAATAAGTGGTCGCACACTCTCAAATACTTCCCTCTGAACGACAGGCCAGTCAGCATTCGTGTTGAACTCGATAAGACATCTTCGATCCAGATGTTGAAGAAGTATGTTTCTGACCGAACGGGCGCCCCGCCGGAACGGCTTCACGGTGCAGAAGAATGGAAGGGGAAGTTCTACAAGCAGTATGCCAATGGTGCAAGTGTGTCTGATGAGATTGGCCAAAATGACAATGCTTGGATTTTTGAACTGGAAGCGCCGCCGAGTAATTGGAACTCTGCTGAAAGCCAACTGCTGGAGGGTTCAACTAAGACCAGATGCTCTATGGTAGATGAGGCTGAATCACCGGGTTCAAAGGTGCTTGAAAGCATGCTGGTGCCTGTCATCCACCGGCGGCCGTATGTCTCGCGTTCATCATACGGATACCACAAATGGACATTTGCTTGTGTTCCTCATTTTATCATTGTCACACCAGACGAGGTCAGTTGCATGAACACTCACACTTGAACTAATTACTTATACTAACTTACTCGTCGCAGGCCCGCAATGAGGACATCATTCGCCGTAAAATCCTCCAGAAAGTAGCAACCTTTTCGGAGCACGACATCTTTACTGAGACGCAAGAAGAAGTTGATACTTCTGACAACACAGAGCCTGAAATGGTGACTATGAACGGGGTCGAAGGTGATCCTAGTGTCGAGACCAAGTCACAGGCCTCTAAAGTCAAGGTCACAGCACAGTCTGTTGAGGGCGAAGATGATATGGTCGATGTCACTATGCAGGATGCTGGTGCTGCCACCACCGAGTATGCTCTCCTCGCCACCAGTACTCAAGTTACAGGATGCAAGAACTGATACATTCCCCTATAGGACACCCGCTAGCTACCGTTTCAACACAACCCCGCCACCGTGGGTGGATGTCGAAAAGTACTTACAGCCTGAGCTGCAGAACATGTTCGACCTTGGCTATTGGACAGAAAATGGTCAATTACTTGCCAATGGCATGCATGGGGTTACAGAAGATAAGGACTACCCCAAGCTGTCGTCAAGAGTGGTTGACCCGACCTTGGAAGATACGCCTGACAATGCCACCAACGGCACAGCGTCGAACGAAGATAGCAGTTCCGATGAGCTATCGCGGCCAAACCTCTCCAACCAACAGACACGCATGGGCGATGAGAGCGAAGGAGAGGGGCCTGCTGTTGTTAAGGTATACCCACGACCAACACTTGATTCAGGGCATTACAGCATCATTGGAAGCCGACACAAGAAACGCAGATTACTAACGTACAATCAGGTTGTTTCACATCGACCTAAACCCGTGGCTAAGGGCCCAGGAGGACGTAAAAAGATAAAACCTCGTCAGTATGGCAAAGGCCTCAAGGGTGGAAAGGCTGGCAAGAAGAGGATGAGAGAGCAGGCGCAATGGAAGCAGCAACAGCAACAAGAGGTCGAGGTAGAACCTCAGACGCCTCCAGAAATGCCTGATTCTGAAGCCGAAGCCGGCACACTTATTCGCCTTAGGGAAGGAATCGTTGTGGACTGGAGTGAGGACGCTTACAATGCTCTCTTCGGCGAGTCACCAGCTACCTGGGAGCAATGCGTCGAAATGCCTGACCCTGCGTTAGACCGTGTTCTCGAAGCTAGGGCCCGCCGACGTAAGCATGGAATCACACTGGACAACTGCTTAGACGAGTTTGAGCGTCAAGAGGTTCTGTCAGAGAATGACATGTGGTATTGTCCCCGGTGCAAGAAGCACCAACGCGCCACCAAGAAGTTCGACCTCTGGAAGACGCCTGACATTCTAGTGGTTCACTTGAAACGCTTCAGCTCCAGTGGATTTAGAAGAGACAAGCTGGATGTCTTTGTGGACTTCCCACTCGAGGGCCTTGACCTTACCCGTCGTGTCCAGAATCTGGAAGATGGCAAAGATGAGATCTACGACCTGATCGGAGTAGACGATCACTGGGGAGGACTTGGAGGAGGCCACTACACAGCACGAGCCCGAAACTTCGTGGACAACCAGTGGTACTCTTACAATGGTACGTATTCCGACTGTCTCGGGCTATTGCCATGTTTACTAATGCATCCGATGAACAGACTCCTCCGTGAGCAGAACCTCACCGGATAAGATTGTTGAGTCGTCTGCTTATCTCTTGTTCTATCGCCGCCGTTCCGAGCTACCTCTCGGAGGACCACGGTTCAAGGAGATTATCGACAACCTGGACCACCCCGCTGCAGGAGAGGAGATGGATGAGGCGGGGGAAGGTCAGCGTCTCGGCGAGGGCTCCTCCCCAACTGGGTCGCCGAGCGCTTTCCAGGAGCAAGAAGCCGCAGCTATTCCCCAGCGTCGTCTAGGAACTGGTGGTAATGGCGGCCTAACCAACGGCACGCAAAGTGACGACGACCTCCCTTCCTTATCAAAGATAAATTTCGACAGCCAGGGAGTCCAGCCAAGCATTGAGGATGAAGGCATTGATGTGACGGACAAACCCACCCATACCTCATTAGCTTCGGACTGGAACTTTGATTCGTTACTCACTGCTGAGTCAATGAAGCCGGGCCACGACAGTGGTGTGCCAGGTAGTCCGGCCGATTCAATGGCAACCAATGAGGCTCAGCATGACTCCTCGGGTGATGAGCGGCTTCACAGTTCTCGCAATACCTTCAGCCCCGAGACTGACATGGACATCCCAGGTGCCAGTCACTATGAGCTTGGGCCGTCTACGGAAGGCGAACCTCCAGCTTACACCGAGTTGCCCCCGCCAGATTCCCGCGCAGAGCTTGATCGGGACGACATGAACCGCATGTGGGACGGCAAGCAAAATGTACTCAATGTCCCAGCGCCAGGTGATCAACACTCGGAGGAGGCTGCAGAGATTCACCTCGACGAAGACGACAAAAACAAGATGGACTAGTTATCCAACAGCGCCACTGTCACTTCCGGAACTGTGACCCCTAATAGTCGATGGGGGCATTAGCCCACCCCCGTCCGCTATCTGTGGGCGAAACTTACCATAGTCTGGAAGTGTATCGGGGCCATCTGCCTTCTTTGTCTTAGATTACCGGACAGCTTGCATACCCCGTCGAAAATCAAGACGGGCGATGGATTCCACCGTTCCGTGATGGTCCATAGAGGATTAGTGGTCCCGATAGAAGAAAAGGGGTGATGAGTAATGAAAAAGAAATGGGTAGGCAAGCAGAGGCAGCATTACGTTTGATGTTTATGAAAGCATGTTTAGAGCTAGATGAGAGACGACGGTCTTGCATGGTACCACGGACGAGAAGAAGATATGAACTAGACAATGCATTTGGCACGAGGTTACGGTTACCTGCCCAAAGTAGCGATTATTCAGGGACACTGGCCGGGATGCTGCTCTAGACAGTGCGTATATAAGGGGGGTTGTCTGTCGGTTTCTTGCCATCAGCGCTTCGGGGGACTTTGCCGTGCAAGGCAAGGGTTTCAAGATGTCCTTCTGAGATATTGTTCACAACCAACCGTATTCTCAGCGATCTGCATTTACGTCCCGCGCCGTGTGTTGTTGCTTGTGAGTTGTGTGGGGGGTTCGAAACTAGATGGGTGAGGCTCCCGGTGCTGGGCAAAGTGACGGCTGATGCTTGCCTCTCGAGGCATTTTCTGTCACATGGAGGTTGACTTTGGGGTTACACAACTACGCCCGAGGACCATTGCAAGACCAGCGACAGGCTGGGAGAATCGGGCTTGGATCCCCAACCCTCTCCCTATTCCAAGGCGGAAGTGCATGGCTTGCGTGGCTTGCATGGCCCAATCAGCTGAAGCAATCTAACTGGAAAAACCAGACCAACTTTTACCGCTACAGGGACGAAAGCCAATGAACGTGCCAAGATTATCGTTGCAGTCATGCCACGGGACGCGGCAGATGGTGTTCGTTTAGCCATTTACTATAGAAGCAACGAGTCAAGGCCAGTCCTCTAGATTTCATAATACTCATGCTGCCATCTTTCGGTCAAAATTTTATCAGTTACCACCCTTTGCAGTGTTTTCCTCCCGCTTCGCATCAAGATGGCGGCGAATGCCACCGTCGATGCGGACAACTTCGCCAACAACGCCTTTACCAACTTAGCCCCTCTCCTCACCCTCTTCGGCGATGAAGTCACCAAGCAGTTCCTCGCTACTTCCATGGGTCTCCCCGATGCCGTGTTGCTCGGCATTGCCCCTATAGGGATCATGACAATCATCGTGTCTGCTATTCGTGTCGGGAGGTCACGCCTGATGAAGTCGATCATTGGACGGTGAGTACTTGGTCTATAAACACTCTCTATTTGCAGTAAAACCCAGACTGAAGCTCTCATGGCCACAGGGCTCGAGACTCCCGATGACGAGGAAAAGGAGATTCTCTCCTCCACTTCGGCCAACGTCCGTGAGATTTGGATCGGGAACCGTGTTGTCAGGCAGACTGGAGCATCAAAGTCAACGGCATTCATATTTAATCAGAATTGGCATACCCCGTTCCAGGAGTGGTATCCGAATTGGAAAATGCGGTCACTGGACAAATACTTCGAAGAACGACCTGACCAGATAGACCCCTTGATTACCCCCAAGCCGACACTACGCGGCCGTGCTGACATTGTATCACCAAACATCACCCTCAACGTGCAAGGTGCCATCCCGGACATGTGGGTGGTCGCCGGGTTTGCGATCATTGGGCTTTCGCTCCAAGCTTTAGTAATGGCGATCATCGCCATCGTTGCATACAAATGGAAATTGCTGAGGAGCGGGAAAGTCGTTGCCAATTACGGGTATCCTACCTAGGCTGCCGTATATTAGCTATCAACCTGGGCACCGGCATATGCAGATGGGCCATAGGAAACAGCACCCGGAGGGTCTTCTTCCAGCCTCGTACTGCAGGGGGCGGTGAACCAGCCAGCATTGTTCTGCTTCAGGAAGCGATGACAGAGCAAAATATTCCGGCATACGCTATTAGGCTCATCGAACCCAACGTTGGCTACATACTTTCAAGACGTTCGCCCCCTTCGAGCCGAGCTCGAGACATCATAGTCATGATCGGAGCTGCCCTCGCTCTAGGTGGCTTTGTGTGTCAGAATATCGGCACGAGTGAATTACAATATTCTGCCGGTCTTGCACAGCTCGGACTGACGCTGGTCATGACGCTCCTGAGAGCTTGGCTTCGGTCGAAAGTTGGAGATCCGCCAAATGAAATCCAAGAACTCCACCGTGGCTTTGGTGCTTGCGATCTCGCAACCAAGCTCACAGAATACGAGTGCTACATGCCCTTCATACATTTAAACGGCACGGATCATAGTAGGTATCACTGGACTATGAAATCGGAGGTTCGCCGTTTATTCGAGCAACGGGGAGAGGAGAGCCAACATCAACATCAACATCAGCATCAAACGGTAATCACTCATCTTCTCCAGATCCACGCCAAGTTAGCCTACCACGAATCTGACGCACTACAAGCTGCCCAGGTGGCAGAGAGCTGCTATAAAGCGATGAAGGAGATTATGCAAACCATCTTTCAGTGCGAAAGCGGCATGGCCCGATCAAAAGTTCAAATGCTGAACCCGTTAACGTACGTGATGCTCTCTTCGCGTAATGCCGCCAAGAATACGGTGAGATCCATCACTCCAATTCAACTACCCGCCGGCGGCCAAGACCAAGAATCAATCCAACTATTGCAATCCATTATTAGCCTCACTCGCTATGCGTGTAGGGAGAGATACAGCAGGTATATGTCGCAGATAGAAAGGATCGTTGGGTATCGTGTTGATGGCGATAGGGACATATACCTCGAGTTCCTTCGGGCCTGGCTGGCATCTCCATTTGTTTCCTATAAAAATCATGCATCCACGCTGGGTAAATCTCCTCGATTGGGTGAGAATCATGCACAGTTCGTGCCTTCCGATACTTTTTGGAAACGTCCAACCTTCGGGTTTCCGTTTTGTTTCTGGTCCCATCCTCGAACAGAAGGAGGATGGCTACACCCGCGACCGCCATGGCACGACGGACTAACAGCCGTGTAAGTCTGACCTGATCTTTCACAGACGAGTTCCAAGGACAGCATATCTCACCACGTATTGCTCTTCTCTGTCTTGCTAATTTTCTGATGAACAAACTGCAGGCCCGAGCCGCCATGTACACCAGGGTATGAGCTGGTGATGGAAGACGATACTCTTGCTTCACCCACAGACCCAGATCGTGCCACAAAGGCTTTGTCTAGACACGTCGTGTTAGAGCTGATGTCATCGTTCTTCCTTGCCGCCACCACACAATTCAAGACGGAATTCATCGTGTTTATGAAGGATGACCCAGGCTACGAAGTGCGACACCTTGGCAAACATCCTCGTGAAGCTCGGCGTCTTCCGCTCGGTGGAGGAGGGACGGGTCGCCGTCGTCCCGGCCCTAGTTAGCCGCGGTATGTTGTTCCACTGGCCCCGTGGATACGAGGCTGAGACGGGCAACGACCAGAGTTCGTGGGACGGCCAAGAGGTGTGGTTGAATTCGCCGCCCCGAGCGTTTCTTACGGAGAGCCCACTCGAGAGGAGGATGCTAAGCATGCAAATGCCCACAAGCCAAGCTTCGTCGACTCGTGTCGGTCCTAGCTAATTAGCTTGCACCTTTGTTCACTCATATGCGGCTTAAGCGTTCGTGATGAGAAATAGGGGTTGGTCTGAAGGTTCTGCACATTGATGCCCAGCCAGAATAGGCTCGAAGTATGTAAACTGCTCGACTGACTCATCAAGGGCGAAGGAGTATATGCAGGCCAACAGGGGCTGACTAACCCGTTGATTACTTTGCATGCCCGGGGACTAAACCGTTGGTCATTCGTGTCGGGAAAGTTAATCATCCTGATATTTTCTTTCTCTTTCCCCTGTCCCCCAGACCAGACACGGGAAGTCACATACGAAAATTCCACGTGGGACAGTGGGACGGTGGGACGGTGGGAAGCTAGGCGACCGAGCTGGACGGCAGGCTACACATTTACTTCCGTATGCAGACCTACAGCTACCGGCGAGGCCGTGGCCCAAGAGATGGGACGAACAAACGAGCTGCCCTCACAGGGCAATACGTGTCTATTCCCGGCGCTGCTGCGCGTGCGTGATAGGGCTGGCTGGCAACGGTCAGATAAGGTTCGGTCTCCAAGGTAAGAACAGACCAGCCAGAGTGTGCTACTACATAACATTGAATTCTTGCTTGTGTGTTGCTTTTGACGATTGGGGTCGTGGCTGGAAGAGGCAGCTACTCGATACGCATGCCGTGTGTACTCACTCGACCGCGTTGCTCACAGCTCAACCAACGAGACCCATGTATGGGAAGTATGGAGTTTTGCGTTCCACTACATCCAATATCCGGATCGGTGTATCTCTCTCTTTCTGAGTAATGCTACCACGTCGGTGCGGATGGTCGTCTTGCGTTCCTAATAAATGTGCATATTACTAGTTGGTACAATGCCATTATTCAGCGATGATTTTCGAGTTTATTCTTGCCGTCAACGCTCGAGATGAGTTGCTTTAAGCTTATTCCACTCTTCCATTTACGGCTCTGAAACCGATTATTCTTGCTTGAGATGGATACCAAATCCTAAGCTACGAAGGATCTGGGGTATGTGCAATTTTTCCCGAGGAGCGCAACACGTCCATATCTGGCTGTTTCAGCCTGGCCCGGATCGACGATAATTTATGTAGTATTGGTGCCGCGCCGTTCGTTTGCTGGCAGCGATTGATTTGGCTGGGGGAGAGCTCCTGCATCTTTAACCGCAGCACGAGTCAGTCGGGGGCATGGCCCATTGGGCCAAGAAAAAAAAGGGAGTGTCGCAAGCAGCAGGGTCCCGTCAGGGCGGACGTGATGTGGAGAGGTCGGATGTGTCGCCGAGGTAATACCTGGCCCTAAAAGTGAATGCCCAAGCGATACTCCACGCTCTCCTCCAGTCCTTCTGTCCAGTCTGTCAATCGAGCCGGGTAGGGAACGTGAAAAGGAGCCCTACAGCTACAGGGAGCTTCTGACAGACACTCGCCACATCTTATTCGCGACTATCCACGCCCCCATCGATTGCGTTACTGACTGCCTGGCGCCGCAGATTTCGACAACCTATCGGCACCAGATAACATGGGCAGTGAATCTAAGATGCGGAGGATATCGATCTGGCCAAGTGTCCCGCTAATTTCGCAACAGGACTGGCGCTCCACTTCCAGAGTCGGGAGCGCAGCCCTCTTCGCGGTTGGTGGCGTGTTCCCAGCCCGATTGAGAAGATCGGTAAGAGCAGCAATGTTGTAGATTGCAGATTGCAGATTGCAGATTTCTCAGATACATAAAAAAAAGACAACCTCTGCCTGACTCCCCGCCACCCGCGAAAAGCGCCACCCCTTGAAGCTCAAGAAACTTCATGGGTACTCTTACACCATCCGGCTTCCTTCCATGACACAACAGGACTGGCTAGTCGATCTTACATCAGATGTGGAAGTTTTCTAGAAACGGTCGAATCTGACCCCACTAAATCCCGGGTCTGGGGTGGTTCGGCGTGACGAGGCCTGCATCGGTGAAGATGCCCAATCCAGGTCCCGCCCGGTTGACCCTTGCGTGGGTGACGATCAACGGTTATCGTCCCATGTGATGAGCCAACGCCAACCCCCCGGCGGGTCACACATAGTCGCAAGCCGGAGACGAGGACCCATGTTCAGTGGCGCGCCTTGAGATTAGCAGACAACCCTATCGCATCAGCCCGTTCAGGTTTCGACCAAGACAGAATGATAACAAATGCCTGCGAGTAAGCATTCTGAGGAATGGGACGAATCAGTGATTATACCAGACGCCACACATGCTTCTTATCTAATCACCATGCTTAAAACCCCAGCTTATGCATATGGAAAATGTACCGTGAAGGAATACTTGTCAGCATTAGCTAAGCAGAAGAAAAACAGAATTGTAGGAAGAAAGAAAACGTGGTAAGAACACGTCTCCTGCTGCCGCGATCAGTAAGCAAAGTCGCGAAGTCGGGCACCGCTGGCTGGGGCGCAAAGTCGAGCCTAAGCTTCACGAGGGGCCACAAGCCTTGGTCGCGAAAAACCGTATGATCGCCTCCTGGCGCGCAAGGCAAAGAGGCTCCCGGGATCCTGCATCGGAGGTGAGAGGTGCAGACGGTGCCGAGGTTTTTCTTTTTCTTGGGTCTCGTCTTCTCCCCCTCGACCGCTGTGGATCTCGGGTCTTCATTTCCAATTGGTGCCCTATTGGCGTTACCCGTCCGTCCCCCCCCCCGGCTGTCCGTAACCCAGATTGAGAAGGTCGTACCTATTGCAATCCATAACAAACCGGTTTAGCAGGGTGACGGTCACAGTAGTAATCGTTGCAACAGCATTGCCGATGCGACTATTGTTTGCAGCAAAGCAGGCTACGAGGGCCGAGGGGTCGTTACGAGCCGGCTTGCGACATTTTGAAGCTGATGAGGCGCGTCCGTTGCTAGGGCTAGCCAGCAGCCTTGAAAAACCTTGAGGGTTAGTAGGGGAGCCGCCTGGCCACCTGCACCTGCATGCTAAACCAGTAGGCCGGGGCTAGTGTTAGATGTTAAGGTTTTTCTTTTTCTGTGGTCGTGGTCGTTAAGGGACTCCGGGTGTGGGCTTGCATTTACACCTTATTATTCGATTATTATTACCCTGGTTATGTAGTTGCTTACGAGTCACCGAGAGGAGGAAGAAGAAGAAAACCTCTACTGCATGCTGCCTATAACGGACTAACCTAAGCGTTTCCACCAAGAGAGTCGATGGGACAGTCATTGGAAGGTAAGATTGCGATGAGTTGAGTAACGTTCAACGAAAGAAAACAATTGCCTTAACGGGAAGGTGGTGATGCTAAGAAAATGCACGCCAGCATGATTTTTTAACGCCGTTGTTTCGAATTGGGAATTTGATCATTGGGCAGAAGCCAAGGGAGGAGTGGAGAGGCAAATGCAAATATCAAGATAACACGCAGTATAATAATATTTATCATTAACAAAGTGTTTGGTGGCAGTTTCCTCACAGCGTCTCTACAGGTGCTCCCTACTGTGTATTGCTGTGCCCCGCGAGAAGTTTGTCAGGGGCAGTTAAAGCCGCTGATTATGTCCATACCAAGCGAACTAGACGGCATAGAATTATTGAAGATAAGATAAGATAAAGTAATGGCAAGCTTTTTCTTCTCTTCTCTATTTTCTGTCTTGGAAGAGACGTTCTGCCGACATTGTTCTGGTGACCGCACGGCGTAACATCTACATTAACCAAGTACCGTGCCAGATACCGATACTCTCAACTATTGCTATTTTGGGTCGAGCTGACCAATAACCAGAGATAGACTGCTTCATGTTCATTGACTCTATTTACTTATTTCCGCCTCATTCCGCCTTCTCCATCTTTATAGAGATTGAGTATTACGCTATCGAAAACGGCCTCGACTCGATCAGACCTGTTCGCTGAGCGGCCCGACTGCAACTGCTGCCACTCGCGAGCATCAAAGTACACGCAATCGCACGATAGGGTATATCAACTCTAGACACAAGAGACAGAGAAAGGGCAGCCAGAGTATGCCAGAGATTACATATCATGTCACAGCCCTACTGCCGTTCACGACGACTTACGGTGCATAGGTCCTGATACGTCTTGTAGGTTTATGTACAACCGTGGCACAAGCGCAGAAGCAAACGGGGTTATTAACGTTCTGATGCGCGAAGCGTCATTGGCTGGTCGGAGTGGGTGGGTGCGCGATGGTGCTGCAAACCCGTCTTGTCCGCCCTGGCCCGCATGGCGCTTTAGCCTGGTCTTGGCGCTGATTCTTTGGTCGTGACAGGTGAGAGCCGCCGATCTTTTTTCGCCCATCTTTCGCTCATCTTCCTACGCGGCTTCTAGAAGGTGGGCAGAAGCTTGTTAGGCTCAGTTAGGGCGGTGCTACACCACCTGTACATATGTACGTGTGCGACGGTCCACATGCACCCCTCATCCAACCCATTACTTGCAGCCACTGAGCCAGTCAACGTCGCGCTTTCTGTCTGGCTGACTCTTCTCGAAGCTTGATTGCTGTCGATTGGAAATCCCTGAGTGGATGGGAGCCCCGACAGAAATGCGCCCAACCGGGTACTTGTACTACCGTACAATTCCACCCTCCAGTGTGGTCATCCCTTTGGACACAGAGACATGCATTCATGCCTCATCACATGCATGTACCTACTGTTGATGGCGTTCAACCCAATGTTATCGCCACCAGGAGAATAAGTCGACGGGACACAGCAACACTATCAGTTATGAGAACCTCATCGCACAGCTGAACCCGCACGCAGTGTTTCGAAACCCCACAGGCTGTGCGTGGGCTGCTGTACGTGGTATCGCATTCGTTGTTTGACAAACAGTCAACTCGAATTGGCTCATGATACCGGCCCATGGTTACTACGGGTTGGAGCCCCGATCGTCAGCTTGATATCATCAAAACCTCTAGTCAAAATGGCACACGGTTCACCATCGAGATGAGGCTTACATATTGTTTCTGGAGAGGATACGTGTAAAAAGACCCGCAAGTCTCTTTCCCCTACCGTGAGAGGGTAGACCAAAATGGGGTTCGCGGTCGACACTTTACGTACTGCAGACGAGAGTCTATCTGTACCGGCCAAACTAAAAAAAGAAGCAAGCCCACGAGCCGCCCGTGCTCATTATCAATAGTTGTGCCACACATATAACACCCACAACCAGTGCAAGGAGCAGATATCAACTGGCACTGGGGAGGGAGAGTGAAGAAGAAACAGCGCAGGAAGGACCAAGGCCCCAAATAGACGGGGCGTATGTAATTGTACAGGAGGTATTAACGGAGGGGTGGATCGTCCAGCAAATGCCGGCCCTTGTACAATCCTTGCCTGTTTAGCAACGCCGATCGAGGTCTGGTCTGGTCCTTATCGACCTTCCCAGTATGCAGTAAGTATGTACGTAGACAGTTGATTGACAGACAGGTAAGGTGTGTGGTGGTTGTACTCTGCCTGCATTATTCCCGTATTGGTCAGATACATACATGCATGCATGTTAATTGATACCGTAGTCCGTGGCAGTGGCGAGCCCTTTTGTTGAGTATACTCTGTTGATCACTTGACGATTTCTCTCCTTTGCAAATGCGCAAGCGGTTCGGAAGTAGCATCTGTCTCCTGGTCTACTGCAGTCGTAGTTCGCTTGCAGATCGCTTGGTGACTCGGGTATTCATAACATGGTACAAGATGTCGGGAGTCAAGACAGAAAGAAGTCGAGATTGGTAAGAAACACGGTGATGGCCCATTCGTCTTCGAAGGGGATCCTCTCTGGAGAAATGCAACAAGCCAATACCGAGTGTATCTCCCGGATCGTGTCGCAGTTCTTGATCTGGCTTGTTGGACGCTATGACAGTCGCGGGCATACTATTACTACAGGTACATTATTATGCAGTTATCCAGGGTTAGCCAATGGTGCGGACTTGACCATGAACTGCTGCAAGTGTGTGGGAAACCTTGTCTTGTTTGCTCTTAGCACTGCCCTTTTCCCCATGCATTCATTCATTGGGGCCATATTCTTCGGTCTTGTCCCAATTCTTACCACATTCATACATACATACCTCGATCCAGTATGCTACCTTGCCTCTTGACCTTCTAAACCTCCTGGGCCCCATTTTCCTAGAGAGATTGAGCGACACGGAGAAAGAAAGACATTGGACTCGGCTGCGCATCATAGCAAACAGCAAACCACCCTGCCAAAGTCAATTGAGCAAAAAGACGGCCGACCACATCTCGTAATTTGTTGTTACTTTGCAGCAGACAGCGATCCCGCGGTCCAAGACAAGACAACACAAGACAGAGAGCAGAACAGACAGAAGACAGAAAGAGAGATCCACCCACCCGCACGCACGCACGATTGACTTGTGGTCGACAAGGACAACTCGACTGCAACAACATCGACAAAAAAAAAAGGACCATACCCAGCATTCCCCGTCAATCCATTCGTTTAAATTCAACCAGCCAGGCACCTTCGCTCACTTATATGGTTGCTGCTGGTTATATTGTGCTTGCACCCTCACGCTGTTGTTTGTGCATGTTGTCCTAACCAGTCATCGACGGCCATTCCGTGCTGTCAGGCACTCGACCCGGCATCTTGCAATTGCTTGTATGTACTACTAGGATTCGGCGCAGTTTTAGATTGATCGGCTCTTTCTCTTTCTCTTTGCTGCCCACACACCACACACACACACACACACCACGCACACGCACACACGCTACGCTACAGGCCCAGCACTCACTCAGATGCGACCACGTCCAATCCGGGACTTACGACGTACAAGTACTACTGGTTACTGCACCACCACCATCATTCCAGTCCTTTTGCTAGAAACCCATTGAAACAACAGCATCAATTTCTCTTGCAGTGTAACCCTCGTCTCGACTCGACTCGACGGTCGACTTCTCTTATACCTCATTTCCAGATTGCCCCCCCTTCCCGCACACGCGACCTGCCACCACACCATCCAGCGTAGCCACCCGTCGCGCGCGATATACTCCATGTCATCAATTTCTCGCACCGACTCGACATATCTTTGCCTGGCCTTTTGCGACTTTATATAACCACCGGCCCATACCTGTCGACCTGCCCGAACCCGACTTTTGCCGCATGCGTGGTCGCCTCGTGCGCATGATTCACCCTCTCAGCTGTGCTGCAGAAGTGGTTATCAGCCTGTCAAGGCCACGTCCTTTCCTGGTGTCGATTGAGGAGCCCCAAGGCTGCCGGCTTCCTTCCGCATTTGGTCGCATTTGGACACGCCTGCCGAAACCGAGAGGAGACACGCCGTCGCAACCAAGAGTTTAGGTGTGCTCCAGTCGCAAGACTGGTGGCCGTCGCCATACCAACATCATCGCAATGGACAGTGCTACCTGTAATGTGATCTATGTTGATCGCAATGTGCGATGCGATACACAGCTGGCCAATTCTTCCACGGCGGAAGACATTAGTGCAGCATTGGGTGATTCCGGTGAATTACGCAGCAATGTGCAGCTTATTCTACACGCGTTTGGGAACGGTATGCCGTGTTTATATGATTCCTTGGGCCTTGAAGAATGTAACCGCTAACTTGCGACCTCGCGCTTGTAGCACATGTATGTTCCACCGGAGCTGCCTGCATTTCGACCCTCTTCGAATTACACGATACCGCTATGATCGAGTTGAAGCCTACGATAGTACTTATAGAGGTTTCGCATGACGAGCAGAGATTAGCATCCAATTCTTCTCGCGACCCGTCGCCATATTCGCAGGGGTCTGATAGAGCCAGTCCGGAGGAGTGTGTGGATGGCGAGGCCTACGGACTCAGGCTGTTGGATAGAATCGTTTACGAGACTCACTCGAGGAACCTTTCGAAATTAGTCGTCCCTATTCCAGTCGTCACTTTCCCTTTGCTGCAGAGTCCGCCGACGGAAGACCATGAGAGTAGTCAAGCTTCCGAGCAGCGCCCAGACTCCGGATATCTGGACCAATCACCGGACGCAGCTAGGCTATCGTCGAATCACACGATTCTGAGGACATGTTTAGACTCGGGCGCTATCGACATTATGGCCAGTCCCCTGCATGCCAAAACTATGACGACACTCGAGGTACACGCCTATCGGGCCCATAAAGAAGCTGCCAGGGAGCAACAAGCCCAGCTTGAAATTACTAGGGGTCGCAAGCGGTCATGGGTGGGTGTCCATGACGATAAGGCTCCCTTCTCCTACCTGCGGGAGGCGATGGTGTCTAGTCTCATGACCGGCATCTGCAAATCTGGCGACGAGGACGTTCCTGGAATTGGTAATGTCAGAGTTTGTGTGTCTGCAGATAATCGGGCTGAGATAGCCAAAGCCATTGGAAAGTGGCATTTCTGTGCGCATGATTTCTCGGATGACCAGCTTCTCGTTGCCGCAAGTCTAATGTTCAAGCATGCGTTTTCTATGCCTGAACTTGAGCAGTGGCGATTACCAACCGGTGAGTTCTCAGAAACTGCCATCGTCTTTCCTGTTGAATGTGCTCAGCTCATGCTTTACCAGATCAATTAATCACGTTCCTCGTGGCGTGCCGGGCTGCGTATAATACGTTCGTGCCCTACCATAATTTCCGTCACGCCGTCGACGTTCTGCAGGCTACTTTCAACTTTCTCGGCCGCATTGGCGCGCTGCCGCCGTACCCTCTCCAGTCCGGCGCTGATGTTACACCAACGCCGAAATCACCCCTGGCAGCCCTGCTGAAACCGTTTGAGGCATTGACCCTCTTGATCAGCGCCATTGGTCACGATGTTGGCCATCCAGGAGTCAATAACGGCTTCCTGGTCGTGCTCAATGCCCCACTGGCTCAGCTCTACAACGATCGATCCGTTCTCGAGTCCTTTCACTGCGCCGCCTACTCGCAGATTCTGCGAAGATATTGGCCGTTGGCCTTTGAAAGTACCAAGATGCGGAGTCTGATGATTAGCTCCATCCTTGCCACTGACATGGGACTACACTTTGACTATATGACGAAACTCGGTAATCTTCAGGAGAGGTTCCAGGAGAATCACTCGACTGACGGCTGGAATGGGCGTACACTGGAATCCGAGACGGCGCTGATATGCGCTCTTCTCATCAAGTGTGCCGATATTAGCAACGTTGTGAGTCTATATTCCGTTGAACAGCTCTCCGTCTGACGAGGTGTACTAAACAAATATGCCTAGGCGCGGAAGTTTGACACTGCTTTGAAGTGGATGTACATTCTTTGCGACGAATTCTCGAGGCAAGCCTCGATGGAGAACCAAATCGGCATCTCTTCGTCCCTGATTTCGGAGCCTCGGAAGGATTTCCTCTCGCTGGCGAAGGCACAGCTCGGTTTCATGAATATGTTCGCCATTCCTCTGTTCCAAGGTGTTGCAGATCTGTTACCGTCCATGCAGTATACCGTGGACGAACTGGAAGGGAACAAAACTCTTTTTGAGACGGCCATCGAGGATCTACCTGAGATGGAAGAAGACAGGAAGAAGCGTTTGCAAGGAACGCTGTCGCCGCGCAGTATGAGTATCGCGATTGCGCCTCAAGACTCGAGGGACTCTTCATCGGGTAAGACCCTAGGCCCGGCACAGCACCTCAATGACCACCCTTCCGCAACGAACGAATCTGGCTCGAATCAGCCCGGAGAGTACAGAGAACTCAATGGGGTATCGAACGAATTCGATTCTGGTGCGGACTTTGCCGCAAGCGATCCATTCAGTCTGCATGACGCCGAACACCACGTGGGGCGTCGCGGAAAGCAACGTTGTAGTGAAACCACTGAGGGTAGCAACTCTGTCCCGTATTCAGCGGGCGACTGGGCATCCCAAGCGACTAGTGCTACGACCGGGAAGATGCCGCTGTCGCCCAGTACTCAGGGTACTAGCATTATCAGCCAGGAATCACTGGAGCGTCCACCAGACGTTCAGGCGGCATCTTCTGACGTCAACCACCTCGCACCGCCCATACCCCCCACACGGAACCAATGACTTCGGAAGAGGACCTGTCTAATGGCGCCAAGGATGATAAATCTTTGAAGAAGAGACCAAGTAGATTCCGCATGAACGCACTGAATCTCTTCCGCCGACATAAGGGCAGTAGCTCTCCATCACGTGGGGAATCAGGCGCAGGGGGTTGAGGAGTGTAAGAGAAAGGATCTTAGCGATGAAAGAAGCGCCCCTGATACAGCTGCTACACAGTACGATCTGCCCGTCCCAAAGGTCGGCAACATTGGCTGTCTTGGAGACGGATCCCTCAAGACGAGGCCTACCGAGCAACGACACAGATGCATGCCGAACATGGACGACTGCTGCTACTGCCGTCCCCACATGACTTCTTCCATGCGAGTTTTTACACTCCGCCATAGCGTCTGTTGCAAACTTTGTTGTGGCTTGCATACCATGTCGGTTACAGCTATACACCACTGTAATACTGGCTCTTGCAGTTGGGAAGATTATATTTTCGTGCCTTGGTACAGGTTCTAACCAGGCAACCACGGCTTAACAGAGCTATTAGTATACTACGGAGAAGTGACTTCATCCTAGTTAAGCGGATTTGCAACCTTGAACAGCGGCTATAGAACGGGCGGCCATATACCCTGGGGGCCTCCCGCCGCGAGCGGGTTTTGGGTTGCGGGTGACTGCGGTCGAGGAGGCATCAATAGGAGAACAGGACGTCGCCCTGTCAAGAACAAGAGGCTTTATGAAAGTACGAAAGTTATCCATGATGACTGTTTTATGACCACACCTACTTTTCTTCTTCTCTTGCTTGATTGCACTGTTTCATGATGAACAAGAAATGCGCCGTTTGGCATCATAACAAGCCAGGATGCATATCTTGAGAGCGTGTGAGCCCACGGTTATAGTATAGGGCTTACTTATAATGGAAGAGTTTTAACGTCTAAAGGATAGCTCAATAGCGAAGCCAAGCCAAGTCAATACTTGGATAACATTCTCAACCCCTTGAATAGACGTTTCAATATTGCCTTCTATTAGTTTTGATTAATTCTGATGTCCGCCAGCATGATCATATTTATTCAGGATACTTCTGAAGACTTGAACACCACACTATCGTCTTCACCGTATCGCCGCGTCTACCTTCTATTAGGGTTCCATAGGAACCCGATCAAATATGCCATTCATGTATGTTGTCGGGCGCTGCTCACAAACGCTGACGCGCACCAAATTCGGTAGTTTGTGGAGGTGTGCCGTATAAGCGTCGATGGCGCCATTGGTAACATGGGCATCGTAGTAGTGCTTTTGGGCAGCGTCGATGACGCTGGCAAAGTTAGTATATCGGTTCTGTGCTTAGAACCTGGTGCGAGGGTTGCGAGAAAAATGTCTTATTAAGTGACAAGCGGCACACGGGTCAGATGGTTTGATTTTGGGTAAGGCAGGTCTGTGTTGCTACGATAACTAGGCGTGAAAAGGGGCTCCCGATATTGACACACGCTAGATTCGTGGCAGTCTTGATCTCACGAAGATAATTAATCAGGAGACGAATACTGGAGGATTCCGGGTACTCCCTCGCGTTTATAAATTCATTAGGCAATCTCATACCAACGCAACACTGGATTAGACAAGAAAGGGGAAAAGGGGTTATTGTAGAGCCCGTTATACAGAAAGCCTAAAGTGGTATCCGTTGTGTATCAGTCAGAACCGCAGGGCTTAAAGCAATCATATCCTCTGTAAAAAACCACTCTCGTTAATATACAGAAATCCTTCCCTTAACACACCCTCCCGCTCATTGGGGCGCTACCATGCAACACCTATAACGCCCCCCGGGAAACCAGCTGACAGGAATGCAAAACATGTCTCCTTTCCACTACTCCGCTGGCCAAAACAATCCTCGAATGTCCTTATCCGATGAACGGTATCCGGGTAGGGACACGTTTCCTGTATTCGGGATAATCCTCCTTGTACTTGTTCACCAGCCACAATTCCTCCTCGCGTATACGGATGCTGAAGAAGCGCCACAGCACGGCGGCGTAGCCAACAAAGCAGACGGGGTTGCCAAGGACGAGCTGCGTCCCGAGGCCCCACCAGAAGAAGGCGAAGTAGGCCGGGTGGCGGATGACGCTGTAGATGCCCGTGGTCACGAGCTCGTGGCCGTCGAGGCACGTCTGGACGATGTGGTTGAAGCTCGATCCGGCCTGCAGCATGGCCGCGGTGCGGATGAACTGGCCCATGAAGGTCAGGATGACCCCCAGGAGGAGCAGGACGGGGCCCGTGTAGAGCGGGGCCCAGGCCCGGCGCGGCCAGAGCAGGTTGGTCACGAGGCACTCGAGCATCGCCGCTGAGTGGGCGATGGCGTAGTGCGGCCAGTTGGCCGTCAGCAGGAACGCCTTGACTCCGGCCTCCTTGGTGTTGCGCCGCGCCGTCGTCCAGAACTCGAGGAAGTGGAACAGGGCCAGCGCGCCCACGAAGAACGGGATCCGCCACAGGGCCGACGACGTCAGCGTTAGGATGGCGACAAACAGGGACAGGCAGAACGACAGCACGTTGCCAGGGCAGAATGCGCGCACGGCGATGCCCTCGAGCGACTTCTTCCCGCCCGGGTGGTACTCGAGCCCCGGGGGCCGCGGCAGGGCGCTGAGAGGCAGAGTCGGGTTAGCACCTGGGTCTTTCTCGGCGGCGGATGCTTGGGGAGGAGGAGGATGCAGTTTTGTCTTGGACGTGTCTATGACCATGTTGGGGTACTGGCGCGAGCTTCGGCGGACGTGACGCTTGTTGAAGCCGGCGCTGATGGGGGTCATGGGCCCCTCGGCCCACTCCCCGAAGGAGGTGCCGCTGGCCCAGCCCTTGGGACTGCTGCCACTTCCGCTGCACTGCCATTGCCGTTGGCCTCGATCTTGGTGTCCTTGGGTGGGAAATTGGGCACCATGGGCGAGACCAAGTCTTCAGCCTCCAAGTCATTGGTCAACGACAGCAGTGGTGGCGGCGCAAGCGCATCTTTGGTAGGCACATCATCCGCGGATGTACCCTCGTCAGAGGTGTCTTCCTCTGGCCTCATGGGCTTGCCCAGAGACGGCGAAGGTGGACCAGTGTCTGACATATCAGGGCGTAACGTAGTTTCCAACGAGACAGAAAAGAGTTATGTGTGTGACGCAGGCCCTCAAGGAACAGTCACAGTGACTGACGACGACTGGGGAACCATGACAAGAGATGCCTGAAAGAGAAAGAAAAAGGGAAACTATGGCTTACCCATTGAATGAGGACTGCATCGTGTCACAAAGACAGGCTGTTTCCCTTTTTGTTGTCGTGAGGTCATACGGGTGAGGGCAGGCAGATTGTGAACAAAGAGATCTGAGATGCAAGGGGTATGAGCCTCGCCTTCACACAAATCCAAGACCAACACTGTCTACGTAACGGCAGTGAAGTGAGTGAGCGACTGGCCCTATTTGGTTGTGAGCCGCATTCTAGTCGTGTCCACTTCGGTCGTGGCACTAGAGCAGCATGTTTCGCATGGGATGGAACATAATGTAGATACAGTAGAAACTACAGGGGACCTCTTTGGGGAGGAGGCCTAACAATGGGCGGAAAGGTGCGGCAGTAAGTACATGTAGAACTTATTACCTAAAGAAGGTAGATCCCATAGAAATAATCCGCAGGCGGAGTTCAAAGGCAGGCAAATAATAATGTGTCCGTACGATAGATAAGCTTTGATGTGGTAAAACACTGCACCGAGCACTCGCCCCGGACAGAACGTATAGGACCCATTATGTATAGGGCGTGCAGCAGTCGTCAACTGGGATGTCATAACAGGGTGCTCCGGGTAAACGCGGGGTACCTAGGCTTACTTATTTACCGTACACTCCTCGAGTCCTGATAGTCATTAAATATATTTACTTAATCTACTGCACCTAGGCAAGTCCGAACTCCAAGCTTCTCTACTATTTTAGAAAGACCACGGCTCCGGTCATCGTTATGCAGCAGATCAACTTAAAAGAAATTGACGAGGAGGAAAACTTGCGCCGCATGCGCAAAGGAGACATGTATTACGCTTTCACACCGAGCTTGGTAGCTGATCGGAGACGATGCCGGCTTGCCAGTGAAGAGTTCAATAAAGCTGGTGACGTCTCCCGCCGGCGTCTGGTAGAGTTATTCAAGATGTGAGACCATATCCCATACGCCACTACACCATATATACCCAATCCTGCCTTTTCCTGAACATCCTTCTTCTTCTATTTAGGATCCAGGACGACAAGTCGCCTCTACCACCGCCAGCTCCCACTCCCCAAGAGGACGAGGACCTCTTGGCCAAGTATGTTTGGTGCGACGGGCCAATCAAGATGGATTATGGACGGAATGTGATGTCGGTACTTGCCTACACCTGTCGGTCAGCCATGACGAGCTAACCAGCACCAGGTTTGGGGACAATACCTATGTCAATTCTAACAGTACTTGGATTGATACTTGCCCCATAAGCGTGGGCTCGCGCATCCTCATCGGTCCCAACTGCTCCTTCTTCTCTGGTGAGCACCCAGTTGATCCGTTTGTCCGCAACGGATACAACGGCCCCGAGATGGGCGCGCCCATCATCATCGAAGATGACTGCTGGATCGGTGGCAACGTGACCGTGCTGGCGGGCGTGACTATTGGTTGGGCTCAACGGTAGGCGCAGGCAGCGTCGTAACCAAAGATGTCGCGCCGTATACCGTGGTAGTTGGCAACCCGGCCAGGTTCCTGAGGGCTGCCGTTGCACCCCAGGCCACAGAGAAGGCTTCGGGAACCGCGGGCGCCAAGTCCACGTAAGAAACAGATGAAAGCTGTCTCATCTCATAGACCGCCTTGGATGGAGAAAGACGAGACAACCAGCACGAGAACGTTGATCCAGCCCCAGATGAAGGGAACCCAGGTTGACAGCACAAAGTTCCCATTAAGATAGACAGCGCCGACACTACCAAGCGAGTCAGTACAAATACGAGAGTTAGGCCATCGAATAGACGAGGGAGCAACTGACACTACACCTGTGACGGTGCCGGTGAATAGGGCCTCAATGCCAGCTATCAAGGCGTATATGACGGGTACGGTCCACATATACTTCCAGGTCGTACGCCTCTTCCCAATCTGCATGGCGAGAGCCGCCGCCGCCGCCGCGATATGAAATATGGCATAGAGAATGAATGTCCATAGCAATGTAAAGCGCCAAGAGTCCCAGATGTTGTAGAGCGCATAGTAACAGCTTTCCGGCGGCCACGAGAGAGAGGGAAAGGCAGGGACCTGGTAGTTGCTGGGCGGGCAGTCGGGGCGCGCAGATCTCTGAACCGACCTAGATTAGATGACGAAGGTTAGTGGACATATCGCGAGAGAGGAAGTCCGGGGTTTTTTTCTCTTGTCGCGACTCACGTATGGTTGCCCATCAGGTTTGTCTCTCTCCGAAAATCTGCGGTGCGAATGATCAATGATCTGGTTTGGTATTGATGATCAACATTTGGCGTTGTTATGTACATGTAGGTAGGTGCTAGGTTAGATTGATAGGTGCTGCTAGGTAGGGGTGTGTAGGGGTGTTGGGCTCATTACCTAACTGAAAGCTTCCCCTGTTCTGGGGTCGTTTTAGTGGGTGGCTTGGGCTGACGTCGTGCCTCGGCAAATTGGTAGGAGCTGTCGCCGAGCAAAGCACGTACATTTGATGTGACCTCTACCATCTCGTCTGGGCATGCACACAACCAGATAACAACCAGAGAGAGCGCAAGCCGATCAACCCATATGTAGACCGCGCCGGTGCTGACGCACACAAACATGTAACAATGTCTGCGGACCGACTCTTGACCACTACGCTGCGAGCCTACCAGGAACCGCACCGGCCCGCCGACGTCGACCGACTGCACGCGAGCACCGCGACGCTGCTGAGCAACCTCAACAACCACCTCAACATCTCGCTCCTGACCTCCCAGCTCCTCACCGCCCGCGCGATATGGGGGGAGCCGGCGCCCTTCGCCGTTGCGGGGGACGGTCTGCGGACGTGCCTGCGGGTCCTGAGCGTCTACAACACCGCCGCGCTCCACGTGCAGCGCAACGAGGAGGAGAACGCGAAGCTGCGCTGGGGCCAGCAGCCCGTCGGCAGCGGCGTCCGCTGCGACACCTGGGCGCGCGCCGTGGCCAAGGGCGCCGACGACCGTTCGGCGCGCTGGAAGCACCTCCTCGTGCTCACGGGCACCCTCATGGGCATGGAGAGCGAGGGCTGCCGGGCCCTGTCGCGCGGCCTGCGGGCGACGCTCGAACAGGCCGTCGTCACGGCCGCCAACCTGGCCCTGGAGGACACTAGCCGGAGGAGGCCATACACCGGAGGAGAGCTCGGGTCCAACGCGGTGATGCTGGCGCTGGCCTACGTGTTCCCGGTGCTCTCGGACCACCACAGACAGATGCTCAACTGCGACCTGGTGCTGCCGGCGGCGGTGCGGGCCATGACCGGGCCGGAGGGCTTTCAGGATGGCGACTTCCTGCGCTCCATATCGGCGGGGAATGTGGCAGGCCATGAGACGTTCTATAGGGCTTCCCCGTCCTCTTTTGCCCACGTTCAGCAGCTCGAAGCGCGGCCGCTGCCTCAGAATATGGGCCCCTTATCGCGACTCACCGCCTTCGCGGTGCAGCATGCAGCGGACTCGAGTGTTGTCTTGGATACGCAGGATAGACTCCTCGCGTTCTCGGCTGGCTTATTAGAAAGATGGCGGCAATGCCCCTTCTCCCCGGTCGATATCTCGACAGAAGCTGCTGTCCTCCCTCCAGACATGCTTCGAGGCCCCTGGGCTATGCTATGGCGGCTTTTGAAGAAGATCCTGTACACCGTCGTTGCTACCGTGCAGCCTATAATGGGGCGATGTCTTTTGGACCCTCGACTGCGTAACGATGCAACGGCCCCAACCGTCGCCTCTAAAACTCTTCATACTCTACGAAACCTCTCTTTTATATCGTCAAGGCAAGGGGCAGACGCCTTCCAGGTTTACGTCTTCACATATATGACGTCGCTCGACATCATCACCCGCTACCCCGACGCATGTGTCCGCTTCCTGCAGGAAGCACAACCTACCGCGCCGGGCCAGCCAAACTCGCCCGCCCTCACGCCGCTCGACCAGGCGCTGACTCTATTCTACCTGAACACGGCGGAACACCTCCCCCTCTCGCTGCCCACCCCAGCCGCCGAAAGCCTCGTGCTGACGCTGGCGACCGCGCACCTCTCCGCCGTGCCCCCATCGTCCTCTGTCGCGGCCCAGCCGACATCGCTGACCCTCCCCCCTCTACGAGGCCGCCCACGCCGCCGTCCTCTCGGTGCTCTGCTGCCCCCAGCACGCGGCCCTGGCCATCGCCCTGATCCCCTTCTACATCGACATCCTCCTGGCCTCCTTCCCGGCCCGCATCTCGCCCCGCCAGTTCCGCCTCGCCTTCAAGACCGTCGTCCAGATCGCCAGCCCGCCCTTCCCCATCGCGGCCTCGCACCCGCTCCTCGCCGAGACCCTGCTCGAGATGCTGCATTTCCGCGCCGCGACCGCCACGACGCACCCGCTGCCCGCCGAGCCCGGGCCGGCCAACGGCGACAATAACGTCATGAATGGCGAACAGCAACAACCGCTCCCGCCGGTATCGGAACAGACGACGCTCGTCCTCTCCTCGTCGACGCCTTGCCGTTCCTACCCCTGCCCATCGTCGAGGACTGGCTCACCCGCACCGCCGAGGCCATGAACACCGTCGTCGACCCTGCTCTGCGCGAGGTCGTGCGCAGCCGGTTCTGGGACGTCCTGGTGAGCGGCGAGATGGACGTCGAGCGCGCGGCTATCGGGGTGGCTTGGTGGGGCATCGGTGGTGGACGCGAGATGGTCATGTTGAATCAAGCCGCCCCTAAACGAGACGGCGAAGTCATGATGAGCGGGGCACTAGGCGGTAATAGGTCGGAAGCGTGCAGGTTGTGATGATGTATCTATGTAACGTATAGGCAGACACGACGTCGCGGTCTTGGAGGCCGAGGCGAGTAGATTATGATAATCAATTCATTGGGCTTCAAGTCATTGGGGAACAGAAAATGCATACTGCCAAATGGCATAATCAGTGTTAAGACTTTGCACGGTACAACAAAGACGAATGAGTAAGTGAGGCATTGGTATATATAAATATATCCCGAGTTTGGGCGAGCCTATCGCTAGCTCTATGCTACAACGCTATACGCTGGGGGATGAATTCCAAAGTAATCTATGAGAATGCCGAACCAACCATAAAATGATAATACGAGTCACCTATACCCTATGCAACCGATTCGAAGGCCAGTGACTCCCATCCTAATGCAAATGCAGCGATTACGCTAGTTCATGTCCGAACAAGGCGGGCCAAGCCCGTACCTTATACTGCAGTACTAAGCAAAACCCGTAACCGGATAAACCTCAATGTAAGCACTTCGATCGACCAAACGCCAGAGCCCCCTTTTCTCCACGCTAATGTGCATGAGAAGTAAAAGCATTGCTCAGTCCCAGAAGAGACATGCCCAAGAAAGCGAAGCCAATGCTCATGTTGCGGTTATGCTTCAAGCTCAGGCTTTCGACAAAGAGCTGCAGGGCCACGCTCGCCATGATTCCGGCGATGGCGGCGAAGAGGCATCCGTAAAACACAGCCGTGGGAGTATGGTTCGTCTGCTTGGCCACATGGAACCACAGAACGGCAAGGCCCGCCCCCAGTGGCTGGATCAGTCCGCCTAGTACAGAAGACCAGAGCATGGCCTTTGCACGGCTGTTGAGTGCCATGTAGAGCGGCAAAGCCAAGGCAAAGCCCTCGGAGATATTGTGTACGAAAAGTGCGAGGAAGACGTTGAAGCCAAGGCGCGGGTTCGCATGGTTCGTGGCATAGGTTATGAAGCCCTCGGGGAACTTATGTAGAGCGATGGCAACCGATGTTTGCAAGCCTATCGACAAAAAGCCGTTCTCAGCTACGTGGTGATGGTGCTGAGCTTCTACGTCCTCGGTGTGCGTCGAGACGGAACCCTCCCTCTCTGGACGGCCTTCGCGAACATCGCTAGGATCTGGATGATTGCGACTATCTCTGGAGTGTGTCCGGCTTGAGCGACAGCTTGGGCTTACTAGAGCAACGCTGTGTGTCTCCTCCTGACCCTCCTGTTCATCTAGCCTCGTCATGTCATGTGCTCCAGGATGAAAACTACCCGTGGCTGTACGCAGCAACGTCGAAGCACGGGAACCAGTGCGGCTACTCAGGTGTTTGAAGCATTCAAGGCCACAGGGATCCGAGTAACCATAGCAAGGCCCGGACTCGTCACAGTTAGTTTTAGTGTCCTTCACAAATGACATGACCCGTTTCTGCACTTGGAGTATTGAAGGTCTTCTATCCAGTGTTGTGGTCTTGCTCCGAATAGCACGGTTGGGGAAAGGCTGAATCACGGTATCACTGTCCCCGGTCCCTGGCCTTGCCAGTCCAGCCGGCTGACCGCTCGCTCTAGTTTCGGTAGTTTGGGAGGAGAGTAGAGGAGAAGATTCGGTGGCGTGTCCGTTAGTACCTGTCACCGATACCCTTCGGCTATCAAGGTTCCCACCTGGGACCTCGCGGTGTTGATGGGAGCTTCTCGCCCGTGACTGCCTCCGAGTAGTATCATGGGCATGGGCGTGTCCCTCATGAGCGGGCTCCTCGTGGCTGTGATCGCAGTCGACTACATGCGAGGGCAAAAACTGATGGAAGACCCTCGACAATACTTGGATTCCGACAAATCCACCGATGAAGCATCCCATCAGTATAAAGCCAGATGCTTGTTCCGAGATGCCACCCTTGTTAAGGTAGCTCTTTGCCTCAGGGAGCATGCTGTAGAGTGACATGAAAATCTAGGGTGACCATGTAAGTAATATGCTACAAAAAGCACCTGCATAGCCAGCCGCCATGGAGGAGTGCACGGTACATACCATGATACCAAAGCTCAGACTCAGCGAGCAGGCCTGGAAAGTGCTATTTTCCTGGATGCGGAAGTCCCGCTTCCCGGGGAACAGACGGACGAGCTTGTCGACATAAATGATACTCGCACCGAAGACACAAGCTACGATGGAAGAGTCAGCATACCAGACGAATATATACGGTGTACGTGACTTGGGTCACCCACCAATGCCGGCCACGACACACATGATCCACCCCCTCGTATCGTTATTGAGACCTGTTCCATCCATGGCCTCCATGATTGGTTCTGATCAACGACGTCTCGCCGTTGGGTGCCTTGCAGTAGTCGTACCCTTCGATCGGGTTCGCAGGAGATCTGGCTAGGCTGGTATCAGGGGAGCATTGGCGTGTCGTTCGTTAATCGTGGTTCGTTTCTGGGAGCTGGGTAGAATCGTGAACAGGCGACTGGTGAAAGGACTTGGAACGAATGTAGTCAAGAACAAAGAAGTGCTTCTGAACGGACCAGCGCCTTTTGTATAGTATATGCACAACAAGTAAAGGAGGGAGTAAGACGCAGCTTCACGACATGGGCAGACATGGAATCATCAACCAGAAGGGGGTACCTGCCAGGAGAATGAGTCGTTGCAAGCTTGCAGTAGCAGGAAGGAGGCCGAAAGCTAGTCGCGACAAGGCGGTTTCGTACATTTTGTACATAGGGGTGCATGCGTTTGGACCTATGATGGCATGCCAAGCATCCCGCCGAAGCTGCATTGCAAGCACCTTGATGGCCATTTTCTATAGGGATCACCGCAGTAGGAACGCCCGCCAATGGTCGGTGAGAAGGTAGAGTCTGAATCTTGTTTTTTCCTTCTGCCTCCCGGCTTGATCAATTTACAGAACACGATCATGCTGTCTCTTATTCAGGAAAAGACGGCAAGGGCGACGCGACTACTATCTTCAGCAACCGCGCATGGCATGGCAGGGCAAGATCGGTGCTAATCAGGGCGGCCGGCAGATCTTTCAATGTTAACCACCTACGTCGTAGGCAGGTAGGGTAGGTGGTGGGGCTCCCTGCACGCGCGGGTAGATACCTCAAGCTTCTGGCAACGTCGCGCCCCGAGCGAATCAGAGTGCAACTATTGCCTTCGGCATAGTGTCCATAGGCTGGCAGTGGACTGCTGGGTGACCCAAAGTGCCTCTGGACAAGACTTCAGGCCTAACCACATCTGAGTAGCACCCAAAGCTGTACAGTTCGATATGCTGCAACGCTCTCATTACACTCGAATGGCAAGATACAATACTTACATAGAGACTCGAATTCATCATTGATGCTGTCTAACAGTTCAGTGGCCGTTATTATGGAAATCTGTTGACGCGTAGTTAAAGGCCGGCTGTTTTGGGGGGGGGGGTGACATTGGTTACAGGGTCGGGTGTCTTGTCAATGTCCCCTACTGGGCGGGATGACTGGCTGGTGGTACTCCGTACTATGTATCGCACTAAGCACAAACTGCACACATGCAGGATTGTGAAGCGTGAAGCGTGACCTCCTCAACAAGTCAACAGACAGTAGATGGGATTTCAAAGACGGCATAGATAGGGTAGGAGGGATCGAGAAGTTATATGCTTCATGTCCGATTCCGATCTCTCATCAACAGTCAAGTGCTCCAAAGATTCCCATGGTTGTGACGCCCAATCACGAAAAGCAGGGATCGGTGCCGTACCTGCAGCCCAGGCGACTTCCCTTAGCCTTGTCCTAACTCGTCTCGAGGCTGAGTCTTCGGTGTGAATTTTCCCTCCCGATTCCCCTTCGAGACCAAATTTGGAACAGCGACCACCCCGCCATCACCACGAGGGCCGTCGAGATAGCAGGTGTAGTACTTCCCACGTGCATGAGTGTTGCTCATACTCTCATAGTCACCTAACGCCTGACCTTTCCTTCCTCTTCACCTAAATACCCCCCCTTAATTCCCTCGTTCGTATAAAACCTCGATACTGCCAGCGAGTTCCCATAGGGAGCCAGTCAAGAGTTGCCAGGATGTCTAAAACTACAGTTGCCATTATCGCCGCTGCCAGTGCTGGAGCAGGCGCCGCTTTCACAGCCGGAATGTATTCATTACGTTCCCAACCCGATCGCAAACTCGACACCAAGACAATATATACCACTACAACCGTATCAGCAGGCGCTGCCTCGGCACCGCTGCCTATCCCCGCGAACCAGATCTTTAAGCCCGCCAACGCGCAACAAACGGGTCTGTCCACCTCGGCACCCGCAGCCCTCGACACTGCGCCTGTGGACCCGTCCGGTCTATTCGAGTATGGCTTCCCAGGCCCCGTAGCCGACATCGCCACGCGCGCCGCCCTCGTCTCCTCCTTCGACCGACGCCTGCGCAACCCGAACTGGGTCATCGAGCACATCACGCCGGCATCGCTCGCCTCCAAGGATGCCGACCGCAAGCACAGCACGTTCCACGAGGACGACGCGGTGCCCGACAAGTTCCGCGCCAAGCTGAAGGACTACTACCGGTCGGGCTACGACCGTGGCCACCAGGTGCCCGCGGCGGATGCGAAATGGAGCCAGACGGCCATGGACGAGACCTTCTTCCTAACCAACATGTGCCCGCAGGTGGGCGAGGGCTTCAACCGGGACTACTGGGCGCACTTTGAGGACTTCTGCCGGCGCCTGACGGTGCGCTACCCCTCAGTGCGCATCGTCACGGGCCCGCTCTACCTGCCCAAGAAGGACCCCGCCGACAACAAGTGGTACGTCAAGTACGAGGTCATCGGCAACCCACCCAACGTCGCCGTGCCCACGCACTTCTACAAGGTCATCTTTGCCGAGGACGGCGCCGTCGGCGGCAACGTCGCCATCGGCGCCTTCGTCCTGCCCAACGCCCCCATCCCCAACGAGAAGCCCATCACCGACTTCGAGGTCCCCGTCGAGGCCGTCGAGCGCGCCAGCGGCCTCGAGTTCGCCGCCAAGCTGCCCGTCCAGCGCCGCAAGCGTCTCTGCGCCGACACGACCTGCGCCCTCGTCATCAAGGACTACGCGGACCGACAGAAGGCCTTCGCGAAGCCTCCTGCGAAGCGGTAAAGACGGAATAAAGGAGGGGGAGAGGAGGGCATTTGTGAATAGAGAAGAAGCCAAATCAGTGGCGTGGATATCAAAGGGGTACGCCCGCTTGTCACAGGTGGAACGCAACCTTAACTCTAATCTTGCATCGTTTATTTCTTGCAGGTCGTCGAACTTTAGTTATTAGTCGTCTGCTTTTTGAGTTTGGCCTCGGGCTTCATAACGAAGTGGCCCGTCTTGGTGATACTTCCATGGAAGCTTTAGGTCTGGGATGGCTTCAATACTAGGTATCGTGCCTGGATTTTCAACGCAAGTTATTTGGTTGACGGGAGAAAGTCACGCAGAGACGAGGTACATCATGTATATAGAGATACAGATAGCATAGCATAGCATCTTTGGCAAATTATGCGAAGAATTCATCTTCATAATCATGAAAAACAGCAGTGTTCAGCGTCAGTATCTGGGTGGAAGGCCCGAGAACCATCAAGATGCCCTCTATGCACCGGGAAATATTGTAGGTAGGAACCCGATTTACTCTGAAACACTCTGGTCTGCCCATTAAAAAGACCACGCTGGTATATTAAATCGATTCATTGGGTTTCCAAACCACGGCTACTGTTATACCACATGCATGGCTTCCTGCTCTAAGGAAAACCAAGCTTCTCTACCCTTGCGGTTCTACCGCACCCTCGTATAGTTTCCTTGTTTCTGCTCTGCTCGCAGGCTGTCCTCCTGACTAGGAAGAGGAGCCCTCCGTCGTGCTGCGTTTGCGGCAGCAATCGCGTCCATTGTTGCGTTCCGGGGGGGACGGGAGGTGGTGGAAAGCCGGCAGGTAACACAAAGTTCGTTAGAGGAGCGAAACCGGGTGGCGCCATGCCAGGAGGTGGGGGAAGAGGGACGCCTGCTTTCTGCATCATTTCCGCGATCTTAGCGAAGTCTGCAGGGTTGGTAGGATCCATGCCTGGCAACGGCGGAGGCGGCACGGCACCGTTCATATCGGGCAATGGGAAGGGCAGAGGGATAGATGGTTGTGCGAATCCAACCCCGGGGATCTGGGGCGGCGGAGGAATGCCGCCGATTGGTAGCGACAAGCCAGGCAACCCCCCACCGAGTTGCTTGATGGGCATCTTCTGGTCAACCAAGCCCTCAGCTTCGTCTTCTATCTCCTGCTCCTCCTCCTCTTGACGCTGACGGCGGCCGTCTCGCCGGTGCCATGTTCCTTGCGCCTCTGCGGCTGCCTCTCCTATATGATACCTGTCTTGGAAGATTTCGGTCTCGCCGGGTCGAGCACGAGACCAAAATCTCGTGATCCTGTCGTTGGAGCCCGATGCAAGTATGTGACCTAGTGGATGCCAGTCTAATGACCATATTGCGAAGTCGTGTGCATAAGGTATCTTATGCGCAGGGATATAGTCTGCGACGGTGCAGACAAGGGATCGGAGCTTTCGTAAGGGCTTATGCTGATAGGCTGTCCGGCCGGTGTATTGGGCTCGTCCAAGATGTAGTGGAAAAGGGAACCCTCAGAGCCACCGGTACTTAGTAGGTTCGGGTGTGTAGGATGCCAGGTCAAAGTGGATATATCCTTCTCATGGCCTTTTAGCAAACAAACATCACGCATCATCCTCAGATCGAAGACTCTGGCAGTCTGATCTCGAGCTGATGTGGCAAGGCAGTTTCCCCGGACCCGCTCGAATGAGGTCTTTGTAATGGTGTTTTTGTGTCCATGGAGGGTAGTAAGACAGCGTCCTGATCTAGGATCCCACAATTTCACTAGATGGTCCTTGGACCCTGATACGATGACTCCTTTGCTGGGGTGCCAATCGCAGCTCTTTGCGTCCCAGCCATGGCCTTGTAGTGTATTCTCTGCAACACCTCCACTGAAATCGAAGATTCTCAGCGTTGAGTCATCTGACGCTGTAACGAACTTGGTATCATTTGGGCTGAAGGCGAGATCTCGAATTGGGTCCTGATGGCCATGAATTACCTGGACGTTGTTGAAGTTGGGTTGCCAATATTTGATGGTACCATCATGGTCGGCTGATATTAACCAATCATCACTGTGGGAATAGGCCATCGCACGGATGGCAACATCGTGAGCCTGCATGATAGTCTCAAAGTTGAAGCCAGTGCCATTCCAGAGGGTAAATTCGCCACTGCTTGAGGCGGTCAGTAGCCTACGGCCCTCTGGTGTCCAGCGAACGATATTAACCGGATGCTTGATCTTATTGAGGGATGAGTGTAGGTGCTTTACAGGCACCGAGTCCGCCGGCCTTGTGACTCGCGCCAGTGGAGGAAACATCTAGGGGCATATCAGCAACGGCTACAGAGCCTGTGGTGTTTGTATCATTCACTTACATCGACGATGTAACTGGCACTTGGCCGCTCAGCTTCGCCTCTGAAAGAACCCTTGTACCGGGGGTTGCGGTTGCGCATCCAATGGGCCATGGTGGCGCCATAGTCGGTAACTGGCCGTCGGCCCCTAGCTCGTACAAACCTGCCTCCATCGTCTCCTCCGCCTCCTCCGTAATCCCCACGATTGTCGTAGGACATGGTGATGGTCTTTATCTCATGGACAAGCAACGAGGCGCGCGCCAACCGACGTATTGATGTGCGGCGAGGTGTCTTGAGATGCCCTGCTGAGCGAATAATTGTGGCAAAGCACGTCAACTGTACATCCAATAGAAGTCGGTCAGAATGATCATAAGGTCATGCTAGTAAATGGAGTGGGAATGCAAGCGTGTGAGGATGTTGATGTTCAATGTTCAATTGAATTGCCTTTGTTTGAGCCTCAAATGGCTGGGATCCATTTCCAAGGGTGGTCACAGCCGCAATGTACATCCAGACTGTACCCTCCTGCTTATGTAAGGGTCATCCATTTTATTGGAAGGTCAATTGAACCTGACCCCACATCTCTTATAGGTGTGGAGGAAGCCCATTGATGAACAGGGGAACGACATTGACTACATGTTCCAATATATCATTGTCAATTCAACGTGGAATATGTTGTATGCCAAATCCCAATGGACTGAAATCCGTAAGTGATTATATCAAATACTTTTCAGTTCCAGATTTGAGATAACCCAGCCTGCAATATGGCATATGTATGAGCGTTTCTAGCCGTTGAAACTGCACGTACCTGGCAGTTGAACTAATCCATAATTTAACCAGCTTCTTCTTCTGCTGCCAGACGGGAACCCGAAATGACCTCCATTCCATTCGAACTCTACTCAATCTAGGCAGCCCTTCATTTTCGCCATTATCTCCACCGATCAGTGTCATCACGAGAGCAGAACCTCCAGTCAATTTCAGCATAAGCCATGGCAATTCTCCTCATCTAGGCAGGCGGGTGAAGAATGAAAGTGCTACATATGTTCGCGGGTGATGTGCCAGCAGCTCAGGTCTGGCCATTGATGAGCTGAATTCAAGGTTCCCACCAGCACATGCCAGCCCCACTCGTCGCTGCAACATCAAATGGACAGTTGAATCGGCAGGGTCCTCTGATGCAATGAATTTACGGAGTACAGCGTCCTCCTATCTTTTCCGACACACCTTCGCATGGCGATAATTAAAATGGGATTGATTCGCCGTAAAATAACACACCTTGGCACACTGCATATTATGTTGTTATTGCTGAGCAGCTTGCAGGATAGCATTCCAGGTCCATTGACCAATGGTTATCCCAGCTGCGGCTTCCCCTCCCCGACTGCTGTTTTCAAGTTCTTACCTAACTTGACGTATGTCCCCTGATACTTTGACGTCCTCGCCCCTCCGCGCAGGATTTGGACAGGACAAATTCCCATAGCTCGACACACCAAGCACTGCTTTGCTTTGGATGTAGGGTGATGTGATTTTGACCTTCCCCAACCCTTCATCCCTCTAATTTAATACCTTTTTTGCCTTTTACCAATTCAAATTCGACTGCAGCATTCGGAAACAGAGCGAGGAAGGAGCTCATTTCCCTGTATTGCAGCTCAAGCCAACGAAACCAAACTTATTAGACTCAAACCTTGAAGGCTCGGCCCCCTTGTCCAAGAAAACAATTGCGTGCCTCGGCGCCGGTGGGATTTTGACGCCACTGACGGGCGTCGGTTGCGAAGAGTCTGATTCACTGTCTTAATAATCTGTTCTGTTCGACTATAATAATCCTCTTGCTGGCTTCCACTTCATGTGGTCAGAAGATTGAGCGTGACCATTGGTGGCAATTGACAACGTTGATACGCTATGGATTCCGCAACGACAACTGCCGTCGAGACGGCTGCTGTTTCTGCCTCGCTGCGCAGAACCGACAAAGCTGCCGTCGAAGCCGTCAAGAACGAGCCTAGACCGGATGGCACAACGCCGGAGGGAAAGACGTTCATCAGGAAATACCGGCACGTTGCGGCGATACACTCAAAGGTCCGCCCTTCAACGCTTAGTCACGACTCTGCTGCTACACCAAGTTTTGTCGGATTTCGAAATCTGATGGTGATAGTATTAGGTACGGGCTATCTCCCCGTTCAATCCCGCCAGCATACTTACGATATACAGTTGTGGGAAATGTGCGGCTCATCATTGAGAACCTCCAAAAGGTAGGTTATTGATCCCCACAAAGCTGCGTGGCGACTCGCACTTACACATCCTCCAGTATGGCAATCTGGTATGCCTGACGTGCCATGATTTCAGGCGCCAAGACCTCATCCTAGGCCTTGCCCTTTACTTCCTGATCCCGTGCTTTCTCTGGGTTGCCCACTCAATTGAACTATACGCGGCGCAGCAAGCCAAGGCTTCTCGTGCACTTGCTATCAGCCGTGGAGGATCGTCAAGCCCGACTGTTGATCAGCAGCAGGTTTTCAAGTTGATGTGGACGAGAGTTCGTTGGGCCCACGGCGTCAATGCCACTCTCGCTCTCACGGTTACCAGTTTCGTGGTCTATAACTACATCCACCATCCGCTAATTGGGACCCTTACCGAGTTACACGCCATCGTTGTTTGGCTGAAGACAGCTTCGTATGCGCTCACCAACAGAGACCTGCGGCATGCTTATCTACATCCTATCAGGGGCGAGCTGGCATCCCTACCCGAAATATACGCCCAGTGCCCATATCCCGAAAACATCACCATGTCCAACCTGGCTTACTTCTGGTGGGCACCAACCCTTGTGTACCAACCCGTCTATCCACGTACGGAGAAGATCAGATGGCTCTTCGTCCTTAAGAGGGTCGGCGAGGCGGTCTGCTTGAGTGTCTTTATCTGGTTCTGTAGTGCGCAGTATGCCGCGCCAGTGCTGAGGAACTCGTATGACAAGATCAACTCCTTGAACTTTGTCTCGATTTTGGAGAGGCTCTTGAAGCTTTCTACGATTTCTCTGGTCATATGGCTAGCCGGTTTCTTTGCTTTGTTCCAGTCCACTTTGAATGCCTTAGCTGAGGTTACACGGTTTGGCGATCGGTCATTCTACGATGACTGGTGGAATGCTGGCAGTTTGGGCGAGTATTGGCGAATGTGGAACAAGCCTGTTTCGCACTTCATGAAACGCCATGTCTTTTCTCCTCTGGTGGGACGCGGGTATAGTTTCTTCACTGCTAGTGTAGTGGTGTTCTTTATATCCGCGATTTTGCACGAGTTGGCTGTGGGTGTGCCAACGCACAACATCATTGGTAAGTGACATCCTCGATGCTGCTGAATTCCGACCAAGCTGACACAGAATGGACAGGGGTGGCGTTTCTCGGTATGCTGCTACAGCTTCCACTTATCACCATTACACTTCCATTGGCCAAGAAAGAGGGCCCTACTTGGAAGTTGATCGGAAACTGCATTTTCTGGGTATCGTTCACTATCTTCGGGCAGCCGTTTGCTGCCCTTATGTATTTCTATGCCTGGCAAGCCAAGTATGGCAGTGTCAGCAAGCAATTGGCTGTAGGGACTGCGGGCAGCTCAACATAAAGGATGATGAGGCGACTGTATACATACACTAACTAACACTCAGCCACGGCCTTGACCTTGAGTTGATCAAATAATGAGTATCGAAGTAATAGGAATGGGAAAAGGCGCTTCAACTGGTACGAAACTCTACACATGGGGGAAAGAAAAGAGGAGTTTCATAATGGTGATGCTAATAAATATTGTCCACACATGACGTCTCTATGAGTCTATACATATTGAGCAAATCAGTAACTGTGAGTTCTTCGAGGTGTTATAGTTCCCTTCATGTGGACGTCTCCCTGTCATGGCAAAGGCACTACTGTTGCCCCATCAGGCTGTATTGTACTGTTACATCTAAGTGGCGTAATGATAGGTATCTCAAAGTCCTGCCGATCGGATCAAGCTATGCCTACCCTAGTGGCTGATGAGATAGGTCGGTCGGTAGTTCATTTACGGAAAGTCTTGTTCGAGAAACAGCGCCTTCATTATTAGGGGATGTCTATTATGAAGGCATGTTTCCTAGTGGTATTGTGTGGTTTGGGAACCCGGAAAGTCGGGAACAAATCGCGCATGGTAAGGTTAGGTGGGATTGGGCTAGCTATAGTGGATCGATCAGCTAAGGTTAGCGGGCGTCAATGACGACGCTTGCTGGAACCTCCCTTCATCTTCGTACGACACCGGAAGATAACAACACAAACAACTACAACAACAACACTATGAGATTGATGGGCACGAGTTGAGAAGCTGACGAGACAAGGGATAAACACCTACACAATGGCCCCGAGTGATCATTATGACCAGCCGCAGCGTCGCCATCTACCGCAGCGGATGGCGCGTCTGCTTCCATTCAGCGCGTCGACAACGCCGCTGCAAGCCACCACCTATTTGCTCGGCATCTCGCTCTTCAGCATCTCTTTCCTCGTCTTCCTTAACAGTGCCGTTTCCTTCGTCATCACCGATCTGATCGGCCTCAAGGAGGGCGTCGGCGACATTGTCGGCACCCTCGGCTTCGTCGACGAGCTCGTCGCCCTCGTCGCCTGCCCCGTCTGGGGCCTCGCGAGTGACCGCCTCGGCGTGCGCTGGGTCGCCGTCCTGGGCTACGCCGTCATCGCCCTCGCCCTCGTCGTATTCGTCCAGGCTCGCGACGTCTACCCGAGCCTCGTCCTCGCCCGCATCCTCTTCGCCATCGGCGCCACCGCCGCCGCCACCATGGTCACGGCCATCTTGCCCGTGCTGACGGACGATCACGGCGCGGCTGGCGGGGCCGCGGACGGAGAGGAGTCCGGCGGCGCCGCGTCGAGGAGACCTGCTCGGTCGAATCAGAGAGACAGCGTGGCGATAAGCTTTGAAAGCGACGCCACGATTACGCCGGAGACCTTCACGCGGACGGCCGGGGATGGCGAGCACGGCTCAGAGACTGACGCAGAAGGCTCGGGAAGGAAGCCGTCTGCACTTGCAGGGCTCGTTGGTTTGTTCACCGGGTGCGGCGCGCTGGTGTCTCTTATCTTGTTCTTGCCATTGCCAGCCCAGTTCTCGAAGCGTGAGGGTGTCACCCTGGCCGATGCTGTCACCTATAGCTTCTACGTTGTGGCAGTCGTATCACTGTTTGTTGCTATTTTCGTCTTCGTCGGACTGCGGGGCCTGAAGGGGGAAGAAGGTAAAGGCTGGCGGATGCTCCTGGGCTTGCGCGGAAAAGGGGCGCATGGCTCGGAGTCTCATGAGAGCAAACCGCATAAGCCTCTACCATATCATCGTCTTCTACTTTCGTCGATCCGGCTTGGTTTCACCGACCCGCATATTGCCCTTGGTTACCTGGGCGGCTTCGTGGCCCGAGCCAGTACCGTGGCCATCAGCCTATTTATCCCACTTTACGTTAACACGTTCTTCATTGGCAACGGCTTCTGCCAGGGTTCACCCCACGACCCGTCGCCCGAGCTCAAGAAAGAGTGCCGGGCCGCCTATGTCTTGGCCTCCATTCTGACTGGCGTGGCACAACTCGTGGCCCTGCTGTGTGCCCCTGTGTTTGGATATCTCAGCTCAAGACGCTGGCGTGGTGTGAATATGCCGGTTACTGTGGCTACGCTGTGCGGTGTCATCGGCTACTCAGTTTTCCCCAGGCTCCAGAGCCCTGAGTTCAAGGATGTTGACGGACGTGGCGGGGGCGGCTATGTCTTCCTGGTCGCAGCACTACTCGGCATCAGCCAGATCGGAGCCATTGTTTCCAGCCTCGGCTTACTGGGCCGTGGCGTGCTCAAAGCCGACACGGCTAAGGCGCCCACCTCGCAGCCTCAGATGGATGGGACAGATGAGAACGCTCCTCTCCTGGAGTGTTCAAACGGGGCTGCCCCGGAAGACGAGCTTATAGCCTCCAGGGTGCAGTTGAAAGGATCCATAGCTGGTGTATACTCGCTATGTGGAGGCGCAGCAATACTGTTGCTCACAAAGCTGGGCGGCTACCTATTCGATGTCACGAGTACGGGTGCACCATTCTATATGATGGCAGTTTTCAATGCTATCTTGCTGGCGGCAACTCTGGCTATCGATTTGGGACGCGGGATCAGGGCTAGATCTGAGAGGTAGAGTGTGCAGGATATTAGCCAGCAGTATAACCAATTTCATTAAATTAATACAAGCCTTGTTGCTCATTTTGGCATAGGCATCACCAATGTTTCCACGCGTGGCTTTACGTGACTACGGAACGCTGATGCCTTTCATATTTTCTCGTCCCCGTTGTTTATCTTTCAAATGTTTTGTGTCGTTTGCGGAATTATATTTATCTATAGTCTGGGCACAGCATTGGCAGCGAGGAAAGGGAATGTTATCTTGTCCAACACATGGAACAAGCCAAGGCCGTGATAGTGGAAGGGCCAGCCAGGGTCGGGACACGAGACCTTGAGTGCTGGGCCCGCTCACATGGCTTCGTCAGAGGTTCCTTGCGGATGAGCTTGGAAGGATGTAGTAACATGGTAGTGCCTACTTTAGGGGCTATGAGATCAGAAAAAATGTCTATTTCACTCGGTGGCATATCAGTTGGAAATGAGGACCGTGACAGTTAGGGGCTGAGGACAGCTTATGAGACTTGCTGCCAATCTTCAGTATATATCAGCCATACAAAGCTCCGTCTCGAATACAGCATCAAGGTCATGCTGTTGTTCATGCTCCCAGGGTGGGGGTTGTCGGGAAATAACATCAACCGTAAGAGCAAACAGGGGCTCCAATCAACTAAGCCGAGGAAATGAAATTGAACCGCAAGGCTCAAAGATCATCCCCAGACAATGTCGGCGAAAACTACATGTTTGTTCAAGCTTACCACGAGGTATCGTGGACAATAAGAGCAGCCCAATGATGTATGCCCATTTACTGCTAAGCGCGAGGTTCTGGCGCAATATACCCAATGACTATGAAATGGCTCAACTTCTGTGATGCTCAGACCACAAATCATTCTCTCCCAACTCATGGTATTGCCATGTCGGGATACTCCAATAAAGACATCTCCGGCAGCGAGCTCTTGAGCTTGGTTGATAACCACCAGACCTCCTGGATGGACGATCACGATAAATTTCGTGGCGCATGAGGAGGCGCCCAGTAATCTAGTAGTAGAATATTCAAGGTGGCCTTGCTTGGAAGTGCCGGAAATAGGTAGTTATCCTTCCAAACATCTATCTGAGCCCAGGATCTGTGATGATTGCTTGATAAATGGTATTTCCGCGCCTCGATTTCAAACATCGCCTCGGGGACTGAGATAACGGCCAGCTCCGGTGCAACCCTCTCGCCGCCCCATGGTTGTTATATATCTCGCATGTTAGGTGGCGTTCTAATGCCAGGTACGCAACACATCCCATGTAGATCACGTTTCTTTCCCTGGTCTGGCCTGGACCATTGATATGGACGAAAGGGGGACTAGGCCTCGGGGATGTCCTGATGGTGGTGTTGGAGAAGCAGCCAATAGGCGAGGCGGCACAACAACAACACTTTGCCCTCTCACCTCTGGTTGAGATAGAGCTAGCCTGGTCGTCTCCCACTCGTGCTGGTGGGCTGGGGGTGGGTTCGTTCTTTCTGGTTGTCACATATGCGTTGGCGTTGAGCATGTCGCCCGAATAGGCAATGAGCTTCGCAGCTCGTTCGGCAGAGTGACGCAGACACCCTTGCGAAAAGCCCCGACCTTCTGGAACGGCGCTAGAAGCAGTCGGAGCGTAGTGGTGGGTGGTTGTGAGATGCCGGTAACTGATCACATCATGGGCTTGTCGACAATGCCAGCGTCATTGTGCAACGTGCAGAAGAAAAAGCAATTTCTGACAAGCTCACCGGCCTCACGTGCACGCAACGCATGCTGGCCCTCTTCTGGAAATCGGTCAAGCTGTTGGAGACGATGGTGCCTATATCATGAAGCTCTATGTGCGTGGCTGTCAAAGTTGTCAACGTATCATCTTTCGCGCTACTGTCTGTAGCCCCAATACAAGACGGCGATCAAGGTGGTGATGTCGGTTGCACCAGTGTAGTATACAATCGCCGCCTCCAAACGTAAGCGTCGGCGTGCATGTTGCAATTCCAGGCTAAGCGACACCCGAGTAGTATCACCATGCCGGTCCGTCGGTGAACGGAAAAGGGATCCGCTCTGGAAAACGGGCTGCGTTTGGTTCCCAGGGTTGCCAAGCTCGAGTGCCTAAAGCGGTAGGAGCCGCGGATGGGGACGCCTGATTGGTTCGCCTCGTCATTTGATGGATCTCCTCTGGTCTCAGCCTTTTGCAGAGCTCCGAGGAGATATAAGATCCCAATCTGCCACGATCCTTGGCCGTACATTACGAATGTCACCATTCCGTCTCACTTGCGTCGAGACCCCTTACGGAAGGCAAGCCACAAGCGCGATCTTGTTTTACACTGCTTCTATGTATCAACCTTGTATGGTGGTCACGAGCGCATAGCGAGCCGTTATTAGAAGGATTGAGGCAGGCAGCCAAGCCAAACAACTAATACACATACGTGATCCTGGCTGACCGCTAATGGCAAAGGCCGCATCTTCGGTCAACACAGCGAGGGAGTCATCTCGATAGCTCCAACCCTCCCACACTGGACAGATCATGATAGACACTTTGGGCATTGCAATCCATAACATTGAAGATACCGAGATAGCAAGGCAGAGAGAGGACGTGATTGATTGGTACAGCTACTGGACTTTGGGGTCATGTACCAAGCGGTTCAAGCGTAAATCTCCTGACGGGTGACGACAAGGGAAAGTCAGTAAAGAGGGGTACCTCCATCATTTCCCAGCCCTGGGGAACCGAGAACAACCAGCTGATCACGAAAAAATAGATGTTGCAGCAGCAGCGCTACAGGGGGGTAATGATGCAGGTTCTTCAGGTGTGTTGCCAGGGAGCCTGACTGGAGGTGGAAGCCGTTCTCGGCGCCTTGCGATGTTTCCCTACATGTCTTGGCGCCGGAGACTCCGACCTTACCCCAGATTCACAGTAACCAATTATACCACAATGCTTCGGGTGGACGTTTCTTCGTTTTGATGCTGATAGACTATGCGTGTTCAGTGCCCAGAATCATCAGATTGGCCAATGATGCCCACGATTGGGCCGCACAGCAAACGGTCTAGGCGATCATCTTTGTTGACTTGTGAGATCTTTGCTAGTCGTTTGCCACGATCTGTATATCCAATCAATGTCTTCTAACGCCATGCGATCAGAGGACGCCTCGAAAGGAGTCTCAATACTCCTAGAATTTGCTATCCGGCAAAAACAGACTCGCCTGTCTACGCCTTCAGGCCGAGCTCCAGTACTTGGCATTTTAGTACAGAAGTCGATTGTAGACATTGCTTTTCCTGTAAAGAATGACGGTTGAATTGATAGGTTAGAACTGAACAGGAGTGCTTCCACTAACTTGTCGTCCTTGATGATATATAGGTATCTACTTATAGAATGAGTTGGTGGTTGTTAAGGGAATAAGGTCTCCGGAACCGGACAGCACACTTGGCGGGAGTCGCCGCCTCACGAGTACTGACTGTCTACAGATACCCACTTGTTCATCGATGAACAAGGCTGACTGGAGAAGCTGATCTGGAAAGCGACGTGGAGGTAACTTGCCGGTATCAGGAGAAATGCGTTTGGGAGAATTGTAGTCTTCAACGGGAATTCCTCGTGTATCCAGGCGAGTCCAGAGTACGAAGCGAGGAGGATGCCCTATTACTATACCAGATGCATAATGGCGTATATACGCCCCAGCAGTTACATTAGAATATGTACGTTATGTAGCAGGGCTGAATTCAGGCACAGAAATGTAGAGGATGGTTGTTGTCAAGCTGCAACGCGGAGCGGGTTTGGTTTTGGTTCCTTGGATTTTGGATTTCTATTACTTTAAAATAACTCGACCCCAGACCCGACCCTCGAAATTTCAACTGTACACGACATGTCTGCCTACCCACTCTCCACAACCACTTGAAGGCCGCATCGTTTGTTGTCGAATCTTGTTCTTGGCACTGCACTTGGGAGTTCATCTCTTGTCTCATCAATCCCCGAGACGATACTCATTCACCGCGTTGTTGCGTCCGCGTGTAGGGGTGGATGTCAGGCGTCCTCAGGAATCCATTGCGGTACTGCTAACTCCACTAAAGAGTGAGACCTTCGTCGACCTGTTCCACTGCCAGACTGCCAAAGTCGGAACTCTATATTTCCCATCGAGCACCCAGATGGACAGCCACCAGCTGTATTCAAAACACATCACACTCACTCCTACCACGGCTTGAGTGTACCTACCGGATTCAGTAGAATCTACTGTCCCCTACTGCGTACATCCCAGAAGAGGAGGGCAAAAGCGAACCTGACTTGCAAGTGGATCAAGCTCAATTTGGAGACGTAGTGCAGCGCTTGCAGGTGGTTTTATTTGCTTGGCCCGGGTGTCCTCGAACGATTCCAACTATTCCGTCCCACCCCTAGGCCTGCAAGTACCAGTACCGCCTGCGTATAACTCCGTACGCCACAACCAATCCCCATATTAGTCTACACACCTGGCCTGCCCTTTTGCCGGCGCAACATCAAGCGGATCTATCTTCTACCTACCTAACAACCTCCCGAGCCAAGTACTGGAAAAGTTTTGTGGTCGCCCTTGCAGCCGAAAGACCTTGGAACTTACAAGCTCACAGTATCGTACATCAAATCCATTGCCTGCCTTGCAGTTTTAGGACGAGACCTAAGGGCCGAAACTCCAAGAGTTCTCTATACACCAGAGTATATTCTACATACTGCTTCCACTCTTCCCTCTATACCGGATACTTCTCTGGCGCCCTTCTCCCCATTTTGTTACAAACCATTACATAAGAACCCGTCCGCCGTGTTTCTTCTTGTCACCAAACCACTTGTCACCACATACAGCACCACCCTTATCTCTGACTGTCTTCGCCCAACGACCTACCTAATCTGAGGCTCTACATCCCCCCCCCCCCGGAACCGCTTGGATCACTTCTGAGTCTCAACTGAGATTCCCCCTTCTCGAGCTGTTGGACCCCGGCTTCCCCAGATTATGTATTGATTAGCGTTGCAGACACGCGCTTCAGTGCCGAAAAAACCCTGGAATCGGACATTTTTGGTGTGTCTCGCCATCGCCGGTTGTTGTGTCTTTTTTTGGTTTGCCTCGATACCTGGTACACATCACTTACACAGAGTTTTGCCCGAACAAGGGAAACCCACTCACTCACGCCAACGCCGGCATCCCGTATAACTCTTGTATCATCGTTCCTTTCTCACGTCGCTTGTGAGAGGCGTTTGCCGACCGAACCGGCAATCGTCTCCTAAAGTCAGAAATTGACATGTCCGACAAGATGTCCATTGATAAGAAAGACCCTTCTAAGGAGAATTCGGAGGATGAGTCCCCCGTCTCAACTCCGGAGCATGAAGCTGGTCCTTCCATCCCTTCGGAGAACCAACCGGCCAAGCGAAAGGGTGGGCGCAAACCCGTAAGTCGATTTCCCCTTGCTGACGACCTGACAGCTCTGAATCACTGACTACACATTCTCCAAATATGTCGAAGTGTTTCAGTGCTGAAGGTTGCTGTCCTGAAGTCGCATCTCATTAACCCATCCGTTGCTAGATATATGCCACCTCTGAAGAGAGGAAGCAGAGAAACCGGCAAGCGCAAGCTGCTTTCCGTGAACGGCGGACCGAGTATATCAAGCAGCTCGAGGAAACCATCCGAGTACATGAGGGTAATTTGACCAATCTTCAGGCTGCTCATCGCAGTGCCGCCGATGAGTGCTTGATGTTACGATATAAAAATTCCTTGCTTGAGAGAATTCTCCTGGAGAAAGGTAGTCATTAAATTTGAAGTCTCATTATCGCAACGCCAGCTAAATCAACATAGGTATTGACGTTCAAGCCGAGCTTCGAGCCAAGACAGGCAGCCCAAATCTTGGTCCCACACACATGGCACCGAATATGGTTCAACCTCCTCCTCTCCCACGGACTATGTTCAACAGACATCACCATTCACGAAGGTCCGCCTCCAGCATCGCGCCAAAGCTTGAAGCCGTAACGAGCTCTTTGCCCCCGCCTCTTCATGGGCTCCAGGCTACCTCGTCCCCAAAGACGAGGCCCACACGCCCTCTCACGCGGCTTCCCCTACGAATCCAAATCCAAGTTTTGGCCAGCCGGTTACGTCGCCAACCACTGACCAGCCAGGCGTACGATCGGCACTACCCCAGCCGATGCGACCACCATTGCCTCCAATGCAGGGCCCAATGGCTGCAGCTGCTGCGCGTCAGCAAATGCTGCAGGCGGGTGCAAGCGCTGGAGCCAATCCCACTGCGCGGACAGCTCCCTTCTACCCGACCCCGTCCTTCCAGAACCATATCGAGCAACTAGGCAAGCTGACCCGTGTTATTGATACCTATTTGATGGGGCTTTGGCGTACTAGACTAATTCCGTTGTACAGAGCAGGAGTATGATGCCCCAAACGACATGATTGACGAGGTCGAACCCGATACGCCTGGCCCAGGCCCTTACCCGACACAGTACGCCGGTGGCCAGCAGCCGCAAGCGCACCAGGGCCACCAGCCTCACCACCAACCACCACAGCAGCAGCACGGCATGCCTATGCAATCGGTGGCGGGGGGAGCATCGGCACAGCAGGGTATGCCGCAAGGCGAGCAGCAAACTGGCCATAGCCAGGGGCAAGGGTATCCAAGCATGACACAACTGCTGGACCCTGCTCTCGACTGGGACCCGTTCGGCTTGAGTGCTTCAATGCAATTCCCGACCCAGTTTTCGTTCGACACGAGCAATATGCGATAATAACAGAAACACTTGGAGGAGGCGGAGATCTGGCCTCAACAACTAGACCTGTCCCAAGAAGCTCCTGGATTCCACTCAGCCGCTTTGCTATAGAACAGGGAGCTACGCTGTGGTTAACACGACTTCCAATGCTCTCTCGGTAGACCAACGAAGGCGCGCAAGACCTGTCAAGAAACACATAGCAGGCGGGCGCGACTATTAAGCTGGAACTTCGGGGCAACGGGATAGGCCTCTTTTATTATTTGATTCATACCATCTTTGGCACCTCCGGTGACCGGAAACATGGCCTCTTTGCCCGGCGATGCTCACGGGCTAATTTCAACGAGAGGGGCAGGGGAGGAACAGCATTGATACGATACCCATGGCAGGCGGTCACTGGTTTATTCTTGCGACAAATCACGGTTATTTCGGCGTTCACGACCATTTACCGGCAGAAAAAAGTTTTTGTTTCTTATATATTCCCTGCGTGTCGCAATCCCTAAAGGGACGGCACGGATCGTACAGGAGTACGGGATATCCAAAAAGTTGTTTTTTATTGCTTTCTTCAGTTCAAGAGATGGGCATCAAAATTCCCAAGCATGGCGGGTTACAAGATTCAAGTCCTGTACATACCTATCATTTTTCTTGGCGGGGTATTATTCTATTCCGCTTGTACCCTCCATAGTTACTGTCTTTCAAGTTTGCTTCTTACGTTCGGGTTAATGAGGACGGAGATTCACGGATGCTGTGCTGAAGAGCGTGGGATCCCCGGTTCACGGCACATACCCAAGGAATAAACCTAGGTAGGTCGGGGTTGTACATAGGAAAGTGTTTAGCTAGACTCCTTTCTCTTCTTCATGGGCATCATCATGGTGTAGACGCTGTATCTCAGGCTCAGCGGTGTATTGCCAAAAAGTACTACGGAGTAGTAGAGATTACTACTTGATTCTTTATTCGAATTACCTACTCCGCCTCATCTTCGTTCACTGCCCACATCGATTTTGCGCAAATTTGCGGGCACCGGAAGTTTCAACTCCCTAGGCTCCGAACAATTGCAAGAATCCTTGTTCCCACATACAAATTGCATGCTGTACTCCGTAATGTATCTCCCTTCTTATGTGAGATGGAGTATGGCAACCAACAAAGTCCGCAAATAAGCGTAGCGTGCCGCACCTCGACCCTCGATTTAAACACGATGCAAAGTAAAGAGTAAGCGCACTTCTCGTTTCAAGAGACCCGAGACCCTGTCTGTATGTCTTCGCTCCGTCATCAAGTCTCTTCCAGCAACTCATGGAAGCTCCTCACGCACGCATTATCGTACATCGGCTTTAGTGGCGTGGAGCGGAAATCGGAGCTTGGCACAGCGACCCAGTAGGATCATTAACGAGACCGAACTAACTACTTTCACCATAAACCAACTAACCTCTGAATAACCGTCAATAGATAGTAAATAGTAACGGCTATAGAATCGAGATGTTACACAGGGTCTTCTTTATTCGAGTGTTATGCGAGCGTAGGCAGCTTGTAGGAGTCTGGTCAACGGCACTTCTGAGCGATCCTGGCTTCAAAATCTCCGTCAGACGAGGTTTTCCCAAGCGGAGCCATGGGGCGACAACCGAACAGGTAGGCACTTTAAATTCCTCGCAGCTCAAGTGGGGCTTCGCACACAGAGGGCAACGACTCATTGTACCGGTACTTTCTGAAAGCTTCGTGTGGCTGGTGGTTTGCGTGGTTGTGCGTGCCGTGCATACCGGCCGAGGTTCGTGGGTTCGTGGCCATGGAGGGGTTGGTTGGCTCGTTCGCCCCGAAGCTGCCCAGGTTTGGGGAGGGACCAGCCAGGACTCGAATTCTTTCCACATCGGTCCAAAGGCCGGTGAACTGGCTCCGATTCTGCCCGGGCTTTGGTCATGATGTGTGCTGTTTGACCGGCCTTCTGACTGTACCATGCGCGATTCCACACTACTGCGCATCGTGAGATGACGAAGGCCACTCGGTAGGCCCACGCGCGATGTTCACTCGGCAACTGTGCGTCTCACGGCCGACACTTGCGGGCTGGACGTCGAACTCAACCTGCCCTCGTGATCGTGCCGGCCAGTTGTCTTTTCAAGCCTCCTCCGGAGCTAGTCACTAGTTGCTGTCCTCATGACCGCCAGCAACTTTCACTGACCTTGGCGAACACCAACCCCATCGATAGTACGAAGCAGACGCCGTGACGCCTGGTCTGGTCTAGATTGTCGTAGGCCATGAGTGGGTTTCGGTGCAAATGCCAAGCAGAGAGAGAGAGCTTCCCCCATTCGCCCAACTACTCCAACGCACCCACCCACGAGCCACAGTCCCATGGCCCACAACGGTGGAGTGGGAGTTGGAGTAGCTTGGTAGCATCTTGGAGAGACCATGAATCTGGTCTCCAACTGCGACAGCATTGCCGGCCAGGGCCGCCTTTCATCTCCAAGCCGCTCTTTACCAAGCGTCGTGCATCGTTGTTAGGTAACAGAGTCTCGTGCCAAGTGCCTCATTGCGTAACGTCCTCGTCGTGAACGAGTTTCGAAAGTCATCAGGATCGGTTGTTGTTCGTCCTTGCCATTGACGCTTGTCAACGTGTAGTCATCCATCTCCACAGCCTCCTGGCTCCTGATGAGGACGGGCCTTAGCTGTGGAATAGAGGCACGAATCCCGGGATGATTGGTGCCGGTTGATGGAAGAGATGTGGACGTTCACATGCCCATGAATGTAGAGAGTATGTAACTTGATGTTCGCTTAGTGCTGCGGACTACCACTTCAGTAAGAGAGAAAATGCAACACGGAAGATAAACGATGGCGGTCATCGTTGAGTCTGAGCACTTGCACAGGCATATTAACAGAAAGGGACATGATGATGACGGGACTGCCCTCTCGGAAATAGAGCACGGGTAAAACGAACAGAGAGAAGAACAACAGTCTGCTCAAGGAGCAGATAGAGGCGGGATGGTCTATTTATCAAGAGCTCTAGAAGGGCTGGGCTATCTGGTCAACTGTCTCTTATCTCTCCGCAGACCTGCCTGTTTGCGGCATGTGTAATGTCAAGCACAGGCGCCGCGGGAGGCAGAGAGATAAGGGACGGTCTATTATTATTATCAACCAAAAAACACCCCCGACGAATCCCACGCGCTGGTGCTACATACTTACATACCTGGTCAGAAGTTGAACACAGACGTTCGTTCCACCCCACGATACGATGGGGTACATATCCCCGACAGTGACAACGGCGGGTTCAGATGTCTAAAACGTCGACAGTGGTTTGACCACATACACCCAGCCCACATATCGCTCTCCTCTACCAGACTGTACTCCGTACTAGTACATGATTTACTACGTAGTAAGTAGTATTTTGCCAACTTCAGTATGAATTCTGTTGGACTTGTCTGTCTTGGATGACTCCAGTCGAGAGTTACAAAGAAAGATTGGAAGTTGGCATAGGCGACGAGGCATTAACATTTACAGGCTGCATATGTATACAGGCATAAGATAACTCTGCATTCGCTATTCCCGGCGGTTATCGTGAACTCGAGAAGTCACAGAGCTACCTAGCCGTCATGTTTGTCTGGCGGGTTACCAACCAAGTCTGCCACCAATTCATTTGTCGCAGAATCTTCGGCGCACAACAGTCTACGCTCCCTTGGCAACACCTAGATGCATCCAGATGTAAACCGATCTCTCCAGTTTCTTCACAGCAATAGTTGTCAATTGCTCTGCTGCAAGTTCATAACACGCCTGGCAGTCTACAAGTCGTAGACTCGTAGTGAGCAAATGGACATTACCCGGGTCTACGTAATGAATATTGGCTTTGCGTTGCAGCAGGTCGAAACCCTAATGAAGCTGCCACTGCATTGACCCGAACCCAAATTCCAATGCCCGAACGGCATTATTCTAGCTCCGGGTCATACCTATTGCTAAGTACACAAGCTCATAACCACTGGGCCAGTAAATACAGCAAGATGGGATGGTATTACCATGGAAGCTGTTTGAGTGCGTAGTACGTTGTGCAACTACGGTTTAATAAAACTGTACACAAGGTTATCGCTTTGAAATGGTTACGATGGTTGTATGGTATTAGGTGTAGGGTATGTATGATTAGGTAGGGGTAGGGTATGCATTAATCAATTTGATCGATAAGAAAGGCAAGAGCGGGCCGTGACGTACCTCCCAAGTCTGGAAACTCCAGGGCGGGCTGTTTTTGACGTCCACAGAAATGGACGCTCGGGCCACTCGCTACTGTGTTTTTGGCCTTGGGGCTTTTTTTCGCTTTCCCATGGACATTGATTGTTGTGTGGACAGCAAAATTCAGGCCTGCGCACCAAAAAAAGAAGATCAGGTCAAAGAAGTTTGAGGGAGCAGCTGGTAGCCAGCCACGCCACAGAGCAGCCAAACTGGGGAAACCTGAGAGCTCAGAGTGAAGAAAGGCCCCAATTGACCTGACGCATTTGGCCCAACCAATCCTTGAAATCGGCCGAACCACTAGGTCGACCACCACGAGAGAGATTTCAATTCCCTATCGCACCTACAGGATATGACCTATTGCTAGGTTTGTATCCTTCCTCGTCTTCTTCCTCACTCCTCTCCTGTATCGACTTGATAGTCTCTTTTTGACTCGTTTGTCGTCCTTAAAGCTACGCCTTGCTGAAAGGCGATAAACAACTGACGGCACCATGTCGGTCGCGTCCAAGGTACGTTCGGCTGCTTTTTTCGCAACCTTTGGTCCATTGCGCCCTCGTCCGTGAAGCTATTCCAAATCCCACATGACCCCTCACCTCACCTCCCCAGCCTCAGTGAAGCTGCAAGGAAAGCTATACACACCTACGTACCTCTGGGTGTGTGTGTCTTTGTGTGTGTTTGTGTTGTGTACGCGCGCATGTGTACATGGACACCTCCCCACCACTGCGATCCTCGCACGTCGCCTTCAGCTATTCTGGGCGTTGCTGTCGAGATTTTCAACAAGACCGCCTTCGACCCAAATTTTGTCATGGACTACTGAGCTAACAATGCCTTCCAGAACCTGTTCGACCTCCTCGGTACGATTGAACTTATTCGCCCCAGCGGCCAATTTCGAGAGAAAGCTGCTGCTACGAGCGGGGTACGAAGTGCTAACCTAATTCAAACTATACAGGCAATGACGCCGATGGAGACTCCGACACCCCTTCCGGACCCGTCAAGACGGTAGACAAGAACACCACGCGCACCACTAAGCGCACTGTTGAGCCCGTAGCTCCCGCCAAGTCCGTTACCGCTAACACTGGTGCTCGCCGTGGTCCTGGCGGCAACGAGGGAGGTTAGTACAAGAGCAAGGTCACAAAAAGCCAAGAATGGGAACTTACATGGGAACTTCGCAGCTTTCCGCGATAAGAACGCCGGCAGCTCCAGCAACCAGCGCCGAGGCACCGATGAGGCTACTCGTGGTGGTCCCCGCGGCGGCCGTGGCGCTCGCGAGCGAGGAGGCCGTGGTGGCCGCTACCCCCGTGAGCGTGATGACCGTCACACCAAGAGCGCTCCCAGGTATGGCTAATCTATACTGCACCCTCGAAACCCCACTAACTATTTTTCAGCGGTTCCGAGAAGCAGGCTGCCCAGAGCTGGGGTGCTCAGGAAGGCGAAGCCGAGGCCAAGGATGAGCAGGTTGGCGAAGCCATTGCTCAGACTGAGCTGAAGGAGGCTACTGCTGAGGATGCCCAGAACGCTGATGTCATTCCCGAGGAGGAGGACAAGAGCGTCTCGTACACTGACTACCTCGCCCAGCTGGCTGAGAAGAAGCTGGCTCTTGGCGGTGGTCCCGACATCCGCAAACCCAATGAGGGCAGCAAGGCTGACAAGAAGTGGGCTAGCGCCAAGGCTCTCGTCAAGGAGGAGACCGACTTCGTCTCCCCTACCGCCACCAAGACCAAGCGTGAGCGTGAGCGCAAGGAGAAGCAAGTTCTCGATATTGATCAGCGCTACGTCGAGCCCGATCGTCCCCACGGTGGCCGTGGCGGCCGTGGTGGTGCCCGTGGTGAGGGTGGTCGTGGACGCGGCGAGGGTCGCGGCGGACGTGGCCGTGGCGAGGGTCGTGGTGGACGTGGCCGTGGCGGTGGTGAGTTCCGTGGCACTGGCGAGTTCCGCGGTGGACGCGGTGGCCGTGACAACGCTTCCTCCATCAACACCAAGGATGAATCGGCCTTCCCTAGTCTGGGCGCCTAAACTCATTGAGTACTTGCTCGGTCGCTTGTCAGCTTCGACAAGCCAAACTACGGCACATACAACATAGGTCATTTGCTTGACCGGACATCTCGCAAGCCATGTCTATATTCTGTCTTTGGATGTAGACCTGAGCTGTCGAGTTTAGCCCCGAAAATACTGGTGGGCATCCAGTTCCACAAAACATGAGGAATAATGTCTGTACATTTCCTCCGAATCGATGAAAAAAAAAGTTTCTTTCCCTTTGATCAACCCTGACTGAGCCGGTATGGAAAAAAATGGTGGCCTCTTGGGAAGCAATGGATGATTAGGTTCTCTATGGTGGCCATCTTCTTTGCATGTACTGGTAGAACTCGGTCCGTCTTTTGACTGCTAATTCATCAAACGTAAAAACTCACTGTACTATATTGGCATCTGCATTGGTGAAGTAATGGGTGACGAAGCTGTGCGATTTTCTTTGTATGGCTGGACAAGGGGACTCCAGGATCGGCTCTTGACTTCTGCAGGGTTCTAATGCCTCCTTCCTTGTTGTAGCAAAACTATAATATTGTGTAATACCTAGCCCTTCAAAGGCATTATTCGCCTCGAAGCTTTGGCAAACAGTGCCATGGGCTACTTATACTCGGCTGGCGAATACCCCTATTCTGTTGGAACAATACCAATGCCAAGTCTAGCTACATAACGTCGATTTACGTAACTCGACAGGCTATTGAGACCACTTCTATCAACTGGGTAAGTTCCTTCGTCTTTGCTTCCCCGTCAGAATGGACTACGCCAACGACATCGTCTACGCTTGTGAGCGCTGCGGTAAGATCCTGCCCCAAGTTGCTACTGATAGCGATAGCAAGGACCCGGAAGTCAAAGACACCGCAACCTTACTGCGCATCTTTCTCGGAGCTTTAGAAGCCCTCCGAGACCATGGTGGGCAAGCCGTCGATGCGTCGCCCGCTACTGCGCGATCAACACGGCTGTGTCGGCGTGTACCAGTTTCCCCTAGTTCCTGCCGTCGCTGCAACGGTGGCAATGCTGCAGCTGCTGCCGGTGATGGCGGCCACTTGCGGGACTCTGGCGCTGCACAGCTGTCGGCATTACTATCGTCGTTGTCGGTAATGTGCCGCGCATCCCTTTAAGCCACCGACGAGGAGATCGGAGCCGCCACGTGGAGCTCATCGTCGTCGACCACCAGCATAGATATGGCGGACGGCGTCGACTACGACGCTCTCCACCCCCAACCGCTCCTGGAGGGTCGCCTCTACGCCGTGACAAAGATGGCGCCGGAGTACCCGTTCAGAAACGATGGGGTGCCGGCTCTTGATGCGCCTGTCGTCACACTGACGCCCACTACTTATCAGCAGACGCCTTCTGCCCCAGATCTGGCGCCGGCGGACCCGACGCGTCTGGCAGCGCCGAGTTTTTGCCAGGACAGAGGTCCTCTTTTCTTCGAGTATGATGAATAGAGGGGAAGGAGAATAGCCCGCCAGAAGAGCAAGTAAATTTCAACTCGAAGTGGCAGGGCTGCCACACAATGCTGGTGAGGTAAGTAAGCAATTGCTGTTATACTACACGTGGTGTATAAAGGGGAAGCAAGTGCTACGAGATAGCACATTCTGCTGTGATTTGAGTAATGAGAATGATGGCAAGATTAAAAACTATTTAGTGTCAGGTGCTGGCATGCTGAGCTCTGAAATTCTAGTAATTGCAGATTTTTCATATTTCAAAGTGTAATTGCTCTTCATTTCCAGGTATCCAAAGCTCGTTCAGACATTAGGAAGTTAGCACTCTGGGTATTGGGGGAAATAGGGCCGCTACTAAACTGAAGTATACGAGCTACCCTATTCCACCGTGTGGTTTTTCGGATAGGGCTAGCTCGTACATTTCACTCCCAACAACACACGGCGCCTCAAAACACTCCGGGCCACTGCTGCACGATTCTTTGACAAAGTTCAATGTATATGGGGATCACTGTCGAATCTGATATTCTCAATAACGCAACTGGACCTTTGTTACCAAATTGGCCGAGTCAACTCGAAAGCGGCCTTATCTACAAAGACAACACTTCTTCGACTCGCACAACGCTTTTGTAGTGACAACAATGGAATAGACATGTCTACAGATGCAATGCACTACCCTTCGCCGCAGTGGAAGAGGTCCTTGGCTTTTCATTATCTCTGGAAGTGACAGCCCCCCATTGGAGTGACTGCGCTACGAAAAGACAATCACAACTACTGCTTGCTACTGACCGACAAGACAATCGAGGGCGAAGGCGAGGGCGGGAGTGAGAACGAGGAGGAATGGCTCTGCGAGACGAACGACGCCATACACGAAATAATGCAGAAAATCGTGTTCGACGCCGACTTCGACCCACAGAGGTATTCGGATGTGGCTGTACATGAGCTGGGAGTAGCAATGACAGTCGAATTTCTGGCAACGCTATCGGTTGATATATGATTAGTTATATGGATTCTGCTATAAGACGCCTGAGTGGTCAGGACCTACCGTTATATAAACACTCAGTCCTAGCTTGTGAGTACATGGTGATGGGCAAGGGCAAGTCAGGAACTATTGTATTTCCCAAGGGTCTATAGTAGCCGCAGTGGGCTGTTGCCCGGCTACAGATGAGACGACTTCTTTAAGTCGTGTATATAGGGGTAAGACCAAGTAAATATCAGGCACGAGACGACCAGTTTGGTCGAGGTGGAACGCAATATTTGCGCTCCACGGCATACTGGCTCTTCACATCTAACGAGGCATTGACTTTGTATAATGCGGCATTACTATAGCCCCGTCTAATTGTAATAATGTCTTCTTTCATTCATGTCTCATATCGTAGAAATTTGTCAATCCTAGCGGCCTTTTTTTTTCTTTTTTGTACACCGTCCCTATTAACCAATTTATGCCTTCTGGACCTTCTCCTTGATGATGTCCTTCAGGGTAACGGCATCAGCAGCGAACTTGCTGATACCCTCACGGAGCTTCTCAACGGCCATCTGCTCCTCGTTGAAGTCGAAGCGGAACAGAGGCTCATTGTTCAGGTACTCCTTCTTCTCAAGGTTGAGAGAGGAAGCCTGCGAAGAGTCAAGCTTCTTGGGGATGGCGTCGGTGGAGTTCATCATCTCCTCGAGCAGGTTGGGCTACAAAAGAGTCAGCGGACAGTATCAGGTGGCCGTGGAGGAATATCAAAACTTACAGAGATAGTGAGGTAATCACAACCAGCGAGCTCAGTGATCTCACCCAGGTTGCGGAAAGAGGCACCCATTACGATGGTCTTGTAGCCGAACTTCTTGTAGTAGTTGAAGATGGCCTTGACGGAGGCGACACCGGGGTCCTCCTCCTTGGTGTACTCCTTCTTGTGGGCAGCCTTGTACCAGTCAAGGATACGGCCGACGAAGGGGGAGATGAGGAAGGCACCGGCCTCAGCGGCAGCAATGGCCTGGACGGTGGAGAACATCAGGGTCAGGTTGCAGTTGATGCCGTGGTCACGCTGGAGGATCTCGGCGGCCTTGATACCCTCGAAGGTAGAGGCGATCTTGATCAGAATGCGCTCCTTGCCAATGCCTTGTTGCTTGTAGAGCTATTGGGTTGAGAAACACGTTAGCTACGCCACACAGAAGAAAAGACCGATGTGATGGGGAATGCAATTGAGTTGGTACGCACCTCGATCAGGTGAAGGGCCTTGTCGACGGAGGCCTTGGTGTCGAAGGAGTAGCGGGCATCGACCTCGGTAGAGACCTTGCCGGGGACGATCTTGAGGATTTCCTTGCCGAACTCGACCAGGAGGCTGTCGAGAGCATCGTCGACTTGTTGGTCGACGCTGCCACCCTTCTGCTTGGCGTAGGTCACGGCGTTATCGATGAGCTTGGCGTATTCGGCCTTCTTGGAGGCGGCCAGAATCAGCGAGGGGTTGGTGGTGGCATCCTGAGGCTTGTACTTGTCGATGGCTGCAGAAGAAGACGAATTGTTAGAGGAGCTTGCTCAGATTCGGCAGTGGCGGGGTTATGATGTAACTTACTGGCAAAGTCGCCGGAGTCGCAGACAACGACGGTGCCGGTGGCCTTGAGCTGGTCGAGAGAGTTGGACATGATTGCGGTATGGAAAGTGTCTTGTGGTGTGTGATTGATTTGTTTGTTTGTTCGTGGTATGACGATGGAGAGAATGGGAAAGGATGGGAGTTGGTAGTTGTAGTTGTCTTGTTGAGTCGGTTGTTGAGAGGGGCCAGCTAGCTCTTCTTCAAGGGTCCCGCCTCTTCTCTTTAAAAATCAATGGGCGCGGGGCAACTTGCAGTTTCACACCTTCACTTGCCTGAGCCATTCCTTGGAAAGCCGACGTCAACGTGGGTACTGCAGGTCGCCGTGTCCAGCTTAATGGCCCCTTACGGCTAGCGAATGAGGTATTATTGTGGGATGCCCGTGTGCTAGAGCTTTCGATTTGGCTTTCATCAGTGGTCCATTGTCCGAGTCGGACCACAGCAGTCCGACTAATACGGAAAGTCGACAAGAGTGTACGGAGTCCTGCAAGCAAGTCTTGGCTGTCGGTCTTTGCCCCTCCGTCACTCACTACAAGGGGCATGACGATGTCTGTCTTTGGCGCCTTCGTCATTTTTATGTGTACGCATCCCATCCCACCTACCCAAACCATTCCATATCTTCGGATCTTTTCCAACGCCGGATGGCCAGCTCCTTTTTCTTCGCCTCTCGCCGCTATCCCCGGATTTGCTGAGCAACCTGGATGTCATGATATGATACAAATGATACGGTATTATGTACCACCATGCATACATACATTGTACATACTACATCTTCGTGGACTGACTGATAATGTGCATCCACAATTCGCTGGCAGAATAGAACCGCTCTGGACCTTACTCATCGTCCTGCCACCTGCTGTCTGGTCAACGTCAACTTATCAAATGTGCTGCCCGCCTACACGTGGCTGCTCCCCTTGCATGGATTTCATCTAATTGGGGCGTTTGAGCTCACCTCGCCTCGTCGGTAGCTTGTATGTATCACAACTTTTTATTCGATTGAGTATGCGACAGTTGAAGCTCGAGAGCTACTAGGTTCGAAAATTAGAGACTAGCATGCTTCTAGTTGCCCGTGTCCCTATCACCGCTCTTTTTATAACTCAAGAGTATAGCTAATGTAGCCCCAACCCGAATCAGACATGTTTCGTTCTACCATTCTACATATCGAGTTTTATACAGCTTGGCATTCTCCCCTTCCACAGCTTACATACATATGCATCGAAGCTGTCTCCCCGCTGTTGCCCCCTCTCCCTCTCCGCCCTATCCGGGTAGATGCAAGTATGTAGGATGTATTCAAGTTGGTTACGCAGTGGGTCTCCGCCAACAAGGACTGGATCAATACAGCTGTAGCAGTAACGTATAAAAGACTTATAGAGAGCCCCTTTGGACCATCATACATATATACTTCGGGGATTGACTGTATAATTCCATATTGCCTAACGCCGAGACAACCCCTCCGCCGGGAGAACGGAGAACGAGGGAACGTAGACAGTAGATACCACGATATGTAGACCTAACATAAAAAGTGACAGCCAACAGCCTTGTCCGCCTGCTTGCCTGACTTGCTAGCGGCTCATGCGGCGGTCGAAAGATATGGAGCTGGTTCCGGCCATTCCGACCTGTCGGTGTCTCCCATGGTCTCTCAGTTGGCCGTCCACCGTCCGCGCCAGCAAGTTTTCCTGACCCTCATGGGGGTTCCACCAGCAAAAGCGAGGCGGCCCGAAAGGACCAGGATTGGCATGCCTCGACGTCCGCGCCGGGGCTATGACAGCCGCAGTAGCATGTCTTTTAGTTTGCCCAGATTACGTAGTTCGGAGCATTACTAAGATGAGGCTTTCGAAGGACGGACTCCATTCTCTTCTTGGATTTGCTTTTAACAATCGTCTAGAACTAGAACAAACCGATTCATGTTGTCCCTGGCGATCAACACGACTCCCTCCATCTTATGTCAGCAATACAGGCTTTCCGGACTACGCCTGGATTTCTTTTGATTTCCTATATCTTGTCTCGAGTTTGACTGAGAATATCGGTAAATCTGAAGAACCTGTGGACTTCTGAGAAAAAGAGCCTGAGGATAATTATGCCTCGGGCAGGGTGAAAATAGAGGTGAAAGCATGGGCGTCTTGTTCACCGATGACCTTGGTCAATAAATAATTGTTGCATTATGTTGTATAACGTTGCGTATAGATACGAATGGGATAACCTGGTGTGGCATTGTCGTGATAACCCGGCCTACGCCAAACTGTCACTGCCCCCTTTCTCTGCAGGATATATCGTGGGACAGGCCAAATGAAAAGGTCCTGCATAAAAGCATCAAACAAAAGAATAATAAATGAGGCATCCCGATACGCCCTATTTTTATGATGTACCAAAGAAGAATCCAATGGTCCCAAACCTGTTCGTCTGTCTCGTCGGCTCCGTCTATCCTCATGCAGTGCCCGTTCTGTTCTGGGTATATTAAAATCTCCGATGCCTTCGTTTCAATGAAAAGCCACCTGCGCCTATAGTATGCCAAACCACTAATGCGGTCTCCCCAATGAGAGGGGGAGAAAGTAGAAGAAAAGAGAGAGAAAAAAGTTGCCAAATGCCTGAAAACGCCAATGGGCTGAAAGAAAACGACATTTTTGTGTTTTTCTACGCAGTCTTCTCGCACTCTGTACTGACGATCCTGTGCTTCACCACGTGCCGCCCAATCATGGACCGCCCGGGCTCGAAGACGAGGGCGCTGAGCTGGCCGCCCCGCACGCAGCTGCTGTCGAGGCCGAATGAGTAGGGTGGATGTTGAGGCCCGTCCGGGCGTCGTGGCCGTAGACGACGGACACGCGCTCCTTCTTGTGCTTGCGGGCCCGCTGGGCCTGGTTCCAGGCCTCGCTCCAGGGCAGGCCGTCGCGCGTCTCGGTCGGCACCGCGATGTCGATGTCGTTGCGCGCGACGCCGTTCTTCTCCAGGATCTTCTCCTCGCGCTCGTACGCGGCCTCGACGGCCGTGTCGCTGACGTCGACCGCCTTCTTCTTGGCCGCGGCGGCGTCCTCGAGGTCCTGACGCACCTCTTGCCGCGCCTGCTCGCGCCCGGGGAACATCAGCGTCCGCATGTTCATGACGGCGGTTTCGTCCTGGTCTTCCAGGGGCACGTCCGGGACCAGACCCGCGTGCACCACCAGCCACTCGCCGCTGTCTTGGTCAGGGATCTTGTCCAGGCGCAGGATCACCGGTAGCTTGGCGAGCCACTCGCGTTGTTCGGGGCTAAGCTGTCGAGCCGTGGCCAGGGCGGCATTCTCGGCCTTGGACGTCTCGGCTTCGCGCTTTTGGTGCTCGGGCGCGGACGAGGACTCAGCGGCGGTTTCCTGCAGGAGCGCACGCAAGACCTTTTCTTCGTGGTTTCCCCGTACGCCCGACGCACCCATTTCCATAGCAAGTGCGACGACGCCAGCGGAGTCGGGCCCCTTGTTGATCATGTCGCCCGTGAATATCACATGGTCGCCGCGCTCGGCGCTGTATTCGGCCTTCTCGAGCAACGTCTTCAGCTCCTTTAATTGTCCGTGTACATCGCCTATTATGATGAGACGCGGAGCACCGGCGGCAGCTCTGGGCATGTGCTTCGGCGGTAACGTGGCGATGGGTATCGAGTTCTTAAATGAAGGGCGCGCAGACGTCCCGTGGAGCATAGGCGGTACAGGTTCGAGCGGAATTTGTTTTCGTATGTCGTGGTTGGTCACGGTGCCCAGCTGGGCGTCGTCGAACTGCAGCGGCGCCGCGGCTTCGTCTGTGGTGTCACTGCTGCCATTCTCGTCCTTGGGGGACGGGGGTTCATTCTGATCCGCATTGTGCGTAGATAAATGAAGTTTCTGTGCGACGTCTAAGACGTCTGGCGGCGGCATGCCGGAATCGAAGCGCGAGGACATATAAAAGCCACTGAGAATCATCAAACCGGCGACAAATACGAAGAGGCGCCGCCTTCGGTACCGTGGGTTGAGGGATGATGTCGGGATGCGCGCGGAGAGCGCCATTGGAGGCTACTGCACTGAGTTCGTCTGAAAGCTTAGCGAGCGGCGGCGCTGACGTCGTTGTACATACGCCGTGGTTGCAGTCAGCAGCACCCAAATACCCTTGCAAGGTGATTTGTATTGAGCAGTTCGCGCGAGACCAGCAAAGCCAAGAAACTTTTGGGCTTCTATACTCCGTACCAAGGCGTTCTTTTCCCCTACTCGGCAGATTAGTGCAGTGGTTGAGTGGCTTGTGGTGTTTCGGTCGAGTAATGGAGAAGATGAAGCGGGCAGTGTAGGAGTGCTATCTGGAACATCGCGAGTACCACTGGATTGTGCTGTGCTGGGACTGTCTCAAAACCCAATTGGCATTTGGACCAGTGGGGCTGCGGAGGCCTAATAAAAACAATGACGAAAATCGGTAAAGAAAAAAAGACGCCCCAACCTGCCAGCCCATGCCATGGACGGATGCTAGATAGGATGAGAACCACTATTGCGATAACCGCTAGCAACCTCGTTTGCCGTCTCAACCGTGGCCATGTCCCATCGAATCGACCGCTAAAGCAGAGGGCATACCAACACTTGGAGAGCGCATGACGATGCTGCTATCCGCTGCAGATTGGATGAAGGAAGCTTGGAAAAGGGGAATGAGATACGGACATAGTAGTATCAATGTAATGTTAATTAAAGTATGCCAGCAAGGGTCTCCCACAATGCCTCAACCAATCGGTATCACCCGTGCTCATTGCGACATTGGGAAAAGGAAAGACATCCCGGCCATCCCCAAACACTTTAACCTTGGTCGTTTCCGCTTGCTCGGATCTGAATCTAGACGATGATTACCTATACAGTAACCGCTCCATTATCATTATGAACCTACTCGCACGGTTCTATGTATGTTACCTATGGGTAAGAGAGAGAATCAGGAACACAACGGCCCAATCCTATCCGGAGCCGCGCCCTGTCATGTCCCCTCGTACCAGCATCGCCATTCAGTGCCAATCCGCATCTATCTGCTTCGCTTGCTCCGTCGCCCCTTGACCAACCGCCGTTGACCAGTATTTATACTCGTACATCATTCAGGAGAAGTAGTCCAACATCATCAGTGCTGCTGCTGCTGTGCAATTCTGGCCACACCCCAACTCCTCGTGCGATCCTGAAACCTGTAAAGGTACAAGCTCTGATCCAACGGAGTAAGAATGCCTAGAAAGCACAACCAAACGCCCAGAGGCAAAACATGCAAATATGCTCCAACCCAAACGTGGATAGCCAACTTTGGACAATTCCGTAGAAAATACTGGTGGTCCAAATACCCGCAAGTACGCAACAACAGAAAAGGTGTTACAAAGCCAGTGGTCCCGGTGGCTGTTAAGCATTCAAGGTTTTGATCATCATCTTCACCTTGCGCTTGTCCGTCACCAGCAGGTTCCGAACGTCGAACATGGCATGCATAGTTTCGACGACCTTATGGAAGCTGCTAGCAGCACCACGTTCCTGTGTGAATCGGACTATGCTCAGTGGGTTTCGCTTGCCATGCTCAATAACCGTCATGATCTCGGCTGCAAACGAAACTCCTTTCATCTTGAGATCTGGACGGAAGACATTATGTTAGCGGTAAATTCAAAAGGGGCAAGACTTGGCATCGCCGGCGGGTAAGGGAGGAGACTCCAAGCCACAATCGTCGCATAGTGAGAGGGTATATGGGTATTTGCGTACAATTGTGTGTGCCTACACGACCAAAGACAATATTTCTGTTCTTGTCTACCTGGATGTCGCGAATACCATACCGACGCCATTCCTTAAGGAGGATGGCAATTTCCTGACGTACTCGGCGGCGAGAGATGTTGAAGCAGAGGTGATCGGATGCGGGCTTCACGCGGAACAAACGAGCCAGCCAGTTCTGTTGTGGCTCAATGTTGCGAGTAGCAACGCTTTCATTCCACTTATCTGCGCGGGTGGCCGCGAGGGATGATTGAACATACGAACAGGCTCAGGACTCGGCGATTCGTCAAATTCCGGACCTGGTAGTCGGTAAGCACACGATCACAGTTCTGGCGTAATGGGCTGTTTGGTTTGTTAGGACTTACCTGCGAGCGAAAGCTTCATTTGTTCCTCATCTTTGCTGTTGCGCCAGAAAGCGAAACTGAAGCTTTTCTTCTTGGTAGGCGCCATGGCTGTAGCTGACGAAACACTGCTCTCTGTATAAAACAGCTCTTCAGCCTGTCCGGAAGCAGAGCCCTGGTGTGATCTGAATATGTCTTCCTTGTCTTTAGAGGTTCTCTTGAACCACGACGACCTCTTTTTCATGCCACCCGAAGAGCTTCTATGGGAAAGTGCAGTAGTTTCCTCGGGGATCGCCTTCGTAAGTTCCTCGTGTGCAGATCGCTGGCGTAGGTTCACTTCCGGTCGAACTTGTGTACCACTGACCGCAGAACATTTACGGATATTGAGAGGTGCTGGCGCTTTCACTGGGCTGCGCTTCGCAGAGGGCGACTGTACCACACGGATCGTATTCTCTTGGCGAGCCAGATACTCGAGGCCCTTGTCTTCGGTTGAGGTACCAGACGTAGTTCTTCCCGCAACAGGCGCTGAAGAGTTGCGCAAATTACTGCATTGAGCTTCGTGAATGGACGGTAACGGAACAGTGTCCTTTCCCCATTGGGTGCTGTATCTCGAATAAATCGGAGCTGAGACGGTCCGCCTGTCCTCCTCTGACTTCTTCGAGGAAGGGACAAGCTTATTCAGATTGGACACCACCCGGTCCACGTGTCCCTTGAACTCGTTAGACTTCAGGTGGTGTCTTTCAATCCTTTTCTTGGTCATTGCAATCTCGTGAAGCTTCGATTCGGTTGGGAGCGGTGCCGGGGGTAAAGGCCGTGTGTCCCATTGGTGTGGGTTCCGGCGAGCGGTCCGTCCATTGCGTTGAGGCGGAGTTGGCGTCTCCGTATCTACAGATATAGATCTCTCGTCGTGATGAGCCACCGTGTTGCTGGCTGGCATCGGCGAAGATTCCACCGAAGCCTCATCTATAGACTGGGGAGGAGGAGAGAACTGTTGAAGGCTTGGTCGCAATCCTTTGCTATACTGTAACTGAAGTGTCGGAGCTCATCATTCCAGGGCAAGCCGGTGTCATTAGGCCGTGAAAACTCAGCCATCGTCTGTGATCCATGATTACCTCGACTGGTCTCCTTCGAGCGTTTACCTTGTCTGATCGAACTATTAGATGACCTGTAAGCTTGACTGGATGTGATATCATCATCGGTTACGCTCGCAGGGCCGCTGGAGCTTGGAGCTCGCTTCTTCATTGGCTGTCTGCGGACACGAGAGAAGTCCACACCGCGCTTCTGTCGAGAAGCATTCCTCTTGTAAGGAGTGCCATCTCCACTCCTGAGAGAGGTGAGTGAGCGTCGGGTCGATCGTAGCCCCGGCGCGGTAGCTAACCGCCTGTTGTATCTTCCCCGCCTCGAATAAGTAGAATTGCTTCTGATTGACCCATTACGATCCCTACAACCGTTAACCGCCCCGGTAGAACTCTTCGCGACACTACCATTGCGGTGGACAGTGATTTTGGCGTGGCTCGCTTCGTTCTCTCCCATGATGCGCGATGACTTAAAAGGATCATAGCTCCTTATCGTGCCCCCAGCATCTGTTGCAGTCTCTAGACCGTTCTCATCAGTAGCGACGTTCGAGATAACTGTGAACCTGGATGGGATTCTCCCGGGTCGCCCGGGGAATTTCGAGCGTTGTGAGCTTCCGCTTCCACGTCGCCGGCTGAAGATGATGAAAATCGCTAGGAGAGTGTAGTAAGTTACACCGGTAGTTCTCGAGCTGTTTCTCTGTATATCGAAGCAATAAGTGGTAGAACAACTTCTTGTCACTTGGCCTAAGGGGAAGTTAGTTATTGCCACAGCCCAAGTACTGTAAACACTCTGCCAAGTACTTACTCTTTACACATAAGCTCCTCAATAATTTTCTCCTCGCTGTAGGTGTGCCACATTGACTTGAGTTGCCGGACGATGTCCAGATCGACGTCCTCCAAAGCCACTTGAGTCTGTCTTCCGCTTTGACGGATAGCGTCGAGTTGAAAATCGTCTTTGCTCAATTGTTTCAAGTCATCATATGTATCGTATGCCGTGATAAGGTCATGCTCCCATATGTCTCTGATGCTGATTCGCCTGTCCGGGTTAGGCTGAAGCATCCGTCGGATCAAGTCCCGGCTAGGCCAGCTCAGATGTTCCGGTTCCGAGTATTTTCCAACCTGCGCCTTCTTGAGCAACTCCTCAAGTCGCCATCCCGATCATCAAACGGAAGGCGGCCACATAGACATGCGTACAGGATGACACCTGCACTCCAAACATCGACCTTGTGGCCCTGATACCCTCGGTTTTGGTTCACTAGTTCAGGGGCAGCGTAATGTGGGCTACCGCATGCCGTCTGAAGCCAGTGTGTAGGGCCTTGATGGATTGCCGCCATACCGAAATCAGCAATTTTTACCTGGCCACTGCTTGAAATGAGGATGTTCTCGGGTTTGAGGTCTCGGTGGCAGATATTAAACGAATGGCAATACTCCAGAGCACTGATGATCTGTCGGAAGAAGAAGACCGTTTCGTCTTCTTGTAGGCACTGATACTCATTTATGTACTCGAAAAGGTCGCCATAATCGACATACTCGAGCACAAGATAGCTGGGGTACTGTTAGTGTATAATGGTGGTTCGGGTTGAGAGCTAGACTTACATCTCAGAGCGGTTCTCCCAGATGTCATAGATTTTCATGATGTTGGGGTGATCAATCAGCTTCAGTAGCGCCACTTTCTCGCTCAATGGACAAGGGCATGCGGTTTTGCCGCTTGAAGTCATCCTTTGACTGGTCCCAGGCGTCGATGTCCTGAAGACTGCCAGCCTGTGTCAAACGAACCCCGTGTTTAGGGAGGATTTTGACAGCTGCATCCTCTCCAGTCTCCGAGTGCCTGGCAAGCCTAACTCTTCCCGCTGATCCCTTTCCTAGGGTTTTGCCCAGATGCCATGGCCCGACATGTGTCTTCCGCTTGCTGCTTGACGCGCCGCTCGATGTAGAGATTTGAGAGGCACGTTTGTCGGCATTGGGGTCAGTCGTAGGACCAGGTGCACCACGTACAGCTGCCGAGGCAGATACTCGCGACGAAAGTGTGGTTTCGCACTCAGGAGCAACACTCTGATGATGACCTCTGGAGCTGGACCGATTCTTGGGAGCACTTTCCTCTCCACGGCGGACCTGAGTGATGGGCTTTCCCGAGTATTGTGTGGGTGCATTGGCAACTCGGTGAGTCGCGTCACTCAGAGGAGGCCTCGTGTGCTGAGACTTTCGCATACCGCGGTTATCCATTGTAGCACATGGAGAACCAGGGTAGACGGTGAGTGACGCCCTTCTTGGTCGATTCACGAGGTGCGTGGTATTCTTAGGTGGGCGAGGGGCGAAAAGCTGTATCAGACAAAATGCTTATGGGGAGTAGTAGGATGGACTGGAGGGGAAGGCAGGTAGGTACTTGGGTGGCACGACTTTCCACTCGCGTGCAGCTGTCGGGTACCAGAACTCGGGCAAGCTCGCAGCAAACAAGGATTGAAAAAGTAGAGGGGACGAGTGAGGACAAGCTACCAAATTAGACGTACCAAAAAAATGGTGCTTGGAATTCTAGCAGGTGAGCTCTGTGACATGAGAGGGAGGGAGCTGGTTGGAACGCGATGTTTTGGCTGAAAGAGCTAGCCTCCTATCCCATCAATGATTCATACCATCGATGTCGAATATCTAGAGGATGTGGGCCTGGGCCTTGGGAATTCTCAGGTACCTTTCTACTTTCACATTACAGGTAGGAGGAGGTACCAATAAAGCTCAAGTTCGGGTGCAGTAGGTAAGCAATCAAGTGGAATAATTGTTGCTGTCGGAACTACCTACACTGTTTGGATACCAGCTTTTCCTCGGACGACAATGGTAGTAAACTGCTTGACAATTCTCCTCGTGATTTCTCCCTTGATGTAGCAAGCACCTCCAGTCATAAAACCAACTTTTGGCCGTTCGATCTCGTTTCGCCAGTCCCACTGTGTGTATCAAGGTATGAAGCCAGCAAAATATGGAGGAGGCTAGAGTGACTCGCAGAGGATGCCCAACATGTCCCTTAAAGGCACCTATGCACTAACAGGGCATCTTTATTACATGAACATCTTACTAGGACACGAACATCGAAGTTCTATGGCGAGAGTGCCAAATATCTTGTCCCTAGATCTAGCTTAGCTTTAAGATTATTCCTAGAATATCGCACTAAACACTTACCTATATCGAATGCTTGCTGTATTCTTCGTACCCGTCCTACTTTACCTCTTCTTGATGCAGAAGCCCAACATGATTTCACCATCGACAAAGTGTTCTAGTATCGCTGCCCTTGATACTCGTAGTGCCCAAAGATGGGCTAGGACGGTATGGTGATATTGCATATCCCATGCATGGAAAGGTGATCTCATACTTCTGTTGTGTGATCCGACCAGATCTACATGCCGGATTGGAAGTGAGAGGTCCCCCACCGCAGATCACGGGTAATTACTCAATGACTGAGACAATTTCGGTACCGTGAGTAGACTTGTAGCTTGCTCCCACAGATACTCGTCAACATGGAGGTCATCAAAGAGCATGAAGTTATTGCTGTTGACGAGTGCATGTAGTCCAGTATCCTGGGAAGTCCCAACATAGCGTTGGTTAGGTACTCCGTACAGCCAACTTTATTAAGTGGCACCACCTGAACCCCCACCCATTAAATCAGACGCGCCAAGCCAACCCTGTTCACGCGTCAAGCTCCAATTACCACTTCCACATTGACCCCACGTGGGTTTCTTTTGCGCAGGAGACTTCTTGAAGCCCGCCATCTATTGCAATCTGAACGTCGGCCAGCCTTGTGCAGCATGCGTGATTAATCCTTCTGCCAAGAGGCCGCTCTCACGTATCCATCAGCGTCACCCAAGACAAGCTCGCCCGGTCATCAGATCGGCCCGGCTATTGAGATGCCCCCTACTACGTCGCGCCGCCGCTCGCGCTCGGTCTACGAGGACGAGAACGGCACACAGTCTCCTGCTCCAGAATCTGCGAAACGACAGCGCCAAGGCTGTAGAAGACAGGATATCAAACCCGACTTCGATGAAGAAGACAGCGATCGTGACGAATCAAATGAATCTCACGCCCAGACAGCCGGTTCCTCGAGCTTTCGTGTAAACGGTGCCCCAAACCATAATGGACAACACGATGGCGAAGAATACCATCCAGGGGCCATTGTCCGAGTCATGGTAGAGGACTTTGTGACGTACGAACATGCGGAATTCTTCCCTGGCCCTAACCTCAACATGGTCATCGGCCCCAATGGAACAGGCAAGAGCTCGCTGGTATGCGCCATCTGCCTCGGCCTGGGATTTCACCCCAGAAACCTAGGACGTGCGGGCCATGTCGGTGAATTCGTGAAGCATGGCAAAGACTACGCTGTCATCGAAGTCGAACTACAAGCGAATCCCAACCAACGCAGCAATCCTGTTGTTCGAGTGCAAATTTCACGCGAAGATAACGGCAGGAAATGGTGGCTCAATGGCAAGGAATCTACGCAAAAGGCCGTGCATGGTTTGACCAAGGAGATGCGCATTCAGATTGACAACCTCTGCCAATTTCTTCCTCAGGATAAGGTTGCAGAATTCGCGAGCCTTACCCCGATCGATCTCCTCCACGAGACTTTGCGAGCAGCCGCACCGGAAAAGATGATTGAGGAGCAGTCACAATTAAAGGCGTTGCATCAGGAACATAAGAAACTGAAGGCCAATGCCGATGCTGCCTCGGAGACTCTCAAACAGCTGGAGAGCCGCCAACAGGCCCAGCAAGCTGATGTTGACAGGCTTAAGGAGCGAGAGGCCATCACAGAGAGGATCGAGGAATGGAAGAAAAACGCGCATCTGCGCTACATATGAAGTCGCACGAAGTGCACATTCGGCAGCTAAAGCAAAATTGAAAGAAGCAATAGCGCGGCTCAAAAACCTCGAGAGAGCTTGCGGGCCGGCACTCGAGGCTGTCAGCAGCAAGGAGGACTACAAGTCCAAGATAGAGATGGTTGTAAGAGATCGTGAGAAGCGACTCAAGGATGCCGAGGCTAGGTCTGCTCAAGGCGTTGTCGAGATCGAGGCGCAAGGCAACAACATAGCACAGAAGAAAAGTGAGATGGCCGCAGAACAAAGCTCCATACCAGGGAAGGGTGATAAAATTCGAAAGCACAAGACTACGATAAGGGACCTTAAGGCGAGGCACCAGCAAGAGCCTCCAGCGTTCGTTGCAGGCGATTGGAACCAAAAGATTGTGAGTTGTCATTAGTCGAAAGCTGCTTATCACGTACTGACTTTGTGGATATAGCGGGAGAGGGAGCATGTTCAACGTGCCATCGCTGAGGAGAAGCGCCAGGCAGCTGCTGATAGAGCTGATATTCAACGCAGGGGACAAGCTGTCCGCGATGAACAAAAGCAGCTCAGCAAAGAGATCAGCAATCTGAATTCCCAAGAAGGACAGCTGGTGAGCCACCTACGGAAAATTGACCCACATGTAGCCAAAGGTTGGGACTGGTTGCAGGAGCATCGCGACGAGTTTGAAGAAGAAGTCTTTGGCCCTCCCATGCTAAACTGTTCCTTGAAAAACAACCGGTACTCGGACCTCGTTCAGTCCATGCTGGCAAGAAACGATTTTCTCTGTTTCATTACGCAGACAAGAAAAGACCATCAGAAGCTGAGCGACCAGTTTTATAAAGAGATGAAGCTAAGGGTCACCATCAAAACCTGTAGCAACAAGATCGAGGAGTTCCGACCACCCATGTCAGCTGACGAGGCACGTCAGCTTGGCATCGACGGCTTCGCCATTGATTATATCGAAGGCCCAAGCCCCGTATTAGCTACGCTCTGCTCAGATAAACGACTGCATGCTTCAGGTGTTGCCCTTCGGGAGGCCAGTGCTGAGCAGTTCAAACAGCTTTTTGAGGGGCAGAAGATATCACAATGGGCGACAGGATCAACACGTTTCCAAGTCATTCGAAGAAGAGAGTACGGTCCCGGTGCCGAGACTACTAGCACAAAGCAGGTCCGGCGAGGTCAATTCTGGACTGACCAGCCTGTAGATAATGCCGAAAAGGCCGAACTGCAGAATAAACTCGAGGCCAAAGAACAAGAGAAGCAGGAGCTGATAAAGGCTTTTGCTGAGGCTAAAGCCCGTCTAGGCGAACTAGAGGACAAGGAAAAAGACGTGGAAGCAGAAATTGTAAGTTTCTGGTTGAAAGGTATTGAATCTCGGCTAACTCCTCCAAGGCCCAACTCAGGTCAGACAAGAGCAAATTACAAACAGCCTTTACCCAATGGTCAGCCCTACCAGAGAAGATTGGTAAGAGCCTATGACTTTGCTCGCGTCACATGAACACCACTAACCTCATTGAAGTGACCGAGGAAGCCAGCTTGAAAGCTGAGCAGGAAAATCTTGCCGAGTGCCGATGCCGCATTACACAACTCAAGTCGGACATCGACGACTTATGCTGTGAAAAAGCGCAGACAGTTCTCGGTCACAAAGCACTTGTGGCAAACATACGCGATGCTCGCCTCGCACTGTTGGATGCCCAAATCCGGCTTATTGAGGCTGCCTCGGATGTTCAGGGACTCAAGGATCGCAATGGTGATATCACTTCTAAGCTTGATAACACCAGGGATGAGATCAAGAACCAGGAAGAGGCCGTGGTCACTCTTAAAGCAGAGGCCATCTCGATAAGAGATACGGTTGCGGCACTCGAGCATGATGGGCATGACATCGACCACTATCGCGCAAAAGCAGCTGACAAAACACCCGAGGAGATTGATCAGGAGATCGAGGCAGAAGAAGCCAATTACACTCTGATCCAGCCGGTTGATCAACAAATTCTACGCCAGTACGAAAAGCGGAACAAAGAGATCCAAGACTACACCAAGAGGAAGGAAGACCAGGCTCGACAACTTGAGAAAGTCGGTAACCAGATCCAGAAGCTGATGCGCACGTGGGAGCCCAGCGTTGACCAGCTGGTTTCTCGTATCAATGATGCTTTCAGCTACAACTTCCAGCAAATCAGTTGCGCTGGCGAAATAGGTGTGCACAAGGAGGAGGATTTCGATCAGTGGGCCATCGAGATCAAGGTCAAATTTCGGTACGTCGCGACTGGGCTAATGTTTGTCAACTCATGCTGAGCTAACTTTGAATCCAGTGAGAACGAGACTCTGCAGCAACTCAACCAGCACCGCCAGTCCGGTGGCGAGCGCGCTGTGTCGACCATCTTCTACCTGATGGCTCTACAGTCCATGGCACAAGCCCCCTTCCGTGTCGTCGATGAGATCAATCAAGGTATGGACCCGCGCAACGAGCGCATGGTTCACGAGCGCATGGTCGAGATTGCTTGCCGTGAACACACAAGCCAGTATTTCCTCATCACGCCCAAACTGCTGACTGGCCTGCGTTACGACCCACGCATGCGAGTCTTGTGCATTGCCAGCGGAGAGCACGTCCCAGCCGAGGCACGACAACTAGATTTCAAGAAGTTGGTGGGACTACAACGTGCCGCTACCGCCCTAAAGGCTTCACCCTAGGTTTCCCGGAATCATTCTTCATCCTGGAGGGGTAGATCATCATTTTTTAGTGTCCGAACACAGGTACGGACACTTCAACTGGTTGTGTTCGGCGGTGGTTTTGCCTTCGGAAATGTAACAGTGGTAACAGCACGGCGTTTAACTTAGGGGATATATGTATACTTGGGCTTAATTGAGGGTAGGGTAGGGACATTTACCTCTCGTCTCCACGAAGAAGCCGAAGGTCCGCAGACGAAATGTTATGTGGCACGTGCCAGAGGGCCAAATGCCTCAATGGGCTCGGGTGTGCACAACAGTCATCAAACAGAGTGGTTGGTTTGGTTCTCACTGATCAAGACGATGACGAGGACGTTTCTCGTCCTCGCTCGTTTTGTCGACCGCTCGCTAGGTGCAGGTTGAATGAATACATATTTGCTAACTCAATTCGATGTGTTTGTGTGTTCTCTCCTATTTGCATGCTCCAGGGGAGAATGATGACCCTCCTTTTCGCCTCCTCCGACTACTCTAGTCAGACGAGAACGGAGCCTACGCAGCTCTGGGCACGTCTGCTTTGCCGGCATTCCGAACCAGAATCACTGCAGCACGCACTCGCCGAGCCGCTGGCGGGCATGGTGACGCTGGAGGCCATGTGATTGGCAGGTATGTTATACCTTCGCGATACATATATTTATATACGTAGAGTTGATGGAGCTGAGCAGCTGTCATAAGCTGAAATAGGAGGGCTTCTGGTTCTGATGTGCTACACTGTTTCTAGTATAGGTTGTATATGTCCACAGGGCTGAAGGAGATATTGTTATGTTATGAAAATGAACCTAGGTTACTGCAAAAAGACGGGCTTGGTTTGGCAATCTCGCATTCCAGAGCTTGTTTCTTGCGCTACCTACCTCGTAATGTAGACTTGGTAAGACCCCTTTGTCTTGGGGGTGCCGACCAAAGGATTCGGGTTTTCACTGTTTCAGCCTACTGAAGTACCAATAACCCTGCAGAACCGTGTTGAATATGGAGTAAGGTCTTGTAATACAGGCTGTCGTTGAAAACACATTTTGGCTAGTATTGCTCCCCTCCTTGTTCATGCCCCTTACTTGTTGTTGTCCCTAGGGCCATACAGCACAGCATATCCATCATATGTGCGACCACACTAACGCCTGTCCTCTCATAATGAGGCTTTCTTCTCTGTGTTCTTATCGAGAACGCCTCCCTCAGGATATGTTGAAGCAGCGCCTCCCAGCGGCTTTTTGGACATAATACCTTCCTCGGGATGTTTAGCAACATCGTCATGAAGCCTCGCATTACTCCACGACGCCAGGAACGTCGCCTTCCACTCGCCCTGCTGCTCGACCGGCCGCCGGAAGCGCGCCCAGATGGACTGCCGCGCGTCGACGAACCAGACGAGGGCCCAGTACGCCGCGCTGATGACGCTCAAGACGAGGCTGACCCAGACGAGCGCGAGGGCGGCGCCGCCAACCCGGGCGCCGATGGTGAAGGCATCGCCGAAAGTGCCGCCGAGGACGGTCTTGATGACATAGGCGACGGTGGTCGACACGACGGCGCTGAAGGCGAGGAAGCCGGGCGCGACGCCCGCGACGAGCAGGTTGGCCAGCGTCAGCAGGCGCGCGCGCGGCAGCGCGAGGGAGGCTAGCGAGGTCAGCGCGACGAGGCCCGAGACGACGAGGCCGACGTAGAGGAAGGCGGCGTTGGCCGTCGTGGCGGCGAGCAGGGCGGTGCCCGTTGTTGAGCCCGTCGAGCTTAGGGTCGCGAGGAAGGGGAAGGAGACATTGGTGTTGCCGACGACGACGTAGCTGGTGATGTTGCTGATACGCGAGAGAGCTGGGACATGGTTAGACGTCGTAACGTTGCTCGTTAGGGGAAGAACTCACCATCTCCCACAGTCTTGAAGCCGGGGCATGAGTCGATATTGATCTTGGAGTTGGGATTATTCGGATCGGCGAGGTTCCCTTGCAAATGTTCTGTAGGTAGATGTCATATTCGTCTTCGAGCCCGATGGAGTCGGTGGCTTCTTTGATGAGCTCGTTCACAATGTCCTGTAGCCCGTCGTTGACTTCAGAGGTCAAGTTATTCACCGCACCATCCAGACCCGGAATCAGCCCGGTAATGCCCCCGATGATGGAGCCCGTAGTAGTACCCGAGGTGTTTGCGTTCTTGATCTCGACGAGGTTGGTTCCGACTTCGGACGTATTCAGCTAGTGATGTATAGAGCATATGTCAGATCTCGCCCGTGATGATGGTGGTGTTGTTGTTGTTGTTGTTGTTGTTGTTGTTCGCAAGCTTTTGGGGGTAGAATGCAACCTACCCTGAGTAAATAGTATCCCGAGCCTCTCCCGGGTTTAGTTCCCGCGGTGACAAGGATAAGCAGAAGCACGAAAGCGACCGTCGAGCAGACGAAGGGGATAACAGCGGTAAACCGCAGCCTTCCTATGGCCATGATGGGAAGCAAAAGGAGTACGAATCTTTTGGTATATTGGATTATAGCTGTCGGGTACAGGATTCGGTTTCGCGCTTTTTGAAAGCTCTCTTCGTGCTTCCAATGAGTATTGATACTTCGCGATGTTACTGTTGCCAGGCTGTTGTATGTTTGGAGCGCCTCTTTGTTGGTTGCGCATGAAGTGGCTAGAAATGTAACATCTCTATCTTTCCCAGGTGATGCAGGAGAGTCACATATGTAGGTAGATATGTAAAGACGAAGACGAAGCAGAACTTCAGTTTATTGACGGTCATGACATTGACGTAATGCTCTCCGACATGAGAAGAACATAAGAAGACCTGGGCAAAACACAATTCGGCGTTGATCTTCTTCTTTTCGCGAGTACGGTTTGGTGGCCACCCCTTCTTTGGTGAATTATGCGCGGGTGACATGCGTCAATGTCCGTGGGGTTCCGTCCCAACGATGCCCCCGAACCGAATACGCGCCAGCTTCCAACTTCCCGGCCGCTGACCCACCAGGTATCCGCTGTGCCTTTGTAAAGGGCCGGGCTCCTATGGGGCTACTATGCAATCGTTATATTCCATGCACCAATCGGTCGGCATGGACAAGTTCGATAGCCTGTCCTCCGATGCCCTCTTTTTCTTGCGAGGGACTTGATTATTATTCCTGACCCCGGACTTACGAGGAGGCTTATATAGACTCCTGATGCTGGTCGCAAGAATGTTTGGTGCCAAGCATCCCATTTAACCCCAAAGCTTTAGGTTGGGCGTTGCATCAAACGTACCCAGCCACACAGGCTGCAGCGACGTCACATGAGAATATCACCCCATGTTGTCGTCTCGTTTCACAATGCCTCTGCGCCGGAAGATACCGGTATGCGACATGAAGCAATCAGGGTTCGAAGTCAGTATTCCTGTTCTGAACCCTATCATCCGAAACTCGTCCAATACCAGCGTGGGCGTCACGGCGTTTTTTCCATCATTGATATTAGTGCTTGAAGAAAACGACTGGGCAGAGTGTTTGAACGGCGTCCAGTCTTAGTAACCGCCTTTGCTTGCATGGCGGGGACTGCGAGAAACCTTGAGCTGTTGAAATGGAACACGTGGTGGTGGTTGGCGGCGGTAGCCACACGCCCGGAGTATCGGCCTCGCGGCATCTGTCTGATCGAAACTCATTCCAGATCTTGACGCCGTACGCCATATCTCACTGGCGCTCGTAAACGCTGCCTTGACTGCCGGTTTGCCGCGCGGTGTGGAAAGACGGTCGAGAGCCTGCTGGCGATAGTGATTCTTGTTTTCCACTGGCTTGTTGGCGTTGGTGGATGGGACCGCTGGGCCGTGATGGGTGATTTGCGATAAACTAGAACCTGTCCAGAACTTTCGTTAATCATGCTAGAAGCGTGAGGCGAAAGTATGAAGTGAGATTCTAGTATCGGAAGCGATTGCCAAGTCGGGGTGCCGTCTTGCCAATGTTGCCCACTCCAAGGCAGAGTCCGCGTACCGATGACGTTGGCTTGAATATCAGGGTTGGGAAGTTCAGATGATTTGACTCTGGGAATCAGCTCAGCAGCCATTACTTGAACGTGACGGAGGCGCTGGTTTTCGGAATGGAGTAAACAGGTATTAAAGCTAGGGGAAAAGCGGGTAACGGCGCAGCGTATTTGGGTAGAGTCTAGAGAGCCTGTGAAGAACAACCAGGGGGGCTCGATCACTATGCAATCTCGCGATTTTAATACAAGTAGCTGTTCTATGCCCCAAAGACTTGGCTAGTGTTCTACCGCCCTTGCATACTAGACAAGAATGTCTTATCTCGCAGCTGAAGCCCAGGAAGCCATCTAGGCTCGGGTATTAATGCCGTATAAGCCTCATCTCGATGCGAATGACAAATGAGGGCCACATCGCCTTCTTTGCCCCGGGAAAGCTTTTTGCTTGAGAGTATTTGCAAGTGACAAAGCCCAACAGACAGGAAATGATCATAATCAAAGAAGCATCCAGACTCGACATGGATAGATTTGAGTATCCTCCTGCGCGAATTTTGGTATTGGTTGATCGGTGCAACGTAATAGATTCGAAATGGAATCAGTTACGTTTAGAATACCAAAGGTGGAACGAGAATAACCGCCATGGTCTCTTTTACTCTCCTCACCGATGAAGGGTCATAGTACATGTGTGGCTGATGAGCGGCTTTGTCTACGATCTACCTAATGTAGAGGTCGGTCTGGCTGGCAGGGTGGGAGGGAGGTCGGCTGACGTCCGTCCCCAAGTTGAGTGCATTCGCGGCGGGTTGGCGGAACGACGTCAGCCATGCGTGGGGGTGCAGAATATGTTCAGATGTTACTATATACATTATCGGCGTAATAGGAGAAGAAACGAGGTCGGATGTTGCCCGCAACCTCACGGGCCAAAGACGGCATGCATGCATGAACTAGTTGCCACTGTAGTTGGATTGCCTTTTTAGGCAAGCCGTGTAAGTCATGGGCGCCCAGGGACCAATCATTTTTCTCTTGTCTCTTGCAGGGTGAGGGTCTTCAATTGCACAGTCTGTAATGGGGTCTGCAATCAACCCTACTCCAGCTGTGTCACCTTGGCATTATGAACCGAATGAGACCCTGACTGATCGCTTAACCTAGAGGCCTTCTGCAGCTGTGGGAGGGATGGGACTGGGAGGCCGCCACCGCCGTTGTTGTTGTTGTTGTTGTTGTTGTCGTCGTCGTTGCTGTTCCGTGTCGTTGGTGAGGTTCCAGTGGTTTCTCGTTTGTCGGCTCCCGCAAACCCGCTAAGTCCAGTCAGTTGCTCACATTCCGAATTAGGCCCAGTAGCAGTAGCTGAAAGCTTGACTCCCACCAAATCCCCCTAAATTCCCACTTCCATCCCATCAACCTGACTTGACCTCAACTGCAAACAGCACACTCAAACAGGCTTCCCCCCTCGAGATCAGCGGCCCAGCCACAGAAGACAGACGGCAAGGGAATATATCACGCACTATGCGGGGCCATGCGGCCCATGCCGGAAGTGGTGCGCACCAACCATGTTGGATGGGATTGATCTGGTTAGCAAAGCACCGCTTCCTCTATCCCGTTTCCTCAATTCTAACTTTTTCTAATGCCGGCACTAACAGAGTCGTCCAGACAGGTATGCCCTTGTACATTCATTGGATTGCTCCCCCCAAGAATAGCACAGTGCTGGCAGCATGTGATGGACCCAAAATCACCCTGCGTCGGTCAAGAACACCTCACACTGTGCCTTGGGCTCAAGACGCCAGACATTCAACAGTATGGCATCCTGTTTTGACATTCGGTTCTCAGAAACTCTCGCCATCAACATGGCTGCAAGCCACTACCAGGCTATCGGGTCCAAAAGGGCTGGTATATAACATATAGTAGATCAGTGCGACTACCTCACTGAAAAAAAGAAAGAAAACAGATGCACCTTTGACTCGTCTGGCTCCCCTTTACCTCTATTCCGTTGGCTGCGTTGCCTCGTTGCTCAGGGGCATATCATATTTGCGGTGAAGCGCGTGCACTTTCTTCCCTTACAAACTTAGGGAACTGCCAAGAATGGACGAGGAGAACCTCAAGTCCCCTGCGGTTGACCGCATCCGCTTCGACGATGGAGAGGCATCGCGACCTGCTCCTGCTCGCGGTAACCTGCGCCGGACTCACTCCAATGGTTCCATGTCCATAAGGAGCGTGCGATCGCGACGCGAGGTTGATCCAGCCATTCTACTGCCCGTCCAGTATCGTACTGTGTAAGTACTAAAGGCTTCATCGTCTTCATCGTCCGATCGCACTTCAGTGCCTAACTTATATACAGCAACCCCATATCGCTAACAACCACTCAAGCTCCTTCCAGATCGAAGAATCAAAAGCTAAAGATGTCGCCGAGCTCTCGAAAGCGAAAGATACTGCTGCCAAGGGTCGATATCCATATACAAATTCGGTTCTGGCTTCAGACTTCCGGCTAACATGTCGGTACAGAGCTATCGGCCCTTGAATGGCACACCATCACGACTGAAGAGGCACTCCGTCGCCTCAGCGCCTCAATGGATCAAGGCCTCTCGGATGACCAGGTTACCAGGAGGCTGAAGGACTTCGGTCGAAATGCCCCCACGCCTCCTAAATCCAATACCATACAGAAATACCTTGGCTATATGTTCAAAGGGTTTGGGCCCATATTGCTCACCGGCTCTATCCTCGTCTTCGTCTCCTGGAAGCCGCTGGGCGAGCCCACGCCTGCAATTGCTAATTTGGTAAGCTGATATATGACGGATGTATATTGAGAGTCGACTTAACATATTCCCAGGCCCTGGCTATCGTCCTGCTGGCTGTCTTCTTCATCCAGGCTGCTTTCAACATGTGGCAAGATTGGTCTTCATCCCGCGTAATGAAGTCCATCTCTGGCATGCTGCCAGAAAACACCATGGTCGTCCGTGAAGGCAAGCAGCAATCGCTTCCTGCTTCAGAGCTCGTACCCGGAGATATCGTGTATATCAAGGCCGGCAATAAACTCCCGGCTGACGTCAGGTTCCTTCAGGTCTCCAGCGACGCGAAGTTCGACAGATCCATTCTGACCGGAGAGTCGGCACCCCTGGCGGCAGCAGTTGACTCTACTGACGATAACTATCTTGAGACACGCTGCATAGGTCTCCAGGGCACCCACTGCACCGCTGGATCATGTATTGGTTTGGTTGTCAACACGGGTGATCGTACCGTCTTCGGTCACATCGCTACCCTGACCAACGAGCCCAAAACTAAGATGTCGACCCTTGAGCGCGAAATCCTGTATTTCGTTGGGATCATCTGCTCAATCATGGTGACAATGATTACTATCGTGCTTGTCGTCTGGTAAGATTGAACTCCGCGAGTGTTTGCACAAGATCATGTATCGCTAATGACATGTTCAGGGGCGCTTGGCTGCGGAAGGATCATCCTGGCTGGATTTCTGTGCCGACCCTCATCGTGTCTTGTGTCAGCGTTGCAATCGCTTTCATCCCGGAAGGTCTCCCCATCGCCCTGACCGCAGGCCTGACAATCACTGCGAACATCATGCGGAAAAACAGCGTGTTGTGCAAGTCTCTGAAGACCGTGGAGACGCTTGGCTCTGTTTCTGTGGTATGCTCGGACAAGACGGGGACTCTAACTCAGGTCAGCATCACCCATCATGATTTTAGCAACCACTTACTCATTTTGTCAGAACCGCATGACTGTTACGGACTGCACCATTGGCAACCATACAATCAACCAAGACACTGCCCAAGAAGAACTTGACGTGAGTGAGACTCCAGCTGTCGCCGGCATCGTCACAAGTGGCGTCAGCCAAATACGAGCTATCGCAGGTCTCTGTAATGCAGCTGAGTTCGATGCTGCCACCAATAACCTCGCGCTTGAGGAGCGACACATTCACGGCGATGCGACCGACCAGGCTATCCTTCGGTTTTCTGAAGGCCTTGGCTCTGTGAACCACTTGCGCCAGAGCTGGCAGAGAACATACGACTTGGCGTTCAATTCGAAGAACAAATACATGATCCGGGCCTTTTCCATGTTCAAGGACGACCTACTGTCGACCACCTTGCCTCAAGGCGAAGCAGATGCCTTCACGGCAGAGGACACGTATGTAATCAAAGAGAACGCGTCCGAAGAATCGCCCGCTGACACCAGTTGCTAGGCTTCTGACCATCAAGGGAGCCCCTGATGTGTTGATTGGTCGCTGTACCCACTACACCACCAACGCCGGAGACGCTCACCCCTTTGACCAAGATATGAAAGCTACGGTTGAGCAGCTGAAGAATATCTACAGCAGTCAGGGGAAGCGGTGCATTCTTCTGGCTCGCAAGATCGTCACTAAGGCCGAGGTCCTACACCAACCCGGTACGGTTCAATTCGAAGACGCCATGTTCGAGCAGGCCAAGACCGGCTTGACCCTAGTCGGCCTCCTTGCCATTGTTGATCCCCTCCGACCTGAGATCCGTTCCGTCGTGTCCACCCTAAGAGGTGCGGGTATTCGCTTCTTCATGGTAAGCCAGAATCGCTTGCAGCCTTTCGATTTTTATGTTTGTTAGTCATGCTGATTCCTGGCCCAGGTTACTGGCGACTTCGCCTTGACTGCCCTTGCTATTTCCCAGGATGCTGGTATCATTACTACCCCATCCTCCTTAGTCCACGGCGTATCCGCTCTGCCTCGCGAGCCGGCCCCGGGCTCGATCTCCGAGGACAAGGCCTCGTCCTCGCCATTGCGGACCTCCATCGTGCTCAGCGGGCCGGAACTCCTGACGCTCAACGAGCACCAGTGGCGGGTCCTGACCGAGTACGAGGAGATCGTGTTCGCGCGCACGACGCCCGAGCAGAAGCTCCGCATCGTCCGCGAGTTCCAGACGACCGACGTCGTGGCCATGACGGGCGACGGCGTCAACGATGCGCCCTCGCTCAAGGCGGCCGACATCGGCATCGCCATGGGCGGCGGCTCCGACATCGCCATCGAGGCCGCCGACATGGTCCTGCTCGACTCCTTCTCGTCCGTCGTCGAGGCTGTCCAGTACGGCCGCGTCGTCTTCGATAACCTGAAGAAGGTCATCTGCTACCTGCTGCCCGCGGGCTCCTTCGCCGAGTTCTGGCCGGTCATGACAAATGTGCTGTTTGGGCTACCGCAGATCCTGTCCTCGTTCCTCATGATCATTATCTGGTGAGTGCCTTCCATGATATAGACCCCCTTCACACTATACCCATTGGCGCGTAGTGTTGTTCGCAGGCGATTTATGTATAGAATGCTGATGTGCATCATCATAGCTGCTTCACCGACTGCGCCGCGGCCACGGTCCTGTCGTACAAGAAACCCGAGGCCGACGTGCTGCTCCGCAAGCCACGCAACGTCAAGAAGGACCGCCTGGTCAATTGGCAGCTCGTCGCCATGGCGTACGGCGTGCTCGGCGTCATCGAGACCTTCGCCTCCTTCGCCATGGCCTACTGGTACCTCGAGCGCAACGGCATCCCGTTCCGCGTGCTCTGGTTCAGCTTCGGCGTCCTGCCGGACTGGATCGACCCGGACTACTATGCTCAGAAGATCAACGAGGCCTCGTCCATTTACTTTGTCAACCTCGTCGTCATGTAAGTGACTTCTCCGCTACTGCCACTGTTGTTGTCCCACTGAACTGACGGGTGACTGATGTTGTTGTACAGGCAATGGTTCAACCTGATGGCCATCCGCACACGCCGCTGGAGCATCTTCCAGCACCCGCCCGCCTTCAACAAGGCCTCCCAGAACCTGGCCCTCTTCCCCGCCATCGCCTTTGCCCTGGTCATGGCCATCTTCTGGCTGTACGTGCCCGTGTTCCAGGAGGTGCTCGGCACGTCCAAGGTACCCGCCGAGCATTACTTCCTGCCCATGGCGTTCGGCATGTTCATCCTGATCATGGACGAAGGACGCAAGTACATGGTCCGCAAATACCCGGACGGCTTCCTCGCCAAGGCTGCTTGGTGAGGAGGGAATGGTGGATCAGGGAGGAGGGAGAAACGAGGGAGTTCATGGGCACATCTGATATTTTTACGACATCTTTGTTTTGAGGTCTTTACTGTGAGGTTTTTATTTGATACGACTATACCCGGTAGGTCAAGCATAGCAAACGGAGCATACATATTACACAGAAATTGATAAATCTTTGTTAGAAGAAACACAATTTTCATCGTTCATTTACAAATAAAATATTGTACATAAGCTGCTCCTTGTTGACGCCGACTTCGACCCCCTTAGTAGGCAGGTCTGTTCATCCAATCCTTGACCTTGTCCGTCATGCTCCCTGTGCTGCCACGGCGGCTTGGAGCGTGGTCGATACGGCACACGGCGCCACATTTGCCGCTGGTCGGGATCCTCGACGGGGCGACACGGTTGGTCCGACCTTTACGTCGTTGGGCACTTCGGGTCAGCCAAGCTCTTCTTACCCTTACCCTTTAAAGGAGGAGTCAAGGAAAAACGATGATGGGTATTCTCGGCTTACAGTACCAATCGCCCCGGCCCGCGTCGTTGAGCATCTCGTTGTACTTCTCCTTTGCCTTCAAGAATGCCTTGGACATGGTGATGGTTGTTTGGGATTAGGAACTATTCGTATATTGATGGAGCTGCCGTAGTAACTCCTATGGATGTCTTTGTTTTGTGACTTGGATTTGGTGGTAGAGATAGGTTGTATTTATCAAAGAGAAAACGTAGCAGAGGAGAACGAGATCCGGATCGGTAGGACGGCCAATACAAATAAGCTCCTTGTCCCATTCTCTCTCCTGCCCAGTGTCCATACTCTCTCGCAGGTCTGCTGACAATTTGGAGTCAACCCCTCTCTGTGATCTCAGATGGCCGATCGACGTTTACCCCATGGGGAAACAGAAACTCTATCCGGGGTTGATCGACGGCGGCATGTCCCGTTAAACCTGAGTACAGTCCGCATAGCCCATAGCTGCACACCCTATGTTATTACGTCACTGGAACGTGTTACGCAGCGAAATCGCGAAAGACGGATTGATTGTCTCTATTCACTCACAGTTGGATCGACATAATGAGATGACCGACTACACGGTGTATGTCTAGTGCTAAACAAAGTGAACTGATTACAAGTAAACAATCAAACATATACACCTAGAAATGAAAACCGGAAGTCCCAGACTCCCATACGCCTTCGATTAATGAGAGAATACCTACCGCTTTATTTCCACCTAATAACTTACCGCCGAGTAGCGTTATATATACATACTTCCCTTACCTGTATACAAACACATATATACCCATCCTCAAATAAAATTGGCCTGCAGCTTCACGCTCTCCGACGCCTTCTCGACGCAGACAAGGCAGTTCGCCACCCCGTATGGCTCGCACAGGCACGACGCCTGCGGCGCGCACGTGTACGAGAACCGCGGGGCCCGCACCTGGATGAGGCAAGGGGGCGCCGAGCGGCACTCGCACACGTAGGTCGCGTCGGGGACGCCGCGCTCGCGGAAGAAGGCCGCGGTGCAGGCCGCACAGTCGAGCTGGCGCAGCGCCCGCCCGTGCCGCTCGCAGCCCATGAAGATGTACTCGCGCGCCGGCTTCGGCGGCGGCGGCGCCCGGATGTGGCCGATGGCGGCGGTGGTGTCGTGGCTGCTGCTGGACCGCCCGGAAGGTAGCGGGGTCGTCTTCAGGTAGTGGTGGGACCGCCGCCACCGGGCCGTCTTGGGCGCGGCGTCGAGCCGGACGCGGGACTGGAGCTTTCGCTCGTTGCAGGGATCCAGAAGCGTTCTTTTGATCTCGGCGTCGCGGTTGGCGCGGTAAAGGCCCAGCATCCGGCCGCCGGCGTGGGCGCGGCCCCGGAAAGGCAAGTCGCGGAGCCCGACGCTCATGGGCTTGGTGAGGTCCGACAGGTCGATGGGCATGCCCGTCCCGGCGTCGCGGACAGGGCTGCAGGAGCGCGCGCTGCTCGCGTAGTCGGAGCTGAGGGCGCCGGCGGCGGCCAGGTCGAAGCTGTCGACACTCCGTTGCGGCTGTTGCCGGGCGGCGACCATGGGCGACTGCTGGTGCAGCTTCCCCTTGTCGCCGACGTTGAAGACGGCCTCGAGCGGCACGAGGCGGGCGTCGACCTTCCTTCCCGCGTAGCCGTTGTCCTCCTTCCACTTCAGGTATTTGCGGACGTACCTGGGATCATTGATATGATACGGCAGGAAATGGTGGGTGCACTGCGTGCAGAGCCCGAACCTGTCCTTCCTCTCCTTCTTGGGCCTACACCTGGTGAGCACCTGTCCCAAACAAAGAAAGTTGGTCGTCCTCCAGCCTGCCTTCCAGCACAAGATTCTGGTCTTGGACCGGTGTTGACAAGCCGTATACTTGTACGTCTTTACCTTACAGTCGCACATGGTGGTCGTGCGTGGGTTATAACTGTATATACAAAGGGAGGGCAACGAGAAAAATGCAAATAAGGGATAAGCAGTTATCTAGAGAGGCTAAAAACAGAAATGTCTCCCCAGAAGAGTTGAGCCGGTCAACTGTTATAATAGACTGCTTTGGTATGATGGAATGAAAACGCTGAAGTAGAACCAACAGGGGTTATGGAACAGGGTTTTTGTACGACAGGACTTTCATTATCAAGAAGAGACAATGGTTCTAGGACTGAAAACGCCCCCTTGTCGATAGAAGTATAAAGAAAGCGTAACAATACGGCACTTCAGTCCACAATAGACCCCCTTTTAAGCCCTTGTTCGGAGTGGCTAAGCTTTCGTAGGCCCTCACGATGACATCTACGGTCTTTGTGTGTGAACTGGTCTAGACTGAGAATAATACCAGGGGGATGAAGAGTAGCCAAAGCCAAGCTCAAAACATGCCCTCCATGAAAGCTGCGTCGCCTAGGGGAATAGCTGAAAGAAGTAAAGCTAGGTGCCGATTTTAAGGGTAATTTTACGCCTTCATCCATATAGCAAGTAGTGCAAAACCAGCTCTGCACAGAAGTCTTGATCTGGCATCTATTGAACCAAAGTTATAGTCTGAAATTGGCTGATAAGGCGCAGAGGTTAGAAGCGGGTGGGTTGATGCCTTATATAGGTGAGCTGGGTTTCAATTTGCCGTATATATAGTCACCCCGAATCTGACAAAGACAGCCCGCCAATAGTGTGGTTAGGGCAAACATAGTCCACATGTATCGTCTCTGTGCCGCATCTGTATGTCTGAGGGGTGTAGCTGCAACTTCTAGGGTTTCCTAGGTCCCGGAATTGGACATCCTTGTCATTGCTCGGGTTTCGCCATGTGATCCAGGTATCGCCACCGCAGCCGTTCCAGACGTACTCGAAGCCGTCCGGCATGGTAAATACAGAGCCGCATGGATTGTGTCCATCTGGAAAGGGGTTCACGGCCCAGGCGCATGCTGCATTCGACGGTCCATTCGCAGCAAAGGCGATTCTGGTATTGTCACCAAGGCTGCCGACGTAGACTTGGTTCGAAGGCGTGGCGGATGGAGCGGCTGTTCGTGTGCGAACCGTACCTGTCCGCGTCGTCCTAGTGGAGGAGGAGATGGAAGATGACGCTGAAGTAACGGGTGTGGACGTTACCAAGGAAGTACTCGTGGTGGGTGATGCTTGAGCAGGGAGGTTTCTGTAGATTGACGGGAAGTGAGCTTTGTTCGTATCCATTATAACCACCGTAGCATATCATCCCGACTAGGAAAGCAGCTGTATAGTTGATAAGACTCACAAGGAAGAGCTCGATCGAGCTTCTGTAGAATTCTCGTAGCCAGACTTGCTACCCACCGTCACTCCTACAACACCAGACAGCACCAACAAGAATCCAAATCCAATGAGTTCTCCACTAGGGAAGCTTTTTCTCCAGGGGTGTAGCGGGCTCATCGCTCGGCAAAGTCTCCTCGCTGCCAGAGGCTTGGATCTGGGAAGAACATACTTCCAATGTTGGGTCAGGAGGTACGACGAGTAAGCCTGGTTCGGGACAGACCTCCGGGAGCGTAGTGAAATGATGGCTGTTACTCCTTGCGCTGAGAACATCGCCTGTACTAGTCTGAGCCATGTTTATTTATATGGAAAACTGCTGTGTGAGGTGTAAGATAAATAGTGTAGTCTGATTTGTATAGATACCAAGGAGTGTATATATATACATGTATTGGCAGACCCGGACGAACGGACATAGGAGAACGACATCCAAATCTAATCAAGAGCCTGCCTTACTGTATATATCCTGGTTCTCAGCCTTCTCGTTCTTTCATGCATGTATAGTCGCTCAAACAATTTGTGTTAGCAGGGGGGGGTTGTGTAGTTGGCGCATGGCCTTGCCAGGGCACCTCCGTGATGAGGCTGAGAGCCGCTTCTGGTTTCCTTCTCTAGAGCCATCTCCGGATGCGACTATACTCGGCCAGTCTAAGACATGGCTGCTGCAACAATCTCACCAGGCTCTTGCTACAGCAACCTTGCAAATATAGGCAGGTAGGTTCGGTTCAGCCTACCTCTAGCCGGCTTGGCCGTTGGTAAATTTAAAGGGGGTAAAGTCAGCCCGATCAGCTCGTGATGGCAATGACTGAAAAAATTGCATCGGGCAATGGGATCTGGTCTGATTTTCCGAGAGACGATGCATCAGGTTGAAAAAGTTGGTACCTATTGAGTGCCAGGTGGGGGTGTACGTGGGGGTGCTGCTGCTGCCCGTTGAGTCATGCCGGCAGAATTAGGTAATCAACGTAATCCCTGTAAGCTGTAGATACTTCTTAACCCCACCATAACATCATCGCCGGAAGTTTGCGACAGGGAGCCAACCTCTTGTTTACACTCACATTTCAACTCTTCCACTCGGCTATTATGCAGAAAATGGACAAGAAGACAGACGACATCTTGCGGCGACCGCTCTACGGTAAGTGTTTCGCGACAAGCTCGTCCCATCTTCCAGTGCAAGCTCGAATCTCCCCCACTAACAGCTGCTCTTCACAAAAGTCTATGATCTGCCTCCCGAAGTGCTCAGCACCCTAGAGTTCAAGGAATCTCCAGCCGAAGTGCCCGATAATCTTCCCTTGGACCCTACGCCTACTCCCCGACGCATCACAATCCTCATCCAACGACAACCTCGCCGGATCTCAAAGTTGTTCATTATGCGCTCTTGCCTTCACTTCTGTCCAAGACCAGCGCAGTCACCAAAAGTCCGATTTACACCACTATAACCTAAAGCAAAAGCTGCGCGGCAACAAGCCCGTCACGGAAATCGAATTCGAGAGTCTAATCGTTGATCTGGATGAGAGTCTGTCGGGTTCGGACTCCGACGAGTCGGATGAGGATGACGAGGACAAACAAGAGAGCACCCTTACAACCCTCTTGAAGAAACAGGCAACCCTGGCCAGTCGAAGTACTAACAACGGAGGCGTGGATCAAGATGGAGAGGACGGCCCCGTGAGAAAAAAGCCACGGGGCAGTGGAAACGCGCCGATAATATGGCTCAGCTCTCCGGTTCTTCCACCAAACAACTACTTCGGCATATATCGCGCCATTCTAACACCCGGACAAGCTCGCAACGAGGGCGACGTGGTAGAGGTCATAAAGAAGAAGCAACTAGATCCTATACCGGCCCCCAAGCCCATCACGGATGGCAATGCTGTCCCGGCCGCATACAAGGGGCCTCATGTCTTCATGTGTATGATCGGAGGAGGTCATTTCGCCGCCATGGTGGTGTCACTTGCGCCAAGGCAGACAAAGCACGCCTCGACAGGTCCACTGAACAGAGAAGCAACGATTTTGGCACATAAGACTTTTCACAGGTACACTACAAGACGAAAGCAAGGTGGTTCACAATCTGCGAATGACAACGCAAAGGGCAATGCGCACTCAGCAGGTTCCAGTATACGTCGGTACAATGAACAGGCTCTGATTGACGAAGTCCGTCAGTTACTCCAGGAATGGAAGGGGTTACTCGACACGTCCGATCTACTGTTTATACGAGCTACTGGCGCAACAAACCGAAGGACCCTGTTCGGACCTTATGAGGGCCAGGTGTTGAGGACTAACGATCCGAGGATACGAGGGTTCCCCTTTAGCACACGGCGAGCGACACAGAACGAGCTGATGCGATGCTTTATCGAGTTGACCCGGCTGAAGGTCCGGGAGTTTGATCCCAATCAGGTTGCCAAAGAGCAACAAGAGACTCTGGCAAAGATTGCCCCTTCGAAGCCGGCGAAACCAGTCGCACCCAAATTGTCCGAAGAAGAAGAAACCGCACTTCTGCACACAAACCAGTTGCAGGCTTTTATCCGGAGATCGAAGCTGCCTGCTCTACTTTCTTATCTGAAGAACAATGATGTACAAGCCGATTTTGTATTTCAACCTGCCGACTCACAACAAAACCACCATGCGCCTACTTCCTTGCACTTCTCTGCCAGCCAGAATTCTGCACCGCTCGTATCCGGACTGCTACTGAAAGCCGGAGCCGATCCCACGCTCAAAAACAAAGAGGGCAAAACAGCATTCGAACTCGCAGGGGACCGGGCCACGCGTGATGCTTTCAGGGTAGCTCGAGATGAGGTGGGCGAGCAGAAATGGGACTGGGAGGCGGCAAAGTGCCTCCGGCCATGAAGCGAGCCGAGGCTGATAAGCGGGAGGAGCGCGAACGCAAAGAGAACGAGAGCAAGGAAGCGGAAAGAAAGAAGGCCGAGGAAGCCCGTCTTAGCCTGGAGGGCCCGAAGGTCACAGAAAAGGCGTCCAAAGCCAAAGGCATCTTAGGTGGGCTGCAGAAGACGGCCCAGGAGAAGCGCGTGGAGGAGGCGAGAGGGTTGACACCCGAACAAAAGATGAGACTCGACCGTGAGAGGCGAGCGAGAGCTGCCGAGGAGAGAATTAAGCGCATACAGGGTGGTAGCTAAGATAGACACTACTATAGACACTATCTGTACCTTGACCATACCGGTTACGATCAATACCCAAACACAGGAGACCAAACCGCCACATGTGTGTAGGTCTACAAGTCAAGAGAATGTCTATATGGGACCCAGACTCGTTATCCCAGAGTATAAGCCCGAATAATCACTGAATACCGTCATCTTGGGATGTTGACCCCAAACCATCCTACTGTCCGGGACTAGAATGTTATCTGGGGGCCGTACTTGGTGCCCGATCCTGTACGCAAGAAAGCGAGATTAGAACTGTTCTCATAATCTTCCCACTGATTACTGTGTCTAGCGTGACCATCGTTTATACTCGAAACTGGGCGGTCAAGCACCTGGCTACCTAGGAGGAACAACGTATTGGCCAGGTCCGATGAGAAGTGCCAGCAGCCTAATGATCATTCCATCCACTCATCTACTGGATACTCGCTTGCATTTTTCCGATATCGTGCTCGCTGCTGACAGCTTACGGAGTATGACAAACTACTTACTGACTTGCAACAATTGCAGATATATTGATTAACACGAGTACACCAACTCGTCCGAATCGTATGTCCATGTCAGCAATCAGGCAGATCTACACTCAACCCTTCCGTGACTTGCCCAAGCAGGATTCTTTCGATATGTTTCATGATGCTGATCCCTCCGCGCATGCTTAGTTGATCGAGCCACATACACTCAACTTACCTGCTTCCAGGCTTAGGACAACCGAGTCGAACAGTACCTACACACCGCGTCCGAAGAACCCGCTCCGTTTAGATGGAAGTACCAGGATAAAGCATATGGGGACCACATAAGTAAGGAGATTCGGCATACAGTGACCAAGAAAGAGTCGACCTGTTCTTATGTCTTACAAGCCTCATTCTTGACTTACAACCGCAGTAGCTAGCCATGATCACCCCCAAGTCCAGTTTTGAAAGAATCCTTGATGGAGCCAGTTCGGATTTGTCGGTCGTCCATCCTGCCTGATCCATGCTTCTTCCATGAAATGAGCCAAAACCAACACCGCCATTCATGTTGATCACATATATTTAGACTCGGCATGGTAAGTATGGGGTGAGGCCTAGATGACGGAAACCACGGCCTCCTCTGAGTTCGAAACATGGAATGCAGTTCACCAGAGGATTCAGCGATCTCACCACACAACCCCCCAAAATAACACAGATTTATCATGTTGGCTGTTGGTAGGGGCCGGCTCCCAAATTTGGAGAGCGCGCGCGTCAACAATAGATTAGCTGCCACTGCCTCCTTCCCTCTCCACTCTCGGGGCGGGAAGGAAGGAAGGAATAGAGCATGCATACATACATATGGAGAGAGGAGGGAGGCGGAGTAACGCCCGAATATGAGATATGGGGAAAAGAAACATCATGTTGATGACTTCCAATATGCATTTTGGGCACTGCTGACTCGCGACTCGCCGAGAAGTGAACGTGCCGAAAAGGAATGTGCTTGCGTCTATGTATAAACTAGAATATCACTCTGACTTACGTGTAAGGATGCATTTATTTTCATATTGTTTATTGCATGCGCCCTCGAACGCGTTCCGACCTGACTTGACTCGTGTAACCATGGAGAAAGGGGGAGGGCTCCCCTACTTCTTGCTTTATCCAGGCCGTTTCAACGGGGACGCGGTCAAATCAATCATGATTGGGGGCCAGTCAGATTGAAGAAGATGATGGTCGCCTTCTCCCCCAGGATGAGCCGGGCGCGGGTTGGGAGGCGCAGATCAATGTAGCTCTCCCGTGCGGCATAGTATACTTTATTAAGTTTCTGTATGCTGCTGCACTATGCGAAACAAGCATGCACTTATGGGTGAGCGTTTCGCTTCGAAACGTCTTTTTTTGTTATATATATATTTTAGGAGAAGAGGGGGAAAAAACGATTCGCAAGGTTGAGATCTTAGCCGCTTGCTTGGCCTGTGACCATCGTTACCCGCCCGGCTCCCACAAGAAGTGAAGATCGTCAAAGATCTCACCCAGTATCTGGCAACCGCGGGGCACTTCGATCTACCTAGCAGGGCGCCTACTGCAAGTGATATCTATTATCCACGTCGCGAAAATGATGTGAAGAGATATCCATTTGGCGCCGGCAGTTGCGATAAACAGCAATGTCGAGAGAGCCAAGATTCCGCAAATGGACTTTTCTTATGGGTTGGCCCCCCAGCTCGGTCGCAGATGAAGCTCTTCGGCGGCGGCTGGATGGATGGGACGGGTTTTGTTTTTAGATGTGCAGCAGCCAGTTCCTTCCCGCCGAAGAATGGCCCCCAGTACAAAAATGGTAGCCGCCAATGGCATGTTGACTGCTCACGCCTACCCCTGTTCATTGCCAACGCCCAGATGGCAGCGGCCGCAAATTGTCTTTCTCGAGAGTTCAGAGAGCCTTTCTATTCTGATTCATCACAACCGTCGCAATTGCAATCTTACCGCACCGGAATTCGGTCAACAACGACTCATGCGTTTGGGGGGTAAACCGACCGATTTCCTGTCTGTTTTCCCCCTAATAGACAAGGAACGGATGGGATGGACGAAATGGTCCTGGGTTCCTCGCCGATGTAACTCTCGGTGCAGGTCCTGAGAACACGAGAAGAGCCGTCTCCGTGCTGGATGTTACCTGAAACTCCGCAAAACGGAGGGCAGGACCCCTGCCAGGCCGGTACCTGAAATGCTACGATAATTCTGCAAGAAGAAGGGAAAACAGCAGCCCACAGACCACCCACCAGCAAGGGGCGTTGGGACCTGCGTGTACGTACATGCCTCGGTTGCCGAATGCAGATAGGTTGACCTTGATGGGGCTGATTGGACGGGTTACCGTCCAGCTTTTGTCTTAGAGTGATGACAACCTATGTGTGGCGTGCCTTTTTGGGGGCAATTGGCTGCCATAGGTTTGCATTTTTAGGGATATCTCACTTTTATCGTATGTTTCACTGCTTTGATTGGTGATGGAGTAGTATGTAATGCACGATACTGCTTCCCGTGAGTAACCGTTGGGCTTGGGTGTCATGAAAAGCAAAAAAGCCGACGATTGTATGGGTCGGAAAGTCCCGGGTTTTCCCACGATGAACCCCTAGAAGATGGAGTTGGTTCGGAGATCTATGCACGCTCTCCTCTCGCTCTCGTGCACAAGTTTGTCACTTGCTTGCTTGAATGGGCTGACTCAGGGGTAATGTCAGCGACGATGGAGGCATAACCGTTACTGGCTGGTAGATTCTGGCAAGAAAGCAGCAGATGTGACGGTAACAGTAACGGTGGGAAGCAATAGAGCTGGCTAGCTCTTCTACAAGCATTACACGCATGTCACGTAGTATAGCTTCGGGGTGCACCCCAATTGTGGGATAAGCAAATGGATGCCAACTCCAGACCCAGACGAGAGAGTGTGTAATTCCAGTAGCATCGAAATCCATAGCAACTTACCACGTGAGATGGCAGTCAAATTCCCATATTGCTCACCTTGAGATCGACCGCCCTGACCAGTTTTCCGAAATGCAATCCTTTTCTGGGTCCCGAGGTGATCGGATATCAATGCTGTGGGGTCCAAATCGAGGCTTAGCGACGGGAAACTGGGGCCTTGGATACGGGCTCCTCGAGCATCTCGGTTCCATGCCGAGAGATTTGATGATCATTTGGTCTGGCCCATCTCCCCATCAAAGAGGGAGGTGGCGGCGTATGGCGGATGGCTGACCGCACAGTCCCATATACGGAGATGAGCTCTCAACATGTCAAGTGGCGATGGTTCAGTAGGACTCGCGAGAGTTTGATGGGTAGAACTAATAATAAAATTATAAGTATGTTCACATACGATTAGGACAAGATCAAGGCGCCGGGTTCTGGAATCCGGTGTGCTTCTATGAGGTATCGGTCTCGCATCGCTTGGGGGTTGTCGTTTAATGCTCGCAAAGAAAGGATGGCGTGAAGCTCACAGACCACTCACTGGCTATTATGTATTAGATAGCCTTGAATCTTGATGAGAAAAGTGTATTTGACGTGCATCATACCACGAAATGGAGATGGTCGGAAGAGGCGGTAGAATTGTCTGTGGGCTATATCCAATGTTAGTTAACGCATAAGCGCTGCGCAGAGCTATCTGCGCTATCGAACCTTTTGAAGATTCTGGGTATCGTGCATTGATCAACATTGGCACAGGTACTGGAGGACGGAGATTGATGCCCGCCGGATGGAAGGCACCCCGATATCCCACTTCTGGAGGGACTAGTCGCTCCAGGTGAGTCCCAAAAGCGCGACGCGAGATGCTTGGTACGGTACGGATACGGAGGTCGCCTTCAAAAGTCTGTTCGCCCCTCCCCCTTGTCGCCAAGTTTCCTGGCGCAGCTGCTAACCAGCTGTCGTTATACCGTAAAAGTTAACGTACTTAAACGGAGCAGGACAGGGATTAGTGACCCAATCAAAATCATACGTTTAGGGAATAAACTATTCAAAACGGTATCCCGGATACAGCATCGCGAAAACGACGGATTGCCAGCTGACGGGACAGTCTTGGCGAAAACGGGGGGGAGCGAACAGACTTTTGAAGGCGACCTCCGTAGATGTGATCGAAAAGTTCGATGAGTGCTGATTTTTTGGAGGGTTGCGAAAACCAACTGTTTGGATGAAAGATAGGTGAAACAGATCTAGGAGAGAAAATGATAGCCGATTGGCTCTCGAGGCATTGAAACCTGAAACATGCAGAACAGCCAAAAGAAGCCGGGAAGAATAGAGGTTCTCCTTCCTCTCCTTGTTGGCGTTGAGGTCTGTCGTCATTGGACAGAGTCATCCTTGACTGCCAGGCTGCTACGCTAGACATGGTAAGCCCCTCGGGGGCTAGGGGACAGGCTAGCAGGCTTAGGGTACCGATCGAATCCAGCAAACTTTGTGTGTTTACGTGCAGCAAGCAGTCAACAATTGGATGAACCCATTTCCAGTCTTTTGTCGAAAACCAATTGACTACGATTCTTTGTCAGAGTAAAAGAGTTGAAGTCACCCACGCAGGGTAAGACTTCTAATCTCCCACCACAGCCTATCTCGATGGATGGCCAATAGTCAAGCCGAAGAAGCAACCGGGCGGGAAAGGGATATATCGGTAAATCTTGTCTTTGCTTGGAGGCATAGAGCCCCGCCATGGGCGGTATTCACAGCCCTTGCAACGCCCAGGGACCTCGATACCACCTATCTACTGGCTAAGGGACCTGCCCCATTACCGGTGCTGCCGTTTGCAAGATTGCTTTTGTGACTGGGCTAGCCTGGCGTAACGCCGCCTGTCGAGGTTAGCTTGCTGATGCTGGCGGCTGACCATCCCCAAGTGTAATGGGGGTGGCTTGCCCGGCTGCCCACTAGCAAGTCTAGTCTGGGCATCCTCTTTGACGTCGCCGTAGTGTCCTGACGATCACCATCTACTTTGCAATTGTTCGACAGTCGCCCACGGTAAAAGAGGTGGCCGGCATAAGGAAATAGGGAGGAAGGCCCTCAACATTAAACACATTGTACGGATATAGCATGTTGCCATATAGACAAACGGGTAAACGTGGGTCGAATCGGGCGACCTATAGATGGGCGATGCTGAATGTAGATACATCCCACCCATAGTACTTCCGATGAACCGTACCTCGATGCCGTGTTGTCGAACGACGACCAGGTGACCAATTTGGACAGGACTGATGCCCGCCTGAGACCCGGCAAAAAACCCGAGCCTACTACAAGTGCTGCAGGTGGGTGACAATACTGTACTGTACCTCAAACCCCTGACAGGAATCAAGGATTGCCGGGATGGCTTCGTAGAATGGTTCAGATTTCTACAAGTCAAGATGATCTGATGGCTACTGTTCCTGGTTTTGTTCCTGTTCCTGCATTAGCTTAGCTGGCTGAACGACCACCGACCGCCACTATGCCAGGCAGACAGCTGGCTTTGCTTGTTTCATGGGGAGAACTGGTGGGATTGGTTTGCTTCCCTTTGACGAGGTTTCTTTTTTAGAAGCAAAAAGGAGCGATTCTATGCCGGGCATCGAGAATGTCTCTAAGGGATTCGGTGCTCGTTGTACTATTCTGGTCTCTCGAATGCTGACGATTATTTCTGGCAGCCAAATGTAGCTAACAATAGGCCACCAGCCCTGCCTGTCTGCTTCCTTTGGGATCTCTCGGCGCCAGCTAAGCGTACCTGGCATCTGCAGCCCAGCTTACTACTACCGACACCGAAAGGGGGCAACACCAGGTATTAGCTGGGATGACTATAATAAGCGTACACGAGTTTCTTGCAGAGCGCCCGAGCCTCCAAATGGCCCAGAAACTGTTTGCACGCATCTGCAGTTGTATGTGCGTATGCACAACTCAGCTCAAGTGCTGTAGATGACCTGTAGAATGTGACTGGACATGTTCGTCTGCATGTACAGTAGCTACCTATCAGCATGTCGGCTTATCAAACTCAATTCAAAAAGTATTTTCTTATTAGAAGAAACAAAACGAATGAGAAGACGTACAGATGCGTATCCTTTCACGCCCCCGGAAGCCACATACCCAACCGCGCGCTCTATTTCCTATACCCGACTTACCTAAAAGATACCCGAGTGCGGTGGGCAAGGTACGGGGCTAGCTCGCCCTCATCGCTCTGGATTTAGTACGTTGCAGGTAGTAGAGTGTGTGGGGCGCTGCAGGTACAACAACACCTTGGCGCCTCTTGGGCCCTCTCGCTCATCTCTGAACGCCCACAACCCTGGTCTTTCCTTTTCTGTCTCTGCCCATACTGACACTGACTGGGTTTGGTTGGAGATAAACTTGTCAATGTCCGGATTAGGCTCCGCCGTTCGACCCATACACACTGCTACAACTTGCCAAGGGTGCGGTGGTGAACATGGGTTCCATGCGTTCCTGGCTGGGGGGTCCTCTGTCTGTGCAACCACCACCACCATCACTAACAGGAGATGGATGGCCATCAAGTCATGTCCTCGACACACCTATATATGCTTGTTGGCTCCCGCTCCGGAAGTTTCTCTCTCTTCTATCCAGCTCACCAAGCCTCTCTTCACTTTCGTTTCCTCTTTGCATAACCAACTGTTTTCTTTCTAGGAAGTTCAAGGCCATTCGTTATCCTTGCTTCCCACTACCATTCGTTCTTAACTTAAGAATACCCACCACATTCGCTCTTAAATAAACTATCGCCAAAGAAGGATTCGTTTCAGATCAGTCAAGATGAAGAACACGGCAACACTCGCCACTCTGGCTGCTGGCCTCAGCCAGGTCGCAGCTACTGTACGTCCCACTACACTTCTTTATACTATACTATACCCATATAACTGTATACTAACTTTCCACACAGGGCTTCGGTGGCTGGGGAAGCGCACCTGCTTTCAACTGCCCCGCCAACACAGACAACAAGTGTACCGAGAAGCAGATCCCCGGTTTCGACTGGAAGGATCTCCCCACCGGTCCTTTCCAGAGCTACGGTGGATTCAACTGGAAGGGCTTCACTTGCGAGAACAAGTTCTCCAAGCGTGATGAGATTGCTCCCGCACTTTCGGCTTCCAGGACAAGTGCATCGCTGGTGTTGCCCACCCCGACAAGCAAAAGGCCCCCAGCTTCGGCTGCAATGGCAAGGACATCGACAAGACCTCCGTTGGTGGTTTCCAGGTGACTCCCGAGTTCGATTGCGACTTGGAGTTCCACTACGGTATGCCCGATGGCTCTACTTGCAAGCACCGAACTCCTTGCAAGAAGTCCGGTACCTTCGTAAAGAACACTCAGTGTGGTGGTGCTAAGAATGTCACCGTCGTCGTCCCCAAGCAGCCCGCCGTACCCAAGGAGACTTGCAACTTCGGCTTCCACTCCATCACCTTCGACTGCAACACCAAGTCCTCCACTGTCCCTCCTAAGCCTAGCAGCACCAGCTACAAGGCCTCTACCCAGCCCCCGGCCGTCACCACCTCCAGCACTGCCGGCGTCAAGACCACTATTAGCTCCAGCGCCTCGGTTGTTGTCTCCACTTCTGCCTCCACCGCCTCCACCGTCAAGGTGTCTTCGCCCGCTGTCACCTCCAGCTCCGTCAAGCCTACGACCAGCAGTGTCGGTGTCGTGACTTCCAAGACAACCAGCGTACCTGAGGCCGAGAGCTCCAAGACTCGCAGCACTGTCGCCATCCCCTCTAGCAGCGCCTCTAAGTCTGTCCCGGTCGAGTCTGTGCCGGTCGAGTCTGTTTCGACCCACGTCAGCACCTATATGACCACCTCCACCATCTACTCTACTTCCGTCTCGACCGTCACCAGCTGCGGCCCTACTGTCACCAACTGCCCTGCCTCGTCGACCCAGACCACCATTGTCACCGTCCCCGTCGGCACCACCATCTGCCCCGTCACTGAGACCCACGTTGCCTCCAGCAGCAAGCCCGTCGAGAGCGCCCCTGGCAAGCCTACTGAGAGCGCGCCCGGCTACCCTGTCGAGGGTGCTCCTGGCAAGCCTACCGGCGCTTCTTCGACTGCCGCTGTTCCCGCCACCTCCAAGCCTGCTCTCCCTGCCGCCCCCGTTCCGACACTCCCCGTTCCCGAAGTCCTCCCTTCGTGCCTGAACACCTGGATGTTCTCCGTTGGCTGCAAGGACAACACCGATGCCGCTTGCTACTGCCCTGACTCCAAGTTCACCGATGCTATCTACGAGTGCATGGCCGCCCACGGTGATAGTCAGGAGACTATTGCCGATGCCATTGAGTACTTCAAGGGTATCTGCGCTCCTTTCATCCCCACCAACCCCGGCATTGCCACTGGTGCCGACAGCTTGACCTACATCACCGCCAAGCCTACCCCCATGCCCTCGGCTAGCTACGTCACCATCCCCGTCATCGCCACTACTGTTGTTCCCGCCACTGATGAGGCTGGCGCCGAGGTCCCCTCTTCCAGCAGCACTGTTACCATCAGCACCACCATGACTGTTCCCCAGATCGCCATTACCACCGGCGAGGCTGGTGCTGCTCAGCCCACCGCTGGTGTTGTCCCTGGTACCTACCAGGCTCAGCCCGCCCCTACCGCCACCGCCCCCGCTGGTCCTACTGGCGGCAGCGGCAACGGAGGTGCTGCCCCTTACCCCACCACCATGGTCTCCGCCAAGCCCACCGGCACCGGCGCTGTCGTCCCTACTGCTACCCCTAGCCAGACCGCCCCCATCACCGCTGGTGCTGGCCGTGTCGGCTCCGGCATTGCTTTCGGCGCCTTCATCGCTGCCGTTGCTGTCGCTCTGTAAGCCTGCATGGGAACAGCAGCTTCGCAGTTTGACATCCACTGTACCCTTTTTTACTTCTTACGATCCTTACGACATAGCTTCTTTATGGAGAACATTTACACGGTTTACTGGCTCTACCGAACATAGGTTTTCGGAGGGACTGGGGAGCAAGAGTTGGAGTGAGAGAGACTCTTGGAAAGGGTTATTGATATACCCGATCACATCAACAAATATCACCACAGCAAGCCCGGTGCATGTACGCATCACCGGCTCGGCATACTATTATTTCTATTTATCTCTACACAAGCTCTACGGGGGGTATGAAAAGCGAGGGAGGGAGGATGAAGGCTCCGAACAAAAGTTTTGAGTCATGTATATTAATAGTTAATACCCCGTAGAAGGAATCTTCAACAAACGGTAGTCTTCGTGCTGCAAGTTCGAACAAACAACCTAATTAGCCTGCCTTGACTGTGATATCTCCATGTCTCCAAAATTATCTCTGCTTAACCAGAATGTATATATGTCTCTCTCTGTCGATTCTCACTAATCAGTGTAAGTCACAACCATGACATCTTCCATCGTGGAACAGTTTTAGCCTAAGTTTTCACCTTTTTTGATTTTAGCTTTCTCTTCTGTCTTTTTGTTTTGACTTTATTGACATATAATATCATCTCACTCGGCCTTGTAGTACCTTTTCTATTTACCTAGACAAAACCAAGACTGATCGCAAGCTCTACACGAAGCAGGGTCTGGCCCACATGATAAATTGATGTCCGCGTCCACTCATTGAGCACCAACAACATCTGTGTTACTCCAAAAAACATCGGGCCCTCCCGTGCAGTGGCATTTCTGGTATACACAAGAAACATATATTCCTTTAGTTCCTTCCTGGCGTCTGTATCTGATTGCTTTCAGTGCGCCCCTTAATAAACTCCCGAGCGGAGGGAGAGCACTGACGAGAAAGACGGCGGCGGTTTTCGAAAGCGAACTCACCTTGGCGTCCCCTCTCCCTGTAGCAATCTTGCAAGGCAATTTTGGTGAGCGTCTTTAGGCGGCTATGTGTGGTATAACATGCTTCTTACTGGAGGGTTCTGGGATTCTAGCCATCCCCCTTATTCTGAGTATAACGCGACCAGCCCGTTCTGAAGAAAATGTTCTGATCGGAGTAGTGGCTGGCGACTCAAGCCCATACCACGGGGCACATCAAATTTCAATAGAGATTATTTCAAAGTATTTCTCCCCAATGGAAGCATCTCAATCTCGTATTAAGGACTGCAAATGATCGCTAGAGCCATCTGCATCATTCTAGTATGCCTCTAAGCCCAAATACACACAGAGGAAGCAGGTTCATTTCCTCCTTAGTTCAGAAAATAAGCTGAATTCTGAGGTATGAGACTGTTAACACCTATTATACCTCTCAGTATCTTTGAATCAGACACCATTCCTCTTGCGGACGCTATCGTCCGTACTTCCGCCAGCCGCATTGCCTACACTGGCACCAACCACGGGCTTGGATGTTCCAATCCGTATTCCACCTCCACGGCCCTTGCCATCCTTTGCGGCATCAAAACTTAGATTGCTGGCCCCGCTACCACGTCGCTTGTGAGTCCTGGCCCCTTTTCCAATCGGAGACGGAGAAGGCGTTTTGCGTTCTTGGGCAGACATTGGCGAATCTGCTCCATCGACACCACCCCAGTTCTTAATAGGCGTTGTCACCATGTTCTCGCTAATTGTTGTGATCGCATGGGGTTGAGGTTTAGCCTCCGGCGTTGCGATGGGGCCTGCGTCAGTGGCCTCAGTAGCCTCGGTCGTCTCAGAAGGGCCAGACGTTGAGGGCGGCGACGAGTCATTCATGAGATCCTCTCGTGCCTTGTGTGCCACCTCTAGGGCAGGATCTTGGCTATTAATAGACGCAACGTCCGATTCAACTGCATCACTGTTACGGTACGCGCTGGATGTTATTTAGTCAAGTGACCATTCATCCTTTCAGAAATGTGCACTTACTGCCCAAATGATGCTGAAGCGTTAAGGCTAGTGGCTCGGGCACGTCGATAACTCTCGAATTCCTCCTTAGAATGCTCCGCATCTGTGAAGTTATCCAGGGCATCGAACACATGCTGGAAAACCTGGGTGTCAACATCTCTCGCCCACAGGAAATCGAGATGCTCGTAATGTGGAATCTCCGTGGCCACGGTCCGGTTGGGTAGCTCACGCAGCATGACCTTGATGTCCACAAGAGAATCGCTACCACCGTAGACCAACACAATAGGGGTCTTGATGTTCCGAGTCGGGTACTTGGCAACCTTGGTGTACTTGTGCGTCGTACTAAGTGGCGGATGGACGTCATCGTCGAACATTTGGAACGACTTGTTGCGGATGATCTGGAACCAGTGCACCACAGACTTGGTACTCGTGAAGGAGTAGAGATGCGGATAAGCAGCCAGTTTCTGCGACAGGGAGATATTCTTGGCTTTCCAGTTGAACAAGAAGGACAAACCTATATCAATGACGCGAACGAAAATGGGCGGATAGAGAATAGACTGCCACATCGTAGCCGACGCAAGAATCGACCGGCGACCGAAGAGAAGAAAGAGCACTTGCGGGGAAGCTTTGATGAGGGCATCGACTATTCCATTAGAAAGGCCGGCCGGCGACATGGCAGGCGCAAGTGCAATGAAAACGTTGACTTGGTCGTTGAGCTTGGGGTGCACAGACAGCGCAGCGAAGGACTGGGCAGTACCCTGAGAGAAGCCAATGTACGAAAGCGACGACTGCGCGGTGTAGTGAAGAACATACTCAATGGTGTCGGGAATGTCGTAGAAGGCAAACTCGTCGATGGAGAAATCCCAGAAGTCGATGCTCGCAGGAGACATCTTGACGGATTTCTTGGAGTATTTGTTTCCGCGATTGTTGCCCAACCAAACGTCGTAGCCCCTTTCTACCAACACAAATGGGAGGCACCTTTGGGCATCCGTCAAGCTGACCCATACTTCACTGTTCATGAGAAGCCCATGGTGGAGGTAGACGACTTTCTTCCGCAGACTTTGCGGTCCGTTGTTGACCTTGATATCCTCCTCTCCCTTGCGCCACGGGAGACGGTGGATGCCGAGTAGATAGCCATCTTTGGTCTGTACAACATGCTCTTCGGCAGTGTAACCAAACTCGGCGCAGAGGTCAACGAAATCGGAGGCATTTCGGATCGAGGTAGATATGGCTGATAGAAAGCAGATGTATTAGGTACGATACAACAACAGCGGGTACGGCCGGTTACACGTACATTTTCGTCTTTGCTCTGCCCTCCTTTGCGCGGGCGATGTGAACCTGTTGAAGATCCGTCGCGAAACTGCATAGAAGAGAGAAAGAAGTGTGTTTGCTGCATCGTGAGTTAGTAACGCAGAATGCGCCGCCCGGGATGTCTAGATTGGTATTGCGTACGTAGAGCGAGGGTGAAAATTCGGATGATGGCTTCGAGCCCAACGAGAACAAACGAGCCTACGAGCGCAATATACTCGGCCCTTCTCCATAGTCAGCTTGTCTCTGTGCGTCGCAGCTCATCTCGACTTACGGATTCAACCGGCCGATGAAAGGAACAGGCATCGCGGGAGGTAAACAGCAAGCGCGCCCACTATGTGTGTGGCACCCAGCTTGGGCTTTCGTAACACCAACAGAAAGCTCTCTATGATCTCAGTGTCGCGACACAAAAAGGCATTGTTTGCCGTCGAGGGGAACTGTAGAATCGCAAAGTAGGTGGGTTAAAATAATCATAAAACGAAGTGTACGGAGTATGTTCGTACGCAACGGCTTGGTAGGGATCGGCGCTGTCAAAGTCGCCAACGGTTTGTCGGGTAGCACTTTCCTCCCCAGAAGATGATGTCGTCACATGCAAAGAAAATACAACTCTATTTCCCTTCTGGGTAGCAGCGACACATGGAGGGGGGCGGAGCAAAAAAGGTATCCCCAGGTGAAATGAAGATGCAACAAAGAGTCTGTCTATTCAGGAAGAAAGAAAAGTACCATAATAATAAACAGCAAGAGGAAGAGTGACTATATCAACATGGAGAATCAAATCATACATGAAATAATAAGTCAGGATCTCGTCCGAAGTCAGTCCCAGTCAGTCCCACCTGGGCAGCGACTGGAGCTTGCTTGTGAGATTTGCTTTGGCCGTGCCCGTACCTGAGCTTGGCTTGAGAGCTCTAGCTCCCCCACTGCAACTGCTGCTACAGGTAACAGAACCATCTAAGAGGCAGCCCGCCCCCTGTCGCTACAGCTGTCATGCATCGGGTCTAGGCTTGGCCAATCAGAGATCAGTGGCGCCTCACGGGCAACGGAAAATCAATTCGTCTGCAACTATTTTGCGACGATACGATTCGGTATCGAGAAGACTCACTTTCAGAGGCCGGCGCCTGCAAATCACAACATCTAGTCAGATCCTCAAAATGCCGAGTTCTTGCAAAAGAAATACGTATGTGGCCGTCATCTCCTTTTCGCATTCGGCAATTGTCCCTCAGCTAACCATGTCGCGCACCTGGTAGGGGCCGCACTGGCGCAATGTCTCCAGGAGTCCGAATGTGTCATGGTTCAGCGCCATACTGCCGCCGAATGCCTCCGGTCGCCGCTCGCCGAGACCCTGCCGACAAAGTGCCAGCAGCTCAAGAAGGGCTTTGGTGAATGCAGGAGGGGCATGATCGATATGCGCAAGCGATTCCGCGGCAACCAGCCCATCACCTTCAAGAACCTCGAGGCCAGCGACTCGGGCGAGGGCTACCAACTGTACGCCGGCCGATCCGCCTTCGCCGGCTCTGTGCGGAAGACGGATGGCAACGAGCCCGAGCCCAAGGACTGGAGAGAAGTGGAAAACGAGAAGCTCAGGCAAGAGCAAGCAGACAAGGATAAGAAATAAGAAGCTGTGCCTGAGAAGGCGGTGCTTGTACGATTACGTTGGCAGTTAAATCGGTCAACCTGAAAAAGGCGGCATTGGGCGGCGTTTATGGTTCTTTGCAGTTACTGCTAAGCCTTGATATCATAACCTAGCCAGGCTTGGTTCTCAAGGCATCGTCCGGAACACATCCCTTCTCAACGCTATGAGCAGAGCCTCAATATTTGCTTCGGCTCAAGGTTCTGTTTTACTTGATGTACTGGGGATAGTCATCCCCGTCTGGCCGAGTGCGATGGTTGCCCACGAGATTGATGGGGTTTTAGCCCGTCTCCCGACGACACTGGGCATCATAATGCATGCCTTCCCTTACACGTCCCTATGGTCGGAGTGCAGCTGCGAGAAAAGGGCCATGAAAGGGCTTTACCACGTACGCTGTACCCGACCGAACCTTCCGAGTGAGATAGCTGTTTAGGCGCCCGTTGAGCTGGGATTAGATGCAGGCTGTCCATAGCCCCTTATTTCACACTCTTCGGGGTGGAAATGAGTTGAATCCCGTTGGTCCTGTTGGTATCTTCTTATACCAAGCCTGCTTATCCTCAGCTACTATACAACTGCAATCTATCAATCTTACGAATAAAGCAAAGTAGGAATGAAGAGCCGGGAATAACCGGCCGCACTGATGTGTACCCGTCAAGTCGGCAATGACGACCTAATATCCATCAAATTGAGGTGTGTAGGTACTGCCCGACTTGTACCTGTTTAGTGGGTTAGCTTATTCCTCGGCATGCCAGCGCCAGGCAGGTCTCGGCCATTCGGCAACTATCCATTCACCCACTATTATGAAGCTCGGTCAGGTACCGACTTTCTAGCTTTCCACCTTACCTCTCAAGATAGGTCATTTTAATCGAGTAAACAGGCCGAAGTCGGATTGGATATAAGCTATTTGCCTTGCAGAAAGCGACCCATATCTGATAATGGACATCGCATCCAGACAGAGAACTCGATAACCTGACAGTGGCAAAGGGTTGGAGGTATCTCGGCTCCGATGCCGTCATGATCAACCTGGTGGGATTTCCCGTACGGTCGGGCGGAACCCGCCATGACTTTCGGGTTGGCAAAGTATGCCTACCTGGGGAACGTTTATGCTCACTTCTGGATGGGACACGATGCAGCGGAATAAGAGGACAGGTATTGCCATGGATTCAATGTAAAGCACATGCGTTCTTTGCTCGCTGGAACTTGTGTTCGGGTTACACGCCCAGTAAAGCATTCTGATATTCAACCTTCCCCCACACTTTCACAAGCTGTTTCTTCCGTCACCCCGCCGGCTAGACCGTCCATTCACGTCAACCCATCCGTCCGAAACGAGCCAACTCTGTTCTGACGCCGAGCTTATTCTTGACTTGGCCGGACGGCAAGCCAGTTGTTTTGTACACTCACACGTAAGTCATACCGACACGGTACTTGCATCACGGGAGCCTATCCTTGCCATACATCATCACCTGGTGGCCAACCACCTCCAGCTAGTCGCGCCCACAAGACTCAATGCCGAAGGTTTGGAGATAACCTGGGGTTCCCATACCATCTTCGTCATACCCGGGACTTCCTTCACATTCCCTCAGACCAGTCATACTTCAGCCCGGAAACACCCAGCTTAGTTCCTATCTCAAACCCTCATCATATGAAACCCAACTCCCCTCCAAGCTGTCAGTTGAGTGATAGTATCTCTATAATCATCTTAAATTCAAACCACGCCAGCCTATATCCCATCTGGTGCCAGGCACTCTCTACTAGCAATAGCGGCTCTCAAGCGACTTACACATAGCCTCCATCACAGCAAATATGGCGACTACCGAGACAATCCTCGAGGGTGTCACCATTTCTGGCGAGGTTCGCACTGAACACAGAAATATCCTGACGCCAGAGGCTCTGGCATTCTTGGCTCTTCTACATCGTTCTTTCAACGGCACCCGAAAGGCTTTGCTAGAGCGCCGCAAGATCCGACAGACTGAGCTGGACAAGGGCCAGCTCCCGGACTTCTTGCCCAGACAAAGCACATTCGCGAAGATCCGGCATGGAAAGGCGCACCGCCCGCTCCAGGTCTGGTCGACCGCCGCGTCGAGATCACAGGCCCGACGGACCGCAAGATGGTTGTGAATGCCCTCAACTCCAACGTGTGGACATATATGGCCGACTTCGAAGGCAAGTCATCCTTACATCTTGAGTTTTACTCGATCGGTGGATGAGAACCGTCCATTGAGACGTGTTCAAGTAGCTAACCAAGCGTAGACTCGAGTGCGCCAACCTGGGATAACATGATCACCGGCCAGGTCAACATGTACGATGCCGTACGACGTCAATTGGAATTCAAGCAGGGTGAAAAGGAATACAAGATCCGCACCGACCGTGTGCTGCCGACTCTGATTGTGCGGCCTCGAGGCTGGCACCTGGAGGAGAAGCACGTCACTGTAGACGGCGAGCCGATTTCCGGATCGCTGTTTGACTTCGGTCTTTACTTCTTCCACAATGCCTTTGAGAGCGTCAAGCAAGGTTTCGGCCCCTACTTCTATCTGCCCAAGATGGAATCCCACCTTGAAGCTCGTCTATGGAACGATGCCTTCAACCTGGGACAAGACTATATCGGTATGCGCCGGGGGACGATTCGGGGTACCGTGTTGATCGAGACCATCCTGGCCGCCTTCGAGATGGATGAGATCATCTACGAGCTGCGCGACCACAGTTCCGGTCTCAACTGTGGGCGCTGGGATTACATTTTCAGCGTCATCAAGAAGTTCCGCCAGAACAGCAATTTCATCCTGCCCGATCGAGGCAGTGTGACCATGACGGTGCCGTTTATGGACGCTTACGTGAGTACCTCGGCGCTGTTTTGTGTTTGCAGATGGTAACTGACTCGTTTCCACAGGTCAAACTCCTCATTCAAACATGCCATAAGCGTGGTGTCCATGCTATGGGTGGCATGGCCGCGCAGATCCCCATCAAGGACGACAATGAGGCCAACGACAAGGCGATGGATGGTGTGCGAGCCGACAAACTCCGAGAGGTCCGCGCAGGCCACGACGGGTATGTGACTAGTTTCTGGACCTGTACATGCGGCGACTTGCTAATGCTTGATGTAGAACATGGGTTGCCCACCCTGCCTTGGCTGCTATCGCCTCCGAGATTTTCAACAAGCACATGCCTACGCCAAACCAGCTCTTCGTGCGCCGTGAGGATGTTAAGATTGGCCAGAACGATCTACTGAACATGAATGTCCCCGGGAAGATCACGGAAGAAGGTATCCGCAAGAACCTCAACATTGGACTGGGATACATGGAAGCCTGGATTCGCGGAGTAGGCTGTGTGCCCATCAACTATCTAATGTAAGTTTCCATTTTCGAAACTTGAATCTCTTACGTTCGCATGCTCACAAATAATTCAGGGAGGATGCGGCTACGGCCGAAGTTTCGCGGTCACAGCTCTGGCAGTGGGTACGCCACGGCGTGACGACAGCCGAGGGTAAGAAGGTCGACAAGCCCTACGCCCTGCAGCTTCTCAAAGAACAGACCGAAGAGCTTGCTAAGAAGGCGCCGCAAGGGAACAAATACGGCCTCGCGTCTCAGTACTTCGCAGGACAGGTTACGGGCGAGGACTATGCCGACTTCTTGACAAGTCTGCTGTACAACGAGATCACGGCGGTTGGCAGCGCGAAGCCGGCGAGCAAGCTATGAGGGGCAATCGATGCCATACAGCCATTACTGACTGAAGGTGAATCAAATTGGTTATTGGGCGTTTCCATGTATTGAGTAAATACGTTTTTTGTATGAGACATGTCATTAGCAGTGTATCCTTATGGACTGTTGTTAGTTCCCTGAAATCCAGCTACAATACCATCCTAGGCGATGAAGTGAACTATTCCCGTGCCGTCAAGGAGGCATCAATCTTCACAGCAGCGTGCCACCGACACTATTCTTGTTTGTCATGAAGAGCAGACCAGGTTTCTAGTGCTCCGGCATCAATACGTATCTCGATATCCGACCCCTAGCAACCCTGTGTTCAAGTGAACGCACACAAGCTGTAGTCGATCGTGCTCCCCCCCCCCTTTTCCAGCTATGTCTTTGCTTTGCTTTACATCTTGCTCGTGAAGCTGATTGTGTCTGATAGACAGAAATAATCGAGTTCATGTTACGAAACGTGACCTGAATGACGGGTGTTATACACACAGTTTTACGTCTACTCGAAGCAAGTGGCAACCCCGTGTGTACACGGAAAAGGGGCCAGGCTGATGACCAACCGACATCTGATCTTGATCATGGGGACTTTCTCCAGTGTTCATCTACGTATGTAGCTTACGGTCTTGTTCAATTTAGAGGTATCGTTACCAGCCAACGATCTGTGACATTTGGAGGTAGAGTAAGGAAGCCCCGGATGAGATTGACAAATGTCCAGTGGTTGTGGCATGAAACGCGACAGCCAGTTTTGTCGTATTCACTATGAACAGGTTACTACTGAACATACGGACATATCATGCAATGCAATAACAAACTGCACCCTCCCTACTGGGACTGCCCAGTGCTTTCTAGAGCAGGGAGTCCGTGAGAAGTGTGCTCTGTGACCCCATGCAAGATTGGATCCCCGGGGTTCAGGGGTACGAAGTGAGCGCAGAGACGCTTCCATCATGCTATTCTGATAGACTCTTGCTTTGGAGGGTTTGCCAGAGGTCTACTACAGCTCAAGACGAAATCCAGGTGGCCATCATCGGGTGCCCCTTCATGAGACCTCACATGAAGCTCGAGAGAAGGGAGAGCGTCGTGAGAACATTCTTACTAAACCCATGGATTACCGACCCTCTACACTATTGGCAGGCAGCTCACGTTGATCCTCTCTAATAAAGAAGGCTGCTCTACATCTCTACTAAGGGTATATCATCGCATCGTGACAGAGAAAAGCCTCATAACATGCAGCTCTGGCTCGTCCGCACCAAGCAACCAGTATGGACCTTTACACTCCGGTCTTACAGCACTACCAGCACAGTAGATTTGACCACAACGGGCAGGTATAGAGGTAAAAGGACGAAGTTGGCAGTGCCATCATCATGTGTGATATGCACGAAACGGGGGTCCAATCATCTACAGACCACAATACGCATTGCACATTGGGCTCTGTGTGCCCCCCTTTTTGAAACGCAGACTCGAAATGTATGGGAGGCAAGGCTTCTTGCATATCCTTTGGACAACAGTAGCAGGAAACAAATAAGCACATACTCGACAGGAAGAAGATTGAGGGGTGTTCGTGCCTATTTTGCTTCCTTTTGCTAATTTGCTTTTCTTATGTATGACGATTGGGTAGTAATGGGTCCATTTCTTGTCTATGGTCCGCTGCATGTAACCGTCTTCGGTCGGATACCTGATTAGGTAGCATAGCATGTACTGTTGTAAGTGACTTCTGCGGATAGCCGTATTGATATATTTGGGCAAATGCTTTGCAATATTGAATAGAGATATCAGTGTTCATTGATTACCTGTGTCTCCCCACTTGTCCCCCGCACATCTACTTAGACATTTGGACGCCTGTCCGAATGTCTCTGGCCCACGAAGTTAAGGCAAGGGGGGGTGAGGGGCTCACAGGCGGGCGGAAGGCCAGCCGGGCGACCCGAACCGAGCGCACTGGGTCCCTCTTGTTTCTGCCGGGACGAAGGTTGCGGGTGCACACACACACGCACACACATCATTCGCACACGTACAGGAACGGGGTAAATTATCTGTTTGGTACGTGTCCATGTGGCAGCCGAAGCCTAAATTAACGACCATTCTTCAAAATCCGTCGTTGGGTGAGGAACATGCCTTTAGACAGGCGAACGATCTACACATTGATTACAAGCCCAAATGACAGGTAAGAAGCAAGGAAGTCTTCCTCCGGCAGGCCAGCGATAGCGAAACAACAGAAGATAAAGAAGAAGAAGAAGAAGAAGAAGAAGAAGAAGGAAAAACACAATAGTTATTCTAACCTTAAACTCCCATGCTCCTACTTCCTGTGCGACCGATAGGCGGCCAAGTATTGGATCGGGGATATATTGGTCGGTGTATGAGCTGGGTGTCACATAGTGCCTGGCAATGTCGCACACAGCTAAAAAGTCACTGATTCAATCTTAATGTACTGGTCATCATCCATTATCCATCATCTCAAAAATTGCTTTTTCGGCCACGCGGATCCAACGAGATGGGCCGGGCCAGCTCAGGCAGCTATAAGTAGCAATCGAGTAAAGGCTCATTACACGTACATTTCCTTTGATAGCAACAATAATCATGATAGTCTTGTATGGGACAGCATCCGACATACAGATATGACTAAGTTGTTTTCAAGGGGTCTCGCTGTTTGCGATCGTCCCCCCACGCCCCATCGGAGAGGGAAGGTTGTTACGTGAGCATGTTACGTGCGAGGTTCGATAGTCGCATGGACTATTGGCTAGCTCGGGCATGATATGGCCTTCTTAATAGGCAGGATTGCAGGAATGAAGTAGTCAGCTACCTATCCAGCTATGCAAGAGAGAGAGAGAGAGAGAGGGTGAAGGTTACACAGTCGCCCAGCTCGGTCGGGCTGGAAAGCTGAAGGAAGACAATCATGGCCTGCGGCGGGCTAGCCAATGGCACGCACGCATTTGTCACGGCTGGTTCATTCTCGGTTTCCGAATGTGTAGTATCCTGGACAGAGCTGAAAAAAGCGTCAGAGGGCAATAGAGATTAGCAGGGGTGGCGAACAAACTTGCTTGGGCCAGATTCAACCGTCGTTTCTATTGAGCCAGCCGTAGGCGTGGATAAGGACAAGAGAGGGAGGGATACATAAGGGCCAGGCTCGTAGATGCTTGACCCGATTCATGCATGTCAAGATCTCTCTGGACACCGTGAGGGGGGTGGGCTGATAGCCATATCCAGGCTCTCTCCTGTCCGGTGACCGGAGTTGGCTGCCATGAGCAGACAAGATACAGTAGATAGGGGATTTGTCTAGACCCCCGTGACTGACCTGAGCGCTTACTTGCTGCATTGTGGTCTCTCTGTGCTGAGTAAAGCTCAAAAGCAACGACATGTACATACTATGATATTCTTACGAGCCAAGGTCAATCAATCAGGGGCTCGTCCTACCTGATTGCGCCCGACCTTGGCAGCTCAGGCCGCCGATAATAAAGGAAAAGAGGTAGCAAGGACGACCCAAGAACGCACGGATTGGCAGCCCAAATTATTACAAGGCTGAGGCAGGTAAGCAAGTAAAAAAGTGACGGGGTTGATCGCCTAACCAACCCTAGCGGTTGTGGCTTTTCGACCACCTGGTTTGTACTGGTTGGATCTTTGTACGTACATGTATGAATGCCACCCATCTCAAACATCCTGCCCCCTCCCCCCCCTCCCCCAAAGACGAGCCTTAGCATGAGGTGAGAAATGAAGAACAAAAGAAAGCAAACGATACCAATAAGAGCTTTGCAGGGGTACTCTGCAACCACAACACATGTGCCAAGGCATTGTATGTATCCCCGATTCCCCCGTAAGGCTTGCTTCGGCAGGCACTTCATGATCGCCCACACACGAAACGATACTACTACGACGACTACTACTGTACGTTGTGCCTTGGAAGAAGGCCAGTCGATCACCGGAGTGCCAAGTGACCACAGCGAGATCCGGCTTGGCAAGACACAGAAGAAGGATAGAAATGATATAGTATGTCTTTCAACTTGCTTTTTCTTCTTCGTTTCTTGTTGAGTTCCTCGCTGGGGATTGGCACACGAAAACGACGTCCAAGATTGACCACAAATCGGAACTTGGGGCCGGTGAAGTCGACTGCATGTTCGTAGGTGAAACATGGCACTAAAAAGGGGAGGGAAGGAGGGGAGGGAGGGAGGAGGGAGGATCCGGTGAGCTGGTTGAGCCCTAACCGAAGTCTCTCATTTGTCCACTTGGGGGGAATTGCCTCGCGAGCTTTGGGTGTGATGGCTGACGGGCAGGGCTGGTTGGCCCGTACCGTCTGTCTCTGGTGGGTGTGCGTGTGCGTGTGCGTGTGCGTGTGCGTGTGTATGTGTTGTCGACACCAAGCATAGCTAAGGAAGGGGGAAGGGGGGGCGTGGTAGCGGTGGCGGTAGTTCCTTCGCACGCCCCCGGTTCGGCTTCTTCCATTCTTGCGCACACCAGGCTTACATACGGTGCCCTTTGTTTTGGTTCTACTTACCACGAAACAACTGTCTCCGGCCTGGACCTATGCACAGGAATCGGCCAGGCCAGAGTACATGTAGTAGTAGTAATGGCAGTAGTCGGGCTCAGCGCCACCAGGGCCGCCCGCTTGAGACAGGAAGCTTGTTGCTCAGCCTCAGTACCGTGGCGTCACTCATTACACGAGCAGCTCTTTCACCATCGCTCTGGCTTCACCGTATTGCTGGGTCAGACTAGGTAAGCATATATAATAGCACGATGAACCAAAACGGGGGAACGGCAAGGGTGTGTATGTATGTGTGTGTAGAGATGAATAGCTCATGCATCCGTACTTGTTTGGTAGCAGATTTGAATCTGGACTATTGAATAATTTCCTTGCGTATCTCATGCAGAGTGAGAGCGCTACACCGTCGCCAAGAACCGTACGGGACCGGCCAGCGTCTGCTTCTTCCGGACAAACAAATTGTCGTCGTAACTGCTCATGCATACAACAGCCCTTTTAGTGTCAGTCTGTCTCTATCTCGCTTGTTGGCGGACCGGACACAGGCAGGAATCGTGCTGCTGCATGCACAGTAGACAGAGATGGCGCCCGCCACCCAGAGGCCTTTGTTGAGCGCCACCTATCACGATGGCGTGTGATGGATCCAGAACCCCGGACTGTCCGACCCACGGTACATCGTTAGAAAGTCTTTTGGACACCGTACAGAAGTACAGCCCGAGCGCGCGGGGAGTAATAGGGGCAAACTCATGCGACCAGGACGCGTAAAGGCCTGGTATTTGCCTGCTTTCGTGTGTCTGGCGCGACAGAGAGAAGATAAACAGAGAGAGAGAGAGCACTCGCTACTTACCCCTATGTCATGTATGTATCTGCCAGCTCGATACGAAACCAGACGTACCTACTACAGCTATGCAACTATCGGGCGTAGTGGTCCTCTCTTTGCCCCCTAAAGTCGGCTATGCTTGCCGGCGACAGGCAGCTGATGTGCAGAGGCTACGGTGAGGACCACAGCAAGCAGGGTACTAGGTAGATCTGTGCTGCAGAGGAAGACACAAAGGGGGGGGGGCAATGATCACGAATTGGCCGGACAGACTACCAAACTAGCACCACCGGCCTTTCCAGGTCTCTCGCTCTCTGCTGTCCGACTACTGCAAGGCAGCCGGGGTGTTAGTTAGGCCTGGATCAGCGAGAAGCATTACCCGTGATACATCATACGCGCACGCACGTACATACATTGATGCATTGTCTACCTACCTTGTCCCTCGGCTTGCTTGACGTGAGAGCTAAGGCAGCTAGATATGTAGCTAGATATGTGTTCACTCGAACTTTGGAGGTAAGTCTCCTTTTGCCTGTCGCAGCTTTTCGTAACGACCTCGGAAAGCCTAAGCATGGCTGGCAGGTGACCCTTTTTTTCCTTGGTGACTGGCCTGGGCAGGTACGTATGTATGTATGCCTGGCGCACGCTTCTCGGCAAAGTGTAGTTTGTGGAAGAGAAATAGCGAGGGAGTTGCTAGCGTGCCCCTAACCCACGCAATGCCCCCGGCCCCCCCTTTTCACACATGCGTGTCTGGTTTGACGAGAATGGCGAACGAGAGAGAGGTCAGGAAACTGAAACAATGATCGTCACCTCACGAAAATAAGTAAGCACGCAAGGGAGGTAGGTGGAGAGAAAGAAAAAAAGAAGAAGACGGGCCAGAACGAAGACGTCTGATCTTGGTCTGGTCAGAGCTTGTAGTGAGAGAGTTGGCAGCAAAAGCGCCGTTTTCATCCCTTTTTCGTATCTGTGACTACCGCCATTTGAGTTCAAGGAACAGCTGGCTGAAAAAGTACCTGCTAGCAAATGGATTACACAAGGCGCGACTCTTTTTGAGTCTGCGTCTGAGGTTATTTGGGTGCTTCTCCCGTCCCCTTTCCTCTGGTGCTGTCATGTCGTGCATTTCGGCCAAGTAGATGAGATCAGGGGCTAGGTTAACGGTCTTTTTCGCCACGACATGTGACGTCCGACCATGGATTCACCTCGGCCGTGGGGGGGAAATACCACTGCTACCGCGATATCCCATTTGGTAGCACTAAGTTAAGCCATCCCGAAGTACATAGTCTTTTCAACGTTTTCGGTGGCGATATCGAACCGTGTTAAGCGTGCGAGGGTAAACTGACGACAATGATATTTCGTGATTATTCCAAAAGAAAGTTCGTGTCGTGGTTAGATAAACCATACAACAGGATATTCGCCTTCCGCATACCCCTTTCCACACAAAGATGGACATTAATGAAATCATTGCAACTGTAATGGAACACCCACCATTTTTGAGGCCATTGATCAGATTCACTATATTGTCACTTTGCGTGGCGAGAGACGAGACGCGAGGAGTGTGCTGGTTTCACATTCCTGTGTGTGAAGGTGTTTTCACACCGTCGTACACAAGATCAAATCCGTTTCATTACCCTACCCATTGACCCCGAAGAATAACTCCCTAAAAGTACACCTAAATAGTCGGGACATGCCATCTATGTGAACTTGTCCCCCGTCGCTTGACCCAAAACCCACAAGCCAGTAGTTGTGATCTGGTTAAAGGAAAATAAAACCTCTGAGCAAACGCCAGAACAACCCAGAGCCCATTCGACTATTCGTCATCCCATTGCCGATTACCGCGGTCCATTGAGCCCGTTAACCCCATGTTTTTTCCATGCCCCAGTACTCCAAATCAATCCATAACTTGCAACTGTAGATAGCCGCTACAAGTCTCGCTTCTTCGTAATGATTCGCTCTTGCCGTATCTATGCAGATATGCTGGTGGTTTAAGAAGAGCCACTCCAGTTGTAGAGCCAGTGATTTAAATGCAATCAAAGACCTAAACGCCGCCGTCGAAAGCAGTTCATTGATGGGCAGACAAGCTCAGGCAATACTATACTATCGTTCGCAGCTCCGTTGGCTCGATACGAGACACTCAACCGATAAGTTTCTGGATTCAGGGGATTCCGTGCTTGTGCGGAGATAAATCCAAGTTGAAAGTTTTGCATGCGTCAATGTATGCTTGGCGCGGGGCTGGCTTTCGCTGAACTAGATCCTGAGAGCGATACCGAGCTCTCAACGTGAGGAGACTCGACCCATTTTTTATATATTCTTTCTGTCCTGGCCATCTGGATCCGGTTTCATCTCGCGGTGCGGAGACGAGTTCTCGATCGGTGAACTCTTGCCGTTGCCGCATCCTTTCACCAGGGTATGTCGCTGCCATCGTGTTAGCCCAGAACCAAGCACAGAAAACATTTGAAATTACCTTGAGTGCGTCTTTCCGCGAGAAGCTTTTATCGCAGTGCTCGCAGGGAAACGGTTTGACGGCAAGATGGATTCGCTTGTGGCGTTTCAGATCGTGGTTGCGGTTGAAAGACTGTGGACACACGTCGCATTTGAAAGGTCGTTCCTGATGAGCCGGCTGCCCATGGGAGTACATCTGTGGTGGTGTCCCATGTGTGGCGGATAGCCATGTGCCATATTCATGCCCCCCACCAGTATTGGCGGGGCGTTTGGGTTTGCCATGTTGGAGAGGACAGCACCGTTCATTGGTGGTGCTAGCGCCGAGTATCCGCCATAATGACGACCGGAATAATGAGTCGGCGCATGCATAGAATGATGTGAGCTGAGTGCTGGTATTCCCCTGGGATAGCTCCCGTGGTTGTGGGCGACGACTGCGTAGGGGAATGGTGGTGGGTATGCGAGAAAGAAGGGTACGAAGGTTGCTGTGGCGTGGACGAGGGTGGCGCGTAATACCCAGATGCCGTCGATGATCGAGAGTAATTATCCGTGCTTGCTGTAGCTGCCGAACCTGGCGCTTGAGAGGCGGCGGTTTGGGAGCTGAGAATGAAATTTGGCATCGGTGTATGGTGATGTGAGGACTGCGAAAGCATCGAGGAGTGGCCAGATCCGCCTCCGGCGACTGATGAAGGAAACGTTGGCCCGACGTTGTCGTAGGGGAGGCGCCACAAGCCCGTCTCCTGTTGCGGGCGACTGAGAGCTCCGGTTGCCGAAGGCGTTCCAGAGGGAGAGTATAGCTGCTGACGGCCGCTGTAGCTCGATTGCATCAGTCCCGGCTGACTTTGGCCCAGGGTGCTGTAGGTATACGATGAATTCTGCGTCAGTGCCCAGTTCCCTTGGGGGTTGTGGTTATATGGTGGAATGCCGCCAGCCTGTGAACTCTGCGAGCTGCCACTATGTACGCTGGAGGAGAGCGGGCTGAGGCCGTCGGTCCCAGTGACTCCTGAATTCCATGTTAGACGCTCGTTCCCATCCATTTTGTGAGGTGATTTCTAGAAAATATCGTTGGCGACGATACTTGAAATTATTGCTCGCAGGTAATAAATGTGTGGCGGGGGGGTATGGGCTGGGCATCAAAGATTTAAAGAAAAGAGGAGGATTCATACTGGGAACTTGGACATCCACCTGTGTGTTGGGTGGAGGAAGATGGAACAGAGGCAAACCTCCAGCAGCTGGTCTACGAGAGGCGAAGCTTGCGATTTCCATTCTCCCTTGAGGACCCCGAAGGTAAAAGAAGGCTCGACTCGACGTCGTACCTGACTGTTATCCGAGTCTTTGCAAGGAAGGCTCGAGGCACCCGCGTCCCCAACACACTTTCTCTCACTCCAAGATGGCAATTGGTTGCTTCGGTTTTATCACGTCGCTCTGTGACCCGAGTCGAGGTGTGGGAGAAAGTCAAAATATTTCCAAGATAACTACGCCGGGGCGGAAACCGTAGGTGTCGAAAAGGATGACCAGCGAGGTTCGTGATGCATACGGGAAGCGCTATTCAAGGAGTAGAATAACCACGGTGATGCCAAAGCTTGGAGGTGATTGTTGATGTTGGGGCCCCACAAGAAGGACCGGTCACCAGCCGACGAGAGGTTTGCTTTTGTTTGGTTACGAAAGGTTGAGCTGTCGTCACGTCCGTCTTGGATCTGAGCCGGGAGCACGTAGGCCGCGGCGTTGTAGTGGTGGTGGTTGACTTGTGTCTCTGGTGGTGTTGAAAATGGGGGCTGGCCGTTACAGCAACCACTGCTGGCTATGGCTTGACGGCAGAAACAGCCAAGGAGAGGAATGGCACTGCTACTGCAATTGTGCCGTGTGTAAGTAGGTAAGGACAGGTATGTAGATGTTGGAGTCCCCAGTTGCAGGTTGCCCTTCCTGGTGGGTTCACGAGCTTTAAGGTAAGTTGGTGGGAGGTGTTCGGTGGAGACGTCGATCACCCAAGATGGCGCCGGGAGGCGCCTGTCGTCGAGATTATATGCCAAAGGGTCTCTTTGGGTAGTAGCTGTGACCCTGGTCGTAGCTGTGGTACGGTACGCCTCTTTTGCGACTTGCTTTGTCGGCTGGCTCTGTGGCTTCTTTTCGCTCGCTCACTGGGGAGGGGGGTAGTAGGTACACTAACACGCTACTTGGATCCCTAGGGCGGGATCTCTCCTTTCAACTTTGGACGACCTGGTCCCCAGACTAAAGTAGTTCACTCGGGCTCGGTCTAGCTGAGCTGGGCTGAAATGGTTGCCGGACTGGGCGTTCGAGACTTGACCGTGACAACTTGGTCCCCTGAGTGGGTTACTTCCAAGCCAGGTATCTGCTCAGTACTGGGAAACTCTAATTCCCCTTGTTGTTGACTTCCCCTTTTTCGTGTGTAGGTTTATAGCTTCTATTAGTTGGTTTGGGGAGGTTGCTCCCGAGTTTCAAGCACGTCAACAAAAAAATGACGGACGAGGAACCAGGTGAAGTTTCTCTGGGGACCGAGAGGCGGTGGCTTGCCAGGTCGGGTCTGTTAAGTATGTATGTAGCTGGCCAGGTATTCTTAGGTATGGTGCAGGGCCGGCTGAACAAGTGCCGGTAGGGGTCAGATTGTATGCTGGGCCTCAGCCGGGCTGCAGGAGGTCGCAATGGCTACAACTTATAACAATTCACGGGTTTGAGACCTGCCAGTTAGTCACGTACTGTAGCGTAGACACGGAGCTGATCTGGATGAAGGGTGACGGCGTCTGTCACCGGTGACGACAATATGGAGACTGTTATTGTTGTTGTTGGCTGCTGGTGGCAGGAGTCAGAGAGTTTATGGTGTGCATATTGCTGTCTTGCCTCTGATGCAGAAGAAGAGACCGAGGAACGGACAGGGCAGGCTGGTAGCGAGCAGCTAGCTGGCCCAGTGGCCGTGGACAGCGGATCATGTCAGAGAGCAAGAGAGCAGTAGTACGGTGATTCTGCCCCTACTACGGGCTAGCAGGACGGACTGGGAGAGAGGAGGCTAGAACCCTGGTCTTGGCGACCCTCCCATGTCCACCATGCACCCAAGATTCCGGGATTGCTTAATGCACACCCATTGTTGCAACCTTTATTCTTTTATTTTATTTTTCGTGACTGACACACTGACAACGTCCGTCTTAGTGGGAATGATATGATGTAGGCTTGCACTCCAGCAACTAGTGAGTGAGCAGAGAGCAGAGCACCCATCAATCTCGCAGCCTGGCCCAGCCAGCCCGCCCGTCGGCCAAGGGTAGAGAAAGTAATTATAGAAAGAACAAGCTGAGGGACCGAGACCTGTCACATAAGACGGAATGGTCGGAAATTCCACAGGGCGTCGTCCTTCGCTTCCCACATGGATCTGACATTCGCTGTAGTGGTAGTCGCTGGCCAGCGCTTACTTATAGATAGGGTAATGGGCAAGCCTACAAGGAATCTGGGACACGAGGACGTAATCTCTCTGGGCTAAAAGGATAGGTACATGCCGCGAAGTATTCGATGGGTGGTTCTGCCCGGCTCCAACCAGGATATCTTTCCTCATCGACACCCCCTACCCTAGCGCGAAGTTAGTTGGCATGGGGGTCACTCCAGCGGATGTGCACTTATTTTCTGACAGGGGGTATCCTTCCCAGGTGCAGACAAGACAAGGGGAGGAAGGGGGGCTTCTGGGGGGGGCCTTGAGCCTTAACCTACGTTGAGTTGAGTTGAAGAGTTGAGGGGGAGAAACATCAACGCACGATCATCGACCCCATGGAATAGGCTACAAAAGTAGGTTCGAGCTGGCCCATAATTGATCAAACCATGGGCTAGGCGAATTGACCTCAGCACTACATGCCTACAAGTACAGTAAGAGTGGTTTGAGGTCATGAAAAGAAGCTCCAGGCTGCCTGGTTCCTTTCCTACTAGTTTACTTGTAATAATTCAGATGACAGAATGTAAAAAAAGCCATGGTACAGTACGCCGTACATTGCATCCCAGCCAGCAGCAGCAGCAGCAGCACCCTGCAAACCGGGCCAATCCTGGCATTGATGGAAGAGGTTTCTTTTCTCCTCTTGCCCCTCCCCCCCCCCCTGCGATTCTTCTTTATTGTCTTGGCGTAGCAGTCACAATTGGATTGATTGCCTGAAGGAAGACCGGGACTAGTTCTTTCAGCTCCGCGCTTTAGCTTGTTTCTGCTCGTCCCGTCCAAGTGGGTGCCATGCGCTGCTATGCCATGTCTCTCTTGCGGCTGGAATACCACATTCCGCTTGGTCATCGGCTACCAGGGTTGAACCTGATCGACGCGATGCAATGTGATGCGATCTCGTGGGTGAATCGGCTACCAAACGCCGAAGCTGTTCTGTTCATGTCTGGAACTGTTCTCGTCATGACACCGACGAATACTGCTAGATACATGCAGCCGATTGCGAGCTTCCGTGCTTCATTGCACTCACTGCTAATAAGCCTGCCTCTCCAATCTCGGCCTGCAGCTTACCTCCTTGGCTCCCCCAATGGCAAAACATCATACAAGCCCATGCTGCATCAACTTCAATGCTATAGCTGCGTCTGGGTATGCACAATAGTATTTAGGTATGCAATCACTGCGATGAGCCCCCACACACATTACTATGAGCAGGTTCGCTTCGACATCCGTACCCTCATTGTCACCCCCCAGGCCCTGGAAAATATACCCTGTAGCTGGGCAGAGCTTTCCTGGCAATCAACCCTCTCAACTTCCAGGGCGAAAAGTGAGTCTAGGCCGTGGCGTATACTATCGGCGTTGATCTCTCCAACTCGATTGCCAGGCGAGCGAAGGCCAGAGGATGCAGTTCAGGCATAAGAGAGTCAGTACACACCTAAGTTTGGTGGTTTCTCATTCATTTCATTTCTTCCTTTCACTTCCATATTTTTTTTCTCTCGCTTAAAGGCGCCTGCTCATGTTGGCCCTGTACTTGTGAACAAACTTGATGACTCTAGTAATAGCAAATAGGTCTATTAGCGATATATACTCGCGATTGGGAGCTGTGGGCTGAGTATCATAACGGGTGCAATACTAACCGACGGGTAATTCCGCAATATAGAATGTTCAGGGACCATAGCTTAACTGAAGTCCCCTGCCGCTGGGAATATGTCAAGTGCAAGGAATCTGGGTGCGGCTGATATTATGATGCTCTTCAACATGTCATCAGCAACGGGCGGCTTCCTTTCCTTCTTCCTCCTTTGCAAGGTAGCCGAGATGACTTGATCCGATCGGACCCTGGGAGCTGGAATACCAAAATGCTTTTTCTTTCCGTCAACCGACCGCCCCTCTCTGGCATACCCTACAGCTCGTCTCGCCACTTTTGATTCGCGGTCCCCGAGAGTCCAATTGAGGCTGCGCAGGCCAACTATTCCCAGAAATGCCGCGGGCATCGCTGAAGAGTTGGTGTCAAGTAGTCGCCTATCTGAGATTGTATCTCTAGTAACCTAGTGAAGAGACCAAGGCTAGTCAAGAAGGGGACTGGTCCAGATAAATAGTAGACGAGCAAGTATAGAGTATCTAGCTCTTTCTAGTAGCTTTTGACGAGGGGAAATTTCAACTGCCCGGTCCGTGACAATCCAAGAGAGAGAGAGGCCTCTTTGACATTACGATTGCTCCGGTTTTTTCCATGTACATTTTTGTTTTAGGCAGCTGGAGATCGTCCTTCAACCTGAGCATATTCATTGTTAGCGAAGCTCCGGTTTCCGGTAATGGAAATGAAGAAAGCAACACAAGCGGGTCACTATTGATTAGCTAATAACAAGCTTCTATAACGGCGGTGGCTGCTTCTCCAAGACACGGGTAATAAATAAATCAACGTGTACTTTATATAGTCCGGGACTCAGCAGCTGCAATATCGTTTCGGTCGTTCAGCCCTTTATCATGAACACACGGTCCATCTACTTGGATAGTAGGGAGGAAATGAGGCCAGGTTGATACCCAATATGATGCTCCTTTCCATCAAATCCATGTACTTCACATTATTGATCTGGGAGCCTACTCACCTACCCTACATATCTCGCGGTTCCATTTTTAGCATAGATGTCTCGTTTATTGGCTGTTGATATTAGCAATAATTACCATAGCATCAATAATAGGTGTGATGGGTTCCGTAGTGCATGAGGGGGGCCGGGTTCCTCTCAGGGCATATATGGATGGAGCTGGGTTCCGTGTAACACGACATGTCCGATTTACATGGTTCTTTGCAGCTGCTCCCCCGAATCAAGTGAACCTAATAGCGGAAGCGAGAAGGGCCAGACCTCTCTTCATCGCAGAACAAATGAACAGGTCAATCATGATACGATACGGCCGACGGCGTAACAGATCGGCTTATAGTTCGAGTAGGTATCTGCCATGCGAAAGATTTCTATGTTCCAATTCACATATACCAGAATGGATCAATCCCCTTGGTCTGCTGCATATATTGTATATAGCACGAGTACAAGGCATGGCGGACCGTTCGTTCTACAGGGATCTGCTCCCCGCTTCTAAGGGAAGGACCCAGACTCCCCAATAGGGATGAACACCGACGGGCAGGTCACACACGATGATGGGCGTCTCGGCTCCGATCTCACGGCTCAGTGCGCCATAGTGCCAATTGGGTAAGGTTGGGTCGAAGTCGAATTTCGAAGTCGGCCAAGCTCGTTGAGTTCCCAAGACTTTAATCATGCCTAAGATCATGTCGATAGCCACAGCGGTACAAACACGATAAAACACAAACACTGTCGCGGCCACCTTAAAGGTTAAACGACCCCACCATCAAAAAAGATGGGATGGCAGGCCAGGCCATGCCATGCCCATGCCTAGATTTGACATCAACCTCGAGCCGACCCAAGCACTAATAGGCATCTGCATGGCGCAAACAAGGTTAAAGAGACACGCTGCATCTTCATATATTGCCTTTCCTTCTTCCTCAAAAGCTGAAACGACTTGGGCATGCATGCCAACCCCATGCCACTTCGGCGCCTGCAAGCCCATCCTGTATTTGGCCCTTGTGGGTGGTCAGATTCGAGCATCGTGGGATTCCCAACACACTCTCGCGCGCGCTCTCCCACTCACTCTCTCTTGACTCGACTCGACCCGACCCGACTAGACCCGACTCATTGACCTTTTCCCCGACGCACCCTGGAAGTGTCAGACTTATTACCAGGAAGTAGTCAACATTATGGTTGCCCGAAGCATCATCTGCCCGCCTCACCCGACCTAGACCTTGCGATGACATGATTGGCACTTGTCAGACAACTAGGTTCGTTTCAACCCCTCGAGACTTCCTAACATCCCATTGACCCCCTTCCCGTCCAGCCAATCACAGCCTCTAGTTTGATATTCACGGGAGATACATCTTCCTACCTCCTTACAAGCCTCGATCCCCTTCGCTGGGCGATCGGCCACTGATTCTGTGGAATAGTACAGTATGGTTGTCCCAGCCACTCAGGCCTTCAGATAACTTTGGTGAGCTGCAGAGCCTGCAGCAGATCCTGCTCTCCGATCCTGTCAGCGAGTAAGCCGGGTTCTCTGGCCGAGTCGCAGGGAATCATCAATACGACACACACCATTGAAGCACGTTTCCTTGTCCCAGCCCAGCATTTGAGGGGAGACATCGCGCAACAACACTGCTTTCTACGTGCGATTCAGAACGGCCGGCTAGCTAGGCGACAGCGGATTGCTAGTGAGCCAACCCAACCATGGTCGTTGGTACGGGACCAATTAAGCACACACGGCGGCAAAATCCCGAGGATGGCTCACCAACGACATTGTACGAGCACCACCACTGCAACCACGGTGTGGCTCGCGTCGCAACGATGCAGGCTTCAGCCAGGGCTCTTGCAGCACTTGCAGCATGGGCATGGGGGGCCTGTTTCTAGAAGACCTTCTTCAGCCCAAGCCCGATGGCGGCGCTATCATCTCAGCGGGTGAACTAGCCCATGCACTGTTTTCCTAATCAGGAACTAAGATAACATTCAATGTCGATGTGTTGGTACTAACTCTTCTGATGGTGATTTCTCCTCTCATCTTGAATCTCACCGAGATCGCATGGGCGCTCTTATCAGCAAGTAGCCTCTCACGATGCAGTGTCAGCGCATTCAAAGAGGTCATCTTGAGAGTCACAAGAATCCCACCACGCCAGCCAGGATATCAGGTGGTTGCCCTCTGTAAATCGGCATAATCGTATATCGTCTAGAACTCTGTTATACCGAGGCCAAGTCAGGGATTGCCACCGATAGAGACCTCCGGCAGTACCTCTCATCTGCAATACGCATCGACCATGTGCACACCACCCTGCGGAATCTTACTACTAGTATGCGGAGTGGTCGGCGAAATGTGCAACATGAAGATCTCCGTGAACAATGCTTGGATATCCTGGGCCTCTTGGGCAATAGCCCTGCAGTCTGCAGTGCTTCATGGCAGTTCCTGCTGCATAGCTTCCTCCCTCGTTCTTTCTACTCTCACGTACGACTGCAGTACGGCTCTTTGGTCTCTCATCTGTCACTGAGCCTTACCTCATTGGGGAATGATCCGGTCTGATCATGCATGCGCAGAGAAGAAACGCTATGTGCTCTGTAACAATAAAAGACACAGCCAGCAAAGTAGCCTTGCTAAACACCGTTTCGTGAGTGTACATTCTTCATATGGTGGTATAAACACTAGGGAAAAGGCACGTGTCTTGGATGCCTGTGAAGAAAGTGGCAATGGGGAAAGATGAGGCGAGCTACGGTTGGCTTGCAGACAGATGGGCGCCGCCCAGATCCGCAAGATCTGGGCTGCTGATGGCTTCGGTTCATGTTCCCGAGATCCCTTGCCTACCTATTCTAGGCTTGTGTGTGCGATGTTATGAGAAACCACTGCCCTTGGCCTATACGTAAGGTAGAGTATTCCAAATGATGCTCATCTGGTGGAGAGGGTACAGTTGCTTGGACATCAAGTATGTATTTGCACTTTGCACCAGATAACTCTTCGCCAGACCTATTTGGGTCGCAGGTACCATATCCAGCGAGAGTCAAAGTGCTTTTTATTTGCCTTTGACGCACCTATTTCAACGACCATGCGTCCAAGCAACCGGATGAGGCCCCCGGCCGGCTGGCAATGCATCGGATCACACCACTCTCTGCGCAACACTGCGTGACAAATAAGCGTGAGGTCGAGTTCTTGGCCAGCTCTATTGCGACTAATGCAGATTGATACACCATGTCCAAGATGCTGCGTTGAGCGCTCTGGACAAGATGAGGCTGACATGGCGGATTTCCACATTCATTGCAGGCAATAGAGGTGCAGTGCAGCCTGAGGGGATCAACGATAATCCCTCCACTGGCATCCAGATGGCCATGGCCTGTATCATACAATGGAATTAATATGGAGATGGCCGATCAGCGCGTCCCTTTCTATTTGGGATCTTGTTTTCCTTCCCGCGCGGGCGCCGGCAACAGTACCCTAGATCCCTGCGTCGATCTCCCTTCCTCTCCCTCTTTCCTCTTTCCATTATTTTGCTCGTCTCTGGAACTGCCTTTCGGCATGGCATATTTCAATACATGACATTGTGACAAATCTCGTTTCTGCTTCAGATGGACAGGGTTCATCTGACTTGGGAATAGAAATAGACTAATAAATAGGCAAAGCGTGGCCGGGCAGACCAAAGGCGATTGGGTTATCAGCTTGTCATCTTGCATGGCATTTAGACTCGTCTTTTCTTTCTTTCAGTTGACACGATTAGTGAAAGTGCCAAACTGTATTGGTATATGCATACAGTACGAGCTTAATCAATAACAAATCAGCTCAGCTGATATAGTTATTGCATCCTATCCCATTACACCTCAAGGCAAGAGCTGGGGAAAAGCTTACCTTTCCAAATCCAACCTGACAGACATGACAATACCCATCTGCTCTCTTGCGTCGCCGATCGCCACCGTACTTGGTCTGGCCCCGAAACCATGAAGCTGTTCATGTTTACTTTTGTTTTGTGATTCTTCTTTTTTCGTTTCTCAGGGAAGGGGAGCAAAGATGGGCAACAGGGACCCCTTACCAACAACCCATGCCGGACCCTCTCTCTTCCCCTGCTCGCGGTTGTCTCGCCGTCATGTCAAAAGCACTGCTGCACTGCATGCGTCTATTTAACGTGGTTGGGTGGGGTATGTCCGTCACAATTTCGCGCGTATGAGACACGACATATAGGGTGTGTGTGAGAATCAAAAGAAGAAGACAACGGTACAGCCGTTTACGAAATGAAAGTAAACAGCCGGGCCCCCTTTTGAAACTCAACAGTTGTTGCCTTGTTTGAAGATGATGTGCAATTCAAGGTTGGGCGGGAGAAGAGAGTAAGGGCCGCCATGACAGCTGAGACACAATGATACTGTATTTTCGACGAACATCTCGGCGGTCGCGCCGACCCAACTCGATTGTAGCTGTCTGTCGGGACAAGGCGCGCTTTGTGCCTATCATTAGGTAAGCCGGTCTGCTCGTGAGGAGATCCTGTGTTAAGCGAGGACGAGATGGGCTGGGGCGTGGAATGCTCGCTCAACAGGTAGGAGTTAATATGCGGGATGTGTAGGATTGATCCTGTATATAGGAGAACAGGATGCGCCCCTGAACGGCGCGATCTAGCACTTATCCTGGGACCACCAGGCAACCGCCTGCCTACCGGCCTTATAAGAAAGATGTTGGTGAGAATATACTCCATCGCGAAGTACAAACTTGTCATACGATGGTATAGGCTTCCTATGCCAGTGCTCCAGGACAGGTGCTTTACCTCTCTCTATTCCTGTCTGACGCCTGTCTTGTTATACTAACGATGAGACAGAGGTCTAGCGGCACTGTATTTGATATCGGTACTTCAGGGGTTAGCAATGCTGGCTGGCCATCGCCATATATACCAGAGACCCTGGCCTGGCGTTAACTTATGCAGACTTCCATGACCGTGTTCGTGCCCATGCTGTCAGCACTCAGAATGGAAGATGCCCGAAATCACAGACGATGCAAGTAAGTCCGTCGCTCTAGTATACCGGTGTCATGGGTCTACCAGTCCTCGTTCAACGCAAGAAAGGCTGCTTCAGTGAGTGACGTTGCGTGGGTACCCCAAGCACCGCAAGTATCGCATCTGGATATCAAGGGCCGCATGGAGGCAAGGAGAAAAGGGGTGAAGTGGCCGAATTCCTGGGCTTGGGCATGGTATCATAGGATGGAGACTTTTACGTCTTTCGGGTGCAGAGTACAGGCTATGTCGTAAAGTTGAAGGACAGACACTACGGGATTGATTGTACTAGAAATAACGCAGTGCTTTCACGGAAATGTCGACACTTGATATTGATAGCGGCTGGGAATATGTGAATTATATCATGTCTGGCTTATCTGACCAAGCAAGATGCCCCTGAGTTGTCAAGCCTTGACACTGCAGCTGGTGGTTGGTAGAACTGGAGGCAGCAGCTATATACCCTACTTCCTGGACAATAGGAACTCCCCTCCTAATCAGAAACCCATTGAGCTGTCACGTATGCGTTAGTGTTCACTTGATAGAGACGAAAATCTGAAGATTACGTTTTATTCTCCATCGATTTATATCCCTCGTATGCGGTTGTTGAGTCTCGTCTCACACACTGAGAACCTGTATCTGCTCCCGGTGAGGTCTTGGATTCGCTAAGGGGACTGCGATTGGGACAAACTTACATATCTGCGTACTGCAGAAAGTATCAGAATGAGCCCCATATACTGCCAGTATGATCACCAGATGAGTGACAAGACAGCCACCCCCAGAACAGGGGCTTGGGCCAGGGCTTCCTATACGCGATTGTCCACGATGCGTACATAGATACCTCGTTGACGTAAGAGAGTCACATATTGCGGGATGCTACTGAAAAAAACCACTCAACGTGATGATATGGCCCTTTGAGTGGCGGTTTGCCACCGTTGTCTTGTTGCACTGCTGCGATGAGGTGGCAAGTCTACCATTTACGAGTTCTTCTATATACTATCAACACAATTACTTATGGCTCGCTCCTCTCTGGGTACCCTAATTGAGTCCAGTATAAGGACGGGCTTAATGCTATCCACCGCGGACCTGCGTGTTGTGCGTCCGATGCCAAACCCTTGAACATGCACCCCGAGACCTCCATTCAACTCCGATCGGCCCTTCGTACAGCGTACAGCATGGTTGGTCTCTCAACCATGAATATATATAGCAGGATTCAGTGGGCTTCATTGACCTAGTGCGTTTGCTTGCCGCCATGATCATTGACCCCTTTCTTAGGTCGGGTTTTTGACAACGCCGGTATCCAGCTCCGTACATATGCTTGGTTTTCAGACAGAGATATGAATAGAACCAAAAATAACCACTTCAATCCAATTTCGACTTGCCAAAGTCTTACAACTTTCCCAAAAAACCGGTTTGGCCGAGGCCAGAGGGGCGTGAGGTGGCATAGCCCAAGGACTGCTTCCCCCCAAGCATATAACTGCTATCTAAGGACAGTAAACCATTGAAAGAACCAATGGACTGACCGCACTGACCAAGAACACCATGGGGAGGTGAATCTGCCGAGATTAAGGCTCAGGACTTCGATGTGCTCGTTGCGGTCTCGATCGCCCGGAGCCTGCTTCATCCTTGTTCTATTGCCATTTCGAGAGGCAAGTTATCCCTCCAAGCCCTCGCGCATAGTACCAGCGGAGCATCAAGCGGCCACGGTCATGTGTCACCAATGGGCATTACCAGATTTTCAAGACAACTGACTGGGTCAGAGGATTGAGAAGGGAGGTCATTCAGTCAATCCTCAGCCGTGGTGTGAATCAACCAAGAGGGGCTGGAGTTTCCTATCCCCAATTTTAAGTGTACAGGTATGAGATTCGAGCTCTCTTCATCCTTCCGTGAAGAACATCATCTTTGTCGTGAATTCCGCATCTCGCGTCACTGTCAATATGTAATGCATTTCCTGTTACATAGGGCTGAGTGAGGCGGCCTGATCCAGCTGCGATGAATGGCGAGCAACTACTACTACTGCTATGACTTGCGACTGTCGGATCGAGATGCGGCCTCATGGGATAATAGCATAACAATGGCCAAATGTATACAGAAAAACCTGACTAACCATCAGGTACCACACCTTCTGTGAGATCTCGACCTCAACCTCGCCAAACTGTCGAGGTATTGCCGAATGATAAGGAGGAGACTGGTGGGCATCTTAACTCATAGCAGGCGGAGTCTTATTTCCAGTTGACAACAGCTAGGGTAATACGTCCAACACCTACTTCACGCATACAAGGGGTTTAGTCGAGGACTGTAACCTTGTATATACCCATAGGATGAAAATGGATGCCTCACCCACATATCTTTGCAGGAGAAATGGCAAGTTGAGTTGCCCTCAGACTTCACTTATGATCTGTTATCCCAAACGCTCTCTGTAGGTCCCATCATTCTACGTCAAAAGTCGTAGTAGTTTTGTGTTGTATTGGAGTTAGTCAAGTGAAAATGGCGGACACGAAAATCAGGTTTGAGACGAGAACACCTCAACGGTAAGAGCTGCTACGCAATTGTAGGGTAGACCTGTTATCATCCCCCGTGAAAGAAAGCTCGTCTTTGTAAGGGGCCGTTTACCGCGTAGTGCTGCCGACACAGCTACTTCGTAAGAGGTAAACCTCTGCCTTCGACTGCACAAGCAAAGAAGATGGGGAAGCGTTCGCACAGGTTACGGCCATGATACGTAGTAGTGTTATCAACAGAGATCTGCCGTAACGGCCCGTCGAGACGAGGCTTTGCCCCGACAGACCAAAGTCCAGTCGACAGCTTGGCTCCGACATTTTGAGATGATTAAGGAGAGAACACACGGCCGGAGTCTCTTAAAAGTCTTTAACGCATCTTGTCATACAAGTCCTGGCCAGGTTAGTAGTATAGCTAGGTACTTACCTACTGCATACCTGATATAGCCAGCGGGTTCATCGACCGTAGACCATGCTTCATTCATCATGCTCAAAGAGAATGTCAGTAATTGTTTCGAAATTTTTGCGAGGCCGGGCCCGCGGCGAGCGTGTTTGCTGCGGGGCCGCCAGAATGTTTTGCGATGGATGAGCTGCTCGCGATGGTGGCAGCGCCCACCGAAGGGGCCATCGTCGCATGGACATGGTCGTGTTTCACAGGCTGGGTTAAGCAGGCCAAACGCTCGGTTTTTTGACAGACTACAGACACGAATGAGCATGATGTCACCCCAGATGGCGGGCTGACCTGTTTCAGCCGCAGAGCTGAGAAGAGCAAGCAGATGGGATGGGAGATGGGCACAGACGAAGCTGACGGTCTAGACTACATACGACGTCCAACCCGATTGATGATCGTGTCCCGTAGTGGCAGGGCTTCAATGTATGTAAGTCAGCCGCAGCATCGCATGTACTTCTACAAAGGGAGAGAAGACATGCTGAAGGGGGAAGGTGGAGTCGCGATGGGCAAATCAGCATCAGCGGGCTCGGGTCTGGACGAAACCGAACTTGGCTTCAAGACCCTGCGCCCCTCCAAGCTCCAACCCTTTGTTGAGCACATTTGAGCAAAACAAAGCCCACAATAACGTTCCACGATGGCCGATATCCAGGACTGTGGTAGCCGGGAATGGACGGCGGCAACGGAAAGACACAGTAGTAGTAGCAACGTGAGTAAGCTGTTGGAGGAAGGAAAAGAAGGTTCTTTAGTATGGATTGTAGCGGTCTTAAAATCGTTATGGGCATAATTCGATAATACTGATTTAATACGCTAAGGCTCGATAGCTCGCATTATTATATTATATTATTTTTTTTATTAGCGATTATAACGTTCGATTAATTAAATTAATAAAAGAGTAATATAAGTATTTAAAGTATTAAACTTTAAAAGTTTTAATTTCTAAGGTAAAATTATATTATTTTATAATATAAATATATATAATAATTTTTAATTTAATTTAATTAATTTTTATAAAGTTAAAAATTTAATATAAAAGCATATTATAAAAAATATATTTAAATATAAACGTATTTATTAAAATAAAAACGAATTTATTAGTTTTATTAAAGCTTAATTTATTATATATAATGTTATAAATTAAAGTATTATTATTAAACGCTTATTTAAAAAGTATATTATTTATAATCGTATAAAATAATTAAAGAGTTAAAAGAGTTTATTTATTATTAAGTTATTATTTTAATAATTAATAAAGAATAAATAAAATATTAAATTTAAAAGTTTAAAGTAGGTTTATTTTAAATAAAAGACCGGTTTAAATACGAAATTAATAAAATTTACTTATTATTATTTCTATTTTTATTTTTAAAAAATATAGTTAAATTTAATATATATAAAATAGTAAGTTTTAAAAACTTAGGATTAAAATTAATAAGCGTATAATTTATTAAAATTATTTTAATTTATATATTTATATAATATATCTTTACTATTTTTTAATATTTACTATTATTATTTTATATTAATTTATTAATAAATAATATAGTTAATATAATAAACGTTATTTAAGTTTTAAAAGAAACTTAATAAAATATACTTAAGTTTATATTAATAATATAATAGAGTACTTAAATATATAATAAATAATTATATTTAATTCGTAATATAATAATAAAAGTAATTAAATAAAAGAATTTATATAATAAAGTTATTAAAGCTTTTTATTTTATTAATAGATTAAATTATTCATTAAATTAAAAATTATTTATATAAAATATATATAAAACGTTTATCGTTATATATATTAAATGAGCTTTCGTACGTACGTATAAGTAGGGGTTCAAGGGGTGCTTACTATATTGCTATATTCTATTATTCATGTCTATCTACAGTGCTAGCTGCAAGGGGCATCGTATGCCCCTCTTAATGAAACAGAAAAAGGGTTCGTGCGCGCAGGCACGTGGCACCCTTTTTAAAGTAATATAGAAAACCTTAGTTCCTGCTGTTTTAATAATATATTTAATCTCTCTTTTATTAATTCGAAGATCTCGCGAATCTTACGAAATCTCGTTAAGCCGGATCTTTAGATCTCGTTAAGATCTCGAGATTCGTTACATAACTTCTCTTTATTTTAATTAATATTTATATACTACTTATTTTTATATTATTTTATTATTTTTATATTATTTTAAAGTGTTTATATTAAACGTTAATTATTATTATAAATAAAGTAATTATTATAAATAAAACTATAAGTATTAATAAATAAAGTTAAGTTACGTTTAATACTTTATAAGCGCTTTAAGTTATTATAATCTCGTTTTAAAAGTAAGTATTAGCCGTATTATTAAGTTAATATAATTAAATTTTAAAGTCTCTTAAGTTTTAATAATTAATATATAATTATAATAATAATTTATAATAAATTTTAAAAATCGTTTAAATTTCTTAACTTTATAATAAATTTAATAAAAGTATTTATATTAATTAATAGCTTTTTATTATTATTAATATAGTTTAGTATTATTTCGCTCGAATTATTATTTCGTTTATTTTTATTAATTTTTAATACTTTTATATAAATATATATAATAATAACGGTTTAAATTAATTAAAACTATTTTTCATTTAATTCGTTACTTAATTTTATATCTTTTTTATATATTCGCGTATTATAACGGCTGCCGCTCGTTACGCGCCTTTTTAATAAATTATTACTTTTATTCTTATCGGTCGTTAAACGCTTTTATTTTATTTTATTAACTTATAGCGCTTAAAATTCTTTAATAATAGAAGCTTTTTTAAGCTAGATTTACGATTTTTTTAACTTTTTAATGCTTTTAAAAAACTAAATTAACCTTTTTAAAAATATATATTCGATTTTTTATAAAAATTATGTTATATATAATTATATATATACTTTTTATTATTTAATTTATAATATTTAAAATTAATATTAAAACCCTTTTTTAATAAATAAATATTTTATTTTTAATAAAAATAAAATATTTAATCGGTTATTATAAATTAAATAATATTTAAAAGTTATAAGTATTAATTATTTTTAAACGTGACGAATTAAATATAAGCGTTTAAAAACGTTATATTAATTTATAAGGCTAGTATATTCCGCCGTTTTTAATTATTTAAATTTAATATTACTTTATAAACTAATTTTATAAATACGACTTATTAAGCGGTTAAATAATTAAACCGACTTTTAATAATTAAATTAATAATAAAATAAGTTTATATTAAATTTAATATTATAATAAATATATTAAAGCGCGGATTAAAAGCTTTTATCGCTTTTTAACTTTAAACGGTTATAAAAGCTATATTTCGGCCGAATTCGAAAAATATTATTATACTTAATATACCTTTTTACTTATTTTAACCGTTAAATATAATACTTTATTCGCTATTAAAACGTGCTTATTTTATAAATCGAGTTATTTATTAAAGTATTAATAAATTATATTACGAAATTAAAGTCTTTAATTATTTTTAAAGCCGCGTATTTTATTATTTTTATAAAATAATATTAAATTTAAATTTAACGTATTTAATTTAATACTTTATTATTTAAATAAAATAATTAATAAATTTATTATACGTTTTTAAACGTTTATACTTAACTCGTTACGTTTAAAAACAATTAGTATTTATAACTTTTAAACGTTATTTAATTTTTAATAAATAATTAAATATTTAATTTTTATTAAAAATAAAGCAGTTATTTATTAAAAAAGCTTTTAAATATTAATTTTAAATATTATAAACTAAATAAAGAAAAAAATATATATAATTATATATAAAATAACCTTTATAAAAGATTAGCTACGTATTTTAAAAGAGGTTAATTTAATTTTTTTTAAAGTATTAAAAAGCTAAGAAGTCGCGCGTCTAGCTTAGAAAATCCCTTATTATTAAAGAATCTTAAGCGTTATAAGATAATAAAGTAAAAGGGAAGCGTTTAATAACCGATAAAAATAAAATTAATAGTTTATTAAAAAGGCTCGCGACGAGCGATAAGCGTTATAATATTTATGGCGAAATAAATTATTATATATAAATATAAAAAAAGATATAAAATAAAATAATAAATTAAATAAAAAGTTATTTTAATTAATTTAATAATAAGCTATATATTTTTAATATATTTTATAAAAGCCGCTTAAATTTACATGCTTTTAAACCTTATAGTTATTATTTAATAAAACTTTAATTTAATTAAAAAATTAACTTATAATAATTAAAATAAATATTTAAAAATAAAAACGTCTCTTTAAATTTATAATATTAATATAAAGCGGTTTATACTTATTATTTATATTATTAGAGAACTATTATATTAATATATAATTATATTATAATACGCTATTTTATGTTATACGCATTATGCGCATTATTACGATCGCTAATGAACTGTAATAGCAATTACTACTAGCCGTATCCTCGGACGCTGCCAAATATGCAGTGTCTTATATTGATACATGTTCTTATTAGTATTGATAGCACCTGCTAGCTTCCTGCCTGGTCTTGAAAGAAAGAGGGAGTTGTGATGAAGCTATCCTCCATTTCCTTCGCTGCTGCTTTCTCTAGTTCACCTATCCCTTCCACATTCATTATTTACTTTCAAATCATCGACAAGAGAGATACACAGCGAGCTGCCACGCAGCTCTTGCACTCGCTTCCCCAGGAACAAGAAAATCAGGCGTGCCAAGGTGCCCCAGCTTTCTGGACTCCGGTCGACAAGCTTTCATGCGGACTCGCAGTCTAGACTCCTCGACCCCGGTCCCCCGTTCGACTAGCCGACGAATACGAATAAGTCCATCGCTGCCCAGAAAACAGGGTCGTCGGGTGTTCGTGGTGCGTGTTTGAATAACCTTCTCAAAACGATACTACTACACGCTTTCGGACGACTAGGTTGGGCGTGTCTTTCTTTCCCCAGAGAGCAGAGCAGAGAGTCGGACTCGTACTAGCCTCCAATTCGGGTGTGACAAGACACGGGAGGAAAAAGCTCGCAAACTTGCTCACGCTTAATATATTAAACTGACGGCTGCACGCCCCCCTCCTCTCACTAATAAACCATCGCTGGCTACTTCTCTCTTATCTGAACTTTCAAGGCCCAGGCCGGACCTCTTCGATCACTTCAAAACAACAACTACACAAACAATATCATCACGCCTAACCCCAAGCTATATACCCTACAGGACTGGTGCCTGCCTCTTCTACGCGACTAATACCACCACCACCACCACCACCACTACTACTACTACTACTACTACTACTACTACTATTACTAATACCCACTTCACTCGCTTTTTGCACCGACTAAGAAATATATTAAATACGCAATGGCACCTCACGGCGACATGGCAGACATGGATATGTCAGGGGGAGCCTCCGGGATGGACATGCCGGGCATGTCGGGGTCCGGCTCGTCGTCGTCGGGCGGCATGATGATGATGATGTCGGTGTTCCAGACGTCGCAGAAAACGCCGCTATACTCGATGGCGTGGACGCCGCAGAGCGTGGGCGGCTACGCGGCCACGTGCATCTTCCTGATCGTGCTGGGCACGATGCTACGCGGGCTGCTGGCGCTCAAGTCGATCCAGGAGGCCCGCTGGCTCGACCGCGAGTTCAAGCGCCGCTACGTCGCCGTCCAGGGCAAGCTGCCCCTGGCCGAGCGCGTCTCGGCCGACAGCCTCGCCAAGAAGATGACGCTGTCGGAGAACGGCGTCGAGGAGGACGTCATGGTCGTCAAGAAGGTCCAGACCCACGCGCGCCCCTGGCGGCTGAGCGTCGACCCCCTGCGCGCCGTGATTGATACCGTCATTGCTGGTGTTGGTTATCTTCTGTACGTTTCATCATCCTCCGAGTCCAAAAGGATACACTGAGCTAATATCATGGTTCTACAGCATGTTGGCAGTCATGACGATGAACGTCGGTTACTTCCTATCAGTACTTGGCGGTGTTTTCGTGGGCAGTCTCTTGGTTGGCCGCTATACTGTTACATCAGAGCACTAGGTTCGGCTTGATCCTGCATTGGATATATATTGCTCGCTCACGCGGGGGTTTTGCTGTGGACATGACTTTGATGAATGGACACGAAAAGGAAGATGGACAAGGTCAATGGATTTGAATACCCCCTTGAACCTGTCGAATGTGGGTTTGGCACACGGTTGAGGGAGGAAAGGGAGAAGGGATCCCCATGATTAATTACTGAGGGACGGGAGTGGGCGTTAAGCGAAAGCGAGCGTCATGTTACATGTGGATTAATCATTCGATATCACCATCGTCGTCAATCCAGTTACCCTCGAAGGCCCCCTTCCTCCAGTCTGCCCAGACTTCGGATGTTCGTCACCATCCATTGGCATTATTCAGTCAATGCGTGATTCAGAAGTACTGGTACATCGGATAGCCCCTACTCGCTATGTGGTAGTGTTGCAGAAACATGCTCATTCTCGCGCAAGCATTCCCCCACTTGCCTAGGCTGGCTTTTAACACTCCCGCAGACTCCACTTCACGAGCCAGTCAAGACCCGGGAAATGTGAGGTTGAGGCTCGCTGAAACCTGGTCGTCCACAGTCGCACCTTGCATCATCAGACAACGAACGGTCAGGCTGCTAGGTATAGAATGCATAGAAAGAAAGATGACGATATTAATACACTTGCTATTACATATAGAGAAGGGCTTCACAATATGCCAATCTGTTTTCGTACTTCGGAGCTGGAACGATACAAACCCAAATACGTAGTAGTACTAACGGATCAATAGGCGCTTCCCATGTTCCTTGCCTTCGCCTTGCCGAAAGCGTGGACCTCGGGTCTATTCCCGAAACAAATAATTGATTGATTATTATTATCTGCCGCATTCGGCACTTGGTTACGAGATCGTCATCTACCTATCCCTATTCGGAGGGAGACACAGAAAGACAAGAGCTTAAATCAATCACCCCTCCCCCACCCATTGCCGTTCTTTTTTTATCTCCAATATACCTATGTAAGGTACCCCCCTATGAACCACAACACCCCGGCAAGCTTCAATGTCGTTTTCGTCTTCCCTCACCCCTCACCCTCATTCTAATTCTGACTTCTTCCTTCCTGGATTTGCTCCCCCTCTGCAAGCTTTCATATCCATCGACCAACGGCCTGGTGGGCAACGACGACGGGGATGACGGTATCATGAGAAAAGGCACCTGAGTGCCGGGGGAGAGGGAAGTGGGGAGCGTTGCACCATACGAACCATAGCGCAACCGACGACATACGACTATTACTATTGCTCGCTTTCTCTATTACTGGAAGACAACCGACGTTGAGCAGCATCTTGGTATATTCCCATGGGTTCTAGCATTTTCACACGCGCATCGATAGCAGCCAAACAGTCTCGAGGGCGAGAGCCAGCTGCCCTGTTTGCTGTATGCATTGAGTGAGGTGTCTATAGGACGACTGTGTATCTCGATGGCCGGCGTCTCGATTATGACACGGCTAAGATATGCCATTCCTTCCTTACCCAGTTGTACGACTTGAAAGGGGTTTCCCACCCGTGGCTGGCCCACGCCTCGCGCCTTCAACTACCGCCTGTGATCATAATAAGAACGAAACAGGAAAAGACACTGCCGGTGGGGTCACATGAAAACCGAAAACCAATGGTAAAATAGAGCACGATTACCAATATCATTGTGTGGTCGACTCTAAGGTGTGGAAGTTACTATCATACATTCCGCCTTTTCCATGGGAATCCATAAGATTGACGCAATAGGTATCTTTGATTTGGGAAACATTGCCAACTTAAACCGCCGTCGAACGGGTGACCGGGAAAGGCACCTTCGCAGGAGGCATGTATAGTGTAGCAATGTGTGGTGCGACGATGACGCCCGACTCATAGACCTTTCGGCACGCGGGTTCAATCCTCTGCCATCATAGCCACACCACGCATGATTCATGATTTCGTCCGTCGTAATCCCTACGCAGAACCCCTAGACTCCTCCCCTGGGCAATGCATAGAATAAGCTGAGTCGATGTGCGCCATATTCAAGTCACCGACCAGTTCAGCGCCCCCTCTCCTGACGGACCGGAACCAGATAGATGGAACATTGGAAAACAATAAAAAATTCAACCATGTGCTCTTGGGATAATAAGCACAGACGGTTATATATCTCATGACGAGATGATAGCACAACTCCAACGTCCATGAGACCATGTACAAACATGATCTTGGAATAGAAGTGTTGAGATTAACTTGCTGAAACATCGGATCATGCATGTGAGGCGTAATCGTCCGTATTCTCCGAGACAGAGTCGACGGTTGTCCGTGTTCATAGGAGAAGAGAACATGGACTGTAATCGTCGCGATCGAGGATCAAAAAGAACAAAAAAAGGAAGAATAAAAGAGCAGTAGAATCAAGGCGACCGAACAACGCCGCACCGTAGCCTCGAATATTATGACGCAAGGTTTATCAAAATTCGGTAGGAAATGAGAGGCTCGTGTGAATGCAATTATATTCTGGGTATCAGGTTGGCGCAGGTGAGAACAAATCGAGTTTGTCACAGTATTGTCGTTACGATTGATGTGAGCTATGCTGTGGCATGCCGGATTGCGGAGGCATGGCGTACTGCGCGCCGCGCTGCTGGACGTAACTCGAGTAAGCCAAAGCCTGCTGGGGATCGATAGGCACGTTAGGCATGCCGTAGCCAGGGGGCATGTGGCTCGGCGGCATTCCTGGTCGGCTCGATTGAGGTGGCAAGTGTTGATTCGGAGGCTCCTCAGGCGATTCCACTTGTTGGTTGTCGTCGACGTCTCCATTGCCAGGGTTGGGTTCAGGCGCATTCAAGCATGCCTGTAGAGAAGTTAGCAAGTAGTTATGCGATGGCTGGGCGGACATTGTAGATGTATTATCGTACCTGAATCAAGTTCTTGCCCTCAGCCTTGGTGACGAGCGGTTGCAACTTGGGTGTTGTAAACGTGTAGACGAGACCGGTTTCTGAAACGACCAGAAGAAGCACCTGCGTGCCTGTGAGGACAGAGAGCTCGTAAGCCTGTAGACACCAATGTTAGACGTGTTCATTAAAAAAATCTGTGCAAAGCAATCGCGTGAAAACGATAGAGGAAGAAACGCGCTGGGTCAGATAGCGAGCAGCTAGCAGTCGCGTCAAATCCACGCGCAGTGAGGTGCTATACGCATTGATGGACGGAATTGCTCAACTAGGTGGGCAATAGAGTGTTGGAACGTACCTTCTTCATAATGCCCGCCTTCCGCTTCGAGAAGGTAATGTGGCGACGCGACTTGTCGGTGATGAACTTAATCTCAATCTTGCGACGCTCGCGTCCACCCTTCTCATCGTCGTCATCATCGTCGTCGGCTACACTAGGGCGAGCGCGCTTGACACCGCGAGGCTCGGCGCTACCGTTGCTGACGGCATGGCCGTCGTCGAGATCGTTGGGCGACGTTTGGTCGTGTTGGTCGGTGATGTCGGCCATGGTTGACTGGCAATACTACGAGGGTATCACGAAAAAGGCAAAAAAAAAAAGGTTGGTGGAGATGCTGCTTTGAGTGTGGTGCCGACGACCTATACTGAATCTGGCCTCGAGCGGAGAGAGCCTCTTTCTGTAGTTGGTAGTTGGATCAAGCTGTTTTTGTTGGTAGCTTGTTGTAGTAGGCAGGCGGTGGCAGCGTTTTGAGCGGGAATGGGGTGTGGGTGGCAGGCAATTGCAGCCTGTGCTTCTTTTCTGTCTGGGTTTTTTTCCTTCTTGGGACTGGAGGGAAGCAGAGTAAGAGTGACCAGAGAGGAAAGGTCAGGTCCAGAAATGGTGCTTGCGCCTTTTTCTGTTCCTTGGGTCGGTGGATGTCGAGGGGTTGCGAGTTGGGTCCCCGGTGTAAGTAAAGTAGGTGCGTGCTTTCAGTGGCACTCACTGGCTGGTGCAGGTGCTGGGGGCCCTTAAGTGGGTAGGGGCGAGTAGTAGCGTGAGTGCGGGTGCAAGCAGGATTGGTTTGGCGTATGAATCGTGCCTGGGTGAGTGGGTGTGTCTGTACCTTCCAATCAATCAATACATTGCCTGCTGCGACCTTCCAACCGATGCTGCCTATTGATTGATTGATTGACTGATTGTCAAAAGACCGATTGGGGGGCCCGACTGATTGGATGCCCTATTGACTTGGGAAAAAAGGTGGGACCTACCTTGGTTTGAATGGAAGGAAGCCAGTCAAGTGTCAGAATCAACTAGGAATTCTTTTTTTGACTACTTGCTTTGTTTGACAGGCGGATGGCGTTGATAAAGGTGTTAGAATAAGCCGTGGCAGAATTCCTAATGGGGTATTGAATGGCAGTGTTTCCAGCTTGCTTGGGTTAAGCTTGGGTCGCCCGCGGGTGGTCTGGTGGATGGATGGGGTACGGGTATCTTTTTCGGGGTGCCTTCAGTGTTCTGTGCTTCGCTCCTACGCGTCAGGTTGTCAGCAAACCAGGCAACTACAGGTCAAGTTTAAAGTAGGGCGGGCTGGAGCGGATGGCCACAGTTACACGTCCTTCCTAAACCAAAAAGAGAGAAAACGCCAAACAGGACCCGGGGAACAATGAGTGGGCAGTGTAATGATACATTGTCGTAGGTATACACATATCAATAAATACATGTATCAGAGGACTCGGTCCGTTGGCTCGTTTGTCCAAGAATCAATCAATCAATCCGTCCGGTCCATGCAGCCAACCGAATGGTTGACAATGGCGACTGGATATCAGAGAGAGAGAATCAACAACGGCCAGCAAACGACTTCGATCCGAGCTGCGCAGTTGTGACCAATGAATGGCATGGCAGTGGAAGGGAATAGGAAAGCATAAGAAAAGAGAAAACCCAGACACATCATCAGCAATTTATCAAGAGCATACATACATAGGATAAGGTGTATACACTGTCAATAAGAGGCAATGAATATGAACATACTCAGACAGACCGACAAACAGGTAGAGGTATAAACAGATAGATAGAGAGAGGCAAGCGATAGACAGATTAACGACAGTATGCACTTACAGTAAGCTTTATTATTTCTGGTGTTGTTTCCCTTCTCGGTTCCTTTACACACAAGAAACCAAACGGAATTCGATGTCAGTATCAATTCAGGAAAGGTGAATGCGGGATGATTGAAAAGAGGATAGCGAGGTGGTAGCACACGGGCTCTTGCGGTCATGACCAGACACTTTAAAAGGCAGAAGGCGGGGACGTGGCGGCCTTTGGAGAATATTCAAAATCCTCGGGTCTGTCCTAGTCCTCTACCTAATCCAAGGGAGGAGTCTACTCCAGTCTGGACGCTAGCGAATGGAGACTCTCCCCATCCAAGAGATTGTCTCTCGCACGCTTGCTCGTCCATGGATGGGTACCGACCCCCAGCTCTCAATCCAGGTGTTCGTTTCTTCAAACCCCATGAACCATTAAATGAACAGTGCAGTGTGGGTGGACCCCCGAAAGCAGCCAAAAGGGGGGCTGGGATTGGGTGGTGGATGGGGGTCGGGTGCATTTGATGGACCGGGCATGCTACTCGACTGTAACACGAGCATTCATACTGTCCATTCTACATATATCCAAGTACCTCGATTTTATCAGTAGTAGGTGGCTATCGTTGACTGATCTATTGATCTGCCCTAGCTATCTGATAAGTCTATAGATGGAAGTTGATAGTTCCGTTGTGATTGCTTCAATCACGAAACGTGGGCGCCCCTTTTGAGTTTGAACACTACCGCATGGCAAGTGTGTATATGTTTGAGGTGCATGCGAGAAAGGTTGGAAGATAAGCCGTTTCGAAATCCCGTTGGTCACAATTATGTGAGCAGGTACGTCAGATACATTAATATGCCAGAGTTAATAATGCCATTGTATCGATTTGCTAACATGGGCATTTCACCATGGAGGAGTGCGAGCTACCACTACCAGCTCCATTCCAGCACCCAAGCCTCTATATACTGTATTAGTCAATCCCATCAATCAATCCTTGGGCCCTACGAGTCAGACTATTCCCCAAAGGGAAGGACATCCCTTCGGGAAGACACCGCGAAAGGACGACCCGCGAGACTCTAGGCAGTACAGTAGACTCGAAGGGGTAGGTAACACATGACGGACAGACACGTTGATCATGGATGTACTTATCCATCGGTCTGTGTGCAAGCACATATGTTAGAGAAGAGCGAAGATACTAGAATTGAATAAAAAAAGAGTCTGCCCTCAGCTACGTACTCGGAGCTTGACACCGCCGGCAGTGTCAAAGATGACTCGACTAAGCAATGTAATACCTTCTTACATAGCCAGAGCGTGGTGTGGCTGCATTTGACAGACAATGCTTACCTCAGTGCTAGGTGATCTAAAAAGCATACGAGTCTGCGGGCGGCTCTTCCTCCGTACTCTGGTAGCTTTGCAGCCTGCCGCGTCCAGACCAGTCACTCAATGTTCCCTTGCTCCACGATTGAACCCTGGCGTGTAATCTGCAAAGTAAGATGAGTTAGGAATAGTGCAAAGCCAAGTCCGTACCGTAGATGCCATGAGCCGCGGGAGCTCATCCTCTTGCCCATGTCCATATCAATCCTGGAGCTAAGGCATGCCTGGATGGAGGAGCATATCGTTAGCTTAGGTAGGTACTTATCTAAAGTTCCTTGAACTTCGTGCAGCACCGGCGCTAATTGCGCAAAAGCTGCTGCAGGCTATGGCCCTGGTCATGACAGTTGAAGCGGCAGCAACTGCACGCGGTCTGGCCTTGAGAAGACGAGTGTCACTGTTGCGTCGTGCCCGCTCGGCCGCTTAGCTCGCTTCCCGATTACCTGCAGCCAGTCAAGGACTTGAGTAAGGAACCTTTGGGGCGGCATACCGAAATAGAAAAAGGCAGACCTTGACAGCTGATTCCTATGTTAGCCAGCACCATATCTGCTTCTCGCGTCCGGCAAGAGGAGATATCGGTCGTGCTTTGGAAAGGTCCCGGCTCTGTGATTCCTACATACATGTAACCAACCTAGTTCCCATCCTATCCTGGGCTGGGGTGCTAGCAAAGTGACAGCCATGCCATGGACTGACGATACAAAGTTGAGTGGGGCGAACGCCTGTCTTTGTTCGTGGTTGCGTGGGGATCGGGAACCGCTCAGTGCAACGAAGAACCTTTCCCAGCAAGTAAGTTTAGTGCGTCGGTCCCAGCTACCAGCTGACAGGCGCAGTGTAGGATTTTGATTGATAGTGCTTACAGGGCTCCATAAGACGCAATCAATCGCTGCTACCTAGGTATTCGTACATGCTGCATACCACCAGTACATGTGCGCCTACGAGACGGCCTGTAGATCAATCAGGTAGTAGTATTCTGTCTCCCTTCCTCGGCCAGGAGGATTTCGGCCTTTCCAAGCTAGATTGACCGAATCCCTGGCATGACATTCACGTTGTTGATAGCTACGGCCATGGGCCGTCGTTGCTCCGTTGTTGCCATTGAAGACCCGGCAGGGATCTCTTTCGCGTACGACACACCCCCGGCACTCATCGACTTCTGCAGGGCGAATTGTGCAATCATGGTCACGGGCAGAATCACGGTAGGCAGGCAGCATATGTACATGTAGACTGGAGGGGACAGGGTGTGGGGTTTGTCATCTCAAAGACCTTTTTCGCCAACGAGATTGACCCCCATGTAAGAGGCATTCATCGTTAGCGAGCAGTTGTTGGTAGACACCATCATGACCATGTTGCCTGATAGGCCGTGCTGGAGCTAGATAGGCCCACAATGTCGACGGGCTCTGCAACTAAGGAACTAGAGAGACCGGGGACATGGGCAAGGATCGGAAGCATTTGGGCAGTATCCGTCTCGCCGTCCAGGTCATTTTTCATCGCACCGTGGGTCATTACGCTGATGCAGATATCGACAACCACCAACGTGATGGCGAAGGCGTGGCTCGCAATTGCGCGAAATGGCGTGTCTAAGAAAACTAGAACATGTCTTCTGTTTTTCTCTTACTGCCCTCGAATACTATTGCAAATGGATTGCCTTGACCCGACAGGTATGTACGCGAGGATGGCCAGTCTGCCAGTGACTCAATACAGAATTCAATACACATCTCTAGGGGATATGTACGTACATCCATTTGTGTACTGGTTGGCGAAGAAGAAAGTCTTTCCGCCGACGCCAAGCCGCCATGGCTATCATTTCAAGTATGACAGGGATGTCAAAATTAGGGACTCATGAAAGCCGTTGACAGGGGAAATGAAGCGGGGAGCAGCCTGATAGCGCTAGTTGCAATGACCAATGAGCTAGAGGCCCATCGCTAAGAAGAGGAAGAGGGAGAAGAAAGAGAGACCCAAGGCCACCTGCAGGGTCAGGTAAGGTTGGCTCTTGGGTTACGGGTTGTGAATGGGTGGGAATCTTCATGGACAAAGCTCTCCGGAGCTTGTTGATTGCGATCGATGATCGGGCGTTTACAGCAATGACGTTATATAAAAATTATATAACATGCCATGACCTCAGTTTGGTATTACACACTGTTAATCACAGACCGGCCGATTTGTAATACTTATTGGATGGATGAGCAAGCCTATGTATACATGTATCCATAGTATTGGTCCCCAAGAACCAAGTGATCGATCTCTGATAGACACATGCACAGGGCTGGCCAGTAGCTAGCAATAGCCGGGACAGAATATATATTGGACGTGCAGTTGTCAAGATTAAGCATCCTGTAAGGCAAGATCCTAACCCATTGCGGCGCCTCATCCCTCATCGATTCTGCTAGGGACAAGAGCCGCAACGCTTTTCCCTCAGTAAACACCTTATTTGCTCGCCATGCCTATTTGGCTCTAAGGGGGGATCTGAACGACGGCTTTTAATCGCAGCGTTGCCCTGTTTCCTGAACTCGATAGGAATGGTGCCGGGGTTACCGGCTTTCCGCAAGCGAACAAGGAGGGTGTGGAAGAATTTAGGTAGCACAGTCACGCCAAACAAGGGATGGTGTCCCCAAGGCATATGTACAGAATCCCGAAACCTTCAACAACGAGCTACATACATAGATATTCTCTTGAGCAGGAATCCGATACATTAGGGATCTCACACTAATATGAATGACATCTTGTACCCAGGACTAGGCATATCCTGGTTCCCGTCTTGATACGGTACTTACAGTAAGTAGGTATTGGTGATGAGTAATTGAGTGCGCAGCATATTGGTATCTCGAAACATGTCGCTGCCAACTCAAATATGGTTACAGAAATAGAGGAAGAAACAAAGATGGCTGGGATTTGGATTCAAGTATTGGATGAAACTTCTAAAATCGGTACACAAGAGTTATTTAGGTTCCTTGGTTTGTTCTAGTCGGGCAACCCAGTATGCCATTTACTGGCTGTCTCAAATGTTGTACACCATGATCTTCTGCCAAAGGTCTGCTCAGCAGCTAGGTATGCAGCGAAATGAAACCGCGGCTTCCGTTCAGCGCAAGACAGGCCAGAGCACATATCTTTGGGAACAACCGACTGGATGTGCGAATGACCTGGCGCCCATGGGGGAGGATGCCTCGCATCAAAGAATTTGAGGTAGCTGGGTGCTGCTCGGCTGTAATGCTGGCAATCCAGTTGATGAAAGTAGACCCGGCACCGGCGCTCACGATCCTGATCTTCTCTGCTCGATTCCAACAGGATGGCCACATACCTGCCGGCTCGATCTTTGGTGTATCGGATTTCCATGTAACGACCTTTCCTTTGGACCTCGACTCATTTCATATACTGTAGTTCCGGGATGGTGGCTCTGTATGCGGTCGAGCTTGTAGTTTGACAGAGGTCATACCGCATGTATTGAGCCATCCTCGATAGTGGCCGATCTCGACACTGTGTATTCATCGGTGACATCACGCCATGCCGATGGTCATTGACCTGAACATCGGGCTCATCGGCGTCAGGGAGACCGCCGGACGAAGTTCTCCCATCACCTCACGGGACAGAAGGGACGGAATGCGCGCATCGACTCAGTGACATACGACGAGGCACAGAGCTGAGCAGGATAAGGAAAGCCTCAATGTTTTATGTTTAAAAGGTATGGGATGATGGCACCTCCTGATGAGTTTAAAGCACATGACGCCACTATGTAAATCTTGTCACTTGGATGGTTAGATCTTTCCGACCCTGGCGATGCGGCACGATGATCTTCAAATACTCAATGCCCAATGCCTCTTATTCCCGCTAGTCTCAAACCGCCCCATCCATCCGTGCAACAGCACCGACTACAGCCAGTACCAACTATGTATATTCGAAGTAAGAGCAGCAGTGTGGCGTCAATGTAGAACATGCGCATCTACGACAGACATTGATGAATATTTCATTCTGTACATGTAACCACGTCTTGTTCATCCCAGCAGAAGACTCATTTTTTGTTCGAATGGGATGGATGGTGAGTGTTCTGGTTGCTTGCCGGTAACCGTTCGAGAAGCTTTGAGCTGCTCTGCTCTCGGGTCTCACGGCTGCTGTCAGGGCGTTGGAGAAAGCGGTAAGTCGCTATGCTATTTCACCATGGTGGGCTCCAGGGATCGGGGGAGGCTCGAACACAACATGATTCGATTTCTTCGTGGAGCATGGATGAGATTCGAGACAGGCCCCGCCATGATTGGCTGAAGAAATACCACGGCCAGGCACACGTCCCCCTTCCTGGTACGTGCCGCCGCTCCGGAGCGCTGAAGCAGGTGCGGCACTCTGGCACTGCTTCAGATCTGGTGACACACTAACGGGCCATGAAACCTCGTGTGTCAGGAATCCCAACGTCGCCATTCGTCTGCGAGTGCTGTTGCATTATCAGGCGAGCGGAGTTGCATTGAGGCAGAGCACTGGGCAGAGCGCCCGGGTCCGCCAGTGCATTCGCAGAGGCCGGTGGAGTCCAACGGCGTTTCCTGTACGTTTCTGGTCGTGGTAAGCCCACTATGGTGGTCCGTCGTGTTGTCTCGACATGATTTTGGTTGTCGTCGCCAATTCTTCCCTTTTCTTGGCGTCCTTCCGCAGCGCTTCCCACCCAGGAACTCCTAGCCATTATTTTCTGACGGGGTTATGGCCTGGCGATTGTCTCTGTATATTCTTCTCTCCAACCTACGCTTAAGCCGTACTTCACTTCTTTCATCCTACTGTTTTGCCTAATCGCTGTGCTGGTTTGTTGCTTTTCGTTTCGATTCTCTCCCATTACTCTTCCGCTTCCCGGTCGAAGGCGTAGATTTCTTTTTTTGTTTGTCGTGTTGCTGGTTGGTATAGACGGACAACTCGACTCTTCCGTTCATTCGCTTGCTCTGTCGACAGCCTTTACTTTCCCTTCCGCGCCGCAAACGACTTGAATCATATCATTACTTAAAATACTAGACGCCGGTCGTCAGCATCTACGCCATCATCCAAAAATATCAGTCAGAATCTAGCACGAGTCTAGGAGTCACAAGGAGGAGAGTCTGAGCAGCCAAGTCCCGTGGGACCAAGAACTCCACTATCAAATTGGCTGCTCCTTGAAGGATATCGGCAAGATGGTCAACAAAATTATGGGCGCCTTCATGGCCGCCGATGGCCTATTCGCCATTACCGGTGCTATCATGATGGGCTTTTCCGTTACCGTGTTGAACACTTGCTTCGACCCGCCAACCGAAGGAGAGGGTGCTGCGAGAGACCTGCTGTACCGGCGGTTTCCCCTGCAAGGTGGGTGCAGATCTGCGGATATAATGCGTTAGGAGGCCCTCACAGCTAACAAATGATATAGCCGGTATCGCAAATGCTGTAATGGTCTTCGTCAACTTCGCCCTTACTCTTCCGGCCCTGGCCACTCCGGCCCGAGGACTGTTGAAGACTGCCGGCTACATGATTGCCGTGAACGCCCTCTTCAGTCTCATTATCGGCTTGGACTTGTGGATCACCACGTTGAAAACGAAGCAGGAGTTCTTCGAAATCTGGACTTCGCAGACACCGCAGGTCCAGTCTCTGTTGCAGACCCAGGTGCGTGTTTTCCGACCCCTGACAATACCTAAGGCCTACTGTACTGACTATGCTCCAAGTTCCAATGCTGCGGTTATTTCAACAGCACCTCGCCTGCTTTCGTTACCGATACCACCTGCCCGAGTCCTGCTGCCGCCAAGCTGATCAAAGGCTGCGCCGCGCCCCTGACGAGCTTTACCAACGTTTTCGTCGACAACATTTTCACGGCCGTGTTCGCCTTCGTCGGTGTCGACGTACTGCTCATTCTGGCAACAGCCTGCTTGATGAAGGACCGCAAGGAGCGTGAGCGGTTCCGACACATCGACGAGAAGAGTGGCGTCAGGCAGTTCTAAGCGTCGAACGACCTTGACCCGTTATCTTCTCGACATCAATCGCCGATGCGATCTGATCCTTTTACCTCAATACCATACCGTTTGCCATTGACTTGCATAATTCTCCTATCTGTACAAAAACGGTGTCATTGGAACGACTTGAAAATACGAGGATTCGACATTCTCCTCTTTCTTTTTAAGGGGGGTGCATTTGCCAGCAAGCCCATATAGCATACCCTAGAATTGTTCGCGAAGCAAAGCCATGCGCCCACTTGTTGTTTGACCTTGTATATACCAAGGGGCGCAGGCTGCAGTTTCCTGATGCACGGCGTTCTCAGAAGGCTTATGGAGGACACCAGCTTAATTGGGGACACGTTGGGTCCCCTTTCTTACTTCCCACAGTTTCCATTTCTTCCTCGTGTATAGCGGTGTATGACGAAGGTCTCGGGGAGGTACGAAATATATAGAAACAGCCAAAAGATATACTCAAACAACCTCGAATCTTAGCCGAAAGTGACGCCCAATTATCACGGCGGTGCCTTAGCTTAGATAAAGCCGTTTCCCACAAAATCAAGTAGGAAATTGAGCTAGGCATGAATTCAACTGTAACCTATCATGAGATTCTAGCAAGCCCTGTTTGTCTGGATAATTGCACGTGGTCCGTTGTACTTGGTCTATTCTATCGTTTGGTTGGGGTGCGCGGACGGACGGACGGACAGTCGATGATTCATCATTAGAGTTGCTGATCTTTCGTCTCACTAAGGAGGATAAGAATAGTCCGTCGATCAATTCCATTCGCCAAGGATTGAGTACAACATGCAAATATAGTATCATATTCTGACCTCGCATATACCAAATAACCTATAGTGTATAGTATGTGCCTTTCGCTTTGCACACAGGACACGTGCATAATAATACTTGCAGGGGGGTTTAGTCGACGGCAGCTAAGCTGCGCTTGGCCAATCATCTTACAACATCGTCTGCTACCACTTGCATCTATATACCCTGTCCACCTACCAGGTGCCAGCAACTACTTGCCGTCTGGCCACGCTAGGACGTCACAGGGAGGGAGCGGCATCATCAGTTGGGGTTATCCTTGTGGTTATCCATAGCTACATGGTCTCTCTGGTCCAGGAACAGTTTGACTACCACATAATCAATCACGCCAAGAGGAAGACGCCCAGTTGACTGGTCGGTCCATCCTGTTAGCAAAACATGTCAAAGCCCTGGATATTCGTGAGCCCGGCGAACCGCGGCATAGGGGCCGCCCTCACGCGCCACCTCCTCCGGGCGACCACGCTCCCCATCGTGGCCACCTCGCGCTCCACGTCGCCCTCGGAGACCAAGAAAGCGCTGTTAGCAGACCTGTCACTTCCTCCATCCTCATCATCCTCCTTTTCCTCGTCGGCTACACAGCAGCATGACCATGACCGTCTGACCGTGCTCCCCCTCGACGTCACGTCCGAGTCGAGCATCGAGCAGGCGTCGGACCAGGCCGCCGCGCTCTTCCCGCCGGAACGGGGCCGGTGGCACATGCACCTCGGCTTCGCGCTGCCGGGCGTGCTGTACCCGGAGCGGAGCCCGCGGCAGGTCGAGTACGCCGCGGCGCTCGAGACGTTCCAGGTGAACACGCTGGGGCCGCTGATGCTGATGAAATGGTTCGCGGACCGGTTCCTGCCGCGGAAGGGGACCGAGCTCCTCCTCCCCTCATCACCCTCATCATCACCCCATCATCACCACCAGAACCTCCTACTCACCCTCCCGCCCCACGCGACCTGGACGACCCTCTCGGCCCGCCTCTCGAGCATCGCCGACAACACGCTGGGCGGCTGGTACAGCTACCGCGCGAGCAAGGCCGGGGTGAACCAGCTGACCAAGACGTTCGACCTACACCTCGCGCGGCAGCGGTCCCAGGACAGGGCCATGGCGCTGGCGTACCACCCGGGCACGGTCCGGACCGACTTCACGCGCGAATTCTGGACGCACGTGCCGCGGGAGCAGCTCTTCGACGTCGACTACGCCGTCGAGCGGCTCGTCGACGTCGTCGTGGCCCAGGCCCAGCTCGACACGCACCGGGGCCGGTGTTGGGACTGGAAGGGGGAGGAGGTCTTGCCGTGAGAAAAAAAAAAGAAAAAAAAAGAAGATATCAGGAAGAAGGATAATAGGGGGCATTAGCCTTAAGATTTGTATCTGCTTGATTGTATAGGACAGAGTAAGTGATGATAAAAGGCACTCAGGTGTTAATAAGGGGTTGGTTTATTAGACTTTCAAGACCTGTCCATGAACTCACGCGTCAAGAGGCGACTAGTCGAAGGCAGCGTTCATATAAAGCTAGCTATTCGAAACAGCTGGGGGGACAGAGTGAAGGCGAAGAGATATATTCATAGATTAACAGTAGTCTCCATTGAATGGCCGTGGTTCCGTCCGCGCCTGATCAGTTACGTAGCCATACCTGAACTCCAATGATTTGGGGCCACTATATATTCCATGTCCGACTCTTTACAAGGCCACATCTTGGAAACTGGCACCATCGCCAGGTGTCGGCGGCACAGATTGTTTGTCGTCCGGTCCATCCTCACTTCCCGCCCAAGGTCCGGACCCCTGGACTGGTCGCAAGGCAAGTTTTTGGCCATCCTTGTCCTCCTGTCGCATCTTCTGTTCTGCGACGTTCGCTTTTGCCTTGTCCTCGGTCTTCTCGTCGTCGCTGTCACTGTCGTCATCGTCATCGTTATTCTCATCACTGCTGCTTTCCTCCTCCTTTTTGCTCTTCGGTTCTGCTGCAGCGGCCGTCTCGCTCTCATCGTCCTCCTTGGGTGGGGGGTTCGGCGGCAGCTCCTTATGCTGCGCAGCAGCAGGCGGGGCCCCCGACTGTGGCGCCGTCGAGTCGGAGGGGCTGACCTCCTCGCTGGGCGGGCCCGGCCGCAGCGCGTCGAGGTAGAACTTGGTGACGCCGAGGATGCGGCCCTGCTTCTCGCACGCCTCGACCCACTCGGGGCGGACGACGGGGATGTTCATCTCGACGGCCTTCTCCCAGGCCATGCCGCGGCCCTCGGTGGTGACGAAGTGGGTCGTGTCGATGCGGACGCCGTCGACAATCTTGGCGCCGATGCGCTCGACGGCCGTGGCCAGGGCGTCGCGCGTGGGCGCGGGCAGGACGCCCGTGGTGATGGTGATGCCGCTGAGGTCCGTCATCTTGTGGGTGCTGACGGTGACCTGCTTGGAGCTGAAGGTGCCGGCGCTCGTGCGCAGGACCAGGTGGAAGCTGTACTCGGTGTCGACGGCGAGGCCCGAGATCTTGGTGCTGTGCATGTGCAGGGGCCGCGGGATGTTGCCAGCCTTCTGCCCGTTGCGGTAGAGCGACAGCGAGATCAGATCGGCCGTCGCCAGCTCGATGGGGTCCCACTCGAGCACGACCGATGTCTGCGTGGCGTTACGGCATCGCAGCACGGGCACCGACGGCTCGCCCGCGCCGAACGCGCTGTAGATCTGGTCCTGGAGCGCGGCGAACTTCTTGTCGGCTTCCGATTCGGATGCGTGGTTGCGGGCGACGGTGATGTCGACAATGGAGCCCGAGGCGATGTTGGGAGGCAAGAGGATGGAAGGGAACTCGATCTGGTTGCTTCTAGTCAGTCCAAGGAGCCCAGGCAAGAGTGTCGCATCCAATGAAAAGGATGCAGAGGCATAGCCGTCTTCATAAAGTGTTCGCGACAGGTTGCGACCACAATTGATTCGGACTTGGGCCATCATGGGCAGTGCATGACCCTCTGGGACTCGGAGGTTGGGACACGTACTAATCGTTTATTGGGGGTGAGCAGCACAGTGACGCCAGCGTCGACTTTGCCGACGGTAAGTGAAACCAGCATTTTGTCTTGATCAGGTGTGCACGTTTGGCGACTGGAAAGGTCGAATGCGAGATTGTCCAGCAGTGTTTTCTAGAGATAGAGAAGAATTGGGCGGCTGTCCAAACTGCTGTCGTGTTCCTGTGCTTGTGCCCTGTTCCTGTTTCGAGGCGACGGACTATCCCAATTAATTAAAGTGCAGCGGCGATTGACCACTAACCAAGCTGCAAGCTTGGACCCCGGTCGGACTGATCTCACCCAAATCTGTACAGCCAACGCAATGTTACCTAAAGTCGGGTACTCTCAAGACTAGTGACTGAGAACCAGCATATATTGGAGCAGCGTTCATAGAGTTTATCGGGGGTATCTTCAAAATATACATATACACAACAGTTGCATTTACTTTCATCAGTACTGTGACCGCCATCAAATCAACGCAGCCACGCCCCTCCTCCGGGGCGGGGGCTTCTTGAAGTCCTTGGGAGACTTGGAAGATTTCCCACTGGAGTTCCCATTGCCATGCCTTAAACCTTGTTTCTGGCCTGGTCGACGGGTGGCCCAGCTCTTGTTGCCATCGCCGATTAGGTGCGGTTCAGCAGCGTCGAGCGCCTGCCTCATCGCCTCCAAGACCTGGGGGAACGTGTGCCGGCATAGTACGACCGGCACATGGGACTGCACTTTCAGCGTTCCGTACAAGGGCGGCGGCGCCTTGCCACCGGCCCTGCTGCCATCTCTCCGCTCCACCTGCCCATCCCGATCGTAGCCGCGCTCCCGGAGGGCCTCGCGGATCCCGCGCTGGATCCATCGCTTGGCCTTGCTGTTCACGATGGGCTTCGCCCCGTGGCCGACGCCGCTGTACCAGAGCGGCCGGTCCGCCCAGCCGGTATACATGTCGATGATGGTCTTGCGCATCGGGTGCTCCACGTTGTCGAGGTACTTCATGTGGTTGAAGTCGACGCAGTGGCGCGAGCACACCTGCATGGTGATACCGGCGATCCTGGCCTTGGGGATCTTGATGCTCCACATGTTGTGGGCGGGCGCCACCCGCTGGCTGCGGAAGAAGGCGGCGATTTCAGCGCTCGAATCGAACCGCTCGCTCAGCTCGCCGTTGCCGAACAGGGTGGGCTCGGGCAGCTCGGGCAGGCTGCCGGCTTGAAAATTGCGGTTGGAAGCCGCCCCGCGCGAAAATGTGGCGGACGTCAATATTTTCTGGCTGTTGCTGCTGCTGTTGCTGCCGATGCCACGAATCGAGGCATTAGCATGGTCGAGCCTCGGAGCGCGCGCAAGACGGGCCCATCTTGAAAGCCGCATCCCCGTCATGACCTCGACCGTTCCTCCCGAATTGTGACGTGGCAAAGGCGCATGACTTTGGGTTGCAGAAAGAAAACAGAAAAATGGAAAGTATTGGTCTTGAAGGCGGAAAACGGGTGGTGAACAAGGTTTCTCTGTGCCTGAGTAATAGTGGGTTTACCAGTTCAAAAATTGATACCCGGCCTAGTGCAGAAACGCCCAGCGCATTGGATGTTTCCGTCATAGCTGACCTCTAAAGATCTCCCACCCATACTGAGTTATACTCACCTACTCACTCACTCATATACACCCAAAGCTAATAGAAACACTTTGAACGGCTATTGTATAGAAAGATATTTGCATGGTGGCTTTTTTTTTTCTCTCTTCCCTCTCCTAGGCCCAACATCTATTTACACATTGCCACATCGGGTATACACAGGCCTGCAATAGTCGGAACTACAAACGAGCTCATCGCAATAACCAAGGCTGTCTATGTTGTCGAAACAGAGCCTTATCATTTTGTACTCCGGGTAATTTTCTATCTTAGTGGCTTATCCCTTGTAAGCCGAGGGGCCGACCATCAACTCAGGCTTCACGAGCTGGTCGAACTCTTCCTCGCTCAAGGCCTTCAATTCCATGGCGCTTTCCTTGAGGGTCAGACCCTTCTTGTGCGCATTCTTGGCAACCTTACTAGCCATGTCGTACCCAATTTTGGGGTTCAGGCAGGTAACAAGCATGAGTCTGTTATCGCGCTCGTTAGTGGTGTAATCGTATGCATGGACATGGCACAACTTACGACTCCTTCATGATGGTTCCGATCTTCTCCTCGTTGGCTTGAAGACCGAACACCAGGTTCTTCTCGAACGAGGCCATGCCATCAGCCAGGATACGGCTGCTATGGAGCAGGTTGCGAATAACAAGGGGCTTGTAAACATTAAGCTCGAACTGGCCGTTCATGCCACCAATCGTAGTAGCCACGTGGTTGCCCATGACCTGGGCGCAAACCATGGTCAAGGCCTCGCACTGCGTGGGGTTGACCTTGCCAGGCATAATCGAGGAGCCGGGCTCGTTCTCGGGGAGAATCAGCTCGCCAAGACCACAACGGGGACCACTGCCAAGGTATCGGACATCCTGAGCGATCTTGGTAAGAGAACCAGCAAGCGTGTTCAGGCAACCGGATGCTTGGACAATGGCGTCGTGTGCAGCAAGAGCCTCGAACTTGTTGGGAGCAGTCTTGAACTCGGTACCGGTCATCTTGGTAACTTCCTCGGCGATAGCCTCGGCGAAACCTTGGAACGTGTTGATACCGGTGCCCACAGCGGTACCTCCTTGGGCAAGCAGTCTCAGATCAGGCAGAGAGCTCTCGACCCGCTTGATGCCGAAGTCCAGTTGTGCAACGTAGCCCGAGAACTCCTGCGCCAGGGTCAGGGGCGTGGCATCCTGCAAGTGCGTTCGTCCAATCTTGATGATGTTCTTGGCCTCGAAGTCGTCCACCTTCTTCTGCAGTGCGTCCCGGAGGGACTTGATGGCCGGCAGGAGCGAACCCTCGAGCTCAAGGACGGCGGCAATGTGCATGACAGTGGGGAAGGTGTCGTTGGAAGAGGCGGAGCGGTTGACGTGGTCGTTAGGGTGGACCGGCTTCTTGGTGCCCATGGTTCCGCCGAGGATTTCGATGGCGCGGTTGGAAATGACTTCGTTGGCGTTCATGTTGGACTGGGTGCCGGAACCGGTCTGCCAGACGACCAGAGGGAAGTGGTCGAGCAGCTTCAGGTCGGCAACCTCAGCAGCGGCTTGCTGAATGGCCTTTCCGATCTTCTCGTCTGGATTGGAGCATATACTGGTAAGTTTGCGCCGCTAGTGCTGAGGTGTAGATCATATCATGTAGGGACATCAGACGGGGAACTAAACCATACCGAGTCCATAGCGCATGTTGACAGTAGCGGCCGCGCCCTTCAAGATACCGAAGGCCTTGACAATAGGCGGGGGCATGCGGTCCTGGGGCTGGTTGATCTTGAAGTTCTCGAGCGATCGTTCGGTCTGCGCTCCCCAGTACTTGTCGGCGGGGACCTGAACCTCGCCAAAGGCATCGGTCTCGGTTCTCGTGTTGGCCGACATGCTGATTGCGGTTGCGTGCAGGTTGCGCTGGAATCGTAGGGGGTATGAGGGGGATAGAGACGCTGCCAGAAGAGGATTTGGAGGGGATAGCAGTAGAGAAGGACGATTTAGAGGATGCGGAGGTCTTGCATGTGCAAGCGATTGCCAACCGCGGCGCGGCCTTGGACCCGAGGAGGCTTCTGGCTGGGCCGGCAGCCGCAGCTGTAGCTCTTACTGATCGAAGCATGATGCGGGTGACGTGACGTCGGTCGGTCGGTCGATTTGGGGCAGTTTCCTCCAATGTTTTGTCGAAAAGGGTCTTTGGGGTCTTTGTACAGGTACGGTACAGAGCTGGTTAAGCGGGATAGAGCTTGCCAGCAGTATAGTCAATTGATCAACTCTACCAAGTGATGCGGGGCCTCAAAAGAGTTTCTAATCTTCGTATAGGCTCTCCCTTTCTAATTGATAGGTATGAATAAAAGTATATTTGAAGCCGTCGTGAAAGGAGGGAGTAGTAGTAAAAAAAAGGAAAACGCCGCTCTACCAGATTTGGAAGTCGCAGAACCATTGCGACAAGCTTCCTGATTCACCCGTCTCGGAGCTCTATGTCATCCTTGTTTCCGACCCTACACCCGATGGATAACGATAAGGTAAGCACCACTTGCTGTACTCCGTACTCTAGCGCTGCTCCAGCTCTTCTGCTGTGGGATTATTCTAGCTCAGTTGCATAACAGTTGAACGAACACACTTATGCCTCGCCGCCTGTTGGCCTGCGCATTAATGGATTCACACAGGCGTTGTCTGGTTGGCTGATGATTGGTCCAATACATCAATTTGATGCAAGTATGTAAGCCATAGTTTACCTCAGGCAGGCAAGTAAGGCGAAGTTACAGGTGGCTTATTCTGGCTTTGTCCAGTACCTAAGACGGCAAAGGATGGTGCCCGCCCTGCTCCTGTTCCAATGGCACGCATAAAATGCCACTCGTCACCACAACATCCCACCTTTTCTGACTCCCACTCCACACACAGAGGGAAATAAACCCAGCCCAGGAAACATTGACGCACACACACACACACACACACACCCACCAACGGTCCTGGGAGACTACATACTCTGCAACTTTTTTTTTCTGTTTCTTTTCTGACAACCTTTCTTACCTGTCCATACCCTCTGACAAAGTCAAACAGTCGCAAATATGCCTAAGAACAAGGGAAAGGTTAGTAGATATTTTTCCCCATCCAACTTTCGTTGATCTGGCGGGGTCCTTTTTTCCCGCCACGTACCCCTCCCATCCCTCTTCAGCCCACTTCCATTTCAGTTGCCGTCCTGGTTGGCGCTTGTTGTGATTCGGTGTAGCCATGATGCACCATACCGGCGCACTCCTGTCTACTACCCTCTCTCATGGCCCTACGGATGGTGCTGCTGAGGCAGTGAACCCAAACCACGAGGTATTTCGATGACAACATACTGACTGGAGTAATCAAACAGGGAGGAAAGAACCGACGTCGTGGAAAGAACGAGAACGACGACGAGAAGCGTGAACTCACCTTCAAGGAAGATGGCCAGGAATACGCCCAGGTCGTGAAGATGCTCGGAAACGGTCGCCTCGAGGCCTACGTAAGCCGACCCCGTGTAGCCACCGTTACTTAACCTCGGAACAATTTGGCTGACCCTTTATCCAGTGCTTCGATGGTACCAAGCGCCTTGCCCATATTAGAGGCAAGCTGCGAAAGAAGGTCTGGATCAACAACGGCGACATCATTCTCCTGTCGTTGCGTGATTACCAAGACGACAAGGGTGACGTTATCCTAAAGTACAACGCCGATGAGGCCCGTTCGCTCAAGTCCTACGGCGAGCTGCCCGAGTCTGCCAAGATCAACGAGACCGACACCTACGGCCCCAACGAGGATGGCGAGTGCAACTTCGAGTTCGGCGACGACAACGCCGACTCGAGCGATGACGAGGGCGCCAACGCCGGCGGCAAGGAGATTGAAATCGACGACATCTAAAAGCCGCAAAAGGGTCAAATGTCTTGTCCACCTGTTGGGTCTTCCGCCTCGGCGCCGCCTTCAGAGCGTGGCGTCGGCAGACAGACATGCCATCAGGGAAAGCTGTCTTCTCTCCAACTCGGCACTATTATAGATGGCACCGAGTCCCGCGACAGTTGGGCATTGCACTCGTTGTTGGGGAGCCAAGGCCGTGGTGGGAGAGACGTCATGGCCGTACTTCTCTGACCATGTTGATAGAGTCGATTCGGGGACGTGAAACGGGATTTGCCATGGGGGGCTCTTTTCTTAAAACTTTCTTGGGACTTGCAGGCGTCCTGGGTTCTAGTAATGAATGATTGCATTAGACCTAATATACTTGCTTTGGCCCATATCCAATATATACAACATCTTCCTGATTTGAGTGCAGCAAGTAATTCTTGACGACACCGTGTATAATATGTTCGCAGGAGATTAATGAGGCTTCTCGGTATATCCTGTATACTACCCGTTCATACGTATTATATTGGTTCTGGGTGTCGATAACGGACATGCCGCATTCTGCTTTTCACATCGTCGCATTAATCCTTCCACTTAACGATCATCAAAGTCAAGCCGGTAGTGTGTAAGAGTCGACATCTTTATTCAAACTACTACTCTGTGCAACTACTACTTTAATCCCTACTGCTGCTGCTCCTTGCCACTTCTGGCCAAGACTCCCCCGACGCCGCCAATCCTTTTCGATCCTCTTCTGCCAATACAGAGCGACATTCGTGAAGGGGGCCTGTACCCTCTCATTGACCCATACTTCTCGAGCTGTCCGTCCATACGATCCTGTCAACCCAAATCTTTCGGGGCCACGCTGCTTTATGACAGCACATCGATTTGCCCAACTCATCCATGAGTGTTCTAGAACTCTCTGCACACATGGTATAAGTGAGATGATATCCCCTTGAATACAACGGCTGGAATCCGGCTTCTCCAGGATTCAGTGGTGCTTTCTTGCAGTTCTAGAAGACGCGATAAATCCAGTCCTTAGCCAGCTTGGGTATTGCCGCTGAACCCAGCCTTTTCTGGTAACCAGACTGGACACCCTCCCAAGGGGCCCGTCATCTTACCAAGTCACCATGTGCTAACTACTACTCCCAACCCAGCCCACATGCACCAAGCGCTAATCAGTTACCATTCATCATCATTGTCCTCGTCGTCTGCAGAAGAGTTAGTATATATCGATTTGGCTCTGGTCGGAGGGTTTTGATTGCTTGACTTACCACTATCGCCGACCTTCTGTTTCCGTTTCTGTAGCGCTGCGGCAAGTGCGTCCGCCATGCCGCCCCCTCCTGAACTAACACCTGCAGGCGGGAGGCCACTGCCGTGTGGGCCCGTATCACCACTTCCTCCGACGGTTGCTGCGCTTCGGTCACGAATCTGGCTTCTGTCCACCTTCTTCAGTGCGGCAATACCGCCAGCCTTTTGAATGTCGCCAAGCACGGCAGATCGAGATGAATCGGGCGCAGGCATAGCAGCCGCCGGTACGCCAGACCCGTATCCGCTGTCTCGGTTGGCAGGCGGCGGTGGTGGCGGCGGTGGCGGAGGTGCGCCCCTGCACCCCCTGGCGGAGGAGGTGGAGGAGGAGGTGGTGGGGCTCCTCCAGAAGTAGCTGGCATCGGCGGCGGCGGTGGTGGCGGCGGTGCGCCTGAGCTCGGTAGGGGTGGCGGCGGGGGCGCGCCCGAGTTCGGTAGAGGCGGCGGCGGTGGTGCGCTCGAGCTCGGTAGGGGAGGAGGTGGTGGTGCGCTTGAGCTCGGCAGAGGTGGTGGTGGTGGTGCACTCGTGTTCGGTAGAGGCGGCGGCGGAGGGGCGCCCGAAGCTGGGACAGGCGGAGGAGCGGGTACACTCCTTGGTGGGGGTGCCGGAACAGGTCTCGATAATGAGGGTGGCAGCGCTGGTGCGCTCGAGCCTGGTACCTTTGGCGGCAGTGACGGCGGAAGCGAAGGCGCGGAGGGGGTGTCTCGCGGAGGCGGAGGCGGCACCGGGCCTCTAGCCGGCGCCGGCGGGGGCGCATTGTTAAGGCGCTGGCCGGTGAAAGGGGAGGCACGCCGAATTTGTGACTTGAATCTTCATGGCCGTCCACTGGTGTTTTGGGTGGTCTTGGGGGAGGAGGCGGCCCGGAGCTGCCGCCGCTGATACACTCCTCTGGGGGGTTTCCATATGAGCAAACTTCCCAGCGTCCGGCAACGGCGGCGGAGCATTGAATCGCGGTCGAGGGGGTGTTGGTTCTTGCGGAGGCGTAGGTTCTCGCGTAACGGCATCTGCCTTGGCCGACCTTCGTGGTGCGGGCGGGGGCGGAGGCACGCCGCGACGAGATCCGGCCGTACTGTCTGGCGGTGCTGGCCGGCTGCTGCTTGGGGGTGGGGGTGGAGGAGGCGGTGCCCGGCCATGACCAGTGCTATGGCCGTTGACGGGCGGCGGAGGTGGGGGAGGTGCAGCTGCAGACTTGGGCACCTCGCCACCTTGCTCCTGTAAAAAACCCACGATGAATTCTTGGTTGTCTTTGATGAAATCGTCGGTCAGTCCCTGCTCGGTCAGGAAATTACCAAAGTTATCCCGCCAATGGGGATCGTAGGCCTCCAGCGTAGCAAACTCTGATGATGGCTTGTGGAAGCCGTTGGCACTGGCTGATGGTGTCCTCGAATGTGTTGGGGCCGGAGCCGAGGGTGGAGGTGGAAGACTGCCGTTTCTCGGCGACTCTGGGGGACTAGGGGCGGAGGCGTGCCTATGTCCTCCAAAGATGCCTCCGAAGAGGCCACCGTGCTTGGCGGGTTGCGCTTGATTCGAGCCTCCGAAAGGGGTGTTCCTCGTAGCCTTGCTGGCATTCTTTTCCCGCTCGTCCATCTTCTTTTTGAATTGTTTCGCCTCCTTCTCATCAACAAAAGACAAACCGGCCAGGCACTCTTCCAGCTCGAAGGTGTGGAAGAAGGTTCGGTCTTGGTTGTACGACCAGATGTCGAATATTTCTTGGTCCCATATTACTCCACGAGCGGCGGGCTAAGATACGGCAGGTCAGCGTGATTTTATCATATATACCATGCGTGCTCTGGAGTGACAACCTACAGATATGTCTACCAGCTTGAGCCAGTAAGTGTTTCCCACCAGGTCGTTAGCGAGCACGATAGCTCCTTGGAGACCCGTGTATGTCCATTTCGACCGGTTCGGAAATGCGACATACAGCCTGGCGACGGCCACTGCCTGGATTTTGTTTGTCTGCTTGGGAATGGTGCGCTTCACCGTTTCCTTGTCCTCGTCGCTTAAAATTGAAGGCATCGTCGAGGTCGGAGCGGTGTTGCTTTAGGTGGTGAGTGAAGAAGGAAAAAGGCCCCTTCGAGGTGCCTTCCTCACCCGTAGCAAAATTATCGGATTCGACAAGCCCGTGGGTAGCGGTAGTATTGCTTATGAGGTAGGCATTTGTCGAGACGCCGTGTTAGTTGGAGGTTTGACGACCAGCAAATGTCGAGAATGGGCTTCGGATTTGTCGAGATATTGCGCACAATGAGTATGCGTGGAGTGGTGGCGGCGCTTATTATTAGTAGTGGAATAGGCTGGTAACGATGGCGGCTATGTTGCGTTGCGTTGCGTTGCGTGGTGTTGGTATGAATCAAGTCGAATCAAACGAGATCCAGGCGGATTCTGTCAGAAGCTGGAAGGATTGGTCGGTATTATTGGTCTTGTGCCTTTACTCCGTCTGCCCAGCCCAGATGTGCTCTTGTGTGTCCAAGGCCAAGAGCGTCTTTTGGAGGCCCCGACGGTAGGTAAGTACAGCAGGTCCCTCTATTTTGGTGGGGGGCCTTCGTTTAATGGGTCCCGAAGCTATGGTACACACATACGGAGTACATAACCGTCCATCAGGTTCCAGAGTATCCCGTTGGACATAGCCCAAGGTGGACGATGATAGGGCCCCTGGAATGTATAAGTCGGTAAGTACGGAGTATCTGCCTGAGTATATTCAAGGCGAGTCTGTGTTCCCTAGGCCAGTCGGTATCACTATCGATGGCAGCCGATGTTTGATTACTCTTGTATGGTCAATAATGAATGTAACGTGAGTCGTTACCTAACCGCCAGCCATCGATGAGTGAAGAGACAGCGTACGACAACAGCAGGCCAAAAGTGCGCGGAATGCCACTTTACCGTCACTGTGCAGCAAACTTTACTACTAGAACCGTTCCCCCACTGGACGATTGTGCCTGGCCGCCTGGGCCTGGGCGACTACAGTGGACACTCCAGACGTTTCCATGTTTGACTTGCACTTGGGCCTTTTTGCAAGGGTGCCCTCAGTCGGGCAGTACGGAAATGACGAATCTGCATGGCTTCTACAGGCATTTCGGATTCGGGTTACGAAGCCCCTGTTTCTGTCGAGAGGCATTCATCCCAAGTAGACGGCTGGGTATTGAGAGATATATTGGCATTCTAACCCGACAATATGATTATCGGTTTGCCTACCTAATCTATTGTGCAAGCCTGGTGCCTAAGTTGTACCTAGGCAGCGCTCCTTGCCAGGGCTGACGTACGCGCGGCGAAAATACCGGCTTGCTTACACGTACTTACATTTACTTATTTAGACATGCTGCCCAATGTCATGCTATATCTGCGCACGACTCCTGAAGACAATCTCAAACACACAGATCAAACACTGGTCATGGGGATTATGGTATTTCATTGTGCTATGTCCGGCCGTGCTGCCCGTTCAACACGTTGGCATCTTATCATCTAGTAGCAATCATACACGATCGTAAATCTCCGTAATACTGGCCGAAAGCCCCTGCTCCCTCTGGTAATCATTCACCCACGAGGAGGACGCTTATTTGTTCAGCTCCTTGGCCTTAGCCAGTCTCTCCTCCTTGGTCCCCTCTTGCTCCGGCATGGATTGAGGGATGGCCGGTCCGGGGTGGGCCTGATGAGCCTGGGCCGCAATGCCTGTGTTCTTTGCATCTTGGGCCTTGGGATCGATTGGCTGGATGTTGAAATCCGACTTGCCAGTCTAAGGGGATCAGTTAGTTACATAATACTATGAGCATTACATGCCGTGCATCTTGGGTGGGTGCTCACTTGAGGGTTGTTGTCTTGGCCAGGCATGATGATGGTTGTGATGTTGGGTATTGAGGTCTAAGTTTCAATCTTCTTTTTCCCTCTAGGATGCTGTCGTTGATGGAAGATAAAAAGAAGGCTGGATGCAGAAGGATGCAGGAAGTGCCCTTATTATATTGCACTTTGTTTGGTTCGACTGGCGGGCTTGCTGTATGCGTTGCTTGATGACGTATCTAGTCGCTGTCAAACCCGTGATTAGGCGGCTTGGTGGCGTGCGAGCCGGCCGATGATTCGCACTCAACCCCAGATTTTTGGCATCCGCTTGAATCGAATCTAGACCAGCACAACCAACACTACAGGGCGGGCGGCCTCGTTTCCTTACGTGCACGCATCACTCACGTGTGTGCTAGCCTTACGATTTGTCTAATCCAAGTTTGTCCACCCGCAACCAGCCGTCCGATTTGCTAAGCTGTGGGAGTATACGTGCTTCCAAGCCTGCCGGTGCATTTCACTGTTACGCGTGACTTCGTCCCAGATGCCCGGGAAAGGCGCCCCGCATGGCTGCCAATAGTTCACCTCAGCCTGTGAAGCTCTCACTGCCACTTGTACGCTGTCGCTTTCCATGCATCCATCGGAACTCTTGGAGCTCTAACACGTCGTAGGAGTACCAGCAGCATCTCTTCCAGGAGCTTCGCGGCGAAGATGAGCTGGTTGTCCTCGCAAAGGGCCTGGGCCTTATGCGCCTGGTCACGAACCTCCTACACAGCTACGATGCTGCAGGGAACAATTTGATCGTCGTCGTGGGCGCCGAGGACCGAGAGAATGCCTGGATCGGTGAGGCGCTTGCGGAGCAGGCAGCCATCAGCATGTCTCCTAAAGCCAGGGGTCTTACTATCGTGAACACCGACTTCACGAGTGTCGGGGCCAGAGAAAAGATGTATTCTACAGGCGGCATCTTCAGCATCACCTCTCGTATCCTCGTGGTTGATCTCTTAACAACCTTGCTCAACCCCGAGACAATCACCGGCCTCGTAGTTTTGCATGCGGACAAAGTGGTTGCTACTTCGCTCGAGGCGTTCATCCTGCGAATATACCGGCAGAAGAACAAGGTGGGTTTTCTGAAGGCTTTCTCGGACAATCCAGACCCATTCACCTACGGCTTCTCTCCTCTCTCAACCATGATGAGGAACTTGTTCCTACGGAAAGCCTCGCTATGGCCCCGTTTCCACGTGACCGTGGCTGGATCACTCGAGGGTAAGAAGAGAGCCGAAGTCATCGAACTAGAAGTACCCATGACGGATGCTATGAGGGAGATACAGAATGCCATTATGGAGTGCGTTGAAGTCAGTATTCATGAACTCAAGAAAAGCAATACTGGTCTCGAGATGGACGACTGGAATCTAGACAGTGCGCTGCTGAAAAACTTCGACAGCATGGTACGGCGGCAGCTGGATCCTAACTGGCACAGACTCAGCTGGAAGACGAAACAAATCGTCAACGACCTTACCGTGCTCCGGGGTATGTTGACTTCGGTTCTTGCGTATGACGCAGTATCGTTGTTGCAGCATCTTGATACTATCCATACGGCACACTCGCCCCAACCAGGGTCAACCCGACAAAGCCAATCCCCTTGGATGTTCTTAGACGCTGCGCATACCATATTCAGCTCGGCCAAGCAAAGAGTGTACGCAAGCAATATCAAGGCAACCGAAAACACACCGATCGATACTTTGCGCCCCGTCTTGGAAGAACAGCCCAAATGGGCCCTGCTGGCCGAGATTTTAGAAGAGATAGACCGCGACTTATACTTTGAACCTCCTATGAAGGATGATTCCAATGGCACCATTCTGATAATGTGCCAAGACACAGCAACATGCCGCCAGCTCCGCGAATATTTGCAAACTATGCACGTCAAGCTAAAAGCCGATGATCCCGCCGCAAAGAAGGACAAAGACGAAGAGAGCAAACCATCAGCTGCCTTAATGATGAGAAGGAAACTACGAGATTATCTAAAGTGGAAAAGGGAGTTCGCCCAAGTTAGCCACAAGCTCTTCTCCGAGAACCAGAAGGCCTTGGAGGGTGCTTCGGATCCCCGACTAGCCCAAAGCAAAGGTAGACCTCCGGCCAACAAACGGAGGAGGCAACGAGGAGGGGGGTGGCGTTGGATCTGTGGCCTCTGGGCGGGCTGCGAATGGGAGTCTAGTACAATATATCGAGAAGCCGTCGGAGGTGGCAGACCTGATGGCGGAAGTCGAAATCACCGAAGAGGAAGCGAAGCAGAAAGCCGACATTATTGCTGATCCCTTGGACGACATGGAAGAGTACTATGAGCTCTACGAGATGCAGGATCTGGTTGTGATACATGCATACGAAGGAGATCAAGACGAGCACATTTTGGAGGAGGTTAAGCCGCGTTACATCATCATGTATGAGCCCGACGCATCATTTATCCGTCGTGTTGAGGTGTATAGATCATCGCACAACGACAGGAACGTTCGAGTATATTTCATGTTCTATGGAGGCTCGGTAGAGGAACAGCGATACCTGGCCACAGTCCGGCGAGAAAAGGACGCATTCACGAAGCTTATCAAAGAACGGGCCAGTATGGCGGTGGTCATGACTACAGACGCCCACGGCGCCGAGGATCCGCAAGAGGCTTTCCTTCGTACTGTCAACACGCGTATCGCAGGCGGTGGACGCTTCGCCGCGACTGCGCAGCGTCCTCGTGTGGTGGTGGACGTGCGCGAGTTCAGGTCTTCTCTGCCGTCTCTACTGCACGGGCGCAGCATCGTCATTGTGCCATGCATGCTGACGGTGGCGGATTATGTCCTGTCTCCCACCATCTGCGTCGAGCGGAAGTCGATCAGCGATCTCATTAGCTCCTTCAAGGACGGCCGCCTCTTCAATCAGTGCGAGACCATGTTCCAGCACTACCAGAAGCCGATGCTGCTCATCGAGTTCGACCAGAACAAGTCGTTCACGCTGGCGCCCTTCGCCGACCTGTCGGGCAACCTGTCATCGGTGAACCCGGCCAACGGGCCGTCGGACCTGCAGTCCAAGATCGTCATGCTGACGCTCGCGTTCCCGCGCCTGCGCATCATCTGGAGCAGCAGCCCATACGAGACGGCCGAGATCTTCGCGGGGCTCAAGACGCAGGAGGACGAGCCCGACCCCGTCGCCGCGGTCCAGGCCGGGCTCGACAAGAACGCGACGGCCGAGGAGCAGGCCTTCAACCTCGAGCCCCAGGAGATGCTTGCCGTGGTGCCCGGCGTCACGCCCAAGAACGTCAAGCACCTGGTGTTGGGCTGCGAGAACGTCCGCGAGGTGGCCAACATGTCGGATCGGGACTTGGAGCCCATGATTGGGAGGGAGGCGGGGCGGCAGGTGGAACGGTTCTTTTCTAGGAATCTGGTAGATTTAGATTAGGGTGTGGTATGATACCAGCAGCTAGAACTGTTGGCTGACTACGATCTAGATTTAAGCCACATTATCTTGAATAACCTTTTACCAGCCTCGCATCTGCTTCATACACTTAACGAGACTTGGACTTAGCACATGGAACCACAATTGTATATGTTGAGTATGCGTGGGGAAGAAAAGTATCACTTGGTATCGGTCGCAAAGTCAAGAAGGATAGATCGTAATAGGTCATGCTGTCATTTCATGCTATCGTAACCATTACAACGAAACGTTCGGTTGGGGTATCGTAAGGGTATTATCGCCAGCTCTCTCTCCAAAAAAGTCCACCGCAACAACAGGAGGACTCCATCTCCGTCTAACGGTCTATCAGATCAGATCCTGATCGACCCGCTCCTCCACATCGGGTCTTTTCTCAGATCCGACTTGTCGTGGTGGCGTGCTTGGTGCGGCCGCCCCGCTTGCGCTTGCCGCCGCAGTAGCCGCAGGTGAGGAAGGAGATGAGGATGTCCAAGAATGAGACGATGCCGTGGATGATGGCGGTCAGGATTGAGCCGATTCCGTTCACGATGGCCATCAGGACAGAGCCGATGGTCTGGAACATGCTCTTAATCTAGTCGTAGGGGAATAATATGTTAGTCTCAAATTCCTTCTAGGATGTGTGAAGAGCGAGTCATGTAGGGCTGATTCAAAGTGACGAGCCGTGACTAGGTTTGGTGGTTGGTTGGGCAGGCTGAACTTACGCAGGATACGGCGGCACCCATTTTGGCGGATTTGTTTGGATATTTGATGTGTGTTTTGTTTAGGTGATGTTATTGTTTAGGATGAGGTGGTATAGATGTTCGTGTAGAATGTCGAAGCTGGTGATGTGGCTTGGTTGTTTGTTGTTGTGAATGGTCAAGTCACAAAAGAGGTTCGAGGGGGGTTTGGATGTCAACACTTATATACAGGTTCGTCAAGGTCCAGTCACACCGCAGTCACACACAGCTTACCACGTAACAAGGGAGATCCACCATGCTATGACATCTTGCCTACCTACCAACAAAGCACACACCAGAGCTAGCCGAAGAACCGGGCGCAATTACAAAGACGAGACTGAAATGAAGGATGATGGCCGAATGCAGCTGATCTACCCGCAATCCACATAATTCGATGTCATAGAGGCCCAAGTAGCGAGACCCTTACTGCTCAGGTTCTTTTCACGTCATGGCGAAAACGGCTTTTCGTGCTCTCGCTAGCTCTGTCTCGAATTTTCTATTGGCTCCTGGGGATACGATAGGACGAGGGGAAGGAGGAGTACAGGAGGCGACCGACATGGGGAGTACTTTGCCTGCCCACCCTTCTTTGGCCAATGTAATATTAGAATTGCATATGTTTCTGATAAAAACCCATCTTGCCATGGGGCCTTGCAGCCTCTGCTGCGAGTGTGACGCAGAAGTCCAGACGGGATCGACAGTGGGCTGGGTGGGTGGTTGAATCTGCAGCCACAAGAGACCGAGATTTTGACGTCATGGGAGGATACCATCGTCGATGGCCGGCAGCGTAAGAAAAGTCTAGGCTCGCTGTCGTGATACAGGACAGGGGCCTCCCACCCTCCTTACTGGCTGCGGAGGGCTGGAGGGGGATCCCAATCATTAACCGCAGTGGGGCGCCCGCGAGGTGTGAGGCTCCTCGTGGGCTGGGCTGATTAGCTTTCGGGGCCTGCCAGCCCTGTACGCAATTCTGTACGCAACACACTTGCTGCTGTGGCGTTCATCGGCTGCCAGTCTTAGGCCCGGTTAGGTAAGTATGCGCTAGTCTAGATGCCGCCTTAAGCTGCTTGCGGACAGAAAAACCATGGCAGACCGCTGCAAATAATTTATTGAACAAGGAGCCGTAAGCGAAAAGATATTTCTGTTTTCGATCCTAGGTACCTAATCCCTACCCTGTCATTCCCTTTCCCAAATTTGCACAAAGGTGGTGTGTAGCTTGCAGCGCGGCGCAAAAGCTCCGAACCGTTCAGATCTGGCCCAAAAACCGGTTCCGGTTATGTTGAGATTTGGGTTGCGGCGTGGATGACGTATGCGGGGCGTTTATGGAAAAGACAACAGCTTCGTGTAAGTCATCCTGCAGGCCCCGTGATGTGATGTTATGCCCGTAGCCTTCTGCGACGCAAAGATCAATGAACTCCACAAGGGGGAATTCCGAAATTGTTTCGGCGATACGGACTCTGTAGAAATCGCCATACATGCAATGCAGGTGGATGATGTGTATGCGTTGTTAGCCCATGTGCCATGCAGTGTTCAGTGTTAAAACCAGCTGGCGTGTCGGGAAACTGAGAGGTGGGAAAAGAAAAGACAGGGGGCGCGCGGGGGCTATTTTGTCTTCAAGCCTGCCTGCTTTGCTGAACTCTGGATCATGCAAACGATGGAAACCAGCCACACATGGCGTTTCCTGCCACCTCTATTGACCTGCCAACTGCTTCTTCTGGTGCAGGAGGGCAAGCCTCATCATCCCCAGCGATGGAATTGACCAATTATGCGCTGAAGTAGAAGCAAAAATAAAAATGCCACTCGATGTCCTTGTTTCGACCCCTTGTGCCTGACGTGTCCAGCTGCACTGCCACAGCAAGGGGGTAAGTAAGTACCAATATAATCAAGTGCCCCTGGCTATCGTGAGACTATCTCTCTCTTCTCTTCCTTATGCTCGTTATGTGTGAACAAAATGGACCAAGCAACTACTCCCTATGTAGCGATCTGACGAGCTGCTATCCACCATGCAAACGCCACACCAGACAACTGGGCGTCTACGCCCACACACACACATAGCAACAGCAACCCGTTGACCACGGTTACCAGTCATACATCCTTCATCGCCCACCCCAAAGCCGACAGTCATCGATCAAATCACCAAGCATGGACCCGAGCCGAGATTGGAGAGAGAAAAGACGTTTAAGCCCTCTCTTTCTCCTGAACTGAATGGGTTTCCCCCAGATGTCCACGCCCTCCACGAAATGCTCAAAACAACATGACTCCTCCGACGGACACCGATTCTCGAAGTGACTCTCCTCCGTTGCGTGTCAACTGCCACGTGCTTTCCGTGGCGCCGGCCTGAGTCCAGGCAGCAGGAGCGTTGTCCGAGCAGCCTCCGGTCTGGTTGCTAGATCCACTTCGGATCTCCCAGATAGGAGAGTCGCGCTTGTTGACCGCCCCCGTAGCCCAAACCGACCGGCGCATGTCTGTGAATCCGTGGATTTTGTGTTTGACCCCTCGGAGACGGACTGTCCTTTGATTGAATCGTTTCCCTCGGAGATGCTGTCGTGTCGCGCTGAGTTTAGTTCTAGGAAAGGTGTGTGTATGAGCTTTAGGGACCAGATCCGAGAGGAGAAGAGAGAGGACAGACGGTTGTGAATCAATCTCAAACGACCGAATTTCTCGTTGGGAATGGGCGACAGTGGTGGTGAGACTTGGGGCTCCTTTCTTGCACAGGGAGCTCAGAGCAACGCCTCCCTACCATGGGATAATCAAAGGGGAGATGCATGGCACAAGCGTGGGCACGCTCACTTCTCAGCCACCGTATCTCCCAATCCATCCACATACCGGCAATGCCGCGCGCTATGGCGTACGAAAGCCCGAAGAAGGCAACCGCATCCTATCGAGTGAGAAAAAGTATGGCCAATTCTGGAATACTTGTCAAATGCATTCCATGGCCGATTTCCACGGGGCCGCTGGGATCCGGCCCAATCCATCTATAAGAAACCAAACGTCTCTCGCTGTACCCCTGGGGATGCCAACATGACGATGGTCATCCCAACGAAAAAGGGGCAAGGGGATGTTTAACCACATACCTACCTACTTATTCACTCCTTTTACAAATTTTCCTTGGAGTCATTCCCTACTGGGGTTGGGGTCTCAAGATGTCATGGTTAGATGATAAACATATAGTCTTTATCATGCTGTACTCTACATATATATGGCCCCTTTAAAAAAAATGAAAAAAAAAAACTATCCACGCCACAACTCCCCGTAGTGAGCACCATTTCTCTGCTTATGTGAAGTGCCACTCATATATTATCCCCCATCCCACCCGTTAAGGTATTGTCTTGGTGATCAAGGAGGAGCTCCCTACCCTCTCGTAGTATGAGTACGGAGGACCTCTGTTGGCCTGTTGTGCATATAGTTCTTTCTATATGCATAGCACTTTCGTCATTACCGTCAAGGCTGCTCAGCCGAGACACGGCAGTACCAGCAGTGAGCAGTCAATCATGTGAGACCTGACAGACCTGACAGGCTCAATAAATCGACTCTTCCGACTTCAATGCAATCTTCCTGATGTGCTGTGCATTTGGCAGATGGCATTGGCAACGATCCTGTGTATGTTTCTGATACAAATCCCACCAATGTCAGCCACAGGACCGCAGCCACCCTGGTGTTCTAGTTTTTGGGAAGTTCCAACGGCCAGCCGCAGTGGAAGCTGCGACTCCTTCCTTCCTTCCTTCCTTTTAGCACCATTATATCAGCCAGCACACAAACCAACGAGCGCCTCGGTGGTTCCTTCCCAAACAGTCCGAGAACGACACATGCTGTCGATGATATGATGTTTGCATATGAAAGAATCCTCGGGCACATCTGGGCCATGCTCGTCCGAACTTTAAAGACTGATCACCGCCAGTCACTTGCTTTCTTTTACCTACCGAATTGCTCGGCTGGCCTGAAATGACAATGCTTTGTTTGCTGTGGCGCCATGCTCATCAACCGCTGATGGCGGCGCCTAGTAGTAGTACGCTTACGGCGTGACTACGGCAACGGCCAGGTGGCTTTTTTGCTTTTCCCCCTTCCCTTCTCGGCGCAAGAATAGAACAAAGCAAAGTTGCTGGAGAACTCATGACAGGTTGGCTACATCACTGGAATGCATGTCTCACAGCGGGATTCTCAATAATGTCTCGGGCCCCTCCAATGTCCCGCGCATGTTGCAAGAGTGTAATTCCGGCTCAGAAGTATGCAAGAGCTGCAGATGATTGACAGCGACTGACGGATGGATGGTTTGGGAAGAAGGTATGCAGCCCGTTACCGCTACAGACTCACGTTGCGCTAGCCTCTGCGCCCAATCATCCTCATCTCGGCCATATCAAGCAGGCTTGAATCTTGTCGACAATAGCTCGGTATCAGGGCTCCCCAGCCTACCTGCTATGCCGAATTCGGGTCCAGGGATGCACTGTCCCTTGCGCTTGTGGTCGACACTACTGCGTCACGTCCCAATTCGTGGATGGACTAATCCCGTCGTCGCGGGCTCTGGTGGTGGTTTCTGGTCGCTGTGTTTGGCCTTGCAACGCGCATTGCTTCTATACCGCCAGCCAGGTAACGTGGCTTGTCAGTGAGCCGCCCCCGGGAGTCCCCTTCACGGAACAACCATGGCCTTCAAGAAGTCTTGAGTCGTCCCATCCATTCCTTTGCACTTCTCGAAACTCGTCCCAACTCTCTTTTGGCTATCGTCGGTTGCGTCTCGGTCCGCCATGTGCATGCGGAGTTGACCTTGAGTTCCTCAAACCTCCAACAAGCATGATCGCATCACGCCGCTCACCAAAACGTCATATTTCCTAATAAGGTTCAGAGCCCAGGCTATGACCGGCTTCCCGACGACGACATTTTTCCGTGATGGAGCCCGAGGTGGCGCGTCGCAGCTCTGGGATCAAAGTCGACCGGGAAATCGCCGTACACACAAGCGACCGAAGCAGGAGCCGAGATGGAAGCTTGATCGCCTTTCCTCGTTCTCTCATCTCCATAATATGGTCCATGTCTGGTCAAGCACAACATGGGACGAAGCCAGAGCCGCGTCGTGCGGATACACCGCCGGTGCGGCTTAGCAAGTCCGGCGGCCGCTCGGGAGGACAGTTTCGTGAACTCTTGGAGGAGACCGGTAGAGAAAATGATTTGTTGGATATGCTCGAGTTCCTCCGACGCACGCCCCCGCCTGATAACTATATGTCGGTCCCAGACAACTTCAGCGCTTCTTCTGCAGAGGACGAGAAATGGAAATCAAAATTCAAATTCTTCCGCAGCAAGAGGAAGGCCAGAAGGAAAAGACGCAAGACTCCCATCATCAGGCTCCCCGACACAGCGATCGCTGGGCAGACAACGGGCGGGCATAGGCACATCGCCATTTCTATCCCTTTGGAATATTCACACTTTGGTCCCGACGCTCCCACCCAGTATCCGGTATTCGATACAAGCGGATTAGACTTGGTACGCGAGATTGAGGCGAGGTTCGGGCCCATACGGACATCCACTGGGGAGCGAGGCACTGTGACTGTTCTGAGGCCAGTCGAAGAGGACCGTGAATCGCTCAACTCTGAACCAACTTCGCAATCGCACAACTCATCCATACCGCAAGACCGACTTTCAGCTCTTCATGCCCCACCGCCACCGCGACAGGGCCAGCCTTCGCCGCAGGAGCAGCAAGGGTCCTCGGTGAGAGATTTTGGTCAATCTCGACACACACCTAGTTCTTCAAAAGATGACAAGGCAGCTGTGGGGGAGGAGGAGAAGCTGGCTGGCAGTGGATCTGCATACGGACTTTCTCCATTTGGTCGAGCGGAAAAGATACCTGGCAGTAGATCTACCTCTCCTCAAAGTCCTCTTGAAGGACACCCTGCAGGACAGAGCATTCAGGTTGGTGCTTCTGGCCCTGGATCCCTGACATTGTTTATGTTCCCTCCACCACCAAGAGGATCCAGCAAGAAAGGCAAACAAAGAGCAGACGTCACGAGGCCTATAGATGATATACTTGGACCCCTCAGCCCGTTTATCCCTAGCCAGAGCGGGAACCACAGTCCGCCCAAGTCAAAAATATACAGCGCTCGAGGGTCGGTTGCGGAAAGCATAGGATCACTGGGCTCGCTTGGATCCGAGCCGAAGGTATACGATGCGCAGACTGCGCAGGCGTACTCCTCAATACCGATTGTTGTTAGGCCGCCTTCCCAGCGTACGAACGATAGACTTTCGGGTGGCTCTACTTCCGGCGTTTACAGGCCAGCTCAGGTCGATGATCCGGCGCGACCAGTGGCCCAAAGGAGCGTCCAGTCTCGCAGGGATCGAGTGCACGCGAGGAAATCAAAAGACATTTCAGAAGCAGTAGCCTCTCTTGCTCCCGGAAGTACCGGTATTTCGCCAGAATCGCCAGTCCTGGGCCGCCTGCAAAAAGCAGAGTCTTCCGGAGAGTCGAAGGAATCGCCTTCTGTCGAACGCAATTTGAGTGATACTCCAGCCAAACGGCCAGCTGTCTTGCTCGATCCAAGGTCGGCAGGAGGGACCGCTAAGTTGACCACGTCACCGCAACCCCCGGGAGAGGAACCTTCCGCTCCGACAACCGATCGTTCATCTTCGTCCTCGCAGCTATCATTTGTCACAGGCTCCGACCGTATCTCGCTACATCGGCGCAGGGAGCGCCGAACGCAGCAAGAGCAGGCCAGAAGGGCACAGGTGATAGCGCAAGCTTCCTCGGAGCAGCTCTCGCAACAGCAGCAGCAGACGCCACAAGTCTCGGAGATGTCAGCGCGTGAGCGGGACCTGATACGAAGGTACGATAACCTCCGCGAACATCGCCACCGCGACATGGAAAAACGCCTGCGCCGACTCGAGAGAAATGGCGATGTCTGGCTCAAGTCCCTCGTGCCGTTGATGGAGGGCCTCAGTCGCCTGCTCGAGGAGCAGTACGTCTACCAGCGCAACGTCAACTCCCGCCTGTCATTTACCGAGGCCGACGGTGGTACGCCAGCGCCAGCGGCGCCCTCGGAGCAAGCTACCGAGCGGGCCTTCAGCTCTCGGGAGCAGCAGTTCTACCAGAACCTGCCGTTCCGCATGCAGACGACCCGCAGCCACGACGTGCCGCTCCAGCGCGCGCGGCCCTCGTCTGTCATAGCTACCATGCCGGCAAGTATCGCTGAGTACCAGCAGGAAGCCCAGACCAGCAGGCCTCGTCCCCATAGCATCCAGATCCCGGCACCGGGTCCGTCATCGGCAGCCCAAGGTCATCAGGGGGTCGGTGGTAGCCGTTCGCGAGGGTCTTCGGCGGGACCCCCCTAACGGCCCGGCGCATATCTCCTCTCCAGGCGGAGTTCGAGGAGGGAGCTCGCGGCCCGTCGAGCGCGCGAGGCCAGGGACGAGGAACTCGATGCGCGTATCGCGGAGCTGGAGGAGCAGCAGCATCGTTACGAGCGAGATTGTCAACAGCGCCGGCAAGGGCGCGTCTACCGTACAGGCCGCGGCGAGGAAGAAGCACGGGACAGCGATGACAACAGCAGCGGTGGCTCTAGTGATGAGCGAAGTCGCCTAGCTCCCGCAGGTGAGGAGGCTTTGATAGGGGGTCTTCATAGTTCCAGCCGTCGTCCTCAGCGAGAGCAACGTCCCCAAGGGGAGCGAAGAAGAGGAAAGGAAGAAGAGGATGCCAGGTTTGCTTTGTTTTAATGGGGGGTGTAGAGAGAGGCGTCAGTGGATCGGGGCTCCGACATCAGCATGTACCGCTGCCAATTTCTTTTCTCACTTTGTTCATATCGTTCTGCGGCGTAACGGGCATGATACATACGATGCCTATATCCTGGAGTATGGGGTGAGTTGACCTTGGAAAAGACGACTGTACTTTACTTTAAGAATATATCAATCGAATAATGTCTAAACAAAAACGAGTCTTGAGTCATGGACCACAAAGGTGAAAAGGTAAACAGTGCATATGGCGGACTTGTAAGCTTCTTATAATACCGGCAACGTGCATGGCGGGAGACGAAGAAGGTTGACTTGTCTTGGATAAGAATAGGGGGTGGTTGAGACATGGCCCAGAAAGCGGACTATATGCGATCCAGGTCCGGCTCGATATGCAGATACAGAGAGATGAGACAATGTCTCAAGCATCGCACAGATGCATGATAACAATACAGCAAGTGCAGGTGCCCTTACGAGGGAATGGCATTATTACCAGGGGGCAATAGGTACGCTGAGTACTTGAGCAACGCAGAGGTAACCTGGTTTCCCACATAAATACGGTTCTAGGCAGAGACGGGCATACACGGCGTAACAGCCAGCCATGTACAGCAACGACTCACAACATGCACGCAGCCAGGAAATGCATCACTCGCAGCCGACCTACTACTGTAGACCAGCCTCGTCTCAAATCGGGGGATCAGCCGCAGTCTATGCCCGTCCACATATCAGCGGCAGGTTTAAAAATCAAGTCCAACTCCAGGGGGAAATCAACCATCTATCTCGCCTGTCGCTTAATGCAATGTAGCAGTGGCCATATCAGAGAACGTGTGAAGAGCACCGTCGAGCTCTCGAGGAATCCGATGCAAACGTCACTCTGGCCCTCTTGTAAGGCTGCTACTACTATATCCTACAGAATTCCCTCTATCGGAAAGTCGGCCTCTACCTAAACGCCTCCATAATGCGTTGATGGCTGGTCTTCGTGAATATACATACATTAAAGCCGTCTTGATGCGGCTTAGAAGTCGTCTTCATCTTCCAGCTGCTGTGGCAGTCTTGGACAGGAACACGGCATTCAGCTAGTTGGGTTTTCCAGGCTTGCGTTGGATGAAGGGGTCTGCGGGCTTCTTCTTTCTCGGAACCATGGGATTAGGCGCTGGCCGGCGTGCTGAAGGGCCCTGTAATAGTACTGTCAGCAACAGGTAGACTTCATCAAGCGCAGACAAAAGAAAGAACTAACCTTCGGGGCATTCGGCGGGGCATTCGCCGAACCAGAGGAAGATGGACCTCCCTGCGATTCAATACCTAAGACTGACATGGCCGAGGGGTCCTGGTTCTCGGAGGAGCACGAGGTCTAGACTTGCCTGGAAGGAAGCCACCACTGCCGCTGGGTCCACTGAGAATCTATGCGGGTTTTGTGGTCAGCCAAATGTATCTGATAATCAGTTGCTTGCGATGGAATACGTACTCTTTTGGCAAGTGGTAATCCTTCGGGGTTGCCAAGAGGGCGCTTTTGACCCGAGGAATGGATAATCGGACGCTCACTAGTCTGTCCGGGATTCGACACCGCCTCACCCTTCTCATCCAGTCCCGCATAGCCCGCAGGGTAGTTGTTGAAACCTCCGTGGGGCGGTGCATGACTCCCGCTCCCGATAACAGTGTAGGTCTGAGGCAGCTGCGGGGCTTTCCGTTGATGCGGCAGGTTGGGCTTGACAAGAGGTGCATCTATCATCTCTACATCCTCTAGTTTGGGCTTTTCCTCGTCCTTGGGAGGAGGCAGGGGCTCAGCGGGAGGAGGCGAATACTCATCAAAGTCAGGGGCTGGCAGTCTGATACCGGGTACACCAAGCTGGTCAACAATATTGCCAGCCGTATATCGATCCCTGGCTCTGGCGTCTTCAATAAGCTTGTTCCAGAATTCACCTTGGACCAAGGCTCGCGAGTCTCCGAGGACCCAAAGCGAAGATTTGGCACGGGTTAGACCCACGTTCATACGTCTAATGTCGGTCATGAAACCGATACCGCCGGTGGGGCTCGCACGCACACAAGAGAAGATGATAATCTCACACTCCCTTCCCTGGAAAGCGTCGGTGGTGTTGAACTCAATCTCCTCTGTGATGCCCTGTCCATACCTACCCGTGAACCGGTTTCGGAGCTCATAGAGTTGCGCCTTGTATGGAGTAATGATACCAAACTTGCCCTTCGTGTCGATACTCGGGTTGTCTTTTCGGAAGCGTTCGTAGAGTGACATTGCGACCTTAATTTCCTCGTAATTCACAAGGGATCGTCCTTTCTGACCCTTCTCCTGCGTACCTTTAACATCGAAGAAGCGATAAGGCCCAAGCAGACCACGCTGATGCCACGGCTGATGACGAAGTCTTGCCATGTCCCCACCGTTAAGGAGTTTACCCTCGTAGAACTCTTGAGCTGGAAATCTGCTAATCTCAGGGTGCATACGGTATTGGGTGTCGAGCAGGTGAATATAATCGCCGTGGTTGCGTTGCATCCGAACGAAGAGACTTTGATCGTAGCCGAATCTAGCGGCCCGCTGATTAAGTACTGTCGGGGGAAGCTGTTTAGGATCTCCGACCAGAATGCATTTGGAACAGCCGTACTTCAGGGGAATCAAAGCACTGAGCTCAACACACTGAGCCGCCTCGTCGATAATGACCGTCTCGAACTCGACGGAGAGATTCTTGAACATCTCGTGGCCAGATCCACTGAGTGTTGCGCACAGGACCTGCGCGGAATCCAGAATCTCTTGCTGCACTTTCTTCCTCAGAATATCATTTTCACGAGCCGCCGTCATCCCGCTGTCTTTATTTGCGTCGATTTTGGCTCCGATCGATGTTTGTTGGCGCTTCAACTCGTCCCAACGGCGTTGGAGAGTGTTCGCGATTTGGCGATCGTCCATGGCTCGTGCTGCTTCCAGTTGTGGTCGAAGATCGCCGATTTCCTTTTTGATTGCGCCTGCATCTTCGTGGAGCTTCTGTCGCTCGGTCGGGCCACTGTTTTTCTCCTTATCTCCTTCCAGACGCGCTTTCACAAGCTCGTCCAATGTAACGTCTCTGACAGCAGCATTGATAGCATCGCTACGTCCAAGTCGAAGGACGTTGATCTTATGAAATGATCCATTTATCGTCTTAACGCCTTGCTTCAATCGGATAACCAATTCGTCGACAGCAGCGTTACTGGGGGCACACACCAGCAACTTCTTAGAGGCCCCCTGACTCTGACCAGGAACACCCGGCTTCTTGATCATCGTTCCAGTAGTGGTCTGGAAGGTGCCTGTCATCAGGGCACCAACCATAGCTACAATTGTCTTGGTTTTTCCTGTACCTGGGGGACCTTGAATAAGGGTAAAGGCGTCATTGTCTTTCGCATTTAAGATGGCCTTTGCTTGACCCTGGTTGAGCTGGTAGTTGCCCATGACTCTCTCCACAGCTTCCCGACTGTATGTCAGCATAGGAGACGGTTTTCCTTCCAGAATTTCGGGCATCAAATCGTAGTACTGGAGACTCTCAAGCGATGCATACTCTCGTTCGATAGTGGTCATGTTGGTGATTTTCACAGCATAAATCTCAGCTTGAGGTATGAGGAGCTGTATCATGGGCCCGGGTTTCCCGCTGAGACGATACGAGACCTCGAGACTTCCGTTCCGGACCGAAGTGCGCCAAATACGCGCAAGACAGTGGGGGTCGTTGGGAGATTGAAGCGGCTGGGATGATGCGGGAGAGAAGAACAATGTCACCTTCAGCGAGCCGGCGATCTTTATCTGTCTTGTCCATGGGCATGACGGTGCTAACTTCGAAGAATTTGTCCACCGACATGCGGTTCTGGATCTTGATCCCGAAAGGCTTGGACGTCGTCTCACTCATGGCTGTAGCGAATGATTGCCAAGCTTCGTAGATGAGCAAAGGCAGGAAGGTCTGCTTATATTGAGACGGGTCCATGTAGGTCTCCGAGACCCTTGAGCAAGCCACTCCGTTAGGGGGGTCATCTCCGGTATGGAAGATATCCCAGTCGAGAATTGCCTGGTGAAGGACGTCCATAGGGGGGATCAGTCGTGCTCGCATATCCTTGGCAGATCGCTGTATCTTCGTTTTTTTAACTGGCCCGATCGCCTGCTTCTTCAACAGCTGTGCTCGCTTCGAGGCATCTTCAGCTCGCAATTTTCCAGCACTCGTCTGTGCAAGGAATGCTGCATCATCGTCGGAATCATCTTCATCTTCTGATGATGAACCGACCATGATCTCGCTCTTTTGCGGCGCATGGTCCTTGCCTTGGATCCCAGATAGACCCTGAAGGCCAGAGCCTTCTCCGGCATTGATCGGCTTCTGTCCCCGTAATGCTTGAGCTCTTGCAACAATATCCGCGTTCCTCCTTTTGGTCTCTTCGGCTTCTCTCTGGCGTTTCTCGCGAATCCTTTGTGCATTGGCCGGATCGAACTTGGGGGGCGGCAGGCTTTAAAGCGGCGGCTTTAACTCTAGCCTTTTCTTCGTTCCGTGCTTTCATCTGGGCCAGAACGTCAAGGCTCTTGTTCAGGCCAGGGGTTAGATCCTTCAGATCATGTTTGGCAGGAGTAGAAGCGGTCGTTGAAGTCTTGGTGGTAGATCCTGAGGAGTCGTCACCAGATCTTGACCAGACGTCGAGGCTAGACTGCTTTTTACGAGCATCGGCCTTCTTAACCTCAACGATTTGAACATCGTCCTCGTCCTCGCCCAGGGCCCGGAGAAGCTCGGCGCGTTGTTGGTCATCCAGATTTGTGTTAATGCGGAACTTGCCCACGTGATTGCGTACACAGGTTTCGCGGATATATTGCAGGGCTGCGCCAACAACCTCGATTTCGTTCTCCGCCAAACGCCGAAAGAGTTTGACCAAGCCATTGACTGTCGTGCCGACAAGATGTTTATCCTTCAAGCGCAGCATCTTCACCATACCGAGGCACTTGACACGTGGCTCCTCAAGTAGCTCTGCCAGAGACCGCTTGATGTCATCCTCAGTTGGAACCCCTTGTCCGAAGGGCTTGCCAAAGCTGATGACAGAAGGCCATCTTGAGCTAGAAGGGCGTCTGCTAGTTCCATCACGTCGCGGCAGAAGTTCTTCATTGTCTCCGTGTCAACCAATCTACTCCAGTCATCCAGATCATTCAGAGCAGTCTCAATGAATGCCCACTGGAGAAATCCACCAATTTCTGACAGCATCGCGTTCGCCCTGGTCCAATTGCTTGGAGCGAAGAACACCCGTGGCAGGGTCGCATAGTGCTGCTAGGAAATCTTTGGAGCATCGATGTATCTGAATCTGAGGTGACCAAAGACTCTTACCAGCAACCACCTTAGAAACGGCTAGAGTAAAGGAGACGAGAGCAAGTGAGAATTGCCGTTCTACAAGCTTTAGGATCGCGTCACTTCTGCTATCCTCATCTGTCAAGGTCTTGATGAACGCTACGCCGGCCGTATGAACGGCGGGATCGCCATTGATCAACGAAGCGACAATAGCTTGGATTGTCTGGGGGTTCGCAGAGAGCTCGGTGAGTTCCGCGGAGTTGAACTCGGCCAAACGATCAATCATCCGTCCAATAACCTCATTGGTATTGCCGAGGCCCTTGTTGAACTCCTCCTTGGGCTTCGATAACTTCTCATTTTTCTTAGGACGAAACGTCTCTACTTGGATGAGTGGCAGTGTTGCAGCCAGCATGTACCTTGCTAGTTGGCCCGCCCCAGGGAGCAATATACTCAGGGCAGCGTCCCAAATGACGGACGAATCCCTGGTGATCTCGCGTTGGACGAGATTGTCATTTCGGTGATGTGCGTTGAATTCTTCAAATGTAATTCGTGAATCAAGCATCAGTGACTGGCGAATGACCGACAACGTGATATGTGAGATGTGACCGTTGGATGGGTCCCAGGCGAGACCCGGGCCATGCCCGTAAGCATATCTTTGTACTTGATTACAAGATTCAGGATCCGGTTAGTGTGGATTGTAGAAGAGGAGGGGGTGATCTTGAAATCTTTCGAGAGGAAGGCGGTGATTGTAGACAACAAGGCCTCGGCGGCACCACGGTAGCAGACTTCGCGGCCATCACCCGGCATCGAATTATCCCTAGCAATCCTGTCAAGGAAATGATGCAAGATAGAGTCGCAAGCATCGCCCCGCTGGTTTGCAGAGATCGACTCCAGAAATGGCTTCACCCATGCAGCGGCTACGGGGCCTACCTGATTCTTGTCTTCGGGCATGGAGAAAGCTAACTGCTTTGTCTGAGATAGCAAGGGATAGTAGGCTGGGCTTGCGAAAACCTGCTCGGCGACAGAGGCCGGAGCGAAGTTCGCGAATGTACCCATAAACCCTTGGGATCCCTTCTGCAAGATGATGCAGAATACTTTCAGGACGATAGCTAGGTTAGGTACGGAATTGATGCTCATGTGGTTAAGCAGAGTCTGATAAACACTAGGTTGAACGTCCAGTGCACCGAAAGCCTGTACGACGATGTGCTTGTCGAGAGCATGCAGTATTAGACTGAGACCTTCCCAGAAACGCTGGACCTGTTTTGACGGCGTGTTGAAAATAGCTATTTTCTTGATAGCATCCTCAAGATTCTCTTTGACAGCCCATTGGAAGTCGTCAGCCGTAACAGCCAGGTTACGGGACCAAGAGGTTGTGGCGAACTTGTGTCGCACATCGTCCTCGTCAAAGAGGAAGAAGGTCATTGTAGGAAGTACCTCGCCCAGCTTCAAGACACGGCGCTCCTGCACCCTCTTGAAAACATAATTGAAGGCCACGCGATTTTCCGGCACGCTCAAATACGTGATGCAGCATAGGGCCTCGTACAGTGCTATGAGGTACTCGATGTGACCTTCCTCTATGAATGTTCTCTGATCGATGGAACCCCTCGCGAGTCTTCATAAACTGCTTGGCATTCTCGAGACCTTGAGTGATACGTTCGGCGTCGAATCTGTTTAGCTCAGCTTCCATGGCGGCAACGACGTCATCGGCATGGGCCCTAGTAATGAGGATGTTTAGTACCATATTCGCGAAGCAGCAATTCAATGGGGAACCACTGAAGGAGGTTACATACTCTGAGAGATATTTCAAGAAGCGCTTTCGGCTTCGGTGCCATCCGCGGACACAAGCCGAGCAGGATGTGAGAAGTTCGTTGGCGCGCGTCTTGAAGACATTCTGCACTTCTTTGAAGGCTTCATCGGAGAAGCCCAGAATGAGAGAGCAGCGGTAAGTAACATCAAGACGAGACGAACCTTCCTCGACTCTCTGCTTTTTCTGGTCAATCCCAATGTCACCAGGCTCCGATAGATCTTCGTAGTCCTCTTCGTCGTCGTCAGAGGTCTTGGGACACATCAAATGCAGCTCCGGCGAAATGGCCATGAATTCCTCGCATGCTTGCCCTATAGCGTTCATGCTGCTATCGAGCGCCATCTTCGTAGGTGTGTTTGCTACTAGAGTAGCAGCATGCCGCGCCGGTCGATGATGGAAGCGGAAGGAGGAAAGAAGTGGTAGGAAGAAGCTTCGGCTTAGGTCGAGATTGTCGATTTGCTTTTGGGGATCGTGTTCGGTCTTGCCTAAACTTCGGATTGATTTGTGAGGTTGGTTTAGCGCACGTAAATGCAACCAATTTCCCAGAGATGCAAGTTTGGTTTTCTGCTAAGTCGGACCGTAGTCCTAAAATAGCAGCCTCGGTGGTTGTGGTGTGATGCAAGTGCGAGATCGAATGGATAGGGTTGTGTGAGAGGGCAGTTGCCATTGGGTGATCGGCTTCCGATTTGAAAAAAGAATAGATTATTGGAATGGGCAGATTGGAAGAATCGCCGGGGAGGGGTTGCTGCGGCAAGACAAATCGTGTCGGCGACCAGAATATCGGCGGCCAGGGTATCGGAGAAGATGTCGTTATTATACTTCACGAGATTCGAAGATGGTTTCGCGATATGCAAATGGCACTAGTTGGAAAGAATCTAAGAAGTCAATGAGCAATAACGAACGAACAGAACAATTCACAGTCGCACTTCAATTATAGTATTGGAAACCACCTGGCAAGGAAAGTGCAGTCTCCCTTTCGGGAAGTGTGCGAAGCCAGTATGCGAAGCCAATACTCCGTACAAAGAACAACAATGATGATCCGTGGTTGCTCCCTCCAATGCCCAAGGCAAATAAAATGATGGGTTACAGCCGGTGTTTTTCCCACCTAAGGAGGTTGCCCGTTTCCAGGCTGCCCTATCAGCGCGTAAAGAGCATGCAGATGCAGCCAAAACCCAAAGCGCGATTGGAATGCTTTATCGATAGGTTCGGCACTCGACCCTGGCAGGTATCCAGTATTATTAGCCTCAATCGTTCGGGGCCAACCTTCAATGTCCTTACTGCCTATGACTTCCAGGCTGCACTGTAATTCTTGGCAAGCATGTAATGGATCGACTGGTTGCAATTCGTGAAAAATTCGTCGCTATTCTTCTTGGCTTAAGTACAACCCGTAACGCAAAGCGGTATTGAAGTACAAACTCGGTGCAAATCTCAAGTAGGGGCGGACCTGATATTACTGTCCCTCTCTTCTCTCCAGCAGATAGCCCATCTAGCACATACATCCAGTTACGATAGTGTGGACGAGCCAACAACTATCTAGACCTGGAGACTTCCGGTTTCGATCTCTGAACTACCGATTCCGAAAGTTCAGATTCGCCCTCTGTCTGATTGCCATCGCTGTTGTTATCGTGTTCGGCGCCGTGTGGTGCAACATTGGCATTGGTGATCATACTTTCGTCCACCTCATCAACCTCTTGGTCTTTGGTTGTTTCTTCTGCGCCGACTTCGCCGGTGGTATTGTCATCCATAGTACTGTTACTCCTGTCCTTACGCTTGGGTCTCCCTCTGCCAGTGGCCTTGCTCTTCTTGCCTTGTGCTTTGCCCTGATTCTCGGGATTCGTCAACTCCTTCGGCTTTGCTTGACGCTTGGAGAATCGGTCTAATAGGTGCTCCAAGGGGCAAATCGACTCGTTCCATGCATCTGTTCCCTTGAAACTCTTATCATTACATCTGTAGCATGTTTTCCCATGGCGAATAAAAAGCTGGTGAAGACCGTACTTGAGATGATCGGGACATCGTACCTCGAGATGCCGGAAGGTGTCATCTTCGTTGGTTTTCTGAGGGACCCAGCCTAGCCATCTCGACATCCGAAAGACGTGGGTGTCCACAGCAAAGCAAGGTCGCTGCAGGGAAAACAGGGTCACACATGCTGCCGTCTTGACGCCAACGCCGGGATATCGCACAAAGTGGTGCAAAGCTTCGTCCTTTGTCATATCGTGCATGAAGTCGAGATTCAGCTTCTTTTGGTCTGTTCTTAGAATCTCGAGGTCCTTCTGGCCCTTTGTCTTTGAGGAGGCACAGATAACATCCGCTTCTTTGCCTGTTTCTTGTTCTTCGATATATGCAGCACGCCGCTGCAGATTCTCTTCATAGATCATGCCTAGGATGGCCTGGATGTTCTTTGCCTTATTAGCACCCAGACCTCCCGACTTCAGCTGTTGATAAACGTCATCATAGTCCGCAAGTCTGATATTGTTCCAATTGACGCTGCCGGCACCTGTTCCCTCTTCCGAGACTCCAAACTTGTCGACAAGTGCTTGCAGCATCTTGTCCGCCATGTCGAATGTTGTGGAGCCACTCAAGACTGTTCGAATTAGGCCGTCGAGGACGCAAGGGACCTCACCGCATCCGGCGACTTCAAGCGACGGCGCTGGGATCTTTTGCGGTGGTAGGGGCTGAACATCGTCATGCATATCGGCGAGGATACGGTAAATCTCCTCGCACTGCTCGGGATTGGGACCTTGCCAGTCTGGGTATGGTGTCTCACCAGGAGTCAAGCCGTATGGATTGTCCTTTGTCTTTCTGGCTTTTCGCTTGGGTGCCTTCTGCTCGGCTTTGGGGAACGATTGATGCTCCAGCTGCTCTAGCTGCTCCTTAAACTCCTCTTTGTCCGCTCCATTTTCATGTTGCTGCTCGTAGCTCATGGAAACTGGCACAACATCATTGCTGGAAGGAGCTCTGAGACTGCGCAGTCTCTTCTTCAGTGGTAGGTATGCGGCAACTTCATACAGACTACCCTTTGCTGTTATGTGTGCTTCCTCATCGGCAACGTTGTTGGGTGCCCATAGTTGACCTAAGTTGTGCGGCAATACGTCCCAACCGCCTCTGACTGGTACATTCGAGGTCTTCCTGCTCCGCTTCCTTGTGGTAGTGCTTGGGACGAGTGTCGCGGCTCCAATTGCACCAGGGATGAGGTCGGTTGACTGGTTGGAAACCACGTCTGATCCGGCTGTAGTGGCTGCAACCTGTGTCTGTACGGTAGAGCTTGAGGATGCAGTGAGTATGGTGGCATCGTTGCTAGCAGCGGCTTCTTTTGGGCCACCCACTTTAGAATCACGCTCTCTGGCTTGTATCTGGACTTGTGCAGCTTCTGCAGCTCTTCTTGCAGCAGCGCGGGTCTGCATGATGGATGATTTGGGCTTCGCGAAATAGGGAAGAGGGTAAGGCGCCGCCAGAGTGACCGAAGAAGGGAAAACAGAAAGTAGGGTCGCCGATGCACTGTCTATCTTCGCATCGGAAAAGAATGAGAAAATCATGGATGGAGTAAAACAGAAACTTGGGTTGAAGTGATGAAGCCGGCCAATCAGCAACTGTGCGCTTCCCTGGTGAATGTCAAAAGATCAGATTGATGTGGGAGTGTCATGCCTTCCGGATTTGGCCTGTGATAACTCTCACCATGTCTAAGAGGTACCTTAGGTAATTTAGATTGATATATTCCGTGTACATACATTTGATTTTCTAGTGGCTACCTCAAGCATGGAATTCAATTACTAGGGTGCCCTAAATTAATTATGTCTAGGTACATTTAGATAACTGTGAAATTTCCCTTGCTGATATCTTAAACGGCGTTGTGCAATGATGCAGTCACATTCTGAGTGTTTGAAAACTGCTTTATGTACCCAGTTGGGATGAGAAGGCGGATTGCAACGCCCCTATCCGTAATACATGAGCACTTGCCTATAAGTAACTCTGCACCCATATGGGCATGTAAGTGCTTTTTCATCGGGGTTTGTTGGCATTGAAGTGATCCATGAAGCCAGTATCTAAAAGGGGGGTTTTTAGAGTTGAGGGCTCATATCAAGTGAGGTTCAGTGCCAAGTGACCATAACTGCAAGATGTATACACATACATAATATGATCATTACATCCTGATGGATCTAATTGCCCAGAGCTTATACGTCCTAACTATTTTGTTCGACATATCAAACGGTCCCACGACCACGCTGCCCCCGAGTCCAGTAAGCTGAAGCGTGTGCCCGAAAGACGATGTAGAAGTACAGAGTCTCAAACAGGTACGGAATTGAATAATGAAATATGCGTGTTTCGGCTAGAGGACCACCATTTATATGTGGCCAGTGCTCTGGCTTGCGTACAGACGGCTCGCGGCGATGTCGGCATAAAAGACACCTTTGGACTTCGGAAAACCAGGCTTCTATCTGTCCAACAGGATGGTCCTGAGGAATACAGCATGATTCACAAGCTAGAACTTCTGCCAATCTATGTGACGACTTCCCAAGCCGTGGCAAATTGTCTGAACACACGACATAGGTCGGCAATCTACTCACCACCTTATTTTTGGTATGGCATGAAGCTGCTAGTATACGTGAAAGTCACGATCGCTTCAAGTTAAGAAAGTACACTGGAATGTGGTTGAACCCGTGATAGTTCTCCCCAACTAAGAGAAGGGTATTATACTCTTCTTCCTTGGCTGTGCTACCGGTCCAAGGAAGGCTAGTTTTCGAAAACACATAAGGAAAATTGATCTAACAATACATCAATATGATGGTCGTGGTAAGGTGTCAAGCATAGGCACATATACACCAGGTAGGTAAGTATGTGAGATCCAAAATCAACAGAGATGCGCACATCTGATGTAAGAAAAAGGTTTGCTTCACCAATACTTCCTGGGGAAGACAACACCTCGCTATCCTAATTGATCGCTCAGGACCAAGTCGGAAGCAACTGATATGCTGTAAGTGTAAGTGGCGATGCAGAGAATACTTGCGAAAAACATTTGTTATGGAGGGGCAGTAAGTGGAGATAAGATGCTTAGACAGGAACTGGAGAGGCAAGTAAGCAAACCCGAGTTCGGTTTTTCTTTTCCATGAACTGAACATTCATGGAGTTATCCCTTGCTGATTGCTTCTTCTACTCTTCGAAAACTGACACTACCTAGTTTTTATATAGATATATACATGTAGTATCTAGAGGGCTTTTCTATTCTTAAAGTCCCATAGTTTGGGCACATCCCAAGCGGGAAAGAGTTCAGCGCCTAGTTCTAGCTAGCTCCAACCTGGCTGGCACATGGCGTACTGCTTTTTTTGCACGCATCAATATACAGCCTAGCCATGGATTATGTGAGTATCAATACTACGATATCTTGTCTCGCACTAAGCATTGTCTTGGATCAATTGCTGTAACGTCCATCGGCTGAGAAACGAACTCGAGACCTCAAGCCACCGCACCGATGGAGCTTTAGTCATCCGACACCGTTGATCATGTGGGGCATCGGTAATCTGTATAAGCGATGAGCTAATCGTCCATAAGCAAGACAACGGCGCTAATAGACAGAAAAACCCGCGTCATAGTGTGGAAAGATCACCGAATGGCATGATAGCTCGCTCATGCTTGAAATGCGCAACATGTTACTATTTATTCATGATTTCCAATAGGGGCTGAATTCTAGGTCATCTCTTTTCAAGCATCACTCATCTCTTACTTAGCCTTTCAACCCAGAATCAACACGTGCTTTCCAGAACCGCGTCTGGAGCTGTATATATGAGGGGTGCAATCCTACTGTCCTCCTTTCTGGTGGTTTCAATCTCCATACTCCTATACAACTCAAGCACAATCGCATCCTTTTTCAAAGAGGTATTTTCCAAGAATAGTTCTCTGCCTTCTGTATCGCAGGAAGTAGAAGTAACGCCAGCCGAGATCACCGCCACATCTGATCTCAAGCCTGTCCCCACGGATATACACGCCACAAATCCATCGGAGTCTATGAACGCGGTCAAGAACGCCATGTCTAAGACTTTCTCCCACGCGAAGTTGACGCCGCATCGCTCGGCCACTCGCGGCCACTCAGACCATGGCTGGCTGAACACCTACCATAGTTTCTCGTTTGCCGACTGGTATGATCCTCGCTTCACCCACTTCGGCTCGCTTCGGGTGCTGAACGAGGACCGCGTCAAGCCCGGCACCGGGTTCCCCACGCATCCCCACGCGAACTTTGAGATTTTCTCGTACATCCTGTCTGGCGAGCTGACTCACCGCGACTCCATGCTGCAAAAGGGCAGCGAAGGTGGCCAGTCGGATAAGTTCTACAAAATGAACCGTGGCGATGTCCAGTTCACCACCGGTGGAACTGGCATCGCCCATTCAGAGTTCAACGAGCACCGCAAGGACACCGTCCACTTCTTGCAGATCTGGGCCATCCCGTGGAAGCGAGGCCTCCCCCCCGCGTTACCACACCCGCAACTTCCCCGAGGAGGACAAGAAGAAGGCGTTCGTGCCGATCCTGAGTCCGCTCAAGGGCGGGCCCGAGGCGACGTCCGAGGAGGAAAAGAAGGCCGAGCCGCGGATTCCGAACACCATCCCCATCCATGCCGACTTTGTCATGGGAGCTGGCATCATTGCCCCTCAAAATAAGTTCGAGTGGATCGTTGGTGCCAATGCCCACTGTCAACCCCAAGCGAAAGGTCTTCGTTCACGTTCCCATGACGAAGGGTGGCAAGGCGAAGGTCAGACTCGATGGTCGGGAGGAAGTTTACAGCGAGGGAGATGGGGCTTTCATCGATAACCTGCAGGCTGGTGACAAACTCTCTGTTGAAAGTGTTGGCGATGCCGAAGCTGAAGTTATCGTGCTTGATACCGAGTAGGGAGGCATTCTGCCAAGAAAGGAGGTCAGCATGCGCATATAAGAGTGGAAATTTGCATATAAAATAAAGCGAACTGTACATAGGATGAATTGATGACTATATTAGAGCCAATGTTCTGTTACTTCCATCAAGTCAAGCTGTTCGTGATTAATTGCCGTGGCTGTATAGCGGATAGGACCATATATCACGGCACAGAAACCTCTTCGAGAAGGGAATAGTCTCAATAATCATGAGGCCGGCCACTCGCACCAGTCGGGCTCCGAACCTACATGCTCACAGACTGATGAGTCTTACCGGAGTCATGACCTCGTGACATGGGAAATTTGAATCCAAAAAAGCCGCTTCAGCCGTTTCCAATGTATTTGATACCAAGCAAGACCGTTGAGACGGGTCTGCAATTGCCCTCGCGAACTCCACATCAACTCCATATGGGCGACTGCTGCCTAGAGTTTCATTTATCATGACTGCCGGATTACTGGCGAACTTCTAATACACAGGCCAAGGAGCGGACTCGATGTTGTATCATTACCTTGCAAAGAGAAAATGCCAATTCTTTGCTGCCTTCCTGTTATTACACTCGTGAGGTATGTAGTACACCGAGATTGGAGCGGTCTTTCCACTAAGCTGGTCGCCGGACAGAATGAGGGGAATATGGAGAGTCTATAACATTTATACGAAGCAGCCAAATCCTCGTGCCGACGAAAATATCCAATATCGATCTTGCGTCGATGAAGCTAATACAGCTAATCTGGCGGGATCACACCCGGAACCGGTGGGACTTCTTCACGATATCGAAGGCGATGGGCCCACACAGGGCTGGGAAGATAATCCCTTGTACATCATAGAAGTTGGTTGTAATACCTTGACTGCAGGTAGAGGGCATTTCTCGTCCAGTCGGAAATGCTAGCGGCCCAAATGGGCATTCCCTTCGTCTGAAGTCGAACGATTTCTGTGATTGCCCCCGCAAGTGCGCAGGGACTAAGCCGAACGTGCTACTTGGGCCGAGGAAAGTACCGTAGGCAACAAGCCGTGCCGCAAAAAGGATGTTTCCTCATCAGTGAAGTCGAGCAGTCCAGTGCAGCCTCATGGATGTATTTTTCTTTTACTGCAGTGTTTTCATGTGGTAAATTGTAGCACCGACAATTGCGGGCCCCATCTTCCAGGATCGTTCGGGAGATGTGGGAACGACTGGTACTCCGGAGACTGACACAATATCTCGGTACTGGAGTATGGGAGGTTCGTGGGCTGGAATAAGTACTTCTTGTTTGAGGGAGCATACCTATCCTTAAGAACAAATGGACAGCACTAGTTCGTTCTGGCCAGTAAAATAGCATGTTCATAATGAAGCTGAATGGGCTGCATTAGGACTCATGGCTACGGCGTAGCAACAGACTGCATGGTGCTTTGGGCTTCGCTTGATGGGATCCTGAGTCGACATGGAAATGAATGATAACAGGTATTATGATTGTAATCAGAAATATATCCAGCAAAGCTAACCGCACGCGCTGTTGGAACCCCAGCTTGTGTGCCTACATTAGGTAGGCAACAGCAGCTCCGAGGCAAACACCCAATTGCAGAAGACACCATCAGGTTAACATGCCATATTGGGTGTAAGGCACAATCAATAAGGCCAAGGAAAGCGAGCTTGATTCACGCTTGGCAGGCTGTGCCCCGGCGAAACTGCCTGGGCACATTCGGCGCATCATTGAGTCAGGCCGGGCGGGGTTCCAGATCGCTTTCATACTACTCCATCAAATGGATTTTATGACGGCAACATCGCAGAAAAGGCGCAGCCAGACAACAATGTAATTTCTGCACTGCAGTTAGTAGGAGACGGCGGTGGAGTCCATCACAGACTTGGAGTGACGGCATCGTATTAGGAGAACAAGTTCTTCAGCTCTCTCAGCTGCTCAGGGCATTCGTCCGATAGCGACAAGAAAGTGCAGTGCCTAGCCTCAACAGGAGAAAAAAAAACCAGCGGACCGGAATAGCTATGGCGCGATGGACGAACATATCGTCAATCCACGATTTCGCAGCGATGATCCCTTCCATCCTAGCTCTCAGACTCCTGTCAACCCCATCGAACAAGCTTAGGACGAACGACTTCATTAAACGAAATTGGCAGAGATCAGCTTGCGCGCGGTTTATACAGGGATCCGGCTGAGGTGTGGTGGATCTAGACTCGAGGCTAAACTGGAGAGCGACTGGCTGAACCGGACGTCTGGTGGAGATAAACCACCATTGGCAAACTACCAGCACAAGCAAAGGCACAAGTACGTCTACGCGTGGGTGGCCCTCTTCGCATCTGCATCTGGCCAAGCATCGACCTGGCCAATGGTGAGTGCTGGGCTGGAGAAGCATGCAACTATTGAGCGACGCTAGAAGCTGTCCCTGACATTAGTGCCCTTTCCCGATTGTGGTAGAGGCTGGTGCCATGCCCCGAACTAGCCTCGAGCAGACCACTCTAGCACTACAAACATGTATACCACCAACGACTATCAGGCCCACCATCGCCATGTTAGAGGCACGCGGCTGCAGGTACAGCGAGCGGCTAGCCCTACCGGTCCTTTCTAGGCGACGTAGGTCAGCTTGTTTTTTGGCCCTGTAAGTGGGAAAGAAGAGAGGCCCCCTTTCGAGGTTCATTTGGGCAGGCTCCATAGAGACATCGAGAGCGCGATGGACTGTCTACATCCAAATCTGGCCGAGGAGAGGGGAGATTCGAGGCGTGAATCGCCCAGCTGACGGGGCCTCGGGGCGATGAGGCTTCTTCATACTTGAAGGCTCCGATGTCACCCTCTTCCGGTCTTTCTTTTCTCTCTTCTCTCTCACCACCACACGGCACTTGACAAGACACGGTCTGACAGCCAGCCGTTGCAACCAATCTGGTTCGCGTCCTTTCGTTGGTCCTCGATAACTGCACTCATTCTACACGGCCTTCTGCCCAATCACAATCCTTAATTAGTATTATAATACCCCCTTAATTCTCACCCAAAATGCACTTCAAGAAGTCGATCGTTGTGGCCGCTGCCACCGCTGCCCCGGGCCTGGCAACTTACACCAAGGACTACAAGGTCAACACCTACTTTGTAGGCCTCCACTATGTCTTTAATATCTGATAGCAGCCTACTCACCTCTACATTTAGGGACAAGCAAATAACTATGCCGGTGACGTCGACACCCTTGGCCAGTACTGCAAGTCTGCCAGCATCGACTACATCACCCTTGCCTTCGTGAACAACTCCCGGAGCATGGTATGGGCTTCCCCGGAACCAACTTCGGTTCCCACTGTGCTGCCACCGTCTACACCACCGGGTGCCAGCAAGAAGCCCAGCAAGCTTCTTACTGGTTGCAACTTCATCAAGGACGACATCAAGCTGTGCCAGAACCTTGGCAAGAAGGTCTACCTCTCCATTGGTGGTGAGATGAATGCCGCAAGCAACTATGCCATCTCTTCTGTCAAGGCTGGCGAGGACTTTGCTCAGCAGATGTTTGACATCTTCGGACCCTACAACAAGAACTACAAGGGTCCGCGTCCTTTTGGCGAGTTGGCTATGGACGGTTTCGACTTCGACATCGAGGTCAAGTTCCCGAACCAAGACCCCTATGTTGCCATGGTCGACAAGCTCCGATGCCTCATTCGGGACAACAAGGCCGGCATCATCCTTTCCGCTTCCCCTCAGTGCCCTATGGACACCGCACACTTCCAGATGGACTCGATCCTGGCCAAGGCTCAGTTCGATAAGCTCTTCATCCAGTTCTACAACAACCCTGCCTGTGCTGCCACGAACCCGCTCAACTTCAACTTCAACAAGTGGATCCAGTACATCTCGAACAAGCCTAGCAAGAATGCCGAGCTGTACATTGGACTTCCTGGAAGCACCAAGGCTGCCAGCTCTGGCTACCTTAACCCCACTGAGGTCAAGGACCTGATCTGCGATTACAAGCACAGCAAGAACTTTGGTGGTGTTTCGCTTTTTGATGCCTACTATGCCTACCACAACGAGGATTGCGAGGGCGAGACCTACTACGATGTAGTCAAGAAGGCTCTCACCTGTGGTGGCTGCAAGGGCGATATCTGCGCTCCCAAGCTCACTACCACTACAAGCGCCACTCTGCCTACATCTTCGTTGCCTGCTGTGACCAGCGCTACTTCGTCCGCCGCCGTCATCACTTCGTCTTCATCAGCTGATGTAGTTTCCACTACCTCGTCGTCGGATGCGGACTCCACGACCATCACCGCTTCAGCCTCGGTTACCGACTCTGCTTCCGCCACCCAGTCTGCCAGCTCCACCTCGTCTGATGAGGAGGAGGATTGCACCGACGAGCCCACTGCCAGCCAGTCTGCGACTGCCAGCGCCTCAGCTTCCATTACGTCCATGACCTCGGATCTCCCCACGATCACTGCCAGCGCTTCTGTAAGTGCATCTGCCAGCACCACTGAGGAGGAGGACTGCACAGATGATGTCTCGGCCACTCAGTCCGCCTCTGCTTCTGCCAGCGCGACTGCGTCCTTCTCAGCATCTGCCACTACCGAATCTGATTCTTACTCGGTGTCTGCTACCGATTTCTCGGCTTCGGCTACTGACTCGGCCACCGAATCTTTCTCGGCATCGGCTACTGATTTCTCAGCATCGGCTACCGACTCTGGTTCGGCCACTGCCTCATCCACCGATGATATGCCCCTTCCCACTCCCGTCGCGACTGATTCTGCTACCTTCTCGGCATCTGCCTCCGGCTCTGCCAGTATCAGCGCTACCGCGTCTGCTAGCGGCTCGTCCACCGATGACATGCCTCTTTCCACTCCCGTCGCAACTGAGACTGGTTCCGATAACGGCCCTAGCGGAAGCGCTTCTACCTCCGGCTCCGTTTCAGCCACCGGCCCTGCTAGCGCCAGCGCTACCGCGTCTGGCTCGACCACTGCCTCATCCACCGATGACATGCCCCTTCCCACTCCGGTCGCAACTGAGACTGGTTCCGACAACGGCCCAAGCGGAAGCGCTTCAGCATCCGGCTCTATCACCGGACCCGCGTCTGGCTCTGGCTCGGCGTCTGCCACCAACACTGCCGCATCCACCGGTGCGACCCAGACTGGTGCTAACGGAAGCACTACCACCCCTGGCTCAGGCTCAGGCTGGGCACCACTGGCATGACCACTGGCGGCGACGCTGCTTCAGCTGGAGTTACCAAGACCACGGTAAGTGACTCTCGGGGTTTATTCCTTCCTATTCCAGCCATTATTCCTCGTTATCCCAGTGTCTCAAGGGGTCGATGCACCGTTCATTCGAGAAGTTGCCTCTATTCCCTCCTGAGACATCCTGTTTATTCCAAAAAGAGTAATACTAACGCCGAAAAAGATCACATATACCATCTCTAGCTGTGCCCCGACGGTTACAAACTGCCCTTACGGAAGCATCACATCTACAGTTGTACCCGTAACGACTAGCCCCCTTGCCATGACTACCTCCACTGTGTCGACGACGAGGTAAGCATCGTGCCTATACGCTTTGCGCACTTACATTTGACTAACATAGCTTTTTAAGAATTTACACCATCACCAGCTGTGCCCCAACCGTTACCAACTGCCCGGTTGGCGCTGTAACCACGGAGACTATCGCGCTCTACACGACTGTTTGCCCCGTTTCCGGTCAGCAGCAGCCCACTAAGGCTACTGGCACCACGGCTGTTCCCACTTCCCCCGCTGGTGGCAACGGTAGCAACAACGGTAGCAACGGCTCCAACAACGGCAGCAACAGTGGCTCCAACAACGGCAACAACGGTAGCAACGGCTTCAACGGTAGCAATGGCAGCAACGGCTCCAACGGTAGCAATGGTTCCAACTCTGGCAAGCCTGCCACGACATATGGTTCCAACGCTGCTGGCTACGCTGTTGAGTCCCCCAAGCCCGTTCAGGCGACAACCATTATTGCCGTCTACCCTCGGCTAAGAACAACGGTACCGCTGTCGGCACTGGCTTCTACTCCGTTACCGCTAAGCCCACTCCCTCGGCCTGCTCCGGACCTGGCTGCCCTGGTACCCCAAGGCCACTACCCCCGCGACTGCTGGCTCTGCCAAGACCGCAGCCTTCTCCCTGGGCAGCCTTCTCGTTGCCGCTGTTTTCCTCTTTTAAGAGAGGTTGGTGTAGCGAGGTCAATTTCATGTAAATAATTTAGCGTGTACTTAACCTCAGATTAATTACTATACTTTGAGTTATTACTCGAATCCATTATTTTGTTAACTCACAAAATTGTTTTCCCCAATGGAAGGCCAGTATGAAGGTCAAATACTTGTGAATGCACTCTTCGAGCGCTGAAAAGTCATCATCTGAAGTGCCTTGTGATGGCATACCTAGGACGCTACTATCTACAGGTGCTAACCAGGTACACTGCCCGAGTGTTCTTATACAGTCCCTAAACAACATTTCCTTCGGTTGCTGGTAAGTTTACTTTCTGACCTTCATGGCCGTTTCCTGCTGCTTGTCGATTTTGCAGGCTATCCAACTCCACCTCCATCTGCCCCGGCTCTGCCTCCACCTCTGTCCTTCCACGTTGCAATGGCTGCAGCTCTCGCGGGTGGGCGAGCCAGAGGCCGAGTGCCAGAAGCGCGAACAGGGAACGCCGCGAGGTACAGCGGCAAGCCCAGCCACTGCCTTCCTCCCTGCTGCTGCTGCTCCTCGCTGTTGCGCAGGCCCGCGTCCAGGAGGCCCGACAGGAACAGTCCGAAGACCAGGAACCCGGTCTGCTCCACCACGGCGAGTAGCCCGAAGAAGCGGCCCCTGTGCGCCGGCTCCACGAGGCGCGCCAGCACCGCCCGTGCCAGACCGGGGACGGGCGCGCCCAGTGTGAAGACCACGGTGCCCGCGATGGTGCCGCGCGAGGTCGAGGCGGCGGCCAGGATCACGGCGCCGAGGATGGGGAAGAGTGCGAAGATGCGGGCGAGGTCGAGGTCCCGGTATAGGGGGTGTTGTTGAGATGGCGAAGACGTGGTAGTAGCAGCAGCCGTGGTTCCGGTCCTGCCGCGGTGGTGGAGACGAGGAAGATGGGGGCGGTTGTAGAAGAGCAGGAGAGGCGGCAGCAGGACCAGCAAGGCGAAGATGGTGGCGCCGGCGCGCACGGCGACGAGCGTTGAAGAGGCGGCGAGGCTGATTGAGTAGCGGAAGGGTGCGGTGCGCGATAGGATCGACGCAATGGTGGTGGCGAGGGGCATGGTAAGCGCCGCCGCCGGGGTCAGAAGCCAGATAGCGGTACTGCTCCTGTTGCGGCGGAGATGGCTCAGGAACTCTCTGAGCTCAGCGAGGGTGGGGAGTATGTTCTGTCGCTCCCTTGCAACGGCGAGGCAGGGAGCCGTTTCAGCGTTTCTGGAGCAGGAGGAGGAGTACGGTCCCCACCACAGTGAGACATAGTCCGAGTGCTAGGGGAGACCAGGCCGATGCCGACATCAAAGACGGGGTGCTGACGGCTGCCACGATCTCGGCGAGAAGCACGCTGCAGATCGCGATCTGGAATGATATAGTTCTGCAAGTTGCGGCCTGCGTCAGACAGGGTCTCAGGGGCTTCACGGGTTATATATAGGGGGTTTGTATTGTACTCACCGCCAGCGGTCAATGGTCACGTCGGATATGATAGTGAAAACCATAGCCTCTGCGACGCCGAGCCCGCCCCCGATGAAGAGAACAAGCCCGGCAACAGACACTGTCTCCACGGAGATGAAAAAGGACGACACCCTCATAGCCAAGCCTATCGAGGCTAATTGGAAGAATGTTATCCCCATCAGGCTGAAGAAAAGACGGATCTGCGGCCAACGATATCCGCCATGGCACCGTAGATCAGCGCGGTAAGGATTGCTGGAAAAGGGGGATGTTATCAGTTTTAAGGGCTCCATGAATGGCTACCTGACGCGCTTTCAGAACCGGCCTTCACATACCTGGAGCCGATGCGGTCAAAGTTGATAGCATCTGGATTGCGTTGACCCCGCGAACCACCGAGACGGTTTGGCATTGCTCGGGGTGAGGGAGTCGGGGTCGACTCCCGGATTCCGCCGAAGACAGACAAACTCCTGGACGAGGGATAGAGACGGAATATCGTAAGGGTCAAGCCCATCTGGGCAAGAAAGACGATGACGGCCAGAATGCCCACAACCCACACCGGTCTTTGGCGTAGGCTTTCGAGGTATCTCATGGTGATATTCTAGCGTGGTAGATCTTGTGAGCTTGATTTTTGGTTGTCTTTTTCCAAGTCAAAACAATGTTCATTTTCACAGGTGGAAAATACGGATTGTCGATCTCAAATAATAAGGCCCCCAGTAGGCGGAGAAGTATTGGGCAAATGCAGAAAAATCAACATCACGGTGCGATGACCAGTTGCTGCGTGAACCATAATATCACGACTAGTCGGTGGGAGCAAACGAGACTGGCCGGACGGTTTGAATTTCTCTACCAAATAAACATTCTACGATACGCACGACAATGTCGGCAGTCTGAGTCTACAACAGTAATGGGCCAGGTCTTTACAGATGTAGTGCCATGGCCAGCTTCTGAAGGTTGCCTGTTATTGTGTCAAAGTCACCGCAGACTACCTGGTAGGCCTGACTCTTGGATATGATAGGAAGCGCAGGCACAAGACGCTGAACAATATTTATAGGAATATGATGCTAATGCGAAAAATAGAGTCAAAGGCGTCCGCAGTGTCTATCAAGGCTCGTTGAATGTTTGCCTTGGTGCCTTTGTTGGTGGTGAGGGTGATTGACTGACTGACTGACTGACTCCCCAGGTATGACGTCAACACAGGCAGCGTCACTACAATGCCGCCACGACTTACGAGATGTATCCATGTATACGTCAATTTTAAAATGCCCCAGCATCTGGGCCTTTTCTGCACAGCATCCTCCACTAACCTGTCAGTGGCGTGCATAGTAGGACAGCCAGACAGATGGTTGTCACTTGTGCTGCTGAAAAATAGACCCCTGTCTGTCATAAGTATGTACTTGTACCTACCTAAATAAGATAATCCATTTAATTTCCGGGCTAAGCCTAGGCCCGATTTGGCAGGGGTGATCCGGGCCAAAGATCCGACGGATCACATCCACTCATCAATTCACATGTATCGATACATTGGCCCTTGCATCTCCATCTCCATCTCCATCCATCCATGGATGCTGAACAGACCATGTCACATCCGTCAACCCTCTTTCGGACATATTTACAAATATAAATCACCGTTGGACTGAACATGGGCCCGACACATGGAGAAGCTTGGATCACTGTTGGACAGAGAGTGATCGTCGCAATTGTCGGGGGAAGCTTATCTTTAGTCCATCGACCAAAGCCAGCTATGTAGCCAGTAGGTCACCAATTAGTCCAGTTAGGCAAGAAGGCGTCTCTGCTAAGACTTGAACTTGACTATCTTCCTTCTTTTTCAGCTCTTCAAAGCAGACTGGCTAATCCAAACTGCCAGTAGTACTATCGAAAAGGGGCAATCGGGGGCGTCAACTATTTTTGCGGCACCGCTCTGCTGATATCCTCCACTCTTGCAACTGGTCCTTCAACCCTCTTCATTGCCAAGGCCCATCCCCACCGTCCAGGCGGCAGAGACGGGCCTTCAGTAGGTTGTGCTGGAACATGCAATACTATTTGGACATTACCATGGGTGCAAAGAGAGTCTGGTCATCTGCTAGAGTGCCAGTTGCAGAAGCACTTGGAGCCGCAATGGCGCACAAACACTGAGCTTCAGCTCCATCATATTCCAGGCAACCTTGGGCTAGATGATGGCTGATGCAGGTAACTTGGGCGAACCACTCCCATCCTTGCAGTCTTGAAGTTCTGGAAGAGCCCGCGCGCGAATGAACGTCTCTCGCCTACGGGCGTTCCTAGCGAACCGCAGTCCCATCCAATCGCTAGTTCGATCCGTGTCAACACCACCCCATAGTCAGAGCCGGCGTGACAGCCAAATCTGGCGATACCTGCACGCTAGCTGTCCTTTCATAGGCAATCATCTCGCCTCTCAGTATGACTTATCACCCCCGACCAGTCATGGCACGCTTAGCACATAGTGGCCCCTCTCTGGAGTCGGTCTGGCCTCTCTGCAGTAGCAATTCTAGATGTACATACTGCTTCGGCCGAGTGCTGTGTAGTAAAATTGACCCGCCTGGACTAGGCAGCAAGAGATCCAGGAGGCGAGCTGAGGGTATGCGATGGTGTGTATGTGTGTGTCGATTTGAATAAGACCCCTTAGCCGCCCCGGATCTGCCTCGAGGACTTTTTCCTTGGCCACTCCGTTCGTCAACAAGCAAGCCCGAGCATCTTCGCGGCACACGACGTATCACACGTCATCCTTTCGTTAAATCCGAGCCCTTCGTTATATATAATACAATATACCATAGCCATAGCCATGGCTCCCTCCTCATTAATACCGTCGGCGTCGTCGCAGCTGCTTTGGTGGCCAGCACCAGTGCCACCAAGTCGTACAAGATTGCCGACAAGTACAGCCCGTCCAACTTCTACGACAAGTGGAACTTCGTGACGGTAAGATTTCATGTCTTGTATATACGACTTAGATGTGCCGACTAAAACTCATCTGGAACAGGTTGATCCCAACAATGGATATGTCGATTACCAGACCCAACAGGGTGCCAAGGACGCCAACCTGGTCCAAATCAACGACAATGATTTCTATCTCGGTGTCGACTACAAGACGGCCATGCCTCTATATTGGACGCAATACCGTGGACGTAAGAGTGTACGAGTGGAGAGTCAGCAAACCTACAACCACGGTCTCTTCATTGGCGATTTCTCTCACCTCCTAAGCCCACTTGCGGAACGTGGCCTGCCTTCTGTAAGTCATAGGACTTGCTTCTAGGATGACCGTCGGATGCTAATGGGAGGAATAGGGATGTTCGGATCCAAGGGTGAATTCGACTTCCTCGAGAACTGGAATGACCTGACCTTCAACCGTATCACGGCCCATGTCGGTCAACCTACTAACACTGGAGGTGCTTGCACCATCAAGCAAAGCGATATGAGCGCTCAGATAGTGACCACTAACTGTGCTGATATCGCACCTGGTCAATATGACTATCAAGCATGCTCGGCCAACTCTCAGGATGGCATCTACGGGTCTGATACGGGCGGTGTCTGTAAGTAATCTGAATTTGATCCGGACTACTGGAGTGTCCAAGTCGGCGCTAACTTTGGGTGAAGACGCAACGGAGTGGACTTCGGAATACATCAGGCTCTGGAGCTGGAAGGTTGCCCCTGCCGACATCCTCGCCGGCAACCCGGATCCTTCCAAATGGGGAATGCCCATGTTCCAAGTCAGCGATTGCAACATTGACAAGGCGTTCGCGGATCTGAAGTTCGTCTTGAACATCAACTTCTGCTCTGTCGCCAACCAGCCAGTAAGTCAGAGAAACCCAAGCCCCCGCTTTCTTTCTGCGCAGTCAAGCCTTGGTTGTTTGCCTACCCTTGACTAAAACGAGTCATCATACGTTCCGTGGATGAGCACCCCAACCCAATATATACATACTAATTGACCACTTTGCAGGACAAATGGGGTGCCGGTTGCTCAATGAGCACCGGAAAGGATACATGCATGGCATACGTCGCCGCGAACGGTGGCGATTTCCAGGATCTTCTTCAAGGTCAAGGGCATTTCCGTGTACCAGTTGGCCGAGGATGTCGCGCAGACCTCTACCACCAGCCCGACCTCTACTCCCGGCCAGACCTCTACTGCCGGCCAGACTTCCACCGCCGGTCAAACCTCCACCGCCGGCCAGACCTCTACCACCAGCTCCAGCATCAGGTATGTAGCCCATAGAGTTTATCTCGTCAAGTCCACAAAACGGCAGATCCTGACATAAGTGTACTGTGCAACAGCCCCTCCAGCAGTGACTCATCCTCTGCCGCTGGCTCTGCCTCGGGTTCGGCCTCGGCCCCTGCGTCAGTCTCTACATCCGATTCGGCCTCCGTCTCTGGAATCACTGCGAGCGACTCGTCTGCCACCGTGCCCACATCGAGTGTCACCACCCCTGCTGGCAACGAGCAGCAGTCCCTTTCCACGTCGGCATTCCCCACCTTGTCGCTCACTGAGGCGCCTTACAAGAACGGCTCCATGAGCTCTTCTCAGCTGAGCCTCACCCCCACTGTTGGACCGTCGTCGGGAATCACCTCTTCCGGAGCCCAGCCGACGGGGAGCCCAGTCGTCAGGCGTCCAATCTTCCGGTGTCCAGTCGTCCGGAGCCACGTCCATGACCACCTCGACAGTTTCCACGTGAGTTTCTTTCGGGTTTCTAACTTTAACTCCAAATATTATTATATTGAGTAAATCTAACATGATATGTTAGCACAAAAATTTCCACCATAACTTCCTGCGCCCCGACCGTTACCAACTGCCCAGTAGGGTCAGTGACCACCGAGACTGTAAGTACTATATGCTAATCATGCGATGTAATGGGGAGTTCAGCCTTACTGACTTGGTAATTGGAAGATTGCTCTCTACACTACTATCTGCCCCGTGTCTGGTATGACCGACGCGCCAAAGCCGACAACGATTTCGGCTCCAGCCTTCCTGACGCAGACTCAATACGTCACCAAGTAAGCGCTTTCCGTGGTTCCTGAGACTTGGGATATCTCCTCAAAGAGCATTATTAACGCTAATTTTTTAGGGTCTACACTATAACTTCGTGTGCCCCGACAGTGACGAACTGTCCCGTCGGCTCCGTGACCACGCAGGTCGGCACCACAACTAAGCTCATCCCTGTCGTCACCCCGACCGGCAAGGTCGACACGCCAGCGTCTACCACCGAGACAAAGACCGTCACACGTGTCTGGACCATCACCTCCTGTGCTCCGACTGTGACGAATTGCCCCGTTGGTTCCGTGACCACTCAGGTCCGCACCCAGACCACCGTCGTCCCCGTCGTCACCCCGGGCGGCAATGGCGGCTCCAACACTAAGAACAACGTCTACCCGGTCGTCGGCCCCAGCGGCGGCAACGGCCAGACGACCACCGTCCTCTCGACCGCGAAGCACACGCAGACCAACACCAAGTACATCCAGCTCGCCTCCGCTTCCGCGGCCGCTTCCTCCAAGCCCAGCACCAACGTCGGGACGGTCGTCTACGTCACCGCCGCCGTCGTGCCCGTCCTCCCCAGCGCGAACGCGGCCGTCAAGAACAACGGCACGACCAACGACACGACCAACGGCACGGCCGTCGCCACGCCGTCCAAGCCGGTCGCGGTGCCCGTTGGCACCCTGGCTGCCGGCTGCTCGGGCAGCGGTTGCAAGATCGCGGCCAGCGGTGCTATCCGCAGCGGTGCGACGAGCGCCGCTCTCGTGGTGGTCGCTGGTCTCTTCTTCGCTCTGGCTTTGTAGAGCTCGTAGTCACTGGACTTTCACCTCCATGTCTCGATGTCTTTTGGGGCTGTGACGATCTGTCATCGTCATAGCTCCCTTCTCTAATGGTTAATTTCTACATGTCCTATACTTTGGCCTATTTGTCCCATCTATAGTTGTTGTGTAGTGTAATATGCAAACACTGGATATCTCGACTTGACTGGAATATGAAAGAGTGTAGAAAGAGATGCGCCTGAGTTAAACTATTGGTGTGATGCGACACAACCCATGCTGGTAGAGGAGGCTGAGCGCTTGCATATGTAATAGACATATATGGTCTGTAGCCAATCAATGCTGTAACCCACTACAACCACGGGGTTCTCACATTTATCCGGAGGCCGTTCCCCTCAGACTCATTGCCACATGTTCCGTAGAGCGCCGGGGTCACCATAAAGCCTCGTTCTACCTTGATACGAACGTGGTCCATCGTCTTTCCAGAACTCAAGATGCGCGACGCAGCGGCAGGTACAGACGATATTCAATCAAACCAGCCTCAACGAAGCATATATGAAAGATGCAAGATTATCACAGATGCTGTGCAGGGTCTCGAGTTCGAGGACCACTAGAGCCAGCTCATCTCAGATGTCGCTGATCCCGGTCTTGCAATAAGCGAGATGGGACTGTCGGATACTTGCAAGTTCTGCCAAATGTTGCTCTCTATTGCCCCCCCCGAGGTTTAGTGCATCTCATGATGCGTGAATCGTCCAGACGGCATTGAGGATCTATTCTTCGGCCGCTATTTGCAAGCAACTTGGTTTCGACCGCTATCCCGCCAGAATGTACCATACTCCATACAGCCCGATCGGGCATGTTGGCCATGTTGATAGAGATAAGAAACGGTATCGGCCGCAGAGAGTCAAGCCAACAGTCGACTACTCGCTCGCTAAGGGCTGGATCGCATGCTGCAGAGAGAAACACCCGACGTGTTCTTCCTGCACAGTCCCGTCCTACGATGGATATCCGACTTCGTGTTATAGACTGCACCACGCGCCAGGTCGTTCGTGCACCAGATGCCTGTCAATATGTGGCATTGTCGTATGTTTAGGGGAGAGTAGAAGAGACGCACGAAGCAGGGAATCGGGGCCAGCAACCAAGGTTCCCTCTGGTTGTCCAGGACAGCATCGCCGTTACGCAAAAGCTTGGCTTTCGCTTTCTCTGGGTCGACCGTCATGTAAGTGCAGAAAGGTTTCTCTGATACGGCCTGCGGAGGCGTAGCCTACGGTTGACTGACATCGCCCAAGTGCATTAATCAGGACAATGCAGCCGAGAAACACGCCACGATCAACTCTATGCACCCTGTGTACGGCAAATCGCAGCTCACCATTGTTGCAGCTACTGGAGACAATGCCGAGTATGGCCTTCCCGGCGTAGGAAGCCGCAGAAGGAAAGAGCAAGGTTGTGTTACCGTTGGAAACCATAGCTTTGTCAACATGTTCCCAGATGCTCGCACGGCACTTCAACGGTCTAGATGGAACACCAGGGGTGGACCTTCCAGGAGGCTCTCCTGTCGAAACGGAGGCTCAATTTCACCGACCAGCAGATATACTTCCAATGCAACACCACGCATTATATGGAGTCCCTATGGTGGTCTGGCGACCTGATGGAAATAAGGGGGCCGCCTGGGCCAGGATTGAACTGGCCTCAACCCGCATCTCCAATTGATGCGGGCAAACTACCGAATCGATGAGCGACTTGATTTGCTAATGGACCTCATTCGCGATTATTCGCTGAAGAAATTCTCGTATGAAGTTGGTGTAATGCAGGCCTTTCTGGGAATACTCGGGTTGTTCTCTACTGGAGTAAACCCAGTCCATCATAAACCCAGTCCATCACATTTGGGGGGTGCCGGTTGTTCAAGTGGACGGACCAAATGAGGCCACTGCCCAACTGATGCTGGGATGTTGGTACCATGACGTACCGCGTAAGCGCCGAATGGGATTTCCCAGTTGGTCTTGGACTGGCTGGATTGACGGCATTGTGAGCCTGAGCCATACGACTCGTAGGCTGGAACCCTCGTATCGCCACAGAACCGAGATACGTGACGAGAGCGATGACGTTGGCACCGCTATAACTCTGGATCGTTTCATACACCAACACCAAGCATACGCGCCCTCACACGCGACCGGATCCCGCATCCTTCGGTTGAAGGTGTCCCACATGACCGAAATCACACTGAGATACGTCGACTGGAACGAAAGCCAGAAGCTCTGCGACAATTGCCCGCGCACTTACATGCCTAGATTGCCGAATCCAGACTTTACGCCAGGCTCGACGATGACGGGTCGCTCAGTCACGAGGCACTAAACGGCCAGACATTGCCGGCTTTCCAGGCCGACGGCAAGCGCTTCATGGTTCTGCGGCCGTGTGGCACCCACTATCAAAGAGTTGGGATATTCTTTTTAAGGGGTAGCTGCATTTTTGAGCAGCCGGACGGGTCATTGGGCTGGGCACCAGAGCAGAGGCAATTGAATGCTTCGATAACGACTGTGGCTTTAACTTTCACAAGACAGATATAGTTCTTGAATAACGTAGAGGTTTTCATCAATTGATTAGTCATTCAAATGATTGGTTGGTTAAAGGGCGCTTTGGCGGAGTGGTTAACGCGATGCCCTGCTATGTGTTTACATGCTTAGTCTAGGCATTTCCCTCGGGAGCGCAGGTTCGAATCCTGCAGGCGTCGACTTTTGGCGATGGAAAGTACTCGTACCTCTTTTTGAGGATTTTACTTTTAATTTGTACTTGAGAACCTACAGGTGATAGATAATTCCTTTTCTAATGACACCAAATGGAAGGTGATGGGGGAGATGAGATCCATTCGTTATGCGGGGTACCTGCCAATGCTATTTTTTAAATACAAAACCTGGCACATTTACTTATTCGAAATAAGGCCATCCATTGCATCTTAACCGTACTCCTCCCCACCATGGACAACATTTCTCAGGGGGGTAATGACTGGCTTCTACGAAGCAATCCGACCGTGGAAGTCCTCTATCGCATCCTTCACCATCCCGTGCACGTCGTAGTTCCAGATCTGGTAGAACCGCCGCGTGATCTCTTCGCCAAACTTGACCGGGTCGTCGCCGACGGGCTCGTACTGCCACTGGAACATCTCGCTGGCCTCCCGCGTCGCCTTGATCAGCCACTGCGTGCGCTCGTACCGGATGTCCTGGTACGCCGCGAGGGCCTTGTGCACGAGCTCCGACTTGGTGGCGGGCTTGCCGCTGCCGCCGTTGGTTCCTTCCGCGGGGAGCAACGCGTTGGTGGTGGCAACGGTGGGAGACAGCTGTTGATCCACGGCCTCAAGCAGCCCAGCGAGCGCCAGCGCGTCTTCCATGCCAAAGCCCGCCCCAGCCCCGAGATGCGGGCCGGTCGCGTGAGCCGCGTCGCCGGTGATGGCGATGCTGCCACGGGCGTAGTAGGGGGCCGGGTGCTCCAGCATGTCGAAGACGGCCCATTTGTCGAGGTCGTTGGGGAGCAGGTCCACGATGCCCCGGGCGCTGGGCTGCCAGTTCTCGAACGCCTTGACCGCGGCGTCCTTGGGCCCGAAGGCCGTGTGCTTGCCGTCGGGGGCCTGCCACGGCTCCGGATCCGACACCACGAGCAGCACGTTCAGGAACTCGCCGACCGGGTAGGTGATGGAGTGGGCGTTGGGGCCGTTGTACATGAACCTGGTCGATGCCCTGTATTTGCTGATTTGCTCGTAGGCCTTCTCCATGGGCACCAGGCCCCGGAAGCAGAACTTTTGTGTATACGAAGCCGCATACTCTTTGCCGACAAGAATGTCTCGGACACGCGATCGGATACCATCACAGCCGATGGCTATCGCTCATTAGTTTGATGTGGTACTTCTTTGGAACGCTCTCATCGACTCACCTATGTCCGTCATCTCACTGGTTCCATCTTTGAACTTCAGCTCGACCCTGCTTTCCCCGTCGTCCACGATGGAATCTATCTCCTTGCTGAACTTGACGTTCTCTGCCGGGAGCAGCTTGGCCAGCTCCTCGATGAAAGCCGACCTCCGGCATCCCTGGAAGCCCTGCTCGCCGACGTGCAGCTTGTAGATGACCTTGTCGCTCCCGTAGCCGTCGATCCACTGGAAGTAGTCCTCCCCGTTGGGCGTCGCAACGTTCTTGTAGGCCTGGTGTACGCGCGGGTCCAGCGCCTTGAGCGCCTCCTCGGCGTTGGGGCTAAAGCCGACGCCGGCCCCGATCTCCTTGATGCCGCTGGCCCGCTCGTAGACGGTGAAGTCGATGCCGCGCTTCAGCAGGCCCAGCGCGAGCGTGACGCCCGTGATGCCGCCGCCGATGACGGCGACGTGGAGTCGCGAGCTGCGGGTAGAGTCTGGAGGCGATATCATTTCTGCGTCTTTGGGGAACCCGGTCTGAGTTTGTTTGTGAGTGTGTGGCGCTGTCGTCGCCAGAACCAGATGATATGTGGTATCTCAGATGGCAGTACACCGCACCGAGATTCTTTCTACCAGTCGAGTCGCACTGTTATACAAAACATACACCTGGACATGCAGAGTTCACTTAGACGAACTGACATATGTCCGCGCAAGCTCGCGTGGTTCTTGGCCAATCGGAGAGTCGAATGTAGACTTGATCACCAGCTATCCTGGACACGATCAATCGATCAATAATGAAATCGATTTTCTGACCTTCAAATCTACGCACTCAGCCAGTGTCTATAGACACGCGGTACTAGCAAATGCCAGGCCGTCTCTTCATCAATTTTGAGGGGTTGAAGGATAGATTAGCAGGGCCATCGGGGTGTCCTGTGGGGTCGTCCATCCGGACCCCCGAGGTGCTAAGACAGGGTCCGATCATCTCGCTGGCTGTTCACTGGCTGCAGATTCGAGGGATCAATGCTCCAGCACTTTGGCGAGGATCCCCCGCACTGATGATTGTCAACTAAGACCAGATCCTGGGAAAACAGCAACGTAACGGGTGCATTACACCTCAGGGGTGCTGGGTATTGGCATAGCAACGGCCAGGTAAGGGGGGTGGCAACGGCCATGAGATCCTTCTTGGAAATTGAGCAGATCTGGCGTATAATTAAATTCCGCGCGGACGTCGGTCAGCCTTAGGCCACGGGTTCCTCGAGCGGACATTGCAGGGATGATCTACTGTGCTCAATATCACACTCGCCCTGTCGCCGGACTGACCTCTCATCTAGAACACACCGCATAATTTTGTATAGACCTTGCAATACCCGCATACACACCTTACGATAGCCTCAGTACGTGAAGATGCCTGCGTTACTGGAGACAAGTTCGGAGCCGTATCATAAGAAGCAAACCAGCAAGGGCAAGGTTCTCTTAACTGGCAAGTACCTACCCGCTTGAATGCCTCCGGACCATAGAAGAAGACTACGATTGACCGAAACCTCCAGGTGGAAGTGGCTTCATCGCCTCTCACGTACTAGACTACCTGTTGGATTATGGGTATGCAACGCAAAGAAGAAAGAAAACGTCTACTTATGGGGGGCATTGCTGACGTTGAACCCCCTTCCTAGCTTTGAGGTCGTCGTTACCGTCAGGTCAGAGGAGAAATGCCGGACGATAGTTAAGACCCTCAAGAACCCCTCGCATCGGTGCTCGTTCGCCATAGTGGAGGACATCGCCAAGGAGGGTGCATACGACGCCGTAAGTACTTCTTCATCGCAGCAGCGAGTAGTAGAACCGCAAAACATTCCAGAATCGGCTTTGTGTGGTTCAATGCTGAGCTGAACCATGTATAGCTCTTCCAAGCAACAGCCGACAGCGGCGGAGCCGAGAAACCCTTCGACTACGTGGTCCACACGGCGTCGCCGTACCAGTTCCACGTGGAGGACCCCGTCAAGGACTTCCTGGACCCGGCCATCAAGGGGACGACCGGCCTGCTCCATTCGATCCAGGCACACGCTCCGTCCGTGAGGCGGGTCGTCATCACCTCGTCCTCGGCCGCCGTGATCGACCCCAAGAGCCACGCAAAAGTCTACGATGAGACGCACTGGCCGACGGTTACGTGGGAAGAGGCCATGGATCCAAAGAATACCTATCGTTGCAGCAAAGTAAGTCGATAAACATCCCACTTCCTCGAGATGCCATGAGTCTTGCGTGTACCAAAACATATACCTCCCTCGGTTATCTCTCTTCCCTGACCCCAAACTCTGGAAAGGGTAAAAGAAAAGAATACCGACACCTAACACCCCACCCCCTCTCCAACAGGTCTTCTCCGAGAAAGCCGCCTGGGCCATCGCCAACGCGACGGACCCCCGCCCCAAGTTCGACCTCGTGACCCTGAACCCGACCTACAACTTCGGCCCGATCCAGCGCGGCCTGCCGCGCCTCGCCGCCGTCAACGCATCCAACGCGCGGATCCGGGACCTGGTGCTGGGCGTGCACGGCCCCCGCGGCGCGCTGCCCGGTCTACCCCCGACGGCGCCCGTCTTCACCTTCGTGGACGTGCGGGACGTGGCGCTGGCACACCTGCGGGCGCTGACGGTGCCCGAGGCGGGCGGGCAGCGGTTCTACGTCGTGGGCGCGCACTTCTCGAACCAGCACATCGCGGCCGCGGTGGCGCGCCGCTTCCCGCAGCTGCGGGGACCGGCTGCCTGCCGACATCGGGGGAGGGGCACGACGACATGCCCGCCAACGTCTACGGGTTCGACAACGGCAAGTCGCGGCGGATCCTCGGCATTGAGTACCGGGGGCTCGAGGAGAGCGTGGTGGACACGGTGCGCTCCATGCTGGCCCACGAGGACGCGCAAGGGATATCTTGATCATGTTGTACGGCACTGTCTATTTGGAGGGTGAAAGGCCTGCAGCAAGGGGGTTGATGCTCATAGGAGTAGTGCCTTGTCCCGGGTATATGGGAATAGATCAGTGACGGTTGTTGAGAAATGGACAGATTGGAGTTTGATTCATCTATTTGTTTTATGCCGATTTATTTATTTCGCATCCCCGTAACCAGCCAGTATATTCGAAAAAAAAACCGAGGATCCCTTGACCCAGCATAATAATCCAAATTACAAATCTTAAAGAATCAAGTACAAGCTGCACAACAAGCTGGGGCCGGTAAATATGCCCACCCAGAAGGTCATGTTGCCGATCGTCTTCTTGTTCTTGAGCCAACGACTGCGGCTCAGGGCCACGAGGGGCAGCTGGCACATCTGCAATATCAGAAGGTAACCTCGGAGCTTCTTGAAGATGCACCACATGACGAGCTCGTGCACACACGCGGACAGGAAGAAGGTGATCAAGGTGGCCTGGTACTTGTTGACGCGCATCGACGATATCGACGAGTGGTACACATGCCGCAGGAGAAAGTTGTGGACGGGGCGGTTCCAGTCGCGAGCAAACTGGTCCCAGGAGACTAGTAAATTACCAGGCGTATTAGTACTGGCCTCATTCATGGTAACCGGGGAGGGCGTGAAGAAATAGCAGAGGGGCTTACCGCTGTTCCACCACGCGTCATAGAAGCTCCTATCGGCGAAGCACGTGAGTTCGGCCAACAGATTGAGAGCCGTCTCCCAGATCACGTACCACGCGAGCTAAGGGGTGTATCAGTTAGTGATTTCATCTGTTAGGCTGCACGGGGTGTGGGGGTGGGGGAGGGGATTCATACCATATATTCCATCATGAAGGGGAACACCAGATCACTCAAGATCCAGGGGAATTCTCGGAAGCGTTCAGAGGTGGACCACCCCTCATCCTTCATCTTGAGAGTGAACATGATTACGGGGTACATGTAGGCCTGGGACACCATGATCATGACGAAGATGAGTCCAAACATAGCTATGGCCTTCTCGGCGACGTAGTACCCAGTTGATACTCTCCGAGCGAGGGTACTCCAGCTCATAGACCAGAGTAGGCAAAACGATCCACTCGTAGTGGTTTGCAACCGTAAGATTATTTGGGTAAGAGTGAGCAGGATCTGTCGCCTTGCCCTTGAGCTCGTCCGTAAGCGCGTCAATCTCCCATTTAATCATGCGCTCAAAGAGCTGCAGCTGATTCGTGTCGAGGGGCTCTCCGGAGTCGATTGTGGCGGAGATCTGCTCAATGCTATCTGTGATACTGCCTTGGTGGATTGACTGGCGTCTCTCCTTGTATACGCTTGCCGAGGGCTGGTTGGCGAGATGGTCGATTGACAGCTCGGATATCGGCGGGACTGGTCTGAGACGGCGAAGTCACAGGATTAATAAGGTCTAACTGCTTGAGCTTTCGTAACAGAACTTCCCGCTTCTCATAGAGAGTTGATAGGTGGCCGTTGTAGAACGCATAAGAATGCTGCTTCATTAACATCACAAGCCCGCTAAACGAGCATGAGTCAGCGGAATTCTTGCCCTTGCGCATGGAAGTATGCAAGGCACCGAGTGTGATATGATCATCTTGAAGAGTTGCTTACTGGAGCACGAAGAAGACCGTATGCGTCCAAGGCCAATCGCGAAGTAAGGGGAAGCCAATAATGCCGCCGATGAAAAGGCTTTGCCAAATCTGAAAAATTTGACCATGTCAGTAGTTTTTTACTACCATAGGGCAATATTCGATCTTACGTTTTGGATGATCCAACCAGATTTATTCCACCTGATATAGCGTGCATGGACAAGCCTTTGCAGAATCCAACCAAAGCCTGTCAAACCACACATAACACCGTCGGATACAAGTAGCACGACAACTAGGATTCATGTGAGCCCAATTGCTTTTGTAGCCCAGATAGAACACTACGCAGTGTAGGTTAGGGTGACTCACCATCTCTTCGAAACATGTTTCTCATAATTTCGTTCGTTCCCAGCGGACTCCCGGTTTTTCTCCAGTTGTCGGCGGCCATTTTCAGGATAAGGAAGCCGACGGAGATCCAGAACAGCGTGTAAAAACCATGGAAAACACTGTTGGCAGCACTCTGGTTGTGCCTGTCGAAGGTAGAGAACTGCCGCGTAAACACCATGTCTCGTAGTTTTTCCCTTCGGACTGGGTGTTTCTTCGCTTCTTCCTGGAGACACAGTTAATTATCGTTGTTTAAGGCTCCGCGAACACGCAGTCCAGCTCAACTGGAAGAGGAGTCGTCGGTTAGAGGAAGAACTTACCCTCTCCAGTCCCCTTCTTAAGATGGCCCTCAGCTCCTTGTCGTCGGCGGCCACGACGTACGTCTTGCTGCGGCGATCGCCCGATGGCCGCGTTGCCAGGGGCGGCAGGTTCTCATAGCTGGAGTTCTCGGTTGTGGTCGAGTTGGTCTTGTCGCCTAGGTGCACGACGTCAGGCGTACCAATGGCCGAATTGTCATACGAGTCTGGCTTGACCCGGCGCCGCAGATAGACTGACACTGGTTTCTGCTGCTGCTGGTCGTAGTCCTCTTCCTCGCTAGTGCTCTCGTTGGGCGTCCTCGCGACCCCCTGAGCCTTCTCCACGGCCTCGCTTAGCTGGTCCGGGAAGTAGCCCTCAGGGCCATTGGCTCGAGCAGGATCGCCATTCACACCGTTGTGGTGCTGGTTGGGACCACCCGCGTCTGCGCTAGTGCCCATCTCGCTTGCATTCAACGGTTCTGGCTCAGACATGGTGATGGCTTTGTGCACATCGGCGCCGGAGGTACAAACAGCGACCAGGTCTTCTTCACGTGTCTTGCTGGACAGGCCGTGTATAAAGTAGGTAATAGATAAGAAGGCCGGTATTCAGGAGCGCTTCAGACGTCGACGCGATACTGTAATTGTGTGAAAGCTCGTAATCGAGAAAAGAAAAGAAACGCGCCAGCTGTTTGATATTTGGTAGAAAATGGTATTTTAATTTGACGATGCACGAGATTGCGGAATTCACGGGCACTGCTGCGCTCCGCGTGATATCAATATCACCTCAGCGAAACGGACAGGCCGGAAGATTGCTTTAAACTTTTCGGCCTCAAAACCAATTCATTTGCAAAGCAAGGCATGGCACATCCCACGGCCAAGTGGGTTGGGGGCCGCGCTTTCAGGCTTCAGAGACGACGGAAATGGTCAGGGCGTTGGTTGCGTTTAATTGGGAATTACGAATAAGACTGGATACTTATTACTTTCTGGTCTGTCATCGTTCAGAAAGAAAGAAAGGAGTGATGAAACAGTTTCTTCTGCTGTGCTCTCTCGCTCCTCGCACTCCGGCTCGCATTGATATTCGACTCAAGGTTACGACGTAATGGTTACGATACGTACGCCGGGGCTGAGCTGGGCTGGGCTGTCCAGTGGCAACACTCAGTGCTGTCATCTTCCAGCTTCTTCAGGCTTCAGGGGAGTGCCGGGGGAAAAGCACCCCACCATCGGATCGCTCGCTGTAACGTTGGTGGGGGGCATAAGGCAACCGGATTTCCGGCTTCCCTGCACAACTTTGCCAACTTCTGCCGACCATCGTGAGTCAAGACTCGCTTATACAATCCCATCTGGGCATGAAGCTGTTCATTTTTTTTGTTTCAACTATTTTCAGGCTTCTTTCTACGAATACTTTCAGGGCTAGAAGAATGCTAAAAGAGAAGATGTATCTATCTTCTCGGAGAAACAGCAGCGTAGCACATCCGTCGCGTGGGGCACACCCAAACATCACCTCTTTTTCTTCTTCTTCCCCTTCCCCCTCCCTTCAAAAGAATATGCTTAAAAAACCTGTCTATTGCATCTTTTCGTAGGTTGCCATCAAAGAGTCTATACGGCGATGCGGTTAGTACTTCATACAAGGCATACTGAGGAGGGAGGGCGAACAACATACCGATAAAAGTAGTCACAAGTCGGGAGCGAACTTGGCAGATATCCTCTGGCACCAGCCAGATGGTGGCTCCCATCTTTCTGGCGATGCTGATACTCAGCTTGGCGTTCATGTAGGCGTCTTCATCCGTGCCACCCGGAGTGACCAAGTCGTAGTCGACATAGCTGCTCTTCATGCCGTTCAAGACGTCCAGCAAGAAAATGCCACTGCCGATGGAGGAGTCCTTGAAGGACCGGATCGACGAGTTGCGGCCACCCTTCTTGCTCATCTCGTTGGCCCATCGGACCATCTCGGCATCCGTCATCTCCCGCTTTCCGAGCCGTTGAGCAAGCGCACCCAGGGGTCAACGTGATGTCCTTTCTCATGAGCTGCCATACGAGTCCCAACGTAAGCGTCTTCTGACCATCCGTGATATCCGCGCCCTGGATTCCGACCAGGGAGAAGCCGTTCTGCTTGCCAAGCTCGATGGCATAGTTGGTGTTCTCGACGGCCTTGAATCTCATGAGCTCGCCACCGTGGGCAGGTCGCTTATTCGCATGTCTCCAGTTCACAGATCCCTTGATGACCTTGTCGTAAGCCTGCAGGAGGATGGTGCCATCATGCAGATCGTCGAAGAACGATACAACAGCGGGCTGGACGTCGAGACTGTTTAGCCAAAGCGTGAATACTCTGGCTTCTCTCTCGCCTTCAGCATCGAAGTCCTCCACCTCCAGTTTCTCTTCCTCCGTAATTGGCTCCAGCATGGATGTGTGTTGAATAGGTTAGCAACGAAGGCAAGGTTGAGCTTGGGGTTACCGGCAACCAGGGAGGTGGGGGTCAGGAATTTGCGGCAGCTAAGCTTGTCGGCGTCCACTAGAACTTCCTCTGCTCTCTGAAGCAGATCTTGTGTTTGCAGAGGAGCGCGACTGCAACCGTACTCGTGGCCAATCTGTGACATCAAGACAGCGTAGTTCTCTCCATCCTTCACGTCGCTCGAGAAGTTGTGGACCTGGCGGTGCCATTTCGCAGCCTTGAGGTGGTAGTTGAACCACCGGAGCAGAATTTGCTCCGGGGGCAAGCGCAGGAACTGCTCCAGAGTCTCGTCCTCGTCGAGCAGTCTGTACAGCTCGGGGTGCAGCTTGATGTCGATCTTGCCCAGAAGACCTCTTCGGATGACCTGCCAGATAAGACCGAGAATCAGATGTTCTCGGACCTCAATGATATCACCACTACCAATGTTGACGACGGAGCAGCCAATGCCCTTGGCTGACTCGATGACAATGTTGTTGTTCTCCGTCATGTGGAAGGCGTTCAGTTTCTTTATCTTCCTCCTGGAACATTCATGACACGCTCGTCAATGGTGTCCGGGACGCTGTCGTTGATCAGCTTAGCCAATACCAGACCGTCCTTGCACTCGTCAAACATCTCGAAAGTGTCGGTAGGGAATGGCAGGCGGCTGCCAATATCCGGATCGCCAGCTAGAACTGCGTTGATATGACGCGTGAACTCGGTCCGCTCATCCTCGTTGATGGTGTGGGTGACGTTGGCGCTGGAGCCTTGGACCTGAATCTTGCCGATGCTTCCCTTGGACGCATGCCCACCCGTTCTTTGCGCGACGACGCCGGGCGCGGCGGGCGCGGCACCGCCAGTGTTCATGCGCTGTTGCGCGGGAGAAGAGTCGCGAAGTTTGGCAATAAGCTTGACATCGCATAAAGTTAGCAACGGGCGACATGAAGCTGAAGCATAAGAATGCGGTGTTGTTGCCACGTACTCCTACATAGTCTTCGAGCTCGACCCTGCGGGACGAATCCAGCTCGACCTCTTTCAGGGCTTGTCGGACAACATCGTAGGGCTGGCGCTCGCTCTGCTGGGTTGCCTTGATTGCAGTGGCTTCGTCAATGTAACCTTTATCGTCAACGTCGAGCTTTCGGAAGGCGTCCGTCAGGCCGAAGATGTCGCCCTGCTGGAACTGGGGGTACTTCCTGTTTGCACAATTAGATACGACTGCTGGGTGCGCTATGTGTGGGGGAAGGCTCGAGGAAGCTTACTTCTGGAGCCTTATCACGTTCATGATGCCGGTCGTTGGTTGTTTCTGGATTCGGTGTTGAGCAACCTAATAGTATGATGACTCTCAGCGGTGAGAGGTGAATTGGGGTGGATTGGGTGGACCGGCTCGCGCAGCACAATATATGGGCTGCGCCTTTTCGCAAAGCAGTACGAATGATGCTAAGTTGGTGCCTGATCAAAGCGAGTAGGTAAGTAAGGTATGTAAGCCGAGGGCGTAAGTCGGGTTCTGGGCAGTCCAGGTAACAGCCCAAGATCAAAAACAAGTAAAGAATTACCTACTTGCAGTGTTGATGGTTTGCGGACCCTCGCCAACCCCTTGAAATTGTTCTGTTCGGATAACTTTGAAGTTGAACAAGCAGCGGAGGTGTTCATGGTTGGCTGGCAGCGGGGGGCGGGGGCCGGGACCTCTGTTTTTGGAGGAGTCGCCCAGCTACGGGCCAAGCACAGGAGCTGTGATTGCGAGTGAGGGAGCTCTGGAGGCTCCATTACATCACTGCAACAGGGGTTGAGCCACTTTGGTGACGCAGCCAAGCAACGAGCATGCATATTACTTGACTGATTCAATACTTGCTCTACAGCTCTGAAGCTTCATGTCGTAGCCAATTGGCCGGTAGCGACACAACTCGCTAGGTCATATGTATATTGAACAAACTGCGCGATTCTTTGTTCTTTCTTTCTTTTTCTTCAATCCTATCTTGACTTATCATTAGTAGCACTCCCTTTTCAATTATGATCAGGTTGCCGCTCATCATCCTTCCCTGTGCTTTGTCGGATGTCACGATATGTTCGTCTTGATGGTAGGATCTTGAGTCTCTTATTAAATGAAAAATACACAATGCTCTTGGACCTGGTTGGCCTTGTCATGCTAGTGAGGCACTCCGCTCTGGGGGTCCTCGTATGTTTGTCAGGAACGACTGCTGCTCGAATGTACCACAACTCATGCTACATTCCTTAGCTTGCTTCCACAAGCAAATAAGATGGCACATGCATCGCCAATGGCCGAATCCGTCTCTAATCTAGCCCTTACAGATGGCAAACGCCACAGCCATGTATCACCGTGCAGGGTGTCGAGATGGAAGATGCAAGAGTGATGATTGATGCCGTCGCAGCTTTTTGCCGGTCGCACGAGATCGCGCTTATTTATGTAGGTAACCGTCTCCCTGCATTAGAAATTAAGTCCGACAGGCCGGTCTATCACAAATAGGGTTCCTAGGGTTCATGTCTAAGCGACTCCAAAAATCTCATCAGGCGTGACCTTGAAGTCCAAGGGAGTCGGGGTATATCTCGTGGTGACGTGGCCGGTATAATTCCACCATGTCGAGCTGAGAAGAGATATTAGCAAAGATATCCTGTGGGGAAAAGGCCATTTGGGCGCGTTTCTTCCGGATTTCCCGGCCGCATTGGAGGAACACTCACTCATAGTCCAAGTCGGTGTATTGCAGAGACACCTGAATACGAGCTGACGATGAGTTGCCGACTTGGTCGTCCAAGGAAGAAGCTTGGCGGCAACCCGGCGCATTTTCTTGGATTCGTCCTCAAGCGTACAGAGACGGTACGGGGATCCTTCGGTGTCACCAGCACAGTGTGCGGTGAAGCCCGGTTTCTTCGGGTTGCCGTTCAGGTTTCTGTCCCGTGAACTTTGAAGTTGCAGCACAAAATCATCAGCAAGCGATCATCAGGCGGCCATGCTCTGGGCGAATGTACCGTATTTGCATGTCGTGTTGGGGCAGCTTCCAGTCCATTCGGTGACGTCCCAGCTGTAGTCGGCAGTGGCCTTCAATCGCATCATGGTTGGCGGCCTGGCCGAAACGGCCATGACCAAGGCAGCGAATACGGTAGAAATTTGCATCTTTTCGGTGATGTGAACGAGTGTGAGGATGTATGAGGATTGATTAAAGGGACTCAGCAAGACCTGTAGATTATGAACTTATCAGAACGGTGAGAAACGCATGGTTCTCTTAAATAGGATCTGCCTCTCTCCTGTGCAGATCCAATCCAACCACCACGGTTCAGTGGATTAGCATTCCGGGGCTATCAGGCTTTAGCCAGAGTCCCCATAGAATTGAAAGTGGCCCTGGCATGCAAACACATGCAAAGTGGTAAGTTATAACAGTGTCGCATTAATCTGGATAGAGGAAACACGCGTTGATTCCAGGCCCTGACTGGCTGACTGGCTGTGTTGTTTCTAGGCCAGGCTGCCAGGGCGCACACATCAAGCAGGGCTGCCAAGAGCCGCCTTGCCTCATCAGACATGGTAACTGGCCGATCGCTGCACTTTGCGGGAAACGTGCCAGGGGGAGGCGGGAATTAAGGGGCGGCCCTGAATCCCATGTCAACGGCGCGGCTCCCTCGACGGCGGCTCGCCTATTGCATGGACCTGCAAAACATCAGCTTACATACTTATGTACGATACGAGCTATGTATGTACGTGCATCATCTCATATTGGGACGAACCATGAAATAGCTATGGCTGTGCTCATCTCATCGCTCGAATTCTTGAGAAAACATGAGATGAGAGAAGACTGTACTCCAGGCAATGACCCAATCTTCAATCCATGTATCTGGTCATGGAGGGTTCAACCGAAATTTGTGCCGCAGATCGAAGCCAATCTTTCACTCGTATAGGGCGCTGGCAAACACACGCGCATTTCGCAAACTTCTATTTCTAGCGCGTGTCTCAGGTTGCTCTCTGCGCCCCTACCCTCCAGGACTGCACACACTTAAGACTACACATTCATTACGTGCAGCAGGCTAAGCCTGCTAGCATAACGAGCTAGCCCGCAAGTTGAACACCCCCGGTGCACTTTTGAGCTACGCAAAACCTACCTACACATGCTTGTGTTATATAGAGGCACGGCACCTGGTTAGACCAAGCGGCACAGTTATGGCGTATGGCGTAAAACCCGGCCTACCGTCTCAAGTTGATAGGAACTGCCATGCCAACAACTGCCAACTACGGAGCTGGGCCGCGCTGCTGGAATATACATCCTTGATGCCATCTATCTACACCGTGGTTTTTTCTCCATGTTTCCCTGCGCAATCGTGGCGCAGTTAAGAGACTTCGCCTATTTTATATATTGATAGAGGTTCGGCTAAATTTTTGACATCCAAATACTTACTTAGTCTGTTTGGGCCGCCACCGTCCTCTGCAAAGTACATACATCTATGCTTGTGTTAATTCTATACCGGATCCGAGGAGGCATGGAAAGACCGACGGTCCAGAGTTCAGAACGTCCTCAGCTGAGCATCGAGTATCCGAATGGCCAATCCGCGCGGTTCGAGTCATGCCTTGTAAGTTGTCGGCCTGTTTATTGACTGTCATTTGGTTTGGTCTTAGTCCAAGAGGGCGGACCACAGTTCTACACTAGGCACGCGCCTTTGACGTGGTTTTGACTCCGAGGCTCTCCAGAATGATGTACGACTGTCTAGCTTCTCAAAGCCGTCCTTGTGGAAAACCTACGGAATCATTGTCTAGCTTGCAGTATCGCACGGCACTCGTAAGAAAAAATGATGCGTGGGAAAACATCGAAAAAGGCAATGGCCTAGGCTCGCCCCTGTCAGTTTCAGAGCTCTGCCTAGGTGCAGATGAGATAGCTGCCAGAGTATACTCGCCCACGGTAGTTAGGCGGGCTGACCGAGCCAGCTGCACAGTTCCCATTAGTTTCGGAGCATTGGACGTAGATTATGAATCTTCCTGCAGTATCGTTGAATTGGAGATTAACGAGAATATGGGGTGAAGTCCCGTACACAAATAAGCGGAAAGAAAAGGGGCATGCGAATGACAAGAGAATTGATGGTTTTTATGATTTCTAAGCTAGCTTCGCCCCGAAACTCTCCAATCCTGCCCACTCCGCTGCCCTCTTCAATCTTGGTCTAATCGTCGTTTGTCTTGTGTATCTCGTCCAAGGGCATTCGAGGATATATATAGTCGGCCCATCTACTCCCTTGCTTCTTTCTATGCCCACCAACTCGACTTCTCCAACTCTTATTCCTGACACCGATACTTTCCTTGGAAATATAACCGACATATTCTTCTCTCTGAAAGATATAAAGAGTTGCTTTCTGCCGTGCAGACAAGCTTAAGAACCATTCTGACCATTCTGATAATTCGGGTCAATGACGATCGTAGGCGACAAGAAGTTACCACCGACAAAGGTGCCAGACCCCGAACCGGAATAGTTGCTGCCCAGCGCCTGCTCGGTGATCTCTAAGACGATGTCGACAAGCTCTACGAGCGCGCCCTCGATGTCGCCGCCGTCGCTGCCGTCGCTGCCGTCTGAATCTGATTGTCGCTTGCAGTCATTATTGCTACATCGGACCTGCTCCTTGCTGTTGCCGAGCCCATGAGCTCTCACTGTCAGCAGTCATACCTAGTGTTGATGGAATCCTGTACTCTCTGTGAAGATTTGTTTGACCCTGATCTTGGACGGAAGCTGGCGGGTTCATGATCTATCAAGGAGAGGCTGACGGGATGGTACTACTTACTGTTCTGGATTGAGTGTCGGCGAGGCCCCTACTGGTACAGCACAGCTCGTGGTGAGCAACAACGAAGCGACGAATGGTATTCTGGGAAGCATATTGACTCCAACCCGATCGTGACGAAGATGTTGAATGCAGCTAGTATCACAGTCGTAGAAGGATACAGCTAATCTCCACAGAGATCATGGATAAGTCAAGGGGTCGATCTCAATAACACGCTCATGGTGAGCCTGAGCGGATATATATATACATATACACAATCATACTATACTGCACTGCGTAGTCCACCGGTGATTGTGAAGTCTTTGCCTGGAAGCAGTCCGTACAAGCCCATAACCTTGAAGTCTTATTTCGAAGGTTCTTCCCGCTGTTCTCAGCCGCCTTCATCAGACTCAGAACATCAGATGAAAGACAAGAGCTTGTTAGGCCAACTCTCTTCGGAAGATCAGACGTATGAGGCTTTAGGCGGGATGAACGACCGGGATTTGTCTCCATGGTTGTGCTCGTCTCATATCTTCGCCTTGAACATATTAAGCTCAAATTACTGGAAACGACCTTCGGGTAGTCAAGTACGTCGTCGCGTGAGCTTTCGATTGTAACCCTGCAATTGAAATGTATGGCAATCCTGTTAGATTATATGAGGACCCCGTGATGTCCAAGGTTTGCGGCGCCGCCTGCTAAGAAACGGGGCTGTCAGACGACAGTTTTTCGGGCCGGTCGCCATGCGGCTGATCGCTGGTTGAAGTCTCGGCAGGCGTCTGAGTAAGCTCAAATTGGGAATAGCACTGAGTTTGACGAGAGATCCATGTGGTGAATGAAATCTTGGCGAATTGCAGAGAACGTTGCGACCTTGAACTTCATCGTTACGCCTGCAGAAAGCAATCCCATTTACACTCATCAGGTGCGACACCTCGCGATCGCGGTTATAGATTAGCAGGAAGTGCTACATGAGCCACCATCGCCTTGGTTGGCATCGGCTCTTTTTTTTCCCGAACAATGCTTGGACCATACATCCACTTGTTATAAAGTCGTAATAGTTGGCCTATCTTAGGCAATGGCAGCGCCTAGGCTCAAGGTGACAGGAGAGTCGTTATATCATACAACCAGCTTCGAGGGGCTTGGTAGATAACCCATGTCTTACACCTACGTTTTGCCCAACCACTGCAACTGGTAAGCGTGGGCCCTTCCCCTCCTAAAAGCAGTCACCCCTCGGCCTCGCACACAATGAAGAGATATAGTAGATTGATGCGAGAGATTGGCCCCTGGCACGAATGGGGGCAATATAGTCGATACGAAGGCGAAGCTATCAACCAGATTTGCTGTGTACACAGAGGGCTATACCACAAAGTGACAACGCCATACCAATCCATGTGTCTGCGATATGTTTAGAGAAGTGGGCAAAAGGGGGCGTCCTCGTCTTACCTTTACTAATAACTTTCTTCTCAACCCACCAATCGCCCAACACGGTGAAGAGAAACGCAAGGGTATTTACAATTGGGACGGTCAAACTCAACTCTGTATTTCAGGTCAATAAATAATGTTCCGAGTAGCCGGCACACGCAAAACGGATCGAACGTACCAGCTTGCCCGATTAGCAAGAAGAACCAGACACTACCGGTCAAATTGATCAGAAGTGGTATGGCATATCGGGGATTCCTTAGAAGGTCGAGAATTGCGAAGACGCCTCCGTACAATTTGCTCTTCAGCCCGCTCGACTTGATATCTTCTCTTTCAAGGATAGGGTGAAGTGGTGGATTGTGGTCCCGGGCGGCTCGGCGGATGAACGGAGTGGTGAAGCCCCAGGCTACGCCGACCATTAGAAACCCTAGAACATAATTGAACGCCGGCGGTTGCGGATCCGAAGCTGCAGACGACATGCTGACTTTGGTCTGCAAGTTAACTTGGTTTACTTTTCATGTAATGCAAGTGGTGACAATGAGTCCTGGTTGGTACACCCAGTTGGCTGTTGAGCACTGTTGGAGCTGTTTCAGTCTCAACCCGTCATTGCACATAGCGCTCCACCAGATGAAGTGTGGCTGATACTGTGGCGACGATCCACATCGATGCGGCTATACCAATAGCCTACCTAAACTTGGCGCGCTACGCGAATGTAACTTGACAGTTTGATATCACGACCAAAGGGGTAAACCAACAGTTCATGGTTGGGAATTTACCGTACCTATACTCCTCTAATATTCAACTATACCCAGCGCTAATCCTTGAGCTACAGATGGATCAGCCCACAACAGTCCTACGCCAAGCTGTTGAATCATCATAAACGATCCTTCATCATAGGCACCTAGTTGCAACTGACCGGCACTGGGTCGTTGTTCATGAGGATGCCGAGGAGCTTGAGACTTCAGGGTTTGCCATGTTTGCTGCGCTTTCCCGTTCGACATCCGCCAGGCCCAATCCCGTAACCTAAAGCATGTCCCCAGGCCAGTCATGACGTCTTAGATGATTCATCACAGCAACAAACACATTCATAACTGCAAAAAGCAAACATCGATATACTCGGAAAACCATACAAACACATGGGAAAATAGGATGACCAGAACGCCGTCGGGTTACATGCACTGTATGGTCGTCTACCCAATGGGTGTCCACCCCTGCCGCGGGATCTGAGATAGATCAGATCGCATAGATCTTCTGATCCACTTCTCCCGCCATATGGTCTGACAGGTCAACTCGCGATGGATAATAGGCTACTGTAGATTCGGACGCCTCTTCATTGCGGATGATATTCTCCGGACCCCTGTATCATTGGTGCTCTCCCAGAGCCAAGACCGACGCATCGGGACCTGACCGCGTACTTGAGTATCGATATCACTCACCGTATTCTGGGACTGCAGGCGTGGGATGAGCATCGCTGTTCACTGATGCGGTATTGGAACGAGGTAGGTCCTGAGGTGTACATGCACTGGCTTTAACTGGGTTACATGTCGGACAAGGACCTCATACTCTTCATGGCGGTCAGCTCGTCGTAGCTTATTGCTCGAGGACCTCTGTTCCTTTGCGCCTGGGTCTTCTTTCTATACTTTATGGCATTCCACAAGCCCTGTGGCATGATTGCCATGGCAAGCATCGGCATTCATGCCACATGTTCGTCATTGACTTTGTACGGCGATTGCTAATGACAAGGCGCGGCTGAACTAAGGCGTCTAAGCTCCAAGCGAGGCGCCTTCTGCAGTAGTAATGGGTCTTTCCCCAGACATCTCCGTCCCGATACGTTCCTTATGAAGCCTCTCATTCGCTGCTACTTGCGGTCAGCACGACCGCGGATGTCCAGAGACCCTATTTCGGTCAAGTGGTGCCTGGCCTAGCGGGCGCTTAAGTGTATCACAGATGCTGGGTTGTTGGTAGCGTCACGATGCACTGTTACCGCTCTGGTCGAACTAGTAGTATGCTTCGAGCACAGTGCTGGGCATTGACACCTACTCGGCATCGGTCGTGTCACAGTGAAGTTCGATAGTAGTCGTTGCTTCCTTTGTCAGGACATCCGTACATCAAGTCAGGACACCGTTTGCAACCTCAAGCGAACGGGAGCCCACAGCCTAGAGGACGTCATGACTTCTTGGATCCAAGACCTAGGGACGCAGCTGGATGCACGCAATTTATCATGCTCCTCAAGAGGTAACACTTGAAAGAACAGACTGCTCGACTAGCTGGCAGAACCAACAGGGTCATGAGATCATTGATTTCCAGCAATCGAAATTCACAATGGGAATCACGAACGTTGATGGGGAAAAGCAAACAAGGCAACGTACTTCAGTGTTTGGTCCATCCGTCTGTATGACGTCTATACCAACGGAAAATATCTATAAAGCCCTGCCAGTTTCCCAATCACAAACACTTGTTCCCTCCTTTTCCTCACAACACACCCTGAACCAACTACCCTCCATCAATAATAGTCTCATCCCTTTGAACTAAACTTTCAACAACAATTTTCAACATGCCTACTGATGCTCAGATCGCCGGCGGCCACAAGGCTACCATCAACAACCCCAACGCCTCCAAGGAGGCTAAGGAGAACTCCAAGCAGGTTCTCGAGAACGAGTTCAACGGTGGCGACGGTAAGAGAATACTTCCCACTTGCGTATGTCACCCTGAAAGTAGTTGTTAAATCGATATAATAGTTCCCAAGCCGATGATAACAAGCAGAAGAACCCCGGCAATGTCATCGGTGGCCTGAAGGCAACTACCAAAAACCCTAATGTCTCCGATGAAGCTAAGCAGAATGCTGAGGTATGTCGATGCCATCCACTCGTTTATTCCATCACCTACTAATCTGCAATTACTACATAGGAGCGTCTTAAGGAGATGTAGTAGTTCAGTCTAGGCTTGTTATGTCAAGATAGAGGGAGCGTTTGTTTACTCTTTAGATATTGTGGTTATATGGATATTGTCAGTCTAACTATATGTCCTGCTCTCAACGTTAGGAGAGTGATTATCGCAATGTCAATCATTTTCATCACAAAACATCACGATCGTATTTCTCCTTAGCTACGTGTCGTTTTATTTGCCTAATAAACGATTGGTAGGAAATATCAATACACATCATGTGGCCGGCTTTACTCTATAATTCTATACAAACATGGCTCCATCCTATCGGACGTTTCCAGTCTTCTGCACGAGGTGATCTTCCGTGTATTTCAATTTGAGTATTCTATGCAAGAATAACCCCCATGTGTCCTATCCAGAGACCTGCTATGCCGAGTTAATAATAAACTGCGTAATTTGTGTTATGAGGTATACCGGTTTGTTGATTTGTATAACGAATTCACACGTTCACTGGGCTGGTAACTTCCAGGAAGTAAAAAGTTTAGCCATGAAATCCAGGGCCACATGCCGTTGGAAGTAATGATAACTCCACCCTGCTGCAGCCCTAAGAGTTCAGACAGGGTCCGATAGAAGGTTCGATTCGATGAAGATTGAGTAATTCCGAAAGCCGTGCATGTATCTGATATAGTTTGCGATGTAGATGCGATGCCGATACGATGCCGCTGGCTGTACGTCACGATGAAATCTCGAAGCGGACCGCTTGTTGGGGGTTGCGACAGACGTCATAGGTCGGTTGCCGAGGCTTCGCAGGAACGGATGTAGGTAAATAAATACAGAGTTGTTGGGGAAGAGAGATACTCTCGGTCCTATGTAAGGAGTAATCGAAGATTGCAGGTAATTGCGGGCAGACCGGCAATCGTGAGGCATCAACGGGACGGGGCCAGCATGCTGTCCGGGCAGGGCCTTTACATTTGAGATAAGATGGGAACCCGATCTTCAAGGTGGAGATGGTACTTTGTAAGGCTGATTTGCAAGGCGTTCAGGCGTTCCGATCAATGGAGCCCAAGGAGGAGTCAACTTTTGATTTCGCACGTCATTCCCATGCCCGACTTGGCACACTTTGCGCCTATGGCAACGCGTCGAGATGCGCGGTCCGAACTTACATGATTGTTCGTTGTGGTTCGGTGCCTGTGGACCGGAAACGGACAGGGCGTGTCGTGTTTGAAACACCATGTCTGCAAAGAGCGTATGTACTTGCATGCAAGTAGCTAGGCCGGCAGCCCGATGTCTCTGGCTTCCAGACAAATGGCGTCCAAGTCCTCTCGCAATGGACGTGTATTGTTGTTTCCCCTCAAGGTCCTAGACATACCCATCCACGATCCACCCATCCCATCCCACATTGACATGGCCGGTAACCAAGGACGGAAGACACAAGCTGAAAACGCTAGTGAGGGGTCGATGGCTGGACGATTGGCCCTGGCAGCTGCTCCCCCACTGAATTGACTAACCGGGGCAGTTTGGGGTGAAGCAGTGATCCCTGCCTTAGCGCTGTAGTGAGCCCCAATAGTGGTCTTTGCCCACACCAGCCTCCAGTTTGCACGCTTGATTTTCCCGTGCAACACTGCAACGCAACGCAACACTTTCCCAGCCACCGGCTCGTATGACCAGCCTGCCAATGGTATTTGAGTTGGAATCAGCTTAGTGGTGACTTCGATATTACCACAACTTGACCTGGCCTGCAAGTCATTGTCATTTCTTCATTTCACTCTTCCTTTCGTTCTGCCTTGCAGGACACACCATACCGGCCCTCCACTCTCTCTCTCTGTTTAACCCGATTCTATTGCATGGTTACTTCGCTGTACTCCCATGATTCTATTCTCCATATTGATCTCTACAATAAAATACCTACCTTGTCCTTCAATACTCTTCATCTGAGGCCATCCACTCGTTCGTTATCGCAGCTTATCGACGACTCTCACGACTCAGGTACCCGCGTTCTGCGCAGCAACCTTAGTGGCTTGGACGTAAATAGTCTCCGACGCAAAGTCAACAAACCAATTGGATCAGCCCGCTAAACACAGCCCTCAACCACCTACCTGCTTTGTGGCCGCGCCCGCCTACCATACCATACATACTTACATTACATATTGTATTCAACAACAACAACAACACCACCACCCCACATTCGGATTCCGGCCGCAATTTTGTTGGAGGACCAAAAGTCTCGAGCCTTCTCGATTTCTCCGATCCAATTTTCGGATGAGAGATTGAGAAGAGAGTCAAGATGGCCGCCAAAATCGTCAAGACCAACCCGCTCAACGGGATGCATACCGCGGGCATCTTCTCGGACATGAGCGTCGATGGCCCGCCAATCGGCACTCTGGTGGTCATTGTGGACCGCGCAAAGAACCTACCCAACAGAAAGACGATTGGAAAACAGGATCCTTACTGCGCTGCTCGCCTTGGCAAAGAGGCCAAGAAGACGACGACCGACATTCGTGGTGGACAGACGCCCAAATGGTGAGTTGGATCCGTGAGATTGGTGTCCTAACGCATAAAAATGCACACAGCCTGATTTAACCTATCCGTGTACTTGTAGGGACCAGGAGCTGCGCTTCAATGTCCACGACTCGCCAGATTATTATCAGCTCAAGCTATCTGTCTTCAACGATGACAAGAGGACCGACTTGATTGGCGAAACATGGATCGATCTACGCGACATTATTCTACCAGGGGTGGACAAAACGATCAATGGCAAAGCTTGAACTGCAAGGGTAAATATGCCGGTGAGATCAGGATCGAGGTCACCTTCTACGACAGCAGACCCAAACCCGAAAAGCCAGTAGCGAAAGCGAAACCAGTTGCCGCCACACCTGAGCAAGAAGCGACCTCGGGACCTTCAGGACCACGAACAGCAGTCAAGCGGAGGCCGCTGCCAAATAATCCGGGTACCGAATCCGCACCATCGCCCAAGGCAATCCCAGATCATGCACAGACGCCGCCTAGGGCACAGCCAACCCCCCTGGAACCTCATTTATCCCAAAGCAATCCCCGCTGCAGGCTCTGGAATACAATACACCACCCCCACTACCACGGGCCAGCCACTCGGACCATTACTCCCCCGGCCCTGATCAAGGATACGGAGCCTCGCCCAGTCACCGGCCATCACCACAGGGCTATCGCCCTCTAGAGAGTGTCGAGAAGGCAGCGCCCTACGACGAGAATCGTCGCCATCATTCGGACCCTTATGCTCAACCATTCGAGCTAGAACCGCGTGCACTAGTTACCCACAGCCAGCACACATATGATCCTGCGGTGCCGCCAGTCCACCACCAAATACAGCGACAGCCTGTCCAAGAAGATGAACGGCCTCCACCGCCGCCTGTTCATCGCGTAAGGAACAACAGCGGAAGTTCTGAGATGGTACACCGTAGCAGCTTTGACATGCAACAGCAGAAGGCAACGCTGGCTATGACAATGAGGCAAGACGTGTTACGCAGCGAGGCGCATCGTCACTCACTGCCTGCTCAGACATCCAGTTATCCTGGGCGACCTCCTACCGCCCCTACGAATCTGCCCCTGACGTACCCAAAGAGGTTTATGCCGAACCAGCACAAGTAACACCACCCAGACACCACTCCTATGATCCTGCGTACGATCCACACCCTCGGTCCTTGCAACCGACTGTTGAGGATGTACCCGGAGTCCTGGACACCGCCTAATGCGCGGTCCAGACACAATTCACAACTGGAGCAGTATGATGAAGCGAGCTACAACCAGGTATCGAGCCCAGCGCCACTAAATCTGAGCGGGCGGGCAAGTGCAGCTTCTGGCCAGTACCATAACCCTTCTCCCGGACAGGTGCTCAGCCAGCACCAAAGCACTTCACCAGGACCAGTGCTCGACCAGTATCAGAGCACTTCACCAGGACAGTTGCATGAGAAACACCCAAACAATGATTACAATATATCCACATCGCAAATTGTTTCGAGAGATAGTCGAGGACCCGGAAGTCAGACATATCCGAGCTCGTATGGGGCTGACCCGTACATTGGCCAAGACTCATACGCAACTCATGGCGAGATGGAACTCACACGGTATCAGGGTCCCGGCTCAAGTTATGCCTTGCCACCGGTACCAGCAACGCTTGTTCCTGGGTTTGATCCCCTCTTATCCCGGGATATGCCCACTCGACCGCAGGAAGAACGGAACCAAGAGCGCCGGTATACTCAAACTCAGCCCTTACCATCTCCACCCCCACACGAGGCAGGCAACACAGTGAGCCTCCTTATAATTATGGGATGCAAATATCGCCGGCGGGTCAAGCCCGAGCCACTCAATGGCATATAGCGGTTCTCCGAGCGCATACTCTGGTGTAACCACAGCCCTTCCAGCCCTCCCCCGCCCCGCCAGCGCCTTCCCCGTCTGCGAATTACCGTGGTCACTCTCCCAACCCATCTGCGAGTTACCGGACTCACTCTCCCAACCCATCTGCGAGTTACCGGGCTCATTCTCCCAACCCATCTGCGAGTTACCGGGCTCATTCTCCCAACCCAAATCCAAATCATACCATTAGGCGGAAGTCTGTTAGTCCTGCGCCTCCGCAAGAACATCGCCGGCTTTCTGGCGTACCATTTGGCCCAGATTCGTATGATGAGTTGAATCCATCAATGACCTCGGCCAACGACCCGTCAAAGTCCAGTGAATATACAAATGCATATGGCAAAATTGTTACGCCCGATGGCCGCGAGGTCGATCCTTCAGATCATCTCCCCATGGACACCTGGGCACCAGAGCCTGAACCAAAGCAGCCGAAGAAGGATTCGGAATCGTCACGCCCAACTCCTGGGGGTGCTCAGCCAATGCCACCGTCTGGACGCCGGGCGTTACGCGTCACAGTGAGGCCAAACTCTATGGCTGTGGTTCCATCAGGGTATCATGCTCTAGACGCACAGCCCTCGCCCCCGCCTAGCACCGGCCGAAATCGCTTACAGAAGAAGGCGTACCGAGTTTCGGCAGCGCCTGCGCCTGTCTCTTCAGGAAGTAGCCCTCTTGGTCCGGCGAGCTCGTATCAACGCAACAGCACACCACCACGAGCACTCGTGCGAGCAAGTACGTTTGACTACGAGAACCACTCCCCGTCATTCGATGCATCGACTGCAATGGTGCACCGAGGCACTTTTCAAAGCGCAGGGCCGCCGATCCCTGCGAAAATCCCTATAATGAGCGGCGGTCTGGGACCAGCTGGCGGTATGGGACACAGCGGCATGGGTGTTCACGATGATTTTGCACTTATGGAAGAGATGAGTCGCATTGATATTGGAACTGGACGAGCCAGGAGACACGGTGGCTATTAGCGTAAAACATAATGCAGGCCCAACTCTCCGATACAATCTCCAAGAAGAAAGTCTGATGAGGCCATGTCAACAACCGGATTGGGTATGAATGGAAAAATCGGTATGATGGGAACAAGGTGCTTGTACGATATATGGCTTACTGGGCAGCGGTGATAGGGGCTATGAACACGATGGGCCCCTCAAAACACATGTTGATATCACGGAAAAAAGCTGCCTTTGGGGCGGTTGGGCTTATTAGTGCGTTTTCATATACGAGTAAGGAGGTACTGTATTTGTAGACTTGGTATAATAGGGGAGATTGAACAAGTACACTCGAAAACTGGCTAGATATACCCAAATAAACGCTGTTCACACCCTTTCAATGTTGCTCACCGAACCGTGGAGACCTCCTGACGACCTTGGAATAATTAATACCTAATCAATATCTGAGTGCATGCGTCTGAGATCACAAGTTGCATATTCGCTCATGTCTATGGAACTGTTTTGAAAAGATAGGGGCACACAGAAGCCATTGTGATCTACTACTAGAAGGTCCTCCTTATTGCTTCAATGCATGGTGCAGTGCAGATGGCACTTCTCAAGGTCATCCGTATTTTATGGGTCCATCGGTACGGTAGGGTACCTGGGTACCTTCCCGGAGCCGCGGAACCGGAACTGCGTTTTTCCGGTTAGCCCTTGCACCTCGCAGCCTAGCTTAGCTCTAGCTGCAAGTGACCGAATCCGATAAACTGGCCAACCAACTCGGGTCGGTCACCAGAAAAGTGTAAGCTTTCCATCATCATCACCAAACCGATTTATTTTTGACTTCTCTCCATTTGCACATCACAAAGGCGCGTCGCCTTTTCCCAACCTTCATACCACTTTGCATCATTTGCGACACCACCGTGTTATTCTCTTCTCCTCTAGTTCTTTAGGTGGATTTTGCAGACACCATGTCTCGAGGTGGTACCACCCTCTACGTGACTGGCTTCAGCCACGGCACTCGCGCCCGCGACCTCGCTTACGAATTCGAACGGTATGTCAACTACAAGTATCAATCGGTGACTCGATCGACCGTCGTTTCTGGCTACGATGCTCGATGCATGCCTGCCTCCCACACCCAACTACCTCCCTGTCTGCCATCCTCGTCCTCAATCGAGCCTCGTTCGCGTCCATGATCGGGTCCTCGAGTCGTCTCCTTAACTTCGCTCTACCTATCCCACCGTTTCCATGTCCATCTAAACCAGCATCTCCTTCGATCGAGCGGTCGGACGGGCAGTTCCATCTGCATCGCGCGAGTCGCCCGCCAGCTGTGCGGGATCACGATACTCTTAACGCACCTGATGCGGCGAATTCAATATAACAATAAAAAACTGGGAAGTTTGTTTCTGCAACGTACGTACTGACTTGACTCCCCCTTCTAGCTATGGTCGTCTGGTTCGCTGCGACATTCCTGCACCACGTTCTGCTAGCAGCAGACTGTAAGTTTTAGCCTCTGCACAAAACAATGTGCGCTGCTAACCCTCCTCTCAGGTTTGCGTTTGTCGAGTATGAGGACCGACGTGATGCTGATGATGCCTACCATGAGATGCATAACAAGCGCATTGGCCGTGACGATCTTCTAAAGATAGAGGTACGTTCTTAACCAAGATGTGCATGCAATGCTTACCAAGGCTAACACGTGTTACAGTGGGCTCGCACCCCTCCTTCTGCCTCGTGGCGCTTCGACTCTGGTCGTGACCGTGACGGTCGCGGTGACCGCGACTCGCGTCGCAGCGCTCGCTCTCCCCGCCGTGGCCGATCTCCCTCCCTCGCCGTAGCACTCGTGAATATTCACCTAAAAAGGAGACCGCCGCGATCGTGACTACGACCGCAGTGACAGGGACCGAGACTATGACAGAGATCGACGCGACACGCGCGACCGTTCCAGAAGCCCCGATCCTCGGTAATACATCCTTCCCGGCATCCGTGTGACCGCTATGTTAAGAGCACTCTGCTAACGACCTGGCCGTAGTGACCGAGACAGAGACAGCAAGGACGATCGCGATGACAGAGACAGACGCGAGAACGGCACTAATGGCGACGACAGAAAAGGTAATTTCCCACAAGCTGTATCGTATGAGCCGCCCATGCTAATATTCTTCAGCCCTTGACAGCCCCCCGCCTCCCCAGGATGACTTGGACGTCGCTGAGTAGACTCGACCGACGACCTCCACTATTGAGGACTTGGACGTAGCTGAGTAGTGATTAGTATGACACCGGAACGCACCACTAAAGACTCTCCGGTGATGTCGTGGATGGGCAGGCTCTTTTCCTTGCAGCATATGGGATCTCCTAGTCTTCTTGGTTTGTTTGTTTGTTTCATGGGGTTTCACTCATCTTTTAGTCTCGACCGCTCGGCGATAGAGCAATCGGTAATCGACAGATAGTATGGCAGCATATTGCAGCGACCGCTGCCTCTGAATTCCCGTCGATCGGCTTTATGCAGTCGGAATCGTTCTCTAGCAGCTGGTAGAAAATTCCATTTTCGTATTTATACGCAATCCAATGATCCGAGGTCACTTCCATGTTGTACTCGTTGCTCGACTCCCTGTTCGGTCCTTGAAATCCAATGGCTACCTTGATTATGATTATGATTATGAAAACCATGAAGCAAAGTCCTGTTTGCTTAGCAATACCCTGGGTATTCCATATCATATCCGTAATGCACCGTAAATTTGATGGTTGACTGTATCGTCTTGTTCATTGAATATTGACGATTTCTTTTGCAAATGACCGGCTATTTGATAGATGCAGTGCATTCGCGCGTGACTCCGACGCCAATGACGGACCAGAGCCTCATATGATCATCGCGTTTCTGCTGGAAAGCAACGTCTGGAGTTGGAGAACACCTCCTTTCCACATGAAAGCGGCATGGCTACGTGGACATCCTGTGAGCGATTTTTACTGCGAGATGTGAGGAGGGAAAGTAGACCATGGCAGCCAATGCCGTACTACGCAGAGAATTGATGCTGAAGTCGATATTCGACAACCTGGGGTAAGGGATATATGGTAAGGATCACCGGCAGGACCCCGCCCAACAGGTCCGAAGTGGACTCATGATCGGGACATCGAAGCTAGGTATGTACATATGACAGGTCCGGGCCGGGGATAGGCTGGTAAACTCGGGGTGGCCTCTAGACCTCACGATCAGAATATCTAGGTTCCGGGAGCACCCGGTCCACGGCTATTGAAAGATAGAGTCGAGAGAGGGGAAGTTGGGTCTTTGTGGAGGATGATTAGCAAGTTCGCTTGTGGGGGAAGTCACGATATGTGTACTCCGTAATGGGATTCCCCTTAGCCTTGACGTTGTTACACAATAAACCGATTAGCTTGCTTGGCTGAAGCGCTGTTACAGCGTGAGTTGATGGATGCTACCATGACTTGGGATATCATCGCTAGGTAGGAATGTAGATGTCTGGTCAAGCTGGCCAGGGCTCTTACCTTGCATCAGATTGAAGTGAGTACCTGTATGCAAGAGGAACCCTCTAAAGCTGACCAGGCATCCATCCCCGTTTGAGCATTAGGCTGTCATTCGCTTGTGTCGCCAATCAAATTGCATCGAAGACGCTTGACGGATCTGGATCCGCAGACGCCAAAAGTAGAAAGTAGATGCACAGTCAGCCCTGGTGGATGTCAGCGGCCGTAGTCGATGAGTTCAGTGGCATCTTCTCTTTCTTTCCTTTTTTTTCTTTCTCTCCTGTATAACCTACTCCGTACATCTCGCCTACATCTACATAGCAACTAGGTAGCTTACCATTGATCTGTCTACTACATATACGGAGTAATCTGCGCGTGTAAACAGATACTACCTATTCGCAAAAAGAGCTTCGACTCCTTGCCCAGCCAATTGCAGTTGCGGAAAAAGAGGTATCGAATCTTGGCTGCTTGGTGGAGGCTTAGGCGACAGGCAGACCCCCACAAGGCACGGTCGCTTGACGCTTGATTTGACAGCTGGACAGAGAGATACAGTCACCCAAAGACCAGGTAATAAGCCGCTTCAGGGACGACTCAGACCACGCGCGCCACTGGGGAAGTGGCATCTTTTTTCCCCTTACCTAAGGTTAGTGACCACTACATGTTACCGACTAATGTTCTTAGGTCATGGCCTCGGTTCTTGACACCCCCCTGTTTCCGCTCTATTCAATGCGTCTTGTGCTTCTCTAGCATACATGTAGACAGACTGTAGTCTTCGTCTTTCCAATTTTCCCTCAACTTCTTCTTCTTCCGTGCGCTGTTGCCATTCACCTCTTTTCCCGCAGCAGGACCGGCCGACGCTCGTTTCATCTCCGTGTTCTGACATTCTGTTTCCGGCATAGTCTTATCCTAGGTTCGTCCCGAGAAGCTGGTCACTTTTAATCCGGCCTTCGGCAGAACAAGACCCGCTGCTGAATTGCTGCGATCAAAAGTTTCCACCGACCGGCGCAGATCTACTCGTTATGCGCTGGTGTCTGGGTCCTTTCTCTCAATAGATGTTCGATGATGTTGTTGGAATCGCGAAATATCTTCCAATGAGAAGCTTGACGTCAAAAAGCCCGTTCCTTTAACCGCCAAAACATCCATACAAACACGCCTCAGCACCTGTCCTAAGCGCCTAATTTAATGCTCCGTACTCCAGCTACCAGGCGATTCACTCGATCAGCCGCCTTCATACGACATCACCAGTAGTAATTACGAGCCCCTGCGCATCACCGACTGTTTTTACACCAGGGAACCCTCCATACAAACAAAATGACAGCTGTACGTGCTCCGGCGCTTGCTGAGAGGAAGCAAAGAGCTCCCAGGAGTAGTGACGAGTGTGATATGCTGATATTCGAGCCTTTCTAGTCATCAGAAGATGCCATCAAGGCTGCAAAGTCGGCGGCAAACCAATCCCAGTTCCGCGATACCATCTCACAACCCGTGGTTGCTGCCTTTTGCGCTGGCGGTGTTGCTGGCGCCGTCTCCCGAACCGTCGTCTCTCCCCTCGAGCGATTGAAGATCCTCCTGCAGGTACAAAGCGCCGGCCATAATGAATACAAGCTCTCCGTGGGCAAGGCCCTGGCAAAGATGTGGAAGGAAGAGGGCTGGAGAGGCTTCATGGCTGGTAACGGCACCAATTGCATTCGTATTGTTCCCTATTCAGCCGTGCAATTCGGTAGCTACAACCTGTACAAACGAGTACGTCCGGCCAGGCATTATGCGCGTCCCTCCGATTCTAATCTGATCGTCTACTGACCCGACCTCTGCAGACCTTTTTCGAGCAATATCCCGGCGCATCTCTGAGCCCATTTCAACGCCTAATATGTGGTGGTATAGCAGGTGTTACTTCAGTCTTCCTCACATATCCCTGGACATTGTCCGTACTCGGTTATCCATCCAGTCAGCATCATTTGCCGCCCTCGGCGACAGACCGAAACAGTTGCCGGGTATGTGGCCAACAATGGTCGCCATGTACAAGCAGGAAGGCGGAGTCGCCGCTCTATACCGGGGCATCATACCTACCGTAACGGGCGTTGCGCCATACGTAAGTACCAGCTGCAGTTCTGGTCTACGTGCACATTCGGAGACTAATTTGCTTAGGTGGGACTGAACTTTATGACTTACGAGTTTGTCCGGAAATACCTTACCCCTGAGGAGACCAGAATCCCAGCGCGGTGCGGAAACTCCTTGCCGGTGCTGTATCCGGGGCAGTGGCGCAAACTTGCACTTACCCCTTGTAAGTCTTCCTGAGAGCCTTATCTCAAGTGCATGCATGCTGACAGTTGAATCTTAGTGATGTGTTACGGCGCAGATTCCAGATCAATACCATGTCGGGCATGGGGTACCAGTACAAGTCGATAGGCGATGCCATACGAGTCATCGTAGCACAAGAAGGTTGGCGAGGTCTTTACAAAGGCCTCGTCCCCAACTTGCTTAAGGTCGCCCCGAGCATGGCGGCCAACTGGCTCAGCTTCGAGATGACTCGTGATTTCTTGGTCGGTCTTAGAGGCGAACCTGTGATATTATAGAGAGCGAGAGAGGAATGGAGACCTCAACTTCTTGGTTGGATACCATTCAGGATCCCTTCCGCCTGTATCCATTATCCATCATACTACCTAGAACAGCTACATTGTCGGAGATTAGCCCTTTACCGCTAATCGGCACGGATAAACGTCAAGAGGCCAACCACCCGAAGGCCCAAGGTATGAGGCTTTGTTTGCATTGCCTTGAGAATCGTGGGGACGATTAGATAGAAGCATAGAGCAGAGTACTCCCAAGGTGGGCGCCGTTGCACCTTCGGGGTAGGGGTAGCTACACTTGACAGCTACTGGTGGTTATCGTCCAAGTTTCGGGCTCGGGCAACTTGTGTAATTGTATATAGGTCGGCGCATACACGCAATTGATATAGTGGGATTATACAAAATAGTTAATTTCGACCATGTCAGAATGGACCGCGCCTAAGGAGACTGACTGTGAGCTTCCAGTATGCTACGCCACCTACCTTCAGGTACCTGTGAATGGACCTTGGATTCTTCGTCAATTGATGCATGTGAAAGACTCGAGGTGGATGGATTGCGGGGCCAGTCCTTAGCCGACCCACCAAAGGTTGGAGCAAAGCTGCCCAATATACACACAGCTGGCCGCCAGCTGGCGCCAGACACTTTCTCGATTACAGGGTCAAAAAGAACTGCACTTTTTGAACAATTTACCCTAACTGCCCAGTGTGACCGCCCACCCACAGTGGCTCCCCTCCAAGCAGTCTACCACAATTCCCAAACTTTTCGCGGGCTAGCCACTGCATCTGGAAGTTCCTCTTACGCCCAGTTATTTTCCCGACGACAACCTCAACCCATTGACTTACTTTCGATTTATCGCCAATCGTAAAAAGTCATCGGCAAAATGGGTACGTTTTCAATTTGGAGTCTTCGTGTGCAAGTGGAGGCGAGCGAGGTGATCGCGATGCAATGATCATTGCCGTCGCTTTTGCTGAACTCGTTCTCTGCGACCAAGGACATCTCTCTTCCGTCTCGCGGTCGATGAGATTTCAGTGGAGGGCAGGGAAGGAACAACCGCTTTCGAGATGGCTACCGCCTCGACTGCTCTTGTTGCTTCTCGCCTCCGCGTCCGTGGGCACCTCTCGTCCTTGAGTGGGCGATGAAGGTCCTGAAGAGCATGCTTGAACAAAAGCTAACGAAGGCTTTGATAATTAAGGTATCGATCTCGACCGCCACCACGTGCGCAGCACTCACCGCAAGGCACCCAAGAGCGACAATGTCTACCTCAAGCTCCTTGTGAAGCTCTACCGCTTCCTGGCTCGTAAGTATCCATGTTTCCTACATCCATATCAATGGGAGAGCGGGATGATGAAAGCTAACCTTGTGCGATACCAGGCCGTACCGAGTCTTCCTTCAACAAGGTCATCCTCCGACGCCTTTTTATGTCGCGTATCAACCGTCCCCCGGTCTCGATCTCGCGCATTGTTGGCCAGTCCAAGGGTCAGGAGGGCAAGACCGTCGTTGTCGTCGGCACCATCACCGATGACAACCGTCTTCTCGAGGTCCCCAAGCTGAGCATCGCTGCTCTGCGCTTCACCGCCACTGCCCGCGCTCGCGTCCTGGCTGCCGGCGGTGAGACTCTCACTCTGGACCAGCTGGCCCTGCGTGCCCCCACCGGCAGCAACACCCTCCTGCTCCGCGGTCCCAAGAACGCCCGTGAGGCCGTCAAGCACTTCGGCATGGGCCCCCACAAGCACAAGGTACGCTGGAATCCGAGACGACTTCCAGGAACTGGTACTAACAACACGTCTAGAAACCCTACGTCCAGTCCAAGGGCCGCAAGTTCGAGAAGGCCCGTGGTCGCCGCCGATCTCGTGGTTTCAAGGTCTAAGCCATTGGATATGGTTTGGGCTAGGTTTGGTCATGTGTCACGTCTCTTCCGATATACCACGCGCAACGCTTGTAACTGGAAGGGGTTTCTGCTTTTTCATGAATGGTTTCGGCATGGTCTGGCGTGGATTGGTACCCAAAATGATTTTCATGGAATGAGAACGCAATTACCCAACCTACGAGTTCATCTCACTTGATGCCGTGAACACGAGTGAGCCAATCGAGTACAATTGTACTCGACAATAAAGTAAATTTGCTCCGAGCATCCTGCTTGATTACCGGAGTGTCGTCGTGACATGGCAATGGCATCTGTTGATTCATGGACGTAAACTTGGCAAATGACTGTCGCCAGCTAAACCACTGTGTTCCTTGCATGCTTTTCGACGCCGCTTCATGTTAATTTCGATTCCTGCTGCCTCGTCCCGGACTTCTTGACAAGCTCCAAGAACCGTGGGATTTATAGAGCCTACATACTTATGCCGTTGGCGAAGCAGTGGTCGATGCCCCTGCACTGGCAAATAACTCGATTCCGTGGCCCGGACCAACATATTCGAACACGAGTGTAGGCTACTTTTACTATTACTTACTTGCGTTTCGAGGGCTCTGGGGGTCATAAGAGACTAGTCCTCCATCTGGAAGCACGGGTTATGTTAGGACCGTCGAGTCTGCAGTAAGCCACTTCTCCGAAAAGGGACGAGTGTACAGCACAATTCGTTGTGGCCAAGCCGATTGATGTAACGGCTCTAGGGAAATATAACTACAATGCTGAGACCACGCTCAAAGGTCTAAAGATGTCTCTCAAGTCCGGGGTATCAGTCCATTCTCTCCCTTCGGCCAATAGAAACTATACGTCTTTTCAGGTGCCCTGATCAGGACTAATAGCCACTATTTCCGTCGTTGGTCCACCCTTCACCTTTCCTTCCCTTTCTTTTCCCTCCCTCTCCTATCCTTCCCTCTCTTTTCCTTCCCTCTCTTTTCCTTCCCTCTCTTTTCCATCCCTCTCATTTCCTGTCCCTGTCCCTGTACTATGAAGCGTGCCATCATAGTCGACTAGTAGCCCGCCGGCATCCGTGAAACGTACGTCCTTGAGGTTGTTCTCGAAAGGGGCGGGATCCTTCTTCACCGAGCGTTCCAGACCCACAGCAGCATTTCCCGTCTCTGAGTGTCTATGACGTGATGACCGGGCACCGCTGGTGGTACTCGTGCCGCCAGAGAAGCCCAGGGAGAAGGCCTCTTTGGTCACCCTCGGAGTCATGCGGACCTGCGACGTGTGGATGGCGGCTATGCCTAGCCTCTTCCGGGACGCCTTGGCGACCTTGGCGATCTTGGCGATTAGGTCGGCCATGTTCATCTCGATGTTCAGCTTGATCAGGTAGCATATGGGATGGAACTGGACGAAGCTTTTTGGGATGTGTTTTTAGCACGGCTGCACAATGACGACGAGTGGGAAGGCTTTACTTACACGAAGCCCTTGGAAATCAGTCCGATGAGGATAACCTGGTTCCACGCATTAGTCAGGGGGTTACAAAACCATGGTATTAGACGAATCAGTATGGACACACACATCCAGGGAGATGGAAACAAACACCATGCCGAGATTGACCCAATACAGCAACTTGTATTTTACAAGACCGTTCGAAATCAAGTTGGACCGGACCAAGTGGATGAAATATAGATTGAGGCTGAGGTCGAGGATGGCGAATATGCTTTTCTCCAACCGATCCCATATGGCGTCCGCGTAGACCCACGTGGGATTTATGTTGAGCTGGGACGGGATGAAGATGAAGAAGCCGCTGAGGTTGATGACGCCAAGCAGAGCGACGACGCTCCACTTGAGGCGACGCGATCTCCGACGGTCATACATGAGCAGGCTGACCCGGTTGACCAAGATGCCCATGATGCATTGTATCTGCAGACGCGACGACATGTGTTAGTCAGGACCTAGGTAGGTGGTAGATTGACCATATCGTCGGGAAACCAGCAAGAAAAGAGGCAACAAACTCAACGAGGGAAAACAGTATAAGAAGGAGAAGGGCCAGGCGAACTTGAAATACCCAGAGGAGCACGATAGCAAAGTAGAAGGGCAGCCTGCACACCTCCAGATAAGTAACCCAGTTGTTAGGCATGGTGGCCGAGATACGGTATACTCACCTGCCGGGGATAGTGCCGGTGATGTGTAAGTAAGTGATGATGGCCATGGCGCCGTCGGCGGTCCACTCCAGCCACAGCATGATGATATAGGGGCTACGATCGAGGTTCTTGGAGCGCGACCAGACGCCTCGCGTCTGCTTAATACCCTGGAAGAAGGTAAAGGCGGCAGCTGCTACCGTGAAACCGAGAGAGAAGGTGGCTAGGCCCGGGTCGGTCCCGAGTACCGAGAATGGACCGCCGAAAGCCCTCCTTGGATCATCGCCGCCACCTGAGACAGGAGACGGAGAAGAAGAAGAAGAAAAAGAAGAAGAGTTCATGATTCCGCTCTCGGCGAACCGAGCTCGGCCGCTAATGCCACGATGCTTGACGAGCAAAGAAAAAAAAGAAAGATGAATCGTCTGTCAGTAAAACAGAGCCCCTTTCTCGCACTCTTGCTATCCTCCATCTCGGGCGCGGGGGTGGTTGGACAAGAAGAGCGAGAGGAATGGGAAAATTTCGACGAGATACGACGTAATGTCGGCGACCGACCGCCAACATGGGACGAATGGACAGACACATCGAGAACATCCCCGGCGCAACTGCTGCGCAAGAGTTTCCCGAATCAGGCAGCTGCAAACCGTCAAGGTTTTCGACAATGCAGTCTTAGTCATCAATACTATCTCGATTCCCGACGCTGGAACAGGCCGGATCTGTAGATTTGTATGTGAAGCAGGCATGGGCCTTGGGATGTGGCTGCTGATTGGCCCAAAATAGCAGCAACCCCCCACTAAAGACGGGAGCTGCTCAACTAACACTGACGACATCATCATCATCCAAATCAGCCACGGAACCGACGACGCCATTCCTAACTGGCAATTTTCCATCCTTCATAAAAAAATAAAAACTGCGACTTGAGCAACTTATTATCCTAATTACAGCCAAGACAGCCTTCATCATGTGCGGGCGCTACTCCCTTGGGCTGGTACGTCGCCGTACTGTCTGTTTGTTACTTGCAAGACAAGTCAAAATAAAAGCTGACAATACCCCCCAGAGACCAGCCCAGGTTCGCCAGATGTTGCAACAAGACAACATGCCGGTGGAAGACGCCCCTGAGGATGAAGGAGACAATGCACCCCGTCAATCATACAATTTCGCCCCTGGCTACCATGGCATCGTCTACCGGGCAGATACCCCGGACTGGGGCGCTGGCCCACATCGACATGCCAAGAAGGCCGGGGATGGCACGGAGGCAGCCGACGAGGTCGCTGATCAGGTTTCCTCCACATTTGCAAGCGTTGGTGACGGCTCCGGCTCCGATATCCACTACAAACTCCAGAGCATGAAGTGGGGGCTCATCCCCTTTTGGACAAAGAGAAACCCGGATTACGGAAGCATGATGAAGACGATCAACTGCCGTGATGATTCTCTGGCCCAGGGTGGCGGCATGTGGAACACCATGAAGGCACGAAAACGATGCATAGTCGTAGCCCAGGGCTTCTATGAGTGGCTGAAGAAGGATGGCGGCCGAGAGAAGATTCCTCACTTCGTCAAGAGGAAGGACGGGGCTCTGATGTGTTTTGCGGGTTTATGGGACTGCGTGCAATACGAAGGTAACTATCCATGCAAGCATTCTATCTAGCTCTGTGGTGACTGCAGGATTGATCTCGAACTGTGATACAGATGACGACAAGAAACACTATACATACACCATCATCACAACAGACTCAAACAAGCAGCTCAAGTTCCTCCATGACCGAATGCCCGTTATCCTCAATAATGGATCGGAGGAGCTGCGGACTTGGCTGGACCCCAAGCGTTACGAATGGTCCAAGGACTTGCAGTCACTGTTGAAGCCGTTTGAGGGGGAGCTGGAAGTCTATCCTGTCAGCAAGGACGTCGGAAAGGTGGGCAACAACTCTCCCACCTTCCTCATCCCCATAGATAGCAAGGAAAACAAGTCAAATATCGCCAATTTCTTCGGCAAAGGAACCTCGAATGTAAAGACCAAAACCGAAACCTCATCGCCGCCGCAGAAGCAGCCGGAAGTGAAGATAAAGAAGGAAGCCGGGTTCGTCGAGGAAGGTTCAAGAGATGATACTGCCAATGACGACGACGGCGAAACCCAGAAGCGCGAAGATGGAAAACACGCCGAGGACGACCAAGCCAAATCCGTTACCGGAGTTAAGCGCGAAGCGGAGGAAGAAGACATTTCCCCGGATGAGCCTCCGAAGAAAACCGCCAAGCCCACCCCGAAGGCCGAGAGCTGGAACCAGGTCGAAGATTAGTGCGACGAGCAATGGCACAAAAAGCCCTGAGAAATCAAAGCAAGCAGGCACTCGAAAGATCACCCAATTCTTCGGCAACAGCTCTTGAGATTCCATGAGAAACTCTTCTGTGAAGGAAGGCAGACACATTGTTCCAAGTCAGTCATGATGACGGATGATTCCTGAACCTGGGCCAACCTTGCTCTTGTCCCATATCAACCATCGTTGGCGCCGGGCGCTGTTCGTCTAGTTGGTTGGGGAAAAGGATAGACTTTTCTTTCTCCAGTAACGCATTGGAACAGGACGGCGATCACACCCTTTTTACATATTATAGGGAAGGCCCATCTACCGCAATTATGCACGTTGGTTCGCAGCTGTGAGAAGTCGGTATCGTTCATATCCAACCTGCTCTTTTCTCGATAGGCTGACATTCTCCACACATCCCAATATACATTGACAACAGTGTCCATCCCGGCCCGCTTCCCCGATACTTCTTTACTTATTCACTCATGCGGGCTGTCCAGTGCACGCATACGACGATGCATAATAGGGGCCTGTTATTGCATTAGCGCATTCTGTCATGCGCGAGCTAGGTGTCCAACCTAATGAAGAATACAGAACATGAATGGTTACAACTATATACCGTCACAGTGTACCTATATGCGCTTGTGTGTGCTACTTGCAGTCATGTTTGTCTTGCTTCCGCGTTGGTTTCAATATTTTTTTTTAAACACGGTACGGTGCTTACGTTACATCCACACGACATATGTATCTGCAGTTGGCTTAAAGTATATGATATGATTGATGTACATGTTGGTCCAGATAAAATGTTATATACACGAAGAAAAAAAGGGGATTTCATGCTTGTGGGCAAAGAGAACCAAAACCCAGGGTATAGCTGAAGTTCCTTGAAGGTTAGCAGGTCTTCCCGCCCGCCTTCGAGGTCCGTTCTTCACCTAAGCCGCCTTGATGCAGGCCTTGACCAGGACGCTATCGGTCCAGGTGTTGCCGTTCTTGGTAGGAGTCTCGCTGAGCTCGTAGCTGGTGGCGTCGAAGCCGCCGGCGCTCCAGCCGATGTAGCCGAGGAAGACGTCGGCGTTCTTGTTGACGAAGGCGATCTGCTCGCACAGGTACTTCTGGCACGAGGCCGTGTTGCCGCCGCCCGTCTCGGTGTTGAGGGCCTGGCGCTTGTTGGTGCGGAGCCAGTCGGCCAGCGGTGAGAAGGCGTCGTCGATGTTGTTGTGCGTGCACTCGGTGTGGGTGCCGCTGTTGTCCGAGTCGAGGTACTTGTGCACGTCGAAGACGAGGCCGGTCGTCGAGCCGTCGGGGTTCTTGACGCCCAGGAGCGCGGGGCCGCTGTTCTTGACGAAGGTGCCGGCCGACGTGTAGTCGGTGCCGGGCAGCAGGATCGTCTGCTTGGCGCCGGCGTTGCGGATGGCGGTCACGGCGGCCTGGGCCGACGCCGCCCACTTGGTCATGTCCAGGTCGTGCGGCTCGTTCATCAGGCCGAAGATGAGCTTGCTCTGGCTGGCGTACTTCTTGGCCAGCTGGCTCCAGAGGTCGGCGAACTGGTCGTTAGACGGACCGCCTTGGCCGACGATCTGACCGTTCCAACGGGCATCTGCGGCGCATCAGTCAGCATTCAAATCACTAAGGGTCCATAGCGATGTCTGCATATATATCTTACAGTTGTGGACCTGGCAAGACAGGTTAGCTTCGTTGACTCTTTACCGAAAACGTACACAGTAGGAGGGGTTGTATGCGACTTACATCAATAACACATGTAGCACCAGTCTGCAAGCAAGCCTGGACCAGCTGGTCATACTTTCCAGCGTTGGTCTGGTCCAGTGAGCCGCCAACCTTGTTGTTGACCAGGTATTGCCAGCCCACTGGGAGGCGGAAGATGTTCATATGGTCATCCTTGACGAAATGCTGCATCTGGCCAGCTCCATCGGCGCCATTGAGGGCGGACAGCGGAGGGTATGCCTTGCTGACATCACAAGATCCCTAGGTCCAGTCAGCCATCTGCGTCGAAGCGGAAGTATTCATGGGGTAGAAGCTTGCATACCGATGTGTCGCATCCGAAGTCGAAGCCCGCGATGTTTACTCCAACTGTGGACTATTAGCCTAGGTCTTGTACGGCATCAGGAGAAGGTGAGGGTTGGAAGCATACAGTATTGGGTGCCGGCCCGCTTCGCCACGGGACCTGCAGTAACAGCACTGGCAAGAGCCAAAGCGGCAACGAAAGGGGTATGCATTTTGAAAAAGAAACGAGAGTGTATTTGGCAAATATCAGGGGACTTGAGTGTAGAGCTTCGCTTGTAGGCTTGGGGCAGACGGCAAAAGTGATGCTAAGGAGGCGGCTCCCAGGCGAGTTATATACTTGGCATTGTCGGCTGTTTCCTTGAATTGCCGTCTGCTAGATGCGTCTTCCATCATTGAGACCGTTGACGCGGGTACTGGTATTAGCGGGCCCATAGTCAATATCCCTCGTGACGAGAGGCGGTTTCAGAGTGCGACTATTGCTGTACTCGGCAAGGGCTGCGTTGGCATAACGGGGAGAGGGAAAGAGGAATGAGATATGTTGATGTCATGGCGTATGGTACGCGCATAAGACCATTTTCGCTATTCTGCCCTGGTTTCCTCCTAGCTGGGCTCTGCTGCACGTCACGATGCGGACCCAAGTGTCTCCGCCTGATCGGAAAGTGTATAGAATAATCGCGGCAATCAGAGGTGAGTGGAACAGCGGAAGGAGGGTCGAGAAGAGGGTTGATCGGCAAACCGAAAGTGGGCTAATCCAGTTTGTTAGCGGTTTAGCAATGGGCGCTCGCATCAAGTTGTTGCAGATAAATCAATCAATCAATCTCATCACTCAATAACCTACCCTCTTAACCTCTGTTCGCCGTTGGTAGCGAGACAAGAACAAGCTCAGCTAAGCTTTGACCTGTTCGTCCCGCATCTTGGTGACTTACATCAACATACATAGGACTCGAGCTTTTGGCGATTGCTTCACGCCTGGGTTATTCCCGGTTGCAGCACTCTACACTGCAAGCCATGGTCTCTGATTCGTACGCCCCAGCTTGCCGAGCTCCAGAAGCGGTAATGACTCAGCGGCAGCGCTAAAAGGCTAAAAGTACAATCCACCTCAGCACTCACCACCGGCACGGCGGCACTCAGCTCCTCCTACGTCGTGTCGTGGAAGGCATCAAATCTCATGATGCGTTGTACTCTGAAACGATTGAGATAAATGCCCTTGTGGCTTCATCGTCCTGACGTATCCGTCAAGTACATCGTCGTATGAAAGCATTAGGTAACTGACGGGAAGCTACAGCTGAGTGTTGTTTCCTCTCTCCGACGATATGGTACGATAATAAACAACATATTCATAACCATACCGAATGAAATGAATTACCTTGATGGCAGGGACAACTAACAATGCCGACAATTGTCTCTCTCTTTTCTATCCATCATTTGCATCTCCTACATACCCTTCTCGTCCATCATTGCTGAAGCTGGATAGGTCTTGTCTGGGGCAAAATAATTTGCTCAACTCTCCTCCACAGATCAGTTAACGAAAGCGGCGGCTGATGAGCCTTTTCATCGGAAGGACGAGCCGGGTAATTGACGATCTGCTGCGATAGCCCACCTCACCAAGAGAGCTGACCTGCATATACCACTTTCTCCGTTGTCCTTAGTGACACAGCAATTGGCCTGAAGAGGAAATGCGGAAGGGGTAGCGTTCCCCGGCGGTCTAAGTGGGTCATAAGAAACAGCCTGCTCCCGTCTCCCCTTCGCAACCTCGCGGCAACGACATCCATAGACGCGTTGCTCTCATTCGAACGAGGGCGCTACTCGCGGCAGTTCAAGGGACAAGAAGGTGTGCGACGAATCGCCATGAGAGTAGTATCGAGGGGGGCGGGTTCTTGGGCTGGGCACCAAGATGCATGGCCAGTTAAGTTGGGGCTCGATAGAGCGGCAGCAGCCATATAGCACGCGTGGTATAGGCTGCTGAGCCGTCTCTGGGTTGTACGGGTCGTATAAGGAAATATGAAAGGGTAAGCTCGTGTTTTATCCAGATCGATTCTTCAATCTAGGCGCATCTTGGCTCGTCAAACGCCCCTGGACATGTTCCGTTTGCACCGCCTCCAACCAAGAGGAGGGTGTAGCCGGCAGGTTTCCCGATTGGCGCTTTGCGGCCCGGGACTTCGCCGGCCCGTCTGGCGGGAATCACAACATGCGAGATTCCCTGACGGCATTTGACACCCAGGCGGCCGTGTTCAGTCCTTCCCCAAGAAATCCAGTCCTATGCTAAGTGAGGGGGGAGGCATAAGGGCATAACAGGCTGGTGGTCGCACCTCCTTGCAGCCAAGCAATGAACACACCACATCATATTCATACCCTTGTCCGAATACCCCGGGACATGTTTTGGGGTAACGTGGGGTCCCAATCTCGGTCCACTCACCCCCAACAAGAAAACATCCGAGTAGCAACTGGAAACTCGAAAGCCCGAGTCTAGCCAAGCGACGGTCAGTATCGATTGACCAGTGCCTGACTCATCAGCAGGATCTGGTCTTAGATCGGACGAAACGGCCGACATTACCGCTTCGCTGTGAAATACTTTCTGGATGACGCCTGTATCTCCCCTGCCTCCGTGGCTTGGCTTCTCCCAAGGCCAATTCAGCATGCTGAGAGCGGTATGTACAGCGGGCCCGCTTGCTGCTTTAATATTGCTGACACCTGCTACCTTATTCAATGCATTGTATTCGAAGGCCGGTGCCTCGAAACCGCGCCAGCTGACACAATGACTTAGCAAATCCGGTGGTCACAGCCTTTGCGGGCCAGGAGGCGAATCCTTTCGGTGATATAATCGAAATTGATGGCCTCCCGGCTGCTTGGGCCTGGCCAGGGTCCAATATGCCTCCGAGCTCTATTAGGTCTAAGTCGGCCCTCTCCGTCGACGGCCTACCCAATGAATACAATCTATCTTCTGCTGTCTCCCGGAAGACCGTTGGATGCCATCCATGCAGCTCTCTGCAATCAACGAGCCATGATTCCGGCTAATGCCCAAAGGGTCAAGTGTCCCTTGAGCTTTCCCTTGTGACTCGGGGGCTGACCATCTATTCCGTCCTGTTGGTAATGTTGGTAATGCCTAGATCAGCATTGGGTTGTTTGCTGCCTATGGATGTTTCGGCCATTAAATACCTCCATGCCCTGCCTCTTTCAGCTGTATCTCATCTGCCGCAAACCCAGGTCTAGTTTGGCTCGTCGCAGTTTCCAATATGAAGGGATTCGCAGCGCTTACGGCAGCCTGCTTAGCAGCTTCTTGTATGCCCTTTCAGTTCGCCAGAAAATCATATGCTAACTATATGTAGACTTCGAGCCAATCCTGGCTCAGAAGACGGCGTATACCGATCCCAAAACAGGCATCGAATTCGGCACGTGGACGCAAGGCACTGGCTTCACCCTCGGTATAGCCCTCCCTAACGATGCCTTGACCACTGCCGCCAATGAGTACATCGGCCTGCTGGTAAGTACTGGGTTTATGTACGCTTCTGCTTGATTCTAAGGTATCCTCCTAGCGATGCACTGGTGGCTGGTGCGGAATCTCCCATGGCCAGTCGGGACAGATGACCCAAGCCCTGCTCCTCATGGCCTGGCCCCACGAAGATGAAGTCTTAACCTCCTTCCGCTATGCCACCGGCTACAGCATGCCGGTGTCCTACAATGGCGACGCAAAGTTGACCCAGATCTCTTCGAGTATCAATGGCTCAACCTATGAGGTTCTGTTCCGCTGCCAAAACTGTTTCTCTTGGGACCAGGACGGCTCGACTGGGTCTGTTTCCACGAGCGAAGGTTTCCTTGTCCTCGGGTGGGCAACAGCCAACACTGCACCATCGAACCCTGCCTGCCCGACTGGTATACGTTTCGGACAACACGTCGCATTTGGCCAGTTCGGTGCCGAGCTCGAGGGCACGAATAATGAGGCGTATGCGGAATGGGCGGAGCTGGCGACGAATACCGTCAATGGCGACTGCGGAACAACAACTACGACCACATCGTCTTCGACCACGACACCAACGACAACGCCAACCGCACCCCCTGTGGCTTGCCCAACCCCAACAGAGGCTACCTATGACTATGTTGTCGTTGGAGCTGGTGCAGGTGAGTTTCTTTTGAGCCAAGCAACTTGCGATGTTCGTCTTGTCATTGCTTTTGTCTGACTATGGTATTTAGCCGGTATCCCCATCGCGGACCGCCTGAGCGAGAAAGGAAAGAAGGTCTTGCTGATTGAGAAGGGTCCGCCGTCGTCGGGGCGGTACAACGGCACCTTAAAGCCCGAGTGGTTGGAGGGAACGAACCTGACGCGATTTGATGTTCCAGGTCTCTGCAATCAGATCTGGGTCGACTCGGCAGGTGTTGCCTGTACCGACACAGACCAGATGTCAGGCTGCGTCCTTGGTGGCGGTACAGCCGTCAACGCTGGACTTTGGTGGAGGGTGAGTGGCCCCTGATCGCATATCAGCATATCCGAGGGAAACAGTCTGACCGTTATAGCCTAACCCCCTTGACTGGGATAACGAATGGCCGAAAGGCTGGCAATCGAAGGATCTTGCTGCAGCAGAGAGCCGGACTTTCGAGCGCATTCCCGGAACCAACAACCCCTCGCAGGACGGTCTTCTCTATATGCGCCAAGGATATGACATTCTCTCGGATGGCTTCAAGAAAGCTGGCTGGACGAACGTTGAACCTAACAAACAGCCCACGATGAAGAACCACACCTATGGCCGTACCGAGTACATGTTTTCGCACGGCGAAAGAGGAGGACCAATGGCGACCTACCTGGTATCCGCGCTGCAGAGGCCAAACTTCTCCCTCTTTATGAATACTGCTGTCAAGCGAATCGTTAGAGAAGGTGGCCATGCTACAGGCGTGGAGCTTGAGTGCAGCGGCGAGGGTGGCTTCGGCGGAAAGATCAACTTGACTCCCAAGACCGGCAAGGTGATTTCGGCTGCTGGCACTTTCGGTTCTGCCAAACTGCTCATGCGAAGTGAGTTGCGCATCCATCCAGATACCCGTGAGACCGTACTAAGACGATAACAGGTGGAATTGGTCCTGCTGACCAGCTCGCAATCGTCGCGAACTCCACTGACGGGCCTACCATGATCTCAAAGGACTCCTGGATCAACCTGCCAGTTGGCTACAATCTCGCTGACCATCTCAATGTGAGTACCTCGGAACAACAACTATCCTTGGAGATTCTAAAATTATCTTCCCCAAGACTGATGTTTACGTCACCCACCCTGGCTTCGTCTTCTACGACTTCTACGAGGCATGGACCGATCCTAATGCCTCCGATGAGGCAAGCTACTTTGGTATGTACTGGGCAATGGATTCAATCAGTTCCGGGTTTGAGACTGATGGCTTGATCAGCAAACCGAACCGGTATCTTCACCCAAGCCGCTCCTAATATCGGGCCTATGGTATGTCTACTCGCGCCCAGAGGATTACTGGATACTAACGTCTATTCCAGTTCTGGGACGAGATCGAAGGTTCCGATGGTATCGTCCGACAATTGCAATACACTGCGCGGGTGGAGGGAGCAGACAAGACAGGAACGAATGGTAAGCGATCCTCTGTCACTCCATGTCTCAGCCGCTTTGGGAAACGGTAACAGTACACTGACTATGACTTGAACGTCCCCCTAGACACTATGATCATGAGCCAATACCTGGGTCGCGGCTCCACGTCCAAGGGAAGAATGACCATCACCCCCGCCCTGAACACCTACGTCGCAGAGCATCCTTACCTCCGAACTCCTGGTGACAAGGAGGCCGTGATCAAGAGTCTGAACAACCTGCGCTCGGCACTGGGCAACTACCCGAACCTGACCTGGGCCGTGCCGCTGAAGAACGTGACAACCGAGGCATACCTGGACACATTAGTCGTCAGTGCATCTGCACGAAGATCTAACCACTGGATTGGTAAGTCCTGCCCGGTCCCGTCCTTCTCGTTCTCAATTCTTGTATAGGGAGAACTAGCTAACACTATTGCCTCCTTTTCTTCACTACTAGGTACTGCGAAGCTAGGTCTGGACGATGGTCGTAAGCCGAACGGCACCGCCGTGGTCGATCTCGACACCAAGGTCTACGGTACCGACAACATCTTCGTCGTGGACGCTGCCATCTTCCCCGGCATGATGACGGGCAACCCGTCGTCCATGATCGTTGCGGCTGCGGAGTATGCTGCCCAGAGGATCCTAAAGCTACACTGAACCTCTTCTTAGCTGAGAATGCACTGTTGTTCCAGTCAGGAGAGGAAGGCAGGGGGGAAGGAGATTCGATTCTTTGTCTGTACTTAGTTACTTCCGGGGTATAACTGGGCTACCCGTTCAGGGGTTTCGAAGCCAACCAATCACTTTTGGATCGTGTGCATGTGCATACCGGTGTATACGTACACTCCCTTGCGCATACCCGTTAGAGCATGTCGCAGCCTTTCCCCCTTTTTCCGTCTCCAAATTCTTGTTTTCGCGTGCTCGATTCCACTCCTGATTTTTCTGTTTCCTTGAGTGCAAGTTTGTGTAATACCGTGTTGTGCCGGTATGCATGTGTAGCATGCGTAAAGTAAGCAGGAAGGAGTTGGACGGATCAAACCGTAAACTTACCAAGCCTATGGTAGGAGTCCGAAGTCAACTCCAAACTTCGCACCAGTTTTGTTTTAGCCTTTTATTGATCCTTCCCTTTGAATACGAAGTCATCTATAGGGGGTAATTTTCTGACTTTGCGAATCTGAAATATTCCGGCTGAACCTTCGGCAGCCTTCTCGTCACAGGAACGATCCCACCAACCACTTATTCCTCTTCTTTTTGCCTCGTGTAGACTCCTTTCCTCCTGGTAAATTGGGCATTGCATATGATTCGGAAAGAGGCCAAGTGAGGCAAAGTATGCGAGGAAGAACTAGCCAGCTTTTTATTCCCCTTACCATTGCCCTTTCAAATAGTTAGCACACACGCTCCAGGTACAGGCAGTATAGTATAGAAGGAGTACCAATTATATTTCACAGTACGGGCTCAGCTTAACATATCCTCGATGCAGCAGCCGCCTGGCTCAAAAGCATGCACATCATCCAAAGTTTCATCCCAGCTTTTCGCCCTGGAGCCCTTCGGCCGAACTATCGTTTATTGACTATCCTTACTACCGACGAACTGCGGGAAGGGGTTGGTAAAAAGGGGCGGGAGGGAGGTGTGGGGGGGCTGGGAAACCTCCAGGGAAGTTTCTTCATCTACATAGACTTTGCTGCGTTACATCGTGTCGAGTTAGTTCTCTTCCCTCCTCCCTTCAACAAGCGAAGTAAGAAGGGGGATAAAAGTGAGTCGTCAACCATCCTAAGTCAGTAGGCTGCGGAGCCCTGCATTGGGCTTGACGCCCAACACTTGTCAACGACGGATGTGCGTGGCGCTGGACGGGACGCTGCAGCTGCAGCTGAGCGTGACGGCACACGTTGCCCACGAAATCTCCGAGAGGCTAGCTGCAGCTTCCATGTTCGATTTCGTCCCACAGATGGGTTGTTGTCGTTGACTCTCTCTCTCTCCCCTCCTTACCTTGATGTCCTCCTTTGCCAAGGCCCCTCAGGGAGCAAACGCTGGAAATATCTCGTTTGCTCCTGTCTCAAGCCGTGCTTGGAATTTTAGCGCTTCGTTTCCGTCCCACTTCCCCCTCTCCCTTATTTTCTTCCAACGGTTGCTTGACCGCCTCGAGATGGGCAATCCGGAAAGAAGACCCGCCCCCGAAGGCTTCATGCACATTCGTGTAGTCCAGGCCATGGGCCCGAGAATGGAAAGCAAACATACATACACCGGTCGGGAGACGACCATACGCTCGACAAGCACAAATTTATCAAAGCCCAAATCCGTCACCCCAAGTCGTCTCCCGCCCGCCGTCCGTCAGTTCTTTCGGATGACGTGGCTCTACTGATCGAGCGAAAGAAAACGGGAGGCGGCGGCAGCGCTTGATAGCGAGGCGAGACTAGGAACTACCTTGCGGGAGGGGGTCTGGAGGATGTTATGCATCATCGCAGTTGCCTTTCTCGCATGTGAACCGTTGCCCGCCATGCCCCTCGACCCTGTCTTATGCAGACATGTCATCGGGTGGGGACGTTCGTGTGCCCCGCGTGGATTACTTATCGAGGAGTAGGTAGTGTATCTGTCGTCTGGCTTTGCCATGCCGTGTGGCCATGTCTTCATGCTGCTCAGCGAGTAGTGCTTGTATGCTTACACGAGCTGCTTCCGTATGTCCTGCCTGTAAAGCTACCTAGTAGGATACGGGTAGGATCAAACTACTCGTTTCTCATGGATCGCCCGGAAAAGTCAAACAAGGATAATTAATCAAACGTCGAAAATGATTTGACCTTTTCTTTTTCTCTCTCTCTCTGTCTCTCTCTTCCCTTCTGCATGCACTCACAGAGGCGAATCCGTCGAAGATAGAATCAATTCCCGAATTGCCTTTAGTTTTGTGCCAGATTCCTAGCAAGTTCCGAGAAATCCAAATCGATGATTTTGGGGGTCGTATGCACCAGGCTGGGTTCAGGGCTGGTGATTGCTGCCGGGGGTCGAATGCAGATGTGACATGCGGTCTGCAACCGCGCTGCAGAAAGAGTCATTTCACAACTGGCCAGACTGAAGACGATGTCCCGTTATCCCTGACCATATTGGCGGCCCGGCGCATTCGCCTATAGGTACTTGTTTGTGTTCTAAGGATGAACTTCGCATGCCTCCGGGCGCGGGCAGTAGACGCCCCGAGGTAGTATGTACTCTGTCGACAGAGCCGTCGTCATCCATGTCATCGGTGGATAGATGGATGCGTGGCCAAGGGACGAACCGTTGGAGCATTGGATGATCTCCGAAAGCATTAATTCGGATGCTCAAGCGATTGCTGCGAGCAGGGACAGGCAGCTGTCGCTTTGCATGAGTTGTAGAGGTGGTCTTGCCCTGCAGCCAGAACAGGTTGCAGCTATTTTGAGTGTCATGGTGGGGAAGCCCAGCCAGGCAGTAAATCATTAAGCTTCGGGATAGCTATGTATTTGATATACTACATTTTTGGTTGCCTCCATTCCCATCAATTGATGACCTTGTTTACCTCGTAGTAACGAACACTTGCATCATCTCGAACCAAAGGTCCTCCCTTTCCAATAGTCGTTCGTAATGGAAGTTGTCGACGTTTTGCGTCTCCAACGCCAATGCATCTTTCCTAATCCGACCAAACGAGGCGCCCTGGGCCCGACATGATTGGCCAAATTACATGAGCAACTCGGAGACCTCCTGGTTTCCGGATTAACATGGGGGTTTTCTGGCGTAAGCCACTCGCTCGTGCCTAGGTCAACTTACGCTACTACATACAAGCCACGCAGGGTCATTTGTCGTAGCAACCGCAAACCTTGACATATCCAAGTCAAGCCGTAGCCACCACGAGCTTACAGCTTACAGGGAGAATCACACTAGGTTACCAGACTCAATTATCCGGGCGCATGCTACATTTAGAAACGGGTACTTGGGTAACGTTTACGGGCGGGAAAGTCGTACCAGTCCACACCAGCCTCCTCGCCGCGAGGAGAAACCCAGCCAAGACGAGAAAGAATTGCGGATGAGAGGAGTTGAAGCCTGCATGGCAGGCCAATACGAGCACTTACGACTATTGTCGCGACCATGTCAGACTTAGGAAAGCCACAGCTGCATAGCCCAAACGAGGTGTCGTCCAAGTTGCGGTTCAAGTCAGTGCCCTTGGTTTAAATGTGCGCAACGGAATCCCACGTTGTCTTGTGTCTTGGATCCGGAACGTCCGAAACGCTTGAACTGTCACTCCCGAAAAAAGAATTAACCTTAAAACCCAGACGTTCGCAATAGAGACAGAGAGAGGAAACGGCACAGAAAAGGAAATGGAATGGGAAGGCCAGGCTGCCCAGGCAGAGAGGCAAGTCGGGGGGACGGGCTATGACAAAGATGGCATCTTCCACCAGCTAGCTTGAAACGATTTCTCATCTCGACTTCTCAAACCTCGCTCCCATCCAGAGACGGCCTCATCAATGTCGTATGTAGGCAAGAAAGAGAAAGAGTCGTTGCGCCGTTTGGCCTGATGGTCCAGACGAGTCAGTGAGTGCCGAAGATTCAACCCACGTTGTGGCCTTGTATCAACGAGCCGAAGACGAAGGGACGAGATATGTATGATGTATTTCGTCTCCCCCTCCCGTTCTCTGCTCGGTAACACTTGTGGGTTAGTGTAGCGATCTGCTTTCTGCCTTTCCTTTCTTCTTACTCTTACTCTTCCTCGGCACACAACAGCTACTCGTCATTCAGCAATGACCCTCTCAAACCGCCCCCGGTCCCACCCCGGTCAAGAGATGAAACCGACAGGATGTCAAGTCAGCACAGCTGGGCCTGCTTTGCGCTGCGCTCGGTATGGATAAAGCTTTTAGCGTAACAATCACCCAGGATTCGCATCGGGTTGGTTGTCGATGATCTTCTCAAGGGGGGGGGGTCAGTCGGTACGTAACTACACACACACACACACACATACTTTGGGAGTGCATGTGTGGTCGGTCGCGGTTGTGTGTCAGTGACGAGAGGCTCTCTTCTCCTATGAATCGCAATACTGGTTAAGAAGAAAAAGAAGAAGAAAAAAAGAACGGAGCCCCGGGGACACACCTGCTGGGCTAGCCTAAGAGGAGCCAAGAGACGAAGCAGCACGTAACTTTATATTTGTCGTCGTCCGTCCATGCATGTAGTGACGAAGTGTAATCAAGATCCTCATGCCATCGATACCTTATTAATCCCTTGGCCAATGCGATGCAAATACTGTAGTACTGCAGCAATACAGAGTGTGCTATGGTTCACTAGCAGTAGGGATATACCCTTAATCTGGTCCGGCATTTCAAATAACCAAGCTGATGGATGGATGGATCATGGATGTCGATAGATTTGATGATCTGAGAAGCTAGTAGTAGCAGAGGACCCGAGGTTGGGTAGTGAACGATCAAACAATATGCATTCACGACTACTGTCATGACATGAACTATCCAACCCATCCTTCCGTCCATCCAGCCATCCCATCCGCGATATCTGCAGGGCAAAAAAGCAAGGCGAGGCGGGTTCAGGGCTGCTAGTGCATCCTTCAAGGGTCGGGCGCTGTTGGACAGTGGACAGTGGACAGTGGACAGTGGCAAATCAATGGGTGTGGAGACGGGTGTGACATGCATGCCGGCAAACCGAGACGAACGAACATCCTTTTAGGGCTGGCCAATACCCGTATGCACTGGATAATTACGTGTGTAAACATGTAGGTATGCTACGGTATACGAGTATAGAAGAGCACTGCTGGCTTGGAGTATATACTCACGATGATCAAGCATGATAAAGGCCATCACCATAGGGCTGTCCTAGACTTGTGGATTCTCTTTCGGTGCAGCAACCGAGTTGGTCTAGGTCACCTAGGTACCTAGGTTAATAGCAAACACATACCCCATACAATATTACCTCTCTTCTCCCGGGCATCACAAATGACTGATGCCGTGATTTGAATTATTCATCTCATCCTGTACGAATACAGCAGCAGGTTCCAGTCCAAAGGGGCAAACTGGACTAGTCCCTATCGGACTGGCTTCGATGGCCTGATCTTCGCAGGTCCTAGGTTGATTGCTACAGGGGGCTAGCGCTAGGCTGGAGACTTGCATCGAGCGCATGAAGTTCGGAGACCCCATAGACTTGACATCAAATTCAGCTGAAACACGACAAGCCCTCTGTGACTCGACATCCACTTCTCACCTGTCATCTGGTCACCTCCAAGTATGGGATGACACTCCAATCGCAGTCGTAGCAGCGTCTCTTATTACTACTATTATTCCCAATGGCGCGTGGTAGCGATACAACCTCAGATTGGACCATGAGCGAACCGAACCCCCTGGTTCCCACGACCAACCTCACCCGGGTATGGTGCAGATGCGCGCGGCCTCGGCAAACATTGACGGCTATTTTTGCATCATCACCCTTGCAAGCATGTAGAAGCCCCGGCCGTCAGTTACTGTTACAGAAAACAGAAGGGACGGAAACCCCCCAAATAAGCTTTTATCCCAATGGACCAATCGCATCCCCTCAATGGCATCTGTCCAATTGAAGCTTAGCTGATGAATCTTCAGAGACTTCAGCGTATCTCATCCGTCTCTACCAACTTTGCGCTGGGGCGCGTTCTCGGATTGTCGCCATGACTAGTTGCAAGGTGCTGTATCGTCAGGCTCTACCAGATCCGGTATAGATGCCATAGCATTAGCTAGGGTCGCCAAAAAGGCCTCAAGGCACCCGTTCCATCCCATCGCAAGGAGCGACGGTTAAAGAAACAATCGGCGCCGGTGCAGCGTTGCTGTGAGATGAAATTGAATGAATACCTTAACCCTTAGCCTACCTCCTCCAGTAAGTACTGGACAGTACCTCTTTGACAGCAGTCGGACTGGCCCTTGGAGAAGGAAAAAAAACAAGCACACACGACCCCTAATACAAGGAAGTACGCATGTCAACATGCCCGTCAACTAGATCGGACCATTCTCTGAACGAGCACGACAGTTTGCCTGTCTCGCAGCGATCGGACGGTCGCTGGCGTGTCACACGACCTCCTAGTACCTGAGTCGGAGAATAGGAATTAGGAATAAGAATACGAAATGTATGCATTTTAGATGCATCAGCGCTGCATTTCGAGGGTCTTTGGTGTAAGAGCTAATAGGAGCCTCGACCGCAGACTACTGCAGGTCAACCACAGGACACCCTGACAAGACGACACTACCCAACTGGAATCTGCCGCCTCACCGCGAAGCTACTGCGGCAACTGCGTGTGGCTGCATATCTTATTGATTGACGTATGTACCTGTCTAAAAGAAAGGTACCGAATGCGTTTGATTCGATTGAGATGAAATCTGATAGCTGGCATTGGCTTTGGCACTGGCACCGGCATGGCAGGGCATTGACGGCTTGGCCGGCCATCGCAGATACTGTATGTATGTACATATTGCGCACGTATCCGATTAATTGGTTCATTCCATCATTCATCAATCAATCAATTGATTAGGTAGATTAGCCCGTGACGGTGTGGCGATGAGGATGACAACGACGACGACTTGGAGTTCGCCATGCCCATTGCAATGCGATGGATGCGGCCTTTGCTACGACTAATACGTACTAATAAAAACACTGGATCCTTAGTCACGTACGTACAGTTAAGCTACAGCAGCTCCGAATCAACCGGCAGCGCGATCCCAGGGCTAGCTTTCAACTAAGCAGGCGTCGTCGTGGGCGCAGTCGGCTTGTCCCGGGCCATTGTCGGTTGGCCCTATTCGCCCTATCCCGGATGAAATACTCTGTGCAAGCATCCGGGCCTCTCTATCGGCCAGAGGCTAATCCGGTCACAGATCGCGCAGCTCTCAGGCTATGTCCTGGGGAGGGTACGTGCGGCGGTTCAATGTAGTAGACAAGAACGAGGTCGTTCGTACTGAGGTTTCAAGCCGGTTGCCAGGTCTCAGCCTGCAGATCTCTGCTTTTTGGAACGCTGCGCCCCAAGTGTTAACATTTCTGCTATCGCATACTCGCTCTGCCTCTTCCCACTCTTCTTGCAACTGCCAATCGAACCTACGTCGTACCGGAAACGGAGCAGGGTGTTCTTCTGGAACAACGTTGTCTTCTTCCACGAGCCTCAGAAAAACAAGAGACACGGGCAACAGCCCGTGGCCCGGAGGGGCCCTGTCTGGGCTGTCTGGGGGGTTCTTCCAATTGGGAATTCTCAAACACCCCTGGTCGGGCCGTACCCTGCGCTGATCACGGTTCAGACGAGCAACCTGACGCCATGATCTTTTGACGGACCCTTTGCCCTTGGGTAAGAAAAAAAAAAAGCGCCAGGGTTTTTGCTCTTCCAAAACGACCGGCATATTCTCGTCAGGCCCGAATCAGACAAGAATCCAGCACGCAACCTGACAACCACGGCAGACCAAGAAAAGGATGCACCCCCCTGTCGCCCGTCCTGGACAGGCTATATCCTGGCAGCTTACCTGGGGCCTGGATCTAAAACAGCCAACCGGGGAATTGTTGACCGCAGGCCCAAACCTATTGTGGGGAAGGCCAAACATCGCTGCCCACCCCCTCGACGCAATGCATAGTGTGAAGTATCTCTGTGTAGCCGCAGGAAGGAACCTTGACTAAGTATCTAGCCATGGGAACGCTGGTTGGTGGTAGTCGTCCTTCATACCCAAAATTGAATCCTGCTGCCACCGAAAACATGGACTGCATTTGCCTTCTTTTCACACACCAGCTCCTGTCTGTTCTCTTCCTCTGTGACTCTAGACTGTTCTCGACTATACACTTTCCAAGAGACTTTCCCTATTAGTGCCCAAAGAGCTTTAGCCTCGACAGAGTACGACTCCTTTCCTCCCTCGGATACCCCAGTCATCCTCTCCCACCTAGACTTCAAACCGCTATTGTCTTCAGATGCTGCCCTATGTTCATGCAACACTAGCACAGCCTCCCCGTTTTCCCTGCCTTTCAGATCGATACCCTGTCCTTTCCTTTTGACCATCTTCGTGCTTGTCCTACTCGCCCTATCCTTGGTCCTACTTACAGTGACCCCCCCTTCATTTCTTGCCCAATATCGTTGCTGTGTGGCCCTGTTGACAGCGGCCGCATCTGACTATCATCACTCACTCACTAGTGCTCTGGAGCCCATCTCCAAATCTCCCTCTCCCTCTCGTCTTCACCTGTCTTGTTTCAGATATTATTTACTCGAGTCGGCCAGCCAGGAGTGGAATGAGATCAGTGCAAAAGGGAACCCCTCATCTCATCCTCTCCATTCTTTGGATTTGCACAAGGAAACGACACGGCCACTCTTGAATAAGACGTACGTCTCAAGTATATCCCGTCAAACAGCAAGAGGAGGCCATCTCTGCTATTTGTTTCCTCCCTTCGGTTCTCCGTTGATCCGATTCACCAGCACGGGCTAGTTACCTGGTTGAGGTATCTAGACTCTCGCATCCACACAGCTGCTCTGCCCCATGCTGTTGTTTCGGCTGTTTCGATCCGTTTGCCCATGTCAGTGCGGACAGTTCACATCGATCCCACCACTCTTCTGATAATCTTATCCCACAGGAGAACCCCCCATCCGAGTATCAAAAGACGGACGAATCCCACCACTATAACCGCTCTGGGTCCTCTTTTTCCTACATCTTGCCCAACTATCACCCCCTTGGATTCGTCTCACCAGCACATCGTCCCTCTGGTAGTCGGAGTGCTCCAGTTACCAAAACTAGACGACTGCACCAAGGCTGGTCGACCTTAGAGGAAGAAGACCGGATCAGGTTCCATATACGACGACTGACAGTATAGCACAACATCCCAGGAGCTTGGACATTATTATTACGTGTTGACGACATTTGCGTGGAAACGGCATCAAACGACCATTCATCGCTACTGGACTGAGCGTGATTCAATATTGAGGAGACTATTTAAGTCTGATAGTGCTTTTGGCCGCTTCAGCTTATACAGGAATTTGGAGGAATATCGGTTTTTCGGTGGCACATCTCGCAGGGATCGGATTGTTTCTGGACGAAAGCTTCATCACATCTCAGTTTGACACTGGCCGGATCCGAAAGCACTGGTTGCTCCGCATCCAACAACATCTGCGAAGGTCGCGCCGTTTTCAAGCCCCATAATGGACGTTACAGCCATGTTGAATACGTCGGGAGCGGCGAAACGAGCGGAACAGGAGGGCTCTTCCGGTCCGACGCCCACACAATCGGTGATCGATGGGTCGACGGCGTGCTCCTCAATAGTGCCCACCCCATCGCCGGAGAAGACACCCCCGAGGCGCACGTGCGAGTCGAGGGCCTCTAATCGCAGCAGGACGCCGTGGGACGCGGGTGGCTATTCGTTGGGGCTGACGCTGGACATCAAGTCGACGCAGCCAACCGTGCAGACGACGGCCATACAGGGCGACTCGCCCGTGGACACAGCCAGTCCTGAGTCCCTGCGGCACAAATTCTCGGACAGCCACAGCAGCCTGTCGTCGTACACCTCGTCGGCGAACTCGGCGTCGCACTCGCGATTCTCGTCCATGTCCACCGTGAGCGGGTTCCAGATCGGTGCCGGCCTCACCGACATGGTCACGCTCGACACGAGCTGCGACAACCTGGACTCGGCCGTGAGCCGCATGTCCGTCATGGACAACACGAGGCGGGCGTCGAATAATCGGGACGGCGGCTTCTCGCCCGGCATGGGCTCAGATGATCCGACGTCGATGCCGCAGCAGCAGCAGCAGCAGCAGCAAGGGGGGAGGAGGCCGGGTTCGCCTTCAGACGCGATGCTGATGTCGCGGGGTATGCAGGGCATCCAAGGGGCAGATCGGATGAGCCCACAAGATATGACAAAGTAAGTTGAAAAAACCCAACTCAATTGGGCCCCCTCTTTGATTTGAATCTGTACCTTTTTTTTTGTTTTTTTTTTGGTCTGGTCATGAAGACTTCGAATGGTTGGCCAAATGTGGATGAGCAAAGGGGGGTAGTCCTCCACGTGCCTGCTTTGACTAGCACATCCATCACCGATTGTCACCAGCATTCACCTTCAGCTGCCGCTGTATTCACATTAAGCAATTGTGATAACATTCTGGTGGCCGTGACTGCATCCTATCCATTTCCAGCTGCCCATCATTCGTTCTTCCCAATCGATTGCTCCAGTGTTGGTCGTGTGTGTCCCTTTATCCATCTGCACAACATCCAATCCTTCACTGTTCTCAACTTCAGATTCTTTTATTTTGTCCCCTGCTATTATCAGATACTCTGCGACGTCCCAGCGGCTTTCCCCCAATAAGAAGAATCAATTGTCTTACCCACAGTTGAAGTTGGCATATCATCTATTCGACGGCCATCCTGTCTGCGTGATAGGGTCTGTGTCGCCATCGCAACATCACAGTCCCTGTCACAGCTGCAGTGTGGTCGCTAGTTGGCAAGTTTGATCTCCTTACAGCAAGTGGTCTTCCCATTGTCTTACCCGGTGGTCTGGTGAGCATGTATGGCTGTGCTCGTCAAGTAGGAGGCTTGCGAGCACATCTTTCAGTCCATTACGGCTTCACTTCTTTGAAAGCCTGTGGGAGCCTACCCTGCGCCTATACCCCTATTCTCACCGTTAAGGTGTATCCTATTCTCGCCGCAAGAGTCTACCCTAATCTCGTCGACAACTCGGATTTCCACCGAGACCGCAGTGTCTGTCTTGCCCCTTATCTCTCCTCCCTTTTCATTGGCGAGTGCCCCAACGATTGCCCATCCTATACCTTTCCCTTCTATCGCCGCTTTGCTTCCCCGGCGAGTGGTCCAAAGATGGTTTCTTGGTGCCTTCTCTTGTAACCGGGGAGTGGTCGAAAATAGTTCCTTATACCTTTTCGTGTAACCGGAGAGTGATCGAAAATTGCTTATCCGCTTCTCCCCCCTTGAATCGAGGATATATTCACTCCCCAAGCACTTCTACCAACCTATTTTAGGGCTCCGTCTTCCAGCTGATCACAAACACTCATCTGCATCTTTATTCGGTCATCACTCGTCTGACTCGGCGCATATTTTGCTAACATTAATTCCAGTCCCAGGGAATTCAGAGCAGACTTGTCCTATCTAGCACCACCAGATCTCTCCAAAGTACACAAGAGAGCTCTTTCAGCCCCAGACTTCGCCTCAATTGGCGCGATAGATCAGATATTTCCTTCCTTGCCTCAGACGTTTCAGCCGACACCACCTCCCTCCCACCAAGGCGACCTTCGCTCTAGCTACAACATGGATGCTCTCTCAGCTTCGCCAGTCGACAACACGGTTGCTTCTATTAGTTCAGACATAAAGTGTATGTACATGGACAACTGTGACACCGGCTCCCAGCCTCGCAAGGCCATCTCGCACATCTTCGGTCGCAATAAGTTGTGTACTCGCATGATTCCTCAGCATGTATGGGTTCATTTCTGCCGCAAGCATTACCAGCGCAGCCGCTATCGCAACGCCCAAGAGTGGGCTAAGATCCAATGCGAGCTCGTCCAGAAGCAGATCCAGCGAGTGCAGTCCTGGAGCGACGACAACAAGAGAGCTGGGCAGTCCGGTGTCGTCCAGGACTGGTCTCTCTCTGTTCGAAAGCGTGAGCAGAAGCGTCTAGATGACAAGGGTACCTCCGGCAAGAAGCGACCTTACCGTGAGGAGAGCGAGGACGACGAGGATGCTATTGACCGCGCAGTTCTCAATGGCACTGCCGTACCCGCCTGGCTGCTGAGCAAATGCGGCAGCGGCTATGCTACCGAGCAGATCGAGGAGATTGTCGCTCACTTGAAGAGCGAGATGGACCAGAACCGCTTGACTCAGATCCCCGATATCGAGATCTTGCCTAACATCAGCACCGACATGCCGGAGGATGGCAAGAGCAAGGTGGTTGTGAAGCGGAAGTCTAGCAACGCCGGCTCTCACAAGCGATCCCAGTCGGTCGGTGTGCCCCTGCCGCCTCCCATGACCCGACGCAGCAGCCAGCAGAACTACTACGATGCCCTCCACACTTCGCCCATCGACAAGCGCCAGAGAGTGACGGACTTCGGTTCCTACGGCGACCGTCGCCCTTCGATTGGTCTGGCTCAGGTGCCCGAGAGAGCTGTGCCCACGATGGGCCGTATGCATCACCAGCTGCCTCACCGACCTGCATTTGCAAACATCCGTGAGGCCCAAACCGAGGATAGCTTCTATGAGGAGGATGACGGCAGAAATGCCCATTACAGTCTTGGAGGACCTTTGCCCACTCCGTCTGCTGTCCGTCAGCCTATGCAGGCTATGACCAACCAGATGGAGCCGTCGAGACCCGTCCACCAGCGTTCGCAATCCGAGATGGGTGCATTCCAGCACAACAACACGAACTTTACATTCCGTTCGCCATCTACCGTTTCGTACCCTACCATGCCCCAGCAGAACTACCCGGATCCCACTGCGTACGACAACGCCTACCTGCGCAACGATGGTGGCTTCGGTTCCACTGCCGGCCCGCCCGGCTACTACGATGACATGCCCATGAATCGTCAGTACCAGACCCAGCAACTCTGGGCCTCTCCCGCACAGGCTCCCACCTCGGCATACGGTCCCGTACGACACCATCGCCACCAAAGCACCTCGGCTGTGCCTCAGCTGGTGCCCCGGAGCTCGCCTGCCGATATGCACGCATCCGGGATGCGCAACACTTTCGACAACAGCCAGCTCGGCCACAACCGCATGCAGTCGATGTCAATGTACAATACCCGTCGTTAAGCCGCATTCCCTCACGAACCTTGGGTTCAGTCCTCAGTCGACGGAACCCCATACGTGGTGCTACGCACAACAGCTGCCTCTCTGCTTATCTTGGGCCTTTCTTTTCTCGTTCTCTACTCTTCATTGTATCTATACATTGACCACGCGACCGTCTCTTGCTGAAGATGTGGCCGCGTCTCTTCCTATTTCGCTCCATTACGACTTCTCTCTTTTCTCTTGCCTCTTACGAACGACGAGTTAGACCACGGAGGGAGCACATACCCTCACTTCCTCGGTTAATATGTGCAAAAACAACAACAGAACCGGTAGAGACAGGCCCGAGGGCACTCGGTGAAGCTCCTACCTACATCCCGCTTCTTGCGGGTTGGCACGACTAGTCAACGGGATTTCTACGATTTAGAGATACTCCCTTAAGCGTTTGATTTTTATATTTCCTTCTTTTTCATTGTCATTCTCTGCATATCTACGGAGTTGCATGACGGTGGCTGGTGGTAGCCAGCTGGGACGGAGGTAACCCTCTCTTGACTGCGTACACATACACGCCCCAATATCACCGCTTTTCGGTCGGCAATGGAAATGGAAATCCTCTTCAATACCCCCTCTCTGTATTTTTCTTATTCCCGGACGCACGGATGGAGTTTCTTTGGAAAAATCGGACACGGCTGGGAAAGGGGTGGGCGTTTGCACGGCGATTGCATGCCCGGTTACTGGGCGGCGTCAATGATTTCCCCTTTCGTTACCCTCAGAACCTCACTTATCCCTGGAGGATGACTGATCTTCTCGGTCGGTCAGTGATCAGTATAAAGGGTAGGGGGGGCTTGGGGCCGCGGCAGAGGCTCGAAGAATGGCTGTCATAGCCGAGGGTGGATGTGTTTATTCAGTCCCGTGGTTTCAGGAGAAAACCCGAAAAAAGCATCATGATTCATCTGCGATGAAATTCTCCGATCTTGTTTCTACTTTTTCTTTCTTCACGATTTGCGCATCGGACTTAGATGGGAACCTACGTAGATAGTTCTTTTATATCTCGCGTCATCTCAAAATCGATGCCTTCATCTTACCCAATTCTGTTGAAACGGACTAAATCTGATAAAGTGACTTGCCCATGATCCGGACGAGTCGCAAGTCCGCTGAGACGAATCGAAAGTCTAGGCGAAGTGATAGTCTGAAGACCTGTAAAAGGCCTGAAATAGATGCTCAATGCTCAATGTAGACTATACACCACGGAAAGACTGCCAAGATAGGTGTATTCTGACCTGTTTCAAAACCACGTCTTGTTTCTTGGCTGAGATGGGCTTTCCAACGTTCTTCGGGGTGCCGAGTAAATATAAGCATTCGCTAGTACGTGATGGGCGTCAGGGACAAAGGGGCTAGATGCCAAACGGGCACAAACTGGGAGAATATACAGCAAACCCGCGGCAAAGCCCAGCCCCGGACTGGAACCTATCAATGAACACAGTTTGGGGCTGGGGCTGGGGCTGACAGGTACTGCATTATATGACACTCTAGATTTGAATCGAAATCATTGGCGACTGACTCGAGCGGTGAAGTTGGAATGGAATCATCTACGTTCTGGAACGAAGTGAATAGAAGCACCCATTATTATTCGGTGAATTTGTTCATTACTCTCTGTTGTGGTTCGCAGCGGCCGGCAGAACATTGTTTCCCGCCATGGCTCGTGAGTCAATCATGTACGTGTTCCAGCTTCTTGCTGCGCACGCCTTTTGCTCTCCTCCAAAGACAATCACGTCTTCCTGCAACCGGGTCTTTGTGCAGCAAACAGTCAAGTCGCCTTCACCCACCGTTTCGGCCAAGACAGCGTACCCTGGCCGAGAGAGCAGCAGCTTTACCTTCCACAGACCCCTTGACCCTTACCGCTTTTGTTGGCAATCACCAATAAGTAACGAGATCCCTACCTGAGCTCGCCATCCTTCTGCTGCAGGGAAGCAAATAAAGGGCAGACATCCCAATTGCCGGTTGTTTGGATATAACTCTTTTGGCTATAATTTGCGACGAGTCGTCGGCACTCAAGAGACGAAGATGGCGTGTTCATCCTCCTCATCCATTACATTTAGGACCTCGGTGGTCCCTGCCAACATCAGTCGGAAGGTGCAAGCAACTGGAAGAGGGACACCGAACATTGCGACCATCGTCAAGCGGTATTTTCCAGAGATGTCTCGAAAGCCTGCGCAGAAATCGACCATTGCATTCGCATTCGACATCGATGGCGTCTTGGTCAGGGGCAAAGAGCCCCTCCCAGGCGCTAGCGAGACCATACGCCTGCTCCAGAGGGCGAGGATCCCGTTCATCTTTCTTACCAACGGTGGTGGTCTGACTGAGAAGGACCATGCGGCCAAGACCAGCGCCCGTCTCGGGGTCGACATCGACCCAGACCAGTTCGTCCAGTCTCACAGCCCCTTCCACGGTCTAGTGCCCAAGTACAAGAATAAGAGGATCTTGGTAATAGGTGGCGAGGGCAACCAGATTAGGCATGTCGCCGAGGCGTACGGTTTCAACGATGTGGTTACCTCTTCCGATCTGTTCGTCGAGTGGAACAGTATCCATCCATTCCCCGAGGTGACCGCACACCACCACACCGCCCATGGCCGTCGAATACCGGATATCAGGACACGGGAAATCGCAGCCATTTTGGTCTGGTCATCGTCGAGAGACTGGTGCATGGACCTGCAAGTCATGCACGACCTACTTTTGGGGAAGCTCCAGGAAAACCCGCCCGAACTGTACCTGTCCAACCCGAACTTCGATTGGTCGACGTCACACGAGTATAAGCGCTTAGCCCAGGGCGCCTTGCGTGAGTGTCTCGCGAGCCTCTTCCGCTTCTCGACCAAGGGAGAGGTCGAGTTCAAGTATACGACAGTGGGTAAGCCCACCAGAATCACCTTTAGGTGGGGCGAGAAGACGATGGTAGAATACAGAGACAAGACATGGGAGATCCTGAACACGGAGGGCGACAGTCGAAGCGAAGAGCCACCCCCCATCAGGACAGTCTACATGATCGGCGACAATCCTGATAGTGACATTGCTGGCGCGAAGCAGTATGAGTCACAAATAGGGGCCGTCTGGAAGAGTATCCTCGTGGAGACCGGAGTATACCAGGCCGGTACAACGCCCAGCCACAAACCGACACACCATGCCAAGGACGTTGCGGAAGCCGTTCGGATGGCCCTGGACATTGAGGGGTACAGCAGCACGGGGGTACGCGTTTGCATGAAAGTATACCACAACAAGGAAGGAGACGACCACAAGGAGGGACATGTCAACATAGGCGACGGCGACAACAACAGGAAAGGCCATGCTCTTCAGGATCGAACCAACACAGCGGATTCCATCGAGGCCATCCTACCTCGGTTTGGGAAGCTCAAGTTGCCTGCTCGTTGCCTGCTTGTTGAGGCAGAAGACGACCCCGCCCGGAAACCGTGAGAATCTGCCCGCTCAAGTCGTATAGTCAGTGTCGTTGCATTTGTCACAGGAGAGCAACGCCTATAGCTACATACTTTAGATACCCAAGTGCTTTCAGACGTTTTGGAAAGACTGCAGTTACTGCCAATAACGATTCCATCAATAGCTATTCCGTCAATAGTTAGTTATCCCACATCGGTTGCCCCAGATCACGGGGAAGGTCACTTTTGGGACCTACTCTCCATACTTGTATTGTAGATGGCCAAGAGAAGTGTGGGCAGATCCGGCCAGCCGGCACACGAACAGAACCGACCCAACTGACATTCTGGTCTCCGAACCTGAGAGAAGAGACAGAGGGGTCGATGTCGAGACAGCTAACCTAGCTGACCGCTCCTCATGATCCCTGATCGACGGTTAGTTCAGAGGCCACGATAGCTGATCTACAAGCACGACGTAATGTGGATGGGCCAGCAGGATGGCCTAGGAGGATGGCCGATGGCAAGGACGAACGGTCCATCCCGTAGAATGAACGGGATTGTGGCCGCTAACCCGTAAGCAGATGATTGGTTCTCTGGCCCGGCGATTCGATTGTTCCGTCCTGGCGAGTCGGTGGTGAGGTAGCCATCCACGAGCGCAGAATGTCGTCGGCCAGCTTGGATTTCCTTGGTTTTGACATGTGCGTGCAGACGGACTCATTCGAGGCGAGAGGTGTGACGGCACATGAACAGGGATGGTTGAGGGAACCAAGCCTAACTCGAGTTGGGGGTGTTTAGCTCCTGTGCCAGTAGTGGTCAATAGTAATTGGAAGTGCAGTGCGTGCACGCGACATGACAGCACGTTCGAATGGCTGGAGCAAATCAGATTGATATGCACGCATCATGTACCCTTGGAATTCACCAGCACGGTTAGATTTTCCCCTGCATCCCAACGACAGATCTGTTTCCTGCTCATCAGAACGACTTTGATTTGCGTGATTGAGTCTCCGGCCGTCCTTTGCTGGTTCTTACATGCATTCCTTGCTGTTCCACGTGGAGATAACGATAGCACACTTTGATGACTGATTCCAGGCCAGTCATTATCATATACAGACAGTACATAGAGTACACACGCCCCAAATCACCACCACCAAGCTTTGGGCCAAGTGGATGCAGCAGGCAGCGTAACACCAGAAGCAGAAGGGAGAGAGCAAGAGTGAGAGACGAGAGCTCCTAGCCAGCCAGCACCGAGGCTTTCCTTTTCTTTTCTTCATTCAGCCTTCGTCGGATTTAGTCCAGTACTCTGTGATGCTTAATTAATTTCACCATTAAGGGTTGTTTGGAAAGTAGAAGCCAGAGAAGAAGAATTATCATCTCCCAACCCCTCCTGCCCATAAAAAAAGCACGCGCCTTGACATCTGGCGCATTGAGGGCGGCACCAGACGAAGCCAGATACCACCCTACCAATCTCTACGCTTCTCGGCGAACTCAACCAAGAACGAAACCTTTTACCACCACCCACTACAGATTCAGCGACACGCTATCTCTTGTAATCGTCGAACCACCATCTCCCAACCTCGACGACGCCTGGCGAGTCAGACTCCCCATCTCGCCAACCAACCCACAACCACTTGGCCGGCAGAACCCCCCCCAAGCCATCGTCAGCTGTCCGACTCCACATACAAAAAAAGAATACCTCTTCCAGCCCTGGCCAGACGCCTCGCTAGCTCGGGGCGGCAGCAGCCACCACCAACGCGCCGATGTGGTGGTTCCTCCGTATCGTCTTCAGCTCCGTGTTCCTGCTGACTATCGTCCTGTCCATACCCATCTCCTTCGATGTCGGCGGTCGCGATAGCGGGCTGGTCTACAGCCTGTCCCTTTTCCTCTTCTACGTCCTCTACAGCGCCCTGAAGCTCATCACCCCCGACAAGTCGCGCTTCCGATGGACCATCTCCATGGTCATCCAGTCCTCCCAGTGGATCGTCATCCCCGGCCTGCTCATCTGGTCCCTGCACCGCTTCGCCGTTGACGCAAATAACACTGACTGGATCACGAGGACCGTCTGGGCTCTTGGTGGGAGGAAACAGCACACCACTTGGGCAGAATACTTCTTTGGCGATGGCGGTGTTGTGGAGGACTTGACCATCGGGGCATGGGACTCAACCCTGAGCTACTCGAGCCCGGTATTCCAGATGTTGGAAGGCTTCTGCACGCTGTTAGTCATCCAAGCCGCAGGACAAATAACCAGATGGATCGTGAACCGGGGTAGGAGTGATACTTGGGTCGTACGTATTAGTTCTCTCTCTCGACTGCGCGCTGTCGCTCGTAAAGCTACCGATACTAACTATCTATGGGACAGCTCATACTCTTGATCTTCTCAGCATCTGTCATCGCCAGCGCCGTCTACTTCCTCTGGCGTGTGGCATTGTTTCCTCAGGTCAACAACATCGATGCCGCCATGATCGGGGTGACAGTGACAACGGCCTTCTTCTTATGCGCCATCGGGATCGGGACTGGGCGAGGGAATCCGGTTGAATCCTCACTCCTTTTCGCCTATGTTGTGCTTTGCGTGTACCAAATCTTTACAGACTACGTCCAATCCCCGGAGGCGGCAGCAGCGGCTGCGGAACAAGCATCATCTCAGGCCGAATTCCCACCATTACCGCCCATCATCATGGCGAGTTATTCAACTATTATGCATATGCTAGGCTCTCTGCCCTCGGCGGTTTTCTCGTCCCTCAGCTTCCTCCACGCCGCCTTCCAGACGATTGCGCCTTCTGTTATGATCTCTCTCACATACCGGATCATCGTGTTCTACTGTGCGACCCGTATCATCCCCGCGGTGAGGGAGTCGGGTGCGCGAGCACTCATGGACGAACCGTCTTTGGACGACTCAGACGGCGCAAACCGACTGTTAGGCTTCCTTTCCTGGTTCTCGCCATCAATCCTCATTGCCGTATATACAAGCCTGTTGCTCCAGCACTTTTCCACCAACGGGGACGAGGGATGGACGCTTAAAGATGGCGATGCTGGGGGTAACGTTTGGCGATGGGTGAACGTGTCTACTACCATGGCACTATACGCAATCGAACTCTACCTAGGCCATGACGATGACGATGGTGGCGTTGTCAGTCATTGGAAGTCAGATTAAGACTTCAGCGTCTTAGCAGTGAAACGGGGAATTAAGCCGAGAGATGCGGTAAGGCAGGCTCGGAGAGAGGTAGTTAGGATGATCGCGACTTGGCTATCGGGAGGGTGGGCTCGATCCACGAGAAGAGTTGGGAGCCAGTGGATTACCCTGAGTGGGCAATTGGCATATAATTTTTTCACTATCCATCATCGCAGTGTGTCTTCGGAAACCACACAGCGGCAGCACAGGGCGATAACGGTTTGGCGAAACCTGGGCCCACCGGTAGTTGGCGTTACGGATTAGGGCAGTATACCATTGAATGCAGATTGCTTTCGGTTGTTACCATGTGCCTGCTGGCATCTTTGTATTTGCTCGTCGTTCCTCTTGACGCTGTGAAGGCAGTCACTACGGAGTATATGTCCACCTAAGGTACGTTCCACTATTGCCATCAGACTCACAGGCACTTCCAGGGTAAATAACTGGTCCGCTCTAGATTTAAACTGTACATATAGAGTTAACCTGCGCCCCGGAGCTTGACATGAATCAACCGGAGAAAGGCCCGGTATGTGGGGCTATATAAACAGAATAATGAATGCTCAGCTGCACTGTTCTCCGGTACCTGTTGATCCAGTTAACTCCTGGTTATCTAGAATCTGGAAGAACCCCTGCAGTTCAAAACCTGAGGCTCTGCGTTCATATACGGGATGTTATTTTCTTATATATAGCACTGCGTTGGAAGCCCTTGGAGACTTCAGACCTGGTCGGCGATATCCACGTTCTCCAGCCACAATGAAGACCGAACAAGCACCCGCCCTTTACCCTAATGGCGACGTCGCCGTTCCGTCGACGCCTTCAAGCCTGGAGATCAAGTGTGAGCCGCTTGACGAGGATCTCGGTCCTATAGTCCCACTGGGGGCGGCCCAGGCCATTGCTGTTCAGGGCCTCACACCCCAACAACAAGGCACCGCACCTACGGCTACAACGGTAGTAGGTAGTCCCGTATCTCTGGAGCAGCAGCCAATGCACTGGCTGGGCCTCGCACCGACTGCAGCACAGACAGTGGATGGGCCTGGTGCGACTATTTCGCCCTTGAGACCGTCTGGATTCCAGTTCAACCATGCAACCGCGGCACCGTTCACTCCTGCCGCATTCCAGCCCCATTCCGTGGGTCCGCCGGGAAGCTTTCATTTCTGCGATTCGGACCCGGCGCCGTTCACTCCTTCCGCATCCCGGCCGCATCCTGTAGGTCCGCCGGGAAGCCCCGCGCCGCTCACTCCTGCCTCGTTCCAGCCACATTCCGGAGGTCCGCCAGAAAGCACGCGAATGTTCGGAATGCCAGCCCTTCAAACCGCCCAACAACTACAACAGGATCTTCAAGATGCGCCTCTGACAGAGTCATCACAACATGCACGAGAGATCGCATTCTTTCATGAAACCTTGAGGCAGCTTGACCCGGGCGAAGTCACTCCACCTACCTTCATTCACATCCTCACCAAGGCCGCTATCCGTGATCCCGAGATAGCGATGGACATCAAGAGACTTCCCGTTCAGAACTCACTCGGTCCCGAATCCCAGGCCTTCGCAGCGTCCGTGGGCTACAACCGACCGCCGCACATGCTGCCTGATGGTCTGCCGTATCCGCAACTTCTGCCTGATGGTTTGCCGTATCCGCAACTTGAACTCCAACAGCCGCGTGGACCTTCCCTGCCGCAGACTGTACCTCAACCGGCATCTCACTCTCAGACCACACCTTCCCCGATTGCTCCAAAGAACCCAGTCCAACACCAGTCGCAAATGACAATGATGTGCTTCCCAACATGCGAACGGACAAGCCCGTGGACTTCACGTGGATGGTCGACCGCGCAGAGGCCGAGCTGGGGTGGACCGGCAAGTACGACAAGCACGCGCCGATCCGGCGGCGGTCCCTGGCGGTCCTAGCCGCCAGCCAGATCGGCAGTATCCTGAAGAAGATCGGCGGCAAGATGGCCAAGCACGGGTCGTTTCCCAACCGCGTGCACATACTGACGGCGATGCGGGAGATCATCCACGCCGTGCTGGAGACGCCGACGACGTCCGCCGCCGGCAGCGAGGCGCAGAAGTATCTGGGCCGCTACCAGTCCCGGTTTCTCGCGGTCGTGGACCAATTGACGCAGGAGCAGAAGAACAAGCTCAAGATCCTCGAGGGCGGGCAGTAGATGCGGGAGCTGCTGGACACGGTAGTACTCGCGGAGGGGATGGGGGTATCTGACAACTTGGAGCAAGCTATCATCCGGATCGACTGCTAGGACTAGTCGGACAGCAAAGGAAGCACTTGCTGGAGTTAGGCGTCACCAGAGGATAGACATGCAATCTGAAAAAGGGGACTGGTTGCCCTGGGGGGTTGATTGATCTGCAATGATACCACCTTGCCTAATATTGCAGCCTTAGGCTTCCGTCGATTCTATCGCTTACACCGAGTTTCGGAGTCTGGGATCGGTAATGACGTTTCCATTTAGTCAGTGAGGGAGGGTGTGATAGGGGCAGCCAATGTTTCCCTGGTAGCTCGATAGGAGCGCGGTGGGGCCCGATGTTCTCGCGATAGCTGCTGACACAACATCGGTCTGGTCCAATCACAGCCAGCCGAAGTCTGGTCACCCCCAGGACACCATCCTTGCCCCGACCCTTATATAGGAGCTGCTCCCGCCTTCGCTCAATGCAAGACCTATTCCCACACTCCTTCTTCTCATTTGTGTCTAGAAGTGAGCCTCTCACCAAAATTTTCTGACTCTTCCCTACCCATCCCGTTCAATTCCCACCAAGTCTTGCAGTGTTCTCCTATCCCCTGCAGTCATAAGTCCATTTTTCGTGTTCCTCTCCTGTCAAATATTGATATTTTGGGCATTCCCCTGGAATTTCTCGTAGGTCAAGTTGGTGCTCCCAGGTCAGATTTTCCCCGCTTCCTCCCCCGGGTGATTCTCCATCCATTCTCCGTCGAGTCCATCATCCGCTCCGAAGAATAAAAGAAGTTGAAGAACAACCATAGAGGACAACAGATTCAAGTAGACAAACCGCAAACAATAAACAATGGCAACTCTCGCACAGATCCAGGAGATCTTCCTGAGCTTCCTCAACCCTTGGCAGTTCATGTTTTTCGCGGCCTCCTGGTTCCCCGGCACTGTGGTTCGCCTGGTCCGGGACGGCAAGTTCGGCGTGCTCCTCTCGCCGTCCCAGCTGAAGGACGCCTGGTTCAGCAACTTCTGGGACTGGTTCGCGCCCAGACTCAGACTCAACGCCGGGCCGCGCGTCATCCCGCTCCTCGAGGGCCGCACCACGGGCGGCCGCATCGTGGAGGAGCCCGTCGGCCCCGGGATCGGCGGCACAGTCATCGAGATTGGCGCCGGCAGCGGGAACTGGGTCGACATCTTCTCAAACAAGCATCTGGTGCAGCAGCAGGGCCAGATAGCAGGAGCCGCCGCAGAAGTTAGCAGCAGCGGTGCCGAGGCGGTAGAGACGGGAGGAACAGCCACTCAACGAGGAGGAGGAGGCGGCGAGAAGGGGCCGACGAAAAGCGCGCGCGAGGCCATCACGCGCGTCTATGGCGTCGAGCCCAACCGCGACCAGCACACGAGCCTGCGCCGCAAGGTCAAGGAGGCCGGGCTCGAGGGCGTCTACACGATCGTCCCGGTTGGCATCGAGGACCTCGACAACCCGGCCAAGTGGGACGGCAAGGTCGAGAAGGGCAGCGCCGACTGCATCGTCTCCATCCTCTGCCTCTGCAGCATCCCGGAGCCGCGCGAGAACCTCCGCGAGCTATACGGCTACCTCAAGAAGGGCGGGCGGTGGTACGTGTACGAGCACGTGAAGCGGGACGAGGGCTGGGGCATGCGGGCCTATCAAGGTGAGATTTGTTATTTTTGTTCTTTGCTATTCTCTTTTTTCTTTCGCTTATCTATGTCCATCCCGACCCACACCCCTGGAGAGAAGGACGAATAAGAGCAAAACTCTTCCCTTCCTACTCCGTACTCTTCCGCGCAGCTCAATATAGAAGAGAAGAAGCTTGCTAATCTGTCCGTTTGTGTTTCTTGTTGGTTGTAGCTTTCGTGAACATTGCCTGGCCTCATTTCCTTGGCGGCTGTCAATTGTGTCGGCCGACTGAGCAGTGGTTGCGCGAGGCCGGGCCGTGGGAGAAAATTGATGTCGGCCATCCTCTGGATGAGCAGTGGCACCACACTCTGCCTCACATTCTGGGCGTCTTTACAAAGTGATGCGCATTACTATATACACTTAGACTTGTGTAGACATTTGCATGGTAGGCGGCCCTGAGCCTTTACTAGGTACATATTTGGTAGATATGGTGTCTACCCAGCCATAGTCGCATACTGCAGCGCACAATCAAACCCGACATTTCTGGTAAAGACAGTTAATTGAACAGTTTTTCCTACGGCTTCAACGTTTCTTGATGTTGGACAGTTTATCCAGCATTTTCGAGTCTCTACACTGTAAGTTGATATGTAGTGTGTGATATCGAAAACAAATAACAATAAGTAATCACAGGCTTGGTGGTGTAGTTGGTTATCACGTCAGTCTAACACACTGAAGGTCCTGGGATCGAGCCCCAGCCGAGTCATGTATTTCCCTTTTTGACACTGTCGCGTCCGCTTTTGCCATTTATTCACTGAACCATGGTGACCCCAGATGAAGATCCTATATTCTATCGATACATTTTGCACGTCATAATATTGAATAGTCACCTACGGACTGGCTACGGCACTGCGTGCCATCTTTTTTTGTAGCCTCGTCTACGACATTAGCACTCACAGGCAACCAGGAAAAGTCCTCTTGGCACATGACGTCCAAAATCTTGATGAAGCACGGCATATGCAGTCTACCGACTTATCATCTACAAGTCCGGCTGCGATATTACATATCGTGGCCAGGACCATACAGCAGTGGCATTCGGTGAAGGCTCGGCCTCCCCTGCCATCTGCCTGTCCCGCCTCGCTGCTATACGCCAGGTCTGCCGCAGTAAGGTAACCAGCCCCCAAAGTCGGCTTGCTAGACAGTTGCCATCCCTTTTGGTGTTGGCCTTGCCTGTATGCCTACTTCCGGTGAGTATGTCTGTATGCCGGCAGTTGGTGCGTTGTCAGCCCAGGGATCTCCGAATTCTAATTCTAAAAAGGTACCCAGGGCGTGCCAATCCCCCGCCCGCATTGCCTGTTTCAATGAGATTCGGCTGTTGTGACTGGACGCCACGGCGGTACTGTCCTTGTTTTTCCACCTCCTTTTATAAACTCTCACCTCGTTGGTCGGCGGCAGATCGTGGTATGATCTCATACGACAACAACGTCATCTTTCTTTGGATCTGCTTCTATTCCCCGGCCGCCCATGCACGCCAAGCCAAGGCAGCTGAGCTGGCATGAAACCCGATCGCGAGATTACCTTTCGCCCAGCTGCTTGCTTGAAGCATCCATGGCCACCACCCCCTTTAGTAGTCCAGAAAGCAGGCCTGGCAGTCAAGGAAAAAGCTGTTTGTTTCGCCCTGTTCCTCTTTGGTTGTTGGTCTCGATGCTGTTCCATGGTTACACCATCTTTATGGAATGAATGACTGGGCGCGGTGGCATGCGTTTTGCAGGTTGTTGCAGGTTTGCTCAGACTGGCATCCTGAACACCTCACTTTCTTCTTCTGCCTTGCGGTTGGTTGGGCTGTAACGGCACACACGGCGTCATAGTTGCTCACGCGATGTGTTGATGCCAATAATGGCTGGCGAATAAATACCAATCGTATTACCGGGCCCTGTTTCCTTCCCAGACATTGCCAGTTTCTCTATTTTTCACCCTCACATAAAACTATATCTCAAGATCTAAGTGACAACTTCTCTCTGTATTGCATATATTGCATTACAGTTGGCTCGGCTGGCCAATAATATTTCGTAAGGACAACAATACCATTGAAACAAGACCTTCGAATCTCCAGAAACCGCCATGATGATCTTGACCGACCTCGTTGGCATGATCCTGCGCCTGGCAGAGCTGGCATTTGCTGCCATCGTCGCCGGCATCAACGGACACTATCTCCACCGGGTACAGGGCGCTTCCAGTTGGAGCCTGGGCCGGTTCATCTACACCGAAGTCGTGGCCGGCATTTCCATCTTCCTCGCGCTCATCTGGCTCTTCCCCTTCAGCGGAGCCTTTGTGCACTGGCCCGTGGACATCGCCATCTCCATCTGCTGGTTCGTTGCCTTCGGCCTCATCGTCAACGTAAGTCTCTCTTCTCTCCTTGCTAAATTTCCACATGGCCAGTGTCTGGTTCTAACACGATACACAGCTCATCGGCGACTCCTGTGGCTACGTCTTCAACTGGGGTGGTTTCGCGTTCCGCGGTGTCAACCAGTGCGGCAACTGGAAAGCCGTCATTGCCTTCAGCTTCCTGTCGGCCATCTGCTGGCTCGTCTCCGCCATCATCGGCATCATCTGGGTCCGCGACCACGAGCGCCGCGCCTACCGACGCCGTACGTGGGGCCGCTCTCGTGTGTAATTAGCGGGACAGCCACCCAGCGAATGCAGCATCCTGATACTGAATATCGAGACCCCTTTCCAACATTCACGACATCCATAACATGCGTCTTCCTGTACCTTCTATTCTTTTTCCCACCTCTGTTCGACGAGGAGTTAATGGTTGAGCGAGCGTTGAATTTTGTTTCGCAACGTTCATTGTTGGAGATTTTATGCACGATGATTCACGATTTCGATACCCGGTACTGTCCATATATTCTACATATCTAATATACCTCAACTGGCGTTAACTGGTGGCTTCCAACTCCCACAATGTAACAGCATTCTTCTGATGAGCTTCATCCTCCGTTAATATTTTGTTGAAAGTGTATGGTGATCACTGGTGCTGTGCAGTCGAGGCTCTATGTTTTATCAGGATGTGCTGTTGTGAATATCAGTGTGCCCAAACAGCAGAGGCCTGGCTTGAGCAATGAACTTGATATCTGATATGCTCTGATTACTGATTACTAAGAAGTGAGACACGCCGTGCTTGTACTTGCCGTTAGCCGTCCAACCCGTCTCCTAGGTTGAGAATCTTATGACTGCGGCAGCAATATCACTTGGCGCAAATGCAGGATACGTCATTTGGCCAGCATCTGCCCCAGGACGAAGAAAGTGGTGGTGGGCATGTAGGAAAATTTGAGACAGAGTCGACTTTTGCTGACAGGTTGTACAATTTGAGTTTGGTGGAGAGACGCCCGAGATACGAAAGTCCAACAGCGACCTGACATCATGTTTCGTTTTGCACGTTAGGAACTTGTATGACCGACACATCGTATGTCGGCCAAGCTCTATCAAGTCGCCACCCCTCCTCTCCGGGTCGGGCAATGGGTTGCATCCGTGAAATCCGATATCCATATGTATCTGCAGATTTTCTGCCATGGAGGGTGTGGGGGGGTGATCGGAATGCTACCATACCTACTGCACTTCCTTTGGATTAGACATCTTGCATTTTGCGATGTGGCTGGGGACGCCACAGGATGTTGATCAGTGTGAGAGTTTGGAGTGTTTGTTGCATAGCCACAAAGTTCTTGGCACATACTGTAGATGGGAAAGTAGGAAAAACCTGGCAGTCGATGACCGCATCGTGGTGGGGTTTCCCGCAAGGAACGTCAGCTGCACATGGCACGGGGCGACGCCACAAGCTAGCAGCAACCTCTTGTGTTTGTTGCTTGCTCGGTTGCTACTGCAGGCTGCACGACTGCATTACTTTCCGGAATGCCAATGAAGTTGTGAACAGCATGCATGTACCTACCTCGTGGAATCTGGGTACTCCAGACCCCTAGTGCCGCCTAGCCGGATGTCCAGAGGGACGCGCAAGCCACACATCATCGTCGATCTGAGAGGAGCCATGGCCAGATGGTTGGGCGCCTGCTGTACGTCACGCCAGCGGGTAAGCCAATCCACCCTCACATTTCGTTTTTTGATCCAAGTCCCCACCCGCCGAGATGTTCCTGGAGAAGATCGCGGAGTTCTAGGCCCCAAGGGCCCCCTGGCCCTCCATTAGCCTAAGCAAGCAGCCTACCAGAACCTACCAACTTGCTTTTTTCGCTAACCTTTGGGCTGAACAGCAGTTTCCTGGTGAACAGCGAGCTTGCAAGGTACATAGCTTCATAAGCTGCCGCCACCAAAAGCCTAATTGCTCAAGCTGTATCTGTACTATTGGAAGGACAGAGGGGCTGGGGCTGCTTGCTGCATTGCATGCTCAACCTAGGACACCGACAGCAAAGAGGATTGACTGGCTTTCACGACCTCTTCCTGCTGATTTTCGTGCCTCATACTACATACAAGTCGCCATTGTTTTACGTGTTATTAGGATAAAGCTGGCTGACTGAGGGAGGCTTTGTTTCCCCTCACTACCTAAGGTAAGGTTGGAGCTCCTTACGATGAGCTACATACCATGTACATGAGTATCCATACAAATTTGAGCCGCAACATGATGGGTCTGCCTGGACAGATTAGAATCCCACAGCTGCCAGGTTTCAGGACGTTTGCAGTTCGATTTGCCTCAATAGTAGCCTTAAACGTCACCGCCACAGCTCCAAATAGTAATTAGTGTCTCACTATGACGCGGGCTACGCATGGCCCAGTTCAATGTTTCCCCAACACCCGAGCCCAGACAGGCTAGGTACCCCCTGAAGCCACAGGAACGTGGGAGCTACTTCCTCATGACTGGGCCTTTCCCGGTTGCAAGTCACAGACTCTGCCAACTGGCGGGGGCGGGGTCGAAAGGGAACAAATTCAGGAGCATGTCAACAAGACTCACTGGCCAGTCTGGCCAGTCAGAGCCTGGGGGACCCCTTCCGGACTAAACTCACCGGGCGTTATTCTAATATGCATGACCCAAACAGGAAACCGTGGGCCAGCATCATTAAGACTTATGACGACGATTTGATCTAACCCGACCCCCTTTGCTCTGTCCAACAGCCTGGCCTTGGAAGTAGCATGTTTGTAGCATGGGGGGCACGTTGGGGTTTGTACCATCCGTCTGGAATACTGAGGCAGTTGGCAGCTGAGAAACGCGGGACCCAGGGAGGCAGGCAGGAGCAATCCCATCGGAAGTGTTGCATGTCCGTCAGATCGAGATTTCCACAATGATGCAACTGCCAAACCAAGGCACATAGAGAGAGGCCTCAAGCACATCGCCAGTCACTCACCACACTACATATACGACACTTCATCCCCCCTCAACATCATTCTTCTCTCATCATTATCTTCCTCACTCACACAACAACCTTTGATACCCAATCCCACAAACCAAACACACTACTTTGATACCCATTACCCAAACAACTCCTCAAACCACAACCACCCATCATGTCTTCCATCATCAACAAGGTCAAGGACGCCGTTAAGGGCGACAAGCACCACGAGCAGCCTGAGGGTACCCACGGAACCCACAACACCAAGACTGCCAACGCTGCCGACCCTAGAATCGACTCAGACCGTGACCACCGTGCCAACCCCGCCGGCACGACAACAGGTACCACCGGCGTCGGCCACTCTGCTGGAGGTGTTGGTCACTCAACAACCACTGGCACTGGTGTCGGCCACACGACTGGTGGCACTTACAATGAGGGCCCCCACAGCTCTTCTACAGCCAACAAGGTAGACCCCAGGATCGACAGCGACCGCTCCGGTACCCACACTGGCAACATGGCCGGTCAAGGCTACGCTGGCTCGGGCCCCGAAGGTGCTCACGGCCCCCACTCTTCTCGCGTGGGTAACGCTGCCGACCCTCGTGTCGACTCAGACCGTGATGCCAGCCGCACCGTTGGCAACACCTACGGCTCTTCAGGCACAGCAGGCACCACTGGTGCTCACACCGGCACTCATGGTACTGGCATGACCGGCACCCACGGTACCACAGGTACTACCGGTGGAATGACTGGTAGCGGCATAACCGGCACCCACGGGTCCTCGGGCTTGACCGGTTCCCACGGAATCACTCACGGCTCCGGCATGACAGGAGCTGCCACCGGTATGACTGGTGCTGGCACTACTGGTCACCACCAGTCCGGCATGACTGGTGCTGGTAGTGGTGTTACCGGCGCTGCTGGACACTCCGCCTACAACACTGGTGAGGGTACTCACGGTACCCATGGAAACAAAGTTATGAACGCGGCCGACCCAAGAATTGATTCGGACCGTGACCATCGTGCGGCACCTGGTGGCGCTGGGTAAGCGTTATTCCTTCCTATTCCCCCTTTCTTCCTCATCTCAGTGTCTCAAGGGTACTATATTCACCATTCATTCGGGAATTGCTTTTATTCCCTCCTGAGCCATTTCATTTATTGTAAAAGGAGTTATACTAACGCTGAGGGCCAATAGGACATCACATGTGGGATCAGGGCCTGGCCCAGCTCCCAACACAGCGGGCGTCCACGTGAGTTTCGACTCCCTATTCTTTGCAGATGAGAAAAAGGCTAACATTTAATATAGAACTCGGACATGATGAACAAGGTCGACCCTCGGGTAGATAGCGACCTGGATGGATCGAAGACCGTAGGCGGAAACAAGGTAAGCTTTGTGCCTATATCCTAGTACTTCTCTTTTGGCTAACATAACCTTCTTTAGACTTACCAATCGTAAGACGACTGCAACCTTCACCTCAACATTTCACTCGTGCTGATCGAGTAAACCTAGGACTGGCCACAAGGACCCTCATGATGCTGCCCAGGTCCCTCCTTCAGTGATGCAGAAGCATGTTGGTGGGCCTGTGATGGAGCATGACGATCATGCTCATGACCGCGAGCGGAGACACTCTACACAGACTCATCAGGAGAAGCATAGTGGAATTTAAATTCCCTAAGAATGGAACGGAAGGATGATTCATATTTTTTCCTGTACTATACCACCTTATCACGATTAATGACAGACTTGAGTCTCTTTAACCATCATTATAATGCGGTTCTTTGTGTTTGTGATATTACAGGGTAGTTACAAGGTAACTTGGCGACAAGTTATCAACTTGTTGCAATACAAATAACAAGATTGATTCACGTACCAACATGCAATCGTTCTTGGCGATTATGGTTTGCGGCAAGTTACCAAAATTGATTTCCATCTGATGTCCCAACCATTCCGTCCATGCTTCTTCAGCAGGTGAGTGGTCATGATCTCATCCATGCCTCCCCCGAGCTCAGCCGCAGCTTGGCGACTTTCTTCAGACCAGTAGCTTTGCATCAGCCACTTCCGCATCATGTCAAACTTCTCAACGAAGTATTCTGCGTTGTCGACGCGGCTCGTATGTTCCAGCTTTTCAATGCGCACATCTTCGAAGCTAAGTGAGGAGTGCGTAAGTTCAGCTCGGATGCCGGCGGGATCGATCCACTGGTCCAACCCGTGCACGGCCATGGGCACGTGGTCGGGCATCAAGGGAGCAGTAGCCGCGAAGGGCAGCGCGGCGAAGGCGCTGTGCATGTCGGGGATCCAGCCCGTGTTGTCGTGGGCCCAGACGGTGAAGGCGAGAGTGCCGTTGGGGCGCAGGAGGCGGTAGGCTTCTGTAGAGGGGGGCAGGGTTAGCGGGAAAAGGGGTAAAGAAAGAAACACGAAGGTAGATCGACACCAACCTCGTAGGGCAACCTCGGGTTTGGGGATGATGTGCATGGCGAAGTTGATGACCACGTGGGAGAACGAGTTGGCCGGTAAGCCCGTATCCTGTGGGTATGGCGTCTTATTAGTTGGGGGTTCTTCTACTAAGTGATCTGGAGGACAAGGAAAGGAAATGCGAGGAAAGATAAAGTACAAAAACGCACCTGAGCGTCCGCGACCATGGTCTCGACCGTCCCCATCCACCTGTCCGTCTCGGCCCGCCACTTGACGATGTCGATGAAGTTCGCGTTGAGGTCGGCGCAGACAATGCGGCTCTCCCGCAGCACGGCGGGCGACGCCTTCTTCTGCAGCAGGCCGGTGATGAGCCCCGCGCCGCACGCGTTATCGAAAAGCGCGAAGGGCTCTTCTTCTTCTTCTTTCTTGTCCTTGGGGGCGACGGCGCCGTGGTCGAGTGCTGCTGGTGGCGGCGGCGGCAGTAGTCCCGCCTGCGCAAGGAGTCTCTCGCCGGGGAGGCCCATGACGCGATCCATGGCGTCGGCCAGGGCGCGCTTGGCGTCGTGGTTCTCGGCCGTGACCGGGACGCTGTTGAACTGGTCCTGCAGGCTCTCGGCTAGGTTGTTGTAGTCTTTCGCGGGAGGAGCCATTTTGGTGGTGGTAGCGATGGCGAACAAGTATCTATCTGAACGAGTTGTAGACAAGGGGGTTCTTGTGTGTATGGCACAAAACTTCAGAGGGCGGTGTCGTGGGAAACGGGGGCAAGGTATTTGACGAGCCAGTTGAGGGAGGCGAATCATGAAAAAAAGGCAAGGAGTTGATATGGATCTGATGTTACTGCTCTTAACTACTTACTCGGTCGATATGAGCTGGGTGTTTCTTATATAGATGGGCTTTCGGATACATAGCGAGACGTCGACTACGTGTAAGTATCCGCAAAGTCTCCGGATAAGCACCATGCAGACGCAGACAGTTGAATGTCTCCGGTGCAACCAGACGAAGGCTGCGCCGCCGGTTTCTAAACGTAGCCCCTGCTTGGTGCTGACGTTGTGAAATTAAAATACATTCCTGGCGAAAGAGCACCAGTCCTTCAGGAGACTGGCCGTGCTTGAGTGATTGAGCCTGGGTTTCATGGTTGCAATAGATTATCGGCCAATTTCAGTACGATAAGACAAAGAAGTGTATAGATGTGAAAGGCTCCTTTCCGAAAAAAGAATCGAGAAAAGAAAAACAAGCCTATACTATCTCTATCAAAGACTTCGCTACTCTAGGAAAGTTCGTAAATCGTGACATGTCGTGCACACATAGTCATCCATAAATGCCCCCCAACACTTCTTCCACCCACCTAGGCCAAGGAAAAAAGCACGTACTCCTGAAGCCAATTCAGTCCAGATATTGATCATCACCACGATGCCGCCTACGCCTCGTGCGTCTTGGTCTTTCCTGTCCATCCTCCGACTCATCCTTTGCATCCTCCACCGCACCCCTTACACCATCGCTCTTGGGTAAATGAGAGATGACGTTGCCCAGGATCCCTAAAAAGCCCGACTTGCCCTCAAGGAGGCTTCCGACGCTTTCCGCCATCCGATTGACCATGTCAGCGTCAGTCCCGCCGACACCCCACGCGCCTTGCATTTGCATCTCCCGGTCTCGCGGACGATACTCGAAGCTTCCTCCTCTGGTCGTCAACCGACGTGGATCATCAGGTTCCAGCGGACGACCCGAGGTATCGAAACGGTCAGGCAGTACTTCTACATCGTTCTCCTCCGATGAGAGGTCCGCGTCTCGTTTTCTCCCACGACGGTGGGTCAAAGAACGGTCCGAAGAGGGGTCTGAGTTGGAACGCCGATCCTGGGCTTCATGGAGTTTCCGCAAAGTCTGACTGGATTGTGGAGACAAGGGTATAAAAGAGACGGATTTATTCGTTGGAAGTGACGCAGGGGGTACAGGCTCTGAGCTAACAGAAGAAGACCTGCTCAAAGGTCGGGGTCGTCGTGACCTCCGGCGGCGGGGTTTTAGACCATCTAGCATACTAGGTTAGATTCACGAATTTGGCAAATGGGTGGAGGGGCAGTGAGATGAAAGGATAATTTCAATTACGAGCGAGGCGGGGGAACATCACACCTTGTGCAGTAGCTCCGCCAGGGTCGGGGGCAGTGCGAGGGGAATGGTTTAGATTGTCACCGCGACTCACCGACTCTGGTGCATTAGGGGGGTAGGGGTTGCGAGATCCTCCGGCTGGAGGCCCAGGTGGTGGTGGGTAATCCGCTGGGTTGTAAACGGGGTGAGGCGGGTAGGCATTGACGTTCATCTGCGAAGGGTTGGGGTGCTGAGTAAAACCCGCTGGAGGCGGCGGTCCCGATGGCCCTGGTGGAGGAGCAGCTGTATATGGTTGAGGGTAGCCGCCAGATGCAGTAGGCGGCGAAGGAGGTGCCTCAGGATCGTATTCGTGAGGGTAATAGCCACCAGCGTCGGATTCTTCCTCGTAACCTGATATGGCGATTAGTTCAAATACTCTCAAACAACAAGCTGAGTGAAGCTTACGCTGTCGTTGTCGTTCGCGGGACCGTCTATCCCGTCTGCGCGTCTCCCTCCAGACATCATCATTTTCGTGTCGCTCCCGCTCCATCGATCTCCCTACCAACCTCTCTCGTGACCGCTCGCGAGACATTTCCTTCTCCTTCTTAACATCATTGTACTTCTTCAGCCCAATCGCAGCCGCACTAGCCCCAAGGACACCAGCCGCAGCCTCCCGCAGGCGACTCTTGCTCCTCTTTCGCTTGGCCTCTGGATCCGATGCCACGGATTCCGCTCGATGACGGGGACGGGGACGGTGGCGCAATTCACCAGCCGACTCATAGCCTGACGCCGGCGGTGACAAGGGGTCGTTGCCGTACTCAACGAGGCCTAGTTCCCGATTAGCGCCCTCTTGTGTGGTGAAGGACCGGGCCCTTGACCTGCTGCGGCTCTGGCTGCGGCTGCGGCTACGTGACGAGCTGTACCCGCGATCTCTGTGATCTCTGTCGGAGTAGTACTCATCATCGACTTTGCGCTCGCGTGCCTCCTTCTTGTCCTTATGGCGTTCCCACAGCTTACTTGCCGCAGCCCCTGTAAGAGATGCTGCTGCAATTTCGGCTCCTGCACCAATAATTGGTCAAACCAGCTCCCACAACCCAAGCGTCATCATGATAGATACTTACCTGTTCTAACCCTCGACTTGCTTCGAGATTTGCCACGTGATTTGCTTCGGTAATGCTGTACTAACCCAGCAACCGCACTGTAACACAGGGAGTTAGACCAAGCGTCAAACCTTTTGAGATACAATGAAAGTTGCCAAGCAGCGCTGAATGAGCCGCTTGACGCCGTCACCCACTACTTCGCTCTTAGGTTGCTTCGTAGACTTACCCAGTGGCCGCAGCAGCCTTTGCTGCACTCGACTTGCTACGTTTCCTGCTTCGACTAGTCCGACTAACAGTCCGACTAACTCGACTGACTCGACTAGAAGAGCGCGAATACTCGTCGTCAGAGTACCGACGTCTGGCGCGGCCTCTCGTGGCTTCCTCTTTTTCGATCTTGTTGCTTTGCATATATTTAAGACCGCCAGCAACGGCAAGCGCAGCAGCTCCCTATTGTCCGTGTTAGCATCGAACTCAATACCAAGAGAATGAGGTTTACATACCAGCGCAAGGCCCGTGGTTATTCTTGATCTAGACTTGGAGCGTGACCGGTGGCGGCGATCATCATAATCATCCTCGTAATCTCTTTCCTCATAGGCACTTCGAGCCCTGCGGAGGACTTTGGTACCCAAAGCTCCGAGGGCTGCACCTGCTAGCACTTTCTTGCCTCGGTTCTCAGGCAGATCGCCATCTCGATCGCGGCGGCTGGCCAGGAATGCTGACAGGCCAGCGCCAGCCAGAGCGCCCTCGGCCAGATGCCGCTTCTTGTGATGGTCCGAGCTGGAGCTACGCTCACGACGTATGATAGTCCTCTTGACATAGTACTCCTCTTCATCGGATGGATAATCCCGGCGGCGACGGTCGTATCGTTCCATGGCGTAGTCATCTTCTCTGTGACGGCTATCGCGCTCCTCGCGACGATAATAGTACTCCTCGGAAGGCTCACGCCGAGCGAGCTGGCGATTGTCCTCTCTCAGTATGATGTAGCCCGGCTCAGGACGCTTGTTGTCAATGATAACGGGAGGTGGGGCTGCCGCTTCTTGAACGATAATTTGCTGAGGCTCCGGGGCTTTCTGGCGGATGACAATGGGTTGAGGAGGCGGATCCGCTGGAGTATAATACTCGGTCTCCTTAGTGTATCGCTCGACCGCGCCTGGGTGATCGTGGTGACTATAGTGATCGTGATCGTGCTCTCGCTCTACGTGCTTCTCAATTCTCATGTCGTCTACGTGGTCACCAGACCTACGCTCGATATGCTTTTCTATGCGGACATCTTCATGATCGTCCCAAGGCATCCGAGATTGACGGTCCCAGTAATTGCGCGGCGAGTCTCGCTCGATTGTCTCTCGAGACTCGCGGACAACGGTAGTATTATCGCGGCGGTCGGGTTCTCGAATATAATCCGTCTCTCTCTCGTAGTATCGATCTTGATCACGGTGACCAGAGTCGTCACGTTCGATTCTCTTCTCCACGACACGGCGCTCGCGCTCCACAGGAGGGTCGAAAGAGGACCGGGGTCGCTCGGGCAGATAAGTCTTTTCGGTTCGGCGATCAACCTCCACAAGGTCTCCAGAAGTACGGCCGGCATGGGAACGGGAGTCGCGAAAATCGTCCCGTACAGAATACCTGGATCGTCGATCGTCGTCAATTTCGTCATAGCGTTCGACTCGTTCAACACGGGATGCAGAGCTCCCGCCGCCGCCGCCGACCTTGTACCGCCGGACTGTTGTGCTCTTGTACTTCTCCTCGTCCGACGAGGGGTCGTCTTTGCGCGAGTACCGGTAGTCTTTCTCATAATACGACGACGACATCTTGCCCCGTCGTGACGCGGGGCCTGCAAGGGACCGCCAAGACTTGTCACAAATGAGTGCACACGCTGCAAAATAGAACAGATATGGCGGAAGAAAGACTGGAGGGCCAAAACACGGAAAACAGCAAACAGGCGCTTTCAGAACAAACAGACTGGCAAAAGCAGTATATATCTGGAAAAAGAGGCCGGTGATGTGGTGTGTGGTGTGTGGGATAGTAGATGGTTTGGAATGGGCTGGAAGGATGAGCGGGGGATGATAATATGTCATGCAGCAGCCGGAGTTGGCGGGGCTGGTTGGGCAGACTGGTAAGCCTCTCTCTTCCCCCCATCCACACTGCCACTACCAAGGCCACGGGACGGGCTGGCGGCTGTTGTTCAAGTTTAGGTTCAGGTTTGCACTTCCATTAGACGATGACAGCGTAAGACGAGAAGGGGGCAATGTGATTGCAACATGGCCAGCCTAGCCCAATGACCGAGCGATTCCTTGTACGCCGGTATACGTGCGTAACCTACCTAAACCTTTGATGCCTACATAAAGACCAAGCACCGGCCGTGTTGAGTGAGTGCTTTGATGATTGCTGGTTGCCATTGACTACATGTACTTAGCCTCCCTTTCACTTTGCACCCTGCCGAGTTCTCCCCATCTACATGCAAGATAAAGTGGCATGGCAAACAATGTAGTCTATCATTCACGGCATCTGCATGGGCATATTCGCGGATGCCATGTGTTTCATTGAATGGCTACTGACCATATACGCCGGCTCCAACATCGAGCATCATCGGGCTCAGAGCAACGGGGAAGAAACCTATCTAACCTAGTCGCACATACAGCCCCCCTTGCGGTGTGAGACGTTATGGCGGCAGACTGGGAGAGGGAGAGGGAGAGGGAAAGCTGACAGAAGCCAGCCTGGTGATTGCGACCACCTGCACCCACTTGATGAGCTGACATCCATGTTCTAGAAGAAGAAATCTGACAATGTGCGGCAAAGATGATTGGCTGAGACTCACGCATTGTCCCGCATGTGATTTTCATAGCCTGCATCTTGATTCTAAGATCCGGTTCTAGACATGAATTCCATTCTGCCATGTTCTGCGCCCAAAGAAAGAAAGAAAGCCCGCAAGCTGGTATGCAAGAGTAGCAGAGAAGTGCAGCGAATATCCTTGTAGCCTGGGCAGCGAACTTGGTTATGTCGTCATACGACGACTGTAGTAGCCTTGGCGGGTGCTTAGAGAATGGTTCTATCGCTGGTTCCGCCAGCTTTCCTGACCAAACTTGCGATATTCAAGCGCTGTGCAGCTTCTGCTACCCGCCTAGGTAGTAAGTACAGCTAATTGCGCTTGCATTTAGTACTACCTGCTCTGCAGCAAAGTGCAGATACGGTTATGGGAGTTGGAGATTTGATGGAAAACAAGAAACCTTGTTGGATTCGAACGACGTCTTCTAATTCAGCCTGGCGTCGCTCCATGGCTCCTGAGCCCTAATCCTTGGTCGTATTGAGCGCCTTGGCTGCGTCCAGCATTCGTAAGCTGGTGGGAACGACTAGCTTGGAGAGGTCGGGGCGACTGAGCGGGGGGTTGGTCGGTTCTTCACCCAAAACCACACACCCAGCACGTTGGGCCAGTAGCTGGGCCTCCTGTTGGAACCTGTTCTGACTTGTTACATAAGGTAAGGAAGGAAAATGATTTGCTCTAATTTGCTATCCTCTAGACGCCGACTTCGTTGATTGAGACCCCTTAGACCATTGGGAAGACCAACGAGATTAGCTTATGTCATTCTTAATCTTGTTTTCGTGGCGTATGGTGATCGTGGGATCGCAATAACAGTAATAGAGCCAGGAGCAGCCCGGTTTTGTATGTATTCCCAGAACTGGTCACAATGAATCGAAGCAATCATTATCTGTAGGTAGTAGAAAAACATGCTTTGGCCATCTACCACCGTAGATACTGGTTTACTTGGTAATATGGCACTCGTTCAGCGGATGTTTACATCAATACATGGCCCTAGCTAACTCCTAGTTGCAAACAAAGCATGTAGTTGCGCAGTAACAACAGACCTTATTATATAGACGGAGCATCGAACTAAGGAGTGATGCTATTTTGACACTCAAAATGGGGGCCAAAAGCTAGGTAGTAGGTAGGTTTGCCTCGGAAGGCAGCATGGGCATGGATTGATCGCCAAGGATGTTGTAGCTTCGAGATCAAGCATTTCGAAGGAAGCTGGGCCATCCGATTGACGCCTTGGAATAAACTGGGTCGGAAACGGGCCTCATGACGACTGCCGCATCCACTTGCTATAGAAACATGTAACCATCCCGCCCCACGATCACCTGAACTCAGGGAATGGACTCTGCTCGAGTCTCAAAAAGAGAGCAGCAGCTTCAACTCTTTGGGCATGGCCAACCTACGGTGTGTGTACGGTAGGAGTGCTTGTGGGAGCCTGGCGTCATTGGCAAGCTGTATCTGGGCGAATGCAGCATCAAAAATCAAGGCAGCCACCGTCTGGCAACACTGTAGCGGGAGACCTGTATTTGAAACAAAGCAGTCGGGAGGCCCGTCTCGAAAGGTGGCAGTGCTCTTTAGGTGGCATGCAATGGGCTGGCAAGACATGGAAAAGATAAACAGCTGGCTGGCTTTGTGGATACGAACTTTGCAGTGGCGGTGGTGGCTACTGATGGTGGGTGATGTGGTGTTTACCTACAGATACGAAGTAGGTTTCTACAGTGCTTTGGACACCAAACACGAGCGAGGCCAGTAGCTCAATGGCGACTCCTTTCAATGTTTGCAAGTTCACTACTCGTACGCGTACGTGTAGAAGCATGTTAGATTACACGTACAACGCTGCGGATATGAATATAGGTCATCAGTCAATGCTGGCAACGGGTCAATCAACGTTTGATATAGCGATGAACAAGGAGCCGCGTGGATTTGCTCGACAGTGCCCCTTGCATCTCTAAGCCGATCGCTGGCCCGGCTCTGTCCTTGGCGTTTGCACCCGCCACGCAAGAATGCTAATGCTACGCCCCCTCTCTCCCCTTCGACTACACCTCATTCGACGTGATCTCGCGGTCATGGTCTGCATGGCACTGGCAGTTTTGTCGGAACGGCTAGAGACACCTCCCTGTTCTCCAAAATAATGAGATGCAAATTCCCAAACACCCGAACCTTCGAATGGGGATCCAGGGGTTGACTGGAATCTTGACTTGTGGGAATCCCGCCTCTCGTCACGTTCGCTGGCCAATCATGGGCAACCCACTCCTTCAAGGTGCATACCACGTAATCTATCGCTCCCCTTTGATCACCCGTTGAGAGCTTGTTTGGCCTTGACTTCTGTTTGGTTTTCTTGGACTGTCCTCGTCCATATCCTTCCTTCCCTTTTTCCTTCCAAATCCAAACTTTCCCACGACACAATCGTTACTTCCTCTCAACAACTTCTTCTCCCAAGGCAGCTCACTCGTTCCTGCTGCCTCTTCTTCGCTTATAAGCTACTGGAACATTGTAATTCTTTCTCTGCACATATCTAGTATTGGGGACTCGATCAGACATCCCTCACTCTCTTGGGATTGACACGGACTGGATATTAAGCTAGCCATATTTTGGAACAAACTCAGTTTCATCAAAACACACAGACATCTGTCACGATGCGATCCTACGAGCTTCTCTCCACCCTAGCCGCGGCCGGCCTGGTCGTCGCCGGGCCTACACCCACTGAGCCGGAGCTTCCCAAGCGTGCCGATTCGCTCACCGCTGTGTCGGCCTCCGGAAACGCCTTCTGGGCCGGCAAGGAGCGCTTCTACATCCGCGGTATTGACTACCAGCCCGGTGGTTCGTCTGGCGAGGCCGACCCTCTGGCTAACACGGAGACTTGCAAACGGGACATTGCCAACTTCAAGGACCTGGGCGTGAACACCATCCGTGTCTACATGGTCGACAACTCGAAGAACCACGATGAGTGCATGAAGCTGCTGGCTGACGCTGGCATCTACCTCGTGCTCGACGTGAACAACCCGAAGTACTCCATCAACCGCGAGAAGCCCAACCCGTCTTACAACGCTGCTTACTTGCAGAGCGTCTTCGCCACCATCGACGCCTTCCAGAAGTATGACAACACCCTCGCTTTCTTCTCTGGAAATGAGGTTATCAACGACAAGGTCGACTCGACCAAGTCCGCTCCCTTCGTCAAGGCTACAACCCGTGACATGAAGCAATACATCGGAAGCCGCGGATACCGCAAGATTCCTGTTGGATACTCGGCTGCTGATGTGTCTAAGAACCGCATGCAGACTGCCAACTACTTCAACTGTGGATCCGACGACGCGCGAAGTGACTTCTTCGCCTTCAACGACTACTCTTGGTGCTCGCCCTCGAACTTCCAGACCTCGGGCTGGGATGTCAAGGTCAAGAACTTCAAGGACTACGGTCTGCCTATTTTCTTGTCCGAGTGGGGCTGCATCACGAACGGTCGCAACTTTGAGGAGTTGTCTGCCCTGATGAACAAGGAGATGACCGGCGTTTATTCTGGCGGTCTGCTTTACGAGTACACCAAGGAGGGTAACGGTTACGGTATTGTCGACCCCACGAGCAAGGACGTCGATGGCCCCGATTTCAAGTCTTTCAAGGATGCTCTCAAGAAGTACCCCACTCCCACTGGTGATGGTGGTGCCGCCTCTACCACCCACTCCGTCAAGTGCCCTCCCAAGGATGACGACTGGTTGGTCGAGGACGATTCTCTCCCGGCTATCCCTGACGATGCCAAGAAGGTAATTTTCCCCTCGCCAAATTAACCTAACCTTTGGCGCGATAGCTAATAATATCTGTAGTACATGAAAGATGGTGCTGGCACTGGTCCTGGCCTGAAGGGTGACGGCTCTCAGAACGCTGGTTCTACTAGCACTGGTACCGCCGCTCCTGGCTCCGGCTCCGTGGAGGCTACCTCGTCTGGCAAGAGCGAGGGAGGACGACCTGCCCCATCTATGGACATGACCATGCTCGCCGTTTCTGGCGTTGCGAGCCTGTTCGTTCTGGCTGGCACCCTTATGCTGTAAGTAGCATAAGTGATGAGTTTGGTTGCGTTCAGTATCCTTTGGGACAAAATCATATTGCATTTCATGATGACCGGCGTTTTTCTGAGAAGGATAAGTTATGGGTACCAAAATAGCTGGGCCTCGTAAACCTGATACGATGGCCAACCCGAATGGCCAAAGTGCCCCCGGATGGGACACATCGCTTTGACAGGATTTAATTATAGGACTGTCAGACCTGATGTCCAAATCACATGTGGTCATAATCATAGAAACCATGGCATGTAAATCATCACAAAACGTACACAATTATTTGAGCTATTTCATTTACAGGTTCAATGTGAATGTTGATATTAGCGAAGACTTCTATTCCATAAGAAGAGTCGCCGGTGTCGCCTGTTGCGCTCGCAAATATTGAAGAGGTATGTTTCCAGATGCCTTTCTACATTCCTTCATAGGTAATTGGTCTTGCACCCCATCTTCGGTCAATGCGAAGCCGTTGCGAGTGCTGTCAGGAAGTTTCTTTGGAGAGTAGCTCTCTTCAGCTGGCGATAATCTCACTTGGACTCTAAGGGAGGAAACGTCTTGGGCAGAGAGCCTGGGCGGCCCCTTTGGATCTCTGGGGGCTGCAGTGCTCAGAGGTTCATACGTGCCGTTTGTGTGTGATGACTGCCAGACTTTGCACGAAATCTTTGTCTATGATTGAGAATAGCCCCTGTTCATTGTACATGGCGGCCTTTCGCCGGTTTTGTAATGGTAAATATGTATAAAATGCCCCCATACTATGATGTAGGTCCTGGGCATATACAGGGTATAAAAGTATGTATATCAACACCAAAATCGCTTAGACCAATGCTCCAGCAAATGAGTCTCGGCCTCACGAGCAGTTCCTTTTCCTGCTGTTGTGTGCGCGGTTCACCCAGCTCAGCAAGGCGCTATGTTTCCATCATACCGGGCGACGATAACCCCTCAAAGGGGATGCCACCTTGCCGCATCATGCCTTCCCTCCCTCCTTATATTCCGTTATAATGCATTATCGACCAGAACTCTTCGGCTCTACTCGGGTTTCCTGGCATAGACGATCTGGACTCGAGTCCAAGGATGGACTTTCTGTGAAGCCAGTTCCGTCCGTACACGAGCCAGCATCAGTTGTATTTGTATGAGGGGCCAGCCTAGAACATGGCCTAAAGGGTAGAGAACCAAGCCTAAAAGGGGGAGAGGACAATGGGTTAGTCGGCTTACGCGGAGAACGGGATGATTGCTTTTTTTGTGCCCCCTTTCGGCGCCATCAAGGGCAAGCATGAGTGTGCGTATAGACCTACCCTCCAAGCCTTCCGTTAAAGCAGCGTGCTGGAAGCCGCCAATTTCGCGCATTTTTCTGTCTCCGAAACTACCAGTCATCGGCTTCTTGAGGTTCGTTTCTCGAACATCCACGAAGCCCGCCGCCTCCATGGATCTCACCATGGTTTGTTGGGCTAGGAGGTCCATAGGCCTGCCCATGCGGCGACCGGCAGCCACGAGATGGTCATAAATGGAATGAATTGCCATGCCAGATCGAACCGAGCCATCATCACTCTGCGGTCTCAGGTCCATATGGAAGGTCTCGACCCAGCCTCCAGGCTTGCAGCATTTGTATGCTTCTCGGAAAAACGCATCCCAGTCTTTGATGCAACCGTGGAGTGACCGTAGGTATATGAAATCAAAGTGGTTTGGCTGGTACGTCCATTCCTGAGCTATGTCGTCTATCTCAAAAAGGACGTTGGGTGGTATCCAAGCTGGCTGGATAGGTGACAGGTCCACGCCTCTTACTTGAGCGTGAGGATGAGCGTCTCCGAAGTCTCTGGGAGTCCGGTCAGCATCATACCAAGGAGGGTGGCATTGGAAGATTAAATATACATAGCCCACTGTTGCCAAGAAGAAGTCAGTATCGTTCAGGAGCGCATCAACCATGGCAACTTACTTGTTCAATCCCCGTACCAACATCAAGGACGTTCTGGACGTTTTCTGGAATCGGGGCAAGGTATAGTCTGCCGTCAAGTAACAACAGGTTTGCGTGGTGTCTATAGACCGTATGAATACTAAGCTTGGATTCACCGGAGACAATCTGGCGGGTTCAAGACTTACGAATATTCTGCATATAAGTTCTGTTGCTCGTCATTGGGCTGCCTGCGAGGCATCAGCAACTTCACCACCACGACGAATATACCTTCAGAAGCTCACCAATATTCTGTGTCGCCATCCCCGCGGAGGCTGTGGTACCTCCGTCCGTGGATCATGCGATACTGCAATATGCTCGACGATAGGGACTGTGTCGAACTTGCACTAGTTTCTCTATCAGCCTGGACTGCTATAGGATTGGGCTAGTTGCTGCTGTAGTTACCTATCGTCTCCAAGGGCCGAGTCTGCGTCGTCAAAATGATCTCCAAAGTCCTGCGATGGAGATACCAGTCATGAGCATCTTGTCTCTCTAAGGACGACGATTTGCATTGCAACGGAGTCAAGGTGCTAATTACCGGTTCGGCCCAGTCTAGACCCGCGACGCTTCCATTTGCTATGGGCGTGGCATCGTCAGAACTTAGTGAAGCATTGTCCGAGGCGGCCTCGCTATCCTGAGTCCCGTCGCTCGTGCCCGAGTTTTCCCAGCTCAGCCCAATCCCTGTGCTCGGTTCACTGTCCGGCACTTTGGCCTTTGCACTATCGCTGCAAGAGGCACTGTCCTTCGACTCATCCGCACCGGCTCTCTCAGTGGATGATGATGAAGTTTCACTGATGTGGACACCAGAGTCTCCCTCCGTTTTTGAAAGGCCGCTCTCAGGTAAGGACCCGGCGACTTTCTTCGTCATAATCGATTTCGAATTGACGACGATTGACTTCGTGAAGGATATATTGTTTTGGGGCCCTTCGGGGAGGCCGGATTTATAGGAGATAGAAGCGGTGTACCTAGGAAATTGCGAGTCGTCACTGGCAATATTCACATATTGAACCGAGTGAGTGCCCAAGACTTGGCCGTCCGCTTCAAGCTTGAATTTTATTATTATTAATTCAATGAAACCCGGGACGTTAGCTATGGCAAGTGTTGTGACATGTCCTGGGTTGTGTGAATGGCGAACCACATTGTCGGGTCGAAGTGGCTTTGACCTAATAATGCTGGGGCGGTTAGGATTAAAATAAAGCGAGTTGATGACAAGCGGTGGGCATTCTGGGGCATTTGGATTGAATGCTGAAAGGCGCAAAAAGAGCCAACACCTTCGTTGCTCCGCCGTAGAGACGCATTTTGCACACCACGCACCACGCACTGCGGGTCGGCCAATGGGGCCAAGCGTCCATCATGTCGATCACACTCCAGGACTCCAGGGGAACCATGGGCAGAGCCTGGGTCTCTAGCCTTCTAGGCCACCCCCCCCCCCCGAAGCCTTCCCTCGCATGGAAGGCCGGCCGCTAGCCTGTTTCCCTCTCAGCCCAGCTTCCAGGTCGAGTCTCAGTCAAATTAATGCCTAGGATCGGGCCGGAGTCTCGACCGTGAGACTCGGTGCCGGTCGTCATGAGGGGGGAACATGAGAACTGGAGCATAGGCGCTGTCAGTGTCACAAAAGTGAGGTCAGTAGTGGGATTGCCTAGCTTCCCAGCGGCGGAACCTTCCAACATGAGATTTACGGAGATTGCCGAGCATTGCTTAAGACAATTAACGATACGACCTCGCCGAATTCGCCGACCAAGAAATGAGTAGTCGAGACCTGGGACTTCTACTAATGCACGGTACTTTTACTTCCATTTGCAGTTGTTCGTTCACTGATATGACCCCTTACTTCAAAGTTGTACGTAGGCTGGCCCCCTCGACGTCTGGTTGTAGAAGTCGTCGGGCGTCAGACCGAGAACCACGCTGATTCGTTAAAAGTGTTTGCTGTGTGACGGTTAGGTACATAGGTATATTTGCATGGGTAGAGCAATCAGCTCGCGCGTACAAGCATCCAGTCTGGAACCGACTTCCCGTTGCTATTACTCGACCCGAGTAGAACTACCTAGTTGAGCTTGGTCCCCCATAAGTTTTTCCGCCATCGACTACCTTGTCGAGCGAATTATATAACGTTCAAGGCAACCTCCGCTTACCAAGTGCACAAACAGTATACTCCATACGGATAAGTCGATGACGGGCCAAGGTCATCAGTCGTCTTATCCTGGTCTTCCAGCAACTTGGCTCTATCGACTAAGTCCAGCACAACGTCACGCACGCAAGGGGGAAATGTACCAGACTGTAATCACGGCATGTGACTTACTTCTTATTGTCGAGGGGTCACACGAAGTACTTATTCAAAATCCCTTCCTGTATATTGACATTAGAATGTGACCAACCGTATTGGCGTTAAGCCATTAGCCAAGGTGCTTGATAAACCAGTTCACTGTCTGGTCTTCGGCCCGCAAGCCCATCTCTGCCTGCTTCGGGTCGTTTGGGTCACCCCGGTTGGCAAAGCCATGCCTTGCGCCCTCGTAGACCACAACTTCGTGCGCCACATCCTCGTTAGCCTCGAGGATCTTCGTCAGCTGGACCATCTTCTCCCGACCCAAAAAGGCGTCATCCGGCCCATTGGCCACGCTAAGTGGCAACCGGACGGCCAGGATGTCCGAAGGCATAGACACGAAGGACGGGTGAGCTGTGAAGCCACAGACGACCAACGGCACGCCTTCCCCAGACCCTGGAGGAGCTACCCGAGTCTTGGGGTTGTCTTGGGTCAGGAAGATGGTATGGGAGCCGCCCCAGCAAAAACCGGCTACGCCAATCTTCAGGTTCTGCGTTTTAAAGGGTGGCGGGTTGGCCCGTAGGTTTTGAAAGAACTTGACAGTCCGTGGCTTTGCTACAGATTGTCTGGTCCAAAAAAGGAACGGGACTATCAAAGCGATCGTTTTCAGGGCCCAGTATGGCTTCTTGACAAGAGTGGTATACCAATCTGGAGATGGCGCCATGAAGCCGTCTATATCGGCCAGAAGGGATTGAGATGGTGCCGCCCCTTTCAATCCACCGTGTCAGTACATTGCGTATCACGGATCACGGACTGGGCACACGGTCAGGGAGAGATTCTAACCGTCCATGAAATCGGGCAAGTAAACAAGGAATTCTCCCCGTCTGGCATAACTGTCTGCCAGGGCCCGGGTGTTCCGCAATTCCCAGCCAAAGCCATCAGAGATGATGACAATGAGTGCTTTTGGCTGAGTACCCGCTTCCGGCTGGGCAACATAAGTTGGCAAGCCGTGGATATGCTCAACACGGCCCGTCAGTACAGCGTCGCCGTGCAGTGTTCCGGTGAAGCATTCTCGACAGTACCCCGTAGACGTCATCGTAATTGATTTCTTAGGGCTGAGCTGGTTGCAGCTATATGCACTTCTCTCTGTGTCGTCTCTTCTGCCATATTAGCACAATGGACGCTGAAGTGGTGATCCCTATTACTAATAAAATACGTCTTTGCAAAACTGGCTCCGCCAAGTCAAGACTTTCATACCTACTTAAGTAATTAGAGTAAGACGACGATGATGTTGACAGTGATGCGTTGTCAGTCCCTCTCCAAGGCAAGCTTGGTAGTCGCCAAGTGGAGTTCCAGTTAGGTAAGATGGACCCAGATAGTCGCTTTATTCTTGACCTAAAGTAGGTAGTGAGCGGACGAGACACGGGAAGCCGGCGGGAGTTGCGAGTTCTCTTCCCCCCACAAACGGTCCTTGCGTAGCGTACTGTCAAAATCTTCTAAAACATGAGCTTTGGGCGTCTAAGAACCTGCCAGAGTCCGAGATTTCGAAACTATCGGTGAACGGGTGTTGGAACATCGTCTCGAGCTTATTTTCTTTTTTGAACTTGATTTAAGTGGCTTCTCCGGCTGACAGCACGATATAATAATCAAAATGGTTAGTGCCCTTGAATGCGTTTGGTCTCGGGTTTGTCGGTGACGGACCAGTCGTATCGATCCAAATAATGGCACTTACACGAGCTGATACGTTCATTCGTTAGGTGCACGCCGACGCCTCCAACTTTGCCGAAGGTGTCACGAAACAGCAGGCCTACGACCAAGTCCTGCTGCAGGCCGAGGGTCTTTTTGACGGCCAGCGTAATTGGGTTAGTTCTGGGAGATAAATCCTACTTTTCGTTTGATATGTGATTATCCGTCTCTATCTGGATGGCAGAAGAGAAAGTTGACTCGTCGCCTCTGAATATAGGTCTGGTGAGCATGCTCTTCATCCGAGGGCCGCCTATTGGTATTGGGCGTAAACGTGACAATCCCTTGGACCTAACGGGATAACCAGTAACCTATCCAACGCTGCTTCGTTGCTATGGCACGCGTACAAGTCCCTTCCGGAGCCTAGCACCCATGTCAACTGGGCAGGTACAGTGTCCCCCCCTTGCTCTCTCTATATCGCAATTCTTCACGCCCCCTTTCTCACCATGTCAATCCGCCCCCCTTCACAGGTTTCTACACACTAGATGCATCCGCGTCGCCGGAAAAGCCGCGGCTCATACTAGGTCCCTTCCAGGGCAAGGTGGCCTGCCAGACCATCTACTTTGGCCGGGGCGTGTGCGGCGCCGCCGCGTCCACGCGGACCACGCAGCTGGTGCGCGACGTCGAGCAGTTCCCCGGCCACATCGCGTGCGACGGCGACAGCAAGAGCGAGATCGTCGTGCCCATCGTGGTGGATGACAAGGTGGTGGCCATCATTGACATCGACTGCGCCGTGCTCGAGGGCTTTGACGATATTGACCAGGCCGCTCTGGAAAAGCTGGCGGCGCTCCTGGCTAGGAGCTGCGACTGGTCCTAGAAGTCACAATGGGAGGCACTTGAACAAAATATAGAGATCTCGGAGGGCAGGGCGCCCGAATATAGACAAAATGGCGTTCCACATGAAAATCTTGCGGTTTTACACAATAGAACAATGAAAATGACACTCAACATTGGATAATTCAATAGCGCTGAAATCTCGAGAATGCTCAGCAGTCTAGAGCATCGGGATATATTTACGCGTAGGCGCACTTGACTCCTGTCATCAATCCAACGCCGTGTCCAGCGTGTCTCACTCTTCAAACCGTATCTTACCCTGGCTTATGTCGGGATAGACATCGAACCGCCTCTGGCCCACGAGGGGGATGTTCTTCCGAGTCTCCTCGATCTTGGCGTTGTCCAGCTCCCAGCAGACGGTGGTCTCGGCCTCTTCGGCCTCAACGAGGACCTGCGCCATGGGGTCGACGATGAGGCTGTGGCCCCAGGCGCGGTACGAGGCCGCGTCGTCGCGTGCGGGGCTGCACAGGGCGACGTAGATCTGGTTGTCCATGGCACGGGCCTGGCCCTGCAGGCGCCAGTGCAGCGGGCCCGTCGTCGTGTTGAAGGCGCCCGGGTACACGAGCGCGAAGCAGCCCTTGCGCGCCGCCACCGTCGCCAGCTCCGGGGAACCGCACGTCGTAGCAGATGGCCACGCCGACGCGCCCGTACTCCGGCAGGTCCACCAGCGTCACCTTGTTGCCCGGCGACAGCACGTCGCTCTCGCGAAACGTGATCTTGCCCGGGATGTCGATGTCGAACAGGTGCACCTTGCGGTGGCTCGCGAGCAGGCCGCCGTCGGGGCCGAACGTCAGCGACGTGTTGTAGTACTTCTTCTTCTTCTTGTCCGCATCTCCCTCCTGGTCGGCGGCACTACTCGCCGTCGAGTCCGAGTCCGAGTCCGGGGCCGCCTCGGGGATCGAGCCGCCGATGAGGTAGGCCTTCGCCTCGGCCGCCATGGCCGACAGGGCGTGGAAGGAGGGGGACTGGTCGCGCGGGGGCGGGCTCGGCAGCAGCGTCTCGGCGTAGGCGGGGGAAGTAGTCGCAGCCGTAGGGGGAATTGAAGCACTCGGGCAGCACGATGATCTTGGCGCCGTCGCGCGCGGCCTCGAGCACCTTGTCGCGCGCGTGCGCCAGGTTGACGGCCTTGTCCGGCCCGCTGGCAAGCTGGATGCAGGCCAGCTTCACGGGCTTCTTGAGGACGGGTGATGGTGTGGTAGTGGTCGCCATTGTGCGTGTCAGTGGCCCTCGGAAGTAGGCGGCGGGTGACAAAGACGGTGCGAATTTGCAAAAAAGGCTTGAGGCCCGCAGAAAAGGTCTCATGGTGGTTGTTGAGAATGCATTGTCAGCTAAGTGCATGTAAATACAAGTAGATGCCATGCCATTGGGGCAATTGCCAGAACCGACTTGAGAGGGGCAGCCAGATAAGCTGCGGCGATAGTGGGGTATCGGTGATGCAATCCTACCCGAGCCCAAGACTCGTCCGGGAGTTCGCATTTGATGGTTACGAAATGGGTGTTCTCGCATGTTGTCCTAGCCGAACCTTCAAGCGCTTCTCGCTGATATAATGAGTGTTAAGAGGGACAAAGTATAAGGCATCACCAATCTGTTACATACTGGAACAATTTACCTGCATTGGTTATATTGGTAGGTAGTCTGCTAGATACGAGGTTCTCTATCGCCGCGACTTCAAAGTTGTGTAGTCATATATCCTCATCCTTTTTTTGGTTCCCATATTTTAAGGCGATAGATCGTTTCATACTGGTAGGATGATTGTTTTCGCATCCGGATGCCAGTCCACAAAAGCAGTATCCCATACCTTCACCATGGTGCATAACCTATTTGAGCGCCTCGGCAGCAAAGTTGGGGAGAACAAAGGCAGCCTCGTGAACTCTGGAGTTGTAGTATCTGCAGAGCTTGACCTCCTCCTTGCCGACCACTTGCGCAGGGGTGTCTTGACATCACGGCCAGCCTCCTTGCAGCAGACCATGAAGCCGATCTGGCCCGAGGGGTAGGTGGGGATTGTGGTGAAACCATACTCGGCCACGGGGAACACTTCCTTGCAGTCCTTCTTCAACTTAGTGATCAGGGGAAGATGCAGCCACTGGCTCTCGGCTGTTCGTTGTAATTAGCGGAAAGTTCAATACAATATGGTGGTAAGGCACCACTAGACATGCAGGGACGAACCTTGAGTGGTGATGACACCGCCATCCCTCAGAGCATCATGCAGCAGCTGGAAGTAGGGCTTCTGGAACAGGCTCTCGGCAGGACCCTCTGGGTTCGGAGGAGTCGGTGATAATGACATCGAAGCAGTTCTTGTAGTCGTTCAAGAACTTGAAGCCATCACCAACGTGGACCTTGCTCTTGGGGTGCTTGTAACCCTCGGCCATCTTGGGCAGGTACTCCTTGGAGAGACGGATGACAGCCTATTCAGTCGTCAATACAGTCGCCTGGGTTCGCTTATAGGAGGACATGGGTAGCCGGTGAGTGGAACCCTACCTCATCAATGTCACACAGGGTGGCCTCTTCGACACACTCGTGCTTGACGACCTCACGGAGGACACCGCCATCACCACCGCCAATGACAAGGACCTTCTTGGGGTTGGGGTGCGAGTGCATGGCCAGATGGGTGATCATCTCCTGGTAGGAGAACTCATCGTACTCGGTGCACTGGATGACATTGTCCAGGACCAGGACGTTGCCGTGCTTCTCCGACTCGAAGATCAAGACATCTTGGTACTTGCTCTTCTCGTGGTGGAGCACCTTCTTGACCTTCAGGGTCATGGCCTGGCCTGCTGCGGTGTAAGCAATGAGAACCGCTCGACGGTGAATGTGATATAGTGGCATAGACTTACCGGCCCACATCTCAGAGATCTCTCTGAACCAGCCATCTAATTCCTGTTAGCCCGATAAACTTCGGCAATCGCGACAACGAGTGAGTCTATGGAATTCAGTGAAAGGGGCCCCATGTCTTTCGAGCAGGAACCTGCTCCAGGACACCCCCTCCAGGCGGCTTGACCAGCCAAGGGTATCGCCAGATGAGCAGTTTAACGGCATCATCACATGTAAGTGTTGAGAAAACCTACCCTTAATCGTGGGGTGTGTAATCTCGGACATCTTGTATATCGGTGTTGTATGGTGGCCAGAAAGTGTCCGCGTCCAGTGTGCAGTTTTATTTGGTGTTTTATCAGGATACGAGGGGAACCGACGAGTTGGAGAACAGTGGAGTTGATGTTGTCGTTTCTTGACCCAGTTTGTGTGAACGAGAGCAGACTCTGCCCTTTTGAAAAATTTTAGCCGTTGAGCGAATAATGGCATCCGAACCGAGTCTCCGCAAGCAACCGATGTCTGCCCAACCTTGACGCGGGCCAGATGGTTTTGCGCAGACTTGCATTGAACCACAGCTTAGACTAACCTTACGCCTTATCGATACAAGTGGGATACGGAAGTCACCTGCATATATTAAAGGTACATGGATGGGGTTGTGGTTGAACATTTCTAGTCACTCTAGCCGTCGTTCGATTCGCACTTGGCGAAACGATGAGTGTGCTGATGATGAGGATAATGATGAGCCGCAACGAGTAAGTGAGAACTTCCATGTAGCTAAATAAATGAGCCATATTGAATGTATCAACCGTCTCTATCCTTCAATAGCGTCTGCAGGTGGTTAATTTAGGTTCAACCCTATACACGCAAACTTCGCCTACAAATAGTAGGTAGTAGTAGGTACCTAGGCACGAGCATCCACGACCGTTGGCACCTAATAGTTACGAGAATTGAGTTTGCTGTTTAATTCATGCTGTAGTCATGAACCCGTCGATGCGAACACAGTCGGCTCAAAGGCATGATAAGGAATTGCTAAGGAGAAGAACAGATTGGGTTATCCCTCTGATTTGGAAGTAATGCAACACTCACTGAATACTGCTTATATAACGTAACTGAATCGTAAAGTATCGCTACCTACCGCATGTTTCAACGCCACGTGCGTTAAGGAATATGTCCTACTTGAACCGAGTTCGGTAGATTCATATACTTGCCTATTTTAGTATTGCAAAGCACGTACATAACCGTCGGTGGCTTTTTACAATCCGGCGGTTGCTGGTCTCAGATGACCAAGGGAATCAATCGTACCGGATATCGCTTATCGCCTGTTAGCGTTTGCGGGCCGGTTCCGCTCTGACTTCCATCGCTGGTGTTTCCATGTTCAAGTATCTTCCGCAGTCCACACTTACGCAGTCCAAGGGACCGCTGCCGGCACCATCGATTTTGCCTCCTGTAAGCTTAATACGATACGCGTCCATACAAGCAACCCTATGCGTATATTTGACATACAGGAGTGACTCACAACACCAGGCCGGCATAGTATGCTGCTGATCGCAGAGAACCATACAAGCAATCGTGTCAGCTGTCCCATACCTTCTAACCAAGTCCTGGTTTATGCATGTCAGACAGTCCTTTCCGACCTCACAAGACACTCAGAGCTTGGCACTACAAGCAACCAACACCAGCATGCATACAGTACATTTTGCGAGTGCGAACCATTGGACCATGCCAAGCTGACGTTAGCACGGACGAATGGACGAACGTTTGCCGCACGCCAAATCGGACGAAGGATTTTGCGTTACCGATTGGGAGCTGTCCAAGATCCTGATGTGCTTGGACAACCGCCAGGTTGCCTATGGGGGTAGGGTCCTCAAGCTGGCTCGTTGGGGGCTGTTGGCTGCCTCATCGACCCTCATCGTGTCGGCATATGTCTAAAAAGCCAATACCCTGACCATGCTGGGCACTCGTTCTCAAAGTTGGGTAACACATATCACGGTTAATAAGGCGCGACGGCCAGCAGGAACCAACCGCCTTACACCACCTTGCTTTCTTTGTTCGCATACATGCATATCTGCAAGTTAGTAGTATTGGGGGCCGCTTCTGGCACACTTCTCGTATGCCAACTACACGTACCCAGGCTAGGATGCCGCAGCAGTTTGTCCCAGCAGTCTATTTGCAATACAAAGATGGGATGCCTCCCTCCCGTTGATGGCTCGGGCGTACATCAAGCAAGGGGCTCTTCGGAAGATTCTCGCCTCCAGCGGATACCGGACGCTTCGTAACTTGATGTTCGGTTTGTTTCCACCGTGGCTTCTTGGATCTACCTATTATATATTAGATTACACCGATGCCTGTTCCGTCAGCCAGGTGCCAAGCTCAGGCGTTACGAAAGAGAAGCAAGGCTCCGATTCTGATCTCTGACAATGGCGCCTAGATCTCCATCTATTGATACGCATTACCTGGGGGTACATACTTGTCCTCCTTATTCATGCATACATGTAATGAGGTGGATCAACAGCCATAATAGAAGCCAACTTGATGTTTGTCTCAATCGATTAATGCCACAGTACCCCTACGAGACTAGTGTAGGATGATGGTGAACTCCATCGAATTCCGTTGTAATATCTGGCCTGTCCCGACTTTGTGAAAAGCTGTCTTGGTATCTGTAGCCCGTTATCCAGGTTATTAAAGGAACCTCAGTAATAAGTACCCCACCTGGCTGCAGAATTAAGTGGTTGCTTCTGCCAAAAAAGAACAGCCATCGATATGGAGAAGAAGCAGGAGAGAAGCCATTGGAGATGGGGCCCTGATTGAATGATTGAGCAAGCCATCTAGGTAGCTGCATGCGCCCGTCGTAAGCAGATCCAGACGCACCCTTTCTTCCCACGTGTTACTTCCCTCCCACGGATGAGCCGGCTTCGCGGCCTGCATCAGTGCTTATGGGGAGACGAAAATCGTGGACCGATGAATGATCTCCTGTCTGTCTGGGCCCATTGAAATTAGAAGGGCGTTGGTGATGCTGGAAGGGGTTTGAAAGGATTCTGGCACCGACTATGGGAAGATCGAACCCCGTTCCGACCCTTGCAACCGCTTGGCTATATCTGGTAGTTCAGCTGGGGGCATCCTGATATCCCCGTCCAGTCGAGTCGCTCGCTAATTCGCTTATTTCGCCGTGTGTTTTATCTTGCCATAGGTTTGCTGTGAATTCATAAGCCTCGTCATTGCTTTTCTGCCCAACCTAGATTTGCGGATGGAGTCCCACCCATCTCCGGGCGTCGTGTTGCGGCTAGTGAGCTTCTAGTTGTGCATCCACCATGGACCGTCAGCTTCAGGATGCAACGCATCATGGGTGTAGCTGTATTTGAGTACGTCGTACTGGAGTAAGATAGTACATATTTAGGTCAAACCGTCCAGCCGTCGAGGCCAAGAGGAGGAGCCACACCCACTTGCATTGGACGCCTGGGAAGGCCCATGGCCGATCGCCACGGTCGCTTGCTGGAAAGGGAGATGCGCAGGACTCCCGGCCAGAAAACAAGATGGTTACTGAGCATTGGAGCCGTGTCGAACAGTCAGGCAGTCAGGTCTGCAAGGGAAATGCCCCCATCCAGTACATCCCCAAATCCGAACATGGACGACCCGCCACCCGCGGGGCCTTGGCCTTGGAACAGGACAAGGTACCTAAGGTCGTCGTCCTAAGGTAGTGCTGCGAGTAGCAGCAGATACCCGCGCCGCCATGTATTATTTGCCGGCTGGTTTTTAAAACATCCTGGACCCCCTAAAAACGGTCGCATCGGATTCTAGTGCAGCCTACACAATCTTTAGTTTTCTGCTCGGGCTACTCTCGCCTGTGCTTTTTTCTCCTTCTGGATTTTGTTCTTTTGCTTCTTCGTCTCGTAGAAACGGTGGGCTTGAAGAGACCAGTCTCATAGTTAGTTTCATTGGGCGGCTCTGGACCCCTTCTCGTATACCTCCATCACATTTCACACTCATCTGCTCGTCAACTCCATAGCTGAAGCTCCGTTCTCCAGTTCCTGCTTGACCACGGCCAAGGCTGCACGGCTACCTACTTGCGCTACCACTAGGCAATAGACGCCATCTCGCCGGCTCTTCTATCTGGCAGATGCTGGCTGATACACGGCTGGCCTGCCATAACAACGAACCGGCTGTCTTCATTCCAAAGCATTTCGCAAAGTGAAGCTGCTCTGTCCATCGTAACTCGACCCTCAACCGCATCGGTCGTTATACCGATCGCGTGGACCTCGGACCATCAGATTGTTAAATTGGCGGGAGCTGCTACCCACTATTTCCCCGTTCCCCTTTGGCAACTGACTCGCTTGACTCTCTCCCTTTTATCGTGGGTTGAACTTCCTTCCACCTGATCCGACAAACATCACGAGCACGCTGCGCTCCCACGACCGCGACCAAACCCGTTCCACTCTCGTCGCCGCAAGTTCGGCTCTGTACTTTCGACGCGGCACTTTCTCGACACGACAACAGGTATTGTCCAGCGGGATCAGCCCCTGACGACTGGCCAGAATGTGCTTCGAAAGCCGGAAACAGGACGAGGAGGGGCTCAACCGCTCACGCGAGCTGGACCGAGTAATTCGACAAGATGAGAAGCGACTGGCTAGAGAAGTGAAGCTGCTACTTCTGGGTACGTAACTGGGCACGAGGGGATCATCGAGATTTTTGTGGTGTGCAGCTTTCTGACTGAAGGACGTTGAAACAGGAGCCGGCGAGTCGGGCAAATCGACAGTCCTCAAGCAGATGAAATTGATCTATGCGCAAGGCTTCAGCAAAAACGAAAGGTTAGAAGGCAAACCGGTGGTATTCAACAACGTTGTGCAATCGATGCGAACCATCTTTGATGTCATGTCGGATCAAGGAATCGAGTTTGAGAACAAGGACAACGAGGTAAGAATCACTCTGATTCTCCATGGAATGTGGCAGTGGACACGTGCGGCCGACGCTGACGAATTGATCTTTATACTTGACAGAAAAACCAGGCGACGGTACTGGTCGACCACGAAATCTCGCCCAACGACTCGCTGCCAGAAGAATACCTCGACCCAATCAAGTCGCTGTGGGCCGATGCAGGTGTGCAGAAGGCCATTCTTAAGGGGAACGAATACGCCCTGCATGACAACCTGGGATAGTACGTCCAATAATCTCCCGAGTCTCGATATCGAATTTATATTCTCGAGGCATCCTGCTGACATAAAGGTTTTCAGTTTCTGCAATGATCTCGACCGACTGTGGCAGAAGGGCTACATCCCCGATGACCAAGACCTTCTGCGCTCCCGACTCAGGACGACAGGTATAACAGAGACTATTTTCGACCTGGGCCAGCTCACATATCGCATGTTCGATGTCGGTGGCCAGCGATCAGAACGAAAGAAGTGGATACACTGTTTTGAGAACGTCAATTGCCTGTTGTTTCTAGTCGCGATCAGCGGATACGATCAGTGTCTAGTAGAGGACAAGGATGGCGTGAGTTCACCTCGACAAGAAACTGCCTGGGGTGGTTGCGGTGACTAACGAGATGGTAACAGAACCAAATGAACGAAGCCTTGATGCTATGGGAATCGATAGCGAACTCGCATTGGTTCACGAAGTCGGCACTCATCCTCTTCCTTAACAAAATGGATCTCTTCAAGGAGAAGATTGCGGCGAGCCCCATCACGAGCCACGGCTTCGTTGACTACCAGGGCCCGGTCGACGACTGGAAGCAGGCCAGCAAGTACTTCATGGACAAATTTAGAGCGCTTAACCGAAACCCCGAGAAGGAAATCTACGGGCATTTCACCAACGCAACTGACACCAACCTTCTGAAGATTACCATGGGTTCCGTGCAGGATATGATCATCCAACGCAACCTCAAGCAACTCATACTGTGAGTAATCAATAATCATGTGGGTTTCCTTGTGGTTCTCTTTGGCTATCACAACCCCATTGCAAGTGCAATCCAAGAAGCTTTGGAACCCACTGTCCTGCGTTCCCAAACATGCCCGAGCCTGGTAAAATATATCCCTTGCGACAAAGAAATGACTAGAGAGCGCCTTGCTGACCTGTTACAAAGGATATAACATAGCGTGTCCCGCTACGTAAATCACCGTCTAGGGTTGGCCAGGTCGACCTCAATGCAGTACCCGTGTTCCGGTTACGACACCCCCCGATGAGGCGAGATAACCGATACTGGCGCCATCTTGTTCTATCATATACTACGAAACCTCCACTTATTTCTTTCTCAAATGTCTATACTATATCGGAAGCGGGCATGGTACAGGCTCAGAAGGCGGCGCGCGATTGAGTAAATTGAGATGATTGATACCCATTGAAGCATCGCAACCTGGCGCCGGCATGGCTACGGTCCCTTTCTTCAGGATGGCTGGCACAGCAGCTCAAGCAGCAGGCTGTGGGGGACTCGGGATATCGGTTCCTTCCTGCATCGGGCGGGCAGCGAGCGGTCTGTTGTTACGCTTCAACACGGTTCCCCCTTGCCTTTGTTCTTTCCCTAACGATCGATACCTCTTGACGTTTCTTCATATTTTTTAAGCTATGAATATAGCATCACGAATAACGGTGTGAGCGAAGTCGATGTAAAATAGATAATACCTTTCAATAAACAGGGGCAAAGAGTGTGTCTCTAATCTCACTGCTACATATATTCGCTACCGTCCTCGACATCCACCGGAGCCCTGGCCGTTCTTTACAAATCTCAAGTTCTGCCTCTAATCGATACGACTTACAAGTTCTTGTTGGTCCTACCAGAAGTACGACTTCTAGTTTCTAGCCCCGTTGCAATCCGCCGATCGAGTCGCGGTCCGCTCCCCGGGCAATTTAGTGGGTGCCTTTCCACGTGGGGGAGGGGGGGCAGAAGACGGGGTTGTTCTGGGGACATACTGCACCTCTACTGTACATCACGGAGAGGTTTAAAGCAAAGCATCGAATGCGGTGGCTGTCCGCCCTGTAAGATTGAGTGGTAGCATTGATGTTGCGAATGAGATATACATTGGGTTTGTCCGTGATAAATGTATTAATGTCGATCGCAAATGTCAACAAGTACATAGTACATTGATGGGGGCAGGTAGCTTCAATAAAGGTGTACATCAGGGTCAAGCTATGTATGATTGACCTTAGGCAATTACAGGGAAGGCGCATTCATCCGGGGCAACCAGAAAAAAAGGACAATGTAAACATCAAACGCCAAACGTCAATATGGGCAGACCAGTCGATGACAGGCTGGTACTTGTGAGAACCAATCTTTGGGGAGGGATGATAACAACGTTGAAACTTGGGTAACCTGCCAGACCGCCTACTACATCTTACTACATGTACTTCATATCCGACATTGAGTTCAATCAAGTGCACAACGTTTGGTGCAACACTGAACTATCTATTCCCTCAACACTTATACAAGCGACAGATTTGCAATTTCGTTGCACGCTACGTATACGGTTCCCGTATCAAACCCTGCATCCCGAGCAACGCCCATCATTCTGATCGGTTCTCCGCAATAAGTATTTGCCATTCCAATGCGCCAGCATGGCCGAAGATAACCCTCTACGCGGCAGAGGCCACAGCAGTAAGGCTGCGTACGATCCCGTGCAGCCAGGTCCCGCCGGAACAGCCCCTCGTCGTGGATGCTGGTCCTCGCTTCAGGGGAAGTTCCCCATCCTAACCAAAAAACCTTTCCAAATCTTACTGGTCCTACTATGTATATTACCCTTTGGTCTGTTAGGCTTATTAGCCTTACGAAATCGTGGCCACAACGATGCCACCTGTACATCTGGCAACTGTTCAAGTGGGAATAAGAACGCCATCAAGGATGACACATACTTCTATGGCCAGTCACAACCATGCTATCCCTCACGTGAGTACTGTCTTTGCATAACCGAAAGCTGCGCTCCCTAATTCTTGAAATCTAGCAAATATGACAGCCGCCGTCGTTGCTACGTGGGCCGGCGCTGTCGGCAAAGCCGTTGCCATGGTCCGCAATATGACAATCGAAGAGAAGGTCAGCTTGACCACAGGCGCACCTTCGGGGACCGGCTGTTCTGGAAGTATCCCTCCGATATCTCGCCTGGGATTTCCCGGTCTCTGTCTAAGTGATGCCGGCAATGGCCTACGGGCGACTGATTTCGTGAGTGGATGGCCCAGCGGCATTCATGTTGGAGCGAGCTGGAACAAAGTCCTAGCCAGGCAGAGAGCCGTCAACATGGGGCTGGAGTTTCGAACCAAAGGGGTCAATGTTGCGCTGGGCCCCGTTGTAGGGCCTATCGGCCGCGTCGTTCAGGGCGGTCGCAATTGGGAGGGTTTTACCGTCGACCCTTGGCTTAGCGGTGCTTTCGCCTTTGAGACAGTACAGGGCATTCAGTCGGTTGGTGTCATTACCAGCACCAAGGTTCGTCGGTCCAGGCAGCCCGATCACGCATGACATTGACCAGATATAGCATTTCATTGGTAATGAGCAAGAGACCAATAGGGTACCTGCTAACGGGAAGGAGGCCGTCTCGTCCAATATTGACGACAAGACGATGCATGAGGTCTACCTTTGGTAATGCCCATACCTGTCGAGCGCGTTAGATGATGGGCTAATATTAAGCAGGCCGTTTCAAGACGCCGTACATGCCGGTTCTGGAAATATCATGTGTAGCTACAACAGAGTCAACAACTCCTATGGGTGTCAAGTAAAACCCCCTTATACCTTATAATGTATCATGAAACTGACTACGTGCCGCTGTGTAGAACAGCTTCACACAGAATTATCTACTCAAGGAGGAATTGGGTTTCCAGGTAGGCCTTGCTCCATGGGGCAAATCCTCGTGCTGATGCTGACTATGTTCACGTAGGGCTTTGTCGTTTCTGACTGGGGTGCACAGCGCTCTGGTGTTGCATCGGCGCTCGCTGGAATGGATATGGTCATGCCTAATTCAGACCTATGGGGAAGTACTCTCGTTGAAGCCGTTCGGAACGGTTCGGTCCCTCAAGTGCGTCTGGATGACATGGCTGTCCGAATCGTTGCCTCGTGGTATCAGATGAAGCAGGTGGGTTACATCTTCATTGTCCTCAGCTATGATACTAGGGTAGGATGGCTGGCCCATAATTTGTCGGTGTTCACGTTAGTACTGAAATGTGTGCTCATGCAATATTGTCCTATAGGACCAAGATTTTCCAGAACCTGGCTTCGGTATGCCACCGGACTTAACAAAGCCACATCGAATCGTAGATGCCAGGAATGCCTCCTCGAAACGGGCCCTACTCGATGGCGCCGTTGAAGGGCATGTTCTCGTCAAAAACTCTAACGGTGCGCTCCCTTTCCGCAAACCTCGGATGCTCTCGCTGTATGGCTATTCAGCCCGGAACCCCGATCAGTGGAACTACAATGCTATGGGTGGGGTGTCGGCTTGGAGCTTTGGAGGAGAATCGGCTTACCAAGGACGCGATGTCGCGGGGGCTTTTGCACTCGAGTCCCAGGATCAACTCCCTCAGGTTGCGCCCAATGGTACAATTGTTAGTGGTGGGGGGTCTGGTGCAGTGACGCCTGCCTATATCAGTTCACCATTCGATGCACTCAATGCTCGTGCTTACGAGGATGGGACAGCTCTGTTCTGGGATTTTACTAGTGCTGAACCGTACGTGGATTCGGCTTCGGATGCTTGCATTATCATGCTCAACGCCTTCTCTTCCGAAGGATACGACCGACCAGGAATTCGCGACAAGTATAGTGATGGCCTGATACGACATGTAGCCCAGAGCTGCAACAATACGGTGGTGGTATTTCACAATGCAGGAACACGTCTCGTGGAGGACTTCATCGACCATCCCAATGTCACGGCCGTTATATTTGCACACCTACCCGGCCAGGAGTCGGGGCATGCCCTTGTTTCAATACTCTATGGCGAATCAAACCCGTCTGGAAAGTTGCCCTATACGGTGGCGGCCAATGAGTCAGACTACAGCAATCTCCTCAAGCCCGACTTACCAGAAGGGATGTTTGAGATATTTCCGCAGTCCAATTTTACCGAAGGCGTCTACATTGATTATCGGCATTTTGATGCAAAGAACATCACTCCTCGTTTCGAGTTTGGGTTCGGCCTTTCTTACACGACGTTCGATTACTCGAACCTAAAGATTGACAAGAACACCAGCAGCTCTACGGAGAGTTACCCATCAGGACCGGTCGAGGAGGGGGGGCCCTCGGACCTTTGGCATACGGTGGCTACAATCAGCGCAGATATACATAACACGGGGGAGGTGGACGGCGCCGAGGCTGCCCAACTTTATGTTGGTATTCCCGGAGCACCCATACGTCAACTCCGTGGATTCGACAAGCCTTTCATCAACGCCACGCAATCAGCCACTGTGAGCCTCAAGCTAAGCAGACGAGATCTCAGTGTGTGGGATGTTGCATCACAGAAGTGGCTTCTTCAAAGAGGCCAGTACGGTATATGGGTTGGTGCCAGCAGTCGAAAGCTGCCGCTGCAAGGCAGCTTTGACTTGTGAATCGTACTGTTCGGAGTTTCGGCGTTGAGGCTCTTGTTGATTGGATGGACGGGCTTGCTCCATGGCGTTTAGATGACAGTAGCGGAAGGCAGGGTTACTGTGGAATTTGTAAAGGGTTTCTAACGTAGTCATAGGCTGGCGACACTGGCCCACGATTAATGTACTATTGGGTCGCGTCATCATGATGAGGATATGCTCGAATCTAAGCGTACTAGTCTAATGTTCTATATCCCAGTGGCACAAGACGTTGGAATTAGATGCTTATTAATAAGCACATACAGTGGCACCCCTTGCTGAACAGGACGCGAGGAGGGGGGTTGCTTCAGTAGGTATTTATAATACGAAGAAAATATCCGCAAAGCACCGTTTGCTAGGCTGAGCACACGCAAGGAGGCAATTGCATGTGTACCTACTTTGCTACTTACCTACTTAGTAGGTAAGGAAGGCATGGCCACCTTTCCCTACGCCTCCTTGCGCCTCCTTCCAAAAACGAATGCTGCCATGGGGACTTAGCCTGGGTTGTCGCATTCTTTTCCAGGGACCTGAAGTACACGCGTGCATGCATCGATATACAATACCCGTAGTATAGCCCCTGAGACTAAGGCTCGGCTGGCGGCTTCCTTCTATTTTGGGGCGTCCAATCGGCAGTGAGACAAGCCAACAGTGGTTTGACCGATCTGCACTTCGCCCGGCGTCGACTAGAAAGCGAGAAACCGATTCCCCACGTTTAATGGGATCTAGACCCGCTGCCGGCCTGGGCTTGCTTAAGAGGTACGAAGTATATTAGGAGGTACTCCGTGGTAGGTAAAGAGGTAGGTTTGGTACATGCATTCCTCGGAAGTGCTTATTCCTCAGGCTTCTGCTTCAGTTGCAAGCGCCCCAGGCTGCCAGGCCTAGACCGACCCTCTTCATTTTTTCTTTCTAGGCTTTTCGCCCCCTTCATTGCGACATCAATCAAGCAGTTCCGTTCAGTTTGCTATGTGCAGGCAGTCAAGGCTAATATTGAAGCATCGTTCAATTCTTCGCAGGTAGGTAGCGCTGCCCGCGCCGTGTTCGGCATTCTCGGTTTAGCCCAGCCCAGCTTGTCCCGTCCAGTAATGTTCAGATGCCCCGGTTCGAAAAGCCGTCCCAACTTCTTCTGCCCTTGTCACAACCTTAAATCCGATGTCAACACACCTTGACTTGGCATAACAGGACAAGGCGACATCTCGCTTGATACTGTATCTCTGCTAGCCCCGTTCTCCGCTGAGCCGGGCGTCGGTCGGTATGCAGTCCATCAGTCACGCTCTCACTCTCACAGGCCTGTCGCCCGCTTCTGATACGGCCACCACCGAGTCTTCGTCTTCAGTGCTCCGATCCCCTGATGGTCGGAACGGGGCTCCGCACTCCTACGCTCCTGGCGTCTCGGAACGCGCCTGTCAAAAGTGCAGAGCTTCCAAGAGACGCTGCGACAAGGTGAGAGAGACTTTGCCCTCACTCACTTTTATGTTCAGACGTCCTCTTCCCTCATACTTGCGTCAATTCCGACTGAATCCTTACACTTGCTGACCAATAAGCGCAGGCCTTGCCATACTGTACGAGGTGTGCCAGGTATATATAGATTCCTGCCTCTGTTCTATTGCTTTGCTGTGATAACTAAGGATTCTGCAGACTCGGTGCAACATGTGTCTACCTGGCCGACACCATCACAGGGCCTAGCACGGCGACCAATCAAGCGCCCCTGGCTTCCCTACAGTCGCAGTCGCTCCCGAGGTCTGAGTTTCTATGCGCCCCGGACCCATTGGCAGAGCTTACAGCACCTTTGATCCTGTCGTTTGTGTCCGCTGACGCTGCACCGGAAGAGCAGCTGGACTGGACGGATGGCGTGCGCGCCTACTACGATTGTGTCCACAAATGGTACTCGGTGGTGCATCGCGGCTTGTTTGACTACCGCATTGAAAGTCTGTGTGCTTCGGCCGACTCCCCGGCCGCGCCTCCCTCATGTGCGTCATCCGGCTTTACCGGAGGCAGCAGCTTCACCCTACAGAAAGGTTCGGCAGACTGGAGTTTCGTGTCGGCAAGGATGAGCCGCGAGTTGGCTCTGCTCATCTTGGCCATGTACCTTTCCGCGCGCACCTGCTCGACACAAGCCGGCCGGAATAGGGCCATGTTCGACAATCTGTACAGGATCGTCAGGCGTTCATTTGCGCTCGGTATTTGCGAATCGACGTCGCCGAAAATTGAGTTCGTTCAAATCGGGGCTCTGCTCGCGCTCTATGAATATGGTCATAGCAATTCTGCGCTGGCCTATAGAACCCTGAGCGAGACGGTAGCGGGGGCAAGGGTCTTGGGAATCCGGCCCGGCTGTACGAGTGATAGAGACACTGTGAGCATGGACGGCATAAGTGCCATGGAGCATGAACAGAACGGCGCCATTTGGTGGTCATCGTTTATTGTTGATCAGTAAGTCTCAAAATGTGTAGTAGTGATCAGGGGCTGCCTTGGATCGACGTCAGATCTCAGTCGCCGCCTGTTGTCAAGGCTGCCACAGTTGCCATCAGCATCACGCATGGCCAGCATGATATTGAAGGGCGAAGAATTAACTTATATAACAGGCTCATACACCGCGACGAAGCATCAACACATCTGCCTTTCATCCTCGAATCGCCCGAGCCTATTACACTTCTGCCGGAACCCGGCCAGAACTCGACCGGAAGATTTCACCCAGAGCCTCGGTACGAGTCGCGAGGGCCTTCAAACCGGAGGTTGCCCGTTAGCACCAGCGTGAGCGTACCCTTGATGGAGTCTTTTCAGATCTCCGCGAAGGTGGCCAGCCTGCTGCATCGTGCTCTACGACACAACTATGAGACGAGGATGAGGGCGCCCGGTATGCTGCCCCATGTCGAGACTTTCGAACCCCTGGACCAAGAGATTCGCCACATGACCGCGACACTACTCAAAGATGCCACTGACTGGCGATATGCGCTGGACTGTTTCGCCATGTGTTGCTCGTAAGTTCATTAGCGCCGCCTCCAATCGGATTTATTATTGTACGGGGTCTTCCAGACGAGGAATTTCCATTTCCAGCCTGCCGGATGCCGTTGGTCACATATGGCTTCGGCGGCTTGTTCTCCTCTCTCCTCAACTCATCTCCGATACGGACACCGACCTGACGTGAGAAATGCAGTGCACTTTTTACGCTCTATCTTCCCTTCCTCCCTATCCTCGAGTCTCAGACGGCCGCGCAGATCAACAGTGATAAGGGGCTGACAACAGCCCTGGCTGCGCTACGTTTTGCGGCCCAGCTGTCATCGGACATTACGTGTAAGATGAACAGTGAGATCACCAACTCGGATCAGGAGCTGTCGTGCCGCGAGTTGGCGGTCTTGGCGGCACCGACCTGCTTCCTAGTCGTCAAGGTCTACACGGGCTTGCGCAATATCTGCCCTGAAGAATACCAAAAGTGCCAGGACGCGATCTTGGATAAGTACAAGAGCCTCACCCTCTTCAGGTGCCGGTGGGGCATTGCTGGTACGTTCACAACCGTCCTCATCCTGATCAACCAACCCTTCCCCCCTTGGTATACCGTCGCGCGAACTAGCTGACACTCAACTTTGTCCGTCTCCGCGCTCTATAGATAAGCTGATGAGCCAACTCAATGACGCGTATGGCGACAATTGGTATCGGTTTCCTGAAACCAAACCTGGCGCTCTGCAGAGCCAAGGCATGAAGAACCATGACTTGCTGCCGGCGCCACCCCTGCACACGAACGGAGCCATGCTGAGCTCAGAAGGGAATGCCATGGATCTGAGCTGATGGATGATGAGTGGAGACTAGTATTGGCCCACCGGGAAGTATCTCGTCCAGAATCTTCTCTATTTACTTTACTACTTAGGGATTACTTTCTTTATTGTCTAAATTCTGGTGGCAATCCAGGAATAGATCGGCATTTGTGTATTTTAGTTTCTATCGGATTGATACCCCATTGCTTCACTTATCTCCTGGCAGTGGCACATGCTATATAAATCTTTTCCTTCCAATGGACTCTGAGGCCCGAAACCCCTGGTTTGGGGAGCCATGAAGGGGCACCGGGTTGTTGGCGAGGCAGTCTACCCAAGGCAAACCATGCTGTAACGTTTTTGAACGGATTGATATACTTCAAGAGGCTGGTTTTATACAACTCGATGTTAAAAATGAAAAGTGCAATTCAAGTCTCCCTGATATTCACCAGCGATAACTTTACACCCACGACAAGCCTCTTGGGAGCACAACCCATTGAATATCAAACTCCATATGTAGCTATTAGGTATCAATGCTATGCAACCTACATAACTGACTTCGTCAGAGTCCCTTCCGCTGGCGTGGATATCCCTTTGCCACGGGGCCACAGAGCAGCAAAATCCGGCTCCAACTCCACACTATACACGTATGTCTACCAATCTCGCTATACGCCAAAACCATGGAGGCAGATCAAAATATTTATACAGTAACTGGATTTGGCCAATTTCCTCACCAAACTCAGTGTCGTCCCTCCACACGCCCCTCGCTATATTCTGCTGTTGAGTTGACAACAGATGGACTGCCCGAGTGTTCGATGCCCAAATATTGTCCTCCAGCTTTGAGCGAGAGGGCAATCTTCTCTTTAGAAAATCACTTTTGGTCCAATAATTAAAAGGAGAATGACGCATATTCCCTTCCTCCCCGTGCGAATTCCAGAACCTATTTCTATTATCATAACCCGCTGACCCCTGCCACGAGGACCAATAGCATGCCGTTAAGCACGCATATACCAATAAACGTAAGCCAAACGACCGATTGGTAAATAAAACCCAACGGGTCCTGCCGATAGAGCATGGCGCCTGAGACCCGTACAGCTGGCGAATAAGCTCACAACAACAGCGAGTGTGACGCCCACGTCAACCTCCACCTGCAGCTTATGGCGTCCAGTCGCAACCAGCACACTGGCGACAATGAGCAGTACGATGGAGATTAAGAAGCTGACGACGGCGCAACGGTGCATCACTTTTTCCCTGAAGCGAGCGATGCGCTGATCCTCTATGCTAGGAAGCGCAGCGTAATGCGCCGCATACCCCCTAATGGGATACTCGACGGAAGAAGCATCCTCATCTTCCGTGGCTTCGGTATCAGTATTGTGGGCCGAGTTTCGTATGCTAAAGTAGTCGGTAGGCAAGTTGTGTGCATGCAGCAGTGATTGGTGCTCATCATCCTTATCGGGATGCCCGAGCCAGCCGCGGATTTTGCGGGCAGAACCATTGAGCATGCCTCTCATACTTCCAAGCCCCGGAAAGCTGCCGGATGCGTCTGGGTTTATATAGAGCGTGTATTCCTCGTCGCCCGCCTCGCTCCCATTGTCGTATTCGTTCCAGTACCTCGTTTCAGGTTCGGCTGGCGTCTGAGAGGGTGCAGATGGCTGCGTTGCCGGAGATGATATTCGGCTTGTCCGCCTGGAAGTGGATGATGTATCTTCTCGTTGGTTTGGCGATTGGATTTGGGGCGCGGCGGCCCTCAAGGTTGTAAGTAGCTCCTGGTATTGTTGCTCCAGGGGGTGAAAGTCGCGCTGGGTAAAGCTCTTCGGATGGGACAAGACATTATCACGGAATCTGGCACCCAGAGAGGTCGAGCCAGTCCACTTCTTGTATTTCTTGAGAATCTTACGCAGTGCCTCCTTCTGAGCCCAGACGAAGCGCTTCAAGTCGTTGATGTCGTTGCCGCATTCGTCTATTTGCCGCCTGTATTTGACGAACCTCTTTTGGCGCCTACTGTTGACGCCATTCAAGTCGGTGCACTTGAGAATGAGGAAGTGAACGAGACCGTGCAAGTGCCGTAACCTTCTTGCTATCTCGTCGGCCTTGCCGGATACAAATAGATCGACACGGGAGTGTTGCAGGAGCAACTCGTGGTGCAATATATCTTCGAATCTCTTCAGCGAGAGGTCCGTCTGGCCGGGGATAGCAATGGCCGAGGCGGCCTGGTTCTTTGTTGTGTTGACCTTGATCAGTTGCTTCAGGGTGTTGTAGTCGATGTTGTGAAGACTCCATCTCGCGACGGATTCCTTCTCGAAATAATCTCCGTACTTCATGGTAGCCAATCAATCAAACGAGCATGGCCTTGGCAAGCGAGAATTCTGACGGCGAATACCTATCGAGGGAAAATTGGGTGTCGAGTAGAATGCTGCTTCGCTCCGATGTAGTAGAAGCAAATCAATTGGAGAAATCCGGTTGGGGTAGTAGTGCAGCAGAAACCAGAACTGCCGTGTATAGTATAGTAGAGATAGTAGGAGGTCTGTAGAATGCAGAGATAAGGATGCAACAAATCGCCAATGCGGTCTGTCGGGCCAATTGGGGCGATGACGTCCGGCTGCTTGGGGCTGTCTTGGGGCCTGGGTTCCACTGGGAGGGGGCCCTGAGGGAATGGCTCGTCGCTTCTTCCCACTTCCAGATAGCGACCAATTAACCTCCGGCAAGGAGGCGCGGCAAGTACCAGTAGGCGCAAGCGGTAAGTAAAGTGACCTGGATGCCAACACGATCTCAGATCAAGAAGCTCATCCACCGTCTCCAGTCGGACTCTGGGGGTGGAAGGCAGCTAAAATAGCTGAACCACCGAATCAAAACCCAAATACCTCGAAGCACGTGCAGGCGACGGAACATGCCAGTTCACAGACAACAGACGACAAGGCGATGGCGGATTGATGCTCCAACTTGCGAAGTCTCGAAATCCTTCTTGGAAGTCTCGAGATGTTTTTTTCTTCTTCTTCTGGTTCCTGGAGACAACGGCTGCCAAGGATCCCCCCACCTTCAGGAACTAAAAAGGGCTCAAAGGACAGTCCCTTCCTAATGCGGTACGCAGGTAGAAGGGCGGAAGGGCGGAAGGGCGGAGGGAAGGATGGTGTCAGGTCTAGGCCTTGGCCATACGTGCTGTGTTTGTGGTGTCCTGAATCAATGGAGTTGTTTATCTGAGCAGGTGGGGCGCCCTGCCAAATGCCAAGGAGAGGGAGGAGACGGGAAAAACGGTCAAAGAAATGGAAAAGGAGGTAAGAGGAAAGGCAATATGGCGGGCGAAGGCTATCTAATAAATCCATCAATCCTTCGTCTCTTTTATTAGACCTCCACCCTGGGTAAAAAGGTTTGCTATGTAGGTTACGGAGACTGCACGATAACATTACCTAGCATTGGATGGCCTCAACGGACGGACCGCACAGGTTGGCCGGCCGGGTTGGCCAGGCTGACTGGTTGGCTGGGTGTCGTCGTACAAGCTCGGGGCAGACTTGGGATACCCTTTCCAGCCTGACCAATCAGGCCGGGGGCATGACATATCGTCGATCACATCGCTGCTACCGAGTACAGGTAACGAATATGCAGAGCAATTGATAAATGCTCCTCTGCTCCAGTCTATCATGTCCTATCTATCCCATTCTAACCCCCATCACGCTAATAAACTAGCTACATGTACATATGTGAGTGGCCACCATAATAATCTGACCCCGGCTTGCTCCATCGTCAAAGAATACGGCGTTCAAGGAGATACATCATCTCCGTCTCTGCGCAGGCCAAATCCACAAGACTCCATGGCCGAGCGGGCTCAAGCCGATGCGGGAGGAGATTACTGGCCTCCACTCACCTATATTCAGTTGTGGGTTTGATGCTACCGAGCGCAACCCTCTGCTGCTGCACGTGTGAGGAGAGGAATCGCCCAGTACGACTTGGACTGCAAGTGTGCATCGATAATCGGTGTATGGCTCATTCCAACACATAACATCTCTTCCTATATCGGACTTGGTTTAGACTAGGTCACGACAGCTCTCGTCAGGTATAGGGTGACGTGAGGTGGTGCACGCCATTGTTGCCTGCATGTATGTATGGATTTGTCATGCAGCATGCAGCATTCACCATTCACCATTCACCATTTACCACTTACACGAGGGGAAGACGGAAAACAGGAGATATGCCACCCACTTCAGCAGTCCATGGCTACAGGACTTGATTCGCTCGCGTGCTGCATTTCCCTTTTGGCCAAATACCAATGGATGGCCCAGCACTGCGGACACCCATGTCCTTTTTCGCGGCGCCCTCAGGGGTCCTCGGTGAGCATTTTGGCAAGGGCCTGCGCAAGACTAGTAGATGTTTCCACAACCGAATTCAGCCTCCTCCCAATTCTGCGGCTTTCTCTTCTGCATCTTGCTTCGCTTTGGGTCAGGCAACTTGAATAGGCTTACAATTCCGTGGCCACCAAACTCTCGATTGGTACCATCTCGATTGCCTGTCTCTGCCTGGAGACTTATTGGGGTTCAACTTGGCCCTCCCACCCCCGCAGTTACTGCTTCATCATCGTTCCATGCCGCTGCAGTCATCACGCTTCCGCCACCCATGCCTGCTTTCAAGCAAACCTTTCAATCTCAGGAAAGATCGGTGGGGGATATGATCTTGGGAAACGTTGCCCAAGCCTTGGGTGCTCCTGGCTCCTGCTCCTCCTGAGTATACACAGGCTGATCCACAGATCCATCTTGCCTGCCCATAGCGGCCTAGAACTACACCTTGTATGGATACAGAGAGGATTACAAAATGTACTGTCAGCCAAGAACGGTATAGTGTACCTCACTCGGGCTATTGCATGGTGGGACTGATTCAGATCCCGCAGAGCCGCCACAATGGGAGGGGTGGATGATAGATGATGGGGACCGCCGTGGAGGTAGACGGAGGAGCTGGCAAGATAATTAGACCGAACTGCTCGCTCCAGGGCCGCCCGTCCCACAACCTCACTTCCTTTCGGCTATCCAACAGATGTTCCCCGTGAACTAAGGCGACTCATCTCCGCGAACTAGAGAAATCATCAGAGCTCTGGTTTGATGTCCTAGTGTGATGCATGCATCAAACCGTCGAACATCGTCGGCGTATACGCCAATAGGCGGAACTGCCTAGGATAACCGAACTTCTCACCGAGTACTGCCTCTCGCAATAACCGCGCAACTGGGTCGCTGCCTCGGAAGAGTACCGCATACCGCCGCACCAAGGTGCTCCTGGCAACATAAACGCCCCTTGCATTTCTCCTGCAGCGTACCTCGAGTTCCGCCCTGGGAGCCCAGGAGGTAGGTACTATGGATACTCGGCTGCGAAGAGACTTGTCTTTGGCGTTGTCGCCTGCCTGCACACGCCGTTTGGATCTTTGGCGACATATGTGCAGCTAATCCTGTCCCGGTGTGATCATGGACGTCCCATGTCTACGTGTCCGCGACTCGCATGGCATATTGTCTTCAATAGCTTTTGCGCATATGCATGCGTGATCCCATGCCGCTTGCCTGGATATTACTCACAGGGCTGCCAAACCCAGGGATGACTACTGCCCCTTTACGGGAAATATTGCACATCGTCGACATATCGCTCCATGCCCATTCTACTTATCATACCCAGTACTCGTCATATGCATTGTATAGGGAATTTGTATACACGAGTCCTCGAGCTGTATCGGGTTTGATCCAACGTTAGGTTAGGCTCGAGTTTCTCCAGCGAGAGAAGCCTCAAGGGTAGGACAGCATGTTTACCACTTCCAGATTACTCAGGAGCCGCGAATGATCTGCAATGAGTCGGAATTCGGCAAACTTAATGAAAATCATGTTTATTCATGTATTATTAGCGTAACGGTTTGCTTCTCGCCCGTCCTATTTTGGTATTCCAGGTCTGAATCATGACCATCAGGAGCTGTCCCGGGAATATGTTCTGATATATCCGGGCGACGTTTGCCAGTATTTCGTAAGCCAAGCCGAGAGGGGAACGCAAGCCGCCTCGCATCTTTTCAATCCGTGCCTTGGGTTTCACGGACACCTCATCCTCCGTCGCGCATGCGGCTTCCTTGTCCAGTCAGGCCCCCCCCCTCCGCCCGCCCCCAACGGAGATCAGCGAGGGAACGTGACATTTGTTTCGCCTTTTTCCTGCAGACAAGACGGCAATCCCTAGCCGTTTGCATGACTAGGATTCGGGATGCACACATCCTCATCCATATAGCACCCGGCTTTGGCACGGCTGTCGCGCCCGTGGGCTTCTCGGATTCATATATAGATGCCGGGCAAGCCCAACCAGAATACGGAAGGAGCGTAGTCGCGTGAGCAGCCACGTTATTTAATTAGTATGTTTCTCATGGTGCACATGCGCGTTGGAGTGGGAACGAGGAGAGAACTGCGCTAACGACTCGAGCATGTTTGCAAACCCATCTGATTCCCGGCTTCTTACAGTTCCTACTTGTCTTGACACAAGGACGAGAGACGGTGGAGGGACCCCGGTCTTCTGACGGCTCGGGCCGCAGGTCGATTGGATTGGTGAATCAGTAATAGTTTGATTACCTGATTGGCTACTTTCTAGGAAGTGGCTGGACTGATTACTCGACGACGGCCGTCGACAATGCCAGCCTGGAGTGCACTAACTGGTTGGCTTTAGATACCTCCTTGAAAACAGCTCCAGGGGACTCTGTACTAAGTGCCAGCAGTTGCTACAGTGGCCGACTATAGTTCATGGAGATACTCGTTCCCAGTGGCCGAAACTTCATGACTCCTTGTTGACTCGCGAGAGGCTTAGGATGAGGGGAACAGCTGACCGTCAATCGGCTGCGGCCGTACAGCACCGGTTAGTTACTTTCCTCCGAGGAACGGTCGGATGCCATTCAATTCGCACTGCTAATACAGCTGGTCTTTGCAGACCGGGCCGTGTCAGAGGGCAGGCAGATGTGGAATGCCGAGCGACGACCAGATGAGATACCTGCATCTTCCGTCTCTGTCTGTTGGTGGCCCCCCACTCCCCCTAAGGAGACAGAACATGAATCATCACACACCATGGAGAAGGGCTTGGCACCTGAAGACATCATCATAACCAATCAAGTGCAGAACATGCCATCCCGTAGGCCTAGTTGTGGCCGGGCGAAGAAGGGTCTTTGGTGATGGTGGCTAGAGATAGGTCTGTGTCGCGGCAGTAGCTGGGCTTTCTTCTCGGACGATCTCCCGGCGTGCTCGTCTTGGCGCAGACCCGGGAACGTGAAGGCTAGACACCCACTCGCCCCCTTGGCGCCCCCTTCGGCGCCCCCTTTCGTCCCAGCCGCTTTTAGCGAACGCCATGGCGTCGAATAGGAAACGGTGCCGTTGAGCCTCTGCGCCTTATTGGTTTGGTGCCCGGCATATACGGACATGGGCACGCGTCTTGGATTGGTCCCAGGGATATAATCACATCTGGCATCACGGCATCACGGCATCTGGCATCAAAAAGGCTCAAAAAGTGTGTGTGTATGTGATTCGAGTTGTCGGTTGGACTTGACTTGGGGCATTGGAGTGGGATCGACCGGGCGTCTCCACCCAGCCACCCACCGAAATATGCATCTATGTGTATGTGTATGCGAATGTAGGGCTGGGGTGATTTCTAACCGATTCGACTCGACTCGGCTCAACTCGAGTAATCATCAGCTTGGCTACAACGAATAGGTACTGTATTGTATGTATGTATGTATGTATGTAGGTAATGAGCTGGGAAACCGCATAACAGCTCCCTTCCCTTGCCTTGCCTTATGCATTGGTATTCTATGTACTTATGCATGTATGTGCAAGTATGTAGTATTATGGAAGTACTACCCCGCGGAGGCGCCCAGTTGGCTGTGACGATGCAATCCAGGAATGCACGCATTCGATACCTAATTAAACTTCAGCCAGTGTATCAATATCAGCCCAAGTCGCCTTTCTCTGCAATTCCTCGATGGAGGGTAGCCGACTTGGAAATATTGATGACTTAATAAGAGTCATGCAAACTCCGCGCGCCAAGTGAAGGAGGAGGGCTCATCGTCAACCTCCCACTTTTGTTTCCTGCTGCTCCTTCCTGCACGGTGAATGCGGCACAGTGCATTGTTAGCCATTTGCTCGGCTGGCATCCGTCAAATGTGACAAAACATCGGGGTTTGTTTCACTTGCCCAGTTCCGGCAAGCAACACTGGGCCAAGAGCCGGGGCACTGAACAGATAGAGGAGAGGGAACCAAGAACTAAAGATATACCAACGACGTTGGAACAGGATCAAGGATAAGAAGAGTAAAAAACATATATCATATTTACCTGCGTACTTATCTCTATCTACAGGGCCATAGCCTCTCATCTAGCTAGCTACTTAGCTAGCTGGCTGGCGGTCGCACGCCCACACACACTCACACACAACTCTAATAACCACGGCCCCCATGGAGGAGACAGCGCCACGGCACGGAGGTGGCGGCGGCGGCGGCGGCGTCCCAGGCGGTGGGCCCACCCGCAAACGCTCCATCGTCCAGAACGGGCGGCGCTTCTTTAGCGACCCGACGCTGGCCTACCCCTTCCCCATCGACCTCAAGGAGACGCACCGCCAGACCCTGTCGACCCTGCTGCGCCTGCGCCTCAACGGCGGCTGCCCCGTCCTGCGCAGCGACGAGCTCGTGGGCACGGGCGCGGGCACTACTGCTGCCTCCTCTTCTTCTTCTACTTCATCTTCGCAGCAGCAGCAGCATCACCAGAGCGGTTTCAAGCCGCCGCGGCTCGTGCTCGAGGTCGGCTGCGGCTCGGGCGTCTGGTCCATGCTGTGCCACCGCTACTTCGCGCGGCACGGCCGCAACGCCGTGACATTCGTGGGGCTAGACATCCGCGGAGGCGCAGGCAGCGGCGGCAGCAGCAACGGTAGTACTAGCAAAAGCAGCACTAGCACTAGCAACAGCAACGGCAGCAGTAACAACAACAACGGCAGCAGCAGCAGCGGCGCTGGCGCCGGCGACAACAAGAGCAGCGGCCGGGGCGGCAAAGACGAAGAGGACGCGGCGGTGGGCCCGCCCGCCCTGGCCGCCGAGGACCGCGACGACATGAACTGGCGCTTCGTGCAGCACGACTGCCGGCAGGTCCCGTGGCCGCTCGAGTCGGCCGCCTTCGACCTCGTCGTCTTCAAGGACATGTCGACCGCCTTCACGCAGAAGGAGCTGGCCGCCGTCACCGACGAGCTCGTGCGCGTCGTCCGCCCCGGCGGCGTCCTCGAGGTCTGGGACGTCGACAGCGTCCTGCGCTCGCTAAAGCCCAACGCCCCCGACACCCTCCTCGCCGCCGCCACCACCAAGAAGAAGGAAAGCGGCAGTGGCGGCGGCGGCGGCGGCGGCGGCGGCAGTAGTAGTAGTAGTAGTAACGGCCGTGGAGGTGGAGGTGGAATCCGCCACCGCCACAACACCTCCCAACAGCAGCAGATCAAGCAGCAGCAGAAGGACGACGCCTTCGCCGAGCTCGGCGTCTACGATGTCGACGCCAACATCCTGGGCCCCTCAGCAAACCCCTACATCGTCGAGTACAACGGCTGGCTGAGCCAGGCCTGCGACGCCCGCACCGTCTCGCCCGTGCCCTGCGCCACCATCGGGCCCTTCCTGGTGCAGGAGGCCGAGACGCTCGAGGGCATGATCTCCAAGCGGTTCGCCATCCCCCTCAGCACCGACATCGGCTGGGAGAAGAGGCACCAACAGCTGTGCGGCGGCGGCAGCGGCACGACTTCCGCAGCAGGCACATTACTAAACTCGGAACGCGCGGCGATTCGAAATACGGCGCTCCAGTGCGTCGTGGATCTCATCGGAACATGGGAGCCCATGCTGCGGTCCGTCAACAAGATGAGCCAGGAGAGCTGGGATGCTTGGTACGCGAAAGCTACGAAGAACCTGATGCTGGAGGGCGGGGCGGACGGGGGAGAGTGTCTAGAGGTTGGCGTCTGGAGCGTGAGGAAGAAGAAGAATAGGTGAATATTAGCTTTGGCGACAGCTTATATACTCGATTATGCCGTCGGATCCCATCAAGCGTACGACGATCATTACATATTCTCACATGACCCTCCATCATCCACCGCTCTTGCAATGAGAGCGGGAATAGAAAGCGCGTAGAAAAACTCGTATTATGTACGTGCGAAACTCAGGCTGTACAATCAATCTTACAACAACAAAACATCAAACCAGCCGAAAACCCTGTTTTATGCTCTGCAAAAACCCCGCTGTTCCCAATGCAAGCCCTTGACCGATCTGCTATTGTGGCCCTGACTGACCTTCACCGACGATCAGGGACTGGCCTGACAGGCCGAACAAGGGATAAATCTAGTATACGCTCATGTCCTCCAAGCTTGCTGCAGTTTCGTGAGGCAGCCAACGTCCCGTTCGCAACAGGCCCGTCCTAAGCCCTGCCCATATCTCATTTGCTGTTTTTGTTGGCCTCCAAGACACTCGCCAGCTCGGCTGCCATTTCGGGCTTCTTTACTTGCAAGAGCCACGTTTCCAAGCCGGCTCCGTCATCTCTAGCCGTCATGATCTTAATGCTCGTCTTCTTCACCGTATCTGGCTTATAGTCAAACCGGGCCAGGAGCGCCTTGTTCATGGCAACGTGGCCACGAGGTTCGGCACGTAACAGTAAACGGACAGATCCCGTGTTCTTGTTCTTCAAGACGCGAAGGGGGCCGAGACCCTGAGTACGCCATGGGGACTTTTTGTCGTCATCGGCGTCTTCACCCTTGACGATTGGCACAAACTTTGTCGCCTTGGCACGTACTTCGAGGAGTATCTCCTCGTCTTCCTCGCCCGGGCCGCCAGTGGTCAGGGAAATCTGCTCTTGGGGAGCTTCCTCGCCATCCTGGCTCTGCGGCTCAGGGGTACCACCCATGGGCGTACTGTTCATGCTCGAAGGCGCCGGGAACGGGGAGTCTTAATTTTCTTGTCAGTTACGACCCAAGTGCGACTGCTTGAGTTGTACTTACTAGCTCCCGTTGAAGTGCCGCCGCCGGGTGGCTGCAGGCTACCGAAGATACCACTACCCTGTGGTGCCTTGCTGGCCATGGGATTTTGGGAAGGGCTAGCCGAGGAGAAACTGAAGGCGGGCGCTTGAGATGCTCCGTTTGGTTGCGAACCGAACATCCCGGAGCTGCTTGGCTCTGGCGCTTTGGGGGCGGTGTTGCCACCGAACTGGAAGTTGAAAGACCCAGACGGCGTGGGAGTGGATGACCCGGCACCAAATGTTGGTGCTGCCGATGTGTTGGGGGCCGCGCCACCGGCAGAGAAGGTGAAGGACCCAGGATTGGAGGAAGCACCTTGGTCGTTACCACCGAAAGTGAAAGAACTGGTGTTTCCTCCCGGAGTACCTGCCCCTGAAAAGTTGAAGTCAAACTTGCTCGCGGGTGTGCCATTCGGTTGAGAAGCTGGGCCTCCAAACGATGGAGTGGGTGTTGTGTTCTGGCCAGCGCCGAAACTGAACATGGACGAGGGCGCTGCGGCGGATTCTTTGGCCTGGGATGCGTTATTTTGGGACCCAAAGCTGAACATGGGTGCTGCTGTTGTCTCCTTCGCCGGACTGGAGTTATTCTGCGACCCGAAACTAAAGATATTGGACTGAGCAGGTTTAGTCTCTTCCGGTTTCTTTTCAGCAGGTGCCGGTGCTCCGAATGAGAAACTTGGAGTGGGGACAGAACTGTTGCTGGCGAACATGTTGGCCGGCGCTGGCGCATTAGGCTTGGACGCCGGCGAACCGAACAAGGTCGAGGAGCTATCCATGGTGGACGTAGCACCCTGAGATGAAACCGGCTGAGAAGCTCCGAATGAAAGTTTCTCAGATGCCTGCTTGTCTGCATTATTGGTCGATCTGCCAAACATGCCAGTAGCACGCTTGATTGGTCTGCCCCCGGGTTCATCAAAGCTGCGCTTCGGAGTAGATGATTCAGCGGTGCTGTTTTGTGTAGCTGCCTGTCCGAACATGTTGCTCGGCGCGGGTTTGGCACTGTTGCTGAATATCGATTGACCTAAACCACCATTGGCTGTTGGCTTATCAGCTTCGCCGCCCTTCCCAAATCCGGCGAATGGGGATGGGGCAGCAGGCGTAGGATCGGCCTTGACTGGGGCAGATGAAGTCCCAAACACACTCTTTGGCTTCTCGGTTGTAGATGAAGTGTTTGCTTCTGCTGGCTTTTGAGTCGCACCGAAAGGAGTCGACGAACCACCGAAAATCGGGGCAGTTGAAGGTGTAGGCTTCTGCGCTCCAAATATAGATGAAGACAACCCGCCGTTCAGTGTGCTCGTTGCGGTCTCGGGCCCCTTCTTAAGGTTACCAAAGACGGATGACGAAGATGGAGTAGCGGAAGGTGCTTGTGAAGCGGATGGCTTCGCACCAAAGATAGATGAAGCACTCGTGCTAGGTGCTTTAACCTGATCCCTAGCTGAAGATGGTACAGCAGCTTTGGATGCAAATATAGAATTGCCCAAGCCGTTCTTGCTACCAAAGCTGATCGGTGTAGTAGATGCGTTGAACGTGAAATCGCCAGGTGCCTTTGCTGGTGTTGCTGGCGTTGGTGCCATTGCTTTCGCTGCTGGCTCAGACGGGGCTTCCTTAGCCGGGGAAGGTTCTTTGGGCGGTGCTTCAGTAGACGCTGCTCGAAGTGGTTCACCGTCAGGTCCAAAGGAAACCCTAGCGAACAGACCGCCGGCTTTAGTGTCGTCTGCAGGTTTCGAAGCAGTATCGAAGGGCGTCGAGGTGCCACTCGGCTTCCCAAAATTGAAAACCGCAGGGCCTCCCTGAATGGGGGGTGTCGCCGTGCCAGTGCTCGCAGCGGCGCTGGGCTCATAGCTGGGTGCAACATCCTGGCTATCAGCTTCTTGCTCAGTCTCGTGTTCCGAGTTTGTGTCGCTATCTGCTTCGGCATCGGCCTCATCCTTTTCATTGCCGCTATTGTTGGCTGAACTCTCCGAAAGATATCCAAAGATGTTACTGCTACCAGTAGGCGCCGTGGTACTCGAGCCAAACTTGTGTCCTGTCAGAACCGAGTCCTTTGAAGCACTCAGAGTCGACCCTGGTTGGAAAAGGGATGACTTCAATGCTGACGTGGAGCTGGCCGGGCCCGTTTGGAAAAGGGATAACTTGAATGCCGACGCAGAGCTGGAAGCACCATTGGTGGGTGCCCCAAAAGGATTCGACTTGGTTGCAAAAGGGCTCTCGGAGTCATCAGGCTGTTTGGTAACGGCAAAAAGAGACGGGGTCTTGTCCGTTGTAGAAGGCTTCATAGGGGATCCCACGGGCGTTGTAGTGTTCGACTGCACGTTGTTGATGATACCTTCGAGCCTGGACCTAGCAGTCGATGGGGTCTTCTGGACCTTGCTCCGCTGGTTTTCGTCTGCCTCTTCCTCCTCGTCTGCCTTTTCCACCCTGCGTTTGCTTTTGACCGGCGAAGGGGCGAATTTAGGCGCGTCGTCGGTGGTAGGCTCATCGCCTTGATCCAAATTGCGTCTCTTATTATGGTTGGCTGTAGAAGCCTTTAAGGTGTTGTCGCCCGGCTGCAGTTGATCATTGGCTTTACGCTTTGTAGAGGCCGATACCGAACTGACAAAAGCGCTTGCACCGACCTTGGCTGCTGGCTTAGCGGCCGGCTTCTCTACCTCAGGTTCCGGCAGGCCATGCACAGCTCTCCATCTCTTCATGACATCCTCTGACGGCTTCACGTTCTTGAACTCGTACAGACCATAATGCAACATAATCAAGCCGCGGCTCTTCTCATACTCCTTGGCGAAGTTCAGGATATTCACCTTCCAGTCCTTCTTGACAAAGATCTCATTTGCCGCGTGTTTCAGCCGTCGCAAATCGAGGATACAGAAGAACTGTCTTCGTTGGAGGTCATCGAAGTCTGGCGGGCACTTGTCGGCAAGGTACTGGTCGGCGTATACGGTGCCTCTCTTCGTCAGGGGTTCTGGGATGGAGTTGGCCAAGGCTTCGCCTGTGAGGTTGGTGTCGGGCTCTGGGATGCGCATCTTGAAGAGCTCGGCTGATGTGGTGCCAGCCATGCCTGCATTGGTAGTCTTGGGTGGAGGCGCAAACTTGCGAGCACCCGCTGAGGCCTTGAAAGCCGTCGCCGGGAGAGCCGGCGCGAACTGGGCCGTCCGAGAGGATTTGGGCGTCGCCGTGTCGAAAAGATTTCGAGTAGGCCTCGCAGCAGGCTTGCCTAGGGTAGGTTTAGAACGCGCCGGAGAGGTTTTCGCCATCGGAACAAGGGATGATCGGAATCGCGACGCGGCTAGAGTGGAACCGTTCGGGAACGATGCGCCTCGCTGGCCCGTTACGGGTTGCGCCTTGCGAGGCGTGTAGTCTAAACTGAAGCTCATCGTGACTGTTGATAAATTGGCAGCTGACGATGGCATGTAGAAGGGAATTGGGGTCCTGAAGAAGAGGACTACACGTAGAATCGGATGGCGGAGATTCGGGGGGGATGCGACGCGATGTGTGGGAGATGGAAATGAGTTATCAAGGATACCGGGTGGTCCACGGGGAAGCCAGCAGCATAGTGACACCTAACTGGGGTCAAAGGGGTGAATCAACGAAGGGAGCCCAAGTATCCGCCAGGAAGGTCACTTCACTTGGTATTTGCCTTGCAATCAAGTCAAATCAAGCGGGTTTTGAAAATACTCATAATCCGGAGGGCTGTTGTGTCCGGGGTGGTGTCGTGTCGTGTCGTGACGGGTATGGATAAGAAAAATTGTGAAGGGCCTCGACGCGATGCTTGTCGATCCTCGAAAGCTTTGTAAGGGAAAAAGCAGGGGGCCACGGTCCAGAAATTTTGGGCGTTAAGAGAGGAGGATGACGGGCTGCTTAGGTAGACGGGGCCAGGAGCCGTGCTTGTTTGCTTTGGGCTGCTTTGCGGGCAGGCACAGTACGGACAGTGCAAGCTCAAGAAAGCAAAAGAAAAAATGCAGGTGCAGGCAAGGCAAACTTCAAGAGTGCGCGTGCGAGTGGCTGGATCTCTCTCTGTGAGCTTCTCTCGGCAGCAGAGGGATGTGGGTGGGAGCGAGAGTGAGCGTAGGAGAAGAGAATGGAGGTGATCTGTGCTCGGGGCTAAACCGAATGGGGCGGTTAGTGCAAAAGGTGGCCACGCCGGGCCATACGAGGAAGCTCGCGTCAGCCAATCATCTGTCGCCTAGGGCGGCATTCCTAAGGACTGAATTCTAAGGCAGCTAGCAGCCTACGGAGCACGGAGTACATGCACCTGGATGGGGCTGCACTGCTGTTGATGCATTGTCGCCAGAGGAACGAAAACATGCCCGGGCGGCATTCCACCAATCGATGCATTCATTCTTTCCATCCCTCTCCGTCCACCAACGAACCAATCTGCTCGAACCTGCATACTCATAGGACCATGCGCCGACCGTCTCACATCTGTCTTCCGCGGCCGCCAAGTTGGGCAACTAGCAGCCATCCAACAGCCATCCAACGGTAGTCGAAACCCCTGATCGTGTACTCGAAATGCGCAAGGTAGGTAATTGAACATCACTCGGGGTCCTATCGTCTGCCTGAAGAATCGAGCAAGGTCTTGGGTCACTCGGAAGTTGGCGCATGGAGAGTATACCACGACTGCTGCATATCACGACTATCTTGGGTTCCGACCAGGCGTACGTGCGATGATATGATCAAGTCGGCCTCAAGCATCTTCAAGCACTGCGGCTCTTCTTGGAACAGTGCAGTAGTGCAATCTATCACCTGCTGCGTTCATTCATGTGAAAGCATCTGGCGCTGCTGGGTGTTTGAAAAACTACTTCGCATTTTCTGTCGCTGGCATCGAGATCCTGATAGGCACGAGGATATCTGATACACTTCCAGGCTCCCATCAAAACCACAACTGGCCTTCAGAGGCAGACGATGCAAGTTGCTACGATTCTCTAACATCATCACGAATGCTGGCACACAGTGCAGTCGAAAGTATGCAGATGGGCTGTTTCCAAACTGTAGTATCAAACGGTGGTATCAAATAGTTAGGAGGCGGAGCTCAACTCTCCCTGGGAGAAGAGCTCCAGTGTATAGTTGTTGTAGGTAGCGGTCGCGGCAAGTATGTATATACATGTAGTTTTACAGCTTGGCCTTGGTTTGCGCCTTCTTCAGGATAGGCTCCATCTTGGTCGCCTTCATCACGTCGCCCTTGATCTTGAGCTTGCCCGACATGAACAGCCGCTGCGCATTGCCCTGGCCAGCAACCAGCTTGCCGAAGTCCTCGTCCGAGAGCATGAGAGTGACTAGAATGCGAAGTGTCTGATTAGCGCCCGTACTGTAACTGCGGAGCATCGAATACTTTCACTCTTCCCTCCTTGAGAGGGGCTCATCGGTTCAATACATACCAGTCGGCTTAGTTCCCAGGCCCTTCTCGACAGTGCCCTTCTCCTTAAGGTCGATGTGCCAGCTGTCCGTCTCGCCGGCCTTGTTCTTTAGCGTGAAGGCAAACATGGCGTTTCCCTGCTTGATGGCATCCTTCTTGTCGGCCTCGCTGGAGTTCAGGGCAGAGTTAATCGCATCGAAAGCGGCGGACGAGGGGAACTTGTCTGGAGGAACAGGTTGTGCGTTAGTCTCGTATTGTAATTGTATGTTCGAACTGCAGGAGATAGGGAGCGCATTCGCCCGCAACCGGTGGCAGGGGAGGGAAAGTGTACATACCATTGGCGAGACCCATCTTGACTGACTGGCTGCGATATGATGATATAGACTGGGAGAATCGACTTGGACTGTGGTGTGATGAAATATGTAGATTATGATGACGGTGGGATGGAGGGTAGCGAACGGTAGCTGGTTGTACAAATATATTACCCCCGAAATGGGACGACTACCCTCGCTCGGCAAAGGGCCCCTAGACTATGACGCTCTAAGCCCGCGCGCGCGCGACCACATGTGAAGCGAACCTCGGCGCTTTCTTTCGCAATCCCGTTTCATGTGGTTCGACCATGCTAACCTTTAGTGCCAGGCCGTGCTTTCGGATTCGCTTCCAGGCTCAAAAGTGGCTGGAATCCGAGCAAGCCCAACTAAAGCCGCGAGTCAGCAGCCAATCTTTTGTGGCTGAGGACGGGCATTCAGTGAGCACGCAGCAGAAAGATCTACAGCTAGGAGGCCAAACCCCACACTGACTGGCCTGGGGTAATTCCATCATGTAGCATCAACCAAACAGCCTCGGAGCTTGTCTGTTATGTCTGTGTCGCATTGGCCTTCCTGTCAGGAGGGGTTTGCAGCTTGCTTCATGTAGTGGGTGGATGCATGACTTCGAGATTGATCTCTGTCACGGACTGATACTGTGCTGTCGACTCCTGGATCCGCGCTCGAGGTAATTTGAATTCGCACTGCAAGTCTCACAAGTACTGGCGAACAGCTCAGGGGATACGAAACTTTATTACGTGAGAAGCCAATGCGCCCAGCGCGTAGGCACGTAGGCACGTAGCAGCAACCGGGTTAAGGCCACCGACGAGTATATTACTGTCAGACCCCTGGATCAAGACGCCACAACACAATGACCCATCGAACGCCCACTCCTCCTCTCCTTCCTCCTCCGCCCCCTTGGCAGCCAGAACGTCAGAAGGTTAGTGGCACTTTATTCCGAATACTTCGGCGAAGCCCTACTACAGTGGCAGCAGCGCCTGCGATCTCAGAACCTGGTCCTGACCGACCACTGCTACCCTTCCCTCTAGATGGCTGCGCTTCCGTGTGTTCGACGTAGCCGCAGCTAGGAAGACTACATCACCCACTTCCTCTTTCACACTAACCATCTTCTTTGGCTTGATCACTGAACTACCAGTTCGAACGTCCTCCACGTTGACATTGGTGCTTACTAGCGTAATGCTTGATTCTTCCTGCTTGGCCGCGACTTTCCCCCCTTTTCCGGGCTATCCCATGGCTCTTCATTCCTCTCCTCTTTCTTTGCTATAGACTTTTGGACATTCTCTCACGCCTTCTCCTCATTATTTCATGTCAGCTTTTGCGCCCCCTTTCTCACTTTCCACGGCGGGCTGTATTGGGACACTCCCATCCTCGTACTTCGCATCCCCCTTTTGGATGATGATCTCCATAAAATCTTGCTCATTGAGTATCTTGGAACCATGGGTGCCAAAGGCAGGCGACTTTCCTAGAAGCAGGTTGCATGCCTACCACTGCGTAGCTCGTGGTCTCACTTGGGTTTGACTCAACAACTCCAATACTTGTAACCATGACCTTGGCTCCATCATGTGTCATCGCATTGAGTATACCAGTAACTACAAAGGTCGGGTTGCTTCCAGAAATACCATCGGCAAGCTGTCTGGCAGTGGGCTCGGACTTTGAGAATCACGAGTGTGCTGTCCGGGACTCGCCTCTAGACGGCAAAGATGAGCCCGGTATCTGCCTCGTCGCCGATGGTGACGTGTTGATGCTGTCGAGCGCGATGGGTAATGGAACCATAAGGTAGGTATAATGATGGGGCCGACCTTGATAGGCGAGTGGGAAAAGCTCAGGGGGGTCCCTTCTTTAAGATCATCCAACGCACTCCATTGAAGTATTCGTCGACAATATGGCCCTGAGCCACTACGCGGCGGACTCTAACTTGTAGCTCGGGCAACTCAGCTAACTCATCGACCCCCTTTTCATTTTCGTCAGTCATAGGCCCCGACCTCGTCGTTCGAGTATATTGCCGTCTGTAGGTTCCGGAGCTGTTTTCCGGGAACACTGCGGTGGCTCACCCACACAACAAGCCCCGGCCAGTTCTGCTTGGCTAATACGACACAATCGCTACTGCTCACTTGATGGTATGTGCTGGGGGGCGCAGGGACTGGACAATGGCCAACGTGAGATTGCCTAAGTACACGAGCGCCTACTGTACCACTGAAACGATGGACAACATGGTGAGCTGGCTCCACGAGAAACGGAGGGAGCTGCGTTGGCAACATCGCATCAGGCTGGGATGATGCGCGTGAGGGAGACCCTTGCATCCAGGTGAAAGAGCGCGGGGGCTAGCTTCGCGTTCTGCTACTAGTAATGCTAGGCTTTGGACGGGTTCCTTGATCCCCTACCCAGAAATAACCTTAACTCAGTGGGGTCTCTGTCAGTGGAGAGAGTGTGCGGGAAGAGTGTGGAGAGTATACTAGTCAACTATATCTCAAACAGTTATAGAGTTTATAAGTCCATGGATTCTCTAAACCATAAAGGGGGTGTGATATCCAGGCTTTACAGTCTTATTCGGGTCACTTCACTGACCGAACTGCTAGCCTATTGTGCTCGATAGGTATATGTCATATAACTAGGCGCTTGAGTCACCCGTCACTACCGCAATGGATGCTTCTGGAGGGAAGCAGTGATGCACGCCTAGCTGGAACGGACAGGACTTGGGAAATATACCCCAGTATGCCTAGCCCAGTATAGTAACGCAGCATCGCAATACGCCGCATCTGCGGTTTGATATCGCTTCGGACAACGGGTATCGTGGATCCAATAGGAACGTTCCAGCATGTAGCTCCGCATCACCCCGCCTCGTTTCCTATATGAAGAAGAAAATACCACATGGATGCCAAAGTCAGCCAACCAGAGCAAAGGAACTCCGAGAACCAGTTTCCCGTTGATCTCCTCGAATATACTTGCAAGTACTCAAAGAATAGCATACCGCTTAGGGTGGCATCAGGGATCAAGAAGCGCATAGATGCATAGGTAAACACTTACATAGGTTTCCCTTTCTCCGGAGCTTTTATTATCTTTCTTGTGTTAGTAAACCTATAGTCAGCATCCTGTATAGAGGTCGCTTCGCAATAATGCAGCTCAATGACGGAGCCAGTGCTCTCGCGGGTTCAACAACCCCCTCGCTCGCCCTGACTACTTATGTAGTACCTAATAGGCGAGTGAACTCCGCCGGGAGTCCCGACAATGGAGTCCCTGAGAGTGCTAGGAAATGTAACTGCTAGTGTAATGCTCAAAAGTGCCTGCGACCTGCGCCATCGCACCATGCCCTTTCGCCATCCATGTGATTGCCTTAAGTCCGCACGTCAAACTGTATTTCCGCGGGATCTACCCGACCTCTCGGTTTGCTCCAGATAAACTAAAACCCCCAAGCGGCAGATGAGTGTGGTGTCAGGTGGATTGGCCGGCTTTGCAACCTCCCAGTAAAGGAAGAATCATATAGAATTCTCCTTACCAACTTCCTATATAAGAAAAAACACCCACCAGACTATCTGCTACAGATGCCGACGGAATGGATGGAGGGACACTACCAAGGTCATCTGTAACTACTCTATCAGATTGGTCAACAGCTCTGGGCGGACAAGGTTGACATGCTGCATAAAAATGTGCGGGTTGTGCTCGCTAGCAGGGTTTCAAGGCCAGCATCGCAAGAAAGCCAGCCCTAGGGCGTGACGAACATCGGGAGAGGACGCAGCAGATAAGCTTCTTAGTCGAACATGGCCGAGGTTTCTCACGTAAGATTTGGTTTCTGTCTAGCCGTATAAACAAGTGGAAATATTGGGGTTGGTGGCTGCCAGGAGTGAGGATATAGCTGGCCCGGACGCATTCTGTAGTAGATATCGAAGTATTAATTATACAGATAGCTGTAAGCCGTATGCGAGTCCAATAGGGAATCTTTGACAAATCTCGGGGCTTACCATGCCGAGCTTTGATAGTGGTGTCGCCTTATCGGCGGCAGAGCAACAGCCCGGGATATGAATTCCCATAAGCACGCAATGCCATGTCCCGCAGGCGCAGGGATGTGGCGCACTGAAGTCGATAGAAACTGGTGGACGTACATGAAACCACGAAGCGAGTAAGATTACTCCATGGGACGAACTAGAGCTGCTCTCCCGGTGGCGAAGCACAAGACTGGGTTGCAATGCCACAAGACGTCGTCTTCTTTCCTCGCTGTCGAAGAGGTTGGAGGTTTCACGGGTGACGCAGCATGACCCGTTCAGAGTACCAACGTGGCCGAAAAGGGGAAACCGGGAGGGAGACAGGTTGACCCAGCTCGACAGTTCAGGGGAAGCTCGAGATGTATGGCGGCTTTTGATTTTGATCGGATCTAGCGGTGACATTGCATGTATTTTCGCTTGGCACCCCTGTCGTTCTGATCGTTGGAAAGGGGGTGAAGAAACCCAGAGGGGGGTCACAGTCAATCAGACGTCCGTCGTAATGCGAGCCCAGTCCCGACCAGTCAAAATTATCTTGGCGGATCGCTTGGCACTAACCTGATGGGAGTTTTGATGGACAGCGGAAAGCCCAATATGACCGAAGTAATCACAGGGCGGAACGACATCGGCGATGAAGAATGGGCGAACTAACAGGCCTCTGCAGATCAAGCTTGCATGGACTGCTGCGAGAAGTGCCAGTCTCTCTGCTACCGAAAATACCATATGTAGTGGAAAAGTCGAAGGTGTGTGTGCTCCTGTCCTCTGCTTGGCCTGTTGTCTGTCAACCCCGGCTGGGGATTCCAGGCCGATTTGGGTACTTTTGCTCCTTAGAGGCAATGCGCAAATGCGGGGTGGTGGTGGCACCCTGTCGTTGTTTCTCGTCTGGATCACTAATGCAATGCATCCAATCCGCATTCGCCCGTCCCCAAAGTGATGATGACCAACAGGGCGTACGCGTGTGTACGTTACCCCGAACAATGTCCATTGTCGCGGGCCATGGGAAAGAACAGAACGGATGTCATCATGAGACTCTGTCATGTGTTTTTGGAAGTCGTCGTCGTCCGTTGGTTTGGGCGGATGTCGCACCGATCCCCGCGAGCAGAAGAGAAGGAAGGAATAAATCAGATTAGGGGTAGGGGAAGCAAAAAGAAAACCCGAAAAGAAAGAAACCCATGAAGAAATCAGCACCCCGGTACAATCTTCAAGCCATGTCGATCTATAGAAGTAAGTTCCCGCGCTGAATGTGTAATACTATGTAAGGGATGGAAGGAAAGGGGAGTTACATCCATACTTCTTCCATTGATAGACGAAGGGTGCAGCAGACAACCTTGCTGCCGATGGCCGTGCGGAGGAATACCGTCAAATCGAATCAATAGAAATACCCCCCCTCAAGGACAATCAATCGCAGGTCTTCTGCTGACAGAACCACCCACGCCCATGGGAACTTCCAACTGCATCATACTCAACAATCCAACCCATATAATGCCCTGACTTATTTACCTAAATACAAACATCCGCCCTCATAAGGCTGACGTGTGCACTACTATAAATGTGAAGTCCCCCAGAAGCCTTCTTTCTTGTCTTGGTAGTTATTTGCGAGGTATAGCCATCGATATTACACACGTCCTGCTCCACTCAGCCACCCGCTATGGCTTCGGGCGCGGGCAGACGAGCCCAGGGCTGCTGGACTTGCAAACGTGAGTGCCCAAAAGCCTTTCGTCCCTTCGCAGAGTATACATTCCTCTGACCAGTGGCGGCATCAGAGCGCAAGATCGGCTGCGATCGTGGATATCCGGCCTGCAACAACTGTCTCAGGACCGGGAGGGAATGCCTGGGCTATGGCATACGGCTTGCATGGCCCGATCAACCAGATGGCCGCCGACGCGTCAACCGCATGCCTGACCGTGTCTTGCACCTCTCCCCACCAACTCCGAGCATTATGGCAAGCAGTTCTTGAACCTGACCTACGCCGATCTGGCAAGACCCAGTCATGGTTGCGCCGGCGGAAGCCTGGCCGTCGTCGTCCAAGAGCCGCCCACGCCGCGCCTAAAGTGTTTCGTCCCGTTCGTGCCCAACATGCACGAAAGGGACACGCATCTCATGCGGTATTGTGAGTTTCTGAAACACTCCTTGTGCTACCACGGGACGGGGCTAAGAAGTCTGGTGCCCAGATGAGCAGCGCCTTTCGGGGATGATCTCGACTATTGACATCAACAACGGCTTCCGGGTAGAGCTGCTTCCTATGGCTCTCGGTAATTCGTCTGAAGCTTCGCATGGTCTCCATAACGCCATGCTGGCCTTGGCTGCGCTGCGTAAGCGTCCTTGTCTCTTCGTTTGGATGTTCTTTTTATGATAGCTGCGTATCTGCTGTGATGTCTAATAGCGCCCATTTGTATTTCTAACCCGGCTCGCTAAACCGTAATCATATAGACCTCTGGGGAACCGTGGAGGCATTCCCATATAAGATAAAAGCCCTTCGATCACTGTCCTCGTCCATCTCAGCGGGGTCTGTAGGCAGCACGGCTACCCAGCTTGCGACTTCAATGATGCTATGCGTATATAGTGTTCGTTCTCCCGTTACCTCGGGCTTGATCCAGCCAAACTAACTCCCGGTCCAGGTCTTTGACGAGACTGAAGGCAGCTGGAACATGCATCTGAATGGGGCGAAGAACATGCTCAACCAACTGACCATTGCCGGCGGTAATCAGTTCAGGAACTGTTTCTTGTACACATGGTTTCTCTACCATGAAGTCCTCGGCTGCTTCAGCAACCCTCACCTATACGGGACCCATGGGCCGTCATCCTTGCAGGGCGGACGTGATCTGGGATTGACAAGACCATTGTACGCCCACCGAACCGTCAAATTGCACACAATATTGGCTGACGTATTTCACAGATAATCGGTTCTCTCGGCTGTTCTATCGAGGTCATGGAGGTCATCAGCTACGTGAACGGGCTGCGTGCGGCCGACCTGCGAGGCGACGCGACTCAATACTCTGCCGAGGAGAAGACGCGCAAAAACGAAGAGTGGCACAGAGTTGAAGCCAAACTTGCCACTCTGGAGCAGACTCTTCATCCAGATTCTATTGATAAGTTAAGCCAATCCGAACGTACTCGGATCCTCATCACTGCCGAGCTCTACCGAGTGGCTGCCTCCCTTTACCTACAGAGGACTACCAGCAGCCCCCAAGCCCTGGAGGCCAGGTCGGTATACCTGTTGCAGGCTTTCCAACTGCTAGGGAACCTCAAAATCTGCACAAGTCCTTGGCCACTGTTTGTCATAGCCTGCGAGTCCGAGGCAGACGAGCAACGAATCGAGATCATGCTGAACCTGGACAAGATGGATAAGGAACGTCACATTGGCAACTACTACGTCCTGCGAGAGGTTATCGAGGTATACTGGAAACAACACGACCTCCAAGCTGACAGTACACGACAGTCTCAAACTAAGTGGTGGGACATTGTCGATCTGAATACTGCTGCTCCGTGGTTCATCTGAGTCATGCATACTCGCAATCCTCCAAGTATGTTTCCCAAATACCTGGACCTTACCATCTCTCATTGCGCTTATTTGTCCATGCTCGTCACATGTTTATCTACCGACGGGTTGACTAACAAGCTCAGAAGATCGGGTCGGGCGTAATGCCCAACGACATCGATGAACGCCTTGGGGTAGTCGATGTCTCGCAAGTTGACATTCACTTTGAGGATGACTTCCTCCCCGGCGCCTACGGGCTCGCAGAGCGGCTTGCCATCGGGCCCGAATATCATCGAAAACCCACCTCCAGGCTATTGACGAACTGCTGTTAGTCGTCGGCTGCTTCGAGAGATAAGAGCGATGATCGGGCGGGAAAACGTACGGTTTTGGTGACAGGATTCCCCGTCAAGTTGTTCTTCTCCAGATTCGCCTCAGTTAGTATTTGCGAGGCAACCACGACGAAGCACTGGCCTTCCATGGCCATGAACTGGCTTGCTCGATAACTCGCCTCCCCTGTTTCGTGGTACAGCCACGGGAGTTTCTTAGGGTCCGGCATCTCAAACTCGGCCGGCCAGCTCGCGACATGAATCTGTACGCCCTGGGAGTACTCGTAGTACCGCAAAAGGGGCTGTAGATGCTCCCAGCAGTTCAGGCCACCGATCTTGCCAAACGGAGAAGGCACGACGCATGTGAGCGACTCGGCCTGCCCCTCGCCCCAGATGGTCCGCTCGATGTGCGTCGGCTTGATTTTTCGACGATGATGGGCAATCTCGCCTTCCGGCGTGATGAACGACTGGCCCATGTAGAGGCTCCCGTCGTCTCGCTCGCTGTAGCCCAGGACGACGAACATGCCCGCCTTCTTCACCGCCGCCTGTATCCTCCTCATTTCCTCCGAGTCGCGCTTCAGGGAGTTGTTCATGTATTCGTGGATCACATGGGTGTTTTCGATCACGCTCGACGTCCACATAGACCTGGGCAGTGAGCCAGTCGAGGTTAGCAGGCAGTACGGAGGATGAGACTTGAGCATGTCAGGCAGCTCACCACTGAAAGAGCACATGTACGTTAGCAGAATACCCTGTAGGGTGGTTGGGAAATTCGTAAGGAGTGTCTTGGGCGTAGCACTTCGCATGGGACCAAACAATGTAGCGAACTCCAGACTTTCATATAGAAGGGAGGGAATGACTTATGAAGCTGCTTACTGGATACCCTGGGATCCAGACTTCTGGGAATCCAAGAACCTGAACACCGTCGGCTGCAGCCTCTTCAATGAGGGAAATTGTCTTGTTCACGCTGCCCTGGAGGTCTAGCCACACGGGCTCGGCCTGTACTGCGCCCACTCGAACTGTTGTATCAGCCATATTGGTTGGAGGAGTGTGTTTAAGTAGACCTGAGACTGTTGAGAGGAATAGCACTGGGTTCAGTTCAGGGGGCGGTTCAGTAGCCTTAAAGCCACCGTTTAAAAGAAGGATGGGAAGCCCAACAGGTGAGGGCAGGACCGGAGTATGATAATAACCAGTTTCTGCTACCTATCCCCCTTCCCCTCACTCTCGCGATGAATCCTTCGGCGGTCCGGTCCACATGATCTCGCGAACCATTGCAGTGTCTGCTGTCGTGCGGAGGAAGCCAACCACCCAGAACCCCACACGGTCTGCACCTCAACGAAAGGACGCAAGGGAGAGAATCAGGGGCCACGCGCTTCTCTCATTGGACCAAGTGTGACGCCGTGTCCGTATATGGTTGTATCTTTCATCCCTCTCCAAGGAGGGGGAGAGGACTTGGGGGGAGGGAGATGTTGCGCGGCACCCTGCCCGTGCCCCGGTCCCGCATACCAATGGGGTTGCTTCACCGCGTGGAGTCTGCGATCGCAAACTCCTTCCGGCGGCAGATGAGCGGCTTGCAGTTCCCAGATCCCGTGACCTGCACTACATGCATATGTTTAGGCTCCTCTTTTCATATCGTTCGGGACGTTCCGATCCTTCCCAGCCGCCGGCGTAGAAGAACGGGGTAAGTCGTCCGTGGTGATATTTTCGGGGGAAGCCCGAAAACGAATCCGCTGCTGCCATTGCATTGTGCGTGGGAGGACTTTCCACAGGTGCTCCTGGGCTTCTGGGGCCACTTCTCAACCCAGTTTCATCACGCCCGATGGTCCTTCCTTTACTGCATCTGGGGAGTCTGATGTCTTGTTACGGCCGACGGATGTGGGTTAGTCGGTATGCCAGCAGATACGGCTGGCTTGTCATCGAAGCAGCTTGGATCGAGAGCAGCATGGTGCGATGACATAGCTAGAATATCCCCACGATTGGGGTTAGATTGGAGATAGATCCTCGCGTGAGAGAAAGAGCGTACCAGTAAAAGGGTGTTTAGTATGGGTTTTTTCGGTTGGGTCTATAAGCTCGCGAAACACAGGACTGCTAGCATTACGTGTTTCCCGCAAGATGGCTTCCAATACCTCTTTCCACTGCGATGACAAGATATCAACAAGTGTCTTGCTGCTTCTGATGTCACATATTAACACTCGTCAACTCTGCCGCATCCGCACGTCCGCACGTCTTTTTATACTGGTCAAACAGGTATGCATCACTGCGAGAACGGTGCGACGGAAAAGACGAGGAGCCAACACAGCTTCGTTACTGAATATATAGTCGGAGGCACAATCAGCGGCTCCCTGGGCAGAAACAAAACCGAACTCGGGCTGGCGTGTCATCATAACAAGTTAGGAGTCGACGTCAAGCGAACGTTAGCAGCGCTCGCGTGTGCTGGAGGAATGCTGTCGAAACGTCCATCTGCCCTATTTCACTCAACTGTCACAATGATCCTCAGGAATAGATCAAGTCGACAAACCACAGAGCCAGTCGCACCAAATCGGCGTCTAGTGCAATGTAAGACGCGAAAGCTCTGAGGTTACGACTGGAAAGAGGTCTAATAAGAAGGAGGCCGATGGAGAAGAGAACGGATTCATGATGAGAGGCAATGGACATACTATTAATATTCCCCCTTTTTGGCACATGTCGTGCGGACATATGTTTAGTCCCGCAACCCCAATTAGAATGGCTGCAAAACACGACAGATACCCTAGGGGTAGGAGGTTACGCCAGAACAGATTTACGAAGCTGCCATCATGTCGTTATAGAATACAATTAGCAACTATTACGTAGAAACAATCACAAGGCATAGTTGGGCATCTCCACGACTTAGGGCGTGCTGGATCTTGCTTGTCGTCTTGGACAGATAGACAGACGACACCTGCGGTGAAGGCCAGAAAAATGAGGACGAGAGCGCGGGTAAATCGAATCTTCACTTTACTGATGATGAAGACCGCGGAGGCATATCGTTGTCTCTGTCATGCCTCAGTCGTCCTCGCCCAACGTGCGATTTTGGAGGGGCAACATGATGGCGTGGAGATGTTACCCAGCACAGGGAAAGGGTTTACCGCTGTGAGACTTATTACCGGTTATCCGTCGCATTCTAGGTAGTCGCTTATGGTTTACCATGTAACTCCTGTCTTCTAGATGCCTGCCATTCGTCTCTTGCTTTGGAGGTTTAGGGGGAACCATCACGAATTTACATGGCATGCCCCCTAATTCGCAGCGGCGTGTCTTAGGTGACGAGGAAACGCATTGCCGGGCCGGCAAGAAACCAAGAGAGTGTGACCCAGTTCACCACCAGCACCGAGATGTGACTCGGAGACGGTTCATTGCCACAGCAAAGCTTAAAAGGCCGGGCTCGCAACTTCCAAGGTACAAGCCAGGAACCTTGGGCTGCCACGCACCATTTCGACTAGCGCATAGGGCGACCCACTCCCGTTCGTGCCTTTACTGTTTCTAGTTTATTTGTCTACGACGTGGTACAGTACTTCCGCGCTTCGGAATCGAAGGGCTGCGGAACCATCGTCAGCTAAGGTTCTAGCATCACTTTGTTAAGTTGTTTCCAGTGCCAGCCCCTTCCGAGAGCTTGTTTCTGGGTAGGTTCGTAGCTATCGAGCGAGGTCATACGTGTTAAGATTTAGAGCGTGTCAGGTGGCATGTCTCTCGTATATGATTAGAGATTCACTTCCTGGGATCTTGACGTGCTGATGTTCGGATGATAGACCACGTTTTTCTCTCTTTCACTGATTGTCCGCGCTCGGACCGCGTTCATCGTGAAGGCATTCCCGTGTGGTGCTGCTTGAGACGAAGGTGAGCTGGTTTCTCGGCACAACAAGGCAAGATCATCCAGTGAAGAGGAGTGAAGATCGTCTCCTTAGCGCGAACTGGTCCATACCACTACATACGCTCAGACCTCTTTTCTTCCCAAGGACAGTCGCGTATGTACTGTAATGTACAAGTAGCCCTATATAGGTTTGTACCGCTGTCCGACCAGCTGTCGCATGAGGTTTTGTTCCAGTCTGCAACAGACTAGTGGACCATCTAATGGCGGCCCCTTCTCTATTGGCCAAGACAGGAGCCGGCCGTTGATCTCGTTTTGTGATCTATCCCGCCGATAAACGATAGATTCGAATAAGATATGTCGTAGATCAGTTTCATTGTGGGAACTAATGAGAACGACAGGTGGCGGACGTGCATGGCTAGCAGCCGATGGATTCTCACACTTCCCGGCCCTAGCGAACAAAATACCGGTCTGTGTGGAGGCAAAATAAGACTATCGTTGCTTTTATTCTTTTATTCTTTCCTTCTTCCATCTCGCTTATTTGGACCGGCGCAGGAGGAGGTCCCATTAGTCCCCATTCTCAACGGGGAGCTCTTTGAGGGTCCCGGGGAAGAGGGGCCCAGGACAGTCCAGAACCTCTAACCCTTAGACTGACATCAGAAACGGACGAGTTTCCCTCGCTAGTCATGACGGCGCAGCTATCCCGGACGCTGGACCGAGCTGGCCGAACTGATCTCATAGGTGATCGTGGCTTGCATTGACACAGCATGAGGTACCAAGAACGTCGTGTCCCAGTGGGATGGATAAGTAGGCAAGATCCTGGATCTTGTACTCCCTCATCTAACACCCCACTTGGCGGCATGGAAGGGTTCAAGATCGCCTACCACAAGACGTGCTGCTATGCCGATGGAAACATCCTGGGCCGTGAAATTAGTCATGAGATTCTCGTACGATAATGTTCTTCAGCCCGATGCTAGTCGCTCCACTGCCTGTCAAATACCACGATCCAGATAAGTCTTGACTATTGTGTGGAGGTTTGACAGCAGATGGCAGATGCCATCTTGCTCAGTCTTGACTAAGGAGATGGCTTCGTGATAGAGCCTGCGCTAGCGAGGAACATAACGATTTCCCAATACGAGCTTGCAGCATTAGGCCCGCTTAGGACGGTCTAGGTATACGTACGGATGACGAGTCCCTTGAGATAGGCCACCGCCAGAAACCGCTTGTCTCCGACTGTAAGCATGCACTTGCACTTCGTACATTGGTTGATTGGTCTTCCTGTGTCAACAATCATCACGAGAAGCAGCGACCTGATGTGTGGGATTGCTTGCTTTTCCCATTGGCGTGACCAGCAATCGTACGATAGAGGTACATTTGACAAGCTCCTAGCTTAAAGCCACCGACCAGAGGCGCTACTGAAGCCGGTGAAGAGCACTTCATGCACCACTGGTATGGACCCAGAGACCATTTGTTGCCACTATCGCCATGTGGCGAAGGCGTCCGTGCCAGCCTCGCGGTTCTTTTCCGCGAAACATCACCAATGTTTTGCCGCTAGCTTCACGACCGTATTTCATACAATTGTCGTGCTCGCATGCCGCCGCGACGGGACATCTGATAGCTTCGATCAGCTCGAGATCCGAAGCTAGCCTCGATCTCGTGGCATAACCGGTGACCACGCATGCAGAACAGACCTTCAGCTCCTACCGGTAGGCAGGTAGTGTAACGGAACTTGAAAACGACCTGACTGTCGGTCGCTAGAGCTCCTTACGATGCCCACCATTGGGGAGCTTGATGAATCAAGTTCGCCTTTCTTTTTCTTTTCTGCTACCATTTTGAACATAATCCGCTTCCAGTCCTTCATCGGACCGAGAAGCTAACCGAGGTGTTCAGGGGAGGGATGATGGCAGAGATAGGACTACAGCCAGACGGTAGGTAACCTGGTAACTGGCCAGCGCCCTCTCCTTTCTCGCTCTAGGGCTGGGCGGGGTGGCTTTGGGTGTCTCAAAAGGGACAGGCGCGAAACAGAAGGGTTATCAGAGCGTGCCCGAATAATCAGTAGTTTCCAACTCGGTAGAAGCTGTTACGCCGTGCCAACCTACTATCAGTAGTAGATACGGATAGCCTACAGCCTAGTGTTCCGTCGACGGTCTGCGGGTACATGCTGCCAAGCGAGGCTGCTGCCAGGCTGCAGAACCGGCTTTTCCAACCACGAGGGGTTAGCAACTTAATTATTGCTCCATACTCCATACTCCAACAGAGATACCAGGATGGCGGAGTTGAAACATATCGATGCATGTTGCGTAGTGAGGAAGTAGTTGTATGTGGCCAAATAAGCCCACCAAATCAAAGACGTCTGGAGTCTTGGAGTGTGGGGGATGCGAGAACCGAGGTACCTTTTTTACTGTTATTTATGTAGTGGGTTGTGTCCGGCCCGGTTCATCAGAAAAATGCAAATTGACTTGTACATATGTACCGATCTCTGACTGGATGATCGGACGCTGCAATCCGCGAATCTATCAGCATCTAAGATAGCCGATGTACGAGCGCCAACCTTAAATCGACCAAGGCCCCCTTTTTTGCAGGCTTGGCCTAAAGGGGTAGCAAAATCCCCAAGACAGGCCAGCCGCCTCTCCACTCCAGCCCAGCTCTCTGATACGAGCAGACTCGATGGGAGGTCATCATATTCCCATCATGGCAGCATGTGAAGTCTGGGCAATGCATGCAGGACAGCAGGGCATCCTGTGCGGGTGTGGACGTGCTATGTGCTTCGATCACAATTACCACCCTACACTAGAAGCAATACTTCGTACATTACACATCATTGCCCTATTGGCGAGTGGACTCATGTACTAACTCGACTACTTACACAGGCATGTATGCCGGTCGGTTGTGGCTACCTGTCAATACAGTACGCACAGTACTGCTACATACGCCGGAAGTTGCCTTGCGAACAAGGACACACACACACTATCACATCCACAAGGAAATTCCCTCTTCTTTGGCCCCCTGTCATAGCCTGGCTGGGCCCAAGTGTGAGAAGGGTCGAGCCATTCCACGTGGCTTTTCAGCCGGAAGCATGGTTGTGGCCACGCGATGTGAAACTATTTTCAGAAATCGCCGCCGAGCGCGGCACGCCCTCTCCACCGCAGCCCACCGCTAACCAGCACGCCACAAAACAAACTGCGCTGTCCATTCCGCGCTCTAGAGCGGGACAGCCCCGGGCGATGGCATCGATTTGTCTCCATTCTCGTGCTTGTCAGATGAGGGGCAGCTTGACGCGAGGGGCTCCGAGACATGCTCTCACCCAGGGCTTGGAATGCGGTGCTTACCTGCTGGTGCGACCATCCATAGCACCGTAGCAACCAGGTTGACTCAACCGATGTTGCTCCCGTCAAGTGCGTACGGCCACTAGAGCCTACTTGTTTGCTCGGAGAAAAACGGGCTTAGTGAGAGGCAATCAGAATCTCGTCATCTACGAGCACGGAGACACACTAGACAGCACAGCAGCTCTATATCGGGAGCCTGAGCCAAAGATCGATCTAGATGTCTCAGATCTGTGTTAAGCCAGCACCATCACGGATCCGAGCAGACCGTTCATTTCTGCCACCAGTCCGCCCTGAGGTCGAGACAACCACAGAACGATGGCTTCGGACATTCATTTCCTCTCCTGAGGGGTACGTTGCAATCGCTACTACTACTAGCCGACCCGCGCTAAAACCCCCCTCTCAGTATTTTACATAGGTAAATCACCCACTCCCAAGGGAGCAAGGGGGCCCAGCGAGCCGACGCACGAGGGTTTGACGCACTTACGTCACTTTTCTTGACGGGAGTCAAGATTGGGTTCTGCCGCGGCGCGAATGGCCGTAGTCTAAAGCCTGCAACGCAACGGCATGCATCCCGTCCAAGGTTCAATCAATTTTGGCTTTCAACGGTAATGCACGCATGCACTGGGGTCAGCCAAGGCTTAAATCCTACGAGTCCAAAGCAAGCCTTTTATGATATGTCATTGTCGAGTTTTGATTGAACCCCATACCGCATGGGAAAGGGCCCGAGCCGCGACAAACTCTTGAGTTGCGTGAGTGAGGGCGCTTCCAAGAGAGAGATATCATCACCATGAACTGACTTGTCACAACACCGTCGTATTTGATTTTGGTTCCGGTGCGAGCTTGACGCCATCAGGTAACGCACGAGTTACATGTGCGTTGAAGAGGGCACAAAGTACAGAGCTGCAGAACCGTGTAACTGGCATGCCCTCGGCGTCGGCCCCTTCCCCCAGGTCATCCCTGCTAAACGGCTACGGGTTTGGGTGGACGAGATCTCATTTTAGGTGCAGATACGCTTGCTTGCATTCGACAAGCTTGATTCGTTGCACTTTAATACGTTCACTCTCTTACACAGAGCATCATTCCCGGTATGACAGATGCGACGGTCCAAGTTGGAACACGATTAATCATCATCTGTCCACTCTATTCCCGCCGCTGGTTCACTTTCCTTCTTTTTTTCCTTCTTTTTATTCTCGTCATAGCACTGCCGTCCCCTCTCCTGAAAGCGGCATAAGACGTTGAAATTGCGAACTACTGTCGCCATCCTGCAGCTTGATCTGAGTCTAGGAGGGACGCAATCACCCTTTCGGATGTTGCGTGGAAGGATCCATCGTACGTAACGCAGACTGCCTACTTGTAATCTGCAGACCGCCTTGGATCTAGAGGGACACCTGCCAAGCAGCAGCGGCATGCCCAAAGCAAGATGCCTTAGCAAGGCTAATGTGTCCTCCCTAGAACGAGACTCCCCTTTACACTCTCTTGACCACCCCGATCCTGTATGAAATCAGAGCAAGTGTTACGAGGGAGGTGGGTTGACAAGTCGAGGGCAGGTTTAACCGCGGCGCATTCTGCTTATACCCTCATGCCATACAGTACATTTGATCAATTCCTCACGTGTCGCAATTCGACATGTATCTCAACATAAGCACAGGCACCCACCCGTTAGCCCGCTGCAGAGCCGGCAGCAAAGCACAATGGCTTGCATCATTATGCCCATGCATATGCTACTAAGTATTGCTATTTGTTCTATCGTTCGCTTTTGAGGGAAGGGTCGTGACCTGCTCATTGTGACCGTTGTTATTGGTGTTGTCGCTTTGCTCCAATAGGAGAAAAAAACAACCTTCGATATTAGTGGTTCAGGGGAACAGGCTGGTAGGCGAAAACAGGAGTATCTTGCTGCCGAAGGGGCCCAGTCAGCCTGTGGTGATATAGTAATATATGCTGTGAGACTTCATTTCCTCTCGATGGGGATCCGCAGCCGGCATCATCGAGGCGCAGCTATATTGCAGCTGCCTGTACTGAAGTTTGTGTATGTATAGACACATGCATGCGTCCTTACATAAGTGGATGCTACCTACGGTTATTGCGCAGTGTTGTTGCCGGTTGCAACCTCGCCAGCTGGCCCTGCTTCTCATTAGCTTACCATGACTGGTCCATCAGCAGCAGATGGATGGTTGAATACAACATTATAATCAAGCAAGTCGCCGGTCATGTAAGGGAAGGCATTTCTGTAATGATGTGTAATTACCTGTCCAAGCACGCAGTAGATGAGGAGTCAACCAACCCCCCTAGCCTATATTTCTTTCTCATAAGGCGAGAAGTAGGTTTGTGATGTCAACGCCCACTACTCACTAAACCGCTCCCCTCAGAGGGCGTCAGCAGCCTAACGTTTAGTGGCGGGGCAGGGTCCTCGTCTCGCTTTTTCTTTTTCTCCTTCTCCTCTGGCGGGGTGTGTTCCGAAGATGCGGACGAATCGCTCCCCTCTGCTTACCGGCTCTTGCAGTGCTCACCGTCAGGAGGAGAAGAAGAACAAGAAGAAAATAAAGTGAAACGAACAATTCCTCCACTTCCTCGGCTCGGCGTGTGGCTGTGTGCAAAAGGGCAACACTCTCGAGTCGGGGCCTCCCCGCAGATCTTGATACCCGATCGATCAAATCAACCCCCAAGATTAAGTAACCATATTTTAAAGGGGGGCTCGGTCTTAGGGGAGGGGGGTCCCCTGAAGAGGAAACTGTCATTCAACTCCTTGCAATTGCAGCAGCAGCAAACAAAACGTCGGGGTCCATCATTATGACGGATGACAGCAAGAATTCATGCATGCATCACAACAGCCCTTTTTCCCTTCACATATTCAGATGTACATAGTCCTCAATTATTTATTAGTATGTGCAATTAGATCAACGTACTTCTTAGGTATGGTTATCTGGGACATCACAATAGACGGGTGCTCCGATGCCGCAAAGATGCGTACAATATCGTAACTTATCATTTATTTTCCCGCTGTTTTCGCTCTTGCTTCCCCCATCCCCTTCTTCTTTCGCCCTGCCCCCCTTTTCGTCTTGTGCTTTTCCTTTTCTCATCGGCGCGTCTTAGATGACGAGAATTATGAGTAAGATCTGCCGCTGTCGCTATGGTGTTAAACCCGGATTTCGCAGTGTTGAGACATGACAGCTCGTGTTGCACGGCATGTGGTCTCATTTTTCTTCTTCTCTTTCTTTCCCTTCTCCCTTTGTTGCCCGTCGTTGTCGTTCGGCCTCCCGCTATCCGTCCTGCGTGTTTCTTCCGCCGCCTGTTTCAAATCCATGTGTAACGTGACGAATCATGATGGGCTGGTTTCGTTTCGAGGCAGGCAGGCAGGCCCAAGCTGATGATTATGTACATAAGTAGATAAACAAGTGAGAAACGTCGAGGACAATCGGTGACGGAACGTTCGACAGACTCGAAACGCGCGCAGTGCAGTTAATAGAAGTAAAGTCTATACGTCTGCTTTAACTACGTACGTACATAGTGATTCTAATCGCAACTTTATTTACATCGGCGCCAAGGAGCCAATCTATGTGGGACGTCAGACTGGCAGTATGCCTCTCCTATGGACTGGTTGCACAACTTGAATTCTGCCCAGCCTCTGCATAAACGTACACGCGCAAAGAGTTGCTTGACGTACATAGAGTGCCGAAAGTACTTAGCAGGAGCAGCTTAATCGAGCAGGGCACACCCTGCAGCCGATAAACGGCCCCGTCTTAGCACTGGAGAGAGAGAGAGACAGAGATAGCACGTTCGATGGCAAATGTTTGAACCAGAAAATGGGTTGATTCACGTGGGATCTTCTCTCTCTCTTCCTCACGTCTGTCTGTCCATCTCTACATCATACACATGCTTGATCTTGCCTCCCATCATCTCCATACCATGAACGTCCACGTCATGTGGGGGTATTGACTTAGCCAAGCCTTTTCGAAGAAATATTGGCCCAAGAAAAATCCTGTGACACCTGTAAAACCGCCAGTTGCTGTATCGTTGTGCACAACCCTCGAGGGATGAAATACCTTTCCAGCTTTTCCAAGCAACCTGTGATCGACATGTCTTCAACCCCTCTTAACACAGCCCCCAGCGTCCCTGCCCGCTATGCTGCTTCCTTCGCAATGACTTCGCCTGATCCCGAAAGTGTAAAACAACATTACTGATGGAGAGCTCGTCTCGTGTAAAACGCCAAACAATGCCTTAAAAGCCAATCAAAATGCCAAGTCCCTTTCCCAAACTCGGGGTATATACATGCGGATATGTTTCGTATGCGTGGGTATGAACCAGAATTGAATAGAGCGTCTTATGTCCGGGGAGGTATATTATAGGCGTGTCTCTGTAAATCGTGCTCTGTGAAGGCATCGCATCATCTCCATGGGATAAAGCGAAGCACATACAATGGCATAGTAGACATGCTGGTGATAAAGGATCGACCGTAGCTGCTGTGCGTAGCCAGCCTGCTGAAAATGGGTCTTCCTATCAATTTTCAGAACTGGCCTTCGGTCGGATGGCTCGCTGTTCCATCTGTCGTTTCCTTTCCAGCTTCGCGTAGTGGAGTCCACAAGCATTGCAAAGAGTCCTGGCTCCGTCCGGCCCGCGGCGCCATTCTGGCGTATCAATCCTATTGCAGCTGTGGCATCGACCAGGAGGTGCCGCACGCTGTTTACAGTCAGTATACGAGGCCATTCAATCCACTCTCCCAGAGTCACTTACCCCTCTTCGCTTTTTTACCTCCCCGATACCATAATGTTGCTTTAGACCATCGCCATACATACTCACGTCGTCGTCGTCATATGGTCTCTGGTGCTTGCCTGCTTCGCGGGCCTTTTCGGTTTCAACATTATGTTGTATTTCTCGAACGTTTTCCAGGGACTTTCTCATATAATCCACATTGCTCAGCATCTCGGTTATCTCCCGCGATGTCGGTAAGCGTTCCGGGATCGGTTGACCACCATGCTGCTCGGAAGCTATATTCAGGTAGGCCTCCGCGAAGTTGGACATCGTGCGAGCAGTCCAGCTGATCTGTAATTCCACAATTAGCTATTGTCACTGTAACAAAACATCGTAGGATATTACCCTTTGTAGGCAATCGGTATATCCCCAGGCCTCGAAATGACGATTCAATGCAGAAGAATCGTATCGCCTTGGCAATCCATAGTCCTCGTCACTATGTAACGGAGGGCGATGATGCTCATACGGAGGTCCTGGAGGCCCCATGTGCCGCGGAGAAATCGGAGGGGCTTGGCCAAGTGGATATTGCCCGGGCGGTAGATGGCTTGTATGCGAATATGATGAACCCGGTGGGTGGTTCCCATTCCGTTGTGATGGCTCCGAGGGCTTTGCACCGTCTCGCTGTTCACCGAACGCGAAACTTGAGCTTGATGGCGCCGAATAATGACCCTCGTGACGTGGCGCAAATCGAGAAAATCTCTCCTCGGGTCCAGAAACAGCAGCTCGTGGCTCTGGGCCAACATCACTTCGCGGCGGAGCAGCTGAAAAGGGCGGCGGGGGTGGTGGTGGGAGACCTTGTGAGTTCCCAATAGTAGACGGTGTAGTTGGTGAGTAGGGACTTGGCTTGGAGCTCGAGAACACTTCTGATATCGAGGGCAGCGATTGCCTCTTCGATGCTTCCATCTCACTGGGTGTTCTGCGGGATTCTCCAGCAGACATCATCCCTGGCATGGTCGGTGGCGGCGGTGGATGAGAGTATGTCGAATTATGAGGATGATAGACGCCGGCGGGGGCTGAGTAGTGTCGCAGTCGCCATTTTAGATCCGTCCCTCGGTCTTTCGGCCGATGATACTTCTCTTTGGTGCAAGTTGTATAGGTCAGGTCTGTTGGCTGAAGTAAGCCCACTGTTGGTAGAGGAAGAGGGTCAGATGTCTTCGCGCGGCAAGGAGGTGCAAACCTCAAAGAAAAGGACAAACCTTTGCCTACTACCAGATTCACCCGCGTCCATAGCGGGACTGCTACCGATAATATGCCAATGCCCCAGCCGTTGAATTAGGATTCATGCATCTGACTCGACTACCACTAACGGTCGAAATGTCGATCGTCGTCGAGATAGATGAGACGGCGCAGAACTCTGCTATAGGATTGCACTATGACCGCGAACTCCAGACGAACGACAGCTGCGTCAAGAGTTTCAGAGTCAGGAGTGGCGTGCAAGACGATACAAGCTGGTAAAGCAATCAAGAAGCGCTCCGAGCGAAACGACAAGCGAATATGTTCAGGATGGTGGCGGCGTGGAGTTCGGTTGAGTGTACCTTTACGGGCCGTTTTGATTAGATCCAAGACCAGATCCAAGATGGGGAAGGAATACGTGGTGGCGGGCGGGAAGGGGTTACACGGTGTGTCGAAGCTTGATTTGCTTTTGTTCAGACACCGAGTACAGGAGGTGATGTGCTAGCTTCCCCCCAAATGCATAGCCCGAGCAGAAACGGCAAGGCGACTCTCTGGTAATAAAGCTGTGGGAAATCTCACCTAACGGTAGCCAAGGAGTGGACCACGACGGGGCCGGCGGGATGAAGTAGAGGCACAATGGCCTTCGGGTCTCGTGGCGTCGTGAAGGGTTCGCAGCTGCTCTCGTCTAGATGAATGTCGCTTGCCGGTACTGAGGTCCACTAGCGTAGCGTAGACTACCTGCTAGTTCGCAACACCACGACTAAAGTCTCGGGACAGAATGAATACTAGCAAAGTATCTTCGTCGTCTTGACTCGTTGCGCAGATCGGGAGTTGCGCGAAAAGGGGGGTGTTGCTTAACAGCAGCAATGAACAGACAAGAAACAGGATTGGGATTCCCCGACTCTGGATTAAGGAAGCGTCCTTGGGTAGGCAGGGCGAGCGGTCAGGTCAGTCAGTATAGCAGAAAGAGGGACAAGAGAGGTAAGAAGACGTTGAGATCCGGACAGCTTGTGAAAGTGTGGGCGAAAGTAATATTTAGACGTGGAGAAACAAAAAGACGAGATATGACCAGTCCAGTCCGTACTGACCGAACGAAGGATGTATGCAATTGTATGTTTCTGTGCGATTGGGCCAGCAGAATCATGAGATGGACAGACACAAATGAGAGACCCCAAGAACAGAACCCACCCTTCTCACAGCAGGCAAGCCCCCTGTTGGACCCAACCACGGGTGGGGGACGGGGACCAGGAAGATGGTCAGGGAACAGGGTATAACAGTTGGCTAGCGTGAGACTTTGAGAATTCGGGACTTGCATGTAGCCAGTAGACGAAGCTCGTCTGCTAGATATGCTGCTTCTAGCGGCCAGGGGGGCCGAGATCCTGATCGGGATCTGGGACTCCATCCAAAGTGTCTATTGATGGGAAGGAGGCCCAAGGAATCACCTGTTTCTGTCCACGTTTTTTGTTGTTTGAAACGCTGTAACATGGACATTACTGCCTTTCGCTCTTGCCATCTTCCCAGCTCTATTCGTGACGTACAACGACCACCACGCAATTGACGAGAAAGCAGCATCTTCCCCACGTTCCCTGACGAATACCGACGCGTGTAGGTGTCAGGTGTACCGCAACGGCCTGCGCGCTGGGTGTACTGTAGGCAGGTTGGTTAGATAATCTGTTCCTGGGTATTCGTCAGATAGCCAATAGAACAAAGGGGCGAGTCTGGCCGATCGCTTCCTACTTGCCTTCCCAATAGATTGGGCCCGTTAACCTCGATTTGGCGACGATTGGAGACAACGCTTTTCCTCGTCCTCGTCCCGGAGCCCATCCTCGATTCCTCGCCCATGGTACTGGCACTAGTCAGACCCTCTGGACAGGGCCATGAGAATAAAATACATAGCACCACTTTGCGCAGGGTTCTGACACGAACGTCCAACTCATTATCGAGCCAGCCAGTGGAGGTAACCATATGTCATGTTTATTTCCTTAGTACACCCACGACCTAAGGGGTGGATTGATTTCATCGTACACTAATCAATCGGAGAGCAGCAGGTACAGTGAGATCTCGAGATTGAAGGGTCTGTCGGTACCTCGGCTGGATTGACAGTTCATTTGATTTGTACGACACTGGCAACTGGCACCCTTCTCTCCAGCGGGCCACCCCACCTAACGTTCCAGTCAATACAGACCGTACTCTTTATTTTGTGTGTGTGTGCGTGCGTGTTGTTAGAGCTGGACTGGCAGCCTGACAGGAAAGCCTGAAGGGAGAGACAAGTTGCTGTTGCAGGATGGCGCGTCAAGTATCTGCTTAGCAGTCACACGGCGGAGGTGCTGCAGCGTCCATCATTGCTCTTTCGGGACAGCATGCACCATAGATTGGAGATGGGACGTACTCGCAGGAAAAAAAAGAAGTACAGTACAGTACAGTACTGTATGTATCGAGATTTCGGCATGGCGTTGTTGCAAGGGGTGGAAGGGCAGGCAGTGCCAGGCAGTCGCTCAATGGCAGTCGGTCGGTCGAGTACATGGATCTTGATCCCATTGATGAGCGGCGAGGAGAGACCCGTATGAGGCCCCATAGTAAAAAGTGCCCACTCCCTCTGTCCACTCTACGTCAGTATAGGTGGGGATGGCGACATGGGTCCCTTTGGGGGGTTAGATTCGTGATTTCTGGTTAGATTCATATTAAAAAAAGTCACCCTTGTATCCGGCATGTACCTTCTTTTCCTCATTTTATGTCATCCATGCCGTATCTCAAATGGCACTAGCTGAAATTGTAACCGTAAACTGCCTGCCCAGCTCTCCTTACCTGACTAAACTCGCTGACAGGGCTTTACTGCAAGCAGTGTAATTGCTCCCGTTCAATTGATCCGGCAGCCACCTGGCAGTCACGTCTGGAATCCCTAGGGGGCCCTGAAGCTTCACATCATGTTGTACATAGCTTGCCTCGTCTTGTCTTGAATTAGGAGCCATCTTCGAATCACCACATGCACGATATTAGACAAGTACTTGTATAATTTGTCGCATTGTCCCTCATCATCGGAAAACCCACTACCTGACTTCCAGAAGATTGAAAAGTAATCTTGGGGCCTCCAGCCCAGTATATCTGGTTAGCGTTCCATGTCACCGTATCGTGATCCACTCCCGCTGTCAGCGCTGCAACTGTCGGTATGTTACCCGCGCTGCAATATTACACATGCTTACCTAATGTATGTATGTACCGGTATGGCAGCCCAGTATGGCGTGCTCGCCTCCAAGCCAGCTTCAGAGCCTGGTAAAAAATGAGACCACTTCGCTCCTTTGCAGTACGAACAAACCGGGGATCAACTTGAGATCTTCGGCGGGGCGTTGCAACCTCGCTTCCTTCACATTGCTTCGTGAAATGAGTGTCATTGGAAGTATTGCGCTACAAGCCATTGGGCGAGCCTTATCTTCTAGAACACTTCACCCGGCATGACCCAAGAGTACAACCGGCCCACCCTCCCCGTTCTGATATCCTCTTCTCGACACCAATCGGGCCTGCCTCACCGTCCTCTCATCAAGGTGACAGACATGAGAACCACCGAGTCAATGTGGACAGCGCCTTTTCTACATGCACATACTAGGAAGTGGTACTCGCGGCTGGCAACTTGAGGCATGCTGTAGAAACACGTACGGTTGGTCGGTCACTGGGAGAGATTACTTGTAAGGTCCTCCTTTTGCATCCTGCATCTAAAGCCCTTGCCAAAGCTTTACAGCGCCAGAGACTACAGATCTTCCACTGCGCAACGTGCGTGAAATCAATCAAGGGCAAGTACAGATTTGAATGCATGTAAAAAGTCCGTTGCGGGCATTACATGCCCAACACAGGAAAGCGGGAAACTGCAACGAAATGTGGCTTGTGGTCTAAGTGCCTTCCTTCGGCTATTCCTGCCAATCTTTAAGGGCAACACATTCTTCGGATCTCTGTGAGACTTCGATACTCTTTCGGAGGACACGAAATAGCACAACACGAACAACCAGGTAGGTGACTGTGTTCTGTATCAATCAAGCTGACGTCAAGCTAGCAGCTTGGCTCGCCCATGCCCCAAAAAGCGGTGGTACCTTTCAGAGGAGTCGGTTTTATATCCAGCGGCTCATGGCAGACATTAGTTTCACCCCTGATCACACCTCACTGCCTCCCCGTTCTGGCACCTCGTTGCAATCAACATAGGCTAATAAGAGCACGTCACGGCCATCTGCTGCCTATGCGATTTGCATATACGGGGCTGGCCCCGGACGAATGAAATGCCCGTTAAGAGCAGCCAGATTCAAGACGGGTGGGATGTGTTCTGCACGTGTAAACTCACCGCTTGGTTACCTCTTCGCGGATGGATACCCAACCTTGCCGCTTGCACTATGCCCGGGAATGTCGATCAGCCACGATAAGCATATCGACAGTTCATGCTGCCAGTGAGCAATCCGCATCGCCTTTCCCCGAGATGCGATGCTGAGCGAAGAGATATGACAGATCACGAATCACAGCCCACCCTGCATGCTGGCTGGCTGACCCGCTCCCACCCTGCCAATGCCATCCTCGGGCCGTTATGTCAAGTTATGGCAGTGATGTCTTCCGCCACTGATTGCCAGACACCATGTAGTTCGCACGACAGCTACAGTTTTCGTCTAGTGCAGCCGCCGTACAGCGCGTAGCCTCATTCCTTGGGAAGCACAACGGTGCTGTACGGAGTGAGAATCTGTGCACATTGCACCAGTGTGTGCGAAGTCAGGAGCTCGACACCGCAGTATTAGGCTTGGGCATGGGGTTTCCTTTGACTTGCCCATGTCCTTCCAATGTCCACCAACAGTTAAGAAACATTATATTCCATATAGACTGGCAGAGTGGGACACGCTGAGGGCATGATACAGGCGCCATTTTGATCACCGCGGCCAGTGACGGAATGCAGCACGTGTGTTTCAATGGTGTGTGCCCCTACACCTTGATCTACATTACATATAGTAGCATGAACGGAGACACCCTCCTTCCTCATCGATAAAGGTTCTCTCAAACGACGTGGGCAAACCCCACCTCAGGAAATGACTAATACCTATATTAATATCAGCGTTATAGTGTTCAGCAAGATTCGTCGTGGGAATTACAAGCAGCATCAACTCCCTGTCTTATTTGTTACCGTAATCGGACCAAGGTTCAATACATGTCATTAACGTGACGGCGACTTGCAGCAGAAGAAAGATGAGTGATAGAAGAAAGATGAGTGATAGAAGAAAGCAGTCTGGCAGTCGCCAAGCATCAGCAGGACCACCTCAAATGTTTTTTTTATCACAAATACATAACCAAAGATCTGTAATTCTTGATATCGATGCGATCTTGCTGTCGGGCTGGAAATCATACGACTTGACATCCCGATTGGGGCGCAAACATCCCAGCCAAGGAAGTCCTCCCCACGCCAACGAGCTACTTGCCTGATCTGTCGATGGTGATGGGCGGTGCATCCATGGTGCTGTGAGATGGTAGGCTTTGATTCGAAGAAACTCCGCTCTAAGCCCCATGTGCCCAGGACCAGATGAGACGCAAAAGATCGGATCTAGATGGCGGTGTCATAGATGAGATCGCATCTCGAGCAGCAGACCCTGCCTTTATTGACCCTGTCGAAACAGACTGGTGGTAATTCTTTTGTCAGCAAACGTTTTTCGGTAAACACCGTCACGGTTCTGTGCGAAACACGCTAAGAGGTTGTTGAGCTCGCTCTTGCCAGGAACGTCGATTGCAGTGAATGACCCGGCCAAGGCATATTGGGTCAGGTCAGAGTGCAAGAAACAGTCGTGAGAACTGTAGCTGCATGTGCTGACCGTGGCGCGATGCGATTATGATGTGATTATTTACGGTTTAGGATCAGGCGAGCAGTAATTGATCCAGGGGTTGGGCCATTGATCAGACCCTTGCACTGTACGGCTCGAGGGCTATCGTGAATTGGGCGAAGGGAGAGGGAAGGACGGGTTCTGGACGGGAAAAACAAGATTCGGCGATCGATGCAAGCTGAAATAACCGGGGGCCGGCGATATCTGAGAGGAACAGGAACGGGCATATACCCTGGATGGGAGTAGTCTGGTCGTCAGAAAATCTGGTTGCGGGCAGGCACGGTAATCGGAGTCTCTGCATCAGTTACATCCGCCGTTCCCGCTCGGGGTCCCATATTGATCGGAACATCTATTATTATCTTCAAGTTCATATGTCATGTCCTATACAGAGTATTGGCTGCCATATACGCATTCAACTGGCTTTGTTCACGATGGCTGCGCCATACTTATGCAATATACTACATGTAGGTACACACAGCATTTGGTCACAGCCCATGACGGCGAATACCTAAATTTTAGGTAACTTGAACTTGCTCGGTGCTGGACCCTGGTATGATTGATGCATGTGATTTGCACCTAACCTAGTAGCAGCAGAAACATCAGCAATCATCTCATGAAGATCCCCGGTCTCAGCAGCGCCCAGCAGTGCTACTATCACTGGAGGAGTGGAACTGTGTCAAGGACTGACCATCCGGTGGACAGTGGATGGCATGAAAGGGCCTAAGGGAGATGAAATCGTTGCAATTTCGGTACTGTATGTCACGATCGCCTCATGTCATTTGGGGGTCACTGACAGCAAGTGGAGCCAGCCGTTTGATTCTCTGGAGCGCTCTATTTTACTTTTTGGTTAATTCTTTTTTAGCAGGCGCTATAGGCGAACTACTACTTAGAAAGCCTGCCAATCCCCCAAGCAGTTAGCCCAGGGCCGTTAGGGTGAAACAGCACAGAAGTCCACTACCCACTTCCCTTCTACAACCGCTGCAAACGTTATTCCCAATACTCCGTAATACATCCATTTATTTCAAATCAACGCATGCTCAGAAGCATGCTGCCACTACGCTGTTCTGATGAGGACTGCACTTCATAGGCACTTATGCACCGAGCAGGTATTCATACTTGTATACTGCACACATTTTAGGCATGGCAGAGCTTGCAAAGCTTCCCGGGGAAAGAGACTCGACAGTATTGCGTCCCTCGTTGGGTCCCCTCACATCACGACTTTCAAGTGGTTCACTGTTCGTGTTCATCCACAGCCCTTGCTGATGACCAGTAACAGCACGTTCGGCCCTCGGCAACCCCATGCCTGCTGCTTATGGGTGGGACATGGAAAACACAACGAAAAAAACGGTGACAGGGGTAAAAGATCCTGCCCACTGTTGTTCAGAAAGTCATGAATAGTGAGCGAGGCGGTGATGCCTGTTCTCACTAACTAGCCATGAATGAGGTCCGGATACGGTAACATGTATGTATGCATCATTGCCGTCGGCCCAGTTGAAGCTACGCGCCCCGTCCGCGTACATCTCTTGTTCAGAATCATGAGTAACGATACCTAACGAGTCTGGTGTCTGGCGCATCCTGTTGGTATGCAACGTGCCCCGGGGTCCCGGACAAATGTCCTAATCAGGAAACCATTTCCTCGACACATGCCGCCCCTTGAATCGCCGCGATCTTCGCGCACCACGTTATTGGAGCAGATGCGCCTACGATCCGGGCACCACAAGCATCCATCACATCTTAACCCTTCCACTGGGACTCTGCCATGGCCGGAACATGGGTCCAAGTACTTTCCCAAGTATTCCCCGAGTATCTCAGATGCACGCTTCACTTTTCGGGTTACTGTGGTTGCCTCTACAGTGCCAACTGGCGGACGGGTCAAAGGAGACTTGGGCGGCTCATTTTCCACAATCACCTATCGGTTACCGTCCCTCGGCTGGCAGGGCCGTCTTTTCGAAAGTTTGGCTACCATTATGAATGGCTGATTGCACTCGTTCTAGGGTTCTATGAATCGAAACATAACACCAGGTTCAGGGAAAGCAAGCTCGCACTTCAGTCCTAAAGTTTCACTTGACCGTTCAGTGCCCAACGGTGAGGACCTGCTTCTCCTTTAAAGTACATCACGGTATAGAATAAGATAAAGGACCATGTCTAGGGTCGCTGGGCCAATCTGGCATGTCAAGCAAGGCCTGAAACGGAGCAAGGTCAAGTAATGGCTTCTTCCTCGCTCCTCCCCCGTGCCTCGGGACATGATACAGTTGGTAACGTCTCCCTTAAGGCCAAATCGGCTATATTGACAATCGACGAGGACGTCATCTTTCATCTTCCCTTGTTACCTACCCACATTCGCATCGCAAAAGACATGCATGATCTCTGACGGTTATCGGTTGCATATCTTCGCAACTTAGCAGGCATCACATAACGGTGGAACCCAGCTAATAATACAACAATTGCCAGCTTTGGATCAGACCCAAGACCCATTCATAGATCAGAGTCCTGAGACGCAATTCGGTCTTATTGACAATGTTAAGCATTCACCGGTCACTCTCCATCAAGAGTCGGTCAGCGCTCTGGGTGGTGGTTGAGACAGCTAATTCAACGATCTTTTCTCATGGCTTTCTGGCAGGTGTATCATCTGCTGGCTGCAAGTGCCGATGGTTGATGGCCTGACAGAAAAGCACAACCTCAAATTAATCGGCCACTGGACCAAACATGCAATGTGCACTGTACTATACTGTACAGCACAAAGGATCCAAACCCTTGGTTGGGACCAATTCAGCCAATGGCTCTTAACAGAACAGACATGATCGTCTGATCTGGAAAGGCTAGATCCGGGCCTGCATCTCACATATCCCAATATGTACTTGCTGACAACAAGAGTGCATGCCGCAGGTCTCGATATATCTCTGGATCGAGCCTATCAATGGCTCAACCTGGTACGCCCGATTTGGAAGCTGGAGTTTCTTTGGCTCCCATTGATGTGGATGGAAGAACGCACCATATGAGGGTGTCCTACTAATACGGGGGTGCTGACTACATGAACCAACCTCTGACACACTGGCTGTCATGGAGCCAGTTTTGTTTGGCGTAGGAAGTAACTCGCGATGTTAACACGGCAATAGCTCATTCGTTGATATCGAAGGGTTGCTTCATGACTCCAGAGCACCGTCAGAGTTGGCACACAATATGTATTCATATCATATCTTGCAGCATCCCAAAAGGCCCCCAATGGCCGTCAACCCCCACCGCTGCGCGGACCCTTCAACATTACACCAGGGTCAAAGACCATGGCATACGGATGGCGCGCAATCAAAGTTACATGGCATGCTTCCCGTGCTCGTCGACCTTTTATCGCAGCGAGTTTGCTTCCACCGCAAAACACGGCAAGCGCAGGAACGTGAGTGTGATGTCGGACGCGACCCTTGGCCCCCTCTCCAGAAGCTCACCCCCTAATTCGGCGGTGTTGGTTCGTGTCATTCTCTTGTCAGCGGAGCTGTGCTGTAACCCTACGAGAATGACAATCTGACAGGTCATATTCACAGGATGCGACCCAGCAGGAATAGACTGGCATGCGTTTTTGAACCCATCACTTTTCACGAAAGAGGAGCACAGGCGAGTGACGCGCGACCTCCGCCGTGGCCGCCCAGAGGTGTGTTCTTTTTAATCACTAATAGCACAGACTGCAAGATGCCCTCTGCCCTTGGCACTAATCCGCCAACCTCAGGCCCGCGCCGGCTTGGTCCTGCAGGGCTGTTCTGTGTCGTGAGGACGAACAGGACTAGGAGTTCTCTACAGGTCACGCATTTTACGGTGTGCACAAGTCGGTAGGTGACATGTTAGACGAGACTCAAGTCTTCTCATTTGTTTGGCTGGGCAGATACATACATACACTGGAGTGCTGTCACACACAATGTACAAACAAGTATTGTGAGTCTGCGACTTCCGGTGCGACCCTTGCGCAGCTCCGGGCGATCTCGTTTTGACGTTCTCCACAGTGGCCTGATTCTTGTAATAGCGTCTTTTGTGTTGGGCCATAGCTGAGGTACTACGCTATGATGCTAAACCGAAGTCAGCTAGCTGCGCGCATGCATCGAGGCACATATTCATAATGAACAAGCGGTGCACAACTTCGCGCGGGCTGTGAGACTCGGGGAATTATTTTGTATTAAAAAATCACCTTCCTCTCGGACCTTGTGCGAGGCAGGGTGATGAGGATGAAGTGCAAGATCTAGGTGATGCTGAAAAGGAAAACGACCATGAACACTTTGTTGTCGTCAAGGCAGTCATCATAGTATCCACCTGAGAACATGCCAACCCCACGTCCAGATTACGCCGGCCAGGATGAATCTAATCAAGTCTGAACCAGAAGAGCAACTCGGCTGCAAATGCCCCAATGCCCCAATGCCCCCTCCCTCACTCGGAATCCAAAACCGAGGTCCAGTCGGGCTCTACCTATTGGCCGGGAGTCAACTATCACTTGGACCCTGGTTCACCAGCCTCTTGCTTGACCAGGAAGGGTATGATGAGATTTTGGGGCACCGTGCTGATCCCCTTGAACAGCCCGAGGGAACGAAACAGACAAGTCATATCCAGCACTACAGGGACCGGTTGTCTTCCAACCTTGGTCTTGCTTGCTTATCAGCTTTGCCAACCGATACTGCGTCGTGGTGCATGTGCACCTTCTCCCTCACACACCTACTGACGAGTACCCTGTGTTCATCTTGTGTAGATCACACCACAGAACTAATTTCCGAGTCTCACCAAGCTGACTTTTATGTAGATCTCGATTCCCCGGGGGCCCGCCATGTACAGCCGAAAGAGGAGTGCAGAGCTGCTGGGGAGGGAGGGAAGGAGAGAGATCAAGGAGGACTTCGCAATAGCTCGGCTTCTTCGCAAGTGTCGACGTTGTACATCCGTCTCAAGAGGGGCGCTATCCTGTGATCGCTTCACTGCCGGTTTCAGCCTCAAAGACTGGGTACGCGTTTTCTCTCTCTTCTGTTTTCAAACTCGACTGCTACGAGCTCCATTCTGCACGCACTGCTTTCTCTAGCAAACATGGTGGTAGTCCACATGGTACAGTATACCAGCGAGCGGCCTTCTCGTGATAGCTGTAAACCCCGATGAGTCCGATGAATGCCGGAATCAGAAAGACAGGCCTGATACAAAAGCACGATTAATACCACCATGTAACCTGGCGGAGCTTCTTCTACGCCCAAGAAGAACAAGGGAGGTAAGCGTTATTAACGATGCATAACAAACAGACCCGCTCTAGGGCAATAATCTCCAACTCCCGTGGTCCTAATAAGCATGGCTGTCACATCATTACTGATCACTCTTTCCGTCTTCTTTTTCTTTTCTTTTGCCTCTTCCCTTCCGCCTCATCAGGCCACTGGCGAAGTGGCTTGCCGGCGCATGCAGCCGAGACAAACATGCATTCTGAGCTCTTCTTCCTCTCCCTAGTGCTATGACAAAACGATGACAAAGCCGAGAAGCTACGAAATCAAAAACAATTCAAGCATCCAAGATGAAGAAAAGCAACAAGGGGGCAGAACGAGTTCGGGAGTTCTTGTCCTTTTCTTATTCTACTCGACCGTTTGGTTCCGGGTGGGTGTAGGTGTGTGAACGATGTCGTCGTTACATGGTTTTTCAGATGATATGCCGTGAAGGTTCGATTTTGACGCCGAGTTATGCCGCCTTGCTTGCTTCTGGGGTACGGTACCGACTGCTTGCACCCTAGCCCGTCCCCCATTCTTCTTCCTTCTGCTTCTTCTTTCCCTTTTCCCCGAAACAACCGACATACATACAGATGTAGGTTACAGTAGGTGCATGTGCTGTAGTTTGGCGCTGTCAACTTGTGTCTTGGCCAGCCCATACCGATGATGACAGCACTCTGGTACTTTTTTTCTTGGCGCTTGAAGTCAACCTATACCCAATGAAGCCGTGGTCGTGTGTTGAGAACGAAGGGGCGCGCGCCGCATCCGGAGCCCGGCGGTCCTAATTCTCATCCACCCTCCCCTAAGTTCGGCCCCGATGGCCCTGTTTACAAGGAGCCACCCGGCCGAGAATTCTACGTGTACAGGGTCCTACCTTTTCTTGGGTCCCGAGCTAGGGGAAAACCTGTAAATTTCTGTAAATCTCAGAGATTACCACCACACACGACACGAGAATAATGAGTTGGAACCCCCTCCCCATTCCCCCCTTCCAGACCAAGATAAGAGGAAATTAAACCCTGATATGTAGGTGGTTCGGACAAGTGCGAATAGGCGTGATGCGTCTTGGACCCTATCCAATGGCCTCCGATTCATTTCATTCGTGATGAGCGAACAGGAGCGCGCCGTAGGGGGCGAGGGCGAGGGCGAAGAAGCCGTTGCATGATGGTCGCACAACAAAGCAGAACGCCGCAGATGATGCTTTCGGCAAAGCCATGTCCCGAAGATGAGGTTGTGCAAATACCACCCAGAGAAGACCCTTTCTCCTACCTGTCTCTCCATTCAGTCTGTCTGTCTGTCACCCCCGCAGGCGTCGGGTCTGGAAAGCCGTGTTGTCATTGTCATCAAAGGGAGGGGACATAACGTAGGTACTACCTATTGCTATAACCTGCTGCTGCTACTCCCAGCCAGTACTACCTACTGGATCTATCATCTACGTAACCTATCCATATACATATAATATATATCTGCACACACACACACACACACACATGCATATGTACTCTGGGCGAGGGGAGAAAGGGAAGGTGGAACAAGCGACAGTTGTCCCGTTAGATGATCCTATGCAACCGCCCGTTTCTCAGATCTAGCCGTCTCCAATCGAACAGCTGAACCCTTCTTTTGTGTGTGCTCGAATCGAAATAAAAGGGGAGGCACGGAAGCAACCACGTAGGCAGATCGACCGACTTGGGGGCAGTGGGAAGGAATCCCACCCAACCAAAATACACACCAAGAAATCTGCATGTAACCGTCGCGCTCTTGCTGCTAATGGTCGCCGACCAATTCTGTTGTAATTTTCTTTCCATTATTCCCGTCGGGTGTATGTACGTATGTACGTATGTGTTCGTGTGTGTCCCTTTCTCCAGGTAATGGACGACAGGTCAGCATCCCGCTTGGCTTGCATGTCGGTACAGCACCGTCTTTTTCTTTTTTGGCCGGGCCCCTCTCTGGTTTTCTTTCTTTTCCGCCTGTCGTTCTTCTTCCCGCTAACCGCGGATTACTCACACATAGCAAGCATACCCTACATGCATGAATGACAGCGGCCTGCACTGCACGGCGGTATGTATGTATGTACGTACTGGACTGGGGGGGCTGGTTCGTCCATACACGAGAATGGAATGGAGAGAGAAACCGCGGAGGTTTTGCTTGGTTACAGCCTACATAATGACTACCCTTATTATGGCTCCCAATCGGTACAAACGCTTCTTCGATGCCTGCCTTGGTGGTGGTGGTAGGGCAAGAAGGCCTGGGGAACTGCTGTTACAAATAGGTACTTTTGGGTAGCATCAAGATCGGCAGGTTCGTAGGTAGGGTAAGCATTATTACATCCAGGGAACTCTAGAACCAACTATAGCTTCTTTGGACATTGCGCAGTTGCAATAGGCAAGCTATCTCGGATGATTCGGGGGCTGCCTCTACTACTGCTCGGCAGCGGGCGAGGAGGCAAGTAAGTAAGCGGCAGGCAGGCAAGTCTTGGCCGCCAGCGACCGGAAAGACGCATGTTCCAGTGCGCATTCACCTAGAATAATAACGATACATGCATACGTGGAATAGACGGGCCTGACCGATGTACTACAGACTACAGACTGTAATTAGGCATGTAGTGAGTGAGTGCAGTAGGTCGCGCAGGAAGACCCTGTCTTTGTGTCACACACACACACACACACACACACACACAAACACGCCAGACACGACACAGGCTCATGCAACTTCCGATGTTATCTGCAAGTGCAAGATTGCCGATATCGTCGTCGTTCGTGCTTGATTTGGCACACACACACACACACACATGCTTTCCGCCTACGTCGTTGTCAATGCGTATCATACTATATACGGCACCAGCGATTGCATCTACTGTATCCAATATGCTGCTGTTCTCGCGAGGAGGACCCTGGAGTATGTAAGATTTCTCTCTCCTCACAGTCAACCACGTCCCAGAAGCTCCGCTCCGGGCGTAAGGAAATCCGCCCGTCCAGATGGGCCGCGGCAAGCCCGCCCGTAAGGTATGTATGTACGGACACATACTCGTCGAAGGCAGGGTCCTTCCCCCAAACCACCCTTGTAAGATCCTCCGCCGCCTTGCTAATAAGTCAATTGCATACAGACCGATTCCCGACCGCCGGAGCAGAATCTACTTCCCCGTACTCTTAGTTAAGTTCTGCTAGGTTGGGCAATGTCATGTGCGTGTGGCCTCGAAAAGCGTTGTTGTTGTCCACGACCCAGGGACGTGTCACGATGCGATCCAGCAGTCTGTCCAGCCTAGTCTCCACTGTGGGCAGGAAAAAGGGAGAGGGGCCCTCGTTCAACGGGTAATATAGAAAAAGAGAGAACAATATCAATTTGCATTTACCCTTCTTATGTACGTACTACCCGCTGTATCTGCCTAGTATCGACCTAGTATCGTATCTGCACGGTAGGCTGGTAGGCCAGCGAGGCAGATTGTGTTTAGATATTAGTAGGGTCGTAGGGACAAGCGACGATGGAGCATCTCGATTTGTTTCATCTCCCAGTGTTCCCATAGGGGTCGGTTGGGTGGTAGTCGACGTAGTCGTTCTGTTCCCTCCTGGGCGGGCGGGCTCTCTCGGATGACAAGATCCACCCGAAAAGTGAGGCGGGCGGTTACCCAGGGGGGGGGAGGGGGACACCTAGACACTTGCACCTTTTTAATTTTTTTCTCTTCTCACTGGCTCAAGCTCCACGGCTCTCGCTCTGGCTGGTCCTCTCCTCTTTCATTACTGCGGCACGGTGATCAGATACCCAGATACCGTTGCATTGGACGGAACGCGTTATGGGGCTCCTTCAAGGTCAAGGGGCGGTGAGAATGGATGGGGCCCTCTAAGATCGTATCGCTTGCAGCCGAGCACCCCGTACCGTTCAATAGCATGTGCCCGTTGCAGAAGTCACTTTTTTAAATCTTAGAGAGAGAGGGAGAGCGAGAGTTATGTCGTAGTAGTAGTAGTAGTAGTAGTAGCAATAACAGTAACCCTTCCAAGGGGGAGCAGCCGGGCAATGGGGCACGGCGATACCACATAGCTTACTCGGACAGTTGCGCTGACCAACCAATCACAACTGATGAATGGATGGGGAGTGCCAAGTCGAGCAGAGATACATAGATAGATCAGTCGTCCGAGGCCCGAAGACGGGTGGGTATGTAAATAATCGCGAAAGACGCCTTGCCTCCCTCATCTCATGCAGCAGCAGCAGCAGCAGCAGCAGGCGTTGATTGCGCTTTGTATCCATACAATCTAGGTAGACAGCAGTTGGCATGACGAGTACTGATTATCGCAAGAGAATGATGACGATGGTCCATCTGTGGTGTTCTTCTAGCCGATGCGATGGATCTGGCGCTCCCGCGTCGAACCACAACGGGCTTGATTCCTAGTTCGATAGCCGCTCGGTAAGAACGACGTGCCATTACCATCTCACAATCAAGATCAAAACGCGCTTTCATCCCGATAGACGAAAACTATCATGAGACGGTTCCCTTCGGCCCTATACCTGTTTTCCCCGGTCGGTAGCTACCTAGCTAGTAGCAAAAAGGTCAAGGCAGAAAGGAGGTATAGCTACATAACCAGCCCCCCACGGGTACCTCCGCGTGTTAGCGGTCCGCGATAACATTGACATCGTCATGAGAGACATGACGACGCTGGTGGTCTGATACTGAGCCAACAGACTACCATTCTCGTTGCAAGGCCGGCGCCATCTCAGATCCAAGCCACCATCGGCACGCGACTCCAATCGGGGTAGCGCCGTCCAGTCCCAAGCTTGCGCTTCTGCTAGAGTGTACATCCAACGAGTCATGCTTACCATGATGAAGCTCGTTTCAAACATAAGAGCAGTCCTATTCAGAAGTAGCTAGGGGCAAACCAGTGGTTATATGAGATTGTCCCTGGTTGTGATTGTAAGCCTGTAGTAAAAATACACTGCAGCCCAGCAGACAAGAAAGGAACTTGCTCGAGAAGACACATCATACACTTGGGAATTAAATAACGCTATATGATCACATAATGACTAGAGGCCTAATGGTGGAAGGTGTATATCGTGCATCTCTATAACAATAGTAATGAAAATCTAACTCGATACTTCATCTATCAATGAAGAGAGACCAAAAGACAAGAAGCTTGATCACCTGCAGCCACCCCTGAACTTGCCGAGCAATTTCTCCAAGTTCGGCACGTCGAGCCCCTTCCACCCCTTGCCCTCCTGCTCGCGGTCGGTGATGTCAATAACAGAACCGACGAGGTCCTTTGTGACCTCGTCGCCGACGGCGCTGTCGTGCTGGTACCCCGGGTGGCGGTCGACAAAGTCGCGGATCCAGCGGGCCGCCGTCCAGAGCTTGCCGCTGGCCCGGCGGCGGATGAGGTCGAGGTACGTCGCCAGCTCGCAGCGCGTCTGCACGTCGACGTTGACTGAGTCGAGGTAGCTCTCGACGATGGGGATGAGGCCGGGGAACTCGTTGTCCTCCGAGTGCGAGCCGTTGATCACCTCGTCGATGCTCATGAGCGCGTACTCGTCCTCGACGGGGCCCGTTGGCGTCGGGGGCCGACTGACTCCCATCGGCGTCGAGGTGCCAGAGGCGCCCCCTCCGCGCGCCGGTCGTGTGGGAAAGGGGTTCTTCCGGAAATAGAATTTCTTGTTGAGAACGGCGTCGCGCGCGTGTGCCGTCTCCATATTCTCGTCGACTTTGGCGATGGGTATGTAGAAGTTGAGGTCAAAGGATAGGATGGCGCGGGTGATCAGGACCATGAAGACGGAGAAGGCTGCGTTCTCAAAGTCGGTAATTTGGATCTCCATTGGCCGGAACTCGACGCGCCAGCCAATGTCACTTCCAGCCGGCGGGGGTTTGAACCTCATGTGTTGCCAGTTCGTCGACTGGATGTTTTCGAAGTGATCAGCCTTGGACATATCGAGCTCCTCGAGGTCCTCGGCAAAGATAACAATAGGGTCTCGGATAAACAGATGGGCAAAGTGCGTGGCAAGACGGTCATCCATGCCGCCCTCCATCAGCTTGTCCTTGATATTCTCATCAATGATCAGGTCTTGGTCAAGGTACTCTGGCCGTAGGCGGTTGTCGGTGGAAATATATGTCGAGTTGGATGCATAACGGGATTTAGGTATCCTCCAGCGGCTGTGTTTCAGAGGCTGAGTTTTGTCAGTACGAAACTTCAATATTCCGGCGGCAGTCATAGCAAGTGGGAAGTATCAACTTACCTCTTCACCAAGCTCCTCCTTCGTGCGATCATCGACAGCCCTGCTAATCTGGTTCCAGCGGACGTCGGTGTCTGCGAGAAACCCCTTATAAATAGGGGTAGCCGCCGTCAGGGCCAGCATGATGGGACCGATGGGACTCAGTTGGTCATACATCTTTCTGCCTTCGGTGATGTTCTTGGCCTGGAAGGTGATTTGCAGACAGCAGCTCCCCATGCCAAAAGCCATAGCGTCCATGTGAATGAAGTTGTCGGGAGAAGCACCGTTTCTCACATCATCATCCTCCGGCCACTGATGGAGATCGTAGTTCACGCTAGGGTCCTTCCAGGGATTGGGGGTGTTCTTGTCATGGAAGACGGGCACGTTAACTTGGACTTTCCTGCCACGCCTCCAGCGGATGTTGGCAGCCAGTGTGGGAAAGCGGATATGGGGGTTAGCAATCTCATCAGGTACGAACTGCGAGCGCAGTTTGGATCCGGAAGCCGGGTAGTAAGGGTCGGTAAAAACCCCTGGTACACCCAATCGGGGGAACGTTGTGAGAGTGATGGGGTACTCGTTGCTTTTCATATGCTCTATGGCGATCTTCCTCCTGAAGGACAACATTAAAGAGAGTCGCAATCTAAGGGGTCCACTGCGCACTTACCTGAGCTTCATGTCTGGCTCGACACCTAGGAGTTCCTTGAACCCAATACCCCATGGCTTTCCGGGTGTTGCCTCCAGCATGAACCTCCCGAATTCGGGGTGAAAAACCGGAAGCGGGTTTGAGCTGTTGACGTGTGAGCTGATACAAACTGATACCGCACGGGAAAGGGATGTGGCTTACTGTTGGCTCTGAGTCTCCTGGATGGCCGGCACACCACCTCCCTGGTTGGATAGCTCTTCGTCGGCAGCCAGAGCGGTGAGAATATCAGCCTGGCGAAGCGACAAGAGCACCTTGGGCTCATCTTTGGAGTACGTGACAACGAGGTATTCGACCTAGAGATCCTAGTTAACGGTCCGACGCCGCTTGTGTGAGTCGACGGGATAATATTCACCTCATCGCCCCAGAGCAAAGCATCCCGCTCCTTGGTTTTGGCTTTGTTCCATATTTCAAGTAATTGCTGCAGACCTGTCGTCAGTCCCGCCAACATCTAGATAGGGGGCGCCTGCAAATGGGCATGGTGCATCGACAAGCATACCTTGATGCCCCATTCTCTAACTTGATCTGCGTATTTCTGGGCGTCTGGCCAGTCCAATGCCGTACCTTCAGCACTACGCAAAGATGTTATCAGTTACCATAGCCGATCACTCGGATTGAATTGTAACGTACAGCAAGCCCATCCTGGCAAAGCACTCGTGGATAAAGACAAGGAGGAACAGCAAGAAAAGAAGAAGAAAAAGCGGCCGATTCCGTAACTGCCGGCAATGCGCAGTTGGCAGCAAGGATGCTATGTGCGGCAGCGGACCTTGCCGAATATCGATTGAAGTAATGGAGGGCTGTACGCCATCAGCTAGGGAAAAATCTCAAGCAGTACACTCAAGCATATACATTGCATATACGACTTGAGGCAGTTCATTCAGATGACCAACCTAAGAATTTTGGTGATATAACAGGCTTGGCCAAGCAATGATGTTAGTTGTAGGTTGACTTAGGGTGTTCGGGATGGTTGAATCATGCCCGGAGATAACTTGGGATTTGGTGGTATCGAAGATTTCTACGCTGCAGATCTGACGTTTGGAGGGTTGCTTTGCTTAGACGGTCCTTTTTGGTGACTGCTCGTTCAAGAACCAATATCGATACTCATTGGTATCTCCGATGTCACGATGCTTCGCCCCGCGCGGCAACCGAATTCTTGTCCGCAAGGATACTCGTGGTTCGCGATGATCAACGTTATTGCCAAAAGGGCAGGTGTGTTGATTGTTGATGCCGGTTGACTGACTTCCAATAGGAACCCGGCAGAAGAAAGCACGCAATACCCCCAAGACGGTATTGGTAGAAGTGCTTTTCCGATTCGGGAGGGGTGGTTTGGTGTTAGTGGGCTAGGTATGAATTCGTTATCGTCAGCCACCGCCGATAATCGTGAAAACCCCAGAGTGCAGAAGCCGCTGTCTACAATGGACATTGGACACTCTCTTCTGTCTTCTATTTCCCTCAAGTGGTACTATTGAAGATTTAGTCGAGCCGTGGTTGTGGGCCGACTACGAAACTCGTCGTCTCCAAATCCGCACATGCTTAGAAATCCAATTACATCACGGGCAATCATTAATAATGCTACCGTTACTCCTTCTTTCCTTCCTGCCGCCCTAAAAATGACACTAACTCCGGCCGTCACCAGCCACAGATCCATTAACGCACCGCACCTACTGTATGCTCTTATACTCCAGGCATTGCGGATACTTTCACGATGCGACAGTCTGCGTTTTATACTTTAACATGTCATATTAACATGTATTCTTGTCACAATCTCACTAGTGGCGTCTTCCGATCTTGTTTGACCTGTAATAGCCACCGCCGACTCATTGGAACCGTCATTGCCCATCACCGGTTGGCCGGACTTGACTTTCCATTTTGAGCCCCGTGTTCTCGACCAAGGCTTTCCAACTCAACATCTGTTGTCTTCACTTTACCCTTCATGTGTGGTCCGCGAGTATTTCTGTATCCGGATCCAGCCGAGCCAGTCTCTTTGACCTTGGTCGTCATGTGAGACGCATGCTCTCGGCCACCTCCTCCGGCATCAGGTTGTTCGTCTGCCGACGAGTGATGATGCATACCACCTCGTACTTCTTGCTGCTCGAAACCTGCATATGGCTGTACCTTGGGCATTTGATGCGACTTGTGGTCCTGCGAGCTGCTCCTGACGTAGGCGTCCTGAGGCGGCTCATCAATTGACGAACTCTCCTCTCCTTCTTCCTGCACAGTCTGGCCCATGACACACTCACGCTCGGTGAAGAGCTCAGCTGGGTATGAGGCATGGCTATGACCAAGACCAGCTCCAGTTGGCCCAATGTTGCCTGCCATGTGCTTTTGGTCGCCCTCGTCGTCGCTCGATGTATCGCTCCTCTTGCTGCGTAGGCTCCTCTTGCTGACTTTTCGTACAAGCTCTCCGACCATTGCACCACCCCGGTGCAAATCTCCATATACTACCATTCCTCTGTGCCCAAGCTCAGTGCGAGCTTCTCCCAGTGCCTGCCGGTTGAGATGAGTTCCCTCATCGATCAGTCGATTCTTCTTGCGGATCTCGCTCCAGCGAGTCAAAGACCCAAGCTCAAGAATGTTCATTCGTCGGCATTTGTCCAATGGATTGCCAATGACGAGGGGCCTCCATCCAACGTCCTCCTCGGGTATAGCATTCAGGTCTGTACGTCCATTGGCTTTGGCTTCGGCGATTGCGGATTTTCGACGCCGGAGACTGTCTCTGCGCGCTTGTGTCCATTTCTCCATCTCAGCTGTCCTCGAATCTGGAATGATCGGAACATGCCTGAAGCGAATGAGGACGCTAATCAGCAACAACGTCAAGAAGAACAGGATAGCGGCAACTACGCCTGTTGCAGACCTTTGCCCAAGGTTTCTCCGAGCCATGCCGCCAATCCCAGTGGCTCCAGCCGCAAATATGAAGCCAAAAGTGTGGATGACAGCATAGCCTGCTGTGACTCGTGGGAAAGAAGAGTAATTGGTACGCTTTTCAGCATTCTTCAGGCTTTTGGAACGGCCCGTCATGCCAGGCTCGAGATCAGAACAGTCCCACGCCTCCATGAGCATCCCGTTGCATTCAGATATTGCTAGGCACGACAGAAACCCTACCAATGCCGCAAGGAAGCAAGGGACTGCAACGGGGATGGGAGGGCCGTACGAGAAGACAGCATACATGGTACCAGCAATTGGCAGCACAAGGATGAAGATCGCCCGACGCACGAGATGCGAAGTCCAAGCCAGGTTGCTGCTCTCGGTCATGCTGTTGGTGGCAACAGGATTGTATCGCGCTCTTGAGAAGACGTTGGCCTTTTGGAAAGGCACGGCGACAAGAGCACCGATGGCAACAGATGAGACTGCAGCACCAACTAATGGCGAATGCAGCCGATAATACCTCGACGTGAGCGATCCGAGTAACTACATCCATCTGTCAGCTCTGCTGTGTGGCTACTGATGTTGATGGCTCAACCTTACTACGATAATCAGGACGATTTGGGCATAGATCCAGGCCAAGTATACCGCCATTGTGGCGAAGCCAGGCTGTCGAAGCATTTCCAGCGAAAGTGCAATGCCGTGATAAACTTCCTGGCCCCACCACTTGGGACCATCTTTGACACGATGCATCATGATTTCTCCTCGGGCCACTCGTCGAGAAACCTGGTCCCCAACCTTGACTTCTGCCACGGATCGTCTCCAAACGGAGCGACGAACCTCAGGTGTCAGCACATTCAGTATGAGTACGCTGGCGATCAGTATAATGCTGATGTAGATACCCCATGATGGCTGGAGGGTGTTGATGACCAGCGCACCAATGAGGAAACCGAGCCCAAGAGATCCAATGAAGCACCATGTCCAAATTCCAAGCCATACACCAAGCCCTCCGCCGTGCCTTCGTACGTCGCAATAATCTACAAGTTCGCCATGGGGGTTCCGGCTCATCAAGGAGGCGCCAAACAAGTCCGTCAGTATGGAGTGGAAGTTCATACTTGCAAAGCCCAAAGCTACGCCCATCAGTGCCCTGGACAATAGTAGTGTCGTGGTCCAAAGGCTGGTGTAGGTGATCCTGGGGGTACTGATCGCCAAAGCTTGAGGAAAGAGCAACGGCATCGCCACCGCTAGGCTAGTCAAGATATATGGTTTACGACCATGTAGCAATGGAAGAGGCCAGCAGAGGAATGTTGGGAATGCCATGCCAAGGTATAGGCCAACATTGCCCAGGATTGCGGAGTGATTGGTGTCAACGATGAAGTACTGGATGGAGGGACAAGTCCAGCATAGATTCCGATGAGAATACCTATCAACGCAGTGCTGATGCACGCCACAGTGGCTGTATAGCACTTACGTATTGGGGACCAGTCCCGGGCTATAGGTTGCCTTTTCTGCGACTTGGTCAAGCTGAACTGCGCGTCACGAATACTGACGTGAGATCTTCCTCGAAGGCTGATGTTGCGCAATTCGTGTGCTCTCTTTGCTGCTGACTGTCGAAGCGAGGCTCTCGTGGGATTGGCAGTCGAGTTATGGTGAGGATGGTCTGGAGGATTCGCACCAGTGCTCGACAGTTTGACGGCGTTTCGTTGTGGTAGCGGCATGCCGAAATCAATCTTATCATCAGATGCGCCGCCGTCCAAGCTACATGCGTCTGCTTCTATTTGACGAGTCTCAGTATATCTCTTTTGGTGTTTGTGAGGAATACCTGGCAAGTTAGCGATTCTGCCAAGGCTTTTCGAGCTCCCGCGGGAGGTGACCGGCGGTTGATGGAAGACTCGGATGTATTCACGGACTTCTCTGCTGTTTGGTACGTTTTCCTTGGTATGGGGCTTGCTGATTCTTGTTGGATCGTCTTCAACATATACATATCGGGCAGGATAGACACTGTCTCGTCTCAACTGGCTGTCGGGTGGTGGCATTGGCAGAACCGGGCTGGGATCCCTTTGTTGTATGGATCGCATATGTAAGCTTGATTTCCGGCGAGGCAGATGCGGCCCCGTGACCTGATCCCTGGGTATTCCAGGGGGTAACAGGCCCTTACGCTCTATTGACCTCAGAGGGAGAGCTTCACATCCATGGGTCAGTCCCTCAACCGCTCCAATAAAGACTATTGGTGGTGTATGAAACCCTGGCATATGATCATCGTCTTCACTCAGGTCACCCAGAAGGCTTTCGTGGACACTGGCGGGCCGCGAAAGGTCAGACATGATGTCTTTGCGAGCATACCAATGCCGAGGATCGAGTTCCCCGTTATCGACGTGGCAATGACCACTTGGTTCTGTGACATTGCTGGCAATGTGCAATGCCTCGCTAAGCAACTGCTCCAGATTTGCCATTGCGTCGTTGATGGCATCGGCATCGGCGGCATTCTTTTCGGAGAATGTGGTGACTGCTGTCAGGACTTCTTTGCCGGGGGCATCTGAGGAGTCTTGGTGGCTATGCTTCTCGTGTCTTGGGTGCATTTTCTCCGGCAACTGCGTCAGTTGGGGCTGGGATGATCTTTTATATTTGAGAAGCTCACGGAGCCATTGTGTCGCACGTCTCGGATCGAGTCCTTCTGGTAGAAAGGATTGGGCTTCGTGATTTGGCTTGTTCTCCTGGCTGATTGTCTCCAGTCCCCGTGAAGCATGACTTGTCGATCTCCGCCTCTGTGTCGACAGCTGCTGGGACTCAAGACGTTCTTGCAATGCATGAACGCTAAAGGAGCGTGTGTTTGACCCTGGTTGTTGACTCTCGTACATTGACTGTGGCACTTTGGATATGCGCTTGACAGTGCTTGTAGTGCGGTCGCTCTCCTCAAGCGCCTCGTTAATCAGGCTCGACTTTGCCGAAGGCACAACTGGCGTTGGCCATGGCTGTTTGGAGTTATCAACGTTGACCAGGGGAGAGCCTTCAAGAGATGCTTCGCGACTTCTCAGGGGCGATTCTTTCGTAGTCCCCTGTGTTTCGTTCTGGCTGCCAATGCTTACAGGAATGTCACCCCAGTAGGAGGCTACCTTGGAAGATTCCTCTTCTTCGAGTATGGGGTGACCCGTTAGGGGAGAATTGAATGAGAGATGCGAGATCGACTGCGGGTCTTCGGGAGGTGCGGAAATGGCTGGTTGTTCGACCTCCATTGAAGGCCGATCCAATAGTTGTGTCACCTTCGACACAGGGTGATGACCTTGATGTGCATGCGACTCAGGGCGATATGGCTTGCTTGATGGAGGGTCGTATGTGCTTCGAGTCTGGTGAACGACAGGCATGGTGTCACCTTCGTCGGCCGGCCGGACCTTAGAGATCCCTTCATGGCCAGAGTGCAATTCTTCCTGCACTATGGGTTGTATAGCAGGCCGTACCTTTGTCATTGCGCTGTGGTCTCGGTGGAAATGTTCTGAAACGTCGACTTCTGCTTCGCAAATATCCCCACCAGTCAAAGTGCGGAAGACTCGACCGGTAATGATCTCAGGAGGAGATAACGAGCCTTGAGTCTCCGGGGTTCCGATAGGAGAGTCACGCTCTACCTCTGTTCCTGCATCGCAGAAATCTGCTCCGCTCACGAGTCCAAGGTGGTGGACTTTTGAGTGAGCACCAGGGGCATGTAGGGTTGGATCAATACAAACGATGCCAGGAGGTTTATGGTCTTTGCTATTCACATCAACCACTTCCCGATCGATCTTGTCCGATGAATTGTTCGTTGTCTCTTCCTTGGTTGATGAGGGCGTCTTGACTTTTGTTGTAGCAGTATGGCCCTCCTTTTGGAGGGGGTCACTTTGAGTTAGTATAGGAGGCGCAGGTATATCCTTTTCGGAAGAATGCTGCTGGGATACCTCCGACTTCAACAATGCATGCCGGGAGGAGGCATTCTTCGAACCAATGGATCGAATGGAATCAGGCCGCATGCTAGCAGTTGTTAGAGACATATTTGAGGGAGTTGGGCGAAGACTGGTCTTCGGAGAGACGTCAACACCGTGCAGTGGCATTCGGTCTAATTGGTGTTGGGTGGAGGGATCTTCGAAATCTGTGATGGAGCCCTGCTCCCTTGTCTCTGCGTGGTCACCTTGCTGATCCATATCGTAACAATGGCCAAGTCAGACTCTAACAGAACTTGCCTGGGAAGGTCGTGGTAGTCCAGGTAGTCGATTGCAGACTCCGATCCGCCAACGAGGGAACGCCGAAATGGGCCCAGCTTAGCCGCGGTCACACGCCGTCTTGCAGGCGGGGCGCTCGAGGCTCGCCGCTCAGGATCTAGGATCATCAAAGATTGGGGAGGATTGGGTAATCATTGGCGATCACTGAGATCGGGGAAGTCCAGCAGTGAAAAGAACCGCGGACATAGGGGAGGGGTATGGCTAGTGGCCAATATTGCCTGAAGCTGCTATAAGGATAAGTCGTAGGTCGACGGTGAGGTTTGAGATAAGGTGAAGAATTTGAGGACTAGAGGAGACAACCCCAAGGATTTTTGCAGAGATGTTGATGGTTATTAATGGTGTAAGTCGGTTCCCACGAGATCGAGGGTATTCAAGTACGTCGATGTCGGCCACAAGTCAATCAATGTGCCTTCCTGTCTGCCAACTAATACTAAAATTGATGGAAGCGACTAGTTGCACTTGTCAGGCATTTGCACCTTCCCTTTGGACTCAGGCTTAATTTGGACACCGTGCTATGAGGACCAATACAAACGTTGAGGACTATCTCGGACCTAATATCGCATCGAGATACTGCCCGTAACATAACATAGATCTACGTATTTTAGAGTATGCGAGACTCAAATTTGCCAATTTTCTTCCCCATCAACCTGACACTAGTATAGAGGAGCCTAGAGCGCAGCACTATCTAAGTGTTTCTGGAACTCGGAGTCGATAAAAGGCACCGTGGCATCGCCGAAGTCGGTAGTAGAAAGAGCGTTTTGTACCACACTCGTCAAGCTCTCCCACGCGACCAGGGGCTGCTGCTGGCCGACGGAGGCGGTGAACCCGAGCGAGTGGTCCAGCAGGCCGATGATGCTGAAGTACTTGATGAGCACGCCGCTGTCCTTGAAGGGCGGCTTCGTCGTCGTCGTGTACTTGCCGTGGCCCGAGGCCGCGACGCCGAGGACCGCGGCGTCGAGAGACTCGGAAGCCAGCCACACCACTATCGACTCCCAGTCGTGCCGGTGCCCGATGCCCAGCCACGATTCCCACTCGGACGGCTCGTCTTTCGGCCAATACCAGGCGTACATGATGGCGTGGCTTCCGTTCACGGTCGCCGCGCGCGAGTAGATTTGGCCCGTGCTGGCGAGGCAATCGGCAGACGGGCTACCCTTGGGCTCGAGACCCTCACTATTTCATGCATCAGTATATGGTATTTTGTGTTGGTGGCCTATTTCAAGACATATAGGGGGAAGCTGCTCTACGCACTTGGTATTTCCCTGAGCGTCAACAGCTGGGTAGGGAACGCAACCTGAATCGCGAAGTAGATACGGCTTGTATTTCAAGTACAGCTCGCCAGCGGTGCCTTCCGGCACCGACTCAGGTAGGCCGACGATGTCTCCATTACCGATGGGGTCGCGCTGCTGGACAGGTTCGGCGAGGGCCTGGGCGGCGAGAATCGTGAGCCCGAGAGCCTTGAGAAGCACGCATAAACCCATGGCTGTACGAGTAGGTCAGTAGAGAGAAAAAGCTGGGTAGTGGTTCACGTATTGATGAGCTTTGTTGGTTTCTACTTCGAGTAAAAGGGGCACGGAGCCTACACGCTGGTGGTGCAGCAGCCGTTGCTTTTTTTATATGCTCGTTCGATTCATAGTAAGCAAGGCTGCTATTACCACGGGCAGATGCGATACACATGCACCATCAACATGTGTTCCTGAGATGCATGTCGTAGCCTGGCTCACCAATCAACATTGCTTCTTCAGAACCAGGGGGCCATGCCAAGTCCGGAACTGTCGCCCGACCGTAATTACGCATGACTATGTACATATGCACGTTCCCACCCCCCTTGGTGGAAAAGCAATACTACCATCCGAATCCTACTCAATCTTGCCATCCACCGTCAAACTACAGGGCTAGCTGGAGAGATACTACGTTACCTACCGACTTGCCCGAATCTGATACCGAGCCATAATGACAGGCACAATCCCCCTGATGTGGCTTTGGTTGGGGCGTTGCCAGTCCTTGCATCTAGGCTGAGCCGGGGTTACGCGTTAGCTGAGATCGAACTGGCCAATACAGCCAGCAAGGTTTACACGTGGGCCGGCTATGTGAAGCCAGGATGGTCTCATAACCAAGATCAAGAACAAGATAGTTTTGTTGATAAGTTATTGAATACACGAGGTTAAGTAGGGTTATAGCGATAACTTGTTCGTAAGGACTTGATCGAATAAGGACCAGCTCGTGTCTAAGACCCTATGTCCTACCCATAGCCAAGGGGCGCCAAATCTTCTCTCCGTGCTAATATAAGGCTGTATTTGTGATCTTCAGACTGAAACGGCCGAACCCATTCCAGAACACCATATTCCCAATGTTAGTCCATCGAACTGGGTGGGCTTATTTATATACAGAGGGCATGACCAAGGTGGCCTTGGAACCTGTTTTGGAGAAAGGCGAACTACGCCTGCTCGATCTGGACATAGCTAGCTGGGACGCTCTTGGTGGCCCCTCCCTTTCAACCTCAGCCCATCCATCGCCGGGGTCATCTTTCACCAAGACAAAACGTTCACCTTCAGTCATGTTGTGTTCGGCGTCGGTTTGTGCTGTGTAATCGTACAGTGCCACGGCGTATTTGAGTTTCTTAGCTCCTCGGCGCGGAGCAACAGCGGGACCCTTCTTCTTGCCAACAGTCCCGATTGAAGAACCCGAGTTGGAGTATGTAGAAGCAGGGCGAGCATTTAAAGACGAGCCGGTGCCTTGCGGCGCGATTGGGGCCGGAGCGCTTGGGAGGATCTCAAGGTACGTTGCAGGCACGAGACCTTCCTTGTACCCGGCGCGTACTTTAACCCAACCAGAGCCATCTACGCTAGCTGTTAGCAAAGTCTCAAATCAAGTTATACATAAAAAGGGGGTTTCATACCATCTGGCTCTAGTATCGTTACATCCCTACCCCCAGGAACCGAGACCTCGCTTTCACCACTGGCATCAAATGTATACAACATCTTGCCCTTCTGCTCCTGGTTGGACGCCGCAGAGCCATTCGCAGAACTGCCGGGCAACTCACTAATGTAGGCGGCTGGTGGCGGGGCCACTAATCGACTCTTTCGTGTGGTGGATATCGAAGGTCTTGGGCCTGATGGTTCAGGGGGGGCTTCTTCGGTAGGCACTGGCGGCCCGGAGATGGATCCGCTCTTCGAGCGGTTCGCACTTGCAGCATACCCAGAACTGAGGGAATTCATCGTATTGGAGCGGCTGAGCGTTGGTAGCTCCGCAACGTGATCTGGAGTGCTCGTGGCGGGCTTCAGAAGCGTGCTGGCCGCGGTCTGCCGCTCAGATTTGTATTTCTTGCGCTCCTCTTTCGATAACTCGCCAGGGCATTCTGCCGGCACCTTCATCTCGCATTTGCTGTGACAAGTGTAGCCGCAGTCTCGGCAGTCGAAGCCCTTCGCGGACAAGCCCCAGATTCTCTCTCCGCAGAGATCGCAATTGGTGGGAATCTTGAAAGTCTGTGATTTGAAATTGTGGTTTTTCGCCCCCAACGTCACATCGCCAACAGCTGCTGTGATCGTGGACGTTTCTACCTCGGCCGTTAAGCGCTTTCGGTCGACTTGATGCAAATCTTCCTGCATGGCAAAGATCTGGGTCACAACCTGGACCTCATCCTGTTGCTCGGTCCCTTCACGAATGCGTTGCTTTACCCTCTTGACGCCCTCGACTTCCCTGCGTTTCTTATCCACTTCTCGTCGCAGATCTCCCAGCTGGCTCTTTGACTTGTTCAAGACATTCCTCAAGTAAACCTTGGCAGAGTCATCGGTGACCATAGTGTCGTCGTCATGCCACACGGGGCTCGGTTCGAAGACTTTGTCGGCAGGTTCCTGCCATGAGCCCAAGTTGTGTCGTATATACATCATGCTGTCAAGGTGGGGTAGGTTCCTCTGTATCTCCTGGTTCATATGCCCGACTTGCTCGTTGCTCTGCTGCAGCATGGCGGATTCCAGGTCAGCGGCCACAGTCCACAGTCCGTTCAGTTTCATGGTCTTGAATTCCGATAGGTCCTGCAGACTGTCCATGAGCTCTGGCACATATTCGTGATAATATTTCTCCTTCTGCTTGTTGGTCACATTGATGGTTATCAAGTAGGTATTCTTCACGTTGTTCATCTCGAATATCTGCTGCTGGTAATTGCTTTGGGCCTTGGCCTTGTCGAAGGCCGATTCGGTCTTTTTGCGCTTGCTTTCCACCTCCTGGCAGACTGAATCGTATTTGCCCTTCGTCTTCCGTAAGCCGGCGTACGACGAATCCCTTTCGCCCTCGAGTTTGTCTGCATATTCGACGTGGCGTTTGCGCAACTCCTCGAACTTGGAAGAGTAGAACTTCAGGGGGTCGGCAACCTTTGTGACCAGCTCGTTGGCATAGCGTTCGTGTTCGTCGCGAGACTCGAGAGTCTTCAGTTGCGTCGCCCACGTGGTTAGGGAGGCGCTCTCCAAGGAGCCAGGGGTCATGGCGGGGGTGTCGCCGACGCTGAGGCTGGCCGACTTCTTATTCTTCTTCTCGAAGTACTTCTTGGCGAGGGCGTTGAGACGGGCGCTGTGCTCCTTCTCGAGGGCGCTTCGTTCGCGAAAGAATTGTTGTATGTCGTCGAGCCAGGCAATGCCGTTGGCAACCCACACGTTGGCCGGCTTGAAGCCATCCTAGTACCGGTTATCGATGGAAGCTCGAGGAACGTAGGTCTGGAACAGAGACATTGTCGTACCTTTAATTCAGCGCCGAAGGTGGGCGCAACCTCGACTTCGGCCATCAGTTCGCGATAGTATCGGGAAGTAGCGGGGTTAATGCAAGCATGCGAAAGAGCCGGGTAGTTAAGGTAGATAGGTTGTAAGCAGGTGGTATTTGAATGAACAGGTTTCTATTGACCTAAGTAGAGTTTCAAAAAGAAGATTGGCTTCAGTCCGTGGATACTGGCCTTGATGACGGAGCCATAGCAGATGTGAATAATAACACCACGACTTCTGGTAAAGGCGCAACGTAAAATGTTGTCGTGTTTGGTCCAAGTAACGTTCAAAACGTCCCTGACTTGAGCTGGAGGTTCGTTGCGTTGCTGCCTTCCCAGCCTCCCGCACTTATTACTCCCGTAAAGTGAACCCTGGAAGTAGCGAAGTAGCCCATGCAATTGGAGCCCAGGACTGCGGTTGCGGCACCCCTGGCCAACGTTCAAAACCTACACCTGGGCAGTCTCAGACTGCAGCTACGTAGCCAGCCGCACCACTCATACGGCCATAGATGTCAGTCGGTCAGTCCTGTTTAGACGTATGTCGTTTCTCAGTATTGACTCATCTCTCAATGTAGTCTATTATTGCCCGCCGCTCACTTCCAATGTAGGCCTGTAGGGGCAGGGAAGCTAGCTGAGCCCGCGCCACAATCAGAGTAGAGGTGCAGTGGCCTACTGCTGAGAAATGGCCTTGTGACTGTTTCTGGCTGCCTTAGGTACCGCCTACCTCACCTTCAATTGACCCCACCAAGGCTATGTACTTAGGCAAGAACATACTACTAGCTACCCCGCCAAATCGCGAATGGAATCCATTCGTAGCTGCCATCGTTTCAAAACATTGAAACCAACCAAGGCTCTGCTTGCTTGACCTTTCCAAATTCCGTCACGTCAATCTCAGAATAACGTTCTCTTCACCGGTCACATTTGCAAGGCCATTTTTTCCAAGACCACAGCGAACGGGCCCTGGTAGGTACCTTCTGCTTGCAATCACCGTTTTTCATCCTGTAACTGACATGGTTTAATCTGTTGACAGGTCCCCCCCATTGTTACCCGGTCACTCTGATCAAACCTTCAGATTGCAGCTTCTCCAGACCGCCCACGCCATCGAGGAGAGCATCCTGGAGTTCGATCTTACCTTTTGCGCATTTCACGCAAACCCACGCGACTTACAATCTCTCTACGATACCCCGCACCTTACTTTGCACCAAGCTCGACAATGTCTGACCTCGCGAGCCGCATCACGGCCCCCGAGCCGTCGGCCGCTCCCAACCAGGATATGGGTGATGTCGAAGCCGCTCAGAACGATGGCGCTGGCATGATCGGAGGCGGCTCTGGCCTGCAGGAGGTTAATTATGACGTCGAAGTCAGCCTCAACGAGCTGCAGCGCGACAGCAGCAACCCGCTCGGTTCGGCTCACACCTTTGAGGAACTTGGACTGTATGTGCTACTTCCCACACGTAATATTGATATGTATACTTTATTGCGCATTGCATTGACTGACTGTCGATTCTTTATCTAGGCCCGCTGAAGTCTTGAATGGCTTGATGGGTATGCACTTCCAGAAGCCCTCCAAGGTCCAGGAGAAGGCTTTGCCGCTCATGTTGACCAATCCTCCCCAAAACATGATTGCCCAGTCGCAGTCTGGTACAGGAAAGACCGCAGCCTTTGTCACGACTGTCCTCTCTCGTATAGACTTCAGTCAGCCTGCGCAACCTCAGGCCTTGATCCTGGCCCCGAGCCGTGAGCTCGCCCGCCAAATTCAAGGCGTAGTCCAGACTATTGGCCAGTTCTGCGTGAGCTTGGTGGTCGCTGCCGCCGTTCCAGGTGCTGTGGCCAGAGATACGCGCATAGAGGCAAGCGTTGTCTGCGGAACGCCTGGAACCGTCATGGACCTGATTAGAAGACGGCAATTCGATGTGTCCCAGTTAAAAGTTCTGGTTATTGACGAGGCAGACAACATGTTGGACCAGCAGGGTCTAGGTGATCAGTGCGCCCGTGTGAAGCAGTAAGTTATTGGAATTGCTACACGCATGGCTTACAAACACTGGCTAACGCTGATTTTTGAAAGGATGCTGCCGCCTACTGTCCAGATCCTACTATTCTCGGCAACATTCCCCGACGGTGTCGTCAAGTATGCCGAGAAATTTGCTCCCCATGCCAACCAGATCAAGCTCAAAGTCCAAGAGCTTACGGTCCGTGGCATCTCTCAGATGTTCATGGACTGCCCCAATGAGAGCCAGAAGTACAGCATTCTTTGCCAGCTCTACGGTCTGATGCAGATCGGCTCCTCCATTATTTTCGTCAAGGCAAGTAATGCAGCACTAAATGCCGAGGCTCATACTGACTGTTACTGCAGACACGCGAGTCCGCCAATGAGATTATGAAACGCATGGTGGCAGACGGTCACAAGGTGACGGCCCTTCATGGAGCATTCGAAGGCGGCGAGCGAGATGCACTCATCGACGAGTTCCGATCGGGTCGCACCAAGGTCCTCATTACGACCAACGTGCTGGCTCGAGGTATTGATGTCTCGAGCGTGTCAATGGTTATTAACTATGATGTTCCCATGAAGGGTCCCGGTGAGAGAGAACCCGATCCTGAGACCTACCTTCACCGAATCGGAAGAACCGGTCGCTTTGGCCGTGTCGGTGTCAGTATCACTTTCATCTACGACAAGAAGAGTTTTGATTTCCTTCAGCAAATTGCCGAGAAGTACCAGATTGACTTGATCCGACTGGTTCCTGACGACTGGGACACGACGGAGAAGGAAGTCCAGCGGGTCATCAAGTCAAGCCGCGCGCAGGCTGGCTTCAACCCAAGCGCTAAATAAGCACCAGTCAAACAGGACACGCTCGTTGCGAAGACGGTTGGTGCCACGACAATCAATAAAACCTACCAAGATGTGTCGTGTGCGCCGGTATGGACTAGCACAGGCAACTACTCCGACGGAAACAAAGAGGCGATCAAGACACTTATTGAGGCAGTCGAGGGACACCGACCTCTCCGGCAAAGTAGCAATCGAAGGGAAATGCCTGGTGGCTGGTTTTGCTAAGCTGAGTCGGTCGTTGGCCGACTCTCAAAAGGAAATGGGTTTAAAAGTGATGAGGAGACCATGTTGCTATTTTGCCGAGCAGAGACAAGATTAGAGAAACATGATGATGAGATACCACAAACACAAGCTGAAGTACATAATGAAAAGAAAGTACAAAGCCTATGGATACATGACTTCTCTTGCACTAAGTGATGATATGAATTACATACCCTGCCCATGAAAGCGCCTGGAAATAGAAAGTATGCCTGGCCTTACCTAATTGCTTTTGGTCTGGAATAAAAGCACTGCCAGTAAGTATAATAAGAAAAACGCCTTAAATATGGGGGCTTACATAGATAGAATCAATAATATGTAAGTTGGTAGGAATGCATACATATGTGAACTGTGCTTCGCCTTATTTCTCGCGCTGGATATTCTACCATGGATGCGGTGCGGCACTGCTGCATTTTATTCTCTTCTACTAACCCACCCATGCAGGGAAACGGAGCAGTGTTGGAGTCGCAGATGTCAACCGGAACCGACATGACACACAGGAGTTGCGGTAGCATAGGGGGGATATGGGATATAGCGAGTATGCAGCTGGCATCACATCCAGTAATCTGCTTCCTGCGTTGCGTGAAACAGAAGAAAAGCACCTTACCTCCTTGACGCAAGCGATGACTTGTCGCAGTCTTGCAGTCGATGACATCGAGCACTGCCACTATTGGCCGGACAGTTACGTGAGATCCGGCCTGGTCTAATTGTAAGCGCCCAGCTCCCGGCCACCAAACCGGGAGAGTTTTTAGGCGCGCGCAACCCGTACCACCACACCCAGAGAGACCTGAATCTTCATTCTTCCTGATGCTGCACAGCCCACACGCCATATCTGACAATAGAATGCAGCCAATGGTCTAAATTTACCATCCGCATTCCCCTCGCAACTCGCAACTCTCCATAAGGCAGACCCGCCGTGCGGAACCCCGTCGTGACCTTAGCGATGCTTCGGGTTACTCTTCAACAACCCGCCCAATCATGTCCGTAGACACTTGCCGCTGATGGCTCGCGAGTGAAAATGGGCGCCTCTTCATCCCGGCATCCTTGATGCCTCAACCGATTTCCGGACTGCTTTGCCATGACGCAACTTGCATATTCCGCTGCTGCCGGCGCTCTGCTGCTGCCATCTGTAGGGCTAAGCCTGGCGCGATCTGAAGTACCTGCAGCATTTTGCTTCCTATTTTCACGCCTGCGTAATATTGGTAGACTATGCCACTCATGTCATGTACGGAACGATGTGGCTTCTTGCCTACGTCGCTCCAGCCTGGCCAATGTTGGCTGACCTGTACCTCTTCTGACCGGCCTTCATCTGGACCTCTTCTCGCCCCCCCTTTCTCCAGCGCAGGGGCAGATTACTGTCTTCTCACATTCTGCAACAGCCAGCAGTTCATGCTTCTCATCCTCCCGCTTTCGCAATTTGTGGCCATCTTTGTCAGACTTCAGCTATTCTCTTTTCACCAACCCTGCTTTCCGTTCTGTGGGCTGTGCTAGAACCATGTTGAGATGCCGGGCGTCTCCAGGTAGCCTCTTTTTACATTCATAGGTTAGTGATATCCGATTTTATTTTCCTTCCACCTCCCAAAAGACCAAATATCGTCCGGCCTTCCCTGAAACATTCTGGTTGCTTGCCGACCCCAATCAAGCGCCTGTGTTGGGCCAAACAGCCCCGAATACTAGGCAGTTGTCCTGGCTACGAAGACTGCGAGACCGCTGCCTTCTCAGAACATGGCAAACCACGGGCACAATCGTCGAAGAATACAGAGTGTTGACACATCTTCCTAGATGTTTTATAGAATGGCTCTCAAGCCTCTATATCGACGATTACTGATATGGACATCAATATCAAGCGCCATCACATACGAGACAATAAACCTCCCATCAGAGGTCGCCCATCTCATCCCGGACTGCGCCTTACCTTGCTTCGCGTCCCTTATAAAAGAGACCAACTTTGCATTTATATGTGGCTCATCGCCCTCGTTATCATGTCTCTGTTCCACGAGCGCATATTCCCCAGACAGCTATACGATAGGGAAGCGGCCCTCCAGTGTATAGCTGGCCTGAATCAAATTGGACTGTGCGATGGATTTCCAGTCGGCTGTGAGTGATTCTTCTTTCATTCGATAAAACGTCGAGACTGATACTTCGTAGCTCCGGGCCAATCAAGCTTATAGAATGTGTCATAACCAACCGGGTGCCTTGCCAAATACTCATCCAGTACTATCCATAACATTATCACTTCCGGTATCTTGGTCAACGGTTCCCACGATCACTTCGTCCAGAATGAAGCCGAGCAGGTCGGCCTCCCAAACCACGCCAAGTACGACGACAACAACAACAACAATAACAACGTCCTCGCACGTACCGACGTCAGTGGTAATACCTGGGACGCCGACCCCTACGCGTCCGACGCCCAGCTCTTCATTTTTCACGAGTATCACCCCGGATGCCACGGCATCCAGTGAGCCTCAGCCTCAGCCGACGAAAGAAGCATCGAACGACAGCTCGGGTCTTGGTACCACCCAGATAGTGGGCATCTCTGTCGGTGTTGGCGGCGCTGTTTTCCTAGCCCTGGCAGCAATACTGTTTGCCCGGTGTATGAGGAGACGGAGGTTCCAAAACTTCGATCAAGAGGGCTTCATTGCTGTCGACGGGAAGGGATAGCATGGGTGCGATGAGTGGGATCTCCAGCCACCATGGGAGGCTATCGATGGCCACGGCTCGACTCACCAAGATATTCCACATCTCACCGCCCGTCCACAACCCGCAATCGCGCCAAGAAGCTCAACCGTCTCCTACTAAATCTAGCTTCAAGCTCGACCGGAACACTATTGGCCTCGCCATATCACGGCCACGGAGTGAGGCTATTTTCAAGAACAGCCCCGTAGTACGGCCACAGCCTGCGTTGCAGAGACAACCGTCTAGGCTATTGCCGCCAAAACCCACGAGGCCTCCGAGGCCGAACCTGACTTTGAACATACCTTCTCGAAAACCCGTGGCCCCAGCATCGGCTCAGCCTCCGCCAACCGATAGGACGAGTACGATGACAAATGTGACAGGATTTGCGGATCTTGACATGGAAGCACCGGAGAGCGCCCAAATATGGCGGCCACCGCCGTCTGATCCCCAGTCCGCAACGACCTACTATGTTGCCGACAAGTGGGGAAACTGGGTGTTGAGTAACCGCACTAGACACTCCGAGCTGCGCAGGTGGCAGAGCCTGCGGAGCTCGACACGTATACGCCGTTGACCAAGTCGCCCATCGAGAAGCGGGAGGAGGAGGCCAAGGCAATGGCGGTGGCCATCTCGGCGGCCGCGTTGATGCCTGAAAAGCGGAGGTCCAGAAGAACATCACGCCCAGGCCAAGGATCTGCGGACAATAATGCTTCGCGGCGTGTCCCGAGCTACTACTTGCAAGGCAGTCCCGCAGCCGGACGTTCACTCACACGTCCTTCCGGGCCATCGGGAACAGGAACGGCGGATAGTGTAAATCGCAAGAGGATGGAAAGAGGGAACTCGAAGGATTCAAGGGGTTCAGCAACTACGATGGACACGTCTTCCTCCTATGGACCGTACGATGAGGACTCTCCGGTCGAGCCTGAAGTCGGACGGCTCTCCTCGTTGTCTCCCGTGGTGGAGTCTCCCTCTCCCACCACCGGTCGGTCACCCGTCCGGTACCCGAAAATCCACGGTCGCTTAGATGGCGCAACCATCCGTTTTGTCCCGCCCCCTAAACGGCCCGACTTCACGGCATCGCCGCCTAGGCAGCCGAGCCCAACGCTCGGCGCCGTGCTTCCCGTCCGAAGCTCGCCGTCCGCCTATCCTCCTCCCCTGAACCCGCGGCGCCCCTGGCAGCAGCAGCAACAGCCAGGCGAATCGGGGCCGTCTCCTCTGGCGTCAACGTCCGGCTCGGGGTTCTCCCCCAACCCAAGCCCAAACCCCAGCCGTTCCCTACTTTTCCGGTGCCCCCGCTGAACATCAACCGTCCGCGATCCACGCCGGGCGGACCGCGCCCGGGGAAGGCGGGTCAGAACCCGCCCCGTCTCGACACGCGACAGCCACCGCTGCGGCCACAGCACATCTCCTCGTTCGTGTCGCCCGTGAGCGCGGCGACGACGATGAGCTCGGCCACGAGCTCCCTCCTGGCCAAGCGGCTGGGCAACGAGAAGGCGGCGGCGCTGTCGCTGGACAATGGCCCGCATAGGAAGCCAGGGGGCCCGTGGAAGCGACAGAGAGGAGGAGGGCCCAACGACCCAGGCCTTCTGAGTCCCGACATGGCCAGCATGAGTACGCCGCGGACTCGGCTGCCGGCGACGCCGACATGGCAGCCCAGGTTGACGCCTACACGACGGGGCGACGACCTCTTTTTGAATGTGCAGTAAAAGAGAAAGGAGCCCGGCTTTTTACGCATGACGATATACTTTTTCCTTTTTTTCCCCTCCCCTTCTCTTGGCTTATAATATCATGCGTTTCTTTTAAGCAAGCAAGACTCATACCTACCTGGTCTGGATATATACCCCCTACATCCTTATTACATCTCACTTTTATTTGTAGTGTCTCTGTCTCTCTTTCTCTCTTCCTGTATAACAACAACACTTAGCATATGGGCACTTTCATTATTAGCTCAAAATCATACGGACGGAGTTTATCGGCCGGTGCTTTTGGTTGGGGGATGCAGAAGCATCACACTGGAAGGTGTTCACGAGGAGTTCAGGAATGGCTTTGATTTTTGGGGGAAACAAATTTGCGTTCGTTTATGAACCATCGCCGGTAGAAATCGAGCTGGCTATACTATGGCTTGCGCTCGTCCTTTTTCTTTTGGAGAGACACAAAATGTAATATATATTTGATATACCTCAGGTAGATGAGAACGGCGAGTTCGCGTCTTATTTCGACCATTGCTCAATCTCAATCTCTGTTACTGGCACGTATTGAAGCTTCAGTATTAGTGCAGTAGCCCCGAATCGCAGGTATTGATTAGAAAAGTAACTTTTAGGGGACGAGGTGCGCTAAGAAATCCATCAAATAGCATGGGGGGAGGGGTCCAGTTCCGCAGTGGGGCAGAATTTTTTATTTCCCCAGCATTTGCTTTCACTTTCTTGACTCTTCAAGGCCAGGCTTTCGCCATTCACACCACAGCCCAAGAAGAAGATAGTGGCGAGCCAATCTCAACCGTGTCTTTTGAAGTCGCAGAAGCCAACTCTTCTTGACAAGCGGCAGCCTACGATTAATTGCCTGCCCGGATACATATCCACCCACGCCCTCAGCGCAACAACAGCCTGTACTACACCACCGCCACCTACCTACCTACCTACCTTTTTTCCCTTTGCCTGTCCGCCCTGTCCGCCATGGCCCAAGGCACCGTCAAGAAGGCCGCCGCGGCGCCCAGCTTCAAGGCGACCAAGTCGGACGCCGGCAAGATCCGCAAGGGCGCGCGCATGCACAACAAGAAGAAGGCCACCAACGCCGACCGCGTGCAGAAGAAGCTGTCGTCGGGCCTCGTCGCGCGCACCGAGAAGCTCCTGGGCGAGCGCGCCGGCCACCTCGAGATGATCGGCAAGGGCCGCGACAAGACGGGCAAGAAGGAGAAGGCGGCGGCGGCCAAGAAGGCGGGCGGGAGCCGCAAGTTTGGTTGAGGAAGGAGGAAGAGGAAGAAGAAACAAGAGAGGGTGGACAAACAGACTCGCCGGCTCGTTAGTGGAGAGGAGGGAGAGGGGGGGTAGGATTGGTGAAGGGAGGCGTGGGGAGGGTAGGAAGGCATTGGATGTCTGCATAAGAAGGGAAACAAACACGGAGAAAGCGATGACAAGCGAAGGGTATCTCGAGTACCTCATCCAGGGTCCTTGTGTGCCATGATGCTTGGGCGGCAGTAACCTACAGCGTAGCAAACCTCGAGCATTGGCGATGGTTGATGTTTTTGAGAATGCGCTGGCATACTGGAAATTGAGGCGCATATTCGCCTCTGTCAAAGAGAGGGCTCGAAAATAGATCCCTAGATCTCCAAGATCTGTTATATTTCTCCCTGGTACCACAGATAGCCCAAGCATGCTGCGCCGTCATGCTTGCAGCCATTACAACAGGCGACATGGGATGGCTAAAGGCCACCCTCCTTCGGAGCCATTTAAGCCGAGGCGTGTTAAGCTCGGAAACGAAGAATAAACAACGTTGCTTGCCTGCACAAGATTTAGGTTTGTCGCAGCTCGAGGGACGACGTTTGTTTGTGCCAATTAGACCCATCAATACACTCAATACGTCTTATTTGTATATTTGTATGCTGTCCATAATGATTACAAGACCTGTGACTAACTATATACATCGAACTGGTTGTTCTGCTTCGCGCTCTCGTGAAGTACATACTACACGATACTTTTAGCTGTCTTGTGCTCCTGAGATATATTTCGCAAGAGATCGCCTGACCACCTCCAGATCCTCGGTGACATCGATCTTCCAGTTCGCTACGGCGACTCGCACAGCTTTCTGACCCTTCCATTTCGTCCCGGAGACGTACCATGAGCCCGTGGCATTGATGGCCTCCACCAGGACATCGTTCAGGGAGTCCGCCTTCGCCCGGAACAAGACGCAGATATGCGTGTCGCCTAAATCCGTGCCGCCGCCCTGCTGCTGCTCCTGCGCCTGCCCGTCTGGGAGTAAGAGGTAGTCCGGCGAGTCCCACACGACCTCGGCGATGCCGCGGGCCAGTCGCACCATCCGGGCAAACATGTCGGCCAGCCCCTCCCGGCCCTCGCTGAGGAGCACGGCGTAGGCGGGGAGGGCGCGGAAGCGGCGCGAGTTCTCGAGCCCGATGTTCAGGGGGCTCTGGATGTCCGAGGCCTCGGAGCACAGGTACGCGGCGTTGGGGTTCCGGCACACGCTGGTCAGCACGGACACGTTGCGCGTGAAGAAGACGCCGCAGTCGTAGGGCACGTTCAGGAGCTTGTGGCCATCGACCGTGATGCTGTCCGCGAGCTCCAGGCCGGCCGCCGTCTGGTGCAACCGGGAGAACTCGTCGGTTTCGGGGAGGGCGCGCGCGAAGATGCCGAAGGCTAGAAGAAAAATCACGCGTTAGAACGAACGGTTCCAGTGTCAAGTCGTTTTTTGGACAAACGCCACTCCTTGAGCCAATTCTTTTAGTCCTTACCGCCGTCGACGTGTATCCATGCGCCGTATTGATCTGCCATCTGCCGCAGCCTCTGCATGTCCTCGAGCCCCTGGGTGGCGGACCTGCCAGTGTTGACCTCTCCCGCGCTGAGGGCGATGATGCAGGCAACGCCGTCCTGCTGGAGTTCCCTCTGCGCAGCGTCCATGTCTATCCGCCACGGCTCGTCGGCGCTGTGCGGTAACTCGTGGACGGCCGCCGAGCCGAGCCCGACGATCGACGCCGCCTTGGACAGGGAGCTGTGCCCCATACTCGTCAGGACCCGTATCTCCCTGACACCGGCATGCAGGCAAGCCGCCAGGATCCCGAGCTCGCTGGCGGTCTTCTTCTCCTGGCCCCCACCAGTCGCCGAGAGCCTCGCGGACAAGACGCCCTCGCGTCCGCACGCAAGGCCCAGGATGTTGCTCGCGGTGGCCCCCGTCGTGAAGGTGCGCCCGGCCCACTCCTCCGCCCGCCCGAGGTGGAGGACGCCGAGGAGCATCTTCAGGGCCGCGTCCTCGACCTCGGTCGCGATGGTCTGGTCGGGCAGGTGCACCTGCACGTTCTGGTCGTAGGCGCTGGCCAGGTTGTCCGCCACCTCGGCGACGGGCAGAACCGCGCCGGTGACGAAGCCCCAGTACCGGCTCGAGCGGTTCTGCCCGTTCAGCGCGGGCGCGATGTCGTCGAGGAGATGCTCGACGGTCGCCTCGTGGCCCCAGCCCTGCAGGTACGCGGCGCCGTGCGACGGGCTGGGCAGCGAGGCACGGGCTCGGCGCAGCTGAGCGGTTTGGGGGAGCGTCGAGGGCGGCGCACCGCTATTGGACGACACGGATGCGCGGATGCGTGAGTAAGCCTCCTGCATGAACTCATCGCTTGATGCTGTCATCTTGGGGAACAAAGATCTGACTCAGATGCTGGATGATGGCGCAGCGCTTGACAAGCTACAACCAACCTGACCTCTAGAGTTCTGGTGTAACGAGGTATGTTGGAGAAGCGTGTCCTCTAAGAAGCTCTTGTGGTCTTGTGCTAGGTGATCAGACTTTGAATGTAACAAAGGCATTTGTTTCGAACGGCATGTAAGCATCGTGTAGATGAGCTAATTATAGGGCCACCTGTTATGTTAGCAAACACCGGTAGGAGCCCAAATCCCGGGCCCGAACTCATCGATGCCGAAACTATTCGACGCCTAAGACGAGAATAGGGAAATGGCTCAGAAGGGCCATTAAGCACCATTGAGTAGCAAGATCAAGAATTGTTTACTGGAGTAATGATGCAGATTCAGTAGCTTCTTCTTTTTTGTCCAGCTTGTTTCCCACGACTGCGGCAGTTGCGCTGGTCTGTAGCGGTAGCGGTAGCTTAGTGTTTTGGTTGGCATACATGCACATACATTTAGGTAGCATGCCATCCAGTCAAATGCATCCTTGAGCGCTCTCAAGCTGTAAATGGTATTTTCAGGTTTGTCAGGCAGAATAAGATAAAACTGCAGAGAGGTAGGTAGTGTCAACGGTCTCGTGTTCCGGGTAATCTCAGGACCGGCTGAAGATTGCCCGTGCGATGATATTGAGTAAGTAGCGTGCATTTTGTCTTAGAGGGCTGGGGATCCTGAGGTTCCTGATGATTTCTCGACGCTGGCCACATTAGGTCTGGCTCCAGGTGCAGGGCCTATGGTGTAATTGAAGTACGCATCCACATATGGGTGGGTTCACTGTTGTCGGACGAGAGCGAAAGAGAGAGTGAAAGACCTCAGAGAGAGACCTGCAGTTGCGGATGCGGATGGGCTCCGCATGAAGTCGTGGCTCCTGCTAGCTTTAGTGAAGAAAAAGGAGATATTGCAGTTCATGCAAGCTCGTCGTAAGTTTCATGGTGTACATAGTTTGAGGAAAGTTGTCGTTGAGATGCCAATGTGCAGTAGCAGTAGCAGTGAAGTAAGTACCCCAAAATCCGTCCAGAAGTGGTTAAGATGTAAGCATTATTTCCAATCGCCAGAACCACCCGGTTGGGAACAGCATCCCCAAAAAGGACATACGTAGAAGGGAAAAAAAAGGAGAGTGAGGCAAGAATCCAACCAATCAATACCGGGGTTCGTGGCCGTTGAATAAAAAGAAAGCCAACCGTCGACCCGACAATTCGGATCCCGACAGGCTTACTGTTACCGCATCCGGAATGTGCGACAAGTCGAGACCCTCTTAGTGTCTGGTGGCGTTGGGCTGTCAGATCCTCGGGATATTCCCCCCATGACTGCGACTGTAACATACTCTCCCCAACCAATCCACACAGGGGCCCAGACAGGAAGTCGGGCGAGTATAAACATCTATGTCCACTTATAGAATGTTCGTGATTCCTTTGATGTAAGAGGCGAAGCACCTTGGCATTCCTGACGACGCGAAATTTGGAAGATGAGAGCATGAAATTGTCCTGAGTACCGTTTGTAGCGGTAGGGAGTCGATAAGAGAGATCATGCATGTGTTACAGATCCAAATTTCCGGGCTGGCAAGACATGGATAGGCATAGAAGATCCCAAGGGACCAAAGGGACCAGAGGGAGCAAAAACTCGTCACCCGCTCGCTCGCTCCCGTCCGTCCAATTGTCGCTATCTCCGCATTCAATTTCAAAGTACCAGCTCGCAATCGTTCGGTCGTGGCAATGCCCCAATGCCAGATTGGCTAGCCATGTGTCTATTCCCAACTATTTCCGGCCGTCCTCCAGCTTCTGGGGGCCAGCTTGATGAATCGAGTAATTACTACCGAGAGTAAAGTTGTTGGGGTGGGGATCATTTCGTCGTACGAGCAGTCGCCTGTATTGGCCTGCAAAAGATGTACATCGTGATGTAGATACCACTTTAACACACAGACAGGACGCTTAACCAATTCGTGCAGCAGCTCGGCGAGGACCACATAATAATACAAAGCTCGACGTAATAAGTTCTCAGGGCTCAGGGCTTAGGGATGTTGCGGGGTAATTTGGTATTGCAGGAAAAAGAGGCCATGCTCGCCATGCGAGAAGGAATCATCCGATGGGAGGTTACTGTCCGGCAACAAAGCGCAGATAGTACTATAAAAATAGAAAAAATAGAAGGGCGATATGGTTGGGTATACGCCTATAGATAAGGGTTGTTGGAGACACACACACACACACACACACACACACACACATACACCCCTGCTATATTAGAGCCTGTAATGCACCTCATCGGTATGCAGTCATACGTGTAACTTCCATGCCCATCCGCCTGACTGGCTGGCACTGGAGCAGTGCAGCAGGTCCCGACTTCATGGAACGCGTGTTGCAAGACGAGACCTGGAGTTCGCAAGACATTCCAAATTTTGCCCATTAAGTAAGTACGTTACCTTCATGCGCACGGGTGGGCCACCCCGACATCGAACGACTATCGGCACTGCTGAGGGGATCTGCAGCTCAGGGTTACACTGTTGAGTATTGGTCCTCGAACGAGCGTCGGTTTGTTTTAATTGGCTTGCCAGACTTCCTATGCGCTCCAGGCTTATATCACATGGCGGTATACTATGTAGGCCTGATACCCACGAACTCGTCATACACGCCCACGTGTTGGCCTACTTACTTATTTGGGGTTGAGCAGCGAGTCAAGCCTGCCAACGCCTATGACACTCCACCTCTACCAATTATGTCGCGTATAGTCTCTGTGCAACTTCAAGCCCTTGATAAAGATGCTGGATCATGAATCGCTCGCCGATCATATCACAGCGAGGCGATAATAACGGCCCTCCTCCGACCGACCCCGGTCGTCGGCATCCTGCTGGGCGCTACTACGACTACAGCCATGAACAAACATGGGACCTGGGAAAGTGACGGGGGGGAGTTTTTCGCAAAGTCCGTCCCAAAGCCAAAGGGCCGGGGTATGAGCAAGGAGTCCAACCGGGGCTGTCCTTATGTCTGGCCAACAAGAGAAGGCGTTGATCAAACCGGTCGTACCCAGTAAAGCATCTACGTATGCAGACATTGGTCGCAGGAAGCAGCGAGAGGAGGAGCTGGCGCCTCAAATGGGGTCAGTTAGATAAGATGCATATGCGTTGCCTATATAGGCCAAGTGTCGATGAACATTTTATTTTGCTCGAACCTTGCAGGCTCCAGCAGTGACTGGGATGGCCCTTGTATGGTGCACAGTTTCCGATGAAGCTACGGAGGAAAGTGTAGGCTTTCCAACAAGACCCGTCGACCCGCTGTCTCCTCTGCGGAGGCCGTCCTCCAGGGTTACATAAGACTCAAATTGCAAGGCCATGGGCCCTCGGCCTTTAAGTGCCTACCATTTAATGGAGTAATGGATCATACTGCTACTCTTGCTGATTATTCTTAGCTGCGCCGCCGTGACTGTCCATCGGCTGATGATCCGAGGACACAAAACGGGCGTTGCGGAAACGCACAAAAACTGCACAAAATTCGAGCACAAACTGCTACGGCTGGGAAACGACACCAGAGGCTCGGGGCCCGAGATATTGGTTAAGAGTGTGGAGTCGAAGCTTGTCCCGGTCCCGTTGCTGTCCACTCCTGCTACTCTCCGTTGTCCAATCCTTCCCTCGCCAGGCCAAGGAAGCACCAGCTGGATCACCCTTGATGCCGATGGAAACATGTAGCAGTACTTCGGGGCCAGGTGCAAAATATTCCTTAGGTGAGCTACAATTCTTGTAAGGGTAGGGGGGAAATAGATACAAACGGCATTATGCTTTGCGACTAATGCACACGCAGACTCTTGAACTAGGTCACTCACTCTCCAACACTCTCCTCTTCCTCCCCTTTCCTCTTTTCCCTTCTGTTCGTCGTGAAGGCCCTCAATAATCTCAAGCCGCGGACGACAAGGTGTCCCACCCTCCTAAATATTGCCCATTTCGTTCTTACGACCCTATTAGTACGTGTTCCGCTAGCCGTATGCAAGCCGCCAACCAAATTGCCTCTTTGGTGTGTGTGTATGAGTGACGGGTTTCCCGACTAATAAGTAAGGAGCAGTTCGCCTCTTGGGCGGAGAGGGAGAACTAGTATCATACGCACTAAGTATTCTCGCTCGCTATTTTAGCCTCTGAGCTACTCCGGCTTCTAGCCAGCCTTACTGTGTACGGCAGTCAACCGAATACCGGCTGTTCGCAACCCAATCTGCAACATATACAAACCCCGTCTTCTTGGACCCCCCCTGGCTGGACAACTCCCGAGTGATTGGGTCGCTACCCTCTCGGTCGACACTATACACACTATACAAGGAACTACCTATGCCCCGAACAAGGGCTTCCCACTTGCGCCAATCTAACGAACGTGGCACTGGTCAACCCCAGAAACTTTGTGCGCGCTGATTCTGAAAATAATTCAGTCCGTTCCTAAACCCGTAAGCCACATGAAACCCAAAATCACCAAGTCAGGTTTCCTCAAGATTGTATGAGTGTGCCATGTCTTACCCCCTACCTGTATTGACTCTACAGGAACCAGGACTTCTGACGCTACGGCAGCCCAAGCAAATACCGGAGATCGTCGACTTCCAAATCAGCCATGGCGTCCAGTAGCAACCCCCCGCCAGAGGACCCCGGCGAGGGATCCAGTCAGCCGCTTCCTCGCTTTGGCGACCGACAGCGTGCTCCTGTGCCAGGCGGCGGCAGCGTCGACCTTATGGGCTATCAATTCAGCTTCCAACAGAATATTGAGGCGGGGACAGGGAAGTCAGTCTTTATAGAAGCAGATGTAAGAAAACGAGCTTTGACACCATCTACACCTGCGGCGACGAGCAAGCTGACTTTACTGGGACCATAGTCCCTCCCCGTCCAGCGCGATCTGTAAGTCTTGGAATTTTTTATATATATATACCAAACTTGACCCGTGACTTACGGCTGTTGTGCAGCGACTGGGAATCGGTCACCAGCAGCGTGACGAACTATCGTATCGAGAATGGAAGGACGTACCACGCATACAAGGACGGATGTAGGTCTACGGCCCAGACGGCCTACCGAATCAGTTACCCGGAGCACTAACATGGTCACACATCGCAGCCTATTTCTATCCGAACGATATAGACGAGCAGGACCGCCAGCAGTTTGAGCACGTCGTCCTCCAACACCTCATGGGCGGCAGACTTTACTTCGCCCCGTACTCGCAGGAACACCCACCTCGGAGGATCCTCGACATCGGCACTGGCACCGGGATTTGGGCGGTAGAGATGGGCTTCGAGTTCCCGACAGCTAAAGTGCTCGGCACCGACTTATCCGCCATTCAACCGACAGATGTGCCCCTGAATGTAGAATTTTACGTGGAGGATACGTAAGTCGGACCTTTTCTTGGCTTTTTATTACTTGTCCGAGCTACTCGCCAGTAGCCTGTGGCTTTCGATTTTGGAGGTTTCGTTCAGGAGAAACTCGTTACAGCTGCCTCCTTCCCTTTGCAGTTTTACAAGCTACCCCCCGAATTTGTTGTCATGGTGCTAACTTCAGAAAGGCGCGACCCATGGCACTGGTACAGGCAAGAGGACCGCTTCGATTACATCCACACACGCATGACGCTTGGATGCTGGGAGGATGTGAAGAACGACGTAGTCCAGAAGTCGTTCGACCAGCTCGAGCCGGGTGGATGGTTCGAAGCACAGGACCTCCTCTCGAGCATTCTCTGCGACGATGGGACCATGGCCGACGACAACCCGCTCAAACTGCATTTCGAAGATATCGAGGACGCCACCGCTTCCGAAGGCCGGCCTCTCCGCAGCGGCGACCAGTGGAGGAGGGCCTGCGAGGAAGTCGGGTTCGTGGACGTGACGGAATACGTGTTTAAGCTTCCCATCAACGGCTGGCCACGCGAGCTGCGGTGGAAGGAGCTGGGGAAGATGTGGGAGGCGAACTTCCTACACGGGATACAGGCTGTCACCTACGGCCCCTTGGGGCGGATACGAAATCTTACCAGGAACCAGATGGAGGTAGGTCCAACAACATAACTACTTGTCCACAGCAACTTCGCCGTTGTTCATGTTCGCTAACGCCTGGCGTAGATGCTCCTGCTCGATGTCCGAAAGTCGATCTCCGATACGAGTGTACACGCTTACCAGAAGTTCTTCATCGTTCTGGGTCGCAAGCCATACCCCGACGAGGAGCGCCACCGGCCTGCGCAGAATACGGAGGATACGCCAATGGCAGACTCCTAAAACGAAACAAAACAGCGAACACTGCTGGATAGTCCCACGGCGTCTCTTAGCGTTGGGGCTCAGCTTCATTGGATGCATGGCGGCTCTTGCGGGCTCCTTACAGGCGTTCAGGGGTATGGTGAGCACATACAATACCCAGGTCCGGATTTCGAGAAAGAAAAAAAGAGAAGAAAAAAGATATAAACGCAACATAGTTCGAATGAGTTTCACGATGCAATGATGATGGCTTACTCGGTGGGGTAATAAAAGGCGACTTCGCCCATGGTGTCAGTTGGGGGTTCATTCACCTCACTTCAAAGCGGCCAAGCGAGTCCATCATCGTACTGCACGAGACAAACTTAGGGATCGCTGCTACCGGGAGTGAATATGAGCCCAAGCTGAGATGGGGGTGTCATTTGATTTGTCGTATAACATAGATGGCATCTTCGCCTGTTTCTTGGTGTGCCAGTGGTGTACTTCTTCTACTTCTATACGTCCCGGATACCATACCATATCATAGCCCGCCATAATTCTACATACAATCTGATATACTAATATGCTCTCTTTGATTCTCTCGCGTATCTCCTCACTAAGAGTAACAGAAAGCCTCCCTGCCGCGCCGCCAATCAGGCTTTTTTACAGGGCAAGGTACGGAACCGAATCTCGTTGTAAAACATTGCTATTGAACAATAAGAGGGAGATTCGACGTAGCATGGGATGACGAAGAAGGAGGGTCTTGAGGGTCCGCGGAAAATTGGGATGTTTATCATCATGGACAACCCACTGATAAGCCTTATATATGATTTTATATACAGGACCCTTTGCCTGCTGACGATATTTTGGAATTGGACAGTGAAGGATCCACGGCGACTTTCGAGCGAAGCGTATCATTATTAAAACGGTGGCAGCATCTCATGCCCACGCTGCCACGGGTATGTACCTATGCATGCAGCTGTGAACCGTGCCTCGCCACATTGCTAGGTAGATGATGATGTTTGTCTTCTCCATACAATAGCGTATGGAGTCGCGATGGTCGACGAGTCAGATTGGCTACTTAATCAAGATGCGCTTTTCAGGGTCCTGAGTGGACCTCTGACGGTCTATGCGATGAGTATTTGTTTGGGACGCAGGAGACTGGCAAATCACCTGCAGGCTTAGTATATCTGATGCTGCAAAGCATCATACGTACATAACGTCGTATTCAATGGCGGACGGTGATTGGCGCTTGATTAACGTCGAAGAGAGGTGGAAACCCAAAAGAAACGCAAACCGTTGGAACGGGGCAGTTTCTACATACAACCACCACCATCCCCGTCGTGTCCTGCAAGTGCAACTTCTGCTGGTAGATACTTCTCATGCTCAGACCTCTATGGCTTGCGATGTAGGTTAGTATTGGGCTGCTTGTCATTAACAATCACGAACTTCTACGAATTGGAGATGTACTGGTCTCTCCGTTTAATAACGAAAACTAGAACATAAGCGTAGTTCTGTACATGCGGCGGCGCAGAAGTGGCTGAAGCAAGCTCAGCCTCCGGCGGCCGGCTTGGCGAACCGCAGCTGCTGCAGCTGCAGTTGGTTTTGTCCAGCAGTGGTGGGTTGGATTCAGATTGGATGCACGCAACCTCTCTTCCCAGAGGCTTAAACGAGATTGAACCACCTTGCCGGGAGGGATTTGGCCCAATCGAGCCCCGAATCCAGAGTCGTTGGAGCCGAGGAAAAAGAAGCAAAAACCTGGACTGGCAGACTGGCCATCGAAAGTCGAGTGAATTGACAGTTCGAATGTTGGCGCGTCACTAATCACGTCGTACATTAGCTATGGGACTATTGATGGATTGACTTGACTTCTCAGGGCAAAATAAAGTGGGCTCTTTCCCCTTTCTCGAACGAGAACGAGAGGGTAGTCAGGAGTGTTGCCTACCCGACACACTACCATTCCTCTATCCGCCCTGCTGGCTGTGCCTGATTGCTGCCGGCTTGGCCTGTCTGTCTTGCCTGTCTGCGTCCAAGGTTAAGGTTAGGGGTTGGGGATGCATGGAAACTCGCATGGAATACCACTAAAATCCCCCCTCCCAGCAATTTGCCATGTTGTTTCTTCCTGTTCAGTGTTGGGACAAGAAGACCAGAAGAACGTGGGATTGATGAATGTGATTGATTCGAATCTGGCATACTTTCTCCTCCTCCTCCTCCTCCTCCTCCTCCTTCCTTCCACGGGCCGTCTTCTCTCGTTTGTTGTGTATATCGTTCTATTACTTGCATTTTTTTCTATTTGTTTACAAGCTACTGTGCCGACCGTGATATTTATTCATTTCGCCCCCGACGTCTGTTCGCTTCGAAAGGCCCAAGATTGACGGGCTGCACACACACGCAACCTTCCGTTTTTGGCGCGACCACTCGATCGACAATCCGATCGATGCACACGCACCTCCAACAATCCTCGAAGCCTCTGCGAAACCACGTGTGAGTGACAAGGACGCGATTCCTCTCTGCCGTACGACGTTGGCCACATAAGGTTGATTGATTCTGGAAAGATTCGACTGGCCACCCAACCGCGCTCGCTCGTAGAAAAATACATATATTGATTCTCAACCGGGTGCTTACTGCCTGCCCCACGTTCGGTGCCGCTCACGCCTCAGCGTTGCATTTGCGTTGGGTCGACCTTAGTATTTACCTCCCGCGATATATAGCGCCCCATCGGGGGATCCATCCGAAACCGCTTGAACACCAACCACCACCGAGATCCCTCCTTCGAGTCCCTTTCCCCGTTCGCCCCGTGTCGAATCGCTTCGTGCTCGAGTTGGGGGTCGAGCGACAGAGCTGGGACTGCCAAACAAGAGTTTACATACCTACACTCTATAGACTACAAGAGCTGCTACGGGGCTCGTACACGCGCAACCATGGCGTCGCTGATAAGCAAGCGCCAACAGGCGCGCAACGAGAAGGCCTTGCAGGACCTCATGCACAGCGTGCCCGGGAACAAAATGTGTGCCGATTGCGGCTCACGAAACCCAGGTGTGTTCTGTATATCCGTACCGACTAGGCCTTGACAGGGAACTGACTGTGTTTTTTGCGTGCCACAGGTTGGGCCTCATGGAGTGTACGTGTATACCTACTGTTCCGACTGTTCGGAACCTTAGAACCGTGTAGCTCTTGAACGATACTAACATGGACATACTTTAGCTGGGCATCTTCCTCTGTATGCGATGCGCCTCTATCCATCGTAAACTGGGAACGCACATTTCCAAGGTAAAGTCGCTGAGTATGGACGGATGGACAAACGATCAGGTCGATGTACGTGTTTACCCCCATGCTTCGACGTCGCAGAAGCCAAACCTTAGAGGTGTGAGGATGCTAACAGTTTCGCGCAGAACATGAAGAAAGTTGGGAATGTGGCATCGAACAAAACCTATAACCCCCAAAACAAGAAGCCCCCAGTGCCAATCGACGCCGACGAAGCCGATTCTGCCATGGAGCGATTCATCCGCTCAAAGTACGCGACGGTTCCGTCATCGAACAGCGCAGGAAGACCAACAAGGAGTCGCAGTGTGGTGTCAGACGAAGGGACACCGCCACCCTTGCCTCCGAAGACGGGAAGCAAGTTCTTCAAGACCGGCTCGATATTCCGGTCCAAGAAATCTTCGGAAAGCCAAAAAGGACCCCGTTCGCCGCCGTCCGATTTACGAAACAAGCCGTCCAAGGTCTTCGGGGCCAGTGTCCATCACGACACCATCGACGATACGGCCCAGAAACTATCGCAGCTGCGGGAGATGGGCTTCGCTGATGACAAGCGCAATGCCATGGTTCTCAAGGGCGTTAATGGCAACTTGGAGAAGACTGTTGAGGCGTTAATACGGTTGGGCGAAGGAGGCGGCGTTTCGCCTGGGCTTGCTACGCCGCGCGCAGAGGCTTTCCCGCCGCAGACATCGCACTCATTGGGGCCACCGCCAAGGACACCAACATCGTCGAGCATGTCGAGACTAAGCCCAGCGGCTAGTCCTGCGTCCAATAATCCGTGGGACATGCCTCCGGCTCAGCCCCAGTCATCGCAATCAACGGGTACGCTCCCAAACAGGAACCCATTCCTTTCGACCAACCCCTTTGGGATGCCTGCGCAACAGGCCGAGTTCACCCTGAATCAGTCTCTGCAGAACCTCTCGTTGGCACCGACTCCACAACCGCAACAGCTGTTTCCCCACCATACAGGGGGCCTGCCAGCTTCGCAGCCGGTCCAGCAACCTCTATACCAGCAGTCTATGACGCCCCCGATACCCCAGAATCAGAACTTCTCCTCCGTGTCTTTCAACAACAACCAGACATACCCGCAGCCTGCCCAGCAGCCGGCCCAGAACAGCTACAACCCCTTCCTTCAGGCACCGGGGCCTCAGCAGCACCATAACTTGTCGTTGAACACGTCGAACGTGCAGAACCAGGGCGCTTACGGAAATAACCCCTTTGCGCGGTCACCCACTAGGATCACGTCTCCGACCTTGGGCCAGATCCCGGAGCAGTCCCAACAAAACTTTTACGCCTCGCCGCAGTCTCTATATGGAAACAATCCCTTCTTGGCCATGAACCAGCCTGCTCAACAGATGCCATATGGGCAGCCGCAACAGCAGCAGCTGCCGCCGCAACAACAACTACAGCAGCCTCAGGCGCAACAGCAATCACAAGGGTTTGATCAGATGTTCTATCAGACACAGCAGCAACAGCAGCCGCAACAGCAGCCAATGCCTCAGTGGCATGATAAGGCTTCCATCATGGCTCTCTACAACTACCCTTCTCTAGCGCCTACGCCTACGCGGCAACCACAGGAACAGGTCCCTCAAAGTGCAACTGGGGCTCCGACCCCGGGCTCTCAATCCGCACCTCAGAGAAGCGCATCCACGCCTTTACCCGGCAATAATAACCCTTTCCTTAATGGCCAAACGGGGGCTGCACCGAATCCCACATCCGGCGGCGGTAGCAGTGCCAGGAGCAGAGACTCGATGAACTTGGGCATGGAGATGGCCTGGAATAACGGCCGACACAGCCCTGACGCCTTCGCCAGTCTGAGCTCCAGAACAGGGTGAATGCGGTCACGATAAATGTAGTATGGGTGGGCCTGTACATAGAAAGATAAAATGTACAATAATAATGTCGCATATAAGATACGGGCCTCCTCTGCCTGCTTTCTTCTGTCACGAAACAGCCTCGCGTGAAACTTACAGTCGACCATTCTTACCCCCTTTTCTTAGACATTCAGGTTATATGTTCTTACTCGACCGCATCACGTGCATACATTGGAGGGAGCGGGGGAAAACAATATAGTACCTATATATACTAACTATTCATGCCTTTTCTCTCCGATGAATTACTTGAATACTATTCGCTATCGATGGATCTCCTTGAGACTAAACTCCTCCCACGGCATCCCGTCGCCCAGCGCCGCGAAGTGGTCGCCGTCGTCGTTGCCGTACCGCACCGCCCGGGCCCACCCCCCCAGCGCGGCCCGCCAGTAGCACATCTCGGCCGCGGGGCTGAAGTAGCCGCGGCCGTGGAACAGGGCCCGCTGCCGCCGGGCGATGCCCTCGGCGGCGCGCGGGTGGGCCTCGAGCCAGGCCACGACGGCCTCGAGGTCGCTCCAGTCGGGCGCCACGAAGACCAGGTTGGGGCCGTCATCTTCTTCTCCTCCGGCGGCGTCGTGGTCCGTGGTGATGTAGCTGCGCGGCCACGCCTGTCGCACCCAGGGCGCCGGGTACGGTGCCAGGGACAGCTTCTCGTGGACGCCGTTGCCATAGTCCTTCGGAGGCCGGAGCTTGCGCTCGATCTTTGTTGTCTCGTTCGTCGTCGTCGTCGTCCTTGTGTTGTCATCTGCTTTTGCAGTCCCTGCCACTGCCAAGGAGGGCAGATCGTAGCTAAAGACGGGCCGCACCAGCTGCGTCAGGTGCTGCATCCAGGCCAGCGGCGGCGTGAGGACGACCGAGGCGCACAGCTGGTGGAACTGGAACCGGCCCGAGTAGGTGATGCCCTCGGTGTGCACGACGTAGCGGTAGCGGCAGAAGTCCTCGATGGCGAGGGCGTTGCTGGCGTTGGCGCCGCCGCCGGTCCACCGCAGCGCCGCGACGTCGGACCAGGGCCGGTCGGCGGCCGTCCGCAGCAGTTCCTGCCGCATCCGGCCCGCGCGCACGTTGTTGAAGTGCGCGGTGCCCGCCAGACGGCGCGGGGGTCTTTGTCGCGCCAGGATAGGCCTGGCGTAGTGGTGGTCCCGTCTTCCAGGTCCCGGATCGCCGCCGCCGCCCGCGCGAAGGACCCGATGAACGGGAGCGGCCACGACCAGAAGCTGAAGTGCGGGATCGGAAAGTAGCCCCGGCCGGGCTTGCTGAGCGACGGGTCCGCCGGCCGCGAGTACGAGAAGGTCGACTCGGCCGGGTCGTCGCGGTGGTTGAGGGCGAAGACGGTGTCGGGGACCTCGAAGGGTGCGGCGCCGTCAGGAGCGCCGCCGCGATCTGGTGCAGGCTGGCCGCGCGGTGTTGGAGCATTGCCTCGGAGAGGTCGGTGCGCCTGCCGGCCTGGAGGATGTAGAGCTGTGTATAATTACATGGCATTAGTACGGATTTGACGTCAACAACACCGAGAGAGGCTGGCCTCCCGTCTCTTGTATACAGAAAAAGGGCAGCTGCCTCCTAAGATATCCGCTGTCGCGATGGTAACCACTTATATTCATTCTCGAGCAACCATGCCGGGAACGATTTATACTCATACGACGCATCCTTAGAAAATCAGGTAACCTACCTTTCCATCCTTTATTTTCGCAATGGTTGGCCCCAACTCGCTAGTCTTGGTCAACGTGAAGGGGCCCTTGTCGACCACGTCGCCAATTTCCTGGGTCAGCCCGGGAATGTGCTGGCGCACTGCTGCGAGGTCATGAAGCGATTGTTCAGTAGCTCAGGCGACAGCTTTTCCCGCGGAGGTTGTTTCTTCGCGCTGCTGCCGCTGCCATAGCTGGCGGCGGGGAAATCATCGAAGTCGGCCGTGGTCGACCTCGACGAGGAGCCCAACTCCTGGTCCGGGTGTAGAAGGAACACGTAAAAGACCAAGAGCACGAGGCTGACGATGGCTACATTGCGCAGGCGTGTGAATTGCGTTGCGCTGATCATCATCCTCTGCCTCCTCATTGCAGACGAAGAGATGTCATTGCTTGGGTGATCGGCTCTCTCTTGCTGGAGTATAAATTGTAGCTTTTGTTCTCGAGTTGTCGAGAAAAACCAAAGACCAAAGTCAGGCCATGATCAGGATGGCTTGGTATGAAGGTGGTGTGGCCACTTTCACTGTGGATGGATTCGGGGGCTGAGCTTCCGAACAGATCGAAAGGACAATAAATACAACCTTAGCAATCATTTGCTATATCACGTAGCATTCTGATTTCAGGAACATTCTTTTTCTACCTGGCTCGTGGATCAAATGTGAGAAAGACTGTACCCATTCTGATCTCGCCAAGAACTCTATTGGCATCACTTTTGTTGAGCCAAGCAGGTAAGTAATAAATAATTAGTAGTAGACACAAGCATCGTCTGACAGCGGCACGTTAATGGGGGCATGCTTGATGGGCAAGGGGAGTCGCTAACAGTTTGCGGGGTGCAGACCTGGGTATACTGAATGCATATTACCCCGCCAATCAGGTAACATAGCCGGGTTTTAATAGAACTTGGGCTTCTGTACAGTTCAAGCTTTCGGCAGCCGTTGCATATATTACGTGATAGCCTGTGCATCGACGGGTGCCCTATGGCCTGGTCAGTTGAGCGTGAATCGTACCGTAGCTGTCGGTTGCTGACAAGGACCGAGTCAGGTAATCGAATCCGCAATCTGCCTGCCCTAACTGTATAATAATGCCAGGTATCCGTCATGAAGACGCTTATGGTATGTCCACCACCACAATCACAAGACATTGCTTGCTTGTTGGGTTGCGTTGTCATATCCTACTAGCCCCTATCGCGACACGTTCACACCGCCTTATGTCCGGACTGTATGTATATCTAACCTATGGCAGCCCTGCCAAGTTGTACTTTGGGCATGTAATACCTGGGGTAGAAGATCAGAACCGTGTGGTATTGGCCGGGCCGAAGGATCGTGTGCTAGTAATGCCAGTAATGCCATTCTCTCGTAGCAATACGGCAGCAAGCATACACGAATGCTAGTGGCAGAGGCCGCGGAACGGTTTCCGCTCCATTTCAATGCACACTACTTGATTAGTGTCCGGGAATCTCTTCAGACGACCATCTAGCGTCGGCTTCACAGCAACAGCGCAACAGCATGCTGGTTCTGTCATTAGGCTTGACGGGTGATAAGTGGTGCATCCGGGGTGAAGTGCGTCTGACTGAGACTGCTACCATCCATTCTCGCCTACATCTCCCTTGCAGATGCTTTAGAGTTCCAATTAAGCCGAATCTCCCCAGCCTGGATAATATGACCCTCGCCAATGTTTGTACTTTTGACATGACCCAGAAATTGTTTTGAGCAACCAACCATGGAGGCATCAAGCGCTGCAATGGAGTTCTTTCAACCCTTGCCTGTCTTGAGAAACCAGGTTCATGACGATCCAACTTGCCAGCGGATGCTCAGTTATAAGCTCACTGTTCCCCACTGCGCGTAAGGGCTTGGCTTTAGCGACCATGCTTACTGATCAGATGGTCAGTCTTCCCTGCCCCCAACCATACTCGGGCAGGTTGGCAGTGAAATCGAGCAGTTAGGCGAGGAGGTCCTCCAACCTCACATCTTTGACTGCGTAACGGATGCCGAGAAGAATCTGCCCTATATACGAGGGAGTGGGAAGAACGCCTTCGGACAGCCCGTGAGTTCTGAGCTTGTGCTATCTGCAGGCTGGAAAACTCTGCAGAATTTGGGTTTTACAAAGGGGTATGTTGAATAAGTCGCAGCTCATTTCCCAACATGTCTGCTGAAAAATCCCAGCTTTTCGGCCCAGGGTTATGAAGATGGGCTCGGCCAGTACACCAGAATGGTCCAGTACATGAGATGTCTGCTTTGGGAAGCGTCAAGCGCCATGACATCTTGTCCCATGGCAATGCAGGACGGCGCCGCCAGGCTGCTGCAATTGCAGCTCGCCGGTGATCGACCTTCACCCGTTGAGAGAAAGGTGTTCCAAAATGCACTGGAGCATCTCAATTCCCGCGACCCAAAGCGAGGATGGACGAGCGGGCAGTGGATGACGGAGAGAACAGGCGGTAGTGACGTCTCCCAGACAGAAACAATCGCGACATATTCGCCTCTGCCAATTGGCGAGGCGCTGTGCGATCCTGCCGAAGGCATCCCGCTTGGCCCGTGGAGCATATCTGGGTTTAAATGGTTCGCGAGCGCGGCGGACAGCAATATGACCATACTGCTCGCCAAAACCCCGAAAGGCCTCAGCGCATTCTATGCACCGCTGCGTCGTTTCAACCCCACGCTGGTTAGAACCGCCTTGGGAGACCAGGGAACAGCCGAGCTCAACGGGGTGACAATCTCACGACTAAAGAACAAAATGGGAACCAAGCCCCTACCTTCGGCAGAACTCGTACTCGATGGCATGAGAGGCTGGCTAGTCGGGGAAGAAGGACGGGGCATACAGACCATATCCACGATTCTCACCATAACCCGAGTCCGCACCAACATCGGTGCCATGGGCTTCTTGGGCCGAGGCTTAGCCATCGTACGCGCCTTTACCAAGGTCCGAGTGGTCGGCGCAGGCAAAGGAGCCCGCATCAGGCTCTTCGATAACGCTCTGCATATGCAGACCCTAAGCGATATGACGATAGAGTACCACGGCATGATGTTATTGACCTTTTACAGCTCATACGTCATGGGGCTGGAAGAGCATGCAGACCAGAGCCAAAGTCCACCGCCAGCGGCAGTCGCGAGAATTACTCCCCAGAGAGAGTCGGTAACCCCCCCACTCCGAATATTGACTCCAGTTTTGAAGGCATACTGCACGAAGCAGTGTATCCCGCTGCTCTACGCATGCATGGAAAGTATGGGTGGTGTTGGATACCTCGAGAACTCAGAAACGGGGTATCTCAACATCGCGCGGCTCTTCCGAGATGCCTGCGTCCTCAACATCTGGGAGGGGACAACGGATGTCCTGAGCGTCGACCTTCTTCGTGTTTTGAAGCACCCGCAGTCCGGGACAGCCAGCATGGTGGCGCTAGATGCTCTGATCAACCAAGCAGCAGGAGGGGAAGACGTGATCATGTCGAAATGGAGAGAGCTGAGGCAGTTGATGGAGGCCACAGTCCAGGCAGACTTTCTCAGCCAGGCAAGAGACGTGTTATGGGCAATCGCCGAGATTCTCCAGGCAGGTCTTTTCTGTGCTGAAGCCGAGGCGTGTCCAGACCAGAGAACGCAGGAGATGTGCCGCCGCTATCTTTCCAAGAAGCGATTCAAGGGGGAATCCCGCATGTCTGAAGCCAGAGACATGAGGACGGTACTGAGATCCAACCAAGAGGTTGTATTCGGTTCCGATTTCGAAGTGCCATCACCACACAGCATGCTGAGCTCCAAGATGTAGCTCGTATGATGGAGGGTGCGAAGGGTGCAATTCGAGGACTCGAGTGACAGATAGATGCAACAATTGCTGTGCAATATGACGCCGTGCCAGGGAGTAACAATTAGGTTAGACCTTGGCCGAATCAGTCAGAGACGCTTCAGGTTTCGTTTGATTGCAATGCTGCTGATCTGATGCCTTATTTGAGGAAGGGACCCGTGCCAAAGCGAAAAGCGGGGCGGTTTCCTACCAAGCAGCCAAGCCATCCGTCTCAAAGTGAAAGTGGGCGTTCAACCAAACCACTAGGTTAGCAACTGCCTGTAGTGAGTGATCGGGTGTCTCGTTTGCCGAGAGAAAAGAAAGAAAACAGAGGCTTGCATTCTATTCTATTGCCTCTCATGATCTACAATCGATCCCTTCTGTCTAGCAATCTTGGACTCAGAAATGTGCCACTAAGCCATGGCTTCAAGAGCGCCACATCAGGCACCACCAGCCTCAACCGAAGCCGTCTTTCATGATGACGACCCTCCACCTCCGTACACGGTCCTCGAGGAATCCGAGACTGCTGCCCTGCTCGGTGGTGGAGGAAGCGGCAGTGGCACCCCGGGCGAAAACCACGAAGCCGCTCCGCCGCGGCGTCCATCCGGCAGGGGAAGAGGAGGAAGAAGGAGGCTGCTACCGCTCTCCAATCTCATGACCGTCTTCCTCGCCTGCATCTTAGGCACCTTCCTCTCCACGTGTCCGATCACCCGCCAATCCGTACCGCAGCTACCGCGCCTGGCCCTCATAACCCTGTGCGCCTCGCTCGTGACCCTGCTCTCCCCCAGCCTGAGCGTCAGCATCCGCATCTGCTGTTGTTGCTGCCGTCGTCGCGGTCGCGGTCGCCGGGGCGGCCCCGCCAAGGAACCCATCGTCGCGCGCCGCCTGATCGCCGCGTACCTGGGCCTCTACCTGGCCGCCTACGCCCTTTTCGGCCTGGCCGAGGAGGTCGGGTTCGAGACCAGCTCCGTGGGCGCCGTCGTCTTCGGCCACCGCACCGTCGCCGTGGGGCTGCAGCCGGGCTACGTCGCGCGGGCCGTTATGGTGGCCGTGGGGTTCGCGATGCAGCGGGCTTCGGGCCTGTTCTCGACCTGCCACATCCTGGCCACGTACCTACTCCTGCTGGCGTGGGTGTATGCCGATGCCCCGATCACGATCCTTAGTCTGGCAACCGGGCGGAAGCATTGGTGATGCGGCCGGTGCGGCATCGTAAGTCTTGCGTCTCTCGTGTGAGCTTCCAAGTCGTATAAGACGATGCATCTCTTATTATTGCAATCAAGGTTATGGGTTTGGGGGGACTATTGTACATACACTGATTTGCTGGGTAGGCGTTAGTTAGTAAATATGGAGGGGGATGGTCAGGCGAGCATACACATGCAAAGGATTATGACCGACACAGCGTGTCGTGTCTTATCTGCAAACTGATTCGATGTACTCTGGTCGCACCAAGGTTGCAAGGTCTGTATAACTCTTCCAGATTAGGTACAATAATATGTAACTGCCCACCATTACTACACCCTGTATTACCATTACCTCATTACGTTTCACCAAGCGCATGCTCTCGAAATCATGTTGGAGAGCAATATTCTAGCTTCTCCAAAAAAGCTCGCCTAGACGACCAACGCATCGCACATCCGAACAATACCTGCCTCACCCTGACCCTCACGAACATGAAACGATCCATGCTCCTACCCCATCTGCGTATTGGGAGCCTGAGCCCACGCCAGCCTGCATAAAGGAGAGCGAAAATTGGTTCACGCTGCTAGCCAGCCAGCTAACCTTTCTGTCTCCCCCATATTCGGCCGGCAACGCGTTGCAATCAAAAGTGCCAAAGATTGGTGTTGTTCCTGGATAGACCTGCTGGAGTGCCGAACTGTTCCAGGGAATAGACCCAGCGCCGTCTGTCAGAGAGAAGACCATACCGGAGTTTGAGAGCAGCTCTTGCTCGGAGCCGCTGAAGTCGAAGCATGGATACCCCGATGGTAAGGTACTACAGAATGGGAGCCGGAACTGCAGCGCACACAACTTCCCAGCGGTGGGAGCAAAAGAGCTTGGTATCCTGTACGTGAGCATGGTGCTTTTCGTGGGTGTGATTGATACATTTGCTGATGTGTCAGATATCCCGTCCTCTGTAGGGAATCCGATCTGGATGGGGGCAATCGATGGAGCCGAACCTGCCACCATACATGAAGCAGAGGCACTTGTGGACGTGTTGGATGTGCTCGATGGCGCCAGTGTCGTTCTTGAGACGGCAAAGGTCGTAGTGTCGGCTAGGCTCGATGATATGGATGTTGCTGTTGCTGAACCGGTAGCCAATGTAGCATTTGCCGCAGCTCTAGAGCTAGTTGTGCTCGCAGAGCCTAGTATTTTTTGTGTCACATCAGGGGTGCTTGTGATGCCAACAATCGTTGTCTTCGTGGTCGTTCTCATGGCAGAAGGTGCCGAGACTGGGTGATCATCCGGAGCAAAGCACCCCGAAGTCTGGTCTTTTGCAAGCAAAACCAGTTCCAGGCAATCCGAGGTCGCCACCTTCGACGATGAGTAAACTCTATAGCCGCCATTGTTGCTGAAACCTGCTGAACAGGCAACAAAGGCAGCGTTTCCACCGTCATAGGTAAGCTCGCTCAAGGTGTCCAAACTATGCTCCAATTTGAATCGTGAGGGGGCAACTGCATCAGCACGGCACTTGAATTGGTGTCCAGGTTCTTCCACAGAACACTTATTTCCAAGTGAATCAGAGATAGTGCCAGTGGACTTCTCGAGACAGAGGGTCACTGGCTGGCTGGCTCCTCCAAATACAAGGTCGCCGGTCTGGGTCTCTCGGAGGGCCCCTCCGAGCGTGCCATCCTTGATGAGGTTGAAGCAACAGCGCGACGAAGCTTGCTGTGGGCGGATCATTGCTGCTACGCTCATCAGAAGAGCCAGAAGTGGACACGGCTTCATGATGGGTAGGTCCTTGGCAGATCTTCCCAAGGATATGAGATGACGTGGCGTTACGAGAGATATGACTTCAACAGGTGATGGCGAGGAAGTGATCGGCATATAAACCGTCTTGTCGAGTGTTTGCAAGCGAGCTGAGGAGGCTGGATGTGTGTGAGAATGGCGGGTTGGCGCTAGGGAAGGTCGCGAAGAGACTGCCAAACAGACAGAAACGAAGGAAAGAATACGCCGGTGAGGTTGGGTGGCTTAAAAGAAGTAGAAATATCGGTGACATAAATGATTCAAACGATTGTGTGGGACTCGGGAGGTTGACAGCGGAATGCTGCGTGGGAGGCGTTCTTGCTAAAAGGTAAGACAAAGTGGAAGGCAGGGGCTGGATGGAACAACGTGAAAAATAGTAGAACTAGCCGACTTCTAAATAATGAACAGACAGGACGGAATGCTCGGTATGAGTAACGAAAGTGGAAAGACCAAGCGACATTCAAAGAACACAGAATGCATCTAAAATGAACGGAAGGAAGCTGCCACCAGTGTTAAAAAATTACTGACTTACATTGACAGTTCACACAACTTCTATTTCGTGACACAAGGTCAAGACACGACGGATAGGGATTATATTGCAATATCTACGTGCATCGAATTGTGAGAATTCATCTGCCACTCAAAAGTAAATACCTGGAAACCACGCCATCTGGTCACCTGTCACAACTCACTCTACTGGGTGCAACATCGAACGACCACAACGCGTATCACACACTAGAATACTGTTAAACATAGAACCCGATTGGAGCGACCTTCTTGCGCCACAAAAAAAAAACATAGAAGTAAACGGCACGATATAGTGTGCCATGAATTGAGTGTCTTGGTCCTTTGCGGGGTGATTTCCTGTCGCTTCTCATCTAATATATCTCCTAAAGTATGGGTATCATCACATGAATTCATAAATCATAACTCATCCGTACGTATCGTCATCATCCAAAGGCCAAACAGCTGTTCTTGGAAACGACCAAGTTGGGGCCGGTGAAGGCGTCGGCTCCTTGATTTGGGTGCCATTGTCAAAGGACGACATCTTTGCCTGATCCTTGTCAACAGGACCACTGTGTAGCAAAGAACCCTGGCCAGCTCGTTGTGCGGCCTTATTCTGTTCCATTCTGGCCATCACTTCTTCCAAAAAACCATTGCCTGCCTCGTTGTCCTCTGACTTCGCATTATCAGGCTGTTCGAGATGGTCAAGGCGTTTCTTGTAGAAAGTGTCCAGGCAATTGCGGCGATCTTCTTGTGTCATGCTCTCAACGGCTAATGCGAATTCCGTCGCATTTGAGAAACCAAACGTCTTCGCCATCGTACAGAACTGCCGCTGCATGACGTCCTCAGGGGGGTTGTACCGAAAGCTGATCGATGTGGTGCCCGCACCCTCATCCTCACTGTCAAAGACGGCACGACCAATAGGACCCGCGTCCTGACTACCCTCTAGCTGTGCCTGCCGAGACAGGCGATCTTCGATTTTGGAAGACCCTACAACTTCTGAGTTATCGTGAGTGTATTCGACACCAGCAGATGCGAGAATCGCCTGGATGGCATCGCTTTTTCGTTTTGACTTCGCCCCTATTGTGGAGTCAGGGCGCTTAGCCTTATCGTCCTTCGTCAGCAAGGCAGCCAATTGACTCAACCCTCCGTTCCCGTCGTCGGCATCTTCTTCCTGCTTGATGACTTGGGTGTCATCGTCCTTGACCGCCTTTTCCATATCAATATCCACCAGATTCACGCCAGCCTTTGCCTCGGCTATGTTGGTTTTGTTGACAATCTCCCGTAGTACGATCTGATCGCCATGGAAGGCCAGCAAATTGCCGAGTCCGAAAATCTCACCCTTGCGTTCTTTATCTTGCTGGACACCCTTGAAGTAACGTCGTTCATTCGATGCATTATAGCCGATGTTTGCCTGCTGTTGTTTGTATATCTGTCGCGCATACGTAATTTCCTCGATGGTGCCCGCAGAGATTAGTCGGTACACATCCACATCTCGAACTTGGCCTATTCGATATGCGCGATCTTGGGCCTGGAGATCATAGGCCGGGTTCCAGTGAGGGTCCATGATGACCACTTTGTTGGCCGAAGTAATGTTGAGACCGACACCTCCAGCTTTGGTGGATATAAGAAACACGAACTGATTCGGATCCGCGTTGAAATCATCAACTGTTTGTTGGCGTTCCTCATAACTGAGGGAGCCGTCAAGGTAACTGACACTGTAGCTCGTATTGCTGAATAGATGCTGAAGGACCCTGAGCAATCTAACGCTGTGAGAGAAGACGAGGACTTTGTTGCCGCTTCCATGCCAAAACCGCAGCAACTTCTTCAGAACGACCCATTTCCCGCAATACTCCGGATCAGAAAGACTGAGGAGTGAGTCGCGGTTGTTGTAAAGAGTGCGCCAATTGTCAGGCACCGCAGCTTGGAGATACTTGAGGTCACGCGTCTGCTTGGTGCTTACTTCGGTATGTTGGGGGATCAGCAGAGTAAGATGGTTCGATAGCTTTTGCAGCGACATGACGATAGGAAAGACCAATGCTCTCCAACTATCCCCATTCGCATTCACTATGTGACAACAGAATCCACGTTTGTTACCAGAGCCGCACTCGCAGACTTCATGAGCCGTCTTCACGAACTCAACCAGCGGGCTAGTCACCAGATTCTCGTAAGCCTGCCGCTGAATTTCTGATAATGGACAGAAAACAACCTTGTCACTCTTCTTCGGTAGTTGGTCGGCGATGAGGCTTTTCATACGTCGCAAAAAGAATCGAGGCAAAAGATTCTCCTTGAGCATTCTGGCAGTTTTCCTACCAGTGCTCAATTGCTGTTTCGTCGCGTCGTGGGACTGCCCAATAGTAAGGGGCTTGCAAATGGTCTGCTTCCACTCGCCCATAGTGCCCAGGACACCGGGATTGGTCCAATTAAGGAGAGTCCAAAGCTCTTCGTATCTATTTTGTATCGCAGTACCGGTCAAGCCGATGCGACACAATGCGTTGACCTCGTTCATTGCGCGAGTCACCTCGGCCTTGACGTCTTTGATTGAATGGCATTCGTCGGCTACCACTACATCCCAAGGCACTGAATTCACCTGGTCGCGGTTGTTTTTGTATGTCGTGTATGTTGTGATTAAAATCTCGATTCTGCCAGCTCGAGCACTGTCAAGGACATCTTCTTTGCCCGTACCATGGTAGAGGTCGGTATTCCACCAACCCCAACGATTCAGTTCATTCTTCCAGTTCTGGGTCAAGGAGCCAGGGCAAATAATCAGGGTACGAGGATACCAACGTTCGGTCGCCCGTCGAAATTTGCGCATTCTCTTGGCGTCTCTTTTGCCACCAGTCTTGCCATAGGCCACAGTAAGGAATGCGGCGACTTGCACCGTCTTCCCTAATCCCATATCGTCGCCAAGGATACCTCCCTTTTGGTAGACGAAGAGCTCATGCAGGAACTCCACTCCCTCGATCTGATAGTCACGCAGGTACTGCGCGATCGACGCGGGAATCACTCCGAGAGTTCCTTTGATCTGAATATCTTTGTAGCCCCGGCATGGTTGGACCCCGCTCAATGGGTCAAACTGAGGCTTCTCCTCCAGTTTTTCCAGCTCCTCATCTTCAGAGAATTGTAGGTCACTGTAATCGGGTGCCAGACGTAAGCCTGCTTCCTTAAGGGCCTCACAACCCTGGTCAAAGTTTCGTCTTCGAGATTGCAGGTACTGAGGCAACGACTTCTCGGGTAGATCCTCCTCCAAGTCCGGTGAGCTGGCGGCTTTACGCTGTGTTTTCCCCTTCCCTCGATCTTTGTGCGCTGCAGCTGTTGTAGCTAAGCCCTTACCCTTGGAGTTGCGCGATGCTTTTGACTTTTGTAGTTTTCGCCTCTGAAAGGCCTCAAACGTAACGTCGTCCTCATCGTCGGTCCAGTCAACTTTATCAAATATTTCATCTTGAGGCTTTCGCTTTTCTAGCTGGGTTGGATTGCTGGAGGTGGCGGGTGCGGAATCGCGTTCCGATTCAGAAGCTGTGGTGAAATCATTCGAGATGTCAATGGCAACCGACCTGCACGCCATGATTTGGTGGTAGACTGTTGCGATTGAAGCAGTATGGGAACTGAAGCTGGTACCATTTCATGACAATGGAAGGTTAATTAGAAGTGTAGAACAAAGGTTGAATTCATTGCCTCCAGCGCAGCAACACGCTATGGGCAGTCGCGCTGTCACGTGACTCTACTCACTCAAATCGGGCACTGCGACAACGAGATGACCTAGCTTGAAGATGATATCTAAGCTTGATTCGTGTACTTACTTCAAGCTGCTCGTCTGCTCAGGTCAACCTCTCCGATGCAGCCTCACTTGGTGTTCTTTCGTGGACACGAGGAGATTAGCAATGAATCACAAGACACTTTCGTGACGAGTTCCCTCGCCCTGATGCCCCGGCATTTGGAGAATATCTCAAGGCGAATGCTGTACGTTGTTTCAGTGGCCTTGACGGGAATATTAGCTATTGAGATACTGTTCCGTAAAGGCTTTCTATGCGTGACCATCACCACTGATATGCTATCGCTTGGGATCAACATGCCATGCAAGGCCGTCGTTTTCATGGAAGATATGGTATTCATACGGCTTTGAACTACCGAAAGGCGTCGAAGCGTGCTGGCTGCAGAGGCTTTGATCTCTTGGGAAATGTGGTACTCGCCGACATTAAGCCACGAGGAATATTTGAGATCATGTCTTCGAGACTTCCTGATCTGAGAGGGGTCAAGTTGTCCTCTTAACAAAACTCCGAGTGTAAATAACAAGATCCGCAAAGGCTCTGTCCACATCATCTTGAAGAATTTCACCTTGATTTTGTCGATCGTTGTCGCGAGCTTAAAGAATTATACCAACAACGAAAACCATAGGTAGCGATACTGAAGCCGGAGGCTTTGGCTTTTCAGCTAACGGCGCATCTGAAGTACCCAATGCCGAGCACGGGACTTTAGAACATGCCCAGAACTTAGAAGGCCTTTGCTATGTTGTTAGAAGAGCATGACAACAAAACTGTGGAAACAGGCAAGTTGATGGCCTAAGAACTGGCATGGCAAAGAGATGTACGGGCATGTACTAACCTAGATCGCATCTGAAACGTAAAAAATGGAAACGACATTCCTCACTACAGTATGTATGTTGGCCATCCTAGCCGTCGATCTGGTAACCTAAGGAGCTGCCAGCCAGCTGGATCGATAAATCGCATGCAAGGTTGTATTCCGCCCTATAACGAACGGGGTTGAAGACGGGCCCATGGAAGGGGGTACTTGGATACTTGCTGAGTGCTTAGGTCTAGCCTAGCACTGCAGATTGACGTAAGCACACCCTGTGACGTTTTCACTCTAGGACCAAGTCCCGCCGTCATTAGCAGGTTCTTTGCACAAAGGCCCAACCCGATCGGCATTTTCGGCATGCTTGGGTCCAGGCTGATATTGACGGACGGAGGCACTTGTGAATACATACCTGTAGCCTGTGTAATAAGAACAAGATTCATTACATTAGGACATCAGCTGAGCTATTCTATGTCATTTCACTTCAGACCAGACGGGCCGCGGTAGAAAGAAAAAAAACAAGGCTTATGTACTTATTCGGATGCTCCTGAGGATTGCTTATTCCTATTCCCACTTTGCTTACAGCACAAACGAAGCTCAGCTCTCTTCACCAGAAAGGCTCCGTTTGACCCGACCAACCCTCTCAACTCCATCATTCTGCTGCTCCTAAATTCATCTGCCTGATTCATTCCTAATCTGCCTACTTACTTGACTTACGTGTTCTAGTCGTACTTTGAGCCTGGCGATCAGCAATCCAACCTGCGCCGCCTGGACGAAGCCACAATAGCTGACCCCTAGTGACCGGGGTTGCACTGAAGACCGCCCAGAAGCACTGCCACGGTCCCGTCGTCACCAAAACTCAGGCGGGCGGGCTCCCAAAATCGACTCCCCCCCCCATTTTGAAGTACACCCAGAACCCAACCGAACTTGCGTATACCTTCCATGCAAGCATTTGGCGCAAAGGCAATAACAGACTCAACCTTCGCGAGTTTCCAACTTTCTGGACGTCTGGAAACTTAGACTACCACGCTTTCAGCAATATCACATTTATCAAGCATCTGCGTTTCTACCGGCTGAATCCCAGCAGCAGTCACATATCCCGCCAGCGACGAGTTTGCCCTCGATAGTCTCCCATTTCTACCCCGCCATCCGGCCACCCTATACGGAATACAGTCAAGATGAGCTTCAAGGGGTTCCAGAAGACCCTTACCCGGGTGCGTATTAAGAAGTGCAATTTTAATACGCCTATGCGATCTTGGCTGCAGGTAAACTAATATTGCGCCGCTGGTATGATAGGCACCGCAACAATTCCGCGCCAAATTTAACATGGGCGAGCACACCAAAGATGCCGTATACATCGATGCCGAACGTCGGTTCCAAGAGATGGAGGCCGAGACAAAACGCCTCCACGATGAGTCGGAAAAGTACTTCAAGGCCATCAATGGCATGCTCGCCCACCAGATCGAATTCAGCAGAGCCATGACGGAAATCTACAAGCCCATCTCAGGCCGCATGTCCGACCCCGATTCGCTGGTAGTCCACGGCAACCCCGAAGGAATCCGTGCCTGCGAGGAGTACGAGGCCGTGGTCAAGGATCTCCAAGAGTCCCTAAAGCCAGAGCTGGAAATGATCGAAGCGCGCGTCATCCGCCCTGCCGACGAGCTCCTCGACGTCATCAAGGCTATCCGGAAAACGGCGCTTAAACGCGACCACAAGCAACTGGACTACGATCGCCACCGACAGACCCTGAAGAAGCTGCAGGACAAGAAGGACAAGACGGCCAAGGACGAGAAGGCCATGTGGAAGGCAGAGACTGAAGTCGAAAACGCGACACAAGAGTACAACTACTTCAACGATTTGCTCAAAGACGAGCTTCCCAAGCTGTTCACGCTTGAACGGCAGTTCATCCAACCTCTGTTCCAATCGTTTTATTATATGCAGCTAAACATATTCTACACGCTCCATGAGAAGATGCAGAGTTGCGATATTGGGTACTTCGACCTTACCCTCGATATCGAAGAGGCCTTCCACCAGAAGCGTGGCGATATTCAAGAGCAGATAGAGAAGCTGAGCATCGTGAAGTTCAAGACGACGGGGCAGAAGAGGCCGCCAAAGTACGGCCGTCCAGCATTGGAAGCTGGCAAGACACCTGCAGCCATTACTGCTGGGCCCTCTTCAACCAACTCGACCTCGTCAATGCCGCAGATAGAATACCCCCAACAAGAGGAACCCGAGCCTGCAGCCGATCACCCTCCCCCACCATATTCTGTAACCAAACCCTCTGTTGCTTCGCCCATGTCTCCATCAATGAAAAGCCCCACATCGCCTGCTCTGGCGGCGGCTGCTGCTGCGAAAGCGAAGCCCCCACCGCCGAAGCCGAAGCCTAAGCGACTAGCTGGAGCGCCGACGGGGGCGGAAATGGTCACGGCACTTTATGACTACTCGGCGCAAGCAGAAGGAGATTTGACTTTCAGGGCAGGTGACGTGATAGAGATTGTTCAACGGACACAGAACGAGAATGAGTGGTGGATCGGGAAGCTGAACGGAAAGCAGGGCCAGTTCCCCGGTAAGTATACCTGTCCATCAATTGGCTGAGATGGTATTCTTACTGACGAGGGACTTCCAGGTAATTATGTGAGAGTTGGCTAGAAACCCGCTCCCTCTCAAGCGCGACGGTCTTGTCCTAGACAGACCACTACATAATGTTGTAATTACCCACGTCTTTTTAGGTTGCACTTATAGAGAGAAGAAGCATGGAGCAGCTACACGACTCAGGCTAAAGATGAGCAACAATGTCAACTCAGGTCAGCAATACCCAGTAAAGAGGATAGCCCATTGACAAGAGAAGAGATAACGTTCATCTCCTCCTTATCGTCCATACAGAGCAACATGTGTGTGTAGTGCCCCTGACCCAACTATCAGAATGTGGGCCGTTCACCGGTTTCACTTTGGCAAGCTGAGTTTGCTCCAACTGAATCGTGCATCATCCCGTCTTTTGGTCATACCAATCGAATCCGAAGTCTCGAGTGAACCTGCAGTCCGACGGCTCTCCGTATGGTATGGTATGTAAGGGTACTGTGGCGCACCTGAGTGTCTTGAGATTCGCATGTACGCCTTTCATCATGACTATTGACCGCCATTTACGGGCCATGATTTCTTATTCCAGCGTCACACGTCACACTGCAGCCATTTCATCCCATCAAGCACAGAAGATGAGATCCCTGTCATTAGTACATAAACCCGAGGGCCCGGGAGTTTGTCCTCGCTTTGCTGAGGCATTAAAGACCGTTGGGAGGTGTGTTCTACTTGAGAAGTGGCAATCAATAGGAAATCGCGTATATCCAAAAATAACAGCACAGCGGACTAGTCGGTCCTATATCCGAGGAAAAGGCACTGGTTGAAACAAGAAAAGACGTGGGAAAACATAGACATGGCGAACACCGAGGGCTCAGCACCGGCGCATTACGATAGTTTCGCAACGTCGTACGACGAGATATGGCGGGTTCCTGGGATACGTCCCCTTTTGCCCCTTTTGACCTCAACCCTCGAGGCCGTAGGGCCACATAGGGACATCGCGGTTCTGGACCTTGCGTGCGGAACGGGGATCGGGCTGCGCGTCATGCACGCCCTGGGCGCCCGCCGCCTCGTCGGCGTGGACATCTCGACGCAGATGCTCGAGGTGGCCAAGTCGACCACGCCCCCCGGCACTGAGCTGTACGCAGCCGACTGCGCGCGCCCGCTGGCGCAGACGGTGCCGGCCCTGGCGCAGGAGCAGGGCCGCTTCGACGTGGTGCTGGGCATGTGGCTCCTCAACTACGCGCCCACGGCCGCCGAGCTCGGCGGCATGTGGGCCAACGTCGCCGCCTACCTCAAGCCCGGCGGCCGCTTCGTCGGGACCATGGAGAATCACGAGGCCGTGCTGGCGCCCCGGCTCCAGAGCGGCAAGTACGGCGTCACCGAGACGGCGCTCAACCCCCTGCCGGGCGGCCACGGTGACGACGGGTTCCAGGTGCACCTCCGGTTCCTGACGGACCCCGTCGTCGAGTTCGACGCGTTCCGCATGAAGAAGGACGTCTTCGAGCGGGAGGCGGCCAGGGCCGGCATGATCAACCTGCAGTACAAGCAGCCCGGCCTCGACGAGGTGCGACAGATGATTGCCGAGGGCATAGGCGGGCCGGAGGCGGCGGACGAGGCGTGGTGGGCGGAGCTGCTCGACGAGGCTCCTAACCTGGTGGTCATGGCGAAGAAGCAAGGTGTCTCGCAGTCGTGGCTTTCGAATTGACTCACTCCGACCTGAGCCAGATATGAGACAATCCCATTTCTTCTTGCGCCTTCTGAGGCCAAATACTATGTATTTATAACTTTCTTTCATAGATGGCAATCGCGGTTATCATCCTTCTCATTCGATTGGCTGGTCGGGTCTCACTTCGTCATGGAGGAGTTGTTGATGTTGTTGTTTATTTGCACCCGCATCACTGGCGGACCTGGATTGTTTACTTCCACCTCCGTCTATATTCATCACCTCGCTGGCGGCCTGCAGCCATAATACAAAAACCCATTACATAGCTTCCCCCAGGTTTTGATCTCCGTATGACAGTTGTCGCATTCGTTTCACTTCGTTCGGTCCACTGTACGTTTCGTTTCATTAGGTAAGAGAGGTTGGTTGACCAAAAACAAGGATCTTGCCTCCAGACAAACAGGCTATACGAAAACAATGCCATTGTTCATCGGCCTCATCAAAATTCCTGAAAGACAGAGGGCTTAGGCCTTAGAAGGGCTCTTGCGTTTCTGAAGGAGGAGAAGGCCTTCTGTTTAGTTCTTTGAGCTAGTTTTTCGAAATAATACCAGCCATCGCGACATTAAAGACGTCAGCAACAGCGACACCCACAAACTGGGCGTGCATACTCTTTGCCTTGAGATTTCCAACCCAAACTCATTGCTATTCAGGAAGGGCGAGGTAACCATGTCCTCTTCTTCGCGGCACCACCGTCGCGGGCACGCCCCCAAGGATTCGGGCATCAGCATGGCAGCCAAGCCGGAGCCGGACGCCGCGCCAACACCACCGCCTTCGTCATCGTCGAAGAAGGAAGACTATTTCATCTGTGAGCGCTGTAAGCAGCCTCGCGCGGTCTATCGTCGGCTCCCATACCTGAATACGGGCGACTTCGTATGCGACTACTGCCACCAGCCGCCGACCCTGAAAGAGGTCCGCGATGTCTCGATCGTCTTCGAGATGAAGTGGTGCCGGCAGGGGAACCACGAGGCGCCCGCCATCAACTTCCGTGACGAAGGCAACATGAGCTGCTACCACTGCGCGGACAGGTGCGCCTTGTACCCGTCAAAACCTCTGCCCGGGCTGCCTCTGCGGCCAGACTCGGACTCTCGTTGGGGGGAAGGGGCGGCGGCGGCGGCCCCTGGAAATGAAATGGAGCAACAGAACCACGGTTATCATCATCACCATCACGCTGTAACGCAACAACGGCAACGGCAGGAGGAGAGACCGCAGATCCAGTACTACTCTGGTTCTTACAAACCCCGGGGGCATTTTGAGAACTCGTCTCGTCCTCCGAAGACATTACAGACCTATCATCCGCAAGTTCGCCCTCCTAACATGGGGAACTATACAATTAAACCAAAAAAGTCCGCGCCGCTACAGCGATTGGACCCAAACACTGAGTTGAGAGACCGACCCCAACCCCAGCCCGAACCCAAGATACGTCCCGTCTATGGTGGTCGTACATACCACGAAGTTCCAAATCCCAACGAAGAAACGCCACTGAAAACTCGGCGACGCCCTTCGATGACTAGCCACCACGAGCCACGAGCCTTACCTCATGATGACATCTTGAAAACCTTCCCACCACCACCCTCAAAAGCGGTCTCTGCAAACCGAACACCCAGCACAAAAGCCCAGGCCCATCATTATCATAAACCCCAGCAGCAGCAGAAGCCTCCGCAGCAGAGGCGGCAGAAGGAGAATCAGCGCCCACCGCCCCAAAGTTCCTACGATATACCCCCTCTGGTCCCCTCTTGGGAGTCTGATACTCATTACTATCAACCCCACCACCACCAAAACCCGCCTCAACAGCAGAGACAGCGACCCCAGTCACCGCCGCCGCCGAAGCGCCCAAAGCCCAAAACCCAATACGACAAGCCCCCCGCCGCGCCCTCCTGGGAGCTCAAGATGCGCCGCGCGCTGGAGCAGAAGAAACCGAAACAACAGCACCACAACCGCAGCCACAGCCTCGAGCCGCAAGCCTCGACGGAGCAGGCGCGCGCCGACAGCGAGGTGCTGGGCCCGCAGGCGACGTGCCCGGCGTGCGGCAAGCACCGCCCGACGTACAGCGAGCTGATCGAGGCGTACGGGTTCTGCTTCCACTGCCTGCGGCGGCATCTGATGGCGGCGGGCGAGCTGCTCAAGTGCCCCTCGTGCCGCCAGCTGCTGACGCGGCAGGACTTCATGAAGTACGACCGCGACGGGCTCGTGGTCAAGCGGCGCACCGAGGAGTGCGTGGGCTGCCAGTGGCGGCATCGGAACGGGGCGAAGAAGCTGAGCGCGGTGCTGTGTGGGGGGCCGGGGTGGGTTGATACGTCGTAGAATCCAGGCTAGAGGGAGGAGGGCCCCCCTTTCGAGGGCGGGTAGGAACTGTTGGGGTAAACCAGGGGCTATGATACAATCTTCAGGGGTCTAGACTGATTTTCTCTCTCTTCTGTTATTGGCAAAACAAAATAAAATAGGACAATGATTTAGGGTATAGCGGTATTGAGGAAATAGGAACGAGACAGAGGGTAGTATGAGTCGCCAGAAGCGATCAATCAATGCATCATTATCAAGTAGAAATCAATGAATCAACTCATTCACTCATGCGCAGCTAAAGTAGATCCAACGGGTTAACATGGCCTTTCGTATAACGCATGACTCTAGGGCTACGAGGCTCGAGCTATATGAAATTCGAGTCTGATTCTACGGCTGTAGCCACACTTGTCAACCAAAGCAGTGCGTATTCGCATATAACCTTCTCACAAGAGGCAGTGCTGCAGTTCGTACCGATCACACCTCGTATTGATAACCTGACCCATCGATGTCCGTTGAAAACCCTTTGACCTGAACGCCGGCTGGTACGAAAACCCCCTTACGACAATCGCCGGACTGCAATCAATGCTCCTTAAGCCACTTCAACATTTGCTCATGCGCAGTGGCTTGCGCGTCCTTGATATGAGCGTCCTCGTAGTCACCAATCACAGCAAAACCTGCATCAGAGTAAGTTTTCTCGCCGCTAATATACTCAGATTTCAAGTACGTACCATGTGGAACTCCAGGATAAACCTGGACTTCATGCTCCAGGTTGGCCTTGGACATCAAATCCTCGCCCTTCGTTCTCACCTCGTCAGGAAACATGGGATCGTTCTCTACGCAGACCAGACTGATAGGCTGCTTCAGTCCCTCGAAGTCGCTTGGGGAAACCAGTGTCGCATGTGCCAAAGCACCGGCCTTGATGAAAGGACCCTTGTTGTGCAGGCCGGCTCCTTCGCCAGCCTCTTCGTCGGCGGGCTTTTGCGCGCCCGACCAGCCCGCCTGCGCCGGAGTGCGCTCGGCCGCCAAGAGCAGCACGTAACGCGCGCCGAAGCAGTAGCCGACGGCGTAGACGCCATCGCCCGCCGCCACGGCGTCTGCGAACTCGGACTTGCAGGCCTCGATGACCTTCTCGAGCAGCGGCATGACCTTCTCCTCGGTGTGGCGGGCCAGCCACATGTCGATCATGAAGGACTTGGCGGTCTCGACGGCCTTCAGCTTGAAGTTGTCGAGGAAGGAGGTGGAGGCCTCGGCTTCGGGCAGGGCGGCCGAGTTGGGGGCCGGGTCGCCGCCGAACATGTCGGGCATGACGACCACGAAGCCCTCGTCGGCGAACTTGTCGGACTGGATCTGGTTGTTGGCGGACTGGAGGCCGGTGCCGCCCGTCAGGAGCAGCAGGAGCTTCGCCGGGGAGGTGGGATAGGAGGCGGGCTTGGAGATGTAGGCCTAGTGTCCGGTTTATTTCAATTAGCTAGGCCAGCACGTTTGCGATGGCTTCTTGGGACTCTTTACGTCGACATCGCCGAGTTTGCGGATCTCACCCCGAGGGGCTTCGCCAGCAGCTACAGTGGCCTAGACGTCAGCAAAACGGTCTGAACCAGCGAGTTTCCAGTTCAAAGTGTAGGGATGTAGGTGATGGAGCCAAGCATACGAGTTGGCCTGTCGGTGGTGCAGTGCTCGCCCATGGTAGGGCCTGTCTGGGCAGGCGTGTCGCCGGGGATGATCGTCTCATTCGCATCGCTCTCGGGAGCCTTTGTCGCTAACTCGGGCTCAGACATGATGACTTCTTTAAAGTAGAAAGTACCTCCCTGGTGAGTTACGATTATATAGATAGAATGAGTATCGGAGGTTTGTCTAAACTTGGCCTGCTAAGTCGCGGTATAACATGCAACTTTGTTGACGTTGGCGTGAAGAGGTCCGGAACAGAATGCAAAGGAATGGCTGTAATTAGTACAGGACCCTGAGTTCGGTGGTTTCACCGCAACAAGTGCGGCATCGCGGGGTGACGTCGTAGGTTCACTCAACTCAAAACATTAGCATTCCTTCCCCAAAAATTACCGACACTGTATATCTACATTTCTGATGAGTATTACAGAATATCTTCCTATTCGTTCATCAGGAATACTACAAATTGGAGCGGGTTGATAGCTCATCTCGTCGGATATCGTCCTGTATCTATATTTACCCTCTGCCTATTTCGTATGTCTCTATGCACAGCTGTATCTGCTAACCTAAAGTAAGAAGTAAGAACAGCCCCGCGGGGCCCATCCCAGTGATCCCAATGCCTCGAGAATGCTTGCCCCGCGCGGTAGGTGCCTAGAGTACATCTTAGTAAGTGGCGGCTCTCAGCTGGCAGAGTGGGCGAAAAGTAAAGATAGTACGGGGCACGCTAAGGCTGCCGGGTTTTATCAGCTGTCGGGTTTAGGAAAACCACTTAAACAATTGCACCACGAACCTCGCCCCGTCGCGTCTGGATGTCGCGTCCCGTTTTCTCTCCCAACTTTCGGCGTATAGACAAGCCCCGAAAAACACCGTCCCTTCTCTAGACTTCGCAGAGCGGAACATATCCTCGTTTTTACACACCAGACCTTGGCTATCACCTATCTTTGTCAGACCTTGTTTTTGGTATTGAGAACTTGACCTCAGAATGTCTGTTGCAGAGGCCAAATCGGCCATAACGCAGGGCGCCTTAGAGTATGGCCACTCTCCTCCCCTTCGCGCTTGCTTGAGCCTGTGAACTGACGCATCTACCGCAGGGCCGTCTTCGACGACACCAAGAATGTCGACCAGCGCTTCCCAGTCCCCGTCTTGCAATGCCTCCAGATCAAGCCCTTAGCTGCCCAGCCCGCGGGTGGAGCCAACGTCGAACGTTACCGAGTTGTCCTCAGCGATGTGCGGAACTACGTCCAGTGCATGCTTGCGACACGTACGTTATGCCTGCCCTCTCACCCCGGGAATCGCCCTTTCTGACAACTAAATAGAAGCAAACCACGTCATACACGAGGGCCAGCTGGTCCGAGGTTGCATTGTGCGCGTCAAGTCTTACCAGGCCAATTCCGTGAAGGGCAAGAAGTAAATACCTTGCCGCCGCCCTCCTCACTCTATCCATACTAATGAGTTTGGCCAGCATTCTGATTATTCTTGACCTTGAGGTTGCCGACAATCTCGGAGTCCACGACCGTATCGGCGAGCCTGTCGCGTTTGAATCCAAGCCAGCAGCTCAAGACGGCAATACTACCATTGGTGGCTCAGGCTTCTATGGTGCCAAATCCGAATCTCCAGCCGTCAAGTCAGAGTCCCTCCCTTCTCGAAGTGCGCCTCAGAAGAGCGGTTCAGCAAACCACGGCGGTGCTGTCATTTACCCCATCGAAGCCCTCTCCCTTACGCACACAAATGGACCATCAAGGCTCGAATTTCCGCCAAGTCGGATATCAAGACGTGGCACAAGCCTTCTGGCGAAGGAAAGCTGTTCTCGGTCAATCTCCTCGACGAGAGCGGTGAGATCAAGGCGACCGGGTTCAACGAGCAATGCGATCAGTACTACGACATGCTGCAGGAGGGCAGTGTCTATTATATCAGCAGCCCTTGCCGCGTACAACTTGCCAAGAAACAGTTCAGCAATCTTCCGAACGATTACGAGTTGACGTTTGAGCGCGACACGGTCATCGAGAAGGCAGAGGACACTTCTAATGTGCCCCAGGTGCGCTACAACTTTGTCAACATCCAGAAACTCCAGGATGTCGAAAAGGATAGCACCATCGACGTTCTCGGTGTTCTCAAAGAAGTTGGCGACGTGAATCAGATTGTCTCCAAGACGACGCAAAAGCCATATGACAAGCGAGAATTAACCCTAGTTGACGACTCCCAGTTCTCCGTACGCGTTACCATCTGGGGCAAGTCCGCAACTGCTTTTGATACCCAGCCCGAGTCAGTGGTGGCTTTCAAGGGTGTGAAGGTGTCGGACTTCGGGGGCCGCTCGCTGTCGCTTTTATCTTCAGGTACCATGTCTGTAGACCCTGATATCGAAGAGGCGCACAAGCTCAAGGGTTGGTACGACTCTCAAGGAGCAAGCGGAAGCTTCAACACACACAACAACATGTCATCCATGGGCGCGGCGACAGGTCGTCAAGATCAGACCAAGTCCATCTTGCAGGTTAAGGATGAGAACTTGGGCGTGGAAAACCCGGGAGGCGACTACTTCAACCTGAAAGCAACTGTTGTTTACATCCGTCAGGAAAACTTCTGCTATCCTGCCTGTATGAACTCAGATTGCAACAAGAAAGTGATGGACTCAGGCGACGGTACGTGGCGATGTGAGAAGTGCCAGGCCGACCACCCTCGACCCGAATACCGCTACATCATGAGCATCAACGTCAACGACCATACAGGCCAACTATGGCTCAGTTGTTTCGACGAGGTCAGTCGTATTATCATGGATGGTATGACTGCCGACCAGGCCATGGAGTTGAAGGAGAACGACGAGCCCTCACTGGCTGCTAAGTTCGAGGCTGCCAACTGTACCAAACTCAACTTCCGCGTGAGAGCAAAGATGGATACATATGGAGAGAACCAGAAGTAAGTTACTGCCAACCTACAGCAACAACAACTTCCAACGACTAATTTGTTTGTATCAGGATACGATACCAAGTGATGAATGCGACACCGCTAGACTACAAGTCGGAGGCCTTGCATCTGGCAGACATGATCAAGCAGTTTGACATCAACTCATGATCGACTGCGTGATACGATACTGTATTATTGGTAGCAGCTGAGCAAGTCATGATTGCACGTAATACCACTGGTGTTATGCATACAAGCGCAATCGATGGGGTACGTTTTGTTGGTTTTGGGATTCAGAAGGTATGGGAGAGGTATGGGATGATACAAGTATCAGCCATCATACACTAGATGAAGAACTACAAGAAGACTACACTTGACTATATCCGTGGTGTATACGATATATAGCGCGGAGGATAGAGGAAACGGTAATGAGATAAGATCAGTTATGTCTATAACCAAGAACGATACTTGGAGACTTCCTGCAGTGATCATACGCTCGATTCTGGTGACAGGCAGTCTGGCGGTTTCCTTGTGCTTGTTGCTATTCCAAGGCGAGATTTTGAGTGCGAAAATCAATCCTGAAAGAAGTATATGGGTCATAGTATCATAACACTTGGGGAGAGTACTTATTTATAAATTAAGCCGTGTCATGGATTTGGGATACGACAGCTTGTGTGGACTGCGCGAAGTTGGCTGTCACTCATGCGTTATCCTGGATCAGGATCAAATTGAGTAAGTAGGCATATTGATTGTATGTTCATGGGACGGTTTGATTAAACTGCATAAGCCCATCATGATTATCGGCCCCAGTTGATAGCTACTTCATCTACTACTCCCTACGAGATGGTGCAGATGATCTTGCCCGTGATGGAGTTGCTCTCCATCAGCTCGTGGGCCTTGACGATGTCCTCCCAGGGCATAACGGTGTCGATCAGGACCTTGAGCGCGCCGCCCTCCTGGAAGTGCGGGATGTACTCGGCCAGCTTGTCGCGCAGGCGGGCCTGGTAGTCGGGCTCGCGGCTGCGGAGGGTGGAGCCCTCGAGGCGGACGCGCTTGAAGAGCAAGGGGCCGATGTTGACGTCGGCCGGCAGGACCGAGCCGCCCATCTGGCCGAGGGAGACCCAGCGGCAGTCGCGGCCGGCGACGTTGAGGTTGCGTTGGAAGTAGGGGGCGCCGATGAAGTCGACGATGAGGTCGACGCCCTTGCCGCCCGTCGCCTCGAGGATGCGCCGGTCCCAGTCCTCGGCGGTCTTGTAGTTGTAGGCGGCCGTGGCGCCGAGCTCGCGCTCGACGAAGCGGCACTTGGCGTCGGTGCCGGCCGTTGCGAAGACGGCGGCCGCGCCCGCGTCGCGGCTCAGCTGGATGCCGGCGATGGAGACGCCCGAGGCGCCCGCGTGCCACAGCACCGACTTGCCGGCGCCGGCGAACTCGCCGACGAGGTGCAGCGCCTGCGTCGCCGTGATCCAGGTCTCGGGGATGGCGGCGGCCTGCTCCCAGCTCAGGTGGGCCGGCTTGTGCAGTAGCATCTTGGATGAGACGGCGATGTACTCGGCGTAGGCCCCGCCGTACGCCAGGCCGAACACGGCGTCGCCCACCTGGAAGTTGCCGTGGTCGCCGGCGCCCAGCGACTCGATGGTGCCCGAAAACTCGACGCCGAGGGTGAGGGGCGCCTGCGGGGGCAGCGGGTACTTGCCCTCGCGCTGCAGCAGGTCCATGCGGTTGAGGCCGAAGGCCTTGATCTTAACCAGGGCGTCCCCTTCCTTGGGCTCCGGCACCGGTGTGGCGTCGTTGATGAACAGAGCGGAGGCCGGACCCTTGCCACCCTTGGTGTCTGGTAGAATTGCGTGTAAGTGACGAACGGAGAGCTCGATTTCTTCTTTGGTTGCTACTCACCGACTGCCCTCATCTTTGAAGCTGCCATCTTTCTTTTTTCTCTTTCACTGTGTAAATAGACAGTAACGTAGGACAAAGCTGTGTCAGCCAAGACCAAATGTGACCTTGCTTTAGTAGTAATATATGTGACGAGAATGTGTGTCTCGGTCGTTGCGTCCTGTTCTGTTTCACGGTCACGACATGGGCAACACCGAAAAAGACCGAAGCCCCGTGTATGCTGCTTATTAACTCAATATAAAGTCCGACGTCACTCTTGCAGCTCTTTCAGCGACACGGCCTGAATGCGGGGGGCATTGCGATCAAGAGGGTCCACGGCAGGCGAAGCTAAGGGCCTACTAAGTCCCGAGAGGACTCCGTCTTGTCAGATGCATACTGGTAATGCCGCCGCCGCCGCCACCGCCGCCACTGCTACAGCGCATACCGAAACTCGTCAATCACTCTGGCATTGCTTCCCTATCATCTTTTTCGGAATATCCCAAGGTATCTGGATATATGTCTCTGGGGTATATCTCGGCTGGTTGCTTGAGCTGAAAGAATATACCCACACCTGCATCGGCCAGAACTCGTGGTGGAACGTGGCACAGGCGCAGGTCTTGCTAGATCAATAGGTTGAGTATTTCAAAGTGAGTTAATTGTGGGTGTTGCAATATTGCCCATCTCCATGTCCTAAGAAGTCGATCATAGATCATAATGCGGCCCCGCGAATGTGGTGGTGTGAATGTCCATAAGCCGTCGTTACGTCAGAGTAGGCATGTGGAATGTAATTGGCCTGTTCGGAGGTGTTACACCACAAGGTATGGCTTCACATATAGAAGATGGCGAGGGCAGCTGTCTCACTTGAGCCAGCCAACAAGCTTTGTATTATCCCAAGACAATGTCAAATCACGGTATCGAGTAAGATGGTCGATTGGACATAATTCACCGGGTCTGTTGTCCACAAACATATCCCGTTGATCGAATTCAGAGAAGCCTGCGCCTGTCGCAGGCTGGACGCAGCAGCTGTAACCTGAAAGCTAACATGGACTGCATATTGAGAAAGAGCTTCCGTCGGTACAGACATGAGCATATATGGCGATTGTCTCGAAATCTGTGCCGGCTGGGAGGTGCTGAACACTGATGGCCAACCAAACAGCAGCTCTGGCGCCTGTAGTTCTTCCGATCTTCCGATACAGAGGCATTCCAAGTCAAGACAGTCACTTTGGTGTTGAGCTAGGGTCGTCGTACAACAGGTTGGGGTTTCGAAATAGTTGGCTTTCTGGTAGCAATCACATACGAGGGTCGCTTGTATGTCATCAGGACTCTCGAGTGGTGTGTGTATGTGAGTAGAAACTCTGCAGGCACGGTTAACGCTTGGCTTGGTAGAGCGGGAAAGAAGTCGCGTTGTTTTGATTTGGTTGTGGTGCATCTCGTCGTATGCCTCATTTACCAGATTCGAGGTAATCTTGTCCGTTTGGGTCAATAGGCTAACATGTGGAAATTGAGCAGTTGCCAAATGCGGCATGGTCACTCCGCTATGGGTCGACTGCGGTAGCTGATGGGAAATCTAGGCCCTCGGCTTTGGGACCAGACGGCCTGGGTGCCTGGGTTTCGCGGAAGCGGTTCTTCCAACCCCAATAGGTCTGGTAGGCGAAGCCTATCATGCGTGAATGAACAGTTAACTGACTGTAATACGAGAATGTGAATAGCCTAGGTAGGTTATCGCTGAATGTTCGTTGGGGGTTCCTAGCACATAGAGGCCATCAAACCGGGTTATTACCTAGTTCCATCAGATACTCACTCGCTTTTGGCAGTCCGTCGGGCATGGCCGTGACTAACCTAATGCCCGGCGGACGACTTGGGCAAGGGATGGAGGGCATTTTCTAATTTTCTTTAACGGTGGATCATATCTTCATACTTAAAAATATCGTTATCGCGATCGATGATCCTATCCTCATTTGGGGGAGGATATGGCCCATACCCAGGTAGTCACGGGTCGAGACCACGACGATCGCGCCCTAAATGCGACGGCCGCGGAAGAAGAGGAGTGGTTTTGTTGACGACGCAAGCTCGACAGTGGGAATCCCAAGCTCGATGGAGAATGGAGAACGGGGACTGGGACTGGCAATGGGAAGAGGTGCCAGGTGCTCTTGGCACACTAGCAGGCCTTCCAAAGTCAATATTTACCAGCTCCTAGCAGATATCCTGGCTTGCTCCGGATGCTGGTGGCAGGTGCTTGGTCAACCACGATGATGCCCCATTTTGATGCCTCAATAGATTGTGTGTTGAAGGACAAGGCGCAATAACGAAATACGAGCATGACATTTGAGTTTTGGACATGCCAGCACCATGTCTATCCACAACGACAACAACGTTGCGGAGAATGGAAGCGGTCCCACTCGATTCCGTGGCCGGAGACGAGGAGGCATCTGCTTCACCTTCAAGCACGACAGACGGGGGCAATTTCGCTCGACAATCGTCCGATCAAGCCCATGGCCATATCATCAACATGGACCATGTGAAAGTCTTCAGCAAAGACAGGTTGAAGCCAGAAAATTCCGTCGTCAGCCTGGGGCAGCTGCTGACAGTACTGCTGTAAGCAGTGCTACAACCTGGAATCCTTCCAATTCTCTCTCTGACTGGCCCTTTTTCTCTGACACATACATAGGTCAGCTTGTACCGCTTGTTCATTCCGTCTTTTCAGGGCGGCGTCAGTCCGTTACTCCAAATAGAAGCCAGCTACGCGGAACCCTGTCTATCGACATGTAGCCTGGCCAATAGCACCTCTTGCTGGGCAAGTAATCCTAGTCTTCACATCGCTGCTATACGGGATACGCTACATGCATACCTAGCTGGCATTCTTATGTACTCGTATTGCTATTGCTACCTGGAATATGTAGTACATTTTCTTCCAGCTCAAGAGACCAAGCCAGCCGCGACGGTTCTTGGGTAGGTAACGGGGTCAACTACCAACCTCCATAAGCACAACACAAGCTGAATGCGGGTAATGGAGGTAATGTGCTAATCTGTTCCTGCAGCAGCGTAACTTTTCGTTCGTTAGCCGACATTGTTCCTGCATTTAGCCCAATCGCTTGCAGGTGCTCGCTGAGCACTGTACGTATGTATGTATGTAGTATCATTGGTAATAGCCTCTTCTGACCGTTAAGGACCTGCTACCTAACCTTAAACGAGCTATTGCCCTGTAAACTGCCGCCAAAATCTTAACATGGGATTGACACCGGCGCTGCCCGGCGGCGGGGAACCCGAACGCGCCGACTTTCCAGAACGTTTTAATGGTTTATGACGACTTCAAATCCATGCGCATAGCCACTACGTCCATACCGATATGATACGGCGGCTGAGCCGCTGGTGGATGGACGGCTGATTTTAGAACACTTTCATCGGTCAATGCTATAATTAATGACAGTGAAGCTGGCGGGCAGTCAGTGAGTGAGTTGCTGACCGAGAGAGAACCAAGGAAAACACAGACCAGTGGCGCTGTAATTTCCCATACCCTTGTCTGCAGCTGCGAAAAGCTGTACCTTGCAGTAGTAGATTGCACGCCGACAAGCCGCCATCTCTCTCCTCAGCACCGCCAAGCCAATCGCCAGAAAAGAAAGGATGGAAGGAGAAGAAAAAACTTCTCCGACCAGTCAGGTCTGTTCAACCTACAGCTCAAGGCGACAGTTCCACATGATCACGTCGAGCAGATCCAGGGGTAAAGGGTTAGGTTAGCGTCGAATGTACTGCCACACACTGATTCCGCCCTCTAGCATACCTCTTGTCCCACGAGGTGTTACGCCTCGGCCAAACCCGTTGGGGCCTTTTCCTCCAATTGGAGGCGCCAGATACGGGCTGCGAGAGCCAGGAGCCAGCCGTATCTACCGCCTGATTTCGCATCGTCTCTGCCCCTTTCCGGCTCATTCTGCCCATGGTCCCTAGTGCTAAGACGAGCGGGCGTGGAGCTCTCAGCTAATAGTATCGTACAAGTTCAGACGGAGCCATCTGTACTTGTCTCCAGTACTCCACCCACCCCTTGATTTGTGATAGAATTGACAGCACCGTCAATGCACAATCAACGCCCGCCCACTCCCCCTTCCACCCCCGTACCATGTCAGATTCTGGAAGACAGTGCCTTTGATTCGATCGCAAAGCGAAATAAGCTGGCAAGGCTAAGGGAGGATTTCAGCCTGTCGACGCTATGGTGGACCCCCCGGCTACATAGTGAGCGTATAGTGGGCAAATAGGTAAAGAGCAGGGGTGGCACTGTCGCAGTGGACATGGAGTAGCAACGAGAGAGACAGAGGCACTGACAGGATGGCGACCTTCTTGTCGTGTGGTGGTGTAGATGTGGGTGTGTCTGTGTCTGTGTGTGTATGGTGCACCGGCGAACCACCCACCCCATGTCTTGACTTTAGTTCCCATGTCGGCAACTCTGTATATAAGTCACGTCTCTCCATGATTGACAACTCTTCTTTCCTTTCCCTCCTCACCCACACACGCTCACTAGCAAACAAACCCTGACTTATCAGTCACATTCATTCGTTATTACAGCATACCTAATTTGCTCTAACTACCTAATAATCCTCACGACAATCAACCACTCTTCCCGAGTAACCTAATACCCCGACAAATCAGTCAAGATGCAGTACTCTTTCGCCCTTGCCGCCCTCGTTGCTGGTGCTTCCGCCCAGTACCAGGTTGCTCCCCCTCCTGCTGCTGCCAGCTCCAGCTCTGCTGTTGCCACCACCAGCGCCACTCAGGCCGTTACCTCTGCCACTAAGAGCACCGCCGCCGTTGAGTCCAGCAAGAGCACCCCGGCCGCCACCTACCCCGTGATCGCCACCACCAACGGCACCACCATCTCCTCGCAGGTCGTCAAGTACACCACTGAGGTCGTCGACAAGTACACCACCTACTGCCCCGGCCCCACTCAGATCACCTACGGCACCAAGACCTACACCGTCACTGCCCCCACCACTCTGACCATCACCGACTGCCCTTGCACCGTCAGCAAGCCCGTCTTCACCACCTCCGCTGTCCAGTGCAACGGCGCTCAGTGCTCCGGCAAGCCCGTTCCCGTAAGTTGCTTACTACTACCCCTTTTTGGATATATAGAAACCACCGTACTGACTCGATATTCCTCTAGCCCCCTACCTACAACAACGGCACCGTTCCCGCTGTCCCAGCCCAACCCACCACTCTGGCTCCCGCTCCCACCGGTGGCTACCCCACCCAGCCTACCAAGGCCACCACCCCCGGTGCCCCCATCCCCACTGCCGGTGCCGGCAAGGCCGCTGCTTTCGGTGGCCTCGTCGGTCTCGTCGGTCTCCTGGCTCTGTAAATCGACCTTGCTTGCTTTCGCATTCACGTCTAGCTCACGATTTTCTATGTCGATAATACTTTAATTCGTGGGATGATACGCCCTTTTATGACGGGAAAGCAGTATGGTTGGTTTACGGGGTTTGGTGTGGGTTGGACTTCTGGGAGTATACGGCAACAATACGGTTTCTTGCATTGCGCTTGGGGGCCCTTGCATAATCTGCAATGCGCATTTTTCGGCCAGGCTTGCAGGATTTCATCTTGATTCTTGTAATATCTCGTCTCGGTGTTGGGACAACAATACAAATCTCGCCACGGAGGATTTTATCGATGTGTGCGGTCTCCAAGAACCCTGGGATGGACAGCAGAGAATGGCGTTTCTTTCTACGACTTCCTGCCGCTAATTATACTTGTTTTCGATAGAGGTCTATATGGGAAAGAGATCGCTGCCTCTGGCAAAACAATCAATCCATCACAGTTCTTCCACTACCTATCTCCGCTTCGCCCAAGAAGTGTTCTCCCCATGTTTTTGTTTCTATCCTCGTGCTTTGCCTGCTTCTCTTTCCTGTACAAACTTAAGAGTCACTTTGTTCAATATGTAATGGCAGAGCCGGGGAAGTTTGCAACCACGAAAAAGCTGGATGTTTTATCGGTCTTTGCTCAAGACTTTGTACACCCGCGGGTGTCAGCGAGCCTTCCTGTACTATAGATATCAAAGGCAAAGTTGACATTCGCCAGGAAGACCGAGTTTTGGTCTGGCGCCTCAACCCTTCTTTTCTCTTCTCGCGTGTGTCTGTGTGTGCTTAGGTGAACTAGCTGGACTCCGTGTGTATACCCAACTATATGTATGACAAAAGGCGCCGCTGAGCCTTGAGATCCTTCCCGTTCCCTGTGGCACAATGGCCTGCATCTGGGTAGATCGATAGAATTTCCGGGGCTCTGCATAAATACACAACAGCAAACATGGTGGACGGACCAGGACCTGCCATCCCAAGTAGATGGGATGAAAATCTAACAAGGTTCTCTACTTCAGAAAGCTCCCGGCGCGATGGGGTATACTCCGTAATATCTAGCCGTCCGTTCGATCCTCCCATTGTGTCGGTAATGGAGACCCTTAGAGTTGTCGGAGACCTTTCTTTCTTTCTTTCCTTCTTTCTCTGGTCGGACGTTTTCTATCTCGCGTAGCATTTGTCTCATATTTTGAAACTGCCCTATATGTGTTTACTTTCATCCCTTGCGGGCCCTATCCCTCTATGGTTGCTACTCTGTTCGGCTGATCCGCCCGGATTGGCGATATTGTCTCGGTTGATCAGCGGGGGAGGGACCATGGTCAAACCGGTTTTCATCCCCTACCACGCGTCGGGAAAAGAGAAGAAAAGAGAAGAAAAGAGAGAGAGAGAGAGAGAAATTGCCCCGACCCGAGATCCTCAGTTGAAACATGAGCCATCGCGAGGTCACTCTTTCTCGCAACTGACTGCAAAACATAGGACGCCATGACGCCCCGACTGACCACATTCTCTACGGTCATAGCAATTTAAGGTCAAGATCGACATTCAGAGTCTCGATGGGCTGCTGCCACTATTGCTATTTTTACTATTACTTGCTTCTCTCATTCGGGGATATTCGACATCCAAGACACAAATAATTAATTTTTCAGAGTTGATATAAACACACAGCCTAAAGCAAGGTGAGGGGGTCCAATCGCAGCCCACAGACAGAGATGGGGGGGGATCGAAGTCGTACGCGCAAGCAGCCAGGTCAAGGCCGGTTTGTGATGAACCAATCCCCAATTTCCCTGCTCCTGCTGTACCTGCAGTAGCGTAACCCAAAAGAGACTAGAAGAGAGCTGAAGCTGAGTTGTTTCTTCCCCCAAAAGGTCCACTGGCGCTTGTGCATCCACACCCCCCAACCTGTACCTGCATACCTGTGTAAGTATCCTAAAGCGCCTGAGCTGAGATATGACTGGCAGGCCGAAAGGGATCACGGTAACTGCACGCGGCAGAGTGACGCGCTCAGTCAGTCAGCTCAATCTCGGTCAACTGTGGGCACACACCAATGAGAAAATGGGTCTCGAAGATTCTGCTGCAGGACGCGCATGTGCTTATGCATGGGCAAATTAAAAATAGTATTTGATGATACGTACTTTATGTACATGGCTCTTTCATTCTGCGTGCTAGTAGAGCAGCCGGGTATGTATTGTAGATGCCGTATCGTATACGCCATTATTCTTGGTCCACTTCGCGACGTACATGTCATAATGAAGTACAGACAGTCCGTTAGGTACCTACACAGGAGCAGCTAAGCTACTTGATGTAAGTACAATACTCCGTACCAGCTGAGCTCTTTTCCCCAAAGAGACCAATCGGAATTCGGATTGGCCAAGATGATGTTCAGCCACGTAGGACGGCGTTGAAACAGCCCGAGCCTCGGGGGTAGCCCCCGCCTTTCTGGATAGCCCATCAAATAACAAAAGCCGTTTGTCGACGGTGCAGGGGACTATCTGTTTCTTAGTTTCCCGGTGCCTACCTCCTACCTATTAGCTGTCTGGCTGCCTCTCCGCTCTATCGATCTATCCCTTACCGACATGTTAGACTGTTGCTGAAGTGCGGTGCCCACTCCTCGCCGGCAATGGCCCGGTTGTTGGCGGCCGAAAGCCGAGGTCGTCTTGTCAGGAGGTCATGCCGTCAGACGTTGTTCTTGAGTGAGGTCATTGAGTTCCTATGGGAAATGAATGTTGTTGCGACTATGCGCATCTGTCCAATGGTCTCATACTGCAGCGATTGGTGGCAGCTGTGTTAGTCAACAAACAGTTCACTACAGCGCTTGATAGCACTTTATTAGTGGTATGACGTAACATTTGAGCAGTGAGCAACCCTCCCACTCTGTTTCTTAGAAGGTCGAAGAAATATATCAAATATACCTAACAAAATGCATTCCTACATAGATATATACATGCCTTTTACAGTCAGTTTGGGTCGGTAATTCTTGTTTCCGTGAGTATCCTAAATCCACTGAAACCTGCTCTACGAGATTGTCGAGCATGACCTCAATGAAGTGAAACTGCTGCTGACTTGGACCAATATCGCCACCAAAGACGTGGCGGGGTTCTGAGCACACGCCCATTGCATCATAGGTAAGGTAGTCAGCCATGCTTGGCTGCTCGATACAAAGATATCCAATCCATCAATTTCACGACTGCCAAGCTGTAACCAGCCTTATCTTCTTCAATAATTCATCGCGGTAGTAAAGAATAACCAAGATGAAGCCATTTCCAGAAGCATCTCAGGCGCGCCCAGCGACTAGCTGGGTCCCGCCCGTCCTCCGCCCACGGTTTACATGGCGATATGTCGCCTGCTCGCTGGCCATCGGCTACGTTCTCTACAGCTTCGTGGCATCCCGCCATCTGCTCGCCCACCCACTGCCACAGTACAGCGGCCCGCATGCCGTCGGGGCTGTCGACATTGAGGCGTCCGCGTCGTCGCCTCGGCTCGTCGACCCGGCCCGGTTCAGAGCGACCAACGAGAATGCATTCGAGTTGCGCACCTTCCTCTTCACGCTATACTACCCGGCATCCAAGGGGCAGCACGTCATCAAGCACCACCACGATTGGATTCCCAAGCCCCTCTCGGTGACCGCGGCTGGCTACGCCAAGTTTGCCCACATTGGCAACTTCTTCACAAATGCCTTGTTCACCGGCGCCATCAAGCTGTTGGTGGGCAACATCAAGATCCCCACCGGCGTCGACCTACCACTTCTCGGGGACAAGGGCGTGACCCTCGACTCATCGTCCACTTCTTCGGAGTCGTCAGGCATTCTGCCCGGTGACGGCGACGAAGTAGAGAAAATCCTGTTGGAGCGCACAGGACATACCACCCAGGAGGGGTACCCCGTCATCGTCTTCTCCCACGGTATGGCGTCCAGCCGGACAGATTACACACACTACGCCGGCGAGCTGGCTTCGCGGGGCTACGTGGTCGCCATGCTCGAGCACCGCGACGGCTCCAGCCCCGGGTCGATCATCCAGGAAGCCGGGCGCGCCGACGAGACCCGTCTGACGTTCCGGATGTCGGAGGTCGAGTCTGCTGAGGGCCGCGACCTGAAGGAGGACGACTTCAAGAAGGCGCAGCTCGACTTTCGCCAGGCCGAGATCGAGGAGGCGGTGCGCGTGCTGCGGCGCATCAACGCCGGCGACGGCGCGGACGTCTTCGCCGCCAACCCGCGGCGCGAGGGCGCGCACCTGCACGACTGGGCCGGCCGCCTCGACACCGACGGCATGATCGTAGCGGGCCACTCGTACGGCGCGACGGGCGCGATGCAGGCGCTCAAGGGCGGCCCCAGCCAGCAGCGCCCGTTCCGGGGCGCCATCATCCTGGACCCGGGCAAGCAGAGCGGGCGGCTCAACGACGACATCGACGTGCCGGTCCTGGTGGTGCACAGCAACTCGTGGAGCAGCAAGCGGTCCATGTTCTACGGGCGCGCGCACTTTGACACTGTGCGCGACATCGTGGCGGGCAACAACAAGCAAGGGCACGACTCGTGGTTCTTGACCTCGCTCGGCACGTCGCACCCGTCGGTCACGGACGCGCCGCTGCTGGAGCCGCGCCTCCTGAGCTGGACCACGGGCGCGAAGATCGACGTCTACGAGGCCCTGCGCCAGTACGTGCACGTCTCGGAGGACTTCCTCAAGTTCCTCGCCGACGGCGGGAAGCGCAACCTCTTGGCCGAGCCGGCCGAGTTCCCTGAGTACGACGAAGGCAGGGGCTTCGGCAAGTGGAAGCCCGGACAGGGCGACGACGACACCAAGGAGAAGGGGGGCGAGTGGGCGGATTGGAGGAAGTACTGGCAGGTGCACGTCTCTGCTGCTTAAGAAGATATAGATGGAAATCAACCGCCACTTTACCATATGGATGGAGAATTACGACGACACGACAATATATACTACTCACGCAACGAAACTACAGTTGGCTGTGTTTGAAAGACAACACATGGTTTCTGCGATTAAGATTGAATTTATACTGATAGAGCAAGGTGGGATAATAATATATGTAAAGTAGATATAATCTATACTACGAATAGAAAGACGATGCCCTATGTTCAGAGTGCCAGGACTTGAGCACTGTCAAGATTCTTGATGCAAGATTATGGGAATATGAACCAGCGCTAGGCAGTTCTGTCGTGCTATTCACACCTCCTATCGCGATCCGCTCAAGCGTTGAAGGCCGGGAATGACGAGTCATCGTTGCGGTGGCAGTTGGAGCGGGCGACGAGCTCGCTCGGACACTGGACCTGCTCGAAGTTGAAGTTGGGGTTGTCGGCGTTCTGGAACCAGTCGAAGCGCCACTCGCAGCCGGCCCGCAGCTGGGACGGGAACGAGGCGCACTCGGACCGGCTCGAGATGCCGCCGTACTGCTGGCCCGGGAGCGCCTGGCCGTACTGGCGCGTGCACCCGTCGAAGAGCCCGACGCCGCCGCCCGGCATCATCAGGTCAAACTGGTTCGAGCCCAGGTCGCCGCCCGTGTTGGTCGACTGCACGACCATCGTCTTGCCGCTGACGGGGCCCGAGGTGAAGGTGATTCTGCTTGGGTTAGTTATACGCGTCGAGTGGAAGAGAACGGACGGCAAGAATTGTGAAGCTTTAATGGAAGAGGAAGAGGGAAGAAAAGGAGATAGAAAGGTGAGAAGGACATACTTGAAGCAGGCGCAGCACGTGGCCGACTCGGCCGCGATGGCGGTGGCGGCGAAGCCGTAGGCGACGTCGTCGTTGACGGCCCAGGGCGAATTGTTGGCGCAGGCGAAGGCGGCGCCGCCGTCGCAGCCGGAGGGGGCGTCGGCGTTGGCGACGGGGCTGTTGTTGTTGTCGCACGTCGTCACGGGCTGGCTCACGGCCGCCTTGCCGGACCACGCGCACGACGTCTTGCAGCAGTCCCAGTACCGCGTCGAGCGGCCGGAGCCCGAGAGGGCGGACGCTGTCGAGGCGGCCGTGAGGAGGGAGAGGAGGGTTGGGGCGTGCATGATTATGTTGATGATGGGGGACTATCGAGTTCTTGGGATCGTGGTATGGTGGGATATGACAAAGGGGGCGAGCTATGAAGACCAGACTGGATACAGTTGGGACATTACTGCCATGACTTACGCATACAAATACATACTTTATAGATGGTTCGCCGCTCAACCGCTTGCCCCCTTCCAGGATGGCCTAGATTCCTCGTCGTCATTGTCTCTTGACGTATGGCGCCAGGCTGCCGGGGATCGGCAGACATTTGCATGTTTTATCCCAAACAAACGTCGCCCTTGATTGAAAAAGCCCGGCGGCCCAGCTCCGTTGGCCTAAAGCGAACAAAGCCTCACCCCACCTGCCACGAAGGCGGGTTGCGGGCCCGGCTGGCCAACTTCATATAAATTACACGGGCGGGGATTTCATTTCCTTTTGCGGACGTCTCCGGCGGTGCCGCTGACGCGCAAGAGATGATCCGTCAATGGGGGGTTATGAAGCCGTTGCTCCTGCGACAGAATGTATACAGTTTCGAGGGATGATGGTGTAGGTGTGTAAGTCTCTGGATACTACCGGTCCGTCCAGATTCCTCCGGATCTTGGAACTCGATCTCGGCTGGCACCCGCACTTGCATCGGATCTAAGGGGATAGGGGTATATACACTGCTAGAGGTCAGCCTTGACTGAAATGTATGTAGTTATTCAAAACATTCGTGTGAGTACCCTGATGGTGGGCTGGCCATACCCTACGAACATGAAGGGTAGCCACTCCACTCACTTTTCATACATCACATATATACCTAGCTAGGGACATCTTTATAGGTCACGGTATATCTTGGACAACTTAATAGTTCTTGGTAATTTTTTTCTTTCTTTATTTGTTCTTAGCTTTTTTCTTCTCTCTTTTTTTCTTTTCTGTTCTTCCTTTTTTCTTCGCATACTAAATTAAAAGATCCCAGACCTTACATCGCCGATGGTGACGGTAATGGTGATGGGTGAAAACAGAGAAACAGAGCAGACGCAACCGTTAACTAGCAGGAGAGAGGGTTAGTGAGGTATTACGTGGACATACCTGTAATCTCCCACGACCACAGCCAGGACAAGACGAGAGGAAGGCCACCCATACGAAGAACTAGGATTGTGTGCCCAAGGACCGTCGTCGCCCACTGCCCTATGTCGCTCCATGGCTTTGGACAGTGGGGGCTGTTGGGCTCACTGCAGAAGAAGACAAACAGGCAGACGAAGACGCAGAACATGCCACATCCACAGAACCAGACGGTCATGAACAGCAGTGACAACAGACTGAATAGAAATGACCAAAACGTACGAATGAGCCTGAGGCTGAGCCTGAAGCTGTAATAGCCTATCAGAAGCGCCACGATGACGCAGCCGGTTGCGAAGGCGATATTCCAGCCCGACATCTCGTCGGGTTGACTCCATTGTTGCAAATTCATCATTTGCGAGAAGTAGATAGATAGATATAGAGACGAGAGTAAGCTGGTGGGTGTTCGTGTTGTTGTTGTTGTCGTGGTTGGTTTGGGTTTAACTTTTGTTTTTGAAGGACCGTCGCCGAGGATTTATATACCCGGCGACGGCGATGGTAACAACCCGGCCGTTGTTGTTGCGAATCGAAACAAGCCGACTGGTTCTGTTTCACAAGCATATCGTCCAGAAACGAGTAGGGTGTTTTCTTACAGTGTGCACAGCACCACTTCTTTGATGATGAGCATTTCATTTCTTTGTCTCTCTTCGTTATGAACATCCGTCCTTTGTCCCCCTGCTGTTCGTTCTCCATTATTAAGTAAAATAGTCAGTGGTTCCGCGCTCAACCCCCCACTAATCCATCCCCAATAGAGACGGGACAGGCCTGCCACAGGGCAATTGCCGCTGCTATCAGGGCTTACCTTACCTACCTTACCTCAACCGTCGATGCGACACACATCGACCTTCCTATCTAGGCCAAGACCCTTCTGCAATCGTGCAACGTCTTCGCGGTATCAAGACTGTGTAACGCCCGACACGCTACCACTTATCATGAGGGGGTATCGCAACATGATGTCAGTCGGCGTCGGGATATAGCCCGTAGACCGTAGATACCGCTCAACTCGACATGGCGATCTCGGGATGCTACTACAATGGGCTGATTCGGGTCAACCCAGCGAGGCCTTATCACTGCTTTTACGTGATGATAAATGGCATATGTAGACACACTTTCACAACATCTATGTCTTGTTGATAAGAATTGACGATAAACTGGCACGGATCGTCGTACCGATTACGGCCACCTTCCTCGTTGTTTCTGCTGCCCGGCTCCCTCTCTCTTGAGGTCGTAACAAATTATTTTCCAGCATTGTCATTTATTTCACACCCGTCGCCACTAGTTGCTGGGAAAGCAGAGGTCTGCGCAGAACAACCGAGGCAGGCAGGGCAATTTTGTACCATGACAGGAGACGGCGAGAAGGCCTCGGCCCCGCCCGAGTATGACACCAACCCGCCCGACGGCCACTCCTCCTCCGCCCCTATGACGACGCGGACATCGAGAAGACGGGCTCCGCGCCGGCGGCGCCGAAACCGGACGACGTCCACGCCGGCACGGTACTCCAGCACGCCGACAAGAACGATGCCGACGAGGCTTACAAGGTCCTCGTCGGCCACGCGGGCGAGACCGTCGTCATGACCCCGGCGGAGGAGAAGAAGCTGCTGCGCAAGATCGACCGCAACCTGATGCCGCTGCTCTGTATCGTGTACGGGCTGAACTATCTTGACAAGACGACCGTGTCCTACGCCTCTGTCATGGGGTTGAAGGTAACTTTGCCGCTCCAAGCACAAGTACCGTGAAATCGAATTATACATGCTGACATGTTGTTAACAGACGGATATCAACCTCGTCGGTGAGTTCTGCATTGGGTATACTATACACTTGAAGCGAGTGTGCACTAACCAGTACTTTAAAGGCCAGGACTACTCTTGGATCGGATCCATGTTCTATTTCGGTTACCTGTTCTGGGAATACCCAACGAATCGTCTTCTGCAACGACTGCCCTTGGCCAAGTATTCGGCGTTCAATGTCATCATGTGGGGGCTAACCCTATGCTGCATGGCCGCGGTTAAGAACTTCGCTGGTGCAATGACGGGTCTGTAACCCTGGTTTATCATACGGTGAATCTTGTTGCTAATCCTTCCTAGTGCGATTCTTCCTCGGAGTCTTCGAGGCGGCCGTATCACCTGGTTTTGCTCTATTTACTAGTCAATGGTGTAAGTCACTCTCGATGAATAACGGTCAATCGCAACAGTTGTTGACGGCATTGTGCAGATACGATCAGCGAGCAGGGTAGCCGGACTGGTATCTGGTTCAGCTTCAACGGCGTCGGCCAGATCGTCGGCGGATGCGTTGCGTACGGCATCGCCGCGGGGACCAAGCACCACCCGGTGGCCATCAAGTCCTGGCAGCTCGTCTTCCTGGTCATCGGGCTCTTCACCGCCGCCATGGGCGCCCTCTTCCTCTGGCTCATGCCCGACAGCCAGCTCAACGCCCGCTTCCTCACGCCCAAGGAGCGGGTCATGGCGGTCGAGCGCATCCGGGTGAACCAGCAGGGCGTGGGGAACAAACACTTCAAGTGGTATCAATGCAAGGAGGCTCTGACCGATCCCATGATCTGGGCTTTTGTGTTCTACAGTCTCGTTGCCGACATCCCTAACGGTGAGCCACTTTTTGCTTGGGCGACGGATGGCATCTGAACTATCAAGACTGACTTGTGTCGACAGGCGGGATAAGCAATTTCTTCTCGCAGCTTATCGTCTCTTTCGGGTATTCGCCCGAGGAATCTCTTCTGCTGGGTATCCCCGGAGGCGCGGTCGAGGTGGTAGCTCTGATTGCATGCGGATATCTTGGTGACAAATACAAGAACAGACTGGTAGGTTCAGTATTGTCTTGAAGTAGCACATGGTCGCTAATGGCCTTTCAGCTTTTCTCTACTGTGGGTATGATCATCGCCATACTCGGCATGCTCTTGATTGCATGCCTCCCGGCGAGCAACAGCCCAGGCCGTCTCGTTGGATACTACCTAACACAAGCCTCGCCCACACCATTCGTCGCATTGCTGTCCCTGATCTCGACAAATGTGGCCGGGTGGACGAAAAAGACGACTGTTGCTGCCATGTATCTTATCGGCTACTGCGTGGGCAACATCATCGGCCCCCAGGTGTTTCGAGGTAAGCTACCGACTCCCTCCATCTTGGGGCTACAGATCATGGCTAACCAACTTCATGTGTTACAGACAAGGATGCACCACAATACAGGCCGGCCGAGATCACCATTGTGGTTTGCTATGCTGTCAGCTTGGTGGATTTGCTCTTTATTTATATGTGGTGCAAGCGCCAGAACAAGAAAAAGGCAGTGATTCGTGCGGCGCCGGGTACGAAAAACTACAAGGCCAAGAGTTCTTGGATTTGACCGATCGAGAGAACCCCGAGTTCGTCTACAGCGTTTAGTAATACCTTAGTATGTAGCCGGAATGGGCGATAGTTCCAAATGTGCTGTCAAGCCATCCGGCTTCGCAACCTCGGTTGCTGCTGGAGTTGCGGATCCCGTATCCATCCCTGTCTGGTCCAGCAGCCCCGGGGTAGCGGATGCGGGGAAGCTGGGGTAGCAGGTAGCAGGTAGTTTAGCGACTGCACCACTGGAAATACCACTGGAAATGCAACACAATGACCTAAGGCCAAGCAAGTCGATAGCGATGTGCATTTGATGTAGGCAACCTCATGCAGATGATTTATTATATGCACTTATGTAATCATTGCATTCATCCTCCATTGGGATTCATATAAATCTCAATATGCTGCATCTGTCGTCCAAGGGTAGTTACATTCATCGGCTTACATGCACAAATCCAATTCGAAGCTGGGCCTTATCTTGCATGACGTGCAAGCCGCCTCGTATGCGTCCTGTTGGGGAGCCAAGTCGTCAAAATTGTAAGCGAGGTCTCACTCTCTCCCTCGGATCCTGGCTTTTCCCACCCGCCCGTAGATCTGTAGATCCGTCGTTAGCAGAAACCATTGGTTTAATCCCATTCGTTTCTCCTCATTTCTCACTCACTATCGGGTTTGCAGAAAAAGAAGAAGAAGCTCACAAGACAAACTAGCTACCATGAGCCACCCGCAAGATGAAGTGCAGCGGCACTCGCTGGAGGACCCCGAGTCCTTCTGGGCCCACCAAGCCGACCAGCTGCACTGGCACCGGAAACCCAGCGCCGTGCTGACGAGGACGACCAAGATGCTGAAAGGCAACACGCAGCACCCTCATTGGGAGTGGTTCAAGGACGGCCAGATCTCCACTTGCTACAACTGCGTCGACCGCCACGTCCTGGCCGGCCGCGGCGACAGCCCAGCCCTCTTCTACGACAGCCCCGTCACGGGCGCCCAGCAGACCCTGACCTACGCGCAGCTGCTCGACGAGGTCGAGGTGCTGGCCGGCGTGCTGCGCGACGAGTGCGGCGTCCGCCGCGGCGACGTCGTGCTCGTCTACATGCCCATGATCCCGGCCGCCGCCGTCGCCATGCTGGCCATCGGCCGCCTCGGCGCCCTGCACGCCGTCGTCTTCGGCGGCTTCGCGGCGAAATCCCTGGCTCAGCGCATCGAGGCGTCGCGGCCCGTCGCCGTCCTCACGGCCTCGTGCGGCGTCGACGGCGCCAAGGCGCCCCAGAGCTACCGGCCCCTCCTCCGCGGCGCCCTCGCCCTCTCGCGGCACAAGCCGGGGCGCGTGCTCGTCTGGCAGCGCGACGGGCCGCTGCTGCCCCGCTGGGAGGGCCTGGATAAGGCCGCGGGCGAGCGCAACTGGTTCAAGCTCGTGCGCAGCGCCCGCGCCCGGGGCGTGCGCGCGGGGTGCGTCCCCGTCGACGCCAACGACGGCCTCTACATCATTTACACCAGCGGCACGACGGGTACGCCCAAGGGCGTCGTCAGAGATGCGGGCGGGCACGCGGTGGGGGCTGCACTTGTCCATCAGCTACCTCTTCGGTATTAATGGACCGGGGGATGTCATGTTCACCGGAAGGTTAGCATTCACTCGCGCGCGCAATATTTACGTACCCATTCCATTGTAGCTGCTATTACGCAGGGCTGACTCCTAGACTCTTTGCAGTGATATTGGTTGGGTTGTGGGACACTCATACATCATCTATGCGCCTCTGCTAGCTGGTGCCGCCACTGTTCTATTCGAGGGGAAACCTGTAGGCACGCCGAATAGCTCGACGTTCTGGCGAATCATAAGAGACTACAAGGTGAACTCCTTGTTCACCGCTCCGAGTAAGTGCATACACCCTGCTAGTGCTCACAATGATATATATCTGCCTACCGCGTCGACTGATACTTTATAATACCAGCGGCCTTGAGAGCCATCAAGAGGGACGATCCCGAGAACAAGTTCTTCAAGGAAATCGGTAAAGCCGGCGGCCTGAAGACTTTACGTGGGCTCTTCCTAGCCGGGGAGCGGTCTGAGCCGTCCATCATCACCACCTACCAGGAGCTCTTACGGGAACACGGAGCCCGGGCGCCACCGTCATCGACAACTGGTGGTCATCCGAATCGGGGTCGCCCATATCGGGGATAAGCCTCGTCCCCCACGCGGGCAAGGATCGATGGACTAGTATACACAACCACAAGCCCCTGGCCATCAAACCAGGGAGTGCTGGGAAAGCGATGCCCGGGTTCGATGTCCGCGCCGTGGATGACGAGGGCAACGAGGTGAAAAGGGGCAAGATGGGGAACATCGTCATGGCGATACCGTTGGCGCCTACCGGCTTCCGCACGCTGTGGCAAGATGATGAGAGGTTCTATAACAGCTACCTGAAGCGCTTCGATGGGAAGTGGATAGATACGGGAGACGCTGGCATGATCGATGAAGACGGATACATTAGCATCATGAGCCGCAGCGACGATCTCATCAATACGGCAGGGCATAGGCTATCAACAGGTAGGGAGACTAACGGGCACCCCCTCCCCTCCAAGACCAATCCTTTGAAAGCCGTCGTGGCTTATACATGGTTAACTAATTAACTCGTCATGGTGGTATAGGCGCTATCGAACAAGCCATCGCCAGCCACCCCTTGGTGGCCGAGGCGAGCGTGGTCGGCATCCCGGACTCGCTTAAGGGCCAGCTCCCCTTCGCCTTCGTGACGCTCTCGACGCCGGACCACCCGACCTCGGCCGTGCCCGACGCCGCGGTGGCGCGCGAGATTCAGCGGCGAGTGCGCGACGAGATTGGCGGCATCGCCACCCTGGGAGGAATCATTCAGGGCCAGGGCATGATCCCCAAGACGAGGTCGGGCAAGACGCTCCGCCGGGTCCTGCGGGAGCTAGTCGAGAACGCCGTTCACGGCGACTTCGACAAGACGGTAAGCTTCGACTTTTGGGGGGCCGTGTTTCCTTCTAATGTGTCTCAGAAGTTTGAGTATGCGGCTCGGCTGTTGCCTCATTCTCTCATGTGGACCATGTGCTTTGTTTCCTGAGGAAAAGGAACGCTAACGCCGAGAGTCGATAGGTTCCGTGGCCGGCCACCATCGAGGACGCGTCCGTGGTCGAGGTCGCACGGGCCAAGGTGGCCGAGTACTTCCGGGGAAAAGGGCGGGGCCCACAAGGCCATCGAGGCGCGCGCCAAGTTGTGAATGTTTTGGGATGTTTTATTTGGTGGTTTGAGAAAGCCAAAGAAAACGCGCATCCGTCGAACGATGACAAGAATTGAAGGGTGGACAAAGAGAGAGAGAGAGGGTGGTGTGTCTCGGGGAAACCTATTGGCCCTGCGGGTGACACAAGCAACGCTTACACGCAGGGCATCCATTGTTTTGTAACGTCTGATTGCTGCCTGAAACCTGGAAGCCAGTTACTAGGTCGTGTGCCTGGGTCTGATGATGACTATTCAGGTTGCTCACGGGTCTCGGGCCGGAGGAGACGGACTGGACCTTTTCGGCACCGAGGAATGAATGTCTCGTATAACGCGGTCCTCTTTCCTCCTCGCCCTCCTCACCTCACCTCACCTCAGCTTTTTATCTATTGACCTGTGACACCGGATGACCCAAATCGTCGAATCGAGACGGGTGCCCGTCATCCGATCATTTCACGACAAGACCCCAAAATTTGACACATCATGTTTCCCCCCTCCGTGAACCTGAACAACCGACGCCCATGGCGGTAATACCTTATCCTCCTTCTCAATGGCTTCTTTTCTCACCGCCCTCCCCCATCCGTGAGCTAGTTTTGGTAATGTGCGATCTGAGGGGGTCAACAGACGGTCCGGGTCGTGACATTGCATTATTCTCCTTACCCGGATGGATGGATCGATCACGATGTTTATTAGTGTCGGTCCAACCGAAACTACCCCAGAAACATCAAACATACATAGTACAAGCACGGGTGTCACAAAAACACACACCCACACACAATGCTCATCATCAATACAAGACTATACGAATTTCAAGTCGAGTCAATTGGGACACCTCGTCTCGCACCGAAGGCGACATCTCAGAACACCGAATCTCATTGTACAATATCATGTCTTCTTCGTTCTATTGGATATCGCCAACTAGCCTAAATACCATGTTGCTGATTGCACACTACTTTACATGTCTCAATACCATCGCCACTTTCACGGAGCAGATATAAGATGGGAGGAGGGGGTGATGGAAAGGGTGATTGATGGCTCTAAAGATTCTGCTTATCAATCACAATCACATTCCAATAGAAGTAAGGACTTTGACCTAAAACCCCAGAAATGCTGTGAAGTTCTAGGTCATCTTCTGAGGTAAGTAGAAGAATTGAGAAAATATCCCTTTCTGTCGACCCGCGGATCTCTCATTCACCCCTTTCCCCGTGCGACTCTGCTGCTGCTGCTGCTGCATGTACCATCCATATATGTTTATAAGTAACGGCCCGTTGCGTTTTTGTGTAGGGCTTGGCTCTCACTCACTCATCTCAAGTGTCACAATGGCGCGTAACATTCCCGGGCCCCGTACTAGCTCGCTGACTGTTCTCACGGACTGGACAAATTGTCCCTTTTAATGATGCCTGGGCCAGATCTGAGAAAACCAAGGACTCATGACCAAGAACACAAGGCCGTCTCTCGGTCGGTCTGTCTGTCTGTCTGTCTATTATGGTGGTGTTGGCAAAGTTAGAAGTACTACCGCACAGTGTTGTTTGGGGGGGGGGGGTTGCGGGGGAGAGGTAACTTCCAAGTTGTGTAATCAAAGAGCATGTAACTCGAGATATCATCCTGCTCCCCATCTATTAGGGAGTATAGTCGCCTTATGCAAGGCTGTTGTACATCTTAGCAACTTGTGATTATCTGGGCTGCCCTGAGCAAGGTGGGCGGGCCTGTGGAACATATTATACGCTTTGTGTCGTCAAGTAAGCAGTGGAAGACTACCTCCTAGTCATGCATTGTACGAGCATCTCACGCGGGGGAAAATACTTCTGCAAGAACACGCTGCGAACTCACGCTGTGTTAAAAAAATTTACTTATCAAACCCGAACGCGGCCAAAGGTAGGCAGGCCTCTGAACGCATGGTATAATCACTCTCATCACAGGATTCAAGCTCTGGGTCAGACAACGATTAAAATCCTAGGTCAGCTAATCGATCAGATCGGCCCCGTTTGTATGTAGCGTAGACTAGGTTCTAAATTGCTGTGTATCAAGCAAAAAGCTTCCCTTTTTTTTTCTCTTCGAAATCCCCAGAGGAATTCGATAACCTACTCCCTCCCCCCTCAAAACATTTCCAACAACACGCCCACAGTGACACCGCACTTTTTCGAAAAGAAGAAACTGGTCGTCATCAAGTCGTAATTCAAGGAAATTTCCTTCGAGTATCGCCCAGGACCCTCCCCTCTTCTTTTTGGGAGGCTGGGCGATCGAGGTTGGACCAAAATAAAAAAAATAAAAGTATCAAATGTGCCTCATTCGTGATCAACATTACCCGCCTAGAGTTCATGATAGGCGGGGGCATCTCCGTTGCTCAATTTCTCGTCGTGCTCGGCATAAAGGTAGGTCAAGGTGAAGAAGGGGTGTGTTTTTGCCAAGAAGATTAAAGTCCTCCATGCAACGCGTCAAATCGTGAGCCATTTACACAGCCTTGAGCGGCATTCAATAACAAGCAAGAATCAAGTGTCGTAAGGTTCGTCATCGCGTCTGTAGGCTGCAGTCCAAACATGCCGGATGATCTCGTGGCAAGAACGAATACAAGAAATAAGGAAAAGTCGAAGGAGCGTCGTCGTAGCAGGCGTCGCAATCTATGTCCCGCAGGAGTCCAATCGTAAGCAGATCGCCTCTTGGAGTAGAATGCCGCAACACCTTTCTCAATGCAATAAACGAGAAAATAAGCCGCAAAAAGCACTCGCGCCTTGTCGCATGCGGAATCATCATCAGCATTACCGCCGGCGTTGCGATAACGTCGACGGGGGTCGGTTCATGGCGTCAAACGTCGGGGCGGGCATAGGACCGTCCATCAGCGTCTTCCGGCGCTTCAGGTCAAGGCTCGCGCCCGAAGCCCGGTCGTCGTCGTCGTCTCGTCCGCGCTTCATCGGCCCAGTAGCGCCGTTCATAATAGGGGGAACGTAACCGTTCTGTAAAGAACCACCCATATCATTCTGGGAGCCGTACACATCGCCACCCGGTGCACCGTTAGATGCCCCACGGTCATTGCTCATTACATTATACAGGTTGCTGGAAGGAGGGGGGATTCGCGGAGGAGTGTTGTATCCCTGCTGCGTATAGAATGGCTGGGGAGGGGCTGCTGTGCGGGGTGTGGCACGGCCAGATCCTGCCTGGTGACCTGGGGACCCCGTCATCTCGGGGGAAAGGTGAGAATGCTCGCCGGATAGAGGGGCAACAGGGGGAGCGTTGTAGTTGTAAGCCGTTCGGTTGGCATCGTACGCTCCACTGTCGTGAGTGTATTCGCCCTCATGCTCTGTCTCGTCCTCGCCGGCTGACTGTGGTACTTGCTCGCCAGCCTGTGGTTGGTGCATCATGCCGTTCGGAGGCTTGACATCTTGCTCACTAGGAGCTGCTGGCCTACCAGTGGGAGGAGCCATATCGTTTCTCATGTAAGAGTTGGGCTGTCCGTAAGAGTTACGGTCCTGAGGGCTGCTGTGGGACGCCGGGTAAGGAGACTGATGGGTCGCTGTATTGTAAACTCCACGAGAGTTGTCATATGGCTGGGTGCCTTGAGGGTAAGATTGCATGCTCTGCATCGATGAGCCGGGAGGCGTTGTTGCAGGAGTTGCGGGCATTGAGCGAGCATTGCTTAGGCTTGTGTCGATAGACATGGGGTTCGTGCTGGGAGCACCACTCATATTTTGCTGACTCCATTGGAAGTTATCCGAAGCGCCCATATTACCCATAACACTGGAAGCGCTGGTGGGAGGCGTGGGAAAGGTGTGAGCACGATCGAGAGACGGCCGTCCCGAGCCATTGTGCGAGGGGAGCGACGACTGTGGCGGAAGCCCCATATGGTGGTGATGCTGCTGAATGGATGGCAGAACGCCTCCCTGAGGAGCTGGAGCTGGGGTATTGCGCATCTGGCTTTGCTCCTGCTTTCGGCGCTCGGCAGCGGCCATCACCTGGTTGGTTCGAGTCTGGTTCGTTGGGTGATACAGCAATGCCCCAATGTTGTGAACAAAGAGAGGGTACAGCATCTCTGTGATTTTCTCCTTGTTTGCAAAATCCAGCGCTCTCTCGAAAGGAATCCTGGGTAATGAGTCAGTCTCAGATTTATACAGATCGTTTCAGGGATACTGACCAGACTCCCTTCAAATGCATTGGTCCGATCTTCACAACGTGTCGGACCTTTTCGCTCTTCAGAATTCCGTCTCTTCTACCACGCGTCATGCCTGCTACATTGAGCAGCTTGGTGCCGTTGATCATGTGATTGTCTGCCCTCATTGTTAGCAACTCTGCGGCGTGATGATCTGCAACTTGATTTGATCAACTAACCTTCACGACGTGCGACACAAATGCCTCTGGCCTCTACTTGAAAGCACAAGCTTCCTTCATCTTCCCACAATGTTGCCGTCACGCGAGGCTTCATACCAGGCGGCGCTACTTGTCCCGTAGTGTCCATGCCAGTAGCGTACTGACTTCCCATGCCCGGTTGGTTTACTGCAGGCAGAGGCAGGACATTTTGAGCAGGGCCCATGGAGTTTGAGACAACAGGCGGCGCAGATTGGGGAGAAGTCAGCCCATTTGCGTAGCCATATTGTTGTTGGTAGGGTGCCGAGTATTGACCAGGCCCCGGGTGCAACAGTGGTGCGGGCTGGTGACCATATTGTGACAAACCACTGGAGGTTACAGTCTGAGGAGAGGGCGCAGGACCTGCGGACATATGCTGAGGATAGTACATGTCGGGGAGTGGGAGCAGAATTCATTGCAGAATACTGGTCGTATCTTCCAATTGGGTGAGAAGGAGGCCCTGACAAAGCCGTAGACACTGGAAGATTAGGAGAGGGCGTCTTAGGTCCGTTGGACGAGGCAGCGGATGTAAACGAGGAGTGCGACTCTCCGTTGGAGCTTGTCGAAGACGCAATGGAGCTGACCCGGGGAGACGAGGTACCGGACGAGTATGCCAAGGTAGGCTGAGGAAACGGCAATGAAGGTAACCTCTCGCTCACATACGGCGTGCGCTGGGTAGCAGGATGGCCGTAGTAGGGTGGTACGTCGGACGTTCCCCGGGCTTGCGTATGGGAAATCGGCGGTAGATCCAGCTTTACGGCGTTGAAAAAACTGCCGTTGAGGCTCGAGGGGAGTTGATCCTAGTCGGCTAGTAGACACGACTTGGTGGGAGGCAGGGAGCGGTGAATCCCTTTTGGCAATTCGGAGCTGGCTGGCAGGACAGGCAACGACGAATTGAGTTGCTGTACAATGCGATTGGTTGACAGGCAAAGTGCAGGAGCTCGAGACAGGTGCAAGCGTTGTACCGTCGTGGGCGAGATTGGCGGATAACCCGAGCAGAGTGCCGTAACACTTCGGAAGGCACTTTAACGATTTGTCTTCAAGCCCAACTGAACCAGCCTCTTGCGGCGAGGAATAGCTGTAGAATGGTAAATTCGAAACCAAGGATATGGCCGTCGATAAGGTCTCTAGGCAGGTCGCAAGGTAGCAAGCTGGTGACTTGCAGCAAGATGGCGACTGGTGCTCGTTGTGCGGCTTACACGTCGAAGTACTGATGAACACTGCGATGGTCAGTAAAGCAAGGCAAAAACCCCGGCGGTGTGTAGTGAGGCAAGAAGAGAAAAAGTGACCAGAAGGAAGACAAGAGGAAGCGCAGGTCAACGAGCAATAGCAAGTGCAGTCGTTCTCGTTGTCTTAAGCGGGTTTTCCTGGGTGAAGTGCAGGTGGTGGTGGGTTTGGACAAGCGGCGTGGGGTCGTTTGAGGAGCGACTATTTCCACCCTATGCGAAGCGAGCACGGAACATACAACGAACGACGTCTTCTTCTTCTTCCAGGAGCTCCCGGACTCTTAAGCAAGCCCGAGATTTTCCAATCGACCTGTCGTCACAACTACAAAGTTGTCTGCCTCTGCGGTATGCTTGATAGGAAGAGAAGCAAAAGCAGGGGCACCTGGGGGAGAAGAAGAACTTGGGGTTTGGGCAGAGTTTGCGCGGAGGATGCAGGTGCAGAAGCAGGAACAGCAGTAACGGGATGGAGACCTCGATTATGGGTCACTTCACATACCTTCTCCAACCCCGATGGACCTGCAACTCAAGGAAAACAGAGGAGGTCGGACGGGCCGTGTTTGAGAGGAAGAAAAGAGAATGAGGAAAAAGAAGGTTTTCTTCTTGGAGCGGATGAGAAGGTGGGAGAACGAACAGAAGGGAGGAGGCAGGAGGAGGCAGGAAAAAAGGTCGAGATTAGAATCAGACGGTATACGGGAGGTAGAGGCCGTACCCGTTGTACCTTGGGAAGAGTTGAGAGAAGAAGTGCAGGATGAACGAGAGAAAGGTGCAAGTAAGTGATGAGATGAGAGAAACGAATCCCCCAGCCCTGCGAGAACGTTGCGCGCTGCAGCAGCCAGAAAAAGATACTCTCGCTGGATGGGATGGATGGACTTTGCTCTCCCCTCTCTCGTCTCTGTTCCCTCTCGTTTTTTTCGCTTTTTACATACGGTACAGCAGCAAGTACAATGTATATTTGGCGATGGCCCCCCCGGGGAGAGCGAGAAAGTGGTGCCCTGCTTCTTTTCTGGGTCTCTCGCTCTCCTGCTCACTACTTTTGCTGGGGTTTTGCGTTGTTCGAGCCGGGGCAGGTTGTAGTGGGCTGGAGGTTGGGTCGACTTTACTAGGGTCGTAGATAGGTCCAGGACATGGGGGGTCTCGCTCTTAGCTGGACCCCGGCCGACCTACCTTTTTCCCTACCGTCTACTTTGCCAGCTAGGGTGGTACAACGGACAGTCAAGTGTGGCGTGTGAGCCGAGCTCGTCATGGGGGGTGTGCACCGGTAAGGGGAGCGAATGTAACGCCAGAACGAGAGCCAGCGAGAGAGGGAGGGAAAAATACAGTTAGCAGGCGGTTGATTGATTGATTGATTGGTGAATTGAAGTGCCATTCATTCATTCATTCGTATTCTTTCTCAACGCTGACCGTTCAGATTGGGGCCCATCACTACTACCTAAGGTACGTACGCCTGCCTATCTTTCCCACTCACCATGCTATCTTGCCTCTACACAACACCCACCTTCGGCTATCCAAGCCAGAAAGAAGGGCAGAGTAAGCAACGGCAATGTGCAATCCCCATACGTGCATGGAGGCAGCTCTATGGGACCTACAATATTTCGACGGACGGAGGAAGAGCTAGCCCCAGTAGAGTAAGTCTGTTAGGTTTAGAGTCTCTCTTCACGGGAGTTTCTCCATCATGTAGGTATTGCTGCATGTACATGGGGCCTCAGTGGGTCGTTTTTCTCCTTTTGGAGCAAACCTTTGGGTTCTTGATATCCACAGGCTGTGTGTACAAGGTACCATGTACAGCCCTCATCCATGTCTCCCATGTCTGTCCCATGTTTGGAGCTGGACCGATGGCTGGATGGAGGGAAGAAACAACAGGCCAGCCCGCAACACAACCCACTTGGCCTGCGCAAAGATGCACGCACTGTCCAGCACGAAGTACAGCAGCGGGGTTTTCTGCCAGCAGGTGGGACTCTGGGCTGGCTGGTGGTAACCAAGACCTCAATTCGGCATCTTGGGAAAATCAAGACAAGAGATTTTGACAGGCCACCGCTATGGATAACAGCCGTACAGTAGGCTCGATCTCTCAAGCACGGGTCTCACCGTGGGGTTTGCATCACAGAATAAACTTGATCTGCTCTACAGACTACAGTAGCAGCAGTCCATCCTTCCCGCAAACCCAAGAGCTGGAGCATCCGAAGAGGTGGTTACTGTTCAGTAAAGACCGGGGAAGCGTTTATTCGTCATCTCATCAACAGAGAGTATATCTAGCCGTACTCGGTTCGACCTTTTTGGCGACTGCTTTCCAACACCACCTTACCGGCTCCGCACACTGTGCGAGGCAGTTTTCTCTTCAAAGCCGCGCCAGCCCAACATGGATGCTGAGAGCTTCGGTGTTGAGACCGCACTCAGACTTCACAGGGCTGCGGTCAGCTGGTACAAAAGAAAGAGATAATTATCTCATCCCAGCGGCTCTGACGCGAGCCGTAGGTCTACCCTAACACAGACTTGGAGCAGTTCTTCTGTAAAGAGCTTGTCGTGATAAACACATATAGCACAGTGCGTGTGCAACAGCTGCCAAGGACAAAAGAGGCAGGGATCGCCAGATGGTCTGCGCCGAAAGTCAATCCAGCGAGTGAGGAGTGGAATCGGGAAATCGTGGGAGTCCCGTCAGCCCTTACTCTCACCGACCAACGGCCACACTGTTCAGGCATGGCACCGTGGCACAAGAACCTTGTTCATATCTCCCGTACTGGGTTCCTGAGACGCTGGTGGCTTGGGTGGCTTTTCTCGGATCGGTACGGTTGATGCTACGTCTACTCCGTACATGCCTAGCTATTTTCCTCTACACTGTTTCTTATTAGTCTGGCGAGAGCATCCTAGACTGCACGTATGCGCCCAAGGTATAGATTTGAACCCTCCTGGGCTCATATTGCTATGGAGATGGAGGGAGGATCGTGTAGAAACGTTCTCTCCCTACAAGGTCTCTGGCAGGTCAAAAATAAAACCACAGGACTTCCTCGTGGTAGCCTTACGGCAATGCCATTGCTGCCCTCGACGGGCGGTCGAGCGGCAAATCTTCTCGAGTGCCAGTAAGAAGTTTCGGTTGGGAACACGGAAACGCTCTCAGACATCAACTACCGCACGCCATGGCAGGTTGCCCGTCAAGACGTCAATCGTCTTGTTAGACAGAATACACAACCCCCCTTGGCTTCCCACAACGTATTATCCGCAAGCTGGCGCTTCGCAGAGCGAGAGCGCTTGTTCATTTCCCTCAGGCCAGGCTTGTCCATAGATTGCCAGATGCGGATCTTCTTTTACGTACGATGTGGGTAACTTTTCGAGCACAATCGCATTGTTCTTGCCGGTGGCTGAGCCCCGTGAGCAATATGATGAACACCTAGTCCGGGTATTATCGTCATCCGCCCGCCGTCACAGTCTGGAAACGCTCTTAACCAAACCATGGGCAGCGACGCCCCAAGCGTCCAATAGAGAATTTAATATAGAAGATTGACGACCAAGGCGTTGCAGTGCTAGAGTACCAGGAATCGCTTCGCTTCGTTCACCCCACTGCAAAGGCATCGCAGCTATTCCTTGGAGTCTTTCGCTCCCCATCCCTCCCCTCCTTTCTACTTGTACAAGATAAGCAAGGTTCCTGGTTGGGCTGCGCTCACAGATCCCGGCTATGACAGTGGGACCACGGCAGGGTTCCAGAGCCTTGAGATTGAATCACCAGCACTTCTTAACATCCGGACCGAAGCTGGATCTAACCCAAACCGAGCGAGATACCAGGGAATAAGTCATCAATTGGCTGCGAAATCCGTCATCTAGGAAGTAACCTTGTAGGCTGATTTTAGTCTTTCTCCCTCTGCCGAATCAGTCAGAGCCAAAGACGGGTTCGACTCAGGGACCCCCGATGCCCTGTTGTGGTCAATGAATGTTGGAGGAAGTTAATAAGTGCGCACGACGTCGATCTTCTCAGCGAGCACACACATCGTCGACCAAATTAGAAGGTCGCTTTGGCTGGAGACGGAGGGGGGCCGTCAGTCAAGACGGCAACCAATGCATGCGCTACCTGTACATCGACAGCTACTACATATACATACACATCAAATATACATTAGACCAGGGCCTGGGTGCATGCAAGTTATCTGGCAAACTGCGGCGCTCTGTGAGCTTAAACGGATTGATGTTTATGTTCACCTCTTCGGATGGCCCCTGCTCACCGGAGCTACAGAAAAACATCCAAGCAAGCTCACCAGCGAAACGAAACATCATCATCTTTAGACGTTTCCCAAAACCAAGATTTGAGGTGATGGCTGTCTCTCGGGGCTCACAGACGGCCAAGGACGCACGTCTATTCTGGTCTTTGTTGGTCAGATGGCACAGACGAGACCATGCCTCTCTGAACCCGAGTCCCGACTCTGCCCCGAGCTCAGGCGTAGTCCCCCTCCTCATTTGTCTATTATCATCATCATCCATCATCCTGACTTCTTTCTCCCGGTGGGGATCTGAAGGCCGTAATGTCACCACGGCTCCAACGGACGTAAGAAGATCTGCAAGCACGTACCAACCCAGAGGAAGAATATGGCCGATATGCTGCGCTGCTGCAAGGTCTCACTATCCTCTATCTTTCCGCTGTGCGCCCGTCGTTACCGCATCCTACGCAAATGGCTGCATAGCTGTGTCACGCCAGGCGCACATCCGTTACACCTGCTTCATGGGGTTGCAATGCACGATGCATCTGACATTGGACACACGCTTCTCAGAAGGGCTACCATTACATACAACCTTGTGTTTATATCGACTGTGGCCGGGTGCGGCAACACATGGTGAGGCCACACATTACATACTATCGAGTCGTCGATGGAGCTGTGTGTGTGTGCAGTTAAAGGTTCACAACCCGGGCTCCTCTAAAAACCCAGCCATTCATTCATCCATGGCGTGCATACAAGAATATGATGGCTCGCGATGTACCCGATGTTTACTTGCTTACTTCGGGCCATGCAGGTTCATGACCATGGTTACAGAACCGTTGAGCAGTTGCAGTTGCGTAGGCCTAACCGCTCAGCATACACACGCGGATGAGAAAGAGAGAGTCGCGTAGCCGTTGAGGCTTATGGCATCTTTCCGTCACCCAAACGCCGCCTGCGAGACTCGGTGCCCGCCACGGCTAGGTTGTGAATTCTAGAGCATCAGACGCATCAGATAATCTGCCCATGCATGGTGGGGCTTGCAGCAAACTAGGAAACGCCTAAATGGTTCCTCTGCAGCACTTACGTATCTCGATGCAGGATGCCGCTTGGCCTCAACATGCTGCAATGCAGGTTATCAGACAATTTACGCCAAGCCCGCCACTTGCGTTAACATTCCCGCAACAGTCTTCGAATAGCATCTTTTAACCCTCATCATTTGCGGATAGGTTTACACAAGAACAGAATGTCCCTTTCCACCTTGGCAGTCTTTAACCGCCCAAACATGGCGAGCTGTTTAGTCGTAACAGAAAGAAACCTTTTGGGGATCAAGATTCTGTTCATCCAGTCATCAACCCCCCTCGTGATCGTCTCCATTCTCCTAGGCATGCAGATATCAGACAAGGGTGCTGTTGGGACGGGCAGCCCAATCGCGAGAAACAAATTTTGGCCTGACTGACTCTTGAAGTCTACTCAGACTCCACGACCCCGGTATGAGCAATAATTACTAGTAGCTAGGCTCAACAGTAGTAATAAAAAATACTCCCGTCTCAAGAGGCTGGCTGTTTTGTCTTGTCTTCCAGCCCTAGGCCCAGCTGCCTCCGATAAGACACACGAGAACGTGGCTTGGCAGCGCGGACACCATCGTGGTTTGCTGACTGGCTCGTGGCTCCTGCCTACTGGCTAGCACCCGAGTCAAATGGCATTGAAGACGTGTGTTTCCAGCCAGACAGCTTGCACACGTCTAATTCAGCACGGACTAACCAAAGCCTAAATGATCGCGGTGAGCGAGCCACATGGTTGTCGATCGCTGGATTGATCCAGATTCGTACCTCTTCAGGGGTTTTTCTGTCTCACTTCGGAGGGGATTTGGACCATCATAGTCGAGGAACAGGGGGTTGCTAGTTGGCGGAGCCAGCACTGCCCGTCTGTCCGGTCGATACCGGAGCACCATCGGCAAGGAGCTGTGGCCTCCACCGTCTATTGCGGCATAGGGAGGCACTCCCGTGGATAAGGAAAAGAAAACCGCTACTAATAAGCGCTCTTCCTCACGCCAAATAAAGGAACACAATTGCGGCAAGCTGGATAATGCTGTCTCGCATGGCACTATGCGCTTCGGCGAATACACAATTGTTCCTTGGGCTGGTGGCGTCAAACTGTTAATCGAGGTCAACCTATATTAGAAAGAGCCTCAATTGCTCGTTCAACCAAGACTTGGCCATGATCTAGAATAGCATTTTGTGCTGATATACATGATCCGGCCCAGCCATGCTTGCAGAACAGAGCATGCTCATTATTCCGCTCTCCCCGGTGGGCCGGCCATGGGGGTAAATTACCCAAGCCATAGGTCTCAGAAGCGATTCTTTTTCTACCTCAGTGGGCCTACATTGGTAGATTGCCTCGGAACCGAGGCAGACCGCTTAGGACGAGAGATGAAATCAGCGTCCGTTACTAAAATATCAGCTAGGCAGTACACGTCCTGTGACTGCGGTGAGCATCTCGACACCGTAGACGGGAGCTAAAACATACCAACTCTGTCGTACGCAATTCACCGCACGTACAACAACACAAGATAAGGTCTCATATACTTTTCACTTCACTTCCGCCTCGCCTGTTGTCTTCTCGACGTGGCAAGGCATCTTCTCTGGAGGGGTCCATTGGATCACCAGTGAGCTGAAATTCATTGCAGCTCTAAAGATCGACATTATCATGCTCTAAGCACTTACTATTATTGTTTCCTTCCCGAGTTCTTGCTTCACACACACACCACCCATACAGGGGACCCCATCCAACGGGCTTGAGCACTCGCATGAGCCAGCGGCGGCCTAACGCACAGCGGGCAGCGGCTATGCAAATCGTGCGTTTGTCCAATCAGCATTTTTTTTTCCCCATGCATGACCCCCATGGCGAACTCCAATATTTGGCAAATGGCTCTCCCTACTACCTAGGCCTCCATGGCTCGTGCTCTGATAGCCTCGGGGCGTTTCATCGGGCTGCTGCCGTCCTGGCATTCCTGTCTAGGGGCATTCAATATTAATTATGAGCTTCCAGCCAGGCCTGGGATCGACCTTACCGTCCCAGGGACATGGGAGTTGGTTCCTTGGCTGGTTTAGAAAGCCCTGTCCGTTACCACCACACTGCTATTTCTGCCTATTCTCATTGGCGAGCTGTTCCAGAAGGCATCCCGGGAAAAGCAAGCAGTACCGTCTACTCGAGCTCCTACGCATACCACCGCAGCGAGGGAGGTACCGATCATCAGATATGGCCGGAGAGGCGGCTCGAGAAGGGGGTTGAATGTCGTACACGCCCACCTCGGTACTTGGTCTCATCGTTCCGACTCGTCAGAATCTCCCAAGTGCTTACATACCCTTGCCGTGCCCTTCCTGTTCCATTTATTGCAATAGTACCTGGCCTGCCTATATCGACGTACGCGGTCGTATGGCGACAGACAAGGGAGCATCGAGGTAATGCTGCAAGTGCAGTACGGCACCCGACTAACGCATGTAGGTAGCGCTTATCAGCTTACCCGTGCCATCCTGGCCACCTTCATGTTGCAGGTCCGTACAGTGCCGACCCTACAAGTACTCTCCAGTCCCATCAAGAATTCTGTTTATGGCCAATGAGAAGGACCCACGTCGACACCTACCACACTTGGTCTTGAACAGGCAAGGCACAATCAACAAGTCTCTGCTAGAGTTAGGGGCTAGGAGATTTTTCTTCCTTTAGGTGACAGTTAGCAAAGCATAAGCCAACAGTGGAGAAAAGACCGAAACTCAGAAATCCGATCCCGTCCTGCCCGTTCAATCATCAGTTCCCCTCAATGATCTTCAATCCCGCAGCGCGCCTGGGGGAGGTTATTTCTAGCAGAATCCCTAAGCCGTCAACGTGCGTTTTGTCTTCTCTCGGTTCGGCCAAGCCACTCATGACTTGGACCACCCCCGCGCTAGAAGAACCCTCGTAGTTCTTCTATGCTTTTGGTTCATCGTACGCTATATTAGACGAGTTCACTGGTAGCTGGCGGCGGGCCAGGCAGCGTCGTCGAATGGAGCACCCGCTCCCAGCTAGGTTAGTTGATGATAAGTCTATCCGACCTATCGTGTCCTGACTCTGCCAAGCCTTTCCTGCAGACGCGGACCGTTTTCCGTGCTAGGGGATAAACCCACACCCACGCGGTACTGTGGGCTATATGCAAGTAGACACACACACCTGGCGGAGGCGTTACGTATCTGCATCTATCTTAACCGGGTGAGGAAGGACCACCACCTCCCTCAGCCGCCATACCATACAGTGCGCTATAGACTGTCCAGCAGTATGGGATTGCGAACTTTCATATGACAACGAAGATGATGATGATGATGATGTTGATGAGGGGTGTGCAGAGAATCTCGACTCCTACCAAGTGCGACTGCTGCTACTCTGTGGCGCGCCAGAGCTGTTTTATTTGTACGTACGTCCAATTGACTTTGATGGGCGACGGCACCATCCATTAGTATTGTGGACCGAGAGAAGAGAATCTTGGCCCAATTGGAGGGCGGAACGTGGACGGGCTCTGGAATGGAATGGATGCGCGACATCCTTCTCTCTCTACCACGGCTATCCGACTAGTAGAAAGATCCTAAAATGGTTGTGTTGTTATTGTCAACCAAACCTCATACCACATACTCACACGCGTCCTAAAAGCTAGAGCCAATCGCACACAACTCTGATCCATCGCCATAATAGTACTATTATTGGCATTGCCATTAACTGGGAAATCAACGAGGAAACCTCACTTCTGGAATGTCTACAAAGCCGCCCCCCTAAACGAACCACAGGCAGGATGACGTAGTGGTCATGCAAGTGGCAGCAGTATAGAGGCTGGGTGGCAAAGCAAACTCCCAGTAACTTCTATACTCGACCTGGCCACATTTCTGTACTCTATTCGTCGGCATCGCGTAGAGCGTCTCAACTTTTGTATTGATCTATCTACGTCAACTGGTATGTATGAGAAAAGGGGGAGTAAAGAAATGACTCTTCACATGCAGCTTGGTATAAGAAAACGAATACTTCTTACTACCTCCTACACTAGGTCTGGAAGAGAAAGATAATTACTAGACCTCACGCCATACTCCGTGGGTGTATATTTACTGCACACTGTGGTCGCGAAAACGCCAACACGTTCTTCTGTGTTGTCGGGATCTGAACCCTCGCACAGCGAACAATTAGCAGTGGACAATACCAGCTGGAGTACCGGGCTGGGGAGGAGGGGGAGGGGAAGAGGAAAGTGGTACAATGTGCGACGGTGTGATAGGCCCAGCGAAATAGGTTGGGTCCAAGCTTCTCGTAGGTGGAGTTCTCACCGCTACTTAGGTGCTCTCTAAAGAAACACCCTCCAGCGACTAGTCCCCGCCAAGTACCTACCGTCGTCTACATGTACATTTGATTCTTACGGTACTGCTTCCAGTCGTGGTAATTCTCCCTCTCGTTCTCATCCGCCTCTCGCCTGCATCCCTGCCTTGACTCTTGACCCTCTCTTCCTCCCAATTCGAAGGTATGAATGTACAGGGTTGATGTAGCATTTGTCGTGGCGTCCCGATGATCGTCAAGTCGTTGGTTGTGACTTTCGCCATCATCTTCATAAGGTTGAACATGACAAGTAAGAACTTGACCAATTTTGTCTCATTCGTCTGAGCCGCTTGGCGCCCGAGAGACAACTAAACTAAACCAGCAGGCGGGAACTCTCTTCTTTATTTCCTGGCTTCCATGATTGTTTCCGTTGCTCTTCGGTGGCTGGAGAGGCTGGGGGGAGTAAAAGAGGCAAGCAAACGTCTCGAGTCTTCCGGTCCCGCAACGCTGAAAGAACCCCTATCCGGTATTCATTGGACGGCCGAGAGTCATTCCGAACGGGGTCTGCTTTCAACGACTACAACATCATGTATGTACATGTGTACAATATCATATTGGATCGGGCTCTCGACTTAATCCCTCCTCCTGCCTTGTCTGGTCCTTGCCAAGTGAGGAGGAAAATCGCCTGATCCGCCTCGAATGAGCGCGTACCACGCCCGCCAAATGTACATACTGTATGTGTGTGGGCTGGTGAATACGTATCTTCCCACACACGCTCTGATGGAGTCGGGGATCTGGCATGCGTACGATCCTAGGCTTCAAGGGCCCCTGTTGCTGACGGGCGAGTACTTCCACACAAAATACATGTCGTCCTGGGGGAGCAATTCTCTTCCTACTCGTACGGTTTTCTACACAGATCTTCATGAGTCGGTCTCCTCCTGTTGAGTTTAATCTATCAAGTGGGTGCTTATTATGTATCCTCCTGCTGCGATCGTGGCCCTGATCGCGGACCGGGATGACACGGAGGAAGTCCTGATCCAGGCGGCGTCGTCTCGCGTGTCTGCTTGCTACTGCAACGGTAGAACGGGACAGTGACAATCCACTCGTGAAAGGTCCTCTTTTGCTCCCTGGCGGGGATTTTGAGGTAGATGAATCTTACATCTGTGTGCCATGTCAGGTGCCGCTAGTTGCGTCTGTCTAATGCGCGGCTAGGGCGATACGACTACGTAGCCGCACTTACATTTCTAGTCGCCTATGTATTATTAAAGAATGCAAAGATTCGCCGTTAACGTGAGGATAGTGGTCGATAGCAGCTAATACTGCCGGCACATACCTCTAAGTAGACTAAAAGGTGAAACTCGATTGAGCAAAAAGCCGCACAACCTGGCCCACCACATGGGCCAGCAAAACGCGCCGTTGCATGATGGAAGTGGTCGATACCTCTGTATCATGTGCCGCCAAAAGCGTGGGCGGAAAGAACACGCTGTAATTCTTACATACCGGGCTGGCTGTCAGGGAAAAGAAACAAACCCCACAGGGCCCTTTGACCCTGTTAGCCCTTCATCAGCCAGCACCACCAGTCAGGCCCCTTTGACCGGCCACCACACAGCCACCCACAAACCCCCCGTCCCAACCACCCTGGCAGCAATCAAGCAGCAAGCAGAAGCAGAAGCAACTATGATTCGCATGCTGCATCGCGTAGAGGTGGGCAATCTTTGCCTGATGCCTGCCTGTAAGACCTCAAATGATGAGGAGCCGTGTGTTTTTTTAATTAAAGAGCTTGGGTCTGGACTCGAACCTCGGCGTCGGCGTCACCCATCATCAATGGACCCCTTGCAACGGCATCGGAACCAGCACGCGCGCAGCAGGGAGAGGCACTATTGAATCAATTCACCCTTGTATTGTGGAAGACGGAGTGTAGGCTCATGCTAAAACTCTAACGATCGACCCGCGACAATCACGGTGATTTCAATCCTGGGCCCGGCCAGGATGCAATGCTGGGAAGGGAGGGAGTTTGTATGATTTGGTTTCCGCTTTCGAGCTAATAGCGAAATATCAATCGGCCTTCCAGGCTCTCCGCGTCCCTCTTTCGGGCCTTGTCTCTTTGGTGCTGCCCTTTCTTATTTCGCGAATCCCACCCCACGACAGATCGGGAATGACTTCAGGTAAGAGATTGCTAGAAATGATGATCCCAGTCGCGCCTTGCATGAGTGGGAAACAAGCTCCCGTTCGGGGAACATGAAAATAAAAGTGGCGATGAGGGATTGCAATGCTGGTAAAAAAGACGCACGCCCATTTTGCCAGGCCCTGAGGATGAGGGAGGAGGCCTGCGCGGCCTCTACTATTACTACGGCTACAACATACAAAACAATAGTACAGTGCTTACCCAGCTTGCCAGGCAGAGCGCGGGAATGCAGCTGTGCGGACCAGCAAGGCGGGCCCGGGAAGATCAGTGTTTCCTGTGTGTGGAAAGAGTCCGAGAGGCGAGGACCACCCCTCGACGATGCCGCCCTGAAGCGCGCTCACGCACGCATCGTTTTCCCGACTGCCTCCCCCTCGGCCTGCCAGAACGGCAAATTAACCTAGAGGGGACATGGACATGTCGCCCACAGCAAGGACGACACCATCTTGCATGAACGCCTGGTCGATGCCAGCTCCTCCCTCTGCCTGGCCCTGCCTGCTGCCTGTCTTCCTGGGCTGGCTTGCCTGCTTGCATAATCATAATACAGCCCGTTATACCTACAGCCCGCAGGAAGGCTCTCCCCGATCCATGCTATGCGGAACGATCCAGTCCCAGAAACAGGATGGGATGACCTGCACGCGCTCTCCATGTCCATGTATGTAGGCTAGTGTCCACAGTCATGTATTCGCTTGCATGTAGAGATATGTAGGAATATATTGACATACGCAACAAAGTGGGATATACAGAAGCACGAAGGGTGCAGAAGTGCGGGTGCTGCTGCACGCAAGCCGTCAAGCAAGCATCAGGTCTGCACGAGCACTCGTCAACAGGTGGTCTCGCCTCAACGCCTCAGTACCGTACCACTTGCATGGGGGTGGGATGAGGTGCTAATAGCGAATAGGGGAAGAGACAAGAAGAAGTAGAAGAGCGTGTCTGTCTGTCTGTCTAGGTATCAATTGTCTTGCTTGCTGCGTTTCTCTCTTCTGGGTTACGCCCCCCCCCCCCCCCCCCCCCACGAATGATTGATGATTTACACGTCTGCCACACGATTCAACCCTTAGCAAGTGCAGTTATTGGAGGAGGGGGTGTCGACGTGACAAGCAAATCAAAGAAAGGATATTAGGTTATTAGACGGCAACCTCGAAAAACCCGCCTCCCCAGCGCAGAACCCAAAGATGCAAGTCACAACATTGAAAGACATCATCATACTGTCTGATGTTCTAGGTCGACGGGATTCCACAGTTCCCGGGGAGGGGGGCATAAGGGAATGACAGCAGCAGCCCCCTTCTGCAAAAGCAGACGACCGCCGTAACGAGACGCAATGCGGGGAGGTGGGAGGTGGGAAGTGGGATGGTATGGTATGTATCGTTGATGTATGTATGTAGGAGGAGGGGGGAGCCCAGAAATAGAAAACCTGCAGCAAGTGACCACGACTACATACCCCCTGTACATACCTACCTACATACATGCTGCTGTCGCTATCGATCCGTGGTGCAGCGCGGTATCTACATCATCCATCAAGCTAGCTAGCCTGTATGTATGTATGTATGTAAGATACTATAGTACAGTAGCTTCGATTCTTACAGGCAAGTAAGTGTGGTGGAGGGTATTGCTGGGAGCCGTTTCGTTCCGGTCAGCATGCAAATAGTCCATGGCCGTCTTCCGAATCCACTCAATGATGTGGCCGCCGGTCTCTGGGTTGCCAGCTGTCTTACATAAGACTTCCATCCCACCCATTACGCACCCACGTAAGAAAGACAGAAATGATCGAGAGGAAGTTGCTTGGTGTGCGATCCTGTCTCATATCTTACTTAGCCCCCCCTGTAAGCCGCGCTATACTGCCAGAAAATATATTATAGCTTATTTATCATGGCATATGTCAGATGCTGTAAGTGGGCACGCAGGGCAGGCAAATGGAATGGCAAGCCCTTTGAAGTGAGTGAATGGATTCTCGGATACCCGATTGGACCCTCGGCTGGAGCTTCCTCTCTCTCGCGTTGGAAATATGGGCGAGGCAAAGCCCGAGTCTCGAACGCCGGCAGCTCCCAGAGAAACATTTGATGATTTGCCACGGTGCTCTTATTCGTGTTCCGGTTGATGGACTGCCAATGCCCCTGAGGCGGAGCTCGAATCCAGGCCATGCTCAACGTCTTTCCGTGGGGCGCATTCGAATATTGTCTAGGTCAGATGCAGGTATGTAGTAGTATAGCCTCGAAGTGTATAGAAGGACATGACATGAGACCAGTGTGGCCATGCAAGAGAGATATTGGATTACCACGGGTAACTGAAAGATACGCATACATGTACAATGCTGCTGAGACCGTGACTTGCATTGGGCGGTACGAACGAGTCTGTTCGCGCCCGCCGCACATCCAGCTTTCACCCAACCCCGCTACTAGGTTACATAAAATGCCAATTGGATTATTTAATGCACATCTCATCACGTGGTGTCGCGCTTGAATCGCGCCAGTCTAATCGATATCCCGTCGCTTTGTCGAGGTGGCGGACGTCGATCGTCATTGTTGATTACTCTAGCTTAGGTATATTTGAGGTCGTAGATTCTCAATTTCACCAACCAATCATTAATTCCTCAGTACAAGGAAAACGTTTCAGTGGGTTGACATATCTGCACTTTTAGATGGTGGTTAGATCGTAAGGCGAAGTCGACCAATGGTACCTCTCATGGACATCCTTGTCAATTATCAGCAAGCATACATGGTTATTGCCCACCAAAAAGCAAGCAGACAGAAAGCGCCATTATCACGAACAACCCATTAATATTCCCGACGGCCATGGATGATAGGAGGGATGCCGGGACGGTGCCACCACCAGTGCTACCACAATCGGCAAGCGCAACAGGGAAGCCGAAAACGTCCGCCGGGGTGATGGGCGGAACAGCAGCAGTAGCAGCAACGGTGGTGTCGCCCACCAAGGCGGCCCAGCCTCAGTTCGGGGCCGTGTTCGACCCGTGGAACTCCTCCTCATCCGGCCACCAGCACGCCGAGAACCGCCTGGGCGCCAGCACGGGCTGGCGCGACTCCGTCAACGCGAAGCTGCACTCGCAGTTCCGCGGCGATGCGCGGCGCATGTCCGATGCCGTCAGCGCCGGGGCCAGGGACTGGGACCCCAAGCTCCAGGCAGTGGTGCCCCCGGAGCTGCGGGCCAGGGCGCGCTGCTCGGTCGCGGACATGCTGGCGAAGCCCGGCACCATGCAGCGGAGCCTATCGTCGTTGTCTTCTTCATCTACTTCTACAACGTCACCATCCACTTCTTCTCCTGGGATAGGGGTCGCCACTACCGGTACCGCGAATAGGGGAGGCCAGGATTGGACGTCAACGGCGATGAAGGGAGAAGGGGGGAGGTCGGCGGAGTCTGCTTGGCGAACCGACGATGGGGACAAGGGCGTATCTCCGGTCCAAGAACAGGGACCCGGACGGCTCTTCGACGGTGTTGTGGTTTATGTCAACGGGTGCACTCACCCGCAAATTTCGGATCACAAGCTGAAGCACGTCCTGGCGGAGCACGGCGGCCGCTTGTCATCGCATCTTGGCCGCAAGCAGGTCACACATGTCATATTGGGCCGCCCGGCGGGTGGTGGCGGGGGCGGTGCTGGTGGTGGGCTGGCCGGCAGCAAACTACAGAAGGAGATACAGAAGACAGGGGGTGCAGCGGTAAAGTTTGTAGGCGTCGAATGGTGCGTATCCAATCTGTCTATCCCACTACAATTTGACTTCCTCTTTTCTTCCCCTTACCCCCTTTGCAAGCGGCTGATTACATCTAGGATCTTGGAGAGCATCAGAGCTGGCAAGAGACTACCAGAGGCGAGGTTCAGCAACCTCAAGGTTGCGTCGAAGGGCCAACAGAGCGTTTTCGGACTATTCTCGAAGCCAACGCCGCTGCCCCCTGTTCACACGGCCGAATCCTGCATGGATAGCTCAGGGGTTGGCTCATATCCAACCTCTCTGGCACCACTAGGGGATGAACCTCCGCCTAGTGCGCAGAGAAACTGAGCACGATTTACGACTGTATGATACATGAGATACATTCACGGATTTGGAGGACTGGACTGGCATTGCATTGCATTGGGCTTCACTGGGGCTGCATGGATCAGGTAGAAGCCAGGTACTACGGCTGCATATACACGGGGGTTTGTAGCTCGCGACTGTTGTCGCCGAGCGGTGTTGAGGATCTGGTCATGGAGGTATATCATTAGATCGAGGTTTAATTCACCGGTTAGAGGGTCGATGGCTACGACCTGGGCCGAAAAGAGAACACGCGGCCTTCTGTGTTAGCCATTACAGAGGCTGTGAGTGGCTGAGAGCAGGCTATTGCCCTATCGTCATCTCATTGTGACGTGCTTATGTACCCCGGAATAGAACTAGCTTGTTCGTATTCGAAGGAAACTGGAAGCCTCCTGGGCCGGCTGACAAGGAATAGCTCTCAAGCTGCTGCCCATGTTCCTTGTGCTGTGCAACTACTTCATCGTTGCCGATGGTACTTCGTGTCCTGTAGACAGGGAGTGCCCTAGAGTATCAAGTTTCATTACAAGCACCTCCACGAGGCTAGACCTTGGTGAAGCTAGGACAGCGGCCAGCCCTTATTCAAGATTTGTTGAGATGTTGCTAGGAATAATGACCCCTGTGTGACCGGCCGGTCAAAGCATACTGTCTAGAGACAGTATAGATTTGGTTCGTGAGGCATCAACAAGAGATACTACCGCCTGCATATGCTTCTAGAAGCTCTATCTATGCGCATCTTCCTTGCAAGTTGCGACGACAGCAGCAACGGAGCTAGCAGAGCCGCATTACCCGGCGTGAAGCATGGAGCAGAGAATCCGGGGGACGCTTTTGTTCCTTAGGCATGCATCTAAGGTTTTGCGATTGACGTAAATAGAATTGCGGCCTCTTTTCAGAATAAGTCAGCCCATGGAGAGTTTTGGCATCTCAGGGGGAGGCTTCCTTCCTTCCTACGTCGGCCAGCTTTGGATTGATCCTGCCGACGAAAGAAACCTTCGAGGATCGGGCTTTTTCATTTTGTTTTCCGTTTTCTTGTTCTAAGCTTCCCGCAACCTGCATAATGTCTGCGTATAATTCGACTGATGTCGGACTAAGATCTGTTTGGTACGGGCGCGTGAGCGTTTTAGAGTGTTGATGCAGCTTCCCCCCCTTTTCTTCTTCCTCCACTCCCGCCCCTTTATCACCGCCATACCAGAGCTAGAAACGGACGACCAGCAGGGAAAAGCATACCGACTATACCCGAAAATACCACCCACCACCGCATCTGATGAGGCAAGGTTTCGTGACGTAAAGGTAGGTCGGAAAAGACGACGACACGAACCACCGACTTTGTTGAGTTCTGTCAAGTCGACAGGACCAGCGGCCCTTTTGGTTTCTCACTCACGCCCCGGTCCGACCCCTCCCCCTGACCCGGTTAGACTTCGTTCTGTCTTTTTGTTTTCTTTCTTTGTCTACCTGCACTTAATTGCTCCACGCCACAGTTGTTTCCCAGTTTTCCTCGGATGCCGGCCAGCCCCCGTCCGGCGTTCATCATCGTTCAGCCCCCTTATTTCTGACTCGACTGTCAAATGTTATTGTGGTGGTCACGCAACTACTTAAAAGCCTGCCTGCCCCTGGGGAGAAGGATCAGGAGAACCTAACCCCCTCCCGAGCAGTGCTACCAGGGGATAGATGCGTACACACCATGTTAGCATAGCGAGAGAAATAAATATATAAACGATATTGATTGTGGACACTGTACTGTACCTTGCCATGCCAGACTTGCAAAGGGTGTCCAGTACGTATGCCTAAGTTTGTCACCTAGGCTTACATGGCATTGGCGAAGTGAAATAGGGATTTCCATCCGATGTTTAACCAAACCGTTGTGCCTTGGCTGCTGCCCATGCACTCGAAGAGAGCGAACGGTGCTCGGCCATATGCAGAGAGGCCTTTACCTATTATATCGATGGCCGACTAGATATGGCCATTACAACGTGAAGTTGCAACCCGAGACAGTATATGAACCACGGAGAGTTTAGATATCAAGTAAAAATGGGTATCATTCGTAACGACTACTCTGTTCTAAACCGCTGGACTTGGTTGCCACAGCCTCACTACTCACAAGCAACGATTAGCCAACCTATCAACCGCTCTCACCACAGTGCATCATGTGTGATGAATGCCGCCCAGGAACTCCCCGGATCATACAGCGCATACTAGATGGCTTCAACCTGAATATGAGCGAGAGGGGCGATGATTTACCGGGCGTAAATGCCCAACCCTAGCTCTTCCGTCAGGAGCCTCCTCTTCTAGAACCTCCTCTTCTTCATCGCTTTGCTGTCCCATGCTGCCCTCCCCAGCATGAGACACGCTCTCAGCGGGTTCGGGCGTACTGTACTACTTCGCGTCCTCCTCGTCTTCCTCATCGCTTGTAGCTTCGATGTTAGCCTTCTTCGACTTTTTCAGCTTGTCGCTGTCCTTGGAGGGCTTCGCGGCTGACGTAGACGCAGCAGGCGCACTACTTGAAGACGGGTCCGTGACAGCGTGTCCCTTGGCTGCTAACTCGGCATTGACCTCTGTTGTTGCCTTCATAAGATTATTCCACTGGTCGAGAGTAAGAGAGATGCCCTGTTTCGTGGGTGTTAGCTCTTGGATACGTAGGCATGAGCAAGCAAGCGCTGCTAAAGGAGTCGAATGTCTCGTCTTACCTTCTTGCCAGGCTTCATTTCGCCGGCGGCATCTGTGTAGTACTCACGGACGGAAATTAGGGGCTTGCTCTTAAACTCGGATATGACGACGCGACGGGTCGCAGTAAGCTGGAACGGATCACGTTAAGATTAGTATTTCTTGAAATCAGACCAGACAATACATGTCCTGCCGACTTACAGGCCAGAACGAGTTGCCCTCGGTATCCTTATCCACTCCACCTTCGGTTACATCCGCATTCTTGCCAGTCTTGACTTTCTTAGTGGTCTTGGTAGGCTTCGCGACCTCGGCCTCACTGTCGCTGTCATCGTCACGCCGCGAGCGTTTGGCGTTCTTGTAGCCTGACATGGTCGCGGTCGTGGCTTTGATAGTATACCTTTATTTGGACAAGGATGAGATTGATAACAGCTTCGTTGTTGCCGTTATTGATGTTTTTGTTATTGTACGTGTGTTGTTACGTTGCGTTGTTGGATGGATTGTCGAGCTTCCATTAATTAATGGTGGGGAGCTTCCGTAAGTAGACAGAGAGGATGACGCGTGGGGATTCGGAAGCTCTAACGCGTCTTCTGGGGCTTCTGGGGGTGAGGGAAGCTTGGAAAGGTGGGAACAGCAGTGGTCGTTGCTTGAAAACAGGCGATTCTAGGCGTGCTGGTATGGGTCTGGCTGGGGCCTGGGGCTCCTTTGCAGGCATGTATGTACCGAATTTCTTTTCATTCAACTGCATTGTCATGTAATAAGGACCTGTTGCATGCGATACCTGCAAGCAGTGCATTGCTTCAGGGGTCCAATCGAGTAGGTAAAGTAAATAGTTTTTCGTCGAATCCTCTGTGTCAACAATTTTCTTGTTCCCCTTTCAATTTATAGTCTTATTCATCTATTACTGTCACCGAGTCCCCCTCCCCTCTATTTTCCCACGCAGCCACGGGTAGATCAGATCCTCCTCGCGGGGCAATGACGAGATCGTGAAACCAAAAGATGGGCTTTGCTGCATCGATGGTAGTGGTTTCTCGACACGAGTCCGGGAAAGGGGTTTCAATAAGGGGGAAACCACGTTTTACTATCGGATCATCTCATCGGGGAATTATGGCAGGGTGGGGGATGGATGCCATTTCGATCTCCTTTCCCAGGACCAAGGCTCGTTCGGGCCTAGCGACGCCCTGCAACCCACAGGGTGACAGCGCTGAGAATGCTAGCACCCCTTGCTTAGTGTAATTATAGCCGCATTTCCTAATTGATTGCCGCGTCACTGGCGTAGCATTGGCCCATCTCTTGTGTCTTGGGCCCGGCGATTCGATTCCCATCCTGTCTTCGAAACGTGCACAGAATCAAGTCTCCGTGCCTTTCTTGCTGCTCAGACTTCCTGCTCGGATTCCCAGAGTCTCGGCCGTCTTCCTCTCGCTCTCCTCCCTTTCTCCATCCTTCAAAGACCGACCAACCTGCTTTCTACGTGATTGCGACGACAACTCTAATACCATTCACGACCCGGGGTCATGTCCTATTGGTTAGGGAGAGCTTACGATGGGTGTTTCCGACGAGTTTTCCTCTACAAATACAAGTCCAAGTGATGCGCAGTACAAAATGGACGCGGCCGCACCACCTGCAGACGCAACTACATTCCCAAAGAACAAAGCACAAGCGATGAATGGTGCCGCGACCGAGACGACCAAGACTTCGAACCCGAATCCGTCGGTGGCGCCGGCTTCCGTCAAAAAAGATGACGATGATGTTATGACCCAGATTTTTACCTTTCTCTCGACAGCAACACCCACAACGCTGGGAGGGGTCGCCACGGGACTTGCCGCAGCCACTTATCTAGTGCTTGGCCAAGTCGGCCTTGTCGTGATCGGCGCATTCTCAGGCATCGTGGTATTTGTTGCATGGGAAGCGAAGCATCCCGAAGTCTCACGGGCTGTCCGTGGGGAGAAGGGGTACGACATCTTAGACCGGTTGTTCGAAACCAGATCCCAATTGGCGATGGCGAAATCGGACCAAAATGACGAAACCGACTTCCAGTCACTGGCCCGGAGCTTCGATGACTTCCAGCCCGAGACTCGAGAGGCTCTCGAGGAGCTCGTAAACGCCGTCGTTCGCGATTACATCGATTACTGGTACAATCCCATTGTGCCAAGCGATAACTCGTTCCCTCTTTCTGTACGGAAAGTGTTGACATCGTTTGTGCTGTCTGTATCGAATCAGTTGTCTCGCAAAAGGCCAGCAGACGCATTTGTCGATTTCCTCACTCATACTTGTTCCATCATCATAGTCTTCTTCTCCGAGATGACATCGGCCTATGCCTCGGTTTCCGCCGAGAACAGGTCGTGCGCCTCCGATACCATGTATAGCTACCTTGCATCCAACACAGAATCCCCTTTGGCGAACTTGCTCAACACCCACCAACAGGCAGGGAAGCTCAAGATGGTCGCCGAAGATCTGTTGAGCTTCTTGGACCGGCCGACATACGACTGCGACCCTGCCAGGATCTTCCTTCGAGAAATACTTGCCACGGTAGTACTCGAGGGGACGCTTCAGACATGTTCAAAGGCAGAGTGGATCAACGGGTGGATTGTGTACCTCTTAGAGTCGGGCGATACCGATCTGTCCCATGCCATCGACGAGGCCATGCAGGACCAGAAGGCCTTCTCGGACATAGACGGCAATTTTGGCAGTATTAGTCTTTCCAAAGGCAATAGAAACAGTTATGAAATGGACCGGCAACGCCGCAAGGAGCAAGTTCACCAGAAAAAGCTCTCGAGGGCAGACGAGGAGATGGAGCGGGCCATGGAGGAAATGAAGAGGCTGAATGAGATGATTGCCCAAGCTGACAAGGCCAGAGAGTCAACTTCTTCAGAAAGGGAAAGGGAATCCGAGACAGCCGGTCGACTGAACGACGTTATCAAAGAAAATGCAAAGGAACTGGACCTCGAAGTTGACCAGAAGGTCATTGATTCCGCGAAAAGAGCAGTACAACAACCATTGCCGAGCCAGGGTAAATCGCCGAAGGAACCAGCGACAGAGAAGGTCCCCAGTCATCAAAGTCTCCCCCAGTCACCAACCACCCCAGGAACCGCGGATTTGTCGTCGCAGAATTCTTCACCGTCTCAGAACCGCGCAGTTGAAGCGCACCGTCGCTTTACTAGCTTCGACCAGATAGTTCCACCAAGTCGTGATGAGCCTGATGAGGAGAGCCCCAGTGGGCCGCCGCCGCCATTGACTCTTCTAAATGCCATCATCACTGTCCACGACGAACCTGGCACAACCAAACTACGAAACAAACCGACTTGGGAATATCTAGTGCAGATAGAACCTGCTGCAGTACAGCATTCTGGCTGGATGACGATGAAATCGTATGCGCACTTTGAGGCGCTCCACGAGAGTATTCGGCGACTCGCCACCATCTCAGGCGCCAATGCCTTCCTTGAAGCACACGCAACATTTCCTAACTGGAAGATACACACCCGGTCTTCACTTCGTGGAGATATAGAGCGATATATGCGTGCTGCCTGTGCCGAGAAGGCTTTGGCAGAATCCGAGTCGATGAAGAAATTCCTCGAAAAGGATCAAGAAGTACGACAAGCCCTAAACCGTGGCTTCTCCTTCGAATCAATGGGCAAAGGCATGCTTGGCGTCATACAGAATGCCCCCAAGGGCGCCCTTGATGGAGGTAAAGGCATAGTCGGAGGTGTGACTGGTGTTCTAGGGAATATTGGTATAGGTCAACGCAAGTCGCCGAACCCAGCTCAAGCTGCTCGAGAACCTCCGCCGGTCAAGACAAATGGTATCAACCCTGCTACTCGTCCTCTTTCATTGTCCGCTCTTCCTAAGATGGAGGCGGTATCCCCTATGAGGTCGCGTGACAGTCTGGACAGCCAACGATCTTCTGTTATCGCGACTCAGCCGGGCAAGATGCCGCCAATGGACAGGAGGCCGAGCGCAGTAGTAGACACGGAACAAGAAGGCCTGCAGCCAGCGCGGGCTGATCGGTGGGAGCGAAAGTCGCTGAGTGCTGCAAGCAGTGCAATGCATAGCCGGGCGTCAAGCACGGCGGCGTTGCGATCACCTTCGGAAATGAGCCTCAGCAACATGAAATTGCCGCCTCCGCCGCATGAAATTGCCGACGATTATGACTCTCCTAATGAAACGCGCCAGAGTAGCGACACCCAATCGAGGTTGAATGATGCCCCCTTGTCTCCCTTCACGGCCCTCTCTTCCCCCACAAGGTCGTTCAACTCGCAGCAGCCCGAGAGGCCTTCCCAGCCTAGTATTTCTGTGAAGCGTCCACGGAAGGAATTCTCACCACTTTCAGAGCAAGAAACGCGTGTGGCAGTAGAGCTGTTGTTCGCTGTTATCAATGAGCTGTATACTCTGTCTTCTGCCTGGAACATTCGCAGGACGCTGTTGACAGCTGCAAAATCCTTCCTGGTTCGCCCAGGGAATCCATCGCTAGTTTCGATACAGGCGCTTCTCCAGGATAACGTCCTCGATACGAACACGTCTGATTCGGGCATTGCGGCACATTTGAAGAAGATCCGGGAGAATTCTTTGCCCACGGAAGAAGAGCGCAAGGCCTGGCCCGCTGAGCTCACTACTGAAGAGAAAGAGGAACTCAGGGTCAAGGCAAGAAAGCTGTTCATCCAGAGCAGCGTTCCTGCTGCCCTGATGGGCATCATGGGTCAATCGGCCACCAGCGAGGCACTGGGTCGGCTATTCGATTGTCTACAAATCGAGGAGGTCTCGCGTGGCCTCTTCTTCGGAATAATACTTCAAGCTGTGCGAGTCATTACACATTAAACGACTATAATCATGGTGTTTCAGGGTCCTTGACCGATTGGAAGGCCCGGAATTCTGCTTGGAACATTCATAGAACCAATTTTCGGCGACAACAAGCGGTTTGTTTTCGCGGCTTTGCAGAATCAATATCCCAAAGAGCTTGGGGTGACGAACGATTATACGACCTATCATCACTTACGTTGGGCAGACCACAAACTACGAAACAGCAGCATATGAGGCAGAGATGAAGCGCAAAGTATGGACCACGGTACGGGATTGCGGAAATGTATATACATTATATAACCCATAATTATGAGACCGCCGCGAGTCGGCAGGATGCTATTTATCCCCAGACGCCAGCACTTGAGAATCATCATCATGAACGCGCATCAGTTGTCGGTCAATATTACGAGAGAGACTGGGGGTGTTCAGTTTGGAGAAACCCGGACTTGATTTGGTGTTACATGCGCCTCTCGAGCACTCGAAGGTAGGATAAATAAGAAGGACCGGGGAAGCGATGGGGATAAAACCGCTTTTTGACCAGAGCGGAGGTTCCCTGGACAGCAGTACAGCATCACTCGACACCTGGATCTCCTATCAAAGGAATGCATGGCTATACCACGCCTACGGCAAGGCTGTGATACCGGGTGCGTGACAATCAGGCACTCAGCTTCGCTTACAGACTTGATTACGACGAGTCTTCGCCCTTATAAGCACAACAATATCCAATGGGGGTCGGGATGAAGAGTATCTAAGTAATTAACTATGCCCAGCCAGAGCCGCCACAACCGTCAGTAAAGCCCCCAGCACCAAAGGCGACCTTGTTATTCTTGAAGCAGCGGTTATTCACAAAGATGGGTGTGCGAAAGGTGGACTTCCACTCCATACCCTGGTCGTCGGGCTTGTCAAAATAGTCAAACTTCCATTTTGTGACACCCTCGCCCAGACACCCCTTTGCTTTGGGCAACAAAGTATCCTGGCCGTAATCCGAACTGCTCCAACCAGCACCTATAAGTAGAGTGTCAGAGACCTTTTCGCCAGTACTAGCTCACCGGAAGGCGTCGCGACTTACCATATATGACGTAGTCACTATAAAAGACATGGTAGCTGCCGTCGCAGCTCCCGTAAGTCTTTTTGATGGGAGGCCAGGGGCGGTTGTTCCGTTTGATATTAACCGAATACCTATATTCGCCGCGTTTCCAAGTGCCCCCGAACTTCCAGTTCATGGGATTCTCGGGGTCGTTGCCATCGCAGGAGTTAATGATCCTCTCCATGCTCTCGACGCACTCGTCGTGGTTGAACTCGCTGGCGAACCCAGTGGTCTCAATTAGGAACTCGTGCTCGTCGGGCGTCCCCTCGTGGAACGTGCGGCTGTCCCTCCACGCCGTCTGCCCGCCGCCCGGCGCCTCGACCTCGTCGCAGTACGTCTTGTAGTTCTCGTTCAGGCGGTCCGCCGAGGCGTACCCCTTGCGGCCCTCCTTCTGCCAGCACTTGAACTCGTCCGTGACGGTGCAGACCTGCGGGTCGAGGCCGAGCACCTCGGCGCGCAGGTCGATGGCCCGCGAGATGGCGAAGGACGCGATGGCGTTGTGCCCGGCCTCGTTGGGGTGGAAGATGCGGCCGAAGTAGTCGGGCAGGAACCAGCCGACGTTGGGGAGATAGGGGTAGGGGTCGCCGGGGCAGCCGGGTGTGGCAGGCGCTCGCTCGTCCAGGGCGTGGAGAGCTTCGGCAGCGGGGTTTGCGGAGTTCCAGAGTGAAGAGCGATAGACGGCCCTGTGGACGCCGTTGGCGTCGAGATCCCTGTCGGGCAGGGGCGGCAGGGTCGCGCGTATGGCTTCGCGCTGCTCTTGGGTGGGTGGGACAGATGTGTCCCACTCGCCGACGAGATCACCGTCCACGGTGCCGTCTACGTCTACGACGACTGTCTCGTCTCCGCTGGCGGATCGCTTCTTCTTGATCGGGAACTTCCAGAGGGACTTGCGAGTGTCTGGCTTGAAGAAGAGCAAATCCGGCTGTTTGTCGTCTGGGTAGGTGCCCGAGGATGACGGGTCGCACATTTGGCCGCTGAAGCCGTCGATGCCCCAGAGATCCCAGTTGGCGAACCCGATCTTGTACTTGACCTCGTCCGCGACATCGTGCACCACATCGCGCAGTGCATCGTTCAGCGCGGTCGTCAGTTCGTTGAACTTCTTACGACGGTCCACTGTCAACGGCAAGGGCCCGGGCTTGTCCTGGAGGTAGCGATACCAGTAGAACGGGGCCCAGTCCTGCTTGGTAGCGCAGTCCTCGTTCTCTTCGTTGAAGAAGCGCGCGTAGCCGTTGTAAACGACGACGCCATCCTTGGCCATTTTGCTGTCGAGGGCCTTGAGAATCTGCTTGACATTGTCTTTCACCATACTGTCGAGGTTCTCCTGGGCCTTGTCGAGAATGGCAGTGCAGGTGGCCTCGCCGTCAAACGCCAGGATGACGCAGCTCTTGATGATGTCAGAGAGGCACAGGTCGTTGCCGCCGGCCGTCAGCGTCAGGAGGTCGATGTTGTCTTTCAACGCCACGGCCTGGTCGTAGATTTTGCCCGTCTGGTCGCCGAAGCAGGCCGGATATTGGAAGTCTTCTATCTCGGACCCGACGAACTCCTTCATGAGGACCGGGTACGACTGGTCGTACCGCGAGCACCACCAGGAGTCTAGGTCGAAGAGACCGCCGAGTCTGGCACCGGAACCAACGCCAGCCGTGTAGCTGTCGCCAATGGCTGCGAAGCGCTGCACCCACGTGAAGGCCGTTGGATCCTCAAGAGAGTCTCGCCTCCGGAGCTCCTGAGGAACCATGACAGATGGGAGGTACGGGCTGGAGGCATTTCGAGGAATGACATGTGCCACAGCTAAGTCCACAAACAGCAAAAGCGGCGTGAAACCGCTGGCTGCAGATAACAGCATCGCGAAAGGAGGTTTATGAGAATGCCGAACGAGCGAGTGGCTAAGAGAGCGTAAAGCTCAACGAGGTGCGAGAGGAACAGCCTTGAGGCAATGGCACATCGAGGAGACACTGTTCTGCGACTGAGACCTTGGAGTGCCTGAGAAGTATGTAGGCTTGCCAGTCACTCAGCTGTGCGGCCGGACATCTTCAACCCGGGCGTCACGTTCCGCTCTCACCTCAACATGCCATGTCTTGAGCATCCCCTTATCCATCACACAGAGCCTAGCCGGATTAGAAGACCATGGCCGGAGCTAGGTGAAGCTGACAATATGCTGACCCTCAGCTGCGAGTGCATGGTGGATAGTGTGTGTAGTGGGTTTGTTTGATATCTTGGCGGCTGACATTGTATTATACAGACAGGTATCGGTACATTGGACCCCTGGAAACAAGGTGTTGACGCCTGCATAAGTAAATGATTGCTTTTTCTATATCCCGGAAAAGTCCCAGATACCCTTACCCTATCCATACTTATGCTTTTTACCATCGATTAATTGGCATCCCGCGCCATGCCGCATCCCGCCCTCAGCATCACCTGAGCAATTTGATCACAAGCAACTCCGCCATCATCGTCTGTTCTTAGATCAATATCAAGATACGATGGAGCAAGCTCTAGACTTTTGTGGAATGGCATGCATGCTGCCTTCAGCCCAGTCTGAACCTGGCAGTCCTAAATATAGCATTCGGCAATAACTCCGAATCTGTTGGTCTTGTCAGGATCAATAAAATCGGGCCGCCGGCTTGTTCTGCAAAGAGCAACTATCGCAGTCTTACATGCATAGGATCACCTGAAGAGTCAGCATTAAGGCACTGCTCGGAGATTGGTCACAACTATACCCACACAGCATCAACTATAGTCTGTCTGCTTGGTCTACATGCCCCGGTTCCTTATTCGGGCTCTTGCTCTTGCTCTCCCCTCCTCCTTTCCGCTGTGCCAGTTCGAGCTTCCCGTTTCTCTCCTGCTAGCAGAGCTCTTTTGCCTTTGCTTGTTGGAACTCCTATCAGGCTCACCCGAAGTCATTGCTTCGACTGCTACTTGGTTATCGACACCTTATTTTGACCATGGCGTTCTCTAGAAGCATGCTCAAGCCCAAGGGCTCCAAGACCTCATCTACTGCATTCATTTTTTTCCTGTTGCCCAGTCTATTACTGCAGGCTGCCTTTGCTCAGAAGGGCGAGAAATGAAACCGCGGTACGGTCAAGCCAGCTGAGAGCCTTTGCAATTGAGACGGGCATCCAAGCAGCAGAAGACCAACCAGACTACATCTGCGATAAGTCTACTCCGTGTAAACTAGGATGCTGTGGTTCAATGTAATACCCCTACCCCTCTCTTTTCCGCCCCTAGACGTACGCACGCACATTTTATCAATGGAGCAGCTGACCAGCTTTCAAGAGATCCAACAACCGGCAAAGGTGTCTGCGGCATGGGCCCGAAATTCTGTGGCGAGGGCTGTATCTCGTCTTGCGGCGAGAAGTCCGAGTGCAACCCGGGCTGGGGCATGCAGTGGTCCAATGCGAGTACCTGCCCGCTCAACGTCTGCTGCTCTGACTACGGCTTCTGTGGCACGACCGAGCTCTTCTGTAACGGCAAGACGGTGGCGAGCCCGCAGTGCCCAGGCGGGACCAGCGCCGACCAGAAGCTCATCGGATACTACGAGGGCTGGAACTTGGCGAGACCTTGCGGAAGTAAGTCTTGGTGTTTTGCTTCGTTTTTCATCGTGCCCTGATAGGAGCGTAGAGCACGAATACTGACTAACGCTGCCCCTAGCCATGAAACCGGAAGACATTCCTCTAGGATGGTACACCCATATCAACTTTGCGTTCGCGCTGGTGAATCCCACCACGTTCCGCATTGATCCCATGGACGCCAACACGGCATCTCTCTACAAGCGTGTCACAGCACTGAAAGAGAAGCAAACCGACCTCAAGGTCTGGATCGCCATCGGTGGCTGGGCAATGAATGACCCCGGCCCCTACCGCACCACCTTTTCCGATTTGGCCGCGAGCGAGTCGAAGCGTGAGCAACCCGCTTTTCTACTTCAAACCCAGCTGGGCAGTGATGATTGCGTATGAGCTAACCCTTCATTGTGATAGAGGACGCATTCTTCGAGTCACTACTCACATTTATGCAGCAGAACGGGTTTGACGGCGTAGATCTTGACTGGGAGTACCCAGTAGCCGACGACCGCGGTGGTGTGCCGGCCGACTTTGACCACTACCCCAACTTCCTGAAGAGATTGAGGGATAGACTGAACGCATCTGGCAAAGAGTATGGCCTGTCCATCACTCTGCCTGCATCCTATTGGTACCTTCGCGGCTTCGATCTCCAGAAGATGGAACCTCATCTTGACTGGTTCAACATCATGACATACGATATACGTATGTACCGTCTTCCATCTATCTTCCATCTCCAACAATCTCATGTATGTGTCCAAACCTTGCTAACACAGCCCCGGGCGCGCATAGACGGCGTTTGGGACAGCACCGTCCACTCCATCGGCCCGTACGCCTACGCGCACACGAACCTGACCGAGATCCAGCTGGGCCTCGAGTTGCTGTGGCGCAACAACATCAACCCGGGCCGCGTCGTCATGGGCCTGGGCTTCTACGGGCGCTCCTTCACCATGAAGGACCCGGCCTGCATGCACGCAGGCTGCGAGTTCAGCGACGGCGCCCACGGCGGCGAGTGCACGGGGACCCCGGGCGTGCTCTCGGCGGCCGAGATCGTCAAGATCATCGACGGCGGCGCCGCCGTCGCCTTCGACGAGGCCGCGGCCGTCAAGATCGTCACGTGGGACGGCGACCAGTGGGTCAGCTGGGACGACGCCGAGACGCTCAAGATCAAGCTGGACTACGCGAACCAGCGGTGCCTGGGAGGGTGAGTTGTTCTCCATCCTCTGTTTACTCTTAACTTGGCCGTCTCCTTTTCTAACCAGTCTGGCAGTACTATGGTGTGGGCAATCGACCTGGACGACGGCACACTGCTCAATGCTTTGGGCGGCGTCTCGTCAAAGTCAAAGAAGCGTATTCTCAAGGACATACCCGACCCCCTGCCGGACTTTGAGTCGCCGTGGCCAAAAGATGAAAAGGATGAGTTGTAATGAAGAGGTTACAAACAGCTTTTGTGAGTGATGATATTCTGAGGCTAGAGCAGAATAGGTATATCTATAGGTTCATTTAGTCTAATCATCAATTGAGTAAAATGTTGAAGATTTCCCAGCGCCGGATTATATATGGAGCTGCACTGCCTAATACTTGCAAATGAGTGCCTCATTTTGAAACACTTTGTATCTCTGCTGGCGCATCACCAAGTTACATCCTCGCAGAAGGCGGATTTCCAACGAGTTATACGAGTATTTTAATTACTAGAAAAAATCTTCAACGAAACTAGCCAGCCAAAATGAGAATTAATACCCCAACATTGCGTCTCCGCCCCCTTTCCCCATCTCACTCCCCCAGAGGAAAGGTCCTGCATCTACGCTACAACTCAAGATACACAGCCCGCATCAGGGTCTTTGCCCTTGACGGATTTGAACTTGTTGAAGAACTGGCTGCTCTTGCTGCTGAGCAGCTTCCCAATCGACTTCTTGGGCGCGCTGTACATCTTGCGCAGGCCCTCGACGTCGAGCGAGCTAGGCTTCGTCACGGGCTTGATGACCTCGCCGCCCGGCTTGGTGAGCAGGATGGCCTCGCCCGTCCCGTCGCCCGCGCCGCCGTTGCCGGCCGTGCTGGGGTAGATCATGATGGAGGTCCAGTCGGGCTCCTTCTTCTTGTCGAACTGCGTGCCCGCCAGGACGGGCAGGTAGTTGAGGCCGCCGGCGAACTCCCAGTCGGCCGCGATCTTGCGCTCGGTGCACAGCTTGCGCTTCTGCACGGCCTTTTCCGCCACCGTCAGGATCGTGCTCGCCTCGATGCGGGCCACGGCGGCGTCGTAGTCGGACAGCCGCTCGCAGAAGAAGCTGCCCTCGCCGAAGAAGTACTTGTCGCGCGCCTCGCCGCTCCAGCCCTCGGCCCACCAGTCCGGGTTCTGGTGCTCGTGGTGGAAGCCCCACGCGTGGCCCATCTCGTGCGCGAAGTTGGCCACGATGTTGCGGTGGCCCATGGCCAGCACATCGCTGAGCACCATCCTAGGGCCTAGCTTCACGAATGTGTTGGCCGGGTTGCTAGCCGTGAGCTGGGGGCCCATTCCGGGTGTCGTCGCCATGTTCTGAACCCCGGTACCGGCGTACATGACAAGCAGGAAGCTTCCCCGGTTGTCACGGCTGCTGCACCATGCTCTGTCGTCCACGACGTCCCATTTGAACCAATTGTTGTTGTCGTCAAGCCCCTTGTCTCTCCAGAGCCCGCGTGCTTCGTCCAGAGGGCCACGCAGGATTTGCTCGGTGGTTTGGGATCCGTACGTTTCCTGCTCAAAACACACCTTGATGTTGCCTTGAGGCCACAGGCGCAGCTCAATACCGTTCTCTTCGATGCCGAACCAGCGCTTGTGAATCGACTGGGAGCTACCGTTGTGATAGTGATATTGGGCATTGGGCAGTGAGTCGGGCCCGCTGACGCTGCGACTCTTGATCACGTCGCTGCCATTGCCGTAGACTTCAAAGGCCAGGTCGCGCGCCTGGATGCTTTCGTGATGGACGGTGCGCGCGTACTTGATGTTGGACTCCCAAGCACGGCTTCCTGCGTTTACGCCCGAGGCTCCTAGAGCAACGACGGTCACGGCTGAAACTAGGGGAGCTAACATCTCTGCTGATGCAACGGACAGAGTGAACGAGAGAATCGGCGGAAAAAGTTGATGTATCACGGGAGGGACAAGATGGAGTGTCTGTTCGTGCTCCAGATGATGTACGGCCTGGTGAGCAGTAGTTTGAGAGCCCCCCTCTACCAACCCAGACAGCACAAGCAAGTATAACCACCTAAAAATAGACTCGATGCCTTTACAACATCTCACCACGGAAATTACAGCTGAACGGTGGATTACACCGATAATAATCCCGTCGCCGCACCCCGGAAAGTCAGCCGCAGGTTGACCGTACTGGTCCCTGACATGGATAATATGCCTGCCACGCGGAACGGGCATAGCGTGCTGCAAGCCGTAAGCTGCCAAGGGAACTAGGCCAGTCTCCAGAACGGGGAATTCGCTTGATCCAGCCTTGTGGGGCTTTCCTATACAACTTAATATAGTAAGACTTTCTTTTAGGTTCAATATTGGACAAGGGATCGTGACCCTTAGCCGTCGACCGATAAGAACAACATCAGATGACCAGCAAAAGAGACCGCGGCGGGCAGGTCTCACGTAGTACGAAAGTGGAACAATATGCAGACTTGTGATTATGTCGGAAGAGTCCTGCAATGCGAGCAACGCACATGAACCATTGCTAGCGCTGAAAAGTTCCGTTGTCGTCGGGCCCGTCCTCGGCCTGGGAATCGACTCCTTGGGGACTTCCCATCGCCCCTGATTTTGGCCTCTGTTCTTGCGATTTCTCTCCTGCTCGTTCAAGTCTCCTCTCTGTACGTTCTTGGTCGCCTCAACCCGTCTTTCAGACTTACTGAGCGACACCATACGCAAGTGAAAGATGTTGTCGCTAAAATCTGCCGTTGTGTTTGGGGCGTCATGGCTCGTTCAGAGCGTAGGGGCTCAAGACTCGTCGCCATCGGGGCCGACGATGCCCAACATAGCCCCGAACTGCAACAAGTTCTGGACAGTTCTCGAGGGGTCCGGCGACTCATGCTGGTCTGTCACGCAGAAGTTCGGCATCACTCTGGACCAGTTTTACACCTGGAACCCAGAGGTGACGGACGACTGCGGTACCAACTTCTGGGTTGGTGAATCGTATTGCGTCGGTATCGACCCCAACAAAGCGACGACGAAGTCTTCCTCGTCCACTGTCCCAAGAACGAGCACCAGCAGCCAAAGCAGCACGGCATCAAGCAGTTCCCTCCCAACCAGCGTGCCGTCCAACACGGAGCCTTATACCTCCAACTTTCCCATCACGAACTGGTCCATCACCCCGACTACCATGGAGTCGAGCTTCCCACCGCAACGAACGCAGGCGGGACAACCTTTGAAATGCAACAACTGGTACTTGGTGACCCCAGCTGATACATGTGAAACGATCGTGTCAACCGACTCGTGGCTGACACTCGAGAATCTGTAAGCCCCCCTGCGCACTCGTGTCCTCACTTACACGACACGTCGGTATTCTAACATTCGGGTAGACATGCCTGGAACCCGACGCTCGACGCCGACTGTTCAGGGTTATACGCCGGCTGGTGGCTCTGTATCGGTGTCCCAACAACCTCGACGGAAGAGTTTGGCTGGACCGCGACCGATGTACCAGCCAATGTGCCTACATTCGCGGGCAACTACACCTTCACAACGCTCCCCGAAGTCGACTCCACCTTCATCGCCGAGCCCACGCAGACAGGCATTGTCAGCGGTTGCCTATCATACTACAAAGCCCAGGACGGCGACACCTGCCGTAGCATTGTAGATGGGCACTACCTAATACAGGAGGACTTCTTGGCGATGAACCCAGCTCTAAATGGCAACTGTGATGGCATGTGGCTGAATTACTACTACTGTGTCGTCGGACCCAGTGGTATCACTGCCATGCCACCTACTGCTACGTCACCACCGGCCACGGTCCCGTCGGGCCAGGATCCCAAGTGCCAGCACTGGTACCAGCGTGATGGCGAGTCGTGCACTGACATCGTCGCCATGTTCGGCGCCTTTTCACTTTCGGACTTCCTCTCTTGGAACCCGAGTATCGGAGGCGTGTCTTGTAGTGGAATAAGCGATGGCGCTTGGTACTGCGTCGGCATCCCCGGTAAGCCGACGACGAGAGACCACGCCGTTGCCGGCTACGACCCAGCCGCTGACGCCCACCCAGAGCGGCATGGTAACTGGATGTACCAAGCTATGGCTCGTCTCTTCGTCAGTATTCTCCCCCTCGCTGCAGAAATTGAGTAGAGGTACTAACCCGGCTCAAACTCTAGTGCCGATACATGTAGTTCCATCATCTTGGCGAACGGCCTGAGCGACGCCCTCTTCTACCAGTGGAACCCGGCGTTCGGCTCAGGAACTTGCGATAATCTGAAACCAGATTTGTACGTCTGTGTTGCGGCCGGCGACTCCGCTTCGTCGCCTCCGAGCACAACGACTGGATCCGCCACTTCATTACCCCCAAGCACGACTACAAAGGCGCCGCCAAGCAGCACCACTGGTCCGGTCATCACAACTCCAACCCCAACCCAAGTAAGTGCACAATTAGCTGTGCGGCTGATAAAACACGACTGACACTTTGATAGGCCGGAATGGTGTCGGGTTGTAGAAGGTTCTACATGGCGCAGTCGGGTGATGGCTGCTGGGCCATCGCCAATTCGGCGGGAATCAACCTCGAGTATGTGATCTTCAACCCCCCGAATCTTGACAAAGCCTCGAGTGTGTATACTAACGAGCCCGCAGCGACTTCTATGCCTGGAATAAAGATGTAGGGACAGACTGCGGTGGCCTATGGCTCGACAAATGGTACTGTATCGGTATTGCTGGGCCTGTAACAAGCATCTCTGTTGGGCCGCCGGTACCGACATCGTAACTGTAATATAGCTAGCTAGTGTCTGTTTCTGCTGTCGGTAATATCTTGACCACATTGCGTTCCGAACACGACATCTATTCGTTTTCAGTCCTCAAAGAACATCAACAGGTTGCTGCATGTCCTCGTAGCCATGAACAATCCAATACCCGCAAAGGAGCTGGTCATTGGCCGCGCCCTCGGTGTATGCGTCTGTGAAGTCGATACTCCTCCACAACACATCAGGCTCCGGGCCGCTCCAGCGATTCCGTGCGATTTCCCCCGCCTTGTCCAGTTGCTTGCGTGTCGCGTAAAACCTCGTAGGCAAAGCGACGCGACAGTCACGGAGCCCAGTAAGACGCACCACCATAGTATCGATACTGTGTAGAACCTCTTCGGTTGCGTCGTACATGTCTTGTCCGCCATACGCATACTTCCATTCCCGCGTGGGTTGGATATCCCGCAACGAGAGGTATAAATAGCGTAGATTTGGCAGTATCTTCGGGAGATAGGAAAGCATGGCAAGCCGGTCGTCGCCCCCTTCCAACCCATCCACGCCGCTGGCCCAGTGGGAGTCGGGGCCAGATGACGAGATGGCTAGAGACCATGTCAATTCCACTTGCCGGATAGCTGCCAATCGGCTCGGCGTCAGAAGCCGTGGAAGGTTGACGACGAGCGCCGCATATTCCATGTGAAAGCGGTTCGTTGCATACAGCACGTCGATACCCTCGACATATGCCGCCCGGCAAGTCAGGAGCCAAGGTAGAACGCCGATGAAGCACTTGCCCGGCATAGGCCCCGGGTAGTACTCGCACATGCCCCCCGGCGGCGGCCACGACAACGGGTCGCGGCAGGCGTCGAGAGCCGGCTCCGGGGCGCGAAAGCCGATGCCCGGCGGGAGCACGTCGAAGCCGATGCTCGGGTCGGCGTGGTGACACACGCAGCTCCACCAGGTCCATTCGCGCGGCCGGGTGGCGTCACGCAGCGAAGGGTGGAACAGCTGCGCGTTGGCATGCCGCTGGGGGCGCGAGGCGACGACGCTGCGGCTGCTGCGACCGCCTTTCCTGAGCGGGTGCTCTAGGCGCAAGTCCAGATGAAGTGTGCGCGCGCCGAAGGCCTCGACGAGAATGCGCCGTCGGATCTCGGGCGGCACGCGCTGGAAGAAAACGCTGTTGGCCGTTACCGCGGGCGCGCAGGGCGCTGCGGTGAGGGGCCGTGGGCGTTCATCCGGCAGAATTGGCGGCGGCGGCGGCGGTAGCGACTCTTCGGAATGCTTGTCTTGCTTGAGTTTCCTAAGTCGTTCACGAATGCGCTCCATGAGGGTGGCAAGCTCAGGGACTCATCAGACGTGAATTTTAGCGCTGGGGGAGAACCTTTAGTGCAGTCTTTGATTGATGGATGAAATGGCTCAGGTCATCTCAGCTCTCTAAAGTTGAGTACGAAGCCCCAATTTATAGCGCTTCGAGGTCCTTAAAGCCCGTGCCTTATAAAATCAATGCCTCACTTGAACAGCCAGAACATAAATCCTCAAATGCCAGGTAGTCGACAATAATCCAATCGATACTTTACACTACTACTTCTAAGTACTGCTTCATACCACGATCCTGTTTACAATCTGGAGGAAAAAAAGAAAAAAAAAGAGAAGGGGAAAAAATAACAACAGGGAGTCGACAAATCTGTGGTGAGGCAAGCCCCAGCTCCACGAACCAGCAGACCACCCGGAGCCGGGCCCTCTCGACGGCCGGAGGTCGGTCACCATGCCTGCTACCATGGCCCTGGCTATTCCAAACAATGTGAGGGCTATATACATGATACAGCAAGTTCAGAATGCAGATGAGGACCAGAAACGGATTGCCAGGACGATGTAAGCAACAAAGGATTACTAACAAGGGGGCCCGATATCTGGAAGGGCATTACGACAGGAGACAACGCTACAAGACAAAGTTCCCGATAGTTGCATCGCTCTGTGGACGTGAAGAGGCCACCCAGGGATCCGAAAATATTGGCAACTTATGCCCATGCCCTCGCAGCATGCGCAAAACGGACAGCGGCGGAGAACCCAACTGTAGGGCGACCCCTACCTACGTTGGAAGCGAAGTACGCCAACAACGCCGGGATCGTGGGGAGGTACGCCAGACTGCTGAGGGACAAAATTTCATCCAGCGAAGACGACAAAAGCGATGGCCTTGATCCGCTTGGGGAAGGCCGATTGCACATTTTCATTATTATCACCATGGCTGGGTTGGAATTAGGAGCTACCCCTATTTGGCCTCGAGGCAGCAACATAGGGTAGCTCGTATATTTCAGGGGTCGCTCGCAGACTTCGATTCTCCATGCATTCGATAGATGTCATCGCAGAAATCACACATCTTTCGCCTCAAGTACGGTACAATCTTGTCTGTTCTGGGAATTGATGCGGAATCGCATATCACACATACTCAGCATCCCCTAGTATAGCCTAGGAACAGCTGGTATAGACTCCCAGGGGTCAGCTACCATTTCTTATACATTAGGAACCGAGGTGGGTAACTTGCATCCTCGTATTGGCCATACTTACTGTATCTGACTGTTTGGACCGGTCCGAATAGGATACATCCCGCTTTCTGAAGTACAGCTCACGCTGAACATACGCGGCACCGGCTGTACAAGTCGTTCGCATCTACTTTGAACTTGTCCGGCATGAATACATGCTACTATCCCAAGAACAAAACAGTAAGCCGGTGATATTCCAGCATGCATTGGTGATGGTTCTGCTCACAACACAGTCTACAGGGCAATACGCATCCCATACAGATGTGGGAGAAACCTTCTCGGTTCGCAGCAGCCGAATTACCGAGGCAGGGATGTCCTATATGCAAGAGTTACATGACCTGGCAATGTACGTGCGTCTGGGCCGCAGGTTGCATGAATCAAGTTGCAGTGCCATCGCCGCTCGTGGTGTAGATCCCTGGCACCGGAGTATCGTGAAGTCGCTATGTAATTACCTATGTAGTTGACTGGCTATCAACTATCCTGGCCGGGGCATGGATAGATCGACGGCGCGGAAAGGCGGAATTGATACCCGCTTCGGGACAGGCTTGAAGATTCCTCCCCAATCACGAGCAAGTAAGCCCCTCGTGATGTAAGATTAGAGATTAGGCATTGAGACCCGTCCTAAGAGCAACGACTGTGCTTCTCGCTCAAAGAACAGCGATATACTGGCGGTTCTGCAGAGTCGAGAAGGCCACCTATAGCCGGCTTATATCCTGCCGCCACCACTCATGCCCGTGATCGGCGTTACACAAGATGAAGATACGCCAAATGCTTCTGCTCGCCCTGCAGGTTACTACTACCTACCAGCGAGACACATGCTTACTTGCCAGCAGGTACGTAAGTGGGTATGCAATCCAGGATTCTCGTAGCACATCCACTTACACAACATACACGGCATATGAGCGATGCCAGTACTGCAGTAGCGCGCTGGGGACAGAGACAAGCAGCTAAGCAGGTTGTGTAATAGGCCGTTCGTTACCAGTCGCCGGCGGGGTCTTGCCAAGCCCCGTCTTTTGTCATGGTCTCTTATCACCTGGGACCAATCTCAGCGCCGGGAACAGCGGTCTCTTTTACCCCATTCGGGATGTTAGCCCGCCCTCTTTTCCACCCTGCATACTTAGATATCTAAACCCTAGGTTAGAGGCGTACTGCAGTTTGTGGCTGCCGTAGTGTCTCCATATGTTCTTTCTTATGCTGGCTCTTTGCCCCTTGAAGAAGTCGCCTTAACCGTTGTCGGAGAAATCTCCGTTCCACGAGCACCCTGCAAGGCTGAGCTAGCATCTCGTAAGGAGGGTGGAGATCCCAAGTCGGTTTTAAGGATCTGATTGCCAAGAACTCTCACGTACCCTGATCAGTAGTTCTCGCGAGGCTACTGGTATTACATGCATACGCGAATGCATGCGTATTCATGCTTATCTCGTCAGCTCTCTGAGATGATTCCATTTGGGAGCGCTGCTAAGACTTGGGTATTGGAGCCACTGTGCGTCTTGAGATTCGAGGTCCTCCCCGTGGCGCCCACAAGGATTTGTGTCACTTACTATGTAGTATGTACTTTAGGTCCAGGGTCCGCAGGGTGCGGCCTCTTTCAATGGTTCGGCCGCAGAACATGATGCAGATCTAACAGGAGAAGATGTGGCAGGAGCGGCTGCACAGAAGGGAACACGCCCTTCTAGAAGGATCCCAGGTGGTCTCTCTCCGCCTCCTAATAAGTGTACTTGGGTATACTCGGCACGGTCCGTTGAAACACCACCTAGCATAATACCAGTTCTTCGGTAGACATGTCGTATTATTCAGGCCTGTCATATCATTCAAGCGGTTCTAGAGGGGTGGGCTTCTTTGTTTAAGCGGCCAGCCCCACGAGACTGTGCCGGCTAGACACCCGTGATACAGGAAGAATTCCCACAAAGTGGCTCCAGATCTTCAAAGCTTTAGAGTGGTTGATCTACAGAGAGAAGGCAATCGCGATGAATGCAATCGTATTATGTGTATATTACCTCCTTCCTTCCTTGCAACTAGTATCGGCGTGTTCGCCGGCCGCCGGATGACAAGTCGTGGGGGAGTCATGATGTTGTTGTTGTTGTTGTTGATATTGATGGTGATGGTGATGACAATGATGATGATGACAAGCCATTATTACCGGCGGCGTTGGCCGTAGACAAGGGTCTGGTGTTCTGCTCAATCCATCCTGGCCAATCAGGAACCGAGTTATATTCATGGCTATACTTATACACGTTCTGGCGGTCAGACCCTATCCTTATGTAATGTCTTGGCAAAAGGGCAGAGTCTGATTGGCCAGAATGTGATGAACGGGACAGAAATAGCATCATCACATAAGCATCCGTCGTGCAGACGTGCAGTAAGCCAAGCTTCTTCCTGCAGATGTCGGTGCTAGTAACTTCCAGGGTCTTAGACTCCCACATAGCCACCTCAGCTCTGCTATTGGCCTGACCACCCCAGAGGTCGCCATCGATACCCGCCAGTGCGGCCACGCCGTTCATTTGGAGATGCATAGGGTCGTGGGCGTTTCTGGAAGGCATCATTGGCGATCGACTTTAGTGCAGTTGATATTCGGGTTTCTGCTAAGACTATATGATAAACTATTGTACTATTATTGCCGGATGTCCGAAGGCATGCAGGTGAATGTTCTTCTCGGTGTCTCAAGGAAATAGGAGTAGTGACTCCCTACCAGACGGTGACCGGTTCCGACGCAGCGCACGAATCAATAGGAAACGATGATCCAGTCCAGAAAATGCATGCATATAAGATCCTAATGTTTATTCGGGTCGTTCGTAACCGTAGCACCAATGATCGAATGGCCTGGGGTATCTGGATTTACATGCTGACCAAGCTGGACCCTGAAGCGATCTTCGGTCATCAGCATGCTAGCTATCGGGTAACGGCCGCGCTTGGCTATGTTGGGCAGTCCGTACCTCCTTATTCATCTAGGCGGGTCATGACCAAGCTTTCTGGATTTGGTAAATGATGTGGCTCTCTTTTGCGCTTCGCTTCATTCGAGGAAGGGGAGAGGGACAGAGAGAAATTGAGAGAGAGATGGATGGGAGAGGGCCCAGCTCCGAGGAGGTACGCGATCTGGGTCATGCAGGTGAGACTCCAGTAGCTCAGCCTGAGTCAACTGTCAGAGCCCGAATGCGGTAAGTCCAAGGCAATATAATCTTTCTGCCATCGACACTATCAAAGTGAGAGCGCCCGCTGGTAGCCTATGGCGATATCCGGTTGCCATTTCTCAATTCTCACTGCAGAAGCAGGATCAGGAGACAGATCCTCACAAGTATACTCAAGTATCTACCTCTTCTTGTCAAACAAGTTCCACCACGCACCCTTGCTCGTCGACTTCACTGATGGCGTGTGCAATCGAGGTCGCAATTGCTTGGGTTTCGATAAGGACATCATCCATCATTCAATTCACATGTAGCTTGAGCCGGTTTGTGGCTAGCGACGGGAATACATGCCGATCACCGGCCCCAGAAGCCTACCGAACGACCGTTAAAAGCTCTAACTGCTAACGTTACCTGCGGAAAAGCAGAAAGCACTCTAGGTAGGGATATGCATTGTATATCATTTCGGGTCTCAGCACGTGATGGTGATGACATTAGTACCTACCTCAAACAGTCGTATTCGGGCAGCATCTTGAAGAGAAGAAGCAAGACATTCAGCAATATCGTCCCTGTCTAACCACCCTGCAAAGCTGCCCTGGCTAGTGGGGAGCTTTAGGGGGGGCCCACCCGGCTTTCAGCTCTCCATCCCATCTGACAGTGAGCAACGATACACTGCCAGCGTTTATTATATAACGGGCAACATTACGGGTTGATTAGTGATGTGTCCGAGCTTCAGTTGGGCATGTCAGCAACTTGCAGTTCCGACGGCCTGGACTTAATTCGGGAACCCTACTTGTGCTGTGGAGACGAGTCGTAATGACAATATCGATACCGTAACTGACCTTGATTTGCACGTCCCATCAGCTGGCCGCGACAGTTCTCTTCTTTGTTGCTTCTACTACTTTACTACCAGTCGGCTTCTGGGGCTTACCGATGCTCTGAATGACCAGAAATAGCAGCAACCGTCCGATCCAGGCGGAGCTCACTTGGCCGTCGTTCGGTATCGCCGTGTTACTTAGTATAGAATGGGTTGGGTTTTAGCCTCCAGCATCTCACTAACACACTCCCAGAGACCTGGGGGGCCGATAACTTCAAAGCGTGCCGTAGTCTGCCCACTAGATGCCCCAACACCTGACAGCAGCCTCGTTTCATGGCAGACATAGCGTAGCTGAGATAGCAATGGGGGTGGCATATCGCCGATTCGCGCTGTTGTTTTATTCGCATCTTGCCAGGCTGTACCGGAAATGCATGGAATTTCTCTCTACGTAGGTATGGTTTGGCTTTTGCTGCTTTCTCTCGGCAATGAACATCCTTTAGTCCAAGTCAGTAAGGAGTATTGGCCGGCAGTTGTTTGCGAAGGATGCCATTGGATATATACAATACCAAAAGCCAATTGACGTCAGAGCGCACGCCTTGCCCGTTGAATAGGGAATATGGCCCGCGGAGTTAGTTACTACTACAACTACACCTACTGGACTTGGCGCCTACCTACATACATGTAGTAGTATTCTGCCCCCGCATACAAAAGGGAAGAAGACTTTTCCCCAAAAGTCCTGATCGTTCCAATAGACGCAGGATCCTGGATGGAAAAAAAAGCCCATGATGAAAAGCCCTATCGATTTCCACCATGTGAATGTTGGCGAGGCCACGGACGACGCATGCATATTCCTAGCAGTAGCCCCAGCAGATGGAGAATAGAGCCGCTGGAATCTGGATGGGGCCCGTCCAGAACCCCGCCCCCGAACCAAAGTAGGTTCCGTTGCTAGTCTAGCCTCTTCGGTCTTCCTCTGCTGCCAACATCTCTACAGAATCTCTACACTACTGACTACGCTTTTGTAGCAGGGACCCTAAATCGCACCTCGCCAGTCCCCGTGAGGCTTAGGTCATTAGACGCTGCAGCGAAAATGGAGGTTGCCCACGGATCATGTACGTATTTGACGGCTCTGCCATTCCGATCAGCAAATTCTGCCTGGTACTCCTCGGTACTTCTCGCTTCCAACTGCAGAACCACTTCCCTCCCCAGCAGCAGTCGAGCAGCAGGGGTCGTCTCCATGTCATTGGAAGCATCTAAGTCTGCATTTGATGTACTGCTAGTACACATTCGCTAGCATGAATGTAGGTATGTATGTATGTAAGATGTCTAATAAAGGGCGAGTGAGAGGCACGGCATGGCACGGCATGGCTTGACCTCGACCTCGACCGCGACCTCGAAGAACCAGAAGAAGAAGAAATGACATAAAGCCAACCTTGAATTTGGCTTTTCGAGTCGCTTCGCAAACGCGTTCGAAAGAGATATAATCTGTCAAAAGTCACCCGGATTCCCTGCCCCACCATTACACCCTTGCCACTCCAGCTTCTCTCATAACCATCCTTCACAAGTCATCAAGTAATAAGCATCCGTCATCCCAACTTGCCAAACTTCTCTCTCTCTACTTGCTGCCCGGGGCCTCCAAGATCAGGAACTTCTTCCTCATCACTCATATCAACCAACAAACCAACAAACCAACCTACAACCTTCCCCTGTTGTGTTAATAGTCTTTCGTCATGGAAGAGATCGATCATCTTCTTGACCTCCCCTCCCCCTCGAATTCGTTACTGTTCACGTATCACGACCACGAAGCATATATGGACTCGTCTACGACAGCCTCGACAAGTCCAAGTGATACGCCGGTATGGGCAACAAGCACCAGCTCTGCACAGTCTTTACCTAACCAGAGGCAGTACGATCACACTTCTTATAACGGAACATATGCCAATTTTGAGGACCACACCGACGACTCTGGCGATATCATCAAGGGGACGTGGCCCATCCAGCAAACGCCAAGCCGGCAGCCAAGCGGAAAAGAGAGAACCGATATAAGAACGCGCCGCCCTCGGTGCTATCGGTAAGAGACGATGGCCCCCATCACTGCCCTCTCTTATTATTAGGATCATGCTTGACTAACACGCACAACTTTCCTGGGCTTGTAGCGTCGTAGGGCACAGAACCGTGCCTCGCAAAGAGCCTACCGGGAGAGGAAAGACCAGCGCATTAAGGACCTGGAGGTCCTGCTCAACGAGTCCCAGCAGAAGAACGATGTGCTCAGCCAGGCGTACACGGCGCTGCAGTCTGAGTACATCAAGCTGAAGACGGAGCAGGCCACAGCGGTCCAGTACCACCACCACCACCAAGCCGCCGCCGCCGCCATGGGCTTCGACCCCACCTCCATGGGGGGCAGCATGCCGACAACAACCGACGACATGAACCTGTTTCTATATCATGACGCCACGGTCTACCCCATGTAACTTTTTATTGGTGCTCGGCTTTATCTTTGGTGCATCGGGAAGCGGATGAAAGGCACGACCTGGCGACACGACCTTCTAAACGCGGCTGAAGGGGTTAGCACCAACAAGTGCACAAAAAGAGGTGGTGACCACCAGAAAGGGGGCCAAATTAGACTTACTACGGCGGCGTCGACTCAGTTGCTATTCCTGTCATGGCGGCGTTCTGGGGCGTTATATCAAGGCGTTTTTTTATCTTCCTTCTTTCTCTCTCGACATTTCCCAGCCGACTTCTTACAGTATGATAGCTTTTCTGCAGGGCCGTCATCAATAGCATATCATTGATTTTGAGCAAACGGCTTACACCCATGGTGACGACTTGACGACATCCAATCATGTTTTTGCCTTGCGTTGGGGCTTTTGCTAGCAAATACACACATATCCTGCCATTCAAGGATGCAGAGGCTTGGTCAGATATTGCACAAATATTAGCTAGGGCTTACTTTTGCTGCATATGCAGCATTAATAAAAGATATGTCGTCGGTAGCAGGATCAATCCAGAACATATGAGTTCGGTGATTTGGGGGCTAGAGACTTGGTCTTCCATTGCAACAACGCTCTCATTGCACGGAAGGCGACTGAAAACGACCACGGGTTGTCTCCGCGCCTAATCTTGACTTGTACGCGCACTCACCCAAGGCCGACGAGAGAGGCGCTGAACGCTATACCCTAGCTGCGGCACCGCGCTAAGGATTTGTGCGCGCCGTTGGCAGTAGTACGTATGCGTAGTCATCCTCCTGAAAGGCTGCGGGTGGGTTTACAAGAGTTTGACCAGGTTTCCAGCACCTAAAAAACATGGAGCAGGTTAGCAGGTAGTGCGAGGGTGGTCTTGTGCGACAACCCCCATCCTTCTGTGGGATTCAGCCTCTACCCGAACCGACTACCCAGCTAGAGCTCTAGTCTCCATGTGGATTGGGAAAGGAGAAGCCCGGCGAGGCGACGGCGGTGAATGGGCACCACGTTGGTCGTTGCGTCATGATAGGTACTCCCAGATTAACCTTAAATTTAAACCTAACGCCCATTCTCTTGTCCCTCCCTCTTTTCGTGTGCGTGTCAGTGTCTTCTTCATACTATTTCCGTGGCACGGACTCTGGGGTATTGGTAAGTCGCCTGTAGTAGTCGCTCGCCAGCAAGAAACAGCAAAAACAGGCGCCAATGAGAAGCAAGTTCTGTTTCCAATGTAAGAAACGCCACAGGGCTAGATCAGGCCAGAACAACAGAAGAGACGGGTATGCCTCACATCCGAGCAGAGGCAAACCAAGAAGAGGTGAGGCTTCCGGGTCCGTGATCCGTTTGGTATTTTTGTCCTCGCTCTTTCTCTCTCTTTTTCTCTCTCTGTGCGTGTTTCTGTTTCGGTCTCGGAGAAAACTCGCTGAGGTTGATTGGATGGACGCTGCAAGGGCGGAAGCCCAAGCCCTACGGCGAAAGCCAAATTCCGGATTGGGGAAGCAGACAGGGATGCCGACGGTAAAGTCGACGAACGCCAAACACATGGGAAACTAAGAAACTCCCCGAGGTCTAGATCAATGGTCCAATGGATCTTTTCTTAGCCTGATCCCCCGTATGGGGGGCACACGGAGTGACAGAGGATACCCCGAAATACCTAACCTGAACCGTCCTTTTTTAAGTTTGGGGAGAGGAGCTAAAGAGGAGATGGCCGCTTCGTAGCCCCCGAACAAACGGCTGCCCCGTGCCTGTTCTGATGTTTCCTCCCTCGCTGGCCGCTAGCCGGAAAAGCTTCCCAACTGCTTGAGCCTGCTCCTCCCCCCCAAACATAGAAACTGTACGTTGTACATACATATGCGCATGCAGTCGCACGTGGAGCGAAGGATCGAGCGAGACACAAGGCGAGTGATACGGAGACGCGCGGCTATGGAAGCTGGTGTCTTGGAGTACGGACGCGACGATTGTTTGGCCGCATAGCCGGAAGAACCTCAGGTAGGTTAAGAGTATTTCGAACGACCCTCTGGCTGTTGATGCCTCTTTCTTGGTCTTACTCGGGTCGGGGAGCAAGGGGGAGAAGGAATGACGAGATTTCATCCGTATCCTGCAGTAACTGGGTGGTTGAGATGAGGAGTTAAGTTGGATTCCTAACAGCGCCATTGGTTTTCTTTTGCTCAACCTGCAGTCTGGGCGACGAGACGCCAAGATTTTCAAGATTGCTGACATGAGTTTGTCGCCCTCAGATGATGGACATCGCGAAATCCCATGGGACCGGAAACCGAGCACTGGATGCTCGACTCCGATAGGCGTCTCATGCAAGACGAAATAAGGGCTACATACCTCAATGGAAGAACCCGGGTAAACGAACATCAGACGAAGCGCAGATCTGCATATCTCCTCCCATCGAGAAAAACATATCGGTTTGTGTGCCCGACATATGAAACAACAGGACCCGACTTCAACAGGGGCACCGTGAACATGGCGCACAATCCTCGTCTCCCGATGCCAAATGCATGAGGCGGTCTCGACTGTCCCATTTCGCTCCAGTGTTGGTAGTAAACAAGCATTACTGCCTGGAAAACCGGCATCTGCGCATGACCCGTTGCTGCTGAATCTTCCCACACAATGCAGGTGAGGCGCAGGCCGTACATCAAACTCACATAGCAGGGCGAGACTTGGCTTTTTACGCCACTTGCTTGGCTATGTAACTATATTGCTTAGCCATGCCTCGATGTATGGACTGACTCGGACGTTTGCAGGAGGTTACGTAGTCGTATGGCCAGCCGTGCATTTCCTAGCGACTATCGTGAAGAGAATGCAAGTAGGTCACTGACTGGTAACAACAGTCCTCAGCTTGACGCATTTCCGCGGGAATCGTATCGTGGAAGCATCAATACGCAACAATAACAATAACAATAAAAAAACGAAAGCAGGTTTTCCACCTGACGTCAAGTGGTGCAAGACAGGGTTTCATCGTGGGAATCCAGACGGCAATGCGAGAGAAAACTGACTGAAGGCCACCAAACGTAACGAAAATGCGGACGGTCGGATAACGTGTATATCTGCATCACGGGGGAGGGGTGGTCACGATGCAAACGGTCTATGCCGTTCGCCAGTGCTGCTGGGCACCATCGCTAGCCGCATCGGAACGTCTCGTAGCCAGCTGCTAGGGACTACGAGTATGTTGGTGTTCCCAGAAACAAGAATAAAGAAGGGGCGGTAAAAGTCCCGATGCACGTTCGGCGGCCTCGGCGAACCGGCACACTGTTCCACTAGCTCTTTCAGCAGGTCGCACCAATGAAACTGGCAACTGCAGCCGGAGAGAATGGGGGCCCGGGGTGTGCCTTGGCCGTCCGATCTGTCCCCAAACAGATGGTTGAGCCAAATTCCGCCGGCAAGCCCGGCGCTACCGTTGCGATCGGATGAAGCGGTCTAACCGGGGGAAAGCGACCGACGGTATGAAAAGAAATCGCATGATAGCACGGCGGAGACTGGGCATGACTAGAGCAGTCAAATGGAGAGCGCTTCCCAATTAGGTACGTATCGTACTCTTGGATAGGATCTATCTTCGAGGTAGACATATCATGTAGATATCATGTAGTTCTCTTGCTCTGGAAAAGATGGGCATAGCTGCTATACTGGTCGAGTACCGCAGTCGCCATGGTCACGAAGCATCAAGTGACTGAGGCTGCCTTGCCGCAAGCGTCGTGAGCAGTCGAAATAACGGCTTGTTATACGTGAAGTCGCTGATCTCGAAGATTCTCTAACCCAGTCATATATATGTTGTCCATGTAGATCATGAGGATGGCAGCATTGCAACGGTGTTGAGGTTGAATTTGATGTAGATCTTCGCGATTGCTGACGGGCATGCTTCTCGGCACGGTGTTTCGGAGATATTTAGCACCAATGCGACGATACGGGACGCTGGATACAGCTCAGAAGGCTGAGTCGTGACCTTTTAACATATTGTACATTGAGATATAGACTGATACAATTCCGTGGTGATCCTCAGTGTTGGCTATTTCCTCAGACGTTGGTCTTGGTCTGTATCGAGGCAGCGGCGAGTCCATCCTGGGCTTGGTTAATTCCTTCCGGGAAAGCAATGCGCTTGCTCAGTCCGAGCGATTCCTTGAATCTCTTCTTGGCTTCTTCCATGTCGCCCGTCATGGCGGCAATCTCCCCGAGGTTACAGAGAGCCACAGCACAAGCTTCATCACATTCAGGTGTTCTCTCTTCGCCTGTTACCTTGGTGCTTGTAGCGTGCGCTTGCAGGGCCCATTGCCTAGCATTCTTGAGTAAGGTGGACCTGGAGGGACGTGACTGTCCTGCTGGCGTTGTTTGCAATTCAGCAGGAACGTCAACTGGTTGCTGAGCCAGGGATATGGCCAGGTTGTTCACTGGCATTTGGTTAGCGTTCGTGCCTAGGCGGTAAATGAGATTATTGGCATGTAACTTACTCAGAACAGCAGTATGGCAACTCTTGGGGGGTGATAGAGTGAGTGCCTGTAGATACAGCGGCGCGGCAAGATAATGTTGTGACTTGGACTCGTAGTGGTTTGCCAATGCTGTCATGCAGTCAGTTCCGCCGTCAAGACAATGTACCGTTGCAAGTACTGTTGCTCACCTTCAAGTGCACCGCCAATCTGCTCGGGCGACATCCAGTCTCCTTCACCTTCATGCACGCCTTGGGCCTGCCGCCTTTGCAACTCCTTCAAAACGGTCTCTACAGCCCACACAAGGCGTTCGCCTGCCTGTTCGCCCTTGAGGACATGCTCGTCGACATATAGCTCTCCGAGCTTCACACTGATACCAACGCACTTCCCAAGTACTCGAGTACGTTTGCCCCATAGGTTCTCGGGAGGCACGTCTGCATCAGGAGCAACGGCTTCCGTTGGCGCTCGCGCCGGCACAGGGACTCCGATCAGGTTTCCAGACTTATCAACTTGGCCGTTTCTCACGGCCTCCTCCATTTTGTCGACCCATCTTCTGCAATCTCGCAAGAGAGCTTCAAGCACCTCCGTGGAGTTCTGGAAAGACCCAATCTTTTCCAGCCACGCCGCTAGCTGGATCTTTAGACCCAGAACCTCATCCGAGAAGGGGTCCAAAGCATGTTGTTCGCATTGTTCCAAGGCGATCTTATAATACTTGAGAGCGAGTGTCGGATCGGGCGCGTAGTTGCTGTAATAAAGGGCGCGACGTAGAGTCTTGGCGATGGCGGGAGGAAAGCGAGTAAATTGTTCCGACTGGAAGTAGCTGAAGTAGGTATATATGACATAGACCACAACGGCGCCTATGCAGGTCAAGCTGTCGGATTCACAAAAGTCAGTGTCGTACACCTAGAATTTGTGACTAAAGATGGGAGAACATACAGTACCACAGCTATTACCATTTCTTCAGGGCTTTGGCGGAAGAGTCTACGGAGGCTTTGGCCGCGGAACGCACCCATGAGTGGACGGAGACTGAAGCTTTGGCGCAGAGCGCGAAGCAGCGTCTTGAGCGTCGGGGGCTCCGGCTTCGTCTGGAAATTACTTCCTCTCTCGTCCCCTGATGACTGATAGCGCTTTTGTTGAAGTCGGGCGACTGCGATATGTTCCGCACTCGCCAGCCTCGATGCGACGGGCCGAGGGGTGCAGCCTAGAGATACCTGATGCGTCCATAGCGAATGGGCGCACTGCCATCTTTGAAGGCCTTGGGCCCCTCGGGCAGAGAGGAGTCTGGTGGCAGACATTGCCAATTGGACCGAGTAGCCTCAGCGCGATCTCGACTGGGACAGCAACATGTGTTGTTTCAAGGTAGGGGAGCTGGGCGCAAATGGTGATCACATCTGTTCAACGACTCGATGGCGATGCTAAACCAGAAAGAAAGCTCTATCGGAGGGATGATTCAATAACTAAGGTAGCTCCAGAAGGTTGCTGGCCCGTGCAAAGCCAACCCTCCTCTTCTGACGTAGGCACCACGTACCTGATGAGCTCAAGCATCCTGGTACTGAGCCCCTCGTCTCGATATTATGGAGATGTAACTACATAGTTAATTCATCATTAAAGGACAGTAGAGAAGCACCAGCCGATAGTCATATTATATTGGACTTATTGAGGATGCTATGCAGTGCTATAAATGTACGGTGTACGTTCTCGGTACAGGCGGTGATGAGGAAATAGTAGGGGACTTGGGGACCGACGCCTCGGCCTGCTGCCCCACGAAATAGCTTAAATTCTCCCGTCATCCACTTGCACGTATCCGTCCAAGTTGTGTGTCTGGCATCTGAACCGTCAAGAATCTGGAACATTCGCCCTCGAGGCTCTAGAGAACATACCAAGTCAATAACAAAAGACTCCATAAACATTTCCAAGCGCCTCCATCGTTTCTGCTTTCCTTACTACCAGAAACCCTTCTTATCGACTGGAACTCGGTTAGTGCACACTGCCTGTACCTCCCGTTACATTCTCCGATTCAACCGGGCTTCATTGACGTAACTAGCCTCGGTCTACTTCAATCACAATTATCACCGGCCCATCTTCAACGAATATTGTCAGAAGTCGTCTATCAAAAATGTCTGGAAAGTTTGAGCCCAAGGTCCCTGTCAACTTGAACCCTCCCAAGGATGACCCTATTTCCCTTGAGGATCTAGCCAAGGCAGATGGTTCGTCTCGCTAAGCCCCTGCGAAGTTCATCGCAGAAGCTTGCCAAGTTAACCTACGTGATATGCTAACTACTGGCTGTAGGCAAAGAGGGTCAAAAGTGCTATGTTGCGATCAAGGTAAGCTGAGAGCCACGAGCATCTAATGGCGCCGTATCACATGAGAGCCATGGTTGATGCACCCAAGTGCTCCCGTAACAGCTGCAGCATGACACGCATTGTGTACTAAGGCCCGTTGGACTGATATACGGGATACAGGGCAAGGTCTACGACGTGACGGGTAATAAGGCCTACCAGCCTGGAGGTGCTTATAATGGTAAGTAATACTAGCAATCTTTGAGGGTCTCCAAGAGTCACTCCAATTACGACAACAGCCCTGCGTGCTCGTTCTCTGTTTGGATCGATATCTGTTTGCATTGCTGCAAGTTTGGCTAACGAAAAATCAGTGTTCGCTGGAAAGGACGCCTCTAGAGCTCTCGGCAAGACCTCGACAAAGCCGGAAGACGTAAAGGCTGAGTGGCAAGACTTGGACGACAAGGAGAAGGGGACTTTGAATGACTGGATCACATTCTTCTCCAAGCGATACAATGTTGTCGGTGTCGTTGAGGGGGCTACAAACATGGAGTAGACCGGATGGTGAGTTTCGCTGGGCTGCCAGAGCGAGCGAGGTGCCCAGCACTCGCATATGTATCCTATCAAAGAAGCAGATGTCGCCGTTGTGGTCCGAGTACACTGGTTTCCAGGTTGCTAGTTGATATTATGGTCATATCTTGCTCCAATACATACCCAGAGCCAGAAAAAACGATCCCTCTTAAAGCGAGTAAATAAGGGGGACATATACCTAACCTAGAAGCCTGTTGCGATTTGGATTGCCGACCAATTCATCTACAGATGGCAATGCCCCTTGGGTTGATGCAAACTTCTAGAGCGTACCTCTTTTTGGAGTATCCTTGTACCTCTCGGGTGTTTCTCCAAAGACACATGAAGTATGTATTTACCTATTGGAAATGAATCATGATGTTGTAGGCAATATTGGTTGGCATTGATAGGTTATTAGCAGACCTTTATCTAAATGCCGCTGGTCGTCGACATCTAAGTAAATATAGGTATGAGTAACATAACCTTAACTTGAAAAGAGAGTATCGTCAATGACTAGCCAAGCTGTGTTAGTTCAGTGGTAGAATTCTAGCCTTCCAAGCTAGAGGCGGGGGTTCGATTCCCTCACACAGCAATCTTTTTTTTGAGTTTCGTACAATTGAATTGTTTAATACTTTCTTGCCATGTCTTTTTTTTCGCATATTAATCGAACCTGAGGCATGTGTCTCTTGTGGAGGACTTGAAAACTATACGCGGATATACTTGGGGAGGAATGGACGTGTATAGTTGGGCTAACACGCATTGATTTACAGTGTTACGGTACTCCGAAGTAAATAGGATGAACTCTCCACAAAGACGAGACTCAGGATATATCTCGTGCTGTAATGACATGTGGCTTATTAGACCAATGGACGACGCATCAGATCAAGGAATGGTTAGAGCCAGCCTATTCCTCCGAACCAGCGAGCACTGCAAGTAGAACACTAGGGACTCAGATAGCTCAAGATTTCCTTCTAAAGATGCTGTTCTTCCACAGAGTTGCCTGGAAGAACATATCGGGCTATACCCATTGGGAGCATTCGACCCGTCCCCAATGCTATCGAGGTCCAGAGCATACATAGTTGTACCCAGTGTGTAGGCGTTTCCGATGATCCTCTTACGTCCAGACCGGGTTCGGGTATGGCTCAATGTGATTGCTGCCATCCACCCAGATCTTCAAGACCATAGCATTCTTCTTCTTGGGCAACTTAGCCCCGCCCAGCAGATCATAGACAGATAAAGCTCAGATGCTTCGGAAATAGCTGTGGCTAGAGCGCAAGTACAGATTATCTTGCACCCGCGCTTCTTCTAGCCCGCCGTCATTTTCCGGTGTTGGGCGGCGGGGGCTTGGTGAGGCCCTTGGCCCTCAAAAGCCGCTGCTGTGGTTATGCACCAAAGCGGTGGCGAATTATGTAGTAAGCGTAACTACCGCTTGGTAAAGGGTTGGACAGCGATTCTGAAATTATCAGTATCGAAGGCCCATGAGGGGATACAGCCAGAGCATAACGCCGACAACGGAAAATACAGCCATTGTGGGGCTGGGGTCGGGATTGGGTCCCGCGGACCAACAACCTCTTGCACTTACTTACATAGAGATTGGACCAACGGCATAATATCCCCAGTTGATCGACTGATTCCATGTTCAAATCCTAGCCTTGACGCCCAAGCGCCTGGGGGAAGGGGACGTGTGAAGCCCGTTCCGTCAGTATCGAGAGGGCCTTGGAAAGATAAATATGCCAGGGGTGAACCACTGACATGCAGAGATGTCCCACAAAAGCTCGGATCCGGCCGGACGCAGAGCCCGAATAAGGATAAATGCATGCAAGGCTTCCCGTGGTCAGGTAGTATTATTTGATGGCCCCCGGTGGATGACCGCCAACAAACGTGATTCAGACTATTACCACATGCTATGCGCGACTTTATAGCCGTTTTTTGGTAATGTAATGAGTCGCTGCACTCACTAACGAAATTCCAAATGTAGGAACCATGCCGGGCTACGGTAATCGAACGATGTCGATCCGTTGGTTCTAGTTAGTATGTATACTTAAGCTTCCTGGAAAACCAGATTGTACTTCGCCGAGCCTACTAACCTCACTGGCGGTTCTTTGTTTGCGTTTTGTGGTGGTCTGCTTCGCAGTCGTCGCCTCACTAGTCGTGATGAACCAAAAACGTCACCGACTCACAACCAAGAGTGCCTGCCTATTTACGCGCAGTCGGTCGATGGCTAACAACCTCACCATGCCGCGCAATACCAGTCTCATCAAGGCAGCCAGACTGGCGGCAGCAGCAGCTTTCGTCCTGGGAGGCTGCCTGCCCGCGACTGCTGCTGCCGAGAAGGGCAATGACTACTGGGTCCGACTGCACAAGTCATCGCCCATCGCGGGCCGTGACGTGGCTTCTCCTTCGACATTCGCGAAGAGGGCGGCGTTGGACTTCGCCATCCCGATGACGGTGCGCTACGAGTTTGACAACGTTGACTTCTTCCACGGGCTGTCCGTCACGCTGGCCAGCGCCACGGACCTCGGCGCGCTGAAGGACATGCCGGACGTGGCCGAGGTGCTCCCGTGCAGACGGTCAAGCGCCCCGACGCGCAGCTGCCCGAGTTCCGCAACCCCTTCCCAGGCGGCAAGGCGCCCTCGAACAGCAGCGAGAGAGACGACAACGAGCCGCGGCCCTGGTGGACGAACCTGTCCCTCAAGGCGGTCTCGTCCAAGACATCCGAGCCTGACAAGACGGAGGAAACCCGGTTGACTTCAACATCCCCCATCGCATGACGGGTGTGGACAAGGTCCACGAGGCTGGCATCTATGGCAAGGGTGTCCGGGTCGCCATTATAGACACAGGAGTGGACTGTCTCCATCCAGCTCTGGGTGGTTGTTTCGGCCCAGGCTGCAAGGTTGCCTTCGGCTACGATCTCGTAGGCGACGACTATGGAGATATCCATGTTCCGGCTCCCAAGCCGGATCCCCTCGCCACGTGTTTCGATGGCTTCCATGGGACTCATATAGCTGGTACGCAATCTCTTGACCAAGTGCGACGTTTGTATTATTGTGCATTGGCTGACGGCGGCGGCAGGCATCGTCGGCATGGAAGTGCCATCGAATTCCTCCTTCCCGGGGCTTGTGGGTGTTGCGCCCGAGGCAAGTATAGGAATGTACCGTGTGTTCGGCTGCGAGGGGAGCGCAAACGACGACATCATAGTGGCCGCGATGCAGCGGGCCGCCGACGACGGTGCCGATCTGATCAGCATGTCGATCGGCGAATACGGTAGCTACGGGGACGGCGCATTTACCATCATCCCTGCTGCCGTGGCTGCGGCAGGGAACTCCGGGTCCTTCCAAAGCTTCGCCACCGAGCTTCCGGGGAATGCCAACGGGGCTCTGGCGATCGCATCGGCGGAAAACGCCGAGTTCCCGGCCTACCCGGTACGCGACTCGAACGGCGAAGAGTTCCGCTACGGGGCTTTGTTCCCCTTCCCAGAAGGCAACTACTCGGTCGCTTGGACCAATGACAATGCCAACTCGACACACGGCTGCAGCCCTTCCGACTACCCGCCTGCGAGCGCCCTAGAAAATGACATCTCTGAATATATCATTGTCGTTCGCCGCGGGCTCTGCTCCCTGACTCAGTGGCAGTCTGCTGCCGCTGCTGCAAACTTCTCGCGGGCACTCTCATACCCAGATTCCAGCCTGGATAACATCTTCGTCGAGGACTTTGGCCTTCCCTCGCCGGCTAAGACGACAGACGGGTCTATCTATGCCTTTGGTTCGACTACAGGCAATACGTTAGAAAAAGCAGCTCGGGCCGGGAAACCGTATACATTGACTGTTGGGCCTCCAAGGGCAGAACTTGTTCCTCAAGTTGGCGGAGGCAAGCCTAATAATTTCAGCAGTGTCGGTAGGTTTCAAAGGTGGACGCAGAGCTTCTGGTATTCCTTCATTAGAAAGAGACCGCTAACCAATATATTGTGACATGCAGGACCAACGTCGGACTTCAAGCTCAAGCCGCAACTGATGGCTCCAGGTGGATCGATTTTGTCCACATGGCCTCTTACCGACAAGAGTCCTGGGTATGGCATGATCAGCGGCACCTCGATGGCGACACCGTACGTGACCGGCATCTACGCCCTAATCAAGTCCAAGTATCCCGACCTCACCCCTCCAGAGATATATGCGCGTTTGCAGACAACGGCGGACCAGGTAGCCATGGCCAACTTTCCCGGGGTTGCGCCTGCTCCGCAACAGGGCGCCGGGCTTGTGCGAGCCGACAGAGCCATACTCCAAGCTTCGACCATAGCAGCAGATGGACGCGAGTTTATCTGCCGTACGATGGAGAGACTGCGACGCGTAACTTCACCATTCGCAACCCCTCTTCGGCCGCCGTCACATACAAGCTGAGCAATCTGCCCACCAACGGCATGGCCTACTGGCCAGAAGGATCAACCCGGCCGAACGGGGCGGGCTTTCAAGGTACGAGGTTCGTCCACTTGACGCCGCTTCCCTTCTCCGCGGAGGTCAACTTCATGGACGGCGACGAAGTGATCGTCGAAGCAGGCGGTTCGCAAACGGTTTCCTTCGAGGTGACACCGCCTAAGGATCAGTCACCGCTTGACATACCGGTATTCTCGGGCTATGTGCAGGCCTCCTCATCACACACCGGGGAGAAGCTGTCGATACCCTACGTCGGACCCGCCTACAACTGCGGCGACTCGCCGGCGCCCGGCACGAGGTTTGCTGATGGAGAATCTAATTTTACTATAGTATTTCAAAAAGATAAAAAAGGTGATATTACAGGAGCTAGTTTTAGATTTATGTTTTTGCTAAAAATTAAGCAAAATCTAAAAAAAAAGTTATAATGAAAATATAAAAATTAGCCTGACGGCCGAAGACCGCAAGGACGCCTGGAACGCGGCCCGCGACATCTTGGCGGCACCGCAGGCCTACGTCGCCTCCGACAAATCGGACATGGGGGACTACCGCATCTTCAGCCTCAACGGGACCGACTACCCGGTGGCGTACTTCTCGACGACGCAGATGTGTCAGTGGTGGCGGTTAGATCTGCTCCCGGCGTCGACAAACTTCACGCCCACCTACTACGGCTATGATCCGGCGGTGCGCTTCGACAACCTGACGGAGCCCGACATGCCCGTCAACGTGGTCTTCGGCGGCGTGCCGATCCTGGGATACCTCTACCAGAGTAATCCGGTGTTGCCGAATTTCTTGATAAACTCCCCTGGGTGCAGCCGGCGGATTATGCGACTAACACGCTGATTCCCTTGTCGAAGGGCTCTTATCGCCTCCTGTTACGGTGGCTCAAATTTGGCCGAGACGTCGACAAGGCAGACGACTGGGAGAGTTGGCTGAGCGGTGTAGTAGATATTCCTGAGGTCCCGTCCGGATACACGTCATGAGCCTGACTACCAAAGTGGCGGGGGCAATTTGCTTGGTGACCTTGAACGGCAGATGAAGATAAAGATCGGATCTGTGCATCCAGTTAGACTGTCCTTCCCAGTCAGCAAACCATTAGCGATGGTGTTAATTCCAAAATAGCCAATCCCTACTGTTAAAGTAACGCTATTTCGACCAAAGACAATATAGTATAATAACTTATCAAATATAGGAAATCACTCGAGCGCGTACTAAGACCTAATCCAATGTCAGAAGAACCAACCATATGGACATACGTACCTATGCAGTGTCATAATCAAATGCCGGGCAACTTATTATCAGGACTGCGTGATGGGCATGCCAGGTAGGGCGGGGCATCTGGGGAATCGCCGCCTATCAAATTGTTGCCGTCACGTCACCGTACGCCCTTTGAAATGTACATGCGTTGCGCCCTTCCATGGCTTGCCACGGTCTTGTATATATAAGTGACAATACCCATGGCTCCGGGAACACCATGCTGCTTACTCTCTTGCCGATTCTTCAAAGCCAATTGACCAACGAATCAATAATCGGTGCACCTATCCCATATTAACAAGCAACATGGCCGAATCAACCGTCGAACTTACAGCACAATGCCTCTGCAAACAGCATACTTTCAAAGCAAACATTGCGCAGTCCTCGCTGCCGATCAAGGCCGTAACATGCCACTGCAACTCGTGCCGACACATGACGGGCGCCATGTACAGCAGCGACGCCCCATGGCCGGCGGATGATGCGGGAGAAGAAGAGGTTCTGAACTCTACGCTCCAGCGCTACGTCTTCTCGGAGCGCATCACGGTGCGGTTCTGCGGGACCTGCTCGAGCCCCATGTTCTGGGAGTGGCCTGGAAAATCCCAAGACAAGATCAGCGTCTTCACGGGCGCTCTGGCCAACCACACCGATCCCGACGTCAAAGACTTGGTGCAGTTCACGGACGCCATGTTCGTGGGCGACACGCTGGCCGGCGGTGCAGCGCCCTGGCTGCGGAAGCCGAACGGCGCGGGCGGGACGAAGACTCGCCTGTGGGTGGGCCAAATGAACGAGAGCGAGGAACTGCCCCACGATTGGCTGCCGCCGACTTCGTTGCCGGGTGCATCCAAGAAATCGAACCTGGACCAAGTCGCCCTGCGTTGCCGCTGCAAGGGCGTGGATCTGGTGCTGCAGCGTTGGAGCCCGGAGCTCGAGAACGAAGGAGAGACTTCAGCGGCATCATGGATCATTGATCCAGACACACATAAAGGCTTGGGAAGTTTTGATGCGTGCGACTCTTGCCGGATAGCATCCGGCGTAGACGTGTTCAACTGGACCTTTGCACTGTTCCGGCAGTTGGGGTTTGCTGGAACGAAGACGACGACGACGGCGGCGACAGAAGGTGGCTTCCCGGCATCTTCCACCGAGCTCACGTCGGCCCTCCTTGCGCAAGAGCGCGACTCGAGGTTCGGCACACTCGCTTGCTACAACAGCTCGCCGGGTGTTTACCGTTACTTTTGCAGCCAGTGCTCGGCATGCGTATTCTACGGGGGCGTTGCCAAACCGCAACTCGCCGACGTGGCTTTGGGGGTGCTGGAAGCTCCCGATGGGGCCCGAGCCGAGGACTTTGTGTCGTGGAATTTTGGAGGTGACATGGTATGGAGAAACGACATCGCTGGAACATGGAGAGAGGGGTTGGTCCAGTCGATTGAATCGGAAGCTGAAGCCTGGAGGGTCGAGCGAGGATATCCCAAGAATTTCTACCGGGTCAGGAAGGAGAAGGAGAAGGAGAAGGAGAAGTCTACTGGTTCGTAGGCACAAGCAGACGCAAAAAACAGCCCATGAGATGCATGATACAACGCAACTACGACTCAACAAGACAATAAAATACCATCATTTTGTCACCATTACCTGACCTGTACTTATTAACATCCATGAGAGACCACCATGTCTCTGTGTGTCAGTAAGAGGTACCTACTGTAGATGTATTGATATTCTACGGGCACGCTATGAGCGCTGGAGCGCAATCCACTGATCGCTTACCCCTCCCCCGCAACTCAGCTCAGGGGGGGTCCCAAGCTCTTGGGAAAGTCTTGGCTCTGTCGCATCGACGGCGCCGATTACGAGTAGAGCCCACTTCCTAATAATAACCTCACCTCTTCATATCTCATTTGTCCTCCCAATAGAACACATCCCCTAATCATTCGCCGCCAGTGAACTTTGGGCCTGGCAACTCATCAGCCAAGAGCGGTTATTAGTATCGCATCACCATCACTCACCCTTGTACCTAATTGCTTACTTGACCGATGCAACGGGGTTGTGAAGTGAAAGTAGTAGTTCCAACAACAACCTGCCCGGAACCCGCAAAGGCCTATCTATCATCGTCATTCAAATCATCCTCATCAGCTTCAACCTCAGGACCTACCACTTATTGACTTCTCCGCCTACCCCATCGTTCTCGCTCATATACATCTACGCTCTGCGTTGCTTTGCCAAGATACATCAATAGCCACACCCAAGTCGCGTATCGCCGCCATCTGCAGGACGCCATGGGCAACATCTGCGGCAAGTCAGACCCGGACGCCTTCTCGACGCCGGGCCGGGTCGTAGGCACCACCCCGGCGCAACCGCAGCGCGCGTCGCTGCCGCCGCGCATGGTGGTCGGCCCCCCGCGAAAGCTGGGCGGCGGGAACGACCCGGCGGCGGCAGCGCCATCCTCGTCGGCCGCTGTCGAGGCGAAGAAACGGGCAGCCGAGGCTGCGGAGGTAGGTCTCTTCTTCTTCTTCTCCGACCTCATTTTTTCTGTCATTCTCCCCTGTTGCGTTTGTCTAATGTCGCTACGATTCTTGCTGGTACTGACTCGAGGGGATGAAAAAAGGCGAGAGCAAACGCGGCTTCGTCCAAGAACTCAGGGAAGCTGGGCCAGCAATTAGCGGCGCAGAAGAAACAGTCGAGGCAGGAGACGCTCAACGAGATAAGTCGGGAGGAGCGCCGAACGCGAGATGCCGAAGCGGCGGCGCAGGCTCGGGCTCACAACTAGCCATGTGAGATACATCTTATGGATTCATGCAAACACCGGTGGTGTTGACTTTGCCTACGAAAAACTTCGACAACCATGCATCTACGTCTCGTGGGGGGGGTTATCTTTTTTACTATTAGAGCAATTTTTGCTTTGGCTTGGGGGCGTGATCACCATACAGTTAGTAGCATATACTGCACATATAATGATTTGACATGATACCTAAGCATTATCCCAACTGTGCTTGCCTCTGCCTCGTATGCATTTCCGAGTCAGTAGCGTCTTTTAGAACTATACACAACCTGCCCCAACGCCGGCAGAGTTGTTCAATGCAACTCTCTCCAAGACAGAAAAACAAAAGAGCCCCATATAACTTATGTCTTCTCCTGGCATCTCGATATTAAACAACATTATACCTTCCGCTGGCGGGCGCCCTGCTTTCTGCGTCGGCAGCAGCCACTGTGCCTTCCTTCAACAAGCGAGTAAGCTCATTCATGGCGCTAGCCACGACAAGCTCCGTATCGCCTTCCACCAGGATATACAGCTTGGGCTCCGCTCCGGGCGGTACTTCCTTACCCGCAGCATAGTAAGTGCCCTTGGTCGTAATCGATGTGCCCGTCGCCTCGAGGATCTTCGCAACATTAGTACGGTTGGTAACAGCCCATCGAGCTTTCTGCGGGAAGTCGTTGATTTCAAGAGTAGCATGGAATGCACCGGCATGGGGCCCTTGTTGTCGACCGGCTGGCCAGGACGGAGCTGGCCCGTCTTGTTGAGTCGTGCATTGATGGCGTTGATGGCCGAGGACACCTTGTCTAGAGGTTGTTTCCACCGGCCGCTGGCGCTGGGGCTTCCTCCCTCTTGTGGATTGTGTACTTCGGTTCAAGGTCAGGGAGCTTGGTTTGTGTGTCTCGAGCCGAGATGCCGGATGCTGCTGCTTGGATCGCGGAAACAGCCTTGTCAACCTTCTTGTCATCCTTGCCCTTTCCTTCCTCCTCTTCCTCTGGCTCTTCACCCTCTGTTCTATGAGACTTGCGTTCACGCACCCTGGCAGCCTCACGTTCTTGGTCAAGTCGATCAAGGCCTTTTCCTCCGAATCCGCTGTTGTCTCGAGCTTTACCGGATTTCACCTTGTCTTGGAAAGCTTTACGCATATCCAGAATTTGCTCTGGAACTGGTTGGCCGCTCTGATCGAGAGCTTTGGCAATAGGCCCAGCGCAGTTCTCTTGGTCTTCGGTGACGAACGTGACAGCTGTGCCTTTGTTGCCAGCGCGACCAGTACGGCCAGCACGGTGCACATAATCCTCAAGATGGTTGGGCGCATCGTAGTTAACTACTAGTTTCAACTGCTTGACGTCGAGACCACGGGCAGCCACAGAAGTAGCGATCAAAATCGGGATAACGCCATTCTTGAAATCCGAAATAGTCGAATCACGGTCGACCTGATCTTTGCCGCCATGGATGGACATGCAGGGGTAACCTTTCTGCATGAGTTCCTTCAGCAATTTGTCAGCCTTCTCTTGTCTCTCCACAAAGATGAGCGACCGCGCATCGTCATCCTTGTCGTAGAGTTCTCCCAGCAGTTCGAGCAGTCTAATGAACTTGTTCTCCTCGTTTCGAACCTCGACAATTTGAGTGATCTCAGGCGCGACTGTACTCTTGCCACCAACATTGATCTCGATAGGATCTTTAAGGATCTTCTTGGCCAATGAGTCCATTATACGAGGCATAGTAGCAGAGAATAGAATGTTCTGGCGATCGGGCCTCACACTTTGCAAAATCTTCATGACTTGAGGTTCGAAGCCCATGTCAAACATACGATCAGCTTCGTCAAGAACGACATATGTGACTCGCTTTAAGTTCGTCACGCGCCCTTGATTGGCAGCGAGCAGGTCAATCATGCGCCCAGGAGTGCAAACCACAATCTCAGCGCCTCGCTTCAATTCGGCGATGTGGTCCTTGATCGGAGCACCACCATAAGCACAAACGGCCCGCAGGTTCATGGATTTTAAGAAGGGTTTACAATCACGGTGAATCTGGGTCGCCAATTCTCTGGTTGGGGTCATGATCAAGCCGATAGGACCATCATTTTCCTTAAGAGGTGCCTGGTCCTTAATATGGCGAAACATGGGCAAAAGGAAAGCCAGTGTTTTGCCAGACCCGGTCTTGGCCATGCCAATCACGTCACGGCCAGACATGATGGCAGGGAAAGCCTGCATCTGAATTGGAGTTGGCTTCTCAAATCCTAGTTCGTGGACAATGTCCAGAGTCTTCCGAGACAGCGCACATTGGGACCATTTCTGGACTGGCTTCGGTACGTCTTTCCCAGATACTTTGATGCCATCGAGCTCCAAACGCAGATCGACAAGCTCAGCATCGGTCATTTCTGAAAGCTCAGATGGCTCAACCCAGAAATTTTTGCGGATGGGGTCCAGGTTCAGCTTGGTGTAGTCGATCGTAGGAATGTCCTTCTTCTTCCGAGCCTTTGCAACAGTAGCGAGGAATGCGTCTGGTGCATCGTCCTTCTTCCTGTCAAAGTCATACTCATCGTCACTAAAGTATGCTTCGGGCTCCTGTTCCTGTTTCTTGCTCTTGGACTTGCTCTGGAAGGGTTTGCTGACATCAGCCTTCGTATCTAGGTCATTCATGAAGGCGTTGAGGGGGTCTTCTCGTCTTCATCAACTTCCATAGTATCAACTGCAGGTGCTACAGCCTCAGCGGTACCATTCGTTTTAGCCCCTGGGTCGTTAGGAGCCTCGGGTGGCGGCTGGTCAACCTCCATGGAGTCGTGTTGTTGGGCGCTTTCCTGAGCTATTCGCTCATCTCGCCTCTCCTGAGCAGCACGGGCAGCGGCGGCTTCGGCTTCCTCGTCGCCGGCGAAGTCGTCGACGTCTTCTTCATCCTCTTCGTCTTGAACTTCGTAAGGTGTATCATCAACATCAGGCAAGGGAAGGGAAGGTAGCTTAGCAAGCTTTCTTTCAGAAGTCTCCTCTTCGTCCAGGTCCAATTTCCGCTTCTGCAGAGCTTTTTCAGTCTCTGCATTCTGCTTTTGGAAGCCAAAACGACTAGTTTTGGCACTTGGAAGAGCAGAAGCTGTCCCGGTAATTGCATCAGTAAGGTTTCTGTTAGGTGAATGGGCCAAAAATTACCCTTAGGAGCCTGTGTTTGAGGAAGGTTGGCGGCTTGGGGCGGGTTGACGATGGCACCGAGCTTCGGGGGCAGCACTGGGAGAGTGTGCCTTGGGAGCAGCCTTTTTCGCGATGGCTTTCGGGTCGAATTTTCCGGCATAAGGCGCCGCCGGGGACAGAATAGCCTCATCAGCTGGTGAGGCAGCTGCCGGTGCTGGAGAGGCTACTGTTGGGGAAGCGCTTAGCGGTGTCCCATTGGCCTTCTCGTCCATTTGGGCGAGAAGTTTTCTGGTGCCGCCAGGGGTCGCTTCCTTCTGCTTCGCCTCTTCCTGCTTCTTCTTCCATGCTGCTAGTTTGGCTAGACGTTCGGCTTTCTTCTCGGCGTCGGTCTGGGCGGCAGGCGATGCTGGTTTCGATTTGTTGTCTGCAACCTGCTCACTCGTGTAAATATCCAAAGAAATTTCATATAGCATGGTTGTGACTGATACGTACCTCAGAAGGCTTTGCCTTGTTAGCATCCACGGGAGCGGTTCCCCGCTCCCGACTGTCGCCTCGCCTGCTGCGCGGATGAGAGTCAGCAGTACCTTCGCGTCGCGATCTAGCTCCATTTCTTGAATCGTCTCGCCTGGTACGGTTGTCCCTCTCTGTGTCTCGGTCACGGTTCCTGCGTCGACGGGCATCTGGCGGGGAGCGGTTCCTGTCGCCGAAACGGTCACGCGACCGTCGACGGTCTCTGTCGCCGCCTCGGTAACGATCGTTGTCTCTTCGGTCTAAATCGCGGCGGCGGTAGTCGTTGTCTCTGTCCCGATCACGGTGACGGCTTTGCTGGAGGTCATGGTCAGAATTGTGGGAGTGGCCGGATGGGCGACGTCGCCTTACATCTGGAGGGCTTCGGGTGCGACTGCGGCGGCGGCCATGGTCTCTACGATCCCAGTCCCGGTCCCTGGGGCGGTCGCGATCCCGACGGTCGTCATCTCTGCGAGGTCTTCTCGACGACTGCTGGCTTCCTGCAGGGCTTGGTGAGCGTGTGTCTCTGAGCCGAGCCATGAGAGCGTGGTAGTGGTGGCTCGGTAGACACTACAGTGGTGAGAACTACCAGAGAAGTCTTGGCGCGACAGAGCGTTCCCTAACGTTAGGATCAAAAGCGGACGGTATGTGCGTCACCTATTGGTCTTTCACGAGCCACACGTAGCACTACTGAGTGTAGAGTGGTCGATAAATTGATAGGAGATCCGATCGTTCTTGCAGTAAGTTGTAGTGCTGAATCGATCGAGGCTGATGATGAGTAGCAGTAGTGGCGGCTCTATCATATGAAGCAGCGCTGGCAGGCTGGAGATTGTCTTTTCTCTTTGTGACGAAGGGCAGGTGGTCTGTGCTCGTGCTTCCATCAATTGATGGCTGTTGCCTTTTACTGTATGGTCCAGGTCCACTGGATAGGTACTGACGGTACACCCCACTCACTCGAAGCCGGGTATGTAGGTTAACCTAGGTTGAAAAGTAAAAGTACCGAAGAGGGGAGCAGCAGAGCATTGAAGGGCTGTGTGGTAGGCATAGGCCAAGTCTTGATTGATTGATTTGAGCTCTCATGCAGAGTCGCCTGTTGGGTAGCGCAGGATGATGAAATCTAAAACAAGGGGGCTGGGTTGGGCAGGTGGGTCTTTTTTCCCAGCTGGGCGGAGGAGAACTGGAAGCTGGCTGGTGGGAGAGAGGAGAAGCTTGGGTGGAAAAGAGAAGAGCTCCAACGTGTGCAACCTAATAAAGCAAACACCAAAACGTCAAAACAATTGAGAGACTCAGCTCCACACCGATTGGCCCGCATCGAGCCATTCTCTTCATCCCACTCACTCTACACTCTTCTCGGTCGCAAAGCCCACTGATCCTCGACAAATTGTCCCAAAACTCCCCCATCAATCAATCACTTGTCCAAGGGTACGTCAATTGCAATGCCATCTTTCATCGGGCGCATTGCCGCCGGCCGCCTGGCCTCCAGCGTTGCCGTCACGTCCTCCTCACGAGTCGTGATTGCCCAACAGCTTGGTCGCGTGTCATTTCCGCCTGCGGTCTCACCTGCCCTTGCTGCGCGCTGGCTTCGTCAGGGCCTATGCCACCCCCGGCCGTCCTAAGAAGACCGACACGGGCAGCAGCACCAAAGCCGCAGGCCGGCCCCGCAAAACCGCCGACGCCGCCGCTGCTCCCAAGGCGGCGAAGAAGACTACCACCACCAAGAAGGCGGCGGCTGCGACCAAGTCGACCAAGTCGACCAAGACGACCAAGACGACCAAGTCAAAGAAGACTAGTCCTCCTCCCAAGCCGAAGAAGAAGAAGGAGTTGACGGAAAAGCAGAAGCTCAAGCAGGAGAAGGCGAAGATCTCGCTAGAGAAGGCCAAGTTGAAGCAGAAGGCCCTCTTCACTGAGCCCAAGATGCTGCCCGCCCACCCATGGGCGCTCTACGTGACTCGTAAATCCGCGGGCATTACATCTGCTGGTCCCATCACTACCAGAATGGCCGCTATAGCCGATGAATTCAAAGCACTGTCGCAATCAGAGAAAGAGGTAATATGAAGCATACGTGTGCATTTTCCCGGCTAGGCTAGCTAACGCTCCCATCCTCTTTAGGAACTACAACGCGCCTGCGAAGAGAACAAACTCAAGAACGCGGCAGCCTACAAGGCCTGGGTAGAGCGCCATACGCCCGAACAGATTGTCGAGGCCCAGAATGCGCGAAACCTCCTCCGCAGGAAATTCGATTACCCCAAGACCAATAGCTCGCGCAAGATCCGAGACGATCGTCAGCCCAAGAGTGCTCGGACCTCCTGGATCTGCTACTTCCGTGCCAGGCACGGATCCGGCGAGTTCAACAACTTGAGCTCCACCGAGGGCCTAAAGAAGATTGCCCAGGAGTGGAAGAGCCTGTCGACTGTTGAACGCCAGGTATGTAATGCCAGTTCACCATCCATCCACCTTCCGCCTAGCTAACCCATCGTCTCAACAGCCATACGACGATCTTGCTGCAGCTGACCTCACTCGCTACAAGAGGCAAGTCGAGGAGGTCCTTCACCGCCAAGTCGTATCGCCGCCGCGCTCTCCCTGAGAGAACATCGCTTTGTTTCTTTCTGAAGGCTCACTGTTGAGCTTTCGGCCTGGAGTTGAGTTTGATGGTTTTTGATCTGATGAGGGGAGTCTAGTCTCTATTTCTACTACCAGGCTCACTGTTGGCCGGCGACAGCCTGCTGTCAAAGTGGGGGTCCCGGCTCCTTCGTGGCGGTATATATATTGCACTTGTACGAACATACGATGATTCCTTTGTAGTTAGGCATAAAGCAGTAAATGGAAAACCGTCGATTAACGCCCGTTGAGCCCTTCGCCTAGGGGCAATGTAGCGCATATTCTTTCTCTAGTCACTTCTCTTTTCAGGCGTGAAGAGTTGGGAGAACTTGAAAGAAACCCGAAAACACTAAAAACACCACAAAACCTTAAAACAAACTGTACAAAAACTACCACAGCCTACGAGCTAACCGACACACTATGGGGTTGTCACCCTTTTGTTCTCACTGTACACCATAACTATGTAGTACCGCCGAGTTGAGCCGGAGGCTGAAAACGGAGTGAATAAAGGTCACCGAGGTCGGCCAAGAGGCACTAGATACACCTTTAATATCAGGATCACACGTATTCTGTTAAATGATAAATTGATGGACAGGTAGCACTTCCCATTACCCCGGGAGTCTGGAGCGGCAAAGCCGCTCCCTGGACGTTTAGATAGCACAGCAAAAACATGGTTTGGTTCGGATTGTTGGTCCATCCTCGAGCAGCCTCTCAAGTTCGTTTGCCCATGATGACGACGGTTTTGCTGTCGCCGTCTATCCAAGTTGCGCCTGTGTACAATATTTTGCGCCGGCTCGCCAAGTAGAGCACCAGGAAGATGTGGGCAACAACATGGCCCCAACAATAGACCTTGAGTGTGTTGAAATCGGCGTCGCGGCGACACCAGATACCCCATCCCGCGGAGCCACCACCGACGTAATTGGCCAGAAACACCCAGGCCTCGGAACGAAGCTCCGACGTCCAGTCCGAGCAGTCGAGGCTCCAATAGCCACGCTCAAACGGCCGTAGGCCACGACTCTGCCGCTCCGGACGGAAGCGCTTGGGGATCTGCAGTGACGCCCCCAATTTTCTCAATCCCTCGGTGATGAGATCATTGGGCTCCAACTTTGCATTGTCAGTCGGGGGCTCGGGGGCGTAGAGCTCTTAGACTGTCGTAGGTGTAGCCATTTTGGGTGGTAAAAGTGATAGGCCGACCTTGGTCGGACGAATGCGGTATCCTCTGTGGTCCGATATCATTCGAGGTTCGGATCATCCCTTGAGGGCTGTCAGTGGTTTGGGTTTGCCGCTGTCGTTTGCTTGGTGGTGGTTCCGAGTCGGCTCTCGCAGCCTGGGTTGTGTCTAGTCCTTGGATGACTGTGTCCGAATCCATATCAAATCTTGGGAGAACCAAAGCCGTCTTTTGTTGTATTTTCCGAACAGGCTTCCGAGGAGGTAGCATCAGGCCAGGCTGGACCTCATTTCCAGGCTCGATGGATGAAGCTGGCGGGACATCATTCCCTGGAGTGCAAGGTATTGTTGGGACATGATGGTTTCCATCATATTGAACAGACGACCGAGGTTCTAAGGGAGACTTGCTGTTGCCAGGGTTTACTCCGTATCTATGTGTGTTCCTTCCCGGCGAATCTCGTTGCGGAGTTGACGCCTCAGATGAACTGGGGAATTGCTGGAGGTAGTGCTCCAAGACCCTGGTTGGCGAGGTGAACGGCGTGGTTGCATTAACATCAGGGTGCGAGTCCTGAACAACACTCGATGGTGTTTCCCCTGACACCGGTGAGAGAACTGTCCGATCTGGAGTTTGCGGCGTGCCCCCCTGAACCCCTATCCTATGCACATGTAGTAATGTATTTGGTGAGTTTGCATTATCGATCACGCTGTCGAAAGATGCCTGGGGTGATCTCAGTGAGGGAAAGAACTCTTGAGTTGAAGCGCCCCGGCTTGGCTGGAAAATGCTTGTCCCATGTTGGACACCTGCTACCGAATCACGCCTTTCTGGAGATCCCGGCAATTCGTCGGCACTGGGAGAAGTGCAAGCTTGGAATGTCAGATAGGCTGAGGTAAGAGCTCGGTAGCGAACATCGTCCGAGTTTCGACTGGGTGCATTGATATGGACCAGGATCTCGACATCCTCAGGTTGCGCCATCTAATAATAAGTGCTGGTCCCTTCCATAGTCTGTCAGCTGTCAGCGGAGCAGCAAGCCAACAGGGGAAAAACAAAAATAATAATCCAAGAACCGCAAAACAAGGTCCACCGCGGTCTGGGAATGTTCAAAGCAAGCTCCTCCAAAAAGGCTATCCCAGGAATCAACCAAGTCGCACCCTTCTTGTCACGTCATGATCCTGAGCCGTCATTGAAGGTCAGGGGTGTCTAGTGTAGGTAAGATGCGATGATTTCAGGCAGATGGAACCTTGTCCCGACAAGCTCAATTTGGCAATCGTAGTTGTGTCTGGCTAGTTGGCTGTTTCGCAAGCCACAACCATGTGACTCGGATTCGAACTAGCGGTAGATCAGATTCCCAGGATTGTGGCGTACATGACGCTAAAACCAAGTCCGCCCTCTCTTCCGACATGACCTGCAGGTCGATGTCTTCCCGAAGCCAACAAACATCATAGCCCTAGTGCCTCGGGGAAATATGCACATGCGTGTTGGCTTCTCGACTGGTATGCTGACATGCAATGCAACTTACCTCATTCATCATTTCTGTACCTGATCTGGGTGGAAGTCCGGCTTTGGATACAACCCAGAGCTTAGGTTAGAGCAGCTGCTGGTGGGGTAGCACCCAACCGGATTACATGCGCTTCGAAATGAATGAAAGTGTGAGAGGCGGGCGGGATCGATCATGACTGTACACGACAAGTACAGGAGGTTTTGCATGGTGGCTTGCTTACCTTACCCTTGGTATTTTTACTAAAATTATCCGAGATAGATTGCGTGGACTGCACAAGAAAGTTGAGGTAGGTTTGAATCTTCAATCCATCGCCCCGAATATTATATATCCTGAGAAACGGTCGAACCATTTCGACGGGATCGGGATCGCTAAAAATTACCGGCCAGCGTACCATGATGTTGGGAGGATATCGTCTGTGCGAGAACCTTGTCGTTCTGTCTGTCTGTTTGTTTGTTTCCTGCGTTGATCGCTTTCCTGGGGTGATATGAACGACGACTGGCAGAATGCAGAATGGGGGGGGGGGGGGTGGTCAAGTGTGGGCGGCTAAGCGCCAACTGGTATTCCAGGTCTCAACCATTGGCCCGAAAATCTGCAGCAGCCTTCCAATACTCCAATAGCCGGCCTTGGTTCTGCTCCTTTCGCACGCGCCAGCCAGTTCTATTGGCCGGTCTTTGCATGCGTTCTAAAATTAAACCACTGATGTGCTGCCCAGTGTGCTATCCTCATTGGAGGCAGCATTGGTGCCGCAGCCGCTTCTTAACGATTCTTATCTGGGGACTGACGTCGAACGGCGCGACCACAACGCTGCTTTGGGCATGCAACCCACATCTTACGGCCCAGATGGGCTTGCAGACGCATGTGTCTGGCCGGTCTTCCCTTCGAGATGGAGGGTGATGGAGGGTTGATGCAAGAGGCAATGGGCCTGGCACCCTCCTCTGTTAAAGTACTGGCCGTGGACGGGAAGCGCCCGCATCCCGCTTGGTGACAGATTCACGGCGCGAACTAACCGCTCGTCTTGACCGCGCATTTTCATAAAAGTAACGGTTTCCAAGGGCCGAGTAGGCCTCATCTTCTTTTCGTCCTCTTCTCTTCTCTCAAGCTTCCAAACAGAGGTTGCCGCATCTCATTAGCCTTCGCTTCGTTGACCGAGGCTTTTCTGTCGTTTAATCGATTTCTTTGCTGATCTTACTTTCAACGACGCCGGCCGTCTTCTGTGTTACATCGGGTTCCCGATATAAACGGCTTTTCTTGGTATCTTACCTGCATATCGGTTCTATATTAGAAATGCCCGACTTAGTTCTGTTACCATCTACCACCTACCGGCCCCCCTCCCCTTCGCAGGCTCGAAGACCGGGGAGGCCGCTTAATACTATAATGGAAGAAGAGCCCGACCTTCCACGGGCCACCCAGCCTGTGCGAGATGACCGCAACATCCAAGCACAATCGTCCAGTGAGAAGACAGTTCAGTGGCTATCGCCAAGGAGTGATCACTTTCCTACTCCTCGAGGATTCCATTTCTTATCGGCGCCGATACTGCCGTCATCGCCCTCGACAAACTCCGTGGACGAGAGTAACTCTCCCTCTTCGTCGACGAACCCCTGGAATCGGCAGAGCACGTCGACTGATGTCACCGAGTTTGACGATATCTACGACGTTTCGGACGACGAAGGCATTCAGAGAATGCCGTTCAGGAGGTCTTCAATGAAGCGTCAGAGCAGCGTTCGCAATTCTTCGACGAGGCGAGCTGCCCCCACACCGGCATCCCATACGGTCCTACCCAAGTTGACGATACCGGCTTCACAAGAGCAAAATGCCGAACCTTACTCGGGTAGGCCCGAATTCAAGAAGCTTTTGTCACCTGTGCCACCGACGCCGCCCGCAAAGGTGGAGATGTCACCGGCTGTCATCTCTTTCCTACAAGCACATCAGGCTCGTGATGTGCCTGCAGGGTCGGCGCCACCATCGCTAGACGGAAGCTTAAGTTCTGAGCAGATGGCCGCCATGTCCGCACCCCCTACTCCAATCATTGGCGCCGGTGAAGCTTCAAGCACGGACTGGTCGGGAGTTCAATTACAGCCCGGTGCCCTTGCAACTCTACGTGCTTTGTCCGGAGGCTCCGATGCGGCGGAGGAGGAATACCAACATGAACAAGTTATTGAAATCCCGGAGGAGCCCGCACGGGAGATGGAGCAGCAGACACCACGTCTGTTCTCTTCCCTTCAGCAGCGCGCTTCTTTGAGGCTATCCACTGAGCAGCAACAATCATTAAATAACCTGACAAGACTCGAAATTCCGTCGCCTGGCGGTTTCTTTTCAGGTCTGACTCCCCGTAGCAGAACAGCATGGCACATGTCATCCATGACCCCCGATGACATCGCGCCACCAACCTCGACCACCGCTGAACAATTCTATCGATGCCCGTGGAATGACCAACCTGCACCACCAATGCCTGCGATGCCGCAGCTCTTCTCTCGCGCCCTGCCGCCACCCCCCACCGCGGCCTCAACGTTTCTCGGACAGCCAAGCGCCATCCGCACCAGTCGAGCAAGTTGTTGAGGTGCGAGCAACTTTGTCCAATGGCATCCCTACGGCAAGACCTGTAATCCTTGAGCACGTTGTTGAAGCGGGAGCCAGTAACTCCGATGCGTTGCTTACCGCCCGCCGCGTTCCTGGGCGCCGCAACCCGTCGTCCTCTTCGGCTACGGCTGCGGAGCCAGTATCTCCCCACGAAGGCGATGCGACAGAAATTGTCACCGTCTATGACCCGGAGTACGCCAAGAAGCAGCGAGAGGAGACACTTTCCAACTTGGACAGAACCGAACTATGGCTCATGGCTCAGAAATCCTATATGAAGGGTGTTCAGTTGGAGGAAAAGAGCGATGCCAGAGAAGCAGGAGAACCGGCAACCGAACATCTTCAGGTGAAAACACCCTTGAAGGCCAAGTTCCCCGAGTCTGAGTCATCTCCCGAGGCCTCCCACAAGAAAAAGGCTGTCCGATTTTCGGAGATTGTGTCCAAAGCCGATATTCCCAAGTCTTTGCCTTCCAAAATCGCTCGTCAAGAGTCTGCTTATTACCGAGCTTTCCAAGGAATCATCATCCGCAGCCGTAAGCAAGACTCTTTCGTACACCGCCTGCCGCGGTACGAGTACTTGCAGGCTCAGCGCCTCTCGTTGCGCGAAGAGCATCGCAACCAGCTATTGGGCAAGTACCAACTGTCGGTTTTGCCTCAATCCGCCAAGAAGCGTATGAGCGCCAACGTTGCGCGCGGTGATGACATCATTGAAGATGACCTCGAGAGACTGAAGCGTGAGAAGGAAGCAGAGGCCCTTAGCCAAATGGCTGCCGCTAACTGGCACGTCAATGCCTTCAAAGCCCTCAATGGCGGCCGCCTATTCTGTGCGCCGCTCTCGAAGCGCCTGGCTCGTCTTTCCCGCATGGCTGGCCCCGCAGAGCGTGCCAGAATCCTAGATCTTGGCGGTCAAGCCACTTGCGACTGGGCATGGCACTGCGCGTTCATGTATCCCAGTGCTAAGGTCTACACAACGACCACCAAGGCTATCCGTCAGCTCTCGAACTCCAACGTCCGGGGCCCACCCAACCACCGCCAGATCGCTGTGCAGCGCTTGGCCAAGCTTCCTTTCCCAGATAACTACTTTGACCTCATCTCGGCCCGTGAACTGCATTCAATCCTCAAGTTTGTTGGCGAGAATGGCGAGGATGAGTGGGAGACGTGCCTCCAAGAGGCCATGCGCGTGCTCAAGCCTGGCGGCTACCTCGAGTTCTCCGTGCTCGACTCGGACATTGTCAATGCCGGCCCCCTGGGCCTGGCCAAGTCCGTCGAGTTCGGCTTTGCCTTGAAGACCCTGGGCTACGACCCCAACCCGACTAAGCTGTTCCTCAGCCGCCTGCAGCGCGCGGGCTACAAGGACATCCGCCGCGCGTGGATGTGCCTGCCGATGGGCCAGAAGGAGCCTGTCGACCACAACATCATCCGCGACAGCTACGGGCGCGAGATCAAGCTGCAGCTCGAGGCCCTGGTCCAGGGGAGCACCGAGAACATCGCCTCCATGACCGGCCTCGCCGGCAGCTGGGCCTGGGAGCGCTGGCTCCTGCGCTGCGAGATGGAGAAGGTGGTCTGCGAGGGCCGCCTGCTCGAGACGGCCGAGATCCGCGAGGCCGGCCAGTGCCTTGACGGCGTGCACGCCGTCATCGAGGAAGGCCGCCGGCGGGGCGCCGCCTGGAGGATCCTCAACGGTTACGCTATGAAGCCCAAGCCCGAGAAGAAGCCTGTTCACATCGCTCTTGTCCCACAGAGAAGATAGAAGAGCAAGAGCACTGAATACTACTACGTATGATGTGGAGCAGACTGGCCAGGGTTTTTGACATTTTCTTTTGTCAGGTTTACGATTTGTTGATGGAGATGATATTATGGTTATGGCCGCGCACTGGGTATCTGGGGCCAGAGTTAGCTGGGTTATTTGTAATAGGCCGGTAGGTGTTGAGGCATCATGTATTTGGGAAGGATGGAAATAGGGGGGCGTGGCGGCGTACTGGCGGTTGATATCGAGTGTTACGGGTGTTGAATATCTTGGATCATACATATATCATATTATAGTATATACATGTGCATAAAAGATTGTTGTAAGATGCCTCTCTCGCTTGATTCTTCTCTACACGTGAACGTGTGCTACGCGCTGCCAAGACTAAGTAGATTCTTGAGACCACCCTCCAATCAATGTCCCTATCCTACCGTTTGGTAGGAGTAAAGTGCGTGAACCTTGGACCGTACACACCCGATCTTCTGCCTTCTCATAATGTACGTTAGGATACAGAGTTACCATTATATCATGATGATATGCACGTTCTTCAATAGGCCACCTCCTGCCCCTTCGGCTTCAGACCGATCAACCGGTGCTACAGCTCCCTGGTCCGAAGGACGGACATTTGGGGGTGGCAAGGACTTCCGGGGATGGGCTCCGGTCCCGTGGCTTTGCAATCTTGTATATCGTAACAACTCCTTTATCCAACGGTAACTCAGACATCGTGGGGCATTAGTCGCCACCTGCTTCTTTGTTCATTTGAGTGTAGAACATGGTGAACATCAAAATAATTAGGCGATTAATAAAGGTTTTAACCTACTTAAAAGAAGAATAACTTGGGAAACAATGTTAGGGTGTTTTTCAGAACTAGAGTTGGTTGGTTAGGCGTATCGGATACGTATAAAATAGGGATGCCCACCCCAGGTAGTATCTCCCTCTACAATATACAGCACATCCCCTAATCATTCACCTGAAACTAAGAACCCAAAGAACCCATCACTAGCAGAAAATCTACTAGACCTGAGCCATCAGCCTAGTACAGCCATGAAGAGTCGAACCTGCATCCCAACGGGTTGCCCCCCATCAGCCAAGATCTTATCCAGAAGCGCGATGAGTCGCTGAACCGGGAGAAGCGGAAGCGCCGCCGAGCCCATCGTCTAAGAGGGCACGATAAGAAGAGAGAGCTATTTGAACTATCAAGGTCCGACTTAGAGTCTCTCGATGACTTTGATCCCTCATCCCCGGAAGAGACTTGCGATGAAACTGCCTAGTAGAATGGTGGGTGTTCTGACCGGGCTGAGTGAGAATAAGTCGAGTAGCTCTAGGGGAAAACTTACCCTGGGAATTATGCGGTCATGCCTGTCTGCGATAAAGGGGTAAGAACTGGCGACGATGAGGTCGGCAGCAGCGCCTCTCTTCAAGAGCCCCAAGAGCCCCAAGACTCTACGTACAAGGGTCACCAGCTATGGAGGATATTGACAACCAGAAGAGAAAGATTTGGTATGAATTGAGAAATGGGACAGGATATTGTGTGACACCGACAGACGCAAAGCAGTGAGTATCTAGGCATAGTACGTAGTGCCCAGTGAAACTAGCTTAGACAGCACATAATATACCCTGTCTCTTATGCGTAAGTCGCGTCGAGCATGTAGCAGTCCACTGTGAGTAGAATGCCACACGTCCTTCTAGGAAGCTGCGACAGAATTGCTACGAGATCCGTATTGGTAATCGTTATACCATCATGGGTATCGGGTCATGATCTGAGATCCCGAAGTGAAATGATTTACTTCTCGCTCTTTGCCTGGAAGGAGTGTGGTTGACAGGGGGGCGAGCAGGAATCAAGATAGCAACGTAGGTATGGACAGCTGTAGAGATGTGTGGTATTGAGTATAGAGAGCGGCTTGACTGCCTTTTAACTTGCTTTGAGATTGGCTTGATAGTGTAATATCCGAGTGATTCACCATCCACGTTATGCTGGTTAATGGTAGTAACTAAGCGACGTGGCTTCAGCAACGTCCACCTAGAGTCATAATCTACCGAGACCTTACCAAACAAGTTCAACTTCAAGGCATATCTAGCAGAGAAATCCCGCCCAGAAGCACGCCAGGAGGTTTCGTAATTATGGGACAAAGAGCAGCAACTCCAACGATGATAGCCTGAACTGAAACTTGAAATGACTGACATTAGGGGGCGGCATTTGAGATTCAAATATATGTCGTTAGATACATGGATTTATGTCCATGGTGTATGGATTCAGAGTGGCACAACTGAGCAGAATCGATGCATTATAGTCAGGCTGCTCACCTGTAAATAGCCCCTTTTCGCCCCTTATCGATATGCAAGGGTGTTTATCAGCATTCGGGCGCTGGTAGGCTTCCTAGGAAGTCAAGGTTATTGTTCTCTAACAATCGGCTCACCGTAGGAATAGGTACCTCTGTACTTGGATAGGCATTATTATAGCTTCGGGCTTCACAGTGGGCCGATTGTTGAGATCAGAAGCTGGAAGTAAACACCGATTGTTCTGAGAACAATCGACCAACACAGCCTATATATGTATGATTCTCCCAGTCTCGTTCCCTCGATGCACGCTTCCCTTTCTCACTCATCGCCTCGCGAAACCTCTCACTTATACACGAGCCCTCCTCCCTCTCCCAACCAGAGCAGCATCACCAACCAAGGTAGTACTTGGTCGACTTGGTATTCGGCATTCGGCGACTTCTCTTCTCTATCGGAAGGTAGGCAACTGCCTATACCTTTGAATCTGACAGAGCTCGGCCACCCCCAAGACTTCCATCTGCTCGGCCGCCATGGCAAGCCCCAACAAAGCCTCCTCGTCCGCGGGCGGCGTCGCCGCCCTGAGATATCCGCTTGGCGGTCTTCCGCCCGTGAAGCTTGATCCGCTCACCAAATGGGAGCACATGCAGATCCGTAAGATACGCAAGCAGCGCCGGGGTCACCGCCGCCGCGGCTTGGACCGTAAGCTTGCCCACATCAACTTCACCATCAACATGCAAGACAGCGGAAGCGATGATTCAGTATCCGACGAGTGTGATGGCGAACACATGCCGTACGACTCCAGTGACGAGTGTGATGGCGTCGATCCTGATTGCTGCTACCAGGCTTTCGCCGGAGATATCGATGACTAGGTGCGAACGAAGCCTTGTGTGCCTGTGGGAGAACGTGACATATCAGGTTACGCCCCTTTGCTCTTTCTTTTCCTGGGACATCGGGTGATAACCAAGCCGACAACGATCTCTACGTACAAACCCTACAACGATGTGCTCACAATACTCCAACGTCGCAGTACGTTTCCACTACATGCTACAAGAGTCCTAAGGCAAACGAAGGCCCTTCCTCTCTTCTTCAACACCAAGGCAGGCAGGCGACCATTGCTTCGTTCGTAACAGCCACTCACACATCTGCCATGCTAATGCTTTGGATGGGCGGGTCATCGACAATTTACTAGCTACGGGGCGTAAGCCACGCTGCACAGAGAGACAGCTAGCTCATGCAATGCCTGACATAGAGAGAGAGTGCAGCGATCGCGATCATCACATTAACCTGACACACGGCACACTACGGCGGCGTTTCCAGTCTATCTTCTCTGACACATCTTTACACCATCTGTACAGTAAGACTTATTCCCCTTCACCAGCGATTGTTTTCTTTCTACCCCCAGCGACTTTCTTTTTTTCCACTTAGCGACTTGGCGTTTACACACTGTATTACTTTACTGCCTTTCAGGGCCTCTCGGAGCCCGTAACAGCGAATTCCTTTGATCGACAACTGGAACGTCGACATATCGGCCCGGTCAGGGGTTCAGGGGCAACCCAGGGCTACGTACCCGGACCGAACGAAGCGACAGGGGCAGAACGATGGGTGCTCCCTTTCTGCGAGAGCAGATGACCCCCAGCGTTTTCTTATGACCACATGAGAGTGGAACGGGTTTCACTCCCGAAAGTTAGCATTCTTAGTAGGACAATAAACTATGGATGAGCCCCAGCGTGCTGCGATACATTAACAGGAGAACACAATGTGCCTCCGAAAGGTGATGAGGCTTTTGCAACAGTTTTGATAGTCTGTATTGCAGATAATGCTACGTTTTCATTGAGTAGTATGATATTTACAAGCTACTGAGCAGCGTGAGCCGTTTAATATACGTAGATGTCGTGAGCTGTATGCTCCATAACCCCTCTTAACTATCCGCTCTTTACCGATACCAGGATAAACAACTCCAATTCCATATGTGTACATCTCATATCATATCATATTCCCGTATGTTACATTTTGAACCCGTCAACGCCAGTTTCCCATCATGCAGAGTACAATGTATACAGTAGCCCAACCAATTGGCGATTTACTGAGAGTTCTCAACAGTTTCCTCTGCATAGACCTCCAGCCCGCTGTTGTCTTCTTTAATGCGGACACTAGCAGTCTCTCCCCGCTTGAGCTGTCCCCTAATGATCTTGTCTGCTAGACCATTGCCAATCTCGGTGGTGATGAGGCGGTTGAGTGGCCGGGCACCGAATTTGGGGTCGTAGCCCTTCTCGGCAAGCCAGTCTCGGACCTTGCCATCAACGCCCAATGTGATACGGCGATCATCAAGGCGACCTTGGAGCTCTTTCAGACGGATATCAACAATATCTCTGAGCGCCTTCAATGCAAGACGCTTGAACACGATGAAAGAGTCGATCCGATTAAGGAACTCGGGAGGATAAGTGGCACCGACAACGTCGAGAACAGCTTTGCGCACATCTGGATCGACTTCACCCGTGGGTGTCTCTTTATAGGGGAAGTCAGGATTGGCACCAACCAAGATATCTGCGCCAAGGTTTGAGGTAAGAACAATGATGGTGTTCCTGAAATCCACCTTATGACCTTGCGCATCGGTTAGATATCCTCGTCAAGCACCTGCAAAAGTAGAGCCGAAATATCCCGATGTGCTTTTTCGAACTCGTCGAACAAGAGGACGGCGTATGGCTTGCGTCGCACAGCTTCTGTGAGTTGCCCGGCATCATCGTACCCAACATAGCCGGAGGGTGCTCCAATCAGCCTTGAGATGGTGTGCTTCTCTTGGAACTCGCTCATGTCGAATCGTACGACTGCTTGCTCGGTGGAAAATAGGAAACCGGCCAGCTTCTTGCAGAGCTCTGTCTTGCCGACACCAGTGGGGCCCAGGAAAAAGAACGACGCGAGGGGCCGGTTGTCGCCACTGAGGCCAGCTCGTTGCATGCGCACCGCGTCCGCCACCGCCTTGAGCGCTTCGTCTTGGCCACGAACGTACTCGCGCAGGGCGTCCTCCATGTGCACGAGCTTTTCAATGTGGCCAGACGTAAGTTTGGTGACGGGGATGCCGGTCACTCGTGATACCACATTGGCTATGTCGTCCGCAGTCACGGAGTCATGGATGAGCGTATCGCTACCGGGTGTAGCAGATGGCTCCTCGCCTTCTTTCGGAAGCTTTTGTTCCAGGTTGGGAATGACCCCAAACCTCAGCTCGGATGCACGGCCAAAGTTCCCCTCCCGCTGAGCCTGCTCCAGTTCGATTCTAGCCTTGTCCAGGTTTGCCTGGACTTGCTTTAGAGCATCGATCTCACCCCGTTCTTTCTCCCACCTCTCGGTCAGGACCCGTTCCTCATCCTGGAAGTTTTTGAGATCAGCCTCGAGTTTCTCCCGACGCTCGCGACTTGCAACATCCTTCTCTTTTCTCAGACTCTCAAGTTCAATCTGGATGGTCATAATTTTCTGGTCAAGGCGCATAATATCCTCGGGTTTACTTTCTTGCTGAAGGCGAAGAGACGATGCCGCTTCATCCATCAAATCAATGGCTTTGTCAGGTAGAAAGCGGTCGGTGATGTACCGGTTTGAGTACGTGGCTGCGGCCACAAGAGCACCATCGGTGATTCGGACACCATGATGCACTTCGTACTTGTCTTTGATACCTCGGAGGATACTGATGGTGTCTTCGACGGTCGGCTCGTTTACTAGAATTGGCTGGAAGCGTCTTGCTAGTGCGACATCCTTCTCGATGAGTCGATATTCAGCCAAGGTAGTCGCGCCACAGCACTGCAGTTCACCCCTGGACAAGGCGGGCTTGAGAAGGTTGGAAGCATCGATAGAACCCTCGGCCTTTCCTAGGCCAAGAAGAATGTGCAATTCATCGATGAAGAGAATAACCTCCCCGTTTGCTTGCTCTACTTCGCCCAGGACCTTCTTCAGACGCTCCTCGAAGTCGCCGCGAAACTTGGCGCCAGCAATGAGCGATCCCAAGTCCAGTGATATGACTCTCTTATTTTTGATGCTTTCTGGGACGTCTCCCCTTGCTATGCGCAAAGCCAACCCTTCTAAGACGGCCGTCTTGCCGGTACCCGCGTTACCGATCAACACTGGGTTGTTCTTGGTTCGGCGAGAGAGAATCTGAATAGTCCGTTGTATTTCCGAATCCCGACCAATGACGGGATCCAACTTGCCGTCCCTGGCTTTTGCCGTAAGGTCGATTCCGAATTGTTCCAAAGCCGGCTTCTCAGGCTCGCCTCCAAGGTTCATACGGTGAGTACCACCCGGTGGATGCGGTCGGCCGTTTGCATAACTTCGTATAATTGTATGGGACAAGCTGGGCTGTGCGAAATTTCTGGCTGTCGCGACGAGCGCAGCTCTAGAGGATATGGAAGGTTGCGTGCTTAGACGGGCGATGCCCCGTGATGAAGCATCGACAACCCGCCTCGAGGAAGCGAGGACTTGCCTCCGCGCCAACATGGTTCAGAGTTGAGGGTAATGCGATTGAATGAATATAGAATTATGGTGGAGGGAGTTATTTCCAAGCGTCCAGAAAATCTAACATTAAAGAAACTTCAAACCAAAAGAGAAGAACTACGCGACGCTCAAATACATATTCCAGTGTCGCCTCTGGAGCTTCGAGAGCTTTGGCGATGGCTTATTCGAGCTGCTTCCAGAAATTGGGTGCCGTCATCCTAGGCGCAGGCCAAAGTCTAGACTTTCTAGGTCTTATCTTATCGGCCATGCATCGCCCGGAGCTTGAGTGTCCAGGAGGGAGAGCGCCCCGTGAGGAGTGGGAGTGAGGAGGGGCTGCAGCCTTTGAGCCTCCAAGCCCGCCTAAGGCATGCTGGTTTAAGCGGGTGGCTGGTACACATTATTGGCCGGTTCCAATGCAATTTGGCTGAGGGCTCCACCTTGAGGGTCCAAGTGCCCATTTTCCCCTACCCAAAAGAAAAATCCTCTGAATTGACCCCGCCATAGGAAAAACTTCCATTTTCTCTCTCTTTGGTCTCTTCTGCCCAACTGACTATTTGATATTTCTTCCTTCCCACGTCTCTTCTTCACCTTTTTCTGATACCCCCTCTCACGAGCTTCCTTTTCTTCCACTCGTGATTTTCCCTTTTCTACCACGAAAAAAGTCAAAATGGGTTTCCTCGACCTTCTTACTGATGCTGTACGTCGCAAGTCACTTTCTACTCTTCTCCCCTCATCTTGACGGGGAGGAGAGCAGTCATCCTGCCCAGCCGCAAGAGACATGCAGAGAGAGAGAAACTGACTCTACTATCAGGGCCTCGCCACGCTGAACAGCTGGGTGCAGACCCGATCCTACATCGTTGGGTAGTCATCCTCGAGTTATGAGCACGCGAAATCCCTTTTTTGGAGGCGGCGGTATATGGTCGTCGCGAGTGCGAAAACCTCTACCCAAGCCTGGCGCATATCCCCTTGCAACCCCCGAAAAAAGCCTTACATGATGAGAACAATTGGTCCGTGTTTCCGAGCAGCTTAAGACCCTGCGCATGGCGACAGATACAAAGCACTTTGTGCAGCTCTGATTTATTCACGCTTCTTTTTCTACAAAGTCCACCCACTCGTGAGGTAGAGCGACACTAACCTGTCTCAAAGCCACACCCCCTCGCAGGCCGATGTTGCCACCTTCAAGGCCCTGAAGTCTGCCCCTGATGCCACCAAGTATCCCAACGCTGCTCGCTGGTACAAGCACATCGCCACCTTCGAGGATGAGTTCGCTACTCTGTCCGGTGATGCCTCCAAGCCCTACACCGCCTACGGCCCCGAGGAGTCTGAGCTCACCGTGAACCCCGCCAAGGCCCCCGAGAAGGCTGAGGAGGACGACGATGATGACGTCGACCTGTTCGGTAGCGACGAGGAGGAGGAAGAGGACCCAGAGACCGTCCGTATCCGTGAGGAGCGTCTCGCCGCCTACCGGGAGAAGAAGGCTGCCAAGCCTAAGGTCGCTGCCAAGTCCATCGTCACCCTGGATGTCAAGCCTTGGGGTATGTGGAATTGAAAACGTGCTAGACGAGAAGCCGTGTGATGCTAATGACGTATACAGATGATGAGACCGACATGGCTGCTCTGGAGGCCGCTGTACGAGCCATCGAGAAGGACGGTCTGGTTTGGGGTGGCTCCAAGCTGGTCCCCGTCGGCTTCGGTATCAAGAAGCTCCAGATCAACTTGGTCATTGAGGATGAGAAGATCTCCATGACCGAGCTTGAGGAGGAGATCCAAGAGTTCGAGGACTACGTGCAGTCCACCGATATTGCTGCCATGCAGAAGCTGTAAGCTTTCTCTTGGGTAGCAGTAGGTTGGGGCATGGTGGTATTTCACTCCTGGCATGATGAATGACTTAAGAGACATAATGAAAACTTTGATGATCATGATGGGAGGGACGGAACGAAGGATTGGGTCTATCTTGCACGTCCCTACGACGGACGCAATGCGAGATATTTTAAATAGGCTCACAAAAATACACATGCCCTGATGAAGTACATATTCTGACTTGATGCATATGGTGCCACGTCGCCGAGTCAATGACATATATCGTCCCAGCAAACACCACAAATGTCTCTTGACATGGCCATCTAGCTGGCTGAGTTTGTATGTAGGCATATGCGAAAGCGCTGAGACGTGGAGAACAGGGCAAGAGGGCAGGCCGGATCAGCTACAGTTTCCGCAGAGGGCGCCGCTAATTCCGTCATTTCGAGGTCTTGGCACCCGATGAGGTAGCTTACTAGTAGAAATCTGAAGAACAGACCCTCAACAGCTTTCTGTAACTGATTTGTACCAACGCCGCCGTCCACACGCCCACACGGCATCTTCTGTTTGATATTCTGCCACTTTAGTTTGGTGTCCGGCCAAGACCTGGGCCAGTTCTTTGTCACCAGGGTCCCCAATTCCCTTTTTTTTTTCTTCGGTATCCGCTTTCCGTCTTTTCTGCGCGACCATGGCCACACCCCGCGTCCCGATGCTGCGCAACCTACTCGGCCGCCAGCTCCGGACGGTGCGCCCAGCCTACCAGCAACGACGGTGGGCGCAAGTGCACGACGTGCGGTTCCAAGACGCGCGGTTCTTAGCCACGGCGCAGGTCTCGTGCAGCGTGACCGAGAAGTACCGGGAGAAGCTGGACCGCAAGGCGAAGGAAGAGGGGCTGCAGGACGTCGAGCAGCTCAAGGCCGCCTACGCCGACAAGATCCACGAGGTGCGCAAGAAGGACGGCGTCTCGATACCGGGCCTCGACGCCCTGCTCGCTGACGACGAGGCGCCAGCAAAGCCACAACAACAACAACAACAACAAACACAGACTAGCAGCAACGATGCAGCGAATGCCCCGCCAACGCCGCCACCCAGCCCGAAACCCTCCTCCACGAGCGGCGGCGCCTCCATCAAAACCCTCGGCGAGATCCTCGACCTCGACAAGGCGCGCGCCCTGCCACTAAAAGAGCTCACCGCCATCTGGCGCCTCCGCCACGCCGCGCAGCCGACGTCGCTCTGCGCCGTGCTGCCGTCGCCGACGTATCGAGCCCTCGAGCATTCCGCGCGGCGGTACCCGAACTTCGTGCTGCCGGTGCCGCGGGGCGCCGAGGTGGGCGCCGAGATGCACTTCCTGCAGTGGGTTTTCGACGCGCCCTCGCAGACGGCGACGGTGCTGTTCACGCAGCTGGCCGAGTACAAGGCGCGCGGCGAGTGGGCGCAGCCGCACACGTCCGTCACGCACTACTGGGACGCCGACCTGGCGCGCGACCAGGGCTCCGTGCTCATGGCCGGCAGCGTCGTCGAGGGCCGCGGCGCCTCCGTCGCCGACGCGCAGTGGCTCGTCATGCTGCTGCAGAAGTTCTACGGCGCCGAGGCCCTGCACGGCACCGGCGAGAAGCGGAAGCTGCTCGAGGGGTTCGCGCGCGGTGACGCGAACTTCAGCGTGGAGAATTTGTTAGAGGAGTCCGAGAAACTGTGATGATGCCGCAGTACGACATTGTTTGTGTATTGAGGGCGTTTAACGGATGCAACGCCAAGCATCGGCTACTCAGCTGATTGTATATAGATGTAGAACAAATGCTCGCATGGGTGCAGACGATGGTTCCTTTATAGGGACTATATATAGCTACACTCTCCCAAGAGATAGACTGTATAACAGCATAACGAAACAATAACGCACGCTAGAGCGGGTATTCGCAACACGGTCTTCTTCTTACAGCTTGGGTCCTTCGGCTCGATCCTCCTTCTTTGCCTGCTCCTTGAGCACCCTCCTCAGGATCTTCCCACTCGGGTTCTTGGGCACCTCATCGATGAACCGGATCCCGCCGCGAAGCTGTTTGTGCGGCGCGACCTTACTAGCGACCCAGTCAATCAGCTCCTTGGCCTTCTCGTCAGTCCGCGGCACTCCCGCTTTCATAACTACGTAAGCGCGCGGGACCTCTTCGTACCGCTCCTTGTCGAAAGCAGGAATGACGCAAGCGTCGGCGATGTCGCTGTGCCCAAGAAGAAGGCCTTCCAGCTCTGCCGGAGCAACCTGAAAGCCCTCTGTGGTAAAGGAGGATGGTATTAGCCAAGTCGTGCTACTGAGATGTTGGTATAGGTCATTTGGACCTGGACTTACTGTACTTGATCAACTCCTTCAGTCGATCAGTGATGTAGAAGTTCCCTTTCGCATCAACATGACCAATGTCACCAGTCTTGAAGAAGCCACATTCGCTGAACGTGTCCTTGGCCAGTTCAGGTCTGTTCAGGTAACCCTGGAAGACGTTGGGTCCCTTAACCCAAAGCTCGCCGTCCTACACAAGATTACAGTTAGGTACCAGTTCGCTCGAGCTGTACAACGAATTCATGACTTACTTGACCAACTGATAACTCCTTCCGTCAAGATCGACTACTTTCGCTTCCATATTGGCCATCAAAGGACCGACCGAACCCTTGAACTTGGCCCACTCGAGGACAGACTGCATATGGGTAACAGGCGCCGTTTCTGATAGACCGTAGCCCTGTTTCGTGGGGATAGTCAGCCGTTCCCACACGGCGTCCACCAGCTCCGCGGTCAGGGGTGCTGCCCCGGAGTTGAGCCATTTGAGGCTGGACAGGTCATACTTATCAACGATGGGATGTTTCGCAAAGCCCAGGATGATGGGTGGCGGAACATAAGCAAACGTGACCTGGTAGTCCTGTATCAATTTGCAGGCTTTCTCGAGTTCAAATTTCGGCAATGCAATGGCCTGATAGCCATCCCAAACGGTGGCGTGCAGAATACACGTCAGACCCTGCACTTGTCTTAGCTTCTCGTACTATAGTGGCTGGAATATCTGATGTACTTACGTAGACATGGTAGAAAGGTAGGACGGCCAGCTGCTTATCTCCTTTCCCATCCTGACCGCCCATGCAGTGCAACCCACTGCGCTTCTCGGCCGCAGAGAACTGAACCACGTTGGCCACGATATTCGTGTGCGAAAGCATGACACCCTTCGGTAGACCAGTTGTGCCAGAGCTGTAGACCAGGAAAGCAAGGTTCTTCTTGGGATCGACGCGAGTTTGATAGGATAAATTCAGCAAGCTCGTACTTTTCAGATGGGTGAAATGCTTGAACTTGGCGCTGGGGTCCCTATCGTGGCCTATCAGGATGATACGGACCTCGGGGATTCCAATCTGCTTAGCAGCCGCCAACGCCGTGGGGAGCAAGTCCAGCTGTGTGACCATGCCCTTCACTTTGGAGTCCTGCATCTGGAATGCCAGTTCCTTGGCGGTGTAGGTGGGATTGGCCGTTGAGCAGACACCGCCGGCCCAGAGGGTGCCAAACACCACGGGGGCATAGTCGATACTGTTGGGCGAAAATATGCCGAGCACATCACCCTTCTTCCAGTTCCATTGCGACTTGAGAACCCTTGCCAAAGTCCATGGCGGTGCTCTTGAGCTGGGTATAGTTGTAGGCAGAACCAGTCTCGCCATCGATGAAGAGTTCTGTGATGTTATTGGTGTTAGCTGGATTCCAGGTCGAGCTCGGCTATCAGCGGGGTATGGGCATGGCTTATTGTCATCACCTTTATCGTCCGTCCATTCCTTCTCTTTCCTCTCAAACAGGAGTGTCCAGATATCAACCTCAGGTATTACCAGGTCGGCATGGTTGGATTTGAACACCATGTTGCCAATGTTGTAAGTGTATCGCCAACAGTACCGCCTACTTGTCTGTCTTATTCCTGCAAAGACCTCCAGGAAAGACCGGATGTATCTCTAGAGCGCAGCTTGGGGTTGCTAAATGGAAGGAGAAGATAAAGATATAAAACTAATAGGGAGCCAGAATAGTCTTACGCGGACAGCCCGAGGGACCTCGGGACAAATGGATACTTATTAGGTAGGAGTGGGTGAGGAAAAAGAGGTGAAGCTTCCCCGGCAGTTACGGCGCTGCTGGCTGATTGGCGACCGCTTACTTCCAGGTCGACTTACTTGCCTAAAGAGGGAAGGTTTAACAGTACGTGCTCGCTTTTTTATTGTCCATCTACGTGTGACTAGTTTGTCGGGTTCCCAAGGTTAGTTCGGGTTTAGGGGAGCTGGCTGAGCGCGGGTGTTGCAGGTGATCAAAGTCCTAGGTATCTCGGCTCCTTCTTCGCTCCTCCGACTAGGTTAGGTCTGGTAGGTTAGGTATGCTCTCTCTCTATGCGCCCTTATTGCAACCAAGCAGCCATTTCTATATCTTGATATGAGAAAGCGGAATGGGCGCGGAATACCGTCTTTCCTTTTTGCCCACCAGAGACCCGTGAGACATGGAATCCCCAACGTCATGGAGAGCCAAGACACGCTAAAGCTGGGGAATCTAATTTCTTATTACCCCAGGAATCTGGTTCGAGTTAGTCGGGAGATCATTTTAGGTCCATTACAGCCAAGCAGCCAATGGGATATGCTAGAATGGGCTGGGCCTCTTTGACCGCGAGTCAAGCCCGCCCCATCCCTAGCCGGGTCCTTCCTTACCTGGTAACGTAGGTTAATGCATATCACCAACAATTCGAGTCAGAACAGTGAAAACATTCATAATCTTGATTATCATTATTATGTCTACCTAAGCCAGTCTATCCAAGTGAGCGCCTTACGTATATGTATGTATGTATGCTGCGGGCAGGTAAAACCCAGGGTATATATTTGCACCAGCCAACATCCCACCCAGCCATTTCATAACCTCATGTAGTCTTCGTTATTAGCTTCCTGTCTATTTGGAAGTGTATTCAGATGAGGAGTCGCTGCTCGACTGATCCGCGTCCATCGCGGCAGGCTCTATGATCCTGGGCGTCCATGCGTCCACCGTCTCGCAGCCCTTGGGCACACGGCACTGGTCCCGTACGTCGCACGTCTTCCACAACACCTCGCGGACCTCGGAGAAGACTTGGTCGACGGCATCCATCGCCCAAATGACGTCTAGGTGTTCATACTCGACAATCGTTTTCTGGTGCACAATCTGCACGTGCGGCTCGCGACCGCGCTCGAACCGACGGATCAGCTTGGAGCCGTCGACGAGATCGTCGTTGCCAGCAACCCACAGAGCCATCGGCGGAGCCTGTTCGTTATACCAAGCCGTTGCGCCTTTCGGCTTGCGCTTGTGGTGGTGATCATGCGGGTGTGAATGCGAATGAGCCCTGCTCCTGAAGCGACTACGTAGCCTCTTGAGAAGACCCGAGTCTTCTATCTCGGTGGGATTGGCCAGTGGCCCATCCGTCTCCGCATCTTCACGTTCCTCGGCGTGCAGGTCCTCCTTTGTCGACAGGATGCACTTATGCTTTGCGAAGCACTCCCGCCCGAGCCACCATCGCATCGACTCGGCACTGACATAGACAGGCGCGAACTGGAACATACGGTGCTTCAAGGCCCGATCCCACCGGGTGTCAGTCCAGTCGAACAGGAACGAGAAGACCTTGTAGCCCAGCCAGCCGTAGATGCGTGCAGGCATCACCCCATGCATTGTCATCATCAAGGGGATGAATGCGTGTATACCGAATACCACGCGGAACATGGCGGGCGAGATGACCCTCATGAATTTGAAGTACGCCTTTCCGATCAGCGGACCAGCGTGAGTGGCCGGAGCCAGGGCGCAGAAAACGCTGAGTTTCTCCCCCAGTTCTGGGCGCTGCTCCTTGGCGAGGGCAACAAATGTCTGCGTCGTGCCTTGAGAATGACATATCAGACCGAGCTTCTCAAATCCCGTCTCGTAGAGTACACGTGAGGTCAACGCCGCCAGGTCAAAGACTCCCATCTGACGGATGTTCCAACACCACATGCGTGGATCAGCATACTCCAGGAGAACATGCTTGGGCTTGAAGCCACAGCGGTTGTTTCCTAGCCACACGTCGTAGCCCGACTTGCAAAGATAAAAAGCCAGCGAGTCTTCATCGTTGACGCAGTACGCACCCGAACTCTGCATGAGCCCGTGCAGTAAAAGGACAGGATACTTGCGCTTCTGCCTGGGGTCTCCGGCCTCTCCTTGGTCTCCCCGGTAAACAGGTTTGGTCCACGAAAGGTTCTCTCTTTCTCATCTAGTTTCGTGTGCTCTTTCGGATCGTAAATATGCCAAAGGTCTATTATGAAGCCGTCCTCGGTCTGAACCTGAAACTCTTCCATGTCCAAACCGACTCGTCGCGCGTAATAGCCAACATCGCAGATAATAGGATCGGGTCCGCCTTCGGTGGGGACAAAACCGTCGTTCGACACAGGGGCTTCTTTGTCGGGGCTGATCTTATCTTGCGTCATTCTGCGCTTCCACGCTCGCTCCATCTCTTGCCGCGCCTTCTGCCTTCGTACTTCTTCTTGGTAGAACGGTCGTTGCGCATCAGGGTTTCGGAGCGTCAATCGCATCCAGGTCCGGTAGAACAAGGGGGGTATGCTGGTAAACAGAGCACCCAGTACGACCACCCCCAGAAAACTTGTGCTGAGGAAGAACGACGAGACTCGGAAGGTCATGCATTGCACCTCTCGAACGATTGACGATGGGCCGTATAGCGGTAAAGGCGGGGAATAACGGATTCGTGTGCGATGGAGGCATGGACCTCTGAAGAGAATCATCGCCTGCCTTTTGTATAGATGCGCTGTTGGCCTGCGCTTTCACCTCCACCTCGGCTGGGCCAGTAACATCTTTGCCCTGGTCTGAACTTTCGCGGACGGCTTGTTCTGATATGGGTTCGGCATCGTCCGTCGAATGGTTGCTGTCGAACTCCTCCTTGAGCTGATTTAATTTGTAGGCCTCTTGAAGCGGTGGTCCTGGCAGTCGATTTCCGTCGGCGGTGACAACCACGGCATCTTGAGGTGTGACAAACTCGGCGTTGACAGCAATGTTCTCCGGATGTTCAGCATTGTGAGGTTGAAGCGACAGCTTCTCGGCTTGGTGCGTAAATTGCGCAGCAGCCTGGACATGGTCAGCCCCTGCCGGCTGTGAGCCGCCGGCTTGCATGTTCTCGGCAGACGCCTTCATGTCGGGCCGTCCGCTTCGCTGCTGTCCCGTACAGCGTATGTATTATGCGGTATCCAACGTTGTCTCGGTCGATTGGCACAGCGAATGTGGGATGAAAAGAGGAAAGTATATATATAGACAGTGCGTCTGGGAGATCGACAGCAGGTGCGGGAACGAGAACCTTATTCCCGATGGCTCATGTAGGGGGGCAGAATAAATCTTAAGAGAATGGGACGACGTTGCATAGGGTCCAGGGGATCCAGAGTCCAGACTTTCAGACCGCTTTTATCAACCCCTTGACTCGTGGGGGGGGATCATAGCCCGATAGTCAGACGTTGGTAAAAAACCAAGGATGGTTGTTGTTCGTTTTATGCGGTCATGGAAAGGACTTGGACTCGGCTCTAGACGCGTGTACACCCTCCAGTAGACTCGAAAGTACCTAAGTGATTGGAAGTGGAAGGATTCAAGTTCTTTATTCTTTACGTCCCAGTCCCACATTACATACAAGAGATGTTAAGTACCTAGTCCTCGCCCGAAAAGGAGGAGCGTTCCATTAGACCGGATGGGGGCAGATGAGAGACAATTTTAAATCTGCGACTGTTGACTTGGAAGTTTCAGTGGATCAAAACGAGATCCAGTGCTTGTTAATGCGCCAGCCCTTGACGTCACATCCGATACGGGCACGGCACTTTTGAAGGCCTCATCCATGGCAATCTACAGGTACTGTAAGTCAACGTTTGAAGTTGAAAATAGGACCTTGATTGTTGCGACGCTCAGCTGTTTGCGATCTCCCTCTAGTATATCCGCATATCCATACTGGCACACTGCCAACTATAAAATAGGAGGAGCACTCCCCTGGATTTCCACAATCACGCACTAATGTGTAATACATAAGTCTAGCAGCCATAGCGAGAGGGGTCGACCTGTCGGGCCATTAGGCTTGTAGGCTTCTGGCCACTGCTTTCCATCTCCGGGGGGGGCTGATCCACTGGCGACGGATCCAAGATAAATGGGAACTTGTGGTAATTTGACATGTGACCAGTAGGGACATTGACAAAACTCAACTCCTGACTCTGTCTAACCAGTTTCACCACGAAAATATCAACGCATGACATAACAGCTAAGAAACGAGGAAATTATCTTCTTATTATTGTCTATCTGGTGTGTGTGTGTGTGCTTGAGTGGCTATATAATACTTGGTCATACCTTTCGGGTGATAAACGAGTGTTCGCAGTAAATCAAAATGTATGCTATGCCTCTTGGTGCTAAATCTGGTTAGTTCGGAGTCCTGTCAAAAGCACTTCTGGGCCTACATATGAACAGCCAGTTCCAATAGTTCAACGGTGTGGATAAACAGGGTCTCACAAGAAAATGGGGGTTTGCAGATATGGGCACTCATAAGGAGACAGAGACTATGCCACTCTATGCCGAGACCTCTTCACTGGAAGACAAGATGTCTTACTGGAGGCTATTACGCATGGTTTTCTTCTCAACGTTCATCCTCGCAAGATGGTGTTTCTGTTCATCTTACTGAATTATGTCTTCATCAGGCCGCAATTGCAGTCAATCACAAGATGCAGCCGGTGTATGGACGGACTACAACGAACTACTCTGGTTCGACACCTGGAGAACATAAGACTAAAGCACGACACCGGGGTATGCACAGCTCCGTTGTCTTCGGGCCTGCAGAAAAGGGCCCGAGAAAGTGTCGACGATGTCCTCAGGTGTCGTCGGGCCGTTGGAATTACGGTGTAGAACACAAGGTTAGATGGGATTCTGGGAGTGGCCCAGAGAAAACCAGCAAACCCATGGACGAGTTCGCACAGACCCATTCAGCTTTTCCAGTGAACGGTTGAGCCGCCTGGCAAGTGGGTGACCGCCTAAGTCAGGAGCTGAACCCGACGGGCCCCGCTAAGAGGCCACCGCCCCGGCTCCCTTCCAGTGTCAGTGCCTCGGCCAAAACTTAGGGAAGAAGGAATGCCGAGCGGGATTGTTGGAGAGAGAGAGTCGCGATAGTACCGTGGAAGCTCAATCTACTTACGCGCAACACCACAGCGCACTTCACGTAATGGACTAATGCATTACTAATAATTCCAGACCTCTACACTGGGCACTCTTCCCATCCTTCCTTGACAGGCCCTAGTCGTCATCTTTCCTCATGACTTCTGGCTCTCCGACTGATCCTGGCGAACACGTTTCGGCGATAATCTGAGACCGCGTCGTCTACGGGCGTTTCGGCAGTCATGACCACGAACGACCATCCGCTCGCTCTCCCTACCAAGCGACGGAGGAGAAGGAGACAGGACAAGCCCTCTATAGCTGCGAGGTTGGTTCTTGACGAACAGGTCAAGGGTGACGTTGGCATAGTGTCCGACGATCTCTTTGCAGACTTGTTCCCCCATTTGCTTGATGGTTAGTGAACATTCCCATACGGACGGGGGATCTAGTAGATGTTTTACTTTTGTTTTTATCATGGGTCAAGTCTAATGTGTTGTCAAAGGCATAGAGCGGAACAGTGAGCAGAACTCGACTCAAGACCCCGACATACATTATCTAGCCATCGCACCGTGGTCGCCGAACGCAACTCCTCGGAGACGAATTGGACCATTGTACCCGTCCTGAAGTCGACTGCTCTGGCGCACTCTACAATCCAGTTTTCCCCTTCGTCTCTTGCCCTGCAAAATTTCGCCACCACCCTTCAACAGATCGCCCCGTCGAAACTGTCCAGCCATAGTAGACATGGTATCGAGGTGCTGGTCCTGGATGTGATTGCTTTGGAGCTGGATGCCGTGTTTGTCAATCTTGAGGGCGGCTTGGCCAGGCGCTTGGAGAACGGAGAGGGCACATTCTTTAGGGAGCACCCTTCTACGGGAGGAAGAAGAGAGTCGGCACTTCCAGATAAGCCATCGGAGCACCTTGCGACCGCATTTCGCGCAGGATTGAGTACGCTGAGAGTTGTCCACAATGGCGACCTGTTCCCTCTGCCACTGCCGCCCCATCCTGTCACCCATGTCCCCCTCGACGCCTGGGAAGGTCATGCTATGCGAGCCAGTTGCGCAAGGCATACTGGGCCCTGACACTAAAATCATCTTGACCCGTGGCCATACCTCCAAACAAGACCGAGATTCCTCAACCTCTTCGCGGGCCCTTAACGGAAATACGCAGGATGATGGGGATGATACTGGCAACGATGCGTTTTATTCGGCGGCTGAAGATCGCGAGAGGACCGCCACAGAAGCAGCAGACTCCATTACAGAAACAGAAACTGAGGTATCTGAAGTCGAGAATGAAGACGACTTGTCGGATGACTCGATGGACGACATTATATCCTTACAAGCGCCTTCTCTGCCCACCACGGCCGCTAGTGGTGTGTCGACTATGCAACCAGGAACTCCCATGACCATAGGTCGCGGAAGAAAGACGAATGGCATCAATACACCTGGGTCGGTATTCTCTAGTTTTACTGCAACTACAGCTCGACCAGATCGTCCAAAAGGACGTCTCTTCAAAACGCATGGTCTTGTTACGGAGATTCCTCCGGATCTGCTCCATCCCAAACCGGGCAGTGACGAGGACGAAGAAGCGCGCGTATACGTGGATATCAACTCTCTCACGAGGATTGGTTGCTTCTCTGGAGACTGGGTCCGTATTGAGGCGTCCGAGGAGCCTCCGGCAAATGGACTCGGTCTCTTTGGCTTAGGCAGCTTAGTGCAGAATGATTCGGCAGAGCCAACATGGCGGCCAGCCAAAATCTATGGCCTCCCCGAGGGCTATTCACGCCGGCCCACGACAAGAATAACTACCTCGAAAAACGACAATGGTGGCCGAAGGCTTTCCTTCTTTGATTCACAAGTACAACAGCCTCCCAGCCCTGGCGCTTACCTCTCGCCTATATTGGTGGCAAACTTGGACAGTACGCCCTATGTAAGACTATCGCCTCTTAAGCGGTGGGCATACCCCCCGAGACCGGGCCAAGCGAAGATTACCGGCTCATCACGCCCACCCTACGCCCGGGAAGTGACGCTTCAGCAAATACGTACTCCACTGTCATCTGAGCGAGCGTTGCAATCAGTCATCTTAAGTGGCCTGAAAGATCACTTTGCGCGTCGCACAAGAGTTGTTAAAACGGGTGACCTCATAGCTATTCCGATAGATACTCAACTGGGACGAACTCTCCAGGATGCACCAGGGGTCAGCGATGATACAAGCGTCGACGATCTGCTCAGTCTAACATCATCAAGCAAGTCCGGATCGTCTAGCTCAAAGCCCGATGGCGTTGCATGGCTTCGAGTTGGCCATATAGCGCGCCAAAAGCTGGAGAATGGCGGAGGAGGACGAAGAAGACCTATGGGGTGGCATTGCCTGTATTGACACTTCGACGACACAAATTGCCCAATCTGGCGCGGTCACTAGCTCCATCCCAGGCACGAAAGAGAGCAGCTGGCGGCATTATCTGGGCTTAGAAGAGACCCCCAAACCCGCATCAAGTCTCACCGTCTTGACGATCCCGGAACAGACGAGGCGCTTCGTGCCTCCTATTAGGAGAAGGTTGCGTGAGCTTATAGCAGCTGCGACAAGTAAGCGGGCAATACACCTTAAGATGCCCCCTGTTGCAGTTCTGCTCGTGTCGACGCAGCGGAATATCGGAAAAGCAACTTTAGCGACGGATGCTTGTTCGGACATTGGGCTGCATACATTCTGCATCGATGCGTACGATATCCTCAATGAAGGAGGAAGTGGCGGAGGCGACGTGAAAACGGAGGGATTCTTAAAGGCACGAGCCGACCGTGCCATGACTTGTGGACCGGCCAGCTGTGCTTTGCTCATCCGCCACCTAGAAGCACTTACTGCTGATCGCATGGTTTCAGCAATGAAGGAAGTCCTCTCTGAAGCTCGGGTCCTTATTGCAACCACCACGGACGTTGACAAGGTGCCGGACGGTGTTCGAGGTCTCTTTACTCATGAAATGGAGATGAGTGCTCCTGACGAGGGTGAGCGTGAAGGTATCCTGCGGAGCATTATCGACAGTCAGGGCACGCCTTTGGCACCCGAATTCGACCTTGGCGGCGTTGCTATCAAGACAGCTGCATTGGTCGCAGGCGATTTGGTTGATGTAGTGGGACGGGCTCTTGTTGCGCGCCAAGCCCGGCTTGAGGCTTTGTCCAAACGTGCCCAAAAGGGTGAGCACGCTTTGTCGGTCCGAGATATACAGGTAGCAGGTGGGTCATCTGCGCGATGCCTAACAAAAGCCGATTTCGACATCGCGGTAGATGCCGCGCGCAAGAACTTCGCCGACGCGATAGGGGCTCCTAAGATCCCTAACGTTACGTGGGACGATGTCGGTGGTCTCAACAACGTCAAGGATGCGGTTCAGGAGACGATCCAGTTGCCCCTGGAGCGGCCCGAACTCTTCGCCAAGGGAATGAAGAAACGGTCTGGTATCCTGTTCTACGGACCTCCTGGCACGGGCAAAACTCTGCTCGCCAAAGCCATCGCTACGGAGTACAGCCTGAACTTCTTCAGCGTCAAAGGCCCGGAGCTGCTGAACATGTACATTGGAGAATCCGAGGCAAACGTCCGCCGGGTATTCCAGCGCGCTCGGGATGCCCGCCCATGTGTGGTATTCTTTGACGAACTTGACTCCGTCGCACCCAAGCGCGGTAATCAAGGCGACAGTGGTGGCGTCATGGACAGAATTGTATCCCAGCTACTTGCCGAACTGGATGGTATGTCGGGCGGTGATGATGGCGGAGGTGGAGTGTTCGTCATTGGAGCAACCAACCGTCCCGATCTGCTCGACCAAGCCCTGCTGCGCCCCGGGCGGTTCGACAAGATGCTCTACCTGGGCGTTTCCGATACTCATGACAAGCAGCTCACGATCATGGAAGCGCTCACGAGGAAGTCAGTAACTATCCAGCCGTTCCCCATGATTCGATATGTGTGTTTCCAAACCGAAACGGAATAAAGCTAACAACATGACAATATAGGTTCACGCTGCACCCGTCCGTCTCCCTCGCCGCCGTCGCCGAGAAGCTGCCCTTCACCTACACGGGCGCCGACTTCTACGCGCTCTGCAGCGACGCCATGCTCAAGGCGGTGACGCGCCAGGCGTCGGCCGTAGACGCCAAGATCCGCGCCCTCAACGCGGACCCGGCCACCAAGCACCCTGTCTCGACGGCCAACTACTTTGACCACCACGCCACGGCCGAGGACATCGCCGTCATGGTCACGGAGCAGGACTTCCTCGACGCCGACCGCGAGCTCATCCCCAGCGTCAGCGCCGGCGAGCTGCAGCACTAGAGCGGGTGCGGGCCACGTTCGAGGGCGTCCGCGATAAACAGCAGCAGCAGCAGCAGGCTCAGGAAGACGTGGCTACTCCAACGGCCGCGGATGGGGGCGAGAAGCAGTTCCCGCTGCTGCGCAAGTCCAGCGGTAGCGGTAGTAGTAGCAAGGGCAAGGGCAAGGCCGTGGCCACTGCGGGCAAGGGGAAAGGTAAAGCTGTTGCTGGCGCTGGCGGCGAAGACGAGTATGAAAGTTATGACAGTGGGGGCGGGGCCAACGGAGGCGGCAATAGCAACGCCTCCATCAGGTCCAAGAGGTCCAAGGGATCCATCAGATCCAAAGGGTCCATCAGATCCAAGGGATCCAGCAGATCTAACCGATCCAAGGGAAAGGGCAAGGCTGTCGCCACATTCCAAGAGGGGACAGCCAGCGATGATGATGGCTTGTACTAATTAGTATACTACTTATATATAAGTACGACAGCTACTTCTGTATGTAGTATAGGTCAGAGGGAAACGTCAGATTATTAGCGACGAAAAAGAATGATGATGATGATGAGATGGGTATATCCATTCAATTGGTGCGGCGAATGCCTCCTAGGCAGCGGGCTTGCAAATTCTGCCCATACAACCCATAGAACCTGAACCTGCGACAAACATGGTCGTCTCCTTTTGATAGTATTCCCAAATCAAGGCCTAAAACCCCTGATTACCCTCGCCATGCCTGATATCCTTCAATTATTTACTATTTGGCTTCCTCTTTTGTTTCCTCCTCCTTTTCCTCCTTCTTTTCCTCCTTCTTTTCCTCCTTCTTCTCGTCCTTCTCCTCCTCCTCTGACTCTTCCTCATCATCTGATTCTGATGTCACTTCGTAGGACTCGGAAATAGCTACCTCGGGTTTGGCTTCGGCTTTCTCATCGGCAGCGGCCTTCTCGGCCGGCGCGTCCGAGACCGTCGACCCGAGATTCCCGGCAAGGCTGCCCGGGCCTTCGCCCGCCTTCCACGTCCCGCTCGTAGGGCTCTGGAGCACCTGCCGCAGGGAGTCGTTGTTGTCATTGCCGGGCGCCTTCCACGTCCCCGTCGTCGGCGACTGCAGGGGCGCCGTGGCTGTCGTCTTCGCAGCCGCCGCTGCGCTGCTTTCTTTCGTTTTCGTCGTCTTTGTCGTCTTCGTCGTCGTCTTGCCCTTCACTACTGTGCTCTTCTTCTTCTTCTCCTCCTTCTTGCTCTTATCATCGCTGCTGGCCGCGTCCTTGCTCCCGTGGACCTTAGCCCGCAGGCTGTCCAGGCGCACCTGCTTCGCCTTCGACGCCGCCTCCTCGGCGATGCTGCGGACGGGCAGCTCGGTAGTGCCGGCCTTCTTGCTGTCGCCCTTTTTGGCGGTGGCCGCCGCCACCTTCTTCTCGGGCATGGGAGGCGCCGCGGGGACGGCTTTCGAGCCCGCTGCCGAGGCGGCGGCGGCGGCGCCTGCTGCGGCTGCGGCTGCCGCCGGTGCTGTTGCCTTCTTAGAGGGCTGGGCCGCCTTCTTCCTCAGCGGGTTCGGCGGCGGCTCGGCGCCCTTGGCGGGTATCGTGAACTCGTCGTAGTAGATCTTGACATGCTGCTTGAGCTCGCCGTACTCGTTCCACTCCTCGATCTCGACTAGGTCCTGTAGATTTGTAGCAAAATCCCATGTTAGCATATGATTCTCCTCTTTTTGGTCGTTTCCTCTTCTCTTCCGCGGGGCTTAATTGTTGCTCATACCCCTAGAATCATGCCCATCTGCACCAGGCCGGGCAGCTTGCGCACGCGACCCGACTCGTCCTTGCCGGCGCGGCGGCCCCAGAGCATGCGGGCCTTCACGTCGGTGGCGATGTCGAGGGCCTTGAAGGGCACGCGGTTGGCGCGCAGGATGGTCTCGAGGCGCGAGGTGGCCGTGACGATGTGGCTCGAGCCGGCAGTAAGCGAGGTGTAGATGTACAGGGCCGGGTCGGTCGAGTACGACTGCTTGGCAGCAGCGGTTGCTTTCGGGGCAGCGGCTGCTTTGGGAGCGGCTGCAGCTTTGGGGGCCTCGGCGGCTTTGGGAGCTGCGGCGCCTTCGCGGGCGGCTGCTGCTTCGGCCATGTTTGCTTGCTGTTCTTCTGGGTCTGGTAAGTGTGACAGGAAATGTAAGGTGATAAGATATGCGAGTGTGGCGATTCAGTGATTGCTTGGAAAACAAGGACGAGAAGGGAATGACAGAAAAAGAAAAAGAAGGAGGTTGTTGTTGCTGTCTGTTTCGACGAACAGTCGAGAAGGGGAGGGTGTTCAGACAAAGGGTCCAATCGAATTGTGGCAGGGGTGTTTCAAAGTGCAGCAGCGCAGCTCCCACCTCCCCAAGCCGAGCTTGCCCTTGGGTCCTCAGGTCCTTGGGTACGCTAAAGCGTCACAACTGAACTACTACTGTAGGGCCCCGGAGCATCGACCAATATTCCGTCTTATTGTGGAATGGATTAATCTCGTCAGATGATCCTCATTCGATTTACGAGATTTCCAACTCCAACACAAATTTACTACTCGACTGCCTCTGTTCAATATACTTGTACCTAATGTTAAATGTTCTGCAGCTATTGATTGGGCTGACGTGGAGGGGTCGATGTCGAACATCCATTTGATGGGGGGACCCCGCAGTGGAATATGGAATACAGGGGGTAGATTCGATTGGGTTCGCGAAGATGCAGGCAGTTTTGGCTAAGCCGCAAGGACCTTCGCTATCTGCTGGTGGTGGATCGTGGATCATGGCTCAGGGGTAATCACCCCAATATAAAACGGCCAGAGAGAGCACTCATCAACCCGCCTAAACTTGCACGTTAACAGTGCGATGCCAATGGGAATTGAGGCTGCGGGATGCAGCTGTTCCAGTTGCTTGCTCAAGTATCCATTACATCAGTGGCGTCGCTTACAAGAACGCAAATGACGTCGTACTCGATTCATTACCTATCAAAGAAGAGTCTGGTCAACAGTCCTATGCGTGGTGGCAGGTGGGCAAGGCGTTTTGAAGAGCTGCAGTTATGTAGTTCAAGTGACTTGATTCAGAGAGCCAGCCTCACTATGGTTGAAGTGACAGACTGACCTGGTTACCTTGGATGCATTCTAATTCAAGCCATGACCATGGTCAAGGACTCATTTGTTGGTGATCTACGGAGTAATTACTGACGAACAATGACAAGTTCTGCTAGGTATAGAGCTACGAGACCGAGTATTGCATAACACTCACTACACAAATCACACAATTGCTTACGCAGATACAATTTGCCATCTCGTCTATCTAATGTCTTATTTAATAACTCTCGGAAAGTGATAACTCAGTCGCATGATCTTGTTTCATCCCCAAGTAGAAGGATAGGTATATCAACCCCAGATTCTCGTTCCATATAGGTAAGAATCATAACCCGTTGCTGCAAACATCCTCTCTCCGGAAATGAGACCACAGTGTCCCAGTTGAGAGCCAGAACACCTTCTAATATCATATCCATCTCTCCGCAGAGGCCGTGTCTGCATCGTAGCCATCGTTCAAAGTCGCCCTAGAAACATCCAATCCCCATGATAGCGGAGTCCAGACCTCGTGGGTCGTAGAGACCTGCCGAGACATGGTGCCCATCATATTTCAAGAAGCGCCACCATGAACATCTCGCTTCTTGAGTGGTACAAACCCCTCAGCCCATCCTACCTCCTTCCGGCGTTTACGATTTCTCTTTCGCTTTGCTCTACCAGCGGTTTTCTTGGTGCTATCTGCCCCATTGTCGGGCTCCTTGTGGTCAACTGTTTCAGTAGCTTGTCGGGCGGCTATTTGTTTTGCTCGTGTTGCAGCCAGCCTTCCTCAGGTTCTGTGATGGTGCCATATTGCGTCTCATCGAGGTCCAGGTCTTCTCGATCTTGCACACCTTTGTGCTCCAAGTCGACCCAGCTCAGAGTCTTCACGTGTAACAAGGGGATTGAGTGAGTGATCAGATACTCGTCCTCGCGGGCATACTCCACGGTAGTGTTGAGATCTTGCAGCAGTGTCGTTACGTGCCAAACCCGTTGTTCAGATGTCCAACCATCTCCCACTGTGTCAATGACTAGAATCTTGATGTCCTTGTAGCCGCGTTTGTGATAGCCTTCGCCTACGTGCATTGCTTTTCCGAGACTAGTAGTTGCGGACATGAACGGGCTATCTCCTCTCCAGGACCAGTACATATGCTTCTCAAACTGGATCTGGAAGACCGAGCGCTCAGGTCCTTCTGGGTAGCTGCGAGCACACACGCCCTTGTATGGTATGGCCTTGTATGGTGCACCTTTGTATGGTAGGCCATCATGAACAGCTCGGTAGAGTACTCTTGGGCGGTTACCCCCAAGACAGGGGTGATCGATATGCCCGGATGTTCCTCTGGCCTACCGATCTTAAACTTATGATGGCTCGACGGCGGGGAGTCCACACTATAATCGTCCCGATACTGCACTGACTTCGACCCTGTGGCCCATATCCGACCAGTGCGGTTCTCTCTATATCCCACCACCCATGCTTTGGTATCAGTTCTATCATCATGCAGGGTCTCCCTGGGTCCCCAGACCGGCGGCACTACCAGTGAGGATGAGTGCGACATGATTATGTGTGTAATCGAAATTACTTTACTTTGTCTTGTGATCTCTCATTAGCTCTCAGCTCACTTGGATGTATGTGAGATAGAAAATTGAGAGCCAGCAACTTGTACGAAGTGGTGTGTTATGTGTGTACGATCTTTTGAAGAAGACGTTTTGCCTCCTTTTGACCTGTGATCAGTGTGATGGTTGGACTGTGTAAGATATGAGAGGTTATTAGAACTTGATCATAACCTGTGAGCGGCTTCCGATTGACTCCCAACTACTTTCCGACTGCCTTCCGGTTGAGATCCGGGTGGGGCCTGGTTGGCTTGTGAGTGAAGTACTAGAAGTTAAGAGTTGAGGTGTATTTTATGATCGAGAGTATTGAGGTGAGAAGATGAACCTGGTGGAAGTATAGCACTGAAGCTAACGCCAGACTGATATCAAAAAGGGGAGTTGATGTATCTGGTTTTAGAACATACCCCCAGCTGATATGCTGTATCCATGGATATGAACATGCTCAGATACTCGGTGGTAGTACTAAAACCAAATACGTGATGTCAGAAGCTTGTAGATGGCTCGTCAGAAACTCGTCGATGCTTTGTCAGAAGCTCGTAGATGCTTTGGATGAGGTCTAACAAGCGTGGAGAGAGTGGAAGATGAAGAGGGGAGAATGCACGAGGTTGTATAGGCACGAGAATTCAGATATAAGGCATGGCTGAAAGATGTTGATAGCATTTGGATTGGGTCTCAAGGACGCCAAGCTTGGAGTGGCCGGAAATATATAAGTATGTAGACTGACGTGAGTGAAGCTACTCCTCGGAGTCTGTTGCTAATGTGAATCTCTGTCGGTGGGAGTGAGTGGACTTCCTATCAGAGCCTATTGATGGTATCTGCAAGGATTGTCCACAGGGAACCATGCCGAGCGTTTGGTGTGCTTTCCTCATATGTTCTCGTAGCCAAGGCACTTGTGTATAGAGCGCCGGCAAGAAGCCATCGTAACCAACAGCTCTTTGGTTCGACGTTTTGAGATCCCGTGGTAATGCCCATGCCACGACCCTGTAGGCTTTGAAACCTCCATCGAATCTGCCATTGATTTTGGCCATCATATTGAAGCCATGCCTGTGTCAGGAAATAGCAAACACTCGTAAAAGCAGCACGATCAGGACGTGAAGATACGCCTCAAAGTCCGACATAAGTAGTATGTGGGCTTTCATACGGCACGGACGAGGAGGCTTCTACCAAACTCAGTCACGCCATAAGTCATGAACCGTGGGCGGAGTGTCAGGTAGTAAACGCCCCTGATAACTATGGCCAGCCATATATATCGTACCTGCTTGTGTAGCTACACAAGAGAGGCAGGCCACTTGTTTGTGCGCTCGAGGAACCGATATGCCCCAAATCGTGGGCAATGAGCCAAATGTAAGGTCGATGCGGTCATGGATAATATTTTTCATGTTGCCCTGTATAGGAATAATATGTTATTGCTGATCGGGCTTTCCTTGAGGCGATGAGGTTTACAAGAACCAACACACGATGTCTTGCCTGTCGAAGTATAGTGACAAAATCTAGCACTGATTCCCGTGGAGGGTTGCCAACTACATGAGGGGGCCAATAAATGTTCGCTTTTTATGCATTTATTCCTGGGATAGCTACCGCGAGCAGAGGAAATTGCAAAAGACCATTAGCAGCAACAAATAATGTCTCCCGACTCACAAAGTACCCGGAGTGGGGGGGCCAAGATGTGTTCGTAGACTTTCAACAGTGTGGACAATGTTCTCAGGGAGAGAAGCTGCGATTTGACTCAAGCTGTCGCTTGACTAGGGTGGTGCTTTTCCCGCTCAACGCAGCATCGGGGCAGGCGGAATGGAGATCAGATAATCGCGGAACATACAACAAGAATGACACTGAGGGGTTTTAAGCGCTAGAGAGCAGAAGTAGAGTGAGGATTGTCCATCTAGAAGCATCTCTATGTGTGATTTGGGACAATGATTGGCCGTTCGGTTCCGTTTTCAAGTCCGAGTAAGCTGTGATGGAGGCATAAATTTTTAATGCATGTCACTACATAAGAGCCTACTTTACATAATATAGCACGGAAACATAGAAGGTGAATTCCATTAATTCTTCCTACTCGCCCTTTGATCCGTCCGTAAACCACCTTTCCGTACGGCCTCAGCATCATGTGGTCTGGATCGGAACTCGATGTACTATATCTGAGATATAGTATCTATCTATTACTTTGTAAAGCACTGTCTCTTTGGGGACGAGTACCCCTTTCGTCAGACCATGCATATATTCCATGCCAAGTCGAACAGGCAGCATTCCAGAGCAGCCAATAGATCAGTGGTAACGTATTGGCAGTCATGCCCACAGTCGGGAATAAGCCTGCTCTGACTGTCCCGCATTCGCAAATGGTGAGCTGTAACGCACTCCTCACATTTACTAAGAGTCTTCCTCGTCGGAGACAGTCGTTTTCGCAAGGGAGAGGTCAGCCTCTCTACTTATATTGTCATCCGGCGTTGATGTCCGCGTCTTGACTCTTGAGCACCGGTACACCGTGGACACCCGACAGAGCAAGCAGCTACATACTGTACTCGAGCAATGGATGGAATTAAGAGCCTGGGAAGTTCGGAGATCACGTCGCTTAACTTGTTTTTCTCCATTTATCCGCCGTAGATTGGGTGCCTGCTAGGATAACATACGGGTCATTGCTGTGCCATTGGACCCTCTAGGCCAGCATGAACTTCAGACGTGTGGGTTGACCCGTACCCATTAGCTAATCTACAGCCCATCTTGGATAAATTCCGAACCGAGGCTATTTCGGTGTTCGATGAGGGAGCCTTCTAGGATTTGGGAAGTCTTCAATGTTGATGGAGTTCAAGTCTAGAGGTTGATTTGAACTGCATCCCAGGACGACGAGACACGACTGCACGTTAGGTTGACAGTCAACTAAACCGGCTTCCTCCCTTATGGCATGCTTTTGGCCATCCACAGCGGAGCAGAGTTGAAGTCCATGTTCCCAGGAAGTGAGTGGGAGTGGGTGAAAGGCACATACACAGCCACGCAGGTCGCAGCAACATGGGCATTAACAAGACATGGGACTAATCAAGACAGCCAGCTTTTATCCAACAGTCGCCAATAAATATGTCGACCATTGAATAAATTTATCACGTTTGTATTATTTATTCGAGTATTATACGAACGTTGGCAGATCAAAGGCATCTATCTCATGTTGCCATGCCTTCTCGTGGGCCTCCTTTCCGGACGCTTCTCTCAAGTAATGTAGCCTGAAACCGCACCATAGCTTTGCCTCTGTGTGAGATGGAACCCATGATGAACGCTATGGATCGGGTCGACTAGATACAGCAGGACTTTTCGCCAAATCGCTAATACGTTTTGCACTTTCCATCGCCATCTCGAAAACCGGGATTAGGTCGCCAGTCGCCATGTCCTAAGACTAGCCTAATCACCAAGATGATGTCCGGAAATGTATTCACATCATCTACTGCAAGACATCACGATCCTCTTGTGTCCCGTCTGATGTATCCTACCTAGACTTTGGCAGGACGTGAAGCCATTGCCTACCTAGCATATACCCCCTAAGTTTGTCCATCTGACGCGCATATGCGCCTACATGGGGGTTCCCTTATCGGTGCGTCTCCAAACATATGACAAAAAAAAAGAGAGAAGAGAAGCAATAAATCTTTGTATCTCCGGGCCATCTTTGACACTGCAGTCACGCAATTATTATTGGCTCCCCGTGTTTCCCATAGGCCGGCGCGGCAACCTTGGGGCATCATAATTGCCGAGGCAGCAAGAAACCCGGGCAAGATGGAGGGGCCGGTGAGTATGTGAGTACATATGCAACATAAGAAGACATAAATTAGGTACTATGTGAGAATGCCTACATTGTCATTGCATGTGGCCCCGTTGCCACACTCACTACCTGATGCGGGATGGACCGTTGAACAAGAGGCAGGTGGTAGCCAGAAGTCGACTATAAAAACAAAGCTACCAATCAGTTATGTACATAGATGTATCTAGAAATCGTGCAGCTGCAAGCTGCAGCATAGGCATATAGCAAACTCATTGCTTCATCTGATCTGGGTGGTGGTGATTAGGCAATCATACCGACCCCTGTCGCTCGCAACCAAACTGCTGGGTCAATGTCACAAATTGCATATTCACTGCTTGTCAGCCAACGCTGAGTAACGTGACCCCAGATTAGATACTGCAGCTCTCTACTATCTCGTCACAAGCTACGTCTCCCGCCAGGACACATGTATCGCTGGATACTCTAAAAGGCATGCTGATACGATGCGCTGTGCCGTAGTTGCTTTTTCCAGTTGATCCAGCACCCTCGATGTGACTATGTAGGGTGGCCTTATAGGAAGCAAACGGCCGGTTTAGTCCGCGGACCAGCTTACAACATTGGTATATTTGGCGGTTTTCCGTCACCTATCGCAGAACGACGAGCGTCGCCTAATGCTGTTACTATACACGTATACCGACGGTAACATGCACTGATGAAGCTCAATGTATCAGACAAGACTTCTTAACATGCCAGTTTCTTTCATATGCCCACCGGGTGGCCTGGAAGGTGGCGGGCCGCCATCCTGGCAGCTTGTGAGGCCTTGATTGACAAGGGCGACTGCAAGTATCATACGATGGCTCGGTTATGCTAATTTTGTACCCATTTAGGTGAGTCTCGTCGATGATCGTGGTTGCGTCGGTTGGGATGGAGGGGGGTGTAACCGAGAGCCAGCCTATCGAAGATGCTAGGGTTCGCGTTACGAGGGTTGTCTTGGCGGCGGCTGATGTGATGCTTCTGAACGAGGGATTATAGCTGAAGCTGGCCCAGAAGGAGCACAAATACTCTTTCACAGGAGACGAAATGGACTAGACGACTCGGCCTTCAATCTCTCTGAGCCCCGTTCAGAGCCGAGGTACGTCACGGATCAAACACAGGTTGGCCGCAATGTGATCCGGGCGAGGGTTTGGACCGAAGTAAGCGGTGCTCTACCACGTAGTCCAAATCCCAGTCCAACTCGAGACGAGCACCCGAACTGGCAGTTATGTACTTGCATATTGGCGAGTACCAGCCCCCCAGCACCCAGTCCACCCGGCTGAGTCTGCTGCATGGTATTTTGTCGCGGAGAATTCCACGCGGAGACTTCCAGCACGGAATACCTATCTATCACATTCACTCGTTGCGTGTCATCCTTACTGCATACGCGAATCCTACGAGGGCTTTGGGGGTAACTTCCGAAGGGCCCAGACCAGCTGGGTTACAGTGCTTTCTCCAGTTTCCTGCAGGCAGTACCAAACTTATAGCATGGAGAGATCCGTTCCAATGACCTACGATCTGGATCCCTGTATTGCTTGGTTCTTGCAAGTAACTCGGAAGCAACGAGGCCCTTTACTGGTTCCACGTCATCTGGCAGACCGAGGCGACCGGCTCGGGGATGCAGTTTGACGGGCCGGTTGACCGGGACAAGGACCCTTGCCGCAAGAGACCCTTACTACACTGTCCGGCTAAGGCGGTGATGTGCAGTACCCAGACAGGTCAGCATAGAAAGCGCCGGGGCAATTGAAAAGCTCAACAAACAGTCTCTACACAGCGAATACTTCGACACGACCCGGGAGGAGTTGAGGCAGGTAGGCTAGCCACTTATAAATATGACACAATTCCCTAAGTCTAGGAACAAAACCTGCTTCCCTTGGGAAACCTCATAAGACCATATCATTACCCAAATGACCTAAAACCGACCAAAACGTTAGACCCCAGCTGAACTCTTAACAATCGTTGGTTGGTATACACATCCCACCCCGCTCCCCTTCCCCCTGTATCCTTGACCTACCTGTAGCTTCCTGTTGGATATGCTGACATACTATGCTAGTCTTTAATCCTTCTGCTAAAGAGCTAGAAGCGCCCCTATCACGAGTCTACTCAAATACGGTCCACGAGCACGTGGCTACCTCAGACATGATTGACATCGCCGATGGCCATGAGCAGGAGAGTTTCCAAGCTCCTGCTGGACGCCGCTCGGCTGCCGTACATGACTTGACCGAACACGGCTCCTGGTTCCTGGAGACGGGTTCAACTCCCGCGCCTCTTGTAATCCCTATACAGGATTCCGTCAAGGCGTGTGCACATGCAAAACAGCACAGGTGCCCGGAATTAGTAACAAGCGAAGAAAATAGCGATCTTTGCAGTACGTGCCGTGCGAAAGTTAGTACGGGGGGTTGTCAGCAGGAGTCAGGAGGTCATATGTAGCGGAACGGTCGTCACAGGCTGCCTTATGGACATCAGGAGGGGATACAGAGAGAATTCGATGATCGTGTAGTATGGGGGATATATAGGTCAGCTTCGCACAGGCAGATGTTACAGAATGGCCAGCGGTGGACGAATAACAATAGGCAGGCTCACAATCTGCATGTACTGAACGTCTTGATTGCAGGTCACTCACTTGCGAATGAACCACCTACTTGATAAACTTCATCAGCCCAAGTTCCTCCTGAAAGCTAAAGGAGGAGGATGTGCAGGCTCAATCCAAACTACATACATACAGTAAGCCAGTTGATGAGAAGCTGTCCACCACCCAGCACCGCCCATCCTCGTCCCGAACTTCCATGTTTGCCAAGGCGCCGCCGCCCCCAGGAAGTTTGAAACATGACAGCGGAAACGTAGAGTGGAGATATATGGGCGGAAATATGGGTAAATTCATGAATGTGTAAGTCGGCTCTCGGTATGTTTGTTGGACGCCAAAGGCTTATTTCCATTAGCCGACGACATAATTCCCAGTCACATTGTCAGGGCGCAAAGTGACTTTATATGTAGCATGGAACGAAAACACGCCCATATCGATAACGTGCGGCTGCCCCCTTGCCATGAGTCCAGTATAATATAACGAATGAGCAGTAAGTAGAGATGGACGACTTTACAGAATATAAGACATGAGGTGGTACGAACCAATTGTATTTGTAGTGTCCGATATGCCAACATGATCCCTTCCTGTCTGAGGAATATGTGACAAAGGAAAAAACCGATTAGACTCCTTTTCGAAAGATTCTCTAGATACCATGGGTATGATTCGCAGATCCCACGAACCGCCCCCTTTTAACCACAAGTCTAATGAATTTCTGGATACAAAAGGAATATCGACAGGCTCTTGTCGGTGTATGTAGGAAAGAAGTAGTCATTCCATCGGAAGGCTGTGTTGGCCTTTACTTGGTGCATTTGCTTTGCGGTAGGTACAGAACCAGACATGCCTCCCGTGGTAAATTGGTGCTCCAAACGTCTCATCATCCCCATTAAATATGAACAATTAAGGTATTAAGAATAGAAAATGGTGAACCAAGTGGTTCGGGTATCTATCGCAGCACGGGGAATAAAGGATCCCCGTAGCATGTGAAAAAGCAAGATGATTGTTTGTCACCCCCTGGCCGCACGTCACCTAAAGTCGTGGGCCACGAGGACTCGATCCTTCTTCTCTCGGGTTTGCGCCGGTCTCGTTAGCCCGGCCCTAGTAGATGCGCTCCTTGCGACTGATATGCGCTTAGAGCATCAAGGCAGCGACGGCAGCGACGGCACCCAGAGTGAGACCAGACTGGAGCGAGGCGGCACCGCCCGTGGGAATAGGGGAAGGAGCAGGCGCAGTGGGGTAGCCGCTGCCACCGTTGTCGCCGCCGGCGGGCTTCGAAGGGGACAGCCGCGACCGACGTCAGGGTCGCGGGCTTGGACATGGCCGGCGTGGACTTGGGCGTCGTGGTGTTGTAGTAGGCCGTGGGGAAAACAGCGGTGGTGGTGGTGTTGTGAGCCGGGAACGACTTGACCGAGTAGACAGGGATCGCCGACGAAGACGAGGATGAGAACACGGACGAAGACGAAGATGAAGAAGAAGACGAAGAAGTCGGAGCCGGAGCCGGAGGCGGGGTGAAGACAGGGTAAGAGGTGGGAGAGGGCGTGGAAGAGGTGGACGAAGTAGTGCTAACTATGGACGACGAGGTCGTCGAAGGCGTGTACAGAGGGCACAGGGTGTTCGTCGGGTTGCACTTGGTGATGGTAACGTAGTGCGTCATAGTAGAAGTGCTGGTCGTGGTCAGTTGCTGCTCGCCCTGAACGGCGGCACTGGCTGACATAGCGCCAGCGGCCAAGACGAGGATGGAGGAGGCGTGCATTTTCGATGTGTTGATGTTGCGACGGCTGTTCCAAGACTTTCCAACTTTGCGACTTATACGGCAGTTGTATTGCTCCTCGAGATCTTGTCCAGTCAAAAAGGAAGGTGTGTATAGCTAACGCAGTAGCAGTACTTCGGGTTATAAGGAGTGACGGTTGACTGGAAGTCGAGGCGGCAGGATGAATGAGTGTGGTGTTGGAAGTTGGTGAGTGAGTGAGTGAGGCAGAGAGGGGGGCTGAAATGGGAATCGAATAACGGCAGCGAGATGCTTTTTTACATAGCCTGCTGCAGTGGGAACCTCCCCGGTCTACCGTACCATTTGGGGAAAAAACAAGACACAAAGTGACAAACATCCCAAAGGTGGATCGACAAAAAAACGCATGGCCCCCCGGAACGGACCCTCTGCCCTTCGGCGTCTTCCATCCTGTCTCACAGCCACACCGTTGGTGATGGTTCATCTTGAATGTATGTACGTGCTTTCTTTTTTCTTTTTCTTATACCGACATCACACCCACCTCGGAACCACCATTTATTTCATAAAGGTATCCATCCGACTACTATGTATGTGCATGGGAAGAGCGTAAAAGTCAGTAGACGGCATCGTTATTTAGCCTGGGTTATCCCGTTAATACCGTCCCGTCTACATGCCGTCTATACTGACAAAGTGGGTGAGGTAGGCATCTCGAGGCTCCCTCCCTCGTGGATTGTGTGTTGTATGCCAGTTCTGTGATACCTGGTGAATCAAATGCCACGTCCCTTGCATATCGGGGTAGTACAGCACGACAACTTGTAGGTTGTGCTACGTTGTGTACACGTTCCAGTTTTTAGTCGGGCAGTTGGCGATCGTGGTCGTACCTGCATAAAATGTGGATGCAAGCCCGAGGTGATTGGTCGGGCTCTTAAGACTTTAGTGCCCGTGCTTGGATGAGTCTAAAAATCGGCCCAGCTAGCCAGGAATCAGAAGCAACGACTGTGGTACACCACACGAACCATATTCAGGTGTGCCCCCTCCGCCAACACACCAGCAACATACCACCAACGCGAACTTTACGAATGCGACCCGAAGCATGCTTGAATTGATTCCATTGCACGCATGTGTTCGAGGATTTCCAAAACCCCTCGCTGGTCTACGTAATGACACAGCTGCCTTTCATGGGTTGTTATATCAATATTGTCTCTGCTTGATTACTGCTACTGTGTGGGTGTGGCGCCTTCTTAACTCGTATATCCATCTCTGCTCATTTCGGCAAATTACATGCTGGCGTGGGTTTCCAAGGAAAAAGACCAGGTCCCTATTCCTATAGTCGCGATCGTGGGAACCAGCGGAAACGTAGCCCTTGAACCCGGACCAATAGGCGTCCATGTGCTAATCAGGAGCATTTTCATTTTCGTGCCGCAGCGGGAGTTCGCAAAAATAGGTATGGCTTCTTCTAGACCTTCCACCTGGCGCGTCTAGCTGTTGCGATAGAATAAACAGGACGGACAGTATGTACTGGATTGGATTCTGCCATCCCCACAACGCTTATTGCGTTGAGAGCCAGAAGGACACCCTGGCCCGTTCCCGCAGCATGTTCACCAGGAGGTCAGGTTGCTGCTTAGCAACGCCAGGAGCTTTGGTGAGCTAGTCTCTTCCTAAGGAGGGAACCGCTTCTTCTGAGCTTCTAGCACCATCGAGGAGCCTGAATGTAATCTTCTACTGGTGCTAATCTCCCCGACGACAGGATCGAGCTGGTCGCAGCTTTTGACTTTATCAACAACGACAATGTTTCAGTGGGACTAGCTGAGTTCTTAGGCCACTCAGGTCAGATGTAAGTAAATATGTACCTATTGGAGGGAAGAGGTGACAGACCATCCGAGGCCATCAGCGAACAACGAGCCTGCGAGCCTGCGAGCCTATTGCGCCAAAACCAACCGCCTAGAACTCAAACAATTGTTGCAATACACGAGACTTGGGAGCTTCTACCTCGGATGTTCTCTCGCATCTCCGAATGCACTTTGGCATCTTGATATCAACTCCACACATACCCGATACTCAAATCCCGCTCGATCGCCTTTGCCCCCGATGTTTTGGGATAAACCCCCGTCAAGTTACTTGAGTCAAATCCGGGCTCCACCATCGCTGCGATGCTTCCTTTGAAGCGTCGTCATCAAATGAAATTGAAGAGGAATGCGAGTGCAATTAAGGTAGCATCGTCTTTCTCAGATACGCCTATGCATACCACCGAGCCCTGTAGCCCATGACGAGCATACTTCACACACCTAAAGGGCAAACAAAACAAACATAGGCATGGATCAACATTGACACACAACTAACAGCCAGCTCTCCAGACTCCATTCATGGAAAGTACCCAAACTCACTCGAGTATCGTGGATGTGTCCGGCGGCCGCCCCCGTCTCTGTACCGTTGCGGCGGACGTCTATCCGCCATGTCATTGCCCCAAGGCGCACCGAGCTCTAGGGACTCGTCCTCGTAGTCGACACGGTATCGCGGAGCTGGAAACATGCGCTCCTGCCGCAGCGTATCCTCGTGGATAGCGCCCATGCGCGCCCGGAGCCGGCTCTCCTCCTCCATCAGCCGCGCAAACCGGGCTGCCTCCTCCCGCTCGCGCCGGTTGGTTCTGTCGCGGTCCTCCTCGAGGCGGGCGTGCCACTGGCGATGAGTAGATTCGAGTCTCTCGTCTTCCTCTCTCTGGTACATCTTGCCTAAGATGTGCTCGCTGAGGGCTTCCACTCTCGGGAGAGGTTCAATGTTCTTGCCAGATACAGCTACTGGCGGTGGCGTTTTTGTGTATTGTTCCTGCACCTCAAGCTGTGCCTTCTTTCTTTTCTCATAAGACTCGAAGAGAGCTTCTTGGAGGCGCTTCTGTTCCTCCAGCTCCCATCTCTTGTTGTCGGCGTCTAGCTGTGCTTGCTTTCCTTGCTCGAACGAACCCTTCAGGGCGTCCTTCATCCGTTGTTGCTCTTCCAACTCTCTTCTTCTCTTGACATCTTCGTCTAGGCCTTGCGATATTCTCAAGATTTGGTCGAGAGAGTCGCCGTGTTTCTTCATCTGCGCCTGATGGAACTCCTGCGCTTTGATGATTCTGGCATGTTCCTCGCCGTTCTGTTTGGCGTGGCCGCCATGAGACTCGCACATCTCGTCCACCGTCGTTCTCAGCGACTGGAGATTGCTACCGTTTTCGTTGGTTTTCGCGAAGGCCTGGTTCAGAGTATCATGATGGGCGGCCCACTCACTCTGCCTCGGGCTGTGACTGGGTTCCCACCAGTTGCTCTGGGATGAGAAGGCGGGCTGGTCGCTGGGGTTGCCCATGAAGCTACGAAAGTACGCGAATCTGCGGGTTGCCTTGGCTCTCTCGAACTCTTCGTTCAAGAGCATATCGATCGGATCAGGCATCATGTTTGCTGAGGACTTCTTGCTCTTGCTCTTCTTGCTGGATGATTTTCTTTTGCGAGGAGGTGGGCCAAAGCAATTCATACTGCCCAGGTAAGAAGTTGAGGCGGTTGATATTCGAGATAGTCGACCTGTTGTTTTTGAAGATGACGACCTTGAGCATAACGAAAACTCGTCTCTCGTCTGATCATAGTCCAGATATATATCCTTCATGCACGTCTGGGACACCGACCTTTGCAGGCTTTGAGCGGTGTCTCCGTACGTAGCCATATTCGCCTAGTAGCTACCAATACCGACTCTATGTCTATGCGTGTTTGACAGGCTTTGGTAAAATCTTTCGAGGGTTGGAACGCATCTTTGATCTTTGCTGACCGTATCTACTCAGTAATGCCCCCTTGGAGCAGCTACGCACCAATCGCAACTATCCCTACTGACGAATATGTACTATTTTGTGAGACATGCGGAGTCTACGGAGATAGCTGCGGTGAGTTCCCTACCATACAGCCGCAAGTCGCTGCAAAGCTCGGGTCACCGCCTACATGGCTATTGTCTTAAGATGCACATACTTGTCGCTTTGTTCGCCAGACACCGCTCCCAAGAGAGGTCGTGCTTTTGACTTACCGTGCCAGAAACTTAGGTAGCTAAACCCGGTTTTCGATCCCACCGGGCTGTCCGATGGCTGTACGACCTTGCAATACCTCATCTGGGAGACTGACTACCGTCAAACGTTACGTTACTTGATGATTCTGGCCATACTAATCAATATCTGTGTCTGCCTTGAAAGATATCGGGAAACATCTAGATGCGGCATCCAATTAGATCCTGACTGAAGCTTGTGGGAAGAGCCTGCTCATGATCAATTCGGTCTTTATTCATTGCTCTTGGTAGGTAGCGAACCGGAACCCCAGGACGTCATCCTTCGCACAACGGTTCGAAGGCAAACGCAAATCGAGCAGACCACTCGAAGCCAAAGGCAGATCTATTCTCCCGGCCATCACCAACCCCGAAACCACAAATTCATTGCATACTCCTTGTCGTGTCGTCGGTTCATTCCCTTGGGACGACCATACCCGATGGGTATCTAATCAAACACCCCTATCCCCTGACCTCTAACTTGCAGTGTACAAAACGCATCAAAAAATAAAAGGAAAAAAAAACGCGCAGTCTCAGCGGAGAGCATCGCACCCCCCCCCCCCAAAAGCCGAGATCTCATTGTTGCTGAGACTATCGATGGTAGTGTGTTAGCGTGCGGGAGACCTTGATATTAGGGAGTAGCACAGACTTACCAGGCAGCTTTCCATGATGTATATGAATGAAAATCATGATCAAATCCACGACCCGTGAAGAAAAGTGAGCTGGCAAACGATTCAGCCACTGACAGACAGCCCAGCCATCAGCTAGCTACCCACCCAAGCCAGTAGCCATGTGGGTGACCACCTTCTAGCCCAAGCATTTCTCGTGCGCTATATTACCGGGTACTCGAACAAGTTGGACATTATTCGAATGGTCCCGTAGAGCTTTGCTGCTCAGTCGTTGGCGGGTGATTGCTGTGGTTTGTGTAATACCAGAGCCCGACGATGATTAGAGCAGCCGCCACGCTGGCAGACAGGCACCAGTAAAACCGCATCGCCAGGTTGCGTGTCGTCGGAGCCAGTCGCGCGTCGACGCGGGAGTGGGAGCGGGACTGATATCGGACGCGCCACATGCGGATGCATCGTTGTGACAGGAGCTGAGGCTGCTGCTCCTGTTGCGCCTCGATATCGCCTCGGGGGGTGAACGTTGTTGTCAGCCAGATGGTCGTTGTTATTGTTGCTGCTGGCACGATCAAAGGGGGCACGGTAGGCAGGAGGCGGGGTCGTGGGTGCCGTGGTGGGTGCCGCCATAGTGGCGGTAGTGGTTGTGGTGACCCTCCGGCCCTTGCTGCTGCTGCTGCCGCCGCTGCTGCTGGGACTGCCGTCATGGCCCGTGGCGTAGTGTCGAACAGTGCCCGTGTCGCTGATGATGCGCAGGGACTGCTGCGCGCTCGTGCCGCCCTGCTCCGTGTTCTTCTGTTTCTGCTGCTGCTGCTGCGCTTGGTGCAGCGTGCTCGACGCGTGGTGCAGGCCCCAGCGCGGGTCCTCGGTGATGCAGGAGCACCGGTTCAGCACGCAGTGGCGGCAGAAGCCCTCGGTGACGATGCGCGACTTGTTGTTGCTGGTCGCGTCCATGGGCGGGAGCCCGGGCGCGTCGTCGTCGTCGGGCGTGAGACAGGCGCAGTGGTTGGTCTCGCAGTGGCCGCAGGGGCCGTCGTAGAGGACGTGGCGGAGCGCGTCGGTCACGATGATCTCGCGGTCCTGGTCATCGGTAGTAGGAGAGCCGTCGTTGCATTCTCCTCGGGACGAGAACTTGGACCGCAGGGTCGAGGCGGAGCGTTTCTGGCGCACGTCGGATGGGCGGCGGCTGCTGGCGGTCGGCCACCGCTGCGCGGGATGGTGCAGATGGAGAACGAGGGCGCGAGGTACCGGGGTGGACGTTGGGGCAGTCGTCTGGCGTCGCCGTCATGGGCAAGCTGAGCCGGCTCACGGAGCTATCCGCGTGATAACGAGGTCCGACGTCTGGTCCAGGCTCGCCGCCGATGAAGATGTCGCGGTCGTCAGAAGAGCTGGTGGCGGGGGGGACGAAGAAGAAGCAGGAGGTTGGTAAGGACCAACGTTGTTTTCTCTTGGGAGACGGTACTGGGTCTGCTGCGAAGACGCCCGAGTGGTGGTGTTCTTGTCAACGAAGGGGTCGCTGGAGCGAAGAACAGATCGTCTCGATACGGACTGCGGGAGCAGCGGAAAAGGCTCGGTGGCCTTGCAGATAGGAACTGTCGGGGTCAGGTCGCCGCTCGCATTGCTATCGCTGACATTGTGATACACAACAGTACCGTCAACATCACTGACTCCTGACAGAGTAGACACGCTGTTGTTGTTGTCCTGGCGTACGTCGTCGACGGTGGTGGCAATCAGCTCTCCCTTGCCGGCCAGAATCGCGTTCACCAGTCCCCGGTCAAACTCGCCACTTGCGCGGTTGACGAGGGCCGAGGGGTTGGCCAAGCCCGCCTTGGCTCGGGCTGCTCGCTCGGCCCAGTACTTGCGCGTCTCCTCGCTGTTGCAGGGCTCGACGCTGACGCTGACGTAGACCGCCTTGGGGGTGGAAGGGTTGGAGGGTCCTGGGTCACCCTTGGAGGAAGATGTAGCCTTTGGTGCCATGTTGTCGAAGAAGCTCGTTGTTGGTGTAGATTGTGCTTGGCTAGCGAAAAGATGTAGGGGTGACAAGACAGCAGAGTAGAGCAGCAGGTCGTGGTGATGTAGGGTACGAGTGGGTGTGTTCGGTTGCCGTAATTCTCTTTTGACTTTGGTTCCGTCCTCCTGCTGTGTGGGCTTTAGCCAAGGGCCTGTAGAAAAATCGCAATGATTGATGCCAGAATGGATAAGAATTTCGGATTGGAATTGGAAAAGGTGTCAAGGGAATATGCCGTGCATATGTGAAGGGGGGAAGGGGGAGGGACGCCCTCAACGAAGGGGATGAAGAAATGCAAATATTGGTCAACACCAAGTAGTACATGATGAATACGAAGTGAGTCAAGATGAATACAAAAAGGTGATCATCAGACGAGGATAGACGACACCTCAAATGGCTAGGAAGTAGGAAAGCTGGGAGTGAACGTACCACGATGATTTCAAATCCTTTGGTAACGAAGCCGTCGAACTGAATTCTTGGGTACTCTTTGGGCTGGCTGGAAGATTATCTGTGGGAAGGGAAGCCCTATGCAAACGCTACGGTTTGATTATGAGAGGGTTTTTGCTTGTTGTCGGTCCACTCACTGCGGGTTGCGAAGGTTGCAAGTTCGGTGTGGAAGGAGTGGTGGGAATGGAGGCACTATTCGAGTCCTTTGGCTACTGTACTGTACGTGTTTGAACAGTTCTAGGCGAGTTCAGTGGGCCAAAGCTGGAGGGTACTTAACTACGAGCCCAAGACAGCACCAGATATGATGGGTTGTCAATAACATCACTCATTTCAAATGACCGACGACTTACTTCACCTCTATCTCACCCTTACTTCACGTGCATTTAGGAACAATGTACCAGCCACAGTGCCCCTAATTATATTTCATCCAGTACACTATCTACTTAGTTCTTGGGCTTGACATCCCCAGTGAAGTTCACGCTTTGACTTGCTTGGCCAGCTGCTTTCTTGTCCAAGGCAATGTTGTTGTTGAGCTTCTTCTGCTCCTTGTCAACCTTTGCCTGGTTGTCCTTGCCCTGTGCCTGCTCGATCTGCAGCGCCGTGGTCTCGAGGAACAGCTTCAACACCTTGTTCTTGACCTTGCCGTTCTGCAGGGCATCGGCAGCCGCACCGCTGGCCGCCTTAACCTCGTCGTTGAAGGCATCTGTCTCGGCAGCTTCTGCAGTCTCTCGGGCCGCCTTGATGATGGCCAGGTCACCCTTGGAGACACTAGCCAGATTGCTCGTGTCGATCTGGGTACGATATGGTTAGAACATCTGGGTGTGACACCATATGGCAAATCGAGACTGTTTAGACTTACGGGGAACTTGGCCTGCGCCTCGGCCAGGGCATTGCCAGCCGTGCCGCTGGATATCTGGAAGTCGGCGTATGGTCGGGCTGTCAACGCTCGCTTCTGGACCTCGCCGGTGGGCAGGGAAAGGGCCGAAGCGGCCAAGGAGAGTAGGGCGGCAATCTTGGCGATATACATTGTGATGGTGATAAGGTCACTTGGTAGATACGAAAAGACTGAGTAAAAAATGATAGTTAGGTAAAAGTGACCAGCAAATTAAAGTAATGGATTTAATAATAACAACACAGCTGCAAGAGAAATAAAATGGAAATGGTGATGTTTATTGGAGAGACGTGTAGTAGAACAGACGGCTAGGAGACGAGAACTCTCCATGGCAGGATCAGCTAGATATTATATACAATAAGATACTCAGGTTAGAGGGCCGAGGAACTTCTAGACAGGCCGTAGACAGGCCTCAAGCCCTGTACAACTTTGCCTACCTACTTGGGTCAAATCCAGGTCGAGTTTGAATGATCCTCACCGAGCGGTGCCTGTCCTGCCAAATTTAGGAGGATTTGGGCTCGTGGACCAATGGCATGGTGAGGAACGACACCACAGCAACCCGGTATCTTGGGATGAACATGGTTCCTTGGACGATATTAGAGTGACAGGTTCGTGGAGAAATCCAGAATAAGCTTCAATTTTAGGTGGCGGACATCTGGTCGATGGATACAATCAAGGAGGCCTCTTCTCGTCTCAAGTTGTCCGCAGGGGATGTCGAGACGTGATGTTGCTTCATACCCCGGCTGTTCTCCACACAACACAGTGACCCGCCCCGACCATCTCTCTCATCATCTGTGCCGATCAATCAAATCTTTGGTTGAATGACTCTGCTCACGCTAACCTTAGTGAAGTGAACCGACAATTGATCGGGTTTGGTATAAGTGAGGCACAGCGCCTCCCCAGTGGTCATTGGCATGTCGCTTCTGTGACCACCAACAAGACCAGTAGGCAACCAACTGAAAACATACTGACATAACGTGGTCGGACGGGCCGTAAGCCGTATTCGCCGCTGCCAAAGTAGCCCGTTCGAAGCCCGCCGGACTTTTCGCCTGGCCACTTGAGTCACCGGCCTGGACAAGCTTACGAATGCTGCAGTGCAAGGTGGACGATTGATTCGATGACTTGCATCTACCCTACCCGGCAATTCGGGGGCCTGGGAGTGTGAAGGATTGCCCCCGCAGCCCTCCACTCTCTCTGCCCGTGATCATTGGGTGACAAACTTCTGATATCGTTCCTAGGCAGCCACTTAGAAGCACCATTTATAAAGGTGGCATCCTGCCCCCGGAATTCATTACGATATTAAGAGGGGATCCTGCAAGATCCAAGTGAACTACTATTACTCCCCCAGTCTCGAAAGCGTGGGGTACATATGCATAATCGCGGAAGTTGCTAGATTTAGTCAATATGATTGTCGGCAGAGTGATCCCCCAGAGGATTTCCTGGGCAAACGTGCCGATGTCGCCGAATCCCTCAGCAGGGCCCGCCCGGCCCCGAACGGTTTCTCGGACCACGTCTTCAGGACCGAGCACGGCGTAGAGCTGGGCGCGCGGGTCTGGCCGGCGCCCAACACCACCGGCGGCGGGCCGCGCCCCTTCGTGACCTGGACGCACGGCGGCGCCTTCGTGGGCGGAAACCACTTTGCCCCGCTCTCCTGGCTCGTCCCCGGCTTCCACGCCCTGGGCTACCACGTCGTGTCCAACGCGTACCGCCTCTGCCCCCAGGTCGACCTCGAGGCCGGCATCGGGGACTGCGTCGACTTCGTCGCCTGGTGCCGCCGCGCGCTGCCCGGCATCCTCGGCCCCGGCCGGGTCGACGCCGACCGCTACGTCATCACCGGCGAGTCGGGCGGCGGCTACATGGTGACCAACATGGCCACGCGGCTGCCGGAGCCCGCGCCGCGCGCCGTCGTCGACGTGTACGGCCTGGTCGACCTCTTCGACCCGTACAACTGGCTCTTCGACGCCGTCGACCAGAGCGCCTACCCGGCCTGGGGGTCGGACAAGGACGCGCCGCTGCAGCAGGAGTTCTCCGAGGAGAAGATCCTATCCGTCATCCGCGGGGACCGGGACCCGCGCACGCCGTCTCCGCGGCCCTGTTCTCCGGCGGCCAAGTCCTCGAGGGCGAGGCGCAGCTCGCAGCCGCGTGGCAGACGCCCTTCCCCTTCACCGAGCGCGTCCGGCTCCAGGCCGCCGTGCACAGCTACCTCTCGTCCACGTGGCCCCTGGGCGGGCGCCATTGGTCCGCCTACACCGCGCTGCTGCATCCGGAGCGGTTTCTCGCCTCTGCTGCTGCTGACGGCGACAACAACGGCGACGATGACGACCAAGCAGTACAAGAGAAGGTCCGGGTTTTTGCGCGCACCGTCTCCCCCATGCAGATCCTCGACACCGAGCCCTACGTCGGCGGGGCCAAGAAGTACCCGCCCACGGCGTTCCTGCACGGCTCGGCGGACGTCGCGGTGCCCCTGGGCCAGACGGAGCGCTTCGCCGCGAAGCTCCGGGCCCTCGGCGTCGAGACGCTCGTGTCGGTGGAGCCGGACGAGCCGCATGTTTTCGACCAGGTGTACACTGTGAGTAGTGAAATCGGGAAGGGGGTGCGGGGTGACACAATCGGATTTCTGGCTGAAGTGATGTGATGACTTACTGAGCGCGGGGCCTGTTGCTAACCACTGCGTCACCTAGGATCCCTCTGTCCCTGGATGGTACGACTACATTCAACCTGTGATTGACTTCGTCGCACGACACGTTGAGAAGTGATATCTGCTACAGTTTGGTGACACTTTGTGTGCTCACTCAACGTCCATTCTACTTACCAGAGGGGCCAGGATACACATGATACAATACTGCACGGGAACATAGCTAGCGACACTCTGGGCCACTTGCGTACAACGACACGATATAGCAATCTAATGCTTGAATCAAATCGGGGAGCTAAATGTTGGGTGTAACGATACACGTAACAGGCGTCGTCCAAATCCCACGAAAATACTATACTATGTAACACTGATTAACATTACTTTGAAGTGTCACAAGCGAGCAAGGAAAGGGTTAATTGAACAATCAAAAAGGCACCAATCAAAGTGCAAGTGCATTGTATGTGCAGGTGTAAAGTATGTACAGGAGAATGTAATGTACGCCCTAAAATCCAACGACCAAACCAGGAGCTTTTTTGCCTTCCAATCCAAATCAAATATCTTGGCTCAAATTGATCCACCGAGATGTGTGTGTGTTCCAGAAACCGTGAACGCCGCGCATACAGTATTTTTCTGTTTTAGAGAAACAGAAACCTAGTTCCTGAAATGGCGGCTCTTGATGAGCCCACCGCGCTTCGTAGGATAGCTTGTTTGATTGGCGGCACCGCCCTGTTTGAAGACCTTGACCGAGTTGATCAACCAGTATGCGTTCTTAAAGGCGGCAGGGTTGTTCGCCACATACTCTTCGCAGGTCGGGGCGAGCTTCGAACAGGTTGCGCTCTGGCTCCAAACCTTGCCGGCCCAGTCGCCACAGAACGCGGTGTTGAATACAAGCTGGTGATTCTTGAAATGGGAGTCGATATCACAACCAGAGCCCGAGAACTCGACCTGTGGCGCAGACCAGGTAGACGGATCCGGGTTGCCCGACGCGACATCCTGGGGCATGCCGCTGGTGCGAGGGAAGAACCAGACTTTGATGGCCTGGGATGTCCATTCCATCGCGTAGGAACCTCCTCCAATGGCGTTAAAGCCAGCTCCGAAAGACTTGGTGTCGGTGGCGTTGGTACCGCAGCCCTGGTTTCCCTTGCAGTCGCCTTGCTTGAAGGTGCAGCCGGAGCCGGTGTGCAGCGTCATGGTGTTGGCCTTGGCCGAGTTGACGCCCTCGAAGATGTCGATCTCTCCCGAGTTGGGCCAGTTGGGCCCGACGCTCCAGAAGGCCGGCCACACGCCGCACGCGTTCTCGGGGGCGTGGGCAATATCGGCGATGAAGAGACCCTTGGTGTAGCTCTTCTTGGAGACCACTCGGGGTCGAATCCCTACCAGGCTTCGCGGGGTTTTTGGCCTTGGAGTCGGCACCGAGGTAGATGGCATTGTTGGAGTATCCTGCCAGAGACTTGGCATTCGCCTCTATGGCGGAGCGGTACTTGACGAATCCGTTGGTAGGGTCGGCGTCGCTGAAGAAGTCGAAGCCCTTGAAGAAGCTGGAGGAGTCGTAGTTGTCTTGCAACGAATAGGCCTCCTTTGAGGAGTTCCTGGCTGTACTGCCGAGTCCACCAAGGGGACAGCAGTGCTGTGAGAAGCAGTGACCGTGACAAAGACATTTTGCAAAGTCACAAATAGTATGTCAGACGTTTCTGAAAAGGGAAAAATGGGGTATATTTCGGAAGAGAATGTAAAGAATGAGCGTTTTGAGTCCTGAATGCACCAGGCAATTTCAAGTGAAAGTAAGGATAGGAAGGAAGTTGTTCAACAGCCGTCAAGCGTGGCCGATGACAGGCAAGGAGGTGTTTATAAGCGAGTGGCTCGCCAAAGGAATCCAAGCTGGGTGAGGTGTTTGTTCCAGATGAATCACCTGGACTCGAACTTATAAGGTTGAACAATGAAGTGCCTGAGGCTGGATCCCGGCCCAATGTTGGAACAGGGCAATGGCACGAGGAGTAGAAGGACAATCAAGTAAGGGCCAAGGCCAAGTAAACAAAGAAAGACTTGTATGTACACCGCGGGCGCCAAAAGAGTGAGGCAAGGTTGGGTGCTGAATAAGACAAACCTCCAGAGGTCTTGGGTAGGGAAAAAGAAGTGAAGGCGAAGTACGGCCGAGGGACGATGACCCTTTTGTATAAACTCTGTGGTTGAGAGCCACGAAGGGGTCGGGCCTAGGAAAAGGCGACTCGCATTATATAAGTAAGACTTACATTGCTTTGCTATCCATCCATCGACGGGATTATTGACCCACCGGGGAAAATGGGTGGTTCCTGTTTCCCGGGGGGGCTCCCCGTTTTCTGTAGGACACGGGAGTGGCTCCTGATACCACGCCACCAATCATCACGACCAATAATGACCGTAATTACTACTGCGTACAAATTTGGTATCTGGTGCCACAATGGGCGCCGAGCTGGGTGCATGGGGTGTCAATAATAAGTCTAAAATTGCATAGGAAGCGACAGCATCAGATGTACGGAGTAAGCACCAGTCAGAGCGCGAGAGCAGGGGATCGAGTCAAGACGAACAGTCTATAGTCACATTGCGATGGTTTACTTGCAAGGGAGCCCCGGCAGAGAAGACTGACCAAGATCGTATAACTGGAACAGCTATGCGCCGCATGGGGGAAAAGCGGTTGTTTGTTTGCTACATGGGTATGGGCGTTCGGGACGATCTCTGGGGTCTGGCAAGTGCTGGGTGGGAGGATGTGCGACGACGAACAAGACCATTCCCACAGCAGCATCCCGAGCACACGGTGGCAGGCAGCGAATGTGATGGCAAGGAAAAGTTCAAAGTGGAAATCGGTAGGGAAGTTGAGGAACGTGCAGCAGCCAATCGAATGCTGGCCGATGTTCCAATTTGGATCAACGACCGGGGTGGCGGCTGATTGAACCTGGGCAGACTGACAGAAGCCTGGGCACAAAGTCCAGAATGGGCTGGTGGAAAGAAACTTTAAACGTCCGGTCTGCCTAAGCGCCACATGTCGTGCCCTTGCCCACCCGTCAGCCCGCACGAGGATTGGTCGACTGCGCTCCTCTTTGAAACAATAAACGAAACATTCCAGTTTGAGGCTACTGTTTTCCCCCTAATACCATCGCCCCTATTATGATTTGCCATCGACAGTCTACATACTTAGATTGGCGTGATTCTCACCCACCCGATAGTCGCGCGCTGCATACGGCGGTTGGATTTCCCACGACTCGGCTGATCTTCACAGCGATCCTTCATCTATCCGATGCCTTCTAGGTTAGTGGCCTTCGAAGTTTATGCAACAGTCCAAAGTCGGCTATTTTGGTAGCCCGGCATTCGGTTCGGACGAGTAGCGCTCAACCTTCAGTCAACCGCAAGCATTGTCAGTCAATATGGAGCATCGGTGTCCTTCTTTTCATTCATACAATTGACTCCTTGCTTTCCCCCTTTTGATCACTGGTCGTACTACTTGTTGGTTACCAGGAGAAGATCACAAGCAGGTAGGTAGGTATACAGCAAGAAAGCACTTCGTCACACGAACCACAGTTGCTACCTTGCTTCGTGACAAGTGACGGACCGTTTTCTAGAAAGGAACGACGCCCGGTTACTATGGCTCCGAGTACACGTCCATCGGTGTCGCTTTCCATATGATTGGAGCGTCGTAAGCGAATTGCTTGAAGTGAGGCACCACATGGCTTCCAGCTTTAAACCACACGGAAGAATGGGCCAACGCATACAAGCGGATGTGGCTGACGTCGTGATGGTTCGGTTACTTCGGCTCCCTGCGCTCAACACCGCAAATTTATATCTTGGTGTACAGTCCTGGTTACTGAACACCAAGTTTGGACCTGAGCATGGTGTATTTCTGGTTAATGGATCACTAGGGTAGGAAAAGCAACTTTGTACGTAATGCCCCTTTCGGAAGTCATCAGTTCGCCTATTACTCGAACACCATGCCCTGAGAAGATACCGTCCGAACGAAGCAATTGGGGAAACGAATGATGTGGTATTCACCTGAAAATGGGAGCTACTCAGCAGCACTCAATATATGTCTCAATGGATAATGGATACACTAAGCTTCAGATCACCCAGCTCATCCTCATACGACTTCCGTAAAGAATGATTGACATCTCCATATGTCCTTTTGTACCTTGCGCATGGAAAGAGCACAATGAACATCTTAGTCAGCCTATCGATGTAGGTCACGATAGATGCTCTTCGAGAATGGTGGCCCCAAGATCGGGAACATCCTGTCATAGTCAGTATGTTTTGGTTCATCGATGTTTGTCAGGGAATACGGAGCTCACCACTGATCGCGGCTCCAGCTGCTCGCAAAAGGTTCGGTGGATAGCCCAGTCATGCTTTTGGCAATCCTTGCTGCAGTAGCTACCTGTTGTGTTAGAAGGCAAAGGCCTTTACTTGCATCGTATGTAGGTGTATCCTGAAGACGTACCGGGCCATGTTACATCGGGTACAGCGACGTAGCTCATCCTTATCGGCTCTGCATGTCCAACAATACTTGCTGTACGTGTGCGAAGAAGGTTTCTCGTCGGCAGAGTGACTATTGCCAATGTCAGCTCGTCATACTGTCGGCTGCTCGAAATAGCGACAGTCCCTAACATACCCTAAACCACTGTAGAAGACCTCGTCGCCTGCATCGTACCCGGTCTTGCCAACCCATCTGACTTCTCGGTCTCCTCGCGGCTCTTGCTGCCCAAGATCCAGGGCGTGCCGTTGTTCTTGTACTCGTCGAGGGCGGTGACGAGCTGAAGCTGCTCGAACATGTTGCGTAGGTGAGGCGCCAGAGTGTGCATCAGACTCATGTACTCGGCTTCCACTCTGGCACCCAGCCGCATGGCCAGAACGACCAGGATGACGGCCATACGGGGTCGGGATTGGTGACTGGTCGGGGGCACGAACTCCGGCGAGAGGATCTTCTCCAGCTTTCTGGAGAGAAGGCTGTCGTTCTCCATCTTCTGGACGATCTCGGCTCTCTTAGACTCTGCGAATCCTAGGACGTCGCATCCAAACATAACGCCCAGCTCCTCGGCGATCTTGTAGTCGTCATCGGACTGGAGCAGACCTCTGCCCCGGGAACTCATGATGTCGGCTGTGCTGCGCTGAAGTGTCCGTGGGACTTCTCAGCTGGTTGATGATGTTCTCTGGAGATGAGGCAGGTAGGTAGTTATGGGCATTGGCTTGTTTGTGAATCAAGGGGGTGATGGCTCAAAAGTGAGCTTTGTAACAATGGTTTCTCAGCTCGGTCTGAGATATCATTCAATGATAGGAAGGAGCAAACGATTGTTCCTGCATTTACCATGTGCCTACCACTCAAGCAATAAGTAATTCAAGGCCATTACAAGACGTAGGTACCAATTGAATAATATCGGACACTGCGGTCTGGCTGTATCTAAGGCGTGCCAGACATCTATAAGAGGCCTCAGGCTTACATTGTTGCTGGAAGACAGCTGGATCGAGGATCCTAATGTACCTTATGGGATGCCCTATATTGTAAGCATATATCAATACAAGCGGCAGTTTGACTTGTCCAAACCTCCAATTACCAATATCTGGTACTTGTGAACACTGAAATGCATCAATGTACATGTAGGTAACTGCATCTGCCGATTTGACGCGCCTGGTCCTCGTAGCCGACGTGTATATACATGTACCGACTAACTATACCTACACCACGATTTTCGCGACGTGATATTGACAATCCATCGTATATGCGGATTGCGATTTGGACAACCGGTGAAGCCCATGACTGATATTTTATTTTTATGACAAGCAAGTTTTATACGAGAGTTGCAATTATGTGTCAGAGTCGAATGACTTGCTCAACTGTGGTGAAACAGACCTGAGAGTGACTATACTGCTGTACATAATAGAGGGACCCACCGGGGGTTTTTCTTGAGGGGCGCACGTGGCAGATGCATCGTACGCTATCTGCTGTCAATGTGTCCTCTCGACCACTGGGCTGAGATAATCGTGACAACTGATATGAATACTTACACAGCAACGTTGGGAGCAAGCCGGTGCCTGATCCAGTTAGGAGTACCTACTGTGTACCATGGCGATGAACGAAGCCTCTTAATTGTGATAATCTGAAAAGCAAGGATCTCTTGACTGTCTTCCATTTTGATTTTCAACGTTGTAACCGAAGTGGTGTTCGATTTCGCAACTCATCAATGCGGTCCTGAAGTTCTAGATCAACCGAAGAACGGAGCTCGGCAAAGAGAACTTTGGTGGCTCAAGGGAACAGGGAGTCGCAGTCGCAACAGACTCTGGAGACCCCCTGGGAAGACTGGTTTCAAGGCCCGAGTATTTCAGTTCCCGACCCCCACTAACCCCCCCCTTTCGAAGCGGCTTGGCTTGTAATAGGCATGGCATCAATTTTATTTTACTTACAATTTACAAATGCCCCTGATTGAGGAATCGACATTTGCAGCTAACGCAGTTGGTTGTGGGAGGTCGCTTCAATCTGGTGATATTGTAAAGAAGACGCGGGAAGTAAGGTAAGCAAACGAGACTGACTACATGGGCATTACTGAGACCAGTCATTTCTTTTCCGATTGTGTACATAAGATGCGCCTCAATGCGCAAGCAGGCATGATTGCGGTATGGTTGAACAGAATCTCTGATAAGTGCTGCAACTACCCACTGTCGATGGATGAGACGATATGTGTGATGGGTGCCCATGTAAATGAGAGCAGCAAATCCCAAGTCCAACACGGTGGACTTGATAGGTATGTAGGTCTTGGCAAACGTTATCAGGGGTCGGGTATCATCCCTTGAGATTTGTCCTGACCGTCTGATAGTAATATGGTTTGGGTGTCAGCTTTCTTCACTCACCCGACCTACATAAGGATGTGTATTCCAACTCAACTGTGATCAAAATGTCCGACACTGTTCTGAACGCCAACCGCCATCAGCAACGCGATCTCCGGGGCTTGTGCTAGCCATCGATAGCGGCGCATCTGCTGTACCAGCTGAGCCTGCCGCTCACCAACTACATAAGTTAAGCAAAGTACCTCAATAGCCCTCTCTTCAATTTCCATACTTTATCAGCTATTATAAGGTTCCATTTTTCTTAGTTGCTGGTAGGTTGACACCAGACATCCAAGCCAGGGGGCACTAATCCTCACCCTTGCGAAATAACAGATTTGCAGATGCGAGGGTGTGTCTGGCCGACCCGCATGTCATTTCTGCCAACGGCTCAAGAGCGCCGGAGCCAGCAACTGCTCAAGATAGCGTTGAATATCTTTTTCCCTTCTTTTTGTAATTCGCGAAACCTATTATGTCATGAATCGCAGGGTCGTTGCCAATTGTCGCAAGCGCAAAGCTCCTTCCTGCCCGCTACCTCTCTACTAACCTAAGCCGTTGTTTGGGGATCGCTTGAGACACCGAGTCTCCTGTCACCTGCAACCTTACTTTTTTCGCGACCGAAAGACGGAGAAGGACCCTTCCACCACACGGGCTTAGCCACCTTGCATTGCAGCTCGAGCCTCGACGTGCGATTGGCTCTGTCTAAGCCCCTGCTCCCTTGTTCGAGATACAAGCAGCTGATACCGCCAACAATCGCTTTCGTTGCTCGTATACTGTCAAAGAGACGACAAAGCAATGTCGACTGCTTTCACCACCAGCCCTGCGCAGTCTCATCACCGCAGACGATCTTCGACATCTGGCGCCGCGCCTCCAACCATCGGATACCGTTCCAACAGACCAAACAATCTTGCGCAGGGCTCGTCCCGACTACTCAACCCGTCAAACTTAAGTCCCATACCAGGTAAGTTAGGGAAATCCCCCATTGATGGCTGATAATTCCCCATAGTGCCCATTGCTTCAGATCCACTTTGCTGTCGCAATGATGGCGCAATAAATGCTGTACCCATTTGCCCTGCGCGACAAGCATGGCCGCTAACCAGAGCACTCTGTGTCGATAGGCACCCCGAACACAGGAAATATGCCCTTGAGCCGAAGTCCCTCTCCAATCCCGGGTGGCGGTTGGTCTTCTCCTGGTTTGAACATCAACTCGAGCGGTCAATCGAGCCCAGCGACGGCGTCATTCTCGGGACCCAACGGCAGCAATGTGACTTGGGAGTCCGCAAGATTAAAGAGCCAGGGGATCTCCGGCTATCCCTCATTCTCAACCCAAAACCAAGGCTTCTTCACCCGCCATATGCGTCGCATATCTCGCAGTCTGCCTACCTTCCAAGTGAGCCCGGATCAATACGCAGAGAAAGACAAGCCGGGCCGCAACAAATGGAATGCGCCGATGCTGGACATGATACGGGGCATGGTGGCGCGTATAGGCCGAAAATGGAAGATTCGAATGCTGATAGCCGCGATTATACTCTTCTCCTATTTGCTATTCTGGTTGACTCGTAAGGCACACCCTCCAGTTTTTATGGTTCTAGTGACTGACATGGCACTTGGCAGCATTGGGATACCACTATAGGAGAGCAACGTGGCTCGGAGGCGGACAAAAGTTTGTCATTATCCTTGCCGCCAATGTTGGCGGTGGTGTGATGGAGTGGAAGGGTGCCAGGGAGTGGGCGATAGAAAGAGATAGCGTGAGGAACAAGCGGAAGTACGTCTCGCGCTGGGGCTACGACCTCGAAATCATCGACATGAGCACCAAGAAACGTTACGCCCACGAGTGGCGGGAAAGCTGGGAGAAAGTAGACAGCATACGAAACAGTTTCAGGAAGTATCCTAAAGCTGAATGGTAAGTGTCGATACAATGCGCGAAAAAGCTCGCCGTCCGCTAACACAAATGCCTACAGGGTTTGGTGGCTCGACCTGAACACTTTCGTCATGGAGCCCTCCTACTCTCTGCAAGACCATATCTTCAACAATCTCGAGAAGCACATCTACCGCGACATCAACGAGTACAACCCTCTCAACATATCGCATCCTCTCAAGGGAAACTACTTGGACGAGGCATCGCAAAACCCGCAGGGCGACGGTGATCCCGGTTCTGTCAACCTCATTCTCCCACAAGACTGCTCCGGATTCAACCTGGGATCGTTCTTTGTGAGGCGCAGCGACTGGACTGATCGCCTGCTTGATATCTGGTGGGACCCGGTTTCGTACGAACAAAAGCACATGGAGTGGGAGCACAAGGAGCAGGATGCCCTGGAACAGCTATACACGACTCAACCGTGGATCCGAAAACACACTGCTTTCCTCCCCAGAGGAAGATCAACAGCTTCCCCAATGGAGCCTGCTCTGATAACGGAATGGACCCCCGCATACACTACAACCAAAATGATCGCGACTTCGTGGTCAACATGGCAGGCTGCGAATGGGGCCGGGACTGCTGGGGCGAGATGTACAACTTCCGCGAACTCAGTTATTACCTGAACCGAAACCCCTGGGAACGGTTCAAGGAAGATCTGATTGCCGTGATCTGGTTCAAACTCACGGGGCAAAAGGTCAAGTTGTAGGTGTTCCACTACTATTGCAGTCCGCCACTGCTGGTCTTGTGGACGCCATTCGCCTTCTTCTTGCACAGTTCTTTGCAACCCATACCTATGTTTAGTGGTGCCCCGCCGTTCAGCCATTTCCGATTCTTTGCCATGGCTCGGGGTTGAGTCGTGTCGCACTATACCCAATTTTTTATACATGGTCTCGCGAGAGATCAGCCTGTTCTTATATCGGGCGCATCTGAGATGTTTCCACGGAAGTGGGCTTGCTGGGAAGACCCGAGATGGAGTCTGGTTTGAGGTGTTGAAAGTAGACGCGGTCCAAAGATGTCTATGTGTATATGTACCTCATGTATCTACTTGCGTTGATGCTTATGTTAAATGATAATAATCGAATGATGATGGGTCAGGAAGAATGCGTACAAGGGATGGGTTCATTCCCGTATATTCCAATCATCCAGGATTATGATCACATGCGAGATTCGTAAACTCTATCAAGGTATTGCTATAATATCGCACTGGTATATCCCAGAGACCTGTACGCCTCATCCTCATCCTCATCCAATGAAATATCGAGCTTTCCAAAGCTCGCCCTGTTTGGGATGGCAGCTATCAAGGTTTGACCATGCATGCGAGTCATATTTAGACGGTGCTTAAGTATGGATACAGTAACGTTGTCCGTTGAACGGTATGATGGGACAAAAAGTACGCTATGTGATAGTAATGGACAATTCTTATCGTGTCTAGGTTAAATGACTCTACGGATCTCATCGCCCTTGGGATACCTTCTTCGATATCAATCCTTGAAAATAACTGGGCGACAAGAGCCTCGCGGGCATAAAACTGCCCGCTAAAGTCAGTTGTGCAGCGCATATGTCAAGAACTATGCAATGAAAAAACTTATTCTGTATGCCATAATGCAATACTACCCTGATGTAAATGGAAGCAGTGGAAGTCAGGTTATTGACTGTCCATGCTTGTCGCGTGAAGATCAAGTTGAAGGATTTGCGCCATTCGCAGCGACAGTAATTTGATTAAAGCTTCCTTCGACCGACGACCACCCGTCAAGTCGTCCCGTACAGTCCGCTGTGAAGAATTGACAGTCAGACAAATCAGACGAGGCCGTTATACACACCTACAGTACCTACGACCAACCCCCTTTATGCTGGCGATGATCCATTCTAGAATGCCATGATGGTATTCGTCCGATAAAGGGCAGTGGCAAGCAACATCTGGTGATGTACTCCGTACTGCATGTCCTACTCTAGGCCCTTGACGTGGCAGCTTCTCAAGCGCGAATCCGCTTGGAGGATAGAGGCGTGAGATTGGGTGCCCCGCCTCTCCCTCAATGGCCTGTGGGCAGATTGGTGAATCTCACTAAGATGTACCCAGGTGGGCTTTTTTTTTTTCCTTTTTAATATTCCGAACCGGTTTCTCACACATCCAGATTTCCAGATGGACCTTTTAGAGGGAGGGTAGCCAAGGCAGCCCAAGCCCGATGCTCTGGTTTGTGTTAGATGTTAGGCTCTATACGCTACCAAGACACCACAGCTTCGTTTACGTAGACATAGTTGGGCTCGAGACGAGGCTACTGCATGTGAATGGGTATCGATGCGACTGATGAATCGGATTTCCTTGAGAAATAGCTGCAACTAGAGCTGAAGAGGGCCCATTCGCATAATATCCCCCCTCCAAAGACCCCGAGGCCCCAGGACCCGGGATCTCCCCCAGCCACCCTGTATTTTCCAATTGTAGCCGCCTACGCTATCCTCCCAATTCCCATCCACTACCCATTTTGTGTGGGGAGCTGAGCATCGGTTGTTTCCGCACCCCCAAACAAACAACAATAATAATACCCGATCTAAGTTTCCCTACCGAGATCTTTCCCGATTTACATTCAACGCTTCGCTGAATAACCCCGCGGATGGCTGCCGACCAGCGACTCACGTCGTTTAGCCTCTCAAGATGATGACCCGCGAGCATCATCGCCGGCGCAGCCCCGAAAGTGAGCGGCGCCGGCGCAAGTCGCGACGGGACTCGAGAGAGCTTCTCGAGAACCAGCAGATGCCAGTGCCCGCGCCCTACGACATACGTAATACCCAGATGACCACCACGCGATCGCGCAAGCCTTCGAGCTCGATTTCCGATTCGGACCTGTCTCTCTCACCCTCGTCCTCGTCCACCACATCATCCTTGCTCAACATCTCCCGTGATAACAAATGGGGGTTTGGGTCCTTTTTCAGCAGCACCAGCACCAAGCCACGACAGAGCAAGATACGGAAGAAGCGCTCCAAGAAGCGCCTTTTCCGCTTTGGGAACTCGTCCTCGTCGTCCACGAACTCGGACTTGGCCTATGGAAAGGGCTACATTGACCGTGACCGGCGGAGGAGCCGCGATTTCTCACCGCCTAGCCAACATGGACTGGAAGGCCAGAGACCGCTGCCGCCTAAGCGTGAGCAGACTGATGAGGAGATTATGGAGCTCGGGAGGAAGTTTGCGGAGATGGCGCGGCAGCAAAATAAAGAAGACCTCAGAGTGGCCGGTAGGCTCCGACCATCAGCTCTCGTAGGCGCCGCAGCTGCTCTAAGCCAATTCCACCGCACCAACTCCGGTAGCCGTCTGGGTCGCGGCATCGGGAGCTCCAAGCCCAGCCATAAATCTTCCGATGATGAAGATTCCGAGTGGGAGTCTGCCTCTGAGGACGAGGAGGAGTCCAGCGAGGACGACTTCAGTCTTGCATATGGATCCAACGTAAACCTGCCCACTCAGCCGCAACAGCCTGTACGAAAGATCGACCAGAGTGAGCTAAGCATACCCCCCGAGCTTGAGAGGCCTCTTCACCGGAAGCCCTCCATCGTCGATCCCCGGCTGTTTGGACCCGTGAACTCGTTGCGTGGCTATGTCCAAACGCCCTGCGGTTTTAATAAGGTCGACCGGAGTAGTGCCGAAGACACGCATGGTCTACCGGTCGCGCCCATTGAGACGGTATCGTTTGAAGGCCGCCCGCTGCAAGAGGTCTACCCAATGCCAATTTCCGACCCTTCTCGCTACGATGCCGGACGGGGCTCGATAGTATCGGCCATTCAAGAGTCCGGACGTTCGAGGCGAGACTCGAGGCCAGAGCCTGTCCCAATCCAGCAGCCGAAGCCAATAGTCCCGGTCTCGAGCAAACTGTACAGTACAACGGAACCCGACACCCGGGAATACCGAGAGCCACAAAGAACGTCTTCTGGAAAGGGACTTGCCGGCGTAGCGGCGGCCAGCATTGCTGGTGCGGCGCTTGCGGGAGTGTTGGCCAACGAACGCAAGGAAGACCGCGATCGCAAGGAAGAGCGTGACCGACGTCGCGAGGAACGTCGCGAGGAACGCCGTCGTGAGGAGCGCCGTGTTGAGGACCGCAGTGTTGAGAACCGCATGGAACAGGAGCGAGAGGAGAAACTCCGGGAGCTTCGTCGCCGTGAGGAACTCGCGGAACAGGAGCGGGAGGAGAAGCGTCGTGAGGAACGCCGTCGCGAGAAACGCTTGGAGCAGGAACGGGAGGAGAAACGTCGATCCAAACAAGCAGGTACTAACTCTAGGAGCGAAAAGGCCGAAAAGCGACGGAGCAAGGACGACCACAAGGACGACCACAAAGACGACCGCAACGAAAAGCGCCGAGAGAAGAAGAGTTCCGAAGTGGATCGTGACAACGACCGAGAGAAGCGACGCCGCGATAGACACCGTGATGATGCCTCACTATACGAACGTGAGCGCGAACGCGAACGTAGGGACCGACCCAAGGATGTACGACGGGACCGGGAAGGCGAACCGGATAGTAAAGAGTCCATCAAGGATGAGATCCGCGAAGGAAAGCGAGCTAGTCGATCATCAGATCTAGACAGTTACCGACGGGTTGAGGACCCCACATACCCTTCTTCAGGAGGCCCAATTGACCCCTTCCAATTCCAGGTGGCCGACGACGCTTTCCAGACGCCCAAGAACGCAACGACACCCAACCGACCGCTGACCCCGAATGTTGTTTTCGTGGAACGGGAGCCGGACTTCTCCAAGTTTGGACTAACCGAAGCAGATACGAAACCACGAGAACGCTTGAGTCGCCGTGACTCTTACGAGCGTGAACTCGAGCACGCAAAGGAAATCTACAAGGAGGCGAAGCATGCCACTGCTCCGATCGAAGTCGCTGGTATGGCTGCGGCTATGGCTGCTGTCGAGGAGGAGCGCCGCGGCCGTAATCCCAGGCGCGGTGGGGATTCGACTTCTCGAACCCGTTCGCGTCATGACACCCCACCAAGAGATGCTATTCTGGAGGCAGCAGATCGTTTCTATCGCCAACAGGTCATTGCACAGCAGACTATTCAAGACCGCTCCCGTGAAGCAACGCCCGAGCGCTCAGTTGTTGACAAGTGGCAGGAGGCACCGGAAGAACCAAAAGCCATCGAGATTGTGGCGCCTCTCGAGCAGGACGAGAAACCCGAAACCAAAAGCCCATACGAGCCGCCTAACGCCGACGTTCGTATTGATAATGTGCTGAGTCCCAAGGAGGTCGTGCAGCCAGATGGCCGCTTCAAGAAGCCTCGATTAATCCGAGATCCCTCCGCTGAGCGAGGACGACCGATGCTTAATATTGTGAGGCCCACGCCCGACCCTTCACCTATGACTCAGGAGCGGAAGCCTGAGGGGGAACCAAACAAAGCAGCCAAGGAGGTGTCCCAGACAAGTTCGAGATCTGTACCGGATGTCGTAATCGGACCTCGAGGTGATGTCGTTCAGACTCCAATTGTGCCATCGAAGGCTGTGAGCTGGGGCGAGAACGAGACCAAACACTATGTCTTGGAGGATCCTGTGCGGGACAGGGCGTCTGACTTTGTTAAGAAGGTTGTTGTTCCTGCAGAGACGCCCAAGCCGCGCCTCAGCAGGAAGGGCAAATCAGGTGGATGGGACATTCTGGCAGCAGCTGTTGCTCCAGCTGTAGCATCCACCATCTCGGATTCTGCCATCGATGTCACTGAGCCTGAAGCGAAAAGACCAAAGGACCCTCCGAAGAGCAAGCAGAGAACCCCAATCTCTTTTGAGGATTTGAGCGATGAGCCCCCAGCAATTGGGCCAAAGCCTTCGAGCCCTAGGACTAAACAGATGCCAGGTTCTTTTGCCGAAGACCTGGACTTCACGGCCACCGTGGCTGCTGGGCTCCAAGATAGTGGTTTCGATCCCAACCTTGTCATAGACAATGCCGGCTACCATAAGCGCGAATCTCCCCCCGGTTCGAACGAGCCCGGCACCTACAGGACGCCATTCGCTGAGACTGTTCCTGATCTGGGAATCTACGCAGTCCCGGCTGTAGACCCTGTTGCGTCCGAGCAGCGCGGATTCGTCATTGGCGAGCTCCCCGAAACCCCTGCGGACGAGAAGAATATCCCGACAGAGAAACACAATCTGTACTCTCAGCTGAACAAGAAAGAGAGAAATGGTGAGGAGAAGGCAACAAAGCAAAATCAATATGACAGATCCGAGATTGTTGTCATTGAGGATGAAGATGAACCAACCAAGCCGTCCAGATCTGTCGATGAAGTTGCTAGCTCCAGTCAGAGCCCTGTCCTAAGCAAGAAGGAACAGAAAAGGCAAGATAAAGCTGCCAAGGCCAAGGCGTTGGAGGAGGAAGAACTTGCCTCGACCGCTTCACGCAAGGAAGCAGAACCTTCCCGACCAGCCATCGTTGAGGAGTCGGGTGACAGCCCTTCCAAGAAGAAGTCGAAGAGATCGAAGAAAGCTGTCGTTGTCCAGGAAGAGGCAACACCAACCACTGAAGCAGAGGTCTCGATACGCGGTAAACCCACCGACGTTGCTGCATATGGTCATGACACAGATGGTCGAACTTCAAAGGCCATACCCTTGGATGATGAGTGGGATGTCCTCCAGAAGGACAGGAGATCGAGGCGTGGTTCTGATCCACCTTCACGTTCCGGTGTACGATCGGAGCACGTGATTCGCGAACGTGAGCCGAAACAGGTCGACGAAAAAGGACCTGCCCAAGCAGAGCAAGAAGTCAAAGCGGGACACTATCGCAACCGACAAACCTGCCTGGTCGGAACCATTGTCGGAAGTCGGTGAATCTCCAAGCAGGCGGCGTACAATGGATGAGTTCTCATCGTTTGAGCTTACCGAGAAGCCAGAAGATTGGGATCTACCTAAGAAATCCAAGAATTCGAAGCGCGAGTCGTCCAGCTACGAGTCCCCTTCGCAGGCCCCGTCAGTCGTTGGTGATATCTTTGATTCTCCCAAGGAAATGTCTTCATCCTTCAGTGACCTACGCGACTTGAGGGGCAATGCTCCCGATGACGAATGGGGCACCCGAAGAAGTCAAAGAAGAAGAGATCGAAGCGAGACTCGGAAGTGTACGACACACCCTTAGGATCACCAACTCTGTCTCGCTCTGCGGCGCCATCTGAAGTGCCATCTGAGTCTCGTAGACATCGGTCCAACAGGGAGTCCCGCACAAGCTCGCTGCCCCGCTCAGAAATAGCCGACGAAAAGTCTGAACGGAGAAGGCCACAGCGGCGCAGTACAGCTATTGGCATCCCCGACAAAGATGAAGCAATTGGTGAAGGAGATCCGCCCGACCGTGCGCGCAGGAAAGGGTCAGAGTCATTCCAATTTGTTGACAATGATGTGAGTTCCGTGATGTCGGACCCCGCCGGCTTCGACGACCACCACTCAGCTCCTCCCAAGAGGCGAAGCATACTCGACGACCCGGAAGATGCAAAGTCCATCGCTTCTGCATTCGGCAGGAAGGACCGCAAAGACAGGAGCAAGTCGGATAAAAATGTGGAGAGAGAAAAAGATAAGGATAAGGAAAAGGAGAAGAGATCCAGCGCCGGATCAGGCTTCTTCGACCGTTTCAAATCGTCCATGCGAATACCCGACGAAAAAGAACGCTCGCGCAAATCTGAAGAGGAGAAGAAGAATTCTTTTTTAGATAATGCCGGCACCCTAGGCGCGGGTGTCGGCCTGGCAGGCGCTGCTGATCTTGCATCACAGACGACTGACCAAAAAGCCACCGATATTCCTTCAGAAAAGGAAGCTCACAGTATTCCCTTCACTCCCGAACGACGCTCCATTTCTCCCAGGGGCTTAGACTTTGTCGACCCTGAGATCGTCCAACGGGAAATTCGACCTGCCATAGATCCGCAGTATGGCGACTTTTTACCCCTACCACCCAGTGCACCTGGATCTTCGACCCCCGAGGTAACTGAGCTTCCGGTCCTGCCTGATAGTCGGCCCGAGACACCCGAGCACGAACGGCAACTTCTCCGCGAAATTATTGAGAAGCCTACTCATGTCCGCCGCCGTAGCGCCCATGAGACCCCAATCAAGTTGAAGACACCAAGTCACAGTGCCATTCCCATCCAATTCCGCCTTGGGCAGCGATCTAGTCCTGTTTCGCCAGGGGCTCGAAAACAATCATCCATTACGACTCCCGAGGCACCAGTCACTGATGCTTTCACCACTGTCACCACGCCGAGAAGTCGAGTTCCGCGCCCGACATCTTGGGACAGCTCGAGACAGCTCAAAACCCTATCACTCGTGATGAAAACCACTCGGGAGTCCACCATCTCCCCAGACAAGCCCGAGGTTGACTTGTTTCAATCTCAGGCTTCCCAGACCGCTTCTGGTTCCGAGCGTTCTAACCCCTCTAAGGACCACTCCCCTTTCACTGGCTTCGATGCCTTCCGAGCCATAAAGAAGGCGATCAACACCCCATTACCCCCTGCTACCAAGGATGAGCTCAATACGGAATCGGAGCCCTCGCCACAGTCCGTAAAGGACGCAATCAGTACACCATTGCCTGTTGCTACCGACGAGGAACTGAATATCAAGCCAGAGACCTTACCACGGACCTCAGGCGATGCAATCAGCAAGTCATTGCCCTCTGATATCGACGATGGGCCGGATGCCGAAGCGGACTCTTCCCCAAGGGCCGTAGAGGATGCGCCAAACAAACCTCCACCTGCTAGTCGTTGGAGTTTCAATACGGCATCTACCATGAAAGTCCCAGGCAGGCATATGATGAATGTCTGGCAAGCCATGCGCGGTGGAATCAAGCGAGCTAGTACTGACAGTAAAATCAATGTCCAGCCACAATCCTCGTCACAGGCTTCAGAGGATGCAATCAACACACGACTACTTGCTGCTACCGACGATGAGCTGGATACCAAAGCAGACTCTTCCCCACGGGCCGTAGAGAACGCAATCAACGCGCCATTGCCTGCTGCTAGCACTGACGATAAATTGGATATCAGTTCACGAGATTCAGAGGATGCAATTAATACGCCATTACCTGCTGCCACCGATGATGAGCTGAATGTCCATGCAGCCTTCACACCAGAGCCGCATAGCGTGCCCGTTGCTCCAGTGCAAGAAGCCGAGCTACCTGTCCACGCAAACTTGGAAAAAGCAACCGACCAAGATGATAGGGGCTCAGCCACTCTCGGCCAAGAGGATACTATATCCAAGGACCGAAGCTCCTATTCACTTCACTCGAGCCCGCCCACCGCTGTTAAGGATGCAACACCCGAAGTGGCCGAGCGGCCGCCCACGTGGGGTTCGCTCAACGAACCTCAGGGGCCGGCAGACATCGCTGACCAGAGCTCCGAGGCCGTTGTAATGAACGACTCTGCCGTGGAAGCTCTTGCGGGAGCTGTCATGGGCGTTGCTGTTGCAAACACGCTGCTGCATGACAATGATGATCAAGCGCAAACTGCCCAAAACAACATTCCTGAGAGCCCATCAGTCAAAGCCTCGGCTGATACTGGTGCGGAACACTTCGGATCAGTGGAGCAACCACAGCAGCAAGAAGTTCCTACACAACTTGATGCCCCTGCGGACACGAATATCAGCAGCCCTAAGAAATCCAAGAAGAAGAAGAAGGGAAAGAAGAATACTTCTCTAGAGCCCGAGGCTCTCCCATCTTCTGCTGTGGAAGATGCTCCGCCGATAGAAGATGCTCCTGCACAGACCCAAGAAGACGACAGCCCCAGAGGAGGCTTGGGTGTTGAAGGTACTTCGACTGAGGCTGCTCAGCCGGCCATCGAAGCTCAAGCTGACGGTGGTGGAGCTCAAAATGCCAATACAGACCAGCCACTCGGCGGCGAATATGAATCTCGGATCGGCACTAAAACTCCGTTCGTTGGAACTGAGTCAACTGTCATTGAAGCTCCCTCTGCTACGGAAGATCAACCTGTTAACGATGGAGCTGAAACTGCCATTATAGGCCGGTCAGTCGGTGACGAAGTTCGGGCTATCGATGAAACTCAACCTGTTGATGTTGAGCCACCTTCTGTTGAAGCCCAGTCCATCATTGAAGCTCAACCTGCCACTGAAGCTTTGTCTGTTATTGAAGCGGAGTCAGTCTTGGATACTCAGCCACCTCAAAACGACACAGTACCTGTCATATCTCCCAAGAGGAACAAGAAAAGAAGAATAGGAAGTCTGTCATCTTGGACGCTGGGCCTGAGACTCTTGCCGAGCCCGAGCAAGCAGGACCTAGCAAGAATGAGAGCGAGGACACCTCTGTTTTGATGCCCGAAGGCAAGTCTACAATCCAAAGTGAAGTCCTCTCACCATTCGAGACTCCAGCCGAGGATCTCAAACCCAGCGCCGATTTGGAATCTGTCCCAGTTCCAGTCGCTGTGCACGATTCACAAACCACCATTCCGATGGAAGATGCTAGTGGTGATAGGGAGATTTCCGCCTCAACGGAGCTTGGCGAAAATCTACCTATCAATAGCCAACGCGATCCTCAGCCAACATCACTATCTGATGGAAATGAGAAGTTGGTCAGTCAGACTGGAGAGCTGCCTCAGGTTACCGACACTCGAGATGTTCCTTCCACAAGCGATTCTACTTTACAACAATTAGAATTTCGAAGTTCGATTGGCCCCGCAGAAACTGAGCCATCTACTACTTCACCTTCTAACAAGACCAAGAAGAAGAAGAGCCGCAAATCTTTGGTATTGGAGTCCAGCAGAGAAATGATCGCTCCCGAGATGCAAACTCCCGTAATCAACGAACCAATCACCACTGTTGAAGGGACTGTTCCAGCCAAGACCATGGACCAAGACATTTCGACACCAGACTTTGTTGATGCATTGTCAACCCCACCTGTGGAAAGCACTCGGACCAAATCAAGCGAACAGGATACCTTGACTCCCGACTTTACTGATGCACCATCATCTTTGGCCATGGACACTTCAGTGGTTGACATGGCTGAGCGAGATAGCGCAGCTCAGGTAGCACCTGTGGAGGCTCCGACTACCAAAGACACTGAAGCCACGGCCCCTCCACCGTCTGCTGAAGGAGAAAAGCCCAAGGAAAGGGAAGCCGAGCTCACATCCGCGGCTGAACCTATCACTCTCACAATTGAAGACAAAGCTAAGGAAGAAGAGAGCCAGCTTACGCCTGCAGTCTTAGACGCTCCTTCGCCCGAGTCCAAGAAGAGCAAGAAGAAGAAAAAGGCCAAGAAATCTTCAGCATCGCAACCAGAGGAGTCTATGTCAACATCAACACAAGAGACGTCCGACCTCGGCATGAGCATACCATCAGTTGCTTCAGCTACAAATAATACGACTGAACCTAGCCTCACAAGTCCGTCACAGGACAAATCAACAATACTGGCTGGATTGGATGATGCCGAAGAGAGGCGGCTGGACGAGGCATCAACGGACGTCGGTGCCCAGCCCGTCATCGTAGTTCCACAGACAACCAATGACCAGGCTCTGCCTGATGAGCTGATCGCTCAACCATTGGCTCAAGAAGCACAAGCCGCAACTGAGCAAGGACTACCTGATGAGCCTGTGCCCACAGGTAAAGAGACTGAGCCCATTGGTACACCAATACAAGATTTGGTTCCCACCACGCCACGAGACGTAACGGAGGTCACAAGATCTGCCACGCCAGCAGACGAGTCCGCTGAAGTAGCACGCAGAGATGTGGTTGATCAGCAAAACAAGGAACCGACCACATTTGAACCGCAACCTACCCACATGGAAGTCATGGACGAGACGCCAGCTGAAGATCTTTCCAAGGAGCAGACCACAATCAATTCGCAGCCACTGCCAGTGGATGTTGCAGAGAAGGCACCGGCCGACCAAGAACCGCAGGAGCAGGCCACAATCGAACTGCAGCCAGCAAAAGTAGAGGCCGTAGAGAAGGAACCTGCCGACCAGCATCTTCAGGAGCAGACCACCGTCGAGCCACAGCATGTTGTCGGCGAAATCTCTATGGAAGAACCAGGTCCTGAAGTTGTGGTTCCAACCAAGAGCAAGAAAAAGGATAAGAAGTCACAGTCTACAATAGAACCTGCATCTGATTCTCTTGTCCCTTCAATTAATGAGCCTCTACAAGAAGCCGCAATGACGGATGCTCCCATTCAGCCGCAGCCTGACGGGACTACTCGTTCAGCAGCCTTGCCATCAGCGGATGTGCCAAGACCTGACGACGCTAGACAGGCAGAATCAATTCCTCTCGGAGAATCCGTCCCGGTGACGGCCGTACCGACTTCTGATACTCGCCAATCAGCATCAGAACCCGAATACTTACCTTCCGCTCCGGGTGTACACTTACGCCATATGGAATCTGAGGTGGGCGCCCCACGTGAGGAGATCTACTTCCCTTCTGCGCTATCAATGCTTCCAGCGGTCAGTGCTTTGCAGGGGCACACGATCCCAGCCCAAGCAGAGACCAGGAGTTCGGAGCAACAAGGGCCACCCTCCGAATCGCAAGAGGGTACAAAGAACGTGCCAGAAGAGCCTCATACTCATAGCTGGGCTGAAGTCTCGGTTCGCCGGGGTGAACCTGGAGAACTGGGCACCAAAGCATTGCGAACCACCCCCGCGCCTGTGCACACCGCGACGGGGTTGGATGGGCCGGATCTGAGCAAGGACAAATCACCGGAGCCTACAGTTGCAGAGGATGTGGAGGGAGCTCCATCCCAGCCCAGAACCCAGCCCGATCTTTTCAGCGGTGAGGAGGAGCTCCAGCGCGACCCTGGTCGTCTTGGTCTAGCCGACCCACCACAGGACCCACTTCCCAGAGCAGACCCTGTCGACCCCGTACGCGACATTGGAGACTTGCCAGCCCAACCACCTATGGCGGTGGGCGAGAATGATGCGCCTGCAGGTGATATCACCGACCCATTCAGCACCCCATCCACTCAAGATGGCCCCAAAATTTCCATCGACATATCCGATTTGCAAGAAGAAAGTGGTGGCTCCAAGAAGGGCAAGAAGAACAAGAAGAAGAAACGGCAAAGCGTAACCGAGTCTTTGGATCCTGAGCCGGAAGCCCCATCTAGTACAATTGATCCTGTGGAGGAGCCTCTGTCTCAGACCTTCCCGTCGATAGAGCAACCAATTGAACCCATTGCGGCCACGCAGGAGCCATCGTCTTATATCGAGGACCAGCCAGTGGAACGCCAAGACACCGTGGACACCGACGGTGCTGCATCAATGGCCAAGAAGGCTAAGAAGTCCCAGAAGGGATCACAGGTCTTAGATGATCTTGGTGAGACAGCCCTTACTGTGGAAGAGCCCGTGTCCGAAAGCGCCAAAGATGACGCTGTCGCCATACCACAAGATGTCGCTTCTGAATCGACACCAGCACCTATAAGCGGCGCAGACGAAGCCCAGCCTGAAGAAGAATGGGCGCCAGTCAAAAAGTCAAAGGACAAGAAGAAGAACGCATCTTCCGTCGCGCTTGATACAGAAGTGCCACCAGAGTCCACAGGGGTAGTGGAAGACCCGCTGTTAGAGCCGGTCGCATCAACCGAGCCACCGGTGACTGTGGATGAACAGGCTATCAGGGAGGAAACTAGTTCTAAAGAGGTCGCTGCTGATGATGAATGGTTTACGACCCCGTCCAAGAAATCGAAGAAGAAGAAGAAGGGCCAGGCCAGCCTTTCAGACGAGGTTGAAGACAAGTCTGCCGACGTCGCGCTTGAGCCAACACCAGAGGAGACATCAGAGCAGTTATCGATACCAGCGCCAGAAACAGCAATAGAACCAACTCCAGAGGCTGAAGTGCCTCCGCCATCCGAAGAGGTGACCAACCCTGAAGGCGACGGAGATGCTGGTCTTGCCACGCCTAAGAAGACCAAGAAAGACAAGAAAAAGCGCAAGAGCGTTACCTTTGCCGATTCTGCAGAGGAGCAACCCATGGTGTCTCTCGAGAAGGCGCAAGATGATGTTGGAACCTCAGGTCCGACAGACGAGCTTGCACCAATAGACTCGGAAGTCAATCCTGAGCCGGTGGTACTGTCAGACGTACCAACCGGCGAGTCTTCAAGCGGTGGCACTTTCGCAAGAAAGGATGAACAAGCTCAGAGCGTTCCTTCGTCAGAACCTCTTGAAGTACGGAACTCAAGGTCTGACGAGACGACAAGCCAGACTGCTACTAGCCGGGACGTCTCTGCTGTTTCTGCCGACGAGGAATTTCCCGCGGTGACCAAGAAGAGCAAAAAGGACAAGAAGAAGGCCAAGAAAAAGAGCCAAGAGCAGGAATTGGACATCATGGCACCGGAGATCTCCACGCCTCTCGAGGAGACTGTCGCAACTACCGACCAACCTGTGGAAACACCGCGGAATATCGACAACAGCTCTGACCCCATCCGGGACGAGTTAATACCAGAGCAGGCGATTACCGAGACCACAGTGGTGGATGAGCCAGAGCAAGTTAATACCGAGGAGCCGATAGTTGAGGCTCCCTCTGAACGCCCACACTCGCCTTCTGCTACCCTAGAAGCGGTGAACAAGTCAAGCACAGAGACGAGGGATTTGCATAATCAGGACAAATCAGATATCGAGCAGCCCCTTGGACAACCAACAGATACGCTTGCTGAGCAACCGGCAGAGCACTCCATTGAGCAGCTGGCAGAGCAACCTGTTCAAACTCATGATGATGAATTTGCAGTTGTACCTACGAAGAAATCGAAGAAGGATAAGACGAAAAAGAAAGGCAGCCAGACACAGCTATCGGATCCTTCTTCCGTAGAGACGCCAACTGAACAGCAGTCTTTTTTAGCCCCTGGCCAGCCTTCCGAGAAGGAGCCATCAACCACTGAACCTTTTGTCACGGAGGATATTGCGGGACCTAGCGAGGAGCAACCGGTGGAGGAACATAACAACAAGGATGGAACCATTGTCGCCGATAAGTCGACTCTCAAGGCTGGCCTAGAAACCAGCGAAGTTGCTCACCAAGCTTCATCGACACTGGCCGAGCCGGCAAGTGTTGGTAGCCACACAACAGCAGTGCCAGATTTGCAATCGGCTTCCGAATACCAAGCAAAGGAAGATGCATTGCAGCAAGACAAACCTTTACCAGGACAAACCAATACACTGGACACTGCTGCGGAGGACGAGTGGGGGATCAATAGCCCTGCGAAGTCGAAGAAAGAAAAAAAGAAGAAAAAACAGCAGACTAGCTCATGGGAGGATGACCTTGGAGAGTTACCAACGCCTTCCGAGACAACTCCTCAGCAGATTGACAAGGTAGTTGTTACCACGGCCCCCTCAGAAAAACAGAAAGAGGCTGATATCCTTTCTACCGATGAGAAGAAGGACGAGTCTCTCAGAGAACAGGCTGCGGGTACCCCACTAGGCAGGCCAAAGGAGGAGATTCTGGAAGACTTTGCAGCTGTCAAGAAGTCTAAGAAGGACAAAAAGACAAAAAATCAGACCAGTCCCTTGGAGGATGAGGCTCCGCAAGAAACGGTGCCTGGAACCTCCGAGCCAGCCTCTACCAAAGCCGAGGAATCTGCTACCCAACCCTCTGCGAGATTTCCTGGGGAATCAGAGTTGAGCGAAGCCATCCAAGCAACCACAACGTCAGAGGCGACAGCCGACAAAGAGGCTGAGTCGAAACAAACACTGGATACAGCCTTGCCCGCTGAATCAAAGATCAATGAGAAAACTGGAGATGCTTTCCCCGAATACACTTCGAGCAAGAAGTCTAAGAAGGACAAAAAGAAGAAGCGGGATGCTCAACTTCAAGATGACCCGGAATATGTACCCATCACGCCAATAGAAGAGTCTGCACCCACACAGGATCCGAATGACGCACCTCTTGCCACAGACGAAGCTGTAGCCGAGGCAGCGGTCTCTGAGGAAGACCCTAAGGAAATTGCCGTTGAGAAATCTCCCAAGGAAGACGATGTCAAAAGCTCACCAGAGGATCTCATTGCCGACGAAAACTTGTCTGCCACCGACGGCCCCAACCCGGACACCGAATTTCCCGAGTCCGCGGCATTCAAGAAATCGGAAAAAGACGAGAAGACCTCGCGGGAAGAAGATGTGCAGGAGTCGTTACCTTCTTCGCCGCCGACAGTTCAGGAGCAACCAACTGCTCAGGCTCAGGAGCCTGTGGATGGACCGATCCACTCAGAAGGATTCTTCAAAGAGCCCATGTCTGAAGAGTCTTTGAAAGAACAGGAGCTTGTCGATCAACCGAAAGAATTAGAACGCAGTCTGGGAGATCAAACCAGCGGGCGTCCTGAAGATGATTTGCCAGCGCCAGAGCAAGCTCCAGCCGCCGACCCTGCAACGAAGTTACCTGACGATGTTAAGGTTAACGACACGATGACTTCTGAACTACCCATTCGCGTTACCTCGAGAGAAGCACAGAACCCGGTCTTTGCTGCAACTCCGGATGAGCCCGCAAGTGCTTCTCACCAACCGCAAAGCCAGGAGAACGCAATTGAGGTCACAGAACGCGAGCTACTGTCGGAGATGCCTAACGAGCAACCTGTTGATGCCGAGACTTCGATTCCCAAAGACGATGAGGATGATCTGTTTCCCGTCACTAAAAAGAAGTCGAAGAAAGACAAGAAAAAGAAGGGTAAGGCTGGTATCATGACCGAGTCCGAACCGACCTCTGACATCCAAACTCCGTCCATGCAAGAGGAGGAGCTGCGCAACCAGAGTGAGCAACAGGTCTCATCTGAGGACTTGCCAATTGATGTTCGTACAGCCGTCACCGAGGATGCTCCCATCGCGGAACAGCACAGCATGCCTCAAGACTTTGGTATCACTCCACAGATCGAGGCCATTGGACAGCCAGCGTCTGGTATGCTCGCTGAGGACGAATGGGCCGATTCTTTCACTGCCAAGAAGACCAAGAAAGACAAGAAGAAAAAGGGCAAAACCAGTGTCCAGCTTGAACCGGAACCATCACCTGAGAGTCAAGTAACATCGATTCAGGCGCCTCGAAATTCTGGGGACGCCCTAACGGAAGTCACAGAGCCTATGCAAACTGACACCGTAGACGTGGCAATGGAAGAACCTATCCCCAGTGAAGAGCTGCCCGTGACCCCGGCCGCAGCTGAATGGGCTGATAATGGAACCACCAAAAACGACACCGCAATTTTGGAACCAGAGACTGCCTCCGGGGAACAGATGTCAGGTATCCAGCACTCCCTAGCTACCAAGGACACTATCGCCAACGATGACACAGCCAAGGCTTTACTTCCTGAACCCGCCACAGACGAGCTGATCCCAACTGAGCCTGCTCCTGCCGAGTCTATCGCCGGCGAGCCCGCTGGCAGCGAATGGGCGGCTACAACAAGCAAGAAAGGGAAAAAGGACAAGAAGCGCAAATCCAGTATTCTTCCGGGAGACGGAGCCAGACCCCGTTCCCGAAATGCATACATCATTAGAAGAACCTGGCTCTCTCAGCGTTGAAAAGGAAGAAACCGTTTCCCGAGGCGTACCGACTGAACTTGTGATGATTGACCAACCCCATACGGATGCCCCTACTTCAACTGAGCCTGCATCTACTCAGCCTACTTTGACTAAGGCTGAAACAGCAACCCCAACCCCGGCCACGCCAAAAAGAGCAACAGCCGAGCATCAACAAGTTTCGGGCCCAGTAGATGTTGACTTGTCGCCTGCTCAATTGAGCAGCCACATTGATCATGAACCGCCATTTGACCAATCCACGCAGCCCGGCAAGAAGGTCAGAATGCAATCTTTCCTGGATGATGCTGTCATCCCTGAATCCATTTCTGCCACGCATGAGTCTACGACTTCACATCTGGAAGATCCTGCGCAGGAAGACGGCGCTTCTTCAGTCTCCAACGTTGTCCTCGATGATAAGTTTCAGGGTCGAGAAGTTCCACAACCGGACTCCTTGGCTCGAGAGATTGCAGCTTTGTACTTTGACCAGCCCGTATCTAGCGAGAAGTCTTGGGCCCGCGGCTATGACATGCCAAACTTGGATATGAAGCACAACACAGCCCCAGTATTGACACCCCAGAGGGACTTAGCTGTCTCCTATTTTGAGAAGGGGCCTGGAACAGACAAAAGTCTGCACAAAATAATCGAGACACTTCAACAGAGGACGCCCACAGAGGAACAGACGAATTGGAGGCTTTGCTAGCTGCCAGTGCATTGGCTGGAGGGGCAGAAAAGATGGCAGAGCAGTTTTGGTCATCGAAGAAGACGAAGGGGAAGAAGAAGACAAAAATCACCGACAAGACAACATCACAGGAGGACATTCACAATCCGGACATGATTGCTGCCAACGCTGAAGAAAAAGCGGACAACAAAACAGCACCCAGTCTCCCGAGACACGTTGAAGACGCCACATCAGACTCACCTGAAAGTCCTATTGCCGGCCGTGGACAAAAGACAGGCTCCGTTCCCGACAGAAGCTTCCTTAGCAAAGAATTGATGCAAGAATTGAGGAGTATCAGGATTCCCAAAACTCGGAGCTTATCAGGGACATAGAAGAACTCGATACTTCAGAACCTCAAGTCCAGCCAGACAACGACGCAAATTACCAATCGCTAGGGCCAACGTCTAGCCACGATATGGCGGATTTTGGTCGTATATCAGCCATGTCCAGCCGCAGTCTGCCGCCTGTGGAGGAAGAGACGCATGAAGAGTTGGAGGACGAGATAGGCCATCTACCGCGACCAGGGCATGCGTTGCGCACTCCTGAAATCAACCGTGATAGTGGATTCATGACAGACTCTCCCAAACCGATGGGGCACGGCCAATTCGAAGACGCCACTCGGCGCGACAGTGGTGTCCATTTACGGGATTCGGCCGACAATACTACTGCTGCAAGGAGACGTGAAGGGCGTTCGACTCTGGACGAGGGGGCCCGGCTATCTTGGGCTTCTACAGACTCCAAGGGTACACACAAGTCGGAAGAACGACGACTTAAGAAGTCGCCGCTGGGAGATGATGTGCCCCGCCTTAGCCAATATTCGGTACGCAGTGGATCAGATCGCCTCCTTCCGATCAATCGGACACGCTGGACCCCAGAAAGCCCCGGACGCCCGGGCCAGTGAATCGGACGCCATCGCCAGGGTACCAGCAGCGAAGCGTATCCGACAACGTGCGCCATTTCGAAAACACAGCACAAGCACAGGGCGAGCAAGAAGCGCGGCTACAGGCGAGGCGGTCGGCCTCGAACACCAGCATCTCTCGACTGCGCACACCACGCACACCCGAGCCTCTGAAGTTGCAGTTGCGGCCTGACAGCCCAGGCATCCGAAGTCTCCACTCTTCAGGCGCCAATACGCCGCCGCTAAGGCGGGTGGAACGAATGAGCGGTGACCTCCGATCTCTTGGCCAACACGGCAGCCACTCCAGCCTCCACTCACTCGCCAGGAAAGGCCAAGCTGAGCCCGACTTGTCCACAAACACCCCAGCCCATGGATCCAACAAAACTGCTGCTGCTACCGATCATCATCGAGCGGCCCAAAATACAACCCCAGTGGCCAACGAAGGCCGTGTCCGTGCCTCGAGGGACATGGCCGAAATCTACGTGAGTTGAGTCCCCAGCCCTAATTGTTCATTGTTGCTTTTGTTTTGTTTAATGTGGGGTGCTAACCTTCTTTCCTCACCGTAGGATGGCATGGGTGAAGGCCGCATCGGTTCACCACGGTCACCAACTCGACCCCACAGCATGCGTCGCCGACAGAGCATGCAGGTCCTGGAGCTCGAATCCAGGGTCGAGCAATTGATTGCCGAAAATCGCGCACTCGCCGAAGCCCGCCTCTATGCTGAGTCCCATGGCAACCAACGCGCTGCCGTCACCGTCACGGAGAGAGACGCCGAGATTGAACAGTTGAGGAATGCCCTCGATGGCCTGAGGAGGGAAGTCCAGCGATTGACCGAAGTGAACACGGGCTTGAATAGTGCCAATGCACAACTTGCTACTCAGCACAACGACCGATACAGCAGGCTCGAGTCCCAACACAGTTCCGCCGCGCAAGAGCTGGAGCAAGTCCGCGGACAATACGACCAGACGCTGCGCGAGAAGGATGCCGAGATTCAGAACCTGATCCAGCAGCTCGAGGCGACCAAGCAACAAGTCCGACAACTGCAACAGCAAATTCTGGCTACCAAGCCCGCAGATGCCGATTTCCTCAGGCTCAAGGACGAAGACCATTTTGATCACCGTTGCCAGCAGCTGTGCGCCCACGTTCAGCAATGGGTGCTCCGTTTCTCCAAATTCTCCGACATGCGCGCTTGCCGTTTGACAAGTGAGATCAACGACGAAAAGATCATCGACAGGCTTGACAACTCGATGCTAGACGGCACCGATGTCGATGAGTACCTGAGCGACCGAGTCCGGCGTCGCGACGTCTTCATGTCCATGACGATGAACATGATCTGGGAATTCGTATTTACACGATACCTTTTCGGCATGGATCGCGAGCAGCGACAGAAACTCAAATCGCTTGAGAAACTGCTCTCAGACGTCGGCCCGCCGCAGGCTGTACGTCAATGGCGCGCCGTGACGCTTACTTTACTGTCGAAACGGCCAGCCTTTGGCAACCAGCGCATCGACGACACCGAGGCCGTCGTACAAGCCATCCTCCAAACGCTTTCCATGATTCTACCGCCTCCTTCCAACTTGGAGGACCAGATTCAATCACAGCTCCGCCGCGTCATGCGCGAAGCTGTTGACCTGTCCATTGAAATGCGCACCCAACGGGCTGAATACATGATGCTGCCACCGCTGCAGCCTCAATACGACGCCAGTGGTGACATTGCTGACACGGTCACTTTCAATGCAGCGCTCATGAACGAGCGATCAGGAAGCTCCACCTCGAATGAGGAGTTCGAGACACAGGGCGCTCTCGTTCGCTCTGTCCTATTCCCTCTGGTAGTTAAGAAGGGAGACGATAATGGGGTGGGTGATGATGAGATCGTCATCTTCCCAGCCCAAGTTCTTGTTGCCAAACCAAGGCAACCAGCAGCCCGCATGGTAACGCCCTCATCTGAGAACGGCGGTGTACCATTATCCCGGGGGGCCACCCCCTTGTCACGGAAGACTACCCCTTCAGTGATTTCCAAGAGCGTTGCAAGTCTACCCTTGTCGCCACGCCGCTCACCCGCTGGCTCGCGATAGGAGTTTGTCGAAGTGTTGGTTCTACAAAAAGAAAAACGGATCGGTAGGGGGGGAGAGGGACCTTGGCTGATATGAAGCATACGGAATTCCCACTATTTCATTTCTCTGTTTTTCATTTTGCTTAATAGTGTGCAAAAAGTTCCGTTATGATATCCGGATCTGGAGTTTGGGTGGTATGGTTTGGCTTCATGAAATTTCTCACCTCTCTCACACATAAGGGACTATTGCTGTTCCCTTTTCTCTTTTCTAATGTACACTTAATGAGCTACGAAACGAATTTCATTGAATTGACTTGAATTTTTTACGTATTGAAATTGGGCCCAGTTGTTCGCGAATATAGAGCATCCATCAGCGTACACGTTTTCTTTTTGACATTGCCTGCTTCTAATGAATGCCACCGTAGCCAAGAATGTAATAATGGTATATTAACGAAGACCGTGAACCAGCATTCTATACCTCTATTAAGGACCTCGCCTGTTTTCCGTCAAGGTATTTGTCTTCAGACCTCCCAAGTCAAAAGGTTATCCGTCCAGCACCGCCCTTCCCCCAAACCCCCTTCTACCGTCCTAGGCACTCATTTCCCTCCATACATATCAAATCAAAACGACGCCCTTGAGAGCCCCAAGGGCCTATACTGTGACTCACGTCTCACCAACGCAATGATTCACCCTTACTGCATCACGGGCGCTTCGGCTCCGCCTCCACTATCAATCAATCCCATCCAGAGCAATGAGTTTGGGTCATTATACCCCTGGATGCTGAACGCGCCCGTGTGGGGATCCTGGGGAAACAGCATCGTCATGGTATCCTGCAAAGATCCGAGTCAGTCAGGTATTCTCTAGTACGACTTACTCAGGGAGAGGGCTATGCTAGCTCTGCTTACCCAGTCGATAGTATCCATAATACTACCCCCAACGGTAGTGGTTGGCAATGCTGTTCCGGCTAGTGGCCCAGCAGTAGCAGCCGCTGCATGGCTTCCCTCGACGCCGCCCATCGCGTTCAGGTGACCCACCACGCTCGAGGTGTCGCTGCTTCCAGGGCTGTCGTGGTTCGGCGGGAAACTGTAAAGGACCTGCCCGTCCGAGACACCTGCGAATTCCATGGGTGGCTGCGGTGGAGGCGGTGGCGGTTGACGTTGTAATGGAACGGAATGATGTGATTGGGGTACTGGCGGTGTATGGCGATCTGGCTCCGTCTTCGGTCCGTTGCTGCTGTGTAGGAATAGTGATGACGACGACGGCGCATGCTGTTGCTGCTGCTGCTGCTGCTGTTGTTGTACTTGTTGTAAGTGTTGTTGATGTTGCTGTTGCGAATGGTGGTGTTGTTGTTGGTATCCCACCGCCGCTGCAGCTGCAAAGGGGGACGAGGCAGAGGGCTGCTGCCCCGTACCCGCGACGACGTTCTGAGCCAGCGCCGCGCGGGCCGTGTTGGTGGGGCCGCGCATCTTGCGCAGGCGCATGTAGACGGCGGTCTTGCCCTGGATCTCGGAGAGGAGGTGGACGCCCTTGGCCTCGGGGGGCAGGCGGCGGTCGAGGCCGAAGACGTAGTCGAGGCAGGTCCAGATGCGGTCGGCGTCGCGGGAGCCGGGGCGGTAGTAGACCTCGGTGGCGAGCAGCAGCGCGATCTGGTACTGGAAGTAGGCGCCGAGGTACCAGGCCCAGGGCCGGAACAGCGGGTTCGTCTCGAGCTGGATGGCGTGCTCGACGATGACGATGCCCGAGCTCACGAGCAGCGAGCTCAGCTGGGCCGGCATCGGGTGCGCCGCGTTGGAGTGGTACGGGTGCAGCACCATGGCGTGCAGCCGGTACGTCAGCAGCGACATGACGCACTTGGCGTACCGCTGCGCCGGCTGCGCCACGTCGAGCAGGTGGTCGTACTTCTCCGACATGCGGCGCCGGAAGTTCTCGATCTTGGACAGCACGTCCGTCAGGGAGATCTTGCGGACCTCGAGCCGCCGCCGGTCGAGCCAGATGATGCGCATCATCTCGTTGATCTCGAAGCGGATCAGGGCCAGCGTGTTGGTGGTCCAGTGGTCCGCCGGTTCAGGCGGCACGACGGCGTGGGTGAGTTGGTCCTCGTTGCAATTCACCGGCAGCTTCGTATCGTAGTCTTCGCGCCGTATGACCGGTTTCGGCCCCTGCGCTTCGCAGGTCCTGATGTCTAGAAAGCATAGTTGATGCCAGACCAGACGACGCACATGGGTCTCGAGGGGCGTTAATCCGTAGGCCTCCCCATCACGGTGCAGGCCCATACACTCGGCCATCCTCACAGCGGCGCCGACAAGTACTGAATGTGCCCTCGAGACTTCTGCGCGGCATAACGGCAGCTTCTCCCATGTTAGCGACTCCCTCAGTGCCAATGACAGGTGCCTCTAACTTGGCAACCACTTACCATGTATACGATGAAGGCCTGCATCGTTTCCATTTTGGTCGTCCTCAGAAAATTGGCCTTGCTCAACGCCGTCTCGGTTCCCATCTTCAGACTATGCACCCAGTTCTCCTTCGCGAAGCCGCCCAGCTCGCGCATAGCGTCAGTCTCGTCCATGGCGACGGCACCGCTGAACAGAGCAGCGAACACGATCGCTTGAGTCGAAGGGCGTGGCTCGTACAAGCCTGCGTCAACCACGTTCCAGAAGGCGGCGTATGTCTCCTCCAAAGATGCGCGCTGCGCGCACGTCGCTATCGGGTGGACCGAGATGAAATATTGCCGAAGGAACCGGTCCGCATACTCCCTGCATGGCAGAAAGGTGCTGAGCGAGGGCTGCTCTATGACCTGGCTGAAGAACAAGCCGCTCGTCGGGGCGATATACTGAGACCCGGGCCTCAAAAAGTCGGGCATCGAGATATCCGAGGCCCCGCCGTCTGACATGGAGTCAAGGCCCGCAGGTGGACCCAGAGCCGGAGACGGCCCACTCGGCAGCGGCACCCCAAAGGGCGATCGTGGAGTTCCGCCGTGTGAACGGTACTGCCCCGACAGACCGGCCGATATCTACGAAGGCACCATAAGTTAGCGATATCAGGCATGATGTATAAACAACAGAACCACAAAGGGTGTGGTCGCGCATCTCGTTCACTCACCTCTTCCGAAATGCGCGGTCTCGACAGTCCGCCTATCCTCTCGGTAATGCGCATCCTCCCGATCTGGATGCCCAGGTCGATCATATCGTCGGCGCCGTCGGCATCGTCCTCATAGGTCAGGTCCAGGGCGGCGAGCGGCGTCGACTCGAGGTAGCGCTCCTCGTCGGCGTCGTCGTCGCCGATCTCGTCGGCCAGGATGCGCTGGCCGAGGGCGCTCCTCTGGGTGGTGGCGGCGGCGGACTTGGCGACGTCCCTCTCGAGTTGGCGCTCCAGGGACCCCTGCTTCTCCTTGAGCTCGGCGAGGCGCAGTTGGCTCGCTTCGTCGAGCCGGGGCCCTATGTAGAGGCAATCGCGCCCCGCCTTGAAGCAGTTGACGCACGACGGCGACGTCTTGCTGCATTTCAGTTTGCGCTTTCGGCATTCCAGACAGCTTTATTATTTCCTGCCCTCTTTCATTTCGTGCCGTCGTGCTGGGGAAATAATAACAGAAACAACAAGCACCAAGTAGTCTTGTCTGGTGAGCTGCTGCTGCTGATTATTTCCCCACGACATACACAAAATGAAATTGGCGGTATGTGTCAGCGGGTCGTGGCCAACAATGTCTGACAGGTGTGTGTGTGTGTGCAAAAAAAGCAAGCAAGAGCATGGAAAGAGAGCACAGAAGGCTGAAACCAGAAAGCTTACCTGTTGATCATGCGATTCCGGCGGCGGATGGGCTTGAGACCTGCCGGTGCTTTCGGATTGGGCCCGGACTCGGCTTCGGAGCCTAGACCGGCCTGTTCCATAATTGAATGGACTTGGAAAGGCTGCTGCGGGGGGGAATCAAATACTTTTTAGATTGGAGGGGGTGGCGGCGGAAGGGGTTGGTGAGATCGGTCTCTCGCTCGATCGCTCTATCGTTCTATCGCTCTGCCTCTCTGCCTCTGACGGATCTCGGTTCCCTGGCCTGGAAGCCCGGTATCTGCGCCGATTGATTGGCCTTCCTCTCACTCTCGCGCGCTCTCTCGCTCTCTCCTGCTGGCGCGCTGGCTTGCTGTTCGGGGTGCATCCAAGCTCTCATAGGCTCGTTCATTTCGTGGGGAAGAGCATCCTACTTACCCCCCATGCTCATGCTAGATTGCCTCCTTGTAACCGGATTGCTGGGAAACGGCAGATCTCCAATTTATTTGCAGGTCCAGGCCGTTGGGATTCGAGAATGGGTTGTCGCAGGGCGCTACTACCTGAGATACGGACGTAAAGTCACGATTAGGTGTGGCGGGCCATCTGCAAGATTCGGCGGGGATCTCTTTTATATTCTGGCGAGTCCCTGTCCTTCTTTCCCCTCCCCAGAGGCGTCGTGGCAGATATCACGCCGCAAGATACCTAAATTAAGCGAAGCCCAAATGGCGCCCGATGACTTGGAGTGCTGTAGCTTGGCATCAAGGGCCCTTTCGTTTCCTTTTATTTAGGGGCTAGTTCCTTCCTAAGGATGCTTTGCCGTTGTTATCTAAACATAGGTGGCCGTGGCTATGTCGAGCTAAGCACGGATCTGCAGTTTGCTTTGTTTCCTGGGCATGTAGGCAGGGTAGTACAGTACTTTCCTGCGCGGGAAGTTCGGCCAATTTCCCACCTGCCTGCCTGCTAGTAGTGGCCCTGACACTGGGGAAATGCAGCCCTCACATGCTCTCTGCACCAAGTAACGTCTGGCGAAGTAGGTAGCTGGGGAGTACAGAAGGGACGTAAGGGGTTGTCACCAGCGTTAGTCTTGGTTTGGTGGCATCCATGTTCACTCACCCCAGACGTGCACTCGTCCTTTCCACCTGCAGCCCTTGCTTGATGTCAAATCAGAGGATTGATAATGCAGTCTGGATGTATGATGGCTTGTCTCGGCATCGCGTTTCTGTCCACTAAGCCGGGCCTTCCGGACATAGGCTGACGGTCGGCGCTCAATGGGGTTGGTGCCAGTAGAGGAGGCGTCATCTCCCTAGTGAAGACACATTGTGTGGCGCCTGGGTTTGGGGAGCGTCACAACCGAAAGAATGGCTCAAAAGCAACTGTGGTGCCTCATCGAGATAAGGTAAGCTGGCAACAGCGATCAAGACATTTGGGAGGCTGACTGATACTTGGTACCCAAAAGGGTCGACAGATCCAGATCCGATGCTGGTGTGACCACGCACAAGGACGTAAGGTAGTCCGCCCACAGCAAGCACCCAAGCCGACATGTCCAATCACACCTCACAAACCCCTGTCTCTAGCGAAGCCGCTTGCTAACCAGCCAACCATCGAAGAGCTAGGGCTCTCCAGCCTGCCGTGTAGTGATCTTTGCATTTGTTGGTATCTTAAACGTGGTATGTACAATGAGACCTCCAATCGAGGCGCAGCCGGTTGGTCAGACCATTATATTCTACGCGTCCATGTGCCCGAATTTGGATCCCGGTTGGGACTGTGACCTGCTTGTTTGTCTTGCTCGCCCAATAATGATGTTTCCTCGTCGAGGGCGTCAGCCCTAAGCACTATTTACCCCCATTGGGCCTTCGGGGCTCAGACAGCACTCGGCTTCGCCATTGGACAAACTCTGAATGAGCCGCGCGCGTCTCTTTTAGGCCGCGTTCCTTGAACAGCACCCTGAAGAACCACCGCAGGCGACTTGCCCGGCCTGGCCGACTGTTGACTAGGTCTTTCGTGATAATCTCCCAGAGCGCTTGCAGGCCCTTCGACGATACCTTGGACCCATGCGACCTAATGTAATTCACACATTGTTGGACTAATCGAAAAGCCATTCCGTTGGTGAGGTGACGAGCGCCGGCAAAAGCCAATGCCGCTGCTTCGGCCTTCTGTACCTGTTTGATTCTGAGGATTCTGAGGCCTCCTTTACCGCAATTCGCACCATACTCCACACGACCCAAGGACAGAGGGTATGACCGGTTAACTCCCCGCTTCCGGAACAGTTTGAGCGCGGCGATGATGCGTTTGTGTTCCAAAGATTTGCTATCCATCATCGTTTTGAGTGTGTCCGTGCCAAAATCTGTCCGCCAGAATTTAACGGAGGCGAACGTACTCTCGCAATACCGGAAATACACTTTCAAGGCCAATGGTGCGTGCCCAAGCCCAAGGGCAAGGTTGGCCAGAGGGGTTGCCTCATTTTTTACCAACTGCGTGACTCCTCTGAGCAGGCGAAGGATATCCTGCTGGCGGCCCATTATGAGCAGAAACGTGCATAGCATTTTGATATATCGTGGCTGGCCTGTCTTCCAGAAGGCAGAGCTTAGCCGGGAAAAGCATCTCGAATCCTGCACACCTAAGAGTGAAGTGTATATCGCGGTTATGTTCTTGGGTGAATAGCAGCTATTCAATCTTCCCAGGAATATCCGCGCGATCTGCTTCGATCTCAACGGCTCAGCCTCGATGCCTGTTTCTAACAGAACGCACGCGTTGGCAACGGCCTCGTCGTCGAGGTTGCGTAGTCTTGCCAGAACCTGAAGCCAGCAAAAGCGCTTTGCAGTGTAATTGGGAGATTGGGTACTTTGAGCAAGGTCCAGTAAAACTTCATCTAATATATGGCGGTGTTCAATGAGGCCGAGATTCTGAATAATACCTGCCAATTTATTGACTTGTCTCTCATGCGTCCGATGTGTAGCTTGGCCCAGTGCGTTTAAGGAATTATTCAGATTTGCGCAAATGACGACACTCAGTGACCCAATGGCATCGCTGGGGATCCGGGACATCAGTCTGGCAAATGTACGCAGACTGTTGAATCGGAGCTGCGACGCCTCTTGTAGCAACATCGACCAAACATTGACATCAAAGGGTAAGTCGCCCATTCTGGCATGCAACCCTTCCAGCCCATTGATCGATGCCCCGACCAACTGCGCCTTCAAGCGATCAAACACTTTCGTCTCTTGCTGGATATCCAACGCAACTGCTGAGCGGGCCATCCCATCCGACATGGAGGGGACCAGAGAACAGAGCGCTTGCACAGATATACGGCCCTCTGATAGACCGTCTTGCAGTGTGTCGCAGAACGAAGAGAAGTTGGGGCATATCTGCAATTTTCGATCGAGAGAGGCATCTTGGATTAGTGCATTGAAGCCCTGCTCAACCAAGCCCGCCGAGTCTGTATCTGAGCCAAGTGTTGGCGTGTGCAACGCGACCGGAGTGGGATCGGCCAGAGTGATGGGGGTCGCGTCCCGTAGGACATCTGACGAGGTCGATGTAGAGTGTTCATGCACGCTCTGGCTGCGTGCAACATTTTGAGGGGACAGCCATGCTACGACTGCCTTCCATATATTCCTATCAGCCTGGGCAGCCTGGCGGTTGCGGCGCTTTGTAGGTGGTTTCCATTTCCACTGCGTCAAGTCGGGAAGGTTCTCCAGGTCCCACAGAGGGGCTGATCCGTGAGCCTGGCCGAAAGTGAGCTCGCCCATGTGCCTCTTGTTCTGTCTTTTCCGGCTCTCTAACGGCCCGGGTACGGAGGAGCCATGGCGTCGGAAGGCTATTCGAGAAGCCGGGCAGTACCGTTCGTATGCTGATGATAGGGCACTTTCGGGTATCCATACGCAATCATGCTGGGCTAGCAGACGACGATTGATAGCTCTACAGCACGTCGACGAGGACTGTGAAAGAGACATGGGGTAGGGGAGGACCCCCGTGGTTGGGGCGATAGACGGGACGACAGTCCACGTCAACGATGTAGGATTCTCGTTTTAGGCGACGGTATCATTTCAAAGAGCCAGTCGCTGCGGAACTGATCTATTCCGCAGCATTAGAAGAGTAAGATGGGTGTATAAAAAGCCAATGGAGAATCCCACCACCAGCAAAACCCCAAAATTTCAATTGGCAATTGACTGGTATTGAAGGTTGGAAGCTCTAATGGAGCTTTGACCAACTAGCCCGAGTGGTGGCTGAATTTGTTCCCACATCGGATTTTGTGGCTGACGCAAGCCTGACTTGGCGAACCTATTTTGTTGGAGAATGCCCGTCAACATGCACTTATCTACAGCTCATGACATGCCTCCTCTGCTGTGCTGTGAAAGGTGAGGAATTCGAATGAGTATCGCAGTGTATCTCAGGAAACTGCCAGCGATTTAACAGTAATAATCAATACGCAGCATCACCAGTGGTCATAATTGCGAGGTTCCAAAAATCAGATGTGTAAGAGCAGTCAATTCAGCTGCTATCTACTTGCTATCGATGTGCGTCGTCAATCATAGGGTATCATCAAGTGCTCAATCCTTGTGCCATCCGTTCCCGCTCCAACAGTAGAGTGTCGAGTGTTTACTTGCGAGCATCAGCCTCGGCCTCGGCCTTCTTGTCAATGTTGGCCTCAAAACCTCGCTGGTTGGTCTTGCCGGCATCGTGCTGCTTCTGGTACTCTGCAGCAGCGCCCTGATTGCCGAGCATGCTGTTGACTCCCTGGCCAACTGTGCCGCCAACACGGTCCTTGGCACCCTCGTATCCTTGGGAAAGAATGCCCTTAGCCTCTTGGCCTTGACCCTCCTTGTTCATCTCGCGACCCTGTTGCTTCAGGCTCTCGCTGCCAGTGAGGTTGCCAACGAATTCCTTGGCACTACCGCCGGTCTGCTTCATGTTGCCAGTCATCTGGTCCTGGTTGTCCGTCGCGATGCCAGAAGAAGTGACAGCACCGCCAGGTACCTTGACAGAAGCTTTGGATGCGTCATGCTCAAGATCAGCACTGTCCTTCTTGGCTTGAGCCTGGGCCTTCATAGGGAATCAGTCAGCAAAAGTTCAACGACACGAGAAACATATATAAGCAGAAGTGGATAGCATCAACTAACCTTGTCGCTGGTGTTTCCGGTGACACTGCCGAGGGCATCCTGCATGTAGCCCGTGGCCTTCTCGATGTACGAGTTGCCCGTGGAAGCGTTGTTGGCAGACATGTTGATGGTGGTGTGTTTTGGTTGAGATGTGTGCAAAAATAAGTAGATTTGGATGTTTGAGAAGTTGTCAAAAAGGTAGTTGAGCAAACAAAAAAGTTGGTGATGATTGCTGGTGTTGGGTGTTTTGGTTTGTGAAGTTGAGAGTGGAAGGGGGGTAGAGGGATCAGAGAATTGCTGGGCCTTTTATCATCAGGCCACTTGCATGCCTGGAAGAAGGCGACCAGCGACTTACGTCAAAGGGCAAGCTGGAAGCAGGTATACCTACCATCATGGCAGACTCTGGCATTGTGTAATTCAACATGGCAGTTTCCTCGGAATCCGGATCTCGATCGATTATTCGTGTAAGTGTGAGTCGCCTTGTATGGATTTCTGCCATGGGGGAGCCGGCATGACATCATATGGTGGGGTTGCAGCAAAACAGCCTCGCCTCTTTGTCTCCTTATGATACAATCTGTTAAACAAAACCGCTCAAAGCTTGGTAGCTCATGCCTTTCCCAAGGCCAATTACGTGTATTACGGCAAGCAATGGGTTGGTTTGGTATCTTCACATGATCGGAGTCCCCTGGCAGCCTGGCAGCCTGGGCCTTACTGGTAAGGTACATGTAGATATTGTACGTCTGTGATGCAGCATGCAGCTTCCTGCCCGCGCTCCTCAAGATTACCTAGGTAGGATGCAGTCGCCTTACATAGTTCATACTCAGTCACTCAGCTGGCAGCTGGCAGCTGGCAGATCAGATGCGTACATAATACGAAAAATAAGACAAACTCGAGCTTTCGAGCGATTGAATATATGTATCTACAAGTCTCTCGGTTGGTGTCTTACCTTCAATGAGCAGTTGCCCGCTGCCTTCCTAGATCAGGCAAACATGGTCGATATTCTGAACACCCCTGAAGGTGACAGCTACGGGTGACAGCCAGGCAGCCTCGGGCCTGGAGCTATAACATTCTACATATGCACGGCATGGTTCTTACCAGACCAAACCTCCCTACCTGCGAATCGCGTTTAGATTGCGAGTCTGTCTTGCATCCAAGACCGGTCTTCAGGCTGTAGTTGCTCATGCAGGGGAGCTGAAAACCCATCATGTCTTCTGGGGGGTTTAACAAGGTAATAAGTGCATGTACGCAAGGCCCAGTCACGGGCAGTGTTTGATGCTGGGTGGAAAGAATGCATCCTGCACGTACATACCTTCCTGCTCCCATTGAGTTTCGCAACTTGAAACAGTGCATTGCACAAGGTATGACTCACAGAGATGATATATTTCAACATCAAAGGTTCAGAACATTGAAAGCGCCTATTGCTAAGGCGCGGCTTGTATGGTATTGCGTTGTACATGAGTATGGTATCAATGACGTAATATCTGTGTCTCGTAGCTCCCTACGAGAAATATGTATCACACCTTCTCTTCCCTGTGATCGCTTGCGTGGTTGTTCCTGGCCCTAGTACTAAAAACTCCAAAGTCCAAAAGCGAGAGATGCGTATGATTGCAACTTGACCAGTTGCAGTCGTCCAATGTACAAAGAGTCTGTTGCCCCCTAATCCGGGCAAGCTCTGTAATGAAATGAGATCGTAGACGTTCTGACTTCCACCCCGGAGCCCCGTGACTACGCTCCCTTGGCCAAACCGTCTCAGCGTAACAGGCTGAGCATTTAGAGATAGAGCACAGCAGATCGTATTCTAGTGTTGACTCCATTCAATCGTGTTCAGGTCAACACCCTCTTGCACCAATTCCCACAAGGGGCTCAGTTCCCGCAGGAATGTGACACGCTCCTGGACAGCCTTCAGCACGTAATCGATCTCTGCCTCCGTCGTAAACCGACCGATGCCAAATCGAATACTGCTGTGGGCACTTTCATCACTGTTGCCCAATGCACGAAGGACATAGCTGGGTTCTAGGGATGCTGATGTGCATGCGCTACCAGACGACAAGGCAATGTCCTTGAGTGCCATCAACAGCGACTCGCCCTCGACATAAGCAAACGAAACATTGACGCAACCAGGGTAAAAATGGTCCGGTGATCCATTCTGCGTGGTATGCTCCAAGGACAGGAGACCCTTTAACAGGCGGTCAGAGAGGTACTTGATCCTCTTGGAGTCATACTATGCCAAAGTCAGTCAGTCTTTCGCCGTATACAACCAATAAACAATAAGAGGTGGTAATATATATAAGTCAGACGCGTGTACTATGTATCAACAAAAGGATTCCGGTCAAGGAATTCAGAAAGCCATGCATGGAGTAGTTCATCATGGTAAGAAAAAGGAGTGAAAAAGAAAGGAAGTTGAAACGTACCGCTAATTCCTCCTTGGCGATGCGACAGGCCTCGCCGAAGCCGACAACCAGAGGTGGTGCTAACGTGCCACTTCGAAGTCCTCGCTCTTGACCACCTCCGCTGATAATGGGTTCCAATCTCACTCTTGGGCGTCTTCGTACGTAGCAAGCGCCAATGCCCTTGGGACCGTAAATTTTGTGTGATGAGATAGACATCAAGTCGATGTTCATCTTGTTCACGTCCAGAGGCAACTTGCCAACTGCCTGAGCGGCATCGGTGTGAAAGAAGACCTTCTTTGATCGACAAAGCTTGCCAATTTCCTCGAGAGGCTGAATTACACCGATCTCATTGTTGACCGCCATGATACTGACAAGGGCAGTCTCTGGGCGAATAGCAGCTTCGAGAGCTTGGAGATCGACCAAGCCATCGTTCTGCACTGGTAGATAGGTGACTTCGAAGCCATCATCTTGGAGATGGCGGCAACTGTCGAGGACACATTTGTGTTCGGTTTGTGTTGTTATGATATGCTTCTTCTTGCCCGATCTGCCAAAGAACCTCGCCACGCCCTTGATGCTCATGTTGTTGCTCTCAGTGGCGCCACTGGTGAATATTATTTCTTTGGGGTCTGCGCCAATGAGGTTGGCGATGTGTTCCCGAGCTTCCTCGACAGCCTTCTCACTCTCCCATCCGTATGCGTGGGTGCGGGAATGGGGATTGCCGTAGACGCCAACAAAGAATGGCAACATCGCATCAAGCACTCGCGGGTCTACAGGTGTTGTCGCTTGCATGTCGAGGTAGATGGGTCGCTGCCCTTCTTCCATCAGAGTGGCCTCCTTCAAGACCTCGGCCATGGGACTGACTGAGGCATTAGCGGGAGTACCGGCTCCAGGCATTACCATTTCGCCCTTGTCGTTCATGAAGTCTTTCTTATCCAACCTAATGGCTGTCTCGACGTTGACCTGCGCATGATCTCGCTTGCTCTCCGAGACATAGCTTCTCCGCGAAGCTCGGACTGGCGCTGTAGCGACAGCTCTTGATACTGTGGGGAGAGTGCGGGAGGTTGTGGAGGTAAGAGATTGTTTGAGACCCAGGCGCGAGGCCTGCCTCAAGGCAGATGAAGCTGCGTTGACCATAATCACTCTTGTGTGGTATTAAATGGGGTGTGAAGAAAAGAAGAGAAATGGGGGAAATGGTTGTGGGAGAGTTTAAGAGCTCCCAGGACGAACTTGAGGTTCGGCGGCGAATTGACAAATTCATGATGCGGCCAACGTAGAAAAAGACTAGACGGAGCCGAGCTTCCCACCTATCGAGCTCGGTGATAAGCCCTCGGGCTCGGATAATGTATCATGCGAGTGGGTTGGCTCCGAACATTCAATGAGCCACTCCGATTGGTCAGATGCCGATCAATTACCAACTTCCAACACACATACCAGCCAATCTTGACCTTATGCTGCAATGGTCACATGTGGTATATCTTGAGCCGCTTGAAATGAGTCGATGAAGACAACGGAGCACCATGTTGCGTGACATCGTGTCGCGGAGACTACTAAGCTAAGAGGACATCCCGATAGCGCCGGTGGGACTTTGGACTGCCCGCAAGAGAAGGGATTCTGGGTTATATGACGCATTGGCCGCCCCATTGGGAAATGGCCAGACGAAGCCATCTCGGGGAACGTGATTGCTATGCTTTGATCATTCAGCCGTGGGAGATTGGAAAGTGCTAAGACCTCCAGAGTCTGGGGCTCTCTTCTCCCTCTCCCTCCACATGGAGAGAGGAACGACGCCTCCCCTATGGAAATACAATTCCAATAAAGAGATGGTGAGACGCCTTATTGTATGCTATATTCGAATATAGACTCCTCTACCAACCAGTATACGTGCCATAGTGTTTCAAGACCTGGCTTGGAACAACGCCAGAATAGGTGGGAGAGGGGGGATGAAGGCTGCCTCAGAGTCCAAGACTCACCTCCCATTAAAGCCGAGGAAATATAAGCAGGCGAGTAACACCCACTGGTAGGCTCATAATAGACATCACAGTAACTAGGAAGGACTATGTTCGTTGATCAGAAAAGGACAGTGCTAAAGGGGCTCATATATCTTTCCATGAATGATATATCGCTACCCACTACAAGGTACACACTGCATAAGTCTGGGCATATGAGCCAAGAGAAACATAAGAATATATTCAACTAACGATCGCCTCTTCCAGAAACTAGAGGGAGGTGTGGTCCTGCGGGCTTCATCTCAGCCCACCAGCAGAAACGAGATGAAGCTCGAAGGACCAGACCCCCCTCCAGAGCCAGGATTAGTAGTATGTAGTAGCATTGGAGTCCCCACCCCCTTTCTGCTGTGTATTTAAGTGGCCTGTGACTTGACGTCTCGCGGAATGCGCTGAAAATAGGCAGACCCGGGGCTTATTTGATTCATCCTTTCGAAACCGACAAAGCCCATTCATTAATCCTCCCCAGCTTGGTGGTGCCAACATGTCCTGCTCGCATGGTCTGATCTTGTAGATACCTTGCCTCATCTTGTGGATTGCGCTCAGGTGTTGGCACCACCAGTGGGCTTTGTAGGTTTCGAAAGGGTGAGATAAATCACCCCCGGGTCCGCGCAATAAACCTGATCCTCCCCCACAGCCTCGGAGACTTTAGGACAATATATCGAAGGGGTTGATGTGTCGTATGTATATTCCGGCCACCCAGCCTCGAGTCCAGCACATGGTATCCCAGTTAACGACGTGTGCAAGACTCACGCATATGTCGTTCCAAGTTGTCGCGGCGCTCGCTGAGTTCTTTGCCACATTGTGGACAGATGACCGTCCGCTTTTCATGTATGCTGCTTTGGTGGCGTCTCAGGTCTTTCGATGTAGAGAATGACTTCCCACACTGTGGGTGTCCGCAATGATGAGTTTTCCTGTGATACAGCCTGTGTTTGCTTTCCTCAACGTTAGCATGGCGTTGAATCCAATAGGTGTACGGAGCGTATATTACATACCTCAGCTGGCGCTTAGTATCAAAACACGCCAGGCAAATGTCACAGGTAAGTCTGGTACCCCTCGAGCATATCTCTTCGTCACATTGCGGGCTTGGAGCTATAGCACATGCTCCGAATACTGAAAAGGGTGTCTCAATGCTACTCGAAAAGGAAGACTCGGATAACTCGAGTGGCGAAGTGACCAATTCTTGGGGTATGTCATGGGTGGAAATGTAACTTGGCTGTTGAGAGTGTTGCAGTTGGTCAGACAAGTAACTCGATACCGGAAATTGTTCTGGTCCATAAGGAATCGACCATTCTTGTTCTTGAGGTAATGAAGCTGGGTGTTGAATAGTTGAAGTCCCGAAGCCTGGTCAGTATCAGCGTTACTGTTCTCTATTTAGGAACATGCCATGCAAGAGCGTAGCACACACCGTGATCATATAAACCGCCGTCCCCTCCCAAGTGGTCGAAAGATACCAATGGACCTGGACATCCCTCGAAGCCTGAGGCAAAGAAGTGGGGAGTCGCATCTGCGAGGTCGGAAAAGTCACTTAGACCGTTCACACAGCCCCCAGAGCTCTGATGGGAAGACCCATGTCCGGCATCTCTTTGATCACTGCTGCATCGTCTCTGAATGAAATTCGAGGGAGGACCCTCGTTGTCCCCCCTCTGGAGGCTTCTTTGGTGATGTTTGTTCTACTAGCCCCTGAGTAGGTGTCTCCCCACAAAGGAGCTCCTTGGTGACGATGCCATCAGCAAAAGACATCAAGCTTTCTAACATTAGGTACATGTATATTCACTTACTTGGCTCTGATAATGGATGTGAGTAAAGGTTTTACTAGTTTCCAGGTTGAGAGCTCTGAGAAATGACGGACTGGGAGATCCTTTAAGTACATAGACAAAGGGTTACCCTGCTCGACGTCAATCGTCGATATTGACCAATAGCAAGCCGAGGGTGGTCCTCAGTATCGGAACGGACCAACTCTATATGACCTGCATGAGGCCGGGACGCTGGCTGCAATAAGACTGGCAAACTGACTTGATTGCTGCAGCCCATCCTGCAACTGCCATTGGAGACCTCCAAGAAGGTGCATGAGGCCCGTCCAAAGCCAGCGCAATTCTCGGGTTCTTTTCAGTCCGTCGCTGCCGTTTGCCTGGATTGAATCGAAGCCTGGATATAGGCCCGTACGACGAGTATATCGGCCTCAACGGCGATGACATTTAATCCTGATCATTGATGGCTAATGATTCAAGAAGGAGAGCAGCCATCAGAATCAGCAGGGAACCAACCGAAAACGACATTGACATGCCATGCCACAATTGTACATATACGTGTTAGATGACGTAAATGAGTTCACAACTTCAATCGAGATTTTCCGGTGGGCACATATCTAGCGAGACCCAAGAAAGATTTCCACCAAAATCAAAGGTAGTCACATTACTGACAGAACCGTACGAACTCCTAAACGCCCAGCCATGCAATTCCCTTCTAGTTTGGCCACTAAGCAAAACGGCAAAGGCCAGCCTAGCATAGACATCGTCTACAGCAGCTCGAAGTCGTCCAGGCGGTCCTTGTACTTCATGACGTGCCGCTTGATCTTGCTGCCCTCGGACCAGGTGATGAAGTCCTCCATAGACCGGTTGACGAGGTACGCCGGATCCGTGACGACCTCAGTGCCCACGCGCACATGGCCCTGTTCGATCAGCTTGATGGCTCCAGAGATGGTCTCCGACATCTTGAGCCTCTGCATCACAACGGGGAGCCGCCTCCGGGCGAAAGCGCTGACGGTGATCTTCTCCACCGAGGACATCTTGGAGGTCTGGGCGAGGACGCCCATATCGTAGAGCTTCTCGAGCAGGAGGTCTTCGTGCTTCCTGCGGAAAGCCGACTCTGGGCTGAGCTGCGAGAGCTTGTGCGCATACTGACGTATGGAGCCACCTTGAATCCATTGAGGTTAGCCATGGCCATCTTCAGGCGCGTTCATGCCAGATTGTGGTCGCTTACATAGACGGTTATACTGTAACACCAAGTATTAGTTAACTGCATTCACTATGCTTCAGGGGAGATGATATTACCTTATGGTAGTCTTCTACCTTCTGGATCGAATATCTAATAAGACCAGTTTAGCTGCTGCATCATGACCTGGACATGACTAGTTCAGGGAATGAGGTTACCGCGTCCATCGTGCAGACAAAGTCATACCTTCGGATAACCTCATGATCTCTGTGGTTGTTGTCGCTTTTGTAGGTGATGAAATCAACCTTTTTGAGGAGCTTCCTGTTTAGGGATCAGTACTTCGTTACTCTGGATTGAATGAAACGACGGGTATCACATACTGCTCGTGATGCTTGAGCTTGCGGACCATCTTGTGGGGATTTCAAAGAATTAGTAGAGCTCGCTGGAAGAGCCCTTGGATGATAACGAGGGTAACCACGAATTCTTTGAGGATTGGAAAATTGGTTGCATTCACGATGCCGCCAATGCTTCTGCAACGCGCCAAAAGTTCTTGTCGCAAAGCGGCCTTCTTTCCGCCATCTCGAATTATTTTGGGCCCCACTACTGATAACACCTGCCCGATAACTTTAAATTGCTGTACCGGATTAATTGATACAAGCTCACTCCGTCCCAAGGTACCTCCCGTCCAAAATTCCCAATTGCCTGGCATCACTGCCCACATACAGTCCAATTCGCGAATAGCTTCAGGCCCGGAATCAACCCAGGCAGGAGCTCAATATAACCAGCCCAAGATGCCGCCCCGCATACCCTTTCTCAGCGCTTTCAAGCAGCCCGCTTCCTCCAGTTTCTTCAGGAGCCAAGCCTGCCATTTCTCTCAGCAGGCCCCTCTCCAGGCTAGTACGTCTCACTCCCGTGCACATGCATACACCCTTCATACACCCCTTCCCACACCGGAATACAGAGGCACACCCGACTGACCAGCCCTTCCAACTCTTCCACAGTTCGCCAAAATGTCCCCTCCTCCCCAGCGTCCTCGATGCTAAACCTCGACTCGTCCCCTTCCTCGAAGCGCGGCGGCGGGGACGCCACCCAGGGCGTATCCGAAATCTTTAGCAAATTCAACTTGAAGCGGCGGACGCAGGCGCCCTCGGCGAGCGCAGGGCCGAGGTCCTCGGCGACCTAAAGGGAAAGAGTGTCAGCGAGCACTACATGCGCCAGATGCCGCGGAAGTGGCGCGAGGGCGAGCTCTACGCGCCCAAGGATCTCAGCGAAGTCGAGGCCAACAAGTGGCGCAAGATGACGACCGTGCAGCGTGACTTGGTGGACTTGTTGGGATTGCGACCACTGGACATGTACGCGGTAGGGCTTCCGTTCCCTTCTGCGCTAGGATCTGGTACAGCCTAACTGACATTTGGCACAGAACTTCTCGGTGGTCTCTGAGTATATGACACCTCACGGCCGTATCAGAAAGCGCCAGCAAACCGGTCTTACGAACAAGAACCAGCGCAAGATCGCCAAGATGATCAGGCGCTCCGTCGCTCTGGGGCTGCATCCCAGTGTACACCACCATCCAGAGCTATTGATGCGGAGCGGGCGCAACACGCCGCAGCAAACTCAAGCTACAGGCAAATTCGGCAACTTCATCTAACAATAGGCAAGGCATCGGGCAGATGGTTGGATTTGAGTGGTACCAACCTGAAGGAGGCTCCGTTATACCAATATCATCGTGTGTAAACTATCATGTACAAAAGTTGTCGAGATGGATGGAATAGACCATCAGATACCAACATTGTCACGCGTGATCTGTAAGCATATGTAAGAAAGCTTCAAGAGGCAAGAAGAGGCACATAAGGTGTGGGTAGGCACATATGGCTACACATTTTTACTATTGTACAGTAAAAGCTACCCCGATATCCCTTTGTACTGACAGAAATATGTGATGTACATTCGATTATCTGCATGGCAAACACGCGTTATGCCTTCCAGGGCCGTGAAATTTGGAACCTCATCAGTCCTTCCGCATCGCGCTTCCTCCGTGTCTTCTCGAGGCTACTCCAGACGTGCGGGAACTGCTCCTTGGCCCACGCCTCAAAGTCCCCCTTCAGATCGTCATTAGCCAGGGCATTATATACCACAGCGAGTCTACAGGTGCTTTCGTCAGTATACGGTAAGACTGCGCTAGCAGCATATGGAGGAGGGCTTACGTTATTGGTTCGGGCCGTTGGTGGACTTTGGTCTCCATATTCTCAAGCAGCTCCTTTGCCTGCTCCAGCTGACTGTGAGCGGCCAAAGCACCCGCGTAGGCTGTATAGACGTTGGCCGGAATCTCGATCTCCATCTTGTGAACCTTGCCCCACAAGGACTGGGCCGCTTCGACTCCGAAGGGGGAGAACTCGTACGCCCTAAACACAATCTCTAATGACTGGTAGGTTGGTCCTTCCTCTGACCTGCTGATCTCTTTCCAGAAATCCAAAGCCCTCGAAACGTCATCGCAGGCGGTATACGCAATCATCAGAGCATTGTAGACTGCCGTCGTGAGATGGATAGTGGTATCCATCTTGAGCATGTTGTGCACCATTCTCAGACTCTCGGCATCAGGACACCGACCAAGACCCTCCAAGCATCGTACGTATGTCTCGGCCGTGGGGCGGAAAATGGGGTTGCTATGCTGCCTCATATGGCCAAACACCTGACAAGCCATATCTGCTCGCCTTCGGTCATAGAAGGCATCCATAATCAGGACTCGGCTTTCCAATTTCACGTCGGGGAAAAATTGGCGGATCAGGGCGTATGCATCCCAGACTCGAGCTGTGCTGTTTGACTTGTCCAAGCAGTATTCCACGAAGGCCTGGCAAACGCTTTGTCGCTCTTCAAGGTTCAAGTGTATCGTATGCAATGATAGCGTATCGATCACCTCATATTGTTCATCGTTTTTCAGGAAAGCCATGCATATCGAGACAACAGTGTCTGGTTCGAGAGTAACATGTTGCTCTTCCAGAAAGCTGGTGATTTCGAGTATGCTCTCGTGTCTTGGTGATGAATCCATACATAGCGCACGTATTAACCTATTGAGCACTGGCCAGTCATCTCTCTCGCTCCTGAAATTCTGAAGCGACCTGTAGGAGGTGAATGCACCATCCAGGTCGTTAGCGGCAACTCTGTAATCAATCTGTTGACTATAGAACTGCCGGTCTGGTTCCAGGCCAAATTTCGAGACAAGCGTCGTAAGCCGTTCGGCGAGATAGGCATCCCCTTTTCGTTGGCCGCTTCGAGGAGCGCGTTCATGATCTTCATGTTGGGTTCAAATTTGTACTTTTTATACTGCACTTTGAACATTTGTTCAAGATACTCGGGGCCCTTCCCCATCAGCAGTACAGCGAACTGGTAGAGAATTATGACGGCTTGTTCCACGTGATTCGGGTTCGATAATGAATCGATGCTGTTGGCCATGCCTTCATACACTAACATGGCCCATTCGAACTCGTTGTGTCGAATAGCGCATTTCAAGGCATCGGAAACCGTGATTTGCCTTGGGGGGTCCTTGGGTTCGATTGGTTTCTCAAAGGCCGCCATCATTTTTGCGACGTCGTCTCGCTGCGCAAAGAACCTTGTGACAATTTCATGGACACTTTGGGTGTAAGTGATGCCGGCCTCTACTCTCATGGTCTCGATAAAAGCCATCATGTCCTCTTCGTTACCTTCACGGGCCAAGCCGCGGAGAACCGGTGTCCAAAGACCTTTGATGCGACCCATATCGATATCCGAAGCACGGCTGAGCCGCGGCCATTGTTCCAATAGCGTGTCTCTAGCTTCTATCGCTCGTCCGTTCTGTGCCAGTGTTCGGAGCAAGGGGATCATATCAAATAGCTCTAGAGCTTCAGGGCTCAGGTTCTTTTCCGCGGCACTCGCTCCTCGCCTAGGCGCGCTGAGTTGTTTTCGAATCTCATGGTAAAGAGCTTTGGAGAAGGCTACTGCAGCATTCGGGTCGTCTTTGGAAGGCAGTATGAGTAGGGTATCTCTGGCAGTCCTCAGGTCGGCAACGGTAAGGGAGCCGTCTTTCTCGGACATGGCAGGTAGTAAAAGGTATCGGAAAACTTGCTGCGCCACTTGGACTTGAAGCGAGTTCACCGGACGGCCATTAAACCTCTTGTATTTGAAAAACTCGCGGAAGCCCTTCAATAGCTCTTCCCTCGGAGGCGGGCGGAGGTTTTCCTTGTCATTGGAGCCAAACTGTAGCAGAGCTTCGTAACCGGGCTCGACGTCGGGGGCCTTCAGGGTTCGCGGAGCCTTCTGAAAGATATTCAGGAAGGTCCTCCGTTGTTGCGATATCCTAACCGACCGCCTTCCTACTGGACATCGACTCGTGGACGGTCTCGGGAGGGATTGGAGGGGGCACGGCGGGAGCGCGGCCTGGTGAACAAGTAGGCGTCGCAAGACATGGCGGGTGAATTGCGACCGCATAATGGGTGTTTAGCTACGTACAGAGCCGACTACATTATAGAATTAGAGCTCGTCCGACATGATAAAACAACAAGTGGTTGTTGGAGGACTTGCCTGGGCATGATTGAAGCTCAATGGCGATCAAGATAGGCTCATATTGCCACATCAAACACAGCTTGGGGTTTCTGTTCTACCATAACGGCGGGCCGGCGGGCGTTCAAAAAATATTGGAGCTCCAATTCTACTGGCTTCTGGGGAGCACCTCCAACTGAGAAGCTAAAAGCGCGTCATTGCTTGGCGGGCCACTGCTATTGCCAGCTGACTGCAACGCGCCCCACCTGTCAATTATGACGATACACTCTTGACTCTATCTTCCTCCCTAGTGATTGTTGAACATAGGAACGGCTGGAAAGCCGATGCTAATTCAGGTAAACGTTTGGTTGTCGCAGGACTTGAGAGTAGTACAGTTCCAAGGACACGGAACTGGGTGGGTTTGGAACCATGCTGCCAAGCCGTTCACCCTACATACTTATCTAGCTTGTCCATAGTTCTATACCTACCTAAGTATCTACAAGTATGCAAGAAAAGAGGCATATATTACCTTTCTGCAAACAGCATTCTACGTTCGGTGAATTGGTATGTAAGGCATAAGCCTTGCGGCCTCTGACCTTGGTCCGATACGACCATTTGGCGAATGTCGACTTTTACTATCTGCCTATGATCCCGGTCTCATGTGAACTCCCTCGCTTCCTACAGCCAGGCATGCCCAAGGTATGCTGTGAGCTCGAGAACCAACACCTGCAGGAAAATTGGCCGACGCGCAAAACAGCTCCGCGCCGGCGCTGGATTCCTCCTTTGTCTCCTTCATGTACGTGAACAAGAACGAAAGCCGACGGGGTATCCCCGTGGCCTATCGAACTCACAGCGGCGGTAGTCTGATGCAACCCTCTGGGAGTATCTGGACAGACTGGACGTCCGGGTCCCATCCCGCTGTCGCTGAGCTCCAAGGGGCTGATGGCGGGCTTCTCGGTGACGGCAACGGGCACAAATGACAACAATGGGAAAGCCTACCACCAGCTTCTGACGGTCGACAGCATGTTTGGTCCATCTCACCTAATTCAAGGACAACACCGTGGGCAGCGGTGGAGGGGAGCGCGGACGACTTGTCCAAGTGTGCCAAAGCCACCGCCATAAGGGCAAACCGCGCCGGCAGGGTGCACTGGGTAGTGGAAAGAGATGGGCGCAGCGATGTGGACATCCTCGAGTTGCGATGGCTTGGGGAGCCCAGCGGAAATGTGAGTGATCACTAAGTAAGTAATGCACTGGTTGGGGGTTGTCAATACCCGCGGTACCTGGGTAGTTATTGAGAGCTAATGACAATGACCTGCCCTTGCGATGTTCTAAGAATACTTCATCTCATATAAACATACCCGTCATTAGTAAGGTAGTTAGTGCGAACCCTCTTCGCTACCACTCCCCCACTGCTGACTGGCCATTCATGTCAGCATCGAAAGTGTATCTCTGTGCGGCTTCCGATTGGATCGTTAGGATTTCGCAATATGAAGCGAGGGTGTGCCAAGGTCGTCGGCTCACGATATACCGGGCGCCACCCAGTGGTAGAATCATTGGCAAAACCTACCTTCGGCGATCCCAAAGGCTGGGTGCTTAGTTCGAAGCCTGCTAAGCCGCCGAAAGGGGCGTTGGCTGCATTGGCACTAATGGCGATCTCACGTCAAGCATTTACGCTCGAAACATCCATCCGTTGTTTCGCATTGATACCGTGCATAATCTCGATCTGACCTCTCAGGTTGATCACAAGCTGACTGCCGACCTATCCATCTACGTGACAGGAGTTTATTAAGAAGAATCAAAGCTGATATGACTGATAAATTGATGGGTATCAATTTCATCTTCAGCTATGGAAGAAGTATCAGATACCAGATTTCTCCACCTCCCATTGAAAGACCCATGCCGATTCCCAATTGAATGCTGGCCCTTTTAGTCCAAGCCTGTAAACGCCATGCGCCAATGGTATAGTAAAGTAAAGTACAGTATAGTCAGTCTCGTGGGGGAACTTGTGCCCCTCCTAATGTGACCCCATATAATCAATGTGATCGGATTCCGCCCGTACCAAGGAGAAGAAAAGAGAGTGGACCTGCCCAAGAAGCGTACGTGCCGTACGTGCCGTACGCTGTGACGAGATTGATTTAGATGCTCTTATTGTACACACGTTCAATCCAACATCCTCTGTGCTCATCCGTAAAACAAAGAAGAATAACAAGTATGGCTTCATCCTATGCGCCAAACTGCAGTGCTGTTGAGTCCTCGGCATAGCGAAGAAATGGCGGTAAATAATGGTCTAGTGCCAAAACTAGAAAAACAGACGCGAGAAATATTTTGAAGTGGCCTTTTTCTTTTCTTCTCTCAGCGCTGCTCCGCCGTGATCGACACTCGCGTCTCAAGCCACCTGGTAAAGCGGACGATGGGCGCGTCGACAGCGCGGGCGAAGACGTCGGCGGCCCAGAGGACGAGGGGGATGTTGATGGCCGCGGCGAGCACGGCGCCGGTCCGGAACGCGGCCTCGGTATCGGCGCCCGTGACCGCGGTCCAGGCCCAGTGCTGGACGCGGTAGCCCAGCGTGTGGGTGACGGGCCCGTGCATGAGGTAGATGGCGAAACTGAGGCGGCCCAGGTACTGGACCGGGCCCGTGGTGAACACGCGCTGCCACAGCGGCGCCCGCGCGACGCAGAAGACGAAGAACGCCCCGCCCACCATTTGCCAGAATCGGTACCGGTCCGAGAAGTACTCGGGGATCAGCGAGGACAGCGTCACCCAGCCGGGCACGCCGTCGGGGCCTGCGTCGGGCTCGGACATGAGGTAGAGGGCCGGCACCGAGAGCAGCACGTAGGCCAGGCCCTGGACCTTGCGGCACTTGCAGGGGCGCGGGGACGACGGCGACTCCTTCTCCTCGAAGGGCAGGAGCGACGCAGGTGCCGAGGCGGCTGGGGGAGAGGCGGCGCTGGTGTTGCTGTGGGCGCCACGGATGATGTCGAGCTCGGCTAGGACCGTGCCCACGAGGAAGAGAAGAGGCTCCCAGCGGTCGTTATGGAGCATGAACCACATCAGGATGGCTGTGCATGCGAACCGGGCACCCGTCCGCAGACGTGCGAGGCCAATCAAGACCAAAAACAGCACCATGGAGCAACGATACTCTACGGGAATGGTCCAGAGGTGGACGTCGTAGCCCGTGCTACCGCCAAACTTCTCCCAGCTCCAGAAGTGGAGGAAGTTGAACATCTCGCCGGCCCAGTGGAGGAGCTGCTCGCTAAAGGTGTCCTCGAGGACCGGGTGGTGCTCGGCCACGTTGCGGACATAGTCACGATCGTAGGCGAAGTCGCGTGTTCCCTCATAAGCGCCTAGCTGCAATAGGCAGACGACCATGAAAGTCGAGGCCGCCGTGGGGAGAAACAGACGAAAACCGCGGCGGAAGATGAAGGACGCAATGGTGTTGAGCAGGCCCTCGAACGAGCGGCTACGGATCTGCTTGAGCGGCTTCAAAGACAGTGCGTAGCCCGAGATGATGAAGAAGATGCAGACCATGGACGGCCCACTGAATAGCAGCCGCACGAAAGGCAGCTTCCAGAAGTGGTAGTTGGCATCATTGTAGCCCCAGCCCTCGGCTATGACGAACGATGTGTAGAAGTAGTGGCAGAAGAAGACGAACAACGCTGCCAGCCCGCGCATGCCATCCAGGTAGGCCGTCGGCCCCAGTTTATCGCCACCTCGTAACCGCTCACGGCTGTTCCGACTCGGGTGTAGAAAGCTCGGTAGAAGGAATATAGCCGACCGTATCACCGCCGAGCTCAGCGCTGATATCCGGAAGGCCTTGCCGTACGATTTGACCGTCGAGAGCCATTGTTGGGCCGGGAATCTCTGATCCAGGTCCATCCTCCCGCTCTCGCTTTCCACATCGGACATCGACCGCTCCTCGATCAAGAGAAGCTTCTCCTCATGGGAGAGGTTCCATTTTGATGCTGCGTATCCGTTCATTGTCCTGCAATGGGAAGAGTCGGGGACTTGGAAGTAGTGTGTACAAAAAGGAGATGGTCGCCTGCCACAACCTCGAGACAGACAATCGGAGTGTATAGGTCAAGGACGACGGGCCCAACAAGGTTAAAGACCTGGAAGGCCAAGCCTTTGACCCAGGAGACGTGCCGTTCGAAACCTACAGCGGGCTTGTGTTGCAACAAGACACTGGAGCCAACCAAGCCAACTCAGCTGTTGTTAACCTGGTGTACGAGGGTGCTTCGATCGTCTCCAGGACACTTGATTCGTTTCTGGTGGTGGAACTACGGGTATGGTGTTTCAAGAACAGGGGCACGAGTGATGGATTGAATAGCACCGTTGGAACAGACCGCGGAGCAAAGAACGACTCGGGTCAAGGAGGTGATCGAACGACAAGCAAAGGGAAGAGATAGAGGAAGAGGAGGCGGAAGAGGAATGAAAAGAGAACTCAAATCAATAATTTGCTGGGTAACGGAAGGGGAAGTCGAGGCATCAGTCGAGGATAAGAAGTATGAATTCACAGAAGCGAAACACCAGTCCCTAAGCCTTCACGCTTACTCACATGAACGGCAAGACGGAGGTGATAGAGCTGACGAATCTACCTACCTACCATATCACGTTCGACCCAGTAGTGCAACTCTTCTTCGAGGATGATCGCTATTTCGACCTATTCTGGAGGACTGGCCCGGCTGGCTGGCTGGGCACCCCTATGCGCAGAGCCGCTTGCCGCCAGCAGACCAGGCCCAGGCGACCTTTGTCGGGTGCGTCGTCGTCACGCGTGGAGCAGCTACCATGTTTTGTGACCACAAGCCACCAACGGTAAGGTCGACCCTCGTCGGACTAACGGCGAACGCCTCTTTGGCATGTACCGATTATACTCCCCGTCCTATATTGGGGAAACCTAGAAGTGATCCTCATTAGTAAAGGTTGAAGCTGAGACAGGATCAGCAAGGGGAGCCCCGGCAATCCCCAGTAGCCCCCCACTAGAATCGTATGCCGAGATATGTCGTGGGCCCACGTCGGCAGATCACTAACAGTTTCGGGATTGCGATCGATGTTGCAGAGTCCAAAAGCGCTTGTTATGTTGAAACGATTCGTGTACCGTTTATGGAGAAACAACAGCGTGCGCGTTCGGCCGAAACTGACACTCGGGCCAGCACCGCTTCATCTTTTCAGCTCAGTTCTTACATTATCCGACCTACGTTTAATGAACCTTCACTCACATGGAAATTATAAAAAGAGACCGATGCTTCCTCTCGAATTGGCCTGACTACGCCCGAAACCTAAAGCACTACATACAGTATACTATGTATGCAACATGCTCGGGCTGGCAGGCTGGTCAGGTCAGCCCTAGTCATTCTTCAAATCTGTCAATCTGAGCTAATTAGAAGGGCCCCTGGTTGAATGGAGAATAGAGTTCACGATCAAATAGGCAATTTCATCGATAGAATTCGCTGCCCCAATTGAACTTGGCGTACGCCAGATGACCAAATTCAAAGAACAGGTTTGAATGCAATCGTGATTTATTGGTATCGTGTCGCAAATCATCACTCGTGGCAAACGCGGGACATGCGTGTCCATAGCAAATATGCGATGAACGTGGTCCGCGGTTTGAACAGCCTCCGAACCTTTGAACGCCGGAGAAATCATCGCAGCAAAAACACGGTGAAAGCAGTCGCGAAGCCCTGTCATGGTTTCCCTTTTCTACTCGTCTAACCAGTCCAGGAAGTCAGGGGTGAAGTAGCTGATGACTATGGTGGCACCAGCCCTCAGAATACCCTCCGTAACCTCGAAAGCCATAGTCCTCAGGTCGAAGACGCCTGCCTTGGCAGCGGCGTGCACCATGGCAAACTCGCCGCTGACATGGTAGGCGGCAACGGGCAGGTCCCTGCCAAGCTCCTTGGCGTCACTGATAATGTCCAAGTACTGGCTGGCCGGCTTGACCATGATGATATCAGCGCCTTCGCCAATATCACGAACAATGGCTCGTCTCGCTAAGCCGCGGCCACCAGGAGGCAACTGGTAGCATCTGCGGTCGCCGAATGACGGCGCAGAACCAGCAGCGTCGCGGAAGGGGCCATATAAGCATCCAGAGAACTTGGCGGCATACGACATGAGCAGAGTTTTGTGTGCAATTCCCTCCTCAATGAGCTTCAGCTTGATAGCCCGGATACGACCGTCATTCATGTCCGAAGGGGCAACACAGTGAGCGCCTGCCTGAGCATAGGCCATGGCGACATCGGATATGCGATCCACCGAAAGCTGGTTGTTCAGTGTCCCGTCGTCGCGCAGAATGCCACAGTGGCCGTGAGACGTGTACTCGCAGAGACATACATCCACGACAATGAACAGTTGAGGGAACCGCTGCCGCAGGAGACGAATGCCCTGAATGACGGGTCCCGTTGGGTCGTCAGCAGCGGTACCCAGGGCATCCTTGGTACCCTGCTTGAGAGGAACGCCGAACAAGATGACGGAACGAAGGCCCTTTCGGACCAAGGGCTCAAGGAAAGGGACCAGCTTATTGACACCTCGGCGATACTGGCCCGGCAGAGAGGGGATCAATGTCTCGTCGTCTTCGATGTCGGATATGAAGAGAGGGTAGATGAGCATAGACTGTAGTCGGAAAGCGGATATTAGCCTCTTGAGCCCAGCATGTACTGCGTGATTGCCTTTTCAACTCACCTTGGTCAGTTGGCGCTCAGCCTGCCATGAGCGGGCGAGAAGGGTGGTGGTATCCGCCATGCAGCTGGCTTCCGATGTCGCCAGCGATGCTGACACTGGTAGCAGCCGTACTGGTATAAGACATGGCGCGAGAAATATGCGAGGTGCGATCGTCGACGGTAGAGACCGAGGGAGCCTGGCCACGAGGTCGGCGTGGGCCATTGGCGTCGCGCATGGAGAGATCTTGCACCAGCGTAGAGAACGACATGATGCAGATGGAGGCTGGCGGTGCTGTAAGTCACTGAGCGTCGTCTATAGTGCCAGGAGGTGATGATATTCTCCGCCGCGGAGATTCAATTGATGGGTGGCGGGTAATTGTAGCGTTTTCGGTCTTAGGGTATTCGAAACAGGGACGGACTCCAAAATCGCGAGGGGACCAATGAAGGCACTGCGAACAGGAAGAAGCGTATTAATCGTACTCGACGGTCGGAAGCAAAGAAGGGAAAATCAGCTGGAATAGCAGTAATCGTACAGGGAATTGGGACGGTGTTAATGATGGATGGAATTGTATCACGGATGACTGGCTGGCTCCTGCTAATCCATTTATTTTTCGCCCCACCAACTTGTGCACCGGGTCGGGGAGGTTTCGGAGGGTCCAGAGTGCCCCGACGCCCCCCAAAAGTACTGGCTAAACCTACCAAAGCACAGAATTGTCCACTGGGGAAGACGGCGGATTCTCTTTCCCGACCAATCAAAAGCTGAATGATTACAAAAATCCAACCGCATGTACCGAGGACCGCAAATGCCAAGGCCGAAAGCCGAGTCGCGTAAGATCCATCATTTGATCCTTATCGTGGACTGGCCTCGGACGAGACGAACCGGTGTTCATGTACTTACCTACTTGGGCAAGGTAAGTGCCAATCAAGTGCTGCCCGGGGGCCGCAGACTCGTTGCTCGTAGCAGTGGCTCATAGGAACACCAAGGCCTGAGCAAAATATGTTTTGAAGATATGTGTTTATTGGGTACGATGTATGATGGGGATGATACCAAAAACTTTGGATATAGCCAAGCAACTATTGGCTTCTTATTTTATACCATCGTCGTACTCGAGTGTTCGCATGCACTCATGAGGTCTCATTTGTTTGCCGTCATCCTATATATGAAGGACTACATGATGAGACGGACCGCTGATGATACCCAGACATCCAAACTACATAGGTATATAGTACTTGTAAACCCCTGAACTCCTACGCACATTCCCATGGCTTGCATGAAACCCCATCACAGTCCGGAGAGCACGCTCTGGATGCCGACGCTCTTATAATCCTCACGATTTTGGATATATGTCTTGAAATCGGCCTTCGCCAGTTTCTTGCTGCCTCCACTTGGGCCCGTTGCTAGATTTCTCGACCTCTCGCGCAATGCCTCGGGCCCGATAATGAAGAGGTATCCGATCTCCGTCAACAGCTCGACGGAAGTCTCAGCATCCTTATTGAGGTTCCATTCCTTGAGCGTCGCCACATACTTGGATATATCCTTAGTTACCATGAGACCACCTGCTGCATTGATCTTGTACTTCTTGTAATGTTCAATCAGCAGGCGCTGGACTGATAGAGCTAGTTCACTGCTGAAGACTTCGAGGTTCGTACCATCGATAGCTTGTGATGTAAGGGTGAAGGTCCGAGACAGGAAACTGCAGATGGCGTTGCAGGTTGGTGTTTGTAAGGTCTCTCAGAACACTCTCATCCTTGGGGAGATAGTCGACCTTCTTCTGGGAAGCGAGCGACTTTGTGACCCAATTGAGTAGGACATCAATGGTGGATTTCATAATGTTATTTGTCTTCTTCTCGATCGACTCAATGCCCATTTTACTTTGCGCTTCCATACTCCGGCGGACGGTAGTATTGGCCTCGGCCAGGCGAATAAGGACGGTAGTGATGAAGCGTGACATGATGCTGGCGATTGTAACAGCTGGGCGGATCGAAGGTAGATAAGTGAGGTCGGGCTCTGTCTTAGAGTTCTCCTGGGCAGTGGCTTTCTCCAATGCAGCATCCAAGCCAGTCTCAACGTAAACTTGACCCATGCTGGCCATGAGAAGATTGAGAAGCGTTGCAACATCCTTGGGCGTATCGCTTGGGCTGCCCAGCTCCAAGGTTCGTCGGACACTCTCCGCCAGCCAAGTCATCATTCGCTTGGCATTTGCAGTGCTCAAAACTCCATCCTGGTCTGAAACCTCGATGTCGTTCTTGTTTTTGTCGGTCTCCTGGACTCCAGCCACCCTCAACATCATCTCCTTCTGTGTCTGTGTCAAATCTGACGAGTCCAGCCGTTCTAGATAGGCATCTTTGGCGGACGCCATGAGTTGAGAGCCCTGCTGGGCCAAAGATGCCATGAAACCCGTTGGCGCCTTCTTCCTTCTCGAGTGATAAATGTTGTATTTGAAGAGCAAGGAGTTGTTCATCTCTTCTAAGCTCTTCTTCTCCTGTTCGATATATGAATTACCAACTATGTATGGCACAAACAGTTCCTCCATCTGCTGGTCGAGAGTCTGCGATATCTGCGCCGAGCACGGTTCTGGATGTTCTGTGAGACCGTGTGCCTTGAGGTCTTCTACCAATGCACTGATATAGTTTCTCGAAGAGTGCAGCGAGCGAAGGAACGCCAGTGATGATATGGTATCTGCCTTTTCCAAGACCATCTCAAGTCTTTGCTGGATGGATTGCTGGAAGATCCTTTGGATGAACTTGATCAACACCGTCTCGTAGTAGGGGAATGCCCTCTTAATGATGAAAGACTCCTCCTGCATAATAACTTTGACCTCGTCAATAAGCGACTGGAGGCTCGGCTCCACCCTGGCGGATCCGAGTCCGGGTCGGCAAGCTGTTCAAAGGATTCATCATCTGTCGTGACTTCCTCTGTAATCAGCTGGTTGCGATCGATGAAGAACTGGTGCTGATTCACGAAAACGGCTATAACGCTAGCGCCTCCGTTGAAGTCGTGCAGCACCTTGGCACACTCCATCATGTCGTCGAAGTTCTGTTTGCGGTAGCTGTTATTGAACTGCTTGAGCAACTCTTGTTCAAGGGTTTCGCAAAACTTCTCCAGCACCTCCCTAGTGTTGTAATTTGACCTGAATGCGCCAGCGACTCCGTTGGTGACCCCGCGGCCATGCCCATTTGTCTGTCCCCACGCTGCAAGATCCAGCCGCTGGCTGATACGCATCAGTTGGTGCGCAATCACGGCGCATCTCACTTTGTTGTCGGCACCACCCTGTCTTTGGATATCTTGTAGGGATGTCAACTCGCCCGTTTCGCCGACTTCGAGCCAGCATTGTATGAGGAAGTTGGCATCCAGGGCCCTCCTTCGTTTCCTATCCAGCTCCTCCAGCTTTTCTCCTATCTGAACGGCGATATTTCCCCCTCCGCTCGGGTCATTGCGACTACCTCGGTCCATAGTAGTGGGATTATTAAGACTGATATCGAGGTCTTCAAACTGTTTGATCGACTGATCCAGCTTCAGACCGAGGGTATCAAGTGTTTGGTCATGTTGCACTTCGGCGCGCCGCACCTTCGATTGAAGATCCGACTCCTTCTCTTGCAATTCCTCGGAAAGGTTACCGAGGCCTTGAAGCGCATCTGTGGCGGCGTTGTCAGTAGATTGCTGGTTCCGATGCGACCGTTTGGGGATCGAGGGCCTACATACTCTCAAATGTCCGAATCAAGGGCTTTGGATCGAATGCCTGCTGGTTGGCCGGGCCCGATCGGCGATTAGCAGGAACGGCGCTTTCGGCAAGGCTATCGACGAAAACTCGGACGATGAAATCCTTATTGGAAAAGTCGTCGAGAGTGAAGCTGGGCCCCCTGGGAACAGCGCCCTCGACCCGGAGCCGTTCCTCTCCATTTGGGTGCAGGAACTCTCAGATTCGAGGCGCTCGACTACATGGACATGGGCGCATAAGCTCGGGTGAAGGCGTGCACTTCGGGACTTCGGAGGAGATGGTGTGAGATGGTTGGCCTCTTGCAAAGTCGGGATTCGTTAGGGGTCGCTGCCCAATAGGCCTGTCTTCGTTGAATGTGTTGGGACGCGTATTGAGCTTCCGAGGTGACGGGTCTGGATTCGAGGGCGGGATGGTTGAAGTGGCGGACAGGGGTGTAGCTGGTTGGTCAGGCATTCAATCAAGTAATTACATGCTTAGGCGTCTCTATCGTGCTGCGTAAGCCACAATCTGCTGCGAGTAGGTACGTCCCCCCGCATGAAGCTGTCCATCAATCAATTGATGTGGCTGAATTCCAATTGTACCAAGGAAAGAAAGGCCTGGTTGACGGAAATGAACAGCACCCAGACGTCAGTGACATCCGATTTGTGTTACGAGATCGTGCCTGCCCGATATTTCCTTCAGTTCACGTCGCTCGACTCTCTTCGTCTTCTTCATTCACCAAGGGCACCTTCCCTAGCCGAATTGATTTATTACACTCATTTGACCTCCTCTTCTGGAGCAACCTTTTTGCGGTGGCTAAGCACATAGCTCCATCATTGTTGATTTGGTTGTTTCTGGACGAGTTTCCCTTACTGCATCTCTTTCCGAAGTCATTTCTGAGGCGCTGTAACGTCCCGTCGTGTCTTGCTCGGATTTAAACATACTATTGTTTTTGTTGAGGTTCATCCATAACTGCATTCCCAACTTGCGCATCTTCTATAAGGAACGAACAAGTCGGTCCATAGATGCCATTCCAAACGAAGGACACAGGGGCCATGAATCCCCGGGAGCGCGAGGAGCTGCTTAAGGTCAGTCTTCCCTTCATGCCTATTCGCCTCACAAGCATGCCCAGGCATGATTTGGCAACGTAGAGGTGCGCGACAGAAGCTCACATAGCTTGAATATAACAGCCCTATCTCCCTGCAACACCTCGCCTGCATCAGGCTTCGACTAAGAGGAAGCAACATAGCAACAGTACCGCGTCTGGTTTGGGCGTTAGAAATGTCCTGCGGAAGCAGCTTTACGCACTTTCCTTCGCCTTGATCCACGCCATCTTTTCCGTCTACATCCGCATCCGCATAGCGTACCATGCTGTCTACCTCCGCATCGTATCGGTACTTTACTACCACCACCATACCCCCGAATACATACAGCGCGACGTCCAAGGCTTTTCGCGATTGCCCAAACATCTCAGCGTGATCCTGAGTTTGGAGGAGGGCGGTAAACGTGTGGATGCCAAGGAGAAGCTGATCAGCGAAGTTGCCGATATTGCAGCATGGTGCGCCTCGGCGGGCATACAAATGCTCTCCGTGTATGAAAGGACTGGCATTCTGAAAGATGAGATGCAACAGAGCCACCGCGAAATCGCCGCGAAGCTGCGCAACTGGTTCGGCAAGTACCAGGCACCCGACCTGCACTTGCACTCGCCCAACATGCCTGTCGTCCACCCTTCGTACTACAGCGCACCGGCGCATAAGGGAGCTGGCGAGTACGGAATCGCTATCATGCTGGTATCGGAGGAGGATGGCCGTGAGTCCATGGTTGACCTGACCAAGGTGTTGACGGTGATGGCGCAAAAGAATAAGCTCAGCGCTGCCGACATCACATCAGACGTCATAGACAACGAGCTCACCAGTAGTGTCATGGCCGAGCCCGATCTGTTGATATCGTTCGCGCCATATGTGGATTTGCAAGGCTATCCTCCTTGGCAAATACGGCTGACAGAGATCTATTGCGAGCAGGATAATCAGAGCGTTGAATACCAGGTCTTTGTCAACGCTCTTCGGAAATACGCACAAGCCACCTTTAAACTAGGGAAGTAGTTGGCCTTTTGGAGAGTTGTGCTGTACATCATTCCTCCTCATTGGGGGAAGAGGTGAGATCTGAGCAGCTCGGATCGGTTTGGTTGTGGCACTATGGGGCTCAAAGAATCAGAGCGACACCGCAGTACAATAGGGGAGTGGCGCTGCATCAGGAAAGTTTCAACTTGCCCTATGTTTCGAGGCTTTTCGGCGCCGGCACCTGGGAAGTATAAGGAGCTGGAATCCACCGCCAACCTGTACACGAATGGATGGATTTCCATGGGTGTTGTTTGTGTAATTGGGGTGAGCAAACTACATTGAGAGTTACACCAGCAAGGCGTACATATTATACCCATTAATCAATCATTACAAGTTCTTCCTCCACGGCCGCATCTCGCGATTCACAGTGTCCCATTTGTAAACCGGTCCTGTACCAACATTATAGTTATAGTAATTATCCGTACCGGGTTTAACCAATGCTCGTCGAAACGTGATATTGATTCGACCACCGTCGGTAGCATTCTTGCCCGTACGCTTCGGTATTGAATGTAACCAGTTGGCTTGTGTAGGCCCACGCATCAATATCATATCGCCGCTCGCCAGGGGAAGCTTCAGGGGCTTCGATATAGCGTTCTTCATAGCCTCTGTATGTTCGCCTCCCGGCGGCGGAGGAACAGGTTTGTGTTTCAGGAGGAAGTCTCTGCGCGCGCCCAACGAAAAACCCGCGATGGCGGGCAGCGGCCCGAGGAACCGCTCGTCATCGCTGTGGAAGCTGATGCTGTCGGCCCCCGAGGCGTAGTAGTTCACCAGGCAGAAGTTGAATTCACAGCCGGTCGCCTCCTGCGCCGAGAGCCGCAGGTCGTCCAAGCATTTGGGGATCGGGCGAGGCTTGTACCTTGTGTAGAACTTATCGGCGCTCACGTCGCGGCCGGTCTTGGCGTCGAGTATCCTCGTCATGTCCCCTCCGCCGCCGCCGTCATCGCTACTGCTACTGCTACTGCTGAAGCGCGACGTGTCGTCGAGTCCGAACACGGTTGTCCACCGCGGCGTCCGGATGTGGGTCGAGGTCCCGCCGCGGTTGATGTCGTATTCGACGCGGTAGAAGGGCAGCTCCGACCTCAGGAACTCGAAGAGCGAGCGGGCGCTGCCGCCGCCGCGCGCCACGTATGGCTCGAAATACAGCAGGTCCAGGTCTGGCTGGTCGTTGATGACGCGGCCGAGGTTGGCTGGCCACGAGGGTAGCTCGGGCGCGAGGGCTGGAGGTAGATGGGGGATGCGGAAGGGGTATGCTGGGTGCGTTGAGTAATCATCGCTATTCCTAGTTGATTTTCCTGGTGCTATCTGGCTTGTGTCTATTTCTGTTGCAACATACTGAGCATCATGTGGTGGCTGCCATGCAATACAAATCAAGTCAGTAGCTGTGCGCCTGTTTTTCCCGCAGAACGAAAAGCAGAGGTTGTTCCGCACTCACAGCAGCGTCTAGTTCCTTGCCATTACCACTTGTACTCAGGCCGTCAAGGTGCGCATCGTCCCGAGAGGTCTCGGGGAGCCAGTAGATACATCACGAGACTTCTTTGGCTTGGGAGCGCCAGCGCCAGCAGCGCCAAAGAAGGCTTCAATCGTGCGCTTTCTTGACATCTCTCGAACACGATCAACTAGCGAACCAAGGCAAGAAGAAAGTTATATGGCGTGAGGGAAAAGTCACTTGGATGCCTGCGATCGCAAATAGGTTACGCAAGACATTACAGAAATAGATAGAGTTAATCGCGGTCACGGTCCAATTGTCATGACGTGGTACACCTTGGCTTCTCAAAGTCTACTATATCATATCAGTGGCGCACCTGAGGCAAAATGTAAGTTAAGCATATATGCATACTTCATTAGCTATGGATAAATAATGACTTCTGGATGGGGTAGCAGGCCGCATGGCGTATAGCTGGACTTGTACCTGGAGTATGTAGCGTTATGACGGCATTGACTGTCAGCCTTGCAGCTATAGATCTCAGGTAGCAGGGCTTGCAGGGGTGGTTGAGATAATTGAGGGGTCCCTGAGACAAAAGTTTCGCGGGGAGTCTTCAGCCTTGTTGGGCAGGATCCATAGATCAACGAGGGGCATTTCCACCGAATGAACATTTTGTGGTCGCAAATAATTTTGGACCGCCGAAGATACTTGAACAGATTCAGAATCGACGTGGGAGATGGCGGTGAGTTGTTATCCCACTCATACCAAGTTGCTCCTAAAAGCCCGTTTGGCTAAACTAATGGCTGTGCAGGCCACAAGATCCAAGGAAGAAATGAATGGTTTCCGCCCCTCGGTCGCCCGCGCCGTCGCGGGCGTCCTCGACCGGTCGCTCTTCGCAAAAACGGTTCCATTGGCAGCCGCCATCATCTCTGAAAACAAGCTGATATCGCGATATCGAAGGGACCTGGAAAAATCCAAGGAAATTCTCTCAGCCGACCGTATTTCAGCGATTGCGCCCCATCCTGACAAATCACTCGCATCCCAGGGGAAGAAATGTTTGCTTCTGAACCCCGCTGTCAAGCCCACGGCCCCCGAGACCTGGGGTACGGTCCTGAAGGAAGGGGTTGACAAGTCCGAGTTGGAGGTGATTCCTTACAACCTGAATTTAGACTACGAGTACTTCAGCGCGCTGGACGTCTTGTCTGTGGTCCTGCCGCCGGAGCTCCATGACGAGATCCCCAGTGGCTTCAATATTGCTGGTCACGTGGCACATCTCAACTTACGCGAGGCCTATCTCCCCTACAAAAATTTGATAGGGGAGATAATCGTCGACAAGAACCCGCACATCCGAACTGTGATCAACAAGGTAGATAATGTGGGTAGCGAGTCGGAATTCCGAACATTTGCGTACGAAGTGTTGGCAGGCCCTGACGATCTTGACGTCGAGGTGCGTGAGAACGACTGTTCGTTCCACTTCGACTATTCCAAAGTGTACTGGAATAGCAAGCTGGAGGGGAGCATACACGTCTCATCAGATCATTCCAACCCGGTGAGGTCGTCTGCGATGTCATGGCAGGGATCGGCCCCTTTGCCGTGCCGGCGGGCAAAAGGGGTGTTTTTGTATGGGCCAACGACATGAACCCGGAGAGCTACCGGTATCTCCAAGAAGCAATACAACGTAACAAGGTGGGGACGTACGTGCGGCCCTTTAACGAGGACGGGCGCACCTTTATCCACAACGCGGCCGACTCGGTGTATGCCGCCTCACAGGCTGGCGACCACGCACTTATACAGACCAAGGTACGTCGCCACCTTCGAGGCGCTGCCGGCACCGCAGATGAGACGCCACCACCTCAGAAAATTCCCGTCCCACCTACCATCTCGCACTTCGTCATGAATTTACCAGCGATGGCTTATACCTTCGTCCACCATTTTCGTGGGCTTTATGCTGGGCATGAAGGGTTATTTGCACCCAACACGGAGACCAAGTTGCCGCTTGTCCACGTCCATTGCTTTGCGCTGAAAAGCGATGACGAAGTCCCGCTGCTCGATATTTGTGAACGTCTGACCAGCAAGCTCGGCGTCAAAATGGTGCCGGGCGACGCTGAGAAGCCGGGCGAGGTCAGCATACACAACGTGCGAGACGTCGCCCCGGCCAAACGGATGTGGTGTGCGAGCTTCAGGCTGCCAAGAGAAGTCGCATTCGCAGCGCGAGGATGAGGGAGACCAATACGAAAATCTACATATGCTATGCAACCATACCCATGTTGTTCACTACTCACGGTGGTGATGTATGACTCCACTCTTATAGAGGCGTCTAGATGAACGGGTCAGAATGCAACAGCGTCCAGCCACCACCGGAGGCTGATGAATCTGACCCAACTTAGCCAACTATAGCTGACCGGCCACTTCTCCGGATATTGACCAATCTGTTTCGCTGCAGCCGGATAAGCAAATTAGCACGATATGTATGCTCGATTGTGTTCTGACCATCATGTTCAGGCAAGGCCCAAGTTCTATCGTGGCGTTGCTGGATTCAGATGCAGTATGCATGATCGTTACCTCCATATGTATGTCACTGCGGCGCGCATAACGACCAGAACATTACCCTGTTTATATTGGCTGTTCTGATGCGCGTATGACGTTGCCAGGTCCTAGATGAGCTCAGATAGACGGTCCTATCTCCCTTGTCTGGCTGGCAGGGGATCACGGAGACGAGGATGAAGCCCCGAGGCTCCTCGCTTCTCCGCGTGGTTGACTTTGTTGACAACACCTTCACACCACTGGCTGTGGTCGTTGCATATGTATGCAGGTTTGTAACAGTCTTGCATCACCTAGTGGACTCTCGGTAGGATTGCAGCAGGCGAATAAAAGAGCGCAACGGGCCCCTGGATGCAGCTACTCGCCGTGCTTCGATATGTTCGAAGGAGTGGCTGGGAATGCGACGCATCAGTGGTCCAAATCGGCCGCCCAGCCTCAGGGTTGGCAGCTGTGACAGCTACTTCCAACACATCCGAAGAACTCGGTATGAAAGAAGAGGTCTTGTTAGCAGGCTTTGACAGGCGCTCCGATGTCCATGGCGTTTATGCGTCATTGACGGATCCCTACCTGTAAGCACTGCAGCCTCACAGCGGGGATCCTGCGTCCTGTGTCCTGTATCTGTATGGGTCGATTAAAATGTAGCAAATATCGTGAAACCTCCACACAGGCTGAGCGAGAAGAAGAGCCTCTCAGGTCTCTTTCCCTATTATAGTACAGCCAACAGGACATGCTCCAGTCCCAGTGGTTGGTCACTAAAGGCACATCAGGAGTAGGCTACGGCGTAGTACTCGACTTGCATATTGCAGCAGAGTGGGTGTGGACCTCATGCAGGCTAGATAGCCAAGCCTGGTTCGACAGGCAGGGTATCGAAAAGGTTTTAATACTAGTATTTCAGCGAGGATTGATTCGCCTGGCATCGATAGCCACGATATATCGATTGATAAGGGTATCGCCCAGCAAACTGTTGATTCGTGACAAGTCTCCTGGCATGCATAGATACGAAAGGCCAAGACGTAGACATGATGACAACCAAGGGAATCTGGGAATTCCTGATCGACGGTCAATAATACCTGTTATCGTCGCGCAGCAGCTATATTATTTGTCAATTCCTTGATACCGTTGACATGATCGCTACATTATAGCTAATTCCAAGGCCAGCAAGGTACAATCAATGGCGAGAGTTTAAGTGGTATCTGGGCTTTGCAGTGCGACCCTCCCTATGTATGTCAGTATATGCGCTGGTGTGGCTTGCATCAACGCAATGTCGATTAAACCATGACGGCCGACCGGACGCGGGGCAGGGGCAGTATCCTATCGCGGATTTCCAGATCGAGTATCCCCATGAGGGCGCAGATAGCATGCAAGATGCGCAGCGAGGGTTATCTTTTGGAAATAGTTGGCAAGGAGCAAGCAACTGCCAACCCGGAACTGGAGATTGATTTGCAGTGCAGCTGTTTCACGACAGTGCATCCTTTCAGTAACCAGTTCGGTCGAATAGAGGAGGAAGAAAGAAAACACCGATAATTTGCGAGGTAGCCCCGCGACTCTGGCGATCTGGTGTCCCACCCCCTCCCGTTCAAGTGCGGTCCGTGGAGCCCCAGACCGGTGTAGCAGTTGAGACGTACGTGGTGGACGACGTTGCTTGAACCAAGTACCTATCAACCGGTCAGATCAGTGCCGTCCCCCTTCATGACATGCTCCGGTGGTGGGGAATTCCTTGGTTCCGACCGGGTCAATACATGTTGTCGCAAGTCGCAAGCGCAGTGTGGAAAATGTGCCCGTAGCCGCGGATAGTAGAACGTTGCTGTCCGGTTGGCCGAGTCCTAGAGAAACTCACGCAGGTAATGATGGAGGCCATCTACTACTTGCTGAATGTGGCTAGATACATTACATAGAGTTTAAGCAGCATGTGCCTGAGGGGAACTGCCAAGCCTGTCACATCATCAGTGGACTTCCAGGCTCAAGCCCCCCAGTGTATGCCGTATCACTCGCATTGCAAGACAGGCGTTGGGGCGGGGCCTGCTGTACTCGTAAGAGTTCAGTCCTCTGTACGGATAGTAGCCGGCAAATCGGCAGCAAGAGTTTTCCCTTCTGCTCTCCGTAGAAGTGCATCAACACGCCTCTTCCAAGGCACGTTTGCAGACGAGGTAGGCGAATGGCCGAACGCCCATTCCACTGCATGTGAGGTACTTTGTTATCTGAGCATCTCATATTTGCTAGATACCTAACCTAGTCGAACTCCGTCCGAGGTTCAACAGCAGACTTATTGGGTAATGCCCTACGCGGCCTTTCCATAGGTTACTTGGGGGAATTCAGTTACTAATCCGATTCTCAGTCCCGGTGGCTCAATGTTAGAATCGAGATTGTAGAAGAGTACCAAGCGGGCAGTCAACGTCATTGCAACCACCGCGCCGGTTATGGTCTGTAGGTAGCTCAGCTGGCGATCAACAAGAACAACCACCCGAGACGTTCCACTTGCGCAGAGTAGTGCATTCACAGGTTGCAACAGACAGCGCTTATCAAAGTCCGGGGGCCTTGTTGGTGTTACCAGGGCCTTCCGCGGGGAAGCCGGGGCTGATTGTCGATCAGGGTCTAATAAGCTTTTCGACTACTCACCATCATTCACCATGCCGTACCGTCCCACACTTGACCACCGCCGTCCTCTTTAGCCCTCCCTGCGGTCGAGTGCTATGCAACGCGGATAGTCCGCGAGATATAAGAATGGCGATATCGCGCCGGGGTGCGTTTACACGCAGGCGTGCATGTGTGGCGCTGTGTCTAGTGAACGAGGCCGCGTCAGGTCTCCCATACTGTCTAACAAGTCTCACGAGATAGGGCCCTTCAGGCGTTTATAGCCTCAACGGTGTTCGAGGATAAGAAGTATGTAGACACCCTATCTAGTCGAAGGCAGTTTAACCAAGGTGTCACAAATAAAACAACTGATGCTTGCTTCAATGTTCCTGATATCACACCAACTATATACATCCCAAGGATTCCGACGGGGTCAGGCGAAGTTCCGTCTTGTCATTCTGGTTTCAGCGTATGGCCATATCTCTATCGGGCTCGAACGGGGTAGATGTGTTGCGTGACTGCTAGCTGTATGTGCCTCGATATATTGGCATGCATTTGTTGCATGGTAGTTGGGCCTACCTGGACTCCTTTTAGCATTGCCCTTCAGGTGATATACCCATACATATGGGGTGATTTGTGACCTGAGTCAACCCTGCTCATGTCAACTCTATTAAATTTCTGGAGTTAGATGCCGAATGTTGCACAGCAGCAACTTTAACCCCACGACCTGGGTTCGAATCGTTTGCACATATGTGGAAATTACATAGTTGACATTCCCCGTGCGTTGGAGATAAGGAGAAAGTATAATGCTTCGAAACCCCCAATGAGTGGTGAAGTAGGAAATCCCGCAATATAGCGTCAAGTCAAATTCCCGCTTGAGGCTCTTATCAGCGGCGACACTACCCACGTAGAGTTGGGGAGGAATGATAAGTGTCAGGACTAGTCGCAAAGTTCATAATCTGCACTTCCAAGACGCGTTATCGGGTCGAGGGATCAGGATGCGGCGATCCAAGCAAAGAGGGCGCTTGGTAGAAGGCATCCTATCTCCAACAGGCCTGACACCACCAGTCTGACCTTTTGTGGCGAGCTGTGCGGTCATTCGTAACTGAAACCGAGAGTTGCTAGCTGTAGATACGCCATCCCAAGCATAGGGGACTTTGGCTGGGGCTCTTATTGCTACAGTATGTTCTTAAAAAGGACTTTACGTTGTTTTAGTTCGAAGGATAACCCAGGCACCGTCTGCTCCACGCTGCATGCCCCCGGAAAGAACCGGGACGGAGGGCACATCTCAACGCACGTATTCGATGCAGGCCTCAAGCCTCGCGGATACTTCCCGCTCAACACGATTCACGAGTGAAGTATATACAAGGGCGCTTACTTCCAGAAATAGGACGGAAGAAAGGCAAAGCCACTGCCCGCACCGGCCGTTCTCTCAAGGTGACCGCAGAGGGATATAAAGGCAGAAGGGACTATGTATGTGGTGGCCCAGTTGGACGCATGCGATGCGGACAGGTCCCTATAGCAAAAGGATTAAACTTGGTGACTGTTGTCTTGGCGCGTGGAGTATAAGACACGCATTCACGCGTACCTTGGTCTCTGAGTGGCTCTCGCAGGCTTGCACCAAATACCAAATAGTGCATCCCCCACATCTGTGCTACAGTCCGTAACAACCTTTCCGAGGTGCCGAGTTGCAAACTGAGTTTCCTCTGAACAGCCTCTGGAAATAGTTACGTAGACCTGACGGATACCTCACTCAGGAAGTTTCGAGCCTCGAGGAGTCGACGCGGCTGTGGAGAGGCGCCCGCCCTCGGGTACACCCCTGAGCAAGCTGGAGCACATAAGTTCGAAACCCCGAGGGCCTCAATCGGCCACTTACGATAAGTGCCATGTGGACTGGCTAGTCTATGGAAACTGTTAGTGAGGGGAGACGCTGGAGATGCGGCCCATTGAAAGTTATCCCCATCATTCTTGATTCTGGCCTGTTTAGCGACATCCACGTTGCTCACGTGGCTTACGCATTTGGCAACCAACTTGAGCAATCAGCTTGATCCCTTCCGAAGAGGTAATAAGCATTACTCGGAATCAAATGAGACTGTCGATGGGTTTCGGCGCATGTTTCAAACGGGCCTGGACATTTGTCTTCGCCGAGAACCTTGTGAGAGAGAGAGAGTTTAAGGGATATTGACGTCGGGAACCATTGTGTACGCAGTGAACACAGCGTAGGAAATGACCGCAACCCGTCGAGACTCGAGTCGAAAGGGCTGCGACAGCTTCTGTCGGCGATAATGATGTTGTAGCTATGGTGTTACATAACACGCAAAGGATACCTGCATACCTATGCAATGAGAAATTGCGTTGTTCGACATGATCGCAAATTGACAGTTGATGAAGTCTGCCCTACTGGGGCCCCCTAGGAACCTTCCCCTCATGCTGTTCAGCATGAAGCTGCCGGACGGCTTGAAGGATAACGGTAGAAGTGGATGCTGAGGTGCCAGGTATGGAAAGAGTTCGCGGCGGATTTGTGCAAACTGCGCTTCCACCTACCTGAGGTGGTTTACTCGCTTAACTCATTCACTCACTCAACATTACGAAAGAGAGAGAGCAAGATGATATGGGGCTCTACCTATCAACCTTGCTTGTCCACAAAAAAAGAAAAAGAAAAACCACGACGGCGTTACAAGGTTGGTGGCTATCCCAGTACTACACCTGGGCCCAGGACGGTGGATTGGCCGTAGAAGAGGCGTTAATCAAGTGAAAAAGGTGGGTGGCCATGAGTCTCGACCTTTTTTTTCTTTCCGTATTGGATGGACGAAGATGTGTGTGGGGAGACTTACGGCAAAGTTTTCTACCCCTGCTCCCATTCTTCCGCCCTTCTCGACCCGATTTCGTCCAGGGGGCGTACGGCCTAGAACTAAGAATGCGAGAATCCCTGCCTAGCTGTGATATATGTATATAATAGCATATAGCATGTACGTGTAGATAGCAAAACAGTGGGCAGTGAAGAGATTGGGTGCTGGAAGAATGCATAGCCTATAAACTGTGCGATGGGGTTGTACGATATACTACCGACGATCGAGTTCCCATCTCCATCAAGGTGTTGGTTGTTCTACGTCTTAGAAACGGCAGGTCAAGAAATGATGCAAAAAGCCTCTAGACCCATTACATGTCTGTCTGTATCTTTCGAAGGCGATGTTATGGGCAGGATTAAATTAGATCCCATCAAGGTTGGTCCAGTTGGGCCTGTCTTCTACGTAGGTAGATTTATTGTATGACACGCCATGTGGAAAATCGTACCGTTATCGACGTCTCGCAAATCGAGTGAGCGAATATCGTAAGTTGGCTGGGTGCTGGCTGGTTTCCCCAGGTCTTAGGGGGCTCCCCACGATGTCTCGCTTGTTTTCTCCACCTGGAGATTACAGTATCACACAGTCTCGTTGGCGAATGACTGGACTGCGCAGCTAGGCGATGTCTCGGACCGTCTTGATCAATGCTGACATATATTTACATACTCGCTAACTCTAGCCAAGTCTCTACCTAGATACATAAGATATGCTGGGAGGTAAGAGTTCTGGAGGGACCTGGGAGACACCAAATGCAATTGATCAATGCATGGTATGGAAGTGAAGTGGGTAGACCTACTAGGTACATGTATGTAGCTTTTTCCAGTTCACTACTGTATTTTCGCCTTGACTGCAGTAGCTCAATTCACGTTTCCGCAGGGCTTCCATCAAACCCTGCTCCTCCATCCAGTGGCGTGCGCGCATTTCAGGAAGTAGTCCCCGAGCAGGCATACGCAGTTGATCATGGAAATTAGCGGCAATATCCTACCTACGGTACCTGTCTGCCTGTATCTCCTCCTTCGTGCCTCCTCCTCCTCCTCCTCCCTATGCGCCCGTCTCTTGAACGTTGAAAGTTGCATCAAACCATCGACTTGCTCTTCCCATAATGGGGCAAATGAATGGCTGACATCTACTTGGGAATCTGAGGACATCCTTGGCTTACATGCACACATATGTATGCATGTCTGAAGCTACTTAGATGGAAAGAGGGGAAATGGGCAAGTAGTGTTCAACGTTCTGCATGGCGTATGCATGGTGGGAGGTACTTGGGGATGCCGGCTTGATCCAATTGATCTACCAGTGGCACTAGATTACTTATTACCTTGGGTTGTTATGATAAGTACGAGGGAGAAAGACAGCAACAATGGGATTGGATTCAATCGATCAATGGGTCAATCGGATTCCTCTTCGTGTTGCAGCGAGCGCCTACGACCTATTGGGCTAGCAGGTACACGCGGATGGGTCCCCCTAGCCCTCGTCGAACCCCCCCTCCGCATCTCTAGAAAAAACCGATCCTTGTCCATTTCCCATACCTACCTTCCGATCTCCCGGTAATTTTGCGGTTGGTCTAGCCAGAAGCCCAGAAGCCCAGAAGCGCTTTTGCATGCTCGCCCAGCAAAGTGCAAAGCAAGTACTCTCTCTCTCCGTATGTACTCCAGATACTTTTTCCCATCTGCCACTATCTCTCCAACCGCCCACCCACATCCATCCCGTGCCATCCACTCATACCCCTTCCCTTCGACATTTGCTGCCTCGCCTTAACTTGTGTTTCCCACACCTTGTTTTCCGTGCTTCTTGCATACATATCACGACGACCACCACCATCAAATCCTCTACTACCCCACGACCTGCATTCCGTGTCGTCCTCTAATAAGACCAGGCGGGAAACAAGCTAGAGTCTCCTTCTTATCCCGCTTGATCTCAGTCTTCCGCATCCGACCGACGCCCGTTGTCACCTATTCCATGTATATATCGGTCCTTTTGACGATCAGTATCCATTTCCTCTAGTTCGTCCATGGGCTCCAGGATTTCTTGGGCCGCCTTGACTTTCGTTTGATAACTTGGCCTTGGTTCGCAAACGCTGCCTCAATCACCCACCCTACCATCTTCGCCATACTTCAAAGGCGTTTACACCACCACACTGCATCTGGGCGCTCGAAGCTGTCTATTGCCGGTGCTGGCCTACTACATCACACCAGAGCATAGCACCACGCGACGTACAGAAAGAGGCTATGAATTCATCCTGAGAGAGGAAGAGAGAGACGAACCCCCAATAGCACCGGTACTCATGACGATTGCATCCTGGTCTTGAACGGGCACAGTTGAGTAGGAGGGCTTGGTTTGGTAGTCTACATAAGACTCTGGAGACATTCGTTCGATCACTTACCTCGCTCCCAACAATTACCACCACAGCAGACACAATGGCTGTCGTGCTATCCTCCGAAGACAATGGTCTCTTCTCGTCGTCCGCTCTCAGGCGCTCACAGTCGCAGACGAAGTTCATGTCTAAACACTCACAGCATTTCCACACGTCTGCATCTGACATAGCGGACACTTACCACCAGTCGTATCACATAATATCAGACTCCGATCCCTCATCGGCGCCGTCCTCGCCCGATACCGTCCACGCCGACTCGGTTGCTCCTTCTTATTCGTCCACGCCAGCTACAAGCCTGTCTTTAGACGGCCATTGTGAAGACGACGACATTCTACTCCCAACCTATGACGAGAACCCATTTTTTGCACCTCTCGAAGACCTGGAGGCCCCAGCGAGCCCACGGACTGGAGACTCGTACCCAGTCTCGCCCGTCGACCATGGGACGCCGACGACCCCGTCACGCCCAGATTCTCCCGAGTTAACTGATCACGCCGAGGACGACACCTTTGTCACACATCATCCTACTCAACACGTGGACTATTTGTCACACAACTGGAGGGAAGAAGACATATGGTCCTCATGGCGCTACATTGTGTCCAAAAGAGGAGAGTACAGCAACGCCTCGCGCCTCGAGAATGCCTCGTGGAGGACATGGATGAAATCCAAATACTGTCTGAAGACCATTTCTCCCGAGACTCTTAACTGGTAAGTCACTCGGAATAAACTTCCTTCTACGTCCAAGCTCTAATCTCCGCACAGGCTCAAGGACTGCGACGTAACGTGGCTGTATGGGCCGCTGCAAACGCGGCAAATCAAACTTTTCTCAATGGATGCGGAGCACGGCAGCAATTCGCTATCGAGATGTGATTCTTTCATCAAGAAACCTATCTTGAAGAAGCGGAGCATGTCTGAAGTCATGCTACAGAAGTCGATATCTTCGTCCTCTCTGCTGAAGCAGGCAACGGCCGCGGTCCAAGCTCAGCAGGATGGCCCTACCCGAGTATCCAGGCCGATTCTCCAACGGGCAGCCACGGACTTTGCTACCTTCCCGTTTGCCTCGCGAAAACTCAGCCGCGTGAATACTAGCTTGATCCCCTCGACCAATTCTTCGGGGGCTATCTCGCCATCGGCTGAACGCAAACACATCCACTTCGATGAGCAGGTCAAGCAATGCATCGCTGTTGAAGCAAGATGTGATGAAGATGAGGACGACGCAGATCATGGCCAATGGAATTACGATGATAACAGTGATTCCGACGACGGCGGGATTATGATGAAACCCACTGCGTCGAAGAAGAAACCGCTGAGGGCGCGCAAGCAAGCGAAGGTGCCAGCGACCAATGAGAGCAAAACGATTGCCATGCTGCCATCTACGACGCTCAAGTCGAAGGATGGACTCGATGTCTCCCAAGATTCGGCTATGCGTCACAGCTCGGGCCCACTTCGGAGTCCCATGCTGTCTCCATCGCCATCACAGGAGACTCTGCGGCCCTGCAAGACCTCGGGCAGGTTTTCTGTTGGAGGTAGTGACGACGAAGAGGACGACGAGGGGACTGATACGCCAGTTTCCAGCCCAGTCGATCACCTTGCTCAAACTCGAGGTCCCAATTTGCAAAGATCAGCCTCTGTCAGCAGTCTTGCTGCAGAGCCCGCTGGTATGCGCCGGACCGAGTCAGGCATGTTAATGCCATATGACGAGGGCGACAATCAAGGGAACGAAGGCATAATTGGTCGTGTGATCGAAACTGTGAACACCGCCCGAGACATTGCCCACGTCATTTGGAATGTCGGATGGAAGAGGTGATTCTGATGCGAGCAGTTCTGCAGCATTTGTTTCCCCCAGATCAACGGGGTAATCTATACGGCAGCTTCACTTGTACAGCTGGCTTAGGGACAAGCCGTATGCCAGATCCAAGGAATCCATAACGACTTGGGGTCTACTATACTGATGTACGCATGGCTGTCTGCCCCGGGGTGGATGGTACCAGCCACCCATGTTGAACTTTTTCTTTTCTTTTTCTTGATTTTAAATGCATTGCCACTGGCGTTCGGGCGGCTAGGTTCTGCGTTCTTGCTTTGCTAGTGTTTTCATTATCAGAAATTCTAACGGATGGTAACAATTCGGCTGGAAGGACAAGGAAGGGAGGAAAGGGTATCGGTATACACGGGACACCCGAGGGCAATCATTGGCGTTCTTCACGGCATCATGTTATCTGGGATTCATGATATGAAATGAACCAAGACATGGCAAGAGAAAAGCGATTTTCGGAAGGTCTCATGGGGAATATCCACATTGTTGGCATCGATCAACTATTGAAAGGCATGAAGTGTTTGCCTGGATCGTTGACATTGACGATGCGAAGTGATCCGCTGGAACTGGGGAGGGCCAACCAACCTCGGCTACTCCTTGTGGCCTAGCGGAGGCAAGTTTGGGGTTTTTACTGGCTTGGGCGACGCGGAGCCATGATAGGCTTCCGATGTTCCAATCCTTGAGAAAAGCGACGCAAGCATCACGTGGGGATCGAAAGGGGCAGGACCTGGTCATTCTTGAGTGAACCTGGCCACGTCATGTCACCATGTCCCTAACGCACCCGACAGTGTGTGCATGTATGTACAGTTTGTCATGTTGGCCTCACTTCCAGTTTTATGCAAGTTACAATAAGTACAGATAGACCATGGGTAACACCGGTAAAATTCGGTGTTGTCGAATTAACACTTGAACAAAACTCATGCGTATCTGGTGATGCCTGGTGATGTCTGGTAATAATGCCTCGGCAACCGCCGTGTTCATTATTAGTTGCGCACCATGACCAGAAGATCTCTTACAGGTACGTACATGCGACAGGTCAGGCCGAGGGAAGATCGTCAGGGTTCTTCTCCGGCTGGGGGACCTGGGGGTCAAGTGACAGATGGAGTGGGGAAACTGACATAATGAAACACCCCGGGGTCGCATGCCTTCTCACGTAATCTGCCGTCGCGATTCATTCGTTTTTGAACCGTCACAGAAACCGTCAGGCCACAAGACTCAAGAGCCGGATTGGTAGTTGGGGACGGGAGATAGTATACATGTGCGTACGTTAACTACCTTGACCAGTCTACTCAAAATATGCAAGTCTCTATCCGTATCGTACACCTGGCTTCATATATACTAGGTACATAGATAGCCATCATGTCATGTCCATCCGACCTCGTAGTATACACTGGTGGTATTACATGCGCTGCTAATCTCCAACTTGTTAAATCTGTGTCGCACTTCTATGTTGCAGCAGTCGCAATGGTATAAGTACTACGGAGAGGAGAATATCAAATGTAGTAGGAAGGCTGGGTTTCAAGTCCCATCTTCTCCCATGCCTTACGCAGTTAAAGCGTCCGCATTGGGAGAGCCTGCTGCTGCTGCTGCTACCTGCTGCTCCTCAAGAGCACTAGCAGCGACTTTGCCCTCGTCTCTCTCAAGCAGCTCTATAGCCTCGACCAGGACTTGGTTGGCAGGCACATTGACGTCCTTGAGCTTGACCTTGAACACGTCGCCCAGCCGGACGTCAGCCATCTTGGACACGCCGTTCATGGCGTCGGGCCGCAGCCAGGCCTGGCGGTGGAACCAGTCTAGACGGCCGACGATGCTGCTGCGCCCGGCGACGTGGGCTACGGTAAACTTGAACGTCTCGGGCAGCGGCGCCTCGTTGAACTTCCAGGCGCGCACGAGGGCCTGCAGCACCCACTGCTCCGCCCCCTGCGCATTGTTGAGGGCCCGGATCTGCTTCTCCCGCACCCGCAGCATGGGGAGCATACGATCCAGCTTTGCGCGATCGAAGGGGAGGAAAGAGTCGTCCTTGTTGCCCACTAGGCTCTTGCCCCGCTTCATCTCCTCGAGGATCGCAGCTTCGATCTGCCAATGAACGATGAGATCGCCGAATCGGCAAAGAGGCGACGTGGCCTTGGTGTACATGTCAACACCCATGGTGAAATGGGGGCCCGGAGTTGTACTGATTTCATCGCCGCCTAGAAGTGCGCCAAGATGCCTCCACTGATTGTCCGAAGGCCGTACGCCGGCTTCCAAAAGGGGGTAGAATACCTTACGCGTGTACTGATGAATGAGCGACGCGTTTTGGGTGGCGTGCGGCTGCGAACGATAGAGGATCGGCACGCCTCGCTCGTTGCACCACTGTGCAGCTACTTCACCTGCCAAGCGCATCGAGTTTTCAACAAGGTCTGTGCCTTGGTTTTGAGGGAATCCCACAGTGATTGCAGGGTCTCCCACCACACTAATGAAGCCGTTCTCTAATGCAGTTTGTTCGGTGGGTTGAAGGTAGACGCGAGGCTCAGCACGAGGCTGGTAGAATGGGGTGGCGCCTTTCTGAAGTCGTTGCCTCTGAATTGCTTTACCAAGCTTGGACAAGAGAGCCAAGTCATCTTTCTGTCCTGCGCTGAGTTGATCAGGCTGCGTCAAGGCTCTTGCAGGGCTAGTCTGTTGTATCATGAGCCCAACGGTAAGTTGTTCAGAGCTCCATTGAGGATCCTTTCTTGTTTCGCCAAGGGCAATGTTGACCGCTTCGGGTGTGATGAAGACAACGTTGCCGAGTCTGCCTGGTGTGATCTTCCGGCCCAGCAGGTCTCCTTGGGAGTTGACCAGGGCGCTTATAGTGAGACAAGGCCTGTTCTTACCAAGGGAAAACTCGTCGGCACCAACGCCGGGGGGTAGCATGCGGGAATAGTGACCTTGCAGATAGACGGTTTCGGGAATGAGCTCTGCGTATTTGGCCACCCGCGACTCGACATCAATGGCGGATGCAGGATCTGCCACATGCACGTGAATCCAAAACTGATCAGAATCAGATTTTCGCTCAACAGAAACCCCATCGTCGATCTCTGTGGTAGACTCAGCATCAATGCAGTAGGTAGTCACATGGTCCCAGTGCTGCCGACGACCCTCAAAGACGTCCGAAACCATACCCTTCTCTTTCTCGCCTGAGATGTGTCGGATAAACCCGCCACCGCGCCGGACCTCGACGCCGGGGAAACGAATGCTATATCGGGACTGAATCTCCCAGGGAGGTATCCAGCCGACTTCTTGGAGAAAAGTCCACCCAGCAGTAGTGGTGAATCCCTGATCCTCATACCTGTCAAGGGCGCGAATGATAGCCGATCCCAAACATTGCAGGCTAGAATACTTCGGGAACTTTTCGTAGCTAGCCCACAGCTCTATGAATTGCAACACCTCAATATCGGTGGCAGTCCACTTTGGCAAAGGTCGCGTCGGCTTTGTGGATGGCCCAATCAACCCATGGGGCGAGGGCTTGCGATGTGCTCGGCTTTGGTCGATAGCTTGGCGAGCGGTCTCGATAAATTCCACCAAAGTGTCAGGATCACCCTTGCGTGATTTTCCCCTACGGTTTTCGGGCGTGGTCTCCACGTAGTCGCGCACCAGACTCTCGACTCTCTTGATAATGCGCACCTCGGACAGCGGGCTCACTTCAAACAAATAAGACCGCCGGTGGCCGGTCTGTTTGAGCGGTCGGAAGAACATCTCATCCTGTAGGATAGCCCTATGCACTGCGTACAATGCGGTGGCGCTAAACTTGTTGTTTTCTTTCGCGGTAGAGGGTAGAAGAAGCTCGGCAATCTCGTAGAGATCGAGATAGCGATGTTCCACGGCATCTCCAATGAAGCCGCTAGAAGAGTCCAGGGTTCCAGCATTTTCCTGATAGATGGCCTCAGCCGCTTGAGAGAAGTCGAGCATTTTGCGAAGAAGCGGAGCACCGGCAGTCCGCGACGGCCCATGACCGAGATCCTGCAGAGCATTGAGCGCCTCCATAGGTATATCTCCTGCGGGAAGCTCTGCAATGATGGCTTCGAGCTCGCTGGGTTGGGCAAACTTGGGCACAACAAATAAAGGGTTCACGCCGAGTCCAGAAAACCATTTGCCACTACTGGTGTAGAAATGCTCGAAGCCAGATATGCGGCCTAGGCACACGGCGAGCATAGGTCGCCGGGAACCATCTGAGCTGTACGATGCATTAGTAAAAGGTCAACGTGGAACATCAAGAGTGAGCCATACCTCAGTTCAACCATGTCGCCAGATGCCAGCATCGTATCGTCGGATCGGAGCTCAGAAAGCTCGTCCCCCTGAAACAAGGGGGAGTTGGCATCGAACTGCGCCATGGTTACATTCTGAGGGCGCGTGAGGCTGTTGGACAGGTCGCCCGAATGGGGGTCATCTGCCAGCATCGTTTGTGCTTCATCAGGATTGTCCCTCTCCCAGTGCCGCAGACGCTGCCGGATTGGAAGCTGGTTCCCCAATTTCTTCGCCCGATAGGCGGAAACTCGAGGGCTGCTCTTTGCATCCTGGTTCTGATGGTGCTGTACCGTGGCAAATCCCTGACATCAAGATCAGCTTTTATGCGCGGATGGGAACGCTCGAGTAAGTTTACCTACCCTGGTTTTTTTCAATGGCTGGTTCCAAGAGGCTTGATATGACTTTCTTGCCAAGTCTAGCCTAGGAGATGCAGCACTGGAAGCCAGCCTTCGGGAAGTGCATTGCCAGCATACATAGGACCGGCCCGATGCCTGTAACATGATGCCTCTCAAATATACGATGCGTGTCGTGTGCACAGCGCTGGTTGTATTGATACGCATGGAAATGCAAATGGAAGATTTCTCGGGCAAATTGAGGCAAGGGTGTCACGTGCTCGTTCAATGACCCACTAGCTCATGATTGGCTGGTTTCACTTGCAGAGAGTCGAGTCATCATCCAATGTAATCGATCGATTCCTATCATAATGGTTTGAGATGCCCTCACGGTCATACATCATTCGGATAAAGACATCAATAGTATGCAATAACAAATCGCGGTTGCAGCAATGCGCCAAGGTAGCTAGAGCACTGTCTACTTTGTATGCGGTTCTCAAATGGCGGCAAAATGGCAGGTAAGACATGTCCGCATGCAGGTATTTCGATGATAAAGCTTCCCTTGTTATGCTGAAGAGGCAATATAGTGACTACACAAGCTCAAAAGATGTGGCCTCCGCCTTCGTCGTCAAAGGCCCGGCAGATATCCTTTGTCTTTGGGGTTTATTTTTAGCCTCCCCCCCCCCCCGGGGACCCTTGATCTTCTGTCTACCTCGCCTTTGTTGATCCACAACAACACTCTTTGCATTATCAAGAAAAGAAAAAATGGCTGTTCGACGATACGCACTTCTTGCATTGGCCGGTGCCGCGCTGGCCCAGATGGAAGGCCAGATGCCCATGTCTTCTTCCGCCGCCGCCGCCGGTGCATCCACCATGCCCCCCGAGGCTGTACCGATGACCGATGCGGCCTCCTCGCCCATGTACTCCCTGCCCATCACTACTGATACGCCTTCGTCCGCGAGGGTATGGGGTTCGGCTCTGCTATGACCACGGGCATGAGTGCCTCGATGCCTTACGAAGAGCCCATGACGCAGACAACGACCCCGTCTTCGATGCCAATGGTCTCATCGCAGAGCACAATGATGGCCAGCAGCATGACGTCGAAGATGAGCACGATGACCACCATGCACACGACTGCGATGGGTGGCATGCCTATGGGTACTGGCGGGGTCATGTCCAACGGCACCTCTGGCAGCGGTGGCAAGGAGCCACCGATTTCCGGCGCTGGAGCGAATGTTCTTTCTGTAAGTTCTGTCATGTGAATAAATACCACCACACAGCTGACACTTCGCTAGATTGGGCTTTTCAGTGCTGCGGCTCTGGTCAGCACTGCCATGTTGCAGTGAAGTTAGGAACGACCTTCAACACTCCCAAAGTTGCGGTTGTTATGAAGACGGAGGCTTTCCGCAGCCAGCTAAATCGTGATGAGATACATCAAGGATATAGTCAAATTGGGCATCTGATTTAGAGAGTTCGAGGGGGTTATGGGAGGGATTATATTTATATCCATCAGCTATTACCGTACACATTTTAATGGAGTCACATCGTCTAGCAGCGTCGTTCCTAAAGTCGTGAACGGGTTAGCACTTTTGTAGTCTTTGACCCGTACTGTCCGCTCCCGGATCATGCAGCCATGCGTGGCTCTATGATCATGGAATATCGGAGAAAATGTGGTTTGCTCTGCGGAGACTTGCTTGAGGGACATGGACACAGGTATAGAGAGAATCAACCAGGAAAATAAAGGACTAGGCTGACATGCCATTGACCAGCTTCGAGCCAGCTCGGGACTTTCAAGGCCAGATCACCAGTTATATGGTATGTGCTGGTTGTAAGCTCTCGCCAGCTGAACCGAACGATGTACACCCGGGACTGTTCTTGATCAGTGTTTGTTTGTTTGCACTGATCAGATACAGTACCCAGTACCCTCCTTTATCAGCACACCGGAATACGGGCGGAACCAATTAAACAGGCAAGCGAGGCAATTCGATCGGTTGCACAGATACAAATCCCCTCTGGTCGACGATCTATTGGTCTGGCCAGAGTGATAGGCGTCGGGTCCATTGAGTAATCACGCCTATCCTAACCAAGTGAGCAGTCTTGTAGGGGTCGAAGATGCCGGTACTGGCCGGCAATAAGAATAGAAGCCGGGCAAGGAGAGGCCAGCGGTTGGATCAGCAGTTGGACTTACTTGATTCGAACCCAGAACCCACCGGCTATCGAAAGCTTGACTATCGGGTGCCAGCTGGCCAGGAGGTCGAACGAGGGCGAGGCTAGAGATCTCGCTGATGAACGATGAAGATAGTTAGTTGCCTCATTTACTTGTAGGCCGTGTGGGGAAGGAGGCTTGGAGACCCGACCGGCCCACGGTTCAAATGTTACCTTCTCCAGCAGGCAATTTGTATACGAGGACCGGGGGGTGTTGTTGGCGGGGGTCTCACGGAGCTCGCAAGCTTGGGAGCAGGAAACAGGCAAAGCGGTAAGGCGCAGCGGCTTACGTGGAGCCAGTGAGCTTAAAAAGGGGGAAATGGGCTGTAGTCAGATAAGGTTAGTCTGACAGAGATCATGATCTTTGTGGCGGGCAAGCTCGTAAACGCAGGTCTTCTCGAACGATATGAGAAGGCTGACCGACTCGCGGCAATTGCCAATGGCGAAGAAGAAGAAGAAGAAGAAGAAGAAGAAGAAGAAGAAGGGCTTCTACTCCTCCCCTGTGGGAGACGGAATACTTGTAGAAACAAAATAAATAAAATACATAGAACACATGTCAACGTCTGTGCACCCCTTGACAGTCAAGCCACGAGGTGTTTGTATTGATGCGTTATGCAGGCCCAGGTGGCCGGAAAAGGACAGCGATCAGCCCTGGCGGTTGTGTTTTCTTCTTCAACATAATTCTTTCTTCGAGCAAGCGGCCGAGCGATCGACGCTGTCGTTCAAAAGCGAACACTGGCCGAATCCATATCTGTAGGGCTATTGTGACTGCGTTCGGGCGTACAAGGCTCAAATCGCGAGCTTACTGTGCACCTCTCCCTACGCACAGGCATGTAACGAATGAAGGTGCTGATAAGCTCGACGATGAACAGAATCGATAGGTACAGTACAGTACAAGAGCACCAGATTGGTTCCGTGGGAGGATCGATTGACAAATGCAGAACCAATGGAGGTTGACCTTGCAGGGTTGAAGAAGTGCTGGCGCGAAGTTGCAATTTCCCAAGGTCGCCTAACTAATTTCCCATCTGCTCTCCGGACCACGCTAGCAGTGGCGCCGAGCATGTCAGCATGAGCTCCATTACAGCTCCGTGAGGGCACGACAACGGACTGACAGGATGGAACAGACGTACGGGCTAGCTCTATGTACGTAGTGCTCCCTGGAGTACCCTCCTTCTCCTTAATGCGGCTTCTCATTACATCCTGTTTTCTTCTTTCTACTTGTCACAGTACTATTTGGGTAAATGTCCAATTTGCCTTAGCCGTCGCGGTTGACTTGACACTCGCTGTCGATGACCCCCCTAGAGGTACACCAATGCAAGGGTCTTCATGGATCCCCCCTGGCCCGTTGCCACCTAAACAGCTTAATTGATTGGCCGCATTGAAGTTGCCGAGCGACTTATGCAGGTACAGCGAAGAAATATTGTACAGTACTGTAGACCAGCAGAATCCACATCACGCGGATGATGGAGCAGAGGCAGCGAGAACAAACATGTTCAACTCAATATGGTGAATGTTCGAGCGACCATCTGCTTGTCTCACTGTGCGCGCGACTGCGACAAACCTGTCAACGCGCCATTTCTCGTGGGCTCTCATGAGCCGGATTGATTGAGCGAGCGAAGCAGAGCAGAACAAGACGGACAGGATACGATCAACTAAATGGCTTGGGGACCCATCGCGGGCCAGGGTCATGAGGATCCCGGCATGACCAGCGGTGATGGGAGATGGGCGGGCTAAAGAAAGGTCAAGGTACCAAAAAACAACAACCATGTCAACCAAATTGGGTGTCCATTCTGTATGGGCAGCCCACCCGCGCTCATCTCCATCCACGCTCGCTCCCACCCCCCGTGAAGCCATGCTCCATGGGCTCGCTCTGATAATAAATGTACCGCGATCTGCCCTCGATCTGCATTCTTTTTCCTCCCTCTTCCCTCCCTCACGGAACGACCCTTGATGTTAATGCGATCCTCGTGATAGCATTCGCCAACTTTCGTCCCTCGTATACCCTAATTTCAACAACCGCTTCACTCTTTCAGCGGGCACTCGTTCATACTACGAAAATCCACGAAAATCAGACAGCAGCTGCTTATAATCTAATCGCTTTCGATCACCGAAGGAATAATGAAGGGAACTTACGCCGTCGCCGCCACCGCGGCCCTGGCCGGTGCCGCCAACGCCAGTGCCCACCGCCGCCACGCCCACGAGGCCTTCCACGGCTTCGACAAGAAGGACACCAACGGCACCTGTGTCCCCGAGTGCACTACCATCTACAGCACCTGGTACGGTGAAGCTACTCGTAGGTCAACCTCCGCCGCCGGACATATTGTACCGTATTCGAGTTGTTGTATAAGTCACTAACAAGAGTCGCCAGTCCACAACCCTCACCCTGCCCCGGCCCCGTCTACCAGCCAGCCCCCGGCTGCCAAGACCACGGCTGCTTCGTCTCCCCGAAGCCCACGACGACCGAGGTCGCTGTTGTCCCCACGCTGGCTCCTCAGCTGTGCCCTACCCCCGGTGTCTACACCTTCCCGGCTACCACCATCACCGTGGACAAGACCACCACTGTTTGCGGTGCCTCCATGACTTCTGTCCCCAAGGGCACCCACACCATCGGCGGTGTCACCACCGGTGTGACCGGTGCTACCACCATCACCGTGCCCTACGCCACCGTCAAGACCAGCGAGGGTGTCACCACCAGCACCATCGACATCACCACCACCTACTGCCCGGCTGCTGGTACCTACACCGTCGGCAAGCACACCACCGTCGTCACTGAGGACAGCACCATCGCTGTGCCCTCCATCACCTCGTACCTCCCGGGCACCTACACCCGCCCCGAGGTCCAGACCACCATCACCAAGACCAACGACGTTGTCTACTGCCCCTACGAGAACGTCAAGCCCACTGAGGCTCCTAAGCCCACTATCCTTACTTCGGTTGTCCCCGCGGCTCCCGTCACCCCCAAGCCCTCTGCCCCGAAGCCCTCGGCTCCGGCTTCCACTGGCCCCGTCTACTCTGCGGTTCCCCAAGTCCCCGCTTCCTCTGCCACCAAGCCTAAGCCTAAGCCCAGCACGACCCCTAACAAGGGTAACGGCAACGGTCCTTGGGCCATGACTTACACTCCCTACGCCCAGAATGGCAACTGCAAGACCAAGGACGAGGTCATGAAGGACATCGAGGCCCTCGCCAAGGCCGGTATCACCACTCTCCGTACCTACTCCACCGACTGCGACACCCTCCCCAATGTCGGTGGCGCCTGTAAGACCTACGGCGTCAAGATGATCGTCGGTATCTTCATTGATGCTCCCCACTGCTCTGCCAACAACCCTACCGTCTCTGAGCAGATCAGCGCCATCAAGAACTGGGGCCAGTTCGACCTCGTCGAGATCATCTCCATCGGTAACGAGGCTATGCTGAACGGCTACTGCACTGCTGGTGAGATCGCTGGTCTCATTAAGACCTGCAAGGAGACCTTCACCGGCTACACTGGTGGCTTCACCACCGCCGACACCATCGGCGCCTGGCAGGCACCTGGCGTCGCCGAGACTCTCTGCGGCGTCGTGGAGTACCCTGCTGCCAACGTCCACCCCTTCTTCAACGCCCAGACCACGGCCGACCAGGCCGGTAAGTTCGTCAAGAGCCAGATGGAGATCCTCGGCGGCATCTGCGGCAAGCCCGGAAAGTGCTACGAGACCGGCTGGCCCAGCAAGGGCAAGTGCCTCGGCGCTGCCTGCCCCGGTAAGGTTGAGCAGGAGACTGCCGTCACTTCTATCCTGAAGGAGTGCGCCGAGCAAGTCACCCTCTTCTCCCTGGAGGATGACCTGTGGAAGAGCGACCAGACCGAGTGCGCCTGCGAGACGAGCTGGGGTTGCAAGGACATCCTGAAGACGGTCATCAACCTCTCCCTCTAAGCAACAAATACGTGCCCGGCTCATCCAAAACGGGTTGGCATCGTCACATCTGATTCCACCATATCCTGTACATAATTTATTTGCTTTGAACAGATTATCTGCATGTTATATGGGCAATGCGTCTTCCCTTCCTCGGTCAGTTGGATTTGCTAACTCGCTATGCCTCCTGTGGTGCCTCGCCTCACCCCTTCCTGTTATCAACGGGCTGTTGCGTTTGACCGAGAAGTGACCTGATCAGGCTGCGCCCGGTGTTGTTGATAGCTGCTATCCTTTTTTCCTATGTGGGTTTGAGATACACGGTACATTTACAATGAGCGTGAGGAGGAGGGGTGAAGGAGCGGAATCACTTGGAAAGATGCAACATTACGTGCCTGAAACTCCCTGGCTATGCGACAATAGGGTGCCATTCATAATGTTGTAATTTACTAGTGTCTATTGATGAACAGCGCTGTTTGACCCGTGTCTCTTACTATTACTATGCTTGCTTGTCCCTTGTGCTTTGGTGGCATTCCTTGATGTTCGTGACTGCTCCTGCTGATGAGAATAATACCATGATCCTGTTTCTCTGCCTCCCTTTCGCCTATAGTTCGTATACTGGTATGTCGCAGTAGCTTTTTTCTGCAAGCGCATCTTTTGTATGGCTCCCTATCTAGAGTAGGTCAGTAAGTTATCTGGATATGCAGCTTATTTAGGCCCATCTGCAGATCGATATAAAAGTCGCCGACTATAGGCGTGCTACTGTGAACTAGTAGTAGTTAATGATGGGGTTATCTACCTACTTTTCAACCAAGCTACCCGCGAGCCCGCGTGCCCCTTCGGCTTCCGCGGTTGGGTTTGTCGCGTTCTAGCGCCCTGCTATGTCGTGCAGATCGGTTTGTTGGCCGCGCCCCTAACTGATCGGGGGCAAATTGCATGATGACGCCAGTGACGTAGTGTAGCGAGCGCATGCAGAATGCAGGTTGGTTGGTTGGCCTCTCACCTCGATCCTCTCTCCCTCACCTGGTTATACATAACTGAATGTTTAATTTACTCCAGCATACATACAAGTACGTTAGGTAATGTCCTGGACCCCGAATGAGCACAACAAGTAGTATGTACTACTAGGCATGTCTCCAAAGATTGAGTGGCAAAGGGATGACCAAATGGGGTTGTAGCAAAGTATTAGGTAGACACTTGCAGGCGTTCTTATATCAACCATGGATGAGGTACTAGCCCCCTATGAACTAATGCTGGCACCTGGTGCCGACTCTCTTTGGCTTCAATGTTGGTCTGGTGAGAGGTAGCTACATATTTTGGAGTTCACGAGTCAAAATGCGGTTGATTATCCAAGGGCAAATAGGGGGTAGCTCGTGTATCTTCTAGCTGGCTATCAACTTTACCTTCCTCACCCCTTTTCTCACCAAGAACTATCTTTATCTTTTGTGATATTTCTTCTCTCTCTTTCTCGCTCTAAAGTTCTCGCTGAGCAGGCAACGTCTGTTGCGTTTAGAACTCGGGATATGAGTAGCTTATGTCTACTTCGACTTGTCATCGGGAGGTTGTTGTGAAAGGAATGATACGCCATGGTGAGAGTAGATGATAAGTAACAAAACATTGCTCGTGATGTCTTCTCGCTCGCGCTCTCCCGCATGGCTATAACCCCCCCCCCCCAAAAGTGTGATCGCAAGCAAAGACCACACACACACACACACACACATACACACACAGGCAAACATGTTCCTCCTGTTTGCAACCCCCTGATTCTAATTGGAGCGAGGTGGCGATACGACTACGGCCACCCAACAAATAGTCGTTGTTTCCGCAGCAAACGATAACCGTAAACATACGCCCTGTGTGGCCGGCCCTCCTTGTTGGCGACTTGACGATCTAAGGACAGAACAGGTTGAAAGGAGCTCCCTGATAATGCAATAAGATAGTTGACCCAGTGTTGACTATTCCCTCATCACAGAGGACAGGAATCTATCCTTTATTCGCGGCGCACCTTTGCCCCTGGTGTGCGTAGGGTGCGTAGTGAGAGAAGATCTGCCAGTACTGCTGGAAGAAGCCAAATGATTAAAGCCGGGTGTCGTATGTGCCTATTCCCCCAAGCGTGTGGCTCTTTCAAGGTAAGCAGCACACTCGTCCCCATACCTCCTTGCCTTGCTTCCAGCCATGAAGAGCTGGAGCTTTGCGCAGCCGCATCGTTGCACAATCTCCGTGTCCTCCTTGCATACAGATACACGTATAATGCGTTTGTATGTGCATATTTTCCGTCCGTCGGCTTATTTGGTTGCTGAGGTAGACTCCGACGACTGCCGCTGTCCGTCATCGTTTATTACCCTCCCAGCCTGTACATACTTTATATATAGATCCCTACTGGTAATCCTCCGTCCACAACAGGCCTGGTTCCCTGGTCCAGGTCGGAGGAAGAAGACCGCATGATGCCCAACTCTTGATGTAATAGTAGTAGGAGTAGTAGGATGTCCAAATGACAACATGAGGATATGGCGATCGAGACGATACAAAATGATGAAAATGAACAACACCACGCTAGCTAAGATATATGCCCGTATGCATTTGTTAACGCCTTACCCCTGAAATAACCGTGGAATTGCCCACTGCCTATCGGCTCAAAAATGTGATTTAAAAGGGATCGAGGTTGCCTGATACGAGAGCCTTCCGACGGCGGTGTGTCACCGTCTCATGCGACCCAAGAGGGCTCAAAACTTCGTGCCGCCTCGGTGCTCGACGGGGCCACTCCTGCCTGTTCTCCTCGTCCACCAGATAACTATAGGAGCCCTCGGCGCCGGCGTCGCACCGGTCCAGGGACATAAGCCCCCCGCGAGCCTGATCTGTGACTAGAGTGAACAGATTCTGCCCTTCATCAGCAAAAGCAGTACCGCCAATCTCGCCAAATACGTCCATCTTCTGTTTCGTCTCGAACGTCTGCGCATCGATGATGTTGACGATATCTGCTTCTTCTGCCGCGACCAATACTCTCTTCCCCGTGCCGAGGGGCGAGAAGCGCAGACTTCTGGCGCCCGACATTTCCATACGCAAGACGGCTAAGGGGCTGGCTGCACCATTGTAGTTCCTCCTCCACATGCGCGCATCCCATATCCTGACACTTTTGTCTTGGAAGCCAGTGGCAACGGTCCACCCGTCGGGTGCCCAGTCGCAAGCGAATCCGAAATCACGGTGACCTTCTAGATCTTGCAATGTCTCGCCCGTCTCAGCATCGGCGATTAGCACGTTCACGCAGTCGCCGACCATCACGCGAAGCCTCTTGTCTGGACTTATTGCAGTACAGTTCAGAGGATAGTTGTATTTGGCTTCTGAAAGGATACTGTTAGTGGACAAGTCGACCACCCTGAAGCCGTGATCATTCGAGGCAAAAGCGGCCAGAGGCGCCGAGGACCGTCGACACGGATAGACCTCAACATGGTTTGTGATGCCGCTCAGGTGGTCCGTCAATCTTCCCTCGGTATATGAGAGATTCTCCGAACGCAGACTACGGAATCGATAGTCGCCGTTGAAACAGCCGACCATCAAGATGTCGTTCATGGCAGTCAGGGTGGACACTTGCATATCTCCCACGGTATCGAAATCCATGGCTTTCCGGGAGCGGCCGCTGGTAGGATCTATCTCCTTAACGTAGCCGTGGCTCGGGAAGAAAGCGCGCGTTCGGGATGCGCATCCCAAAATATTCCTCAGTTGAAAATGTAGTAGACGGACATCACGCCTCAAACTCATGTTTCGAAAGCGGTAGTAGTTATCAGACGGCCTGAGCATACGATCTGGTAGAGTGGGCTGCGAGGTTGATTAGACATGTGCAATTCTCGGGGTACTTCTGGGCATGGTACTTACATGCCATTCCTCCGAGCCGTTCTTGTTGGTGTAGTTTCGGTAGGTCATCATGCGACGTTCTCGGGCTACGCTCCTCGGTACACCCAAATCTTCCCAATCGATGCCTTGTAGATCGCATTTGTTGCCATGTAACTGATTATATTCCACCCTGGTTGAGCCCAGCCAACGTCACTCAATTGCGCCCGCAGACGGCGAATATCTGGCAGCTTTCCACGTCCATTTTCGGCCCATATTCGCATAAAGTCGACGAAGTTCAAGTTTTCGGGCGCCAGGGACAAAGGATTCGCGTTACCGATGGGTATGGGGTGCAGTTCGCCGAACTCTTCTTCCGTTATATCGCCCATGAAAAGGCCAAAGCCTGGTGGCAACTGCGGCGGCCACGGCAAATGCGGAGGATTCACTGGAGGCAATGGGCCTTGGAGGAATTCGGGGTGCAGCTCGGGGATAGGCTGGGAGGGTATTATCGGCGGTAGAGTGTACTGCTGGGTGTGGGCCATGTGATGGGCAGCGCTGGCGGCCTCCATATTCTCGTCGTCACCCAGAGATAAGCTGTCATCAAAGTCGTCCTGATCTGTATCCAGATGGACGTCCATGGCTTCGGTGGCATGGGCCAGGGAGAAAAGGGTGGTGTGGGTTGTAGTGGGAGGGTGGTGATATGAAGAAGGGCTGGATTCGGACTCGACTAATGCGACAGCGCCGTGGTGCAATTCCTCCATTTCATCGTCGTGGCCGGTGTCGCCAGAAGCGGCGGATGATGTGGCGGAGCTGTTGTTATATTGCGGCCAGTAAGGGTTAGCATAGTGCGTTGTCATGTGTATGTCGTTGTCGCTGTCGTCGGCGTCGAGGTCGGCGGCGTGGATTCGAAGGGCGTGGGCGGGGAGAATGCTGTCGTGGTAGTTGTAATCGTCGTCGTCGGCGGCGGCGGCGGGATGGTGGGCAGCAGGCGTCTAGGGAGGGTGGTGTTGAGGTTGGCTGCGGGAGTTATAAGAGCCAAAGTGAGCATGATCTCCGTCACTATGGGAAGTAGGCTGGTCGGAAATGGAGACAGGTATGGGTGCAAGGGGGGTACTGGTCCACTATGGCACCTTGCAAAGAGGAAGGAGGAGGAGGCGGCGGCAGCGTGGGTGGAGCACGCATCGCATGCTAGGCTGACCGACCGGGCTAGCAAGTGAGCAGGTCACCACCTACCGATACTTTACTGTACCTACATCGATGATGGGAGAGGTTGGAGAGTCCCGGCTATTTGTTGAATCATGTCCCTCCACCCCTGGATGGAGCAATATTGGTTGACCGAGGCGATACGGAACGAACGTAGTGCCAGGAAAGACGAGGGAGAAAGGGGATAAGAGATATGTATATATCTTTGTCAAGGTTCGTCTAGAAGCACGCGTTTCTTCGAAAGGATTAAATGATTGATTGTATTAACCTTAGTCTTATGTGACAGGCCAGAGGGAAAAAAGGCTGCTGCACATGTGATGTGAACCATGACACATGTGGGGAAAGACTGAGCTGTGAACTCTGGACGGAACTGGTTGGGTGGAGGGGTCGGCCCCGGTTATGTACAAGCTACAGGTCTACAGGCCTATCTACAGGCCTACTGGACAATACAGCAGTACTGCCTGCAGTACCGACTCAATTATAGGTCGAGCTGCATCACTGATTAATACAGTGATCAATTGTTTTGCATGGACCCAACTGCAACATAGCATTATCGTCACAGTTTATAAGCGCGCACCTGTCAGGCACCCACTCGCTGCTTATTATCCCCGATTTGCTTGGGCTTCCAATTCATTTGCCTTTATCGTTGCATATGGTCATATACTATGACTACTGCCAGCCAGTTATTGGTTTGTCTGTGTGACACGAAAGCCCCGAGTCGAATACGCCGTTTCCACTCTTCGCTACTTGACCAGTCTCTTCTCAGAGCATGATATGTCATTTCTCTACCTCTCCATCCTCATAAGGTTACAAGTCTGTATCTATCATCTCTTTGCTTTTGTCTTCGGGACTCGGAAGAGAGGGCCAGCTCATGACCGGCTGGTCTCGGCTGATGAAGCCACTTCCATCCATCCCACCACATAACCGTCCCTGATAGCAAGCAGCATTGCGTCTCCCAGGGATGTGGAACGGTGGCGTTGAGCGTGGCCCTCCCTGACCGGTTACAACTTATATAACCCAACCCCTGTCGAGAAGCAAACAGCCAAACAGCCTCCTCTCCTCGCTATTTACCACTGCCTTGGGCGACGCCCTCAAGCCTGGGATGCCAACGGTAGCAAGCAAGGTGCGGGCCGGTGAGCCTGCGCGCCGGGCCCCTGGGTTCGTCACAAACGCCAGCACGCATCCCTCATTGGTTGCTCCAGCTTGTTGCCTGTGCACGAAGGCACGAACACCCCGGCTCGTCGGAAGCTGCAGCTCCACAGTCGAGGCTTATGACTGACTGGCAATCAGTCCAAAGTAGGAGACGCGATCGGCTTGGGCAGCTATTATCTTGGGCTTCCAATTGGTGAAGTCGGCAATACTGTATGCGCCAATCACCATGTTTTCGTCAAGATACATGATTTATTGTTGCACTCGGAACCCCTGCGAGTCTCGGATCGCTGCATAGCTAAGCCAGACCATTACCCAGAGAATTGGTACCAAACTAAACCCGGCTTCTCGTACAATACTGTAACCCCAAGGCCACTCAGACCTGGCATCGGGTGCTCAGTCTTTGCCAGAGATACATACATATTGGCCAACGCTTGCCCCCACCCCTGACTATCATTGTGCTTTATTCCCCCCTTTGTCTTGGCCCTCTACCCCACGTCACTTGTGATCATCGATCGAACCAAGTGCTGGTTTGATGACGATAACAATAATGATAGGTCCGGCCCAGTCCAATTCGGAACCCAACTACGCGCACTACCGCCCGCCCATACCGATCAGGCTTCCCCATGGCGCAACCGCCCAGACAGCGGACCACGACGTGCTCGGGCTCCCTGCCGCGGAGCCTTCATAAGCGCGAGCGTATCATGCTCTCGTCGGCGTAGTAGGTCGAGTGCCCCGGCGCTGAGACGCCTGCCGCGGATCCACGCCGCCTCGTCCTCGCATGTCGGCGCCGCGATGTAGCGTTAGCCTTGTCGCAACAAGTGCACCCACTGCGGCTGCGCGTGGTGCCATCCCCCGTCCAGGTCGCATTGGCCACGTCGCTCCGGAAGACGTATTGGCCGTAAACCATGTCTAGCATGCCCGAAGCCCGGAAGAGCGTGGGCATCTGCCAAGCATTGTAGCACAGAGTCGCCGCCATCATACGTCACGGCTATGAGGTTGAGGTAGGGGAGGTGATCCTCGGCGGCCGCAGCGGTAAGATTAAGATAGACAAGAAGGAGCAAACTGACTGGTATACTCTGCCCATAGCTTCTGTCTGGGTGAGGATAATCGAGCCGTGGATTATAGGAACGTTCCTTGAGGGTCATCAACATTGGTGGAGCTTGGCCACACACTTATATGTATTTCACAGTGGCCTATGTTGCACCAATAACATCTCGTAATGTATACACGGCAAGACTGGGACGGCCATGCACGAATCCGGAGAAATCTTGTCTAGGTATTCCGGGCTGTGCCATAATTATAGATATAACATTTGCTAATCTACCTCTGTCACTATGCTTCGTTCTAATAAATATTATAAATAGGCACGATATAGCAGTGCTGGTTTACACGGTAGTGAGATGGTTGCCGGCTAGCTCTTTAACATCACCAGAAAATAGGAAACCAGGTGAATAATAAACGAGCGTCAGCTTGAAATTAATACACACACACCAAAACTCCCTTAAGAGAAATCATCACTACGAAATGAAAACCACCACCTCCCCCAGACGACAGGCTGCCAAGTATACATATACATACACACATCACAAGTCGTGACACGACAGGGCTGATTCAAATCTTAGTGCTGTTCCCCGCATGACGAACACAGCCGATACGGGTTCGGCTACAACCTAGCACGACATCGGCACACACACAGACGGGTAGACGGATGCATACAGGACGACCAACGAGCCGGACATGATCATCCCCCTCTGACGACTTGGGTGTTAGATCTAGGCTACTACTGCTGCTACCATGTGCAAATCCAGTGAGTGACCGGGCTGTCATCTGTACGACCAGCCGTCATTCTCTCCACAAGGTTTCAGTGGCTGAGCGTTGCATTTTTTAAGTGGTAATATCATATTAGTTATTCGTATTAAGGGTTCCCTGGGCTATTGAGTAGTTATATACATGGATGCCACCGTAAAGTAGCAATGCTCGCCTGGAATGTTGACGCCGATTCGATGCCTTCGTAAGTAGCCGGTTTTCTATACTGAATAATCCAAGAAAGAAAACGAGCAACGCCCGCTAAAAGGAAAAGCCCTTGTATGAGCTGGACAAGTAAAGTCCACTCCGCCCCATATATAGGTAAATATACCACAATTCTAACTCCTCGCTTGTATCCCACCCATGCGCACCAAAGCCGCCTGGCTGCGCTTCCCATTGAACCTCCCAACTCACTTAGGCATCTGAAGAATACTGGTCATCATAGGGATGTCTCCGCGGTAAATCAGCATTGGGCCAGCTATCCGCGACATTGTCCTTTGATCCCCAGTAGTTGTTCTCCCTGATGCGCCGCTCGCGCTCGAATTCGGCCCAGCGCTTCATGGTGATCTTACTGCTGTCGAATTCACCTTCGTACTCGATGCCCGCCTTCTTGGTTTTTTCGCCAGCAGTCTTTCGAGTGTCGCCCCAAGAGAAATCGTCAAACTTCCAGAAGGCGTATGTAGGGAGAATGAAGTTCCAAACAGGGAGAGAGAGGAGGTAGATGAACATCCAAACCACATATGACCATGAGTGGGCAGTGCAGACAATCAATACCGCAGGCAGACCAAGAATCAGACCCAGTAAGACAAGGGGTATGATTTGCGGCGGTTGATGTACGATTGAAATGATGACTGTAAAACCGTTAGCGTATTATCCATTAACAAAATGTCTTAGTGCTACTTACCAACGTAGAAGGTGAAGGCGATGGCAGCGGGAAGGACGAGGGTACCAATCAGCTCGATGAATATAACAAACTGCATACTGAAGCAGAAGGTACCGCACAGATCCTTGACAAGAACAAGCTCCATGAGATTGTGGATTGTAGAGTTGATCCATCGGCGTCTCTGGGATAGGAGGACCATGAAGGTATCAGGGACAGTCGTCTTGCAGACAGCTTGGGGAACAAACACCTGCTTGCGTTTGGGGAAGGTCCGGAGCATCAGAGTCGTCAAGTATCGATCCTCGCCCAGAAGAAGCAAATTCTTCTTGTGGAGCGTGTCGACCACATTCTCGGAGTAGTGCTCCACGACATTGGGGTTCGCAAGAATTGGGACCCAATAGTTCTGGGCACCCTTCGGAGCCTTGATACGATACATGCAGAAACATCCAGGCAAACAGGTGACACCACCGAAGACGGACTCGAATGACTTCGACATGTGGTGGGAGATGAAGTATCGAAGACCTGGATAGCGGTGACCCAGCTCTGGCGTTTGTTGGCAATCTTAGTCTGCCGCAGAGACCCATGATATCGGGGTCTCGGACCAGGTACAGAGCATGTGAGTAAGACTGTCAGGGAAGACTTTCGTGTCGGCATCGACCATGAGAACAGCCTCGTAGTAGTCGGGAGAGATGCCGGTCACCTTCCAGAGTCCGTTGAACATCTCAAACTCAAGTTCCGTCATGCGTTCGTCAAACATAACCTTTTGCAAAAACGACATCAAGATAATCTGACTGTCACGCTTGCCACGGTTTCCGGGCTTGGACTTCTTCGATTCGTCGGGTGTGCCACACTTAACTACGACCATCATCGGTACTCGCTGCTGTCGCTCGAGAGGCACGGCGGACTTAGCACCGTAATCGTAGAAACCAGCATAGATTTTAGCCATGTTGTGTCGCTTCGCTCCACTGGCAACCGCAACGTATGAGAATGCTTCGACGTCCTGAGGCGCGGTTGCATGATCCTTCATCATACCGAGAGCGATGTCAGGTGTGGTCATGGTCTCCCCATGGCCCTTAATGAGGCCGTCGCAAATAACGAGGATGACTTTGTGGCTGTTGGGGTAATCAGTCGTGGCGATCGAGTCGAGTGTAGTTCGCAGACCTAGCTCGCCCTCAGAGTAACACGTGACGAGACAGATCGAGTGAATCAGGGGGAATCCAAAGGGCTGGTAATCGGCCGGAGGTTGTGGAACAACGGCCTCGTGTATGAACCCAGCAGGACCAAATACATCCATCGGGTTCGCGTGGCTCGAAGAATAGGGGTCTGAGTTGAGGAAGCTGGCTCTGCTGTCGTTACCTTGCCTATACATGGAATTAGGGTGCAACAGCGGCCCCGTGGAAGCTTGACTAGCCATGGTAGTGGGCTGGGGGCGCCGGGGATTGCGGTCAACACCATAGGCGGCTGAGAATCGCGAGGTGGTAGGAAGGAATGTACTGGCACGCTTGCTGGTTCTATCCGAGCCACCCACACTACTGCTCAAGTCACCAGGCAGCCGGGGCGGAGCGCGGTAGATGTCTTCGGTCCAATCCTCAATCTGTTGATTTCTCTTTTTCTTGTTGCCCGATTGTGATGTTTTGGGAGCCGCATACTTCCGGCTAATGAACCATTGGAAGACTATGGCCAGACCGAATCTTGCGACGACAACAGACAGAATAAGCACGAGTGACAGGTATAACACAACCTTGGATGCAATGCAGCCCACCGTATCAGTATCAACGGTGCCAACCTTGATGATCTCCTCCAGCATTCAGCAAGGTGCTTGTCAGCAGAGCTCTGGAACGATCGGGTAATGTCTCGTCCATGAACGAGGCGGTTGGCAACGGTCCCGCGGTCTCTCAGCTCCTTGAAGCGATCTGGAATGTCCACTTCCTTCTCGTCGAACCAGTAAAGAAGGTCGAGATCTAACACATTTCCAGAATAGACCATCAAATTTCGCGAGTTATTCTTGATATCGGCCCAGTTGTAGAAAACGTCTGCGGTGGAGTGGAGCTTGAGGGTAGAACTCATCACGGGCTGCCTGAGATGTGTGGCACGCATACCCGGGGTGATAAGTAACCGTGTCATTAGGCTTGGTGGAACCATCCTGGTTAAATGGTTTGCAAGGGAAGTACCATGCTAAGTTATCCGGATCATTGGCATCGCGCGGAATATCCGAGTTGCTGGTCGCAGTGATCATACCCTTGCATTTGCCGTTGACATTCTGGAAAAGGAAACTGCCATCCTGTCCACCATGTTTCTCGGGTAAATCGTACAAGATGTCAGGCAAAGTCTTGTCCAACCGCAGAGGGATACCCTCCGCCGGGGGTGTCCAGATTTCGTCAGGTCGTAAGCTGTACCGTGGAAGATCATATAGCCTGAGCCGACCTCGTTGACGCGGAGACGGGTGACTGGCGAGCCGCAGACGGCTTGCGTGAAACCGAAAGTTAAGAAGCCCACAATAGCCATGATGAGCAAGATGAGACTAATAAGGCCCATCTTCTCTCGCCACGCTCGCCTCTCGGCTTTGGATTTCCATCCACAGCAGCTGAGGATAAAGTCGGGGTACCATAGCGTGACCACAGCACAGTAGAAATTCCACAGGCTAGGAGGACTGAGGACCTCCTTCGGTTTCTGCCTCTTCGAGTCCTTGGCCAACCCACCGCCCCCCGAAGCCCGCCGCCGTTTTGACTTTGAATGTCTCACTTTCTCGGGGTCGCCCTTACGCGACCTTCGCGGAGGCGAGTTCTCTGACCCGTCGTTAGGAGAGTGAGCCGTCGGCAGATCATCTTCCAGAATAGGGTCATTTCCAGTCGAAGACGGCAATACCTCCATATTTGCAGCATGCTTTCGGTAGTGATAGTTTGGGTGGTCCTTTCCGATCCGGTTCCTCTCTGGGCGGATCAGGCTCCTTTTGCGCGAGATGGTCGGTTCGTCATGAGGGAACCCGCCGCTTTCCGTACTTGGTGACAGTGGCAATCTCTCTGTTGTGCCGTTAGGGTGATCAGTCGTCTCGGCGTAAGAGGCGGTTGAAGGCGCACGTTGATGACCCTGCCCCGTCACTGGGAAATATCCTCCCGTTTCAACATCGCCGGGGCGATGACGCCGTGACGGGGATTGCCGATACGAACTTCTCGTCTCGTGCGACCGCCGGCCCCCTGGCCTCTCGGGGAGCGACATTCTTTCCTGTGCGATAAGCGGTATTAGCAAGTGTTGCCGCAAAATGCAGACCAAGACTGAGAAGCCTGGCTCTTGTTGAGGAAGGGGACACGAGAAGAGAAGAGCACGGACTTTGATCAGGCAATTGGGAAGATGTCCTCTCCTGTCAGCGCAAACAGGCGCGATGGTTACGCAATGTACAAATGACGCCAATACCGGCGTATGACAATCAGGAAGCGAAAATGAAAAGAATGAGGTCGACCAAAGTGGATTGGGAAGATGACGGAGGGAAGCTCGCGACAGGAAGAGGGACTAGACCTGACCAGACCATCCCAAAGGACGATCAAGCCACTGTTATGCCGTCTCAGAAGAAGCAGGCAATACGTACAATTGAAGGGTGGGCTCGTCGCAGCGGGCAACAAGGACAGTCAGCTGCAGCTAAGAGGGAGATCCCTGTTCGAGCGCTACGACCAAAACCAAGGTCGGTAGCGCTACCGTAGCTAAAAGAGTGGTGTGGGTGACAGGGGCGCTGCGGGTGCAGGACGAGATGGGGTTAAGTGCCACTGATGCGCGAAGAAAGCAAGTCGGAGGACTAGGTCAAGTAAACACCTGCGGGCTGGCAGGTAAGTAAAAAGGCTTTTTGGCTGGTCTGGTCCTAGGCGCGCTCCCTAGGCTGGGTCCCCGCTTCCCCTTTTTGGACCGCTAACGAAAAGCCGCGAGTTGGAGGTTTTGATTGGAGTGATTTCCCACCCGCCGTCTCCTTCACTATGCACCGCGATGACAGCAAAGTTTTTGAAGCCGATTTGGAGAGGTGCGGATAGCTTAGGCGAGGGCAAACCCTCAAGAGGAGAGAGAAGGACAGATGGGACGCCGTGCGTCGGTTCCAGTTTGAACTCTCTGTTGAATGACACCACCCACGTGGGTCTTTGTTGTTCGGACTGTAAGCTGGCCTGCGAGGGGGGCCGTCCGTTTCGAGCCGGCTGGAGCACGGATTACGTTTTTGGAAGTAAGATGTACCTATGCAAAATAATATAAACGGGATAGAGCAAAATAGAAAGTAGTGCAAATAGTAGGAGAATCGATTCAACTGGAACGATTGACAGGAAGGAAAGCAGCTGGTGTCGTCGTCGCCCGAGCATGGGGCAGGCAGGAGATGGCTGGAAGAAGGGATAAAATCGGTGGTCGTCCCAGTCGATTTCGATTTTGTCCGATTTACCTGGCCACAGTAATGAATGGGGCCATGATCTAGATTCTGGCTGGAGGTATGATGGACAGTATCAATTTGGCGTATCTTCTGCTTGTGGCTTCTCTTTGGACACTGTATGGGAGATCCCTGCCTGTCTTGCAAGGGGTTGGCTGATTCATTCTTGCCTTCTTATTTGGCCTCCGCTAAGGGACGAAAGAATGGATCCATATTGGGGGCATCTATCGGGGTCTATGGCGAGGCTAGGGTCGTAGCGAGACCTGGACAATGTACTTGTGCAATCATTAAAGCATAAGCAGGATCCCGCCTAATCCTAGTTGGCCTGCCGATAGGGCTTCATCGAATTGAGTTGAGATCGAAAAGCCTGGTCTGTTTTTTTACTTTAGACTCTGCAGTCATTCTAACGGCCCGGGCAGACCATTAATCTAGGGAGTACATGTACACCCTTATTAAATTTGTAGAGTATAGCATCGCAGTCTCCCTGATTCAGAAAAAGGCCCTCTAGTGCCGACAAAATGAGTGAAACTGCCACTGAGGCAAGTAGAAGATTGGATGAGCATTCCTCCATCGGCCTGTTACAAATGCCGAAACGTTCCTCTTCTAATATTGGATGCTGACTGTCAGCCTTCACATGTTTGATAGTCAGGCTATTCCGTGTTGCACTCGCTCGCACATTTGCACCAACGGTACGTTGTGGGAGATGTGACCGAGTCTTCCCATGTGCAATTCAATCTCTGAATTCAACTTACAGTATTACATACCTACCTACCTACATATTCATCATCATCCACGAGGGCCCTCCTATGAATCCTTATACGTCTTTACTATAGCTGTTTACCTGGCCAATTGCGACGGCGGTGTCCGTACTTTCAACTGGAATAAACCACGTGGTAATTATCCGGCCTATGAAACGCTTTCCGCCGAACAACAACAATTCGAGGACTGAATTGCACAGCATCATGTCAAAACAGCAAGTTTCATGCGCCGGAACAAACGAGAGTCATTCCCACGAATCCAAGTTCCAGCCACCTAGTCCGGCTCCTCACCGTCTACGTGGGGCTACATGAGTAGATGGCTTGTGGTTGACAGTGAATTTTGCGCTTAGCTATGAATAGCACAGTTAGTCAATGCCATCTCCAAGATGAATCCCCCGTGGTGGGTGCGCGTCAAACGCGAATCAAAGCAGAGATTGGCACTCCAGGTCTCGGATTTCAACGTGGACCTCAGTGCTCGGGAGAAGCCGAGCTTACGATGGTCGTAGATCTTGAAGCCGGAGAACTGCATCGCTTGTTCCACTAAATGGCCAAAACTCCTGGAACAGCTAAACCAAGCTCCATAGATCTGACTTTGACAGCCATTATCGGGTTTCGATTCCAAGGTTCACGGAAGAGAGGTTATTAGAGACAAGCGTACTCCTGTCGAGACCGATATGTCTATTTTGCCTTCAGTTCAGGATGAAAGGTGTCATACATGCTGTTCGAATACTACTTAACACAGGAAGAATGGCCGCGACGAGTCAGAGGGAGAGGTCGTGTAAACAAACACTGTCCGGCCGGGGATACCGCTGTGCGGAATGACGGCCCACTTGTGTTCATCACCGGCATCAAGCAAAGCCGAATCCTTAAAATATGACTCCCTCATATGCTAGGTATGTACCATAGCTCAGAAACGCTCTTATTGACGTGCATACATGCGAGCACTGGGAGAGCCCTAGCAACTATCCTTCGTATGCCCGAGGCTTTTCTCTCTCTCTCTCCTTTTAAGCGATGGTCAGCCCCCAATGGACGATGCCAAACACGAGGGGCTAGGCCGCAAGCTTCGGCAAGGGACCAGTTTATTGGGTAGCTGTCAATATCTTACACTTGGGTGAGTGAAAACATGTACTTGCCAAGTACTTCCTACGAAGACGGAGTTGGGGTTTCTATTTTGGCAGTGTGCATGGTGGATGACAATCGAACTCCGTGCTGTCCGCCAGATATATAGAATTCGCTCCGGCCTCGGGCTGCATCAATTCGGACCTACACGTACGCATATATACGCGAGTGATTGGATTCTCTAAAGCAGGTGTTTTGCACGTGTAGGCTAATATATGCCATGGACAATATTCATATATACAAACTATACCTAGAATGTGTCTGGGTTAAAGCCTGCCTGGCTACATATATGCCGAAGTGCCTAGGTACACATGCGTACATGAAAGTACGTTAGTATGTACGTATGCAGCTGCACGCTGAGAGTTACCAAATGTAGTGAAACAACGCCAGAAGCCCAACGCAGAGGTGGCTGTTCCCGCTAAGACACGTCGGGCATGCCCAGCTGGACCCTTCGGCGAGGGAATAGCTTTCTCCTCGTGTTTTGAGAGGTTTCTATTACGATAAAATGTCGTGCGGAAACCGATGGAAATGGTGCGAGACTATCTTCCACGTACCTGGGAAAAAATGGAAGATGGCCAGTAAGCCAGTGTCAACTTTTTGCAGTACCCCTCCACTCCCCTTTCGCACAAGGATCATTACGTGGGTACTGACTGTTAGTACATAGTTGCGATCATGCAATTTCCAGGGTCCATGTCCACTTTTCCACCCGCAGGTCGAGATTTCACGATGCCCGGTTTGGAGCAAAACCACCGCAAATCAATGCTTGGCGCGGTGTTGCGTACGAAGAACAGATGGTAATCCCTGTCATGGATACCATACCAACACGCATCCTGCGCACCACGCCCAGCCGACTGACACGACTAGGGCAACTCGTCTTGCTGAGCTGAGAAAGACACTTGGTGTACTGGGCGGCTGTCGCGGATTACTACTATAGGATACTAGAAGGTATGTAGGTACGTGTATGTAGATATGTGGCTATCAATAGCACCGAAACATCTTTGGTCCTGGCGGAAGAGCGGCTGATCGCAGCGGAGACAGCTCCCAAGTAACACGAGTAATAAAGGTGTTCTGCCGTTGTATCGAGCCTCAGACTACTCCGTACTACTCAGACTTACATACATAGGTTGCTGGTTATGTGATCTCTCCTCATGTTTCTCCACTGATGCCCAAACAAACTCATACGATTTCATCCTCTACACCCTGCATTGCGAGATTGGCCTGCTTGAAGATCTTCTCGACTCGATATGAACCACAGGCACCAGGCACTAATACACAGTTCTGGTTGGGAAAGCTGGGCATTACGTCAGGCAAGACGTTGGACAAAGTGGGGCTTTCTTACCCCTACTTACGAGCAAGTTGCCGATCCAAACTCAAGGCCTGCAGCCGCCATAAGCACATAGGCATATGGCTCATACGATAGTTCTACTGTACATACATAGCTGATCCCAAGCGGGAGGAATATGGGAGCAGCCTGCAGTAACCTTGTTTTCACAGGGCTGGCCAGCTAGGACAGAGGCAACCACTGAAATCCAGATTTCCCGCAAGCCGGCCCTCGCGTAGACTTTAGTTCGATAGGATTTGATGGTGGGATGGCACCGGCTCCTGTTGGCTAGCGCGGAACGCTCGCCAATGCTCGCCAATGTTGCAGCCCGCGTAACACCATTGGCATGGGCGCTTCTATCGATTGCTTGACACAATCTGCCTGTTGATGCGGACAGGTGAGAGAGAAGCATCTGTCATTCCTCGGGGGTAGGGACGGTACGAGCATACCGGCCATGCAGCCGAGCTCAACATGAACGGGATGGTCTGATGGTGCCAACCCGAAACGCACTGATGAAATGAGCAGCAAACATCACGACATCCACAGGCACACTAACAGCACTAGTCCACTCCAGCCTATTGCCTATTACCTTTCTGCCTATGCTCGCTTCTTGTCACCTCCTAAGTACCCGGGTTCTCCGTGCCAGTCTTTAGTACACATTCATATATATATCCTGTGAGGTGGTTACTATACGGAGTTAACCATTGTCAATTTCTTTGAGCGGCCCGTTTCTTACACACATCAAATAAGAGTCCCTTGAGTACCTACATACTTTTGCATGTAGTCAAATGTGTGTGGTTAGAGCCAGGCTGGCAGTTGGTGGCTGCCTACCTGTAGAAATCGAGTCACTGGAATATGTCCACTACTCAGTCTGAATAGTCCCTTGACAAGCTTGCCTTTCTTTACTCCAGTTGATCCAGCTGAAGAAGGGTACCAGGAAACAAAAGAAAGGGACAAGACAGAAAGCCATACCCATTGCCGTATTCCCAATACCTTCTTCTGCTCTCGTACAAGCCCGCTTGGTTTTTCGATGGTCCGTCCCGCCCAGGCAGACCAGCCCCTTCTCTCGCATTCAACTCCCAGAGGCAGTCAGTTGGTATCCATTTCTGCGGCAGGCTAACAGGCCAATTCTACGGTGTGGTCGGCCCTCCATACTGAGTGTACGTGTACTTGGGATGTACAAGTCGGGCTATTCTAGGTAGGTACTGCCAGCCCACTAGCCCACTCCTCCTCACGTCCATCCAGTCTGGGTCTATTCCCATCATTGAGAATGGCTTACGGCTGGTACCCTAACGAGTTTGAAAGCAGGCGATCGACCCGCTAAAGCGTCCCCCCCAGGGGACTTGCATACCACCTGCACCTCCCCCCGTTACTGACTTGAAGTCTATTTTCCGATTCAACTTTCTTGTTGTTTTCTTGACTGTTTGCTTGGCTGACTTCTCCAGAGGCCGGCGAAGTCAAGATACCCTCTATTGTATTTGCCCCCCCAGCGCAAACAGCCTTCGTCTTGTCCTTCGGGCCTTTGTCTTATTCACTTTTCCTGCCCATATGCGCTGCTTTCCAACATTTGCATCAGATATCAGACTTATTTTGAGATACCCTCCACAGCTTTTGCCCTTGTCGCAGTCTTCGTCACACGTCGTCCGCCAAACTCCGAAACGCCGAGTTCGATTCCCTGACCGATCTTGACCTACGTGGCATCACGTCCCTTTACCGGTCCGTTCGTTGCCAGAACAGTCAACACATCAGTTGCGACGGTACAAAGAATTGTTTGGGTTGTTGGACGGCTGGAGTTTTGGGAACTCGAGCAAACAGGGTCGATTTATTTGAGAAGAGAAGCCGACCGGTTCACGTTTGTACCTGGGTTTGGAATACAAATCACAAGCTGTATGGGAATTAGTATTCGCAGTTGAACGATCCTGCGTAACGCTCTCGCGGTCGGTAACGGTCTCAAGGCTTGTGCAATGGCTGCCGTGACCTCCAGCCCTCCGCCGCTGAACCCGCCGTCTCCGACCCGATCTATACAACGGAAGCCCATGGTAGCGCCCGATCTTTCGCCTGAGCGCTATAGATGGAGCGGGACTGAGGAAAGTGACTCTAAGCCCTCCCCGCTGGCAATACCGGACGCTTCCAAGATGAGAGCTGCACCGGTCTCTCCCGTTCGCCTCAGCTTCCGCTCCGACAACTGGGCCCAACCTCCAAACGTTAGCATTGAAGGATCGCAGGCGCACTTAAAGCAGCCTACAGCTACAGAGGATCCGGGTGAAAGACGCCTGTCGGATCCAGCTGCAAATGGAACGCTTCGGGCGGGCTCTGACAAGTCACCCCAAGATGACACAATAGTATCTGACCAACTCAACGCAGGAGGAGATAACTCGGCCAGTCGTGATGGTGTCCGGCGTAGCCGTGACACGGATACGTCGTCCAGTACACAGCAGATGGCATCGACGGAGTCTTCTGTTGCGACAAATGCAAGCTCTGTGTCACAGGATGTAGGCGACAGTCAACTTATCTCCGAGGAGACTTCGCCAGAAGAATCGGTCGTCGAAGACAGCGCTTCCATTGAGCAATCCGTTCCACAGTTGCAATACCACCACCAAGAGTCCATGGCCTTACCGCGAGTCGCCAATGCCCCTCTAGACGGTGGCGTGAGGCCATCATCGACCGTCAACCTCAACGAACAGGGGGTGGCTATAAATCGACATCTGACTCCAAACTCGGCGGCATTCCAGAGGAGGAGTTCTATGCCACGGCCACAGTCGTCTTACTCGGTTTATTCGGATCTGAGCCCAAGGGGGCGGTCGCCTGGCTTGACGCGCAAATCACCGGATGGCCGTCCAGCCTCGTATGCAGAACTTCTGAACGTTCCGTACCCCCAGCCAGCGCCAGCACCGATCACTATCGATAATTCTCAGCTTCGAACTAATGTGGGGAATAATGCCTCGTTGCTGAGTACGCAGAAGACGCTCGAAATGTACAGGCAAAACGTGAAAAAGACTAACGACCCTTCGATCCAATACTCCTTTGCCATTTTTATCGTCGCCTCGGCCCAAGAACAAGGTGTTTCGTTTGGAGAAAGTCCGAAAAGGAAGGTTTCCAAAGGCGAAGGAGCCCCATCAAACGAAGAAGGACAACCTTCTCCTGCAGAGTTAGTGCGTGAAGCCAAAAGTATCCTCACACGATTGGCCAATGGCGGGTACCCTTTTGCGCAATATTACCTCGCCGATGGGTATGCTTCGGGCCTTTTTAACAAGGGAAAAGAGGATTACAACGCAGCATTTCCCCTCTTCATTCTCGCCGCGAAACACGGTCACGCCGAATCTGCTTACCGCGCTGGTTTATGTTACGAATTTGGCTGGGGCTGCCGGAAAGATCCTGCAAAGGCTATTCAGTACCTAAGGACAGCAGCATCGAAGACGCATCCGGGGGCCATGACTCGGCTGGGCAAGGCCTGTCTCGCCGGCGATTTCGGCGAGACTCGATATCGCGAGGGCATCAAATGGCTGAAGCGGGCTACTGAACACTCCGACGCCATTTACAACGCCGCTCCCTACCAACTCGGTACATTGTACGAAACGGGCTATGGTGAAGACATTTTCAAGGACGAGAGCTATGCAGCGGAACTTTTTACCCAAGCAGCCGAGCTCGGTCACCCCGAGGCGAGCTTTCGCATGGGGGATGCTTACGAACATGGCAAGCTGAACTGCCCGCGGGATCCCGCCCTCAGTGTCCATTTCTATACTGGTGCAGCTGAGGGTGGCCATGCTGGCGCTATGATGGGGTTGTGCGCCTGGTATCTAGTTGGGGCTGAGCCAATTCTTGAGAAGGACGAGGAAGAAGCCTACGAATGGGCACGCAGATCTGCCGAGTTAGGTGAGTTGATTTGTCCATATAATACTGATTCCTATGCAATACTGACTGAAACATCACAGGCTTCGTCAAAGCTCAATACACTGTTGGCTACTTCACTGAGATGGGCATTGGGTGCCGCCGCGATATTCTCGAAGCCAATGTCTGGTACGTCAAGGCAGCAGATGCCGGCGACCAGCGCGCCACACTACGCCTAGCTGCAATTCGTGCCGCCGTCAGTGGTAATAACGGCACCCCTATGGAAGTTGCACCACCTAAGAGTGCTAAGATGCGAAAGAACCCGCCCAAGGACGGCAAAGACGACAAGGACTGTGTGGTAATGTAATAATGGCGGCACTGCCTGTCATCAGGACCTTTGATGCCATCTTGGCCGAGCCTTTCAAGAAGCCTCGGCATCATCAACTTGCGGCTTCATTTTGGATATATTCCACACTACAGTACGTCAATCATCAGCATGTGCTAGACTACAATTATTGCGGGCTGAAACGAGCATTTCACGACCCTGGACAATGGTTGTTGGATGGGTCCGTACATATCACCCCGATATTTCAGGACAAGGAACGCACCAAATTTCTCTCAACAGCGGAAGCTTCTTCGGTTAGACACAGTATAGGAAAGGGCGGCTTTCTTTTCTCTTCTCTTCGTTGTCTTCACGGATGCTCCCCAAACTCAAAAGGACATTGCATTTGCATTGTGTTCACGACTCGTTGCGCTGGGAGGGGAAAAGCATATGGCCTGATCGAGTTTATAAGGCCCTAATGTCTGTTTGGTGGTCGTGTCACAACCGGCGTTTTTCTATTTTTCAAACTTCTTTTCTTTCTCCGCTCCTTTCTCTCTCTATTTTCCCATTTACGTCTTGTGGATATGACGACGTGTGGCAGGCGGGCTTGCATGAAGATGAGATGACTGGAGACGCTATTCTGCTCACTTTCGATGTTGTTGTTCTAGATTAATTTGCGAGTGAGAGAGAGGACGAGACAGAATGAGAGCAAAGCAAGCGAGCGAGCGAGCCACGATACCGAGTCCCACCCCTTTGTTGGTTGTTGGAGTTGGATTCAATAGCTGTACAATACTCAACCGACAATCTGAATAATGCCAATTACACTGAACTCACGGCAGTCTGCATTGCATGTGTGCAACTGACTGGCTGGTGGTAATGCCATGCCATCTATCCATTACCTCGTCAACCCACTATCTGGGGTGAAACCAGCCCCCTAGAGGTCCCAACCTCGCAGGCTCGTACACTCTTAAGTCCGGCAGTCCTTGGCCTAGCTGCCCACTGTGGCTCGGTTTTATTAGTGTGTCGGCATCAGTTTATTTTCCTGTACGTAACGCTCATCGGCTCTGAACAGTTCTAAACAAAAGCAGGTTTGGTTGGTTTTGGGTATAGATCAAAATTGTCCCCCTGTATAGCGGTCGAGTACGGATTAACTGGACATTACAGTGTTGCACTGGCTATACATTTATTGCGTCTTAAAGCATACACCGTAAACCAGTCACCAACAAACATGCAATAACAAGAAGAAGTTTAAACATGAATCAGCACAGGTCTATAGTAAATATGCAAGGTATATACTAGTTCCATACACGCTACGCCATGCAATGAGAAGAGAAAGAAAACTGAGAGCCCCCTTCCCCCCAAGCAGGCTCTCGCACAGAGTCATTATTAACGTGAAATCCCCAAAACGCCACCATGATTTCTCGTAGACGGCGTGACAAAAGCAAGAGCAAAAAGATCCCAACGCAGCCCCGTCCATCCCTTTCCAGTCACCAACTTCGGAACTTGGATGCTTATACAACCAAGACCGCCCGTGTCCCACTTTCTTCCTCTCTCCCTCGTAGAGCCGCACTCAGGCAGTAGAGATCTTCTTTCTCTCTTCGATATCCTCTCCAATTTCATGTGGTCTCTTAGGATCGACTACAGCTGTGTATCTCTCATCGCCCCAGCGCGCACCGATCGTGACCCAGACGTGCTTGCTTGGACCACTATGGACGGTTTCACGGCAGCCAGTCCATTTGAGGCGCCTGTCGCGGCTCATGTTACTGTTACCCATGCCCCCATTGACAACCCACTCCTTGACCACATTCTTGATAAAGTCGACCTTGCGACGGAAATCATTCGATGACGGAATTCCCTGTAGCATGGGGTTGATCTCTGGCCGCTTGCGCGTGGTATTGCGTGTTGGGCGGATCGCGGGCTTAGCAGCAAAGTTGAGCAGGGTCTGAAGCGGGTAGCTGAGCACGGCACGCTCGTCGAGGGCGGTCTCATCCAGCTCACCAGTCGCCATGAGCTTCGTGGCGGCTTCTTGAGGCAGATGCCAGAAATGACACCATGTGCCAGTAGCATCAAGCACGATCTTGGTGTGGTCGGGGAAATTGAACTGCAAGTGACCGTCGGCAAAGACCCAGCAGCCCACGTCGCCGATGCGCTGATAGAACGTCACGACGTTGCTTGGAGGTAGCGCTGGGTCTGTGTTCATGGGGATCTGGACGTGGCCTGTCTCGTCCGTCGCCTCTTGGTCCCGACCGTATGCCATCATGTAGTTGGCGAACTTCTTCCACAAAATCAGATGTTCCCTCTTTCTATGGTCGTAAATGTCCTTCCCCACGGGTATCTTACCCGCGGTTCCGTCTGGGTTCAGACCAATCTTGAACTGTGTGGGATGCACAGAAACCGTTGACAGTCCGGTTGAACCGTTGTTCTCGAAGAACTGAATGGGCTGAGACATTGGTACGATCTGGTGCCGGTCCGAGTAGCTCGGGTCGTGACGTCGCTGGCAGTGCCGCTCTGCCTCGTGGACCAAGATACAGGAAGGAGGAAGCATTACTGGCTTGCTGCCCTTGCCGCTGCCCGGCACGCTCTTGAGAACACAACCAACGCTGCCGTCGTTGAGTATATAGCCTAGTCCAAACTTGTTCGAGTAGTCCACCCATTTTACCACAATGTGTGGCGGCGAAGGTGTTGTTGCCTTGCCGACAATAGCCATCGATCTCGAGTTCAACGCCCGTTCTAGCTCTGCCTGAAGACGCCGCAAGCGTTCAAGCACAACATCGGGTTGTGTTTCTGGGACAGCGTGCTGACGCTCTGAAGGGCTGAAGAGCGTCCCCATCTGACTGTCGGCTTGCGAAGCTGAAGCTGCACCTGTTTTCGGAGCGGGCTTGGGTGCAGCAGCCACTGGGGCAGGCGCCGGAGCAGGCGCAGGTGCAGGTGCACTGGCAGCAAGGATGTCTTTCTCCTCAACCTTGATCAAATACGACCTCTTGCCTTCAGTCGATTGAGCCCGGGCAGCTGGCACCTGGGTTCTTATGGGGAGTGAAACTCGCTCTGCTGGCGGCTGGGCAGGCTGTGACAGGATATTATCATCTGTATTGCTCCGGGGTAGCTCACGCCGGGCGCGAGATCGTACTGTGCCGCTCGCCGTGGGTGCAATTGCCATCTCGGCTGCTGTGCGGGATCGAACCACTCCAGACGACTTTGTCGGTCGACCCTGAGCTCGTTGCTGAGCTGCAAAGCTTTGCGGGGGTGCTCTGAGTAAACCTGTCGGGGCTGTCTGCGTAGACATTGTAGAGTCCTCGGCCGACCTGCCAGTGAGTTGCGGTGGCAGGGTCTGGGGTTGCATGAGCTTCTGCTCTCTGGCAACTTCATCGTATGGGCGGTAGACAATCCCCTCGACAAGCGGAATGATCGGGGTAAGGCCGGCTTTCTCTTCTAGCGCAACCTCTTTCCAAGTGCTTGAATACACCTTCCGAACGTTGCACCATGGACCGACCTCACAGGCCCGCGACATTTCTTTCAGATTGTGTAGATTACGGGAAGCCATCTCGCGCGTAAGCTCGACCGTGTAGAAATCGTCACTGTCGGGAGGGTAGTCCCTGAATTTCGGGGTGATCTCGTTGATTTCTGGCATATAGCCCGAATAAAAGAAGTCGTGTTTGACGATGCTGTCGGGGTCAGGTCGCTTGTCGGCATCCTGGAGCATATCTGCGACTATCTCCTTGGCCTCCTGGCTGATGTACTTGTTGGTACCTTCAGGACTGGGCCACTCATAGTCTCGGTTTCTCGCTCGTCGGTAGATCTCATCGGTTGTTGACGACTGGAATGGGGGTTTCGAAGTGAGCATCGCAAACCTATGCAGTAGGTCAGTAACATGTCCAGGCAACTCTTGCTAGAATTGGCTCTCACATTATAATGCCTAAGCTCCAGATATCAACCATATGGTCATGACCTTTTCGACCTTTTTCCAAGATCTCAGGTGCGATGTAGTTGGGCGTACCACACAGAGTGGTTCGTCGGATCGTCTGCATATCCTTGCCAGTAACCAGCAAAGCAGCAAGGCCAAAGTCACCGATTTTGGTGTTCATATGTTTGTCGAGGAAGATGTTGCCCATTTTCAGATCCCTGTGGATGATGCCTTTCGCATGCATATACTTGATAGCTCCAGCTATTTGGACAGAGTAGTAGCGCACCTCGGGCTCTGTCAGCCCCTTCCGGCGCTTGACCATGTCCATGAGAGAGCCGTTCGGGCACAACTCCAGAACAAGATAGGTGGAGTTGTCGAACGAGAATGCTCGCAGAAACTGAACAATGTTTTGCTGGCGCATCTTCGAATGGATCTGAAGCTCGGTTTGGAACTGGACGTGATCACCTGTGAGTACAACAAGCTCTGGAAACGCCGATAGATGTTGGGTCGAGACAAACCTTCTGCTCCATCTTGGGCGGCATCTTGCTCTTGACGATCTTCAAGGCAAACCTCTTTCTGTGGCCAGGCATCTGTCCCTCGTAGCACACAGCAAAGCCACCTTTGCCGAGCATCTTGCCGACCTGGTATGTTGCGCCATCTCTGCGATCAGAGCTTGGCGGCTCATAAACCTGGGCGGGGGCGGAGGAGGATGCTCCTTGTCTTTTTGAGCCGCCTTGGAAGCCAGGGCGGCTTTTACCTTGGCGGTGTCCACGGTGGCTCTGGTCGGTCCTTGGACATTCACGTCCCGTGGGGACAAGGCGTCGGTATCAATGCCTTGCTTTGCTGCGAGAACTCTGTCCGCCATTTGACTGGACACAAGTTCGCCAGAAGGCAAGAGGGTGTATCAAGCAACAGGAATGCCTACTGGTCCCAGTAGGCTTCTGTTTGCGTTGTCGGGGTGGGGTCGATCTGCGGGTAGATGGTAGAATATCAGCTTTGATTCCTCCCATGTTGTTGTGTTGTGCTATGCTTTGTTGTGGCCATCGATGAGTGCGTTTCGACGAGAGCGGTTCTGCTTCTGCACAAATGCCACCAAAAAGAAGCGCATCGAAGTTCTGGGAAAGGTGTAGTGATCGATATGTCTATCTTTTCTTTCGAGCATCCCGTCGCAAGGCCAAGGTTTGGTTGAAAACAACATCATACTGGCCCAGGGAAGTGAGTTGAGGGTAGGGGACGGGGTCAACTTACAGAATCAAATTGCAACAGCATCAAGCGAAATAAACAACACGATCAAGCCAGGCACAGTTGCGACATGCGAGTCGTGACAAAGTCAGGAAGGCAAAAGACAGAGTTCAACCTTCTTTGTTGGAATAGGAAATTATTTGTTAAGATGACACGCCGGTTCTCGAGAAGACATTTGCTGGGCTGAGAGTTGGACGCATCAATTCATTCAATGTGGATGCACTGTGACTTTTTGGCTTAGCGGGCCCAGAAAAGGTATTGCTGGCTGGTCTCTACTGGTTGACGGGGCAACTAGGCATGGGTTGGCTGTGATTTGTCCAGTGAGTCTAGTGAGCCTACTTAGCTTTTAGGTCGCCTTATGGGGGAAGGGGGGGAGGGGGCCACTCAGGCTCTGGGCACTCGGGCAACCACCCACCGGCGGTACGGACAACGGTCTTGGTCTTTTCTAGCTCCGAACCTCCGATTTTCCATCAAATCCATCCCACTTCCATTGGAAGAACATCGGACCCACCAAGATTCACTCATTCGAGCATCCATCATATCGTACACGAGTCTGCCGGTGACGTCTGTGCCGGTTGCTTTAGCTACAGGATCTCTGCCCTCTACTTCTTTACCTCGTCCGGCTTGTGGAGTCCGATAGGCCGTCGTTCCCCTGCCATCCGACAGGCCCTAGTCGGAAGCTCCGAGCAGTAGGGCTGAGAGCTTCTCCAGCTGCTTATGCCCTCGAACCCAGGCAACGACAACTTCCCCAGAACTCCTACGTCACATGGAGTCGAAGGCAAGATGGTAGCCCTCCCGTTATTCAAGCTCGCCTCGCTTTTCCTACGGCATGTATCCAAGTATGGAGCAGTAAGTCTCTATTCCACCACGGCTCTTCACTGCGGTCCACACCGTTGACGCGGCCTAGAACCGCATCAAGCACCAGGCACACGACCACCCGGGATTCCGCCGCTTTGCCGCCCGATATGGCCAGGCCATTCACCAGCTAAATATGCGTATGTCGGTTGCCCTGCTACGAGATCCAGAGGCTATCGCGCGTGCCAAGGAGAAGGCCGAGGCGCCGACAGTCAAGACGGAGGAGCAGATCAAGAAAGAGGAAGATTTCAAGGCGAAACACGGGTTCACGGCCAGTCAATCGCGGACAAACCGTCCCTCCAACATACTAAGCGTCTGGAAGCGCAAGTTCCGGCCACTGCCCGAGGCCAAAGCGGTGGACTTGTTCGCCGATGTCATTGGAGATACCTTCATCCTCACTGTGGCCATGGTCTTGATTGTCTACGAGTGGTGGAGGTCCTCCCAAAAGCCGGACCATAATTCCGAGAGGATAAAGGAGCTGAGCGACAAACTCTCCGAACTAGAAGAAGAGCGCGAGAAGAGAAGATGCGCCAAGAGAGCCGCATCCTGACACTAGAACAGGCCCTACGGGGCTTCAAGGATCCCAAGACCAAGCAGCCACTATTGCCTCCGGCGCCTACTGCAACGCCCACAGCCTCGCCGCCGGCGTCGTGATCATATTGACCACCACATTATACAGAGGCTAAATGTGTCGGGTGCGGACAGTTGGGGGTGGTGAGTATACTACTTATGCTGACGTACTGCGTGCTATATATATTTGTATCTTCAAAGTTCATGCTGTGTATACTTAGGATATATTTGTCTGAACCAAGTCCTACTTGATCACTGGCTTCTGATATGGATGGTATAGAAGTTTCATCGTTGTACAGAGATGTTTATTGTGTATATATATATACAAAGGAGAGGTCCACGATCATCTCAGCTCCAACAAAGATGGGACGAGGGGATGGAAGAATGAAAAATGATAGCTCTACCACTATAAGTCTATCAATTCCAGTGATAAGAAGCCGCGATTACTAGGTATACAGACCAAATCGTCAAATTTAATGCATCGCATCAAATGCAAACACTGCAGTAGGTTCGGTCTTGGCGTGCTCATCAAGGTAGGAAGTCAGGACCTACCCACGTGGGCAGTAAGTCAAAGTGATATATCTGGCGGGAAGGTGCGGTCGACTTTTGAGTTCCCTACAAGCAATACAGATGTATGTAAAAGCTCTTGCTTGGCCCAGTCCCAGACAATGGCAATCGGCTGATCAACCAACTGTGCGGAAAAGAGTCATTTCTCATTTGTCGCCCTTGCCCCTGGATTCAAGACCCCTTTTGTCACCGCGAGGATATCAACAAGGCTTCAGCTTCTATCTTTGAAAACCCCAAACGAGAGGTAAAATTGCCGCGAATAATGCAGAGTGAGAGCTTGGTGGCAGACGTACTAGCGGTTCGTAGTTGGCCATGGAAGCGCCTTCGTTTTGTACATCCATCCGCCAACGACCTGCTTGGGCGCCACTGGTATCGGCGCTTCTGCAAAGCAGCACCCCTAGATGGAAAGGTGCGGTACCTCAGTGGTTGCAACGGTTTGCCGCGTAACACTTCAGGGGAAAGCCGAGTAGACGCTAATGATCCAGCAGAGAAACCATTGCAGTCTCACGATGTCGCGATGCCATTGCCTCCCATGGACGGGAATTCCAAGTCAATCCTGCGGGCTATTCTACTGTGCCCGCAAGAGGTTGGCTCGGACGCCACTCGACAACGCATTGAGCGGCTTTATCATCTGGATGGAGGACAACATGTGGCCATTGTGTTCTTCATGAAGCAAAGCCGCTCGGGAGGCGCTGCGGCGTCGCTGATGAGGCTCCAACTTGAGTATGTAGGGACCTTGCATATGGTTTACAGCCTGGTCGGCGAGTGCATGAGAGCTAACAAGCGTATAAGTCTTATGAATGGGCTCGAGATGCCAATCATTCCCGTTTCGTCTATCGGCACGGTGCCTGCAACGCTGTTGACTTTCAACCGGCAATTGGCCACGGCTGGGGGTGGCAAGAAGACACTGCCTGCCTCGAGGAGTCTACTACCTTACTGTTCTGGTGCGGAGAGTCTTTCGGAGCATGCTGCCAATGTCTTGAGCGATGTTACCACTGGAATGAAAGACCTGTCAGAAAAGGCAATGAGTGCCCAGGGAAAACAGGAACTGATCGGGCATATTGGAGAAGCAGAAGCCGAGCGGGCTATCAATTTCTGGAACGACGAGTTCCCTATGGACTAAGACTCAAGCGCACATGTCAAAGTGACGAGCTACCACCACTACACTCCGAGGTAAGGGGAGCACCAGGGCGCTATAGATGTAGACGAAGTTATCACAATACAACTTCAATACCATGCCACGCTTCAAAGTATCTTCAGCCGTCCGTGATGCGTTGTCGAAGTAGACGGCGGTAAGTTGCTCCTCAGACATTGGGGCAAGGAAATTGGCCAAGTCTTGAGCGCACAACTAATCATACTTGTATGCTGGTCTTGGTTTGTTCATTCTAGGATTATTGTATCTACTGTCTACCAGCAGAATACTGTCACTGAGAAGTTCATAAGACAGATAGCTGTCATATCTGAGGATTGATTGCAGACTTTGCCCTTGGAGGTTGGTTATTGCAGCCGCGATGTATGTTGGAACGGCACTCGAGTGTTTGTCGTGTCAAGAAGCTGAGGCTTTCCACCACTATCATCCTCATCGCTCTCCTCACAACTGCCGATAGCCAGAGGCTAGTATCTGGTTATGCATCCGCTCAGATAGACTGGGAACTGCTCTACCGGCATCGATCCCCAGACTGGTCATGATCACTATCTGGTGCATACTGACGAGTGCGTCGCCCAATGCGGCCTTATCAGCGCACTATTGTGCATAGTATATGTACTAAACTTATGGGGATGGCCTCCATGTAGATGCGTTGTTGATTCTGCAAGAAGTTCGAGAAGGATGTCTAGATGTGTGGCCAAACCTCCGGGTCTGCAGCGGGAGAGGTGCAGCATCATATGAGATTAAATGGGCCATAACAGCCAGTTATTATAGCCAACGCTAACTACTTCACAGACAGGACCTTTTCACCGTTAGCTGTGGGTTACTACTGTGCACCGTCTTTCCCCATCCCGGAAATCACCTGCATTTTGCCATCGAGCCAGCTCAGAAAGTGATGGACTGGCCAGGCTTGCTTACTCACACGTTACACCGCCGATGCCAATATGTGGCTGTCGCATGAGCGATCCGGCCCAATCAACGTGGTCCTCCAACCGCCGATGAAAATAAAGTACATGTTTGTATGCACGGGGTTATGTGGCACGCTGCAGGAAGCAGCATGCATGTAAGTTGCCGTATACATAATTACCTGCAAATCATGAAAATGAGCACCGTCGGGGTCAGGTGGGATAAAGATTAGCGGTTATGTCCACGTATGGAGGAGATGACCTGAAATCTCGAGTATCCTACGGAGCAATCTCACGATTTTCTGGTCGACACACGAGCGAGCAGAGCCAAGCCTTTTCTCCTCGCCCATAATGGCAATGGGGCGCACATATCAAACAAAATATGCTTAGAGAATGTAAGGTTATATTCCGAGACTAAGATGGGATGGTAGAGTGGGCTGGCTCGTCCTTAAAACGTCAACGGCATCTGATGGTCCCTCGACTGCAAAGTCAAGCTTCAATTTTGGCATGTTTCATGCCCACAACCTTATGAGCATAATCTAGATTCGCTGTTTCCCGCCCCGAAGCCCATTCATCTCATGTTGTTTGACAAGGCCATTTTTTTAGAAGTCGTCCCATAACGATTTGGCCTTCCAATGAATGAGCCATGGGGGCTTCGAGCTTCGTGGCAGTGGGGCCCACGATGCCCCCCCGTCTCTAAACTTGATCTGTCTCAACTGCGAAACCTGCCCATGTCTAAATCCGACCCGATCGTCTGTAAAAAGTCTGACGAGCTGTCGCATACCAAGCCTCTGCCGTTACAACGCCGACGGCTCATGGACCTGAACCCCCAAATGTGAGCAGCACTGCACGCTCGACGCCATGGCAACGTTCGGCGGTCAGCACACCCATTGGCACGACATCGGATACGGCTTTGCTTTGACAGAGTGACACGAGAAGGAATCTTCAAAAACCACGAGGTCGGGGTAGCGTGGTTCTATTTCCAGCTCCCCCTTCAATGCACACGGTCGATTGGTGAAAAGTCGAGATGAATTAATCAGATCTCGAATGAGCAACTAGGTCGTCTAATAACCATTTTCACTTCTTTCTTCTTCTGCTGCTTCTCTCGCATACCGGATGTGGTAACAGAGGCGGAGTGGATGGAAATGCTTCAAAAAACCTAGGTAGACAAACCGAGACTAGGCCCTGGACCCCTGCCCAGCAGCACCCTGTCTCTGCTGCGTGGATGGATGGCTCGGGGTTGTCCCCTGTAAGTTCAATGCATGAGACAAGGCGGCTGAGGTTCTCATTGGATCAACGGCAACTTCTAGCCGCCCAGCAAAGTCCAATCACATCGAGTTAGTGCCCTCCAGCACCGACGCTGCTCGCATCTCTATACACTTGACTGTGTTACTTACAGCTTGGCTCCTACCTGCTACGCAGAATGGCTGCCAAATGCTGGGTAACCGCTGCGCTTCTTCATGAACCCTCCGACTAACGCAGCAGCCATGGTCAATAGTGCCCCCGATCCTGCCAATCCGGGTTGGACACCAGCCCTGGCCCAACCAAGCCCAGCTTTCTGCCATCCATCATGAGGTCTGCCAGTCTGCAGCAACCGCCCGGAAACCCCATGCAGGCCTCAAGTGAAGGCCCGCAGCATTCCCCTCTCTGCGTCGTCCAAGATTCTACCCGCTCGTGCAGCCGCTTGCCATTGGCCCTGCCTCCCCCTTGGCCACGCCTAAAGGGGATGAATAATAGTGTACTGTAGGCTTGAATGCGGTATGTATGCGGTATGCGAGCTGTATCCGTCCCATCTGCCATCCGGATCCACCCCATGCCATGCTGTCTCTTAAACTCGCATGCCTCCGCATGTCTGAAGATCTGCCCTCTCTTACACGAAGAGGCTCCTGTTGCTTCATAATACACCCTTCTCCCCGGGCACCCCGTTTTGTCTGATCTCAACCCTTTCTTCAATGCAACTACGCCCAACATCTCCTAGACAGGCGTTCGGCTTAATATCCCTGTGGAATATCAATCTCTAGGCCGTCCTTGATCAGCCGGTCCCAAATAACGCTATCTGCCCTTGCGGTACCAAGCCCATCCAGTCCTCACCAAGAGATACGCTGCTGTCTCAGGCCCGTCGCGGATGCTGAGAATGCCGCACGCATGCCCGCTGTCATTATAGATCGGATTAGCAGAACGTGGATCTCGAACTAAAGGCCTTGAGCCTCACGTCAGGAACATCTGATACCCACCCAGCCCGGGCTCGTTTGTATCGGGCTCTGACACAGGCCATCGCTCCACGGGAGCACTGCTCCCAAGCAGGAGCCACCACCTTGGTCGACCGTTGATATAGTCCGCTGCGACCCCCCATCGCCGCTTGTCATCCTTTCTTGACCTTGCTCTTGCCCTTCACTTCTTTTTTTTCCTTCCTACTTGCCAGCGCTGTGCACTGTCGATAGCCTTCTTTCATATCGGCGATTTCTGTTCAACGCGACTGCAGGTCTGGCTACCTTGCATTTTACTTTCTTTTCGAAACAACTTATTATTTCATATTACGACATTGGTGGTTTATTTGGGTTGTTTGTTGAGTTGGATAATCGTCTCGGGTCAGCATCAAAACCGACTTGAACAAGAGATATTATTCGATAAGGGAAGACAAAAAAAAAACAAAAAATCGACGTGGAAGACCAGCGCTATAAGTTCGGGTTTCGATATAATCGACATAATGGGAAGACTCATCAAGAACCACTGGGCGAGGCTCATCACCATCACGGCCGCATCTTGTAGGTGGACCCGTTCATGATAAAGGGGGAATGGAAGCGGATACGGATTGCTAACACTATCTCAGACCAAATCGTTGCCGCTTTCGAGTCGTTCTTCTGGCCTAAGATCTTCTGGGATTTCCTTACGAAAAGCCTTGACCCTGGCGTCAAGCCCATACCGGTTTTGCAAATAATCAACTTGATATTGGGATTCGTCATGTTAGCGTGGGAGTGGCCTATTGGTTTCCTGGCCGGATCATCCATCCACCGCAGTCTTGAAGCTCGTCTCGCGGCCATCCCTCTGTTCGCTCTGTGCGCCCTCCTGATTTACCAAGGCACCAACGCCGGTGTCTACTATCTGGTGGCCATGGTCATCTACTTCTGGGCCTATTCTGAAGGCGAGGTATGTGGATATCTGCCACTCTTTTGAAAACCACAGTTCAATTACTAACCTTGTAAATTCACAGATCATTTGTGCAAAGCCCTGGACTTTACCTCAGCGCAACCGTGGTGGTGGATCCAAGGCATAAGCGAATTGCCCTCCGCCTATAAAATTCCTCTCGATATGGCGGTCTCGCTGTCTCTGTCGTCTCAGGGCAAAGCGGCAGGAGTTGACTCCCTATATCGATCAGAAATATCGGGCCCGTATCACATTCTGCTCATAGAGAATTGGATAGCAAACCATCACCACCGAACCTTGTGTGCACATTCCCCTTCTCTATCGATGAGCGGGATCAAACTTTTCTACTGGCTCTATCTGGCATTTACACCACGGCGTTATTTGATACTATTTAGCATTACCGGTCCATATTGCGGATCCGTGTTACGACGGCCTCCATCGAGGGGGAGGCCAGGAGGGAGATGGACTTGCTCACGATTCTGATCGAGCACCACAGCATACGGAATGGTCGATGATTTACGGGCTGGGTTGGGCTTTCACGGCGGCAAGGTGGATGATGACATCAGAAGTGGTCGGGGATACCTGGCCCCAAGGGGCCACGGTGCGATAAGAGAGGAGGATTTGGGAAACGCTACCTACGAAAACAGAGGATATCGCGAACTTCTCAACCAGTCAAGTCCACGGTCTGGGGGTTCGGACAAGCAAATCTGCGAAGATTTTCCTTACTCATTGTTTTACGCACCTGGTCCTTAGACTCGTCGCGATTTAATCCTCTACACTGCGTGTAGCAGCCAAGCTAATCCAAGCAAGTTAACATTAGACACATAATTATACCATCCAATTCAGATACGTCACTATCAGTTGTTCGGTCTGTTAAAATGCACGTTACTCACCAAAATTGTAATCTGGAGCACTAAATAGAAGATAAAAACCCCCATATCAAAACACTTCGGCCCATCTCTCTTTCTCTTTCTGCTCCGAGGACGGCAACTCAAATCCGCCCATGATCGTTCTCGGATCAAATCTTGCTTATTTTTTGAGTTGGGATGACATTTCCGCCAACGGCCGTGTGCTCTTTCCTTCCATGCATAATTGAATATACTACATAATCCGATGAGATGGGATGGATCGCAAGATCTCATCAATAAAGAAGGCTCTCCGGATCTCCCGTGTCGCCGTTGGCGGTATCATGACTTACAGTACTCCGTACTAACCTATGTGTTCGGCTAACCTCTTTGCCCCTCCCTCACAGATGCCTATCTTAACCCCAATGCGTACTTACACGTACACACAAAGAATTGCGAAACGCCCTGGAAGACGTAGTCTCTTTCCTCTCGTATCATATGACTCTCGCGCGCTCTTGATGATGGCCCGCCCTGTGTGCTTTCCTGCTTTCCTGGCTTGCTTGTCGGAATGCTGGTAGATCGGCCGGGTTCCGAAACACTGGCTGTGCGGCATCTTGACCCAGCCAAGCCCCAAGCCGAACTGCCGGGCCCAGCTGCTGGAAACTTGGAAGATACGTAGCTGCCAAGCACCAAGGGCGTGGTCCACGCAACGTTCGTCTTCTTGGGTGTGCATTGGACACATAACGGTGGTCTCATGTTTTGGTTCTTTTTTTGCCTTTTGTCTTTGTTTTCACTCCCCTATCCACTCCACTAATGCTGCGGCAGGAGGAGTAAAGAAAACCTGGAGAAGACGAACGGAATCATGAAGTCCACGATCGTCCCATCCTGCGTCAACTTCACTGATCATCATCGTCGTCATCATCAATTGCTTCTCCCGTCAGCCCGTCGTTCGGGCTGGGGATGATCTGTCAGATGATGGAATCCCTGTCGGGAATATCATGTCCTCTTATAGTATAAGAAAGGTAGGATGAGGCTTCGTCATGTCTCAGCCAGAATAGAGGGTTCAGGGAATCCAGTCCATCATGGAATGATTATCGATCGAGTCACTCACCAAGGGGCTGTTTGTTGTTGTTTTGCCGACGAAGCAACTTGTCATAGTATAGGAAGGGGGGTCTTGATAATTCCTGCCAGACGACAGAGTAGTGGAGAGGCGGGACCGGGCATGGGGGCAGCCGGCTGTCCTCAAAACACCCCCCGGGATGCCACTCGTATGTAATGCCATGCCTGCTTCTTCTCGCCTGTGCCAGCGCACCGGAGATTGCCACGCACGAGAGCATAAGCATATAGTTACAGTATACACCTAGAAGCGGTTGTAAGGGCGGGCCAACCAGTCCACCTGGACCTTTGAGACGGATGTGGCAGCGGGCGGCAGCGAGGGACAAAAGTTCGTTCATCCCGTTCGGGGGTGGTATAGTAACGTATTTTGTTTGTTCTGGCATCTTTCCCCACTCGTTCACTGCCTAGAAGAGACACGCCACCACGATAATCGTTGCACCCCCTCAAAGAAGTCATATAAGCAGACGGAGAGAGAGGGATTGTTCGTGTTGTCTTCTATCTCTAGCCATGCTCTTCATCGTAGGAAAGCAAGTGCTCCCTCCTTTGTGACGAGACCCTAAATATAAGTCCTGGTTTTCAGGTACGTTTATATGAACTATATCTCACCCAGAATACAGCGACCAATCGCACTGACGGCAGGTTGGAGCAGAAGAGCAACGGCAAGCCTTTGTCTAGTCCCTGAGCCACACTCAAGACTCTATCGGGTGTGGTGACGAGAATCAGAGGTCTCGGGACTCCGAAGGGCTTCAGCTCTTCAGCGAGAGTGGAAGTGCGGCGGATGGAAGAGTAGCCATGACTGGAGCCCATCACTTGGCTTCGACGTATCTGCGGAAGCTCGACATGGATGGCGTACCTCAATTAGAGGGTGATTTCAGGCGGCAGATTGGATACTGCCGCCCCGGGAACGTGTTCAGCACATCGCTTCGACTGCCTTTCACACAGCTAATATCCCAAGATTGATATGGGTTAGTGACAACCAACAGTGTACGACTCAACTGAAATCTACGGTTCGCATCACTTCCATTTCAATCAACATGGGCCAGAATAACAGTTGTTCATATCGTGTCTCATTCAGAGCATTGCTCATCGCATCTATGACAGGTAGGCAGGCACTCTTCCGGGAGTATGTCTCTGAAATCCTTTCGAGCTCCGAGTACGTCTGCAATACTAACTAGTCGCGCAATCGATTCTTGATGCGCCTATATGCCTCCGCACAACCGAGCAGTCACCTCGCTCTTCTCAGAATGCGACCAGCATGTCATTGTCGCATTTATCGGGTACCGGGCTGACCGTTGACGATGGAGCCCATCTGGGCATCGTTCTTGGGGCCATCGCGGCCAGGGAACTAGCATGCGGTGTTAGTTGTTTCTGGGTGGTAGCCAGAACGGCACAGTATATCAATGGGCTTACCTGGGAAGTCTCTTGGGTGCCCTTCTGCAGAATCACCTTGATGACATCCTCGTCGATCGAGGTGCCGAACTCGTTCTCCAATGTCGACTTGGAAGCACCGTCAAGTTGGCCCTGGGTGCCTTGCCTTTTGGGGGGGTTTATATTAGCCGCCGTTCTTCCATGGAATTGTTGGTAGTGATGGGCTGGCAGGGTGCAATCTTGCGCGCTTGGCAGCTACTGCTACCCCCCACACATAGTCGAACCATCCGTTGCCGGCTTCGGGGTCGAGCCGGAGAACTCAACAATGTGCAGAGCCAACAGCATATGCCTTCGGTAGGTGGCACAGGCGAACTGGGATACATGTTGCATCATGTGGACACTCGAGGTGACCAACGTCGGCCAACCTGCCGAGGGCAATAGAGAAGAAGTGGTGCGAATAACTTACTTGTGTGTGACGAAGATCTTGAAGGTAGAGATGAAGTGAGCCATGGGGATTGAGGAATCCTCCTTCCACTTCTTCATGGTCTCGACATCGTCAACGAAGACAATGAAGTCCTCGCCGTCCTGGCTCTTGTAGTGGAACTTGGTCTGTACAGCTTCGCCCTTAACCATTTTGACGGTTGTTGGATGTGTGGTTCTAAAAAGAGTTGATGATTGGGGAATAGAGTAGTAGTCGTGGGGGGGGGGGGTATCACAGGAATTGTTGTCGCTGATTGGGATGTGTTTGTTGGTATGATTGAGAAGTGAAGATGATGGGAGAGAAGACCTCGCAGTAGATGGAATTTATTGGAGGGGTAAAGCAGGAGGCCAGCTCAGCTTCCAAGCTACAAATGAAGACCTTCTTACGTACCTTTTTGCTTCTAACCGTCTACAAGCTTGATCTGCTCCCACCTGTCTTTGGCTGTTTGCGGGATTGCGCGCATCAGTGCCTTATCCTACGTCATAGCCCAGCTGGAACAAATGACTGACACGCGACGATGCTGGCCCTGCTACTGCCGCACTGTCCACTGCGCTGCTTGGGCTGCCTGGGCCCCCGTCTGGACGCCGGGCAACCAGAAAGCTACCCCGCCATCTGCTGGAATCGTCATACGTCATTCTGGAGCTTAAAAATAGGTACAACGGAGTGGTCCATTTCAGCATCCATGGATCGTAAAAAGAAACAAAATAGAACTGCCCCCTCACTGTATCTCAATTGAGTGAGATCAGGTCGGGGCAGTGAGCGTAGTTCCCTCCTGGCCATGGACATGCGAATTGGCAGAAAGGTTGGACTCGAGACCAACAACAGGGGACGGGTACCTGCGGTTACGAGATCGCCGATTTAGACTGGATAGGGGAGGGACGAGGAGGGGGTGAGCGGGAGAACATGGCATGGTAATCAGGCACTTGTTTGTCAAATAGGTACCTGTGTTGGTGTTGGCACAAATGAATTTGTAAAGGGTATACTCTTCTCCAAAGGACGAGAGTATCGTCGTAGTCTAGATACAAGCTTCCAAAACAGAACGAGCAGTACGCTTGTCCAACAACATCTTCAAGCCCACACTGACTGACTATGTGCCTATTTACTCACTTACTGGTCAACCAACCAAAAACTCCATCGTGGCCAAAGTGTATAAAAACTGTTGGCAAGCACTAATATATGGGGGGTAGTCATGTTAACCAGAGTACTCAAAGTATTAAGAGCATTTCCATAATCTCCTCCTTCCGTATCCCCGGCGAAATATATGATAAGAAAACAATAGAGGGTATCATCGTTCATGAGTGGCTTAACGGAAAAGGCTCCGGAGCCCGCCGGTCACGCGACTTCGATTCAACATGCCGACTTTCGTCCATTTGCTTGTTGATTTGACAGTCGGCGCCGACTCGTGAAGGGATTGGGCCGTTGCTTCTCCCACGTGGTGCTGCACATTCTCCTTTCTCCTGTCCGTTGAAACCGGCGACAGCGACTTGACCGACTGCGTGTTTGTGAGACTCGGCCGCAGGCTGTTTGCTGGTGATATCGACAGGGGCGATGTTAACAGAGCCATCGTCGTCTCGTCTTGCTGTCGCAGCGGTGGTGGCGGCTCCTGTCGCAAAGGGTCTGTCTTCCTGACCGTGCCTTGGGCAGAAACTTCGTCGATCGCCGAAAAGTTGGGGCTCGAGCTGCTCGCTCGTTCCGCCTCGTCGCATATCACCGGGAGGCGGCCTTGCAAATAAGCAAAGTCCTCCTCCAGGCTTAGCTCTGGCGTGGAAAAGTCGCAGTCCAGCGTAGGCGAGCTGGCCGTGTTCCGCACCGGGTCGCCGCTCTCTTCGTTGGGCGCGCGATCCGATGTTCTATCGGCCAGCTTCTCCCGAGCTTTGTTCATGCTCGTAGTACTCGGCGTCCTTTTCAGAAACGTGCTCGTGATACCGCAACACTGAGTTTCCTCTTCATGGCCGAGGCAGAGCTACGCACCAGGTATTCGCTCTTGGACCGGTTCGTTATACCGGGAAATGGCAGAGCGGCTCTGCTCCACACATCGGCAAGCAGAGCCTCAAGGCGCGCCCGTTCACCCCGGCCCGGCGATAGACAAGGAATCCTCGAGTTCGTAGTCAAGAGAGACTGCGAGCGGTTGATCGGAGTCACCGATCCTGATCCTGATGGATCTCTCAATAATGTGGTGTTTTTCAGTATAACCTGACATAAGGAAGATTTGGGTCCAACCGTCGTGGCCCGGTGGATCGACAGACGCCGCGCCACGGTACCTTTTCGGAACACGTCAGTCTTTGGTTCGGGAACGCGCCGTACTAGCTTCGACATACCTGGTTTTCCAAATACGGTTCCAAGACTCTTGATATCCAAAGATAGTGAGCTACATAAAGGCGCCTCGGGATGGTCATGTGGCTCGTTTGGGATCAACCCAGTCAAGCGTGTTCGCCATTCCATCTCCTCCTTGGGCGTGCAGGCAGTCATGATGATTTCGTAAAGCTGATGATCAATCTCAAAGACCAATTTCCAAGAGAAAGGGGCCGTGTGGCATTGGAGACCTATCGAGTGTGAGCGATGAGCGTTCACCTGTGGGGTGGCAAGTATGGATGGATGGATTACCTCGGCCGTTGTCTGCCTCTTCGAGTTTGATTGTGTTCAAGCCGATGCATGCTTGGATGGCGTATACTTGATTCAGCCCTTCGGCAGTCGCAAGACACAGAGAGTCCCTGTATAACAAGCATATCATGTATCGTCCCTTGACGCCCTTCCTTGTCTGCCAGCAGACATGCAGAGCACCGCATAGCTGAATCTGTCCCAACAAGCGCACGTTGGCTTTGGTATTCGTATCAAAAGACTGCCATCATTAGTACGGGCGAATGCTAGTAGCAATACTAAATCCATATCCATACCTGGTCTGGGAAGATCAACCGATCTTGCAGCAACCACGTCTTCTCCACTGTTACTTTCACAGAGGGATCGTCGGTGGCACGGTTGATCTCGGCTGTGGCCTCGCGTAATCGAACGAGAACGTTTTCGATCTGGGCATGTGAATTTGGGCAGTCGTAAACGGGAGTATGTTTAAGCAGCTCTGCAAAGAGTAGGGATATCTGCAAATTCGTTGGATCGGCTGAATCAGGTCAGTATGGAGTAATGTGAAATAAAAGTAAATTTAGTCGCAACTATACCTTGACTAGAAGATCACCAATAGTGAGTGACTTTCTCGAGCGGTCCACATGGTGGTTGGCCGACCCCAATGAAGCAGCCAGTGCCTCGAGCCCCTTTTGGTACGTCTCCCATTGGGGCATTGCGCGATGAGTCGATGCCACGTCCTTGATCATCATCTCATACTTGGCGCCATACTCTTCGTATACGAAGAAGCGATACATCTGAGAAGAGTTCAGCCGTTAGACTTTGGTTCTAGTACGGAGCCGCAAGGTTCGACACGACTCATAACCAAGGCGTGGGGGCTGGGGGGCTTGCAACTAACCCTATCGCCAAACACCTGTGCAACATCTGCAGCAATGGTGGGTTCCGCTATCATCCCGGGGAGGTCTTGCAACCACGGTGTCCCGTCCTTAACCTCCGGAACCGAGTCGAGACTGTACCATCGCTGATGATTTTGCCTAGTCGTAGGCTTATGAGCCGGTTGGACTTGCTGCAGTTGAGTATACTCCGAGTTGGGAACCACACGGTGTAGCTCACCCAGGATCTCCTCGTGCAACTCGACAATGTCTGTCAAATTCCGGTTGATTGAAGATCGGAGTCCCTGTTGTTGTGTTGGCAGAGAAGCAAGTATCGTAACATAGACCTTTTGTGCAATTAGTATAGCAAGCTTGGAACATGTCTGGGTCTGGAAAAGGCAGCTTCTTACGTTCATAAGGAACTTGATATCTCCTATGTAGCTCTCCTCCGTGCTTATGAGCTCCTCAATGACGCGGCGTCTCTGCAGCTGACGCTCCATCACTGTAGGGTCGATCGACATGGTTCGCTCACACCGCGTGCTCTCTTCTGAGAATCTCGTTCTCGAGTAGGAAGCCCTGCTGCTGCGTTCTGTTCTCGAACAACGAGACGACCTCACGGTGTTCCGCTTCGAACGCGTCATTGCGCTACCTGCGAGGCTTATGCTTGCGCTCCTGATTCCGGCCACATAGCCGAATGAAGAGTCTGATGAGGATTTCCGGTGCCGAAGACTCGAGACGTTGTCGCCCAGAGAGAGAGGAAACAGCTCCTGCGGCCCACTGCTACCACCCCCCGATCTCTGGGTCCTGGGCCGGTGGGCTCGCCGTTGGAGAGTTTTGATCCATCGGTGGAAGGGCTTGGCTGCACAGGGGCAGCTTTGTCTCTTCGTATAAATGCCAATCATCTCGAAAGTTGATCTGGGGGATATCGGTGTTTGAGGCCGGCGACTCATCGTCACCTTCGGCGTGTAAAGACAGTCCCAACGCTGCAATATTGTCCAAGTCTTTCCATGCTTCCGAGTTGCCAAGGGGAAAGGCGGCACCGCAGTCGGACAAGTCAGGATTCGTCCGGCTAGGTCTCAGAGACGGATAGTCAGAGGCCGGCATGGCCCAGCTTCCGGTGGCTGTATTACTGGCGGAACAGCTGCGGAAGCGTGGGGGTTCACTGCTCAACAAAAGAGCGGCCATGATGCCGAAGACCAAGACGGAGACGGGGCACAACGTCGCTTTATTGAACCAAAAATTGAAGATGCCAAAAAGTGTTCCAAGAGCCAAAAAGGACCTCCAAGACAGCAACAACAGATACCAGCCACCAACAGGTCATGAATCAAAACATAATGACTGGCTGCAGGGAAATATGCAGATGACAACGACAGGAGAAAGTCAAAGATGCAGCCTGATCGGCCTGCCCATCGGAACATGCAACAGTGAAGTTGCGGGCCTGCAACATGGTAGCATAAGAAAGAGCATGTGTTGGGAAGCTTTAGGTACGTTCGGGCTTGAGTCGAGAAGGGGAGGAGGACTGGAAGGAGAGAGAGAGAGAGAGAGTGCAGTGACGAGTCCCAGACCGGGTAGAGATATGCAGGGAGCATGGAATGAGCCTGGGGGAAAGTTGACTTCTGTAGCTTCCTGCATATCCATTTTCGTTTAATGCGATGGAGATGGCGTCTTGTTTATGAGACTGTGACACAATCACGGTGTCCCGTGGTGACACCAAGGAAAAGCTGCGTCATATCAACAGCGTCTGAGACCCAGGGACATTCCGATCGCGAAATAAGTCAATGAAAGATCCCGGTGCCCACAATGCCGCTCGTTTCCCAGATTGGTTTATTTGCCAATGGCTTGAGCTTCTTATCTAATGCAGCATGTCAGAAACGGCATGAGGAGGAGGAGGAGGAAGAAGAAGAAGACATATATTACATATGACATGAGATGAAGCTGATTGCTTGCAAATTTGATGCAATTAATTGATTAGGTGTCACAATTGCTGAATGTTAATGTCCCCGTCCCTTCCTCGGGTCGTATCTGGATCTATTCACACTGGCCTGCACATGCAGCTGCCGCGGAGGGCTGTTCGATTGTTGAGATGAGGCTTGAGATTGGAAGAGTGCCAATAAGGTTGAAGCAGAAGCTTGGCACGTAATCATTTATTCGATTCCCTGCTCGAAAAATACGTTTATGTAGCATGGAGGATTAAGAAGGTCTCGGTATTTGACCAGCTGATACTGCGGTGCTCCTACATGATATGCATGCAAGACATGGATCTGCTTTGGCTGATCAATCCGGTATCCCTGGCATCCAGCCGGCCATCGTGGTGAGAGCTACTGCAGAGTGTAGTTCGTTGGAAGCATAGCTCTGTAGGAAGTAGAGGAAGTGGAAAGACATAAAGGTAAGACCTGTGTGGCATCTGACCTTTGGAATCCGGCAAAGACTGGATGATATAACCATCTCTTATACTTCAAACTGATTGAACCTATACTGGGTATAGACGTTCGATATAGCTGTACTTCAGTAAATAACATTGAAGTGCCCGTGTTGGGTCCCAGATGGTTGTTCGGTGGAAGGTGGGGGCAGGTATTGAGAGCAGCCCCCGACTCCGTTTGCCTCCCGCTACCCGTCCGTATATCTACTTCTTTACTGATTGTTAGATAAGCTTGATGACCCCGCGCTAGAAGCTCGCTTCGCCTTCGACCTATGGAATTAGAAGACTGCCGCTGGTTAACGCGTCCCGCTGTCTACCTACGGTACATCTGCATCCAACGTCTGGTGGAAGGGCGCTCCAGTTTCCATCTATCAACGATGACCTGACCGACTACGTCGTAGCATGGGCCTTCCGTTGAGAATGGATAACATACACGCACCGACGATCCCCTCGGGGCCTTCTTCTAGGCCCCTCGCCAACGGCAATGCTGCCCATCTCTCGTTTGCCGAGTTGTCGCAAAAGAAAGACAACCTCGAGGCCGAGTTGAAGGCACTCGGAGGCGTGCTGGACTCGGTAAGCTCGTTGATCTGAAGGGCCGCGAACGTGCTATTGATCGACTATGTAGCATGGTGTTACTATGGAGACACCTCTTACAACGCCCGATGGATTTCCACGAGCAGATATTGATGTCCCGCAAAGTAGGTGACTACGTCGAGTTGCGACACAACTACCAGACTCGGACTGACCCAATACCAGTTCGCACGACCAGAGCACGTATTATCCTGCTCCGAAACGATTATAAAGACCTCATGAACGCTATCGAGAAGCACCTCCACGAGCATTTTGCCACGTTACAAGACCATGATGATGCGCCTCCGACAACAACAAGCGGGCCCGGAATGCTGGGTGACTCCATTCCAGACACGTTAGACGTGCCTTTTGCGAAAGTCAACAGCGTGGTTCTTGGTGGTCCAGCAGAGTCTGCAGGCCTGAAGGCGGGCGACGAGATTCGGAACTTCGGTTATGTAAACCGAGCTAATCATGATGGGCTAAAGAAGGTTGCGGAATGTGTTCAGGGTAACCAGGGTGTAAGTGAAATGGCAACAGCCGGCTTGAATGGGTAAAGCTAACTCGCATTCTAGCAAAACGTCCTTGTCAAGGTGTCTCGCGGCGCCGATGCAACCAGAAGACAGGAGCTTCAACTCACGCTTGTTCCACGTCTGAACTGGGGAGGCCGAGGCATGTTGGGCTGCCACATCTTACCGATGTGAACGGAGCCACGCATTATTTGCAAGCCTTGACGGATTAGTCAGATACTGCTGCCAGAGTGGCCGAGAAAACTAAACAGATCAGGCTTCAACATTAGGAGGGTTACCTACCTACACTGATCACCCAATGAGGTGGGCAGATCTGTTGTGCAAGAAGCCTGCCTAATGGTGCCTGGGCTAGGGATCAAACACGATTGATAAGCAGTAAAATGTAGAATTGATGAAGAATTCACTGCCCAACAAGGAATGCTGCCATATAAAAATCCGTGCAGCTGCATGCGTAAATCTTCAGTGTGAAGCTTTGCTCCCTCATGTTCTGTTGTGTAGACCATCGCTCACAGTCTTGAAGTCTTGAACCCCACCATCTCCATCGTCATTCTGCCTATCGCAAGTGGAAGAATCAATCAGTCCCCGGCGGTAAGTCCTGCTCACACCGCACCACCAACCTTGACGACCGAAAGGTTAGGTAATCGATAATCGATCCAATCAGGGCCCACCTCAATCACGTGCCCCACCACCCTTACCTGTCAAATTTTCCTTCGCCAATAGCAACTGGCAACGCTAGACGCCTGATGTCTGGGCTGGGTGGTGCCTGTGAGGTCTTAGGAGGACTTGGGAGGACTTGCCAGCAGCCTCTGTGTGAGCCTGAAAGCAGACAGACAGCCAGACGTGCCAGGCAAGAAGCCCCTCCTTCTGGTCCAAGCCCAAAGAGCGTCACTGAGCCAAAGGGAATGGGCCCCGCTTTTCGTGCGAAAAACAGACCTCTGGATTTGATTATTGGTGACCCAACCTGCCTTTGGTGTCGAATAATCTGCTGCCCGCCATACTAATAAAATCAACCAAGGAAAAAGGCAACCCGAGCATTGGTCTGCTATTCACTCTATCCTTCTCCCATCTACACCACATCACAGCATCAGACAAGGTACATCTCATCCCACCTCACCCAGCCCAACCCGATCAGCATTCAATGCAGCCTGGCCTTGGTATGAAAAATATCGAGTGGACATCATTTGAGCCATCTGCCAAACAACCCCTCCTTCGCTACTGCTCCCAAAGCTTTCCCACACAAAACACACCTACACCCCCCGCTAACTCATTTGCGCCCAGTCCGACGTTTGTGTCTGTTTACATCACAACCTGATAACAGCCCCCTTCGTTCATCATGGCTGCTCAAACAAACTCCCCGACCTTCAAGTTGGTCCTTGTCGGCGATGGTGGTACTGGCAAGGTAAGTGCGAAAAAATACTCCTCTCTCCCTCGGTTGTTATTGTCGTGCCTTCGATGTGGGGTCACCGCCTCCCATGCGACAAAACTTGACATCTCTATCCTGATCTCAACAGCATGCTGACGTGTAAATCGACATGTAGACCACCTTCGTCAAGCGTCACTTGACCGGTGAATTCGAGAAGAAGTACATGGCCACCCTCGGTGTCGAGGTTCACCCTCTGGGCTTCACCACAGTAAGCCAGGATCAGATCCGACTCTACATCACATCAGCAAATCGCGCAGCATACTGACCTCTTCAAAAAGAACTTCGGTCAGATCACCTTCGATGTCTGGGACACTGCTGGCCAGGAGAAGTTCGGTGGTCTCCGCGACGGTTACTACATCAACGGACAGTGCGGTATCATCATGTTCGATGTCACTTCCCGCATCACCTACAAGAACGTCCCCAACTGGCACCGTGAGTAGATCGACACTTGTACAACGCGCCCAACTTAGTCTAACTTGGCAATAGGTGATCTCGTCCGTGTCTGCGAGAACATCCCCATCGTCCTGTGCGGTAACAAGGTCGATGTGAAGGAGCGTAAGGTCAAGGCCAAGACCATTACCTTCCACCGAAAGAAGAACCTGCAGTCTACGATATCTCGGCGAAGTCGAACTACAACTTTGAGAAGCCCTTCCTGTGGCTCGCCCGCAAGCTGGTCGGCAACCCATCTCTGGTTAGTACTTACCCTGGATTCATAACACCTCGTATTTGCGTCTGCTAACATCGACTGTAGGAATTTGTCGCTGCTCCCGCCCTTGCCCCCCCCACTGCCCAGGTTGACGAGAAGCTTCTTGAGGAGTACCGCAAGGAGATGGAGGACGCTGCCGCCATGCCTCTGCCCGGTGAGGAGGAGGACGACGATTTGTAAACAAACTGTTACGACGAAACGATCATTGGTGGTTGCTTTGGTGTGTCAGCCAGTTGTGGCTTGGCGAAGATTCATTACCTCCTGCTATGCTCCTTGACAATGTCGGACTTGATGGGCCACGATCGCGCAGCTGGATTCAGCATGGATAGAGAAATGGGCGGCGAAAACGAAAACGCGCGCGCACACGCTCTGGATTGGAGACGATACTCTTTAATGAGAAAATGGCAGATATTCACGCAATGCTGCATCTGCAGCCTCTAGATAGCTCCATACGTAGACATGACGAGAAGCGATCATTCTTCCCAAAAGCTCCCTCCCACCTCACCGCGTTCTTCACACTTTCTCTCGGCCTCGCGGTGAACACACTCTCGAGGTAGCCATCTGTTCGACCAGGCCAAATGTAATCTTCAAGATCAACAACCTCCGTCATTGGCATACGCATTATCCATAATCAGTTGTCACCTTGAAGGGCAACAACCTCCTAACACCTGGCCTACCCCAGAAGTCGGGGAAGTCGGGAGCACTAAAGGGTGTGGTCTCGACAATAGTTGATGGAGATAATATCATGAAAGAACAGCGTCAATGTGATCTTGGCGGTTGCACTACTTTTGAGCTACTGGACCGATCACAGGGCACTCTTCGTACCGAGCGCTATATGTAAGAGAGATGTTCACTTTAGGATGTAGATGAGCCGCATGTGCGACATGATTAGAACACTTAGCCCTGCGGCCATGCTCTTATGCTTCCGCTGGTTCTTGATTATGTTGAGCAGTAGCTGAATTAAGTAGTCAATAGCTGGGCAACGTCGAGTGTTCCCTGTTTCCTAACACCACACGAAAAGATCGAGTGCCCATCCATCCTACCAGTGTTGAGGATCGGTGCTCTTATATCTTCTATGGGCATCAATGTTTTCTAAGTCCTCAGGGGGCGGAGCCTCACTACGCCGCACATATCGGGCCCGGCCGTTCTTTCCATTGCCAGGAGAATCCTCTCGTACATACTTAGGTTTGCGTGAAAGCCGTCCCACCGATAGTGTATAAGAAAGACGGGACACTGGAGCAGGGTTCTGTTGTATCGATACTTACTTACACTTTGACGAGACTAGCGAGGCGATTACCTTACGTATGCTTATTATATCGTAGTCAACAACTATAATAAAGGACTCTGGTCCTTGTATGCATAATGAGGCCGTAGAAGCCTTGGGGTAGGATGCCCGGGGAACCCGTTCATAATGTACGCGGACAGATTCACTCGGACACAATATGAGGTTGTTACTTTCATTCTTAGTAATCTCGTAATTTTGTGCTGTATATTCGTGGTTTGACGACTTTCTATGTCAATAGACCGGGCATGAATATTGCTTACCAGCGCGCAGGTATAATGAGTTGGTCATAGTGATGTGAGTGAAGCGGTTAGATATATCTGTACATGAGGCCACACATACCAGTAAGATATGTCTTATGCTTAGAAGTATGCTGTGTGTTCAGTCGTTAGCTATGAGTTTACTTACGTAATCCATGAGCCTTCGGGGATAAAGTAAATCTGTAGAGAGAAGAAGGGAAAAAAGAAGCAATCAAGTCACCCGCCGTTACAATACACACGGGCTGTCTCATAAATGCCCACTTCGGGGTTTCGGAATCTCATGAGGGGCGAGAAATACAACACTCGACAAAACCTACGAAGTATGGCAGACGGTATGGATGAATATATGTAACAGAAACCTGCACGCATGTAATCCGGTTGCCAGGACCCAAGCTCTAAACGGCTGCTTCGAAGACGCATTGGATGTAGATAAGATCCCCCGCAAACAAGGCTGCTCTTGGCATCGCATGGCCAAGTATATAAGCTCGCTGACGTTTATACCAAGCTTTGCAGTATCTATGGAGTCGAGTTGTTTCAAGCACATCACCTACTATCGAAAATGCAAAGCGACCTTATGATGCTTACCTCCTACCGCCCACCTACCCCAACACGTTAAGGGAGGGTCGGACAGCCCGTGGATCTCGTCAACGGCACGGCCGAAGTATCGGTTAACCGGCCCCGGGGTGGGTACGGCGCCCCATCTGCCGCGCGTACGCCAAGGCATCGGCCGCACGTACGATGCAGGCCTGGGAAGAGTCTGGAAGTTTCGATTTTGCACTTGATACGTCATTGCGAAACAGCCGTCCCAAAGGTCGATATTGGAATTAAAGTGGGCATTGGTCGGTTGATTTGCCAAGCATCGGTACGATGACATAAATAGATATTGGATATTTTAGGCATGTACGGAGTAAGGACAGTGTAAACGAGGTCGATGCAAGACAGTTCCTCGAATTCGGTGTGGGATTGGGGAAAAGGCCAGACGGAAGACCAGGTCGACGCCAGTTAGAAGAGCCGCCTGCTTCATTACTCGAAAGCGTTTACTACAAGAGATTATGTACTACATACATCCTTAGTAGCTGCAGGCGCAAGTGGGCAGGGCGGGCTTGCAGTGAAGAGCCTTTCATCTTTGGGTAAGGCCCAGCCCAGTCATACCTCCAGCAAACGTGGCCTCGTAGTGATAGATCGTCAAAAGAATTGAAGAACTCAGGACTGCCTTAGGTCAAAGGTAATTGGTAATGTTTGCGACAAGGTCTCACTCTTCAAAGTTCACATCGGAAGCTGACCAATCCTTGAGCGATATAAGTCCATCTCGAGCATTCTAGACTTTTGCAGGAAGCCAACAGCCTTGTACTGAAATCTATTCAAGGGTTATCCGGGATGGATAGCCGGGGGGCAGGCAACCAGGCTCGAAAACAAGGCGTGGAGCCGCTGCTAATCGGGTTTGGGAGCTGAGCTAGTCCGAACTGAAGTGCTAAGAACACGTTGTAACTTGCGCCTCAGGGTTCATGATAGCGATTGATAGCAGGCAGCTCGGGTAACTGTACATAGTATAGACCAAGTAGCGGGCCCATTTCGAGCATCTGCCACTCGTCTTCTCTCCGCCCATCCTTACAACAACATCTTCTCTTTTCCCTCACATTTCTTACCTGTCCTTCTTTACTAACTTAGTAGAGTGTGGCAAGTTTAGAAGGTGCTGCCAGAAAAAGAACATGTGGCAGTTGTGAATAGCTGGACTGGACTGAACCTCATTTGATCTTTGCAAGCTCCCACTTGCACCACCTCGACCTCAAAATACATTACCCAACCACTCCCACTCGCGGCGCATGGTTGGCAAGATCTCAAGCTAGTCGACGAGATCTCCCTATCACTATTTACTCCCTGGCGCCAACTTTCCCTACCCATCTTCGGCGACATCCCCTGTACGAAGAAAAGCAGCCTTCGCTCAGCGCACCGTCATGGACGACGCGTTCGCAAAGACCACCGATGCGGTCTTGGCCTACTTCAAGGTCGATGCCGCAAAGGGTCTGACGGATGAGCAGGTCATTGACCAGAGGACTAAACATGGCAAAAACTGTATGCAATTTCTGGCCCCTTTGATCGCCAATTCACCAACTGAGCGTGTGCGGCTGACACTCATCGTCTACATCTAGCTATCGCGGAAGACCCACCTACGCCGCTGTGGGAACTCATTCTTGAGCAGTTCAAGGACCAGCTGGTCCTTATCCTGCTCGGTTCTGCAGCTGTCTCCTTTGTGCTAGCTCTCTTTGAGGAAGAGGGCGGCTGGAGCGCGTTTGTTGATCCTGCTGTCGTATGTCATACCTTGATTATCAACCTTCTTCACAATGCATATGAGCAAGTGGCTAACTCAAGTCGTTTCTATAGATTCTGACCATTCTTATCCTCAATGCTGTCGTCGGTGTATCGCAAGAAAGCAGCGCCGAAAAGGCCATCGCTGCACTCCAAGAATACTCGGCCAACGAGGCCAACGTCATCAGGAACAATGGAGCCATTTCTCGGGTCAAGGCGGAAGAGTTGGTACCAGGCGATCTCATCTCCATCTCCGTCGGCGACAGAATCCCGGCCGACTGCAGAATCATCTCGGTTCAGAGTAACAGCTTCTCTGTCGACCAGGCTGTCCTGACGGGAGAGAGTGAAAGTGTGCAGAAGGATTTCCGCGCAGTTGTAAACGACGAGAAGGCTGTCCTTCAAGACCAGGTCAACATTCTCTTCTCTGGAACGACGGTGGTTACTGGACGCGCAAAGGCTATTGTTGTCTTGACTGGCTCCAACACTGCCATTGGTGATATCCATGAGAGCATTACCGCCCAGATCTCTGAGCCCACCCCTCTCAAGCAAAAGCTCAACGATTTTGGCGATTCTCTGGCCAAGGTTATTACTGTCATCTGTATCCTGGTGTGGCTGATCAACATTCCCCATTTCGCTGATCCCAGCCATGGAAACTGGACCAAGGGTGCCATCTATTACCTGAAGATCGCTGTTTCTCTGGGTGTTGCGGCTATCCCCGAAGGTCTCGCTGTAGTTATCACCACCTGCCTTGCCCTCGGCACGCGAAAGATGGCCGCCAAGAACGCCGTGGTCCGAAGTTTGCCCTCTGTCGAGACTCTTGGAAGCTGCAGTGTGATCTGCTCGGACAAGACTGGTACTCTGACCACCAACCAAATGAGCGTCAGCAAAATTGTCTACATCTCCGAGAATGGTTCTGATTTGGAGGAGTTGGATGTCGAGGGTACAACCTTTGCCCCTATGGGTGATATCAAGAACAACGGAAAGGTCGTCCAGGACCTTTCCCAGAAGTCCAAGACCATTGGCCAGATGACTGAGGTTGCTGCTCTCTGTAACGACGCTCGCCTGGCATATGACGCACGCAGCGGGAACTTCTCTAACGTTGGTGAGCCGACCGAGGGCGCTCTCCGTGTTTTGGCCGAGAAGGTTGGTCCTTGTGCACCGGCAAACAGCAACCCCGAAGACTGCATTCACCACGCCAGTTCATGGTACGAGCAGAAGTTCCCCAGACTTGCTACATTCGAATTCTCCCGTGACCGTAAGAGTATGTCGGTACTTGTCCAGGACGGCGAGCAGCAAAAGCTCTTGGTTAAGGGTGCCCCCGAGTCCATTATTGAGCGATGCACACACACCCTTGTTGGCACTGACGGAAAGCGCGTGGCCCTTGACAAGAAGCTTCAGGACCTCCTCATGACCGAGCTCGTCGATTATGGTAACCGTGGTCTCCGAGTTATTGCCCTTGCCAGCATCGACAACGTCGGCTCGAATGCTCTGTTCAAGAATGCCAGGTCCACCGCCGAATATGCTCAGATCGAACAGAAGATGACTCTCCTTGGTCTTGTTGGTATGCTTGATCCTCCTCGTCCGAGGTCTCCAAGGCCATCAAGCAGTGCAAGGATGCTGGAATCCGTGTCATCGTCATCACTGGAGATAACCGCAACACTGCCGAAAGCATCTGCCGATCGATTGGTGTATTTGGCCAGAGCGAGGACCTCACCGGCAAGAGCTTCACTGGAAGAGAGTTTGACAATCTCAGCCCCGGAGAGCAGCTTGAAGCTGCCAAGAAGGCCTCGCTGTTCTCTCGTGTCGAGCCCAGCCACAAGTCGAAGCTGGTTGATCTCCTCCAATCTCTGGGCGAGGTTGTTGCCATGACTGGAGACGGTGTTAACGATGCGCCTGCGCTCAAGAAGGCTGATATTGGTGTCGCTATGGGTTCTGGTACTGATGTGTCCCGCCTGGCTGCTGATATGGTGCTCGCCGATGACAACTTCGCCACTATCGAGGTTGCCATTGAGGAGGGTCGCTCCATCTACAACAACACCCAACAGTTCATCCGCTACCTGATCTCGTCCAACATTGGAGAGGTTGTCTCCATCTTCCTCACTGCGGCTCTCGGCATGCCTGAAGCTCTCATCCCTGTCCAGCTCCTGTGGGTCAATCTGGTCACCGACGGTCTCCCTGCAACTGCTCTGTCTTTCAACCCGCCCGACCATGACATTATGAAGCGATCTCCCAGAAAGCGAGACGAGGCACTCATCGGTGGTTGGTTGTTCTTCCGCTACCTGGTGATTGGTACTTACGTTGGTCTTGCCACCGTTGCCGGCTATGCCTGGTGGTTCATGTTCAACGCCGAGGGCCCTCAGATCAGCTTCTGGCAACTCTCCCACTTCCACCGTTGCTCTTCGGACTTCCCTGAGATTGGCTGCCAAATCTTCGGTAACGAGATGGCCAAGTCGGCATCCACCGTGTCGCTTTCGATTCTCGTTGTCATTGAGATGCTCAACGCCATGAATGCTCTTTCATCGAGCGAGTCGCTTCTCACCCTGCCCCTGTGGAAGAACATGATGCTCGTTTACGCCATTGCCCTCTCCATGGCCCTGCACTTCGCGCTGCTCTACGTCCCGTTCCTGCAGGGTTTGTTCTCCATCTTGCCCCTGAACTGGAATGAATGGAAGGCAGTGTTGATTATCAGTGCTCCTGTTATGTGAGTTCTTTCCCCCCTTTACTTGATTAATGACCTGTGTTTGCTAACTTGTTTACTAGTCTCATCGATGAGGTGCTCAAGTTTGTGGAGAGAGCGTACTTCATCCAGACGATACCGGTCGAGGTGTCCAAGGGAGAAGAAGCAGGCTTAGAAGCGAGTCCCCCGCATCTAAAATGTTCATGGCGAGACACTAGATAGATGACTGCCTAGGTTAGACATGTATCATACAGAGGAAGTTACGAGGCCGTTGCATCAGCGTGCCGGAAGGAAAGAACATAGCATGAGCGCTCGAGATGATAGAGAAGAAGGAAAAACCAAGAGATTTGCTATGAATCAACTTGTCCATTTCCCATTTCTACTGCTGTTGAGTGTTTGCGTTGTGTTAAGCCTCAGGCCTAATAGCCCAAAACTACGAGGGCTGTGATCTATCGATTTAGCAATTTCCCAAGACACGAAAAGGCACCGCCCTACCGAGTGTCTGAGAGTAACGACCCAGCATAGATAATTAAGTGTACGTGATTCAACATCTCATTAATCGAAACGTGGCATATGGTGGTACAGCTACGGCCGGCTTTTCAAGCCATATGCCGCATGTAGATGATGGTCTATTCCCATGGTTTCGTCCATCTTCTATAGTCCTTGCCATTGCAAAGATATGCTCTTTTCTGGCGGAGCTGCTTGATCTCGTTAATACAGGCCAAAAGAATCTGCAAATCCTGCTCGTGACGACGTTCTCCCATTCGCTTCCGTGCCCTTTTAGTCTTGTCGGCCCTTCAGTAACCGCTTGGTGACCTTGTTCTTCTCGATGATGTACACATGTGCACCCCAGCCCGAAAGGGCATCTCTGTCGACGGCGCTCAGCAGGGCTTGCGAGATGGTCTCGAAAAGATCATCCGGTCCCTGTATATCGGAGTGTTCAAATATTAGTCAACGGCCCTGTTACCTTGAGGGAGCAATAGGATGGACAGAAAGGGGATCTTGAAAGAAGAGAAGAGGGGGAGAAAACGACGTACCAGATCGGGCTCCCACAGACTCTCGCACATGCCGAACAGCTGCTCGTTGGCGGTGCCGCTCACGATGAAGTCCTTGGCGAAGTCGATGCAGCCGATGCTGTCGAAGCCGCAGATGAAGGGCTTGCCCGACTTGGGCTCGAGGCCGGCGACGACGGGGGAGACGAAGTAGGGGCCGAAGCGGCGCTCGTAGAGGGACGAGGAGACGAGGTTGGCGAAGGTCGTGGGCGCGATGTTGCGCTCCTCGCGCAGGCGGTACATGTTGACCTTGTAGCGGAACAGGTCCGAGACCGTGTCCACGTCCGTCGCCAGGCCCGTCAGGCCCAGGAAGACGTCGCCGTACTGGAAGATCTTGGGGAAGTTGTTGGATATCGTCAGGGCCTGCAGGCCCAGCCGCAGGTCGCACGCGATCGCCACGCAGTCCTTGCCCACCATGGCTACGCAGGCGCCGCCATCTGTTGTGGGGGTTGGGTGGTTAGCATCTTCCGGGCTGTTTCTTGTCTGTTTGTGTCTATACTATGTTGTCTCTACGGATGTGTGTCCAGTAGGAGGAAGACGTGATGATGATGCATGCGGAAGAGGGCAATTCGTCCTGGGGTAGACTGGGTAGGCGACGTACTTATCGAGAATGGTGACGACTGCGGTTGGGGGAGAGCTTCGTTAGCTATAGCTGTTCATAACACGACAATGAGGGCGATGCAGACGGGAGCTTTGCTTACCATGGTGACTGTGGTTTGGGCTTGAATGAAGCTCTCAATCAAAGACTGGACTGTGACGTGAAGAGGTAGTCGATGGCAGGAGTGGTCGTCAGATGCAGGTGTGGATGGTTGAATGGCGGGTTGTAATGCTGGGGAGCTCCAGTATCGTATCGGTCGTTGATAGAGCGCCAGGCTGAGGCTCGGTTCGTCAGTGTCCAGGACCCCAAGCAAGCAAGGCAATCACAGTATGGCGCGGCTGCTGTCAGCTAGGGTATGTACCTCCAGGTAGGTACTGTACTGTACTTTAGCTATGGGCAGTTATCGACAGGGGGGTGACCCGAAGCTCAGGCCAGATTTAGTAGCAGCTTTGCTGTGGTTAACCTAGTGCGTTTGCCCCTCTGTACGGAGTACTCACTCACTGTACCAGCCCAGCGCAACAGGCAACTACGTAAAGCACCACCACCACCATCATCCCACTCTAATACACGTCCAAACGGAATCAACGTTGAAGAACTATTCAACGCTTCAGATTTCCAATAGCTATTCAAGCGTTGATTCCATGGCAAGTACACATTGAAGGCTTTGGCAGGCGTTTATTCCAGTGTATGGTTGAGCTACTGTTCGCCTAAGCGTTGATTCGAGTGTCAAAACCCCCACCATCGATCGGGCTCACGTCCTCAGCTGCGCACTCGAACGAACCGCTATCCCATGACCAAGGAACCCAGCTAGAGAGTGTTTCTTTCTGTACCCGGCTGGTTCCTCATCTTTCATACCTACCATACCTCCTTTTGGTGCTGTAAAGGAACAGCTTCATCCAATATGGCAACAAATGTCAAGGTCATTTCCACCGACTTGCGCCAAGCTACCATCAAGGTCAACCCGGGCACCTACCTGACCCAAGTCCTCGAGCAAGCATGCACTAAGTTTGGCCTGTCCGCCGACAAGTTCCTCTTGAAGCACAAGCAGAAGCAGCTCGACTTATCCAACACCTTCCGCAGCGCCGGCCTGATTCCCGGCGCGAAGCTCGAGCTCGTCGTCCGCTCCAAGACCCCGTCCGCCATCAACATAGCACTGGACCTGCCCCAGAGAGAAGCACAACTCGCCGGCACAAGGAGACTTACCGAGAAGCTGTCGAGCGACGTCACAATATGGAAGGTACTACGGCACTTTGAAAGTCACATCCTGAAGGGAAAGGGCGTCAACATTACAGGTCGAGGGGAACCCCAAATAAGCAATGGCGGCACGCAAGGGGGCGGGCAGTTATATTACGACACACCTGTGTTACAGATCGAGCAGAGGTCACTTTCGACCTTTGTCGACTTCCAGAAGACACTGGCCCAGCTGGGATACAACTCCGGCAATGTCTTGATACGCCTGTCGTTCCAGAAGACGGAGAAGACATTTGCGGATGCCATGGCTGACGTATCCCAATATTTTCAAGAGGAGGAACAAGCTACAAAAGAGGCAGCTGAAGAACCAACGAAGGAGGAGCCCGCAGAAGCGTCTAGCTCTGCAGCCGATGCACCTGCCGCAGAGCCTCCGCAAGACGACGTTTCTAGCTCTGCAGCAGATGCCCAAGGCACCTTGCAGGATGACAGCATAGGCACAACCCAGGAAGGCCCAGACCTAATGGAAGTTGAAACAACACCTACTGATCCGCTACAACCCGTTTCTGTTTTCGCGGCCCCTTCATCTGCTACGCCTCACGCAGCTCACACGACAGAGTCGGATGATATCTATACGCCTGGTATCGTACATGCACAACTTCATCAACAACGGCTGAAGAACGCAGGCCAGAACAAGCGCTTATTGTCCGATCAGGAGCTTGCCGAAGAGGTTGCCGAGAGGCAGGCCAAACTGGCCGCCGTCAAGGAGGTGAAGGTACGTGTCCGCTTCCCCGACAACACGCAAGCTACCTGGGTCATACATCCGGACCAGACCGGCGAGTTCCTATACAATGCCGTGCGCACAGTCATGGCCGCCCAGAGCGCCAAGTTCAAGCTCGTTCCGGCCGGCGCCAAGGTCCCCATCCGGGACGACGGCACCAAGCTGATCGCGGGCTACAGCCTGGCCGGTAGTACCGTAGTCAATCTCCTCTGGGACGACTCGGTCTCGACGGAGACCCGCAAGCAACCCTTCCTGAAGGCAGATGCCTCGCGCCGCGCACGAGAGGTGGAGATACCCGAGATACCACAGGGCGAGGAGGAGGCATCGCCGGCGCCGGGTCTGAGCAAGGCCAATGCGGACGACAAGCCCAAGGGTGAGGGTGGTGCGAAGAAGGGGATGCCCAAGTGGCTGAAGCTAGGGAAGTAGAACCAGCTCCTTCTGATGCTCCAGCATGTCTAGCATACCTTGTCGTCTGCATTCGAGGGGCAGGAATAAGTCGAAAAAAAATAGTGATCACTTTAGCGTATTTATAGGAACAAATAGGCATCGTTATCGTTATGAATGACAGGGTATAGGCGATGGTTATAGCCGTATGACCATTCTGACGTTTACTCCTGGTTTAGATAGCAGTCGACGTTAAAAAAAGAGCGTTAATAGAATATATAAATGAAGCTTACCATACCCCTATTTTTCACTATTTTTGTAAGAGATTGACCAGTTTAGACATACAGTCTCGGGACGTATTCGGGCGGGAGGGTTCGGACCAATAGCAAACATACCTAGAGAGTTAAGAAAGATGGGTGGGCATGTTACCGGTCACGAATCTATCACTGTAGCGTAGCAGAATATATTTTACCAAGGAGGTTTTGCTGGAAGATTTTTTGCTTTATATGAGATTTTGGCTGCACTGGAAGATCTGACCATAGCCAGTCCTGACAGGTTTTCTGTAATAGTGAGCCGGCAGTGAGGATAGGCGTGGTCAAACGACAGCCCATCATTATAGCCGCGAAACACTACCCACAGCTGAGCCTAGGGTCCACCTATCAGGTCGTCAGAAACCCTCGAGGAGACCCGGGGTTTTATGGCGTACAATTTTGTGCGGATCCCAGATACTCGTGTGTTGGGCTACATGCCAAGCAAACCCAGTAAGTAGTAGGGGGCAAACGCTGTTCGCGATATCTCTGGGAGGGGGAAACAAGACACAGAAATTCAAAGGAGAAAAAGAAAACACTGCAGGATATAGGAAAACCCGGAGTCCATATTGACCATCAATAGTCCTTTCGAGAGTCACCGCGACTCATTTTCGGCGAAACTCTTCTTTCATCATTGACAACCAGACCAGGGGAAGGGGAAGGGTTCGGAAGAACACACAGGCGGTGATGAAACTTATGGTGATCCCAACTGTAGACAAGACGTACAAACTACTGCGCAGTCTCTTCTACCACGTGTGATCAAGGGGGAAATAAGAACCATGGTCTGCATTTTCCTGCCCCGCTTTGTGATAAAATACCAAAACCAACTCCCCGCACCAAAGCCTCTGGCGGATGCCACAACCAACGTCATCGCTATCTTTACCGGATCCAGGCCGAGATTAGGAGGGTATCACATAGCTCGGAACCAGTCGTGTCGAGTAGACATGAGCGGAGCCGCTTAGGACTCGGGAGCGGCGGCAGCAGCAGCCGGGGCCTCCTCCTCTTGACCTCCTCCTCAGCAGGCTTCTCCTCCTTGGGGGCGGCGGCATCGGTGGTGGCGGCAGCCTCACCCTCAGCGTTGTCGGACGAGGTCCAGAGAGTCAGGTTATCACGGAGCAGCTGCATGATAAGGGTGCTGTCGCGGTAGGACTCCTCAGACAGAGAGTCCAGCTCGGCGATGGCGTCGTCAAAGGCCTGCTTGGCAAGGTGGCAAGCCCGGTCAGGTGAGTTCAAAATCTCGTAGTAGAAGACAGAGAAGTTGAGGGCAAGGCCGAGGCGGATGGGGTGAGTGGGCGTCAGCTCAGTCTGGGCGACATCGGTGGCGCTCTGAAGCGGGACAGGTCAGCATATAGGAAAAAGCGAGAATTGCATGTGATAGGTGCATTTAATTTACCTTGTAAGCCTCGTGGGCAGCGGTGGCAGCACCCTTACGCTTCTCGCCTGAGGCGAACTCAGCCAGGTAACGGTGGTAGTCACCCTTCCTGTACGGGGCAAAATGCCATGGTCAGAGCGTGTACGATACGTGTTATTATCGGGGCAATGGAGCTCACATCTTGTGGTAGAAGACCTTGGACTCGCCGGTGGCGGCGTTGGGGATCAGGCTCTCGTCAAGGACGTCGAGGACATCCTGGCAGACCTTCTCCAACTCGAGCTCAATCTTGGAGCGGTACTCCTTGATGGTGCCGACGTGCTTGTCGGAGCCCTTGGACTCCTCCTTCTGCTCGATGGAGGAGATGATGCGCCACGAGGCACGGCGCGTACCGACGACGTTCTTGTAGGCGACCGAGAGCAGGTTGCGCTCATCAACGGTGAGCTCGCCACCCAGCTTGGCGACCTCCTTCATGTAGGTAACCATCTCATCGTAACGCTCGGCCTGCTCGCAGAGGCGAGCCAGGAAGGTCTTGCTATAGTTCGGGTCACATGGGTTAGATATTTACTTCAGGATACGGGCCATCTCGAGAGGGCGGGAGAATAGGAGGTCAAACCTTTCACGCTATAGGAAGAGAGCATGGTCAGCATAGATCAGGAGCAAAGAGGATTGGGATATGGTATGGAAAGCAAGGGCAGGAGCAGGACGCGGTGTCGATGCGTGCGCATTGCCGCTGGTCGCAAAGTGCCAGAGGCAGAAGAGCGACACGTTGGCGATACGTCGGGCGTTATCAGGCAGGCAGCGGGAAAGGAGACGGGCCAGGAGCGGCGAGGCAGCAAAGCCCACGACTCGGGGTAGTCCAGCAGAGCGCTGCAGGATTTTTACGATATGGGAGGCGAGAAATCGAGCTTGAACATACCTCGGTAGCCATTTTGGATGTGGTGGTTGGTTGTGTGAGGGTGTAGTTGTGGAATAAAAGTTGTTTTATCGCCGAAGGGGGGAGTGGTTTGTTGAGAGTTTGGGAGGGGAAGAGGTAGAAAGAGTATTATTTACTTGATGTTGTGACAATTGATGTCCAAATCAATCACACGAGTTTGAGATTGGGAGTGGGTGGGTTGGGACTGGGGGGGAAAGGACTTGCTTGGGCTTTTTGGGGGGACCAGACTGAACTGGGAAAGGGAAGAGGAAGCGCGGGCTTGGGCTGGATGGGATTGGACGGGATGGCACTGGACACTTGCACACACTGGACTTGGACTGGACACTGCACACACTGGACGGGGCGAGGCATCAAGTGCCCCAATTCCCAGGCTAGTAAATAACGAGATCCCCTCTTGCCTATTCCTCTCTCTCCCTCGCTCTCCAGCTTTGGGCAGACCTTACCTGAGGTGTTGCTTGATGGATTGATACGATACCTCTCAATACAGCAACAAGACACTGTACGGCACTGCAAATCCGAATATTGTTGTCCCCCTGTTTTTCTGCCCTATTTTGTTTCCCATCCCGGTGACAGGTGCTACTACTACATTGGCATTGCTTGCATTGTATGTATTGTATTCCATTTGCTTCCCCCCTTCCATTGGTTCAGGGCTGCCTTCTGGCTTCCCAATTTCGACGAGTTGAAGTCCAAAACATCCATTGGATTGGGGGTCCACCGCACTTGCGCCCCACTGCCCGCAATAGATGCATTGCACCGCTTTGTTTCAATTTCCACGGGTTTCTTCCAGCGTAGCCTGCATTTCAATGCGGCTTCGCTGCTGGACTGGTGAAGGTACCTAACTCCAATCGTCGTAGTCCTCCCTAGTGGTCGTATGTATATTGCGGACAACTCGACAGTTGGGCCCAGTCGGGCTGCTCAGGCGTCGGGTGTTCGTGCCACTGGTGAATAATAATGAACAATATTGGAGTAATAATAATAATAAGCTTCTTTCAGACTCCCGTCGCCATCAGATTGCAAACAGTAGGTAGGTACATTCATACATGTAATCGGTAGGTAGGTAGCATGTGGTAGGTGTCGTGGCTGTTATCTAACGGGCCTGCATACGCGTTATCTGGGTCGTTTGCTATTCCTCCTTTCTCGACTTGGAGCATTGAGTGAGAGAGAGATCAGGATCCAATGAAGCAAGTGGCGATCAGACTATTCAGTCGCTATCTACTACCCGCACTTAGTATTCGTTCGCCTATATCAATCTCCATTGCCTCACTTCCACCTCTGAGTACCTAGTTGCGCAAAAGGCGCATGCATCACAATGTTAGGTCAGCACATTCTCACATGCATATGCTCCTGTAGCCACGCTAGCGGGTGACTGATATAATGCAATCCGCCTATCTAGAATACTTCTAACCCTCGATACCATGTAGGCAAAACCTTCAGCCTGAGTTGCCTCGGTAGGTACCTAGTAAGTCATCATGAAGTTGAAGAGCCGGTGTCCCAGCAATGTGTCGACACGTTGGTATATCTACGTCGATAGCCACTTGAGCAATCTCGGGATATATCAATGGTTTATGGAGTATTAAGTATATACATGTATGTATCTATCTGTCTTGATGGTGGGGTTGCTCGCAGCCCAGGAATCAGTCTAGGCGGCGAGCGCTGTGGTGATCTCTTCTATTGCCCATATGTTAGGTTAGGTAGTCAGGTCAGCCCTGCTTGCTGGCCGCCGTACCGCGGGTATCCGGGACGGTTCCAGGATTGACTCCATCGTCCGGTGTAGTAGAAAAAAGGAAGGAAGAGTGCCCCAACTTCAAACGACGGGTGACAAAAGCACAATGCCTTGTTTGCGTACACGTAGTATCGATTGCCCCGAGTTCATCCTCCATTTCACGTCAGCATGAGGCCGAAAGAAAGCAAGAAAGCCATGATTAATTTAAACAAACAACGAGTATTGGGATGATCACGGTGACAATAGGGCACGCCCGTCTGTGGTTGATTTGCAATTAGCCGAGTCTCGGCATCCGACTAGATGCATGTACGTTATCTTATGAATTTGTACAACCCGACAAGTACTTAACGTGATAAGTATTTGACGTACGCGTGGTTCTCTCTCAGCCTACCGACCGTTGATGGGCAAAAAAACAAACAAAGCAGGAGCAAAACCGGTTTTGGCACACCTGCCCCGAACACACAAGCCACGGATTAGGGGGCACCATTACCGTATCAAGAGCAGACTTTTGGGCCGGAGGAGCAGAAGGAGAGCATTAAGCAGGCATGAAACCTTTTGGCCAGCGGTTACGAATGAATCGTGCGTGGTTAAGGATCCAAATTGCAGTGTACGTAGGTACACAACCGGCGGCCGTGCTATATTTGAATACTACGGGGCTTCCCTTTCTTCTGATTATCCTTCCATTCCATAATCCAGAAGCAGGACCCTGTTTTTCTCTGCTCGTCCTGTCTCTAATTTACCCCTCTCCTGCCCTCCCTTTTCCTTTTCCTTTCGCCGCGTGTGGGCACCCTCGCCCTAAGGAGGCTGGCTAGTTGCTCATTAGTCCCGAGAGTGCAAGCCCACTTCAAACGTCCAGCCTCAGGGTCCTCAGTCTTTTCCTTCTCCTCCACTGCCGGCCTTCTTGCTCCTTAAGGTTACCGGGACACCCAGAAAGGAGGAGAGAGAGAGAGTATCGAAAACGTTGCCCCATGAACGAGCACAACGAGCACGGTAGTAGAGCTTCACGCACCACACATATTCAACTGATCCTGAGCAGACTGGTCAAAGTGGGAGGAGGGCAAGAAGGATAAAGAGAAAACCAAAGGCAAAAACTGGACTGCTGCTACGTTGCGTTCATCATGCAACATAGGCAAGCGGCTGGGCTAGTCAGCTAATGCGAACGTGCTGTCAGACGGGACGCCAAGGATTCTGGCTGCTCGGAACAGGGTGCCCGGAATTTAATCCGGACTTTTCATGTTCAGAGCTCAGGCATCGACTGCTGAGCTTGGCTTCAAGGGTTGTTCGGTTGATAGATTATTGGATTATATATTATCGACGTATTCAATGCTACGTTGAACGAGCCTCATACTCACGCTTTCTGTTTCACCGCCACACGCTTTTGACACGGTAGTGAAGATAATCGAATAGGAGGTCACTATGCCACGCTCGTAGAATCTTACAGTATTCTCTCCTTCTCTCCCCGCCTCCCGCCCTTACAACTCGTCGCTCTCACTGATGTTGGGATACCTGTCTCGTCCCCAATCTATCGGATCTCCGCCTGGGACACATAAACCCAAGCGCCAGAAATAGTCGCGATGCGCGAATAAAAGCTGCCAGAGCTTGAGCCGCGACGGGAAACCCCAAGATCTGTGCTCCATCGGCCAGGATTCATCGTCCCAGTCATCGGCTTCCCCGCTCAGTGGCTCGCCTTCCGAGCCAGCAATACAGTTTGGGTCGGAATCGCCGGCGCAAGGGGATATGTCTTCAGGCGCCGGGCTCAACTCTGACTTGGATATGAACATCTCCCCAGCATGCGACCGAAACCCCCATTCCGAGAGGGGAAGCAGGGGTACAGGGTCGTCCGCATGAGTCAACCGTCGATAATCATAGTGTTCGGCGTCTGTGGTCTTGTTTTTCAGGTCGAAGACGGCGTCCATATATTTGACGAAACCAGCATTACCAACCCTGGGCTCCCCAAAGGTTGTCACGACAATGTTGTCCCAACCTAGGATGACTTTCATCTCCAAAGCAGCGAGCGCAGCTACGGCACCCCCGAGACTATGCCCAACGAGATGGATGGAGTAGTCGGGATACCGAGCCACCAAAGGCTTGAGGGCAGGTAGCACACTGTCCCTGGCTACCTTCCAGGATGCTAGAAAGCCCATGTGCACAGTGCAGTTATCGCACTTGTGTTCCGGTTCCTTGGGTGGCTCGTCTCCTCTTTCGTCCGGCGAAGGATAAGGAACATACTCCTGCGGGACCGTACTCAGGTCGATGACGGTATTCGTGATGCTATAGGTGCCACGGAATGCGACAATGATGGCGCCACGCTGGTAACGCGCATTCGCGTCCGCAACAGATCTGTGATGTAGATGCGCACCATGATCGATGGCAACGTAGCCACAGCTGTCGCTCATCAGGACCCCTGTATTCCATGTTTCCACCAACTCAAGTGTTGGAAAGTCCTTGCATCGTGACGCACATTCGAATGGGCGAGTGAGTCCGGTCGTGCCAACACAGTATGCGATGTCGATCAGTCTTGACAAGCGCTCGAGGTGAGCGAAGAGGCGGACTGAGATGCCGCTTGCTGGATTGTCGGATGCGGCGACTCGTAGGGGCTTCTGTTCATTCGCGGCTTGCGGCGATCCCAATGCGGCCGCTACAACATGCGAAAACGTAAATATCTTGAGAAGATTCGGGAACATTTCGTGCAACGAGTTCCAATCTTAGTAGTAATGTCGATATTGGTATTTGGTAAACAAGAGATGGTCAGTACCCATGATGGGAGGTTCAATGAGGGAGGCGAGGTATTAGATGGAGTAAAGCATTGCGAAGTAGCGGCCGTTCGAAAGAAGGAGTAGGCATCACGCAGTATTGGGACGCTGCTCGAGCCTTTGTCGTGTGATGCATTCACGGTCAACCTAAAAGCTGAGAATAGACGGCACAATTGGGCCAACCCAACCTGGCTCTGGCTCTGGCACTGGTCATTCCATTCCCAGGCTTATTCTGATTAGTCCAACCACCCGAGCATCGACTTGTGGCGTCACTTGGCATAATGCGGGGTACTGGGGGAGTTGACTGGGGTGTAAGAGGAACCTATCAACACCAAGATTGGTCACGATTATATGCTTCATTTACAAGTCCATGGGCGTTCGATATTAATGTGATGAGTCATGAAGATGACTCGTATGCCGCGTCGGCTCATCTTTTTAGCTGTGGCACCCATTAGGTAATACCTACAGTAACGCATCGATACCACTCCGAAGATAAATTAAGGATGCCGTAAAAATCATCGATTACCAAATTATCATCTGCAGCTATACATTACATACAGCAGTCATGAGTCTCCGTTAACTTTCGTACATCATGGTCTGTCGGGCACCCATGGCTCCCTTAGCAGACCAAACTTTCCATCCACTTCGTCTGACCTTCTAACCTTCTGACCTTCTGGCCTTAGACATCCACGCGTGCTCTTCTGAAACCTCGCGAGCTCAAGCCTGAGAAAAGGCTCCAGCGGGTCGCGGCTGCAAACTCGAGAACTCCTCCGTAACCGCCGCTGGGTTCGAAGTACAGTTCCGTCCCATCGGCGTGGAGCTGCATGTCTGATTGAAAGGAACAAGGCCCGATGCCTCGAACGCGGATGAACCACTGAAATGCGCGACGATATGTACGAATTAGTCATCATGTTTTCTCTCTCTCTCGATGTCTCATCACACTCAACAGGACCTTGAAAATCACCGAACAGAACAAAAACGGTAATAAACTCACCCTCCAGGGCACGCAGCCTCGATCACGGTCAGGCCCGCAACACCCGTGGCCTGGTAGATGAACTCGACGTTGGCATCGTCGCAGGCATAGCGGGAGGCCAGGCTGGGGTTCGTGTTGTGGGGCTTGGAAGCCGGGTTGCGCTCGCAATGCGTGCTGATGCCCGTGGCCGTGTCGGCATAGGTGAAAGAGACCGTGGTCTGGTTGGAGCGGTCTGTATAAGCCGAGAAGTTGCTGACAGTGTACTCGGATGGCATAGTACAGTCGGCGGCCACCTTCATGTTGGCGGGGATCTTGTACTTCAACGGCGTCGAGGCCACCGTGCTGGCCATCAGTCCAACGAAGGCGACTGAGAAGAGCATCTTGGAAACTAGCAGGGAGTGAAGTCGTGGAGAATTAGAAACGCTGGATGGTTGACACTCCAGTCCAGTGATATGATTAAGGGATTATGTGGGATGCCAAGTGAAAGCGATGGGTGTGATATAGGTATATGAATTAAGGTATGTGACTTAAGGTATGTGACTATGACAATGTGAGAATGTAGATTCGAGAGGGATGGAGATCAACAACTATCGACATCTGAGATGCGGCAGGGGGGCCAAGGTCTGCTATATAATGCCCCTCTACGCCCAGTTTATCATCCTGTGATAGTAGCTGTGTCTCTTACATACTTTCGAGTATCCACGATTCCACTTTCTAGGTTACTGTGATGGTGGTGCCTGGCGAACATCGGCATCTTGGAATTATCGCTTGTGCTGCCCCTGCCAAGACATTCCAACTCGAGCGAGAATGCAGTGGTGTACAGCTGCCGATCTGTGATGCAATCTGCATATGGGATTGGCTCGAAGGAGTAAGGGGCATCCACATAAACAGATCGTCGACGCTTTTAGCGAGCCATTATCCACAGGGATCGGCAGCCCTAGCTGGCTAGATACCGTGCGACGGCCCGGAATAGGAGATATCTTACTGTATATATCAACCATCGCGTTCAGCACACCAATAGCAACGTGTTTCATGTTTCACTGTCGGCGAACACCTTGGGCTGAACGGCACATACGTAGCAGATCATGTGGTGCCGTGCTCTATGTGCAACAAGGAACTCACCGATGTTTCCGTAGTACTAGTAAGCTCGGGGACATGACACCATGGCTTGGTATGTAATTGAAGTTTTTATGCATATGCCTCGAATCCCACGATAATCCAAGGCGGAAATACATGTTTTCGTTTCAACCTCAGCCCCCGTATGCTTGACCATACAGCTGGGGATTCCACGTAGTCGCTGCAGGGACTACTAGGGGAGACACTATTGACGAGGAGCATCTATTCCTCGGACGGTGGGCCGCCACGCGCAGTTTGCGCAGTTTGTACATACACAAGCACAAACTGACAGGTTGTCGAGAACGAAAGCTTCGTGTTCGGCTGCGTGCGGCCTCCTGGGTATTCGATTTGATCGGAAGCACTCTTGCAGAACTTGCGCGTCTGTGGAACGCCTGGGTTCGCCGTGCTGGGTCCATGGTGTACTGTAGCAGCAGTAGTATATGACAAACTACATACGACTACTGAAAAAATGACACTCATATCCAAGCTGGGAATTTGTTATACAAACACAACGGCGGTTCCGCTCGGAAAGACCAACGGCGACTAGCTTTAGGTTGAGAATCCACGACTCGCCAGATTGATCATGAAGAAAAACCCGGATGGCGCATACGGAATATTGGAATAATTCCGGCTGGGCTCCGGGACTTTGCCTTCAGTTGATATCACAGTAACAAGCGGTATCGGATGCTTTAGTCAAAGAGCTACCTACTCATCGGTCAAGAGAGTGCGATGATGATCAACTGCTGCCTCAACCAATTCGTTCACCGAGCCGCTTGAGGCTCAAGGCTTGCATGCAAAGAAAAGTCTGTGCCACATTGGACGCACTGGTCATCCCAGTTCAGCCACACGCCGGGCTAACGAGCCACCAGCACAGCGCACCTCCTCTCCCCACTCCACACAATTGAATAATTTATTAGGAAAAGAGCAAAAGTGCCCACTCAAAATTTGCCGAGCGGCCTGGTCTGAACTTTAGCGAACTTTCCTCCTCAACCCGACGACAACTAACCCCCAAACACCACAGCATCAACGCCCATCAATCCATCAAGATGGCCAAGGAAGCTCCCGCTCGCACCGGTTTGACCGTTGGCGCCAATCGCGGCCACAAGGTAGGATGAACCACCACACCTCCGACTTTCCCTCCTTTCGTCTTGGGCGACCAAGAACGAAGACCGAAGAAAGAATAGACACAACAAGAACCAAATATCCGTCCAGCCATTTCAGCGGCAGGAATAATCTTGCGGGCATGGGCAGGCAAAGTCGGCAGATCTCTTGTGATAAGAGGTCTTTTCGCATCGTCTCACCTCCTGGAGGATCTCTGCTGCTGCTTTGACACAATGATTCGTTCTTGTTGTGGTTGATACACGAAGCACACCGCAGACGATGGACGTTGGCTGACTTGGAGATTTCCTGTTGAATGTAGACCACCGCTCGTGTCGCCAAGCCCAGAGTCTCCCGCACCAAGGGTCACCTGAGCAAGCGCACCTCTTTCGTCCGGGTACGTTATATTCTCCTACATGTCCAATCGATGGACTCTTCCCGATGGCCGAACCATTCAGTCGTTGCCCCGAAATAGCGCGAGAAATAAGGATCGATCATTGGGGGGATCCAACATGATAAGACCAGCTCGCTAACATTGTTATAAAGGACGTCGTTAAGGAGGTCGCTGGTCTCGCCCCTTACGAGCGCCGCGTCATTGAGTTGCTCCGTAACTCCCGTGACAAGCGTGCCCGTAAGCTCGCCAAGAAGAGAGTACGTTCAGATGCCCCATCCATGGCTATCAACTACACGAATACTAACGTTCGCATCAGCTCGGTACTTTCGGCCGTGCTAAGGCGAAGGTTGACGAGCTCCAGCGTGTCATCGCTGAGTCTCGTCGTGCTGGTCACTAAGTGTGGTCATGTACAGTGGCGAGCGAAAGGAGAGCAAAAAACTGGCATCGGTTCTGGCGTTGTCTTACGAAACATGGATTTTCACAACGAGATGATGGGAAGGTTACCACACCGGCAGATATAAATGCTAGGTAAATCGCAAAGTCAATACCACTTGCGCGAACTGAAGTTCAGTTCTGAATGACAGATAAACATTTCGTCTAACGCTGGCTCGCTAAAGCATTTTCCCGGGCACTCCCAGCTACATCGACCCCATCGTAATATCTTCGCTTATCCGTCAGGCTCTTTTCGCCATGTCCTATTTTCATCATCTCAAAAGAGTCCAAATCTTCGCTCCGGCTGCTTCCCTTTGTCTCTTCTTGAAGGGGCCGTTGGCGCAATTAGATTGGTCGTTGACGTAGCTGGACTAGGCATTGCCGTACCCGGCTCTTCCGTTGTCTCGTGAGGTCGCTCCATTGCCGCGATTTGTTGTTGTCTTTCCTAGAGTACCGCGTTGTCCCAGGCCAATGGGTTTGTATCTGTGATTCCCCAGAAGTCCATCTTTTCGCGGGTCCTGGGCTGCCTGTATGTTCCCCTTCTCCTCTTTAACCTGGTGTACTTATTGTACCCGGGGACGGAGTCGCATGAACGCTGCCCGGCGATGGACAGGTAGCTGGCGGCCCGTATGTCTTGTAGAGGAGTATTTGGGCGCGGATGAGTCTTGCTGTGTTGGCGTTTATCGTTAGCTTCGGCTTACCTTCAGCATCACTGCTACTCCACTCATCCATGAGGGAGGAGACTGACGGGCGATCATTATAGTAGAAGATGGGGTTTACCCGCAACGAACGGTACATCTCCGTGTTGATCACGCCCAACCTGGCCGGCGGGTGCCGCCGCATGAGGTCCTCGCGGGCAGGGGCGTAGTCATTTGCGCCGGGCCCAGTCAGCCGGTTCGGGTCTTCGGGCGGATCGTACTCGGGCTCCAGTTCGGCCACGGAGCCCGGCACGTCGCCGTACTCGGGCCGTACGTACGGCTCGTTGCGCCTGTTGCGGAAGACGCGGTTCAGCCGGGTCTTGGCCAGGAACTTGTTGCCGAGGACGGCGAACTCGTTGACCGAGTAGAACTCTTCGCTGCCCCGGGCCTCGAGCCGGTGCCGGTGCTTCGTGCTGCTGTCGCGCGGCGAGAAGAGCGGCCAGACGTTGGCGATGGACCGCCGGCGGCTCGACAGGCGCGCGAGGCCGTGCCCGTCCTTAAAGCGGGCGTACTCGACGCCTTCGAGCGGCGCCAGGCAGCTGGGACACCAGGCCGTGGCCGGGCGGCCGAGCGTCACCAGGGAGCACGCGCACGTCAGCGTGCACGCGTTGACTTCGGCGCGCCAGATGGCCACCCGCACCGTGGACGCGTCTTCGGCCACGAGCTTCTCCCCGAGCGGGGGGATCTCGGTCGGGGGCTCCGGCCATCTCTCGTCGGCGGCGAGCTCTCGGAACATCGGGTTCGGAGGCGGAGGCACATACACTAGGGGGGCTGTGCTGGTTGCTGGCGCCATGGTGAAGAGCTGTATGTAATGTGATACGGGCAGGCAGAAATATAGATGACAGAATGTTGTGACGTTGAAGAGGTTGGCCTGCTGTTGCAGAACGAAAACCGATTGAGAAGAGGTCGGCTGTGGGTTCCTTCCTTTCTCGTTTACCGTAGGCAAAGCACCTGCCCAGTGACCTCTCGTACGGTCCCAGTCGATTTCAACGTTAGGCGAGAGATTATTCAATGTTTTTAACTCTTCCGCTGTCCACTGGCGACATTGGAAGTTGCCGTAGATTCGACAATCGTTCGGTATATGCCCACTCGACGTCGATTAGGCAAGTATACTCAGTCAGGCAGATCAACTGTCCCGCTTCCTTTCCCGGGCATCTATGATCATCACGTTGAAAGTTGAACGGGAGATAAAAGAAGGATAGACTTGGGAGACGAGAGTTGATATCACTAGAACGGCACTACTTCGGTCTTCGGCCAATGGCAGCCACTATCGCCAATAACGCCCACTATATCGTATCCCGCCGCCCTGGGGGCGGGGCGGTCACAATTGAAGGTTAGAAGCTTCATTACTCTCGATAATCTTGTTGAGAATCCAGATGTAGGACTTGAAGTAATTTGATACTTATAACAGCATATTTCATAAGACCGTAGGTAATATATATATCGACTTGAAGAACTAGCTAGAAACAGTTAAAGTGCCGAGTTGGAGCCATGTAAAAGTCCAGTGTATTCCACGTGGACGTTGGCTGTACCATCCCTGCCCGCCGGACGGGCATCAGTTCCTTCCTCCCCCCTAACACGACCTGCCTTCGCATTGGCGGCGGCAGCAGCAGCACGATACTCTCGTTCCTGCTGTGCCTTCTCAGCAGCCTCTTCTTGCCTATTAAGCAAGACCCGCATCAGCCGCTTCCTCGCCCGGTAATTGCAATCAACGTCGGAACACGAAGACGGAAGGGACAGGCGCTGCACTTTGGGATGCGGACAGGACCTGCCTGCTTCGGCCTCGTCGCACGGCAAAGTCCGGTTGCGATGTGTTGGGCAACCGCAGCGCAGTTGGACTTCAAAATGAAGACACCTGTTTTTTTTTTGTCTTTGGTTGTGGTTGAGGAAGATGTGTTGTTGCTGGGTATCCCCGGCTGTGTCTAGATGATTTCACCGATATATCCTCGGGTGTCTTCTTTGTATCATGGCTGACGTCGTCTCGCAACAAGGGGTATAAAGCCGTCTTTGCGAAGTCTTTGTTTAAAGTCAAAAGAGACTAGCTGAAGGGAAGACTCGCATGGCATTGCACTGTACCACATCACGTTTACACGCCCCTAATCACCCCAGGGGATGTGGCCCGTAAGCAGCACTGAAGAGATGAAATAGACATGTGATATGAAGTTCGTATAATCAGAGCACCCGTATACCACCACCAAGGGGTATATATACCGTCGCCATGCCGACCACCCAGCCCCGTCTCACCTGGCCTTGATTTTGCGAATGACCACCTTGCTCCCGTCCAATTCCCAGCCCACGCCATCATTCGTAACGAGATCCATCCACGTCGAGTCCGCACACTCCTCCAAGAATTCCAGTTCCACGCCGAGATAGCCACGCCCGAAGCACTTGAGCGTGTGCTGCCGCATGGGCCCCTCGCCGAACTCGAGCAGCTTGGCCTTGTGCCCGTCGACGCTCCGCCGCAGGCGCTTGTACAGCACGTAATTGTCGTGGGCCAGCGCGTCGAGCACGGCGTCGATCTTGGGGTCGCGCAGCCGGTAGCGGGCGCGCAGCGCGTAGGCCTCGGCGAGGTCGTTGCGGCGGCAGGCCGTGTCGAGGACGAGGTAGCCTGTGACCTCGCCCGCCTCGACGCTCGTCATCGGGTGCCGCGGCTGGATGCGGCGCAGCAGGTGCAGGATCGCCGGGTGGTACGACTCCGGGTGCTTGACCAGCACCGTCAGCCGGATGCAGAACAGGTAGGCCTGCACGGCGAAGTCGTCGGCCCGCTTCGACGCCACGATGCCCTCGCGCAGCTTCCGGAGCGCCGCCAGCACCTCCGAGAGCCCCTGCGTGTCGGTGGAGGTTGGCAGGGAGGCAGCGGCGGGGACGGCGGGCGCGCTAGTTGCGTGCCGGGGAACGGGTCTGGAAGGGTTGCCGGGGGTTGAAGAAGTATCAGGCGGCGGCTTGGGCGTGGTGTGGGGAGTCTCGGACAACTGGAGCGACGAGAAGCGACGTAGGAGTTCCTGGCGCTCACCGGCGTCGGAGCAGAAGGACATATAGCGCTCAACAATCTTTGTGTAATAGCGTTCTTGGGTTTTGAAGTCGAGCAGTCTGTTGTCGCCCTTGGAAGGCAACCCTAAGGCCTCCAGAGGGTCGAGCTCAACGGGCTTCAGGCGGCTCCATGGTCCAGAGGGAGCTCGGCCTCCACTTCTGCCACCCCTTTGCCCCCTTGGGCCACCGCGTCCGCGCATTGCTATGTCATTTCAAGCACAAGACAGAGATATGGTGTTGTTGAGCGAGTGAAAAGTGGGAGGGAGCATTCCGTAAGTGTCAGTGAGTGTCGACCGTCGTTGAAACCCCGGTGCGAGTCACCAGGAAGGTCCAGGTAGGTGGTGGGGTACCTAAGGTGGGAAAGTAGGTATGTACAGCGATACCAAGCCTAATCTAATCACCGAAAGGTGCATCTACGAGTCTACGGGGCGGGCAGCTTTATCGAAAGTTGCTTTGCTGTATGTAGTGTCGGTAGGTATTGTTCTCTTCCGCAAGTGCAATGCCGTAAGGTTAGTTGTAGGGCTTTTTCGGTTGCCTCTTGCATTTGCAGCAATATACTCATAGACCTAGGCGAAGACGGGCCGCAGTCAGTCCACGAGTAGATATATCACACACCCCGATGCTCTAGAATCACTTATCAAGGCCTCGTCCCTAAAGCGTGTAACCTCCAGAGAATCTGATTAAATTGCGATGGATTCTATATATGTACCTCATCGTGGGGTCAGGCCCGTCCGGCTTATGAGGGGGCAAGGGGTGGTTGATCCTGGGTACCTCGGCATCGTCCTCGCAGCGGGCGCAGACCCGGGGTAACTCCCCCGCGTCAACACGATGAACATTGACAACCCCCCACAGATCGATTCCGTATAAAAACATCGATTATCTGCTACCGCACGAGAGCGGTATCAAATAACCATTGGAGCCGTTCTGTATCTAAAGTAGTTCACTCGGTTCACTTTCAAGAATATTCAAAATGACGGATCGTATATCGCAAATAGCCAGCCAGCTCAACTGGCCAAAGGGTATGCTTGCTGGTCAAGTGGCCATCATCACCGGCTCCGGGCAAGGCATTGGGGCCGAAGCTGCCAGGCTGTTCGCCAACGAAGGCGCCAAGGTCGTTGTCTCGGATATTGACAGTGGTACGTTACGTTACATACATGATACATCACAGTTTCTAAGCAGCCCGCTCTGTCCTCTTTCTCTGCACCCCCTCGACCGATCTAGCTCCGCTAAACAGCTGCCCCGTGCCGTGTAGCAAAAGCCAAGGCCGTAGCCGATGCCATCAGCAGCGCCGGCGGCCAGGCCATAGCCGTCCCGGGCGACATGCTCGACGACGGCTATCTCCAGACGCTCGTCCAGGCCGCCGCCGACTTCGGCCACGGCAAGATCCACATCATCGTCAACAACGCCGGCTACACGTGGGACGGCGTCCTCCACAAGATGACGGACCAGCAGTGGGACGCCATCGTCGCCCTGCACTGCACGGCCCCCTTCAAGCTCACGCGCGCGGCGGCCCCGTACTTCCGCGTCCGGGACGGCGAGCCGCGGGCCATCCTCAACGTCTCGAGCTCGTCCGGCGTCCACGGCAATGCCGGCCAGGCCAACTACGCCCTCGCCAAAGCCGGCGTGACGGGGCTCACCAAGACCATTGCGAAGGAGTGGGGCCCGTCTTTCGGCGTGCGAGCCAACACCATCGCCTTCGGGAATATCGCTACGCGCTTGACGCAGGCCAAGGAGATGGGTGCATTTGTCACAGGGCCCGGGGGCGAGAAGATCGCCATTGGCATCCCGGAGGCACAAAAGAAGGCCGCGGGACCAGCACTGTACACCGACATCCCGCTGCGGAGACCAGGAACGGCCACCGAGGCAGCTAGCGCTATGCTGGCCATGTGCTCGCCGATGTTCGGCTACGTGTCAGGGCAAACGCTCATGGTGGGCGGTGGCCGGCATATGTAGACTCCAGCTCTAGTTGATACCAGCCAAGATAAAAGAGCACGCCGGTTTACGTCAGAAAATTGGCTACAACGAACAGAACTGTGGCTTCAACCTGTATTATTAGTAGTTTTTATCAAGAAAAGCCAGCCTTGCCAACGCCATGCGTCCTTTTACCTCCCCGTCGGGCATTTCAGGATCAAGCAGGACCACTTCGTATCTCATCTCTTACAACAGCCCCGTCCCTTTTCCGTCATTCCGCCACCCTTAGACCTTGAGCCATAAGTTAAGCACACCCTTGGCGTACTCGACAATCTCGTCACCGCCCAGCTTGCTCTCTCCGTAGACGCGGTCGACGAAGCTGATGGGGACCTCGCCGACGGTGCAGCCCATGGCCTTGGCGCGCACCATCATCTCCATCTGGAATGTGTAGCCCTTGCTCTCGGTCTTCTCGATGACCTTCTGGAGCACGGCCTTCTTGTAGAGGCGGAAACTGCCGGTGAGATCGCTCACGCCGGGCCGCAGCACGGTGTCGGCAAAGAGGTTGGCGCCACGGCTGACGAATTTGCGCTTCAGGTCCCAGCCATAGACGCCGCCGTTGCCGGCGTAGCGGGTGCCGGTAACAATGTCGTAGTTGGCGGTCTTCTGCTTGGCGATCATCTGGGGGATGAACTTGGGGTGGTGGCTGAAGTCGGCGTCCATGATGATAACATAGTTGCCCGTGGCGAACTGCAGGCCATGCACGTAGGCGGTGCCGAGACCCAGCTTTCCGGAGCGCGTCTTGAGGATTACGTGGGGGCTGTAGGCCTTGACGAGTTGGAGGGCGACTTCTTGGGTGCCATCGGGCGAGCCGTCGTCGACGATTATGAGTTCCCAGTCCAGGTTGCTGTTCAGTGGCGCATACTCGTAAGCGACGGACTAAGAATAATTGGACAGAGAGTGGACAACATACTTCTCGGTGAAGGTGCGGTTCAACAACCATGCGACAATGGGCAAGTTCTTGCGCTCGTTGAAGGTGGGCAAGATAACCGAGTATCTGTCCCCTGAGGCAGTCTTAACGGGGGCCATGGTGTCGTTTGAGGAGTCGAGTAAGAGGAAGGGGCGCGTCTCGAATAATTCAATTAGGGCGAGAATAACGGAGGAATGGAATTACTGGATCAAAGGAGTGACTTGAGGTTGGCAATAGTTGTAGGTAGGAATGATTTGGTTTCGTCAATTAGGTGCAAGTAGGAGATGGAGATGGAGATGGACACGACAATAGCTTATCGATTAATTGATTGATTGATTGATTGATGGGCTGGCCCGTTCTCGTTCAGGCCCATCATCCCCCCATGAGCTGAGCTGAGGATGCTGGTCGGCAAATGGTTACTGCATGTGCCAAGAGGCGTTGAGTGGGGTACCCAAAGTACCCAAGTACATACACGTAGTTCTAATTGGCCCATGGCTGGATGCTACAGGCTGGCAGGGCTATTGCCTCCGAACGGTTGTCGATCATCCAGACGTATAATCCTGGATGAATCTCTAGAGCTTCGAGGTTGGCTGTTGAAGTACCAAGCATCATCTCTCACGACATCGCTTCTGTCTGGATGCTGACTCACACGGGGCATATCAAGTAGACGAACCGCTACTGTGTCCAGCAACAATACCTATTCGGGATCGTAGTCTTGTAATGCGACGACACTATGAGGCCTGGCCACAAGAAGGCAGACTTCAAAGAATGTCCCACTCGTATATGGATATGATGACTGCCGAGATACCCAGCAACCATGCTGCGCCATCAGGCCATGTCACCACTGTTGGACGATACAACTCTACGCATATGTAAGATTTATAGGTAACTTAGCCATTCGGACCTTTATGTGTTAGTTGATCTATGTGTTTGATAAATAGGCCTTAAGACACCCCAAGTCATCATCCCAACCTATCTGTGACCGTCTACTCAAGTCCTTTCATTGCTCTCATCACGCCTCCAAATATACCAACATACCATACCTATCATGTATTTCTCACTCCTATTAGCCACTATGCCTCTGGTAACGGCCCACTCTGTTCTAGCAAAGAAGAGTGGAGGAAGCCGGTTGGGCTTTGGAGCCGCGGAGGGCGTTGCCGTCACCGTTGCGTCGTTACTAGCATTCCTTCAACTCATGTAAGATAGGAACAGCTACTTGGTCAGTCAGAGAAGCATGTGTATGTGAACTTTATTCTTAGTTCAGTATCTGTTAGGACGAGGAAGGCTGTTATGATCACGCCCCCTGATCTCGGGCGCTATTACCCCTGATATAACCAACCGTCTTCTGGACCTGAAGGTGTAGTAAACTCCGTTGCCAGCTGAGGGCAAAATAAATCCAAAAAGACCAAACGCCTTCCCGATTGCCTGTTCCAACACGAAATATTCCCCATGTCGCATGAAACCAATGAATTCCCACAGTCCTGTAATCCCAGCCCGTGTATCCCGAGATCAAACCGCTTTGGCAAACCCCGACAAAATCTTGAATATCCTCCCCTCACTGTTCGTTTGGCGGGTTGCCACAGAGATATGTTGTTTGGGCCTCTGCACGCCTGGGTTGCCCGCGTCTCAAATATGATTCGGACGCATGTCTCTTTCAATGCCATAATGCCCGTCATGCTGCCGTCATCCCGTCAAATTTTGTGGCCACGGGCCCTCTCACCCAAGTTCAGGTATTACGAGCGATCATATCGCGGGGGGGAGGGGCCGTGTTCACGACGAGGTCGGATGGTATCCGGGACATAACCAAGAAGTCCCCGAGACAAACGGACGTTCAACGGGGATTCCACGCTGACCCGTCCCCGCCCCCTCTCCACGTAGTATGCTTCTAGTGCCAAGTCTGATCCGAGATAGTGGCCCGAAGGATAGCTGATCCGTCTCCTCCCGGCCCCATCTCGCGTATTTCTGGTGCCGAGTCTGATGCGAGATAGCGGCCCGAAGGAGGTGGCATCAGCGGGGCAGAAGCTTCCAGCGCCGCCCTGTGCGCACGCTGCCGGTCCTCGGCCGCCACCGCTGGGCCTCACGGCGCCGCGCAGCCTCGAGGCGCCGGTCGGTTTCCTGCCGGCCGGCACGCGCCAGGGCGTGCCGAAATGGTATCGCGTAGGTGTTGACGAATTCGCGGTCCGACCGCTGGGTTGGCAACAGCCCGCCGCATTCTGGTCGGCAGGGACCGGCGAGCACGCCGCTGTCGACGACCTTGCCGGGCTGGAGGTGCGCGGCGGCGAGGACGTGGCCGCAGCTGTGCTGGAGGGAGGCCCGGCAGAAGGGGCAGTCCTGCTTGGGTGCCTGTACCAGCCATGACTTGATGCAGTCCGGGTGGAAGGCATGGTGGCCGGCACAAGGAAGAGTGACAAATTCTTTGGAGACGTCGATGGTATCTTCCTGGCAGATCCCACACTTCTCGATCATGTTGGAAGCCATGGTTGAGGTTGATGGTTGAAGTGTCGAGGGACTGGTTGAGTATGCCTTGTCAACTATACAGGAGCAAGAGGCACAGTGGATAGTATTGTGCACGACAATTGTTGTGTACAGGTATGTATGAGTGATGGAAGCACCAACACGTGGTTGCTGGAGAGTGGTTGGAAACGATGGTATAGAGAATATCTCAAAAGAAGAACCAGTCCCTGGCGAGTATATTGAAACAGAGAACTGTGAAGAGTTGTTTGTATGGTTGAGCAGAAGAAATGAGGAGAGCAGGCCCAGTGCCTGCTATTTGTATGACGAGGGAGAATGGGGCAGATGTACCGGAGATAGATAGACTTCAACTCCCTTTGGTCGACTGCCTGACAAAAACAAAAATTCAGTCATGCTTGTGACCTAACCAGGTCTTGGGCTTCATTGCTCCCAAATCTGCTATATAACCTCTCGTATATCAGTCTCGTCGGGCCAGTGAGCAACTGATCCCATGAAAGCACAAAAGTTTATAGCGATGGTTCCTTAACGGTGGTGTTGCTGGCTGGAAAGGGGGTTTGACCAGGTAAAGCCTCGCTTACTGTGTGCTATTCTATGCTTCGGAGAAGGCCCAGAGGACATAAAATATGAAAATTCAGGCATCTCCGTCGGGTCGACCCTATACGCCTTGAACTATATCTTTCACCCCCAAGCATGTGTTCCTCTCGCCCGTACTGTACAGAAAGAACATAGGTTTGTATGAATGCATGCTTTATTTCACGTATCTATAGCTCTAACGACGGTGTCACTTACATGGAATTGGACGGGGCACTTGATTGGCGATGGTTCCTATCCAGGAAAATGTGGAACAACAACAGCTTCCCTGTTCACTTTATATAAATAACCCTACCAAGTAGGCGGGAAATGGATCAATATCATCATCGGGTCAGTCAGTTTGGAGAGAGTATGGTAACTGGTAAGCTTTGAATTAATTAACTCCACACCCTCGATTCGTCCCTCACACTGATCTACTACTTCTTTCTACTGCTACTATCTTTGATTATCTATCAGATCATCAGCCAACGTCTAGATCGTCTAGATCAATCTCAATATGATCTACTGCGTATAAAGGGTATCTTATGTTTCGGCGGCTGCCCACTCAAATGGCTCACAAGCAATCTTCACCCCAATCTACAAGTGAAATCACTCCTTGCTCTTGGAAGCCGACCGGGAGACTGCCGTTTCGCCCGTCGTCTTGCGCCCAATGCTCTTCCAACTCTTCAAGCTGCTGAAGCTCATCGTGTGGCCGAACTTGCGGCCGCCCTCCTCGTCTCCCTGGTTGAAGGCGCCCCGGACGACGGCGCCGCCCTCGAGCAGGCGGAACTGGCGCTTGATCATCTTCCAGAGCTCGATGCAGGCCACGAAGATGATGAGGGCGGCGAAGGCGATGCCCCACTCCCACGTGATGCCGACGTGCTTGAAGACGACCGTGTTGACGGTGGGGATGTAGACGACCGGGAAGACGGAGACGAAGCCGATCGTCACGGCCCAGAACAGGAACTTGTTGCCGTAGATGTCCTTGGCGAAGTTGAAGGCGGACGTCGACTCGGGGTTTAGCTTGAACATGGATCGTCGCAGATCCTTGAACTCCCAGGCGCTGATGAGGATGAGCCAGGTCAGCTCGGCGAACACGGCGGCGCGGGCGCGGAACACGGGCCGGCATTCCTCGGAGAAGTTTTCGTTGCAGCCATGACCGAGGTCCCCACCGTTGGCCGCGTAGACAACGATGACGAATGTCATGAGGGTAAGAGTTCCCATAACCAAACCATAGACCACCATGTCTACGAGAATCTGGTTGGTGAAGACACCGCGCTTCTTGTCGTGCGGTGGACGGCGCATGACCTGACGCGAGGGGGGCTCGCGACCAAGTCCAAAGGCAGGGAAGGAGGAGGTGACCATGTTAATCCAGAGAATTTGCAATGGGGAAATGGGGAAGACGGAAAAACCAGTGGCGTCACGGAAGCCAAGGCCACAGATCAGCAGAATAACCTCGCCGACGTTGGAGGTCAGCAGATGCAAGATGAACTTCTGGATGTTATCAAACATTCGGCGACCTTCACGGATGGCGGCGACAATGGAGTTGAACTTGTCATCAGTCAGGACAATCTTAGCTGCCGACTTGGCAACATCAGAACCGGAACCCATGGCAATACCGACATCAGCACTGGACAGCGAAGGGGCATCGTTGACACCGTCACCAGTCATGGCCATGAAAGCATTGCGGCGCCGGAGAGCTTCAATCATGCGAGTCTTGGTGTCAGGGGCGCAGCGAGCAAGAACAAGGGGCAATTCAGGCAAAGCATCGATCTCATCCTCGGTCAACTTGTCGAAGTCATTCGCCTTCTGGATCAGAGCATCAGCCACTTCTTTCGAGAGGACGCCCATGTCATGCGGGATGATGCCGACTTCTCTTGCGATGGCAGCTGCAGTCGCAGGGTGGTCACCAGTCAGCATGTGCACCCTGATACCGGCTGTGGAGCATTCTGCAATGGCGGGCTTGGTCTCGCGACGGGGCGGATCGTAGATACCGACAAGACCCAGAAGACTGAGACCAGTTTCGACGCGGGTGCGTAGAGCATCATCTTCCTCGGTGTCGTTGGCCGAAGTCTTCTCCTCATATATGCCTTCCCAAGGACGCGAAGCAATGGCTAGGACACGTTGACCGAGAGACGCGAACTCATCCATCTGTTTCAGGGTCCTCTCTTTGTAATCATCCGTCATTTCGTCTTGCTGATCACCAAGTCCAACGGTAGTGCAGAGGTCCAGAATGCGCTCCACGGCGCCCTTGGTGAAAACCATGCTGTGGTCAAGATTGGGGCCGTTGTAGATGACCGACATCCTCTTGATTCCACTATCAAAGGGGAACTCGGCAACCTGCTTCCAGCTTCCCTCGCTCTCGAGGGTCTTCTTGCCCTTCTGAAAGCGGTGTGCAAAGACTTGGAGTGCGATTTCCGTAGGCTCACCGGTTGTTTTCCATTTTCGCTCGTCGGCGTTGGCTTCCGTCTCATGTCTAACAGTGGCAAGGTTGCAAAGAGCTGCCGAAAGGAGGAAGGATTCAAGGTCCGGGTTCATGGTAGCTTCTACCTCCTCCTCTTTCTTAGGCTTGTTGTGTAGTTTCTCGTCGGGGACGTCGAACTTGAGGGCTCCGGCACTTCGCTCCTGGTCAAAGTCTCGCTTCTCTTCCTCCTTGGGGGGAGCATTGGGGTCCACCTCAGAGACGGTGACACGTCCAACAGTTGGGTCAGAAGGGTCCTTGGAGTCGCGGACGGTGTAGATGGTGTTCTTTGGCATCCAAACTTTCTTGACAATCATGGCACCCTGCGTCAAGGTACCTGTCTTATCGGAACAAATGTTGGTGACACCACCCAGTGCTTCAAGAGCAGAGAGATCTCGAACGACGACGTTGGCCTTCCTCATGACCGTTGTTGCCACAACCATGGTGATGGTCAAGACACTACATTTGAGGTCAGCAAATTAGGAGTTCAGGGTTGGTCTGGTGGTTGGACTTACGCAACTAGGGACTCGGGAATGATAGCAATACCCGTACTGATAGCGTAGATGATGACTTCACGGTTGCCCGTGAAGTTGTTCACGGCGAAGACGATCAGGGCAAGAATCAATGCGCATCCAAAGAGCATATATGCCAACTTGGAGAGCTTGATCTGTAGCGGTGTGCCCTCAGTCAATCCCAGGAACTTGCCGAAGAAGTCGTATGTGCGTTTCATCGCGCCGACAACGGGCTGTCGCTTGCCGTACTTCTTGTAGTTCATGGAACGACCTTCCTTGCGCTGCTTGCCCGAAGTCGAGGCAGCAATCTTACCCACTTCAGTCTGCATACCCGTGGCGATAACAACACCCCGGCCGCGGCCTTTTATGACAACGGTGGTTCCGTATCCGAGGTTGATACGATCGCCGATTCCAAGCTCTTCATCGTCAAGGTTTTCAACGATCTTTTCGACAGGGACCGATTCGCCAGTAAGTGATTGTTCATCAGCACTGAAGTTCATGGCTTCGAAGAGACGGATGTCTGCAGGGATGGTGTCGCCCATTTTCAAGAGCACAACATCACCTGGGACGACCTCGGCGCTGTTTATCTGTTAGCATTATAAACTCACCGCAGTTTCTTGTCATTCGGACTTACTTGGGAATAACAATGGTCTTTCCGTCGCGCAAGACATTAGCACTAGGAGCAGACAGAGCGCGCAAAGCGTCCATCTTCTTCTCAGCCCCATACTCCTGCCAGAAACCGATCGAGACGTTGAGAACAATGACGACGACCAGAACCGTGCCTTCAACGTAGTCACCAACGCCATAGCTAAGGGCCATGGCGAAGAACAAGACCTAAGAGGAGCGATGGTCAGCTACCAATGCGAGAGTCCATGGCTACTGGGATAGGACGAGACGGGGACTTACGATGATCATAGCATTGAACAACTGGCGGAGGAAGATAGTGTACCAGGGGATAGCTCCGCCAACATCAAGCTCGTTTGGCGGGTACTTCTGTTGAAGTTGGGCAACCTGGGCAGAGGAAAGGCCTCTGTCAGGGTCTGACTCAAGAGTGTTGAAGACATCTTGGACAGGCGAGAGGTATGGATGTCTGGGGTACTCTGCGGCCATCGTGAACGAGGACGAGGTCGAGGTCGGAGTAGAGACCGGCTAGATGAAGGTTCATGCGTATGGCGAGTCTAGAAGGGATAAAGTTGCCGACTTATGATTTTACCTTGTTCGATATGTCTTCTCAGGTAATACTCTTGGCGGGCGAGAAGAAAGCGGTTGGCTTCTAGACCTTGAAGTCCTCCGACCCTGGGGAAGTACCTCATCTTTATAATGCTACACATGCGAGCAACAGAGGAAACATGGGCGCTCTAGTCACTGGGCCCGGCGATGTCATTGAACGATGCCAAGCGCATACCAAGAACCTTATACCATCATCTTGCGCACAGAGAGATATGATAAGTCTCGCTGGAGGGGCGTTGGGACCAAGAACTTCAGCGGCATTCCAGAGGCTTATTGGCTCACGAGTTAGTTGGGTATTGGCATGTTGACGACCAAGAAACGAAGCCGAATTATCAGTCCATTGAGGTGGAACAGAGGTGCCGAATAGCCATCGCCAACTATTTCGTCAAGCACCCGGCAGCCTTGGCTCAGTGAAGCCCAGCCTTGGCTAGCAGAGCCAAGTCTTGGCCTTGCAAACATCGAGAGGCTGAATGGGGACACTAGGCACGACGTGGGATGCACGTGATCAGACCGGATATCGCCTCCTGCTCAAGGGGCTTGGCAGGCAGACCCATCGTTGGAAGCGGCTTGGGGAAGCAGGGAGAGGCTTCATGAATCGGATTTCCGGTTCCACCTGCTCGGAGGCTTGGCCAGCCTGGAGGAGGAGGCGGAAAAACGCCTAGATTCTTGATCATTACTTACCTATGCGAAGCTGATGTCATAAAGTGTAGACATTGACCGAATGTCATGTATTTGCTTCCGATGCGTCGTAGAACGGGATGCATGCATCAAACCCGAAAGATGAGCACTGAGAGAGAGAGAGATAGAGTATGAGGGTGTTATCATTGCGCTGTACCACTACTAGTGATTTACACACTTGTGCAGTCTAGTAGGCGATTGAGTCCAGAAAGGACGCGGAACCCTCTAAGTCGACGAAATCCCACGAAACCCGCCTCTTCCCCCCTCTCGCCTCTCAACTACGCTGTGGTCAGTCGCCAATGAAAGCGCCCCAATCATCGCTACGCATGTTGTATATAAATCTCACGACATGCGCTTCTATGCGTGCTCATGTGTGTGCGCACGTACATTCCCCAAATCCCACAAAGAATTCGCTGCCATTCATATGAAGAGCGGTGCATTTGGGGGCTTGGCGGCCCGATGACGTGACGGCGTAGTCAAGTGACCAACGGTGACAAGGAGCTACTATTGCCCCATTGAACCACATTCTCGGCGACGATCTTACGAGAACATCTGCTTTCCAGCGAGTAGCCAGCCTACCTAGCCGAACCAGTAGAATGATAAAGACCAAACATTGATCCTACCTCTTAAGTTACTAAGGTTAGGTTACGGAGTACACGCTGGGTAAATCCGGTAGGGAGGTCAAGGAGGTTCCCGTCCCCGACAGCTCCAACTCCAGATGCCGGTCGCTATATCGTTTTTCCGGGAGCAGGGATTCTCCAGTGACGTGAGGTCTTGGCCGAGTCTCATGGGATCCCCCTCCCACCTCACTTTCTCTCCCGCCTTCATATTACTAATGGTAGCACTTAAGGTACGCAACGCAACCTTGTTTTCCCCCGTTGAGCTTCCCCTCATCTCATCGATCGAGGCTGGCAGAACACTCAAGGCAAGGTATGCAGGCATGTAGGTCTCTAGGTACAACTTCGATATGAAAGGTTAGCAGTAGGCGCACGTGAGGTACACTGGGGGTACCATGTCTTGAGAGGGACGGGCGGAGGAAGCTGTCAGGACTATCTGCCATTGCCTCTGTCACTTCCAAGTTCTTAGCCTAACTGGGAACGAAACATTCTCCCGAGCCGTTGGTTGGTGGGACTTGATTCGTCGTCGATGTAGCTGGTTGAGTGTAGCAGCTTCGCGCAAGTCACCTCACCTCACTCACTCGCTCACTCGCCTCATCTGAGTTCCTCGTTCCACTTGCTGAAATCTTCCTCTTTTCTCCATCAATTTCATTCATTATCGAGTATACTCTTATTACATTTCCTCATCTCAAACCCCAACCACACCGTAACAGTCTGGTCTAAGCGAAAAGACCAAAACATTCAAACCCCCCAATTCAGCATCAACACTGTTTGGCGACCGCGCGCATACTGTGTTACTGGAAAGCTGCCCGCTCTCGTTACGTCATTGAGGATGGCAGATACCACGACCAACACCGCCAACAAAGGTATCCAGCCACTGCAAATACTGTTGCGCCCATTTTCGCGATTCTGAATATCCTATAATCGCCATCACTGACCCTCAATTGTCTCTGCACGAAGCTAAGTGGCTTGGAAAATGCTTGGACGTTTGTCGTGTCACACTCGAGCTACGCCAAAGCTGCGGCACCGTGTGCTAACATATTTCCTGCTCCTCTTACAGTCGTTGCTCCAATGGCCAACAAGCCAATCGAGAATGGGCCGCCAACACCCCCGGAGACTCAACTAGCTGATGACGCCAAACCATCTGAGCCGGTCTTGCCTCCCATCGCCAAAGAGCCCATGGCAACAGCACAGGCCCCCATGATACCAGCCGCGATTGGCAAAACTGAGGCGGACCTGGCATCTGCCCCAACCGCTAGCACAGATGCCGCCAAGTCTCCCGAAGACGCCAAGAGCGACGCCGCCAAGGAAACCGTGGCGGAGGCTGAACTGCCTGCCCAATCCGATAATAAGCCAGAGGCTTTAGAAGATACTAACGCGACGACTGACGGCGATTCGAAGGAAGTCCCCAAGCCCGTTTCTGTCGAAGAAGTGCCGGACGGGGAACTGGCGGGCTCCAAGCAATTGGGCGCGGGCAGTGTGACGCAGCCAGCCAACGAGCAGGAAACAGCGCCCCCACTAGCCAAGAAGGCCGATTCGCCGGGCGCTGAACCACCCTCTGGAACGGTGCCGAAGGAGGACGCGCAATCCACTGGACCCGCCCAGGTTCTCGCCGAGCCCGCCAAGGTCCAACCCCAGACTGGCGAGAAAAGAAAGTCCGACGACCCGGCCGAGCACGAGGAAACCAACGGCCATGATGCGTCCAGCAGTGCCAATGTGGACGAGAAACCCGCCTCGCCTGCCAAGAAGCAAAAGACCGAAGATAATGAAACTAATGGTGACAACACCGGGGGTAAGCGTGTGCGACCTAAGAAGGAGAAGAAGCCCCCTGCGCCGGTTGGTCGCACCGCCCGCAAAACCAGGAGCCAAGCAGCCGCCGACTTGTAAACACGGCAAAAGCCGTGTTTAGACAAGGAAACGAGAAGCAAAAAGAAAAGAAGATGAAAAGAACTATTACTTGATAAGGGAAAACTAACTACGACAGCGGGCCAACTATATCACGTCTCTCCTTCCCTTAGGTGTTTGTTTGACTACTTTTTTCCTTTGTTCAGCTCATCGCCGGGGGATCTGGTGTTGCCCGGGGGAAAAACGAGGTTTATTTGCACGGCTGGGCCCAACTAACATTACAATATATATGTACATATAAATCGCTAATGAGATACTGTTCTTATCTCTAAGTCTGCCGGGTAAAGACACTTCAATGCTGTAGCATGTAGTCGTTGTGTTCGCTGGGCAGATCTACGATAACTACTGTTCCCCCTTACCGTACAATCCTAGGAAGGGTCCGATTTCTACCCGTGTTCTTCCTAGAAATGGGAGGCAGACATCATAGAAGCGGGACGCAGTAGCCGTTCAATTGCTATGTTCACACACATCGAAGATTACTATGTACTACTACTCGGGAAGTAGCCCGGTTGACTCCCTCGAGTGGTTATTAAAAGTATAGTGTTATATAGGATTCTTTTGCGTCTTCCATGCCGTACTTTTAGAGTCCCTTGAACTTCGTAAATGGAGACCTCTCTGGTGGTCTATGATCGTTACCAATCCTAGGATGCCCTGTCGTTTCTAGTTTCTTTCGCCCAAAACAAAATGAGAGTGACATATCCATGTACACCCGTAGCCTGAACGCCAGACGTATGCAAAGATGTACGCCTCTCGTACACCCAATTAATTATTCGAGGCTCTCTACCAACATCCCCCTTGCCCTTTCCATCTGCGGACGCTACCATGCCCCGCTAGGGTTCCTGCGAGTCCGCGTACTGCGGAAGTAGTCATAGGCCATTGGGTCTTGGGCTGGGGTGCTCATGTCCTCTTCGTTCTGGGGCAGACCACCGTAGCCCTGAGGTCCTCCACCAAGCATGCCAGCGCCCCCTGGACCTCTAGTAACGGGGCGTTCCATACTTGGCCCCCTCATCCCCGAGGACATGGGCATTGCAGCGGCATTACCAACCAGATTAGCGCCACTATCGTTACCATGAGAGTAAAGCGGGCTGCGCGACCGACCAATGTCTACCTGCGGTGAATAAGGGTTGGATGGACCCATGGCTGATGGCCCCGGAGAATAGGCTCTCCCCATGGCGCTTGGGCCAGGACTTGCCGCTCGGATGGACGGCAATCCTGGGCTGCCTGGTCTTGAAGACGGTTCGCTACCATTCCACATGCTCCCGGGAGTCCCTGGTCTGAAGTGATCAGCCGGCCGACCGTAGATCTCGCCCCCGCCATGCTCCGAAGCGAATTCCGGGCGGTTTTTGTAGTATTCAAAGTCCATGCGCGACTCATGAACAATCTCGAACCCAGGTACTGCATGTTTTGCCTTGCCTGCTTTGTTCATATCACCAAGCACGTAGGCATCGGAGTAGCCAGATGTGGACATAGCATCTCCCGAATCAGCCTCGCGCCCATCGCTTAGGCGGCCCTTGTAGATCGAAGCCAAGATGTTCTGGGCTTTTGCATGCACCATTGGTGTGATAAGGGACTTGTAGAGTGCTGGGTGACCAAATCGTGACGCAAGTCGGTCGGATCGGAGAGGGTCCTTGCCAATGCCGCCTTCAGTATTCCTGTGAACATTACGAATGGCATAGTAATGAATCTTGGTGTCAAATGCTCGGGAGCAGTAGAGTTTGAATATAAGCATGAGGAAAGGGAGCGGTACAGTAGCGTAAGCCTGTATCCTTGGAACATCTCCCCGAATCCAGACGACAAGAAATGTGATGACATTTCCCAGCATGGTAGCGAAGACTAATCGATTGAAAAGTGTTCGCCAGAACATACCCGCCGACTCGGTCTTCGTGATAAAGATGTAGAGAAGAAGATACTTCTTGAGCCAGCAATCAATGGCAAAATATATGGCCGCCGCTGGAAGGACCAGAGGCTGGAGACCACCAAAGAATAGCGCGACTGTAGCATAGTACAGGAAATAATTGTAGTAGCTGGCGTAGTCGAACGCAGGCGGAGCTGTCAGCTCGATCAGTTCTCGTGGAGTCGGGTTCGAGAATCTGCGAACGAAAAAGCTCCAGACCAACGTCCACAGCTGTGCAAGGTCGATGGCAGCACCCATGCTACGTTGCAATAACCATGCAATGAAGAAAGGGGTGATGTTACACAAAGAAACGAACAAAGTGTCCAAAGGCTTCGCTTTCGTGATCGCGTACCAGGCATCACCCGTTTTCTGGGTATCTTTAACCACAGAGGCCACAATAGTCCATAGAGCCCCGAATATCGAGAAGACAATCAGGTTATTGAAGACGAAAAAGAAGTAAAGTTTCGATACCACGTGCCTTTCTCTTCCCGTTTTCGTCCGGTCTCCGGCCCTGATAGACAACCGACGAAAAATGATAGGAAGCACGAGATAAACAAGAGACGTTATTGCCGGGTTGACCACACCTTGTACGATGGACCAGAACGACTTGTTTGCGTTCAACTCGGTCGCAAAAGCTGGCCAGACGGATCCCAAGTTGTTCAAGTTGACCAAGAAAATTGCTATCATGGAGTTGGGAGCGATCCAGAGAAATGTCAGGAAAGCGACCCACAGATTGACAATCAATCTGCGCCAGCCTCTTTTGGACGGAGAAAGGGGCATATTGTCCCAGATGATGTCGTTCGGCCTCGGGGCGAGGACAACTGTGGTGCCCCTTGGCTTCTTGTGCCGCAAAGCGTGGGCGATACAGTGCGCCTCGGAAATGTCGTCGTAACTGGCGAAACCATATGGCAGGGCATTTCGCTTATCAACTGTGGCTCGAACTTCCTTGACTTCAATCTCGAGCTCCCTGATCCTGTTCGTAAGATATTCGATAGCATCGACCTTCTGGCCTTTGGGAAATGTGCCGTAAGATGGATCTTTCTTGGAGGGAGCACATAGGCCGCGCCGCGGGCAAGTTTGCAGGATCTTTCAGGTACCGTGCAAGAACCTTCTCGAGCTTGCGAACGGTGCGGTTGTGCTGATCGATGAGACTGGGAAGGAGCTTGACGTTCCGTGCCATTGCTGTTCTCGAGAAAGAGGATTGGGGAATAACTTCGTCGATGATCCTAGCAATTCCTTCGTCCGAGGATAATTTCTTAGGTATGTCGTTCAACATCAGCGTCCGGGAGTGCAAACTGTGTTGGTACTCTTCGGTCTCGAAATAATAGCGGCGGAGCTCTAGAACTTTTCTATAGTTCCACCAAAGGAACCCGCAGATAATGGTGTTGGATAGATATCCAACAATGACTAGACCCCACGTTTTACTGCCATTGACAGCTATCGGTGTCATCCTCATGAGTAGGGGTGACGGCGGATCTTGCTTCATGTTTTCTGTCCAGTCGATGGGCAGAAGAACGGCGCAAGACAAGACGGCCAGTGCGGCGAAGATATTCCGAAGCATTCTCGTAAAACGGAGGAATATAGTGGCGTCCATGCCAGCATGTTGTATCATATCCTTCTCGTTGGTCTTCCATAAAGGGGTGATCCAGGCGAAATAGCCTTTGCCAATCGGCGGCGGCGCATGTTTCTCGTCGGCATGCTTGAGCTTCGGGGCGTAAACGACTGAATGATAGGGTCGTACGAGAGAGAAGAACAGCGCAATCCCGAGCGTCAACCCGAGGGAAGTAGCCAAGGCAGAGTATACGGCGTTAATCGTAAGCTGGAAAGGTCAATATTATTAATCAGTTCTCCGCGAGCGAGAACAAGACTCACATTCTGCTTGAAGGGGTCATTGAGCAATTTGAGCAGCTCTGCCAATGGATCATTCGCATCTTGTCTCGAGGCCAAGGCTGCATGCATTTCCCATGGCCAAGCCATATTGGCGTGTACCGGCGCTCTGCTGGCAGAGCCGCCGTAGCGCAGAACAGCTAAGTCAAGCAGTGTCTGGATGCCCAGGCCAAAGGTCGAAGTTTATTTGTTCGCTACGCCCAGCTTCCGCAAACAATACATGCGAGCAGGCTGCGGAGAGCGTGGTACAAACGTTCTATGGCGTTTCAACTCCACGAGCTGGTGGGAAAACTGTAGCGCTGAAGTGTACGGATGCGTCGGAACAGTGACTTGTGCGGCTGTTTCCTCACTCTCGGGTTTGAACTGGTGTCAGATCGCGAAAGCGCAACAAGTTCGATCGGTTGGCGCGTCTAAAGCGGATGTTGTACAAGCTGTAGGAGATGGCCTTTCGATCTCGAAACTTCCTCAAAACCCCGGTTGGTTACGAAGTATGCGGCAAACCAAACAGCGCCAGGTGAAGGGCGGCGAAGCGAGAGACAACGAACGTAGACAAGGAATGGCGGCCTGTTGAGATAAGATTAGGATCAAACGAGGGTGCGAAAAAGATCCTTCCGGAAGTCTTTGCAACGACAACAGTGTATTGTCGGATGAGAGGAACGAACGTATAGAGGGGAAACAAGGAGAAGAGAGTATTATTTGGATACGGATTGGACGTCAGGACAAGACATGATTGTCGATCGGGATTCTCAGAACGAGATGCGTCCATTCATCAATTTGATTAATCCCCGTTGGAGTAGGACTGCAAGTACTAGTGACATACCTAATGACGACGTGCCCCCCAGTCTCCCCCCCTCCCCCCCCCCCACCTCCGCCCCAAATGCTGGCCTGCTAGGTAATGCTAGGTACCTAACTTAGTTGGGTACCCTCGGTTGGCCCAGGTCGAACATGAAGGATCGTTGAATTCTACCTAGAATTCAAACTTGAGCTGCGATAACAGGGGCCTAGGCCCATCAGCCTCTTAATCAAAGGCGAATAACCCACTGACAGTATTGTTCATTTGAAGAACTTATCCAACCTCGTCAAAGAAGCAAGCAGCAGTTATTGTTTACCCTTAATACATTACATATGGCGAACACGATTGTCAAGGCCGATGCGCTGTTAGTACATAGTGAACAATACCACAGGTAGGTACCATCATTGTTATCAGAGATTCAATGCCCTAAGGGCCTTGGAAGATAGGTACTTTAGCGTTCTGGCCAAGCGTTAAAAGCCGCGGAAGGTGCCGTTGTTCGTTGTTCGTCGTACCGACTACCAAACAGGCCCCGTTAAAGTTAAAAACGTTATGCGTCCGCCCTGTCAGTGTATCTCATATTAATCTCAACTCCAGTGCTCTTGTAGGTATTCATCGCACAGTAACCGGGCACAGATTCACCCCGACATCCTGATCTCGCACATGAACTGGTAGCCTCCACGATAAGCTATCTCCAGTGTTGGTGCGGTGCGGCTGCACCGCACAGTGAGAAAATTCCCGATTGCTTTTGACTTTCTGGTTCCTGTCCCACCTTGTGGTACTCCAACAAGCAAATCCCAGCAAATTGAAGTGTACTGGACACAACCTAACAAAGGCGGTAATCCTTTGGACTGTTGCCGCCTCCCTCTTGAGTCCTGAGTCCTGACAGGTTTACTGGTCTTCTGATATGCAGCAGTTCGCTGGCTCACGGTCGTAAAAATAAACTAGTCAACCCTCCAATACCAGTTTTGGCCTACCTCCTAGAATACCACCCATTAACTCTATGAACCAATAGTGAATGACGGGGAAAAAGCCCGTGGACTTTTAGGGCGCTTAATTCTGATTAAAACTGTCTTTTTTAGCGAATTAATTGATTAAGAAACAATGTGTACACCAGTATTATAATAGAGGGTGTTCGTGGTGTGGTGATTTGAAGGGTTGACTAGTTTATTTCTACGACCGCGAGACTGGTAGCTCAGCGCGTGCTTCAGACGAACTACATAATAACATATGTCGTATGTAACCAAGCTCCATGGTTACTTGTGTCCAGCTGCCGCTTGGGCCAGTCAACCTTTCAATGGCGTCCCTCCGCGTTAGCAGATACCTACCTAGATATTATATCATCATGTACGGAGTACCTTCGATTGAGAAATCGCGGTCACCCTCATCACCAAGGTTCTGTCGCTCGCATACTGGTGAGAGAGACATTGTCCCTCCAGGCTGTAAGGAATGCATCTTCTGGGGCCTAGACTTGAAATCCCTGTGCCAAGCTATCGCTGATCACTCACGTTGTCTGCTAATGTCGACTATCCTTGGTAAGACAGCTATCCAATCGGTCGCGTCGGATGACTCTGTTTCTATTTTCGAATGGCTTGACTGGCCGGAAGGGTGGGGACTTGAAGACACCTGCGCCTCGAATACGAACTCCTGATAAAATCTCCTCCAGACTGCTAATAAAGGCTCCTGCAGGAAACATTGTGGCGGCCGGCAAGCGGGCTAGGCTGGGCTGGTCGGCCACCCGAGGCTGTTGATGGGTACTCATTTGTCTACAGTATTTCTTGAACGTCATCGCATCGCATTTGACTTGAGCGCTGTAAGCGCTGAAAGGCACGTTTCGTAGGATCATCCATCGGGTTTCATACCATCAGATAGATTGGATCATGGATGACAGTACTCCGTACGATGCCCAGCAATTGAGTTCTTGAACAATAGGGGTCCTTATTAGGTAAAGTGGCCGGCAGAACTATAGACAGGGCTGTCTGTACAATCTTATTACAGCAGTGTTTCTGTTATTGCAGCTTCTCCACGACTCCCCGTTTCTGTCCCCGTCTTTACAGTACGTAATTATGTCCACTAAGATAGGGTAGGTACATATAGTATTACGGCGCCAGGGTCCCGGGCTACTTGACCAAGAAACCCTTTTGAAATATTCCCCTTAAACATATGGAGTAGGAAGGCACACTTGGCAGGAATAACTGCCGCCAGGTCTATTTACATACGAAGAAAAACAAGCTTTGCCATGCCGATACATTAATCAATACCCTTATATCTCGCTTCCGATAACCACACTAGGGTAGGATCGCTTATAAGAATAGACTTCATAAGCAATTCAATGTATTAAGTAAGTAAATATGTAGTGCCGGTGGCGAGCCAGCGTAAGCAATTCTGATCTACCGTTTCTCCGGCATGCACCAGGTTCCAAAGACAGCCGCAACTTTCATCAACCCGCTCCGAGACCAGGCAACAGACGGGAGTTCCGGGAGCGGTAGACACCAAATGAGGCCGGTGTCGCTTTGCTATATGTATGCCAGGCGTACTGCAGCGTGCCATCGCTGTCTTTGACTTCCGGGATGTTATGCCGGGCTTGTATGATCCATGCTCATTTACAGCCCACGAAGCCAATCCGGCGAGGAACGGAATGTCAGCGGCTCACTTGGCCGGCCTTCAAGAACCATGCTGTATCCCCGCCGCTATCGCCGTGTAGAACCACATAAGGACCGCGAATATGCAGGGACCGGCAGTGAACCTTCTAGAAGCGCCGCGGGCATAGGCAAAACCCACGTGTTTCATTGCGTTAGGAAGAGAGGAAAAGTCTTCCTTTTCTTCCGCGACAAGAGCCAGCGAACCTATCAAGATCCAACGGCTGGGTACGTTTAGTCATACCGACAGACAGGGCTTTGCCGGCTGAGCCGTGTGGAGAGATAAGGCGACCACAAGCCGGCATGAACACCGTCGCCGAGCAAACGATGCCTCGTTATGGCATCTGCAGCGGAAATTTAGGTTGGGGAAAGTGCGCGCGGTGGTGAGGTATCTATATATAACATGACATATGACACTGATATGACATGGTGCTTAGCCACGTGGGAGAAGTGACGCTGCGAGACTCACGATGCCAAGCCAAGGTTCGCTGCATTTCTACCACGTGACGGAGCTAATGCAGGTGCCCGATTTCTGGTACTCGGCACACATTTTTTGTCGAGACTTATTAATCGCATTCTGGGTGCTAGCCATACAGATCGGCTCACGGCTCGTGCCACCCAGAAGTCGGTGGTTGGGAAGCTCGTGTAATTGACGTGGCGCCAGTCAGTATTTTTTGGGGACCTGGGCCGCGATGCCGGTTGGTCGGAAGAAGCAAACAGCAAAACTCATCGCCAAGTCCCACAATTCAAGGAAGCGGAGTGAGTCGGTCAAAGTATGACGGTGAACAGAATGCATCAGTGATATATAGATGCTCATATAGACTGATATAGGACCAACCAACATAAGATAGGAACATCGTCTGCCCATAGTATTTTAACCAGGTTTCGCCGTACTGCCCAAGTCTTGATCAACTCTGGTTTCACTTTTACAGCAATCAAGCAAAACGAGAAGAAAAAAGAAGCCCTCCAAAATGGCCTCACAAGTATATACAAGTCGCGTTTCAAGTATACTATTACTTATATTGTACTACGTGCTACCACTTGCCGACGCCGCCTCCATAGGGGTGAACGGCGTCCCGACTCAGACAGCATTTTCGGAGCTCGCCAAGCGCGAGTATGACACCGGGTCGTCCTGTTCAGAAGAAGGGCAGTGGAACTGCATGGGCTCCTCGTGGCAACGATGCGCCGCCGGGCAATGGAGCAGCGTGGTTCAGTGCGCACCCGGCACCCAGTGCACTCCGAGCGGTCTCTCAGACGATATGGATGCGGAAAACACGACGGACTCATCATCGGATCCATCATCGCCGGGTTCAACATCAGGAGGAGAACCTACCTCAGGTAAGACAGACACTTGCACAGACACCAGCACCCCTCGTTTAACTACGGGCAACACCCTCGAAACCACAGGCGTCTCGTCAACTCCAACTAAAACACCAACAGTGAGCACGCCGACAGCAGGGGTTCCGGGCGGTTACTCAGGGTGGAAAACCTGGTCGCTTGTAGGCCTGGTCATCGCTGTTCTGGCGGGCTGAGCTTGGTGGGAATCTGTAGGAACTGAAGCGAACATGGTAAAATACAGAGAATGCATTACCCTTCTTCTTTCTGGCTTTCCCTCTGCAATTGGTTATCAGGGAGATGACGGGGGTCTCTATGTCGCTTCAGGAGGCATACCTGGCCCCTATGCCAATGGCTCATAACATTATGGCAAATGTTGGATGTGAGCCTCGCAAAGTGCCCGTTAAAAGCCAGAATGACTAGCCGCCGATAATGTCGGCGTCCCTCGTCCGCGGCCTCATAAGGAGATGAAGCTGAAAAATAACCGCTCCGTCGGCATCCTCGGAATTCCCGCTAAACTCGATCTGCCGTGTAGCACATGTGCCACGAAGACCTCTCGTCGGGTTCAAAAACGAAATTCGGGCTTGGCGATCTCGGTGGAAAAACATGAAAACTTGCGGCCCCGGGCGAAACAGGCAGTTCTGTCCCACGTTAAGCATACGGGGTCTATGGGGTGGAGGTGGACTTCGTGCCCGGATATCAAAGTTTCCTCTTGCCTTTGGGTATCTTCCCCTTGGGGTTACCCGAGTGGAGGTTTAGACGTACCCGTACACTTGGTACCACCGGGTCAGCAATCATGCGTGCTTACCGGCTGTCGACGGTAGAGCGCATCTGCAGAAGCTTGCCAAGTCGATTCGAATCACGCATGCAGCGGAATAGTACAACAGACAACACATACGATGCCCGTTGGAACGCGCGGCCGCGGGAGCTCTAATTCGACCAAAAGCCCGCCTGTCTGACATCGGTGTCGGTATTTCCTGCCTCACTGTACCACGCTGGAGCACCAAGCTTCGGGTCGGAGCAGCATGATTGGTCAGGTGTACGAGAAAGGCATTGATACAACAACATGCAGTCGATGGCCTCGGATAGGCACATTGGCATTGCTTGTCTTGTCGATATAGCGTGTCCACTCCCAGCCAACGAACCCAATACGCCGCAAAGTGACATCAAATTCACCTTCCCGGACCCTTGATTGGTCTCTTTGTCTAAGGGCCAGTCGCCTTTATTACCCGAAACCCAACTTCAGCTTGGCCCCGAGTGTGCGTAGGGATGGCGTATAGCGCCCTGGATGATCAACGCGTCGAGTTCGGAGATTTTTACGAGCCGCATGTAGTCATCCGGGAGGATCTGGAGTATGGAAATCGGCAGCCTGATTCCCGGGAATCAATAATTACCAATACCCTCCGACTTCACTATGCCGATTATATTATTTTGGGTACCCCTTTCAGTAATTCTGTATTTAGTATAGGAGTAGTTACCACCTAATATACTGCTCTTCTCAACCAATCCATCTTCCCATCTTCCATCGCCAACTCTAGTCATTCGCCAACGATTTGTGAACCTGCAAGTCGGGGTCGCTGGGTAAGATGTGCAGGCAGTCCCTTGTCATATGAGAACTACGCAGATCTGGAGAAGTGGCGTCCAGCTCGGCACCGACTCACCGGGAGTTGCGCAGCAGGTGTCCTTCCAGCTCACCATGACTGCCGTCGCACTATGACACATTGAGGCTTATGGCCTTACAAGCTACAAGCTTTGTGCCGCTGATCATTATGCGGTGCAAGTCACGCATTCTAGACCGGCATTAGTCAGCTTGGAGACCAGGTACCGTGCTCCAATGAGGAGCCCCTTTTGACACAAGGGTATGTACTATGCATGCGCTCTGCCTACAACTACCGTCCGACATCCGTCTATATGTACTCGGGGCTCGCGACTTCGCGTCTTCACCACCTTGCGATGTTGCAGTCCCCTTTGGCTTCGTAGGCGTTCGGAATGCATGGAAGCGCCGACTCGCCCTGCGTGAGGCTGACAAAACGGTCACATCTAAACGGAGCGGTGGGGTGGGGGGGGTGCCGGAGGCAAGGAAGAGGTGAAGCCCAATAATTCATTGCATAGTATTGTACGTTATAAGGTAGGTAAGAAAAATCCAAGTATATAAATGCATATATGGGACGTGACGCAGTGATGAGAATGGCTCTGTCGGTGACTATCACTACAACATCTTCAGAGTACTACACGCACAAACAAAATGAATACAGCTCCATCTTCTCCGCATGTGCTGATTGTGGGTGCTGGCATAGGGGGCCTCGTCCTTGGCCAGGTCCTGCGGAAGCATGGGGTCTCGTTTGAGATCTTCGAAAGATCCGAGAGTCGCTATGCGCGGCCCGAGGGCTGGGCAGTTGCGCTCCATGCGTTAGTACTCACTTGCTTGGCCTTCTTGAGTCAGCAAAACATAATGACTGATATTGCGAGAGCTTAGAATCCTGCCCGAGTTCTTCGCCGCTATGCCGGATGACATGCCCCCGCATAACGAGCTCACTCATCTCCACCCCTGAAGCTTGGGTTCGAGTTTGCATTCTACCAACCCGAGGTATCCATGGACAAGAGGGGCTACCGGGACGACTACCGAGAAGACGGCAACGTAGAGGTTATAAGAGCGAACCGTCACCGTCTCCGCGACTGGTTGTTGCACAACCTACCTGTGCAGAATGGCAAGCAGGCCGTGCAGGTCGAGGAGAACGATGACAAGGTCTCGGTTCGGTTCCGGGACGGAACCTCAGCCACGGGCGATTTACTCGTCGGCGCCGACGGAGTGAAAAGCATCGGTAAGATTCCTCGGATCCATGGGGCCAATGACGGTGCTGCTGGAGTGTTACAGAAATGATGCTGACCGGGTTGAATCGTTAGTTCGGAAGCACATGCTGAAGGGCAAGGACCAGTTCCAGGTACGACCCCATCTCCATTTTCACCTCGAACCTGCGGCTGGAGGGCGAGGAGATGGTGGAGCAGCTCGCCCTGGGCCACTCGGCCTACATGGTCGTCCTGCAGGGCCCCGACGGCGTCTACTACCGCTACTTCGTCGGGCTGGACAAGGTGGCGCCCGACGGCAAGTCCGCCGACTACTACTTCCATCTGGCTTGGCCCGACGAGGACGCCCCCCGGGACGACCACTGGACGCATTCCATGACGGCCGAGGAGATCCGCAACTTCGCGCTGCAGGCCACGCAGAACCTGCCGCCGCAGTTCCGCTGCATGGTCGAGCGAGCGAAACTGGAAGACATCAAAGTACCTCCTCTCTGCGCCTGGTGACGATTCTCTTGGACAGCCTTCCCATAGGGCGAGTCACTATACTGGGTGACGCAGCACGTGAGTGTAGACTGGACTCCCAAATTTATAGTATTGCGTGGCGTACTAACACAACCTCTCTGCATAGATGCTATGACCCCCTTCCTGGCTCAGGGCGCCGTTCATGCTATAAAAGACGCATTGAGTCTTGGCAAGACCCTAACGGCGTTGCCAGATTCGAGCCGTAGCACGATATCCTCGTCCATGGAGTTGTACCAGGAGGAGATGCTGACCAGAGGAAGAGCGGCGGCGGAGCAATCGAAGCTTGCCTTTAAAGATCCTTCACTGCCTAAGACCATGTTTGCCCGGCAGGTAGTGTCCCTTACTGAGGACCGCATCACCCTGTGATATGAGATGCAGTCAAAGTTCTTGCACGTCAGTATCAGTGGCACGACTCGGGTGTTCCCCCCATCTCCCTCCCCTTTATTCTAAATGTTACGAGTCGTTCCCCTTAGAGCAGACAGCCAGTGCCTAGGTGAAGGAATGAGGTTATAACAAATCTATGGTTGATGGTGCATTTGCTTGGATGTATGTCCTACGGCTAGCCCCTTACGAGCTGCCTAAGTACTCGGGTTGTAGCGGCAGTCTTCTTATATAGGTACTATAGAGTAGAAGAAAACGTATTCATTACGAAGTTGGAGTTTGATTATGCGCCTGAAATCGGAGCTGCATTCAAATCTTACTTTACAGCACTCTCATACTGCACTTCTAATCCCCAGCAAGTGATACTCATCCCGCCAATACGGAGAGACAATGTTTTCTGGTGCCAGCTGAGACTAAATACTCGGCTCATACTGCCCTTAGAGGCAGAATATGCTGAACCAGACATTCGCGCCGACAAAGTGGACACTCCGGCTTCTCCCTTACCCAGTCCCCGATACACTCCCAGCAGAAAACATGTCCACACTGGGTAGCCGAGGGATCCTTAAGCTCCTCTAGGCACAGAGTACACTTTCGCTGTTGCGCCCCCTTGATCCAGCCCAGAGTCTTTTCTTGCTCTAGATTATAGCGGGGTTCTTTCAGGACAGGGGTATGCGTCGCAGTGCCGATATTGAGGTACGTCTGAGGCGCACCGGGGGTCCCCAGCGCGGTCAGCAACGCATTGTTGCTGCTGTAGGCGTGCTCGTCGAGCGAGACATTCGCGTCGCCGAACACGCTGCGCTCGCGTGCCTGCGCGCCCTCTCTATTTGACAAGGTGGACCGTACGTGCAGGTACCCCTGAACCGCAAACTGAATGACGAGTAAAACGCCCAGCAGTTCGTACCCGGCCCGATCTGACGACTCGCCCACTTTGCGGGTGAATATGTATCGCAAGCCGGCGATGCGCTTGGCCAGCTCATAGTACGATCCGCTGAAGTAGAACAGCGCCAAGCTTACAGCATGCACCGGTGCTGGACTTGTTATAGACGAGAGGTGCATCAGCACATACGACTGAAACCGATAGCTCCATGACTGGAGATTCTTGGGGCCCTGCGCTGTCATGCGCGCCAAGTTCCTCTCCAACCTCGCTCTGATTCTGGCGCGTATTCCGGGCAACGCCTTCGCAAGGCCGTAGGGTATGAGGATGCTCCCTGCGATGTAGGCTGCTCGTTTCGATAAGGCTGGAAGCGCGCCAGTCTTGCCTTCGACCTGCACCAGTCGCAATACTCTTCCCCCAACGTTCGGTTGCCGAGCAGTGTTGTGAGACACAGGTAGAGCAGGTCGGCGATGGTGCGGGACTCGGTGCTCCAGGCATGCGCCGAGCGGGCTCCGAGGAGGCGGCGGTGAAGATCGGTCAGCTGGTTCGTGATGACGCCTTGGAAGTAGGCATCTTTTTGGTGCGATCTGATAATGTCTGGGGGCAAATGCCAACGGGTACGGCGATGCCGCCAAGGTCGCGCCAGCTGTACTCATCGTGCTACCAGTCGGGGTTGCCATGGCCGATCGGAGTGCTGTGAAGTGAGTGTTTCAAGTAGCGAATAACATTGGTTGATGGACGCGGATATTGACAGCTGAGTCAATAAGCACTCTGGAAGCCTCAAGCAGCTGCGTATAGATTAGAAGTAATCATGGAGGGTCATTGTCGCCGGAACTGGTCAACCGCGATGGATGTTGGTTGATGAACCGAGAAGAAGTTCGATTGAATCATGTTTGGACCTCGGCGGCGCGCACTTTCAGCTGCTGCTGTACCTAACATTGAACCCACTAACGCCTAAGGTAGCAGTACGCGACATGGGTCCTCCCTTGACAGGTCATTTTTAGCGGACCGCAGGGGTTACGATTAGTTGTCATCTTAGTGACGTACCACTGAACCCCCTAAATTTCAATCGGATCGGACAGATTGAGGCACAGATTAGCTACTTTACGTTACTGCAGATTTATCTGGATTCACCTTTCAGTCTTTTCTGGTACAGCCCAACCGCAACAGTCTACGGCTCGTTTCTTCTCTTCTCTTCAAATAGGTTCCCAACTGGTCGCGACTCGATGCCCCGTCCCCGGTGACCTCTAGAACATGGACGGTGATCCAGCCGTCGAGCCGGAGCTCGACTCCTTCAGCCTAACCTTTCCCTGCCGTATCGTGTCGCCTTCATCATCGTTTTCGGTAGGTACACGCCCTCACGCTACTCACCACTGTTCCCCAAGTTGCGCAGACAGATAGATTACTGACGCATTCTTGATACATGCAGCCGTTTGGGCCTGGGGCGCCAACCTTCACTACCTCTACCTCGTCAAGGTCGATGTCCCGGCGCTCATCCGCTACCCGGGGCGCACGTCGCCGCACCACCCGCCTCACCACCTCTCGACCTACCGCCTCGCCACCATCCTCTCGCTCGTCTACGCCTTCTCGCTGCTGGTCTTCTGGGTCTTCACGCGGCGCGACCCGGCCGCCGTGCTGCGCTGGGACTGGCTGCCCCTGACCTACCTGGTCGTGCTGATCGGCGTCTTCCTGGCGCCCCTCCAGAACCTGTCCAACGCGGGCCGCGGCCGCTTCCTCACCACCCTGAAGCGCGTGAGCGTCGGCAGCATCGCCGAGGCCAAGGACGGCAAGTTCGGCGACATCCTGCTGGCCGATGTGCTCACCAGCTACGCCCGCGTCTTCGGCGACCTCTACGTCGCCATGTGCATGTTCTTCCGCACCGACGGCTCGGCCACGGCGCGTCCGGACCGCAACTGCGGTGGCGCCTTCTTCGTGCCCCTCGTCATGGCCGTGCCCTCCCTAATTCGGCTGCGCCAGTGTCTGATCGAGTACGGCCGAGTCGCGCGGGGGCCCCAGACCGCCGCGACGGGCTGGGGCGGCCAGCACCTCGCCAACGCGCTCAAGTACTTCACGGCGTTCCCCGTCATCACCCTGGCCGCGCTGCAGAGGAACCTGGGGCCGTCCCCGGGTCTATACCGGGCGTGGTTCTGCGCGTGCCTCGTGAACAGCCTGTACAGTTTCTACTGGGACGTGGCCAAGGATTGGGACCTGACGCTGTTCAACAACACCCACCAGCGCAATGCGCCCGACCAGCCTTTCGGGCTCCGCCGGCGCCTCGTCGTGGGCCCGCCCGCCCTGTACTACGCCGTGATTGCCCTGGACCTGACGCTTCGCTGCACGTGGACCTTGAAGATGAGCGCGCATCTCGACCATATCTCCGACTTCGAGAGCTCTCTCTTCGTCATTGAGTTCCTCGAGGTGCTGCGCCGCTGGATCTGGATCTTCTTCCGCGTCGAGACCGAATGGATCCGGAATCAGGTCACGCTGGGTGTGGCGCCCGACGACATTCTGCTGGGCGATTACCATTTCAAAGACGATGATGAGGACGACGATTAGTGGGCTGCTGTCCTTCGCCACTGGAGGGGAAATAACGTGGGCGGGGAGAGCTACGATGTTCTAATGGAACGGCGCAGGTGAAGGGAGGTTCTGAAAACGTGATGTATCTAGAGCGGCGGGATCGATTCGAAACGTGGAACGAATGCATTGCCTCGGCGTTTATCATTGTATTTTAGACTAGAGCTGGGCTGGTTGGTCAGGATATCCAATATTCAGGGGTTGGCTATTCAGGTATCATATATTCAATGCCCACTCGGCACCAAAGTTCGTTAAATACAAAAATCCCATCTATGGGGCTTGTCAGATTCTATGATGGTGATATCGTGAGCTTCCCTGTACCGCGTCATAAATCGGTACAACGAAGCCGGTACAGATGCATTGAATAACATTCGCTCCTCTACAGGAACCAGGTCAGCCAGGGCCGCGCCCGGGTATTCGGCTGCTTGAGCTTGTTCAGACAGTAGCCACCATAATTTCGCGGCTTGTCCCCGTCGCACTGACACCTACATCCCACACCGCCCAACCTCTCTGGCCAGTACGGCTTATTGCCAAACAAGATTTCGGCCTCGGTCAGCTGGAGATCGGGAGCGTTGGCAGGGCACTGGTAAAGCAAATCATGCCGATACCCAAAATCTTCAAAATGGTGAACTTGCGACGGGTCCAAGAAGAGAGCTACGGCCAGAGCGTGGACTGCGGCATCGCCACTGAAGAAATCGTATGTTAGCAACAGAGCTCGGGAACACGATGGGGAAGAGAGCTGGCTGTGACTTACCCTCTCGAAATAGAAGCCCCCTTTACTATCCAAGTATTCGAAGAGGTCCTGGTACCCTTTACTGCGGAAGAAATCCATATCGGCGATCTCGAAGTTACTCCAGTAGTGGCACAAACTCCATACATCGCCGAAGCGATCAGTATGCGGCATGAAATATGCCAGCATTTGTCGGAAGGGGTACGGTATCCAGCTCGCCTGGACCGTCGCCTTCCAAAGGTTGTTGCTCGGGAGGTTGTGTAACTCCTTCCAGTTGGCGATGTCGCGGAATAAGGAGGGGCATGTTGTGCCCACCTCCCAGAGCGCGATTGTGAAACCGTACTTTTTGTTGTTCTTGGCCATGTGTACGAAGGGGTCGTAGGTGATGGCGCAAGTGAAGTCGACGTCCGGTTCGAGTCGCCAGTACCACTTGTACTTCTTGAGAGCTTCTAATTGGTAGAATTTGCTACGAGGCAACGGTCAGCATGCTGTTGTAAGGGGACCACCAGAGCGATTTCGCGAGAGGTTGTGCTTACCCAGAGTAGAAGCGGCACATGTGATGGTAGCCTTCGCTACCAGCATGTGGTAATCCCCGCTGCCCTTGCTCTTTCATACTCTGTTTCGCCGCCTTCTCATCCATTCCCGGCGGGAAGGTCCACTGCTCTTTGGGGATGACCTCGAACGTGGCTCTACCGCCGGCGGTCTTGTTTAGCGTCTCGATAAACTTGGCGTTCCAGGGCTCATCGTTCATGAAAACGTAAGGGTATTTTGAACCACTTGTTGAAGGCCTTTTCGATGCTCGTGATGGTCTTGTTGGCCGCGATGCGCTCGGAGTTGCGCGCCAGCATGACCATGACGGCATTCTCGCGCGGATGGTTGACGTCGGGCTCCTGGCATCCCTTGAAGAAGGGCTCGTCGAGCTCGCGCGCCGGCAGCGGGACACTGTATTTCGATCGATGGATGAGGACTTCAATTAAGCAGAGGCCGAGCACAGGAAGGATATAGACCCAGGGAAGTCGGCGCGCCGGGCGAATGAGGCGTCGCAGCATCATCGGGACGGCTTTAGGGGAGCTTGGATATCGGAGAGCCGCACCCGCGAGCTGACTCTGGGGAAGGAAATGCAATTGGCGTGGCGGTTCTAGCCTGATCGCACCATTGGGCCAAAAAGAAGAAAAGAGAGAGCTGGAAGCTATCATGAAGCAAAACCACAATAACAATACAGCAATGTCGGTATTGCGTTCAAGGAAGACATGGATAGAGAAAAGGCTGCCCGGCTTCCTAGGCTGCCATCAATACCGAAAATTGCACATGAGTAGGTAGGTAAATATCCATCTTTTTTAGTTACCTCAAGTACCAAGCCAAGAGCAGGCAACGGCTACCAATGAGGAACGCTTACTGCTCACCGTACTTCTGGCTGCGCTAAGACAACCTGAGCTTCTCTTGACTGCTTCGTTCGTTGATCCAATTTGATTCTTATTACATGATGCTGCCATGTACATCTACATGTACTTACCATCTACTAATGGGAATTATAGTCGTAGAACGTCGCATGCCGCCGCACGTGGGGAATCTTAAAAATAGGGGATCAAGCAACCGGACCCCCCTTAAGCCTCAAGCCATTGAAAGACATCAATTCATGATCAAACAATTACTTGGAATATTACTCTTCTTATAACTGAACATCCAAAATCCACACTCGATTGCTTGGATTTCGCCTTGCCGTACATGTGCAACGATTATAACAAACAAGCTTGTGTTGCATGTGTATCTTTGAGTTTGCACCGTTATTGGTTGTACAGCTCACCAGTAATTCGGTACGTATTAAGGTGAAACTCGAAACTCGAGGTTGCGTAGCTCAGAGGACGCAGCGCTTTGCTACAGCAAACACCGTAATGCAATTGCGCGAAAGCAACGCCAGCTACCGGATGCCAGACACGTCCACATAGGGTAGGTATAGCCAAGGCGTTTATAAACATTTGCTAACCGGCAGTGGTTGCGACCTGGGCCGTGAAAAGTCGATGTAAACATGTATGCGCTTGTTTCTTCTTTCCGGGCAGATGGTGCTGCTATGAACGGCAGCAATACATTTTATGTGGCACTTACTGAAGCGGAGTATTGACCACTGATCCGGAGCTTCCGTCACTGTCTGACCCTACGTTCTCCGGCCGAAGCTCTTCGAATCTGACTACCTCAAGCTAGATCCCGCAATCCCCAAACTTGACTTTCAAAGTTGATAACCTCGATTTTTCCTTCAGCAATCTCAAGAGTAGCGGCCTGCCAGGCACGACATCAACATGGATTACGTGGACCAGCATCTAGCCCACCACGAGGCCGTCCGTGAAGCGACCGCATAGTACGTTCCATCCTCTCCCAGCCCTCCAACCCCTCAACCCCCGACTCCGTTCCCAGCTCCGTACAATAAAATGCCGAGAAGCGTCGCGCGCTAACACTTATCACCCACTGCAGCACCGGCTTCGTGACCCCGCTCAACATCATCCTCGTCATCCTGACGGCCTACACCACCTACCTGCTCTACAAGCCGGGCGCGCCGACGAAGCTGCCGCGCGAGCCGCCCGCCACCGTCTTCAAGACGTACACGCCGCGCACGCTGCTGCCCAACAACGGGCTCGACGGCCAGCCCGTCTACCTCGCTGTGCGGGGCCGCGTCTTCGATGTGACGTCGGGCCGCAACTTCTACGGACCCGGCGGGCCCTACGAGAACTTCGCCGGCCGCGACGCCAGCCGTGGCCTCGCCTGCCACAGCTTCGACCGCGAGATGCTCACCGAGGGCCTCGACGGGCCCCTCGACACGCTCGACGGCCTCGGGACCGAGGAGATGGAGAGCCTGCGCGGCTGGGAGGAGCGCTTCGAGAGCAAGTACTTGGTCGTCGGGAGGTTGGTCCCAGTGGGCAGCGATTAGGAGTTGAGCTTGAGGGGTCAGTCTCGCCGTATTGGATGCCAATGACTGAATGGGGGGTCCTTTGGGATTTCTACGAATATTCTCTCTTCCGCTAGTTCAATGGATGAAGTTTGGGTGTGCAATTTGCTTTGTAGCTGGGCTGGCTGGGCTCGACGACCCTTGTTCGCTTGTGGGTTGGTTTGCTGTGATGATGATCTCCCTTGTCCTTCAGTGTAGTATTGTAGTTGACAGCCAATTCTCGTTCCTCAACCACGATTCCATATTCGTCTGAACTTCAGCGTGGCACTCGAGCCCATTGCATCAGTGTCAATATTTGGCGCCAATCAAAGTCTGGTCTGCTCTTGCCACGAAAAATATATGAATTACCATGAATCCCATGGTGCCGGTAATGAATGGAAACATTCGCTAAAGATTATACAGATGATCCCCGCCGATGGAGATAACCAGGGTGTGAGGCCATATACTATCTTCCAGAACTTGACAAAACCAATACCATACTAGAGAAAAGGAAGCCAAAACGTGTCCCTACTTTCCCATGGCCGACTATGCAAGGTTGAGAGACCAGCGGAGAAATATACATAAGAATTTGAATGTCATTGTCATGCCTAGGTTTGTCCACTATTCCTAGAAGAACATGACATGAGTTGAAAGGCGGCTTGACGATGCCACCCAGGTATGATGGACCAATATTAAAAGCATTATGTTCGAATCTTAACTTGGCATCTCAAGTCTTGGAGCAAGCAGACGCTTTGTGGCTAGAACCCCGTTTTGGTTTTGTCTTCTTCGCAGGCGAACGACGTGGTTCCCTGGACAGCTGAGAGGGCGTGCCATGGCTGGTCCCTGGACGATTCGACCTGCCACCGCTCCATGGGGCTCAAACCGCTGTGGTTGCTCATGGGTGATGGGCCATGGCTCGAGTTCCGCGGAACAGGTATGTACTGGGTATCTTTGTGCTGTTTCTGTTGTTGACGTTGCAGACTGACCATCGGTATTAGCTTGTTTCGGGAGGCATAGATGATGAATTGGCCCAATACCTTTCTGATGCCATGTTGGTCTCGAAGGTAGATGACGTGGTAGGAGGCGATTATGAGGAGCAGCAGTACTTTGGAGGCGGGAGCTTATAGAACACAGGGGTACCTGAGAAGCCTGCAGATCTTATCTATGCGTATCAGAACACAGTTGTTGTTGCGGCAGGTGTTCTACTGAGGATGCAACTCTTCTTATACACAAATCTGGCATACAGTCCTTCCGCCTTTTCCCATAAATAGCCTCCGCCTGAACCGAAAACTGCACTCCTCCTCAGTCTCATCTTACCTGGGTGAAGTAAATGGAGAGGGAGGCCATATTTTGTGCGAAACGCAGTCCATCGGCCCAAAACAAAGTGTTGTGGCGAGTTGAGGTCCGGAAGAGGCGCACCTGCAGCAGAAACATCCCAAATCATGGGATGAGGTAGGCTATTGCACAGGAATTGAGGTATCTCATTGGATTGACTGGTTTGATGGTGTTACTTTCGTAAGCTTGGTCCTTACCTCGGGTACATCTTTGGAAATATTCTGCTTGAGACAGCATCACCTTACCCGCTTCCGCCTAACTCTAGCAGATGATAAGCCTTGCCTGCAGCAGCCACTCCCCGGCAGGCAAAATGTGTCGACTGTGCGTCCTCACATTTGCGCAGGAGTCCTATTTTCCTCTTCTCTCTGCCCCCTCTCTCCTTTTTTCTATTATCATTTGCTCGTAGTGGAGTGTATGCCGATATTGGCCTCCCAAATTGGAGGCCGAGTCGACGCCGACCGCGAAAGGCGTGGCGGGGAGCTCGCCTCTGTCCTCACAGACGCGATACATCTATTGGCCTCAGAAAACGAGAGCCTCGGGGGGCTACGGCCTCACATCAGCTACCCGGCACGACGCGGCGATGCGCCGGGAGGCTGGTAACCCGATTCCATGAGTGGGTGAGGATGACTACATGTGTATACAATAAAGACGAGGAATTGGAAAATTGTTGCTGCTTATAATAGCAACACGAATATAAAGTTGGAAGCGCCGGCACGGAAGTCATCGACATGCAACCACTTTCGATCTGATCGATGCGAATGCTTCATATTTCTTTTAGGGACCTATTTCAGCAGGTAAGCTAGGCCAGAATCGCATGCTTTTAATTAGTTATATGATGAAAGGAGAATATTGAGGCGCGATATACAAACAATCCCGTTTAGAGGGGACTCACGATCTGCGGCTTAGCGGCTGGGCATTTGAGGCCATAATTGAAATACCAGTATTCTTACCCGACAAGGCACACATTTCATATGCGGTAGTCAACTCGAAGGGGCGGGTTAGACCTCGCCGCACTCTTGAGCAGACAAGCGGAAGTAAGATGTATCGACACACGCATACACTCATGTCGAGGAGGAAGAAGAAGTCATGGTTGATCTTTCCCCATGTGGGACAATACTCTATTACCCTGACCAAAGTCAAGCCAAAAGTCAAGTCCGAACACCAGAGCCCATGGCTAACAAGAATAGCTATCAAGACACGTTTCAGAATCAAATATGTCCTGCCCATTACCTCTCGCCAGATCGGTTCCGGATCGGCCCTCCAAACCCAACCATATGCTACCGATACATGCCACCCCGCCATATGCTCTTTTTCAAGCCCCAAAGTCCAGCTGCAGAGCAGGTAGTTTTCCCGACATCGTTATAGTAGTAGTAGTAGTAAAAGTCGCGTAGGAAAGCCGCAACAAGGCAGCTCCATGTGGCCCTGAGCCATGGTATCATAAATCTCAATCCAAACCAATCAACGCCGCCTGTCCCTTTTCAATGCACGGGGGCCCAAGGCCTCAAACCGAGAACAGAACGATCTCGCCTCGCTCATTGCGTCGCATACGTAGCGACCGCCAGAGCTCCTTCTCTTCCGACGACCTGCCAAGGCTTGTGCCCGACGAGGATCGCTCGCGATGGAAGCGCTTCAAAGCCTTGTTGATGCTGTAGCCACGCTCGCTATCCGGTCCCTTCGTGCACATACTCAAAAATAGTTCTGATCGAGGCTTGTACACTATGAGCTGTCCATCCGGCTCTTTTCCATCAGCAGTTGTTGGTCGGAATTCGATCAGCTTGGGGGCCTTTTCAGTGTCGGAATGATGGTGATGGTGCTTCTTCTTCTCCTTTCGTTCCGACGAGTTCTTCCTTTTCTTTGAAACCTTCGTCAACTTGGATGTACCCGAAACCAGAGCCTTCAAGTTATTGCCCAGTGTCTCCGTACGGCTGGTTTTCGATTTAGACTTTGATTTCTTGATCGGGCTGGCTGGCGAGTGGTCACCGCCGTCTCCACCCGAGTAATCGGGCGATGGCGGGAATACCGGACGCATCATACGGTTGAGGCCACCAGTCAGACCCGTGTGCAACTCGGGTGCATTGGTCATCACTTGATCGGCAGGCCCATTTTCGATAGCCAAGGGGCTATTGGTATCAATGTGCAAGCGCTTGCGCTTCTTGTCCTTCTTGATCTCGCCATCTTTGGTCCTCCTCCGTTCCGCCTTCGGGATAGGCGTCTCGAACTGGACTTGCGCCGGGATAGGTCCTGCGCCGTAGTGGACCATGTCCTCGTCGACCATATAACCCGCGGGGTCAATGTATTCCTCTGCATCCGACTTGAACTTGACAAGTTGCTGGCTATCATTCTTCGACGGCAACTCCAGTCTCGAAGCATTGGGTGTGGCATCCACGAGGAAGTCAAACACATTCAATTCATCAACTGCTGGGGGTGGAGTAGGAGCCTCTGGGGGCAGATCAGCCGTCGACCTGGTGTCATCGTCGCTGTCATAGTCGCGGTACGCCTCATATTCCTCAGTGACGTCTTCGACGTAGGCCTGCTTCTGCATTTTCGCGGGTTGGTACTCCTCGAAAGCTGCGGGCGGGTTGTCTGGTTGATTATATTTCTGTTTCTTGGGTTTGTAAAGGGCGCCTTGGTACTTTTGCTCTTCACTCATACAGGTCTATTTACCGAATCAGTATCTCGCACCCGCCAATGAAGCTGTCCGACTTACTGTATGCGATCGATACTCAGTGCCGGGGAAGTAGACCATGCAATCAATACATGTGAAAGTCGCACCGTAGCAACGATTTCGATGGGGTCGAGTTTCTTCTTCGTCAGTACGTCGCCGCACGACTTTGGGGTTGGGTTAGCGTTAGGTTATACAGATGGACGATAGCAATGTAGTACAGTGCAACAATAACAGCAGTCGAGAAGAGAATGGTTCGCAGGATGCAAGTGATACTAGTAGTAAAAGGAGGGTATGGGGGGGGGGGTGTATAATGGGATGGGACTGGGCGTCCGTTTCAAAAGGATGGATGTGTCATCTGGTTGGAGGGGCAGAGGGGTGAAACTGATCAGGAGACACGGTGCGCAAGGAGAACCGATGCTCGATTGCTTGCGACAGTGGGATGATGTGTGTGTGCGTGTAATAAAGGGGGGAGACAACCAACGCGACGGAATGATGCGAAAGGTGGGTAAAAAGCAGATGGACGGGCTATCTGGGCGATCAGTGCCCAAAATAACAACACATCGAAGGATTAATAGGAAATGGATGGGGGGGGGGTGGCGCAATGCCTTGGTGGACGAGATGGATGCGATGGCATGTAAAGTGACTTTAGGGTAGCGGGTTCCCAGTCCGTGATGTCAGGCTCAGACTTCTGGGCTCTTAATAAGATTAGATGTTAATGGAGGGGGGGGAAACTTACCTCACACGAAAATGAGACCATGATTTGGGGTGGTCTAGGAATGATGCGCTCTCGAGGGAGGTCGAGACTCTGATTGGCGCAGCGCTACACAATCTCCTTCGTGTCGCTCGTTGTGAATGGACGGCCGTAGATTTGTTGATGTTTCTTTTTTGGTGTTTGCAGATATTGCCCGGGGTATTGGAGCGAACGCGGCCTGCTCTCTTGGCTGTTGCTGTCGGGACTCCAGGACAATGGCCACAGAGGAAAAATTAGAAGCAAGAGAGGCCGATTTTCTGATGAGTTGTCCTGGCTGCTAATCGCATGAAGGTTCCCAGTGAGCCTGTGTACTTTTGAATATATCCCGGACGTTGATTCAGGGTAGACGGGCTTCTGAATAGCCAAGGAAGACCAGGCACAGTGAAGCTGACGGATTCCGCTCCCCGTAAACTCTCGTGACTAGCCGGGCAGTGAAGCAACCTTAGCACGTAGAGTGGCAGAAGAACGGAAGGTAGCGGGGGCCGTAGTGAGAAACAGAGGCTGAGAGAGGTGTGATGGGATAGTTTGCAGAAGTGTTTTTAGAAAAACCCTAAGTTAGATCCAGGCTCAGCGAGGCAGAGCTCTGATAATCCTGGGGTCCGAGAGAAGTGGGCGATCGTGGGCGGAACTGGGGTAAGGGGAGAAGAGGAGCCTCTGTCTGCATGTGCAGCAGGAATGACTTGCTTTGGATCTCGAGTGTCCGCCGCCGTGGGGTTGAGGAGCAAGAAACGTGGAAAGGTATTGGACTGGTGAATCCGAAAAGTGATATTTTTTCCCAGGTTTTTGGCGGCTTTGGACTTTGGGGGTGGATGTTTGAACGTTGGGCGCCGATGCATTATGCGTTCTCTTCCGTTCGTTGCTATGGCCCCGATAAGCAGACACCCTCCTGGGAAACCATTCCTGGAGCCAAACAGACGCCAAACCCCGGGCCAGATGAAGCAATCCGGCTATTGGTCAAATGACCTGTCAAAACCTCAAATAGAACGCAATCGACATACCGCGGTGTGTCTAGTCCCACAAGCTCCAGGGACAAGGGAACGAGGGGACTAGCTAATGTACTTGCTTCTGTAGTAAGGGACTCCACGAGACCATTTGATGGTCTGCTGCCGTTTCTCGTTTCTTGTTGATCTCAATTGTCTTACATATCGTTGGTGTATCAACCACATACGCCTTCTTCAATTGCACGAATGCAGGCACGAGATCAACTCTATACATGCCGTCTCCAAGGCTAAAGACCGATTGATGGCAGCAATGAGGGCACATGATTGCCGCCAGTAGTGGGGAGACGGACTGGCCAGAGACACACTCGTTTGTTGTTGTCGCATAACCTGATTTCAGCTACAGTACAACGCAACGTCCAAACGGCATTACTGCATTGATGGATGCATCGGATAAGCCATGACATTGGACGAATGAAAATGCACTCAACTGGCGCATAATCCTTTCTCTCATCACATACATACTAGTAGCGGCCCCGAAGTTTCCGCAGGATCGTTACGTTGTAGACGACACAAACCCCAAAGTGTCATCCATCCACCCATGAGCATAAGAATAGAGATGGAGCCTGCAAGTTGGTGCTCCAAGCCACCAACTCTAAACTTGACCCAGCAACTCAGCCCAGGGCTGAAAGAGGATGGTGAAGCCCAATTGGGCCAGGCACGTTCGGGAGGAATGTCAATCCCTCCAACCCCTGAGCCGTCCCTGACAGATATCTGAAGCATGAACTGCATGAGGTCGCAGAGTTAATTGCTGACCAACAGGACAGGCACAATACCCCTTGCTCCAAAAGGCGGCGCGTCTACCCCTCGGTTCCGACTGGCAGGATCAAGACAGGTTACGAGTATGGCCATCGCATCGCCAGTTCCACCAACGTAATTTAATTGCGATTCAGGCAAAGCAGGACTTGGGCGGGGTTGGCCGAGCCTCGGGCTTGCAAGCAGACTCTTGAAATACCCGTCCGCCTTGCCGTCTTGCCGCCTTGCGTAATGAAGTGTAGTTGGTAGGCGTTCATATTTATGTGATGCCCGTCCAGTACAGCATGATCTCAATACCCACCTGCTGTACCTACCTTAGCTCGAAGATACGGAGTTGGTTAGATTGCAATCAGACGAGAGTTCCGTGAAGCTGGGTCGGCGCTAAAGCGTGGCGGGCGGCGCATTGCTTCTGACCTCCTCCATATCCCTGTTGCTGCAGTCAATAAATCTGTATATGGCGAGCTGCTGTGACACAGCATGCCTTAGTAAATTCACAACCCGAAGTATAAGCAATGCGACGTGAGCAGAGCGGAATATCTCTGCAGACTTGCACGCGATCGTACGTCATTTACACTGGCGTGTACCGCATCTTAGCGCGTCCCTCATTAATCACGAAAAAGAGCTAGAAACAAGAAAATCCACCTGCAATGTCTGGAACTCAAGACAGCGGGCCGTTAAGCGCTTACAGAATTGACCCAGTGCACTTTTCGGCACGGTGTCTGAACCAAGTTTTTATACATATATCCTTATTACTCTCAACGTACCAGCTTGTCGTTAGACGCTCTTTACACACAGGTAACGGACCGGGGACCGTTCTTTGGTCGTCGTAACTGGGTAACTTTGATACTTATATTTGCGTCTATCAAAAGCAAGAGGCCCGGCTGACCAGTGACTTATGTGAGACTATGTACTTGATTGACCCGGAACGAATTGTCCGAGGGCATTTACGAGATTCGAGATCCCCGACCTGGTGTTTCTCTTTCTTATATGCAGGATAACAGCCGATCAACTTTCTAATGCGAACTCTACCTCCAGACCTCTACTATAGCCACGATGGCACTGCCAAGATTGGGTGGACGTTAATCAAGTTTGGGGACTATAGTGACGAGGATATGAGGTTCTTGCCCATCAGGTAGATCTTTATTGTCTTCCTCGGCTTTTGGAAACAATAGATATGTACTATTCTTAGCCCACGAGATCCATTTGGCCTACTGCTAGCCAAATGGATCTGTACTAGGAACCGGCTCGCCACGATCACGGCGGATAGAAGCTGGCGAGACTATCTAATATTACGATGAAGCATAGCTGTCAAAGACAATACGCACCTAGAGGCCAGGATAAGTTCAATATACAAGCCTCCGATCTACTCCGTTCGGAACTAGCATATATTGTTTCTACTTTGGGATTTCTTGCCCCTTGGATTAGACGGGACTGGACGATACCACTTCCCCACAGTCACTAGGTAGATACTCAATATTCCACAGAAAACGCGCGACGGGAGCATACGCATACATACAGCACCGGAGTACATATATGCAATACAAGGTATCAGTAGACACCCCTTTTAATCAAGCTCATCGAATGGCACTAGAACACAAGCAGAACGAACGCATGGCGATTCAGCTCCAGCGACCAAAAATGATGCTGTACAGTGAGTAACAGGAACCGCCCACTACCTTGATGATCGAAGCAAACCAGACTCGAAGGAAAACCCTCTGTTGGCAATGGTCTTGCAAGGTTTTGTGAAACGCACAAGGTAAGGATCAAAGGAAACACATATGTTATTAGATGTAGGTTAGTTTTGCAACTCATCAATCAATCACCAAGAGTGATGATTCTGTATGTACGTACATATGCTTCCAAGTCTACCTACTTAGGCACGTCTAGGTAAAAGTACTTGCTGTGGGCTGGGACTTAGGTTGCTACTGTGCATCAATGGTGTACGTTTCAATCTCAGTTGAGCTCAATCGCTCCATATGAGCCAATTGGCAGGTGTCGGCAGTTAAAGGTCGTAGCGGCGTACCAAGAAAGATTGTGCATGGTTTCAGTATGGGCTGCGCCCAGGGGGAGCGAGGGGACTGCCTGTCTGCTGCTTGAACTTCAATCAATGAACTCCCACGCAAAACTCGACAAAGGCCAACCAGCGGTCTTGTCCTCGATCCCACCCCACGGCTATCCCTACTTGGTATTCCTACTCCGTGCATATCCACCCTCAACACTCCTATCACGTCCACCGCCTCGCCCCAGACAGCGGGCTCTGCCATTGACCCTCTGACCCTGGATGCTGCGCTCTCAATATCTATTCCCACCTGTCCGACCCGACCGTCCCTGATCTACCTGTCATGTCGCCTTCATCGTCGCCGTCCTCTGCAGGTCCGACGACCAGCTACCTGGAGCAGACCGTTTCATTGCTGAGTACCGTGGCTTCTTACATGCGTCTCCCTGCTCTCGCTTCCACAGTATGCCATGCCTCACACCTCCCCGACGCTGTCGTCGCCCACAGCTTCACATAAAACTTCGTGGTCTTCGCTCAAGTCGTCTTGTGTCTCGAGAGCTTGTCGGCGAACGCGACACGCCATCTCCCACCGATGCCGAGCCGCAACCGAGCTAATACAGGTCGCACAGGGCGTTGCCGCTGTTCTCACGTCGCTCCTCTACTTCAAACAAAAGTAAGACATCCGCATCACTCCAGCTGACCACCGTTTCAACCCACCACCACCTACTCGCACGAGATTGTGCGAATGATCTGGATCACATGAGTGACTAACGTCTCTTTCCGCAAACTCGCAGGGCCCTGATCTACCCTTCGCATATGCCCCCCAATGCCCGAACTGAAGTTCCACGACCGTCCCAGTTTGGCATCAAAGACTTCGAAGAACTAGTAATTCCCACAAACGATGGCGAAAAGCTCTCAGCCTTCTACATTCGCGGCCCCAGGGGCGGGCGACTCTCGAATTGTACTATTATAATGTTCCACGGCAATGCCGGCAACATCGGCCACCGACTACCCATTGCCCGCATGATCATCAACTACATTGGCTGCAATGTATTTATGCTGGAGTACCGCGGCTATGGCCTGTCGACAGGCGAACCGGATGAGAAGGGCCTGATGCTGGATGCGCAGACCGCTCTCGACTACTTGCGGGACCGAGCCGAGACACGAAGTCACAAGCTCATCGTCTACGGCCAGAGCTTGGGAGGAGCTGTTAGCATCAAGCTCGTCTCCAAGAACCAGAATAAGGGTGATGTTGTCGGTCTCATCCTGGAGAATACATTCTTGTCTATGCGATCCCTGATTCCTTCGGTCATCCCGCCCGCCAAGTACTTGACGTACCTGTGTCACCAAGTTTGGCCGAGTGAAACGGTCATCCCCTCCATTACCGAGGGTGCCTATCTTGTTTCTCAGCGGCTTACAAGATGAGATTGTTCCGTAAGTTATTTATTCTTAATTTGGTTTTCGTTCTTTCGTTCTGCAATACATTTTGCTGTCGTATCATGATGACTCAAAACAACCATCCACAAAACCTGAGTTCGCTCGCGGACAAGGATTTCAACTTATGTTTGCTGAGCGAGGCGTTCTATACATACCATTATTTCTTCTTGGCAAAATCAAGCCTTTCGCTAACCCTCGATATCTTAGGCCGGCCCATATGCGCAAACTCTTCGAATTAGCAACTACACCGACCAAGGTCTGGAAACCCCTACCTGGCGGGGACCATAACTCGAGTGTACTTGAAGAGGGCTATTTCGAGGCGATATCTAATTTTGTGTCCAATGCCGCTAGCGACGAGGCAAAGGAAAAGTTCTAGGATGGCCCAGGCGCGGTTGATTTAGACGTCGCTCTTGCAAAAGGAATAATGGGATGGTCAAGACTTTGGTACCATCAAATAACAGATGGGTGCTTTGGTATGCAACGAGTTTAGGGGAGGACTGCCATGCAGTTATGTATATCCTGTTTTCTAAGACTAAGCTTCTAGATACCCCGCCCCTTTCGTGTCCTAGGTTGACCAGAAAAAGGAGGTTAAACATAGATTGATAATCAAAAACTCGTGTATACATACGGAAGAAACGCATGAGATCACATTAATTGCTTCAAGGACTGTTGTCGCATACTCAAGTCGTGGCCTTGGCTCGGGTGGCTGTTTGATCAATACATGTTGCTAGTAATGTGTGCCGAGTTGATGTGGTCGTGCCATGTCTGCATCACACATGAATCATTCCCACTGCCAATAGGGTTATACAACCTACTATAAATGCACCTCGTCTTCTGGACTCTTATTTTATATAGAAGAATATTGATATGTCATCTACCTACATCGGTAGGTAGACTGTGAAGTTGAGGCAATGCTTAAGTAGGCGGAGAGTGAATAAGTCGAATAGTGGGTGGGCGGGAGATGTACAGAACGCTAAAACCTTAGCCAGGGCGAAGTACAGGGTTCTGCTGGGCCACTCCCATTCTTAGATGCAGTGTGAGTCAACCAGCGAACAAAAAAAGGCTTACATGTAGCCCCGTCGCCACAGACAGTCCCAAAACTCATCGATGATAGCAAGTGAATCATAATTCATGTGATTCTGATTGGTCCCATCCCAACGGAGGAACGATTTGAGTTATTGAACGTCCATCCGGGCAGAACTCACGTTTGCACGGCTTTTTCATGATTGTTAAAAACAGCTTCTTTTGCACTTCAGCAGTCACTGACTACACTACGCCTTTGTGTCGTCTCACTCATCTTTTACGCCCATTTCTTACTTAAGTACTTTTTCTTTGCACTCTCTCCGAAGCCGCTGTATTTCAAAAAGCGCAAACCCTCGTGAGCGACCAAGTCACCATATCCAGCCGCTAGACTCGCCACATTGAACCAAGTTCATCTTGACTTCAAAACTCCGGGATAGTAAATGACCGAGGCCCAAACAACCACTTCAACTGTCCCCTCAATCATGACGGAAGGCGGCCAGCAGTCAGGTCAGCAGTCAGGCCGTGGTCGATCTGGTAGAGGTCGTGGCGGTCGACGCCGGGGAGCGGCGCAAGCACAGGAGAGGAGACCACAAAATTCACATGCCTCAAATGTACCAGAAACGCAGGCCCGGGCTCTGTTCAACCTCCGAATTCTGCAGTCCATGATGCCGGCGCTCTTGCAAGTGCAAACGGCCAGGGCGCTGGACGCGGATGCAGAGGGGCAAGAAATCCCAGACGAGGCGGTGGTGGTGATCCCAGACGAGGTGGTGGTGAGCCTAGACAACGAGGTGGTGGTGAGCCTAGACAGCGAGCAGCTCATGGTGGTCGGCGTACATTTGGGGGCCACTTGACAACAGATGCAGCATCAAGCAGCAATTCGGGTTCGCCTGCTTCCTTGAGTGTAGATGCTCCAGAATTTGTACCCGGTCAGCAGACTCCTGTCAACAGAAACGGTGCTTCGGGAGGCGTTGTTGCCTCCACCAGCAGGTCTGCTCCGTCGAGAAAGGCACCCAAATCTACGGCGTCTGACCTTCCTACCCGCATTCACGAAGACATCGACAACTGTCACTATGAGTGCGTCATTTGCACCAATGAGGTTCTGCGAAACTCGCGGGTTTGGTCCTGTTCCATCTGCTGGACAGTAGCTCACTTATCCTGTGTACGGAAATGGTACTCGAACCAGAACAAAAAAGCGAATGCGAATGAACAAGAGGGGAGAAACATCGAGTGGATGGCGCTGCCCGGGGTGTAATTCGTCCTTAACGGAGGAGCCAACTTCTTACCATTGCTGGTGTGGAAAGGAAGCCAACCCTCATTCTATCCCAGGACTTCCACCTCACTCCTGCAACCAGACATGTGCTAAACCGCGGCCAACCTGTCCGCACCCATGTGGCTTGGTGTGCCATGCCGGCCCCTCTCCCCGTGCGGGATGATGGGCCCATCCATGTCATGTTTCTGTGGGAAAAACGTATCGACCAAGCGTTGCACTGAGACCAGCTATGCCAATGGCTGTAGTTGTGATGAGATTTGCGGAGATATACTTCCGTGCGGAGAGCATGAATGCTCGCAGCCGTGTCATTCGGGTCTATGTGGCAGCTGCGAGATACCTATTCCTTCATCTTGCTATTGTGGAAAGGAGCACAAGGATATCGCTTGTGAGCAGCGAGGGGAAAAGGTTGCTTCCTATGATCATGGGCAGCTCGTCGACGATGCACGCGCTGCGGATGCACTCACGGACAGTTGGTACGAAGGCACATTCAGTTGCGAAGCAGTCTGCGGACGACCTTTCAATTGCGGCAACCATGAATGCCAGCAGCCATGTCATTCTCAGGATGAGGAGCCCGCCCATTGTCCGTTCGCGCCCGACGCTGTAACGCATTGCCCCTGTGGAAAGACACAGCTGGCAGATATCCTTGATCATCCCCGGCAAAGCTGCAAGGAGCTTATACCTACTTGCGGGGAGACTTGCGACAAACCTTTGGATTGTGGGCACCGATGCCTCTCGGGATGTCACGGCTCGTCTTGTCCGCCATGTTCGCAGGTCATGGACATCATATGCAGGTGCCGCAGAACGACTACTCCCACTGTGTGTCACCAAGGCAATCTACATGTTCCCGAGTGCATGCGAGTCTGCCGCGCGCAGCTTAGTTGTGGGAGACACAATCACGATCTGCACTGCTGTCCAGGCGAGAAGAGGGCTGTGGAACGAGTAGCTGCTCGACGTAAGCGGAAGAACGTTGGGACTTCCAACGATGAAGTTGAAGCCGAGCATGTAAGTGTACCCCTGCGATCATTTATCCCTGCCGTATGACTGCCGAAGAAAAGAGTAGATGCTAAATTCTTGCCTCTGTAGATTTGTGTTCGGGTATGTGGGCGCAGCTTGAAATGTGGCAAGCATACGTGCAACCAGATGTGTCACCCTGGCCCCTGCCCTACTTGCCCCGAAGCTATGTTCGAAGAAATCAGCTGCAATTGCGGCCGCACTGTTTTACACCCACCTCAACCTTGCGGCACCCAGCCGCCAGAGTGTCGGTACGAGTGCGCTCGCTCTAGCCCCCCATGCGGGCATCCCCGTGTGTCACATACCTGCCATACGGATGACAAGCCCTGTCCTCCCTGCCCCTTTCTGGTTGAGAAGAGGTGCATCTGTGGCAAACAGACCCTGAAGAATCAGCCCTGCTGGTTTGAAGAGCCGCGGTGTGGGCTACCATGTGGTAACAAGTTGAAGTGCGGTACGCATCTATGTACTAAGCCATGTCATCGCCCGGGCGAGTGTGAGGATGCAAATATCCGGGGATCACACTGTCAACAACCTTGCCTCAAAGTCAAGAAGTCGTGCGATCACGCCGATAATGATCCCTGCCATGTCCCCTATCCTTGCAAAGAAGATAAGCCATGCCAAGCCAAGACATTCGTTACTTGCGAATGCCAGCACAGGAAGCAAGAAGTCAGGTGCTTAGCAAGTAAGGCGAATCCGTTCCCGGATCGTCCTCCCCTCAAGTGCGATGATGAGTGCCTCCGACTACAGAGGAATGCCAAATTGGCAGCCGCTCTGAACATCGATCCTGAAACTCACAAGGATAACCATGTTCCCTATTCGGACAAGACTCTGGAGCTTTTCAAGCAGGGCGTTCGCTGGGCTCAAACTCAAGAGCGCGAGTTCCGTGTCTTCGCAAGCGACCCTCAAGAGAAGCGCCTTCGCTTTAAGCCAATGAAGTCTCAGCAGCGGGCGTTTCTTCACGCCCTGGCAGAGGATTATGGCTTGGATAGCGAGTCTCAGGATCCGGAGCCCCATCGACATGTCTCCATCTTCAAGACTCCTAGGTTCGTCTCGGCGCCGGCCAAGACCTTGGCCCAGTGTGTACAGACCAAAACATCCAGCCTTACAGAGGATGCAACAGTAGCCGGTCCAGTCACGAACCCATTGATGAACGTACCGTACAACGCCTTGCTTTTGACGGCCCCTCGATTTGGGCTGACTGTCGAAGACGTGGAAACCGTCTTGGCAAAAGATCTAGCTACGCAGCCAACGGTCACATACACGACGGGTTTCCTCCCCACTGACGAAATCGTAATCAAGGGCTCGGGATCATGGGCTGCCCAAGCTTTAGAGGCATCTGTTACAGCTTTAAAACCATTGATTTCCCAGACAATCGCACGCTCAGATGTCGCAAAAGCAGTGTTCCTGTGTCACGCCGATACATCTCTGAACGTGCTGCGCAGAGAAGTCGACCCGGTCAAGAATGCTGACGGTTGGAGTTCTGTGGTCGGTCGATCTACAGCGAAACAAGCCAGATCTACCACTGCCAGTGCAAGCGAGGACAAGCCTGCAGCTGGACGTAAGCTTTTGATGCTTAAGAAGGAGCCCAAAAAGGTGGAGGTTGAGCCGGTAGAAGATGACTGGGAAGCGGCAGCGGAAAGGATTGCCGACTAGGCGGAAGACTAGCACTGATCTTAAGTGAGAAAAATAAAATAAAAATATTAATTTGGAAGCTTCATCTCCAAATAAGTCTGTTACGCCCCTATAATTTCATGAGAACATTAACAATGGTGCATGTTCAGCTGCGTGACATGCACACCCAAGTATGCCCTGCTGGCAGGCTATCTCTAACCTCATCCCTGGGCACGATGGTCATGGCCCTTCCTAGAGAGAACGGCAATCTATACCTTCGCCAGAAGTTGGCCTATTCTCCAAGAACGAACCCCTGGTGGCGTTAAGGTTTGGAGGTTTAAGACCTTAGGCGACAAGGGCCTTATGAAGTGTATTGGTTCAGGTGCGCCTCCCCCCGGCGCATTGTCCTGGGCTGAAAAGGAGTCGGTTTGGGTTGGATGCCGGAGTAGCGCGCGACCTTCCCATGCCTACTTTGTTGCTCAAAGCCTTTCTCCTAATGATTGGCAATATGCGCGCTTGGCGCTAGTCGGCGTATCTAGACTTCAGGTATTGCGAAGCCCATGAAGCCCGTCATTTCAGCAGTGGTTTTGTCCATTGCCACTCATCTCCCCTAAACGCCTAGGTCCCTTAAGCTGATGACGGGCACCTTAAGGACTTGGATAAGGAGCTAGGCTGAAGCTTCGCAGAATGAGCCCCTAAAAACCATATCCTTTGCTTCTGCTGTTTCAATGGGTGGTAGTGGGTAGCTTGGTAGGTAGGTAGGGTCAAGGGTATAGTGTACATATGCCTACTCTCTTGCAGTTACGACCCTTGAGAAACTCACCATTATGCACCTTTCACCAGAGATGGGGCCGGCATCCTGAACAACTCTATCTCCATATGCCATTCTACCTGTGCTAACTGTACCTATCCGCGCCGTACTAAATGCCACAGCAATACTATGGCCTTGGCCCTGCGACCAAGTACCCGGGGCTTGCTGGAGCCTCTTTTCGACTGGACAGGAAGGCATACCACTCTGTGGCTTTCCTCATCGGCTAATAGTTCAATAAAAAATCTACCCAACTCATTCCTACTGACCAGATGGTATTGGGCTGAGCACTACGTGATACCGGTTGGTCCAACTGAGCCGACCACAGCCGGAATACCCGTGGACTATGCAAGTGGTCAGATTATCAAGTCTGACAAGGGTTGCCACTCTGACATTAGACCCTTGCCCCACGAAGAAAGATGGAAAGCCTTGCAAGGCCAAAGTCAATGCAGATGCTCTAGACTCAACTAATGTCGAAGGCCCTGGCGAGCCCATATTGTGGCTGAATGAGGAATTGCAAAACACGAGACGGGATTTGGATCCCAGGGTGCCATTGGTGAGGCTACGAAATAAGAGAAAGCAATAAAGCTAGATGAGGCCGTTTGAGCCAGGTTAAACAGTGAGGCTACGAAATAAGAGAAAGCAATAAAGCTAGATGAGGCCGTTTGAGCCAGGTTAAACAGCGAGTGCCGAGTAAGCCGTTTCAACGGCAAGCAAGAGGCGATTGGGGAATAACGCAGTGCCTACCGTTTGTCCACGAGATACTCGGGTCGGCTCAACGGCAGCATGCGTGTCACTTGGTAGGTGAGTATGACTGACGGGCCCCCGATACCAGGCTCTGGCACGACTAGACATTCATCAAGGGTCTTACTGTTCAGACCTGTTAAGACCTGGATGGGGGCCACGACCTCAAAACAACAGCCCTGGCCGAAGCCACTGCACGCCTAGTGTCATTCTATCATGGCCAAGCTCGTTTAGGCCCCCTTAGCCTGTGCTCAGCACTCACCTTCAGCGGTTCGCATCTAGAACAATGGCGGCACGGCACGGAAGGACGCCACGTCCATAAATAGGGGTATGCCCACCACATGGCTCTTTCATGCTGTCCATCCTGCTCACACTCATTGGGTTTACCCCGTACAGAAACTCGTTTTTACACTCGTTTTTACACTCGTTTTTGAACAGATCACATCACTTTATTCAACTTCAGCCATGGGGTCCAGAGGGCGAACGGTACTCGCCTCCCTGGCCTTTCCAGTCTCGGTTCCCCAGGTGTATGCAGCTTGGAACTACACCTCGTGTTATACTGAGACCTTCCGTACACTGAGTTCGGACGGTTACGTCGACAATGGGGGCATGACGGTTGAGAAGTGTCTTGCCTACTGCGACAAGAACCAGTACCCTTTTGCTGGTGTAGAGTACTACCACGAGTGCTGTAAGTAAAACGACCCCCCTCCCGGCCATCACGGTCCCTAAATCAGCAGACAGATTGTGGAGAAACCATCGCGACGGGGGCCAAGATGACATCGGACAGCTCGTGCAACACGCCCTGCGACGGCAACAAAACCGAATCATGCGGAGGTGCTGGCTACTTGTCATTGTACACCAACCCAATGAACATGGGACCCGGGCCCAACACTGGCGTCCCCGGCTGGAACTCCATCGGATGTTACTCGTAAGGTCCCTCCATCTCATACCCATAGCCAAGTCGCAAATCTAACTTTCTGGTTTTCACTGTATACTGTAGCGAAGGAACCAATGGTCGAACACTGCCGTTCCAAGCCAACACCGGTAACAACAACTCGGCCTTGACTTGCACGGCTGCTTGTGGAGCTGCTGGCTACACTCTTGCCGGTACCGAATACTCTGGCCAATGCTGTAAGTCCTTCCTGTTGGTTTCCGTACAAGGGTGCTTCCTCGGATACTAACCGTCTCGGTAGTTTGTGGGAACAGTTTCGTGAACGGAGGTGCCCCGGCTACTTCGGGCTGTTCAATGCTCTGTTCCGGTAACCAGACAGAAATCTGCGGTGGACCGAATCGTCTCAACGTCTACAGCTTTGGCAATACGCAATCATCGACTACTGCTGCTCCCACTACTACTACTGCTGCTCCTAGCGCTCCCAGCGCTCCCAGCACCACCGCAAAGACTAGCACTGCCGCCCCAACCCCGACCGGACCAAGCCAGCCCCCGAAAGTGGGCAATTATGTCTGGTATGGCTGCCAGCTGGAGGTGGGCGGCCGTACATTGCAACTTGCTGCCTACGCCGACGACAAGATGACGATAGAGTCCTGCTATACCTACTGCAGTGCCCAAGGGGCCACCTACTTTGGAACCGAGTACGGCCGCGAATGCTACTGCGGTAACTCTTTCCAGACTGGTCCGCATCCTGCCCCGGCTAGCGACTGCTCCCAACTCTGCGCTGGAAACCAGTATGAGTACTGCGGTAACGGCAACCGCCTGTCAGTATACGTCAAGAATGACTCAGCGCCAATCCCCAGCAGCAGCTCATCATCCACGACTGGAAACGCGCCAACGTCCACGACTGGAACGTCCACGGCCACATCCGCGCCAGCCGCTACTGATCTACCCGCCGGCTGGACTGCCCAGGGCTGCTGGCAGGACGGTCCGAACGGACGTATTATCCCAGCTTACCAGGCCCCTGACAGTGGTTCGCTGACACCGCAGAACTGTGCTTTCCTCTGTCAGAACATGGGATATACGATTTCAGGCACGGAGTTCTCGCAGCAGTGTTTCTGCGACAACGCCGTCTACAATGGAGGGCACGTCTCCAGCGACCCCTCGAAGTGCAGCAACACATGCTCTGGCGACAGCTCGCAGACCTGTGGTGGACCAGGCTATCTATCAATTATAGCCCAGGGGGCAACCTCAGGTTTATCAGTCTCCCGTCGTCCAGACATCGGGACTCAACAACACCTGGACCTACCTCGGGTGCTACAACGACAACGTCAACAACAAGAGAACCCTTCCGTGGGCCATGCATTTTCCAGGCACCAATACGGCAAGCCAATGTTTGCGGAAGTGTTCGTCATACGGATACCCTATCGCAGGCCTGGAGTACGGCGACGAGTGCTATTGCGGCGATCCCGAGAACCTTGCTGCACCCGGCGTCGCCGTGCAGCCCGACTCCCAGTGCAACGTCGTCTGCGCGGGCAACGCCTCGGCCATCTGCGGTGGCGGCGCCCGACTCTCTACCTACCAATGGTCCGGGGCGAAGCCGCTCTACGTATTTGGTAACCCCACAGGCAAAGACGCGGGATTGTACTCCAACCTTGTTGGCGGTGTCGTCACGCCGCTGTTGACCATGCAGTCCGTTACTGGAAAAGTCACCTTCCTGGAGAAATGGGGCACCGGCGCTCCCAACAGCACAGGCGCGTACGAACTTGATCTGAGCCAGGTGGGCAACTTCTCGGCGGCCTGGCGAACGATGCACCTGAAGACGGATGTCTTCTGCAACGCCGGTATTACACTGCCAGACAAGGCCGGCAGGCAGCTCACTATCGGCGGTTGGTCTCTTGAGTCCACCTTTGGCGTTCGATTGTACTGGCCCGATGGATCTGCCGGAGTCAAGGGTGTCAATGACTGGCAGGAGAACGTGGATGTCCTGCATCTCCAGGTTGGGCGCTGGTACCCGAGCGCCATGATCATGGCCAACGGCTCAGTACTAGTCGTCGGTGGCGAGAAGGGCTCCAATGCCGCGCCTGAACCGACTCTGGAGATCCTTCCTCCGACCGGCACAGCTCCTCTGTACATGGAATGGCTGGAGCAAACCGACCCGAACAACCTGTACCCGTTCCTGTGTGTTCTTCCGAGCGGCGGCATCTTTACCGCTTACTGGAACCAGGCGCGAATCCTGGACGAGAACACCTTCGCAACGATCAAAACCATGCCCCTGATGCCTACCTCGGTGGACGACGATTCGGGAGGTCGTACGTACCCTCTCGAAGGAACCGCCGTGCTTTCTCCCACAATATGCCCCTTACAGCGATCCCCTCGGTGTAGTCATTTGCGGTGGCGCGAGCGGTGGCCGGGACGGTCTGGACAACTGCGCGACCATCTACCCGGACGCCCCCAACCCGCAGTGGACGCTGGAGCGCATGCCCTCGAAGCGCGTCATGAGCTGCATGGCGCCGCTGCCGGACGGGACCTACCTGATCGCCAACGGCGCCAAGGAGGGCGTGGCCGGCTTCGGCCTCGCCACCGACCCCAACTACCAGGCCGTCCTCTACGACCCCTCCAAGCCCGTCGGCCAGCGCATGAGCAACATGGCGAGCACGATCGTCGCGCGCCTCTACCACAGCGAGGCCATCACGCTGCTGGACGGCCGGGTCCTCATCACGGGCTCCGACCCGCAGGACGGCGTGCATCCGGAGGAAGTGCGCGTCGAGGTCTTCACGCCGCCCTACCTCCTCAACGGCAAGCCGCGGCCGACCTTCAACATCACCAACAAGGACTGGGCCTACGGCGCCACCGTCAGCTTCACCATCGGCGGCCCCGCGCAGAACGGCGCCCTGAAAGTCTCGCTCCTGGGCGCCGTCTCGAGCACGCACGGCAACTCCATGGGCGCCCGCACCCTCTTCCCGGCCATGAGCTGCAGCGGCACCAGCTGCACGGTCACGGCGCCGCCCAGCGCGCACATCTGCCCGCCGGGCTGGTACCAGCTCTTCGTCCTCGACGGCGGCATCCCGGCCGTCGGCACGTATGTGCGCATCGGCGGAGACCCCGGGATGGTGGGCAACTGGCCCAATGTGAATGGCTTCAGCATCCCTGGTGTTTAAGGGGGATGGGATCCATGGGGCCCGAGTTCTGGGCTTCCGGCCAATCTCATATCGTATAGGGAAAAGGGCATAGCCGCTAATCATGGCACAGCGGCAAGGGCGTTTAAAGGTCGCAAGATGGTGGGAGGGCTAGAGCATCAAGGTCTGCCCCCCTAGCTACTTGCTTGGGGTCCATAAGGCGAGGAGGTTAATAGGCCGTATTTCGGCCCTCCTCGGATAGTCGATTTCTTAAGGCTTTGGCGCAAAGTTTAGATAGAAAAGTGCTGGGCTATAATTTATAATAGCTAGTATAAGGGCGTTATATGATTCAGACTGGATATAGATTCAGACAAGAGTTTAATCGACATTTTCCATAAATACTTCGTCTTATCAGCCCCGTTGGTGTGGACAATCTGGGACATGGGGACGTTTCTCATCGTGACCGCCTTCGCAAAGTGCAGTTGCCTTCCACGAAAAGCAAAGGCAACGTAGCAAGCAGAATCATAGGTAGAAGTTGGCTCGGGAATGGCGGGAAGTGCCGGCAGACGCCCCCAATGTGCGACATTTCCTTGGAGATGTCAGTTCATCCCCCTTTTGGGTCCAGTTGGGGGTCCAAATAACTGCAGATTGGGGGCGGCACTTCAAAAGAGACTCGCCTTTGCCAACTTCTGACCACTCAACATCCACAGCCCCCGTCAGCTACCCTTATTAGGCGATTTTTCTTCAGCAGGGCTGAGGCGCAATCAGCTCTACAGGATAGATTGCCCACCCGTCCCTGCATGTCATCCCTCGCATTAACATGATACCGCGTAGACGCGCAACACTCACTGCCCAGGTCGCCTAGAGCTGACCACTGGGCAGTGTCCCGGTTGGTCAGGTGGTCCAGCGTTTCGTCCACACTTACTGTACCCTCATTCGTGGTGGTGGCGGCGATGACTAGGATTGACGCGATAGTTGCAGGTTACCCGACTACGTTTTCTCCATGATTGGCCGCCCTGAAAGCAGGTAGGTAGGTCTTCCTCAGTCTGACCACCTGTTGCCGCATCTAGACCCTCTCCAGACGACATGGCATCCTGATCTTGCACTTGCTGCAATCAGGAACAGAATGTGATTTCGTCCTTAGTAGGGGACAGTCGGTGTTTTGGCTGGGCGCAGGCGAGATAGATAGGGGGGGCCGTCACCTGAAATGGGCAGGTTTTAGCCCTGCGAGCGACTGTCCAAACCGATCCGCTTAGAGACAACGAGGGCATCTCACTGGTCGAGCTATGTCCGAGTCTTGCTGAGCTTCGGACACGGCTTTTTGCATCACTTGCATCTGTCTGTCCTTGGCTTTCACTCTGGGGGGTTGATATTGTTTGTCTCGTTTCGTCTAATCCCTGGTCTCACAACAGCTGGCCGACACAAGATAAAGAAGAGGAGTATTACTGCCAATATTCTTGACGATACACCTATGCCGGCTTCGTTCCCTTTTCCGACAATAATATAATATATATCGATATACCTGCAGTAGCGTATGCGACGATCACCACATATTACTGGCCCCCCAATGCCCTCCCAAACGATGAACCAGGCCGTGAGCGTCCTCTTCATCGTCGTCTTCGTGTCAATCCTCCTGAGTTGTGTCCTCTTCACTCTGTTGCTGCGTCGGTGGGGGAACTTCACCATCCCGCTGGCCCTCACTTGCGTCTTCGAGATCATCGGCCACGGCATTCGCGCCAGTAGTGTGACGGGGCAATGGAACGCGTACCTGTTTGTCGTGGTCACGACCCTCCTCACCATTGCCCCGTCGTTCGTCTCTATTGCGTACGTACTTGCTCTTTTTTTGTTGTGTCCAGCCGATTCGACCTACAAGTTGGAGCGGGAGAAGAGATGAGAGAAAGAGAGTTGGGGGGAAAAGAGGGGACCAAAGAAGGCCTCACTTCTACTGAAGACTATATCTAATGAATGTCTTAGTATGTACATGACGATTAAGCGGACTCTCCAGATAATAGGCAAAGAGCACTCCCTCATCAACCCCGGGTGGTACGTCTACCTGATCTGGCCCGACCTGGCCGGGCTCGCCATCCAGATCGTGGGCCTCATTCTGGCGCTGTCCGGCATCTCCAACACAACGGGCCGCCTGGGCCCCGGCGCCAACAGCGGCGGTATCGTCGTCGCGGCCGGCATCGGCCTGCACGCCGCGACCCTGGCCGTCTTCATGACGCTCTTCGCCGTCGTGCTGTGCCTGGCCTTCGCGACGTACCGCCAGTTCGGCAGCACGACGACCGACGCGGAGCTCGGGGTGGTCGGGGAGCGGGAGGGCCCTGACGTGCCGCTTCAAGGGCTACCTCCTCATCATCGTCCTGGTCGTCGTGTGTCTCCTGGTCCGGGACCTGTACCGGGCCATCGGCCTGGCGCAGGGCTTCGCGACCGCCAGCGTCGGCGACGCCATGTTCGCGCTCTTGGACGGGTTTCTCGTGGCCGAGGCCGTGCTCGGGCTCGCCGTCTTTCACCCTGCGTGGGTCCTCGTGGACGGTCACAAGCCCGAATTGGAACAGCAAGGAAAGGGAGCTATAGGGCTTGGGTTTCACTCAAGTAATTCAAGTAATTTCATATAATTCATAGCTAGGCCAAGTTTTATTGATAATGAGCTATGGGAACTCCCATCGACACACCGTAGCTAGTTTATATCACTCTTCAGGATAGCTATGGGTTAAAGCAGCCCCTGACTGGTCCTCTCAAGCTTCGACTGGAAACAACAGAATCGTGGCGCCTCACTTGTCTGAATCAGTGTAGCTGCAGACAAAAGCTACGGTAGGAGGGCCGAGAGTGGATCAGCAGGGCCCGAGGGCTCTTGGGAATGCCCAACTCCCCCTATACCACCACAGCGACCACCATCCAAGTCTGTCTGCCTGAGAAGGGTGCTAGCGCAGGGCGAAGCAAGGCAGATGTTTTGTGAAGGCAGAAGGAACAGAAAATACTCTACAAACCCCTGCAATAGACAGGTCGCGAGCATCCAGCATATGGGAAGAGAAAAGGGTCAGGTATGCCAAGTGTTGACCAAATATAGGGCGCAAGAGGTAGATTAACTCGCAGGAGGACACGAGAACTGGGGACTTGGCGCGAGCCAGTATTTTGCCAGGCATCCGTGGGCATTGGCGCTTCCAAGGTAGTGGGTTAATCGGGTCAATGGCATACACGAACTCCATCATGTCCGTATAATCCTTCATTCGGCGTTTGTGTCTGCTGGTAAATCCTACAACGCAAAGCGCGCAACTGCCCGCATATGCCCGCAGAATGATACTCTGCTGCTGAGGTCAAGGATGTAGACATTTCTCAGCTGCACCAAACCCTTAACCACAAATCCGTGGCCCCCTCTTAAATCGTTGCTGCTGGGCTTTTTCTACCTCAACCGGTTATCCCCCAAGACCCTGCGTAAGACATTATCGAACGCGGCTCGCTCGATGACGGCCCCAAAGCGCAGACACTTGACCAAGCCCCTGAGCTCGGCGACGAGCCGGCCGAGGACCCTCCCTTCGTCGTCCAGCACCGCCTCCTGCCCGTACTCGTGGACTATCTCGAACCAAACCTGCACGGGCGCGAGCTTGGGGTGCACGACAGGGGAGTTCGTACGCTAAGATGAAGTTGATCGCCCTGTCTGTCTCCTCCTCTGAGCCTTGACCCAGCTCTGCAACTTGGTCGTCTGTTACCCCAAGCGTTGGACCCGGAGTCCGAACCTCCTCGGCAAAATAAGGGTATCCCTCCTGGTCTGCCTTCGTCCTCCTAGTGACTTGGAACGCAGGTGAGCCTAGGTTCTCGTTGACGTCCAAGTAGGCCAGGTAATCCGGTTCGAAGCTGAAGGAGGAAGAAGCAGCCCAGACAGCAGCAGCATCCGCATCTCCACCATAGCCTCGAGGTGGTGGCGGCGGTAAAGAATTGCTGATGCCACCATCGCCAGACTCAGCCACCGTCATTGGACAGTCGATTTCGGCCACCACAGACCGGTCCCGCAAGGCCAGTACCCAGCGGCTCCCACTGCTCTTCCCCCGGCGGTGGCCTAGCCATAACAATGGAGGAGGCCAGCCGCCGCTGCATGCCCTGGTTGTCGCCCGCGACGCCCGGCAGTCCCCCTTGCACCGTTTGATGTCGCCGCGCAGCCTCACGATGTCCGCCTCCAACTCCTTGGCGTAATTCGCCTTGCGCTGGCGGTGCTGGATCTGCGCCCGGCGGTCCTGGGCGCGGCGGGCCCCGGCCTTGCTGCCCGCACCCTCGTCGTGCTGCTGCTGGTGCTGCTGCTGGCTAAGGGGGTCAGAATCGGGACCAGCTGGTCCCGGATTAGCCGAGACAAACGTAATATGGCGGCGCGGTCCGGGTTGTGGCTTCAGCCTCTTCCAGAATCTAGTGAACGATGGCCGAAGGCCTCCTTCGTTATCGTCCATGCCACCGTGTCCACCCTGAGACTGGGTAGCCATCCCCAACCTCGGGAGCACGCAACGCCTTCGGTAGGATAATGTGGAGGATGTGATAGATTAGACAGAGCGGATGCCGATATGCTTTTTATCTAGCGCTGACGATGGAGATGTATACACTGGTTTGTATTCGAAAGCCTCGCTGCGGGGCTATACTATAGCTCAGTTCCTTTGGTTCGGTCAGCTTAAGACAGACTGACATGGGCTACCAGAAGGTACTAATTCTGGTAAAGGATTTCAAACCATATTCCTGACATGAGATATACTGTTTCCTGCCCTCGGAGCTCTCCAAACATATGATGGAAAACGTGCGTCACAGTTGTTTAATAGCACGAGGAGCTGAGAGATTGCGCTGGATTGCTACTCTGTGGAAAATATCTTCGTAGGACTCATGCTGACAAAGCCGGATATCTCCCTCCTAACGCCTGTGTTCATCTTGCCTTCCAGATGTAACCTCAAATCAGACCTTATTTTTAGAACTCCCCTTAATGCAGCCTTAACGCCAGTGCCAATCATACACAATGCAAATACCAGTCGGAAAAGTGGCGCCTTGGGGAATGCAGGCACTTAGTCATCCCGCTCATCCTCATCATCCGTCGCTGTATCTTCGTCGATGTCTTCCTCAACTACCTCTTCCTCGTCACTATCCTCCTCATCAGGGTTCAAGCCGGGGATGTTCCTCCAAGGCAAGTAGTCTCCTTCAACCCAATGCTTGCTCGTCGGTAGTTGGTATGGATCAAAGGGGAAGTACGAATCGAGCTGCTGCCAGCTCTCATCGTTAAGATCAAGCCCCGACTCTCGCAGTGCACCACCGTTCGCGTAAGCAGTAGAAACGAACTGCGATAGCCGCAGGCGCTTGTTGGCTTCAATCAGCGGATAGACATACATGAAACGTAAGCGGTGAGCCAGGGGTGCGAATTGCTCGACGATGGCGGGCGAGCAGACCTTGAGTGGATTGAGCTTCGAGTAGATGTTGCGTCGAAGAACCTCTTTCACATCTGGTATCCACGTAATGTCCTGGTCTAGATACGACGATAGCTCATCCTCATCAACATCTTCAGGGACCTCTTGGATGAGATCTTTCCAGCGGAAGCAAAATATATACATCAATGCCTGCATCAGCGAGTAGAATGGCGCGTAACGTCTGACATCAGGTCCCCTGCAGTTGACTTCATAGGTTGAGCGCATCTTGTCTGAGGTGATGGCCCAGTACCTCAAACACCAAGCGTACATGTTTACCGGGCACCATGGCACCACGAGCTACAAAGCTAGCGAGGTAGGCCGAAGCCGCCTGGCGCAAGACGAGTGGCCGGTTGGACTCAAAGGCAGTGTTGATCAATGTACCGCAGAATAAGTCCAACAACGTTTCAGACTGCTGTGCAAAGTGAAACACCAGGAATTGGGTGTGACGGGATTTGTAGGCAGGGAGTATAATGTGGGAGAATTCGTTGAGAAGCGTCTCGAACGTTGATCAGGGCCTCGGTCGAGTCTGGATCTTCGAAGTACGGCGTGTATAGCTTGAACAGCCTGTCCAGAGTCACGTCGAGCTTCTCGATGCTTTCCTTGACGGACTTGATTTGGTTGAATTCGTCCTCCTCATCGTCACTGTCCACCGACTCGGCATCACTCTCGTCATCGTCGTCGGCGGGTAATTCTCCACTGGCCTGCGCTGAACGAAGGGCCATCAGAACCATAGCAGTTAGGCGATCATCGAGGTCGTCCATATCCATTTGCATCTTCACATCGATATGTACCAGACGGTTGGTGATGAGATCAGTAATATCCGTCTGGAGTTGCGAGGCATACTTGCGCAAGCGTAAAAGATTGTCGACGTAAGCCAAGTGAACGCGACTCGACTCATCGTGATAGGGAAACTTGCTGACAATGACCTGTCCCAAGACGACATTTGCGGCGGGGAAGACGCGAAGGAGGTAGCGCACTGCCTGATGGAGTCGGTCTTGCATACGTTCCCGGGTAACGGCCGGGAAGTCAGGTACAGCCCAGTCGGCAGGTCGCGAGTTGCTAAACTTGTCTACCAGCATTTCGAGGACAAGGTTCAGATAAGAGCCTTGTGCGCTCACCAGAGCTCCAAGGAACTGGGTGTAGACGGTGGCGAATTGGTCGTCACGACCCAACCACTGGCATCGAAGCACACTCTTCACGAGCCCGGAGGCCGACCTGCCGAGACGTGGCACAAAGCCTGTCAATGCAACCATATAGCCCTTGAGTTCCTGGCGTCGCCTCTCGGGTAGTGTTTTGTCGAGCTCCTCGTCGTCGTTATCGTCCACATCAAAGAGCCGCTGTCGGCCGGCAACGGTCTCTTTCAAGACGTCATAGTCTTCGTCGTCTCCGTGAGCATGGCCCTCCAGGGCTTTCCAGATCTCCTTCTTGATCTCTTCGACGGTTCTGGCGCCGACTTCGTGGATTTCAAGATTCATATCGAACTCGACCCTTTGGCGTTTGCGTGGGCTTTGGGGAGAATCTGTACTGCTACCTTCGCTAGGAAGGTTATCATCTTCGAGTCCCTTCCTTTTTCCCAACAAGGACGAAGTCGATTTGAGAATAGGCTTGAGCGGTGTAGCAGTCTTTGCAGCAGAGCGAGCCAGCTGGGTGGCGGTCGTGGTCGTGGCGACGGCAGACTGCATTTGGGCGAGGCAGCAAGACGGCGGCGGAGTCCTGTCTGGTGTCGTCTCGTCTGGGCTCGAACCTCTCCTCTAGGAAATGCTGGGTTCAGGAAGGTGGGATCGAGGTTCCGGGCGCATTACATAATTCAGCACACGGCTATAGAAATAACAGGAAGATTGCTTGGATGGTTACAACTTCGGAGTCTTGATGGGCACGCGACTCGAAACGGAGAATTGAATATTAAAAAGTGTTTGCCCAGATTTTTGTTAAATTGTTAAGAGGTGGACCCAAGCACCAAGGAATCGAACATGACGGGAATGGTGGGGGAGGGGACCCTGCCCCCGCACAGACCCTCGACCTGCCTCTTTTTTATTTATTCAACCTTACAGTATGAGGTAAGCCAGGTGTGAATAGTAGGTAGGTTACAGCATAATTCACACATGAGCATCAACGCAAGGGGTGTATAAATGAGATGATCAGGGAAGCTATAGACTTTGCAATGGCAGAATTGTGGTGGATTCAAAGAGACTGTCCATTCTTCAACCTCGAGGCTGGAGCTACTGCTGAACCCACGACCTTGTACCATGTCCCAACCAAGACCTTTCCACTGGTAAAACATTCGTCAAGGGGAAATGTCCCGGGGAATCTACGAAACACAAATAGATAAATAAAAAAACAGAAAAGGAAACCTTTGCTTTTCCAGCATGACCGCCACTTCGTCCACTTTAAAAAAAAGACCCTTCCATTCATCTTCATGTACAAGTACCGAACCCCTGTAGTCAACTCCGAGTCAAGGCGTGTATGTTTGTTTCCTTCGGACCCGAATATCCCATCTTTCTTCTCCCAACCCTTTACTTATACACACGTAGAAGGCAAACCCCATCGTCTGTCATGGCCGCCGTGAACAGCAAGTTCTGCCAGCCAACCAGGCATTGATGGGCTAGATACCGGAGCAGGAATCGGACGCTGGGCGCAAGGACTTAATAGGTCTCGCCGGCCGCGCCGTTATGTCCGCCTTGGCCACCGTATAGGTAGTTCTCGCCCCCTTCAGCCAGACCACCAGACTCGCCACCCTGGAAGCCAGACGCACCCGCCGCGGCTGCTCCACCAGGGGCACTCGCTCCATATCCCTGGCTGTTTGGTCTGGCTTGCTGGTTGTCACCACGATTCGACTGGGACTGCTAAGTATTGGTCAGTGATGAGGCAACAGGCGTGTGGGGAAGAAGAAGAAAAAAGAAACAGGTCGAGGTTCCTAGCATTGCATATATGCCGCTGTGTAATAGGGGGCGGTCCTACCTCTCGATATTTCGATAGGTATATCTTCAGGGCCTCGGCATAGTTCTCAAAGCCAAGAGACGTCATCGCAAATAGAATGTCTTCGCCATTGACCGTTTTCCTCTTCTCCTGGTGGCATTTTTCAGAAGCTACCGCGAGAGTCAATACAACGCTCAAAAGTCTACACGCACGGGGCCAGCATCGACCTACCTTCGCTGGTGATGAAGCTAATAAATTCGCTCACACACTCCTGCATGCACTCTTTGGCCTCCTTGGCAATCTTCGCATTCTCGGGCAATGCCATCTTCATGATACGGGCGACTGGCGCGAAATTCCGAATGTTAGCATCGTATATATCGAATTTGTCCAACCGGGAAGCGCCTTGCGCTTCAGGCGACTTAGACGACGAATCGTGAGACATGAGCGATCTGTTTGGAGGAGCGCGCGTCTGGTTTTAGCCGCAGGACCAATTGTGTGAGAAGCTAACGAAGCGATTCCACTCAAACCTCGCGGCAGCTCGCAACTCGCAGCTCATCCACAGCGGCAGCTCTCCCTGGTCCGGAAACCTCAAACTTGATTCGATTTCAGTGGATTCGAGACCTCACCATAGACGGGATGGATTGACGCACACCGCGCACCGCACAAATCGGATTAAAAGCAAGCAGACTCTTCACTCACCATTGGCTATAGGCAACCACCTGTCCTGCTCCTTGACTTCGAACTCATAGCCGAGAGCGCTGGCGTGTGGGTCTTGAGGATCGTTCATTTGTGCTTCATCACCGTCGGGTGACTGTACACCAGGCTCAACGTCCTTTGGAGGGGATTGGGGGGAATCCGACATATTTGGCTACCTGCAGCGGGTGGTAGCTTCTTGTAATTTTTCTTGGTCTGCCAACTCGCACAGTCGGTTACTAGGTCCCAACTAGGTTGAGAGATGATGTGTCCCTGCCTCTGACACGTTGCAGCTTGGGGCAATGGAGTAAGGTAGGGCTTACAAACTGCGCGCGGCTTAGCTGCAGCAAATTTTTTTCTGGTTCTGCGTCAAGGGCACGATGCCGGCTGCGGATCCCCCAGTCTACTACGATTACTGCGCTGAGACGTAGCTCGGGAACGACGTGACCTCACACTTCCCAACCTGGCGCGGCAGCCCTGTCGCAAAGCTCACGCTATGACGGTATGCCTTGGGATATGCAAAGTCGGTCTGCACCCTTTTCCTGGGCCTGTCTAGGGGTCTTGGTCAGTCAAGCCGTGGTTGCAGGAGTGGGATGGTGGAGGCAGGAGAACGTGGACAGATGCAGCGAGGCGGGGTGTGTGTGTATGTATGTGAGAAGGCCGAGGGTTGCGTTACTGCGGGTCCTGATGTTCCTTTTGGAATCGAAGCTCAGTGGCTCTATCGCGCAGGCGTTCCGCAGAAACGATCGCCTGCCTGCAGGTTGTGGTAGAAACTTACAGGGAGCCGTGTAGAGTGTACTTGGACGAGGTTAGAGAAACGGCAGGGCCAAGAGGAGGGCACTATGGAAGGCGCCTCCTAGTTCACGGAAGCGACGTTGGCTATGGTGTATCTTAGTAGTACTGCAACGGTATTGATCTACCGACTCGGTGGTATTTGGGTGCACGCGTGAGGTTACACCGGTTTCGCTGGATATTGGATTCCAACGGTTGCGCGAAGACGCAGGCGGTACTCGGAGCACGGCTGGGGTACGGTACGTTTGTCGGACACAAAGTGCAGCTCCTCCTGGAATCGCAAGCTGTGGCGAAGCGGAAGGCAGCCTGCGGGAAGTGCGGTCGCGTCAGAGTACGGAGGCTTTGAGGCGACAAACAAGCTGGGCTTACTCGGTTGGGTATGGGCCGTTGTGGACTTGTTGGAGGGTCTGCGTTGTCCGCTGGATAGGTAGACGTACGGTACAATTGAAGGTATCGATCAATGCGCGTCGTCTAGGGTAATTCTGACTGGACGGATGCAAGGGCCTGAGCAGAAATGGATGCGTCTTGATTAGATCAACTTTCGTGGATATGCCAGGTCGCAAGCAGCAAATGAGCTCCAGGACGAGATGGGAAAACGTGGGATGCAAACAAACTACTGTCTTAACTTGAACTGGGCTTGCGGGATGAGAAGGTGGATGGGGATTGGGTTTGAGGTGAGCGAAGTAGTAGTAGGCTCGTCTTAGGTAAGGTTAAAGATTCCATCAAATGGAAGTATGTACTCTCAACGTTGCTTGGAGTTACTACTAATAACCTGGGACGTCGATGGATACATGCATACATACCTGGACGAACACCCTTTCAATATGTTTCCTTCGCGTTATGCTGAGTAGTAGCAGGTAGACAAGCCGGTAGGGTGTGCTCGTGCTCGTGCTCGTGCTTGTGCTTGCTGGTTTGCTGCGTAGCGTGGGGTAGTTGCAGGACAAAGAGGACCGGCTACCTAGGCAGATGGGCTCTTGTTGGTCTGATGGCAGTTTTGGGATCTGGGAAACTAGAACAAGATCAGTGCCAGTGACGACGGGTGGGAATGATTGCGGCGTTCTGATTGACGACTTTTTTCGCGGTCAGAGCCGTAGCGCGGTTCGCTCCTCGTACCAAATAAGTCCCGCACCGTCAGGGTGGATACGACGAGACTCGGTGTGATGGACGGGAGCCAAACGGGATAAAGAATCAAGTAGCCCAGCTAGGCTAAACCAGAGCAGTTACTACATATATGGGACGAACTTGAGTTGAGATCTATCCTAGTAGTAGCACAGCACGAGAGGGGGGAAAAGAGAGAATGCGCTAATGGGTATTTGGCGCTGGACCAGCCGTCCAATTGCATTGCATACACCACAAGACACCAAATACTCCCAAGATAAATAGCCTGACACCTTCCTAGGAAGTAAGTACTGTGCCCGAGATGAATTGAGCCTAGCTTTTGTATACCTATACTTAAGTACGCATGTATTCAAGCCATGCATTTGACGCTACGCTATTGTCATGGTGCTTATTTTGTAACTTGAGATGATCTATGAGCTGCTAGTCTCTGCTGGAGGAGTCTCAAGAGGAGGAGCAATGAACTCTTTGTTTGGTGTACGATTGACCAGCATGGACTGGCGGCGGCGGCGCTTATTACAGATCCTCTTAAACCAAGTAAATCTTGGCATCACATACCTTGAATCTATAAAATGGACGGGTGTGCTTGCGCGAGCCGCGCTGATGAGGCCTATTATTTTCCCACCGCAGTCATCATCACACCCGTCTCGTCACATCCATGCCATGTTTCAAGGTTCCCCTCATGCATCTTCGACTGAACTCCATATATTCAATGGGTAAAGCCGAGAGATACCCACTCCGACAGGTACTTACAGTCAAAAGTCCGGTTGAAGTCTTGGTGCATGGAGATCTTGCCTCGACAATATCAACAATCATCTAATATCATTTCCACGTCAGAGCACACCACGCTTCTATGGGGTTTGTTGAATTGTTGTAGAAACGTGTGACTGGCTATCAGAAACGCACTCAAGTCCGCTCTTGCTCTTGCTCTTGCCCTTTTGTCACGTATCCTTATCCTGGTGTAAGTGCATACTCCTTACGAGCACACGATGTGTGACCATATGTTCGACGTGCCTTAGTTCCGCATTTCCCAGAAGCTGTCTATATCCCAGAACATTCCACGGCGAAGAAGAAGAAGAAGAATCTACTATATTTACCGTGGACTGTATCAACCCTAGTCATGAACACCACGAGACTCCCGTGGGTGAGGCGGTGAAGGCATTACCTGACTAGGGTATTGGCTTGGTAAATATACACCCACAGGTGGTGTTACTCTTGATCACCACATGATAAGAGAGAGAGAGAGAGAGAAACTTCGTCCATGTGTTTTCTTTGCGGGCCCGAGTATGGCTTTCTCTCGATCGAGGAGTTGCTACTTGACCGGGAGAAGAAGGGATCCAACCGGTACAACCTGTGAATGGATGGATTGATCCATTGCTGATTCGACCATTCAGGCTAGAACGGAAGACTCATGCAGCAGCCTCTAACAACGCAGCTTGGTATTCCAATTTGGAAAGCTGTCTGGGATCGCAACGACTGGACAGAAAGATTCGTATAAGGCTGGGCTCGCCTGGGGCAACGATACGCGAAGATTGGATGTGGGGTCGGCCAATAGGATATTCTCATCGAAATTCTTTTTTCTGATTGGCGTAGTCAGTACCAATTTCTTCGAATCGGTCACTTTGGGACCTGGCGGCTACGGCTACGGCCCATGTAGGCAGCCGATCACAACTTTTGTGAGACCCTGTGACCCTGTTTGTTCAGCCAGGCTGAGATCGATGGCGATAGCTGCCACTTCCTCGTCACAGGATATGTACTCAATGTTAAGTTTAGGAACCAGATCGCCTGATGGGTGGGTGTGAAATCTGCGGACTGTACCCAGCAACCAGCACTGGGCAATTGTTCTTATCAGGCCCTTGATCTAGTAGGTATGCAGGAATCCCTGGATACGCTGGACATGCAGATACTCTGCCTCCATGCGACCCAACTGCGTCCGACAGACCCGACCCCCTCTTTCGCTGTGTGATGCCCAATCGTTGATGGTGGTGTCGTTCAAACAACCACCTAAAACTCCCATTCGTTACTTTGCCAGGACAGCACGTCCATATACCCCGTTGCAGCCTCTCGAAGTGGAACTTGTGCTTGCATTCTGGAAGACATATTGTAGCCAATTCATTCTCATCCCGAATTATCGGGTCGGCAAGCACAAACAGCACCTCGATCGAGTATGGTAAAGCTACCGAAAGCCATGGTGCGGCAAGCCCGATGTTTGGGCACAGTTGCATACGAACCGTCCCCATCACATAGTACACTGCACATTGCTTGCCGGCTGCGGTATGGGGTTTTTAGTTTATAAGGGTGCCCAGCTGGTCATTGCACTGGCGAGGCAGGCATGTACGTACACTGATAGGTATGTACTTCTTACTCAAATCTGCATTACCCGGGGAAGGGTTTACTGCCATCAAGCCCGATATGATGATATCAGGACCCAGCATTATTATAGTCTGGTAAAAACACACAATTCCAGGGCACCACACCCCCTGCAGGTTTTACCCGTACAAGTGGCAGTTTCCTTTCTCGGTGAAGTGATTCCTGGTTATATAAGTAGAGGTGTGTATCAATGTGGCTTTCGGGAGTCAGTGTTCTGTTCCGACTCTGTACCACACACGGCAATACCCATCGCACATGGGTACACGTAGCATTTTGTCATGTGTCTGTGGTATAGCGTGATTGCACAAAGCCGAATTCCCCGCCTCATGGCATGTTTTGCCGAAGCAAGTACTGATCAGTCGTGTCGGACAACATGGGCAGCATTAAAAGGCCTGGGAAGAGAAGGAGAAAAAGGAATAACAAATGCTTTCTAGAAGGATTTGCGTAGGAGTGCTTGATTAGCTGCCCTGTGTAGACAGTCCATTTGTGACCACTTGGAAAAGCCACATCTTGTACGGCGGCGTCTAGCCCAATGATCGATTTAACAGTCCCTTTGTGGTCAATAGCCTTGGGCAAGCATGTCGTTGGGCATTGGGGCGCCCTTGACGCCGAATGTGGCTTGGCACAACTGCATAACACTACTTGGACAACGCATCACCACCACCACAACTTTTGCATCGCCATACATTGCTGACCTGAAACTGTAGTTGGTATTGCCATCATCGCCCTGCTCAAGGCCGGCGTAACGTGCTAGATCTCGATTGTGATTACGAGATCCGTAGGCCATCCATTTCATGCATATGAATTAGACAAACATGCCTAGCTTGAATACGGCCTATGAAGCCGGGAGTTGTAATAGCCATACAGACCATAAAATAGCCGCTTACGGCATCCGAAGGAAGTCTAGGCAGCGACATGCGTTGACGCCTTGAATTGCGTGTCATCGGCAGAAGGACCTCAAGACTGCACAACCTGAACATTGTTTTTTCTTCTGTCATTAGGAGTGACGTTAGCCCAACTGTAATCAGATCATGACAGGCCAGATCAGACCATAGAAAACCATCCTCGTAAAGAACGAATATCTTGACCCCCTGCGTTGGGCAAAAGGGGGACAAAGGGTGACGTACCTTCCACTTCTCCAAGTCGTCCTGTTTCACTTTGTACTGCTTGACCAGTTCATCCAGAACCTGCTTCAGACCCTCTGCGTTTGTGTTGAGTGCAGGTATGACATCTTGCACGGTTCGTTCGACCAGGACGCCGTTGATCATACGGAAACACTTGCGGTCTTTTGGCAGAGGGCCGAGCGTCTCAAGTACTAATCTGTCTATGCGTTAATATTAGCAGTCCAAGGATAAGTCGTGAGACATCTGGTATAGATGAAATTCGTCCTCAAGCAATATGAGGCAGCTCCCTGGCAATAGGGGAAAGTCGATGAGCGACGAGCTCTCTCTCTCTCTCTCTCTCTCTCTCTCTCTCTCTCGTGCCTCTCCCTTATACCCTCACTGGTCACCGACGCCAAGGGAGGACTCTTGACGGAACTGACAGCACATGGAAAGGAAAAGACAGTACGCACTTGTGCTCCTCTGCTTCCTGCTCAACATCGCCGATTTTCTGTGCGAGTTGCTGCAGAGCGTTCTTGTAATTCGAGTACTGCGTTTGAAGCTCTGAGATATGTGTGAGTGGGCTAACTTGGTTCCGAAATCAGGAAATTGGTAATGGCACACTTACGCTGCTGCTGCTTCGGCGACGGACCTTTGGACGCCATTCTGTCTTGAATTTAAAGTAGTGTCTGCTTCACTTCAAGTGTCGTGAAGAGAAATGTAGTCGTCGACTTGTCCAATCTTTCCATGTGGGCTGGGTTCCAGCGGACCTTGGGCTACCTTAGGTAATCCGATTGATGTGCGTCCATTCAAAAGCCAATTCAATATGATGGTGGAGTGGCCGGGCCCGGAGTGGAGTGGAATGATGAGCGTGGCCTGCCTGTGGTCTGAGCTTCCCTCAAGTCGAAAAGTCCCGTCCTGGATGGAGAAGTTGCTAAGGTCACTTTCCGAGCCGATCTCTCTCAACCGACCGACAGTATTTGTGTTGGATACGCCGGAAGCTACTCGCCATGCATCCTCATTTGCACACCAAGGACAATTCTGGTAAGCGATCAATTGCTCTTTCAATGTTCCATCTTGGCGTCTTCCTAATACGAGCTCCTGTCGGCCTATAGCCTGCGAGGAAATCATGAACGCCCTCGAGGAATGCCATGCGCGTGGCTTCTTGTGGAAGTCATTGGGCATGTGCAGCGACACGAAGCATCAGGTCAACATGTGCCTGCGAGCCCAGCGACTCAAAAGAACCGCAACGAATCGCGAGGTTGCCAAAGCCAAGCGCGAGAAGATCAAGGAGGCGTGGAAAGACATTGACGAGAACTCGTAGACACATGCGACCTGTACGATTTGACCGAGAAAAAGTGTGTCACCGTAGTGGACTGGGCACATTATAATGGCTTGCGATTTTAGTCATAAGCGTTGGGAGGAGTTTGGGTGTTGGGATTTCGTCTCCTATACTCGACTGGCAGGAGGAGTCCTCAGGCTATTAAGTGATTTACAGAAAGAAACCCATTCCACGAGGTTTCCGGCTCCGACATGAATAGGCGCTGCTTTGAGACCATCTTCCGCCCTTCCTCTACAACGTCTTCCTCCACGCATTACCAAACATGAACAAGCCAAAGAGGGAGATCAAACTAAGGATACTCGGGACGGGCTTGCCACTGCGGAGTGCTCGTGGGATGGAAGAGCCGCCCAAAACAACGGAAGCGAGCAGGGCGAGTTCCACGCCGTAGGGCTGTCGGTTCTGCAGCCGGTAACCCCCCAGGCCGTCTAGAATTGGCGGGTGTCAGCAACGTGTAATTGAACAACACCACGGGAGGATGGGACACGAGAGTACATACAGAGAAGGCCAACGGTGCATCCAGCGGCGATCGAGGGGACGGAACCCGTCCGCACGTAGCCCATGGTGCCGCCGCCAGCAGTCAGTGCACCAAGAACGTAGGCGATGTTGTCGAGACTCTGCGTCGCCTGTTAGTCGCATCCTCGGAAGGGCATGGGCTCGCTCTCCAATTGCACGTACCATTTTGGCTGGATGTTAATTGGCTTGATATAGTAATTGTTCTGGACACGTAGTAGTAGTAGTTGTTCTGAAAGTTGTGAAGTACTTGACTTGTGGACGGACAACACGGAGCTGTGCCCGAGCGAGGGAGCTTCTTGCGTCGGACTTGTCATCGATGTCATCAGAACGCCGAGGTGTGGCTGGAACATCGTATACCCATACAACTTGCTCAATCGAGTTGTTAATTAGTAGCCCAACAGCATCTTGGCACGTTTACTGACATGATACCAATATAACTCAAGTAATCGATTGAATACAATAGCAATGTGCCTTTTGACACTGCAATCCTTCGTGCTCGGAGGTACCTACTTACTATTCAGTTTGCACCTGCTGTGACTTTGCCAGCGTCTGCGATACCCCACACAAGCACTAGCCACAGGTCCAATAGGACGGTAGAACCTGACCTAGCACCTCATTGGCTCATGTCCTTGAAGCTTCGTGTCCCTTGAACGGAACAGCTCCAAATAGTTAGAACCACCAACCCGACCGGCACCTACACACGACGACAAGACAATCCCGATCATCTGCGAATCCAAAGCGAAAGGGCAGCTCTCCCAAACCTCGACCACAGCCCAAACTGCCGGCAATTCGACCCGCCGTGTCCGTCAATTCGCTCCAACACGCACGTTTTCCGCATCCCACAATGGCCCCCAAGAAGGCACAAGCCAGCTCTGCTGCGGCGCCAGTCGTCACGACGGGCACCACCACGAGCACAGCGCCCGCCGTCTCGGCACCCAGCAAGAAGTCCTCGTCTTCGTCGTCGGAGGCATGGAGCAATGTGGCCACCAACATCTTGAAGCACTACCAGAAGACGACGCCGCAGCGCACGAAGCTGATCGACCTGTTCATGGCCTTCCTCGTCGTGGTCGGTGGCCTGCAGTTCGTGTACTGCGTTGTGGCGGGTAACTACGTACGTTCGCCCCCCTGACCCCTTTGTGGTCGGCGATCCAACCTTTTCTCGATTTGTTGTGTCTGTGTGGAGGAAGATGCAGGAAAGACCAGAATGAAGAAGACCCAAAGTACTAATACATATCATTTCCGCAGCCTTTCAACGCTTTCCTCTCCGGTTTCTCCGCCACTGTTGGCCAGTTTGTTCTCACAGGTACGTGGTCACCATGGTCTATATATTCTTGTTGGTGGGGAGCTAACGTCGGCGATCTTTGTAGCTTCCCTGCGCATCCAGACGACAGAGGCCAATAAGGCCGACTTCCCATCCGTCTCCCCAGAGCGGGCATTCGCAGACTACGTTTTCGGTAGTCTAATCCTGCACTTCTTCTGTGTGAACTTCATAAACTAAGCGGAAGAGCTGGGGAAAGGTAGCAGAGGACCAGAAGACCCGAGTGAGATACGGCTGAGAAACCATACTGCATGGTACAGGAACAAAGCACGATGGAATTACACGGCACGTCCCTTGTACAATATCATAAGAAAGATGGCGATTGCTACTTTGGCACGCAAAGCGTGCGCCCATGACATAAGAAGCAACTAGAGCCAGAACAATGGATCAATGAATAACATGCCTGCTATGATTCTCTATGGGATGTCACTCCGTGTATTGCAGCACCTCCCTCCACACACAGGACGAGTCAAGCTAGGGAGAAACACCTAATCATTATCCGCACCCGCTTCCTTCTCTGGTCCTGGGGCCGGCATCGCGGCTTTTGGTGGTCCTCCCTTGGGCGGCGGGGGGGAACCCCTCCCGCTTTGGGAGGCGGTGGCGGGGGAGTATTTGTGGCCTTGCTGCTAGAGACACCGTCCAGCTCCCTGCTCTTCTTCTCCTCCTCTGCGAAGTAATCATCCATCATCCGGTTCGGACTGTGCCCGTGCTTGTCTTTCCGTCTGGCGCCCCGTGACGCCATGGGCGGCGCATTGCCCATAGGAGGCGGTGGTTGCTCGGCAGGTACCAAGAAGTCGGACGACGGCGCCCCTTGCGATTGCGCGGCAGGTATGAACATGCTATTGGGGTCCGAGGGAGCACCACCCGCCACCTCTCCGTCAAAGGTCATGAACTGTCCGCCTTGTCCGTTATCACCGCCGTCGAACATGGTTTCGCCGGGCGCGTTGACGGGCTCGTCCAGCGGCGCGGGCAAGCGGTGCAGGGCGCCATAGCCCAGCACGCAGCCCAGCACGCCCTCGCCGCCCCAGTCCCGCGAGGGCACAATCGAGACCTCACGCGTCACGTTGTATTCGTTGTTGTAGACCCACAGCTTGAGTGGCCGTCCGATGTAGTCCTCGACCAGCTCGCCCAGTCCGCTTTCGCCGTGTAATACTCCGTCGGGCGTACCCAGGATGTAGTCGCTGTAGGGCAGTAGGCCGGCGAGGTCCGCGGGGGAGTTTGCGGGGACATCAAGGACGTGCCAGATGTTCGATGCCGTTGCCAGGGGAGTATATTGGAGGGCGATGCCCAGCGAGGGGTTGTCGGCGGGCACTGGTACGTGGAGCACGCGCGTTCGTTGTCCCTGTGGACGGAGAGGTGAGTCGTCAATGCACATGTAGTTGCCAGTGGAAGGTACTGTTCGGACATACCTTTGCGCTCCAGAGGCCTAGTGCTACTGATCCGCCAGCACAGTTGCGAACCTCTTGGGCAAATAGCATGGGATCTGGATTATCCTACACCAATGAAATTAGCTGTGGCCCGTGGCTTATAATGCATGTGGATAATTGACTTACGATGACCCTGCCATTGATACCAACGATGAAGTCGAACCATGGCTCAATGGTCAATTCCAAGTTGGCATTGCGCAGCACTTGGAAGCCGAAGCCACCCTGCTGGTCCCTCCTTGGCTGAGGATCGCCGTCTAAGCGGGATATGAAGCGATTGAGCGCGTTAAACATGGCTGGTGGCGCCTGGGCTTGGATGCCTGTAACAAAACCAATTACCTGAGCGCTTCTTCAGCTTATGCTGGGTAGTGTCTGGATATAATTGTTTTATTTGGGAGAGAATGATATAAGAGGTTGTTGCGATATGTGATAGCTGTCACTTCCTACTGCTCTTGGTCAGCCTTACCAATGGGCCCAAGCTCCAGCGGCTTCAAAGTGAAGTACCAGAAAAGTGGATCGTGTATTGAGTGGCAGAACATTAAGATGCTGCCACAGAGACTTGACGGGTATCTCATCACAGCTGGTTTCTTTTAATTCATAGAAGGGAAAAGGATCAAATTCAAAGGGTTTCAAGCTTAATAACAGTACATTTTTCTTAGTCCCTTGATATTAACAACCTGGTCCTTGATTCGACCCCAGAGACGCAAGGTGGTCGACACTTGCGCCATCCGCCGCCCATGGACCCCAAATTCAAACGTGCAAAGAAGCTTCCCCTAATAGATGAGTGCCACCACTGGACCAAAATCGGTGAAGTCCCTTGGGACCTACAAAAGTGAGTTTTGTTATTTATTTTTTATTCTGAGACGGCAACAATCATGTACCTCCCCGTCCTTGTTTTCCGAGGAAGCATCTTATATAGGACGACTTCTGTAGGTATTGGCAGCAACGCTACACCATCTTCCCCTATTACGACTCCGGGATCCGCCTGACCAACGATGCCTGGTTCGGCGTGACGCCCGAGACCGTCGCCACGCGCATCGCGCAGGACATCGGGCAGATCGTCTCGTCGGACAAGACGACGCTGGTCGACCTGTTCGCCGGCGTGGGCGCCAACACCATCGCCTTCGCCCAGTCGGGCATCTGGGACCGCATCATCGCCGTCGAGCGCGACGCCGCCACGCTCGCCTGCGCGCAGCACAACGCGGAGCTGTACGAGGTCGGCCAGTACATTGAGTGGGTGCACGGCGACAGCTTCGAGGTCTTGGAGTATCTGACTTCGCCGTCGGCGCCGTCATCCTCATCATCACCTACCACACATAACGACAATGCCGCGGCGGCCACTACGTCGCCGGAGCCGGCATCCAAGAAACGGAAGAAGAGCTCCTTCGACGACACCCTCAAGAAGGTCGATGTGTCGAAGACGGCCCTGTTTGGTTCACCGCCGTGGGGCGGGCCGGGCTATACCACGGACGCCATCTTTGATCTCAGCGGCATGGAGCCCTACAATCTCGAAAAGATGCACGTGGCGTACCGGAGGATGGATCACGCGCTATACTTGCCACGGACGAGTGATCTACGACAAATCGCCAGGCTGGTACCCTCGAACGGGCCCAAGATAGAGGTGGTGCAGTATTGTGTCAAGGGAGCAAGCAAAGCCATGGTTACGTATATACCGGCACAGGAAGGAACCGCTACGACAGCTTCTAGGCCGGACGAGAATCCAGACAAAGAGCAGGCTGTGATAACGAGAGAGACGGAGGTCGATGATGGTAGTAACAACGCACACGCCAATGAATCGCATGAGCTAATGTCGGAGAAGGCACGGAGGCCTCAAGCCGAGACAACTACTGAGACGCAGAGAAAGGCCGAGGCACCTGAAACGCAGTTCACAACAGCGCACGAAATCCAGGGACCTATGGCTGACGCTAGTCGGGACGAGATGCAAATCCAGGCTGTAACCGAGCAAGAGGATGGTAAGCAACACAACACGAGTAACGGCAACCTGCGAAAGGGCCAGGCCGAAGAGGTGGAGGAAGTTGAAAGCCAAAACGAGGAGCTAAGCCGCGAACAGAATCACGATCACCCTGAGATCACGGATGGCGGGCAGGGTAGGAGGATAGGGGAAATAGGTTCCCAGTGGGGTGAGAGTGGCAGCAGTGAGCAAGACAACAGGCTCGCAGACGGCGACAATAAGCCACCGCTGACTGGATTGGCCGACGAGGAAGAAGATGACGATACGTTAATAGAGCAGCAGCTCCAGGAACAGTTCGAGAGGTACAGCGAGAAGTTGGATCAATGGAACCGTCGAGAAGTGTAATTGATACCCCTATTCAGTACTGAAATCAAATTTTTCGATTCTAAGACCAGCAGAAGGACAGAGAGGTAGAGTTTAGTGTGAATATGTCGTTATCATTGCCTGTCGATATAATTGTCAACAAGACGTCACTCACTACCTGGTGTGTAAAAAACTAAGTCGAAAGAGAATTAATTCTACACATGGCGGTGCCCCCAAGTCTGGGCCCTACAAACCCCATGCATCGTCTTCTCCCACGAAGGCGCACCCGCCCCTACAAAGCCTTGACGATACTTCTCTCGTCAAAGAGATCCTTCAGCAGCCCATCCACAGCGACCTCCTCATCCAGCGCCCCCATCGCGTACGTGCTCTCGAAGGCGAAGATGCTCAGCTGCCCGAAGAACGGGCGCAGGATCTTGGCGACCAGCTCCTCCTTCCGGTCGACCGTCAGCTCATCGCTGATGCCGCCGGGGGTCCCGAGGAGGGGCCGCCGGCGCTGGTGCTGCTTCGTCCCGGACGTGATGGGCGCCGCGTCCGTCGCCGGTTGGGTTACCGCGGACACCGGGCCGATGTGGCTGCCCAACTCGTCCGAGAGCTCGTCGACGAGCGCCACGGGCTGGTACGCCGGCGAGTGGTAGATGGCGTCGATGGTGTCGGTGACGAAGAGCCACTCGTGCAGCTGGAAGTCGTCGGGGGCCGCACAGATCAACAGATCGAGCAGCTTGCAGGCTTGCAGTACCGAGGTGTTGTTGTACGTGTCGCTGGATGCGCTGTGGTCGGGCGCGGCTACCGACGAGATGGCCGCGTGCAGCTCGGCGTTGATAACGGGCCACATGGGCGAAAGGTGGATAGGCGAGGTTCGAAGGACCAGTGCCCGAGCAACCATGAAGATCTCAGCCCGCGTGGTAGACGAAGGAGAAGAGGTCGAGGTAGCCGCAAGGAGGTCAACCAGCTTCTCCAGGATATTGGGAAAGTCTGTCACAAAGGTGTCGTCGGGGGATGCGATAATGAGAGTGGCAATTCGGCGAAGATTGAGTTGGGTCTTGCGGTCTGCCTCCAGCCGCGCCGAAGTTGCTCCTACGCCAAAAACGATGCCAGCGGTCGTAGGAGGGGTGATTCTACTTAGAATATCAGGCATCCGCTCCTTGTCGGCTATTGTCCATTGCTTGAAAAGAGACAGCCAGTCGCTCCGGACCAGGAAACAGAAGAGCTAAAGAACCGCGCATCGTTGAAAGCGTCCCCGATATCTTTCTTCCACGTCTTCTGGTTGTTCGGTAACCTAGTCAGCTCCTGAAGCAGCACCAACGTGCTTTTCGAAATTGTTTCAGGGAACCCTTTAGACCGAATCAAGGGTCCGATGACATTGGTTGATATTGAGCTTGCAGCCGTCAAGACTCTGTCCGACTCGACCAAGATTTTTGGAAGGTTGGGCACTATGGCAGAGAGTATACCGACAACATCTTCTGCTCTTTCAGCCGGGCTTCGAACAACAGAGGTTCTCCTTCCGTCAATCTTGGACTTATCGGACTGTGACGTCGAAGATGAGACGTCAATGAAAGCAGCAGGCCTGGTGGTAAAGAGAGCAGTAAGAAGCCGGAGGAAGAGGTCCTATATGCGTTTCAGTATCAGCTTTCTTGTCTTCAATGGAGGCATTAAATCACTTACGCCAAGTTCTCTTCGCATCTTCCGTTGTTCGCCAAAGTTCGTGTTATCGACCTTCTCACCAAGTATCGCTGCGAACTCGAGTAGACTGGGTAGCGTCTGTCTGTGTGGGAAGGGATTCCCGAGAATATCCTTCAAGAATACCATGCAATCCTGCCAAATTTCATCCATAGCATCGTCTTCCAACGACCTTGCATAATCAACCAAGAAGATGACAAGATCGGTGTCCTGCAGCGAAATTGTCAGGGTAGACTTTCTTGAAGGGTCCAGGGCGCTTGGGTTGGTACGACTATATATCGCGTTGAAAATGGCAGGAATCGTATGTCTTGGCCGTGAGCCATCTAGAGCGGGCAGCAAGTTCAACACTTCATTATGTTTGACCTTGGAGGGGTTGACAAGGAATTACACCATATGTCAACAACGGTTTCAAGGCATTCCAGTGCTTCGGCGGCGAAGACGTGTTCCAATAGTCGTCTTGCTCGGTTTCTCATTCGAAGGGAGGTATAGTTGAATGACAGCGCTGATTCAGGCTCCAAAGTTGAGGCGTCACTTCCTTGTCCCCAGGACCAGATCTTAAAACATATACGTACAGCATCCTGGAAAGCAAGAAGCACAGTGAGCCTATCGTTTGCAGTGGCGCTTCGAGTCTGTGGGGAATCGGAGTTGAAGACGCCTGATACCATATTACTCAGAAAGCCTTGCGGCTGATCAGGACCCTTGACGACTTGGGCTCTAGCCTCCTCTGCCAGGAGTTGATCGTGTGCTTTAGCGAGGACTTGCTCTAAGGCATTGAGAAGGGATATCAACGTCGTCTCTGGCGCACTAGTGCCGGTTGAACTCATCCCGCTGTTTGCAAAGGTTCTCTGCAAGTTCTCAAAGGTATTTCCAACCTGCCGACATAATGTTTCCACAAGTGGTATCAGCACCTGGAAGATAGAATCGGAGTAAAATGGAAGCGACTCCGTCAAGAACCCAACCCAACTGTCCAAGACAGGCCGACTACTAGGAGATTCAAGACCAGCCTGAATAGTCTTCAGCAAGGATGAGGGTGGAGGGGTGATCTGAGAAATGAATTCAGCTGGTGCAGACGACAAGCGCATGCTACCCGATGGGCGATGCCCCTTTTTTTCTCCTGTCGGAGAAGATGGTATCTCTTTTGGTGAAGCATCCCGTAATCTAAGAGACGCGAAAACCACATCCAGTAGCAAGACCTGGATATAGGGATCTGGTCCTACGAGCGATTGCTGAAGTCTGTCGATCAAGACATCTTCCAGATGGAGACCGGACAGGGACTCCGCATAAGGGTTGAGTAGAATTTGGTGGAGGAATGTCAGAGCGCAGCGTTGCAGCTGGGCGGTGCGTAACCGCATTTCTTGGTCCGACGAGAATTTGTTACCCGCGATGCATCTCATACAGACCTGGAGGAAGAATTCCTGGAGCGAAAGGTCACCCTCAGCGCCCGCTGTGCCTGGTTAGTACAAATGGGAACACAAAGAAGAAAGAAAAGCACGACTAGACCTACTTATTTCGGATAGAATTGGGTCTGGTTCTTCGATCATTCGAGTGGCAAGGACACTCCAGAATGCGTCAGGGGCCCAGCGAAAGATGTTCGAAATGGTTCGCATATAGTAGATACCAGTATTTACATCGTCGTCTTCGCCGAATTCAATAGACCTTTTTGATGCCTCTGCATTGGCGGTTCTGGGGAGAGTACGTAGAAATCCCAGTTCGGAGAACTTCGTTATGAAAACTAGAAAGAGTCTTGGCGCACAGTCAGTCCCAAACAAATACTTGTATGCGACAGCAACTTTGCTTACTTTTCAATGCCAACCATATTGTTCAGCCAGAATTTGACAGCCATGAAGAGCTGCGTGCGATCGTCCAAGAGGGTGTCCAGCATAAGGAACAGGGGACGGGTCAACATCACTTCATAGTGGTCTTGCCCTGACAACCGAATTCGGTTCGTATCCCTCCCAGGCGTTCTTGGTGCTCGCCGGTCTGCGCCATCTTGCAGTGTATGCGACCAGAGAATGCTGAAGCTCCTGCCAGGATCAGCCGGTCGAGTTGCAAATGTTCCAGTTGTATCATTCTTCAACATCAAGCCAGCGATCGCGCCCTCAATGTCTCGATTCTGGGGCCCCAATGAAGATTGCAGTTGCCAAAGACACCGGACTGTTTCAACGTGGTATTTTGGTTCGGAGAATGAGAGGAAATCCCATGCATGACGAACCAAAGGCTCCACCAAATCAGAGAGTGAGGACTCGGGGATTATCTCGCCCGCGAACAATTGATTCGAGAGGCTCAAGATCGACTTGAAAGAGACGAAAGGTAGCGTCATGGTGGACAATCGCTCTTGCAAGGCTGCGAGGAGGCCTTCGGTATCCAAGTGATACTCTTGAGGGACTCTGGACAGTAATACGCCTAAGAACCGGCTTCTGACCGCTAACGCACGCGGGGGCTCATTGGCGCTCAAACTGAAGCAGGTCAGGGCGGATGCCTTTTGTAGAAGTAAATCTCCAACATTTCGTGCGGAAAAGGGCAGAGACGCAGACTCAAGGTTGCCTTGATCAGTGACATAAAAATCGCGGATTTTCTTGAGCAGCTCGCTATTCGACATGGACGCTATGACTGGGCGCTCCAAGGACCCAACAGAGCCCCTTGAGCCTGTTTTCTCCGGAAATGCGCGCTCGGGAATCAGGTCTAATAGGTTCAAAGCGATCCCCAATGCTTGGTCGGGGAGGCTAAAGTCACGATCTTGAGCATTATTTTTGCTCGGTTGCTCGCGTTCTTGGGACTCTTTGAGCATAGCAAGAATAGACAACGTCGCCAGTGGCGCGTGGACTGTGATCATTTCTTCTTCTCGAATGTTGAAATGGGCCATGACAAATTGCACCAGGGCAAGTTTATCGGCGCGTTCCTCATATGTCGAGCTACCCGGTCCAATGGCCTGCGCAATCAGTGCAACGAGCTCACCGTAGATCAGGCCGCTCTCGACGCCGTCGAAGAAGACGCTCGCGCTTCGCATTACCTCATTGAACTCCGATTTGCTAGCCGCGGCGGTTTTGAAGTCCCTGACACTCTTTATTACGGGTAGAAATATTTCAGGCACGACAAGACCACCAATCTCCCATCTATCCATCAGTGAAAGACATATCCTGTACGGCCGAGCTCGTTCTGTTGGGTTTTTGTTGGAAGCTGATCTAATCATAGACAGCAGGGCTGATGTCAGAGGCTGCAGCCCATATTCCTCGAAATAGCTTGTTTTTGTTGTAAGAAAGGCTTGTTGCTGTTCAGAAGGCGTTGTCGGAGACTCTACTCCAGTCTCTTGCTCGTGACTGGATGGGTCAGGCCCCAAGAACCAAGCCCACAAACGTCTATTCAAACTCATGTCCCTGCGTGTTACAACACCCGCGGCTGCACATAGCAGTAGTTCCAGGTCTTCAGTCGTGACTCTCTTCTGGAGAACCTGCGAGTGTAGCGGCAGGTGCGTCACTAGTATATCTAAGAAACCTCGTTGGATGAGAAGCTGTTCGTCTTCAAGACCAGCTGCGAAACACCTGATCAGCAACCCAGGCTCAGGGGAGGTTACAATGCTCGACAATTCTTCGGTCAGGCCGTCCTCGTCTGATTCACCTGCTGTCGCTTTTCCTGTCGATGGGTCTTGCGAGATAGGGGAACCTAAATTGGGCAGATTCCTTGAAAGGTAAGCCAAGGCTCCCGGGCGGCGACTTTGACTGGTAATCGACGCTAAGAAGAAACATTGCCAGAAGAAATCGTCGCCCGTAGAATGCGTGTTTGTAAGATGCTGGCTTCCTGGTGTACGTATGGCGAGTTTGAAGCCTTCGAGGATCTTCAGTGTCCTGTCGAAGTCTTCACTCGTCTCTTCTTCCAGCCCGGGCAGTAATGCCAATATGAGAGATTTCAGGGCTGGGCGCAAGGCACGGGGGTCTAGCTTCATGAAGTACTGCTCCAAAAGATCCAGAAAGGGTGCCCTGACCGTCAAGGAGGCAAAAGACAGGGTCGACGCCAGCCCCGGAAGGTACAGGGAAGGTCCCGCGACAAGCCATCGTTTCCTATGACCGAGAGCACGTAGCTGTAGACCTCCAACGCCTTTTGGTGAACGCCGGATGGGAGCGAGGGGTTAAGACATTGCGATAACCGCTTTGCGACGAGGGCTTTCGAGGGGATGGTGGAGAAATTGGAGTGGCGAGCCTGCAAGGCTTTGAGCAGCCTGCTGAGGAAGGAGATATAGTCGGCCCACTCTTCCAAAGCTGTATCGAAGAGTGACAAGGCGCGCTCAACCCCCGAAGCATATTTTCGATAGGCCTTGTCTTTTATAGGGAGATCCTCGGCGCTGAGCTGATTCCTCCATTGGCGCAAGACTGGGGTATTGCGCCCGGAGCTTTCTGGGGATCCTCCATGCCCGGGCTCGAGGGTGGCCATGGTGATATGCGTTGCTCTCTCGTACTAAGGTCGCAAGAGAAAGATTATATAGGCATTGGGACTAGTTCGAGGGAGATGGAGGTGTTCGAATCGCATCGCCGCTGGGACTAAGTGCGGTCGGGTAGCAGCTTAGGCACTGGAATAGTCGAAACGTTTTCCTCCTTCTGAAGTAAGCACTGTTTTGCTGCCTACATCTCCTCAAATGGCTTGACCATAAATAATTGGAAGTGAATCTGCCTGCTGTCAAGATTGGCGAGCAGCCTTATGGGATACGTTGCTAGTTTCTGGTGCCTGGCTAATGGGAGTTGTGGTTGCTCGTAGTTGCTGCAGTATCCCTGCCCGCCTGGGCTGCGTAACCTTCCACAGGCCTGACCCGCCCGTTCTGCAAGGCTACCTCCAGCTAAATTCAGCTACCGTCCAAGTACTTCCCCCACCAGACTCCCGCGCCAGCAGTTAGGACCTCCCCTGTCTCCCAGCGCAGTGTGCATCACCTGGTACCTGTGGCAATCACTTTATTAGCTTCCCTCAAATCCCATGCTACTTTTCCATCCGTCTGCATCGAACTATCCATGACGAAGCCCAACATGTTATCTACAGCCTAACGTTCCCGCCGTTTAGCCTTGGTTTTTTGGACCTGGCCATCCGCAGGAGAAGTCATCCTCGCCGACTTCCGTCCACGTTACCGTAGGTAGCTCCGCCGGCTGTTAACACAGAATTCGGATGTAGAAGAATGAGATATCCACAATTGCGCTACAATGCGGACTGGCAGGGAAGACGCCAGGGTCTCTCGTGCTAACGACGAAGAACATCATGCGAACGATGGCGACGACACACCTCCTCCCCCTTTGCCACCTCGACCTGTGCCCGGTCCCCAACCGAGCCACGAATCCCATATAGCCGCGGCTCCGGAGCGACCTCATTTTACATCCAAACCGACGACTGCCGTTTCGTCCATGAGCATCCAGACTTTATCTTTCCCAGACGGCACGAGGGGCACCTTTACCAGTGGTGGAGATGACCCGTCCACGAAAGGGTCCGAGAATGTGATGATTCCGGGGGACCTTGCTTCGACGCGTGGTACTGCTGCGACACCTGACGACTTGGATGATAATATGAGCGTCGCAACGTTTGCGCCAACGTTACGGGCCCCTGGCGACTTGGCGAGTCTGCTCGGTGGGGGTCCCAGCAAAAGAAGCCGAGCCTGGCAGCTGCTTAGATCGCAGTCGGCCACTGTGCAGCCTTTCGAGACTATGAGGCTGAAGGAAGACGAAACGTTGTCCGAGTTTCCCAAGGAGTTCGACGACATCCCAGATGAGTTGGAGAAGGATTGGAGTGATTGGGATCGACTCGCTCAGTGGAAGTCCAAGTTGAAACACTACATGATCTTGTCTTCTGCTGGCAAGCCCATATACAGTCGGCATGGGGATTTGGCATTGATCAATTCTTCCATGGGCGTTGTTCAAACCATCATATCGTTCTACGAAGGGGCGAAGAACCCGCTTCTGGGCTTTACCGCCGGTAATACGCGGTTCGTTATCGCTACACAAGGGCCGCTGTATTTCGTCGCCATCAGCAAACTAGGGGAAAAGCGACCCCCAGCTCCGGGCCCAGCTAGATGCTCTCTATATGCAGATTCTGTCTACTTTGACACTGCCGACGCTTACTCACATATTCGCCAATCGCCCGTCGACAGACCTTCGCAAACCTCTCGAGGGTACTGAATCTCTGCTTTCATCCCTTGCAGATAGCTTCACAAAAGGCTCGCCGTCTGCACTATTGGGAGCTTTGGAATGCTTGAAGATTCGCAAATCGCATCGGCATGCCATAAATAACGCATTTTTAAGATCTCGAGCTGATAACCTACTGTATGGCCTAATAGTGGCCGGTGGGAAGCTTGTCAGTGTTATCCGGCCGCGGAAACATTCATTGCACCCCAGTGATCTACAGCTCATCTTCAATATGCTTTTCGAGTCGGGCGGGGTGAAGGCTGGGGGAGGGGACAATTGGATCCCCCTCTGTCTGCCGGCTTTCAATAATCGTGGATACCTGTACATGTATGTGAGTTTCCTGGACGGGCAAGATGAGAGGCCAACCACGCCTGCTGGGGCGGCACATTCGATCCATGAAGAAACGGCAGTCATCTTGATAAGCCCAGACAAGGAGAGTTTCTTCGCTCTGCAGCAGATGAAGGCCGACGTCGTCGCCGAGCTGCAGAAGAGGGGCAGTCTCGACATCATCCGAACCGCGGCGCGCCAGGGCCGGCCCAGGGTGGCCGAGGTGGCCCCTGGCTCCCAGATCAGCCACTTCCTCTTCAAGAGCAAGGCGAACGTGCAGTTCTGCATGTCCGCGCTGGACCCGACCTTCAGCGACGCCGTTTCGCACCGCCGGCTGATGTCGCTCTACCACAACATGCACGCCACCGTGCACGCGAAATACGCGCATCTGAAGGTGATACACTGCGTGGGGGCGGACTCGACCTCGCTGGCTTGGGTCACGCCCGTCTTCGAGTTCTACTGCGTGGCTGGGCCCAACGCGTCGCGGCATGTCATGACGCAGGGGGCGAATCGGGTCATTCAGTGGGCAAAACGCGAGGAAGAACGATTATTTATTATTGGCGGCGGTGTATTCTAAAATTCCCAAGAAAGTCGTCCGCGCGAGAATCTACATCTCAGATGCCAACTCATGAATCAGTTGGTGATAACAGTGTGTTCCAAATCTAGGCATGATGCCGATTCTTCTCGTCTTCATCTCTATCACACCAATAGCCAGGACGCCGGTGTACTCCCAAACTCCTCGCTCTATGAACTCTTTCTTGTGAACGTCAGATCGGTCTATATGTGGGGGGTCCAACTCTCTCCCTCGGGACAGCCTCATCAAACAGAAAGCAAGCTTTCGAAGTATCATACAGGCCACTCATTATCCCACCCCTTTTCCAGTTTCATAGTTTTTCAGCATCGACCTGAAAGCCATTGGCCCGGTGCAATAGATTTCTGAGCCTCGCAACAGACGATTTCGGCGGTGTTCTCGTTATTGTTAATGGCGGCATCGCCAGAATCCGTCGTAACAGCAAGATCACAGAAGGGTTCGTACAGGTCGTTCAAGAGCTCGTCCCTGGGCCCGATACAATCGGACCAGGGAGGAACGACGCATATGGGCTCGTCGGCATTCTTGAGGAGGGGTGCGTTGGGAGAGCGCGAGCGGTGGCACGGCTCGTGCTTCCCGCGCTTCGGCCTCTTCTGCTGCTGCCGCCGTGACGGGCGCGAGAAGCCGCGCCACACGAGCTCCCTCAGCATGGACCTTCTCTTCGGGCTTGCGTCGGGCGACGAAAATGCAACGTCGCCATCTTCGTCTTCGTGTTCGTCGTCGTCATACGAGCTAGCTGGGGAAATGCTGCCGCTAGTCCGGGGGCTGGCGCGTCGCGATTGGATGGCATCGATGAGCTTCCGTGTTACGCGGCGGAGGCCCTGGGTCAGGGAGCCCTGAGGAATCGGTTCCTCGGTCGGACTCTGGCGACCGCGAGACTCCCGCAGGACCTCGATGCTGTCCCGCTGTTCGTAAAACGCGAACGAGAAGCCGGGATCGTCCGATATGTCGCCCTCCTCCTCCTCGTCCTCGTCATAAACGTCCTCGTCTTCACTCGCCGATGATTGTTCTTTTGTGGTGGCCTTTGGATGCTGTGATGACGCCGAATCCCAGTTCCAATTGCGGAAGAGCTTGAGTTCAAGGACCTTTCTGACGTACATCTTCTCCCCAGCCGTGCTCCAGACCTCCTCGGATTCGGTGAGGTCTTCTAGGAACTCTGCGCCACGCCTCGCCAAAATCACGAAGTGAGTCCGCTGTTCGGGTCTGAACAGGTTGTAGCGCCGTTGGACTTCCTCCTGGGTCAGCACCATCCCGTCGGGTACGGGGGCAGAGGGGTCGCTCATGTCCATTTCGTACTTGGGTGGGTTGGGAGTTGGCAGTGATGACGGCGGTGTTGACGCACCGTGTGAGCTGCGTGGTGACGACGGCAGGGTGTTCAACACGAATTCGCTCTCCCAGATCCAGCTGCAGGGCCGCGTGGGCGGTGCTGTAATGATCTCATGATCCAGCGGCGGAGGCGTATATGATGAGCCATTGCTCTGCAATGACTTGTCTGAACTGCCTGGTCTTAGCAACCGAGAGTGTATCTCGTCCATATTCAGTGGCTCCATATTATCGTTTGTATTACGAGTCGTCGTGAGTTGCTGCTGTGTTGCATATAGCGTTCTCGGCAGTGGTTGTGTATTTGGGATTTTCTGGTATGTCTGGTCTGTCCGGTCTGTCTGGTATGTCTTCGTCTCTTGTATGCACCGAGTGCAGTGTATCGGAGAAACCCAGAATGGCCAGAAGGGGGGAGTGTTCTGTCGGCGAAAGGGTGAACCAGGCAATGCGCAAAGTCTATACGGTTTTGACTGTTCTGCCTGGAGCGCAGCACACAAATTTGAAACGAAGGAGATTGAAGAATCTATACTCTTCCGAGATGGTATATAATGGACACCACAGACGCGATGAATCTGATGAATGCAAGTCCTTCTCGTAAGCGAAGGAGGAGGCCGCGGTGGAGGTGAAGTAGGGGATGGATCCAGATAAGCTGGGAACGCTGAGATAGAACGAATGTGTGTGGGAGCGAGTGGTCTTGCTTCGTGCGTCCAATTGCCAAACAAATCACGAGCTGTAAATGGGGGTGGTTGAAGTCCTCCGTGCGATATCCGTAACGAGCAGGTCTCCAGGGTTGGTCTTATGCTTCAACCGTCAACGACTGCCAGTGCCCTGCACAACGGACAGAGTGCGGGGGGTTGGTATGGACCTACGGACCCAAAAGCTCGAATAGGATACAGGTTGTCACCACAGAGCAGCTTAGTGACGCCTCTTCCGCTCACTGAATACGAGGCTTCTCTAGGCTGGGTGCGCGTGGCGGTGATAGAGGCACTTAGAGCTGGACCGAGAATGCTCAACTCTAGACCAGTGTTGTTGTAACCTGTGGAAGTCTGAAGTTTAAACACCACCACTCCGTTAACACGCTCTCGATACCGCCCGTAAGCATAGCCATGGCTTGCTCGGGTGAGAATAGTGCGGATATGAGTACTTTCCATTTTCATAAACTGTTCAAATAAGTACAATCATGAAAGCCCTCGGCTCTCCCTGTGCGTCCCTGCCTCTCCCCCTGGCCTGGTAGCAACATCGGAGACACACTTTGCCCATGACTTATTATACCAAGCAAGTTCCCACGTGGGAATCGATCTCTCTCAACCCAAACAAAACAAGTGACAACTTGATCAACATGGTTCCAAGACCACCCCAAAACCATGTGCAAGACATTCCAAGAAAAGCGTACCACGCCTTATACGCACCCAAAACCAAGAAGGAACATATGATTGAGAGGCTCTAGGCCATACTTTTTCGCCGCAATGGTATCTTCTATTCTGCATCTCCGTCTTGCCGGCGACCCCTACCCTGTACGTTCATCCTTCTTCTGGTCTCCTTGATCCACTTAGAGATTCTGTCTCTCACCCGTCGTCTAAACTTGAGTCGACGAGGTAGCTCTCCTGGGATGCCTTCACTAACAGTGAAAGATTTGCTATCGAAATCAACATCCTCCAGACCTAGATTGGCTTCCGTGGCAGTCGGCTGTTTTGCATCTGAAGTGGAGTTTTCATCCAGTGGAGTGTCTTGACGCTCAGATTGTGTGCGCCGGTTTCGCGCAAGTAACCTTGTAAGATTCGACAGACGCTTTGTAAGACCTGGGGTGCGTTTCTTTCGCATTTCTTGAGGCGGGGCAGTTTCTCGAAGTTGCCCAGATCCAGAGGTTTGTGATTGTGCTTTGCTCAGCCTTCTCGAGCCACTGCCATGAGCTAGTACAAAGGCTGGGTCTGATTCAGGGGCAGTCTCCTTGGCAGCACCGTTATCAGCTCGCGAAATGCTACGACTATCCGACCGAAATGCATTACATAATCTGGAGGAAGCCGTGAACAAATCTCTTGGTTGTTGTCTTGTAAGACTCTGGATGACACCAGAATGCTGTACATCTGGATACCTGCGTACAGTTTCGGTCAACGGCGACGATGATGTGCGGTGTGTGCTGAGAAATTGTGGCGCTCTGAGGCTACTCCTACCAGACTTATGACTACCGGCACCGTCACACGTTTCCAAGAGCTCAGAATCTGGTGTTCTTCTACACCAAGAATAATTATTCTCTGAATTCCAAGGCCTGGAGTCCCGTTGGTTCGGCTCCTGTGTAACAGGTATCTTGGTTTTGAATCGAATTCTTGGCAACTTCTTCTGCGTATGCGTAGCTTCGATTGGATACCGTAGATTGAAAATGTCTCTGGGCTGTTGCAGACCATGTTGGTTTTGAGCTCTTGGAGTACCAGATCGAGACAAACTGAAAGGCTGTAATATCTCTGCACATTCATCCACATCCACTATTGAGCTTGGTGTGGCAGAGACGAGGCTTGGGTTCGGAAGAGGCGGCAAGGCCTTCATCAGCTGTGGGATGCTGTTCTTGACTTTCAGCTGGCGTGCTGGCGATATGGGTTTTGGGGAGATCAGAGAGGTATTAGAACATTCGGGCGTTAGTTGAGGGAAATCATTGTCGCCAGCTTTCTGCAAATTGTGCGTGACAACCTCGAGCCCCATGTTTCTTTTGTAGCGCTTAGACTCCCCTCTACCGCCTATACTTGCTCTTTCAGATACTGATTTTGAATCGCTGTCCTGAACCGAGTTGATCTCATGCTGGCCATCACTCTCCTTCACTTCACCGCCAGTAACCTCTGGTGTTGTCTCTGCGGTCATCATGGGAGCACTTTCCATGGATCTTCCGATAGTACGGTCAAGCTCGGAACTTCGGTAGTCTCCTGAGCCGTCTGGACTGCTAAGCAATTCCAGATGCCCTTGTTTTCGGTATGCTTCCGACATCGATGCACAAGAGTTGGTGGGCAAAGATACCCAGTCGTGTTCTGAGCTTCCATGCCTGGAGCAACAAGCCGAGTATTTCATCCCCGGCTCAGAGGTGGAACGCCGCTGAAATGCAATTTCTCCGGCATCTTTCTGCTCACGCTCATTGCTCTTGAAATCGTGGTTGTCATCTCTCACGATAACCCCCTGCTCACTGCGGATAGTTGGTGTCTTGCTGCCATGAAACACGACTTGTCTCTCCAGGGAAGCCGTATTCATTCTTGAGGCGGCAGCTGCACGGAACCCTTGGTGGCTGTATACGGCTGCTTGTCGTGGATTCAGATCCGGACTTTGATTGAACATATCCGCCGAGTCTCTGCCAGTTTGGGAAGGCAGAAAGTCGATATCGGTACCTTGTTCTGTATTTATAGAGGACTTGGTGGCCCTCGAGATGGAATTCGCTGCCGATGTGATATCTCTTTCACTCGAGTCCTGCGTAGCACGGCTTTGACGGCTCTGGGTTTCATCCAATAGGTCTCCCGTTTCTTCAATATTGGCATGATGAGGGTCGGCATGCAACGTGTCTGGACTGCAGTCTGATCCAGAATGTACAGAAAGCTGCTCTCCTGACCCCTCTCGGAGCACTAGTGACTTGTGTATACTGGGAATCCTTGTCGGAGTAGGGGCCACTGGCTCAATGGTAGCCATCACAAAAGGCTGTTTAAACTCAAAGTCCTCTGTATAGTCGTAGTAACGCGGTGGGGGATCTAATGTGCCAAACTGAACATGCCTCAGGGTCGGCGGCATACGGTGATACATGTTGATAACCGAGGTGAGACTCGATGTTCTTGTAGAGGAGCTGTGCACTTTCTCACAACCTGAGAGACTGCAGGACGTGCCAGATGCTGCAGACACAGTACGGTTCGAATTTGCACCAGACCGAATATTAGGAGCATAGTGGGACCTTTGGGTTGGCAATGTCGGGCTAGACAAATTCATATCCAACCGCACCCCTAATGGAGGTAGACGTCCAGGTGGCCGCGAAAGTGCAGGAGCACCCAGCCCGTATCCAGTTCTCTACGGTTTTGTAAGCAATAATCAAGCCAGACCTCGCAGATGGGTTTTGTCTACTTACTAAAGAGATTCTGTCAATTTCTACCATCCGACTATAGTCCACGACGCCTGGCCCCGTAATGGCAGGCGATGCTGGACGAGCTCCCGGACGTTTCAAGCGGGTGGGATACGGGAAAGGTGATCGCGGTCTCTGCAACGTGCCGCCGCTGTAATTACTCTGCAGCGTGTTGTTGGATCTGTTGTGGGATAAGTGCCTGGAGCCGACTGTAGTCATCGAATAGGACCGCTGGCTCGGGTCATCGATTGAATGAGATAAGACACTATTGGATGAACTCTGGCTGTTCGACCCGTACATGGAGAGAATCTCTGATGTTGTGTCCCGATAAGAAGGAAGCCGGTGGCGATCATCTTGCCGGCGGAAGTCATCAACTGATCTTCGCATTGGCAGTTGGTACTGGCTCTTCGGACCGTGGAGGCCATGGCGAGTCGAGGAGGCGGTGATGCTCGCCGACGTCTTGACTGGTTTGATGCTGAATATCCCGATGTCGCCGGTCTCGGTGGTTGTCTTGAGCATGCTCTCAAGAGCGCCTGGCGAGGGAAGCAAAGCCATGTTCTCATTCACGCTGCGAAGTGGCTTATGTAGAGGCCTTGCATGGTTGGCGTAGCTACTGCGTAGGGTCCCATGGCTGGCGGCACGCCGAGGCGGAGGCCGGTTTTCTGCTTGCATACCTCCAAACCAGCTGTGCAGATGATTTGCTTGAAGGGTAGGGGGAAATTGAAGCCCGAGGCTATGAAATATTTCTATCTGGATTAATAACAAAGCATGGAATCCAAGGCAGCGTCCATCAATACCCGGGGACGACTTGACTCACACCAGCAGTGAGCTTGTACTGGTGATTGACCAACAAAATGATAGGGTCGAGCTGAGTGTGTTGTAATGGGGAGCTTGACTGAGCATGAAGCTACTTTGGATGGAAATCCACACCACGGCAGGTCCATGCCGATGATGTTTTTGAAGTTCTGCAGCCACAGCGAGATGCACAAAGACCAACGTGCCGAGGAAGTGACGAAAGGCACATGCCCATGGCGTGAACATTTCGAGCATCAAATGATGGCAAGAACTGACTGTGTCCATCGAGTTCCAACACACCTGCCTGCAAGCCCTCCGGCGTACTTGCCATGCATGCCTGCACCTGCTTAAAGAAAGTCCAGATGATCGAGTCATGGGCGGAGAACTTAGTTGAAGTCGAGCACTCGTTGTATTGATACGAGGGACCTAAATCAATTGAAATAGGGCAAAAACAGCGAGTGCACCGCTACCTCCTTTATCAGGTAAGCATTGGGAACTGATAAAGCAAGGCCCCAAAGTAGGAATGTCACCAGTAGGAATACTGGAGGCCTGATATGATTTGCAATCTTGTCGATAAAATAGACGTAGATGAATATGAACGTTATTTAGGTATAGGACCCGACGAGGCCCCCATTTACAGCCATAATATCAATATTACATAGTTAGCTCTTCTATCTTGGACATAACTTGGTCAGAACCAATCTTGTAGGCATCACTCCGCCTACTAACCTTATGTATGGACGGGAGGGGGGATGTTTCGATTATTTCAGCCAATCATATAACATACTACCATGTACCCTGTTTAGATCTTGACGCTCTCTCATTCCTGGACCTAACAATACCCCTTCCAGAGGAGTGTTTTAGACGTCCAGACCTTGTCCAAGCTTTGCTTTACTATGTATAATATCCAGCTGATATAGTCATGGCCCTGACAGAACTCTGATAAACACCAAGGCTAAACTTCATACCTTGAGACTTGGGATTTGGGATATTCTTGTATCAGGAAGTGACCTAAGCGGGATACAACCCCTTTCCCCAGCCCTGAAGGGTTGTGGAACCCAGCAATGATGCGAGGCTCGTAAGACGTATAAGCATATAGTGTTACCTACTTAGTCATTCGTTATCTGATTCGTAGTAGATTATCGTCGATTTTAATAGCGATTACGAAAGGACGCCTTTGACCAAATCGTTCGCTGTCAAGTGAGTACTCGACCTCCACGGGAATTTGGGCATCTCACACTTAAATTACGCCCAGACGGCGGCTCTGCAACTTAAGAATGCACGGAACATGCGCGTTGACTGCTATGTGGACCATATTTATTGCCGGATCTATTTTCTTCACATCTGTCTTCTGAGTAACTTTTTGGAGACCAGTCCCAACTGATTGGCCTCGTAGAGAGTTGACTTGGTCATACGCAGGGGGCTGAACAGATCTCCCTTTGGCTTCTCAGCTTCGTTATGCCCGCCTCCATGGGATATACACTCCAAATGTCTCTTGGCAACGTGTGATAGACTAATGATATTGACGGGCTAGTTGGGTAGCCGAAGTGGGGTTTACCGTAGGTACATTCGCTGTATCTGATGAGTGTGCGGGGTTCATCAATTCAGTGCTTCTTCAAGGATCTCCATTCTCCATGTAGACGGAATAATATTCTACATACCCGGCAGCTCTTTGCGCTGATTCTGTACAACACGCAGACGAGCGACAATAGTTCCGAAAATCGTGAGTCTGCACCAGACTGGCTGCCTCTCGTATAAATGCATAGGTACATTCTCAAAATCCATCAACCTCTCTGCGCCTTGGTGGGAATTTGAAACGTAACCGCCCCAGGATAAACCTCAAGATACCGAACCGCCGAGAAAGAAAAGCCTGCATCGATAAGACCTTTGAAATTTTGCGCCTGACCAGAACCGCCCGGACCGTGTCTATGTGTAATAAACCTTCCATTAGTATTCCCCACTGCCAGTCCACGCCTCCGACTCTAGGCGCTGAGCAGATCCCGTACACTCATGCCTCGCCCAGCACCACTACCTCCGGTACCTTTCCGGTCCGTGTTCAACATCAGTAGCGCAGCGGATGCTTCTTGATCCATGTCGCGCAGAGGCGGGAGGGCAGGACTCGTAAGTGTCGAATTGGACGCGGAAGCAGCGCCTCGACTGTAGTTGTATTGTTGGGGTCCGAAAGCCGGAGACGCCTGCGTAGATGCGCTATAGCTGTAGTGGCGGTGGTCGGTCGAGACAGACGAATAGGAGTTTTGCCGATGGCGGACATCTTCCGCCAGCAGAGCGGGTGATTCGGAAGGTCTCTGGGATCGAGAAGTAGACTGGGTATACGTAGGCGAAGGGGCTTCAGACCCCGTCATCTCTACATCGCCGATATCATCTTCTTGGTACATGTTTCGGCTAATAGGCGGTGGCAGGGCAAACTCGGTCGGTGTTCGCGCCGATGAATGAGACTCGTTCTGCGACTTCAGCTGGGCTACGCAGTCTTCAAGGTATCGAACATAGTCTATCGAAGCCTACAAGTGTTCCTCGCGTCAGTCAGGGGCCATGCGAGTATCTTGTGGCAGAGGGAATATAACGAACCTGGAGGATGGCCAGCTTATGCATCTCACCAGTACAAGCTGGAATGAGATCCTTCAACACCGCAAACTCTTCGTTCATCTTGGACCGCCGACGTCTTTCGATCAGACTGTGGGCCGTCTTACGTGCGATCTTTCTTCCGGCAGCACTTGTAGCAGCTGGCTGCTTCTTCTTAGACGCAGCTGTAGTGGCCGCTCCTTTGCCAGCTGCGGCTGGTGTAGCCGCAGGAGAAGGTGGCTCGACTACTTCTTCCTGGGTACGAGGCTTCATTTGAATGATCTTCCGCGACCTTGTCGGTGGCGGCGGTAATGCGAATTGCTCCTTTTGTGCTGCAGAAGAACGCCTCCGTGACTTCACAGCTTCGCTGGCTTGCACTGGGTAAGGCATATTGGGATCTAGGGGCTGACGGCTCGATGCTGCTGGTGATGGTGTCTTGCGTTCAGAACTAGTCGGCCTCGAGGTGTCTTTACCACCTATCGCAGATGGCGGTAACTCAAAGGACATCTGCATCGACATCATTTGTTGCACTCCGTCTTTGCCTTTCATCTCCGTCGACGAGTTCGGCGTTGGAGGCATCGCTGGACGCGGCATCTTCTGTGATGGCTTCCGAAGGCGCCAATAACAGGACTGGGCAACACTTCCGATTTCGCGACAGCAACAAGCTCGAATGGAACCTCGGGGGATCGCCAAACAAGCAAACACACGAATGCTAATTGTTCAAGGATCACCTAGACTTGGCAGATCGTAGCAAGTATACCAGTATGAGCCAGATAAGTCACGCGCCTTAGTTGGATGTCGCCGAGATGGAACGTAGCCCTGGGTGGTCGATCTGGCAGAGAAAGATAAGAACAGAAGGGTCGGGAGTCCGACAATGATTAAAGCAACTATGTTGGCATCGCGGTTGTAGTATATGAGACACTGGGTAAGTAAGTATAGATGAATAGGTAGACAGACAGACAATATTGTGGCAAGAAAAGCGCACGAAGGGGTATATGGGCATATCAGAGGCCAGCTGCAACAACTCTATCTACGAGCCCGCATAGATGTAGGGACCAATGATTAAACTGGCTGGAGTCGCGTGCCAACTTCCATTGCCTCATCTTGAGGATGACTTCCATATGAATAGAGCCCCTCCCAGTGTTCGAGAGTGACCCGGGGTGATGTTGGAAATGGACCAATGAGGGCACAGGATTCAACCATGTGCTCCTGGATCCAAGCTGAGCTGCGTCCATAGCCAGACTCCAGAACCGTGTCCCAGCTCGCACTAGCTTCCAAGGAGACATTTGATGGGGATCCCGCTAGATCTTTAGGCCTCCAGAAACACCCCGGACTTCGGAGGGTACGGGTCTGCAAGATCTCAGCGAAACAGTACCTAGGTAGTCAAGTTCAACAATTATTTGATAAACGAGTATGATGAGTAATGAGTCTCCTTAAGTTGTAACTCATTACGAAAACAAGCCTTGAACTGGTTTTTCTACGCGCATAGTAGGAGGTAGTCACACTGTATAGTAAGTACCTAGAGGTATTGAGATGTTTGGACGCCAAGACGCCAAAAGCGCCGATTGATCTCTAACGAGAACGACATTGCTTAAGCGGCTGCATCGAATTCTCTCCTTATCTTCCGCACTCACGGAACTCGAGGTTGGTGTACTTGTCTAACTGTCTGCCTATAGTGTGCATGCAGTACTTATATGTCTCGGATGATACATGACCTAACTCACTCTACCGATATTTAATGCACCACTATTTCCAAACGTCCATGTTCTCGGGCTCATGAGACTTGACTCGTGGCAGGGTCTCTGACATGTATTGGTTCGTTTCGGAGCTTGTTCGCTTTCTCACCACGTTTATGTCCGCTGGTGGGTGGTCGCGTATACTGCATATACTGCTTATTCTATATTCTCAATGGCCACCCGTACGAATGCATCATCATGACAAACAGTAGTGAACAGACTGCACAGAAAGCCTTCTCTAGTGTCAGCCCGTCACTCTGTGTAGGCTTTTTATGGGGGTGTTACATATAGTCAGACGATGAATTTGTAAAATAATACTGCCAAGAGAGATCGTCTCGACGTATGCGCTAATCTTTTTCGGACCTCGTCTATCAAGAAACTTCAAAGTGGCATTGTACTTCGGTGACAATATATCAAGAAGCGCAATCGACTTGAGTAAACTACTATCCCACCAGCCTGGATTGTATTCTGCCATAGTTGGGCTGCATTACTGCTGACCATGATCTAGCATGAATATATCTAAGGTCCATCCCCCTTTCGACCACTTCTCGAATGGTGGTGTGTTGGGCTTCAGGGGCCAAACCTTGAGGAACGAGTCGAGGGCGTCCGCCGAGCGATCAGTAGACTCCTCTTGATACCTATATACCATCTCTCTTGCCCCTGGAAAACTACCTTTACAGAATACCATCATACATAGGCCAGACCATTCTGTTTTGATGGTGGATGTCTAGCTGTACGGTACGGCCCTTGTGTCATCTGATGATGGTACTAGCAGGTCTCGGCTTGTCAGAAGCTAGCCGATGTCGTTGTCACAGCTAACTAGGTAACTATCAAAGTTCTTAGCTGCTAGCATACTCTACTGTTGGTCGACTGCGTAATGCCCTTCTCTCGAGGCGAGCCCGTTCTCTGCGATAGCTGCAGCTTGAAGCTGGATTGTATTGCTCCGTGGGCTGATTGGAGCCCGTTCTCTGCGATAGCTGCAGCTTGAAGCTGGATTGTATTGCTCCGTGGGCTGATTGGAGCCTCATAATTCGACTTTTACAAGATATCGGTAGACTCTCCTTACGCGGCCACCAACCATTCATCAAATTTGCATTTTAGGTAGTATGAAGATTTGGCATATTTTGAACTATAGATATATCTTATCTTCAGTTATATGTAGGTAAGTAATATAGCGTAGTGTTGCGAGCATGGAGCCCTTGTGAACGCCCCTTTGCATAGGATGACAGACTATTGTCATTACTGATCCCTTCTCCAATGTCGGTGGCTGTCCCCTTTTACATCCAATGCCTGTCCGATGAATTATCAAGCCTTTCAACGTGCCTTTTTAAGTTTACTTACCTACATATCTAGGAGACCGTTCATCCATGTCCGTATTCCGCTATTGCCCTTGCCGATTGGAACCCGTTGTAGAAGCAATATTGGCTTTCTTTCATTACCACTCTAGAGCGGGTTTTCGAGGTGAATTTAAGGCCTGGTAGACACGGATATGCACTTTAACGGGCTGTCATACATTCATGAGCAGTATTCAATGGCGGAGGGGACGGTCCAAAGAGACATATCCGAGCACGATTCCACTCAAGTAACACTCGAGCAACAGAAGCGAAGCTGAACAGTGCCTGTCGCCTTACCTCGATGTCTCTCTACAACCCTTCACATCAAATGTACCTGACCTGACACTTGTCGGTTGTGCCACACCCAGTCTACCTACTCCTTGAAGTGTCAAAGTGATTAACAGCGACAGCAGCAGAGCAGACAGGCGCAGACACAAAGAACATTAGGTGTAGCAGTTGGTGGATCCCTTGCGTGATCCGTGCATCGACGTGACCCAGTCTTTTTTGGGTAAGGCGTTCAATCAGCCCATAAGTCAATAGTTTTTGTCTCTCTACCTGGGTAGGTGAGTAGGTACCTTCCGTTATGTCTCTATCGGAATTTTTGTCTGATCGCGACCGACATTTAATTGTCCCCCCAATCATTGGATTTCCTCCTCCCCAAAGAGCAACAGCGAGGGAGGGTCGAACCGAAGAACGAAGGTGTTCGTCGATAACCAATCTCCAAGCCACGGGAAAGGACGAACGAGCTGCAGCTCCAATCCAGCAGCGATGACTTCGTTCAGTGCCAATGCGACGGCCGATCGCATCGCGCCTCCTGCAAGTACATCAGAAGTTGACTCCCCGCCTAGGCCTTTTCCTCTTCTAGATGTGAATGCGATGGATATATCCGGCCTCAACGACGACGACGACCCCTTCTACGCGCCGCCCAACCAAGCCCCTTCATCCCAATTCCCGCCTCTCCCGCAAAACTACGAATTGCCTTCGCCCCCGACTGTCAGTCCGTTGTCGACCCCAGCCGTCACGGCGGCCCAGAGCACTAACGGAGACAATGCCGCGGAACACGATTTGCCCAACCTCTCCGAATCCGCCCAAGCTGCCATGCCTCTGTCGGCATCTGCGCCATTAAACCCCATGGCCGACTTCAGTTCGATTAAAGCAAACCTTGCTAGGGGCCTGGACAAGCTTCAGACTACTGGCAAGGACCGGGAACGTGCCGCAGTCGCAACCACCGACGACGACATTGCCTACAATGCCCGGTCTGCCTCTAACGCGCGAATGATGTCGCGGCATGCTTCCATTACTAGCGTTGACCCAAATGCATTCATCCTCTCCATGCCTCAAGGCAATAACACCCAGCTGTCGGGCGATTACCCTACGGCCATTGCCCCTTCGGAGATTTCCCTCCAAGCGTCCTTCACCCAAGAAAGCGATGCACTTACCGGCAGTGCAGACGTTGCTTCTGCAAGTGCTAGTGCCAGCCAGAAGTTGGAATCGTTCGCAAGGATCGAATTTGCCGACAGTGTCTTTCAAATGACCACTTATGCCGTCATCATTGGCCGCGATCAAAGAGCTCTAGACCAGGCACGCAGGGACGAGTACCGCGAAGAAAGATATCGCCGTAGGGTTGAGGAGAACGAACGACAGGGCTTGCCACCCCCGACGCCTCTTGGGAAGGACCGGGGGGAAATTCAGTAAATCGTATGTCAGTGAAGAAGGTGGTATGCGGGCCCGGAGTCGGACGGCGAAGACAACGGTAATCCACGCGTCCGGCGACGCAGGCCAAGCTCGGCTGCTTCAGTACAGCAAGGTGACGCCAACGACCAAGAGGAAATAGTAAAATCGAATCGCCAATATGTGTCGCATACCGAAGGCGTCGCCGCTGTCGATTTGGGCACTGTCCAGCCTTCGCCCTCCCACATACCATTTGTTGGCATCCATTTCACCAGGCCCCAATATCGCTATGAAAACAAAGGCAATCTCAAGAAATCACCTCAAAATCCAATTCAACGAGAAGAAGGGGGTCTTCGAGGCTGTATCCTTGCACAGGAATGGGTTCTTCTGTGATGATGTTTTCTATGGATCAGAACATGGACCTGTCACCATTCGCAGCGGTGATCGCTTCCAGATCAAAGATGTAGGGTTTTTGTTCGTGATCAACGGCGTTGAGCGGGGCAAAACCGGTGGCGAGGACTTGCACGAGGAGGAGGCGTCGAGTAAGCGATACTCCGTTGGAGGCAAAGAGATGAGCTTCGATTTTGAGCATTCAGATCACGAGAAGTTTCATGATACCAGTGACGAGCTTTCTGATCTGGGAGACATATCTACTCCGCCGGCTGGATCAGACGACGGCGACGACGCTGACGACGCTGAGGATGCCGAGGATGCCGAAGATGCTGAGGTCGAGGAGGCTGAGGAGACCGCCATGGCTATTGAACTACCTTCTGAACAACCTCTCGAATCTGCTGAGCCGGAGCAACAGGTTATCCAGCCAGATCGGGATGGCGATGTGGTCATGCAGTCTGCCGAGTCTGCCTTCGAAGACCACGAGGAGGAAAGCATCGAGAGAAGGTTGCAAACAGCTCTTTCAGCTGATCTTGATTTGGGGCTTGATACGGGTCTTGATACTACCTTCGAGAATACGGAGCTCGATGTAGGCGATGCAGGACTTGATGCGAGCTATGACATGGAGCTTGACCCGAGATTTGATAATGGAATACCCCCGGAGTATGCTGGATTACCCATTCCTCCCAAACGGCGGGGTCCAGGGCGGCCACCAAAGGATGGTATTATGTCCAAGAGAGAGCGGCGGTTGTTGAAGAAACAGATGCTCGAAGACGCAAAGAAGATTCAGCCGCAGGAGCCATTGGGCGAGAAAATCAAACGACCCGTGGGGCGTCCTAGGAAAACCCCCTACCGGAGAACGGAGATAGACCGGAGAAGCGAAAGTACACCAAGCGAAAGAAGGAAGACGGAGAGGAAGGATCTGATGCCGAGAAACGAGCAAAGGAGAAAAAGGACAAGAAAGTACGACCCAAATCGCCCCCTCTGGAACTCAACAGAGAAGACTTCACCGATGAGCAGTTACAGAAGCCTAGCAAAAACTATGGTGTTCTCATTGATGAGGCTCTTACTGCGGGCCCGGTCGAGGGCCTGCATCTCAAGCAAATCTACAAGAGAATCACCGCCAAGTACCCCTGGTTCTATTTCCATGCAGAGACTAAAGGCTGGGAGAGCTCTGTTCGGCACAATCTGTTAGGCAACGACGCTTTCAAGAAGGACGACCAGACAGGTTTGTGGTCCCGTGTGCCTGGAGTCGAACTCGACGCAGGAAAGAAACGAAAGGCCACTACCCCAGAACGCTCGCTTGGCCCACCTTCGATGCAACCGCATCAAATGGCCCATCAACAACATTACTACCAGGGCTCTAATTACATGCAGCAGGGGGGAATGCACTACGCCCACAGTCTCCCAGGGCAAGGCTATACGGGTGGCAATCAGCATCAGAACGGTTACCATACTCCTTCACACAATGCTCCCAACCCTGTGAACCAGAGCACGCCGACAGCGCATCAGTCGTACCCTGCGCAGTCCCATAACCACGCCCCCGTCACAACGACTGCTGCACCAAATCTGGCTATGGCAAGGCAGCCCGGCCCCCAGCAGCAAGGAGTTTATAATTCTCCTTATGCAAGACCAACGCCGCCGGCGAACCCGCTGCCCAAGACTGAAAACACCAATTACAATCCGCAGACATCCCATATCCCTTCTGTGCCAGCTAATGCTACCTATACGACCCAGGCCAGTCAAAATACCACCTCTCTTGGTGCAAATGGGACAAGCTCGAGAGTTCCATTATCGGCTGAAGTTCAGAAAGTCGTTGCAGAGTGGAAGAAACAGATCATGACTACTATTAGCAAGAGTACAGATGCAGCGAAGGCCGAACAGATTATTGACTCGTCCATCAATCGTGCTCTTGGGGTTCCCGCAGCAGAGACACTGCCTGGATTCGAAGCAGTTGAGACGACTCTTGTCAATGCAGTGCAGGGTAAGATCAGGGATGCCCAAAACCAAGCACGAACTGCTGCGACTGCGGCTGCGACTGCTGCGCCTACCGCACCCGCGGCACCGGGGAGACAACCCTCGCTTGCACCAGCAGCCTCTCCAGGTGTAGCCAAGGCGCCAACAACAGCAACCTCATCCTCCCTCGAGGCAAATATTCAAGCCAGAATCAAGCTGTTCCGTGTCCCGATTCTTGCCGCCTTTAGAAAGAGGACCGAGCATGCCGAAACCATTGTTGATACAGCAATCAACCGTGCTCAAGGGCTACCGCATCAAGATGTTATGCCAGGCTGGGAAGATGCCGATAGGTTGATTGTGGAAAATGTGCACAAGATCATAACTGAAGTGCGCAAGAACCATGGCCTTCAAACCTCTGCTGCATCTCCCAGCATACAACCTGCACGGTCTACCCAAGAAGGGTCTGCTCACAAAATTCAATCTGCATCGCCGGCACCTCTTCCTCCTGCCATAACGACTGTGACTTCCACAGGCCAAAGCGTGACCACGCACAATGTGAGCGGTCGCCCTCCAGCGGCCACCCATACAAGCCCGCCACCCGCCGTGAACAATTCGTCGGCGTCTAAGGCAGCCATACCACAGCCCAGCCGTCCGGGATTATCGGTTGCCCGACCCTCAAAGATAGGGATTGCACGGCCAGGTGCTGTTTCTGTGGCACGCCCATCTGTAGCTCGGAAGGACCCGGCACTGCCTACCCCGGCACCAACATCAATGGGTTCCGCACCTGCAACTACAAATAGTCGTGTTTCACCTAATACTACGACTAGCACAAGCGCGGGGGCGACCGTGCCTACAACAACAGCACAAGCCTCTACCGTGAGTACACCCGCGCCGGGTGCCCAGGCTGCTAGACCTGTGCCGGCGCATGCCCCAAATAGCACCGCAAGTGCCCCCCGTTCTGGGCCACTCGTTGCCCGGTTTCAGCACTGGGAAGCCATCCAGTCCCGCTCCAGCACCAACGACGACCCCTAGCGCCGGCGCGATAGAGGCGATTACCGGCACGAAGCGAACGGTAGATAGTGTCGACGGACCGGGCCACGGAGTCGCAGAACAACGGGAACATAAGAGGCTTGCAACAGCACCACCGGATACTTCCCAAGCAAGCACTCAACCCAATGTCCCGGCACAACGTCCGTCTCCAGTCACACAAGTTCCGCAAGCTTCAGCCCCGCAAGAGCCAGCAACAGTGCCGCCAGTAGCAGCGCCGCAAGCACCGGTACAGCAGGCTCCGGCACCGCAAATACCACAAGCACCGGTACAGCAGGCTCCGGCACCACAAGCGCCAGCACCACAAGCGCCGCAAGTCGTACCACCGCAGGCACCGGTACAGCAGGCTCCGGCACCACAAGCAATGGTACAGCAAGCTCCGGCACCGCAAGCACCACAAGCGCCAGTACCACAAGCGCCTGCACCACAAGCGCCTGCAACAGCGCCGCCAGTAGCAACGCCGCGAGCAGTGGTACAGCAGGCTCCGGTACAGCAGGCTCCGGTACAGCAGGCTCCGGTACAGCAGGCTCCGGTACAGCAGGCTCCGGCACCAGCACCATCGCAAGAGGCGACAATCTCACCGCAAACCTCGATATCACAACCTCTCGAGCCCGCACCAACACCGGCAGCGGCACCAGGGGCAGCAACCTCACCAGTACCAAACTCCTTAACGCCACTGCAAGCCCCAGTGTCAACATCAGCATCACCACCAGCCCCGAGCCATGACACCCCCAAGCCTTCTGTAGAGCAACCGTCGTAAGACCCTGAGCATATAATTCTGGCTACCGGGGGGGTCAAAAAGAGCCCCCATGATTTTTTATCGAGTGTCGCGTGTTTTGATTGGCGCAGGATAGCGGGAAAGCATGGGAAGGGAATGCAGAGAGCAAAGAGAATCGTAGATATACCCCAAAGAGCAAACAGGAAGTTTAGGAGGAGAGGGAGGACGAAGTGACTTATTTGAGAAAATGTTTACAGTCAGCGTGCTTGGTAAAAATCAGTGGACTAAAGTCTGCGCAAGGACCATCAGCAACACGAATCTCAACCCAACATATCTAATACTCTTTTTACTTCCTTTTACTATAACTGCATCACAACATCATGGATTTACATGAACTCGGTCGCATTTTAACGGCAAATCGCAAGCCAAACGGCGAGTTCAGTTCCGAGGCTGTTACGGCTATTACCGCGCTCTCAATTGCCGGTGTGCGATAGACGGTTATTACAGACGCGTTTAACACGCGACGCGCCGTAACCATTACTAACCTTGTGAAGCGTTTTATTGAGCGCAAATCACCTAGGATAAAGAAGAGATCTGGTCGTCCTAATAGATTATCGAAGCGGCAAGAACGCTATCTATTTTAACTGGTGCGCCGGAAGCCGCGTGCGACCTAGAGGGAGCTCTGTATTAACATGAATGTTATGCTAGGGTCGAGACCACGCTCCTACTCTTCCCGGACCGCACGTCGCAGTCTACGTAAAAGGAAAATCGGCCATTGGCGCGCTGCGAAGCGCATCCTCTTGACGAAGGAAGACGCTAAAGAGAGGCTCGCTTTCTGCCGTTATTGGTCCTCCCCGGAGCGCTTGGAACAGCTCATGCTTTGCTTCTTTTCGGACGAATGTACGATCCAGAACGTACCTCACACCAGGCCGCTGGGTGTTCCGATTTAGCACAAAACGTTACAGGAAGGACCTCATCAGCCCTACCGGTCATTCCAGGCCTCGAATCTCCCTTATGCTGGGGGCAATGGTGTGGCAGAGGGCTGGAGAGGCCGGGACCTCCCCCCTCATCTTCTGCAGGGGTGATCCTGACTCTCCAGGCGGCGGCTTCACTTCTGCCCGGTATATGGAGGTCCTAGAGGCCGGTTTACTTCCTTTCTATGAGCCGGGGGACCCTTTTATGCAGGATAACACGCGTATATATCGATCCAACCCCGTGAAGGAGTTCCTGGAATCGAAAGGCATCTGGACGATCTAATGGCCTGCTCATTCACCCGATTTGAACCCCATTGAACAGGTGTGGAAGGCTCTCAAGCAGAATATCTATAAAATCGAGGCCTGAATCCCAATATTTGAAGGAAAATATCCCTCACGAGGCGTATGCGAAGGAGGTAGTTAAGCGTGCGTGGGCAGAACTAGATCCGGAGCTCATATGGAGGCTCCTTCGATCGATCCCTCGTCGCGTACGTGCTGTACTTCGCGCAAAAGGCTGGTATAGTCACTATCAAACTACATTCAATTAAGAGTAGAATGCACGTAAATTTAACGTATATACTGCTTATTTAAATGCGTTGTTGTTGCTTGAAAGGAGGTGGTGAATATGATGAAATCGGCTGAAAGTGGTCCTTGCGCAGACTTTAGTCCACTGACTTTACCAATACCTACTTACGTATCGAACATAGATGACTCCTTACATTATAATCTAGGAGCATCAAGAAGCCAAGCGAATCTTTCATGGAGAACAATACAAAATTTAATCTTCATACACTATCCGTCCGTCTTGCCTACGTATGGAACCATGGCTTTCTTTTAGATTAGTAGAGCTGACCCCTTTTCTATTGCCGGCTATACTGTCACCAGTCACTGGAAGAAAAGGGGGTTTTGGTCTACTGGTGCTAGGATTGGGCTCATTTCCAAATTCGGCCACTATAGTGATCGTATATCGGAACAAGAACAGGTAATAATACCAGATAGTGGAACGGGGTCTGGTATGTAATTCGTCAATTATCTACTAGCCGTTGAAGGTATCTTAAATTCTAAGCCAAATTCCTGTTGCGCCCCTCCTCCTATTTATTCATTCCATGTTGAAGCTACATTTGGGACGCCGTATCCCCTACTCTCATTTCTATAAATCCTGATCTAAAAATCTAGAACAAGCCCTCCACCTCGCCAGTCTCTACATCTACATCCACCTTGAGATATCCGGGTGCAGTAGGCAAGCCGGGGATCGTCTGGATATCCGCAGCGAGCGCGTAGAGATACCCAGCGCCAGCCGCCATGCGCACATCCCTGATAGGTACTTTGAAGCCAGTAGGAGCTCCCTTGAGTTCCGGATCGTGGCTGAGTGAGTATTGCGTCTTGGCTACGCAGATGGGCAGGTTCCCAAATCCTTGTTTGGTGTAAGTGTCCACCTTCTTCTGCGCCAGCTCCTCAAAGTTGACACTAGCGGCACCGTACATCTTTTGGCAAATAGCCTCCATTCTGTGTTGCACAGTACCGTCGAGGTCGTATAAGAACTTGAAGTCCTTCGGCTTCTCGCATGCTGCAATGACACCCTTGGCAAGCTCAACGGCGCCCGCACCACCTTGAGCCCAGTGGTCCGCAAGGATCGCGTCTTCGGCACCAGCCTTGATCGCCTCCTCACGGATGACAGCAATCTCAGCATCAGTATCCGTGGAAAATTTGTTAATAGCTACCACCACTGGAACACCATACTCCTTAGCATTCTGGATATGCTTAGCAAGGTTGATGCAGCCCTTGCGTAGGAGCTCCACGTTCTCCTGCTTGTAAACGGGATCAAGGGGCTTCCCTGGCGTAATAGGGGGTCCATTGCCATGCACCTTCAGGGCTCTGACAGTCGCCACAATCACGACGGTATCAGGCACAAGACCCGAAGCACGACACTTGATGTTGAAGAACCGCTCACCACCCATGGTGAAATCAAACCCGGCCTCGGTGACTGTGAAGCCAGCCTTAGCGTTGTGGTCTTCGTCTGGTTCGGTACCGGTAAGCTTGAGTGCCAGTCTATCGGCAATAATGGAGCTGTTCCTATCGAGATGTTCGCGAATGGTCCGGCGTGGACGAAAACGGGTGTCCCTTCTAGGGTCTGCATAAGGTTTGGCTTGATGGCATCCTTCATCAATGTAGTCAACGCTCCACCAACGCCAATATCGTCACAGGTGACCGGATCACCAGATCGCGAAGAAGCCACAACCATACGGCCAAGGCGCTCACGCATGTCGGCCAAATCAGTGCTCATGGCAAGAATAGCCATACACTCACTGGCAACCGAGATATCAAACCCAGTCTCACGGGTCTGGCCTTTCTCGGTGGGCGCAGTGCCCACTGTAACGCCGCGGAGGTGACGATCATTGACGTCTAATACACGCTTCCATGTAATAGTCTCAGGATCGATGTCCAGGCGAGCAAAGCGGCGGATCTCATCGTCGGTCAAGTCAGCGGGAGATGTCTTGTCAATACCCAGTTTCTTCAGGCGGCGGAACATGACGGGTGCAAATTCGCCTTGGGGCGTCAATCTGTTAAACAATGCGCGATCCTTCTGAGTGTTCTCGTGGAAAATGCGCGTGTCAATGGCAGCGGCCAAGAGATTGTTTGCTGCAGTAATGGCGTGGATATCGCCCGTCAGATGCAAGTTGAATTCATCCATGGGTATGACCTGACTATAACCTCCACCGGCAGCACCACCCTTGATGCCAAACGTAGGCCCTTGACTAGGTTGCCTGACGTTTGCAAAGGTCAGACGACCCAGATGAGCACCAAGAGCCTGCGCGAGACCCATAGTGGTAGTAGACTTCCCTCGCCCAAGGGAGTTGGTGTAATGCCCGTGACCACAACGTAACGGCCATTGCGGCGGTGCGATAGTCTTTTTAGTAGGCTAAGATCGACCTTGGCCTTGTATGAACCATAAGGCTCCAGCTCATGACGGGCAATCCCGACCTCTTGTGCAACCAAAGTAATTTCCTTGGGGATTTGTGCCTTGGACACGTCAATATCGGAGGGGACTGGTGTCTGGAGCTTCAAGGGCAACAGGTCAATGCGCCTCTGCTTGAGTTTGTCGAAAGACATTGTTGTAGAGTCCACAACGTTCTGCATCAGCATGGCAACTGTCATAGGTCCTACACCGCCGGGGACCGGGGTTATGGCGGAAGCAACTTCTGCCGCAGTCTCGTAGTCGACATCGCCCACGAGCCTCTGGCCAGATTTCTTGGTAGAGTCGGGAATGAAGTTGGTTCCAACATCGATAACGACAGCTCCAGGCTTGAGCCACTCTCCCTTCACGAAGTGGGGCTTGCCAATAGCAGCGACGACAATATCTGCCAACTTGACGTGCTCTTCGATATTCTTGGTCTTGGAATGACACACGGTAACGGTGGCATCGGCGTTCTTGAGCAGATAGCTCACAGGGCTACCGACAATATCGCTGCGGCCCAAGACGACAGCATGCTTACCCGCAATCTCGACACCGGCTTCTTCAAGCAACACCATGACACCCTTGGGGGTACAGGGAATGAAATAGGGGTGGCCACCTTTCTTGGCAAGCTCGCCGATGTTGGTGACACCAAAGCCGTCGACATCTTTCTTATCTGCGACAGCCGATGTGATACGGTATTCATCGATGTGCTTGGGCACTGGGAGCTGGACCAGGATACCGTGGACTGCACCGTCATTGTTGAGGGCATGGAGCTTTGCGAGAAGCTCGGACTCAGTGATGGGCTCGGGAAAGTGCAAAAGCTCACAGCTAATGTTCGCCTGAGGTCAAACCAGAGTCAATATAAGTGGCATCAAAGAGATCAGCACAACACGAGACTCACCTCCTCAGCAGCCTTAAGCTTCATGCGAACATAAGTGGCTATGGCCTGTTAGTGTGTATCCCCAATGGGTCGTGGCATATGTACGGTCGAGCGGAATCACATTACGTACTAGAGTCCGATCGATCACCGACTGATTGCAATTGCTGTTAGCCAGTGCGCGCGCGGTCGCAGACAAAGGGTGGGGATTGCGACAAACCTTGGATGATCTTGAGGCATGGCTTATACCTCGGGTTGATCTCCTGCTTCTTGGCAACCTCACCAGCCAGTCTCTCGCGAATCTTCTTCGCGATGGCGTTGCCATCAAGCTTCATGGCAGTCATGGTGGGGTAGTTCGACGCCGAGAAAAGTCGGCGGGGTACAGGGGAGTCGAAGGGTAAGGTCTGGGCCCGTAATGGCAGGGTCGTGGCACTGCAGAGAGGGCGAGACCGAGTCTGAGTCCAACCATGCAATGACGAACTGGCACAAGAGGATGAAGATGAAAAAGGCGTTGTTACTGTTAAACAATTGGGAGCGGGCGAGGTGGAAAAAAGAGCACGAGGGTCGTAAGATTGCTGAGTTACCGGAAGAGGAAGCTGGTGCTGAAATTCATGGGGTCCGGAGTTAGGAGGGCCACTACTGGTGCTGTGGGCAGGCGCGCCGTGAGTCGGAGTCGGAGCTTGCGCCGTCGAAAAAGTTTGTCGAGAGCCGCACACGCGAACGCCTAGACGTGGACGCATGAGCATACGTGTGAATGCCGTAGCTGTCGCTGCGCCTGGAGACGGGCCATGACGAAGGCTAATCGATAGTGTCATGTCAGCTCAGGCTGCAAAGGAGGCTTCAGCTTCAGTTTCTGGTGACTCAAGCCTAGGGAATCCTTCCTGCAAGCTGCTGGGTGAGTCAGCTGGCGCGGGTATGCAATGTAGCTGAGTCTTGGGAACAGAGGACAGGTTGGCGGGTGGCAGCAACAGTTAAAATCCAAAAGTACATATGATTGGTGGCTGCACACGCCTGGTTTCAACTGTCAGCGTAATGAAGGTGGCCAGACAGAAGGCGAAGTATTTGGCGATGCCACACAGTAACCTCGAGGAGAAAGAAAGGGAGGGGGAAGAGCGAGTATTGTTTCAACGGGACTCAACAGGACTCTGCGATTATCGCAGCAATGGTATGGGATCTAGATTTATGGCTAAGCTATGTAGCTGTCAAGAGTATACAGAATCATTCAATTCATGTCGATAGACCTGCATTACTAGCATATAGATTGCTCAAGAGGCCACTTTGCCGGACGTTCGTCGGCATTCCATTTCTTAGCAACGGCACCATGTTTTTTGGCTGGGACTTGGATGAAACGAAACCATGCACACGCATGCATACCTACACCATTCTGGTTTACACTCACGAACCTTTACGCGGCAGCGGAGAATATAGCCGAGATTCATCACACTTAGCGCCAGGTCTACTGCATTCCTGTATGACTCAGGCAATCCATAGGATATTTTAGTAAAATACGAGCCGTTTGGATAGTAGTACGCTGGTTGATACAGTATGTACTTATGGACCTGAGGTTAGGATAGGATGGCGACGAGTATGAGATGGTTCGTCTTCAACATCTCCGGTGTTGTTGGTTCTGGACTTAGTATTTGGGGATATCTAGGTTCCAGTATGAGTCTATGGTTATTGACGAATCCTTTTGTCTCTCTGTGTGTGACTCAGGCCAATATCATGCACTGCGTAGAGAGTTGACGAAGGTATCGAGGTAACTCCGTTTCTACGTTTAGTGCACGATACGAATTAAAAGAGCAGCCCACTCCCTCAATTGAAAGCCAAGTATTTCTTTTTTCCTTACACCTGCAACCCATACCCCCCCAAGCAAAAAATAAAAGGCCGGTTGATTCTCGGCTGCAACTTTTGCCCCGCACAACACTGAAGTCAAGTTGCTGCTTGTCTAGAAAACTCGCTGTCTACCCCACGACAACTGCCACCAAGGAGATCATTTAATCCTCCAAATAAACCGCCAACATGAGACCTATATTGCTCTCAGGTCACGTACGTCACAACCAGTGCAATTTTATGTAGTCTCCTCTCGTCCTGGTCATGCCGGCGCTAACATATTGCGATAACAGGAACGTGCGTTGACGCAGATCAAGTTCAACCGCGACGGCGACCTCCTCTTCTCCGTCGCCAAGGATCAGCATATTTGCGTCTGGTTCAGCCACAATGGCGAGCGCCTGGGCACCTACAAGGGCCACCAGGGTGCCATCTGGACCGTCGACGTGAACCCGGACTCCACCATGATTGCCAGCGGCAGCGCCGACAACACCATCCGCCTCTGGGAGGTCAAGACCGGCCGCCTGCTCAAGACCTGGGAGTTCCCACCGCCGTCAAGCGCGTCGAGTTCAACGAGGAGGGCACCCAGCTGCTGGGCGTCACCGAGAAGCGCATGGGTCACCTGGGCTCCATCGTCGTCCTCAACATCAACCCCGACATCGACGGCGAGCAGAGCGACGAGAAGGAGCTCACCATCGTCTGCGACGAGAGCAAGGCGACCGTGGCTGGCTGGAGCTACATGAACAAGTACATCATCGCTGGCCACGAGGATGGCAGTGTTAGCCAATATGACGCCAAGGTACGCCATTCCTATTTCCCGACTGAACAAGTTCCTTATGTGTCGCATGACTGACAAAATCCACCAATCTAGACCGGCGAGCAGTTGGAGAACCTCCCTATCCACGACCTCAACATGCAACTTACCGACCTCCAGTGGTCAAACGACCGCACCTACTTCATCACCGCTTCCAAAGACAAGACGGCCAAGTTGGTCGCCGCCCGCGACCTGGAAGTCCTCAAGACCTACCCCTCCGACACACCCCTGAACAGTGCCACCATGACCCCGAAGAAGGACTACGTGATTCTGGGTGGCGGCCAGGCCGCCATGGATGTCACCACTACCGCCGCGCGACAGGGTAAATTCGAGGCTCGTTTCACCACAAGATCTTCGAGGACGAGATTGGCCGTGTCCGTGGTCACTTCGGTCCCCTCAACACAGTCGCCGCCGACCCCACCGGCAAGAGCTACGCCAGTGGAGGTGAGGACGGCTACGTGCGCGTCCACCACTTCGACAAGGGATACTTCGACTTCAGCTACGAGGTCGAGCGCGAGAGGCAGAGAGCCATGCAGCAGCAATAGGGCCACTAGCTTCTCCTGGTTTTCTCATCTTTACCCGGTACTTCCCATCAGCTCTCCCCACGCTTCTTCGCACGCGAACTAAAGATGGGGTGGCAAATGACGAGGGAAATGGAATGGACGGATTCGGCGTTGGTAGTCCTCTCTTGTATGTAACGTGGTGGTTCATCTTAATTGCATCTTGTCTGGCGTTAGGGGGAAAGGAACAAAAGATAGTTTCTTTTGCTTTACTTGAGCAGGCGAATCGAAAGACAAAATTTGCGGGGTGCGAAGCAGCTGTTGGACTGCCGTCTAGATAGAATATTAGATGGCAGTTAAGACATGACGATATACCTCACCAGAATTCGAGTCACGTTTATCTGCAAAACGTACTGACACCTACACGACAAACATAGTAGGTAGTTCCGTTTCCTTACTTTTATCTGGGAATAGTTTTGAATGGCGCAAGAGTTCAAATCATGTGCAAAATTCCTTGGTGAAAAGACCCGTCGTTCATAACGCTGCCGTACATCTTTGTTTACCTGTGTCTTTCTCAGGTCTGCTAGAGCAAGCAACAAGCCCAACGACACCATTTGTGTCTATGTAAGTAACCCCAAGCGAAACCAAGTCTGCCATACAAATGACCACCCAGCCTTTTCCCCTACAGGCCCGTTACCTAGTCTCGCCATGCCGATGGCAAGTCCATTATCAGACGAACGGACTCCCTGTACGGAATCTGAAAGGGCCACAATGTGGCGATCGGTGTCTATCAACGGTGAAAGGGGGGCAAAACGATCATCAGAAACCACTGTAACGCCGTTTCATTCCCTTGCGGGAAGGAGAGAAATCCATTCCCGGGGTCTTTTCCCAAGCCATTCAGCCGACCAAATGAAGAGGCGCAGGATAACTCTCGTCAACGTAGTAAACTCAGAACGCCATTAGAATGTGTACACAGGATCCTCTTCCCATGAAGCCCGTGAAATCTAACAACTCGCTACAAAGCAAGCAATAAGCTTATTTCTTCTTCCCCTTGCTCTTACTCTTCGGAGCAGGAGCCGCCGAGGGAGTAGACGCAACACTTGAAGCTCGGGATGAAGGGGCTGCCGAGCTGGCCTTGCTGCCTTTGACATTGTCAAGTGCCTTGTTCTATATTTATGTTAGCATATTAGCCAATGTAGGGAGGATGGGTGAGGGCATAAAACATACCTTGACCCCGTTCTTAGATTTTTTTGGCAGGCGCCATGCCGAGAATGCTATCCTCGTCGTTCTCTTCGTCCTCGGGCTCACGCTTCGCCTTGCCGTTGACGCCATTCTTGCTGGGCTGCATGTCCTCAAACTCCTTCACAACCGTAGTCAAGAGAGTAGTGCAACGCCGGCTGATCTCAACCGGTGTGCGACTTAGGAAGAACCAATCAAAGCGGAACAAGGGGCTGTCGCGAATTTCGTCCCGGATACGATCGTACAGATTCTCGGAATCAAGACCGAGCTTATCAAGCATCACCAGTAGGAAACGATCCTCCTCTTCGGTGTAGACCTTCTTGTTCGTCGTCGAGACCGAATAGTTCACCTTCATTTGCTGCAATGGTACACGGTATTGCTGCATCTTCTTTCGCAGCATGTTCCGCTGGTGCTGTGTCTTGCTGCGTCGCTCTTCACCAGTCTCAATGACCTGCAGGTACTTGTTGTAGTCGGCGACCTCGGTGTACCGCTGCCAAAAGACCTTGGCGAATGCTTTGATCTCCGCTGGCGACTTGCTGTCCACCTCATCTGCCATTTTCTCGTAGCTGGTTTTACCGTACTTGGCAGATCCGTTGATAAATTGCTGGAAATCACGCCTATTCCAATCCCCAAAGCCTTGGGTGGATAGCTTGGCCTTCTCTTCTTGCTCCTCCTCGGTCAATGGTGTGGCATCATCAATTTCCTGCTGGTCAAGAGCACGCTCAGCCTCACGTTCTTCGAGAGTCGATTCGTCGCCATCTGCCAAAGGAACCTTGTAACCGATCTCTTTCCGGTAGTAGGCTGTTTCGCGGTCTTGAAGTTCACGCAGGCGGGCGGGGTAGAACTGGTAATCGTGGACAGGGACCTGCTTAGGAGCTCGGGGAGCCTTTGGCTTGGCCTCTGCTTTCCCGCTATTACCATAGATAGCCTGTCGGTAGAACTTATCGATGGAATATGATTGTTCCTTGCGCTCACGCTTTGCTGGGTTGATCCAAGTCATGCCAATGTCCTTCTTCTTCTCTCCTGCGGCAAAGTTCTCTCCATTCCATACATAAGCGGAACCAGATTCGGAAGAGAAATTCTGCAAGTCATCGAGGCCGAGCGATTCAAACTTGCTGTTGAGCTGTTTAGTACGCGTCTCGCCTTTGGCAAGGATTTGGTCAATATCCTCATCGTCCATTTCTGTGCCCTTTGCCGCCATGCCAGTGGCACCCTTCGTCTGGAACACGTTTTCGGCACCATGTTGAATCATGCTGAGCAACTCGTCCTTGGCAGCTGGGCCCTTGGTTCCTGGTTGAGCACGACCTTGCTGGATGACCAGCTGATCAAGCCGCAACTTCTGTGCTGCTCGTTCCAGCACCTTTTCCTCAATCGCATCCTCGGTAACAAAGCGATAAACAACAACTTGCTTGGTCTGTCCAATACGATGGGCTCGATCCATAGCTTGAAGATCTGCCTGGGGATTCCAGTCGCTGTCGTACAGGATAACGATATCAGCACTGGTTAAGTTGATACCCAAGCCTCCCCGCACGGGTGGTGAGCAGGAAAATGAATTTCTCGGAACCGGGCTTGTTGTATTCGTCAATGGCGGCAATGCGGTCTTCGTGGGCAGTTCCACCATCGATACGGCAGTACTTGTATTCTCTGAATACACAGTAATCCTCTAGGATGTCCAACAGACGGCTCATCTGGGAGAAGATGAGAACTCGGCTGCCCTGCTTCTGGAGACGGCCCAGCAGCTTGTCCATAAGCGCCATCTTGCCCGAGTTGAAGACTAGATGCTCGTCGGTTGTGTAAGGTGGGCCGGGCTCGGCACCCTCAAACAGGTATGGGTGGTTACAGCATTTCCTGAGCTGCATGACAATGTTGAGAAGACGAGTCTTGGATTCTCGCTTTCCGCCGCGCCGTTTACAGCATCGATATCCTTCTCGAGGATCTTCTGGTACCACTTGATCTGCATATCCGACATTCCAATGTACAAGTTGACCTCTTTCTTTGGCAGAAGACTCTTCTCAACATCGGCCTTGACGCGGCGAAGCAAGAACGGCCGGGGTACTCGGTGGAGTTGCTGTACAACGGTATCCTGATCTTGGTCCTGCCCAGAAAACCACTGGTCGAAAGCTTCCGCATCTCCGAAGACATGGGTAGAAGGAAGTTGAGGAGGGCCCAAAGTTCGTGCAGGTTGTTCTGAAGAGGCGTTCCTGTAATAAGCAGTCTATTACGCGAGTTGAACATGCGGATGACCTGCGAGAGTGACGACTCCTCGTTCTTGATACGATGCGCTTCATCGATAATGATGTACTCCCAGGCGAACTTCTTCAGATGCGACTTTTCTCGGAGAATCATCTCGTAACTGGTAATGCAGACGTCGAATTTCTCGTCAACGAGGCGCTCGTTGATCAAGATGTGTCGCTCCTCCTTAGCACCCTGAAGGACCAAGACGTTAACCTCGGGAGTCCACCTCTCGAACTCTCTCTTCCAGTTGTCCAGAGTAGACTTGGGCACAATGACCAGATGGGGACCCTTGATATCCATAATATGTCGTAGGTATCCCAGAAATGAGATGGTCTGTAAGGTCTTTCCGAGACCCATTTCGTCGGCCAAGATACCCGAGATACCGTTCTCGTGCAAAGAAATCATCCAGTTGAGACCAGCTACCTGGTAGTCTCGCATAGTACCTTGGATGAAAGCTGGCGACTCGCGAAAGACCGTCTCGGCTGAACCACCATGGCGCTCGTCCTTTAGAAGCTCAGCATCCTCCTCGGCTTCTGTGCGGCGAACGCGGCCCGTAGCCGCACCACCTTGTCTGGAGCCTTTCTTCTTGTACTTCTTTTCTTCCTCGTTCTGTCGGTCAATCTCGACCATGATGTCCCGAATCTTGGGGTTCGGGTTCGTCTCAATGAAATGTCGGAAAAGGTCGGTCAAACCTAGTAGATAGCGGAATCGGCGGATACTGTCATCTTCCTGTAGTGGGTTAAAATCAGTTAAAAGACCTAAACAGCTTTTCCTGCCCATTACGGGCAATAAAGTAAGTGATTTACCTTTGATTCGCCTAAAGCATCATGCTTCTTTCCAAATATGCTTCGGCGCAGCTGGTTCGCCTCTGATCTCTTCTTGCGGCCATCGACAGGGTCGCCAGCAACACTGCTTGCAGTTGTATTAGGGTTCGTGTCTGAATCGTCAAAAGACTCGTCAACCTCCTAGATTGGCGGTGGTTAGCATAGATGATCACTGCGCGGGCTCTGATTTCCTCGCAAAGATCCAAGGTGAATGGCACGTACCATTGCGTCGCCACGAGACACGGGCTCGGGAGCATCCGGCATTGACGCGTCAGTGTCGACGGCGCTGGGCCTCGAGCGGGGAGCCATGATGTGAGCTGTCCCGCCTCGGATTGGGTAGAAGTGGTGAAGGTTGGAGTTACAACTGTAATTCACAAGCACTCAACGCGACCCGACGCGGTTTATCACAAGTCGCGACGCGCTCAGGAAATGGCGCCAATCTAGTGGTGCAAGGCGAGGATGTGTGCGTTTGCAAAGGAGGGATGAGGTAGGATGGTGAGGGACTGTTGTTAAAAATCCCAGACGCGTTGAATGGGGTATGCAAGGAGGGAGTAAGGAAGGTGAAGAAGCACGGCACTTAACGTTAGGTCAAGGAAAAGATTGGTAGCTGGTTTAGAGTGGGGCAGGTTGATGAGAGTGACAGCAAGCCGCCTCCTACCCCCTCCGGCCACCCCACGTACCTACCTAGACAAAGGGAAGAAAGATATGTACTTATGGAGCAGAATTCAGAGGGCTCTCAACCACCCCTTCGTGGGACTGTATTGCATATCCATGGCCATCACTTCTAATAAAAACACTATTCATATCTACCATGACCTCCATGGATTTATAGCGGTATACTATAAGAGCCTCGGTATACCGTTCCAGCTTCTAACCGTATCTCCCTTCCCTCTCGATGGATCAGCTTACCCATCCACCTTCAACCTGCATCGCCCGAGTCAGAATGATACAGCTTGGAGATGCTCACTAATGGCACATGGTATGCCCCAATGTTCAATATTGGAGTGATGGCGAATTGCTAGCAGCAAGGGACATGAAGCCGAGTTTCCTATCCCAACCCAGCCTCCCTGGGAGCTCCGTGATTAGAGTAGCCATGATTAGAACAAGCTCCTGTCTTGATGTGACTTCTCTAAACAGTTATTTCCCTTGCGTTTGTCTGATTGCGAGGAATGGCAGCTATTGCTGAGGTTGGTCTTGGGACCCTCGGATTGATGATATGTTAGCCATGCCCACTCATATCTCAGGTTAGATGTAAGTACATGTGTCAAGATCAATCCGAATTAGAAAACAATTGGCAATAAAGCACGATACGTGCAAACTTTACCAGGAACCTGTATGTAATGCAGATTGAACCGCATCGTCTTGTCAAAGTAGACTCAAGTGGCATATTTCTACTGGCCCATCCGGAGTATACACGGCCTTGGCGAGGACTCCTCTTGATATCACCACCGTGTACAATATTTCGTCCCGGAGGTTCGAGCTACAATGTCACTCTGTCGGAAGACAATTACGGTCTCATCGAGTTCGAAGTGATGATATACTTATTTGCTCTGCTTGTAGCAGCTTCACCTTCCGCAATGGAGGTAGCAGAAGTGCGTGCATGTATGAGGTCCAAATCCCGAAAGCCCAATAAGGATTGTCGACCAATCAGACATGAGAGGGCCAACGCTAAGCCCATTTCAGCAAAGGCCAGCAATTCTACTGTACCTGTCTACTCCGTACCGGCCCTGCCCAGGAACTAAAAGCCATGCGCCAGGGGTGCGCACGGATACACAATTCACTTCAACTTGATCTTCGGAATCGTGGATTGATGCGGGCCGAAATACAGCTGATGTGCAGCAATTGATTGGATCATCCTCCCTTCGATTAAAGGTACGTACAACATTGAATGCACTAAATTAACCTGTTATGTAGTCGGCCGCACGGGGCGGCAACGTGCTGCAATCTCACCTCTCAGCCAAGCCCAAGCCCATCATCACGAGCAAAGGGGAGTCTCGGAGTCAGTCCATCGATCAACTTCTTCTCCTTGCCATCCATCACTTGCACCACCATCGGCTGCCCCCATCTCTCCTTCTCCCAAATACCCGACTTCGTTCAACGTACGAATCAATCTGAAGAGACGTTATTTATATACCTACTTCGCATGCACGTCTCTAGAGCGACCCTTGTCTTTGTTACAGTGATCGGTTGCTTTTGGGCCTCTGTACCTAGTAGGCTGGTAGATTCCTGAATCGCCTACCTACCCCATAACCACCCCTCCGATTCCATATTCGTGGCCCACCGGGTCCCCCAACATCGGCGACGAAAGACAGCAAGCCCGCCCCCACTGTGAACAACAGACTTCCTTCCAGTCATCGCTTTTGCGCTACAACTGCATTTTGCTTACCGCCACATCATCCGAATTACGCTTACCCAGTCCGAAACTACCTGGGCAATCCGTACGGCTCATCGCCCAACTACCGACAATTCCACGATCAAAGAAGAGGCAAGACACTGGCCTGGGGCTCGCTCATCAGCAGAGGCAATCATGGACAGCAACATGCGGGGCACGTCGCCAACAAAGACTCCTGCCGCTGGCCTCGATTCGCCAGAGCAACTTATGGATGCTTTCAAGAACGCTGCCTTGTCCGTCACAAAACTATATAAAACATCGGCCGCGGCACAGACTAAAGCCCGCTCCGATGGCTACCAGGACTGCCTCGAGGACCTGCTGGCTTTCCTCGAAAAACAGAACATCGGCCTGGCCGATGGGGAAGGACGACAGATCCGGCTATGGGTCAACGAGCGATATGAGGGGCGAGATGGCTCGTCTCAGCCGCTCGACAGCGAGGACGAAGTGGAAAACATGAAAACCGAGGCTGCTCCGGCACCCGATCTGCATCGTTCGAACAGCAACGCCAACCTGCCAGCACCTCAACAACCACAACAGCAACATGACGTGAGGACGAACTCGGCCCCGCCTGCTCCAACCTCGGATCTCGTCAACCCCAAGATTGCCGGCAGCGTCCATGTAGCTGCTCCACCACCCCATTTCGTGGTACCAACCCAAGACACCTTCACGTTTCAGTCTTCGATGGCCTATCCTTCAGAGTCGGACCTTAATATCGCCAACCTCGACTTGTCGGACAACCGTTCCAATGATGCCGCCAACCACCACCCCGCTACACAGAACTTTCGGCCCAAACCTAGCAGGTCTGGTGCCCGCCCCAAGACAGGCCATATCAGCAAGACGACAGGCAAGCGTAAGATCAACTTGGCCGAGCTATTCGACGTAGGCAAGGATCTATTTGGTGGCAACGGCGGAGGAAAACGCAGCAGACACACATGATGGGCATCTCGGATGTCTTTTCGTTTACGCACTCGTCCGTCCATTACTCATGTGCCTGCTTTACCTATCTGCCGATTGGCTTTGGGTCTATCAACGGACCTGGATTTACCAATACGCTTCGGGGTATAGACATGGTAGAACGGCGTATGCGTCTCTTTCCTATTGCATTCATATCTGGCATGGCATGGCGGGGGCATTATGTGGTACTGGGGAGCATCCTGGGGAGTTTTTGAAGACGCCACCAACCTTTTCGTTCTTGGCCGGTTGCATAGGAAAGGGGGGTTTTATGGTCTTTATTTGTCAAGGGATACAGATTCATCGATTATATGGCTTGCTTTCTACTACTATGTTGGCTCTCTGGATCAACCCATGCTAGAGAGTCCGCGGGAGGTTCACCTTGTCCGCGACTTGTACATAGAGAAATGCGTCCTTACTTCGATAGCATAAAGAGCGAATTCTTAGACGGAGCAAATAGCAACTCGTATAGCGACTCTTTCTAGATGGTTATGTACCTGTTAGACTATCCGCTAACAATATCGGTTCATAGTTATTAATGTATTTGAGATTTAACTCATAATATCTATCCATCGAGCATCACAGTACATCAACACCACGGCTCTCGATCCGAGGTGCTGATAATCCCAACACACGACTTTTGGTAGGGACTGCCCTAAGTTTGCGGGGAAGAAAAGTACAATATCTTTAAGACGTGATGATGTTGCACTTGAATCAGTTTTGAGCACAGTCTTTGTTGTGAGGTTAGTCTCATATACGTGGTCACGCTGTAGGGGTGCCACACGTTTGCGATTGATTGTCTAGACCCCCAAGACCTACGCACACATCGATTTATAAAATATTTCCAGTTCAGTTACTATTATTTATGTTAGTTACTTAACATCGCCGCTCACGAAGTTGCAAGCGTTGTTAAAACATTTGGGTGAGTTCAAAATTGTGATATTTCATAACCACTATAAATTGCTTCCAAATCTGTCCCAACTCACATAGAGCCTTCATCATAATCGTCGTAATTGGTATCATCGTATAGTACAATCCAGAATCATCTCTCTATCTTCGACCCAGCGACCATGCTGTTGTGGGGGTATCATTATCATACAACTCTCATGCCGTTCAAGACATGTCATCCTCCTCATTAGCTTCGCCAGTTTGTCTCTTCCCCGTCTAATAGTGACGACCGGTGCGGTGACTACCGCGGCCATCTGTGCCGTGCATGCGGCGAGTACCAGCGGCCTGTGATGCATTAGTATTTTGTATGTCCAATGTAGGATTACGGTAGATGGGAGGAGGGCGACTAGGTGCTCACCTTCTGGCCGGGGCGGCGTGTCAAAGAGCCCTTGAGCTTCAACATGGCTCCGCTGATCTTGTCACCGAGAGTGGCGTGACGCTTCTGGTGGTGTACGACCTTTTTGCGTCCGAAGAGGCCGCGTCTGCGGGTGGTGGTGGTAGTGGTAGTGTGGTGGTGAGGCATGATGGTTGGTTTGATTGTGTATATAGGTAGGGAGATAGGTAAATCTACGTTACGTTGTGCTTGATAGGGCGGAGTGGTTCAGAGTTGTTATTGTGTCTGTTATGGTATGGAGAGGAGAGGCAGAAATTATCTAAGTGAGGAATACCTTACAGTCTTATACCCATCATCTACAGGCGTCGCAAACAAAGTCTAGATTTCCCCAAGTCCATCATCATCCAGATCTACCATGACATCAAGCCCTACGTAGCATCCTGAAGATCGACGTTCGCAGACAAACAGGGAAAAGTGTTGGTGTGCTAGGCATTGCCTGCATTGGGACCCCAATCAAGGAACAGCTATTTGCGATCCGGTGATCTAATCGAGGGATAGACTTCCCTGCCTGTTTCCGAAAGCAGGAGACCCTTCCTTCGGAGTCATCCTTATCGGACCCTTGGGGTAAACCTCCTAACAGGTTTTTCTGGCTGCTTTCGATCAGCGATATGATCAAAGTCGCAAAGGCTGAAGGGGGGTCGGTCGCACAATACGCACCAAAAGACCAAACATGTCGATAGGTACAGTAGGCGCATTAGGACCCCTATGACGCTAGAACCCGGAGAATTGATTGGCCAGCACTTGACGCAAGGGTCGGAGGGTGGAGATTGTTTACAGCCGCTATGTGGCTGGGCATGATGTCATGGCGGTAAGCCACATATTGCTTTTCATTAAGCCTGGAAGCTCTTATCATCTGGGCACAGCCAACACAACACAACAGATTTATAGTTTTGGCTCGCTCCGAGTGACGACAGCCTCGCAAGCTTAAAGGAGGTGTGCGTGCTTGTGTCACCTGTTTTGGATTATGTGGCTAGGTAAAAAAATAGAGTTGGCTTGGGGATTGGCTCCAGTGACGGCCCGTGAAACATATCAATGTTGCTAAACTTGGAGTTGGTCCGCATACATGCCTCAAGGTTCTCCCAGCTGTGTAGGGAGAGCATGATGTTGTTCCCAGGAAACGAAACCAACCAGGCCTATGGGCAAAGCCAATAATTCACACGATCCCAATACTCATAAGCTTCAACATCATTGCTATTGAACACACAAATACATTTTTGTTGCGCGACATTGCATGGTTGGTTGTCGTCTTACGGGACCATCGTCCAACCTTCAGGAGCTCGTCAGATTCCTCTTGATCGTAGCCACATCCTCTGCCGAAAAGCCAAGTTTCTCTGTCACAAACTTCTCGAAGCCGCCATATTCTCTCTGCACACCGTTGACGAACGCATTCCAGCTGGCCGCCGTCAGGCTGCAAAGGTTTAAGAATCCCGGTTGATCCTCGCTCTTAGCATGGGTTTCGGCCATGGCGAACGCAACGAGATGCTTCCGTACGGGCTCGGTGCCAATGCGAGAAAGCAAGTAGTCGAGAGTGATGGTGTCTGGTGACGCGCCAGCAAGGGCGAGGAGGAGCCCGGAAATCACACCTGTTCTGTCCCGTCCAGCTGTTCACAGCATAAGCACTGTCCTACGAATACTTATCAAGGTTTTTCTTACCGGTGCAGTGGTACATGAAAGGTTCCGAAGGCCTATCTCGGATGTGCTTCAGTATATCCTTCCAGACTGTAGAGTACACATCGATGAGCTCGAGATACATGTCCTCGTAACCCTTCTCGCCGACTCCTGAGACGAATTTGTCCAAGTCGGGCGTGGAGTCTGGCCGCGCATTCCGATGCCACGTGTTTTCAATGCCCTCGATCTCGGGGTCTGGACCCTTCTGTCGCTCCCCGAGTGAGCGCACATTAAAGACTCGCTTGATTCCCAGCTTGCCTGACATGACGGCCTTGCCGTTATCTATTAGCGCGGTGAGAGCACCGCTCCGGTATATGAAACCTGCCCGGACAGGGCTGTCCGGCACTAAACCCAGATCGCGAGTGTTGAAGGTTCCGTCGAGGAAGACAAACGGAGGATTGGTGATGATGGGGCCATACTGCTCTTTAGGGATCTCTTGGGAAGTGTCTGTTTCGGCAAGCTTGCGAAGTTCGGTTACGTTCGACATGGTGTACTAACGGTTTGTCGACTGTGTCTTATCAGCTTAATATATCATAATATTGTAAATAGGCAATCTTATAAGTCTCGTAAGTTGTATGGTGTTCGTATGGCTTTGTCGAACACATTATTGGGGCTTTCACTTAGTAACAAGAGCAAATAGGTGTTTATCGTTCGACATTACTCAACTTGGCCTACATACGAGCTGAGGACCCTTGCTTGCCATTAGGCGCCCTTATTTCGCTTGGTCGCATTACCCCGCCCCCGCAGTATATTTGAGAGAACTGGTAGATTCCAGTTATGTAGACAAACAGACACCTTGAAGCAACTACATTCATCAACATCAATCATTACCTACTTTAGGCAGGTGCAGCAGGAACGATGCGCCCCATAAGCAACGGCGATTGTGGCTATGAGAAGTTTGGGGAAAAGAAAAGAAAAAATCAAAGGAGGAAGCGGCCAGGCCTAGACAAGGATAGCCTGGGCCCAAAGTTAAGCTCATGGCGTACCTGACTAGAGCAGCCTACTCACTTTACGCACGATACAACTACGGAATAGTATGTGTAATATAGTAGAGCTTCTACTACTGTTAGGTACGCGAGAGTTGACATGCGTTGATACATGTATGTGTCACCGTGTGTACATACATAATGCAACATATATAATGGAGGTCAGTCAGTGCACATCTCATGCAGATAAACCCCGAGTGAATGTTAACAATTCAGATGGGCAACCAAATCTGCAAGTTCCAGTGGGTCCTGCCGAATTCGGATGCATGCTTCTTGCTTGTTGGTTGGCGCTTGCCCGCATCGAATCGACATCACAACACAGAACAACTTACACTTACACTCCTTGACAATCACCAAGACTGGTAGACTTTTTTCAAGACAGCCTTGTCGCCTCTGTTTAGTGCATTCCGTCCTTGAGAGGTGAGGCATCAGGATGGGCTGGTTTGGATCGCCTCGCCCCGAGGCGGGAAGCCCTTTCTGGCTGTATACTTCGGCCGCGGTAGTAGGCATTGCTGGCTATGTCGGGTACCGTCAAGGCGTCGCAGACCACTTCTTCTCCGAGACGCACTGCTACCAGTCCGTCAGAACCCACTCTGCAACCGAGCCATATGTTGACTGCTTCACGGTATCACCCTCTGGCACCTTCTCCAAGGTCTTCCAGTCGGAACCGAACTCCGCGCTGGCCAAGTCTGCCCAGCTGGGTCACGTCATTCCAGGGCTGTGGGACGGTCATGGACACCTCCTCCAGTACGGCGAGTTCCTGAACTCGGTTGATCTTTTCGGCTCTTCCTCCTTCGACCAAGTCAGGAGTCGTGTCAAAGACTACCTTGCCGAGAACCCTGGCTCGGGCTCTGCGCAGGAATGGATCCGCGGCGTTGGTTGGGACCAGATGGCGCTCGGCCACATGCCCACAGCTGTGAGTAGTGGCCGCAGCTGGGCCACCTGGCTACAATGATGATGAACCTACCTGCTGACCGTTCCTCTAGGCAGATCTTTTGGAGGACAGCGCACTGAAGGATCTATATATCATGCTTGACAGAGTTGACGTGCATTGCATCTGGGTCTCTCAGGCAGTGCTGGATCTTCTTCCCGAGTCGCTGCCCGACGTTCCAGGTGGGGAGATTGTGAGAGACCCGGGTATGGGCGTTTTCTGCGACAATGCCATGGATGTGGTCATGGACATTTGGCCCAAGCCAGACAGCAAGAAAAAAACAGAGGTTTGTCAAGAGCGCCATGTCTAAGCTCAATGAATTCGGTTTGGTCGGCATGCATGATGCCGGCGTCACGCCCCGGGAACCTGAAGCTTTTCCGAGATCTCGCAGGAACGGATGACTGGTCAGTTCGAGTCTACGCCATGATTGAATGCGATGAGCGGAACACATTCTGTGGCGAAGCAGTGGAACAATTCGTTCATGCGGATGGGTTTCTTAGTATAAGGAGCGTCAAGTTGTTTGCCGACGGTGCTCTTGGGAGCTGGGGAAGCGCCATGCTCGAGCCCTACAGCGACCGGCCCGACACTACTGGATCCCTCCTTATCAACGCCACCGAGTTGACCAGAGTCGCCTCGGCTTGGGCAAAAGAAGGTTACCAGGTCAACATACACGCTATTGGAGACCTCGCCAACCGAAACGCTGTAGACTCCATGACCGCTGCTCTGGAGCTCGTATGTCCTGATCAGTCCTTGTCGGAATGTCAGTCACAGAGACGTTTTCGAATCGAGCATTCTCAGATTATCCACCCAGATGATCAACGCCGAATGCATTCCATCGGTATCATACCCTCGATCCAGCCCACGCATGCGACGTCGGACATGGCGTATGCCGAGAAGCGACTGGGCAAGGAAAGGACAGACCATGAAGCATATCGAATGCGGTCCTTGTTAGGTATCCGGCCAGTGCTGGGTAGCGATTTCCCCGTGGAGCCGTCAGATCCTTTCCAGGGCATCTATGCTGCAGTGACTCGAAGGAACCCACATACCGGGCGCGGCACGGATGACTCCCGGAAGGCTGGCAGAAACAGGAGTCATTGAACCTCGACCAGGCTGTCCGAGGATTTAGCGAGGGCCCAGCTTTTGCTGGATTTATGGAAGGCAAAGCTGGAGCGATTAGAAAAGGGGCCTTTGCCGATTGGGTCGTGCTTGACACGCCTGTGGAAGAGATCGACATCGAAGACTTCCGGTCTCTTAGAGTGAAAGGAAACTTGGGTTGGTGGTAGAAGAGTGTACAAGAGAAACTGAAGGGGAGTACACTGTGGCATCCTGTCTTTTGAAAGACGATGGGTTCGACAAGGCACAATAAAGTCATGGTCATTGAGAATCCTAGAATAACGATGCAGAACTAGAATAGAATGGTCAGCTGCATGTACAGTAAACTTGATGAAGGGCCACAAATATTTGCACTCGGTCTATTCATCTATTTTTAGAAGTGTATCCTTCGTCCACCGGGGACCACGGTTTCATGAAGAAAGGGGGGCTTCCCAATGTTATCACGGTAGCACGTAGCTTACCCTCGAATTCCCCTTTGCGCGGCTGATCTTCCTCACGTTGGTCTGGCCGCACAGCCTGGTGCTGTCGACGTGGGTGCCGCCGCACGGGTAGACCTCGGCGCCGACGATGTCGACGACGCGGAACTTCTCGTCGTCGGCCATGCCCATGGCGCGGCGGTCGGGGATGAGCCGCTCGAGCCCGCGGGTCCGGAAGTCGGCCTCGTCCCACCAGCCGATCTCGACGGGCAGGTCCGCGGCCACGCACTCGTCGACGCGCCGCTGGATCGCCTCCTTCCACTGGCCGTCGATCAGGCCCGCGAACTCGCACGCCGCCGCCGCGGGGAAGTGCGACGCCTTCAGCTCGTCGAAGCCGGCTACCTCGTGCTCCAGCAGGCGGCGCACGGCGGCGCCTAGGACGTGGCCGGCCGTGTGGTAGCGCGAGTACAGGAGGCGCTTTTCGGCGTCGATGGTTTGGGTCACTGTCTCGCCTGGCTGGAAGAAGGTGGTGGTGGGTTTGGTGTTGTTGGCGCCGTTTTCGTTGCCGGGGAGGAGGAACTGGCCAAAGTGCAGGACCTCCCCCTCGCTCGCGGCGCTCATACGCACCGCGGACACGGAAAAGCGCACGCCGCTGCCGCTACCGCTCTCCATGGACCCGACGTCGCTGGGCTGGCCGCCGCCCTGCGGGTGGAAGATGGTCTGTTCCGTCACGACGACGTGGTGGCGTTCGCCTGCCTCGGCGTCTCCTTCCAGGACGGCGCCCTTGAAGAGCGCCTTGTTGGACTCCTCGAGCGAGGCGTAGGACCGCACGGCCGTGACGGCGGTCTGCAGGGTGTGGAGGTGGGCATTGCGCTGGAAGGCGAGGTATGTGCGCTGCATCGTCACGTATGTATGTGAGGTAGAGAACGAATCGATCAAGTGTTTTATATGGGGGGTGGCTGAGATGTATTGGGCTTCCCCCTTCCCCACTTCTTCTTCTTCTTCTTTTTTCTCTGTATTCTAGGCTTTTGTGACTTTTCCGTGTAGATGACTAAATTCAAGCGAAGAAGAAGAAATCAATGATTCACCGTTGGCAATCCAACGTGTAGTGGTGGTGGTGATTCTACTCGTGACTGCTTATTTCTATCGACTTAAACTACTGAAGCACGAAACACGTTCTGACTAGCCCTAAATGGCAGGTGCGAATGACATTGCAGGAAGGGCGCAAAGGCGCTACTTGTAGAGATTCGACGAGGTGCAACCCATTCTCACCTATATCGGACCAATCTCAAGTTTCGAAAAGCTCTACACTCTACATAGTATTCCATTCCATGCATTCCAAATCATACCAAGAATCCTCTCTCCTTTCTTGGGAAAGGTATGTAGAGGCACCATCAACCCAGATGCCCAATCTAACTGTCTCGCCATTGTAGTAGTCTATTGTGATAATTTTCGAGCCACTAAACAGGCTCAGGGGATCTAGAAGCATTTCAGTACGACCTCTAACGATGTGACGAAGGACCAGCCGTTATCACTGACCGCACCCTCCCAAATGTGTCAAAAGGAACCACCTGGGCCCGGATGAAGGAGTCTCGATAGTGCGGATTCAGGCCCCCCACGCGCCGACATCTGTCCTCCACTTCCGGCGCGCTGCCGCACTTCGTGGTCGTGGTCATATCGCTGTATTTGCTATCCGCCCGGCTGGCCCGCCGTTCGCCCAGCCGCCACCCCAGCGGCGAGGCGGGGCACAGGGCGGGATCGTACGTGCGGTCGCCGTCGCCGTCGGCGTGGTGGTGGTGGTGGTCGCACGCGAGCGAGCTGCGGAGCGTGCGCTCGATCCGGATGTCCCTCGTCACCATGATGCCCTTGCTGGAGGCGCCCAGGGAAGCAGACGAAGGAGAAGAGGAAGGCGGCGGCGACGACGACAAATACGACCCCGCGATGGGGATGGCGGCGCAGACCGTCGCGCCGTTCACCTCAAGCACGGCGAGCATGACGATCGTCGGCGCGTTCCAGGTCGGGTCGAACGTGGGGTAGGCTCCTGATTTGGCCCACATGAGTTGGACGTGGACGAGCCGCCAGATCGCCATGGAGTTGACACTAAGTCAGGGGCAGGAGGAGAACACGAAGATTAGCCAACCAGCCAACAACATACGACCCAACTAGCATGAACCGCCCTGTGGGACGACCCGCCATCAATTTGCAACGCGGGGAAGAATGGGAAAGGGAGAGAAGAATACGGAGTAATAATAGAATTAAAAAAAAGGTCACGACCTGGTGTTACTCACAATCCACCCATGATCAGCATCGCTGTCAGGCTTAACCTCGAGCGGAAATCGACTCCCTTACGGAAGTACAGCGGAAGGGCGACAAGCAAGACGACGATGTTCAACATGACGTTGGTGCCAAAGACCGTGATAAAGGTGTGGTAGAGGCCCTCGACGGTCGAAGCCCCAAATCCGTAGCAGCTGGCCCGCCCCGGCGGCCGAGACGTGTCCCAGAGGGCCACGGGCGGGAAGCAGGGGAACCAGGCCATGAACGAGATGACGAACCCGTAGAGCAGGGTGAAGACGATGAGGCCCTGGCACATCCTCATCATCTTGGGCCGGTCCGGGAACATGCGGAGGTATTGGAACAGCAGGGCGAATTTGACACGGATACCGGACAGGACGAATGTGCCCATGCCGACGTAGTGTAGCTTTTTGTTCGTCACGTCCACTCGTTAGCATCTTCCAAGGGGGGGGCCATGTATGAAATTGGTATTGGCATGCAAGTGGGCTATTCTTACAAGCAGGAAACTGGCCAGCTCCATGGAGGAAATTTCGACAACGTGCTGACCCATGCCGTGATCCGTAGCTGTGGGCAAGTAAGTTATTAGCAAGTTTTCTATGTCTGCGGCCTTCCTCACTGCAACGTACATATGCACATTATGGTCGAGCCGGCGATACAACAGATCTAGTTCAGGTGGTGGGACCTGGATGTCAGCTGGGCTCCGTTCCCTTCACCTCTCTGCAAAGTTGATGTCGGAAGCCTGGCTGGACGTACTAAGACGGCGAGGACGAGATAGTCATCCCACCACCAGGATCGTACAATCTTCGCACGCGAATATAACCTGGCTCCCGCGCATGCAAAAGTCAATGCCTTGGAGAGGAAAAGCGAAATCAGCATCTGTTGTGTCACTACGCCTGGACCCCCCCCCCATAGTGGCGGGGGGCGGGTTATTAGGATTGTCGGGTCGTACCTGAACGCTAACGGTGATGCCAATGATATTGGATCTCCGGTTCCACGACGGCTGCGGTTCGTCGAGGTTGTTGTAGGCACCGGCCAGGCTGGCTTTCACCAATTCCGCTGAGCCGGACATGGTCTCTTTCGGGGCTTTTCTTTTTCTGCTGAAACCGGCAGCGGTGGGGTCTAGCAGGAGTCTTGGCCTATTTGGTTCCGAGGCCATATAGAAACGCACGATCAGATAAAAGAAGACGCAGACAACGAACACGAAGAAGGACAAGTGTATATGGAAATAATAAGATAAGGCTCAAGACATCTTTCATTCATCAGGGAAGAGGTGTATGTTTCGTTTGATCGCGATCGCAATAGGCATCTACAGTATCTGCCTCGATGATGCGTCTACATACCTGCTAAGTGCGTGCGCCCTCGAGAGTTGCGTCTGATATCCATGACTCGCACTCCCAGCCATCACGATGGCAACTAGGCGGGATAGTCACCACTCAGCGCGAACACCAACAGGGCTGCTCGCACCGAGAGATCGCATCCCACAAACCCGGCTGGCGATATCGTCTTCGATCCTCCGGGGATTCGATCTGCCACCGGGCTCAATGATCGCGAACATCATCGTAGTATCTATTGGCCTGACCACTGGATCGTTCTGGACCTACAGCTGGAGGACACCAAGCCAGGAGATGTCCGTGTGTGGGTGAAACCACGGCGAGTCGGCACATGTCCAACTAGAGTTCATGCTAGGTTACAGATAGAATCGCACAACGTGTCGTTCTGATAGAACTACCGAGAGTATTGACTAGCTACAGGTCTGCATCCCAGGAGAGAACGAGTCGTGGTTAGCATCCCTTCAGGCCTTTTTATTCGTTGTTGGGTCGCTTCAGGTGAATGATCAAGCCACCGCAGTACTGGTGCGGGGGCTATGCACAAGAGTGAGAGAGCTTCATGCCTGCTATAGTAGATAACATGTAACTATTAGTAACAAGCCCCTCCTCACCCCTCCTTACTTCGGACGAAATAGGAACGGGAAGGAGAGTTTGAATCTTGCAAAGCATGTAGCGCCAGCCAGCCAGCAACCTAAATCTACCCGCGCGCCGGCCTAATGCACCCGTCTCAACTGCACGCGGAACCCCCGCAGATCCAAGCCCCTCGCCGCCCCGTCCTCGCCCACGCTCGCCACGACATCGTCGAGCGTGTTGAACTTGTAGATGACCCGGTCGAGCTCGGCCCAGACGTAGCCGCTGTCGAGCTCGGCGTTCTGCTGCGGCGTGCCCGTGTCCCAGTGCGCCCGCCAGGACACCAACTGCTGGGGGCCGCCGCCGCTGGACCCGGCCTTCAGCCCTCTCGGGTACAGCCGGCACGGCGTGTCGACGCCCTCGACGAAGCGGCCGTCCATGTTGGCGTAGTTGGCGTAGTTCGCGTTGACGTCGACGCCGCGCACGACCCAATCCGTGACCCGGAGGCCGGGCCCGGTCTCGTCGACCGCGAGCGTCATGGTCGAGTTAGTCGCCGGGTCCGCGTACGTGCCGGCCATGGTGGCACGCGCCTCGGCCTTGCCGGCCTTCTCGAGGGCCGGCAGCAGGTGCCGGACCGCGTCGGAGCACAGCCGGAAGACGGCGGCCGAGCCGGCCTCGAAGCCGGCCGTCAGGATGCTGGCGACCATGCCGTAGTCGGGCACGAGGCAGAAGGTGGCGTCGTAGCCCCATATGTCGCCCGTCTTGGTGTAGATCTCGACGAGCCGCCCGTCGGCCGTGACGTTGTCGGCGCGGAAGATCTCCCAGGGCTCGCCCAGCAGCAGGCCGGCCGACGAGGTCGCGATCTGGGGCTTCATCCATTTCCGCGTCTGCGACGGCGTGAGCAGTTTGTTGAACAGGATGGCGGTGCCCAGGGTCAGGAAGTCGTTAGTACTGGTGTAGAACCCACCGGCCCTGTTCGACTTCTCGTTCAGTCCTGGAGTAGAATTAGGGGCAACCACTTGTGTGCAGGGCAAACTCACGAGCTAAACCAGGGTCCAAAATCGTAGTCCCACCAGTTCATTTCAGGGGTTGTGTCTGGGATGAAGCCCCTTTTCGTGTCGCTCGGTGGTCGGCTGGGGAAGGTGGATGTCAAGCCAAGAGGGTCCAGAATGGTGTCTTGGATGTAGTCGTCGAACGACTTTCCGGATACAGCCTCTATGACAAGGGAAAGAATGCCTATACCCACGTTTGAATACACGACCGACGTGAATGGGCCATACACAGAATGGTGTTTGCCAAAATCGCGATAGAGCTCAGAAGTAGTACATGGCGGAAGAAGGAGAGTACCACCACAATCAGGCCCCGGATCGCCAGGTAGGGCAGGCCGCCCGAGTTCTGTCCAATTCCCGGGGGAGTTGGCCAACTCGAGGGCCACTTGGGGCAAGTTAGCCATTTGCTTTCTTTGTATGTTTCGCGGAAGGTGAGAAGGGAACATGGATGCCCACAGTCAGAACCAAGACCAGACTGATGCGATGCTATAGATCCAAGCGTTATTTCGTCCCAGTCCGGTGTCGTGATTTCGTTGACTGGCTCCCCTGGCTCACGCCTCAGGTTCCGTAGCTGGGGCAAGTACTTGGTCACGGGGTCGTCCATGCGGACTCCATCCAAGAGCATGACACCGAGCACAGTATAGAGCTTGGATATACTGGCGATCCTATACACGGTGTCGGCATCCACCTTATGGGTGTCCGAGGTATTGAAGTGCGGAGGAGTGTAATGAAAGCTGAAGAAGGGTTCATCTTCCTGTATTGATTTGACGGCAACCGAAACCGCCGAGGCATTGTAGCCCGCGGTGAGGGCGTTCAGACTACCCTCGAAAGACTTGACAGCAGCTTGCACGTCCGGGTCTGCCGATGGTCTGACTGGAGCAGGAAGCACCGGGCCCAAAGGCGGACAGGGGCCAAGGGATACAGCCAAGGCTACACCGCTCAAGGTCGTCCAAGTGAACGCTGCAGCGGCCGCGAGACGACGCTTTGAAAGACGCATTTTACCAGATAAGGAAGGGCTGGAAGATGTATTCTTGCTGCCGAGAGAGAACATGACAAGAAACACTTGCAACGGCATATCTTCCTGTAGTATTTATATACAAGAAAGTCCATCGGGTTTAGAGGGCTTCCCTGTCCAGTAAGGGTGTTTTCCTTAGCGAGTGGTTACCTATGCCTTGCATGATGGTACGGCGATGCGATTGGCACAAGACGCAACTATCGTCAACATGATGGGTTGTATGTTACACGGATGAGGCTAGAGGGCGGAGATCGACTTCCTGTTGTGGCAAGGATGATAGCAAGACAAACTGCCGGGAATGCCAGATACGACGTCGACCAATCCCCTGTTGACGTGCGGAATCGTACAACCTTGGAGACTTATGCCCGGATTGGCACGACGACTTTGGAGATCGGGGCAGGCAAGCGTGTTGAAGGATGGGCCCCCGTGACTTTCCTCTTTGGCTGATTACCATAGAATCAACCGGTGAGAGTGAGATGGGTTTGATTCGATTTCAAGCAGACTGTGCTTGACAGAGCTCTTCATACATCTGGGCATACGCTTGCATGTACATGTACAGTATGTTGTACGAATCGGTAGGTTACAGATCTCGCTTCGCTGCAGTGTAACCACATCAGCCCACGACCTGGAATATATTAACCTTGAGTCGCCTATTTTCAAAGAGGCATGCATAGTCGTACCAGAAGCCCACGAACGATGCATCTTGTAAATGTCGCTACTCTTGGGGCTGCCAAGTAAGAAGGACACAAGGAAGGGACGAGACATTTCCAGTCTTGTCATCGAAGCATATCAAACCTACGTTCTGATCCTGCATGTGTATGCATATCTCCCTGCAGCGTGGCTAGCCCTGTGGTACAACAAACAAAAGCAAACAGCGTTATACCCATGGACCACCGAAGAGGCGACGCCACTGTCGAATAGAAGCCTGTTTCGCGCGCCAACACCGAACAAAGGGCTGAACCAACTTTTTTCTTTTCCCGTCTTCCCCTCAAGCCACTGACTGGGCCATGCGGTTTGGTGCCTTTGCCGAAGACTATAGAGAAATGAGGGGTTATGTAGCAAACAGCCGGGAAGCACCATTGGGGGAAGGAGGGAAACTCGATGCCCACAGAGTTTCCAGGCCGGCCTGGGCATTTGAAGCATAGCCGTCCTTAACCACCCCTCCCTCCGACCCCCAGCCGCCTCTTTTGGAGACCGGTCTGCTGCTGCCTCTATGAGGACTGTGGTTGGAAATAGCCAGCTTTGTGCTTTGGACATAGGTGATAAGCTTTACCACCGGACACAGACGTGTTCACGGCCACCAACAAGGGATTCCTGGGTGAGGAGACCCAGTGTCTAGTGGGAGGAACCTGGGGCAGTATATGGATAGAAATATATAGACATATGTGTTACACTCAAAAGATCACCAACTCATATAACACGAAGGCGTGTGTAGCCAACTCATTGCTAACTGATTGGCACCATGAATCGATGCCCCAGGCTCGGGGCTTCCATACTCATGCGCAAAAGGGGGTATCCGAAACTTCGTAGGTAATCGCGCTCAACGCTCAAAAGCCACGCAATGAACGATACCAAACCAGACCCTGAAATAAATAAAAAACTTTCTCCTCATGCCCCATTTCATATCCTCTCGTCAACGTCTCTCCTCGCACTCTCAGCTCGCCTCCGGCCTTTAGACTTCGGAGTACAACTTCATCATGCCCGACCGCATCTTCTGCCGCGACTCGGCATCCATCTTCCGCTGGTTCTCGAGGTCCACGATGCGGGCCTGCTGCTTCGCAATACGCTCTTCGAGTTTCTTGCCCGCCTGGCGCGAGGCGTCGCGGCCCCGTTCGAGCCCCTTGGCGCGGGCCTCGAACTTCTGGAGCGCAAGCCGGACCTCGGCCCGGACCTCGTCGCTGAGGCTCTTCTGGCCTTTCAGGAGCCCCATGACGGTGTCCGTGACATTGAGAGCGCCGGCGTGGGAGCCGGGGGTCGTGGCGCTCTCCTGCGATGAAGAGGGCGTCGCCGTGGCAGGGCGCGTGAAAGACCCGTCTTCGTCCGTTCGCTGTCTCTTAGCCGTCGACTGGATTTCGGGCTCCGCAAACAACACGCGGCGGATCGGCTTGTCCGTGAGCGAGGGCGTGGCCAAGCCAGTAGCCGTGTCTGTGAGCGTCCTCGAAACCGCCGGGGTTGCAAAGGCATCGATCTTTCGGCCAGGGCCATCCGTGCCGCGCGTCGTCGTGCTATCGGTGATGAAAGCGGCCTGTCTCTCTTCATCCGACGACCAGCCGCCGAACTCGTCGTCGTCGGACTCGTCCGCGGGCCTCTTACGCTTCGCACTAGCCCGAGTCGGTTGGGTTGGACCCCTGGCAGCGGCAGCAGTGCTCGGCGCAGCTTGGGAGAGCTCATCCTCGCTCGAGTCTTCCAGCTCGCTGTCGGTTTCCACCTCCTGCGCGGCCGTGCCATCGCTTTTATCGCTGGCGCGCATCGTCGCACTGCTGGAACTGGGGGCCACGCTACTGCTGACGCCCGCAACGGGGACGCCCACCTGCCTTCCCAATCCCGCCACGGAGGCGATGGGGGTGGAGCCTACTCTCCTCTCGGACTGTGCCCGCGGTGTCACGGCAGCACTTAGCGTGGTCTGCTTCATACGCTTGCTGGGGGTTTGAGTGGCCGACGGCTCGGTGTCAGAGTTGTTAAACAAGGCGCCCTCTTCGCGGAGTCTTGCATCCTCGGCAAACAAGAAGAAGCCACAATGCTCGGGGGCGCCCGGGGTGCCCTTGGATCGATCCTTTTGACAAGTGTAGAACCAGCGGCCTTCGTTCTTTGTCTTGCGCCGGACCTGGAACTGAACAGCTGGCAGTCTCGGCTGACAGTTGCCTTAAATTCATGAGTTTCGTGTCAAAGGCAAAACTTGGCCGTCAACTTACAGTGCCATTGACCCTTGGTAAAGTAACCGTTGGTAGGTTGTTTGGTGGGCGTGGCGCTGGTGCCGAACGTCATGGTAGGAGGACCCATCTTGTTATTTGAATGAATACAGGTTCAGAAGTATAAAGTCTGAACCATCAGTCGGCCACCAGAGAATTACCAGGCCATGAGAGTAGCATCAATTAATTGTTTGTTTGTCAGGAGTTCCTTTGTTGGCACAAGATCGGGTCGGGTACGGGGAGATTGGCGAAGGAATATCGAGAAGACAGAGAAGGGGGGGTGAGAGTTCAGCCGTTTGTCTCAGCGGCTAACTATGGAGCTCAGCCGTTAAAAGTGGGAGGTTGGGTTGGCTAGGAGAAACAAGCAAACAAGCGCTGAAACCAGGGAGGACGACAATCTGGATCTGGTGGGGGTGGGGGGAGTTCTGGTCTTACAGTATTGCACCTATTTTCAAGTGGTTATGGGACTCTCGGAATCTTGTAAGGGTCGTCTCTCTATTGATTCATCTTCTGTACTGTACGCTTTGCGCGCAAAAAAAAGGGCGACAACAACAACACAACCCAATAGATCAGATCATACATACAAACAGGACGTTTCTTGAGTACTGAGGCTCAACGGGGGAAAACAGGGATCCTCCAACAGCAGCCTCCTCGTGTCCTGACTTTCATCATGTCGGGGGGTATATCCTTTAACGCAAGTGCAAACCAACAAAATTTACCCCGTCCTATCTTCATGTTCTTCTCATGCATTATTTTGTAAGCAAGCTCCTTCCAGGGCGAGCGCTTGCTCCGAGCCAAATGCCTCCAAGACAGATGCTTCCAAGGCAGACGATCACGCGAAACACCCTAGATCTCGTAATAATAATCGTCGTCCAAACCCTGCCGGCTGGGTACCACTCCCGCCCCAGGAGGCGGCCCGCCATATGCCGCTTCCATCCCCACGTTGAGCAGCCGGATCTTGAGGCTGTACTCTCCCACCAGCGTCACCAGTTTCGTCGTGTCTGCCGTCAGAGGCGCTTGGTCCAAGAGCATCAACATCCCATCCAGCCATTCCGACGCCAGGCTGTTGTTGAGCGGGTACAGCGTCAGCAACGGTTGCTCCTTTCCGTCTCCACTCGGCCGCAGCGCTTCTTCGGCACTGGTAAAGCCAAACATGGTAATCTTCGTGCTCGTCTTTGCGCCACTCGCAGCGCCTATGCTGCCGGTCGATGTCTTGGGCCCGGGCGTGTCGGTGGTTTGCGTATTATTGCTCTTTTCGTCGTCGTTGATCACCGAAACGTTCGACACCACCGAGCTGATCTTGCTCAGGTCGATCTTCTCCGTCAGGGCCTCGAGAATAGGATCTTGCTCCGCCCGTAATGCGAAGTCGGCATAGTGTAGGTATCGACGGTTGTGCGAGAGCTTGGCATAGCGCCATGGCGCTGAATGAGCTGCACGCCCGGCTTGGAAGTTGGCTCCCTGGCTCTCCTTGCGTGGTGCCGGCTTCGAAAACCAGGATCCTTGTAGAAGGCACCTTACGCGCTGCTCTTTGACGAAAGAGAGGGATTCGTTCCTTAAATCATCGCGAACCTGGTACAGGTGTTGGCCCCAGTTCTCCTCAAATGACATTTCTAGGAGATCCATCTGTAATTCTCGTAGTCTGGCCAAGTCATATTCGAGGAGATCCTCCTCCACATCAACCACGTCCTTTGACCTCCCCGAGCTGCCCACCACTTGATCCATTAGTATGCGCACAAGTTCGACGATCTTTTCGAAATCGCCTTGTCCAGCGCCCGTGGCTTTCCACAGCCAGAAGAAGGCTTGCAGTCCAGCTGTGTGAAGCCTAGACCATTGCAAGAGTAGCGGGCGGAAGAGTTTGTCTTGGTGTCTGGTATCAGACAGTTGATAGCCCCTCAAGTCCTCTATATCTGTCTTGTTGCAGTCAAATTGATCGTACAAAGTCTGTGTGACGGATAGACTTGCTCGCGCCACTGGGCATCGCTCGGGAAGCGGTCGAGTTGACTGCTCTAGTAGCAACTTCTGAAAGCCGTCTTCGTTCTTCCGGACATAGTCTGTCAGGTCCATCATTCCCAGGAACCCTGCTCCTTCAAACTCTGCTACTGGGCTTTCGGTCTCGAAACCCAGTCGTCGCCACTTCTCCGGATTGTGTTTTCTACTCCCCTTCTTGTTGTTGGGCTCGGGTGCATCATCTCCATTCACTACTCCATTGAAGTGGTCGCGGCTCGGCGCGCTGGCCAGGTGCAATCCTTTCAGAGCTCTTCTGTGTTCTGGCCGCTCCAAGTCGACCCGCACCTCCTTCCACTTCCGCAGGAGGAGCTTGGTCAAGGACTGAAATTCCAGCAAGGGGTGAGCCAAGTCTTGTAGTGCCGAGCTTTGCATGAGATTGTAGACAGCTTTGATCAAGCCCAAATCCTGTAGCCGCTTGATAAACTTGGGCCACTCCTCCGATACGCTCTTGCCGCTACCGTTGCCGTTGCCGTTGCCGTTTGTACTCGGCTCCGAGGAAACGGCGTCCCCTGATAAGCGAGTTGATTAGCATTAGCGCGTTGGCGCACAAGGCATGATCGGCCGAATTGAGTTGCTGTATGACCAGGTCGAAGAATTGTGGATAAACGGCGACGGCTGGCTTAAGCGCACGAAACCCGAAGGTACCAGGGGCGCGGCTCAGACCCCGAAGGGGCCTGCGAATGGCTCACGAGGGCGACGAGGATGGACATGGCGCCTCGCAGGATGTTCACCAGCGGGTTCATGACGATCAGCTCGACGATGCGCTCGACCAGCTCGCCGGCCGTCGGGCTCTCAAAGATATCCCAGCCCATGTCGACCTCCAACAACCGACTCAAACTCTGCAGCGATAGGCCAACGTATTTCCGCCCGTGCCCATGATCAACCGTCGCAGTATTATCAGGCCGCCCGAGGATATAAAAACGTCGGCGAACGAGGGGTCGTTGATGGAAAACTGCAGCTTGAAAACGGCCATCTTGCGCGCGGCGTCCTCGTCGCTTGCCAGGCGCGAGAGGAGCGCGGGTATATCTGCCTGATCCATTTTGTGCCGCTGTGTTTTCTTCTTCTTCTTCTTTAAGCTCCCGTTCTTGGTAGTCGCTGTATTGTCGGAGCTACTCGTCAATTTTGGAATGTACGCTTAGGTAGGCTGTGTGATCGTACAAAGGGGGGCTAGCGGATGATGGGCTTCGCAGAGTAGGTCAAGCAAGGGCGTCGTCGTCGTCGCGCGCGGTCGACTCTTAAACCAGCGCTTCACCAAGTGTGCGACTTTTCATGCCCCGGAGATGTTGTGTATGGGCAGACCTCAAGGCGAACAGGGAAGTGTCTACGGGCAGGAAACAGTGTCGCGGTGCCGGCCAACACGACCTCAATTTACATTAGTAGGCTGAAAGTAGGCCGCTTAGATAAAAAGCGGCCCTGGTATTTATCGATGGGCGGTTAGGTGGTGTCAGGTAGGCTTGTTCTGGGTCCTTAACCGGCAGCAGGTACTGAATCCATTTGATGCACTAAGATCCGTCCGAGCTCACTACTTATTCCAGGTACCCATGCCTCAGCTCGTACTTCACTGGCCGATGCATATGAAACATCTGAGTGCATGTAACACAACACATCACTGCTGCCAATGGGGTGTTGTGTGAAGAGAAACATCAATGTCAAATCAGTCCATCAATGAAATGGTGTCAATATAAGCTGTAAACGTATGTTGATGGACCGGCCCCATTGCTCCGAATCCATTTGATGTTCAGCACATGCAGCATCAGCATAGGGGGCCGAGGGGGCTCCCATGTTGAAAAGAGGGACGGGACGGCTCTGACCGCTACGGTATATCTGATTGCTACGGAGTAGTCTGGTGAACAATGCGAATATTCTTTTGACGCCTAACAAGAACTGTCGTGCTAATGGGAAACTATAGGACCTAAGATATTATTACATATAGACTCTAGCGGCACTAAGGGAAGAGAGTTTGCTCAACAGATCTTTTTACATATGAGATTCCGAAAGTTTGGTCAGATGTGTATGATGATATGTGGCCATTTACTGACCCGTACCTTATCCTTCTATCTGCTAGGAGTAGATCCGCCATCATGACAACCACCTTCTGCGCCAAATTTCTATAGCTACTATAAGTACAGGACAATCATTGTAGATCCAGGCGAGACCGTGGGGCCCATGCCCGTTCAATCTAGATAGTTAATCTATGAAGTTTAGATGGCCGGACCATGCCAAGTACCTGGACAGGGGTTCAGATCCTATGCAGATACCCCTGGGCGGCCAGGCGGTGGTAGTGCCTCTGGGCCGAACGAAAGCGGCAGAAGCTATAAGAGCACCCCGTGTAAGCTGGATGAGACATGCCGTGATGGCCGCGGCCACGGATCGATTTTGCTTACCTCTTCCAATTTCTGTACCAAGTAATCACCGTTCTTGTCGAACATGATTATAGGCGTTTTCAGGTCACAGAACTCACGAATGCTGCCAAGGTTTGTCCCGCAAATCAGCATACCGTACACGTAGATGATACCACAACACCTCGACAATGTCGATCCCGAACGGGTTATGCCAGGTAGGTTAAAAATTGAACTCACAACTGGCGGCACATGCCGCAGGGGCTAGCCGGAGGCGCGATGTCGGTAGCGACGGCGACGGCCCTGAACCCCTTGTGGCCCTCGGTAACAGCTTTACCAAAGGCCACACGCTCGGCGCAGGTGCCTACGGGGTATGCAGCATTCTCGACATTGGCGCCGCTGATGAAAACCCCGTCGGCGGCCAGGACGGTCGAGCCAACGCGAAACTGGCTGTAGGGGCAGTAGGCCGTGGCCTTGGCCGCGACACTGCCCTTGTGCAGCTGCTCAAATTCGGCTTTGCTGAGCCGGTACGTCGAACATGTTATTTCGACGTCGGCCGGGTTGGCGCTCGACAACTTTTGGTATCGGTCGGGGTATGAAGCAGACATGGTGGAAGGTGAAGGTTCCAAACAAACAGCCGCACGGCATGAGAAGCAGATATGTAATGGCTTATCACGCGCACAATCCCGGATGCGGGCAGGGAGCGATTGGAATGCCCGAATGCCTTAACTCGCTGGCTCGCGAGCTCGGCCCTCTCGTTTGGACGGGTCGGACACCACCGACCCCCCACAACCACACTTTATTACTATCATCAACTATTACCTATCATCACCATTTCCTTTTGTCTGCCATAGTAGGACGATACACACCATCCACCACCCAGGCCTATGCATTGGAAGCGACCAGATGGACACGAACATGCTGTTTGGTTTACATCTATTTTTCCCGTCAGACACGACCATTCCAAGGGGCAGAGGACGCTAGGTAAAGTAGACGAAGTAAGTTTTGAGGCGCTCGGAAACCGTCGGGATATACCAATAATCGGTTGCTTTCACGACCAAATCCCATCAGCAGCCATATCCAAGTCAGTGATGCGAATAGGGAAGCAATGTAAAACAATAGTCTCAAGATACCCATGATAGTGATTGGGTCTCGCCAACAACTGGTTTCTAGTGCCAGCTCTGGATGCACATTGATATCAGGCTGCTGGAGACACTTTGGGCGGCTTGAAGGTGGAAATTGACCTTGCGCCGCGGGTCGAATAGCTTGTAAACTCGACGTTGATCGAGGGCTAACCTGTAGGCCGTCGTGCCTTTGGGGGGAGTTACCTTGGCCAAGCTTATCCAAAAGCAGCCATGGCCATATGCTACCTTTTCGAATGGTCCAGAAAGAGGCTTCTTGCTGATATTTCACAATTCCAATCACTCACGCAACACGGACGCCATACAAAATGTAGCCTCCGGCAGCCCCGTATTGCCAATGGTCTGGGTACTCTGTTCCGAGTGGAAATGCGTACTGGGATACGAAGACTGTTATCAGAGCATTCGCGTCAATTGAGGCTTTGCCGGTGGCCGGTGGCCGGTGGCCGGTGTCGGGTGTCGTATGATGATAGGTGGCAGACATATGCGCACAGCCGTGACAACCTCGTCGATCGAAGCCGGGGTGCCTTCCCCGAACAAAAGGTCGACGGAACAAATGCATTGTTCCTAGATCGTCAGGGGACGGTGCTGGCAGCGGCCGCCATTTCTAAACAGATCTGCACGCTTGGAACCAGCACAGCCTACCGCATAGCGGATAATGGCTTGCCCGACTGGTTGCTGGCCAGGTGTCTTTGCAAAAAGATCGTCGAATGAGTAGCGGGATGCCTAGCCGGACAGACAGCTGGGCTACTGCTTGGGGTACCTGCTTTTCCCATGCCGATCCTGCAGGAGGGTGATATGACATGTTGACATCTGTCACGGGTTCCCGGGATTCGCTGCGCAGAGCGGGGTGCCGTCGCACAAGCCTAACGGGCAACCCCCACCATGACACGACTGCAGACTGGAGTCTCTCTGGGTACTTACTCACGATGCCTCGAATTGGAACTCAACGCCAGCCTTGGGCCTTCACGAACACGAAGGTTCAGAATCATGCCAAGTCCTTGTCCTAATCCGCTCTTTTGCTTGATTCTTCCGCCGAGTTTATCATAATGTTCTCTGCTACTTGACTGGGGAAGAGCAGGATGTAAGTATAGTCGAGCACAGGTGTAGAGGGGTCGACTGAGTCGAAAACGGGACACTTTTATCTCGAAACCGATCGCCGTTGAGATGCAACCGAGGGCCTGTCACCTGTTACGCTGGGCTCTGAAGCACAATCGATTTGGTTCGACGTTAAATATGGGTAAGATTTTCAGTAGTCGAAAACCCTGGAACTGGGAACGAACAAGGAACAGGTAGAAAACAGGAATCCCGGAGTGCACCGTGACGTCACACTAGCTGGGCCGTTGCCCCTCGACGACGCGTCCGGGCCATGGAGGAGTTTGCCCAATGATTTCTCTTCTCCTACGATAACTAGAGACAAGCAATTGCTGTTTTTCTCTTTGTTTCTTTCTTAGTCCACCTGTATACTATTGATAAACGCGACTCCTCGACGGGAGACTGACGACGAAAAACACAAAAGAACACAACCACCATCATCACCACCGCTCCAAAGTACCGCACTCACGGAGCATATAAGTCTTGAACGGACCAACTGATACGCCCACCATGCCCGAGCACCCTTTTCTCCCCGAGGACTTCCCCATCGACGAAGACCATGAGTTCAAGCCGACCGAGTTCTACTTCCTCAAGGGCGCCGTCCACTTCAAGAAGACGGCGCAGATCCTGGATATGACGCACAAGGTCAAGAAGTCGCGGTGGCGCGACTTCTCGCAGTCCTTCCTGCGCGACGTCGACAACGCCGCCAAGAAGGCCGAGGAGGACGAGGAGAAGCCCAAGTACGAGATCACGTCGTGCGGCGAGATGATGCGCACCATCAAGACCATGGTCGACGGCCAGAAGGGCGAGAAGATCTGCGAGCTCAGTATGACCTTTGTCTCGTTCGACAGCTCCATGGTCCGCTTCGCCGACAAGGAGCACAGCCGCCACCCGCTCGAGATCTGCCCCGTCGAGGCCGGCTCCGAGAACAAGCACGAGTGCTTCGTCCGCCACTCCATCCCCTACTTCTGGGACATGTCCAGCCAGTTTGGCGTCCTCTACAAGTGCCTCAACCAGAAGCGCGTCAAGATCGGCATGGTCTGCGCCTTCGGCTTCGGCAAGGACGCCGTCCTCGCCCTCGAGGGCGACCAGCTCGACGACGTCTGCGCCATCAGCACCTGCGTCATCCTGCTAAACGGTCGGGATGCCATGGACCATTAAACGATGTCCGGGGGAAAAAGGGACGGCGGGCAGCGAGTGAGCGTGTTTCCCAAAATTGCGCTCGCATACGCTTATGAATGTCGGATGACCTACAAAGGGCAAGCGGACGGCGTTTTGAATTATTTGTGCTTGATGTACTATGATGTAATGCTATCTATGATCCTTAATTTATATTCAGTTCGAAATCTGAACAAAGATGCTCTCCCGTGCATAATAACAATTACCCGTGGTCCAATTTGTGTGTTGAATAGGTAGTCTTGAGTAGACCAGCTCTAATTACAGCATGAGCAACAAAACAATGTCTATATCTATCTGCTAACTTGGAAACCATAAAATGCCCATTGAAGCCCAGAACCTAAGTATACCATGTATCGCAATCCCGTCTAGGGGTATCTCATCATCAGCTCAAAAACTCGACATCTATTTCCCTTGCGGTAGTAATTTCCTCTTTCTTGACAATTTCTCATCTCCGAACAAAACTTGCATTCCATCTGGCGTTTCCTCTCACCCAAACAGCACACACATATTCCCCTTTCTTCCTCCTTTTTCGATCACCATCCCCAGAACTCGAAGATGGCCTCCAAGGCCTCGTTGGGGTGCGTGAAGGGGAAGTTGTGGCCGCCGGGCACGATGCGCCAGAAGACGTGGTCCTCGCCGCCGACGAGCGGCAGGGCGTCCTCGCGGTAGTCGTCCTTCTGGATGAGCTCGTCGTGGCGGGCCAGGGATGAGGGCCGTGGTCTTGGGGGGCGCACGCGCGCCAGCTTGCGCCAGTACGCCTGCTCGGCCATGAGGGGCCCCACACGCACCGTCGACATGAAGGCCGGCACGAAGCCCTCGTGCGCCCGCAGCATCCAGTGCACGTAGGCCGCGATCCGGGCCTCGAACGGGTGCACGCTATCGACAGTGTCCTCGTTGGGGTCGCCGGCGACCTCCTGGGTGGCGGTGTCTGTGAGCGACTCTGCGGGCTTGTTGTCGTGGTGGGCGGCAGCGGCAGCAGCGGCATCCATGGACATCTTGCGCTTCTTGGCCACCGAGTGGCCGATCGGGGTGCGCAGGCGGCGCTTGGTCAGCCGCTCGAGGATGGCCTCGGGGACGATGCCCGACGTGAAGACGAGGCGGCTCAGGCGGCCGAAGTTCTCGGAGCGGATGACGCCCGTGGGCGCGAGCAGCACGAGCGAGGCGACCATGTGGGGGAAGGTGGCGGCGAAGTTGAGGGCGATGCCGCCGCCCAGCGAGTAGCCGACGAGGTGCATGGCGTCGTTGCCTGTCCAGGCGAGCGGGCTCGAGGCAAGGACCAGCAGGATCTGGGACACGAAGAGGCGCGTGTCGAAGGGGAGGTCGCCGACGCCGTCGGTGAAGCCGCGGCCGAACAGGTCGAACAGCATGACGCGGCAGCCCTTGGCGGCGATGCCGTTGGCAATATCGGAGAGCGTCATGCACGACGTGCTGATGCCGTGGATGAAGAGCACCTTGCGGCCATCTTCGGGTCCGAACTCGTAGACCCTGATATTGCCATACTTTGGGGGCGAGGAAGTTAGCAAGAAGACGGATGTTCTTTGTTTGCAATTTGCTACATTTTCTCTCTTTTCTCTCTCTTTCCTTCCTTCTCTTCCCTCACCTCGCCTTAACACTTACCGGAGTTTCTACATCGCGGGCACCGGGGAAATGATCAGGCTGATACGGTAAATCCTTAATCTCATCCTTGGTCAGGTAAGGCAGCGACGTAGTGAGTGGGCCTGGGAGGATCTGCTTCCGGTGCGGGTACAGCGAGTAACGGAATAGAGAAAGACATGCCACGGTGGTCACAATCGTTGTTGCGACGATGGCTGTGGTGCTACTCTCCGACGTGTGAAAAATGTCCATCTCACTCGCGATCTAATACGTTTGTCTGGTGGAAGTCGTGGTAGTGTCACGACGAGTGGGAGAAGTACCCTCCCCAACTTCCAAAGCTACGTGTAGCTACAGTTTTTGTACTTAGTCAGCGAAGATGTCAACCAAGAAAAGGATAAAACCCCGAGTGAGCAAGAAAGCGGAGGAAAAAAGGATTAAAAGAAAGAGAAATCGAATCTGCTGTGCTATCTATGACTTCCGCAAACTAACCACCCGTTCCGAGTTGACAGTAACACCAAGTAGAGCAGAGGAAGAGGGTGGTGTGTCAGCTGCAGCGAAGAAGCGCACGCAGCGTTGCAGCATGGATCGGACCTATGTAAGGTTAGCATGTGGTCGGGCCCCGTTACCCACGTGGGCTGCTACTATTGCACTTATTATTAAGTCAAATAATGTTATATCAAATTCATTTGCACTCTCAAGTTGTACGCCCCAAACTTAATGCTACAAATGACAACACAGAAAGTCATAATACATGGCTGCCATATTGCTCACAGAACCAGAGATTATTATTTGGGTCCTATGATATCATCATAGGCATCTTCAGTTCATTATGGACGTGCCTCGAAAAACAGGGGGCAATAATCCGTCTTCGACCTTCCGAATACTTCGAATAACAGCAACACCCATCCAACATCATGCGATGCCTGCACTCCAACCACTTTTTGCTCGGCTTTCTCTTTCTCTCGTTCAATCACTAGAACCCTCGGCATATATATGAATATATACACTCCCAACGTCCAATAATAGATTCTCGCGGGAGCTGTGGCTCATCCTGTTACGACAAGGTGGTCGAGGCCAGCTTACAAAAATACCCCATTATATTCCTACAGCGCCCAAAAAAAGAACACGCTTTTACAGAATGACCGCCATGGAACCGACCGGAACTCCAGCTTCGTGAGCGCCTTGCTCAAGGGTCGGGGTCAGAACCGCCAACCAACATTTTCCTTACAATCCTCCGTATGTTTTTGACTTTCTTTTGTTTCGGTTACTCTTCCGTCACCGCCAGGCCCCTTGGCTTAGTGACAAAAGCCCCGCGACGCAGTCCATATCAGGCCTCTTACTGGGGCTGACTTGGCCTCGCATCATGAACCGGTCCACCTCCTCATCTCCCTTGGGACCCTTGCCAGATTTCTCCAAAGGCAATTTCTTTTGGCCGTTTTCATCCTCGAAGATCGACACAGTTGTCTCCAGTCCCGCCTTACCACCTCGTAGACGAGGCACGGGAGCCGTATTAGCCCGGTTGCCCAACAAGGACCGCTTATTGGCTGCATTAGGACCTTGGTCTCCCAGTACACGTCCAGCACGTCGGGCATTCCCGATCACCGCCTGGACCGTAGTCTGCTCTTTGGTTGGAGTCGCGGATGGTAAGGGTGGCGCCGGCGGTTAGGGTTTCCATCATAATCGGGACTCCAGTTCTCCTTGTCCGAGTCTCCCCAGGAGACAATACGACAGCCAAGCCCGATTTTCCAGCACTCTTTTTCTCGACCTCAACATCCTCCGTCGCAGCTCTTTCCGGCTTGTCCAGGGAATCTGTCGGTGGCTGCTGTGTGGCTTGGGTAGGAGGCAAGCTTTGAATGCGTGAGATGTTACTGCTAGAACGGCTTAGTTTGGGCTTCTTGGACAATGAGCTGCGGCGGCTCGGTGGTGCGTTGCGTTTGCCTGAGTTGGGTTGCGCGGAGCCATTAGCTGCCTGTGCGACGGCGTTGAGAAGGCTGCTGAGGCCGCTCGACGTTTGACTGCTAGAGCGCAGGAGCGAAATTGCCGCAACGGCTGAGCCAGAAGACTCATTCTCTGCCTGCTGGGTCAACTCATCCGCGTCTCGGCATCACAGCAGGACTCCCAAGCATGAACATCGCGTGAGCGGCCGTGGGCTAGCTGAACCGGTAAGCTGGCAGTCAGCGTCGAAATGGGAGGCAACGTGATGCCTGACAGGGCACTCCGGCTACGCTGCAAGATGCGGGGTGCGCGGACAGGAGGCAGAGTTGTCGTGTCGTGAGGCACCTGAGATTGTGCTGGCCTTGGCGGAGAAGGTTGGGATGATACCAGCTCTGCTTTGCCCTCGAGCGACAAGGAGAGGCGGAACTGAGACGAGGATGACGAAGGTGGAGGCAGGATGGAAACTGGAGAGTTATCCACCGCGGATCCGGCAGATGGCGGGAAGGAATCGAGCCTAATAGTACATGTTAGTCAAGCCTTGCCACGGGAGAAATTATGACAGGGTGCCTACCTGAACGACTCATCGCCCGGTCGATCAAGCGTCGAGGGAGACGAGAAAGAGGCGCCTGCGTTCCATCTGTTTGATAAATACCCAACAGAATTCGGCAGGGACTGTGAGAACTTTTGAGCACTCTCATTCGCATTAACGGCGAAGATAGAGTTTGAAGGTGAAACGCCTGACTCCGAGGCCCTTCTTTCTGTATTTGACTGCTCCGTTGCGCCAGGGTTGGCAGCCGAGGGAGATAGTCGGAAAGAATGCATAGTGCCTACGCTCGCAGGGCTCGGAGCCCGGTGTTCCAACTCAGCCGGACGCGTATCCAAGCTGTCGTCGGCTATACTGGGAGCGTCTCCGAAAGACAGCGAATCGTTTGCCAGGCCATGGATCGGTCCTCCATACCGCAGTGCCGCAATTTCTTGTGGCGACAGCGGACGCGATTTCCGCCTGTCGTTCTGACGGCGGTTCTGGAACCAGATCTAAAACAACGAGGACAAGTCAGATAAGTCGAGAAAGGAAAACCAGCGTTTCCCCATGGAGCTGTACAGTCCTAGACTAACCTGCACTTCTTTCTCATTAAGCGTGACGCGATTGACGATATCCAGACGCGCTGCCTTATCGGGCTTCGGGTTCGTGCTGTACGCGTTCTCGAGAATGGTTTTGTCTTGGGCACTGCATATAGGAGCAGACAAGGTATTAGTCACGACCTAAGCCACACGAGCCATTCTCCGCCTCCAACCTGGGTAGGTACATACGTGGTCCTCTTCCGCTTTCCCTTGGGATGCCTCTCATTTTCAGGGCGCGGTACCGGGTAGCCCGACTCCCATGTGAAATGACGTCTCGAAAGACAGGGCAGACGATTCCGGGTCGCTCATGCTGCTTTGAAAGCTCGTGTCTTGGCTCGCCCGGCGATCCTCGATTCTGTCGTGGACGCTGGTGGTGGGGGACGGGCCCGGAGAGTGTTGGTGAAGGGAGGACATGGTGTAGGAAGAAGGATGGCGTGGGCTGACGATAGCTAGTCGGGTCTATGGGGTGCATAGTCCAATGGGCAGAAGGTGTGGCGTGTAGGACGTGTCGTGTCGAGTCGTGTCGTAGGTACGCCAGTCCGTATATAAGACGAATGACAGGCAAACGAAGGTAAGATGCTCTCGGCTTTGTGCCCGCAGTCGTACAGAATCAATCAATTGAGAAGTCCTCTCGTTGTGGCGTCGAGAGCAGGGGAGAGCAAGAGAGGAAGAAGACGAGAGTGTTTGAGGGTGAGGAATGTAAACGCAGATGGGCCTGGGTGAGGGTATTAACTGAATATAGCACGCTAGCTCCTCGTGAAGCGTAACGTATCGACTGAACTTTACTTTCAAATACGTATCGCGACTCCCCTCGAACTTCGAAATTGGGATACCCGACCTTGAGCAGAGCAGATGCGTGCAGCAGCACCAATAGCGATTCGATCCGGCCAGTCAAGTAAGAAGGTACTTATCGGCAGGTAATAAAAGAAATCGCGTCTTGTGTCTCATACCGACAGACCAGTTGCAGTGAGGGCGTGTTGAGGGTAGGGGAAAAGCATGGCATGGGTCGTCCCCGCCCACTCGCTCTCACCTAGAAGACCCCTGTCCGTCACCAGTCGCGTCTCCAGTCCGCCGCATGGAAAAGATACAATTAAGCTGTCTCACGCCTTACCCAAGACGGCATGGTCTATTGGAAATGGCTCTGCACAAATAAACCCCCTCCCCCAAACAGCCGCGTTCATTGGTCAGGCTGGCTCCGGATTAGGAAGTATACCAAACATACTTTTCCAATGTTGCCATGGAAAGCCGCGCGATCCCAACCACCACCCGGTCCTGCATAGGTAGACCGTAGCCGCATCTGTGGGCTAAAGGAGAAACACGAGAGCAAAAAAGAATGCCAACCACTCTCGATATGTACTTCATTTGCCTTACCCGATCGAGACAGACAGACAGACATGCTGCTGAGTAAAGAGCCTTTGGCCGAGCTTGATGGATAAGACGCGTTCAACGGCTAGATCTATTTTGACCACCACTGACCCGGCATTAAGGTTATCATGTTGCAACGATCTAGTGCACAAGCGAGAGGGTGCTGTCGGTGTTATTCGCTGCTCTTCCATTGGCTGGCTGTTGATGTCATAAGAGCCTCCTCCATGTAGTGCCATAGCTGGTGTTGATACTACATAACTAGTGCAATGCATACACTACCAACTGTCATCCTCAACGCGACCCCCCTCAAAGCGCACTTAAATTAATAACAACTAGTAAGTGCATAAGATTGAATTCTCACCATCTTGGTCAGTGGTGCTTATGGCGTTTTTTTCATTGGTCGATCGGGCGACAGTAAATAATACAGATCCAAGACAGCCTCATCATACTCCCTTGCCGCCTCGTCTGGGAAAAAACGAAATCCATCGGTCAAATAGTTCGTTCATTTAGGGTTGTTTTGTCGCGTTTCTGATTCTGATTCTGATTTTCCTTCTTCTTTTGTGCCCTCATCCGTCCCGCCGTTGGGGATGTCTCTTGGCCACTCATGACGGAATCGACTCCCCACCGAATCACGATACATTCGATGCACATGGGTGGTTGGATAACCCTGCCCTGGCTCGACGCGTGACCAGTTTGCGCGCCAGAGATCGATGCCCCGTGCTGTGCTGGGGGTGAAGTTGCTCGTGCTGTCCCACAACGAGGTGGGCGACACAGCTGTCGATTTGCCGTTAGCCGCAGTGGCAGGTCAAATAAGAGAGATACGGGAACCGGACTCTATGGTACATATGGAGTATACTCAGGCATATCAGGAGCGGGCGCGATGCCGCGCGGGCTGGCCTCGCGCGCGTGGGAGGGACTGGTTGGTCATCTTGCTTCGAGGATTCCAAACCCACCTTACCGAGTACTGGTGATCAATCATATCCACGCTAATCACGGATCATGAGCTGGTAGCACACGCTGGTGCCACGAGATGGAAAGAATACTAGCTAAGAGAAAGTATAGCTATGTAGTATGTAGGTAGAAGCAATTTATAATTAGATGTGCCAAAGCTCAGACACCATCGTGCCCAGATCGCTCTACTCAGATCGATTTTATATCACAGGCCTCTGGGAGACGGACAGCACAAAGTCAGAACGTGAGATATTCTTTCGAACCAAAAAGCGCAGATGCATTCTTCCTTATGTACAAACATGCGCCATGAAAAGCAAGCCTAGGATACGATACAATGATCAACGGCTGAAACTAGATAAGTTCGCCAAAGCTTTCCTCGACACTTCTATCCCTTCCTCCTTCATGCCACCACCAGGATATAATAATCTTTGTCTCTCCATACCACATCTCTGGCATTACCGTACTCATTTCATTACAAGTCTACACTCAACACCAGTCTTTCCACTCGACCACTTTAGTAGGTACGCTTGAACGGCGGTACGGCCTTGCACTCGTTCTCATCCAGCGTGGTGCCGATCACACGTCGGTAGCCAAGATCGACCTTGTCGTGGGGGTTTTTCTGCCATGTCAGAGTGTGCTTCATCCAGTTCTCGTCATCACGCTCGGGGAAGTCCTCGCGGGCGTGAGCACCCCGAGACTCCTTGCGGTTGGCGGCAGCGACCGTCGTTTGGGAACTGCAATGGCATTAGTGTTGGCTTCATGGATACAGAGGCAGATGTGTACTTACGCGCAAGTGAGCAAGTTTCTCAGCTCAAGGGTTTCAACCAGATCTGAGTTCCAGATCATGCTGCGGTCCTTGATACCAATCTGGGGAACATGTTGTCGACCTCGCGGATCTTCTTGACACCTTCATCCAAACTCTCCTGAGTTCGAAAAACGCTGACATCGGTCTGCATGGTCTTCTGCATGGCGAGGCGGATCTCGGCAGTGCTCTTGGGTCCGTCCGAGGTGCGAATATCATCCAGGACCTTAATAGACTCGGCACCAGCATCAGCGCTGAGGGGCTTCTGGCTAGCACCCGGCGTGAAGTTGTCACGAATGGTGTGTGAAACTGCACGGCCAAAAACGACAAGATCGAGGAGAGAGTTGGCACCCAATCGGTTAGCACCGTGGACGGAGACGCAAGCAGCCTCACCGCAAGCGAACAGACCAGGGACAACCTTGTCGTTGCCGCTCTCGTCAACTGTAAGAACCTCACCGGTGTATCGCGTTGGGATACCACCCATGTTGTAATGGACAGTGGGTAGTACGGGAATGGGCTGCTTTGTGACATCGACACCGGCGAAAATAGCGGCTGTCTCAGAGATACCAGGCAGACGCTCAGCAAGCACTTCGGCGGGAAGATGGCTCAGCTGGAGGTAAACGTGGTCCTTCTCGGGACCAACGCCACGTCCATCACGAATCTCCAGAGTCATAGAACGCGAGACGACGTCGCGAGAAGCCAGGTCCTTGGCAGTAGGAGCATAACGCTCCATGAATCGTTCACCCTCCGAGTTCAGCAGGTAACCACCCTCACCACGAGAGCCTTCGGTAATCAGACATCCAGCTCCGTAGATACCAGTCGGGTGGAACTGAACAAACTCGAGATCCTGGTTGGGGAGACCAGCACGAGCAACCATAGCCATTCCGTCACCAGTGCACGTATGCGCCGATGTGCAGCTGAAGTAAGCACGGCCGTATCCACCGGTAGCCAGGACGGTGTTCTGAGCCAAGAATCGGTGCAGAGTACCGTCTTCCTGGTTGTAAGCCAGCACACCACGGCATTCACCATCCTCCATGATCAGATCGATGGCGAAGAACTCGATGAAGTAGTTGGTGTTGTGTCGAAGGGACTGTCCGTAGAGGGTATGGAGAAGGGCGTGGCCCGTACGGTCAGCAGCAGCACAGCACCGGTAGGCTTGGCCACCCTTGCCGAACTTCTGCGACTGACCACCGAAAGCACGCTGGTAACTGATGCAATTGTCAGCCTTGTCTACATATCGTTCATGCGAGGGTGGAAACTGACATCTTGCCATCCTCGGTTCGCGAAAAAGGACAGCCGTAGTTCTCGAGCTCAATGATGGAGGCGGGAGCCTCTCGGGTCATGTAGTGAATAGCGTCCTGGTCGCCGAGCCAATCCGAGCCCTTGACGGTATCATACATGTGCCATCTCCAGTCGTCTTCGTGCATGTTGCCTAACGCAGCATTGATACCACCCTGAGCGGCAACCGTGTGACTTCTGGTGGGGAAGAGCTTTGATATACAGGCAGTGTTGAAGCCGGCCTCAGCAAGACCAAAGGCCGCTCGCAGACCAGATCCGCCAGCACCAACAACAAGAGCATCGTAATGGTGATCCTATAATAGGCCCATGTCAACGACAAAGCCCCTCCATCTCGCCAGTCCAGGCTTTCGTGGTTAACTTACGATAACGGGATATTTGCTGCTAACATGAGCCGAGGCTTCCTTTGCTCGCAGAGGTTGATTCGCAAAGATTTGAGCTAGTGACACACTGGATTAGTTGTCTTGTCTCGTCACAGGCTGTCGGGGTGGTGGGTGTACGTACAAACGGGTCGTGTCGACGAAAAGGTCCTGGCCTGCGACTTTGCGGTTCGTGAGAACTACAATGCCAAGCAACGAGTTAGCAGCGGGTTCCTTCCTTCCACGGCAAAGGCATGATTGCATGGCAATTGAGAAGTGAGGGCAGATGTTGTCAAAGAAAACCGTTACAATGCGGCACAAAAAGAGTGGAAACATACGGCAGACCCGGGGGTCAATCTCCTCATCGCCATTCTAGAAGCCATGCTGAACAACAAGATTTGCAATCAATCGAGGTGTGTATGAGACAAACGAGAGCGAAGAAGAGTTGAAGCAGAGGGGAGATGTCAAAAAGAGGTTGCACCCAAGAAGGATTAGACGGAATTGAGGCTCTTGTCCTGCAAGTTCCGATATCCGAGATGGGCAAGATCGGATCGAATCAATTGTCTGGTTCAAAGGGAGGGAGGGAAAAAGTGATGATGCCTCCAACTTTTGGCTTCGCCGTGTTGAAAGCTCTCGCTCTCGCTCTCTCGGGTTGGCTTTGGAGAAACTGGGGACTGGCCAATGGGAAGCGGCCTATATGCCTTGACTGCTCTTCCTCGGCTAACCGTAACACAGCGGTCGGCCCACAATATGCCGACCTCATTACTGCACACCACATTCATTCCGACCTTCCCCCACTACATACGTCTTCGCTCATGCACGTGTCTTGACTGCCTTGAACGCCTCGACTTGCGGCTTGGGAGACCGGATTTACAGCCCACTCTTTGGTCAGAGGAAGCTTATATAGGCAGATCTCACTTTGAAGTAACACATGCTTGGATTTGCTATAACACATCAACGTATGCGTTGTAATGTTATTTACCTAGGTTAGGTACAAGTAGGCACTCTGCCCAGCACCTCCAAACCCCTACACCTTATACCACATATCCGACCAAGTATGCCTGCAAAACATGCAACATATTCCTGCCTCATTAATCCGAAAGCACCTGCCTGAGCATCTGCAGGAAATTCTCCTTCAAATGATGCACCTCGCTGACCTCAGGCTTGACGGGCTCGCCCGCATTACGTCGAAGCCGGTCTTGCTTCTTGGACCTACGCCGTCTCTCGGCCTCGATAGGGTCGAGCTCATCTTGCAGCTCCTCTTCGGCCTCGTCCTCCGAGTCTTCATCATATCCCATAACTTCCAAGTCCATGTTGTTCAGCCCGAAGTCGCTGGCTTGCATGCTCGCCACACCCGGCAACGCGTCCACACTCACTTGCCCCTCTGCTGCCATTTTCTGCCGTGTCTTGTCATGATGCCACTTCTTGCGAGCTTCTTGCCATGCGATTAGATTGTTGATCTCTGCGAGGGCCTTCTCCTTATCCACCTTGCCAGTCGTAACACCGCCCTCGAATAAGGCATTGACATCCAACGAGCCAGCCGCAGGCCCCTTCCGCAAGAACTCCAGGATGCCTTCTATCCATCCCATAAGCTGAGTAAAAAGGCCGTTGTCATGCGTGTGGACTTCGTGCACAAACTTGTAGAAGTTGTGCTCGTGCCGTTGGCAAAGGTCAATGAATGCCTGAACTGTCTGGTTCGGATCCGCTGAAGCATCCTCTTCTCGGCATTTCTCAACAACCTATACCTTGAATGAGCATAATGAGTAAAAAAGGAATTGGGTCGTGTGTGCTTACCTGTATCATGTCATCCATGAACACAGAGAAATCCGTGATGCTGTTGTACACGTTGGCAGACTTGTAGACGCGGACAAGGGGCTCGTAGAATATCGTAAACAGATCTCGTAGTAGTTGCAAGGTGACCGGCTCTTCGATCATATGAAGCATCATGGCCTTGTCGCGCTGACGCGTGTAAAGCTTGAGCAGTTGCTTCAGGTACGAGAACAGCTGTGCTCCTTGCTTGAGCTCCTCGTCGACGTTCTCAACGGCGTTATTGAACGCGACGTAGGCGTTGTAGACTCTTCCAATCTGTTCAGGAGTGAGCGGGGGCTCTATCATCTCCGACCGCAACACGGCCACAATAAGATCGACGTCATCCGCAATAGCCTCCTCCCGGATTGAAAGCTTCACCGGTTCCTCTGCTTCCGTAAACGCTTTCAGCTTCTTCACGAATACGTCGTCTCCTATCTTAGCCGCGACAGCGTCAATATTCTTCTGAAATTGACGAATGCCATCATTCAGCGCCGCCGAAAAGATCCGCTGCATAAGTGACCGACTTCCAAACGGTTGTGCAAGGAAAAGATCGAGAACACTGGCCATGACAGCGGCGGGATTTGCGATCCTGATGGCGTTCTTCATTAGAGTGTAAGGAATTAAAGAGTGAATCCTCTTCATTTGCGCAAACAGTTCAGGCGAATTATCCTCCGCGAGGAATAGATGATAGACCGTGGCTGCGACCTCGATTCGAAGCCACTCGGCGAACTTCTGGTACTGTATACTCAGATCTTGAATGGTTTCCTTGTCCTTGATTTCTTGGAAAAGCATCGTTAGACCGTTCCGTTCGACGATGTCTTGGCGGAATTGTTCCATATAGACATCCAGTTCGGCAGCTCGCTTCCTGGCGATCTCGTAGAACTGTTTTTGCTCCTCCACCCGCCTCTCATCAACGGCTTTGCGACGCATGATATCAAAAACATCATCATCAGATGGAGTCATGGAGTCACGAGTCAAGAACTCTTGCATTGCCTTCGTCTGGGCTATCTGGGGATCGTGTAGCAAGGACCGCAAGAATGCCCTCAGGGAGATTCTCTGGTTTTCACGCCACAACATCGCATTCTGTAACCATCAGTCATCTGCTGTACGCATGGCAGACAGTTCAATCAGAATGGCACTTACCGCAGTCTTCGGGCTTGGTACCGGACTCGATGCTCCGTCCGTGCTAGGGCGTGGAGAAGATCGTGAAGACCTCCCTATTGACGTTGTGGAAAGATTACGGCGATGATCGCGCACGGTGAGATTCCTCATCGACTCCTTCACGCCACCGGATTCGCCGTCATGTTGCATCGTCGATACAGACGATAGTGAGGACGCATCAGAGTCGGCACCACCATCTGTCATGCGCCCCAGGATTGTCGATGCTGCTGTATCCGACTTATTCTTCTTGGGCACCGGGGTAGCACCTTTCCAGGTAACTCGATTCGCAGCTGTTTGTGCAACCGGGTAAAATCACCGTACCGCCTCCCAATAAAATGCTCGAGCTCCGACTTCCTTTTCACGCGGAGTAAGAATTCCTGCTAGCAGTCAGCAGCGTGTCATTATGATGACCGGGTTTTGAACGTACGGCATGCTTGTGCGACCTGATCTTCCTCTTGACCGAAGTGATGCGTACACCTGCGACATTCACATCCCAGCCGTTGACGTAATTGCCTTCGGGCAACGAATTCAACATGCCGGTATCAATGGCGTCACGGTCCACGATCTCCATCTCGGCGAATCTTATTCGCTCCTCAAAGCCCGAGGCTGTACGCACACCAGACACCATCATCAGCTCGACAACCTTTCTGCATTTTACAGCAAGTTTGCGACGTTTCGTCTCTTCCAGTCGGTCTTCGGAGGACGAGATGTTCTTACTCGCAAAAGATTCGAGAAACTAGCACACGGGGCGCAGAGTTAGATCCGTGGCGCCTTGTTATTATATATGAGCAACCTTTGACCTACCTTCTGCAACTTGTCCTGCCAGAATTCCTTTTCCTTCGCCTTGTCCAGAAAAGGGAACTCGCGAACATGATGTACGAAGATGTATCGCAAGATTGGAAGCTCGGAATCGAGTGGCGAAACCTCTCCAAGAGGCGAGCTGAAAGGTGCACCAAAACGGCGCAGGGCCGTGGGCGAGTTGAGTTCGTTGATTTCCCAGGCAACTTGCTCTGAAATGAGTTCTCGCTTGAGATCTATAGGTCGCGGTGTCAGTTTCGTCAGCCCAGATTTGATGCGATTCGGGAGCGTCAGCCTCAAGAGCCGGCCTCGTTATTTTTCTTTCAACATACAATGTTCTTGCTTCCCCGTCAGCGTCTGGCCAGGTGGCGGTATTGACCGAGTACTCTGTGCCCGCGTCGTATTCTCAACAGGAGGTCGTACCGGCGTGGTTTCCGATTGCGCAGGCGGGTCGCCCGCCGTCGATGTGCCGTTCGCGGAAGACATGGTCAAAGGCGCGCAAAGAATGCAGAAGGTGTGGGAAAATCAATAATTATGGCTGGCTGAAGTAGATGCGAGTATGTAGCCCCGGCACAAAAAGTACATAGGCAGCTGCAGTCTGGACGGGTGATGGTGTCGTATCGGTAAGGGGTGGCTTTGCTTTGCATGCGGTTGGTGACGTCCTAACAAAGTACAACTTTTAATCTCTCCCCCAAGATCAGAACTAGCCGTAGATGGCGGGGTTTTGGGGGTCTTCAATCTTGCTGATCGATCTACTCGACCTTTCACACTCACAGTGCACCAATGACCACTTCCAGGTAGACAAATAGGACTGATTCGCGAGGCAGGGACGAGTTTACGGAAGGAGAAACGAGATATGCCAGCGAATATGGGAACTCGAGGGGAAGCTACCTAACCCGTCGCTACAAGGCGATGAGGGAGTTTGCTTATATTGACGAACTCAAATGTATCCCACGGGCGCGCAGAAGCAGGGTTCCCCCCCTCCCATTCAAGGGTTGTTGAGCCACCATGTCACAGCGTGGAATAGAAATGACTGTCTTTAGCGCCCAATCATCCTGGGCACTCAGTGCCGTAGTCCCGGATTCGGCAGAGTGGCTTGTTCAACTTGTTCTACTTGATCCGGGCATCATGGGCTATCGCGGCACAAGCCACCGAAAAAGTTGACGCTGATGAGCATCAGTCACCTTTTCTTCCTCTTGGCTGCTTGGCGGCTGTTGGAGCCCGTCACTTGGTGCTACCCATGACGACGCGTGTCTGCCGTGAATAGCTCGGAGCCGTGACCAGGGATGACGTCGCCCGTTTCAAAACATGGCCCAAATCTACATAGGTATGTGGGCCAGCTGAGCTGAGTCGGAACGCCTTACTCCAAGCTTGAGGGCAACAACCTCTGTTGTGTACGACAAAAGTACCTGCTGGAAGACTAACCAGGCCTCTTTGCAACAAGAATCGACAGGCGGTGCCGCGGACGCCGTCTGTCTGTTCTATACATGTATGTACCATGCTATTTAAGTTATGCAGGTATATACAGTAGACTGGATATGTCCGTTATTTACCTACCTTGCCAGGTAGATGCACGCATTCTAATGAGCTCCATGCTCCGGTATTCTTGTTATGCATGTACATTATGTACTCCGTACTCAAATGGAATGCCCGCATTCGGAGCCGGAAGTTGGGCAATGGAATCTGAACGCCCTGAAAACGTGGAGAAACGAACAGGGGATGATTACCTACCTAGTCCGCCTCGATCAATGACATGAAAAAGGTAATTTATATGCGCCCACTGGAAAGAAACAATGGGTTGCCTGTAATGTCCGCCTAATGTATCGTCGAGTTTGAACCATTTTAGCTGAAAATGACACGACAGCCTCAGTGGCTGAGTACGAATCCGTGCACTCGTCTCCTGCCCCTGGCCTGTGTTGAGCAACATTGCTTTCGCATCTTGGCCAGATCGCAAAAACTCTCTCAGATGATCTTCGGTGATATATATTATAACTACATAGTATAGGGGACGCCAATTTACATGAAAGAAAAGTCTCTTAAGTGAACAGTAGGGTATCATGCCATTGTCGTAAGTGAAAATCAGAGGGGAATCACGTAGCCGCCAACCAAGCACACCAATCAAGACAGTGCTATAACTCATCGAAAGCCCGTAGTACCGCTTCGTCTGCCGGTGAACCCTCGTGTCTCGTTCGATTCAGTGCTGCCCTCACTTCCTCCTCCAAATGTTCGGATGCCCTGGTCGTATTCGCAATGCCTCCAGGCACGGACATGTCTTCGCTCTGCTTGTTTCCTGATACGAAGTCGGCCATGGCGTCGGGGATGGAGTCCGAGACGATCTCAGACAGAGCAGGCACATCCACGGAAGGGCCATACTGGGCTGCCAACAATACCCCTACGACCAAGAATAGCACGATAGATGTGATGATCCAGACGACCCGAAGACGCTTCCGTGTCCTCTCTTGCCAGTCTTTGTCAGCCTTTTCCCAATTCTCGACCCGTGCATGAACACGATCCATACGTTCGCTCAAGCTCTGCACCTTCTGCCGGCCTAACAGGATGCGGCCCTTCAGGGCCTCTATGCGCTCTTCCTGTTCGTCGAATTGGCCGAAGGAGTCAAGCTGGGTTTCGACCTCTGTCACCAAGTCCTGCGCATCCTTCTTGAAGACCTCGTTCGTCTCCTGAGACATGCACGCCAGCTCTTTCATGGCGACAAGGGTGCTTTGCAGCGTGCTCAGCTTCTCCAAGACGGCATAATATGTGTCGTCGAGGCGGCGCATCGTGTCGGTTGAGAATGCATTGAGATCGGTAAGAGATTTCGTAAGACCTCTATTCCGATGCCGTTAGCAACATCACCAACATGGGGGATATTTCGCGTCATCATAGTAACATACGCGCTGTGCGCGAGGCAGCACGCTCCCTTTCCGCCTGAAGCTGCTTCTCTCTCACCGCAGCCGCGGCCGTAGCCAATGTTCCAATGTCCTCAGTCCCCTGCAGTAGCATGCTGGCTCGGCGGCTCTGCTCGGCACTGCTCAACATGTATGGCGTGACGCCTTCGGAGCGTGGGAGGTCGAGTGACGCCCGTGCTGGCATTTGTAATGTCGGAGCGGCGGACTGCGGCACCCGATCGTTGCGGTCACGCTGGTGACGTCGCTGGTGGAGGTGCGGCAAATGGTGATGCTGGTGCCCAGCGCGTTGCTTAATTGGCGCGGAAGCATCTGTGATTGAGCGGCTCATCCGATGTTGAGGTCGTCGTGGAGAGGTCGACCTGGTAGTCGAAAGTCCGAGGGCGGCGCCATTGTTCGACATGATTCGTGTGGGCCAGCCCTGGAAGGCGCATTCCCCCCTAGGCCCTAGGGGAAATCTAATGCCGAACGACCAACGACTTTGATTGATGTCAGTGGTTGTTGTGTTCTCGTCTCCGGTTTTCCTTCTAGACAATGAAGTTCGCAACGATAGCTGAAACGGGAGTCGTCGTGGTGGCACATGGCAAATAGGGTCGCTCGAGGTAAGGATGTACTTAAGGCAAGGTTGGGCAATGTTTTAGGAGGTACAAGGGTCTGATCCCAGGCCACCGGGCGTCACATGTCATAACGTCAGTAAATTTCCAAATGTTCTCTACATTGGAACCCCTAAGGATTACACAATTGCATTGAATCGCGATTACACCATGTAACGTGTAAAAGTTGTATTTCTGAAGTAGTGCAGAAAGGTTGATGGCAATCAACGTAGCAATAAGGTCAACCTTACTCCGAACCTCATTGACATCATTTCTCGTAGACATCAATGGTATATAGGTGTTCTAACCTCTCGCAAAACCTCGCCAGCCCTTCTTCTTCTCTCGCATTTTCCGTGGTCGAGGCCACGAGGGTATCATTAACATCCCGACCAACCGTGAGGTAACAAACAGATACCTGAAGTGCAAGATTGCGTATCGCCGGTTACGTCAGCCATGGATGAGCTGAGTACAGGAGCTTTGCACCGAAGGGAACAAAGGAGATACTGGACTCCCAAGGACTCCCCCAGTGGTCCTTCAGTAAAGGGGAGTGATAGGCCTTTCCCGGCCGGCTCCCGTCGTCTTGATTCGAACAGTCTATCATGAACTTAGGTGCTTCAAGAGTTCAGCAGCTTGTTCCTCTTCTCCTTCCTCTTCATTCGCTCGACTCGCTTCTTGTGCATCTTCTCCGCCATCTTTGCGAATCTCTCGCGCTCCTCCTTGGCAGCTCTTTTGTCTTTAATAGCTTGTACGCGGCGCTGAATGATTTAAGTATACGTTAGCATAACAGCGAGGCTCGTTGGCTGCATGAGGCGGGCGAACCTGTCTCTCTTCTTCCTTCTCTTCCTTCATCTCCTTCTCTTTGGCTTTCATCGCGGCGATAGCCACGCGAGCTGACTGTCGCTTCTCAAAAGAAGTAGTGGTAAGACCTGAGCCGGGCCGGAATGCCTTACGTGGTGCGTGCCATTGCTTCCCTTTAAGAGTTGTATTAGCGAAATAACGTAGCCGGAAAAAAGAATGGCTTGGTGCAATGCATACCGTTTTTGCGCATTCCTAAGGCCTGTTCTTGTTGGTGTTGCTGTGATTGCGCCTGAGCTGCTGGCGCCGCGGCTGCGGCGTTGTCACTCGACATGGCTGGGAGCCGAGTATTCCTCTACAAATAATTGCTAAGCTGGTATGAATGCCAGGGTCTTCGGTATCGCGCACACAATTGTGTTGTCGTTGCTGTTGCTAGTGTACCGGTCCGCAAACCAGCGCAGATTGATAAATCTGAAAATTCCTATCCCAGCCGCATGGAGGACTTAGAAATTTAGTGGAGACGGAGTAACAGGGAAGATTTTCCGATTAAGGGTCCATGATGCTAGGTAGGTACCGTAGGAGAAACGGCTGTCTCGAATTAACGCTCAGCCTAACTATAGATTACTTAATACACTGGAATAAACACCTGCTACAGCCTTGGACATATACTTATTAGTATGGAATCAACTCTGGAATAGCTATTGGAATTCTGAAGCGTTGAAAAGTTGGTGTTATTCCGTACGTAAACGGTAGCAGAATCCTGAACTGCAGTTTAACAGTCTACATATTTGAACCAGCCTAGCCTGCTACGGTACCTAATAACGTTTATGTGCTAGGTAGCAGCTTATGTGCTAGCACCTTATGTATGTGCCAGCAGCTTATGGTTAATTTCCAAGGAGATTATTAAGATGCATTTCAAGATTACCTCGAGCAAAGCGCATCCGCGTGCTTCTGTATACCCATAGTACTGTTAGTAGTGTAAGTTCTAAGAATGTATTTTTATATCCTCTAGATTCTAGGTAACGGGCTAAAGTTGGGATACCTTGCGACGGGATAGCTGACGGCCCTCCGTTACACTACGTTGGAGAATCCGGAAGAGCTGGGTAAGAATGGAGAGGAAGACATTGTATGTTACATGAGAAAGCTCGCCCGACGCGGCAATTGGTAGTTCAAGCCAAGCCTTCCAATGGTTTGGTTGTGATTTCCGTTGAAACAAGAACCGAGAAAACTTTTGCGAGAGGCTGAGGCCGATTCGAAATGCGGTTCCAATGCTGATCAGCACAAAACTGTATCCAAGACAAGAATTTGCTTCTGGCGCCGATGCCCGTTCATGCAAATAAAAGACGAAAAGAAACGGTCTGTTATTGGTACGAATGGATCAGGTCTGAAGGGAAGACGGCGCGATTAGGAAGTGGCAGCAAGTTGTAGCCCCGCGATGATATGATCCTCGCAACACCCACCGGGTTTATCTCTCGTAGGAGGGGAAGGCCCTGTTGAGCCTTTCGTCATGACAGGAACATTTGCCTGTTGGGAATAGCGTCCCCTCTTGGTTGTGGGCTGTGGCCTTGCTCCTGCTTGGACCGCCGAGTAGCCCCGACTGGCCCCTGGCAGAGCGTCCAAGAAGAAGCAGGGGAGAGCCCCACCGTCTCTCTGTTACTGGACCAGACTTGAGTACGAATTTCCTATTCCAATCCGAGAAAGACTTGAGATTCCGGCCCCTGTAAGAAACGAGGCTTAGCCGTGAATCCATAATACGAACGCATGCCGCGGCAGGTGGTACTTGGTTCCTGAAGCGGTCCAATTTGTCTTCACACGTAGCCAAATCCGGTCACTCTCAGGTCACGTTGCGCAAACAGGCGAGATTAGATATTCCTCTGCCGGGATATTCTTGGATCAGCCAGCTGACAATATCGGACGGTACGTATGTAGATGGGCTGGTCCTTGAGTTTGTTCATAGTGTAGATATCGTACCCAGATTGTGTAGATATCGTCCCCAGATTGTGTAGATATCGTACCCAGATTGTGAATATCATCCTGTAACCTAGGTACATATGTAGGTACGGTGGTCACATCGGCTACAGTGAGCCGCGGGCGCAGTATCTTGCTGTGAAATATGTCAACATTGGCGGAATTGGCTGGTCTTTGCTGCTGCTCGAGTCTTTGCGCCAAGGAAGGATTGGCGGAAAACCTGCTCTTTGGTCTTATCTGCTGTAACCACGCACAGGTGGTTTGCGACCGCCGAGAGGCAGAGATGATTGTCTGTTTAATTGCGCGCCATACAACTCTCCACTGCTAGATCTGCTCTTTATCCGGCTTGATCATATCTGAGCGTCTTCCGATGTTGAGTTCTAATTGGCCGAGTGAGTGCGTATTTGATAGCTGGATACAGCTAGCCTCAACTGTGTAGTATTGTTTATTACGCAGGCCTATAATCCACTATATGTGTAGGTTAATAATAAAGAAAGCATCAACTGATGTAAATAACATCTAATCGAGTATAGTATGGGATAAGTTATGGCCGTAGGATGATGGGCTCCGACGGGAAAGATGCCGGCCGAGATGTGAAGACATGGAGTCCAAATAGGTTGTAGATAGGTAGCGACTGCCACAAAATCTGCAGGTACCTATTCTGGGCCAAGATTGGAACACAGTATGTTGATCTGTTTTCTTATCTTCCTAGGTATCGCCAGAAACAGCCAATGCTAGGAAACCATAGGATTGTGCCTTCGACCTTGCACGGTAGAATAAGCAAACTATCAATTACCACTAACAACTGTGCAAGCAGAACGGATTGTTATCAATGGAAACATTCACGCTGTAAGGTCGAAATGTACATATGTACTTACATGTAGGTACATATGCTCAGTGAGTGTGGAGAGGCTACAAGCCAAGAAGCAAGGAGCCTGGGTCTGTATGCATAATTTCCAGGACAGGTTTTATTTCCCCAGAGCGCTAGGACTCTGTTCCAGCACTTTGTACGCGCAAAGGGCGTTGACGGGGCCCAATGGGGAATCAACCTGGTAATACTATTCCCCATGCTAATTTATGTAGTATGTGAACTGCGAGCAGATGAGGATTATGCGCACCTTTCGCCATTCCATACAAGCACAGGCTCTGGCAGGACCAAAGGAGACATTGCAGGTACCTAATGCAGGCAGCATGCGAGTTGTTTTAGTAGGTGGGTGGTCCAGAGCAGCGCCCATCAGCACTGAATCAAGTTAGTTTAAGCCATCAGCAGCGCCTCTCATCAGCGTGTTTGCTCGGCGGCGAATAAACTTACCGAATGGCCATGTATGCGTCAGCAGACGGCCTGGCCGCCGCTTCGGCGCACAAGAGAATGATTCGCTCGCCGGCTAGGCCGTGAGAGAAGGAAGGAGCTGGCATGTAATAAGAAAAAAAGTACTGCATCAGCAATCTGTGTGTACGGCGCGAAACTCGCGGACGCAGGTAACACTGGCCCGTCCTTGTCGCACCAAGGTTGAAGCGATAGCAATCGTCGGTGAGAGGGACTGCAGTTGGGCTGGGGTCCAGGTAGTTGTTGCTTAGGCCAGTCCCCTGATAATTTGGACATTTTGGACCGAGAGTAGCCAGCAGATCTCTTTAAGCGAGGGATTTACTAACGCGAAGAGTTGGGGCACACCAGGATGTTGAGGCAGTACCGTCTGCTGCAGATTGTGTGTTTATGAAAGCCTCTGGAGGTCGGGCTAGTCGAGCAAGTTCAGCACAAGATGGGGGACTAAATTGCATTGCATCTGTAGGTTACTGCATTGGTCCTTTCTGAATTTCATGCCCATCCTCCCCCTCCCCCCCCCCCCCCCTGCCAATACCCTACGACAAGTACATCGAGCAGGCGTCGTGCAGGTGGAGTTTTCTTCCACTGGACTCCAGTCAGGCCCGACCCACTTTCGCTCCGGGTGCTGGGTGCCTTGTTCCTCGTCGAGCCAGTCCACCACCCACTTACTTGGAGGACTCCTCACTCTCTACTTCCAACTTGTCGCTTCAACCTTTCTCAAGCATCCTCACGAAGGCCTCACAGTTTACCTGGCTCAATTCCAGTCGCAAGTCTATTCCGATAGATTTGCCCTGGTCTTGGCCGTCCGCTCCTTTCTTCCCTTCCCATCGAGAATTACCATTTCTCAAGTTTGAATTCTGTTTAAAAAATCATTTACATCCGTTTTGTTGTTTCCTTACCTATTTCAGAGAGCAAGCGACACGGAATTTGGTCGCCTGTTAGGAAACAATAACACCACCACCACCACACACACACAACGCACCGAGATACTCCGCCCATTTTCGGGTTTCTTCGCTCACGCTCAACTTGACTGTTCACTTCTCCGGTTTCTTCGCGAGGTAAGACCTTTTAAACTACATCACACGGTCTTGTGATTCATCCGCTAGGCACCCGAAATCCTTCGCGCCGATGTTCACGATTGCTTTGTCATAACCACGACACGCTTTGGATCCCTCGCTGGCCACTTACTTTTGGTCATCGCCTCTTTGCGATTCCTCTCCGGGCCTTTGCACACTCTAATAACACTGCCAAACAGAGACGCCATCGAACAAGCGGGTTAGACGAAACGGACCTTGGAACGCCTATTTCCTACGCCAATTGCATGCGTCGGGGTGCCCCGAATCGATCTCTATGCTCTCACCCCCGATAGAACGGCGCTCTTGAAGTCTCGTGCCGCCGAGCGGCTTGGAGGAAATATGACAACCGCGTACGCCACAAACGACACCATGGACTCGACTGTTGTGGGGGCCGTTGGAGCCTTGCGTGGCCTAGATCTCGACAGCAGTGAAGCGCGGCATCTGGCGCTTCCCAGTCCCCTCTTCCTGGATGGACGGAGAGCCAGTGACTCGACTCTGGCAAGCCCGCAGCCGTCGCCTCGAACGGCCTTGCCGCCACCTAATCCACCCTTCGTCTTCCCCTCGCGGGGGCTACCTTCATCCGCGCCTTCATCATTTTCCAGAGCAAGTGGTCAGCGCCCCAGATCTGCCATCGATTTGCACCAGAAGATATTCGACTTGTCAGGTGCGCCTGCAGATACCGGCAGCTGGGGTCGAAGTGCTGCACGCCGCTCTCCTGCACTTCCCGACTTCAGTTTTAACCCCGGTTGTTCTCTCAGTCCGAACAGCGCTGTGACCAACAGATCCCCTCGATCACCATCTTTCGATTTTAGCTTCCACTCCAGTTCCAGTCTATCAGCTTCGGATAACGCCCCGAGCCCGCCGCTATCGCCCTGCCAACCTACCCCAAATCGCGGCGGCCACAAACGCGGTGGAAGCGAATTCGTGGGAGGCCATATAAGGAACGGCAATTCCATTACCGTTACGAATATAAGCCCCACCAAGTCAGAAAGTGGGCTTGCAACACCAACCCTTGCTCCTGTAGACTCGTCAACAGCCCAACGCCGCGGCCGTCATGCTCATCGTCGGTCGGCAGCAATCTCCAGCCATGACTTGAGCATGATCCTGAAGCCAGCCGGTCCCAACACATCTGCGGACAGTAGTGCGCCTAACACCCCCGCCCATGCCGAGGATAATTCAAGAGCGACAGCCGATTCGGCAGCAACAGAAGAAACAAAACCTGCCAGTGCAGAACCGACTGACTCGACCGAAATCGATGGGGATGGTTCTGATATGCAACTCGACTCAGAGCCTGATCTTTCTACCGAAAAATCGGCACCGCGCGCGCGAGTTGGCTTTTCTGACAATGTGGAGTTTATACCGCGTCCGCTATCACTCGTGTCTACAGATACGACCAGCACAGTGACAGCCCGGCCAGGTCACTCGGTGTCCAACAGTATATCTTCCATCATTTCTATGTCTAATTCAACAACGCAGGAGCGTGCTCCAGTTTCTCTACGCACATCACCGCAATGCGGAGCTGCTTCCGACTCGAAAGTCGACTCACGTCCCAGTACTGCAGGTGCTGTTTTGGAACGAACACCCAGTCTTCATGCATTGGCTGTTGCGGAGTCTTCAACTTCCCCTCGCCGACGCAACTCTATTCCCCTCTTGAATAACCTCCCGGCTGCTGGTTCTGACATACCTGCCGAGCCAAGCCCGATAAAAACGCCCAAGCGGTGGTCCTTCTTTGGCCTGGAATCCCTAGGGCTGACGGGGTCACCAACCAAGCCACGTCCTCACAGCTCAAGCTCAGCAGAAACTGCCCCTAAGCATTCCAGCACAACTGCTTCATCCACCGAAAATATCACAGGAGAAGGCGCTAATGACTTCATCCCCACGCAACCTGACGTCAAAAAGCTGGCTGGCAAGAAACACAAGAAGAAGGTCAAGGCATGGGCTGGTTCAATCTTGACCCGGAAGACGAAACCACGTCTTAAGTCCAAGTCAGGTCGAAGGCATTCAATGACTCCCCCGCCTCCGCCGAAGCTGGATTTAAGTGATGACGAGGATGAAGACATGGCCGACGTGATGAACCAACCTGCAACTGCACCCACCGTCATGGTAACTGGGCCAGCTGCCGATCCGGCATTCGCCGATTCCAGTTTCAAAGCTGAAGACGATCCATTGTTTCCTATGATCGACTTGGACGCTGCGTTGGGACCCTTCAATACCCCTTCGTCACTTGATCCGGCCTGGGAAGCAGCACAGCGCGCTGGAGCCCCACCAAAGCGACAGCTGCATAGTGCCGCTGGTTTGAGGGGCTTCTCTGGTCCTGGCATGCACTACCACAGACGTACGGAGAGTGCTCCTGAAATGCCCCCTTTTCGAAGGCGCTAGATTTGGCATTCACCGGTTTGGCAGCTCCTCGACCATGGCCGATGTATTTGAAGAAGAGGAGGAAGACGACAGCGGTTCTGATGAATCGACTCCTGATGCCAGTGGGGCTTCCATTGCAGATGCTGATGTCAATTCCGCTAGTGACGATGCTTCAACTCCCACCCAAGAAGTTGAAGCTAGTCTGAAATCGTCAAACGACAGTGCTTCCGTAGCCCCGTCTGTTGAGCGCAAAGAGAGTGGATCCAGTCTTGAGATGCTGCCAATTCCATCTAGGCTGAGGTCTGACACTTCGTCCAACTCGTTGCATGACGATATCATAGCCGAAGAGGCACCTGTCTACAATGCCGCTGACCAGGAGCGTATCTATGAAACCATATTCGGATCGAGCGACTCGGCGGCCCCTTCACCCCGGCGTATCCTCACTAGCAAAGACTCGGGATCGTCGGATGTCAATTCCATGAGGCTACCAGCTCCATTGTTGACACCTCTCAGTCCGTTCTCCATGAGCCACGGTTCATCGATGGCATCACCCCGCTCACCCATGTCTTTCGATGCGCACCGTGTCTCCACAGCGCCCTCGTCAGTCATAGATGACTCGCAGCGTCTTTCTACCGCACCCTCGTTGGGCGAGAACAACGACTTCCAGTCCCTCCTCATGGGGGAGCCTGGACCAGAAGTTGTGCGGATTTCTATCGATGTCCCATCTTTGACAAGCAGCAACTCTACGATGACTCGTGAAAGCAACTTCCCGGGCGTGCGGCCTAGGAGCACCCTTTTCACGATCAGCGCCCAGCCTCGTTCACTTCGTCTGCATTTGGTCGTCGAAGATCAAGTCTTGCAAGCCTTAGCCGGCTCATCAACAGTGCTCACGGAGAACGGAGCAAACTAAGTATGGAGGTTCCTGCAGATACTGAGCCGGAGAAGAAGTCCAGCAAAACTAAGCGGCTTAGTAAGATGATGCAGTTTTGGAAGCCAAAAGAGTCGACCAGAGCTTAGAAGGTCCTTCGCACTTACCTTTTGGTCAAGCGACTTGGAAAGCGACGTTCGACAAGAAGCCGCCGCCCAACGCCCAAGTAACCAGAACCTGTATTTTAGCATGGCTGCTTCAGCTTACGAATTTGATGGGATATGCGCAATCACACGATCTCGATGCATAAGACTGCGGCCTCGCTCTGGACAGTAGCCGAGGCCATCAGAACTGAGCCAAATACGATCCAAGCTGGTTGGCACCGATTTCGGGGCAGCTCTCCTGTGACCTTCGTTGATGGTCACAGTGGTAGTAGCATTTCGTTTCCACGCGTTTTGGCATTTACGACAGCATGAGCACACTACACCATATAAACACATACGGCATGAATTGGCGGTCTCCGGGTTAGGGGGACGGCATGCCACCTCTTTCGCTCTCCACCCAAGGCGGGTGTCGATGATGCACCTCGCCTTTGCAGGGTCAGTCCTAGTTATACTTGCGAATGGAATGGTATGGGAAAGGAAGGAGGGGCCGAGTAACACTCGCATCCAATCTTCGGTAAGAAACCGAAAAACTTAGTTAAAAGTCCAGGGCGATCGCGTCACGTCTCATCCGAGCGTTCAGTCGGTTGGGCGTTGGCAATGCCAGCCACGTCCAATCCGACACGGGATCCCTCCTGCATGTAGACATATAGTAATGAACATACGATACACATACTCCGAAGCCTCTTTAGCCTTCTGTCCCCTCTCGTTACTGAAGCCAGCACGAAGTAGAAAGAAGTCGCAGCCAGCCACTTCACCCTACTCTCAAGTCGATCTGCCCTCGTAAAGCTCTTCTGTTCTTACTCGGCAGAGAAGTACGTGTACAAGTGTGGAAAAGGGTGATCTTTTGAACTCGCTTGTTAAGGATCAACAGGTAACAATGCTCGGATTTTTCGACCACTGTGTACATAGTGGACTGAAAATGTTTACGTATTGGCTAAATACTGTGTCACTCATTACAATCATTTCATTGGATATATATCTATACTGATAGATACATACGCACATACTACAGCTGTAGAATTTGCTCAAATACCTGCTTCAGCCAGCTGGTGTATACATTATGCTATGTGCGAGTGAGTATACATGTCGTGCTAAGACGATAGTCCCCCGCCCCCATCTCAACACCAACCCACCAATGCTGGAAAGAAAAAGGAGGGCAGCCGCCTCGTCCTCCGCCTCCGCCTCTAGTCGAGTATAGAGACTCGGAGGTTTGGTGGGTGTGCCCGACACGGTTGGGGCTGGCAGGGATCCAAATAGAGTGTTGTAGTTGCTGGGCGGGAAGGCGACGCACGGTTTCGATGCCAGTTACAGGCACTCGATCACTGGTCGCTCGGCAAGATCGAGGATAAGGTCATGTGTGTGTGGGTATGTGTAGGTATATTTGAAAAAAGAGGAAGTACATTGATACTAGTCGGCTGGTTACCTTGGTGGCAGAGTCTGTGTGTCCCCTTGACAACAAAGCTCGCCATTATTTACGGCGCGCCGGATCTGCCATGGCGATCATCTTTCCTTGACCGCCCTCCTGGAGAGAAGAAAGTTTGTTTTTTGGCCCTCCTTCCAGAAATCGTGGCTGTCTGCAAGTGTAAGCGACCGGTCTCATCCCGCATGTGTAAGTGGCTGCTGGTGGTTACCTACATACCTCCTAAGCTAGGTAAGTAAGTAGATAGCTCACGCCCATCCGCTCACATACACATCTACACACACACTCACACACACCGCCACCAGTTGCTAGGCCGTCTTCTCTCGCCCACCGCCTTGAGTAAAAATTAAATAGTAGTAGCACCGGTGTTGCCCACCAGTTCAGCTGGAACAAGCCACGGAGAACCGGATGCAAGGGCCGGTGGCGCCGAGGTTCTTGGCGGCAGTGATGGCCGCCCGCTTCAGTATTCGCCAAAGTGGGGGGTGCATTGCGGACGGGCTTTCGGCGGTGGGATGGCGGCTGTCTATCTAGAACGCGGATATCTTGTGGGACATGGCAGATCCCCCATGGCTGACAATATGGTTAGTTGCCCGGGGCAGTCCATTACTCCTTGATCCATGTTATAGCAGCCCCTAGGTCAGCAGCTCATTCGTTTTGTCAAGTTGCCCCAGACCAGGATAGGGAGTGTTAGTCTTGAAGGCATCCGTCGATGCCCGTAGTCGGCCTGTTTTCCTCCAGTAGTGACTCAGTATCTCACGTGACAGAGACTCAAAAGCCGCAATGTGATCTGCGGTGTGAGGGCACAAGTTCAATAGATTATCATACAGTGTCCTGGTATCTATCTGCACCCGAAAGGGGTCTGCTGGGAGGTGAAAATGCAGATGCAACAGGGTATCGAACAGCTTGTGACAAAAAAACGCCTCCTCCGTAAACCCTTGGTCCAAGCCAAATGCAAATTACGCTTACAAAACACGATGACCTTCCTTAATGCATGTATCATGAGTTCGTTGGGGACTTGAAATGCCGCGCATCCATGCTCTTTCGGGAGGGAACAGTAGCTTCCGCTTGCCACTCCTAGTCCTCCCATATGGTCTCCAAGTCGATGTCGCCGCGCCTCTCGGCACCACACACACTCCATCGCTTCCGCTTGTCTCTCGCGCCCAGGCCAAGGGTCCTGCCGCGTGAAGGAACGTCGAGGCTGGAACGGCCACGACCATCTAAGGCCGAATCATCGCCGTCCGAGCCTACGCTGCCTGACCTCGGCTTGGTGTTCTTCTCGTCCTCCAAGGCCGCCTCCTCGGCGTCAGGCGAATCTGGAATGGTCTCCAAGCTAGAGATACTCGGACTCCGTGATCTAAGGGAGGTGGGCGTAGATGGGACAGAGGATGAGTAGGTCGGGAAGTTGTAGCCAGTGTTCAAATCAGGTCGAAAAGATGGCGACGTCGCGACGGACGATGGCGTGGATGGCAGGGAGACGTATGAGCTTGTGATGGATGAACTTGGGCCCGGCAGAATAGGGTGGTGCAATGGCGACGGCGTACGCTTGTGGCCATTGGCAGGCGGGGGGTCCCGAGAGTCGAGAACCGAAGTCCGGATGGGCGAGGTGGGCGGAAACATTTCGTCGGCAGGCTTCCTGCGCGGAGGGCGAACCCGGTTGGGCGAGCTTGACGGGCTGTCCGGGCGAAGCATGGGCAGCGACAGGACGCGGCCGTGACCGTCCAAACCAGGCATAGATCTAGTACGCGACATGGATGGAGGTGCTAAGCTTGTGGATTTGGATCTCTGATGGGTGCCGGAAAGCGGCGAGGTGGTTCGGGGTCGGTAGGGCAGGGCCATAGTAACGGGTGTGGCCCATGATGGCGAGCTAGGCGACGGAGGCTCGTTTGAACGTCGGAGCGCCAGTGGTTTTCGATTGTTGGGGTTCGAGTCGAATTCGTAGGTCTTGGTCGAGATGGCGGCGGGATGATGTAGTCGCAGCGAAGGCAGAGGCGAGGGGCGAAACTCCTCCAAACTCTCCGTCTCCGGTACAGGCTCCATGTTGACGGACGGACGGGCTACAATTGGTACTGAAATGTCCGATGTAATAGCCAGACTATCGTGTTGGCGAGAACCCAAATTGCCGTGAAGTATGCATGTGATCAACTCTCTTCACACAAACTGAACCAAACGGGAAGCTGGTCCCAAAAATGCCAGTCAACTTCAAACTGGGGTGTGGTGTGGTGTGGTGTGGGAATGTCGACTGTAAGTACTTGTAAATACGGAAATGGCGGGGAGTGGGTGACCACCGCAGAGAGGGAGGAATGTTGCAGGGGGAGACACAGTCGGTTCCCGATGAGGCTTGGATCGCAGTCCCTTAATAGCGATTGTGTGTTGTTATTGTTGGGTTGGGATCGGGATCAGATCGAGGGCGGATGGATTGGGGCCCGGACTGGCTTCTGAAAAGGATGTGAGATTGAGCCGATCTTAAGTGCGCCCTTTGGATGGTCTGGCCGCCAAGGTAAGAGTCAAGTGAAGTGAAGTCTTAGATGCCGCGAGGGTGGTTGTGCCGAGCGAAAATGGATGTGTTGCTTCCGTTCCTTCTTATTATTCTTCTTGTTCTTCGTGTTCGTCTAATGTCTCCGCGATGTCTTCTACTGCACTGCTTCTCCTTCTCTCCCTCCTTTGCTTTGCTGCGGTGTTTCGAGGGAAAAACAAATAACCAAAAATAAAAAGGCTGAGATGAAGCCTTGGGAGGGTTTCGCTGTAATGTCGTGGGAAATGAGTCCGATACGTAAGGGGTATCCGAATCACAAATCAAAAACCCGAACAGGCTGGATGGAATCTTAATCCTGCCGGTGCTGGTGCTGGTGTTGGTGCAGGTGTTGGTACTGCCTGCTGGAACTCGACAAGAACCGCTTAAAGCTTCCGGCGCCAGCCACCTGAAGGTTATCTAAATATCAGCTAAGACAAGACAAGCCCAATATCAAGTGGCAGAAGAAGAAGCAGAAGATCCAGAAGAAGGTAGGGATGACACGTTCTAGCATTTATGGCCTGGCAGACGGGACTGTCGGTCACAGACAGTACCTACCTCAGTACACACGGCAAAAGACTGCATGATTGATTTTCGCATCTGGATGGATCAGGCTCGCCGGATTCGAGCTGTCTCGACAATCGGTCAACCTTCAATCCCAATCCCAATCCCAGCCGCATCCACCGCGCGCCTTTAGGCATTCCCCATACGGCCAGAAACCAGCCATCCGTGTCCTATCAGATGCGCCAGCGTCCTTAGCATGATGGGCTTGACCGGGGACGGAGTAGTATATCCTAGGGGTAAGGAGAGGGGTTGGACAATAACATTGAAATAAGTGGTCTTCTTTTCAGATAATTACCCCGCCCCTCAATTGCTGTCTTGGGCCCCGTTCGGGACTCTTTGTTGGCTGAGACCCTGAATCTGCACCTACTTACGGCTACATACAACCACTGCAGGTCTTCTGCTGTCTTCTGGCATTAACTCCATGCAGGGGTAATGTTGGACTCGACGCCTATTCGAGGAGGGAGAAGAGTTGACTCGTCCGAACCAATTCTAGAAGTTCATAGCCTACAGCGGAAGAGTCAGGCCTCGCCTAAGTACCTACAGTAGTATCGTGCAACCACTACAAACCACGTGTACATCCTTTTTAGATCCCTTAACTTTAGATCGTCTTGGAAGCCAGTAGTTGAGTTATTAGTCGCGCCGGCTGCTGAGGCACGAATCGCCGGCTTGCCGGTACGATCATCGCTTGGGATATGAGTGAAATCCAGAGGAATTGAATGGGCTGAGACATGGAATGCAATCCCCCTGCGGCTATGAGGCTGCCGTGCCGTCTCATGCGCGAAACACGAACGACCTGACATGCCCGACTTGTTTGACGCCATTGCTATTTCGATCTGTACGCAGGAATTGACTTGCTCAGTGACTGTGAAGGAAGGCCCTCGGACCTCGAGATGCAACACCAAGATCACTCATCACACACCTTGGGCCCGGCCGTCTGCCGTTTTGCTTGGAGAGAAACATCCCATACCACCCCTGTCCGGATCCATGCGACTTATATATGGGATCTGCATGGCAAGGCCCCGTACATACAGGTAGGTTCAGGTACTACGCCTTCGCTCTGCCTATCAAGTCCAACGCTTCTCCCCAATGTACTGCACGTCATCCAGGCCGTTTTACACACTTCTGTAGGCAGGGATAGGATCCAAGTAGGAAGACTCATCAGGTTAATGCCTTCATGGCGATTCCATGTAGGAAGTCTTCCTTCTACCCTAGACTTGAAACGGCCTTCGGGTAAGGCAGCCATCTCCTTTCCGTTGTGGTCTCAACTCCACGCGTGCCGTTCGCCGTGTTACCCTCCTAGCCCAACACTACCTAAATACCAAGGTCAATCCTTGCCCCCCACGTTGTCTTCCAGCTTCTTAGCACCGCATGTGCTGCAGTTGACGAGACGATATGAGATTATCGTAGCCGCAGCAGCCCTTTGCATAGGTGGCTGACGGGTATCGTACCCACCTCTCTATTCGTCCATGCATGTCCTTTGGGCCCTGGGCAAATGAATCCCTATGCGCATAAGGGGCGAGCCTGGGAGAGGCCGGGGGCAGCCTTCAATATTACCCACCTCGTCGCTGCCTGGCAGTAAACACCTCACCGCATTGCCCATGGGCTAGTTGACGTTGACTCGCCAGTATAGGGAACTCCGAGTGGATATAGGTAGATGACTGAATGCACGCGTGTGGTCGTCTCCTGTAAGGTGCGGACGAACTTGTTAATCCAAGGGAGAAAAAGCTTCCTTGAGTCGGTTGTTGGGAGCCGGCGGCCCGTCCCTGATTCAGGTAGTACTCAAACCTTCCGTTCACATTACAGCAGAATCGAGTGACGTGAGCACATCGACTTCGTTTTCTAGAAGCATGACCGACTTCCTACCTACCATTGGCCGTAGGCCGAGACGAAATGCCCCCAGAAACCTCGTATTTCAGATGGTGTAAGCCTGCAGTATCTCAGAAGCTGGATACCGACGTTCGGAAGGGAATATCCGCATCGTTATATCCGTACCAAATCGATAATGTACTTTTTGACATATCGAAAGAAATCGAACAAAAACAGACCCCAAGGTATCGCATGACTTGCAACTTCCGGCATACTGGACCTTAGGTAGGCTTATCGAATCGGTCCATCAAGACATCGAGTCTGGATATCTAAAGCAGCAATCGGAGTAGGAAGCTGTTCGGGTAAGTTACATAATGTACTGTTGTAGATTCTATATAAAGGGGAGGGAAACTAAGTAAAAGAAAAGGTGGCCCGGATAACATATCAATCAGTTGGAATCTAATTTGATGGCGAGGCTGCGTTTTGTATATAAGCAAAAGAGCCAGAGCCAGAGCCAGAGCCAGGTGCCAGAAGCAGAAGCAAAAGCAGAAGCAAGCTGCAGCTGGCTTGTGGGTCAACGGGGTGCTTGTTGGAGTTCCAGCACAAAAAAAAGATGACAGACAAGCGCAAGCGGCCAGCAGCCTCGAGCAGCTCGAGCGGTGCCTTGCGTGCACAGGGACATTTGATTGACTTGACTGGTTGACGGATTGATCGCTACGCAGGTGTTTTCGCCCACCTCCGTCTCACGGTGGCCTTTGAGTAAATGCTGATCTTTTGATCCGAAACTTCATTTCTGAATTGGGCTTTTCACTACTATTGCTGTCATCGAAACAAACGGGATTCAAAGGCCACCCTGGCATCCCTCCGATCAGATCAGTGGACTGGTCGGCTCGGCAGCCCCCTATTTCATTTCAATTTGAAGGCTAAAATTCATTTGGCGATTGTACTTATTTTTCTCCCCCGTGGCGCCGATAACTGTTTCCCATTGATGGCTGCTGACACGTTATCGTGAATTTTCCCTTCCAGACCACCACCGCCGCCGCTACCTATGTCACTGGAAACATAGATAACCACCGACCAAGACAACCTTGACGAACCCATGGCGCGCCCCATGGGGCCAGTTCGTCTGCGGAGGACGAACCCTGTGACCGTCATCATAGGGATTGTCCTCTGTACCTTCATCATCTACTTCTTGTCCAATTCCGGTTCCGCCTCGCGACCGACCACGTCTAAGAGCCGCAACGTCAACTCCAAGCCCGTCCCCAAGTCCAACCTCGCCCACATCCGTCGCGACGTCCAGCGCTTCAACCTGAATCATGTCACCATCACCAAGGACCCCATCGCAAACCACGAGGCCGTCCTCATCCTGACCCCGATGGCCCGATTCTACCAAGACTACTGGGACAACCTCCCTGAAGCTCAGCTACCCGCACGAGCTCATCACCCTCGGCTTCATCATCCCCAAGAACAAGGAGGGCAACGCCGCCACCACGGCCCTGCAGGCGCAGATCGCCAAGACGCAGAAGAGCGCCACCAACAAGTTCCGGCGCGTCATCATTGAGCGGCAGGACTTCGACCCGCCGCTGGCCTCGCAGGATGAGTCGGAGCGCCACAAGATGGAGAACCAGAAGGTGCGCCGGGCCGCCATGTCCAAGGCGCGGAACTCGCTGCTCTTCACCACCCTCGGCCCGGACACGTCGTGGGTGCTCTGGCTCGACGGCGACATCGTCGAGACCCCGTCCACGCTCATCCAGGACCTCGCGTCGCACGACAAGCCCATCATCGTGCCCAACTGCTACCAGCGCTACAAGGACGACAGCGGCAAGCCGGCCGAGCGTGCCTACGACTTCAACAGCTGGCAGGACAGCGAGACGGCTCAGGAGCTCGCCGCCAAGATGGGCCCCGAGGACCTGCTGCTCGAGGGCTACGAGGCCCTCCCGACCTACCGCACCCTCATGGCCTACATGGAGCTCGACGACAAGGAGGACGTGCGGGCCGAGGTCCCGCTCGACGGCGTGGGTGGAACCGCGCTGCTGGTGAGGGCCGATGTCCACCGAGATGGCGCCATGTTCCCGCCCTTCCCCTTCTACCACCTCATCGAGACCGAGGGTTTCGCCAAGATGGCCAAGAGGTTGGGCTGGCAAGCGACTGGGCTGCCAAATTACAAGGTATGCAACAATAGCTTGACACCGTTGATTGGCCACATCTACGAATATACTAACATCTTGCGCCTAGGTCTATCACTATAACGAGTAGACGACTTGGTACCTTTTAATATGATGAATTATCTCATACCTCCTTCTCAGCTGATTAGCATGATACGGGTTCTTCTAGTGTCTTCGCATTTTAGCAACACGGACATTACATTACCTTTTGAGGGAAAACGGCCACCAAACAGTTGAAGGTAGAAAGTCCCAATCGCGAGCACAGGAGCCCCATGGTGGAGAGGTTCTACTACTGTATATCATTACTCCTGCATCCTCTTTCTGCAAGATTGCCAGTGGCTACCAGCACTGTTGGATGGACTACTGAACCCAAAGGTCCGTGGAGGGAAGAGGACTCGGTTCCTCGATGACTGCAAGAGCTCATGCACACATACACACGCGGCTCGGCGGGATCTGCACTTTAGGGACAGGCAGCATGGCTGGGAGTTGTTTCGATTTAGAACGAATCAAACGTGTTCAGACGACCCGGTCCATTATTTTGGAAATCTCATTCTCGTTATATCAGTATACGACCATCATTGTTCCTGGTGATTTGCAGGCCACTTTTGCAGAATGTCACGAGGAGAGTCCCCCCCTTGACCAATGAAATATCATTATTCACGTAACCCTATACAGAACACACAGCTGTAATCACCGATATCTCCATATGAGCCCAATAAGCCGTCAGTGCCGGTCGACGTCTGAACAAGCTCTCCCATAATAAAGACGCTTGCAACCGGGCACATGGCATACATTAGATATAGCACCGTGGTCCCAGTACATGCCGTTTCCGCCCCTTTCCTTTGCCCTCTTTTCGAGGGGATTTCCCGCATTACGTATCAGTCTCCCCAGCGCCTGTTCCCTGACCATCCGCGATCAATAGGGCCGTAGTCCGCGCTACCTCATTACCATTATACCATGACCTTTTTTTTCTCGCTTTTTTCTTTCCGGATTGAGGGGATTTCTTATAACCTGGCCTAGTCGGTTGGTCATTCATTGGATGGTCCTTCCACCCGTCCCATTATTCTGGGTTGACCCCGCTCACCAGCCCTATGCCCCTGGTTTTACCAGATCATCTGGGTTTCTCTGTCCAGCCCTTTGGCGGTATCAAGTTGATATTCGTCTCTTTCTGTGTGTTTTGTTCTCTCTCTCTTTGCTTTCTTCATTATCTCCCTGAATAAGGTGCCGTCGTAGCAGCAGCCGAGGATGGTGTAAAGAAAGGGGGCGCGCGCTACCGGCCGGTGTACTTGCCGCCGAGGTCGGAGTCGCGGACCCAGAACTCGACGAGGCGGCGGGCGCCGACGTGGTCGCCGGCGCGCAGCAGGGCGGCGACGTCGACGTTGAGCGGGGAGTCGGTCTCGGGGCAGCTGGAGCATGCGCACGGCGCGCACGCACTCGAGCACACTGTAGGCCGGGGTCCAGGCGCCGCCCTTCTTGAGCAGGTCCAGGCAGATCTCGCCCGTCTGCAGGCCGATGTTGGCGTGCACCACGGGCGTCGCGAACGAGATCTGCGGCGGCTCCAGCGGGTAGGCCGGCGGGACGGTGATGCGGAGGAGCCAGCGGCCGTCTAAGTGGCGGGGGACGGAACGGGTTAGCTGGCTGCTTGACTGACTGACTGACTGACTGACTGACTGACTGACTAGGCGATGAAAAGGGAGGAGGGAGAGGGGAGGGGGGAGGAGGAAGATGGTGTGTGCGTTGCGTTGCGTGAGTGTCGGTCTAGTTTAGGTAGGTAACACCGCAGGCAATTGAATAGGACGTCATTGTCTTTGCCTTTACCCCAAAGTGCAGCCGCAATTGATCGGAACAATAAATAAAATGTCTGGAGTTACCAACCATCGTATCCATTACCAATGCCCCGGCCATTGATGACGGCCTCCCACTGAAGCAGCTCATCTTCGCTGACGGGACCAAGTCGCTCGATTCCCGTCTCGGCGGGGGCTTCCTTCTCCCAGTTCGTGAGTTCGCGGAGCAGGCGCTTGGTGGCGCTGCGCGAGGATGCGCCCGATGACGATGGCATTGTGGTGTTTATCTGGGAAGAATTGAATTGGCCGACGAGTCCTCTCTACGTGCGCGGGCGATGCATGTGGTGATGGATGGTTGGTCTGGTCGCTTTCTTTCCGCACCTACGTATGCCTATGCAATGACATTACATAACCGCATCTTGCCATAGTCCGATGCTGCTATCGATAGCGGGTTAGCGAGGCTAGACCCAGTTTGTCCGGTAGGTGTGGGCAGGGCTCCGATTATTGATTGTCGATTATCTCGATAATCTGTTTGTTAGATGAACTACAGTTCTACGTGAAGCCAGGATGTAACCTGCCGGTACAGACCGCCGCGGGGCCGTGTCTCCCACGTCCTTGGTATGATATAGTGACCTGAGAAGTTCAATGCTAGGTAGCTATTGGACCGTTTCCGAGATGATCGACAATGAAGAAGCATTACAACATTTTGCTCCACGGCCTCGCTGGCGACCATTTCCTGGGCATCTTGTCCCAAGTCACATGAGCGAGTAAACCAGCGCCCTTCGAGACTCATACATGCATACGCATGCGTCCAACGGCGCTGCACTTCGGACAGCACCGCCAGTAAGAGCGCCTTTGGGAAGCCATCCCCCACGGACCCGTGATGCTTATGCTGGGTCTCCTTCCTAATCAAGTCACCGGTACACCAAGCCGGGATGCCGACGCAATGGTTCAGCCCCGTCTTTGGCCGTATGTATCATAAGCACAACGTCTTCATGACAAGGCGATTCCGTCAGTTTGCTAATTGCGTCCAAGTTCGGACTCAGAGCCAGCTGAAAAGGCCCCGTAACACGACATTATGAGTATTCTATGTCGTCATTCCCGCGGGCCCGTCTCCATCCGGGGTGGCAGAGACTGCTCTAGACTTGCTCGTGTGTTGACAAAACAAGGCCAGCTCATCCTTCTCCCGGTTCTTTTTTTGATAGGTCGCACAAAGCCGTAGCGAGGGAGGGTCAGGAGACTTACTTCCGAAGCTCTCGTGCCCACCGCCAGCGTTGAAATAGAGTAGAGTGATGGGATGTTAGTCATGTTCATTGGCCTGCCGCGCCCAAAGAAGCCCGGGGCATTCTTACCCTGGCGGGCCGGGCCAATGGTGATACTGGTCAGCTCAAGTACGCGGGGATCGGCTACCTAGTCCGCTCTATACAGGTCTACAGGTCGAGCCTCCCGCTCAGATCCACCACCCCCGAGCTAGGGCATTGATGGGTATGGAACAAAGGCCCCGATTCCCCGTCCGCAATACTCCTCCCATCCTTTTAGAGCGCATATATCAACCCTGTGCCCTCGCCCTCGCCCCAGCACTGGGCATATCGTTTCACCCATCACCCACAGCAAGCACCATCCCGCCTCTACGGATTCGGAGATGGCTGGCTCCCTTCTGTTGGTACAAAGCATTGATAAACTACACGACTACCCTCAAGTCACAGTTCAATTTGACGGCTGCAATGCTTCAACCTAGTCGCTCTTCACATATATTGGAGCGACTTTGGATTGTTCTCGAGACCCTGTCCTATACTGTAAATCCCAAATCCCACTGAAGATGACTGACACCAGGTACTCCGTTGAAGCCATACACGTAATCATATATCATAGGTGGACCAAGGCAACCTTTTCTCGCAATGGCATCCAAACGCATATTACCACCCCAACTTATTAATGCCTGGGCAAGCATGCCATATGCACATCAACCTTTCAGTACTGACGAAGGGATGTCCAACCGGCGGCCACAGATGTTTCATTCCGGCTCTCGGGATGACCACGAGCCATGGGGAGTCTGAGTAGGGGCCGGTGGATTGGGGCAAACACCCATGTTCCAACATCATGCCTGGTCCTACTGGACCTCAGCTTGCTGCAGTAGGCGGCAATTATTGGTACGTACTAACCAATAGACCGATGCCACTTCTTGAGCGTTCTATGTGGGCAAATTTAGCTAAACCCATTCCAACTTGACGCTGGTGCTGGTCCGAATGAGCCGCGTGGCAAGGAGGAATGGAACCGTCGTATCGGAAGCGTTGACGCCAACAACTCGGACGCAGGGTACATGCCTCTTATGTAATCTGCCGGGCCGCTGTCGCCAGGTAGTTCTGGATGAACTCGCAGTTGCAGTCTCCATGACGCAAAATCTCGTTCTTGAGCCAAAGTACGTCCTCGCGCAAGCTTGCGGCGTGCTGCGACAGCGACGCCCGCTGGGCCGCCAGCTCCCGTTCGCGCTCTCTCAGTTCGTCGACGTATTTCTTTGATTTCTCACGACATTTGCTGGCCGCAAGGCGGTTCTTTTCCCTATTCCGCTCATGTCTCTGGCCCCGCGCGGCGGTGGTGACCTCTAATACGGAGATGGAAGACCCCATGTCGCCGCTTCCTAGACGTCCTTGTGAACGAAGGGCGTTCAGTGCTGCTTCGTGGTCGTCATTCAGATCCACTGGAGAGTCTCCGTGACTGGATTGTTCGTATTCAATATGGGGGGCCGTGGGGCCATGGCCATGGCCACTGAAATAGGTATGCCCGCTGAGTCCTTGACCATTTCCAGCAAGCGTCGCTGTTGGTGAAAGATGATGTTGTTGTTGCTGCTGCTGTTGTTGTTGTGATAGTGCCTGGTTGACTTGGTGCGATAGATTCGTAGCGGAGTGACCGAACTAGTGCATCATTCCTTGGTCAGCTCACAAAATGATGAACGGGTGAGGTGGTTAAAATGACAAAGCGCCAGTGAGCTCAAGTTGTGTTATTTGACCGCTTGCGATGTCGAGGACGAGCATTGCGCGGAACAGCTAATTTGTACATCCCGATCCAATTGCGCAGTACTTTGTTGGAGAAATTGGCTTGGACATACTTGATGCGGGAGATTATACTGCTCGATGTTCTGCCTTGCTGGAAAGCTATAGTCGTATTGGTCCTCCTCCAAGGAAGAATAGTAGCCGCCAGACGATGCCGTGGGCGGACCGAAGTCAGTCGCGTTGAAGTAGTTCATGTGGTCGGCTGACATGGGGGGTTCCCTCCATGTCAACATGTCATTCTGGTCCATGACGGATATGAAGACTTGGGGGGGGTTGCCGCAGGCTTGTATGGGTAGTAGGAGCAGAAGCCCTCTTTCTCCTTGGTGTACTGGCTGGGCTGGACTGGACTGGAGTGGCGTGTCTTTGTTGGTGATACTAATCCAGTGTTGCCGAATAAGTTGCAAGACAAGGAGTGGGTGGAACTTGGCGTCTCCTGAATAGCTCGTTTGCTCAACGGTCTGTGTACTGGTTTATCAAGAAGACTTTATCTATTAGAAATACATATATGCCATATACTGTTTCCGCTCCCCTCTACTTTCCTGCTCTCCCAAGGCTGTCCGCCACAGTGCCAATGCGTGATGACCAGGGGTCTAGGCAGAGGTGGAGAGCACCAGCTAGCTACATGGTTCCGAAGTATACATACAAGTAGTTCGGGAGTTACTGTCCCACCTCTCTTTTGATTGGGCGGCGGGAGCTGGGAGCATCCGTAAGACCGCGGCGCGCCGTGATTCGCTGCAGGATCCCAGCCAACGGCCAAGCCATCGAAGAGTGAGAGTCCCCCCGCCCAGGCCCAAACACCCAGGGACGCTCTGGCAGCTGGGTCTTACACCATACGCCGCCCATATGTACCCTGAAATGTAACGATGGAGAAGGAGGAGGATGTGCTGCATTACAAAGAAATAACCCGAGAGAGATATCCTGGGAAGCTGCTCGGGTGAGGAGTAAACTAGGCCATGACATGCTATATTATAGTAGGTTGCGTTTGACTTTGGCTCTTGCCAGTTTTAACCTTGACATTGACATATAGCGTTCGGGCTGGGTTCATCACGCCCTGCCTGCCTACCTAGCTCGAGTCGCTGGCCGGGATGGGCACGGGTATAGATACCCGCTACTATAGAGCGAGTTCTAGATCACAGACTGCGAATGGGAGCTTGCCCTGCTGCGTTTGCTTTTTTGTGCCCAACGGAGTGATGATTCAATGGTCTTGCGAGACACGTCTGACCAGTCCGCCGTGTTCGAGGAGGGAATGGGAATCAGCGCCATGCAGGTGCGCATGTATGCATTGCAGGTGGGGGAGGATAAGATAGCTCCTACGGTCCTACATCGTGGGCCAAGACGTTTCTTGAAAGTATGTAAGTGTGTAGTGAGTGGTAAGGCCAAACTCAGTATCTGTAGATGTCATCCGTGGAAAAGCGAGTGCGGCCTGACGAGACCGAGGTGGAACGAGATAATCACGACAGGACAACCAACCAGGGCGGACAGTTGATTATTAGGCAACTACTATATGCACATACCTACACGATAGTGCTTGGAAGAAGATCGAGATGGCCGCCGATCAACAGGTGGATATGATATAGAAAATGAGATGTGTAGATCCATCAGTCAGCCCTGTCTTCCACACGCCTCTGCTTTTTACCACCATCACCCAGCAGCAGCTCCACCACCGCTGCTACATACATACATGTACATACTGCCCTTTACAAAATCCGGGCTCTGTGTGGTACGGGGTTGATCGGTCGCCCCACCGAGGAACAGAAGACAGACTCACAGAGAGATGAGAGATCTTGGATTCTTGGCTGCTGGCTTGGCACGCCCCACAAGCCCAGCCAACACTGGAGCCGTTCGAGATTTAACGTGCCCCAATCACCCATCGCGGCCGGTGTCCTAGGCCGGGCCAATCAGAGGAACTCTCCTCCTCGTGCTGGTCGCCAAGGCCCAACTACATCAATAACCCAAACTGCCACCCAACCCTAACCCAACCGGACGTGCTGCGTGTCCTCACTCCACGGTAACAAGCCGGGCGTGTCCCGGGGTCGTTGGCAGCAGCACCTGGTGATAGGCCAACAGGAGCATCGCGTATGTATGTTCGACCACTCTGGCCTCCTTCCTTGTGGCACTTTTTCCCTCGTACAGATGGCGCTCGGTGGCTGTCGTATGCAGCGTGTGTACGGTAGTAGCGCGCCACTGGTGTGCTGCATATTACACACACTTCTTCTTTCCTCGGGGAATCTGCAGGGGCGGCCGACAGAACAGAAACACCCGTCAGCTGATGAACTGCAGGGGCGGCCCACACCCACAGGGCATTGGCTGGCGGAATTGGCTCCGGACGTTTATCTCCTCCCTTTCCCTCGCAGTATTCCCTACTTGCTTATTGAATATCTCATACGATGAGCAGGAGGCCCCTATTCCCGGGCGCCCTGTCAAACAGAGACCGGTTCTTACTGTACATACGGCTATCTGGCAAGTGGACCGATTCCCTCTTGACACATCTCCAGGGTTTCCTTCCTTGGCAAGTCCACGAATCAACATCGTGACATTAACCACTTCCCTCCCAACGCCGGCGACGGGCCAAGTGTGGTTCTGTGTTGTCGTCGCAATAGACATAGCCGCTATCGTCTAGTGTCCAGTAGCGTTGCTCTTAACTTGCCTGCTCTCTCTCTCTCTCTCCCCCTATCTCTCGTCTGATCTATGTCATGTAACGTAACGGAAGTTAATCCTCAGCTTGACGGACAGACTTTGAGGCACAGGACTTAATTGCCATGTCCACTGCTATCCACTCACTCTCTGGCGGGAAACAAAAGTATGTCTACCTAGGTTGGCCGGGCCTGTCTAGTAGAGGATCCCGGCAGCATCCTTGGATCCACTGAACGCTGAATGTCCCGCGTATAGTACAAAGCAACATGCATCCATGCGGCCCGTCCTTGCTACATCTGTTTATACTTTGGTCCAAGGGCTAACTTGTACCCATGATGCATGTATAATGATGTATATGTAGAGCCGGTACCTACCTACGTTATGCTACAGTACAAGTCAGTCGCCAGCAATAGCAACAACTTGACTTAGCACACCCGCAAATTCATAGCACGTCTGGCATCGCACATTGAAGGCTAACTTAGACATTGTCGTTGGGAGAAGGACCATGCATTTCTGCCACGGCCTACAGTCCCATCGCTGATGGTTGCCCGGCGTCGCGCCGTATGCATGGAAGAAGAATTCCGGCGGGATCAAGCCAATGAAGCCAGACTTGGCTGGGCCTACTAGCATTAGTAGTCCATTTCCGCCCCTGGTCGAGATAGCGCACGCTGGCAATGCATCTCCCGTTCAGCCTCTTCTTCACCGGGACGCCATCAGTCAATCGAAATGAAGTTCCGGGGTGGGCGGGGGGGGGGGGGCTAGAGGTCGAGTGTTGCATTCCTCGCAGCTTGCTTTGGCCCGCCGCTTACGGTACAGGAGCAGACTGAGATGAAGATGCATACTCCGCACACTTTGCTTCGTTTTCCCTTCAAAGAGGAGTAAGAGATAGAAGCCAACATTTGGCCCCCTTTGCTATCAGCGAATCCAGACTAACATGGGTATGCTTGCCAGCTTTTGCTTCCAGGTTGGAGAGGCCACTTTAGACAAAAACGTCTTGGAGGTGATGATGATGCAGACTAGGTACAAGTACAAAGAACTTATCTACAGACAGGGAAGCGTGCACGACGGCGAAGACGCTCTCCAGGAATAGGACACCTCCTACGTGGTAGCTCGGGGGAACCAAAAGCCGTACGCCGTTACTTTTCCCAGAAGAAGACTTTCTGGCCAACAGTATCCCCTTGAATGCCATTTCACTGCCCCCCCCCCCGCCCCTTGTTCGCCGTACTGTACGGTCCGCAGAAAATTTAGTACGATCGGCGCGCCGTTTTTGACGTCCGATCCGTTGGGTGTGTAATTTGATTGGATAAAGAAACCCTGTTTTTGCTGGCACGGCCCTGCCGATCTGCTGCCGACGTACAATACGGCGAACAAGGGGAGGGAGGGGGCCCCTTTTCCCTATCTCCCCCCCGTGTGTCCTATGTATCTACGGGACACCGGAGATCACTCGCAAGTTGCCCGATTTTCTCCCAGGTTCCCCGGATGCGGCGCCCCAGGGGGTGTGCTGGGCGGAGCATGGCGCTATCTATCGGCCTCACCAACCGAAAATCGAAAGGAGCAAGGGACGGATGGATATCTGAACATGACCTACCTCCAGGCTCTTCTCAGGCTGCTATCCTTCTCTGGCGCCCTCAGAGCTGCAGGCGTGATGCAGGCGGAAGCATCATAACTCTCTCCTCTCCTGCCTCGGAACGGCTGACAGCTCGCTTCTCCTCTTGATCGTTTATGCGCACCAATGCCAGCACGCCTTGCCTCGGGCTTAGCCCAATGCACTCTACTGGTAGAAGGAGGAAGAGGACAAGCACAGAAAGTATACCTACCTACAGAGTGCTGATTTGCATGTAGTACGTCCTGGGTTCGCAAGCGTGGAGTATCCCGCGAAAACAACAAGCTCCCGCCCATGCGTGAGAGCTTCTACTAGTACAGTGCCGAAGTCAAAGAGGCGCACACCCTACCCTACTGCCAAATGTCCTCTCCGTTACAGTAAAGCTGCCAGGGTATATCCGCCCAAGACATTGTGGAATCGCAGGGCTGAAAGCGGGAGAGACAGAGAACGATCAAGACAGAGGGAAATGAGGGGGGAGAGCCGCCCTGAAGTTAGAAATATGGGACGATCGTTTTGTTCGTTCCTCCTCTCCAGCTCCAGCTCCACGTCACTCGCTAGCTTGTCAAACGTTATTCTGCGGCGAAGGGTTTGAGAAGACTGGGAGAAGACTAGGAGAGAATATCTAACATATGTTGTTGCAGCCTTGGTCACCATGACAGAATCCGCCTTTTGTTCCTGACTTCATAATGTGCGATAGTCTGGAATCCCGCGAGTCATCGGCTTCTTTTCTGCTCTTTCTGCCCTTTTCCACGATCCTTGCCAACCCCTCGGCCCCCATCGCTCGCCCTACGAATAGAGATAAGACCAGGGGGGAGGGACGGAGAGGGATATTTTGCTCGCTGGTGGGAGTGAAACTTTTGCTATATGCAGTTGAAACAGAATAGCAGCAGCTTACTCGGCACGGCGCTGCCGACATGTGTTTGTCCAGTTTCTCTGCTCTGCTACGAGCATCTTTCATCATCCACCCGCCTTTTGCTTCTGGAAGGGGAGGAGGGTTTTGTCCAACGTCGGTCCGCTTGGCTTTCTTGGCCCCTCCCTCCTTTGTCTATTTACCATCGTTATCGGCTAGGGCGGAGAGACGGGAAGTCGAGCGGGTCCCCTTGGTGTTGGACTTGTCCGCTACCGAGAGTGGCCGGTGGTGGGGGGGGGGGGGGTGCCGAGAGGGGGATCCAAACGCAGCTTCAAGACAGGGTATGTGTTTGCGAAAACACATGGGGTCATGTGTTTGTTCTTCTCTTGACAGGTATAGTATGTATCTGTTTCCTCGGCATAGGTACACTTCTCAGGGGCAATAAGAAAGCGGCTGGGGTCAGGACGTTGGGAAGTTGGACGCATCGCACTGTACATCTATCTACATGCAGATCTACTACTCGCTACCTACCTCTGGATGTGCCCGAAGCCGGTACTTTCACTTGTTTCCTGACGTTACGATGAGATGCGAACCATACTATCGCGCTTGCTGGGTTTGGCAAAAAGCCAACTTGGCATGTATGTAGCGGTAAGAATGCATATAGTAAGTACACATGGCGATGACAGATGACCCCCGATTCTCGTATCCTCTATCGATCTAGGCTGGGCCCCTGGAGCCCGAAGGTCGAGGGAGGTCATTACTCCGACGCGGATCCTTGCCATTATTAATGCGACGAAGGCAACGAGGGTGAGGATGAAGGCGAAGAAGCGGAAGAACAAAAGCATTTTACCTAGCCAAGTCGATATCGTGTAGTACATACTAAGTCATTACTAAGTATCGATCATGCAACTCAAGATGTGGAAGCTTGGCGTCGCCACGGAGGACATTCCGCGAACTCATCACTCTCAATCCTTGGGAGGAGGCGTTTATTCCTTGTCGTACCTTTTTTTTCTGTCATTTTACGGGGGCCGGGGCATGCCCCGAAGAAGCGAAAGAACATAAGCGACAGGTACCTGTAAAAAAGATTCAAGCCGACCGTACCGAGTACTTTCGCCTGCCATGCGAGCAGCCGAAGAGCGAGCGCTGGAGGATTCGAATGAGGGAATCCCCAACCTCGGCTGTCTCGATCAGGTATAATACAATACAGTCTGGTCCAGCAGCAGCAGCAGCAGCAACGGCAGTAGCAGCAACCACCACCACACAGGAGCACATGATACATGACAAAAACAAAGCGCGACGAATGAGGGACAGCGGATCGTCCTCTTTACCCCCCCCCCTCTTCTCGGTGAATGCATACTGCTGCTCATATGATTGATTCTTTCGTGTTCGTGCCGCGCATGCATTACCATATCATGTCGACTGCCAAACAAAATGCCACCTCGATTCAATTGGAGCCGGTGCTCCCTCCCGCTTTGCCTCTCCGCCTATCGCTGTCAATTAAAAATAATCAATTAATTCGCCCCAGCAGGGGTTCTCCGCGGGCCCCCAAGAACGGCGGAGCAGCAACTTCCTAATTTTTGCCTTCTTCCCTCCAGACAGACAGACACACACACACCGGCCCAGCCAGCCAGCCAGCCAGCCAGCCACCAACCCTCCCCTGTTCCCTTCTCTTCCCTTCCCGTGTCTCTCCTTAGTTTAGTTCCCACTCTTGTTGACATGCCCATCCATGTCCCCGTAGTCCTCCCCGAGCAGCCTCGCGCCGGCGCCGGCCCCGACCCGGACGGGCTCGCACTCCTGCAGGAAGTAGAGCATGCGGCACCACTCGGTCGCGCTGGGGTTGCGCCACGCGTGCATGGTGCCGCGCTGGACGGCGAGGTCGCCGCGCCGCAGGCGCCGCGCCTCGCCCGAGTCCAGCACCAGGTCCACCTCGCCCTCGAGCACGACGCCGTAGTCGAGGCTGACGGTCCGGTGCATCGGGCTGACCGACAGCGGCGGCACGTCGACGTAGCGCGCCACGGTGCCGCCCGGCACCACGATGCCCGGCGGGTTGGCCAGGAGCGGCGCGTAGGCCGCGATGTCGGCGCCGTCGTTCAGCGGCACGGGCGTTTTTGTGGTTGCGTACCCGAGCCCGAACGAGGCGCCGTTGTAGATGGTCGTGCGCGGCAGCTCCGCCGGCAGCGCGTCCGAGAAGATGGCCTCGCCGGCCTCGTTGTGGTCCGTGATGAAGCGCGATACCTTGGGCAGGTTGTTGGGGGTGACGGGCGCCTGCCCTTTTGCCGCGGCGGTGTCGCCGTTGGTGGAGGAGGCCATGGTGGTGGAGGGATGAGCTGGCTGGAGAGACTCTATGCCAGTTTTGGAGGCTCGCTCTTTCATTATGGATAACAATTCTGTGGCTGTTCGATGGTTGGCTTCTTTTTTGGGCATGTATGTGTATATAAGCCGTAGTAGACGACGAGATGAAACTGGAGTATGTAGGTGTTAGACGGCAACTAAGTAAATTTGTGTTCTTGGAGTATCGCGCTCACAAGGCCCATAGCGATCGCGGCGCTCCCCTATCCCCCTCGTTTACCCCTCATATCGTCCGAAGATCCAGCAACAGTATTCCGCAAAGCATCGGCAGTCGTCGCATAGCGATCGTGGACCGTGTACCTGAACGTCGGACGGATATGTGGAGGAGGTGGTGGGGGGAGCCGAAGTGGGGGGTCGGCTATCTTGTGCTACCCTTGACGATCAGGGACCCCCCCTCCTGTTGGCGTACCTGGTCAGATCAATAGATCTGATTGTTTGTCTTAGTAATTAGCTCATGTGTAGCGTTAATCTCTCAAGAAACATGAAATGCGATTAGAAGCTGATTAGTGATCAATTTCTCAAGATAGATTCCCGATTACAACATAGGAAGACATTGGTCGCCCTCGTTCATGCACTCAGTACACTACGGAAAAAACGAATAATATAAAGGTGGCATATAGAACGTAATAGGTGTAGTTATGTATAGTAAATACAGTATGTACGTATGTGAAAGCTCACGAGGTGATTCATCGTTACAAAACAACACAAAGTCCTACCTCCCGTTGGTCATTACCTACTCGATCCTTCGACAAGACGAGACATCGGGAACCCCCGTGCCTTCTACCACCGTAGCCTCGACCACCCTATACACCGGGATCCCGGACAGAACGGAGGTGACGTGGTGCAATGTAGGCAGCGTCTGCCAGCTGCCCGGATCGAACTTGATACTCGCCTTACTCGACTTGGCCATCGACTCGACCGTCCGCGCCGCCACCTTGGCCTCCTCCGCGTGCGGCACTACGCAGGCGTACTCGACGTCTGCCACGCCCGGCCTGCCCGTGGCCGGGATGTACTTGTAGGTTAGAATGTCCGATCCTTCCTTCTCCCCCGTCGCATCCGGTTGTTGCTGCTGCAGATCTTCCAGCGCAATCTCCATGAAACTGGCGCCACGCCAGGAGCAACGGACGTTGTGGGAGGAGGTAGCAGCATCACTACCGCTGCCGCGGTCGATGTCTATGTCGCAGAACGTCTTATTGAAGCCCAGCTCATCCCGTCCCGTGATGACGGCGTCCGCGAGGTTCTCGAACAAAACGGGCAGGTAAGACCCGACAACAGGGGGGCCGGCTTTGGGGAAATAGCCGACGCCGTGTAGGTAGAGGCCGCAGTGGCTGTAACCGCCGCCGCCCAGCCACGCCATGTTGTCCAAGGTGGTGACGGAGATGCTGGCGAGGCAGGCGGTGGCGGGGCTCATGAAGCGGAACGCCGGCGTGGGAAATAGCGACTCGAGGTACGTCCTCGACGTCTCAAACTTAACCGTTGTCGTCACGAAGCGGCTCTGGTCGAGGCCGGCTCGGGGCTGGCCGTACACGTCTTGTCGCGGGCCGGGGGCGGGCCCGAAGCCGATGGGCATCCTGCGATAGAGGTCCGGCGTCTGAGAGGAGAGCCATTCATTGAACACCCGGGTTGAGTTGTCAATCTCATCATGCCCGAAGTTGTAGGCGGTGTACTTCATCACTGAGTTCATGTCAGCATAGGCGGCAATAGCAGAAGCAGCGGGTGGTTGGACGATAACTTACTATCAATTTGTGGTACACCGTTTACCCAGTCCTTACCCGACTGCCTTGAATATTCCTGGATCGTGTGCGCTCTGTCGTACCTGATCTTCTCATACAGTCGAAGTCTCCCGGGGACATCATTCGGCGCAGTACCTTTGGGCAGGACGGTGGCGAGCGCGGCGGCATCTTCCATTGCCTGGCCGGCTCCTTGTCCTTGGTGAGGCGTGAACGGGTGAGCAGCGTCCCCGATCAAGGCAACGCTGCCCCTGACCCACGACGGGAGTTTGTCCATATCCAGCAGCTGCCATACTTTGAGCTCTTCCGGGCTGACTTTGCTTATTAACTGCTTCAGCGCCGGGTCGAAGTCTTTATAGACCTTGAGGACCTGCTCGAGACTACCTTGCTTGTTCCACTCTGACTCGGTCATTAGCACAAGTACCTGAAACCCCGTGTATGGATAGATCGAAGGAACGTACCATCACTCGGCGAAGCATGTGACTCGTCCGCCGGGTGGATGAGGACAAAGTTCAGCGTGTCGTTGTTGTTGCAGGGGTACATGACCACTCTGCGGTCGTCGCCAAACCACATGCAGAGGCTGTCAACCCTGTCGACGAGCGGTTTCGTCACGGGGTCATCGAGCGCGACCTGGCGAGGAAGAAGGAAGCGGAAGGCGGCTTTCCCGGAAGCAAACAGCTTGGTCTCTTGCCCACTGAGCGCTTTGCGAGTTTTCGACTGGCCCAACCGTCAGCCCACTGTCACTCCATATGGTGGTTAAGCAGGGAGAAGAGAGTACGTACATATATACCGTCGGCTCCTATTATCAGGTCCGCCGTTCTCGTGGACCCATCGGCGAAGGTCAGCGTCCTGGCATTGGGGTCAACGCCAGTGACCTTGCTCGATGTATACAAGGTGGCGGGCGTCCCTGGCGGGTCCTTGGCAGTCGCTACCGCCTTGAGGTTGTCGTGGAGCGTGACACGATGCACCAGCTGCCAGGGGTGTTGCCACATCTTGTTCGGCATGGTGAGGTCTATCTCCTTGATCATCCCTCCGGTCGAAGCGAACTCGACGATTTTCGTCGTGTTGCACGCGCCGAACTTCTCGGCGTATATACCCCATCTCCGGAGCAGCCCATTGCTGTTGGGCGCAAGATGTACCGCAGCACCGGTCTCGCTCGCCAGCGAGGATTGTTCGTAAAGCTTCTCTCGGGTCAGCAGTTCATGTGTGTGACGGGCGACCAAAGTCTCGGGGATTCTCACATCTACAACATGACCTTGGCGGCGCAGCGCAATGGCCGCAGAAAGCCCACCTATACCGGCACCAACGACAGTGATATTCAACGGCTCATGGTAGTCGTGAACCAGCGGGTTAGACTTGGTCGCATCAGCCACCGGCGCTGTCCCATTGGAAGCCATCGTACCGCGCAAGAACAAGCTCGGGTGTATGCAAAGCGAAGCTGTTAGTTCGGCCTAGGGATTTGATAATAGTAGGAAAAGCAATGGAAGCAAAACGGCACAACTCGAGAATGGTCGGGACTAAGGTGCAGGATCTCACGACGCAAGGCTATAGCTTTGCTTGGGTAAGAGGATGCCGGAGATCAAAGCAAGCAAGCATGTCTTAGACGTCAAAGCTGCGACAGGTAACTTCGCCCATGAGGTGTGACAGCGGGGCAGATTCCAGACTCCGAGGTTTGGGGCGCATCATGCAGGCTACGCGGAATCAGTTAATGATAGCCCATAATCCTGACGGATTCCCCCCAGTCGGGCCGTAAAGTAGTGAGAGTTATTAGAGCCACCACAGCTCTTCCCCCGGGCGAATACGAACCAGCAGATATTGGGAGACAGACAGCCCAGCAGCATGACCGAGAGTCAGGAGGGTTCCGACCGAATTGGGTTTTTGGTACAGTATCCTACAGGAAGTTCAGGAACCCCCTTCCGAGGTGGAGGGCCGAGATTAGGGAGACTGGGGGGATTCTCTCATCTGCCCCGCTCTGTCTCTCCCCCACGCCTCCAACTCCAAGCGACAAACCCCGCTTGGCATGTGTGACGTCCATACATACTTATAAGTACATACCCTACAATCTTAGCTTAGGTAAAGAATACAGACGTTTCTACTAACCTTAGGGGAGTTAGGCTAGAATAGCCACGGACGGTAGGTGCGTTATTGTTGTATACTTTGTCTTCCTATGATATAGAAGGGAGTACTTTCTAGGAGAGAAGGAGAGAGATGGAGGTTTTATGGACAAACAGACAGGGACAGAGAGGAATGAAAGGCTGTGACGTAGAATACTACCCCTTGCAGTCAGTCACTTGGTGAGCCTGTACGACTCCGCTCCCACACCGGGTCCCAAATTCCTCGTTGTGTATCGTATCCCAAAATCCTTATCTAGTAACGCCACAGAGATCGCCAACAACTATATACCCTTTACTACCTGCTTTGTGAGCGTGACCACATAGCCTTACCATGGCCGCGGACGAAAGAATGAGTACCTGGTCCGACGCGACACGCACCGTGAGAGAGGAGGGAGGAAGAAGGAGGAGTAGAAGAACAAGAAGAAGCGGCGGTCCGCAGCCCCGTGGCCCTGATCACGGCCGGCAGCGCCGGGGTGGGCGCGGCCACGGCGCGGCTGTTCGCGCGGCGGGGGTACCGGGTGGTCATCAACTTCAGCCACAACACGGAGCGCGCGCGCAAGGTGGTGGGCGAGCTGCAGCAGCTTTCGCGCCTGCCCACGCACGAGATCCAGAACGAGCACGGCAACGCCTTCCTGGCCATCCGCGCCGACCTTGGCCGCCGCGAGGAGATCGGCCGCCTCGTCCGCGAGACCATCGTCCAGATGGGCCGCCTCGACGTCGTCTTCTCGAACGGCGGGTGGACCAAGTTTCGCGACATGACGAGCATAGAAGGTATACAAGAACATCATTTTCTTGATTATTGTTCTTCTTCTTCTGTTTTCGTTATTCCCCTAATTTGTCATGGACGTATTTAAGCTTAAGAGCGAGGATCGAGGCAAGGGGTAAATGAACCGGCTTTAGGGGGCCACGTGATAGCTGCTGAAATACCTCTAAGATTCACCAAGCTGATCGGGAGGGCGGTGCGGTGATTTGGCAGACAACACAATCGAAGAGGACTGGGACATGTCCTTCAACATCAACGTCAAGTCCCACCTGTGGCTGATGCAGGCCGCGAAAAAGTACCTCGACGAGACCGAGGGCGCCTTTATCACCACGGCGTCGGCCGCCGGCATCACCCCGAGCGGCAGCTCCCTTGCCTACTCCGTGACCAAGGCCGCCCAGATCCACCTCGTCAAGAACCTCGCCGTCATGGCCGCGCCCAAGATCCGGGTGAACAGCGTCAGCCCGGGGCTGCTTTTGACCGTGAGCCTTGCCTTTTCTCTCCTAATACTTTAACTATACATGTATTACATAGCTAAGACCAACAACAGGAATGGTCCGATAGGTTCTCCGAGCAAGCTAAAGACGCTTATCGCCAGAAGACAAAGCTGAAGCGCTTCCCTACCGTTGAGGTAAGTAGATACCCATTATACAATCACTCACCCGCATTAAAAGATCATTGCTCATGCTACTTGCGCAGGACGTAGCCGAACAGGTCCTTACATTTGCAAGAGTCGGAGCATGACGGGTGTGAACATACCGCTGGATGCGGGGTTCATAGTCTAAGAAAACTTCCCCTCGAAGCTGCCGCCACATCTTGTCTGACCTTTCTAGATCAAGTCGAGCATCCATGGAGGTACCCTTGGGCTAAGGAACTCGACGGGCTGGATGGCTTGAGTAGTGGTGGCCGTTCTCGAAGGCCGACAGAACGGCCGAAACCCGGTCGTTTCAAGTAAACGAGGCTTGAAGCTAAAAATCCCATAGCACGTGGAATATCGCAGCAATATTCTTCTTCCCGTTCGTGACAAAAGTTAGCTTCTCAAGTGACGTAGTCCTGACGGAGTTCGTGGTTCAGCCTTCAAGTAAGAGTTGTTGACAATTTGACTATATTTATTTATTATATGCTGTTTTTCTTTTTGTTCTTCTTCATTAGAGAATTATTTACTACTATAAGTCCAGCATAAGCTTGTTGAGCAAGATAGCGCATGCCGCAGAGGCAAGCAGCAGCATGGGGTTCGTGCCTCCGAGGCCGGCAGCAGCGGCTGATATAACCGGGACGGTAGCCGAGGCGGAGGCGGCTACTGCGCTCAACGTCTCCGCGCTCGCCTTATCCATGCCCGTGGCGCTCGGCGCCGATGTCTGGGCCGCGGATAAGGGGTCGATATTGGACGTCGAGGTGGACCCGCCGGTCGATGTCGCTGTCGCGGTGGCCGACGATCCTGGCGCCGAGGAGGAGCCCGTCGGGGCGGACGGCGCTCGCACTTTGCCGCACGCGATGAGGCGGTCGTAACCGGTCGCGTATTGGTCTTCCCACCATTGCGACTCGTTCACGAGCGAGTAGTAATTAAATTCGTATCTCGAGCCAGGGTAGTCGTGGGCGTTCTGGAAGAAAGTGGACGAGCAGATGTCGTCGCATTCGAAGTCGTCATCCACCTCGGCGTGTTCGGTCGAGAACTCGCAGAATTTGCCGCCTCTATGTGTGAACGGAACGTGTAAGTAAAGTCGCCTCTCCCAGGTATGCGCCAATAGAGATTGGGGAAAAGAAAGGGGAACCTACCCGTCTGTCCGGCAACTCTGCGCAAGGTGGTATTGGAAGAGCTGTCCCACAATGCCCACGGGCAAATCCGTGTATTCGTAGGGCTTGGTCGCCTTGGTCAGGAGCTGCGCGGCATCGCCAGCGTCCAGCTGGCAAGCCGCACGAACACCGCCCACGTACCTCTCCAGCGCCTCCTTGCAGGTGGTGGTGCACATGGCCTCATAGTCTTTGGTGGTGGGCTTGAAGCCCGGGCGCATCGACGCGACGATGCCGAGGAGGGTGTCGGGGCAGGCGATCGGGGCGCTGTAGGCCTGGCGGCACGCTTCCGAGGTCGAAGACTTGAGGTGCTGGTTGTCGGCGATAAACTCCCAGTCGGGGCCCGAAACGTTGAGGCTGAAGGCGGAAGCGAGGGATGGCGCTATCGAGAGCAGCATCAACAAGGGCAGGAATAGCGCCGCCGCGTCCGAAATTGAAAGCATTTTGCCGGGTAGGGTGGCTTGTGAGAGGTATGCTCTCAAAAGGCTTTACCCGGCAGACAGCGAATCAAAACCGAGGGTGGCTTTGCCTGCTGTGCTGCAGACAATATTTGGGAGGGAGGGCAGCCAGCTGAGGTCAGTCAGTTGGTAGGCAACCTATGGAGGTGGTAGGACGTTAATAAGCAATAAGTAATAATAATAATGTAGCTAGGCAGCTATAAGCGCAAAAAGGTCGTGGGCGTGGTCGTGTCTGGACACCGAGACATGAAGAATGCAATACAATTGCCACTGCGAAGAAAGAATCTGAGGAGAATATTATATTAAGAGCCTGGGCGTGTTGGTGAACATGAGAAGCGAAAGCACGAGGAAGCCGTCTGTCTCTCTGTCTGTCTGTCTCCTCTTCTCACATCCGAGATTGTCGCTTTCGTGCTCTTGGCACGCAGACGGGACCAGACGGGACCAGATGGGGGGACCTGACCATTACTTTTTTTTTTGGCCAAAAGGCCCCAAAAACCCCCAAGAGGCCCTTGTTAGGCCCCAATCATCAGCCAATTCTGCTCGTCTAGTGCGGCCCAGGTGCGGTCAATCGAAGCTCACTCGGCCGTCTTTCCGCGTCTAGGTACTGCAATGCCTGCCACCAGTTCCATGAATGGCCCCCCAATGGCTCAGAATGGCTCCCCTCAGGCCCTGGCACCACATGGAGTCTCCTGGGAGCCTGGGAGGTCTTCTGGTATCAGCTGCTGATTCCCGCTGATTCCCTTGCGCTGCATCCGCTAATCAGTCGCTAAGAGCCCATTTGGCTCCACTGAACAGCATGCCCGCCGCTCTTCGCTTTAATTAGGTAAGATTTGGTCTTCACTAACCGATATCAAACATTAGTATGTACGAACGACGCTGAGCCTCAACTTATGTCACATAGCCCACAACGATATATCGAACGAGTTCAGTTTGGCGTCCATTTGGATATTCATTTTCTTTTCTCTGTCGGTCGGCGGACTGTACTGTACCCAGACACATACTGTAGCCCCCTTTGCCGCAAAGAGTTGTCAACCCACTTGGCGTTTCAGACGCTCGGAGAGGCACGCAGGTTGCAGCAGCAAATGGCATTGGATTGGCCCCCCAACTTAAGTGGAGCAATTAAGGGAACTTCAGGAGGCCACCTGCTGAACCGCCATCCAGTGCCTCCGAGTCACCGCCATGTCGGTGCCGCTTATCCATGGTTGAATTTTTATTTGCACGCCACTCTCTTTCACTCGATCCTTCACAGATATATCGCTCAAATCGTCGACCGTCTTGGCGAGATAAGACGGCGTGACGGCACTCATGGACTTATTGATTTCTCATCTACTACCTATCATAGATATCTAGTCTAACCGCTACATTCACTGCAAACCGAGACCATCTCGACTTTTGCAATCATGGGCGTCAACAGAGTGCCCGAGGGTCCAAGGTTCAGGTGACCAAACAAGGCCCACTGTCATTGCGAAGACCCTTTTTGTATACTTGCTGTAGTCTTAGCAACTCGCGAGAGATGTTCCATTCGTGTCCTGCCCGTAGGCGAAGACGCTGTGCATACTCGTGCCCAGCACCATCTCCAATAAACAGGTCTCTCTCTATCGTTCTATAATCTGATTGGGCGATCCATCAATATTCTGGAGCTTCTACATGCCCAGCAGAGACATTTGGCGCCGTAGGGGACTGGCGCTGATGCTGCCGCCATCCTCGCTGGCGTAGCAGGCGGAGTCGGTGTCAATGTCCCACTCAGGCTCTTCTTCTTTCTGCATATCGTCGCCGTCCTTCTTGGTTTCGAACCCTTTTTGGGTCGCAGCGCGAGTGTTCCACTGCAGCGTGCGGGACACGCTATCGAACCACTCCGTATCTGTTCGCATCACCGTAGGCAACGGGTATTGCGATGCGCTAATTGTGACATAGTCACCCTGCTTCAGCTCGACACGGCCCTTGCCATCAAAGGCACAATAGGCGGTGGCGCGCGAGTTGCGTGGGACAGACACCCGGAGCAGCAAGGTATCGCTCAGGACCATGGGCCGGAACGACAGCGTGTGGGGGCAAATGGGAGTGAGAAGAATGGCGGGGATGTCAGGGTGGACGAGCGAGCCTCCAGCCGATAGCGAATAAGCCGTTGAACCGGTAGGCGTGGAGAAAATACAGCCATCGGCCTGGACAATGGTCAGGAGCTCGTTGTCGCCATACAGCTCGAGGTTGGAGACATAAGGCGATGGGCCGCGGTCGATGACAAGCTCGTTCAGCACCTCAAATTGTTCACCTTCCTCGGCTTCGGCGCCCGCCGCACCATGGCGATAGACCGTGCAGGTAAATCGCATGCGCAGATTGACACGCATTCCCTCTTCGCCCATTATGCGGTTCAGGTGCTGTTTGTACTTCTCAAACTCGAAGCTGGTCAAGAAACCCAGACTGCCGAGACTGAAAGACAGGACAGGCGGCACGACGCGCTGGAACAGCCACGAAGTGAAAAGAACAGTGCCATCACCGCCGAGGGTAAGAACCAGATCGAACTTTTCGGGCTGACTCCAGCACAAATCGGGCGACCAGTATCGCAACATCGATTCAAACCGAGGGTCATCCTCAATGAGACTGGTAGCCCCGAAGCGTTTGGATGTTCGGAGTTTGGCATCCACATAAACGTTGACACCGACATCAGAGCCGTAGCGAGGGGTGCGGAGCAGCCACATGGCCAACTCCCTAGTCAGGTACACAAGCTCATTGTCACGAGCCTTAGTAACGATCATGACATTGCGAACAGCCCGTCGGATGGGCCGGCGCTGGAGCTGTTTCGAGACTTCTCGTACCCCCGTAGCCGTCTGGACGAGACGAGAATGCGACATCCAGTCATCATTCTTGATCTCCTCCAAGACCTTGTCAATATCCACATTGTCGTCAAACCGTTGATGGTAGAAGCAGGGCGACTGGATGGAAGGAAGTGCGGTGGCGGGGGTGTTGCGGCTGGCCAGTTCATTCAGAGCCTCCGAAAGTCGCTGCGACGACGAGGACGACGGCCGCGCCTCGGGGCCGGAGTGTGCGGACAGCATGCCGGTGAGTGAAAGCGCCTCGGGCTTGTTGTTGCGCGCCACCGAGGCCAATGCTTTCATAATAGTCTGTCGCGGGACAGACTCCACTGAGCGAGTGTTCTTGTGGTGGCCGTACATACGAGGGGAGAAGTGGGAGCTTTTGGACGAGTGAGGACCCGTCAAGCCTGCAACAGATGATTCTGACGGAAACGCAGCATTCTGCTGGTCCTGGCTGGGCTGTTGTGCAGACTCGAAAAGGGAAGAAGTCGAGGAAGAAGGTGGAGGTAAAGTAGGGCGGTCCGCAAGAGCATCGGTTGATCCACGAGTCCCGTCAGCGATGGATGATGAGGACTTATTGGACGCCTCGGAGACGGACGTAACCCCACCGTCGGACGGATTACTGAGGGCAGGATGGAGCGCAGTGGGAGAAGTGACTAAACCCGCCATTTTGTCCGAAAGGGTACTCCGAGCACCGCTATGTACAGGGGACAGGGATTCGGTGCCTTGTGCGTGAGCAAATAGATTTGCTGTGGAGAGTTCAGGCGCGGTAGGCTAAAACTGTTGCACAAACAGGGATTGTGGCAGCACCGGTTTCACCGACTGTCCAACGATCGGGGATTACTTTGGCTAAGTGCGTCCTAACACCGTAGGTATGCACAATGCAGCAATAAGCTTCTGCTGTTGAAGATCTGGGAAATCCTGGGGGATGACACGAGACCGACCCGAGAGATTGTCTCTGATTCACGTCACACCACTGCTCGGTGATTCGGGAAGTCGCAGATTCTCCTCTTTGATGTGTCAAAATCTGGATCAGACGAAGCTCACGTTAGCCAAGCCGTCACATCACATCACCGGCATTTATCTGGGCAAAGTGGAGAGATAGGGTACGTGTATGTAGAGTACGTATAGTCGCCGAGGAACAAGGAAGGACAAGAAACTCACCTGACTGGCTGTATTCCGCAACACTCTAGACCGCGCTAGAGTTGTGATATTGATGCTTCCGTCACCCGTGAGAAATCTTGAAAATGGCTCGCTTAAAAAGAAGCGATTGCCGAAACTGTGTTGGGCGAAAACCGACTGGGGTATCTTCGATAACGATGCTGAAAGATGATGCTGATGCTGATGCTGAATGCTGAATGCTGAATGCTGAATGCTGAATGCTGAATGCTGAATGCTGAATGCTGAATGCTGAATGCTGAATGCTGAATGCTGAATGCTGAATGCTGAATGCGGACAATTATCTATAGTTGATGTCTAAGTCGTAACGCGAGTTGAAACAGGGGCCGCAAACTGTCGACGAGTCGATGAGTCCGAGGAACGAAATGGCGTGGTTGTAGATGGCGGGTTGTCGAACCAAGTGGTAGGACGTATATTCAACGAGAGCAAGCGCAAAAAAGAGTAAATATTAGAAGTGAAAGCTCCCAGAGCAAAATGAACAGTGTTTTTGAACTTCGACGAAGCGAGTATGTACACACACAAAGGAAGTGTTTTTAAGTTCACGGGGCCAACAATGTGTATGCAACGAAGGAGAACAAAGATTGCAGGAGACACTGGCGGATTGTAAGAACTACCAGAGCTCTGATTTTGCTATTTGCGCAAGCGCGGAGGGGGGGAGGAGGAGGTTGAAGACGTTGGGTCTACGAGACGAAGACTGAAGAACCAAAGGAAGAGAAAGCCCGAGAATGGGACGACAAGCCGGATATCTTTATTTGGCACGCGTCTGGCTTGGGTGGAACGCGGGCACGTTCTTGTTTGCCACGGCAGTAACAGATGCCAGAGAGAAACCGATATCAGGGTTTCTACGGTACAATGCCATCCATCCACGATTCTGCAGTCTGAAGCTCTCATCCATTGCATTGCCGCTACCCGTGTCCAAGAGTGACAGCGGTGGGGTCAAGTCAGTCTCGCATGCCTGAGTTATTGACTAGGTTTGGCGAGGAGGCTCAAGCATCTCAACCACTGCAATGCTCGAGGAGATTCCCACTTGCATCGCTACAAAATAACGTTCATAGGCACAAGCGCATCGTCTTTGCCGCTTGTTCGGGGTTTGGTGGCCGTTAACGTTACAATCCCCTACAGCCTGGAAATTCGCGGGCCCCGCTGCCATACTGCCCACAGTCGGTTTGGCTTGGTCTCATCTTTGCGTGTAAAGCAGGGGTTCCTGGGGGCGATAGCCTGATAGGGGGCCCTAGTAGGGGCCCTAGTAGGGGCCCTAGGGGTCAGAACAGTGCAGCATCTCGTCTCACATCCCAAAGACGGGGTTTCTAGAGCTTCTCCGTCCCCACTACCCGTGGCATAAGCTACCCCCCTACCTGCCTACTGTATCGCGACGCGAAACACTCGAGTTTGCTGCCATGCCGAATAGACCGGACGGCAGGGCATGATCAACGAATCAACAGAATTACACTCCAAGATGGCCAATAACTGATTGCCTTTCGTCAACTTGGCATCAACTAGATAAGCTTTTATTTAAACTACGAGGCTGCATGTGACCTTGAAGCTTTCAGCTACGGGGGTGTACCAAGGGCGCTTATCCTGAAGTCCTCGCAGTTGGGCAAGCAATGCCCAGCCCTGCAAGGTTTGTCAGAGTGCTCTCTACCCAGTTCTGGTACAATCTTGAAGCCAAGAACAAGCAGTCTGCGGTGTAGTTCTCATGAGTTATGGGTATTGCAGATCTCCATTATTCGAAGCCTCAGCATATGTATTACATATCTGTTCCCCCCATAAGCCTGCAGATACGACAACAAGCCATGAGGTGAAACACGGCCGTAATCCACAACGGGGGACCAAAACGCACACCTGTGGCAGGCCGATCTCAGCTTGGCTTCCGATCCAAGCATTGGCTTCCTGCGGCGAAGCCATGGCAGTTACTTACGATGAGGAAGGGACCCATTCAACGTCTTTCCAGACGGCGTTTGCTGGGTCACGCCCTATACGCCGAGCAGTTGGATTGCTTCCCCGACTGATCCTCGGCGGCAACGCGCTGACAGCATTGCATGCACGGACTACCGTTGATCTGGCGAAGCGGAGCAGAACGCATACCAGACGTTTAGACACGCCCATGTTTGGAGTTTGGAACGAAACCTCCATGCTCATCGTCCATTAACCTTCTTCCAAAGGCACCTGAGATCCTCTATTCGGACCCATCCAAGCAAACCCTGTATGCGCTGTAGAAGGAGTTGAAACCCCAAGACCTTTGGCTGAAAAATGTGCTTGTTTGTCGTTGCGGACACTGTAACCATTGCAGGCATCACTTCCAATACAGATCAGACGCGATCTTGGCTTCCATTACGGACCGGGTGAATGTGCCGAGATCGGCACCAGTTGCCGCGTCGTCACCCATGTTAACGTCACCTGAAGTGTTGGGGCAACACTGCTGCTGAGCAGACGCTAATATGTCTTCCCACTCCTTCATTGTGAATTCGCCCTCGCTTTGGGTGAGAATCAAGTCGCCGTGGGAAGTAAATGCGAAGACATGGAGGGACCGAGACTTCTCGATCTCGCGAGCTGTAGGGTTGATGATATCCCTGTTCGATCCGTCTTCGGTGGTGGCGGCGATGACGACGGATGTCAAAGTAGCTGTCAATGGGATGGCGGCCGACATTAACGCCAGGACCGCGGTCTGTATCAGAGCAGGTAGCATGGGCAGATTCTGTATGACCCGGTGTATTAGCCTAGGTGCCACTGCTCATATAAACGGGCATCTTGAGTTCCAACGGGCGAACATGGGGATATGCCGAACATACCGTGTTGGCCTGGACGACCTTTGTGTTCACGTATTCGTTTTCCGGTGCTACGGTGACTTGGAGGGTGATCTGGATAAGCGCCCGAGGGAAGTTGGTGACAAGGATGATCTGGCGAAGTGTTGATTGCAACAAGGCTTCGAGGTGACGCTCTCTCGTACCTAACAGACAGTCGTGAGCAAATGTATTCAACCGGTGGCCTACTCCGTCTCTGGATGACATTTACCTCCAACACCAGCGGCCGGACGAACAACGACATCCACAACAGCTTCTTCGGGGATCTCGTCCCTACGTTGTGCTTCGATAGGACCATTTACTGCGCCGATGATGGTATAGCCCGCATAAGAAAACGTCGCAGAGCCATCAGCACTATGCAGATGCGACAGAAGCGCCTCGGGCCCCGAAGTAGTCGTAGTCATGTTTCTACGGGCTTTGTAAATGCGCCCTGGAACGGTGTTTGAGGTTGGTCGGGGGTGTTTGTTCGTTTGTGACTTGCGGGTAGCTAGGTATGTAGCTGAGGCTCCAAACTTGGTCGTTTCGGAACTTTTTTCTTTCAATGGATTTTCTGCCACTGACGTTGGAGCTCTCTTTCTCCCTTTCTCCCAAAGCTCGGCCGACCCCACTATTAGCGCGGAATTTAGAGTTATGTTTTATGCAACATTCCCGATCTAGTCGTGACAATCGTGACAATACTTACCTTTAGCTCAGGCCAGCAGAAGGGCCAAACGAGAGGCAAGGCGGGGCACGGTACCTTTCACTGGACCTGCTGTAGTATCTTCACCCTCCCAGGTACCTGCACTTTACCATCCACCTGGAATGTTAACATACACATCCAAATCACTTGGATAATTCATAACTTACTGGGTCCTTACTGAAATTCAGCAGCACTTGCCCAAAGTAAACAAAGCCACTCGGTCGCAACCATGGCTACAGAACAGCCGGCAAGCGTTCCACCACTCTCTACAATCCCCAACCTTAAAGACCGGCTTCCCAAACTGGAGCCTAGACGTCGCCGGGCTACACCATCTGCTCCGGTGCCCACCCCAGAGACGCCGACCCTCCCGCCGCCGCCGGAGCCGTCAACCCTGTCGTTCCAGGTCCCCTCCCGGAGGATTCTGTCCCGCAAAGACCATGAGCTGTTCCTTTCGTCACCCACCCACAACCTCATCCTCGCCTTCGTCTTCGGTCTGTCCGACGCCGTGGTCGACACCCCCATCTCGTCCGTCAAGGATGAAGAGCTGACGCCCGCCCTCACGTCCATCCTCGCCCTCCTGGACGAGGCCGAGGCGCTCGTGCTCGCCACGCCCCCGGATGACTCGGGCGGCTCGCGCTTCGGGAACAAGCTCTTCCGCACCTTCCTCGACAAGACCAAGGCCGCCAGCGCCGCGTGGCACCAGAGGCTCGGCGTCACCTCGCCCGACGCCGTCGCCGAGGTCGAGACCTACCTCCTCCAGTCCTTTGGCAACCGCTCCCGCATAGACTACGGCTCCGGCCACGAGCTCAACTTCATGATCTGGCTCCTCTGTCTCTACCAGCTGCAGGTGGTCAAGCAGAGCGACTTCAAGGCGCTGGTGCTGAAGGTTTTCACGCGCTACCTGGCCGTGATGCGCACCGTTCAGTCGACCTACTACCTGGAGCCTGCGGGTTCACATGGCGTATGGGGCCTAGACGACTACCAGTTCTTGCCCTTCCTGTTTGGCTCTAGTCAGCTTCTACATCACCCCTTCATCACGCCGCTCGCTATCCACCAGGAGCTCACAATTGAGGAGTTCGGCCACGATTTCATGTACCTTGGCCAAGTAGACTTTGTGAACAGCACCAAGACCGTCAAAGGTCTTCGATGGCACAGCCCTATGCTGGACGACATATCATCGGCGAAGAACTGGAACAAGATTGAGGGAGGCATGCGCAAGATGTTCGTGGCCGAGGTGTTGGCAAAGTTGCCAGTGATGCAGCATTTCCTGTTCGGCTCACTCGTACCGGCTGTGGATGGCATGAGCACAGAGGCGGAAGCTGGCGTATCGCCCGAGGAGGAAGAGACTGAGGGTGGCGCGGTCATGGTGGAGCATGAGGGCGTCAAGCATCTACATCAGCTCAACAGCTGGGGTGATTGCTGTGGCATCAAAGTGCCCAGCAGTCTCGCTGCAGCTCAGGAAATGAGGAAGAGAAATGGAGGCGAAAGCTTGCGCAGAATTCCATTTGACTAAAGAAAGGCTATAACACGAATACAATCTGCTACTCCAATATTCTTCAACCATCGTTTACACTAGTGAGCGAGCCTACGAAATAGTGCCACGCATCTGTTGCAAGAATCACTCTGCTGACAGAACAGAGCGTTCACACGGCTAGAATTAATATTGTCCCCTCATAAAGCAGGTAGGCATCTGTTACATTCATTCAAAACACTACGAGTTCTTATCTATTGGTGTCTCCGAGAAGCGGCGGCGGCGGCAACAAGTTCGCTCTCCAGCATGCCCAGGTCTCCGCTGACCGACTCTGAGCTCCGCAACGTGAGCACCGCAGCCTTCTGCGCAACATCGACAAGATCCATAGTCCTGCCGCCACGGGCCAGGCCCGCCACCAGCACGCCGAGGAAGGTATCCCCGACGCCGTTGACGGAGACGACGTCCGCGACCTCCTGCGCGACCGGGAACAGCCGCATGTACACGCCCCCGACAGTGGGATGGTCGACGGGGGCCCGGGACAGGATGAAGGGCTCGTGGGCGGCGTCGCGCAGGCGCGGGTCGCCGCGGGCCATGATTTCGACGAGGAGGGCGCCGCGGTCGCCGAGCTTGGCGAGCAGGGTCGGCACGTACGGCAGCAGCTGGACGGCCTGCTGGGGCACGCCGACGTCGGTCAGGGCCGCCGAGGTCAGGCGCACGAAGCGCTCGCGGATGCCGCTGCCGCCGAACATGGCGAAGGCGTCGACGACGGCGAACCAGCGCGGGTCCGCCAGGTGCTCGTGTTGCGCGGCGGCGGCGTGCAGGGCGGCCAGCTCGTGCTGGTTGGGCGTCGCGAGGTCGACGCTCGCGGCCGGGAAGACGCCCAGGGGCTCGTCGTGGCCCCGGACGGGGCAGAAGAGGCGCGCCGACTTGGCGTTGGAGACGGGCTCGAAGGCGACGGATGCGCCGTTCTGCTTGCCGGCTTTGATCCAGGACCTGATGTCGGACTCGGACCAGTTGGCATCGACGACAAGCCATTTTGGTTTAGAGGCCGCCACGACCGAGGCCCAGTGTGCAGGATCCGAGTTTGCTGCGAAGATGTCCATGTCGGCCATCGCCATGACAAGGTTCTTGTTGGCATCGTTAACCGCCACATACTGCGCGGTCCTGCAGGAGGCTCCCTCCAGGCGGCGGATGCATGATGTGTCCATACCGGTGGATGCAAGTGAGTTCAGCACAGTTGTCCCTGCGCTGAGGATGGTGAGCGATGGCTATCTCCTCGAATAATGTGCATAGACTTACACATCGTTGCCAACCATGCTGCAAAGACGAACGCCCATGTCACCACTCACTCTGTGGGCAGCGAGGGCCACGTTACGTCCCACTCCACCTATCGACTGGCTTATTTGAGCTGGGTTTGAGGTATGAAGATGAGGTGATGCGTTTGTGGTGGCATCTGGCCCTGCGTAGTTACAGCTTAGGTCTACAGCAACGGAGCCCGCGACAATTACATGGGCTTCTTTCTTGGCCTACGAATACGATCAGCCAGTGCCCAGACTTTAAATCAAGGGTTGACTGTAGGCCGTCATGGGCTACGCTCAAGCACAAGTGAGAAACAATCAGTCTGAATTCATACCTTTTCTTTCACTATAACTGGCTTTTCGGTTGGTATACCACTAACTGGGATGTTCACCTGCCTTGACACCGCGCTTTCCCTATATTTTACCACTGTCAGGATCTAGTGCCAGCCTGGAACAGCCTCGGGGCTCACTTTCTGAGCGGGATCTCGAGGTCTCCCGCGATGAATCTCATAGTTGCGAGGGCAATCTTAGCGGCGCGTTCCACGTTGGCTCTTACGAGATCTTTGTTCGCAGGCACGCTTCGGCCGTTGGTAAGGTCCCGAATCCTTCCCAGAATGAATGGGGTGTTCAAACTGCCCTGAGCACCCTGGCTTAGCGACTCCGCAACAGCCTGCTCAATGATAGCATCCATCTCTTGTCTGGGTATAGAAGATTCCTCGGGGATTGGGTTGGCGAACAACAGTCCGGATTCGATGCCCAAACTCTCCTGTGCCAGTATCATAGCTGCTGCTTCCTCTTCAGTCTGGACCACGAAAGGGCTCTTGGTGCCGCTATCACGAGCCCAGAAGGCCGGGAAATCGATGTCGCCTTTTCGGCCATCGGCAAACGTTGACACAAGTACGCCCTGAGTCTCCAAGTACTCGAGAGTCCTGGGGATGTCAAGGAACCCTTTGCAGCCGCTGCTGATAACGGCCATACGAGTGCGTCCCAGTTCTGTCAGATCTGCTGATACGTCCATCGTATTCTCCCCGCCACGATGGACACCACCTAAGCCTCCCGTGCCAAAAACTCGGATACCTGCTAGTCGTGCCAGAACAGTGGTGCCAGCGATCGTTGTGCCGCCATTGATCCTCTTCCCCGTTATGCCCTATTGCAGGATGTGGTATGAGTCGGGGGTTTCCACTTGTGTGGAGGTTGTTCAAAGGAATTGACTTACCATGCCAACAAGATATGCAATATCTCTACGTGATACCTTCCTGGGTGAGTTCTCGACTATGTGAGCCACCTCGGCAGGCGTCAAACCTACTGTCGGCACTCCTTCGAGGATCCCCACGACAGCAGGCACACCTCCATTTTGCCGCACGACGTCTTCCAGATCAAGGCTGCCCAACGCGCCGTGGGTGTAGATAGTTGATTCTAGGGCCACTACTGGCTTGTTTGTTGCCAGAGCATCGGTCACCTCTTCGGAGACCTTCAATAGTCTCTGGAGACCGCCAAGCTGGCCTGAACTGCGGTACGAGGCAGATGTTGAGAATGACGAAGAGCTCTGAAGAGGTCTTAATTTATTGGTTATTGATGATGGCCTGACGTATGGCCGAAGGTGGGTGCACTGCCCAGGACAGTTCCAAACACGCCTCATGTTGATGTTCCTGGTTTATTCGCTGGATCGCTGGATCGCTGGATCCTAGAAGAACAGCTTAGATAAATGAGGTCAGTTGGTTTCAGTGACTGGCCACCAGCGTTATGAAATCGCTAGTAGACGAGGGTTGGGTTCAACGTCTAATAGCGTCGTTGGTTCTTGTTGGCTTGGGCTTTCCAATATATAATCACCACGTAGGGACGTAGGTTGGCATGCGGCGTCCTTATCCCTATCTACCAATCTCAATTTGATTGATGTCACGTAAATCGCTAGAGTCAGCATCGTCGTCCCTCGGCTCCATGTTGAGATTTCCCGATGTCGGCTTCTTCCGCCCGGGCGTACACCCGTAACCCCGCTGCGGAATTACGATATCTGGTCTGTGCTGGGCTCCTTCCAATCCTGAAACTCTAGTGGAATCTCATGGCCATTCCATTCAATCAGACGAGGCCATTCACTTGGAGCTGAAGATAACCTTGGAATCACTGTCAATTAAAGATCGGATGATGGTCTGCCGCAAGGTTATTGAGTATCCGGGAAAGGTACCAGCCTTTCGATCGAAACCATCCTCAGATTCCCGACGGATAGCAGTTCTTCATCTGCCCATTCAAGTTCTGTTCTAATGCATGGTCCATATAAGAAGTTGCTACTTTGAAAGTAGACAAATCTGATACCAACAGCGCCCCTTGAATCGTGAATGCCCGGCCATAACCTACCCGAGGGATTGGCGCATGAAAGATAGCAGGGCCCCGTAAACCGAATAGACGAGGTTTGATGACGGTGTGCCGCTTTTCCATGGCTCGTTCTAACTTGAAAGAAATGACCTCAGTGAGGCGGTTTTGATACTTTCTGCCTGACTGAGTTTGTTCTCATTGCTTCATCCTATGTAATTAATATAGCAAAGTTATCATAAATCCCCTATACTTACCATCTTGTAATACGCTGCTGGTGGCACATCCTCGCACGAACTCGACTCAATGAAGACCCATCCGCTGTTCCTGTCGCTCCTTCTCTTGGCACCGCAATCGCTGGCTTCCTTCTTCACTATTGCCAATGGCCAAATCTTCACTCCTGGCTTCGCCATTCTAGATGCGCCACAGCCCGGAACGCCGCTCGGCGGTGGTAAGTCCATTCCAGACAATCTGGGTAGTATCCGGGGTTGAAGCCCCGGCTAATCGCGACACCCCCATTAACACGCAACTAGATACTATCGAGGTAGCCCTCGACGTCTCGGCCAATGGCAAGCTCATGTTGCCGCCCTACGGCGCCGACAGCCCCAGCCAGATCCATAATATCAGCATATTCATGTACAGCTATGACACCGGGCGGAACTTCACCATCACGAACGGAACCGCGATGGGCGGGGGGTCGACTCTCGGAGACATCATGGCATCGGAGCCAGGCAGCACCGTGAAGCACGTCAAGTGGCATTGGCCGGAGTGTCTCGTAGGCGACGGCCAGCCCGGGTCTGCGGACAGTGATCGCGGGGCCTACAACGTAGGTTTCTAGGGCAGGGGTGATGTCGACCTTTTCCGGGCGCTGACTGTACGTGTGTTGAACAGATATCCATCCGACAAAACTTCCGCTTGAATGGGGAAGATCACTACACCATATTCGATGTGCCGATCTCGGTCACGAATAAGATCGACTTCACCGGCAACAACCCCCCGTGTGACTCCGTCAACAATCCGCTGCTCACGCCCGAGGAGATCGACGCCACATCGGCCAACACAGTCGGCATCTTGTTTGCGCCGGGTGATGCCACGCAGATTGAACAAACAGGGGTGACTGGGCAGAATGGACTTGGTGGTGGTCTAGGCTCGCCGCGTTGGAGCAGGACAGCAGGCTGGCTTGCTGCTACTTGTTTATTCTTCGTGATGTTTACTTGATGATACCCACGACTGCAGGTCTTTTATATAGACGTAAGGTACATGTAGATATAGTGGTATAACTACACAGAGTACTATAATAAGTTAGATTCGATCTAACTGTGCCTAATGGATCAAGCCTCCCTCCAGTAGCTCCCTCCATGGGGCCGCCTACGTAGTACATATGTATGTCCACACTAACCTAGTAGTGGGGTTCTAACGAAGACAAGTGGTGCAAGTATATGGCTGACTTTGGCTCAACATTACATCAATCTACGTAATTAGGTGTTTTCCACCAATATAAGGTCAATGCGGAGAACATACGTATCATCCTGTCTTCTTCCCCTCTGGTAACACAAAACCAACCCCCAATCAGCTTATCTCACGATAATACATGACTTATACCCCTGACGCACACACGAAGCCTGGGGGAACCTTCAGGGGCCGCGCCGGCTCCGGCGTTGATCCGGAAGAGTCTCAGGAGACCCCTTCCCCTCCGGCCACACAGCCGTTTAGACTCATTCCAATCGAAATCTGGAAACTCTTTCTTCGCTAACGGAAGCATACGTCGCCACACGCCGAGCCTTTCACAGGGCTTATCGATGTTGAGCCGCCCCTGTTGGTGAACCTGAAGGAACTGGTCCATCAGCCAGGTTCTGATAGGAAGCGTCAGATGCAGCCATGTTTGCGGTTTTTTTCGATCGTTCCTCCCGTGTTGTTGCTCTCTCTCTCTCTGCATGACTCTCTGCTTGGCTGAAAGTCGAACAACAGCAGGACAAGAGAGAGGAGGGAGTAGGAGGCAGCTTGGGCTGTGTGGCCGGAGGGGAAGGGGTCTCCTGAGACTCTTCCGGATCGACTTTCAGCCAAGCAGAGAGGCAAGCAGAGAGCAACAACACGCGAGGGACGCTCTAGAAGGCTGAAAAAACGGCTTCATCTGACCCTTCCTATCAGAACCTGGCTGATGGACCAGTTCCTTCAGGTTCACCAACAGGGGCGGCTCAACATTGTCAAGCCCCGTGAAAGCCTATTTCTAGGGGGGTACGAGAGTTGCGCTGCATAAGTTTCATGAAGACGTAAGAGCTGTTTTCTCACCTAAAACAGGTCTAGCGTTTTTCATAAAATCTAGCGCTGGCAGAATGAGAAAATAATATATGGAAATAGGAGCGAGCCGATCAGCGTCTAAGCTCTTTTACACGTAGATTCGGCTCGCTTTCTGTCTTCTGGCTTTTTGTTTTTGTAGTGCACTGTACATGCCAAGTTGAGGTTGGTTAACTGCTAAAAGATCGGACATCGATTCGGACAAAGCCTCAGACGTGGTGATGTGATGTCACAGCACGCCCAGTCCAAGGCTTTCTAATAATCACCCAAGATACACATCTACACCTATCAACTCGTCACTAAACAAACACATGTAAAGACAAGCCAGACTTATTCATGCCGAGAACCCATGCGGGGTCTTATGGCCTAGGGTCCCCAAATTGGCAATGAGATCGCAGAGCATCGTCTCCTTCCCCAATATATCCCCGCACACCAGCTGCTATGGGATCTGGGGTATGCCTCGGTCCCCAGCAGGAGCCAAGCTGGGCTCCCAGTGGGCCGTGGGCTATGGGAAATCACTTAATTACTTAAAAGCGCTCCTATCTAGACAAGATAAATGGCGTTAGATGCGTCTTTCTCTTGTAAACAATACTGACTTTATTCGATGACACACGCCAACCTACATCTTGCCTAACCCAATAGTACAGCCGAATCAGCCAGGACCTTGAGGAAAGAAGCACAGTCCTCCCTAATAATAAGGTCTTGTACATGATTACCAACCTCGCAGTTGAGCTGGCTAGCCTCTTTGGACGACCTCTCCCCCACGACGGAAAGACAAAAAATGCCTGTTCATAATGGTTGGTTGCCTCGCGAGGGCCTTACAGCGGACCCCATCTTCAGCCTCCTGGGCAAGACCGTGCTGAACCCGGCCTGCCTGCTGCCGCTCGTCCTGGCCGCCCGGTACACCAAGAGGGGCGAGGACCTTTCCATATTGCACCCGCTGGCCTTCTCGCGGCTCAAGACCCTACTCTACGTCGGCATGGCCAAATGGCTGAGCGCCAAGTTCTCGGAGAGGGTGGTCAACAACTTCGCGAGCGACACGTATGACTGGCCCAACGAGATCGCCGTGGTGACAGGAGGTGCGGGAGGGATTGGTGGTCACGTGGTGAGGCTGCTGGCCGAGCGAGGCGTAAAGGTCGTGGTATTGGACATACAGCCAATGTCATTCGAAACCGGTAAGTGACAAACCCAGAGAGGAGCAGGTTTGTGCCTTGGGGAGTTATGTTGTGTTACGTACACACCGAACGAAGCTCGATTGATCGAAAAGCTGACCAACCGATGCAGGACCCGAGGTCCACTACTACAAGTGCGACCTGACCTCGGTGGCCAATATCAAGGAAGTGGCCGCCAAGGTCCGGGCCGACGTGGGCGACCCGACGATCCTGATGAACAACGCGGGCATCGCGCGAGGCAAGACGATCCTCGGCACGACGGAGCGGGACCTCAAGCTGACCTTCGACGTCAACGTCTTCGCGCACTTCTACACGGCGCACGAGTTCCTGCCGGCCATGGTGCGGCGCGACCACGGCATGGTGGTGACGGTGGCGAGCTACGCGGCGTGGCTGACGGTGCCCAACATGGTGGACTACGGCGCGTCCAAGGCGGCGGCGGCCTCGTTCCATGAGGGCCTCGCGGCCGAGCTCCAGACGCGGTACGGCGCGCCCCGCGTCCGCACCGTGCTCGTCAACCAGGGCTACACCAAGACGGCCCTCTTCACGGGCTACCACAACGAGGCGCCCTTCCTGGTGCCCGCGCTCGAGCCCGAGTCCGTCGCCGACGCCATCGCCGCCCAGATCTTCACGGGCCGCTCCGGCCAGATCATCACCCCGGCCTTCGGCACCGCCCTGCAGATGCTCCGGCCCTGCCGCACTGGTACGGCTACCGGCTGCGGGCCAAGGGCGAGAACATTATGTCCAACTTCAGCGGGCGCCAGGTCGTCGAGGACGCCGACAAGCACTACGAAGGCCGCGACAAGATCTCGCCCGAGACCGAGGGAAGCACCGTACTTGTGCCCGAAGAGAAATAGACGGGCGGGAAAGGAGAAGACTCAGCGTGGTTCAGTTGAGACTGGTTTTGTTCGGCCCACGTGAATATACGGCTGTGCATATTTGCCTACTAGTATATACGCTGCGAGATATCGATAACTGTTGGGGACGGCTGTCTAATGTCACAGTTGTAGAAACACATACAATTCTATACGATGTAGAATCAACTGGCCTGTATTTCAAAACACAACCGACGCACATATGACTAAGTAGTAATGAGTGATCGCTAACTATTCAAGGAACATCCCACATCATTGGCTTTCCGGAATGGTCAACCCGTGTAGGTGAGATGACAACGAAACCGCAGATATCCTACTATTCATCACAATTCATCGTATCTAGCCCAACTTGGTCACGTTATCAGCTACCAGTCGAGTAATTTCGGTAGAGATAAAGCAAATATTATCTACGCAGTAGTCGGTTTGGTCCCATCTGATTTAAATGTTGTTGGGCTTGAGATAGGTATTATCTGAAAAGAACACCATCGCTATGCCCAAAGCGAAGTGCCTCATTATTTAACATCGTTAGAATGCACAAACCCATGCGCTTATAGCTTAGACTGCCTCTCCTTCCTCCCGTCTTTCAGGTTTGGTGAGAATTCCCCCTTGAGCAGGAAGTCGGGGTATTTCATGTTTGCCTCCAGGCCGACGGCGTACCCGCCCTTCAGGCGCCATGAGCCTCCGTCGACGACCAGGATCTCGCCGTTGACGTGCGAGCCAGCATCGGAGAACACATACACCGTTGCATCGCAAATATCGCGGCATGTGCCCCAGCGCCCGAGGGGCACCGTGCTTGCTTTGTCTGCTTGGCTGGTCTTGCTACTCGCCAGTCGTGCCATACCTTCGGTACCTTCAATGGCGCCGGGCGCGATGACGTTGGACGTTACGCCGTACGGCCCATACTCGAGGCTGACCGAAGCCATGAGAGCGTCGATGGCCGCCTTGGCAGCGGATACGTGCGCTTGCAACGGCATGCCCGTGTAGTGGAAGTTAGCCGAGATGTAGATGATGCGCCCACCCGTTAGCATATCGGCGGCCTCCAGGTTTCGATTCCGCTTTGCAGATTCGATGAGATATGGCATCGTCGCCTTGACTGTGTTGTAGGTACCGATCACATCGATATCAATCACCGTCTTGAAACCGTTGGGTGTCAGAGCTGAGATAGGCGCAACGAAGTTGCCAGCGGCGCCAGCACTGCAAGGGAGATTTGTGTTAGTGAATTTGCGATGGAAAGAGGGTTTGAGTGCATGGTGCATACATGACGAAATCGATGGCGCCGAGCTCTCTAACACATCGCTCTGCGGCCTGCTTTAGGCTCTCCGGCTACGTTTGATTAGCATGGGAACCCCTTATAAGTGGTGCTCTGGTAGAGGCTCACATCTCGCACATCGCAGCCGCCGATGCCCAGAACTTTTGCGCCCTTACGAACAGTGGCAATGTCCCGAGCGGCAGCCTCGGTCTTCTCTACGTTGCGCCCAATGATGCAGGCATTCGCACCTAAGTGCACCAGGGCCCTCGTTTGTGCACTGCAGATCGAGCCGGCGCCTCCGGTGACGAAGGCAACTCGACCATCTTGGAGTATGATTTAGCAACTATACGGTCTTAGTGGTTTGAGGTTTGCCAAACTTACCAAAGATGCCATCCCTCCATACCGAGCTGAGATATTCTGACCTTGGGACCGGCATGTTGAGTGCTGTCGGTGTAGATAATGGACGGGGGAGGAGTCGTCGCCAAAGTGGGAATGTGGTGGGAACCCGTGCGGTAGCACCTATTTGGGTTTCGGGACCAAGCGAACTACTACAGCCCAGATGACGATGCTGCTTCTGAATGATCAGGCGCTGTCACGATGGAACGAGAGGAATCTTTTTTGCTGTTGAGTCAATCAAGATGATGCAAAAACAAAAACAAACCAGCAACAGAGCAGGCCAGCGGCACTATAAGGGCTGGGATCTCATCTCATCTTCGGCATTGATGTTCGTTCTCCAGGTGCCAGGGTCTGAATCTCCGAGGCGAACTGGTGACCAAACTCAGATCATGGTGGAAGAAATGTGGGTTTTTACTACTTGTACCTCGGCTGCAGCCCGTAGCTTAGGTTACCTTCAAGCTTCTTTGCTACTGGCTATTACCTACATTGTATCCCTGGAAGTTTGTTAATTGACGGATACCGTTTCTGACTTTAGATGAAGTATCGACAGGCCATTATTTGTGTAAGGAGTACATCGTCGGCCCATTTGAAACATAAAATAGAGAGGAATACCACCGTAAAAGATATATAGCCGTTATACCTCTTTTGCGGACGCATGGAATACCTGCACAAGGGCTCTCACACAAGGATGCGATTTAAACAAACTTTCAGGGGGTAGGGTGTACATTCAGATATCGATACCGGCTGGACTTTCACTCATGTGGGGAGCTGGCGATGGATATCAGTGTTCAGACCTATCAAGGGATTTCTATCAATTAGATTCCCAGACTCCCAGATGCATTCAGAGTCTGCACGTACAATAAACATACCTTCCGTTACGAACACCCTAGGATGTCAGATGCGGACAGAGAGCTTTCCAGCATAGCTACTGTAACAGGCTAGCTAATAGTACCTAAGGTTAGGTAGGAAGGAGTTCGTTCTGGAATGTATGCTAATTGATTGGCCCGCCCCGGATTCTTCGATGAGCAGTGGATCGTTTTCTCGCAAACAATTAATCATAAATAATGAAATGATGTCAAATCGATTCAATATACTACCATTACTTACACTTCACTGGTATATTTGGAGTATCAGGGATATAGGCCAAGAGGGTACTTGGCACAGCGCCTATTAGGCGATTACAGTAAGGTTGAGTGGTGCAGACGTTTACGGGAGCGAGCCAGCTGTTGGAGTGACGCAACCACTGGAATCAAAGGCGGTGGTGGCCCGCGTTCCCGAGCCCAAAGCTCTCGTCACCACACCCAACTTGTCTTGACTATTACCTACCTTATGCGACTTACATCTAGCCGCATCGTAATCCTCAACCATCCACCGCACTTCGGTTCATCAGCATAGACATCGTCAACTATGGCTACGACGAAGGTGTCGGTCCTCAAGTTCGTGGGAACCGTCTCCCTCGGTCTGCTCACGGTGAGTCGCTCTCGCATTTAATCGTGGCATTGAACCTGCACCCCCACCTTCGGGTTGGCCCCTCCAGCCGTCATGACTCTCCGTACGGTCGCGCAACAGAGAACGGACCTAAGCAGTTTCATTGCTTTTCTGAGCCGTTGCTGGTGGGATGGCGTTTGAGAAGGGACTTCTATCACAGATGATGGATTCTAACATGACTTAACAGGGCGTCTCCTACACTCTGTCCACCTTAACTATCCCCTCTCTGCTCGACCTCCCATCCGCCTCATCGGCCGCCAAGGCCTTCGGCGGTCTCAGCAAAACCGCGACCACCCATCTCAACGCTCTGACCGGTGTGGCTGGCTCTGCCTTTCTCCTCGCCTTCACTTTGTCGCCGCGCGGGTACCGCCATCCGTACCTGCTCTACACCTCCCTCTTCGTGCTGGGCACCAAGCTCACCGACTTCGTCACCCCGTGCATTTTTGGAGCCGACTCGTCCGATGCCTCCTCGCGCGCCGCACGGAGACGCAGAGCCGCCGCTGCCACTGCTCGCAAGGAGAAGCAGGCCGCGCGCCGCATGGAAGCTAGCTACGAGGTGCTGGGCGAGAGCCACAGCGACGAGGGCGCCATGAGCACGAGCGGTGAGGAATTGGACGAGGATACCAATGGCGAGGAGGTACGCAGCGAGGTCGAGCTGTTCGTCAAGAACCAGCTTATGCAGACCGCCCTCGCTGGTGTCGGTTTCACGATGGCGGTGCTCGGCCTCTGGGGCGACGGAGCTCACAGAGTGTTGGGCGGAGATGCTCTGATCATTGAGCTGTAGTGAGGCATCGTATGTATTCTCAGGGCTGATACTCGCCCTCGACACCAGCATGAGTGTTGCAGTCACGGCTGTGGAGTTTTAGTTGTCACTCTTTATCTGATGCCTGGGGAGACGGAATTGATGTCAAGAACCCTCTGCGCATGTAACGCAGGTGGTCATACGTACATATTCATGGAGCTTAGGGTGTTTGCGGCAGGATTATCGAGTACACCGTAGTTGGGCTCTCTACTCCCACAAAACCTATCGTCTCATATAGAGAATGGAAAGACTGTGATAATCTATATCTTCGCCTGAGCAGATCTCTGACTGCAATGCCTAATTCATTGATCACGAATGGCTACCCGGTCTTAAGATGTATAATCTGCATGCGTTCGTGTTTTACGTATTCAACCATTTCTCTGGGGACCTCGTTGGGCAGCTTTTAGATACGACAGTCGCAGTTGCAATCACTGTATTCGCCCCTAACCTGCTGTGTATAGACCTACGAGCGAACCATGAACCACGTCGTCCCTCACCTTGACTCTCTACACAAGCCATGGCCACTGCTTCGATTTATTTTACATACTCTCTTGCTGTATCGGTACCATCAGTGCAGGACAATTCTAGCACTTTTTAATAGCTGACTATCGTCTACTCAGGAGTGGGGACTTGAGGTCCGTCCCTTGCACAGTACCTTATCGACTAGCTGCGCCCCACTAAAAAGTTGAGTTGCGACTTTGCGTACGGTCTGAATTTTTACACCTGCAAACCGCAGAGCTCTCAAACGCTCACGACCCAAGACAAAATGCCGCCGCCACAAAAGGAAAGTCTCCCTGAAGAAGATGCCGATGCCATGTCTGTATCTTCAGACGATGGCACTTCGTCTTCGGACAGTGGTGAAGACTCCGTTCCAGAAAACCGCAAATTCATACCCAGAGACAAGGATTCGGACGAAGAGGACCTCGAGCGCTTTGTCCTAGGCGACACGGAAAACTTCAGGGAACAGCTCCGGAAAGACTTTGATTTCGACGAGGCCGAATTGGACTCTGGCTATGCAGGGCAGGACGGTTCAGGCAAGGAAGACCTCGACGACTCGCAGTTGTTCTTCTTCGACGCCCCTCCACCTGGGCCCAAGGACGCTGTGCTTGCGCCCCCGAAAGAAGTCGCTCCTGCGCCCGGCGACGACAAAGACCCTCCAGCATGGCATGATAGCGACGACGAGCGATTGACCGTGTCGCTGGCTACCGCCACCCAATTGCGGAAGCTGCGACTCAGCGAGGACGACGACGTCATTACGGGCGCTGAATATACCCAGAGGTTACGGCAGCAGTTCCTGCGGCTCAACCCTCTACCAAATTGGGCTAAGGCGACAGAAGAACGACCTTCCAAGCGCCGCCGCAGGTCATCTGCTGCGTCAGACGACTCAGACGTGTCGGAACTAGGCGAGAGCGACGCAGACGACGGTGACTTGTCTGCGTTGCCTTTGGATAGGTTTCTTCGTGATGCTAGCTCGCTCAAGGGGCCGTCTACTAGAGCGAAGACACTTCGACCGGAAGTTATTGACATCCAAAGGTCCCGAGACATGGCCGATAGCCACAAGGTAAGGACCCGCCATGATCATTTTCAACACGAGAGTTGCCTTGGCTTTTACTCCTACCCTCGATGGGTTGTCAAGACCAGCCTAATTGTGACCCTGTTACGGTCCGACTGAAATACCCAAAGAACTTGCTAACTCCAAAAATAGGCTGAAGTTACTGCTCTCTGTTTCCACCCAGAATATCCTGTGCTCCTCTCGGCCAGCACATCCTCAATGCTATATCTTCACCATGTAGCGCCGACGGCGCACCCAACACCTAATCCTTTGCTCACCTCGGTCCAAGTTAAGCAGGTGCCTATACGCCACGCTGAGTTTATGCTTCCGGCTGGTGACAAGATCTTCTTTGCTGGTAGGAGACGCTTCATTCATTCGTGGGACATGCCCACAGGAGCCATTCAGCGGACATCCAAGATTCAGGGGCACCACTTGGAACAGAGAACATGGGAGAGGTTCAAGTTGAGTCCTTGTGGAAGATATATTGGTTTGATTGCTTCTACAAGGAAGGGTGGTGGTGTTATCAACACGCTCAACGTGAACACGATGCAATGGATCGCCGCAGCTCGATTAGACAGTCGGGGTGGCATCATTGACTTCCAGTGGTGGAAGAACGGCAATGGAATGACCATTCTCGGCAAGAGTGGCCAAATCGGAGAATGGAGTATGGCCTCGCGGAGATTTGTGGGAATATGGAACGACGAGGGTTCGATTGGCGGCACAGCCATAGCGCTTGGCGGTCATAAGGGTCCCGAACTCCTTGGTGGAGATAGATGGGTGGCTATAGGGTCCAACACCGGTGTCATGAACGTCTATGACCGGCAAGAGCTGATCCTGCCTTCCGAGGACGATGAGCTGAATTTGAAAGAGCGGCCAGACCCTGCAAAGAGCTTCATGCAGCTCACCACGCCGGTCACCATTCTTACCTTCAGCCCGGATGGACAGATATTGGCGTTTGGCTCAAAACACAAGACGGACAACTTCAGACTGGCTCACATGCCAAGTTGTACAGTCTTCCGCAACTGGCCGACGGCGAACACACCGCTGGGTCGTATAAAGTGTGTGGCCTTCTCGAAGGACAGCGATATGCTTGCGGTCGGCAATGACAATGGAAAGATCAGGTTGTGGGAAATTAGAAGCTAGACAAAAGAATACCCTGTTACCGTCTATCTCGAGAAACCTTTCCCCCAAATATACATCCCTTTCTCCATGTTCGCCTTCCAGTATCCTTACAAGGTTTACTCCACTAGTCGTTGGCAACCGTCTTCCGACGATAAATGTGTGCCATCAACTTTGCTAGGGGACTGCCTTTCTTGATGTGTTCGGGTAAACCCTGCCCGACTTCATCGTGTAGCGGCTAAGCTCAGCCTCAGTTGCGAACTGACGAACAGGTGTTCCGGTTCTCACGGCGTCGAGGAAGTCGTAGATGTTGATCCAGACTTTTTTCAGAGCCTAGATACAGGAGAAACAAGGGGCAGGAGAGAGTGTCAGCTGTTACTTACGACAAAGCTACCACCGCAAGCAATACATATGTACGTCCAGGAGCATCAAATCACTTACGTTTCTGCATTGGGTCTTACTGCGGAACACTTCTTGGAATCCAAGGTCTTTCATGAGTTTCTGCCAGTTTTCCAGAGCATCATCTTGGAAGTAGTCGTCCCAGCGCTTGACAATCTGGAGTGATTTGGACCGCTTTGCTTCTCCAGCGCCGAAGCTGGTCACCTGGCCGTTGGAGATGGTCTGGCTTGCCTTCTTGTTCTTTTTGGCCATCTTCGTTGTATCGATGCGGTACGTGTTCTTAGAGAGGATTGGAGGCGATATAGGAGGTATCTAGCCTAGAGTTGACTGAGAGGCAACGATACGCCCCTTTTTTTTATCTCCTGGGGTTTAATGTCCCATGACAGTTCGAAGACAGCATCCCTTCTTAAACGACCCGAAAGTCTGATCGACTGACCTGACCATGATAGAGAATGGAATAGATTCAAACGCAGAAAAACAACAATATGGGAGCATATCTCATTTCATTTCCGACACTATATTCTCCCGGAGGAGTTATCAAATCACATTGTCCATCCATCCCAAACGGAATCAGCCTTGCTGCATGCTCCCTCCCGTCTCACAGATAAATTCTGGGCTTCATAAGATACCACCAGTTCTTGCAGGTTCGAATCTGGCCCTCACAAAGCCGCACCCCGAGACGAGACATGTTTAGTCGTTTGGAGAGTGACGTAAACCCCGCCGACAGCGTAGGTACAAACAGCAGAGATGTGATGAGTTATGTAATATTGAATTACTCCGTATATAACCCCTGTTTGGCAACACTATTCTGCTTTATCGCAGACGACCAGGGTTGATTGCACAATCACCACAACAAACAAAACAATGACAGGCAGACACAGGTCCGGTAGAACTTTTGCCGACTCCATGGCTGTCTCACGGGAGAAGTAACGCAGGTCGGCATAAAAGCCTGCGGTCTGCTGCAGGTGGCCATGGTCAAACAGAATGTCTCCTCTTGACCATGAATGCGGTACACTCAACATGGTAACCGATTTGCCGTTCAAGACTCCCTGGTGGCCTTCTGGTCTACATCAACGGGAGAGTTGGGCCGACATATTCCGCAAAGATTCCTTCGGATTGTCACGATACGATGGCTTCCGACCATCCGAGAATCCTTGTTGATTCATGCGAACTGGGCGTTTGCCATTTGGTGGTGTGTGTCCTGTGATCTCCGTCTGGCCACTCGCATCCCCCAGGATTTAGGTCACCATCCCCATGGAACGTTCGTTCGCCGGCTCGCTCCCACACGGGGCTGAGCGCTGCTTGTCAGCTTCCTCAAGTAAGGCTTACTACAGCGAGTCGAACCATATGTGATCTTGATGACGACAAACACATGGCTACGAATCCAACGCGATTCGGGAGTTTCAAGAGCGCAATGGCAGGATCCGACCGGTGCGCTGCTCTGAATGACCCCACCATGACCCGTTGTCGTGCAGCCGTCATGCCGTCATGGGACGTGCTCAGAGGCTGTAGGTTTGGATGTTGGTTTTGCCGTTTGGCAGACAACCACCGTATTTACTTTCGGCCAGTACTCCTGATAACGATGAATCCTGATTTTAGGTACGGAAAAGAAAAGAAGAAGAAAACTGATAGCCAACCACTTACCGACATACCCGTATCCATTCCTTCTCCCCTTTCCTGCAGATTTAGCTTGTTAGTGCAATGCAATCGTTGTTTTCTTCTTTCCTCTCCCCGCTACCCCTCTACCCCTCTATTCAACGCGCCATGGCTACTGTCATAGGTAGTCCCGGGGGCTTTAGTTCATCCCCCGAAGGAGCCAGTTAAGGAGCAAGTCGGCTCTCCGGTTGGGAGGCCCACACAGATGCCAACCACGCTACGGTAGGAAGAAATCTCGATTGTCGATTAGAGGCGCCCTATCGTTCGCGGGGTTGTCTCGAACGACCAAGCCAGCCAGTCCTGACCGTCAGTTAGTCAAATGAGCTCTCCCCGTAACCGCCTACCGTAACTCGGGCTGAAAGCATCACGTCCTATGGCTGTTATGGCAGTGTGTAAGGTGCCTACATATTGGTACCTAATGTGCTTCATGTAAGTAAGTTGGGTTTCCCTTCTTTGCCTGTATCTCGTGTTATGTGGCAGTATGCTGGAATTCCACGTAGACGTTGCCTTGCCACACGCTACACGTTATGTCCCGTACTTACTCCGTATGTAGCTGACGTCTGGTAAGAAACCGGTTTTAAACCAACCTGTCAGAGCAGTCGAGACTGAGTGGTTGAGTGGGCATCTCCGGCTTAGAATGATGGAGGCCGACGCGCATGGGGGTCGGAATCTGGCATTGTCTGCCATAACAACACGATCTCACGCGTTTCCATGTTGCAATTCCGATTGTTCATGCGAGTGGTAACGCGGGGGAGATTTGAAAGCAGCAATCCATCCACTTCCTGCTTATTTTCTTTCTTTCTTTCTACCGGCAGTACGCTCAGAGATTTCCTCTGATAGCAGGATAGCCCCGGCGCCCCCCCCCAGGATTATGCATTATCCCACATGCCAGCTGGACAGAGGTTCCTGGCCTACCCGAAGAACCGGGCCCCCCTCCACCAGTACTAACAATTCTGGCCATCCTGGTTCTTAATACTAGCACATACAGCACACAGTAGTCGTGCTCCAGTAATATAGATAGCACTTTCACCAAGCTATCTCTGCCAGCACAAACCAAGACAACCAGGACACCCAGACACCCTTTTCGTCGCCGCCCAAAGTTTTTGACGCCCAGCAGATGTTGCTGGTATCCGTTCAACGAGCTTTCCTTGGCTGAGACGGGGTTTCCCCCCCCTTCTTTGCCTTTTGCTCGAGTATACTGATTGGGTCCTCCTGGCAAACGGTCCTTGGCATTTGGACCGCCAATCAGGCGTCGCATGAGACAGAGAGAGAGAGAGAGAGAAGCGACGGCTCTTTTCAGCTAACAAAAAGAGCGAGAGCGCCCACCAACCTAGCAGCAACTGCCAGTCAGCACGCGACACACAGCTAGCTGCCCGGGACAACTTTTGCTGTTTCACCTTCTACGCTTTCCCCCAACTTCTCTCCTGCTCTATCTTGTCAAAGCTCAGGCGTTCGAACGACAATCATGGCCTGGTCCGCGCCCAAAGGCCGTCCCAAGGTCTTCCAAACCCGCTTGAGGACTTTTGTCAAGACCTTGAGGCGATCGTCGGATCTTCGCAAGAGTGGGGAGACCAGTGAGAAGGCCTCAACTATCCAGAACAGCAAGGCCCGTGATGCGGCAGCGGAGTTGCAGCCAACGCGAAGTCAACCAGAGCTGGCTACCACCGCGCCACTGGAACTGTCGCTGGAACAGGGCCCGATCTTAAAGCGCGCCTCAACATCGGCGCCACTGGAACTGTCGCAGGAACAGGGCCTGCTTTCGAAGCGTGCCTCAACAGAGGCATCACTGCGAGAACCTTATGGTTGGGAAGCCGAGGAGGAAAGACAGGAGAGCTCATGGGCCATATCAGGTCCTGTTGCACCGAAAACCGACGATGAAAAACCTGGTCTCTCCGTCCGTGTGTCACTGCGCTTTGAGGACCCGCTCGGGTTCACTTACAGTCGGAATTATGACAGCTCATCCACCCTCCGGGTGACCGAGAACCTCTGCCAGGGGCTGCTACGGCGCATCGACCATAGCTGCTACGAGCTGATTACTCGCAAAGACCCGAACGCTTCAACAGCTACCAAGGGTCGTGGCCAGACAAAACCAAAGAGGTTTGAGCTCACCACCCAGATCAGCCAATGGGGCGAACTTTGGGCCACCAGGACATACACCTCTTACCAGAAGGACCCAGTGACTGCAGAGGCTGCTAAGGAGGTCATCCTCTCGAGCAACCGTATGATCGGTTTGTTCCTGAAAAGGCACGACCCCGAATTCATCTGGAGGATTGGCCCCTTGCATGATGACCTGCGTCCGCTTCCAGAGACGCAGAAGTCTCCGTATCGATGCGGCAGTATCCAGTCGCTCAACTGCGTACCCCGGTCCGAGTTTATTGAGAAATCCCAGACCTTTGAGACGACGCCAGGCTACAAGCTCGACCTTTCATTTACTTTCCTAAATCGGCAAGGGAAGTCCCTTGGCAGAGAGCCGTCGAGGTATCCAGTAATCAAACAACGCCGCTGACACTGGCAGTCGCTGAAACTTTGTTTTCTGATGCTTCCTACGTGTTAGAAGGTGCTGTCCGATCCAGAAGGAGGCATGTCCAGGAACAACACGCTCAATGCCGATTCAACGGTGGACCTTGTCAGCACTACTTAGAGGAAGCCTCCGAGATAGCTCTCAAAGTCACGAACAATTTTGGCCCAGATTTCAACCACTTGGCCCGCTCCATTCCAAGCAAACTTGTTTTGTTTGAGGATGGTAACGCGCAGGACTGCACGGAATTTGTCGATAATCTGCAAAAGGCCATTGCTGAGGCACGGGACACAGCTGATGCGGCCATTATAGAAACCAACGATCTTGATTTCAAGATTGTCGAGTTGCGCGGCTCTGGTTGGACCCTTGATGAGCCATTGGTCTTCACTATACCCTCCTCAACCTCCTATTCAAGGCGCAGCATCGAGGCTATCCCTAGATAGAGTTCAGACTGGAATAAGCGCTGTGCTTCGAGGCAATGCGGCCACAGTTCGATATATCGCCTGGAAACGTGGGCATTTGATCCTTGACAAGACCTTGGTCGCCCGAGAACCAAAATCCCCCACTAGGCGCTGGGATACATCATCTGTGACCAGGTCGAAGGTTGTCAATAAGTTGAGACGGCGAGTCGAACAAGACATCGAGATGATCTGCAAAGATACCTGCTCTCTGGGTGACGTGGAAGGAGATCCGCCTTCTGAACCTGTCGAGTCAGCGCAGCCAACTGCTGAAGCATCCGCGTCCACAGCGCAGCCTGCCGTTAAGAACGAGGAGCATTCGTGGCCCGAAATCCCACCAATCGGTCCTAGGTTGGCGCACGCTGCAAACTCGGTAGTATCTGGAACCGATTTGGACTCTAGCGTCATCTCTCAGCAGCTCTCAGAGGTAGAACGGCCTGGCTCGGCCGTCCACAGTGTTACCAGCATGAACTCGCAGTCCTCCAAGATCTACAGGGATCCCAAGACCGGTGGTCGTGCCTTTCCACTCGTACCCTCGGCCAGCACATACGGCGTCACAGAAATGCTTAAGCAGACCGATCCAGAGACGGAAGATAAAGAGCCGAGCATGCCAGGTACGACATCTCCAACAGAGCTGCCCATTGACCGTGTATTGCAAGGTTCGAATAGCCAGCATGCGAGCAAAGCTGATTCAGGTTCCATGAGTCAGCAGTCGAATACGCATGATGGTACGTTCGCCGGTTATCACCTCGAGCGAGAAAACGTGGCGCCGGTTGCCGAGCCGGAGGATGCGGGCGTTCCGGAAGCAGAGTCTGAGCCCGCTCGAAGTACGGTGTCATCCCAACAGTCTGCATCCGCCGAAAATTCACAGCAAGAGGGTCTTGGGTATCAACCTTCGACAGTTCCTTCGACGCCTAGTCTGGTCTCGGGCAATGGCCAGTCTCCCAGAAACAGTTTGATAGTAACTACGCCACAAATATCAGGTTCGATGTCTAGCGCCGAATTGCAGTTCATGCTGGCCAGACGCAACTCCGAGGGGTATGCCGAGGAAGCAGAAATCCCCAGTGAATCGATTGAGGCTGAGATGCAGCACAAGTCCATTGAAAACACACCGGAAGATGCATCATGCACTGTAAGACTCGTTAGGCCCAAGCGGAGACCATCCCCACTGCAGCGTGACTTGTTCATGCTTGAAGCAAGCGAATCAGGCGAGCCAAGTTCTGAAGACGCTATCCACACTCGTAACACACCGCATCCGTCAGAAGAGGGGCAAAACGCTACCTCAAGCGAGGGTACCCAAATCGACAAAGTCGGTGACCACGATCTACCAATCGAAGTTCCGCAAGATGCCAATGAAGTAGCCAGCGGCTCAGTTGGAACTCGAAGGAGCAATGCCACGCTAGTACCCTCTCCGGACCGCGGGCTCGACGCGCCAAGCTTCAAGGAGATCACACCAGATATACTCCTCGATCCTCCCCAGAGTCAAGCAGATTCCAGTAAATATGGCCTCAACCCACTCAAGACTCCGAGCGACGCCGGCTTTACCTTCGCAGGCAGCGATTTTGCCCAGACACGGGAGGAACTGGACTTTTCAGCTTCGGCTTTCTCATCTCCATGGTCTACATCTACAGTCCCCGGTGGGGAATACACCACTCTGCCGCCCCCCGAGATGCGGTATACCAATATCAATGGGGAACTGCATGACGTATTCGATGATGACAATGAGCACGCCATAGCCGAGGATGGCCAGCTCTCCGCTCCATCCTCGCCGGCCCTGTCGACCGGGACGTTTTCTCGGCCCAGGAATGCATCATCCCGGACACGCGGCTCGTTCGGCAGCGCGGGCTTGCTCGGCCTCGCCGACTCCCAACACCTTCTCGGCGGCGGGCTACGCCGGGCCCTCGCCATGAACCACTCGCCTCGCCGGAACGGGTCGAGCCCCCTCGCGCTGCGCACCGTCGACTTCTTCGCGACGCAGCCCCGCCGGAGCTCCATGGGCCGCGAGCTCCAGATCCTGAAGCGGCCCTCGCTGCTCAACGTCGACGCGTCGCAGCGGCCGGCGAGCTCCGGCCGGGAACTCGAGACGCGGTTTCTTCAAGAGGGGGCGGCGTCCCACCGCCACCACCACCACCACCATCACGACGACGGCGAAGACGACGGCGTCGATACGGAGAAGCCCAAGGCAGATCCCGAGACGGCCATGAAGCGATCCCTCAGCTCGAACGTGCTGCAGGACTTTCATGTACGCGAGGTCGTCAAGAAAGAGAAGAAGAAGAAGACGTTGCAAGACGGGGCCAGAGACAAAGACACAGACACGGACGAGGAAGGAAACGAGCAGCGGCCAGGTGCCGGGCGGCCCAGGAGTTCGAGCCTGATGTTCTTGCTTGCTGGAGCCACGCTCGCTTCCCAGATGATGCGGCCGAGTTAGAGGGGGGAGAGTCGGTAAATTTCACTTTTCAACGAAACCAATCATATCGGGGATAAAGACACGTGTATTATTATTCTTATGGGGTTATGGAACGGAGGCGGAAAGGGAGAGGGAAACACAAACAAGGGAGGCAGGGAAGGGATGGAAGGGAAGGCAGGGAGGGAGGCACACACATGAATTAGAAGAGATACCTGCCGACTTTGCATACCAGAGCGACCACTGCATATTTGCTTTCACAAGCCATTGGGGGGGTTTCTAATAAGACTTGGAATTTAAGAGTTTAACTGGGACATATTTAGGATCTGATAAATATCATTATTATAGAAATAGATTATTTAAATAGAAAAACAAAGGTTCTCGTTACTTAGAATTACCTGGCGCTTGGAGCAGCTGAACCTCGTCGCATAATAGCTATCTTCTGATCTATATATATTAACTAACTAATCATGGCTGAACGTGGAATAGTGTTGGACCTGAAGCTTCATCAATTGAGTTGGCTCGGTTCTGGTATGGGACGTGTTCGGTATTCGCTCTATAGCAGATAGACCCAAGTAGGTCCCTAACTAATACAACAGCGACGACCCCCGATCCAACACCCCATTATCTAAAATGCCAACATTACTTCATACTTTTCGCTTTTCGCCCAAACCAAAACCGATGTATGCAAGCCACCCGATCTAGGATATCAAAATGCAAAAATATCAATTTTCGCTTTCCGGTAAAAACGCCATTAGTCGAGGTAGATAATCTGACGATGCAGCCATTCTCAAGGGCCAAAATAGCAATTGGCGTTTCCCCTTTCTTTTGCTCCTTCCCCTGATTCCCGCTGGTTAGTTCTGTTGCGTCCAACCCATTCAGTTCGCGTTGGCCAACGTATAATTCGTCATGGCATTCATCCGTTCCGTCGTGAGCTTTAGCGAGACCATCAGGAGCTCTTGATAGACATCGTTCTCCTCACGGCGCAGACGTTCCCAAGCATTGGTGTCCATGACCCAGACGGCGCAATCGCGAACGGCAAGGACCGTGGCGGTGCGGTCCGTCTGCGAGAAGAAGGGCAGCTCGCCACAGGTTGTGCCCTGAACAATGGGTTCCGACAGTTTGCCTTGGGGTGTCTCGTAGTCGGCGCGCAACTCGCCCCGCTCAAGAAGGTAAAAGCCATTGGCCGGTTCGCCCCGGTGATACAACACTGTGCCAGCCTTGTAGTCGCGCCTCTGGAAATACGGCTTAGCGCGAAACCAGAAGTCCTCATTCTTGTCGCTGATGTCGTGGAAAATCTGAAGCATCAGCCGCAGTGGCTCGCTAATACCACGCCAGCGCGACGTCCGCTGCGACTCATGCTGAGTCAAGACAGTTCTAGCGACCTGGTGCAGCTGGTTTCGCCTTGGCGACTGCGAAAGGTACTCGAGTGGCTGTGGCGTCGACTTGGTCTCCGGAACATCGAGGCTGGGGTGCGGTGAAGGACGGGTAACCCGCAATGCTTCCTGTTGAGCATAAAACGTCTTCAATTGCTCGTTCTCGCAGCTCTCCAGCGCCGAGTTGAGATCGGGCATGAACTTGACCTCAATACCGCTTTCGCCCTCGCCAAGGCCTACTGCCCTGAGATCGCGGCCGACTCTGCTGTCCGCATCCTTGCCACTGATCAACATGACAATCCCCTTCTTATTCAGAAGCCGGTTGAGCGTCATAAACCCTTCGGCAGCCGAATAATCGATCCCAGTGACTTGCCACAAGTCAAGTATGAGATATCGTATCGGATGTTCGGCGAAGTGATCGTCTGCAATCAGCGCTCGGACTTTCTCCTGAACACCGACAATAGTTCCAAAAAATAGGTTCCCAAACAGTTTGACAATGTAAGTCTGACGGCCGACCTCTTGGAGGAAGTGGTACTGCGAAGGATTCCGCCTCACCATCGACCCGATCTGGTCTCCAGTGTAGGTTGCCCGGATGGCCGATACTTGAGACTGGTTCACAATCACGGAACCAAATGCCAGTACGATACCAAGGAAGATGCCCGCCACAAAGTCGTAGATACCCATGGTCAATACAATGGCGATGATCTAGAGCCAAGTTAGCGATATTCGACAGTTGTGATTGCCGGGGTACTCACAGTAAGGTACTCTAGACGCTTCAACTTCCGTCTAGGCGCGATGAGCGCATCCATGAGGAGTTCAATTCCCAGTACAAAAATCAAGGTTCCCACCATCATGACTGGGATAAAGCCGATGACGACAGGCCCAATGACCATTACAGTAGCAGTTAGCGCCGCCAGCATGAAGCCGGCGAGCCTGCTGTTACCACCAGATCGCATGAAGAACAGGGTATTGGCATACACAAGATAGTTCTGTATACTGCCAGCAAAACCCGACAGCAAGTTCGAATAGCCATGCAGTATGAGCTCATGGTTCAGGTTTGCATCATCCTCTCCAATCGATTGGGCCAAAGCAGGCACGTTGATAGGAACGTGCAGCAAACTGAAGAAGGTGAGAGCAAACATAGCCCCCACAGTCTCCAAGATTACCCCCCAGTGAACCAGGTGGAATTCTGTTCGACGGTTAGTAGTCTTTTCGAGGGAGGTCTGTTGGGGGACTGCTTACTATATAATGTCCAGAAGTGCCACCACGGTTCTTCCGCTGGAGGGGAATCGAAAATCCACCCAGTGTGCCTCAAGTTGTTCGGCTCAAGTTCATCGATCGAGGCCACAAAGAACCAGAAGATCAGGGGTATCATCAGTATGTACACCGATACGAAATGTTGCGAGTTAATTTTCTTCTGCAGAACGCATTGGAGAATCGCAAGGGCCAGCGGGATGATCCAAAGAGGTAGAGTAGACGGCTGTACCAAGCTGCGAAGCGTGGCCAGGTCGTAATGGAATGACTCGAGCCTTCCCGACACCTCGAATCCGGTGGCGATAAGGAACCAGCCCACACCACCGATACAGCCAATAAGTATGTGGCGAGGGATGAAGCCTATAATATAGCCAAATTCGAACTTCCCGATACAGTAGAAGACAACACCTGTTAACATGGTGCTCAGAGCATAAGCCGTGATTGTAGTCGCGATCACGGCATCCGGCTGGTCCTCTCCTATCGAAGATGTGATAGTAGCGGCCATGCTGTGGAAGAAAGGTACAACTTCGATCTGTGACTAGTTAGCTATGCCGTTCTGTATCACGAATGATTAGGGGTACTCACCAGCTCTGACCCTACGCCACCCCTGAATATACTTCCGCATGAAAAGGTCAACTGCGCAATAATAGTACTGACGTAGAAGATAGATATCCCAGCTGGTCCAAGGCTAGCAAAGACCGGGTTTCCCAGCGGAAACAGGATCATACCGTAAGACAATGCATCCAAGATGTTCAGTAGCAAGCCAACAATGACGCTGGGCAAGCAGCGTAACGGGTGCATGACAGTCTCCTCCAGGATAGCTTTTCTATCCCAGGTCTTGGGGTTCAATACACCGACAACCCCCTGAATTCTTTCTGTGGCGGCCCCCCTCATGCTACCATACGTGCCGCTCCAACGTTGACGTGGCTTCTGGCTTTCAATGTCATCCAAGTCTGCGATCACGCTCGAGGCCGGGCTGTCAATGGGACGAGAACCATTCGATTGCGCACGCAATAGCGGGGTTTCCTCCGACGGCCCATCGAGACTGAGATCCGACGATCCCTTGTTACGTGGATCTGGGCGGGTGGGAGGTCTTGTTCGTCGTTCGCGGTGGTCTACCATTCGGGGTTTGTCATCCACATCCACCTCGGTGTCAATTTGCGGAGGCGAGTGTTTGAGCATATTAGCTAGCATGGATGGTCCGTCAGGCGGTGTGTAATCCTCTTCGCTTTCTGGGGAGCTAGATTCCGAAACCTCTTGTATAGAATCATCTGCAGCAGTCCCGTGGATAGCTCCAGGGTCATGTTGAGGTGTCGTCGAGACGTCGTGGGCTGGGTGTGGAGAGGATGAAGCCCTTGGCCTCAGGAACGAAGCCTTGCGTTTGTCCTTCTTGTCGGAGAGCACATATGACGCGAGCTCTGCGGTGTCTTCGCGAACGTTTCGTGCATACTCAGCGCTGTCCACCGGAGCTGAGATATTGTCAGTATATAACCAAGTGGGTGGTATGTGATGCAGGGGTGGCTTGCATAGGTGGTCTCGCACAGAGCCCGGGATGAAGGACCTCGTGGGCTCTCGGAAGCCATTCGAATTGACGGAAGAGGATAGCAACCTTGGGTCAGCATAGGCAGGGCGAGGAGAGCTTTGTACGGGAATGTCTTCCGGTTCGCGCTGGTCCTGCGCCGAGGGAGATGGCCTCCGCCAGGAGGAGAAGCCGAAGTTTGGAGCAGACATGATCAGGGAATGGGTCGCTCTCATTCGACAGCCTTGAACAGGCTCTGAAGACTAAGTGCGGCAACAGCTTGATGTAGGAAAGACAAGCTGCAATTGCGGGAGGGGCTCAAGTCATGAGAAGAAGCGTCGGGGTTTTGTCGTGAACCATGATCAGGCGAGCAAATGCAGGTTACATCTAAAACGTAATAAAATACCCCAGCCAAATGTAATACAGGGGAAAGCACGGTAAGGGAGAAAAGGATGGGGAAGCCAGGTTATGCGTCAACTCAGATTTGAGAAGGAAAAGAGAAAAAGACAAATATCTGATGAACGCCCTTCACGCGAGGAAAGCTAAAGCCGTCCATACATGCATACGTCCACGATACATCGTCGAAAGTCGTCGAAAGAGTGGTTCTGCGAGCGAATAGGATTGTAGCTAGGTTTAGACAGACTTGAAGGAGTTCCAGAACGGGCCTTGATCAAATTTGCATGTGGTGGTGATAGGTCGGCTGCCACTGGTAGACCGTACCTACTTTAACGCCCCACCTACTCCCTGTGTGTGTGTTTTTTTATTTTCTATGCTACCAGGCTACCTACTATGTACTACATCCCTTGTAGTGCATCCTACTACATATCTGAGGCACTACATATCCATCATGCAGCTCTGATCCCTGCAGTGGCAGGGGGTTGTTATCTCTGAGCCAATGACTAAAAAACGTCATGGGCAAATAGGTGGTTAGTTAGGTGAGAAGCACTGAGGTGCGAGAGTTTAAAAAAAAAAAAAAGTCAGCAATTACCCCTGTCAACCGGCAAAGTCCCACCGTAGGTAGCCGTTAAGTAGTCGGTGATCGAAAAAGGCCTTCATCATTTCTCGTCTCTCGTCTCTCGCATATCCGTCCTGACAACATACCAGGACCTAGTGCTTGGACATGAAGCTACCAGTGCGAGAAGTACGAGCTGATGTTTTACCAGTTGAAACGCGCAGTAACTTACACAAACACATTACTCATTGCATGCGGGGTTCGACAACTCTCGTTGCATCCGTGCCGGCCGACTTTCCAGTATATCACCTGTTGGGTGCACAGTATTATGTCCTGTAACCAACCGGTGATGCAGCAACTATGTCATACTCATGTGCTATAGCCTCCGACTACCAGTCCTAGGTTAGAGCAATCAATCTTCGTCGTCCGAGGTTCGACCAGAAAGGCAAGTCCAGAACTACGAGCGGATGTTATCCTCCATGTGTAACATCCACCAGACTTGCGTTTAACCTGAACATTCAAGGCTTTCTCCTAGGTATGCAGCACTCTGCTCTCCATTCCATGATTGATGGCAATCGGCCTACAGTCAGTGTACCCGTGCTGGGTACCCCTAAAGTTGAGGCTAAATCTCCTCTAATTTCTCGCGAAACGATACCTTCTGGCAAGGTAGCCTCAGGTAGGTCCTTCCAATGGGATTCTCGCACTTGTTGCCCGTTACGAGCGTTACGAGGTGCATGCCGTTGGAGGAAAGCAGAGGCGCCACAATAGCACCAATGCAGTGCAAGAATCTGCTAACAACCATGTTAACATGGCTCGGTGGCTGCACCTCCTCACCCCTCGGACATCAAAACATCGTTGGCGCCAAGTATGCGAGCCAGCAATCAATCCCGATCCCGCTTGCCCGCTTGCCCGCCCACGCCTATGCGGCTGAAGTGTGGACTTGTTTTTGCTTTTTGCCAGTCCCACGTGGGGATAGGCTTCGGAGGGTGAAACCCACTCACTGTACAACAGGAACAGACAGCAGTCATAGCCCTCCCTGATTGCACATATACCAACAACATAGCAGAGTCGCCTGGTGAAGTACAGTAAGATCAATACATCAACAGATCATGTTCTTTGGTCGCCCCAGGCCAGCCAGCCCCAAGCTGAAAAACGAAGGAGGAGGAACAACAACCGTCACCCGTGCTGTGGTGGAATAGTATGTAAGATAGCGCCCCTGTAACCCCCCACTCTTAACCTATCATCGACCAGTTCATCTCCAACTTCGAACCGGCCCACTGTTGGCTAGGGTCGCTTACTGACAAAGGTATTAGTAGTACCAATATTGTAAGTGAGCCCCCAATTCGAGATCGAGGAAAAGATGGGTTACATCTACTCCGAATCTTCTTACGTACTGCAAAGCTATAGCATTGGTAGGTCTAAAGACCGGGTGGGGGAGCCCAGCGGGCCGGGCCTCCGAGCTTGACAGAATGGAAACGGAGTCGCATCGGGTGCCACAGCGTCTCCATATCACGAATGATGCAGTAGTCACGGAGTTGTTTGTTTGAGTATGATATGTGATAGATATGGATTTTGCACTGGCCCTTCGATTGTCCTTGTTGAGCCCTCTTCATAAGCCGGACTTCGGCACTTCATGTCGAGACCCCCCGGTGCTGCAGCAAAGCTTTGTCCCTCATTACCCCATAGCTGCTACATACAAGAGTGCATATGCAAGTGCCTGTCGCAGCTTGCCCGATCATTCCAATGTGACGGTGCGCTTGATGCCGACTGGCCAGGCCTTCTCTCACACAACCTGGCTGGAAACAGCGTAGGGTTAGTTGTCATCTCTGCGCTTGCATACTTCCTTACTCAGAGCAGGTCATCATTTCATGACTCGATTTGATCAAGTGCATCGAGACGATCCAAGTCGTAATGACGCTCATCCAAGCAAGGCGAATATGCAAGTTGGCCGGCTAGCCGGGCTACTGCAAATCTCAGGCAGCTGGGTGGTAATTCGAAACAATGCCATGACCCTTGAGCTCGGTACTCCAGGCTGTTTTGATGGGCTTTTTCACGCCCCAATACCGAAGACCGATGCCGATTCCCCCATTTCATAGTAAAATTGCTAGCTTGTATGACATTGTTCAGCCGAGTTTCTGGAGATATCCTTGAGCGATCAACCGCTCCACGTCACCCTGGCGCACATAGAATTGGCTGTTCTTGGTCAAAGTAATGGCTCTGCATAGTCTAGTTTAGTCATGGATACGTCTCGTTAAGAGGAGATGCCTACTCACCCGTATTCCGTCTGGATCTCACCGGCATCTTTCAAAACTCGAACGTCGATGAAGAGGTCGCGGGGCGGTTCAAGACTGCCCGTCAAGTCTATATCGGTCCATTGGCCCTTGTACGCGGCCAAAAGGTCGCTATACTGGCGGACATAGTCTTCCTCCTGCGGACTCAAGCTGCTTGAGCTGGAATCCGTAGCGCCAAGATTCGAGCCGCTGTTTGACGAGACCTGTTGACCGGGAAGATCGACAAGGTCATAGCCCTTCCAGACAAGCTCCTCGAGCTTGTCGGTCCTTGTGCGGTGGTAGGCAAGCAGGCACCGCTTGTTCCTGCGGATAGACAGGTGGTTGACCAACATAGTGCAGGATTTGGCCTGGTCTGCGTGAGGGTCAAAGCCGCCTTCGAAGGACTTTAGCATATCGGCCAAGTCTTTTTCCAGATCCCGGACCTCACACGTCACGGCGCGGACCAGCTCGGTCTGGTATGGCGGCAAGTGCGCCAGATTCTGGGCCCGTTTGGCATGGTGGACCTATAGAAAAACGGTTCGATAGCAGCTCTATGTGTGTGTTTGTGGATGAAAGACGTAGTATTAGGATTTACCAGCTTGTTTCCCAGATCTCCGTACATTGGATCGCGGGTCGTGGTGCGGCACGAGTTTTGTCTTTGCTATATAATTGCCCCGTGACTCCCGCCGGTAAAGAATATGGTTGATGTGTAAGAGGCAGGTATGTAGTATATATTGTGACGTGTCGTTTCAGTTGTCGGCTCAAGAAACGCGTCGTCGCGTAAATGGGCATAGAGTGGATAGATACCTTTTTTTACTTTTACATAAGGGCGTAGATACAGTGCGTGTGCTGTACCAATATAGCCAGCTTTGCAACCAAATCACCGTAGTCCTCACCGTGTTTGCAACCAATAACACACGGACCAAGGGATGGGGGTCTCGAAAAAGTGCCCCGCGATTCTGACCTTATTTTAGGGCCAAAAATTATTTGCGCCAGACCCTACGATTACCCCGCCATTTGCATCATCCCCAAGTCAAGCCAAATCAAACCAAGCCAAACCAAATCGTTAGACGTCGGGTGGCTTGATCTTTATTCTTTATTTTTTATTTCCCACCTACTTTGAATTCCGGATTTCTCTCTTTAGGATCTTCTATTTGGGTAATATCTCGGCCTATTTACTTGGTAAGAACACTCGATCTAGTAGCCCAGCACATATAAGTCCTAGTCGATTAACATCGTTATTCGCCCAGGATTCGAGTGAAATAAACATGGCTCAGAGAATTGCCATTGTGTCGGTCTACGACAAGACCGGCTTGCTGGACCTTGCAAAGGGCCTGGTTCAGCAGAATGTCCGCATTCTCGCCTCCGGAGGCACTGCTCGTATGATCCGAGAGTCTGGCTTCCCAGTTGAGTAAGTGGCAATGCCCGAAATATACAAGTGCGCATTCCCCGTTCTGTGTGAATATCACTAAGACTTTCTGTTTTTTGAAGGGATGTGTCCGCCATTACCAAGGCCCCCGAGATGTTGGCAGGGCGCGTCAAGACTCTCCACCCTGCTGTCCATGCCGGCATACTAGCCAGAAACCTCGAATCGGACGAGAAGGACTTGGCCGAGCAGAGCATCGACAAGGTTGATTATGTTATTTGCAACCTGTACCCTTTCAAAGATACCATTTCCAAGATCAACGTCACCGTCCCCGAGGCTGTGGAAGAGATCGATATTGGTGGTGTCACTCTCATTCGAGCTGCCGCCAAGAATCACTCGCGCGTCACTATCCTGAGCGACCCCAAGGACTACCCCGAATTCCTGAAGGAGCTCAAGGCCGGCGAGATCCAGGAGACCAGCAGAAACCGTTACGCTCTCAAGGCATTCGAGCACACGGCTGACTACGATGATCACATCTCTGCTTTCTTCCGTGCGCGATACGCCGGCGACGGAGCCCAGCACTCAACCCTCCGTTACGGGGCCAACCCCCACCAGAAGCCCGCCGCCGCTTTCATGCGCTCGGCCGATTTGCCCTTCAAGGTGCTGTGCGGTTCTCCAGGATACATCAACCTCTTGGATGCGCTCAACAGCTGGCCGTTGGTGAAGGAGTTGAAGGCCGCACTCGGCAAGCCCGCTGCTGCCAGCTTCAAGCATGTCTCTCCCGCTGGCGCAGCCATCGGCGTTCCCCTGACTGCCGAGGAGCGACATGTGTACTTTGTCGACGATATTGAGGGTCTCGAAACCTCGGGTCTTGCTCAGGCCTATACCAGAGCTCGAGGCGCTGATCGTATGAGCAGCTTCGGGGACATGATTGCCCTCAGTGATGTCGTCGATGTACCTACTGCCCGCATCATCTCCAAAGAGGTGTCCGATGGTGTGATTGCTCCTGGTTACGAGGATGCTGCCTTGGATATCCTCAAGAAGAAGAAGGGCGGCAAGTACCTTGTTCTTCAGATGGATCCCGAGTACCAACCCGATCCTACCGAGACGCGAACCGTCTATGGTGTGACACTACAGCAGCACCGCAACGACATTGAGATCAGCCCGAGCTCGTTCAGCCGAACAGTTACGCCCAAGGACTTCAGCCTGCCCGAGGCCGCGACTCGAGACCTCACTGTTGCTACGATTGCCCTCAAATACACACAAAGCAACTCCGTATGCTATGCCAAGAACGGCCAGGTCATTGGTATTGGAGCTGGCCAGCAGTCTCGCATCCACTGCACCCGTCTTGCCGGCGATAAGGCCGACAACTGGTGGTTCCGCTTCCATCCCAAGGTCCTCGGTATCAAGTGGAAGAAGGGCACCAAGCGCCCCGACAAAAGCAATGCCATCGACCTGTTGGTTAGCGGCGAGCTTCCCAAGTCGGGACCCGAGCGCGAACTGTTCGAGGCCGTATTCGAGGAGATCCCTGCCGCCTTCACCGAAGCAGAGCGCGAGGAGTGGTCTTCCAAGCTCGGTGACGTTGCGGTGTCCAGCGATGCCTTCGTAAGTTCCCCAACCCCTCCAGCGGCAAGTAAAAGATACATACTTACTCATATTCGCAGTTCCCCTTTGTCGATAACGTATACCGTGCAGCTCGCTCGGGCGTCAAGTACATCGCCGCGCCTGGTGGCAGCCAGAACGACGGAGCCGTCTTCGAGACTGCCGAGAAGCTGGGTATTGTCTTCGTCGAGCAGAACATCAGACTTTTCCACCACTAAACGAAGAATATCCTAAATATGGCAAAAACTCTGTGGCGGGCGGGTGGGCCAAAAGTGTCTTAGAGAAAGCCCGAAACTTCAAGCAGATGTAACAAATAACACAAGAAGATACCCAGGTCCCATGATGAAAGACACCGTGATTGAGATGGTGAAGGTCTAGAAGACGGAAGAATCGGGATCGTTGTATACTGATTAAAACACTTTAACACGTAGGCTGAATAGGAAAAAATGGGGAAAGAGAAGTTTCAACACTTTATTTTGGGTTTGCAACATGTTTCGGTTCGAGGTTGTCAACTGAAGACAAGTGCTACGCCTGCATACTTGCTTCTTCAAGTTGACTGACACCTCACTCTGACAGCTGGTGATGGGTGCTGATATTTTCCATGGCAGGCTCCCATTTGTAACGAGGCATCTGAACTTTTCACTGGTGGGAAGTGACGAGAGAGAGAAAGTTGAAAATGATCATATCATGGACAAAAGTCTCATTAGACTACTAATACTACTATGCGTGATGTCTTACTCCGGCCTCTTGTTAGAGGCTCATGGAGCATCAGGCGTATATGCTATATGTGTGTGTATAGATACATGGGGTACTACCATATGAAAACATTAGAGTACAGTGTGTAAGGCCTCGGAATATAGGCTAATAAGCAGATTCCCAGAAAAAGCCCCCGTTATACAACGGCTGGCCAACAATAGCCTAGCCAAAGCGCCCTTAGCCAAGTTTTGAGTGTATGTGGTAGGATGTATACAGGGTGATTATAATGCAAAAGAACCCCCCCTATTGATGATGTTGCTGTTGTTTCCAACAGTTGCCCCAAAACTCCTTTGCCAAAAACGACGGCTTGTGTTGGCAGCCTTGAGCCAAAATGTCCCGTACCAATGCCCCCAGAACCCCCGTGTAAATGCTTGCGAAGCGGCCGTATTCGTACATGCGAGTTTCGAGATGGCCCGAAACTCATGCCGCAGACTTTTAGACTTCCCTCTAAACTTGCTGCAAAGACTTGAAGCGGTCCTCAAATGCGCGAACCTTCTCAGCTTGAAGCGCCTTCTCGAGCTTACGCGCTTGGTTCACGGCAGCTTCGCGCTCCTCTTGCAACTGCAAGACCTCGATCTGAGCCGTGTTCATTCGGCTCACCACCTCTTGCATCTCGCTGTCGGCCTCAGCAAGCGCCTTCTCCAAGGCCGTGACCTTCTCCCTGAGAGCAGCAACTTGTGTCTCCTCGGCTACGCTCATTGCGCTACCTGATCTAGTCATCTCGAGGCGAGGTGACTTCGCTCCAGCACCCGCGAAGAAGGGAGATATTGGAGACTTCGGTGGGAACATACGAGGTGAGCGAGGTGATAGGTTGCTGCTGAGACGAGACAGCTGCTGGCTGTGGCTCTCTTTCAGCGTCATAAGCTCATCCTCATGGCGAGATACGCGTTCTTCCGAGGCAGTCTGAGCAGCGACAACCTGCTCTTCGAGCGTCCGCAGACGAGCTTGAAGGGCAGTGATGTGGTCGGCATTGGCCTTCTGAGCCGCTTCACCTCTAGCAACCGTATCCGTGAGACGCTGGCGCAGGCCCTGGTTGGAAGCCAGTTGTTGGCGAACCTGAAGGGCCAATTCCTCGACACGGCGAGCAGACTCGTGAAGTTCGTCAGCGAGGGTCTTCTCGCTGTCTAGGTAAGTCTGCTCCTGAGCTTTCAAGGCATCGAGCTGGGCCTTGTACGAAGCAACCTCCTGCAGTGCGAGATCGCGCTCTGCGACCGCGGACGACAAACTTTGCTGAAGCTTCTCCATAGCCAGTTTGGTCTTCTCATCATGCGAGGAGCCGCTGGGATCGAGGTTCTGGATACGCTCAAGCGACTCCGCATAGGCAACTTGCAGGTCGCGGTAGGCCGCTCTCAGGGAGTCGGACGTGACAGGCTCGGCTGAGCTATCAGAGCTTCCGCTGGAGCGCGATAGGTTCTCCGGGATGAGGATATCCTTCTCATTCAGGAGACTTCTCAAGGAGGCAATCTCCTGCTCTGCGCGATCAAGATCCATCTTGAGTCCTGCAAGTCCCTTCTCCACTTGCCACCTTTGCTCAAGAGCCTCTTCTGACCTGCGGCGAAGAGCATTAATTTCCTCGCGCAGGTTAGAGACCTCCTTCACGAAACCAGCCTTCTGCGGAGAGCCGCTGAGCAGTCGCTCACGCTCGACTTCGAGAGCTCGAATCTTCTTCTCGTTCTCGCGGTTTTGGCACTCTTGCCGCTCAAGAAGAGCCTTCAGAGCCCGGTGAAGCGCATCACGCTGCTCCTCAACATCCTTCAATCGGTCCGAGAGCGCGTCGCGGGACTCGGTGGTCTTAACAGACTTCGACCTCGATAAAGAGGCTGACCTTGACAGGGCAGGCGTCTTCGACATGGAAGGAGGCCGTTGTAGTCGGAAAGATGGCGGTGGACCCGTCAATGAGCTCGAGCGCGACAAACGAGAAGAGTCCTCAGCGATGCTCCCTATCGACCTTTCGTCCTTTTCTTGCCTCAGAGTTGTGTTTTCCGATTTGAGTGATTGAAGTTCCTGTTGCATCTTCGTTGATTCGTACGACATTTTTTCCAGGTCAGTGGCCTGCGCCTCGAGGCCTTCAACCCGAGCTCGGAGCTGTGGCACGACCTCATCGCGCAGGTTATCGCGCTCATTGGCAGCATTTTGAAGTTCGTCTTTGAGAACAGTCAATAGATCCTCAAAGTTCTCTTTGACTTGCCGCTCCTCGGTCAGCTTGCGTCGTAGAGTCTCGCAAGTATTTTCCAGATCCTTGACTCTGTCGGAATCGTCCGCATTGCTGAGTTTTTCCAGGTCGATCTGGGAAGCTCTTTTTGATAGGTCCTTGATCTGGACATCAAGTTGCTGTCTCCTTGATCTCTCGTCTTGCAGCTTATTCGTCAGTTCCAACCTGACTGACGCCATTTCCTGCTCCGCCTTCCTCTGTATCCTCTCGACTTCCTCCCTTGACTGGTCATAGTCACTGTATTTGGTGGAACTGTACCCAGAATCCGAGAAATAGTCGCTAGTTCTCTTGTTGTTAGAAGCGGATGCTGGATTGTCCCTCTCGGCTTGCAATCTATCTACAAGATCTTCGAGGTCCATCTCTCGCCGAATCGACGAGGCCAATTCGGCCGAGATGGCTTTCAACTCTTCTTCCATCTCTTCGATCTCCGCGGGATGAGTTGGTAAGATAGCAGGTGGTGTAGCAAGGTATGATTCGCAGTATTCTCTAGAACTAGAGGATCCCTTTGGGGCTTCAAGTAGAGATGATGGTCTGATGGTGGTGACTGGGGAAGCATCTGTGTAAGTGTTTGACTTCGGGCCAGGGTACGGCGAAGGTAGTGGCGAAAATTCCGTCGTAGGCGATGGTGATCCCCAGCTAAAGAGAGATCCGAACTTGGCAGACCCAGGTGATCTGGGTAATGGTTTGTCTGTATTAGGTGACTTGACTTCGTGATTACTATTATTGGGTGGCGGTGTTGTAGTTGCGTGTTCCTCTGGATTAGTTTCGCTGAGAGTGAGATGTGGTGGTGCAGGTTTGCGGTTGACGAAGAGGGACATGTTCCTCTCGGGGGTTACGGGATTAGGATTATAATTAGACTGACCAGACGAGTCAGAATTGTAGCCGTCCAAGACGCTCAAATGATCATCGTCTGCGTCAGCAGGCAACGGATCCTCACAGTCGGCCAGAACGTCGGGTTGTGTCAGCCCAGCGGTAGCCACTGTTTGAGGAGCTGCAGGGTTGTCGTGGTGGTCGAGGTGGTCAGGCGACCTTGGTTGTTTGGCTACACCCACTCCGGCGGCCTTGTTAGACTGCACAGGCAGAGGGAAATCCTCAAGAATGGAATATGTCCTGCTTTAATCATTTAGCACCTCCTGCTCATGACTGCATCTGGGTTGGGATGGCATCCCCACGAGACATTTGACTCACTTTCTACTGTTGCCCGGGGTCCGAGGCGCCACTGTCTTGGGTGGGAGCTCTATCAGAACCGGAGACTTCCTGATGGCAAGTGGGAACTCGTATACGGTAGGGCTGTCCAAGGAGAAGGATCTCGAATACCTCTGTTCGGGTCGTTCGAGGTCCCTTGTGACGGCGAGGTATTCACCCGACGAGTATCTCGAGACGATGGGCGAAGCGGTCTTGGACAAAGGCTTGCGGCGAATCGAAGGGTTCAGCGGCGCGACGGTGGCCGAGCTGTCAATGACGAGATTCCGTGTGTTTCTAGCAGTGGCAACCTGGTCCCGAGAAAGACTTTGAGTAGGAGGGAAGGAAACATCAGATGAAGCACCGAGAGTCTCAGAAGTGGACGTCAAGGAGGGGCGCGTCCGGGGAACATATTCATCGTTGACAGGCTCCATGTTGGCTTCTAGTTGGCTTAGACCCTTGCCTTGTTCCTCATGACCTGCCCTGTTAAGACCAGATAGGAAATGGAATGTGGAGGGGGGATTATTGGTTTCCCAAGTTCCAACCCAACAAGCCTAGCCAAGCGAGGATGGATGTCTCGCAGTATACTTCGAGTGGATGGTGTCTGGGTGTGGAAGGGAGAGAAAGACACAACGGCCGACCGAAGCGATATGTTGTCCGTCGTCCGGTCCATCTACGGGGGTCTTGGGCGCCAGGGTCTTGGGGGGTCTTGACCAAGGTAACGTAGCAGTCGGTCAGGCGATGGACAGGCCATTGTGCCATTGGACCATTGGAATGAGAAGATGGTCGATGGGGTGTGGTGGGATGGGGATGGCTAGTGCAATCTCTCTTCCCTGCGCCGGCGCTGGCCAAGCGCCGTGACTGGCCACCGAGCCAATCACCCCTGCAGATTTCTGCAGATTTCCCCTGTCGCTGCAGACCGTTTTGGGAAGCAGGCAATCAAACTAATCAGAATCGCCCAGTACCCCCTGCAGCGGACCCCCTGCTTTTGAGAAAGTGGGTATTGTTTGGTGTTTCTTTTCTTATTCCTGTTCTTCAACTTGACCAGTTACCAGCCAGTGCCTAAGTGCCTGCGTGCGCCGCCTGACGTGCTAGCTCCTTTTCTTCTGCATGCTGCTGCTGCAGGTACGAATACCACTCTACTCACTCTGGCTGGGGAAGAAGATCCTTCCCGCCTGCGCAGAGCTTCCAGGGCCTTCGTTACGGAGCGTTACGGAGCATAAACATAATTGATGCTGTTATTAAAGAGACATGTCCATAGCCTGCTGTCCCCCTGGCATGCTGCATCTGATGGCATGGAACTCCTTATCAATAATGCCTAGGGTCAATCAATTGATCGTGTGGGATTCCAGGCCAGCAGCGGAGTCCGCAAGGGGCATCGCTGCCACTTACTCCAGCACTCAATTGGATGTAGCATTGTATTCGTAAGCTGGATAGGAGAGCAAGGTTGAGAGATTAAGATGAGCAATCGCCAGCTAAGCATCTGTGAGTCTTGTGTTCTAGTCGCCAGCTCAGATTTGTCGATAGGGTCTGGTCGATTCTTTCTTTTGGCAGCAATGGAACCCACCTTTCTCCATCATCATCATCCTCCCGTTGCAGACCGTCAATGGCGAGCAGCATGTACTGATGTACATATGTAAGATATGGCGCGCGGTAAAGCTTTATTTAGTACGCTGCTAAAAGAAATTAGTGAGAGTGAGAGAGGCGTCGCAACTTTAACTTATCAATCGTAAAAAGAAGGGGGGAAAGCAGGTGGAGGTGTGACTTGCATTCGTTCTTGCACGCTCATTGGCGGCGTGATGTTTCGAGAAATACCCTTGCTATGAAACAACGTGATCCAATGATGGATGCGCCAGATTTTCGATGCTAGCACAGTCAGTCGCTCACAGCATCCCATTCGTCATGATCGTGATCAGAGAAAGAAAGAAAGAAAAAGTCGGTAGCCGCGTGAAACGTGACCTCGTCACTCGCTCGCCTCATTGTCTGTACAAGTAAATGAGCACCGAGGATCCCGTCCAGGTCCTGCCAGTGTCTCTTGCCGCCGAGTCGCGGATCTGTATTTGTCCAGCCGCTGTAGATTTGTTTACGGAATACCAAATCCAAGCAAGAATCTCTGAGACTCGGGGGTACCCCGCCTAATAGTTGGTGGATGGGGACTGGAGAATCCATTAATTCATTGGGGACTACGGTTATGTACAGAGGCTATGGGCCTTTGGATATCGTAAGTTGACCGGATTTTGCAATACCATATTGTTCCTCCAACACGCTGGCGGCTTGCGAGACCGTTGAGCGTTGCAATGCACAGACTGGGCTGTGTGACCGAACAGCGAACAGACAAGATGTTGGCAGTTGACAAAAGACTCGCAGTGGTTTGTACCCGGGGTCAAAGAGCCGCGATCCACAAACGAGAACACCTGACACGCAGGCAAGGGAAAAGGTCGGACGAACTGTAAAGACCCGTCTCGAGTCCGGGATTCTCCTGTGCCCGGCTCCACGCAAGGGACGGCCGTGCATCATGGATTGAGTTTAGTGCCAGGAACACCTGAAGAGCCTCATGGAGATCCCAGGCGGTTCTTCTATAGATCCCGAACAGCACTGTTGCACACTGCACAGAGCCCTGGCCTCGTACTTCAAATTGCCAAATTGCCAAGCAAGCAACGACACCGTCACCTGTGCATCTGAAGCGGGCAAGACCCCATGATGGCTGGCATGGCAGTCGCTCAGCCACCCTGCACTGTAGCCACCATCTTTACAGATATTCGAGAGCGACATGCCGACCCCGGCTATCGGTATGCAGTTTGAAGACAGTAATCGGTCAATTGATCGACTTGGTCAACTTGATCTGGTGTTTCTATACACAAGGTACGTATAAAAGAAGAACAAACAACTAGGACATCTCAGGAATCAAAGCGCTAGCGGGACCTGTCTCAGCGCCACGATGCAAACCTTCTGTCACACAGGCGAGACGCCCATGTTTTGTTTTTCTGTAAGTGGCATATTTGGTGGGACAGCTTGTTGAACGACGTCAAAGGTGACTGCAGTCGGTCCAATTTTGAGTATTCCGGTCTCTTGTAATGGGATTTCCCGGTATCATCGTCAGCATTGCATTTTGGGTCGACAGGGTGTTTGATCTCCGATAAGCCGTCTACAGCACACAATGCACGTGACAAGTCGTCCGAACATATTCGTGTGCCGTTCATGCCGCCGCTGGTGTTTCCAATAATCGCTCTGGATACCCGTTTAGGACCATCAGTTCCTCAAGTGCTTTAAGTTTCCTCCGATGCCAGATCGCGATTTACAGCACACAAGTTGGTAAAATAGGCCGTGCTAAAGTATTCACGCGGATTATATAGCCCATGGTGCTCATCTCGAAAGTGATTTACTGTTATATTGTGATTGTGATCTGGCTACAATGTAATGACAGTTCGATTGCAAAGTAGTCAGAAGGCCGCGGCTTGCCTTAACTCGAGAACCCCCTTCAACCAGCCCCTTTATTGCCGGTGACAGTCACTTTCAGTAGAATATAGGTATTCCAGTAGAGCAAAGGCTGGCGCGGACGATCATCTGCTTGATATTTCCATATACTTGTCTTGTCAGAATCAACACTCCCAGCATGGAAGTTGCACCTCCACATAGAAGTTCTATGGTTAGGGGTATGCTACCTTGAATGGCGCTGCCAAGTGACACCTGATGATGCTCCGAGTCTTAATGTATCTCGACGGCACTGAAGCATGTATGTGCCTTGCACAGCGCTATTAAAGCAGTTCGCACGAGTTACCAAGACTAAATAACTTCTACAGGTTGTTTTCAATGCCGGAACTGAACACGGGAAACAAGAGTTAGTTAGTTTTGGCTTAATCGCATGATTTTCAGGAACCATTCTGGCACCTGGGATATTCGGCAATGTTGACATGAAAACGTGATGTAGATATCTGGGTTGGAAAGGAGGACATCGGCAACGTTTGCCCGTCCCCTCGTCCCTTGACTCGCTGATACAGTATGGTCGCGAAGTCTCTTCTGTGCTCAGCCCTTTTATTTTTCGTATACCTTACCAGCGTCAGGTGTGTGTTGTTGAAAAAAACGAGTTCAGACTACCAACACGACATCATGTGTTCTACTTAGACCTTTGCAGTGGCTCTGGCAATTCAATGGCTCACCCATATCAAGCAAGTTCTTGAGAAGAGAATACATCTATATCCAGGGAGCTCCCTAGGCGCGGTTCATCCATCGGTTGTTAATGCCCATGGTGTCTTTTCTTAACCTGCCCAGCCAAGTGACCGTGAAATTTTAAGGTTTATGCCGCCGTTAGGTATTAACCCGCCATCGAGGATGCCGCTCCTGAATGAAACACCAAAACTTCCATTCTCGTAAAGAAGTGCGAGAAGCGGCTGGTGGCTGGGATGACTCTATACGTCTGTGCCAACGTCCAAAGCCTAGGTAGGCGACAACACGTCAGATGGGAGCTGGATTCCGAACCACACTCGGGCTAAGCCTCTGCTCACGTGGCCAGGAAAGTAGACAAAAGGCGTCCGATATTCATGATATTTATATAAGAATCGGCCTCTTCTCGTTGAAAACGTGAGAGCTACTGAAAAGGGCAGCCTTGATCATCGGTGCCTGGACACCCCGAGCTCCGCGAACTATCAGATACAAATATCTGCGATGCGACCCCTAAACCCAGGTCGGACTTGTCATGACTGGCACATATGAGCAAGTGTCACGATGAACGTCAGTTTCGATCAACTCTCCGGCGGAGATCGAGCACAGGTCGCCTACTATCAGCCTCCGATGAGCCCTCTTACTGGCAAACCCCTGGGTCTCGTCGTTCTCACCTCCCTCCTACTCGCCGGAGTCACATTATTCGTTGCCTTGATGGTCCTAGCTCGAGTATTGACCCGGAACTTCGAGGCTCAAAGGGGGAAGTATATGGAGCTACAACGCCTTGCTCCCGGTGTTTGGCTTCGTGAGCAACTTGGTCTTTTATACCATGGTACGTGACGGTAGCTAACTTGGCTGTCCGGGTCAGATTACATTCATACCAGTAACGATATTTACCGTGCTTTCTGCGCTCTACGGTGTGGGGGAGACACGACGATGAACTGAACGAGCCCATCAAGCTTCGGGCACTGGAATACCATTTCTATTGGAATATTTGCATCGCCTTTACAATTCTCTTTGCTAGATGGACAATCGTGACGACCCTTTTGGGTCTGACTAAAGGGAGTCGGCTGGTCCCTCAGCTGTGGTTTATCTTTGCTTTCTCGGGGGGCGTCTTCATCTGGGACATTGGGTACGACATCGCAACATGTGATCCTATCGCGGCCACATGGAACCCGGCTCTCGGGACCTGCAGTCAGGACCGCTTCCTTGCGGGGTCGAGCGGCATGTTCGCCCGTTCCGCCATCAGCTTCGCGCTTGACATATCGTGCGTCACGATTGCCTGGCACGTCCTCCGAAAATACGATTTCCCGAAGCAGGCCAAGTGGGCGCTTGGTGTCCTTTTCGTTTTTGCCATCTACGCCAGCATCGCACCATTGGCTCGCTTCAATTCCTTTGATGCTTATGAAGCATCACACGAAGAGCTCTGTAGGGTTCCTCTCAAGCACCCCTTTCATGATCACGGTACAGCAGTGAGAGAGACACAAACTGACGAATCAAATTGCACAGACAAACTTTACGATGTCATGATCTGGGCGAACATTGAGAGCGGTACGGCCTTGATAGTCATCTCTGTGCCCTCTCTCGCGAGGATATCGATGGGCTACTTTGGCGAGCGGGATGGCGGCCTAATACGCAAGCAAAAAAGGGGGGCTCATGTAACGAACACTGGTGATCCTATACAGGATACCATAGAGTTCTATCATTCGGAGCGACTGTTCGTCGGAGACTCAAATAAACTACCGACGAACGGACACCAGGCAACTAATCGAGGCGGAAAGTCAGCAAGACCAGGCTACTTCTCTGGGAACTATAGCCTTTGAGGCAAAGGGGGATAATGATATGGTATCTCGCACTACTGAGAATTATATTGTACGCTGTTCAGTTGCTGCGTAGCTCAAGCCGTAGAAATCACTTAAGCTATTTTCAAGTTGTTCTAATGATATTGGTGAAATGATGACTAGAACTCCAGATACTGTCCCGAAAAACATGATAGCTATACGGCGTAATGGGTCGCGAGGTATCTGTTAGAATACGAAAATGCGGCAGGACCAGGTAATGGAAGCGAGAAGTCAATAGAAAGAATTGCATGTCTGTGGCACTGTTCCTCATATATAATAAGTATGTCCTCGAATCACTCGGAGACCTTCGGCCTGGCTGCGGAGGTGGGTTTAAATCGTTCTTCCCCAATCAGAAAGGACAGATTCTGTGGCCCATAGGCTACTCACTCCTGCATAAGCACCTCCATCGGCCTAACAAGAGTCGAGTTATTCCAGAAGCAGATGCTCTACAATAAGCAGTATACCGGCTCGGACACCCACTTCAGCACCGACATCCTCGCTTTCAATGGGAAAGGAGGCCGGGGACGACTTCAGGTGTGGAACATATCCCTCGGAGGCTCACCGATGCCGTGTGACTTCATCGTATCTTATGCTTCCTTCTTTTTGAACATCCTTTCATTTCTAATGGGCCGCGATGCTCGAATTCGATATGTTGATACTAGTCGTACTACCTGTACCATGAGACGAATACACCTTTCCGCACGTAACTAGACTAAACGAGTAGAAGTCCTGAAAAACGCCATCACCGTCTCTCACCGTCTTTGTGGCCGGCGATCTTTCAGGTAGGCAAGCACGCCCCGCGTTAAATGGTGCGACGTCTCATGCAGATGCCATGTAACTAACGTACTTACTTGACCGTGAGTGCCCCTCTTTATGGAATCCCAATAAATGACCCTCTGCCACATAGAATACACCTCCGTTTCTTGTCAACTTTCAATACATATATTCTACACTTGGCATTATTTGATGCAGAATCCTTCGAGTATTCAATATCTTTGAATCAGGGCAGGATGACGGACAAACCGTGCAAGTCTGCTTGCTGCAGCGAGAAGCAGCCAAAGCTAGAGGGGCCACCTGCAACTTGCAAGAGCGAACGCACAGATCTCACGACTGACTGTTGCTCAGCGGAGGAGGCAGGCGGTTGCTGTTCGCCAAAAGTCGAAGACGTGGCAAACAAGAAGCCAGCAGGCGGTTGTTGCTCAGGCGAAAGTGGGAACTGCAGTCCTACCACAAACGCCAATACCACCAAGGAGACGGATTGCCGCAAGTCAACACCTGTGCCAGTCGTCGACGATTGCGGAGATGGTTGCTGTGGACCTCCCAAGACAGCAACCAAGTGCGCAGGAACCAGTGCCTCGAGTACCAAGGATGTAGCTGAATGTCCTGATCCTTGCTGCAAGAGCGAAGAGGTGAAGGATATCGCCACATGTGGCACTCCAGCCTGCTGCGAAGGAAAGCCGTCACCATGCTGTAACGGTGAGACGACATGGCCAATAGGAGCCACAGCCCACGCCGCTAACTGACCGATCTGCTAGATGACTGCATCGACCGGATCGCATTGCGCGAGTGTGCGAAGACAGTTGGAAATTCGAGTGGCGATTGCAGCAAGTCTGCTGCTGGACGTAGGTTCAAACATACCCTTCTATTGTGGTGCACGGTTGACCCCTTACTAGACACTGCGTGCTCGGAGCCTGGTTCATCTTCGGAAGCTCCTTGCACCTATCACGTACGACAGACGCGTAGCAAGTATGCAGACAGACTAGACGCCATTGGTTGCATTTGCAGGGCACTTGTCGCCTTGGGACAGAAGTCTTGCTGTGTTAACTCTAAGGATACATCGCTCAAGTCTAAGACTCGTACAAAGCGACCGGCCAACAAGAGCTCCCTGAAGGGACCTGTAGTACAGGCTGTCAATGCATCCGGAGCTCCCCCGAAGACTTGTTCGGGGGATACATGCTGCTCAGGAGCAGTTGGTTCACCCGGAAATCCCGAGTTGCAAGCATCCACCAAGGACTTGCGCAGCACCCTAGATATTGAGAAAGGCCTAACGGAAACAGAGCATGCTGTTATTAGTGTTAGTGGCATGACTTGTACAGGATGCGAGACGAAACTGGTCCGCGCCTTGGAATCCTTCCAAGGCATAACGAACCTCAAGGCCAGTCTCGTCATGTCCAGAGCAGAGTTTGATTATGACGCGAAAATGGTTTCCGCAGCCGAATTAACCCAACAGCTCGAAAGAAAAACAGGGTTTGTATGCGAGGAGATCAGCACAAAAGGGACTTCCATCGACGTGCTACCAATTGGAGACGTGCGAGCATTCACACAGCAAGCGCTACCTCCAGGGGTGACCGCGATGAAGGTTACGGATAAGGATACGGTCAGAATCAACTTTGATCCAAAGGTCGTCGGGGCCAGAGAGTTGATCGAGAAAACCTTCAATACGCCACTTGAGCTGGCCCCTATTCGTCGGGACTCTGGCCTAGGCGCTGAGAACAAACACGTCCGGTACGAAGGTTACATGACCGTTCTTTCTGCAATCTTGACTATACCAGTCCTTGTGCTGGCTTGGGCTCCTCCTGGACGCTCGACCCATTACCTACGGCGCTGTTTCCTTGGCGCTTGCCACCATTGTTCAGGTTGCTATAGCCGGCCCCTTTTATCCCGCAGCCCTAAAGAGTCTCGTATTCTCCAGATTGATTGAGATGGATCTTCTCATCGTCCTCAGTACCAGCGCAGCCTATGTTTTCTCGATCGTTTCGTTCGGCTACTTGGCTGCCGGAAGCCCGTTGGCCACGGGTCAATTTTTCGAGACGAGCACGCTCCTGGTCACTCTCATCATGGTTGGTCGATACGTCAGTGCCTTCGCCCGCCGCGAAGCGCTCAAATCGATATCTATTCGATCCCTCCAGGAAACCCAGGCGACCTTGGTGTCTATCGACGGAGGAGCGCCAGAAAGGGACGTTGACACGCGACTTTTACAGTATGGCGACGTGTTTAGGTTGAAGCCGGATTCCCGCGCACCCACGGATGGCATTGTGGTGTCTGGATCGTCTGAGGTCGATGAATCCATGCTTACAGGCGAGTCGAGGCCAGTCGAGAAGCATTCGGGGTCGTTGATCGCGGCTGGCTCCATGAACAGCCATGGAAACTTGACAGTCCGGCTCACCCGACTGCCAGATGAGAACACTATCAGCACAATTGCTGGTATGGTTGATGATGCAAAGCTCACCAAGCCAAAACTACAGAGCATGGCGAACTACGTGGCGAGTCGCTTCGTACCTGTCATTATCGGCTTGACGGTCCTCGTCTTTGCTGTCTGGATTGGTCTTGGCATCCGTGAGCAGAACCGCACGGCTGCCGAGTCAGCGATCCAGGCCATTACATATGCCATCGCCGTCCTTGTCGTATCGTGCCCTTGCGCGATAGGCTTGGCGGTACCGATGGTCATCGTGATCGCAAGTGGGATGGCCGCTCGACGTGGTATCATCTTCAAGTCGGCAGCCGGCATCGAGACCGTGCACAAGGTGACGCATATCGTCTTCGACAAAACGGGGACACTCACCGAAGGCATACTCTCTGTAGCATCGGAAGAGCACATGAAGGAGGATGACCCTGCGGCAACTGCAGCAGCCATCCTGGGTTTGGTTGACGGTATCAAGCACCCGGTCTCCGTAGCTATGGCTTCACATCTTAAGAACCGTGGCATTGAGCCTGCCATGGTTCGCGACGTCAAGTCACTCACAGGCAAAGGCGTGGAAGGGTACGTCGGGGAGAAACGCATCCAAGCAGGTAATTCACGCTGGCTTGGCCTTGAATCAGAGGATTGTGTTCGAGAGACCTTAGCTCGAGGCCTTACAACGCTTTGCGTCACCATTGATTCGCACCTTGTCGCAGTGTTCGGGCTATCCGACCCGATCCGTACCGACGCAGTGTCTGTCATCACAAACCTGATGAAACGCGGCATTGCGCTGTCTGTCCTGAGCGGCGATGAACTTCAGGCGGTTTCTGGAGTAGCCGAAACCCTTGGAATTCCGGCATCGATGGTCAAGGCCCGCTGCTCTCCAGCAGACAAAGCCAAGTATATCAAAGACCTGATCTTGGCCTCCCCCGTCGCCAACAGCGGCAGCAAGAAAGGCTGTGGCAGAGCACCTGCGAACAACGTCATATTCGTCGGCGACGGCACCAACGATGCGCCCGCTCTCGCCCAAGCCACCACCGGCGTCCACCTGCCGCCGAGCACAGCCAGCGCCGCCGCCGACGTCGCCTCGTCTGCGGCCGACGTAGTGCTCCTCCGCTCGTCGCTCGAGGGGCTCGTCGACATGCTGGACATCTCGCGGGCGGCGGTGCACCGCATCTGGTTCAACTTCGGCTGGAGCTTCGTATACAACGTCTTCGCCATCCTGCTTGCGGCCGGCGCATTCGTCACCGCGGCTCGCGGGGGCGCTCGGATCCCGCCCGAGTATGCTGGGCTCGGCGAGCTGGTCAGTGTATTGCCCGTCATCTTGGTGGCAGTCTCCTTGAAATGGGCTAGGGTTTGGGGTCATTGATCCGAGAGCAACTCCGAGCTTATTGGGTTGGTTGGATTCTCCAGCATGGATGAGAACGTTTCTTCTTTTTTTCTTTCGGGTTTTCTCGAGCCTTCTGGGCTATTAGAGAGCGAGGAAGGACTTCCTGCATAAAGCTCAAGCGGTAACTGAATATTCAACTGTCATTCGTTTAACATAGATAGCTTACAGCAGAACAGTCTTATTAGACAATTCTAGCTGATTACTATAGAGCACTTGCGTTTTCTATACTAGACTCGCACCAACACGCTTTGTACTATATTGTCATGTTTCTGAAACCCGGTGATAAATCTTGCGAAACAATATTTATATGCAGCAGTATCGTCGCTCTCGTCTCTCGGGAGGCGTGTGCAAAACACACATACCATAACCGACGTATGGCACGTAATAAGCTAAGTGAATTGAATAGTCCTGCAACTCATAATAGTGTATTAACTATTACAGAAATATGGATATCGTCTACAGAGGCGAGCCCGCTGGAACGGACTGTACTTTCTATATCTTGCCTTGCCTTGGTAGTCATACAAGGCACTGGACTTCCCCTGGACCTCTAATCCGGCATTACGCAGCATTACGCCTCAACTGCTACAGATCTATCTCCAGTAGGAGGCACTGCTGCCTCAGGCTCGGGACCCCACGCGTCGACGAGGACGGTAGGCAAATCCCGAATATCTACATGCTCCGTGCTTCCGATGTCCACGACCCGTACGGCGTCCACGCCCACGATGCCCGAATTCAGCGCCATGAATCGAAGCTCGACCAAGTGGCACGACCCCGGGGCCAGCGGCCCCACGCGCACATCGGCGCTGAGGCAGACCATCTCGGCCTTGTCCACGGCGCTGCTGTGCTGCATGGCGTGCACCACGTTCTCGTCCATGACCGCGTCCGCCACGCTGCGGTCGCGCGCCTGCTTGGGCTGGTGGTGCAGCACCGCCGAGCTCGTCGGTACGTGCGAGATCGACGGCGGCCGGTTGACTCTGCTCTCGTTCCTGCGCCGCTTGGGGAGTGCGACCAAGGCCAGCTTCCGGGGCGGGGCCGTCGACGCCGTCGCCGTCCGATTGACGACAAATACATTCCACACGAACTCTTCTCCAGGGCGTATGCGCTGCGTCCGCGGTGGCGCTGAGAAGGTCACGGTGATGCCAAGGTCCGGAAGGGCCGTCTCCACCTTATTCGCCGCCTCTAGTGAGGGGAGGGCATCCGGTCTGGCCACCGCCGGTGCCACAAGAGAAGACATGCTGTTGATTGATAGCTGACTGGGCCTATGGGATCGTTGAATAGGCTGAGTAGCGGACCCGAAGCCAGGATTCAGAGGTAAAGTAAAATCTAGCGATGTGGTCCATGCCATGAGCAGTTTGGGGGTACAAATTCCCGGCTGCACAAGAGCAGTCGCAGCAATCTCGATGCTGAGGTCGCGTATAGGGTTCTTAGCCAATGTCTCCACTTCCTCTGGTGCGATGCGATATAGGAACGTAATATGATCGTGCGCAACGCATGACATGGGCAGAGTCATGCCTGATTGTGAGGTAAGATCGTCGACGCTGCCATCCGGCACCGTCATGGATATTGACGTAAGTGCTATTTCACAGTCGAAGAACGGCGTGAAGTCGATCTCGAGCATAGCAATAATAGCAGGACTGGATGGTGTGGTGTTTGGCCGTGCGAATCGAATTCGGGAGTGTACGGCAGGGGATATGCGCAGGGCAAGCTGCTTTGGCGATACCTGGATAGGTCGCAACAAATCCTTGCTTTGCTGGGTGACTGGCGCCACGCGCGATACCCGCAAGGCGGACAATCGCGGTTTGATACCGCTCAGCTCCGGATCCTGGCCGAAAGACTCGAGCAGGTTGAGGCCCGAAGCTATGCCACTTGGTAAATAACCATCTGCCAGGACGGCGGGCAGACCCAGGCTGGCGGGCTTTATACTAGCAGCGGCCGTGAACACCACCGAAGGTCCTTGTAACCTCATCCTAGGGCGGCCAAGGAGTAGCGGCAGCCTCCATATCGCATATATGTAACATGTATCGCTAGATTCGTCGTTGTCGTCGTTGTCGTCGTCGTCGTTGTCGGCTATAATGAAGGGCTCTTCTCCCTGCTCTAGAGTGCCAGAAAATATAATCTCGGAGGCGGGTGGGGAATCTCGATCGGGGTGGCTGCCGTTGACAATATGGGCCTCTAGAGATATGACCAGACGCTGCAAAGCGGACTTCAAGGTATGTTCTTCTACGTAGGGTGACCTTAAAGAAAGGTAGACCTCAACGGTTTCATCTGGGGATCTACGGATAAGCATGTGAGAGACGGCAACCAGGTAGTGGGCGGTTAACTCACCAAAAAACAGAGCTTCGCGCGGCTCGATGGCTTGAATGCTCTCTTGCAGAGACAGGGCCGATGTGGTGAGGGCATCTTGGAGCTTGAAGTCGGTAGCGAGAGGTATGAAGTACGACAGGGTCGCTCCCTGGATGAAATCATCAACAGTAGTCATGGTGCCTCTTCGAGGTTGGTAGTCTCGTGAAGCGTAAATCACTGACGAGACGAGCCCATTAGAGGCCTGTTGACTCCATTGGCGCACGAAACAGAAGAGAAATGGGTTGCGACCAGTATCAAAACATTACTTAAGGATCCAATCTGGAATGGGATCCGGATGCATGATCCGCTACGTGCTGTAGCTCGGCCGCTTTGGAGGTTTAGGGAGCTTGCCAGGCTTGCCAGGGGGCGGGATCCATCCGACCCATATTTTAGTTTTTAGTTCTTTCTCCGCTACTCGAACAATTTCAGGCAAGTAAAATCAGTCACTAGGTTAACACCCAACACAAAGTAACCTAACCTAGCTCTTCGTCGCATCGCGGAACAAACTTCTGTTGGCGCTATCTCCATCCGCATTGTTTTGTCTGCTACTTTGGATTCGTACATCCACCATTGTCCCTTCTCGTCAGTAGCCACGGAAATGGTGATGATGAGTCACTGACTGTGATTATTTGCAATTCCTCGCCGAATAGTCGATCCCGCCAATAGCACGATCACGAACACTGCCACCTTGCGTGCTACTACAGCGTGTATTGAGGCCATCGACCCCATCCATCCGCCCTTTTCCATCTGCTCGCGTCTTTGTTCCGACGCGGATCGCAGCCAAAATGAACGGGATGAATGCCCACTTTGGCCAGCCAAACCCGTGGCAGGAGCACAAGACTCCAGATGGACGCCCTTATTATTACAATCCTTTTACCAAGGTCACACAATGGACAAAACCCGAAGAGATGTTGTCGCCTGCTGAGGTATGTAGCATGAAGCCGAATCGCTCGTAATTAATTACATGACTAAATGAATATGACAGCGCGCTCTAGCAGGCCAACCATGGAAAGAATACACGGCTGAAGGTGGGCGCAAGTACTGGTACAACACCGAAACGAAACAGAGTTCTTGGGAGATGCCAGATGTCTACAAAAGAGCATTGGGCCAGGAGAGCAGCAGTCCCTCCACCCCTACTGCCCCAGCTGCTTCATTCTCCTCAGGTGGCGGAGGCGGTGGTAACTACTCGAACCAGGGCTATGACCACAACCGCGACCAACGCGACGTATACCCGGAATCGCGTCAGTTGACCTTTGGCAATGACCCCCGCGTTCAATCTTTCGTGCCTGCCAGCAATGAACCCGAGTATGACACTCCTGAAGAGGCTGAAGCCGCTTTCATGAAGATGCTGAAACGCTGTGGTGTTCAACCAGACTGGACCTGGGACCAAGCTATGCGTGCTACCATCAAAGACCCCCAGTACCGTGCTATCAAGGATCCCAAGGACAGGAAGGTTGCTTTTGAGGAGTACTGCCATGACATGATTATCCAGGACAAGGAACGCGCAAAGGAGCGCTTGAGCAAGCTTCGCTCAGACTTCGCTACCATGCTTCGCAGTCATCCCGAGATCAAGCACTATACTCGCTGGAAGACGGCAAGGCCAATCATCGAAGGCGAAACTATCTTCCGCTCCACCGACAATGACGAAGAGCGCCGCCAATTGTTTGAGGACTACATTCTCGAACTCAAGAAAGCCCACATTGAACGTCAAGCGAGTCTCCGGAAAAGCGCAATGGATGGCCTTATCGACTTGCTCCCGAAGCTTAATCTTGAGCCCTATACGCGTTGGTCGGAAGCCCAAGGCCTCCTCAAGTCAACCACTCCCTTCCAAGTGGAGGAGAAGTATAAGACGCTGTCTGACTTCGATATCCTGACAGCTTTCCAGAACCATATCAAAGCTTTGGAGCGCAACTTCAACGAGGCGCGCCAGGACCAAAAGAACAGAAAGCTACGCATTGAACGTAAGCGCCGTGAGGCTTTTGTCGGTCTCTTGCAAGAGATGCGTAAATCTGGTCAGATCAAGGCCGGCACGAAATGGAGCCAGATACACCCCCTCATCGCCAATGATGAACGCTATATCATGGCGACCGGTCAGCCTGGGTCCTCCCCTATCGACCTTTTCTGGGATGTTGTTGAGGAAGAGGAACGCGCTCTTCGTTCTACGCGAAATGATGTGCTGGATGTGTTGGATGTGAGTCTATTGAGCCACTGATGTTTTTGACCCGCTACTGATCGCAACCTAGGACAACCGTTTTGAGTTGACACCCAAAACCACGTTCGACGATTTTCTGTCCGTTGTCAAGAACAATCGCAAAACTGCTAACATTGATCGTGATATTCTTAATCTGATTTTCGAACGGGTAAGACCCTTTCCCAATTCTTGTCTTAAGACCGTCACGACTAACCCCATTTTGCAGCTCCAGGAAAAGAGGACCAAACGCTCGGATGATGACAGACAGTCTGAGCGCCGAGAACGTAGAGCTATCGATGACCTTAGGTCTTTCATCAAGCATATGGACCCTCCCATTGTGCCCGAAGATACTTGGGAGAAGATACGACCTCGCCTTGTCAGAACGGCTGAATTCAAAGCCGTGACATCTGAAGAAGCCCGCCGCGGCGCATTCGAGAAAGTGCTCCGCCGAGTTCGTGATCGGGATGAGGAAGATAGGGATCGTCCGAAGCGACGAGAGCGATCTCCAGATCGTGGTACGTACCGAGACAAAGACCGAGGAGACAGATCTCACCGTAGCGATCGTGTGCGCCCTTCTCGCACGAGCCGTAGCCCTGAGCCAGATGCATACGAAGCAGACCGCCGCAAGGCAATCGCCGAGCGAGAGAAGAACTATCGTAAGTCAAGCATGGCCGAAAGCTTACTATCTGACCGCCGCGCGTCGGACACCTACCGAGAGCGTGATACACGCGACGTCCGGGATCGGGACCGGGACCGAGATCGCGAGCGTGAACGCGAACGCGAACGTGAAAGAGACCGGGATCGAGATCGAGAGCGGGTCCGGAGCCGGGACCGGGACTTCCCTCCCCGACCTCGCCGTGACGACTACGCCCGAGAACGGCGAGATCGCGAGGAGGAGCGCGAGCGTTCTTATCGTCGCCGCGTGGAGCGAGCACCAGTTGACGAGCTGCCCTATGGTGACGACCGTCCAACTTCTTCTCGCCGTCGCCGGGAAGATGATGACGACTTTGAGCGTCGGGAATCGCGAGATTCGAAGAGGCTGAGAAGAGAAAGAACTCCACGTGAGCGCTCCCCACCACGCGAAACACGTCTGAAGACTAGGTCACCGCCACCAGCAGTAGCAGTAGCAGCAGCAGCAGTAGTAGCAGCTCCGCAACCGCCGCCTAAGCCTAAGGTCGAAGAGAATATTCATTCCGGAAGTGAAGAGGGTGAGATCGAGGAAGACTAGGCGGCACTACCCACCGCCAGCGACCGCACGCAATTCTCCGGCTCCGCTGATCACGGTTGCCTCGCCTATGCAAACCCTTCTCAAGAGCCATAACAGCCTGTCTTCGCAGACACCGAAAAGACCGACCAAATGCGGGAAGCTTTCCTTTTCCAACCGAGAAAGTTTGGGCCCATTTTGTTCGGGGAGAGACTCTTTTGACGTACGTGTCTGCATCCCGAATCTTGCTATTATCTGTTGGGACATGATGACCTTTTGGCACACACTCGGACAGAGACGGGAAAGACTGGGGAGGGAATAATTTCCGGACGGCGCAACAGCAGCAGTATCAGTCGCTCATGCTTGTAACCTTTCAACCAACCTGCCACCATACCACCGAGTTTTGATGCGCGCCCGGCATGTCTTTTTCATTTAATTTCTCGCTCTACGTCCATCTTTTGGGACAGGAGCTGTCTTTCTTCTCACCCCCGGTTTCTCTTCTCCGGAAAAAGCCTGGGAAAACACATCAAAAGGAGTATGTATACTCTCCCCCCCTCCATTTACTCAGTTCAGACAGACTACCATAAGGTCATCCATCCATGCATGTTTTTGTACGAAAACTCTAGATAGTTTAATCGCAATGTGAATTTGGTCCATACTTCCTTGGAGGTGTTCATTCGTGCTTTTTCTATATGAATCACTACCTTCGTTCCCCCGTAGGCCTGATGACCTGGACTGCTTCAGAGCCGATCGATATGCTACATGTCAGCCCAAGTCCTTTCTGAATGTCGAACCTGATAAGTCGTGATGAAGGGCGTCACGTTGCATAAGAACGGCGACTGTTCCTCGATAGAACAACATGTGGTAAAGACCCAGTTCCTATTTTCCCACCTAAGCAAGGTTTGCTGTTACAGAAAAGGCTGGTCTTTCGTAAGTAAAACTATCTAGGCCCACTTTGTCCTTGCCCATCATTGTTTCCTCGTTGCTCTTGCCGCTTGATGGACTACATCGAACCAAAATCCTCCGTCAACCTGGCTGTTCCTCAATCAGCATCCATTGACATCCTTCTGGGCTGGAGGCCTTCAAGTGGTACCTCCCCGCTCCGAGAAGCATGCATAGAGTAGTCACAGGACCAGGCAGGACCAGGCAGGACCAGGCAGGACCAGGCAATGACTATTACAGTCGGATATCCATCCCGCTCATCTGCATCTTCACCATCATCCTCATCGTCCGATCCACAAAGCCCGCCCGCGGCGCGGCACTTACTGTTGTTTTTTGGACGATCAGACATTTGCTTGAAGGAGGCGTGTGCATTGGCTGGTCATCATTCTCAGAGCCTCTGTCTCCCCGGTGGCCATTATTATGTCGTGGGACGCCCTTCAGGACGATTCGGTATTCTCTTCCAAGAAGAACTAGATTCCGGTTAGCGGCATGCAACATATAAGTGTATTGGAGATATGCTTACGTAGTTTCCGTTCAGCTTCTGTTCCTGATCCAACTGACTGTTCATCTTGTTGATGCGAGGGCGGAAGTTGGTCGGGTCGCGGCGGAAAGTAACGTCAAGGTTCTTCAGGAAAGAGTTGCAGCCAGTCAAAAGTGATTCAGGGGTGTTCGCACGGGCGTCGACACCAGGCTGGCCATCGAAGACGATGACTCTGTCGGCCAAGTATGTGGCCATGATGAAATCGTGTTCGACGATGAAGGCCGTCTTCTTGGCGTGCATGATGAAACGCTTGATAACTCGGGCGGCAATGATACGCTGCTCAGAGTCCAGGTAGGCAGACGGCTCGTCAATGACATAGATATCAGCAGGAATACCAAGGGCAAGCACAATAGCAACACGCTGCAGTTCACCACCGGACAAGTTCTTGACTTCCTGGTCAATGAAGTCTTCAAGCTTGAGGGGCTTAACGACATCAGTCTGGAACTGCGGTGACAGGAATGCAGGACGGATCTTCTTGAAGAACAGCTGGCGGACAGTTCCGTCGAACTTGGGGGTAATGGTCTGGGGCTTCATGCTGATCTTCATCTCTGGGACCTTCTGAGTGCCGTCAGGCTTCAAGGCACCGGCCAGAAGCTTACAGAAGGTTGTCTTGCCCGTTCCGTTCTCTCCCATCATGACGATGATTTCTGAATCGGTGAAATCGCCAGTTTCGATGCTCAAGTGGAAGCCTCCGAGGGTCTTCTCCATCTTGGGGTAACTGAAGGCGCGAGCCTTGTCGGCCATGAAGTCATCAGCGCCCTCGGAAAGGCGGAAAGTCAGAGATTCCTCACGGAACCGAAGGTTTTCTGTCGGAATATGACCGTCAAGGAAGATGTTGATGCCTTCACGGACCGAGTGCGGAAGCGTTACAACACCGTAGATGGCGGGTCTACCGTAGAGTACGCAGACGTAGTCGGAAAGGTAGTCAAGGACGGACAAATCGTGTTCAACAACGATGATGTAGTTGTCGGATCGCGACAGTGAGCGAATGATACGAGCTGCAGCTAGACGCTGCTTGACATCCAAGTACGAGGAAGGCTCGTCGAACATGTACACATCGGCTTTCTGTACACAGACGGTTCCGATGGCAAATCGCTGAAGCTCACCACCAGAGAGCTGGTTAACCTCACGGTCCATAAGATGTCTAAGTTCGAGAGTATCCAGGACCTCATCCAGGTTCTCAAGCGAGGCGCGGCCTTCCAGGAGGGCTCTGACCGACCGCTCGGGTCCACGAATAGCCTTGGGGATCTGATCGACATACTGAGGCTTGACGACGGCCTTCAAGTCATCCTCGAGAATTTTGGTGAAGTAGTTCTGGAGCTCAGAGCCTCTGAAGTACTTGATCACATCATTCCAATCAGGGGGGTTCTCGTGGCGGCCCAGGTTGGGCTTGAGCTTGCCGCTGAGAATCTTCAATGCCGTACTCTTTCCAATACCGTTGGTTCCGACCAAACCCAAAACATTTCCAGGTCGGGGCATAGGCAGGCGGTGAAGCTTGAAACTGTTGGCCGAGTATCGATGGGTGACTTGAGACTCGAGGTTGGTCGGCAGGTTGATAATCGTGATGGCGCTGAACGGGCACTTCTTGGGGCAGATACCACATCCGATCTATTGTGTGTTAGTACTCGGCATAGCTACGCGGCGCATACGGCTGCCGCAACATGAGTCCAATGAGCTAAGGAAACGTACTACAAGATGGTCAGCATTTATTTTCTCCAGGAATTAGAATGGATACGCACCACAAAGACTCTCAGAGATGAAGGCAAGCTTCGAATCCGAGGCGACTTCGATACACAGCTTGCCACTGCGGACAACCGGGCAAGATTTCTTGCATTCCTGACGGCATTTCTGCGCAAAGAAGATCAGTGTTGTCGCTGTATTCAGAGCAGATGTTCCTTCATACCTTGGGCTTGCACTGTATTTTGTGCGTGTCGCATTAGCATCGTCACATCCTGATGGCGGGGTAGTTGAATATTTGGTGGGGTGAGATTTTTACCTTGTCAGAATTGACAATGGCGATACTGTTATACGCATGGTTAGCAAAGTGACATTGGTCATGGAAACTGAGCTGGAATGCGTCGCCCGGGAGGAAGAAAAAGCGAATGTCCAGAGGTAAACCTACCGCGTGAGTTTGTCAGACATGATGCTGGCTGTTTTGGTCAGTCCTGGAGGATTTCGGTGGACAGTTGAGTGTTGAAGGAAGAAGTGCGCGTGGCACACTCGGCGATCAGCAAGAAAGACGAAGAGGCGGTAGTGAGTCACGCAGCAGGCGATGATGATACGAGCTGTTCGGAACGAGGAAATCTCGCGCGTATCGCACAACGGGCCGCAAAGGATGGGAGAAGTTCTGGGAGAAGAATGAAATATGCAGCATGCCTTTGCAACATCCATAAGCCCTAGGCACCTAACTTTTTGGTGTGGGGTGCTGCAAGTGTCCAATCACTGCGAATGTATTGCTGATGGATGGGCGATGATCCCAAGAACCTTGCTCGAATCACTTCAACGCACTTGATAGACTATTGCCATACATGATACCAGTTTTATTAATATTTATACCATTGATATATTTAACGACACATAGATGCTTGCTATACATCACACCATTGGCCTGATATTTCTGCATTTCCCTCTTTGAGCTATATGAACTCTATAATACTTATGTAAGTACGGTATTGTGAACATACCTACCATCACTACTCGATCCATGCTTAGGAAGGTATGTAACCTCACTATGCCCATCGTCATGTAGGTTGGTTGGTTCTGATAAAATAATGCGAACAACAAACTTCTACAGCAAGCAGCTTTCCAACAGGTGTGTTGGTTCGTTTGGCCAGTCTTCGACGTATGCTCATGCAAGTGGCATCGTTTTTGGGACATAGTTCCTCCCCTACCAAAGTCTGGTAGGCTTTATTAGAGAAGGCCAAGATAGTACCCTTGGTCCATTGCTACCTAGCTAATCTGTATCCCATCGCCAATTTTCCGGCCACCGAGAACCGAGGTCACGTGGACAATGTAAATGATATCGTTCTTTGTAGCCGTGGTTCGTTCTCCGTAAGAAGTCATCTCCATAATCAGCAGGCCGCTTGGGGGATATCATCCTCGTTCAAATGTTGTATTGTTCTAAGTCTACATGTATCTACCTAGTTGCTCATACCTCGGTTTCAAAGAAGACAGTACCGGGAGAAGAAGAAGAAGAAGAAGAAGAAGAAGAAGAAGAAGAAGAAGAAGAAGAAGAAGAAGAAGAAGAAGAAGAAGAAGAAGAAGAAGAAGAAGGAAAGATATTGCATAAAGAAGTTACCAGGCACGTTGGTTGCTGTGTTGAGGGCGGTTGACTCGAAAGCGGCCAGCTTTGTTCAGGTGGTTGATTAACAGACTCGCATTGTACCGGCCCTCTAAGGTTCACACTGTACCCAGACACTCTCCCCACCAACACCTGATAAAGTGCGCGCGCCTGAGCCTCAGACCTCCCCAAGCTCAGCACTCAGCATTCAGCATTTGGAGCCAGCCCCGCTAGATCGGTTTAGGCTTAGGGACTTTTCTGTTACCCACCCTGCAGACCTGCTCAATTGATCTGATTGATTCCTGCCTTTGGCAGCAAAAAGATCCAAACCCATTGCCCCCAGAATTGGAACAGAACGCCCTGGAGTCAGCACCTAGGCAATCTCAACACATCACAACCACACACTCTCTCGTGTCGTCGGGGCCTCCCCTGCCCTAGAAAAATCCCCCCAAGAAAGTCTCTCTCTTAGACTTTCTGCTCTTCTCCTCCTGGTGGTCCAGTTGATGAATTGTAAGTTATTTTCCTTGCTCTTGAGCCGTTGCGTGCTCCTCCCGGTTGGCAAGGCTGGGCTTTGCTATTCCGCCTGTCCAGTCCAACATGCAATATCTATCGCGAAAACTGTCGCATGTAACCCTGCCATCGAAAGCTTCGAGCTCCCTGAGCCCTCTGAAGTGGTTGGAATCGATGGATTCAGCTGTTCTCGATGCCATGCAGTCGTCAGACACGCTCTGTTGCCCCGTCTTGCCGATGAAAGCTCGCGTCTGCTCTTCCATCAAACCAGCCTCGCGATCCATCTGGAACCATCACTATATGCGCCAGAGACCCTTGAGAGCTTGATTCGCGCTCAATCCCACATATTATGACTCTGACAGGATCGCCAGTCGTTGTTTTCCCTGGCTTGTGCTCGTCTGACCGCTCTAACCGTGTCTCTTGCTAACCTAGTCATCTCTTAGGCATCTCGAAAGAGTGCTCTCAACTTCCACCATGTCGAGCTCGCCAGAGCCCAGCTTAGCCAATGGCCATGGCTCGCCATTGGAAGAGTCTAGTATATCACCCGCCGCCGATGGCGCTCAAAGTGATAGCGATCTTTCCGAAGTTAATGACACGGTCGTTATTGCCCGGCCTCGTGGCTCCCCATCCGCGTTCGATCACGATCACGATTCCGACGATGCGAAGCCAGATTCCGAGCCTCACAAGGCCGCCGAGTCCAGCGCTGAGGAAGACAATGATGTTTCCGATGACGCTGACTTTGATATGGAAGATAGCCCTGTTGCCTCTCACAGTGACGCTGCACAGGAGGAGAGGTCGGAGTCCAACGATTCCCATCGTGCCGCGAAACGAAAAGGCGGCGCCGGGGAGAATGAATACATTGCGGCAAACCCAGAGCTCTATGGACTGAGGAGAAGCGTACGTGCTGATTGAAAAATTTTCTGTCTTGAATCTATCTGACCGAAACCACAGTCCCGTCCAACTAAGCAGCCCAAAGTTGTAAGTTAACCTTCCTCGTCGCTGTCCTGGCACAAGCTTACATTACAGATCGACTCGGATAATGATGAAGATGACGAGTCCGAGTCTGATGTTCCCACGAATAGACGTACCAACAAGAGACGGCGGGTGGAACAGATCTCCCAACAATGTAAGTCCCGTCACCTGGTCGAAACTGCAAAGTATCGACGACCACGCCGTCCTAAATACAACGAATCCGCCTAACTGTTCGATAGCCTCAAAGAGAAACACTCCCATTCGACAAACACACGCCGACGATTCTGAATCTGATACATATGGCGGAGCCCGCGCGCGGTCTTTCCAGAAGAAGGCTCGCCGTGAGCAAGCTCATCCCCAAACATCGCACCTGTACGCCGAGAAGCGCTGGTCGAGTCGGGCTGCCACACGTCAAGTCCAGTACCAGGAATCTGATGAGGACGAGGATGAAGATGAGCTGACACCCAACCACTGGGCGGGCGGCGAAGAAATGGCCGATGACTCCCCCTACATCGAGAAGGTTGTCGGACATCGAGTCAAAGACGGCGGCGAATTGGCTGTGGACTCTACCCGAGATGATTTCGAGTATCATATCAAATGGGAAGGTAAATCCCACCTACACAACACTTGGGACACCATGGACGTACTGCGTGGCTATCGCGGAGTTCGCAAGCTCGAGAATTACTACAGGAGGACTATCGAGTACGAGATGGACCTCAAGTTTGCTGGTGATGATATCCAACCCGAGACTCGCGAGCAGTATCTGCTGGACAAGGAGCGTGAGCAAGACGCCTTGGAGGACTACACCAAGGTCGAGCGTATTGTTTCAGTACGCAGTGGCAACGAAGGCAAGGAGTACTTTGTCAAGTGGAAGGGCTTGTCATACGAATGCTGCACTTGGGAACTTGCTACACTCATTCGTGATGACGCTCAAGACAAGATCGATCAATTCCTTGACCGCCAGTCCCGGTCCTGGACGTCGGACAAATCCGAGTCAAACCCCAATACTCGCACCAAGTTCTTGAAACTTGATAAACAGCCCAGCTACATCACCAACGGCGAGCTCAGGGGCTTTCAGCTTACGGGGTTGAACTTCCTGGGCCTGAACTGGTGCCGCGCGAACAATGTCATCTTAGCCGATGAAATGGGCTTGGGCAAGACAGTCCAGACTGTATCCTTCCTCAGCTGGTTGCGCAACGAACGCAAGCAGGAGGGCCCGTTCCTTGTCGTCGCGCCCCTTAGTGTCATTCCTGCTTGGTGTGACACATTCAACCTGTGGTCACCGGATCTCAACTACGTTGTGTACCTTGGTAATGCGGAGGCACGCAGCACCATCCGTGAGCACGAGCTGATGATCAACAACAACCCCAAAAAGCCCAAGTTCAATGTTCTCGTCACCTCTTACGAGTACATCCTGGCGGATGCCGACTTTCTACGCAGCATCAAATGGCAGGCGCTGGCTGTTGATGAGGCTCATCGCCTGAAGAACAAGGAGTCGAAGCTCTATGCCGAGTTGATGAGCTTCGGTGCCCTGGCCAAGATTCTCATTACCGGCACTCCGATTCAAAACAACTTGGCCGAGTTATCTTCTCTCTTAGATTTCTTGAACCCAGGGAAGGTTGTGATCGATGAAGATCTGGAGAGTATGATTGATGTCGATGCCCAAGCCAAATTGCAAGAGCTTCACGCCGCTATCGCTCCTTTCATCCTGCGGCGAACAAAGGAAACTGTTGAAACGGACCTGCCCCCGAAGACGGAGAAGATCATCCGTGTCGAGCTATCAGACGTACAACTCGAGTACTATAAGAATATTCTCACCCGAAACTATGCTGCCCTGAATGAAGGCAACAATGGTCAAAAACAGTCGTTGCTCAACATCGTCATGGAGCTGAAGAAAGTCAGCAATCATCCTTACATGTTTCCAGGCGCTGAAGAAAAGGTCCTTGGTGGCAGTGAGCGCCGAGAGGATCAAATCAAAGGACTCATCACGAGCAGTGGCAAGATGATGCTTCTCGATCAATTGCTGACCAAGCTGAGAAAAGACAACCACCGCGTCTTGATCTTCAGCCAAATGGTCAAGGTACTGGACATACTGGGCGATTATCTGCGTCTGCGTGGCTATCAGTTCCAGCGGCTTGATGGAACAATTGGTGCCGGCCCACGACGACTAGCCATCAACCATTTCAATGCCGAAGACAGCCAGGATTTCTGCTTTTTGTTGTCGACCCGTGCAGGTGGTCTCGGTATTAACTTGATGACTGCTGATACGGTTATCATCTTCGATTCTGACTGGAACCCTCAGGCTGACCTGCAAGCCATGGCGCGTGCCCACCGAATCGGTCAGAAGAAGCCTGTCACGGTCTACCGCCTTGTGTCCAAGGAAACGATCGAAGAGGAGGTATTGGAGCGTGCGCGCAACAAACTTCTCCTCGAATTCCTAGCCATCCAGGCCGGCGTCACAGACGACGGCAAGGCTTTCAGAGAAGAGGCCAAGCAGAGAGGCCTGAAGATCGATGAAGCGAAGTCGGCCGACGATATTCAATGGGTACTCAAGATGCGTTCGCAGAAGATGTTTGAGCAGTCGGGCAACCAAGAAAAACTAGAGAAGCTCGATATCGATTCCATCCTCGAGAATGCCGAGATTACCAAGACCCAGTTCAGCGACAAGATGAACCTCAGCACCGGCGGCATTGATTGGGACAACTTTATGCAGTATACCGATGTTAAGGTCGATGATCTCAATCTTGATTGGGATCAAATCATTCCCGCTGAGGAGATAGCTGCTATCAAGAACGAGGAGGAAAAGAAGAAGAATGCCGAATACCTTGCTAAAGTCGTGGAGGAGAGCGCTCCGCGGCGGGCTGCTCTGAAAGGCGTCAAGAATGATGGTGATACCGAAAGAGCCGAACGTATGGCTAAGAAACGGGAGCGGGAGCAGCTGAAGCAGGAACGGTTGGAGGAACAGCGCGCCTTGCTGTCTGACCCCAAACGGCCGCTGAACGAGAAGGAGACCCGTAACCTCATTCGAGCGTTCATGCGTTTCGGTCACATGGATGACCGGGCGGATGAGCTCCTTCGCGACGCTCGGCTCAGTGACAGAGACCGAGACTTCATCAACGAAACCCTACATGCACTCTTCCAGGCCGCCCAAGATGCCATGGACAGACAATCGGACGAGATCCGCGCCCAAGAGCAGCAGACCAAGAAGAAGATGACCAAGAAAGACATTAAGGCGGTTATGTTCGACTTTGGCGAGGTAAAGAAGATCAACGCCGAGACCATCCTCGAGCGACCTCCTCAGTTGCGATTGCTCCGTCGTGTTGTCAAAGAACAGTCTGATTTCCGCAACTTCAGACTGGCCGATGCGACCAAGGCTGCCCACTACAGCTGTGAGTGGGGTGCAAGAGAAGACGGCATGCTGCTTGTTGGTATTGACCGTTACGGATTTGGTGCGTGGACTCAAATTCGAGACGACCGCGAATTGGGCATGCAGGACAAGTTTTTCTTGGAAGAGCACCGCATTGAGAAGAAGCAGGAACGCGAGCATACCGAAGTCAAGGCTGCCAAGGCCCCCGGCGCTGTGCATCTCGTGCGCCGCTCGGAATATCTCCTCTCTGTCTTGACTGCTGTGCACTCGGGCGATGTGAATGCACAGAAAGTGGTCGAGAACCATCACCGGAACAACAAGAAATCGGCTCATGCCATGGCGAACGGATATAGACGCTCTGATAAGACCAGCGCGTCGGCCTCGCCGGCACCCCAGAGCATCAAGAAGCACACACACCATCGGGATCGCGATAATGACCGTCCTCACGCGCGAAGTGAGCAGCATCATCGCTCCCGTAGTAACGTCGCTGAGGGCGGTACACCTCGTCCCGACTCGAAGCGCAAACACAGCGGTGAGATGGATGAGCGGAACCGGAAACACCGAAGATTGGAGGAGCAGAAGCGCTCTGATGATGATATGAAGGATCCGGAAACAGATGACGACGATGACAAGAGAAACGCGCCCATCATTGCCGCTCTGATGCAGCCTATCTGGTCGCACGTCGAGAAGGTGGAATCCTGTACGAAGGTCAACATACCCATCGCCAAGGCCAGAGCAAAGGTTCTGAAGAATGAGATCACGGCTATTGGCAACTTTATCGAAGGCCTACATAAGAGCTCAGGGCTATCAGATCAGCAGCTCGCGGACTTGAAGCCTAAACTCTGGTAAGTTTCTTTTTCGTTTACTCCTGACTGCTTCTGGTCAGATTTGCTAATCCTATTAGGCGGTTCGTGTCCAAGAGAATCCCGGCGTCCGATAAAGACAAACAACCTTCTGGCAAGTCGGACAAGGACAAACCTGCCGGCCCCGATCCGAATAGGATGACGGGCCCTCGTCTTGCTGGCCTCTACCAGCAGCTGAAACAGGCCGAGAAGCAAAGCGATGCTCCGAAGGTCAAGAACGGAGACACGCCTGTGGCCAATGGCTCTTCTCGAGGCGAACCCTCCAAGTCGAAGCACTAATTACCCAGCTCCGGGTCCAAGATCCTTCGGGATCCCCTCTCGTCCGGCTAGCGGCATGGTCGCGACACCACAATACAGCATCCCCAGGCGTTACGGTTTGGTATCGTATTGATCTCGTCTTCACCAAGGTCTGAAATTACGACATGACATACCCAGCAAAAAGCATCGATTTATAGGACCTGAGGCGTTTTGGTAGGATCTGCACCAAGCAGCAGATCCAGCGTTTTGATTTTATTGTTTCTACTGTACTGGCACCCATCTAGCGGAGGACCACAACAAGGTTTGGCGGCCATGGATTGCTACGGACGTACTGCTAGCAACGGTACGGCGGCCATTCGCAACAGTGGCCATGCTGTCGTGGCTTTCGCCGTCTGAACTTGTTTCCTACTAGCTACCGGGCCATGCTCGAAGGCCACAGGCGCACACGGTGAAGGAAATGTGGACATGTAGGTGAGAGATGTGGCCATGCTAAGCAGAATATCAGTACATATATTGAGTTCATTCTCTTAGCTACTGGGCGAGCTGCTCTCCTTGATCTGCTGTCCATTTGGGCCGCTGGCATGGTGGAGAGGGTAGTAGAGAGGCTTTGCATTCCCCGGCTGGACGGAATCCAGCCTCTTCGCTTGACGAGGGCGATTGATATTTTATAGATTCAGACATTGTCATAAAATAAATCGCCATCATTAATAGGACTCGTTCTCTCTCCTCGTGCACGTATACGTACTGCGGCGATGCTTGACTCAATATGACTAACCTAACCTAGTCCCTCCCTGGAACTGTAGTCTGTCCATCTATCGGTCACGACTCCACCTGACCGGACCGGAATCAACTTTGACCATTCCACTATTGTTAGAATTTTCACCCGCCAGCCAGTTATACCAGTCAGTCATATCCTGCGCTACGTACGCTTCTCCCCCTCCTCCTTAGATACTGTTAACCATTAATTACAACACCCAAATAAGCAAAGCTTGATATCCGATGTGGTGTAGTGGCTAACATTACACGCTCTCATTGCAGATCCGTGTAGCCCGGGGTTCGATTCCCCGCTTCGGAGTTGATTTCTTTTTTCGATTTGTTTCTCCTTTTGTATAGCGTTTTTGCGTGCTAGTTATGGTACCTAACTAAGTAGGCAATTTTCTATGTAGTTCAGTGTCACACACAACTATGCGCAATCCTTTTTTTGGAAGAGTGTGAGACTTGAGTTATGTGGTATAGGAGCTATGGTGACAAAGAGTGACAGACATTGTTACTCGTAGCAACACCCTCGTTCGTCGTTATAAATCTGGGTTAACCCCCCCGCTCAAAAACAGCACTGAACTATCATGGTTAGGTATTTTCATGTTCACTTGCTCTGTCAGGTTCAGCGGCATACAGGCTGTAGTGATACCAGCTGGGCGAATCGGGCTGTGGAAGATGTCGGGGTCCATATCCGAGCACCAGGCTGGCCTTGAAGATCCGACCATCTGAAATTCCCAGTGGGATTAAGGCATACAGATATGTGTTGTTCAACGTGTGGTTTATGCAGGAGCCTCGTTTTCGGGCTCTGTTGTGTCACTGTTCTGGGGGGTGCGGTTGGCTTCGCCATGTTATCATGTGGTGGGCCTCCAACATATTTGGAGGAGAAGCATATATGGCATGCGAGGCTGCACCGCACCAATAGTTGTTGTTATATATGATACCCCCTTTCCAGAAAGCAGTTCAGAATCGAATAGAAATAAGAGGGCGTTTCCAGTTTGCATGTGACCCCCTTCCTCAGACTCTGATCTTCACGCGAGCAATTCCTTGCGAACTGACTCTTGCCATGAACCTGGTATAAGCCAACTCACAAGACTTCCTTGCTATACACCAGTCCCCTACTCACAACGGCTGTAATCTTTGTGCCCTTCAAAGGTTGAAGGTTGCTCTCAAGCAAGCAGATCGACCAAGGCCATACCTACCTTATAAATAAATAACCAATCACCACCACCCCCAGCCAAGATAATGGCCTCGCTCCTCTCCCTCGCAAGCCCCTCGCCCCTAGCCCCGGCCCCAGCCACGCCGTCCCGCTGCTTCCGCTGCCAGCGGCCGAGCACGCGCCTCGTGACGCACCGCTCGAACCGGCAGCACAACGCGGGCCGGCCCTACCACAAGTGCGCGCCCTGCGGCAAGTTCCTGGGCTTCGCCGACGAGCGGGGCAACGACCCGCGCAACCCGGCCTGCCCTGCGGCCACTCGTCCAAGACCCAGCGCGCGAAAGGCGGCGGCTCCGGCGGCGGCCGGCTGCACTACGTCTGTCGCATGAGCACCTGCGACTTCTACGCGCCTTTTGTGGACGCGGGCGGCGCGCAGGTCCGCGTGGTGGGGGAGGATCTGGCCGGGCAGATGGCCGGGCTCCGGATTATATGATGATGAGGAGGGGGTGGAAGAAGAGCGTGGGCGCACAAGGGGGATCTATTTTTTCTATTATATATCATGTTCAGTATCATGTATGAGGCGTTAGTGATTATCACGACGATTTCCGATGATGTGTGTGTGTTGGTGAGGTTTGGTTGACAACCTCCGGAAGTTCTATAAAAGGCATGTTCGTTGGTACACTTTAAGAGGGCCCGCTAGGCAGACTGATCATCATAAAGCACATATACTGGGTGAGACTACGACCAGATAGATCTCATTATGCAAGCATCCGGCTTAGTCACTGTCCGCCGAGTGCATGTCTTGGTACAAATAGGACCTCCAACATAAGCCAAGTGCGTACGGCCGACATACACCGCGATGCCTCAGGCACCTTGGCCATGGTGATCAACCCCCTCTATAGCTTGCCACCTGCTATGTTGCTGCTGCACAATGTGCACCTCATGCCCCTTCTTCACCGTAAGGAGTCCTGTGCCATGGTAAGGCACTCGACCCTGAGGAAAACTGTTTCACTGATCAGCTGATTAAACATTTGGGTATATCGATATATACAGTCACTCTGACACGGCGCTCTCGTCACTTGATTCTGTCACTTTTCACGGCCTCTTGCAACACAAATAGGCGACGGATATTAAGTAAGGTGAATCGAGGGCAGATGCCGTCGAGGGAGGGGCCCATGTGCATTTCGCTCTATCGTTGGTCTAATAGCTTACTCTCCTGGGCCTGTATCCCACTCAACAATGAATCCCTAGAAAGCAAAACCCCCACGTGCAGGATGAAGAGCAGGACTTGGTATCTCCCTTCGCCAAAGCCGTTTCGGCTCATCAAACGCCAAAAAAACGCCATGGGATCCTCCTTTAGAATGTTGAGGATCCTCTCATGCAGTAATGGGGCATGCAGAAAGTCCTATGTACAGTACATGTGCTCCGATATATATACGCAAAGATGCAGAGTAGTCTCAAGGCTAGTAGTAGCCGAGACGATGAGCGAGGAGAACCAGTCACTCGATGAGGTTCGCCATTCCTCGTGGTTTCGAGGGAGGACTAATGGTAACTCCGGAATGCGCTGATCCCGGGCGTGATGACTGCGTGGGCGTAGTCGGAGGGGACCGGTGGGCATTGGTCTCCTGTTGGAGTTGTGAGTTGACAGCATCCTGAGCCTTTTTGGGGTCGTACTCGGAGTCAGCTCGCTTCTGCCGAGTTGTCGCAGGGCGCAGGGTGAATTCGGAACCGGCGTCATGGGGCCGGGAGTCCTTAGGTTTGTCTGAACCCGCCGGACGTTTAGCCGGCAGCTTGGAAGGCACTGTAGTTGCAGGCTTTGTGGCCTTGAAGGCAGCTTTGACGGTTGCCGCCGGTACTGCTGCCTTCTGTGCTGTTTTCTTGGGTTGCCTAGGTTTCCTTGGTGCGGGCTTCTTCGCGCCTTTGACATCAGGTTTGGCATCGCCAGAGGCAGCAGACTTGGCTTCCGTGAAGAGGATCCGACTCTGCTTCGTTCGCGCCGCAGGTTTGCCGGTAGGTAAGGCGTTCCGCATCTTGGGACTAGCAGTAGGTGTAGGGATGCCCTGGACCTTCTCGATCGACTTGGGCTTGGCCTCGACCGGCGTGATAGCGCGTGATTCGCTCTTGACTGTTTCCGAGGCTGAGAGACTCGGCGATGGAATCCTAACCTCAAGCTGGGAGCTGCGTATGCTCTTCTCGTACTTCTGCGCATCAACTTTGACATCGTCTCCGTAGGGCTCATCCCAGTGTGGCAGTCCAACCAGATTGGCCACGTCGTCGCATTTTCCTCGTACCACAATATCCCAGCAGTCCCTCAGCTCCACTCCAGCAGGTTCAGGATCCATGTTAATCCACACAGCGACGCCGTCCTTGCGTTCCCTTGTGACCTTGCACATGTTGCGGACGATTTGGCGCACCCCGGGAATTTTCATGCTGGTACCCACTACGATGACGGCATCCGGCCTTGCGCGCGTATCGGCCTTGACAATGTTGGCGATGGCTTCCTCATCAGGGTTGTACTCATTGTAGAGAACCATTCTCGGACGTAGTTTACCGATGCCATGGCTGCGTTTGCCAGCGTGATAGGTGCGGATGGTGTCCATCTCCTCGCAAGCTTTGCAGGGAGGCGGCTCGGGCCCATGGAAAAGAGAGCCATCGAACGGGCTGGTGCTGTTGCACTTAGAGCATATCATCTGCTCGAGCCCTCCGTGAAGCTGAACCGCCTTGGGCCACGGGCCTTTCTCGGGTAAAGGGATTTGAGTCGCAAGCGGCTTCATGGCAGTATCGATGCCGTCTACATTCTGACTATACAGGCGCAGAAGACGACCTTCCTCGGCCATGGTCGCGAGCATGTGGTGGAACGGGGTAGGCTGGGCGGTTTTGGTCTTTTGAGCTAACTCTCGAACCATGTCGTGAAAAGACGAGGTCGACTCATCGTGCTTGTAGACTGAGGCATCGAACAGCTGTTGGCCAGAGCCCTTGAGCTTCTGGTCTTTGCGAAGCGTCTTGAAGAGGCCGTTAGACGAACGGAAGTCCGGAACTATACAGGAAAGAAAGTAGGTCAGCAAAGGTGTTTTACTAAATGGGATCGTGGTCGCGAACGTTCCGAGAAGTGGGGGTGTGGTGTGGTATGCATGCACTTACTTCCAGCAGACACGGATATACCAGCTCCAGCAATGACGACAATCTTCTTCTTCTTGCGCAAAGACAACTTCAGTCGTTCTATGAGCTCTTCATCCTGCTGGTTGTCTGTGTAGCCGGCCTTCAAGTTCAGGTGCTCCGTGGTCCGGGGCTTGCGCTCCACCTTTCGTCGCTTCGGGGGCGGTGGACCATCTGGATTCACGCAGATAGAATCTGCGTCCGAGTTCTTCATTGGCGAGGCGCTCCCCGAAGGCGCAGATGATATAGGTGAGAGATATCGAGCGATGGCAACGCGAGGCGGAGGAGAGAGCGAAGGCGACTTGGAGAGTTCAGAAAGCGGAGAGGATGGAGGATCTGAAGAGGGAGGTTCGGATAGATCTGAAGATGAAGAATCCATGGTAATTATTTTAAGCGTGGTTGGTTGCGAGGCCGACAATGGGCCAGTTTTTTGGATTGATTGTTCCTAGGCGGACAAAATCGAATAATCGGCCGCTAGTTGCAACGGTCACTGGAACAATCGAAAGGAGGAATTAAGAAGGGCGGGATTCAGGTGGGTGCGCCGCTGGATTGAGGGTTTGTTATCCCACCGTGGTGAGGGCTTGAAATGAAGGAGGACAAGCCGATCTTGGACAGCAGAAACCTCATTGGGTCGCGATTGCTCTGGATTGCGGGAACAACGCCAACAGTCGCGTCTCTTGTGGCGACCAAACGACACCGACGCGCATATATATCGAAAGTGGTTGTTGTCAGAAAGAGCGTTTAGACTAAGCGGCCGAGACGAGAGAGAGGAGAGTTGGCAGTTGGTGCTGAGGCTCCTCTGCTTTAGGCTTGGTTACATAGTTTGGGGGTGTGAAGATCTGCGTGTTATGAACATGGAGGAGGTGTGGGTGGAACCGTGGACAGCGAGCAGCCGCCATGCAACCGATTGCCATCTATTTATTGTTGACTGCCCCCCTTCTTTCTGCCTCTCTATCCTCTGTGACGAAGCTGTTCGCCGCTGAATAAGAGGTATATACTCCGTAGAGAATACGAAACAGTCCCTGATTTTACTACATGGCCCATTGATCCCATTCGCTGTTCCTTCCCCCTATGTGCAAATCATTGAATGATTGGATTTGTAGAGGATAGGGCTTCAGGCACTCAGACCTTGGATGAGTGAATGAATATAATATGCCAGTGCAGCTCTTTAGCCACAGGTTCATGACGAATGAATATAAAATAGAGATTAGACCATCCATATATTGCTGCGCGTTTTTTTGCCCTAACGGTTCAAATGAGTGACCGACTGACTGCACACAGTCGGTATGACCAGTCCACCTATGCAGGCATGGAAGGTTAATAAACTGCTAGGCGGTAAGTGATCTTCACTCCATTATGTATGTTCAGAGCTCCAAGGTTAATCATTGATGAAGACATCTATACCGAAGGAGGCTACCTCTCTTTCCCTGAATCTTATATCAGAAACTAACACTAAACTTTTCATATGTGCTCTGTCAGCTGAGGCATGATGAGGCTGTCGTCAATCGGAGTGCTGCAGTGTAGTACAGACATGTACCTGCTAACAGAATGATGCAATTTGGCGACCAGGGGAAAATCTAGATTGATATGACCGAACCGACCGCTGGAGCCGTTGCTTCGGAAACTGACCCAGAGGTGGGCCTGTAGGCTGTATGGGGGGAAGCATGTGGCGCTGATAGGTGCCTATCCGTCGGACCCCTGCCAGTTCCATGTTCCATGTCCCCATGTCAGAAGTGGCTTGCACCTGCTACTGTATGTACATATCTCTGTCGGCACCTACGCCAGAGGTCCGTGTGTTTCGTGCCGTAAGGTTGGTTCTCCTTCAGCCTTGCGCATTCATGCTCATTGCACACACAGAGACCTTCAGTGATATCAACTCTAGATCCTGACAGTCCCTAATTTTGGCTCATTTGTAACTCAGATCGTACAATTTTGCTTTTTTGGATAGCCCCGGTTCTGCCAAGTACATAGATGTATCTCTCTTAGCCAGTGAAGGGCAGGGAGGCTGACCCCCAAACCAGAAGGCTGAATAGACCCAGCAGAACAACATCCTCTGCACTTGGGGTCTAAACTCATCATATGCTGGCTCGATTCATGGCTACGGAAAAGATGCCTTTAATCCTCGATAACCCAATGGAAGGGGCTGCTATGCAGGTCGACTTGGGTGATGTGGATGACCTGTTCGGCGATTCAGTATCCCTGAACCTGCAGGCCAGGCCCCCGACCAAACGCTTGCTACTTCGCCTCGACGAGCTGAGGAATCGTGGTAGTTGTCAGTATGTAGTCCCTTGTGCTATCTCGTATCATGGCTGCAGCTGATACTCATATAGAGGCCTGGCATGGTCCAAGTCCGGCACTATTGCCTCCATTGCTCCAGATGGTCAATCCCTGGACCTACGCTATATCCGCGCCCATCCCAAGGACGCCACATGGGGTCTCAGCGAGCCCACACGCTGTGTCGTTCTCCCCAACCTTCCCGGGGGCCCAATTGTGCATATCTCGTGGGCTCCTACGCAGTCGTCCGAGTTGGCCGTCATCGACGCTGCTGGACGGGTTTTGATACTCAACTTCAATACAAACCTCAATAAGATGTACCCGAGCCGCAAATGGGACGGAGACCCGGTAGACGATCTACACGCCGTCGTGGGCACGTATTGGATGAACCCAATGCCGTCGCATAGGGGGGTGGTGAGTCAGCTTGTCCTCTATCCGTTCAAACCCCCGGGCACGTCACTGACTTGCGTGCCAGGGAAACCCATTGCATGCCCCTATCGTGAAAAACGGGAATGACTACCAGATCGAGACAACGCTCGTCCACCAACACGGACCATTCCATCCGAACCCTACTAGATCTGTCTACTTCTGTGTTACCACGAATGGGCTCTTGAAGATGTTTTGGACACAACACAACGGTAGAATCGAAGAGTCTCCTCACGAACTGGAGAGCGTTGGCTCGGCAGACGACCTTATCACACATGCTGCCATCTGCTCTGACCCAAGATGTAAGCTTACCAAGTATCACTGCTGTTAAGGTGCTGACCAGGTCCAGGGAAATGCATGTTCGTCGCTCTAGCCACGTCGTCTAAGCAGCTTCAGCTGGTACAGATGCAACTAGACTGGGGACTGCCTACTACCGGGAACAAAGGTGTCCCTCCAGGGAACTTGGCGCTCAACCCAACACTCAAGACCAGACACGTAGTAATCTCCAGTTGGCTTCCAGGTGGAAGCAATGAAACCCCTCTCGACTCGTCCATGACGCAGCTGTCTCATATCAAGTTGCTGCCCAGCGCCTATGATCAAGGAACGAAGAACGTCTTCCCCCTTATCGTGTTGACAGTGCGGTCTTTTGTGCCGCCTTCGGACAGCCCCTACAGCCAGGAAGTGCAAAGTATTATTGACCGCTGGGAAGTTGCTTTTGACCAACCGCAGACCCTCCACCCTTCTTTCGAGCAGCTGGGATCAAGAAGAAACAGTGTTGGCGCCGCGCCCCCTGTACGTCCTCCTTGAAACCATCACGTGCTCGGAGCTAACCCACTTGCAGACGGCCCCCAGAATGAAGAGACTCGATCCTATTGTGGTCAATAAAATAGTTACAGGTATTCACATGATTCGTATGGGCACGATAATAGCCTTTACGTATCACGACGGAATGACGGAGTACCGAGACCGGGGCACACTGGCCGAGACTTGGAACTCGTCCAACTTGGACCGCATTACTTCTATCCATGAGGCTGGCTTCACGCAGAGCGGAGAGCCGACATGTAGGTCCAACACAAGCGAATCGCGCGAATATTGTGCTCATGCCCCGCAGGTTTACAGACAGCTATATCCCCAACACATTTCTCCGTAGTACAACTATGTGAAGATGGCAAGGTGAAATGGCATCCTATCCAATACACCATCGCAGACCCCTCTGCGATGAATGACGGTAAGATTCCTGTTGCTCCATGATCTATGATGGATGCTAATGGCCAAACAGCACAACAACACGCAGTCGTCGCCGCACTCACAATGTCCACAGCCCAGGCTGCCACGATACAAAGCAACATCGACGACATCCTTGCTGTAGCAAGATATTTTGTTGGTAGAGAGAGTAAGTAGGGCAGCACCCGGTTGCAGAACGTCCCCCTAACTGATAATGTAGAATTTGCCGAACAATGGGTTACGGAGATGTGTCGACTGATGAGAATCTCGGTTGATTACTCGGAGGAGGCACACCATGACAGCCTGGTGCGAAACAACCTTTTGCAGCTTTGTTTGAGTACACTGAACAACCTGGGATGGAACGGAGAGTACCAACCGCGAAACTTCCGCGGCAAGCTGTCCATGTTCGCTCTTCATCTGCGCAATATTGTTATCCTCATCACGATTGCCAGCAACGGATCGATTCAGTTGAAGAATAACACTTCGCCACTTGACGAACCAGGTAAGACACTCCCTCCCTCAGCTAGTCAAGCACTTTTAACGTGATCGACGGCAGAGGTTGTTGACGCCCTGGCTGGCTGTTGCAAATGGTCCATCGATCTCTTATGCTGGCTGGCCGACTCGCTCTTTAACCTCCTGGACGACCCCAAGTTCCTCGGTTTCTGAGAGTCGCGGCAGAGCTTCGGGGAAACGACAGCATATCTTTTCTCTCAAGAACGAGGTCGCTCTGCACATGGTGCTTTCTTCGGCAATCCGGGGGCTTCTCTCGGCCGTCTGCCGCCGCATGGCTGTGCTCCAGGGCATCTCCCAGCGAGCTCTCACATACTACGAAACGCGCAACGTCAGCGGCTCCAAGGACCCCAACGCACCTCCGGGAACCAAGAGCAACGGGCCGCCCGCGGCCCTCCACTTGGCTTACCAGAAGATGTACCGCTATACGAATGCGTCGCTGATCAACGTGGCCGAGTTCGACAAGCTGCTCACGACGCTCGGCGCCGACATCCGCAAGCAGTACAGCGACTCCTTCGCCGAGCTGGCCAAGCGCGCGGCCGCGCAACAACAGCCTAACAACGGCAACAACCCGCAGGCCCCGAACGCGCCCAAGTTCAACCCGGGCGAGGAGGCGGTGAAGCGGGCGCAGACCCACTGCGAGCTGACGCTGCTGCTGGCGGGCAGCCCGCCGCCGCCGTTCCTGAACGTGGTCAGCAAGCTCTTCAAGACGGACCTCCGCGAGTTCCGCACGCACACGGACCCGGCCAGGCTGTTCTTCGCCGACTACGGCATCCTCGAGGTCGACGACGATCCCCGCGCGCTGGCGGTGCGCCGGAAGAAGGGCGCGAGGGTCGACTTGTTCAAGCGCGTCGAGATCTACTGGGCCAAGGAGGGTTCGTCGGCAGCGGCAGCATCGTCGACGGGAGGAGAGCCGGTGCCGTGGCGGAGATGTGTGAGATGCGCTAGCGTTATGGAGGATGTGCCGACGAACAAGCCTGGCATCACGTTCGTGCTCAGTCAGCAGAGGAATTGTGCGTGCGGTGCGCGCTTTGCACTTTTAGGAAAAGGTGAACTTCTTGGTTAGTCAGAGAGAGCCCTTTGAATATATATTGAATTCAAAGTCGATATGAGTTCCAGGTGAATCAAAAGGCAAACGGTTAGGGGAAAGCGAACCGAACATCACCGTGATTAATCAGAAGGGGTGGGAGAGTGTACTCATGCTTGATCACCCAATCTGGCTTTCTTACGAGACCAAAGTCGATGCCCTTGAGGAGGCTCTTCATCGCCGTGAGGCAATACGTCACAAGGTAGGAAAGCATCACGGCATCCGTGAGCCCAGCAACCTGGAGACTGTCCGTTTCCACAGCTAGAAGAGGTACGAAAAGAAGAAGAAACCCGGGGAGGGGGTTGCAGGCGACCTTTCGTGTCGCCTTGAAGACTTCAATTTATATGAAGGTATTTAACTCAACAGCACCAACATAAACGGGGATATTCCCTTTCATAATACGGAATATAGGGAGCATTCAACTCATTCGCCTTGAAAATTAACCAGAGACCCTGCGCCGCCCTAATGCTGCTGAGCATCTCCTCCCCCAAGTGACCTGCATGCAATGAAACATTTACATCTTGTAAGAAGAGAAAGACAAAAATGAGAAGATGTTGGTTGCGTAATATAGAAAATGCCCTGCTGAGCGTGACCCTTAACCAGCCTCATATATATGTCCATGCGACAAGGGTATCCTATCCTTGAACCCCATCCGTACCAGAACTCTGCTGTTCGATGACCATTCGCTTTCTTTTTGCTAAGTAAAATACATCTACGACTCTCGGTGTCAGTATGAATCGTCACTGTTCCAATAATAATCTGTATATATCGGGAGGAATACCGGCCAACTTCATAATAGGCTGTGTAGAGTTATCCCCCACGGGAGATATTGGAATAGGAAGGGAGTATCACGAATAAAAAGGAATGAACAGGGGGTTAAGTGGTAATAAACACCGGAATAGAAAGGAGCAATCACTAGAATAAGGAATGATCACAGGAATGGGAGTGAATGATTACTAAAATCAAAATCGCTTACACAAAAATGCGACCACCTGTTCTCCCTCTATGCTACCGTGTCGTAACGTACATCTGCCTTGATCTATTCAGGGCTCCATAAGTATAGCTCTCTTTCGCTGACCTTCGCTCTTTTCGTGGTGTAATGTCTTCATCACGAACTCGTAAGTCATCATCGTCACTGTCGCAGCGGGAACGGCACGCGCCATGTTAACGCCCATACCCGCGTAGAAAGCCCCCGCTCCTTCTTCCACCAGAATGGTGCGGAAAGTTTTGACGATGCCTCTGTATTCGGGCTCGGGAATCCCATCAGGGCCTGCCTTTCCTCCACTGGCAGTCTCTGACACACCGAGACCCTGCAAGTATTCTATTCCTGGGGTTGGCCTTCGCTGTGTCTGCAGCCTTGTGCGTATAACTTCGTGGGGATAGGTCGCAGAGCTGGCCATTATCTTCGACACTATCGAAGCCATCAGAACGCCAAACCACTGGTCCTTGAAGTTGTCATTCGTCTCGCCCATCCCGTGGCCGGTGAACTTTTTTCGTAAAAACTCGTATGCTGGGAACTGTACTGCAACATGTGTAAGACCCAACAGAGCCGGCGCAAGCCCCGAGTAGAAGGACCTAAAGCCCTCCGTAGAATACATCTTGCGAGCGGCATCCAGCGTCGAGTGATAGTGCCATGGTGAACTATTGCTTTTTCTCGGTTGCCTGCTGCTGCCAGACTGCGACATGAGCCTTGTCTTGATGACCCATATGGGATTCGTCACGATGGTGCTGCTTGCACCCGCGAATATGGAGGAGCAGAAGTTGACAGCGATCGGATGCCGCACTATTGGAAAAAGCCTTGGTTAGTAGGGGCCCCAGCTCTTGCAGGTAGGCACAGATGCTTACACAGATCGTACTTCTCTCCTTTCTTTGTAAGGTATTCTTTGCTTTCGTTGTAGACAGTGAACCATACGGCCCATGTCGGCAGATACCCCAGTACAATTGGCCCCAGCCCTCGATACATGCCGCGCAAACCCTCCTGCTTCCAGATGACTTTTGCCGTCCCAACTAGACCATTGTACATCCTGGGGTGGCCTCCTTTTGACATAGCGACAAAGCCTCCCTGGGCCTGGAGCTTGGTCTTGATGACATCGAGAGGGCAGGTGGCCACCCCGGCTGTGAAGCCACCGATGGCGCCTGAGATAGCATTGAACTGGGTGTCGGAAGCGTTAATCGTCCAATTCTGCAACAGAGTCAGATCACTACGGTCCAAAGCCATGACCGGCGAACCTGCTGTAGGCTGGGAATTCGATGTAGCGGAAGAGACAAAAATCCCATACTCAGTTTGACCGGGTTCGGGGCGACGGTGCGGTGTGCGGGGATGAAGCCCACACCAGTCCGCTTCGACAGGAAAGTTACCGTTTGACGAGGGCCATTGGCGAAGTGACTGAAGGGACTGACTGCGAAAAGTCGGCGGGCGCGTTGCAAGGCGGGAACAAAGTGAGGGGTGGAAGTTGGTTGTTGTTGGAGTAGTAGGTGAACTAGGTAATTGACGGTTGGGCGAGAAAGTGCGGAGCGCGACTACTGCTACTACTGGACTGGAGAATGAAGGGCCAGACCGGACTCGTGCTTCTGAGGTAATCGCCAGCAGCCCCAGCAGTCCCCCCGGCTCTTTCTGTACCACTATAGAGGTGATACCAGGTACTTGATGTAGTGTATATGCCGGCAAGGCGCGGCGATTACCGGAGAATTCAGAGAATGACAGCAGGAACGAAAAAGAAAAGAGAAAACAGCTGAATCAGGAGAAGTAGACTCGTCGACTGTTGGGCTTTTCTAATTTACTAGCTTGATGAGAATTGGTGTTTCCAAAGAGACGGAGTATTATTAGGTAAAAAGACAACCCAATCTATCTACCATATGGCAAGTTTAGCTTTGGTTTTATCTTGATTCATCCCTATCAGGTGTTCAGCTGGTTGCTGCATAGACACACTAGGTACTATGGAATACTATGTACGATTACGGATACATTGGATTCACATAGCCCGCACGAGGAGGTGACCTCATCGTGCAACGGCTCCGCTATCTCATCAAAAAAGTCGCATGGTGAATGGAGGTCGCATTAGCAGGTAAAATTGGCATAATTGGTTGGTAGGGACCCGACTTGCTGATCTTTTCACTCCGTGCTTACCTCACCCCTCACCCGGGTTGTCATTGGGCATAATAAAATAATGCAGTATTCACTATAATACTGGATAATCGAATTATACAGAATAGCCATTGCATACCACTCGTACCTGTTCCATTCAATGAGCTTCCAATAACAAAGAACAACGATTATGCAGTCCTTTGGTTATTTTTAAAAAATGATTTTTGCCTTCAGCATAATATAGAAACACAGATGATTGCGCGTAATATCTAGCACTGTAATACCTCACCTGATATCAATCTACACCCGACAGGTAGCTCGGCTCCTTGCTTTAAGTCCCGAAGTGTTTCGCCATCTGCCAGCCAGCTGGCACCGCCTACTGCTCAATTTGCGGATCCCCGACTACCCGTAGAAGCTTTGGTACAAGCTGCGATTTTGAAAGACGTACAATACCACTCACTCGAACGACTCGTCTAGAGACCTCAATTCACCCAACCAAAACCCCCCCCCCCAACCGCCATCATGTCTGCCTACCCGAGTCTTGCGCCTTTTGTCATGAAGCGCCCCTGGCTGCGCAACATGCTGAAGCCCGTCGCCAACTGGTACTGCAACGCCGCCGGCTACCGCCAGCTCGGCCTCAAGTACGTTTTCGGTTACCGACCCATCCCGTCCACCCATTGAGATTGCCATGATGCGCAATAGATGCTGGGATCCGAAAGGAAGGGAGGAGGACAAGTGGAACATGCTTGCTGACTGCGGAAATAATTTCGAATGGGAACAGGGCCGATGATTTGATCGTCGAGGAGGACGAGCAGGTCCTCAAGGCTCTCAAGCGCCTTCCGCCCCAGGAGGCCTACGATCGCGTCTACCGACTCCGCCGTGCGGTGCAGTGCTCCGTTGGCGCCAAGATCCTGCCCAAGGAGCAGTGGACCAAGCCCGAGGAGGTGAGATTCACCATCTACTATTCCCTTTTCTTTCGGGGCTCCGGCAGCACCTTCCGGAACGAGAATGCCCCATTGGAACAAATTGGGCAATTCGGGGGATAAACAGAGTTCACCAGCATGCTAATTTTGGTCGTTTCACAGGACACGCCGTACCTGAAGCCCCTCATCGAGCAGCTCAAGGCTGAGGAAAAGGAGAAGGAGGACCTCGACTCCCTGACCATCATCAAGAACCACTAAATCACACCACGGCCGCCATAAGTGAGGTGTGTTATAGGAAGAGAGGGGCAGGCTGGAAAGCAGCAGCCACCGTGGGATGGGTCCGAGAGAAGTTGTAGACTAAAGACAGAGAAGCGAGCGAGCAGCCTTTGTACAATAGGCCGGAAATAGAGAACCTACACGTGATGACATCCAAAACGTCGTTTTGTCTCGCAAAATACTCCACAGAAGGAGACAGGAGAGGAGCTTGCTTAAGTGTGCTATGAGACCGCTTTGGCAGCTGTGAAAGGTGGAAGAAAGAGAGAGAGAGAGTGTGTGTGTGTGAGACCTGTATATATCAATAGGCTGCTGCAATTCCCTCCCTATTCACTTGTAGACAGGGATACTCTTCTCCCCTCTAAACTATTGCTATTTTGGCTTTCTACAAGTACTGGTCCTGGTGTCGTACACTCAACAAATTAATGATCATGCATCCGTGATGGGAATCATGTACATTATAGTCACCCCCCTATCCGATAGGCTGCGAGAGAGTGCCATGGGATATCCCAGGTACTGTCTACCGTTGTCCCCTCTAGAGTAAAACTAGCAATATCCAAACAGTCATCTCGAAACAAGCACCGGCAGATATTATACAGAAGCGACAAGTCAAGTGGAAAATTGGTATAATTAGCTTCACCCTGTCTCTGTGCCACATGCATCCCCAATGCTCGGGTTGCTAGAACCAACTTGCGTTGGTCTGGTTTCCCACCGTCCCATCGTATCCTATATACGCCCTGCTTGTCCTCCAATCGCCCATCCCTCTCTTCCTTTATAGGGCAAAGGAGGGTGTAATTCTCTGGCAAAGCATTGTTCGACCAATACACCTTGAATAGTGGTATACCGCGATCATCCCCGAAAATGCACGTGCCGTTTCGCGCCGTCCCCTCCAGATACAAAAAAAGACACACAAAACTCTGCTGCTATGAGATAGCCAAATTCTATCAGTTAACTTTGTTAGTCCCCCGAAACGACCTGCGAGTGCTCACCCCTGGCGCATACAGGAGCGCACCAGGCACACGGAGAAAAAGACAAATCTAATGCGCTTCGGTCTCGGCCGAAGAAGAAAGCAAAGAGGTTTGGCAGATGGATATGAAGGTCGACTCATCATATCTGAGAGCTTGGAATCGTTGTTATCGACCAGTCAACACCAGAGCGACCTCCTTCTCAGTCCAGCTTCGTAACCACTGTGGGCCAAGTCCATGTGGCGACAGCGGTTTGGGATGAAAACAGAATGCAATGAGTGCTCCCCCCAACTCCTCTTGGGCTTAACAGCCGATGTGGATTGCCGAATGCTGAATAGTAGGCGTAGATATGTTGTATGCGTGGATCATAAAGCTTTCGTACAGTAATTACGTTTCCCGTTATCCCAAGTCGGCACAAGCAGGAAGTATATGATAAGACAAGAAATAGTACAGAAGCAACGGCAGCTCCCGTTTATGCATTGCCGGGCTTTTCATCAGTATCGATGTGCCAGACGACGTAATTCGGCAGACCGTATACGCCATAGCCCGCGCGCTTCGCCATCTTGGCAAAGCCCTCGGTTTCCGCTTGATTCTCGAAGGCATAGCAAGGGAAGTTGATCCCTGACCGGTGGACATCAGCCTTGACAAGAATGCTGACACCGCCGATGCCATCGAGCTCAATCTCGTCGTCTTTGTTGTTTCGCCAGTCGCCCATACGAGCCATGTGTTTTCGTCCAGTGTCATACTGCTTATAACCTACAAAACACACGACAATTAGCCAAATGAAGGATCATCTTCGTATCGTATATCTTACCTTCGGCGAGCACGACGTTTTTGTCCAAGCCAGCAGCAAGCTTCAGGGCCTTCTCGGATTCAACCCAGGAGTTGTAGTCGACTGTACACCAGCAGATTAGCGGACTGTTTTACCCTTATTTTCTTTCCAATTTGACTTACATCGCCCTTCGATGTCCTCCCTTTTATCGTTGTAACGGTGGAACCAGATGTCTGTGAAACATGTTAGCTTCTTAAACCCCAACCTGCATGGGAACGTGGGCAAACTTACTCGGTACGATGACGTCTCGATCGTGCGCAATGAAATCCTCCAAAATCTTCTCAGGGCTGTCAACGATATCCACATCGCGCCAGTAGACCCATGAATGGTTGGCTTTGAGAGTAGCTGATAGGAGATAGTTCCTGGCCTTGCCCATAGCCTTGCGCCGCGGGCCTTGCGCTTCGAAGCCGTGCCTGTCGTCGACATTCTGGCTAAGGTGAGAGCCGAAATCTTTCTCAACGACCATGACACTGTTGAAGGGAACCTTATCCGGACGCTCCTGGATGCGCTTTAATTCCAAAGCCAGAGCTCCGAGGGTATCATCAGTCGAATCGCCCACAAGGAAACCCAGATCAATCAAGTGATGGGGATACGTTAGCTCGGCGATGAGCTCAAAGTATTTGGACAAATATGGGGCAGCATCCTTGAGAGGGGTGAGGATGAGAACGCGCTCATCGTTTGCGGCTCCATTTCGCGTGGACTTGACGGGGTTCAGATTGACGTGCTCGATTGTAGAGGAGTTGATTTCTATCGGGGCGTGGTGGTTGAATATTACGGGAGTTTGCATGTGCGCATGCCAAGCGTGATGTTCATTCGCCGACATGTCCATGGGCGGTTTCGAAGGGCCCCAGCAGTAGAAGCTATCGCGAAAAGGTGTCAAGTCAGTCATGAGGTCCAGCGTGTCGTGTCCAACTATCGGGGGTGCAATACCTTTGCATCTCATTGGCGCCCGTCCTGATGCCGCGCCATAGTAATAAGATGATGCCCGCGAGGGCGACGGAGACGAGAAAACGCGTCTTGGTCAGGAACACCCATATCGCTCTCGTTGGGGGTAATTGGGCCTTTGCTGATTTCCAAGTGATGCCACCTTTGGGGAGAAGCATGGTGGGCGAGCACTTAAGGGTGGCCTTCCGACACGACCCTTAGCCTATCGAAATGCGAATTCTGGAAAGGAGGGAAGGTCGTCAAATCGGACGACTGTCGATCGAAGGGGGACGTTCGATTCGAGCTGGCGCGACCTTTATGTCGGTGTCGATAGGTAGGTGATGCAGGTGTGCGAGTGAGGGTGATGTATGAGAGCCGTCCAGTATTGTCGTCAAGCAAGAACTTCGTTTTTCAGGGGATAAATGTCCAAGCTGAATAGAAGGGTCGGATGGTTGTGAGACTAGGGACAGACAGCACCTGGTTTAGGCCTTGGCCTTTGGTTGCTAACCCTCTAGGGAGGAAACGGGGAATACGAGTAAATTGACCGGGATTACGCGCGGGCAGCCCAGTGTTACATGTACCTGCCAGAACTGATTAGGTAGTTGCACTCACTCCTTCCGGCCTCGTAGAGAGAGAGAGACCAAATAAAGACAATGGCTTCGATAATGGAAGCAATGAGGAAACCGAGAGACGAAGAGGCCGGTCGCTAAGAGCTACATAAGTAAGGACAGAAGAATGACTGAGAGAGAGATAGAAAACCACCAATGCAAAATAGCCTACTTCCAATTGCAGGCTGTGAAGATAGCACAGGTAAAGTTCGTGAACAACCAATCCCTACTTCACTGTAAGCCAGGTACACACGTACCTATTACCATTAGGTGTTAGGTGCATTGGAATAGTACATGGAATAATCTCGAGGGCCCTACAAGTTGACCTTTTGAGCCTTGGCGCCAGGGATTTCAAGATTCTAGGTCTAACTTTGCGGGCAAGATTAAAGATAGATTGGGATGGGGACATTACGGGCTCAATCCACTAATGCAAATGCGCCAACGACCTGGCGCCGTATGCGCTTTAATCGACTCCATCCTCTCGCGAGTTGGGTACAGTCTTACTACAATACAGCGATACGGCGAAGACAGAACACACTCCTTGATTACTGTGGTCCATTCCTCAAGTCTGAGTGCGATTGAGCCAAGCCACCACTAGGTTATATGTTAGGTACGCGGCAGTTATGCCTATTTACGAAGCGTGGTAAATCGAGTAGTGCGATGCAGATTGGTCCAATCGAACGCGATGGCCTTCGTATGGGGAAGATACAGCGAGTTACTCCGTCTGCAGTGGCAGCACGTTTTGATTGGGTGGCGCGGCAGAAAAAAAGACCAGACCACAGCCGGGAGGTAACAGTAGAAACGCCTTGAACGCATAAAGGAGACCGGAGAGTGCAATCTTCTCTTGGGTACTTGTGGCCACTGGGCTCGGGCTCGCAAGGACCTCGCCGTTTCCCAGCCACAGGGACAAAAATAACCGATCAAAAGGTGGACAGGACCAGCGTGCCAGAAGGGACATGTTGGCCTGACCTTGGGCAGCTGAATGACAGTCAATTGAATGGTGGTTCGGATGAGGTGCCCCAAGCTGTAACGATCTCGCTAGGCAGACATCAGACAAGATCTGCTGACAAAGCAGGGCGTAAATGACATCCTCGAATTCTCACACAAGCACTACCGAAGGTAGATATGCTATACAGCTAGACTTACGGTAGAGATGATACCTACGTGATGTTAATATTGATCGTCTTTAATGTGGCATGGCGATTTGAACATTGCCATTGAAGGCGTCTACAGTATCTGGCTGAATATGGTCCTTAGCCGCATCACCTCCAACTCACACATCAGAACGTCATTAAGTGTCGCGACTCGTAGCACGCATTCCGTCGCTAGAAGTCTCTCGTCACCCAGCTTCGAGCACTTACAAGGCCAACAGGATCTTCCTTATAGGCGACCACGCTGTGCATCATTTGAGGATTTGGCCATCCGAGTGCATCCCGCTCCACTCACTCTTGTTGCACCTCGTGGATTTCGTGGTCGAGTTACCGCTTTCACGACCTTCCAAGGCGTTTCAACAACTCAAAGGATGTCAACTCGCAGATCTGCTAGGCTCAGCGCAGCTGCTGAAGCTAAACCCTTGGCTGAAGCTATAGCGCCGCCTCCGTCTGCTGCTCCAAAGTCACGCAAGAGAAAGGCGGCGGCGGGTCCGGCCGTTTCCAAGGAAGGAGGAAGCCCGACAACGGCCCCGGAGGTAGCAGCTCCGTCCACGCCAAACAAACGGCGTCCGAAGGCTAGGATAGCAGAGCCTCCCCCAGCCACCCCTACTCCAAGCAATGCCAAACTTATCGGTGAACCTGCTGCCCTTGGAACCACTCCTAAACCCAAGCCTGCAGCCGTAAGACGGCTTGCTGACCCAAATGCAACGAATGCGACTCTCTTATCCCCGGAGACGTCCCGAGTCGTCGCCTCAAAAGAGGTAGAGTTCCTCTCGCCCACAAAGTCCAGCGGCGTGAAAGCCACTACCGCCAACATCCTGGATGAGGCCTGTACACACCTCATCAAGATCGACCCCCGGATGGAGCCGCTGATCAAGGCCAACCACTGCCGAGTCTTCAGTCCCGAAGGGCTCACTGAGAAGATCGACCCCTTCGAGTCGCTCTGCAGCGGCATCATCTCCCAGCAGGTCTCGGGTGCCGCCGCCAAAGCGATCAAGCAGCGGTTCGTGGGCCTCTTCTTCGATGATACATCGTCAGCATCGGACGCGAATACCCAGAGCGCAACGACGTCCGGCCGCCGCCGATTCCCGCACCCGTCGCAGGTGGCCGCGACCAAGCTCGAGACGCTCCGCACGGCGGGGCTCTCGCAGCGCAAGGCCGAGTACATCCAAGGCCTGGCGGAGAAGTTTGCCGCCGGCGAGCTGAGCGCGCAGATGCTGGCCGACGCCCCCTACGAGGAGGTCCTGGAGAAGCTGACGGCGGTCCGCGGGCTGGGCCGCTGGAGCGTCGAGATGTTCGCGTGCTTTGCGCTCAAGCGCATGGATGTCTTCTCGCTCGGCGACCTGGGCGTCCAGCGCGGGATGGCGGCCTTCGTGGGGCGCGACATCGCCAAGCTGAAGGCGTCCAAGGGAGGCAAGTGGAAGTATATGAGCGAGAAGGAGATGGAGGAGATCGCGGCGAGGTTTACTCCCTACCGCAGTGTGTTCATGTGGTACATGTGGCGAGTCGAGGAGACTGATGTTAGCACTATGGAATAATGCCTAGAGGCACTCGGATTACAGCGGCTAACACTTGAGCTTTCTTGCCTTTTGCTTAACTGGGCGTTAGTTCCAGAGTTTGATACTACATACACTATGGGATCTAAGGCGGCGCCCTGCTTCGAGTTTCCTACTATGAACCGAGTATCGCCACAGTAGTGCCGTGCCATGAAGCTTGCCAACTCGAGTAATAAGGAGCTGCTATTGCACACAGGTGCCAGCCGTTTTGTGTGACTCTACCATACAGTATGCGTATCTGCTGTGGCTGTACTTACGAACTGAGCTAATACTGCTTGGCGCGAAGGCAATGCTGCATTGTTTGTTTCATATGTGTCAACTAAGGTTCTGTTTTTGACTATTCCGAGGATGGTCCAACCGTGTTGATTAACGGCCCAAGATATCACGGAAGTCAGTGCCGCGACTACGTGAGCCACTCACTACATGTTCTTGTTTGAATTGAATGGACCGTGGCCGACTGGGAATAAAGCATATCATATCGGTATATATAATGCGCCCTTCGCTGTGTTTGCTCCCAGAGCGCATTTATATTCCCGCTTTATGTACCTCAATTACCACTTGTTTGCCTATCGGGAGGCAACCTTGTAGCCTTGGGGGAAGTAGCAGCGATCGGGAATATACCTCGCTTCTGCATGGCAGACGTAACAAGCTTTTGAATCAGTTAAGCAATTCCACAGCATGAAAAGAAGAGTCAGGTTTGTGTAGTGGCCATCCTTTGGTTCATCAACCAGCCGCCAGTGAGGACAAGCCAGAAAGCCAGCCAGCAGCAAAAGTCGTCTGCAGCAAGCAACTTACATCCCAACTTATGACAAGATGTAGATAGATCCATCCTGATTGTAAGCACAGCCTCCGGGTGGCCCACATGCACCGGCCGAGCGGCGGTGATGACGGTGGGCCGCAGCTGGACTGTCAGGCCCAGTCCATAGCTCTCTCTCTACTCACGAACGTGTGTTGTAAGATGGGACTCATAGAGAGAGCCACGCTCGGATTAATGGCGGCTGCCCGAGTATAATTGTAGCGACGAGAATAGGGGACATAGGCTTACAATGCAGGAATAGCTTCAACCTCCCGCAGTCACGCGGCTGGCGCTTTGGCTCGTTGGAAAACATCGGCTTGCTTGCCTGGCTGGGCCGCCAAGGCTGGGAAGTCAGAATGGATGACGTCGGGTAGCTAGGAGACCCCTTGACTAGGGAGACAAAAACGGGGACGCCGTGAGTTTGAGTAAGAAACACTTGCTTTGAGATTAAAAAAAAGAATGCCAAACCGTCCGAAATCCGAGCATTACTAAAGAGACGCCGCCCTCGACTTGTTTTTGCTTCTTTTTGTGTGGAAGGCTGGCCTTTGAGTTCTTGCTAAGTCAGGGGAAGTCTGTTTGACATGCTGTCGCAAGTGTTTGGGGTTTTTACTTATTCCACGAGAATATGGCTGTGTTGTCTAAAACGGTCGTCAGTCAACAGGGAACTTCCAACCCCCTGTAATCTGTATAACGCACAGGATCGTTATGACAAGATTCCAAAAAAGCTTATTTGGTAGGACTTCGTACGACGCAGGCTGACTTACCTAGACAGACAGGTAGAACAGACTCGTGCCGAGTTGCTGTGTGAAACCTCGTGTTCGTGCCACACCTCTGCTGCGGGCTGTAGGGAGATGCACCACCTACCGAATTAGGCAAGAACTAACTGGCGGGCGAGTATTGCCACTGGCTGAATGAAGACCTTCTGTACGCCAACCCGCCAACTTTGGTTGGTCGGTAGCTTGTGGTGAGATATCGGGCGGGGATAACCTCTCGAGCGCGTTGCACGACTGCCTCCATAGCTGCCGACAGATCCGATGTTGATTCGTACTTACATCTACTGTATGTCGAAAAAGGGAGCCGGCAAGCCGGATTCACGACAACATTCGATCCAGAATACGGGACAGACTCAGGCTGTCACGTTTGTGTTTCGATAGCCACAAAGCATAAAGTCGACCCGAGCCTTTTGGCAAAGCCTTCACATCCTTCTTGGCCCTGGGCAATTGGCAAGCATGACCATAGATACCCTCCCTTGCTTCAGGTTGTTGGAGATGCACCTGTAATGTGCCGTATACAAGAGACTAGAAGAATATAATCCCATCGTCCAAATTCATCAAATTGAGGACGGCTTAATCAAGTGAAGACAAATTCGCACAGCAGTTTGCCAGCCCAACGCAGATCCGAGCACGGGAGGCTATCCTTCAATGTTACACGCTACTGCACCTAACCCATGTCATGAATATCTCTATCTCGTTACCAGAGGGCAGCGGAGCGATATGGATGTAGACTCTTAACCAACAACAAGCTAGAGAAGACTAGACTCAGACTATATACTATGGTCACGATCGGTTTTCCATGTTGCCCTGGCAAGCTGGATGCGTGAGAGCAAATCTTGATTCAATTGTGGGCTTTATGTAACCTACGGATTCTGAATACATACATAGTGTTGAGAGCTGCCAAGCTACCGAGATATGTTATGGAGAATATGCATTACCGGTAACGGGGAAAGGGGGTTGGAGCTTGTTCGTTGATGCGTAGGTAGCTGGCCGGGGAGACTCATATTAGCTTGATAGCCGCCACGCCGCATATTACCTCCAAGCACGTAAATGGTACTACAACCTATAGCCGGGACGTGGAGCTTCTGTTAGGTACAGTACTGGTGTACGGAGACGCGAGATAGAACCCACGAGCGTGTGCTGTCGTCATCAAAACAGACGGCTTCAATGCACTTTTTGCTAACTAGCGGAGGCCACTTTTATACGGCACAAGCTGCTGGGAAAAGCCAAGCTTTCCGCATCGGTTCCTTCAGAGCACCGATTCTGAATCAGCAGATACGAACATGTGGGCAAGAGAAGGATCGTATGTAAAGAACATACATTGCAATTTCTAGGCCAAGCAAAGAGCATTCCAAACAACTTCTTGAATGCAAGCATGCTTTCATACACCATGCTTGGCGAGATGGTCTTTACCAGATTGGAAAATCCTGCATGTGACGTCTACGCGGCAGACCAGGATGGCTCGGCAGGACGACTTCTGACTGGCTGGGGTGGGATATCAGTGCAGCAAGCCACTGCAACGGAGATTGATACCGGAGGCATGTACGGGAAATGGGCTTCTTGCCATAATCTCTGCTACCTATGCTAGCCGCAGTCGATCATTGCTACGCTACAGAGTATCCCAAACGGAGTAATAGCAAGCAAGTAAAGCTTCCCAGATAAAGGAGATACAGTAAGTATGTACTTATCGAAAACGATCGAATAGTAGGTAGGTAGTGATAGAGGAGAGAGACTGTACGTCAATTACGGCAGGGGCCAACCATCCTATTTTCCCGGAATAGCAACCGTCCTAATAACCTTGCTTCTTACATAAGGAGGTGGGTGTTGCAGATTGACGATTTGACGAAGCAGACAGCGCAGACAAGCCGAGCAAAACGAACGAAGGATCCAAGAGAGCGGCTATCAGAAGGACGGAACGACGTCTTTCCCAGTAGCCAGTCAGTACGAGATTGTTCTGTGGATTGAGCAAAATCAAGGCCAATTGAAACACTGTGAGCGGGGGCGAATCTAGTCCGGCCAGTCGATCCTCGAGCCAGTCGCTACAATCGCACGCTGCTTGGCTGCTGGCTGGTACGCAGTGAAAATGACCGACACGGCGATATCATCCAACTTCTGGAAAGTATCGACAGGGGGTGAGCAGAGTGAAGCAGAGTGCGGCCGGAGCTGATGCTGTGGATGGATGTACCCATTACTTGGACGGCCCCAGCAACCCTCTCTAACAGACTCCGCTATTAACATCAGCGTGTACCTAGGTCCTACCCAGACGGGGGGCCGGGGATGCAAAGAGGAATTAATCTCGCCAATTGCAGATGTTGATATGAAAGCTGCGACACTGTGGGAGACCAACGACGCACACGCCATACACAGCAGAGAGCACACACCCCCAGACAGGCTTGTTGACTCGACTGCTTCGGCCTTGGCTGCTTGGTTCATTCCATCCAATGCTTCCAGATATAATCGATACAGTAAATCGAGCTTTTTTTTTTTTTCTTTTTTTTTCTCGACGGAATAGACTCACAGGACCTCACCGCGCCACCAAGCGACCGCTTTTGTTGGTCGTTGCGAACACTGGAGCTCGTCGGGCCTGTTAAGATGACCACTCGATGCTAGGCAATCTCGTACAAGGAAATGTTCCTATGTAGGCTGGACCGGCAGGGTGGCAGGGTAGGCAGATACTGGAGCCCACATCAGGTTTAGCAGGGCCAAGGTACAGTGCAATAATGTTGCAGTACCTGACCTTTTTTAAAGCACACACCCTTGCATAGTGGATGATTAGATTTCATGTGCTTTTATGGGAAGATTGGGGACGTTGATGGGGTAGCGGTACTTGTGGTAGAGCGACGCGCGTGGTGCGATTTGCAAGTCCATTTGGTGCCCATTTGCCCACTTCCCTCACTCCAGTGACTCCCTCCCTCCCGCTCGCATGTTCCTGGATCCCACCCCCTTTAGACCCGCCCGGTTTTATTTTCTACCCATTGCCTCCCATCCCCAAAAGGCCACTTGAATTCCAAAACGTTTCGGCTTCTCCTGACGTGAATGACCTTTTCCTCCTTCCATAAACCTTCTCCCTCCCATTTTCCCCTTCGGATTCATTCGTTTGTCGATATTCCTGTCAGTAACAGAGGAAGAGCACTCGCTCCATAGCTTCCTCGCTTTAATAACTTCTCTCTCAATCCCGTCAACTCTACCGCCAACCCGCCGTTTTTCGTCTATATCGAAGAGCCGCCCGCCCAGGAAGATTTCACCCAGCAAACCAACCAGCTCGATATCCCGATCCTCAACCTAACTCAAAACCACATCGACCGAGTCACGAGACGATTAATTCCCTTTGGTTGTGAAGTAGAAGAGTCCATTCCAACCAGTGGTACTACTTCAGTTTCGGAGTTTTTGTGTAAGAAAAGCAGCAAAAGGTTTGTGCATCCATGTTTTCTCTTCACTATCCCATGACGGTTTTGCTCTTGCACATACACACCAAGTTCGAGGGCAGTCATACCTAGTATTCGCAAATCAACCACCACCAGGCTCCAGCAGTCACGCAAGCTACAGGCCAGCGACTTGGAGATCAATTGGAGACAGGACGCGCGTTCCGCATATCATCCCAAATGCAGAAGCTGCTGCTTGGGGTGCCACGATTTGAAAAGGTCTGGACTGCCATGCCATGCCGGGAAGCGGCTTCGTCTTCCTGCCCAGGAACGCACTATTGTGGCTCTACTTCCTAGCGTGCAATAGCTAGCAAGTGGTGTGTACCGTGGGAGTCGTTGGTCGGGTCAACCGCCATTGGCGAATGACAGTCATCCCATCATCCCATTGTATCAGCAACCACTGTCAAGCTAGCCAGGAGGCCTAGCTTCTTGCACGCTATTGACTAGAGCCACAGTTGAGTTGCGACTCCAAAAGGGGGGCCCGGATACTGCTCGCCGATTGAAAATGTGGCCTGCAATTGTCTAGGGCCTGGTTCCTGCAGCATGCTGTTTCCACATTGTCTTCTGCATGGCGCTCTGCTTGGTACAAGAGGATGGCTCCGCTTGAAGCAACGGGTTGTTTGGAAGTCTCCATAACAACTCTGGACATCCCAACTGGGCCACCTTTTGTTGTAGTAAACAAACGGCAGTGCAGTCACTGCTAATCACAACGACTTGGGCCGCCCTTGCCTTGATCAGCGACCGCGAATGACTCCTGCTGGTTGAAGCGGACCCGGCTGCTTCAAATAACGAGCAGCGCATTTCGGAATTATTCTTGTATTCATTTCCTCCCCCAACATAGCCAATCCGGTCAGGAAATCCACCTGCCTTTGAGCAAAGTCAACATTGATTTTTGGAGCACACTACACTCAACTTTTCGAGATATTTATTTCCACAACCGTCACCGTCCCTGTCTCATCAATCGTTCGTGGAAACAGAACTGACAAGAATCTACGAAAAACAGTTTATCAAGATGTTCACCAAGCAAATTGTTTCGGCGATTGCCGCCTTTGGCTTGGCTACTGGTAAGTTTCCGAAACCCAATCACCGCGGTTTACTTTCGATTACTAACAAGAACATTTGCAGGCGCCATGGCCGTCGACTGCAAGGATGACAACATCAAGATCTCATCTTCCGGCGATGCTACTCAGCTCGGTAACTGCAAGGGTGGTGTTAAGGGCAGCGTTACTATTACCCCCGGCGATGCTGAGCTCGACTTCGGCAACTTGGAGTCAATTGGTGGAGACTTGACATGCGAAAACAACGGCGTCATCATCAGCCTCAAGGCTGGGTCGCTGACCTCGATCGGCAAGGAATTCCGCCTTCAGAACGCCACTCAGCTTTCCAACTTGGCTTTCACCAAGTTGAACTCCGTCGGCAGTCTTAAGTTCTTGTCTCTGAACGGCCTTACTGCCCTCAACTTTGGCTCGGAGGGTATCAAGGAGGCTGATACCGTTATCATCTCTGATACCCGTCTGAGCAGCTTGGAGGGTATCAACGTTGAGACGGTCAAGGATTTGGACATCAACAACAACAAGTTCCTCACCAAATTCACTTCCAGCATCAAGAGCTTGAGCAACCTCCTCAACATCAACGCCAACGGCCTGAAGCTGAGCGTCGAGATGCCCAACATTGAGTGGCTTGCCAATGCTACTATCTCTAACGTCACCGAGTACTCCAGCCCCTCTCTGGCTACCGTCAACGGCTCTCTTCGCTTCGACTCCAACTTCTTCGAGTCTGTCTCTCTTCTCAACCTGACTGAGATCCAGACTGGTGATCTGTCTTTCGTTGGCAACTCCGCCGTCAAGAACATCAGCTTCCCTCAGTTGACCAAGGTCGGTGGTGGTTTCACCATTGCGAACAACACCGAGCTCGAGAAGCTCACCTCATTCCCCAAGCTGGCTATGATTGGTGGTGCTGTCCGTCTCCGAGGCTCGTTCGATGATGTCAAGCTCCCTGCCCTTGATGATGTCCGCGGTGTCTTCCAGATCACCTCTACCGAGAACATCCAGTCTTCTTGCGACGAGTTCAAGAAGCTTGGCAACAAGGTCGCTGGTGATGGTGGCAACATTGACTGCACCAGCAACAACCAGAACGCCAACAACGACACCTCCAGCACTGGCGAGAGTGACGGCAGCTCGGACGACAAGAGCGGTGCCTCTTCCATGTCCATGAGCATGTCTACTGTCTTCAGCCTGGCCACTGTTGGTGCCCTTGTCACCTTCTTCCTGTAAAGGGGATGAATTGAGTAAAAGTGCTGGGGAGTTGGATTTTGGAGGCGTTTGCAAACTTTTCCCTTCCAGTGTATGCAGAACTCTCGTCATTGTCATTTCTTTAGCCTCGTGTCTGCAAGTTGGGCTACGTACAAGGATCCACTAGACTTTAATACCGACGCATCTGTAACCGAAGCTTTATTGTTTCCTTGGTGGCGTTTCTCGAGTGCTCAACACCGTCGCATCGAACAGAAAGGCAGCCATTCTTTACGACCCTTGTCCCCACGACGAGAAACGATACATGAATCGGGGTAGTCGTGCTCTCACTACCTGACACTGGGGTGGTTGGAGCTTGTAGTGAGTAGGTAAGGAGATGAGGGGGCGGCGTACTAGATTGTTGTTGGTTGGAAAGGCGATGCGGTGTATATCATAGATTGTAGAGAAGACAGGTAGCAGGACGCAATAACAATCCGTTCTTCTACACTCGGTTAACCGTCGTAACTCCTATGTGTATCCTTCGGTGTCCAGCCCAGTTGAGGTCGCGCACGAGTCACGGTAGATCTAGTAGGGCAGTCTCCCCAGTCTTTGGGGGTTTCGAATACATACATTTCGAACGTAAATGTACATTCCATTCTGTACATCATTATTGATTGATATGCCTAAGAATCTGGCCTGTCTTTTACTTCTGTCTTCCTCACTCTTGGGGAAGAAGTAGGCTGGGCTTTTCCCCTTCGCTTGTTGACAGACCCCCACACTGCAGCAATGTATTACACCACAGCAGGGGGTTTGCTATTAACTGAATACCCTCTTCCCCCCTCTTCTCCGGGCGACTATATATCTACTCCAAGGAAAAGTTAGGCCAGCTGCTGTGGTACTACTTGTGCTGGTTACATGAGAGACTCCCAGGTGTAATGTGAGATCCAGCACTTCAAGTGTAACTGTCACCACGAAAGAAGGGGTACCAATAAGACATGAAGCCACCTTGTAGGAAGGTCGGTCGTTCGCTCGGGGATCATACCAAAACAACACGCATACATACACATTACATGGGCACAGGCACAGGCACAAGTAAACCCAGAGATCGGGTACGCTGTAGCAGCGGCACGCCATGCCAAATAACGGGTGTACGACGAGGCAGATACGGAATCGAGCAATTTAGTTGAGCTTATTCATACCCTTCCACAACCAAAGGTGGTTTGTGGACGGCCATCGATCTGGTGACCACCTTTCATGCGTGTGTCTCATCCCAGCAGGTCGGTAAACGGGCGGCCTCGCCATCTGGCCACCCACGGCCACCAGGAACGAGACCCTCGTCGACGACGTGGTTTCACCAAGTACCCCTGCGCGAAATTTTCGCTCAACGCTCCCAGGATCTCACCACTTCTTAAAGAAAATAATGCTTCACGGCCTCGTTGGCAATGAGTATTCCGGCCAAGGAACATCTCTCATTCTTTTTTCTACTCGTAGACACCCTTCTCGAAGGCCTCCAGGTCGTAGTACTGCGGCTCAATGGCACTCCCTGCGAAGACGCGGCCGTCTAAGGCATTGACAGCCCGGAGCGCGCTCACCTGGTCCACGAACTTGATGTAGACGTTGTGGCCCTGGACGTCGATGTACAGCCGCTCCACCCGGCCGTAGTTGTCGCCGCACTCCTCGCCGATCTCCTGGCCCAGCCCCTCCTCGACCTCGTGCTGCAGGTCCTCGATGTTGTCAAGCATGCGGCGCAGCACGATGGCGGGCGAGATGGGGCCGAATTTGCCGACACTGCTGCTGCTAGCGGCGACGCCATCGTTGGGCCCCTTCTTGCCGTTATTGCGGGATGCATCGATGATGCGTCCGCGGCCGCCTGGTTCGGCCCAGCCGCCGCCCTCGGAGTCGGGACGCTTGCGCCGCTTCTCGACCTGCACCCGTAGGGGCTGCGCGATGCCGCTGCTGTCTGCGCCGAGGCCTTGGCCCTTGGACCAGCCGTACTTGGACATGAGACGGGCCGCAAACCCTCTCTGGCCGGGGAGGTTGCTGCGCGGCGCGTCGTCGGCATCGGCAGCAGCGGCTTCTGGCTCGTCCACGTCCATTGGCTCCGCGTCGTTCTCCGGTGCTGCTAGCACGGGAGCGGAAGGCTCTGGCTGTACATAGCGCACGGGCGCTCGAGATATGGTGGACGCATCGGGTTCGGGTGGTGGTGGCGGTGGCGCAGCTGCCCCGTTTGATGGATTGGGAGGCGGAGGTGGAGGAGGCGAAAGGGACGAGGGCGGTGGAGGAATGGCCACTGCCTGAGATAGAGCCAGTCGACGCGCATATGCATCGTCGCCTGTTTTGTCGTCTTGTATAGTAGCGCGCGGTGGTGACCTGAGCGGTGGGGCGAAGGCGTATGAATTGGGCGGCGCAAACTGGTCTGGAGCGGAGATATAATCAGTATATAGACGTGGGATGAGAGAATATAAGAGTTTTAACTTACTTGCCATGGGCCTGTCGTTGCCGCCGCCCTCATCGCTGCTACTCCAGCTGGACTGCCTCTTCGCCGGGCGTCTATGCCGGTATAGCAATGCCTTCCATTCCTGTACCTCCCGTATGCGCTCGTCGCTGCGCAGATACTCGTCTACGTTGGTCGGTCTGGAAGGATCGTAGATCTCGTCCCAATCGGTCTCGACAGGCGCTGCCTCCTTGGACTTCTTCTTCTTCTTGCGGCCGCCCCTCGGCCGCTTCTCCTCGCTGGCGTACATCCAGTCGTCGTCCTCGGTCGCCGCCCAGTCGGCCAGGGAGCTCTTGACCGGCGGCGGCGCATGGCTGGCCGCGGCCGGCGCATTACTCGTCGCAGCAGTCGTTGTCCCGGCGGGTGGGGCTTTGGGAAAGCCGACCTTGGGCTTTTGCGCCGTCTTCTGTTGCGGACGTCGGATGGGCTGGAAATGCAGCGCGGGATTGACGGTGGGCTTCTTCGAGGCGGCGGCCGCCGCCTCTTGGTCTTTGACGGCGCTCAGGGCCTCGTGCGAGACGACGGGGGCGCGCGATATCGAGGCAGAGGAGTCGGCTGGGGGGTCGAGCAGGTCGGCGTAGAGAGACAGGCCGCCACCGCCTGGTCGCGGCGGAGGAGGCGGCTGTTCTGACATGGCAGAACGGGGGGGGCGTCAGGAGAAGAGCTGTGTGTGCTATGTAGAAATCGTCTTTGGTCCTTGTTGATTGGGCCAGGATGACGAAGCTGGAATTGGAGAGGTTCGGGATTTGACTGTCGAACAGAGCCTCGCGATCTTGGCAATGGAGCTGAAAGCTTGGGGATGCAGGGATCAATACGTAAGTACAGGCCGTTACAACCGATCCGGCCAGCCAAACAGGTACCTAACCCCCCAAACCCCTCCTAAACCCAGCCTGTCCAACCCGAGTAGCCGGTCTTGCTGCTTACCTACAGTGCTGCAATGCGCCCCATTCTCGGCATGAATTTGTTGGAAATGTACGCGCATGCAAGGCCAAGCTTCGATGCGTTGGCCGCCCATGTCGACTTTCTTTTGGAAGTTGAAGCTGACCGCCTAGCAATTGCAGGCCAGCAACAGTTACACGCTTGCAAGATCTGTGTAACAAACATACGACGGGATCGTCCGAATGCCGAAGCAGGAACCGGCAAGGTCTCATCGTCCCAACTGAGGGTCTGGGGGTCCAGTACTTACTTACTCAAGTTACTTAAGAGGACCGGATTGCGACATCTTCGCCATGCCGATTTGTCTTCCGATCTGGACCCTTCTTTCCTTCTTATCTACTCGAACACTTGATTGCTTACTTGTTTGATAGATCGGAGATCCATCTGCCTGTAATCTTGTACACATCTAAAAAGCTGCTAATACTAGAAAGCCCAGTCGTCTGGCCTGAATCACTTTGTCAACCTCTCCCCGGTATACTTGCTAGGTACATAATAGCTTGAGCCATTTGCTTTGCTTTTTTAGCCTCACACTGTTGTCTAGCTACCTCCTACCTTAAGCTAAGAGCTCTATCCATACACAGACCGCCACCATGTCGACCAGCCCGACTCTCCGCTCCGAAATCCACGGCGATGACAAAGCCGTCGCCGTCATAGTTCCGTCCAAGCCCACTCCCCTCACCGTCACCTACGGCGGCCTCGAGAGCGAGTGCCTCTCCTTCCAGCGCAAGCTGGCCGAGCTCGGCATCGGCCAGGCCTCGGCGGTCTCCATAGCCACGGTGAACTCGTACGAGTTTATCGTCTCCTTCCTCGCGACCTCGTGGCAGCGGGCCATCGCCGCGCCCCTGAACCCGGCCTACAAGCAAGAGGAATTCGAGTTCTACATTGACGACCTCAAGTCCGCCATCGTCCTCGTGCCCCGCGGCGCCCACGAGGCCGGCACGCCCGCCGTCCGCGCCGCTCAGAAATACAGTGCGGCCATTGCCGAGTGCTACTGGGACGACGTGAAGAACGAAGTGGCGCTGGACGTCAAGGAATTGGGTCAGTTGAAGGGTAAGTCGCAGGAGAAGGTGCTGGAAGCACAGTCCAACGATATTGCCTCGTCTTGCATACAAGGTAAGCAAGGTCCCATATGGGAACTGAGTTGGCATCGATACTGATTTGCAACTTCCTCTGCTCAGTGGAACTACTGGGAGACCCAAAGCTGTAAGTCCGGTCTCGATCCTCGATTCCAGATGGGATAGGGACACTAATGTTGGGGATAGGTACCATTAACACACAGCAACTTGACTCGAACTATGGGTGAGTTCTCAGTGACATGGGTTTTCTGCTGAAGTTTTCCGCGGCCGGTATACATGGTCGGAGTTGAGGGTTAATGGACTAATGTGAGACCTTAGAGAACATCCGTGGTACCTACCAGCTCACTCAAGAGGATCGCACCATGCTGGTCATGCCCCTTTTCCACGTCCACGGGCTCATGTGCGCTCTCCTCGCGCCCCTGTCTACTGGCGGTTCCGTGGTGGTGCCGGCCAAGTTCTCGGCGTCCGAGTTCTGGGTCGATTTCGTTGAGCACAAGGCGAATTGGTACACGGCCGTACCCACAATCCACCAGATCCTGCTCAAGTCGCCCATCCCCGACCCGGTGCCGCAGATCCGCTTCATCCGGTCCTGCTCCTCGCCGCTGTCGCCCGCCGTCTTCGAGAAGCTCGAGGCCACCTTCCACGCGCCCGTGCTCGAGGCCTACGCCATGACCGAGGCCGCCCACCAGATGACGTCGAACCCGCTGCCGCCGGCGCAGCGCAAGCCCGGCACCGTCGGTCTGGGCCAGGGCGTCGAGGTCAAGATCCTCGGCGACAGCGGCGACGAGGTGGCCCGCGGCGCCGAGGGCGAGATCTGCATCCGGGGCCCCAACGTGACGGCGGGCTACCTCAACAACCCGGACGCGAACGCGTCCTCGTTCCACCGGCCGTCGGGCTTCTTCCGCACGGGCGACCAGGGCCGCCTCGACGAGGACGGCTACGTCGTCATCACGGGCCGCATCAAGGAGCTCATCAACAAGGGCGGCGAGAAGATCAGCCCCATCGAGCTCGACAACGTGCTCGCGCGCCACCCCGCCATCGCCGAGGCCGTCAGCTTCGCCATCCCCGACGAGATGTACGGCCAGGAGATCGGCGTCGCCGTCGTGCTCCGGCCCGGCGAGACGCTGGACGAGGCCGGGCTGCGGGCGTGGACGGCGGAGAAGGTGGCCAAGTTCAAGGTCCCGAAAAAGGTGAGTAGCGTCGCGCAAATGCTATTCTATAGTGATAGCCTTTTCCTTTCAATGGCCAGAGTGGAAATAACTGACAATGTCGAATGGGATAAACGCAGGTCTACTTCACCGAGGTCATGCCCAAGACGGCCACTGGCAAGATCCAGAGGCGCATTGTAGCCGACACAATGCAAAAGCAGGATGGGGCCAGGCTGTAATATGAATGATGATATTTTACAGTGCGCTTGATTTGGACTTGGTACACATAAGTATAGACTATGAATAGAGGGGAATACCTCCTCGGATCCGTTATTGAAGAGGTTACGAGTCAAAAAGGACAGATTATGATCACTTGAATACAAAAAGCCTGCAACGTATATTCGTATGCATAAAAATATGTGCTTCATTTGTATGCTGTTTACAAGCAGTAGGAGAGGGGTATCTTTTTTGAGCTTTTGGCCCCCGTAAAACTCCAAAACTTCTCGCACCAAACCTCGGGCCCTCTCATGCAGTGAGGGCAAGGGAGAGCACCGCGAGCTGTGCGATAGGAATTGGGGGGTTTGTTATAACCAATACAGGTATGATATATTCAACAGTAAAAACAGAGTCTCAAACACCCCTGGCCATCCATGACCACCAGTTTCATCCCACCACCAAGGTACGCCGCCTGCCCGTGATCCAATCGATTTGAAAGGAGACGGGAATAAATGTAAAATGAAAATAACTCCCGAAAATGCCTGTGGTTTGAAAATGTTGCGCTGTTCGCTTTGCCATTGAAAAATTTCGCGTAAGAGGTCGTGTCATGTCGTGTCATGCTGCATGCAGCTTACAACCCTGCACCACCCACCCTCAAAAGTGGTGACTTGATGATGCCATTGCTGCCATATAAAAAAAGTCGCGGTAATGAAAGCAGTACAGTGAGAGGAGAGAAATTGCCGAATAGAGAGATGGAGGGAAATCAGCCCATGGAGAAAAAGGCATCCTCGTCCTCATCCCATTCAGCATAGGTGCTTGCTGCTCCTGGTGAGTTCCAGTTGGCAGCATCGGTGGTTGCGGCTGCTGCTGCCTCTGGCATAGATAGCTGTGGCGAGGATGAGGAGGAGCGCGCAGGAACAGTATGGATTTCGTTGATCGTGGCCTCCTGCCGGCTCACTTCGGCCTCTGCCCGCTGCGTGGACAGGCGCACCGCCTGCTCGAGGGATGCGTAGACCATGACGGGGACAGCGTATCCGCTGCTGTAGTCGATCACCTGGAAGGGCTCCGCCTCGTCCTCGGGCGCGCTCGAGACGGAGGAGACGACGGACCCGCAGTCCGAAAAGACGGATTGGGCATCGTCGTCGTCGTCCTCTTCCTCGGAGTCATCATCGTACGACTCGTAGGCCTCGTCGTACGACGCGAGTGTGGAGGAGGCGGGATAGTGGCTGTGGGGAATTATGGGCGATGAGGGGAAAGAGTTCACCAGCAACGTGGGGGAGGTGAGCTCCAGCGGCTTCGTGACGAAGGACTTGATCACGAGCTGGGACGGGTAGTCCTGGATCTGGTGGGAAATGGCCATGGTGAGTTGACTTGTGTGAGTGTGTACGATTCTTTCTTCCCGGCGAGAGTGAGAGAAAGCGGCTTTGAGGTTGTGGTTGTAGTTGTTGTTATGGCAGCCGAATCTGTCTGTTTGTTCGTCGCGACGACGACGGTCAATATTGTATGCAGGTAGGGTTGGTAAGAATGAGTCGTATGTATGTAAAAGTAAGGTTTCCTGTCAAAAGTGTCGAGAGTTCTGCATGTCTCAGGCTCAGGGGAGGAATAGACGGGGAGAGGTATTTATGTCGAAGCTGTAGGGGGAAAGCTGGCTGCAGGAGAGAGCAGCAGGCCGAGAAGCTTATATTCAGCCAATTACAGGTCGGGCCTGTTGCGAGATGGGGAAGCGATGGAGGCAATTGGCCTATGAGATCAGATGACGGTAGCAACCGTGTTACCACCTCGCTATAATGCTGTGTGTCTTGTGTGTTGTTGTATGTATGTATCATGGGGTTCGCTCGGCTTGGCGGTGGGAGAGGCTTTCGGCATTACGAGCAGGCTGGCCCTGCAAGCCCTGGTGATCAATCGCGGTGAGCCACTCCCGTGATTTGATTTTTCTGTTGTTTTCATTTACTCTATTTAGCTCCTGGGCAAGTGTCCTGAGCTCCTGTGACATTTCCCCTCTGGCATTCCCGTGCCGATCTTCGGTGTGCAGCGAGAAACACAATCCACCGTCCCGCTCTAAGGTTAACCTTAGGTAGCAAATGGAGATGATATGAATTGGTGGCCGGGGTCGCGCCCACTCTTGGCATGGGAATATTGTATCATCAGTTGTTTGCGCGGCGGAACCTGGCAGGAATCCGGATCAGGGTCCAGGGCTCTTTAGCTTATTTTAGCACGGGTTGCGTAGTACTATGTAAGCGGCTGTCTGCGTATCAATCTACTGGCAGACTGGAGACTGGAGATGCCCAAAAGACGTTGTGCCCGGGCGTAATGAGATTGAGACAGATTGAGAGACATGTCTTATGCAAACTGCGCCCGCCCGCCATGTGAAGAGCCACACCCCCAGGCCGATGACGCACCAAGACCACCAAAGAGCCGATGATGACCGATGATAGCCCTATCAACTCAGCTGCCTAGCTGCTCTCTTTCTGTTTTCTTCACTGCGCTTTTCTTCTCTTGCAAATCTTTTTAGCTTGCCTTGGATTCGCTCGCTTTTAAACTGGGAATTCGGCCTCTTCGCGCTTATCTCTGAACAACGAAGCCACGAGGGAGACCACCGCTACTGAACAAGTCTGGTATGGTATGGTAGGTAGTAGTCCTGGTGTGTTTGCCAAGGTAAACCCTACCCTTTCTGTGCCACACGCCATGGGCTATTTTTCGAAAGAAAGAAAGAACAGAACATGCAGATCCATTTCACTGCACACAGCCCCTCGCTTTGCGTCTCGAAACGGTTCGCTATGCCAGAGGCCAAGACTTTGATATTTGATCACTCTTGGCGTTTGGAAATTTGTCTGGCCCCGGCAGTTGTTCACATGCATTCCGACTATTGGAACAAGTGATATGAGCCATTCTAGCCATACCGTGACGCCAAGAAACATTGGCTTGGCTGGTCTTGGCCGTGTTTTGGCCCGGTATCCGCATCCCACGGTAGATCATCTAATTAAGGAAACCAACGAAACAAGTACAACCAGCCATGTTTGGGATATTGGACAAACGAACTGGTGAGTGCTCGGGTCCAAGGAGCTCCCCGTTGGATGCGGAGGATCCTTGATGAAGCTCTGTCTCATGCCCGCGGGGGTTTCATATGTGCATTTCCATGTTGTATTGGGGGGTTGGGAGGGGTCCAACTCAATATATACATGCCATCAGGGAATGCTCCTTCATTCTTGGACCGGGACAAAATGCGCCATGAGCTCCGGCTTCTTCCACATGAAGCGCATCTTGCATCCTGCAATCCAGTCGTATCCCTTATTCTGGTCGGCCTCCAAGACCCAGTCATAGCGATATATCAGCTTGGCCAACGTGATGCCCATCTCAAGCCATGATAGGTTGATGCCCAGGCACGCCCGCGGGCCAATGCTGAACGGCGCCGAGTAGGGCTTCTCCCTCTGCTTTCGCTCGCCTAGCCAACGCTCGGGCTCGAATGCATCGGGGGCAGGGATGCACCGTGGATCGCGGCTCATGGCAAACGGGGCTCCGGTGACCGCTGTGCCCTGAGGAACATAATGCCCATCCACGGATCCCCCGTGCGAGATGCGTGGGCCTCCAGTGAGCACAGGGGAGAACAGCCGCATCGACTCCTCAGAGCGGCGTTGAGATACGGCAGCTTGGCCGCTGCGTCGCCGGTGATGGCCTGGTAGGACCTGAAACTCGTACGGACTTCTTTCTGTAGCTCCTTGAGCGTGGCCGGGTTCGTCTTCAAGTACCAGAAGGTGGCAGCCAGTGCTGTTGAGCTCGTCTCTGCGCCAGCGGTCAAGAGCACGTTCGCCTCCGACGCCAGTTCGGCCTCGCTGAGTTCGCCGTGCTTCAGGGCATGGTCGAAGAAATCGTCTATGTGCGTGTCTCCCATGTCGATGTGCTTGCGCACTTTCTCATGCGAAGTAAATGGGAAAGACATTTGCTTAGTCTAAACTCAAATATATCTTCACAGAAACCTTGTATAAGGGTTAGGTAAGCTATACTCGTAGCTATATTTAAAAGCACCTGTGGCATGTTGAAAAGGAGAATGTTAAAGACACATAGTCAAATGAGCTAGCCCGGGGCAGGACAGACCGTCACAAAGCTATACCAGAAAGTATCGAACGACGAGGTTTACTTCTATTGCAGGTGTTGCTACTAGATCCTCTAAGACGTAGAAAGATAGTATCTAACATGTCACGAGGTCCCTTCGGCAAGCAGTTCTTCCATCGACTTATTGGGCAAACTGCTGGCGGCTGAGCTCAGACAGGAGGGCAAGACGACAGATAAAAGCAGCATTCGCTCAAGGAGACGATACCCGTTTCAATCTTGTAAATCAAGAAATTGATAGCCATACGACACAGCTGCAATGCCGTTCGCGAGACCCGATATGCAGGAAACCTGGAACTATCTATCGGGCGTTGTCGTCCATCGCGAGCCTTGGCCGCCCCAATCCCCGGCCAGGAGCAAGTACATCCCAGAGAAAGACCCATACAAGCCATTGTCATCGTCATGGCATGTACCCATTTTGCATGATGCTCTCGCGAGTTACTTCCTCATCTATTACGAGGTCACGCGAGCAGCCGATAGCTGCAGTAAGCTGCATTGTCATCAGACTGCTACCCAGCTGTGGGGAACTTGGAAGGTGAGGAACGAGAGGAGAAGATCAGGCTTACGAGCTACACCCAGCAAAGTTTGAACTGCTCAGATGAGGCAGAATCGATACATCCATTCCAATCGGGGAAACAAAGTGACGGGACGTTGCCGATGCGAATGTGCTCAGCCAAGGGGACGCCACAAGGAGACCATTACCCAGTCGGTTTTTCCAGCCCTCGGTTCTCCTGAGCATAGTCACCCTCGATATGGCATACTACTCAAGAACTTGCGTCTCGCTAATAAGCCATTTTTCCACCTATACTCTGTAGCCTGGAAACAACCGGCGATGGGGTGGCGGTATCGACACAGCCTCACTGCTCTGCTCTGTCTTTGGGTTTGTGTTGTGTGACGAACCATTCTCGAGTCACTTCGAGCCACATCAAGCCTGAAGATTATTTTTGCAAAAGTTGGACTCAAATCTCTCTGTTTGGTCAGTTTGTTCGCAAACTGATCGCGAGGTCTGGTTTCCCAGGGGTCCCGCTACAACTTCTCAACCGCCTCGCAGACAATATCGACTGTGACTTTAACAAGCTAACCACAATAGCCAAAGCCACACAACTTGAGCTTGGCCCCCGAATAGTTTGGGTAGTAGCACCAATAAGAATGGGATAATGATGCAGGTGCTGTTCGATGGCCGGGTCCAATGATCTGTGCTTGCTGCAAGCCTCTCACACAAGCCGGGCGTAATGTGACCAGGATGAGTATGCACTTGTGGATCATCCAAGAGCATCCGTGCCTCACCACCCCGATATAAGCTGCAACCGAACCTCGCAACATTAGCCTGAGGCATTGGAGCCTTGTATGGAGATGCCATCAGTAATAGTGGAGGTTGGAGCCAGAGGGTTGACAGCATCGTGACATGTGCTGTCCAATAGATGCGATGCCAATATCGTGTCGGGGAAACAGTGCTTCTCTCTTTCGAACCCGGATTCGCTGCGACGAATTCTTTATCCATAACATCTCATTAAAAACCAGCTGCATGGCCCCCAAAGCAGACGTGGCTGTCCCGAGGACCTGAGCCTTCTTACTATACTTCGCCTTATCATGACATTCCAATCCCGACACGACTCGACTTAGACATACTGCCGGATGAGGTGCGGGTACATGGCTTTCTCGATCCTGACCCAGACGCTGGGCCCCTCAGTGAAAATGAACGTATTAGGCAGTGATGCTTCGCTTGGGGCTCCGGCACGTAAGGGGTACATGTCGAAGACTCTCGATGAATTTCCTCGAATGATTCCCCCGCCTGCTCCATTGTGATCCAGGCTGCGGGTGGCTTTCCCATGACACCCAGGGGCTGATATACTTTGGCAGTATGCTCCTTCCCGTACTCCTGCATATCTACTTGCACTGCCTCCTGAATTCTCGTGGGCTTCGGATGAAGTCACCATAGAGAGGCCCCCACTCCATGTATCCGGTAGTTTTGCGGCAGGGTCAAATGTTATCCAAACAAGGACCTTTAGGGAGGTGCCATTTACCCCTCCCCCAGTGGCGTAGACAATCGATCGCTCGTCGTTTACCGCGTCGATATCCCCTTGGTGGTCTCTGGGGTTCATGATGCGAGATATCCGTTCCAAGGCTGGATCAGAACAGGGGTCCTCGGGCTCTCCTGGCCACATAATGACGCGGTTGTACACTTTCTCTTCTTTTTCTTTTTCACTAGTCTCTTGGGCGCTAGAGCTTGTCGGCATTGCCGGAATCTCTAGATATTTCGTCGCCATCTTTTTGCCAGCCCGTAGGCGCAGTCGCTGCGTGCATGCCGCTGATGACGAAGGGTCGTCCACCAAATCAAGGAACGTCCCACAAGAATAGAAGTACGAACGAAGGTGGGTTTTGCTCAGGCCGAATATTGTACCATCATCCCCAGCATGAACACCGCGCGGCGGTCGTAGTTTCGGGAGCATGTAGCTTGGGTTGCTGCTCGACTCGAGTAGCCTTGTCAAAGGAACGTCCGGAAGGTTGTTTTCTAATTCCTCGTCGGTCGTCCCCTCATTTTCGTCTCGAAAAACGACGTTGGTTGTATAGTAACTTCGTCGATTCCCACTCTGTCCGGTCAACCACTCCTTGCGGGATTCTACGATTCTCACTTGCCCTGTTGTCTCATCCTTCTCGAGCTTCAAAAAGCCCCATCGATCGTCTATAGGGCCCTCGTCATGCTGTCTTCGCCAGCTATCCCGATTCTTCATAATCTGTGTTTTATCAGGGTCCGGTTCGTCGAGGCGAAAACGAAAACAGTAGTAGTACGATGTCCAGTCGATCTCTTCTGGTTCGAAGGCTGTTTGGTTTGATAATCCATAGAGATAGCCGTCGATAATCTCGAAGCAGACAGTGGAATTGATCTCGTAACCGACAACATCGGACAGATGAATCTTTCTTCTCGACAAATGGCGCTCTGTGAGGTCGAAGAAGCGAAGCACCCATTTTTGAAAACCATCAGGTCCATACTCGGAATGAGTACCGTAGTAAAGATAAGATCCGCTGTTTCGGACGAACAGTCGTATTGTAGATTCGAGAAGAATTGCCCCAACTAGCTCTTGTTTGTCTGTGTTGAGAATCAAGAGCCAATTTTCCGGATCTGGGAGGTCGAGCGAGAAGAGGCAGCTTGTAATTCCTTCGGCACTGTGAATGACGTGAAACGTGTATTCGCGGCAATTTTTGGAGTGCGGGATAGCTTCGGCCGTAAGTCTGGGATGTCGACTACAGTTTCTTGTCCTGCTGGATTGTGTAGGTCTAAAATCCTGAGCCATCTTTGTGCTTGATCCTCGTACACGTAACACAACTTGCCACTTGAGTACATGTATGAGTCGGCAAGCCCGACCATAGCCACGATATAGGGGCGAGCGTCTGCTATCGCCCTTCGTCTTTTGACCAATCGTCTCAGCGCTCTTGCGTAGCGGCCGTCACGCACTGCTTGCTGCGCCTCCACAGAGTAAAGTGCTTTTGCCTAGATGAGATCAGTAAGCTGCACCCGACTGTTCCAGCAGCTGAGGGCAGGCTTACACAAACAATGGCTTTACAGAAGCTGTCTTCGATGATGAGATACCGGAAATGCCGACAGCAGAGGGACAAGTCGAAAATCTCCTCCAGGGTGAGGCTCATGGCGATGTTTGCCATCATCTCATAAGGCAGCTTTTTCAATGCCGACGAAAGTGGCCAGACCATCGAGGTCTCACTTCTCGACGACGTTACGTTCGCAGCTGAAGTGGAGAGCCGCTTCATCGTGCCGGAAGAGACCAAACCCACGCACCGAAGCCAATATCAACTGCTCTGAGTTCATAGCGAGGATCCATACGGCTAAGTTGATCCTGATTCAATCAAACTAAAGTGGACAACGCCCATGTAAGTAGTCAGGGCGATCGTGATAGGTTTTTCAGAAAGGGGCTCCCTGGCTGCCTTAATATATAGGCTAGGTTTTGCCGAGAAGGCTGAGAGAGCGCGAGAAGCCTAACCCCATGACCGAAAGCCAGGGCGGGTCGTCGACGAGGCTCGATTAGTTGATCGCCAACCCACATTGCGCCTTTCATTTTGCTTTCCCAACCCCCCTACAGCCTTGTTTCGTTTCCTAATCGCATGTCTAAGACTCTGTGCAAGAGGTATGGAAAGCGCAAGTGCGACTGTCATGGTTGTCCGTGGAACCATCGTGGAACTTAGCCGAAATGAAGGCGTGCCGAATTGATTGGGAAGCATACAAATCAATCAGCAATATTGACAGCAGCGAAGATGCAAGCAGAGCCTCACTAGAAACGAAATTAACTCCCAAGGGATCGTGGGGTGGGCTTCGTTGGATGCATCAACATTTGGATCGAGGGATAACCCGGGAAAGTCTGGTACATGTACCTGCCCGTATATAAAGGGTACATAGGTACATAAGTATCTTGACTTACACCCCAGGCCCCAGGGAGCAGAGCCTCAAAACTCTGTGGTAGGGGCATCCCCCTCCCGACCCATTGACTGGTTCCTTCCCTTGCCTGATCCTACCAGATGTACTATCGTATTAATGACACGAGCGCGTTCGTACCTTGGCACATATTGATATATTTGCTCACTATTTGATTTAGTTTCTTGGACAATTTTGTTTTTAAGGCTCAAATACCACCTGGCAATATTCATCTTTCTTGGTCAATCTGGACGATGCCCCTCCCTTATTCAGTACTTGCCCTGGGTTTGGTAGGTCGTTCTTCCTCAACGCTGCTGCGGTTCTTGATATCACACGTCAGCGGCTCAAAACAGGTCGAGCCGCATGATGTATCTGTAATGTGATTGTAATTCGAGCCCTGGTCCTCAAGCCCTGACCATTTAATTCGCTCAGCCGTTGACAAGAAGCACCAGTAGTTTCCCACATGACGCTGCTTTATAGACCAATGGCACGGTAGATCATCGCCCAGAGCAACATCTGCATCCGGCAAACGTGGTGAGCTGGGGGCCGCAAGGCTGTCGTAATTGTTGGAGTCTCACTCTGCCAGCAGATCGTGTCTGACAGGAGACGAGGCTCAGCCATATGGCCTATGGCTCAGGTGAGGCTGCGAAAACGGATGTTAACTCTCCTCAGAAATACTTTACGGACTATGGAGATCATCTGTTCTACGTCATTACGAACACCCTGAGTGCAGCATAAATGCATTTCACTGCAGGAAGCCCAGCTCTATACGAGGCCCAAGACTTTGTCATCCGCATCCAGGCCAATACGAACAATATTCGGGTCGGCATCTTGCCTCCCTTTCGGAGAGCAAGGTTGTATGACAAAAAACCTAGTGCTGTCAGCAATATCGATTTGTGAACACGGACTCTGAGCTATCCATTTCGCGCTTGATGGTTCGCCTGACTTTGGGGCTAAAGCGTCACATGCTGGTACCAGTTATGGGGGCCGATGCCAGGTTTTGGGGACCGAAGCATCACCGGAGAGGCTCCTTAATGATGAATCCGCTTTCTTCCGATCGGAATCAGCTCTAGCGGAAAAGGCTCAGGAAGACTGATCTTATAATCCGAGAACATGGCCAAATGGTAGCCTTCATTGCCCCCATCGAGCCAGGACATGCTCGCCATTACCCTCTCTGGGTCATAGCCTTCTACATACGAGCTAGACAAAGGTGATCTCTTGTCAGATTTGAGGCCGGCACCGATAGTAAACGACTCGCAATATACTGCAGAAGTTAACCCGAGAAGAGCGTAAGGCGTTCCACCGTCTAGCTCCAAGGCCAGAAAGTGCATTACTTGGCATATCACATGTGTATCCACGCCTGGCTGTGAGTAGTCTTTACATGATTCTCCTGACGTTGGAATGTTGCTAACACCGGGGACAGAGACTACTCTGTAGGGGGTATATGCCTTATTAACCGGGCGCTGTCTCCTCTCTTTTTCCTAGGCTTTGGATTTCCAGTTCATATCGAGATGGTGTGTCTCGCATCCTGCATTGGTGGATCATCGGAGAGACAGCTCCTTTGGCCTGAGCCGAGAATCAGGATGACAGGAGAGCAGTCTTGTTTGCCTTACAGGAACGTGGGATTATTGAGTGCCTCACAGGCGAGAAGCATGCCGCGTTCATGTCCACAGGACAGAAGACCTTCCCATCTATTCGGCAAGCCAGCAGAGAAGCAGCATGTGAGCCTTGTGCTCATTTCTCATAGCTGCACTGCAGTGACTGGCCAGGATTACAGGACGCCGCCAACGATTTATTCCAGATACTACATCGCATGCAATGATAGCCAGAGGCAGGAAAGTGCTTTCTTCACGAAAAGGAGATAAAACCCGGTTGTCATTCAGGCTTGCCCCTCTGCTACGCTTATCTTGGGCAGCCCTGGTTTGGATTGCCGAAGCCTCTGCCCACGTCTCCCAGCAGTCTCCCAACCGCTACAATGCATAACATAATATGTGCTGATTATGGTGGTGATACGTCAAAGCAACAGGAACCATATACACACAAGGACTGCCGGTCGATCAATGCCGTGCAACCCACCAGCCTGTCACCAGACAGAGTTGGACTGCCATTTGCTGGCTGCATGATTTCAAGGCGAACTCGGCCGAGAAGACATACCTCCAATGGACTGAAGCAGCGCTTTGAAGCAGTGGTATTTGATAGGTACAACATGACTTGTAGTAATAGAGACTCTGCTTCTCATAGGACGGATCGCTGGAAACATGTAAGCTGTGAAACATACACCATATAGGTATGCACTACCACATATGACTATAGTGGCAGTGACGTTCCATCAGGAGGCGGGCGCAGGACTGAAAACACTTCTCTTGACCTCGTTATTTGTGAGGTCAGCCATCGCGACTGAAGCTCAAACGCGTTGTGTGGTGGACTTGATGAGTCGTCAATCAGCGTATCGAAGGGCTCTGATCTGCATCGTCCTGTTGAGTAGCTCCACCAAACTTGGATCTAATGAGGAGTACTAAGTATAGTTTCAGTGCGTAAGAGTACTTGGCCAGAAGATGCGAACGTGAAGAGTAATGGATATCATATTGCCCAGTGAACAGACATCAAGTTGCTCTCATTATGGTGGGGCTATGTAGCTCTAGTAGGCTCAGCTCTTCGCTGGTGCGTCATTCCGTAAGTCAATGATGAAAAATCGACTGGAGGTTGCGTTTGAACCTGTCGCTTAACACATTCCAAACCCGAACGTCCTTGATTGATTATGGGAGGATGTGGCACTGAGGGATCTACGAGTGATGGGATCGTTGTTTACAGGGAAACCGAGCTATAGTGCTTTTGCGGCGGGCCTGAGTTACCAGTAATCCCCAAAGGACGAGACCGAAACGTGCGCGCGTGCAACATCGGCAGCATGGTGCTCGCTCTTACTGCGCTCAATAGAGCCTGCAGTCGACTGCTTCGTTCGCCGAATACTGCCTTGTTCTCCCCGGCTCGCGCCCAGCAGCTACCTGCGCGTATCCGACAAAATGCTACTATTGCGCCTTCGATATCCCCCGCCGCTGCTGCGCGACAGCAGCGTGTTCACGCGACCCCCGGACGACGACTCTTCTCCCAAACACCGCGCCGACCATACCAAAACTACGACCCCTACGATCCCCACGAGCGCCTGCGCAATGCGAAACCGCTGTTCACGAACCGAGGGTTCCGCGGCTTCATCCGCTCGCCGAGCACGCACACGGTCGCGGCCTTGGCTTTCCTGGGAGCGGTCGGGTTCTACTTTTACAACCTACAGACGGTCCCCGTCAGTGGGCGCAAGCGCTTCAACTGCTTCACCGAGGAGTCCGTCGAGGCCGTCAGCGAGCAGCAGGTCAAGAGGATCCAGTGGGAGGTCGAGCGGCAGGGCGGGCGGTTCCTGAGCGACTGGGATCCGCGCACCCGGATGGTGAAGAGGGTCATGAGGCGGCTCATTCCCGTCAGCGGCATGGAAGATTCGGACTGGGAGGTCCGAGTGATTGACGATCCACGTATGCAATGAAGCAGATAACCCTTGGGATAGTCAAACAGTCTATGCTAAGACAGTACTCAGGACAAGCAAATGCCTTCGTCCTGCCTGGCGGCAAGGTCTTTGTCTACAGCGGCATCATACCCATCGCCCGGAACGAGGATGGCCTGGCCGCCGTTCTCGGCCACGAGATCGCGCACAACCTCGCGCAGCACATCGGCGAACGCATGTCGGGGCAGATCGGCATCAACATACTGCTCGGCAGCTTCGTCCTACTGACAGCTCTATGGGGCGGCGCCATTCTCGGCACGCAGCTGTTCGGCGGCACGGTCCTGGATTTGCTCTTCTCGCGGCCCATGGGCCGCAAGCAGGAGACCGAGGCTGACTACATAGGACTACTGATGATGGCCGAAGCCTGCTACGACCCCGAGCAAGCCCTCGGCTTCTGGCAGAGAATGGAGTATATGGAGCACATGGAGCACCAACGAGAGGGCGCGCCACCGGAATGGATGAGCACACATCCTTCGGTAGGTTTTTTTTCTCTTAACCTTTCCGAAGAAGACTCTATGCCTAGCAAAATGGAAAGAATATGCTACTAACAAACATGGGCATCACGCAGAATCATAACCGAATCGAGAAGATCAAACAATGGCTACCTGAGGCAATGGATAAAAGGGCGCAAAGTGATTGCGCGGGCACTTCCGCTTTCGCCGGCAGGTTTAGAAGGGCTTTGGCGCAGGGCCTCATAATATAGTAGTACAAACGGGCATCATTCAACTCCTTTTGCATGTACATATTCGTTAGATGTGGCATGAGGGCGAAACATCCGTCAGTCTTCGTTCGATTTGAATATACAGACGCAGCTCGGACTATTAAGTCAGTTCTCAGATCGCACATAGATCCATGCATGATCGCAATTAATATCCGTGGAAACCGAGCGGCCGAGAGATTCCCGATGAGCGAGAAAGCTTGTTAAATTAAATACGGAACCGGGACAACGGCCATGCTTATCGCTGTAGTTGAATGCTATTACGTCCCTAATAAGAAGAACCTTACGATAGTGCGAAGCTATAGCGAACTCAGTACCTGCATATGACATTGGTAGGTATAGTCCCAGAACGGACTCAGATCAGGGGTTGGGGTAAGCTGCCACTGTCGCAACTCGGTAACCTTGGCGGGGGTGGCCAAGGCCCCAAGTGACGCAGGTTGCAGCAGCCCAGCCCAGCCAGCCCAGGTAGTCATGACCCTAGTTTGTCGGCGCCCGCAGGCGGTCTACTGTGCCGAGGTTCATTTCGGCCAGAGTGGTTCCAGCCTGTCCTATCGCATCGAACGTGATCCAACGCCCAAGTCGGGTCTCTCAAACGATTTTGGACTTGACTCTTCAACTACACAAAGAGAACCATATCCATCTTTACGAGTCAAAAGAAGGATCTCCCTTGACAGACATCACTGTTGCGACGAAAAGAATCGAAACTTTCTCCAGACCGAATCTGAATTCATTTGACTAACCAAGCCGCGGGCGCATTCATTGTAAATTCAACCAGCCAAAATGTCCAAGTCGTTTACGAAGAAGGATGTCGCGGAGCACAAGACCGAAGACCAAGGGATTTGGATCATCGTCGATGATGGTGTCTACGATGTAACAAGTAAGTGTGTACCGCGCCTTAGCCAGACAGTGGCCGTGACAGTCGGTCTGCGTTGCGCCGCTCCCAAGGCAACTCCCCTGAGCAAGCCATCTGATGACGATGACGATGTTGATCTCGAGCGGTCGGTGACTGACATGCGGTGTCCCCTTTTCAGAGTTTATTGACGAGCACCCAGGAGGTTCCAAGATCCTCAAGCGCATGGCCGGCAAAGACTCGACCAAACAGTTCTGGAAGTACCATGGAAAGAGCGTGATGGACAAGTACGGCCCGCGATTCAAGATCGGCACAGTCCAGGAGGAGGCCAAGCTATGATCGGACAACATGCGATGGCTCGGCAATGGGGGGATACGATAAACGAAGAATGGGCGAACTGCATTGCTGTATTGTTTTGGTGTAATGTTAAATATATACACCTTGGAGACGCTGGCTGTCCATTTATTTGTTGTTACCAACATTAGCGATATCTTTCGCAAGCGCTCATACTCCGTAGGGAGTGTGGAAACACGATAGAACTGATCCCCACATTCCAACGGATGGACCGCTTTCTTGTGATCCATAAAAACAAATAGAGATACGGATAGGATTGCGGTAAGAAAGTTAGAAAGGCTTTCTCGGTAAAGTATGTAACGGTGCTGCTGCTTGCGAAGAATGCAAGTAATACGGGATAAGAAGTTAGCCTTCGCCAATCCCTTGACGTCCATCTGCCCTCATGATTGCACATGCAGACCTTACCGTACATACATGTAGCATCCGCTGTGTGGCATGTGGTCATAGTTCGGCAGTACCGAGCCTGACCTCTGCTCACGACGGAAGGCCGGGAGCAAGCGTGACTTTCGTATTGCCAAGTCTGGGGTCCCAAATTGGGGAGACGCCTATTGGCCTACACCGTAGTCCTTGCGTCCCACCCTGGAGTTCTGGAGCGGTGACGTTGAGGCTTTTCCTAAAATGCTACCAGAACGCTTTGGGCTCGCGTGCGAGTGCAAGTATCCAACTGGCTGAATCGACACCCGAGATCGAATATGCCTCTCTTTTTGGAATCAGGTGACTAAGGACGATGCCGAGCATTGCCCTTCTTGACCGATCCCTCGTTCGAGATTGAGAAATAAGCGCTTGTCCTCTCCCCCTTATTTTCTTGGTCAAGCTTGCAAAGAGAAGGTGGTTTATTAGTGATTGATGAAGGCTGTCACACAGAGTCCGAGTACTGGTGAGGCAATATCTCGAGCTTTTACCTGCTGGTTCTGAGTCGACTGCAAGTCAGCAATTGACTCGCGAGACGAAGTCGGCTTTTTCCATAGGGTAGCTGGGTAGTTGGCTGGTTGGATGCTTGCGACAGTACCAGAGTGCCTCGAGTGCACAGTATTGCTGTAGCAATCGACACACCGAACCCTGACCGTCTGGAGATCCTACCCTAGATGGGGAAGACGTTTTTCCTCGGTGCTTTATTGGAGTGTACTTGGCCAGCCCGCGCGCAATGCCAGTAGAAACAGGTACCGGAAATTTGGCAGGGGTGTTCTCGTCGGGGCCCTCGACAACAATGCTTGAGTAAGGTAGTAGTAGTGAGTGGTTGGGTGGGTGTTATCGCTGTATCGGGGAGCAGCTAGCCCCGGTTGCCAGGTTGCTCTGGGCACTGGGCATCCCGCGGTAAACAGGCCGACAGCGCCCCCAGAGCTAAGCTCATTAGTGAGGGATCGCAGCTGCGGTATGATAACAGCTGAGAGTCTTGCACCTTGCCGTCCATATTTTGCTGCAGATGCCGCTCCCGATAAAGTTCAGGACTTCTAGCTGGGAGTCTGCAATCCTTCAACATTCCATCACAGCAACCTGAGGTCGAGCAAGCTTGCAAGGCGAACATGCAAGCTAATGCTCGACCCTAGCTCGTTCTAGCGTCATCCATCACCGTGCTAGGCTAGTGGGCACTGGAGTTGTGGGGCTCTCGGACGGCTGGACCAGCAGCAGTTTATCAATTCTGCTTGCCCTGGCAATCAAAACATCTGCTGGACAGAGGTGAAGCTCCGCCATCTCCGTGCTACCAGTGCTAGTTCTTTTCAATTTTGGAGAGTGGGTTCACAGTCCTGCGCGACTTTTCATTGCATACATCCTGACAAAGCCATCGCGCTCCTGAATCCTTGGAGAAGAAGAAGAAGAAGAATCATAATAATACATTGGTCGTGTTGCAATTGGAAAGCCTTCGTAAGAGATCACGATATCTTCTCGATCATCGACAGCGAGCTCGGGCCCAGACCAGGTAAGTCACGGCCTTTCTCTCTCCCTCTCTCTCTCCGCGCAGTCGTTCCCCTTGCCAGCAGAGCTTGGTTTTGCCGCACGGTGGTGGTGATATGCCCATGTTATGGCTTGTTATGGAATGGGTTACCATCTTATGGTGACAATAATTCCCGCCGTCACTCCATTTCCCGACCTATATCCATGTCCAAGTTATCCACCCCACGAGCGATCTAGCAGCACCCTGGCCCTCTGCTACGCGCCGTAGCGGTGCGTGGGACGCTGTCGAAATTCGCGCAGGCGAAAAGAGCGAGCGGCCTTGCACCTTGCCTGGTATTGTTATTAGTTACCAGTAGTGGTTTAGTGACATGAGTTGCGAGAGCACGCGAGGCAGAGTTTGCCGTTTCCCGTAATAGGTCAGCCAAGCTTTTCCTCGTTGATCTCTGACTCGGGCCTTACATATTGTTTTGCTCCCCCGCTAGCTACGTCTTCCTTCTCTTCCCTTTTTCTCTCTCTTCAACCGCTCGTCCTTGAACAAATCTCCCCGATCGTTGTGTGTTCGTTCAATACTTCGACAATTTTTGTCAAGGCGTGTGTCGTTCGCAGCCCGCAACTCCAAGCTCTGATTCCATCACCACAACAGAAGAGCCCAGCTCCTCCATATCAGACGGTACGATACGGCCTCTTTCTCTTCCCATCGGGCCTCTACTGCCGCCCATATGCATGCGCCCATAAAGCAAACCTCAATTCCGCCGCAGTTGCTCCTCAACCAAGATTGGCGTGCCTTCGCATCTTCTCGAGAACCTTATCTATGGAGCCATTGAGGTCCTAGACGCCCGGGAAAGATTACGACGGACCTGCAGTCTCGGCCGTGTTGATCTGGTAGCCAATGCACCTGTGTTAGCCACATGCGGCTTTTTCCAAGTGGAAGGTTACTACGACGAGCTTGTGGAATGGCGAAGCCCCATCGGCGTCCATCGGCGGATAGCCTGCTTTGAATCATGGTCTACATCGCTGCATAGATCTTCATGCTAAAACTTATCGTTCTTAGACCTCAAAATGCCTGCCATCAGCAACACCATTGTCGCCCGCGAGGCCATGAGCCAAATCGCCAAGCGTGAGAACTGGTAAGTTGGAGACTTTCAAATCCACGACGAAGCACCTTTGGGTGCTTTTCCTGCGCGGACGTCGCTTTCTATGGCATGCAACCGTACCGTTGCAGGGAGCCGCCGTGGCCAATTCTTGAATGATTGCTAATGGATATCTATATAGGGCGAAGCAAGAGGCCGGTGTCATCGTTGTCTTCTGTATCGTGTTCATCGTCGCAGTTGGCTTGATCGGTCTGTGGATCAGCAAGTGCCTCGCCGCCCGCAAGGCCAAGAAGGTTGCCGCCTCCAACGCCGCAGCATAAACAACGGCCGGGGATAGGTTATGGCTGGACGAGCGTGTTGATGAGGGAAAGGAATGGATGATGGAAGACCTTACGATACCACCTGCGTTCTTGTTCGATGAGCGCAATCACCCCTGGACACCAAGGTGTTGGGCTTCTATTAAAGCCACACCATGGCACGAGCAACCGAATCTGTCAGCGGTCGACACAGACGATACTAATACCGTACTGGATCTTCAGCGAAGTTCGGGTCAATTGGCAGCTACGCGCCCGTATTTATTATGCCAAATGGCAGATTCAGGTGGAAGGGGGTAGCATAGCCTCAATTGGTGCACATTTACGCTGTACTCTAATTTCTTTAATGATACAAGTCAAGTTAAACCACCATATGTTCACGATTATTTGCATGGTGAAGCACTCCAGTGGGTCACTGTCTACAAGCTGTTTATGCACCCCGGATCTTCACTTCTTGGCGTGTTTCGTTTCCGATTGAATACAGGGAGTCCCTCGAATCTATTCGCCGGAAAGCTCTCCATGGAATGGGTCATTCAGCTCAACTTGTAGCGTAATGACCCCTTGACATGTTATATAATGACTGCATTTCCTAGTAGAGATCCATTTTCTCTAGGTGAATCAAGCCGTTGGCAGGCTATTGAAGTAAAGTTAGCAGAGTGGTTTCGCATCAAGAGAGGGAATGGCCGTTATAGGGTTAGTAACACCATATGTATAAACTTACAGGCGAGAACTGCCGGAGCTTAATACCAGCGCTCCTGAACACCTCGGCCGTCTCCCCGTCCATGCTGTAGCCCTGGCTGTAGACGACCTCGCTGATGCCGACCTGGACAATCTTGATAGAGCAGGTGAGGCAGGGGCAGGTGTTGCAGTAGAGCACGCTGCCTTCGCGGATCCGCTCGCGCCCGGCCTCGAGCAGTGCGTTCTCCTCGGCGTGCAGGCAGAGGCAGGTGGCGAGGGCGGCGCCGGAGCCCATGCCGGCGTTGCAGCGGGCGCAGCCGCCCTCGCCGCAGTTGCGGATGCCGCGCGGGGTGCCGTTGTAGCCGGTGCTGATGACGCGGCGCTCGCGGCCGACGAGGACGCAGCCGACGGCGCGCTTCATGCAGTTGGAGCGCTGCGCCGCCAGCGACGCGAGCGACATGAAGTAGTTGTCCCACGACGGGCGCAGCCGCTCCGGGTTCGTCAGGTCCAGCTTGCCCAACGTCGCGTACAGGTGCGCCAGCGAGCTCGACGTGTTCAGCAGCCGCACCGTCGCGCGCGAGATCAGCGGCAGCGCGCCCGAGGACCCGGAGTAGAGGTGGTCGTCGGACTCGGCGATGAACTCCTCGAGTGAGGAGGCCGTCGGCGGGGATGATGATGCGGCGGCGGAGAGAGAGCTGCTGCTGCTGCTGCTGCTGCTGTTACGGGCTTGGTACCGGCACCACCTTATCACGATGGGCGCGTCTACGCTGACCAGGATGAAAAAGGGCCGGCGCGAGAGGACGTCCAGCACGGCTTCATCGTGGATGTCCGTCGTTACCCAGCGTGATCGCCAGTACTTGGTCACGAAATCCAAGAGATCGGTTGCTGAGGTGAAGGAGTGAGCAGGCGGTGAGGCTTTGCCCCGGATCGGAAGCTGGTGTGATGAGCCATCCTTCTGCAAGGGATCTGGCAGTACTTTATCCTCGGTAGATTCAGAAGACGGCGCTGCTCCGTTCGAGGCTTGAGGGCCTGAGAGACGCAGCCTCTGAAAACCGTGGTGTTCCACCAGGTATTGAGCCACTGTGCTCTTGCCAGCGCATTTGGCTGTATTCCTCGTATAGAATTAGTAAAGAGAATATCCAGAAAGAAGCAATTGTGAAAAGGGGTTATGTTACGTATGAGACTTACAGCCACAAACACCGAGTAACATATCGAATAGATGAGTATCTTCGGGGTTATTCTTGGACAATCCTGACTGAGCGTTGTCTACTGTACGTTGCTACCTGCTTATAGGCCGGTACTTGGATTCAGGGTGAGGCAACTGGCGGTTCGCAAGTATCCCAACGTTGGGCCTGAGGTAAAAATTGGATTGGCGGGCGGGCATGTCCCGTGCTGCTTGGCAGGCAATCGGGCAGCTGCTGGCGTAGCACTACCGCACTTTAACCGATTGATCTCAGCAACACCTGCTGGACACACTTGCGACGCCTAAACCATTTCAGCTCAGGCACGTGCAGGTAGTGTGGGAGGGAAGCGGGTGGTTGCCGTCATTATCCAGGGCGCCATGCAGGTCAGTGGACATCCCTCCAGCGGGGGAAGCACTGGCAATGAGAAGAGAGGAGAGAGGGTGCATCTCACTCACTTACATCGTTCAAATCGGTGTTATAGAAGCCGGGAGGGGGGGGGGGCTTCTCTGTGTGTGTGTTTGTCTCTGGTCGCCTGCCTGGAAAGCCATGTAAGTCATCATCATCAGCTCGTCACCCGCAGATGACTATGACTGCCTTGCCTGATGCAAAAAAGAAATCACGAGGTTCAAGCTCGGCATTCTTCCTTCCCATCCATATACTTATTACTGTATTGTTCTCTATATAGCGCAGTGGGCTACATTTGATCCCAGACATATACTTTCCAAGGGAGCCAACCGACTCTTTGTTCGCATTCCCGAAGTCAACTGTACCTAAACAAATAACATTTGTCCCACCCAGAATCGCCCCCGCTTACTCAATTGCCCCTCCCTTCCACGGGCCAGACTCTCCCACCATACCAATCATACGACCGACACAATAACCATATATCTACTGTGATTGGCGTCTCCTCGAGCGAGGACCATTTTTGTTGTCGCTGTCGCTCGTTCGAATTTCACAGGGTCAAGACCACCAGGACCACCAGCGCGACCGCACCCGCGTCGCTACCTCGCACCATGGCTGGACTGAGCGGGGCAACAACACCGCCCGCGACGGACCTCAAGTTCGTGCCCTTCTCTTCCGAAATCGAGCTGCCCTTCTATTCGGCCTTGTTCTCCTCCAAGCTCGAACATGACAAGCTCGACGAGTCGGCGCGACAGGTCCTCGGGGTCTACGAGCCGCAGCCGGGCATCGCCCCAGAGGACAGCGCGAAGATGCAAGTTCTGGGCAATGCGCTTACGAGCCGCTCGGTCGGCTTGAACGCCGTGCGCGCCGAGGGGATCATACGGAACAAGAATACGATGGACGCTTTTAAGAGTGCGGACAGGGCCGAAATGATTCAGAATGCTGGCAAACAGGTTTGTGTGCTCGTGTATCCGCGGCAGCCCCCTCGTCCAGTGCGCTAACTTATGCGAAAGATCTGGGAAGCCATCAAGGACGGCACCATCTACTCTGTCCCTTCTCTCCTTTCTTCCTACGTTATCCTGTCCTACGCCGACCTGAAGAAATACCGAATGGCATATTGGTTCGCCTTCCCAGCCCTACAAGCTACCCCGCAGTGGAAGAGGAGCGGTGCCATTAGTCGATTTACCCCAGATGAAAGCTCACAGCTTGTCGAGCGTATTGGGACATGGCGGTATAGTGCAGATGACCGAGAGTACGGCTTCTTCCTCGCCAAGAAGGTGCGAGGAGGCGAGGCACGATCGTCTCTGGACTTGGCAGAGGACGATCTTGGCTACAAGTGGGATGTTGCCTCACTTGGGGAATTCGAAAAGGGCTTCTTCAAGGGCATCCCAGAAGAAGACCAGTATGTCGCTTTTGTCGACCCTTCTACATATGAGGAAAACCCTGGCTGGCCCCTCCGGAACCTGTTGATGCTTATCCGCGAACGATTTCGCCTTTCCAAGGTTCAAATCCTCTGCTACAGAGATAAGCAGTCGCGCCGGCACGAAGCGCGAAGCATTGTTCTACCTTATCCATGGATGCTACAGAAGCTACCGAACTCACCGAAATGCCGAAGGTCACTGGGTGGGAACGCAACCATGCCGGGAAGCTCGGTTGGCGATCTGTCAGTCTTGCTGAATCGATAGATCCGACCCGCATCGCTGACCAGTCCGTCGACTTGAATCTCAAATTGATGAAATGGCGGATTGCTCCTGATCTACACCTTGACCGCATTAGAGGGACCAAATGTCTCCTTCTTGGCGCTGGTACACTGGGCAGCTACGTTTCAAGGCTCCTACAAGGGTGGGGTGTTCGGAAGATCAGCTTTGTCGACTACGGTGCAGTATCATATTCAAATCCTGTGCGACAGCCGCTCTTTAACTTTCAAGACTGCCTCAACGGAGGCGCACCAAAGGCTCTGCGAGCAGCCGAAGCCCTGAAGGAAATCTATCCAGGGGTCGAGAGCGAGGGCCATGTGCTATCTGTGCCCATGTTGGGCCATCCCGTAACGGAAAAGACCCGAGGTGATTTCGAAAAGCTTCGAGGCCTCATCGACGTACACGACGCCATATTTCTTCTCATGGACAGCAGAGAGTCGCGGTGGTTGCCAACAGTCATGGCCAAGGCCGCCGGCAAACTGGTCATGAATGCGGCGCTCGGGTTTGATACATATGTAGTCATGAGGCATGGAGCCGAGCCTAGGGATGGCAGTGATGATACTCTAGGCTGCTACTTTTGCAATGATGTTGTGGCTCCCGGCGACGTAAGTCATTACGCTTTATTGAACTGGTTTATTTCGATGTTCTACACGGTTCACATGCTAACTCGCATCGATTCTAGTCGCAGAAAGATTTAACGCTTGACCAGCAGTGCACAGTGACAAGGCCGGGAGTGGCAGCTACGGCTTCTGCTCTCCTCGTCGAGCTATTCACAAGTGTCCTAGAGCACCCGCTCGGCGCCCACGCTCCTGCTCCCATGCCTAAGGACGCTTCCGGGACCACGTACGAACGTGAACCGCCCAACCATGCCCTTGGTCTTGTGCCCCATCAAATCCGAGGATACCTGGCCGACTTTTCCCAGCTCAAGGTCCGCGGTGTTTCGTACCCGTCCTGTAGTGCTTGCAGCAAGCCAATCCTTTCGGCCTATAGACAAGGCGACGGGTGGGAATTCCTGAAACGAGCGCTCGATGATAAGGAGTATGTCAGTGAGCTGAGTGGACTGGCAGAGGTACAGAGGAAGGCACTTGACTGGGATGACTCGGAGGAGGAAGACGGAGCGGCAGGAGACGATGAAGCGATAATTCTATAGAATAGGATAAAGATTCCGCTAATGATACCCACCTACTTATATCCGGACTCTTATGTATATCGGATAATCTACGATACGAATACTGGCCACCATCCTAGTTGTTAGTGAGTGACTCGTGTTTGTGTCGCAGATTGCTTTTAGGCGAGATTGCTGCGAGTACAGGGCCGGTTCACGAGGATGAGGCAGAAGATGAGGATGGGGCTCGTATTACTAATTTTTGCAACCATCTGGACTGCCAAGTGTCTCTGTGACTAACGAAGTCATGTTGAAGTCTGGCAGCATCACGGGCGGCGGCGGCGGATCATCTCCGTCAGTAGGGTGGTCCAATGACAGCGGCGGGAAAAGACCAGGTCACTGGGACTGGCTTGGCGCATTGGGATCAACGGGGGACGCACGGGTTGCTAAGCCTTGCGCATAGGGGGTAATGAACTAGTGCATCGAGACAGTTACTTAAAAGCTTACGAGTTCGGATCTCAGCATCCAACCCGACACGTTTTCAATCCAGGACTTGGCTCTCATCTCATCGCAGGAGTTGACGGAAAAGCAGCTGGGAGTTTACTGATTTCCCCTTCTTTCTTTATTAAAGAGTGTATATATATGTTGTGCCAATATTCTTCCCGTTGTCGCAAAAAGAAGAGCAAGTTCCAAGAGCTGACAGAACCAACAAACCAATCGGTGTCTCTTGTCGGGCGCCGCCTTCTCCGACCTGGACCTAACGTTAAGAATAATAAACTGGGGGGTTAGCGGTTAGCTCTCACTTTATCCGGACAACTCCAGTCAATCCTCACTTTCCCCGTCTCACCTTCATGCGCCCCAGGTCAGGTCGCTAATACCACATTTTAAAGAGAGAAAAAAAGGTAGATGAGCTTGAGATTGTCTCACTATCCCAATTTCTGAAGAAGGAAAAATCACGTGGCAGCCACAGTTACTACGTTAGGGGATTTTGGCCGTCTTACCGTTTTCAGTCCTGCCATCACCAACTGAAAAGAAGGGAAGAGGAACTGATTTAAAGCATTTACATTTGTTTCATCTTGTATTCTGCATCTTCACTTTGAAACACCGAAGACACTATAAAATACCAGGGAAAAGTCGATTTGCCAATCTGTCTTTTCGTAATCAAGCGACGGTTTCGAAATCGTTGTAGGAGCATATCCTATCCAACGATAAGGGGAGAAGAGGAAGAAAGACGAGGAGTGCAAGTAGCGACCATGGTACGACTTCTGGGCTGGACATTTCTCCAGTACCGCCCCGAGTCTGTCCACGACTACGCGGGCGTCCTGGTCCCGCTCGAAGAAGCCCATCTGCACAGTCACTCGGCGCGGTCGGGCCGCACCGAGTTCGAGGAGCGGCGTAATGAGGAGGACGATGGCGCAGACCCGCTGATGCAAGGGGACGACGAGGCCGACAAGGACCGCGAGAGTGGCGAGGGCACGGGTATGCTCCAGATGAGCGCTGCCGAGTACACCATCGAGGGCTTGAGGAGGGAGGTGAGGCAAGGGGAGCGGGGCCGTGTCTGGAGCGAGTATGAGTGTAAGTTTGTGAAATGAACCGCCCGCTACGCTGATGGGGTTTATTGCAACTACTAGGCGAGGGGGCTTGCAAGGGGAAATGGGTGCTAACCAGGGCGGCAGTAAAATCCAAACTCATCAACAAGGCCATCACGGATATAGGCATGGGCAGGTACAACTGGCAACTCTTCGTATTGTGCGGATTTGGCTGGTTCGCTGATAAGTAAGTCATTCCCCTGCCTTAAAAACATATCGATTACTTTTGCTGACCCTTGGCAGCCTATGGATGCAAGTAAGTAAACCATGGCACTATCCCCATGGGAAATCGGTGCAATGACTTTGGAAAGTGTTCTAACCACCCAGACTAGGGCGTATCTCTGACGTTACCGTCCTTATCAGGAGAGTTTGGCGTTCCGGAGAAGACGGTGAGATACACGACAAGTGCGCTATTTGCAGGACTTTGTGTGGGAAGTTTCTGTTGGGGCCTGGGCTCTGATATAATGGGACGTCGGATCGCCTTCAACATGACTCTCCTGATCACCGCCATCTTCGGTATCTGGGCGTCATACGCTTCGAGCTGGGGAGCCCTGTGCTTCTTGTTCGCGTGCGTAGGCACAGGAGTAGGTGGTAACCTGCCGGTAGATGGAGCGCTATTCTTGGAGTTTTTACCGGATTCGTCGAGCGCACTCCTGACGTTGTTGTCGGTGTGGTGGCCAGTTGGTCAGCTTGCCTCGTCCTTTGTGGCCTGGTATTATATCTCTCACCAGCCAGTCGAGCTGGGGTGGCGCTCTTTCATCTTCGCCATCGGGATCATCACCTTCGTCATGTTCTTTATCCGCTTCTTCGTCTTCCATCTTTTCGAGTCCCCGAAGTACCTACTTTCGCAGGGCCGCCAAGCTGAGGCGGTGGCGGTGGTGCACGGATCGCCTACCGGAACTCAGCCAAGACCTGGCTTACTGAAGAGGTCCTTGATGCAGTTGTCGACATGGAGGCCGTCCAACGGTCAGCAGCCCGCCTGTCAACGAAGGAAGTCCTTAAGCAAAACCTTGCTGCCTTCTCTGGCGAACACATTCGACCCCTGTTTAGCAACCGCAAACTGGGCCTGGCGACGACCTTGATGTGGCTTTGCTGGGCTACTATCGGCATGGGCTACCCGCTCTTCAACGCCTTTCTACCACAATACCTATCCCACGGCGTCTCCACGTCGCCCGCCGAGGGGGCGCCACCACCATGACCGAAGCCAGCAACGCCGAGACGTACCGCAACTACGCCATCATCTCGACCGTCGGCGTGCCCGGCAGCCTGCTCGCCGCCTACACGGTCGACCACCCGTCCCCCTTCCTGGGCCGCAAGGGCACCCTGGCCATCTCGACGCTGGTCTCGGCCGTCTTCCTCTTCTTCTTCGTCACCTTCGGCACCACCCCGACCGCCCAGCTCTTCCTCACCTGCGTCGAGGCCTTCACCCAGAACATCATGTATGGCGTCCTCTACGCCTTCACCCCCGAGATGTTCCCCGCCCCCGTCCGCGGCGCCGGCACCGGCGTCGCCAGCTTCCTCAACCGCGTCACGGGCCTCGTCGCCCCCGTCCTGGCCGCCGTCCTGCCGGGAGACGGCACCGTCCTGCCCATCTACCTATCGGCGGCGCTGATCCTCGGCGCCTTTGTGTGCATCTGCTTCATCCCGATAGAGACCCGCGGGAGACAGAGACTATAAACAGCTTTGCTACCCGGCCCCTTTCGTTATATTTGATCGAATGGATCTTCTTCATGTAGAATGTGTTTGGGAAGGTTGCTATGATTTGAGTCATTAGAATGTATAGGCGTGGTAGACGGACTATGCACCACTTGGGACTACGTTGACGGACGTCCTGATCAGCACTATTGGTCATGCCACTGGCATATATTGCATGTGAGGCACACGGAACAGGAAATGGCAGGGTGTTAAGGTGTGTGTGTGGGTATTATATAGTTACGGGGGAAAGATAGAGAAGGAGGGAGGACTCTCTGGTATCATACTACATCTATCTGGATATATATATAATCTATTGCAATTAATTCCCCCAAAGGTTGCTGGCTTGCTTCCTTATCTTGTACCTCGCGCTCCAGCGGGAGCGTCAATTCTTCTCTTCTGCAACGATCGGCCCAGCGCGTCACGCACCACGGGGTCGGAGCGAATCGTGTTCTGCACCAGCCACTCCTTGAGCTTGGTCCGCATGTTCATGATGGTCTCGGCGTCGCCGGCGAAGGGGGTCATCTCGAGCTCCAGCAGGCGGCCGGCGTCGGCGTCCATGGCGCGCGCCGTCTGCTCGAGCCGGTCGAGGTTCTGCTTCAGCTGCTTCTCGGCCGTGGTGGCGACGCCCTGCTGCTGGGGCCGCAGGAGCGGGCCGAGCTGGCTGAAGGCGATGTAGAGGGTGATGCTGCACTTGCGGGCGAGGCTGATGATCTGGAATGGCAGGTAGGGCGGGTGGGTCGTGAAGTGGACGAGCAGGGGGTTGACGACGGAGCCGACGAGACAGGGGATGCGCGGGCGCGTGACGGCGTACACCTCGAAGACGGCCAGCACCACCATCGTCAGCCACCGCCAGTAGCGCCCCCACTCGAGGTAGCCGAGGAGGCCGAGCACGTACATGACGACGGCCGCGACGCCGTAGTGCGGGATCAGCTGCTGCGCGCCGCGCGCCACGTAGTCGCGCACCGTGGCGCAGTTCTTCCACGAGGCCACGTCGGGGCCGAAGCGCTCGTAGGCGAAGCGCTTGGCCGGGTCCGTCAGGGTGTCGGCCGCGGTCTTGAGGTGCATGAAGTAGTCGCCGACATTGCCTTCGCTATCGCCGACGCCGCCGTTGCTGCCGACCTTGTCCGGGTGGTGCAGGGCTGCGAGCCGTCGGAAGCGCGACTTGATCTCGCGTTCCGTCGCGCGCAGGGGCACGCCCAGGTCCTGGTAGAAGGTCGAGGCGCCCCGCAGCTCCCAGTCGGCTTCGTACAGGGTGTAGAGCAGGTAGGCGGACACGACCAGGATGTGGATGCGCCGACGGTGTTCGGCGTACTTGGGGGAGCCGGGCTGCGGGCGTGGCGAGCCTGCGCGGATAGTCACGCCGTAGTAGATCGATTGCACCCAGCCGGTTACCAGCTAGATAAGGGCGAAGAGAAGAGGAATCATGTCAGTTTTCTGGTTCTTCGGCAGTTTCCTACGACTTTCTTGGCTGTACACGCAAGCATTCACTGCCATGCATTCGTATTCGCATGAAGGGAAAGAGGGGCGGCGGTCTTTGTTCTGTTTGGGAGGCTTGCTCTCTTCCACTCTCTCTCTCCTCTCTCTCTGTGCACTGCATCTTCATCTGCATGTTTTAGCGCCCACCTCTCGATGGCGCGCTGCAAGGAGATCGACGGGAATCGAGAAGACTGGGGGGAGACGGCTTACATTGGGGAGAAAGGTCCATCCCAGCAGGGACAGGACGTTTGAAGACATGTTGGGTAATGTAAATCGTGGTTCGATGGTCGGCTAGGGCATGATCTTATTCTGCAGCAGGACTCGAAAGATAGGCTGATACGAGCCGTGGCTCGATGGGTATGCGATGCAGCAGCGCGCAGGCAAGCGACCGCAGATAGGCCGATTGATGTGACTGCAGGGAGGAGCGTCGCAGGTGGTATTTAGGTTGTTTCCTGTGACAATCCGTGCTTCTTAAATACTGGAGATTGCGGTTTGGCTGGGGAGCGGCAGGAGGAGGAGTGCGAGTGGGATGGGATGACAGTGGTGGAAGCGTGGCGACAGTGGCTTGAATGGACAGGTGTCAGTGTCGTCAGAGGTCGGGAGAAAGGGTTATGCAAGGTAGGATGGAGCTAGGATAGAGCACGATAGAGCTTGTACAGATCCGGTGTGGTGCCGGCATATGAGAAGTCTAAGAAGGGGTCCATCCATGTGCATATCGCGCGGGTGTCTGCAGAGAGTGTGCAGCAAACATGGGCTGAGGAAAGCAAAGAGGCCGTTGAGAGTCTGGATGTGGCCAATTGCTAAAGTTAGACGAAGGTTGGACAGTAGCAGCCTCAGTGGGACGCACAGCAGCCTTAGGGGACATTAGGGTACTTGATTGGGCGTGACCACAACCGCTTGCAGCCTAGGTCCCGCTCCGGGAGCCGCCCCCCGAGTCCCGCCCTGGCCCCGCAGAAACTGATTGCCCAATTCTGAGACTGGCCTGTTTATCATCTCAGAGCATGGTCATTCCATAATGAGCCAAACCTCATACTGACCCTCACTTGCGACGACAGCACTCATCCGCATAGGCTTCACTCTGCGAGCACAATCGAACCATTGCAACCATTACCCTCTGTAATCGCCTGTAGCCACCAGACTATACTCTGCTGCACCGTAAGTGTCTGCCCTCGGCCTGACTTCTATAAAGCATGGCAGTCCGTCGTCTCAAAATGCTATCTATCCCATCTCATCACCATCACCACTCCCATCAACAACAACTCAATCAACACTCTCCACTCAATCATCACTCAATCTCAAATCTTCTCTACTCTATCTCACTTACTTGTCTATCATCCTCGAGTCTTATCTCCTTCTAACAAAATGGCCCCACAAGGATTTTCTGCTACTTCCGCCAAGGTCTTCACCCCTAAGGCACTCACCACCAAGCTCTTCACGCCTACTAAGATCTTCACACCCATGGGGGGCGCTGTCACCTCCAAGAAGCTCGCAGCTCCTCTCGCTGCCTTCACCATGGCTTGTGTTCTCCTCGGATGGACCCGTTCTTCCATCCGTGAGGCTCGCCGCCATGCTCAGATCGAGCGCCAGATGAACAGGGAGCGAAGCTTGGCTGTTGTCGCCAAGCACATCAAATAGATGAAGAATCCGGACCTTTACTCGGGCTAGCACCCCCTTCTCTTCTCTTTCAGCCTCGAGATGGGATCGATCTAGTCAGATTTCACTTCACCTTCAAACACAAACAAACAACACAAATCTACGACCTAGCACACCCACACTTCCTGGTATCAAGATCAAGATACATGCAGGAGGACGACAGCACAGCAGCCACATTACTCCGGCTATTCGGCCGCGCGGGCGCATCGACAGTCCTCTACTATGCCTGCCTGTTCTGTTTCGAGAAGGCCCGAATCAAGGGACCGCTCTCTCGACTGATTCCTACGAGACTGTGTGGCAGGACCACTACAACTACTATTACGCGGAGTTTATGGGAAAACACCGGATCGGATTGGGGAAAATTAACGAATTTATGAAGCCTCTCAGCCACCTTTTGAGTTCGAGGCTGAGAACCATTATACCACACTTGCATTGCATTGCGCTGGGCCGCTGTCAGCACCTCTTGGGCATTGACGCCCTGGAGCTGGCACTCGGGAAGCAGATTGTATGGACGACACACCACTTGTCATCGACAGCGTGTCATAAAGTGACATTACCTACATAGTACTTTATACCCATGAATACAAATTGATATCCTTTTTGTTCAACAAACAAAACCATTAGTCTCCTCGTCCAAGCCTTTGCATTATGAATCTTGTGAATGTTATGCTATGCCTTTTTCTTCGCGAGTCAGGGGAGAGACTCCTCGTATCGTATGATGATGGTGGGATGCCCGGGTCCCCGTGCGAGCGTCAGCTTTATGGTAGAAGCTGATCTTGGTGGCTGGCTTTCTTCAAAGCGAGGTATGTCTCACACCGTCTGGCGCAACATATTACCAACTGTGGCTGGCACACCTACTGTTCACCGGGCGTTAGCTATATCGTAGAATTAGGCAGCGATCTGAAACAAGTCTATAAGCTCTCTCTGTACGTGTTTATGTATGTGTATGGAGGATTCCTTTGAGAGCCACGAACCTATATTGCGGCTGTATGCCATACACCACGACTGCAATATGTAATATGCTATTGAACTGATCGTCGTCCATTTATAGAATAGTTGCCATCTTTGGAAAACAAAACAAAATCCACACTCAAGAGAAGGCAGTACGGAATGGTTCCAACTGGGGAGTGCGTTTTTAATTACCAGTGAAATTCTAGGTCTATAATCTGACAAGCGCAACACGAAACTTCGGCTATCGAGCACATATATCTCTCAGGCGTCGTCATCTTCTTAGCTGCTGACCTTACCGACCACACTGCCACCATTTTCTTAGTAAAAGGCTTACTCTTCCGGCAACCGGCAAATAGGGAGAATATTCGGGATCGGATTCCTTCGACTGTGCCGGCATTCCCATTTGCGGGGGAGGGAGCCGAAGAGGGGGGGAGGGTTGATTCGGCTTCCAACTTGACAACACATTTTCCGCTGGTCTGATTCAGCTTATTACACATCATCATAAGTAAGCCCTTATATAGTGGTGACTCGTACGGGGGACCATATAATGCGCCCGTCGCGAAAGTAAGCCGCAAGCAACGCATACGTGCCTATACTATGGCGAGGCTGAGGCGTGGGGCAGCAGCTGAGGCTTGGGAATCCCGACATCGAGCCTCGAAAGTCCTATCGTGCTACCCCATAGGCCATACTACATAGGTCCCATGGCTGAGGGAGGGAGGGACGTCGACGTCGCCGGGATGAAAGTACGCATCGCGAATGGACGATGACAGCGATACCTACCATCATCGTGGCTTTCGTCTCCACCATCAGCAGACAAAACTGGCCGGGCTATCCCGAGCTGAACGAAGCGGCTTGTTCGCTCACCTCAACATATGCCCGAATGTGTATGCCTAAACACGAGCGGAGAGGTAAGCAGTTACGAGATGGAAATCGAAGGCGGAGGGGGCCAGAGTTGGGGATACGGAATCATGGAACCTGGGCTGAGGGGGACGACGGCAACGGGCATGAGGTTCTGTGGTTATAAAAGGGGACGACGGCCTCCCACGATGAAGGCAGAACAGAACAGACTCACACTCAGCATCCAACAGCATATCAGATCCAATCCAACCAACCTCACTCTCAAGCACTTCTCCATCTCCCTTCCAAGAGACCACCAATACCCCAGTTATTCAAAATGCAGTTCTTCACTTTCGCCGCTACCACCCTCTTCGCCGGCCTTGCAATGGCTGCACCTGCCCCCGAGGCCGACACCAGCATTCTCGTCGCCACTGTCAAGTTCGAGGGCGCTGCAGACGCTGCGTACTCCCGCACTGTCGCGGTCGACGGCCACTCTCATGACACTTGTAAGTTGACAGAACAGCCAGACACCTCGTTCTATAGACAATTCCTCTTCTCCTTCGATATACATAAAGGGAAAAGGACAATCCCTTCGCCACCCCCCCCCCTATGAAGTCTCTTGCCAGCGCCTCAGGGGTTGCCCATCTCGTTCATGACAGACCGAATTACTAACCTTTCTCGCTTTCCCTCCTCGAAACAGACAACTCCCTGAGCATCTCGCACATCAACGTCCAGGCCCCCAGCTACGTCTCCTGCACCGCCAAGGGCGTCGACGGCAGCGTCACCACGGTCCGCGGCGGCCAGATCAAGGATGTCGGCCCACCCCAGACGCAGACCAGCATCACCTGCAGCCTGACCACGGCTTAAGCAAGATAATGGAGCTTTCTTCTTTCTCTACGACGAGCGAACAGGTTTCGCCATAGGGTTTGGCTATATGACTGGCTTTAGTATATGATGTATTAGCCAGTGGAGTTTTGGGGAAGACAGGGTGGAAGACATTCCTTTGGTACGGATGGATGGATGGATACCGCGGTATAGGGGGCTGCTTTGCTAGTTTTCGTCACTCCTTGATATGTTTAAAAGAATTTGTTGAGTGCTCTTAAACCCTGATCTAATGCATCAACCGCCGTGAATAAAGACACCACTTTACTAAACTTGGAAATGTTGCCCGTATCATGACACTGATGTTTGGACTGTTTCGACCGTAGTTCATTCTTCATTTGGACAGTAAGTCCTTCTGCTTCTGTTCGGTGGTTTGTTTCTTATATGGAGCTCGACCCATGAGGCCCTCTCGAGTTGACATCGGCATTAAGATACTATTCTCTTCGCACGTACTTGTTATTCCTATCAACTTACCGGTGAACACTTACCTACCCTACCCCTTTGACTTACTCATCTATCCCCTTGCCTTTCTCTAGAATCTTCCTATTCGTCGTCAAGGCCGATCACAAAGAGCTGTCCATCCCCGGCATCCTTGGTGGCGTTCCCCTTACCTCTAGAGCAGTCACGTTATCCAAGGGATCCCCGGCCTCGGTAGCACGATCAGTGCCACAAAATTCCGACTGGTTGTCCGAATCATCGCCGTCTCCGTGAGAAGAAGAAAACTTCGTCTCATCTGGGAGATTCAGCAGTACGGGCTGCAGCTCGGCCGTCATGGGCGGCGCAGGCATGAACCTCGTTGGCATGGGGGACATGACACGGAGTTGCGGAGCCTGCAGAGGGCCTGTAACCGTGTCGCTGCTGCTGCTGCTGCTGCTGTTCTTATCCTTCTCACTTTCCTGCTGCTTGTGCTTCTTCTTCTTCTTCTTTTCCCCCTTCTCCTGTTTCGTCTCTTTCCGATTCTGCTCACCTACCTCCAACCACTCCTTCTCCTTGCTCCCTTGCGCCGGGAACCACTGCTCCTCACTGTCCCGGAGCATATCGCGGATCCGGATGCGCTCGGGAGCACTAGCCATGGCAAGGCGTGCGGCGATGCCGCGCTGGATTTGCTGATAGTCGTTTTCGAGCTGGGCGGCATCATAGTAACCAATACCCTTTTCCGCCTCCCCCTTTTCTGGACGGCCGCCAAAGCACCAACTGAGACAGCCAAACATCTCGAGGGATTACTGGGAAGTACTCCTATTAGTCGGTGTAATAAGTAATGGTAATTAGAGGATTTTGAATGATCATATGGGAAGAAAAAGTGCCATCGATGTAATCGCCTATGAGAATCACAGAAAAGTCTCAGACCGTGCCATCACCACAACTGCCATGGCCGCCAGCTCTTATAAAGTCGCACTGCGTCTTTATTTTGGGCTTTGACACAATGCCATTGAAATGACATGGCGCTTTCATGATCTTAAGATCCTAGTGGCATTTGCGGGGAACAAAGAATGCGATATGAATATGGGCGCGTCCTTTCAGTTGGCATTGTAGAGTCAACCTGTGTCTCCTCTATCTCTTTGTTCTTTGGTACAGGAATGGCTATTGGGAGTACCAAGAGAATGACTGGATTCTATAGGTCTAGAATATTTCTCCAGTTGGGATGATTCTTGCCAAAAGGGTTCGAGGGCTGTGCGATGGAAAGGGGGTCAACACCCAGATGCCGGTTACATGCATTGGGCCATATAGATACATTCACTGTCTGCAATCGGCCCTCTGACGCATCAAAGCGGCATGTTGGTATTCCTGGTCATATCTTCATCCAAGTGTGTGTATGTACATGGGCAACCATGGGAGAGTACGTAACTCACAGAACTATGGGAGAATATTGAGAGCATCGGAGCTTGTGCTATATACTCTGGGAGATATACTTGCACCGTAGCGATATTCGAACCACGGAAGTCCTGGTATTCCTTTCTGGAACAAGAGGGTATTTCCCCGCGTCTGACACTTGGGGGGCATGATACATCCTTGTTGTCAGCAGCTTGCATCAAGTGTGTTAATTGTGTAATACTTGTAGATATTAATAGAACCAACAACCTCGACATGAGATCCAACACAAATGGAGCTGGAATGAAGGATCCGAAACCGAACCCCGGCTTCGGATTTGTTGGAAATGTTTTCGCCTACATACGTGCGCAAGACAGGATTCCACGAGCCCGGGTGCCAGCAGCATCGTAGTCGGACAGTGTTTCGTAGATGGTGTGCAAAGTCTGACACACCACCACCTATTTTCCCTCCCCACGACGCGATTAAGAGTAGGAAAAATACGCCATTGTAAGCTTACTACTACTACTACTACTACTACTACTACTACTCGCGATCTGAGCGGAGGAGAGGCCGATACTTCCGTGCAACGGCTAAATGGTGGTGTAAGACGATTGAGTTGATGAGAAAGCTACTGCATCCCACTCTCAGCATCTTCATATTAATGTCCATTCGTGTGCCCGCCCCGACCTTGCGATGAGTTTTTGCTGGCTTTCAGTCCCCAAAGCTCTCCAGAGAAGGCATGAAAACCATTGGGAACATGATTTGACTTGGGAGGATTAGCAACCTAGAAAAGGCAGGATTGACCTCGCTCTATATCCTTGAAGGTGTGCAGGTAAGTGCTGGGTCAGTCCGGGGGCACGGGACGATCCTTTCCAAACTCTTTTGCTGCGAGGTCATTCCACTTCCATACCGACTTAAAAACTCCAGCGTCTTTTTTTCTCTTGATGCTTGTAACCTGTGTTGAGTCTATGTAATACTCGGATGATGAAAAACAAAAGAAGCTCAATGCCGACAGAGTGCTTGCAGCAGATAAAGTAAACAAACCAAGTGCCGCAAACGTCAATCACGCACCCGCTGTAGCAGATCAATCTCTTGTCGTACCCGGGGCCCAAGCACCATCTTCCCGGCTCCTGATCCATTCCCAGAAATGAAACTTCTTCGGGCGGACAGCCCCCCCAGTGTAGATCATTTTCAAGTGGGGCGCGTAAAGACGACGGGAGATGGAGAGTCAGGAGTCGTCAATCATGGATGTTAACCATGACATGACGGTCCATCAACACCAGGTAGCTTTCAAGTGCAAAGGAAAGATTCTTCATTTATTGAGAGCCATTGGATCAATCCTGGAACCTGGGCATCCTAGCTAATGCGAGAGTGTCAGCTAGGGCTGAACGGGAACTCTCCGTAGCCGCCGTGCCATGCATGGATTCTTCAACTGCTAGCTTCAAGCTTGTCTTGTCTGCTTGCTTGTCACTCTCACCAAAAAATGGGGCGTGTTGCATATATTGGAGCACAAGTCTAGCAACAGCATATTCCACCTGCGTCACATGTAAGAGGGGACAACGACTTGACGCATGAACAACTGTATGATCAATTCTAAGTGTGACACTGCCTTAGGTTCCAGAGACCTCAGAAATGGAAGTTGGCTCGGTATACCGACAGAATGGAAATGAGAAGTATCAAGGTTGAATCCCATTGCTACCTCCCCTCTATGCCACGCACGGCCTTCACGAATTACTCATTCTAGAGACCCCTAGAGAAGGCCCATCACCCAGATATACTTCGCGCAGAACAAAAGAAGCGGCGGCCTATGGTCTAGGCGGACATGCCCAGCTCAAAACACCCCAAAATTCCTAGATAAACCTCTCAACGCCTCATGGATGCTCGTCGCCAAGTAGTTCCAATCGCCCAGTAGTTCATGAATCGACAATGTTGCAATTCTTTTGCTTGGCCTCCGAGCCGCATTGAAAATAAAAAGCCGTATAATTATGTACAGTGAAATGTCGTAAAATGAAAATGCCCTTCAAAACCCGGAAAAGAGTGGGTTGTGAATCGAGGCTCCGAATCAGCGATTTGCTAGATCCAAATCTCCTGCGGCCGATATGGCTCTGGCTGGAAGAACGTCGCGAAAAAGACTGTGCACTTCCGCCACATACTCCTCAGCCTTGAAGCAGCAGAGACCCTTGGAGGCGAGCTCCTTCTGCTCCTCCCTCACCAAATCCAGCTTATCCGACACGCCGTAGTCCTCCGCAATCTCCGATACTTGAGCAAGCTCTTGGCCGAAGGGGTGGCTCGCCGACGCTATGTCATGTCTCCTTACGGATCGCTGTCGAGGTGGCGTAGAAATTGTCCTTGCTGGTGTTATGGGAGACGCAGGCACTGACGGGGCTACATGCTTGCTTCGGCTGTAAGAAGTTGACGAGACTGAAGTTGCTGTAGTCGACGTGGACGAAGACCGGGACAAGGAGAAGCTGGCTTTGGAAGAGGCTGTTTGCAGGGATTGGTTCGAGTAACGAGCAGCTTGCTTCTGGGCCAAATTGTCGAAGGATGCCTTCTTAGTGTGAGAAGGGGCTCGCTTGGGAATCGAAGGTGCCTCGTTCACACGGGGAGGTAGCTTTTGACCAGGAGCAGTAAAGTAACAAGACAGATGGTTTGGCTCCGGCGTGTTGGAACGCTCTTCGACAGAGGCAACGTCAGGGCTGGTAGGGGGCGAGGACGTGTTGGTACGAGCATCCGATTCATCATCTGAGGACTTGGAGGTTGACGATGATACGGAGCGAGCTGACAGAGGATGGAGATCTGGCGCGTTATACGCGAGCATGTTTGTCGTGTGGGTGAGCTCCATGGGTGAGGAGATCTTGTTGCGAATAGATCCGGAATACCCGAGGCCTCGGGTCACCGTAGAGCTGCGCTGTGGGGTGCTTGCATCTTTAAGATCCGCGGGCTGCTTCGCACGCCGGGTGGTGAAAGCGCGGGCGAGAGACATCTTGAGGGTTGTTGGCGGTGCGCTCAGGAATTTGGCAAACTTGAGAGAGAAATCGATAGAGTGCGAAAGCTTGCACGGGTCGAGTGTAGCTTCTCCAAAGGATATAAACCGTGGAGAAAAGCAGATGACGACAAATCTGACAGGCGATTTGCGAACGGTCTGGTATACCTTCACAGACAATCGAGGGTTTGACTCTCTGAAGGCTAAAACCAGCAGGAGCGATGCGACTTTTTAGTGGTGTGGGCAATGTGACAATCCTTGATCCTGCCAAGCGCATCAAAGACTTGCAGCTCTGTGTCGTCGCGTGTCGCTCAGATAGCTCCCTCTTTTGAACTTGTGCCACAGCAGATGTCACCTTGATTTGGAAGGTGTTTTGGCGATTTGGGGTCAGATGGGCCGCTTGTTGTTAACAGCCTATGAGGACCCTGAAAAAAACAGCGCCGTGACACTCGGTGTTAGTCAACGTCACCAAATTCCAATGGTCCAGTGCGATCCTCGCCTAGTCCAACACCGGTCGACCTTGCAATGAATGAATCAAAATGCCCGGGAAATCCCAGAGTGCGATCGCTGCAACAGCTTCGTTTCCTGCTGTAAGACCAAAACTAAGAATGGCCGATACTGGGTTTGACGCGCAGCAGAGATCCCTGATGGGCAATGCGGTTAAATGGATGGCCTTACCAAGTGGTGGTAAAAGCCAAGGGGAAAAGAAGAATCGAGACGCTGTTGGGTCGACTGTTGAATCCAAGTCAACGTTTTGAGCGAAGTTCAAAACGACCGAGACTTGATCGTAGTCTGAAGGGTCCAGCTAGATGTATCGTCTTATAGACGTCCCGTTCCTTTCAAAGGTACGGACTGGTAGTGAAGTAGATAGAGAGAGAGAGAGAAAGATGCCGTGCTACTTGGACGGCGTTGCGTGTTGCGTTTGCTTATGTAAAAGGAGCGATTGCTTCTTCAAGTTTGACCGGTTGCAGATGCGTTTTCGAGTACGGTATTTTGCGGTCGTTGTTTGTATGCTATAGCCAACCTTCTTTGAGATAATGAATAGACCCGCCCAACTATAACAGTTTGCCGGATTGGTGTTGTTGTACCAGACAGGAAACAGTGAAACAACCAGGTTTCTCAGGGATTGTGGTGAAGAATAAAATGGTTTGTGAGAGAAAAGAATGACTTCACGGGCTGGCGAGCAAGGTCGAAGAAGAGACCTGCGTATCAAGCGACTGACGAGAGAGTGACTTGTGAAAGAGGAAGTTCTGAAAAGGCCCAGCAACATCAAAAAGAGAGTTGGAATGTGTGGGTAGTCGACGACAGTTGCATAGACGTCTTCGCGAGGGGGGGGGAGATGGAGATGGGGACGGCCTACGGTAATAAAATCGCGAGTGGGCCCAAGGATAGAGGATGGAAGGAACCAACGATTTGCGGAGGGTGACCAGGTCCAGCACCAGGGGGGATCCTAGGCTAGATGCTTTCCTTTGATACTACACTAGGCAGGGCCTGGGCAGGGGTGGGGGGTGAGAGTCGACGACACCACTAGGTAGGTACCTCAGCAAGAACTGGCGACACCCAACACCACTTGATTCATTCTAGACTCACCTACGTACTGTCCTACGGCTTCTATGACTTTCATTGAGTGCTTCCTTTCCTGTTTACTCCTGACTTACCATTGCATGTGCTGGTCGGCCAAGCAAGCCTAACCCCCTGAGCTCTGATATCTTCTTTTCCAAAAACAAATAAACAAACAGAGTGTATGGTGATTCACAGCTTGCCGGGCTCCTGTCAAAAAAGCAACCGTCGACCCACGATGCACGCCACCCACCAATGCCACCACTACTACCACCGTCGCTGACTCCCGACTCTTGCAAAAGGCGCACACGCTACATACTCTACTGCGACTACTACATAGCTCCCCAAAATAGGCACTTACTTACATGCTCGCTACAGTAGATTAGCGCAGATTAGCAGTAGGGGGAGAGAGAGAGCAAAAGGCCGAGAGGAGAAAAGGGATGGCTCTGAGTCCTGACGACGAACCAACGAACCAACACCTTATGCACTCTAACGACAACAGCACCCTTGTCCGTCATCACACTTGTCGTGCCTACTCTGCCGGACCACGACGCTTTTAGGCTAGAAGGGCGGCGACGGCGAACAAGCGCATTAACTCGGGCCTGATAGGCTTATCCGTTTTGGGGTGCCCAATCATGTTGACTTGTTTCCCTTTTGCCCTCTTGTTTGCTGCCCACCACTTGTCTGCCCCGCTCTGGCCGGGCAAGGGTCTGGCCAATCTGGGCAGGGGAGAGAGATGGTTCGGTCCACGCTGAAGGGAGAATGCAAGCTGCAAGTGCAAGCCAATTATTAGCACTCTTCATGCAGGTACAGCAGGTACAGGCGGTTTGTATGACCGCAAACAGTTACCGATTGGCAAAGCCAGTCCGGTTCCTGATTTAACCCTGACAAAGCCGACGAAGAAGAGAATTTTACTAGCCGGTGGAAATGATCGTCCCTCCATCTTCAAGTTAAAGAGCAATGTACATGTATGGTATTACGTGGTCGTCCATTGTCGCACCACAAAGCTTTGCTTCTTTTTTTCCGCATGAACCGGTTGATTCATTCACGTCCAAGATCAAGTGGTTTGGATGTGCTGTGCGTGCGTCAGTTGGCCTCGGCACGAAATTGAACTTGATTGCCCAGGAGCCAGGTGCCAGGCGGATTGATCTCAGGTCAAGCATTGCTGGAGCCGCCATGCGCTCATCATCAATGCGCCTGAATGGAGTTCAACTTAGGGACATGCGTGATGCGCACAAGTCCGACCCATACTTGAAAAGGGAAGAAGCCAAGCCCAATTCTGCCCAGTGCCCAGGGTCTGCCTCCACCAGGAGAAAAAGATCCCTCTTGGCCAAATCCCTCGCATTGGTCACGAGCAGTTCCCTGCTCAGGGCCTGTCTATAGTTGAAACGAACGCGGCGTGGCTTGGGGCTAAGTGATTGGTTGGGTGTTCCAGGCCTTGATTGGATACCTCCGATCCCAGTGTTTCAGCACCCGTCACCTCTCGTCCAAACATGCATTATCACCACCCGCGAGCCGCCATGTCGGTCGGGAAACGTCTGTTAAACATCCGGCAGGAATGTGGGAGCCACACAGTCCACCCTTGCTGACAACTGACAACTCACCACCTTCCCCTAGAAATGTGTGCTATCGCGCGCCAAAAGGGCGACTCGCTTGTCCCTAAGCCTCAATCCAGCGCCAGGGCCTTCGACTACCAACTCACTAACTGATGGTGTGAGGGATTACACAGGAATGTCTGTTCGACGAGGAGGCATCTAGGCGCAGGATGACGATTTTTGCCTGTCACATTATTGTAAGTCTCGAGAATGAATCAATTGATTGATGATCTTCGCGTAATCTCGGTCTATTACCGACTCGTGGCACAACACCAATGAAGGGTAAAACACGCCCCCCCCCCTCTCCCCCATCCGCTATCCATCACATTATTCATGTTCTGGACTATAGATCCTCACTATGGTGAGCCTCCTGTTGAAGTATGTACTAGTTAGTTGCCCCTAGCCCTCTGAAAAGCTTGCAAGTGGCAACGGCGTTCACAAAATAGTAGCAGCTGTCTAACAGAGCTGAGTCATGTTGACCTCCGCGTCTGACGGTCTGTACACAACACGGGAATATGTGGACACGTTGAAATCGAACAACCACAGGCATAGGTCTCTGGATTCCGAGCAACACCAGCTTCCCATTCAGCAGCGACGACTACGTTCCACCACATTACATAGCCACAGGATGCATAACACACAATCAGAGACGTATCCTGCGTGTCTTATTTGACACTCTGATTAACACACAATAGTGCTGACTGATGGTGTAATCCGGCTTCGGTTACAGTTGGTCCCCTGTTGGTTCATCCCATATTTTAGGATGGGCAAATGTTTAATTCATCCCAAATGCACATGGCTTAAGTGACATCCAACAGCTTGAATTGTAAACTCAGATGATCGCTAGCTTGAGATTCGTCAAAGGGGTAGCTGACACACATGCCAAACCCAAAACTTCAACCTGGGTTGCCGAGCAGCTAATCCTCATCCATCGAGTCTGCATCGTTCTCCTCGTCCTCCTCCTCATCCTCCTCTTCCTCCTCTCCCTCGTCCGAATCAGAGCTGCTGTCGTCCGCAGCGACACCCACAAGTTTGTCTTCAACAAAGTCGGCTTCAGGCTTGCTGGCCATCTTGCTGCCGAAAGCTTTGCGCACAGAGGCGTTGGTGCTTGTGTCCCAGATGTGCATGGTGCCTTTGCTTCCCGCTACTGCAAGTCGGAACGCCACGTCGACGTCAGGCGCGAAAGTTGCCGAGAAGACACGGCCAACGTCAAGGTTGCGCGACACTACCATCTGGGGGCCGGTGGGCGTTATGTTCCATAATTTGACGGTTTTGTCGGTGGAGCCGGTAGCCATGAAGCCGGGAATTTGGCTATTCACGTCAAACGACGAGAGAGACTCGTCGTGAGCTTGCAGAGTCCACAGAGGCTTGCTCTCTGACGGGCTTGAGGGCGTGTTCCGGGCGTCGTGGTAGTGAATGATACCGTTTTCGGTCGAGGCGAAAAAGCAGTTCGGATCATGCGGATCCCACCTGACGTTCTCGACATCGCTCTCAACACCCCATCGATGCACCTTGGCGTCAGGGGCTCGCATATCTGCCGCGACTATTGTTCGATCGTAACTGCCACTCAATAATACGGTCGACTCTACCGTGTGCCATGCAAGCGAACAAACCTTGTCGGTATGGTAAGAGTAAGACTTGGCACACTTGGTTGTGTTCAAGTCCCACAGCTTGACGGTCTTGTCAGCTGAGGCGGATGCCAGGAGGTTTCTGTGTTTCCGGTTGGCAGCCAGGGACAAAACTGCATCAACATGGTACTCGTCGTTAGCCTTCTTCGACTTCTTCTTCTTTTTTTTTCTTCTCATCCTCAGGATTGCCTCCCTGGCCCAGGATGGCGTTAGGATACATGCAGTCCACTGTGTCGAGATCCCAGATTTCGATATCGGGATCCATTGTGCCTATCGCTACGAAGTTGGCGGCTGAGCTCTGCTGCTCAACGGTCTGTTTGCCAACAGCGACGTCCAACCACTCAACGCAGAGCGGGATGGCAGGAAGCATGATGTCGTGATGCACGTAGAGGTTATCTGCTTCGTCTTCGTACACGTAGACCTCAAGGTGCGCCAGCTCATCCTCGACCTTGGCGGCTAATAAGAGGTTATCCGTTGCCAGGATTTGGAGGTCCTCTCGGTCCTCATCTTCGTCGTCTTGACCGTCGGGTATCGTGATGTACGGGTCTTCCTTATTGGATTCGTAATACGCCAAAGACTTGACGTTGCCGAACATGTCCATCTTCTGTCCCTCCGGCTGGTCCTCGTCGTCTTCATCGTAATGCTCGAGGTCGTACTCTTTTAGGTCGTCGTCATTAACATCGACTCTGCGATGCTGATTAGCAGAAACTCGATCACTTGACTGGCACTTATTACATACGGTTCTGAGTCCTCCTCCATGGCGCTTTCTTTAGCTGCACTCTTTGTGCTGGCGCCACCCTCTCCCTGGACCATTGTGCCGCTGTCTTGCTCCTCCTGGGCCTCTTCCAGTTCTTCATTTGCGTCGTTCAATTGTAGCTTCGCAAGCTCAGCGATGCGCTCGAACTCGGCCTCGTCGAAGGTGTACTTCTTGGGGAACGGCGCCGCGAAGCCGCGCGGCACCCAAGACGCTGTTGTGATCATGGAAGACATGGTAGGCGGTCGCTACTTCCCAAGGCAACAGGATATATTCGGCTCAGAAGTCGAGACAGTTCTGTTGCTGCAGCCTTTTGGTAGAAGAATCACAGATCCTGAGCTGAATGCCCCGCCGAAATTCCATAACTCTCTGAACTTCCAAATTTTTGAAATTTAGCGGGGCTTATCTTATCTGCGATGCCTATCCGTACGTCGAATCGAAGTACCTACGGAGATGCATCAAATGTGTATTTCCAAGCTTGATGTTAGGGGTGCCTGCTGTATAATCGGGACTTGTAAATGCGGTGTCTACATGCACACAATTATATCAATATTTATTTCATTACCAACTTCATACTACAATGCACCGAGTATCTGGAAGAAGGGCATGAAATGATTTAGTACATTCAATTGGCTTTGAGTTGCACCACCAATCAGGACCCCGGCACCTAGGTAGCCATAGTTAGATCCAACACTGCTCAGCCAGCGTCCCTCAGGTACCTCCGTACCGGAGTTACGTTACTGTTTTCTTCCCATATTGCTGGCGGCTTTCAGTGGATCCCATCATTCATCAACATCGCAATACCTACTCGAGGCCATGGACCGCGACTCACGAGACTTCAGTCCTAAGCGACGGAAGGTCGACTTCAACCCGCTCAGGTCCGACGATAGATACTCATCACTCCCTAAACGACCCCATCGATTCGCAAACGACGGCAATAATGGCTCCTCAACTCCACGGAGGAACTTCGCCGCAACGCCACGGCAGGAGGAGTTCGACAACCAGAAGGAGCCGCTGGTGAGCGCCGAGGATGAGACAGCACTTGACCGAGATTGGTACCTTGGTGACGAGAATGGCCACACCTTTGGCGATGAGTCGCACGATCCGTTCGGTAGCTATGACGCGACATGGGTTGACCAGCGCCAGCGCGAGGAAGCCCTTGTCGAGAAGAAGTCGGGGCAAATGCGTCACATGAATGCACGGCAGATGCAGAAGCAGAAGGATGTCGATGCTTGGGAGACGAACCGAATGCTTACCTCCGGTGTAGCCCAACGACGGGGGCTCGACGACGACTTTGCCGACGACGAAGAAGGCACAAGAGTCCACTTGCTGGTCCATGATCTGAAGCCGCCGTTTCTCGATGGCCGAACCGTATTCACGAAACAGTTGGAGCCCGTACCGGCTGTGAAGGATTATCAGAGTGATATGGCCGTCTTTAGTCGCAAAGGCAGCCGTGCCGTGAAAGATAGGAGGCAGCAAAGGGAGCGCCAGCGGCAGGCTCAGGAGGCCACAAACTTAGCAGGCACGAATCTTGGTAATATCATGGGCGTCAAAGAGGACGAAGGGGACAGCGCACTGCCTATCGCAGCTGAAGAAGAGGCCAAGCCGGCCGGGAACAAGTTCAGCGAACACCTGAAGAAGAACGAGGGAGCGAGTGATTTCAGCCAGAGCAAGACGCTCAGAGAGCAACGCGAGTTCCTGCCTGCCTTTGCGGTGCGGGAAGACCTACTTCGCGTCATCCGCGATAATCAAGTCGTGATCGTGGTAGGTGAGACCGGTTCGGGCAAGACGACACAGCTTACGCAATTCCTTTACGAAGATGGGTACGGAAGTCTAGGCTTGATCGGATGTACCCAGCCTAGGCGAGTCGCCGCTATGAGTGTGGCCAAGCGAGTGGCCGAAGAAAATGGAGGTGACGCTAGGGAGTCTCGTTGGCTATGCCATTCGATTCGAGGATTGCACAAGCAAGGATACCGTGATCAAGTATATGACTGACGGTGTTTTGCTTCGAGAGTCCTTGAATGAACAGGACCTTGATCGCTACTCCTGTGTGATCATGGACGAGGCACACGAGAGAGCTCTGAACACCGACGTCTTGATGGGCTTATTCAAGAAAATCCTACGGCGGCGGCGTGATCTGAAGCTCATCGTCACTTCTGCCACGATGAATTCTAAGCGGTTTTCCGAGTTCTTTGGGGAGCACCGGAGTTCTTCATCCCTGGGCGAACTTTCCCAGTCGATGTCATGTTTCATCGGTCACCGGTCGAAGATTACGTTGATCAGGCTGTGCAGCAAGTTCTGGCCATCCACGTTTCCATGCGGGCTGGAGATATCCTGGTCTTCATGACTGGCCAAGAAGATATCGAGTGCACTTGCGAGTTGGTCAGAGAACGACTCAACGCGCTGAATGATCCACCGAAGCTCAGTATCCTGCCTATCTACAGTCAAATGCCCGCAGATTTGCAGGCCAAAATCTTCGATAGGGCAGATCCTGGCGTGCGGAAGTGCATCGTCGCCACCAACATTGCGGAAACTAGTTTGACAGTCGATGGTATCATGTATGTCGTCGACAGCGGTTATTCGAAACTCAAGGTATATAACCCACGCATGGGTATGGACGCCCTCCAGATCACTCCCATTTCCCAGGCCAATGCCGGTCAACGTGCGGGTCGTGCGGGCCGTACCGGACCTGGAAAGGCATTCCGGCTGTTCACCGAGAAGGCATACAAGGATGAGCTCTACATCGCGACCATCCCTGAGATCCAAAGAACGAACCTGAGCAATACAGTACTGCTTTTGAAGTCACTCGGGGTCAGGGACCTCCTCGACTTCGACTTCATGGATCCTCCGCCTCAAGAAGTCATCACCACTTCCCTATTTGATCTCTGGGCTCTTGGGGCACTGGACAATATAGGTGAATTGACAGACCTTGGTGCTAAGATGAACGCCTTTCCAATGGACCCGCCTCTGGCCAAGCTCTTGATCATGTCCGAACAATACGGCTGCAGCGAGGAGATGGTGACTATTGTATCTATGCTTTCGGTCCCCAATGTCTTCTACCGGCCAAAGGAACGCCAGGAAGAGTCGGATGCTGCTCGCGAGAAGTTCTTCGTCCCAGAGTCGGATCACCTGACCTATCTTCACGTCTATTCGCAGTGGAAATCCAATGGTTACTCGGATGGTTGGTCTACCCGCCACTTCCTTCATCCGAAATCTCTCCACCGTGCTAGGGAAATCCGGACCCAGCTATTAGACATCATGAAAATGCAGAAGATGGAAATGGTCAGTTGTGGCACTGACTGGGACGTAATACGAAAGTGCATCTGCTCAGGTTACTACCATCAAGCGGCCAAGGTGAAAGGAATTGGAGAGTTCATCAATCTGCGTACTTCAGTTACTGTGCAGCTGCACCCAACGAGTGCATTGTACGGCCTAGGCTTCTTACCCGACTATGTCGTGTACCACGAGCTTATCTTGACATCCAAGGAGTATATGTCTACCGTCACTTCGGTAGACCCCCATTGGCTCGCCGAGCTCGGCGGCGTCTTTTACTCGGTGAAGGAGAAAGGTTACTCTGCACGAGAGAAGCGCATAACCGAGACAGAGTTCAACCGGAAGATGGAGATCGAGGCAAAGATGGCCGAGGACAAGCTGAGAGAGGAAGAGAGGATACGCAACGAAGAGGAAGGTTCCAAGCGCGTTAAGCCGGCTGTATCTGAGAAAGCTGGCAAAAAGATTGTCACCTCGGGTGCTGTGAAAAAACCCGCCATCAAACGGAAGGCACACGGATTCTAGCGGAGATGGCGCCGTCACATCTCCAATTACTGTCTTGATGTGAGCCGGTTTCTAGCTCGGCATGCCAGTCATCTTGAAACGACTTACATTAAACCCAATATATATCATGACCACTAACGTCGGATTGAGAAAGATCCTGTCTCTCAAGTGCCCGGGTCTGGGTTGGGGCTGGGAACTGTTCAGGGCGCACACCAGCGTATCCGGAAAGTAGGGAACTCGGTGGTTCCTCCCCTCACGCCAAGAAGCTTCCCCATAAAGATGGCAGACAAGCCCCATTGGTATCGTTGGGTGGGAGGTGATGATACGGCCAATGAACAGGGGTCTTTCGCCATAACGATTCCCACGATGCAAGAAAATACGGGGCTGTCTAAGACTGGAGGCTGACACTCGAGTCACGCTTGATACCTACATTGGAATCATCCGACGACGAGCTACCTGCTGACCTTGGATATGCAAGACTAGTTCTGACCCGGCATCTGTCATTTAGTCCCACACGATCTGTGTTGAGGGGGGATTTTCTTGTATATATTACACCGTCAACTTCAATCTTACAGACATCGACAGGCAATAGCATAGAACGGTCCAAGGTTTCTCGAGGCGTCATTGCTTACTGAATTTTTCTTCATTGTGCAAATCCGTGGCGTAAGCGGCACGTCAAGAAGGTCCTGGTTATCGACATCAACCTTGCAGAACTTAGTTTTGGGTTCGGAAACTCTGCATACCATCCTCCATCCCTCGCCTCAGTTCATTGCTGTACGACTTCAACTCTGCAGGAAAAGCGCGGGAAGTTGGGAAGGAAATGGAGACCCGCGTCGCAGCGCTGCACACTACGAAATGCAGAGGCAAAAGGGAGAAACTGCCAAGATTCTTCATAGCTAGCCATGACCAAAATGACGAACAACTTCATGAACCACTAATACGACAAAATAAACCATATTTATCGAGTATTAGCTTGACGGACCAACACAGAGTTGGCCACCATAGCGAGAGCATGACTGGAATGCTAATGCCAACAAACAGCATGCTTGTCAAGCTCCCGGACGTCTCTACGTCAGCCTCGTCACATGTCAGGCCGGGCCTAGAAAACCCGTCCGTCGTCATGTCCAAAGTGCCCCGGCCATCTTTACACCCTTCTTGCGATGCTTGTCGCCGAATCATGGCCTCCTCTTCGTCGTCCAGGAAGCGGCTGCAGCCGCGACAGCAGCCGCGGCCCAAGACGGTCGCCCAGCCGCCCTGGCAGCCTTGTAGGAGGTGCGGGAAGTCGTACGTGCAGCTGCCCCTCGAGCTCTGCAATGAGTGTGACAAGAAGCGGTACTGTGCCGCGCCGCCGCAGAGGATCCGCCTGGACGACAAGAGGCCGCTGCTCGGGGCCGAGCCTCTGGTGTTTCCGGCATCCCCACCACCATATAAGCTGAATTGGGGCTCAACGAGGTTGGAAAAACGAGGGAAAAGGGAAACAAAGACTCTACCGAGCATTGAGTCAGTTGTCGGGACTCCCGTTGTGGAGAGGCAGTCAAGTTTGAAAACAGCCGGTACAAGCAACGACCAGCACAGTTCCGATAGTGCCGTAAGAGAAAGCAGGACCAATGCAGCAGAAGGGAGTGTTGGTGAAGCTTCCATACCCCAGACGCTCTCATCACCTCGGCCCAGCATACGGCGGAAACCAGTCGCGGCCCCGATAAAGAAGGATGGCGGGCCTGTCTATGAACTGCCTGCCGAAGTAGTACTGACACCACTCGAGCAAGCAAACCGACGCCGAAGTATGAGTCAGGATAATCGTCCCCTACTGGCTCTGCAACAGGCGCAACAGCAGCAGAAGCGATTACCAGCAGCAGCAGCGGGAGTAGCAGTAGCAGCAGAAACGAGTTCACCGCCGACGACGCCGCCACGGCCGCGGACCTACCTGCTGGCCCAACCGACCCGGAATCCGCACGCCAGCTTCGCGCAACGCGTGGTGCGGGACGCCGGCGGCCCGCTGAACGCAGAGCGGCAGCGGGTGCTGGAGCAGGAGTTGGGCCGGGCGCAGGCGGAGCTCGAATGCTCACGGCGCACGGTGCGCAACCTCAACGAGGAACTGTCGCGCATGGGGCTTCGCCAGTTCCGGGAGGATACCCGCCGGCTGCAGGAGCATAATCTCAGCACGAGGACGATGGCCCAGGGCGGCGCCGAGGCCACGGATGAGCGACGGCGGCGCCTGGAGATCGGTCATCATCAGCAGCGGCGGCGGCAGCGACAACAGCCACAGCAGGATTTGGACCTGGAAGTGCTCTTGGGAAAAGGAGAGAGGAATCCGGAGTCGCTGTCCCGGGTATATAGCCAGCTCTGCGGACGGTGCCAGGGTGCTGTCCAGGACTTTATTGAGTCTTGAATCGAGAGTTAGGAACACAACAAATAGGCTGCTGAGACGAGAATTTGTTCGATCTCGTTGCAAGTGGTTGGGTAGACCACAACTTTCGTCACTCAGTGACTTATGTCTGTTGTAGGTTTCTACTGGTGCATGGTAATCTGAAAATTAATACAGTAATTGTGAGAATTGGTATTGGTGGGCGCAGGATGCATGTAGGTTTGGAATATACGAGTTACCCCTATTTGGCCTCGAATAGGGGTTGCTCGCATATTCGATCAGACCACCAGTTCGGTCAACCCCAAATTTTGGTACGAGGTCTGGGGTGACTTTCCTGGACGTTATTACGGTTTCTCAGCCGCTCACTCATCTTGGGACCGCCGAAAATGTTGTGGTGTCCAATGGCTGTGTTTTGAAATAGAAGAGAGCCTAATATCAGTAGCAATGGGTTGACTCTGACCTTACCAAACTCTCACAAGTCCATCCCAGCCGCAGACAAGCAAGTACCACAAGAGTAGTCCACGGCATTGGCCAATGAAAACATATTTCCTTATTCACAACGATTCAACAAACTACGTCGACAATAACGAACTACGGGGAGGTAGGCAGTTGCCATATATATCCTCCCTTAGTTCCTCAAGGCCCTGTGCCGCCTGGCGGGCGCAGTGCCGGTGAAGGTCGACCCGATCTCGCCCCACTTCATCTTGGAGAAGACGACGGTCGGGTCGGGCTCGGCGGCGAGGATGGCGTCGGGCTTGTCCTCGTCGCGGGAGCAGGGGCCCGCGCCGTCCTGGCTGCCGTCGAGCCAGACCATGGCGCCCTCGGCGTCCCACCAGATGGACATGGCCAGCACCATGCCGCGCGCCATGGCGTCGCCCATGCCGCGCAGCGCGCCCAGGTCCGCGAAGCGCGCCGCCCCCGTCGCGGCGCAGAACTCGTCGGTGATGCTGTCGACGGCGGGCGTCCCGGCCTTGGCCACCGTCTCCGACTTGATCACGACGCCGTCCTGCACGTACAGCCGCTCGATCTCGAGCAGCTGGCCGTCCGCGCCCGCGGGAAACTGCGTCACCACGGTGAAGGGCCGCGTCGTGTCCACAGTGAAGTCGCCGCCGCGGCCGTAGTACGCGGGCTGGTCCAATCGGTAGTTGTTCCAGCCGCAGCCGTTCTTGTCGCACACGCCTCGGCCTGGCACTCGGCCCCCTCGCACAGGTACAGGGCCGTCTGGTTGCACGTGTGCGGCGCGATCTGCGTGGCGCGCGAGTTGGCCTCCCAGATGTCCATCTCGTTGCAGCAGACGCCCTTGGCCTCGACGTTGCCCTAGAGCGGGAGGAGTTAGTTAGGTGTTGGAGGAGTAAGGAAGTGGTGGGTGACTACTTACAATACCGTTCTGGAAAGGCGTAACATAGCACTGAGCGTCGCAATACCCGGTACCCCAGTAGGCACCGCCGGGGTTCAAGTCGCTCTTCCCGCCCGCCGCCTCCATCTCGGAGAGGTAGAGGGCGCCGTTCATGCCGCAGGGCAACTTGGAGACGTCGACGTCGAAAGCGTACTCGCCGCCGGCGAACTTGGTCATCTCGTAGGCCTGCTCGGTCTCGTCCAGCAGGTAGACGCGGGGCGACTTGGCCTGCCCGTCGACGAGCAGGGTCAGGGTGAGGGCGTCGGCGGCCGTGGCGACGCCGACGGTGCTGTAGTCGGACACGCCCTCCATGACGCAGGCCTCGGCGCAGGCCTCGACCGTCGGGCACGCCGTGGCGTTGGGCCCGCTGCCCCAGTCGCCGCAGCCGCTGCCGTCGGCCTGGTGCACCCAGTGCGACGAGGAGTCCAGCACGATGTAGTTGGTCGCCTCGGTGCAGCCGCCGGCCACGGTGCACCGGTACGTCGTCAGCTTGGGGTGCGTCTCGGTGCCCACCGGTTTCTGCGCGGCGGCGAGGCCGGCCAGGAGCGCCGGGAGGGTCAAGTTGCGAGCCATGGGGACGCTCTGAATGTTAAATTATCGATTGAACAGCGGACGGCGAGTCGCTGGGAGACTGTAAAGAGGCGATGAACGACACGCTTATTGAGCCAGCCAGCCAACTTCTCTCTGTGACAGGCAGCTTTCTTTATACACATGGCCATGCATTCTCGCCCCCTCGATGAGATACGGCTGATAGTTTCTCTCTTCCACGAGCTCTTCTCCACAGCCAGCCACGCATGCATGAGATGAGAAATTCCGTTGTTTGTCCCCAGATTTGACCCCAACTCTGGCCACGATACGACTATTCTCTCGCCATGGCTGTCCAGATAGCGTAAAGACGCCCGCGTCGCCAAGCCTATGCACCGCGCCGGTTCTCTTTTTCGGTTGTATGGAAGTAGACGCGCCGTAGCCAAAGCGGATAGCGGAGTGGGTGGACGGGCCGGCGGGTAGAGAACAAAGGATAATCAGCTTTCATGCTGGCCTGGCAATGCGTACGCATGGGGATGGGGTTGGCTTGGCATGACATTGCGCCGTGTCGTTTGATCGCTCTCTTGCTCTTCGTCCACCCTTCTCTCCTTCTCATTAAACTATACATCATCATGTCATACTAGTAGGCAACGGCCTGTCCTGTGCGTCATTCCGTGTCCGTCCTCATGCTGAATTTGGAACGCTATGCTATTCTGCAATGGTCAGTGGTGCCGGCCCTTGCAGATCACTGCCGTGTCGGTTGATTCAGATATATTGCAACCTAAGAGTATAGCTTGGTTAGATTTCGCCGTCCCGGGACGAATTGTGACGTCTTGGCATTTTATGGGTTCATCTGTTTGTCCGACGCAGTGGCTTCTACAACCTTTTTGTCGCCGCACCCGGCATGAGAGCAGGCAGCTTGGCAGACATCTTGTGTTTCCATCACCGAGGTCCTGCACTGGCGCCCAGCTGCATCGCACAGCCAATACCCAGAAGATCACTGCCTGAATTGTGACTTTTCAATCTCCAAGTTTCGTCTTGCTATCGTGAAGATGCTGCAATCGTGCATTACGCCCCTCGTCCACCAATCCAGTATAGGCCGGAAAAGATGGATCAGGTGGCGAGCAGGTAGTGCACAAGTATATGGCGTCCACCTGACTGTTTATAGCCGACGACACGTACGAACGCGCTCTGAGTACCCAACAACGGGGAAGATGACAGAATCCATGAAGAGAAATGTGTATATTTCAAGGCCATACACGCCCTGTAACATTATACAAAACCAAGCCGCTTGCGTTTGAAGTAGACCATTACCCGAAGAGTGATAGGAGAAGCGCCGAATGATAGCCGGATCATGGCGCAGTTTTGTTTTAAACGTGTCGACCACCCAAGACTATGCATGTGAGTGGCGTGAATGAAGCCATCACACATTACCGCTTTTCCTTCTCCTGTTTCAACAGAAGATCTCGCATAGCCGCCCGCGTATTTCTGCTTCCTCCCAATTTGGGCCCTCTAAGGACGTCCTCGTCCTTCTTGGCACCTGGTTTGGCAGCCGGCGCCGGCGCTTTCCTCCTCCTCTGCCTCTGCGCCATAGCGTCCATGAACTCTCTCCTAAACTCTTCAGCGATGCGATCATCGGCGGCGGCAGTATCCTCCGCCGAGGTACTGGCTACCGGGGCTTTCGGTGTCTCATACATATCGACTTTGATGAAAACGAGGTTAGCTTTGGAAGTGGTCTGTGTCGCACAAGGGAGGGGAGACCACTCACGTCTGTTTTCTCGCATCAACTCCTCCACGAGCTGATCCCGTTTAATGGCATCGCTATCCCTTCTGTTCCGCGGCCTCCATGGCTTGCCATCGCGACCCAAGCGGACCTTCTTGGGTGGGCCGGCCGGCTCTTCATCTTCGACCTTGCCGCCCTCGAGTTGCCTTCTTGCTCGTTCCGTCATGTTGGCGTTCCAGTTGCGCACTTCGTCGCCGAGGTCGACTTCCAAGAGTTTGCCTTGCATGGCGATGTGGCCTTCTGGTTTGGGCACTGCATGCGTACTGCTATTCGCATGGTCAAGTGACCGAGACTGGGCGGCCGAGGGCGGGTGCGGCGAAGTAGGCGCATGTCGTTTCGCTAATTGGGCTGCTATATAATCCTCCCTTGCTCCATCAGTACCTGTAGAGGGAGGCCATGGAAGGCGCGAAAGAGGCGCGACTTACATATGCTTGTTCACGAGCTCGCCCACATGGCCGGTCTGGGCCGAGAAGCGCTTGCTCATGCCGCCGGCCGATACGTCTACGGCCGCCTTCTGCTCCTCCTCGCGGATCATGAGACTCAGATCGTCCTCGAACGAAGTGGACACGTCGTTTCCTTGGGCATCGTTGGGCGCGAACCCAACTCCTCGTAGACGTGACTTTCGCGCATTGCGCCGGCGAAGGAGCTCAGCAACCGAAACGCCCTCCTCGTCAGCGGCGACTTGCTCCTCGGACTGTGTCGATTCGGTCGGCCGTTCTATCGCGAGTGGGGCCGAGGTCCCATCTACTCGATTCGAGTCGTTGCTTTGGCTGACCACGGTAGTCGGTGTTTGTACATCACCATCGTCTGTCGCTCGTTGCCTGTAATGACCCTTGCGCTTTTTGCCACGGAACAGGACCTGGGGTTCGGGTGTCACTTCGGAGGCCGCTTCGGGGTTCATAATGTGTTTATACGAAAGCAAATAGCCTGGTAGTGTAAGGCGTCGTGCTTGGATAGACCTCTTCGTCGATGTTGTTGATAGATGGATCAGTTGATGGTTGATTGAGGGATGATGTACTCCGTACGTAACGCGATTGACTTCTGTTCTCGGTCGCGGCGTTCAATTATGATTGGCCGAGGATTCCCCGCCGTTCGTGCTACCCCGGCCAGCCAGTGTTAGTGCAAGTGGTACCTAAAGTCTGTACGTTGAGGTACCGGTAGTTGCTACCAGACCTGTTGCTACCTGTAACAGCAAGCTCAGCTCCTGCTGCTCCAGTGAAAAGGCCCCAGTCCAGGTCTGTGGAATTGCAACGCAAGCCAGCAGCGAATCTGGACCTCTCTCAGCTTCCCATCCTGTCCATCATCTTGAACAGACGAAACACCCGACTAAGTAGAAACAGACAGAAAACAGCCATGGCCAAAAGAGTAAGGAACAAGTCTCTCTCCGCAGACAGTCGCCCAATGCAACCACTATTGATCACCTCTTGATCAATAGGTCTATTTCCTCGTGCACGGTCAAGTGCAAGGTCGGTATCTCTTCCTCTCATGTCTCTGACGTCACCTGACCAATTCCTTCATAATCGCAGGAGTCGGCTTTCGTTACTACACCCAGAAGAAGGCGACGGCTATGGGCATCACTGGATGGTGTCGGAACACGGATAACCAGAAGGTATACCACGAGTTTTTAGTTTTTTTTATATCAACGTAAGGGATATTTTGGCTTACATGTTCCACCCCATGCTATTAGGTCGAGGGAGAAGCACAAGGAGAGGAGAGCACCCTCAAGCAGTTCCTCAAGGACATCAACCAAGGACCATCACACTCCAAGGTCATGAAGGTTGATCAAGAGGATCGCGATGTCCAGGAGGGCGAGTCACAGTTTGAGGTCCGACAGTAAATTTGGGGTGTCGACATGTTCATCATTAGGAAGCTCACCACGGCACAACTATTGAGCCGCCTGATACGATGAATGAAATACCCGTCAATCCATATTGCTTATGTTTTGAACAGTGTATCCATGAAGACATGTCTATATAAGCGAATCAGCCGCGGCAGTTTCTGCTCGCAGCCCAGATCATACCCCTTATTCCATTAAAATAGCTCTAGCAGATGAGTGCAGCAAAGCTGGCCATTTCCCCAACAAAGGTGGAATATCAAGCCGTGCAACGGCAAGTGCAAACAAATAGGCGCCCGTACCTTATCGAAATATCCCTGCGCAGTGATTTCCATGCAAAAAGACCGAGTGAAAACATGATGATGTGCCTAGCCAGGTAGTGAAGCCCAAAAACAACGCCATACAACCTTCCCTTTTATAACGCCTGAGCCTTCCGGTCTTCATGATATCAAATTGTGTCTATTTGACACACGACCATTATCCTTGAAGTAAGATCTGCAACTTCAAATGTAACGTATAACCTAAAGACCGATCATGGTCTATAGTGCAAATGAGAAAGCTCAAGGCTCTCCATATCGGCTCCAAGCTGTGACTGAGATTGCGGCCCGCGAATTGGCCACATCGTAACGGCGTTCGACAAAGCCCGAATCAACACAGTTGATTGTCGTGGTCGAGAGAGACCCATGCTCCGAGAAACACTGGCTCTGAGTTCGGCCAGTTTCCCAAACATGTATCTGACGGGCAGCTGCCGCCGTGCAATACATGTCGATGCTTTCTTTGTTTTGAATGGTGAGTCAAAATGAGGTCAGCACAAGAATCACCGTATCTCAAGCTGGAACGGCTTAAACCTGCCACCAATAGTAGCACAGCGAGGACATTTCCGCCTGGCCCCCTGTTCCTCCATAAGCACATTCACACATTCCCTGCATAAACCGCAGATACATTCGGTGCATGCATACGACTCCTTAAGCCTGGATGCTCTCTGGCAAGCAGCACAGTAGATGTGGACATCTTGTGCTGAGTAACTTGGCGACGAGTCGGACAGCCCAGCAGCCCCGATGTGGAAGTTGTCTCCCGCCTCTCCGCTCTCCACAGAAGGAAACGGCTCAGGCACCTCTTGAGCAAAGGACGGTGGGGTAAGGGCTTGTTGAAGAGGCGAGGCCTGATAACCTGGAAAGCTCTGCTGTGGGAAGGGGGGTAGAGAGGTTTGGTGGATGGAGATGGGGGATTGAGGTACCTGAGACGTTAGGAGAGCAGGATCAATACGTCGATAGAGACTTACAGGAGTCCTGTCGTCCTCTATGTCTTCCGTAGCGGACGCAGCGGCATCAATCAAGTTCTCCCACCGCTTCCCATAATCCGCGGTGGGTTCGACCGAGTGTGCCTTGCGATCTATGCCTCCCACTACTCCCAACTTCGACCGCTCATCGTTCTGAATCCTCCTGAGCCAGTCGGAAGCCGTCCCGCGCGATTTCTGCTTCTTATGACGCTTGGTGACAGACTGTTTCCTCGGCCGGTTAGGGCCAAGGGATCTGTGCAGAGGAGGGAGGGTTGAGGAGCGGCCGGGCGGGGAGTTGGATAAAATTGAGGGGAGAAGATCCATCTGCTGCCTGGCAGAGGAATTCAAGCTAGGAAAAGAATCACTTGGATGGTCAACCTGGATAGGAGGCAACTCAATGGTAGTCCTCGGTATCCTCCGGGCATCATTGTCAGAGTGCCAATCCTGTAATGAGGGATCAATCAGATGGCTATCTGCCGAGACGTGAGGCGTATTGTATACTTCACCGGAATCCCAATCCGGCTCTAACTTGTGCATCTGCCCCAGCTGCGCCAGAGCGGCCGCTGCGTTCGCAGTTGGCAGCAGGCCATTGCTATAGTCTTCTGCACGCCTCGGAGTCTCGGGGGCAGTATTTGGGTCGTCGTGAGAATAGCTGATTCGGGGGTCGAGCGGGTACCCTCTGATCGGGTCGCCTGATCCCGGGGCGCTTCCCGGCGTTCTATTGTTGTTGTTATGCTGTGGCTGCGAGCTTCCCGCTGATTGATTTTGGGGGAACTGAGAACGGTCTTGGGGTGGGGTATTGACCATGAGATTGAAGCTTTCCTCGGTCGCTGGGAGCTTAGAGATGTAGTGTTCTGGGTGCGCCCTTCGAATATGTTCCTGCATTGACCGGAACCGTTTCTCCTACAATTGCACAGCGTTCCAGTTAGATCCGGGGTGAATGAGAACCACATGGCATAGATCCATCGCGGGAAGGTGGGCAGCTTGTACTTGCACCGTCTCCGACACAGCCGCCACCCCAGGGCAAGAGAAAAGGAGGCCGAGGAGCTACTTACACCGAGGCAACGCTTGCGACAGCTCGAGCCATCTTGGTTTCGCAGCGGGCAAACGACCTCATTTGTGGAATCGGCAATGGAGAAGGACGACGTGAGAGACGATCGAGGCGGCATCTTGCACTTTGGCTCTAGGTGAGGGCAACCCCACCATGCGCTTTCAGAGTTCCTTTCCGTTCGTCGAGAGTGGCAGGCGGGTCGATTGCTATTGAGCTATTGATGGAGGGGTCCCTTCTGGCGATGGTTGATAGTTGATTGACCCGTTATCAGATTGCTAAGGTTGCGATAGGTCGCGATAAGAGGTGCAGCAGGTGGGATGTGGATGTCGAGGAACGATCAATTGACAGCAGTAGCAGCAACAACAACGACAGCTTGGGCCCAGGTATCGTGAAGGTTTCGCATTGGGTGTTGAGCCCTGGTTTCCGAGTCTTGGAGCTGAACTGACTGGAGGTTGAGGTACAGTAGCTTTGAGCTTGCCTTATCGAAAGGTGCAGTGGGTGTTACAAGAAACGTTTGGGATGGAATGAGAAGTTGGGATGGGACTGGAGGGTAGGTGAGGTGAGGTGTTGGCTGCTGGTGTGGGTGTGGGAGGATTGAGGGGACGGGGGAGGGGGCCCTAAGACGGTAGAAGGGCGAACTAGCTCTCTCTCACTCTCACTCTCTCACTCTCTCACTCTCACTTCTCACTTCTCACTTTCCGGGGGGTAGGCTGGTTTAGAGGGAAGGGCCCGGAGCAGTAAGACGTCAATGTAACCGACCAGTTTAGTGGTTCAATGATCGAATCGAAACCAAATGATTGCAGGCAAGTGTGGTGTAAGTGTGCAAGTAAGTAGCAGGTACTAAACCTAGGCAAGTTATGGCATGTATGCACGTCTGGTACGTACGAAAGGGTTGGGTCACCGAAAACAGCCTTTGATCCAGCTGCTGGAATTGGGGCGCTGGATCCAGACTGACTGGAGTGCGAGCGTGAGGCGTGAGAGAAACCTGATCCAAGGCTTATTAGGTTGATTAAACAGTCCACTACGCTACCTTCCATCCGTCTCTTCTGTTATTTGGTCCCAGGGCAGTAGGTTACCTAGGTAGTAGTATCTGGCATGGAAGCAGCTAACTAGAACGAACGTAGGAAGGAAGCAAGGTAGCTCAGTAATAGGTCCTACTTTGGTCCCGTCGACAGGTTTAACCATGCCGGGCCTGTTACGTGAACTCGCAGCCGTACCACGCGCATACTCATATATACCCTGGCCTGCCTATAGACTTGCTTGGGCTGGGCTGGGGGTCTCTGGGTCTTTGGGAGGATACTGCGCCAGAGCTGGGTTTATTTGATTTTCTATTGTAATGTTTCTCTTTTTTTCTTCGCAGGCACCAACCATTGGCCCCTCAATTGGTCAATCCTGGGCTGATAAATGCATTACATACAAGCTGCTGTGGGAATTCACCAGTCTGACTCGATCGATGATCGGCTGGGCGGCGCGCAATGGCTGTTTTTGGGGGGCGGGGAGTGTTTCTAGGAGTGGAGGAGGATTCTACTTGTAAAGCTTGAAGTCCAGAGCTCTCAGGTCAGGGAGCTCTTCGACATGGCTTCTCCAGCCAATCCGGAAGCTCTGTCTGAGCCCATGTTTGATACGGGCGCATCGATTCCGCTGCAAGTACCACCGAGAGCTTTCCCCTTGGGAGTGTCGGGCTTTGGAGATCCAACCGCTCACAATAGCTTGTTTCCCAGCTGGAGCTCACAAGAAAGAAAGGTAGATAGATGCAGGTTTCGATCAAAAGCCGTCACGCTTATCTTGCAGGTCCTTGTTTGTACCAGTGGAAGGGATCCTGCAGACTACCGACTACATGCACTCCCTCACTTGCATAGGTACATATGGATGCTTGCTTCTTTATATGGCTGCTGCTGCTGCTTATACGCCGTGGAAGGGCGTGTCGACGGGTCTTTCTCCATTCTGGCCCAAACCGCCACTATTGTCACCACACTGTGAAGCGCTCGCATTGGCTCAACTGAAGCTGAGGTGAGGAACGGTGGTGAGGGGGGTGCCCTGATGCCAGGCGCAAAAAAAGAGGCTTACAAGTACGAAACTGAAAAAAGGGCGGCGGGGCACGCACAGAGAGAATCTGTTTACAGGCATTCATTACGGACTTATCCCAGTCACTCGGATCATGCCTTTCCTTCCTTGGCTCGTGGTTAATGATAATGCGTTTACATGGCCGCTTCACATGTCCGGCAACCCTGGACTTCCGGTCCACAACATCGCTCCATAGTTGTGCCATCTCTCGAGAGCAGTGCCAACTCGTTTGCGACGACAGCTACTAACTAGTCAGGTGGACTTTCCGATCTGATAGTGGTGGACTTGTCGTCTCGGCGACCGACCGCTTACGACCCGATCACTGACTGAGGCTGCTGGCTTGCTCAGGAGACCAAGATAGAGGAAGCAATGAACTCTGAGCTAGACGTAGACGACTACACCGGCTGACCAAGGTGATTTGGGCAATGGCGCCGTGCAGGAACGACTGGACTGGACTCAAGAGTCAAGACACACACTACCACGACCACTACATGTAGGCGCTTGTGTGGGTAGGGGCCCCAGCAGTGTGGAAATCGAAGAGAACGCAAGTCAGATAAAGATGCCGCGATGTTCTCCGTCCCTGGATTGCTTGACTTCGGGGCTCGGCTCCATTGCTATGTAATCAAGCTCTATTTAATGCTACGAATCTTGCAATTGGGGCTGCAGCTAATTCCGGCAACACGTACTTGAGTCATGTCTTCGGGGAGAGTGATCGATCAAATATACCAGTTATATTTGGCGACGTACTGGCAGCCCGTGACGAGTATATACTCGCATTTCGCCAGCCAAACCTTGGTCCAACAACTCCAGCTCTTGACTCCCTTCCAATTCAACATGGAATCAAGTTGGACATATGCATAGGTACATCCCTACTTTGATTCGCAATCAGTGTAATACCTATATTTACAACTAATAAACTACCTAACCTACTTGTACTTTACCTACTTGAACCCGCCAAACAACATGAACCCATGCTTCCCAACGGGCGTCCACTCCGACGGTGGGTCACATGTTTCTAGTACCTTAACTACTGCAAGTGCTACTCCTCAAGTGCTCTCCAGTCCCTCTCTGGCTTGAAGACCGCTGCTGGCCACTTCCAGCACCGCTTTTCAACCAAATCCTGGGGGCTTCTTGTATATTTCTTTTCTGCCGTTCTAGCACAGCTTGGCAATCTCTTAGGTAGCGTAGATGGGGTTCAAAACAGCAACTATGGAGCATTGGGTAGGTAGATTTGAAGTTGGAAGAACTGAGCCGAGGTGTAACCTACTTTAGTGAGAGAGCTCTGCGATAAAGCTTGCTTGAATGGGCGATAAAGCTCTCTCTTTTGCAACTGCGGGATTGGCCACTGCCGAATCCACTCCCATTCTGCCGGTGGGCTTTGTCTCCTCACTTTAGCATGTACCCGAGTAAGGTATCTTTTTCAGGGTCCAAGAGGATCAATTCAGATTTGATAATGAAAATCTTCAATGGCCCCCCTCCATGCCCAATACAGGCCTTTCTTCCAGAAGTTTTCTTGTCGATAGCACCGGTAGCTGGCATCTTGTAGCATTTGCCAATAACGTGGTCCAGGCCGCCTTTTTCTACTATGTATGTATGTAGGATAACTGGCTGTGTGTCCTTGTATTTGTTGAAAAAGGACTGTATGAGAAAAGAAGGAAAGAAACTAGCTTCCTCGAGTGAACCAAGTGATTTAAATCTCTCCGACCCATAATGGCATCTGGGTAAACCTTGTATAGTGCCTGTGGTATAGTGGCCTGTCCGGCATTCCAGGTTTAAACTCTGATTCAAGTTGAAGAATACACAGGCAGAGCGGTGAGTTGACAAGTTGAAGTTATAGGGTAAAATCAAAGTTTGTCTGCTGCAGCTGAGTATATCCACATGACACATGCCATATTACCCAGCCAGGCATGGAATCGTCCAAGGTGGAAACGAGTTGCAGATATACGAATCTGTGAGCATTCGGTCAGCGTGGTAGGTCCTAAGAGGCGGGGGTTTAAAGCCTTGGGTTTCGCATATATCTACCGGGCCTATCTCGTGTCATACATACAGGTCCTTGGTGTCTAAGCGCATACCAATTCATCCCTTCTGAACATGCGCTCACTACATGGGGCACATAAGGCCTTCCTAAACCTTGATGTGCCTTCATCCCGTACTGAACCATGCTGTAGCGTGCTGCCACATCAGATTGGTTGCTCACAGAATCAATATATATAATATTATATTGTCTTGGCGCGAGAACTGTTCACGGCAACAGCCAAGATCAAGGAAACGGAGAAGCAATGGCGCAGTCGAATATGCCCTCGCGCTGTGTGATATATCCAATAATGTACCACATCCAACAATTTGAACCCGAACACGTTTAGGACAAGTCGGCTTTCGAATTTGTGCAGTAAGGTGACTGTGCTAGCTGCCCACTGCTGCTCACTGCTGCTTCACACCTACCCACTCAGAAGCCAACTCCCATGATGGAACTAATAGTCAAAGCAGTGTAGAGTCAAAACTGTATATAATTATTCGGACCCCAGAAGGATGTCATCTCGTAGCCTTGATCATTACATAGCCCTCGTTGGCCGGGGGTTCCTGAAAACTCTAGCCCGTCCGCTCCCGTACTTCCTGGGTGGTCAGATTCACTGCGAGGGGCACCCGTAATTCGCCAAATGCACGGGTTCGTCGAGGTCTCCAGTGGTAAGTTGCCTTCTATCCATCCAGTATGAGGCTCTATGAAGCGGCAGATGAAGTGACTGGTTCTCGTGTAAAACGCTTGACGAAGAGCCCATACCATCATCAAATACATTACCAAAGTCTGCGGTCTCGATCTCCACATATCCCCCGTCTACACATCTTGTATCAGGGATGGATGAAACGACTTCACGCGCTTTGAGGTGTTCAGTCATTGGCGTTGGCGGGATAACATCAGCCTCGCGTTCAATCCTTGCGATAAATTCCGCCATGCTTTCTTGAGACTGATCTGATCTGGCCTGACTCCTGGTTGGAAAGGACCGTTTACCTACTAGGCGGTCAACATCGTATGATGGCATCGGACTCAGCCTCGATATAGTAGTGTCAGCAGTCAAGGAAGGAGTGGGAGGTTTGGGTGAAGGAGTAACCCAGGAGGCAGACTGCAATGGTGCTATCCCATATTGGGATGAGCCCTCGGTCAACATATCATGACCTGTCTCGCTCGGAGCCTTCGGACCTATGATTCCATGTATAGTATCATGCTGTGCCATCACTCGAGCAGCAGCAGATAATTCCTCATCGGTGGGGTAGTACCTTGTATCTGGCCCGGTTGGGAAAGGTTTCTGCTCCGCACCACTCAGGCGAGGCCGTAGCACGTTATGCGGTAGTGGCGGTGGGGGCATCAGGTCTCTAGATGTGATAGATAATCTATCATCGTTGTCGAGTCCTGCCACACAAGCTGCATGGTGGTTGACAGCTTCGTCAAGACGACTGTAACATTGGGAACCCCGTCGCTCGTCTGGCTTTTCTTGGGTGGCACGCTCATCCCGCAGCTTTATCTTCGCAGATTCCGCAGTATCTTTCCTGACGTCTCCAGCCGTTGTTGAACGGAGATGCTGACGCTTTCTCTCAGGGTCACAGGTGGAGCCAGAATCAACTCCAGATAGCCGGGGCTTAGAAGGAGGATCTTGGCCTGCCTGGCTGTGGTCCACTCGCCAGGCTGGTGGGTAGAGTATCTCGAGACGATGTTGTATCTCGTGTCTTCCCAGATCATATTCAGAAGCTATGTCTTCATTTCCGCAACTTTCAGTCCCATTTTGGTCTCCGTCAGTGATTGGTTTCGAATTCGGGCTGACGTAGTCTTTATCGTATGTAGCAATGCCAGTGCCACGAAAAATTCCAGAATCTACCAGGGCTCTTCGAACTGTTTCTGGGGTTGTTGTTCGACGATCGTGTGTCCCGGACGAAGCTTGTGAGATGGACCCATTTGTTCGTAATGGTGATCTTGGTGGACTCGTAGACCAGGAAATGTTTGTAGTTGGTCTGCTATCTCTGCTTGATATTGCTCGATGGTGGTCGTCTTGAGATCTCCTATCCCCCTCAATGTCGTGAACTGAGGCTTCGGAATCTCGATACCGTTGCAACACCTGCTCGCCCAAGATATGTTCTCGGCTTACACTGGGCTCAGATTGAGAAGACTTAGATGCATTGTAGCGTCGAGTTGACGAAGCGGATCTCTCCTGGAGTCTTCGCGAAGTTTCTTGATCGAGTCCACCTTGGTGGCCAATTTCACCCGGAGCTTCGGCTGGTAGAAAGAATGAAGAAACTTCCTTCATCTCTCTTTGTTGATTCTCAAGTTCTGGAGCCGTCTCTCAGACAGGGGTTTCGGTTTTGTACTACCCTTTCGGCCCTGAAGAAAATTCATGTCTGAGAAAACAAGATCTTGAACTAGTTATGGTCAGCAATGTGCAATGCTTGCACTTTTCCGGTGTGGTCATACCCGGTTTCTTATTCGCCTCACGGCCATTCTGGAAAATGCCAGGCTTGATGGGCTGCTGAACCTAAATCGTCAGTGATCAAGAAGAGGGATGCTGAAGAATTGACAAACCGTGATGCGATCATTAAGGACTGCTTTCGAGGCCCAATTACTCATGACGTTCTTACTAGACGTCAATGCTCTCTTTTTGTCTTCCTTTTTGCGCTTACTTGATTTGGGCAGTGGCCGATCTTCAACGGATTTCTTGCTGCGGTGCTTGTCCTTCTTGTGCTCATATTTATCATCCCGTGTCTTATTCCGTGGCTTCTTTGACCTGTAAGCTTGTATAGGAGAAGCTGGTTCGTCAGAACTGGAGCCGTCGACAGCCACTTCCGACCTCCTCGACAATTCGGCAGGTGCCGGCCCATGAAATGCACTCGCATGATGAGAAGCGTTGTAACGATCCTTTGAAGATACTATCCGGTTCTTGCGTACGCTGAGTATAGAGCTGTCGGACAGGGCTCGCTTGTGGGAGTTTGGCGAGCACACAAAGCCTTGCGGAGGACTGCGAAGGCGGGTACCTGCTTCGAGGGGAGAACCTCGCGGTCTCGGACGAGCAGAGCTGCGAGTATCGCGTGGCAGGGATCTGAACTGTCTTTGTTCGTGAAGGCCGTGAGTCTGGTGGGTATTGATTGGTCCTACGTGGTCCTCGGATACCGTGGGGTAGTTTTGGTTTGCAATTGTGGACTGGGCGAGCCAGTTTTGGACCATGTCATTACCGGTTCGTTGGCCCGAAGCCCGGCTCAAGTTGCCCAGATCCAAGTTTGTGATACCTTTGTCATGATGGCGATGGTTCTTTCGGTGCCCACGGTTGGATCTGTATGCTGGGTCCTTGTCGGCGGGTTCGTGCCCCTGGCGATGTGGGTGAGACTTCTTTCTGGCGGCAAGCCGAGGCGAGTTTTTGGTATCCATTGACTGGGTCCATGTAAATTGAAACCGAGGACATCCTAACAGCATGGACCTGACGCCTCCTTCAAGTCGCGTGCAGTGGTTGTCGTGCCGTCATGTGGGAGAATCACATACATATGCATGTGTGAAGCTATGAATAGAATCGGAGGTGGTTGTCGAGTTGAGCAAGCATGCCTGCAGCTGCCGTTGTCCACTTCCAACGTCCTGTCAAGTCCCCACATGACATGCGGCCCCGTGCAGGCTCGTGCTCGAGCCCCTACAGGACAGGAAGCTGTAGGTAAGTGCTTCAAGTGGAATCAACACTGATTCCATAAATGATGATACCACTCTGTACAACTCGAGGTGTGCTTGAAGTGCTTCAATGTTGGCAGGTTCCTTACCTAAGGTTTGACTCTATAAGACTGCCAAGTCTCTGCGTACTTACTTAGTCGGCTAGAATCCCGACGTTGGAGGGGCTTGTTACCAACGCTATCTAGCGTTTCGGGGTCTAACACGATGTGTTTGGAATTGCTTCCGTTGGTGCACAAACCCCGTGTTGTATGCTCTATTTTGAATACTCGCATTTTTTAAAATAGCAACCTGGATGGCTATGATTGTTGACGAAATCTAGGTGAATAGACTATATGACTTGGTCAGGTCTTATGAAATCTACGTGAAGTTTCTGTCGGGCAAAATGCCTCCAGGGTCGGCGATCAGCATCCAGGGGAGCAAGGGATGAATCCGCTACGGAAGCACACCGTGCAATGAGGCATTTCTCTCGGGAAGGTGCCCGCATAGCTTCGGCATGCCTGATACGTATGAACAGGTACGAGGTTGGGTTACGAAGAACTGACTAATTGCGCTTTGGGGATTAAAAATGTAAGAGGAAGATACTAGAGTCATACGATTCCATTGCTCGAGTCTGGACTCTGGAGTGGTACAGCTAGTGAACCAGCAGCTAAAAGTCAATCTCGACCGCCTACAGGCTTTGTGTAGTGCTAATCCAGATCTTACGGGCCTCAGATCGGTGCCATACATGTGTTACACACAGCAATGGAGTTGCGGATTAATTAACGTTGCAACAGCCCCTCTCCGGCAGGATGGTAGTATGTCACTTCACCCAGAGCGATATATCGCGTCGATCAATGCTACTCAGCATGGCTTCCTTACCCAGACGAGGTATTCGGCAGTTGAGCAAGGACGCTACGGCAGGTCTACAAATAGTCTTGATCCGAAAATGTCGGAGAGCCCTGCCAAGCTCTGTTTGGGCGTAAGCCGACGACCAATGATATCTACCCCCTTCATCCAGAAAGCCCCTGAAATCAGGTCATGGCCAGAAATATACTGGCCCAAGCTCCTCGCATTGGGGGGCCATTACGACAGGTACGTCACCTATTTACCTTTTTGCGGTGCCTCCGTGCGGCCAACTAAGCACGCCATTTTGTGATATCTCTTGGCAACAAAACGAGTCTACTCCGAAGATGATTTCATGGTGACAGGGCTGGCCAGTATGTGCGTGCATGCGTATGGAATGCGAATACTGATTACCGCATACTAACCAGAGCACAGCGTTGCGTAGTGGTTCATTTTTAGACTTCAATGGTCGCCTGTTGGGCTGCAACGCAGATGGAGATGATGATCGCAAGGTTTACCTGCTATCACTTCAATGGATTTCATATCATCTTGGCCAGTGATCAAATCCTTACAAATACCTCCCGCGAGGAAAGGGCATGAATCAAGGCTCCAGAATAGGGGATATTTGTTCTGGATGAAGTCACACGAGAGGCAAGTAACCGCCATGCCAAACTTACATGTGTAGACCTCCCGTCATGCCTGGAGAGAGATCGCCATGCCATGCTCGCAATCACCCATAAAACCGCGGAACACTCCGTGTGTCGAGATGCAGCCGACTCCTCATTAGGTAGCCACTGCCCGAGTCCTCCGGACAATCATGGTAATTAGAATCCATCACAAATCATCTTGGTGTGCGCTCAATAATTTCTAATCCTGTTTCATCAGGACCCGTGAGTGATAATAGCTTAAGCGAATAATAATAGGTACGCTTGTCTCCCAAGGCCATGATAGTGTCGTGTTCAAATCATGCTGGCTTCAGATACGAGCTTGGGGACAGACCTGCGAAGGCCACTGACCACCACGAACCTCATCTCAGAACTTGGTATGTTATCTACTTCTTCTTTTTCTCTCTGCTTCCCCTGGGCCTTGGCGCACTCGCTGAACAGGGGCTTCCTTCATTGGGTGCAGATCGACCGTTAGTATCCTTTTTTTTTGACCCACTCAGAGATTACTGGGTATGAAAAAAGTCCGATGTAGTATTCATCACCACAGGCGTAGGGGGGGCACGTGGGTGCCCGAGATCCCCGCGTCTTTTCCTGACGCCAAGACACTACAGTGAAGAGTATGTATGTAGCAATGAGCGCGGGTTTACGTGTGTGCAACCCAGCCAGCCCACTGTCTAGTACGGTATATTCGATACATGAGGCACAAAGTCTGCGTTGCGCGCCATGGCTTCGGTCTCACATATGGTCAGGGTGCTCGCTATATTTGTGAAATGGACAAGGCTCCTGGATCCAGGGGTAACTGCTTTGGGGACAAACTAGTGGCTCCAAACAGAGTAGCCCCACCATGTAAAGTACCTTAGTGACTTCTAGTGAGGGGTAGCAAGGCAGCTACCTTGGAGGGGCATAGCTTGACCCCAACCAGTCGTTACAAGTTGTTCTTGGTCTTTGGATGCAACATGAATGCAGTTGGACTCAACCCGGCTGCGCTTCTGGGTAGGAGGGTCTCTGTTGCGCCTGCTCACTCTACGACTATGTAGGCTGATCTCAGTAGTCCATGAATCCAATGTTCGGATCAGGCCCGAGACGGACGAGCAGGGCCAGAAAACGACTGGAGCGCATGAATACGCCGTCGCCTTAACCTAACATGAATGGTCGAAGCCGCGGGGAGGCCTCCTTATCGATATGATCCCGCGGACCGTCGTCAAACGCCACTCCATGTTAATCCGGAGATCTCGCGAAGAGGTACGTAAGTATGTTTGTATGCGTAAATGCATGTAGGTGAGTGGACTGCATTCTCTGTCAATGCCGGCAAAAGATGCCCTTCTCAACGCTCTGGGCCTATGTATCTGACATGTTCAAATCACTGGGCAGAACCAACAAGGAGGGAACGGGGCCTTCAGGGATCGTCACCCGCCTTCGTGGTTGGTTCTACTGTATGTATGCTCACAGGATTTGAGTGATCGATACCTGCGGGTCTGACAGGGGTCCGGAATCTTGAGACAACATACATCCCGGCCACGGTCTCCCAAGGTCGGAAACACTGGCTCTCGATCCAACTAGACGTGCCCGGTTGATAGCAGTGGACGTTGTGGATTGTCACGATGTTTGAGCTGAATCTTAGCAGATCGTCTTGGAAGCACTGGCCCTTCCCCTTGACGACGCGGACGGTGACAGGCGGGTATGTCCCTGATCCTGGATGGGTGCCCCCATCCAGAGGATCCCAATTTAGCAACCGACCCGCCAGTCCTGTCGTGTGGAGTTCCTCACTTCACACAGAGCTCTATTCCAGTACAGTCTGGCGCAGGTCTTTCGGCTTCGTTCGTTTGATGCTTGTTTTCGACCCTGCCGGGATGCTCATGCTTGCCAAACACCAGACTTTTGCTCTTCGTCCCATTATCAGATGAAAAAAGATTTCACGGAGACTGACCAGAAGGGCGAGTAATGGAGCTGTCCCTCAGCAGGCCAACTACGGCATATATAAATCAGACGTCTCGCCACTAGTGACCTTCCGAATGTTTCTTGTACCATGCTCCTAGTCAACGACAAGGAATCCGGATAACTCAATCGGCCTCGACCCCTGACTGCTTCCCTCGACTTAGCCACTTAGCATACCCGGCTATCAACCCCGCTGTCTTTACTGGTCCCTGCTCTCCTCTTCATACTTTGACCACAATATTATCGACGACTTTGCACGGCAATTACGTCTCCCAACTTTCTCGTGCAAATCTTCACGGCCTACTATTTGCTTCTCTCAACTACTCCAGCCAACAACCGTGCCATTCCTGCCCAGAAAGCACTATTTGTCATCTGTTATAATGTTTGTGTGCCTCCTTCCGTATCTCTGCTGCTACCAAACCTCTGGTTCGACTCTCTCCACCAAGGTGATGTAGTTGTTGGTCTTGGTCTTGTGCCTCTTGGCCAGGCCACATTCTGAAGACCATGGCTATCGCGACATAGTCTACCAGAACGCTCCTGTCCGCAGAACGGGAAATCTGCAAAGGTCACTAGTGCCGGCAGAGATACAATGGTCTCCTCAAGCTGTGACTAACTGGAAATAACCCAGATCCTATACGGTGTTTCGAACAATTTAACAACATGTCTAAGCTATTCATTGGGTTGGTTGCGCCTTCCACCTGCGCCACGATTCCATCATTGCTAACACTGCTGCGATACAGTGGCCTTGCCTGGCATACTGAGGATACCACCCTGAGGCAGAAGTTTGAGGAGTTCGGCGCCATCGAGGAAGCAGTACGTCTAATCCGAACCAATTCCCATACTCCAACGCGGCTACCACCGTTAGAACAAGTATGAATAAGCGGGCCTATACTGACAGATCTTCGTCGTATCAGGTGGTCGTCAAAGATCGTGACACCGGTCGAAGCAGGGGCTTTGGCTTCGTGCGATACTCTCAGGATGAGGATGCCCAGAAGGCGATTGCTGCCATGAACAACGTCGAGTAGGCCAATGCTCACACAGTCTACGATGTTCATATACTGACTGCCGCTAGATTCGATGGACGAACCATCCGGGTTGATAGAGCTTCGGACACAGGCCCCCGTGGTGGCGGTGGCGGCCGCGGAGGATTCTCTGGACGGGGTGGTTACGGAGCCCCTCCTATGCCCTATGGCGCTGGCCAGCCCGCCTACGGAATGCCGAACCAAGCGATGTATGCGCCTGCATACGGACGCGGCGCATACCCTCCTCAGCAGGCTGGATATGGCACTCCTCCCCCACAGGGTAGGTGATCAGTGTCTGGAAGACTTTTGCGAATCTCACGGATGCGCTAACTATGACACCTAGGTTACGCTATGCCAGCTCCCTACTACCCTGACCCGCAACAAGGCCAGCAGATGCCGCAAGGGCAACCCCAAGGCCCTCCGCGGTACTAGTCGACGCAGTGCTTTTGGCGTTCCTTCGGTGAGATAGTGGTGAAGGGGTGATTGGAAAAGGCTTGGAGGGTTTAGGGGGCAAAATCTATCAACTGACGATTCTACATGCCGGGGATCAGAATATGTCGATGATTGTGTCACTAGGTGGCCATACATCGTGATGTGGTTGGCCAACCAGGCAGTATCATTGGGCTTCATGACTGGTTCTAGAGCTATCAATGGACATGTCGGTCTACGGCGATGAAAACTGGGTCCTAAGAACCGCCCACTCGGCCTGATGTGCAAGCAAGAGGAGGACGGCATTGGGGAAGATGGTGAAACCATCTTTACACCACTCAGCAACTGCGCTGGTTTCTTTTTCTCTCTTCTTTCAAAGAAGACTTTTCTTGTTCACGTGCTCACGGCCGCGACACGATCTTTATCATGACTTTTCGCTAAGGGGGAAACATACATGGCTTAGGTGGGGAATACAGACGCAGACGAAGACGTCAATTACCAAAAAGGACATGAGGGGATGATGGTCTGGGGGGTTTTGTAGCAGCTCTGTAAATACCAATGTGACTACTTTTTCGGCTGAATTTACCTCTTGGCCCCATGGTATTTGTTCCCTGGTGGTGGCTTCTATCTGAGTAAATCGCGAAAGAGTCTTCTAATAGGCTTTCTCAGTCTCCTCCTGCTCATCGATGCTGCTAACCTTGTGGAATTCGTGCGATACTGGCTCCTCTGAGAGCCGGACGTGCGCCTGTCCCTTTGCAACCTTAGTCTCGATGTCTCTCACTCGGTTCGAGAGGTCGGTGATATGGGCGTCGCCACTTTCCGGGCTGAGCTCATCCAACGCCTTTTCCAAGCTCAGGAGGTAATCGCGGTTCAGACCGCTCGGCCCCTCGCTCCGGTAGATGTGCTCCGCCAGCGTCTGCGGATCCTGGGGGCCGGTGAATTGGTCGTTGTCCGGCGTCCCGATGTAGACGAGCGTGCGGATGGGCCCGGACCCGTCCGCCGGGTGGAAGGGCGTGTAGTGGATCGTATACCCGTTGATCTCCCGTATGTCCAGGTAGTCTTTGACCTCGGCCACCCGGGCGGCCTCGATCCGGTACGCTACCCCCCACACCTTGCCCGGGGCGGAGTCGTGCGCGTCCCCCAGGCTGGCCCAGAACGAGCGCTCGATCAGGGTCACGACGCGCCCCGGGGCTTCTGGTGTGCCGCGGTGGTCTTGACTGTGATGGCGAAGGCCCCATTAGTCTCGCTGGGAAAGTGGTGGCATAGCCCCTAGAAGGGACCAATCAAAAAGTCCCCGTTTGTAAGATGGGGGCGTCAGGGGACCTAGGTAGCGGATAGAGACATACCTTGCCTATACATATTTATATCCAAGTCAGCAATGTGAGTGAAATGAGGGCATATGTACACGCGCTTACTTGCCAAAACCGCCGGACGTATCCATTCACCCAGCCAGGTATTCGCCGATCTAAGTTACATGAGCAGATAATGTGAGCATTGGATTCCTTCTCGGGAGACAACATGGAGTCGCATGCATACCGAAATGCGGCGGGGGCTTCCAGATCAGGCTCCTGTAGATTTGGTTAGCTAAAATAAGAGACGCACGTCTATGCCGTGCCCGCAAGACCAAGCCCACCAATACAGGGGTAGTGTCAACCCAAAAGGGGGTGGATGGGCGGCGACAACATGCATGGAAGAACTTACCCATAACCGAATAACCAAAACTCGTCCGAAATAGGAGCTCTATCGCCGTTGAGAGCCATGGTTTGTCTCTTTTTTACTCAAAAGTGCGTTGCTAGTAAGCTTTCCAGGGGTCCGGGTCAAAAAGGAGTTGACACTTCCAGTGGTACACCGCCGTCAAAGTCCCTCTCGGCTCCTCGGCTTTGTCAGCGGATTAGTAGCCCAAAGTGGGGGACGCCCCCTTCGCATCCATCGGAGAGCCCAACGCCATTCCTATGTACTACAGTGAGATAGAGCCTGGAGAAAGTCAGATGCCAAGACCGTACTCTTCTTCGGCAGCGGCTCCGAACGAGGGATATGCTCTCGTCAAACGACCTACGGACATGCGTACAACAACATTGAAGTCATTTGTTACTACAAGGACCCAATTTGGGGGTTACTTATTACGCCAAAGAAACTCTACCGGGCTGCGGTTATGCGTACCTTATGTAGATCTTTTCTAACATTAAGTACATGTAGGTTAACCTTAAGCACTGCATTCCATACAGGGCACGGCTGATAGCCATGTTATGTTGTCTGTCAATCAGAGAGATGCCGCGCTTCTCCGCGACGATCAGAGCCTCCAAACGTCAAACTCCATCCTGAAACGGCGTGGCGTCCCCTGAGCTGCACTCGCTGTCCTACTCGAGCATGTCTGTCTCGGGGGTCAGTCGCCGAGAGACGCGTTGCTTGTCATATTCCAGAGGTCAATTCTTATCTTGGGTTGTTTGCTTGCGCCGCCGGTTGACACACGTCATTGCCATTTCGTGCGCCCCCCTCCGAGACCCTGAATTCCACTCTGCCTGCTCTGCCTCACTTTTAGTAACCCTACCTCGCCTCAACACCTGCCCCACGTACATACAAAAGTACGTCACGCCTACTTACAGAAGCAACATGATTGTTTGTCACCTACCTAGGCCTCGCAAATATACATACGCAAAAGTGATGCTGGGAGAGAAATATCGGAAGGGGAGCTGGGGTATGGCAAGGCTTGATTAATACTTTCGACTGCAAAAACCCTTTGGTTCGACCAATATAACGTGGAGGATATTGCATGCTCCATCTGGGAGATGCAACTAATAATGCTCCATCTCCAGGCCGATAATCACTAGGAGACGGCTAAACGGCCACTAACAGGATACCAGCGTGCCTTGGCTGCGGCTGGAATCCCTGGATCTTGGTTCGCTAGGGGGGGCAAAAGTGGACAGGCTTAAGTCGCTGTATAGGTTGCACATGGCCAACTAAAAGAACTAACTTCCACCCGGATCAGTCAATGACAACCAACACGACCCTGCAATCCGCAACCCGCAACCCAACATTGCCGTCAGACCCTTTGAAAACTTCGTTGTTCACCTCCAACTCGCAATCCTCTTCGTGCAGTCGGTTATCGCTCTCTATTGCATCAACCTGATCCACGATGGCCTACAACCCGGACGAGCTGCCTAGGTGAGTTCCCATGCAATCCGTCTGTTACCCCGCCATGAGGCCTTGGTCAGGTTACTTAGGCATGGGCTTTGCGCGCGCGACGATGGGTAAAAAGAGGGATGGGCATACCAGACGTACTACCTCTTGTCGCGATGCTGTTTGAACCTCATTCTGCTCTCGCACGTCGCACCTGCAGTACAGCGTGCGCATCAATGAGGACATCGCTAACAACACGTCGTCGAGTATAGATTCGCGGAGCCCGAGAATGTAAGAAAAATACCAACTACCGACCTCCCTCAAACACGACCTTTCCCGTGCCCACCAACCCCACTCAGCTCTTCGTGATCGCCCTGCAGGACTGACGAGACCACCCTCACAATAGGGTAACGCTCCTAGACCGGCGCAGTACAGCAGCTCCTCCTCTTCCAAATATAACAGCAAGCCCCCGCCGCCGCTTCCTTCGCAACATGCGGCTCCTTCCTCCTACCAGCACAACCCGGACCCGCGCAATCGCCTAAACCCTTCCTCCCACGGCCATAGCAGCTACGGTGGCCATAGTCCTGTGTCGTCCGTCATGTCGCCGCCACCTATGGCTTCAGGCCCTCGTCCCACAACCCACAACCGCCCTCCCGCCTCGAGCCGACCGCCCCCTTCGCCAGCTCCACCTGAGGGCGCAGACCCGACGCTACTGCCCCTATTCCGTGCCGTGGACAAAGATGGTAAGCCTTCCCTTTGACTTTGGTACTCGCCATTTGAAATTTTGGTGCTGACGTATGATCTGCTCTGCAGGCACCGGCCAACTCTCCGAGAGAGAGCTCTCGGCGGCGCTCGTGAACGGTGACTGGACAACATTCGATCTCCACACGGTACGCATGATGATCCGGATGTTCGACAGCGACCGGTCTGGCACCATCGGCTTCGACGAGTTCTGCGGACTTTGGTCGTTCCTGGCGTCCTGGCGCACGCTCTTCGACCGCTTCGACGCGGACCGCTCGGGCAACATCAGCCTCGACGAGTTCAGCAACGCACTGGTGGCGTTCCGCTACCGTCTCAGCCCCCGCTTCGTCGAGCTGCTCTTCTCGACGTACGACAAGCGCAACGAGGGCGTCATGAGCTTCGATCTGTTCGTACAGGCCTGCATCAGCCTCAAGCGCATGACCGACGTGTTCAAGAAGTACGACGAGGATCGCGACGGTTACATTACGCTCAGCTTCGAGGACTTCCTCATCGAGATCCTGAAGCAGATGAAGTGAGAAAGGGAAAGCATAGATCTAGTGCATTTGTCTGAGGATATTGGTCTCAAAAAAGACCTTAAAGGAATGAGGCGAGATATCTCGGTTCCATTTGACCCAGTGGCTTCCTTGTAAGGGATGGGAAGCAAAACCGAGGGGGATTTTATTGCGTCACTTGCGTTGAAGCGACCGAAGTGTTAGTAGATAACTTGAGGCCTAAAGAAGTCTTTCGGTCCGGAAGAAGCTTTGCTGGAGTTGGCTTCAGCAATGAGTTATACCCGCGATGCTTTACTAAAAATTAATTGGCACATGTCTCGATCCTTCCAGGTTTTCAAGTCAATCAAGTCGTCTACACAAAACCATTCTGTAAACACTATTACTTTAAATCTTGTTTCAAAGTTATTTCGTCCAGAAAAGGCTATATAGATCCGGGCCTCAAAAGGGGTATCCCAAACGCGTATCACCCGTAGGTGAAGTATTAAAAAGAAAAAAAAATACCTGAGAGATTATGAAGAAATAAAAAATCCATCTGCGTGTTGTGTTGGCAGCTGTTCTGTCGTCCTGTTGCCCAACCCTGAAACCCAGAAAAAGACTCCTGTCTCGTAATATACCATCTACTGGATGGTTTCATAACACATGCGACCAAAAGGACAACGCTCTCGAGAGCCTTGTCAATCGAAGCCATCAAGATTACGTCACGCTTCCTCCACGGTGATCTTGGGTAGCGACAGCGTGTCGCAGAGCTTCTGTGGGCCCCAGCTCTCTTGCACCATCGTAGTAAGGTGAGGAGGTATAGTAAGGCTAGTTGCGTAGTAGTGATCGTGGTCGTCCCGGGTCGTCGAATCCTTTTTCGTTGGTTCGATATGCCTCTCCGCTACTGGCTGGTTGTCGGCTGATCTCGCCTTCTCCCCGAGGGGTTTCAGGTCTGACCCCGAGGTCGCGGCCGACGGCGGCAGGACCATCGTCGGAGTGGTAGTGGTGGTGGTAGTAGCGGTCGTGGCTGAGCTTTGATCGCTACTCCCCACTACGCCGAGCCTGCACACCCGGCCGTCCCCGCGCACAGTCACTTCCTCGCCGCTGCTGAGCCGGAAGACGTCCGTCGGGTTCGAGACCGACACGCTCTTCACGCGCTTGAGAAAGCCCGGCTCGCTGTCTTCCATCACTTCGCATCCGCAGGGGTCCCCCACCAGCGTGGTCGTGGTACTCTCGCTGCTCGGCGTGGTGGCTGTTCTCGTGTGCCGGCTGCTGCTGCTGCTATCTCCCGGGCTGACCAAGTCCAGCACCTCGTCCCGCCCGTACTTGCGCGTCTTCAGCAGGCCCGTGGCGAGCCCCCTCACGTCCTTGTCACCGTCGTGCGCGCTCAGCCAGACGCGCGCGCACAGCCGGCGCGCAATCTCGGCGCCCGCCGGGAGGCCGGCGCAGATGTTGCCGCCCAGCCACCACGGGTTCGAGATGGAGTCCATGCAGTGGAGCAGGGCGGTCAGGGGCAGCGCCGCCTCGGAGACGAGGTGCGAAGAGGCGTAGGGCGCCAGGTGGGCGTAGTTGATGCCGTGGGGCGAGAATATGAGCGAGAGGGGGCGCGTCGTGTTGCCGTGCTCCTTGTGCTCGGCGGCGGCGGTTATGGTGCCGGAGGCGGAAGAGAACGGCCGGCATGCAGCTAATGCGGGCGGAGGAGTGGTACAGTCCGTAGGAGAAGCGGACAGCGCTGTGGCACCGGCTCGCGATAAGTATACTGAACTTGTCGGGGACATCGGTGGCGTAAGAGGGGCTGGTCTTGCGCCCGGCCTTTTTTGGTCCGCGGACGCAGTCTTCTGCACATTGGGAAATGGAGGTGCGATACTCTGAGTGGACCTTGGTGTCGCAGGCGGACTGATAAGTGCCGGCGCCAGAGTGTACTGCCCTGGTGGCGCAAAACCGTCCGTGGATGGCGGGCGGTAGGTGAGGGCGATGGCACTATGGAGGCAGGCCAGATCGCGCTTCTGGGGAATCCAAGCCACGGTGACTTCGCCTGGCAGTCCATCAGGCGTCACAGCGGGTACTGGCACCCGAAGCACCGTCGACTTCCCCGTCGTGCGCGGATCCTCCCACTTCGGGATGGTCCAAATCTTGTCGCTGTCGAAGTATTTCCAACTCTTGATGACGCGAGCTGAGGCCGGCTCGGCCAGTATCTGCGTCTTGGTGCCAGTTCCGGGCAGCTGGCGCAGCGTTGCCTCATTACAGTGGTCGCTCTTGTGCTGGCTGATAATGACGAGGTCCGGCTCCGGGAGCTCGGACAAGGTGCTGACACAGGCCGGGTTTTTGTGCGTAGAGACGGAGATCTTGGAGTGGAAGATCTTGGACGGCCCGGTGATCCACGGATCGAGAAGGATGATGTAGGGCTTTGGCGCCGCTGCCGTCCCTCTGATGTGCTGAGGGAGGATTGGTTCCAGGGAGAGCAAAAAGGAGGCATCCTCATTGAGATGCTTGATTGTCAAAGCCATAATGCCTGACAAGAGAAGGGAAGATGACCTTGTGGTCGTCGAGAAGCTCCAGCCTTTCCAGTGGACTGGAAGAGAAGTTCATCTGTCCCGGAACAACACTTGTCGGCAGATCTAAAGTATATTAAGCAGTTAAAGGGGTTCGGCACGCAGATTGCTGAGGCTAACAAGAGGTGCCGGGTCGACCGGTTGCGCAGATCGGGGCGTGTTAGATGCAAGACACGAGTAAGTGAACGACGATATGAGATGACGTGAACGGGGAGGAGAGAAGAGAGAGCGAGAGAGAGCGAGAGAGCGCGAGAGAGCGAGAGAGAGATGGAACCTTGGCGAGAAAACAAACAATCATGACAACTGGTTCTTGCATTTCATACCAAGAGATGGATTATTCATGCTGCATCCATAGCAGGCCGAAGGAAAGACAGCACTGGTGAGGTGGTGCGCATATTGGAGGCTACGGTGCTCACACTACACACCTGTGACGAGACAAACCAAAAACACAAGCATTGAGATCTTCATCTTGGCCCGCCTCCAGCTAAGGCTTGGCTGACGAGGATGAGTGGGCTGGGCTGGTGCTGGTAGTCTGGCCCAGAGAAAAGAAATGATGTTTCAACGAGGGAAGGTTGACGCGAGCACGAGAGAGAGAGAGAGAGAGAGAGAGAAGCTTTCGACAAGTCTAGTCGGAGTTGTCGGGAAGTGAACTAACGGCATGACTTGTTAGCCTCGTGCATGTCTGTCTCCTGCAATGCACACCAATTCGTAAGAGCTGTCAGACAAGTAAGCAACTCCGAAAGGTTATGTCTGCAGAGATAGTCCAAATGTGGTTGTTTTTCTAGGAACCGTTGTTGCACAGGGTCACGAGCCCGATTTCAGACGACACCTGCAAGGTACGACAGAGGCCTCGCTCGCTGGCAACTCTTGGCGAGTTTGGCACCTGGTGACGCCGGGTTTTTGTCGTGCCGACGGCATGAGGTTGGAAGACTCGAGACGAGTGAATGAGGCTGTGTTGTTGCTTGCTGCTACTAATCCTGCATCTTCAGACGACAGAAGTGCATCAGAAATATCAAATACTGGATAGAGTCTTAGTCAAGAGCAACTCGTCGCGAGTGGCTGAGACCGGGGATGCAGGTGTTTTTTTTTTTCTGGGCTGATGCAGACCGCCCTGACCACCATCTATTCCAGCCTCTTAAACGCCACCTGCACACACTTCTTTTGTCTCTGTTCACCTCCCAGCCTTCCATGATGCTTTTTAACTCTTAATAAGTCTTGTTTGTCACCTGTGTACTGTAAATGTGTCGCCTAGGAGGACGATGCGATTGTTGCTATGCCGTATGAGAGAGCCTACGAAGAAGACTGGGCTTTTGTTTCATATGATCCATCCATGGTGGCGCACTTACACATAGGGAAGACCCTTTTTGTTTCATCCGCCGCATCATTGTAGGGGACTACGGATACACGTAATTGAGACCAGCAAGACCCGGCAATCCTCATCTGAACGGAGCAAGAGGTCGTACGATCAACATCGAAGTGGCAGAAAACGGGAAACCGTTAGATCAGAGTACAAGTGCAACCAAAATGTTTTGATTAATCGCCTAATTATACCATGGCATTTAGCACGCACAGATAACAACAGCGCAGCAGTTCAATCTTACACATTGCGCTGCGTATGGGGAGGAGGAGCCTCTATATGAACATAGCACCAAATATAGGGGAATATATATGCAATTTATGACTGCGCCAGATCAGCCAGCTTCTCCTGATACATTGACAACGGGCTGGCTTCTCATTCTGGCTCCTGCCCCTTCCACTTTTCTTTGAGGCTCGCAACATCCATGCCGCAGCTTTCCGCCTTCTGCACCACCGCTTTGGCCTTGCCCGCCACCGGCGCATCGATCATGGTGCCATCCAGCGTCCACGCGCCCCTGCCTGCAGTGGCAGCCTTCTCGTCCGCGATGACGACACGCACGGCCCACTCCACCTCCCTCTCGCCGGGCGCGAACAGGCGCTGGACTGCGTCCACCTGCGAGGGGTGTATGCACTGCTTGCCGTTGAACCCCATGGCCTTGCCGCCCTGGCACTCCTCCTCGAGCCGCCGGATGCCGTCCTCGCCCTGGTACGACGTGCAGACCAGGTCGATGGTGCTGGGCAGGTTCGCCGCCCGCGCCGCCGTCACGATGGCGGACCGCGCGTAGAGGAACTCGCTCAGCGAGGGCGTGCGCGTGATGGACAGGTCGAGGGCGAAATCCTCGGCCGCGAAGACCAGCCCGCTGAGGTACGGCGACGCGGCGCAGATCTCGCGCAGGTTCATGACGGCCTGCGCCGACTCGATCAGCGCGATGAGCTTGATGGGGTTTGCTGCTGCCGCCGCATGTCGGTCGGCCGTGAAATGGCGCAGCGCGTAGTTCACGAGCCTCAGGTCCGAGGCCGAGTTGACCTTGGGGATGACAATGGCGTCCAGGTGGGGCGAGGGCGCCAGCGCGGCCAGGTCGTCGAGCGCGTAGGGCGTCGATATGGCGTTGATGCGCACGGCCAGCTCCGAGATGGACTTGGGGCGCGACTGCAAGCCCGCGAGATGGTCGCGGAGGGCAGCACGAGCGTCGGCCTTCTTGGTGGGCGTGACCGAGTCCTCAAGGTCATAAGTCACGTTGTCGGAGGTTAATCCGACGGACTTGGCCAGCATGCGCGGTGAGGAGGACGGAACTGGTTGATAATCGTTAGTAAGTAACCATGTGATAGGACAATTGCACCACGATTGTGATGCAAGCAGTGACTTGCCATAGAGAAGGGCCCGGCGGAGGATGGATGTCGACTTAGCCGCCATGATCAGAGTATAGGCTTAAATCCAAAAGGCCTGGCTGGAGTTGCTGCTTTGCAACTTGACGTTGTTCATGGTCCTGACGTAACCCCACGGTTTGACCAGATTCCATTGTCCAAGGGATGAAGCTTCTCCAAGCTCCGAGGTTCCCCAATTGATCATCCCTTGATGAGGGGCAGCGGAAGTGCTGGGCTATTTTTGGATGCAGCGGGGTTGTGGCTGTAGCAGCTACAACACAGCACAACACACCCTTACATTATCGCCATGCCTTCGTTTCCTTTCCCAGAGTGCTCGAACACGATCGAGACCCTTAGCGTTACTTTGGAAAAGATCTCGTCAATTTTCTTGGAAGTCTATTTCCTTCAACAGAACCCCCCGGTCCGCTTATAGGACGCATTTGGCGGTATTGTATGCTGCGTTGGCTGCATGCACGAGTGCCTGGAGCCCATGTGATGCAACACTCACAAAAGGGTCGAGCCCAAACTGATGGATTTCCATTCCCTGGGCTCGAAGTCACCTTCCGGAAGTGAACAAATATCCCACGGAGCAAAGAACAGCCTGAGAAAAGAGAGCGAGTGATCAGTCCCTGTGAACGTCGAATTGCAGCGCCGTATCGCAAGCTTGTCCTTTTCTCCGCCTAAAGACGATAAGGACTGTTGCACGCGTGACGCTCGTCAACGCCAAGTACAATAAGTCGGACTTATGGGATTGTCTCCTACGATCCACCGGACCGGTTAACTATCTACACCTCCCTGGCACAAAGGAGGCGAGGAATGAGCATCTCATCAGTATGCCGCTGTACAGGGTGGTGAGCTTCATGCTGCCCACATCAATCACCGTTAGCTTCGCATGCTCATACGAGATGGCCAGGTGAAAATAGGCTTCAAACACGCCACCGAGGCATGACAACTGTGCCCCAGTGGTGCTGTGACCATCACAAGTTCAATCTATCTCGCCAATGAGCATTTGGCCGATATCAATCACAGCCAGTTGGGCACGGGATGGTCTTTGAGCTTGGCCTGGCAATGGATCCACCTAGGCTTCTCGATCAATCTCCAGAAGCTTCATTATATGTTATCTGACACATGGCCTTCGTGGTATGAGCCTTGCGAGCTCGCTCTCACTTTGTGAGTCACCAAGAAGGGGCACGACGCATTTCCACTGCAAGCCATGTTATTACGTATACCCGCCACGTCCAGCCCAGGAATTGGTGACACGAACCCCAAGCGGCATACTCTGGGCAGTTCACAGCTGAAAGTATACGTCTAATGCACTTGTTACTATCGTTACTATCCGTGGCAGCATCGTGCGTTTATGACGGCTTTACCCAAAAGCTTGGCTGTCTGCTGATATGAAGTCTAGATGGTAACAAGGACTAAAGGAAGAAGCGATGCAACTTCACTATCGAGTTGCCAAAAATAACTTTACTTAGACGGCTTGCTACAGTAGCTCGGTTCTGCAGCCGTCATTGTCCCTTCGGATCGGTTTGTCTCTGCGAACTTCCTTGGCCAGCCTGGATTTGAAAAGATTCAGCAACCCAAGCAAGTATAAGAGGCACAAGGTAACATCGTTTGGCTGTGCTTGCTGTTGCGAGGCAACTGATTCTAGCGAACTATGAGTAATGGTCAGGTTTACGACCCTGCTAGTGGTTCATTGTCAGGCTTCGTCCCGGATAATGACGCCGGGTATATCACATTTGGCACTGAACCATGCCGCGACTCATCTATTTGCAAATTAAGCTCAAATGAAGTATTGCCTGGAATCTCATGGGCTCCAGTGCGGCCATGGTTCGTTATCTCTTGTGAAGAGGAGCTCCCCGAAACCAGATGTATAAGTATGTTTGAGCTGAGTCGACACTAGGACGGTGTTATAATGGGGTGGTCCCATGGAGAAAACCTCAGTGATAATTGCCCCAAATTATTATCTATTACATAAACACCCCTTTCAATCCCCTACTTCAGCTTAAGATTCATCTAATAGTCTTCCCAGGGTGAGTCAAGAGTCGCTGTGCGCACCGCCATGATTCGAGCGGGATTCACCGCTCTTGCCCTTGCGGCACTCACACAAGCCTCCCCTATCCCCGAAGACAAGCCTGCCCTGGATGAGCGGCAGTTCCAGATCGGCAACCCATGGACGGGCATATGGCCGCCAGGACCGCCGGCGTCCACTCCTGTCATCATTTTCCCCGGTGGTGACGGTGGCTCTGGCGACTCCGTAGAGATCGGGTCATCTGCAACCGAGAAGAGACAAACAATCGGCGGGAGCGAACCCAGCGCCATCAAGAAGAAGCTCACTGCGCTCGAGCTTGAGTACGAGTCGCTGGTACAGAAGTACGGCAGTCACCCTCCTTCGAACGAGGCCAAGCGGTTGAAGGAGATCGCGGCAGAGCTCAAGAAGTATGGCATCACCATCATAGCGAGCCCCGATGGCACCAGCAGCGTGATCACCTTCGGCAAGGCCAAGCGGCAGTTCACCGTCGGAGACGGCGAATATGGTGACCCTGCGTTCAACCTCATTGGGCTGGAGACGACGCTTGAGCAGTTGATGCAGGAGTATGGCCCAAATCCTCCACGTAAGCTTAGCCTATTGCCCCTTTCTCGAGCTTCGAATCAGTCCAAACCCAAGAACCGAATTAAATACGCTTTCGATGATTCTACATATGAATATGCTGACTCCAACCTCAGATGACATCTACATCGTTGAGGAGAGGATCAAGAACATATTGGCCGCCTACGGGATTACTATTATTAGTGCGCCTGGTAAGCCACCCAGCTCAACGAACCCATCACGAAGCTATGTATAATTTGATCCACAGATACTCGTGGTTCCTTGTATGGGGGCTCCATATGGATACGCATGACTTAACTAATATAATGACCCGTATAGATGGCACTATAACCATAATCACCCCTTCCACCAAGCGCGCGGCAGCCGACTATGACATCGAAGCCCTGCGAGTGATTTTTGAGTCCTTCGTGCAGAAGTACAATGGGGAGCGACCGCCCATGGCCGACTGGATCGTAATCCAGGATATTGCAGCGATCCTCAAGTCGTACGGCATCGCCACCAGTGTCACGACACCCAAGGCGACGCCCACGAAGCGCGCCACCACCATCGACCTCGGCGACAGCGTCAACACGGCGTTCTTGCAAACCCTCTACTACATGCTGCAGGGCACCTACGGCAGCAACGAAGACACGCCGCGCGACATCTTCCTGGTCCAGCAGTCCATCGCCACCATCCTCGGGGCGCAGGGCATCATCATCCCCGGCTGGAAGTCGACGGTACCCGGCGGCCCTCTGATCCCCGATCGCACCGTCCCGGGCGGTCCCATGGTCCCCGACGTCACCGTCCCCGGCGGCGAGATGACTCCCAGCACCAAGACTAGGCGTGAGGACCCTGCCGCCAGGGGCCTGCAGACGGCGCTGTCGACGCTCGAGTCGCAGTACGGCACCTTCGCTTCCGCCGCCGTCCCCGTCCCTGTCCTCCTCGTCATGCAGAATGTCGTCACCGTCCTCCAGGCGGACGACTTCGTGATCCCTGGCTGGCCGCCTCTGCTGGGCCCGGGGACGGTGATCATCGGTCCTTCCACCTAAGACTGTGCAAATGGGCCTGGGAAGGGTCGGTGGACGTGTGTGCGCGCTGAGAGGCAGGAACGGGAAGAAAACCGAATTAAGTATGGAGAGGAACAATTAGCCCACTAAGGGATAGGGGCCAGGTTCCCTTCAGCTCTTTTTTTATCTCTTATCTCTACAGTCTTGACGGGAGGAAATTCTCGGCTTTTCAACTTCTCCTACGTCTCTATACCAAAATTGAAGGCTTGATTGAGTTAAAACCCTCTACTTAATTGTTTGTGCTCTATCGTCCATATAACTCGAATCGTTGTCCACTCCTCGCAAAGTAAATGCCACGAAAACGCATGTCCTCCTGTGCATCTTCTTGTTGGGCATACAGGAACATCCCATCTTCTCCTAGGGACTGTATCTCTTAGACACGTGCGTCACTTCTCACGGGCGCTTGCAGATACCCCCAATGAAGCTGCATAACAGGAACTGTACGACAGTTGCATGGCGGGGAATTCTCGTCACTTCTCGTCACACCGACAACAACCCCCTTATTTACGAAGCCAGCAGCGCAAGCATGGCGCCGAACGTATCGAGCCACCCGCAGCGTTAATCAATCATGCATCCATTGACGTCTGCAGGCTGAATGAAGATCGAGAAATATGCAGTCCAGAACGCATGTCTCAAGTCAGCTTACTCCCGCGCCTGCACGAGGCTCCCACAGGTTTATTCTTCTTCCCCTTTCGCGTAATGTTGCCTCGATTAGGATGTCAGTACTCTCTGACCAGGGCGCGCAGCTCATAAAAAAATATTTCTTTTCCCGCTCTTCCAGTGTCCGTTCTCTCTTTCCCTACTGGACCGAGGCACCTATCACATAAAAGGAGTTTTACGTGAGACAACCGAAAGAGGGAAAAGGGCGGCACCGAGTGAGGCGGGCGCATTCTTGGTGATGATACGATGATACGCACATGCATTGATACCTCCCGTACGAGCGACCGGCGCAACGCCTTCCCAAGACGGTGCTTAAATCATCGTTGTCACCGCTGCACATACCCGATGTTAGCATCGGGGACCTCTTCAATGACGGCGGCGACGCCAAGCAGCAGATCAGATGGCTCAGCCTGAGCCCGGTTAGGTTTGTGCACTAAGCGTCTTATTAACGGCCCAATTGGATATATCGGAATATTCAGGGGTGGCTAAACGACTCACCGCGATTAGACAAGGCTCTGCTGCTGTAGAACGAAAGATAGCACCCAGAGTTATACGGCGTCTGGGGCAAGAGCGGCCGCGCTCCGATCCGCGAGGCCACCAGCGACGGTATTCACTTTCGGCTCAGGAGACACCCTGGCTGTGGTCAGCGCCAACTCAGTCCCACATGGCAGTCATATAGGGATCCCTCTCTTTACCTCTGGCGGCGAATACGGCGTACGGCGTAGAGGCGCTCCAACGTCAACTGCAGGACTCAGGGGCCAGTGTTGGTGGTCACCCAGGCGCCTCTCTCCGCCCTCTGGTAGTCCTGAGGGCGGCTACAAACACGGGCAACGCCCAACGGCCGCGTCATCGTTTTGCCAAGCGCCAAGAGCGCTTCTGTCTCATCTCTGGCGTCACCACTCCTGCCGTCCTGACCGCTCCGTAGTACACTGTACTTTTCGGACATCGTAGCAGAGGCGAAAGGCCGCGCCAACAAAGCGACTATACGCCCCCGGAAAGGATGAGGCCTTCTTGATCTACTCATGTGGGACGTGAGCAACGTTTGTTTTCCTTTCTCGGAAGCCTAGGTTCCTGTGTATACCTACGAATGAGGGAGCTTTCAGCACAGGACCTCCGAAGGGCGTGCAGCTCACACATCGCAACATCGTCACCAATAATATTCTCATGGCCGATGCCGTGTCATCGATGTGTCATGCGAATGTAGTAATTGCATTTATGCCACTGTTTCATATACTCGGTAAGGCGGCTGGTTTTCCCGATGAGGCTATATCGTGGCAGGCGCCAGCAGCTAGGCTTCAGCAAGATGTTGATGCTGGGTATGAACAAGGCTGACGATACTGCTACACCATCCATTTTATACGCGCTCGAGGGTCTTGGTAATGCCACGGTACACACTGCCACTTTCCTGGAAAACGATTCTATTGTGTACCTCGCGCCCCCGGTCGCCCTGGGGCTTGCGCTGTCAGCCCTGCCGTAGAGACCGACACCGACCTATCACTAATCAGGTTGATGACATCAGCGGCCGCACCTTTCAGCCTCGTCATAATGAACTTGCTGCACGCTCGGCTCGGTATCAAACCCATCGAGGGTTACAGTCTCTCCGAGACGAGTCCCGGCGCCTCGATGATGGTACGTAGTCGATTTCCACTCTACCAATGGGGTTTCATTTCGTTCGAAGAAGCATCAGTTAAACGAGTAGCTTGTTCACTCTATCGATGACTATCCTGTCGCCATAGCCACTGCGGGGAGAGCTCTTCCCTAGCCGACAAGCCAAGCTCCTCGACGTCGATGATTCCAAGCGCGAATAAGTCCCGAATCTGGCCCAATTTGGTCAGCTATGCATCAAAGGCCCGAACGTGTTCAGGGGTGATTGAAACAATCCGAGCGCAACCCGAGACGCCTTTACGCAGGACGACTACTTCCGCACGGGCGCCATGGTGTTTTCGTGAAACTGCCGAGCGTGGTAACATGCCTTCGCATCACGGTGCCGTGGGCATATGTCGCGAAGGCGCCGGGTTGGGGGGAGGCAGAGGAGGAGCGGGTTGCGGCGGCCGACGAAGTCAGGCGTTGGTCCGATAAGGAGTTGGCTAACCACAAGAGGTTTCGAGGGGGGCGTCGCATCCGTGGACAGCCTACCCCGGGACGCCCAGTGGGAAGTTGCTCCGGAGGGTGTTGCGAGGCACGAAATTGGACGGAACTCCTGGCAGGCAAATTCCTCTTTTGCTCGAGGATGCCGCCGACGCTTTCACACATCCGGACTAGACACTGAAGCAGGGTAAGCCTGAGTAATATGAATGACTGACTGGATGGGGCCATGTGGCCATAAGACGGGCGGCGGTTGGTATGATATCACTTACATGATGCTATCTTCAATCCCGAGGCAGCGCTTTGATTTGCCAACTACCCCGCCTTGCTATCATCTATATACTTAGTCGGCTTAATAATGGTTGGGGAAATGCTCCGGCTCTAAGCGTGTCTAGGGGAGATGGTTGTTGCATTGGGATAAGATCATGAAAATAAAACACCCAACAAAGCCCCGGTGACGTTCCGTATCAAAGGGTGGCGTGGAAGACGTGGGCCAACAGGGGCACCGACTTCGCATCGTCAGGAGATATGGGTCGTGGGCGAGATTGACACACTCGACGACCGATCTGCAAGGGTTTTTATCCCGGTGTACAGTTAGTGGCCTTAGCGAGCCAAAGATATGGCCATGGTCCGGATAGGAAGTACATACAAGCTTTTCTTGCAGCACACTCTCGACTCTGGGAACACACTAAAACACACCGAGGCCGCGCAGCCAATGGGCTGGGGTTCCCCACGTTTGGTCACCCCATATCCCCAGATATAGCACCAGGATTCGTACATGCTTGGGGATACGGCTGACATGCATGCAATGCCTCTCTCTCTCTCTCTCTGTTCTTTGCCTGCCCCTCGCTCAGGCCCGAGACAGGGACTCCTGCCAGATTGGTTTGGGCACCCGAAGTGGCCGTGATAAGAAATGGCTGCTGCTGCTTAGATGATATCAAAGGGTAATACTCCGTTCGGCTGCCAGCGCCCGACACCGACACCCTCACCCTCATATCCAACACACCATCTCGGAGCGTGATGTGCCTGCCAAGTCGCTTAGATCTTACTGGTGTCATGCCAGCTGGTGACTGTCATCCACTTACGCTAGATGCTTCTCTGGTGAAGGCGCCCATGCCGCTTTCTCGGGCAGTCATAGAGTCGTAGCAGTGAGCGCAAACGCGTGAGGATGTGGGAGGGGGAGGGGGGGGGTTCTCTTATACGGCCACTGTTATGCTATTAGCTGCCAGATACGAGCGTTGCAGACGGGGTGAGGTGAGACGCGGGTCAGCCCGGGGCTAAAGGGGGGCAGCCTGTTATATGGCCGGAAGCCCGCTTGGCATATCTGTTGGCATCCTTGGCTTCCCGTTCCCGTCTCTTGATTCTCCTTAGACCGCGCCGCTTTTCTCCAACAAGCCCTAACCAGTATCTTCAATATTACTAGTGCATACTACCTTCGCTCACCATGTCCATTCCCGCTTTCGAGGTGGAAGATCCAGAGTTGGAAACCCAACAACGCCTAGAGCGGCGTCGTGAACTAAACCGTAAGGCTCAAAGACGGTTTCGGAGTAAGCGGTCTATTCTTCACGATTGGAGTATCTCATGACGAGAGGTCGAGGTTTTCCTCTTGACAGGTCATTTGCTCCCCTCTGCGAAATTGGCTAATATTGGCACCCGAACAGCGCGTAGGAACCAGGCACGAATACGACAGATAGAGCAGGACAGTCACTTGGCCACTGGTTGGCCGAACGACTGGCCGTGGTCTAACTCCCTTCTTCCGTGCCTTTGGCTTCCCAGAACCAAACGACGGAGCAGATGTTGTTCGAGGTGGACGAACCGCTGGCTTTGGACCTATCTGCGTTGGATTCTATGCTATACCCAACCATACCGCAGGGGGTCCCGCTCAGAGAATCCCCCAGTTTAGCCCCTTTTCAGAGCCCGGCCGCGATATCTCCCGCCGACAGTCAGCCTCTCGCTTCGCATACAGCAGCATTCACGCAAGGTGGCGCGCATCACAAAGCAGTCGTCCAGCAAATTCATCCAGCTTGGGGCGCCGATATATCCGGCATGACACTTCTTGCAGAGCCACAGGAGACCATCGTCACGAATACCGGAAGCCCCTATATGCCAGATGCTTCGATCTGGCCCAGTATGATGGACATGTCACCCACTCAATTCCCCGAAATGATATTACCCGCCTGCTTCTTTCCATCCGCCATGGATTTCGATGCTACAACAATCCCAGGAGCCACGATAGAGACTGCGTCGCCCATGGGGCCCGAGGAGGAGCTTCATTGGACCGACATGGAAAATATTCAAGCAGCGCTCTCGTGGGTATCTGTTCCAGGCACATGTGTGCAGTAGCGGCGGCTCTGGTTTGGAATGGAGTTGATCTTGACGCAAACGACACCGATGATAGCTTGGCTTGAGCTCACGCAGTTTTGGAAGGACATGATATGTACGCCCCCTCCCTTTTGTTGTTGGACAAAAAGCCCCAAGGCAGCGTTCCCAGTCTCAGCCACCTTGAGTTTCTGTGAGTTCATATATGGGTATGGTGGGCGCGCCGGTGCCCCCGCCATGAAGAGTCCATGGTATAGACAACAAAGGGGTCTTTGACCTGTCGGAGCCTGGAATACTCGAACATCAGAAGATGGTCAATGGTTCCGGTTTAGAGTGGGATATAGACTCTTGGTCAGCCACGGTTGGAAATACAGTTGTGATAAGGTACGACGTGCTCTTTAGAAATATTGACTCAGGTTGAGCTGGGGAATACAAGGGGCCTGGCTTGATGCCGCACATCCTTATCGGGTTACCTCTCGGGTCTGCTTTCAATCTACATCAAATCTCGCACTCTTGGTCATATTAGACGTTTCAGTCACGCAGTAAATAGCGTCAGAGATTTCGCTCCTTGTCTGCGGGCTCGCCATTCCTGTCCAGTGAAACATAATGGCTAAGATGAATAGTAAATTGATCAAGTCGTGAACGGGAACGTTTGAACGCCCTAGGTCTGGGCCATCGTCGTCTCCAATGCATATAAGGAACTAAATGGCATGGACCGCGATATTCCATCATCATCAATGGGTATCCCGTGAGATACGGTGCTGGATCCTGGAAGACATCGATCTTGAAAGCTGTTGGCCTTGCCTGATACTTGCTAGACAACAAAACCAGTGGGCTAAAAGCAGATATTTCATTGAGAAATGAGCCCGGCATAGAAGCATCAAGGACGATGCAAGCTTTCCTTCAGGTAGTGAAACCGGAGCTGATCCCATGTCATTCATATTCACCAGAAATATGCTCCACGGTGTATGTACAATCGTGTTACCCCTTTTGTCGAGATTTCTGTCAAACTCAGCGGCTACGACAACATGACCAGAACTCGTTCGTACATGATCAAGCTCGCTCGGAATGCGAATTTGCCGCTGTAGACCAGGAAAACCCAGTCCTACCCGACAGCGACACACTCACTCTTCCCATTCCCTTTGCGCTTGTCATGGACCTGTAAGACGCCGGCAGCGAGAGCTTTCTGGTTCGGGGCTTCTCGAAAGTCGAGCATGTACTAAAGTCCTATGAAACACTACTATTATACGAGGAGTATTGTACTGAAAACTTGGGAGACAAACAAGCTCAACACGAATGCTATCGTCGCTTCACCAAAGACATGGTTCAAACAAAGCGTCGCGGATGGCCTGGTTGGCAGTACGCGTGTCTAAGTCGATCTATAACTACCATTTTAATGTTTGGACACATGCAGGAAGCTTCATGTTTGTCTCAATAAGAAGCTCAGAAACTCCTGCGCCGCATCCTTTGGAGCACTCAGGGGCGGATGCTCGTGGTTTTGCTCATGACTGCGAAGTTAGAATCTGCATCAGGTGAGATACAAAAGCACTCTACGAAGCACTCATAAGGCCGATAAAAACCATCGAAAAACGACAAAGGCACAAGACGTATATCCTGATTGCAGCGCGAATCACGGGAGTTGGATCGCGAAGGAGGCAGAAATCGCCTTCTACCCCTGGCTGGATCTGATAGCAAAATCCCGAGGCTTTCCGCGCCCTCCCCGTATATGGAAAAAGTGCATATTCCATATTGATATTACCTCGTATCCGAATATCTGAGCTACGAATTGATACATTGTCCACATTCTCATCTTGGGAATACTGATACCTCCCGTCATCATACGACAAGCATACCTTGATACAGTTTACCACATAATGGATACGCTGAGTAGCCAACTAGATACACAGCACTCTAGTTTATTCAAGTCATACACGCCATAAGTAATTATTAAACCCATTTTTACGGTAACCCTACCTATTCAAAACGGAGTTATCATGATCATCAAACTCCGTCGCGACTACGAGGCCTTGCGCACATGGTCGAAGCACAGAGCCACAATCGCCATCTCCAGCCAAGGCCTACTAAACGTCAGTTCTACCTTTAACTTGTTGATCGGGGTTCATTAGTAACTGGGGGGCGCGCATCACAGACTGGGGTGCATATACAAGTAGAGAGAACAGGGCGAGCGTTCGCTCCACTCAACTCCGTCTTCTCGTAGGGGAAGTCAAAGTGAGCTTGCAGACATCCAGCCACTTACGAAATACAGTATCGTATAAACTACGAACGAACTGACCTCCGGCCCCCCGGACGGAGCTGTCATAGCACGGAAATAAAAATCTATTGTAAGGTGTTGCGAAGCCACGGGCCGAATGGCTACGTCGATCTGGTGCCCCGGGGGAGGAGGGGGGGAGGTGCCGTAAGGCCGCTGGCTATCAGACACTAACTACTTTACCTACTACTACATAACTCGTTAGGAAAGCGGCAAGCACCTAATCCTTAGACAGTAACTAATAACAACCTTCGAGCTGGCCTCTCTGCTAGCCGTAGAGCTAACTCAGAACGCAAGGCGGTCGGACTCCCGCTGAAATTATGTCAGTTCAGAAGGGGGTTGGATTTGGCTAGCTGGAAAGCGGTCCAATCAGTTTTCCTCCGAGCTGAACACAGCAACCGCGCTGCTGGCCGGAGAAGATCAGCGTAGCCGAAGCGGCGTACAGTCTGTTCCAACTCAACGGACGACCATCAAAGTCACACATTACCACGTGTAGTAGTACACAGCTTGACAGCAACCGCAACGTGGTTGAGACCCCAAGCCCAGCCGCGCGTGTGGACTAGAGGCCATCGGTAGATCATTTCGGCATGCGCCATGAACACCACCTGCCACCAGTCTATCTCTCCATCCCTCTTGCGTCCTCCTCCCCTGACCCTTGACGACGGTCATTGCAGGCCGTGGTTGAGTAGTAAGCAAGTGGAGAGCGAGACCAAGACCCGGCAAGTGGTATCGAAAGTGAGATTTTGAGACACACTCAGCCAACGTGTGAGTGCCGCCTCTCCTTTCCAGAGTCCAGAACACACAATCGAACACATGAGCATAACACGCGCGCTTCAGGAAACCAAGAAAAACGTGGCTCCCCAGTCGTTCTCGAAACATCCTCGATGGGAAGGAACAAGAAGGGGGAAAGCGGGCTAGACCGGGCTTGGCCTGGGTCAAGCTGAGTATGTAAAACCTTGCCAGGCGGGTGCGCATGATGGCGGAGTTTGATTCACACGAGGCTGACTGAACCTCTTGGGTTCTCCAGCCGCCCGCGTGCCCCCTCGTCACTATTTCCGGCTTTCACATAGTGGGCAGAGCTAGTAGGGAGCAAGGGGAGGAAGAAAGAGGCCATCAGGTTTGCCATAGCAGGAGAATAGGGAGCATCGGGGTCTTCTATTGGCCGATAGTATCGCTCTGGTGCCAAACCCAAGCTCTGGCCTACTGGCTAATGCTCCTTCTCAGCCGCGCCACATACTTATACTAGTACATTCTTTCTCAGGCTTCATGTTCTTCTCAGAAGCCTCATTCGGTGGCTTATCATTAGTCATAACGAGGTACTTACGCATGGCCCAGCCAAAAGCAGTATACCGTGCGGATGTCGTCGTGCACAAGGAGTAGGAGTAGAGTTGTCCACTGAAGAAGGCCATTTGCTCTAGTATTATGTCATCACAGGATAGTGCAAAGATAACAAACTCTATGTGACAAGCAAAGCTATGCGCCACCTAGCTGCATATCAGATGCGATTACGCCAGCCCAGTCTCCATGGTGAGTGGTGGCCGTATAGAGCATGAGTCAAGTGTGTGTCTTGGCTCGACGTGACGATGATCTCAGAAGCCGTTGTATGCACGAAGGCAACCTAGCCTGCCCTTTGTCAGCGTCACTTGGCCTAAAGCATACACATTCCTCGAGGGTATCCATTTGCTTGCATCGCGGAACGACGGAACGGCATGCGCATAGTGGTCAGTAGGAGATTGCCATAGTACGACTTCGTACTAGTGGTAAACTCCAGCTCTTGCCTCTCTTTGCCTAGAGACCAACCACATCAGAGTTCGCAACGAGGGGTGTTGACAGAAAGGTATCATAGAGTGCGCGCGCGCATAGCAAGCCCAGGCCGGTCTAGATGCTAGGAAAGGCAAAATAATCATCTCCATATCTACATGGACGAGTCTTGGCGGCCTACATCCTGTTCCACCAGTAAGTACAATGGATGAATGCCTATTGGTAGGGCCTGCCGGCGCTCATGGCATGAGCCAGGAGGATCCTGCACTGCGAGCTAATGGCCCTATACTACTCCTGGGTTATTGCGTCGTAGCAAGCTCTTGCTGAAATGAAGTGCCGTAGGTAGCTGGTAGTTCTGCAGGGTGGGAACTGCATACATATTGACTGCTTACGGGGCCAGTGAGTATGTAGTTAGACAGCTGCACTTGGACTATTGTGAAGTGCACCGGCTATGGAGGAATGTGGGGACCGATGAGGATCATCGAGATGACCTGCAGGCGAGTAGTATCAGCTGGTTTCTGTGCTTACCCATGGCGGCCGCCTTTCCGGTACGCTGGCGAGTAGCGTCCTACTGCCGTGAGAGAGAGATCGTAGGGAGAATCTCTCAGAAAACCAGGCCAGCCAATGAACGTGTGCGCTGCATCAGTTGACTGAGATGACCGACCCGTTGCGCCATATCGGGGCCTTCCACGTCACGGCAGCCACTCTCCACACCCATCCATTCCCACACCCACCTCTACACCTTGCGGCACTCGATGATAGGCCGGGCGAGTCGAGACCCCATCCCGTCCAGTCATTGGACTCAAAAGGGCAGCCAGCCACACAATGACACGCATTGGGGATGAGACAAGTCAACACACGCGAGAGGGTGGTGAAGGAGATGGATGTATGCTGTGTTGGTGGGATCCTCCCGGTCGACCTTTGCGCCCGGCTTCCATGCTAGAGCGGCTCGAACGGGCAGCTATTGCAGACAGGCCGATTCCTAAGTGGCTCCCCGAGTGAATGGCGCGCCCGCCTTGTCTCGCCTGCGGCCGATGGACCCCAGCCCATCTCTTCATACCCCCCTCAATCCCTCATTCCCTCCGCCGCGTGCACCGGCGCAACCCTTCTAGAGGGCTAGCCTTACTTTGTTCTGTGGTCCAATAATAACGAGTGCTACTTGAGGTAGGCTACCAGAGACGATCTGAGTAACCGTCGTCTTGCGGATAGCTGCTGCGAGGGAGTAGGTAGGTTGCGCATAATGACAGCATTTGCCTACGGGCTTAGCCAAACCCGAACCTCGAGTCTCTAGATATTGACCCGAGACCGAGATACTGAGAAACAGAGGCGCAGAGGCGCAGACGTCGTGACGACTGCGAGAGACCACGCGACTCACCGCCATGATCCATGATGCTCCTCTGCTGACATTTCCCGTGCCCCTCGGCCAGAATGGATCTGGAGAGGGACATAGGTTTTCGAGATCCGTGATGTGAGTCGGCGATCCATCGTTCCATCACAAAAGCCTGCCGACCACAATTTCGGCATCCGGTGGGTGCTATCCAACGCGGTGGAAGCCGAAGAGGGGGGCTGAGCAAACAATAATGGTAGGACAAGTAATAAGAAAGCCTGATAGTCTAGTGCCCTAGGTAGAAGACGACGACGACAAAGACCGCATAAACGTACCAGCTGTACCTACAGCAAGATGGAGACGCTGTGGTGCCCCTTCACCCCCCTCGCCCCTCTAAAGAGAGACGACGAACCTGATCTCACCGCCATGTACCGCACCCAGTCGGGACGGGCCAATCAAGAGCGGCACCTGCTTTTTCTTTCCATTAGGATCTCAGCCCGAACGAGGAAGATAGGACTGGTCACCTCGCATGGGTGGCCGGGGGCGCAAGAAGAGTGGCAGAAACATGTTTCTATTTGCCCTGTTCTCATGCATGGCAAGTGGAACCGCCTCCCCCAAGCCTTGGTTTTTCTGGGCTTGGAGGGGTCTTGGCTCCAGTCGTTACCTGTCGCGAACCTACACGTACAACCCCAGGTAGGTATCAATCAATGTCGCTTGGACCCGAAGACACCAGTCAGTTCCAGCTGCAAGAAGCAGGAAAATACAGGGCCACTCTGGGCACTTGCACCTGGGAACTTAGTAAGAGTGTGGGCATGTAAGATTGCGACGGCAAATATACATGCGCTTTTCTTTTTTTCCACGATGCACTGCAACCCACCCTCCCTACAGTAGTAGCGGGTGAAGAAGAGGAGCATTAGCAGCCATGGCCAAGCGAGCGCAGCGGCAGCAGCAGCAGTAACATGGCAGAGAGATCCGCATGTTCAACGGTCACAGTCGTTTCTTTTTCCTTCTCTTGGGTCTTGGTCACCTTGCATACACCCACTCTCGGGTACCTATCTCGATCCACAGTCATATGTAGGTTAGGTGTGTTTGCAACGGGGTCGACGGCCAATATCAACCAAGGAAATATGCCCCGTAAGGTAGTATACGTACGTACTTGCTTACATGTCGAGGCCTTCTCCTGCATTCCGTACTATAGTTCGTTGATCAGGCAGGCAGTGCTGCTGCTGCTGGGCATCTTCGAGAAAGAAAGCAAGAAAAGGCCTTGGCTCGTTATGGCATGTTGTGCCGCGGCCGGCTGAACCCGCTGGACTGGGACGCTACTTCTTTCTCCCTCTCTTCTTTTGTTCTCGGAGGGTTCTTTTTGTTTTTCCCTCTTCTAATCTTGATCCTGACTGACGCATCCCGCAAGTTGCGACGAGTGCAATGGAAGCGTCACCGTACATGGGGAAGGAATCGAAACTCCTAGGGACATACCGAGTTGGGGCTAGTGTAGCAATATGGTGCTCCGCTCGTGATTGGCTGCGGTGTAATAAGTCTGACGGGATCGTCGAAATTATCGGGAAGGGGGTGGGGGGTTGCGTGGGTAAGCAGACGTGGTACGGATTGGGAAGAAATCCATGATTTAGGAGGTGGGCGGTCGGCAGTTTCGGGACGATAGATGAGCAAACCCACCTGGCCTTGCGACTACTCACCACATCCCATGCAACCTCAGGAAGCGGTCGTTGCCTTTCTGGCCTCAAGTTGATTAGCACGGAGGTATGTGAAGGGAGCTAGACAAAACATATCATATTGCTACCACTCAGATCGGGGCGACTGCACGGCTGGGGGAGCAAGTTTCACTAGGTTAGATACAGTAAATTGCAAGCCAAGCACCCCATGGCGACATTGTGCTTGTGACCAAGGGCAAAAAAGTAAGGCGGGTGGCGCATTTGGCGTGCGCCCAATCATTCCCGCCTGTCAACCCGACACAACCCATCAAACCAAGTGACATCAAAATGCAAATGACGAGTGCAAGTTCACTTGCTCAGGTACAGAGGAAATTCACAGACAATTGAGAAGGCAGAAGGAAATAGGTATTGCTTGGTAATGTGTTCTGGTCGCCCAGACTTGTGTATTTGTATATTTGGGTAATGAAGCAAGCGTCTATCAATCAACGATGACCTCAATCCCAGGGGTCACCAACCTGGACCATGGCCCGGTTGTTGGTGACCACCACCGTAGAAACGTATAGTTGCGCGCGAGTCGACTCGGCGCAGCAGGCTTTCGCCCAGGTGTATCTAAACTTCGTATTTCCCGTAAATCTCCCGGCTCCATTTCCAGAATCCGTTTGAAATGAAGCAGCAGGTATCCGCGTATCCTTTGAGAAAATCCATAGAAGAAAAAAGGTATCATCCAAGCGAAGGTATCATGGGCCACTCCGCCCCCGTCTAAATGCGCCCCAAGCTGCCGCAATTAAGATGACAGTCGAAAAAAAATAAGAGGCCATCCAAAAACAAGAGCAGCATGCGCCGTGTAACAATGCAGTGGCTCTGCCCGTGCTCGCTAAAGCAAAGTCCGTTGGCTCCCCAGATCTTTTGTGCTCTTAAACAATCCACCAACTCCGCGCTGATAATAAAAACAAAAGAGAAAGACATAATTTTTTCGGTCCAAGTAGGTACAATCCGAATGTGCGCAAAGTGCGCCAAATCCCAGGCTTTTTTTGTTGGTCCGATGGTGTAAAGAATATCAGAATCCCAATATAGTAAATCCGGAAAATGACCAGGACGGTTCCAATAAATAGGAAGACGTAATTAAAAGACCGATGGTGTAGATCCCTCGAGACTCATTGGCTTGAGTCCAGAAAATGGTAATATGGTATACAGGTATACACGAAGTATACACTTGCGTCGAAAAAGGGCCGTGGTAAATGCGAATTGGCACTAGCCCAACACAGGCTGTGTATGGGGTCCAAGTTCTAATAGCAGCCTTGCAAGTTGAGTAGAGGTGCCGGGTGATGGTATGGAACCGACTGGTGCAACGGGTTTGGTTGGCTGTACCGATGGATCACATCCCAGAAGTTGTAGGGAAAATGGGAAAACTTCCCCTGAGCCGGTGTGCAAAGGTTGGGAACCGGAGTTGGTAGAGTGACCGGGCATGGACATGGCTGGCATACTTCTGCGGCCGGGTTGTGGTATTGTGGCACAAACTCCTGTGGAAATGAAACCTTGGGCTCCTCTAGATCGTACATGTCCGGCTCAGGGTAGGAAAGGTCCTCCGGAATTTCATCGTCGTCAAACTCATCAATGGTCGAGCAACTCGAGATCAATGAGCCGGCATCAGACGAACAAGTGGATTCCCCATCGGAATCCGAGGAGGCAGGTGACAACGGTGCATCGTAGTTGCTGAAGTCGTCCTCGTCCACGACCGCGGGTTCACAAACGTAATCGATCTGCTCGGGCGAGGCAGGTAGAGAGCAGGGCTGAGCAGGGCTCCTGACTGGCATGGTGAACTGAGAAGATGCCTGGATGAGGTTTCTCAGTTCGGGTAACGTAATTCGGTCCTCCGGGTTGCGGGGTGAAAATCCGGCCCAAGATGTCGTTCAGTTCATCCGACAATGGCAAAATGGTTTTAAGGAAATCCGGGCTCCTGGTAAAAGCACGGTAGGTTGAATCCTCGAAAGAGGCTTGTTTCCAAGGGTTGCGGCCACAAGTCAGGTTAACAAGCACGACTCCAAGGCTCCAGACATCATTGGGGGCACAGAAATAGAATGGTCTCCTAGAGGAAGGGTCCAGGCATTCTGTAGGAGAGAAAGAGAAAAGGTTAGTACATCCAAACGGAGGCAGATGCGAGAGCATGATTGGTCCTACCTGGCGACATATAGAACGTCGATCCACAACCGTAGTCCTGGATCGGTCCTGATGAAGTGGCCAAACCGAAATCGGCAAGCTTGATGGTTTCTCCACCATTGGAAACGAGGATGTTCTCGGGCTTCAGGTCTCGGTGGTAAATACCCAGAGTATGGCAGTGTTCCACCGCATCCAGGATCTGCAAGAAGACTCGCTTTGCCAGGTCGTCCTTACCCACATATTGGCCACATTCAGTGATATTGAAGAAAAGATCTCCCTCGGGACAGTATTCCAGAACAACATAGGTGCAGTCCGGGTCGTCTACGATCTTCAACATGGAAACGACGTTGGGGTGTGCCGAGGCGAGATAGTGTAAGCGCAGTTCCCGGTGCTGGAAAGCAACCTGCCGTCGGTCCAGCGGCGACCCGTCCATGTTGAATTTGCTCAATGTCTTCACGGCATATCGAATGCCGGTCTTGATATCAATGGCCGAGTAGACAACACCGTAGGCTCCAGTACCCAGGATCCCTATTAACTGCAGGCTATCGCCGAGAAACTTCCCTAGCCTCTCCTCGGGTGCAATCGGGGTGTAGCGTTGGCCTTGGCATACCGGTGGCAAGGCAAAGGGTTGTTGGGCGTATGACGGCGATGCCGGTGGCGTGGGATATCCGTACGCTGGCACATGCTGCATGTTATATGTCGGAACACGGTCCGGTCCCGGGAAAACCAACGGCTTGAAATCCAATGAGAGACACAGAGATTATAGGAAAGAGGAAACGGCCTTTCTACGACAGTATCCTCAACCAACAGAGTAGTCCTGGGCTGAAATCCTAAAAGTGGCCTGGTAGTATGTCCTTGGATCGCAAAGTTGGTGACCACAAGTCAACGGGTTAGGCAGGCCGGGTATAGTGTCGCCGGTGGGAGTAAGGAAGGTCTGGAAGGTAAGGCGTGTTTGGAGAAGCAGTGGTAGGTGAGGGCGACGAGAATGGAGACGGAACTCCAGGGGATTGGTGAGGTTGGGAGAGGATGCTTCTGCAATGAGTGAGTGAGGTGAAGTGATGTTGAAGCAAGATGCGACGGGGTAGGTTGATGTAGATATTGAGATAGCCTTGGGTACAAGAGACTAGGTACCCAAGTATAGTCCCAGACACACAGACCATCGAAACGGCCTTGAGTTTCTCTCTCTCTCTCACTCTCTTCAGTCCCAGTCCCAGTCCCAGTCACCCTCGCATGTCAAAAAGGGCCCCGTCTTGCGTGTTTGAGTGGCTCAATCAGACCCTGGCCAGGTTAGCTTGAGTCTGCAGCAGCAGCACCCACAATGATTAGGAGCCACCTGCCTGCTAGACCCTGGCCGGACTAATAATGTAGCCAAGTAACCATGTACATGCTCTCTCCCATGATCCACCCTCATACGTCTGCGCGCTATTCTTGAAATCGGGTGCCGCTAAGGGCGAGGGCGGCCTGGGCGCGGTGGAACCGTAGGGGAAGGGAGCAAGGGAGGGTGGAAGCCAAGGACTGGATCCTGTTGCTGCAATGGCGTCCACTAGAGTGGTAAGGATGCGCAACCTAAGAGCAAGGACCGAAATTCGTGACGCCTTAGCCAATATACGAACAGCAGGGATATGTCTCACACACGAAAATAAGTGGTCCACTCGCAGAGAAGATGGTGTGCCACTGACACGCCCCGGCTGGGAAAGCGAGACAGTCCATGGGCCCATGTTGTTGTTCTTCTCCTCGTCCACAGGAGGGAAAAAAGAGAGAGAGAGAGAGAGAGAGAGCAAGAGAGCACGAGACTGGGCACAGCTAATAACACCCCCTCCACCAACGCCCAGGTCGGCCCTTGTCTGTGGGAGAAAACGGATGGAAAAGAAAGGCAGAACAGTGGCGTGTATCTCTCACTCTCAGTCAGTGATCGGGTGAGTGAGTGTGCAAAAGGGCATAAAAAAAAAGGGTGTGGCTGCTGACTTTGCCCCACCCGTCTTCTCTTCGGCCCATTGACTGACTGGCTGCTGCTGGGTGTGGGCAAATCGTCATGATGGACAGGCCCGTGACTCGCATGCTTTTACCCTTCATCTAAGAGAAGCTCTCCCACCTGTGGCGGCATAGTCATGGCCATCGGGCGGTTAGGAGATCCCTGATCGTCCTCTAGCAACCGAAGGCAGAGAGACGATTGTTTTGAATAGACTCTGATTGAAGACACCCCGCAAGCGCCAACTTGATAGCGCCTGCCTGGCTACTACTAGCTGGCCTGTAGTGATATGTAGTTAGTGATCCTTGGGGGCAGCAATAGACAGATGGCTTGAAGCCTGTAGTGTGAGGTGATGGTTTGGCCTCGGCGTTTTGATCGAGATTATAGGCCGCAGCTATCAACTACCAAAACAACCGTCGTCATCTCCATCATCAGCATTGCTGCCGTCGTGATTATCAGTAGTCTGTAGATATTGCATGTCTGGGTCACGGCAGTTTGCACATGTAACATTCAGGGCGAACAGACCACAGAGGCCGATGACTGCCGTGTACGTACCCGGCCATGCAGCAGCACAACAAATACTCCCAGGCCCCCCAGATCATCCAAATGACCGATGGGCGAAACCCTGGCATGTCAACGGACGAGCTTCTGGTCCGTGGCATTGTTTGTGCAAAACTCCCGCAAACGGCGTGCATGAAGTCACCCCAGTGTAATTGCTTAAGGGAAGATGGCAGAGACGGTACAATCCGCCAGCCGCCAGCCTCTGTCACAGCAATTGCTTCGCGCCCTGCTGGTAGTTCATGCGTAGGTAGACCAGACCGACCGATGTGCCCCGTTGCAAGATCGCCGCCGCCGTCGGACGACCATCAAGTATGGGGTTGATAGGATCTGCCAATGATGTGGATTGGGAATGACGCTTCCGACATACAGCGGTTGACTGTGTCACCCCAACTTACAGTTATCTCATCATTGTGTGGTAGTAATAAAAAAATAAAATAAAAATAAAATAAAAATACCGTCTTTGCGATAGTAATTACTACCTCACCTTTGATACGAATGACTGCGGTGCTGCGGGAGCGATACGAATAGTAATGGTGGTGGAATAGCCGACAGTAGAGACCAGCCGCCTGAAGCCGCGTCATTCACAGCCCGTTTCGGCCATAGACAGAACACTTGCACAGCGTTGATATGCTAAACAATTTCCCACAGCTGGAATGAACGGAGCAGTTGGCTTGAGGGATGCCCATCCGCACGCACGCCCGTTCGCAGGAGAATACGCGGTGTGAAGATGTCCAGCATATGTTATTTGCTGCAAATGACAGCGGCGTGGGTCGCTGTGACTAGGACTGGGGACTCGGAGCATGGCGGGGCACCTCAATATTGGAAAGAATAGATGCCGACCTACCCAAACACTAGCTAACGTTCTGGTCTCCATTCCCATCATCCGTGAGCTCCCTCGCGCCCTCTGAGTCCTGACTGAGAAGAAGAGCCTTTTCAGATCAGAGTGGTGCCCGTTTGATACGCTGCCCACACGAGAACGGACAGTAGTCAACCTCGATTTCCACTTGGCTGGGGAGCTTCAACGAACAAGACCCACCACTAATTAAATGACAGCCAATAGCCCATGCCCTCTCGACCAAAGAAAAAGTCCAGCCTTCGAAGACGGTGATGTGTTCTTTTTTACTACTGCAGCTGACGAGACCAGCTTTGTTACGAGATTGGTCGGCCACGATCCCATGAGGGATTATCTCCGAAGTCAGGGTTGGTGTGGGTGGTATCGGTTCTCTTTGTCTCTGGCAATCCCCCCCTCTCATTCGCCCAGGGGGGTCTCTCATACATTGAGTCGCATCGCACCGCATGGCGGCATTGCATAAGCATGCCCTGCAACAGCCTCGTAAAGGGTACATGATGTAGGCTAGTAGGAGGGAGGCGAAAGGTCGAAGGCAAGGGATGAGGGGGAAAGGCCCCCCATAATTTAGCGCCTCGCAGTTGTTCTGAGCGGCAAACGGTCTAAAAGTGAGGCTGCACACGCAAGCACACAGGCAAAGCTGCAAGTTGCCAACCTCTACTTGCCATACCACAACCCTTGTCGGGCTGCATACTAGGTCCCCAGGATCTTGATCTATCTAGGATAGCAGGGCACTGTTCCCTGTCGAATAACGAATTGCTCCGTGCCCTCAGGATTTGGAAACGGCCGATCTATCGACCCAATAGGAAATCTCGGCCGGCGTATTATTGCTGCATCCCCTGAACAATGTGTAGCATCGCTTGTCGGTGATTATCGCGGCTTCATCCATCATCATCATCAATGATCGTCCATCGGCAGCAGCAAATCTAAAAAAGAATGTAGCCTTGTTCTCTCCGTTAAGCTGCATACGGCGGTTGATACATGGGGTTGCTATGATACTACGCAAACGATAGGTTGGTTTTCAATATTAGGATATACGCAAATCAAGCGATACGCAGACCTACTTGGCCGACCCTATCCTATGTATGTACAGAAGAAAGGCAAACACCAGAAATGACATGTTTGTTCTATTTTGGCTGAACCCAAGACACTATCGACTGTATCACCACCACCCAGCACCCGGTCTACCACGAGCGTCTACGAAACGTTCAAGCTGGATCATTCCCCCAGCCAAGACTTCTGATTATAGACTGATCAACATCATCCCGCGTTTTCCTTTTCTTCTCTTCTCACTTTCCCCCTGTCGTACGTACAGTACCATGGCGCTCACCCATATTTTCTGTGACTGAGGCGTCTTACTCCAGACTCCAACTTGCTGATTCCGGTGCCACCTGTGTTTCTTTTCTGCCTTTCCACCTGTCAGCGTCCAGGACGGGTAGCTGTGGTATGAAACCGTGTGCCGCGTGAGATATCGATAAGATGGGATGACGCCCTTGGAAGCTGGGGGCCATAGCTGGGGGAGAAACAACGAAACTCACCGCCATCCCATCTCCCATCGAGTGTGTTTCTCAATGTGGATAGCGACATGGCTCACAATTTTGCTGACACATACCACTACTGCTGCTACGTCTTCCTCCATCTCGGTTCTGTGTGAGTGTGTGTGGTGTGTGGTGTGCAAGTGCGACAGGGCTTGCCGGTTGCAACCACCAACCCCGTCCGGTCAAACACAAGATGGAGAGGAAATATGTGGCTTGGCAATGCCCGCATCATCCCTCGATGCGATTGCCATATTGCATTGCTCGCTATCCAGCTCATCGTCTTCACCGCCGATGCAGAATTAATGCAATGCATGCATAGCATACTTGTCCAAGGGTAGGCCGAAGACGCTAGTCTCGCTTGTCTTCTATTCGCAGACCTCGATATTGCTTGTTGATATTGAGGGAATGTCGGCAGCTCGTATTCAATGAAACCATGCCCCTCAGGATGCAGTCAACAACACCACCATTTTGCAACACCCAAAATCCTCTTGGCCGCTGGAATGATGATCCCTAGACATAAGGCAACTGGAATTGGTTGTTCGAGTCTGGTCAATCTCGTTGCGCGGCCTTGCCCATTGCCCTTGCCATATCAGATCATGTCGAGGGAATCGGCATCGTCGACGTCTAGGATGGCCTTGCCGGTGAGCTAGTTCCCAGACATTTTCCAAACCTCGCTTGGACCACCTGGCATCTTTCGGTCGATGGGTTGATGGGGGTTTGAGAAAAGGCTAATAAACATGCCTTGCCTTGTTGTGGGATTGATTCAGGCCTCGGTCGGCGCACGAATGCGGAATTTCTTTTTTGTCGCCTCTCTTTTCCATCGGGGTAGGTTGGAAATCTCGAGGCTGACAAGCTTTCAGGACCCCGGGTCCGAAACAAACTTCAAGGGGCCAGAAGGGGCCGAATCCCTGGCCAAAAGTGGTCGATGTGGTCTTTGCCCATCATGCAGCAAACCGTGGGGAAAAAAGAAGGCGGGAACAGCAAGCGACAGCATGAGATTCATGCTCCCCTGCTTCCCTGTCTGCTCGCTCGCTCGTCCCCTCTTCCAGCTGACGATGTGATCCTGAACTGTTTGATTTACACTTGGATATTGGCACGTTCAGGTCATGACCGCACCATGCCGTATTAAGGACTTCAGGTTGATCTTATGATCGATCAAGCATTGACACAACACCCAGCTGCTCATCAGTTACAACTACGACGGCAGTGTAGCAGTAGGTGGCCTCAGGCGGACGTACGGACTTGGCAGCGCGGCCGTCCAGCCGTCGGAAACATTCAACAATTTGTTATGTTTTATACCTAGTTATGACGAAACAGCTGAAGAATGTTGAATTAATGCGTGCTAAGAAGATGGGATGAAAGGCGCGAGTGTCTTTACTCGCTAGACTTCCATTCGAGATGCACCTCTCGGGGGTTGAATGGCCCAATCATGGGCACTCAAAGTGACTGTAACGCCGAGCCTGCCAACCCAATGCAATGCATTTGACGAACTCGTGACAATAGTATGTCGTAGTATGTTTGTGGGGTCAAGGGGGGGTTCATCCCTCTCTCTCTCTCTCTCTCTCTCTCCCTCTCCTCACACACATGCTCACCTGTGATATTGCCAAGAGTTACCTACCTGGTTCTGGCCCTTGGAAGCAGGCCAGGTGAGGTGAGTCGGGTTTCTCCTCCAGCACGAGCACACCCGGCCGTTGGAAGTTGGACTAGTTCCCGTGATGACTGGCCCAATACTAACACAGATCTGGCCTAGGCAATCCACGGACTCGGGACCTCCCAAAGCAGCTGGGTTAATCGGAAACATGCCGGCGTTTTGACAACGAGATACTGTACCCAAATAGCCTTCAGCCGAACGTCTGCCTTGTGAGTAAGACTATTTGTCCTAGTAATCTTTCTTTTCTTCCGTGTCCCCCAATGACAGTGCGACGTTTGCGTCGTTCGCCGGATGGACCCGTTCGTCATCCCCCGAATCCTTCAAGTCGTTGCTCTTTTTTGCCAATAACAGCCAATGACTCACAAGGCCACCTAGTAGTACCCTCCATGACGAGTCTGAGCGATGACTCCGGGGAACTCCTCCAATGCAGCCGAGAGATTTCTCGTCTGTGCCTGTGTCTCCTGGGTGGCCAAAAAAGCACAGTCACTCCTTTCTGTCCACTATCAGATCACCCACTCGCTCCTAGTGGACGAGGCAGAAGAAGGAAAAGACAATAACAACAGCAGCCCTGCAAACTGGAACACGATACGAAAAAGGCATAACGCCGGCGCCAACCCGGTTGGACCCCACGGCCCTGTCCCACCTGGCACCCGATACATATCGTCCATATATCGTCTACCAATAGAAACATCATGATGTCAAAGTCAACTTATTACACGCGCAAGCGCTGATGAATCCTGTGAATATCCTCGAAATCTCCCCACGTCACGTCACAGAGCCAATAAGCTCTCGCTATGGCCCGTCCGGCGCTCCCGCCGCCGACCTGTGCCGTAAGTAAAAAAGCGCCTAGACTAGAGAAGTCTCCGGCCAGGCGCTCTCATTCGATGGGACCCTGTACTTTTTGGTGCAGCGACGACGACAATCTCCTGCGTCAGGATCATCGCCCTGCAGAGGATAGAGTGTGTGTGGTGCCTCGCTGCCTGGGGCTGACCACACATTATTGGGTGCGTGCCATGGTCTATCCTCTGTGCCCTCTCCTTCCTGTGCGAGAGGTAGATCAGTTGACGAAACTTCGCTCCGGTTGTACAAGTCGTATTACGTCGGCTGCGCGGCAACGTTTTGGGTTTTGCCGCGAGACCTTAACCTACACATTTCTCGTCTGCCCTCCCGCTGCCTAGACCCTTGATTTACAATTGGGGGCCACCTACGTGCATTCGATATTGGTAAAAGATAAAGGGTCAACTATTGCCAAATTAGGGGTCCGACGCCGCAATGAACAATAAAAAACCTCACCCTAATCATTTCGTTATTGTTCATCAATTGAGTTGGATAGTCCCCCCTTAGCAGGCTGAACTCCTTGCAACTCACGATCTTCGTCGCAGGCCCCTCTTGTTAGGTATCTACGTTACATATGTATGTACCGCAGTACCTATCTATGCCTTTGCGCCAGAGCCTCGACCGATCGATTGACACACGGACAGAGGTGGCCACGGGTTAACAGGCTGCAATAGCTTGACATATCGCGTCTCAGCCGAACTTCGCCTAGCGCCCTTGAATGGCGGTACGCGGAGAGAGGCACGCGGAAGGTTCAAGGGGGGAAGGCAGGCACTGTCGACCGTGAACTAACGCAACCCGCCGCCGGGAATCCGTCTAACAGCAATGTCATTCGCTGAGTGGCTGCCCGTCGTCCGAGTGCGAGTCACGGCCACGAACTCAATCATGGGCGCTTGAGGAAAGGGGGCTAGAGCCTGGAGCCTAGGCCCTTTTGGTTGCTCACTAATTAATTATGAGGTGGTATTTGTTCATCACAAGAAGAATAGTCGATGTGGTCGTAAAGAGATGCGCGGCGGCGGCGTCTTTTTTCGGCATTTGTTTTTACCTCCGTCGTACATAATAAGGTTAACACCGCCGAAAGGCGACTTCGAGATGTGCCTGCCTAAACGAGGCAGTGACTCTCACAGCCTCCACAATCACGCACATAGTAATGGTATCGACAGATTACGATCCCATATCAGGCAACTTTATCCCCTTTTCGAAAGAGAGAGTGAGAGACGAGTCAGCACGGATGGAACTGATGGTGTTGAGAAGTGACGCTCCATCGATCGAGATAAAGAACGTGGGATTCGGTGGTACAGGTCTGACTTGATTAGATCTCGTGGTGCCTCGTACTACAGCGCACCTCCGTCTCGGGTTGCAAGTAGCCTTGTCTCCATCATGAACAATCAAATGGGTAGGGAGGCCATCTCTGGCGTATAACTAATAGGTCATATTCATCGACATAACAAGTGATTGTGTATACGGACAAGCGTCACTTCGGAACACCATAACATGAATGATAGTTTAGGCATCCATTCACCTGACTCTGGCGTCCGTCTACGGTATCTTGAAGCGGCTGTCTCTGTCCCCGCCGCCGCCAAGAAACCAAGGGGCCGAATCAGCGTAGATCCCGGAGCCTCCGTGAGACGTAGCACGCACTGCAGCTGTCTGTCACTCTCGCTCGCCTTAGTGCCGGCAAGCCGCAGCGCGGGCCCGAAGATCGTCTCTCTCCTACTTCCCTGCGCCACCCCGAGCGGCAAATAATACAGCTGGGGCTCGAAGATGATGGTGTTTCGGCTTACATTCTGTCCTCCATTCAGCCTTGCCTTGTGTTTGCATGCGTGACCTCCGCCTGCCACTCATATATTAGATATAGTAGACTCCGTGACACCACATTGATTAGGGGCGCGCACTACGGGTAATGGTTCATTCGCGTCCTTGGCGCGATCTTCCCATCTCCCCGTTCCTTCTGCAAAAAAAGAGTCGAACGATTCTCACGATTCCAGACATCCATCAGACACATGATGATGCAGTTTTCCTCCTCCGCAGGTACTCCCAGACTGACGTCCCAAAAATAAGTCGTGCAGTCGGGCTGATTGATGCCCAGGTTGCCAGGCTTGCTAGGGAAACAAGCAAACGAGGTGGATGCACAACTGACTGTACTACCCGTACATTCAAGCGTGCCGACCTTGATTCACCTCACCTAACCCGGGGAAAGGTTCCAGTGTCTGGGACAGGCAGGAAAAGACCACGCGAGAATTTCTTCTTTCTTGCTGGATTTTGAGACAACGTCTGGCTAGTCACCACCATCTCCCGCTCCCAACTGGCTACCAAATAATAGAAACACCGAAGTGCGCATGTGGTCACCACTACCACAACACAATAACATCAGGATCCGGTCTACACACAGAGAGAGACATGACATGACGTTTGATACGCGCTAAGATACGAAAAGAAAAGGAAAGAAAGAGGTTAAATCTAGATTCTACACAGAAGGCATGACATGTTGTTGCGGGGGACGGCTGGGACCTAAAACAACCGGTACGTACGCCTGCAGGAAGCCTACACTAGACTGCTCCATGCCGACCTATTCTACCTGTCGTGTCTCGCTCGCGAGGATGCAGCATGTCATCCCCGGAACTTGGAGGAGAGGGAGCTGACACACGCATATATACATGCTGTGTACTGTGTGGGATGACAATGTGAGGTAGGGTACCGACATGGATGATAGACATCTCTCGCCGTGCCACATATTACTGATTGACTGACTGTGGTCTGCCAGTTAACAAGAGCTGCCTGGACCGAGCGATCACGATCTGCCAGCTAGCCCCTTTTTACTTTCCGCTCTGGAGAGGTCGCGACACCTCAGAAAGGAGGAGGTGAGGGATGTGGCGCGCACATGAAAGCGAATAGAGAGCGTGTAAAGCATCTTGCCATCAAGCGGTCTGGAAATACTACCCATCTGTACGGCCACTGACCTGGTGCGATGTGTTGCCGTGGCTGTGTGATACGGAATAAAAGAGATCTGGACTTGCTCAACTGAGCTCTCGTCTCGAACGGTTATCGGAAACCGTCAACGGCCACGATGATGTTGATCTGGATGAATGAAGGGGGTCGCTCTATCATGGCTGTACTGGAAAGGGTTCAGGCCAGGCCGCGGTGCTGGCTGCGGTCTGGAATAACTTCCCAGTCGACTGGACGGACCCCCCGGCTAGTGGCTGACTGGCTGGCTGGCTGGCAATCCTGCGACCGGCAACATACAACATCTACATATGCCGAGAAGCCCTACATAAGTGCTAGGCCCAGGCCAAAGGACGACATGGCATGCCCACGTTGACGAAAAAAAGTCCCGAGGCGTGTTTGTTTGTTCTAATATTCCTTCCTTCTGGGACGGCGGCTATGCTGAGTGTGTCGTGAAGACCGACCGGGCTTTTACCGCGCAACAACTAAAACAAAACAATTCATGGGGCGGGCGTCTAATCAACCGTCGTGGTCCACTTGGCTCCACTTGGATCGAGCGAGGATGATGTTGTTGTTGCTATTTCGAGAGATCCTGCTTTTCGGGCCATTGATATCTCTCGTTGGACGGGGCGAGATAAGATTACAGCTTGGCCCATCCCTGCTTGGTGAGTTCTAGCTTGTTGGCACGCCTCATACTCCGTACAAATGTAGGATTCTTCAAACGACGGGAGGTAGTCTACATAGTCGCGCGAAAGAAAGACACCGCCACGGTTTATCATGGCATGTGCCGTTGAGGCTGGATGTTTCAGGAATCTCGGAGTTTTAGCCAAGCAGCTAAAGCCGGCGACATGGATATCGAATTGATTTGATTAATCACGTTCCTTGTCCACGACTAGTCAAACCAAGACGCGCAACCCGACAGGTTCGTTTGCTTACCCAGCAGAGCCCTGCCTTCAGCGTTGTCAGTCATGGATGGTGATGGTTCTTTCTCCATTTTGGAACCCTTGCCTACGCCGCAGGAGTGCATTGCACCAGTCGCAACAACATGACATGCATTTGGGGAACTCCTCCGCGCCTTCCTTCCTCCCTTCTAACTGGGTGCACATGATCCAAAGGGAGGTCGGTCCTACTAACGCACCCCATAATCCGGGCCAGGGAGAAAGAAGCGTCCACTCTTCCATCATCCGAGTCAGCTTAGGAATACGGATGACGCCCAGGAAGATGTCATCGTGGTGGGCCGGGAGTCTCCTTACGTATGTACTTTAGATAAGAGTGTGACTGACTGTGTGATACTACAAGTATGAACAGATCCTGGCTGACGATGACTGCATCCAACGTGCATGCAGTGGGTGGTGGTAGGATCATCCAGTGGCATGATTACGCCGAGAGGATTACTAGCCAAGAGGGAGCCCAGGGAGATGATCTTGGTTTGATTTACTCAGCTCAAAGTCAATTGCATTCGCTTGTGGACAGAATAAGATTCCATGGCCTTAGGAATATCAATACCCATCCGACCAGGGGCTGTTGTGCCCCATGCTTGCAGCTACTTTGCTGCCAACATCAGGAGTCCAAAGCCTTCTGCTTAAGATTGTTGGTCCTGACTACAGTGGTACGGTGGTCTGATCAAGGTAGGTCACATCATCAGATAACCATAAGAATCCTGCTCAGGCAAATGCCTGTCTATTGCATTCAATAATAGTGAGATAGACATTCAAAAGAACAAGCTGTTAGTAAGCGAAAACCATTGATATGATGTGCAAAATATGCACAGGAGTGCGGCAGGAGACCTGTGAACGAAACACTCTGTCATTTATCTGATACTCGTGGAAACTTTCCATGAATGGGTGTGTGCTTCTGGGTCGGATCTATGGGATATTCTCGTCTCGATCCAGAGTAGCACATCTAACGGACTGTACGTAGTTTATTTCCCAATTGTGATAGACCAATGTACGTGGAAATCCGAGTTAAGTGTATTCCGAGGCGCCTTTGTTTGTGTTCCTATCTCACCGGCATGACCATCTTAGTCGTGAAGAAAGGATGTTTCAGTGCTTCGAGAGGTGTAATCCTCTTGTCCGGATTAAGCGCCAAACATCGCTCCAGCAGATCGACAAACTGGTTGAGCTCTCGAGACTCAACATCGCTCATGCCACCCGAAGCAGCCATGAGGCGCGTGCGCAAATCCCGAGTCGGCTTCACGATGGCCATGGTGCGCACAGTAGTCTGTAGAGATAGACCGAAATTAGCGTCGTATTTCTTAATATAGTCAATGTTGACAAAAACCGTGAAACAAGGAACAGGGCATGGGATCCAACTAGAACGAGAGGGACACCAAAGAGGTCCGCGCCATCCATCCACTACCTTGCTCACGCTCACTTCAAGCGCCGACATGGTTCTGCAGCTTGCAGAGGATGCTGACGGTTCCGAACGAGGCCGCATGGCCTGAAACGAGCGACTATGCAAGATGCTCGGGGGAACATCCATGAGACCAGGAAGTCAGTCACCCCAGATCTACTCCGGTGGGCTAGCGTTTCGGCCGGCATCCACCCGAAGATCTCAAAGTGAACACTTCAAGGTTTGAGCGACCGCGGGTCGGTGCGACCACAGCTTGGGGCTTATTTGCAGCCGCATGGAATTGCTCCAGACGATTCCCCAGCCCCCCAAAACAGCGCTTGTATAAATAGAAAATGCAGGGATCATAGAAATGATATGTATGCTGACAGATGGGGTTGGGACATGACAACGGTAGGATTGAGGAGCAAATTAAGACATGACGAGACCAATAAGAAGCAAACGTACCTTTCCAAGCGTCTTATCGCGCTCAATGCTGACGAAGTTGCCCATGTCGTCAAAGTGCATGTGTGACAGTTGGCCGCGTTTGAACAGCTTGGCGCTGAACTTGCCTCGGATCTCCATGATCGCTTTCAGCATCTGGTTGTTGCTGTCGCCAGTAAAGAGGATCTTGCCCGTGTAGAGCTCGTACAGGGTGCAGCCGATGGACCACATGTCGACAGCGTAGTCGTACGGCATTCCCAGAATAATCTCGGGCGCTCGGTAGAAGCGACTAACAAGATACGGGGTAATCTCGTTGTGTGCAGTTGCGGCATCTGATCTGTCAATAGCTGTACCCAAGTCACAAATCTTGAGCACATTGCGAGACTCATTGACCTGCACACAGTTAGTCAGGAGTATGGCGTTGGGTCGGCTCGGTACACTTACTAGGATATTGTCAGGCTTGATATCAGCGTGGATGATGGTGCACTTCCGCATGTGCGCCAGAGCAACAAACATCTGATGGGCGTAGGCCCTCGTTGCGGGCAGGTTGATGCCCACATTGTTACCAAATTTCCTCAGGACTTCTCTCAGGTTCAGACTGAGGTTCTCAAAAGCGAGACACAGATGGCCCTTGTGTTCGAAGTGGCGCTCGAACTTGACGATATGCTTCCGATTCTCAGGATCAGCCTCGTTGAGCTTTTCCAAAATGGCAATTTCAACATAGCCTCCCTTCCTGAGCGCGTCGTTGTTTCGCATCATCTTGATGGCGACCGAGTTCTTGGTGGTGATATCGATAGCGCGCGCCACTCCGGAGAACATTCCCTTGCCTAGTGTCGACTGGACTTGGTAACGGCCGTTCATAATCTCTCCGATGCGAATCTTGTAGTAGCCGTCTTTGTCGTCCCCTTCGAGTATCCCTCCCTGGGTCGGCTCCGCAAGAGCTGCGGGAAGTTTGCGATCATCTGCAGACATATCTAGCTGAGCATCAGGTTTAGGGGCAGCAAATTTGTCTTCATCGAAATCTTCGGCAAACATATCAAGGTCATCATCATCATCACCTGAAGTTTGCGCAGGAGGAGCTTGTGGCTCTTCCTTGGGCGCGATCTCCGCCTTTTCTTCAGGTGGCAAGACCCCACCATGAGGTCCGATGTTGCCATTGCGAAGCTCGTCCCTCATTTCATCCTCTCTCATGTCTGCCGTTGGATCGTAGTCCGCAGCCGAAGGACCGTCGTCTTCGATATCTCGTGTCTTGCCATGGGTGTTTATGAGGTCCTGGTCTGTGGCGATGTCCAGCGCAGCAGGCGACATACCCTCTTGCATTGCGCGACCTGGCGAGGCGGGAGATGACATGACTATATGATAGTCAGTAGGCGTTCGTGCCTGTAGATCGGGTTTAGGCTTACCTGAGCGTGGGGTATTGGCTTCTGTCACCAGAGGCGTGCTAGACTGTGTATGAGCTGGAGAAGCAGCAGTCGCAGCCTTCTCGGAGGCTTGTACAGCCTGTACCAGCATGGGGTTAGGTCCACGCGCCTTAGCAAGAAGCTCTGCGCGCCGACGGCGCCGGCGCTCAAGCTCCTCTTCTTCATCAAGGACTGGCTCAGCTTCTACCTCTTCAGGGCCATGTGCAGCTTGCGAGGCCGAGGCCTTGGCAGATTCATCATCGACCGGATGCCCTTTAGCAGATTTAGTATCATGTTTCGAAGTACTCGTAGTTTCTACCGAAGTAGCCCGCTTGGACATGACACCATTCTGAACATGCCTTGGGGAGCCCAGATGATCGTACTTGTTACCCCTGCCGTTCTCTACCGGTCGACTGAACCTGTCGCCGTCCCGCCGCGTACGTTCTTCTCTGTCTCTCCCGCCACGGGGCGGCCGGTATGGTGATCGGGTGCGGTTTCGTGGTCGTTTTTCGGGATAACTGTCTCGATCCCGGCTGCGATCGCGACGCCGGTCTCTTAGCCCTTGGTCGGTCGCTGTCATCATATCGTAAACCAGCTGTTGCGGTTCGGGATGGCGGGCGGTCATCGTCATCGTAGGACAGGCGGGAACGACGTGCATCGTCGCGTTCATCTTCATAGTGAACTCGGAAGCGTCGAGGATCCGTGTTTACACGTCCTGATGATTGGTAGTCGCGCTCGTTCCGGGGGCGTTTGTAGCCTCGTGGCGAGCGGCTGCGGCCGCTGTTGTGTCTTGATCCGTCTCCATGATCAGGCGATCTTGATCTCGAATATCTTACTCGATTTCTGTCCTGACGGTCAACACCAATCCCATCAATCTGAGGCAGTGAAGTTGCCTTGGAGTTCCCCACACCGTTCTCCAGGATCTCACCCTCGTCAGAGCTAGCTGGGCTACCCATGATCAAGGTCAATCTGCTCTTTGTGACCAGATCAGCTCAAAGAGCGGTTCAGTAAAAGGCTACAAGGCTCGAGTCGAGTCCTTCCCTGCCTGGTAAGACAGAAGAAACAGTGTCAGCCAGAGGTACAAATAGATATCGAGGCGCAGAAAATGAGCCGAACCGGGAAGTCTCTTCTCAGCTCCTTCTCATCACGGCGCGAATGGCTGCGCACGCAGGTAGCGTCAGAAGAAGTAGACACGAGCAAGGTCCGGAGCGAGTTGCTCGTTTGATAAATTGCTGGCTTGCTTGAAGAATGTCAAAAGATTCGTGCTTGCAAGTGTAGTAGAGAAGCCAAAGAAGAAACAACTTGAAGAGTTGACGAGTTGTCGTCCGCTGCATATAAGGTTAGATGTATGGAAACGTCAATTAGGTACGAGGCTGAACTCTTGATGGAAGTGACGAAGGCACTTAACCACGGTACAGCTAAGGTATGCTCTGCCATTGGATGAGCTGAGCCTGGGCCCCAATCAACAACCTTCAAGCTCCAGCTGGTGGTGCAGGTGGGCTGTTGGAGATCGGAATTACAAGAACCCGTGCTTCCACCAGAGGTTCCCGCTGTCCTGGTAGGTCCAGTTAATCTTATCGGCAGCACCCCACCATGGTCCCATGAGTCGCCTGAGAGCCGAGACTTTGGGGGCTCTTTAGGCGCTGATGGATTGACAAAGGACCCTTTTCCCAGTGGGATTTTGCCCCGCGGGTTGGGGACTTTTAATAGCAATGCGATTTATTTTCTGACCGACCGTTGAAGTCTTTCTGCAGACATTGCCATTCAAGATACCCGACAAGTGCACTTCAAATCGAAGGCGCTTTGCTCACCGCGTTCCATTTTTCTTCGACTTCCTTCATTCCACTTCAGACTTCGTGCTTCCTTCACCATCATGGGTGGCGCAAACAGAGAAGGTACGTTTTGAGATCTGATAACCCCTCCATGAACATTGCGCACGCAGGCACACGTCCGCTGACATGGCTCGACTTCAGGCGGCAAGGTCAAGCCCTTGAAGGCTCCCAAGAAGGTCGCGAAGGATCTCGACGACGAGGACAAGGCTTTCCAGGAGAAGCAGAGAGCTGGTTCGTATTTCCCCTTTCATCCTCTATTCTTCTTCTCTCCTCCCGCGGCAGTTTCGTTCTGACTGGATTGCTGCAGATGCCAAGGCACGCGCCGAGATGGCCGCTAAGGCGAAAGGAAAGGGCCCTCTGAACGCCGGCACCCAAGGCATCAAGAAGAGCGGCAGAAAATAGATGACGAACTACATACGACACGGCGGACCGCTGACCAATCTCGAATCTCGGCTATGCTGTTATCGACATTGGACGATGCAAGAGTGACGAGAGACATGATCCGGTCTGCTGCGATCTGCATATGCTAGATGCCTCACGCGATACGACTGAAATCCATCTATACACGATCACACGTTTCGGGGCGTTAGTTTATAAATGCTCCTTGCTGAATCAATTATACCCACACAAATTCATGCCAAATTGTGCTTCGTGCCGTCTTGTTTCTACCGTAGATTCACTGACTAGTCTTCAATATACCGCTGTATGCAACCTTTCGTTTTGTCGTGTGATTTGAGTAGCTTATAATAGAGACTGTCATCAGTGCGACAGCGGCCATGATATTTTCCCCTTCTGCACGTGGTGGATGTGGATATGCTATATTCGGAATCCTCATCCGATATGTAATCAGCTGATAGCAATTGAGCAGAAATGCAGCCTCGGCGAAAAATTCCATGGGAATGGCTACTTTTACACGTGCTTCTAACAACAAAAAATTCCAGCCAGGCGTTTTCCCAACAAAAAGGGACCACAGTAAATCCCGCGCCGGTTAGGCCGACTGACACGTAATAGTGGGCTGTTCCGACGACGACAAGAACAAATCGCAAGCAAGGAAGCGGAAGGTATAAGTGTGTATAGGCGTGCCGTCTGCAGTTAAGTTCACGAGGAGCAAGCACGGATACCGAGCCACATTCGGCTTGATTCAATACCACAGACATCAAATTTATTCTCTTCAAGCATCAATGGCCAACGCCAAGAAAGCAACCGGCCGGGAGCCACAGTCCCCGGCTTCCCCCAGAACCACAACGCAACCGGAGGAGGACAAACGCTCCGCCAACGCGGCCGCGCCGCCTCGGCGTCGCTGGCCTCGGCGGCGAAGAACGCTGAAGTCCAGGTCGAGCAGGCGCTGCGGCGGCTCCTGCACTGGGACGAACTGCCGGCGTGGCGGCGCGACAACCAGTTCCTGCTTCGCGGGTACCGGGCGGACAGCGGCAGCTACGCGGGCTCGCTGCGGTCGCTGTTGTACGTGCACAACGAGAGCGTCAACATCTGGACGCACCTGCTGGGCTGCGGCGCCTTCGCCGCGGCCGGCGGCCTGACCCTCTACTACGGCTTCGACTTCGTGGCGCCGCGCTACGCGTCGGCGAGCCCCCGCGACGTGCTGGTCTTCGCCTGCTTCTTCGCCGGTGCCGTCGCCTGCCTCGGCATGAGCGCCACCTTCCACACCCTCATGAACCACAGCCCGGGCGTCGCCAAGTGGGGCAACAAGCTCGACTACTCCGGCATCGTCTTCCTCATCGTCGGGAGCTACGTCCCCGCGCTCTACTACGGGCTGTTCTGCCTGCCGGAGCTGATGGAGGTCTACATGTACGGGGTGAGTGTTCCTATATAACACCCTCTTCTCTGTTGAACCCTGCTAACACATTCTATGAAGATCTTTGTGCTCGGCGCAGGCTGTGGCATAGTGAGTTGGGTCGAATTCTTCAGGACGCCAAGTTGGAGACCATACCGAACCATGATGTTCGTGGGCCTTGGTGTATCCGGCGTGCTTCCCATCTGCCACGCTCTGAAGACATACGGCTACGAGGGTCTCGACCAGCGGATGGGTCTGAGTTGGGTCTTGCTGGAAGGTTTCCTATATATCTTCGGCGCATTCCTCTATGCTGTAAGTGCTACCCTCTTTCTAGTCATCATCACCACCAAAGCCCCCCATGACGGGTTCTTGCTGATAAGAAACATTAGGCACGGTGGCCAGAGAGAAGCTTTCCCGAAACCTTTGACATCTGGGGTAGTTCGCACCAATTATTCCACATTCTCATTTTGTTCGCTGCGTTGTCGCATCTGATTGGCATGGCGAAGGCGTTTGATTATCACCATACAGTCTTAGGTGCACAGTGCTAGTCAGCACTCAGCGCTGTCAGACTTCATTGAGGGCCTACGGAGATATATAGACTTAGAGATAGACGCAATTGCAACAAGCGAAGACATGGATTGTACTTGTATAATCAACAAGCTCCCGACCTCTAGCCGACTGCAGGATTATTTGTTGTTGACCGCCGTCCATCCGCCACCAATTATGTTAGGGTCATCAGCTCCTTCATCGCCTAGAATTTCCCCTTCCCCAAAGTCGTCCTCTGCATCCTCCATATCCTCATCCGGCTGGAAGTCTTGTCCAATGTCTAGCCCCGGGTCCTCTTCAATGTCTCCTCCTGCTGGTGGACGATGATCTGACCGCATGTCGACTCCCAGATCCATGATCCTAACCAACCCCGAGCCCATCGCTGCCGCGGCCCACCAGCTAAAGTCGACATTTGGGTTCCAGCATACGGAAGTGATGCGGCTCAGGGGCGCGTAGACAGCTATCTCGCCCGAAGGCACCGATACGTCCGCCTGATCCTCGACTCGGCTTGCATCCTCGTCCTCCTCCGCAGCATTGTCCTGGGTGGGGACTTTATCCTTACTGCGACCCTTCTTTTTGGCGGACGCAGCCTTGGCCTTCTTTCGGTTCTTCGTTTGCTCTATCTGCGTTTGTCTCATCTTCAAACCCCGGCTGGCTTTCGGATGACCGTTGCGCAAAGGGCGGAATCCCTGCAAAATCCGGCAGACGCCTCGTGGGGCCGCCTGCTCATCTTCACCGTTGTTGGCTTTCGACGCAATGGGGGTTTCCTGGAACTCATGTTGGAAGAGCTTCAGCTTGTGGGAAGCTTTGCGGTAGAAAGTGACCTTGCGAAATACGTTGACAATCCATAGTGAACCATCTGAGGAGCCGATCAGAACGTAAGGGTGGCATGACCCCACAGCGAGGCAGGTGGGTTGACCATCTAGGGAGAGTACAAGTCGGGCTTGCGGGAATACGCGGGCTGACATGAAGGAGATGCAGCCGCTGGCAGGAAAAGCTGACGGCCACACGCCGACGAAACCCCTCATGTGCTCACACCAGGCAAGCAGATTCGGCTGAAAGTCGATTATAAGATTCGGGTTATAGACCATTTCTCCATTGGGTTTACTCAAGTCCGTGATGGTAGCAACGCCACCCACAGGCAACGTCACAATGACGAACGGATGAGAAGGATAACTGGAGGTGATGTCCATGACAGGGCTCGAATGAACGGGATGGCGCTGAAGAATTCTGCATGGGAAGATAGACCAGACTACCACAGAGCCATCCGTAAGGCCGGTTGCAATGCGGTTGGTGTTGATCCAAGTGAAGCAGGATACTTCTACGCCCTGTTCGTTTCTTATCTCCATGACAGCAAGAGGCTCCTGGATCTCCTCTGAAAGGAAGTCAGCGATGGCCAGCTAGAGAATTTAGCGAAAGAAAAGAACCTACCATATGTTGCATTACTGCCCTGCAGCTGAGGCTTCCGCACTTCAACCACCCTCAACCTACCGTCGCTACAAAGAGCTGCGAGTAGGCTAATGTGGTCATCGACGGGCAGCGGAACCGGGCACCATTGCATACACACGACGCGACCCCAATCAAAGCATAGCGCTGCTGCGAGTCTTGGCTGGGCTCTGGATGGGCGCGTTATGCCCCTTTCAGTTTTTTCAACTTGGATCTGCCATATCTGGATACTGCCTTGTTTCATAGTAGACTCCTCGGGGGCCTCCTCCGGGGTGCTATAATAGGCTTGATCGGCAAATGGTATGATTGCCATAGCCAGGAGTTGATCGCCATGTCTCTTCAGAGGCGCCCATCCCATGGTCATAACAATGCCTCCCACGTCCAATAAGAAACCTCCTTGTTCAATACCATCGTCAGGTGAGTCATCTTCGACGGGCAGTGAATTTGTCGCGAGCGTAATAGATTGCCCTTGGTGAGTCTTGTATTCTTTCAGTGCATCAAAGGGACCAAGCAGTGATATGAGGGCAGTCGCGGTCTGAGGAAGGTACCAACGTAAAGCGGTGCTGTCTGGCATAAGGGTGGATTTCTGGCCACCAGCGCGACTAGATAGATGGCGTATGTACCACTGGAGAAAAGTGTTCTCTTGGTCCTCGGGGAAACTGGTGGGCATCCAGGGGTTTCGAGCAGTACTCAGCTGCTCGGAAGATAGAAGCCTGGGTGGTAGAAGCTCGTGTCTGGCCCACATAGACAAGTAAACATCGATTACTTTCTGGTATTCATTTCTATCGTCAAACCAGTATTGGCATAGCTCGGGGAAGCGAGACCATCGAGTTACCGGTCCTACATAAGCTCGTGTCCACCTGGAGGCAGGGTCGGAAGGATAGGGCTGGACTTCTCCTGGTGGCCTCTCGGTCTCGGGTTCGCGCAGCTTGTTCTTAATTACGTTCCTGCGGGACCTGATTTTCACACTTCCGGGGTCATGCGACGGAGGATTGTCGGACTCTGATGTTGGATCTGGCTCTACAACATTGTCGCCATCGTCTTCAGCGCCAGGTGCGTTGATGAAGGCATCATTAGAGTCCTCGTCAGCTACCTTTGCTACTCCATCAGCTTCGTCATCCGAGGATCCTAGACTGGGGATGTGATCTGAGGTTCGGAAGCGTTTCTGCTTGTTCGTTGCGCGGAGTCTCATGTTGGACTCCCACTTTGATTCATTCCCTCAGGGGGTCGGCGGCGAATGCTAGATTTGCAATTAGCGAGGGCAACTGCAGCACCTCGCTTCGGAACAAGGCGATGTCACGTTACTGCAGTGCACATAAGATTTACCCCTTTCTCATGTGTCGGAAGCGATTGTCAGGAGCATAATTTATTGTGGTAAATCGCCGTTGCTTGGAGCGAAGTGATGCGCGGCGAGAGTCTCATTTATTCAATCAAGGTGGATGCTGATTTTGGGGATGCAGAGCAGATTGGGGAAAAGTGGGGCCATACCTGATCGGATTTCAATTCTGTCTGAATCACCATCACCGCCGCTTCACCGGAGATACAGATACAAACTTGTGAACAACAAAGTGCATTGGCCACCTGTACAGGGCAGGAAATAAAGTCATGATGCTCGATTTTTTCAATCACGCAGTTCTTTCAGCATAAGCGTCACCACCATTGTATCCTGGCAGTGCCCAAGCTGAGGGGGCCACAGCACGTTGATTGTATCTGACTCCTGATAAATGAACACTATTTCATAACGACAAACTAGTTTGGTACCACTCGCTCATAGACTCTCCTGTGCACGACTGTCGCCTCCTCGTTTTTCTTGTCAAAGCCTGCCTCCTCATCCTTGGCCATCTGGACTGCCTGGTCCTGGACATCATGACGGACCTTGTCTTCTTCCGCCGGATAAGCATGGCGTCACATAGTCCAGATGGAATTCTGGAACAGGTCATCCATCGATTCTATGGATCTCCCCTTGAACTCCGGGAACTATCTCGATCCTTTCATGTCAGCATTGTTACCTACGGTGCAACAGATGGTAAATTCGGGTTTCTCGTGTTTTTGATTGAACTTACACAGAAGAAGATGAAGACGCAGCCGATGTAACTCAGAATGGCATATAGGAGGAAAGTGCCCCATCCGAGCTTCGTCATCATGATGGGCGTGGCCTTGTTGATGCCGTAGTCCACGATCCAGTTGATGAAGAAACAGCAAGACATCGAAAAGGATCGGATCCTAGCTGGGAATATCTCCGCGGCGGTGATATAAGGGGCAACGCTGTGGCCGAATGTACTGTACACTGTTGTGCTGGTAATCTTCTCTATAGACACGTACAATAGATAGGGCTTGAATATACCAACCAAACGCATAGATGTAAATCCAGATGATACCGACGATACCGCCAGCGGGAGTTCCGCCGGTAGAGTCGGGTTTGGCGAATCTCACGTAAAGTGCAATGTATAGCATCGCGGTAGCCTGGAGGGCCGCGCCAATCTGCAAATCTAGCGTCAGCATGTGCAGTTATCAAGTGATAGGCATTTCACTGGTGTCGTCCTTACCAGCAGTGGCTTCCTCCTGCCTACTCGGTCCACAATGACCGTCACGTAGACGATGGTCGTGGCAAGCTTGACGAGCCCGCAGACACCGGTGGTCAGCAGAGAGAGCGACCCTGCCTTCACGCCAATCATCTGAAAGATCTCGGGTGCGAAGTAGTTGAGGCTGTCGGTGCCCGTGAATTTATGGAAGACGAAGAGCGTCGTAGCAAGGAAGAAGCGACGGGTGTTGGAGCGAATAGTGAAGATGTCTTTCATGACAACCCAGTAATTCGTGCCTGGAAGCGGGTCGTTCGTTTAGAGACATCCATCAGTGTACAGAAGAATGAGTCGGCCTACCTTTGGTGAGCTCTTGTTCTGCATCGACCTGTGCGCAGATCTCGCTATACTCTTGATGGACATACGGATGCTCTGCCGGGAGATTTCGCAGCTTGCACAGATTCTTGAGGCCGAGCTCTCGCTTGCCTCGCGTTATCAGGCCTCTTGGGGTGTCGATGACGACTGCATCATCTCGAGTTAGTACCACCCACCGACCACCGAAGTCTTTGATCAAGAACTCACAGAACATCATCAGGAACATGCAGCCTCCGGGGATGATCTGGATGCCGAGTGCCAGCTTCCACTGCAGGTCGCTGGAAGAAGGCCAAAGCGAAATGCCATAATTGACCCAAAAAGCCAGGCTATACGACGAGGTCAGGAGATGCTGAAGGCTGGAGAGGTCTGGTATACTCACCAAAGCGGCAGGACAATGCAGAGGTTATAGGATGTTGTCAAGCTTCCGCGGACACTCTTGGGTGAGTTTTCTCCCAGGTATTGTGGCGCCAGCATACTGGTGGCTCCTATAGCCAAGCCAGTGATCAGTTTTCCGGCATAAAACACGCCGAGATGGGCGATTTCCTAGAGATTGGACTATCAGTTTTCTGGAGTGTTTGGCTTGTCTACCACAATATAACAGTCATGAAAACATCGTTCTTACCTGCATGGTAGCACCGATGAGAAACAGAAAACCATATAGGGTCATGCTCTTCTTTCGACCTAGGAAGTCGGCGCAAGGCGCAGCAATCAGTGCTCCAGCAGAACCTCCCGCAGCCACTAGCTCATCGTGTCAGGGGTTTATTCTCGGTCGGGATCAGGGGTAAGGCAATAACATACACATCGCCGCTATGTTTCCGGCTTTGTGATAGATCAGTATGATGCATCTCGAGTAGTTTCAACGAGGGTATCTTACCTCGCTCGTCTGCATCTGCCTTACTCATGACGTCAAGGCCAAGTGCATGTCTGAAACCTACAACTTGGGGATCAGCAACCTCTATAGAGAGCAGGCTTAAGTTAGGGATGCGGAAGCCATGGGGCTTGAATGCTACTCAGTAGCAGTGTAGCGGGTGACGCTTTGTAGACGGGCCACGAAGTCTGCTTGATAGAGAAGATAGTGACCCACTCTTGAGGGTTAGGACGCCTCCAATGTTCCCCTGGTGAACCCGTAGGCACAGCCAGCAAAGGCGACGGACGTGGTCAGATAGAAAATCTTCCAGTTGAAGATCTCCCTGGGATCGGACCGCCACTCAGGGCTGGCCCAGATCGAAGTGCCACCACCCATACTAAAGTATTTGACCTATTGCTGTTGGCGGACAGTCTAATACTCAAGGCAGGGAAAAACAGTGAGGCCATGAGAAGTTACCAGGACAGAGAGACGCAGAGACGAAGTGTAGAGCTGTATTATACAAGCCACAGGCCCTGGCCATACAGACATGATTGGACAAGCTTGTATAGTATTGGCGAGCTTAGATACCCTTTGACACACACCCTCGTAGATGTCCGATACGGGGCCTTCTCCCCAGAGAAACTGTGCGGGTTATTTCCCCCATATCTTCCCCAGTCTACCCCAGATTCTGTTGGCTTGGCTTCAATACTGGCGGGCATGCTACTTGTGGGGACAATGGAAAGCTTGGCTGCAATCTATGGGGTGGGACTTCATTTTCGGCCGACTAAACCACTCCCTGCGTCGGAGAGAATACCGAGATCAGCATGGTCATGCTAGCCGGGTTCTTCCCCGCATATACTGGAACAACTTACTTGCACAACGGGGTTGGTGAGGGGACTTCGGAGAGAATGCAGATACCCAGTTGCATTTCTGGCTGGGGACGACAGGGTTCATACCATCTAGTTGTTATATTAGCTCTAGTGGTGAGTGTGAGACGTTTGGTAGGCTCTGCTTAAACACCCAAGTGAAGATACGTACTAGACACTGTTATGCTCCTCGGATAACCATAGGCTTTTGCTTCAACAATAGCAACATCAAAAGGTCTTTCGGCATCGAGAGAACTCGTGCCAATATGGCTACGCCACTGATGCCCAGATCCAAGCCGGGCATTGGACGAGTAGACAGCATAGAAGCGGCGACAGTACAATGTCATGGATCCAACCTACTCGAACTGCCAGATAAAACACTTCTTTGTGTCTGGTTTGGAGGGACTCAAGAAGGTTGCTCCGACATATCCATCTACCAGTCTCACCTACAACCCGGTTCGCCTTCGTGGGCACCCCCGACAAAGATCTCCTCGGATGAGGGCCGAAGCTGCAACCACAGAAACCATATGGCTCTTCCACACTGCACAGCCTGCAGGCAACCAAGACGAGGCGGTCATCTTGGCACGGACGTCGAACGATGCAGCGCAGACATGGTCCGAATCATTCGCGCCTTTTCCAGGCAAGAAAGGTGCATTTGTTCGCCAACCTCTTGTCGTACTATCCGACGGAACTTGGGTGCTTCCCATCTTTTACTGCCGGGTACCTCCTGGCTTCCGCTGGATCGGTAGCGACGACGTGTCGGCAGTCATGTATACCAAAGACGGCGGCAAGACCTGGTCGGAGAACAGCGTGCCTGGTTCTACCGGATGTGTCCACATGAACATTGTGGCTCTACCGAAGACGCAGTCATATGTCGCGTTCTTCCGGAGCTGGGCCGACCACATTTACCGTTCAACATCCCATGATGGACTCGACTGGACGCCTCCAACAAAGACGACGCTTCCCGAATCCCAACTCGGGACTATGTGCGGCAGCCCTTCCCAATGGTAACATGGTTATCTTCTTCAACGACTCGAGCGCTTCTGCAGACATGCAGCGCAGAGAAGGACTATATGACGATATAACCCCGGCTGATGACACCAGGGTAAATCAGCCGGAGGTCGATGGCAGAACAGCCATCTGGGGGACTCCCCGAAAAGCACTCTCGGTCGGTCTGTCAGAGGATGAAGGCAAAACGTGGCAGTATCGGGTGCTCGAGGACGGTCACGGGTTCTGCATGACGAACAACTCGATGGACCGATCCAATAGGGAGTTGAGCTATCCCAGCATATTTGTCGAGAAGGACTCGGCTGGGAAGAGTGTACATGTTACTTTCACTTTTCACCGACAGAACATCAAATATGTCCATATAGAAGACGTAGAGGCGTTCGTCCGAGGAGGCTAGTCTTCGGACCACTTGAACAAACAGGCAAAACCAATAGAATCTGCACATGTTGTGTGTATAAATTCATGTTGATGCAATGAACTGTTTCTGATGCTTGTAACACGATAGGTACCTCCAGTTTCTCCGCGTCCTCCGCAGCTACCGTAACCGAAATCCCTGATCCTGGCTACGCCCCAGACTGGAAAACCCCGCGCTACTGGCCTGGGGTTGGGGTATATGGGTACAGGCGAGGAGTGCCTCAATGCGACAGACAGCGGAGATCGCCTAAAATCTTGCGGCTTGTTTCCCTCATATCCAACTACCTGACATATCAATCATTTGTGAAAACCTCCAGTCCAGCTTGTTCTACTTATCGGGGCCACATCATGAAAAAGTCATGTCGAAGCGCTCTTGGGAACAGGCAAATCACGAGAGTTCTGGGATGGAAGCCGACGGCTTGGACCACTCTCCAGTCTCGCTATTCGGCACTGTACAGCAATCACCACCGCCGCTGAACGGCAATGGATCTGTCCCAGCTTCACGGGCTACAGAACACAACAGCAACAGCGATGGCGCCACAAACCATATACCCATGATTTCCCGCAAAATCAAAGGTATATCTTGACTGATCGAGTGCATCCACCAAGGACTTGATTGACTCTTCGTTGCAGCATGCGCTTCCTGTAGAAAGCACAAGGTACCGTGGAAGTGATAGTATTCCAACCAAGAAATCCTCTAACTGGTCGCTCCTAGATCAAATGTGTGATGGATCAAAATCAGAAACGATGTAGGAGGTGTATAGAGAAGAACTTGGTATTACTACTGAAATATTGGGAACCGGAGCCTATCAGTACTGACATTTCTAATTAGGGCTGTGTACTCAACAAGAGTCTTCAAACACTGATTAGCGAAAGATCACAGCAAGTCTATATTGAATCGGCATGCTACTTGCGAAGGCTAACCTGGAGCCTAGAACGAGCGAAGCCATGATCCAGGATCTCGAGATGATGCATTTCGGATTGCAAAGAGTGCTAAGAACAATGAACCTTCCTTCACTTGGGCCACTCCACAGGACGAGGCAAATGTTACAAACACCGGCCGCCGAGGAGCCTCACGAGATTGGTCCGTCGTGCGACAACTCGCCACGATTATCTCCTGCAGATATAAACGATCTCCCTAAGGTACCGATACAGTCCGTGTATCATTTAACCAAACTAAGCGCCCTTCGGTCACCGGACGATGCCGATGCCAGCCCCATGAACCAGCAGTCCTTGTTATAGACGATTTCATACCCAAGGGGCAGTTGTCTCTGGAAGATGCTGAACGGCTATTCAAGCTCTACATGAACCATCTCGACCATTTCATGTACGGAATTGGTGGTCGCCACAAAACCCTGGATGGACTTCGCAGAAGCTCTCGGATTCTCGCAGCCTGTATATATACGGTGGCCGCCCTGCACGACCCCCGAGCAATGTGATATATGGAGTGTGCAGCAAAGAGTTTAGGCGACTAGTTAGTTGCCAGCTCCATATTCCAACGCCAGATCGACAGACTATCTGCGAGCCCTCAGTATCGGCGCTTACTGGTTATCAGACATAAGCTGGATTCTCTCGGGCCACGCTATCAGACGCGCATCCGAATTCAACATCTCAGGTCTCTATCGACGCGTAATCTCAGAGGGGAACCCTGACGCTTTGGACTACATACGCATTTGGTATATTTTGTATATTTCCGATCGGCATCTCTCAACGCTATTTGGTCGATCTCCAGTCATTCGGGACGACCTCACTGTGCAGGGATGGGAAGAGTTCAACGAGTGCTCAGCAACCAATGAAGAAGATAACCGTCTAGCCAGCCAAGTCTCATTACTCAACATCCTTCACAGCATCCGCGATCTTTTCGGCCCCGACAATGGAGAACCCATCTCAAAGGTCTATGTGATGCAGATCGCTGGCTTCTCCAGACAGCTAGATCAATGGCTGGCCAGATGGTCCTCGGCCATTATACGTACGTACGATAATCGTCTCTTATCGGTTGGTATGAGCTGGTCACAGACAGAGCACCATGAACGAATTGGAGGATTCCCAAAGAAAGGGGGTCTTCTTCACTATCATTACGCAAGGCTCATTTTGTATTCACATGTCTTCAGAGGGCTACACGAATCGTCAATACCAGCACATTTCCTGGATTCAGCAGCGTCGGCAGTGGCTGCTGCGACGAATACAGTGAATGTACTAGTCTCGGACCCGGAGATTCAACCAGCTTTGGTGGTACTTCCGTCGTAAATGCATTCCATGACTGGCTATGCGTGTATGTTTCTTGCGAAACTAGCTACGGTCCATGGGGATCAGCTCATCGAGAGGCCGCTGGTGATAGACCTAACCTCGCGACTGGTGGCGCTCTATCGATCAACCCCGGTCGGTAAATTTCATCTTACGAATTTAATGGCAGATGGCTTAGACAAAGTGATCGTGGCGCTCCAAAATAGCATGGCAGCCAACGATCGAACGGAACCAAGCTCGCTGGATGCCAACACGCACCTCTTCGCACCAATGGCTGCCGGTGATAGCATTTTCTCGGACATAGACCCGAGCTTCGTCATGGATTACAATGTCACCATGGGCGCGTCTCATCTGATGTACCTGGGTGGAGGCCCCTCGGTCTTCGACACAGCGGATCTCAGCCCGACCTTTTTCTGAATCTTGCCCCCTAGAATCTGAACCACGACCCCCCCGCATTCCTTCAGCAATGTACAAGAATGGAAAGGTATGTTTTTTGATGGTATGGCACTGTGTTCTGTGTTTATATTGCTGGCATTAGGTATTAGAACCTCTAACAATAACGTACATCAGTGTTTTAAACTATCAGCGAAGGCTCTTACCGTGTCCAACAAAGACACATCTGGTTCCATACCGAGCTCTTTGGCGTAGCTCGTGTTGAAATTGGCCGGCCAGGATTCCACAATTCCAGCGACTTTAGGATCCGGGGACTCATCGATGAGACTAATTGCTTCACTCCCTCCAACAGCCTCTAGAGCATCGAGCATTTCCTGGATGGTTATCCTGATTCCCGGGAGATTCACGCATCTAGTGATACCAAATGTATAGTCCTTCACATCTTTCACGAGCACGAGATTTTTGACGATGGTCTGGGGACTGCAAACCCACATCTCCAAGTCCCGTGGCACCGGAAGCACACTTCGTTCTCGCTTCAGCGGTTCGCGGATGATTCCGCTGGCGAAAGAGCTTGCCGCGGCAGATGGTGCGCCCGGTCGAACGATGACTGTTGGCAGCCGTACAATGCGCCCATCAACCAGTCGCTTCCTGGAGAGGTTGTTCAAGTAGGTCTCTACCATCAACTTTTGGGATCCATAGTTCGACATGGGCACGGGGCAAGTCATCTCGGTGATCACTTCGCTTGGTGATGCCGGGCCGTAAACTGCGAGAGAGCTCGTGAAGATAGCCACGACTCCGGGGTTATGCTTACTTAGGTGGTCTAGGATGGCTCTGCCGGCATTTTCGTTAGGACACCCAGGGTTGACCGATTCACCGGGGAAATAAGGGGCTTACCAATGGCTATCCCAGTTGACCTTCCAGCCCAGCTCCATCTGGGCTTCTGCAGCCCCGGACATGAGGCCATGGAGAAGATAGACGGCAGTGAATTTTGTGGAAAGTAATGAGGCTATGGCTTTTGTATAAGCTCAAGTGTACTTGCCAGCCCCAGTGATGAGAATGTGTTGTTTGGACATATTTGCCGTGGATGTTCAAAGGCCTGTCAAGCTGAGCGGGAGATGGTTCTCCTGGATGGACGACGAAAATGACTATTTCAAGAGCAATTGTCCAACATTCGTTGAGTACTGCCGTATCCAAACTGAGCGACGGCTATATGCATTGTCACGGCCATGAACCCGGTGTGTGAGTAAATTCCCGAGATGATACAATACCCCGAGTACCCCGCGCTTACTAGGCCGAGGGATGGAGAACATCGACTGCGGATCCGACTTGCCAAAACGGGACTGAGGATGCCATCTCAGCCAATCAGATCTGCTCTCTAGCATCACGGAGAGAAAGACGATGTACGGACATGCATACCCCAAAACCCCATCTCCAAATTGATCTACCGCTTAGGTAGGTAGGTATCACAGCTTTACATGTAACTTGCGTTGACGTCGTTTGTGGTTTGAGGGGAATTTCCCCCTAACCATCACTGATCTTATTCGATTCCTACCTCTTCTATAATCAGGACATTGCGTATACTGGCCTTAGAGTTGTTGCATCACTTACAATAAACCCCCATCGGGCTATTGAACGTTTTCTTTGTGCCTCTGACATTCTCCGTCAAATTAGATCATGGAGTACACTCGGTACGTAGTCAGACTTCCCATCACACTGATCAGTGTTTTCCTCCTGCTTCCGGCCTCCTAATCTAGTTCCAACAGCTTAGGGAGCAGCGGGCTCAAGGTCACAAAGATCATACTCGGATGCATGACCTTCGGGTCGTCAACATGGGAAGGTAGTCCCTGGGTATTGGATGAAGAGGAGAGCCTCCAAGTGATCAAGGCGGCATACGACCATGGCATCAATACGTGGGTAAGTGAGTGTCCATGACGGACTAACCCCCTTTGCCACCCAAGATTTTCAGTTCCTATTCTACCTGTGCTTTACACGAACTAATAGTGTCCTACGATTTAGGACACGGCGGACACGTATAGCAATGGAAAGAGCGAAGTCATCGTCGGAAAGGCGTTGAGGAAGTTCAACATCCCCCGCAGCAAAGTAGTCATCATGACCAAGATATTCAACCCGGTCATGGATGACGACTCACGGCCGGCTTCGGTGGATGACGGGCCTCTGGTGAACCAGATGGGTCTGAGCCGAAAACATATCTTCGAGGCGGTAGACAGGTGTCTCGAGCGGCTATAAACCGACTATATTGGTAAGTCCGTCCATCCGATAAAGCCTGCCGGTGCAGTTGTTCGCTGCTGATACCGATCGAATGTAGACGTCCTCCAGCTCCACCGCCTGGGCCGCGAAACGACGCCCGAGGAGATCATGCGCGCCCTGCACGAGGTGGTCCAGTCGAGCAAGGTGCGCTACCTGGGCGCCTCGTCCATGTACGCCTGGGAGTTCGCGCGGCTGCAGCACACGGCGCGCCTGCGCGGCTGGACCGAGTTCGTCAGCATGCAGCCCTTCTACAACCTGCTGTACCGCGAGGAGGAGCGCGAGATGCTGCCCTTCTGCCGCGCCACGGGCGTCGGCGCCATCCCCTGGAGCCCGCTGGCCCGCGGCATGCTGGCCAAGCCCCGCTCGTCGGCGGCGGCGGCAGCAGGCGGTGAGAGCGTGCGCAGCCAGTCGGACGTTAAGACCAAGAAGTGGTTCGCTGACGCCAACCTCGAGATCGTGGACGCTGTCGAGAAGGTCGCGAGGGACAAGGGCGTCGGTATGCCCCTGGTCGCTACGGCGTGGGTCCTGCGCCAGGGCTGCTGTCCTATCGTCGGGCTCAGCAGCGAGAAGAGGATCAAGGAGACCATTGAGGCTCTCAGGGTCGAACTCACGGACGAGGAGTGCAAGTTCCTCGAGGCTGGGTACCGGCCACGAAATATCGAGGGCATGTGAGTTTCTTTGGCTTATGTAGTAGCAGGTTGGATAGATATCTAGAGTATATAAGAACCGAAGGCCAAACAGTACACAATACCTTCTTTGGGCTGAATTGGTGACTTGAATAAGCATTCCATACACGACCTTCCATCATGTCGCGCCCGTTGCATCATCATTATTACTACTTATATATCTTGCATATTTCATGGGGCGTTTTAACTCTACTTGAATTATTAGGACAGCTTTACACCCGCAAATGTTGATTCCGTAATACAATGCGCCGAGACTCTCAAAGGTAACACGCTTAGATAAAACAAGGGAAGAAATATGAATTATCTCAAGTACAGTAGTATAGAAGCAGCAAAGCACTACCGAGCCTGGAAGACCCTCCCAAGCGTTTAGGTCAACAAGTCTGATAGCAATTAGTATTGCCTAGTTAGATACGGGAAATATTAGCTTGCATCCGATTTCAGCATCGTGAATCTGCTGGCCTGCTTCAAGTCAAGAAGTTACGTACTTGATCCTGGCAATGAGGTTTGCCCATGGGGAAAGGTGGGTGTGTGGGGGGGATCGGCTTTCTCACCGATCGGGGTTACAAACACCTCCTGTTCCTGGACTGGCAAATGCTATAGTGGAGGTCTAGCTAGCGTATTGGGTGCTTTTAGCAGGGACTTATTCCCGGGTTGGATATCTGGTTGTGGGTGATACATCCATTGGCATCTGGAATTGGCCTGCTCCTTGTGCCCGGCTAAGAAGTTTCTGAGCAGTGTTTACTCGTATTGATAATACTTCACTGCGGAGGGTAATAAGGGGCTGCAGGAACAACAGCTATGGCGACTTCACCACAACCTGTCCAGGTTTCTGCATCTGAGCTCAGTCGGCACAACACGAAAAATGACTGCTGGTTAGCGGTTCACCACAAAGTATGGGATCTGACAGACTTCGTCGACGAGCATCCCGGCGGGGCTGATAGTGAGTTGACCCTGTTCTGCTGCAGCAGAAGCTGTCGCGTAAAGCGCTATAGTGGCTCGAGACTGACGGATAAACGCAGTCCTGCTTCAATTTGCCGGCACCAATGCCACTAGAGTATATGGTGAGGTGCATGCGCCAGGTATTCTGGAAGCAAACCTGTCGGTCGACAAGTTCAAAGGCGTGCTAGAAGAAGCCAGCAGTGATGCGCCATCTCCAGGCACCGCGCAAGAAGCGCAACAGGAACAGGACAACAAGGCGGCAGCAGCAGAAGCGCAAAATGAAGGAACGCCGCCATCTTCATCATTGGCTGAAATAACAACAAATCCGCCGCTGTTCTCCTTGATCAGCGCCGCCGACTTCGAAAAGGTGGCCAGCAAGATTCTGTCCCCCAAGACCTGGGCCTTTTACTCGAGCGCGGCCACGGATCTTATCACACATACACAGAACAAGGCATTGCTGCGAAGGATCATGATACAACCCCAGATTCTACGAGACGTCAAGCATGTCAACATGAAAAGCAGTATTCTCGGCCTCAGCAGCTCGGCGCCTTTCTTCATCAGTCCCGCCGCCCATGGCCCGGTTAGCACATCCAGATGGCGAGTTGGCTTTGGCGAGAGCTGCAGCGTCCGAGAAGATTACTCAATGTGTAAGTCAGAAAAGGGGCGTCCTAACAAATTCCGTAGCAGAATACTGACGAATCTGCCGACGAGCGCGTCGCGGCGGCCACGACGGTGCGGTCGGCCATCTCGGGCGCCGCGCCGGCCCACGACAAGAAGGGCGGCGGTTTGGGGAGGCTCATGGCGCAGTACATCGACAAGAGCCTGGTCTGGGACGACATCGCCTGGATCAGGCGCGTCTCGGGGCTGCCGGTCGTGCTCAAGGGCGTGCAGGGCGTGGCGGATGCGCGCATGGCTGCCGAGTACGGCGCCGATGGTATCATGTTGAGTAATCATGGTGGACGATCACTAGATACGTGAGTCCCCCTTGGTGTTGAGAATAGGTTCCATTATCGTTGAAATTGTCACCCCTGGCTAATATGAAGTTAATTATAGGTCGTAAACCGCCATCTTGAACCTCTTGGAACTGCGCATGCGCTGCCCGGAGATCTTCACCAAGCTCGAGGTCTACGTCGACGGCGGCTTCGAGCGCGGCACCGACATCCTGAAGGCCATCGCGTTGGGCGCAACCGCGGTCGGCATCGGACGGCCGTACTTGTATTCGTTGGTGTACGGACAAGAAGGTGCCGAGCATCTGACCCAAAGTGAGTAAACACATTTATGTACCGTCCTATTTAGTTGTCTCGAAAGTGTAAAATTCACTGACAAACCATTGTTTCTCGTTCCTTAGTTTTGAAAGACGAGATCGAGGTGTCGATGCGTCTATGCGGCATCACAGACTTGAGCCAGGCTAGCCCTGACATGCTGAACAAGTCGGATGTGGATTATTTAATACGTGCAACGAACAAGTTTCCCGATATTCCGAGGCAACGAGAGCGCTCAAAGTTAGAAGCAAGGCAATGAATATACACACCAACGGCCGGGATCGGGCGAGCATTATCATATCATATTATCCGTAGCGTAGCATGTATGCCACAACCTAAGAATAGAAGAACGCATCGAGTATAAAATCAGTCACCACTGCGTCTCCAAGTCCCCGAACTCCTTGTTTTCCCTATCATACCCAATTTGAGCTTGGCTGGCCAAGGAGTAAAGGATTAATTTACACCACAAAGCTCATGCATTAAAAGAAGGTTTTTATCAATAGGGGTGTCTCTACCCAGGCAAAAACATTCGTCCTATTAGCAGATATATTACCTTGGCTGTTATTATGTCTCGAACCAAGCCATTCTCATAATAATAGTCTATTTAAACCCCCTTCCCTTCACTGCCGCCCAGCAGAGCCTCCTCCGCGGGCCTCGAGCACCCGCATAGTCTCGACCGTCCACTTCTTGGCGTCGTCCCCGAGCGGGAGGTACGGCTTCCGCATGCGGAACAGGTTCTCGTTCTCCAGACCCAGGCCCTTGCGCCCCACAAACCACCAGGCGCCGTACTTGGCCTGCGCGATGCCCTTCTTGCAGGCCCACTCGGCGTTGGCGACCTTGTCCTGCAGGGCCCGGGCCTCGTCGAGCCGGCCCGCCGTCCACAAATCATAAACCGCCGAGGTGGCGCGCGGGAACACGTTGCCGAGCCCCGTCACGCACCCGTGCCCGCCCGCGTGCAGCGTCGGAAGCAAGTAGTCGGAGCTGCCGCCGTAGACGCCGAAGTGCGCCGGAGCGAACTTGGAGGTCAGCCGCGTCAGCTTGCCTACGTTGCCGCACGTCAGCTTCGTCGCCACGATTTTGGGGTTCGACGCCAGCGCCGCCAGCTGGGGTCTGAGTCAAGGTCCACGCCCGACGTGACGCCTGGGAACTGTTATTGCGGAGTCGGTCAGTCTCTCCTATTTTCGTTCAATTTGCCGCTATGAATAGTCAAGGGGGGAGAAAGAGGAGGATCTATGTGAGAAAACTCACATTGTAGACGATTGTTGGTATCGGACTCGCATCCGCCACGTCACGGAAATACGCCAACAAAGCCTCCGTGGGCAACGCCTTGGCCCAGTACGACGGAGGCAGCAACAAGCCCCAACCGGCGCCCGCCTCAGCCGCCTCGCGGGCCAGCTGCACGGTCTCGGCGGTGCTCTGGGCCGAGATGCCGGCCACGAGGTGGTAGTCGGCCTTAACCAAGTCGGCGACGGCCTGGCGGGCGTTGCGGAGGACCGCCTGCCGCTCGGCGCGCGTCAGCAGCGCCAGCTCGCCGTTGGTGCCCAGGTACACCAGGCCGTGCATGCCCGACCGCACGAGGTGCTGGCAGTGCTTGTACATGGCGCCGTGGTCGACGCCCTGCTCCGGCGTGTCGTCGTACAGGGTAATGACGGGCGTCCAGACCCCGGCCGGGAGGGGCTTCGCCTTGGGCTCCGATATCCGCGAACTGCTCATTGTGGGGAACGAATTTTGCTGGTCGTTCGTTGATACCCGATTTGTATACTTGGGTATAGCTAAACGTTGTCACCGTACCAGCGAGTTAGCTTGGTATATAGAGGGAGTTATAGTCCTGGATATATGTGTGTGCCTTTGGAGAGCAACGAGTATGTGCTTTATGCTTGTGTAAGTAAGAATGGGAGAAAAGAGGGATATAAGTAGCTCAGGGGGCATTCCTCGAGTTCATCTATTCTCCGTAAACCAAACAGAAGGAACACATTCGAGTAGTTGTACGTGCTACTCCGCAGTACTTTCCACAGTAAACACAACAATACGACATGGGTAACTGCTCCCGACTTACTTGCATTAGGATGAGGCCTATCGTCTCCTCCGCATACTACCCCGCCGTGGGGCAATTTGGAGACGCCCCCCCTTTACCACGTTTACCCCCGCACCGACGGCTTATAATACATCCAGCTCGGCATTCTCTCCGAACTCGACTGGAGTAACGAAGACTGACCTCCACACGTTGACAGGAGCCTGCCGATTTGCCATACCGGTGGATAGCTGCTCAGAGAGAGAAGTACGTATGAAAGCGCTGGCGAGAACGGAAAATAAACCACATGAGTTGAGTCCACGTGTATCAACTTTAGGCACACTTATAAGCGCCTTGCTAACAGTGTTCTACGAAACGACATGGGAAGGGTTAGGATAGGAAGAAGTAAGTGTTCTTGCGGCCAATCCATCATGTCTGCCCAGTAGGATGACTTAAGCACTTAACACACGAGAATTCGGTGTTGGAGCAAGATGTGGGCAGGAATCAATTTTGCATAGGTAGTTAATTCACACGCTCTGCTTCTCCTCCTCCGACTCTTCCTTAGCCCTGTCATGCACCGCATTGACATCGTCCACGCCCTGGTCGCGGCCCGGCTGCAGCAGGTCGTGCCGCCAGACGGCGCGCACGTGCATGGCGGCGCAGAGGAGCCAGAGGCCGACGAGCAGGACCGTGAGCGCCGCGGCGACGGCCTTGGCGCCGTCGCTGTCGAGCACCGTGCCGATCTGGATCGTGGCCATGGCGAGCCCGGCGTTGGGGAAGACGAAGGCCCACCACTGCAGCGAGAAGCGCATGCGGCGCGCGTCGCGCAGCACGTGCAGCGTCGTCACGCCCGCGAACCAAATGGCGACCATCCAGAGGAAGAGGCCGGCCGGCAGCGCCGCGGCGAGCCAGACGTCGCCCACGTCCAGCGACGTGATGCCCAGGAAGCCCTGGGGAATCTGCAGGTGGGCCTGCTGGCCGAGGGCCAGCAGCCCCGGCCGTGTACGCCGCGGGCCCGACGGAGACGAACATGCCCGGCCGCACGCTGGGGCCGGGTATGTCGCTGCGGATCAGCCGGGTGAAGAAGACGCTGTACATGAGCAAGGCCAGGACCCAGCCCAGGCCCTGGCCCGAGATGCCGGCCACGATGATCTGCAGCGCGGCCGTGGGGTCGTGCTGGCTCTTGACGATCTGGGCCGCGAGGGGGCCCGAGACGAGGAAGGGGTAGGCGGGCAGGACCCAGGCGGGCATGGCGTCGCTGACGTGCAGGTGCTCGGTCTGGAAGATGATGTAGTACTGCAGGATCGCGACCAGGGTGGCGCAGGCGAAGTACATCCAGAACAGGACCCGCAGGGCCGAGACCAGCCAGGCGCCGCCCCCGCTCGCGCCGCCGAGCCCCGGGACGCCGTAGGAGGCGGTGCAGTTGAGGAGCAGGGCTAGCGAGACCCACCAGGCGCCGAAGAAGAAGCTTTCGGAGGGGTGGTGTAGCGAGGCCACGATGGCGCGGCGCTTGAGCGCGAAGCGCACGGCGATGAGGGACGAGAAGGTGAGGAACAGCACCATGTCCAGGATGAAGACGATCTTGCCGATGGTGGTGAGCCCCGGGAAGGTGAAGGGCTGCTGGCCGAGCAGCGACGCCAGCGCCCCCGTCGACATGGTGCAGGGGGAACCAACTCCAGGTGATCCGCGTCACCCTCAGCCGGAAGGGAAGGTGCCGTCGCTGGGGCTCATCTTCTTGCGACGGCGGGTCCTCCTTGCCGGCGTGGTTCTTCTTCCTGTTTAGCATTCTATTCCTGTGGCGATGCGTATGAAGCTTTATCGAAACCCGAAGCCCTGGGTGACTTGTATGATATGATGGGCAAAGGTAAACAAAGGTATCAACGCCATGGTTCTGGCGAGATGGATCAACCTAGGGTCTTATTTGCCTTGCCTTGGACACGTTCTTGGTGTTCGTCATCCGTCTTCCACACTAAGTAGACAGCCATTCCAAGGCAACTGGTTCTCCTAGTTGATCCCAAGACATTGGAAGAAAAACCCAGCAAATAATCTAGTTGTCCGTCGGCGGCGGCCCCAGTATTAGCGGCAGGCTTAATGCACGACGGTTACATCATACTGGATCCGCCACGCAGCTTGCAAGTGCTTGTCGACCGCGATGGGTCCGGGTATGGCGGCTAGCATCACCACTGTGGTGTCTTCAACGTGCCGATTTACCCAGCAGAGGCCAAGCCTTGGATCGTGCGTAAAGTAAGCTTAGCTCGATCTGATCAACTGCTTTTAGGTTGAGTGTAGGTTACTGTCTGACTGTGTTCCTGCATCTGTGCAACATCGGCCGATCATTTGGAATAGACACTAGTATCGACCGAGTATTTCTTGGAGAGATTTATTATGTTTTGTGAAATTAAAAATACGAAGTATCTTTAATGAATTATGTATACCATCGTAGAACGGTTTCTCTTGCACGTGGCCAAGCGAAAGCCGAATCCACATTAAGATTTCAACAGTCATTAGTAACCTCCCGCCAATCGCCCCCCTCTTATTAGTCGCCAAAGACGGTAAGACTGTTCTCGATCATCCAGTTTATGCCCTCGGCGCGGTAGTCGTCGATCTCGACGTGCGAGCCCTGGCCCTCGACGGCAAAGACCATGTTCTGGCCCGTGCCGCCGCCGGCCGCGAGGTCGTAGCGAGGCCACGCCGGCTTCACGTTGTCGCCGTTGGGGTCCAGGCCGGTCACGAAGTTGACCCAGGCCGACGAGATGGTGAAGGCGAGGTCGCGGTTCGCCGCGATGCCGGGAGTGTCCGCCGGGAACGGCTTCTGGTCCTCGGTGTAGCCGTCGCCGGCCAGGTTGTCGAAGACGTACGCGACGTCCTGGAAGTGCGTGGCCAGAGACGGAGCCCGGCGAGCCGGGGGTCGTCACGTCGAAGCGGAAGCTCCACGAGGGGAGGCCGGCCTTGGCCCAGGCAATGCTGGCGCGGCGGCGGGCGTAATGCATCATGGCATCGCCGTAGAGAGCGCAGCCACGGCGGTACTGCAGACCCAGTGTCTCAACCCCCTCGGTGGAAGCATTGATCACCTCGGGCCACGAGGCAAGCGATGGAATACCGACACTCTGGATGTTGGGATACAAGGCCATCAGCTCAGAGGTCAGTACTTCGATCGGCTTGCCCGAGGCCTCGGCGGCCTGGGTGCCCACGAAGCTATTCTTGATGGCCCACTCGAAGTCGGCGTCCGTGTTGATCGGGCCGCCGTTGGGGCCTCTGCCAGAACCGAAGGCGGTGCCCTCGTCCGTGTTCGCGCCAATCAGGATGGGGATCTTGGGGAATTTGCCGTTCTCGAGCTGGTTGGCGGGATAGTCGGCGAAGAAGTCGCCGTCAAACTGCGGTGCCCAGGGGCCAATGTTGCTGAAGTTGAGAGCATGGTTGATCTCCTCGAAGGGCGCGGTTCGGAGGCAAGGGATGGCATCGGAAGTACCAACGGTAGAGGCGCATGAGGTTACATTCTTGACAAGGTTGTCAAACGTCTCCTGGCGCTTCACCGTGTCGTTCAAACCCCCGGGGAAACGCCAAATACTCTCACCAAACCCGGACTCGGCCATAGCTCCTCGGAACAAACCATCGTCGCGTCCTGAAATACGGTTCAACATCAGCTCTATACACTTGATTGGAGCATCATTGAAGAGGGTCATGACTTACCGTTGAAAGCGAAAACCTGGGCATGGACAGACTCAGCACCGGAACTCTCTCCGAAGATGGTCACTTTCTTAGGGGAACCACCAAAGGCAGCAATGTTCTCGTTGACCCAGCGCAGGGCCAGACGCTGGTCATGGAAACCAATGTTGGAGATGCCGGCCTCCATGGCCTCCTTGCCTGAGGGGAAACCGAAAGCGGAAAGCCGGTAGTTCAGGCTGACACCAATCATCGGGGTGCCCTGCTTGACACTATTTTCGACCATGAAGCTCATGTTGTAACGCTTGTCGGCAGATCCTCCCATGAACAGGCCACCTCCGTGGATCCATACGGCCACGGGGAGATCGGCTGTCTCGGAGAGCCCAGCGGGCCGGACGACGTTCAGGTACAGACAGTCCTCCGAGAGTTCATAGCCTACCTCGTCGGGACCGTAGCCGATGCAGTGGAGAGGGTAGGCAGTCGCCTCCTTCACACCCTCCCAGGTTTCGTTAAGCGACTCGGCCTGGGTGAAGCGCACGGCCTTTTGGGAGTAGGGCATGCCCAGGAAGAAGTCCTGATCATAGCTCTCGCTATGGATACCCGAGTAAGTGCCATTCTTGATAGTGACAGTAGGTGCAGCGGAGTTGGCGTCGCCAGTAACAGGGGCGGAGAGGGCCGGGCTGATGGAAAAGCCAACGGCCGCCAGTAGGGATAGACGAAGCATAATGACGCGTAGGCAAGCTCTGGGGTTCGGCTTGGGGGATTGGGAGTCAAGGAAGGAACCCTGGGATCGCACGGCTTCAAAAACCCGTCAAGCGCTCGTGGTGGCGAGGACATGGCCTATTTATCCTGCTGCGACAACCCCTGTACGGCCATCTCACTTGCTCGCCCGCCCTTCTCGCTCTCTCCATGACGTACCGTCTACCCCCTCCTCTCTCATGCTCTCATTGTCTCTCCGCACCAGCAGTCTCCAATGCCTGCCACTCTAATTCCGGGCCGGGTTCGGTTGGAGTCGAAAGCCTTGCGAGGCCATGTGACGGACGACTCATAGACCTTGCTTAACACAGGGGAAAGTAATCGGACCTTCTTCCCAAAAGCCCTGGACAGGTGGAGTAGGGCAGAGCAGCTGGCCAGACCGAAGCACCAGTCAGGCCAGGAGAAAATGGACTATACCCAGTGTATGTGGCCCGGCCTAGTCGGTCTTCGGCGCATGGTGCGGAGGGGCGGCCATGGGGCAGCCATGGGGCAGCATTCGGTGCGGGGATTCCACGTTGGGTGTGGGGGGAGAAGGAAACGAAGGAAGGAAAGAAAGAAACAGTTGCTCCCGGCCATGCCACGCGCGTGAACGTGGAGCAAGATTGGCGAGGCTGATTTGACTGCAAGCGTGCCGGATAAACAAACTACCTCGCTCTCTCTACAACGTGCGCTGTAACACCGGCGTCTTCCAGGCAGCAGACTTGGCGAGACACTCCATAGACAAGTGTCTGTATGGTCGGGAAAGCGGCCTAGTGCCTGCCAAGATGAGGCCAAGCAGGAACTGATCGCATTCTGAATCATGATCCATGATGATGAGCGAGATATCTTCTTTTCCTTCTCCCTTTTTCTGTCATCTCTTCCTATATCCGCTTATGGAACCACGATACCACGTGAGAACCCCCTTCTCTCCTGTCATCTCGTCCCATTCCTCCTGATCATTGAGTAGCGGTGGGCAGTGTTGTATCTGGTTTGGTCCATGTGCCGGGAACGCATTTCTGGAAATATTCCTGAAATTCCCCTGTTTCCCCACACCCGGTATTACGAGAGGGATGGTGACCAGGATGCCGACCATGCAATGGCAAGCTAGTGTGGGGAGATCTAGGTCCAATGCGGAAAGGAATGCGGAGTGGGAGTGTCAGATATCGGGACATGTCCGGTAAGCCTGTCATCACTTGGTCGAGGATCGAGATATTTCGGCTGGGGTGGAGTGATGTTAGTCGTGCAGTCGAATGACGGCCATTGTAGCATGTCGGGCAGAAGACAGAGAGAGACAAGAGAGGCTCGGAACAACAGGGATGCCGCGGCTCGGAATGGAAAACAGCCCAAATGAGAGAAAAACATCGGCTGGGAAATGCCCAACCAAGCATTAGGTAACAAGATCGGACGGAATTCACGGGCAAATTTCTTCTGCAACGCCGTCCCTTCTGAGGTGCCACCATTCCCCATAGTTTTGGGAATGTGCTCTTCATGCGACGAGATTGACAGGCCCGAAACACACAAACAAACAAACACCACGGGCCATGTCGTCGGAATGAAGGGCCAAAGCAAAGTTGGGTCGGTCCAGAAATTGGATGACATTTCGTACCATTTCATGCCGTGCATTTAAATACATGTGCGTGCCTGCTTTTTGACAATTCTTGAAAAGGTTGTGGCCTCAGTGCAACGTCCTTGTTTTTTTTTGGTGGCCCCTGGCCATCGTCACATTATATGAGGAACAAATGCTACAAACTCCACTCGACTAGATTACTTCTCAGCCTGCTGCGTATATAGTTCCCTTCCAATCTCTCTCATGCCCAGCACCCAAGCGCGGCATCCAAAATGCGCCCCATCATCATCCCGAAGACGCCGAGAAGCCAAACATTTTCTGGGGTATTGAAAACGGACCGTGGGAAAAGACAATCCCCTCCTGGACCAAACCGGCCTGCCTGAGAAAGCGCATATTTCCAACCCATGCAATCCCGCCGTCCCATTCCCCCCTTGACCAAATGGGGTATCAAATTATCTCGCAACGTTCCGACACATGAATCTGCTCTCATACATTACATTATGGAACCCCCCTAGCCTGACGGCTGTATGATGAGCAGGGGAATTCCAGGTATGGTCTTAATATATCGACATGATGACTCGCTTGAAAGCTGAAATGCAAACGCTGGAAAAACGGACCAATGCAATTGCAAGAGAGGCCACCTAATTGTACATGTCACGCCTGCGCCTGGACGCAAGGCGACGAAGCTCCACCGAACAGGCTGGCGGAGAAGTGGTCGCACAACACCCATCAGTTCTCCTGTAGGTTGTAGTCCTGCGGAGTCATGTTCTGGGTGAAGTGAATCTGCTTGGATCTAGATTGACCGGGCGAGGACCTGGAGGAGCTGATCGACTCGTTGGTCTCCCAATCAAACTGCTGGTTTCCTGGGCCAGCGCCCACGTACCCAAGGGAATCAGCACCACAGCCGGCCATGTTGGGATACAGCGGCGTTGACGGCAGGCTATTGTCATTCAACTCGACGTAACTCGGGATATTGTGGTGCATCGACAAGTCAGGAAACTCGGTTTGAAAGTGAGGCGTCAAGAGCGGTTGGTCGGCAGAGAAGTCCAGACCAGCACTTAATGGATGGACTCCGAGGTTGCTTGATGTGAAGTTGCCAAGCATGCCCGGGGTGCCTGGCGGTGTCTTAAGAGACGCGCCGAGCCCGAAGGAACCGGAATGAGCGCCAAGCATCAGCGTCTCGTCATCGGAACAGTTGGACGAGACTGTGGGTTCACGTAGCCCTTGCTGGTTGTACACGACAGGTGTCATTGGCGTCGGGGGAGCGCCGGCTGTAAGGTTTGACATCATGGAACCGACAGGAGACCGCGCATGGTACTGTAGGTACGTCTCGGTATTTCGACCGAAGAACATGGGTGATCGTGGACCTGCAGTCTGCTTTTGAATCCTCCCCGGCATGTTTCCACTAGCTGAAGCGATCCTCCTCATGGCGGTCGCGGGACTGGAGGGATCGTTTCGCCTGGCGCCGTCCATTGACGTCTTGGGTCCATTTTGTAAGTTGAACGGGCGTGAGCGTACTTGCAAAGCAGCTGGCCTGGGGATGTTACGGCGCGAGGCAATGTTAGCAGGAGGTGGCGGTGATTTGAAAGAGTCCCGACGGAGCAGGTACGTCTTGTGGCGAATGCAACTGCATATTTCCAGGCACTTGCATGCTACCTTGGGACGGTTCTGTCGAGGCATCGTCGAATTGCTGTGGTTCCACAGGTGACACATCTTCACAAACCGGTAAACCGTGCTGCATCGTGTTTATTGCTCCCATTTGGAGACGAAGGCCGGTGTGGAAATCAGTACCCGCAATGTTCTGATCTGGCGACAAGCCCTCGACAGAGCTTGCTGGCACGGTTTCTTGGTTTACTCCGCATGCCAGCGGCTGTGTCGGCTGCGCTACGAAGTTATTGTATGCAAAGATTGCCCCTTGCTGGGTATAATCTTGAGTGAGGTGCGAGTAGTTGAAGGCCATCTGATCTGGGGGGGGAAGCCAAGCGACATCGGCGATTGCAAATCCCCAGGGTTGTTTTCTTGGTCAACTTTGATGGGATGAGAAGCGAAGTGTGGCTCCATCCCTTCCGAGCTAGGTGTAGGGTTCTCATCGTCCTGGTCTGCTTGGTCATCCTCCTCCTCATCGTCAAAGGACTCGGTGGAATCGACGGCCGAGTTCATGTCCAGAAATGGCGCCGATGATAGCCTGATGCTCTGATGGGGGCTTTCGTCAAACGCATCGGAGGTCTCTGTCCTGGAGCCCTCGGGTGTACTGGACTCAGAAGCCGACTTCTCGGCGGCCCGGCGGGCCTCATATTCCTCCTGTTTCCTCTCCTGCTTTGCCTTGGCACGCCGGTTTTGAAACCAGTTCTGCAAAGATTGGTAAGTCAAACAACTACACAGAACAGGAGATGGGGGTCTTTTACATTAATTCTAGGCCGCTCCAGTCCCAGGCCGTCCGCTAATGCGGCCTTCACCGAGCTGGATGGTTTCGGGTTCTCTTGGAAGACTTTTTCCAGCTTCTCAACCTCCTCTTTAGACAACCGGGGTTTCGATTCGGTCTTCCCATCACTCATGGAGTTTCGGTCGGACCCAAGATGACGTGCCTGCTGAGCATGGTACACATACTGAAGGCCATGAAAACCTGGATAAGCCGGATACTGTTCCTCGGGTATTGCATAGGCATCCCCTGCCCATGAGAGAAGTTGAAGACGGGCCCGAAATTAGACTGAGCGCAGTACTGCATGTCCATGATGGATGGTGGGGAGTGACAGTCACTCAATATCTCGTGGTGTTGGCGAGGCCCCGAATGACGCTATAGATGGTCCAATTGTTTGGAAACAACAATAGAAAATTCAATAAGTCGATTAAAATAGATTCCGATGTATGAGCTCGACGATGTGTTGGCGGTATATACGGGGGCGGGTGGATTAGACGTATATGGTAATAGAAATGAAAGACTGTAGGTCAGATTGTTATGTGATATTAATTCGAAAGATGCTGGGTAGAGAACGAGAGTAATGGTCGGCTTGGGAACAAGGCAAGGCGGGAGGTTTTTTTTGCTGTTGGACTACGGCTTGTATATGAGCAAGCAAGCAAGCAGTAGCAGGCCAAGGGAGTCGATCTGACCAGATCAAGGTGAGACAACGCTCACTTTGGCGACCCAAGGATTCGTGATGCCGACGAGAGACACGCAGAAGAAACAGACGACGTCCGGGATGGATCAAAAACAACACAGGATCACGAGAGAGGGAAGGGAGGGGGTGGGCACGTAGTAAAGTAATGCTGGTATGGATATGGGCATGGTATGGCCATGTCTGTTCTAGTACACAGTACAGTAGGAGTAGTAGCGGCAGTGGGCCGCCGCCCCATACGCTACTTTGGTTGTGATGTGCGCGCGAACTGCCTTGCCCAACACAACATCTAAGGAAGGGAACCGTCTTTTCCGCCCTCGCAGCCTGTCCGTTACCAGCCAGTGAGAGTGGACGCGCCTAGGCTGCTGGGCTGGCTGAGCGAGTAGGTTAGGACCTAGCAGAAGCGACAAGCAGCCTTTAGCTGGGGCTTTTTGGGGGGGGGGTAATCCGAGAGCGAGGGGGGGTGGAGGCAGTCCATTCAAACAAAGAAGAAAAAAAAGGGAAGCTGTGGTTGAATGGGTGGGTGAGGTGAGAGAGAGAGAGCAGCAGGCGGCGCGCGAGCAAGTACTCCCGATGTACTTCAGCCGGACGCGAAAAACAGAGTGCAGCAAGCACATCAATCCAAATTGGAGATTATGGAGTGGAGCACCTAGCAGAGAGTGTGGTGAACGATTTGCGATTGGAAGTGTGTCCTGACAGAAAGTGGTTAAGCCTGGTAACACTGGCAGCCGTAGCTGTACCCGGATGCAATTCCCCCCTCCGCGCGAAGCAGCAACAGTGCGCTGAATCCTGATGGATGCCCCCCAAAAAGAAACGAAAGGGAAGAAAAAAGGGACGCCCTGGCTTGGTGCAGACACGGACGATTCCTTTGATGAGCTGGACAGGGGTCAAGGATGCTGCTTGCTGCTTGTTCTTGTTGGCTGGGCCCAGTTGGACAGTCGCCAGTCGTGTGCACTGAGCTGCTTGGGGGTGGGGAGGAGCAGCGCAATCAAGGTACAGAGTACCTCCCGTGTAGAGAGAGAGTGTGTGTGTGAGTTAGGGGAGAGTTCGTCCCTTGTTTGTCTCTTGACCCTTGACCCCTGGCAGGGCTTGGCAGAACGAACTCCAGCATTTCCAGCTATCAGGAACCCTCGGTTGACTCCCGTTTGTGGCGGTCGTTTGACACTTTCTCATGTTACCTGGTCTAGACACGACGCCAGACAGGCACTCTAAAATCGCAGGGAACCTAATTGCGATGGACCAGGCCACATGAATTGTACCGCAAGTCATGCAATGTTGTTGTTCCTGTACGTGCAAATGAGGGCGAGAGATCACGGTCATTTTAGGACGAACATGTCATTTACCTGGCCTCGCCATTCTTAATCACATCAGTCAGGTCAGTCAGGTCAGTCAGGCCAGTCAGGCCAGTCAGGTCAGGCCGAAGTGCACAGAGTAGACTTGCTACATACATCCAGCGATCCATACACTAACCAAACCACCTACCTACTGTGCACTACAGATTTCCCTTTTGCGGCCGAGCAGCCCGCCCTGTCATGTCCAGTAATGCGAGAGGAACAGAGACATCCGTATTTCATGTCATTGACCGATCTGATAGGATACATACTGTACGTGTACATCAGATGCGCTAAGGTAAGGCCCCCTGTCTCCAGGCCCAGAAAAGGCCCAGCCAGGATGTGCCCCAAGCTCTATCGCTCAAGTGGGCCAGAGACGTGCCACGCGCCAAAAGACCGGACAAGGGGTGAGAGCTACGCCAGGTATGCGAATGTAGCTGGATACTGGGTACGTGAACGGCACAGTACAGCTAGCCGGTGGTAATTACAGTTGATGTACCTAGCAAGGGAGCCGGACTTTGCTCCCTGTCTGCTGTCGTCAATGATGTTCGCACATAGAGCGTGGAAGCCGGAGGGATAACTGTTACACATGGTATAAGATCCATGGGGTGGGATGGATGGGAAGATGGATGGATGGGATTGACGAATGGACGGCGATTACACATCACCAGTTGCTTAGGCGCTGTACCCGGAACCATTAAAACAGCAATCCCCTGCGCCTGCTGGCACCACACATCTCGAGGGATCCAGGGCAGGGTAGCCAGGCCAGAGCAGACAGACTTTATGATGACTCCAGTCACGTACGTGTATCCTATGCTGTAGGTTAGGACTCAGAAGGGCCCGGCAGTGCGGGGAACGCAACACAGCGGGTGGATCAGGGTAGATTCTCACGATCCCTTCCAATGGTGAGCGACATTCAACCAATGTGGTGTGTTCCATGTTATCACTCCCAGAACCTGCCCACCCTGTACAAGTAACGTTGGCCGTGACCGGAGACGACCGCAACATCCCGGACTGTCAACCTTCCAGACCCAGACAGAAGCGATCGTGCTACGAATACCGCTACGACGGGCCCCTAACCTTGCGTTTCTCCCAGAGTGCCCCAAGTAAAATATGTCTTGTCTAGACCGACCGACTTGTGCTTCACAGTGTGCCAAATCACGGTGGACTGGTAATCTCACCTGTGCCTGGGTGATACGCACCGTCAAGGTCAACCTGATTAGGCTTCATAGAACATGACTGGCATAGCATAGCCCTTCGTATTGTATCGTGACGGCCTCGATTGCCAGTAAGTGGCTTGACCGGGGTGTGCACACGCCAAGAGACCCCGAGCCAAGACTCTTGCGATTAATCCATATGACGAGTTCATGGTCGTCCTCGCGAATTATGATACCACAATTGTTGCCTGTCTGGTGGTATGGCTGTTATGTTAACCTAGCACGTATGTATGCTATCCAGATAAATGGTCGACAGGGTTAGTAGATCATACTATGCTGATCATGGCAAATATGGAGAGATTGACTTGCTTACCCGGATCCTACCTACCTTTCACGGGATGCTGTATGCATGTAGATGGGCAGACAAACATACAGTGCAGTATACATATCTACCTCCTATTATGACCACGTTGACATATTACATGTACATGGCCTTTCTTGCATAAGTACGTAGATCCCGAAATCCCCATCCCGCCGGTTGATCTAACAGTTACCGAGGGAGCAAGCAGTAGTTGACAGGGTCTTATACGTGACTACATATGTGTGTAGGCTGTAAACAGTCATTGCGATCATCGACACCTTCAAGGGGGGGTATCGTCACATTTCAGGCAGTTGTCGATACCGCCGATACCGCCCCATCGTGGACATACCTACCTGTTCCTATCTCTCGAATGCACAAGGAAGAGACAATTGGCTTGAGTGTTTCAGCGGTTCTCGAACTAGAGCCCGAGTGTGCACTGGACTGGGAGGAGCTGGGGCGCGGCTTTTAACGGGACCGGAAGGCCCTTTCGCTACCGCACTTGATCATCAATTGCATACCCCTGAAGCTACTTGGTCGTGGCGCTGCGCTAGCTACGCCTTCGAGCATTCTTTTTCGTCACATCCCTCATCGCATCGTCTGTAATGTAGCTCTCTGGTCTTTTTTTGGCCTGCAGGACTCCAGTTCTGGCCGCACCGTGGTACATAATGGCGTGACACGATGCGCCTCCGAATGGAGGCGCACCCTATCCAGTTCTCGCCGTCGGAAAGCCGCGACATCCTTTCCTGAAAAAGGATGATACTGCTGCCCGTATCTCATCAACACACCCAAACGAGAAGCAAGTGTTCTTTCTCGCACACTGCCAGCCTTGCTGCTGACCATAAGCACATACCCGCGGTAGTGTTACTCTGGACGCTTGATCTGTAGGTGATGTAACTGGCGGCCTTCGCGCACTTACATTTGCCTGCAACCTCCAATTACATGTGTTGGAGATTATAAGCAGTAGGCTTTACATAGACCCGAATTAACAGGTCGTTAAAGATGCACCGGTTTCTATAGCCCCCAAGAAAGTAACCCCCCGAAAAGCTACACCAATCCAACAATCTGGGACCACGGGAAGATCTTATCGCCTGGTTGCCTGGCGGCCGTCAGATCGTCTGCTTGTCACCTATTCGCGTGGAAATAGGCTCATCATGCCACTTTTTTACTTGTCGGAGGGCGACAAAGCATCAGAACTGAAGCTACCTGACGGACGGCTTGAACGGCTTGCGAGGCGTCTGCCAACCCATTGGACTAATGTGAGAGGTAGAAAGAAGTTTTCAACGGTTCTAGTACCCGAACTGTCATGCTCAGCATGGCGTGCCTAGCGACAGACAACGGCCGGCCCAGTTAGGCTGCTGTTTACTACTAAGAAAGTACCACGGTTGCAAAAGGGGCCCCCTCATCAGTAAGCAGCGGCAGAGGTTGACTTTATCCGCGAAAGCCATGCCGAAGTCTCTGCGATGATGACTTGTAGGTTACAAATGCTCATAGTCAAGACGGAGGAGGGCGAGTGAGAGGAGAGGACCGCGCCGCAGCGTTACACCGCGTGCAAACTGGGTTGCATTCGAAGTGGACGTTGTTGTTGCTATTTCAGTCTCCAGTTCTTCTTATGCAAAGACTGACCCAGAGGTAATTATTCATTGGTGGACTTGACAAGCACTTTATGTAGACGTAGTTGTACTGCATCGCGCAGCTCTGCAGCCTTCAACGACTGACTACATGCCCTAGAATTGATAGAACTTAGATGGGCAACCACCCACCTATCATGCTTATGTACAGTGGCTTCGATGCCTACAACTGCATGATGTCCTTGGGATCCTGGCGCTCAGCCGTCAGAGACGCAGTCGGCATTGGGGGCAGAGAGGGCAATGCAGCACAGCCAGCGAATAACACGCAGGGTGCTGCATATGTTGTACTGTCGTAGAAAGTCGGTATTTGGGACCGGATACGAACGAGGAAAGCCCGGTTGGGCGGGAAGGGCCCGTTTGGTCGTTTGGTGACTGGCGACCCGAACTGATCTTGGGCGTGGAGTTGAATTGAGTGCACTGAGCTGAAGCGCCCTGGCCACTGGCACGCCTGGCACGCTAACTGCCAATGTTGTTCTCAGCTATCAGCTTCCAGTCAGCTATGGACGGGTATCTCACAGGATGAACCAGAGCCGGTTCTGTGTATATTAAAAGGAGATAAGATCGTCTTAAGATGTGCAATATAGGTGGGCTTCGTCAAAGGTGACCGCTTCCGTTTTGGGGTGGCCATAGTGGAGTCGTTGAGTACCTCTCGCCTGACCGACCTACCAACATACCGCACTTCGAATGCTGTTACCAATCGTCAATCTGACCGCCCGGCATTTGACGATGTACGGCCAGGGCGCCATCGGGGTTATCTTCTTCTGCTCCCGTTGGCTCTGGGATTTCGCCAACGGCTGTCCCGGCTTGGAGGCCTGACGGTGACATTCAGATGTCATCGGTTGGCAGCGTGCTTGCGGAAACTACTCGTTCCGGCGACCCCACGCCCTGTCGATCCGGTCAGAACAACACACAGGAACTGCACATCCATCAGTGATATCAGAGAACCTCTACATACTCCCCCCAGTGCAGGTGCCACGGGGGCAAAACCCTCAGCCTGCTTCGGGTAAAGGGACCATCTTTCGCACTGCCTACACCCAGCTTCCAAACCCTTTCTCGTGAAAGAGATTGCCATGTCTTAGGCAATGTAGCCTCCAGTCGCCATCTTGCAGAAACGCGTTGTCTTTTCTTTGCAAGCTACCTAAAGGCTCTGTTCGCCCGAGGGTGACCTCCGGAAAAGTCAATTGGAGCCCTGTAAAACATCGAGAATGGACAGGACAATCCCATACCTTTCTCAACTGGGCGAATCTGTCAGCGCCCCTCTGTGCAACCCCGAACGCGATGTGCAGCTTGTTTGCCTCCGATGCGTAGACAACCCCATCCATCGGGGGTACTTTTGACTTCTCTTGAAAGCTTTGCCCAATGCAGACAACCTCGCAGGCCTGACACTACGCTTTCAGCTTGGCTCTCTACATGATTCATGGGGCTTCCAGGTTGCGAGTCAGCTTCACTGGACTGGGGAGATCTTTGCTTCGCTCCCGAAGCTCTGGACGCCGGCTGTCAGGCAGTGGGTCGCGTCATTCGAGCCTGCATCGAGACAGTTTAGCGGCATCTCATTCAACAGACATCAAGCTACTTTTCTACTCTAGTGCCTGAACGGTTAGTTCTAACGACTTGCTTGACCTTTGCAAGTGCAACCGATCTCCAAGCGACTCGGAAACGTCCACCTTGTGGTCCAAGGCCTCCCCCGGGGAGATTGAAAACTGAACAGCTTTTCACCAGAGGCCGCTATCTAACCACAGTACGCACCCCTAGTGTTTAGTTGCGAGGTGCTCACTGCCCCTCCAGGACCCCTGCGTGCTAGTCATTGGATCACCTCAGCTTCAACACTAACCCGGGCGAATATATGTATGCCCATATATTTCCGCGCCGATCCGCTTTGGCATGGTGATCTGAGGCGGCGTCAGGGGTAGGGTAGGCTTTTGCTTAGCCATACGGAAGAAACGACGGGCAAGTTTGTTTCTTCTGGTTCAACAGGACAAGTTGGGCTGCCGAGTCGGCTTACCTGGCGGGTTCTCACTCGACCGGACCTTGGTATCAATATGGCTTCGATTAGAGCATCGTATTAACCAGCACTCCAGCTCACCATACTCGCCAAATCGTGAAGGAGAAGAAGAAAAGAATATACTGGCTACGCAAATAGACTAACTTTGACGGGCATAGAGAGGTTCATCTGATGATGAAGACGCTCCAAGAGCTTGGGACAGGCCGGTTTTAGGCCCTTAACTAAGTAACCTATCCTGGTCTGGCGGCCACGTGGGTTTTGGGGTCATCACCGACATACAGTAGGCCGACAGTACTTCCGCGCAACGCCCAAGGGTTATGGTCTCAGTCCCAGGTGTTTTCCCAGCAAGTACCTACGAAGTACCGACAACTGAACTGTCCGAATGAGAGTAAATACATGCTGTTGTACCTTGCCCGTACCTGTATGTTGGAAGGGAGCCCCCTGCACTACCAGTGACCACGCCTTCGTCACGTATTCGATCAAATCATATCTTCAATTGCCCATCCAAAATAACTTCCGAATGAGTGTTGGATATGGGCATATGTAGTCCTACATGAATAACAGCCAGTTATTCAACGAGATCGCATAAAATGTAAATCACAGCGCCTGTGTGAGGGAGTATAGAGATTTCTGCGCAAGCAGGACGCAAGGCGCCATTTTAGAAGTTTGTCGGCGCATGCTAATACCACAGCTATTAACTAACCGCTATTAATCAATCTTAAGAAATTGCAAAGATGGGCCGGATTGAAATTTCCTTGCCAATTCGGGTACTATTTGGAATAAGAAGCAAGAAAAGAGAAGAAAAAGAAAGGAAACGAAAGAAAAAGACAACAGCGGTATAATAAAGTAACCTGTTTACTCACTGTACCCATCGAACTTCCTTTCGCTCCACCTCGACTCTTCTGTCGTTGCTGCTGTCAGAAATGCAATACTGGTAGGGAGATTCAGTTGTTACCGAATTGTTTATTACGACGTGCAAAACGCTCCGGGCTTTTCATCTGCGACAGCAAGAACCGAAGAGCTGGGTGTCTACATATTTAATCTGCCTGCCAAGAACCACGATAATAACGAAGATACCTATCTGTGCCTGCACGATGATGATGATGATGATAATGACCGAGATGGTGATAGGATTCAATAGCCCAGCCATGCCTGTATTCGATCTTAATTGCCCTAGATTAAGGGCAGGGAAGCCGGTGTTGGTTTGGTTACTCCCACTCTCCCGTCCTTATTTTGTTCCTGCAGTGCGTGCCTGGCTCCTGGTCAGGCGGCGCCGTGCATCAATGCAGGGGCCGCCGCAATTCATCAATCAGCTTGCTTTTTCTTGCCATTCCCTGTCTTGGAATGGTAACTGTTCAGCGAAAGGAAGAGAACAGCCTTGCGGTAACGTCGGCACCCGACCCCATTAATTGATAGCATTAACCCGGCGAATACGACGCGGTAATACCCCATCCCAGTGATGTAGATTCTCCTCATCCACCAAATACGCTGGTGAACGAGCAATCCTGCATGCGCATGGGAAGAGACGAACACCACCTTCTTCTCCTTGCTGATTTCATCTGTTAATACAATACGGGGATTGCATCAATGACGCCCTCTTTCGTCGTTGGTCAGGATTGGCCAATGGGCAAGAAATGGGGGGTTACTCAGGTCGGCGACCTCCCTTTTGGGGGCTGTACCACCCATTGGTTCTGCAGACGCCCCTCGGAGACCTTTTGCGTAATTCCGTCGTGATCTCGCAGACGCATGTCTTGGAATGGCTCCAAGCGCTCGCTCCGAGAGAGCGAGAAGCATCCAGTTGCTGTAGTTGCCGGCGGGTCCTTGCAGTTTGTCTATCGTATTTATCCCCGGCTCTCTCTTTTCTTTTCCCTGGTGAGAAGGAATTCGCAGATTGAGGTCGTACGCACATGCATACAACGACATGTCATCGCCGGCCCAGCATTAAGACTACAGCCAAAGCCCCGGGTTGCATACTAATGGACCCTGCGGCACGTATTCCCTCTCCCTTACTGTGTGCGGGCAGCGATCCAATCTTATCAGGATAAACCACAAAAGCACGACCACGATCGGCCCGTCGCGTCGTCCGGGTGTCGGGACGCGTACGGCAATCACATTCATCTGGGGACTAATCCCTTGCATCGCACAGATACGAAAGTAGGGTTCGCTCGGTCCGTATATGATCTGGAGTGACAAGGCAGAGGAGGTCCGGTCAATCATCTATCTAGTCGATGGATAGTCAAGTGTTTTGTTGTTCACCACCACAGCCAACATCAAGCTACCTGAGCTATTGAGCCTGTAAACACGAACTGCTTCTCTCCGGCCGTTCTCCTTTCTTCTCCCGCCAGTGCGCTGTACTGTACTGTGCCGCCGGTAGTCGCTCGGGCCCTTGCCCTCCTGGAATACTACCACCGCCCGCATGTTCCCCTCTGCGTTCAACGGCGTACGCCACGGCGATCATTGACATCGACATTCCACGGCCATTCATAGGCCATGCCATTTCAGCACGTCCTTTCCTGATCTCGGGGGGAGGGGGTGAGGTCTTAGATCTGATGTAGACGGACCGAATCTGAGTCTGTCATTTCTTCCATGGCAACATTCTAGAAGCGCGCACGAGTCACACGCGAACGCCCCCTTGTTGTGTTGTCGGTGTTGATGATGATGATGATAACCGTGACTCGTTTCACACTGCCTCTTTTCCCCCTTCTATTTGCTTTTGCCTTGCTTTTCCCCTGCTCAAGTCTCGAGAGTTACGGCGACACCGAGTGGGATCCGAGTAATCTTCGTCACCATCTAAGACAAGACATGTTCGCGGGGTGTTTCCAAGGCCGCCAACAACATTACCATGTAGCTGGGCATACGTACTTAGTAACCCAGAAATTACTTTGTGTGTTTGACAGACTCTTCCCAGTCGAACATCGTGGGGGGCGATCCTCTATTTTTTTCGAACGGTTGCACTCGGGATATTCCCAGTCAATAGTTCTGGAGATCCAAATACTGACCCGACTTGGGTCTAACGACAAGGTGCCTAGGGTTCATGTAATAAGAACCAACTGCATACTTAGTATGCATTCCCTCTGCATTGCTCTCCTCTGCCAAAGCCCATCGGTATATTAGCCGTATGCACGCATGTAGTCTTGCTTAAGATTACGACTACACAATGCATACTTGGCTCTTGAGCCCCAAACTTCAACGGACTGTGGTACGGCAAGGGATGCGGTGCGGTACGGTACGGCACACATCAAATGAATACATGAATGTGTGTATGTGAAGGACCTATTGCCAAACTGGGAGCGACAGCCGGCCTTTTCCCCCCTAACCATGCACCAATCTCAACTCTATCTGGGATCTATTTGATTTTCCTGCTATATGCCGAAATGGCCCCCCTTCCCTTCCGTTTCTCCGAGGGCTAAAGGCTTGCCAGCCCATTACCGTCAAGTCTATAACGCCGCATCGCTCGGCTCATCCCGGGCAAACTAGTAGGAGCCTCTATCTGTTGGGTCCATTACGGCCCCCGACGTGCATACGCATCTACCGAAATCACTGAACTCAGCCTTGTCACAAACTAACACTTCGTCCCAGCTCTATGCCGCCATAGCATCGTAAGCTGCTGTTATTGCTGTTGTTGGGTCCCTGTCTACTCGTATATCCATTGCGCCCCCGTTCCCCATAGAGGCCGGTAAATCCTTTCTACTCTAGTAAAGCCAGAGTCCTGATCCCGTGATCATCCAAACATCCGATTCTATCGTTTTCCACTTGTGGTTCCATTCTGCGCTATTGATTTTGTAACTGCTGTCCCCCTGCCAACCTTGCTAAACCCCCATGGCCCAATTCTTCCTGTCCCTTCTCATTGCGCTAGAGCGTTGGAAATCTGCAGCGTCACCACACCGCCAGCACACTCAACCATCTCCACTGATCGAAGATCTTCAATTATCCAGTCAGGCTGGGCGGCAACGACCTGGTCCAAAGTGTGACTTGTGACCAAGCCAATGACCTTGCAACCCGCAGCCTTACCGGACAAGATCCCTGCGGGACTATCCTCAAAGACGATGACATCTGGCGATGATGATGAGTCGTCGCCGCCAAGGTTCAGTCGCTGCTTGCCAAGGTTGTAACAGGCCGGGTCTGGCTTGCCGTTCTTAACCGACTCTGCGGTGACCAGGTGTTCTGGGTGAGGCAGCTTGATCCTGTCAAGCCAGCCGTTGACGAGGGGCTCGGTGCCCGAGGTGACGATGGCCCAGGGGGCGCGGGCGGCGATCAGGCTGTCCAGCAGCGTTCGGGCGCCAGGAATCTCAACGGCATCCTCGCCGTGGAGCTTGGGCAGGAGTCCCTCCATATACCGGACGTCTGTGCACTCGGTGTGTGAGTAAGTCCTCTGTGCGCCTGCGGCGGCTGGTTGGTGACAGCAAAGCCATCCCCTCCAACCCAAAAGGGGGTGAGTGTGGTGACATTGGGATTGGTTGGGTGCGGGGCCACAGGGAGGGAGAGGAGAAGAAAAAGCCGCTCACAATCCCAGTTGGCCTTCTCGGGAGCAAGCACCTTCAGTATGTCGATGCTCCTCCTGCCGTGCGAGGTCCGCAGGATGACCTTGGGATCCATGCCGATCTCTGCGCCGACGCTGTATGTGAACGAATCAGTGGATGAACGTGAGCAGGTACGCAATGATCGTACCCAGTGATTCAGCAACGTCGGTGGTAAGGGACGGACGGGCAGTGTAACAACACCCCCCGGGGGTAAGTACTTACGTGTGCCAGTGGTTTACGACGGCTGCCGTGGAATCAATAATGGTACCATCCATGTCGAAGAGTAGGCCGCGGAAGCCTACCTTTACCGGAGGAGCCGTATAACTCATGCTTGCAACGTCAAGGGCAACGAATGAATTTTTTGAGTGAAAGCAGGTTCAAGTAAATGAAATCTAATGATATATCGTGTCGGAAACTGCACTCGAGTGTCGAGACAACGTCCAGCTGTGCCTGTCTATATGTACAATATGCGTAGGGGGAGTCCTTCCAGCTGAATCGGGAAACTCCGACCGTCGCTGACCCACCCGCCGTAGTAATAGCATGTCCAATCTTCGTTCTCACTGCCAAAGGGACTTTTCGATAGACCACTTGAATGCATCGGCCAAACCAAAACGTCATACATAGGTGATTTCTTGAAGAGCGAAAAAAAAAATCGAGAGTTCGGTATACAGACGGAGGTAAATGGCCCAATAACACCATGTACCTGAGATCCTTATGTAAGTTCGGAAGAAGCCAAAAGTACTCAAGTATCTGGGCGGTGAAGCGGTATCAGTGGGGCAGCTATCAAGAGGGCGGCCGAGTAATCACTCTGATTGGCATTGGGCCGGCAGAAAAAGTCCATCCCACTTCCTGTGCGATAAGATTGGAAATTTTGGGAATCTCAACACCATATGTACATCCGTAACAAAGGTGTTTTGTATCAAGTCAATCTACGGGATCACAATGCCGAGCATTAACAAGCCCGGAAGTATGTGCTCCTATCTGTCCTCCAATTATACAATGCAAATATTCCGAGTCTGACCAAAAGCTGTGCTACAGAGCCCAAGTCCAAGCGGACGCCCACTCGTCTTCGACACAAGATCGAGAAGGCATCTTCGGCGAAGCAACGAAAGGCCAGAAAGGAGGCCAAGAAGAACCCGGAATGGCGATCCAAACTGAAGAAGGACCCCGGCATCCCCAACTTGTTCCCCTATAAGGAGAAGATTCTCCAGGAGATTGAGGATGGACGGAGGCGCAAGCAAGAGGAGCAACAGAAGCGCAGGGAAATGGCCAAAGCCGCAAAGACCGGCACATCCGACAAGGAGCAAGCCATCGAGGTCGATATGGAAGGTGCCGACGAGGACTTTGAGGGTTTCGCAGAAGACGACGATGCTATGGATGAGGATGACGAGGGCGACAGCTCCAACCCAATGGCCGCCCTCTTGGCCAGCGCAAGGCGAGCCGCCGAGCAGTACGATCGTGAACTACAGAGCGGGAGTGACATGGATGACGACGAGGACTCGGACGATGACGACAACGGCGCCGCAGATCTCCCTGGCCCCGACTCGTCCAGAAAGCAGCACGATAAGGTCTTCAAGCAAGTTATTGAACAGGCAGATGTCGTGCTCTACGTGCTCGACGCTCGCGACCCTGAGGGCACAAGATCTCGCGAAGTGGAGCGGACCGTGATGGCTGCTGCGAGCGGCGGGAAGCGTCTGATGCTGATTCTGAACAAGGTCGACCTCATCCCGCCGCCTGTTCTCAAGGAGTGGCTCAACCACCTGCGACGTTACTTCCCCACGCTTCCCCTAAGGGCTTCTGGCTGCGCACCCAATGCCCAGACATTCAACCACCGCGATATCACCGTCCAAAGCACGTCCGCGACCCTCTTCAAGTCACTGAAGTCATTCGCTGCTTCGAAACAGCTAAAGCGTGCCGTGTCGGTTGGTGTTATCGGCTACCCCAATGTCGGAAAGTCGTCCGTTATCAACGCACTGCTTTCTCGAATGGGTAAGAACGGAGCGGCTTGTCCTGCCGGAGCCGAGGCTGGTGTTACGACCAGCATACGCTCCGTCAAGATCGACAGCAAGTTGACCCTGCTCGATTCGCCTGGTATCGTCTTCCCCTCGACCAAGGACGGCGAGTCCTCCAAAAAGAAGGCCATCGATCAACACGCGCATCTCGTGCTCCTGAATGCAGTCCCACCCAAGCAGATCGACGACCCGATGCCGGCTGTAAGCCTTCTCCTGAAGCGCTTGTCTTCATCGCCAGATCTGTTCCAGAAACTCATGGATGTGTATGACTTACCGCCACTCATTTCATCGGGTGGCGACGCAACGACCGACTTCCTTGTCCAGGTAGCACGCAAGCGTGGCAGACTTGGCAAGGGCGGTGTGCCAAACTTGCCTTCGGCTGCTATGACGGTGGTGACGGATTGGCGTGATGGACGTATTCAGGGCTGGATAGATGCGCCCAAGCTGCCTGTTGCTACCGAGGCCTCCAAGAGTGTCGAGTCCGGTGATGGACCTATGGTGGATCAGAAGGAAATCGTAACAGAATGGGCCAAGGAATTCCAGCTTGACGGACTCTGGGGCAACGACGCTACAAACGAGGATGCCATGGAGCAGTAAATAAGGTTGCGAGTTTCCCCAAGGCGTATCTGATCTTCTTGCTACCTCACTCCCGAAGCTATAGGTAGAGCGGCGTTTCTGGCGTCTTTTGAAAAAAAGGATCTAGAGTAATGAATGCACTGATGAATTCTCGATTGCCCATCGTATCGACTACATAAAAGTCTTGAGTCTCGTCAAAGCATCCCATGTCACCCGTATAACCCCTATTTATGCGAATACCCAAAGTTAGATGCTACGCAAAATTTGCATGCTGCCGCTATGATGGATGGGCCAAATACGTGCATGTTAAACAGAACCTCAAAAAAGCAAGTGGTTCGACTGGGAGAATGTCAATTCGTTGCTTCTTATGTATTATGATTTACCGCTCTTTTCGCTACTCATTTCATACATGAGCGTGACCTATATATCTGCCTGTTCACTCACCACCAAGTTCATTGGCCCCCACTGCCCACTCAACCTCCCATTTCTGTCGCCCTCGTCCTCCTTCTCACATCAGTACAAGAGTCGGTTGAACCCACAGGCTGTGGAGACCAGCAAGGTGTGGAATTCAATTGACAGAGATAGATGAGCAAAATATTCCCCCCAGGTTGCTCTGATTTCCCATGTCTGGCCGTCCATCAGAAAACAAGGAAGGCTGGAAGACGTTTGATTTGATTGATTGGTTGATTGATGAATGCGCCAAAAATTGATATTGATAATAAGGTTGACTGAAACTCCGCCGCTGATGCTGGATAAAAAAAAGGATAGGGAGAAAAGATGCTCGTATGTGCTTCGTGTACTGTGTCCATCCATACACGTTATGTTCTAACCGGGAATAAACCACCTGAATGTGTATATAATCGCAAAATTCCCCTTGGCTGCAGAGTTTGCAAGCTATAGGAGAGGCAGCTTTGTCCGACATCGCCATAATGCGAACCAGAGTTAAAGTTTGATGTTCACGGGGGCGGACAAGCTTGTCGTCCAAAGTTGGATGGAACCCGGGTACGTATACCTGGGCTTGTCCCAAAACGAGCTTCTTATTCTTGATTGTCGGCTTCTGTCGAATCGTTGCCCGCCAGACCGGCCATTGTTAAAATGCGGCCCGACTCGGTACGCTCGATTTCCATAGCCACCCGTTCTGCTTCTTCTTCAGTATGATTCACAGATGAGAGCACGCCGGGCGAAGAAGAATGATCTACCTAAGAAAACTGATCGGCACCTTGGCGGCTCCCAGCTGAGTTCGGGTGCGGCGTGTTCTGCACCGAGTTGCTGCCGGAGTCGCTTGGTGTAGCTGGCTCCACGACTTGGCTGCGAATGGCCATGATCCATTCGTGCTGTAGCAGCTCGACAGCACTCGCGCGGCCCCGCGGGTCGCGGACAAAGCACCGTTTAAGAAAGTCGATACCTTGTTCGCTGAGTTGGTCGGGGCCGGGAAGCTGTGGTGGGTTCCCTTGAGCAATGTTGTACATTATAGCCCATTCGTTGTCAAGATTGGACCACGGTCGGCGGCCCGTGACCATCTCCAAGATGACACATCCAAGAGACCAAACGTCGACGGCACCAGCCCTACCTGGATTCTCACCCTTGATCACCTCGGGAGACATGTACATTGGCGTACCGGTCATGGATCTGTTAGGTTGCGTACTGGCTGCGTTGACCAAAGTACGACCCTGGCGGGCAATGACCTTGGCAGCACCGAAATCGACGTACTTGATAACACCGTTGTGGTCGAGAAGAATATCTAGGGACATGATTAGCCTTCAGCAACACAACATTGCCATGGATGGAGATTGTTACTTACTTTCTGGTTTGATATCGCGATGTGCAATGCCGCTCTCATGAAGGTAGGCAAGACCTTCGAGGAGCTGCAGCGCGTAAACCATTGTGACCTGCTCGTCTTCGATACGACCGTGCTCCAACAGATTTGCCAGAGATCCACCCGAGCAGAATTCCATAAAAATGTACACCCTGTCGCGATGAACCTCAATACCATAATAAGATACTACGTTAGGGTGGTCAAGCACTTCCAAGACACCCATCTCATCCTTGATCTGAGTGGCGACTTGAGGAATCAGCTTGGGATCCTGTAAACGAATCTCTTTCACGGCCATCAAATGCCCCGTGTCCAAGTTCATGGCGGCGTAGACATTTCCGAACGTTCCTCCTCCAACAAAATGGCCTTGTTGCCAACGCATAGATATATTGGTGGCCGACGAAGATAGATAGGCAAGCGATCGGTCGACCTCATTGGAGAATTCGAGCACGCGGCCCAATCCCTGTCTTTCAGAGATGACCTGCCTTTGCACTTCGTCGACTTGAGCGACTTTCTCGAGGCGTTGTTCTTGGACGAACTTGAAAGCTTCCTCGTCATCGAGCATGCGGTTCTTGTCGATCCTCTTGAATTGCCCTACGAGAGCCTCTATGCGCTCTCTTTCTGACTGAGCGGCCTGGTTCGACTTGGCTCCAAGGATGTCGAAGTGCGATATCAGTAAGGACATACATCCCGAGACCTTGGCTCGCAGTCGGGCATACTCGTTGGGATCTAACCCTAGGATGTGCCGGCCCTCGTCATACCCATGGCAAATTCTAGAGCCGGGACTGCCCAGCGGAAAGATTTTCGGTCCGTCACAGCACAATCGTCGCAGATGAAGCTCACCCAATCCAGCGCCAATTTGGTGAGCTTCATGTTGTTCATCTGACGACGGTTGCTATCCATACTGAGCAGAGATCGCTGGCCAAACTCGGTGGCAAAAACGAAGCAGGTCTGGATAAGTTCTGCACAGTCAAGTCCCTGTGTCTGTTTTCGGATGGTCTCTACACTATCCATGAAAGTATTGGACAGCTTGAAAGCAACCTTGCGTATTTCCATCAATCTAGCATTGACTTTGTGTAGGTTGGAGCGTTGTTCCACCACCAAATCCAGATGCATGTCGATCGATTCTAAGAATATCTTTCGCGCGTTGATCAGAGGATATTGCGAGCCATCGGCAATCAATCGCATTTGGCCGACTTTAAGATCAGTCGAGTCGATGTTCAGCGGCTGAGTGCTCCGATTACCGAACCAGTGTAAGGGCGTCTCGGGTCGCAGAATCAGTACGTATGGATCGGTGCGGTCTGGGGCCAGCTCGGGGTCATGGAAACATGTCCTCAGGATGGTTTGAACTTCGTCATCACGTCCCACGAGGGCAGGTGACGCGACAATCTGGATACCCTCAAACTCATCAACCAGAAAATGGCCGCTTACTGAGAGACGCTCGTAGAAGTTTTGAAGGTCGTCGGGAGCAAACGCGATACTCATATCCGAGGCATTTTCGTAGTGATCACTCAGTTTTCGTGAGAAGCGTTGCAGCATCCTCTGACGCACCCGAACAGATTCCAAAACCTGTTTGTATCGTTTACTCATCGCGTCCACCGACTCTTTAGGCTTCCGCTGAAGCTCACGCTCGAATGTCTGGCTAAGACGATTGAGTGCCTTGAACGTCAGTGTGCTAAACTGCTCAGCGACCTCGATATCACCTCCTTGCAGGTTTCTACCGATTTCGTTGGCAAACCCCCATTCTTGGAATAAGACCTCGGCTTCTTTGAAGGTGTTCTTATTCCTACTCAGCTTCCAATTCAGCATCTTGAAGTAATATTTCAGGGCATCCAGGACGACCTGGTCAAAAGAATCGTCGATGCAGGGGGGCAACTGCCAGCCCGGTTGTGGTTGAAGCACAGTCAAACATTCTTGCTTGATTCGGATGGCCAGCTGCAGTAGAAGCTCAAACTGTGAGATCATCTGATCCTGGAGAATCGAGTTTTGCTGGGTAGTTTCCTTCATCTTTTTCGCATACGCGAGTCGGACTTTGATAATTTCCTCAATCAGTCGAGATGGAAAGCTGATGAGAGTAAGGATCTCCTCGATATACGGTGGAAGGTGGCGTTTTTTGAATGCCGCCGAGTTCACGATAAGGGTCTCCTTGGCTTTAGCAATGGTGGTTGAAATGGCTGACAACATGCTGCGGCGCACAAGGGTTTTGGTTTTTGCTGCATTCCTCTGCTTTTCTTCGAAACTGCCTCCATTATCATCATGCAGAGACTTGAGACCATCCTCTTTCATGAGTCGGTCCAAGAATGAAGTCTCGTCGCCAAGACCGTTGGTGCTTGGTGATCGCTGCTTTTTCATATGGAAGTCGAGGTTTTCATTGCCAACCCACTTCTTGAGAATTGAAAGTTCCGTATTAATCATCTCGTTGGTGTTGTACCAAGAAAGAACCGCATCCGAGGCCTCCAGGAATGCTTGGGACTTGGCGGTTTTGTGTTCGTTACCAAGAGCATCCCAAGATGGATACAGACTCTCACACTTTTCGATCTTTTGCACAACATCCCGGATTTGATCGATTGGAGGCTTTCCGGCTTCACTCTCTCCTTGAACCTCAAATCGTATGATCTCGTCGATGATTCTGTCCAAGTTCCCTCGGGCCTCTTCAACCATGCGCCTCTGAACCGCAAGAGACCGGCCGCAGACTTTAGAGCGTAGACCAACCCAGAGCTCGGCCTTATGGGCTGTCTTCCCGCCTTGTTGCTCAGAGGAACCAATAAGACGTTTCTTTTCTTGCCTTACGACATCTCCTGTCAGAACAGCGGCTAGCATGCCATGCCATTCCAGCCTCTCTCGGTTGACAGGATCCTGAATGTCGTCTTCCGTAGGCTGTAGATCGTTGTCGTCATTATAAAACATGATGGTTTCTTCATTGTAGCGGTCGTCGTATGCGCCTTCGGAGGACGGCGTTTCCTCTTCGGATTCGTCGTCTGTATAGTCTAGACTCGGGGTGTAGGGGTCGAAATAACCATTCATATTCGGCTCCTGGCGCATCATACGAAGATAGGCGGGCTCCTGGTGGCGGAACTTATCGGCAGGATCCTCGCCACGTCGAGGACGCGAGCCGGACCGGGTGTTGAGGGGGAATGGTTGCGCGTTCATACCAGGACCTCTCTGCGGCGCGTATGTACCCGAAGGCGTCCGGGTTAGCGGTAAGGGCCTCTGTTGAGACTGACGGGTGCTGTTGCTAACTGTGCCAGACGGTGTGGAGGCGCCATTTGTATCGCTAGGGAGAACTATGCCGCGTCGACTATTCGTGCTATTGGCCAACGAGTTGGGTGCCAGAGATGCCACTGAGCTAGAATGACTGCCCGCATCCGCATATCGCGCCAACGAACCAACTTCGTCTTGTCGCTCGAGTTCGGCAGGGTCGTTGGGGTCGGCAACATAGTCGCCGGAAGAACCTGACGCATCTGAGTCCATGGTTGGCGGCAGGGGGCGCTGCGGCTTGTTGATTATCTTCTCGCCAAGCAGCTCGTGCTCACCCTGGGAGAAGCGCACCGCCCGCGGCGATGTTTCTGAGGACATGATTGCTGCAGTTGCTGCCACTGCCGGGAATTGGCGTGGTTGGCTAACAGTGGTGGCCGAGTATAGCAGCGAGTTGAGGAAACCGCGGATCTGATTCACGAGGGAGGTCACACGGCGGGTTGCGACAAGGTTGGAGATGTCGCTCTAGTGTTAGATGAGAAAGTGAAGGCAGTGGCGCCGTGATTGCCGGCCTAGCTTTTCGATGGAGCCTCACCCACGATCTTCCTTTAGCTTGGACCGAAAAAGCGGGAAGCCGGGTACGGTATCACGAGGTGTCGAGGCAGAAATCCATTTGGGCCAAGGAAATCGGAGAATCAGAGAGGTGCCAATCAGCGCAGGAGAAGAAAATAGAACGGCTGGTTACAGCAGTGTACTCTCAGCTGTGTTTGATATATCTTGGGGTTTTTTTTGGTTTTATTCTTTTTCTACGTTGACAGTGAGCTGGACAGCTTGGTGCAATACAACGACAAGCAAGGAACAAAAGAGGCGTGGACGGTCGCGATGGCAGTTGGAGACACGATATCAAAATGATTAAAGAAACAAGACTTGGGACCTACATCGGAATTTGCCAGCAGGATCAGCGTGTATGTACCAGACCGGTTGGAACTTGGTGCACTACTCCGTAGGGGGTGCGATGGTAATGGCACGTGCAGTACTCAGGCTATTGGCTCCAGCACGCCTTAGGCGGGTATGGGACTCTGACGGGCCAAAACCTCCAGGCTCCAAGAACTTGTGGCGCCCAACAGCCCCTAGCAGTTGTTTCATTACTCTAACGCCACGTGGGACGACTGGTGTGAGTATGTATCATTTGATAGAGGAGAGCAACGACGACAACAACATGACCATCGCATCACGGTTTGAATTTTTGCGAATATGATCTCCATTGCGCATCGAGCTGGGCCTTTATTAGTGTGCCAGAAGGCTCAGCTGGAGCTTGCCAACCCTGTACATGCATGTCGTTAATATCACGGTAACACAAGTCAATAGAAACTGCTATTTTTTTAACAGGCTGATGCATGTAGGGTTCGGAAATTGACAGCCAGGCAGTCAGGTTTCACAAGGGGCTGTCATAAAATGAGACGGGATGCAAAGTGTTAAAGACGCAATAGGTTTCTGTATCTTTCATGATGTGATCAGGGCTCTGATCAGGGAAGATGGTCAATTCAATCAAATGCATTAGTCGATGGAACACATTCATCAATGTGGTGGCACTTGCCACTCACTCTCTACCTGCGTAAGCCACCTCCGATCGACGATTTTTGAACGACACAGACATCTCTTTTCAGCCACATGATACCTACATGCTACCTGTGTCGCACTTGGTGCAACCCCTGCACCCGGCTATTCCCGAAGGAGTAAAGCATTAACGTTCATTCGGTGGTCGGAGGTCGGCACTCAACGCGTCTCCCAAGACGCGTCGAATTAAGGCTAGTGTCGTAGCTCGTCTTTCTCTGGTCGGGGCTTGTTTGAAACTCACCTTTGGTGTACAATGTCACTGTAATCAATGGGCCATGCACTGCTGTCAGGTACATGGATAAGCATCTCATAGTCCTATCGATCCATTGTACGGTGCCCTACCCTCGACCGATTGACAGAATATCCTACATACCTCCCTCGATGGAAGGTCTGTTATTCTCAGTCTCCTTATGTCTATCAAAACGCCCAGCTCGAGCGCGCCGCGTACCAATATAGCGCCAGAGTCTGAAAGCAGGCCAAGTCAACATGAGGTTCTCTCTCCAAGTATGTTTGCCAGGAAGCGTAAGCACGACGATGTTCACGCTATGGAGGACCTTCTGAGGCCCTCAATTGTTGTCAGGGTGAGTGCCAATAAGATTCCTGTTATCTTGATGCAAATTCTAAGCCATTGTCTTTCCAGCCTCACCCCCAGAAGCTTTCTGTCAAGCCCCGCAGTCTCCAGCCTCTCATGCTTCTACCTCGAGAGCACCTGTCTCTTGCCTCTCTCGATCTTGCTTCGCCTCAGGGTGATTTTGCATATGCCCGGTTCTTTGAATCGACCATCAAGATCTTGGATCTCGAGGGTCGCTTGGGAGCTCGGCCTGTAGTTCTGATTGCACGTCTCGAAAATGACAAGTCTGCCTACGCTTTGGAACGACAGGACAATGGTCTCTACTCCTTATGTAAGCTGGGCAGTTGGGTCAATCTGGAGCAGCTCAGCGGTTATGCCACCGTGACGAACACGGAGATGATCAAGCAACGCCCGCAGATGGTAACTCAGGACCTTGACTCAGGACCACTAGTCACTCCTCAACTGCACAAGGAGACCAAGAAACGGCGGCTTGCCATCGAAGCCATACAGTCAATGGTGAAAAAACCGCCGAGGGCCGCATCAGCTGCTGAGACTTCAAATGCCCCTTCACCAGTGGGCCCAGCTACAGACTGTCATACTGCCAGCCAAGCTACTCTTCCGGCCCCTGAATCCCAGGTGGCAACCCAGCTAACACTGCCAACGAATCCAGAACTGCCTATAGAGCAGACCACAGCCGACGACATATTCAACAACATCCGCAATCAGTATACCGAAACACTGTATCATTCAATGGTAGGTCGATTTATATCACATGTTGTAACTTACCTAACGATAATCAGGGTTCTCTAGCCTATTTCGTGAAAGGTCCTCTGTCTCGAGCACGAGCTGCGTTCCATTTGGACTGTGATGCAAATTTGGACATGAACGACCTTATAGATTTCTTGAAGAGCATTGTATTGTCAACACAGCAAATTGACACCAAGTACAAAAGCACTGTGCCAGACATCATTGCTCTGGCGAAAACGGGCCTGGCAGACTCCGGGGATGAACAAACTGCCAGTGCCAAGAAGAGAAAGTCGAAGAAGATGAAACTCGGGAAAAATGTTCTTTACCCTGATGAGGACGAGCATCTGCGGAGATGGTGGTCGTTACGCAAGCCACAGCGCAGAGAAGACGACGACTCGGCGAAATCTGAGTCCGAGGAAACCAGATTACAGATCTTATATCTCCGCACGAGGGAAACCCAGCTGCAGATCATTCTCATCCTGGAAATATTAGCCTTGGAGTCCTCGAAATCTGGCAACAACGGTGCAAGCTCACAGTTCCTTGCCCTCCCAGGCGATGAATCCGCTCTGGACTTGTCAAAGCAGGTGTCGGTGAAGAAGCGGAACAAACATAATTTCCCCGTCCTCCTGGTTGTACAGGCCGACCGGTTATCCATCTGGCAATCAACAACAATGGATGGGGTTGAGCTGCCGGGCGATTCCCACGCTGCAGACTCGGATGGCGCTCACCAGTCGCAGGGATCAAGTTCTGACCCCCTTCGAGACTTCTGTATCGATATAGTAGTGCCCTTGTAAGGAACAATGCCTTAAAGTATACCATGAAGAGTTGCTGATGTGAAGCTAGCTACTCCGCTCGGCTTCCTCAACAATGCGACGAGGTTAACCGGAAACTCGGCGGCCCGGTGATACCATCACCGCCGAAACCGAGGTCAAGAAAGGCGGAGCCAACAGCCAAGCCAAAAAGCAAGCCCGGTTCTTCGGCGAAACGACCGACTGCCTCGAAGTCGGCTCATTCGCTCGAGCGGGTTCTATCCAAGGAAACCGAGCGCAACCGACGCAGCATGTCGCGTGGCCCTAGCGGGATGATCGCGCTGATGCGATCGGCCTCAACGCCAACATATCCAGTGTTGAAGCGAGAAGCCAGCGAGTCCACAACCCTAACAAACGTGCCCCGGCCAGACTCCAAGGGTTCCAATCATGCTAAAGGCAAGTCCTCTGTTGTCGAGCAGACGCCATACAAGCGTGCGTCTACTGAGGACAAAGCAAAGAAGGAGGCTCAAATGAAGGCTGAACTGCAAGAGGCCATATCCAGCTTGAGAAAACCAAACAGGGAGGTGGCGGTCGGGAAAGCTTTGGAAGAAGCAGAGGAGAGACGCGCAACTACTTCTTTGGCTCATTTAAGAAAGTCGAAGAAGCCGACTCAGTTTACTCGTTTCCAGGATGTTGTTCAAGCGACACCAGTGGGCCACCGATTCCGAGATGCGCTTGGCCGAGCACCTCAAGGCAGATCAACAAGCAATCCTACTCTTGTCGATTCGGTTGAGAAGATGCATATTTCACCATCTGCCTCTTTGATATCATCGTCTGCTCCAAGGAAGCGCGACAGGGATACAGCGTTTTCGGCTAACGAGTCTCCTGCCTTGCCCAGAGCGGGCAAACCTTCAGCAAAGGAGACCATGGCCACGCCTGCACGCCCACCAGCACTAAAATATGACACAATCCGGGTGTCGGCACCAGACGAAGGCGTCGTGCTCGCTTCTTCGCCCGTGCTTTCTCGGCGACCGCAATATCTAGAAGTGCCCGGTAGCCACTTGAAGCCCCGCGACAGTGGCGTCATGCTACCGTCCTCTCCTGGCGGTATCAACTTGGCCGAAACACCTGTTAAAAGGCCTCGCCTTGGGCGAATGGTCTCCATCGAGAACTACGTGACAGTTACACCAGCCAAAAAGCGAACAGTGGAGTATGTTGGTGTTACACCTGTCAAGACTGACACAAATAACCAAGATGAAGGAGCGAAAACGTCGGTATACGAACAGCTTGGTTGGGACGATTACGATGATCTTTTCTGATATGGCAGTTTACCGACCTGTTAAAGCAGCCGGTACATAGGGGGGGACGATCACCTACCGATTCAATTATTTGTATTAATGTCTCTTGCAAGCTTTTCTCCGGGGAAATCTGAAACGTCGAACATGAGGGCTACGGAATGAGTAACGAAACGGCATGATTGCATCGACCTGGCGTTGCACACAAGATAGATTTTGCTGGTATTGCATAATAGGAGCCGGCTTTGAGAGGTGTTCAGTGGGTTCTGGCGCAGGTCCGAAACATGTAATTTGACTATACCTGAGTTTTGTGCATAAATATACCTCAGTTTATTCGAATCAAAGACTCGAGTGTTGCTGATTCGACTGCCACTTGATCCCGTCAACTGGGTCGTTCTAGGACCGCCGACAGCCACACGAAGTGACAGTCGGTCAATCAAATACATAGTTCTCTCCCCATGGCCCGATACCTGGTCCCTTGAACAGCACGCCACCTTTCCAGATGTATTTGATGTTCTCTTTCTGCTGTAGGAACCTGACGTCTGCGACGATATGTATCAAGTCAGCCAATCGGTAATATACTCAGAAGCCAAGTAGTCAATAGCATTCAACATCCAGATGTCGTACTTTTGAAATTGTACGACTGCTTACCTGCCTGGTGACGTAGAGGGAAGGAAGGCAAAAGAATAAAGAAAAAGTAGAAGAAAGTAACCGCAGAGGGAGTTGAACCCTCTTGCCTTTAAGTATATAGATAAGAATACTACCGCTAGGCTACACCGGCCCAGTTAATGAAGGGATATATTATTTTGACTTGAATAGAAACGCTGGTAGCGATTGCTTTGCTTTCTGGGCTGGGTGGCTGGGTGAGCACTAAAGCTTTGATGATGCCATGGTTCGTCCCGTTGGATATGGAGGGCGTATCACAAAAGGCTTGAGTTCGCTCCTGGAAAAAGGGGTGTGTTCAACTCGACGAGAATATCACTTACGACCAGCGAGTTGGCTCAAACAGCCCCCGCTACTGTAGATGTTTGGACCTACGATACTGCCGTCATTGATAGCCTTGGAAATCTATTTAGAGCTGTCAGTCAGTATTGCTGAGTGTTTGATGATAATGCATTCTTGGAGTCTCTCACCTCACAGCCGTAGCCAGCAACGTCTCGTAATGAAGTCTGTTCTCGATCAGCATCACTAAGTGCCAAACACTAAACGTTCACTCCCTTCGATGACGAGTACGGCGTCCTCGAGGGGGTCGCCGTCGCCCGGAATCAGGAGGTCGGCCTTTACGATGGTGTAGAACAGCTTCTTCTTCGCGGCATTCGTCCCGGCGGCGCCATCATCAGCGCTGCGGCGCAAGGAGCTGGGCTGCCAGTCCTTAGGCCTGATGGCAATGCCTAGGCCAATGGAGAAGATGGGCCTGGTCAGCCGTTCAGACGGCAAGGATGTGGTGCCCGAAGTGGCCTGGGAGCAACCTCCTGCATTGGCAAGTCAGCTTCGCCGTCGTGGCTTAGGATACAATATGTATACAGAATCGAAGAGCTTCAATGAGTCCGAGATATAGAGGTGTGTAAGTATTTAGGTGACTATACCAAACCCGCCTACTGTGGTGGTGACCTCGGTGCGAGTCGGCATTCATCAAGATCCCACCCAAGAGATAGAGATAGAGAGATGTAAACTCACGAGGTCCATCAACTGTTTTCATTGTCATCTTGTCTCTTCGTGAAGCCTGCCAATAATCACTCAGTTGCGAGATAAAATAGAGAAATCAAAAATCGCCGCTGTTCAGCGCCAGCAGGTAACAACTACCAAATGCATTACATGCTGCCCATGTTGCCATGCCACTTGTGCCATTCGGGAAGGTCCTTCAGATGAACATAACCATTGCCGTGAGCACACATTGAATAAGTAGGTATCACTGAGTAATCAATCACTGAGGTGCTTGCGAACCAATCATCTAATTGACCTTGGGACTAGTGCAGCAATACTCGGTACAAGTCGTGTAAGCTGGCCGTATCGTATGCCCGCTCGCTTTCAAACTGCTGCCTTAAGGCATTCATTTCGGGGCATCTTGAAGAAACCGCAGCATGTTGAGCTGGACCTTCCGGGGAGAGGACCCATGTGGGTATTCCCAAGGTTAGGAACGAAACTTATGCAGCTCTCCCATGCTGCACACCTTGGCTATTTACGTTGACCTCTCCGTTCAGCCCCATTGAGCCGGGAGCCAGTAGAATTTCTGAATTCACTCGTGCTCTACCTAGATTTGGAGTAAGTAAGACTCTCGAGGATATGGTGCTGGTAAGTTCGCAAACAAAGATGTGTCCTTTCTTGAGTTGCTTTAGTAAGTGCGGGATGGGCGCCTACTATTGGAGGGTCTATTGTGCCGTTAATAGACTGCTACAGTACTCCCTTAGGCAATAAGCAGGGCGGAGGGCGGAGGGCGGTACGCATTGGACTAAGACAGGCATGCAAGGAGCGTGAGGCTGGATCTCGCGAGGATCTGCATAGAGGGCAATGCGTGGGCCGCCATACATACATACTTGCTCATCAGACCAATGCGGCTCGCAACTGGGTTCGTTCAACTTCGTTTCTTTTGTCGCGTGTTCCTTCATGTTCTGGACATGATGACATATCGAGGGGCTGTCAAGACACAATAGACCGGAGACGGGAGAGACCCTTGGGAGGCGGCTGGCTGGGCGTGCCACAGAGAGACTACCTCAGTGCCAAGTTGAGGTACGATACCTGGGCGGTAAGGTTGGAGTACTCAGTGGGAGTAGAGTCAGTTGGGGGAGAGTCCCTGTCTAGCGCGGCCCAGGACTCCAAAAATACCTGCAACTGGAGCAGCGATGGAACGATGTGCCTGAAAAAAGACAGAGTGTCAAGTTCAACCCGCCCCGAAGCAGATTAGAAATCGCCGCTGGACGTTCAACGCCACATCCTGAGGGGCCAATGACGACAACCCATTCCAGCTTTTAGGTGGGGGTTGGCCCTGTAGGGGTGTGGTGGTGCTGCGTCGGGCTATACAAAGCAAGTTGTACTGGTGAGTGAAGCTTGCGAATTGAAGACAGACTGGCATCTATTGAATGCATCAATCAGCTCCAGTATTCCTATTAGACTACTTCAACTCCATTTACTCCGTACTCTGGACCACTTCCTTCTTTTCTCAGTCCTCTTTTGCCCATTCAGCATTCTGTCTTGTACGTTGAACACTTTCTAGCTACAGAAGTAAGTTGCTTGTCGTCTCTTTCCGTGTCGTATCTCTCTCGGTCAAGCTTATCGGTTGCCTTGGTGGGACGGTTGGACTGTTATCGTCCTCGCGCTCGACGGACTCTTGCCACCACCTCCAAACCAACTTGCCTTCAGCAATTGTTTGTCCTCGCAGACTGTCAGAGGGCTCTGATAATCCAATTGTTCTCTTGCGCAACCGACGCACTTGTCCAGAAAACAATACAATAGCTAACAGCGTTGCTCGCACCAACAGTCGTTTTCACCATGTACAAGAAAGTTGCTTTCAGCCTGCTGGCTGCCGTTGCCGCTGTGTCGGCCGCCGACGCCTCGGATGTCCACCAGCTTACCAAGGACACCTTCGACGACTTCGTCAAGACCAACGATCTCGTTCTTGCAGAGTGTAAGTGCCCTTGAAAAACAACACACAAACGTCCGCTGCCAACACAATGCTAACTTGCTCATTTGAACAGTCTTCGCTCCCTGGTGGTAAGCATCACAAGTGGTATGGCTACGGCCACCTTTCAGTATACTAATTTGCAAACAGCGGACACTGCAAGGCTCTTGCCCCCGAGTACGAGGAGGCTGCCACCTCCTTGAAGGAGAAGGACATTAAGCTCGCCAAGGTCGACTGCACCGAGGAGTCTGAGCTTTGCCAGAGCTTCGGTGTCGAGGGCTACCCCACCCTCAAGGTCTTCCGTGGCAAGGATAACATCACTCCCTACTCTGGCCAGCGCAAGGCGAATGCGTAAGTCATGCCAATCCCCAATGATCTGGCTCATTTCTGGCATCAGAACTGACTGCGTTTCCCTATAGCATCACATCATACATGATCAAGCAGTCCCTACCCGCCGTTTCTATCCTTAGCTCCGAGACCCTGGAGGACTTCAAGACCGCCGACAAGGTCGTGCTTGTCGCCTACATCGACGCTTCCGACAAGAGCTCCAACGAGACCTTCACTGCTCTCGCTGAGAAGCTCCGAGACTCATACCCCTTCGGTGCCAGCAATGATGCCGCTCTGGCCGAGGCCGAGGGTGTCAAGGCCCCCGCCGTTGTTCTGTACAAGCAGTTCGACGAGGGCAAGGCTACCTTCACTGAGAAGTTTGACGCTGAGGCCATTGAGAGCTTCGCAAAGACCGCCTCTACTCCCTTGATTGGTGAGGTCGGCCCCGAGACTTACTCCGGCTACATGTCCGCCGGCCTTCCCCTGGCCTACATCTTCGCCGAGACCTCCGAGGAGCGCAAGGAGCTGGGTGATGCCCTGAAGCCCCTCGCCGAGACCTACCGCGGCAAGATCAACTTCGCCACCATTGACGCCAAGGCTTTCGGTGCTCACGCCGGTAACCTGAACCTCAAGACGGACAAGTTCCCTTCTTTCGCCATCCAGGAGACGGTTAAGAACCAGAAGTTCCCCTTTGACCAGGAGAAGGAGATCACCCACGACGCCATCAAGAAGTTTGTTGACGAGTTCAGCTCTGGTAAGATGGAGCCCAGCATCAAGTCTGAGCCCATCCCCGAGACCCAAGAGGGTGCCGTCACCGTTGTTGTTGCCAAGAACTACAACGACGTCGTCCTCGATGACAAGAAGGATGTCCTGATTGAGTTCTACGCCCCGTGGTGCGGTCACTGCAAGGCTCTCGCTCCCAAGTACGAGGACCTTGCGGCTCTGTACGCGGCCAGTGAGTTCAAGGACAAGGTTGTCATTGCCAAGGTTGATGCCACTGCCAACGACGTGCCCGATGAGATCCAGGGCTTCCCCACCATCAAGCTGTACCCCGCCGGCGGCAAGAAGGAGCCCGTGACCTACAGCGGCTCCCGCACCGTTGAGGACCTCATCACCTTCGTCAAGGAGAACGGCAAGTACAAGGCCGAGGTTTCGGAGAAGTCTGCCGAGGAGACCCCCGTGGCTCCTGCTGCCACCGAGTCAACCAGCAGCGAGGCTGCTGAGGAGACGCACGATGAGCTGTAGGGAAACTTATGAGTTAGCGAGACATCACATTTTATGTTGTACAATTGCACTATGCGGCTCGGCTCGGATGATTTGAGCTGCGGCCACTGGGTTTCTCGGAATGGGGACAAAACCAAAGACTAGGACAAGCCTAGCATACCTATAGGGTTAATGATTTTATGCGTATTGAGAACATCTATGGAGATTTGCGTGCCGCAGTGATGGTGATTAAACTCAAATGTTCTCTTGACAATCCGTTATCTTGTAAGTTGTTGCTCTCGACATATGGCGTCAGTTCAACCATTCCTAGCGTAAAGAGCCGTCTGTGGGCTTGCGGAAAGGACCGCAGCCCGAGTTGAGCAAGATTACCTTCAATAACCTCGCAGCCATAAACTTGAAAGAAATGAATGAGGCTTCCTGCAGGCCAAAAGGTGTAGATTATTTAGCGAAATATCCAAAATAATACATCTAAAGCAGGAGGTATAATAACATGTACCTACATTCATACATTTAGTAGTACATAGTTGATAGTGGTGGTTGTTCGCTGGAGGCCACTTTAAAAATAAAGAGCCGCCGCTATTTGCTGGGTAGAAAGGAACCCCCCTGTCGCAGGTTCGGTAATACAGCTCACGCTCTTGGAGACAGCTCCTCCAATCGTGCAATTGAGCAATCGATTTGTCGTCACCGGAGTCGAGAAACAACCTCCACTCTTCTCTTCAAAAGCTACCCAACCGACAACAACATTGCCAACAGATTGCACATCCCAACATGTCTATGCGAGTATTCTCCTCCTGGGCTCGAGGCCTCTCGGCCCTGTCCCCCATGCGCGCCACTGCTACCCGCAGCTTCTCGGCTTCCACTCGCAGACTTGCCGATGCGACCGTTCTGCCTGCGCGAAAGCCCGTTGGCGCATTCCGTGGAGGGTAAGCCCTCCCCCAAACCACGCCTGGGCTGCTTGCAGAGCACAATTGCTGACCCGGTCCATTTCCCTTCTACAGTCTCTTCGGGTTCCTCCTGGGCTCGACCCTCGCCGGCGGCAGCGTCTACACCTACGTCCTGCAAGAATACAAGGCGAGCAACGAGCTGTTGACAGAGGACATCTATGTGCGTTACTGCATCTAAAAAAACACACCCCGGAGATCGATCACTTGTCATGGGGCCCCCAAGAGATCATTGCGATTGCGGGGGGTCTGGGATGGTCTTCGCAAATTGGGGCGGGAAGGTTCCTCTTCTGCGAAGACTACGACTGGACTTTTCTCTCCTACATTATACCCCCCAGGGGCAAATACATACATACATTCACGCCGCGGGTAACCTAATTTCAGAGGAATAGATTTGGCTAATTGGGAGTTTCTCTAATTTGCAACAGGGTCTGCAAGCCGCTTGCCAGCGTTTGAGCAAATATGTTCGGGAGTTGGAGGACAAAATGGACGCTGCGGAGCGTAAGAGGAAGTAATGGTTAAAGGCATCGTAGGGCTGGGTGTTGGGACATGGGGGACTTTGGAGGACTGAAACGATTTTTTCTGAGTTCTCGTTGACCTGTCTAACCTTTCGGAAAGCATGGAAGGGAGGAGGGAACAACAGCAACAACAGAGTCGGCATCCTACTTTCAGCGAATCGCAAACTCTTCGGGTTTTCACTGCTTTCTTTGTTTATTTGTGAGGCAGAGCATCAAGGTTCAAGACTGTACAGCACTGGCATTCAGTTCACTGATTGAGATGTACAATGGTATTGTACTCACGCACATAAAACGACTATAACGAGTGAACTGCAGTCTACTATCGGGATATTAGGTACGACATCATGGAGATATACGGCCCTGAGATCGACGGTCGGCAGGACCTCCTAAAAGCTTCTCAAGCCTCTTAATATCCAGGCCGGAAGATCACTGCCTGTGGTGAGCAAAGATCCTAGGCTGCCCCATACACTTCGAATGAGAGTCATTGTTGAAAGGGAACTTGTGTCTCGTCTCGTGACTGGGGCCATCCTCGTCTTTTTCAGCTGATGTGCCCCAGGTCCTTAGAAGATGACTGAGTTGAAGGAGGTTAATGTCAATGGTTTCGCTCACTTTCCGGCAGATCAGCCTGAAAGAAGCTGGGGTCCCCAGTAGTTCTTGAGTTGTCCAAGGTTCCTTTCAGCCTTACTGCGAATTACTGTCTAATGGGAAATATTTCTCGGCCAGTACACTCACTGCTCCTAGTCCTTCATGGGGCTGGTTGGAAGCTCCTAGAGAAGACTCGGGTTAAGGGTATGTGTGCGCTTGAAAAACAATTGTGTTGGCCTTCTTGTACAATTGTTAAATCACAGCCAAGCGTTTGCTATGTTCTATTGTTTCCGGATTATGCCTCAGGAAGTCATGAGCGCTGACCGAGAAACGAACAGGATAGATGGATGCGACCCCTGAGTGCTCGAAGGATGTATACAACTTCACTCGAGTTTTCCTACCTTTGTAATACCTAGGCTGACACGCCAACAATCAACTGTTACTTAGACAGAAGTGGTTGTTCAGGTGAGAAGTCACGTTGCTTTGGGTATATAACAGAGCCTCTGGCCCAACCTAACCTCACTTGGTCCCTTTCTCTTCCCCACGACTCATCCCGACAATAGGAGTTGTGCCCTTATACAACTTCATTTTACCTGGCCCGCTTTACGCAACAATACATCTCAAATAGCACTGGTTTCTTACTCCCCGCTCACCAAGACTCAGCTTTTGATATTGCCCGTATCTGCTTTGGAAAGGAATAAGTCCGACGAGATGGCACTTCACTATACTGCAGGCCTGTCCGGCAGTAAGAGTGACTATGACATCCCAAAGAACAGTGCCCTTCCTGGTAATGAATCACCGACTCACCCAGGTCCCGCTCAGGAGTCGACGACACCATCAGCTGGCACAAGTCCTACTGCACCTGGAATGATACCCAAGACTGATGCCAGCAACTTCAACGACTCCCCAAAACAGTAGCTGATGGTGAATCCAGTGACATGGATGATGACCCGGCCGAGGTTGGACCCCCACGCCCTGCGAAGAACAGTGTTGCTGGAAGATGTCACAGGAGTATACCCTCTGGAAGCACTCTGGTCCCGGATGCGGGCCGAGACGATCAATTCCACAACAAAGACCACGATGCTGAACCGCTCCCGTCCACTGACAGCTCCAACAACCCAAGGATTAATCCGGCCACAGATGTGTTTGTTCCTGGAAAGGACCGGGATGGGCTCGAGGGGCAGCAGCCGCAGCCGCCGTCCCACGGAGGCGGCCGAAAGCACCACTGCTCCACCGAGTACGCCATCGGCGAGAACCGGCGGATCTACATCGGCAACCTGACGTTCACGCTGGACCGTGACAAGATCGCGGAGCTCCTCAAGGAATACGACGTCTACAAGCCCGACTGCTGCTGCATCTACGTGCCCCCGCCCTCGCTCCGCAAGAACCCCAAGACCACGCACGAGCACCGCAACCGCGGCTACTGCTTCGTCACCTACCAGGACTCGGACAGCGCCGCCGTCGCCATGGAGAAGCTCGACCACATCGAGTGGGAGGGGCGCAAGCTCGTCTGCCGCCGCTGCCTGCCCAAGGGCCTGACGTACAGCCAACACATCGCTCGCGAGAAATTCATCCGGCTAGGCGGCGCTCTGGGTCTGGCGCCGCAAGAGGGAGGACCAGGTGTACAGGAGTATGACCTACATGACGACCCTGATTCCCCTTATGAAGACAACCGGGCCAGACGCCCTCGCCACCAGCGCCATCGACATCATCACCAGTCCTCTTCGTCTGAGAGCGCCGATGGAAAGCAACTTCATGAGCGTCGCGAAAGTCCGGGCTACCATCGCTCGCAGCCCCGCCGCAACCAGAAGAAGTATGATCAACCCAAGAAGCAACCCGCCCGTCAATGCTATGAAAATTATCCTTATTATTATGAAAACCCGCAGTTCATTCCTGAGCCGCAGCCCATACCGGGGCCCAACATGGTCATACCTGGAGGATACAACCAGATTCCCTATCAGCGTATACCTCCTGGTATTGGCTATTATGTGGCACCCCTCAATAATTTCCAGTGGAAGGCTATCGCCGACGGGGATTTTGTGGCTGTAGCTGCGGCTAATGGCCACGACGGTGGCGATGGCGATTTCGGCGGCAACTACGTTGATGTCTACAAACCGCCCAGCGATTCGGTCAAGGCCGATGGCGGAACGGTCGAGCTGCTGAACCTGGCGCCCGTCTCCGGCGGCTACCGTAACTTCCAGGCCTCCGTCGTGAAGCTTCTAGAGGGTTTCAAGGTGACCGGCGTCAGCCAGGCCATCTATCAGTACAGTCCCAACCGCCCTCCTTTCCCCCTAATTCAGCGAAGCGATGGTGCCACTGTCTCCTTTTCCTATTCCTCTTGTTGCCCGGAGTTCGACCACGACTGCCCCCTGTTCTACTGCTACGTTCAGCTCGGGTCCAAGGAGGAGGCAGAGCGCGCTTCCAGCGAGCTGCCCAAGAAGCAGATTATCCACGGCGGCGAGGTCCGGCAGTTACAGGTGAACAAGGAGTGGAAGCTACATGGCTCCGATTGAACTAGAGAACTACGCCCTTCCTATCTATTGGGTCGGTGGCACATCTTAGGGAACTAGTCAAACGCTGCGAGAATGTGTTTGCTTCTTTTGCCGATGGATTGCGGTTTATTGATTGGGTAGGAATGAGCTTTGCTGTCGAAATGACTCGAGTCTAAGCTATGAAACGGCTACTTGGTTGATTGAGCAGCACGAGAACACTTGGAGTTCCTCCGCGAATTAGGTTCTTCTGGAAGCGGCTGAATAGGGCGGCGGGTTGAGTGAGACTCAAGACACATAGATAGGCTATCAGCAATGACTGAACGAATGGATATGGATTTTTCTTACCGGTTGTCCCTGTGCGATGTTTGTTATAGTCAAACAGCCAACTAACATCGCGGAGAGCCGCAGCGCAGAGATGCATATGTAGACGGATGGCCACGCAATCAAGATGCGCGTTGGCCTACGAACCAGATATATCATATTGCGAATTGTAGATGTCATGCTGTCGACACCAACGTATTGTTGTTGAAGATAGCTATACCTCCTTCCTCATCAGGCGAGTCGACGCGGGCAAGATGACGGTAGCAATTGCGTAGCCAATCATGGGACCGAAGCCGAAGCCGAGAGGAGCAAAGCATCCGGGGCAGTCAGGAACTTGCCTTTATTTGTCTGTATATGCGACCGCTGCCAAGTGCCGGTTTCCATACTTGGCGCTGCATCGAGTCAACCTCTACGCAACCTATCTCCCAACACAGCAGCAGCAGACCATTGCAAGTCAATCAACTTCGCCCGCTAGCGAATTTTTTGTCGGCACCATGGGCGGCGGCGAAGCAATCCCTGGGTTCCCACACCCAAACCCGGTGACGTCCTACTGGCAGTTGCCCCCGCACCGCATCGCCGACCACCGGACCACAGCGGAGCTCCCCACTTCCACCACCTGGGACTATGCCATCATCGGCTCCGGCATCACGGGCGCCGCCGTGGCCTACAAGCTGCTGACGCGCGACCCCACCCTCCAGATCCTGATGCTGGAGGCGCGCACGGCGGCCTCGGCGGCCTCGGGGCGCAACGGGGGCCACGTGCGCGCCGGCTGGCACCTCAACTTCGCCAAGTACGCCGACGCCTTCGGCGAGGACGCTGCGCTGGCCTTCGAGCGCTTCGAGGGCGCCAACGTCGCCAACATGGCCGCCTTCGTCCGCGCGCACGGCGTCGACTGCGACTTCCGCGACGTGCAGACCGCCGACGTCTTCACGACGGCCGCGGCCTGGGCTGAGGCCCTGGCCGTCGTGCGCCGGCGCGAGGAGGTCGAGAGGCGGCGGCCCGGGGCGGGGGGCCCCTTCGTCGCGCGGCGCGTGTGGGAGGGCAAGGCGGCCAAGGACCGCGTCGGGCTCCCGTCGGCCGTGGGCGTCATCACGTACCCGGCCCACACGCAGAACCCGTACCGGCTCGTGTGTCGAATGCTGGAGCTGGGGCTGGAGAAGGGGCTGAACTTGCAGACGAACACGATGGCTCTCAAAGTGGCGCCCCTGGAGGGAGACGATGACAAGAACACGGCGAAGTGGGAGGTCGTCACGGACAGGGGCACTGTCAAGTCCCAGAAAGTCGTCCTGGCGACCAACGCCTATACGAACGCTCTGCACACCAAGCTCAACCAGACAAACTTTCTGGTGTCAGGCCGTAGCCAAGTCAGCGCAATCCGCCCCGGATCCAACATGGCGCACCATCCAGTGATGGAGGGTACGAGTGTGGTCCTCGACGATATCGGCAACGGCGACTACTTCTTGGTCCGCGACGCCAACCTCCCCGGCGCCGGCGACATCCTTTACGGCGGCGGGCGCAGCGTCTCCAAGTCGCTCCACACCGTCGACGACTCGGTCCTCAACGAGGAGGTCGTGGCGTACCTCCAGCACACCGGCCGCAAGGTGTTCGGCTCCGAAACGTGGGGCGAGGAGGGCGACCCGGTGCGGGACTGGGGCGGCATCACCTGTTACACGCCGGACACGTTCCCGCTGGTGGGCGAGGACACGACATCGACTCTGCAGCAGCAGAGGGGCCTCTGGATGTCGGTCGGCATGAACGGGCACGGCATGGGCTTGGCATTCCGCTGCGCCGAGGCGCTGGTCGAGATGATGACGACGGGGGAGGCGCCCGAGTGGCTGCCTGAGCCGTTCAGGCTCGAGCGTGTCTGGAACAAGGAGCCGGTTCACCTGAGCGGCCTGTAGGCTTGGGTCAGCGTATAACTTCTACTCTACTGGTCAAGTAGGGAAACGTTTCTCCTTCACTTACTTGGACGGTGCTGTGAATCTCTGCAGGGCGAAGACACAGAGGAGGATGTGGCAAGGAGAAAGAAGCCGGACTACTACACCATGAAAACAACACAAAGATGGAGATCAGCACCAGGCAGCAGTGACACAGAAGGACTGCGTGAATTGATGGATCACGAAAAGGGGTAAATGTGTATTTGTCTTTATATGTGCCAGCTATCATGCGGAGGTCAGTTAGGCAGCTAACCCTTAACCCCTCGATCCCTCGCTTAGTCGTCGTCGCCTCTCATTGCCGACAAGGTCTTTGATTGAAGAAATAAATAAACAACCAACGCCTAAGGGGCGAGTAATTCAGATTGGCTTATACTTTGGCAGTGGGATGGTACCTTCAACTCTTTACCCACAAGAAACTATCCGAGGCAGAATCAAAGCATCCTCACGATATTTGCACCAAGACTGCATGGTTTTTGTTGTATTCCTGCCCTGAGGATTCCAGAAGCTATTCATTGTCACTTGACAGTGGAAACGTCTACAAGCTGCCATCCGCTTTCTTTCATCTCCGACACACCCATGCACAACAACACTCCTTGATTTCCTTTAAGTATTTGCGTATGCAGGACCGGTGAAAACTCAGTGGACACAAACCACGAGTCACTACTGCCTTAAGATACAACGACAATGTCAGACAGCTCACCTACATCAGAGGCACTGCTGCCTGAAGATACGACAACAATGACAGATGACTCCCCTACCCAAGAGCATTCTGTGCCCCTCCCCAGAGAGACTTGTCTCATCTGCCACGAGGATTCCTATCTCCCGGAGCTTCTTGCCTTGGGTTGCTCACACATCTACCATCCCGAATGCATCACCAAATGGTGGGAAATGATCCCCGAGAAGACGTGCCCCTACTGTAAACAGATGACACGCTCCTACGGGCACGCCTGCGGTCGGCCCGGCGCCTGCACCACGTCTTCCCTCCCGCATGGGACGGCACTCTCCCGGCAGGCCCGCTGTCCGCCTGCCTACCCTGCAGTGCGTGCAGCCAACTGGAGAAGCTCCTCGACACCGTGCCCGACAGATACGAGCGGCTCATCCGACTCATCGAGGCCATCTGTAACAACCAGGCTTCGCTGCGCAGCCTCCTCGACCCAACCGATGGGACAGACCGCAGTGACTACGACACGTGGCAGCTGCTGGACCGGCAAGAGAAGGCGGACAAGGGCAAGTTCTACTACTGCCGGACAGATCGACCCCGCCCGTCTGCGGCCGCCAGAGCTTCCGTCCGCGAGAGCGGCCATCGGATGACAGTCTACCGGGAGCAAACAGAAACGGAAGTAGTCGAGGACGATGGTGGCGCCAAGACGACAACCCCTATCTACCAGCACCACCTAAGACAACGCGCAAGAGTCACGCGGGCCGAGTTGGCCTACGCCTGCGACATGGACGACCTCGCCCACCTGGATTTGGTCGTCTTCGGCCGGGGCGGGGCCGCGTACAGGTTGTGGTACGAGATGGAGCTGCGGGGCCTGAAGCAGCGCAAGGACGAGCTGAGTCGCTACGGAGAGAGGCCGATGCTCGGGGCCCCGACGCTGTACTTTGACTGGCTCTGCGCCTTCGAGCGCCTGTGGTACCGCACCCGGGCGATGGACATCCAGTGGGAGATGGCGGCGGCGGCGGAGCAGCAGCCGCAGAAGACGGAGCAGGAGCGAGCGGCAGAGGTGGGGGGGCTCCGGCAGGAGCTGGACGACCTCATGGTCGAGCATTCCGACAGGGTGGTTTGCCTGGTCCGCGTCCGAGAGTCCATGACTGCTGAGTGGGAGCTGATGAAGCAGAGGGAAGAGATTCAACAACCCGTGTAAACCAGGAGCCTTTTTCAGTACGATCGACCAAGGAATAATTAATGAACGAGTTGAAAACATCAAACTTTCTACCGAATATATGTGCTGCTTATTCGCGTGGCCCGTGCAAGGTGGCAGTAATACTAGATCCTATCACGGTCACGGTGCAATTTAAGAGCGAAGGGGGAGCCTTGGCCTTCTAGAACTGACTTCAGTTTTGCTAGAATAATTACAGAACAAGTATAAGCCTCGAGTGATCATCTCGAAGGCCAGTTATTTATTCGAGAATCATGGCTGAACAATGCACAGTACTTCCTAACAGGCGATCCGCCTCTCGATTTGAAGAGTACGAGATGGCCAAGCGAACGTTTCGAGTACAATGCTACGGTGCGAGGTCGATACCCAGCTGCTTGTGGCCTGGCAGAAGCTTGCTCGTGCTTGCCAACTACGTTTGCTTACTTGGGTGTGTTGCTGTCGATTGGGACAACTCGTCCTCTTCTCGTTCGCTCTGGCCATCTGTCTGCGCATGATAGCCCGCCGAGAAGGCCAGCTTTATACCTTGGCGTGCCCAGAACGTGCGCCAGAATTGGCTCACAAACTTCGGGTCTCTGTCCGAAATAATCTTCTTGGGTACACCCCAATGGGCATTCAGCAATGCCGTAACAATCTGGTCGCACCACGTTTCTGCTGTGTACGTTGTGTGGCCCGGAATCAACATCTTCAATAGTCGGTCCGTGACTGTTAACAGACTATCGAACTTGCCCCAACCAGGGACATATCATGCTGTTCCCTTGGCCTCCTCCAGTGGTTACACAACGGAGTTCCGTGCGATGGGACATTGCGAAGACCAAGTGATAACCTGAGCTGGTACGAGTATAAGCTCCTTTGGTGGATCTCGGGCGAGGTGACGAGATACAATTTTCTCTCTTTAAATAATAAGATATACTATATAGGGTATCGAGTACTAATACAAAGCAGTGCGGTAGCAAAACGTAAATGCAAAATCAAGTGTGATCATTATCTTCATCCCACCTGTTCATTCGTCCGTCCGCTCCACGGAAAAAGCAATGGCTGTGCGTCAAGTCTCTGGGTTTCTCTTCTTCTTCTCCATCTAAACAAAACACAATTATATCCGCTTCCAGCCGTGCTTCTTGCTCGACGTCTGGACCTTGGCCTCGTGTGAATTCAACGACGGCTCCTCCAGGGGCGGAAGCGCGAGCGGGTCCATGGACTTCATCGAGTAGGACTCCTGGTAACTCGACGGGTGCTTGGTGTCGCTCTCGTGCGGCTTCAGGTCGGCCTCGCTGCCGGTCCGGCTGTGCGGCTGGCTTCCACCGCCCTGGGTCATGATGACAGGGCCGTGGGAGCCGGGGCCGCCCGCCGCCGACTCCTCGTCGTCCATCTGGAAGAAGCGCGTCTCGCGGCGGATCTCGATCTCCTGCGTCACGAAGATGCCGCCGAGCTTGTTGCTCAGCACGGGCCAGAAGATGGGCACGCTCGCGCACACGGCCGCGGCGTCCACCTCGAGCACCGCGAGCAGCATCGTGATGGGGCCATACCAGGTCGGGTCGCGCGTGGGCACGGTGGCGGCCTTGTGCTCGAGGATGGTCTGGAGGCGCCAGATTGCGAGAGCAATGACACTATACAAGTGGAACCCGCGTTAGTAGCGGTTTCAACAGATCAACGAGACTCGTCGTATCCACATATAGTTATATTTGTGGGTGCCTGACGAGGGGCGGAGTGTGACTGAGACGTACATATTGCCCATGAATAGCAATGCGGCGATTCGTAGGCGCTGGGCAGGCCCAGTCCCTTCCTTGAAGAGCAGCGGCATAGGGATGATCAGCACGATAACGTCCAGGATCATGTTGATTGCTGTATGGCTCTCATACGTAGCCGAGAACTCGGACGGTCTCGATGAACCGTAGCCATAGCACTTTGCGTCTGGCTTAAGTTCCCAGACGTTGTTGACCTGTATGCCGATATAATTAGTCTCGTGTGCCGATCTATCTGGATCATGTGGATCGTCGATATATAGTGTTGGTGGGTTTTGTACTTACAGGAAAGCACGGAAACCAAGAGATGAACGAATAGACCAAGCCCCAGAGCGCCGTCAATGCCAAAGTCGCCATGCATGCCCGGTGCATAAGAGAGCCCTTCTCGTAAACGCGAAGGTATTGAAGCAACAACGCCAGCTTGATGAACGCCGTGGATGTGCAATAGGCCGCGTTCGCCACATAGAAAGTCTGAGGATACTTGTTAGTTATCGACATGGAATCTGGCGCAGTTATAATCCATTCCACTGACCTTGGACCATGTTATCTTATCCTCGAGCGGTATCATAAGAAAGTGTTGGCCTAGCCCATATTTTGTACCTGGAAGAGCATAAGCCACGATATTCCAATGTCTCGCACCAAGACATGGCACTTACCGGCAAGCAACGAGATACTCCCAGACGTAGTGGTAAGCTGCACACATCCACCGTGTTAGTCCTCGAGTCATTTCGCCAGTGACGTCTTCGTTTGCCGAAGGGCTGTTGTTGGGAGCGTACCAAATACATTACGACACAGAAGTCATCCCAGCCCGGGTCCCGGATAATCTTGAATCGAACCCATAGTCGACTAGCCACACAGGTCCAGGAAAAGAGCTGCAACGGCGGTTAGAAAGAGGTGCCCGGTCTGATTTCGACACGATTTTGCGATGATGGGGTGCAAGCTGCTGCTGCTCTCGTACCATAAAAGTGATGACCACTGCCAGGATGGTCGATTTCCTGTTCGCTAGAGGCTCCGGCTCATCAAAGTTGATGGTCGAGTAGGTGAAAGTGTCGGGCATCATGATTACAACAGAGTAGGGTACAGCAAAGAGCGCTGACAATACCCAAGATCCGGCTTGGTAACGTGGGGAGGAAAGAAGACTTCCAGAAACTAGGGTATTCGCACACGACTCGAGTGGAGCTCCTGGCCTAGGAAGCAAAGGTCAAATCCGGGAACCAAAGCAGCAACGACGGGGCCATAGGGTCTTATTAGGAACAGACGGGCGGATGGACGATCGATGTTTACTGCGATGCGGATGCGGCGCAGATTGACGTTGAAGGTGGAGTTCTGTAACCTCGTTCTTAACCGGCGAACGACTGATGCGTTGACTAAGACGTTCCCCCTGCCGGAGATGCGAGGATGGGCTTCCTAATATGATGCTGAGTAGGTGCCTATCTGGCATGGCTCTCGTGACCCAGCTTTCTCTATCAAAGGTTGACACACAGGGACGGGTTTGCACGGTCATACATAGATATAACCATACAGATATGCCGAGCGGCGCAATACATGGTGCGAGTCTTTCCTCGCTTGGGGGCCCCTCAGGGGCTAAGATCAAAAGAAGTCATGAAATCCGACTCAGTCCTGCCAGACTTGGACGTGATTCTGCAAGTCTTTGCCGCATGGAGTGATTGCCATTGCTGATCCTCGCGAATGTATCATTCTGGCTAGACGGATATAGCCGCACGGTCTATAGCAAACCCACTGCGTGTCTAGCAGTTTGGTTGGGTCGTCCTCCCCCCTGTCTCCCTGCTGTTTTTTTCGCACGTTTTATCCCGGCGCTGGACAGTGCAAGTGGAGAGAGGCTGAAAGGGCTATCCGGGGGCGTCAAGGTAGCATCGTGTAAGACACACCGAGCTAGCCAGCCAGCCAGCCAGACCCCCCCTGACCAACGGCAAAGGGCAGGCCATCCCCGTGTGTGATGAAAACAGTATGCTAATCGTTTTTTACTATGTAACCCAGTGTAATATGCAGGGGGGTTACCATCCAACTGGATAATCTCCAGATTGTTTTACCTATGTAGCCCTTTTGAGTTTCTGGTGAACGCCTCGACGAACATCAGATCTGAAACAAGGCAATCCTCTATCCAGTCCTCTTTTTGTCCCGGAGGATTAATAAAAAGGGAAGGAAGGAAGGAAGGAAGGAAAGCAAGAAATACGAGAGGTGTCTCTGTTTGGGATGTGTCAGAACTGTCATGGTGTCGCGTAAATGAAGTCATCCACGTGAAGGCCGGGATGTTCAATATATCCTCCGCTCAGATGGGGCCAAAGCTCTGTAATCCATGCGAGGCACATAATTCATCATTAGAAGCCCATGCTGCTTTGCCCATTTACAGCCGTGTTGGTAACAGCCCAGATGGGCCAGATGGGGTAAAATTCGCCCACTGGACCGTACTCCTTTCCTTCGGGTCCAACGTGCAGAAATATTTTCCCGCTGTCTCTCTTTTCTTTCTTTTCCTCCAGCCCACACGAGGCCAAGAGGCCCAAATACCTTTTTCATTCCGAGAACTGTGGAGCCCCGTGCGGCGGTTCCAACGGCTTGAACGGCTTCCTCTTTTTTTTTTCTCTCTCTCTCTGTCTCTCTCCTTCTTTCTGTCTCTCTCCTTCTTTCTGTCTCTCCTTCTTTCTGTCTCTCTCCTTCTTTCTGTCTCTCTCCTTCTCTTGTGAGAGCTGCTCCATGGGCCGACCATTAGCCGTAATAGCAGGAGGTGATGGCATAATCCAATGTCGATCGATAATTTGATAGAGCTTGAGAGTGGGATGTAACCCGTGCTCAGCCGCTGAGCAGTGGCCCCAACCAGATTCGCCGCACACCCGTTCCCGATTGAAACTTATGTGGTTCTCACCCAGCTTCTAAGCGAGACTGAAACAAGCGCATGATGTCTGTCGTTGTTGCAGGTCACACTGCGTCTGCCTGGGGCTTTTTCCAACGAAGCAAGCTGACTGTTCCCTCAAGCCTTCTTTTTTTCCTCTTCTCTGCTTCTTTTGATATCGAGGTCTCTACTCCGTAACCCTCTCGCAATGTTGCAATGCGAAAAAGCAGATTGATCTGCTCATGGGCTGTGCACTACCCAAGATGCATGCACGGTGCTCGCCTATGGTAAGCAATACTTGTAACACATCCCATCTGCGGTTGATTTCACCGGCGTCCATTTGGAACCTTAAAGATCCTTCCATGCGGGCTCTTGTCATACCATACATAGGTGCCGTGCCTGGCGCACTGGGCAGGTCGAAGCGAGCCTTCAAGACACGAGGAGGTAGGTCACTTCATTGTTCACTCATCTCATTCGACCGTGTGAGTGAACCCTGACAATGTACCTTCCTTCGGGCTGTCTTAGGTAAGAAGTGGGAAGAGAGGTTGTACAGGACCCGGCAGCCCGGTCCCAGTTCCGTCCTTGCAAATTTGCCTGGAGTCGGCATGTTCCAAAAATAATATTGGTCCCAAGAATTTTTGCCCCTTCTTGAATTCTTCTGTCTCGAGTCAACCGGGCTAATGGACCTGTGCATTGGAGTTCAATGTCAGTCTGCTTACGGGGTCGGATCCGGTCCCTCCAAAAGGCTCATTCTCTGACTCCCGGGGCGCGGGGGCCAGGACCCAAGGTGACGGACCGGCCACCTTTCTCGAGTCATGTGCAGTTTCATGTGCCCCAGATACTGTCAATGAAGATGGGTCCGAAGAGCAGATCACCAAGCCGTTTCTGACAGATGTACCCATTGTTATCGCTGGCAGGAGAAAAAAAAAAGCCGTTAATTATGAGGTCCAGTGATTGATCTATATACATGTACGTGTATCGTAGATGTTCTACAGCAGGGTAGAGATCCTGTTTGATGATTGAGCGACAAAGGTTCTATCTTCATCTTTGACATGTCAGTACCGAGCGCTAGTGGAGAGCTGCCAAAACCCACGTGCTGAACTGAGCGCCTAGCCTAACGAGCCACCAGCCGCCGGCAATCTCACAATCCACACAGCCACACGACCTAACCCCCCACCTGGTACGCATCACCATCACCACCCACCCACACCACCACCACTATCCATCCCAGCCCGAACCATGAACAACTTCGGCGTCATCGAGGTTGCCGGTGCCAAAACCACCAATGCGCCGGGCTGGGCCTATGTGCCCGACACGGGTCCCCCGGGCAGCCTATCCCACCAACAACAGGGAAAGAACAACGGCAAGAACCGCAAGCGCGCCGCCCGCAGCACCGCCGGCGGGCCCAACCTGAGCTACGCGGACCTGAACGCGCGGCAGGAGGCCAAGATCCGCAAGGAGCTCGAGGTGCTCGACCGCGACAACCCGCGCGACGTCTCGATCCCGATCCCGGCGAAACCCAAAGGCAGCGGTGGTGGCAGAGACGTGGCCGCCAAGCACACGCCCAACGTGCGCAAGATCCTGCAGTCGCAGAAGACGTTTGCGAACCACCTGGACGACTGGCTTGCGCTGAAGGAAGGCGGTGGCGCCACCGGTAATACAACTGCCACCGTGACGCCAACTGCTGGCGGCTCCTCGTCATCGAGAACGGCGGCGGCGGCAGCGGCAGCGGCATTGAGCGGGAGGAAGGGAGCGCACAACAACACAAGAAGTCCGAGACGCCCACATCGCGTGGCGGGGGGGCCTCGTCATCATCCAGACAGCAGACGAAGCAAGAAGACGTCGAGATGACCGATGCGCCAGACGCCTCCGGTGAGCAGGCAGGCGGCGATGGCGGCAGCACGATCCTGTCACCCTACAGAGGCCCGCTCCCGGCGCCACACCCTCGAGATGACGACCCGCTCCTCGTGTCGCGCGTGCCGCTCATGCCGACGGACGAGGAGCTCAAGGCCCTGCTCGCGGCGCCGCCCCTGACCTACCTCGAGGCGCGCGCGGGCTGGGGCGCCGAGGACCGCAAGTACCCCGTGCGCGTGTTCTGCGAGGTCTGCGGGTACTGGGGCCGCGTCAAGTGCATCAAGTGCGGGACGAGGGTGTGCGCTCTGGACTGCCTGGACACGCACCGCGAAGAGTGTGTTACGAGATACGGGCTGTAGCCATTTGTTTTGAGTCAGGCGGTTCAATAGAAATTAGGCGCATATCCATAGCCGGCGTTGGTAGTGACGTACATTGTTTTTTCATGGAGTTATGGTTCTATTTCCGACGCACGTGGCTGGCTTTCAAGAATCGGGGGAATCTTTTTAGAATTGGCGTCTAAGATGAGCATTGCGTGTATTTCCGATACCCCAAAGATTAATAGGGTGGCTATATTGTAGCAAAAAAAACCTGGCTGGAGCCGTTGAAATGATCTACAGTTCAGAATGCGCGGCAGTGTCAACCGAACCCCAGCAACTCAGCCGAGTGATCCACGGACACGTACGTAGGCAAGGCCGGACCAACCCCCAGCTATGGTCGAGATCGTCCCCGTGAGCCTCGGTACCAAAGAGCGCAAACAGCGGGCTCCTGACCCCCGGTATCCCGGTATTGAGCCGCAAGAAGGGGTTGGACGTGGCCCATGTCTGCACCGGCAGACCTACAGGCAGACAGGGCCTGACTGCATGGCCTGGACGCTTCGTCCTGGGCCACGACGTCATTTGATGGAACGTCTCCTTCGGCGTGTATTGTAGTTTGACGATCAGTTCGTGTTTTTGGAAAAATCCCGCCTTGGTTTCGCAGACTTATGTAATATGGCGCCAAAAATATAGATTGCCATTGGATCATTTAACCGGTAAGCGTTCCCCCTTTCCCTCAATCTGTGCTGAGATGCTAAGCCCAGTATTCCCAGGTCTCCTTGGTATCATACAATTTTCAAACACCCCGTCGTCATATGTACAGTTCCCTTCTAAAGTGTAGCGTCCGCCAACCGACTTCCCTGAAAACCAAGCAAGCCCAAATCCACCCGAGTGTCAAATGCTTCTCCCTTAAGGGTTGTCCAGGGTGAATTTGATGTCGCCGTTGGTGGCACCGCCAGCACACGTGGCCGACATGCTGCCCGTCGGGCAGACTGCGCGGGCGGCACGAATGCACTGTTCCCAGCGTCCCTTGGAGACGTTGATGGTACCTCCGCTCGTCGCCGTGTTGACTGTGAACTTGGCCGTGCCCGATTGGCCTGTCGTGCTTGCCGGAGCGCCGCCACACTTTTGGATCTTGCCTGCAATACCTCCGCAGATGCCCAGCTGAGCCACGTTCTCGTCATGGAAGGCGATGTTGCTGTAAGAAATATCAGTTACTGGCATCCCTTGCGGTGAGGAGTCATTGGTTGGGAGAGAACCCAACCAACAGGGATGTGGACTTACACTTTGGAGTTGATGCATTTTGTGTCCGTGACGGCAGCAGGGTTGACACTGTTGGATGCGCGCATCTGCAAGACCTCGAGGTGCTCCGGGCCAACGGTATATCTGGGCCAGACGGGACCGGCAGCGGCCAGACCTGCCAGAAAAAGAGTGAAGACACCAGACGACAGCATGTTGAGTGTTGAGAAAAGTCTGAATGGAGGATGAGGTGATCTGGATTTCAGGTAGAGATCGGATGAAACAAGGATTGGTTCGTTTTCGGCCGGGAAACGAAAGACGGTCGTGAAGAAGAGGAAATCGGAACAAATTGACCACCAGGGAAAATCGAATGAATCAGCTGCGTCGAGCAGGGCTGCAAAGGAACGTGATTGTTCGTCTGAAGAGGAGGGAGAGAAAACGTAGCGATCACAGATCGACCGGGTATAGATGATCACAAATTGGCTTGGCGATAAGGGAAGAAGAGTAGAAAGCGGTACAAGTCTAGCCTGGACTTCCACGACCTTTATCAGAAGAGAGCGAAGGAGCCGCCGATGCGGGGATGGATCATGGGAAGAATAACCATAACGCAAAGTTGCAGTTGCAGTTGCAGTCGCATACCTTGTAAGCCAAGGCCGGCGTTTGGACCGGAAGGTCTGGATACACGGAGTTTGTAGACGTCTCAGATCGAGAGAGCACCTTCTCAAACCAACCAGCCCAACTCCATCGGCTGCTACTGGTATCCGCGCTAGGAGACAACTGGCTATTCCACCTGCTGGGATACATGTAGTTCTTCAGCACTGCCTGGTCGTTACCGCCAACGACAACTACAGAACCTACATACTAAAGGTGATCCCGGAGACTGAGGTCACTCACAGGGCAGCCACTATCACGCAGTATTAACTTGTACTTACATGCTCTATTCGGCCAACTTGCCGAATATGAGCTGATCTGCGAGGACACGGGCTCCAAGACCGAGAACCAGGATGCCGCTCAGGGGATCAGGGGAAGATGAGCAGCAGCAGCAGCAGCCGCCGCCGCCCGCCCGCGGGTGATCACTGATCGCATTTGCTGTAAGGGCTTTAGATCTGCATACCTGGTTGGTGTTGTTGCTGTGTGTTGTTCGTCGCAATGCCATTACCACCGACCAGATTCCCCAGTTTTGGTGGTGGGAGCGAGCCTCTTGGCAGGCAGGGACGCAGGGGCCTGAAACAGGAACCGTTGCACTCAAGCTTCTCCTCCCTTCCTATTTCGACCAGACTTGAATCCGATTTGTCTCTAGGCTCGTCACTAGAACTTAGAAGGGGAAAGAGTGGAGATGCCCTGAAGTGAAAAGACAACCTTACGTTCTTACAGCGGGACTCTCTGTAAAGTGCTGTGTAACCCAGTCTCCCCTTGTGCCCTTGCTCGAACCTATCTGGCAGATTCTCGACTGCTTGGATGCTTGAAGTGACCTAGGTGTGCTTTACTCTAAATGCAAGCATAACTAGGTACCTCCTCAGAGCTATGGATCTCGTAACTTGAAACCAGATGCAGATCTTACCGAAACAAAACTGCACATGTAGGTATAAATGTGCACATCCCGGAAACCCGACGAGAGTCAACTGTCGCGGCTTGTAGGGCTTACCTAACGAATGCTGCAATAACGCGAGAGAGAGAAAATTATGATATACTTGTTAAGACCGCTCCGGCGCGACATGGTGATTCACGGTTTCGGAAATGGGCAGACCTCCAGATACCTCACGGCCATTATGGCAGCTCTCAAACGCGTGGGGCTGTGTAAGCTTCGGAGACCACGATCCGCCTGGCCAAAGGATTTAGCAGATATCAAGAAATATAATTGGCACATACATATGTAGACTTCGTGTTCATATTCAGCTCATACATAGGACGTGAGGAGTATGCTTGTCGACTAACACAGGTAGCTTGCACTGCCCTCTGGCATCTACAATCCCTATCAAACAGCGGGTAGTGGCAGCTGATGAAGCGAAGATAGGGGAGAAGCCAAGACCCTATGAATCTTACGTTATCCATCCCTATGAGGCTATATTACAAGTCGAATATTAGCCCGTTGCTGGCTTTCTCGCACCGCATACTCCACACAGGGGAACTATCTCCCGCGTTTAGGTACTGGCTGTCTTTGCAGCGCGCATCTGAGCACTTCCAAGCGCTTGGGTCTTTCCGCGCATCTAGGACATGAGAGCAGATGCTGCATGTTACCGAGCCTAGAACATTCTCGAATGAACACATAGGGCAGGCCCCCGAGTTCTCCCGGGGAACGGCTGGGCTAGGGGTCACGTCCGACTTGCTCTTTTCGCCGAGTGCGGTAACATGGGCAATGGGTCTCCCAACTTTGCGGTCTTCCCGGTAGATCCGCCAGATGTACACTTGGTACTAATAGTAGGGGTCTTGGTGGTAGTGGTGGTGGTTTTAGTCGTAGTCGGAGCAGCATGGTCCTTCGGGGCCGGTCCCATCGAAATTTGCAGTTCTCGTAATCTTGCTGGGCGTCGTGGGCGTCTGGGTTCTCATCCTCGCACACTTTAACCATACGGTGGCCTTTGCGGTCCAGGATCTGCTGCCTGTTGACATCCGTATCTGCTGGTAGATCGTCCTCGCTGTCACTTGCCGTTTCTGATCCATTGCCGCTGCTGGTCCCGTCGCCATCCAAGTCTATGACGTCTTCTTCCTTCTTCTCATTTGGCTCCTCGGTCTTCTGTTGGTCAAACCGGGCGAGAGCTGCCGCAGCCCTCAGCTCGCGACCCCTTTTGCTGCCAGCCACTCGGGGCTTAGATGCCGTCCGCTTGCCCTTTTCGAGTTCTGCCTTGACCTCGTCGTCTTCGCCCAGTGCCACGCCACTTGCGCCGAACTTCTTTAGTATCCGTCTCTGTTTCCTTTCCTGGTAAGAGAGCTGGGCCTTCGGCTTGCGCTTCCTTCTTCTGGAACGATAGGTTCCTCCGCAAAGGTGTTCCGGCAGCCCCTCGCCAGGTAAGACTGTATTGCTCTCAAACTCTCCGGTCTTGAGGGATGCGCCCCGCCCCCAGAGACCTTCTCCCGTGTAGCCGTTGGACCACAGCGTCCGCATTTCGTCTGCGTAGCCGTTGCGGACCGCCCAGAACGCTTTGGAGTGGTTCATCTGTTTGCAGTGCGCCAGCTCGTGCATCATCACCATTTGGACGTAGTGGAAGGGCAGCCAGCGCCCCGTAGAAGGCGATTTGAGCACCAGCTGGATGACCTCCCCGGCGTTGAAGTTACGCCCGACAAACTCCCGGTTGGGCTCGTATTCCTCCAGTGACATGACGGAGAGGTGGTGCTTTTTCATGATCGGAAGGCATTGGGCGGCGATCCGCTCCAGGAAGTCCTGGGCGATCGACTCGTCTGGGCCCTTCAACGGCTTAATGAATACGACAAGAGAGTTTGGTTGCGATTTTTTCGCGTTGATGCGCTGGATGCCAATAGGCATGATGGTCAGTTTCCCGTGTACAATATAAGAAGCTGACAAGGCTGAAGTATTCAGGCTACGTGTCAGACAAGATTACCATCCATGGAATAATGAAAACCTATTTGAGTCGATGGTTGGCGCGTTGAGATGGTGACGCACTTTGACCGACGGACGTTGTTTAAATAGAAGGTTGCCTGGGCGTTCTAAAGTTAGCGGGCCGGGCCGAACTTGGCCACCCGAAAACCATACCACACTACAAGCATATCCCCTTACCGGCAGCGTTTTCGCCATCAAGGGGATAGATATCCCAGGCACTTTATGAGGGACACGTGAGCCAACTCTAATCGCCTGGGCGAGCTTTTGGTATGCAAATAGAGACTGCAATTGTTTATATATCTTTCTCTACCTACTTAAATAGATCGCAGCGATCGGGTATTCATCAGCGCCTTCTACCGGCTCCACCAGGACCAGCAGTACCCTCTCCCCTATCAGCAAGCGACACAACCTCGCCAATACCTGCAGCCTCCTGCTCGTCTTCGAGGGCTGTGATCTCTTCGCGGCAGTCCCACCACTTCTCCTCGCTCATATCGAACGCCTTCGTCTTGATCTCCTTGATAGCCAGAGTTTCAGGCTGAATGCCTTTCCATCGTAGACTAGTCATGAGAAGCTCCTGCCACTCGTTTGACGTGCGCTGGAAGAACTCCCTCCTTGATTCAAATGGTCTAGGGTGAGGCAACCCGTCGTCCACTGAAGTCGTCGTAGTATCTGTCTCGGTGTCATCATCTGCCGATGTTGCGGTCGTCTCCGAGGTAGACTCCGAGTCGGCCGTAGACTGCTCGTCTGTCTGCTTCTTCTGCTTCTTCTCTCGTTTGCTTGGGGAACGTATCTCTTCGACCATTTCATAATCGCCGTCCTCATCCTCCTCGTCCTCTTCGTCGTCATCCTCATCGTCTTCGTCATCCTCGTCGTCATCCTCATCATCAGATCCCTGTAGTCGACATGTTAGCCCGTCGTCTATAATAAACCTTGAAGTTATACGTACCACCCAGTTCTCGACCTCTCGGTTGAATACCTCTTTGCAGCCATCCATCTTCCCCAGATCAATGGCGTACAGATCGTCAAACGTAAATTCACGGTCTCCCTTTTCGAAGGTGCCGCCATAAATGTACAGTACATCATCCTGCACAGCCAATTGGGCATTGAATCTAGGATGAGGGAATTCTATCGACACGGGCATCTCGCGCACCGGCTTGTCAGGCTCGTCTGCATCTTCGGCTTTGGCTACTTCGATTTCCATCTGGTCGGCATCTTCAACAGATGAACCTGCTTGTAGTGCTGCCAGGTTTTTGAGCAACTCCTCTTCGTTAGCTTGGGCTCGACCGCGTCTGCCAACGCGTTGATCGGCATTGGCATTCTTCTTCTGTGCTCGAGGCTTCCGAAGCCCAAGGGGGAAGAATCGATTGCGGTCAACGTTCCAGGCAAACAGCTGGTTGAAGAATTCGCTGTCGATTCCCTCCTCACTTTGCTCGACGTCGTGGACACCACCAAACATCAGACCGCGGCCTTTGTGGTAGGTCATGGTCGTTCCGGCCCTGGCCGGTGCCGGAGTGTTCGCCGGCTTCTTGCGCTTCTCCCATCGGACAGTCGGAGGTGTTCCAGGATTGGCATCTGCCGGAGGCTGCGTGATCCGCAGGAAAAAGCAGTCTTGATGAATCATCGGCTTAAGAATATTCCTCTGGCCCTGGGCTGTGCCCTTGCCCGACTTGTTCACCGACACAGTTGCCTTCACACGGGAGTACCCACCGTACAACACGGCACCTTGCTCGTGTGGCAGGAAAGTAAAGGACGATCTTGCATCCGGCTTCAGCTGTGCAGGGGGAAGAGTTGGGTTGAACCAGACGAAGTTCTAAGAATACAATCAGTATTTTGACTTATACCTCTCCTGCGAATACTTACCTGGGTGTCATATAGCCACAGATCGCTCATATACTTTGTCTGATTCGACGTATCTTGGAATCCTAGAGCCGAGTGTTAGGGGTCGGAGTATATCCTTACGGCTTGACGTTAACGTACCTCCAAACAGAATGATGTAATTCTTATAGTATGTCATTCGGTGGCCACTTCTCGCCGGCGGCGACTTTCCTTTCGTGTCTATCCGAGCCCATTCGTGACTACTGGGCTCCAGTCGCCAGAAGTCATTATAGTGGTAGAATGTGCCCTGCTTAGGACTACTGAACTCCCCACCAAAGAGGAAGACGGAGTTACTCTGGTTTCCTCCACGGCACCACGCATGGCCGGACCGCGGCAGAGGCGCATTCGGTGACGTGACGCAATGCCACTCGTCTTTGTCGGTATAATAGATGTTCAGGTCATTATAGAAGTGGGCTATGGCGCCATTGTAGTTCTCGCCGCCAAAGAGTAGCAGTTGGTTGCTATTTGAAGGAGAAGCTAACAAGGTGGCAGACGAGCGTGGCTTGGGGGGCACGTCGGAAACAGTCTCTGTGACCTTTAGGAACTGTTCCTGCTCCTTTCTGTACTGCTCCAGCACCGCTTCCAGATCGACATCTTCGGCATCGCTGCCTTCCACTTTGGCGTTCTTGACCTTTTCCTTCTTCTGGGCCTTCTTTTCTTGTTTCTGCTTCTTCTCCGCAAGCTTTGCCTTTTTGGTCTCGGCTTTGGCCCCTTTCTTGTCCTTGGCCATGGCTGTTGTTTCTGGCACTCGCTCAGATAGAATAGAACTTTGTGGGATAAGATGAGATCATGCGCCTAGCCAAAATTAAATTTTAGGCACTTCCAACATCCAACAAAGCAAGTGGGCAACCAGAGCAACAATACTCTACTCTGGGCCTAGGAACCATATCAAAAAGGAGAATAGAAATCAAATACCAGGGATGGTATCTTCAGCTTGCTCCTTCTGGTAAACTCAGACTCATGAAAAGCTGAGGAATTGAACCATGACAAATATTGACCCCTCTATTTGGATTTCGGTATAGCACCTGAGCCCCCTCTGGCCCCACCCCCACTAAGAAGCGTTTTGCGCAGGGCAGACTACTGGACTACTTCGACCAAGATTCCCCCAATTCCCCCATCACTCCAAACCTAACTAAGGTAAGTATTCAACGGGCCTATCGATTATCGATTGGTGATAGCTCACGAGAAATTTCTAAGGTGACCAAAGCATCTAATTCCCGCACTGCTGCAACACCAGCGCCTCTTTTTCCCATCTTCTCGAGAATATGGAAGTCTAATTGCATATCACTGCATATTCCCGCTTTCTTTCCGCCCACCCGACATGAACCTGGCAAGCGACGGCCCCATTCGAACACACCCCGCCCAGCGGTGACAACGATCCGCCATAGCAGGTTGGAAGCTGATAGCGTAGGGACCCAACAAACAACACCCTGGCGCAGCCGCCCCCAGCTCCTCCAAGCGAAAAAAAAAAAAATCAGATCGCGCCAACAGCAGTTCGGTTCTGAAGATATGATTTAAGGAAACCTTCAGCTGTTTTTATTGTCGCCATATAACGGTTGAAAAGCAAGACTGCTGTTGGCTGCACCACCACCAACCTTGTCTCCCCCAGAGGAGCTCGGTGCCTACATATACCACGCAGGCGCTACTCGTTGTATAGACGTCCGGAACTTAGCAGCACTCTACGTTCACCATGGCTACTTCTACAGGCTACGTTACACAGAGCCCAGCCTCTCAGCCACAAGCTACGCACTCCGTGGGCGAAAAGAGGAAGAACGGCATGGAGGCTATCGAAGACATAATTTACGGTTCGGTACGTTATATATACTCCTTGCGTGAACAAACAGGTGCTTACCATATCGCAGGCTGCCGGCATTATTGGGAAATACATCGAGTACCCTTTTGATACCGTCAAGGTTCGGCTGCAGTCTCAGCCGGATCATCTTCCACTACGTTACCACGGTCCGTTGGATTGTTTTCGACAATCCATTCGAGCGGACGGTGTCTTGGGCCTTTACCGTGGCATAAGTGCGCCTTTGGTTGGGGCTGCAGCCGAGACAAGCAGCTTGTTCTTCTTCGAGCGCCTGGGAAGAGAGACTGTGTATGCCAGCGGGCTATATGCTAGGGACACAGTCCTACCATTGCCTGCATTATGGTTCACAGGGGCTTTCTCTGGGACTTTCACCTCGTTTGTGTTGACGCCTATCGAGTTGGTGAAATGCAAAATTCAAGTCCCAGCCCCGACGGCTGGCGGTGTCAGACAAAAGCCCCCAGGTGTGCTGTCCGTCATCAAGGATGTATACAAGCATGATGGGCTCAGGGGCTTTTGGCACGGGCAGATGGGCACCTTTCTGCGCGAGGCTGGTGGGTGTGCTGCATGGTTTGGCTCTAAGGAGACGACCACCAAACTCTTCTATGTGCTGAATGAACGCGGCATCCAGACACAGGCAGAGAAGGATGCGCTGCGTACGGAATCATTGCCCCTTTGGCAGCAAGCTATTGCTGGTGCCTCGGCTGGTATGTCGTACAACTTCCTTTTCTTTCCAGCAGACACCATCAAGTCGCGCATGCAAACGACAGCCGTCGGGGGAACTGCCGTGAAGAAGACGTTTATGCAGGAAGGCCGGGCTTTATGGCACCAGCATGGTCTGCATGGAATGTACCGTGGCTGTGGCATCACGGTACTTCGCTCCGCGCCGAGCTCGGCATTCATCTTCATGGTCTATGATGGGCTGAAAAAGTATTTCCCACTTGGGGCAGCAGCGCCTTAAGAATTGAACCAGAGGCCAGAAATTGCCCTGGAAATGGCTATATATTCCCCTTTCTGGCACCCAACCTGTATAGGGCCGTCGCAATACATATAGGGTAAGGGCTCCGAACTACGAAATAGTAAGAAGCTACGGGTGTCCAGACCTCGCAATGCTGCTTCGGGGATTCCCAGGTCTTTTAACGGGCGAGGGGAGTGACAGGACGGTCCTGTATGAGCGTCGAAGGACCGGGATACAGCAGGGACTGGATCCACGAGACGTCACTCCGATATGATGTGTGATGAATGTTGGCGTTCGTGGCGTTGGATGCAGCATAGACAACTTGGGCGTATCTGGCGTATTTTACAGCATTATGCACGATATCCATGATATGTGTCAAATAGAGTATTAGAGTAAATCACTTCAATTGGCTTCGATTAAGTCTGTCATGCCGGGCTAAAAATCATTCATGAAATCCTCTTTCCCCCTCTTGAGCTAAAGGGGGCAATGTAGAGTGCAGCTCGTTGCAGGCCCTGAGGACCATAAACTACACAAGTCCAACTTATTCATTGCGCTTCTTCAACAGATCCTCATCCGTAATCTTCCAGTTGTTCAAGTAGCCCACGCCCGTGTTCAGGTACGTCGCAAATGACAGCCAAGCGACGTAGGGCACGAAGCACCAGCCGGCGACCGTGTCCATCTGGAAAAACTGGTAGGTCAGGTACGAGTTGATGCCGAGCAGCGCGACAATGTCGACGAGGGCGGCGACGGGCTTGCGCGCGCCGAAGAAGAGCGGCATCCAGGCCAGGTTGAGCCCGAGCTGGATCGTGTAGAGGGTCGCGGCGTGCTTGGCGTCGCGCACGCCCTCGACGCTCGACGTCAGCGGGTTCAGGCCCGCCGTGATGGCCCGGTGCGCCGCATAGCCCATCAGGCCGTACAGCGTCGTCCACGCGGGGCCGAAGACTTGGGGAGGGGGCGCAGCGGGGGCTGCTTCATCAGGCGGTAGGTGTCTTGGGTTTTGCTAACTGCACGTCGTGGAGATATACGGTTAGGGAACAATACTGCATTGCGTATGCTACACTCAAACCAAAGGAGAAAGAGCGCGCGCGCTGGCTCAATTGGCTTGGTGGGAGCGGGACGGTGAAGTTTGCTTACGACGAGTGCTAAAGCCTACACCTGTTCCCAAGGCGATGGGCAGCAGGACCGAGGCTGCTGCATTGGAGAAGACCTGGTGAGGTATCGTGATCTGGGGGATGTAGGTCGTCATGGTGGCGGGCGATTCTTAGACTAGGCGAAGATATCTGCAATTGGCATGTACAAATTATGTGGTAGTTATGGGCAATGACCTGGCGTGCTGGCGTGCTGGCGTGCTGTGGTTATTGTATAAATATCACCGAGACTGGCAACAAAGTGGGATGGGCAGCTGGTCGTACGAGGGAGCTTCTGGAGCTGTCCGTTCCAATGGATGACGTATGGGTCAGTTGGGCCCTGGCTAGAGCCGCGGTACCTGCAGTCAAGCGGAGCTGGCTATGGATTGATGTCCAATTAATAAAGGAGATATCGCCATGCGGCCATCGGAATGGATCTGGTTTGCCTGGTTTGGACGATACCAATTAGCATACTGTAACGACAGCAATGGAACAACAATGGAGTATGTACCAATGCTCATCAAGCAGAGGCTTGACAGGCTGCACACACATATGGCTGATTTATGTCCTATCAGATCGAGATTTGTTACCACAGAAGTCGTGTGAGAGTACTGAACGCCCATTATTATATTGAGGCATGGGTTTCACAGGTGTACCAAGTGCCGAATAGAGGGCGTCCCAGCAGTACCGACGATGACAGCAAGGTACCAGGCATCCATCAATTGGTACATAACATGGATGAACACACCACCAGTGCAACTTCTACAAGACTCGAGTCTGGTGATCACTACCAGCTCAACTATCCACGATGCTCGTTGGGTACGCGTGGTCTGCCTCGCATCAAGCTATTTCTGCTAGTGGGTATCAATCTGCTACTTCCATTAGGTTAAGAGGTACCTAGAGATTTATGCTTCTGTCAGCGCCCGGTAAGTTTGAAAGGTGTTGATCGCATCCGGGATTCCTCTTCTAAATGTTCAGTTTACCTGTGATACGAGAGCATTAATCAACATATCCATTGACCACTTCCATCAACGAATTTGATACTTGATCAGAGGCAGCTGGAATTTACCTAAAGGTAATGTACGTTTTTCGATAACAGGTACTTCCTTACCAATCAACATTCTGTATCGATGTTCCGTTAATCCCGAACCGACCGCTGGCAGCCGCTACCGTGCAGGTGACACAGCTGCCAGCCAGTCACCCAGCCTCCACAATTAATTACTTAGGTAAGCGACTAACGTCGATCCTCCAGAAGCCATCGGGCCAGTCGCGTCAGCCTCCACCCTTTGTTCTCTCAGCAAAGACATCGTCGCCTCTTGTCGATGTTCAGCTAAAAGGAACCGATAACCTCCATACTCTTGGGACCTCGCGCCCATCTAGGAGTGCTATCGTATTCGACTCATTTACCATTACAGTTCGTCTATCCTTTCCCGTCAATTACCCTTCTCAAGTCATTCCATTACCAGGTCACGTCGTTTCTGTTGTAGTGCGCCTATCTGCTATTGAATGCTCTCCCCGGCTCCTGGACCTCTCTCTTCATCATCAATCAATCAAACAAACAATCACCATGACGCTCCCCCCAGAAACAAAAGCCTTCCTCTGCACAGTTGCTCTACTTCCCTTCTACTTCTCTTGCTATACATGAGATCGATTGCTTATCGCATAGCTTGCGTTTCCGAGCCTTCTCATTCTTTTATTTGGCTTCCCATCAGCCGATCCCATCTTCGTTTTACATCTTAAAATGCCCATATTTGCCCTTCTTACCATTATCTCTTCTCTTGTCACCTTCAAACTTTGGTCAGAATGATTTCTCTAACAGCAATCGCTTTGCCAAACAGCAGGCATCAAGCTCCTTTGTTCCGACAATCCCGTGGCTTCACTTGAGGAGCAAACCATTCCGATCGCCCAGCGAATTGCCAAGCTACCTAGCCTACGAGGAAGACATACAAGAGATTTCCGAAGGAACGAAACGGGACGTGCCACAGAAGCTCTTGAAGCACCAAGCGCAGCGCAATGGATTCCTACAACACCTACCGAGACCGCGAGCGGGACGTTCCAGGCCGGTCGCCGGTTCGCGAGTGGGATAGTCGTGATGACCGGAAACCTGAACGTAGCGGCGACAGCTTCTTTCGCGGTCGCTCACCTGGTGCGTAACGTGAAATTCATTCTGTCAATTGGCTGCCCCCATCTTCCTCCCTTTTCACAACACATTTCTCCAGTACGTGGCTAACTTACCTAGGCTACGACCGTAATCGTCGAGGGCGATCCCGCTCACCTCCGTCTGTAGACCGCTACGAACCCCGAGCTCGAGGTCGTGATGACTATGTCGCCCCCCGCGACCGCGATGAAAGGCCTCGGCGCGTTACCTCACCGCCCGCCAACATCGACCGTTATGTTCCGGGCCAAACAAGCGCCGAGCCTCCAGCACCGACCGTTAATCCTCTCACAGACCCTTCTAAGCTTCCTTTCCAGGTTGGCTTCTCTTATTTTGGAGAATGGTGGAGAGCAAACGAGAAGATCAAGGAGGAGAAGGAGCGCGCCCGCACTGGTCGCCGCCGAGACTCTGAGCGTCCTCGTGGCCGTGAGACCCAAGAAGATCGCGACAAGGAGAAGGCTAGAATACAGGCGGCATATGACTCCTACCGAGAAGACCTCCAGGCAAAGATGGCTAGAACCTTCGTGTCTGAGCATAAGAAGGAGCAGTGGTTTAGGGAGCGTTACGTTCCCGAAGTTCGGGATGCGTTCCGGGCGCAGGTCAATGAGTTCCGTCGTGGAGCTTACAGTCAATGGGGAGCAAGACATAGAGTCTGGTACTTTTGACGACTTCTCCTTGGAAGGCTTGCCAAAGAGTGAGACCAGTGGCGGTCTAGCCGAAAAGGAGGAAGGCGAGGCCACAGCATCCAATGAGGTCCTTGGTGTCGGTGACTTGGCTCCTGCCAATGGAAACGATATTCGTGACGAGAACCTTTACCAGCCAACCCTTCTCATCAAGACAATAGCTCCTCACGTCAGTCGTCAAAACTTGGAGGCTTTCTGCCGAGAGAATCTTGGCGAAGAAGAAGGTGGCTTCAAGTGGCTCTCTTTGAGTGACCCCAACCCTAGCAAGCGATATCACAGAATGGGTTGGGTCATGCTTCACCCTGCTTCTGATGCGGCTGCCCCTGCGGAGCGCAGCGACCCCAAAGACGAAGACGGCGATGTGGAAATAAAATCTCCTGCGCCGCCGGTCTCGACGGCCGATAAGGCTTTAGAAGCCGTCAACGGGAAGACGGTAAAGGACGAAGTGCGTGGTGACTTTGTTTGTCACGTCGGCGTTCACAACCCACCCAGCAATCCTCGCAAGAAGGCTCTGTGGGATCTTTTCTCAGCACCAGAGAGGATCGAGAAGGATTTGAACCTGGTCAAGCGGTTGGTGAACAAGTTTGAGGAGGATTTTGGTTCCGACTTCAACGCGACACTCAAGATCGAGGAGCGCACCGAGGATCTCAAAAATGCCGGTCGCCTTCAACCTGCCGGCCCTGTGTCTCCATCGAGAAAGCCCAAAAAGGAACGCAACCTCGACCTGGACATGGATGAAGGCGAGGAAGGGGAGATGGAAGACGATGAGGACGAGGGCGCCGTTGATGATGAGATCGACGACGAAGATCTCCTGATGAAGAAGAAGCAGCTTGACCTGATGATCGAGTATCTCCGACGAGTCTTCAACTTCTGTTTCTTCTGCGTGTTCGAGAGTGATTCGATCCATGAGTTGACTAGGAAATGCCCCGGCGGCCACCTCCGTCGCCCCCGCAGCACTCTTTCTACGGCTGCCAAGAATGTGGCGAGAGCGACCGTTAACGGTGAGCCGTTCCCGTCCAAGAAGCGCGAGGTCAAGGATGAGGAAGAGGGTGAAGCCCCTGAGCCTGACCGCAAACCTCGCGCATCTAAGTCAGAGCAGCAACTGGAACGCGCATACAAGTGGGTCAAGACTTTTGAGGACAAGATCATGCAGATACTCGAACCCGAGTCGGTAGATATCCGCAAGCTTGGTGGAAAGTCCACAGAAGATGCTCTGGCTGAGGAGTTGTTGAAGTTCGTCAAGCAAGAGGATGAGCACAAGTGGAGATGCAAAGTTCCAGAGTGTACCAAACTGTTCAAAGAAGAGCACTTCTGGAAGAAACACGTCGAGAAACGCCACGCTGACTGGCTGGATCAGATCAAACATGAGGTGAGTCCCTTACCAAAAACCTACTTATCAAAGTGCCCAACTAACGTAAGCAGTTCAACCTCATCAATGCATATGTGCTTGACCCAGCACATATCGCTCCTTCTCGGACAGACGCCAACTCTAATGGCCACTTCCCCCCTTCCAATGGCCAAACTCAGCAAGGTACCCCACGTGGTTTCAATCTGCATAACTTCACAATGAACAATGTGATGCCACCCTTCCCTGGTTTCCCTGGTCTACCGGGTATGCCTCCGTTGTTCACAGGTGGTCACCCCATGCAAGCCCCCGGTTGGAACGCCGGGGGTGACGACCGCGGGGCGGGGCCTATTCGTAGAGGTGGCGGTCCCGGTGGTAATCGTTTCAATAACCGAAGCGGCCCGTATGACAGGCGTCAACAACCAGGCCGCTGGGGCCAAGATGGTCAGGGAGCTGGCCGTGGTCGAGGTGGTGCAGGCAGGTGGGGTGATGGCGCAGCAGGAGGTGCAGCTGTCGGCCCCCGTGAAGCTGTTCAAGGTCGTAGTCTTAAGAGCTACGAAGATCTCGATCACGTAGCATGGGGGGCGGCGGCGAGTTGAACTACTAGAGAGGTTCCACTCCCAAAATCCACGTGTCGCGCTTGAAAGCTCAATCTTCAGAGGCCAACATTGGAACTTCAGTCCACGGCTCTGGTGATATTGAGTATGGCGGACTGAGTTGGGACGGCGTTAAACTAGCCCTTCGGCCTTCGACGCGTATGATGTAGCTTGCATCGATTCGGAGAGAAGCAAATGTTAGATGGCTCTGCGTCATGTGTATGGGAATAGGGTCGGGCGTTGATTTTTCGAGTGTTTCTTTTCTTTTCTATTGCGGTCGAACTCCCAGGACCAAAACTTGCCAACCACTGAAGGCAAGATTGGTGAAAACATCTCTTCATATCAAGATTGATCAACGCATGGACTGCGTAGAAGACGCCTACTTGTAGCAATATAAACACATAGTTTAGACAATGAGCTGAACGTTTCATTTTTAGTCTCCTATATGATCCCCTAGTGTTTTGTCAGTTGCCTACTACACACTTTATTGTATGTGAGTTGACTAGATCGATGTGAGTGCTAACCCATTTGACCAAGAACAAACTGCATTGGGCTTTCAAGGAGATTGACTATCTATACCCAATATTACTTCTTACTTCTAAACCCAGCAAGTATCTCTCCATTTACCAAAAGCAACGAGATGTTCACTTACTTCATTTGTTCTTTTGAGGTAATTCAACATCATAAGCCCGGGTAAGCCCCCCTGCTTCTATGATAAGATTGCTTGAGTATGTAGAAGCAGTTGCAGTTCAAATCAACACTGGCTCTTGGGTTAATCGTCCGTCAGTCGCCTGTCGAATTGGTAAGACTGGTGTAAGTAGCAGTCACTCAACACAGAAAGTCCACAATAATGAATTGTGCAAAAAAAGATAGCAAAAACATACAACACCGGGGATTCCCAGATCGTCACCGACTCTAGTACTAATCCGGCGCTTCTCAGCTTATTTAGGGGAGAGCGGACGGGATCCCAAGTTCTCTGAGGGCTGTGGTCGTATGTGACAGTTTCTCAATTGTGAAGGCCTATAACGAGACCGTGCCGGTAGGAGATACCTATCCAGACGAACGGTGACTTTCGTAGTGCAGAGAATCTTATGGTCGAGGGAGGGATCCTTACATGGCTGGAGGCATGATAACTATATTGTATCTTCGGTGATGGCAGAAGAAGACCTCCTTAAGGCCCAGCAAGACTCACGAGGAAAAGTTTGGTATGGTGGAAAATCAATATTTCTCAGTAAGAAGCTTTGAGCGCCAGCGAGCTAGTTACCCATGGCGGTGGTGGTTCCTATATGTTTCGATCGAAAAGAGATACACGTGGATTGCTGTACGAGCGCAGCTGTGCTTCTGCCAGTAGTCGAGGTGACATGAACCTCGATGGCACTCTCGCAACAGCCCCTAAGTTGGTGATAACAACTCCAGTGGGGACGGATGGAATGAGCGCGACATAGTTGGGGAGAGAAGGGCATGTCTGACAGACCCTGGACGTGCCAACTATAGTGGGCGAGTGCCGAAGGAGACAAGATGCCCTGAATCAACCAAGATGTCACCTACAGTAGAGGTCACTTCGTATTGGTTGGCAAGGATGAAGAAATATGGAAGCGGGAAAGCACCACTGCAGAGATACCCGCAGGTCTCGGGTCGAGACTGATTAGGCTCTGTTCTGTCATTTACACCAGTTTGGTAGCCAATAGTCTATGAGGTTTGGTCCTGTCCTCTGGTTGGGAAGAGCCGGCTCGCTGCTCCGGACAGGTCGAATCGGTATATATGACCGAAAGGGGCTACGGCTGTGTACCGGGAAATACCTACAAGCCAACGGATTCTGAGTGCTGTACCGCTGGTTCGTTGTTAGCCGTTGTGATGAGATGGTCAGTCCTGCTGCTGCTTGCTGAGGAATGGTCTGGTCGTATATAGCGTGCCAAGTGGTTTTGTATGGAGTAAGGGAGTTGCATTTTTGGCCCATTCTTCGTCGTCGGCTGGGCCCAATGAGAGAGTGGCGTGGCATCGAAAGATGCTGCCTGTATCACCCGAAGGGAAGAGAAGAGGAATGAGCTCTGGAGGAGCAGCATACGCCCTGCCAACCCGTGCGTGATGTTTGTTTGCTGCCACACATAAAATTGCACCGGCGAATTGTTCTAGTCCCAATTGCTCGGAAGCAAGGTATGACGCGGAATCGCAAATGGTTGGCCGAGAACACCTGTTATTGCCGAAGTCGCATATATCGCATATACAGTTTATGTCAGTCAGGTATGCTTCCATAGCGGTGCCCCATCATTTCTCAGGCACCTGTTTTTTATGATTGGATGCGGGCTCGGTCTGACACGCCGCCATGTCTCATTTTCGGCTCGGTGTCCATGATGGTGGTTCCGTCGTCAAGGCTTCTGCATTCTTCCATGGCTCATTGGTCGGATTGGGGCCTCAAAGCTTAATGGGATGGACCGGTAGGGCTGAACCATCATCGCATCTCCTGAGATGGAATACGTAGCAAATAGTCGTATCTGCGTGTGCTCTTACGTGTCCCCGGCAGAGGGGGAAACCACAATTCGTGTTTACGATCTGTTCGTCACCCAGCCCGGGAGATCTAAGCTCTCGCAGAGGTATGGTGGAGAGCCAGCCAAGCCATCGCGTATCAGACACAAGCGACAGGTCTCCTCGTGCATAGTCACCCGAGACAATTTCCAAAGATCCGAATCAATTGAAAAAGTCCATCTGGGTCACGACCAATTGGTTTCATTGGCAGACCGACAGACAGCAGCAGCCTCCCTCTCATAGCCCTAATTGTGGAGGACAGATCTGCACCGTGATACAATGGCCAAAGCTCTTGCTCCGGATTGGACTGACCAGATAGGAAACAGATGACAATACGAACTGGGCCCGAGGACTTCATTACGTAGATAAGTGGTGATGCATAGGTAGGTTGTCATGCTGCAGATCAAGAGCCACGGTTGACGGGAGCAATTGGCAATTCGTTCAGCGGCCTCAGTCCAAGCTGACCTCACAGGTAGGCTAAGCCATTAGCACGTATTAAGGACCACCTGTATGGGAGGTACTGGTGCAGCACCAAGAGCTCCTAGCCACCATGCGCAGTCGCCATTGGACACAGTAATCATCTCTCTGGCCAGCGATGGGGGTGGCTGAGGCCAATGGCCATATTGCGGTTGGCCACCGGAGGAATTGTTTCGGAGAGATTCGAACACAATCGCTCCATCTTGACTTTTGTTTTGATCGCTTGTGCTCTTCATTCAAAGCATCTGTTATTTCGCATGAGTACCTACATACACACCTGTCCTGAGCTCGGAGACATTCCGCTCCCTCGGCGACTCGGCAATAAGTGCGTATAGTACTCCGTATCGTAGTAGCAAAACGAACTCGGTCAAGACTCATACAAGTGGAAACGGGCTAATAATGGGAGATGGAAAACGGGCTGATTAATTGCCCATGGTGCATGGCTAACCTATCTCATACCCCTGTATCCAGCAGTGAGCACACCAAAGGCTTGGCGCGCCACCACCGGTGCAAGTAGTCCAAACTGATAAATCAACAAGGGCAGGACCAGGGCCCCCAGGACCGACCCAATGCAAAGGATATTGGTAAGCATCCCTGCAGTGACGTCCCGGCCGTCTGTCGCTTCTCACTTGACGCGTGCCGCGAATCGCTCTCCTACCGATCAATGGTTGTAGCGTTTGAGGCAAGTTTGGGATGGAGGAGGTCCCTGGATTTAATGCCAAAGAAAATCTGGGGGACGCGTCATCGTGCCGACGTCGTGCGAGAAACGACGCATACACAGGATAAGCAACACCACCACGTAGGCGAAATGAAACAAAAGCGTGATGGCCCGGCCCGGGTCAACGTCCGTAAAGTCCGAGAGAACAGTTCAGTTGGGAAAATGGGAAATCGGTTGTCGGGGTGGATTGGGATTGGACTGGATTAGATTGTTTTCATGGGAATGGGATGTTTCCTTCTCTCAGCTCGCTTTCGCTTACAGCAACATGGGACCATGTCTCTCTCTGAGTCTCTCTGTTAAGGCTGTGCCTGCAGCACATAGGAGCATGGGTGGAGATGACCCTTTGGAGCTGTTAGCAGCTGTTTAGCAGGAACTGAGCATCGCCGTACAAACCTCACATGCTCGCTAACGCGATCGCAACAGGGCTAAGAATGGCCGGAGGTGGTGCAGACTAACAGTGGAGAGTCCTGGGCTCTTGATCCTCCGGCGGGAGGTCAATCAACCAAAAAAAAGTCCTAGAGGATCCTCACAGCCCAGCTTCGCCGTCGACTAGCGCCCTTGCTCGTCCGGACCCCTGTCGGTACGAAGGTACAATTCTAGGCAGCAACTCAAGCAATCCCAACGACGGTTGAAGGAGCACCTCAATTGATCATTCCCTTCGTTCCCTTCCTACCTCCAACCCGTTTCCTCTCCCACGACACTCCTGTTAACTCGTTTGTGTCCTCGAACCTCATCCGTTGCGTGTATCATCAACCCGAGGCTCTCAAGGCTGCCACATTTCCTGCATTCTAGCTGTTTATCCACTGGAGAGGGGGAAAAGTAAGCCAGATAAACCTCCAGTCGTTAAAGCTACCCACCCCCGTCATCCGTTGTTGTCTAAATACCCTCACTCTCGTTACTCTTTCAGACTCACCCTTCTGAGCCTATATTTTCGAGCAAACAAATTGCTGCTGGTATACCGAGATACTCACTATTCTTCTGCTCATTGGTGGCATGCTCTCGTGAAACCACACGGGTTCATTTGAGTTTCTGATTCACCTGGATCTTCCCACGTTTGCGTCGGGGCCATATCTGACTGGAGAGATTCGGACTGTCGAATCTCGAGCTGCTATCTTGAGCTGTTGCCCAATTCTACCCGTTTTGTTGTTGCGCCTTGGAAAGTAAGGACTCTTATATATCCCTTCTGTTCCCAATTCCTAGGCCAGCCCTGTCTACGGTTGGCCCGCCGGAGTCCACGGATTGACCAATACCCCCCTACTGGGCAATTGTGATATCATCTTTGGAGTCCTCAGGCCATCCATCGCTGTGACTCACAAGCTGGGCGCGTCCTACTGCATAAGGGTGCTGACCATTCCGTCTTGACGCAGTCTCCACGGGCCATTATATCCCACTCATCTCTCGACTTATCTATAAACTACCCCACTGTCCTTGGCTTGACCTCACCGAGATCAACATGTCCTTCTCTAACCCCCGAAGGACTGCTCCGGTGACTCGTCCAGACACTGATGGTAGCAATGGCCTGAGACTTAAGACCAACCTTGCCCTCAGGAAGGGTGCTACCTTTCACTCTCCTACCACTCCTCCATCTTCTCCCCCGGCCTCTACCTTCAAGGTTCCATCACTCCCTCGTCGTTCTCAGACGAGCTTGGACGATGTGATTGACTCTCATCGTCGCCGTGTTATGATGACCTTGGGCCATATTGAGGATACTCTCAGTTCCAAGCCTGAAACCTCGACATCCCGCCGCTCTTTCCCGGACGATAGCCTCCCTGTTCCCAAGGGCTTTCTTGGCCACTCTGTCGCGGAGGCATCATCCCAGGAGCTCGGAACCATGGAGACCGAGCACGAAACCGAGAGGCGCGTCTTGCGCCCTCGTAACCGCCGTTCGTCAAGACACCACGAGTCTGACAGCGGCCTTGGTACGTCAGTGGCCTCAAAGCAATCGAGGGCGAAGGACACAAAGCCGTCTGCTATTGCCTCTGCTATCACACGGTCTGCAACTTCCGTCAAGTCGGAGAAGATGCCCCGCCTCAGTCAGCGTGCTGTGAACCGCATTCATGAGCATACGTTGAAACCATTGTTGGCCAAGCCTTCATTGAAGGAGTTTAAGCCCATTATTCTCGATTGTCCTAGAAGGATTCAGGAGAACCAGATTGTCTGTTTGAGAGACTTGGAGAAAACGCTTATCTTTATGGCACCGGTGAGTCAACTCCTAAAGGATACTGGCGTTTGGGGAAATACTTATCGGGCGTTGTGTTTAAAGGAGAGGGCCAAATCTGCCGAACTGTACCTCGACTTCTGCCTTACTTCGATTCGATGCATCCAAGCCACCGTCGAATACCTCAGCGACCGCGAGCAGACCCGACCTCACGACCGACCGTACAACAACGGTTACTTTATTGACCTAGTCGAACAGATTCGCCAACACGCCTCACAGATGCAGTCTGCCCGCGAGCGCCAGGCTGCTGGTGAGGAACTGGACGACATGGATGTCGAACCGTATGCAACTCCGTCCCCATACACAATGAACCCTCAGGCTAACTTTAGCAGCACTGATGAGGTGAAGCTCATGGGCGGAATCTCATCCAACGGCCGGCCTGCCGAGCTGGTACGTGTGAAGAAAAACGGCAAGGCCATTTCCATTGCCACCGGTCAGCCCGTCGAGGATCTCGACGAAGACACCAAGGCTCCCATTCGGTTCAAGCGTTCCATGAGCGAGCAGCTTGAAGACGAAGAGGAAATCATGCGCTCCATGGCTCGCCGCAAGAAGAACGCCGATCCCTCGGAGTACGCACCTAAAAAATGCAAAGAGCCTGGTTGCAATAAGGAATTCAAGCGACCCTGTGACCTGACCAAGCACGAGAAGACACACTCTCGTCCTTGGAAGTGCCCACACCCTACGTGCAAGTACCATGAGTATGGATGGCCTACCGAAAAGGAAATGGACCGTCATATCAACGACAAGCACTCCGCTGCGCCACCCATGTATGAATGCCTGTTCAAGCCCTGCCCGTACAAGTCCAAACGGGAGTCCAACTGCAAGCAGCACATGGAAAAGGCTCATGGCTGGACCTATGTCCGCACGAAGACCAACAAGAAGGGTGGCTCTGAGAAGGGCAGCAGTTCTGCACACCCAACCCCCATGATCCAAGGCTTTCCCACGCCCAGCAGCGAGGGAACCTCCATGATGACACCGCCTGAAGAGCCTTTGCTCAACTACCCGGACATGGACATGGACCTGGACATTTCCAACTATGCTTCTTCGGAGGAGTTCAATGCCGGTTTTGAGGACCCGGCATTATTTGACCCGGTCCTCGGCTCTGTTCCTTTCGACACGGAGATTAATCTGGAGTACTCTCCCATCGAGAACGGTACCCCTTCAACTGACGCTGGGCAGTTCGCAAGCTACAACGAGCTGAGCCCTGATGTCACTGGCCAGTTCGAGGACATCTACGGTGCTCACGTGCAACTGCCTACCCAACCCACTCAGTCTATAATTGCAATAAGGTAGCAGATATTTTCACTACCACGTTTGCCGATGAGCCGGTGCCCGCTCCAGCAGCCCACATCTCGCCCGTTGGGCACGGCAACACAATGCTCTATACTCCATCGTCAATGGCCGATGTCGACGAGGGCTTTGATGAGTTCCCCTCTGGCGACCTTGGCAATGACTTCCTTCTCTTCCCTCCCACGGGAATGGGCAAGGTGGATGAGTTTGACGCCAACCTCTTCCTCACAACTCCGAGCGTTGCTGCCGGCTTCAGCCAGCCATCGTCCCAGGACTTCAATATTGACTTTGGGCACGCCATGGACTGGACCAACGAGTACAGTTCTTTCCAGCCGCAGAACTAGGAGATTCTCGGGACTATGTATTACGACTTTGATGACGAGTGATGAAATGATTTGGAGAAAGCCATAACTTGGAGAAACTACTACAAAGTTAAGACCTTGGTGTATAAAATATTTTTAGTTTAGCGATTTACTTGAGCTTTCTCGGCTGTTTCCTAGGTTCGCTTCATCTCTTACGCCATCAGAATGAACACACACACACACACACACAAAAGTTCTGCAATGTGTCACAGCAGGGCATATCTGATCTGTTGGATTCTGGCGTTGGAATGTGGTAATCAGATATGTAGTTAGAGATGGAGAATAAGCAACTGTCTTCCCTCAATGGCCAACAAGCATTTTCAAAGTGACAACCTACGTACTGCACTGCATGGTGCTTTTGAAAAATACCTAGGTAGGTATGCTCAAAAAGTAAGGATGTCAAGTCGAGTAAACACGGGGGACAGGCCTCGGTGTGCCACATCGTTGTCGCCGTCACGGTATGTCCCCAGGGGGGGTCAGTTGCTGGAGTGCGAGTGCCATTGGGCCAGAAATACAGTGGTACTGGTACTGGTGGAGCCTTTAATTGAAAGTGCCCATTGCCCCTTCTCAGCTCCGGGCGAGCCGGCGTAATGCAAAGCCGACGGGGCCCACACATGCTAGGTTACAAAATCAGCAGCCTGGATTTTTCTACATCAAAGTCCTTCAAGCGCGCATCTACCTGCGTTCTCAACAACATACAATCCTCACCTCGAGTCACAGGGGTGATAGGCAACGCTTCAAGCCAATGCGCAATTGATTAACATGTAGCTCATTGGCTAGACTGTCAATCCGTGGACTTTTGGCGTTCATGTCCTGAACAGATGGTAAGCTCACGCATTTTTCTTCATCACCTCTTACCGCCACCACTCTCGCATGATGACCTTTCCGACTATGCCTTTTGGCTTGTCAACTATAACCATTCTTAGCTTAGGAAGAGCCGTATTAGGCCGTCCCCGGGGCCTCGAAACCCTCTCAGCCGAGCCATCTATGGCCTGCGTTGCTCCGTCCTGGCCGAGTTTGGAGGCGTGCGGGATCGTCATATGCTGCCACGCTTCCCGGTGCCGGGATGGACGACACGGTGTCTGGTGGTGAGGTGGGGATGAGCGGTGCTTATAAAACTTGGTTTCTGATCTACTTTCCCCGTACCTTGTGGTCTTGCGTTATTCGCTCGCACTGAACGTTCGCCAATTGGGATCTTTTGCTAACGGCAAATATACATAGGTTTTACTTGACCAGGCACACACCGTCCAGCACGGGCTTGTTGGCGAGCCCGGAGTCTGGAGCACATTCACGGTCGCTACTGATGCGTACCAATGTAGAGCTGGAATGGATCTACATAGTTTGATAGTAACACAGTCATTATGCCACGAGATACGCATTCGCAATCTAACCTGACTTTGGTCGCACTCTGTTGCACGTATCACCGTATCGACGCTTTCTCCCTATGTTTATGCTTGATGTCATCGAACGTAAGTGTAGATCATGTTCCGAGATGGCATGTCAATGCTTCTTTGGTTTGACAGGGGTGGTATCAATCCTGGCAACCTATGATGTCGTTGCTGCCACTATGGGACATAGATACTGGCTCGTCCTGATATGTCAATCGAGTACAGCAATTTTTACATCTCACTGTATCAACCATATTGTACTTTAGGCCATCTCCATCAAGAAACCGAAGCCATGGCAAACCTTCAGACCAGAAAACGTGACAGCCACGGCCTTGCCGACGAGTGTGTTCCAGCACCCAAGCGTTACCACACAGAAACTGCCCATGAACAACGACAGTTCAGGCAGGGACCGCATACTGAGTACTTTGAGAAGGGAGAGACGAATAATCGCTACCCAAAGGCTACAATTGATGCCATCGAAGCTCTCGACTCGGCCTTGGCAGAAACAGATCAGCCCGTCGGTAGTCTATCTACTGATCCAGTGTACATTGTCTTACGCAGCGACGGTGCGGGGGTAAGCCGGTACTCTGACGAAGCGGATCTGAGAGTCGTGGGCGTGTGCCGGAACGTCGTTGGTGCAAACTACAGAGCCCTTGAGAGCTTCAATAGGACGGTAGATTACCAGGAAGAGAAGGAGGAAGAGACGGAGGAAGAGACGGAGGAAGAGACGGAGGAAGAGACGGAGGAAGGGTGGTCAATTGAGCAAGATGCTTGCTTGCGTCTGTGTGCTGCAGACCACGTGGATGGAGACACAGAAGTGTGGGTTGAGAAGCGGCGGTTGGAAGATTGAAGCATCGCAACTTGTTGCGGGTGCCTATAGGAAGCCGCATAATATGAAGCCGGAAAGGCCCGTTATGTGTTGTTATCTAGAGAAATCGGGCTGATGTATTATGCTTTGCTATTCCCTACCATCAGAGGGCAGGCGCAGGGCAAGGCACGGTGGGTAGATCCTCATCTGAAGGAATCTGCGCTCCCTGGCTCATTGCAATGAAATGCTTGCGAATTAGCTGGATGCGACTGTTGGTGTACTCAGAGTTTGCTGGATTCCCGCACTGCAGGGTAAAGCCGTCCGAGTGGTCAACAAAGCTCTATGGCATTGGGTTTGTGTTAGTTGTCTTGCCCCTGTGTATCACTACACATATTTAATACCAGGAAACTTACGCTACAGCCCGGTAGGTTGCGCCCGAACAGGCTCCAGAAAGCATCGCCAACTGCTACTGCGCTCTTCTCGATGATGTCAAAGAAGGCCGTCATATTGTTGGTTCCAGCATCATCCGGCCCAACCCAGCTATATTCCCCCGCGAAGTACGCCTTGCCCGCCGCTTCCACGAGTTCGAGGTCGGCCTGCAGTTTGGTCGTGTCGACGGGGTAGTAATGGTCCGAGAAGATGTCCACCTCCTCGATGGCCAAGTGCGTCTGGTTGACACCATACGTCCCGTCGACGAGGAGTTTCTGCGGCGCCAGGCCTTTCACGAACCGGGCGATATCCGCGACCCAGTCCGCCGGGCAGTCCATATCGCCCCAGACGGGGCCCAGCAGCTCGTTGCCCGTCTCGTACGCGAAGATGGTCGGGTCTTCGGCGTACGTCCGGCCCGTGTAGGGGTTGCGGTGCGTCGCGACTTTGGTGACGTATTCCTTGAAGGCCGCGAGGATGGTGGCGTTGGTGTAGAACTGCTGGATCTCGGGGTTGTTTGCGTCCGCGTTCTGCGTCAGGTTCAGGCCGGCCCAGCGGAGAAAGGTGTATTTGCCTCCGTGGTAGTAGTCCTATCTTGGGCGTCAATAAACCGGCATCCTACAGACCTGATAAAGAGTCCGTGTACTAAGTAGGAAGTGGAGAAAAGGGGGTGGAAGAGCGGCACTTGTCCTTCTTACAAAGTTGTCAATCAAAGGCACCATGAGACGGATTCCGTACTGGCCAGCCTGGTACACGGCCCAGTCAATGGAGGCGAACGCGGCCTCGTTCACCACGCCCGGCGTCGGCATCACGCTGAGCGGGTTGCCCAGGCTGATCCCCAGCGTGTGCGACCGGATAATGGTCCCGCCTAGCGCTTTCACCGTCGCCAGTACGTCGGTGACGCGGCCCTTGGTCGGGTAGCTCGACTTGGAGGCGGGATCATACGGGTCGCCCGCGGGCGGCACGACGTTCTCGTCCAGGCCCAGCCAGTACACGTTGGGGCCTACGGCCTTCCACGGCTTCCCGTCGACCAGCAGGGTCGAGCCCGTGCGTGTCACGGCGGACAGGGCGGTAGTGCCGTTGGCTGCTGCGGCGGCGGGTCGGCTCGCGGCAGCATCCGCTGTTGTTTTTGTTGTTGCTGCTGCTGCCGCCGCCAACAGGTAGAGTGGCCACATGCAGGATCTCATGGTTCGGATGAAGGAGAGCTCGGACGGATAGGAATTTTATGGGAAGCAATACTCTTAATGATGCCCGAGTCCTGACGTTGCAAACACTACGTACTTCTTTTTATATATATATATAACTGCGTGACTGAACCCTTTACCGGAAAATGCGGTTGTGTATGTAGCCCAGGTGAGGGGTAAGAAACAAGCACTTCCAAAAGTGCATTTCTTCTTGAAGATGGAATCGCTGCATGAGGCTCCGAGTGGTCGTTGATGCAGGGAGACGGAAGACTGATGCCCGTGGCCTGGCCCGGGTTAGCTAAGAACCCCGAAGATATCTATGTTTCGTTTCATATCGCCATACTATCTCCGTGCGTTATTGATGGATGATGTCTAGGTAACCAGACGATTGTAAACTGATTCGTTTATCAAGCTGCTATGTCTGCAGAAGAGCTCGCATGTTGTTGTTGTACGCTTCTGTGTCGAGTACCTAGACAACTGCCGGACTGAAAAGGAACATTGAAACAAACAACACCAGTTGAAATTACCATTGCAAAGCATCTAGCCTCCCCCTACCTAGCTACATTCATATGTACCTAAGTACGTACAGAAGCCCCTCCAGAAAGGTTCCATCTGCCTCATTCTGCATCACAGCGGCGGCCGCCAGCATGTGCTAGGGTTGTTTGAGAGTTGCCTAGAGTTGCCAAGGCCGTGTTCCTTTGATTGCCTAGAACACGCTGCACTCGCAGAAGGGTCTGGGGAAGGCGCGGTCACTTGCATTTGGCGTGACGGTATCCGTACCTAAATAAGATCGAATGCAATGACGAGTCGCTGGTGGAGCACGGGCTTCCACTGACGGGCCAAACCAATCAACAAGGCCTGTTTCATCGTTTCATCGTAACATGAGAAGAAGAAGCTTTGTTCAGATATCCACAACCAAGGTGAACACTACAGTAGGTAGCTGTAACCGGCCGGCGATCTTACTAAGGTCCAGGTACATGTCGCCTGCCCTGCATGGATGGTTTGGAATTTGCTACCGAGTACTCACTCCCTGGCATTATTTACATATGACCAATCCATCTCCTTTTTTTTTCTCCTCTCCTTCATAAAAGACCAACACATCTCCCGCTCCAGAGTCCGCCTCGTCCAGCGTTACCAATGTGTACATCATGTTGGTACGATTCTACGCGAGGACCCCCCGCCTTATAGCGGCACTCCTCGTACTCTGTCTGCTGCTGAACACTGCGCAAGCTTCCACGGGCGATCAATTGCCTGAGTTCCGAGAGTGCGTCAAGGTACGTACAAACCAAACCAAACCCACTTCCTCTTTGCGCATGCCACATAACGTCCCGAGATGGACCAGAACTGACTTGGGACCCTCTCCATCTCAGATCTGCAAAAGAGAGAACTGCTACTCTGAGAAGCCGACCCCCATTCGTAAGACTGCAATGCCGCAAACCCTCGCCCGATCCGAGGTGTCCGATCCTGTCCCGCGAAGCTGACCGGCTGCGATTCTAGCTCTCCATCGCCGTCTCCTCTTGTGGACTTGCCCGCAAGAATGCGACCATACCTGTCAACACATCGTGACTGCGAAGCGAGTCGCGCGCGGTGAAACCGTCACCCAGTTCCATGGCAAATGGCCCTTCGTCCGGGTGCTGGGCATGCAGGAGCCCTTCAGCGTGCTGTTCAGCGTCGGCAACTTCCTCGCGCACCACAATGGCCTTGCCAAGCTGAGAGCCGAGATCCCCGCCAGCTACCACCTCCGACCCTACTATGAACTGTTCGCCTACTTCGGCATGACGGCCTGGGTCTTCAGCACCATCTTCCACATTCGCGACTTCGCTGCGACCGAGCAGATGGACTATCTCGCAGCTGGGGCGGATGTTCTGTATGGCATGTACTACACACCGATGCTGGTGTTCCGCGTCGAAAGGCCAACCCCACGCAGGCGGAGCCTGCTGAGGCTCTGGACGATACTCTGCTGCAGTCTGTATGCCTGTCACGTTCTCTATCTTAAGATGTGGAAGTGGGACTATGGCTATAACATGACTGCCAACGTCGTAGTTGGCCTGACACAGAACACGATCTTGACGTACTGGAGTTATAGGCAATACAGAGAAATTCGGCAGCTTTGGACGATATTGCCCGGTCTTTCCGTAGCCTGGCTCATGATGGCTATGAGTTTGGAGTTGCTAGACTTCCCCTCCGTTATGGGGGGCGATAGATGCACATAGCCTGTGGCATCTCGGGACTATCTTCCCTGCTATTGTGTGGTATCGGTAAGTATTGGCCAGCCAGTCTCTGGTATAGTTCACAATGACTAACATGAACACAGTTTCTTAGTCAAGGACGCCCAAGAGGACATTGCGAGCAATGCAAAGTTGAAATTCTAAGGCCGTTGTCATACATGAATTTGGTTAGCTGCGTGCCAGAACACGCTGGGCTTGGAAACGCTTGGTCTACTATCGTTTAACCATGGGTTTATGAGGAGTCTAGGTCGTTATATCCCCTTGTAGTTTTACGATCAGGTTGGCGGAAGCTTGATCAACGTGAAAAATAGACAAAACGTAATTAATGAAACCTAAATCTCACTACAGTCAATTACTATAATCGTTAGTTCGGGATATGTCTGGTGAGGTGAATGACTTTTAAGGCAGGTTAACCCTCTTGATACATCCAACTGGTATAAATATACCATAGGGTTTAGCTGATTCCTTCTTCGTTGTTATATTCGACTATTCCGTCGCCATTTATACAGCTATCCTGCCAGCGGTTGTGATTGGCCATGGGGTTGCCATCCATTCCGGTGATGGGCAAATGTATGTATGCAATCGCCTGTGAAAATTGGAGGATCGTTCGGCCGATGCTCCGGCGGGGCAGGCGGTGTGTAAACAAAAAAATCCCCTACTGGAAGTAGCCGCAAATTGATGGGGACGGGCAGTTTTGCGGGCAGTAAATCAAGCGGAACTCGAACTAGACCCCCCGGCTCAGGTGCCCTCCAAGAAAAATTGTGCCTGACGACGCAAAGTAAAGCGGCGCGCGCCAAACAGACATCTCTGCCTGTCTTTTCGTCCTTCTCATCCCCATTTCCTAGACTCGCAAAAAGACCATCTCAAAATGTCTGGTCCCGAGGACGTCGCCGCTGCTGAGCTTGCGCTCAAGGGCATGGCCCATTCCGAGCAGCATTACTTCAACAGGTAAGTTCATATCGTTGGATTCCGCTGCCCCTCCTCGCCGTCTATCCAAGTACTGCGCTTCCAGATTGAACACGATCACTGACCTTTGGTGTGAAACAGTTACAACCACCATGGTAAGCCCTTGTCTCCGGCATGGCTCGATGCTATTTTCTCGATTTGGTGCTAACCTCAGTGTTCTTTTTTGCAGGAATCCACGAGGAGATGTTGGTATGTACTTGCGGTTCCCTCAGCCTTTGCGACTTGCAGCCCAGCTAATAGACGGCGATCCTCTACCATAGAAAGACGAAGTCCGCACGAAATCGTACATGAATGCGATCGTCCAGAACAAGCATTTGTTCAAGGACAAGGTCGTCCTGGATGTTGGCTGCGGTACCGCCATTCTCTCCATGTTCGCTGCTAAGGCCGGCGCAAAACATGTCATTGGCGTCGATATGTCCACGATCATCTTCAAGGCCCGGGAGATCGTCGAGAAGAACGGCTTGTCTGACAAGATCACCCTCATCCAGGGTAAGATGGAGGAGATTGAGCTGCCTTTCCCCAAGGTGGACATCATCATCTCAGAGTGGATGGGCTACTTCTTGCTGTACGAGTCCATGCTCGACACCGTGCTCTACGCCCGTGACAGATACCTGAACAAGGATGGTCTGATCTTCCCCGACAAGGCCACCATCTTCATGTGTGGTATCGAAGACGGTGATTACAAAGACGAGAAAATAGGATGTAAGTTTGCCGGATTACTGCGCCAAAGTTATAACTAAATGCTGACTTTCTGTAGTTTGGGACAACGTCTACGGCTTCGACTACACACCCCTGAAGCACACCGCCCTTTCCGAGCCCCTCGTTGACACAGTTGAGGTCAAGGCGGCTGTGACTGATCCTACATCGATCTTGACACTGGATCTGTACAAGTGCACCGTCGAAGACCTTGCCTTCTCCATCCCCTTCAAGCTGACCGCTCGACGGGACGACTTTGTCCACGCCCTTGTGGCCTGGTTCGATATCGACTTCACGGCTTGCCATGTGCCGATTCGCTTCTCCACAGGACCTCACACCAAGTACACACACTGGAAACAAACCGTTTTCTACTTCAGAGACGTTTTGACCCTCCAACAGGGCGAGGAGGTCCAGTGCAACCTCGAAGTTCGACCTAACGATAAGAACCGCCGCGATTTGGACATCAAGATCCAGTACCAGCTTGAGACTCCCGACAGCACTCGCAACGCCAAGGGTGAGTGCGAGTACAAGATGTGCTAGGAGTAGATGTTCATACCGGGTCGAGAGACTAGGGGGTCTGGACTCCTGCCTGTTGTTGGCTTATCAGCGAGACTTTATAAATAGTGCATAGTTATGTGCGTAGCTCATACACACATGGCTTTTGCGTTATAAACAGTGTTATGGCAGCTTCAATTGATAGAGAGCTGAATCATAACACGTATATGCATAGGGCAGGAGTTTGGGATTGCTTGAACAGGGAACGTGGAATGGCGAGAGGCCGTATGACTGACGAAGATTACGGCGTACTGTAACTCCCACACGTCCCTCGAGATACCACATGTTTTCAGAGGTTGATGGGTCAGTTGGTGGTGGATCCATAGAGTGAAACTACTACGAAGAATAGACCTGTTTTCTTGCGCATTATTATTATTGCCATCTAGTGATCATGGTGCATTCGAAGTGTATAAAAGCGTTTGGGGAAGCAAAGATGCTGTCTCACAAATTGCAAAACTGACCTTAGGCCCGTCGTGTCCGAGTGGAAGACTCGTTAGTGGGAAACACATGTGCTTCGTTATAATGTACATGATGCTGTGAAGCTTTTGAGTATAATGGTATCATCTCCCACTTCCAATCTGAGCCTCCTCCCTCCCCTAACGCATTTCCCACACCACATTAATTAGACTGTATAACCGGATCCGTCGAAGTAGCCTCAAGGGTCACCCCAAACATCGGCGATTTTCTGACTCAAGGCACCTGCAATCTTCTTCCTGCCGTACAGCTTGCCTATCTCTCCAGCCACCAACTGCTGCTTGCGTTTTTTACTGACGTCTCCCGTGTCGCCGCACTTCTCAAAGGCCTCGACGAAGTCACGAGGCGTCTTCCAGCGCTTCTGGATCTCGATGGCCTTCTCGCCCGTGACGCCGCGGGTGCACATGAGCATCTTGAGGTACACATCACGCAGGGTCATCGTGTCCGATTTGGAAACTAGGGACGCGAAGGCCGGGTAGCTGATGTGGTGGTCCATGCCGGGGACCTTCTCGCACAAATGCTCGAGCAGTGGTAGGTAGTTCTGTGTGGTCAGGACACCCGTGGGGATGACGTAGAGCGGACGGGATTCGTACTGCTTCTTGAAGAGCAACGTCATGCGGGTCAGGTAGCGAATCGTGTCGTCCATCTTCTGGGTTTTCTTGACGAAATAGCCGTTGACCACCTGAGTCGACGCAATGGCCGATTGGACAGCCTCTTCGTACTTTTCCTTGTTTATCGAATCGATGTTCATCTCCTCGACGATGTAGATAATATTTTTGAGGCCGGAGCGCTTGAGTCGAAACTTCTGTTCGTGGAACCGCCCGTCTTTGATGCTGCCAATCAGATCGTCCAGGCGCTTGCGCTCGACAATCCAGTCAAGAACCACTTCGTCGCCCTCAGCCCCAGTTCTAGGGAGGAAGTGGGCGTCGTGGCACTTGGCTACCCACAGTGCATCGCCCAGCTCAAGCGAGCGGACAATCGGTGGTATGCCTTTCTTAGCCAGTTCCTGTTGCATGTAGTCTCGATCGGTCTTTGCGCGAATTTCGCGCACGTCCAGGACCAGTTGTACGGTGAAGGAGCCAGGGCGTAAGCAAATAGGCCGGAAATTGGGGAGTGCGGAACTACTCGATGAGGGACCGCCCGTGGTTGGTACCAAGTCTGCATAGGCTGATTGTGGCTGGGGTGCTGCTGGTTCAGCTTCAATTTCAACGGATTGCGATCTGTTCCTTTCGAAGTAGCCTGCCCTTGGCGGAGGGGGGCTCTAGGTTTCTGGGGAGCGCTGTTGCGCCAGGGTTCTCCGTCTGATAGATTCGCGCGGCGACTTCTCTGCCGTCGTCAGTCAGGGTATAGCGTTTGGTAGGGCCTCTACGCTCGTGGACTAGGTCCTTGTCCAGTAGGGTCTTCATGGAACTCCAAGCGGTATAGAAGCTCGTGGGGTCTGAAGGAGCCGAGAAGGAAGAGTCACAATACGGCTGTGCCTCTTCGATGAGCTCGGACTTGGTCATCCCATTCGGCGAAATCGACTTGGTCATCCCCATGATAAGGGCATAGGCACCGGACCGTAGCTTCGGCACATACGGCTTGGCCTTTCTGGGTTTCTTGGCCGGCCTGGCTTCAGCGGCGTCCTCATCTTCGAGATTGTCGTCGCCAACGCCATTCGACTGATCCACGCCGGGAGCGCGACGCTTCTTCTGCGGCATGGGTAGGCCGTTGGCCTCGCAGTGCTCTTGCAGCTTCTGGGTAAGACGGTCACAGAGCTTGGGGCCGAAACCCTTGAGCGCCTGGAGCTGGCAAGGATGCGTGAAAGCCATAGGGCACGCCTTCAAGGAGTTGTAGGCATTCTTATATGTCACAACACCCTTGGAGTTGTGCTCCCGTGCTTTATCCAGCCACTCTTTGACCCAGCTCAGATAGAGCGGGTTGACGCTCTCCTCATCGGCTGGCATGTTGGCATCAATGGATGCATGAGATTCGTAGAACAGGCTCTACCCAATGATCTCGACGAATTAAGCGTCTGAATTCTCCCTACAATATTCCCCGCACTCGTGGTTTTGGGGGAAGGCCGTATCAAGGAGTTGGGACAAGCGAAGACGCGACGAAAGCGCGTCATGGAGTTCGGGTGAAAGACGCCAGGTCATGTGATCGGGTCGCTATTAATCGAGACCCTTGTTCCGGACGGATCTAGGGTCCAAAACAGTGGAAGAGAAAAGCGCGGAAAGGAAGAAAAAAAAACAAGTTCCACATGCAGCTATTATGTAAGGAGCCGTCATAGGGGGCAGGTGTCGGCGTTTTGAGTATAGCGCCGGGCGTAGTAGTACGGTGTTCTAGTGTGCACCTAGGTAGTCTGGTAGTGTCGGTAGTGTCGCTAATAGGACGATGGCGGGGCAGGTCGAAGGAATAATACGCGCAGGTGAGTGAGGGGCAATGCAATAACAACAGTGCAGCACCTGCAGGGACAGTGTTGCAACAGACGGACAGCCCGCTGTACTGTATGTACGCTGTACCTCATCACAACTGTACCGTATGTATGCTATGCACACAGAAAGAGAGGGCCCTGGATACGCCTGGAAACTACAGTTAGCTCTATGTACTGGCCGCTTCTCCTCTCGTTGCCCGGTGACATTCTGAGGTAATAATTGGGAATAGAAACGCACACCGACTTGCATTGGATGCAAGCTTTGGCGCAACGTGGCTTGGTAGATGGTCTCTTTTTAGCTGTGGTTTCATCCCACTCTCTCCATACATACAGGATCCCGTCTTTCCAATTAATCGAGGCATTGATTAACTGACCTGGCCTGGCCTGCATTTGAGAGTTCGCGTGATTCTGGTCCCTCTTCTGCGAGCACTTGCTTCTTCCTCTTCCTTCTCCTCACCCACAGCACTTTTCTTGGAGGCCTCCACTATTTTATCACGTTGATATCCGGTTCGTCATAATCCTTTCTCTCATCTCGACCTAGATCGAACAGGTTGAGTATTGCCTACCTCCGGTTCCCAGCCCGGACAAAACCCAGCCCAAGCTAATACATTCAAATTCGTCCTACCACCAGGTCTCTGCTCTGTCCAACCATGGAGCGAGATTCCATCATTGCCGCTTCCAAGAAGCACGACATCGTGGCTCTGCCCGATGGCAAGCTCTACACTTATGGCACCGCCGGCTTCAGAATGGCTGCCGATCTCCTGGATGGTATTACCTTCCGCGTCGGCCTACTGTCTGCCCTCCGCAGCCGGAAGCTGGGCGGCCAGGCCATCGGCGTCATGATCACAGCCAGCCACAACCCGGCCAAGGACAACGGCGTCAAGATCGTCGACCCCATGGGCGACATGCTCGAGCAAGAGTGGGAGGTTTACGCTACTCAGCTGGTCAACTGCCCCACCCACGAACTCGTCGCCGACACCTTCTTTCAGCTGGCCGAGCAGCTCAAGGTCGATCTCATGTCCGGCGCTAAGGTCATTGCCGGCCGAGACACCCGTCCTTCGGGTATCACGCTCCTCCAGGCCCTCTCCGACGCCTGCTCCGCTACCCAGACCTCCTTCGTCGACTACAAGGTCCTGACCACGCCCCAGCTCCACTACCTGACCCGATGTGTCAACACCGAAGGCACCCCTAGTTCGTATGGCGAGGTGAGCGAGGCTGGCTACTACAAGAAGATCAACAGTGCTTGGGAGCGTGCCATGAAGAACAAGAAAGCCAATGGAGCCTTGACGGTGGATTGTGCCAACGGTGTGGGTGGGCCAAAGCTCAAGGAACCTTGAAGCTTATGGACCCGTTCAAGACCGGCCTTGAGTGCAAGCCCGTGAACGACGATGTACTCAAGCCCGAGGTTCTCAACCTGGACTGCGGCGCCGACTTCGTCAAGACGAGACAGCGAGCTCCCCCGAACCCCAAGCCTCAGCCTGGTGGCCGATGGTGCTCTCTTGACGGCGATGCTGACCGCCTGATCTACTACTGGATTGACCCGGAGACGACCCAATTCTTCATGTTCGATGGTGACCGCATTGCCACTCTTGCCGCATCCTTCATCGCAGATCTCTTCCGAACCGCTGGTCTCGATGGGGAGCTACGTATCGGTGTCGTGCAGACTGCCTACGCCAACGGCGCCAGCACCAAGTATGTCGAGCAACACCTTCAATTGCCTGTTGTCTGCACGCCTACCGGTGTGAAGCATCTGCATCACGCTGCTTGCGCCTTCGACATCGGCGTTTACTTCGAGGCCAATGGTCACGGTACTGTTCTCTTCTCCACCGATGCGGTCCAGACCTTCGAAAAGAAACAGCCCCAGTCTCCCGCCCAGAAGGAGGCGCTGGACACACTGCGCGCTCTGGCCGACCTGATCAACCAGACCGTCGGCGATGCCATTTCCGACATGCTGATGGTCGAGGTTATTCTGGCACACAAGGGCTGGGGTCTCCGGGACTGGGCCATGACCTACCAGGATCTCCCCAACCGCCTCGTTCGCGTCGAGGTCGGCAACAAGGATCTCTTCCAGACTACGGACGCTGAAAGAAGACTTTCGCACCCTCCCGGATGCCAGGACGAGATTGATCAGTGTGTCAAGAAGTATACCAACGCACGATCATTCGCGCGTGCCAGCGGTACAGAGAATGTAAGTTTCGGAGCGGGGTTATGCGGAGTTTACTTGAAATTGAATCTAACATTTCGTTCATAGGCATGCAGAGTATATGCTGAGGGCAGCAACCCGCTCAGAGGCTGACGACCTGGCTAACAAGGTTGCCCACATCGTGAAGACTTACGGCGGAGCATAGGAAGCTGCGCTTCGCATGGCAGGAAATAACGAAGACGCAGTAACCCTTATGCAGTACGGATCGATGCTATAATAGGACCCTCATTTTCTAGAACACGCCGGCTGACGAACAAGGGAAAAATGGACCGGATGGTAGAACGATTATACCCGCCGCTTCCGATGGGCGGTGGTAAGAAGATACGATGTTATGAACACGGTTTTTTCTAGCTTCATTCGTAGTAGGGAATAAACAAAATTCTTCTGGCTTTCATACCAGAGCTCATCTATACACAAGGTAGCCGGGAAGCAATCATTGCCTACCTCGTTCCAACGGCCAAGATCGGGAACCCCTAGAGCCTAATCCAGCAGAATGGAATCTGCCAATCTCGAAAACCAGCATGATATGATTCCGACCTGTCTTTTGCTTTGGATGATGAGGATTACAACGATGGCATGAACGCGCTCAAAATGAATGCGCTATGGTATGCAATTCCTGGATGGTAGTGAACCCTAGGATAATCAATTTGAGGACACTTGGACAAGCTGCTATTACTCCTGTGACTCTTCGTGTGCGGTGCGTAATTTCCCATTATACCATGCTGTCGCGGAATAACTGGTTGGCAACGGAATAAACAGCTACGGATTAATTAGCTGCCAATGGAATTATCAATGGCATCGGAATAGCTGATGGCTCACTGCTCGTATACACTTGCATCTTTGTTGTCTCAAGCAGAGTGCGCGCCCATGGCTTGAGCTACCACGTTCTGCACCATCTTCTCGACGATGGACTTTAGGGCGGGCTCGCTGCCGGGCTCACCACCGCCGCCGCCGACCTTGGAGCTTATGTAGCCCTGCATGCTCTTCTCGGCGTACTTGGCCAGCACGTCGACCTCGATGTTTACCGTGTCTCCGGGCTTCTTGCCGGCCACGACGACCTTCTCCTGCGTGTAGGCGATGAGCATGACCTCGAACCAGCCGGCGTCGTCGTCGACCTTGGTCACAGTCAGGCTCGTACCATCGATGGTCACGTAGCCCTTGAAGACGATGTAGCGCAGCATGTCGGGGGCGGCGGGTTTGAAGCGGAACGTCAGGGCGTTGCCGTCTTCGGTGACGGACTCGATGGCCGCCGTCGTGTCGACGTGGCCCTGCACGAAGTGGCCGCCCATGCGCGTGTCGGCCCGCACGGCGCGCTCGAGGTTGACGCGCGAGCCCTGGGTCAGGGCGCCCAGGTTCGTCAGGCGCAGCGTCTCGGGCGCGATGCCGACGGTGAAGCTCGGCTTTGCGTTAGGGTCGGCCGTCGTGAGGGACGTCGCGGTCAGGCACACGCCGTTGACGGCGATGCTGTCGCCCAGCTGCGCGTCGGCGAGCAGGGTCGAGGCCGCCGGGAGGCTGATGGTCAGGGAGGTGCCGCCGGTGGCATCTTGGGGGTTGAGCTCGGAGACTTCTGTAGTTTGGGGGGAGCGCGGGAGTTGGGCTTGGGTTCAGCTTGCTGGCTTCTCGGAAGAAGGGGACTTGGGAAGGAACGTACCCCGATCTCCTCGACGAGGCCGGTGAACATGGTGTCTGTGGGACGATGGATTTCAATTGCTCTAGGTAGGTAGCCCTTCCAGAACTTCGAGATTCCGTTCCGCTGTACGTAGTAGTACACTCGTGGTGATGACGATAAAAAGGTCTCACTCAATTACCTTATCCTTCTGTACACCTGTGACCCCACCATAAATCAGTATTGGTGATACCCAGCCAAACCCAAAGCATGTGCCCCGCTGTATTTTAATGCCTATTCCCATGCCCTTGGGAATTGGATTTGGACATGTGATGTGAATCGAGCCTCTTCTCTTGGTCCAGTACTTGGCCTACCTTCCCGTAGCTAGGCCTAGGTCATCCTAGCTTCATGTTATTACTCGCTTAATAACATGGTGTAGCCCTGTTAAGGTAGATCATATCCCCTTGACCGCTAAGTACGGCTTAAAAAATGGGTTTAAGTAGTATATTATTAGTATTTAAACCTACTTATTCTTTTTTAAAGCATAGTACTAATTATAATAATTAAAGTTAATCAACTTTTTTAAAATTAAGTAAAGAATCATGCGTCCATCTGGTTCATAAATATGTACGGACTATCCAAATACCCAATACCAAGTCACCTCGATGTAGGGAATTCCACAGCCTGCTTGCCACTGTCTGCCGGATAGCCGGGTGACGTAAGTGTTTAATTGGCGGTTGGTCCCAGTTTGCTTGGCTGACCCGGCCTATTGCATTGTAGGGCTGACCGTGCGTCTCGGCGGTGCGGCTCTCGAAGTGGACCGGCTTGCGTATCCCTCAATTCTCAGGGTCCTCTGGTCCTCCTAAACCTGAGCTGAACGTGTGTGAACAGCGTTGCTTGCCTGCCGGCCTTCTTTGCTTTAGGTTACCAACATTCCTCCTCCCATCCATCACTTGCATACACTGCCTAACCTGATCCATTCTCGAGTGTGGGCTGGCTATCGTGGGCAAGACTATATAGCACAGCAACCCGTAGATCACGTTCACCGCTTCATTGAAGCGGGGAACTATCTATGTCGTCCGAGATGTTTTTGTTCAAGAGGCAGGGCACCTTTGGCGATCGGGACCAGACCGTCTTGAACAGGACTTTTCACGACAAATACGTAGTTCACTACGATTTCAGTGATGTCGGTACGTCTACTTCTCCCCCACTCCCGTCTTGTGTTCCCCGAATCCTAATACTCTTGCCAGACGATGAGACGGCCAAGGAGGAGTTCAGGACTCTAGTCAACGACCTGGAGGAGGCCGGGCTGCAGACAGAAGTCCGTGCTGGCGAGGACCATTCGCTCCTGGTCTTCGTCCGAGTTCCTACCGAATTGCTCAATGATGAGATGCACAAATCCAGGTAAGCATGCATTGGCTGGGCCCTGTCCTATATTTGCCGTATACTGACTGAACGGGGGCCTATAGAGTCAAGGACTGGTTGTGGGGAATCACTTCGACCCAGCCTCAAGTCGGCAAGAGGCACCAGAGAGATGCGTTGGAAGACACCTTTGAGGCCGAGGGTGTCCTCTCCGTCTACCATCTTGTCAACTGGCAAAAGGAACAAGGCGGTGCTGCTATCACTCCTGGCCTTGGCAAGTGGAAGAATGTCAAGTCCATCTTCCCCATTCACAATGGACCAGCCAACAAAGCGTTGCTCAAACACTTGAGCCAGAAGATGTTTCTCACTAAAGAGGACTTCGACGAGATACGCAATTTGTTCGGTTCCAAGGTCTGTCCAAGCTGTCCCTCGCATTCGTCTCTAGGTTGAGGACTAACCTTGTTGGATGACGCCAGGTTGCCTTCTACTTTGCTTACATGCAGACATATCTGCTCTTTTTGACATTCCCGGCCGTCACAGGAGTCTTGGCCTGGGCGTTCCTCCCCAAGTACTCCCTCGTCTACGCCATCGTCACCCTTTTAGGGTGTACCATATTTCTCGAGTACTGGAAGATCCAGCAAGATGACTTGAGTATACGCTGGAACGTCCGAGGGGTCGGCTCTCTGAAGCAAAACCGGCCCACCTATCACTACGAGAAGGTTGTCGTGGACTCTGCAGGCAGGAAGAAGCACCTCTACCCCAGGTGGAAGTCGATAGCGAGGCAAATGGCCCAAATTCCGTTCTTTGTCCTCGCCATCCTGGTACTTGGCTTTACCATCACCGCCGTCTATGCTATGGAGATTCTTCTCTCCGAAGCGTACCAAGGCCCATATCAGTCTTATCTGGTAAGTCGCGATCAGTGTCCCGTGCTAAGAGGGACGGAAAACTCATGATTGCAGGAATACGTCCCAACTCTGGTGCTGGCTGCATGCCTGCCTTACACTAGATCTTTTCTCGAAGACTTCGCCACGACACTGGCCGACTTCGAGAACCACCGCACGCAAGATCACTACGAGATGTCCGTCACACAAAAGACGTTTGTCCTCAGCTTCATCGTGCAGTACTTCCCTATCTTGCTCACTGCGTTTGTCTACGTGCCTTTAGGGGGCTCGCTCGTTCCTTGGATGCAGACCCATCTGCCTGCTCTTGTCGGAGCAAAGCTCAACGTTGCGCCGTTTGAAGAAGACTCGGATCGTCTGCGGAACGAGGTTATTGCCCTGACGGTGACTGGGCAAGCTTCGGACATGTTCGAGGAGATGGTCATGCCGTACTTGATGCACAAATTGCGAGGGTGGTACCACCAGTACAAATTCTGGAACTCCAGCTATGGTGCCTTCCAGGCCCTCGCACCTGATGATCCAGCAGAGGAGGCATTCCTGCGAAGCGTCCGTCAGCAAGCCAGTCTGGGGCCGTACAATGTACAGGATGATATATCCGAGATGGTGATCCAGTTCGGGTACCTTGCGCTCTTTTCGCCTGTGTGGCCTCTGGTCTCGGTGGGCTTCTTCATCAACAACTTGATCGAACTCCGGTCCGACTTCCTCAAGATCTGCCTAGAACACCAGCGGCCTCACCCAATCCGCATGGATGGCATCGGCCTACGATCAACTCGCTCGACTCGCTGACATGGATGGGGAGCATCTGCACGGCAGCGATTGTGCATATGTTTGGTACACAGGGCCATGAAGGGGCCACGCTACTGGAGCGCTGGGGAGGGGTATCGTGGTGGTCTCTCCCGATCACCATCTTCATAAGCGAGCACACATTTCTTTTGTTGCGCTGGGTCGTGCGCTCGGTTCTTCAGAAAGTCGGGTCCGAACAGATCCGACGCGAGCGCAACGAACGGTATGCTCTCCGGAAGAAGTATCTCGATGAGCTGCAACAGGCGAGCAAAACCAGGGACGCGCTGGACGTGGGCCTGATGGAACGCCGCAAGTCGGTACGCATGGCCGACCCCGACCTCTTCTGGACCAAGCAAGCGGCGGGAGGGATCAGCGACGTCGTGGGCGTCAAGCTAATCGAGGCGCTGGGCCGTACGAGGAATGGGGGTCTGTCTACAAAGGAGGAGTGACTCGATTCCTGTACGCCCAGCGGCGACGCAGAACAACCCACTGAAGACATAGTTTTGTTCAACCTGACCAAGGTGCACATTACCTAAAATAATTTCCTTTAGTAGTCTTCCATTCCAAGTAGCTTATGCTGCAACACACTACTTACTACTACTTTCTACTATCTAAATATTTTATATAGATACCTTTAGGGGGTTCGAGAAAAAGAGAACAATCAATAAATCACAAGATTTTGGCCAAAAAAAAAGAGGGGCGGTAAAGAAAGGTTTAATTTGATTGTTTGATACTGCTGCGATCAAGGGAAGCTGCTATTGCTGCCTATATTTAATGACATAAGTGGACCGCGCAGGGCCTACACCTCCAAAAATCCAAGCAGCCGACCACTTACATACGTATCCATCAAAGCAACTCGGTTTACACCACCTCATATATATACTTTACCTAGGTATGTACTATATATGCTGAGTATATCTTCAAAAAGATGGTTTGAAGTGTGTAATTCTTACATGATACCTGCGATATGGAGCCCGCGCTGGGCGACAAGGTCGCCTTTTTCCAAGAGCTCAAAGCCTTTCAAACCGAAGATGGCAACGAAGATACTTGGACCACAAAGGATAGCCATCGCAACGCAGCCAAGACCTTCATGAAGGCTGCTGCCGGAGCAACCACAAACTCAATGAGTTCTGATCTTGCTCGTCCGGTCAACCAGGTGGTTGCTGCGACCAAGCCTTTCCTTGTGTCGACGCCTAAAAGGACCGCCTCGGATCCCGTCCAGACGACAAAGAACAGCGAAATCAGTCGCATCATCAAAAGCACGCCTCCAAACTCCCATCTCGTCCCGCACCTCCGCGAAACAGCCTCTGAGGTGATTGACCTGTCTACTATTACAGATACGCCCATTCCAGACTCCACAAAGGCAAGCTCCAAGCAGCAGCCCCAGAGGAGGGTATCGGACAGACTCCTTCGTCGCCGCGCCACAGGCTCCCCATCCGTGCAGGAGACTCCCTCTTTCAAGATGCCCAAGCGCAAGAAGGACGTGCCCATCAAGATGGTGCCGGAAGCCGACCGCTGCTTTGCCGGTCTGGTCTTCTTCTTCTTTCCCAATAGCGACGCCAACAGCGTTCGGAAAAAACGCATCGACAAGGCGAGGGAGTACGGTGCTACTTGGACCAGATCCCTCAAGGACGCGACCCATATCATTGTCGACAAGGGACTTACCTATGCAGACCTCAAGCCGCTGTTGGAGGGCGACGTTGATCCTGCGAAGAAAATTGTGGTGAACGCTGACTTCCCTATCGATTGCTGGACACACCGAACCCTGGTATCGCATGATCAAGAGAAATATCAGGTGCCAGGTAAGACGGCTTCGCAGCAAAGCAACGCCCATCCTGCTGTGGCGTCCCAGAGTTCGGATCAATCTCTGGTCTTGAAGGAGCGGCGATCCAAAAGGAGCCGTACATCATCTCAGATCACTACTCGGAGTGGTAATTTGGCCTCTCAAGCAGCTGCGCAGTCCACAGAACATGCCGTTATACCATCTACACAGCCGGTTGCGGCTTCTTTGAGATCTCGGGCAAATTCAAGCAGCTCAACTACGTCTGAAGAAGGCAACCCTGTCGACAATGTGCGGAAAGATCAGGAAGGCTTTCGGTCAAGAATGCCACCACCTGATATGGATAGCGAGAAGTCTTCTTTCGAAGATGAGTTATCTCAATGCATAGGTCACATCATGGAATTTGGAAATGACGTCGTGATTCCTGGCGAGGAAGAAGATCAGTCGCCTCAACCCGAAGATACCGAAGAATCCAAGAGACCCGAAGATATCGATGATGATGATGAACCCCATCGTTCCGAAGACGAACGGCCAGCCAAGAAAACCAGGACTTCTCGCACGGGCGCGAGTGCGGCAAAAGGCAGCGAGGGCTGGCAATCTTCGTTCGCTTGCATGCAAGGGGGTCTCAAGGGTGTCGAGTCGGAGAATCCCAACGCGGAGACAATCAACTTCCTACTGGAAATGGCAGACGAATACGAGAAGAAGGGCGATGAGCGTTTTCGAAGAGACGCATTTCGGAAGGCCGCAGGTGCGCTCAAACAGCAGTCTGTCAAGATTCTCACGTTTGCCGAGGCCATCGCTATCGACAACATCGGAAAGTCCTCGGCCGAGAAGATCGAGGAGTTCGCTAGAACAGGCCGCGTGAAAAAGCTCCAGAACCTCCAGAACGATCCCATGGTCAAGCTACAGGGATTGTTCACTAAGATCTACGGCGTCGGCCCCAGCCTGGCGGACCGCTGGATCAGGCAGGGCTACCGGACGCTCGACGATATTCGGGAGAAGGCGCATCTGACGGCCAACCAACAGATCGGCCTCGATCACTACGACGAGCTGAACACACGGATCCCGCGCAAAGAAGTGGAAGCTCTGGGAGCCCACGTCGTGCGAGCCGCCCGAGCCATCGACCGTGATGTACAGTTGATCATCGGGGGCAGCTACCGCCGCGGCGCCGACAGCTCCGGTGACATCGATATAATCATCACCCGCCAGGGCATGTCCAGCACGGGTCAACTTATCGACTTCCTGGACGAGCTCGTCTTGAAGCTGACCAATGAGGGGTTTCTGACCGTGGCCCTTGCCGCTCATCGCAAGAGCCACGTCGACGATACCGACGGCAATAAATGGCAGGGCTGCTGCGTGCTGCCCAAGGACGAATATCCTGGCGACGATGGCAGCGAGGTCGACGACGCTAACACCAGCGACAATGATGGCAGCCACGAAAGACCCAACAACAAAAGCAATAAGGATGGCTGGCGTCCGATCTGGCGTCGTATCGACCTGCTCCTCGTCCCCGCGTCGCAGCTCGGCGCCGCCCTCATCTACTTCACCGGCAACGACATCTTCAACCGGAGCATACGGCTGCTGGCCCAGAAGAAGGGCATGCGCCTCAACCAGCGGGGCCTGTATAGGGACGTGCTCCGCGGCAAGGGTAACGTCAAGATCGCCGAGGGCGAGCTGATCGAGGGCGAGTATGAGCGCAAGATCTTCCGCCATCTGGGCGTGCATTGGCGCGAGCCGCACGAGCGTTGGTGCTAAAGCAAAGGAGAGAGGGGAGAGCGAATTAGACCAACGGATCGGGGCTTCCAGTTCATGATCTAGATGGGGAGGAGCTTTTTGTTTTCTGGCATGCGTTGGTTTCTTTCGATTGAGATTTGAGATACCCCCCACTAGACAGTAGCAGTCCCGAATTCAACGAGTGGTACGACAATATATGAACTACTCGAGTGGTAACCGGTAGATATTTCGAGACGAAACGCATAGCTTTGATCAGTAGAGAATCACAGCCAGCGACGAAGACGGGTAGATACATGCAATGCAGTGTGATATGGTGACTTTTGGAATGCTCTGTACTACACTACATACAGGTGATGAAACCGAAAAAGATAAGTAAGCCCAGAAATACCCCAGCCCCCACCCCCCTATATACAGCACAGAAACATGCGTACCATAAGAGCAGGTTCCCGGTTTCCAAGTCGACCAAGTCGCAACATACCACCTTTTTGACATAGCTTATATTATTACATCCCACCTCTAGGGGTGACATTCTGTCCACGCATAGCTGTCTTTTATTCGTAATTTGGATGTACTTCGTCATACCATACTCCTCTTATCTGTAGGCGATCGATCGACAGGGCTGGGACTGGACCGCCTTAGGTCCACAGATAGTCATCGGGCATGCGGCGGCTGCTGCTGCTGCGCCGACGTCCCGGCGTAGATGCGCGTGTCCATGAGCGGTATCGAGTTCTTCTCGCGCGGGTCGAACGGGTTCATGTCGGCGCCCGAGTAGTGGCTCGCGGCCTCGGCATCGGCGTCGGCGTCGTTCAGCACCTCGCGGGTCAGCTCGACGTAGTCGTAGGCGAACTCGCCAATCTCGGCGTCGTCGATGCCCAGGATCTCGGCGTCCTCGGTGGCGCGCAGCTGCAGACCGGGGATCAGGTTCAGGATGAACAGAATCAAGCACGTGCCGAAGAACGAGTACGATCCGCCGGCGAACGAGTCAGCCAGCTGGTATGCTAGCTGGATCCAGTGCTGGTTGAGCCATCCGCCCTCAATGGTCTGGATGTTGTCGAGATGGGCGATGTCGGCTCGCGCGAAGAATGCCGTGAGGATGTTGCCCACTAAGCCCCCTACACCGTGTACGGCGAAAATGTCGAGCGCGTCATCAATGCCGATAAGGAACTTGAGCTTGGTAGCGTAGTTGGCGAATCCAGCCCCGAGGATTCCGTATGGAACAGCGGCCCACGAGGGCACATAACCTATGATCGTCATGTCAACCCATGAATTCCAGGCACGGCAGTGATCTTTTCTAGCTATTGGAACATACCTGAGCCTGGCGTGATAGCGACGAGCCCCGCGACGATACCAGAACAGAACCCGACAGTTGACCACTTGCGCTCCAGTCGGTAATCCAGGACACACCAAGTTATACCACCCACACAAGCGGCGAGGTTTGTTACGAAAGCAGCCATGACGGCACGCAGGTTGGCAGAGAGAGCAGATCCGGCGTTGAAGCCAAACCAGCCGACCCAGAGGAATACAGTGCCGATGACAATGTGCGTGACGTTGTGCGGTCTATAGTTGAGCTCGTGAGTCCCGTGTCCTCGTCGCTTTCCCAGCATCATCGAGTAGGCCAGGGCCGCCGCGCCTGATGCGATATGCACAGGAGTACCACCAGCGAAGTCAAGACCACCCATTTTGTTGGACCAGCCGCTCGGATTCCAGGTCCAGCAAGCAATCGGGTCATAGATAATGGTAGCCCAGATAAACATAAAGATGACACAAGGGAGCATACGGCCGCGCTCCGCAACAGCGCCTGTTGCAAGGGCTACCGTGATGGCGGAGAACATGCCCTGATAAACAGCAAACAACAGGTCCGGGATCTTGTTGGAGCCAACAGAGGGTCGGGCCAGGACATCCTTGAAACCAAAATTGGCTAGATTGCCAATATAGGGACCAGCTGTGTGCGAGAAGGTCAAGGAGTAACCCCAGAAGAACCATTGGAATGAAGTTACGGCAGTGGCCATGACCGAAAGCCAAATGAGTGAAAGAGCCGACTTTCTTCGGGCAAGGCCCGAGTAGAAGAAACTAGAAGATTCGTGTTAGTTGTTACCGTGACGAAGCCGTCTGCTGTGGGTGTTCTACCTACCCAACACCAGGTATCATCAGCAGAACAAGGGCTGTTGCTGTGATCATCCATCCGATGTCACCGCTCTAGCATCACCAAAATCGTCAGTCAGATCACAGAACCCTAGCGGTTATGGGGCAGGTGTGCCGTACCTCATACCATATGTTCAGGTTATCCGTCATGGGATTACCGCCTTGTTCACCTGTGCCGTTGTATGGCGCCTTGACGACATAGTTCAAGGCGTCCAGGTCGACGCCCTCGAGTACCACCATGTTGACGATATTGAGCCCAACCAGGAGCGAAAGTTCAACAAAAATATATAGTTCGTATTTGACGTAACAACGAAGAATGAAGAGGGGGGGTGCCTCGGTTTTCTATTACCAAGAAGAACAGGCACTTAAGTCCGGGAGGGTCGCAAGGATAGTTTCAGCCAGGTGAGATGGCATACCATCCCCCGAAGGAGTGCAGACGTGGGGTAGCAAGACTACTGTAATATCCTGAACTGCTACAGCAGAGTAGGTAAAGACGGCAGGCTAGCTTGCAGGAATGGGCTGATGTCGTAACGGGTGAGAAGTGCGTGGTCGTGAGAGAGAGAGGGCCGCACACTGCAGAAGAAGCAACTTCTCCGGCAGCCAATCACACAGGTCTCGCGGTGTACCAGCTTGGCAGTGAGGAACATTGCACAACACTAGCTTCTGCGAGGCGTTACACAAGTGAGGGCTGGGACGACAAAATCCCAGTCGCGAGTGACGATGGAAAAGAAGGTGGCGGTACAATCTTTTCGGACAGTAACGGGGAAGAAAGTCCAGGAGAGCAAAAGGAAGGAAAGGAAAGGAACACAAGCTGCAGGTTTTTGATATTCTCTGCAATGGCAAAGTTATGTATATACTTAGCTTTTGGTATGACAACGACGGAATCTCACCAGTCAGTGTTACTCCTTACTCTCTCTCTCTCTCGCTCTCTCGCTCTCGTTCACTCATATTGCAGATCGAGCACTGCATGGATGATTGCAAATTGCCGGATCAGCACGATCAGCCCTGGTTGGTATTGCGTTCTTGGCCCACCGCTCCCCAAGAGAATGGAACGTTGCGAGGAAGGCTTGTGAACGGTTGTCATTGGCCGACAGCAGAAACGAGACTCTGTCCTGGGCAGGGAATATGTCCCCAGCAGCTGTGCGCGTCTTCCCAGGAGCCCATGTCGTAATGCTGGTTGCATATTGCTAGTATGCAGTAGATGCACGCCGCCAAACCGAGATGGGAGAGAGAAAAAGCAAATACTTGATGGTCATAAAGTGAAGACCCAATAGTCATCAAGGCATGTATGTCTGCGTGCGCATTGGACATTGAAGTTGTCGGGGGGGGTTCGATATGTAGTAGGTTGCCAATCGAGCTAAACCCGACTGAGCAGCCCCAAGACTTACCTCGCTGTGTAGCAAGATAAGACATCGCTTCCCTATTGGCTGCAAGGTGGACGTGCGGGGGAGGGAACATGGACCGACTCTATCATATCCTATCCTGTGTCAGTTGTCCACTGCTCCATCGCATGAAGGCCAGAAATCGACTGTTGCCGTTGAACTTTGATGTAAGTAAGCCTTACCCGTCCGGAAAAAAAGACAGGACGGCCGTTGTAGTACCACACCCTCTGTTCAATGTCATGCAGGAGACCAAAGCAAAAGAAGGAAAAAGAGAGGCTTCTGGTCATTTTAACCTTATTATTAAGGTCCCTGAAACCGTTCCTGACATGCCGTGTCAAGCAAACTTGTTCGGGCAAACATCTATGTAAGAAGGGCCATGTCGGGCAGGTTTGGTGGCGCGCACCTCACATCCCACCTCCCTCACCTTGTATCCTTCCAATGAATTTGAGTTGAGGTATGGTACGATGCTCCCTCCCCGAAAGTAACACGCAGCACGGCAGTGAACTGGCCATTTCCATCCTGTTCCATATCGCGTGTTGTGTACATACAGCCCAGCCGAGATCGCTTCGACAAGTTGCTACTATTTGTTTTTACTGTAATTGGATTTCCTCACTGCAGGTCAAGATTAAACCCTCAAAAATAAATGCATGTCATCCAGGAACCAAGAGCTTGCCAGTGGTGCATATCTGCCGAAATCCAGCTTACTTCCCCTTTTTCTATTTCCGCCGGTGCCTGAAGTTCCACCACGGACAACCAGCCAGTCGGTACCCTCCCCAAGCCCCAGCCGTTGACCTCATCCGGAAGGTGTCCATTCCCGGACCTCTAACCTACAGTGTATGCATCCCCGGGGGGCTTAGCACCTTGTCTGATCCAGGGTACAGTATTACTGTATTTATGTACACCAGCCGGGCCGATAAACTCTCCCCTTCTTTATGAAACTCCTGGAAGGAGTATTCCGGACAAGACCTGAGCATCGATCGCATGCTTCTGACATGATTCTGATTCTACCACTCACCACTAAAACGCCCTGTGTTCATCCTTTTCCCACACCTTCGACTCTCGCATCTATCTCGTTTCGCAAGTGGAGGGGTGGCCGGCCCCGTGGGGGATCGACTTGTGTCCCAAATGATGAGTCATAACAGTACATACACGGACATATAGGTTAGCAAGCTATGCAAGAGCCGCTGTTACTTGGCCTTTACAGACGAGCTGTGGCTTTGGCTGGATACGTTTCACTCGCGTCTTGCTATGGATTGGAAAACAACGGTGCATTTAGCTGCCTGGTCTGTTTATTGGCCTCGCTCGCTACACCATCAGTAGGGCCGCCGCTCAGGCGTTCGAGACTGTCTCGGCGCCTCCCGCGAGGCTTAAACATACCAACGTTTCCCCCGAACGCAGCTAACAAACAGAGCGGGGATATATGGTACGTGGTTAAATATATCCGCGATTCTCGGTGTGAACTGTATAAGGCTCTGTTGATAGAATATCATCCATCTGCTTTCTAGTCGACTGGTCACTTCCTCTTGTCACTCTTCCCGTGCTTTTGGTGCGGATGTGAATCAGCTTCTTATATATATCATTCTCATCCTGAAGTTATACGGCTTCCAAAGACGGCCATTCCTCGTAGTTTACACCGACTCGAATGTGCAGAGGCTTAAGTACAGAGTCGAAACGAAACGCAAGCTATGTATGTCGACTCAATGTCATCGCATCTTGTGGATAGAGATGGGAACAACCTCATTAACCTCTTGTAAGATTAGCAACCCATCGCATCATCAGCCGTTGCATTAATAATGGGCATAGTCTGAGAAATATTATTTAGCCATATCGGCCTCTTAGGTGCAATCGCGATCTCACGCTGATTATTACCGCCGAGTCGTGGACGGAGTTTCGCGTGTAAGAGTTTAGGGGGCGTAGAGGTCAAAACGTGACGCCACGCTCCCCCAGCTTGCCAGTTCAGCGTTGCTCTTGGCAGATTTCACGTAAGAGCTCGCTACACTGATTTTTAAGCCGTCTACCTGGCTGGTTTCCACGACCGTTCCGTTGCTGGCAACAACGCGTATCTCGAGATTATCTCGCAGATACGCCTCCGCATCCATCAAGTCAAGACTCTGGAGTTTTCCGTCATAGACGTGGTCGATGAGTGTCGAAGTCAGAGGAATAGTACCAGATATCTGGCGTCCTTGCTTGCCGAACCCCGTCATCTGCCCGGCAAATACTCCCAAACTGCCAGCAAGATCGTGGCTTGATCCCCATGTCGAAGTGTCATCGGGGATCCTTCCTAGGAATAGATGTATCTTGAACGAAGTGTTCATGGCATGCTTGTTCACAACGATGTTCGCAACCCACTCATTATAGTGGCCGGCCTTGATGATTCGGTTGACGAATGACACATCAGGGGTGCCTTTATTCCAAAACGCCCCTTTTGTGCTCTTATTCGATCCCAATCTCGACTCGGTCGAGTTTGCAAATCCTTCGCTTCTCAGATGGCGTCTGCGCCCGGGCTTAATGGACAGCCTGGCCGCGCTGAAGTCCGTGTAGAGTTTGTTGATGGCAGTAATGACCTCTGATCGATTCTTGGAGGCGACCTCGGGATACGTATAGTTGAAAACTTGGTGATCTCGTACCATATCCGAGGTCCAGAACTGACCATCGTGGGCAAAAAACGGCGTCAAGTTTGTGCTGGAGTTTTGACTGTCTCCATACGAGATGGTACGAGTAGGTTGAAGGGCCGCCATTGGCTCAACCCACGAGTCGTTGTGGAGGATCTGCCACATAGCAAATATCCTGTCTACATTGGCATGGTGGAGGAAGAATATCGGGTCAAAGGCCGAATAAGCTATGATAGCCATATGACCCGAGTCACCGCCAGCTGCGATGTGGATAGTGTCGTGGAGAGACTCGATTGAGTCATATGAAGAGTTGCTAGCGTCCGGTATCCATGCTTCATTGCTCCATGTGCTATAGTTTCCGTTGTTGGCGAACAGGTTGTAGAGGCGTGTCTGATATTGGGGCAGCCCTGCATCCAACATACGTGCGACATCGGAATTATTCGAGATAGCCCTCGGGCTATTAGAGGGAGTAGGAGCCCGCTTCGTGTTATTCCATTCAAAGAACTAAGTCTTTATTAGTTTTGGTGTCCTTGACCCTGATGGAAGAAATCAAGCTTACTGGAAACTCGGGGAACACTGAAGGGTCCAGTGGCTTGAAGGTATACGTGAACAAAGGATTGGCAATAAGCTGCGGGCCATTGGGACCGTCTGCCATGATATCTGGCTCGCCGCCGATGCTTAGGGGAAGCAAACTCTGGTCACTAGGCGGCATAGCAGCCCAGTCCCAGTAAGGCATGCGGAAGGTCTGGGCAGCTTGTTGAAATCGAGTCCGCTGTGGTCCCACGGGATAGAGAGACGCGATGTACTGGACGATGTTGTACATTACTTGCTGAGCACCATGTGTCAGTATTGGACGGACACTATTCTACGACAATACTAACCTCGAAGTAAGCCAGATAGGGGCGGTGCCAGGTTGGGAAGAGATTGGATACATGGGTGCAGTATCCGTTGAGGCCGCCATCTGGCAGTGCTGCGACGCCGCCATAGTCGACAAAGGGAGCTGCGTGTATGCCTGCAAAATATCAGTCACGATATCACAGGCTCAGATCAGTACTGCCGAAGCTCGACTTACCAGCCATGCGGTACCACGAGTACGGGTCGTCTTGACTGGTGAACTGCATCCAGTCTCAGGGCCAGAATGTACAAATTCCATTGTTCGTGATACTCCTCCAGCTTTCGGATCTCCGTCCTGAAGGGAATGGTTCCGTTGATTCGGGGCGCTCCTGTTGTGATTGCTGGTTGGGTAGATTGACGCCTCTGCAAAGCGCGACGGACATCACGACCATAATCGTATCTCGCATCAACGCGAGGAACGACCAAGACTGATAGAACCAAAATGAAGAAGAGGAGGAGATCCATGGTCCTTGTCGAAGGAAACGCACGCGTAATGTCGATTGTTGCGGGGTGGTTTTGGGAACGAGCGTACGAAAGGCGACTTTCAGAGAGCAAGAGGGAATGAGCGAAAAGGAGCAGTCAGGCTGATCCAAAATAAAGACCAGAACGATTGTACAGGGAATTGAATACAGATGAGAAATCAGAAAACCAACCGCATCTTTTGTGTAATGACAAGCAAGCCCCGGATAGTAATGAAGCATTCACTGGTGAGATGATCAGGAGTGAATACACATTGAGTTTACGATCCAGTCCCTTCCGCATCCTGAAGCAAGCAGTTAAATTGAGAGGCAGATCTGCTGTGACTGTTCATTTGAGTACGTGCCTGCCTACCTGCTTTACCCGCTGCAAATTTTGCAGTCATCTCTTACTCGGGGAAGGTGCGAAGACGACCAATGCTGCTTCCCTTCAAGTTACTTCGAGTAGCTGCTGTGGTGTGATTCACGAACACACCATAGACGCCTCAGGTAGAACACACAACACACATGTATGGATGTACATAGCAGTGGCAGTTCTCCCTGCCCAAGACAAGCCTTCAGCATGACTTCTTCATCAGCTACTATCAACAATTGAGACGCGCAGCCGCCTCTTTGTCCCCAAAGACCCGTACGGTGGTTCGAGACGACGCCATCGAATACATCCCATTGCCCGACGTATGAGGTCAATGCTTCACTTTAGGGGGGATATTTCCAAATTGGTCTGCCTCCAACGGCTGGCTGCATCTCGGTTTCACCTGCAATCAAACACATGGTCGATTGGACCATACACGGAATATCCCCTCCAGCAGTATTCCAACATGGCTGGACTAGCCCTAAGACCTAAGACAGGCACTCGAACACATGTTGCCCTACTCAAGACTCGGCCGTAGTGGTAGTAGAAGGTTGGCTTCCCTACAACGCGATTCGTTGCACCCGCTGGTACCTGATGCCATATCATAAGACTCTCAGCGAGCATAAGTCAAAGTAACGACCCCGTTCTAGAGTGGCAGGTATGTTACCCGCAGGGCTAAGATCTTGAAATATCGAGACTCCATCTAGAGTGCGTATAAAGCTTCGCAAGATCGGGTTCTGACATTGCGGGAGGACCTTTTCTTTATCACATGAACTGCATCATGGAAATGGACAAGATCGCCCGCCACGATATACCGACTCTAGTTGCTACATACGTACTTGGTAGTTTATTAATTGAAGCTCAGAGGCGAGCAGTTGGCTGTACGTATCCTTGGATATCGAACCCTTAAATGGCACGGCTGAGAAAAGAGACACTAACAGACATTCAAGACAAAGCCTGAGGATTTTGTCAAAAGAAGTCAACTTGATAGTGGTCCGGATAAGGGACTTCTGTCCTGGTCTTCCCATAATACTTCTCTGCCAATACAACCTACATACAGTAAAAAGTGAAACACAAATATATGCTCATTGTGCGTCCCTAATAAGCAGCGTGGAATATGTCACCTAATTTTTATTAATCAGGATCCTATCTAACATCGGTTACGAAATATTTATTGACCACCCCGACGCAATCCATTATAACGAGACCGACACAAAGATACAGTTGACAAAAGAAACCGTAGCATACTAGGCTGGTATTTAATGCAGATCAACAATACATATTTATCCCACGTTGATTCCACAATGAGTGCACGTTTATTCGATCCAGTCGTTTCTCCTACGGAAGCCTCAGGATCATTATTGCGGAAGGGTGATGCCGCTTCGGACTTGGCGAAGGGACTAAATGTGGCTATGCTGGCTGGTGTAAGAGGGAGGCCTCCTGACCGACGCAACAATGTTTCGTGACAGTTTTAAGAGAAGGATGAGGAAAGTGACCACAAAATTGAAGGAGCCTCGCTGTAAGCTTAAAGTGTTTTATTATGCGGGATGGCTGAGCGCCGTGCTTAGGATCCCGACTCATGTAGATTGCGTTCCTAATAGGGTATCCATTTCTCTCGTCTCCGTCAATACGTGCATTACCAATGTTCATCGCTCGCACGAAAGCGGTTCCGACCAATTATTCTTCTTCATCACCGTATCCCGTAGCTCGCTTATTTGTTGGGCGGCGGGCCTTCCGGAGGAGCATACGTGGCGTTGTTCGCGGTGCTGTCATGGGGATACACATTCTTAGGCGCCTGCACGCCCTCATTCTGCCCGCTGTAGTAGCCGTTCTGCTGGTAGTTGTTCATGGGATAGGACTGGTTCGGGGCTCCGTAAGCCGGGGGCGGCTGGTGAGCATAGGCCTGCGGGTTGTTCTGGTAGTTGCCGGCACCATTACTTGCCATCCATCCAGTCCCGTACATGGGCTGCATGCCGCGGCGGCGGCGGCGGCGTGAAGTGATGCACCTGTAGATAGCGCGCGTTAGAGAAACCGTCGAAAATGGGTTGTAACATTGGAGAGCGAAAGCCCCAGAAGAGAGAAAAACTTACGCCAGGATGAAGAAAATGAAGAAGAAGACCACCACTACTATTGCTGCGAAAATCCATCGCCCGTAGTCTCCCCATGTTGATCGGCTGCAGTATCCTGCCGCAGCTTCATCAGGCGAGCAGTAGTATCTTTTGCCGAGGAGGCTGTCTTGGTTGATGAAAGGCGCCATTGATGATGTATGCTCTCTCTGAAGCTGATGGAAAAAAGACTTAGGTATGTTGTTGAAGTATGTAGTTAATGGAAAAAATGCAGGGTTGCTTTGATGAGTGACGTAGATGGTATGTTCGTCGCGTCACGGGTAGACAGAAGACGGGTCTCTTCAAATGTTGTACCGTCAGGCAAATTAGGATTTTGATGGATTGAAATTCAGCCGAAGAAAGGTTGGACGAGTATTGGAGAAGGACCTACGGCACTTATTATAAAAATATAACAAGCCCAGCCTTTTCGTTGTCTCATATTCTCTCTCCGTTCAGGCAAGATGGCGCGCGGCGGGCGAATACCAAGGAAACAATTGGGGGGGCTGTGCGGGACTTGGCATCCGCCGACGGAAACGTAATATATATGGCTCAGTGTGTATGAAACCACAACTAAATGAAGTTTTTTACGTTTTTTCTTTTATTTCCTACTTTTTTAAAAAGCTAACCCCCTAATAACCTAACTACTCACATACCCACTTAATAACCTTTTATTAACTTTTTATTTTTATTTTAATTAGATTTTTTAGTATAAAAAAAGTTTTTAATTTTAACCTTTTTTTTTAATAAAAAAAATCAATTTTCAGTTTTTTAATTTTTAAACTACACTTTTATAAAGAGAAGCGATTTTTTATTATTATTCTCTTTATTAAACTAATTTTATATTATATTATTAAAGTAGAGTATTATTTAATCACGGTTTTTAATTATATTAAAAGTTTTATATCTTTATATAATTATTAATTAAATTTATAAAGTGATATTTTATAAATAAAGTTATATATATTATTAAAATAAACTATTATTTAATTATACTTTTTAATTATATTAAAAGTTTTATATTCTTATATAATTATTAATTAAATATTAAAGCGATTAATTATAAAATAAGTTTTATATTTTAATATTAAATTAAAATAAGCTAAAATATAATAACCTAGACCTTAATATTAACTAATAACTAAGCGCTTAAATATAACTTTTTTTAATACACATTATAGTTATTAATAGCATTAAAACCTTCCTTTTATTTTTACCTTATTTTATATCGAGCTTTATAAAGGAGCTCGTTAATATCCTCATTTTTTTTTAAATTAATTTTATCTATGAAACAAATCAAAAATATACAACCTACCTGAATCCATTTTCAAGGCTGTAGCAGCTGTAAGTGAAGTTAGCAGTGCCTATTAGAGCCATTTGGAATCATGGCCATCCCTTAATGACCGGCAAGTGACCAGAACTCTTTCACTCTTTCACTAAGATGCATCAATAGATTTGTCAACAAGGCGCACCGGCTTGAAGACATGGTCTCTTTTGGCGTATTGGCAACTAGCGTCTGAAGATATAAATCAATCTCGCGATTCTCCGTGGTTGACAAAACCAGAGTACCTAGCCGTCAATTGCGGCGCAGTCCTACATTGTTCCGAGAACGGTCCTGACTCCATGAGCGCCACTTCGCAAGCCTCTGTCAAGGTTTTTGGTCCTCGTAAGCAGCGTGCTGCGATGCCGGGCACTTCCGACCTGACCGAACCTGAAGGGGAATTGAATTGAAATACATGTTTCTTATGTCATTCCAGTGTGTGACGTAGGTTGTGATCATGTTCAGGATACAAAATAGTTTGCAATATGTTGTATGAGTCGTCCATGTAGAGTGCAGATGGTGTAAGCAGCTATTGGATGTTTGGAAACCTGCCTGATCCATCCAGTATCACCCACTGGTTTTCGGAAACGGATTGCAAATAACCCGCAGAGCCGGTATAACTTCGATATGGGATATCCATGCTTAACCATCTGGATACGATGGAAATTCTCCTTGACTAACCTGTAGAAACTCTAATACGGTCCCAATACTACGGCACTGACTCCGCCCTGCGGAGCTGTGGTGGGTTGGATAGTTCGTGAGTCAGTAGGAAGCATCAGCCCTGCTGGCTGCGGGTCCTCAAGTTGAATGACCGAATCCCGTACTCCGTATACAGATATAGGACAAAGGACGACTAGATCGTGGAGAAATGCAGCACGTCAACGGCCGTCTCCATCCTTCGACCCCGAGCCCCGAGGAGGATGGGGGCGCGCTGATGAGTGTAGTTGGTATCGCCTACCTGGTCACGTTGTTTACATACATCCTTACTTCTTACTTCTTCCTTCCAACATTGACATTGTTCGACCTACAGTAAGAGAAAGAAACGATTTTGCCAGGGCCGGCCTTATCGCTACGAGCGTGTGGCACTAGCGATGCGCGGACACGTCAAAATTTCCCGAGCACTCTACCATTGGCTGTACTTGGATCAGTGAAGGGAGCGGCAACAACGGGATTCTCTATGTGCAGTAGTCACCGTAGACACCTCTCGCCTAAGTATGAGGTATGTACAATGGCGGTTGGCATCCATAGCTGCTTTCCTCTCCTCTCTCTGTCTGCCGGGGGCGGCAGACTGTGTACCAAGTAGAGAAAAGAGCCGAGTAACGGTAACGGTGAAGCAGAAAAGCATGCAAGGACAAGGACAAGGACACGCCCCATCCCCCGCATGGAGAAATATGTAGTAGCAGTAGAGAAAGCAGAAACGCAGCAGAGTCGGCCTATGATTTGACAGAGGCGAGCCGTCGTGAGGCCGGCTACGGGCCAATCATGGACGGGCGAGGCCATTTCGAACAACGCAACGCTCTGGTGAGCTTGCCAACGCATCACCGCATTGCGAGTGGTCTGTGTGTAGCCATTGAAGTATCGTTCACATCCTACTCCCTCGCACCATTGCCTTCTCCCCCTTCTTCCATTCCACTCCTACAACCGTCGTCGCTCCCAAGGTCTCATTAACCGTCTGCAGAAACACCTTCTTGATCCCCCTTCCCTCCCTTTTTTTGTAGTTCCTGCCGTGAGCGGTTGAAGTCGAAGCTCAACACAGCTCTACTCTTGTGAAGCGACCTTCTCCACCTGCACCTTAACTGGGCCCCTCCTGGTACTGGTTTCTACCGATATCAACAGGGGAATCTTGGACTTCTCCCATCATACTGTCTCTTGGCCCCAAGTGGGCAACCCGACTGGCTTCCACACGGGCAAGTCTACAAGTCAACCCGATCGGAGTCATGCCTCGAAATAAGTCGTATCGTCATTAATGAGAGCCGCCTATCATTTGCGCCTAAATACATCGAAGCTTCATGTCTGCTATGGTATCCGCCGTACACCCACAAAACTAGACACACTTGCTCATATATTCGACCCATCTGCTAAAAGTCGATTTCGAGCCGTTGTCTTCCAACCAAAACCCTCCCAGGCGCTGGGAATAGCACCACCACTACTGCACCGCCATGCCTGGCCGAAAGCAACGGCAAACTCAATATGGCGGGGTTGGTAAAGGAAATATCAATGCCAAAAGCGTGAGTCTCCCGAAAGCTGCACTGACTTTCAGCGGGTTTCCCAGCTTCCACTTCGCGAGGGAACTTATATATTATGAATCGTCGCCGAGGTGAACCGTCTTTATATCGCAAATCTCATAATCGTCGTTACATGCGCCATGGTCGTTACCGAAAATCTCCCGGGTGCTGCCGATCATGAAAGTGACACAAACAGAAAGCGAGGAATATGAAGCCGCAGCGGGTGCTTGGAGGGCGTTCATCTCGCAAACTTCATTAACCATTGGATGACAGCATCGAGGTTAGTTTCCTCTTTGGCACTGATGCCGTAACAGGACACCTCACGGTTGCCTATGACTTTCAACGACAAAGCCTCGATCAACTCGTCGACACTCAACTTGTTGGGCAAGTCCGACTTGTTACCGAGCACGAGCAAAGGGATTCCCTGAAGGCTAGGCTGCGACATCAGCGAGTGCAGTTCGTCCTTTGCTTGAGGAAGGAGAGCCTGATCTGCGATATCGACAATGAACACAATGGCGTCTACGCCACGACAATACCGTTCCCACATCGGGCGAAACCGCGGCTGGCCTCCAAGATCCCAGCATTTCAGTGTGACATGGCCGCGTTGTACCTTTTTCATATTGAAGCCCACTGTGGGTATAGAGCTATACAGCCGTTCATTAGCGCCGATTCTGAAGGATAGCACATTGCGCGAGCACATGGAAGCGTTGACGTCGACAGGTCTTCGCCCCAGAAACAACGTTTGGTCAGGCTTACTCGATCGTGAACTCTCCACCCTGCGAAGAAAAACAGTCGGCAACGGTCAGCGGCCCGGCTCAAATCGCCCAACAGAATCATTTCAACTCACCGATAAGACGCGCAACAAGGATGTTTTGCCGGCGTTCTGCAGTCCGATCATTGTCACGTCCATCTCGGTTGCCCTATGAGAAGTCAGTCAGATATGTCATCTTCTTTGGCAACATGGCAGAGGTCAGGATGGTGCAGGCGGCGGTGAAGACTTTTGTGCCATGTGACGTGACCCCGCGACGCAGATTCATAGTACTAACCAGAAGGTCCTGAGCAACCAGTCGTACACTTTTCGGAATAAGCCCGCCATGGCGAAGAGGTGACGTGAAATGAGCCCGCTGATGTGCTTGGTGATGCAGGCGAGAGGCAGGAAGTGTAATTATTTTAAAAATGAAGAGCTTGTATCAATGAAGGTGTTTCTCGGTCAAGGTCCCCGAGAAATCGGTTTGCGCCTGTGTGTGTCGTTAGGCTGGATCCTAGGGAACGCGCGGTGGGTAAACGCTGGCAAATGCTAGACGAGGTGTTCTCTAGACAGATGTTAAATAGCTGCGCTCGGTTGCTGTGATGGCGTTGGAAATTAGGAAATCAAATGTCTCGTATGACGGACGATAAATAATGAAGGCATGCAACATTGAACATTCTCTTTCGCAGCGGCCGCTCAGCAGGTAGGTATCGATGAGGGGTGGTGAGCAGGCCCAGGACAGACCAGTTCGCGCGCAAAAGCGACCCTAGCCCGAAAGCTGTGGTGGTACGGGACAGTGACAGAGTACTGAGTACCTAACCTATGTAACCTGGTCGCTGATCGAGCTTGAGACCTGTCCGCTTAGGACGACGGGGGGTTAAAGTGAAATTGCTAGGCCGTGATGACTTGGGAGAGAGCTCACAAGTCACGGGAAGAAAGAGGGTCGTATTGGGAATCCCCACCATCAGTTTTCGCACAAGCAGTATGATGAGCCGTGCTCGGGAAGCCCAGATGCAGTAGTGGTCGAGCGGGAACTGATGGAGTCGGCCTGGCACTTGATGAAGCAAAGCGGCGGCTAAGCCAGTGGGAATACGTACTGCGATGGGACGGGCTGGGGCTCTCATTCGTTGAAAGGTTTCACCGCGGCCCCGCTGAGCTTTATGGATAGGTGGTGATGTAGGTACTGTAGAGGCCAGCAGCAGGTGGCAGGACAGGCAATTAGACCCAGGTATGTGTGGTCAAATATCTAAGTACCTAGCGCGAGAAAGGACATTGATGTAAGGGCGGTTGGGACCATGCCTGGAGCACCTCTGGAGCTCGCTCTGAGAAGAGGTGTAAGCGAAGGATCTCTGCAAGACAGCGGTGATGCCGGGGCCCCCTTGTGGTGGTCAGTGGCCGGCGGCGGCGGCGGCGGTGGCTGCAATAGATAGCCTTATGGTTCGTTGTATACCGGTACAGTATTGTAGCTTGCGACTAATTAGTTGGGGGCACTTGTACAAGGGAAACCCTGTAAAGATGGTTGAATGTTTGGTCAAAGGAACCGCGGTATGATGTTTCATCCAAGTCCCTTGCGGCAAGAGCAGCGGGTAAAACGACCGTTCGGCAGAGTACAGTACACCTCCGATTATAAAGGAATTGGACATGTCGACCAGATTAATGCTCACTTTATTGATTGTACCCATCTCGAGGCCACAAGGAATGTGGCAGTTCTGTGCTTGCACGCAGGGACACGGCGATCAAGTCTCTTTTTTCTTTCCTTACCTAGTTGGTCTCCGACTTGCTTGCTCTGCAGCTTCGGAAACCCGTTTTGGGGGTTGCTTCGGCTGCTGGCAAGGATTCTCCGCATCGAAGAGGCCTCTCAGGGTGTAACAATTTTTTCCCCACTTACATACGCCAATAACCTTGCCATCCATGGAATGTAAACTGCCTCGCGCTTTGGAAATCTGCTCTGGCCTGGCTGGCGGTAGGCTTGACTGTGAGATTTGGTCGCACAAGGAGAACAGACGAAGGTGACAGGTACCCAGTCGTGCAAGAGAACACAAGATGTTTGTCCGTCCGGGGAGCCGGCACCAGATACCTAGCGGGCGGCCTGCGCAGTCGACGCCAGTGGTACTGTACAGCCGAGAAGTCACACACTGCCGGGGGTAGTATCGAGACCCAGGCAGCTCCGGATTGATAGGTTGGCGTCCGCTCGTTTCTTGAGATCTCAATGTTGCTTGCAACTGAGGTAAGGCAGAATGAGCGAGAGATGATCAAGCATGCTAGCATCTTTTAAACACGGCCACGGTGAGAGCAAAGGGTTTGGCAAAGGCCGGAGCGACCCCTGGGGCTTACGGATCCCAGGCATCATTCACCTTTCCAAACGCCATCCAGAGAGAGCCGCACCCACGGGGGAGACGGGCCAGAGGTCAGGCATCACTGCAACAACCGAGTTCCATGCATTTGTTCCCACTGGGGCCAGTACTTGGCCAGCAGACCACACTCTAGGAGTTTTATAAACCACTCATCCGTGCGAGGCCCTCAAGCTACGACGTACAGGCACACCGGCACGCATCGCGTGAGATTGCAGCCAATGACGCCCATGGACACTTCCACAGCCTATGCCGGTCGCGCATGTTGCCTGCTTTGCCGAGATACCACCAAGGAGGCTCAGATCAAGGACACCATTCGTAAGATGGTGGGGAGAGATTGATAACAGCCATTGAAGTCAGGTGAGTTTACCCCAACACCGCGATATGGAATCGACATGAGGTCAACGATAGGCAGCAGAGGAGCATTGATTCGTAGATTCCCTGGGAAATATCTTGATTCAACTCTCTGAATCTTGACTACGTACATGTATGTAGGTATCTATGTTAAACCTCGCTGCCTAGCCCCCCTAAGCTCATTGTCAGCACATTGGTTAGCTCCGTTAAACTTCCGGATGCTGTGTCCTGCAAATTCCTGAGAGCTACCCGCCGTCTTTACTTGTGCATTTCGGGATGCCATACTCGTTGGCTCGTAGCGACTACCCTCCTGTCTAAACACGAACTTCAGATATCGACGGGACGATGGATATCTAGCTACATGTACACTCTAGGCCAGTGCATTGAGGTCGGCGGTGGAAAGTAGCGCTGCATATTTTTATCAAGCGACTTCATAGAATTTCCCTATTGATACTATTTATACTGGTGCCGCGATTACGTCATATAATAGCCAACATGATAGATATCATCAAGTGCACTGTACCTAATCTTAACTTCCATACTAAATAATGCCCTTTCTCTTACTATATCGTAACTGCAACTGCGTACAAACTACTGCTACTGCCACTAGGCATGTAGGCTATGGGGGTCGTAGACTTTTATGTTCTTGTAAAGTAATAAAAAGCTACTACATTGCGGGGCACTTCCCGGCCGCATCGGGGTTAAGATAAGAGCATTTACATCTGCTTATCGCAGGAAACTTTTTATTTTATTTTGCGGATGGTCCTAGGAAGTTGTAGTCCGGATTGCCAAAGACCCCAGATACCAAGTTCCGACTTCGACACCGTAAGCCTGCAATTGAAAGTCCTATTGGCCTTTCTTCATACTGCATTGTGTTCGGATGCATGCTTGAGCTGCCTGCTTGAATCATATCGGCGCAGTTCGCCAACCAAACATCAACATGGCGCCCGCGCCGACCAGCACAAGCTGGGATCACGAATACAACACCCTGCGTCGCCAAAAGCTCTTTACAGACCCTCCGACGGATCGCTCTGCCTACCCTCTACTTCAGATTGCCGTCGATCCCCATATCGAGTCTTTTGACGCTATCTTCGAGGAAGGCGGACTTCTCGACAATGGCCTTGCCGATATCGACACGAGAACGTTCCTGGATGGTGATGATAGATCGCCCTTGGCTTCAAGGAATCGACTCTCGATCAAGTACATGGGCGTACACGTGCAGAAGTCACAGGTGCCACCCTCCAACAAGTTCGCCAAGAATCGCGAAATTTTCCCAGCAGAATGTAGGGAGCGGCACGTTACCTACAAGAGAAACTTGCCGCCACATTCGAGTACAGAATCAACGATGGCGAAGCAAGGGAGTTTACGCGAGAACTGGGCAGATGCCTTTGATGGTTAAGGTAAGATCACACGGCAGGATTGTGTAATGACAGCGATGCAGTCAGTACTAATGCGCTTTCAATTAGTCCAAATTCTGCCACCTTAGAAACAACAGTCCTGCGCAGCTTGTTGCACGAAAGGAGGAATCCGAAGAGCTGGGAGGATACTTCATCGTCAATGGTATCGAGAAGATTATTCGACTTCTTCTTGTGAACCGAAGGAACTTTCCCCTGGCCATTGAACGCCCCAGCTTCCAGAACCGCGGCCCCAGTTATACCTCTTACGGCATCATTATCAGATCTGTGCGCCCCGATGAGACCTCTCAGACCAACAACCTTCATTACCTGAACGATGGCAATGTCACGTTCAGGTTTTCTTGGCGCAAGTCCGAGTACCTTGTCCCGGTTTTGATGATCCTCAAGGCTCTTGTTGAGACAAACGATCGCGAAATCTTTGAGGGGCTGGTTGGCTCGCCGGACTCCAAAGGCATCAAGAACACCTTCCTTACAGACAGAGTCGAACTTTTGCTGCGAACCTACAAAACATATGGGTTGTATACCAAAGAGCAGACCAGAGCCTACCTTGGAGAAAAATTCCGACCCGTTCTTGGTGTGTCGGAGACTTTATCCAACTACGAGGCAGGAACTGAGTTCCTACGGAAGATTGTGCTGGTACATTTGGGCAACGTCAACGTCACCGAGAAGCAAGACTCCGACAAATTCCGCCTGCTTCTTCTCTCTATCCGAAAACTGTATGCCCTTGTAGCTGGCGAATGCGCCGTGGACAACCCTGATGCTGCACAAAACCAGGAGATCCTGCTGGGTGGCTTTTTGTACGGTATGATCATCAAGGAACGCCTCGATGAGCTCCTATCAACTGGTGTGCGAACCTCGCTACGGGACTACTTTAGGAGGAACCCGGCGAGAACCTTCACATCGCAGGAGTTCGGCAAGGACTTTCCCATGAAAATATTCCAAAAGACCACCGAGAATCTTGGTGAGATGCTGCAGTACTTCTTGTCTACTGGTAATCTCAACTCTCAGTCTGGCTTGGACTTGCAGCAAGTTTCTGGTTTCACGGTCGTGGCCGAGAAGCTGAACTTTTTGCGTTTCATCAGTCACTTCCGCATGGTGCATCGTGGCAGCTTCTTCGCCCAGCTGAAGACGACCACTGTCCGCAAACTGCTCCCCGAATCTTGGGGTTTCCTTTGCCCTGTGCATACCCCTGATGGTTCTCCATGTGGTCTTCTGAACCATCTAGCTCACAAATGCAAGATCATGACGAAAGCGGTCGATGCTTCGGCTATTCCAGCGCTTGCTGCAGAGCTTGGAGTAGTTAGTACCTCTTCAGCTGCTACCGATGAGAGTGTTCCTGTCATGCTTAATGGACGAATTCTTGGGTGGTGTAAGCCTGCTGAATCGCGAAGGATTGCAGACACTTTCCGATATTGGAAAGTGGAGGGTTCTCATGGAGTTCCGCTGCACCTCGAGATTGGCTACGTTCCTGCCTCCAACGGTGGCTCCTATCCTGGCATTTACATGTCCTCAGAGCCGGCCAGGATGACCAGGCCTGTGAAGTATTTACCGTTAGAGAAGGAAGATTTCGTCGGGCCACTTGAACAGCCTTACATGTCTATTGCTTGTACGGAACCGGAAGTCGTCTCCGGCGAATCAACCCATGTCGAATTCGATCCGACCAACATGTTGTCCATCCTGGCCAATATGACACCTTTTTCTGACTTTAACCAATCGCCCAGAAACATGTACCAGTGTCAAATGGGTAAACAAACCATGGGAACTCCTGCCACAGCGTTACGCTACCGAACCGACAACAAGATGTATCGCATTCAAACCGGACAAACGCCAGTCGTCCGTTCGCCCTTACACAATGCCTATGGTTTCGACAATTTCCCCAACGGCTTCAATGCGGTGGTTGCCGTTATCTCCTATACTGGATACGACATGGACGACGCTATGATTATCAACAAATCGGCCCACGAACGCGGCTTTGGCCACGGTACTATCTATAAGGTGAAGAAGATAACTTTGAAGGAGGAGAGTAGATCGAAGAATACCAAGGGCGTACAGAAGCTCTTTGGATTCGCCCCTGGGGTCCTGTAAAAGGTTCTGCTCAGACCATGCTGGACAATGATGGTCTACCACACGTTGGAAGAATGGTGCAGGAGGGCGATGTCATTTGTGCCTGGCACACTGTTACGGCAGATTACAGTGGAAACTTGGTGAACAGAGACGGCCAAACACATTTCGAGAAGTACAAGGATTCGGAAGTCGGCTTCATCGAAGAGGTCCGCCTGCTTGGCAGCGACACAGGCAATGAACCTGCGCAGACCATCTCCATTAAATTCCGCATCCCTCGATCTCCCGTTATTGGCGACAAGTTCTCCTCACGTCACGGGCAGAAAGGTGTGGCCTCTCAGAAATGGCCAGCTGTTGATATGCCGTTTTCGGAATCGGGCATTCAGCCGGATATCATCATCAACCCTCATGCTTTCCCCTCCCGTATGACAATTGGTATGTTCGTGGAGTCCCTAGCTGGTAAAGCTGGTTGTCTTCACGGCTTGGCGCAGGAGTCCACACCATTCCGGTTTGATGAGGAAAATACCGCTGGCGACTACTTTGGTCATCAGTTGAAAATGGCTGGGTACAACTACCATGGCAACGAGCCAATGTATTCTGGCATTACGGGCGAGGAGCTGGCTGCAGACATTTATATTGGTGTCGTCTACTACCAACGCTTGCGACACATGGTTAACGACAAGTATCAAGTCCGAACGACTGGTCCTGTCGTATCCACGACCGGCCAGCCGATCAAGGGAAGAAAGCGCGGTGGTGGTATTCGTGTGGGAGAGATGGAGCGCGATGCCTTGCTCGCACACGGCACCGCCTTCCTTCTCCAGGACCGTTTGATGAACTGTTCGGATTATTCACGGTCGTGGATCTGCCGGAAGTGCGGCTCCTTCCTCTCGGTGCAGCCGACGGTGTCACCGTTTTTGACGAAGAAGAAGACGGTCAGCACAGTACGCTGCCGAAACTGTGCCGTTCGGCTGGATCATATGAAAGACGGGGAACTGGCCAAGATTACGGGGGAGATCTGGGAAGACGGCCAGGGCAACCAGTGGGTAGGCGGCGAAGACACGACCCTAGTGGCGGTGCCTGGCGCTTTGAAGTATCTTGACGTCGAACTTGCCGCCATGGGTGTGAAGCTCAAGTACCGCGTGGATCCCAAAGACGCGACACGACGCGGCCCTCTGATTCAAACGAAATGGGATGGTCTCGCATCGGGCAGGAAAGCCGACAGCCAGCAGCCCGCGCTCGTTGCAGCATAATCGGAAACTGTATGTCTTATCGGAGCAGCATGGATAGGCGTTGAAAAGAGAAGGGTCATTTAATTTTGGTTTTATATTACGATAGAATTCTACATAGTCCAACCTTGTAGATTTAAAGCAACGGATCTACCAAGGCTAGAAGTAATTGTTGTGGTAATCGCTTACAAAGTCTCTGAGATACTTTAACGATCCATACTAGTACAGTATGTATTATCCAACATCGAGTCCTGCCTAGCCTGCAGAGTCGTTCCTCGTTTGCGGGGGCGGGTTACGTAATCACTGCTATCGTGTAAGATTGATTGAACCCCTGAATAGAATAGCCAGAGTCTGAAGTAAGAAATATATACCAAGTAGGAAGCGGGATCTAAAGAGGTTAAGATTGCGCAAATCAAGGATACCTAATACTATATGCAGGAGACATTTGATATTCTTTCTAAAGTACATAGATTATGTGTACATACCTTATGTATGACCCGTATCTGCGGGACAATTGATGTCCCAGCGTAGCCAAATGTCCAAGTCCAACACTGTAAATCCCGAAGGTGATCCGTCCCGGTCGGGCAAAGATGAGAGTAAAGATCCACCTGGGCAGCATCAGATCGCAATAATGAAATGCATACGGAGTAGGGATAGCGCAATACTTCCCCGATATGGGACAGGATGCTTGTGGCTAGACCGCTTCAGGTTCTGTCTAGGCTAGCAGCTCGGAGGACGAGAGCAAAAGCAGGCAAGCGAGCCAAAGTAGCCACAAGCGGCGGGTGGGTCATACTCATAACGGTTTGAGCGGGATGGACAGTTGATATTGATATCAAATAGCCCCCAATACCTAGTACTGCCAATACAACACCAACGCGACGTCGTAGCTGGTAGCAGTGCAGCGCACAACACAAATATGTATGTAGTTTGGATGAACCTGACTAGGCTGCGAATTCCTCAATCAATTGGTTCAGGCGCCGAGGCGTCTTGGACTGCCTGCACAGCCACTCTGGTCTGAGACTATTCGGTTTCAGCAGCCTTTAAGGCTTACTTGCAGCTTTATTTACAGCCTACGGAATATGCCTGGCGCAGGAATCGCAGTCGGCATGAAGAAGAGGCCCCCCTCTTGCCCTCCCGGCTGCCACTAATGACGATGGTCACTTGAGCGCCCCCAGACGGCTCTTGGAGGTCTTGGGGCCTTGGCGGGTTTTCACGCAAAGCTAGGGGAAGCAGTCGGAGCTTGGCAAGGGACAGACCAGGCACCAGGCAGATCAAAGCAGCAACCTTGTCGCTCGCTCCGCTCCAGCTAATTGCGACCGCCCTCAGGATTCGGCTTGATTGTCGGTGGTACAGCAGATTGATTGTCACGCTCTCTCTCTCCTCGGGTTCTGTTTTCTCTCTTCAGTCGCTCACAGTCTTTTGCAAAAGAGAGACTATCGTGACCCATCCCTCCTCATGGCAATTCTACATTGCTGACTCTCCTTTATGTGTTATTTTTTATACCCTAAAGACGCCCTACCCTGACTGCCGCTGAGGCTGGGCTGGTGATTTTTAAGAGTTTTGTTTTATTTACCCCTCGACGGGAGTGAGAAGAAAGAGAATCTCGGCTTACAATCGAATCGAATAAGTTTTATCTCGTTGGTCTATGGCCACCAGTCGTTCCTTTTTCCCTGCGACTTTCTGAGGTGCCTTTGTGTGCATTTCCACCAATCCGCCGCCCAACGCTCATTACTTGTACTGCCTTTACCACTTGGACCAAACGTGCGCCCCCCGATTGCATCTTCGGTTGGATCCTATTTCCGCAAACACGGCACTTTGTTTGTTTGCTTACCGTCACTCCTTGGCCGATATCTTGTTTTGGCGCATCGACTTGTGCTACGGCCTCATCTTCGCATTGCGACATACTTTGTTCCCTGCATGCGCTACTTCGCGAGTAACGCGAAAGCCAAATCCCGCGATCAAGCCACCCATTTCCCAAATCCGACCGCCATTGGAGGATGGAGAGATAGCGACCAATTTGAATTTCAACCGTCGACTGCGCAACAATCTTTATAACATTCTTGTGTATTCTGAACCATTTCGAACTCTTCTGACTGATTCTGCGGTACCCACGGGTTTGACGACACCATGCGTCATATAGGCTCCGTAATGGAGCGGAGCCTGGTGCCCGAGAGGAGCATCGGAGAGGCCCTGATGAGTTTGGCGGCAAGGAGCGTAGCCGCCGGCTTCATGAAACGGGATATCATAGGAGATGCGAAGGGCCAAGCTATGGATGTGCAAAAGGCCTTCTCCAGCTGGGACAATTGCATGCAGGCAGTATACTGCAAGTGGCCAGTGATTGGAGTTATTATAGTAGGAGGCTTGATCCTATTCTCCATCATTTGGTGTTGTGTTCGGTGCCTGTGTTGCGGTCTTTCGTGCTGCTGCTCATGCTTCCGATGCCTCAAGTGCTGTGGAAACTGTTGTGGCTGCTGCGACTCGCCTAATCAGAGGAGCAAATATCTCGACGAACCTTTCATCCCACCACATCACGCAGAAAACCAGGCCTACCGGTCCCAGGCTCCCATGTACGCCCCCACGACGGCGCCTACGATGGTCCCCGCAGTCGCTCCGTCGTTCGCCAAGGCTGAGCCGCCGCAGTACGCCGAGTTTGACACCGGAAAGAAAGGCGGAGGTGACGAGTTGCCGAGATGCCCAGTTGGGAAGGAGCATCGTCGAAGCAAGTGTTGGTTGAGGAGGATGCTGTCGAGCTGGAGCCGATGAAGAAGCCAGACCCTATGCAAAACGCATCCATGATGGGTGCTGGCGTAGTGTCTCCGGGCGGTGTTTCCCCGGCTAGCGGGACCAGCCCGTATGGACCGCCCTCGCAGACTGGACCCAACGGATACATGGCTGCGGCCCGGCCAGACAACAACATGTATAGCATGAACGGAAATGGAAGTGGCCAGGTCTACAATGGAAGTTACGGTCAAGCCTCCCGCGACAACATGAACCAAGGCTATGGAAACCAGCCCTACGGCGATCAAAGCGGCCAAGGCTATGATCAGAATTATGGGATGCTGGTTGGCGCAGTGGCTGCTGCAGGCGCGATGGGCCAGGGGAGACGCACACCGCACCAGGACTACAACAACGGCAATGGGGGCTATGGAGCTGGGCAGATGAACCAAGGCTACTCCCAGTCTCAAACTCCTAGGCCGTACGAGGACTACTCCCGAAGCATAACACCTTCGAATGCCGCATACGGCCATCCCACACGCAAGGTAACGGACCTTATGGAGGAAGCCCCGCCAGGATGAGGACTTCCGGCGCCCCAACAACACGGTGGCGGTTACAATGATCCGAGAGGGTATAGCCAGGGTGGATACGGCGCCCCTGACCAGCGTATGAGGGCGTCTCCTGCGCCGCAACAGGGCGGATATGGCCAGGCCGGAGGGTATGGTGGGAGGTCGCAAACACCCAATAGCTATGCCCGCCAGCAACCTGGGCCTGGGCCTCGTCGGCAGAATACCTACGATGTGACGCCGCAGACGCGGCGCGCCCCCCGCAACGCTCCTACACCGATGTGCCGCCTCCCGTCTCGCCCATCCAGAACACGGGCGGCTTCGACTTCGTCTCGGGCTAATCGCGCACGGCCGATAGCGCGAGCCCGCCGCCGCTGCAGGCGCCGCAAGCGGCCAACGGCGGAACGGCGTACCCCGGATATCGACCTTATAAGCCCGCAGTATAAAAAGACGGGCTACTAAACGACAGGAACGCAGGGGGTTTGGTGGGCTCTAGAGTTTCCCATTTCTCCACATCCATCGCGATCAAGGGAGATTGATTCATAGAGACCGAAAATATTATGATATCTAAAAGGACGAAAGAAAGATAAGCCCGTGGCTTAACTGTTGTTGATACTATTCGAATTTAAACCCCCTCTGCTTGTTTGTACATAGCCCCCCGGAGCTGCCGAGGATGGATCTACGGCAGCAGGGGGCGGCTAGGGGGAAACCAACTGAATGAAGTATCTTTCAGAAGATAGCTAGGCGTTCTTGGGTGTCATGGGATGAATGCGGGCGGATGATTGGGTTACGTATACATGCATACCTACCTAGGTAGGGTAGCAAGGGTAATCTCTGGTGGCTGTGGTTGTTTGGTTGGTATCTTCGGTTCCATTCCAACTTGGGACATAGGCATCTGTATCAGTATCTCTACATGAGCACTCGCGTGGAATCCAGCATGATCAACATAACGTTGCATATATTCTCAATAAATATGCCATCTTACAACTATTCTCTCTGCTTATTTATCGTGAACATCGTGGTTCTTGATAACCTCAGTCAAGATTAGATGTAGGAAGACGCTTACAAAGCCGGAACCCCTATTCGGCTGGCGAAGAAGAGAGGGACATATCTAGAGCATATCAATGTCTTCTACAATAAGAGGACGAGAAGCACATGTACCTACTTGCAAATACTTCAGCATTTCCAACTAGAATCACATATCGAGTTGCAAGTGTAGTGGTAGTTGAGGGTCGTCCAATTTAGACCATTTTCAAACGAAAAGTTTATGTGCACTTTGCAGTAGACCGACTCCCTTATATATACAACAATGCAACGATGCAACAATGCCAAAGCTTCCTGCCCGAGTTGAAACGAGAAACCACTGAAACGCCATACTGTATGCCGATAAAAACGTAGATACACCTTTTCCCTTTTACTCATGCGGAACCATCTCCTTCTGTAGCAGCTTGCCTGTACCCCGATGCGCCTTGCTGCTCCCCGTCACCGTATGGCCATCAACGTCCGGATTGTACTCATCACTGCTGACCTTGGGACCCTTCTTTGGCTCGTTTCGCTTGGGTTCCCGAGTTTGCTTAAGTTCCTGAGACCGCGATAGGCGGACATCGGCACCGTTTTCGCTACCCGACGCCGCGTCATCATCGCTGTCCGCCAGCGCGTCATCGAACCGGTTCCTGTCATGGTCGGGGTCCTCCGTAGGCAGCCTCTCGTGGTCCGTCTCCTGCCTTTTAATAAAGCCGTCGATGATGTAATATTGCATGGCATTCATGATGAGCGGGAACAGCATCATCACAAAGACGATCTGCAGGCGCTCGTTGCCCTCTGTCCATCCCAGCGCCCAGTCACCAATACGGGAGATCCAGGGCAGCACCAAAAAGAGGATCAGAACACAGATCTTCATGCCAAAAAGCCCGCAGAAATAGATGAGCGACTGCTTGAGCCACCACAGCGCGTTGGGCGGGCGGCCATAGTATCCAGACTGGATGGATTCGGCCGGCTTGCCAAAGGGCGTGTATGACGCCAGGCCAGTGATGACGCGCAGCAGAATGATGAGAATGGGAATGCCAACTGTCGTCTAGTGTCGTGCGATATGTTAGCTAGTGTCCCTAGACCGAAGGTTATGCCCAGTGTCAATGCATATGCAACTTACGTCAATGGCTAAGTTTAGCAGATAAAAGGAGCATGGATTCGGCGTGTAAGCATCGTCATCCCTCCTCAAAAGCCTCGCAACGGCCTGGACATTCGTGGGCTCCAGTTTGACCGAGAAGCGGCCGCTCGTGAGCATGGACATGAATACGTTGGCGATATGGACCAAAACGCTGCCAAACACCTGCTTGGACGCATCAAAGAACCAGATCTTGACGGGTCGCTGCGGCCGTTCCCGCCATCGCTTGTAGACGAGAGACATCAGGGCCAGTCCACCCAGTGCCAGTTGTACCAGCAGCGCGAAGGGCCCTAGCAGCCTGCACTCGCCTTGCCCACCGCCCGGCTCGTCCCCGACAGCCGTGGATATCGCCGTCGTTGCTGCCGCTGCGAGGGCGGTGGTCGTGGCTGAAGCGAGCATGCCGATGGCTTGTGAGGTGGGGTGGCCGGCGGCGAGAGTTGCGCTGGCTATTGCGGTCGCAGCATCGTGAAGTGCGGTAGGAGGGCCGTTTACCATCGGACTTGGCGACATTGGCAGGAGTTGTTGAGACGACTAACGGCTGCAGCGATAAGAAGAATGTACGCTGTATAGTTGTAAAGCCGTAGCGATAGAAGAATGAGAAGAGACGAACAAGACAAGAGTTAAGGAAGGTAGTTCGGAATGGACGTCGATCAGGCAGACAGACTATGGGTTATGAATGGAATGTGGAATTGTAGGTGGATCGACAGGCAGGCAGTGAGTGAGTGGTGACCGTCCCGCGCGTAGTTGCGGCGGCAAGTTCGAAGTGGCGGACTAGACTCTTGGTAGGTAGACTTGCTGTGATATGTCGGATCCGGTTCGTGGAATGCAAACGAAACAAAATAACATCCAAGTAGGTACCGGGTCGGTCAGAGGGTTATTTGGAAAGAAGCTGTCGGTGAGCTGAACGAGAATAAGAGAAGGCAGTGTGCATGCAATCAACCTAAGAATCATGGGATATGGGATGACAATGAAACATGACCCGGGGGGCTAAAGTCTAGGGAGGTGGGCTGGATGGTGGTAGGCAGACAGCAAGACAGGTACCTCCCCAAGCAACGTCCTAGGCCCTCTACTTTACTAAGGGGCCTTACTCACCTGCCACAGCACATGAAGAACGAGGGAGGGAAGGGTGGAGGAGGTGCTCAATGCTGTCATGGCGCATGGGGCCTTTGCTGGCCTTTGGCGCTTGCTCCGGGGGCGCGGGCGGATAAATGGCACAGTATTGACACCGCCGCACGCCTGCCTGAAACCACACCCAAGAGCTGCGAGAAAGCCCGACTGGAGCCTCAGCCGCAATCCGAGACAAGGCAAGCAGCAAGCAGGTAGAAAAGCTCGGTTGAAGGAATTTCTTATTTATTAGCGATCCATCTGATGGGATGGTTTGGCAGCTCGTATGACACACTGACCAGTGACCACGGACCAGATCTTTCTCCAAATTCAACATCGACCGCTGAATAGATGCTCAGACTTCAGGAGGTGGGCGGCAGGTTAGCCAATTTGAAAATGCCGGAAACTCACATGGTCGAACTTTACTTTACCATGAACAGCCCAACTGTCCAGTGCGTCGATCTAGTACCCCGTACGACTACAACAAATAGTCGGGACGCATCACGCATCACGCGCGCTCTTCTGTCGTACCCAATAATCGAACAAATCATGCGCTACGCTACATACACTAACCTGGCCGTTTGTAGCGCATTGTACGAAGGCCATATGGTATATCCCAACCAACGCCTTACTAAGATATATTGGCCAATTATTACAGCATCACCCCGGTTCCACTTGTTTTCGCTACACCGCCAATAGACTTGGCTGGTTTCGGGCTCTTAGTCGCTGCGCAATCATTAACCTTACGTGCTGGCGTTGCCGAGCTGGTCGATACTACGATATTGGGCCTCAACAAGGCAGATGAATAAAGAAGTGAACACGATAGCAATCGTAGCCTACGGCATACAATCACTGGGAGCAAAGAGGTGGCGGATGATGTAGACAAAGTCACCTGCAAGGAATAGCCTTCTTTGTTCTCTGACGGAGTCACAGCCTGCGTTCAGCTGTGCTCATCGTAACCGAATTGCATTCCGTAAAGTAAAGCATTGGCCCAACGGCCTGATAGAGTTGTAACGTCATTCTGCCCTAAAAAATCCATACGAAAACCGTCGCAAAGTGAAGAACCGTCTGACAACGAATGCATTGGGCCTAAAGCCTTGTACCCCTGTCGAAAACATACGAAAGAAGAAAAGTTAATCCATTGGCCTTGGCGGGAAAAGCGTACTCGACTGAATGGATTTGGTAGTTATCGTGAAAGAGGCCAACGCAAAGTCAAAACCGATTAAATGTGCCAGGTCCTTCCATGCGCCTAGTGAAACGGTCGAGTAGCCCCGTGGGCCAAAAGTTTGCGATGCCGGTGGGTCGTCATAGGCAGCTCCTTGTCAAGTCATACACATCTTGTTGGAGTTCCGAGGAAGAAACCCTCGCACAAATCCCATCAGCGTGCTACGCGCTTGCTCGGCGGAGTCGTCGGCCCTGTTCTTCCTAATAACAGGAGTGGCAGTTGCCATGGTCGACTTTGCTGGCTTCTTGACGGGAGACGGCAGTGTCGTCGTCTTCTTCAGCGAAGGGACCGACGGCGAAGTGTAGGTACTGGTTGGTGATAAAGACGGGACTGCAGACGTGCGATGAGAACGGGGCGTCTGAAGCTTATCCACAGACCCGTCTAACTGTCAATCGATACCATGCTGTTTCTTGAGCTGAGCTAAATTCTCCTTGCGGGCTTCCAGGTCCTCTTTTGACTTGACCATCTTCTCGGGCTGATGATATAATACTACGCCAAGGGATCTACGTTAGCCTTGGTACATGTCAAAGGAACACCGGGCTGGGCTCATTCGGGTATTATTACGTACCCACGAGGTAGCGGTTCTGGAAGTTGAAGCCGTTCAGCTTGTCGCAGGCTTGCTTCGCATCCATGACATCCTCATAGACGACAAATGCAGTACCCTTGGTGTTGGTGGCAATGCCTTGTCGGACCTGGCTATAGTAAGGGGTCAGTGACAGTCCCATCTCGCCACGACGAGGTGGTACGGGAATCGAGGAGGCGTACCGAATAGGTCCGAACTTTCCGAAGAGCTCGAACAAGTCTTCTGGCGTGACGTTGTAGCTGTAGAGAGTTTGTTAGAGTCAAGGTTAAGTAATGTAGGTTGGCTGGGATTCCCGAGACATACCTTAGATTCTTTACGAATAAAGCTCTGTTGGCAATTGATATTAGCATGCTGTGATACATCAAGACGTAATGCGAGGTGCATGGAGGGCTTGCCGCCTCCCAAGGCCCGGCACGAAGGGCGAGGCAGCACGGGAGCGGGGACCTCGGGGCCTCGTTCGGAGGCAAGGAAACAAACGAGATTCGACAGATCAGCCAGCCACTTACCGATTGACCTCCGGGGCAAGCTTTCCGGCGCGACTCATATCTCGATGGATTGTAGGCGGTTGAAGTCTCCTGGGAGGGGGTATTATTCGGGTGTTGACCGTTCGATGGTATCGTGTTTGGAGGTGGTGAGTTGGGGGTGTCGGGCTTGGCCGGCGTTGGGGTGAAGATCAACTGGATCAATTTGATGTCAAATGAGCAGGAGGATAAGGAAGTGAAATGCGCCTGGGGGAGACTGGGTCGGGTCACCAGATGCCAAGTCGGGGTGGGGCCAGGCAATCAGCACGTGACCAGAAGACGTGCTTGGGCTTGCGATGCTGCCTTGGAACGAATATGAGGCTACCCGAGTCACGCGTCCGTACGTGTCGTATCAATGCGGTCGCGGTGTTGGGTGTGCATTCAACCAGATTCACTGCTTTAGCCGCCGGATATGGCACAGCCAGAGTTCGGGTGATACGAGCATGCAAAACACAGCTCAGCTGCACGAGTTGAGTCAAGAAATCTAATTGTTTTGGGGGATGGATATGCCTGCGCGTCGAGAAAGTCTAGACCTTAAACTTTCCAATCCCGACGCCAATCTTTACATGGACATCGTCCCCTGGATAATTGGTGCCATGTCCAGAACGTTAATCGGCCACTTCCTTCAGCTTGGCTGCATCTTAATCCTCTCCCCCCAATCAAGTGAAAGAATCCCGTTAACGTGATTAGACTTCCCCTCAGTCTCCCTTCAGCCCTTCGCGTACCTGCATCAGGCCATCAACAGCTTCAGTAACGACCTTGCATGGGTACCTACTTCTTGCTCGCAGTACATCCATGACTCTTGCCACGAGGATCTGCTGCTTCAACTGGATATTGTAGCCGAGACTGACTAAAGACATACCTAAACATCGAAATAAGCATTGATCACGATCGAATAGATGTTGGTTGGTGAACAACGGCGCACCGATAGATTACCATCTTACCGGTCTCTCTGCGTGCCCCATTCTCTTGTACCTTGATCTACCCCTTTTCGTCCAAAATGACACCGTCGTCGTCGCTAAGCCAGCGCGCTCTCACCACTGTCCCAATCACCTCCCATCTACCCGTGACGTACGTGTTCCAGCTGGGCCCCGTGCCGGCGAGCCTGGAGGCCTCGGTCGTCTTCAGCACCAAGGGCGTGCGCGACGGGTACCTGGGCTACGGGCTCGAGCGCTACGTGGTCGACTGCCCGGCGGCGCGCTCGCCCGAGAATGACGCCTGCCGCGCCCTGCGCCTCTACCCGGCCGAGGTGTACCGCGACCAGAGCAGCATCTCAGGGCGGCGTCCAAACTTTCCGGGACGCCGGCGTGACCATGTCGTGGCGGTGCGAGCTGAGAGAGGACGACGGGGACGACAGCGGTGTGGACGCCAGCACCGCCCGCTGCGATCAGACGCTTGTCGTGGCGCGCTCCAAGACGATGGATACGACGACCGTCACCACGTCCCTGGACAAGTGCTACATCGACCAGCACTTTGCCCCCGTCGTGGTGACGGCGGGCGAGGAGAAGCTCGATGTCAAGTGGATGAACGGAGACCTACCGCCCGCTTACATCCTCGACTGGGCCGACGATTTGTCCTCTATGAGCTGCCCCCCACGGCCCACCCTGACTTCGGGGCAGATGCCGATTCTTCCAGGGTTTAACGCTCCGCGAACGACGACGTCGTTGCCCATTACCAGTAAAACTGAGGGGGTAGCAACAGCAGCAACGACTACAAGCGTGGCGAGCCAGGGGGCTTCCCCACCACTGTCGCCAACCCCTACCACGGCTGCTACTCCCACCACTGGCCAGAGCAATGGCTCAAGACTACAAGGGGCTCAGTACGCTTTCGTGGGCCTGAGTACCTCAATGTCTATCTTGTGGGTACTCATTCAGTGGACGACGGGATACTAATATGTAAGAAGTGCATTTAAAGCTTCAATATTTGTATATATAAAGTAGACAAGCATCACAACCATACGCCCATAAACAGAAAAGGCTGAATATTTAATCAGGAATAGCTAATTTATATTGTGTACGTACACAACTTACGGTTGCAATCATATACACCATGATTAGAACTGCCCTGACCGAGGTCTGATTCAGTTTCGCTTTCCCGTTCATTTCAGGCAGCTATACACGTGTAACAACATCTGACTGTGTCACAAAGGCATTAGGGTCTACATAGAACGTGACGTTATTTACTTATATCTATTCTATTGGGTGGGTTGGTACCACAGTGGTATTTATGTGTCAACATCTTGCCAGATGAATATTATGCATCTCCTGGCCGAATTTCCTCGCTATCGCTGAATAAGATGGGAAGCGTGACTTCCTGGTCGGCCAGAGCTTGATGCCCATGGCATGCATTGATGGTACTGCCGTGAAAATGCAAGGGAACATGAATATAGCGCGTATGCTCCAAAACATATGGTATATCCCATTCCTGAACGCCTTGCTAAGATGTGTACGCTGCTTCCCTGTCCTATATAGGCCACAACCGGGTGCGCGCCGATTGGCGTATTAAAAAAACATTTCCTCCCTTCCACTGCCTCATGGTCCTTGGTCTTCGCCGCATTAGTCGTAGTGGTACTGCCCTATTCAGTATATGCATCGATTCTTCTTTATCGTACAAAACTCATCGTTGTCGTGGTCATCTCTCAGGCTCCTTCCAAACCGGCTAGACAGCCGAGACAAACGACATCGCCCTCGCTGCCCCGTTCGACGCAGCAACGGCTACAAACCGTGGAGCGATGGCCGTTGCCCATCCAGCCGTCAACTTTGTAGCTGGTTGTTTCCCGCCCGTCCTTATGTCCTCCGTTCTCTGGTTCGCGTTGTTGTTGATCGCTCTCGTCGTCCACATCCTGCATGGTGAAGGACGCGGAATAGTCCTGCTCCTCATTTTGGGGGATGCCTCCGGCCGGAGTCAAAGCCGGGGTCCAGTCTCGACAGGATCGCATGCAAATATAGCAAGTTCGCTGTCCACAGCCCTGGCAATCGGCGAATGCGTCCAAGTCCGACTTCTTGGTAGGCTTGCGGTGGCAAACATGGCAAGGACTGAGTAGAGCTGAGGAATTGGTCCGTGATACGACCGGTTTGATAAGTGCCTGCTGGGCATCGTCTTTCTTCGGATGAGCGTGAGAGTACTGGTGTTGGTGCTCTTGCTGCAATCTGTCGTGGGTGTTGTGACAGCCATCGTAGGAGGGGTTTCTCGACAAGGCATGTCGGTCCCCTTCGTCATCGTGGTTTACGCGAGCTCGCTTGTTCGACGGCAAAGGTATCATCTTTCTGGACAAGCCGAAGCCTCGGTCTGGGTTGGCTTGCTGGAAGAGCGGCAGCTCGTCATTTTTGTCGAGGGTGGTGATGAACCCGTCTGCAGATGTGCTGTGGTCACGCATGAGTAAATGGATCGTAGAGGCGAGTACAACCCGAAAGAAAGAGAACCTACAATGGCATCTGAATTTCAGCATTATCATCCAGCCTCCGCTTCTTGCCCGACGCCAACAAAGGCATTTCGGTATGGGTTGCCGAGGGCATCGAGGGCGCAGATCAAAGGCTCCGATTCCCGGGACCTGTCTTGGCGAAACGGCGATGGATCGTGCAGGTGTTTAGTGGTGGAGGCCAAGTTCAGGTACTGGAGAGAGCGAGGTCTCCAACATTCCTGGAATGAAGCTGGAGGAAGGTAGCTTATGGCCTTGGACCGATTGGTATCTGCCGTTTAAACCATGGCGGCGCGGAAGAATCACTCGGAGGTTGAGAGTAGTAGGTAATAAGTTATTCAGATAAGCAAGTACCTGACCTGTAGTTCCACGTCGTGCCAGGGACCCGGGCGCTCTTCCAAAGGCTGTCTAGCGCTTGTAGCGCTTGTAGTGTTGCCTAGATCAGGGGTCTAGGGTCTAATTGCCTGCCAGCACAGGCCTATGCTCAGCGCTAGAGCCACCAGACTTCATCGCCTGACAGTTGCCTCCCCTCCCAGAATTCGATTCGGGCGGCACCCACTTCCATCCATGTTGTGTATAACTTCCTTGTCTGAGGATTTCTTCATCAATTTACTCTCCAAGAGAAATGTTGTTGGCAATGCCATATATATAAATATATATTTTCATACAACTCATCATCATTTATACGGTTTACCATTCGTGTTAGTATACCTACCTACGTATACTATACAAGTAGCGCTTGCGCAAAGGGTTACTTTGTTAATGTATGAAAGGTCATCCATTTCACTTCATTGAGATTATGAACTCGTGCAAAAGATACGCTTGATCTCGTCGTTTGGGAAGTTCGTATCCTCAGTACTTGACTCTGCCATTTACCAGCTCCTCCGCTTTCCTCTTCCTTATGCCACCGCCGGACCTTTTGCTTCTCTTCAGTGCCTCCTGAAACGTTGTATACGAGTCGAACATGCCCGTCTCTTGATAGTATGTCTCATAGTGACGCAACATGTCGCGCAGCTTCTCCGGGCGGCTTGCGGCCAAGTCGTGAGCCTCGCCGAGGTCCGTCGAAAGGTCGTACAGCCCCCAGCGGCCGGGCCCCTTGGGCGGCTGGATGAACAGCGCCTTCCAGTCGCCCAGGCGGACCGCCGCGACGCCCAGCTGCTCCCAGCCCACCACCGAGTCCGCCGCGTCCGTCGGGTCGTAGACGCTAAGGCTCGCGTTAGTCGGGTCGCGCAGCAGCGGCACCCACGACTTCCCCCGGACGGGCGCGACGTCGCGGCCCCGGAAGGGCGTGCGGTGCTTCACGTCGGCGAGGTCCAGGATCGTGGGCAGGATGTCCATGACCGTCGTGAACGTGCCCGTTTTGGCCCCCGCATCTGCCTCCTTGATAAGGGGCGGGTAGCGGACAATGTAGGGACAGTGGTTGCCGCCTTCGGTCGTGTACGATTTGGCTCCCCGTGACGGCGCTGTCGCTGCGCCCGCCCATTGCGGCCCGTACCAGACGAAGGAATTATGGTTCGCAATATTTTCGAGGGAATTATCGTAGTATTTCTGGATCATATCCTTGCGTGTGTACCCAGCCAGGATAGGTATCGCCTCGAGCAGCTGGCCCTCGGCCCCATTATCGGACATGAACACGACAAAGGTCGAGTCCAGCTCATCCGTCTCCTCCAGTAAGTCTAGCACGCGCCCAACGTTGCGATCAATCAAATCTACCATCGCCGCGAAGACTTCCATATGCCTGGATGACTTACCACGCTCTTCATCGGTAAGTTCCTCCCACGGCGCGGTGTTCAGTGTGTGCAAGGGTGCTGCTTCAACGTCTGGCGGCACGATCCCCTTCTTGATTAGAGCCTTGAGCCTCTGTTCCCTCAAAGCTGCAGGCCCATCATCGTACCGACCATGGTACTTATCAACCACTTCCTTGGGGGCTTGCAGCGGCCAATGCGGTGCAGTGAAGGCCAAGTACCCGAAGAAGGGCTGCTCCTCTTGCTCCGGCGTCCTCCCCCGCAGAAATTTCAGGAAATAGTCTGTGAAGGTGTTGGACGAATAGAAATCTTTGGGCAAGTCCGTGCTGCCGTTGATGAACTTGTCGTCTTCCATCCAGATGCCTTCGCCTTTGAAGATAGCACTGCGCTTCTCCGTGATACCATAAAGCTGCGGCTCATGGTTGAAGTGATTTCCCGCGCCAGGTAAAGAACTAAGAACTTTGCTGAAGCCTCTTGCATGCGGGCTGAGCTCCTTTTTCAGGCCAAGATGCCTAATTGAGATGGATGAGTGGTATAAGTCAGCCCGACGACCTTGGTGGAAAACAATAGTTAAACGATCAAGCAAATCTCTCTCTCACCATTTGCCCGACATGAACGTGAAGTAGCCAGAGTCTTGAAGCAGTTCCGGAAGAGCAGCAACCCGATGGTTCAGGTAGCCTTCGTAGCCTGATTTATCCTTGAATATCTCGGGGAATTTCTTCTACAGTAACAATAAGCTTGATCGTCGCCAGCTAGGTAAATAAGCTTCCTTTCCTCCGTTCCCTAGATTCCTCTATTTACTCTACCAAGTCACTTTCATGGACGGTGGTGAAGAAGACCTACAATCTTTTCGGCCATACACCCAAGTCCTACAATATGCGCGTCCGTCCCCGACAGGAGCATAGCACGGGTAGGCGAATACGAGGCAGCAGTATGGAATCCGGTCATGCGCAGTCCTTCATCGGCCAATCTCTGTAAGTTAGGCGTGTCAATCTCGCCGCCATAGGGGGAAGTGTCGCTGAAGCCCAGATCGTCGGCGACAATGACGAGGAAGTTTGGTCGCTTGGCACTCATCTCGGGCTGTAAATACAATTTCACAGCGATTGCTAAGACAATGGGAACGAGCAAGTAAAGAGTGCGAAATCGCCTGGGCCGGGCATGTCGCGGTGGAGGTCGGGACATAATCTATACGACAACCTGATCTTTTATTAACTGTAGCGTGGTATATGGACTATGACGAATCGCTGTTGCAAGTCCGATCCGGTAAAATGTGTTGTAGTTGCAACCAATTTCAGTCTGGAACGAACCCCGGCATTTGGTATCTGATGCGGCCACTGGCCCTAGTAGGACAAGCAACCCGTCACGTCACTCCGATATGTTTTGAAAGCCACAACGGCCTACGACTAGCTGGATGTTTGTACGAATTCAGAACTTGGGGGGTGAAAGCAGGACACCTGCCCACAGGTGCAGCGGTCGGAAGAAGATGTCATTGTCTATCACTCATACTGCATTATGCAGACTGCCTGTCTAATAAGAGCGCGATTGAACATCCCACGCCATTGTACTTGAGATACCACGATCTGTCCAAGCATCAAATGACTTCAACGCCAAAAAGCAATGGAGTACGGAACGTATCGTAATATCAGAAGCGGCAGCATGGCTACCGATGGCTGCTTCGACACCCAGTCCATATTCATACAGATAGTACAGTTCAGTTCCACCGAGCCTCCCCAATCCCCCTATTCATTATGGCATCGGCCTGCCTTAGTTGTACTGCATATATGTAGCCGTGGAGTTGAACTTCAGGTTGCCCTTGATGACCTTGTCGACTGCACTTAAGAAGTCCTTCTCACTGGCCACCTTTCTCCTTGCCCGAATAGCAAACATACCAGCCTCTGTACACACACTGCGGAGCTCAGCACCGGTAGCGTTGGGGCAGAGACGAGAGATGAGTTCCCATCGGATGTCACGCTCGACGCTCATGGACTTGGCGTGAATTCGAAGAATGTTGGCGCGACCCTCAAGATCGGGAAGCGAAAACTCGATCTTACGGTCGATACGACCAGGTCGCATAAGGGCGGGGTCTAGTGTAGAGGGTCTGTTGGTGGCGAACATGACCTTGATATTTCCACGAGCATCGAAACCGTCAAGTTGTGTAATCAGCTCCAGCATGGTACGTTGCACCTCATTGTCGCCGCCTGCACCGTCATCGAAACGGGCGCCACCAACAGCATCGATTTCGTCGAAGAAGATGATGCAGGCCTTCTTGGTCCGCGCCATCTCGAATAGTTCTTGGACCATACGGGCACCCTCACCAACATACTTCTGCACCAGCTCCGAACCAATGACGCGGATGAAGGTGGCGTCTGTTCGATTCGCCACGGCTCGCGCGCAAAGCGTCTTTCCGGTACCCGGAGGACCATAGAGTAGGGCACCCTTGGGCGGGTCGATACCGAGGTTCACGAATCGTTCCGGCGAGAGCAGAGGCATCTCGACGACCTCTCTGAGCTTCTCCACCTGCTCCTTGCAGCCACCGACATCTCCGTAGGTGACGTCCGGCTTCTCCTCCACCGTCATCATGGTGACGCTGGCATCGATCTTGGGCGGAAGAGGTAGCAGAATCTGGTACTTGTTCCTGTCGACACCCACTCGCATGCCCTCCTCGATATCGGTAGGGGAGACGCGCTCGCCCAACTGCACCACAAACTTGGCGATCTGTTTGACGTTGATGACGTATTTGCTCTTCTGTTCATCCTTCTCATCCGCGATGATCTTGGTGCACCGCGCTACCTGAAGCGGTTGCTCCTCGGACATGCGCTGTCGATCTGCCGCGATATCCCAGAGATGTGGGGGAGCCAGACCGGTGTCGGACTCCTTGACGCCAATCTTCTCATCTACACTTTGCTGCTTCTCTTTTATTTGCTTCTCGAGGTTCTTGAGAGCGTTGCCGTAGGGCGCAGCGCCGTAGGTTTTGAGGACTTGGATATCCCTGGAGGTGGGTTAGCTCGAGAGTTGCGGACTGTTTGTGTCAGGGAAACGGACTCGTCGGTGAGGGGTGTGATCTTCTTCTCTTCTATCTCATCGTCGGCAAACTTCTTCTGGTACTTCTCCCAGTTCTGGCCAGTGGCGGACGGCTACGTAGAGGGCGGTTAGTAGAGGCTGAGGCGAAACGAGGCTATCACAAACGTACCATGGTGCCCAGGGAAGATGTGGGAACCGGGCAGATCAGAGATGGGACAAGTCGATCGTGTATCCAACCAACCCGTGGAGGTAATTTGGTAGGAGTTTGAGTAGGGGAGTGAATGCGGTATCGGAAAGTACGAAGGCCGCTGCGATTGTTGTTGAAGTTTTGATGGGGGAGGTAGGTGATGATGGATTGAGGCGATCAATCAGTGAGTACTGCTGCTGCTGCTGCTGTTTCACTGAATTAAGGCCAGGCCAGGCACGTCAGCTAGCTCTTGCCTGGGCAAGCTGCGGGCCACCCTAGGCGTGGCTTTATCGGGGGGTATCGGGCTTTAGCGGGGCCAGCAGCCTTGCAGCTACCCCCCGGTCGGATTTTGGGTTGACCGTCAAAAAAATAATTGGGATGGTAGTAGCCTTCAGCGCGGGGGGGATCTCGAGGGTTGCTTGTACCTGTAATCAATTTCGTTGTTCTGCTCTACAACCCCCAAATACGCTGAACCAACGTGAATTCGTCACCGAAGCATCAGCTCCACACTCAAAACAAAGGCGAGGTCACTTCAAATATGTCGACAACAGCGGCACCAGGGTCGGGCGCCCACTCCAACAGCACCTTCAGAGTATGTTGAGGCACACCGATTCTATTTCTTCTGCACTTGAGCTAATGCCGTCTATAGGACAAGGAGAAGCCGATAGCAGTTCGCTCTGCCAACATCGTTGCCGCAAGGGCCGTCGCAGATGCCATCCGAACCTCGCTTGGCCCCCGTGGCATGGATAAGATGATCCGAAGTGGGAGGGGGAGACAATCATCACAAACGATGGAAACACCATGCTCAAGAGCATGTCCGTCATGCACCCGACCGCCAAGATGCTGGTCAACCTCTCGTCTGCTCAGGATGTGGAAGCCGGAGATGGTACGACCTCCGTTGTGGTCATTTGCGGTGCACTGCTGGGCGCTGCCGACAGATTGCTCGGCAAGGGTATCCACCCCTCAGTCATATCCGAGGCCTTCCAGAGGGCAGCGGCCGCGGCTGTGCAGATTCTACACGACATGTCCCAGCCCGTCGCCTTGACGGATACTGCTACCCTCCTCCAGGCTGCCAACACTTCGCTGTCATCCAAGATTGTCTCGCAATATTCCGGCCTGCTGGGTTCCATGGCTGTCCATGCCGTCACCAAGACGATCGATATCAAGAACGCAGACAACGTGGACCTGAAGAACATCAGAATTGTGAAGAAGGTCGGAGGTACGATAGAGGACAGCGAGCTGGTTGACGGTGTGGTTCTCAACCAACCTGTCATGAAGTCGGCTGGTGGTCCTATCAGAATGGAGAAGGCCAAGATCGGTCTCATCCAGTTCCAGCTCAGCCCGCCGAAGCCCGATATGGAGAACAGCATTGCTGTCAACGACTACCGCCAAATGGATAAGATTGTTAAGGAAGAGCGTCTCTATCTGCTCAACCTTGTCAAGAAGATCAAGAAGGCCAAATGCAACGTCCTTTTGATTCAGAAGTCCATTCTGCGCGACGCTGTGAACGACCTGTCACTTCACTTCCTTGCCAAGCTGAACATCCTGGCCATCAAGGATATTGAGCGAGACGAGGTTGAGTTTATCTGCAAGTCCACCGGTTGCAAGCCGATTGCCGATATCGACTCCTTCACCGAGGATAAGCTTGGAAGCGCTGATCTGATCGAGGAGTCGCAGTCCAGCGGTGCTCGGATGGTGAAGATTCTTGGTACCAAGAGCGCCGGCAAGACTGTCAGCGTGGTTTGCCGTGGTGCTAACGGTATGATTCTTGACGAGGCTGAGCGCTCCCTCCATGATGCCCTCTGTGTCATCCGATGCCTGGTCAAGAAGAAGGCTCTTATTGCCGGTGGTGGTGCCCCGGAGATTGAGATCGCTGCTCAGCTGTCCAAACAATCTCGGTCGCTAACGGGCACCGAATCTATTTGCTGGAAGGCTTTTGCGGACGCTCTCGAGGTTGTCCCTACGACCCTCGCCGAGAACGCTGGGCTGAACAGCATCAAGGTTGTGACGGAATTACGTCATCGCCACGAGATGGGCGAGAAGAACGCCGGTGTCAGTATCAAGAGTGGCGGTGTCAACACCAACATTGCCAAGGAGAATGTGTTGCAGCCTCTTCTGGTGAGCACAAGCGCGATTGAGTTGGCCGCAGAGACAGTAAAGATGATCCTGCGTATCGACGATATCGCCCTGACCCGGTAAAGTCGGTAAATACTGAAAAATAGAGGCATCGTGTTTCGGGGGTTCACAAGCAATATATCAATGTAATATATTCTGCCAAATTAGACGGTGGAATACAGGGGCCTTTACGGACCTTGAATAGAGCCTTACGAAATCAATGCATCTGGAAGATACCAATATGCTGGCAGTGAAAACTGTATAGAGTTGTTTGCTTAGGTTGCGATGAACTGATTCTTATCTTAAAAAATGCTAACTCAAAACAGAACGCACGACTCTTGGAGTCCACCCCAATCTTCTCGGAGAAGAACAGGGGGATGTTGAGCATGTTGAGCTCGGCCACAGCCCTCCCGACCGCCCAGGAGTACTCGAGCGTCTTATGGAGGCGCACAAGCAATTCGCTGCTAACAGTTTGTCTTACTGTATCATCATGTGCCTTCAACTATAACCAACGGACAACTACCATGAGCAACGTTGGCAGGTCGTCGGTCTCAGGTTTGACTCATTACTAAGGGGCAGTCTCTCCGGACCAATTACCAAGGGGTGGCCTTTCCAGAGTAGAGCACCAGCTTCCCGCCGTGCTTCTCCTTAGTGGTCCCGCCGAGCACCTTGAACATGCCGTTACAATACTCCTCCAGCCCGATCATGAGCTTGGCCTGCGTTTCCGCGTCGACATGGAACGCGTCGGCGCCGACGTCCACGAGCTCAGTATGGACCCAGCCAGAGCCCAGCGCCATCGAGTTCAGCCAGGCTCTTCCATGTTGATCTTGAGTGTGTACTAGGCTAATGCACCCTTGGATGGGCCATACACAGCATTGGGGAAGGGCAAAGGGAGCTAGGTAGGTAGGACAGACCCATTGGTCAGTTTCTGCACGTATCGCTACTGAAGACTCTGGCCCATCATGGACTCACGCTAGACTGCCGGCGGTGCTGCCCATGTTGGCGAGGACGGGCTCTCGCCGGGACTTTTTCAACAGGTCCCGCGTGGCCTGGTACAGAGATACGTAGCCGTAGACGTCGGGTCTCAGATAAATCTCGAGGTCTTTCTCCTGGAGAGCGGCCACGGTGGGGAAGGTGTAGGCTACACGCCGGCATTAGCGATCACGATGTCGAGGTGGTCGACGCTCTGGGCCTCGATCGTCTTGACAGCATCGAAAGCGTCTTGCCAAACGGTAGCGCCGAGCTTGATGAAGATCAGCTTACTTCCGTCGGCCTTAGGCACGCTGCTCAGCTCCTTCGATGTCGAGTGATCTGGGTTACGGTTGGCCGCAATGATAGTATGGTTGGGTAGACTGAGGAAGCGCTCGAGCATGCCCTTACCAAGGCCGCGGTTGGCGCCGGTAATCAGTACGATGGTAGGCATGGCAACGGTATTGATATCAGATCTGATTGGGGTATATATCTTGGTCTTTCCAGATGCAACAGAGACTGGATGGGGGATCAAGCCATGTTGTTGGCTGGTTAAGATCAGGCGAATCACTCGTCATTTCTCGTTCTTGGGAACGATACCGAACAAGTCTATGCTAGAACTAAAAAGTACGTTTCTATGTTAATCGATAGTGCCAATTTTACCCAATCTTTAGGGGTTTGATTGTATTCAACCTATAAGGAGTAGTTGGGAAACCTCTGACATTGTTCACCTGAAGATCCGAAGTAAGAAGGTCAACAACGGGTCGCTTTACATCGTCTCGACTCTGGGTATGTTAAAGCGAGACTCTACATGGTCAGCTTCATTCCTCATACACAAAGAGACTTTCTATTCCGGACATTTAATGAGATTTCTCGTACCCAGACTGTTACATCATCAAGGGACGGCATTATATGGTTCTATCAAGCATTGTAAAGAGAATCTTAGAAAGTGAGAATATCGTAGGCCAATCTGTGAGGAAAGATTCTCGGCCAAGGACTGGGTATTTACCTTATTGGGATGGGCCCCACGTGAATGTTGCGAAATAACGTGGGTTACAATTTTGCTGCATTATCCTGGCTTGAAGTTATAGTAGTTTAGTTTGACCCAGTTGGAGTATGTCACCCTCGACCCTGCCTGGTTATTCTGCTGCTATAGCCACGTACAACCTACGGAAAGCGGCATGGCTTATGCTTATCTATGTCCAGTTTAGGAAGCCCCATCCAAGTATGTAACATGTATGGGACGTTATTTCGCAACATTCACGTGGGGCCCATCCCAATAGGGGTATGCAACCGTCCTTCTTATAGCACCACATCAAAGCTATAAAGTCGAGATTGTCATTTTACGAGAAGCAAGTTCAACCGGTACGACTGTGAATAGTCTTTATATCGAGCGGCAGGGCATTTATAGGGAACGAACAAGTGAAGTAATAACTGGGATGCATTTTGAAACTTCCTAAAATATCGAAACATGGAGGTGCCTGCCGTCGGAACCTAGCAAGTAGGTGAATCAACATCCCTGGCGTATCGGGCTGCCCCTACTGAATTCTCAGGCACTCGACTAAGGCTGGATGCCAGCAGCAGAAAGGAACGCTACACTCAAGGTGAGACTCGGACTTATATTACGAAACGAGGAATATATACAGGTAATTAAATGTACTACTAACTTTCATGTATTCCGGAGCAACGTATATCTACAATATGATATACAGACGTCGCTTATGACCGGTATGTACTTCGTGCTTGATGCCGCTGGATCAACCAGCAGGCGAATCACGGTAGGATGCGTCTCTAGCGAGCATGGAACGTAGCCTGCATTGGGGACGGTGTCGACGGATCTCTGCGCTCGTCCTCATAGTCACTGCCGCATTCGGACACACCATTGCTGTCCCGCCGGATCGGCTTTCGGAGGGGTTGCGGTGCCCTCTGTGGGGCCGCATGCCGGCGGATCATCAGTCGGGCGGGCGGTGCCGCCTGCGGTGGCATCCTCTGTGTCGTCGTCATCGTTTGTTGTCGCATATGCCGGCCGAAAGACGGCGGCTCATGTCGCGGAACTGACGACATCTGCGGCGGCGGATGCTGCTGCTGCCTGCGCTGGCTGTTGTGATGGTAGGATGGCGGTGTTGGGAACACCACCGTGGCGCTCATGGGCTGGGCCGCTACGTAGCCCCTTTGTACTTGTGGCCTGTACGAGGCCTCATGGACGGAAGGCATATCTCGGGCGACGGGGTGGCCCCGGGGGGCGTCGCGGGTGCGGCGACCTTGCGGGTAGTACGCCGGCTGGACCGGCGGCGGCTGGCGTCGGCGCGTGTCGTACGTTCCCATCCCTGGCATCGCTGCGACGCCGTGCATGAGGCTAGGCTCGATGATGGAGTCACAGCTGGAGCTGTTGTTGAGACGATTCGCGCCACGAGAAGAAGAATAACTATGTCCGTACCGGCTGTGATTTCTTGCAGCCCGGGATGCTGCTTGCTTTGCCTTGCAGTCAGGGCAGTACTCGGGCGCCGTTATGTTCGCTTCTATGCCACGGCACCCTCCGCCGCCGCCGAAGCAGCAACTCGCCTCTTCGTACTTGGCTGCACACTCCTCGGTATACGGAGCATGACTGCAAACGTGATAGACTCTTTTGCACATTGCGTGATGATGAAGTCCCGGGTTCGGGTTCGGGATAGAAGTGAAAAGGAGGTGGTAAATGTAGACAGAGGGCCTGTAGTATAGAAGGATATCGTAATGAACTGTGCCTGACAGGTATAGAAATAATTCGAAGAAGGGAAGGAGAGAAAAAGAAGGCAAACGATATATCTGCTCTCGCAGACGTAAAAAGGAGCGTAAGGTTCGTGTATGTGTCGGTTTTGATCTATCACCACCATATGTTAACAAGCTTTAGAGACTGGGGGGTGCTTCGTTATATCCACCAGGGGCATTATTGGGCAAAAACAAAGGGGTGATTCGAACTGCTACTTAGCCTTTGCTTTATCAAAGGAGACAAAGACTTCTGGATCTCAAAGGCGGCGGCTTCTATAGAGATTCCGTCGCTGATAGGACCGAGTACCCTCAACCAGAAGCATTACATCCCACATACTAGGTTTGCCTCTGAATTCTGCTTCTCCTGGCATACTCGGATCGTTTGGGACTATAGAACTCGTATGATGTCTTACTGGGACTGGAACAATACTTTAAGTACTTTTCGAGTCGTCACGACATGCGCGTCACAAAGGGCTGGCGAGCAAACGTTATGCACAACATTTATCAGACCATAAGCTTAGATTATCTCCATGTCTGGCCGTAAGTTCTAGAGATGGGTTTCCCTGAAAATGAGTTTTGCGTGGATCGTAGATCCAGGCCACGGCTTGAGCCTGCTCAAAGGGACGCTAGACCAAGCAAGATCCGAAATTAGAAGAGCATAAGGCCCTATTGTCATGGACCCTGAAAGGCTCCTTTGGCCATATTCACTCATACTGTGCAGTTCCCATATCCTTTGATTGAAAGGGCTTTCAACATAAAGATAATATTATCTCCCGCACCCTTGCGTGACCAGGACAAGAGAAAAGAAGGGCATGGGTGGCTTCATTCCAATTTTGAAAACCGCAATACAATTCCGTTCTTTCCTTTCCTTACTACTATAATACAATATAATATGCAATTTCAATGGGACCCGAGGACGTGGAGCAAGATCCGCCGGGGACTGACATTCTCGTTTTTCATTATAACATTGCGCCTCCTGGTCCTGTGGGTATGGGTACTCAGGCCCAGGTGGCAGAGGGGGACAATCATCACCCTGACGACTGGTTCATCTGGGGTGACGACCACTGATGTTGACGAGGTAAGTGACCCAGGTGTTCCGAAAATACAAGAGGCAAGCCGTCCTCCAACTCCGACGCCTTTGAGTCCCGAACAGAGGAGAACGCTAGACTGGGTGCGTCGCGGGTCTCACGATGACTCCTTGTATACCTTCGATTACACCCAGGATGTTCATCGTCTCGAAGCCGCAGTTCGACACAGACCGCAGAGCGAGGGGTCAGAGCCGAGGGAAGTTGAGACAGAGGAAGTCGCCGATCAGGACACCGATTTTACCCCCGATAGCAACGATGGCGAGATTGAATCGCCACCTCAGCTTGATCTTCCTGTGGAAGACAATACAGAAGATGTTATAGAAACAAACCCAGAGGAGGTCCCAGACGAAGGCATATCATCGGAAGCGGAGAGGGAGGAGGTAGAGCCAGCCACTATCGAGAGACCGACTACTAGCCTGAGCTTTCACCCTGAGGACAACCGGTCCGAGGATGACGACGAGGAAGTCGCTGTAACGAACCCGATGATCGATATCAGCAAGGAGTATGAACTGCCGCTGCCTGACACCGAAGAAGGAAAAGAAGAAGAAGAAGTAATGGAAGATGCCCCTGAAAAAGAAACAGCGGAAGAGAATGTAGAGATCATCCCGGTCCTTGAGAGAGCAACCGAAAAGCGTCCCCATCGGCACCGCCGGGGAACACTCTCCCCGGAAAAGCGTCAAGAGCTGACGGATCTGAAATCCAAACTGGAGTTTCTACAGGCACTGAGAAAAAGGGGAAAGCAACCCGGGAAACACTCTCTCCGGAAAAGCGTCAAGAGCTGACTGATCTGAAATCCAAACTGGAGCTTCTGCAGGCACTGAGAAAAAGGGGGAGCAACCCCGGGTTGTGGCTTCCTCTTCAACCATCACCGCCGCGCCACAGCAGCAGGAGGAGGCTACAGACGGCGATGACTCTGCCACCGGCGAGCTACCAGAGATGTCAGAGCAGAAGCGTGCCGAGTTCGTCGATTTGCGCAGTAAGCTCAGGCTCTATGCGGAAATGCTAGGGCTAGAAGAGGCCGCCCAGTCAACGGCAGCAGGGCCATCCATCCCCGCGACAATCTCAGAGGAGGAAGAAGAGGGGGGAAGGAGAGAAGGACGAGCCGTATTCCAATGAGTCGGACCAAAGCTCACCGACACAGTCTCATGAGCCCACGGACTCGGACCCCGACACGGGCGACGATGAAATACCACCTCTGCCAACCGAGGAGTCACCACAGGAGGCCTATGGCGACGATGAGGACGAAGGTCTAGTCGACCCCTTCTCCAGCGAGGCGACCGAGGCCTTCAACTTCATCAAGTCCTGGCTGCTGCTGCCCGAAGAGCTCAGTGCGCTCGAGGTGTTCTACCAGGTCGCGAACCTGCGCGACGCTCTGACATTCATCCCCCTGTGGGTACCAACGAAGCACAGCATGGTGCGGGGCGACGAGCCTCTGCTCTTTCGCACCCAGCCCGTGTCCTACGACATCAACAAGCACTTCGTCGAGCATCTGCGCTCGCTGCGGTGGCGCGAGCTGCTGCAGGCCACGGACGCGCTCGTCGGGGCCGCGGACCGGGCGTGGCTCGAGAGCTTCCTGCGCGAGATGGTGGCGCCCGCCCTCGTCGCGGGTGCCGCGCGGGAGCACCACGGACCGGGCAAAGGGGAATACCAGCGAGGACGGCGGAGCGCGCTGCACCAGGTCGAGGCGGCCGAGCCACTGCGGCCGCACGAGGAGGAGGCCGTCCGCGCCACGAACCGGACCCTCTGGACGCGGCACGCGCACGAGGCCGCGACGGCGACGGTGCAGGCCATCTACGACAATACCGGGGACCGCGCCATGTGGATCGACAGCCGGGCGGGCGAGGTCCAAGGCGAGCTCGAGGAGATGGGGCGGAGCGTCCTGCGCCTACTGTACGACCTTACGAGCCTCGAGTCGAACGTGGGTTCCGCGGTCGAGGCCCACGGACAAGAGTACGCGCATATGGCTAGGAGGATACAACAGGGTTTACCGTGAGAAAGCAGCTGCAGTGGGTGGAGTAAAGCCCTGACTTTGTTTGATTTGCGCTGTCTATTCCGTATATATGCTCTATATTATATCAGTAAATTCCAAGAGAGAGTGTTCACTTCATACATGGCGTGTCCGCATCGCCCCCTTTTTTCCTAGTAGTGACACGGGGTGATAGTATGGGGGGTGGAGGAACATACATGAAGGTGATGATAAACGCAACGAATATCGTTTGATGATTAGATACTAATTGTACTGGTTTGTTGGACAGAGGCCGAACCTCTGTTATATATATACGACTTCTTTAATATGCCCTGTAAGCCGAGAGAGATGGGTCTCTCGGGACGAATGGGACCGAGGGTCAGGGGCCCCGCACTGCGCCGCGCCGCCCGCGTCGTCGGCATGATGTTCAACCCCATGGGGAACGTGTTCCGAAATGCCGGGTGCACGTTGCTCAGCCGGCCTAGTTCCAAGTCGTCCTGCGCGTACTTGAAAGACCCCTCGGAGTCGGCGTGGTGCAGGGGCCGCGAGCTGTCCCCCGTCCACCCCCTGCTGCCGCGGCTGTCCGAGCCTGCGGGCGGGAAACCGCCCCGGCCGGGAGCGTTGCTGCTGCTGCTCGACTGCTGTGTTTTTCGCACAATATAAGCCGATGCCATGCGGATCAGCGGCTGCAGCGTAGGCAAGCACGCGCACATTATCGCTACGCCCACCTCGACCGCGCTCCATATCGCCGTACTGACCACGACTGACAGAGAGTTAGAATGATATACTCTGTAGAGCAAAAGCGGGAAAGACAAAATTGGCTCACCCGTTGTATCCGATCCGGGTTCCGTATTGACGAGCTCGGCAACGAATTTGAGGCGGATGATGCTGACGACGGTCACACTGTGGCATGGTAAGTTTTCTTTCATCTAGTCGACATGTAACAAACTCGATCCCTACTTACAATCCGCCAAGCAGGAACATGCCGCACACCGCCGCTTTCTGCCAGTCGACTATCTGAAGGCGGTGGACTTCTCGTATTGGAAGCGAGAGTATGATTACATCTATGACGATCTATTGTTGTGTGAGCAATGTGAAATCCTGTAGCCCTGTGGGCAATGGCGCTGAGAAAACCTACATGAGGAACTGTACGAAGAGCGTTTCATTAGCGCACCGAGAATGATATAACAGGAGTATAGGAACGTCCGGAACTTACCAGCAAGGCCTGTGTAGTAGCTGTAGTGGTCCACACAATGGCCTTCTGCAGTGGCTCCCCATGAGCGAGGGATTGGATCACACTGGAAAAATACCACCAGCACCACTGAAAGGTACCAGAGCATTGCCACTATCGCGAGACTAACGACCGCTCTTCTCATGAACTTGGTTGGAAAGAGCCGGTCGTACATGGCCAATATTGAGAGCTTGACGGCTGTTATCGTCGCGCCATATGTTATCTCACTGATAAATGTCCACTATAACCAGGTCAATACTCATATGAAGCTGCATGACAAGTTTTATACAGGGTCCTACCAGTTGGATGATCTGCAACGAGCCAGGCTTTGTTATCATCACGACCAAAAGGTGCTTCCCCTAGACCGTGTCGTGATACTAATAATGGGTCTGGTCAGTTCTGTCGTTCGATTTGTGAGCGAATCCTCCTCCCCGGCAGGCGATGCTCACATATGAACGTGGTTGTAAGATACACCATGGCGGGTATCTGTACTCGGTGGTCAGTATCTTCCTCCGATAGCAGCCCGTTCCGAGCAGTATTCGAGAGAACATACCAAGGCGGCAAGGATGATCCAGTCGTCCAGACCGAGACGAGCCTTCCTCGTGGCGCGAGCTGCCAGACGCAACAGGACGAAGCCACCTGATAACGCCATCATCGCCGCGGCCACCCGTTCGGCGACCGGGCCCTGGTTGAAGCTGACAAAATCGGCGGGTAGATCATCCAGCCTCTTTTTGGTGGTGTTTGCCATCGCTATACTGCACTGTATACTGCTGATCGAGTTCCTGGTAGGTCGCAGGGGAGAGGCGATGAGAGCGGGGGAGGGAGACTAGGAGGAGTTCCTCTTCAGGGTAGTACCGGCGCCCATCCAGGCCTTAAGAGACTCAGGGAGCGCGACCTGTTTGCTTTTGCCATGACGACAGGCGGGCCCAGGTCGCGAACTCTTGGGGGTTCTCGATCTTGTATGCATAGCCCGCCAATGTTCCGAGGCGTTCTGTTAGGGTTCCATATAGTTCCAGTGCCCGGCATTCAGGGAGGGCAGGTCGAATTGGGCAATGGGATTGGCCCAGAACGAGGGAGAATATGCCGCTCCCACGCCATTGGCCAATGGCGGCGGTGCAAGTAAAACTCCGGGTGCATCGCTCGGATCCAGCAATTCTCCTACGCACACACACATTCCGAATGTTGCGCATGTCTTGTGTCTCGGGGCCCAGGCGGCCAGCAGAAGAAAAGTGACACTGGGTTGCGAAGCCGTGCTCCGGGGAAATCTCAGCTTGCAGGAAAACGTGGAACTGGCGCCATCCAGCTGCATGCGTCCATTGGCTCTTCACCTTCCACGGCGTTGCTGGACTGCTATCTGTGAGTGCTGTCTCCAACTCTATATCGTCGCGCGTCTTCCACTATCGAAAACCTACATATGATAAGCAATGAACACAATGAGACACATATCAATATAAGTCCCCCATTTCAGCTCAGCCTCTCTCTGGCGCCTGTATAGTTGGCAGCTTTGAAGTTGGCTTGCGACACCACTGTTCTGGCACTATCGATTGCCGAAAGTCAAGAGTAGATTTCGTAAGTAGAGGGCGCCGACGCAATATTCTGGTGATACGAAGAGATTTTTTCAGCGCTGATTTGGCCAAATTGGCTACTACCTACCTGTATATATGCCATCCCTTGACTAGAAGCGTGCTCTGAGGATTGCTTGTTGAAAGAAAGTACCGTATGACTGTGACCGAGCCTGTTCAAAGGTTCAGCATATTTATATGACCTAGGTTACCTACCTACTTAGGTATGAAGGTCGGGCGGGTAATGCGCCTGTGGTCCCAACAAGGGATCAAGCAAAGAACTGCCTGTCGAAAGAATGTGGACAGAAGCTAATGCTGGCGACTGCAAACCGACCAGCTTGTGAGACAACGACATGCTTTTCAGATCGGATTTCGTTCGAACAAGCCACTGACACAAACGAAGTTATTCTTAGCTAGCTCACTAAAATAGTTAATCAAGTTAATACAAAAAAGTATTGACACCGTGCGAAGCTTTTCCGGCCGAGAAATGCTCTTGATGAGTTCTCGCCCGTCGGAACATGCTATAGCATCCAAAGGCCGAGACAGCTTGGTAATCACTAGGTGCTGTGTTGCTTCTGCGGGTAGTGGAAGGGAGATAAAACATAGAGACCGGAGATGGAGAAGCAGATGGCGTCAAGTTTGTCTTTCATTATTAACTCAATCGCTTGGTAATACTCTGCGCTGGTCGACTATTTCCCTTGGCGACGATAAGAGCAATTCACCCAGCTCTCCCTTAGGTCGTTTAAGGGAGGGCAATGCACTCGATCTCGACATCGGCGTTCTTGGGCAGCTGCTTTACGGCCACACAGCTGCGCGCCGGCTTGTGGACCATCCACTTCGCGTACTCCTCATTCATCGCGGCAAAGTCACTCATGTCGGCAAGGAAGATGTTGACCTTAACAATCTTCTCCATGGACGACCCGGCGGCGGTGAGGACGGCCTTCAGGTTCTGGAAGCAGAGGGCCGTCTTCTCGCCCACGGTGCCCTGGAGCATGTTGCCCGAGGCATCCAAGTGGATTTGACCAGAGCAGTAGATGGCCGTAGGGGTCTTGATGGCGTGGGACTGCAACAGCGAGGTTAGAAGCTATGCCCATCACAGCCAGTAAGTGATACCTACGTAGGGGCCGGCAGCTGTAACATGTTAGTCGATGATTGATCTGTTTCACGAGTGATTTGGAACTTACGCGGTGCTGCGTCCTTGGCAAAGACCTGGGTCATTTCAGCCATTGTGCGTCTTGGTGTTAGTGCTGGACGGAAGAGGGTGGCTTTTCTGGATATCTGGAAGAGGGAAGAAACACTTCGAGATGGCGACAAGATGGATCGGACTGGTGTGGCTCGGAGACTCAGTGACATAGTTTAGAAAGGGAGGTCGAAGACGGAAGTCTTTCTTTCTTGAGTTTACGTGACTGCTGGAGTCGTCTGGCGGAGGTGGATGGTCGCAAACCTCCGTATTTCGGACGTTTACAACTGGGGCTAGTTCCGCTGCGGGCCGGGCTGATGGACAGCAGGGTTGTGGTGTTAGGATCTTTCCGAATTTCTAATTTCCTTCAAGTGAGGTCATTCCGGGCATTCTTTCACGGTTCGCTGCGTAATTATATATCAATTGAATAATTCAAGTATATATGCCTAGCATCGAAAGCACCAAGGAGTGCCAGTATTTGGAAACAACTTCCTCACAATAATCCGTGAAGCCGTAGCTGCAAATACTTAATGCCAGCGAAGCATCCGTCAGCTTTGGCTTGGCACTCGCACTTTACGTGCATACCTGCGCTTAGGTGGCGTCATCGAGAATGAGAACCACTCTCACTATTTTGAATATATCCCAATACGTCTGTGTGCGAATTGGTGAGTAAAATATACGCCAAGGTCCAGCATTCATTCATCTATATTCTACTCGTACCATGGATGGTAGCAAGGCTACATGTAATTACATTGGTACGGGCGTGGCCTGTCTGTCGCCGTGCTCAATGCCAGGGCTTCAGCTTCTATGGGTCCAGATCTCACTCAGTTGCGTGTTGAAGGGGCCAAGTGGCCTGAAAAGGACAGGTAGTAGAGTGGCAGTAGTACGTAACCCTGGAAAGCAACCCCTGCAAAGAAAGTCAGCCGCGTAGCGTAGCTTGTTGGTTGAACTCTCCTATTGATTGACGATTAATCTATTTTATCTTTCACCTTTTTGTTGGATTGTCAGTCGCTCTACAGTCCAACGAGGTAGACGACAACTATCATTTCCTTCTGTTCCCAGTAAGTAACCAGACTGCCCGTCATTGTTGGTCAATGGAGCTTCTAGATGCGACTGCATTGAGTTTGTCTCCGAGCTCGCCTCTCAAGGTGTTCGTCGCTATGCTGTGTCAAACTATGCAACGACCTCGATGCGTCTCGTGCATGCACTGAATGCGTCCTCGAGTCCGTCTGAGCTTTCCCTAAACCCCAATGCTAGACTCAGCTTACTCTTAGAATCGGAGCGCTAACAACGTCACTCTCCTCCCGCAGTCCTCGGCCGACACATTCCTTGACATCACGTTGTTTCCTCCTTCTAGCACAGCATGGCGTCAACTGCCACTCCCCAGGGCAGTTTGCGCCAGCGTAACGTGCCGGGGTCCAAGAAAAAGGTCGGCACCGGCCTGGAGATGATACCGAGCTCGACACTCTGGTGAAGTCGGCCAAGCAAGCCTCCATCGCGGGTTCGGAATGGGACTACAAGATTGCTCTGGCTGTCATCACAGCTTTGGCCTTCATCTCCAGGTTTTGGGGTATTAGCCACCCCAACGAGGTCGTCTTTGACGAAGTCCATTTTGGCAAGGTAAGACGGTCGAGTCCCCGGTGATGAACCAATCTTCGTATACGTTCAACAAGAGAATTCAACTAACCCGGCTGCACTCGCTAGTTCGCCTCGTACTATCTCGAAAAGACCTACTTCTTCGATGTCCACCCCCTTTCGGAAAACTCCTATTCGCCTTCATGGGCTGGCTTGTTGGCTACGATGGCCACTTCCATTTCGAGAACATTGGCGATTCCTACATATCGAATAAGGTTCCCTATGTCGCCTTTCGTGCTATGCCCGCCATTCTGGGCTCCTTGACGGTCACTGTTACCTACCTTATCATGTGGGAATCCGGCTATAGCCTGCCCGCTTGTATTGTTGCCGCCGGCTTGGTTCTCCTCGATAACGCCCACATTGGCCAGACGCGACTCATTCTTCTCGATGCCACCCTCGTCTTGGCTATGGCGTGCAGTCTGCTGTTCTACATCAAGTTCTACAAGCAGCGACACGAACCATTTGGCCGCAAGTGGTGGAAGTGGCTGATCCTGACCGGCTTTGCTTTGTCTTGCGACATTTCAACCAAATACGTCGGTCTTTTCGCTTTCGTTACCATTGGCTCGGCTGTTGTCATTGACCTGTGGGATCTGCTCGACGTCAAGAGACCAGGTGGTGGCTTGAGCTTGCCTGACTTTGGCAAACACTTTGCCGCGCGTGCCTTCGGATTAATCATCATGCCCTTCATTTTCTATTTGTTCTGGTTCCAAGTTCATTTCTCCATTCTCAGCCGCTCTGGCCCCGGTGACGATTTCATGTCGCCCGAGTTTCAGGAGACACTCTCGGACAATGTCATGCTGGCCAATGCTGTCACAATTGACTACTACGACACCATCACCCTCCGCCACAAGGAGACCAAGGCGTATCTTCACAGCCATGACGCGAGATATCCTCTCCGCTACGATGACGGACGTGTCTCGAGCCAGGGCCAGCAGGTTACTGGATACCCGTACAACGACACCAACAACCACTGGCAAATCCTTCCTGCTGAAGTCGAGACTGAGCAAGAAATGGGACGTCATGTGAAGAACCATGAGCTTGTCCGTCTCCGACATTTGGTCACAAACACGATTCTACTTTCTCACGATGTTGCGTCTCCTTTCTACCCTACCAACCAGGAGTTTACCACTGTGCCGCTTGAAGATGCGTACGGTGGCAGATCTGCCGATACGCTCTTCGAGGTCCGCATTGAGGGTGGCAAGAACAGCCAGGAATTCAAGAGTGTCTCGAGCCACTTCAAATTCATCCATAACCCCAGCAAGGTTGCCATGTGGACTCACACCACCCCCCTTCCTGACTGGGGCCACCGCCAGCAAGAAATCAACGGAAACAAGCAGCTCGCTCCTAGCTCCAACGTTTGGATCGTTGACGATATCCCTTCGCTGCCAGAGGACCACCCCAGACGTGAAAAGCCCGAGAAGCAAGTCAAGTCGATGCCATTCCTGAAGAAATGGTTCGAGTTGCAGCGATCCATGTTCTGGCACAACAACCAGTTGACGAGCAGCCACCCGTACGCCAGCCAACCTTACCAGTGGCCGTTCCTGTTGCGAGGTGTCAGCTTCTGGACCCAGAACGACACGCGCCAGCAAATCTACTTCCTAGGAAACCCCCTCGGATGGTGGCTTGCAAGCAGTCTTTTGGCTGTGTACGCAGGTATTATTGGAGCTGATCAAGTGTCATTGCGTCGTGGCATTGATGCTCTTGACCACCGTAAGTAACTGCCTTGCTTCCCTTTGCGCAATATAACTAACTATGTTTAGGCACCCGGTCTCGTCTGTACAACTCCACTGGGTTCTTCTTCCTGGCCTGGGCGACCCATTTCTTCCCCTTTTTCCTGATGGGCCGCCAGTTGTTCTTGCATCACTACTTACCTGCCCACCTCGCATCCTGCCTGGTCGTCGGTGCCCTGGTTGAATTCGTCTTCAACGCGGACCCCTCAACCGAGGAGGCGAGCTACCAGGCCATTAAGTCGGGTAAGAAGCCGGCCCCTGGGCCCAAGCGACATGTCACTGCCCGAGAGCGATTCTCCGGGCAGAGCATGGTGCCGGCCTGGATCGCGTGTGGCGTTATCATGGCGATAGTCGCAGCGTCGTGGTACTTCTTCCTACCGCTTACTTACGGCTACCCTGGTCTCAACGTAGACCAGATCCTACGTCGCAAGTGGCTTGGATACGATTTGCACTTCGCCAAATAGAGGTGAAGAATAGGCAAGTCATGCATGACTGGAATCCGGGAGGAAACAGTCGATCGTGTACGATTCAGAGACATTAGTGAAGTAAAACGGGGGAATCGGCGTAGCGCGCAGGCGATGTTTTTTTTAGAGTACGGGGAAAATGGCGCCGGCAAAAAGCAGAGAGATTTGTTCCGTCTATATAAAGAATCAATATTCTCTCCCTATGATCTGGTCAGTTGGCCGTTGCGGCGAGATCTTTTCCTCCGCAATATTTACCATGTAGCACGTAGCTTGAGATGCACTCATGATAAATTTGATCAATCTCGAGCTTGCGTGGCCAATGCTGCAGGGTTGAAAGGAGTCGATGCGAAACATGCATTCAATTTTACTTCCCGCCAGTGCCAACTTGAGCAGCTACGGCTCGCAGGCAATCTGGTCCGGGGTGTTATAAAAAATGCATGTTACAGGACCTTTGTTGTGTTCTATATAGCACCCAGGACGGAGTGCGGCCGGTTAGATTAACCGGTTCACGAATCGCACCAATCAGACGCAGTTAGAAAGAATAACACCGAGATGGTATCATTCGCAACGGAAAGGAGAATGAAGCTTGATATAGCGGACTGGGAACTTGGGAGCAGAGGAGCACCAGGATATACTGGTTCTTTTTTTCTTCTCCTTCTGGGCAAACAGGCTTGGCATGCATCTATACAGCACCATCGTAGGTGTGGCCAATCGGATAGCCAATGCATTAATTGCCCTGCTTCTTTTCCCCTTTTTACCGAAGGTAACGTCAACATGCCCCTCTTTGCCCAGACCCCAGACGGGAAGATTCCTTTTATCCTACACTAGAACATTGCCGATCGTTTCCTGATGTATACCGGGACTTTGTAATTCGGTCGAAACCAATAATACTACTACCACCATGCGTACATTTTCTCACTGCTATAGGAATTATATCCCATAGGTGGAACTGTGCGAGAATACTACACACATACGCCACGCACACCGGAAACCACACGAGTTCTGCAAGGCTAGATGGCAGAACACTCTTGGCGATGTGGTAGTTTTGGGGGAGAACGCAGGCACGGCGGCATCGCCCATGTCCCCATCGCGCAACTACCCCTGTCGACGGTTCGAATGGAGCCTTGTAGGCTAAAGAGAGAAGACCTAAATTGGGAAGTCGCATCGCCATTAAGATGTGTCAGTACTCGCAAGCATGCCCTTTGGCTGTTCTGTTAGTCTATGAGGGAGACATGATGCAGACGGGTTCATGGAAACTTCTTCAAGGTGGTAGTGGCGATGGTGGCCCCATTACTTGGCCATGAGCGACCTGGCTGCCCTTGATATAACTCATAATATATCCTACATACTAGTCTATAAGGTATGTTTGATAGCCGGTAACCTGAGAGCTTGGGTGGCATGAGCACCCTCCCATCTGATTTCTAACATGTGCACTTTGTTTACTCTAACTAAGTGTGCTTAGTCGCCGTACCATTTCCATTGGCAGTATCGCATCGAGTGTTGTACAGGTCACTCACTTATTCTGTATATTTCCAGACAAGATGCGTGGTATCTCTGTATGGGCCTCGTGGGCCCCTATCATGGCCCTTGGCGGACTGGCCGTCGGTGCTGCTGCTCTCGAGCAGGAGAGGGCCGAGTGTCCCTTCTACACCACAACGACGATATACATGCCCACGACGGTATATGTCACTGCCACCGAGCCACCGACGTCGTCGGATAGTGCGTCTGGGACCAGCTCCGGTGTAAGCGCGACGACGACAAGCTCTTTGGGCGACGTGGTGCCAAGTACGTCATCATCCGCGAGCGAAGGAATCACGTCGGCGACGACCTCGTCCAGCGCTGTGCCATCTACTGGAGTTTCGCTAAGCGACAGTGGAACGGCTTCGTTCACCGCATCGCTGAGCACGTCGACTACGGCAGTTCAGGAACCAACCTCTACCCAGGTCCCGACGAGCGAGCCAGTTGTTACCAGTAGCGTCACCAGCGGCATCATCTCTCAGTTCAGTGACGAGTGGTGCTCCTGGTTCACCTACCGTAAGGCCACCAGGGCCACCGTCGCCACCTCCCATCTTCAAGGGTTACAAGAACGCCATCTACTTCACGAATTGGTGAGTCAGCTCTAGCCAGATTCAAGGGATCAGCTTTTCCTAGCAACTTTTCATATATTGGCAGGCGCTTGTAAGAGATAACTGACCCTAACACCATTTTCTTTTTTCTTTTTCAGGGGTACATCCGGCAACAACAGCTACCAACCGCAGGAGCTGCCCGTATCCGAGCTGACGCACATCCTATACGCCTTCGCCGACATCGACGCCAACGGGACGGTCAAGTCGTCGGACGCCTTCGCCGACGTGGGCAAGCGGTACGCGCGGGACGAACCCCACAACCGGGCGCGCGGCCACCACGCGTACGGCGTGGTGAAGCAGCTGTACCTGCACAAGATGCACAACCGGAACCTCAAGACGCTGCTGTCCATCGGCGGCTTCGACTACTCGCCCAAGTTCGTTCCCGTGGCCGCCGACACGGGTCGGCGCCGCGTCTTCGCAGACTCGGCCGTCAGGATGATGGCCGACTACGGCTTTGACGGCATCGACCTCGACTGGAAGTACCCCGCCGACGCCGAGCAAAGCCAGCACTTTGTGTTGCTGCTCAAGGCGTGCCGCGAGGCCCTGGACAGGTTCTCGTTTCAGCACCGCCTGCCGTACCACTTCCTCATCACGGTGGCGAGTCCAGCCGGACCGGTGAATTCCCATAAGCTGGATTTGGTTGGGATGGACCCCTACGTAGATGTCTGGTAAGTAGTCATCTTCTCCCTTCCCTCCACCCCTCCCCTTTTCACTATGTCTGCGACGAATTGCCAAGAGCCAGCCGACTGACGAGAAATTGTAGGAATCTGATGGCGTACGACTATACCGGCAGCTGGGACAACAGTACGGGACACCAGTCCAACCTGTACCGGAGCCCGCACCACCCGAGCGCGACCAAGCTCAGTACCGACGACGCGGTGCGGTACTACGAGGGCCTCGGGATCCGGTCGAGCAAGATCCTGATCGGGGTCCCCACCTACGGCCGGTCGTTCGAGTCGACGTCTGGTCTAGGGCAGGCGTACGCGGGCGTCGGGTCCGAGGGCGGCGGCGTGCTGCTGTACAAGACACTACCCCGGCCGGGGGCGCGCGAGATGTGGGACGATGAGGCCAAGGCGTCGTGGAGCTACAACGACGTGACGCGCGAGCTCGTGTCGTACGACACGCCCCGGAGCACCCTGTACAAGGCGCGCTACGTGCGCCGCAAGAAGCTCGGCGGCGCCTTCTTCTGGGAGGCCACGGGCGACCGCGGCGGCGCCGCCAGCCTCGTCAACACCATGTCCAAGACCCTCGGGTGGCTGGACGAGAGCCCCAATCACCTGTGGTACCCCATGAGCCAATACGACAACATACGCTGGGGCATGCCAGGGGCCTGATCAATTGATTTCATTTCTTTCTTGAGTCGCGATGTGACGGCATTATATAAAAGGGGTGATAAGGGAATACTTGGTTGTACACACTGGGCCTAGAACTTTCTTGCTTTTTGTTCTGTTTGGAGAAACGAAAGCACAATTTTCTTAAGAATATACGAATAATACCCCTTTACTTTCAAATGATGGGCACTTGAAGGTTAAAACTGGCCAGGAATATACCGTTTTTCGTGAGCGGGACCATTATATACGATATATATACATACACTATTATAGCCTATTCGCCAGTCTATGAATATCGACATAAATTGACTGCCTAGAGTTATAGTAGGCAGCCTAATCGTAGTCCAGCAGGAGCTGCGGCCGGGATCCTCATGTCTCGGCATACTCGTACGAGCTTGTGGACTCATCGACCTTGACCTCTATCTTGGCCTCCTCGAGCTCCTTTCCGTCGACCTTGATGCCGGCCTTCATGACATCGCCGGGAACAACCGGGCCGACGCCCTTGGGCGTACCGGTCAGGACGATATCGCCCTTTTCCAGCGTCATGACCTTGGAGATGTCTGCCAGAATGCGGGGAACCCTGAAGAGCATGAGCTCGGTGGAGTCGTTCTGGTGAACTTTGTCATTGACGGTCAAGTACAGCTCGACCGAGTGAGGGTCGGGAATGGCCGACTTGGGAATGATGTTTCCCATGGGGAGGAAGGTATCGAAACCCTTGGCGATGGACCAGGGGAGACCCTTCTTCTTGGCCTCATTCTGAGTGTTCCTAGCCGTCATGTCGATGCTGAGAGCATAGCCTTTTCCACGTCATAGTCAATAAATATAGCTGGCGGATTTACCCCTGAGGGTATGTATGCACGGTTGCTTGGCTTTATGTCACTCACTGTCAACTGCGTCCAAGGCGGCCTGGTCATCCCAGAGAAGTCCTTCAGCTGCTTGCCCATGATCAGGGCCAGCTCGACCTCATAGTGAAGGCTTACGCCTCTGGGCCGGACGACAGGCCCCTCGCCAGGCAACAAGATGGACGAAGATGGCTTCAAAAAGAAGAAGGGCTGCTTTGGGCGCGCACTGTTCAGCTCGGTGATGTGGTCTCTGCAGGTATATCGTGTCAACCGCCACTCTGCCGCCAATTGAATGAATCAGGTGTCTTACGCATAGTTCCTGCCAATGCAGACGACCTTCCGGGCCTGTTTCAGAGTTGATGCAGAAGACATGGCGCGTCGAAATACGTTCATATCGTGCTTTGACAGAAATTAGTCAGGTGTAACAATTTGCTTTTCGCTCTTCTCTTTGCGCGCCTATGTAAAAACTCACCAATTGGGTGTGACACTTTGTCACTACTGCTACGAAGGCCTTGGAAAATGCGGGATAGACGATTGCAGGCAAAGCGGAGGTTGTTCTGGATCCGATGGTCGGCTTCAGATTCAGAGGTAGCTTTGGGACTCGGGAGGTTCCGACTGAAGGAAAGGGGATAGCTAGAGCTTCTGGCTACTACCGCTCTCTCTCTCTCTTTCGCGTAACACCTCGAATACCCGAGCGAGCGGGACCTCCTCCTCTGCTGCTTACCTCCTTAGGTTGGTAGTCTCATGTTAATAAGCCTTCTCGGTCAAGTACGCTAGTCATTATTGACGTTTCTCTGATCCACTAGACCGGACAGCCTACCTAAACGTTCAAGATACCTCATGTACCTAACAACAATACAATAACATTGCTGACCCCCAGTCCAGCCAGCGCCCAGCTTGCATTGCCTCGCTTGGTGTGCTGCTTGGTAGCAAATGCATTTGCTTGACTCTCGGAGCTTCCTGGATCTACTATTTATCTTGACGCTCCCGTAGTCCCCGTTTTATGTAGCAGAAACCGGATAGTGCTTCTTGGTATGAAGTCAGAGTATCTACATGTACTAATCTTTCATCAGTGAGCCGAACCCGAGTATATGTATTGATATCCACTGTTGATTTTAAATCTGCAGTTTGCCAGTGTGCCTAAGAGAGGCAGTCCGGTAATTCCGATTGAGTGGCATCGATTATCATTGACTGACTGCCGTTTTACAAATCGCGGGGTTGACAGAGCTAAACCAACACATCATACAAAGACTTGCCTCTTCTGGTAGGCAACCGTCGACTCTCCATGGCAAAGATGTGCAGAATGATGTACATCGAGGAACACATCCACACCCGGGGCATGTAGCTGCCCTGGCTTCCCTGTCCTGGAAGGCACACGCGACTTCCCCACTCTACATGCCAAGCTCATTAACGTTCTGTAATTGATACTTATGCTATACTGCCCGCCCATGACCTAAGTGATATTAACCTCCACAAGCATGCTTGCCTCCTGATCTAGAACCTTGGGCCTGTTGCTTTTCCAAGCTGCCACGCTGCCCAAGGCCTGGGCTTGGAGTGTCAAAGTAAAAAAAGCACAACACAACTACGCAAGCCTCCCTCCTCGTCCCGTCGTTTCACACACACACAATCTGATTGATCCGATCCTCTAGAGCTAGTGCTACCTCCAGTCCAGACCAGACCAAACCAGACGTGCCTTAAAACAGGAGCGACCCTTTTCCTCCAGTGCTCGAACCCTCCACTCTACCTACTCACCCTATCTAATCACCAATTGGGATTTCTCTCTCGCTCCCAACAACTCTCTATCGAGTGCGCCATGGAAGCTCTTCAGCTGGCCCAGATGCTGGCTGACCTGAACGATCTCCAAGCTGCTGTAAGTGACGAACGTGGTATTGCAGCTGAGTATAGTTGTATCACTGAACTCCACAACCCCAAAACACTCACCAGTTGAAAAAAAATAAAAAATACTGACCCCACAATCGCGCATCTCTAGCAGGATCAAGGTGCCGCGAAGGCTCTGGTATCGGTCAACAAGACCCTCGATCGTAAGGACGCCATCCAGGTCCAGACACTGTCGGCCAAGACCTCCTCGCCCGACAGCAGGGCTGCGACAACCCCCGCCGGCCGCTTGGACAACTTCGGCCGCCGTATCTTCACCCCTCCCCTATCGCGCACCAATTCGGGGACGCCGTATTCTCCATTCCGGGCACCCCGAGGAACCAAGATGCACAGGCCGACGGCGACATCGACCGAGCCTCGACGTTGCTCTCCCTCTACGAAATCCGCGCCAAACTGAAGGACCAGGATAACAGCAGTCTGATGAAGGCGCGCGAGAAGATCAACGCCCTCGCGGCCAAGCAGGAAAGGCTGGCTAGGGAACAGGCACCCCATTACAGGGACCCCAAAAGCCCCGGCCGGATCAGCTACCCGAAGTGAAAAGTACGGGCGTTACAAGATTTCTTTGCATCAGCGGCGTTTTGGGGAGACAGGGTCACACAATCAGTCCGCTTTGGGGCTTTGGGTTTTTATTCTGGGTTTCGACGCGGCTTAAAAGGGGAATAGTTTACAGCCCGACCTGAGCGTAAACAGGGCGGAAGGAACTCGCGGATTTGCTTTGGTATGGGCATCACGACGATTGCTATTTCACATGGGTCTACTTGATGGGTTAACGGTGGTATTATGAGATACGAATGTATTATCCCCTTAATGGCGAAAGCGCTGCTCCCATCATATTATGCCGTACTGTACAGTACGGATCAGGGAGCATTTAGTGCCATTGGCGTAATGTTTATCCCACTGATATAATGCCCTCGGGCTCCTCCAAATAAAATGCACTCAGCAGACCTTTCTCAAGCTGGAAACCCCAATGTCAGTAGATCTATTTGAGGTATGGGCGAATGGAACATACTGGTACTGCTAGGTGATGTGGGGAGGAGCTCAGCAACCAGCAACCCCAGACATCCCTTGGTCCCTAAATAAACTGCCCGCTCTTTTGCCCTGGCTACTGGCTTTAGTGCTGGCGAGCCCCGCTCTACAGGCCTAAGGGATTCTATTGCAACCTTGCACGGGTCCCTACACAGTCTGAGAGCGGACACACCTGGGCCTTTAGAAATCTTCTCCAAGCTGTTCTTAAAAACGTCATTTTCTTTACCTCCCCGACCCCGGCGACCACGCTACCCAACACATATTCACCGCGAATTCCATATTCTGACATTACTTGCCTTACTTTTCGAACAAAAGGGATTCCTATTGCGTCGGCGAACGCACAAGAACCCGCCAACCTGCCACAAGCCAATACCGGAAAATGGCTTCCAGCGTGGACATGAAGCTCTTGCGAGCTACCAAATTCCCGCCCGAATTCAATCAGAAAGTCGACATGCAGAAGGTGAACCTGCAGGTCATGAAGAAGTGAGCGCGTCTTCCAGCACTCCGAGCAATTCGTACCAATTACTAACCACCCTCCTCTTCCTATAGATGGATCGCAAGTCGAATCTCCGAAATCCTTGGGTCTGAGGACGATGTGGTTACCGAGCTCTGTTTTAACTTAGTCGAGGGCTCTCGTTACGTATGCACTTCCTCCCCCTTCTAGACTTGACTACGATAACATCGAGCTGACAATCCGCACCTGCAGCCGGACATCAAATCAATGCAGATCCAGCTTACTGGGTTCCTCGATAAAGACACCGCGCCTTTCTGTAAAGAGCTCTGGAAGTTGTTTCTGAGTGCCCAGGGTAGTCCCCAAGGCGTCCCGAAAGAACTACTCGAAGCCAAGAAAGCCGAGCTCATTCAAGAGAAGGTGAGTTGCGACAAACCCGCGTAACAAGACCTGCTGATCAAAGCAAATACTGACCGTCACCGCAGATCGAAGCTGAGAAGGCTGCGGAAGAGGCTCGTGTACGACGCGAAAACCAAGAACGACGCGACCGTGAGCTGGCTGACATCCGAGAACGGGAAAGACGCGATCGAGGCTTCCGGGGTGGCCGTGGCGGTGACAACTGGCGAGGCGGCAATAGACGAGGAGGCGACAGGGCTTTCGAGGATCGCAACAGAGGCTTCGGGCGCGGCCGGGACCGATCTTTCTCGCCGCCTCGTAGAGGCTCCTACCGTGGCGACCGTGACCGATACGTCCCGCAAGACCGACGTGGCGCTCGTCGCGGTCGGTCACCAACTCGATCGGTGTCTGCCGGCTCCCGAGACACAACATCGCGGTCTCGATCGCGTTCTCGTTCGCGTTCTCGTTCAGTTTCTCGGAGTCGGAGTGGTAGCAGACGGGTGAGCGCTCGGTCCGTCACCCCACCACGGCGGAGTCAGCAACCCCGTGGATCGCCACCTCGTCGCCGAGATGTGCATAAGCGGTCAAGGTCCAGAGGCAGAGATGACAAGGCTCGAAGGGGCAACCGTTGGAGAAATTCGTCGTCCCCTGATAGCGCTTCCGAGTCCGGCAGCAGCAGCAGATATTCGCCAGCACCCAAAAGACGCAGATACTCCAGCTCGAGAAGCCGGTCACGATCTGCTCCTCGGGGCAATCGCCGAGTGTCGCGCCGGTCTCGGTCTTCGTCGTACTCCCGTTCACGCAGTCGCAGTCCTCGACGTAGCAAGCCCGTCCGGGAGCTCATTAGCCGCAGTCGCTCGCCTGGGCGACTGAGGCGCTCCAGCACTCGCAGCAGAAGCCGGAGCAGAGGCAGTGATGGACCGACATCAAAGAAGCGGAGACAACCTTCCGAGACCCCTCCTACCGGTGACAAAAAAGCTGATATTTCGGAAGATGACAATAGCGCAAATCGACCTACGCAATCCGAGGCGGCGGCTCCAGCGACAGAGGAGGTTCGTTCTTCTTAATAGGGCTTCTTCATATCTATGCTACAGTGCTTGGGTTGAAAAAAACTGACCTCTTGACTCTGTCCATCAGACCAACAACACAAAGACCCCTCAGCAGCGAGCTAGTGAACTGCGCGAGAAGCTTTTGAAGGAGAGGATTATGAAGATGAGAAGAACATCGAGCAGCAGTACCTTATGAATGGTTGAGGCTAATCAATGACTGGCTCGCAGAACTCATCGCCCCTATGACGGTTGTTTGCTTCATCCTTCTGATGTCCCGGTCGGCTTCTTCTTAGCTTATGTAGAAGTCACCAAAACCTTCCCTGGTATGGCCCAGCTTGCCCTCATTCACGAAATAGACAGACATTCAATCGGAACAGCTGAATTGTTGACCGTTTTACTTAGTTGTGTCCGTGACACCCTGAGATCCCGTTTTCCACCTAATCTGCTTAACTTCAACCTTCAGGATCTCACTCCTTTGTGGCACTTATGCCACTTGTGCCACTGCATACTAGCAATAAAGTTGTACAAGATACCGTAGGCCCTGTCACAAGCAAGTTGGATATACACTATTTTTGTAGGAACCCCTTGGAGCTTGCCAGGCCGGTCTGCTTGGGGCTGAAACGCATTCTCTTCGAGATTGGCATCGGTAGCATCAAGTAGGTTAGAAGCTTCTCAGCACCACAAACTTGTATCTTGTAATACAATTTTATGAAAACGTACCTCGGTATGCGCTACCCATCTGTTCGACATTGTGCTCCTATGCCGATCTCGGCTGCTGGGTCTGTTCCTGGCCATGCATTATTAACATGGGCCCTTGCGCATTTAAGGTTGTCTCCATAATTCTGGTGAGCCTCTACTTTCTAGAACGAGGCCGCGAATCTTCGGACCATCAATTCAGTTGTTCAGCCTTGCGTGTCATTTCATGCGCTCTACAACATCACGATACCCTTGCGATCATGACTGAGACGTCAAACACAGCTGCATCGGCCGCTGGTAGCGCCGGTGCCAATGCCAATGAGTCCTTCAACCGGGAGAAGGAGATGGCCGAGTACGAGAAGGAGAAGCAGGTAGTCAAGGAACTTCTGCAACGCCGGAACCAGCTCAGTCGAAATATCGTGAGTCTGTTCCTCCCTCGTCGCTTTCTTTCCGATGCTTCTGGGCCATTCAAGATACTAATGTGTATCGTCTCACAGCTGGGAACTGACAACCGCATTGCCGATATGGAGACCAAATACCTCGACAGTACCCCCGCCGGCAACATCCTCACGGGCTTCGACAACTACACCAAGGGCTTGACAACGACCTCTGCCCAGCGCCGCAAGGTCGGCGCGATAGAGCAGAACCGCGTGTTCTCGCGCTCCTCGATATCCTACAACCCCAACAATGTACGTACTCCCCATGGAGGGGCAACCTGAACCCTGTTATTTCATTCAATTCTTACTGACCATGGATGATGCCTTCTCCCTCCTCCAGCAAGCTGCCGATACGCCCTCTGGTGCTTCGACCCCCGCGGCTCCCACGCCCGCCTCGACATCGTTTGCCAACAAGGAGAAGAACGCCGGCTCGGATGCCCCTACGCCCGGCTCGGCTACCGAGAAGAAGGGCGCGGGTAAGAAGAAGAAGGCTGCTGCCGCCGCCGCTGCTGAGGACAGCGAGACTGATAGTCGCGAGGTTAAGAAAGTGCGCACTCAGTTTGGTGCTGCCCGCAAGTAGTTGTATTATGCGTCAGGTTTTCTTCCTCTTGGCTTGGGAGTAATTGGGCTGTGGTCCGCTTGTATCTCGACTTTGCGTATATGGCGTTAGTATGGCATTAAAATGATACCCTTTTGAATTTGGCACGCAATTGGCGTTATGGCAAGGGAACGGGCCGAGCTGATGGGGTGGGAGATCTGACTTAACCAACACATGATTGTCTTCGCGCATTTTATACGAGCTACCCATATCTAAGGCTTAATTTGTAGGTGTAGCTCGTATAGGTATATTTGCAATAAGAGGACGTATCATTTGAACAAAAAGACGATTCACCTGACCAAGAAGACAATTTAGTGGTTGGGGTTCCTCCAGGAACCAATTTATTTAAATAATATTTCTATCTTTCTCCCTCTTTCTCTCTCTCTCTTTCGTTCTCTCTCTGTGTCTCTGTGTCTCTTTCTCTCTATACGGCCTCTCCGGCCTCGCCGGAGACGACCCGGCGGTGCACCTCGGGCTTGGTGTCATTGCCGACGGTGGCGCCGGCCACGGCGGCGTCCATCATCTTTTGGAAGGCCGCGGCGCCGGCCGCGATGGCCTCCGTCATAGCGGCGATCTTGGCCGCCTCGCCCTCCCGGGCCTCTCCCTCCTCGGCCTTCTTGGCCATGCCCTTGCGGGCGCGCTTCCAGATGCAATCGGCGATCGTAACGACGCCGCCCACGCCGCCCGCCACGCCGGCAATCACCCCCACCTTGGTCCAGGTGTCCATTGTGCGTGTGTGTGCGTGCGTGTGTGTGTGTGTCCCCTCGCCGGAAAATATACGGCGCCGCATGTCGGCGGCGGCGGCGGTGGTAGTGTTGACGCCGGCGACCGCTCCGTCTAACATCGCCTTGGGTACGGCGTAGATGGCCTGGGGTTGTTCGAACTCCTTGGCGAGGCTCTGGGCACTCTCATCGGTGTGCCGGAGGGGCACATACTTCCATAACATGGTGTGCTTGTGATCCCAGCCTGAAGTTAGGGTAATGCTACTGGCACGTCCGCCGCAGGCGAACAGGATTTACAATGCCGCCATATATTGAATCGTGGTAGTCCATAAAGAGGTGCCGTGCTTTAATGCCGTCTGCATCATCTTGATACACATGGTGAAAACAAGCGATCCGGACAAGGAATTCTTCTCGTGACCGGATAGGTAGGTTACGCTACCTTCGCGGACCAGCTCATCTATCTCAGACTCTGCAACGAAACAATTAGAACATGGCAACTGTGGAGGATTGTGTACGAGGAAACATACTGAGGCTGCGCACGTCAGCCGATGTGCTGCTGGCGCCGGCGACGGTGGGCTGAGGGTTGGCCAAACCCTCCTCGGCCTTCTTGCCCTTGCCACTGCTCTTGTCCTTGCGGACGCACATGATAATCGTTACGTTCAGCGCGACCCCGCCGATGAACCCCGGCCTTGTTCCAGCCGTCCATCTTGTGTGTATGTGTGGACCGGGATGTGTGGACATCTAGGAGAAGAAGAGAGGCCGAGGATTTGAAGTAGGATGTTGTTGGCCGAAGTGTGGTTGATGGTAGTGAGGATGATGAGGCGTGTGCTCGGCTTGGGTGTGTCAAGGGCTTAGACATTAAGTTGAGAAGCAAGAAAGTATTCGAGGAGAAGTTGAAAGTCCTGAGTTTGTAAATAAGTAATGAGATTCAGGACGTTTACTTAGCTGGGTACTTACCTAAGTATATGCCCCCACGGAATGGAAGGAACCAGACACCCTGTGATGTCTAATATTATATACAGCAACAATAACAACAACAATAACAACAAAAGGGACTAAGAATCTACCTGCCCCAATATCACACCCTCCCCAAGATCCTGTTGAACAAACGCTTCCAGATTGTACTCTTGTGCTCCTTCCGTACCGTCGCAGGTGCCGTCTTCGCAGGTGCCGCCGTAGCTGCCGTCGTAGCTGTTGCCGTAGGTGCTTTGCCCTCAGTCAGGCGGTTGCAAACCAGCCCTACCTGGCGATTGACCGTGGAGACGATGAAGTGAGCCCATGCCTGCGCCGCGAGGTAGCTTCTGTACTCCTTTTCCACCATAATCCAGTCCATGGTTTTCGTAACGGCATTCACCATGATACCGACGACTTGTGCTATCGCGATTGGTCGCTCCAGTCCAATCACCTCGACAACTTCGTTGAAGTACTTGTCCATGTCACTCTGGACGAGTGGTTTGGCCAGGTCCAGGTCCAGGCCGACCTTTGCGTATGGGTCATCATTTATATAGAAGCCGGCACGGCCGCACAGTTGAAAAATGCGTTCATAAATGCCGGTATCGACCAGGTCAAGCGTGGAATAGCCCCCAAGTGTCTCGGATAGCTCGTCAAGCACTTTATGCATCAGCTCCATCACCATATCGAAGTGTCTGGTAAGAAGTGGTAGGCCTGCACGTGCCATGAATCGAGCGGCATCACAGCGGGCTACAACGGAGCGACAGCCCGAATCTTCGTAGGCTGGTGGTGGCTGTTCCGGCGTAGGATTCGCTCCTGTGCTTTTGTCAGTTGCAGGTGCGTTGGTTGGAGTTTCCGCAGCACATCCATTCTCGGCAACGGCAAAAGTGATCCAGGCAGGAGCATCGCTGCATTCCTCCTTATCCTCTTCCTTCTTCGAGAGCGGGGCTGAAAGAGATCGATCTTGCATCTTGTGATTCTTTCGCATCTTCTGGTTACGTTTAGTTGTTCGCATGGAAGATGGAGCTCAAGGGTGGTTGAAACTTGGTCTTATATACAATTACCTACTCACACATCTCCGTTACCATAATAAAGCGTTGATCATACTTTGAACTTTCAATGTCTCCGATCTGCGTGAGTTTCTTACTCTCGAGGACTGTATACGATAGGGTTCGATATAGCACTGGGTGCTCTTGAACTGTGTACCTACATGTTAGGTAGTTACGACTCACCGCGGGTTTTGTGCATTTGGGTTTATGTAGGTACCTGTCTACTCCGTACTATGCATCTAATCACATTATGAAATAATCCAATGTATTAATGCATTGGGCCCGGAGCCACAGGGGTTCCACTGCGGGAATCGGGGACGAGGCGGGATCTCGTGTTGATAGGTTGTCAGTCACACGTTAATAAGGTACGTTGCAGATGCACTTACAGAACCTACTTCTGTAGCACTTTGTTTGGTCCCTCCATTTATGCTTCGTCGAACCTCCTTCTTGCTGATTCAGTCATCTCGTCTGACTCGGCACCTAGCCAGAAGAAATAAGTGGTCGCCCGTCTCTCATCATTGCCGTTTTCCTCCTCTCGTAGTGCATCACTCAACCATGACCATCATGGCCAAGTTCACACCCGAGGCCATGCTCTCGGCCCCGCGCCGCTCCTCGGCCACACCGAACGCTACCGGAACCTTGGCTCTCTACACTGGTCAGTATATATCGTTTCTTTCGTCACGTGCCTCCCTTCTCTCGTTCTATTACAGTGAGGATTTACAGCTAATATGTCTCCTTCTCAGTCTCGACCTATTCCTTTGAGTCTCAGTCAAAGAGCTCTGCTCTCAAGGTCCTCGACATCAAGTCGGGCCAGTCTACCACCTTCTTTGAGGATGCTGCTGCCTTCAACGAGCCGACATGGATCTCGGACTCTGAGTTTGTCCTTGTCAAGAAAGGGGATAAGGGCTCCAGCCTGGTGGTGGCCGATGCCACCAAGTCAGGATCCGAGTATGTGAATCTGCTTTTCTTATGATAGAGGAAATCCACCTTCCGTGCCTGGTTGGCCACGGGACCGAAGCCCGGCAGACGAGTACTGACTGCTACAGGCCCCGTGAAATCCAAGCGTTCGACGGCTCAATATCCAATCTGAAGGCGCACAAGATCGGTCAGGACACTGTGGCTATTGCTTGCTCTGCACTCGCCACGCCCTCAGGTGGAGATGTACAATCCGGCCAATGACAAGAAGCCCTTGTCCTCGGCTAGGGGTATATACCAAGCTTTTCGTGCGCCATTGGGATACGTATGTAACCGAGAACAAGTCGGCCATCTGGTACGGTGCCCTCAAGAAGGACAATGATTCGTGGAAGCTGCAGGAGCCGGGCCTAGTGAACGCGCTGGCCGGTACCCAGCTCGAATCTCCCTTTCCTCCCTTTGGCGGCGCAAGTGACTACGATATCGGCAGCCAGGGGCTGGCTTTCGTCTCCAGCGATCCCGAGATCAACCCGGCGATTTACACGAGAACGAATGTGTATTACGTGCCCCTGAAAACATTCACCGAGAAAGCTCCCGTAGCTCAGGAGATCAAGACCGGCCACCTGCAGGGCTACAGTATGACGCCTGTCTTCTCTCACGATGGGAAGCAGCTCGCGTTCAAGCGCATGCGCCACCGACAGTACGAGTCGGACAAACCTCGCCTGATGGTCGTGCCCGACATCAAGGATCTCAGTAATGTTCAGGAGTTCTACAAATCGGATGACGGCGAAGGCAGCTGGGACCAGCGACCGGATGCAATCGTCTGGAGCAAGGACGACTCCGACTTGTTCGTCTCGGCTGAGTATCATGGCCGCACCTTGCTCTACAGACTGCCCTCATCGCCCTGAAGGCAGCTCAGAAGCTGCCTGTGCAGATCACCAATGAGGGTTCGGTACGAGACGTTGTCAACTTGGGAGATGACTCTGATCGGCTACTGATCCATTCCAACTCCTTGATCGATGGTTCGGAATATTCGGTTGTAGACCCGCAAGCCTCGGCCGTGTCGCTCGTATCGTCAGCCTCTAAGCAAGGCAAGTCTTTCGGTCTGTCCAAGTCACAGGTATCCGACATCTGGTTCCAAGGCGACGGCGACTACAAGGTTCATGCGCTGGTCATGAAGCCCTCCAACTTTGACCCTTCCAAGAAATACCCGCTGGCGATGTTGATCCACGGAGGCCCGCAGGGCGCTTGGGGAGACTCGTGGAGCACACGTTGGAACCCGGCCATCTTTGGTAAGTTGACTTGCGAGAACTCAGCTCACACATCCAATCCTAATAGCCCAACACTCTAAGCGTGTACCTACTGACACCTTCTGAAATGTAGCCGAGGCTGGCTACGTAGCTGTGATGCCAAACCCGACCGGTTCTACCGGCTATGGCCAGAAGCTGACGGACGCCATCGGCTGCGACTGGGGCGGCCGCCCCTACAAGGACCTCGAGAACTGCTTCGAGTACATCGCCAAGAACATGGAGTACGTCGACACGGACCGCGCCGTCGGCCTGGGCGCCTCGTACGGCGGCTACATGGTCAACTGGATCCAGGGCCACCCGCTCGGCCGCAAGTTCAAGGCCCTCGTCTGCCACGACGGAATCTTCTCCACCATGAACGACTGGGCCACCGAGGAGCTCTTCTTCGTCATCCACGACATGGGCGGCACCATCTGGGACAACCGCGCCATGTACGAGAAGTGGGACCCCGCCCGCTTCACCGAGAACTGGGCCACGCCCCAGCTCATCATCCACGGCGAGCTCGACTACCGCCTGCCCATCACCGAGGGCCTCGCCGCCTTCAACGTGCTGCAGACAAGAGGCGTGCCGAGCCGGCTGTTGATGTTCCCCGATGAGAACCACGTAAGGCTTTGCTTCCCCTTTTACTTCTTCTAATCAAGGGATACCAATTCCGTTCCGGGACGACTCAGAAAGGATCGCTGGCTGACAAGAACAATCCGTGACAATAGTGGGTGTTAAAGCACGAAAACAGCCTCGTATGGCATAAAGAGGTTCTGGGTTGGATCAATCACTATAGCGACTTGGAAGAAAACGCTGATATCGCAAAGGGTATTCCAAGGAGATAATCAGGCTTGTATCGTTGCCATGTATCCTACTGATGGAAGCAGGTTTGGATACTGCGGCGTTACGAGAGTTACTAAAACAGAACTTCGGTGATTACAACTGTTTTTGTCTTTCCCTTATGAATCGGGCCAGAAGATATTAGATTGATTGTCTGTAATTTTGAGTAGGGCTCAGTTGAAAAAGGGAGGTCTAATCAGCTAGCTAAGGAATTCAAAGCACACCACACATGGAAGTTGATACCCACGACCAGAAACAAGCAACGTGTTGGCGTGAACTGCGAATAGCCCCTTTCTTCCCACACTCCTCTGCCATCACGTGTACATGTAAATCCGATATTATCTTCGCAACATGTGTCGGCATATATCATGGGCACCTAAAACCTCACCGTTCTCTAATCGCAAAAGTTCCCCGGAAATGAACGTCATGTCCATGCCATCTAGTGCCCTGAAGAATATGTCGCCTGTAAGGGGCTTGCCGGTGGACCCTTTGAGTAGGATGATAGGGACCACACCGCTCTTAGGATGAGGCTTGCAACGCTTTTCTCGTAGCGTTACGTATTGAGGGCAGCGCTTAATAAGCGTTTCTTGCAGGAATTCGGCCACCAAGGGGTGCAGTTGCCCATGAACCCCCACAAGAAATCCTCTTCGTTCATTGGTTTCTGATTATCATAAGCATCTTGATGCCTGTCGAACTGTCGCAAGAATCTCCTAATGGCCTTAGGTGGGCGTTTGATATAATCTGGAGCATTTGTTGCCTCTCCAGGTGTTGGGATGCCTGCTGCTGGACAGGTGGCTTCTGTGAGGTCCTGGTCAGTTTGCAGGCTTTTGGGGAGCTTCGTGGTGTGTAATTTACCACCATGGAGTCTTGCGTCCGCAATGTCTGCCTTGAGAGCCTGTAACGTATCTTGCATGTCTTGGCATTGAACCTGCACCTGTTGAATATTCATTCGACTGGCTTGGTGCTGTTCTTCAGAATCCAGCTTCATGTTCTCTATGGCCTTTCGATTAGTCGCTCCTTCTGCGTCCCAAGTGTAACGGTGATCCTCCAATGTGTTTCTCAGACGTTCGAAGTCTCGAGACATTGCCGAAAAGTTGTCGTCCAGTGCTTGGGCAAGCTCCTTCTGGCGCTTTTCGACGTCTCCTGTTTGGCTCTCGAATGCGTCCAATCTAAACATGGCATCTTCTTGCCGTTTGGTTGCAAGAGCAACCACATTGCTGAGGGCTTCTTTCTGTTTCTGGAGCGAATCCTCTAATGCGTGGATTTTCGAATCACTCAAGTTGGACTTGCCTTGCAACGCATTGATTTGTTGAGATTGTCCAAAGGATATCAACCCCGCTAGTTTACCAGACTTGGCGGAACTGCCAGTTGCCTTTCTTACTCTATCCAGCCTACCCCCTGCTTTGCCTTTATTCAAAGAAGCCATGGCGTAGCTTCGCCACAGAGGGCTGGGTGAGTGATACGACCAGAGACAGATGACAGACGGACAAAAGTGGCATGTGAGTGCACACAGAGGGAGCAGTAGGATGACGTAGTAGTTTGGAGGTTCTTGATGCCTGCCTTGGATGGGTGACTATGTCGGAGATAGAACTAAGAGCAACCAGGTGATGAATGGATTTGTTCACCTGGAGTGGGAGAGATGGAGAGAGGAGAGGTGGGACGACGCAGCCGTTTACTTGCTGGCATGTTTCATGAAAACAGGCAAGCGCTTGCCTAGTACGAAGGTATGCATTGTTAGTTCTTGCCCACTTCTTGCCCAACTTTGAACCTTCCATACCTACCTCCCAAAGGAAATGGGAAGTGGAAGGTAGTAGTAGGTGGTTGACGGCAGGTGCCAGTATCAGCTGGGTCGTGAGTTGCACCTTCCCGGTAACTGAGCAAAAGGCGTGTATGCTTCAATTAATAAAAAGGGACCTTGGTTGTACTCGTCCAGTGTGGTTGATGACATGTGCATGTATTATTGATGTAAGTATAGGTAAGCATTTCCCATCCGCAACGGGCTTGACGAATTTAGAAAGTCTCACCTATTGTAGAATACTGAAGTTAGGAGCCACAACACCTTCGGTGGTCGACTGCATGTAAACAACCTACAGAATGCAAATGGTGAGAAATTACAGAGGGCAAGGAACCACTCACTCAAACGCATCAGTCACTTGCAAGCGGATAGAAGAGATTACGTAGTTTTTTAGGACATTTATTCGCAAGAGAAAAAAGCTTCTGGCCTAGGTACAGAGACGAATGAGAAGGCAGAACGATTCTAGTCGGCAAATCCTTGCAGGACCATAGATCGTGCTTCCCTTGTGCATTATTAAGCACCTAGTACTTTGGCGGAAGCTCCAGATGCATCAAAACTTTTTCTTGCCCGTCACGACCGTCATTCATTACTGGAAACTCCCCAGTATAACGCCCGAAAGACAGACAAGACTTCACCGCCGTCTATCAAACCACCATGCGGCGGCCCCTTCTCAAAGAGGAGCCACCACCAATGCGCGCGCGAGAGTGAAAACTGTATTCCCTATGCAACCGAGATGGGGGTGTTGGGTATCGCCGTGTGCGTGTCGGGTTTAGATGAGGTCGGCAACGTTCATGGGCATCTCCTCGATCTGAGTGCTGTAGAACTGTTCGATTTCGCGCATCATACGGACATCATCGGCCGTAACGAAGTTGATGGCAACACCCTTTCGGCCGAAACGACCACCACGACCAATACGGTGGATGTAGTTCTCACGGTTGGCCGGGAGATCGTAGTTGATGACCAGCGAGACCTGCTGGACATCGATACCACGGGCCAGAAGATCAGTGGCGATCAGGACACGCGAGGAGCCGGATCGGAACTCCTTCATAATCAGATCACGCTGACCCTGGTCCATGTCACCGTGCATGGCGGAGACAGTGAAGTCACGGGCAGTGAGCTTGTCGGTGAGCCAGTCAACCTTTCTGCGGGTGTTGCAGAAAATGACGGCCTGAGTAATGGTAACCGTCTCGTAGAGATCGGACAGGGTGTCCAGCTTCCACTCCTCCTTCTCAACAGCAATGTAGAACTGCTTGATACCTTCCAGGGTAAGCTCGTCCTTCTTGACGAGAATGCGGACGGGGTCACGCATGAACTTGGTGGTGACCTCAAGGACATCCTGGGGCATGGTAGCCGACAGAAGGACGACCTGGGTAGACTGCGGGAGAAGCTGGAAGATGTCGTAGATTTGCTCGGTGAAACCACGCTACAAGCAGGTTAGCATACCTGGGTCTTTAGGCATTGCGCCAGGACAACTTACAGAAAGCATCTCATCGGCCTCGTCGAGAACGAACATCTTCATGCTGTCGGTCTTGAGGAAACGACGCTGGATCATGTCTTGGACACGGCCGGGGGTACCGACGACGACCTGAGGACCATCCTGGAGGGCCTTCATATCGTCACGGACGCTGGTACCACCAATGCAGGCATGGCACTCAATCTGCATGAAATCACCAATGGCGATAACAACCTTCTGGATCTGCTGAGCCAGCTCGCGAGTGGGCGCAAGGATCAGAGCCTGGCACTGCTTAACGGCGGGGTCGATCTTCTGGAGAGTCGAGATGGAGAAAGTAGCAGTCTTGCCAGTACCAGACTGGGCCTGGGCAATGACATCGTGACCTGGCGGCGAACAATGTTAATATTTGACATGTTAATTTCGGGAGTGTAGTGTATGCTTACCCTTGATAACGGGCATGATGGCGCGCTGCTGGATAGCAGAAGGGCGCTCGAAACCGTAGGCGTAGATACCACGAAGGAGCTCGGCCTTCAGGGCCATCTCATCGAAAGAGTCGACGGTTTCATCGTAGTTAGACTCGATCTGGGCTGGAAGAGAGCATAGATGTTAGCATGGAGTAGACGAATGTTCGATAATTGTGAACAGTGTCTCTTTGACCGCCAAATAACCCCGCGGCAAAAATCCCACGAACCACCTCTTGGACACATGGAAATCGCCGCGCAGCAATCGAGACAAAAAAAAAGAGAGAGCAAAATGCTATTGGCGGTGACTTACTGTCCGGAATATCCTCCAGACCCTTATCGGCAGCCATGATTGTGGTTGGGTAGAGAAAAGTGCTTGATCCCGACCTGCTGGATCAAGCGACTGGTGATGATGAATTTGTGGTGGCGGGGTTAGATTGCGCAGAATGTCTCGCTTGAAGCGAAGAAGGTCCTGCGACAACAGTTGCTGAGAACTGAAAAGAACTGGAAGAAGTGAAAGAAACCAGAAGAGACGCTCTCGAGTAGTGAGAGCTGTACAAATCTAGTTGGTTGATTTGTCTTGTCTTTGGTATTTTAGGTTGTTGTTGGGTAAGAGAACTTGTGAAGGGGGGGCAAGCAGAGGGAGCAGCAAAAAATTCTCTTAAGATGCCTCGAATATTTAGAATTCTGTTCAGCACTGGGCGAAAAAAGCTCCAGTCAATGGGGCCTTGGCGCGACGCACGGACCACATCCTCTTTCCATTCAATGTTTTAGTGGGGAAATGGGATTTTTCTGGCTGCCCCACCACACTCACTGGACGGTTAGGCTGTTTGGGCCACTGGGACTAGGCACTCAGGTTCTGCTCAGGCACGCCACACTGCGTGAAAGGGCAATGCTGTAATTGTGGTGCGATTATTCTTGGTTGGTGGGGTGCAAAAAGTTGGAAAATCGTTCAAGTCTTTTTTCTCAGGTGGTGAGACGGTCCGAAAATGGGCTGGCTCATGAGGTCGGAGAATTGAGAGAGCAGACAGATACAGAGGACACTCACAGGACAGTCACAACTAAATCCCAGTATCTTTTGTTTAGTTGGCTATGTGGTAGTCAATGTCGCTTTTGTTTTGTTTCTCTATTGAACATTTACAGCCACTGAGGCTTGATTGCATCATCGTTCCTTAATAGTACCTTCCTTCTAATCGGTATACATCTTGTAGTATACTGTAAGTCGTTAGAAACCCAACTCTACAGTAGTATAGCCTACTCGCGCCCTGTAGACATCGACCACTACCTGCTCTTTGTTATTCAACAACACGGGGGGAGGGCGAGGGGGAACAATGCTGCTTTCACAGGACTCGAGGCTGGCCAGCGGCGGCCATGTCACTGCAGCACCCAGAGAGCCTAGAGTTGTCACCATCCAAGAGCCAGAAGTTGAGTCAACAGCAGAGTCCATTCCTGTTCATCCTCTGGGTGTCAAACCCATGGGCAACCAATACTTTGCCACTGGCCCATCGGCGCGAGCGTCTCTGGGTTTCCTTGGCTGTCTGCCGGATGAGATGATCCTACAGGTCCTCGAACTGCTGGACACGGAGTCGTTGAAAATTCTCGGTGCCACATGCCGTTTTCTTTACGCCTTCTGCCACCTGGATGACTTATGGAAGCCGATTTTCTTGGAGTAAGTAACATGTGTATGACTCTTGATGCAAAAAATATGCTGTGATTTGGCGCAGCTTAGTGGTCGAGGATGACTCACGTAGGATCTCTTGCTCATAGGGGGTTGCGCCAGCCCCTTGAATTATTGCCTACATGCTTAGATGTTGACTTTTGTACAGATCCCATGAAGGAAAGCCCTCTTCGAACCTGCCATCTTGGAAGGGCACATGGAGAAGCACATTACTTCAACTGCCCCCAAAAGCACGTGCGACAATCGACTGCAGTAATGTCTTCTCTGATGTACTCCATCGGCCATTCGCCTGCAGTCAAATTGTCCTGCAGAATTATGTTTCGGCTATACCCGCTGGGAATCAAATCACAAGACTGAGGGATCTGACACAGAAAGAGTACCTGGACAACTGGAGCGAGAAGCCATTCATCCTCACCGACTTTATCCAAAAATGGCCGGTCTACAATCACTGGAGCATTGATACCCTCAACAAAATGTACTCAGATGTTGAGTTTCGTGCCGAGGCTGTAGACTGGCCCTTTCTCTACATACAATACCTACATGCAGAATAGCAATGACGAGAGTCCGCTGTATCTGTTTGACAGGAGGTTTGCAGAGAAGATGCACTTGCAGGTCGGTCAAGGAGAGAACTCTGCCTACTGGCCTCCAGCGTGTTTTGGAGAAGACCTCTTCCACTTACTCGGACAGGAGCGACCAGCATACCGTTGGCTAAGTAAGTAGAACTCCTCGGATGTGTTTCTTGTGGTATACCACGGGATTATAGTGTCGTATGGTGGATGCTGATATGACCTGAACAGTCGTTGGCCCGGAGCGCAGCGGATCGACTTTCCACAAAGACCCAAATGCAACTAATGCATGGAATGCTGTGATCCAGGGATCGAAATACTGGCTCATGTTCCCGCCAAGTGTTGCGACCCCCCCTGGTGTCTTTGTTTCCGAGGATAGCAGCGAAGTGACGAGTCCTCTCAGCATAGCCGAGTACTTGCTCACCTTCCATGCAGATGCCAGAAGAGAAGCTGGCTGCATCGAAGGCATCTGCCATACGGGGGAAATGCTTTACGTCCCAAGCGGGTGGTGGTAAGTTCGATCTACTGTCCATGACGAATGTGTTATATGATACTGACCTCCTGATAGGCACCTGGTCATTAATCTTGAGGCGGGGATTGCCCTCACGCAGAATTTCGTCACTAATTCGCAAAAGCATCTGGCACGTGTTCTGTCTTTCTTGAAGCATAAGCCTGATCAAGTCACGGGGTTCGGGAAAGAGATCGAAAGCCCGTACGACTTGTTTGTTGAACGGCTGAGAGCAGAGCAGCCTGAACTTCTAGACCAGGCTCTCGCTGAAATGCAACGAATTTCCAATGGGAAAAAACGGACATGGGAAGAAGCGGTTGGTCTCCATGATGATCAGTCGGGCACGAGTGGAGGCGGCTTCAGTTTTGGATTTGGTGGTGGCGATGACGACGAAATCCCTTGAGTAAATGCCTCAAACCAGCCGTCTTTGGATTTGGCATTGCACAGTTTTTCAGCTATTAGAGAATGAACATTAGCGGGCATGAACCGAGTTATCCGTGGCTGCTGGGGCTCCGCGGCCTGTATAGCGAATAGGCCTGGCTGGAAATTGCGCCGTTCACTGCCATGGGTCATCCGTCCCCTGCGCTGGGGTAATGTGGTCACATAGTAAACAAGAGAGCTTACAGCTTCTGATAATGTTGTAGGACTACACTTGCATGTTTGATACGAAGTTGAAGCTTAAGAATATCCAATATCGAATTAACAGGGCTAGATGACTCCATTGGGCCCCAGTAAGCAATGGGTATAGGATGTCAGCAGTCGGCATGATAAAATAGTCCCGGGACTTCGCCCATCGTAAGACTGCCAGTAGATGACGAAGGCGGCCCGACAACGGTTCCATTCGGACTAATTCTCACTCGATATGATCTCGTATTGGGCAAAATGCTGCATCTTGAGGTGGTGGCATGACTTGGCCGGATGTTGGCGGTTCCTCATGATGACGATGGTCGCCTTATTGGCTGGTGTCGGGGTTTGGATTGCTCGTCCTACAGAAGTGGCGCCTGCATAAAGGGGGAGCAAACCAGTCTACGTCTTTCAAAACTATACCCGAAAGAGCTTGAATATTAGTTGTATTGGCCAATACCATTATATTTGATGACAACAAGTTCTGACTAATGTGTAGGTAGATGCCTCATCTGGCCATAGTCGTAAGTAGAGGTGCGACAGTAGTCTATAAATACATCATTAGAAGATGTAGCTGACTAGAACTGACCAATTCCCGAAGCCCTGCTTTTCAGCTTCGATAACGTGCAAGCTGTCTCGTAAAAAGCAAATACACGGAAGTGAGCCGTCTGCGGGCGGTATATTCTCACCGTTCAATGGCCACATTGGGAAGGTAGCAAGCATCTGCAATGTAGTAAGCAACAGCTAGAAGACGTAGCATAATTTTAGCCGGGCATCTCTCGTTCCTCGAAATGAAGACTTACTAATGTGTAGTTGTTTACATACATAGCCCGTGTCGAATCTAGCTAGGATTGTGCATGTTAGAGAGACACAAGCCAGGACTTGACATCATCTACATAATCCCGACTTCTTGCTTGGTTGGTCTCTTTTTCCTGGCGGTTGCTACGGCGGGCGTTCGCGCTTGGCTGCCGTGGGAGCGCGACCTGGAGGCGTTCAACAGGAGCACCGCCGGCCTCGACAAGCGGGTGAATCTTCCATCTAAGATCCGCGGAGTCAACCTTGGGGGGTGGCTTGTCTCTGAACCGTGGATGATGACGCCGGAATGGCGCAACATGGGCTGCATCACAGACACAGAGCCGGCCGCATGCTCCGAATTCGACTGTGTATCCAGACTGGGCCAGTCCAAGGCAGACACAGCATTCGACAACCATTACCGGGATTGGATCATCCCAAATGATGTCCAGAAGATCCACGATGCCGGTCTCAACACCATCCGTATCCCATGGGGTACTGGATCTATCGGGGTATTGTGGACTCCAGCGAGCATTTCCCCAAGATCGCCCTGAAGTACCTTGATGCCGTTGTACAGAAGGCTGCCGACCTCGGCATGTTCGTGATCATCGATCTTCACGGTGCACCAGGCGCGCAGAAGTTGGGCGACGCCTTCACAGGTCAAGTAAGTATTGGTGTTCAGATGCAGCAAAAGAGTATGTATGCTTGCTGGTATCGGTGGGTAGTGCCTTACACAACAGTATTTGCCCGGGTTCTTCAGCCAGTACAACTATGATCGAGCCTCTAGGTTCTTGACCTGGATGACGCAGCGTATCTACAACACACCGTCGTACAAGAAGGCGGTCGGCGTGATCGAAGTAGTCAACGAGCCCGAAAGGGGCAACGCCCGATCCCAGCAAGAAAAAGATACCTTGACTCAGGTTTACTATCCCCAGGCACTGCGGGCCGTCCGGGCCGTCGAGGATTCCATGAACGTCAACCAGGCCGACCGCCTCCATGTTCAGTTCATGGACGGCTTGTGGGACTCTGGCAACCCGAAGTCCAACCTACCGTCCGATAGCCGCGTCATGTTCGACGACCATAACTACGTAGGCGACGCCATCCCACAGAAAGACAACGCCAAGCAGGCCGACTACATGTGGTACACGTGTAAGGACGACGACCGCCTGACGGACGGCGACACACCCAAGGTCGTCGGCGAGTTCAGCCTCACGGTCAAGGCCAGCATAGAAAATAACTCCGATTTCGACCCGCACCAAAGCCAGAACTATCCCTTCTATCAGCAGTGGTGGGGAGCGCAGCAGCGGCTCTACGAGAAGACCAACGGTTGGATCTTCTGGACTTGGAAGACCCAACTGAACAACCCGCGATGGGACTACCAGCTGGCCATCAGTTCGCCGTACAACTTCATTCCCAACAGCGCGTCAGGATTGGACACGCCTGCTGGCTTTGATTTCTGCAAGAAGTACTTCGGGAACTAGTGGCCAGGACAAAGACGATGTAAACAGGGGTGGTTTGTATGCAAGTGATCACTACGGCCCTGATATCAGTACATATCTCAACTCAGTTTCTAGAAGAAAGCTTCGAACCTCATAAGCAGGCAGCATTATCCGCCCATGCCCGCATGCATTGCACAGATCTCCCTGGGCTGCAGCTATACTCCGCGGTACACGCAAACACGGACTTATCAGCATGTCCTGCTGACCAGAAGTGCTGACGTCCGTGAAGTGATGCAGTGAAGAGACCCGTAAGGCCAATGGGCAATCGAGCCAATCAAACTCTATATACATTGCGATCCCTCTGCTGATCGAACTTACTCACGCGGTAGTTCATATCAGACCGTCCTATTCGCCCAAAGCTGCGCATCGGCGATAAACGCAATAGGCGAAACCCTTGGGGGCGCCATAGTGGTAGATTAGTGTGTCCATAGGGCCTATCTTTGCGTAATTTGGTGCACTTGGGAAACCAGGTGCATCCGGTAAATAAATACAGATACATAATCGACTGGGAGAAGCATTCATTGATATAATTGGAAACTCGTATGATGGGGGCACAGGTCCAGTTCCCCGTTGTTGACTGCATGCGATTGCATGTCGGTCATCGCGTACTTGTTTTCGGTGAATGATTTGGTCGGGTTGGCCAATGGGAGGCAAAAGCCGCCTCCAAAAAGCAGCTGCGAGTGGAATGGAATGGAAATGCGACCACCTATTTGATCATCTATCTGCAAGCTCGTCATGTACAAAACCAGTCGAGACGGCTGAGACAGGGCGGATGGTGGCACAGTCTATTATAGAGTAAGTACTACGACATCCATGACAGACAGACAGACCGAGCCGGGCTGGGATTGGGTGGCACTGGTGGTCAAGTGTTCTGGATGTCGCGACAATCAATATAGCAAGTGTAACTTGTGTAGTGCCAATCAATATATAACATAACCTCAAGCCATGTTTGCGAGGTAACATTTTATATCATGTTGGCGATGGCATTGCCTTAGTAGCTGTTTCGTACCCCTTCACCCTTCTCGGACGGACTGACACACAGACAGTGAGAGTAGCACAGGTCTCGGCCAACCTAAAGGGTTGAAGGGGGCCCCCACTCGAGCGTGCATCATAAGGTTTCCTGTTGGCCTTCCACTCCCAATCACACATATAATAGTCCAATCTCCAGTAAAAGACCAGACCTTCAAAAGGAGACGACCCACGAAAAGCCCCCTAAAGTAGTGAAAAAGACCCCGCCAGGCTGCCAGAGCTCCCAACCTGGTTGCCCCGTCATACTACCACGGCCTCTACTGTGCTAACCTACGGCTACTACTGCCACTGCTTCCGACGATAGCAGCAGCCAGCAACCAAGCAAGCACCAATCTAGTCGTCTGTGTCGTCAACTTGGGTCGCAGCTGAGCAACAACCGCCAAAAGAAGTCATCGCCGGCTTCGATCGCACTCGCTGCCTGGCTTTTCTCTTACCTCAACCCCCCAACTACTTCTCGATCTTCTTGGAACCAATCATGCACCTGTGGCCGGCCTTCAGCTAGCATTCGTGTCCTTCGTTTTCCGCCCCTGACCACGGTTGCTCCCACCCCCGTTTCGCCGTTTCGTTTCTTTGGGGGCATCCCTTTTCGATGCAGCCTGTCTCGACATCTTGCGACCGAAACCAACTCTCACAACTTATTATATACATAAACATACACTAGATTTGATCACCCATCAATTCTTCTGCTTACCAGTTATCGAGCCAGTCAGCCCTATGATTCGTCCCATCCGTCTTCCAGAAGCTCCCCTGCTACACCTACATCTCCATCGTTTTTAAACCGACCTGACCAACACTCGTCTTAATCCCCCTTTCTTCCGTTCGCTCGACCAATACCTACACTACAAGTTCTCGCGCCATCATGGTCTCGGACGACACGTACGAGATATGCCTGCCGGTCCTGCAGGACCCCTCGCTGGAAGAAGAAGACAAGACGGACAAGCTCGAGGAGCTGCTCAAGACAGAGACCTCTCTGAGCGGGAACAGCCTAGAAAACGCCGTGCTTGACGTCCTATGGAGATACCGCGAAGGCGGAGGCACTGCCACCTCACCCCCGCCCATTAGACAGACTATTCTCCGGCGCCCGTCTCCCGCATCATGGAGGGGGGGCTCATCCGCCACACCGGTCTCCGGCTCTCCGCGTCTAGGTGTGAGCCCTCTCGCGCCCCCGGGCTTTGTGCCTAGCACGCTCAGTAGAACAAAGTCGTCGACGGTATCTCCGTTCTCGTCTCCCCGACCGTCGCCACGCCTAGCATTTGCCGCGCCCGTGATCCCGCATAGTCCGAACCTCAACGCGTACGAGTTCGCAAGTGATACCAGCCCCGCGCAGGAAATCTATGGTGACTTCCAGTCGGAGAATGTCGACTGGCTTGTCAGCGACGATGCCCTCAGTATCTCTTCTTCCGTAGGCACTCCGAGCGGCCTGAACGCAGCCGCTCCCGAGTATGTGTCTGCGCAGCAAGCTGATATGACACCTTACGATATGCTGCGCTCTATACTGGGGCAGTCCAAGACAGATGATGAGATCGAGGAGGCCCTTGCTCTCCACGGCTATGATCTCAGTGCTACTGTTGCTGCTATCATGGATAGTCAAGGACAGGAATCTGCAAATGCTACGCATCTCACTCCGGAAGCCAAGAGTATCCTCATTGGCAAAGCTCTAACCCCAGATGGTGGAAGGCCCATCACGCCTTCAAACCAACAGAAGTCGGGCATAATCTGCAAGTTCTATTTGTCTCAGGGCCAGTGTCTGCGCGCCGACTGCCGATTCAGCCACGACCTGAGCAATCATTTGTGCAAGTATGTGGGACCCTTCTATGCTTGAAGCTATCGTCATGTGCTAACTACAACAGGTATTGGGTCATGGGCAACTGTCTTGCAGGCGCAACATGCATGTTCTCCCACGATCCCGCACATCTCATGAACAAGCTGTCTGTAGATGAAAGCAGCACCCCGCCGCAGAAGAACCTCTCGGTGCAGGATTTGACATCTTTCCCGGCACTCCGTCCAACCACGCCGGAGCTCAACCCGTTCGCGCCCAGCTTCAGCTTTTCGACAAATGGTCTTACTCCGCCTCCAGGCCTTTGGCCGCAAAACCATCATGCCAATGATCGTTCGCGATCGCGACCCAACAGCCGTCATCAGCCACGAGAATCACTGGCTGCGCCTGCTATCGACGATAATGATGCGTTCCCTTCGCTCGGGTCAGCTTCCGCGAAGCCAAGCAAGAAGCACCATGGGAAGAGAGGTGGACATGGCCATGGCAACAAGGAGAATTTCACGCCTAGTTCAATGGCCGATATAGTGAAGATGTCGCCATCGCCTGCACCATCTGTGGGAAAGCCCGAGGGAAAGAAGGTTGGGCGCAACGGAAGCTCTACTAATATGAGGGATGGTGAGAACAGCGCTGCAGCCCAAGCCATTCCTAGCCCCAAGCACATTCCTTGGTTGGAAACAGGAGAGAAAGCCAACAAGGCGTATCTCAAGGCTCGCCAGGAGGCCATTAGGCACGGTGGCCTCCGCAATAAGTTTCTGCAGAGGTAAGTCACTTGTGAGCCATATATCAAGGCTTTTGCTAACCCTAATCATTCAGTGCTGCTCAAGCCTGGAATCGAAATGATGCCCGAGCTGCGAAGGCGCTCAGCCTCCGGGGTCAGAGTGAAAACGACCTTATGAGGAAAGCTCACCGCGACGCTGCCAGAGAGCTGTATGAGGAGCGCAACAAAGCCGGTAATGGCGGAAATGAGATCTACGTGGATCTCCATGGACTCCATCCTGAAGAAGCCGTCGAATATCTAGAGCGTGTGCTCCTTGACAACAGCAAGGAAAGCCGTCCTGTCTACGCCATCACCGGTACCGGTCACCATAGCAAGAATGGCAAGGACAAGGTAGGCAAAGCAATTCGCAACTTCCTCAATGAATGGCGGTATGCGTACCGTGAGTTCTCGGTCCCTGGCGACCGCAACAACATGGGCGGTATACTGGGCATAGACGCGCGAAGCTGGGACAAGTCGCTGTCTCGAAACAGCGATAGTACCAAGGAGAAGGACGAGGCCAAGGAGAAGGTGGACATCCTCAGTCAAGGAAAGGAGATTGGGGATGGTACCGTCAGGCTTCTGGTTAGAGATCCCCCGAAAGGCCCCAGCGGTGGTGGGAGTAAAGTCAGGTGACAGATAGAGAAGACAAATAAAGAAAGGAACCACTAACTGACTACGGTTTACATACCGAGTGTTAGCAAATGATGCATCTCTCATAAAGCTCGTACTCTTATTTCGAGCGAGACCCCCAAGGTTAAATCCACGATTCGATCAACCCCGATGTAGATAGGCGAGCTGTAGCATCAAGAAGGGACTTACCTAATTGAAGCCTTTGGGTGGCCGATCCGGGATCTACTTAGGGGGCCATAGCTCCCTTAGCCCCTGGCTTAGGCTGCCACCCGGGGCCGGAGCTGTCGGGAAGCTTTGGGGGGCTTTGGGGGGCTTTGTGCCTTTTGGAGGACTGACAAGACCCCTGCATGATGTAATCCACTCGGAGCTGCTTGCTTCTAGGCCCTCGTCTTAGACTGATCAGGTAGGTCAAGCTTGGTCAAGCATTGCTACGAGTCTGTGACATGGGCTGAACCAGATGAAACGAGTCAATGGTTAAATTTGGCCAAAGGGCTGTTTCCTTCTGTTTCTGCTTTCTTGTGATATTCCGCCATGTTCATGTGCAAAGTAGTGGTTCTCCTCTTGTTTTATTATCAATAGTTGCCCGGCTTGGGCTGTCAAAATATATTTTCATCCATCCTTTTCCACCATCCTTCAGTCAGCTTGTGTGGCTGAGCCCGTCCGTCTTACTACTTACATAAAGTACATCATACGTACATACCTACATATATTACTTATCTAGCATTGAACAGCAAGTGAACACCAAACGAATGCCCTGACCAAACCAGAATATTGTCATGGAGGAATAGCTCTGGGCGACAATTATCTATTAGCAGTCACTTCTTGGGGAGGTTCGTTGATCTGGAAGGCCCCTTTGGTTTTTCTAGTCAGCCCACCACAAGCACCACTATCACCACATTCGTCCTCGAGACCGGATAAAGTAGACAGGAAAGGAGAGAAGACCTATATTTATTAAATCAACATTTTTCCGCCAATATCCTCCCTATCCTATCCTCCTCCTGCCAAACATGCCAGCCGACTACGCATCCACCGCGCAAGCGCTCTCGCTGCCCATCTCCCCGATCGGCACGCCCACCCCGACGACCGGCCGCTCCGAATTCATCGCCTCCTCCCCGACGAGTCCCTCCCAGCAGCGACCACCACCCTGGGTGCGTCCGAACCGAGCCAACTCCAGCGCGACCCGTCTTTCCACCACCTCCTTTGCCCGCCGCAGCAACAACAACAATAATAATGGCGGCGGCGAACAGCCCCTCGGCGCCCGGATCCTGCGGACGAGCACCAACGCGATGAACTGGGCCCTGCGGCTGTACTCGCGCCTGACCTTCTGGCAGCAGATGGCGGCCTCGGCGGCGGGCGTCGGCGTGCTGGTTCTCGGCGTCGTGTTCCTGGTCTTCTCGCACCGCATCTTCGCGTGGCTGATGCCGTTCGCGCAAGGGTGGCGGGACCTGCCCGGCGGCTGGCTGATCGTCTGGCTCATGACGTTCGGCTGCGCCTTCCCGCCCATGATCGGCTACAGCACGACCATCACGATCGCGGGCCTGGTGTACGGCTTCCCCGGCGGCTGGCCCATCGTGGCGACGGCGACGGTGGCCGGCTCGACGACGGCCTTCTTCACGAGCCGCACCGTCTTCAGCAGCTACGTCGACCGCCTCGTCGGCAACGACAAGCGCTTCGTCGCCCTCAGCCAGGTCCTGCGCCACGACGGGCTCTGGGTCCTCGCCGCCATCCGCTTCTGCCCCTTACCCTACAGCCTGAGCAACGGCTTCCTCGCGACCATCCCCAGCATCAGCCCCCTGAGCTTCGCGTTGGCGACGGCCTCGCCTCGCCGAAACTGCTGATCCACGTCTTTATCGGTAGCCGCCTCGCCCTGCTGGGCGGCGACGCCATGACGGCCGGCGACAAGGCCATCAACTACCTGAGCATGCTCCTCAGCATGGTCGTCGGGACCGTCATCGGCCTCGTCATCTACCGCCGCACCATGGCGCGCGCCAAGGAGCTGGCGCTCGAGGAGGCCGCCGAGACGGGCGGCATCATCGACCCCGCGGATGAGGTCCCCTATGGCGGGTACGGCGACGAGGACGGGGACTTGGAACAGGGTATTCTCTCGACGACTATGGGTGGTGGCAGCAGGTCGTCGAGACGGGGCGAGACGGATGCTGCCGCGCTGATGGACGATGACGATATCTCTCTGTGGGAAACCGACGCCATGGAGCACGGGTACAGGGACGATGACAGTCCACACGAAAATACCGATAAATAGACTGTACAGTGAGTGTTTGTATGGCAGGTATAGACAGGCAGGAAGGTCCATGGGATGGCGGGGTTTGTCTGGCCAGGCGTTCAGGACTACTACGAATCCAACAATCTACTTAGGAAGGGTTTGGGGTTAAGTTACCGTTGTATCGCGATACATGTCATTGTTAACAAAAGTCATACTGGCCGCAGAAGGATAAAATGCTGTAGCGATGAGGCAATGGCAATGTCGCGTTTCATTAAAACTATCAAAAGCAATGCATCAAACATTCTTAGGGGTATCTTGAGTCTCGCCAACTAGTACAAGCAAATTTAGAAATACAAGTAAACGCCGTGCCAATGCTCGAGAGGCAGAAACGCCATGCAGCAAATAAAAAACCCTAAATCCAACTTGTTGCTGGCTCAAAAGTAAGAGAATCAATGTTCAATAAACGTCACAAGGGTGGTGGCCGCGTAGGCTCACTGCTGTTGCCCCTGAAAATGCTGCATGAACTGTACAGCTTGTTCCATGGGATACCCAATAAAGACTGGTCCTGTGAAGATCATCTGTGTGTTTGCCGGTGTAGGGCGCGCAAATTGCTTGGCATCTAGGAACGTGGGTTGACCAGGGGTCGTCATGGGAGGTGGAGGAGCATGGGTTTGAGTGGCAGGACTAAAGGGCAGGTGGCTTGGGGCACCGTCGAGCCTGTCTGAACTTTTGTCTTCCAATGTAGGTATAGGCGGAGGAGTCAAGCCATTCATCTTCATCTTGGTATGATCGAAAGGACATTTACCAGTTTTCTACCTGGCGTCTCAGGATTTGGCACAGGCGAGGGCATATGAACTGGCGCAGGTGGCGGCGATTCTGGACGCTCAGGACCGTCGCCTCGCTGCGACAGTGTGTCGTAAATCGGCACGGATATACCCCATGGGCGGCTAGGAGACTCGCCAACGCGGACTTCCTTGAGTGGACGATCAAAGTGACTCTGACGATCCTCCTCGACTGACGAGTTGTCCTCCAATGCGGTGCGATCAGGGTCATCAGTAATGGCACTGACAGTCTCCGCCCACGTCTGAACTCGATCGTCCGAGGTTCTCTCAACATCACTTTGTGGTCTCGTGTCTTGCTCCGGCAACATGGGTTGATGAATCCGGCTGAGCCCTTCGACCATATGAACCAGACTTCCATACTTGGCATCCAGCTTTCGGATGTGCTCTTCGTTCTTTTGATATCTCCGTACGCACACCTCATGACTACGTGGAAGCTCATGCTTATGCGTCTCTAGATAGTGAGCGATTTCCTCGGGTGAGTGTTGATCCATATATCGTATGGGACACTTGGATGCACCGCCCTGGGCTGAGGGGAGCGTGTTGCGAACCGGTCTCCACATACATGGCGGCGCAAATAGGATCAGACGAGTGGTGCGGTGTGGAGTCTACGTTGGCCTGCTGGCTGGCATCTTGGGCACCTTGCACTTCAGCCTCTTCCGAGATTGGTCTCGAGAAAGGACAGTCCAGCGAGCCCTTCTTCTTGCCCTCGACTGTGAAGTCTTGTTCCAGAATTGTAGACATGGACGTCATAGTGGTGGGAGGCAGAGAGTCGTCTCTGCTAGAGTGACTGCTCCGGCTCAGTTCCGTGAGTGAGGATGCCACACGCCTGCCCTCCCTGATGAGCAATGCGATCTGATGCTTGGAGTCGGAAGGCTTCCGCTTGGGTAGAGGCACGGGGTTTGTGTTGGCTAGTGAGGAGTTTTCCAGTTCAGGAGGCAGCTGCAACTTCACCAGCGTCTCTGAGATTTCTGTGGAAGCCGGTGCATATCTATCGGCAAGCTGTTGGTACTGTGGGTTGTGTTCAGGTTAGCCGAGCAGCTCCGAACACGGTTTTGTAGGCAAAAGCGGGAGTACAAGTGTTGAGTCAGACAGTGGTAAATGGTGTCAATCTTGGTTGCATTGAGCAGCTCTTGATCTGAGAGCTAATGTGTATCATCATACGAAGGGGGAGGAAGATAGAAGGATGCGAAGGAAGGGGGTTGTTTCTTACCTGTTCATGAGCGTAGCGGAGCTTGTGCTCCAAGATGGTCTGACGGTCAGTTAGATTCTGGACTTCATTTGCCAGAGCGCTAAAAGAATCAATCAGGGTCTGTGTGAGGCCCTGTTGATTCATTTCCTGCGGCATTCGAGTCTGTTGTCAGACGACGAGTAGGGGAGAAAGAAGAAGATTTTTCTTTGTTCTTTTATGGATGAGGATGAAGGTGATGAAGGAAGCTGGAGGAGAAGAAATAGTGCTGAAGGTTTGCCCCGGTTCTGCTGGAATGGCAGCTTATGCAGCTTTCTGGTCGGGGACGTACTCATTGGCCGGCCAGCGTCGGAGTTGGAGCCCAGCCTACCTCCGAGGCATCTATCTACTTAGGCTAGGTTACCTAAGTCCTTACTGAAGGATACCCGACCCATGCAACTGATAGATGATTGAATCGAATTGATTGAAGAGCATTTGGCTCATCCTATCCAACCCGAACAGATAGGTTAGGTGGTGGTCAAGATGCGTTTGTAAGGTTAGCATTTACGCTGTGCCGGTCCAGATGTCTCTCCTTGTAGCAGAGGTACTTATTACGCCTAATAATATCTCAGACTTAATGCTGTGCAACGCTGGTCTGTCTGATCTGGTCGTTGGTAGATCTTATCACCATCCATTCACTTCGATGCATTTGAACGAGGGGTTTACATTGATTGCAGCGTCGTAGACAGGGCAACTGCTTAGACAACCTTGACTCTTTCCCTCAATCCATGCTTCCATCGTAAATGCTACCCAACATGGATGTACATACAGCTCGCAGATAAATACATATATACTTACATTGATACCTAACATAAACAGCATCGAGCTTTCTACAGACGTCACCTCCTGTTTTCTCATTTGACCAGCTTCGTTCGGCTATTCATCATGGATCACGTCGCCAAACTTATCTTGAAGAGCCAGCCGTTCCTGGTCCCTGGTACGTTGCCATCGACTTGAACCTTGTACTCAACGTAGTTATTGCAAGAGTTCAACTAATGTGAGGTAAATTCCAGGCAAGATCTTGGTGACCGAACTCTGGTTCGAGGTACCTCTGGACTACTCGAACCCTGATTCTTGGAAGCTCAAGCTGTTCGCCCGCTCGGCCGTCAGATACGAGAGACCGTTAGTAGAGTCCGCTGCCGACGACAAATCCAACCAGAAGCCCTACCTTGTCTTCCTGCAAGGAGGCCCTGGCTATGGTAATCCTACGCCTCAGGATAGCCCCTTGTCGAGTTACATGCTCGACAGAGGCTACGAGCTCCTCATGCTCGACTATCGTGGGGTTGGTCTCAGTGCCACCGTCTCCGCCGAGACACTTCCCTTGGTCGGTGGACCTCAGGAACAAGCGGACTACCTGAAGCTGTTCCGGGCAGACAATATCGTCAGAGACTGTGAAGCCGTCCGCAAGTATCTGACCAAAGACTACCCAGCAGAGAAGAAGAAATGGTCAATCTTCGGGCAGTCGTTCGGCGGCATGACCAGCCTAACGTACCTGTCTTTCCACCCCAGAAGGATTACGCGAATCGTTCATAACGGGGGGTCTAGCCGCCTTGGACAAGGGCCCGGAGGAAGTCTACGCCCTAACTTATAAGAAGGTCATGGAACGCAACCAAGACTACTACAAGAAATTCCTGGGTGATGTTGCTGTCGTCAAGGAAGTCGCCAAGAGAATTCTCGAGCTTGGGGGCAACGAAGGTGTCCTTCTCCCGGGCGGGGGCTACCTGACAGTTCCGCGGCTTATGACTATCGGTCTCAACTTCGGCGCTCATGGGGGAATTGACCAGGTCCACAATACGATACTGAAGATGAAAGCAGATCTGGATCAGTTTGGCCTCTTCACTAGGGCAACACTGAACTCCTTTGAGCAGGACCAGGGTTGGGACAATGCTCCCAATATACGGCGTTGCTACACGAGCCCTGTTGGATATACGGCCCAGGTATAGCGGCAAATTGGGCGGCTGAGCGTGTGGGCAAGACGCTGAGCCGTTACCAGTGGCTTAACAAGGACTGGGCTGGGCCACAATCGCTGAAAGAAGACGAGCCCATGTACTTCTCTGGAGAAATGGTCTACTCGTTCTACTTTGACGTCTGCGGTGGGCTGAAGCCGCTCAAGGAGACTGCACAGATTCTCGCCGAGTTCGACAAATGGCCGCCTCTTTACGACATCGAGCAGCTTCAAAAGAACGAGGTGCCGGTCTACGCAGCATGCTACGAAGACATGTATGTCGACCCTGGTACGGCTAGGGTCACCGCCTCCAAGATCAAGGGCATCAAGGTTTTCGAAACCAATGTTCTTTATCACAGCGCCATGAGAAGCCGGCCGGAAGCTGTGTTCCGTGAGCTGTTGAGGTTACGTGATGATACCATCGACTAGTTGCACGGACGCCCGTAGGAATCGCTGAGATTTCGAAGTGTTAGAAGCTAGCAGCTTGTTTGTATTGACGAAGTTGACCAAATCGGAATAAACATTATATGAGAAGACATCATATAGGTACATGAGATGCCATAGCTAGCCAAAAGTCGCACCTTTTCCGAAATTCCGTGAGCCCTGCCGTCGAAAACCCCAGACCATCAACCACAAATTCTAGACCGGACTTCAGGGGTGGTACGCCAGGTATGTCTTCAGGGGTCAGCTTCATAGCGTTAGGGTCTCCGGTCATGAAGAAGGAGCTCATCGCCCCTTGTTATCGGGCCGTCAGTCACATTGTATCATAGGATTACATCAGACGCCTAGATGGCCAGGCATCAGTTACTACTTACCTGCATAACCTTCGTAGTGCATACGATCTGTATGCTGGGCCGAATTGACCGAATTCCACTAGTCACTGAAATTTAGTATACGTTCGTCCGCCGTGAACCCTTACCGCACTTACCCAATACACGTCTGAGGCATGCTTGGCCGGTGCGATGGTGTATTCGCCCAACCAGCCCCCCTTGGGCGCCGTACCTGTAATCCAGTACGCTGGGCAGGCAAGGCCGGAGTCGCGATACACCAGCCCGGCCCGGGTATACGTGTCGTTGTAGCCGCCGGGTGAAGAGCCTGTACTTCCCCTTTCCGGATACAGCTCCTCGAGCCTTTGACGATCTGCGCTGGAGAATGTAGGCAGATAGCCAGCAACCCACTCGCGAAACGAGGCGACAGACGCATTGAACGGCGGATCCCCCGTGCCCTCTACGCTTTCAAGCCCGGGGTGGGGATGAAGCTTTCGCCCTCATGCGTGTTGTACATGGCGAAAGCGAACTGTAGATTGCTCTGCCGGCAACGCGAATCATTATTAACCTTGGTCACGGCCTCGGATAGGGGCTCCGGTAGGAATGTCCCGTCAATCACGGGAACCCATGAGTAGTACGACGTCGTGTACTTGTGGCTCGCGGTGACCTGCAAACTCGCCTCGCGAAGCGTCTGCACGTCCACCTGCTTCAGGCACCGCAGACTGTCAGCGACCTGGCGCCCGGACAGGAACCCGAAGGCGTTGACGCGGTAGTTCGGATACACGAAGAGCATGCCGTCGTCGTGATTTCCGGTGGGAGAAGAGTACGAAGAAGACACATTCAGGATCAGGTATGCGGGTGGTGGGAAGGTGAAGGAGGCAGAACCCTGGGCGAAGCCACCGCCGTAGATTCAGTCATTCGCCGCATAACAGCTCCCCAGTTCCACGAAAAGACGTTTCTTGTATGTCATACCTATTCTCTCCCACGGGTGGCGCCGCATAAGGAATTTTCTGCCAGTAAGAGATGCTGTACTCGGCGTTATATGCTCCTTGGAAGGTGCCATAGTCAAGGTGCGCAACCAAACCCTGGGCTTGAACAAGTCGGGCCAGGGACAGCGCCGCGATCAATGATTATGCCCTCATCAGGTATAACATAGTCTATTCCCCAAAAGGACCCTTGAACATGCTCCGATCCTATGTGACGAGAATCCCTCTACCTATATACGTAGCATCACTACTAGACGGCACCAGACTACTAATACCCCGCGCATCTACACCTGGAGCATCCCTCCACCAGGAGTCTGGGCTGCCGTTTTGGGCAGGTCAGACCCGCCATTTCTGGTAAACCGGAGCAATCCCCGACAGGTGCGTCTTGGGCAAAATTGGTGTGTAGGCTTGGCAATCTTCAAGTTGTTATAGTCGCCTCTACCCTTCGTCTATTTCTTGTTGCATCTCGATTTCTAGGACGAATTAGCTCGTGGCATATTCTGTACGAAAGCCATAGACACTTACGCCAAAGCCGGTTCGCAGAATCCGAGATCACGTTAGCCTTGGCTAGCAGCTTCTCCTCATACTTTTGTTCATCCTTCGTTTTCAGGCGCAGCTTCGTTGGTTGCGCCTGGTGGCTTATCAGTATGTGGCATCGTAGACACTGAGGTACTGATCCTTACCTGCATCAGAACTGGCACAAGCTCTCTGGGGTCGGCATTGGCAATAGCAGCAACGGATTTGTAACCGTTCTCGTAGAAGACTCGAGCGGTTCGACTTTTGACAAAGGTGATTTGTGCAAGCGCCAGCAAATCGGCCTTCGCTCCAGCCTTGAGCCTGTCCGCCACATGGTCAAGCACTGCCGCCATGACACTACTCCCGTGTTAGCCAGGGGATTGCCTGATGAACAACCGACGATCTGGGGGAAAAAAAGATGCGACATACCCCCAGCCCATGAGCTGGCAAAACTTGATCATTCCTGCCGCGAAACCCTGGCACGTTTGGGCTAAAGTCTGGACTGTACCTCTGGGCACGTCAAACTTCCGTGCCACACTATGTATGGGTACTTCATTGCACAAGTCTCGAAGCTGAAGAGCTAGGTAGAACCTGCTATACACCCGCGCTAGTTCCTTCTCTTCAGGCGTAGATACATTCATCTTCCCCCCTTGAGCCCTACAAGAAAGTCAGCCAGAGGGATACGAGCCAACCCTGTAAAGAAAGTACTGACATGCGGTTGATCATTGTTGGCTTCAGGCCGAGGAACTTAAGGACTCGTAAACCACTTTCATCCAGCCTTTCCAACTCGTCTCGGAAAACTTTCCAATTAATAGTGATGGAAAAGTCCTGCACTGGTGTGAAGGTATAAAGAATGTGCATTTCACCATCCATCACAAAAGCCCGTAGAGCCCTCTGCAACTCGCGATGGACAAAAGCCCCGTCTTCTGGCTCCAGAGAGGAAGCCACAACAGCCTTGCCTAGTTGGGTAGCTTGATGATTCCCGAAGTCGTCAAATTCAATAAAGCCCATCTCGCTGAGATCCTTGAGACCTGATTCGACATGGCTTTGTACGGTGCTCGGGGTTTCTATTTGATTTAGCAAGGTCCTGCGCATGAAGTCCTCGAGCGAATCTCTCCCCGTTGCGAGGCGTATTGCAACGGATTCCAGGAGCGTGCTGAGAAAGCATCAGTCATCCCGCAATATTCAGTCCATCGGCCGAAACATACCGTTGAATTCTTTGTTTGTCCGTTATCAGTCCACTGGAGACCTGAGGCAACTCGGCATGCATCAGCGCGATAACTCCCTCGAGGTCGGCTTTGCGACAGCAAAGGTAAGTTTCGCCAATCTCGTCTTTACCCTTCCGTCCCGCTCTCCCACGCATTTGCCGCAACATAGAGGGACCGACAAGATCGCGACCCATTCGAGCATTGTGTAAGATTACCCGTCTAGCCTGGAGTATCAATCAGTTATGAGGTTACGAATCCAGATGACGGGGTCGAGCGTACAGGCAGATTTATGCCAGCGGCTAAGCTACAGGTAGCAACTATAACCTTTAACACGCCACTATCGTAGGCATTTGCAAGAAGGTCACGCTCTTCAATCGTTAAGCCCGCCTATACGTGTTAGACCAAGACAGCGACAGCACAGCTCCATACTTACATCTGCAATCATGTCAGCTCCATCTTCACATATAATACGTCAAATACATACGATGAAAAGCAACGCCGAAGGGTATGGTGTCAGCAAGACTAGGATCTACCGACTCTCGGCGTTAGTATTACTCTTCTTGGGAAAAAACGAGATGTCTTAGGAGGGAATAAAGGCAACTCCTCGAATAAAAAGTGATTTCACCCCCCTGTGACACTGGGATAACGAGGAATAACGACTGGAATGGGAAGGAATAGATCTCGAAAGTCGCTTACCTAACCCCGTGGGCAAACTTTGAAGCTCTCCTAAGAGATCTGACCTCTGCTCCGAGATAGATGGATCGATCTCGTACAAATCAGGTAGGACGCGGGCAATCAAGCGGGCGTCTGACTCGCACCCTGGCCGACTGCTACAGAAAACTAGTACACCATAGCCAGAACGCACGGTCTCGTTAGCAAGAGCGATGACGGTATTGAGGACGGGATCCTTGAATTCTTTGTGATCAGAAGGACGGGTCAGCCTCAGGTGTGCTGACGGAGACTGCGAAGGTAAGACATTAGGAGCAAGCTGGCTGACTGCTTTCAGCAAAGAGCCCGTGGCTGAGGCAGCATAGATCTTGGAATCGTAAACCAAGTGCTCTTCAATGGGGACTGGCCGGTAGAACGTTTGGTAAGTATGCGCATCGAGCCACTTGGCCAATATGTCGATGTTCTGGGCGCATTAGCAGTCCGCAGTCATATTCTAGGACACAGAACATGGAGGAAGCCCATCCACTTACAGACAGTGTTGCGCTCATGCCAATAATCTGAACGTTTTGCTCAAGACTGAGAAGCTTGGTGGCCATAAGCTCAAGAAGATAGCCGCGGTGATCATCATCGATCATATGCAACTCGTCGAGCACAACTGCTCGGAGTTTGACAATGGAATAATCATCTATGGCGGTATTGATCAGGGTATTCGCCTTTTCGAAAGTACAGACTCCGATATCGAAATCTGCCCAAGTAGCTCTCACCTTGCCGCCGCCGAAGAATCCAACAACTCGGATGGTCCCTTCGTCTGCCCGCTTGCGCCAAAGCCCTGGTTCTTTTTCGGAAGCCCCCTCGGGTTCTTTACGTCGAAGGCCCTGAACCGCGTTTCGAAGCCACCGGACCTTTTCCTGGACCAGGGCAACGTACGGAAGAACCAGGAGCGCCTTCGAGTCCGAGTCTGCAAGAACTCTCTTGAGCATGAGCACGTCGGCGACTAGCGATTTTCCGCCACCCGTTGGTGCAGTGTAAACAAGATTTTTATTTCCCGTCAAGATCCCAGGTCCCATGAGACATTGTTTTTGCCAAGGATATATGTCCTTGATGCCAAGAGAAGCAAAGTTCGTGATCAAACCCTCTGGAAGGGCATATCTGGGATGCGACAGTTGAAGCGCCCTGTCTACATACGACGTGGGCGTTGAAGATATCGCTTTCCTCTGAGAATATTCGGATATCTCTTGGCTTGCTCCGGGGTCTGTGGTGTCTATGGCACTTGCACGCAACCTGGGTGTTGCTGCACTGATTGAGGATGCTCTCTGAAATCCAGTCCTGTCCACCAGACCCTGGGAGTTGTGGCCATGCACATCAGCAGTAGAGAAAGACCTTTTGGTTCCAGTGACCGTAGTGGTGCCATAAGGATTGTGTTGCTGAGCTACATTTTGCACAGTGGTCTGGTGAAATAGACCTTGTCGGGAGGCCATAATGGCTGTCTAACATGGGGCGAGAGCGGGAAGGTGATTGGAGGGCCGGGCCGGGCATGTTTGTCTAGGATTGTCAGGGCCCAATGCGTGACTCGGGACTCGTCCGTGGCATGGAATACGGTCAACGAAAAGCAAAGAACCCAAGGTCACATATGCTGCCTAGATATCCAGAGCGAAGGCATCCAGTTTCTGTCACCAGCCCAAAACAGTCGACTGCAGCCTGACGCGACGCGAGGTGCAGAGGAGGGAAATCCAGCGCCAGAAGACGCACTCCACCTCACACGAGGTCACGTGGACTGATTCCTCGGTTGTTTAAGTGGTTGCATTGTATTGGCTGGCTCGTGCGTTCCCCCCTGGTTCCGATCCAACGTCAGGTCGAAGCTCGTCAATTTCTCAACTCACTAATGGAGAAGGTTGGAGCCAAGAGCCTGCCGCTGGGAATATCCGGCAAGCCAGCCTGGTTGAGATATCCAACAAGCCCTCTGTACTTCCTTCATTATGTGGAGAGGTGATTGTTCTACACATGCAGCTGTCCTTGCCTGATCGAAGATTGACTTCGACCACAATTTACAATAACAACCCAATCAACAACACACTACGAATCCCATTGCTTAGGACGCTCGCTATTTGGTTGTTTTGCTGCTCTACTTCACTTGAGACAACGAGTTCTGACCACTCGATGCAAAATGACATTAGGTATGCTTATTTCAGGTGATGCCAACGGGATGGCCTATTTTCCTCTTGAATTGACCGGGTTGTTGCGGCCCCTCTCGCACATAAGACATTCGCAAGTCATCCGCCGCAGCATTTGTTTTCGGCACCTGAGCCGGATTCGTTAGTCTTCTAGGGCCTTAAAGCATGTTGATGCTTATTATGGTTGTATGGAGAAACATGATTTCCCGGGCGCCTTCGACATTCGGATATAATGTATGTAGTGTAGTAGTATCTCAATATGTCCATCGCACTGCTGTCTTTTCCCGCATAATTCAGGGATGAGCTGATAAGCTAGCCGTGGAATCTTCACTTTGAGTTTCAGTTTCGCCTTCGCTTCTTGTGCTGGTTAAACCGATCACGGCTCTGTTAGCAACGACAGACGACGGGGCCAATGACTCGGGGTAGATGTGTGAGCGTAGCGGGCCTCACAATATCCCTGGGCAACACCATGTATGTACACTACATAAATGACCACCGGCACAGACAGCGAAAAAGCCTGGAGCTCGCTGACTTTGTCGCCTTGGGCTCGAATGTCGGGTTGTTGTCTGAGATTGTGTGCCTAATATCAACGAGATCGCACTTGATCTTGATGTGTAAAGGATGCGTTGTTTAACCCATTTCGTGGTTAGTGGTACCTCTGGAGTCTGCACACAATCCCTGTCTGACAGACCCACGCTAACATTAAACCGCCTCGCTTCTAAGCCCAGTGGGTGCATGCTGCAGATGCACGTATGTGTGGTATAGTATGTAGCAGGTAAGGTAGCAGGTAGCTTGATTGTACCGTGATTGATGAGATTTCGGGCGGCTTTGACTGACCGAATTGTCACTTGCTCACAGATTGGAAATGTATTTACCGCGACAGAAACCCGGGAGATTATTTGATGCGCAAGAAGCATCTTTTGCGAGATATATCAGAATATATATATATATATATATATACCGTTGTCCATGTCGTAGCTGGATCGTGAGGTCACGTAAAAACGTTTGGCATTAGTTCTGGGTGGGCAGCGCGGAGCACAGGAAGGGGAGGTAGGGCAAGGAGATATCTGGGTGATGTGTCTACGCAAAGCTCGACCAGCTGCTGAGTTGAGTTCGATCGACAGCCCTACTCCAGAGGTACGAGGAAGCGATCAGTTACACAAGTAGCTTCAATTGGACAATTTTCGTCATCAAATGTACTTGTTCATCATACCCATCACTATGTACATAGTGATGGACGGGCTAAACAGTGCAGCTGAGAAAACGCTATCGCCGATTTGTTAGGCGTCTTTGCGGGACTCTGCCCTGCTCCCTATCCGGTTTACCTTCCCTTTTATTGCCGTGTGCACGTTTAAAACCGCCTGCAATATCATCGATGGCCACCGGTCAATCACTCTCTTGGACCGTCATCACCAAATGACCCCTGTCTGTCAAGCTGTGTGGCCTTCAATAGATGGTGGGGGCGTTTCGGTTTCATCAGGATTCGAAAGAAGACTTGGCTCGCTGAGGGCGCCGGCAAGACAGACTTCGACAGTGAATAGGTGAGGTTGAACATTCAACTGTCTGTGTAGATCCGACCCGGCAAGCATTTATTCACATATTGCCCCTGCTCTCTATATCGACAGCGATTATCCCTACCTGACTACATGCACCGGCCTATATACTTAGCATGAAGCGAGCATCTCGATGGGTAACGCGGGTTACTCACATTATCAGGAGAGGGCGCATGCAGGTGCTCGGTAGGTATTCCTGTGTGTCCCAGCCTTAATCACGAAGTACGTACCTTGGATCAGACTGAGAAGAATTCTGGTGCCGGACAAATGCTGGCCTATTAGGCGCGATTATGCGATGGGATGGAGTTCGATTGCGTAGCGTCTCATTGGGAAATCAGAATCCCCAATATGCGGAGGGCTGGCAAGCCCAGCGACGATCTCTGGCCGACTTGCAAAGAATGAGCCCTCGCTAGGAGAGCCCTCACCACCAGTTCCAGTACACCCAATGGGGCGATTGTTTGTTGGTTTCCGTCTCATGTCTCTCGGCGATCTGACATCGGAATCAAATTCCTTCTGCTAGTCAGTAGTGGCCATCTTCTACAACCTCAGGGGAAAAAAGAAAAGCATCCGTGCATGAATGGTCTACATGTCCATATCTGTATTGAATTATCGTGTTGCTGGCAGCAGCAACAGCAGAGCCGTTGCCATATCGTGCCCCTTGGTAGTTGACCTGACTTCGAACCGCCTGGCCACTAGAAAGCGACGCTATTGCCCCAATCAAGAAGAGAACTGCTGTTTGCTATCACATCTTTGCCAGCTTGCCAGTCCAGTTCAATCAGCCCAGCAGACATCAACGCCACATTTCTACGTGGATGTCAGTACGTGAGATTTACTACCAGGATACTCCGTCCAACGGGGCTTATATTGTACAAAGAGGCACTCGCCCTCCCTGTACCTTCTACTAGCCCGGGGGGCGGTTGGAGTGCCAAGCTGTGAGGACCAGGTGGGCGAGTCAACCTTTACAAATGCGGTTATGGATGTGAGGTCAGAGGCATCATTCTATCGTGTGATTCCCACGATACACGTCGGCTCCAGTTCTTATTCGGGAGTAGAGTGTGTGGCATCTATGGCCTCGTGTATACCCACGCAGCGGATATGCGTATTTTATACCTGTGGACGTGTTTTTTTGGTTGCTCTATGAACAGAGTTGGGATATCCAAAGTAAACTCCAAGAACCCCAAGTATTGGCATTGGTTGGTATACATGAACCCTAACTTGAGAAACGACCTGGGAGAAGCAGCCTCTCTGACCAGACCAGCTTCGTGTTCTCTCACTCTCTCACTCTCTCACTCTCTCACTCTCTCACTCTCTCACTCTCTCACTCTCTCAGGTATATCACATCTACGCAGGCACACATATCTGTATGCGGGTAGTAGCATGGCTGCCAACGCCGAATAGCGAGCGTCCTTGATGGACGTACTAGGTGAGTGAGCGCGAGAGAGCGTGTGTGTGTGCGCGCGGACGAGTGAGTGAGAGGGAGTAATAAGAGTGAGAAGAGACATGGGGCTAGAATTGGGCTTGTTACCAAAATTGAACCTGGGCAGACAATGGGCGACTAGACCCTTTTCTAACATTAACTTAACTTGTGGAGCCGCTCGACGGTACACTTGCATTACTAGCACGCTCCGGGTACCTCTGCCCATGTATCTTATTAGTCTACCTCTCTTTTTTTGCCCTTGCCTTTCCACGTTCAGACCAGACAGCCAGACAAGACAGGACTGGATAGACCGAAATGCAATGCCATGCCATGCCATGCCAGGCTGCTTGACTTTGCCTACCTTCATTATTACTACTTTACTTTACCTGACCTTCCTTGCCTTACCTTACATCTTCCGTCGGCCTTAAACCTCGCGCGCGCGCCCCTCTCTCTCCCTCTCTCTTTCTTGCCCTGGGCTGGGCCATCCATCCATCCATCCATCCATCTACCTATATGACTTTAGTTTTCTCGAACATATACGTCCATAATCCACTTCTTCCCCTCCCTTCTATCACACACCCATTTCCCACCCTCTCATCTCTCTTTCCCATATTGATGAACCTGGCCATTCTCTGTCGAGGGATAACCAGGTATTAAGCCGTATATCAAACTATTTTCTCTCCCTCTGTCCCCCGTCCTCCTTGCCATCCCGTCCTTTTTAAAGACGACAATCCCCCAACGCCCTTGCTCTCGGCATACCTTGGCTTTTTGGGCTGGCAGCTTTTATGAGACCGGCATTGGATTGCTAACTCAACCTCGAATCGACCCTTGAAACGGTCACTTGCAGCTAGCCAGCTCATGCTTGTCGTGAGTCCAGGACAGCCCAAGTCTTGAAGTATTGGAATGCATGTAGAGGCCGCTTCCTAATAGAATTCATGGCTGTTGCTTCTCGTCGACTTGGGTCCCCCACATGACACTGTAAGTTTTCGGTGTTCCACCACGCCGATTTGTATGCGCCACCTCTAGATATCTCGACATGGCGCCAAAGTCCCAAAGCGTGAGCAGCACCCAGGATCAGCCAAATCCTGCGTCATCCTCTACGAAGGCCACCCCGGACTCTGGCTCCCATAATAACTCTTCCTCCCACAACACCACCCACTCTCCAACCGCACAATCAACAACAAATAATGCCACGCCTGAGCATGCTGCCGCCCCGCAGTCCATGAGCAAATCTGCGGCCACTGCGGGAGCCAATTCGGCGACCAAAGACAACATGTCGGCTTCGTCACAGCCATCACCGTACGGCACGCGCTCGAGGAACCGTGGCCAGGCACGTCCCAACTACGCTGAGGACAAAGACGCGGACGTGGAGATGTTTGATGCCGTGCCGGAAAAAAAGGAAGAGGAACCCAAGAAATCATCACGGCAAGCGGGCAATTCAGCAAATGGCAGCGCAGATGCTCCGCGTACTAGCCATCCCAGCTCTCGCAAAGGCACCACCGCTACCGCTACCACCACCACCACCACTTCCACGGATGACAGCAAGCCGAGCACAACCGCGACAAAGGACCATCAATCGGCTGCTGCCGGCTCTACAAATGCTACGCCTTCAAGTGCATCGTCATCGTCGTCTAAGAAGCGCAAAGCTGCAAGCCAATCTACTACCAATGGCGCGCATGCGCACACAGCAGCTACTACGACGCAAAGCTCAAATGCGTCTACAGCTACCGCGAGCACAAGAAGAAGCACGGCCAGCGCAGCAGCTGCTGCAACCGCTGCTTCTGGTGGCACCGGCGCAGGCTTCCGGGAGACAAATATGCTAAGCTTTGAAAAGTGTGGCGCAAAACCGAAGGATGGGAAGATGATCGCAGATGATGGGACTGTACTACAACACAATGGTAGGACCTCACGTTTTCGACAGTGCATTACGTTTGTGCCGGGGTGGTGATGCTGACACAATCCATAGATCACGTCTATCTTGTATGCGAACCACCCGGGGAGCCATATTACCTGGGTCGCATCATGGAGTTTCTGCACATGCAAAATGATAGCTCGAAGCCGGTCGACGCGTTGCGAATTAATTGGTATTACAGACCCAAGGACATCGGCAAGAAGGCAAACGACACGCGACTTGTTTTTGCAACCATGCATTCAGACATTAGCCCATTGACGGCGCTGCGCGGCAAGTGTGAGATCCGCCATAAAGCCGAAATCGAGAGCATGGACGCATACCGAAAAATCCCCGACTGCTTCTGGTTCGAAAAACTATATGACCGCTACATCCAGAAGAACTACGATGTGATCCCCTGCTCGCAAATCGTCAATGTCCCGGGCAAAGTTAAGAAAGTGCTGGATGAGCGATGGAAGTACATCTTGGTAGAGCAAGGCCGCTCCAAAGAGTTTACCAGTGCCGTCAAACTCTGTAAGCGATGTAGTGGTTATTGTGCCAAGTAAGTTGACCACACTAAGGCCGCGGCCCCCCCAGCCCAATTCGCGGATTTCACTGATACAAAAACAGCAACGATTCCGTGGACTGCGCAGTATGCCAGCAGACATATCATATGAATTGCGTGAGGCCGCCTCTCTTGAAGAAGCCGTCGCGTGGATTTGCCTGGGCTTGCGCCGCCTGCAGTCGCGCCCAGGAACGGAAGCTGGAAGCACGGAACACGCCAAGCCTTCTGGACCCACATCCCGAAGCTGAAGAAGAAGAGTACTGGGACGAGGAAGACGAGGACCACGGCGCCAACACCAACGGCACAAGCCCGGCCGACGCCATTGATGACACCCACCAGCCTGCGACTGCTGAGCAAATGTACCACGCCAGTCTCTGGCCATATCGATACCTGGGGATCCATTGTAAGCCCGAAGACGCTCTCGACTATGATGACCGGATCTATCCCAGAGCTGGGTCGCGCCAGGGTCCCAAACACCAAGCAAATGTTTTGCCATGGTATGGTCGTGCTGTGAGGCTCGTCAAGCCACTGGAGATCAAGAAAGGCAGCAGGAAAGACGGCAAACATTCGAAGGAAGTCCTTGCAGCTATCGAAGCCGACAAGCTGGCCCGGGAAAAGCGGCCGAAATGGATACAGGATGAGCCTGCAGGCTACGTTGCACGTGGCGAGGACTATGATAATGACGACCCGAACAATACGGCGCAGTTGCTGTACAAGCCAGCGGAGTGCGGCACATCAATCACACCTCAAGAGATCGACAAGTACATGACCAACGCCAAAGCTTTAGCGACATCTTTGGATCTCCCAAGCTCTCTACCAATCTTCAGGACGTCGCACGGGACGAGCTCTTCAAGACTCAATTCAACACCACCAAGGCCCTTGAAGCGACCAAAAAGACAGACCATGCGGTGTTTAAGGAGCCCCAGTTGAGTGCCACAGAGCTCAAGAAGTTTGAAGAGGCTGTTAGTAAGTTCGGATCTGAACTGCTCTATGTTACACGGCATGTCAAGACCGTCAAACACAAAGATATTGTTCGCTTCTATTATACTTGGAAAAAGACGGACAAGGGCAAACAAATCTGGGGCAACTACTCGGGAAGGAAAGGCAAGAAAGAACTTAGGAAAGCTGAAGCCAACGCCAGCAAGCTCCAAGATGATGTGGCCGACGATCAGGACGACTCAGCTTTCGATACCGAAAAGGCTGTGGAACGCAAGCGGAATTTCATGTGCAAGTTCTGCACGACAAAGTCTTCGAGGCAGTGGCGGAGGGCACCCAACGTGACTCAAGCCATGGTCACTGAAGGCAGCGGTAAAAATAAAGACAAAGGCACACAGTATATCGTTGCCCTCTGCCGCCGCTGTGCCGAACTCTGGCGACGTTACGCTATCCAATGGGAGGACATGGAGGAATTGGCAAAGAAAGTGCAGAATGCTGGTGGTCGAGCATGGAAACGACGTGTAGACGAGGAGCTTCTCAAGGAGCTGGCTACAGCAAACGAGATGATGAGCGCCACGGTCTACAGCACGCCCAGTGCTTCGGCCACACCGAGTGCATCTGCTCCTCCACCGAACGGCACAGTGGAACCCCCACCGCGAAAGAAGCTCAAGACCCTTGCAGACAAAGAAGCTGAGCTCAACGCCTCCGACTCCGGCAGTATGTCTTGTGTCGTTGCGCCGCCCAAGAAGAAGGAGAAAGTGGCGGTCGAAAAACCGGCGCCTCCTCCAGTCCCGGAGATCCCGAAACCCCGGACTTTGCCCTGTGCAGTATGTGGACAGCTGGAGCCTGCGGGAGACCAACAACTTTTGGCATGTAAGGAGTGCCGTCTGAGCGTCCATCGGAAATGTTATGGCGTGGTCGACAACCGACAACCTGGAAAGTGGACTTGTGATACGTGCATGAACGACAAGAACCCCCAGGTCTCACTCGTAAGTGCCAGCACCACCGGATTTTCAGACGTCCCAACAATACTAACTGTCTCTCAGGATTACAAATGTCTGTTGTGTCCCGTTGAGTCTACCGAGCACGACTTTGTAGAACCACCCAAGAACACGCATAAGAAAAAGACGGAAAAGGAGCGAGAAAAGGACCGCCAAGAGCGTGAAGCTGCGCAGAAAGCCGCGGACTATTATCAAAAGAAGCAAGAGGAGCTGAACCGTCCTCCGAACCCCAGGGAACCGTTAAAACGTACTGCGGACAACAACTGGGTTCATGTCTCATGTGCGGTGTGGGCACCGGAAGTCCGATTCGGCAATCCCAAGGCATTGAGTCCCGCCGAGGGCGTCCCGCTGATAGCTCATAGCAGACATCACGAAGTATGCAGGGTCTGCAAGGCTAAGGGTGGTGCATGTGTGCATTGCCATCACTGCAAAGCCCCACTCCATGTTGAGTGCGCTCGGCAAGCCGGCTATCTCCTAGGCTTCGAGGTGTCTCCTGTGAAGGGCTCGCGCCGCGATCAAGCCACCATCGTTAACATCAATGGAGAAACAGGCTCAATGTCGGCAGCAGTCTGGTGCAAAGAACACGTCCCAGTCAAGACCGTGGTCCATCGCATGCACGATACGGTCAATCAAGAAGGTGACGACGGCAACACAGACTCTGCAGGGCTCAATGCTCTCCAGCTTTTCGTGCAGAACTTCAAACAGGCAGATGAGGCGCTTACGGGTACTGTTAGGAAGGCTAAGCTCCTGGAAATCATATCCAACTACGATGGCAGCCACAAGCCGTCATATGCAGATCGTCCCAAGGGCGACAAGGTCTGCATTACCTGTGGTGTCGACATCAGCCCGAAGTGGTGGCCTATTGATAAATTGCACGAAAAGGCATTGACTAATGGTCACTACGGCTCTTTGGGCACCGAGGCACAGAAGTTTGTCGACCAACGGACTTTCCAATGTCACAAGTGTAAAAAGGCTGGTCGAAAGCCTACCCCTCACGTGCCGTCTCCCGCAGAAGAGACTGTGCCGCCGCAAATGGACCCCGCGAGAGCACCACCGGCTCTTGCTGCGGCGCTGACAAGCCCTCCGGCTGCCGCTGCGGCGGCCCAGTATCCCCCAACTGATGCATATGAAGCACGGCCTTGGGCAGCCCTCGCGCCGGTCGCGCCTCCCGTTGCACCGCCTTCTATGCAAGCTCCTTCAGTTGTACCCCCTGCGCCGCCATCAGTAAATGCCACTCACGTCGCGCACAGCCCTATGGCTGCTCCGATCACCCAGCCGCCGCCGCCACCCCATCACTACGCTCCTCCGCCCCCGACCGGTACTTCGTACAGCGACTGGCATCGTACTGTGACACAGCACTCGCCGCCCGCACACCCTATGAACGGTGGTCCTGGGGGTCACAGTGGGTTGCACCCAAATCATCTACGCGACCTCCGCCCCCGCGATTGCACCCATGTCACACCATCCAGGACCCCCTCATCATCACGGTGTGATGGGCCAACCCATGACCAATGGTATGCCACCTTCACCACCTCGACGAGCACCTGCTGTGCCGAACGGCCCGGCGCCGTACCTCCCTGCTTATCACCACCCGACACCCCACTCGCTACACAACCTTACCAATGGCGGTCCGCCGCCGAGAGCTGGAGAACACTCTTTTTCGGCGGGACTTCTGGGTCACCGATCGCCATTTTCAACACCTCAGGGCAGCCCCCCTGTCGCGCGAGACGGCTTGCCAATGAGTCGCGAACCAAGCATGTCGAACAATAACCCACCGCGGCCGACTGATGGACGTGCGGCCAGCGGAGCTAGCGCAAGTCCTTCTCTGCGCAATCTCCTTTCGTGATAGAGCATTTACAAAACCGAGTACTGGGTTACATGGGTATGTTTTCAAGCGAAGTGCTTTGGGATGGGCGTCAAAAGGGCAATTATGGATGGGGTACGGGTGGAAGCCCGGTTAGCATATTGGGATTTTCAACGTATTTGGGGCGGTTGACTTGTATGCATTGTACAATTAGATGACAGGATTCTGGTCTGACGAATGCGTCGTTGGTGCAACGCTCCACGATTTCTACGAGTATGGGAATAGATGGAAGCGGTCCAACCTAAAATAGACAAAATGAGGCGCAGAACTTTGTTAATATCAATCCCTGACTACCGTTTCTCCGGCTGTGTTTTCGAATTCGGCATCTGTACAATATAATGGACTTTATGTACTCCTTGCCCCCTGTCTGTCGGGTCGGGCCATGGAGGAAGAGCGGGGCATCTGCACCAGAAGTCCCGGCTCCGGCTCTGCGTGAAGAATACCTTATCAGTTACTGATAAAGCCCGGCGATACAGGAGCGGAGACGAATTGATACAAAACATGTGGCCCAGTACGAATAACAGTTTGCCACCGCAGGCTTCGTGTTGCTTGATTTTCTTGATATAAACACTGCACTGGTATACTGCACGATCAGTACGAGACCGACAAGAATGGATGACCGTAAGGGGCTCGCTATAGCCTTCGAGGAGGCCAAGATCTCAGACGATGAGGGCGGCATCCCGGTTTGTCCCCCTCCCTCCAAATTCTGTAGCAGATGGTGATTCGTACTCAAAATTGGAAAAGGCGTCTTGGGCTGACTAGTTGACCAGATCGGAGCAGCCCTGATCGCCGCAGACGGCACGGTCCTTGGCCGAGGGCACAACATGCGGGTGCAGCTCGGAAATCCGATTCTACATGTGAGGACGATTTACCGGATGCACCGCACCCTCCTCTACTTGTCCACAAGCCCTCTAACCTTATATAAAACGTTACCGTGCAGGGCGAGACCTCAGCGCTCCAGAACGCTGGGCGGCTGCCGGCCACTTCGTACAAGGGGGCACCATGTATACGACTTTGTCACCGTGCGACATGTGTAAGTTCCTGCCTCCTGTGTACAAAAAAGTGATTGGAAAAAGAACTGAATGGTTCCAATTCGAATCGGTTAGGTACCGGGCTTGTCTTCTCTACGGCATCTCTCGTGTCGTCATCGGTGAGAACAAGACGTTCCTTGGCGGGGATGGGTACTTGAAGCAGCGGGGCGTCGAGGTTGTCGTTCTAGACGACGAGGCATGCCGCGGGTTAATGGAGAAGTTCATCGAAGAGAAGCCCGATGTTTGGTAAGGCGCACCCCCCATCCCTCTCATGTCTAACGTATGGTTCCAAATCGCTGACAGCCGCGCCTCGTGTGTGAACAGGAATGAGGATATTGGTGTGGAAAAAAGAGTGTACTCGAAAGAAGGCGTCAAGCGGCCTGAGGCGTAAACCTCAGCTAAATTTGCACAAGTTCTAACATTGATAGCAAAAGAGCCATGGGTTCCGTAGTATGATACACGCGTGTGTGTAGTAAAAATGATATTGGTTCTCGTCCACCATTAGGTATCAAATCGTGTTTTCCTCTTACTTGGATTTGACACGGCGCCTGTGGCTTGCTTCTGGCCGTCGGCCCCCTTCCTGCACAGGTGTCGTCTCTCGACTGCCCCTAGACGCCGCAACAAACTCCACCGGGCCTCCTTGCTTCCGCGCCCGTGCCTGGCCTATATCCAATTGGCTCTGCCTGAGTCCTTCCTTGTATGCCTCGCGCGGGAAGGCAGCGGGGTCCCACAAGTCCGCCCCCAACGTCGCCTGGTACTGGCCTTTGTGGTCGATCTCGACGAACTTCATGAGCTTGTCCATCAGCCCGGGATTCTTCAGCGCCGAGGACTGCGCGATCTTGGAGTTGAAGTGCACGCCGTTCTTCTTGAGCTCGAGGAACTGCTCAAACTTCTTGCTGATCCCAGGAGGCGGCGAGCCCGGCGGCGAGGGCGGGATGTCCATGTTGGGCACCCGCGGCAGCGTGAGGTTCCGCAGCAGCGCCCGGCTCGCGGAGTAGGGAGAGCCCGGGGGCAAGACCAGGGCGGCCTCCTCGTCTTCTACGGGGGCATCTTCTAGAGGCGGGAAACTAGGGTTGGCATCTCCTTGCTGGGGCATAGGCCCTATCACGCCAGACGGCTCGGCCAACGCAGGCTGAGCTCCTCCTGGCTCAGCCTTGGGGTTTGTATCTGCAAGTACATCAGCAAGTTGTTCTCGCGGTAGAGGTCACGACGGTCGAACTATGTAATTACCTGATGCATGATTGGGCTCGACAGTAGCTTCTGGAGGTGATTTCAGTGGCTGGTCTCAAAACAATCAGTGCTGCCCGCTGTTCTGTTCATAGAATGTACTCTCGCGTTTGCCTCCTTAGTGGGCTCTTACCTTTGAGACAGCCAGTGGTGGTTGTGGGACTTCAACTTCATCTTCTTCATCGCTACTTCCATATGCAACCAAGCCAGCCATCTTTAGAAAGAGACGAGCTCAGACCGACCAACCTGAACTGAACTGAACTGAACTGAGGCAAGTGGTCAATTTGTCGCGATCTGATTCCTGAGGTGAGGAGGTACAAGTTGAGGTCGCGTCGATTATTGATGGACAAGGTTCGATGGATGGATTAGGTAACCCACATTAGCGCCGGAATTTAGTCAGCCGACCCCTGCATCCAAAAGAGAGAGGCCAGGCAACTGGAGCTGCATCATTCGGGCCAGCCTCATCAATCGAGCTCCGATCTGGAGCTTCTTCAAACGACGTCCTTCTTCACGCCTACCTTGCCATCGACTTCCACCATCTCCATCTCCCACCAATTTTGCGCACTTCGACGACCAACAAAAACGAAAGAGCAGACACATTTTATCTGCAACCTTCTACCCACCCGAACACGAACTATCCCGACCGCAAATACGTCATGGCGTCCGACCAAGAGCGTGACCATGCGCTGCAGGCCCTCCGGACCAAGCTTATCGAGTCGAGAGAATGGGAAGCCAAGTTGAAGGCACTCCGGCTGGAGATTAAGGGCCTCGCGAAGGACTACGATCAGACCGAGGACAACATTAAGGCGCTGCAGAGTGTGGGTCAAATAATAGGCGAGGTGCTCAAGCAACTTGACGAAGAGAGATGTAAGCCATGTTGCGCTTCTTGCTTCGTTTCCCGAATAGCGCCATGATCATAAGCTGACCCCAAACTCTTCTTTCCAATAGTCATCGTGAAGGCCTCTTCAGGCCCTCGTTATGTCGTGGGATGCAGATCAAAAGTCGACAAGGCCAAGTTGAAGCAGGGAACCCGGGTGGCGCTAGACATGACCACCCTCACAATCATGCGCATGCTGCCGAGAGAAGTCGACCCTCTTGTCTACAACATGTCGCTGGAGGACCCGGGCCAGGTCAGCTTTGCCGGTATTGGTGGCCTCAACGATCAGATTCGCGAGCTACGAGAAGTCATCGAACTTCCCTTGAAGAACCCCGAGCTCTTCCTCAGAGTAGGCATTAAGCCGCCGAAGGGTGTTCTACTCTACGGCCCCCCCGGAACCGGCAAGACCTTATTGGCCAGAGCTGTGGCTAGCAGCCTGGAGACGAACTTTTTGAAGGGTAAGCACGGGTGACTGCCAATGCCACTGTCCGTTTGCTTGTACTAACCACCATCGTAAATACAGTCGTTTCTTCAGCTATCGTGGACAAGTACATAGGAGAATCTGCTCGGTTGATCCGAGAGATGTTCGGCTACGCCAAGGAGCACGAACCTTGCATTATCTTCATGGACGAAATCGATGCCATTGGTGGACGTCGTTTCTCCGAGGGAACTAGCGCAGACCGAGAAATCCAGCGAACACTCATGGAGCTGCTGAACCAGCTTGACGGTTTTGACTACTTGGGCAAAACCAAGATTATCATGGCCACCAACCGGCCCGACACACTCGACCCTGCGCTTCTCCGCGCCGGACGACTGGACCGAAAAATCGAGATTCCGCTGCCGAACGAAGTAGGCCGTCTCGAGATTCTGAAGATTCACGCCCAAAGCGTCGTGACAGATGGCGAGATCGATTTCGAGAGCGTGGTCAAGATGAGTGACGGACTGAACGGTGCTGACTTACGGAACGTCGTTACCGAAGCGTAAGTGCCCCAATTGAGTGCTGCTATATTGGGTTGTTGCTCGATCTTGACTAACATGACAATTCAGGGGTCTCTTTGCCATCAAGGACTACCGCGACGCAATCAGCCAAGATGACTTCAACAAAGCCGTCAGGAAGCTGGGAGAGAACAAGAAGCTCGAGGGGAAGCTGGAGTACAAAGTTCTATAATTGGCTTCGTCGTCGCCGCTTCAATCGTGATATTTGGTGTCGTGATGAGCGGATAGGGCGTATAAGGGGGTGAAGGAAGTTATGCCCTGAATTGACCTCTTCGGCACGTTGGGGTGTAATTCTACATGTAGACTAGAGGTAAAATGGGTCCTCAGCTTTACCGCATTGCGTCAATAGCAAGAAATTCCCATTCAAAACAGCCACCCAATGGGTAATTGTCATATGATAGATCAACGACGTTCACAGCGTGTGTTCTTCCGGGTTGACAGGCAGTCTTGGCCTGTCAATAGGCGGCAAAGATAGTAAACCGCATCTGCCAAATCACTGTAGGATACCACTGGAGCAAAGACCGGCACGACGAAAATAAAACACAGTGGTATATTGGTATACGCGTCTTGTCAGGACTGATATAACCCCTGATGGCTGCGTAATGGCGACCCCCCTAAAGGCACTCATTGACATGACACTCCCCCCTAGCTCCGACTCTCTGGCCTGGTCAAATGCAGTTTGGTCGAGTACAGTTCCACAATGACTTCTTACCAGAGAGTGACGCACTTGAGAATGACTTCTAGTCTCTTGACTGTATCATGATTCTGGAATACGAGTGTAAAGGGGTGAACACGGATTTACCCCTGGATTACGTACTTTGACAACATCACATATGTAGGTTAAGGGTGGGGTACTTGCATACGTGTTTTATGCAGCATCCCTGATACCCAATATTGGCTGGATCCTCGAGATAAAATGTACTACATACAATTGATATCTTCAACGTTTTATTTTAGTATTAGATATCTCAAGTCTGTTATTTTCTTATCCTTACAAATCCCAAAAGCGTTCGTACGGCTTACGAACGGTACGCGCAGCTGCAGCATTGTGTTAGTATTGACTCGAGTGCAGTATCCGACGCAAAGGTAAACCATAGACCCGATGCTGCGCCACCTCGGCTTGCAGCATCGGGAGGGAGCGCTCCCTCTGTAAGGCTAGGCTAGAATCTGAATGCGACCTCGTTGGTTCGGTCTCTTTAGCTTCATGGCCTTGATTGCTCAATTGCCTTGGCGGGCGTCATTGCGATATACACACAATCAATGCATAAGACGGGTTGGTATGCCACATATACACTCGGTGCCGGCCGCCGACGTCACATTATGGTAGATGCGTAATAATGCCGAGGGATAAGGGCTAGGAACCAGCCAGTTTGCCTTGTTTTGATATACAGTCCTCTGCGGTCAGATATCGAGTTTCGGGGCCGGCCAGCGGAAAACATTTCCACGTCCGGCAGTCATGGCCAATGGTGGATGTGTGTGTGGGCGATCTTCTCTCCTCCCAGCAGTGATCATGGTGCAAGGTTGCCTCTCGTGTTCGAGCCATGGACGAAGGGGGGAAGGGTCTGCCAGAATTCTTGGCCCAGTCCAAAAGGGGGATCACTTGCTAAAAATAAGCAGTAAACCCTCGATTTCCCATCGGCGTCCCCTGAAGATTGAGGCTGTGAGGTTGGTCGAGAACCCCACCACCGACTGCTGCTAGTCAGTCTAGTGCTACCGAGCGTGTGCAACGTGGTTACTGTGGTTGCTGGTTTGACAGAAAGCCCGAACGCTAGAGTTCTCGCTAATAAGGGCGAGGACGAACAGAACGAGAGAACCCGCCGAGGGGAAACACGAGTCTTGTCCTGTAGATCGCTCGAAAACCCGAGACAGCAGAGAGAGAGAGGAAGAAGAAAAGGAGGCCCGACTACTAGACAGGTTCTTTTCGGGTAAACCGTCTTAACGGAAACGTGCTTGTGTCACTGGGAACCTCGTATGCCGGAAAATCGGGTGGGGAAAGGGGAACCGGGGGGTTTGTGCAATGGCGACGGAGAATACTTGTAGAGATGAGATGACGACAGGGGTCCAGCTACTGTAAGCACTGTAGATGACACCGCACCTACATCTACGTACCTGATTTCCCTGTGATTCGCATGTTGATGTTGAGCTCGGGCACACCACTTGATACGAAGGCGCTTTGGGGAGATTACGTAACGAAAAATTGCAAGTGCTGAAGAAGGCTGAAGCAGGCTCGGCTAAGTCCAGAAATTGAGCCATCTATCTTACATGTATGCATGTTGCAAAAAGGGACGAACAAGTAAAACATAGTAGTGTGCCTAGGCCATGTCACCGTACGAATTTTGGAGGATGCCATGTTGTGTTGCTGTGTTGCTGTGTTGATGGAATGAGATGGGATGAGATGGGATGGAATGGAGGGGCTGATCCACAGCCGTGCGGTGTGGTAGTGGTAGGGTGGTGGTGCATTCAGGTGCAGCTGCGGTTATGCGATGCGATGCCCACGCAACCAATCCAGGCCAACGGGATGGGGCTGGGCATTGCAACAGCCGGTCCGGTAGGTACTTGCCAGAAGATACCATCTCGTTCAGCAGCCCACCTTGGAAGTAGGTATTGATGTAAATAAAATCTTGATCAACACTAGGTTAGGTACTATATCTACATACATATCCGTACACGCGCAAAATCGGTAAAAAGCGACGATCAGGTTCACGCATGGATCAGTGGATGATAAGTGTGTTGTTGTGTTGTTGGCCTCAAGTTGGATGAAACAGATCAAACTCAGCGCCGCCGGCCAGTCAGCAGTCTACCTAGGATAATGGACCCTGGCCAACCTGGACCTGGACAGCGGGCTGAGATCCAGTAGCACGTCGCGGCTTTTAGTGTAGTCTTGGAAATCGTCACCGCCCGGCTTGGCCCCTGTCAAACTGTGTTCTTGCTCGCATAGCATAGCACCTTGGCTGTCCTCTTCTCTTACACGGGACAATATTCGGCGAACACCCAGCCCCCGCCCCCGGTAGGGACAACACCAGCTAGAAGACAAGCTTAGCCACGGATCTAAGGACTGTAGTGTAGACCCAAGCAATGTGACCATGTGGTTACGCCAGATGTAGGTACGGTAGAGTACAGTCTGGTGGTGGCAGCAGTAGTAGATAGAGTCGGCAGCAAGTAGGCAGCAAGTGAGTAGGCAGTAAGAAGTAGGTGATGCAGTAGTACTTCTAGCAAATCAGCCAGGGTAGCAACCGGGGTGCCAAGTCTGTCTAGTGCACAGTAACTGTCAGTAAACTGACTGACCAGCTTTGAAAGCCCATAAAGACAAAGGCCATCCCCCCCCCCCACTACCCTTCTACTAGAAGAATGAAAGACAGTCGACCTCAGCCTTCTTCTCCCCCCTTCCTCTTCTTCACTTCTACCATCGCCCAATCCCAGAATACCCTCGTTTCTCTCTCTTGATACCCTCTTTTTGCTTGCGAGCGAGAAAGCAAAAACCCTGAAATTCGATCCTATCTGACATCTCGTCACCCCTCCACCAACCCGGGCCGTTTTCTGCCGTGTTTCTCAACTAGACTACACAATGTGGTACGTTCAGCAACTACCCCTCCCCTCCCCCCCAGCTGGTGTTTGCGTCTCCAAGCTTGCGACATACTCTCATTCTCCCTGCGCCTCTGGGAGAAAAAGAAACCTGCCCAATTCACTCAAATGGAAGACCTGGCCATGCTAACCCTTTCTCTACTTGCAGTGGAATTTTTGGATACGTCAACGTAAGCGAATTGTCCTGCTTCTGGCCGACCTCAGCACCTACAAATGGCCCGTCAATGGAGGGGGGAGTGGCGGTCGAGATGACCCCTCTATCCAGATGTCGGTGTGCAATCAAGCGCAATAACTAACACAACTCCCTCGTCTAGTACCTGGTGGAGCAGTCCCGAGGCGATATCACCCAGTGCCTGATCAATGGTAAGTCGTCTATCCCAAGATTTAGCCGATCCAGTCGAGTTGAGTTGTTACTAACACGTCCAACCCGATATAGGCTTATCACGCCTTGAGTACCGTGGATATGATTCGGCCGGTCTAGCTGTCGATGGCGACAAGAAGAACACTGTCCTGGCCTTCAAGGAGGTCGGCAAGGTCGCCAAGCTCAAGGCTCTGATCGACGAGGAGAAGCCCGACATGACCAAGATCTTTGATTCGCATGCCGGTATCGCCCACACTCGATGGGCCACCCACGGTCCTCCTTCTCGGCTGAACTGCCATCCCCACCGGTAAAAGAACCTCGAGCTATACTTAGCAACCAGCTTACGAAGCTTTTAATCTAATGGCGTGCTAACCCTCCCCCCCCGTGTCTCTTGCAGATCCGATCCTAACTGGGAGTTCTCCGTCGTTCACAACGGTATCATCACCAACTACAAGGAGCTGAGGACCCTCCTGAGCGCCAAGGGCTTCAGGTTCGAGACCGAGACGGATACCGAATGCATTGCCAAGCTGGCCAAGTACCTGTACGACCAGCACCCATCCATCGACTTCGTCGACCTGGCCAAGGCTGTTATTACCGAGCTTGAAGGTGCCTATGGTCTGCTGCTCAAGTCGGTTCACTACCCCCATGAGGTCATTGCTGCTCGCAAGGGGTCTCCCCTTGTCATTGGTGTCAAGACCCAGAAGCGCATGAAGGTCGACTTTGTCGATGTCGAGTACTCCGAGGAGGGTGCCCTCCCCGCCGAGGCTGCTTCTCAGAATGCCGCTCTCAAGAAGACCCCCGGCCAGTTCCTGTCGCCCAACAACAACCTGCTGGGCGCCCCTGATAAGTCGCTCCTGCACCGCTCTCAGTCGCGCGCTTTCATGACCGACGATGGCATGCCCATGCCCGCCGAGTTCTTCCTGTCCTCCGACCCCTCGGCCATCGTCGAGCACACCAAGAAGGTCATGTACCTGGAGGATGACGATATTGCCCACATCCACGAGGGCTCCCTCAACATCCACCGTCTCAAGAAGGCCGATGGCACTTCCAACGTCCGTAACATCCAGACCCTGGAGCTCGAGCTCCAGGAGATCATGAAGGGCAAGTTCGACCACTTCATGCAGAAGGAGATCTTTGAGCAGCCCGAGTCCGTCGTCAACACTATGCGTGGTCGTCTGGACGTTGAGAACAAGACTGTCACCCTGGGTGGTCTCCGATCCTACATCGCTACGATCCGTCGATGCCGACGTATCATTTTCATTGCTTGTGGCACTAGTTATCATTCTTGCATGGCTGTTCGAGGTGTCTTCGAGGAGCTTAGCGAGATTCCGATTGCCGTCGAGCTCGCCTCGGATTTCCTTGACCGACAGGCTCCCGTCTTCCGTGACGACACCTGTGTGTTCGTTTCTCAGTCGGGTGAGACTGCCGATTCGCTGATGGCTCTCCGATACTGCTTGGAGCGTGGTGCCTTGACCGTCGGTATTGTCAACGTCGTCGGTTCTTCCATCTCTCTCCTCACCCACTGTGGTGTCCACGTCAACGCCGGTCCCGAGATCGGTGTTGCCTCTACCAAGGCCTACACCTCGCAATTCATTGCCATGGTCATGTTCGCCTTGTCGCTCAGTGAGGACCGTGCATCCAAGATTCAGAGACGCCAGGAGATTATGGAGGGTCTCGGCAAGGTCTCTGAGCAGATTAAGGCCATTCTCCAGCTCGACCAGCCCATCAAGGAGCTTTGCCAGAGGACCTTCAAGCACCAGAAGTCCCTGCTTCTTCTCGGACGTGGTAGCCAGTACTCTACCGCTCTGGAGGGTGCCTTGAAGATCAAGGAAATTTCCTACCTTCACTGCGAGGCCGTCATGTCGGGTGAGCTGAAGCACGGTGTTTTGGCCTTGGTTGACGAGAACCTCCCTATCATCATGATCCTTACCCGGGACGACCTCTTCAAGAAGTCCCTCAACGCCTATCAGCAGGGTATGTATTCCTTGCCCACTTATACTGTCTGACATGTCGCTAATCAAATTCACAGTTGCTGCCCGTGGTGGCAAGCCTATCGTTATCTGCAACCCCAACGACGAGGAGTTCCAGTCCCAGGAGGCTGAGAAGATTGAGGTGCCCAAGACGGTGGATGTGCTGCAGGGTCTTCTGAATGTCATCCCTCTGCAATTGATTGCTTACTGGCTGGCGGTCATGGAGGGTCTCAACGTTGACTTCCCTCGTAACCTGGCCAAGTCGGTCACGGTCGAGTAAGCAGCGCCAAGTCCGGCGTTTCCATATATTAGCTTCTCACGTTATGGAGTTGGCTGTAAAGGGTGTCCTTTTGGTTGGCGATGGGGTTTGGTTTGGGAAAAGACTACACGATCAAAATGTCCTGTCAGGCATGGGGCGGCACGAGCCATGATGATAAGAGGAACAGTCTCTGGGCCATCTTGGCCTGGTACATGTCTATGAGGAAAGAACAGAAGAAGATAGATGGACCTAACTTTCGAGCTAAGGTTCACACGATAATCGTGGGGTCTTCCGGGGAAGGAAGAGGAAGCGTACACAGCTCATGTCGGACTAAATCTTGGCCCAATATAGCATTCTGAATGAACTGTCGACCGATCAAGCACTTTGATCTACCTGCCTTACCGCATCGTTCTAATCACGTTTATCCAGATGAGTCGAAGAAGAGTTTTGGGATTATATGGTAATTCATGATCATATGGACAGCGATCCCTTGAATATTTAATTCTATGTACAGTGTAGAAGTCACGTAGCTCATGGCCCCAGCAAAACGTCCGGAGATATATCCCCCATTCCCTGGTGAACCAGGTTTGTGCCTTCTGCTAACGCTCGAACTCCTCCTGCCTTTGCTCTGCTTACTCAACTAATGATGCCGGTTTACGCCTCCCAACCTGGCCGCAACAATCCCTTGCCGGGGGCTTTTCCTTCTCCTCTCGTCTTGGCCAGAGCTGTGTGTGTGCGCGTGGTTGGTGGCGAGTAAGCAAGCATGCATTTCCTCGCAACCCCTTTTCGTGAAAAGATGACATCTGAGTACGCCACGCAAGTTTCTAACCCTACCAATTTCGCCTTGCTTTCGTTGTCGATGTGAACGTTTCACTTATGACGCCAAGAAGGACCGACTTCAGAAAAAAGGAATAAAAAAGTAACAGCAGAGAGAAGAAGAAAAGGACTGAAATCAGGCGGTGCATCCCTAGCTGTGCAACCCCCTTTTCGTCATGGGTATATTTCGCGCAATTGTAAGATATGATTGATCCATGGCTCGGAACTATTTCCGACTAGCTGCTGTGTGGTCGACCATCCACCCCTTAAAATACCCGGCGTTGCATGTATGTATTCGATCCATCCGGCGAAAATGATGACATTTACGCTCGCTCTCGCTCCCTCGGTATCCACCGGTACGAAAGGGAGACAGACAGAAAGAAAGAAAGAAAGAAAGAGAGCGGGAGAGAGAGAGAGAAGGGGTATGGTATCATTGAGGAACTCCTTTCGCTTAAATTTCACTTCCGAGGGGGCTAGCGACCCTCGAGCCTTCAAAAGCGCCATCTCGGCTTGTTGCTGTCTTGATCGGAGCCAGCACTGCTCAGCTTGCGTACGTTGGAGCGCAAGCCAGAAAAACCTGCCTGTAGGCCTCCTGGGCGTGCGCCACCACCGGCAGCCAAAGAAGTGTTCGTCTTCAAGGAACTAGGTTGAGGAAGCATGCTGGTGCGTCGGGAAGTGGCCATGGAACTAGCTGACCGCCTCGTCTCGGCAGTTTGGCTCTCCGGTCTAGGTGGGTGGAAGGAGGCACGTCGGTTATTCAGCGTCGACATCGAAGCCTGCGAATTCAGGGGAGGCCTTGCTGCCAGCGTTTGCTGTGCGTAGGGGCCCGGCGAAGACAGTATCCGCTCCCGGAAGCTCATCCGTGATCCGCTAGGTCTTGGAGGGGTAGCGTCGGAATTAGGTGACCCTGTGCTGTCTCGGCCATGGGGTGTGCGTAGGGTGGGGATCTTGGAGTTTGATGTGGGCGTGAGGGCAGGCTGTGAGCGAACTGGGGTGGTACTCCTCTTGGCGTACGGGCTCGGGGTCGTGAGAGTCAGAGGCTTGAAGTTGTGGCCCACGTCCGAATCCCTTGTGTTGACGACGTTGTTCCACCGAGGTCGGTTGTCGGCAGCATTGGAAGCCGACCGTGGTGCGCGGCTGCCAATGCCAACAGGGGTAGCGGACGCGCTCCGGGGCGGCGTATAAAGGCTGGGCGACGGAGAGGACAGTGTAGAGACACGGGATGATACCGGCCTCCTGGCAATATGAGACGGCGGTGCCAGCGAGCTCCTCCGAGTCGATGTGGGTTGCGGGAGATGGCTTCCGGTGCTTCCAGACCGACTCTTATTGCCCCCGTAAGGAGTGTGAGGCTCCAAACCGAGGTTAGACATCACAACCGATGACGGTGGCGAGCTGCCGGGAGTCTCATTGCCGCTAGCAACGGTGGATCTATCGTTGGACAGAAGGCTGGAGATGGAATCACGTAGAGTCTGGCCCCTTTTATCGGTTTGGATTTCCTCCAATATGGCATCCAACTCCTTCATCTGCTCCTTGACGTCTTGCCACTTTGCCTGCATCTCGGTGTGTAACCGAAGAATTTCCCCATTCACGGTAAGCCGGTCTTTCACGCCCCTGTCAATGATGCTAAGGACGCGCTCAATTGCTGGCCCATAGTGCATCTTCTTGGCCTCGTAGCTTTCGATTTTCTTACCCAGCACGGCCGGGTTTGTCAAGTGCATTCCCGAGTCCACGGCTTCCCGCAACTTAGCCTGACTCCTTTCGACCGACTCGATCATCTTCTGTGCTTGACGTCCGGCACCACGGAAGACGAGAATCCACTTGTCCTCTCCTAGTTCCTTTCGCAACGACTCGGCGTCCTTCTCCAGTTTCTTGTAGCTAGCTTCAAGCGAGGTCCTCCGCTCATCCAGCTCTTCGCAGGCGGTTGGGAAGGACCTCTGAGCTCTGGTCTCGAACACGGAGAGCCGCATCGGCAGGAAGTCTAACGAGGCTCGCAACGGCTGCATCCTAGCAAACAGAGCAAGGAGACTCCCATCGTCCTGCGTCATGGTAGGGGCAGCAGGCGATGCTGGACTGATCGGGAAAGCAGTCAGGCTGCTGCGATTGTTACGGGCTGCGGCCGGTGGGTTTTCCTCAACTATGGTCTCTAGATCACCCAGGTCGAGATTATCCCCATTGGCAGCTGCCATGAGTGACTTGTGCCTCCGTTCCTCCATCTCGAAAACCAGGCGAGTGAGATCGTCCATCTCGTTTTGAATTTCGCCAAGAACGGTATCCCATAGCTCTTCCCATTCCATTGCGATCTCGACTTGGCTCTTGGCCGTTTTCAAAATTGTGCGTACCTTAGCCCATTCCGTAAGAATGGACTCCATCTGCGTCACTGCTCTTTGGAGATCATCGCTCGAGACAGCGGCGATGTCATTGCGGCACTGAAGTTCCTCGATGGCGCTAACGTAGACATTGATGAGCTCCTCGAACCTGGCGATGGCGTTTTCAACATCCTCGTAGCCCTCTCTGCCACCTGCAGCCGCCCATTCGACGTCGTCATCACTGTCCAAGCCCCCGATTACATCAGTAGCTTTATGTATCCACATCCGAATCTGCTCAGCCGCGCTGATCAGAGCTTTGGTAGCTGTCTGGGCTGTTGGGATTGCCGATATTCTGCTAGATAATGATTCTGCATCTGGCAACTGCAACGACGTCAGCTGCGCTAGCTGGTTGGCGAAGGATAACCTGGAGATGGTATATATGGACCCCGCCCGCTGCAAACCGAGTGGGTTGAAGTAAGAGGCGGCATCGTTACTGAACTCAGCTGGCGCAGCCCCCACGGGCGGTGTATCCTTGGGCGGTGGGGGAGGCGGTATTTCGCGCTCAATATGTTCTTGTTTGATGTTTGATAGAGCTTTTGTCCCGTTGCCATTGGTGTGGTCGGGTAGTCGGTACTTGTGCGTGTCCATGTCCAAGGGAGCAGCGGCAACGATCTCCGGGAGAAGATCGGGCTTCGCAGCCAAATTCTCTGCCTCGGGCGGCGGGCTTTGGGTGTCGGTCTTGGATTCTGTCGGCTTCTCTTCGTCGTGGTCTTTCCTCGAAAACAGGCTGCTACGGCTCGACTTGGATCTCAGCAGCTGAAGAGGGGCACCCGCACCCTTCCAGGGGCGACCGCGCCGTTCAACGTCAGCCGCGGAGCTGTTAGCTTGGTGCTTTTGGTCGAGAAGTCGAAGCGTGTCTTCAGGGAGCCGGCCGACTGCCGCGGGCGAGGGTGATGATTGCTTGCCCGCCGGTGCTCCGCCACCAAAACCAAGAGCCTTGAGGCGCGCTGCTAGACCGGGGGAAGGTTTGCGCGGGTAATTTTGCGAATTGTGGCGGCTGAGCGGTGTCGGCTTGCGACCTGATGGTGGTGTAGTCGCGGCGAAAGAGGCGGCAGTGTCGTCGAGGTGCTGGAATTCTGGATCAAGCGGACCCAGCTTCAGCAGGTCGTCTGGCACATCGGAGAAGGTCAGAGTGTTTGGTTCTAAGGCTAGGTCGGCGTCGGCATCTTGGTGACCTATCACATTGGGTTTTTCGGGGTATCCTGGCGGCACCCTAATGGAGACGTCCGTGGGTTTCTGTTCTTGCTGCTGCTGGCTCTGGAAATTGGAGGAAGGAGTACAATGAGTTGGCGCAGCTGCAGACCCAGAAAGAGTCGGGTCTGCCGCGTGAGGTAGGCCTGTCATTTACACTGGACCGCCTGCCAAACTGCGGTCCAATTTGGCAACCTCTGAGCGATCGGTTGGATACTGGTAATCCCGATATGATAGGCCCAGTTTCCCTGGACTCGCTACCTAATGCAATCTCCAGATACCTACTAACCCTGGTCAACGACCGGGTAGGTAGGCTGTCAGTCAGTTAGAATCCAGAGAGGCCTGGCTGCGTGTCGCTACTTCTTCCAGGCTGCTGTAATGGGGACGTGTTGTAGGGCAATCGATGTATGCAAATGACACGCGAATGTTTGCCGGCTCCTGCTGCAGGTAGTGGTAAAGAGCTTCTACGTTGGCGAAGCTGACTGGATGCTTTCGCGTCCGTCTGCAGCATGCAAGGCGCATGGATTGCAGGATGGATGAAGTGTAGTGTGTTTGTTGCGCGTTGTGGCTCACCACTGGCCGGCGAGCAGTAGTATTTGTTCAGTGCAGTCGGAGCTTCTGGATGATATCAAATGTATCAGGCGCATTTATCCTACAAATGCGCAGCCGTATCCGATGTGTGGTTTTTTGACTTCGTTCCGTCTCAACGTAAAAGGAAGCCGTCGTACGTAGTTGGGTGGTTCTTGGTTAGTCCGTAGGCGTGGAAGGTCGACAGTTGGAGTTGGTTTCGCGTTAAGAAACACTTTAAAAGACAAGACCGTAAGGCGGGCGAATCGGGGAAATCCAAGTGAGACAGGCGTCAGGAAAAGGAGCGGCAAGAAACGGAGCAGGGAATGGAAACAAAGATATATCACGGCCGGCCTACCACATGGCGAGTGTTGTGTGCTTCTTTCCAAGCAAATCGGACAGCAACCAACCAAGCAAGCGAGGTTGACTTGGGACTAGATGACGCCGACTACATGAGAGGGAGAAAGAGAAGCGAACTGGTATGTGTAATGCGTTGGCGACAACAAGAGAGAAGAAAGAAGGGAAGCAAAAACTGCGACACACACAGTAATAGATTTTTTTTCCTTCCTCACTCTTTTTTTTCTCTTGCGACGGCGACAAGTTGACGTTACATAGATGTTTGCTCCCAAGCGACCTACCGACCCGATTAGGTAGTCAATAGATTCATTTCTCGTCGTCTGGCCCGGGAACGAAGTAGGACGCTATCCATGCGCGCTTCAACCTTGGATGGGCTTGATACCAATCTTCTTCCCGCAAGCCCAAGCCGGCCCTTTCATCCAGTCACATCGCCGACTTTTCTCTGCTACTTCCTCATCCGGCTGCTAAATACTGTGATAATGCATTTGCTCCACGGTGGCCACTACCCTGCAGTCGAATCCCCGGACTGAAAAACCAGGAAAGCCAAGGATCGCCCGCCATCGCTAGGGGTAGTGCGCAATCGAAATTACACTGACCAATACATGGTCATGTCCGCAGTCGACATGTTGCGAGAATAAACTGTTGAGACACTGTCCATAAAAGGGAAACTACTCTCTAAGCACCGTATTCCGAGACTAAGAGCAATGTCCATATCTAGGGAACCTATTTCACCAATGCAGGTATGCATCACGGTTGGCCCTCGATGGAGGGCACGCTGCTGTGAGTCTGTAAGCGGCAGGCAGCCAATTGTGATGTGTCATCGGATCTCTTCTAATAACTGCGGCATCGGTCTTTACCTAGGCTTTACGTTATAAATATGATGTTTGTATGAAACTACCAAACGTTAGAGAGATGTGAGGTTGAGTACGGAGTAAGTACATCTTAGTTGCTTGAGATATATGGCGGGGGGGGGGGGTAATAGCTCTTGGGAATCTAGATCCCTATCGCCCACGAGGGTCAGATCAACTCTACAGCTCTTCTATGCATACATATGCGACATATTAGTATTGATATGAATAATTGCTGCAATAATTTGTTGGGTAGCATGAAGATGTTGTATTGATGAATTACTTGTAGCACCAGGTCGGCACTTCCATTAAACATGTTGGGTTCAGGGACGGCCGCCAACGACATGGTGATGTAGTACAAGTACCTAGCAGCTTGGAAATTATGTAGCATTAGTAGGTGCGGGTGTGAATGGCCGTGCGTCCCGGCTAGCAGTGGAACCCCATTCCCTTTCGCTGGGCGGAAAGTGCGATACCCCTGTACTTGGCTTGTGGGTAGACTCAACTGGAAGATTGCCTATTCTGTTACATAGGATGGATGCACTGACGACAGTTCTATTAAGCTGGCAGCGTCATAATAAGATCACCCGACCGAGGTGATGGGAAGCTCGAGGACGGAGGAGTTCATGCAACGCTACCTAACCTACCTGGGAACTAGACAGAAGGGCGTAAGGATGACCATGCCATGGTTTGTTTAAGGTTTCTTACCCTTCCAAGTTCCATGTGCCTATACCACGGCATAGATGATAGTAAAACATACATAACTGCCGTGTACCTGAGGGAAACATTATGAATAGATCGAGCTCGGAGAAAGAAGCTGGATTGAGTCGAGTCGCTATGGGGCCCAGTCCTCACAAAACAGTACTGCAATGTAAGACGTGAGATTACGTTGCTCCCACATCGTACCTTGCATACCCGAGTGAGAAGAACCCAATATTGAACCCCATTATGGCCTTGGTGGCGCAAATTGGGAGATGCCACCCCTGACGTGCACCTGAGAATACATATGTGTCCTGCATGCGCTGCAGAGACTAGAATGCAGTGATGGGAACACAGGTTGCATGCAGTCAGTATTGGGCTCAATAAGGCTCTCAAGTGGCAATATTGGGCAGCTGCACATGAATGATAGATATGTATGAAGCTGTAGGATGTAGTCCTCAAGTTTGTGCTGAGCAACTATATTTATACATGAATGTACCTTTGTGGACGAGAATCAGTATATTGCTCCCGAGACGGCCAGACAGAGGTTACCTCCTAATGAATAACTTTTATACAGCCATTGCCTTTCGTTATAATAAATGCCCACCCCTTTGATAATCGCTTATGTATAATACAGACCACATGTCGGCACACGACGTTGCCCGATGAAAAGAAGACAAGTACGAATGTAGGGGCAAGCCCCGTCCGGCTGGTGCCAGTGCTTTCAACCGTCGTCCTGGTGCCTGGGTGCTCGTATGGATCTCTGGAAGAAACACGTTGCTGGCTCAATTTCTAGGGGTCCACAAGGTTCTATTGAAGTTGCACAGATAGGCAAATTACCACGTGGGAACACAGTCTCTTGTGCCATCCCTCGGAGTGTGCCCTGCATTTTGGTTGGAGGAGTGCGAGCCGGGGGCTTTTTAACCAAATTGTATGAGGGAGCATTCTAAAAAGTAGAAAGTCTGCTCAAGCTTCAATTCACTCTCTCTTACCCAGACCCTCCTTCGTATCTTGGTTGATGGAATTACTATTTACGTGCTATAAAAATCGATTTCAGATTTGTCAATAATCATAGAACATATTGAATCTTTTGTATATTAGGAAATAAGAATACGAAAGACTAGTTATATAGGAAGGTAAGTAGAGGAAGCATACATGTGCATTTTACTTCGAGCCCGAGCCGGACCGTCGGGACTAACAAGGCGTTGCCTAGGCTCTCGGTATGATATCAATTGTCTCACTCTCCATCTGCCATGGCTTGAGTGACAGGAAACGGTGCGTGCGACTTGCTTTTGATACGTTGACTGGCACAGCTATAACATACCTTCCAATGCTCCTCGTGTATCCCAACTCGTATCGACCTGCGAAGATTAAGATTGTGATTTGTTCACGACGAACAGGCATGGCCAGATCAAAATAGAAAGTAAAGTTGTTTCATTGGAACTCGGCTCCCCCACACCACCCCATTACCGTAACTGAGCCAGCGGCACACTGTCAGTGGCAGCTTCAGTGAGGTAGGTTCATTAGAGCCCGGCCCAATTACAAGAACATGCACCACCCATCCTGGGAGGGTTCCTGAGAGGGGTCAGCCGGCCGCCCCTCTGCCACTCACATCATGGCATTGCATTGAAGAGTCGGGCCAACCCCTGACCCCGCCACTCTGGATGCGGTGCACATGGACACATGGACACATTGACACCGGCAGACCGGGCTGATACATACCATTTGATCTCGTCTCATCCAGGTACTGTGCTGTTGGTAGGGTAATAACAAGGTACGGAACGAAATCTTTTTGAATAAATATTGTATTGCCTTTGCTTTCTCCTGCAAGCCACTTCTACCTGCTTCTTACTTGGTACTTTCAATTCCCAAGGTTCCCCTTCTGCATGCTGCATTTGCGTAGCGTAACGTTGTTGTCAATGGCCATTCTTTCCATCCACTCCTTAGATTAGTTTTCCAGGTAATCATCACCCACCTTCACCTCCTCTTGTTCCAACACTCCGCTTCAGGCACGAAGCGGAAACCGACCGAGCAAGCACTTTGCAGTTTTTTTCCCTTTCTATTTTGTAAATACCGTACATACTTGTGGTTCTTCAACTGATACCCAACTGCCATTCTTTCCCTACTCTTTATTTTTCTCCTGAGTTTCCCAATCCCCGAGAGCTGAATCTCGACCGAGTTCGCCAATTCTACTGCCACATTAGCTGCCGCTTCATATCGCCACCAACCTACTCGAGACATCTCGGACAAGCCTTTCCCACCATGGCTGCTACTTCCGGTCAAAACGCCCCTCCCATTGTGCGCCGCGACTCGCCTTCGCCTTCGTCGAGTCCCTCGAAGGCCGTGGGGCCGAATCCCCGCGTCGTATCAAACGACTCTACCACCTCCTATGGCTCCAGCACAGATGGCTCATACCGCGACTCTCTGGCCAGTCCATCGCTCTCGCGCCAGTCATCAGCAAGTTACTCGAAACAGTCGGACGGCAACTCCAATCCCAATAGAGCTTCGATGCAAAGCTTCATGGGGCGTCCAGTCCGGCGGGGGTATACAAGACCCGAAGGCACCGAGTTCGCCGCTAGTGCCAAGCACAGAGAAAGCGTCTTGAGCCTGGGAAGCATTGCACATCTTCAGTACTACTTCGCTAGAACCGGGTTGCTGGAGGGAAAGGGAGGTCAGCTTGCCAGAAAGAGGAACCCGAGAGCGACGTTGGATCTATCATCAGTCGATTCATCCTCGTACCTCAACCCCAGGGGCACAGGGTCTGATGGCGATTCATCGTATGCCTCGCTGAGCAGCAGTCCAGATTTCCATGGACAAAGCATGGCAGGAGGACCGATGGTCGAGTCTCCCACCGACGAGCAATCCGGGTATGACTCGGATGATATTGAAAATATCGACCCGAACGTGCTACCGCCGACTACAAGCACCTACAAGCACCGGGAGAAGGTGATTCCCAAACCACCCACCATGGCGGAGCTCAAAGCAGAGTTGAACAGCACTCTAGATGCCGCCAGTCGGTGTCTGAAGCAGTCAATGTCCCCGGCAAACTCGCAACCTACCAGCCCAGTGCCTCCAATACCGTCACGCTCGCCCAACCCGCCCAATCCGCCGAACCCACAAAACCCAAAGCAAGGCTGGGATCAAGTTCAGGGCATGCAGATCCTTGACACTATGACGTTAGCGATCCGGGCAGCTAAGAACTTTTACACGTCACACGAGCAACCTGAAATGCTGGATACTATCAGATCCGAAAAGGAGATTCGTGCAGACCTGCTTGCCGTCATGGAAACGCTCAAGCACTTGGCTACGCGCAACTTCGCCGGCGGCCCGCGCGCGGACGAGCGATCCATCATGACTTCGTGGATTGAAGGGATCCGCGACATGCTGAAGAAAGAGGAGGAGATTGAGGAAGCTGAACGTGTAGAGAGGCAAGGGTGGGCATGGCTCAGGGGGCGACTGGACGGGACGGGAGATTGAAAGGGAACTGGCTTTCTTGCGGTCTATGGAACCGGACGATGAACCCCTTCCCGCTTACACACCGGCCGCCCAAGCAGCAGAACTGCCTACGCCGTTCCTGGAAAGCCTACAGAATGGAGTGCGGCTGGTCAAGCTGCACAATGCGACAGTGCGCAAGTCCAAGAGACGGTTTGGGACTATTGGGTCGTACCACGTCGACACACAGAAGCCGTACAGATGTGCTGACAACCTTCGATACTGGATCAAGGCTGCCGAGCTCCGCTGGGAGGTGATGCTGAAGGTGGACGTCTTGGGTGTTGTGTACAACAACAGCGGTGAGGTATGGGTCGAGTTGGAGGAGGCCTTGTGGAAATGGTGTCGCAAGATACGTGAGGAGATCACGGCCGAGCTGATCGCTTCAGATTGAGACAGGAAAGAGGGGCTTGAGATAGAGTCACGATTCATGGTTTTGTTCTAGAAGATGGTGGGCATTTCTGGACTGGTGGCTTGTTGCAGATATAGGGACAGGCGTGGGTGCATTCAGGGAGCCATCCAAGGAAATATCCAGAGATACATTCAGTGAGACGCTTCTCCAAGGTTTATTAGGTTTTGAAACGATATACCCCGATGACTGCATCAGCATCACCGAAGAGAGAAAGGAAGATTTTGGTCATACAAATTTTTTTATTTTGTTTCTGTTTTTTGTAAATTCTTGTTTTGTAGAAACCATGGGCATATTCACATAAGTACCCCCTTGGCCGGGTGAATCTGATTTAATAAAGTTTTCCATCTACAGCAAGAAAGAAAAAAAGAGAAAAGAAGAAAATCGACTTGCCCTTGTCAGCTTCCATGTTGCAGGACAGGAGGGAGAAACGTTGGCGTACGCTGACTGACTGACTGAAGATGAAGATGAAGATGTCCTGCTGCGGGCGGGTGTGGATCCGCGCTGGGCGTGGGTGGCCCAAGCTCCAGCTCCAGCTCCAGCTTAGGGCCTTAGGCCAGCAGCCAGGGCCCGGTCGGTGTCCGGCTGCGTTGAAGGCAGAACCGTGACGACGTCGTTGTAGTGCCTGTAGCCTTGTACAAGTAGATACAACACCAACTAAGCCTCAGCTTCCCAAAGGACGACCATCCATCCATCGACCGTCTTCCTTTACGTTGTTCTATTGACGACCGCCCTCCGCAATATCTGATTGAGCGACGCATCGTCAGCAATCGTTCTACAACACGTACACTTCCGCATCTTTCAGCATCCAGCACCATGGATCATCGTCCGCAAGCCTGGGGTCGTGTGAGTTCTTGACGGCGATTTGGCGTGGCCCTGGCATTCCTGGCTAATGACTGTGTCGTGCATAGCCTCGTGACGATGTGTATGGTGCCTACGATGCTTCATACATGCAAACAAACAACGGCCCAACACAGCACACACAACAACCCATCGTGACAGGAACATCCGTCGTCGCCATCAAGTTCAAGGATGGTGTAGTCATTGCTGCCGATAACCTGGGTGAGTTTTGTTGATACCCTCGCTCACTCTCTCCTCCGCCATGGACCCTCCCTCGTCGCGTCGCCTTTACTAACACAACCCCTCCCTCCCATGTGAATAGCCTCGTATGGTTCCCTCGCCCGCTTCACCGACGTCAAGCGCCTGCGCAAGTTCGCCGGCACCTCGGTCGTCGGCTTCGGCGGCGACGTCTCGGACATGCAGTACCTCGACCGCCACCTGACGGAGCTCTCCATCGACGAGGCCTACAAGTCGGACCCGGGCCACTCGCTCAACGCCCGCAACCTGCACAAGTACCTGTCGAAGCTCATGTACCACCGCCGCTCCAAGTTCGACCCGCTCTGGAACTCGCTGCTGGTGGCCGGCCTCGACGACGACCAGAAGCCCTTCCTCGCCGCCACCGACCTCCTCGGCACCACCTTCACGAGCCCCTCGCTGGCGACGGGCTTCGGCAGCGTCCTGGCCCAGCCCATCATGCGCCGCTACGCCCCCGACGAGGAGTCGGCCGCCCAGCTCACCCAGGAGAAGGCCGTCGAGGTCGTCAAGGAGTGCATGAAGGTCCTCTTCTACCGCGACGCCCGCAGCATGGACAAGTACAGCATCGCCGTCATCACCAAGGACGGCGTGGACCTCAAGGAGGACGAGAAGCTGGAGAACCAGAGCTGGGCGTTCGCCGACAGGATCAAGGGCTACGGCACACAGACGGTTTAAAGCGGGATAGAAGGAGGAGTAGCTAGCTACCCATTGGGGCTTTACGTGTTTCTCGTGATGAAATAAAGAGCTCTTGACGATGTACGATACCGCCCAAGTACTCTCTCTGTAGCTGCGGCTCATGATTGATTTCGCGAGACCTGAGGGAATGAATCATGGACCTCAATTGATATGGACCGATCTCCCTTCATGCGGCGGGTGACTATCGATCACCTAATTTGGTGCTTTGCGTGACGATTGCCGTAATCTAGTCTGGGTAGGGTCCTGTCCTGGCCGGCCTATGCATGGTGGAAGTGAGGAAACACCTGCCTCGTCAAGAACTCTACAAAACCACGTAAGCATGTAATTTTGGTCGAAACCCGGCAAACAGCGTAGCAATGTCCATTGGGTGGAAAGAGAGATTTTCTAAAGTCTAGGAGTGTAACTATGAAAGTAATAACGATGACACACTCCTGGAAAATTCCAACCCATGAGACTGTTTCTTCGTGTTCTGCAACCAATAATCGGGTAATAGACTAGGCGAGAGAACCTGGGAAAAGTCATTGGCGCGCATCACAAGTAGGTACTGAAGTAGCAGTCGGCGCCGTCTCAGGATATGCTGTCTTGGTAGCAGTATCCTCTCATGAGACCAATCTTCCTTCTATTATGTTTATATAGGTATTTCTTGGATTCTGCTCCAAAACCAGGTGGCGAGTGTAACAATTTGCTGTACTTTCTCCGCCTGTCCCCTGCGGAGAGACTTTATCCATTGTCTTCCATGCTGTTTCTAAGCACATCGTAACCCCCCTGAAGTCGTACGTGTATATGCCATATGCGCCGACGACCAATGCTAGGTATCGTATCAAAGCCAATCCGCAGTACGCCAAACCATGCATGCAAGAGCTCATTTTTCAAAACAATCGTAGCGAGAATCAACTTACCATCACGCGAAGTGATGGCTCCCCGTCTTGGCACCTTCCGTCCTTCCTTCGTCCCTCGTTTACCCCGAGTTCCAACTCCCGTCTTTTGCCCCAGCAGGCCCAACTAGAGTGGCATCAAATCAATCCTCTGCTGGGCGCCACCCGCGCCACCACTGCGCCCACCCCTATTGGGCATGAATGCACCAGAACCACCAGACCGGGATGTTCCAGCCGAAGACTTCTTGCCGGTGCTGGCTCGTTTCGTGACGCCGCCGCTACCAGATTTGCCTCCACGGGAGTAGCTGCCCGAACCCTTGCGCGCGTACGATCGCTTGCCCTTGCTATAGGAGCCCTTTCCACCCCGCGACGTCGACCCCGCAGATCGCCTCCTCGAGGATGATGATGTGCGCATCATGTCGTCTAGCTCTTGCTTCCACCCATCATCAGGAGAAGCTTGACGCGGAGGACTTCCAAAATATCTCGAATTTTCTCCATCGTCTTCGAAATCGCCCATTTCCTCGTCTTCGCTAGACACTAGATCCACGACGCTCGTGTCCATAGTATGTTGAGGCTCAGGGCTATCTATATCTGTTCCCATCATGCTCTGATAACGCTCTTGGAACCGCTTCACTAGAGTAACAAATCTACGGCCATATGTCGAGACCTTTGAGGGTTCAATACCCGGTATCCGCTTCATAGATTCCAGGTCTGTTGTCCACCCCAACACCATATCGCGAAGCTGTTGTACGGAGAAAATAGGCTGCCGGAGATGCTTGGAGTTCTGGATTTCCTCTGCAAGGCGGGTGGCCTCTATCTGGAACTCCTCGACCAGCGCCGAATGAACATCATTCAAGGGGGCAAGCTTGGCGTCCTGCCGTATTGGTGGACCAACTGGCGCTCGTCTCTGCAGCCTTCCAACAGGCTTCCTTACTTCAAAATCATCGTCGGATTCGTTGTATTCATCATCGTCGGACAAAACTGTAGCAACTGCTTTGCCCTTGCCCTTGCCCTTGCCCTTGGTTTTGCGTGCTTGCATAGGAGAAGAGACAATAGTCGATGGAGGAGCAGTCGCCGCCGCCGTCGTTTTCTTCTTCCCCTTTGGCGCGGAAGCTTGACCGCCACTGCCTTTAACTTGGACAGTCAGAATAAGCTTCTTGCGCCCGCTCATGAAGGCGCCGGCATTCCTTCCAATCTAGTAAGAAACAGTTAGCTCTGCAGTTAATGAAGAACGGAGATGTATGCGGTATCATCTACCTGGAAATATTGGACGGCCATCCGGTCCTTCCGCTGGAAAACGTTCTTCTCGGCCAGTGCCCCTTCAGCTTGCAAACGGTCAATAACGCGGTGTATCTCATTCTTGGGGTTCTTCTTCGCTATTCCCAAGTACGGCTTGGCTTGTTCATCCAATGACTCGAGGGCTTTTTTCCTGTTGAGTCCCATGAGCATCTCGGTGCATTGGTTGAGCGTAAGTTGACGTTGGGACCTTGTGATTTCTAATGCAGCGACCGCGATGTCGGTGAAATCTTTCCAGTCAAAAGTAGCACCCGTCTGGCAGTTGTCGCATGTCTTATTACAGTCAGCTTGGTTGAATGTTTCGCCAAAGTATCGAAGGATCTCGACACGCCGGCAATCACTTTGATTATCAGCAAAGGCAGTCATGGCGGCCAGCATATTACGCTGTCGCTGTTTCTGCTGCTCGTTTCCTTCGCCGTCGTTGATCATCTTGCGGAGTTGGGTCACGTCTCCGAAGCTGAAATACAGGTAGCATGCGGAGGGATTGCCATCTCGCCCAGCTCTTCCGGTTTCTTGGTAGTAACCCTCCAGGCTCTTTGGCATAGACTGGTGAATGACGAAACGCACGTCCGGTTTGTCGATACCCATACCGAACGCGATAGTAGCAACGACGACTTTGATGCGGCCTCTCTGCCACTCTAGTTGGACTTTGCTCTTGGCCTCTGCAGGAATCGAGGCGTGGTAATGATGCGCAGCAATGCCATGGTCCCTCAGCTTTTGCGCAGTTGTTTCCGCGTTCTTCCGAGATAAAGTATACACAATACCAGTTTGCCCCTCGTACGTGTTGTTGATCAAGTCCGCGATCTCTGTGATGGTGTCTTTTTCTTTCCGTCTTACTTCGTAGAAGAGGTTTGGCCTGTTGAAACTTTGCGAGAATTCTTCCCTCGATCGATACCCAGGTTGTGTTTGATATCAACCATAACGTTCTTGGTAGCGGTGGCGGTAAGAGCCATCACAGGAACTTTGGGGAAGTCCCGACGGAATGCACCAAGCTCTTTGTAATCGGGTCGAAAATCATGGCCCCATTGACTGACGCAGTGAGCTTCGTCAATAACAAGACGAGCTAGATGGTTTCCCTATATAGAGTACTGAGGGCCGTATTAAAGGTGCTACTATTTCTGATCATCTCAGGTGTAACATAAAGAAGCTGAAAGTAATGATCCGGGTTTGGGCCCTTCAGTGTGGCGATGATTTCTCTGCGTTCCTCCGCAGAACATTCTCCGTTAAATACCCTTGCGGGTATATGGAGAGCCTGGAGGTGATGCACCTGGTCTTGCATCAAGCTGATCAATGGAGATACGACAATTGTGACGCCTCGAGTTTTTCCAGTCTTGATTACGGCGGGAAGTTGGTAGCAGAGGGACTTGCCGCCACCCGTAGGCATGAGAATAAAGGCATCCTTTCCCGCCAAAGTCGCGTTTATGGCTTCAAGCTGATTGTGACGAAAGCCGCTCATACGGAACCGGTCTTTGAGCGCACGCTTGACTTCCGGCGACCACGCAAACTTCATGAGTTCAGGGGGTATTTTTGACCTTGCAGACGAGCTGGCGACCCTCTTCTCGATTGTCCTTGTTTGCGATGTGGTGCTGGTGTTTCCAGATTTCTCGGACAACGCGAGCCGACTACGCTTTGGCGCTATGCTCTCCGAGGACGACTGGTTTAGTTCAAACGTCTCCGCAACCTCAAGCATGTCGACGTCATCACCATAGTCGCTATCGCTCGCGTAGGTCGGTGCTCGCCTAGTAGATGCTTTAGAAGGACTCAACCGTCCTGTATTATTTGAATTGGCCGAATACCTGGGCGGGGCAGGCTCATTCAAATCATCGTCAATCATCAACTCCATCTCATCCCAGGTGGGTTCCGACGAATGAACTGCGGGTTCTCGGCCCTCTCTGGCAAAGTTTTCCCTCGACCCTAAGCGTTGACTATTGGCGATAAGAGGTCTGGAGTAGGGAGGATCCTGCTCGGGGTAAGGATGGGAAGTTGGTTCGGAAGGAAAACCCCCCTGTGTAGGCATTTGAGTCTGCTTGATGACTTGGCTATTCCTAGCAGAGGCAGAAACGGGCGCGATACCCCGAAACTTTGCCCCTGGTGGTTCATGACGAGCCGGCTGCGTAGCCTGAACGACGAAATCAGATGGGTCAGGCGGTATTCGAGTATTCAATCTGACCGTCTTGTGCTCTGTGAAAATATCAGTACTGTTGATCCCAGCCCGTAAGAGTGACTCTATCAACGGTGCCTCTTGTTGAGCAAGTTCCATGTCTACCCCTTCAAGGGCATCATCTACCCCGGAGTTACTTTCTTCGTCATCCATTTCATCGTACTTCTCCATCATTTGCGATATTAAACCATCTCTCGTGGCGACCAAGTCCTGATATGTCTGATGCTCGGCAGCTACTCGATCAAGAGCGAGCCTTTGTTTCATCAGCTGATCCTTCTCCCGCTTCAAATTGGATGTTTGTTCTGCACGTGCATGCCTGTTGACCAAGGCTGCACGGTAGGCTTCCCGGTTCTGTTGGAGCTTTCCTTCTATCGAGGCACGCCTGCTTTCAGCTATGGATGGCATGTCCAGAAATAGCTTCAAGATTTTGTCTTTGACATCTTGGCTCAGCGCAGGGAGTGCTTGACTAGATACTGGTGTCTGGGAAAGACTTCCGCGATCGTTGTTGCCCTGGGTCATGTCTATGACAGAACGCTCGGCCTGTTCGGTTACGGCTTGTTGAGAAGAGGAGTCCGATGTCGTTTGCTCAACAGGCGACGGATCCGAACGCGATTTTGAAGGTGTGTCCGGAGCAATGATGGCAGTCGACGATTCTCGACGCCGCCGGCCCGAGGGCCCTTTGGAATCTTCTCCGTCATTTGTGGACGGAATTGAGAATAATTGAAAAGTTGTGTGTAGCTGGAGTTGCAAATTCGTCATCCGAATCTTGTATAACGCGACTGTCGCGTCGAGTTCTCCGCGGCGGATGAGACTTTTCCGGAGTAGTATGGTCGAAATCAACCTCCATCACACTATCAGGTTCCACGGGGCTTCCTGGCACCTTCGGAGCTACCGTTGTAGTTTTTGAGTTCATCTTCGCCGGTGACTTCTTCGGAGATGAGGCGACGGTTCTCTTGACTTTCTTCGCAACCCTCGGATATCCTCGAAATCAGTTGGACCTTGCCTCTACCAGTTCTACAGCTTGCAGATGCTCCGTAATCCGCAACTCGTTGACTCAACGGTGTTTCCGGCCTCCGCTTCTTAGTGGACTTTGGAGTAGTATAGTCTTTAGGGACGATCCCAAAAATATCGGGAAACTCGTCGTCGTCGTCATCAAGCAAGTCGGGTGATGTTGGAGGCTGAGCAATCTCATGGCTTTTGCGCTTGGTTCCACGTTGGTTCGGCGCCGGCTCTGGGCGCGATGCATGATCCTTAGTCCACAGTCTGACATCGTCACCAAAACCCACGGGGTTGGAGTCGGAAGAGGGGTTGTCCTCCTGGTTGTCCTCCTCCACTGTTAGATCCAGTGCCTCCAGGTCATCTTCGTAGTCGTTCAAGGTAGGCGCTGGTGTTCCGGGCTTCTTGTCAAATAACCTCGAGCGAGGCGGAGATTTCCTCGTTGCTGTACTGACGGTTCTCGAATTCGACAAGGAAACCGAGTAAGCTTGCTGTAGCCGACCGACACCGGAGGTTGAAGCCGGGGTGAGCAACTGATCCTGATTAAGGAGAAGACCACGTCTTTTGGAGGTCGAGGCCGGGACCGCAACGAGACGACCCATTTCGTCTATGTGACTTCCTCTCCTTCCCTCTACTCCCAAACCCTCCTGCGACTGTCCTGCTGTGGCCGTAGAAACATGGGCTCGCGTGGGTCTGGTAACGGAGGTCGCCCGATTCAAACCTCTAGACTGACTGACACTCTCGGCTTCGGAAGCTCCATTGTTCTCGACAGGCGGTAGGGTAGGATACAGGCTCGGTACGCGTATTGATAGTTGACTTGGCGGGTCACGGGCCGGGGGAAGCAAAGGCGCGTTCGGGGCAGACAGCGCAACATTGGCCAGCAACCAGGTGAGATGATCGCGGAGGTTGTTGCGAGTCATGAAGCCGGCTTGGACACGTAAGCCACAGGCACCTCCATGGAATTATCGTGAAATGGCTACTCGGGATATTTATTGCCAAGTCGAGCTGATCATCGCGCTTTATTTCGTTGTGATTATTGGTGGTTATCAATCGGTCTTCAAATCTCGAGCTTCAGCCTGGACGCGCTACTGCCCCACCAGAGACGCGGTTCCCTCCGACTGCCTGTGTCGCCCAGTCAGGTGACCACAAATGAGACCTTTAGTGGGCTCCGATAGGCTTGGATCTACAGCATCGACTTCAATCATCCCCAACCATGTGTATTCTGTCTGCTCAACTGTACACTCGAACTCGACGTAGAGTTTCTCGGATTCCTGCGGCATCTGGACATGTTGATCTATCATTAATCACAACATTGGCATTCTAATGGCAAAGCAGCTGCGTTTAAACCGGCCCACCTACTCTTATTCACCTCCCCCCTGATCTCCATATGTCTAGCACAACCGAATGGCGAGCCCTTGGGCGCCGGTGTTCCGGCGACTCATAGACCAGGCTGGTCTCTAAACCCGAACAGTGGCTTGTCTCGGCGTCAGACTACAGGTTCGTCAAAAGATGACTACACCTGTGGTAAGGGACGACCATGCTCTAATGGGGCCTGTTGTGGTATGTCGGGTGTCTGTGGCTATGGAGAGACATACTACGGCGAAGGCTGCATGTCCAACTGTGATGCCAAAGCAATGTGCGGCAAGGTCTCGGCATCCAAGACTGCGACCTGTCCACTGTAAGTTGCTATACCTACCTGCCTCTCACTGTTAGTCGTGTGCTGTTGGTTAACATTTCTGAACAGAAACGTTTGTTGCTCTCAATTTGGCTTTTGCGGTATCGCCGAGGTAAGAATTCCGGTTTAGCAGCTTTGAGACAAGGAAAAGCAACTAACACAAGACGCGAAGGAATTCTGCAGACTTGGCTGTCAATCCAACGGCGGCGCGCCTGCGATTCCAGAATCGGAAGAGCGTGGAGATGTGCGCGACCTCATCATCGGATACTATGAGAGCTGGAAAGCTTCCGGTTCCGAATGTGGCATAATGGATCCATCTCAGATCACCACTTCTTGTGGACGTATCCCAAGCAGCTGGACCTCGAAGGCAGCTATTTAACGCCCAATACTTTCTCCAACTATCCGGTCATCGTACCGGGCAAGTCGGCAACGATTTCCAGTGCTGGGTCGTTGACGATGAAGCTGACGCCCTCGGTCGGCTTCCGAGTCGAGCTTGAAGCCCTCGGGAAATCCTTTGTGCATACCGACATCAAAGCATCGTTTGGGGCCTCGCTGACCGCCCTGGTCGAAGCAAGCCCATCGACGTGTGCGAAATATGGGCTGAGCGGGCACATTGATGTCGAAGTCGCCGTCCCCAAGTCGGGATGGCGCAGGACGGATGTGAGCACCGTTGTCTCCGAGGAGTACGAGGTGATAAAGCCGAGGTGCTATTCTTGGGCAGATCCCGATTCTCATAAGTCCCTCGCCAGGAGAGGGGACCATTCGGAGGCTCGAGCAACTGTGTTGGATCCCTTGTTCCCCGACGTCAATGCCCGAGGTATTGCTTGCTCGCAAGACATCACGTCCCGATCCACCGAATGCGGCCCGGTGTTGCTCGACAATTTCCACCTGCCTGGTGTGGATTCGGTCGATCAGGGGGCTGTTCCCAATCTCGGACCAAATGGCCGCATCCTTACAAAGACTAACCCCCAGCTAGCCCCTCGTTCGCTGGCCCCTCTTTCATACCTGCCACCAAGTACCCAAGCTTGTGAGTATTTGCGCCAGTCTTGTCTTCTGTGTTGGCCGCACTCCCTTCGGCTTTTGCTCCCCAACCACCAAGACGAATTTGCAAGCAAGCCAAGCCAAGCCAAGTCGTCATGGATCATATCCCAGCAGAAATCAAGCTAGCAATTGTGCGTCGGCTTGTCGATGAATCACCAGAATCGGCCTATACATACGCCACAGTATCACGAGAATGGCAAACGTTTATTGAGCCCACGATATTCGCGTCGCTTAAACTAGATCAAGGACGCCTTAATCAAGCAAGAGAAACGCTGACTCCCACGAGGCAAACCTACGTCCGCCAAATCCAATTCACCGCACTGCTGCCCGACTACCATAATCAAAACGAACCCTGGGAATCCGACTCAGAGAAGAAGCGAAACAATGAGGCTTTCTCCGACGCACTGGCCAGTCTTATGGAGTTTCTGAGTATATGTTCATCGGCCCATAACGGCGGTATCGAACTAGAGCTGCGCACCGCTTGCACAATCGACTTGCAAGATTTCAAGGGTGGAATGATAAAAGTACTTCGGCTACCTAACCGCCTAGAACGCCAGGAACGATGTATCACGTCCTTTGTTGCCTTCAATAATGGTCTATACCATCAACTCCCGGAGCTATCTTTGGTTAGGAAATTCACGTGCCCTTCTGCCCCTGTATTCCACCGTCGGCTCGTTCCAAGAACCTGCTGCGAGATTGCTAGTTGGATTCCCCGTTTGCGCTCGATCGACTGGGACTTGGAAGATGGGAGTCAGGATAATGCTTTCCGACTGCAGCTGCGCAACGACTTTGCCACTGGACTATCTGTATTACCGGAATCGATTAGGGATTTTACACTTTCTTATCTCAGTGGCAAGGGACCCGGGCGTTTCTTCGACGATCCAGATCCTCGGATCTGCCCAGGAGCAACACGAGACCCTCTCAGTGTAGCCTTGCGTAGAGTCTCGATGCAAATGGAGGATGTATCACTCCAAATGATCGTTGGCAGCGAACTTCTGTGGGATTCAAACCTGCATCCAGATCAGCAGGGCCACTGGCCGCTGCTACGCGAGATTCAGCTCAATCTCAATAGCGATGGCCGAACACCCCAGGGAGAAGTCCTCTTCGACTGGGACCCGTCAGAGCCAGACCCTGATCCGAACTCTGGTCCACGCTTGGCTTCCGAGAGGGTTATTCCAATCCCCGCTCAGCTGATCCCTTACCAACTCGCCTTTGCACGCGCCGCGGGACGTATGCCCAATCTCAGGTGTCTCTACACAACTCTCGGTGATCGTCTCGGTGCCTTCGTGAATTATACCGTTCAGCCTAGAAGTGGCGCTGACCGAGGCTCACGCGCTGAGTTCATATACGAAGGCTCATCAGCGACAACAGACATCATCATACAGGAGATACAGGAGGAGTGGTGGAACACTGCTCATGTGCATCTTCGAGAAGGGGCCGAGTTTCACTTCAAAGTCGTGGATGATGGTGGACTTCTCGAATTCCGTCATCGTAGAGATATAGGCCAAGGGTTGACACCAGATCCGTCGGAGCAGAATACTATTGAGTGGACTCGGGTTATTTAATTATAAGTCGGACTCCAATGTGGAGACCAGAGACAAGGCAAATACCAGACATGATGCTATGCTCGAAGTGCACCAGATACGGGGCTATTCACGCCTTCATTAGATCTCTTCTCTTTTCTTTTTCTTCGCGGCGGCTTCCAAGGTCGCTAGAATACCACTTTGCTGCCTCTGTAATGGGTCTGTGTATGGTCAATACATAGAGGCAGCCTAGTTTAACTGGGTCGAGTTAATGGTTAAGGGGTTGGTGATCACAGCTCGTGTTCTGGAGGGGTTCTTGCATACCGAGGCTGTCATGTGCCAGTACATAAACCCTTCACTATTGGATAGTCCCCGCTCTGCTGACATTGCTGACATCTGCAGCAACTGTAGAAGTAAGACGACAGCGCTTTCTATTTACTATATACCGTATTAAAAATCAGCTTTTAATGATAACTCTTTAAAATTATAATGGTCTGTTATTGCCACTTATGGCAGCTACCCCATCGATACATACTACCTACATGTGTGTAGTAGGTGAGCCAAAAATACAACAGAATATGGCCGAGACGAGCGAAGTATGTGTTTTCGCTCCCAACGACCACTGGTGACAGTGGCCGGCTTTTTGTCGTTCTAGCCATGAATTGCGCACGAGTATGCACTGTCGATGTTAATAATGTCCCCGACATCAAGTATAGTATTGAATATCTATCTCTATAACAATCTATGAGATCTAAGCTAGGCAGTTCTAGAAAAATACAAACGCTTGAAGCCGCTCTAAGCACGCTCTCTCCCTCTTCCTCTCATACCAAGAAATCAGAATCTGCATCTACCAATTTTATTTTTCAAAGAGAGCTGCTCTTGGCACCGTCCTCCTTGGGCCGCTCTGCCCCGTTGAACAGGTACATGACGGTGACCAACATCTTGCCCGAAGCCGAGACGAAGATGGCCGCGGCCGAGCCGGCCTTCTTGTAGATACCGGCGCCGGCGAGGCAGCCGAGGATGAGCGCCAGCAGGAAGCTGACGCGGCGGTCGCGGGGCCGGTTGCCCTTGACGCGGAACATGTGGGGGTCCATCATGAGGTCGACCCAGGCAGCCGTGGCCATGGCCGTGGAGATCTCCGTCATGGCGAGCGAGCGGGATTGGACGACCTGGCTGCCGGACGCGAAGGCCAGCAGCGAGACGGCCGTGACGGCGGCGCTGCCGCGCAGCTCCGTCCCGTGCACCTGCTGGATCGCGGCGGCGGCGAAGACGAGGCAGGTCTGGAAGAAGTTGCAGAGCATGAGCCACCACCGCTGCCGCGCGCCGACCAGGTGGCTCAGCTGCCCGTGAGCCCGCCCGCGGCCAGGAAGAAGCCCAGGGCCGCGCCGATGTTGGCCGTGATGAACATCTTGCCGTCGAAGCTGGGCATGACGATGGCCAACATGAGGAAGACGGTGTTCCCCGTCTGGTTAGAAGCGAAGCAATGGTAATCGGGAAAGGACACGGCATCTTGTATACCAGTACAACTACAGATAGGATAACGCACTTAGCTTTGAGGCTATAAAGCAATACGGCAGCATGGTCTCATCTTTCGCCAGCACTTGCCTAGCTTCCGTATAAGTAGTCGACGACTAGCCGAAGAGGGTTTACTCACAAGGTAAGGAGTAAGAGTTCAAGCTCGGCATAAGTCGATGGCCGGACTGGATCATTCATATGACTTTGTATCCTGGAGAGAACCGAGGATGGTTCAATTCGTTGACGTTCCGACGGCTCATGGTGCGTCCCAACACTGTGTAAGTAGGTTGTGGGTGAGGTCTCTTTGGATGGATCCATGGTACCGCGTGTTTTAGCACTGAACAGCGACTCAGACTTTTAGTGGTTGGTTATATGTATTCAGAGGTGATGATTAATGGCTGGGCACTTTATGAGTCAAGGGACAGCGAAGGAATATATAGTATTGCAAATGATTGCCTATACTGCGAATGAAGATATCGCATCTCTAAAACAGGTCTTTGGTCAGTTGGTTCTTATATTGTTTTGGGGCAAGGTCATCGGGCCTCGAGCTTTGCGCTGTCACCGACAAAGTTTGCACCAGGGGACGCCTGCGGCCTCCTTAACCGTCGAGTCGGTCACCGCACCCGAATAAGGACGAACCGATAGCCGCGACATCGAGAGCAAGATAAGTGGAAGTGGGTCGCGGTCTCGGATGATTCCTCCTCCACGATCGATACTAGCTCACATCGTTGCCGCGAGCTGAGATTCCACCTCATAAATTCCATGCTTTACCGATGACAAGGCGTGGCGGCACGGCATGCTGGTCCCCAGAGAATGATTGGTGACAGCGGCAGCCGGGCTTTCGGTAGATGGGGGTAACCCTATTGCGGCTCTGTGTATTACTCGGTGGGTTCCCGCCCTTAGCCCTCCGGCTTGGCAGGTCAACCGATATCCGGGGCCAGCCGACTAAGCCGCCGCCAGAAGGTTTCTGGCTTCTGGCTAGTCGGTTACCCAGCTCATTTACCATTCCCATTGCTGTTGAGTCGATTTCATCGATTGGGCTTCACCGATATAATGCCTTCCCTGGCAGGAGACTATCTGCATGTCTCGCAAAGAAAATGAGTTGGGATGGTCAGCGCGAGTGTGACGTGGCGGCTAGGCTGTCGTATACTTCAGCCATTCAGCATTGAATTGAAGCAGAAATCTATCGTATGCTCTTCCTACCGCATTCTCATGCGAGTAAGTGGTTGTTGCATGAATGTCTCGTGCTCTTGACTTCTTTCCATCAGGTGCTTGAGGCAAGCCGTTAGTAAGTCATTAAGAATAACCCAAATCGCACAAATATGTATGCCCGTGGTCTGTCTGCCGGGTGATTCAAAGCCGCGCTCGGCGAAGTAGGCATATGAATCATGACCATGCAGGCGATATATGGTTCATTGTGCCCGTATCATCGCCTCTTGTGTACTGTCTATTGCAAGCAAATTCATCGGCCGACGTAATAATTATGGCAATGCCTAGATGCATTTTTATGTGATGAACCGGTAATTTGGGAGCCATTTCTGAGGTGAGTGTTGGAGCCAGCCGAGAGCAGCAGATATATACATAGACTTCCACGCCATCTGAGGTGCTGATCGTTGAAAGCTTGCCTGGCGCGGTATATAGCAAAAACAATAATTCTATTAAGAGTCCAGCAGCAATGGTGATTTGACAATTCATTACAGTCAAGGACGTTGACCTACAAGTAGCCAAGTGAGAGTGAAGTTGATGAGGCTGAGTAGCAGCCCGACCCGGGTGCTTGGCAGAGACGATGGCAGCAGCGGGGGGGGGCAAGTCAGGACTGTCAGGGGTATGTGCTGGGAATTGGGTAATTTAGGTAAGGTCGGCGCCAGTCGATGTCTGTACTTTTAGCGTAATATTCCATGCTGGTCTGATAAGAACAACCTTCAAGCCTTATCTGGTGACAAATGCGAAATGCCCATCTTGGCTCATATCAATTTATCTTTAACGGAGAGGGTGCGCTCTCCAAGTCGTCTCGTGTGGCAAGATCCGTCTCAGACTCTCAGATCTGCTCCTGCATGCTTTGACCTCCAGGGCTGTTGGGAATGTCTGACCTAGGTATGTTATGTTACACTGCACGGGAGCTCCCAAGATGTCAACATCACTTACGACGCTGGCAGAAGAAGCAATACACAGCATCATTAGCACATCGTCCCACAACGTCGCAGGCTTATCCGGACTTGCCTAGCCGCGGAGATCTGCAAGGGAGATAGTGGTGGTGAAGGCCAGTTCGCGCAGGCCAACGACATCGTGTGTGCTTATCTCTTGCGGGGTGGGTCCCCGTCCGTCCTTCTTTTCCAACGTCGCTGGTCGCCCATGATAAGAGACGGGCGGGAAGGGCACACGCACTAAGCCTATTCCGCCCTCCCTTCCTCTGCCGTCCTCCTCCCATACGGCCCTTGCATTGCCCGTTATGCTGTGCCGTTGGCCTCTGGGCAAAAAGTCTGATAAGAACCGTCCAGATACAGCATGAACCGAGTCGTATTATTACCAGTCAGATATATGGCCCGTCCAGGCCGCCTAGGATAAAAGTACCCAAGTCCTGAGTCGATTCTGCCCTTGTCGTCAGTCAGTGCTCCCAAATCGCGAGCTTGCGTTTAGAGGCTCACCGAGCTCCGTCTGACATTGCGGGCGGTAGATGTTTTGACTTGTGCCTCCCGCTATCACACACCTAGGTGTCGCTCATGCTACGACCATTGGCCATTGCGAACTGCGCAAGAACTCCACGGCTCTCTCTTCCGAGGAATCCCATGTCTGTATCGAGGGAACACGGCATACAGTGCTTGGCTATAGGCAGAGGATTGCCACGCCGCGGTATTCGGGCTCATCTGATAAGAAGCTCAACCTGAGAGCAAAGCTCCTGTATCTTTCAGGCCCAGCTTGGCCGCCACCTTGGCTTCAGCTTGCTGAACTCTAGCATCTCCGGCGAGAGGTCTTTAGCTACGCCCACTTATCAACAAGGGACTACCCGCGGAGACTACAGCAACAGCATTAGCGTCAAGGCCCGAAGATCTGGTCCACAAAAAAGGGTTCCGTCCCGGAGATGCACATTACATTCATGGCCTGACATAAGGAAGCACTCATGGGTATAAGACATCTGGATCTTCAACCTTGACGTATCGTAAACAAACAACCGCAACAGTCACCTCACTAAGGCCTTGATACAGAACTACAGGAGAACCCATTCTCAGCATCATCGCCCACCATAATTTGCCAGGGCGGCATAACCCCTGAAGTACTACGAGTATCGTCAGGATGAAGCTCTCCTACCTTTGGGCCGCCCCAGAGATCAACCCGATCACCGGCAAAGCTCGCTCAATCCCAGTCCTAAACCTCTTCAATGTCTATGGGCGCGTGTTCTTCTTCTCCTGGTTTGGTTTCAGTACGTCCTCCATCTGTGCTGTCCACCCCTGGTCTTGCTGTTCATCCGCTAACGTGCTCAATAGTGACTGCTTTCTGGGCTTGGTACACATTTCCTCCTCTCGTCAGTGTCCACCGTCTTTCCGATCAATGGTATGGCTCTCTAACACGATAGCAGTTGACCCATACCATCAAAGCGAACCTCGGCCTCAGTTCAGCGCAAGTTGCAAACTCTAACATCGTGTCGTTGTGTGCCACGTATGTAGCGGTTACCAATATAAGGGCGTCTGATCGTTGCTAACTTTCCATCAGTCTACTTGTCCGCTTTGTCGCTGGGCCCCTGTGTGACCAGTTCGGGCCTCGTTGGGTGTTTGGTGGCCTACTTCTCGTTGGCGCAATTCCTCTCGGCCTCGCCCCTCTCGTACACGATGCCACCAGCCTTTACATCAGTCGCTTCTTCATCGGTATCCTTGGCGGGTCCTTCGTCCCGTGTATGGTTTGGTCAACTGGATTCTTCGACAAAAACATAGTTGGCACTGCCAACGCTCTGACGGGCGGTTGGGGGAATGCTGGCGGCGGTATTACCTACTTCATCATGCCAGCCGTCTTCGACTCTCTAATTGGCAGAGGCTACACACCGGGGGTAGCATGGCGGATGACATTCATAGTCCCTCTCATCATTACCATCGTCACTGGGATCTCCCTCATTGTACTATGCCCCGATACTCCCACTGGCAAGTGGTCCGAACGCCACCTACATGCCCAACAGAACCTTCATGTGCACGGCGTCGATGGCGTGGCCGAGAACAACTTAGTCGACGTACCCGGTAGCATTGTCGACAAGGTTAGCTCCAAATCATCCGGTGTCCAGAATTCCAAGGAAGACCCAAAGCCGCAATCGCCATCTCGCCATCGGAACTGGGACCACGAAGCCGCTTGCACCAAGGAGGAGATGCTCGAGACGGCACATGGAGAGACTGTGGTGAAGCCGACCTTGAAAGAGAGCATGCGCGTGTTTTTCTCTCCACAGTCCGGCTTCCACATGTTCACGTACTTCTGCTCCTTTGGCGGCGAACTGGCCATCAACGCCATCCTGAGTTCCTATTATGTTAAGAACTTCCCCTCGCTCGGCCAGACCAATGCAGCCAACTGGGCGGCCATGTTCGGCTTCCTTAACTTCGTCACTCGACCCCTGGGTGGTGTCATTTCCGATTTCGCTTTCAACGCTCTCGGCCGCAGTCTCTGGGCCAAGAAGATCTGGATCTTGGTGTGCGGCTGCCTCACCGGTGTGCTCCTGGTCATCATCGGCGAGGTCGATTCCCACCACCAGCCCACCATGTTCGGCCTCGTGGCCCTGATGGCCGTGTTCCTCGAGGCCGGTAACGGCGCCAACTTCTCCCTGATCCCCCACGTCCACCCCCACGCCAATGGGGTCCTCTCGGGCACCACGGGCGCGGTGGGCAACCTGGGCGGCGTCGTCTTCGCCATCGTGTTCCGCTTCATGGACGGCGGCACCAACTACGCCAAGGCGCTCTGGGTCATTGGTCTTATCCACATCGGCCTCAACCTCGCGCTGTGCTGGGTGCCGCCGCTGCCCAAGGGACAGCTTGGCGGCCACTGAGGCTAACTGGTGCTTTTTCAAGAGATGAATGTCCTTTTTAGTACGGGCTATTGCCCACAAGATATCCAATTGGAGTTAGGGAGTTCATGGAGCGAGGCAAAATAATTCACATTTATTGGTTGAGGCTTTACACAATACAAATGACAGTGGCGGACTAGAGCAGGAAATAAAGTACAATGGGTTACTGATGGTGTTTATAAATTTTCAATAGTCTTAGACCATTCTGCTTTGACAACTGACATAACTCAATACGCTAGAGTGTGTAGAAGTAAAGCCACCCCCGTAACCCAGTAACACTGGCATAACTGCCGGCTACACCACATCATTTTACCTCGATAAACTATACCGATCTTTTGAATCCATAGGTTTCTTCAGAACACTATACAATCAACAGGCGACACCGATCATCTTGTCTGCGCGTATGTTGTGAAAACACCTGGCCTATATAAGAAGGCAAACGTTTCTGACGTTTCACAAACTAGCAGGACGTGGACGTACGCCACATAGGAACATGCATACTAGCGCGATTTGCTTGGTGTATATATAGATGTACTGCAAATAGACTTCATTGAATTAGTAAATCGTTAGGGTACATCCGTTCAAGTAGGTATACGATATCTATAAGATCGGCAACCCTTATTCCACAGCGGAGCAAGTGGGATGAGATGAACGGGGACTGCGAACCATGCTTCTTATGTAAAGATAGATAATTTAGATAGTCGCGCTCTTGTCAAATGAAGTCCGGCATGTCAATCATAGCCAAGTCAAGTCAAGGATTAGATCACTCATACATACACAGACATATGCAAATTACACCGAGATAATCCACGAGAATGGTATGTTTTATGGGGTATATATGCGCAATCAGAATGTACAACCGTCTATATGAACCAAAGCGAAACAGGGCCAATGACAAACATCTAGGCCACTGTTTCCCCTGTTTTCCGTTTCACACACTCGGGTCGATTATTAAGATCGCTTTCAACAGCCAACTCTCCCTCTATCTTTCTTTCGTTCTTTCTAGTATCCTTTCATCCATACATACAGAAGTCTGTCCCTTTCGACGCGAGCCTGCTTACATGAAGAAGAAGGCCGCGACGGCACTCGACGGCGAAGACGGAGCCAGTGGCGAGGCGCGAGGCACCAGCGGTGGGGACGGGAGTGGGAGCACCAGTGGGCTTGGTGCTGTTGCCGGCAGGGGCGGTGGCCATGGTGGTGGGGACACCGGCGCTGTAGGTGGCGTTGCTGCCCTTGGGAGGGGCCACAGTGGGGTAGGCCGGGACAGCGGCAGACGAGGTGGTAGGGACGGCAGCCTTGGAGGTAGAGACGGCAGGGGCCGAAGAGACCTGGTAGGCGGGAGCAGAGCTGCTGGCGGCAGCGGTGCTGGCGGTGCTGACGGCGCTGGACAGGCTGACGGTCACGGTGGGCATACCGGAAGCCTTGTAGCCACCAGCCTCGCTGTTGGCGGCAGCAGTACTGGCACCAGCCTCCTTGGGGGTGATGTGGAAGGGGAAGCTGTACTGGAAGGTCTCGGGCTTGGACTCGAGGGCGATGGTAAGACCGTAGACGGCCTTGTCACCCAGAGTCTCGGGGACGGTCCACTCGAAGGAGCCGGCCTGGTTGTCAACGCCAGCTGTAGTGATAGGTTAGCATATGCATCCTCGTACCGGATCGCCGAAGCGCTCAGGGTTACTCACTGGAGATGGTGGTCAGAGGCACCTGAGTGTTCTGGGTAGCACCACCGATCAGAGCGATCTTGACGGCGCCCTTGACATCACCGGGCTGCCACTTGATAGTGAACTTGGAGCCGGCGGCGACCTTCTCATCCTGAGTAGGGTTGGTGATGGGGTCGAAGCCATCAACCTGGGCGAGGGCCGAGACGGCGAAGGTGACGACGGCAGCGGAGAAAGTAGCGAAACGCATCTTGACTGATTTGTTGGTAGATGGATTAAGAATACTGAAAAGACTAAAGACAGTAAAGGTACCGTAGAGGGTCAAAGAGTGACAAGAAATATGTATTAGAGTATAGAGAGCGACGGAAAAAGCAGGGCCTCTGGAAGGAGGGATTAAGGCTTTTTAAGATGGAGTGGTAAAGAGTGTAAGTGCCGTGAGGCTGAGAGAGTGTGGTAGACGAAGTGGTCTGAAGCGTGGATGAGGAAGAGAGAAGAAGAAAGAGGAGAGGTCAACCGACGATGGCTTAGAAGAGGATAAATCCATTCTTAGCAAGCGGCACAGCGTCTCACCCCTACCCAGAATGACTGCCCAGAATACCTGACAGATCCATCCTGCACTTTGGTTTTCCCAGGTTGGGATGGGGTTGACCAGGGTCAGGGCAAATCATCCGAGCAGGCGTTACCCCGTAGCATGACCGACGAGGCATCAAGGCCATCTCGTTTGCCTGGCACAGCAGAGGCCGCTGCGAGCGAGATCCGTAAGCCATCGCCGCCGGATGGGTGGCAGAGTGGTTCCCTCATGGCCTCCAGCCCAACATTTAAGCCTATTGAAGCTACACTTAACAAGACTTCTGGGGACGGGCTACGGGCACGAACGACATTCTCATCTCGCGAACGAGCTAGTGACTCCTCACCGTGTGTTTGGAGGGGGGACCTGGCAGGGAGCCAGAGCCCGCTGTTGGTCCGGTCTGCCCATGGTGGAACCAGTCCAGCCCGTCCTCATTCGAGGTAATTTCCAGAGACAGGGTCAGGATGCAAAAAGAGGGAAGATTGCATGCAAAAGAAAATTGAGCAGACCCAAAAAGGGGGCAGCTAATTGTGGAGGGGCCGGCTAGACTGGCCAATCCGCAAGTGGCCATTAAGGCTGAGCATCCCCGTTTAAGTCAGCACGTTAGCCCCCCAGTCTAGCCACTGTAGGCCACTGTAGTCCACTGTAGTCCACTGTATGTACTACTAGGTCACTGCAGGCAGCCATCACGCCAGGAACACACCCAAAAACCACTTCCAGACTTGGGATTGCTTCGTGATTGGCTGACTGGAGGGTGGCTAGGTTTTTGGGCACTACGGTCTATTGTCCCAGTCCAGACAGCCAAGCCGATGCTGCAATTAGGAGAACGAGAGAAAACGAGTGAGGCGTTCCTGGATCAATTCTCTGAGTAATAAGGTGGGCAGTACGGTTAGGTAGTATTAGCCGCGCGACTCACGCAGCACCTACCAACACACACACACTCCCGAGTCCCGTCGCCTCGTCTAAAGGCAATGGAACTCGTCGTGGTACATACAAGCAACGTTGTAAGCCTGCAATATCCATAACTCAACGTGCGACCCAAACATCACAGGATCTGGTCCCTTGCTCCCCCATCTAATTTGATGCCATGTCCAAACTCCCAGTCCCTGCCCTCGTCCCTCGTCCGGGGTTGAGTCTCCGTGAGCCAGGGTGTGGATGGGCCGATCCAGAGGTAAGGCAATGCCTCCATGGTAAGGCAATGCCGTCTTCACTCTGGTCAGTCTGGTCATGCATTTATTTGCACTGGTTGATCCAACGCTTCAACCAATATTGCTCCATTGGCTGACTCGGTGCCAGCTGAACGGCCATCTGAAACATCTCGCAGAGGTACACGTTCGTGTTGTTTTATTTGCCAGTGCATTACTCTCCACGCTTGCCCCCGACCTTTGATCTGAAATCCAAGATTTGGGCCAACTGCGACTGGTTTTGCTTTGCACCATTGATTGACTTTTTATTGAAAGTCGCTTGATATATCCACCAATGACTCCGTTGTGGGATGCCTGCCTGCCTGCTCTGCTCCGTGCCTGCATAAGTATACTCCATACTCTAGTCTTTTTCCGAATTTGGTCACCCGTTCAGCCAGGGGCGCCAACTTCCGAGTCAGGAAATCTGCTACACTGTCCCATCTACAATGGCATCTCCCGAAATAAATCAGACCCAAGGTTTGCCAAGCCCTGAACCTTAACTAATGAGATCTATAAGCGCCATATACCCGTTCAGTTGCTCTCGTCAGCAATCGATCGCTGTGTAACCGTTTGACTTATCATTGCTATGAACGAGCTCGTAAGGTATGACGTGGCTGACCTTCGGCCGCCAGATGAGCGGTGTTGGCTGAAATTTGCTTTTCAACGCAACGTTCCAGACTCCCCAGACGCATGTCAGCCTGCATGCATGTAAGGCGCAATCCCAAACCTCTTGGCCGCTAACAGGTATCTTCTAATGCGTCCATGCGTGCCACCTGCCTGCTCTAGGTAAGCTGCTCACTCAAATGTCCCTCTGTTCTCCCATGTCCAGTATGGAGTAGACCGTTGGGATTCAACAGTCAGCCTACACTCTTCACCGTACTACTAGTTGGTGGCATAATACTAAACACCACCAGGCGCAGCCACGAATACGACCTCATGCCAGCTGGAAGCCAATGGTGCAGTCGCCCAATTAACATCATATGACGTTTGGCTAGGTATACGCCTGGGTATACGAACGAAGTTGGCACGTCATGAAAAACCCTCGTCTTTGGTGGTGCTTGATGAAGGCGCTATATTCCTTGGCCAGCTCCGGAGGGCACCATCACGCCTAACACGGCGCATATGATTGGCCATCACGTTGTCAACAGTGCCGTCGTCCCAAGTCGTCGCAACATAAGCGGCATTCGTTTCTGTTGAGTACACCGCTCTTGCGGTGTTTCCTATTGCCACATCAGCTTTCTATGAATGCTGCTCGAGGGCACGCACCCAGCCAAAAATAAGGTTCAGAAGTTCAGGAATATGAGATGTATTGGAGGGACGGGGTTTGGCAATGCATGATTCAAGGGGTGAGTACACCGAACAACTCCAAGCCAATGGCGCAAGATGAACCGTCCAAGATAACAGGGTACGGCCAGGAACAGGCTGTGCAAAGGTACGGCAGGAAGAATCGATCAGGTCATGCATATTAAATAGAATACCTCCAAAATGTATTGGCCAGTCTTCATTCCTCGACCACCGGATCTCAGTTGCCAGTCTAGAAGTAACAAACACCTTTTTTTTGTGACGACGCGACACAACTTTGGTAACCGAGCCTGTACGCCAAACCACCAAAGAAACCATTCCACCCTTCCGAAACGACCGGTAGATATAGTCAGTCAATACGCGCAAGCAGCGAATGCTGTGGATGCGAGAGAGCTTGGCCCATGAGAGTCAGGTGGTGCTGCGTGTAAGTGAGGGCGCAGGTAGAGAGATCGTAATCGTCGTAACTCATCAAATTCGGTGTTTCTCGCTCTCTGTCAATGGAAAGCAGTGTCAGTGTTCATTTCTTCTCGCCTGCGAATTGGTGCTTGAGCTCACCAAGTCGAGAATACAGCATGTAGAGTGCCATTCTGTTGCACTCTTCGGTACCGGTGATTGTCACGAGGCGCTCGTTGCTGTTGTCCTGCGGTTCGTTGATCTTTATGACGCTCCCGCTAATCTGGCGTATCTCATTGATCTTCTGACCACCTTTGCCGATGATAGCTCCTACCATATCATTAGGAATGTAGATCTGCTGTGTCAAGGTGCACCCGCCATGGCGCCGGGCATGGGCTGGGCCTGAGGGCCTCCGTGTGGTTGCGGGACAGGGTGACCACCAGCCTGGTGAGGCGGCATGTGAGGTCCTGCACCATAGGCGGTAGCAGGCTGAGGTGCATAGTGCATGGGGGCATTTGCCGCAGGCTGAGGCACAGGGCCGCCATGGTGAGGAGGGTAGTGCTGGGCATAGGGATTAGGCGGCATGTGATGAGCACGAGGATCTGGCCGACGGCCGTAGTTTTCACGGTTGCCGAAGTTCCCAGCAGCGGGCTGGGGAGAATATGGCACGACCTGCATACCGCCGGGAACTACACCAGCAGGGCCGCCACTTCGCGTGGCGTACGCAGAAGCTGCAGGGCCTCCGAAGCGTTCGTTCAGTTGTTCCAGGAGAGTACTGCCGACATAGTAAGTAGCGATATGAACCGCATCCGCAACACCCATCACGACGAGAGAGCGCTCCGTGGATAAAGGCAAGCACGAATCAGACGCATTGAGCCTAGCTCCAGATGCATCTTGGATCTCTCGGATGCGGGAACCGCCCTTGCCAATGATGGATCCAATGAGGACGTGGGGGATCAGGAGGCGCAGAGGATATGTCTTGGACTGCGCACTTGATGGCTCGTTCAGGGGCTCATTGTTTAACGTCCGGATAATCAAACCGAATGCCTGCAGCGTGTCAATATCTGGGTCATGCTATTCGGAAAAAGACGATGAGCAGGAACTTACCTTGGCCGCAGCATCTACTACACCGCTGACGGTGAGAATGCGTTCTATGGCGCCTTTCTGATAATCACTGACAGTGCACTTGGCACCAGACTGCTTGCGAATATTGCTGACATTCTCGCCGCCCTTACCAATGACCGTGGCAGCCTCGGGACTAGAGATAACGGCGCGGATGTGGATCCATGCGGTCTCGTCGTGTGTGTTACTGCTTGTGGCAGTGGGAACCGAGGCAGTAGGAGCAGCAGTAGGCTGGGAGTCCGGCTTCGTCTCGTTGATGTCAGGGACGATGGTATCGCCTTGCTCATCTTTCGACTGGGACTTTTCTTCGCCGTTCGTTGTCTCCGGCTTGGCCTCGGTACCGTTTGCTTCGGCAGGTGGTGGGACGCCGTTGCTCTCGGGGAGGGGGAGTATCTCCTCGTCCTCGTCATGGCCGTTCCTTATAACTTTGTCAAGGGCCGGGCGCTTGGCATCCGGTTGGTCGTTGGCTCTCGATGGCGAAGAGGCATCTTCAAGAGGCCGTTTGGCCGGGTTTGTGGTCTGAGTTGGTGAGGCAGACATTGTGACCTAGACACAGCAGTATCACAAAATGGTGATTGGATGAATCACTGAGTCGTAAAAATAGTTGATTGAATTATTTTGACGTTTCTTATCTACACCTAGAAGGTTTCCGAAGGAAAGCGTGTAGGTGCTGATGTAATGTTCGGGGACGAATAGACGGGGACAGATCGAAGCTTGTGAGATGGCAGCTGCGGTGCTGGATGCTGGATGAGAGGTCGGATGGGATGTGATAATGTCGATGGAGTGGTGATGAGCTGGATTAAGAACTCAAGATCGCTGGAAGTGATCGTGATGGGACACTCGGCGTACGGAGAGAGAAACACCTCTGCAGTGTTGTGCTTCGCGGACTTCGGCAAGCCGAGGGCGGAGAGGTGCAAGTGCAGGAGCGGCGGTAGATTGCTTTGCAAAGCAGAGAGGTACTGATTGTGATGAAGTGATGAAGAAGAAGTGGTGGTGGTGATGATGATGAAGATGCCGTGAGTGAGGAAGAGAGAATGGACGACAGCGAGGTTCAGATTAGAAGATAGGGTGTGCCTTCCGTCGCTCAAGAAAAAGAAGCTGCAGGACTCTCAAGACGCATGTAGTCGCCAAACCTTTTGGTCTGCTCAAACGGAAGATGGCAGCGACACTGATTCCTTTTTTTTTCTTCTGTCTCTTTGTATTCCTCTTTTCCTTCCCACCTTTGCCGGGCAAAATCCAACAGGTAAAGCTGGATGGAATGGAGGGTTACGTATGCCGAATTTTGGAGTCAAGGCTTCAGGAAGCTTGCTAGACAACTTGCGACACACCGCAACGAGGGATTCTTCAATCGGCAGTTGGGTTGCGGCCGTTTGATGCTGCTGATACGGATGCTGACGGGAGAAATGAAAAGTCTGAAGCTGCGATCGAATTATGATGTTTGAGAGCTGCAGAGCGCAGTGCAGATTCCTTTCGCCTTTCTAATGAGAAGTTGTGGGGAAAAGTTGGTTCTGACAAAAGCTTAAAAAGTAGGTGCTTCTGGGCGGGTGCTGTGGGAAAACCAGACCTGAGTTTGCATCAAACGCCTCCAACCTGAACAACTTGAGCTATGATGATGGGGGAGTGCTATGTACAACTATCAGGTACCTCCCACGGCTAGTCGTCTGTACTTGGCACGGGGCAAATGAGGAGGGACCAGAGCAGATGATCAAGCATGGAACAACAGAACAAATTCCAAGGGATTTTGGTTGATTAGACTGGCAAACGCCAAGGGTGCGTACAAGTTGACACAACTGCAGGACGATCATTCGATGGGAGGCCACGCCATGGTCACACAAACACACATACGTCTTGCCTCATCAAAGATTGATTCTGGAAGCCATGATCTGCGCGTTGCCTGAAGCCAGGACCAGGCTTGGCATCAGATTCGTGGCTGCATGGGGAAGCAAGCAAGCAATAGAGAGGCCCTAGCGCACATTAATCCCGTCTATCTCTTGCCTGCTTGCCTATCCGTAATTTCTAATAACTCTTGTTCAATCTCAACGGAGGTGTTGGAGATTCATCATCTTGTGCTACGAAATGGACGAGATGAAAATGTTGTTTGGGCCAGATGCGGGCAGATAATAGCTGCAATCTGATCGTAGGTACGGATACAATCTCGGTCTGTTTGGTTTCACGAGCTTCACCACGTTGTCCAATGTGTTTGGTCGTGTTTCAATCCACAAACGCGGTCCACTGAATTACTCGGGGCGCATAGGTACTGTACATCTTACCAGGGAGCTGCTTACGTCGCATCGGGGTATGGTAGCTGGTAAATAGCTGGCTGCTGGCTGCTATGGATTTTATATAGTCAATCAGCATCAAAATTGAGCCTCATTCTGATTTGTTGGTTAATAACAGTCCCTTGAGCACGGCTGCCCCCTTGCCACTTTTCTCTCTTCCTCCATCGGCAATTGCCATCACAAAGAACTTGGAATTCCGACCAGAAGTTGGTCTCGGTTGCCGTTTAGAAGTACCTTTTTGCACTATTCGGACGGTCTGTGGGAGAAGCCGAGACACTGTTCGTCTAGGGGCCGTCGCTGTGTTCCCACACTATCCCGGACGTCGAGTGTAACCACCAAGCCAGACTTACGCGGCTCGGGACTTCAGGGCTACGCCCCTAGGCTCAGCGAAGCTGCATTACTGCCCTTCCAGATCTGACACGGACGGGGGACTTGGAGGTGGAAACATTCAGGGTGTGGCCGGCGTCTCGATCTAGACCGACCACGTTGTTATGGATGACAACGACCTTCGCGATGATGTCGGCGCCCTTCATGCCGGCCATGTCGAAGACACGCTGGCAGAGCTCCAGCAGCTCGTGAGGGAGCATGAAGTGGCTCTACAAAGGGTATTGTTTTTGTGGCACCCTCCATTGGCGAGCATATTACTCATGTCATTCTAGGCGCGAATGTCATCCGCCCGCCACCAACGCGACGGGTATGGATCCGAAGCATCACTTGGTGTCATGAAATCAGCTTATGAAGAGTTATCGGCGACGACACCTTTTTTTCCCTTTCCAGACTCTGTTCTGCCGGCACTGGTCGCTTTGCGGAAAACTTCTCAGACCGCGGTGGAGACCAAAGCATTTCTAGCTTCTCATCAAGAGTCGGCGCTGGTCATGAAAAAGAAGCTCGAGGCAGAGAGGTCGAAGTTAAGGGACCAGGAAGCACTCGCAAGAAGCCTACGGAGCCGTATCCATTCTCTGCGTAATGGTATTGACAACCGCATGGAGATTGACGCAGATGACATTGCCCGTGAACGCATCAGCGAATTAGAACAGAAGAAGAAGCGCTACGATAAGGAGACGTCCATGTTTCTCAAGTCCCTCCGGGGCTTCATTGACAACCACCTTGCTTCGATGTTAGCCGCAGAAGACCTCGGCGGCCCCGTGGTAGGCGATATGATGGACCTTGATGATGGCGACCTTGCGGCAGGCTTCAGTGCACACGGGAAATTGAAGAAAGCGAAACAGAACCCGGATCAAGACAAACGGCAACGTCGCATTGACGAGATCTGGGGTGGACGTAACGAGCCAGAGGCCCAGGCCAAGGGCGAATCTGCCGCTGCAGCCTCCGACTTGCGCGATCTGACCGAAGAACTACTCAACCAACTCATGGAGTCGGATGGGGACAGCTCAGCTGCCTACATCCAACTCGAGAAGGAGTCGGCAGCAGCTAGGTTCTTAGTTCGATCGAAGGTTGCCCAATTCCATCCACGCGACTCTACGAAGCTGCGTTTGGTGGATTTCGGCAGAGACTTGGACGAATAACGCGGGTACAAGGATTGATAAATGGTATCTGCAGTACATTCGCTCTGAGTGTCGTTTCAGGTTTTACAATGCTCTATTAGCAAAAGAACCCCAGTCAGCACGACTGCGGTGCCATATCTTAGGTACTTATATATAACAGACTGTGGCACTGGTATTGAAGAACCTTTTATACGAAAATGATCAACGTAACTTCGTTCCTTTCAGCCTATCCTTGCCATCGGATAGTTGCGCAACATTTCGCCTTGATGAGCCAGTAATATTGTGTCATGTATGCTTTCGGGATATATTAGTGAAGCGAGTCGGGTAGAGACATACTACTCATGTGTTAGGGAGGATCTATGTGCCTCTCAGCCCGGCTCTATCCCTACACCTGTGTTGGTCCTGGCAAGGCATATATACCGACTTACCATTCGTGGTCAGTGTAGGCGCGTCGACTTTTGTCCCACTGATATGTTCATCTACCTGCATGTGGTTACGGGGTAAACTAGGCGATAGATGCTTTGACTTGGAAAGACTTGTGTCGTTTCCTGGAATATCATGTAGCATGTGTGTGGCGTGACGATGTACCTGGCAGTATGATGCAATTTACCTACCTCCTACGTCTTAACATTGAATGATCTTTTCCCAATGCTCCAGTATACATGCAAGTACACGTACCTGCCTTTGATACCGCGGGTGAATTTTATCAGACCAAATGCCACCTGAGGAAATGGACTGTCTGATGCGCTCCTTCGCGAGTGGTCCATTGATTGGATCAATTGATTTGATCCTTTTGTTACCTGTGAACACGACCCCTTCTCACTTGGGGTACAATCGTCACCCAAAGCTCACGTTTGACACCAGGCCACCAGAATTAGGCATTTGCACGCTTTGTTGGATCATTGTTCACCACATCCGATTGTACTGGCCTGGAAAATCGATGTTATCATATGATTCACTGCATTGATCTAGGGATACTGCCTACCTCCTAAGGTAGGTAAGCACTTCACATCTTTACCTCCAGAACAACACACTGAACAAACATACATGTACCCATGACTTCGCCGTTCTTTCCCGACCACCGTATCTTCAACTCACCCTACCGACCGCCGTGCACACCAATTTCTGCTACAAGCCACTGACTTCAAGCAGTTTTTTTGTTGACGTTTTTGTGCATAAAGCACAAGAAGGGTTTCGCAGAAAGTGCCCAGTCATGGGCAATCTCATCGACTTGTAAGTAATATCAAATGTTCAACCTAGACTTGGGCACTACTGCCAGATCCTGACTTTGGAATACCAGTGAGCGATCCCCTCGCAGAGACGTTTCTGGTTTTAGCAGCGGAACTCTTCACGTTGCTGAGTGGTCAATTCTTGATGAGCCATGCCCATATGATGTAGCTGGTCTCGCTATCGGTTCTAGTCCTAGTTATGTCGAGAATGTTCATCCCACCGAGAATGGTACTACGGCTGGAGTTGACTCGGCTACTGAACGCCCTCAGGATACTGATGATTCTATCATCCGAATCCAGCCTCCCTCTCCAGGGCCGTCGGCTGATGTAGGCTTGGGAGTGCCTGAGCCGTTGCTACTCCAGACAGGTCCTGCTCAGCGTCCAGCATCTGGCCGGCGCCCCCGTCGTCGGCCTGTTGGGGACATTTGGGGCACTTGGACTCAAAGACAGTGGGCCCTTGGCAGAACAGATCGTCGGCAGCACCAAGGAGATTCGGAACTGTCCGAGATAACGGAAGTAAGTAGCCCATACAGGTTCTGAGTTGCGTTGCCACCGTCCTGACCGAAGCGTACATCTCAGTCGAGGTATCTCATAAGCCACAACCCTGAGATCTCTAAAGGCGTCCTTGAAGGGGTTGCCAAGGAGCTGAGCCAGACGAACATTGAAGTTAAAATCTCCGAAAACAACCATGTACAGTTTCTCCAGCTTAAGGCCCCCTCGCCGGAGATCAATGCCCAACGTTTGTCGATGGCGAGAACGGTGACAGACGATCTCATCTCCGACAATACGGTAACGAACCGGGCCACGTTCGTGGAACCCTCTGGATGCCCTCTAGCTGGGTTTGAGGTATTGCTGGATCCAAAAACCCAGGAATCCAAGGGGTTGGGAGTTCGACCCATGATTCGACGCTGTGGTGATAGCACGGATGCACAGCCGAACGACCGCATTGACGAAGATCCTCTGTACTTCGGCAACTTCTGCCAGCAGCTCTCGGCGATTCTGAAGCGAGAAGGTCGTCTGAACTCAGGCTATAACCTAAAGGTTGTCTTTGGCCGGTACATTGTTACCACCTATCCCAAGCAAAAAGACAAGTATGACCTGGAGGGCTTCCGAAGGTTGATGGGCCAGTCCCGATGCCAAGGCAAATTGGTATCACAGTAAGTCCCCCATTGAACCACCAGATGACACTCGTTTCGTTGATCTGGACTCGACTGATGTAGCTAGGCTCGGGGTACCCAACGAGGCCACACGAATCCTGAATGGTTTGAAGCGAGAAGATAGTGTTTTCGAGCCACCTGGAGTCAACACCAGGTCGCTTGATGATATCAAGCCCACATTCACTTTCGAAGTGTACTCGACCCAGCACAGGTTCACAGCCCACTTGTTTCGTGAAGGTGACGAGACTGTCTTTAGCATGAAGAAGATCCAGTGCTTCCCCCTCCAGGATGAAGATAGCGCCGCGTTTTGCTACAATACACTGTGCTTGGGCAGGTACGTGGGCACTTATCGGTGTACTGGATGAGCAATGCCAGCTAACTTGGAATTTGCCCAGGAACTTCGATTGGAAAATTCAACTAATGAAGGAGAAGCAAGAGTCAGACGAGTCGTACCAATCTCTGAAAGCGTACCTTGCAACTGCACGGATCACGCTTCCATCAACCCCTTCGGACCCGGATCTTGACTTGACCATCTTTCCTCATGTGAACTTGCGCCTCGAAGGCAACGCGCAAGGCATGGCGTTGATAAACGACATCCAGAAGACAGCCATTCGCAGCGTTTACAGCTTCAGATATGGCCTTACGAACTACATCCTGGACTTCGTAATCCGGCGAGGGTGGGAGAGTGTTCGGGACATGACGCTCCGTCATCAGCCATCTTCCACGACCTACTCCATCACTCTCAAAGGCGAGCACTGGGGAGATTACGAAGGGAACAGAGCAACGGATTTCAGTCGGGCTGGACGTGGCTGGGGAGCCGAGCTTGAAGATTTGCTACCGAATAATCCGGGCCATGATGCAACCACTGGCAACAAAAGAGTCGAGGCCCTTGTGCATGTGATCAAGGACATTCACAAGATCTTGGTGGAGGCCTCAGTATATCATTGATACCCTCCCGCTGAAGCTTGCGATTTGTATGCCACATGTCTTTAGATACATCACGCATACTTCTTGTTCGATGAAGATAGCCCCTTCACTGCACATCGTATGCCTCGATGGGATATACCTCTCCACATCACATCTTTTCAGTGGTGGGAGGAAATGTACTGGGCACTGTCGCAACTGGCCTGATTCTAGTCCGTTGTGACTACTATGGCACAACACAACAACACCCCATCCAGATCTGTCGGATTGAGGATTGTATGATACGATGTGGTTCAGTGCTTAGACCGGATCTAAGCATGCAGTAGGCGATAAGATCTCTACGTTAGGTAACGCTACGCCTGTGGCGCCTGCTGCTGTGGTGCGGCGGCCATCTTCTGTCTCAATACTAGATGGAGGAAAAAGCGACGAGTTAGTTTGTTCTTTATGATAGTTGAGTTAATACAAGAAAGCCAAGATTGGCATGCGTCTTACCCTCTTCGATGACCCGCACATTATTGGTCTTGCCCTGGATGATGGAGTCGAGATCCTTGACGTTGGCGCCGATCTCATTCGTCTTGTCCTCGTAGAATTTCGCCGCTGACTTGACGTCCTTCTCGACGTAGAAACCGGTGCCCACATCCACGATGACATGCGATGCGCTCGAGAGCGACCCCTTCACGTACAGAGAGTTGGTAAGGGGTACCAGAACCTGCTTGCCCTCTGCCCTCCCACATCTATCCATCAGCCAAAATATTCACCATCGTTTGTCCCCAACAGTGAACTCCCTGCTTGTACACTAGACTCCCCACCCCCTTTTCTCCTCCCTGGTGCAGCTAGCTTGCTGGCCACAGAAAAGAGAAAAGGCCACGGAGCGCGGCGGAGGGAGGTCGTGAGAGAGAGAATCGGATCGGTTATAGAGGCGTACCTTGGAGGGCGGAGGACTTCCCGTCTTGTTGCTGAACACACCGAAGACACTCGCGGAATTTGGACTGGGCGGCGTGGAGCTGCGTGAAGGACGAGGTGAGATGCTCGAGTTCTTCGTCGAGTTGCTTCTTGACCTGGCTAAGCTGCTGCACGCTCAGAGTGTCCAAGTTGACTGTCGGCCGTCGCCAAAATTAGCTCCCCTGCCATCTGTAGCCCACATGGGTTCGCGGTGCGGCGAGCGAGCGAGCGGCACGAACCTGTTTCGCCTCCTCCACCGGCTTGGCCCGACATCTTGTTGGCTATGCTGTGTCCGGGCTTCTTGTCGTTCCTTGCGTGTACGGTGCTGAAATCAAAGTAGTAGGGGAATATGTGCGGGTGCTTTGTCAACGTATGAAAGACAGGAGGATACGAAGTTATCGCAACACAACAACCAGGAGCCTGTGAGTATACAAATTTTGGAGATTATTTGACGGTGTTTCGATTGCTACTCCGGTTTATTACTTGAAGTGGGGCGGGGCACAGGGAGAGAGCTTTATCCATGTCGACTCCAAATCGTAGCTCCCAAGCTGTCGAGGCCTGACCTACTTTATGTAGGTCGCTCTCTTGTTTCACTACTACATATATGTATGGTTGGATCAGTTTTTTTTTTTTTAACACCGTGAAAACCGTCCCGAGCTGGAAGTTTCCGTATACGTATGGCATTGGTCAAAAGAAGGCATTGTTCATTAGTGACCTATGCTATCATTGTGATTAAGGACCTCATAATACATGTTTTGACAGGCGAGGATTTTCATTGCTATCAAGACGCAGAGAGCCTCTTTAGGCCAGACCATCATGTTCTCCGTGCTCTCGCTGGATGATATCGTCTCTCTCTAGGGAATGCGTGCCGTCATTGAGCACGATGGCCTCGCGGTGGCGCCTCCGCCGTCGCTGCTCCTCGGCGCTCTGCTCCAGGACCCGGGGCACGAACTCGGTCTGGAAGTTCTCCTGCTGTATCTCACCGTTCTCGTCCTCGTTGGACATACTAATCTCCAGGATGACCTTGATACGGTTCCCCGAGGCGCGGTCCTGCGGGCGCAGGCGACCGGCCGAGTCACGGCCAATCAGCTTCGCGTTGCGTAGGGCCCGCCGGCCGATCCGGGCCAGCTTGAGGCGGTGGCAGATGTCGGCGATCCGGTTCTTCCGGAACTTCATGTAGTTGGCGAAGTTGCTCTTGCGCTCCTCTTCCATCTCGCCCCAGTTCTGTCGCACGAGCCACTTTTCGATGAACTTGGCCTTGACCAGCTTGTCCACCCCGTGCTTGTGCAATAGGTCGTGCAGCAGAAGGATACATCGGCGCTCACCGATGTCGCGCAGATAGTATTCGTCGTAGAGAGGGTCGTCCAGCTTGTCCTGGCTGCGGCCGGGGAGGTCGAGGCCCAGCTCGAGACACCGGACCAGTGCAGAGTAGGCCTTCGGGGTGTCCAAGATGCTGAGCGGGTCAAGCAATACGTCCTTCTCCTCTACGGCGAAGGTAATGGCCCGGAGGGACTTCATGCGCTCCTCGTAGTCTTCTCTCGTGATTCCCCAGAGCAGCTGATCCACGATGGAGGGATCGTTGACCGCACGGCCGGCCGCGATCTTAACGGCGGTGTCTCGGATAGAAAAATTGTAATGCGTGATCAGCGAGTTGAGTGTGTCGATCTTGAGCGCGTCCTCGGTCTCCTGTGTGATGTATTGTGTCTTCGGCTGTTGCGGTTTGATTTCGGTTTCGTCGCGGTAGTACTCGAGGATCAGGTGCATCATGCCGACGACGCTGACAGCAGCGACGCCCAGCCCGGCGAAGACCAGGCGCTCATCGCGAACGAACGAGAAGAAGCTCATCTTGCAATCTTCTCATATTGTCAAGAGAAGAAAAGGTAAAGCTCCAGCGCCATCAAGTTCCTAAACACCGATAAGTGCAAGAGGATGCGACAGCAATTTGATGATTGCTCACATCAAAGCCCAGCTTTTTGCGATACAAGGATGCTAGGGAGTCCGATTCAAACCACTGCACTACTGCTCAATTGACATGGATTGATAGGCGAGCTGCCTAGGGGAGTCCACTAATTCGGAACGCATTCCAACACCCTATGGCGTCACTACAGCGTTGGACAGCGCTGGAACAAAAGAATTAACAGCTATCACGTGCTGTCGCGATTCGACAAGACGCCTACGGCGCGATACACACTCTCTAACGCGCTGGTTGCTCGACCAGCGCAGCAGTAATAATTCGAAATCGAATCTTAAACCCGACAACGAAGTCCGAGACACAATTGACCCCATAGCCTTCCGAAACCGACATATCTGATTAAATATCTGATTGAAACCGAATTGCAACAACTTATCGCCCTTTACTGCCCGCCATTATCAGAATATGTCACGCCAAAAACCTGGCTCCCGCTTAGGGGGCGTCGCAAGGGATGACTCGGACGACGAGCTGGGAGTCGACGATCACCCGTGGGAATGGGTTTACGAATCAGCGGGCGAGACGCAGTCGAGCTCGGACAGGGCCGAGTCGGCGCGGAAACGGAAGCGAGACGACCTCTCCGGCAAAATAGTCGGGGCACGCATGGGAACCTTCGAGTGTGGCATCGGCGACTGTGTTTGCTGAAAGCCGAAGGGTCCTCGAACGAAGCATGGGTCGGCATTATCAGCGAATTCGTGGAAGAAGACGAAGACGGCGACAAGGCGGCCACATTCCTGTGGTTCTCGACCGAGAAGGAAATCCGGAATCGGGAGAAGAAGCGGACGGATTCCCTGTGGAACGAGCTCTACATCACCCCTTGGTCGGACGTGAACCCTCTCGCCTCTATTAAATGGAAAGGCGATCATCATGTCACAGCAAAAGTTCACAGAGAAATACCCCAGTGGTAAAATACCACGCAGTTCTTCGGGGTACAACAAGACGTTCATCTGTCGCAGAGGGTGCAACACGAGGACCACAAGCTATACGGAGGAGTTTACCTGGGAAGGCATGTATCAAGGGGAAGACGACTTGCCCAAGCTACTCGAGTTCGTCGAGTCGAAAACCAAAGCAACTAGGAGGCGGCCGAAGGTCGTGGAGGAACCCGCATACGTCGCAGAGCATGACACTCACGACGATGACGAAAAATGGACAGACGACAAGCCCCGGAGTCTGACAGCTACGCCGAAGAAAAGGCAAAAGACGACGAAGGCAGTGACTCCGTCGAATCGTAAACTCGTCATAAAGAAGGCCTTGGAGTTTACGCCCCTAGGCACTCGCATTCTATCTCCCGCTCATCATCAGTCGTCCCCCTTCCAGCTCGCACGAGCACAGCTTCATGTCGCATCCGTGCCCACCAGTCTGCCATGCCGAGAGTACGAGTTCTCTCATGTGTATTCCCACCTCGAAGCAGCTATTACCGACGGATCTGGTGCCTGCATCTACATCTCCGGTACCCCTGGCACGGGGAAAACCGCCACGGTGCGCGAGGTTGTGGCCAAGTTGGACGAGTCTGTGCGGTCCGACGAGTTGGACGACTTCATCTTCGTCGAGATCAACGGCATGAAGATCACGGACCCGCACCAGTCCTACTCGCTCCTCTGGGAGGCGCTGCGCGGCCAGCGCGTGAGCCCGAGCCAGGCCCTGGACCTGCTGGAGCGCGAGTTCAACAACCCGAGCCCGCGCCGTGTCCCCTGCGTCGTGCTTATGGACGAGCTCGACCAGCTCGTGACCAAGAACCAGAGCGTCATGTACAACTTCTTCAACTGGCCCGGGCTGCGGCACTCGCGCCTCATCGTGCTCGCCGTCGCCAATACCATGGACCTGCCCGAGCGCACGCTCAGCAACAAGATCAGCAGTCGCCTGGGCCTGACGCGCATCACGTTTCCGGGCTACAACCACGAGCAGCTCATGAAGATCATCCAGTCGCGCCTCGAGGGCGTCCCGGGCAACATCGTCGAGCCCGACGCCGTCCAGTTCGCCAGCCGCAAGGTCGCCGCCGTGAGCGGCGACGCCCGCCGCGCCCTCGACATCTGCCGGCGCGCCGTCGAGCTTGCCGAGACCGAGGCCAAGAGCCTTTCGGGTGCGGACGCCGGAGGGGACCCGGGCACGCCCAGCAAGCGGGCCAGGGAGAGGGAGAAGAACGGCGAGCCCGAGAAGAACAACAAGAAGATGCCCAACGCCAAGGCCGGCAGGGTCACCATCGCGACCGTCAAGCGCGCCATCAACGAAGCGACCACGAGTCCCATGCAGCAGTACCTCCGCGCCCTGCCGTACGCCTCCAAGCTGGTGCTCGCCGCACTGCTCGTCCGCAACCAGCGCACCGGCCTGCCGGATACTACGTTTGGTGATGTGCAGGAAGAGGTCAAGAAGTCGTTCGCGCTGGACTCGACGAGTCGGCGCGTGCGCCTGCTCACCACGGGACGGCAGGACGACGGGTTACAGGCGGACGGCATGTCAGCCGCAGCAGCACGGCGCAAGCAGGACCTCAAGGGCAGGATGCGGCCGGCGGGAATCAGCGCCGCTACGATAGATCTTACAGGGGCCGGCGTCGTAATCCTAGAGGGGCAGCTACCGGAACGGCCTAGCAAGATACGTCTGGCTGTGGGCGATGAGGAGATCAAACTAGCATTCCGTGACGACCCCGAAATCAGAGCGTTGGGGATAGTGTTTTAGTCCTGCGTAGAAAATTTATATGAATGCTAATAATGAACCACCCAATCGCTGTATAAACTCTGGCATTTTAACAATTGACCATGCGTGGCCTTTTTCGTGGCATCTCTCCCCCTTTATGATTGATTGCCATATCCCATAGCATCCTCATATATCTATTTATACAACGCCGGGCATGTAGTAGTGCCCTGTTCCATATCTAAAACTTCCTCTGGCCTAAAGTTGGCTTCCACTCCAAGGGGTGAGTCTCTTCCGTAGCCTTCTCGTCCTGTTTCCAGATCTTAATGGTCTTGTCTGCCTCGCCTACGATGAGGCGCATGCCCGTAGCATCGAAGGTCGAGCTCATGATGCCGGCCTCGGCGTCGAGGGAACCCGGCTGGGCGATAGAGTCGAGCGACTGGAAGCGGTGGCCCGACTTCCAGTCCCAGAAGCTCATGGAGCCGTTGTCGCCGCCCGAGAAGAGCACGTCCTCGTTGCAGGCCAGGCTGTTGATGATGGAGTTGTGGCCCTCGAAGTTCTGCATGAAGGCGCCCTCGGGGCACTTCCACTGCTTGATGGAGCCCGTGCTGCCCGTCGCGAAGGTGAACTCGGACGGGTGCAGGGCCAGGGCGCGGACGCCCTTCTTGTGGTGTGTGAGGACGCCCATGGTCTTGCCGGCCGCCAGGTCCCACAGCCGCACCGTCGAGTCGAGCGATCCGGTGATGACCTGCGGGTCGGCCGCCTGGCACTTCAAGTCCGCCACTGTGCCCTTGTGGCCTCCAAGCACGTGGATGTTACTCCTGGTCCGCATATCCCAAACTCGAGCAACGCCGTCTCTTCCTCCAGTGACCAGAACGTCCAGGGTAGGGTGTAGCGCAAGTGTGTATACACCACTCAAATGTCCGTGATAATGTCGGATGACCTTGTTTGTTTCTAGATCCCAACACTTGACCATCTTGTCCTCACCGCACGAGAAGAGATAGGGGTGCCGCGGCGACACAGCCAGGCCACGGACCGTCGAGATGTGACCGGTGAGGGTCAGCCTGAGATTGCCCGTAGCCAGGTCCCAGATCTTGATGGTACGGTCGCCCGCACCACTGGCGAACCACTCATTGCCCGGTTCGACGGCCAAGCTCCTCACCCAGCCCAGGTGTCCTGATATGACTCTCATCAGCTTCCACGGCGGGTGCCAGTCGGGCTTGACCATATGCGCAGCCTGGGCTCGAGCGACGCTCAGGGATGTGGATGGGTTGTTGTCTCCCCTCGCCGTTTGCGTGAATGGCGTCTTAGTCCTCTGCACGAGCGCGGTCGAATTTGTTGCCGAGCTCGGCCCGCCACCCACGGCCTTCTTCTCCTCGATCCCCTCGATCAGCTTCATCGTCTTCTGGTCCTCGCCAGCAGCGGCGCCCTCGGCCGGGGCCGGGCCCTTGCCTTTCTTCTTGTTACGCGCCGCGGTCAGGGCGTTGGCCTGCTTCTGGGCCAGGGCGGGCGGCAGCTCGCGCACGTGTGCATACTCGGCGTTCAGACGGACGGACAGGGCCGTCTTCTCGAGCTCGGTGTCGGTGCTCAGCTTTTGGCGCTTCCGCGAGGAACCGCCCTCGGCATCTGCGAACAGCGCTTTGGATTGTCGCGCGTTGTTGTGCACCAGCGCCTTGAGGTCGGGCTGTGCTGCAACCGCCATGGTGGCTGGGTGGGTTCGCCCGTGTCGTCGCGGCGCGTCACTGTATCGAATTTGGCGGCCGAGTTTATTGGGAGTACAGCGATTTGAAATGGCAAATGGGCTGAAGGCGAAGGTGAAGATGCAGGTGTAGGTCGGGACCGCCGAAAGGTATTAATGTGGAAGGTAGGTTGGGCTGGTTGCTGAAGAATTAAGAGAATCTTCTTTCCCTGTTGGCATCGGCTACAGGGTCGATGTACATAAAACTTCATGAACTGATTGATTGATCCAGTTCGGCGCAAGGTCCTGTCCCCACATAACTCTACTTACTCCCCCACATCCACCAAACCACCGTTACTTGCATAGGTGGCCAAGAGGACCGTCACAGATGAACCACTCGAGTCTAATAGAAACAGATTCAAGATCACGAACCTGTACGTATGAATAGAAGCAAGCGTCTGGCTCTGCATACCGAGTTATCTTGACTGTACGTTTGGTAAGTGAAGGATGTTGGCGTGGCCCACAGCTGCCTGCAGCTGACTTGACTAACAAACGAAAGAGCGAAGACGACAACCTACTTACAGCATAGTAGACCATCATTGGACTTATCCGAATAAAAGAACACTTTTTAGTGTCTGATTATATCTAACAACTGAGTGTGACATCCTCATCAGCCATCATGGATAACGACTCGAAATACGCACTGCATGCTGCGGCCCGTGAGGGAAAGTGTACGTTGCCACCTCCCTTGGCACTCACTCTGCTATCTCACATGCCGAAATCGTCACTGATACGCTTTCGTAGTGAGGGTTGTGGAGGCCTTATTGAATGTACGTATGCATAACAAGCAAAACGAGTAGACCCTTCTGAACCGAGTGCTGAAACGCATCGTCAACCAAAAAAAGGCAGACCCGAAGCAGGCACGGAAAAAGGATGACGATGGTCGTTTACCGATCCACTGGGCCGCTTCCTCCAACCAGCTCGAGATCGTGCTGCTCCTGTCACAGCAGAAGGACTTCGACCCGGATGTAGAGGTAAGACACTCCAGTTCTCCTCTTTGGGGAGGACCTTGATTAATAGAACCATCTCGTCAGGATGATGTTGGCTGGACTCCCCTCATGATTGCGGTCAGCGTCAAGGACAACGAGAAGCTGGTCGAGCTTCTCCTATCGAGAGGCGCCGATGTCAACCAGACTAGTGAGTGTCGCCAATCCCTGTTGCCGTGATAGCGCCTAAGTTGACGTGATATACACAGACCACAATGGCCAGGTAGGCATTTCTTTTTCCGCACCTGACTGCAAATGGAACATAAAGTAAACATGCTTGCTTACACAACATCGTGCCGCCGCAGACGGCACTGCACTTCGTGGCATCGAAAAGCAACCTCGAAGTAGCCCGCCTGCTCCTTGACAGCAAACCCCCAGCCTCGGCCGGGTCCGGGATAAGCGCGGCCAGTACGCCCTGCACCGGGCCGCCGCCGTCGGCTCCGTACCCATGGTGAACCTGCTCCTGAAGAACAAGAGCCCCCTGAACGCCACCGACAGCGCGGGCTACACGGCCTTGCACCACGCCGTCGCCGAGGGACACGGTACGTGACAGGCAGTCAGACGACGTTGGCTTCAGATACCTCACCTACTGAGGATGCGGATGTTGTTGTTGTTGCTGATAACGTCTTACGATATATAGGGGCCACTGCTGTAGCACTGCTGAAGGCCGGAGCCGACACCGACAAGCGCGATACGGACGGCTTTCTAGCTCTTGATCTTGCCCCAGATAAGGAAGTAAGTCTTGATCGTCGTTTTTACCTACACCAAAAACATAGCACGAAACTGACGCCCTTGGTAAATCTAGGTGCGTAAGTACATCGAGCGCGAGGCGGAAAATGAAGGCATTGAGTTATAGATGGTATCTAGCAAGGGGTAAATGGCTTATATACCGCCCCAGTGACAACACCATAAGAGCGCAACCTAGCTGGGAGATGCAGGATGTGGTAGGATGGATGGACTCAGGTATCAAGGCTGGTTATAGTAAACAAAAGCACCTCTCCTGCTACTATTTAATCGTACGCTCCACTAAATCCCTATACATGCCCTTGACGTCCTCGACGTCCGCCCGTAGCTCCTCGACCAGCTCGCTCTTCTCACCAAGCATCTCTAGCGTGGTTTGGTATCTCTCGTTGATCTCGGTCACCTCCTTCTCCAGATCCTCCACCTTTTTGGTCGCCGCCTTGCCAGATTCGACCTCCTTAATGAGTGCTACGATCTCGGTCCGCGCCTCGTCTCGCTGGGCCGATATGCGCGCCAGCTCCTCCTTGGCCGCCACCCTCTCGCTCTCTAGGCGTCGCACTGCAGCACTCATTCTCTCCACGAGCTGCACAGACGGGCCGGCGCCTGCGGTAGAGACGGAGACCACGTCCTGCATCATATTATGCGGGGAACCCGGCGTCTCCAGGTTGTCAAATGAATCCTCGCGCTCGAGACCGGGATGCGGGGTCCCTGTAGGTGACCTTATGAGCTCCTCGCCAAGTAGCGGCGGTGGAGTCCCGGTGAGCCGAGGGGGGCCCGATAATATCGAGGGCCGTGAGGGAGGCTGATGCGAGGGCCGCCGAGCCGACAGCGGGCGCTCAATCGAGAGGGGGTCCCCATTTGCTCGATGGTGCGGAGGGCTTGCGAAATTTAGTAGATAAGCTTTGCAGGCCGAGGTAATCGGTACTGAAGGTTCTCTGTGTCGCTGATAGTAAAGGCGATGCCGGCCGACTGTTGTTGTTTCTTAGGGCAACTTCATCCAACCAGGGTCGGCGATCAGCCCCTGGCCTGTCCGCCGCCTCCTCCTTCCAGGACGATTTTTGCTTTTCAAAGTCGGCTTTCGCTTCGGCCAATGCAGCCTCGGCTTCCTCTGCTCGTTTGCGGAGCGACTCTAGTTGGGATTGGTGATCAGACAAGTCTTTTTGCACACTAGGGAGTTTCGTCTTGGCTTCTTCTAATTCTTCCTCCTGGCGTTTGGCGCGTGAGGCCTATAGACAAGTTAGTTGCTGCGTAATTGAACTGTACGAGTATGCGATGATGTAAACTTACTGCTTCGCGAGCCTTCCTCCTCATCTCCGACTCACGTTTCAACGCCTCGTCTCTTTCCCTTTCTAGACTGGCAGCTCGCGCTACTAATGATGCTTCCATGCCCTGCCAGTTCTCACTTGCTATCGAGTATTGCGTTTGCAATGTCTCGATTTGGCGAAGTAGCTTAGCCTGTGCGTCACCGACGGCCCCTGAAGAGGCTTCCTCAGCTGTGGCGCGAAGAGCCTCAAGTTTGCTCTCGAGCACCTGCACCTCTCCTCTCAGCTCGACCTCAACAGCACGCGCACGCTCAAATGCCCTCTCGGACTTTTCCTTCAGCTCTGCAGCTTGCGTCTTTGCTCTAACCGCAAGGAGGTTCTTCTCTACTTCTAGAGTCGCCACTGTCTCCTCTAGCTCTTTAATCTTTGACTGACCTGCTTCTCGGATTTGGTCATTGACCTTTGCTGCCATGCTCTTGGCGCGTTCTGATTCTTCTTGAACCTGAGACTTGAGTTCTGCTCTCGTCGCATCCTTGGAGGCTATGGTGGACTTCAGCTTGTCCATGTCCTTTTTCAGCTGACCGATTGTCTTTTGCGACTCGTCGTTGGTCTTCTTCACGCCGTCAGCCGCCTGAAGGGCTTCGCGGAGGCCACTGAGCTCCTTTTCTGCCTTTGAACGCCATATCTTCTGCTCGTTGGATTCGTTCTCGTCCGCAGCTACCTGGACACGGAGCTTTTTGATGACAGCGCGGAGTTTTTGTTCGTTACCCGCAAGCTTCTGGCCTTCTTCCAGCAAGCCTGCGATCTGCTGATCTTTCTCCGCCAGTTTTTTCTCCAGGCTGCCGCCTGGCGCAGATGACGCATCTTTTCGCGCCGACTCGGCTGCTTGACGGGCCAGGTACTGTAATTTGGCTTGCAGGGCGTCCACTTGTTCGACTTGGCTATGGAGCTCCTCTTGGTGCTGTGCTTGGGTCTCCTCCAACCTGTTTTCTAGCTCACGTATTCGCTTCTCATAGAGATCTAGAGACGATACCATCTTCTCGCTTGCTGCAACGCTAATAGAAACCGTATCGTTTCTCTTATGGGATGTAAAAGTAGCTGGTGTTCCGCCGCCCTCGAAGCGGTCTTCTTGGACCGACGGCCGCGGAGAATCTTGCGGGGTTGTCGCGACATTGGATACCTGTGTTGTTGGTTGCGACCTGCCTTCCCCCTTTCCATTTTCGGTCTCATCCTGGGCCGTACTGGAGTCTTCCTTCGATAAGCTGGACCGCGGCGCTTGTGAAGCAGCATCGGCACCGGCAAGATCGACACTCGCACGAGGGCTTTGTTTCGCGGAAGAAGCTTCGATGCTCGTTCGTTGTGGCCGAACAGGCGAGGCCTCCGAACGAGGGCTTCCAGCAGTCGAAGCAGCGTTCTTGGCGGCAACTGCTCTGGCCAGCCTCTCTTGTAATCTATCATTGGCCGACTTGGCCGTTGTTGTGGTGGTCTTGTTTGTCGAAGCAGCGGACGCAGGGCGCGAGGGCGGTTGCGACGATGGCTTTCCGTCCCCTTCTTCCTCGGCCAGGATATTATCGAGTCGCGATTCGACGTTGGCAACGGCCTGTTGAAGGAAGGAGCCCCATTTGGAAGATTTGGCCGGAGCAGACATTGTCGACGATTTTATGTCGGGACCAGGCCGGGTGGCTCTATGGTACTGGTAAAGTGCCGTAGTTTGTGCGTCGTATTAGTAGGCGTCATGCACAGGGATCTTTCGCGAACAAGGTCGATTGCAATAGCGACGCATCGTTTATAGGAGCCGGAGCAGAGATGGGACTCGAAGTTGGCTGGGTTCAGTTGGCCCAGTGTGTGCGAGGCCGAGTTGTGTCACGGTGATCTGAAAATGTCTTGCTGGCCTCAAAGTTCTGACAAGCAGGTGCAAGTGGTCTTACGTTGCGGCCGGGTGCGATTGCGTGTCCCAAGAACCTGTACGGTACCGAAAACACGTTGCGCACTCCCCCTCCCGTCTAATTCCCTGGTAAAAAACAGACAATTGACTGCCCAATTCCAGCCGGAATGAACAGAGTGCACTTCTTGTAGATCGAGTAACGGACTTGATGTTGAGGTATGTCAATACCTTCCATGCCTGACTGACGTTGACGTGCCTTTTCCCACCTGGATGGATCGAAATCCAACGTTCGGTACGTACCTTCTCCGTAGGGTACCTGGGTCTGCGAGCTGAAGACAGCCTGACAGGCTCACAGTACTGCCTGCTAGTCTACATACCTAGGCTGACTGCATGTGAGAATCCTACTAACCCTACCTGTGACCAACGCGATTATATGGATCTGTATTAAACTTGCAGTGTTTATTACTGCCATGACTGATCAATTTACTTACAGAAATATTGAATGTTTATCAGCATACATCACTGATGACCTGCTGTATAGGTACATGTAGTATGTATTGACATAACATTAGTACGCGGGCAGCGGGGTGCGAGTCGTTGGAGGCTCCCACTTCCACTCCCACTGCCTTCCGCAGTTTCCGCTCCATGCTGCGGATGTCAGCCGAGTAGACACTAACTAATAGGTCTTTCGTGCTGCAAAGGGTTGGCCGTCGACAAATCGATGCTTCTATTTTTATGGGGTTTGAGCTGCTTGCAATTGTACATCAGATAAGGTATTAGGTAGCACAAAACCTACATAACGCCCGATTTGTCGCTACATCGGTCTATCGTGTCGGTGGTGCAATGACGCAAAATCATCCATTTCCACTAAGGCTGAGTTCCTGGTCGAGAAGGGTAGGCTAAGGCGACCTACCCGTTTAGGTGGTTGGTTACATCGAAAAGTAAAGTAATCCAACAGCGGCATGCAGCTTGGGTTCCATTTGAAGAAGAATGAAAAACCGAAAGTAAGCCATAACGTGGTTTACCACTGAGTCGGCCATATCACTAAGTCGGCCACTCTTTCCACATCTCACTACTTCTATATAAATTAATTCAACCCTAACGCTCTAAGTTAATTAAAATTACTCTCTATCCGATTCGCTACTCAATTCTATATCCTTTTCACATGTTCGCGCATTATGACCTGTTTCGCCGCAGATACCACAGCGCCTTCCACCGGTCGCCCTCCGCTTCGACGGACCCCCCGTTCCGCATTCATTAGTCACTGGACGCTTCCCTTTTGCCTTCTCGTCCTGTAGCTCTTGAGATTCCTGTATAGTAAGGGCTCCTCCAAGCTGGACGCGCGATTTTTGAGCTCTCCGGCGCTTAGAAAGTGCCAAATTGGCCTCCTGTAAGGTGCGTATTCGATCCTCCATAAGGGTCATCTTATGCACTACTGCATGCATACTTTTCGTTATTTGGTCTATAGCATCTAAAATTGGCGTCGGGGAGCTTTTTTGATGGGCAGAGACCCTACTTTTGATAAAAGTAGAGTGTCTAGTCGTCTGTTGAGGGTTGGACGGCGTCTGGGGGTTGTAGGTACTGGCCGTCCCCGGACGCGACGGGCTAGGTGTAGGCGTCCGAAGACGCACATCCAGCTTGCTAATTATCTCGTCCGGGCAGTGAGGTACTAAACCAGATGCGCTGAATCTAGATTTAATGTTGTTTTCCCTAAAAAACAGTAAAATGCGCGGCCTTGAAAGCGATAAAGAACTCTAGCTTCGTAATGTGGTTTATCGACGCCTTGATGAATAGCTCGATTTCTTTCGAATAGGCACGCTTTAACGGCGAATAAAGTGCCACATCTAGAGGCTGGAGTAGGTGGGAGGAGTGGGGAGGCATACTAAGCGTAATAATGCCGTTGTTCTTGCAGTATTCCTCGAATTCGGCCGAAATATGGCTTTCGTGACCGTCTAGGATCAAGAGGCGATAGGGGCCCTTCGTCCGCGCTTTAGTATGCTTATCGAAGTGCCGAATCCAGTCTAAGCCCGTCTCGTTGTCGGTCCAGCCGTTGGAAGTCGGTTTGATCACCCAATCGCCCGGTAGGTCGCATTCGCGAGACCAGTTTGCGAGGTGATATTGGCCTTGAACGATCAAGAACGGCGGAATGCACCAGCCTTGCGAATTGATACATTCAATGGTCGTTGACCATTCCCGATTACTAGGCTGGACCGACTTCGCCTTCCCACGACGATCGGCGCGTGTTACGACGAGTGTTGACCCGATCATGCCCATCATGAAGCCGGTCTCGTTAAAATTCCACATGTCTTCGTCCAGGATGCCGTATTTGGTCTTGATATTCGCGACCAGCGCGAACCAGCCGGAAATAACACCTGTATCTTCGCAAAGAGCCCTCTGGTAATCGTATCGACGGTTCATTCGGGTCTTGAGGTCCGGGTTGCGGTCGATAAAGCGTCTGACCCAGTGCTTGCCGACGCGGTCGCCGCCGCGCGATTCTGAGGAGATTGGCCATATCTCCCACAACACTAATATTGAGAGGCATCCCTCGGGTATCTAGATCAATTATATGATTGCGAAGCACCTCCTCTTTAACTGGATCTAATTTATATTATAGATGTCGGATTTCGCGTCGAGGTTCGGTACCGCGGAGTCGGTCGCCTAGAGTAGCTCGGGGGACGTCGTACACTTTCGCAGCAGCTCTTTGGCTAATTCGATTCAGACCTTCTCGCGTCGCTTGAATTGCTAAAACGATACGATCTTCTCTTGATTGAATCGGCATTGTGGTTATAGAGATATTACGTGTTAAAGTTTAATTACGTAGGTCGGAAGAAAGAGTGGCCGACTTAGTGACATGGCCGACTCAGTGGTAAACCACGTTATAGTAATCAAGGGAATAATCGTACAAAAGACAGCTATACTTACTTGCATTTCTAAGCTGGATACCACCAACTACCTACAATCAATCAATGGGTCTTCTTACATCAGAGCCATGGGTTTGGCAGAATTCCTTTCCTGGAACCAGGACTATGTAGAGACTGGAGTCTACTTCCTGGCCGTACGCAGGCCCTCCATCAATCAATCCAGTTTTCCAACCGGGTCCCGCAACGACTGTCGAATTACTCGCCTCATATATACTACATGTGCTCTCGCCGGATACCTCGGTCCATAGTCCAATTCCATATATATTATTTTCGGATGCCATACCGGACACTCAACTTTTTCAATACTCGCAGCCCTTAATTTGCTGAGTCGATGCGATGGTAGAGAAACCCCAACGAAACTAGAGATCCACAAACTGTCAAGTCGGAGCCTCTGCAATCCTTCGGGGCACGCACACGCTCTCTATCTCAGCTTCGGCACCAACAATTCAAGCCGACGCCGGGAACCTCTCCCACATATCCAAATCCAAAACCAAGCCAGCACTAGAATCAGCCTTGTACCCGTTGTCAGTGCTGTCCTGGGCTTAGTACAAGACTGGACGCTACCAAGGTTCCCTAGCCTTACAGTAGACACGAAAACTCACGCATCGTCACATCTACACCTGGAGTAATAGCTGGCTCTCTCCCAAGTTGACCCCTGCAATGGATACTCTTTTCTCTCTTGGGATACCCTATCGTGAGCCGGGGCTCGAAGGTTGGTGGGGAGAAAAGACTGTGACCTTGAATTTCTGCGAAGAGGTGAGTATCTCCATCTAGAATCATATGCCCCTATCTGGTACTGACCATCCTCGCAGGACTATGTGATGAGCCATTATGTCGCTGAGGTTTGCAATGTAAGTAGTGAGCTGGGCAGCCGACCAGGGAGGCAATCACGCTAATTAAATTGGCCATGCCAAAGACGTTGACGAACGCGCTCTTCATCTGGTTGGGATATAAAGGCATAAGAGATTGCATCAAATATTCACACCCTTGGATCTTCTTTGTGGCCTTCATGGGCTACACCGTTGTCGGTGTGGGCTCTACCTTCTTTCACGCCACTCTGAAATGTAAGTTTTCTCCTTTTTCTTCTTGGATCTCACTCATCATCTAGGGTGAGTTGTGCAACAGTAAATCCCCGTCTAACTAACAGACTTCAGATCCTATGCAGTTGGTCGACGAGCTGTCCATGATTTATACGACATGCTTTATGTGTTATGCTACCTTTTCCTATGGGAGAAGTAGAGGCATCTCGGCTATGCTGGGAGTGGCTCTTGTTGGCCTCTCCTATTACATCACGGTATGCACTTGGCCATTTACCTCTTCAATGGAATCATCGCAGCTCACTAGGGAATTCAGGAGAGGTACTATCGCACCAAAGACCCTCAGTTTCACCAGGATGCGTACGGTGTCTTGACTGCCATCGTTGTGTTTTCGAACATGTATATCATTGAGAAACAAGTACGGCCAGCTCTCAAAGCGCGGCAAGAGAAGAGGGCCCCGAATCCCGCCGTACTGCCAGCGGATGCCATTGTCAATCAGATGTGGGTTATGGTTATTACTGGTCAGTAATCTGAAAACACATCTATGCACACTTACTCATACTGACCTCGTCGGCACAGGTCTCGCCATCTTCCTGGGTGGGTTCTTGGTCTGGAATCTAGACAACATGTACTGCCAAACCATTACCAGATGGAGACGCCAGATCGGGCTTCCCCTTGCCATGTTGCTAGAGGGTCACGCCTGGTGGCACCTGATGACAGGAATTGGTAAGTGCTAGAGTTACCCTTCTTGCTACATTCATCGTGCCTCGCTAACAGTTTTGTAGGTGGTAAGTAACGACAACTCCATTGCGATCATTGCTTCGTCGAACGCCCCCGCGCACATTCCCTCATGATATTTTGGTTTACTGACTGAATTCGATGACTAGCTTACTATTACATCTCCTGGCGTGTATGGATCCACCGCTGCTTGGACGGAGACGAGGACAAGTTCCAGCTGAAATGGCCCTCTGTATGGAGGATGCCTGAAGTTGTGGCCATCCAAGAAGCCCAGAACCAGAACGGCACGGCATCCAAGAAGCACCAGTGAGCAATTCTCCAATCGCCGCCTAGGCAGTTGCAAGCAAGGGGTCGACTACCTATAACAAGAACATGCTAACGCACACGGCGGATACAAAAGGAGTTGAAGGCGATGCAGTTATGAGCTACTGGCGTTTCATCTATCGGGGACAGGGATAGATATATAAACCAACGGGAGCATAGAAGAGCTAAACACCCATCTATAGATTATCTAGATACTATCTTATCTTATAGAACCTGGTATAGTTTTGGAGTATGACGATGGGATAGAGAAAAAAAGAGCACCGATGGAACAATGACACAGTACCCCTGGGTTGAATTCTCCCTAAAATGGCATTCAGTAATTGAAGTTTATCACCATGTTTGACACCTGGCTCAATGAATGCTTGATCATAAATGTTCGATCAGGCAGTGACATCAGGACAGTGCGTTAAGTAAGCGAAACACGGCTGTTCACACTGTCTGCAGCTTAGCTACCAGATCATCAACCCCACCAACAAAACCACCACATGCATTCATCTGCCTCGTGAATAGGTAGATAGAGCCTCACTCAACCCCCCAATACAGAGGTACCGAAAAATCACACATTTATCTGGCGTGCATGCAAGATGTCGATCTCCAATGAGGCGCTTCAGAAGGTACGATGCCCTCTGATACACGCACCCGATCTTATGGCCAACGGCATCAAAAACTGACTGATGGTGTTTCTTACCCGTGAAATCAGCTGGTGCGGGAAATTGAATCCCAGTCCATCGTGGCCCAGCAGCAGATAGCCCTCGTCCGCACCCAGCAGGCCTCCAAGCAGAGGGAGATGCGGATGGCACAGCTGACGCGCAGCGAGATCGCGTCGCTGCCCAAAGACACAGGCGTCTACGAAGGCGTCGGCAAGATGTATGTTGTGTGAAACAAACTTACCAATGACAACTTCCCCTTCCCGGGACGGACTAATCACATGAAAAACAACAGGTTCGTAGCATTACCAGTCTCGAGTCTCAACGAGAAGCTGGAGAGCCAGATCACGAATGCGCAGAAGGAGGTGAGGGGCTCGGCAAGAAGCTGACCTCGCTCGAAATCACCCAGAAGAACAGCAAGGAGCACATCGACAGGATGCTACGGGGCAGTGCCGCAGCGGCCTCGTGAGATGGCGCGCAACTGAACAGGGCAAAGAAAACCCAACACCCAGCACCTCTCTCAAGCAAGGAGTAACAAACATCTGACCTCCCTCCTATCGCCCATCACGCCCTACCTACCCAGCGAGATGTTGATTGCCAAACACGCCATTTCCAGTACTGGCTGGCATGTATGATGAGAATGAAGAACGTATCACACGTGCAGCAAACCAAGGTCTTGGCAGGGGAGGAGTTAGCAAGCAGTTTCACGGATGCCTGTTCCATTACAGCCAGGAATTCACAGTTTGTTGACGCCGGCGTTCTATTGACGAGGGCATGAAGCTTTCGAGAGCAGCGGATCTCGCCATCACCATAGCTCCTATCAATCGAATCTACCATCTACCGGTCACTATGTATGCAACAAGTACAAGCGAATGGAGACTTTCATAATCCTGGCATCTCCCAACGCGATTCGCCCCGCAAACCGCTGACTGTATTTGTGCAAGTGCTTATCTTGTACAATAAGTGAAGACGGCTACGCGGCACGTGGACACCATGCAGTCGGCGGGTAAGGTTCAGTCTCAGATTCGAGCGACACAAAAGTTGGGTAGAGAGAAGCGGGAAGAGACAGGCAGTATCACCAGAAAGATCGATACCCCAAGTGCGGTCTAGATGTCTGTACTTCGTAGACCGAGTAGAGTGCCTCTCAACCCAACTTGCATCTTTAAGGCCGCCAGCGAAACTAATTACCATCGTCCGTGGCGAGGTCACGGGCTCGCCGACATGCGCCGCTGTTTAGCACTGCATCAGCCCTGTGAGACGCTTGTCACTATTCTGCTCCCGACCTACTGGCGACGTTGACAATCCCGTTGAGCGGTTTGCATCGTAGTACGAAGTAACCCCCTTCTCGTACGTTACCGAGACATGCGATATGTAGTCAAGTTCTCTTTCCCTCATATCTGTTGTTGTTATTATTAATCATATTACGAGTCAAACATTGACAGGTAAGTTCGGTCAAAGAAAGGACTGGACAGTAACAACTCACCAGCCGGCTCCTCCATGGACTCCATGTCGCGGCATGCCGAAAACGCTCATTGCTCACGTTGCTTTCCAGCCCCCAAATTTGACCCCTCCATCATTGGGTCTTCGTCCGTCCGCCGCTGGGATGATCCCCACCCACCACGCTACTACAACAACTCAGCCCTTCCTGCTGGGTTTCGACGTTAGCGCTCACGCAGGAAGAAAGCTATTTTTGGGCCCCCAACTCCTCCTCTGAGAGTCCTCTCTCAAGCATCTTAGCCAGTGACTTAAGCCGGCTGTAGTCTCTGACTTAAAGAGCCCCTTACGAAGGTACCACCTTGCGCCGCCTCTTTACCCTCTCCCGGCGTTCTCATAGGGCCTCCCACCCCCTTCCCTGCCCATTGTATCCATCCAGCCAGCCAGCGAAGCTGAAGATTTGGGCGTGGTGTGTGGTGGCAGCCATGTATGGAATGTAGCTGCGTCTGCCACCCGATCGTCGCCCCACACTTGCTCGCTCGCCCATGTACTACTATACCGACATTGGGAGTGAGAGAGGCCTTCGAGGCTAGAGGAGAGGGAGGCCAGGTGATTTGCCCTGTCGCCCTTAGACGCAGGCGCCAGCCAAACCGACCACCCCGTAGTACCGGTACTATTCTCATGCAGGACAGTAAGATGAGGGACCTTCTGGTGCATATCAAGTGGCGCAAGATGCCTGCCGTCTCCCTTCCTCCTACTGGTAGGAGACCAGTCATGCCGGTAGCGTAAGTGTGTTAAGTATGGGTATGTAAGTGTTATGCAGCTTGTCCGCTGTTGCTCCCGGGCCTGATAAATGGGCAGAGACACCCCCGCTTATGGTAAGTCTGACCCTATTGCTGACATTCTTTTCTTTCCTTCTCACAGCCCCCCCAAACATCTAAAAATCTCCTCTTGCTTTGCCAAACTGGACAGTTCGAGTGTAATCCTGAGCTTCAGCTCCAACTAAAACCGTTTTTGATTTGAGTCGGGATTGCTTCCCCCTTATATATATATATATACATATACATACCTATACCCTGTGTGGATTTGTGTGGGGCAACACTTACACATAGTTATACATACTCACATATTGCCTGCTTCTGCTGCTTCTGCTGCCCACCATGAGCAGATACAGCCGCTACTCCGACGACGACTCGGACTTTGACGTCCACATCTCGCGCGAGCGCCATCGTGCCAGGTCGCCTGCACCACCGGTCCGAAGCCCAGTTCACTATGTCCAAGCTAGGCCTGCTGAGCGCCGACCCTACTGGGAAGGAGACCGCGACCTCTTAGACCGCGACCGCTTCCTGGTGCCGGCACAGGAGCGCATGGTTGTGACCACCCGCTCCCGTTCTCGGGATCGCCGGTCCCGTCGCGGCAGTTCTCCCGCGTCACCGCCCCCGCCGCCACCCCAGCAGGCGGCTCCCCCATCATCGTCAATAACCGCATTTACAACCACTCGGACGACTCCGACTTCGATTCTGACTCGTACTCGTCGGGCTCGCGACGGCAGCGGCGGATGCAGGTGGCACGTCCTCGCGGCTCGCGCTCGCGGGCTGGCTCTTCCACGTACTACCGCGAGCGCGAGCGCGAGCGTGACGGCATCGAGAACGCCCGTCGCGAGTACGAGCGCGAGCTGGAGCTGTCGCGGCATCAGTACGACCTGGAGCACGCGCAGCAGGAGCTCAAGGAGCTCAAGCTGAAGGAGAAGATCGACGCCGACGAGCGACGGATACATAAGTCGGTCAAGGAGGAGGAGGAGCTGCGCAGCGCCAAGAAGGAACTCGACGAGATCCGGCGCGCGCGGCAACGCGAGGAGGATGAGCGCCGTATCAAGCAGAAGCTAGAGCTGCAGCGCCTTAAGGAGGAGGAGGAGGCGCTCGCCGAGAAGAAGCGACGAGACAAGGAGGCCAAAGACGCCGTCGAGCGCTACAAGAAGGAGGAAGCAGAGCGCGCGCTCCGGGAGAAGGAGGAGGCCGAGGAGCGCGACCGCGAATACAAGCACAAGATGCAGGAGCATCTCCTCAAGTCGGGTCTCAGTGACAAGGAGATCAACGCCATCCTCGCCGGCAAGAAGATCGAGAAAGAGGAAAAGAAGAAAAAAGAAAAGGAGGAGGCGATGATGATGCAACCATACCCTCAACCATATCCTCAGCCATACCCCCAGCCATACCCCGCCCAACACGAGCACGAGCGCCCTACGTATACCAAGATGGCGCGGAGGCATTTGTCGCTGGAGACGCTGCGGGTGTACGGCATGGACTATCAGTTGGACCAGGTAAGCCGGAAATATGCCACGAACTCCCCCGCTCTCATCCCAACTGAGAGAAAGCATGATGATATCATTACTAACGTGTCTTGTCCCCGCTCACAGGACCCTGAATACGTCCTAATCAAACGTTGGGTGCCCGAGGCCGAGCAGGATATGCTCTGGCGCCACACCAAAATCATTCGTGAGGAGCGGTCCGGCAAGCTCATCATGACCATCAAAGACAAGGAGCACCGCCACAAACATCTCGAGCCCGAATTCGAATGGGTGCGCAAGAAGGAGAGAAGACGAAGCAAGTCGCCCTCTTTGCTGATGTATCTTGCTGGTGCCAAGCCTGCGTGAAAAAGGGCGGTGGATAAATTAGAATGAACAATGAGGTCAGAGTTTAAGGAGTTGGGGAATGATTTTGTGCTTTTAATTTTCTGAGACACCTTTGAACCACGGCGAGCTCCTGCTTCTTCTGCTACGCACGTGGGGATATCTTCCAGTCGGGGTGAAGTTTTGGCGACAAGAATCGATGAGAGCTGAGAAGCTTGGGTATATTGATTGTGATAGATGGCTTTTTTTCTTTTGGGGCTTCTCACGAGGAGAGGCTCGCAGCAAAACCTTTTAGCGAGAAGAGTGGGTGCGAATGTATGGCTTCGCTTAGGTCTCGCCGCTTTACAGTGTTCGTTAGTACATTATTATACATGTCCGTTCTTCTCCATTCGCCTGTGGCTATCCCAAGTCGTCTCAGCCCTACGGACCAGCTCTTCATAAAGCATCCAGGCGAGTGCTGAGCTGATGGCTTTGCGCGTCATGCGCAGCGCCAGGCCATCATATAGGGCTTTCACCCCTTCCTCTGTCACCATCTTTCGTGCTGCCTGTAGTGTATTCCGGTAGTCGTGTGGCTGAAGTTGGATGCGCGTCTTAATGGCATCAAATGGATTCGTAAGGAAAGAACACGTTGCGCTTGCCATGGCCCCCGAACTGAAGTTGATCGATGCCGAGAGAGTTGAGCCCATCGTGGTCGCAGCTGTCGCCGCTAACCCTTTCTCATCCCTGCCTGCCTTGCTATAGAAGGCGCTAAGATGTTTCTTAAACTGCTCGTAGAACAGGACGTAAAAGCCGGCGTATGGGGCATCCCGCACCGCCGTCGCGCCGAACCCGGAGAAGAAACCGCGCAACCGCTCTGTCCTGTAAATATCACGTGCTGCGCCCGCCATCGACTTGTAGGCGTAGAGGTTTGATTCGTAGCGGACCTTGAGCACGGTCAAGGGCATCAGTACGAAACCGGCGAACGCTCTGGCCGCGGCTCCGGACATCAGGTTTGCCGAATGGGATAACTTGGGGAGGGATGAGGAGTGCGAGCCAGAGCCCGAGATTGGCGCTGCCGCATGCTGCCGGATGGTGTTGAGAGTGGTAAAGTAGACTGCGGAGCCGAAGCCCGTACGTAGGGTCGATGGGACAGTACCCCTCCAGAAGGCGGCTATGGCATTGGGCGACTTGGCGATCTCGCGGATCGTCGCACGTATGGATTGCGACCCAGACTGCTGGACACGGGTCTTCAGAAGGTCGATGGGCTGCAAGAGAAATAGCACCGGATGTTCCGGAGGATAGACCGGCGATAAAATGGAAAGCTAGGCAGATACTTAGGTCAGTCTAAGTTCTACCCGTCAGAGAAGGCCCGCGTCGATTTGCAGAGGCAAGCTGGGGGGATTTACTTTTACTCGAAGAGACCTGTTGGTGCCAGGGCTTTGCGACATATCGGGCTCAGTGCTGCCGAGGCAGAGGTCGTTCAGAGGAGCAGGCCCATTCGTTTCATAAATCCTGGGGCAAAGGTACGGCCGTCCAGTTCAGCATCCCAACAAAGAGCAGCTGAGCCAGTCAGTCGAAAAGGGCAACGCTCAGACTAATCTTGCGAATACTATGAGGCGGGCAGGACGGACTTTTAGCTGCAAGTTCCTTCCAACAACCATCGAAAAGTTAAAAGTGGGACCAAAAGCTGATGTCATGCACACATTGCAGCTTCCCATTCGCTATTGCACATCGAACCTAATGCATACTTCCTATCCCTATTACTGAGTACACAGCATATCTACCACCGAGTGTATATAGTGTTTAGATTCATACCAAGATCTGAAGCATGACTGACTATTTAGTTAGCTTAATACAGCATCATCGTGGGATAAGGCGACATTCTCGACACTGGTGTAAGTCGTCACCCATCTTTGAATCGCAAAAACTAGCCAATTATTTGCCAATTATTCATTTTTGTTAGGCCTTGACAGCGATATCAGGGTTGCTTTTGTTGTCTTTGGAGCCTACTATGGACTCCAAGCGCCCAGCCATGATGCGGTGCCTCTTGACAACCTCGACCCATTCCTCTTCTTGCTCTTGTCCTACGTCCAAGCTGGCGAGCATGACGCCAAAGTCGCCCCCGAGTCTGCCTAAACTTCCTGCGCAGTACAGGACCTGGGTCAGCAGGCTGTCGCGTGAAGTCTGGTCCTTGACATTTGGTAAATATATCCGTAGAGTTTCCATGAGCATTTCTACCAAATGGAAAGGAAAGGTCGAAAGTGCTGACGGCATTGGCTGCAACGGATCAAGCTCGTCTTCCTTTGCCGCCCCTGCGCTCGACTGTGGGTTGGAGGCGGGAAATATGCTCCTAAACATGGACACTATCGCAAAACTCTGCTCCCTGAAGATCTCAATGTAGCGTTTGAGATAGCGCTCCGTTTGCTGCCCCCCAGACCACGCGCTGCCAGTAGAGGCCTGCTGTTGGCGTGTCTTTTCCTGGTCTGCCAGGTCTCTCAGCGGTTCCAGGGCAGCCAACATGTTCATGAGGGTGGCTAAGCGACACACGAGGAATAGCGCTCCAAGGCCACCACCATTGCCTGTCGCGCTAGCGGGGTCCAGTTCTGGAATGACTCGGCGGAGCCAGCTGATGGTGCGCAGTGCGGACGCAAGCTTTAATCCAGGAGCTCTTAGACTGGAAATCAGATTCGTGGCCATGGTTTGCATTACCTCTTCCGCCTGCGTCGAAACTGAGACGACCAGATGGGACTCTGGATACAGGGAGTGCAGCCTCCTGATGTGTCCATTGAGATCAGGGCAGGTGTGTAGTTGGCTGCAGCAGACGAGGAGCCGGTTGTTATGGCAGATGAAAGAAGAGTCGGAAGCTCAAGCACGTCTACGAGTCGTTCGACATTTCTCGAGAGCAGCAGGGCGCGTTTGCGGGAATTTAGCATCTCATTCTCGCCCGACTTGTGATAAGTTGTGGAGAAGCGTACGGCTTCATTGTCCAGCTTCAGTATTCCCGACTTCAAGTCGCTTGTAGAGGTGGCCAGGGCTGGCAAAGCAGTCCGCAGATCGGCATGATTGGAAGCCGATTCTATGATAGACTTGTGAGACCTTTTTGATAGCGCTTGCAAGGAGAGAAGCAGAGAATGTGAGGTTTGGGCCAATGCTTGCGGCTGTTCCGACTCGATGGCCGAAAGCGGTGACGAGGCCAAGCTGGTGAGATATTCCAAAGCAACGGGCTCAGCGTTTGGCGTGGGGCTCTGCCCTCGCCCGGCTGGCCGCAGCAGATCATATAACAGATCCGCCATATTGTGTGATCTCTAGCCTGGCTGGACTTGCTGGCGCAGTGGAAGCGCAAGGAGGATGGCGATATGCCGGAATCGTCAAACGGCCAACAACCCAGTTCACCCGCGCCCCCAATGATCCAGCCGGGCGGCGCTGAAGCAGACCCCTTTCCTGGCAGAAGTCAAGCAGTCGTGACCTCCAGCAGCAAATGACCTCGTCGAGAGATGTATGCCGGAGCAGGCTGACTTTGGACTGCTGGATCTATCTGGATTGGACCGGCTCGGTAGGAACCCGGCATCAATGCTTAAGATGCGTAGAGAGTCTGGCCGACTGGATTGCGGTCTTCCTTGGGACGGCTTAAATGCACCGCTGTGGTCGCCTGATAGGTTGTCAAGCGATATGCCGCAATCGTGAGGTTGTAACGTGATCTTGTCTACGCTATGTTTCAAGGGTCATCCGGATCTACAGGCCAGCCAAATGCTCGGGCGCCCAGAACGGGATGACAGCTAAGCCATTGGGGGAGCGCAATGTGACCCCCACTTCGGTGGTAAAGCTTACAGGACAGCCGCAATTTATACTTGGCGCGTCTGCCCTGCACCGAGAAAGCACAGGTACTGCGAACGGCGTTGGGCGTACAGTACGACCAAGAGACCCCTCTGTACAAAGTAGCCTGGGCTAAAAGTTAGGTGAGTGCTAACAACTAGCGCCCCAACAAAATTCACATGTTGCGGGTGCAATTATAAGGATTCAGAACCAGCGGAAACATCCCCCCCTATTATTACCTACCTACAGCAGCACATAGCACGACACACGACGAATAGACAAGGTACTACCTTAGATCCTGAGTAAAACCCTACTTACTTTATTTACATATTTGTTTTGACATCGCACGCAACGCGCCTGCTTTAGAGGTAAGCATGGCTGTGAATTGATTCTGCCACGCTTCTCTGCTAGCCGCGTCATGCTTCGCACTTCGTCCATTAGTAGGCTTTCACTTGACCTTGTCCGTCGTGGGTAAGCTGTGGAAAACCCTAGGCACGCGATCCACGTCTCCAGACCTGCTGGTCGGAGTCCACTCTACTCTCTCTCTCTCTCTCTCTCTCTCTCTCTCTCTCTCTCTGCTAGTCGTCGCTTTGTCTCACCTCCCAACGGCGGGCTGTCCAACTTCTTTTTAAAGTCATCATCGCGTCGCAACATCCACCCCTGCGCCGACTTGGGAGCCCCCTCTGTTTCTCTCTGTCTTCTGGGCACTAGACTGAAGTTCCACGCCTGCTTCCATCAGCCTTCTTTCTCGTCGTCACACCTGGCCAAGGCCGACTCATCCAACTCAACCCCCACGTATACTACCTATCGTACACCTACCTGCCGCGTGTACTACGTGCCACATCCAAATATAGCAAGTTAGGATTGCGGACGGGGCGGCTTCTGCGTTAGGCGCACAATACCCACGCCCGCTTGAGTGCGACACCAGCGTCAGAATAACTGTTCAAACACCACCGCACATTCCACGATGCACGATCCGTTCCCGATAGCGCCCTTCCCGGCGTTGTCCAGGGCCGTCCAGCCCGTGGCCGACTACTTCGGGCTCACGACACTGCCTCTACACATCCACGAGGTTATATTAGCAGCCATGCTGTACCAATTCGTCTTCTACTTCGTTGCGCCCAACCTATCGAATGCTCTAGTTCCCGTTCAGTACAACGCCCTGTCAAAAAATAGAAAAATGAACTGGAATGTTCATGTTGTGTCTTTCGTGCAGAGTGGCATGATCAATGTTCTGGCGCTTTGGGTTATGTTCTCGGACGACGAACGCTGGGAGATGGACACCCAGGAACGTGTCTATGGGTATACGGGTGCTGCAGCCATGATCCAGGCTTTAGCTGCAGGGTATTTCCTGTGGGATCTCCTCGTTACCCTCTCCAATGTGCAGGTCTTCGGCGTGGGGATGCTTGCTCACGCCATCAGCGCTCTGCTTGTGTATTCGTTCGGATTCGTAAGTCTTCGCCCACTCTTCCGGCTGTGAGTCGGCCTGATAAGACCCCAATGCTGATATATTGACTCCCACAGCGTCCATTCGTCAACTACTACAGCACCACCTTCATCCTTTGGGAACTTTCGACGGTCTTTTTGAACATCCACTGGTTCTATGACAAGCTCGGCTTGACTGGTACCAAGGGTCAGCTCTACAACGGATTTGCTCTCATATTCACCTTCTTCTGCTGCCGCCTCGTCTGGGGAACATACCAGTCATATCAGGTGTCCAGGGATGTCTACGCTGCAGTAACCGGTAAAGTCTCCTATGTTCCAACAACCTCGGAAGTTGCCCAAGATCTCACCGTCCCTATGCGGTACGAATCAACCATGCGATTCGTAGCCGAGGATTTCCACGTTCCCGTGTGGCTGGCAGTCATCTACTTGGGCGCCAACATCACGCTGAACTCGTTGAACATCTACTGGTTCTTCAAGATGATCGACGCTGTACGCAAGAGATTTGAGCCCAAGGCCGAGGAAGAACCCGAGAAGGACAAGAAGGCCGCCAGTACCACAACTGGTGTGGATACAAAGGCGGAAATCAAGGGACGCCCTCGCAGACGAACAATTCTCGATGGCGAGGAGGAAGGCGAACACCCCCCGCCAGGAATTTAACAAACGTATTGGCCCTCTATGAAATAGTTGGAAAGTACGGCTTGTAGGCGGGCATAGGGTTTACATGTCAGTTGACATTTACTCTTTGCGGGGGTTATCCTCCGTTTCAAATGCGGAGGATGGTGTCTATTCGGTGTCAAACTCGAATAGAATGCGATGGGGGGTCCGGGTGTAGCATTTTCATGCGAGCGGCATAATCCAGCTGTATGGCTTGGTCGCAAAGGCTTGTCGGCCAAAAGACTATTGGAATATGAAGCGGAACTGTTGCCGGATCTATCGGGTATTCTATGCGAGCTACCTTTACCATCACTGCTATAGCTTTTGGTACATAATCAAATTCAAGTAATATCTGGCATCGGAGACGCCCACTGCCTCGAGGTGCTTCACATGTGAGGGGCCTTATCCCACCCGACACATTATACTTCACTTCGTCAACCATACGGCACGGGTCAGTGTATGCATATACAGCGCTTGGACAAGTGGTCAGCGGTTGCTCAAGAACCGAGTTGGGAAGGCACAGAACGTAGGATTAGAAGTCTCCGGGTTCACAGCATATGGACGCAATCATCCAGCTTTGATGCATAATATAGTAAATTGGAATAGAAATCTAGTCGCCCATTAGTATTCCTTGAAAGTTGAAAGAATAATCCACCGGTACAGGTACGCGTCCAAAAGGGGGAGGGGGGTAACCCAACTCCAAGATGAAGTATTGCTGGATGTTGCAATCAGTCACCCCCTCACCCCTATTTCATGGAGTTTATCCAGGCGGCGGGAGCTGGGGCACCAGCTCCGGCTCCGGCTCCGGCACCTCCTTTACCACCAGCGTCTCCGGTCAAACCGCCGGTCAGACCACCCAAGAGCCCACCAAGTCCTCCTGTGAACACGCCTTCTCGTCAGTATAGGGCTCATCGGAGTGGTGATATCTGCTTTTGCTTACCTTGTCCTCCAGCGTTGGCATTGCCGCTGGCGTTACCACCTGCTCCTGAGATTGAGCATTAGAATTCCCTTCCTATCCCATACACAGATCATGCGAGGCATTGACTCACCACCATTCAGGCCTCCGGTCAGATCTCCAATAATAGCGCCAAGCCCGCCTCCCTGTGCGCCGCCCTGGCCTCCTGCGCCTGCTCCGAGGATAACATGTTAGAGGATGAAGAAACAAGCAGCAGCAGAGCTCGTAGGCCAGTCATATGTGATCGGGAGAACGCGGAGAAGGAGTATATATCACTTACCACCAGTTAGGCCACCGGTCCAGGTCTCCAATGATGTTGCCGATTCCGCCTACGCCGCCTCCAATCGCGCTCTCCAGCCCATTGGCTCTGTGATGGATAGGTAGTATGTGCGTATGTATGATAGCTTGGCTTACTGTTGCTGGGGAACTGGCACGGCCGTGACTGTGGTGAAAGAAGCGGCCAGCGCTGATACGAAGAGGTTCGAGTAAAGTATTCTGATCTGGAGCCTTGCTCGGTACAATAGTACGAAGGGCGTCTTCTACACGGCGATTGAAGGGAAGGAAGAGAGAGACCAAAGAAAATGAGCGAAGTCAATCAACGACGACTGTTTCGGGGTGTTATAGAACAAATGAAAAGCTGAGAGCTGGTGGGCAAGTGTACAGCAGTCTTCTGGTCCAAGTAGGCCTGCTCCCTTATATAGACATGACTCCCCCGAGTATTCACGAGAAAGTCCAACAGGATAGGGGGAGGGGGTCTCGAGCCTTCATCTCTGCTTTTGCTTATTCTATCTCTCCCGACCACCGGCGGTTTCGAATATCGTAGGCCATCCCCAGAGACGCCGCCCAACAAAAGAAATGCCAACAACACGTCAGTCACTATAGATGCAGGGCAAAAGCAATCAATTTTCGGTTTACCGGAGACATGCTAGTCGCGGAAAGGCGTTAGATCCCAGACAATCGACACTGCCCACGGTTCGTCCCCGCGGCCTTTGCGCCGATCCGGGGGTTCGCGCGGCGCCCCGTAGTTTGGCGGGCGATGGATCCAAGCCGGGATTCCCCCACTTTGGCAACTGTGAAACTGTAAGTTCCTTTTCCTTCGTCTGATGTCGTGGCTAGATTAGACAGAAGCTCTAGCGGCGCGGGATTATTATGCTTGCATGTCAAGTCATGCATGCATATTCAAGGCCAAACTTCATTCGATTCATCTCATGTTTCTCCGGGCCAGCTAGTTTGTTAGTGTTGACATGTTGATGAAGGGAGACGAGCCATACGATGCCCAGACTCGGACACAATTTGTTATGTTTGGTGTTTGGATTTGGCTTCCAAGAGATCTACCTAGTTATCCCAGCAGCGTCGCCAACTATGACCCGAAGAGAGCGTACCTAGTCATCATCGTGAGCAGCAACCTCGTCGTCGTACTTTCGCCTATTTGAGCAATAGGAGAAAGCTGACATAGTCCAGTACTTGTATATCTGGCTTCGTAAGCCACGTGCCAACTAGAATACTTGGTGATCGTGGCCCCATGGCGCTCACTGCCAAGAGCGCAGACGGGTGCAGTTGAGCCTTTCTAGATTCAACAGCTTCCGTGGCTGGTATAAGTACGGCCTCTGACAAATATTAAGTACTTTGTTTGTTACCGTCAGCGCAGAACAGCTGATGGAACAAACATGACAATTGCCTCTCTGCTCTCGTCGCGACAGCGACTAAGTTATTTGCGAGAAAGACAGAGGGAGGGTGTCTTCCTGGTATAACGCACCTCGCTCGTGGGACCATATAATGTATGAATAGGGGCTCGTCCTGAACATGAGCGATGGGAATCCAATGTTGAGCACTGCCCATCAACCAACAGTTCATAGAAGTTTTTCATTAACAGCTTACCCCCAATTGACAGAAAGAGAACAGAGCAAGCACCATGCCTCAACCCCGCAAACCCCTGGCCCTAGGCGGTGCCGCCTTCTTCCTCGCCACGGCCTTGGTGAGCCCGGCGCTGGCCCGCCACTGCCGGAACCCGACGATCCCCGTGCACATCACGGCGGCCAACACGGACCTGGGGGCCGACTTCCCGACGCCCCAGACCGACGTCGAGTTCACCGACTTCTTCCTGTCGAACCTGCAGCACGGGCGGCAGCCCCCCGACACGACCCCGCCCAAGACCAAGAACGTGACGGGGGACTACGAGCTCGCCGCGACGTACTGCGAGCCGTCCCCGGACCCTGCTAATAGCAGCAACAAGACTACTACTACTCCCAAGGTGCTGCAGATCCTCACGCACGGCATCGGCTTCGGCCACGACTACTGGGACTTCGCCTACTACGAGTACAGCTACGTCAACCACGCCCTGGCGCACGGGTACGCGACCCTGGACTGGGACCGGCTGGGCCTCGGCGAGTCGACGCGGCTCGACCCGGTGCACGAGGTCCAGCTGCCGCTCGAGGTCGAAGCGCTGCGGGAGCTGACGCGGCTCCTCCGGGCCGGCTCGGTCGACCTGCATCTCAACCCCGACTCGGACAACGGCGAGACGACGACGACGACGACGACGACGACAACTCCCCCAAAATTCGACAAGATCGTCCACGTGGGCCACTCGCTGGGCTCGTCAGTCGTGTACGCGCTCGCGGCCGTCGACGGCCTCGTGCTGACGGGCTGGTCGACCGTGCCCGACTTCATGAGTGCCGGCTTCATCGGCCTGCACCTGGAGCAGGCGCGGCCCAAGGGCGGGCCGCTGGCTGGCTACGCGCCCGGCTACGTCGTCATGGGCGACGTGACGGCGCTGCACACCGACTTCTTCGCGCCGGGCGCGTACGACCCGGCCATCCTGGCGCCCGCCTACGCGGCGACGCAGCCGACGACCGTGGGCGAGATCGCCACGGGCAGCTACATGGCCAGCACGAAGCTCGAGGTCACCGTGCCTTCGCTGGTTATCACTGGTCGTAAGTGATGTGAATGATGCCATCTCATCTTCCTCTCCTTGGCCTTCCTTTTCTCGTGAAATAGGGGTAGCCCATACATTTTTTCTGACCCCCATACTCAAAGATCTACAACGTCTTGTGCTTGTACTAAGAGGCTACTATTATAGAAAAGGACCTGATCTTCTGCGGCACCGACTGCTTCGGCACGAACGACCCGAATTTGGCATTCGCTCCTCGATCTCGCGAACTCAAGCTTCCCTCTGACGAATCCGCCAGAAACTATCACCGTGTCCGGATCGGGCCATGGCCTAAACCTGGTACGTGAGCCCAAACGCACCTCCCAAATCTTTCCCTTCTCATCTACGTCAATGGGCAAGCTTTTCCCCCCAAAGGCCCGTCTTAACTGTATTAATCGGCACAGGACAACAATCACGAGTACACGTACGGCAGAATCTCCAACTTCTTGATGTCCAACGGGCTTTCGCCATGATAAGGTAGTCCAGGGTAGTCCAGATCTGTGGAGGGCATCTCGACAGTGCAAGGCTTGGCTGGCAGCACTTTCTATCATGTGTTTCCAAGTTCTTCGTGGCACTTTCTGTGCATAACATGACGGCATCATAGACAGGTAGTCGAAGTATAAGAGTATTACCATATTCATCTTTTGTATGGAGAAACGTACTTACAATGGGTTGGTTCTATTATGTTTATAGTGTTCTGAAGGTGTCCAATTAATGCTACCTCACCTCAATGGCACTTTCCGCTGAAGTCTTCCCCCCTATGTATCGCTTCCCATGCCGCCCCTGATCCGCTCTCCTTATCTCACAATCGTCTCGCACCAAATAAAACTATATACCGCTTTTTCTCCGTAGCAACAAGCAGCGTAGAAAGGAAGTTTCCCCTGGTCACTTAGAAACCGAAGGGGTTTTGGGGAGCTGGACAACGTTAGATGATAAGCGCCTGAGTGAAGACCGTTTGACTTACTAGCTTGTGCAAGGTTTGCACGCCGTCCCGTTGCTTGGGGGGTAATCTTGTCTGCGACCCCAAAGCGGACTGGCGGCGCTGGCCCCGTCTGCTGGGGCACCAGAGGCGCAGCGGGAGGGGGTTGAGACTGAGGCGGGTTGTTATTTGTGTTGGGGTTGAAGCCAGAGTTGAAGCCAGGATTGAAACCTGTTGGCTGCTGCTGCAGTGGAGGCATGCCCGTCCTTTGCGGCTCAAGAGCAGGAGGCAGGAACGAGTTGACGCCGGTGCTTTGCGGGAATTGCTGCCCAGGGTTGAATCCACCCTGGAATCCGGTAGGCTGAGACTGAACAGGCCCGAATTGTGAGGCCCGAGGGTCTGCAAATGGGCTCTGCATCTGCGACGCACCAGTCATCTGCGGCTGCATGAATTGGTTCTGCCCGAAGCCAGTCTGCTGCGGTTGTATACCGGCACCTGGATTGTAACCCATCATTCCAGGACCTGTCGGTTGGGGCTGGAAGCCTCCCATGTATTGCGGTTGCATCCGCTGCTGGCTTAGGTCGTTCAAACTTTGTCCAGGAGGTGCCAAGCCTGTCATCTGTGGCTGCAACGGCGGCGGCGCGAATTGACTAGGTTGCGCAGACTGTGGTGCGGAGAGTGGCCGCGAAGGTGGCGGGGGCATCAGCCCTGGCTGACCCTGCGTCATCTGGGGTGCTATCGGCCTTTGACGGCTAGCCAAACCAAGATTCAGAGGCTGGGCAGCGACAGATTGGCCTGTAGGCATGCTCTGGAGCCCGGTTTGTTGTTGTGCGAGTCCAGCAAAGAACGCCGGGCTAGCCCCAGGGGCTTGGGTTGTGGCCGGTTGCTGTTGAGGCGCGGGTTGCGGTGGGGGCTGAACAACTTGGGGCGATGCCGTTGGCTGAGCTTTAACTGGCTCTAAAGGCTGCGAAAGCAAGGAAAGGTCCAGCATCCCTTGTGTAGGTGGTGCTGGTTTGGGTGCCTTCGGCTCTGGTGCAGGCGCTGCCTTGGGTTGTGGCTCAGGTTGTTTCGAAGGCTTCACGTCCCAAGCATCGTCATCGAACCCACCGCTGCTCTTCTCACCTTCCTTGGGTTTACCGGCACTGGGGGAAGGCGTGGAGGATCCTTCAGCACCGGATTCCTTTTGCTGAGAAAAGGCCTTCGGATCAATAGTATCGTTGGTCTGGACGGCTGGCGCGGGCCGGCCTTTTCGGTGTTGTTTCGAAGCGTCCCGCCGGGGCCTGAGAAGAGCCCACCCTCGCCTTCTTCATCTCCAGCAAAGCTGACGCCCTTTTTCTTGCCCTCTCGTCCGAATCTCTTGTCCAGGTGACGCATCACTTTGATGATATCACCTTCTCTGAGTCCAAGGCTACGGAGCACCGTGGCGTCGACATCAGGCAGTACACTTTCATCCATGGAGTCTTTGTTGAACGCCTGCGCATACCGCTCGCAAAGCCCGACTGAGACCTCACAGGCAAGGAAAAATTGAAACCAGTCGTAGTCAGTACCGTTACTGATAGATGCGCCGACGACTTTGTTTTTGCCTGACGACGACGACGATTCCTTAGGTGGCCTTGTGGATTGCGCGCGCTTGACTTCGGATAGGGGCTTATCCTCATCCAACGAAATGCCCGTGATTAGCTCCACGTATTCGAGATCTTTGACTGACATCTTATTAACAGGCACCGCAATCTTGACGCCGTTCATCTTGTGCAGGTTGATCTTCCCATCCTTGAGGCCGAGGAACTGGGCCTCGACGCTGAAGGACTTGGTTCGGTCGGTCCACACCCGTATCTTGTTCGGGTCGGGTTCTGAGTGCGAATGATGATTAGCAACTCTGCTCGTCTTGTGGTTAAGGGGTGCCAAGCATGACCGAACTTACTCGACTTGGAAGATCCAGAGCGGCCACTGCCTTCGGCTCGGCCGTTCTCTCGTTTGCTTCGCTGCTGGCCATATTGGTTACTACTGTCTGCGGCTGACAAGCTACTGTGTCTCTCAGGCAAACGCATGCCAGGTCCTACCTCTGCTACTTTTTGATCCCTCTTCATGGCCTCCTTGGTCAGCCGCTCTTCCTCGAGACGGTTTTGTGCGACTGTTGATCTGCCTGCGTCCAGGCCTACCGGTGTGACGGGCGATAGCACGGTCTCCTTGACTTCGATATAACTGCTGGGAACGACACCTTCCTTCCCGTTCTTCACTCGTCGCACTTGCCACCATTCTTCGCTCTTAAGATCGTCAATGATGGTAACCTCGTCTCCCACAGCGACTGTCACCTCGTCATCGCCCTGTGCCATGAAGTCATAGAGAATCACTCCTCGTTTCTGACTGTTCTTGCTAGTGCCGGCCAAGATGACCTCACGAAGTCCCTCGGCCCTGACGGCTCCGGATAACTCGCCCAGAGCACTCACGATTTCGGCCGCGGTATCCTTAGCGCCAGCATGGAAATCGATGCTTCTGCTGGGGCGAACCAGCTCCAAGAACACGTGCTTGCCCTCGCGAGAGTAGTGAGTCATTTTATCAGCAGTCCACTCATTAGTCGGGCCATCGTGGGCGCGCTCGGGCGCGATCAGGATGACACCCGTCTTGAGATTAACACCAAGGGTGGTTGGCATCTTCTTCTTCTTACCCATGACTGAAACCATCTCGTTGATGTTGTACATATGGAACCCTCCAGGCGCGATGCGGCCTGTAGTACCTGCCGGGACCTCATCATTTCGCTCGCGCCGACTCATTGTTCGCTGCGGCGGTGGCGATTGGAGCTCAGGGGAGTAGGTCGATTGCGAACGGGGTCGGCTCGGCAGGGCCGGGCTTGGTTCCTCCTCCGATTCTTCCGAGAGATATTGCTGGCGGGGCGGGGGGGACAGAAATGGGAGGTGGAGTGGGCGCACGAGTTGAACTTCTGCCATGCATAACGCCAGCCAGTGCAGCTTGTGGGTTGGCTGCTCCCCGACTCGTGTCCGAGGCAACGGATGGCTGCCGGGTAGGAAGAGCAGGGCTCTGGAGTTCTTCCGGCTCGGCCGGAGCAGCCGAGCGGGTAGGAAGTGCTGGTGGAGGTATGGGCACCGAAGCGGCCGGCGGTTCTGGCTCTGCCTCGGGTTCTGGTTCGGCAGCTCTCGTTGTCTCGCCCTCTATAGCATCGCCCATCTCAATATAGTTGGCGGGGACGAAGCCAAAATCGCCATTAAGCCCTACCAGAATCCAGTCGGGATCTGACGCGTCGTAGACCAACAATTGCGCATCTTCGGGGAAGGACAGCTCTTCGTCGGTTTGTCTGGTGTATTCGTACAGTGCACGAGCTTGGGCAACAGCCGGGGCCTACGGATGAGTCCAAGCTGTCAGTCCATTACTGGTAGCCGAGTGACGACAACGGCAGAGTAGGAAATTGGGGTGATGCATACTTCCTCGACGTAGTTGTTGGGTACCAAGCCCTCGGGCTCGTCATCTTCGTCGGCGCTTGCTCTCTTTTTTGCCTTCCACCAGTCATCCTCCTGGCTTTTTTCTAGAATATAAAGAACATCGCCTTCGGTGATGGCCAGCTCTCCTTCTCCCTGGGGCGCATAGTCATAAACGGCCTTGTAAACACCGAGGAACCCCATGGCGGCGATGTTGGGTATCGATGCAGTCGCAAAGAAAGTAGGTCGGTCGGGTTGCTAGCAGTTGGTAAATACGGGGGGTGGTTTAATTGGTGTGTCGGTGCCTAGTAGGTATGAGCTTCTCGAATGACGCGTTATCACTGTCGTCGGACCATCACGTTCGGTTCGGCGCAAGCGGCAGTCTCCTTGGACCGGTATACTGCAACGGGAACTGCAGGTGTGTATGTAAAGTATGTCTGGTAAAGTAGTTGGCAATACCGAAGGTCGGGTTGAGTGCTTGTCTGTCCCTGCACGACCGGTAGGGGGGGGGGTAGTACCCAAGCAAAGTGTTTGACTGGTTGGTGGGTAACGAGAGGACAGTATTGAGGGGACTGTTGGAAGGCAGCCCCAGGTAAAATGAAACCTTGCCGAGAAGAAGAAACGATAATGCCTATAATAGTGATTCTAGTAGTCAATCAATCACAAACAACTCTCACCAAGCAGTGAACCCTTGGTGCTTGGATCCTTGAGGGGGAAGAGTGGTAGCCGGTGGACTGGAACCGATGAGGTAAGGGAGAAGTGGGCCACTTTCAAGTCGGACTCTCATAGTGCGTAGACGCAGCTGCGCACCGTACTGGACTTATTTGCTTCACAACATTAGTGCTTATGTTCTCGGAAAGGGGCAGCTCGCATCAATCATTTCAACTTATGATACCTAGGATAGACATGGTCTTGAGCCATCAACACAGGCTTGCATTTGCTATAATCATCCCAAGTACAGAACAAGTACAGACTTTGGATACTTTTGGGTTTGTAGATAGGAGACTTGGCTGGTTATCCATTGATACCGTCTCCTGGCTAAGTACTTAGATAAGTACCTACCTACAGTACGAATGAATATGCATACACTCGAGTTGACCAAAGATGGACGTAGGTTAACTAGGTAGGTAGGTAGCTATTGAATGCGTCTGATGGTCGAATACTTGATATTTCTCGTCAGCTTCTCGTCAGCTTCTCGCCAAGCTACCTTCCCAAACTGACTGTCCATTCTTGTCCGCCCGAGATTCTCCCTCATCTACTGTGGTTTGGTTACCAGCCTGCTTACGATGCTTCTTCATCCGGGACGCTCCTCTTAGGGGCGCTGCGAATGGAAGCAATGCCGTCATCAGAACCATTGACAGAGCTTTGTCGCCTACTAGCGCGCCTCGAAGCTCGTGCCATCATTCCAGGCAGATATCGGGGTTCGTGGCCAGAGAGGTGCATCTCCCTCTCCGTCGGCCACTGCCCATCGCGCGGGGCTGTTGCTGTCAACGGCGACCCTGATACTGCGATCTGGGGAGCAGTATTGTTTGCATCAGCTGGTGCGCGACCGAAGCGAGGCTCCTGGGTGGACACTCCGATGGACCCACGAGTCTTGGTATCGTGGAGGGTGGTGTTGCTGGCTAAAGTGGTCTTGAGCGACGATGGTGGCGAATTGGTCATGGGCTTCAGGGCCGCTAGGTTTTCTGACGTAGAGCCTGTTGCGGTATCCTGGGCCGCACTTGAGGTGTAGCTTGCAATCCTTTCAAGAAGTCAGTAATGTCTTTCGGACAACAAGGCTTGATGTATACTCACAGGCGATGTTCCTCCACCCAAGTGTGGTACCTGAATTCCTCCCGGCGGTCAGGTACATTGGTCTTGGCCATTTGATTCCCTTCCTTGCCTGGTGTGTTGAACTTCGGCCCGAGCCACTGCTGCTTGATCGAGTGCTCATACCCGCTTTGTTTGACAGAGTTCTTCGCCAGCTCGCACATGTCTACTGGGCTGAGCTTGTAGATCTGCGCAGCGACTGCGTACTCCTCGATGAGCGGCTCTTTCGTGAAGGCAAACTGCAGGGGGTCATCCGTGGAAAGCGACACGTTCAGACCCCGTTTGAAGTATTGATGGAACGGGTTTCTCTCATACGCGAGGAACAGAGCATTGTTACTGAGAGGGGACATAGCTATGCCGATCTGTTCCAAGTAGAAGATATACTGGAGAAGCGGCACCTTTCTCAGCAACAGCCCATGGCTAATGCTGTGGCAGCACAAGAGGGCGATGGCAAGGTGTTCACTATCGCCTGCTTCTCCGCAATGTGGACGCAGTAGCAACGTGTTGAATCCACGCTGCCGGCGCCAAAAGTTCAGTGAAGTCATGTTGGCGAACAGGTAGTAGATCCAGTAGCTGTAGGGCGGGTTTTGTTTCGAGTCCCACTCCTTGGGGACAGGGAACTTCTTGTACAGTCGGCGTTCGACCTTGCTCTCATCGTCAACGCTGTCGAACCCGATGACACGCTGGAGGAAGATGTGTAGCTTAGGATGGCTCTCAGGGTCTTTGGTTACTTCAAACAGGGGGAGGAATACGTTCTTGACAACCTGCTCAAAGCTCCCCATCAGACCGGTTGCTTTATACACGTCGTACAGCCGTGGAATCTGAATAAGCCAGCGGACGTTGTGGGAGATGAGCTTGTTATCTACCACCCAGGCAGCAAGGTTGTCCCACTCGTCCATCGACTTGCCATAGATGGATATGCGCCACTCCACCATTTGATATTTGCTCGACTCGAGATCAGCGATTACTTCCTTGGTGATCTCTGCGAGATATCGGCCTTGAATGTGATTGTCTGTCTTCAAAAAGATAGTCCTCAGGCGGGACTCCCCAATGGGGTTATACTTCAAGTTGAACTTGTCGAACCTGTGGAAGGAATCGGTATGGGCGTGCATGTCCAGGGTATCAATACTCAGGTCGTATGCTGTGAGCTTAATACTTTCAAAAACCTCGGCAAGGGTGAGGACCTTGCCATCTCTGATCAGGACCTGCTCATTGGGACACTTCTTCATTTTACTCTTGATGAATCGCAAGAGATGCTTTTGGTTCATGCAGGCAGAGTGGTGAACATGGGTGTCAACCTTTCTCACATTGTAGAAGTCGCGATGCGGTACTTTCTTGCTGTCTGCAGTCTCCTGATATTCGTTCAGAAGCGTGTAGAGATTAAATTTGCCTTCGAGGTATTGCAAGCGCCGGAAGGCAAAACTCTTACTGGGTCCATCGGACGATATGGCCAAGATATTCTCCAGGTCCATGTAGTAGTCTTTGATGGTTGGAACGCCGACGACGGGCGTGTTGGCATTCTCTGCCTCGGCGTTTTCGAAAACCTGGTACACCCCGTTGCCGTCAAGCCTAAACGCGAAATCGCTGGGTGGTGGCAGAGGCAGCAGGTCTTCCACCTCGAAGTCTTCGCCAACATCGTGCCCAGGCTTGCGCTTCTTAGATGCGCGCTTCGACCTGGCGTCCGAAGCGGCCGCTGCAGCTTCATCAAGGGCCGTTTGGGTGTCAGGTTGGGGAGGGAGCACCGTGCTATTGCTGAGACTGTTTACCGTTGTAGGGGCAACGGTATGAGGACCGACCCAAGCTGGCTCCGGGGGCGGAGGATAGATGTCCCAGTTGGGGTCATCCTTGGGATTGTCGCCATCACGCTGCACCGAGAGACGGATGTACTTGTGGCGGATGTCTAGAATCTTCTGGATATTCTGAAAGATGGTGCTCAACTCGGCGGCAATGTGTGGGTCGTTGTCCGCGAAGCCAGTGCCCAGCCCCATCGGCACCTGACCATCTGGTAAGGACATGTCCGGTAGGAGTTGGTTTTCGCTTCCGCCAGCACCCACGTCCTCTGTGCCCAGTATGTTTGGGGTTTGGCCAGGATTACCCCCGAGGGATGGTCGAGTGGCTGTTCGCGGCGCGGGTTCTTGACCCAGACCAGAACAGAGAGGTGAGGGGCCGACGTAGGGTAGCTTATAGCTGGAGGATGTAGTGGCGGAAGGTGGGAGCGAGCTCGAGGGAGGAGTTTGGCCCTCGACTCCACCATGGGAACCGAAAGTCTCCAGCGTTCTCGGACCTTTCCCGGCAGCGACCACAGGACTCTGGGGGGTGGTGTGAGACTGTACCACTTCCCCGCCATCTGTCCTCTGGTACTCCTGCTGATGTCTCTGGTAGAACAACTTAGCATCTGTCTGGCTCATCTGTCGCTCGTCCACAGGGTCGTAAAATGCCGTTCTCTTGGGGCGGTCGCGATAGAGCATGCCCTCGGCGGAAGGCTCGTCCGATGGTGTAGGGGCCATATGTTGATGCGTATCACCACCACCTTCTGTTTCATTGTCGCTTTCGACTGCATACGCATACCGCTCATCCTCGTCGGTGTCGTCATCCTCCTGGAGGAAGGCAGACGATGGGGCCTCGAGGGGCGTCTCCATTTCAGGAAGATCGTTTACTACATGACATACACAGCCTGGTCAGTCCCGGGTAGCAGCTCGTACCTGTGCAGGTGTTGGGGATTCGCTCAGACATGGCATAGCCATAGCATGTGTACGGCAAGTCTATGGTATGGCGGGGTAAATTGCGACTCGAAAGAGAGACACAAGTGCACTTACAAGGCATTGTTTGGCGAGGCAATGATGCAACCGCGGTGCGACGGGAGCTCGAGAGCGTTGAATGTTGGAATCAACCGAGTTGAATGATCGGATGGTAGGTAGAGGTACTTGCATCAAAGGAAAGCCAGATCGATCAAGTGCTATTCCAGTATCGTCCTTCAACTAGGGATGACTGACTCTAGTCTCTATCCCTCGCTTCTGCGCTTTATTTTTTAGTCTGTAGCTTAAGTCTAAAGTTCTCTTTAGGTACACACCAAGAAAGAAACCCTTTTTCGGCCTGATCAATCGGAGAGCCGGCACCTACTATGTATGTACTAAATATGTTGTCCATCCTATGCAAGTTTAATCAAATACGACCCGACGACTTAAGCTCCCCCCCCTCCCCCCCCGCGGTCGTAAACTAGCGCTGGCTGTCAGGCACCCATTACGTCGGTTTTCTTCGCCAAGAGGACCGTGTAACAGTGGTGCTGTGCTGGTGGTGGCATGGATATATACGGTGTGACGGGTCTGGTCTGTATGGAGGGGCAGACACCTGAACCCGTCATCCGTCCCGTTTCCCGTCCCGAAAGCCAGGCAAGCGAAAGTTCAAAGCGCCAACCAATAGACCCGCGCCACTTTGACATGGGCTGAAAAAGGCAAACTGCTTAATACGACATCCGACATCTACAAGCCAAGTCACATCTGGATTGGGCAGTTCGCTCTCAGGACAAGTATATAGAAAGCCCCGTAATGTATTCGTGGTTTGACAGCTTCTACGTATGTATAACTTTGTTTTGCAAACCGTGGAACACATCTCCCTGGACGAGGCCTCAGCCCTCTTTCGTACTGGGCACCGCGGTTGACTTGGGCCTGGCCGAAGGAGCCTTCTTCTTGCCATCCAACGAATACAGTGCACCGGCAGAGAACACTACCACAGCCCCTAACAGGGTTCCAGGCGCAAGCCTATTGCCGAAAAGCCAAATGCTCAGCAGTAGACTGACAAGTTTCCTGATGTTAAGAACAATCGTGACGGTGAGTGCTGAGGAAGCTGCCGCAAGAAGGTTGACTCCGCGAATGCAGGCGTACTGAGTCAGGACATTCAGTGCCAGGTAGACCACCTGACTAGGTATCTGGATACTCTTAATGTTGGCACGCATGGCCTCCGAGAGGTTGGAAACAGCAGACAGCTGTTCTGCGTAACCAGGCAATGTCAAGGGGCGCTGTTGGCGAGCCGCAGAAATTGTCTATACAGTGATGGCATAAAGGGCAGGAAGAGTGGCAGCGACAGTAGATGCGAGTAGAAGAGGTTCTCCTTCCAATGCGGGCCGTATTTTTTGTACGTCTCTTCAGTGTATAGCCCCATGATGGCCGACATGACCTGTGCGACGAACAGAATGACAAGCCCGGTACTGAAACTGGGCGCGGAGCTGTGGGAATCCCCTGACGCCGTGTCCTTCTCACAAACTTAGCAACGTCATTGAAGGAGGAAAATGCCACCTATCACTTACCTTGGTCTGCGAATCCGACCAAGCGGCCATGATGACGCCGACAGTCAACAGGAGCACCGCTACAATCTGAATGCGAGAATATTTCTTGCCCCACAAACTCCCAGCTATCATGGTTGTAATGCTGCCGCCGGAGCGTAGGATAATGTGAACTGGTACAGATATGTCGTAGCTGAAGGCATGGTTGTTGAGCACGTTGATGCTGAAGAACAAAACGATGTTGATGAGCCAGCGGCGTATAGGCACTCGGTTCGGCGTGAGGAAAAACGGCGGGCGCGTCGAGTCGAATTGCGATACGTAACCGGTCACAGCAACGAAGAGAAATTGGACAAACGTCAGAAGCGTCCCTTCAAGCATGTTAGTATCTCAAAATCGACCCGAACTTGGACATTCTCGTACCGCTAGCTGGTTCGATCCTGATAGTTGGAAACGTTAGCTGTGAGCTGGCTATAGAAGCTTGCACGCTGGCGCCGAGAGACAGGACGATACTCACTTGATGATTGCTTCCAAAGCGAACACCTGTATGGAACCGTATTAGCACACCACACGCGTTCATTGCCCAGCAATCGCGACAAGGCATTCAACTCCTTACATTTGAGCAGCAGCCCCCGAAAATCAGGCCCAGCATAACCCCGATGGCCAGCCATTGCGGAATGGTTTCGATGAAGATGCGGCCTGCGAGAGCCATGATTTTGGAGCGAGTCGGACGCTGGTCGTGTATGCCGTACCGCTCGGCCTGCTCGAGGGACGGCCCGGCGTTGATGACCTTGGGAGTTAGAGGAGCGCCATTGCTCTGCGCAGCATGCGAGTCTCGCAGGGTTTGGCGCTTCCGAGCAGTCGATCGGGGCGTCATGTGGATGTAGTGGAGGGAGGTTGAGTGACGGGAGGAATGTCAGTTCAGTCCAGTCAGCAGATTCCTGTCGGGATAACTTGACACGTGGGATGTAAACCCCACAAGCCTGGACAGCGCGGGCACCGCGACAAGGACGTTTGAGCAACACTCAACACAAGAAAGAATACGCCCGCTCGCTCGTAGGGGTAACTTAGCCAATGAGGAAAAAGGGAGCCGCAATTCGTGTGGTCTATACTTGGGCGCATTCCAGAAGAAGAGATTGTAACCTGTAACAGAAGGGGGAGACGGGTGGTCAGGGCAAAGAACAATTTAGTTTTCCTTGATCATTTGCTCTAGCACATGTTTTGTTCGTTCAAGGCTCGGATGTTACCCTTCCATAAACCAAACCACCACGCCTAACCCCATTTTGGGACTGCCTGCCAGCTCGTCCGTATTCATTATGCCTATGTGTAGGTAGAGGAGGAGGTATGCAGCAAGCACGTACATTGATGTATCAATGTAAGGTAAGTGGTAGGTTAGGGGAAGGCAGGTGCACAATTAGTTCAATACTTGTAGCAACAGGGATTATATTGATGCCACTCTCTTCCACCTTGCCTCCCCCTGACTTGATATGTACTTCTAGGTAGGGGAAGCACCGGGTTACGTCCAGGCATGTATTGGATTTGTAGAATGCGATGCATGTCAAAACGGCTCGATTTGCCGATACCAAGGCCATCTTTGGCGTTGTCCACTAATGGAATGGTCTTTCGCGTCCTGACACGGATCTTGGGCGATAGGCGCGCATGGGCATGGACAAGGACCCCTGGAGATGTGCTATGGTCCAGCGATCGGCCCGCCGCTACAGGGCTGCCTAGGGGCTACCTTACCTAATGTGTCAGCGCTGCCAAAAATACATGTATCCCACACCTTGGGTCGACTTACCACCACTTCTTTCAAGCCCTCCTACCCCTACTGCCTAACCTTACCTCTGTACTGCATACTTACCCAATTGTATGTCCGTCCTTACTACCTATGTATTATGCATAAGGTGTAGTTTGTGTTGCAACCTTGCTTTTGGTACTACAGTCTTATGGGCGTATCACCCAAGGGCCAGAGCTCGATTAATCAAGCTCCCTCTCAACTTCCTTCCGGGCCTCGCAACGGAGACGCAGACATCACACAGTCGCACTTGATATACACAGCACTTGATAAAGTCGTAGTTTGTCTTGCATGCTTGTCTGTAATGTCTATGATGTGGTATGCATTTCTTGTCACCAACTCAACGGCGCCTGGTGCTTGTTGCGACCAGTCCGATACCTGCCCCTGCCGGAGGCTCACACCAATGCAGATGCATCACCCCCTGAACACCGTAGGCTGAATTGTAAAGCCAACCTGTCATATGCATCTCCAGTAAGATACCATGCATTGGGCTCATAAGCGTCCTTGCTCGGTAACCAGACACCCACTGATGCAAATGACACCCTCGGAGTAGCCATCTGTTGATCAAGGCACCAGCATGGCCCGTACAGCACCAAATTCAAAGACCCATGGATCTCTGTGAGGAAGACACAGAGATGTCTCTGGGCGACCAACAAGGCACAACAATGTTGAGCTGCTCTCGCTGAAGCCAAGAGAACCCACACCGGCAGGAACAAAGCCTATCTTATGTGGGATGGGTCTATCCCGCGCCATTGGGATTTCTAGAGCGCCGAGAAAACGAAAAGCTGGTGGACGCTGTAAGCATAACGAAACTGTGGGATCGCCTCATACGGAGTGAAACAGCGGGACTTACGTTGTTGGTTGCAGCGATTGCTATGCTGTCTTCGAATGGGTGCCAGCTCATGTGCAGGATCTTCTTGTTGAAATCGATCTGGTCGGCGTCCGTCTTCTTCCGCATGCGCTGACCCTGAGCACCCGCCGGGCTGCCAGCGCGAGACCCGTTCTTCTTGCCGCCGTTCGCTGTCGGGCTAGTGGATGAGTTGATAGGGTGGCCACGCCGACCTTCTTCGCCTTGAAAGCTGACTTATCTGCCTGTAAGACAACTTCTGTTTCCTTCTCAGGATCGGAGGGATAGATCATGAAGTTATTGTTGTAGCTGCCCGTCATGACATTCTTGGCGTCTCCCGAGAAAACCACCTCGAACTTGTCGAATATACTGTCGTTCTCGTACGTATCACACAAACGTGGACGAAGGTGCTCGTGGATGGGAATGGTCTTGACCGGCTGGCGCTCCATGTTAACGTCCCATATCTTGACCGTCAGATAGTCTCGCGAGAGTATGTATCGCCCATCATGTGAGAAGCGAACATCTGAGATGGACGAAATGATCTCTGAGAAGAAAGATCGCGACGAGGGGTCTTCCTCTTGCTCGAAACTGCACTACTGTCAAAAACACTTCACACAAAGACCACGGGGCCGGTTGACGTACGTTTAGCGTGCTGGTCACAGAGAGCGCTTTCACGCATATCGGCGAGTTTGATAGTGCCTTTCGAGCTTGCATACATGAACCAATTGCAACTGGTGGGGTGGAACTCGGCTGCAGTGATGACCTCAGTCAGCTCTTCCATGTTCGCCGGTTTGATGTCCACGATGTTGAAGCTCTGGTCCTGTATATTGAGATTCCAAAGATTGATGCGAAGATCATCACTGCTTATGAACGTCTCTCCGTCGCTGTTGACAGAGATGCTGTTGATGTGGTACGCATGGGCATTTGCGTAGGTGCGCCGAGGTACAGCGGCCACGACAGTATCGTGATGGGTCAGGCGCGGAAGCTTCAAATCCTCGGCATTCTTGAAATGAGTGAGGCCTGGGCTGGCACGCGGAGCTCCGCCTCCCGCACCCAGAGCATTGCCGGGTGTAAGGTCGTGTGATAGATTATTCTCAGCTACGACCTTCAGTGACTTCTCGAAGACCTTCCATAACTTAATCGTCTTGTCATTTGTTGACAGTAGGTAGTGTGAGGCGTTCTGGCGGCGACACCATTTGATCTTGTTGATCTTCTCTTCGATCTCTAGCGACTTCAAGTAGTCGAACTCGGGCTCGTGCGACTGGAATTCAGTATGGAACTTGTATTCGCACGTTTTTTTTCTGCAGGCCGTTAGAGTCGGAACAAGGTCACGATAAGAGATGGGAGCCCCAGCGCCGGTGCGGGGTGTCTTGTGCCTGGCGGAACGACGATGGCTTCTGGCATTGTAGGTAGGAACTGACCGTTTCATTCCTCTCGAATAGCACTACCCGTCCGCCTTTGTCTCCTGTTGCCAGATAGTTGCCTGTGTGGTCGAACTCCACAGTCGAGATAATATCGGCTACGTTGCGCCGTCAGCATGCGGGCCCAAAAGCTTTAGATGGGCTAGGATGGGAGGAGGAAGAGCAACGTACCTTCTGTGATGTCTTCCACATCTCCCTTGTCTCCGAAACACCTAGGATAGGAGGAGCAGTCAGTTTAGCCAGCTCCGAGGCAGCGTTGGGTGCGACGAGAAGGGACATACTGGGTGAACTTCCAAGTCGGCCCCTGTTCATCAAGAGCCATCTTTGCTGCACTCCTGCTGGGCGTGGTATACGGGGATTCGAAATGTGGCAAGCTGGAGAATGTCTTTGGTGGTGCGGGAGGGCAAGGCTTCTCCAGGAGGTAGCGGGGTGGGTTTTGGGGGCGGGCGGCGGTGGTGGGCAAGGGCGCAAACGAAGCGTCAGCGGGCAGCAGAGATGGGATATGTGATGAAGAAAAAGTCTGACGATTACTAGGTAAGGGTAAGTCGCAGGGCTGGAATGGTGACAGTGATTGTGACGATGTTTCTTGGGTTGGGATTGGACATGTACAAGGACGACGTTACGACCTAGGCGGGCAAGAGTGAATGAAGAGCCTAAGGTTAAGGTGTAGCAGCAACAGTGACCGTGCCATCAATGGATGGCTTTGATTACCTGAGAGGGCGGGAGCAGAGCACGCCAGACAGTTGAGACTGGAGTCTGGTCTGGGTGGTAGGGATTGATCCCAGCCCAGCTCATTGAGCCCAGTCCAGCCTTGTACCTAAGTACCACCAACCTTACCTCAATACTTGCGGCAGCACTTGAGCAGAGCAGAGCACCTTTGCGTGCACCACTCACTTACTGCCACCACCACCACAATGTTCAAGATAATGCTTGTTCAAATCCATTCAATCTGTCCCGCCCCACTATGCTATTTCCAACTTGACAGGGCTCTCAATCGTCATCAACAAAGTTGCAAAATCCACGATGTTGAGATTGACAATTTCAATAATACGACCTACCTAAACACTCATGGCGGAATCTCGAGACTTGACCTCTCAGTTGCAACTCCCAAAGAGTCTTATTATTTATTACCTAAGGCAAGCAACCCTATGCATTCTGCCCCGCGAGTCGGCGCATTCTATTACTGTTTTATGCATGTACACCAACTAACACACTTCAGTGGTTCGAGACCTAGGTTAGAGTGTTCCAACACAATATGCATCTAGTTTAACAGATGGTGCAATACCAATCCCATCGAGTTTTAGAGTGGACGTGCTTCTGGGCAAAAGGCTTGATTTTGTGACAATTAATTAGTTTATTATCCAGACGTTATGTTACTTCCTTGTGCTTACATAGATATACCTCCCAAGAGTCTAACCTCAGAGGGGAGCAACTACAGGCCTTCATGCCTGGTCCGTGTTGGACTCGATATGTAATGACATAATGCCGCATCGCACCTATCGCGCAGAGCTTATTTAGGTGCTCCCTCTGCCTTCCGAGCCGACGACGTCTTCCTCGTCCTATTCTACAACGACCTGACTGGTCCAGGTGGCATCCGAGGCTGAACACTGCTGGCTCCAGTCAAAGCGCCTGCTGACCGTTAGGTAGCCAGGTCTTTGTTGATGCATCCAGCCAATCTTGGTCGCCGGTCCGGATCCGGATCTCGTTGTTCTCTCTCACCAAGAGAAGAGGGTGGGCACGTGACGTGACGTGGCACGCATACCTATGTACAAGGAATCAGTCTTAACTCGAGCACAAGGTCGGCTTCTCTACTTACCGATGTACGCTGTTTACTGTTAGTGCAATGCTATTGTTCTACCGTACACTGTACTGCTATTAGCGGAGAGCGGGACAAGAAACATTTCAACAAGGATGGCTCGATGTTCAACCAAATGGGCCTCGACTCATTAGATAACATCACTATAAATATAGATCGTCGGGGTGAAGCGAAATATTCAACTACTAAACATCAACATATTCGTATACTGTTGTTATCGTTCTGCACTCGAGAGCACCCACATGGAGATCGTAGCATCCTTGAACCTAGCCCGAGGTTATGATATGCCTGTCATGTGATTATATAAGCAAAGAGACATTACCGAGTAGGTTCGTCTCCAAAATGAACGAACACTCGTGTCGGCAATGCTTTTCTACAACTAAAGACATAAGTTGCATAGCTTTGCGATCTAGTAAGGCTTGGGCCATTGTGGTGTCACTCTATACCTAGAGTTCCTGGTCGCATGCCCTCATCTTCCAATCCTCTATAAGTGCAACGACACTGCCCCGTCCCCAGTAGTAACTATCCTCACGTCAAGATTCCTGACCGCGGTTTTCCCTCACCATGAACCCTGGAGAGGCTAGATCTGCAAAGGGCTATGGAGATATGGGTTCCAACTCAAAAGGGAAAGGCAAGGCAACTGAAGCAACTTCTCATCCAGAGGAGAAAAGCTATGAGAGTGACGGGCCATCCTCAGATAACTCGATCACGACACGAATACTCGATTCTGCTGTTGCTTTAACAAGAGATGTGGTTCGGAATCTGCCCGGCCCAAGTGATCTGAACAGCATAGCTCCCGCAAGCAAGGCCGGACGCTCAAGCCAGAGCATCATCCCTCCAGATGTTGCAGCATCGGGGATGGGGCCACCAGCAGTCCATACGAAACTCGGTGCGTCGTTCAAATCGGCCCATGTGGAAGAGCATGTTGCGTCGCAAGAAGCTGCCTTTTCTGCGTTCTTAGATGGGGAAAACACGCAACTATCGACATTTCCTCCGACTCAGCACCAAAGCAGTATAGAATATAGCTTAAGCAACAACCTTGCTCTCCTCAAAACACCCTCCATGGCGGAACATGCCCAGAGAGATGGCATGGACGTAGTAAAGCTCTTGGACAGTACCGACTACAACTCGGTTGCCGGACTGGATGAAACCGATGTTGCTTTGTCTCCGGATGAAGCAGCAGCATTGAGACGAGCTCTGTTCCCGGACGAAGACTCCAAGAACCCAAGGCAACATGACATCGACTGGAACATTCTGAATTTCTTCCCCAACTTCGTCACTGACAGCAGTCCTCGGTGGGGCTATAGTGAGCTACGTAACCACATGGGGGTCACAGACCCCATTGAGGCCAGAGATCTTTGGATCGATCAATGGCAGCACGTCTTATCAGATTATACGGATGAGGTATGGGGTGATCTTGGTTCACTAGTAGACGAGGCCCGGCAGGAGGTGGAGGAGGCATCAGCACGGGAACCCGATGCAGCCGGTCCTCCAGAGATGCCGGCATTGCGCAGGCTTCGGCAAGTTCTAAGCCATATCCGGGGGGGCTGATGGTAATGCATGCGGCGCGATACGCGGGCACCGGCGGTATGGAGAGATTCGTACCTGTATCCCTCGTCTATTTTAAGCGCTCTACGAAAGGGATGACCGGGTTCAATTCGAATGAAAGGCAACCGGCTGGCTGCATTGGGTAATGCGCAGCCTCGAGCGTGTAATCGGCGACTGGGCTTGTCGTATTTTCGAAGATATTCTTGGAGGGTGTGGTTGCTAACTTCGCTGAATAGATACTTACATGTAGCGATCAAAACATTCAAATACTTATGGCTGGCTATATTGCCTGTACGGAGTAGTGCCTGGAAGATATACCAGACGGACAAACCATGGTCGTGCGATACTCACTCGCCTTTTGCTATGCCCGCCCGTCAGGCTCTTTCTTGGCCGTGGCTTGTGGCTATGGACGCCGTTTCCTAATCAACCCACCGGAACTGTCCTCTATCATCGATCGAGATGGTTCAACTCGTCCCATCCGGGATGCTGACCAAATAGACCAGAGGACGATGCGGCTGAGATGAATTGCAGGTGAGAGTCGGGCACGCATGAGCGAGCCGGTCGAACAATTCCAATGCTTGCGGGGGTAGGGGGGAGCTAATGGGGGTGTGGATACCAACTACCAATCGAATACCTGCATCCACCCAGGTCAATGGCTATGTACCTTTCCACGTAATAACCACCTAGTATACTTCCAGTATGGCAAGATATGTAGGTACAGCTAGCTGGCAAGGTAGAGAGCTAAGAGAGGTAGGCCAGCCTGCCATCCTGCAGTAAACCCGACCACAGGCGCATAAACTGGGCAATTTTTCGACATGGGCTCGGATCAATGCTGTGTTGTCGATTTTCCTCCAGAAGGTTTTGACCTCCTCCCCTTCCAACCTGGCTAAGGACCTATCCCACCACATTTTGACCGCATTGCCTTGTTTCTCCTTTTTTGCTTCTTCGCCTGCCGGCTTCCTCGACTTTTCTCTTCCTCTTATCGCTGAAGGTCTTGTGTGGTGGTGGAACAACCAGGCCGATCCTCTTGCGGCAACTCTAACGGGTGACTACGGGAACTGCACCTATCGGCAAAAATATTGGCAAGGCCCCCCGTCTACGTAGCAGTGACCTGAGCTGCATGCAATATTCAAACCCTCCATCAACATCGACTACGTGACGGCCCGTTCGCTTCTGTTGCGCCGCACTCGACTGCCAACAGATTCCGATCTACCTATCGAGAACGAGAATCTTGTCGTTCCTCTCGCCCAGCAGCCTCATAACCTGCACCACCACAGCACAGCAGCCAAAGCTGCGTCATCGTCCCAAAACATGGCTTCACTAGGAGACGACCTGCTGAGGGTTGTGAACCAGCTTCAAGACTTGGTCTTCAACACAATTGGTTCCGATAGTCTCGATCTGCCCCAAATTGTCGTTGTCGGGTCCCAGTCCGCTGGAAAATCCTCCGTCTTGGAAAATATCGTCGGTCGTGATTTCTTGCCCAGAGGAAGTGGGATCGTCACACGCCGACCACTTATTCTCCAGCTCATCAACGTCGACGAGGATGAATCCGAGCCCGACGCAAATGCCGCTTACCGAAACGCATCCGCAGCTAGGCGATCCGAGTGGGCAGAGTTCCACCATATCCCGGGCCGGAGGTTCACAGACTTTGGTGATGTCAAACGCGAAATCGAAAGCGAAACCTCACGAGTGGCTGGCAACAACAAGGGAATCAACAGGCAGCCCATCAACCTCAAGGTTTATTCTCCCTTTGTCTTGAATTTGACCTTGGTCGATTTGCCGGGCTTGACCAAAGTCCCTATTGGGGACCAACCTGCAGACATAGAGAAGCAGACCAGAACTCTTATCTCGGAGTTTATTGCCAAGCCCAACAGTATCATTCTGGCGGTGTCTCCAGCAAATGTAGATATTGTCAACTCGGAAGCGCTGAAGCTTGCGCGGCACGTTGATCCCCTTGGCCGCAGGACTGTCGGAGTGTTGACCAAGGTGGACTTGATGGACCATGGCACCAACGCCCTGGACATCCTGTCGGGCCGGGTCTACCCCTTGAAGCTTGGGTTCATCGGTGTCGTCAACCGATCGCAACACGACATTCAGGGCAACAAGCCCATGGAAGAGGCCCTCAAAGCAGAGAACGAGTTCTTCCGCCATCATCCCGCCTACCGGAACATCGCCACTCGATGTGGCACCCATTTCCTTGCCAAGACTTTGAATCAGACTTTGATGACCCATATTCGGGAACGTCTCCCAGATATCAAGGCGCGACTCAACACATTGATGGGACAAACCCAACAAGAACTAGCGAGCTATGGCGACATGCACTTTAGTGGCAAGGAGCATCGTGGCTCGATGATTCTTCAACTCATGACCAAATTCGCCTCGGGCTTCATCTCCTCTATCGACGGTACCTCTACTGAGATCTCCACTAAGGAGTTGTCTGGCGGTGCTCGAATTTACTACATATTTAACTCGGTATTTGGAAGCGCGCTGGAAACCATCGATCCTACCTCAAACCTTTCCGCCTTGGACATCCGGACCGCCATCCGCAACTCGACTGGGCCTAGGCCTAGTCTGTTTGTTCCAGAAATGGCATTTGATCTTCTTGTCAAGCCCCAAATCAAGCTCTTGGAGATCCCGTCCCAGCGATGTGTTGAGCTCGTATATGAGGAGCTGATCAAAATTTGCCACACTTGCGGTTCCACTGAGCTATCGCGTTACCCAAGACTACAAGCTAAGCTGATCGAGGTTGTGTCAGATTTGCTCAGGGAAAGACTGGGCCCGGCCTCCTCATACGTGGAGTCCCTGATATCTATCCAACGCGCCTATATCAATACCAACCACCCGAACTTCCTGGGCGCTGCTGCTGCGATGAGCCATGTTGTAAGCAACAAGCAAGACAAGGAAAGGAAAAGACTAATTCAGGAGGAGCGTGAGAGACGGGAGCGTTGGCGGCAAAAGGAGCTAGGCGAGGCCAACGGTGCCGAGACGCCTGATGATAATGAGGACGCAGCCACTGAAAAGGGTGAAGCTGGCGCTGTTAGGAAGCAGATCACCAAGGGATCCCGCAGCATGTCACCTGCTGTTCGTGAAAACGGCACCGGAACCCTGACGGTGAACGGCAGATCCTCATCGCCATCTAGGCCTGGCCCTGGTGGTGCACGGGACACCTTCCTGACTTACTTCTTTGGCAAAGACGGTGCCCAGTCGCCCGGCGGTGCCGGGGCGCCCTCTTCCCTGCCGCGACACGTTAGTCAATCCGTCGAACCTAGCTTCAGCCAAAGTATTCGAAGTCGTGAGGAGAAGCACCGGCCTGCTCTATCTTCATCCCTGATCCGGGAACCCGAAACCCCTATGACTGGTGAATTCAATGCCGTAACCCCCTTTGTAAGTTGAAAGAAAACATTGGATTGCTAGTTCGATTTGCTAATGCTTTTTGCAGAGCGAAAATACCGAGCCTGCCTTGACGGATCGTGAAGCTATGGAGACGGAGCTCATTCGGGCACTGATCTCGTCTTACTTCAACATTGTACGCGAGTCTATTGCCGACCAGGTACCCAAGGCAGTCATGCACCTCCTCGTCAACCACAGCAAGGATGTGGTGCAAAACCGACTCGTCAGTGAGCTCTACAAGGAGTCTCTCTTCGAGGAACTCCTGTACGAGGACGACGCCGTCAAAAAGGAGCGCGAAAAGTGTGAAAAGCTGCTCCAGACCTACCGCGAAGCCGCCAAAATTATTGGCGAGGTGCTATAATTCTAGGGAAAAGAAAGAGGAGGACTGTACAATCCTGTGTATTGCTGCTGCTTCTTCCTCTTGTATTCGTGTAAAAGAAAAAAAGCCGTCGATAAATCTCCCACCGCGAGCCACTCAATCAGGGGGACGGAATATGGGAAACACAAAGGCAAAAAGAACCCATGCCTCTGAGATGTAGGCTCGCACCTCTCAAACTCGTTGAACTTCTGTTTGTTGTCTTTCTGTTTCCCCTTGCGAATGTACAACTAGATATAGGGAGGAACTCACCTGTCTCTGTGTCGATACGGAAGCGTGTGTACGTATGTGTGTGAGGGTGGGGAGGATAGACGTTGAGCGGAGTCTGTAGAGCGTATCTGTACATAGCCAGCGAGGGGGGGGGTGGGGGGCATACAACTCGTTTACTTACACCTGAGTATATGAGAGACATCGCCATTTCTGAATTAGCCGGAACAGGTCACATTTTTTGTCTATGTGTTGCCAATGCGTTGAGTTGTTCTTTCATTAACTTCTACTCTCCATACACCACTCCAGTGTGGCTGTCTAGGGTATCGATCGTGGTCTCTATGTTTCGTCATCATATATCCCATCCGCGCCCTAGTCTTACGCCCCAAAATCACGTTCAGATGTTCGTCTTCTCCAGCTTGGCAGCCAGGGCATCGACATCCTTGTCCTTGAGTTGGACAGTGGGCTCCTCCTGGGCTTCCTCGGCCTCCTTGACCAGCTTCTCGGCCCTCTTCTCGGGCTCGACTTCTTCTTCCTTCTCCTCCTCTTCCTCCTCTTCTTCCTCGTCCGAGTCGAGCTCCTCGAGGTCGCTCAGGCTATCGAGACCCCAGGCATCCTCGTCCACGACGTCACCGCCGAGTTTCTCCTTGCGCGCCTCGAGAAGTTCTTTCAGGACAGATACCGACTCGTCCTCCTCTTCGAACTTGTTGCCGTTCAGCTCGATCTTCTTGAGGGCAGGAAGACCGTCCTTGACAGCCTCGGCCAATGCCTTGACGCCAGGTGCCGTGATGTCGTTGTACTGCAGGCGCAGGATCTCGAGCTTGGGGTTTTGGCCCAGCGCGAGGGCCTTTCCGAGCAGCACGGCACCCTTGGCGCCCAGCAGGGAGTCGCCGATCCCGAGTTCCTGAATCGCAGTCCAATTTGAGACAACCCTAGACAAGGCCTTGGCGCCCGTTAAGGTGAAGGTGTTGTCCTGGAGATCAAGAACGTTCAGCACGGTGGTGTGGTTGAGACCCTCGCTCAGGAGGTGCGAGATGCCCTCTTGACGGATACCGTTCTGGACCATCTTGATCTCCTTCACTTTGTTGTGGAGACCGAAGGCCTTTGCCCAGGCAAGCATGCTGCCGTTCTCCAGACGGTTGCGGCCGCAAATAACGGTCTCGAGGTCGGGAACGTCCTTGCCCTCCTTGCGGGCGGCCTCCTTCTTGCGGTGGAGCTCAGACAGCGCATCGGCGACAATGATGCCGGCTTGGGGACCCAGGCCGTTGTTGTTGAGGTAGAGGTGTTGCAAAGGAACGTGGCTCGACAGGAAGGGGACGAGGGGAGCGACAGTGTTGACTCCGAAGGCGTTGTCGTTCAGGTTGATGGTTCGGAGGTTCGGCAGGTTGAGGATGGATGTGAGCAGGTACGACAAAGCCTCGGGAATCTCGTTCAAGAGTCGGCCTGTGAAGATATCGGCGAGGTTCGCAGACTGGAATGATGGAAAGAAGGCGGTTAGCGTTGGCTGCGCCTAGGCGAGGGGCACGCGGATTGAACATTGGCTTCTTCTTACCTGGAGCGACTTCTTGGTGGCAAGGACCTCACCCAGGCGCTTGCATGCGCCGATACCAAGAGTGTTGCCCAGCATCTTCACCTCCTCGACATCTTCCATGGACTTCAGGTCGGCGATGTGCGCCTCCAGGTCGTCGGCAGTGTCGAGCTTCAACCCCTTGCCCTCGAGCGAGAAGACCTTTGTGAAGGCAGCCATGTTTGATTATGTTGTGGGAACGCGGCACAAAACCGATGGCGAAGAGCGAGAGCAGAACGTAAGGAGATAATATAAAATGCAGAAGACCAAATCGCGGGCGTGACGAATGGACCAATATAAGGGTTTCAAAACAGTAGAAGAAATCGCATGGAGAGGGCCGCCCGAGGAGATTATCATGGTACAATTTCAAAAGTCCAAACTAGCGGGTTAAGGCGGGGGAGGGGTCATTTGGCCCTTTGGGTAGCACCTGGCAACGCGCCCGAAATTCCTCTTAGCCCGGCAGCTATAGGTTTTGGACAAATTACCATCGGATTGGATTTTGTATCATATGTCATGTTGGTAGCGATTGGACCCAACGGATGGATACCTACCAACTTGAGCAAATATATGCCTCTTTCATTAGGAATGCATTGTTGCGTTAGGAATCTGGTTTAGCTGCATCCGGCGTGCTCTGCCTTTCTGTCAGGCAACCTTTCTTGTTCATGCAGGGGAAAGTGTTACGGGAGTTTGCAGCTTGTTACCACTTTGTGATTCAGGCTTACAGTAGCTCCGTCAGATCTTAGATTAGCACGTGACGAAGTATCAACTGTAATTTATGCAATAATTATGCATGGAAAGGGGGCCTAGAGACATAGATTATTCCCCTGTATTTGACTACGGTGTAAAAAGGGTGAGCAATTTCTGGCCACTGTCTAAATTCACATTATTTTCTTGAAGTACGTATCTTTTTTTGAATCCGAAGGTACATGTAACCATTTCCAGCCCATTGCCAAGAACAAGCTGGGATACGTAGTCTGGGAGGCATCGGTCAATCCACCCGGCCCTCCTTCCTCTAGATTGTATTACGACAAGTCCATCACATCCGACGAGGGCTGGGTTTGTGCCGAGGAGTTCGTGGCCGGCGTTGGCGTGTGGAGAACAGCACTCAGAAACTGTATAGCATCGTCTATCCCGGCCGGCGAGTTAAACCAGTGGCCCCCCTGGGGGTATTCCCTCCATGCAACCTGCGCCCCGAATTTCTGTAGTGTATCACGCAAGTTCCGACCGCCTCCTACCAATACAGTAGGATCATCAGCGCAATGCTCGAGCAATATGGGAGTATTGCGAATGACCTCATCGTGATCAGGGACGTCTTCTAAGTCCAGCACCTTCCTAGTGTCCGCGAGTGTCCTTCCGGGAAAGGGCATCCGGCATGAGAAGCCGAGGAAAGCACCGAGACGGCGGGTTCCCGTTTGGCCCGTAGCCAGAGGAAAGTTCAGGTTCAGGAGCGTGTGTACGCTGGTCGCGGCTCCTTGGCTGATCCCAGCCAAGACGAGGAGATCCCACCGCCCGCCCAAAATGGCCGTCTCGCGCTCCAGAATGGCCCGCAAGCCCGTCACGCTTTCCCGCAAGCCGATCGCTTGCAGGCCTTCTTGCTCCGAAAACTCGGCAGTGTTCCAGATGTCGAACCACTGCGTCATCTGTTGCCCGGGAAATGCGGCGCATGCCCGTGACTTGGCCTGTGGGAACACCCAGCGGAAGGAGGGGAAGGACTCCAGAAGCGTCCGTTTGCGCGAGTCCCGTGAGTGATGTAGTGATGATAGGAAGTCTTGCGCGTGGTCTCCACGCCCATGCAAGAACACTACTGTATGTGTATGAGGTGTTCTAGGGGGGATTATTTGAACCGGAAGATCCATGGTGGAGGTTCGCAGGGAGTTGAGTCTGGTTGGTGAGGCGTGAAGAGGTGAAGACCTATTTCTGCCAGTTGCTTTAAGTGAGTTGGATTTAGTTAGACGTAGTATATATGGGAAAAGAAAGATGGTTTGAGTGTTGAGCAAATACAGTCTTGAAGGTAGCGGATCTCTTCTCCTTTTTTTGAGAGCCGGTGGGCGATTTACAGTTGAGGAGGTATCGTACGGCTGCCTGCCTGCCTGGGGTCTTGATAAGGTCCGCCAAACAGGCCAAGTTAGGTGCATATTGGCTGCCTGACCACTCCACCAGCCAATCACGTCTTCAAGCGTGTGGAAGTTACGCGCGATCACACAACATCCCCCCTGCCCGGAACTTGCGTGTCTTCCGGTATAATGCTCGGCTACGGCACATGCTTTATTCTCTATTGCTACTATTGGGGACAGTGGAGGGCCCATATTGAGTAACAGGTAATATTCCCTTGAATGCCATATTGGTTTGTCGTTATGAACATGAATCTCATATAGTAATCAATAGAGGTATAAGTCTTCAGGTTTCTCCAAGTCACGGGCACCTGCAGCATCTGAGGAGACATATATATCATCTATACAGCATCTAAGTGGTACCATCATCTTCCCCCCAACTCCTCTCCTCCACCTCATACTCCTTTGAGAGATCCCCAAATGCCCTAAAAGTATCATGCATTGCGTCTTGCCATCGTTGCGTATATCGAAATCCTTCAAACAATGATTTTGTGTACTCCCAATATGCAGGATAGTAGCCTGAAAACTCCCAATCGATAATCCCCATGATCCTCCATCCCCTGGTTCCATCCGGCCTAGTTACTGTATCAACCAGTATATTCCGCGCGTTCAGATCCGCATGCGTGAAGACATTGCTGTGCCCTCTGCGACCTGGCTCATTCGAGTTACGCAGCAACTGGCTGAAGCTTGCCTCGTCCACGAAGGGTCCTAGGGGGTTGGCACCCTGTATTGAGAGTCTCTGCAAGGCCCACCAAGAGTATTGCAGATGGCATATTCCGGGCTCACAGTCTTAGGAATGGCTCGAAACTGAGTCAGGTAGTCTTGCATTTGTGCTACAAAATCTGCAATGTCTTCGTCCGATAGCATTTCCTGGCAATCGGAAAGTGGAACGCCAGGTATGCGAGTTGTGAGAACATACATGTCGCGGCTATGAAACTGGTCTTTTGACTTGGCTGACTTGGACACTATATCCAGGGGCCAGGGAACAGGAACCGAGGAGTATTTGCGTACCATTTGAACGGCATTGAACTCGTTGTGTAGGGCATCGGTATCGCCCAAACATTTCAAGTACAGCCCGAACGGGAGTCTTTGAACAAAGGAGGAACCAGAGTGTCCGTATATCCGGTGTCCTGCCCTTTGTAGTAGTACATAGGTCGCTATTCGGACACTAGATGGGGACCATGCGCCAAGCTGCGAGACATATGCTGCTGAACGCACCCGTAAGGGAGAGGCCACGGCTTTAATCGCAATGCCGATCTGTAGTTCGCTGGTTCGCCATAACGGCCGCAGGGGTTGCTCTGGTTGGCTTGTTCACAGATGCATATTTGGCTACATCGAGCCACCGAATACTCGGGGCCAGTCGCGCGTGAGTTCCTATAAAACGGGCATCAACCCTTGTGATCCCTGATCGAGAATGATCACCTAAAAGCGGATAAGAGCCATCGAGATCGATGGGGTCGGCGAGGCTGCCTATTGATATTGGCTCGATCTTGTACTGCTCGGTGTTGCATCAGCAGAGAGACGACACATGAGCGCATCCTTATAACATACTTCAATCATCGACGGTTGTAGTCTGTTCAACCTTAGAACTCCCCGGGAAAAGATACTGGCGGCTGAACCTCTGACGAGCCAGTGAGTATGGCATGGGCTCATGTCTTCGAATCGTCGAATATAATCAAGCCACCAGTCTCGATATGACGGAGTGAAGAAAGCGCCGAGCATATTGAAGACCCGGGGCTAAGAGAGCATAAATTATCAGCGTTCCTATCGAAACCCTCCGTCCCAGATGATTGCACGTACCTCGGGGTTGGCCAGACGAGAGGGCACTGAAAGGATTGAAACAACGTCCAGTGGATCCCAAAGATGGCCGGTTTTCCCAGTAATACAGCATCTGAATCCATCTCGCTTGGTGATAGCAGTCTTGGTAGAAGCGTCGAGTGCCGGCACAGGAGAGCCATGCAGAGAGACTGGGAATATCCGTCAGCGTTGTCGAACGCGTGGGAGAGGACGCAATGCATGAAGAAGCCGTACATGGTTCGACAACATATTTCCAGTCAGAAACAAGTGAAAGAAGACTGGCCTCTTGATCACAACTGGTATGGCATGTCCCCAATACATGCTCCGCGGCCAGCGTTGGGCTGAGTGCCTCAGTGACGAAGCATGAGAGTAATGGGCCGGATGGATGAGATAACCTGGCGTGATCAATGAGTGCCAAAGCTTCTTGCACAGCACCCTGAGAATTGAAAGCCGTCATGGAGAAGCGATGGCGAAGCTGCAATGATGTTGGGCAAACGATGTTCTTCTACCACGCCGCATTAACCACGTGGGGGTGGTATGGCCAGCGCTTCAATATGCAGCCAAGCAGAAGAGTGTAACGGCGCATGCAATACTCACTTTAGTTTTACTTGCCCCTGTTTCTTTCATATGTCCAGCTTGATACATTTTGAGTGACCAGCCGGCGAGAAATCTACCAATATTGTCCTTCACCGCCGCGACAGTGTTTAACGGGGTACCCATCTTGTGGTTGGCTTACTCCTGGTGAATGGTCTTTGTCTTAGTCTTGGTTGTATGGAACGACTGAAGGCGTGATGTTTCAGTAGCATTTGATTTCATACCTACTTATGATTCAACATCGTGTTGATTCCGGCCGGATTAAGTTAGGAAACAGTTAAGTCATATTACGTGATGGGGTTTTAATCAAGTTACTAGCAATTATATCAAAAGAAACATTTATTGAATTTTTTCTGTTGTTTAAGAACAGTGATAAGATTAATGTATTGATATATTTGTGTATGAGCATTCCTATTTTTATGCTATGCTTCGGTAATGGCCGGAACTGCATATGCGGGAGTTGGTGGATCTTGGGTAGTGGGTCCAGCGAGGCTCTCTCGGATCAACTTTCTGCCCTCAGGTAATGGGCAAGTAACATTTGCATCTCAGACCCAATGGATTACCATCACTCAGTGCAATTACCATCACCCAGTGCTGTACCACCATCGCGATTCATAAGACATCAACTCGGAGAAAAGGCGATAACCATTGATTGCCGACTCCTCATAACTCTGTTAACCAAATCCTTGAAGCACTCTGACATCTGAAAGAGGAAAACTGTGCCTTCGCCCGATACTACAGCCTGGACGGACAGCGATTGCTCTCACGTCCCACCAGCTTAGCTTATTGCTTGCCGAAGCGTTGCCTTCTCTCGCAAGACAGAGTGCTTGACATGCATGTTCAAAGTCTCCTTCCCCAGTCAGTCCCTCTCGTCACTCCCGAACTCACGTCCAAAGGTAGAGGTGAACGTGAATTCGAAATTGCATCAGCCGTGGGAATGTTCACTGTGTTGAAGCAATAGTCCTCTTGTTAGCCCTGCTAGCTCATCCCTTAACTCTTCACTTTCTGCCTGTCAAGTCGAGCCATAACTGTTTCGTGCAACGAGTTGTGCCTTGCCTTGCCAGAAATTTCCCGCACCTGCTTGGATCGCAAGGCCAAACCAGTGTTTCTACCTTTATGACAAGTGTTCATTAGGGATATCTCGGTTGTATGTCTTTTGTCAACCCACTCCATCAGTCTGTCCTCTGCTACATATAGCCATTGGCTATTGCCACCACGGAGCTTGGCACCCTCCCAGGTGTCAAGCTCAGACGCGTCTGTTCATTCGTGTCGGATTTAGACACCGGCAGGTATCGGGGGCGGCGGCAGCGGGATGGTTGGCACCAGCGAACAAGCGTCGTTTGACGTTGTTGCCCCTGCTTCCCTTCATGCAGAAAGGGAGGATCAGTCAATGACCATGGAAATCAGCAGCAGCCTCTGCAAGTCGGGCGATACTTCTAGTCCTAACATTCTGATGTCGTCTGGGACGGATGTCGGTGAGCGCAGCTCCTCCGACCAACACAAGATAGCTGATGCTATTGGCGCTTCATATCCTACTGTCGTGAATCACTCGAGTGAAACCAACTCGGAAACAAGGAAAAGGAAATCTTCGCACGATGAGCATCCTGCCCCAAATGCAGAGCAGATGACTAAAAGAGCCAAGGTGGAAGAAACATTAACCAATACTCTGCTGCAACAGTCAGCATCTCCAGCGTCTCCCGGAAGTGATAGATCTTTGTTGCCTGCAGAGATCTGGCAACATATCTTCACTTTTGTTCCCCCCAGAGAACTGGGTAACCTCCTATTGACCAACAGAGCCTTCCACTCCTACCTGAACACCTCACTCACGGTAATTGGGCACATAACCCGCCCTTCAGTGCCGAGCGAAGGTCAAATTTCCACGCTGAAACCGGACGTGATATGGCAAATATCAAGAAGACGATTCTGGCCTAGAATGCCTGCCCCTCTGAGGAACCATACTGAACTACAAATGTGGAGACTTGCCTGCTGCAGAAAGTGTCAATTCTGTGGTAAGCGTGGGCCATCAAGTCCAGCCATTGCAAATCAGAAGATACGCTCTGGCCCAGGGGCACATGGGGTTAGCATTATATGGGCGTTTGCAGTGAGCTCTTGTGGGCCCTGCCTTCTTGACAAGTCTCTCAAGGTGCGTATCACCTGGCGTGGAAGAGTTTAGGCCTAACACATATTGCAGGAAGTTGACTTACTATTATCTTTAACGCCCTCTCTGATCATACCCGCCCTACCCTCTGTGCTTCTTACTGAGGACACAAACATACTATCGCCAGGGGCTCTTCAGAATGGCCATGGTCACAGTGATGGAAAACTTACCAAGTTGTTCTATACGAAACATGTTGAAGAGCTCAAGGAAGAATTTGCCACAGTAAAAACTATGGGGTTGGCTACTGCAGAAGAATGGCTGAAGGGCCTCGATGACAGAGGCAAAGAACTTCGGGCTGATTCAAGTCGATGGGAGAAATGGGAGTCTTCGGGGGGTGTTTCTCAAATGCAGAAGACGCTATACCAGGCACAAGTTGAGCCCCCACTCAATACAAGCCACGAGGAAACATCCTTGGGAGCACCTAACCAAGTCCCCCAAGATGGAAACGTCCAGTCATCAACTGGCCTGTCTATTCCGGTTTTCACGACAGTACCAGCGGACGCGCTAACAAAACCTATCACACATTTGGCCCCAAGTGAGTCAAACGCACCTACTCCAACTACCCTTGACCACTGCTTACCTGTGACTTATGTCAAGAACCATTCCCTCGCCCTGTGCCAAACCGTTCTAGGACCCAGGAAGAGATCCAAGAGCTGAAGGCGGCTCGGCGGCTAGAGATAGAACGCAGGCTGCACTTCTTGAGCCTCCGCTACTGGCCAATGTCTTGGCACACATACCATCGTTCCAAGCTGCTCTTCAAATCATCCAACCCCTAGATAGCAACGCGTGGGATCTCTTGAAACCGCGTTTGCTCTCACAACGAGAGGATGCAGAAATACGAGCTTCACAGGATCAGAGACTTAAAGCTCATTCAACCGATACTCGAGTGAAGGCGGAAGATCGTCGCGATGCGAATGGGGCGCACCGTGAATCGAAAGAACTTGTCGATAAGGACTGGGATGATGCCCAGGCACATCTGCGAGCGACGGTCTCGGAATATGCCGATGAAACCATCAAGAACGCCTGGCATGATGGTCACAAAGTCAAGAAGGACAGCTGCCCTAAGTTTGCCGCCGATGTGTTATTGTACGTCCGGAAGAGATTCTATGCGGAGGTGGCCAAGGACGCAGTTGCTGCCCGTGCTGCTGGTCAAGAGCCGACACGTGATCCGCCCGAGGGGCCCTTTACGCAGAAACTGACCCTGGAGAATATGAAATGGCTCTTCGAAGTGAAGATCAAGCCACTTACAGAATCTTATCGAAAGGAGCTGTTTCTCTGCAACGGATGTGACGGGAACTCGAAGGCGTATGGGTTCGAAGGAGTCATTCAACACTATGCCGCCAAACATACAAGCTCCCTGAGTCAGGGAAACATAGTTGTCTATTGGAGATCCGAATGGCCTGCAACTCCTCCGTTTCACCCTGATCCTCTTTCCAAGCCCACGAAACCTGCGACTAGTACGCCTACTACATACCCAGGGATCTACCAACAACAGTATCCAGCGCAACCGCCAACTAATAACTTTCCTCAACCCCATCCGTTCCCTCTTCAAGGCGCTCTGGGTTACGGAGCTCCTCCATATCGACCTGACTATGGAAGCCAGCAGCACTCACATTATCCTCAATATCCAGCACCTCAGCCACCATTTCCAATCCCGCCATCTTATAATGCATCCTACCATACCTCCTTCGAGCGGCCAATAGTACCTCAGCAGCATTTGCCGCCTATGACATCATCTTTTCAGCAACAACAGAATTTCCCTAGTCCGTACGAGAATAACTTTGGCGTGTACCAAGGAAGTCATATTACTTATGATCTCTATTCAGAAGACAAAATTCGCGCACAGCTTGACGATTTGGCCTTCAATTCGCGCGATGTTTGGATGGCTTTGACGAGTTTGAGGAACCTACCGGGAAACATTCGGGTCTCTATCGTTATCTTTCATTTGACCAAACGGTACAGATCACGATTTTCCGAGAGCCCTCCTTTGGCAATGTTCATTGACGGGCTCTCGAACAAGAAAGACATGCGGCCTGTTCGCAATATCAACGGGTTAAAGTGCAAGGCTTGCCATTTACATCCTGATGACGGGGCTGAAGTTGAGCTGAGAACTTTTTCGCTGCCACAATTGGCGAATCATTTCCAACAAAACCACGTCGACCCCTTTCAAGGTGCCGGCGCACCCTTCCTTGATTGGACAGTGGATATGATACATGTTCCTGACCTGAGTGGTCTGCAAAACCTGTCTGGAATGAATGCTCAGAAAGAGGCCCTGGTCACTGAAGCATTTCCAGGTCTTATGGTATCGTTCCCTTACCGCCAGCCTCCAGCAGTGATTGAGACAGGCTCGGAATGGATTGGCACTGAAGGCCAACCCCCTACTGTAACTGGCACCCACCATGAGGGGTCTGGCAACACAGTCACGGCATCACCCTCTGTGACAGGTGGTGCTGGGTACATTCATACGGCAAGTCGTTATGACACAACCCTGCTCCCGGAAAACAGATATGCCCTAGCCCAGAATAAGCATGACCAGGAACGCCAGGTCCTCCCGATCTCACACCCGCCTCAACCAGGGGCACCATTAAACTCGTCACCTGGTTATGGCGCCAGACCATCCATAACTCCCAAACAAGAGTTGCATGGGAGGAGCCGCGACCGGAAATATGGCTTCAAAGAGAAGCGAAAGGGCCCCAACCACAGTAGTTCAAAGCGGAAGGGCGATGCCAAGTCCAATGACGCTGCGGTCAAAATCGGACGCACCAGCCATGACGAAAGGGATGGAGAGGCAGAAGCCGAGGAGTCGCGCCAAGAGGAAGCTATCCGGGCAATGTGGGCCGCTGAACGCCGAGAAGCTGCGCAGTTAGCCTCAACGCCTGGTGTACGTAAAGAAGAGAAAAGAAACAGCCCAAGGAGCGGAGGGACGAGCCAAATGGCAAAGCGGGTTGTGAAGCTATCTCGTTCGCCAAGGCCAATACAGACAGGGGCTCACAACGATCCGTGGACTGCATCTAGGACAGTGGAGACAGAGCCTGGCGACGACCTGTTTGCTGGCCTGGAGTCGCATTTGAACCAACAAACTTGTTCAGATCCTAATGTGACGGGGAGAGTGGCGATGTACGATCGGCAACCTATTTACGAACCACACCATGTGCGCATCAGCCAACCAGTCGCTTTGGTACGCCCTGCCAGTCAGGCCATGCATTCGGGGTTTGCGTCGTACGAACGCACATCACCACCAAGCAATGCCAGAGAAGGTGATCGTCTACAGGCCATACACTACCGAGAGCCAAGTTCTCAGCCTCACCAGGAGCAAGCATTCTATACCTCGTCAGCTCTGACACCAAGCTATAATGAAGGTCGAATCGCTGGGCCAGTTTTGACAGTGCATGACACGGCGATTGAACATATGCGCCTTGATGGCACGTCGCGGAATCATCTAACAGGAGAGCGAGCTGAACAGATCCTTCGTAACCCCAGCGCAGACGGATATGTGGATGAAGCGGGTATGCGTAGAGAACAGGCACGCGTCCAATAGGTGGAAACGTACGAACTAGTCAGGATGCGTGATGCCGAGGGCGAGTATTTGATTCGCAGGCCGGTCAGACGCGAGATGGAGGCCGCATATGCCGGCCCGGGACGGCTCGAGTATCGTGAAATGGGCTATTCTAGCACCCACTATGGACCCGGGAATATCACAATCTCGTTGGCCCACGAACGACCACGGGACAGCGAGGGTATCCTACGGCGTTCTTTGCGGGAGGAATCTCGCGAGGCCGGGTCTCTTCATTATGAAGAGTACGATCCGAGATTCGGCTCAGCCCCACCGAACCCGGAGGCACATGTTTACTACCAGTGAAGTTCATCTACGGACGGACGGCCGCATCGTTGACTGATAGGGACGATGCGAGCACCGAGCACTGTATCATACCTAGGTAATAAGGGAATAATACCATTAGCCAATAAGGGCTCGGAATCACAAAACTGGGTGTTATTGGGGACGTAGACCATTAACGTCCTAGCTCCGATGGCTGAAACAGATGATCCCTGTAGCTGAGATGAAACATCCTGAACTCGTGGGCCCCGTTGCCTTCTTGGGGTACATACGGTACCCACATATCTTAAGCAGGAACTACTCCATCCACATGGGCACACGTGGGGTCTCAACACTCACTAAAGTCTCTGACAGTCATGACATTGGAAGACCCAATACCCTTCATTTGTCCAGGACTGTACGGAGGACGGAGTATGTAGTAGAGGCCTCGTCAGAGGTGAAAGCGATACAAGATCAAGATCAGTAGCACATTGAGTGAGACGGGCCCAATACACAACAGTAGACGATACAAGAGGCCAACAAAGGACGGGCAGCAAATGTGATATGCTTCACCACCCCAATGAGGAGCCAGACCGGCCTTTTTTTACTCACCAGGCCGGTTTCTTGACTCATTAAAACAGATTCTCCCTTATTACCAATAATTGTTGGCTCTGCGTCAATGTAGCAGTGCACGCATGAATGGTGATTTGCCTGCTCTGGACTGACTGTCTGTCTGCTTTTCCTACTGCAGTTCTGTGCAGGGGGCCGCATTAAACTTGCTGCATGTAAGCCAGTTTTTTCCCTTCCTGGGAGCGGGGCAAGTCCTCATAATTTTAAGTTAGATAGAATTCCCGCCTGGTCAGTGGCTGCGCGTCCACTGCATCTAACAGGATCGTATGTGCGTCGACGGGGCATTTGTTGACATGGAGGCCAAATCGGGAAGAGAGGGAGGGAGGGTAGAGAGAGGTACAAGACAAGACCCGATAATGAACAACAACATTGGAACGAAGCTGTGCTGTCGAAAAACGCGTCAGTTAGATCGCCAGAACCCGTTCTAAATGCGCCTACACAATACATACACCACGATTTATTAATACCTACCTAGGTAAGAGTACTACTATATAACGAGCAGAGAGAGCACCGAGGCTTGTTATATCAAATTAATGGCAATACAGGCGATACACTTCCCCGTCGACCTCCTTGTTTTAGTATGCAGTTAGCAGGTCAGCTAGCAAGGAGCCTCCTTCCCTCCCTCCTTGACTACTCGTAGTACCTGTAGGTAATCAATCAGCTCGCTAACCTAAAGACGGGAGGTACATTTGCCCATCCATGTAGCTACATTGAGTCGAGTATAATTGCCGGGACACCACCCTTAATACCAAAAAGAGGTAGTGGATGTGCCTGGTTGTATGTTGCCTACCCAAGCCTACTTACTATCATCTCATATTTCTTCTGGCCTTTGGGGTGATGTGATCCCTCTTTCTTCCCGCCACCATCACAAACGCCGAAACAACATTCTGCTGTGATTTCCATCCCGAGCCCCCACTACGATCAGACTTTGGGATCTGCTTGTATCTACTTACCTACTACCACTACCACTACATCTTGCATTAGTCCTGGTTTTTACAGGCTACTTGACTAGGCCAGGACTATCTTAGGTAGTGTGGCATTGTTTGTAGTAGTGCACCCCGGCTTTGTTTACCTGTCGACTGTCGTATCCTCCACCTCTGGCGCATTGCGATTCTCACAACCAAACACTGTCGCAAACATTCGCACAAGATACACCACCACACTTTGGGACCAAGCCGGTGTACAGCGACAGCAAGGCAACTACACATTCCCACCATGTCGTTGCAGAGTGTCTACAAGCAGTTTCTTGCTGCCCCCAACTCCTCCTCTGCTCGCAACCGATGCGACGCTACACTACATCACCACCACCACAACCTTCAGAAGCGCAGCTGAGATCATCAAGCACCTGAGCAGCCAACGCAACCAAATCAAGAAGAAGAAGGAAGATGTTCTCACTGCCGTCGAAGGTGACAATGTCGTTGCCCTTGAATTTGACACGGCCCTCGAGTTCGTCATAAGTGGTGGCACCTACCTGCCCGGGCTCGATGACAACTTCCTGGCTGACCGCACTGTTATTCTACCTATTGTACGTACTTGGCACCGTGTTCATGTCTCTATTAGCTCTCGGTCTCGCAATTGATAACCCACTAACGACCCCGGCTTCTAGATGCACATAGTTACCTTTGACAATGAGGGCAAGATCTTGCAGATCCGTCAAACCTGGGATCAAGGCGCTATGCTGAAACAGGTTGATGTTATTGGAAAGACAGGGCGCAACTGGCCCATTCGCGATAGCCAGGAGCAGATCAAGATGATCACGAACGCAGCCAAGTCGGTCAGCGCCGCCGCTTCAACCCAGAGAAAGACTGATCCTGCCGTGCGCTCCCGCGGCGACTCCAACAACTCGCCCCTCTTCGGAACTCGCGAAGAGAACAACCAGAGTATCGCGTCGGTCATCTCTCCCAGGGGTGGAGTGAAGCCCAAGCAACGCGGCTTCGACGAGATCTTGGGAGAAGAACCAGCAGGGACTGCCGCCGCATCGGTTGTTTCCCCTAGAGGCGGGGCGCGACCAACACAGAGAAGCTTCTACGACATCGTTGGCGAGGAAGAAGATAACGAGGAAGAAGGATCCCCAGGTTCGGGTCGGGGGCGATCTCGATCACCGAGCAAAACCATCGCCCCCAAGGCTGGAGGAGACAAGAAATTCCAGCCCAGTCGCTTGTTTGAGAGAGAGGAGGAATCTGAAGCGGCCAAAAATGCCGAAGCGCATGCCCGTGAGCGTTCCGAATCACCTTTCAAGTCGATTGCTCCCAAAGCTGGGGGAGACAAGAAATTCAAACCCAGCCGTTTGTTTGAGACCAACGAGGACTCCGAGAATGATGCGCCTGGCAAGAACGGAAAGGGGCCAGAGCTTTTCTATCGGCCCAACCCCAAGAGATTCGATCACTTCGAATTCGGCGACGGCTCTGATCCCACAGATGCCCCGGCAGAGAAGAGTGAACCCCAGCCTCGCAACTCGAAGCACGGCAGCCAATGGTCTTTTGATGACTTCGTTACTCCTCAGAAGGTTGCTCCTACTCGGACTCTGCAAAGAAATAACCAAGACTCGCGCCATTGGGGCACTGGCGATGACGTAGCCGAGGAGGCCGCTCACCCTGCTCAGCAGCGAATCCGCCCTTCAGCCGAGGTTCACTTTGAAATGCAAGATGACGGTACCCCTGTCGCATCGCGCCAGAACGTACCTCGTGGCGTTTCTCAGAACGCCAACTCCAAACTGTACAAGGACAGGACCACAGGCGAAGAGGAGGCGGACAATTCTTCTGCTGAAGCACTCGGTAACATTACCAACTTGAAAAACAGAAACACGGTCTTCGGTTCTCAGTTCGATATGACCGATTCTTCCCCTGCTCAAAAGGAAAACCAACCGACTAAGCCTGCCAACAAAGGCGCCTCTTCTGGTGACCGAGGTATCCGTATTGGTGGCGACGGCATGGGGGGTGCCAAAGGCACCAACCGAGATTGGATGTTTGGTGACGGTGGTGAGGAGGAGGATCCCAAGCCAGCCAAGCCGATGCCCGGCCGGAAGCAGGGAGCCAACTCAGGGGGGTTCAATTGGGATTTCTAGGTAAATGCCCGCTCTGGGCGGACCAATCCACGACGATGAAGTCTCCCTTGTATTCTTCACGGTGTTGCACGTCTCATGGCGCCCACTCATGAATCATGATCTTGAACAGAATGGAAACTGCATCTCTTTCTTTGTGCTATTAGACTCGAGGGGAAGTGGAAGAAGACGACAGATGGACTGTCCATAGGGGAAAGGAAAGCCGAGCTACGAATTATTCGTTTCTCGAAGACTGGTGAGGGTTAAGTGAATAAACGCTTCACAGCTATATGTATACAGGCCTGTTCAAAATATTAAGGGGCAAGAGGTCTTTTCTTAGGAGAGAGACCGGTTGCATACCCCTCTGGATCGCAGATCACAATCTTGTTGGGCGTTTTGTTAGTTTCTACAGATCAATAGTGTTTGTAGATCATGATCGATCGAGGAGAGCCACAACGGCCTGAGGTCCAATATATGTATGCTTATTGCCTTGCTGGCGTTTTCCGCTTGAGGAAAATAGAGTACAATTTCTCGGACATGCTTGACGACTTCCCGTTTCCGGGTCCCAGTTTGACTACCGATACTACATGTATTTTGACGCTTCGACCATAAGAACCGCACAATTCACGTCGATTTATATCTTCAGAGCATCTATGGCACAGCTGGGGAATTGCACAGGCCAGAAACTGTCGCTTTCGCGTAGAACGACTCCGTTTAGATAAACACTCTAATGTTACATGGTATCCTGACTCTGGTCCTATGACGCCCCGCTGAACCAAAATTCAAGAAAGAGCAAACCCCGAGGCCTTCGGAGGACTAGTATATAACGAGACCCCTGGCTCATCTACGACGAGGACGCTATTCCCCGCCATCACAATTGGTCATTATTTTCGCCATCATCATCACAAATGATACGGATTTGTCAGTCTCAGCCTGCTCCCAAAATCAGCAGAGGAACTTGTACAATTTCTTCCACTTGGGCCAACCCCTGCGCTCCTCCGCCTCCTGCGCCACGAGGATGGGCAGGTTGAAATCGCGACGGCCTGTATCAATATCGACCTGGCTAGTGCGGACGATCCCGGAGGTGCGGAAGTAGAGCCGGTGGACGCCGTAGAAGACCACGACGATGGGTACGGCCATGTACTGCAGGAAGAAGTTCTCAGCGAGTTGGCGGGGGGGACTTCTCGCGCCAGCCGACGGGCCAGGCGCCGACCCAGAACTGGGTGACAAGGACGAGGAGGTTGAAGCCGAACCCCAACCAGGAGCCCCAGACGCCGCACTGTGAGCGGAAGGCGAGCTCCGAGAGGCTGTGGCCCTGGTCGGCCCAGGCGCGGCGGAAGCGGATGTGGGCCAGGCAGATGGAGGCCCAGGTGAAGAGGGACGAGAGGCCCGAGATGGCCAGCAGCCAGTCCAGCACCGTGGACTGGGCGCCGAGGTCCGCGAGGAAGGCCAGCAGGCCCATGGAGGAGGCGACGATGATGGCGACGAGGGGCCGCCCCTGGCGGTCGACGTACGCGAGCGCCCGCGGCGCCTGCTTCTGGTCGGCGAGCGCCGCGAGGGTGCGCGAGGACCCGAACACGGACGAGTTGCCGACCGAGAGGACCGCGATCAGGATCACCACGTTCATGACCGAGGGCAGCACCTCGATGCCCGCGTTCTCGATGGCGATGACGAAGGGCGACGCCGCCGCCGTCATCCTGTCGCTGCTGCCCTCGCCCTGCAGCAGCCGGTGATCGGTGTACGGGACCAGCAGGCCCACCAGGGTCAGCGCCACGATGTAGAATAGGCTGATGCGCCAGAAGACCTGCTTGATCGCTGTAGGCAGCGACTTTCGCGGGTTCATGGTCTCGGCCGCGGCAAGGCCGACGAGCTCGGTTCCAGCAAAAGCGAAGGCCGCCTGCACAAATACGGTGCATAGGCCCTTGAAGCCGTTGTGGAATGCGCCAGGGTTGTGCCAATATAAGGTACCGATATAGCCTCCATTGGGAGTGCCGCCTATATTTAGGACAATGCCTAGTAATCTGGGAGGAAATGTGTAAGTTTACACTAGCTGTAAGAATAAGCCAGGGGGAACTTGCATGAAGCCGATTACGGCTATTACTTTGATGATGGCAAATATAAATTCGGCTTCTCCGTACCCCTTTACACCGAAGAGGTTAATGAAGACAATTATTACCAGAAAAATGCTGACGAATATCGCTCTGTTAATATTCGGATTCCAGAACGATATCGTTATGGAAGCAGCAATGATCTCCAGGGGAAGAACTACAAGCCATTGCAACGCATAGCTTCTCTTTGGTTAGTGAATTGGTTTATGTTGGTGTGACTATTTTATCAGACAGGAAACTCACTTCCATCCCATCGCAAAGCCCCATGATGGATCGATGAAGCGCGTCGAATACGCCGAGAACGAACCAGCCACTGGGAAAGCAACAGCCAGCTCCCCGAGGGCTTGAACCGTAAAATATAGCATGGTACCGACGAAAAAGATAGGCAAGGAGGAGCGAGCCGGGGCCTCCTACTGCCAGGGACCTACCCGAAGCCACAAAGAGACCGGTGCCTGTGTCGATATGCCGAGTCAGCTAGCTGCGCCTCCAAAGTTTCTACTGTCAAAACTCAAGAAAGCCGTACCTATCGAGCCACCGATCGCAATCATTTGTAAATGCCTTCCCTTAAGCCTCCGCAAGAGATTGCTCTGCGCTGTCGAAAGCGCTGCCATACGCATGTCGTAAGAATGGCCCGAGGGGATCCTGTCATGGTGCGAGGTTTGCTGCGTCAGCAGTGAGCCGGATTCGCCCGCCATTATGTCGGATATCGGATCCTTGGGCATGATGCGCTGGTTAGGGTCGCGCCGAAAGCTATCAGCCCAGCTGCGTAGGAAGCGCGGCGGCGTCGCCGAGGGATGGTGGAGATGATGGTGGCCATGCAGCCCGCCCGACGCGGTACCAAAGTCGTCGTACATGGGCGCCCGCATCGCGTCGTTGCTCCCCTGCGCGATCGATGACGACATGTCCTCTTTGATGGGGAACAGCTTCAGTTCGATGTCGTGGTTGTTGGGACTACTCTGGTTGGAATACGGCATCTTGCGCCGCCATGCGCCGGCAGCAGTGCGGCTGAAGAAGTGGTGTCGGTGCAATGACCGTCCGCCCGTTCGAAGCAAGCAAGCGAATGATTGAGTAGGTAGGTAGGTAGGTATCCGTGGCACCGATCAAGGCACGCCAGTTGGCGCAGCCGCACGAGTGTGACCTCGAGCAGTATAAGTGCCAGCTCGCGATAGCCGAGTGATCGCATGCGCAATGCGAATTGTATCAGTTTCGCATCAGGGCTCGTTAGGACGGCTGGAGCGGTTGCACTTCGTCGCTCATTGCGCTGCGGTGCCAATTGACAGAAATTACGATAACGAGGTGTCCTCTTTACCACCGAGGTAGTACTGCTGCTTGCAAGCCTGGTATACGCCAAATGTAACATCAATGAATAGTATAGTATGCCTTCACATAACGATCGCTGGTGGTTGAAGACCCTTGGGGACGACAGTCATCAGAGGCCATCATGTCGCTTATCAATACCAACAGCGTCTAGTATTGGCGATCAACTGATTCTGGCGATATCAGTGACACCTACCTTGCAGCCCTGCAGCGAGACCGTATTGGATGTCTTCCCACAGGGATGTCAGAGTCCCCGCTACCCACTCTGGCTGCAACCCCGACAATGCAGGAGCTGTCCTCGGGAATGTGGGGGTTGGGGATGTCATCATGTTGATGCATATGTTCCAAGGAATACTGTGACGAATGGTATGGCTGTGAGTACAGCTCCCGGCCGATGCTGCTCGACTTTACCGCCAACAGTCGGTGAACATGTCATTATACATGCTCTAACTAAGCCCACGAGGTCATGAAAGGATACTTCGTAGATCAATCTCCATGACGCGCCAACGATAAGCACTCTGGAGTTAGTGGAGCTGTGTTCACTCTCAGATTCGTGCTGACTCACCTCTGCTATGGGTTATTCTGAACGATATCGATATGCGGGAGGAAATGCATTTATGTAAGACATGGAAGGACTGCAACACCTAATCACCTCGCATCCCGGGTGGTGTGGTCACTATGGCCACATACACACCCTGCAGGTACATTCACATGAGATGCCTGAACTGGAATAACCGTTGATCAATGGCCTTGATGTCGGGGTCTGGTAGTTGGAATAGGTGGATTGAATAGACAGCCTGTTCCCACTTTCACTTGATCAATTGGAGGGCGCTATTGCCTAACTTTAGTCCGACATTTGCGCTAACACCAGACCCGTACGGAGTACTGAAGCCGTGCACAGCGCCTGCCTTTAATGACCAGAAGCCTAGCACGTGCCTTCGCGTTTTCGATTTTATTGACTTGCCACCGAATCGCGCTCCCTCCAACACGCCTCTGACCTATCTATCAATCTCAATTTCCGTGGCAATTGTTCTTCAATCTTCTCACACTCCCAACCTTCGCCCCAAGTAGACTATAGCTGCTCCTTTGTTGTACAGATCATTTTGTCGGAAAAAGAGACGCCACGCGATACTCAAGATGTCTGAAGAGTACGAAGAAGTACAGAATGGGGACGATAGTGGCATGACTGGCCCTGGCGCACCCACGCCACTTTCGGCACTCGAGGTACGCATCAGCCTTGGAGTACCGTTCTTATATCAGCCGGACAGATACTGACTTGCTCATAACAGGGTGTCGCTGGCCTTACAAAGCGTGATATTCAGTTGATCACGGATGGCGGTTTCCAGACTGTCGAGTCTGTTGCTTACACGCCGAAGCGTGTACTTGAGCAGATCAAGGGTATTTCTGAGCAAAAGGCTAACAAGATCTTGGCTGAAGGTATGGATGCCCCCACGGCCTCGCACGATCCGTTTGATAGATAAAAGAAGTATACATAGACTAACATGTGCCACAGCCTCAAAGTTGGTGCCGATGGGCTTCACAACGGCAACAGAGATGCACCAGCGGAGAAGTGAGCTGATTTCCATCTCCACGGGTTCCAAAAACCTCGATACTCTCTTGGCCGGTGGTGTCGAGACTGGATCAGTCACTGAGCTCTTTGGCGAGTTTCGTACCGGCAAGAGCCAAATTTGCCACACGCTGGCCGTTACCTGTCAGCTTCCCTTCGACATGGGCGGCGGCGAGGGCAAGTGTCTCTACATCGACACCGAGGGCACATTCCGACCTGTGAGGCTGTTGTCCGTTGCCAATCGGTTTGGTCTGAATGGCGAGGAGGTGCTTGACAATGTTGCCTACGCACGAGCCTACAACTCTGACCATCAGTTGCAACTCTTGACTCAGGCATCGGCCATGATGTGCGAGACGCGATTCTCGCTGTTGATCGTAGACAGCGCCACGTCACTCTACCGAACGGATTTCCTGGGCAGAGGAGAACTGTCTTCCCGCCAGACACACTTGGCCAAATTCATGCGTACGCTGCAGAGGTTGGCAGATGAGTTCGGCATCGCGGTTGTCATAACCAACCAGGTCGTTGCTCAGGTTGACGGTGGACCGAGTGCCATGTTCAATCCGGACCCAAAGAAGCCGATTGGAGGTAACATTATTGCCCATGCCTCGACCACTCGAATCAGCTTGAAGAAAGGTCGCGCAGAGACACGTATCGCGAAGATTTACGACAGCCCGTGCTTGCCAGAGAGCGATTGTCTGTTTGCTATCAACGAGGATGGTATTGGAGACCCGGCTTCCAAGGACATGGAGAAGGACTGAGCGGGTGGGTAATTGGAGGTCATCGACAGAGATCTCTACCAAAACAAGATAATTCCATGATGATATTACGACATGGGAGGATGGATAAATTAGCATAGCTTTTGGCGTTGGGCGGTCAGATCTGCATACTTGCTTTGAATCTCGCACCTTGTTTGTCCCTGTATAAGCAGGATTACGGTTCAGCATGGCGACTGCAGTTTGAGTGAAATGGTATTTGTTTTGGCATTGCATACCTATTTAATAATTTGGGTCCTGCTCCTCCTTCGGCTACCTTGAGATTTGTACTGGTTATGCCATAAGACACCCGACATTGATGGAATCTAGTTCATGAAGCCCCCCCCCCCTAGAACAAAAGCAACTCGTGAACACTTGCCTGGCTATTTTGATCATGGCAGGCACTCGAAAACTACACCAACTAACAGCCGTTCCTCGGCATAGATAATAGATGGGGAATCTCGTGCCTGACTGATTCAAACGATCAGAAGTATACAGGTGCTCCTTATGCTAAGTACCTAACGTTAGACACTCTCAGTGCTGTAGGCAGTACTGGCACGCTGGGTCCACAAAAAGCCAAGCTCAATTGCAAGTGGTGCCAACCCAAGCCAGCCCAAGCTTTGACGGTCGCCCAGTAGCATAGCAAGCAGTAGCAAGCAAACATCGGGCAAACAAATCCATTCAATAATTATTCTGAAAGCTCTCCATCACCGCGTCTCGGCAACATAGAGCATTACAAACCGCGCCCAACATCGCAATCAACCCAGCACCACAGTATATATTGCGCGCTGCCAGAGCGCAGCCTTGATGGGCTCGGCATGGCTTCCAGGGAACTCTTGTATCTTCACAAGGAGACAAAACTAAATCTTGAACCGCCTTCAAGCTCCTACCTCGTTGATGTTAAGCTCCCATCCGTCAGCTCTCAAGGCCGTCGCAGCTCCATCCGAGCCAACAACACAGAGGACGAGAAGGTCTTCCGAATACAAAACTGCGCTACAGCTTCCTCCATCTACCACCGAAAGCACCATGCTGGCCCCAAGAGTTTCCTGTGGAGGATTCTTGACGACAACACCATCCTCAACCTGCGCGCCGTCGATGTTGGTAAGACGAAGAAGGGCCCCGATGCAAAATGTAGTCCTCAATCTTCGCTTCCCGCATCCCATCCGCCGTTCCTGTGTCGCGCTCGCCGACCCTATAGACCACGATGCGCTTACGGTCTTCGTGGTGGACCGGACGAATCATCTCTACACACTAACTTTGCGACCTGATCATTTCCGCAGACCATCCGCATCCGAGGCTGGTCTCGCTGACTCGTGCAAGATATACACGTCTTCCGGCTTCAGTTTCAAAACTCCTCACAGGCTCCTTGCTGTCAGTGACGATCTTCTTGTCGTGACAGTGCACGATGGCGGTAACATTCGACTGGACCGAAACAAGGCTCATGACGGTGAGTTCACAGCAATAATTGCTGCTTTGTTTACATGACTAACTCAGTTCTAGCTTCGAGCCATCCATGGAAAGAGACATTCTACAACTCCAAAGGGTGGACCCAAGGCTTCAAGAGCTTCCTGAAAGGCAGCCATACCGTCAAGTACGGCGGTGTCAACATGGATCTTGCCGCAGCAACCTCAGTAGCTGTGTCCGATTTCGGCCTCAACAACAACAATCTTTATTTGTTTACAGTTTGTCTCGATCATCGGCTGCGTACTTGGGATCTCAAATCCGGGCAGATCCTCGAAGCAAGAGACTTGCTCGATGCTGAACGAAATCCCCAGGAAATCGGCAAATGGACTATTGATCCATCGCAAAGTAACCTGATTCAAATCGTTGGCACAACCGAAGGCAAACGCACATGTGTTACGTATTCCCCCATCGGCACTGGAGAATTCAAGTTCTGGAGTATCGAAGCCGACCAAGAGGGTCTGACGATCCGCGACTTATTTCCGCGTACGCGGCTGATTCCGTCACCTCCGTCTGGCTCAGATGTGTGGACTATTGCCGACTTCGTGGTGGCGCAAAATGCATCACGGGAAACTCGGGTCGGGATATTGTGGAAGAACAACATGAACCATCAAGTTCAGCATCTTGAATTCCAGATTGGAGATGTGGAAGAAGCCTGGCAATCGGGTTGGACTGCCACTGTCCCTGACCGGACAAGCCCTCGGGCACCAGAGCCTAATGCTTGTGACCCTACCGATGTTTCGGAGAAGTGGTTGCAAGTGATACTGTATCCTGGTAGATTCACACGGGCCACGCTTGAAACCGCCCTTTCCATATACGAGCGAGGTCTTGGGACCCGAAAAGAACCATATTCGCGCGCTAGTCAGGGCTTGGCTGAGGCTATATGCTCTGCTATTGCATCAACTTCATCGCTGGATCGAAGCTCGTCGGGCGGCATGGATTACGAATCATTCCGGAACTCGAGCGATCAGCAGTGGCGATGGTTTTGTCGCCTGGTCTTGGAACTTGATAAGCAGCGTGGAGAGGCCTTGGCCTTGGCCTTTGATGTCGACTCTGAATTAACCTGGGTGGTTTTTGCAGACAGCTTATCTGCCATTAGGGAGTGCAACCAGTTGGAGCAGATCTCCCATAATCCCACGGCTAGTTTCGAAGGACTGGACCTTGTTGCTACCCTTGTCACCACTGGTTTGACATTTTTCGACGGGTTCTCGGACAGCATGCGTGATATATGCTATTCAGTACTTCGCTCAGAACTGTTTGAGGACTCGCCCAAGACAGATCGCGAGCGGATCCAATATTTTTCAGACAAAGCTGGGTTCTGGCGGCAGACATCCGACGAGGACTGTGCCGTGGTCACTGATGCCTTTGGGCAAACCTTCCAGTCAGTGGTCCTCGATTTGTACCAGAAGCTTTCTGAGCTTATGGACCCTCCTGCGGATTCGATGCGGGAAAGCCAGGAGCCTTTGACTGAATTCGGACGAAAGCTGGCCGTGAGAGCAGTTCAACAGATGGCAGAGCTGCGCTGGAATATCTGTTTCAGTCAACTGGTCCTACTAGTCCATATGGAGTTCGAGTTTGACAACCCTGAAGACGCATTGAGCAGAAGATTTGACATTGGCACAGTCTACCGATATCTGATTAGATGTCTACGTAGGCTTGAACTAGTCCGATGGCTGGCGAAAACACAGATTACGGTGCCGCTGGCGAAGACAGAGAGATCGAACTCCGTGGGAGGCTCTCCAGTTGTTGCGAAGCGATCAGGGGAGGATACCCAATCTATCACAACATTAGAGTGGACTACAGGCCACCTGCTGGAAGTCCCAGACAGCCGTCCCATCGCCTTTGGCATCACCGACGTTGCTTCCAACTTCTGTACCTCAGACAGCAGTATTGAGCTGCCTTCGCAGAATCTGCAGTGCGCCCTTTTAGTGCAGAGCAGGTCGGACTTGGCCACAGAGCTGGCTCCATTCTCGGAACTCGATCCCTTTTCTACCTATGTGCAAGGACGAGTCCATCTTGCGCAAAGGGACTTCACCACAGCTGCCACATACTTCAAGAAAGCAGCTTATGGTCTCAGTAAGGCTTGCAAATCATCCTCTTTCAATCATTCGCTAACTGCTCTCACAACAGGCGTCACTCGGAAGCATCCAGAAAAGCAAAGTAGTGGCTTGCTTGATGATACGGAATGGCGACTATTCTATCGGGACTCCCGCGATATTATTCCCACATAGTAGCGCTTTTCGAGAGACAGAAGGCGCACTCATACGTGGTGGAGTTTGCTCGGCTAGCTCTTGAGTTCGTCAATGCCAAGACACCAGATGCCGCCGAGGTGCGAACGGAAATTCAAAGCCGCTTGTTCAGCGGTGCCATCGGCGTCTCTCACTTCGACTTGGCTCATTCCACGCTGGTAGCCATGTCCGATCATGCTCTACAGCACTCATGTCTGCGGACACTCATTCAGAAGATGTGCGACAACTTGCATAATGCAGAGCTCGTTCAGTTGCCTTTCCCCAACCTGGAGAACGCGGTCGACGACATTCTCGCCCAGAAGTGCCAGACCACCCAAGACGTCGTTACCGGCATTCCCTACCACCAGATCCTCTACGCGTGGCGCACCAAGCGCAACGATTACCGTGGAGCAGCCGCCATCCTTTTGGACCGCATACATAAATTACAACAAATTGGAGAGTTGGACGAGCCAAATGGTGACGATGTCTTGGACACGGCCGTGACGAGACAGTACCTCATGTTGATCAACGTCCTGAGCTGCGTGGATCACAAGCAGGCGTGGATCGCGACAGAGGAGCCGCTGTCGAAAGATCAACCAGCAAATGGTACGCCGAAGAGGAAGGTGGTGACGTTGGCTGATATCCGCAGCAAGTACCAGAATGAGCTGGACCGCGTTGCTGCCATACAGAACAACCAATTCGGATTCGCCGCAGGGGACGAGATGGATGTTTTGTGATGAGAGAAGTGAAAATGAAGTAGAGAGGGCATATCTTGAGAGATGATGTATAGTAACAAAAACGTCGTTGCTGATTAATGATATCTTTTCGGTGGTCTCACATGGTGTTTGTTCTCTTAACTTTCGGAATAATAAGGGGGAAAGGTAAGGGCTGCCGAGGGGCCTAATGGTGCATAATGATCTGGATATTGTCCGTATTTTTATTACAAGAGTGCCTCTAAAGACCTATGAACGCCATGCCACCCATGCTCAAGAATTCACCAGCAACTGCCTTAAGTACAAAAATAGGGGGTAGGTAACCCGCCGCAACGTCCCAGCTCTATCCTTCAACAGGCATAGGCATAGGCCGTGCGGGATCAGGCACAGCAGTGATTTGTGATTGACCCGTTACGACGTCGGGTGCTTGCCGGTATAGGATGATTTCAGACTGCTTGAAGTATCGTCTAGCATCCTCGTCAATCAGCACCAGACTCAGGTAGTATCTTGTAGAGAACTTCTTATTGACGTCCCGGAATGTCGGCGTCAAGTCAAAGCCGCCGAGGAAAAGGCGAATAGGGATGGTCTCGCCTCGAGATGGAGAACCGTCCATGATCTATAGACCGGGTCTGTCAGTACTGCACCCCTAACATGAAAATTTCTCGGGAGGGAGAAGGGGGCTGTTGGGCTTACCTCGAAGCGCACAAGTGTCTCGCTCTCGTTGTATTGGTTCGGGGCGGCGCCCGTGGTCTCGCGCCGGATGATGCTCAGTTCCATGTGCTTGATCTTCAGTCGGACCAGCAGGAAGTAGATGCGGCCGACAATAACATCCTTCAGATGGTACTTGCTCTTGGAGTACTCGAATTCGATGTGGAGGCAGTCCTCGATTCCCACGTCCATCTTGATGCTACTGTTGATCTCGGGGGGAATCCGGTAGCTGTAGACCCAGATGTCCTTTTCGCGGATGACATCGGCCATGCGGCGGGAGACGGTGACGCGGACCAGGTAGCGCAGCTTCACGTTGATGCCGTTGTACGACTCGTATTGCTTCTCCACGTTCTTGAAGTTGAAGTCGAACGTCTGCGGGTGCTGCAGCTCGCCCGGCGCCGCGAGCTCCTGGTTGAGCGAGAGGAATTCGTAGTGGTTGCCGCGGTCGAAGAACATCTCTGAGGGCCGTCTTAGTTTCTTTCTTCACCGTGTGGGTGCCTGTAAAGAAAAGAGGACAAAGATAAAGTCAAGGGCAAACTGAGGGGGAAGGAGGTGGTGCATGGGCGGGCTATCGCGACCGTTTGCGCAGGGTGCCGGGGAGAAGAGAATAAAGGAGAGGGATGTGTAGTATCATTGCTTGCTTATGCTGCTGCTGCTGCTATTCACGTACCTATTGTGCCGATAAACTGCACCTTGATGCCTGTGTGCTCTAACCTCTTGCCATCCTTGGGTCGTATCGTCACGGCGCCCTTGACGCTCTCGCCGTCCATGTACAGCGGCGCCTTCTCCCGTCGGTTCTTGTCGAGCTTGACGTCGACCATGGAGCGCTCGTCGGCATCTTCGAGGACCACGTCGATGTCTGATGGGGTAGCAAAGAAGTACGACATGGCTGCAAGGCTCAATTGGATAACGGGTGGTGGTGGGTGGTATAGAGATATAATGCGATGTTCGGCCGTCCGTCTCTGTCGCGACGCAGCCTAGGTAGCTTCAAGAGAGTGCCTGTGCCTGGGGGAGGTGGAGCTCTGCGGGTGCTCTGCTGCAATCGTCACTGCAGTAAGTAGGTAGACACAGGCGGACAGGGACAAACAGATAGCACTGACGCACTGAGGTAGTTTGCAGGCAGTTTACTCGCCGACCGATGCATGTGGGGATGTCAATGTCGGTGCTCACCAAAGGCCGGGAATTACCAGTTGACTGATGCTGGTATGAAGAAGACCAATCAACTTGCAGTATGACAGGTAGAAGTCATCACAAAGACAGTACTTTCACAAATAAGTTGCAACAACTATCCGAACATCAGGATTTATGTAGATTCATCAAGGAGCTTGGGCACCTGTTCCATTCCAGCTCAAGCAGGTCACGCATGCTACGCTATGTGGCTGAAAGACGACAGGGTTGAAGTTACCAAGGTATGGATTCAGAATAGACGGAAGCCAGCTCGCAATTCCTCGTAAGAGCCAAATATCCTGCGATGGTAGTTACAGTTATCGAGCAAGCCAGCATGTTTTGGGCTACTTAATCTCTTATCCAGAAGTATGTTGCATGTAACAGAAATACAGAAATACAGGTGACAGGGGAGCTTGAGCTCAGCCCAAGGGTTTCAAGTGGGGTCCTCGGCCTTCAGCCACGTCCCCATCAGTTCAGCCACAGCTCGCTCCGATAAGGTGCAAGTGTGCCCTAGTGTGCCTCGCCTTTCACAATTTTTTACGAGTAATTTTTGGTGCGGGCTAAGCATTCTCACTCCGAAATTGATTGAATCTATCTCGACGTCTGGCTTGTGGTCCCGAAATTGGACTTCACATCACCGCATCTCAACTCCTTCAGGTATGCACATGCCCCCAGCCATTTCACTCCCGACCTGCCTTGCCGTCGTCGACATTCTCGAGATCCGATTTTCTCGAGAATTGCTGCAGTAGCCCTGGCATCAAATAACTAACCTCAACCATTTCCGAGCATACAGGTCGACATCCGCCAACCCCGACGACAAGATGCGTTACATTCACAGCGAAGAGACCCTGGAGGTGCCCGAGGGCGGTACGTGATTCTGATTCTTTTTCTTGGAGGATTTCAATTTTGGCAGCTTGCGCACAGCATGGGCGGCATGGGAGGGGAAGCAATGGATTTTCGACATGCAGGGAAAAAATTATCAACGAATGCGACAACCACCCATCAATCAATATACTAACCTAATTTCTTTACAAATAGTCTCGGTCCAGATCAAGGCCCGTAATGTCACCGTTACTGGTCCCGAGGGTATGCAATCTCCCGAACCCCGGCGTCGGTGATTTCGTCTAATGGAGGAAGTAGGCAAGCTGTCCAAGGACCTGAGCCACTTGGCTGTCAACTTCTCCCACCCCAAGAAGAACGTTATCGGCATCGAGATCCACCACGGCGCCCGCAAGAACGTCGCCGCTCTCCGTACTGTCCGTACCCTCATCAACAACCTGATCACCGGTGTGACAAAGGGCTACAAGTACAAGATGCGTTACGTCTACGCCCATTTCCCCATCAACGTCAACATCGACAAGAACTCCGAGACCGACTGCCACGAGGTCGAGATCCGCAACTTCCTTGGCGAGAAGATTGTTCGCCGCGTCGTCATGCGCCACGGTGTCGACATTGAGCCCTCCAAGAACCAGAAGGATGAATTGACGCTGACCGGTATCTCCCTGGAGGATGTCTCACAATCTGCCGCCGATATCCAACAGATCTGCCGCGTCCGCAACAAGGATATCCGAAAGGTAAGAGAGATGGACAATTGACTTTCTGGGAAATACTTACTGACATGACCCGCCTCGCAGTTCTTGGACGGTCTGTACGTGTCGGAGAAGGGCCACATCGAGGATGATGCTTAAAAAAGGGGCGGAAATGGATCGGACGTCATGGTTTCTTTGCTGCTTTTGGGTCTCATTAAGGAGTGACCGGGGTTCTACATTTGCATCACTTACGTGGCAAGATTAGCTACGAAAATGGAACGGATCCTTTACGAAGCACAACTCGATCTCCCCCAATGTGACACCAATGAGCCTCCCTTGGCCCGCGGAGCAGTCGACTCAACTCCAGATTTGATGCTCGGCATCTTGCGAGGACGCTTGCTAGCTGAGTTCGGTACAGGAAGGTTCATCTATGTATTGATCTTCTCGAGTTATGGAGTCAAGTATGGGTGACGATGTTACGATTGTAGCTACTCGTGGATCACCGAGTTCACTGGTAATATACCAGTTAAACCAGCCATTCTTCATGCAGGGCCCCGATGTCCCGTCAAGATTGCATCGCTTCTGGTTGATTTATGCTCGTTGCTGCAACCGAATGAGTTCAACCATAGGATACTGGGTTCGAATGCAAGGCATGGACAAGTTAAGTTGTAGAGCATAAGTTCGGGAAGCACCTGAGTGCATGAGGATCAAACGTGATTATCCTTATACCAAGTCTAACTTGCCCAGGGGAATTCTCAAAACAAAAGCAAAATTACAATAAAGCAAGCATATTTCCAGGGCCTCATATATTCAGGAGAAGAAGCAATCGTATATTCCTTTCTCATGACGTCTCATTCAGTCCAAAACTAGTAGTTCATCGGGTCGCATATTCTCATTCCGTCCGCCCTTCACGTTCCACTTCCTCAACCAAGGAAACCAGTTAAATATGCCACTGGGCCAAAAGCCGACGCGCCGGCATTGACCCAAATGGTATATCGGTATATGTCTTGTCAGAACCAACAAAACCCCGGTTTTTGTTTCCAATCTTCTTTTCCAGACGAACATACGTCTTATCTCGTCTCATCTCGTTCCGTTCGTCTCCCTCGCGGAAAACAATTACTCGTGAAAAGTGCCAAAAAATTCTTTTAAATAGGAAAATCATGAAGACCACCAACCAGTCTTCCTCTTCCCCTTGATGACAAAAAATTCCAGAACGCCGGGGTGTCATGATCTGTGTCACGTGATATGGGAGCAGGGGGGTTGGTTTGTAATCTAGTGTTGATATTTGCTGATTCGGGGGAAGTGCTTATTATAGACAGATCGGTATTGTATGTGTGTTTATTGGAGAGAGGAGTAAATCTTCGTCCAGGGAAGGTGAAGTATGTCGTGTACACACGTCTCATGTGTCAAAAGGTTCTGAGGGCTGCTACGAGCTTACGAGCGTCTCGTATGCCGCGACACGCGAGAGTGCGATGCCCTCGTTCCCCTGGAATGCCGAGACCTGCGCGTCCTGCGGTCAGAGCTAGCACTACCTATTTTGAGCAGTCAGTTATTTGTTCTTCTTCATATTTCGGTCGATTAGTGGGGTGTGAACTTACTAGGGCTGCTCGCAGTGTACGAGTCGGTATAGTACGAGCTGCTCCAGTTACTCCTGGGCGGCTTGTGCATCTTCTCCTCCTTCTTCTTGTCGCCTCGGCGGAGGCCGAGAAGCAACAGGGCAGCACCGCCGGCGGTGGCGAGCCATCCTGCACCACTTGACTTCTCCTTCTCTCTCCGCGAGGTAGCAGTGGCTGGGCGGCCACCACCGCCAGCGCCGCCAAACCATGTCCGGTGAGCGGGTCGTCCGGCGGCACTTCCATGGCGAGAATAACGTTCCTCAATGACCTCGACCCTTTCGGTCTTCCTGTCCTTCTTTTTGCCGCCGAAGAGCGAATGCCACAGGCCGCGGACGATGCAGAAGAAGCAGAGCAGCAGCAGTAAGATTACGCCGGCGATGGTGCCCACCACGATACCAGCAATGGCGCCTCCGCTTAGCGAGTTGTCAGTGGTGCTGACGGCCGCACCGTCGGTGCTTGTGGGTTCGACGGTTTGGCTAGCTGCGGTCCCCGTGGAATCGTAGACGGTCGAGCCACTGGTGACCCGATACGGCGCAGAGTACTGCGTCGTCACCACACCCACGGTCGTGCCCACGGTCGTGCCGGTGGTCCACGCTCCGCCGTTGGCGTTCGGCATGCACTGACCACTATGCAGACAGTATTGCTGGTTGGTACAGCAGATGGGCCCGCAAGCGATCTGCCCTGTGCCCGATTTCGGGACGCAATCGGCGCCGCCGACACCCGTGCCAGCTCCCTCTGTGGCGCCGGGCGCGTAGGTGCTCCATGTGCTAGTATATGTCTTGGTCTCGGTCCACGTGGTCGTGTGGAAATTGACGCCTCCCCCGTTTGCGGTCGCGGCGCATCCCGCTATGCCGGCGGATGTGTAGCACTGCTGGCCTTGCGAGCAGCAGTATTGATTGTCGGAACCACAGTAAGATGCGCAACTGCGCTCCATAATGTATCCATAGCCGAGATCTCGGAGCTCATCTTTGGGGTAGGGCGACGCGGCGGTCAGGCTGGAGGTGAGCAGCAGGGCCACCAGGGAAGAGGGAAGAGACCGCGGTTGCCGCGATGAGAGTCGCATTGTGACGGTGTGAGCTCTAGCAGGCTCGGAATGGGCTTGCTGGAATGTTGGTGCCCACGATGGGGGGTGAGCAGTGAGACAGATTGGCCTTCCTCTCACTCTCCTCGCTCTCGCTCTCTCCGTAACGGAGCCGCCCAGTCTCAATTATCCGTCCAAGTCGCAAAGGCCGTGATTTTTACGGGATCTTGGTGTGAGAATTGACAAGACAAGGAATGAGATGAGAAGCGCGGCCGAATCGCCAGCAAGCTCCCACTCAGCACAGGTGATCTTAATGTGGTTGTTAGTGACAAGGTATGATGACGGGGGACCTCGCCAATTGTGAGATTTGAGTAGGGCGTGTAAGTAAGTATGGAGGTTAGGTATGCAAGACAAGGCTTGCCAAATGCAAGACGAGACAAGACAAGCAAGACAATCGGTAGAGTAGGATGGGATGGCAGGATGGATGGGAAAAAAAGACACAATCAAGGATCAGTCTTAATCAGGGTACTACTAATGCACGACTTGCGTCTTTTTGGGCCCGGATTGGGGGCTTTTTCTTCTCCCAACCTCTTCTCTTATGGCTGTCTGCCCAAAAAGTCGCGGGGTCGGGCAGTTCGCGACGCTGAATGGTGGTGTGTCATAGGCGCCTTTCCCAGGTCCTCGCAGAGAAAAACAGAGGGGGCTGGTCACAGCTATTGGCAGGGGTGCTTCTCTATTCGCCCCAGTCAGTCTTGTTTCTTCTCAACTTCGGATGATTTCAGGAGCACTTGTCCTCTTTTCTTGTCTCCTTTGGTCCCGTTCCTGCTTCAATTGATTCCAGGCAAGCTCTCGGTTAGATACTCGGTGGCATACAGGTGCATCAACGGACGAGACGGAGGAAGCAGGTGGTAGTAATGATGGCGAGGTGAGTTGGCACGCAGCAACCAGAGCTGCAGACAGGATCTGGGATCGTTCTAGTTCTAGGCTTGCTTACAGCGACCGGGATGGTTGACTGGACGACAACTAATACCCGATTCGAGAGCGAGACAGGGGTCTCTTTGACAGCGTTTTGGCTGTAGCGTGTAACCGATCGGCTGCTAAGTGCAGTGCTGTAGCTCGTATCTCCAAGCTGGGCCTGCTGGGCCTCACCGTTCCCAGTTCCAATCATGCGCCGTCATCCCTAACTACTCCATCAAAGTAACTTGGGGCTCCGTCATTGCAGATCAGATTATGGAAACAATCCATTATTCAGGAACCGCTGCCCTGCCATAGGTTATCCGTAGGTAGGTAGTAACGGACTCACGATGGGATTAGATATACATACTTATACTCATCACATCCGTCCCACGGAACGGAGCGGATGTTCCAAGGTTTTTGGTACCTTACGTCTCTACCTAAGCTTTAGGTGACGTCAAACCTTTATTTTGGATGACCTAGGTTACAGCCTACGGTTGCGTATCAGTCTCGGTGCGATGACGGTCAAGTATGCAGCCGGAAGATTTCCTCTCACGATATGTCGTGAACCAAAGAATAGTTCTCACATACACATATATGCCGTAAGGTTTGATTGCATCTACCTGTACTCGCACGTGCGATCACCTGTCCTTCGTGCAATGATTTCCATCCGCCTACGTGCATTAATCCGTTGCCCCAAAAAAGAAGGTCCAAGATCTGGTGCATGTTTGTCACCTGTCACTTGAGAGACAGCAACGCCCCAACAATGGATGGAATTCGGGAAGGTATTTCTGGGTTGCTATACAGCGGGAAGCTCAAAACAACTTGGACATGCTCCTGGCAGTTCTGAGTATGGTATTAAGTGCAGGACTGGTCTACCTATCTTCCATTGCTTGGGAAGTAAATTGAATGGTAACATTCGTTGTACTCCGTAAGCTTTGGATGATTTCACTATATGACGAAATTAAAATACTCCCTTATGAGGTCTCACGGTGCAATCGAGACTGCCAAAACCAGCTGAAAGTCGAGTTACCCGGGACTAAACAAGGCCGATCGGGTTATAAGTGGGTTAGCAAAGAAACCGCAGATGAAATTGCATCGAGTTTCCTTACATCCAATACTTAATTACTGGCCAAAAGGGCGTATATTCTAGACTAAATATAATCATGCATAGGTATAGACCTGCATGTGTGTAAGGCAAGGTGCAATCAGGGACGTTCGCAGCGTAAGATAAGCTGTTCTTCTTCTTTTACTACAACACGACATGCGAATTACCCCGGCTACGAATCTCTATTTTTGTTACCAGAACAAATAAATCGCTACGTATCTATATACTAGATCTGACTGGACGTATCACCAATTGCCATACAGCTCAAGTTACAAATAACCATTTGAGTAGGTATTTGTAGTCAACCTGGTTGTGGATGTGCTAATAAGCCATGGCGCTGAAGTGAAGTGATCTCAGATGCGAAGCCCCACTAAAACGCTGGCGTTCCAAAAGGCCGCAAGGTCCAGCTGCTTGACGTACTTGCTTGCTGGAGTTGGAGCTTCAAGTCGGAATAGCCACCATCGACACCAAACCTCAGACATCAGACTGCACCACCCGCCTGACTCAGGCCACCTCCATTCATTTTGCGCCATCGCAGTCAACCTCCCCTCTTCGCTGCCAACTTCAGCTCTACCACTTGAGAAGGTGCTCATTGAACACGCCTGAACTAAGCTATTGGATCGTGTGAGGCCATTGCAGGCATCATCATGTCTCTGGATCCGCCTCCGTACCTCGGTTCGCTCCAGAACAACATCAGACAGCGCCCCATACCTTGGGAAGGTGCCGTCCGTGTTGGCACTGTCACCGACGCTCAACTCGCCAAGATCCGAGCTGTAGATAAGGTCAGAAAGGAGCAGAGAAAGCAAGTGGTCGAGGCTGATCTGGATGGCTACCGCATACTGTTCGTTGGTGGGAATGGCACACCAGGTGTCTTCGAGTCGGCAAGCAAGCGCTCTGAGGTGCTTCAGTACATTCTAGTATTGCTGAGCGATTTGCTTGATGGTAAGCTCCCCTCGTTCCTTCCCCTCTATTCTTACATTGTCCCCATCCCCTTTCATGTTTTGCAACTGCCAAATCTACATGCCATTCTCTAATTCTGATCTACATCGTACAGCTGTGCCTTCGCTGGCAAAGGCCTTGTTCAAGGATGCAGACCCTTACAAGCATTTCCTACCGCTCCTGGCACACTCCAACAACTCCGAAGATCCTATTCCCTTACTGACCTCGACCGTTCTGACCACCCTGATGGCGAGATCACAAGACGAATCTATCGCAACCGAAAACGCCCTGCCTTTGATCCTGAGCTACCTTTGCGGCTTGGCCAAAAACTCAAATGACGCGGGACTACAAGACATTGCTGTAACCGAATATTCGGCTTTGCTGTATGGACAGTCTTCTAGGCAGTTATTCTGGAAGCAGAAGAGCGAGACTGTCACCCCGCTCGTCGAGATCCTCAGAAAAGCCGCAGGCATTGGTGCCGACACATCAGCCAGCCTGTGGAGCGGAAGCTCTACTCTTAGGGGCAGCAGTGGCTTTGAGAGCTCATTGGGCGGCGGCGTTGGCCTCCAGCTCCTGTATCATGTCCTGTTGGTTATGTGGCAGTTAAGCTTCGAGGCCGAGGATATCGGCGACGAGATGAACGAGTAAGTTGAAACATTATTTGCCTGTGGGATCTAGTACTAATATGTTGCAGCGAGTACGATATCATTCTTCTATATACCCAGTTACTTCGCCTCTCACCAAAAGAGAAGACGACGCGCTTGCTCGCATCTACTCTTTACAACCTGCTCAGCCCCAACGCGAACTCGTTACTCCCGACAGCTGTCCTGGCAAGGCTTCCAGGGGTCCTGCAGAACGTGAGCGGGCGCCACTTGATAGACCCCGACTTGCAAGAAGACCTCGACAGGCTCAAGGAGATGCTGGAGGAATACACAAAGACCAAGACTACTCTTGACGAGTATGTTGCTGAAGTGCGGTCGGGCCATCTGCGATGGTCGCCTCCTCATCGTAACCAAACTTTCTGGACGGAGAACTCGCGCAAGATTCTCGACTTCGAGACGGGTGAGATCCCACGCCAGCTTGCTGAGATCATGAAGAAGCCTTGGGACAACGACAAGGGAGTGCTGGCTATTGCTTGTAACGACGTGGGCTACCTCGTCAAAGAAGTGCCTGAAAGAAGGTACCAGCTGGAGAAGCTTGGCCTCAAGACACGCGTCATGGAGTTGATGCAAGACCCTGATGAGAACGTACGGTGGGAGAGTCTAAATGCTCTTGGTGGATGGTTGAAGTACAGCTTCGAATAGCTGAGCCTGTGTATAGTTTCCCTTTGATCAGATTTGGCCCAGGACAGGCTCCGTATGATAGCATCGTGTAAGCAGAAACCGAAGGGATAGGCCTGTCACTGCCTTTAGATTGAATCGAAAGGTCGCGTTGGTCTTAAGGACGCTACCAGTCAGTGCCTACGATGGAACAGTGTGCTGGGAGATGATGCCTTCGATATCCAAGCACAAATAGTGACCTCAATTTCGACAGCAGTGGTTTTATAACAACCATCAAGAGAATAATACTAGTCACACTAACCAAACTCGATAAACAATCATCAGCTTGCTATATGCTACCTAACTTCATGATAACAATCCAGCCCCGGGTGTAGCTATGCTGTCGTGCATACTTCCTGTTAGGTAATAACTGGCCTGCTATCCGCGGCTCACAATTACCCCAGATCTCGGTTTGCAGCGGGAGCGGACAAGTGAGGGAGCTACCCCACTCGACCTCCATCAAATCTTGGGCAGAGGTTGGCACCGAAAGCGGCGCCTTGGCGTGATAGGAGAGGTACCGGCTACTGTAGGCCGATAGGATCGGTTGTCGGTTACGCAATTGTACCTACATATAAGATAGATATTCTTTTCCTTGGTTAGCCTATTGCTTTTTGGCAGTGGTTCCTATCCAAATCGGACTTGGTGTTGTTTGCTGGGGATCCCCTTTCTCCCTCTCCTCCCTCTTCATAATGCAGCGATTACCCATCGCAAGAGGTATCAACAACAGCACCCGCCGTGCTGCATTCCGCCGTGCTGCACCCCGCCTCCTTCTGTCCCCCTCCAAATCGACATTACCCGCTCGAATGGCATCTCAAGACGCAGCAGCGCAGCGGTTGGCCGCCACCGCGCAACACATCCGACCCTACAGCGCCCTCGCCTCCACTGCCACGAGCTTCCCTCAGACGCACGAGAAGATCGCCCAGCCGCAGGACACGCCCTGGTTCGTGGACAACGAGTTCAAGGCCTCGCAGGCGGACAAGTGGATCGACCTCTACGACCCGGCCACCAACAACCTCGTGACCCGCGTCCCGCAGTCGACCGACGCCGAGCTCCGGGCCGCCGTCGACAGCGCCCAGAAGGCCTTCCCGGCGTGGCGGAACACCAGCCTGCTGGCCCGCCAGCAGATCATGTTCAAGTTCGTCGGCTTGGTGCGCGAGAACTGGGACCGTCTGGCGGCGAGCATCACCCTCGAGCAGGGCAAGACGTTTGCCGACGCCAAGGGCGATGTTCTGCGGGGACTGCAGGTGGCGGAAGCTGCTTGCGCTGCCCCTGAAGCTCCTCAAGGGTGAGGTGCTCGAGGTCGCCAAGGATATGGAGACGAGATCTTACAAAGAGCCACTGGGAGTTACTGCCGCCATTTGCCCGTTCAGTAAGTCAATTATTGACTCAATTGAGTTGTATTTTAAGTATGTATGGCTAACAAGCTTGTGTCTCTTAGATTTCCCCGCTATGATCCCATTGTGGTGTATCCCCATTGCCACTGTTACTGGCAACACCCTGATCCTTAAGCCCTCGGAGCGTGACCCCGGTGCCGCAATGATTCTTGCGGAGCTGGCCCAGAAGGCCGGCTTTCCATCTGGCGTGATCAGCATCATCCATGGCGCCCACCACACTGTGGATTTTCTTCTAGATGCCCCTGAAATCAAGGCGATCAGCTTTGTCGGTAGTAACAAAGCCGGAGAATACATCTTCACCAGAGGCTCTGCCAACGGTAAGCGTGTCCAGGCGAACCTGGGTGCCAAGAACCATGCAGCAGTCCTCCCAGATTGCAACAAGAACCACTTTTTGAATGCGGTTACTGGAGCTGCTTTTGGTGCTGCAGGACAGAGATGCATGGCTCTGAGCACCTTGGTCATGGTGGGGGAAACAAAGGAGTGGCTGCCCGAGCTTGCAGAGCGAGCCAAGGCCCTGCATGTCAATGGCGGCTTTGAGGAAGGGACTGATTTGGGCCCCGTGATCTCCCCCAAAAGCGAGCAGAGAATCAAGTCTCTCATCTCCAGCGCCGAGGAGGAGGGGGCTACCGTCCTGCTCGACGGCCGGAACTTCAAGCCGGAGAAGTATCCCAACGGCAACTGGGTCGGTCCTACTATCATCACCAACGTCAAGCCTCACATGAAGTGCTACACGGAGGAGATCTTTGGCCCAGTCCTGGTCTGCCTGAACGTAGAGACCCTGAACGACGCCATTGAGCTGATCAACAAGAACGAGTATGGCAACGGCACTGCCATCTTCACCAAGTCCGGCGCGACAGCCGAGACGTTCCGCAAGAACATTGAGGCCGGGCAGGTTGGTATCAATGTGCCCATCCCCGTGCCACTGCCCATGTTCTCCTTCACGGGGAACAAGAAGAGCATTGCGGGTGGCGGTGCGAACACCTTCTACGGCAGACCGGGCATCAACTTCTACACGCAGCAGAAGACGGTCACGGCGATGTGGTCCAGTGGCGACGCAATCTCACAAAAGGCCGATGTGGCCATGCCTACACATAGCTAGCCGTAGCAAAGGGCTATGTAGGGAAATTGTAGGCAGCGCTCAATTGTACATCAAAATGTTTCCAACCCGTGATTTTTGGGTCTGCTTCCGGTCTCTTTTTTATTGTTGTTATTGTAGTAGTTGCTAATACAGAATATTTGCATGCATACTCCGAAACCCGGTCGCGGGGTGGCGATATCTTGCCCAGTGAGGCTCTCAATTGAGTAAGCGTTTGTCAATCACATGGGATGTTGGAAGATGCACCACGTTTTTGACAATTAAACCACGCTTTGAATCCGAAGTTATCTCCTAATCTCGCAATGGTGTCACAAGCCCAATCTTGATCAGGGATTCCATGAAAGGAATTGCATACGTCCATACATCACGGTACGCATCGAGGCTTGTCGGATTGAGTAGGCGCAACTAAGTGAGGTAGACATGGTAAGTAAGTCGTAAGATAAGTGCCGGGGCATGTCCGATTCCCGACTCCAACACCCTCTGCTGACCTCATCGGCTTGCCCAGAATTGACCTAGTTTGTTGCATATACAGAGACAGCCAGGCAGCCAACAATCATGGCAGTAGACATAGCTGCAAGAAATGGGCATGCAGCTTCATGTTCTACTGCTACCCTTTCAAAAGACCTCACGGATTTACCCCAGGATGTCTTTTTGCTCATCATCACCTACCTGTCCTCCCGGAACAGTGTCGCCTGTCGCAGCATAAGCCGCGCCTGGCACGATGCCTTTACATCCGAAGATGCATCGTTACTTTTGCTACGGTGGCATTTCCCCAGGTCCAGGGAAACCCGGGTCCTGGGTTCGGGTGCCAGGCGAGAGTCCGCGGCGGCTGTGTTCGCCAAGGTGGCTCGGCGTTACCACCATCTCCGACAGGCCAAGCCGCGCCTCATCGAGAAGATTGACGTGGTCCAGGAAACGACTCACCCAGACTTGCATCGAGGGGTCGCGCCGTGGGACCGCATCCTGCGACGGAACGACAACAAGGCCATCTTCCAGTACAGCGACCCCACCTGGTGCATGGATGATGGGCTTCTCATCTACCCCGGCCTCGACGGCGGGCAGTACGTCGCATACGACCTAGAGACGCAGCGGAGATTTCACGTCCCCTTTGACAACACGGACAAAATCGTCAGGCGAGTGCGGCTGGCTTGTGGCGTTTTGATCATCGAATGGTGTGAGCGGGAACCCTACCATCGACTGAACGAGCGCGAGGTCGTCCGGACCTTTGCCACGGCGTACGACGTGCAGCGGGCCCAGTCCCGGTCGTCTTCGCGGTCCCCGAAGTTGGCCATCGTGCGCTCGTCTTCGGACTCGTCGGCCTGGAACATCTTCTTTCGCTCCGAGTGGAGGATCCACTTCCTGGGTCTCCCACTGAACGCGACGGACCGCTTCTTCTCTACGCACAACAATACACATTACGCACTCTACATATGGCAGCCGCACCGCTCGCCCTGGGGCGATGATGACCCAATAGAGCAGCTCGCGGTCTGGAACATCTCGTTTCCCTCGGCCTACCGGCCCTCGCTGGACCCGACTGGCACGAAGAAGCCAGATGCCGACTTGGGCCCCTCGGTTATCCGGCGGCTTACGTGGCGAGAGCTGGAGACCATAGGCCTTCGCCAACGGCACACCCCGGCTATTCGGGAACTGGCTCTGGACGAAGACAATATCTACATACATGAAGAGGAGCACCGCTGGCTCGCCGGCACGCAGTCGTCCATCTTTCCTCCGCGGCACCATACCGTGCGCTGCACCGGTCTTCCCCTCGTCGGGTTTGGTCCCATCTGGTACGATGAGTGCTGTGGCGATGGCGACGTCCACATGTCGTTCTGCCCTCGGTCCGGGTCAGCGGCCGGGCTGTCCTTTGCCGACGATGCGGACGCGCATGCGGACAATGCGGCCGTCTCGATGCTTCCATCTTCCTCGTACAGCAGAAGTACCTGGCCGGGATACGCACCTTGCTGGCGACATGAGGAGTTCCCCTACCTGACCGTCAGCGACATGAAGGACGCGCTGGCCGGTGTCCGGGTCGTGTCCAGGCAGTGCTTCATGGTCGAGGCACTGTCTGTCTTTGTCATGCCGCGGATCAGTGTCGAGAACGAGGACGCCGATGACGAGAACCCAGAGGCCCGGTTCGCCGACGAGATGTGGACCGAGCTCATGGGCAAAGGGCGAATATACGGCGACGAGCGGTGGGTCGTTGGAGAGGACGCAGAGGGCAGGATTACTATCGTCCGCTTCTGATATACCTTGGCCGCACTGTTTTTGCTTGGCAGAGTGAAATATTGATGTGACAAATGGCCATACTTCTATCTACCTACTTGTATGGGACAGTGACTTGAGGCTGGGATTTCTTCCGACACCAACTCAATCCCAACTACTATTACAACCCACCATACGCTGTACGAAGAAGGGCCTCATGACGCACAAGAGTACGTATCACAAAAGAAATTGTTGCTGATGCAGGACATGTTCACCACCCGGTGATTCGTCGGCATCTTGGACGTAGCAAAATTGTTGCCTTGACGAGAATCGGGTTTTCTGGCTGAATAACACCGCATATAAAGGCCGAGCTTGGATAGTATACGGCGAGTGGTGACGTGAACCGACAAGGTCGACAAGCACCTCCCCCACTTATAGGCCTCCGCCGGCTTGCTGGGCTAACGAGATCGAGAAGTCGGGACTCTGTGTGGATTCGTCGAGTCGCATCCCATTGGCAGAGGCCTCGTTACCATGCAGGCCTATCCATTCAAGCTTTTCCACAAGAGCGCCCACCTCCACCGAGTCCGTTATCGCTCGAGACCGATCCCGAGCGGGATCCTGCGTGCAACAGCTCTCGATTGGTGCGGTGCAGTAGAGGAATGGCCTTGGTCGCGGGGTCGGTCGAATTTTTACTGGTGCAGATGCAAGTTATATAATATATTGCTTATCAGCGAAAGAACTGGGGGGTCTCGGTGGTCTCTTGCGGAGATACAGAACTCGATCTGATTAGTAGCCATCGTGGATTCTATTATTTAATCGAGTCGGGTCGAAAATTGGCATTAGTTGTTCATCGCCCGCTATCACCACCACCGGTTGAGTTTTTGTAGATACTCACTCAAGCATCAGAACTTGGACCGTCGCAGTTTGTCGCCCATTTCCACCATGGCATTGAAGCTCACTCTGATGGCCTTGGCCTCTCTGCCGCTCGCGCAGAGCGAGACGGTGCTGGGTGTCTACATTTTCCACCGCCACGGAGACCGCACGCCCAAGTCTTACCCGCCGGCCAACCTGACCTCTCTGGGTGCTGAGGAGGTCCTTCTGTCTGGCACCTACTACCGTAACCGGTACATCGCCTCGGACGCCAGCTCGCCCATCGCGGGGTTGAGCCACGACATCGCCGTGCAGTCCCAGGTCAGCGTCACGGTGCCCGACGACGCCGTCCTGCACAACTCGGCCCAGGTCTTCGTGCAGGGCCTCTACCCGCCCGTCGGCCGCCTCTCGGCCCAGGAGCTCGCCAACGGCACCTCGGTCGAGGCGCCCCTCGGCGGCTACCAGTACGTCCCCGTCAAGGCCGCGTCATCGTCCTCGGGCTCCTCGAGCACCCGGGCCGACGCCGAGAACAACGAGTGGCTCCAGGGCGGCAGCGGCTGCGGCAACGCCATGGTCAGCTCCAACAACTACTTCGCCTCCAGCGAGTACCAGAAGACGTACAGCGACTCCAAGGCTTTCTACCAGAGCCTGCTGCCCGTCATTAGCGGCACTTTCGATGCCGCCGAGGCCAACTTCAAGAACGGCTACACGAGTAAGTCTAAAAAGTTTCTCTCTTATCCCTATCTGGGGCTCCTCGTTGTTCGTTACGTTTAGTAGCAGTTACTAACAACCCCCCTCAGTCTTTGACTTGATTAATGTGGCCAGGATCCACAACAAGACGATTCCCTCGTCGGACCTCCTCACGCCGGAGACCGTCGCCGAGGTCCAGAACCTGGCCAATATCCACGAGTGGAACCTGGCCTACAACGAGACGGAGCCGATCCGCGCCATTGCCGGCTCCGTCCTGGCCGGCCAGATCCTGCAGCAGCTTCAATCCACCCTGGACAGCAAGAGCAAGTCGCCGCTGGACATCCAGTTCGGCGCCTACGCCAGCTTTTCGTCCTTCTTTGGTCTGGCGCAGCTGCAGAAGCTGTCGGCCGACTTCACCGGCATCGTCGACTACGCCTCGTCCATGGCCTTCGAGCTCGTCACCAACTCCACCTCTTCGCCTGTGTCCAAGGATGACGTCTCGGTCCGCTTCCTCTTCTCCAACGGCACCGCCGGCGCCGTCGGGAACGTCCCCGTGGCTTACCCGCTCTTCGGCCGTTCCGAGATCCTGCTGCCCTGGTCCGTCTTCGCCGACGAGATGAACAAGTTCGCTATCGGCGACACGAAGAGCTGGTGCACCGCCTGCGGCAACTCGACGGGCCAGTGCGCTCAGTATGCCTCCTCAGGCGACAATGGCTCTGCTACCGCGGCCTCAAAGTCCGGCAACGGCATTTCCACCGCTGTTGCCGGTGTCATTGGCGCTCTGGTCACGCTTGTCGTCATCCTGGGCATCGAGGGCCTGGTCTACGTCCTGGCGGGTCTGCGCCTCGTCAAGAAGTCCTCACTGGCGGCTCAGGCTACCAAGGTCGAGGTTCCGGGGGCTTCTAAGGCCTAGAATTGCGTGTCCACCACCCGCCTCGGCTAAGCTTGACTCTGCTGCAGCTTCCAGCTCGGCGAGAAGTCGAGAATAAAAAGTCGGGAATCTGGAGGCGAGTTGTTAAGCTTTGAATTACATTACGAGTAATGATTTACGTTCTCTAGTTCCTGTCACTATTCAAACGATTATCAGCATTTGGAGGGTTATTATTAGCATTAGCAGCTACCGAACTGGGAATCTGATCCTATTTCAGGAGACTTCAAAGTATATATCGTAGTAAGCCATCACGTAGCGAGTGTGTTTGTTGTATGGCCGTGGTAAATTGTTCCCATTTTGACAACATTATCCAAGAAATCAAAAGTCATCTCTGCGTCATCATCGTCAGCGTTGCATCAGACATCAACGTAGACCAGTCATGGCCAAGATATCATGCCTATAGAAAAAGGCGCGATTCCTTTTCCCGTAGATATCTATAATCATTCGGAGCTATTAGCAACTCACGTTCTCTTTATTTGAATCTCGGCAAAAGACGGTGGCTGTCAAATATCACGAGGGGGAAAATACTCACACATTGGGATACTCGTCAAACAAATAACGACCTGAACCGACGCGAGAGCGTAGAAGACTGGCTCCGTACCACCCTGCACCAGCCAGTCGTACGCCTTGAAGGTGAGTCCGAAACTGAAGAAGTTTTTAAAAATGATGAGGCAAGTGAAGCCCTCAATAGCCAGATCGCCTATACATAGCACCGCAGTATTAGCAATTGGAAAATCAATACTCATGGCCTATAAATACAATTCCTCAGCACGAAAAAGGGGATCCTGTGTAACTTACGATACGCATCAACAATGTACAGCGAGCTCGCCACGGCGCCAATGACCATTCCGCAGACCTCACAGGCAAAGAACATGATGGGCACGACATAATGATAAGGGCCCTGGCTGGTGATGGCAAAGCCGTAGAGGCCCATGCAGCCGAAGATGAACTGAGGGATGACGAGGAAGATGCGGAATTCGGGCTCGTAGACGCCGCCATTGCGCTTTGTGAGCCAGGTGGCGCTCCAGTCGGCGAGGCCGCCGGCGATGGCAAAGCCCATGATGGCTCCTACGAAGGGCCCCACGTAGGCGTAGCCCGTCTCGACCTCGCTCCACCAGCGCGGCGGGCCCAGGAAGACGGCGGCGAGGATGACGCCGATGAAGACGGTCCAGCCGATCATGGTGCCCTGGATCAGGCAGGCCCACAGGAAGGCGGGCTGGGCGAACAGAGGAAACGGCCGGAAGAGCAGCTTGAAGAAGCTCTCGTCCGTCTTGCGGCCATCAAAAAGCGCAAGGGACTCCGTGTATGGCTTCTTGGGCCGGGAAGAAGCAGTCGACACCGCAGAGCCAACCTCGATTGCGGTCGTCTGGGAGTACGGCCCCGCATCCTTCTCGGGTTCATCCTGGGAGGTGCTTTCGTGCCCCGAGTCTGCAGCCATGTCCGTGTTGAGCCGGGTGTCCCGGCGAAGAAGGTCTCGGGGCAAAGGAAGATGACACCGAACAAGGAGACGGCGGTGAAGATGGCCACGAGGTAGAAAGTCCACGACCAGCCGATAGTGTGCGTGATCTTACCGACTACGACGGGGGTAAAGAAGGCACCGCCAAACACAGCCAAGTTGGTAAATGCCATGCGCACACCTCGTTGCTGTTGCACACATACGTTAGTACCAGGACGACCTTCCTCCGCTTTTCCCACATCCACATAGGAATATAGTCGATCTAAACTTACATGCACAAAGTATAAGTCACCAACAGCCGCGTTGACCAGGGACTCAAACGGTGCAGTGCCGACGCCCTGGATGATACGCGCCCAGAGCAGACTCGTGTAGTTCTTGCCCGCGGCGCCGCCCCAAGCGCTTGAGAAGATCAAGATGATGGTGCCGATGATGAACAGGTGCCGCTTGCCCCAGATGCGGCCCGAGGACACGAAGAAGATGGCGGCGAAGCCGACTCCAAGCAGGTAGTAGCCCGTCAGTAGGGCGACGTAGGTGAAGTTCATGTTGAACCAGACGGACAGGGTCAGCGTGTTGGCAGCGAGGATGGGGCCGAGCGCCGTGGCGAAGATGGCCGTCATGGACAGCACGAAGGTAATGAGATCGCGCTGCCACAGCGGCCAGTTTAAGGGGTCGTCAGGGTCATCAGACGGTTGCGGATGCTATACCCAAGTGACACACAAATATCAGGAACCGATTCCAATATATAGATAGATGCCGGGGATAGGTATACTCACGAGTATGATGCCATTCTTATCACATTTGAGGCCCCGCGTTTCCGGGGCGGTGTTGATTGTCCGCGGCCGTTCTGGGTCGTCATAGTACCGCGTAGTGCCTTGCGAGAGTTAGTTTAACAAACAGTATGCTTCGATATGGTTAGAGGCGGGCACCAACTCACCAGGCACATGCTCCATGGCCCTGGACTCAAGAATTCCGAGACCCATGCTGAAAGCCAGTTGTCCTCACTTCTTAAGATCAAAATACGTGTTGGATTATCTGCGTGACAAACACATTACCGGCAACGCCCAACGGCTCGTGCGGCGACTCTGTAATAAGTAGTCGGAATATACAGGATGAAGCTGTTGACGCAATCGATAGCAGACATTGGGGGGTCAGTGCCGCGGTTGGAGACCAAAAGAATAACGTTTTCCAGCAGATGAGGGGAATGTTTCTAAGCGGCAAGGGTCTAACCTATCGGAAAGCTCCAGGTCATTGGTCGGGTCCCTAGGAGAGTAATAACGGGTGTTGCTGTTTGCTGTTCTGGGGGGGGGGGTTCCCTGGTTTGATATATGTACATTCCCAGCTGAGTTTTATTGAAAGCAATGTCACACACTATCCCTCATGCCACGAGGCCAGACCCATGGCTGGTTTCATTAGATTGACCGATTACTTCTGCCTGCCATACTACATAATGTACTTGTTATGTGTACTTCGTTACGTACCATGCCACACGTGCTTTCCGCGCAGCCCGCGGATCCTCCCACAACGAAGTGAAAAGGGGAAGAAAGAGATGATGAAGAAACTGGAGCAAAACGCGCGTATTCGTATGTTAAGTATTTCTGCAGGATCTCGGAATGAGTTGACCATCGTACGGCCATCAGCCTTGGGTAAGGTTATTGCCATTCGACGTCGCACACATACCATACGTCGTACTCAGCTTACACCACTTACGACTACCACCTCACCCGTCCAGAGGGGACGCGCTAGGCCAAACCGCACTTGACTTACGTTCAAGTCTAAAATGCGGGAACATCCCTTGGATGCTGCGATGTGGTAGGCCCAGGTCGGCCAGAGGTCCCACTTTCCTTGCGCAAAGATCTGGGGGAGCAGCGGTAGCTCGAGTAGTACGAGTAGTACGAGTAGGTTTAGTGCGAGTACCTGCCATGTTATGCCAGGGCCAGCCTTGTCCTCTAGGGTTAGGTAATCTAACATTGAACATATCCTGCTTGGAGCAAACCGTAGAGAAACTCTGATTGATTGGGATGGAATATTGACGGCATAATCCGCCCCTTTGCAAGAAGAAAAAAAGAAGAAAAAGAATTGAAGCATCCATCAATGCCATTTGCACGGATTCCTGAGCGGGTTGGCGCCCAATTAGCCTTAACCCGCTCCCCTGAGTCCCTGACATGCAAGTTGGAGCCGGCAGCTTGGCGGGCTGGCCTGCCAATCACATTATTGGTCGTTGGAGTCGACAGTTGAAGAGGAGAGGATAATAAGAGCAATAGGTCGATCTGGACCGACTTCCTCCTCTCCTCGTACGTCGTAGCCGTCATCGTTCTACTTTTCCCTTCCTCTCCTCGGCTGTTCGACTGCCTGTGATCTCATCCATTTATTTAATACACACTCTCTCAGCCTCTGACCGAACAAACTGCGACAATCTAACACATACCAGTGCTGTGATACCGCATAACAGTAGCAGCTATGAAGGTCACCACCGTCAGTATTGCCGCCTTCGCGGGCCTAGCGGCCGCCCAGCAATCAGGACTCGGCTCCCTGCCCGAATGTTCGGTAAGCCCGCCCCTTCATTCCCTTCGTGTTCGATCTCGTACCTGCCTCAATCATAAAATCAAAGATGAACGACGAACCGACGGCAGTTATTACTCTTTTAGCTTTGAGCTGGCATGAATCGAGCAACGGCCTAACATGACTGACGGACTGACCACGTGCACTTCCACAGAAAGGCTGCCTGAACAACTTCGTCTCCGGGTCGGGCCAGCAGATCGGCGGGTGCCCCGCCACCGACGCCAAGTGCATCTGCGCCAAGAAGGAGTTCATCGACGGCATCTCCTGCTGCGTGTCCGACGCTTGCAACAAGGCCGACCAGGACGCCTCCATCCAGTTCGCCTCCACCTTCTGCGGCACCCTGGGCGTCCAGGTCCCCAACGTCGTGAGCTGCCCCTCCAAGTCGGCTTCGGCCAACGCGCCCAGCAACACGGCCCCCGCCGCGGCGTCGCCCACGCCCCCTAAGAGCGCGGCCGGCACGGTGGTCGCGGGGGCCGCAGGCGCCGCCGGCTGGGCGGGGTTTGCCGCCGCGTTGGCTTTCTTGTAGTAGTCGTGTACGAGTGGTTGGGCGGAGGAGACTGGAGGGTAGTAGAGGATTTCCCCTCGTGTTGTTGGATACTATCAGGCTCTGGTCAATAATAGCCTAGGAGAAACATGGGGCACACCTGGGTGACCGCTGTTTGCCAACAGCTGGGACATGTCGTTGGTTACGTCTGTGGCTATGTCCCGAAGGAAAGGCAGCATTTGTGTGCACATGTATCTATGTACGTCGTAATATTAATGTTCAAAGGCCCGGGGTACTAGTTCAAGTCGTTATTCGGTGCTCCGCCCTATGCTCCGCCACTAAAACCTGTCACTTGTCACGGGTATAAGTGCGGTGCCGTTCCGAACGCTACCATGACGTTACTTGCTGGTCGGAAGCTTAGTGAGAAGTCCCCGTACGCCTCCTCTACTAGTGAGCGCATGAGAGGAGAAATGTCCGGGTAATCTAATCATATTCATGTGATAATGGGTGTTATATACAATGTCACTTAGACGCCAGGCGGGCCCCCTCGGCGCTTAGTTTAGGTAGGCGAACAAGCTTGTGTGAGAGGCCCCCCTCAGCCCCTCCCTCCTTAGCTCATTTTGGCTACCAGCTCGGGGAGCCTGGAGGGAGTAAGGAAGGCCGTCATGCTGCCCACTGCATGTCTGCTAAGATCCAAAGTGGGACACACAGGGGCGGGCGGACGGAGGGGTTTCGCATAACGTGATGAGGACGAGGCGAAAACGGCCCGCTTGGGGGTTCATCTGAAGGAGAGAGAATGGAGAATATGAGATGTGATATCTTTCTCGACGTGCATACTGTATCTCTCTCTGGAGTGCAAAGCCGATGTGCACATGGGTATTCCCCATAAGACGGCGACGGGGCCTGACGGAAGCGATGCTGCAGATCCTCTCTTGCGACATCCGGCAGCCGTTAATCCTGCTTCTGACTGACCATATATACCTACTACATATATATATAGTAGGTAGATTATACAAAAGCATACATCAATGCAATGCAATGCAATACAATGCAATACAATGCAATACAATGCAATAGATGCAGGCGACTTGGCATGTGTATAGGTGAGAGCTTATGACATGTGTATCCTTATTCCTCTTCATTCTGCTCCTCCATTTGCTCCTCCTCCTCCTCAATCCCACTTATCTTGTTTGGGGCCCCTAACGGCCCCCTCCTGAACATCAAAGCGTTTTGCGCATGAGCCGGCGTGATGAACTTCACCTTTTGGAGCCCCACGTTGTGTCGTGAGAAATCGCCGAGCAACTGTTAATGTTCGTCTTGGACGTCCCCGATTTCCCCAGCTTCGTTGGACACGTCAAGATTAAGTTTCCAAGGCGAAGCAGCAGCTCCTTTGCCGAAGAACATGTTGTTGGGATTATGCTTGGACAATGATACTTGCGAGGCCACTAGGCAGCTGAGTGAATCATTACATAATGTAAACACAATACTTATCAAACATGTCATGGGCCGCACGTTTGCATACCAGCCCATCTGAGCGCGCCTGTCGGCAGTGGCATTCGGCATAGGATTCCGGAGCTCGTTCGCATGTTGAAATGATAAGGGACCCTCCCTATTCGGTGAGGAAGACCCTGTTGTTATTAATCATCACCCAAGAAAATGCCTTAATAAGATTCAATAGGTCACTGCGACGTGTGATCGGACCTGCTCGGGCCCTATGCCAGAGTCCAGACTTCCACGGTGACTTGGCCTGACAAGGATGACAGCTAAGGCTAAGGGAATACACATTGTCTGTCACCCTGGTCAGGCCGTACTCATTTACAGCTTCGTCAGGATTTCGAGGAGAGGAAGAAAAAAAGGTCGAAGATTGGGCAATAAGCCACGGTACGTCCCGCCGACTCGCCGCCGGCCAGAAGGGTTCTCCAGCATCAGCCAAGACCGTTGATCACATGAGAGAAGGAACCGGTGCATTGGGTTTCGAAATATTCGTATGTAGTAAAAAGGGAAACACAGGCCGGGCAAGGGAAATGTGACTTCGCCTGTCAACGTTTCGGCCTCGTTGAAACCTTCAGGTCGACGTAGCCCCAGAATTGTCGATCACAAACCTTGGCAGTTTCCCGAAATCCCCGGTATCCTTGGCCCTTAGCCCTTGGCCCTTGGGACCCGGCACTGCCTGGGTTCGCGTCGGTGCTGTGGTCCCCCGCGCCGGGGGGGGGGGGTGTGATGGCATTCGTCGGTGACGGGTAAAACGAACAGACGATTGGCTCTCAATAAGAGAGCTATTATCCTGTTATTGACGCCTGACCATTCTACTGTGCCCACTGTGCCGCATAGCATAGTGCGCCGACTTGGATGGGAGGCACGATAGCTGGGCCAATGAGCGCATGTGACGAGGCGTTTGCTGCGTTAATTAGAGTGAGTAGACGGACATGGGGATGGCTCGGCCGGGGCCCGTCCTTTGGAAAGAACCAGTTTTTAAGAATGAAAAGGGTAACCGGGTAGCACAGCACCCAGGGAGATCAGATGTTGCTTTCTGGCTGCATCTCGAAACAAGTGAGGCTCGCTTAAGATATCAGAAAGGAGCAGGAAGAAAAAATACTGTAGGACTGTACTGTGTTGGTGGTTAGTGGAGGGAGATGCATTGGAAATGAGGCTCAAGCTACATACCTACATGTATGTATCCCACTGTGATGAACCACACCAGGGGGATTTGGTGTGATTGGTTACATAGTCACTGTCACTGTCACGACCTAGCCCGATCGATCGAACCAGGTACAACGTACGTACTCGGTATCCTGTGCAGAATTGGGATTCCAACCTTGCCTATTACTACTGACTGAGACTGTGTCCAATCGGCTTCGGTTTCAAAGCAAGCCTGGGTAAGGTAGGTAGGGTAACAGCAGCATCGGCTACCGTGCAACAGCCACTGCACGGTAACAGACCCGAAATGCGCCGTCCGTTGAACCAGTCGTCTGCCAGGCCCCCCTCCCCGATGCGATGCCACATAGCACGTCCATCGCAACCCGGAAAAGGCAGTCATCGCCTGCACTGCTTATAGCGCCTTCTATACTCCGTACCCGCCCAAGGCTTGTCGGATTCATGCGGACTGCAGCCTCAATCGCTCGAAGCAGGTTATCATCGCCCATCGACAACTCGCTGCCTCTCCTGTCGGAAACGAAAGTGCCTACGCTAATCCATCCAGCACTAGGCTGTGTGGACTGTGGGGTTGTGACCTGACCAGTCGGGGCGCCGGGTGTCTGAGTGTCCTTGTCTCCTAACCGTAGTCTAGTGCCCGCCCCGGACCCAAATCATCACCAAATGACAGGTAATCATCATATGTACAGCTCGCAAACCCCATGTCAGAAACTGGGAATTGCTTTGCCTTTTCAAATCACCAGGGGTCACAGGGATCTATGGATATAAATGAAGTGCCAGATCTTGAACAGCAGCAGCTGGCTGCTGCCTGCTATTTCCGTAACCGAGAACCCTGAGGGCCCAGATTCGATGTGCCACTCTGCGACAAGACGACCAGACAGAAACCAAGATTGATGTTTGCTGAGGTATTGAGCGAACCCGGTCGGTCGTTGCGATCCATTCAATTGGTTCTCCACCTTACTATCTTAGGTATATGTAAGTAGGTACGTTTATTTATTAACCCTTGACTGTTTCGGTATATAGCTCGTACTGTAATAAATTGCTGGTGTATTGCGAATACACACGATATAACTGGGTATGGAAATCGAAAATAGAAGGAGCCCAGGTAAAAAGGCATACCCACCTCCGTAGCCATGTCTGGAATCTCCCAGCTTCCGCCGCCGACGGCGGGCAACGATGACGCGGCGTGCGTGACAACTGCCGATTCCAAATATCCCATTATGGAAGCCTAGTTACATATATCGTTACCCGTTAATATAGCATCACAGACCGCAAACTGCTTACCCGTTGGGCCTTGGCAAAGTGAAGCCGCCGCCTCGTCATGCTGTCATGCCCTGATACAGTACCAAGCAGCAGGTACTACTACATGTACATCAGCTAGTCCCCGGGCCGCCCACCCACCCAAAGTGGGCCACCAACAGCGGTGGAAGAGCAGCTTAGCAAGTTCCACCATCTTGCGCGAGGGCTCAAAGCGAAACAACAGACAATGCGAGCCGGCAGAGTGTCGTGTCTTACGGTCGGGTCTGGTCGTAGTCGTCACGCATGACTGCTGTCGTATTCTTCTTGGTAAGGAAGTTTCTTAGATCAAATAGCTTCTCCCCCCCTGCCTTAGGTATAGAAGGAAATGGGGCTGGTGGTTGTCGGCTTGAGTTTCAATCAATTCGAAATTCGACTGGGGCCGCCGGCCCCACAAATCCGGTACGGTACTGTTGTTGGCCGATCTAGCATTTCTTGGTCACCTACCTGCTGGATCTCTCCCGTGCCGCGGCTGCTGGTTTGATGATAGGATAGCCGCAGTTCCGTTGTTTGTTCTGGAACAGCCTGCTCTTGATCAACGAAACGTCTTTTTCGACTCTTTCCAGAAGCCATGACATGACGTACATCAGAGTGCGCGGATGCAAAATCACGGCCCGCGACATAGCTCTCTGCATATGTCACGGCCGTCTCAAGCTTCGGGGCATTGACTCGACGTACTGACTGACCGACTGTCCGAGAGAGGATAGCTGCCCATATCTATATACTGGCTGGCCGCTGATGACGGGTTGTTGGGATGGCGGAGGTCCTGTCCGATCCGCGCCCCGAAGCAGAACAGGACAGAACACCTATATTCTACGCCAGTTTTGATAGACAAGATGTAACAGTGGATTACTTTCGGGGTTGCCATCCAGACGGCTGTGATCCGATTCTCCCTAAAGTCAGCAGCAGGCTCGTGTTGAGTGAGTCGACAGGCCAGCTATGACAGCTCACGACCCAGGAGCATGACATGAACATGGAGCACTGGGCTGCCCAGTATCTGATTCAGGTCTCACCAAAGTGGACCGCGGTGCTGGCAAAGCAGCAGCACCCAGCGCCGTGTGCTATATACAAGGAATGGAAAGTAGTATAACCAAGCGTGTACGTATTACGATAATGTAGCATGTCGGTCAGAGCACGAGTGGCAGTGGCGACAAAAGGAATCATACAATTCATAATCTCGGATGCTAATGGTTTAAGTATTCAGAGAGCGATCAGAGCCCCCGCACCCCCGGTTATTTGTCTAATCAAAAGCAATCATCAGCATCGGTCGATGATGCAGGAGTCTTTGATGAGAATAACACGATCTCGGACAGGAAGTCGTCGGGTAAGTCGCAGGCTACTTGTAATAGTAGCTTGTTTAGGTGTATTCCTAGCTGGCCTATATACTGTCCTTCAATTGAAACAACCTTAAGAAAGAGCGCTTTGCCCTCTTCTAGGTTAGCTGGACCCTACCTAGGTTACCTACACACGCAGTACCAATATTTGGTACTTGACCCAACGAGCTTGTAACCTAATTAATTCTGCTTCATGCTTCCATTAGGTGCCTTACTTTTTCTTTCCTTCTTCGGCCTGCCCAAAAAGGCAAAAGATCCATCAAATCCATCAATTCAATTGATCTCCTCCCCCGCTATGGTTGTACCTACCTACTGTAACTTTACCTTATTACATATCCCATATCCTATTTCGCGTCGTCCAATGTATGTTGATGCGCATGGCCGGAATAGGCCATGCTGCAATCAAGACCAGCCGGCTACAGTCACTGCGGCTGCTGCTACTACCGGTAGTGAAATGACCCCCAATCTTTATTCACAGTACCTATGTGAGTGCTGCCATCAGTTTAGGTGCTTATGATCTTCCATCGTGATGACAGGCGCGATGTGCTTCATGGATCACTACACTCGCTCGTCAGTACACCTACGCTCGGCAGGGAACAGGGAAGATACGCAAGTAGCTGGTACCTGCATACCGCTTTGATCTTAGTCTCTCTTCCTCTCTCTCTCTCTTTCTCTCCGAGTATTCTTTTTAAAACTCTTTCCTCATCCCTTCGCATCCCAGTCCCAGTCCCAGTCCCCGTCACAGTCCCAGCCCAGTCCCAGACCTACACACAGACGACGTCCTCCGTCCTTCTCCTCCTCTGCCCTGCCCAGCTCCTCCAGAAATTTCAACTTCCCATCCATCCATCCTCTGTTCGGTTCTGTTACAAGCTACCAACCGTCATGGCTCTCAGACATGCCCGCCAGCTTAGACTGGATAGGCGGACCATGTCCAACCCACTACCACCGGCTCCCACTACGCACCCCTGCCCCCCCACGGAGCCTGTCGTCCCCATCTCTTTAATAGCAGATACCCATGCCCTTTAATACTTGTCATACCACGACGATGCTTTGCTTCAGTCTTCACTACGTATTATTGTAAGTGGGTGTAGGAGTGTGATGCGCCAGATGCCTCAATTGGGAAACTCTCGAGATCCACCGCCCTCGACAAACAACCTGGCTCCTTACCGTGCTTCTGTTATTATTCCTTTTTGGCTCTACAGGGGCAGGCTTGCTACGCTTTCCTGCTTTTCTTTTTCTGGGGTAAGTCGACACACACAAGACACCGCAGCGACTGAGGGTTTGCTACGGCCGACTATATAAGCTGCCGCGACATGCTGTCACCAGAACTCTGCCACTGCTCCCTCCTCAGCTCAATACGCATACCCGACCATCCTCTCTCGGTGTCTGCTCCCCTGCCTAAAGCGTACGGCTTAGCCCATCTGCTCGGACGGAGTAAAGAACAACCTGTCTATCTACGTAAGATGACCGCCCTGCTATTCCTGGCGTATACTAACTCGAAGACTACCAGCATAGCTTTTGCTTCTTGCTCAGCTCTCTCCCTCCCATCTGTCCGGTACTTCTAGGTCACATATGCCCAGCCAAGATGTGTGACTTTATCAAGAACTACTACATCTATACATCGTGTGTCGATCCTGGTGCACACTACTTTCGGACATCCATGGATGGCAGCAAAAAGCACGCGTGTCCACGAGGGCCTCATGAACGATATATCGTCTTGCCAGGCCAATGCCCACTGTGCGGCTGAGAAAGTCAACACATCCGATATGGACACACAACCCATTGAACTCTAATATTCTTCTTCCAGCACAACAAGCCGCCACGGCTGGTTGCCATACGATGGGGAATTGGCGAAAAGCCCGGGATTGGTTCTTTTACGGCGTTTCGGTTAACTATGCCTCAAGTCGTGCGAATCACAGGTTGTATGTGGATTCTCTCGTTGGCTTCTTTTCGGTCCATCCTGGTTCAGACGAACAGGTACGCTGTGCCTCTGTTGAGAGACCACTCGAAGAACTAGACGCCGCTGTGGAGCGCATATGTCTATGACAGCGGACTGTATGCAGAAAGGCGCAGGTTTCTGTCGCAAGAGGTTGGCGTTTTCCACATGCAGCAGCAGCAATAGCAGTTGGGCTCGGTTAGGAGTGTGGGTGGGATGGCAAGGAGAGGCCCAGAGGCCGGAAGTCAAGCCTCAATCCTGGAAGCACACGGCTTCCACCATCGCAAGCTCTATGCCTCACTGCCATTGGGGGGAGGGATTGATACCAAGCGGGTTTTAGCGAAGCGTTGCTGCAAGGCGTCAGGGATAAACAAAAGAAACCGAGGGATCCGACAAGGGACCGATCTCGCTTCTGGCACTGGCTGGAGGCAGTGGCAATCTTGGGTTTCACAGCAAGATGCATTCCGGGCTGCATGGTAATTAATAATGACCCTCTCACATGTGCGGGGCGCTCAGGGGTACGGCTGCCCACTACCAATCCGGTGTAGGGTTTGTTTGCGGTGGTTCTGATATTGTATTATACGCTGTATTATAGCCCATTGAGGGGCATCATGGCCCCCGTGATGGAATTCGTCATGAACAGCCCCAAGGCCCAGCTGCAATGGACGTTGGGCACTATACCAGCCTCGCAGATGGGATCATTCGAGCAGCAAGTTTGGCGAGTTAATATACGAGTTAGATTGCTGAGCTGTCACTGTCAGTCATCCACAATGGCCGATCTCTCCTGTCATTGGCTTCATTCTCGCACAAGGGCAGTGGACGCCAAGGGCGGTGGGAGGATGAGACCTCATGGCTAAAATGAAGATGGTCTGGGGGTCATGTGAATCAACTGCAATACAATACTCGGCCCTCCAATCCTGTAAGAGAGAACCTTCTGACCACAGTCACGATAAGCAATATAACAATAAACGAGCGCAGTTTGTTGCCCTAGGCGCCGAGAAAGGGACGGAGGCCAATAAATTTGACCACGAGCTATCTTTGCTCCTGCATAGCTTCCCAGATTAGTGCCAGATCTGTGATGAGATCGCCATCGAATCAGGGATGGAGATAGGATAGGTCTCCAACCTGAGCGACCACAGACGTACATATCCGACATGCCTCCCTCCAGGCCCTCCATCCATGCCTAGGCTCTGTACTGTACTGTATTCGAGGGTCGATACTTGGATGTCCAGAATGGCCCAAAGTGTGCGTGCCGGTTGGCACAGACGCAACGCCCGAGCTGCATCAGTATCAAGCCCAGCCTTGTCAACCCTGTTCATCCTGTATGCACGCACGCACGCACGCACGTCAAAGTATCCACTCACCCCATGCGAGTAGGGAGAAGGGAAAACAAGGGACGACTCACTGCTCAACACTGCTGCTGCTGGGTGTAGGTAGAGGCGGTTACACTACATACAGGCATGGTTGGTCAAACAAAGTGGAGGGATTGCTGCCTCCCCGAGTCCCCTCTCCTTCAGGACGACCACACAGACACGCACGTCTGTATATGAGATGCACACACCGGACCTGTATCTGGGCTAGATAGATTCTGAACACATTGCTCCCTAGGCTTTTTCATCCCAAGCGGCGGCAGCATCCTCGCTAAGCCGGGCCAGGCCCCCGGTAAAGTACGAAGTTTGCCGCCAGTCGACAGAATACGGAGACGAGGGAGGGCTCTACCTAGATATATTGCTGCTGTACACCAACCTGCAGGTAGGATGGCTATGAAGGTGCTTCGTTGCAACCCAAGAGTCCGAGAGCCTGTCATCTTCTCCTCGTGCCCCTACGCCAGCCGCCTTGTCTTCTGTTATCGACTAACTACTACTGCCTGGTTACCTGTGGGAGGCTCTTACTCCTTGTTTGACTTTGGTGTATTCGAACGAATGCGGGGAAAATGATAGGAGAACTCCTGAGAAGAGCAAATACTCCGTCCGGTTTTTGTGTCGGTATGCAGGCAAATTGATAGAAAGACTCGCCTATATAGGATTACCAGATCGGGCAATCTGTGAGAGATACGATGATACCCACCATTACCCGTGCTTGTCAGTGAGCAACCATGCAAGGGCCACAATGCCGCCGAGTCGACCACTGCCGTCCCAGCCGGGCGGTGCTCTCAGGCTGTGGCATGTGGTTTGCTTCGCGAAAACAGGACAGAGGGGACAAAGGCCCAACCTTTCTCTCTCGCCGCCAAGAAAAAGCAAAGCAGCAGGGAAATAAAGCAGGAGGAGTACAACTCTCAGGGATCATTTAGCTTAGTGGCCTCCACAGAGCAACAACTGTATAACTGGATAAAACATGGATAATTTGAGTGTGAAAACCAGGGCCGGTACAACCCCAAGAATCAGGTGATATGATTGGCAGTACCGATCAGTATAAAATCAGTGCACAGAGTACAGAGTACTAATTGACATATCGTCAGAATAGTGCCGCACTAAGCTAGATGACCCCTCCAGAGTTGTACGTAAGCTACCTACCTACGTGTCTGACAGCGGCAGGGCAAAACAAGCTCGTTGCTCGTGCACCTCCCGGGCCAGGGAAGATATGCATAAGTCGTGGTAGCTTATGTATGTAGCGGAGTGAGTGGACTGAGGGCTACGTAGGAAGACAAGGGTTGATAAGGGCACTGCTTTCCCACCGGAGGCATGTCCGTTGCCCAAAGATCGGCGCTACGGCTGTCAGTAACTACACAACTACCAGGGTAGGGCGTTGACCTGGGCATAGAGAGTATACTGATATGTGCAAGTACGTTATGTAGTTGTTTGCATCATGGGTCGCCATGCTTCCATGCCTATCTCTCGGGTGAGCCCTCTGGGGTAGCAGGGGCTGGACCGGGCACGCTTACATCCAGCAGCCAGGATTTGATGAGGGCAATCGGCGAATGCAACATGGCGTCGACGACAAGTCACTAATTACTGGAGACTGTTGTTTGCAGCAGAGATGGCATTTCCCGAGCGTGCGACCCCTGCCGATGCTGCCGTACATCGCGTCCGTGAGCTTGTATCAGAACCTCTTCCGTCTCTCTCTCGAAAAAAGGGAGGGTTCGGATGTTACAAGTCCCGAACAACTTCTGGGTGAATATCACCAGAGGCCAGATTCTACAGCAGCATGTACACAAATAAGGATGTGACGATTGGAAATAATAAGCTATTTTTTCCGATTAAGGGGTGTTGGGTCGAGGTGCTCAGTGCTTCTTGTGTTGCAGTGCTGTGCTCGGACTCTATATCACCTGGGTTTTATACGTTGAAACACATTGTTCGTTATGATTTTTATGCTGGAATTATTGCCATATGATGGAAGCAGCAAATGGCGTTATCCGTGGAACAATTGTCAGCCATATACACACAAGGGGTACGACACTACGTACGACACCTGAGTGGCTGTTCAGTATGCTGCAGTGTCGACCCTGTATATATGGAAACGATACGCTGAGAGCGAAGGAGGATTTTGAGAACATGGCTGGTCAATTGCGACAGCCCCTAGTACTCACAAGCCTGGCCCTATAGCACAGCACGACTTCGTTTCCCGCCGGATCACGCACAATTGCCATTCAACCGCGCACGAGGTCGTCCTTTGAACCCGACCATCACTCTTCCAGCGAATAGACCTCCTTGAGGATGGACCAGCACCAGCGGGCCGTCGGATCGATATCCTTCAGGTCGCTTATCCAATCGATGTATAGTGCCGTCGTCTGCTTCGCGTCGGCGTCGAAGTCATCGCCTAGATGGGTGGCCCGGATGCCGACGAGAATCGGCACCTGCTGCGACAGATGCAGGAGCAAGAGCATGGCGAGGAACTCCTGAGACCAGCAGTATAGACAGGGGATCAGCCACTTTTGATTTCGTACTGGTGACGTGGTGATAGGCCATGATACTGTAGGGGGGAGGAAAGGACAAGCAGGGAGTGGTCAGCCGCACAAAAAGGATATTCTATACATATACACCTTTGGTAGTGGAGCAGGTGGTGGTGGACTTACAAGTGCTCTTCAGGGCGATGGCGACGCCTTCGGCATCTTCATGCGTTATGCTTTCGGGGTAATGAAGCGCCTTGAAGAGGAACGGCCGATGCAATAGAGATCTGACATAGTAGTATCTAGTCCTCAAGATGGCTGCCTGGATATCCGCCGCGAAGGGGTATATCACTGGGGGCGCGTCAAGGTCCGCCGAGAAAACAATACTATCGTGCATACTCGGTACCGGCGGGGGGGTAGACATGGCCACGGTTTGTGTAATTGTCCTGCCAGCCCAGGTGTGAGGGGAGCATTCCACGCCATCGGTCAAGCTGCGCTGCGAGGTGTTTGATAGTCGTGGCCGGATTTGTAGAAGCCAAGTTGTTATCCGCGGCCTGTATCGAAGATTGCCGCGTTCCTGCTGCTCCAAGCGCTATTATAGTCAGCAGCCGTGATGGAGATGACGAGTTATTGTGACAGGAGAAAAAAAACATACCACAGGTCAGGCTCGTGTGAAACTCCACCAACAGCCTTCCCAGGACGATCTGGGAGGCGAAGTGCTCTTGGAAATGCGAGGCTTGGTTGTCTATGTAGTCTTCTTCCGAGAAGGAGCCTGCGCTGAAGTCGGGCAGGCCAACCATGTCGTCAACCTTTTCTAGTCCCGTCAAAGGAAGATTGAACTCGAGATTGAGGTAGCTAGACGCCAGACATTAGAAGACCCAAGCAACATTATCCTCGGATAGGGGCAGCACAGTACGTCTCTGTCATGATGCAGTGCCAGAACATCCGACGGACAAGGTCAGCACGATGCGACTTCAACTCCTCCGGGTTACTGCGGGTTTCGTGTATCGTTAGTATGGGGATGCTGTTCTCTGAAGTCTGTGAGCCATCGGCTTACCTTGTCAGGAGAGCCTGGCACGCCAGTGAGGCAGAGGTAGTCATGCGCCAGAACTCCTGCATAGAATGCACAGTAAGCTACCTATCTTTGTTCCCATGTTGATCGCAGTTTCTGGTACATACCACGTGGTGACAACAGGTTTCGTAATATAGGCTTTCTAGACGTCAGCTGGCGAGTCTCTTCCCCGTTGCGCGCGGCTGACTTACGAAGCAAGCGAGAATACTTGCACGTTCTCGAGGCTGCATTGCGTTAGATTATACCCCATCCGTTTTCTCGCCTCGTTGAAGAAGGCGGGCCCAGGCGGTCTCTCTAGTGATCCCCCCTTTATCCCGCTAGGCCTCCCCATGTTGGTCGTCAGCGGATTGCCCTGGATACCGCTAATAGCAACTTCCCCCAACGCCAACACTAGGCACGCCAGCGTCGAGTTCAGGCTCTCGTCGAATCCCGTTGGCGGCTACTGATGAGAGTATTTCCGTCTGGAATTGCGCACGATCCATGAAGGGATAGAGCAGGTTGAATGTATCAAAATAAGCCTTGCTGAGACGGTGCATGTTTTCCCAGCTGAATGACATCGGGTCCATGTGAAGACCACCCGAGGGGTTCTTGAGCGGCACCTCGATATTGGGGGCTGCCGAACCTTTCCTCGACGCTGCCATGTCGAATGTGTCCTGTGGTAAAGGAGTTGCCCGTGCATGTAGGTCTAACACGACCGCAGCTCCATTCTTCTTCACCAGCGGTTCCACCATGGCTGCTATATTCTTGGAGGCTCCTAGGAACTGCTGTACGAAGGGCCAGGAAAGCACTTTGTAACTGGCCGATGAGTAGCTGTAATGCATCTGTCGTGATGCGGCGTGGCCCAGAGGAGCCGGCGAGTGTACACCACTCGTATGCCATGGTGTTGCGCAGGGTTGGTCTCGAGCGTCGGGTGCTAATGTGACTGTCGTCGGCCCTGGAGGGTTGGGGCTGCGTGTTTCATAGCCTGAAGCCGGGGGACAAGTGCCTCCAAGACTGATGTTGTCGACCTTGTTCTCGAGACTCCTGAGGCGGTCTAGAATCTCGACCAGCGTCTTGTCTTTCCTATCACCAGTCGGTTGTCCGTATTTAGATTAGTCTCACCTGGATCTTTGGCGTCTCGGGGGGGAGAGGGGGTTCTTACTTCGTGGGCTGAGCTTCTCGATACCGACAATCAAGCTACCCGTGTTGGCATATGTCTGTCATCGATGCATAGCAGCCTTCTTACATTCATCCGCTGGCACGATGCGCATCTTGGGCGGTCTTCTGAGCAACGTTGCTTCCTCTACACAACTTCAAGGTAGCTTATTTCCATCCCCTTGACGTCTATCCAGCTGCTGGAACCCGTTACGCCAGCCGTAAAGCCTCATCAAAGCCACCACTACCAACGATAGCATAAAGAAACTCCGGAAGGGCTAACCTGACGACAGATCTCGCACTATACCCACGAATTAGCACCTTCCCTCGATTTCAGACTAGATTTTGGGGATTGGTTCTTGCCACAAGCTGCCTAGGGTCACGATGTGGCCCAATATAGGTAGCTATATTGCAGACGCAACCCACCCTTAGCGTTACGGGCAAACGAAGATATCAGCTTACAGCTTGGGCGGCGATAGCCCCCCTTTCTTTTCTGCTATTTATCGGCGTGGGCGGGCCATTTGAGCTAGAATCTCTGGAAGTCGACCCGACGCTCATTCTTCTTGGAGACTTTTGGCGCCCTGGTAGCAGTCCGTGAGAAGGCTGGCGATGTTCATTTGTATTCAAGCGGCTTGGCGTAGGCCCGTCCGAGTCAGCCTATCAGTGCGCGATCAAGGCCCCTCGAGTCGAGTGTAGCGAGTCCAGTCAAGATCGGCCAAAAAGGCCTTCTTTAGCTGACCGGTATCGTGGCCGAGGTCCTCGTAAGATTCCAGACAGCAAAACCGCTGCTGGACGCAATCTTAACCGGCTTTACTAAGGACTTTGGTAGGCACCTTGAAACACGCCCGGCGGAAGCTTCCGTACTCGAACTTGGTTCCTGAGATTAGCGAGCGGACCTTCTGTTGAAGCTCTTACAGTTTGCTATAATGGCTGTCGCGAAGCGAGTTTCCTAAGAGCGCAGAAAGGAGGTGGAAAGTATATCCAGAAATTGAACAGATTCGGTACTCGCAAAACAGCTCTACGATACGCGAGAAGCACCCCTACCCCTGTTGGCGATGGGATTGGGTGGAATGTATTCCGGAGCATGCTCCGACTCCCCGGCTCGGCCCAATGTCATAGCCTTATACACTGCCTCATCAGAGTGGGATGAGGAGAAGATGGCTGTGCTGGATTCGACGGCTGGACTCGACGGTGGAACTCCAGTGACAGCCCCTGGTTTCGGGGCTGTGACTGACTAGCGATCAATCGGACGAACCCAACTTACGAGACTGCTGTATTTCGAGATGCTAGCACCACTGCCACCATACACGCTTTACCAGGCTTGTGGCTTGTGGGAGGGTACTCCTCCTGTCGTCTTTCTGATATTGACACGAAGATGACTCTTTGATTTGTGTGATACGATTTACTCGACGTGAAGAGGAGTCATTGGGTCTGCTGGAAGAGTTGGTGGTCTCGTGCCGCTTGGGCCAATAACAAGGCGAAAGGAGCAGACGCCGGCCATTCTGATTGGCTGTTGAGATGGCCCATAAGGTACTTAAAAAGCATCATAAAAAAAAAGCAATACGCAGGCATTTGTACCCACGATGCTGCTCAAACCGCGTACAGGTAGGTTAGCCGTGGTCAAAGCGGTCCCTGTTTGATCCTCGAAGGCTTACGGTTCACTTGTATAGTTACTGACGGGAGATGGGAAGCCGTGAATACTTAAAGCATAAGAAGCCATGACGATGATATCGCGTCGAGAGCACAGCATGGGCTTTTCTTCTTCTTTTTCTTCTTCCAAATGCCTATATAGAGACCAAACTAGTCAGGTGAACGGTCATCTACCCTTTTTTGATCGCTAGCACAGTAACGCCTCTGGAAAAGCCAAGAGGCTACACATGCAGGATAAACGGCGTCCGTCCAGTAGTCCGTCGTCTACCCGGAACTCTGCCAGGCTAGCAGGCTGATGCTGGATTAAATATGGAGGCGAAGATCTGTGCCCTTTTCCAGCCCCTTGAATCCACTTTGTCTTGTAAACTCGTGAGTAATAAGAGAAGAGAGGTTGGGCACAAGTATATGCTGGCCTTGAATCGGACATTGCATGACGGACCCATTCGAGTTCCCGAGTTGACCGATGACAATCTCCGTTGCAACCGGGATCGGACGCGTTCTACCAGTCGACCGGCTTTGCAGCCACTCGGTATTTGACTCAATATCACTTGTGGGCAAGTGCAATGCAGCTGAAGCGAACATCTCCAAAACCGTTGTCTCGTTCCAGTTGGATGATTCGCTTCAGACCCATGTCCAGAGCCCGTGGACTCAAGGCGTCCTCATCGTCCTTCAACCCACCCCTGTCTATGGGCCCTTTCCTACCACCTTCGAGCTCCCATAACCTACTCTCGGCCTTCACGAACGCGACAAAATGTTGGCCGGAATGGCCCGTCGTCCGTGAAGCAGTTGTGTCGCCGCGGCTCTCGACAGACTTGTGCGCCGCCTCGAACGCCGTGTTGTTGTAGAGCATGTCCGCTCGTTGGGCCATGCGAAGAGGAGTGGCGCTCTTTCGAATCGTGTCGAGATCAGATCCCGGCCGAATAAAAGGAGCAGCACCTCCGTTGATGGCGCAATGCAAGAGCCCGATCGACCCACAGGCATTGCCAATGGTCTGCTTGAACCAAGTAACTGGTTCCTGGGAGACCACTCCGGAGTAGTCAGGCTTCGCACTATCCTCGGCTTGGCGTTCGGCGTTCCAGGTCTGTGTCAGCGGGATGATGGCCAACAGTGCCAGTGCTGGACGGGGATGTGTTGCAGGAGCTGTGGCTCATCCAAGGAATATACGTTGTAGAACTGCAGCTCCGCGGATAACCCCAGCTTGGTGGCCAGTTCTGTCATGACGTCCGGGTTGTTCTCTTGATTTGTCAGATGACTTGTCATCCCCGGAGGCGTTGAATAGACAAAGAGGGCCTCGTACCTAGCACAATCCAGGTCTTTTTCTCTGCTGTGCCCATTTCTTGCACCGGATCGGCCTCCATGATGGCTTATTTGTCCTGAAACTGGACTATTGAAATAACAAGTGAGTTGACAAGTAAGCAGTATAGAAAAAGGTCAAGATTCCTGTTCACCTGCATGTCTCACTCGACACAGCAGGCAGCTACAACCCCACGTCACCCAAAAAGCAAATACATACATATTTTACCAGCTGCGTGCATTTAATGGGCAACGATTTCACTCTAACTTATAAAGGAACTAACTAGTGTATTCTAAACATCACAGAAACTTCATGAACAAAAGGAAGAAGAAGAAAAAAACTAGCTACTGCCTTGGGTTGAAATATACCGAATTGTATTCTCCTATTCTCCTTCTCCTACCTACCTACTTTTTGTTTCCCTTCCCTTACTCAGAGGAGCCTTGTCTTCGTCCCCCAAACGCCTCACTTTCTGCCAAAACGGGCCACGGCCTTGAAGAACCTTTTCACCGGCCGTCGCATGGATGAAGGCTTCGGCGGCTGAGATGGCGTTCCTAAGTCAGACATTAGCAAGCTCGAAGTTCCACGAACCACACCCGGTATAGGTTGAATCACGGCAGGGACTCGATAAACCGCAACAGGGGATTCATAAAACAAGGCCGACGGGCGAGGTCGAGGTTGTGGTCGGGACTGTGGTCGATGCTGGGGGGAAAGTCTGTTCCCCAGAGCCCCCTGACTCCAATCTTCCCTCCAAGACGGCCAGGGAAGCGTGGTGGACATCTACCCGCCGACACCCGGGTCCGGGCGGATTCGTCGGTGGTGTCGATCTCATCTGTCTTTCTTGCTCCACAAAGAAGAAGTCAAAACTGTCTCTCATAGCCGCTAATTGGGCCCGACGCTCCCCAATGACTCTTGTGAGTGTGCTATCCAACTGGGACATTCTCTAGGAGGTCTATACAACCGGGTGTAAAACTCCTGGATGTCCCGCTCGAGCGAGGGCGTATTTGTCGTGTCAGCCATGCGGAAGTCCATCGCAGGTAGCAAATGTTCGAAAGTGGTGTGATGCAATCAGTGGTCTAGAACAGGCCTGGTTTGAGCGGGTTGCCGGAAAAAGCAAGCCGGGGCGGACAATTCTCTTTTATATCGCCTTCAGCCACCCCAGGCCCAAGGAAACGCCATAAAGCTATTATGTGCCGAACAAACAACTGTCTACGTATGAGTTGTCACATCTATTGTAAAGACATGCTTTGTTACAATGTGTAGCAAGACAGTTGTTGATCATGGCAAAGAGCATCAAGTCGCTTGTGCCAGGCACAATGTATTATGTGTGCAAACCCCTTTGACCCTCGAGAGTTACGAGGTTGGTATAAGGGCTTCGAGGTCCCTGTGCCATGACAAGGCACTCCCCGATTCGGCCAAGCCACTCCCCGATTCGGCCAAGCAATATCAACATATTCCGTTCTGGTGAAGATAGCTGTTAACAGCTCCTTGCCGGATTCGCCAGAGTGGAACATCGGCACATCTCATATTCAAAGAGCCATATTCCGACAACAAGGTAAGGCGGTGGGAAACAGGAGCAGCAGCATCAACAGCAGGGAGAGCCATGTGTATCAAACTCACCGTCCACTACGAGGGGTGCGACTGCCTCCGTGAATCGCTGAGCCCCTGTCCCACCTTTCAGAAGAAACGATCGGGTTTCTGGAGTAATCTCTTCGGGGCGTTCAAGCACGAGAAGGACTGCGGGAAAGTCCGTCGTTCTCGACAGCAGGTCAACAGTAAATGCGATGACTGTGCCATCAGAGAGCGGGGGCTACGGCCGCATCGGGTAGGTGATGAAGCCAACCTGCCCCGTTGGAAGGTAGCGGACGAGAGTTTTCGCAAGGAGCGCCCCCATGGCGGCCGAAGGTCGCCAAAACACAGGAGGAGCGCCGAGAGGAAAAGGCACAGCGGGCACAGCGGGCACAGCGGGCACAGCGGGCACAGCCAACACACTGCTATCCCCACAAATACGCATGCCTGGATCCCGAACCTCTATGACGAAACCAAGCAACAAGTGCCTTTGGCGCCGCCGCCGGGATACGGTCGGAAATACGCCCCCGCACCACCGGTATGTCCGCCCGCCCCCTCGAGGAGCACAAGGGAGCCTACACGGTCATCCTCATCATCTAGCAAACACCATGAGAAGAAGAGTAGTAGCAGTAGCAGCAGCAGCAGCAGGGGCCAAGCCCCCTCCTACCGACCCGCCCCCGAGCGCCCCGCCGTCCCACCGACGCCTTTCATGGGTATGAAGCAGCAAGAGGCCTTCGGCCACCCTCTCCGCCGGGAGCCGCGGCACGTGCAGCACCACCCGCCGCCGCCGATCACGATCCGCCCCCCCCTCGCGTCAGCCACTATACAAAGAATATCTCGCGGATCAGCAGTCGGAGCTGGTGCAGCGATACGGGGGCTGGAAACCAACGGCGCCCTATCCGTCGCCGGCCGTGAAGCCGAAGCCCGCCGAGGCCGCTAAGAGGAGTAAGTTGCGGGACATCGGAGTAGCTCTCGGGCTTGAGTCTTCTGACTCGAAATCCGATGTCTCGTTCGCATGTGTGGATGCCCGCAGAATCGAGACACGGCAGAGCGTAAACCCAACAGCCAACCCCTATCATTCGGCTCCTAGTAGACGCTAAGTGTTGCCCAGCCCCAGCGCGATACCCCTGTTTTTGTATATACTTAGCCGATGTAACAAAGGTAAGTAAGTAGGTAGGTGAACTTAGGTCCTAGGCATATTGGCCAATGACTCCTGCGCGAGGCCTGGGAATGTTTAGTTTAGTGTTTTTGTATTTACAGCCTAGTTCAGTATATAAACATTCTCTTAGATCGGTGTCCTCGATCAACTCTGTGGCCCAACCCTCCCCATGCCACTTGGTCTCGATAAAATGACAAAGGGGTATAACAATGAACGGGGTACAAACCCCGACTGCTTTCAACAAATGTTTCCTGGCTGCTTTCAGAACCTACTTGTTATAACAAGGCTAGTGAATCCTGGTGAAATGTGATTTGTCCGCTTGCTGCCTTAGACACGGAGTTTTCGGATCCCTCATCCGTGATTGCGACGCCAATCATGCCAGATTTGGCCGTCCCTGCTATGCATTGTCACATAGGCTTGGATCGGTCGCATCAACCGCTTGAGCATAACAATGCTGTCTTCCGTACCCTCCGTCTGCTTCTCCGGCATATTCCGAATATGACTAGAATATTACTATCCTGCCACCTGTCAATTATGGAGTTGCCAATAATGTTTATTGGGCCTTTCCATTCTTTGCAGACTTTTCCTTCTGAGCCCTGAACTTGGCGATCTCGACCTTGACTTCCTTCTCGACCCGACGCTGTAGCTCCCGACGATAGCCGACCTTGAAGAGCAGCTCTAGCCATACGAAGAGGGGAGCAAGGAAGATGGCCTGGAACAGGTTGTCCAGCAATGCCGGCGCGCGGCCCTCAAACGCGCCATGGCCCACGAACTGGAGAAGCCAGCAAACGATGTGTGTAGCGATGGCCACCTGGTTCGTGAGCGCCGAGTCCAGCGCCAAGGCAGCATTTGCACCAGCTGCGCCTGCAAGACAGATGACGGCCAGTGCTGTTCCGGCCACAGGCTCCAGTAAGACGTATAGCGTACCCCAGGTGATGGCTGCGAGCGTCCCCAGGTTCGGCGGGAGATAGGGGACCGTCAATGCTTCCGGGAGAGGGATCAGACTGCCCGTATTCGCGGCCTAAGATGGAAAGTTGAGCGAGTTAGTTGGTGTCTTATTGCGCCATGCGAAAGGGAGAAGCAGTTTGGGTTCGGAGCGTAGACATACCATAGCGAAACCGGAGAACAGGATCAACGGCACGCATACCATATGTATGCTGATATTGACGGGGTTGTCATGATAGGCCCCATACTGTTGGAATGGTCAGAAAGACAGGAGCGGACGTAGGAGGAGTGGTGAGCGATGGAAGCTTACGAAGGTGAGCTGTTTTTCCAGGTTAAGCGCCATGATAGGGCGATAGCGGCAGATGGATGGATAGATGGAGAAGAAGCCGGCGAGTAAGAATCAAGGCCCCCAGAGCCGGTGCCGAGGTTTTGCGACGCAATGAGAAGAAAAGGGATTATTGAAGGCGAAAGGTCCCTACAGATGGGCTCATTACTCGGGCAGGTGGGAATACACGAGAAGAAAGTTGAGGGCCGACTGGGCTGGCTAACATGTGGATGGCCGAGGTGGGATACTCGGAATGGACAATTGTATGGTAAGAATGTCTTGGGTTTGATGAGGTCCAATTGGATATTTGAGGTAAAGCTCCCTAACCTTACCTAGAGCTAAGCCTAACACTGAAGGGACCCTCCAAATAATCCCTAATGCATGCGCCGTTGCTGCTGGTGGGGTGGTTTGGCAGCTACGGGCTTCTTCTAATTCGTTCTGTGGCAGGCTGGCAGGTGGACAGACAGCTGAACAGGGGGGGATGAGACTGAGGACCCGACCTGCTTTTGCATAAAAGACCTTCCCAGTTATTTTTAAGCCTCATTAGTAGCTAAAAGGTGGGCTACATAGTTGCTAGTAGGCGTGGTGTGCAGCCTTGTGTTGAATTGACTGACTGACTGACTGACTTACTGCACTGAGTCTGCACTGCACTGCGCTGCACTGCAAATACGGCAACCTTTTTTTAGGTCCAGTGCCAGGTAAAGTAAATAGAACAACAGCCTTATCACCCACGCTTTGGAATGCGTGCTATTGTCTCGACAGCTGGTTAATTCTTTTCATTGTGCTCGTCTTTGAGAGAAGAGAAAGAAGAGAAGCTTTTATTTGTCGCGACAATCGACCGCAAGCACTCCGTGGCTGGCACAGGTACCTCGCGCGCGAGAACCTGCTGAAACCTCGAAATTTACCTGCACCCACGCGCTTGGCCTGCGATTTGGCGGTCCATCGGCATTTGTCGTCCTCGCACCTCACTCGTCTCGACCGCGATATCCAGCCAACGTCGAACTGTCGCCATTACGACTAGATCGGACTCTTGGGATGGGACGAGCCTGGTGATCTATAGCGAGTGTCTACCGAGGCGAACGGTCCGCCACCGTATCTCCCGCCTTCTACCTCTCAAGCCTTCTCTCGACACGACACGCGACGCCCTGCGCCAACACCCTCTACCGTGCTGCCACCATGTTCTTCCTGTATAATCTCGAGCGTCGCTTGACGCTGCACCCCTCTTATTTCGGCAAGAACATGACAGACCTTGTCACCACCAAGCTGATGAAGGATGTCGAAGGGACATGTACCGGCAGCTACTATATCATATCTGTCATGGACAGCTTCACCATTTCCGAGGGTCGCATCCTGCCGGGCAGTGGACTCGCGGAATTCACGGTCGGCTACCGTGCCGTAGTCTGGCGGCCTTTCAAAGGCGAGACGGTGAGCGCAGATTCGCGACTGCTTTGCTAGTGTAATCACTTGCTGACCACTCAGATCGATACTGTGGTCGTGTCGGTCAACCAGCATGGTTTCTTTGCCGAGGCTGGGCCCCTTCGCATCTTCGTATCTGCTCACGTGAGTGTGCTCCCTTTGCCGAATGCTAACTTCTTTCCTCCCTGCCATGGCGCGCTTTCACTCCGACCAAACATTGTATCCTTGCGGGCTGACACATTGCTTCTCAGTTGATTCCGGGTGAGATCAAGTGGGATCCCAACGGCACGCCGCCCAGCTTTCATGACGAGGACACCACAATCCAGGTTGGTACGCACGTGAGAGTGAAGATCATCGGCACCCGAGCTGAGGTGGGAGACCTATGGGCTATCGGCAGTATCAAGGAGGATTACTTAGGGTACTTTCTCTCCATCGCATACCTCCATAAGTCATTGCTCTCGTTTGCTAACAAAGGGGCTTGTAGAGCGCTGAGTGAGGGCCTTCCGGCTTAAGATACGCTCGACTCCATATATCGCACGGTGTCTTCCATCTTTGAATGGAAGCCCGAGTATTGCCGTGCAAGCGGTTATGCTCAATGCGCCAGGACGAGAAAAGAAAATGCCATGCATACGCTCAGATGAGCTAGGTCTCATGATAGAACAGGATGGAAATGCACTCCAACGGGGCCATCCATTTCCATCCAATAACAACATTGAAGGGAAGGCAGTCTGGTTAGTGTCGTCTCCCTAGCGACGCGCTTGATACTGGGAGTTTTTCCCGACTTCGTAGTGTTAGGACAACGTCCGTACCTACCCAAGAACGAGCACAGTTATGTGCTCCCGTTATTATAGAGTTGCCAGTGTTGCTGATTGCCACAGAATGATTGGTGCGCAAGCTCACAAGGGGATATTTTGACACCGTCAGCCACGAATCAATGAGTTCACTCTCACGGTGCCTCGTATCTTTGTACGCAATGTGAGAAACGATCTAGAATGGTTGAATGAGGTCCAGCCTGAGGGTCTGCCAGCCGCAGTTTGAAACCATTCATCGCCTACATTTCGGTCAGCTGTGATGTAGGAATAGCCTGCGAAGGTGACAGGATTCCGGCTCGTGCTCTTCAAGCCAAACCACACACTACATCCCTACATGCGATATGCTTGTTATACGCATGGTTTTTTAGGAAGGGTAGTCTATCCTTTTCACCCATTTCGAAATCAGTTCTGCTCTATCTTTATTCTTATAAATATTAAATAGGGTTCTAACAGCTAGCTTAACGGTAATCAAATCAACTTGAGTATGAAAGGACCTGAATTATGTGCATTTTATTTTGAGGAGCACGAGCCGGATGTGTGATATGATCATGTAGAGCTGGCGTGTGTCAATGTCGTGCAGCTACTGCTTATCAATGATTTATTCCCCCCCCAAGTACGATACGACTGGGTATCGACCGGCACAGCGGCACGTCTTCTCACTGCTCTGGTGGCATATCGTATGTGGACATATCGTTCGTTGGACCTATTTTAACAGGGATGCTAAGATTGCCCACAACAGCAGTCATCGTGCTGTGCCCCCTTGGCGCACCAGGGAGCCATACAAAGCGATATATTATTGGTCGCTGTCAGCGTACTGGATAATTGAAAAGGAAATTCATATGAGCCATGAATGGCATATATCTCCTTCTTGTTACTTTTTGGTATCCTTAGAGACGGAAACCCATCAGATGCCGAGTTCGGTAGAAGATGATGTATGCCCGCCTCACGGCGCCGAGGACGCCGGGGCCAGGCCCGACGAACAACTGCATTTCACCAGAGACGAAAGGATCACCATAAACAGACGGCTTCTCGCCGGCGTGGCAACCCTCCAAGCCTTGGCTATATCACTGTTGATCGCCATCAACGTCGGTGGTTCCAGGGGACCCAATGGCTTAGTATTGGCCGAGGACACTTTCATCCTCACTGTACGTTTACTCTACGCTGCGTCTGCCAGCTAGGCATGTGGTAGAGAGAAGCACTGACAGACTTTATAGTGGAGTAGTTGGTATATTGTAGAATCGCCAGACAAGACCATGAATCTACTGTACACGTTTTATTTTTAGCTCAACTCACTCTGTGTGCGCCATGTCAATGGGGCCAACTGCCTCTATCATAAGACTGGTCACTCTTTCGATGACGCCCTCGTTGATAAGGCGCTGCATAATCATTTCAACGAGACATATCAAGTCGATCTCGATGCTGGGGCTTTCGAGCTTGCGTCTGGGGCAGGGATGAGCCGCAAGGGCACCACGCTTGGCCCCTTTGTCCTCCTGCTTGTCGGCATGGGCATCGGCCTGGGCTCCTGGGTTCTCGTTCTTGTGAACGAGCGAGCTCAACTGGCAGGCCTGCAAAAAGGGAATGCGCATCAGCGGCGTTGTGACGCAGATGTTGTCGGGCGTGGTCCTTTGGGTCGCAGCTGTGATGCTGCGAGCCGATGCCGGAAACGCCTACAAGGCCTTGGAAGAGGCCAAGCTCAAAACTGAGGGGACAGGCTGGGGTTTGTTCGCCGCCGTCTTCTGTGCAGCCCTTGCACAAATTCTGGCCGGAGTCATACAGTGGCCCTGGGCCTATATGCGGCCCTCACTAGATGAAACCGACCAGGGAAACGAGGAGATGGAAAGGTTGCCGATGAATGATGATCCGCTTGCGAGTACTCAAGACGTAAGTCTCATAATCCGTGTCCCCCCTCCCCCTGGACACCTGAGCAACTAAACAAGTATGATGTGCAGTTGACCAGATGGGCCAACCACCCAGTATGAATCCCGACTACAACGGAGACTCACTCGAGTTGTAAGATATGAGCAGACCTCGTTCCCATGACATCTACAGCCCTGAAACCACCACCATCCACCGAGGGAACTAGCGGAATATGGAGGGTGGGCGCAAGTTCATTTGACAAGAGCACCGCTTCTGAATAGGAGACGTCAAGTATGAGATGGGTAGCACAACATGTATAGCTCTTGAGAATCTATCTTTGGGACAATAGGTGATGCACGATGACGCATATAACAACACTCCAGTGTGAGCAAGATATGGCCGCTACTGTAGTATTGCATTTTGCTACTGGTGCCTATTTAGATCAGAGGACTAGACTATATGTTCTTCTGCCCCATTGATAGGATGCTTTCGCAATTTTCATTGCATATGACTGTTGCTCCAGGTACTGCCAAGAACCCCACGGAATCTCTGATATAACAGAAGTGAAGGGAGAAAGTACATGTAGAGATAGACTTGCGGCCGGCAACTCAACGTGCTGGTTTCTGATTGTCGAGTACTAATTGTACCCGAATACCACCTGGATAGAGGCCTAGCATTGGAAGATGGCTGGCCAGTCTTTGGTGGATGAGTAATCTACATAGCTGGCCGTTGTTTCGGGATCGAGCATCGAGCCGATTGCCACTCTATCCCTACGGCGAGCATCACACCGTACATCATCAGACCTATTTGCATGCCTACACACATACCTATATTGATACATCCGAGCGAGTATGTTGGTTTTCCTGCCCCCCCCCACAAGCCTTTCTCTCCCTTTTCGGCACCGAGTTTGATGTTTGCCACCTTCATGCTTTCAAGGAGGTAGGTGTGTAGGTGAGTAGGTGAGAGCGCTGTAGGTAGGCACTGGAACCTAAGTAAGTATGTACCTAGGTTACCTTATCTTACCTTACCTTAGCACCTTCCGAAGTCATGGATGTTCAGATCAGAAGATTCCATCATCGACGGACCCAACAGGCCAACAGCGTGAATTCCAAACGCCATCGACACATTGAGCTTCTAGCCTCCAAAGCCAATGTCCCAATGTTACTCGGCAATCACAGCACACCCTCCATTCCAATGCACACTCCCGGTGTACTGGCTAATAACTGATTGACATGTCGGACTCATGCTTTGCACACCGAGGTCACTTTACGCGCGGCACAGCTTCTTCATTGACTATCAGTCGCGGGCCGCACCGTCGGATCCTTCTTCCCAAAAAGTTGTGCTATGATTGAAACCTTGAGATGGGCTTCAAACAAGAGAGAGGTGCTTCCTTTCTCCAGCCAGTATTATCACAGCCAGAATCCGAGAACATCGCAGTACCATGTTGCTAAAAGAGGCGTGGATCTAGACCTCAAGTTGTTTGTAGTGGTCTGGTCGTCCGCAGATCTGGCTACGATCCGTCTATGTGGACACAAGTCGGCTGCATGCTGATCAAGTCACCTGGTCATATCCCGAGCTCTCGTTCTCTCGACATCGGTTAGCCCTGCTCATCTGCAACGTGCTTGTCGGCAGCATAGCTATGCCATCCCAGAAACTGTCTAAGCCAGCTGGGAACCAGGACGAGCATTGTCACGCTGCATCGTGCAGGACAACAGACCGAAAACTCACCCCTGCTACCCCAATATACCCTGTTGCCACGCACCACTCTCACCTGGAGCTTGACCTTTGACCTGGAGCCCCGGCAACGTCATGGTAGCCAATGACTATGCAAGTGACGAGACGGGTAAGAAGGACGCATATCGTGCAAGTCTAGTTTGGCTGCCGAACGGATCCAGCACCCCCAAGGTTGTCTACTTACGAACCCCCAGTTCTGACAGAGAAAGGTTTGCAAAGACAATCCTCAGCCATGGCCCCCTAAAGTACGCGGGTCACGGGAAGCCGATAATAAGGACCTGGCCATCTCCCGAGGCCGCAGGAGGACGGCCGTATTCGGGACCAGCAGCCCTTCTCCAGGGTAGAGCCTGTAGACGAGCGCTTGTGACTAGGGTGCTCAGGGGCGCTCAAAATACAATCAAAGCTCGGCGAGAGACAAAGCCAACAACCAACTGTATTGGCAGACCCCTTGCGGTTTGCAAGGGTGATCATTGGTCCTCTTAAGCGCCGTCGGAGTACTAAGGCGCATTCAACCTCTCCACCGTGCCGTGCCGTAAGACGGCGTGCTCCCCGATCCATGTTGAGCGATTTGCTCTTGCCCGAAAATGACACAACGGGCAATTACCCGGTAATTACGGCTCTGGGCAAACTAATGGTTACAGGTAGCTCTGTGTACACAAGGTGAGTTGCTTATGACGCAAGTCAACGCTGCGGTGGATCTACTGGCTGAGTCCCATCGAATACAACCCATCCCGTTGGTAACCAATAGCATCGCGAGTATAGCACCCATATCGAAGGCCTCCAGACAGACACTCCCTCAACTTCCACCTTCTGATACTCAGTGCTCATATGCGGGGAGTGTCACTTGACCTAGCTCTAGGACTCCAGCTAACCCATTCTGCAGGGCACTGTACATTTGTTTGGCCCTGCCGCTAAAAACCTCGATTTTGACACCGATGAACGCCCAACAAGTACTAGCCAGCTTCCAGAAGGCAAATCTGGCCGTAGTGGATGAATCGAATTGGTCTCTAAGAAACCCACCAACCAAGCCGCGATGAAGCGAAATAACAACATACCTGAAGCTCGCAGTGTGTATTAACTGGACTTCGGCCCGCCGACTGGCAGGTCCACCGTCTACTAGGCAACTGCCCTTACTGTACCAATAGACGCCCGGCGACAGGGGTTGCAGTCTAGTTCTGTCATGTTGGTTTAGCATCCGCGCCTTCTTTCGCGGCAGAGGAGGCCTTACCCCGGGTCTATCGCGTCTAAGCAAAGACAAGTGGAAGAAAGGGGCAAACCCAACAAGACGAGCCTAGGATGGGAGTATCGCAAGTCTCGCCACGATTCGCACATCTTAGCCCCCACAAGGACATGATTGCATTATACTAGCGGTCTAGCAAAGTACACCACCGAATTGTCCAACAACCAACCTGGATGAAGTCTGAAAATCTCGATTGGGCACGGCCCATAAGAGCAGCAGTTAACGAAAGCCCATCATGGAATTGCCAGGCGTGCCGATCAAATAGCTGGCTGTTGCTTCCGCTCCGCAACCCTTAGGCACTTTCTGCCCGTATGTAGCCTCTTACCCGACGACGATGGAAGGACGCAGACTAGTCACCCATTGGTCATGTGCATGTAATTCGACGCAGTGCCTACATGGTTCCACCTGCGTGTTATGACTTGCTGCCCTCCCTTTTCTTCTTGGGTTGCAGAATGAGAGTGCCCACTCACGCTGAAGGTTCCTCCCGTAAGTATATCCCGTCGAGTAGAGTATCGAAGAAGGCAGATAACGGTGTTGGTTGATGTAATGTCCATCCGGGCTTTCTCTGTTGTGTGTCTGATACCGTAGTGGCCTTGAGATGTGTATATATAGGCTTGGGGTGAGGCCGACAGTGCAGAGCTCGCATTATCTCTCTTCCCCTGACATCTCCAATATCGGTGGGAAATCCCAAGATAATAATATTGCCTGTAAGTTTACCCTCCCCTTTATTACTTTTCAGTGTTCGAGACAACCTCCCAGTTGTACAGAAGTGACACCCACTCCCTACTGCCCGCGCCCCTATACTTCATCTGGCGGTATAAGACCAGACTCAAGTACAAGATTCATTTGACCGCTGCGGTCAGTGATATCCGAGCACAACTTCTTCAAAAGACAAGGCGCTTTAGTCTTGGTCCCCGCGCTGATAACCCCCTTTGACGTAGCTTGCTACTTTCCTCCAATTTGCGAGACTATACAAAGTCTCGCTCAACTACGCTAGGATTCGGTACACCGACTTGTCGGCCGCCAAATCCTCTTCTGACCCCAAGCACTATCCTACCAGCAAAACTTAGAATCAGCTCACGAGGTCTTTTCTGATATTTCCAGTGTTACATAAGCTGTTCGTATACTTTGGCTGGAGGCCCAGAACCGCCACCACAAACATCGGTAGGTACATACTCGAATATCTGTCGAGCTAATCACTCGTGAGCCATATGCTGATTATGACAAAAGCAGCAACAACACGAGCCAATTCTGTCCATCTTCAGACCTCTTTATTTCCCAGCTATAGACATAACAGCCTCGTGGCTATCTGCCGACGCCGAACCGAGGCCATTTCCTAGTCTGCTCTTATCAGTACACTAGCTTCGCCGCCATGATGAGACGAGTCGATCGTATCCAGCAGTCGTTGTCTGGAACTCTGACCGCCAGACGGCTAGCCTCCAGAGCTCTCATGCTACCTCACAGCCCCGCGGTGTCTAGGGCCCAGTACAGTCAAGCAGTCGCCGTGGCAGCACCGGTGCCTGAGGAGCCCTCCCCACCTTCGAGTGGGGTAGACGAGTTCTGGCGAAAAGTGCCCATGTGGGAAGATGTATCAATGGAGGAGTTCATCTCATGGCGTTGGACTGTTCGTCAGCATGCTGCCCTGTACTTGTGTTACTTAACTGACAACGACATTAGACGAAGAACTTTGTGGAGCATCATAGCCGCTCAGCACCGGAAAAGCTCAAGGGGATTCTTGCGGGCGTGCTTCCTGACCATGTGCCCTTCACCAGCAATGCATCACTTGTACAGAGTCGGGAAGAGTTCATCGAGGACATCTTCGGCGGTATAGAAGAGTCTTCAATGTCAATTCGTATAACGTGCGTTGACATGCCTCAGGCCACCGAGCCCCTTATATGGTCTCCCATGGATATAAGCTGACATATACAAGGCCGCATGTCTTTAGCCGTATTAACTGGCAAGACCCTCGACACGACCCTATCTTCCAGCAATTCATCCCACTCAAGTCCCTGATGCAGCCTGATCACCCTAGGAGTAAACATGACTCTCTACATGAGAGCCATGACTCGCCTGTTAGTGGCCTTGTACATCGCTATCCAGACAAGGCACTGTTCCTCCGTGAGTTTATCTCCAACCCCCTGCATTAGCTTTACGATCTCCCTTGCAGTATCTCGGCTGACAAGAACGAACGATGGTAGCAATCTCTGTTTGTCCTACCTACTGCCAATTCTGTACGCGAGCATACCAGGTAGGAGCCGACACCAGCGAGGTATCGAAGCAGCAGATGAAGCCGACCCTGAAGAGATGGGAGGCAGCATTCAAGTATATCGAGGACACTCCGCAGATCACCGACATTGTTGTGTCAGGAGGCGACGCTTACTACCTGTCCCCGGAACAGCTGGCGTATATCGGCGAACGCTTGATCAAGATTCCCAACGTCAAGAAATTCCGGATTGCGTCTAAGGGTCTAGGCGTGGCGCCGAACCGCATTCTGGACCCGAACGACCAGTGGTCCGACGCGCTCCTCTGGATACACCGGCTGGCCCTCAAAGCGGGCAAGCGGGCGGCGCTGCACACCCATATCAACCACCCCGATGAGATATCGTGGATGACAGAACAGGCCTGCCGGAAGCTGATTGAAGGCGGGTTGACCGTTCGCAACCAGTCGGTTCTGCTCCGTGGGATCAACGACAATGTTGAAACCATATCGAAGCTCATCCGGGCGCTCGCGGAGGATCTGCGGATTAGTCCGGTAAGCCTACTACCACTATTACTGCTCATTGCCATGCTTGAGTCTGGCTAACATGTGAGAAACCTACCTACCATCTAGTATTACGTCTACCAATGCGACATGGTGCGCAAGGTTGAGCACCTTCGCACACCGCTCCAGGCCATCATGGACATCGAGGCCAAGATCCGCGGCTCCATTGCGGGCTTCGACATGCCTCAGTTTATTGTCGATCTCCCCCAGGGCGGCGGCAAGCGGCTCGCGGGAAACTACCTCTCGTACGACCGGGACACGGGCGTGTCCCGATTCATGGCGCCGGCTGTTAGCGGCGACGGGACAAAAGACAGCAAGGTCTATGAGTACTACGACCCTCTGCCCCTGAAAGCTCAGATGGACCTACTCTCCGATCGCTTGGAGGTACCGACTAGCTGCTTATCAACCCTTGTTTCTGTGGCGGAGGTTTTACGAAGCTGACAGGTAGCCTTCACGCGCATATCTCGTGTACTTCATGGCCTACCCTCCCGTGCTAGGAATGGATGGAAGTAGGGGGAAAAGGCTTACGGAGTCGATGAAATTACAGATCCATGTTCTTCCCGAAGCCATATCTCGGGCAAGCGAGCCAAGGCCTGGGGTTGGTTCTGGGATGACCTGGCTTAATCTGTGCTATTATTGCACACGGCGTAATCGAGAGGGAGACAATGGGTATTCCCTAACGCAATTTCACGAGAGCTGGGGTCGAAGCCGTGATAGAGACAGTCGGACACATTTTGGTTTCCCGATTCCTGGAGGATAAAAGGTATATTGTTGATCTATTCTCCCCCTTCGCGTCCTGGAAATGTCTCTTGGGGGGTTTTCTTTTTGTTCTTGGCCTATTCCCTCGCTTCCTATACGCTGCTATTATTATTCTTGTATGTTATTTCGGATGCAATGTTAGTCGATGAATCAGCAAGCTTGTAGCCTATTGGTTGTCACCGTTTCCCTTTCTGGGGCTGGACGTTGCTTAAGTTGGCGCGCCAGTTGCAAGGGGGCTTACGTAGAATTATGGAGAGCGTCAGCGGCGACGGAATAGTTGACGCCCATTCTAGATACTTCACAGCTTGGGGCGGGGTATGTATCCATTTGGGCGTGTGACTCCGGAGCCGGCTCTGCATGAAGGAGGCAAATGAATGCGTGATGCCCATGACGGCTTAGAAAGCAGGCAGCACGTTGCCAGACGGGCAGATCTGCGAGTTTGCTGGTTCTTCTCCAACTTCTGGAGAAACAGAAACGTGCGATGCGCACGCTCGGCTGGGACGGTCGAAACGCATTGGTTAGGCTGAGAGTGGCCGACTGGATCTCTTTGTCTTCTGCTGAGGGGACGACAGGCACGGAACCAACAAACAGCTCCACGTCAGAAAATAGCGTGACAGGCACAGGTCTTGAGAGGTAAGCCGAGAAGCTCGAGTGGGAACGAGTGCCGATCGCTGCCTCTTCGGTCGCCATCACAACCATCCTGGACAGCCCAAAAGGGAAAGGGAGCGTTGAGCCTAGACCCATGGGGGGAATAGAGCAGAAAGGGGGCAGCCTATTAGCGCTGGCGTTACAGGCAGCACGCAGATTTGCCCTGGGGCTTACTGGGCCCTGTACCTGGCCTGACCCTATTCGTACGGCACCTGTTCGTCCCAATTCTTGTTGTCCACTCACTGCCCGCCGCCCTCCAGCCAATCAGTCGGGTCCAATCCATGGAGAGACATGCCATTAAACGCATGCTTCTGAGTGGCATGTAGGCTCAATCAAGCAATTTACTCAATCGTACCAATCCGCGGCGTTTGCTGGCTTTCCCTTGCTCAAGTCATATCGCCAGCCGGCCTGGAACGCCGGCGACGGGCGACGGGCGACGGGCGACGGGCGACGGGCGACGGGCGACGGGCGACGGGCGACGGGCGACGGGCGACGGGCGACGGGCGACGGGCGACGGGCGACGGGGGTGGATGGGGACGTGGCACGAACACCCTTCTCGAACTTCTGAACCTTGCGCTCGCAATATTGAGCAACAGCACGGTCGGACTGGGGCCCCGGTCAGGCAAGGATCACGGTTCGGCCAATAGACGTAGCTTCGGGTCCCTAGGTTAGGTGATGGGCAATACTAACGTAGCAGCTATGTAGCGAGATAGGCTCGGCAAAGCTCAAGCTAGCTTCTAGGTAGGTCGCTGGCCGTCGTATGCGAGGTAATAAACGGAGGTTAACACACCCATACATCATTTCATCATACATTCATACATGTTGCCGTGCCGTGTAAGGCAAGAGAGTTGAGTTGATCTTACAGACGCCACCACCACTTACTGAGTGAGAGTGAGGAATTCTGCAGGAACCTTGGCAATCTTACCTCGAGCTTGCCGTCGCCCAATGGAGCAAATGACATTCATTATTGGCTAATGTTGTCACCTCCATAACTTGAGCGAGAGAACACCCGACGACGGACCTGCATCCATCCATACTTACATGCCTACTACTTGCAAGCACGCACGCCAACCTTGCTGCTTGCCAGGTCATCTTCTTTCCTATTCCACCTTTTCTCTCGATTACTTCACTTTGTTCTCTTTTTTTCTTTTTCTTTTTCCTGTCCCTTTCCCAAGCACCTTGTTTTGGTTTGCTGCTTTGCCTGCTTTTCCCTCCCAGTTTGTTACACAAGCCCTGGCTCGATTATTAAGTTGTAAACCCTACGACAGCGCACGTCCGAGAGCTGCCATGGCTCCGTCATCCAATGTCAAAGGGGTCTTGCAGGTGTTCCCCCACGCGACGAGCCTCGATACCACGGCCGATTATCATTCAACACTGCTCAACCAGGCACAGGCACAGGCAGCACGGACGCGAGATGCAGACCAGTCCTGCCCTTGGGCGGCGGCCGACAACAGTAACAGCACCAGCACACGGCCGTGGACGGCAAAGAGACCCGGCAGCAGCAGGTCGATGAAATCCTTCAAGAAAAGCACCACGCGCAGAAGCCAGGAGGAAACAACGCCCTGCCCTCCTCATGCTGATTCCATACAGCCAATTGGGACCTACACCGAGATATCAAGCCAGGAACTCGAGGTATTCAAAGCGTTGCCGACAACTATCAGGCGCAAGGTTAGTGGCTCTTTCCCCACTCTTCTGCTCCCTTCCAGCTTCTCCCACCTGAATTTCGATCGCCGCCTCTTTTTATTTATTTATTCTCCTAGTTGCTCCATTCCTCAGACCCTGCCCAATTCACGCCCAAGCCCTTTGGCATTCATTCATTCCTTCTCCATTCTGGTGGCCAAGAATGATGGCGTAGAAAAGCAGCGGTTGTGTTTTTATACATACCTACCTGCATACACTTGGCTCTGGGCCACGCTACCCAAAAACTACGGCCTACCTAACGGACTACTACTACTACTACTACTTCGTACTTAATCCTACCTACCGGCACTACTACGCATGCAGTAGTGTGTACATACGTGCTTGTCCTGTACCTAAGAAGATACCTTGGGTACGTAACTCGCAGGTTTGATTGAGTCGAAGCAGTACGCACGTCGGGTAGGGTAGGGTAGGTAGTAGTCTAGTGTGCGATCATTCCATGCCGGCCAGCAAACGCCAGCAATGAGCTCTATCTCTGAAACGACAGCTTCGCCTTCGTCTGCGTCTGCGCGCAGGATGGGGCTTCTTTCCTCTCTGCCGTCTCTTGCCAAGCGCCGGCCGACTCAAGGATATGCTTCCTACCCAGGTGCGGTGCTACCATGATCTTTATCCCACTTATGCCACCACCACCCAGCGCTCCATGCAAGGACATGCAGTACTGATGTGGTAGTGGTGTGTGGTATGTGCTATGATATGTGCTAGGGGTGGGAAGTAGCGGTAGCGGTGCGTGACGATCAAGTCTGGTCCATGCGAGCATTATTAGTGCTGCCGCCGATAGTCCAGTGGTAGTTGGTGGTAGCAGTACCCCGTATCCTGCCAACTTGCCTACATACACACTATGGGTTGAACGCTTTGGGCATCGCGAAGTGCGAATTTGCCTGTCCCCTAGGCTCCCCAGTATCTCCCGATCAATGAACGGATTGGGCCAAATGGACGTCTGTCTTATCATATCGCCTTGTACCTGAAGTACTTGGACCTCCAGGGCCCTAATGCAAGGTCCCACGCTATGCTGGCGTCTCAGTATTCATCCCATCCCATTCCATCCCATTCATCATTGATGGATAGACTGCACCAGCTGCACCTTTCTCTCTACATGTACATTACATGCCTACTCCCTCTCTTTCCCTCTGTCACGCTAGCCCTTGACTTGACTTGCTTCTTCTCTCTCTTTCGTATCTGAAACTGTTGCATTCTTCCCGTCTGTACTGTTTATTTATAAACTGCGCCCAAAGCAACTGCTCTTTTTTGTTTTGCCTACTTCAGCTGCTGCCCGTCCCGCTCCTCGCATCATCGGCTAAAACTTGCTTCTCATTAGTACTTCCTCGACGTCTGAGCAGCTACAACTAGTGCAGTCGACGTCGGGTCTGCACAGCAACAGCAGCGCCAACAACAACACGACTACGCGCAACGTTGCCGAGCTGTTGTTGTTGTTGAATGAAAAGGCCCAAACCGATCCAACTGGTCGCGCTGTTGGCAGACAGGTTTATAGTCGGCCAAGCCCGTTGTATCAGACCGCTACTAATGCAGCTTCGGTGGATCGCTTGCCGCTGAACCATTCTTCCCGGTCTCGACAAGATAGCCTTACGAGAAGAGGAGCAAGTGGCATTGGCCAGAAAATTACGGCAGAGTGTCATCCTTGACGCCGCCGACGAAGCCCTGTGCAAGGCTGGTCACCGCCAAGTGAGGCGCTTGAGCCCGCCGGTCGAGACTCCCACCCTGTCATCCGGCCGCCCCAGCATGGATTCCCGTGCTAGTAACTTGCAAGACCCTCCGGCTCATCACGCAACTGCTCGAGACTCGTTCTACGACAGCTTTCGGTGGCTTGAGGAAGACGAGGATCTGGATTTGAGTCTCCATATCGACGACTACCACGCCAACCACCGGGAGCCAATGCCTGCACCTGCCAAAGAGCGCCGGCCTTCCTTTCGCCGTCGCATGTCCATCGGCAAGATGCCCTTTGGAAAGTCACCTGGCTCGTTGAGCCGGCCGAGCACGAGGGATATGTTCCGGGCACCGACCTTGGCGATTGCACCTGCCGACCCCCAGAATCAACATGGCCGAAGAAAGTCGCGGGCACTGTCTCTCATAACACCGAGGCACACCTCTCATGTGTCGAATGTGTCGACCGCTTCTATCGACTCTTCTCCGGCGCATTACCAGGATCCCGAGGCTCGACTGAAGCTACGGGCGTATTTGTCGACGCCTCAGAAGTTTGACGAAGCTGTCCAGTTTGGGTTCCCCTCCAATGATGTTGGCGCGCCCAGGTCGTGCCCGGAATCTCAGCAACCGAACAAAGGCGATTTGCGGCGGAAGGCGTCGGACGATTCGGAAAAGCTCAAGACGTTCCTTTCAGATGAACGCTCCTCCATATACAGTGACGATCAGTCTGTTGCAGGCCCGGACACGCCCATGACGCCTAATTCCCCGGAGAAGGAGAAACAAGCTGCGAAGAACGCATGTTCCCGCCTCGAACCCCCGCCGACGAGGGACTCGGAGAGCTCGATGCGAGACCCATCGGTTTCGCGCGAGATGACGTTGCGGATGACGCTTACCCGACCAGATCTGCGGGCCTCGGAGGACCAGATCTATGGCTGGCAGAGGAACTTAAACACACGTGCCGGTAGAATGTCACAGTCTGCCCCACGTGGCGATGGTGCCTCTAACCAGGCATCTTGCGCCGCCGATGCCAAGTCCAAGACCGACTACGAGAGATTCTTCAGCGAACTCGACGACTCTGCAGCGCCGGCTTGCGAAGGCGGTGCCATGAAACGTTTCTGGCATCGAGTCACCCGAAACTAAGAATGGCGATTTCCATTATCCAGAAAACGACGACGAACGAACACCATATCTATCAAGACTGGGCATAGCGAGCGAAGAAGGGCTGGTCATCATTTCTCATTTGTAACTTATCTATCGACGGGGTGGTTTTTTTTTTTTTTTTTGGTCGGTGGGCATTTTCCCGTTACCAAAGCGATCATTACCACGGCAATGCGCCATGTATCACCAAGATATCATTTGAAATTCATAGGCGTTACTGCGTGCATGGCTACGGCGTTGGTGCTGGGAGAAGAGGAAATAGGTTGTTCGGTCAGAACCCAGGTCATAGAGTTGCGAACATTTCAGATCCTGGGCCATGCGAGCCAAGGCATATGACAAAAATACTTGCTTCTTCTGTCCCATTCGTCGTAGTCCCATGCTAGGTTTGCTGGCCGATTGCGACTGGCGGTCGAGAGAGAAAAGCCGGCCCTTGATCGACATATCGTGACCGATCTGAGACGCAACAAGAAGGTCGAAATTTGGTCTGTCAGTCCATCCTCATTTTTCAGGATGGTAACCACCGTTTTGCTAAACCCGAGCTTGGCAAAAGCACGGGCTCCTTGGTCTGGGACCGGATCCTCCGCCTGCCCTCCATCGCTGCAGGTACCAACCATGCCAGCATGCTCAGGGACCCCTCGTTTTTTTAGTCTTTTTTAGTGGACGCCAAGGTTCCCATGCCACGGGTCACCGAAGAAGGAGACGGATCCGTTTTCGCTGCAAAGATGATTGGCCCAACTCGGGTTGCTGCAGTTTAGCGAGCCATTAGTAGCAGCATCCGAGCACATCAAAGAGCCTCTCGCGCGCCTCTCTCTCTCTCTCTCTCTCTCTCTCTCTCTCTCTCTCTTTCTCTATTTTGTCATGATTAATCGAGAAAGAGAAAAAATACCGTAAGACAGGAGAGACTCTGCAAAGGAAGCAGAAGTATGTGCCTGACGTCTGACTCGATGGCCAAAGGCATGGAACACACACCAGACAGGACAGCACACATTCCTCCTCGACACGACCCTTATATGTTGTCGGAGTATAGGTGTCATGATGCGTGGCGTAGTGTAGTATGCACGCTCAAGCGTTGGACGCATCGAATCAGTTCAACACGACGCACGTTTCAGCGGGCTTTTGTTATCTTCCAACAGCACCAAAACAACATTGCCGGGATGATGGCGCATTCTGCATGCTCGAAAGTGCCTTTGACAACACAAGACTGACATGCTCAGGCTCAGCTGCTATGTAAGCTGTCAAAACTTGGTGAGACATGGATGGTAGCAATCGCCTAGTGCGCATGCCGGTCCCTTTTTTTGACACAGGCCGATCGGCATGTCGATTCAAAGGAATGCCTGCAGAGATATTGGTGTGGACCTATACCTTCCTACACGCAGTGGTATTTTGGTTCCTTCGCTGCAAAGCTACCTACCTACCTAATCTGATGCCCCTCCTGAGTCCAACAATACGCGTCCAAATGCACACATACTGTAGCCTCTATCGACCGCCGATAGGCTGTCCGCGGCTTCTCCATATTAATTGCGTTGTACGCCGACCTGTAGGAGAGGGGGACGATACGAGCAAGCGCTGCAACTAACACGACTGCATGTCTCAGGAGAGACAAGACATACATATGCCATTAACGGACATACATACATGTATGCATTCTTTTTTTTCTTCTTCTTATGGAGGCGACACCGTGTCTTTCCATGGTTACGAGGGAGGGATGGGGCTCTCCCTCTCCCTCTCCCTCTCTGCATGGCGCATCGGAAGACACGGACGGGCGGACGGAACCAGCCCGGGACAAACGGTCCAAGATAGAAACCGCGTGCAAGAGAGGGAGTTAGAGGCAACAGTCCCGTCCCCGTCCCCGTCCCCGTCCCCGGGTCCTTGTCCTAAAGCGCTCGCCTACATACACAGTACATATATATGCCTAGGTGTTAAATGCAGTAACTGACTCGTATCGAGAGAGAAGATTTACATTCTCAGTTCTTGCTGCTGCAAGGAGTGAATATCCAACGGAGCGTTACTCTCGGCTCTGCTGGGCATTGTGGTTTCATGTGCCGAGGGAACCAAAGAGAGAGAGTCATCATGCAGACATGATGTTACACCGTCAGCACTTATGTACGGAGCATACATATAGCTGAGGCTCTTATACATAAGATTGCAACTCATTCCACGCCCCCGAATTGCGCATGCCATCCGTTCCGCGTTCGCATGGAGATTGCTATGTATGCATACGTATGTGTGCTGCTTGCCTTCTCCGACGCCATGCATCATCAGCTGTGTGCTTGTGAGAGTTACCTCTCGTTGAAAGGCCGCGAGTGGGCATTCATTCTGTTTACATCCATTCCCATGTCTCGGTTATAGTTGCATGCATGCCTTGCTGCTATTGAAGAAGCACGAGGCAATAGGTCGCATGGCTAACGGCTAATGCAAGCCATAATATGCAGTCACCTACACAATATACGACAATTCGCCACGCGGCAAGCAGGACCTTCTCGTTAAGACTGGGCGGGCATCGACGTTGTACCGAAGGTATTCTGTTCCGTCTTCGGCTACACTGGCACGAAGAAGTACTGATGCATTCTGGTCAGGTAGTTAGGCGGAGAGAGAAAACAGCTGATTTATTCATGACAGAGTGTCGCAACACCTGCCCCTGCGTGCCTGCCTCCCTGAGCCAGAAGCGCCATGCAAACACCATCATGATCCACCCCACCGACTCTAATTTGTAATACAAAAATAATGACATGACCATTCCTGTGCCACTCCCCCTTTCCCTACGCCTTCCATGGATAAACTGCCGCTATATCCTCTTATGGTACACTTACAAGGTTTGAGGGCACGCCTCTACACATCACACCGAGAGAACCATATAGAACAAACACATTTGCTATGTGTGGAAGATACCTCCTCCTCCTCTTCCCCTAGCTGCTTCAAACTTCATCTTCACTGTCGTCGCCCAAAAGCTCGCCCTCGTCCTCGTCCACAATGGCGTAGTCGGACCTCCCACGCGCGAAGCTATCGCGAGTTGTGAACCTCCGGGCTCGCCGCTGCCCCCGCAGCCAGCTGTAGCTAGTGTCGCCCCGGCCCGTGGCCTTCTTGGCGAACGACCCGGCGCTGCGCCAGAGGCTCGACGCCAGGAGCGGCAGCGCGCCCACCACCGCCACCACCGCCGATACCGCGATGACGGGGTACTTGACCCAGGGCGCTTCGTGGTCGAAACTGTTCTGCTCCCCGAGCCGGATCTGCCCGAACTTGCTCTGCCAGTTGTTGTACACCCACCAGCCGGCCGCCGCCGCGATGCCGACGGGGATAATGACGGCGAAGAAGATGGCAACGCCCGACACCCCGTGAGCTCGCTCAAACTCCTCCTCATGACCCGGGCAAGGCTTAACCTCGCCCTGTTTGTCATATTCTTGACCACCCTTGCAGGTAGTGAGAGGAATACGCCGGTAGCCTGACGGCTCATAGAACTCCTTGGCGTCTGGATTGTCTTTGCAGTACTGCTCAAGCGACATGGGTTGAAGTCCTTCCACGAGCTTGCATTGCTTGTGTTCGTCCATCTCGTAGTTGTAATCGCTAGGAATTATTAGTAGAGAACCCACGAGATCCTGCACATAGAACAACTTACCATTCGTAATCCCGCCGGGTGCAGGTGCAGTTATCGAAATTGTAGGTACTATGCTGTGTTTGCTCGTTGAAGCAGTTACGCTCCGGCTTCTTGCGCAGATATTGTGTTTTGTGACCAAAGAGACAGCCATCGGGCTGCTTGGGGTGCGCAGGAGTCCAGATATAATAGTCGGACTTTTCCAAGTCATCATCCACGCGGCAGGCCTGGTCAGTCAGTCCAGTGAAATCCAGATTGATGGTGAGCAGTTGATCGCCTTGGCGACCCCATAGCAAGAAGTTTCGCGAAGAGCCGGAACGCAGTGTTGTCATATCGTTGATGACAGTATCTTTGTCAGAAAACTCGTGCTTTTTCCAAGACTTTCCTTCGTCGAGTGTGTACAAGACGGTCTTCGTCGGGGTTTCACGCTGGGCCAGGACGATTATAGATCCCCGGTCACCAAAGGTCCAGATCCAGCGCCCTTTCTGCACCATCTTCCAGCTGATGCCAGCATCGGTGGTCATGAACGTACCCGCATCCTTGGCATCCCCTAAGGCCTTCCCGACATTGCCCCAGCCAAACATAATGCCAACAGCCGACTCGGATGAGTACGTCTTTCTGTGATTGATTCTTTCGGTGTAGCCATGGATGTGGAGGGCACAGTTCTCGTTGCCCTCTTCGCTTGGGGAGCAAGCGAAGGTCTTACCCTCCACATCTGTCTTTGGTGGTGGAAGGAATGACCATTCGGCGCCATCGCTGTGGCTGATTTTCGACTGCAGCTGTTTCTTCTCGGACGCGTCGCCGTTTTGGTTTTTTACGACGTTGACCAGTACGACACCTTGCAAGCCCAGCATCTTTTCAAAATCCACAAAATAATTCTCGTCGCAGTTGACGCCGGAAATGCTCATGACATAAGACGTTCCATTCGAGTTACTTTTGAGAATCGAGCCATATTTCCGGTGTTCCAAGTCCTGGGTTTCGACGAAGAGGTTGACCCGCGTGTCGAACTGTCCAGGACAGTATATGCATGCTGGTGCGGAACCTGGAACCCGTATGGAAATTGAGCCTCTGCGAACTGTCTTCCGTCCACGCTTGCCGATGCCATAAGCGTCTTTGCTGTCTGGTTTTCACTCGCCACAACAATAAATTCCGCCATGGTGGCGAACTCCTTGACGTTCTCCTGGCGAACTTTCTCCTCGGATTCGAACGCGTCATTACTCCAGACAAGCTGATTGGGAGTGGCGTCATCGTTATTCTCTTTGGCTTTCTTGAGGCAGATCATCTCCTTTGAGCGTTCACGACCATAGTTATTGTAGGCTTCAACGCCCGTGAATTCACATTTCTTGACAAATCGAGCGGCAGTTGTCCATCGGTCGCCGCGATCAAAAGAAACAGATGCCTCAAGATGGCAATTGTCCTTGGAACCCGAAGGACACTTGAGACCGTGCCAGATCAGCCAATCTTTATTGTCGGGATGAAAGGCGAGGGGAGCCCTCGCATTCTTTCTCGTATCTGGAGGAAGAGGGGCTTTGAAGGTATCAAAATTCACACCCCAGTCAACTGTGTAGATGATTTCACCTTTGTGGCTGATGAAGAAGACCATCTCTTTGACATAGGGGTGACTCGTGATGGACCACACGTCAGCATCTTTGAGCGCAGGCGGGGTATCCCAACTCTTGCCATGATTGTGAGTGATCATGATGGGCCCGCCTTTTCCGGAACTGGCCTTAAACGGTCTCATGATAATAGTCTCGTTATTGCTTTGAATGGTATCACCTCGCTCGAGATAGTGCATGTCGAACTTGTCGAAATCTCCCTTGATGGCATTTTGGACGTCGGTGATGTCTCCGCTGGCTGGCGGGCCCGGCGGACCTGAGGTTGCGTCAGAGCATTTCCATTCCTTGGTGTCGTCTTTCTGTGAGCCGCCCTTGCGTTTGCAATCGTTGCGGGAATGAGGCGCCAACCAGATGAGCCTTTGAAGGTCTCGTTCGGGTCATCCTTCTTGCAGGCACCCTCAGGGGCCACCACGGGACCGTCCTTTTTACACTCTCTATCTTTTCTGACGAAATTGAAGTCGCACTCAAAGTCGGCGTCCGTACATTCGCAGATTTCGAATTCTGGGAGCGGCATTTTAAATCCCTTCTTGATGAAGCATTTGGCATCCTTCTTACGCCTGTGAAACTTCTGCTTGTGGCCCATGACGCACGTTGGCTCGTTTTTGTCATTCTTACGTGCGTACCATTTCCTCCATGTCGCTTTCCTTGCAAGTAGCCTCGTGCATGCCTTCGAAGTCGATAGCGATGATATGGTACTTGGGCGAAGACCTGGATCCAGACTCGCCTGTGAGGATGAATCTGAGACTGGTAGAGTCTTGCGTAGTGGTCAAGTAGAATGGCCTGATTTTACGCTTATCCGGGAGCGAAAGAGCCTTCCACTCTTTCCCGTGGTTCAGTGATACTTGAGCTCGCCAACATCATCCTCCTGGCTGTCATGTACAGCGAGGAGAATGGACCCCTGGTCGCCGAATTCATACTTGTGCGGGCCTTGAGGACCTTTGATCCAAGTTTTTCCGGCATCGTCAGAAATGTAGAGACTAGAATCTTTCAGGTAATCACCGAGGTGTTTCCCTTCATTGCCGTTGCCCATAACAAGTCCTGGTGCGGGACTTGAGAAGATGCGACCAACATTGTTCGGCTCTGTAATCGAGTGGAGGTGGAGTTCATTATCGCCCTCTTTGACGGACTCGAAAGTTCGCCCGTCATCAAAGGTGATTTTTGTCATCAGCTTTTTCTTGGCCGAAACATCTTCCGCAACCTTGTTCCAGTTGTCGATCTGGTTTACCATGAAGATTCCCTGGATGCCGGAGATCTTCTCAAAATCCACATGACCGAAAGAATTACGGTTCGTGTGCTCCACGTTCCTTGTGAAATATGTACCGTTTGAGTTACTGGTAAGCATGGTTCCCATCGGATTACCCGGACGGCCCGTCATAACATCGATTTGGATGCTGTAGTTGGTGCCTTCGAGGACGGTGTATGCCCCCTGGTTGATACGGTGGTCGGACGGGAAGACGGCTCGGTGCCATGTCTCAGTGTCGTCAGTGACGAACAGAGCCATCTCATCGGTGTTCTTGGCATTTGTGGCAACAAGTAGGTACTTTTTCACGACTGCCAAGTTGGCAATACCACGCACAATATTGGCCCCATCTATCTTAGGTTCGAACTCTTGTACGACCCCATCAGAAGTGACACCATCTTTAGAGACTGCGCTGAAACAGTTGTCGGATATAAGAAGCCGGTTATCCTGGTGGAAAAGCGAGAATTCGCCCCTGACAATGCAGAGAATCCTCGAGTTGTCATGGTCGGCGCTGGTGGTAGAAAAGAGATCTGACGACTTGGCCCACCAACAGTCCTTGATACCGCCGCGGAGAAATTTGGCATCTGTCGCGAATCCATCCGTGGTGTACATGGCCAACTCCTCGCAGAAAAAGGCCTCGCAATCCATTGCATGGAAGAGGATGCGATCCGGGTCCGTAGCATGGAATCTGAGCCATTCGGGGCGGTCATCGACGCGGCTCAGCCTTGCATCGGTGAAAAAGGTATTCCACGTTTCACCGCGGTCATGCGTCCTCCAGTGCGTGCTGCCTGTGGTCAGAACGTAGGCACGGTGCGGCTCGAATTCGTGCATGACCAGAGCGACGGCCTTGCCTTCGCCAATCTCCTCCACCTTGGTCCATTTCGCGCCGGCGTCGGTCGAACGGTAGATGGAGCCCGTGTGCTGGTCTTGGAAGAGCACGGTATCGGAGCCCTTGAAGTAATTTATGTTGATTGGGTTATGGTCGAAGTCGGTGACGATTATGGTGGGCTCGTCTTTGGCTTCAGCCGCCGACGCCAACAGAAGCTGCAACAGGCAAACGGCCAGGAGGTAGGACAGGGCCGTCCGCCATAGCCAACGTCCCGGCACCGGCAGAGCTCTACTGACTGCCCTCATGATCGCGTACTGGCAAACGGGGACGCGATGATCATATCAAGGCGGAGGAAGCTTCGAGCTTCGGTGATCGATGTGGGATGGGATAGCGTCAGTCTGGGAAATGGATGGCGTTGTCGTCAGTTGCAGATGGACGACGTGGTAGCTCCGGAAGCTCGAGGATGACGCAGATGGTTATAGTTGAGGAAGAGGAAGAAGATGAGGATGGCTTAGCTACACAGGGGTGAGTATTAAGACCAAACGAAGGATTATCAGAGAGTCTAAGCAATAAAACAATGGGAGTAGGTAGGTAGGTTAGAAGTGTCGTGTTTCAATCTTATGGGTTCATCGCCTCGCTGGTGTCTTTCAGTTGTACTGTATCAATGGGATGGCTGGATGTTGTTCCTTGTCCTAACCTAGTTGCGACACAGTGGCATAACCCGCAGACCAGTCTCAGCTTTGCTCTTACATAGGTGCTCCTAGGGACATGCGCAAGGGCCCCCCCCACTCCTACATACTTAGCTACAGTAGGTACTTACCTACTGTAGTACTGTACCTACATCATACACCTAGCACTCTAGGGCAGACACCTCCAGCACGACCTGTGCTACAGATGTTCCCTAGGTACGTCGTACATGGGTCCAGCTAGGGTTAGCGCATTGATGTTTGGTCTTCCCGTGCTGGTCGGGCATTTTGATCCTTTGCCTTTGCCTTTACCTTGCCTCTCTTTCAATTCGTCTTACAGCATGCAAACCAACACCGAAGCTGCAGGGCACATCGATAGCCTATATTGATTAGCTGGGGGCATTCCGACTCACTCATTTACAGCACAGTCAAGTACCTGTAGGTGCGCAATACGTGTCCTTTTCTGTGCCTGATATCTACATGTACACAAAAATAGGTGTTATCCTCACCTGCATTTCAGGGATTCAGCCATGTCGTCATTTAAACCCCAGATCTAAAGTAACAGAAGTACATGTAGTGGACCCCGCCGTCTACAAATTGACACAATGAACAGCCCAGGAGCACAGGAACCCAGCATAACATCTTCTTGGACTGTTACCATTTTTTGTCTCGGGCCAGACTTCTCGGCTCTCATTCCAGACACCCGTGACAAACAAGGAAGACGCTTGTTCTCATGTAGATGCTCTCTCCTCACTCCCGGTTCCGCCACCACTTTCGCGAACCAACTGCGTCTCCAACTCGTCCATGGCGTCGATGCTTTCCTGGACACCCAACCAGTCGCAGAGATGGCGACCAGCATGCACGACTTTCCAGAACGCGTCTTCCCCTGCCAATGCCCACTCGTAGTAATCTCCGAGTACCACCGTCTCGGCCCATTCCAGCAGAAGTGCCATGGTCTTGGCCGCCTCGCGCTCCACGTTCAGCACGTCTAGCCGGTCGCGCTGAGAGCCCGTCCAGAGCTGATTGCAGATAGTACTGATATTCTTCAGCAACGAACTAGACGGCTGGGGGACCCGGCGGTTGCTGTCGCCCTGTTGGTGGTGGAAAGGGGGTTTCGTGTGGTTACTGTTGTTGTCGTCACGCAGAGCACCGGGTGTCCGGGGGAGTGGAGAGCAGCTCTCACGAGCGCGGCGGTTTGCGTCGAGAGCGCCGAGGTAGGTACTTGTGGCTCGCAGACAGGCTTCATGGATCCTTCCTATGGCAATATAGACTTGGGGTATTTGGTTAGATTCTCCGTTTGCAACGCTTGCCGCACTGCCAATAGAGCTGCGGCTGGTACCAGGTGCGAAAGACGCCGGCTGCTGGTCACTGGAAGGGTTATCACAATCCAGTTGGTAGTCCATATTAGCCTCGGGCCTATGGAACGAGGTATGCTGTGGCACCGGTGGAGGTACATAAGGCGGTGACTGCCAAGCGTCTTGTAATGTAGATCGATAGTCTGCAGAGAGTTGCTGCTTTGGTCGAAATGCGGTTGGGTAAAGAGGACTGGTAGACAAATAAGGGATGTCTCTTCGGAAGATTTGGGCGTACGTATGTGTAGTAGTGTTGTCCGGGCACTGTTGCCGGGAATCATTGCACCCATGGGATTGGATATCTTGCTCAGTGTCAAGCGTGCTTCCAACGCCCTGCCCTTGTGAGTAACTTGGTTTACTTCTCATACTCGGAGGGATTCCGGCGGCAAGAAGCCCAGCATGGTGAGGGCCAAGGTCCTCTCTCTGCTGATAGATGAATTCACTTGGCGATTTGATAGCCGGCATCTTCTTCTCATACCTCAGTTACAGATGCTGAGATGGGTATCTCGGGCGACAGAAACTGGGAGTTGAAGCAAACTAGATATAAATGCCGAGAAAGCGATTGATTTCCATCGCCCTCTGTATCTTGTCTTACCCCCTCCTGCCTGCGGAAGAAAGAAGCGGTTAACGAATTGGCAGCCTTTACAGTCAACTCGTTTGCAAAAATATAAGAAGGGCTGGGAATATCACAGGTGGGCATGGTCTTTTTTTCATTTTGTATGTCTCACCATCTACCTGGGGTGTGCTCTAAAGGGTCCAAATCACAAGTCTTCCATCTACTCCGCTGGCTTTTGTACATGTTAGCATCATTTGAAACAAAGAGCCGCGGTCAAGACTTACTGCTAAACTGGGTAACGTTGCCATCGTTAGACTCGTACTCTCGCACAGTTGAAATGGTGTTTTGATGGACAGTCTTCAACTGTGTGTCATCCTTCGCTTTACCCTTGAGATCCATCTGTTTGAACATATTCAAAGCGGATTCTTCGCGGGCGTCACCCAATCCAGGTCTGCCCTTCGACTCCAGAGTACCGCTCAGTTGCCACCCTGAGGCATCGCCCTGGAAGCGGAAGGCCTCGCAATCGTAGCCGGCAGCCACAATCTCGCTCTCCGAAGACCAGATCAGACTCATGAACGGCAAAAGTTGCGTGTTGATGCTAATGACAGCACGCGGCGGCTGCTCTGGAGCAGTAGGGTAGACAACAGTAATGCTGCTATCATGAGCCGCAAAGGCCAGGGCATCGCCGCTGGAGAGAGAAGGCGACCGAGTGAACCCACCCAGCCGAATTATTCATGAACTCGCCGCAGACGGTGTTGAAGGGCAAGCGCTCGCCCCAAACACTGGGATCTGGGCGAGCATCGACGCCCTTGATGAAGCTGGAAAAGACCCTAGCATGGGCATCGGTGGATCCGGCAGCCAACAGAACGCCGTTGGGGTGCCAGGAGACAGTAGTGATGGTACTCCTGATCGGCTTCTTCAGGTGCTTAGAAACCCACCAGTCATTCTCTTCCTCAAAGTAGCAGACAGCAATGACGCGATCTCCCGATCCAACAGCAAACTTGGTCTCGGACGGCGACCATCGAACGAAGGTGGCGGCTCGAGCGATTCGAAGCAGGACGAGCGTGGGCTTGTAGCCCGTAGAAGAGGGCTCCCAAACGAGGGCATTGCGATCTATTGCAAGGTCAGCACTGGCACGGAGTCTTGGTCACATATACTGCGCACCCTGAGAACAGGTAACGATGCGGCCGCTGTTGGGCGCAATGTCGACACCCGTAATGGTTTTGTCATGTCCCTTCAGCTCGTCCTTGAGCTTGAAGGCACCGGCAACCTTCCCATAAAGCTCGACAGCCGAGTCCTTGGCGACTGCGAGGATCTTGCGATCCGCCGAGAAGGAATGGTCGGCAATCGGCCGGTGGAACAGATGGTGAACTTCAGGGCCTGACATCGTGAAAGCGTGATAGGAGTAGCTCTCAACTATCACTTGGCGGAATATTGATATGGATTGGGAGCTTCGGAGGATGTACGTCAGCTCAGGAGAAGTGACCCCGTCGGCAATTGGCGGGGTGGTCGACAATTTGTGGCGGTAGCGGGTGCGTGTGGCTTAGGCGCCAGGCTTATAGGTACCCGTACCCGTGCCTGGGGAGCTACTACCTATCAAAATTCCGCCTGCTTGAGCTCGGATAGTTCGACCCTGTAATGTGATAGTCGCGTGCTCTGTCAGCTTGGAGCCATTGCCAGAAGTCCAAACACTCGGTTCGCGCTGGAATTGTACAACAGTCCGAGACTGTCGCGGAATTTCTAGTATCAGTAGCGGTATCGTGCACCGCTTCGTGCTCCTGCTCCCCTTCTCTCGGCATGGCCGCCCGACCACCGCCAGCTTCGAAGGCTGGAGGGGCCAAGGCACCTATTCCACCCAACCAAACGTAAGTCACCCATTCGAGCCGCCGGCCATGTATAGAAGGGACACATTTCTCACGCGATGTATTAGATTATATGTTACAAATCTCCCGTCCGCCAAGATCCAAAAGGCCGACCTGAAGACGGCTCTCTACATGTTATTCTCGACCTATGGCCCAGTCCTTGATGTCGTCGCGCTCAAGACGACCAAGATGCGCGGCCAAGCCCACATAGTGTTCCGCGATATGCAAGCAGCTACACAAGCAATGCGAGCTTTGGAGGGTTTCAGTTTCCTCGGAAGGGACCTTGTACGTTTTCGCTCCATTTGCTATTTCTTTCGACAAGCGAACATACTAACACATACCTTGGCAGAGAATCTCCTACGCCAAGTCCAAGTCGGACACAGTGGCGAAGCTCGACGGCACATACAAGATGCCCGGGTCTGCCGCTGCCAACGTTGAGATGTCTGAAGTCCAGCAGAGTATCTTCAATGCTCCCGCGCCAGGATCCGCCACCGCGCCCGCGCCGCCTCGTGGCTTACCCTCGAAACCTCCGACTTCTGAGCCCTCGAAAGAAACATCTGTGGCTGATGCTCGGGGACAAAAGCGCACGCGGGACGAGGAAGAAGAGGAAAACGATAGTGACTCCGACGTTGCCATGGAGGAGGATAGCGACGACGAGTGAACTAGCTCGAATACATAATGATACCCACAAAGAGACGATGGCATTCACGATGAACCCCGATGACACGCCAAACAAGGACTCTGGTTACTCCCAAGGAAATGCGGATTGCGGATTTAGCTTAGGTGGTTCAGGCCTTGTTGCTTAAAGCCATCTCTTTTGGGATCCATAGCCGACGCATCCACCAACCAGACCCAGCCAGACCATAAGGTAGTCTTCCTTTGGGCAGTCAAAGCCTGCCATGGCATCGCTGAGGAAGCATGGGTGGACGAAAAATGAAGGTACACCCGTTAAAGGGTGATGCTGCGGAGCCAACGTTAGCCACAAGGTAGATCAATAGACTCCCGGGATTAGGACAAGCCTAATGTTGACTCGGTTTGCAGCTATAGTTGAATTCGAGAACGACTTACATCTGCTGAGATACCGCCTATGGTCCCCGTCCGTCGGAGCGAGTCTTTGTACTGGTCAGGTACTAAACGCCGGAAAACGGTGTCAATGTCGAAGGCGGCCTCGTCCCCGGCAAGTCATGCAGGCTGAACCAGAGACAAGGGGCACGATATGTTGGATGAAAGTGAATCTCGTATCGGACGTGTCCAGAATTGGCTTTGGAAGGGTGATTGATGAGGAGTTCCTGCAGTAGTTGAGCTCGATGGTTCATGTGTTGAACGACCACGTATCTCTTACCTGGTCATCCTCCTCACTGTCCATTGCAACATCATCTACCATTGCTTCGTTGTCAACTGCCTCAATCATGGTGAAACTATTCAAGGTCGCCTCGAGATCGCCTAGATTTGCGGTGTCTTCTAGTGGTCGGGATATCTGGACAAAGGTTGCATAGTCGCAATCCATCCCAAACGACATGTCAAAAGCACTGTGTACACCTAACCTCCATTGCCGGCGCAGGGGGCCAAGCCGGGCCTGGCAGTACTTTCTGTCGAGAAAATGACAGGCTTCAGCAAATTCTTCCTTATATAGAAAGGGGTAGTTTCGGTAGGTTGATCGGTGCTCTGTCCCACGACTCATCTTGAGGCTGGTTTACAGTACGATGAGCCTTGAAGGAGAAATGTAGGCCTGACAGATCCGAGTGCAATTGAATGTTAGCCTCATTCAAAATTTATCTCAACCGTGAGGCCCTTTTGATGGTTTTATAAAGAATAAAACCCTACCTACCTCCTCAATTGCCCATGGGCTGTTAGCGTCTGTCTTGCAGCACTATCGTTTCTTGCGGTTCACTCAGTCGTGGATGACATGCATAAATTCACCAACGGTTCTAGTCGGCTTCCGACTCGTTCAATCACGTTGTGTGACGAGGAGATGATTCCTCTGCTTGGTTGAGAAAGTGTATAGAATCAGGCAGTGTGAGTAAGTACTTATACTTCATGGAGAGAGCTAATATGGTACCGCGCATTTTGGGGTGAAAATCGCTGTGGTGGATTGCATTTGCGTTGGCTTTTTTTTTGCCCTCCAGACTTTACAGTAATAAGTGCATCCTGGGCACTCCTTTTTTATTGCTTTATTTTCTTTAACCGTGTTCTGCAAATCCCCCATATACCCAACAACAGATCGGACCAGTCAGGCCCTTGAACAAGCAGAGACCATTATAACTACCACATCAATGACCGCTGTGCATACCTGCCAGACAAAGAATGTTGGCGTAGTGCACATGCAGTTGGGCATCTTGTCTGCCGGCGTAAGAGATGCCGAGCCTGCCACAGACCACCGATTATGCGGGCTAGCGAGGCCCGCCAAGGTTGATTTTATGGTTCAGCGCAAATAGTCGTCGATCTTGACAGCATATCTGCCAGCACCGTGCGTGTCTCTCCCGCCTTGCTGGGTATTAATTCCTACATACCTTACTTGGTAGGAATAACAGTATCGAATTCAGTGTTTTGTGTCGACATCGGTGTGCTGGTATATCTCGGTCTTCATCATCACACATACATTAGAACATTCTCCCGTGGTCCTACATTTCCAGCTTGGCACGTAACTAAATCCAGTCGCCTTTGTTGTGTTCCGGAGGCCGCGTGCCCCCTGTTGTTTGACGTATAGCCGAATTGACAACTGTCCTGTAACCTAGGTAGAACATCGCCGGCTTCCAGTAACATAGCTCAGCTGGAGGAGGCGAACCGGTCATGCTGCGCCGATGATTCGCGACCCGTTTAATATCCACCGAAATCCTGCTTCAGGTCTTGCGATTATTCGGACGGCGGCCACGCGAGCTGCCACAGACCTCGGCGAGAAGGCTGTCGAGGCCAGCATAAATGCCATAGAGAAGAGCAAGCAGGCCGTCGACGACATGGCTTTTTCAATACCCAAAAACGTCCCCTCCTTCTCCAATCCACAACGCCAACTAGAGGACCGAGTCTGGGGGAACGGCGGCCGATCTTCCAACTTCCTAAATCCCGACCGAAACTCCCTCCCGATGTACAAAGACAAACCCTACGCGTATCCGCCCTCGCAGCGGTCGCGTCCCATTTGGCGTCGGAAGCGCGTCATTGGCGTCTTCTTCCTCGTCGTCATTTTCCTCTACCACTTTGGCGGCTTCTCCAAGCAACACGATACCTTCACCTCGCGCCCTTCATGGAGCTGGCTGAAGAGCGAGTCCGGCGCCAACGTGGACTGGATCGAGAGACGGGAGCATGTCGTGGATGCCTTCAAAGTGAGCTGGGACTCATACCATCGCTATGCGTGGGGTAAGGAAGACCATCCGATTTGAGGGAGGAGAAGCCTTAGCTGCAAGAATACACGGCAAACTAACGCATGCGCCGCGCTTCTAGGACACGATGAATTCCATCCGATTACGAAGAAGGGCCGGCAGATGGTACCCCATGGCATGGGCTGGATTATCGTCGACGCGCTGGATACCATGATCCTTATGAACCTCACCTCTCGCGTCAGTCAAGCAAGAGAGTGGATTTCGAAATATCTGTCCTACGACCAGGACCACGACGTGAACACTTTCGAGACGACCATCCGTATGCTGGGCGGTCTCTTGTCGGCCCATTACCTTTCGAATGAGTTTCCGCAACTGGCGGCTCAAAAGGATGATGACCCTGGCGCACCGGGCGAAGACCTGTACTTGGAGAAGGCCAAGGACTTGGCAGATCGATTGATATCAGCATTTGACTCGCCATCTGGTATTCCCTATGCAAGCGTCAATCTGGCCAAGTACGAGGGCTTGATCTCTCATGCTGACGGCGGAGCTTCGTCCACGGCCGAGACTACCACCCTTCAACTTGAATTCAAGTATCTGGCCAAGTTGACTGGCGAGAAGTACTTCTGGGACAAGGCCGAGAAGGTCATGAAGGTTGTCGATGATAACGGTGCTGAGGGTGGCCTTGTTCCGATCTACATCTATGCTGAGGACGGCAAGTTCAGGGGGGAGAACATTCGCTTGGGCAGCCGTGGAGACTCCTATTACGAATATCTCATCAAGCAATACCTGCAAACATCCAAGCAGGAGTCGATCTACTTGGAGATGTGGGACGAAGCTCTGCAGGGAGTACGCAAGCATCTAGTTACTTACACCGAACCTTCCGGGTACACCATCATCGGAGAACGTCCCGAGGGTCTGGAGAAACCACTGTCTCCCAAGATGGACCACCTCGTCTGCTTCATGCCTGGAACTATCGCATTGGGCGCGACTGGTGGTCTTACGGAGGCGGCAGCCAAAAAACTTCCAACCTGGACCAAGAAGAACGAGGATGATATGCGTCTTGCTAGAGAACTGATGCAAACGTGCTGGGGTATGTACAAGTGGATGGCAACGGGCCTGGCTCCCGAGATCACCTACTTCAACATCGCCGACCCCCCGCTGCTAGAGTCAGCTCCCCATAACCCCCCTCTCCAGTTTGACCCGGATGCAAATGCCGAGTGGCGGAAAGACTTCACAGTCCACAGTAACGACGTGCACAATCTGCAGCGGCCAGAGACCGTGGAGAGTCTGTTCTACATGTGGCGCATCACGGGGGAGAGGAAATATCGTGAATGGGGCTGGGAGATGTTCAAATCGTTTATGAACTACACTGCCCTCGACGATGAAGGCGGCTTCACAAGTCTTTCGAACGCCAACACCATCCCTCCTGTCACCAAGGATAACATGGAAAGCTTCTGGCTGGTAAGTGACGTTCATCTTCGTGCCATCATAGTTATTTCTGCTGCTGACCAACTTCTTATAGGCGGAGACTCTGAAGTACTTCTACCTCCTCTTCTCGCCCAATGACCTGCTGCCGCTGGACAGCGTTGTCATCAATACCGAGGCGCATGCCTTCCCTCGGTTCCAGATGTCGCCGCTGTTCTCTACGGGCTGGGAGCGAAAGCCTAGAGACAAGGATGGGAAGATAATCGAGCATGTACATTAGAAAGGAGATCATGGTGTTCAAGGCCGGCGTTATTTGAAAGACGCGTTGCACAGGCCCAATATAGCATACGAGCTTATTTCGCGGGTGTGAGTGATCCTGGCATAGAATAGAACCAATTATCCTGCGCCCCTTGATCCTTCGTGCACTGTTAGTGGAGTGATCGATCCTACTACTTGCTTATCTCTCCCGAGATTGTAGTTGGGACCTAGAACTCGCCCTCGGGGTAACCTGAGCGGCAGATGGACGAAGTGCTATGGAGCGGCATCATGCATTTTTCGTCCAAGGCATCATTCAGATTGCGCCAATCATAATGCGGGAGGGCATTTAGCTGCGGCTGAAGTTATGTAATTATTTCAGCTTTGCCTGCATAGCGAGCCGCTGATCACACGCCAAGTCGGCGGATTATGCTCATCTCAATCTGAGTGTTTCCCGAGCTAGATGTAGTGAGGTTTCAGGGGAAGATGTTGCCTCGTTTAGCATCGAACCCACTCCCCCGTGAGACAAACCCCTTCTTGGGTCGTTGGTTCTCGAACCTCCAGGTCCACAATCCCGCATACACAGATAGTAGTAGCATGCCGGCGCGACTCAGAGAGATGGAGCACGCTTGTTACAGTAAGCTACTGACCATACTTACCTGCGGGCACTAGCCTTGGTAAGAATGGGAGTTGTAGGGTATGTATGTGGTGAAGGAGGAGCCGGGTTGTTGTGGAAATCGATCGCAGTGACCAGCTACCCTTGAACAAGGATCATTCCGATGGGCATTCGCTCATTATGCTTGCTTGACCTATGCTTCGGGTTGGCTTCGTATAGGTAACGGACCAGGAACGAGATTCAGCTCTGCCTGTTAATACACGCTTGCTCGTTGTGTGTGTGTTCAGGAGCCGCCATACACGTACACTCGCTTCATCGATACGTCCCCTGCTGCATGAAGGAAGCCCTAGAGAAGATAAATGAAGTCATCACTCCATGTCTTCGTCGAAAAAGCATTAGCCTCAGACTACGTTTCCTTTTGACGGCTAGCTGGAGCTTTTCGGGCTATAAGCATATAAGCTAGATCTCTCAGCGAGTTGTTTCATACGCATCGACCGCTGATTTGAAATAAACTTTAGCTGAATTCTGCGATCAGACCTCGTTAATCTGACCAATCAGGTGATAGGATCCTAACTGATTCGCACCGACATTTTGTCAGCCGCTGAACCCGCTGAACCCGGCTGATCGAGAGCCTTTAGGGGGCCTAGGGGCCCTTCCAGGGAGCCTTCCAGGAGTCCAGGGGGCCTTTTAGGGGGCCTTTTAGGGGGCCTTCTAGGGGCTTCAGGGCTTTCAAGGAAAGGGGCTCGTGCGACGATATTTTGGTGAGTGTGGCATTGCTCGCGCTCGGCCTCGTCCGTCCTCCCGTTGGCGTGTATCAAAATACGTGAGTGTGGTATTGCTCGCGCTCGACCCTCGACGCTCCGGATGAACCCTGTCTCTATTTCGACGGCAGCACGGAAAAGGCCGTGGTGACGTCGGTGATATCGGCGATATCACCGAAAGGGATTCAGCATCAGCTGCCATGAAACGCACAGCTGATTACGGACAACCACCGGGCTGATGGACGGAAAAAGCCAGCTTAAAATATCGGCTGAGCCCGCCGGCTGTCGGGGACCGTGCGCCGCCATTCAGCGTCAGCTGCGGTCGAAAGGAAACCTAGCCTCAGGCCCGGGTATCGAGCTGCGTGCGATGTTCTCCCCTTCTCGGCACGAGCCCAAATGCTGCCGTTATCCAAGCTGGGGCCTTACCGCAAGAAGGCAAGGCACTCGGGCTAGCATCGCAGATGCGACGATGGCCTCGGACGTTGAACTTGAAGATCTCGGTTTAATGCCCACTACTACTAGTGATCCTGCAGGGGTGGTGACTAAGTTTAGACCTTCACTACCTTAAGTCGACTCCTCAGTAAGCCATCCCCACGCGCGGGTAGGAGGATCGCCAGGGCCGCCGGAGCTACTGTAGCTTGGTTTGCCAATGCTACCCCAGGCTCCCCTGGTAACAACATCCCATCCTGCACACTTACATGCAAACATAGGTTTGTCATATGCCTTGTGTGTTGCTGGATGAAGATACATATACGCTTCCGTCAAACAGCAGAGGATGCATGTACATTACTCATCCACATATTGACGCTCTGCTACTAGGTAGGTAGGTATGTACCATGAATCACTGCATCATCACGATTACCAGCACAACAACGGTGAGGCTCCGTACCCAATCGATGCAGCCAGCGCACGGCAACAGCGGTCCCGGTAGACTAGATATCGCGAGCTACCGTACAACGGAAAGATTGCAATGGTGTTCCTGCAGTAGCTTGCCGACCCAATCAGAGCGAACAGAGCCCGGCGCGAAAAAGAAATGCCCTCGTTCTAGAACCGCCATCGAAGGTGATGACCCAGTCAACAATATGTGCCTGCTACTACATAACATAGCAGGTTGCAGCTCGATATTAATTGGTAGCTGCAGCCTGCATAGAGCAATACTTTGGGCTGGGCGTTTTGGCCGAATTTTCCGGACGATAACACCGTCTGCCGACCAAAAATAAACATCGTATCATTTACCTATTGCCGGTTTTCTTTTTCTTCCAACCCTTCCACCCGGCATGGGTATGGAGAAAGCAACACGAAGGAGGACAGAAAAAGGAACTCACCCCAAGAAAATGGTGCGGCAGTCCACCCCACCAACAAAGACCGGTCTGGCTACATCAAATCGAGAATTGCCTACATCTTTTGATCGACGTATGGATACCGGTGGCTTGAGTGCTGTTGTTTCGCCTATACCGTGGCTCTGACTGGGCAGTTGGTCGCTTCGTATTCGACAGCCCTTGCGTGCAAAGCCTTGGTCTACCAACGCCTGCAGACCCAACTGCTGCCAGCTATGACGAAAGCCAGTTGGATAGGAGGCAGCAGGGCGGGACGACAAAATAGAACATGAACCGTGTAGCATAAGGACAAATCCAGCCTGATCATGTATGTACCTCTTTCTGCTTGCCTGCTTCATGTTACCAGTGGTGGCTCGACCTCCGGGTAAAGTGCCAACACTGATACACCTGCTGCAATAAACCCTTGGCATTTCATTTTCTCTACTCTAGGCCACTGGCTACGGCATGGGTTGCAGATACGGCCTACGACTACTCACATGTACTTCCGTTTGTCCCTCGGCGACAAGGGCAGTCCTTGTCTAGAAGAATGCACGCTGCGACATCTACCTGCAAAGTCCTGGCATCAGGCCTAGAGCATAAGTTGCCCAGACTCATTGTCAGTCCATATCCAGTCTGGTTTTCTAGTTTGTATCTTAGTCGACCGTGGATCTCGCTGCCTAGCAGGGAATACTCGAGATGAATGTGTATCAAGTCGTAGCTCCATGGACCATCACCGCCAGTAGGTGTGAAAAACAGGTACAGTAAGTCGCTGCGCGCTGCTTCTATCCGTAGCAACCCTGAAGGTAGCATCATGTCTTATAGAAGACCCTTTCTCCTAGCTCGAAAGGATTCAGTCAGTGTTTGCTCGGCTCTATTTTGTTTTCTTTTTGTCTTGTTTTCTTTGCTCGCTTTCTGACCGTCGCTCGCTCGCTTGGATCGCTTGGTCCTGTCCCTTCGTTGGAACACACCTCTTGGTCAAGAACCCCGGCTATATTCAAGCAGGGTGAATTCATTGATACCCCGTTACACAACCCATCCGTCACGTTTGCCTATTTTACCGGCGTCTCGCTTTACTCCGTGGGAAGGTCCGGGGAGATACCTATGTAACCCTGCAAACGAATTCGATCTCGACCACCAGACCGACATCCCATCATTCCAGCTCCACCCCTGCAACATCTATTCTTCTTCTTAAACGACCCAACCCAACAGCAGGCTGTGTTGGGACATACCTGAGAGTCTTCGAGATCCTGCAGTTGCGGGCCGTCAGTACCAGACGAGTTTTATTTTATTTTGGGAAATTCCCTACTTATACCACCATTGTTCCGCATCTGGTCTTGAGGCGGGTTCAAATCTGCACCTCATTTCGGTGCCGCTCCTGGTTCATCTACAAGCGCGCCTCCGCATCATCACACATTCGTATCTTCCCAAGAAAAGCTGCTGTCAGCTCGCGGAGATTACAAGAAAAAAACCTGTTTGCCCAGGCTGCTGGTTTTTCCCCCCGCTCTTCCTCTGAACAGCCGCATTCCAACATAAGATCTAACCTGACCGGAGATCGGGAGTAAATACGGGCTGCACGCTTTGTGACACCGGGGTCACCGCGAGTGACGTACTGCCTCAGTACTACACGACCTCGACGGCGCTGATACTCTCTATTGCTTGAGCGTACCCGGAACCCTTTAAAAGCCGCCATCCGTACCCCATATCTCGAGGGATAAGTGTGTTAGATCACCATCGGTCGCCATGGCTAAGATCAACTTTTTCGTTAATTGGGAGTTATGGGAGCAAATGACCTTTGTAAGTGTACATTACTGGCTCTTTGTCGGACAACTTACTCATATGGTCACAGGTTTTGGCGGGCGGTATAGTCCTTGTATTCCTAGCTGGGCTGTTGAAACTGTGGTGGATTAATAGATCGGTGAGGAGACACGAAATCCTGGATGAAGAGAAGCGATCGAGGCTGTCGGAGATGCGAAAAAGTGGCCTGCCTGTGGGAAAGAAGGCAGACATCCCATTCGGCGTCCGGGCGATCCAGAGTGGTATCCAGGTTGACGGCATTTGGATATCAAGACCGGGCACTCCCAACTCAGGGATGCTGGCAGCGTCAATGACCTTAGGGGGAGACTCTGATGATGAGCCGAAGGGGAAAGAGAAGGCCATGCCGTCAAAGATGGCTACACCTTCGCCGGGGCAATCTCAGCGGCCCAGCCCAACTGTGAGCACGTTTGAACAGAGCCATTCACCAACGTTGAGTCCTCAGTCCATCTATAGGCCAAAGCATGGCGCCAGCAGACCACCAAACCGGCCCAGTAACCACTCCAGCGCCGATCTGCAGAGGAACATCGATGCCCTCAGAAACCTCGAAGGGGCAAACTCGCCCTCTCGCCCCGCACCCCAGTCCTATGTTCCTACGACCTCCTTCTCGCCGGCCAGAACTTCCGGGGCCCCGGCACAGGGCGAGCGGACGTCCAGCTCCTCCGACGAAGGTCTGACGCTGGGCAACACAAGACACAATAACCGGATGGCGAGCCCGCTCACACAAACACCCCAGGCGTCTTCTTACACTCAGGGAGGCGAGTCACGGACCAGCTACTTCACGGCCCGCCAAACGTCACCTGACGACGCACAACAGCGAAGACCTACTGCGGCAGCAACGCCCGAGACCGAGCACCCGGGCACTCCGACGAGATCATATTCCAGTGATGTCCATGCCAACCGGTCCACTCGGCGGGTCAATGCCGGCTTTGAGGTGTTGCCGGCAGGAACGTTCGGGGCACCTCCAACCAATGATGACCAGACCGACTTGGAGAGTGGCAACAGGTTCCCACCCCCCGTGACGAACAAGCTGCACAAGAAATCGCGAAGCAGGTCATCTAGTCGCGCCTAGAAGGCAGGCCATGTCATCACCATCATCAAAAGCGTTGTTATCTACAGAGGGAAAAGGGTGTTCATATAGGGTCATGGGGGTTGGGGCATATAATACATTTGCATAAATCGGTGTAAAGTTGGCATCATCATAAGCATAGAGTTTTCAATGTTCCGACTACTATAGCTGCGCAAGTCAATACTGGTGCTGTTTATTGAGTCTGTCCAACCATAGCATCTGAACTGGACATCAAGGGGCAACCCAATGTACATCAATGTGTATTCCAAATCGTCTACAGTTCCTTCATGTCTCTCTCTCTATTGTCTTTGATGATCGCAAAGTACCTATCGTGTGCGCATTCTGTTTACGTAAACTGCAAATCAGCTTCAGACATACCTGTAGCCTTTCATCGCCCTATAAGCACTAAAAGCCGTGTGCTATGGACAACTCCACAACTCGTCTGTACACGATGAGTTAACGACGTGGCAGTGCCTGCGTCGTCGTGTACATCGCACTGCATCGGGCCGTAAGACGAAAGCCGCTGTAGTTTGCCTCGCAATGCGATTTGTCCACGCTGGGCATCCTCAACCCACATGCTTAGCATACATCTAAGCAGCCAGCTAAGCAAGCTTCGCCCTGGATATCGTGGGTGCTCTCCATCCATCTCTCCTGGTCGCATTGTATTGCAGTTTGCCGAATTCGTTGCCGCTGCTTTTTCATTCATGGTATGTAGATAGCTCCACCAAAAAAAGTGTCGGATTATGACGAGCTTCGTTTATTGCAGGTACTGACTGGCATCCCAACGCCCGGCCAGCGCAGGTCAGATCTGACGAAATCGATGCAGGTCCGCACTTCCGGAAACGGTGTAGGCCGGGAGACGTACATAATCGTAAGTATTGAGTCCAAGATGGCGCCAATACTAGCAGAGTCGGGGACTCGGGGGCTGTGTTTGGTGATCGTCACGGGCGATGCTGTTTCTTGGCATAGATCATCCCCGCAAAATCCAATTTAGCTGGGTACTGGAGAAAGAATGCATTCCCATCTCTAATCCAGTCAACCAGTTGTTCGGGAAGCCGGAACATGCTATTGTATGCTCTTATTTACTACTGCCCTCAGAACTGCCCTGTATCAGTCGATTGAGTCTTCACGCACATTGATAGCCTATATCAGCCAGCATCCTGAGTGATATGACAATCATCAGATGAACTTGCGACAAGGGCACAACCTTGGAAGCGAACAACAACCGGCTGGTCGTGTCATGGAGTTTATTACACCTCTGGATCTGATGCCGAATTCCACGGCCGAACTAGCAGTTACCTATTTCGTGCCAAGTACCTCTCCTACGGCCAGGACACAAGCCTCACATTCCTGGATGCGGTACTACGGCGGGCGGCACGTAACGTAGAGGGGACGATCATCGCTTCCTTGGTTGGAACTTAAGAAGCGCCGGCTGACGCTTTTAACAAACCATGCTCGCTCTAACCCGACCGAATTCGTTAAGGACAATACAATAGCATTCCCTTCATCTGCGGATTCAATCATCCAATCTACCCCGTTACAGCCGTGTTCGTGTGTTTGAATTAAAAGAAATCCCTACCTTCAAGCCTAATTGCTTTACTTGCTTATTTACTTCCCGCCATATTCGAATCAATTCATAGAGAGGCAGCTGATAAACCCACTTTCTTTGTGACTTGAACTCAATCGCAACCTATCGAGCCACTCTCAATCAAATTCCCAGTTCACCCACCACCACCTTGTACTCCGAGTATCCGAGCATCCGACAATGCCTATCCGCAATCCCTTTGCAACTCTCGTCACAAGGCGGCCAGGCAACGACGAGAATCTTCGCCCCGACCTGTTAACCCCTGCCAAGGATGCCGCCCACCCAGGTTTTGAGCGAGTAGATACTGTGGGATCCAAGGCCTCGTCGGCGCTGAGTATGCGCAGTGCCAAAAACCAGGATAATGGCGACTATAAAATGAGTGGTACGACACACTTTCCCCCAAACGCGACAGCGGCTACACCGTCAAAAGATCCCGTCAGCTCTGCTTCATCTACCAGCCGAAGCTAATTTATGACATGGACTCTAGTCGTCAACGACAGTGGTGTCTATCTACCGGTACTTATTTCCCCTTTGCGCCCGATTGGCGCCCATTCCACTGACGTTTAAGCATCCAGCCTTCTCCTAGTGAAGAGAAGGGTCTCTGGCCGAGGCGCCCAGCTGCCCCATCACGAACGTCCATGGATACTCGGAGTAGTATTGGCGACATTGAACACTTTTCAATCTCTAGGGAGTCTTTCGACTCCTACCGGCGCTCCTTTGTAAGTCACCGACAAGGGTCCACCTAGCTCGGGCGGGCATTAACATACCATCCAGGATATCTCAGCCAGGTCCCCTGTAATCGTCCACGACCCTCCCCGGCAGAGCCTCGATTCTGCACGTTTCCCACGCATGCCGAGGTCATCTGTTAGGGACAGATTCTTCGACCCCGAGCCGCCCACTGCCGAGGAGGCCTTTGAAGAGGTTGGCCTGAACGACGACCAAAAGCAGCAACCCCAACAGCAGCCTAGGAAGCGTGGCTTCTTTGCCAAATTCTCCGATGCATCAGAACCCAATACCCACAGCCATACGCAAGGCATGTCGCGCTTTATTCCAGGACGCAAGAGAGCGCAAAGCGGACAAGGTGCGGAACTTGGCTACATGGAACGTCCAAAATCGTCGCACTCTCAAGAAGAAGAGGAAATGCAATAAATCAGACACTACGCAAGCCCTGGGTCATGAAGACAATCCGCCACTGCTGGGGCGGAACGACTCTGCATATTTTCTCGGCGTATAGGCGCAAGGTATAGAAGGTTCGGTGTTGTTTGGAGAGCAACCGCTTGCTCCTTTTCTGTTGGTGGCTTGCCTTGACGAGTCGCTCGCTACATACTGGTGTTCGGGTTTCTTCCTGAAGCACATGACCAACTCGATGGGCCGGTGGTATTTACCACCCTTCGAGAGGCCTTTCCAGAACTCTAATGATAATGAAACCACTGAGACGCATTTAACATGAAAACCCTTACTGTGTTCATGATTTGAAAGCCTCTTCATTTTGAATATATGAGTCACGAAGTCTGGGCCCAGGTCTTCGAAAGGCTTCACTGAGCACTAGTCGCTACTGTGAAGGGCTTGAACTCAAGTATGCCCACATATCGAGGCGTTTTAATGAGCTAGACAGACACTGTCTACGAAAGTAGATTATAACTCTCATGATTGAGGACTCTGGTCTACAACTGTGCATAACAACGATCGCTAACGCATGAATACATACCTACATAGAAACATGTAGGTAACATGAAATGAGACCGGTCGGCAATCTTCGTACCTAGGCTCGCGCTCCAGAACACGCTCCTCGAAAATGCAGATCCCGGATTCTTGGTAACATATATAGTATTTTTCAATGTCCAATCTCGAGCTACAAGAATTGATTTCAGATTCGCCAAAATGGGTATAGAATAAGGAATAGAATCGAGCTTTTGATAGTAATTTGCTCAAATATCGAGTGATAACACATGGAGGTAAGAATAGTCGGAAATCATAGCTTCGGTAAATCAATCTGATGCTACCTAGGCTAGAGCAACCCCGCCAGACGACGTTTATCCTCACAAGCATACCCCTCCAATGCCAAGTCCTCCAATGCCTTATCGATTTCTTATCTCTACGGTCGTCACCAATTTTTTTTTGTGTACACCCAGAAGTTGTTGAGTGCAGGGTCAATTGCAAACCAAATTCAACACAGGCATTACTCGAAAGGCCACTATTCAAGCGGATCACGTCCCTACACACCAGCTTCTCTGCTAGACCGATGGCGCCCACAAGACCGAACAAGAAGTCGAAGAAGGGCGACAAGGGCGCTGCTTCGGCACACGAGTCCAAAGTATCCCACTCCTCTATGTCAAGGCTGCCGAAACCCAGCTTCAGGCAGGCAACCCTTCCGATGCCCTGGAGCTAGCGCAAAAGGCCCTGAGCCAGTCGCAAACAGGTAGCGATAGCGCCCTCGCTGCGCTGAACCTGTTGGGACAAATCAACATCGAGATCGGCGAATTCGAGGCGGCCCGCTCATTCTTCCTCAAAGCCGTCGCCATCGACGAGGATGGCAGCAGGAGTGACGAGACAGGCGGCGGACCGGAGAAGTTCTTGTGCTTGGCGCAACTGAGCGAAGAAGGTGGCCAGGACAGTGTCAAATGGTTCGAGAAGGGGGCCGCGGCGCTCAAGAACCAGATCCAGAAATTCGATGACCTCCAAAAGTTGACCGACGAACAAGAACTCCTGGTCGACGAATTCCGGCAGAAGCATGCCATGACACTCTGCGCCGTTTCGGAGATCTACATGACGGATCTTTCATGGGAAGCGGACGCCGAGGCGCGCTGCGAGGCTCTTGTTACCGAGGCCACCATGGTCGCCCCCGAGTTCGCCGAGACATGGCAAACTCTGGCCAGCGTACGGATCTCCCAGGAGCGATTCGATGACGCCAAGGCTGCCCTGATACGAAGTCTCGAGCTGTGGAAAGACCTTCCGACGGGAGACCCCTCTGTACCTGATTTCCCCAGCCGCGTTGCGCTGGCCAGGTTGCTTATGGAAGTCGGCATGGAGCAGGAAGCCATCGAGGTCCTCGAGCGTTTGGTTGGAGAGGACGACCATAGCGTCGAAGTCTGGTATCTAGGAGGGTGGGGTCTCTACGTTATGGGCGAGAAGCAGAAGCAGCAGGATTCGGCTGAAGGAGGTGAATGGAAATCGACTTGGATCTCGAGCAAAACTTGGCTCAAGCAGTGCCTCAACCTGTTCAAGCAACAAGAGTACGAGGACGAGCGCCTGGGCAAACATGCCAATGAGCTTCTTACGGCTGTCAGTAAAGACCTTGGGGATACACCCTCTGACGATGAAGAGGAAGGAGAGGATGCAGACGATGTGTGGGAGGACGAGGATGGTAGTGATGAGGAGATGGGCGGTTGAAGGTTCGGACGCTTTAGATTTGCTTTCTTTTGACTGGTCACGTATTGGGTGCTAGATGTGACGACAACATCTCGGCGTTTTGGTCTGGCATTTGAAGGCGTTAGGAGATAATAAAAATGATTTTGGGCAGCCTTCCTTGCGGTATGGATTGCTGCCAGATCTACATTGGTCCAATTAACCAAACAATTGATGCGCCCGAACTCCATGCAATGTATCCGCATATATCCCCGACTCTAGTCACGTTGTGACTTTTAAGGACTCGACTCCCTCAGCCAAGCCACCTTCCTCATCGTCTCCCTCATCGACCTTGCCAACGAGACCACGCTCCCAGAGCTGCTTGCCTGTGAGCTTCTTCTCCTCCTTCACTCTGGCTTTCTTCAGCTCGGCGAGGCGCTCCTCCTCCTGGCGTATGCGCTCGTCTTCCATCTCCTTCATGAAACTTTCGCGCCACTTGATGAACGTCTCCCTCGTAACGGGCGTGCCGTGGAACTTCTTGTTCTCCTCGCGCTCGGCCGCTAACAGGACCTCCTCGTGCTCGCGGGCCTTGGCCGCCCGCCGGTCCAGGATGAGCTGCTCCGCGTTCTCCTTCAGAGTCGTCACCAGCGTGAAGACCATGGCCATCCCCAGGTTCTCCTGGATTGTGTCCTCGAGCCCGGACAGCAGGGTGTCCTTGTCGTTGGCGACGGAGAAGAGCGGGTGCGGCGCCGCGTTCTGCGCCGGCGACAGGTCCAGCATCGGCGCCTCGTCCGGGTACGCGTCCGGGTACCGCACGTGCAGGATCACAGTCGGTGGCTCGTTGGTGTCTTCCTCGTCCAGCGGGAGATCCAGCAGGACCGAGACCCGGTATTCGGTCTCATTTATATCTGTAGAGGTCGGGAGAAGCTTGGGGTTAGTGGATTGAAGATTTGCTGCATTGCGATCCATGGATGGCGGGGTAGAAAGAGGCTCGGGCTGGATCTGCGCAACTTACCTGTGATCTCTTCCGGGAAGATAGAGTCAAGAACTTCACGCTCTTCGACCTGCTCTTCACGACCCATCTTGTAAGGCTAAAGATTCTGTCTAAAGCCTCGCTTCTTCTGGGAGTCTTGTGCGATGCGATGCGTGTATTGTATGGTGACTGCAACTGCAGGCTACTGGTCAGGCACTTACACGCCTACCTCATAGTGGGCTTACAGGCATTGATGGTGGGGTGCCGAAGACTGAGGGAGGTAGCTTGGCGCTGGTTTCACCGCCCGGCAGTAATAAAAATTCCCATGCGATAACGCCAAACGTTTTGGACGTTATCTATCAGTAAGTAGCTTGGATAATTGGTAGCACTGCGGTTGCCCATTGGACACTGAAGAACATATCCCATCTTTTCGCTGCCATTTTCTCAGCACCCAAAACTCGAAATGGCTCCCAGAGATGTTGCTACCGGCTCGAAGCGCAAGAGCCCTACCGGCTCTAAAGACCAGACTAACAAGAAGCCCAAGTTCGAGAAGCGCCCGGCCCCCAAAGAAGAGCCTGTAGTCGACGAAAACGACGATGACTTCGAGACATTCTCGGACGACGCAGAGGATGGAGGTGCCTCGTTAGACAACAAGAAGGCCAATGGATCCAACGGCGCTGAAGCGTCGAATGGTAAGTCACGATCACTCCTACGTGTGTGTGTTACCAGCTCCGTAATACTTATCCTTTACCAGGCACGAATTCGCGAGAAGCACATCAGAAGCAGAAGCAGATTGCGCTCGAGCGCAGGAACCAGAAGCCTTTGGCCGACGAGTCCCTACGAGCGAAGAAGCTCTGGGAGAGGTTACGAAGGAAGTCTCATGTCCCGAAGGAGGAGCGAGACAAGCTTGTCGACGAGCTGTTCACCATCGTCACCGGCCGAATAAAGGAGTTTGCGCTGAAGCACGACACGGTTCGCGTCGTACAGACAGCCATCAAATACTCCAACCCCGAACGACGAAAGATGATTGCAAACGAGCTGAAGGGCACATTCGCGCAATTGGCCGAGAGCAAATACGCCAAGTTCTTGATCGGCAAGCTGATCGTGGAAGGCGAGAAGGAGATCCGGGAACTTATCGTCCCTGAGTTCTACGGAAAGATTCGCAAGTTAATCAACCACCCGGAAGCCTCCTGGATTGTGGACGATATCTACCGTGGTGTCGCTACGTCCGAACAGAAGGCGGTGATGCTACGTGAGTGGTATGGCCCCGAGTTTGCGGTCTTCAGAAGCTCCGGCGATGCTGCCAGCACGTCCGAGCTTGCCAAGATTATTGAGGAGCAGCCGAGCAAGAGGCCCATCATCATGAGGTATCTGCTGGATCTGACGAATCAGCTTATCCAAAAGAAGATGACTGGTTTCACTATGTTGCACGACGCCATGCTTCAGTACTTCTTGAACACCAAAACCGGCACCGAGGAGGCAAAGGAGTACATCGAGATGATCAAGGAGGATGAGAGCGATCTGTTGAAGAACATGGCTTTCACCAAATCTGGCGCCCGACTGGTCTCTCTTCTGTTGGCATATGGTTCTGCCAAGGACCGCAAGCAAATCCTCAAGGCCTACAAGGACACGTTTCAAATGATGTCAACTGATGCGCATGGTTATCTCATCATCCTGACTGCCTACGACGTCATTGATGATACCGTTTTGACTTCCAAGTCCATATTCCCGGAGATGCTTGGTAGGGGCGAACAGGACGATGGCAATAACCTGGTTGTCCTTGCAAATGACCCGCATGGTCGTCTATGTGTCCGGTATCTGTTTGAGGGCCCTTCAAGAGCCCTCTTCGATGGCCGCCACCGCCGTGTTGCCCTCGAGCGCTTGGCGGAGATTGACGAGATACGGAAAACAACCAGTAAGAAGGACCCTGAGATACGCAGGAAAGAACTCATCACGGCTATATTCCCACCTATGATCTCTTCCGTCGAGTCTTCGGCCCTGGAATTAGTATCTACCCCATTTGGCTGCCAGATGGTTGAAGACATTTTATTGTCTGCCGTCGGTGACAAGTCCAAGGCCCTAGAGGCCGTTGCTAGTGCAGCCGGCGGTGACCCGGACGCAGAGAATGAAGTCGATGACGAGGAGGAAGCCAAGGCGGAAGATGATGAGGAACCAGCACAAGTCCACATATCCAAAAATTCCTTTGCCAGTCGTCTCTTCAAGACGCTCATCGCCGGTGGACGTTATGACAAGGTTACCAAGCAAATCAAGCCGGTGGACCCGCCGCTGCATTTTGCAGATATATTCTACCCGGTCGTCAAGGACTACATTGTATCATGGGCTACCGGCCCCAGCTCCTTTGTTGTCCTGAACTTGCTCCAAGCCGAAGACTTCTCTCACGGCGATGAGGTAAGGAAGATCCTGAAAAAGGAGATGAAGGCGTTGGAGAAGGCAGCCTCCGAAGAGACCCCTGAGCAAAAGGCCGCTCGAGAGGCCGCGGAGACCAGCGGAGACGGAGATAAGACGGCCACAAAGGGCAAGAAGGGACCCAAGAAGGAGAGGCCGGTTGGGAACACGGGTGCCAGGCTGTTGTTAGAAATGCTCAAGAAGTAATGTACGGAGCAATACAGGGCTACAAAGGCGGCAGGGCCTACCTGCCAGCACTTTGGGTGGGATTGCGTCCGGGTATTGGGCGAAGTAATTCACCGTTCTAGTAGTTTTTTCATGCGATCTTATGTTGTGGTACAGCTGACTGTTGTGCTTCGTAGACGCGTCGCATGAGCCGACATGTGTTGGTGACCTTTGTGGACAAGTATTTCAAAACGGCATTCGCTTGCCGGATATCGTGTTACGATTGTTTCTGTGACTACCTATCTTTGGAAAGGGGTCTTGACATATGCGGTTCTCCGGAAGCGAAGGCGGCCACTGGGTTCACAAGCATGGATATGATTTCAAGTCCCAGCAGTAGATCCTGGGGCTGCCAATGCAATCAGTGCTGCATGTCCAATGTATATAGCCGCTTTTTGGATCAAGAGGCCGCCCAGTTCTTCGTAGTTTTGCACTCTTACTATAAGTCATGGAAGGCATCTTCGCCACGCTGTATACGTCGAGCAAGAGCACGACATGACAAAGACGGACCTTGCAACGGGCCTCGGAGCGCTGGCTGCCGGACATGGCCATCGTGACCACGTGTAGGTAAAGCAGTAAGTAGTTCTTCTGTGTACAATTAATATGTACCTATGCATCTTATCCAGAGACGTCTTGCGTCGCCTTCGTCGACACCAGTCGGGTCAAACCAATACTACATCAATCATACGTCTTCAGGGCTTCATATTTCGTTTTTACTTACAGGCGTACTACAAGACATCATGAAGTGCTGGAGCTTGCTTGGTTGAAATCAAGGTCGCCCTCCCTCCCACTGATGTCCTGTTCTGTTGCGTGACTTCCCAAACAGGAACGTCTGATGGCACAAACACTTCGTTTGCGTGCTGTTCAACATTGAGCCTGTCCACTTCCTGCTTCTGGGCTGGTCGTACTTCATACCTAATTTCCTATGCACCACATTCGTCTCCCCTCTAGTCTTTTTTCCCCTCCTCTCCTCCATTACCAAGCACACATCCCTTTCACCTGGAGTCGCCAACCAACCAATCTTCCACCGTACATCGTGGTCATTTGTGGCTGGTGCAAACTTAGTCAAGGTTGATATCAGTCATCGATGCTCACTGAAAGCTTCTCATGGTTTACTGTGACTGGGTTTGATCCGAGCTTCGGCAGTTCATCGATGATTGTTCCGTTCCTTACATACATTGGCGTCACTACCACACTGACCTGGTCGACGTTGTCTACCATCTCCATGATGGAGGGGAGAATGGAAATCAGTCAGCTTCTCAGAAGAGACTGTCCGCGAGGTTCTTACCCCTACCGTTGCCAGAGCCCAGAATTCGATGGCTGTTGTTCGAGTAAGTACAAGGAGCACTCTCATCCCCACCTACACAGAAAACACACACGGCACCCGTGCCTGACTCTTGATTCCTTGATACTGATGATGGCAATCGGACATCTGCTAATGCGTACGGCCACAGACGACCCATGCACGGAGGGAGGTTGCCATGACGATACGGCTCCGTCGCAAGCCTCAGGGACCGATGATCCAGACCCCGATCCGACACCCAGCCCAACAGAGATTGCGTCAGTAGGTCCGCCTGTGACAGCGGACCCAACGGACACAACGACTTCATCGGCGGCGTCCTCTTCAGCGGATACAACGTCCACCGATACTACCAGCGCCACCCCAATCCCGACAGCAACAACCATCACGGTCCCCCCCCCACACCAGACTGTTCAGCCGACCACTACGCCGGAAAGCAACAACACTGGCGACAATTTTGTGCTTGGGCGTGCAGATATTGCTGGCATCAGCGTTGGCGGTGTCATTGGGGGGCTGTTGTTGCTTTTCGTCGTATTCTTACTGACCCGCCGCCGCAAGTTGGCCAAGCGCATGCCATCTTTTGTCGATGCACGTGGTGACCAACTCGACGAGAAGCTTATGCATGACAACCAGAAAGCTGCAATGGGTGTTCGCAGTGAGAGCAATGGCGAGGATGTGTTTGCACCCTTTGGCGGTAGTAGAGTAGTAGCTCGGCTCATTTCCCGCGAATCACTTCAGATCTGACTCTCAGCTACAGGAAGGGCGGCTTCTCCAGTGAAGAATACCGAGCGAGAAAGTACAGAGCCGTCGAAGAGACTCGGAACCCCTCACGATAGCATGCTAAGTATGGGAGGCAACAGCTCCCTTGTAAGCCCCATTACACCCACCAACACGGGACCAAGTGCTTGGAAAGACTTGCCCGGCGGCCTAGCACAGGATACCATCGAGGAGGAGATATCAGATGTGCCCGCTCAACTCGATAGCAAGCCAGTGTACATCGAGCTGGATTCCAGAGACACAGAGAGACGGGCCCCGGCAGAACTGCCTACCGCGGCAAAGCCACCCTCGATACCAAGACCCAAATCTACCAACGACGCTCTGAAGCACCCGGGTTTGTTGACTCCAGGGTATCGCACAATGACTGGAACCGTTTTGCAACCCGACGGACGAGCCCGTTCTGGTTCGGGCAACCCCTGAGAGGTACTCTCAATGCAACGTCTGCAGAATGGCAGTCTAACCGACATGTCAATAGCTGGACTCACCTCTGAGGGTGTGTTATCTGTGAAGCAGTATCATACGTAGGCCGAGGCATTTGGAGTCGGTTGCCATCTATTGTAGGCGCGGGCTCTCATAAAGAGCATGGAGCCACATGGATTGCATGTAACGCAACCAACCGTCAGCGAGCTGGGTTTTCTGGAGAATCTCGGTGGAAACAAATGCGATTTCCCTACTTGCTCGATCCCTAGATACCCCTGAAAACCCCTGGATTTGATGTCGTGCAGTCAATGGTATGGACCAAGAAACATACTAAGTAGTTCATACATGGCAAGACCATGTAGACATTAAAGTGCAATTTGCCTAACATTCAGAATTCACTGAGAGTATAAGTAATACTGAGCTTCTATAGAACCCAATCTCCAGTGCTGTTTGGAACTGTCTGGATGGCAATCTGTGCCATTTCTGGGTTGGATTGAGTATCGCTTTTGCCTTTGGTCATCTGAAAGAAGAAAAGGGGGAGCGGCCCCAAATGTATATCATAGAACCCGCGATCGACCGCCATTAACAAAAAAAAGCACCTTCAAACAACAATGATGCATGTTATCTGTGTTGCCTAAGACGGCGACGAGGCCATCTGAAATCGAAACCTATCCTACGCCATTTCCATGCAAAATACAGAATGTAATCGTCTCTGGTCTCCTCAGCTCAGACCAACCGGATCGTGATGTCCTTTGGTCTTTATGCAATTCTAGTAATAATGATGGGGAGAAACTCGTGAAGAGGGAATAACGCCAGTTTCTGTGATAACGAGAACGACAAACACAACGGCCAAAACAGAAAACTCAAAAAGGAAGCAACTTTAACCTGCTAAGCCCCTATTTTTCATACTGGACGATTCCTTGTCGGTCGGTTTATGACCCTCCTATTGATTCATGAACTTGCCGACTTCGTTCAGCAGGTCGTCAAGCTCATTGTCGCTGATCTTGTCCTGGAGTGACGGGATGAGCGTCTTGGCTTCCTCGGCATTGTCGCAGCATAGCGACCCTACACAAGCGCGGAGTGTTAGCTGTCATCACACAGAGAGACCGAGTGCGTGTGTATGGAGGCCTGCTGCTGTGGGTGAACATACCAAGCTGTGCGCGCTCAAACTTGTGGAATTGAGGGTAGGCGCCCAAGAGTCGTTCCACCGCCTCGACATTCTCCTTGTTCTTGAAGCGCGAGAAGGCATCCAGGTAGTCAATCGTCTTGCTCAGCATCCTGTTGGTAGTAAACGCAGTCGTGTGTCAGCTACTAGAATAGGCCAAACAAAAACACAAGACTCCCACACAAACATGCGCCGTGAGCACAATCTCTCCCTCACTCCTCTGGGTGAACACGCAGATTTTCCTGCTTTTCTTCACGGTTCTGAATGCTAGAATTGGGGGGACTTGGACGTACTCAGTCTCGTGCGCCTCGCCCTTGCCCTTGCGCCTGCTTTCCGAAATGGCGTTGAGCAGGAGCGAAGCCTCCGACAGCGACAACGTGTCGACGTCCTGGAATTCGCCTAGATGGAGCTCGGACGATGCCTCCTCGTTGCCCGCCGGGACAGGCTTAGTACGTGAAGTCTGTTGGTTGGCAGACATGGTCGTTGTGATCGGTCGGTATGTCGAAACTCTCGTCTAGCAACCCTTCCCTTTCCCTTTCTCTCTCCCTCGTTCGATAGGGACTGGTGCAATAGACAGATAGCGATAATGGGCGGTCGGTTCGCGATAATAGGTTGCTTTTGCTAAAAATGAAGTCGCGCAAGGATAAAGAGCCCGAGGGAAAAACTGGAGCTGCGAGAGCTTTGTATTTGGGTGGCGTGACAGGGAAGTCGTGATGGCAGCAGCAAGGCCTTGGGTTGGTAAGGTTATCTTGTTCTGGAAGGCTCGAAGGTTGCCCGGATGCGGCTCTGGCAGACCAAAGGACCTTGGATGTTCGGACGCTAAAGCTGGGGAGAGCTCCCTGAGACGTACCCAAGTACTGTACAGTACAGTGTCGGGAAGGTGGGATGGGTCCCTGTCGGAAAGCAAGCCTGACAGCCTGAGGCGGTCTTATTGGCAGAAAAAGCCCGAATCAGGCGTGCCGGAGAAACTTCGGTGGAGATCCGGCTACCAGTGGCAGGCAATTGCAAGGCTTCCTTAGGTACACCACCACGTCACGTCGAATCGGAGGTTGACGGCGAGCATACGGGCCAAAAGCGTTGTATGTGAATAGAACAGGAAGGAAACAAAAAGCCAGTCTTGTCGCATTGGGAGACCAACATGAGAAGGCCTTGAGACCTCGACTCTCATTTGCTTTTACGCGGCCTAGTCATAGGTCCTGGGACAGATATTCCACACAAAGATGTAAGCGCACCTCCCCAACCCCGATATGGTCGGATACTGAGGATATTCACATGATTTCTAGGGCTGTCATTGCACTTCTCATCATCAACAAGGCCGGAGGTCTGATATATAATCGGACTTTCGGGGAGGGGCTTAATCAGCTCAATTCGAATGACTATCTGGTTCTGGCGGGTACCTTTCATGGGTTGGTCTCTCTCCCCCATTGAGCCCCCTTCCGTCTCTCTTGTGCCAGCTCTAGAGAAGAAAGCGTATGCTGAGACGTCGCAAACAGTGTCCACGCCATCACGGCGCGCCTGAACCCCTTGCGGGAACACCAGGCTGCACATTACTACGCCCAGCAGCAGCAGCACCACCACTCCTCCAGCGGCAGCATTGGCGGCACGTCCTCGGGAGGAGGCCAAGGAGGGCCCTTACCCAGCCGGCCGGAGCCCCCCTCGGGGCTCGAGGTGATGGAGACGGAGAACTTCCGGCTGCAGTGCTTCAACACGCAGACGGGCACCAAGTTCCTGCTGTTCACCGACACCATGCAGGCCAACGTCGACGTCGCTATGCGGAAGGTCTACGAGCTGTACGCCGACTACGTCATGAAGAACCCCTTCTACCAGCTCGAGATGCCTGTGCGCTGCGACATGTTCGACCGCAAGCTCAACTCGTACATCCGGGAGATTAATAATTCTCGTTGATGAACGCCCGTCGAGGCTGTGAACCATCGGTGTTTGGACGGGGCCGATGATACGTCGGCAACCAGGAGATGGATGCACTTATGAGGAGTGATACATACTCAGTTTAAGGCACGCAAGCACAAGCCAGGTACTCAAATGGGTCTGGGTCATGAATTGATCATGAACATACCATGGTTTTGCTAGGCGAAGGTGCAGGTGGCTTACAAGGAACAGACTCTTCACGATTCTGTCTGCATGGGACGGCGTTAGGTGTTTACTTGTATGCAATGGATTTTTGTTAGTATAAAGAGAACTGTTCGTAGAGAATAAAGACCTCTCCGCTGTCATGACCAGTTTCTCTTTAGTCTATTCCGTATTGTACAGATACAAAGCAGCACGTGAACATGGAAGCTCAAGGTCATCTATGAGGTGTCCATCTTATCATCACCATCCTTCTTGGTGTCCTTCTTGCCAGAAGATCCGCTGCCACTCGCTTCGCCATCCTCGTTCAACAGAGGTTGTCGCTCGTCTTCCTCCTTGATGCCCTCCAAGTTTGACTTGGCTCCGTCTCCATCCGCTTGGGTTTGCCGTGCTTGTCTGGCGTTCTCTTCCTCCATACTCATACGCAGAGCCAGGGCCAACTCGGGGTCATCAGTGGGGTCAAAGTCGAACCCGCCAAAGTCGCTGCCGCCGCCGGACTCGGCGCCACCAGCGCCTCCGGCACCTACAGCGCCCTCCCCGAGGAGGATCGGAGACGATATCAGCTGATCGCTGAGCAGCCGGCCGCTCGGGGGGACCACAACGAGATGCGAGCTGTCGGGGCTCTTGAGCACGTTGTTGAATGCCTCCAGCTTCTTCTGGACCGTGTCATTGTCCAGGTCCCCGAATAGCACGAAATCGATGTCCAGGTTGCTCTTCTTCATCTTCTTTGCTAGCGAAACAAGCGCCTTCTCCTCATCGGTAACTGGAGAGCAGACGAAGGCGATAATGCGTTGGCGCTGGGACTTGTTCTGACGATGCTTCAGGGCTAGCTGTGGTGGGGGTTAGCGGACAATCATTGATATCTGAACAACTGGTGAAATGATTTCATGTGTGGACGTACACTGGCGATCTGGATGCCCGTCGCGAGGTGCGAGGTGCCCGAGATCTTCTTTCTTGTCCGGTGCAGGCCCTCCAGGAGCTTGCCTCGTTCCGTCGTGAGCGTCGACAGGACCTCTGGGCCTTTGCCGCCCATGCTCATAAGACCGACTGACGATTCGGGATTGGACTGAGTGATGTTCTCGAAGATGATGTTAATGGCGTCGGCCTGGGCATCGAATCGGTTTGGTTGGTAGTCGCCATTTCTGGAGCTCTCGCTGTTGTCGACAACGATCATGACCGCTTCCAAAGGCATCTTGGCGGTCGGTTTGTCAACTGGGAGTTGACTTCTTTAGAACGGGGTATTTCCTTGAGCTTGAGGGGGTTGGGTGAAGGACAGGATCCGAGTTCGTGAGATGTGTTTGGGAGGTAATCTGTGTTGGGATCTGGAGAAGGCTGACGATAATGGAGTCCAGCTGGCTGGCTTAAGGTCCGAGGAGCTTAATAAACGTCAGTAGTGGCATAGGCACGTACGTAGCTGAGGTAGCCTTAGGCCTGCGCAATCCAATCCAACCCAATGAGCGAACGCGGGATGCTGAGTGGATGTCGGCTCAGTGCTCTTTTTGGTGAAGCACGGGCCACAAAGCCCCCCTGCACGCCCTGAAAGAGCTTGTAGTTACTCCGTATGTAGAATGTACCGCTAAAACCCGCTGGGCACTTTGTTTACTTTCAGCAACATTCGTCCACTGATCTGGAGTCCCCATACGGCACTATACTACTGCACATTGCCTGCAGCTTCACCAAACCCGTTCGAGACGTCAAAACTCGCCCACCAAACACACGTACACTTACCAGAGCAGCGCGAAGCACGACAACCTGTAATCAAAGCAATTCGACATCCTTCACTGTAACACGTTTCGCCGTACCAATTTCGTCGAATATACATACGCCTGTCGAGCCCGGAGGCAACATACAACATGGCGCCCGTGCAACCAAGAAAGCGCAAGTCGTCGACGTCGCCAACAAGCACTCCACAGAGAAGCCCGATCAAGAGGAGAAAAGTAGGCCTCTCACTGGCTCAGAAGCAGGCTCTGATCGACAACTTGCAACTAGAGAGTATGAATCCCCTCCCATAAAGAGCCATGGGTAGAACGACGCGTCTAACCCGTTATCCTAGTCACCGAACGCGCTCGAAGGTTGAGAGCCCAGTACAATGTCCAGGCGCAGCAGTTGCGATCTCGAGTGGAGATGCGTGTTAATCGCATTCCTACTTCGCTCCGGAGAGCCAAGATGGGCGAACTCTTTGCTAAGCACTCAGAACCGCAGCCATCGCGTACAGCTCGCTCTCAGTATGTTACTCGACCTCCACCAGTACCAGCCAAGGACGGCACGTCGCCCAAGCCTATTCCCCGGAAGCCTGTGTCTACAAATAAGGCTCATACCAGACGTCCTCATAAACGTTTGAGGTAGGAAGGCGACGTTCTTGAATGGGCTGCCATGTCGGAAGTTTACTAATCGTCTATAGTGACGAGATGGCAAGCGTCTACGACAAAGAAAACTCCGCCGAACCGATCGGAATCCCTAAGAAGAAATCGCGCGTCGGCGCTGTTGCAGCCGAGGCATCCGTCCAGCCTAGTCACGTCCTATCGCCCACATCAACCAATGCGCGTGTTGCGCCGCGGGTCGTCGAGCGTCCGACCTCGCCTGTTAAGTCTATGATAGGGCGACCCCCCTCTCCATCCAAGAGCATCGCGTCTAAACCGTCATCCAACATCCTGTCGAGCATGGTCGAAAAGGCCAAGGGATCGCGCGCAGCAGCCGCATCACGGAAAGCTGCTGCACCGGCCACGAGTGGAGGCGCTGCCAGCACGGCTACTCGATCAAGGAAGCCCCCGTTGCCCGCCGCAGCAACTACGGCCTCCACCCGTGGAAGGCGGAAGGTCAGCGGAACCAGCGAGTCGAGTGAAGCGAGTACAGCTACGGTTGTCAAGAAGAGCACCGCATCCCGAGCAAACGCTACCAAGCCTCCACCGCCGGCCAAACGCACAGTCATGGGGACGATAAAGTCGGCCACTTCCAAAAAAGTACCAGCCTCTAAAGCAACAGCAGCACCTGCAAGTACGACTGGCACTGGTAGGACACTGCGAAAACGAGCTTGAGATATCTGGAGTCAACGGCGCTTGTAAAGCAGGAATATGGCTCGTGGAGATGAGATTCATGACGGATTGGGGTGGCGTTCTTGCGGATCACGGAGTTTTGGGTTAGGTTACATCACTATGGAGTTGCTACAATAAGATGGTGCCCAGTTGGTCTTCTGGGTGATCGGTTGATGTTTATTTGAGCGGTCTGCCTCGCTATCCTAAGCTACATGTGCCGCTGCGTGCATACATGATACGAAACGCAACTTTCGGATCCAATCCATCCCTTGTCTGGGCTTGCCTCTCAAGCGGCAGCACTTGACTTCTTCTTCTTGTCATCAACGAGCTCGATGTTGTCCTCGGGTATATCCTTGTACTTCTCCAACAGGAACTGCTCGATCTCGTCGCTGACATCGCCCTGAACGACAATCTCTTCGCCGCCGCTGGGTAGCTTGGTGACGGATGAGCCCGTAGCGAACTTTTTGCCGAACTCCTTGGCCACCTTCTTAAGCTCGAGCCCGAACGCTTCCAGCCCGGAGACGGCCGTCACGTACTTCCGCTTGTTTCGCTCCACCCGCTTGATCGTGATGACGCTGTTAGCCATCTTATCCGCCTGCTTCTGCTCGGCCTTCTCGGCCTGGGCCGCCTTCTTCTTCGCGTCCTTGGCGGCGCGCTCCTGGGCCGCGACGGAGAGGTTCGCCGTGGCGGCTTCTAGTGCTTCTGTAGAAGGAGGAAGGAACCACGCATTAGAAAAAGTACTGGTTGCTGAGCGCCGTGGGTTGCGCAAAGCAGGATGGATGGACATACCTGGCGACCATATCTTCTCGTACATAGACGGATGGGCCTTCTGCAGCCAGTCCTGGCATTTCTTGGCGGTGCCTCCATATTCACAGTACTATTCAAAGTCCTATCAGTTAAGTCCGTGTTTCGACTTTGGGGGAATGGTATAGGTAGGACACGAAGCGTCCTGTTGTTGCTTGCGACATACCTCTGGGGGAAGAGTACAGACTGCAGTTCATCGTACCATCACCAATCGTTAGCCTCCAACCACGTCTTCCGACGAGAAATTCATGTAATGCTGGGAAAGGAAAGTATCTTGCTTACCGCCGCAATAAGTTACATGGCGTCCCTGGGGCTCGCTGGGAGCATCTGCTGTTTCTGTATCTGCCATTGAGAAGACTGATACATGTAACGCGGGGCTATTTTCTGTATTGAGAGTCGGAACGGATAGCTCTCCTTCAGTTATCAGTCCATCATTGCGGGGTTGTTGACGGAATTCCTTACCTTGGGCCTTTTGGTGGGGCAGGGGAGGGACGAGACGAGGCAAAGGCATTGATTTATTTGATGGGCGTTAGGTATTTGGCAGCAACTCCGGGTACGTACGCCATGCAGCTACATACATAAGTGATACATCAATGCACCAGCATACACCCCCCAAATGTCTCTAGTTGAGGAACGTTATTAAAGTTCTTATCTACCGTATGTGCGTACCTACGGGTCAATTCTGGCCTGATAAGCTCTAATCCCTCAGAGCCTATTCGATATCGAATTCATCACGTCGCGAATGCCCTTCTGGCCGCCCATGGGGTATGAGAAACCATGGTAGAGAGACCTTCATCGTCTGCCTGGCACTTTAAATAGGTTGCTGCATACATAGTTCGTCAGACAACCACCACCCAACTCAACTCTATGATGATTGGCGGTCAACGGTGAAGCCACCATAATGCATTGCTTGCGCTAGTTCAGCCTCGAAACATACATAATGGGATATCAGCGAAAGGATGCAGCGAGCGGTACTGGAAAGTTCATACAGTGTTGAAATTGGTCTTTCTAGACCTGGAGGTTTGGAAAGACTGTTACCACTCATGCCAGCCCCGGCACGTTGGTCTAGCGCGCTTGTGGAGGAGCAGGAAGCCTTGGCTTCGGAAGAAGAGAGTGTATACTCTTGGCGGTAGTACAAGTAGGGGCCTTGCTTCTCTCCCCCCAATGTGATATGGTTTTGCAATTAGGTGGGCATAGGATATGAGTTCCAAGTTAAGTATGCATAAGAACGAGTGTAGCAAGCATGTACGCAGAGCAACAAAGTCGCTTGCTCACCTTCCAAACCATTGACTTCAGTTCAGGTACAGAATCTTACATATGTAGGCTGTAGGCTGTATGCATGCAGATATTGGGCTGGATGGCCCCCACTTAAGTCAATGCTGGCTGTGAATGCTCCAGTCGGATATTCTTAATAGCCCCTGTAGGGATGCGGCGGTGAGATCTGTATAGGACTATTTCATAGGTCACCAACCTCTGGGCACTCGATTCAAGACGTCGATCTTGGGAGACTTCCTCAGGGATACATAACAACAATAACAACAATAAAAAAACGTAGCTGGCTGGCTACGTGAGTTGGTTAGCTTGTGAAAACGCGTGCAGCCTTTAATTGCACGGCCATACTATCTCGCGAACCAAGTACCAACTTGTGTGCATTGATGTTTAGAGCAATGCCATAGTGAAATTGGCAGCCACGTGACTTTCGGATCGACATGAATTTGATGGTCTGGACAAGCAGACTCGACTCGACTGTATGCGACCAGAAAGCATCGAAACAATTGGAGTGAAGACCCCAAAGTAGATCGAGCTGGTCGTGACAAGACTGATGAAAGAAGAATGCTCATATATTAAGTATAAACACACATACCCGTTAACAATATTCCGCCACGACTGATCTCGTTCTTTGTTTGTTCCCCCCTCCCCTTCCCCCCCCGCCGTCTCGTACTCGAGTCGCATCTCCTGCTTCATCTCTGCTTGTTGGAGCACACTAACTGCCATGGGCCTCCACCCACACACAAGGTTCCTGGGCTGCTTCCATGTTGGAAGCTCCCTCGTTGGCTTCCAGGCTAGTGTGCCTTAATGGGCAAGGAGCATCGTTCATTCATTCCACCCCCTGGCGCCGCCCCAATCCGCACTAAAACGCACCCGTACCGTACCGTCCAGTACAGCGACTGGATGGAGACCTCACCATTGATTGATGGTCCTGTTTATTACCTACATGTAGTCGGCTGTAGGAGGGCAGGCTGGGCAGGTAACTACCGGCGTTCAGCCAATTCCACCAGCACTGAACTTGTTCTGGCGGTACATACCGTACCTTATTATTATTACCTTGCTAGCATCGATCTAATTGCTCGAGGACCCAGGTCCAGGTTGGGCCTTTTATCATCCATCCATTCATCATCATCACCACCCACTTGTTCCCTTTCCGCCTTTTCAAATTTCCAGCAGCATGTACTAAGGTTACACCTGAATGATCCAGCTAGGGTGCTTATTCCCCTCTGGCCCCCCCTACCAATCAGCCTACCACGCCTACCACGCCTACTTTGTCCCAAAAGTCGCAGCACTTTGTACCTACCAGCCCAGCGCTACTGTACCGACTGTGTTGTACTGCACACATGCCCAACCTGGCTCGCTGGGCATAGCGCATAGTACATACTTGACCTACATTACTTACGCATAGGTACATACCTCCTACCTAACACTATTACAATTAGTTGAGCACCTGGGAGCGCGACGTCGATTTTTTGACCCGATACCCTTGTTTCCCCTTGCCGGTCACGATATCTTCCCATTTCCTTGTTTCTGCTTTCCGAGCTCGACCTTCTTTGATTCGATTGACAGGTATGTGTGTGGACTGCAAATTGCACGCTTCCCGGCTCAATCTGCATGGTTGATTTCATTTCGTGAAGCCCGCCGGCCCCAGCTATTTTCTGCCTGTCACCCTTTCTCGGCGGCATCCAACTTATTCCATCTCCTCCTAGCACACACCCCCGGGCCTTGCTTCCCCCATTCGATGAGGAGAAGGGTTGTCGCAGGGTCCAAAATATCCCAATCCCCAATGCACCAGCCTGCACACTTTAGCAACCCAATCCAGTGCACTCAAAGTCATCCATCTCTAAACTTACACACTTAATAATCCGAATGCAGAGACCAGAACCTGCTGCTGCTGCCGCTGCTGCACGACACCGATAGCCACTTGAGAGCAACCCGTCCGGTGTCTCCCCCCCCTCCCTCGTCGCACCTTGTACTATCCGTTGTGGGAAAGTCAACAGTGTCGCCCGCCAATGCCCAGGTCTGACGTGGGACAGCACCCCCAACCGCCACATTGCCGTAACCAATAGACACTGCGACTGCCCTGTCCTCTGTCAACTAAAATAGTCGCCATTGAGAAAGGACAACGACCACCACAACTCCCGGCGTGAAAGCATCGCGTGGCGGCGACGTGACAGGCAACTCTCTCGGTCGCCAAGATGGGCTCGGATTACGGAGGCGGTCTGGCTGGGGACCTCAATCACGGTCACCCTCCGCCGCCCGTCACAGACAACGGCTATCAGCTCGACAGGACCGACTTCACATGACACCGAGTCCCTCGTACCAGAATGGTGCCTTCGCTCCCCCGAACCGACCGCCCGGCTCCCCTGCCCTCAGTGTCGGCAGCGATTCCCGAAAGAGCAACGAGAGAAACAGGTCAAGAGGTCGCGATAGGAAAGCAAGTGGGCAAATGCGGATATGCCACAAGTGTGGAGAGCCTTTGACAGGCCAGTTCGTAAGGGCACTCGACGGCACATTTCACTTGGACTGTTTTAAGTGCAGAGTAAGCCCCCCTCCGAACGACATATTGCCAAGACGGTGAAGCTGATACGTGCTGTGCAATTCAGGACTGCGGTCAGATCGTCGCATCCAAATTCTTCCCGGCTGAAGACGAAGAAGGTGGCGGCCAATATCCGCTCTGCGAGACGGACTACTTCAGAAGGCTAGGGCTACTTTGTCACCAGTGCGGAGGTGCACTTCGAGGATCTTATATAACCGCCCTGGACCGCAAGTACCACGTCGAGCATTTCACCTGCTCCTTATGCTCGACTGTTTTCGGCGCTCAGGACAGCTACTACGAGCATGATGGTAACGTATATTGCCACTACCACTACTCGACCCAGTTTGCCCAGCGGTGCAATGGGTGTCACACTGCTATTCTCAAGCAGTTTGTCGAGATATTCCGCAATGGTCAAAATCAGCATTGGCATCCCGAATGCTACATGATACACAAATTTTGGAATGTCCGCCTTACTCCGGCCCAGGACGGCGGCGAGCCTTTCCCGGAGCCCGAGGATACAGCCGAGAGCCGCGAGCTTGTCAAGGTTGAAGAGGAGAAGATGGAAGACAAGGTCTATCGTATTTGGAGTGTTCTCTCAACGTTCGAGGAGTCGTCGGCCGCATGCATCTCTGATATGTTATTGCATGTGAGTAATGGGGCCTACATTGACGGTGTCATGGTAGCCAAGAAGTTTATTCTCCACGTCGAAGTCCTCTTCACGGCTGCGGATAGACTGGACGACTCGATGAAGCAGTTTGAACTGAAAGGTACCAGCCCCTGCGAGGAGGATACCGGGAGGTCCCAAGCTGACCCCAGTACAGGGCTCTCATATGGCCGTGAAGCAAAACTACTCTGCAAAAAGATAGTATCCTTCTTTTCTCTCCTTTCGAAAACCCAAGACACTGGTGTTCGAAAACTAGGTGTCACCCAAGAGTTGCTGTCGCTCGTTACAGGCCTCGCCCATTACCTTAAGCTGTTAATTCGAATTTGTTTGCAGGGAGCTCTGAAGTTCGAGAGGGAACAGCACACTCCCGACGGACTCTACCAATTCCTCGAAGATCTCAGCCTGATTGAGACAGCCAAGAGCGAAGACAGCACACTGCAGATAACAAACGGCATAGCGCGTCTGTCCGCTAACGACTCGGATCAGTGTACATTATGTCGGAAGCCTATCGAGGACCAGTGCGCATTAAGTGGAGACAAGAGGTGGCACGCAACTTGTGTTTCTTGTGAAAAGTGCGGCAAGGAGCTGAGCAAGTTCTTGGATCAGGCACGTGTTCAGCGCGATCTCAAGATCCTTTGCGCCGACTGTGACGCACAGTCTGGCGGCATGGGACAGCGGGTCGAACGCATCTCCAAGCTTCAGCAATATGTTTTCCTGCTGAGGGTCGCACTCGCAAGACTGCTGGAGATCCTCAGGAACAATGGCGCTCTTCCTCATACACCCGAAGACTCCAATGTCGGCGAATACAACTCAGCCGACGGGCAGAGGCCAAGCGACAACGCCGCTGCTCCCATGTTGAACTCCGACTCGCGGTCAAAGTCGTTTGCGGGAGGCGAATCGGAAAGGCATCAGAGAGAGTCGTCTTATGAGAGCACTCTCAACGATGTGCGCCGACTTCGAAGCACCCGTCTTGATAAACATCTGTCTTCCAGCCTTAGGAAGGCTCGAACATCAAGGATAATGGACGGATCTGATGGACAAGGGATCCGACCTGGCTCTGCCTGGGGTCGACATGATGTCTCGAGGCAGAGACATTCCAGAGGAAGAACGGGAAGGTGGACTTGGTGGTTCAACAGAGCAGTACTTCGGACATCAGGACGCTCTGACTCTGGATGACATCCCCCGTATCGTGGCCGTGGAACAGGCCAAGGAAAAGCAGACAGCGCAAAATAGGCAAAGCCGTCAAGAGCTGTTCCGCTCGCCAGCTACTCACCCCGTATTTGGTGCCGGCGGCGGTAGCGGTCATCAGAGATCACAGTCTGACGGGCGAGATGATCCTCGTCTACAGGCTGAGCCCTCGCCGCAGAGAGGCACAGGCAAATTCTTTTCGGAGCTCTCCGGCTTGGAATATTTCATTGTCCGCCACGTTGCTGTGCTCTCGATGCACCCATTGCTTGAGCCAGAGTTCTCGCTCGAGGATCTCTTGAGCCTGATTGAGGCGAGGAAACCCCCGACATTCTGGAACAAGTTCGGGAAAGCATTCGGGAACAAGGAAAATAAGAAAAACGTCAAGAAGAAGGGTGTTTTCGGTGTGCCACTCGAAGTCATCACAGAAAGAGATGGTGCGGACTCGACTGATGGTGTCGGCCCTGGCGCTCTCCGAATACCAGCCATCGTCGAGGACACAATTACTGCCTTGAAAAATAAGGATCTCTCGGTTGAAGGTGTCTTCCGGAAGAATGGAAACATCAAGAAGCTGACCGAAATGGTCAATGCAGTTGATCGTGATGGCTGTGACGCCATCCGCTGGAATGACGAGACGCCTCATCAGCTTGCAGCGCTGCTGAAGCGGTATCTTCGCGAACTTCCTGATCCGCTCATGACCCAGAAGCTCTATCGCGTGTGGACTGCCGCAACCAAGATCAAGGATGCCGACAAGAGGCGGCATTGCTTGCATCTGATTTGCTGCCTCCTTCCTCAGCTCAACCGGGACTCCCTGGAAGTTTTGTTCAACTTCCTGAAGTGGACTGCCACTTTCCACCAAGTCGATGAAGACACCGGGTCAAGGATGGACGTTCACAATCTGGCTCGTGTTATGGCACCCAACATTCTCTACATTACCACCAAGAACCCCAGTTTCTCAGATGAGCCGATGACTGCTGTCGCTTGTGTCGAGGAGATGATTCAATACAATGATGAAATGTGCATGGTAAGGGCCCCTCCCGTGCTGCAGCTTACTAGTCGTTTCCCAATGCTAACCTCCCAACAGGTCCCCGATGAACTCATGGATATCCTGGGCGACTCCACACTGTTCAGCAACAGCACTGATATCACCACCAAGGAGATTCTCAAGCGTATTGGGGATCGCTCAGTCGGTGGACCTAGACATTATGATGCAGAGCTTGTTAACAGACAAGACAACATCAGGCCCATGGCTACCAGAGTGGATACGGACCCTGGCACATGGCATAACGAGCGAAGTGTCCCGGTTCAGGAGCCATCAATACCCTTCCCATCAAACCAAGGGACACCTCCACAACGATATCGAGTACCTGATCACGGGCCTTCACCGTACCCTGAGCAGTATGGCCCGGCTGAACAACATCGCCCTGAAGGTCAAGAGAATGGTCAACGCCAGCAGTGGCGAAACTCGAACTCACAAGCGAACCCTGCTGCGAACCCTGCTGCCTGGGGTCGACAGAACAGCTCCATCCCTACCGGCACTGGTTAATACATGTCATCTATTTTTGGTATATATACCTCCACCTCCACTGCGTTTTGAGTTCTATTCAATCATGGAGCGAAGCGCAGTTTCCTGCCATTCTGCAGAAGCTCATTCACGACATAGCATGATTCTGGTGTAGACAGACTTTGACAGCATTTTCGGCCGGCGTTTGATGAAATCCATTCGACCTAAAAAAGATGACGGTTCTGCGATCCATTCACTTCATGTTTGCGACCTCAGCGAGGCTTTGTCTTCAGGGGCAGTATTTGATGCCCCATTCGCTTTCATATTGGCCCAGCCAAAACTGCTGCGCTGCCTTTTCTTCGTTGGTTGCAAAGCTTGGAGTAGTGTGGATTTATGACAGCCATTTTTTTCTTGGCTGGTCTTCTTCAATGCTTAAGTGACGGGGTGGCTGGAGGGTACTCCTACATGATCAGTGGCCCAAGAGTTGCTGAAGTCTTGGTTTGATGCAAACTGTCGCAGTTCGACTGATGGGGAAAGAGGCTTGGTGGGTACAGGCTCCAATACGATGTTTCTCCTGGTTGGCAGGGCACGCGTCTGTGGGATGGTATTGCTGTTAGCCTACCCGATCCTAACCACTGGACATACTACCATCATATTCTGTCCCGACAAACCAATGCCAAGTACAGCATCGAATGGCCCTGACAACTTCTATCAAGACAAACCAGTAGAACGTGGTTCTGGGATGAAAGGATATGCCAGCAGCGCAAAGCAGAAACGTTTACGTAGTTAAGGGATAGTAAGGTAGTTGCAGTCGAATCGAGACCGAGGGGCCTTTCAAGCAGGGCGCTCATAATTCCAAAACATCATCGTCATTAGAGTTGCTCTCACGTGTTCCAGCCTATCACATACTGCTATGCGCTTTTTTGTAAAGCATAGTAGCCTTTACTTCCCTGCCATGAGATGCTATCAACCAAGTTATGCCATCTCAAAAAGGGCTGCCGTGGCTTGATCCGGTATTATTAAACTTTCTAATATCTTACAACGCGTTCGTTGTCCACTTCTAGCTGAATTTGCTCCCCAGGCATTGATTATATAATCATGGATAGCTTGCTTGTTATTATTCGGCGACGACAATGGCCCCAAGAACATCCAACAATGACGGTGTTTGTGAGACCTTGCCACTGCGTAATATATTACAGTCCATGTTGTGCATGGAGAGACTATTATTATGCTTGCTTAAGCTTTCTTTTCCTTCTTCCTCTGCTCCAGCGTCCAGGCCACAGCGCGCTGGACGCCCACGTCCAACCCGACGAGGGGCTCGTAGCCGAGCCGTCTCCTGGCCTTGGTGATGTCGTAATAACGGGTCATGCAGCTGTAGATGATGCGCTGGCGGTTGAGGGTGGCGGGCTTCCGGACGAGCCCGAAGTATACCTCGCTGAGGAAGCCGAGCATCAGGCCCGTCTCGCGCGACATAACCCAGGCGCTGCCGGGGCCCTTGTCGCTGCCCGCGGCGTGCCACACGGCGCGCGTGAAGTCCCAGAAGTAGACGGGCTGCCCGTTGGTCACGAGGAAGGCCTCGCCGTCGACGCGCTCGTGGTCGAGGGGCTGCGTCTCGGCGGCGGCGGTCACGAGCAGGGCGCGCGCCGCTAGCAGGTGCGCGTGGGCGACATTCTCGACGTAGGTGAAGTCGAACAGGTTGTGGTTCTCGCCAATTTGTACATTGTGTTTCCCTTGCTCGTAGATGTTTACCATGTGGTAGATGGCCTGCATATCACCTTCGCCGAAGATGCCAGAGGGTCGGATAGAGGCTGTCAGGAGATTTGGGGCCGTCTCGGATCGGTTTGCGGCAAGGGCTATGGACTCAGCTTCGGCCTAGATGAGTGACAAGATATCGTTAATTACGGCGCGCGGTTTTGGTAGAACAGTATTGTGCGATCATACCTTGGTCTCCGAGTAATACTCGCTCTGCATCTTGCCCCGAATGACGGGGTAGGTCTCGTTCGCATTGATCAGGTCGTTTCTGTTGTCGCTCATAATGCTTGCCGAGCTCGTGAAGACCAGGGCCTTGACCCCGGTCTGCTGGCAGGCCGTCACCACATTCCGCGTACCGTCGATGTTGACGCGCTGGAAGAGGTCGTGGCTGACGTTGCCGCTGCCCTGGGCGGGGGCGAGGCCGTGTGGATGACGACGTCGGGCTTGATGCGTCCGAACTCCTTGACGAGCTGGTCGCTGTCGGTGATGTTGGCGTCGACGTACTCGACGCCGTCCGACTCAGGGCGCCGGTTCTTGGTGCATTGCAGATCCAAGACACAGACGTGGCTGCAGCTCCAGCTGCGGAGAAGCAGGTTGACGACGTGGTGGCCCAGGAAACCACAGCCGCCGATGACGACGACGCGGCCGAGGCTGAGCTTCTGCTGGTGCTTTTCGGTGGCCATGGTCGCGGAATTGTACTATTGGGCTGGATGGCAATTTGCGCTGGAATTGGAACCGTTGGGATGGAGTAATTGGCAGAAACGACAGCTTTTGCTCACCTGCGGCGGTCCAGCTTTGGTGATGGTATGGCGCCCGGGGTCATTTACTTATCGGGTGGAATGGAGTGATCGGCCAGGGGTCCCTCCCTAATTGACTTGGCTCACCGCCCTGTAATTTAATAGGTATTTCGGGGGTGTCGACCGATCCGAGCCGGTGCGGTAAGGCGGAACTGGAACTGGAGCTCCATCACGATACCATGCTATGGATACACTTGTTAAATATAGCAGCAACCCAGAACTTACTTCTGTACATAACCTGCCTGGACGTAGGATGATAGAGTTGCTGCCTTACATATGTACTGATCCCCGTCAACTTGGCGACCACTTTGACCTGTCAGGCTACCAAGGGCACAAAGGCTCAGTCCAACTGCAACGCTGTACAGTAAGGCGGATGGATTCGGTCTGATACAGGCTCGGGCCGCATAACAAAATTGATGATTACGGAGCGGACTTGGAGGAACCATACAGATGAAATTTGAAGGGTACGAGTGCTATGCTCTATGCGATGCGAAGAAGAATATTATTTTCTTTCTTTTTTGTTCTATCTTTTATCCAGAGGCATGCAATTGATAATCAAGTATGGATGGAAAATGCTGAATATCGACCAGATTCGTGTAAGTCGAGAGTAAGAAGTACTTACGTCAAATCGGCATGGCCTGACTACCTCATGTATATAAGCTGTCCAATATATGCGACGTGGTTCAAACAGCCGTGCTTGAGGTATGCAGACGCTTACTTGTCTTGCATCCATTGAAGATAGCCTGTAAACTGTGAATGATGCCGCCCTATAAGACGACAACACACAATGGGGCGGAAGGCAACGTGGTGAAGAACCTTAGGCAAGCACGTCGGGCGTTGGTGCCCCGCACTAGTCTCAACCCCACCACTGCTAGCTAGGCTTAGGGACGCTCCCTGAATTCCATCTTGAATGACCTCAGCTTTGCTGCCGTCACAGAGAGATCGCAGGTACCTTAATTGTATGCACCAGGTCCAGCTTCGTTTGTAGACATTAATCAAGGTAGGCATCCAGACCGGCCTTGTTAGGCTTCCCTTCAGCTTGATCTCTACCTAAATGTGCCTTCTATCGCTTCGGTCCCAGGCCTAACTGCACATTATGATCAAATATGTACTCCGTATAATGCCGGTAATTCCCTCGAATAATGCATTATGCCATAAAAAAAGGTTTCATGAGGATAATATTATTCAGTTAAGGTAGGTGTTCAGATACCTCTATTTGAATAATGCGCTTATACCGTATTATAGTGAATATCATATTATGCGGTTACAGCATTTCCCAACCCTGCCTACTACGAACCTTCCGCTGGTAACCCCTCCCTACGTGGAATAACCTCAGGTCCTGAACCGCCTCTCTGTTGTTCCCTTCGTTATTTTCTTCTGCCTATTCTCGTTTCGCCCCTCTTCAAATTCTGTTACCTGGACAGAGAACTACCATCCCCCACCATCGCTGATACCGAACTCAAATTGTGTTTCGATACCGCCCCAGCACTACGGTAGTTCCTTCCCTTCCTTTTTGATGCGGTACAGCCTTACATCGTCATATTCTACGGTCTTGGCCGACGTGACCTACAAACGATTGTTTCATCCGAGTCGGCACCATGGCGGACCAGTCCATCATCCGCATCACCAAGGAAATTAGCGACCTCCAAAAGAACTCAGACCTCTCGTTGGCCGTGGCCTTTCGGGATCGAGATGTGCGTAATGTAAGGACCATGATCATCGGCCCCCACGAGACTCCCTACGAGTTCGGCTTCTTCGAGTTCGCCGTCAAGTTCAATAAGGAATACCCGCGCAAGTCACCTGCAGTTACCGCCATGACCACGAGCAACGGCCGGTGTCGCTTCAACCCAAACATATACGCCAACGGCAAGGTCTGCCTATCCATCCTAGGTACTTGGAGGGGCGAGCGAGGTGAGGAGTGGTCTGCTGCGCAAGGTCTGGAATCTATTCTTCTCTCCATCCAGAGTCTCATGTCGTCCAACCCGTACGAGAACGAGCCAGGCTTCGAGGATGCCAACGAAGAGCACGACAAGAAGGCGCAGAAGGAATACGTAGCCAAGGTAAGGCATCCGGTGTTCTTGCTAGGCTGGCTAGTGGAGCGCCCATCCAACTGACACGTCCACAGATTCGACACGAGACACTCCGTATTTCCGTCATCCAGCGCATGGAAGAATACCTTGGCATCACTGGTAACAGTGTCCAGCCGACCTCGATCGTGAATAATGACGACTATGATCTTGACATGGCCGATGAAGACATTGATGAGTCGTTGGTACCCTGGGAGCCATTTAAAGACCTGGTTAAACACCGCTTTCTCTGGTACTATGATTCATACCTCGAGGCCATTGAGAAGGCAAAGAAGGAAGTCAAGGACGGGCAGGCCTTTGATCGTATGCCGTTCGAGGGTTCGAGCAACATCATGGACGGAAAGTTCAATTACACGGAGCTCGAGCGCCGCCTTCGACACATCAAGGCTACTCTGGAGTCGGAATCAGATAGATGGGCATCAGAAGGCCTCCACCCGAAGGTTAAGGATGGCACGGTGGCTGTAAATCTCGCTCGTCAGTTTGAACAAATTCAAGAGTCATACAAGCGAAGCGAGGTGCCTCACAGTGTCGAACTGGAGAACGGCAACCCGTTCGTGTGGAACTTGACGTATTTCGGACGTCCTATGACGAACCTTGACGGAGGCTCGTTCCGTTTCAAGCTCAGGTTCAGCCCTCGCTTCCCCGAAGAGCAACCCTCTGTCAAATTCGAGACACGAGTGTTTCACCATCGTATTGCCGAAGATGGTACGCCTTGTTATACGCCAAACCCTTCACGTCGTGAAGACATCAAACAGCACATAGATGCCGTCATCAATGCCCTAGAGGAAGAGCAACCACCGTACGATCCACGGACGATAGTCAACCCCGAGGCCTATAAGCTATTCTGGGGAACTCCTGAAGACCGAAAGATGTACAACCGCCGCCTTCGCCGGTCTGTCCAGCAGAGCATAGAGGACTTATAAGAGGGCCTTTTGGTCGTCATCTTTACTCGTTCTTGCGATGTGTACTTTACGAACCAGACGCGTACTACCCCATGCGTTAAAGCGGGTTTGACCAACTGATGATTTACGCTTTTTGATGTTCACGACTGCAGATTCCCAGGGGTTTCTTTAATATCCATTTGCGTTTTGCAGCTGGCTGGTGGTGGTATCATAAGGCGTTTGAGGATAGCGGACGGAGTGGATGGCCACCATCGGGGAACACGGTCACTGGCATGGATAAAGGCATCACTGGTAGATCCAGGCTCTGATTCCCAGTTTCAGGCCTTCGAAAGCGTGTATGTTTTGCTGGCAAGGCTGAAAGGAAGACCAGCAGTTCCCATAATATGAAGAGATAGCGTTTCTTGCAAAAATCACTTCCTGCCATGCTGGATCGGCTTCTTGTCGTTGAATTCTACTCGAGTCCAATCAGGTGAGATCTCAGCTCCACGGCAGATACAACATAACTGCTTGTGGCATCCAGAGTTGATCAATCACCGTAGTCACGCCATATTCTGGACCCAAGTCGTGAAAGAAATATATAGCACAAAAGCCGGAGGGGCATGCGAACGATGAAGATTGAGATTGGGTGTCTGAGTGCAATTAGCAATAATTAGAGGACCCTTGAATCGTTCCACTTTTTGAAGACATGATTAAGCAGACAGACTACATGGGTAATGTTTATAATGGCGACTTCTATCTATATCTCTCATGCCAGACCACGGGGGTAGCAGGGTCTATCGAAGCTGCCAGCCCATAATCATCCAAATGTTTCGTGGTACTTGCTTGATGTTGTGATGTTACATCGTCGATGTATGTATGCTGTTGAGTTCATGGATGCTGGTCTAATCCGGCATAATACCTGGGCTCATCTCCCCAGTTGTAATTTTGCCATGTCACTATGCTCTTATCTCATACCAGAATCACTGCTGTTGCCCTGCACTTCTCATGCAGTAACAAACTGGGCAGGTGTGGTATCACCATTTGGAACTATTACAACGAGCCTAGGTATGTGATCTTGGATGCCGCGATGGTATGTTGGGTAAAAGCTAACGATGGCACGACTGTACGAGGCAATACTTGCTAGTGAGACCGGTTGCGCTGCGCAGCAATGCTTGTTGCATACCATGTTCGCAGCGCAGGTCGCGTGCATCTTCAAGAGCAGACGGGCAAGCCTTCATCGAGGTGGACCTTTCGGTTTCTTGCGCTCAATCTTGTCGCGCAAGGGATTGTACGGCGCTGCTACGCCAACCACTTCCTCTTGCTTGCCAGCCCCTGTAAACTCGTAACGACCATCGGGTGTGACCGTTACAGGAGCACCTTGACTCGGTCGGGCCAGCTGTTCGCTGTGTAGTCTGTCCAGCGACTCACCTGTGACTGCGTATTGCGACCAATTGATAGGCGGGCATCGATACACATTTTGCGCAGCGGGCAAAGTTGACCAAGGCTTTGATTCACGCTTGGTCGTAGTCTCGTCATTTTCGTCTTTGATTCGAGTGTCTTCGTCCGCCCCTGACGAGGACGAGGACGAGGACCAGGATGAGCCAGGGCGTCCTGCGCCGGCTGTATCGCCCGCCATGCGCACCCCGCCACTCTGCAGGTCGGCGATGAAGGCCTCCGGGTTTTCCAGGGCGGCATCCTTTGCCTTCTGCAGGGCGACCATGTCCTTCTTGGCATTGTTGCTTTGCATCTGAAGAATAGATATAGCAGACTTGAGAGCCAGGACATCAGGGTTTATGTCGAACTCAATGGGCTCCAGCGGTGGGGGTGCAACGACAGTTTGCGCGGGATGCGAAGAGTAGGCATACGACTGGCGCGGAGGAGGGAACTGAACCGGGTTGAGCGGCGGTGTGATCGGGCTCACAGGTGGCCGCGGCGGCGAAGAAGGTGCAGTACTCTGTGCGGCTCTGGCTACGGGTGTCGTCGCAGCTGGCGGCGGTCTTTGTGGAACGGTGGGTACCGGTACTGGACTCTTGGTCGAGGGGGTATTTGAGGCTGGTTGTCCTGGGAGGGTTCCAGTGGGCGCAGAAGACGCCATGGGAGCAGTTCGAGCTGTAGTGGCACCTGAGTTGTTGGTGGTTGGCGGCGCATAGCCGGCGATATTGGGCACTGGGACGGGTACTGGCGTCTGAGGGATGCCAGTCCCGTCCGTGTTGAGGGTAAGACCCGGCATCGCAGACGCAGACGCAGACGCAGACGCAGACGCAGACGCAGACGCAGACGCAGACGCAGACGCAGACGCAGACGCAGACGCAGACGCAGACGCAGACGCAGACGCAGTTGCCGTTGCCGTTGCAAAAGGGGGAAGTTGGTGTAGATGGGCCAAATATGAAATAGGCGTTGGAAATTAGCCAAGTAGGCTGTGTCAAAGTAAAATCGAAGGCGCGTGGAGCCGAATATCCCAGATCCGACATTGTCAAGGCAAGTCGGAATCACGGGTCGGTGGAAGACTGGAGTGACAATGACGCCACAAGGTCAATAGCACGAAAGCGGGGAAATCCGAAGAAGGCTAGCCCCTGACGCAGTGTCTGGTAGGCTGTAGAACCTCGAGATTCTGGCAAAACGTGTGTACGATGGCGAGATTTTCTTGCGAACTAGTAAAAACTTGCACGCATAGACCGAAGTCGCGCAGAATGTTGCGCAAAGGACGCCTACTCTTCAGGGGTTAAGAAGTTAAAAGTGAAGTTGGGAGAAAGGAAAGGACTTGGGCGAGGACTCGACCTAAAGGCAGTGGACCCAGCCCAACCTTCCAGTCAAGTTTGAAGTCAGACACGCCTCGGGACTAATTTGGAAACACCCGACTTGACGGGTCAGCGTTGTGGACCCCGACTCATCGGGAGATCTACATACATCTATGTACCTTGATCATCATCCATGCACGTGGGGGGTGGGGGGCGGCGGCAGCACTCCTCTCAACTGCCTCTAGTAGTAAAGCCACTAGACAATACTTGCCCGTCTGGATTTGATTGGATTTGCTTTTCAGTCCATCAAGACTTGATTCTTCCTCAGCCTCGGTAGTCCCTACCAGTCATGATCAATGATGTACTGTACTAGTAGTTGCATAGGTATGCGGGGATGCACGCAGTCCAGCGGCCGTCACAGAAGCAAGCGCATACTGATATTGGGCAGCTTTGCTCACAAATCAATAAATGCATAGTTGCGTGGGCGGCAGGCGTTGGCTGGACATGGCGGGTTTGCTTATATGTAGGTACATTAGGTACTTAGTTGATCGACTTGCAGAACAAACTGACTGTAATTGCTTCCATCAGACATCGCCGTCGTTTGCGCCTTCCTCACACGATATAATATTGGTAGGTTTGTCTGTCATACACGCCATTCTTTTATTCGATTGCCATGTGCGACTCGCGTGTTTCGGCTTCCTGCAGCATTTGACTCTCCCCTAAACTATAATAAGTCCTTTTAATCCAAGTCCTCTCGAAGCCTCGGAGCCCCGAAGCCTCAAAAACCCTGGTCTCGACGATTCACCAAAGTGACACCACCACACGATAACTCCCTCCTGTGTCTCTCGTGTCTTTCACACCACTAGCAACGCTGGATCTGTCGTGTACTATCCGGTCCTCCATTCCCGCCAGCTTTAGCAAGGATCTCAGCCAAGTATTGCACAAGGTCTTACATCCACATACGAGCGTCGTCAATATTGCCTCTGCTGCTTGTATGATTGGATTGTTGTTGTCGTACACTCAGCTGGATAACTGCTCTTTGAGGAGGACGTTGGGTGTCGTCTCGCAGCTTTGATTGCCTGCAGTCAGACGGAGGAACCTTGCCTCTGCAAGCCCCAAGCTTCTCGTGGCAATACCCCCAAAACCAACTATTATCCTACAGCTGACCCGAGACCTGTCGAGGACCTGCCCCTTAAGGTTGGAGTGCTAGAAACCCCGCGGCACTAGGTACAAGTCTCGTGGCTAGCCCCCTTAAAGTCTCCGGTTACCATGGTGGCTTTGGGCCGTCTACGGAAGTCGAAGACGCCCACCGTCTTCGAATCGCCAATAGCAGACGATAACTTACCGCCACAGAGTTCAGTCTGTCAGCAACTGTTTACCGCACCTACTCCCCGGAACTTTTCCTATCCCATAGGTATATCTACCGGCTCTCGCACACAAAACTGCCCGCATACATCGAACCGGGAAAGCTCAAACTGTGGTCAAGTGTGCGAGGTCTTCAGTCCCTCCCTCCACTCCTGCTCGAAAGGCCGCACGTGGTCAGAGGAAACTTCCTTTTTCAAGGGTGGTCAGCATCCACACGCCCAACCACACAAGCACGAGGGGAAGTTCGCAATTCAGCGTCAGCTCGATCAACTAGATCTGAACAAGCCCTCCAAGGAGAGGGAGAGCACCAGGAAGAAGCAGCGTAGAAGCACATTGCTCAGCCTGTCTGCGTCTTACACGCGAAGTACAACGTCGATAGGAGATATTTTGGAGGCAAAGGAGACGAAAGAACCAAGTTACAATCCGAACAAGGCGTCAAAGGTCTTTTCGTTTGGCGATTATACGTTACCTCCCAAGCCCCCACGATTCAAGCGCACCTCTTTAATTCAGCATAAGACGGCCTCATCGTTTGACGCATCACAGCTGGTTCGAGTCTATACGACCAGCCCGCATCGCCCAGCCTCAAGCTCTCAAACCTGTGCCCCTCCGGCCAAAGCACCAGAGCCGGCTCTTGAAGCGTTCCCCTCATATGCCTGGGAGCATATCGGGGGCGATAGCATACCTCGAAGTCAGCTCACTGAGCACCATCCCGCACCCAAGCTCTCCAAAATGGGTCCCAACGATAACAAAGTTGCAGCCGCGGACCGTCGCCCTAGCAACGGCGGGAGGTCAAGGGGTAATTCGACTTCGGAAGTCGACAAGCGGAAAGGGAAAGAGGGGAAAGGGCGGTGGTTGACCCAACTGAAGGAATGGGTATCGGTATCTGAGCCTTCGACCCAAGCATTCAAGCAGCACAGAAAGGGCACTTACCAGCGAGCTGGCATTGCGCTGGATGATCCTCGAGCGGGAGCGAAGCTCCATATTCCCACCACGACTCTGCCATCAAATGCCATCAAGCCTTCTGGCCGTGGTCCAGAGCCCGAAGAGGTTGCCAAAAGAAATACAGACAATAAAAAGAGAATTCGTCAGTCATTCAGTACCACTGGGGGCACATCGCAAGGATCGCGCTCTAGCACGAGCCAACATTCATCGATGAGCAGCCTCCCGATGCATTGTTACCCGAGAGAAGATGCCTGATCAGAGAATGAATGAGGCTATGTTTGCGGGGCTCTTTCCAGGGGCTCCTTAGATCTGTATTACAACATGGCTTACTCCCATCAACGGCTGTTTCCAGGGCTTGTCCCCAAATTGCGGTCGATGTATAGTTGTCTTCACAGGTCTGGCCAGCTACAAGCATGAAACTCTGTAGGCTGGCGCTGTGTCGTGTTGGAAGATCCTCGCGGCATGCAATTGCGGTGGCAGAAGGTTACGATTATGATATGGTGGCTGGGCAGTGATAAGACTATGCGTGGCGTTTGGAGTTGTCTTTTTTGTCTTTTTGGAATTGTATGCGCCTAGTTTCCGGATCTGGAATGCTCTGATAGCCAAAGTAAACCTACTTAATTACTACGAAAGTGGGATACCATATGAGGGATTCGCACATATGTATAGGTATCCAATGTGTCAGCAATGGGAGAGCCGCAGGCTAACATGCTACCTAAGCTATAACTGAGTGTTCACTTTTTATCTTCAAGGCTATCAAACAAGGAAGCTCGCGCTTCAGTCAGTGGTGGCTGGGAATGTCAAGAACTGTCTTGTAATTGATAACTTATACACGTACCTCTTATCTGTTCCTCGGGCCTTAGATGCCTTTGTCTTAGCGGGGCACAAGAAAGTATCATAAAAGCGCAGGCGGGGAGAGGCAGCCTGAAGCTTAGTGTGGGTTGGGACTGCCGAATGACGTACTTGATTGCTTTTTCCAGCTTTTGCTATGCCACCATTCGAGGGTGATCTGGGATCGAGCATGGCATCCTGGCATCCTGGCATCCTGGCCAATGCCTCCCCAAAGCGCATGGGAATTGGGACAAGCGCCATACTACCGGATGGGAATCCGGACTAAACTCTCCTACGGGCCAGCCACGAGCCTCGCTAAATAAGTGCTTTTGCTGCATTAACCTAGAGCATCCCATCTGCTTCCGCCTGGCTGGAAATGGGCGGGATTGGTCGCATGTTCTGGTGTAGTATCTGCTTGCGTCACTATGGCCTAACCTCGACGTTGGACATACACACTGTCCTCTATTCTGTAACCCGGGCAATTTCAAAGATATCCTCCCTCTCTCATTCCCATTGTTTTATTGTGCTCTATATTTCTAGAACCGGTTGATCGCCACGCACGAGCTCCCTCGAGGTCTCGTTTCTGCTAGAAATAGTCCGCATCCCTGCCCAAGAAGATCAGGCGCACAATGAGCCATCTTTGGGGTTCGTCCAGGAAGGACGACGGCGACAACAACGGCGCCGAAGACGCCGACAGCTCGGTGCGGGAGTCGCATGATAACGGCCGGGTCGCCAACGAGCACACCCGACTGCTTCCTAACAGAGTTGAGAGCACGACTATTCTCAGCCCGGACGATCCAGCGGTACGCGATGATGCAACATTCCAGTGAAAATGGGATGGGATGGGATTGACAACAGTTTATTACCAGAAGTAGGAAGAGCTGACCAAACGAAACTTTCTCATTAGGTATCGCCGTACAACCTGTGGTCTGTCCGAATCGTCCGATGGATCACCATCTTCCTCACCCTCGTCACCTTCGTCTGGTGGATCCTCCAGCTGGTCGGCCAGTTCGTGACGCCGCCAGGCTTCCACACGCGCGGTTCGGGCTTCTTCGCCTTCAGCTATGCCAGCATAACCCTGTCCAACCTGCTCTTTAGCCTGGTGTTCTTCGCCATCCCTCCAAGTCCGTGCGCATCCTTAGCATCGTCATGAGCGCGTTGCTGCTGGTCCAGACGGTCCTGCTGCTGGCCGTCGAGAAGACTCGGCATGAAGAAGGATGGGTGGGCATGGTCTCGGTGCTCTGTAAGCAATAATATTGAAACTAGGGGGGACAATTCATAACGAGGACGCAACTAATATCTCATGATTTACAGGGGCATTCCTGATTGCTGTCTGGGTGTTGGTCACAGACCGCTTGGTGCTCTGGGGCAAGCACGAGGAGGAGGAACGACTTACTGGCCGGGCAGAGACGCGGCGCAGTCTGGGAGAATGGTCGGCGGTCCTCGTCTCGACGCTTGCCATGATTGTTCTGACCGTGGCTCTCTTCCTGACGACTTGCACCCTTATACTCCGAGCTCTCGACGCTGGCCTCGCCCCTCCGGGGACTCGATACTGGGTTGATGGTGACAAATATCTGATTCATGTGTACTGCCATGGTAACCAGACAGACTCCGAGGGTACCAAGCTGCCAACGGTACTGCTCGAGGCCGGAGAGGGCACGATTGAAGACGGGCTCTGGCAATTCGCCGATAATGCAGTCAACAACGGCTCCATTAGCAGATACTGTTTTGTCGACCGACCTGGCTTCGGATGGGTAGGTTGAAGGCATTTTATAATTCCTTAAGGAGATGCTGATCAACTTCTAAGAGTGATACCGCGCCGTCCCCGCTATCCGCCGGTATGGCGGTGGAAGCTGTAAGCGAAGCTTTGGCTCGAGCTGGGGAAGATGGACCCTGGGGTGAGGCAACTCCACAGATCCTCGTGCTTTCCGCAGTCAACTAATCGAACATGACAACAGTTTTGCTTAGTGCTGGCATTGGCTCGGTTTATTCACGCATCTTCTCCTCGCGCAACGGGGAGCTGATCAAAGGGCTCCTGATGATTGACCCCTTACATGAAGACTTGCTGTACCGAGTCGGCGCCCCTGGCCCTGGTTTCTTCCTCTGGCTACGAGGTATCCTCAGCCCGCTAGGCCTGGACCGAATCCCGGGCGCTCTGTTCAAGGGCCGAAACAAAGAGGACCGCGTATGGGGCCGGTCGGCCTACCAGACGGGCAAGTTCATCTTCGCGAAGCTGCAGGAGAACCTGGTGGCCGACACCCTGACGAAGCGCGACGTGTCCAGCAGCAGTGCGATCCAGTACAAGGAGGCGCCGCTTACTATCATCAGCTCGGGCGAGGAGATGCGGCGCGATGATGCGTGGGAGGAGGCCCAAAGGGATCTGACGGGACTCACGCACAACTTGAAGCACTGGGACATTGTGAAGAAGGCGCCTCATGAGGTGTGGACGACGTTGGAGGGACGCGAGACGATGGAGAAGAGGCTGAAGCAAATGGTGTATGCTTAATTGGTCGGCTTGGGAAAGCGTAAGGTTGCCTTTTTGGATGGAATTGCCTAGGTAGGTTAGGTAATTTTGCTGTTGTGAGCCCGATAGTAGTAGATTGATACCACCCCCGCGTTAGCATGGCAGCATGTTTTGTTTTGAATAATAAATGTTTACTTAAATCAACCGAGATAAATACACAAGAGAATCATGCAATGAAAGATGGTATCGAAACATGTCATTATAAGCCGTATACAAGTAAGGAATACATGTCTCTTGTTCATTCATGTTGGACCTCTCTGAGGTGATCATGTGTAAGCTGGAGAGCGAGGGGAGCCTAGACTGGGAGCTAGGTACCTACATAGTACTGATGCCCCCACCATCGCCCGTCGCCCGATGTTAATGTAGCCTGCAGGGATCTTAATTGATTTCTCGTCAGTCGCGTCACGAACGCGTACTTTTCCAAGCTCCGAAAGACAGGCCACACAGCTTGTCCGTGTCAGAATAGCATCTACAAGCGACCACGTCACCTCCAGACGAGCACCACGGAATTAATTCCTCCCAAGAGTGCATAGGAGTTTCATTAGATCCATTGTCTCCAGAGCCGCTGTGATGGCAAGCTTCTTCGACCTCAAGGCGCGCAAAGCCGCCGCAGCAAACGGGTCTGGGCCGAAAGCCGACGACAAGAAGCAGAACACGAGACGGCAACCTTGGGTGGAGAAATAGTGAGTTGCACTCAATCAACAGAGATATTTGCATATCCGATACTGACTGTAGTCCTCTGGTATAGCCGTCCGAAAACATTGAGCGACGTCACAGCCCAAGATCACACAGTCAATGTGCTCCAGAGGACATTGCAAGCTTCCAATGTAATGTCCAACATGATCAACGCTGGAGTATTTACGGAAAAGCTGTGACTGACAAATATTATTTATATGTAGCTTCCACATATGCTCTTTTACGGACCGCCAGGTACCGGCAAAACATCCACGATCCTTGCGCTGGCGAAGGAGCTTTACGGACCCGAGATGATCAAGTCACGCGTGCTCGAGCTCAACGCTTCGGACGAACGTGGTATCTCCATAGTCCGCGAGAAGGTGAAGGACTTTGCACGAATGCAGCTCACGAACCCGCCCGCCGGCTACAAAAGCCGCTATCCATGTCCCCCCTTTAAGATCATTATCTTGGATGAGGCCGACAGCATGACCCAAGATGCGCAGAGCGCCCTCCGACGGACCATGGAAACCTACAGCAAGATCACACGCTTCTGTCTTATCTGCAACTACGTGACACGCATCATCGACCCGCTGGCCTCGCGCTGCAGCAAATTCCGGTTCAAGAGTCTGGACCAGGGCAACGCCAAGAAAAGACTGGAGGAGATCGCAGAAAAGGAGGGTGTGGGCCTCGAGGACGGCGCGGTCGACGCCTTGATTAAGTGCAGCGAGGGCGATCTGCGGAAGGCTATTACGTACTTGCAGAGCGCCGCGAGGCTTGTCGGTGCAATCGAGAAGGACCAGGACGGTGGCGACAGCGCCGATGATGCCATGGATGTGGACCGAAAGACAGTCTCCGTGGCGATCGTGCAGGATATCGCTGGCGTGGTACCTGAAGATACCATCATCTCACTCCAAAAGGCCATGCAGCCGAGGTCGGCAGGTGCGACATACCAGGCCGTTGCGAAGATCGTTGAAGATATGGTGGCCGACGGCTGGAGTGCCACTCAGGTTGTCACACAGGTAAGGCACAGGCTTTCGCTGCAGCGATTTGCTATTCTAGACGCTAACAACATACTCCCTCTTTTAGCTTTACCACTCCGTGCTCCAGGATGAGACAATACCGGATCTGCAGAAGAATAAGATCACACTGGTATTCTCCGAGGTGGATAAGCGATTACTTGATGGTGCCGATGAGCATCTCTCGATCCTGGATCTAGCTCTGAGAATCTCTAACATCCTGAGCGGAAAGGGCTGAAAATGTGTTAGTAAGACAAGGGGATTGTCTCATAGTCTAAATCGCGGGCAAGCCATGTTTTCTGCGTTATGAAATTCGCCTCACTAGATCTCTTCAACCCAGGGGCTAGAGAGATGACCGCTCAGATGTAAGAGAGGCGTGTGCTAATAGAAGATGCTTTGAGCTGCTACCATCTTGATTTGAGGCTAAGGCTACCGACTGCCTGATCGGAGCAGTGCACATCCTTAATTCTACAATACATTTATTGCCCAGCAGTCTGTTCATGTAGCGATTTGCTATACCCCAATCTCCATGTATACAGTATTATGTTGAAGTCCTTCAAACGGTCTTCAGGGATCTTATTCGTTAATAGCCCCCAAGTTTCCGTCCAGATGAGACCATATGGTCTTGGGTAGCTTTTTCTGCTCCTCCTCCTCTCGTGCCTTTATCTCAATTGCCCTTTTCGAAGGACTCTTGATAGTCTGCGCATCTTCCGCAGCAGTGTCCTGGTCTTGCTCGGACCGCTGCTGCACTTCTTCCACGTCGATCATCAGCAGCTTGCAGACCTCGTCGATGGCGCCGCGGGCCTCGTCGATCGAGAGCATGCCCTCTTCGACCTTCTCGGCCACCATCTCGAGGGTGGCGATCTTGGCCGAGTCGGCGGCGTAGATCCAGGGCTCGACCTGCTTCGCGACGCCCAGCTTGGACACGCGCGTCGCCTCGCCGAAGCTGAGGTTGCGCCGCGCGGGCGACTTGTTGCGGGCGGCCGCAGGGTACTTGGGCAGCAGCTGGCTCTCTTGGGTCAGGTGCTCGAGGGCCAGCTTGGCGTCCTCCTGCTGCCGCGCCAGGCTCGTGTTGATGTGCGTCTTCTCCTCGATCGCGGCCTTCTGCTCGCGGGACAGGGCTTGGATCTTCTCCAGATAGGGGGTGAGTAGATAGGCGTAGGGCGGTGGTGCCGTCGGCGTCGCCGCTGCTGATTTGCCTCCGACCTCCTGCTGCTTGTTGTCGGCCCCTGATGAGGGAGGTTCGTCCAAGTCGGAAGGTTTTACACTGTCGTGCTTGGCCATAAGGGCTATGATTTCTTTGCGAAGTTCCACATGGCGCGTGTACTGCTCCTGAATACCGGCCAAGCGCTCATCCAGGTTGACCGTATGGTTTCCTCGACCAGTGTCTTTTAGCGGTGTCCCACCGACTGCGTCCCCATTGTCGTCGCCGGCCTTACGCAGTTGCGATTCTATCCAGTTGATTAGGGTGGTCTTGACGGCGTTGAGGGCTTGTAGTTTGGCCTCGGGGCTGAGAGTCTTGGGGTCCAGTGGATCTTTCGCTTGCGCGGCGTCGTATTCCTGCTCAACTTTCCGAGCTACTAACTTATTCCGCAACACGGTCTTCTTCAGTTTCTGGAGAAGGCCCTGAAGTTCCGCTTCTGTCACCTCGTCGTGGCTCATTGTGAATCCATCGATTAACTCCTTGGGCACTTCTGGCAGCGGCTTACAGTCCTTGTACATGGTTTCCGGATCCAGGAAGTCTGGCATTCCAGCAGGCTGTTGCTCCAGCTGTTCCATATACTTCTGAGCAATGTCCAGCTTCTCGGACCGCTGTCGAAGCTCGGCCACCTCCAGGTGCAGTTCTAGCAAGCTGTTGCTGCTGTTGCTGCCGCTTTCGGCGTCCCTCTCGGGATGGTGCTGCTTTTTGAGGGGCGCCGCTGTGGGTATACTCCGTAGCTCGTCGTGCGCTTGGGCGAACTCCAGACGCGCCTTCAGGTTCCGCCGCACGGCTTCCACGTACCGTCTCTGAAGGCCTTGGAGATGCCCCGACTCGGACGAGACCTCGATCGTGTCCGGGTCGACCAGCGAGAGCGGTGCGCTGATCTGGTCCTCGCCGAGGCTCTGCCCGAGTTGCACCGCCATCAGCTTCTGGATCATCAGGACCTCATCGCGAGGCCGGATGCGGTTTTCTAGGCCATCGATGAGCTTCTGTCCAAGCCGCTCGACCTTTTCATCATCCATGGCCGCTATGTAAGTTGTATGCGCTAGCGGGGAGAGGGATACTTTGTTTAATGTTGACCGCAAGTCTGAGGAGATTGGCTTTTGAGAGTAGGCCAACGTGTCGGTCGGCTTATTTTATGACCCGGCTTAGAACGGCAATTGTCCCCAGAGCCAATTACAAATACTTTGAGTACAGCTCCCACGATACAGAACGAATCAAACGCTTCATCATGGTCGTCCCAGTGAACCTGAAAGGAGGGTATGTAGAAGCATGCCCGACTCAATAACACTGTGGGCAACGGACCAATCAACTTCTAAGGCCTGAGGCGTGGGGATTTGTGGCGCTGTGGCTTGGCTGAGGCGGCGAGCTGCAAGTTCTCGTTGCAGCTCTTTAGCTCGCGACGTGAACCCAAACTTTTTTGATGGTCGAGGCGGAAGCTCCAAAGGTTAGACACGGACTAGGTAGAAGACCATTGCAAAGTGGACATACCATCCATTCATTTCAGGCATCATCAACGCAAATTTGGGTCAATAACCTCGACTTGACTCATTTGTTCGAACCAATCGTATCTATTTAATATTCAGGCTAGGCTATCTGATCACACCATCGCCGGGGAACTCAGATGCCATCCACCTAGAGCGCGCAGAGAAGAGGGCGTCGCCTCACACCAACAACCAAACGACTGCCGTGGCAGAGTCCTACCAACAAGTGACGATCTTGGACCCTCCCTTCCTAATCCAGTTTCTCATAGATCGTGCCTCTGATCGTTTCGTTGTGCATACAAACTCCAGCCCTGTTGCTGAGAAACCATCAGATTAAACCGGCAAGATGGGCGACAATCACGCGCGAGATGTCTCGCAGTACAAGTATTCGGCCATGTCCAACCTGGTTCTCCAGGCGGATCGCCGATTTGTCACGCGTCGTACCGATGAAGCCACCGGCGACCCCGAATCGCTTGCTGGGCGTCTCCGAATTGGCGACATGGGCGCTAATGTAGGCCGGGGCGCTGCGCCGAAGCCGAAGAAGGGCCCTCAAGTCGAGAGAGGCAGCGCGCAAGAAGGCCAGGACATCCTAGCTCGAGAACAGCGCAAAAGAAAGGCCGAACAGACGAGAGGTGTCGGCATCCTAGGCCAATCCGACCTGCTCGTCGAAGGACTCAGGTACCGGCCGCGCACTCCCGCGACAAGGGCGACGTTCGAACTCATCCTCAACGTCGTCGCGACGAATCTTGGCGATGTCTCCCACGAGATTGTTCTCAGTGCTGCGGATGCAGTCCTGGAGTACCTCAAGGACGAGGACATGAAGGATTTTGACAAGAAGAAGGAAGTCGATGACCTGCTAGGCGCAACACTGAATCCCAAGCAGTTCAACGAGGTGGTCAACCTAGGCAAAAAGATTACCGACTACGACGCCCAGGACGACGATGAGATGGATACTGGAGCCGGTGCCGGAGAGGACGATGCAGACATCGACGATCGACAAGGTGTAGCGGTCGTATTCGACGACGACGACGAGGACGAGGATGCCGCAATTCTGAACGAAGTCCGCGACGAGTCAACAGACGACGAGGCTGGCCCTGAAGACGACGAGGAAGAATTATCTGGCGCGCAGGATCGGGCTCTGACCGGCGAAGCAGACGTCGAGGGCCGGATCGTTGATGGAGACGAGATGGTGCTTGACTCTGGTCCATCAGTCAGTAAAACGAGTGAGGAGTCAAAGGGCAAGAACTACATACCTGCACGCGATATCGATGCCTACTGGCTACAGAGAGAGATTGGAAAGCTGTATCCTGATGCGCATATACAACACGACAAGACTACTCAGGCGCTACATATGCTGTCCGGCGAGCCTGACGAGCCAGGCGGAGAAGAAAAGCAACTCCGAGAAATCGAAAACGATTTGATGGAGCTCTTCGACTATGAACACCACGAGGTTGTCCAGAAACTGATCGAAAACCGCGAAAAGGTGATTTGGCTCACACGCCTTGCTCGAGCTGAAAACGACGAGGAACGCGGAGTGGTCGAGCGTGAGATGGCATCAGAAGGCGCTCGGTGGATCCTGGATGAGCTAAGGGGCAAGAAGGCGACAGCAGGCCAGAAGAAGATCGAGATCAAGATGGATATCGACAAAGACTCCTCTCTTGCAGAAACAGCTGCCCCTAAAACCGGGCAGGCCGAAGGTGGACTTGTTGGTGGCTTGCAGCCGAAAAAGCTCATCAACTTGGAGAATCTCATCTTTGAACAGGGCAACCATTTGATGACCAACCCCAAAGTCCGTTTACCCGAAGGCTCAACCAAACGCACGTTCAAGGGCTACGAGGGAAATCCATGTACCCCCGCCGAAGAAGAGAAGCGATCCCTCTGACCACCTCATCCCCGTCACCGATATGCCTGAATGGTCGCGAATCCCTTTCAGCTCGTCTGGTGCGAAGTCTCTGAACCGGATCCAGTCCAAATGCTATCCTTCCGCATTTCAAGATGACGGCAACATGCTTATCTGTGCCCCAACCGGTAGTGGAAAGACCAACGTTGCCATGTTAACAATTCTACGAGAGGTTGGAAAGCATCGCGACCCGGAGACGGGCGAGATCGACTTGGATTCATTCAAAATCGTTTACATTGCCCCGTTGAAGGCTCTGGTCCAGGAGCAAGTGGGCAATTTTGGAAGAGACTTGCTGAATACGGCATCACAGTTGCCGAATTGACGGGAGATCGCCAGCTCACTAAACAGCAAATCGCTGAGACACAAATCATTGTTACTACCCGGAGAAATGGGATGTGATTACGAGAAAAGCAACTGATCTGAGTTATACCAACCTTGTCCGCCTTATAATCATTGACGAGATTCATCTTCTACACGATGATCGTGGCCCGGTCCTGGAAAGCATCGTCAGTAGGACGATAAGGAAAACAGAACAAACTGGTGACCCCGTCCGTATTGTCGGTCTTTCTGCTACGCTACCCAACTATCGAGATGTCGCTAGCTTCTTGCGAGTCGATGTGACGAAGGACATGTTCCATTTCGATGGTTCATATCGACCATGCCCCTTGAGGCAAGAATTCATTGGTGTCACGGATAGAAAAGCGATCAAGCAGCTCAAAACGATGAACGACATTACATACAACAAGGTCATCGAGCATGTGGGAACTCACAAGAACCAGATGCTGATTTTCGTCCATTCCCGAAAGGAGACTGCAAAGACGGCACGCTATGTCCGGGACAAAGCGCTTGAAATGGAGACTATCAATCAGATTATGAAACATGATTCTGGTTCTCGGGAGGTCGTCAAGGATATTGCCGAGAACGCCACCGACAAGGACGTGCAAGATCTGCTGCCCTACGGATTCGGCATCCATCACGCAGGTATGAGTCGCGCAGACCGACAGGATGTTGAGGAGCTCTTCGAGAAGGGCTTCATTCAGGTGCTTGTCTGTACGGCTACCCTGGCCTGGGGTGTGAACCTGCCGGCCCACACTGTCATCATCAAGGGCACGCAAGTATACTCCCCGGAGAAGGGTAGCTGGGTAGAGCTGAGCCCTCAAGACGTCTTGCAGATGCTTGGACGTGCCGGGCGACCTCAGTACGATACGTATGGTGAGGGTATCATCATCACCTCACAGAATGAGATGCAGTACTACCTCTCACTGCTCAACCAGCAACTGCCCATTGAAAGTCAGTTCGCAAGCCGACTGGTCGATAATCTTAATGCAGAAATCGTCCTGGGCAATGTCAGGAGCCGAGACGAAGGTGTCGAGTGGCTTGGCTACACGTACCTGTTCGTCAGAATGCTTCGGTCACCAGGCCTGTACAGCGTCGGTGCCGATTACGAAGACGATGACGCTCTGGAACAGAAGCGTGTAGACTTGGTTCACTCCGCTGCCGCGGTACTGAAGAAAGCCGGCCTCGTCACCTACGACGAAAAGACGGGCAAATTAAAGGGTACAGAGCTGGGAAGGATTGCTTCGCATTACTACATTACCCACGGGTCCATGGATACCTATAATAAGCTCATCCAGCCCTCCATCACAACAATCGAGCTCTTCCGCGTATTCGCACTGAGTGCCGAGTTCAAGTACATCCCTGTCAGGCAGGACGAGAAGCTCGAGCTGGCCAAGCTACTTGGCAGAGTACCTATACCCGTCAAAGAAAGCATCGAGGAGCCACATGCGAAGATTAACGTTCTTCTCCAGGCGTATATCTCTCGGCTGAAACTCGACGGTCTCGCTCTTATGGCGGATATGGTATACGTGACGCAGTCGGCAGGTCGTATTCTCCGCGCAATCTTTGAGATTCCTCTTCAAAAGGGCTGGGCTAGCGTTTGCAAAACCGCACTGGACCTTTGCAAGATGGCTGAGAAGCGCATGTGGCCAACTATGACACCACTACGACAATTCCCCTGAAGCCTGCCGAGCGTGGTATCGTCACCAAGGCTGAAAGAGTAGATGTGCCTTGGAGCAGTTATTTTGACATTGACCCTCCACGTATGGGGCAACTACTCGGAATGCCGAAAGAGGGGCGGAGAGTTTGCGAACTCGTTTCAAGTTCGTCCCCCGAGTCGAAGTCCAGGCTCAGGCACAGCCTATGACACGCTCCATGCTGCGGGTTGAGCTCAGTATAACACCCAATTTCGAATGGGATGATGCCCTGCATGGTGCGGCCGAGAGCTTCTGGATAATGGTCGAGGACTGCGATGGTGAAGATGTCCTCTTCCATGACCAATTCATTCTCCGCAAGGATTACGCCGTTGCAGAGTCCAACGAGCACCTGATTGAATTCACTGTGCCAATCACCGATCCCATGCCGCCCAATTACTTCATTTCAGTGGTCTCGGACAGATGGATGCATTCTGAGACCCGGCTGCCGATTTCCTTCCAGAAGCTGATCCTGCCAGAAAAATTCCCCCGCACACACAGCTGTTGGATCTTCAGCCTTTGGCTCCATCCGCCTTGAAGGCTAAGGACTATGCAGCGATCTATAACGACTGGGAATACTTCAACAAGATCCAAACGCAAACTTTCAACACCCTCTACACTACAGACGACAATGCTTTCATCGGCGCACCTACGGGCAGTGGCAAGACTGTCTGTGCCGAGTTTGCTCTGTTGAGACACTGGGCCAAACCCGAGTATGGACGTGCGGTCTACATTGCACCATTCCAGGAACAGGTAGATGTTCGTCACGCGGACTGGGAAAAACGTCTTGGCTCTGTACGGGGCGGTAAGGATATTGTCAAGCTCACCGGAGAGACGGCCACAGATCTCAAACTTCTCGAGAAGGGAGACCTCATCCTGGCAACCCCAATACAATGGGATGTCTTGTCACGACAATGGCAACGCCGCAAGAACATCATGACAGTAGAGCTGTTCATTGCGGATGAGCTCCACCTGCTGGGAGGGCAGTCTGGTTATATCTACGAGATCATTGTGTCTCGCATGCATTATATTCGCTCTCAGGTTGAGGAAATGAGCCTTCGTATTATTGGCCTCAGCGTGTCGTTGGCCAATGCCCGAGATATTGGGGAGTGGATCGATGCAAAGAAGAAGGACATCTACAACTTCAGCCCTCATGCTCGACCTCTCCCACTCGAATTGCGCATCCAGCCCTATTCGATCCCCCATTTCCCGTCTCTCATGCTTGCCATGGCCAAGCCGGCATATTTGGCCATCACCGAAACATCCGTTGACAAGCCGGCTATGGTCTTCGTTTCCAGCAGGAAGCAGACTAGGTTCACGGCTCGTGATATACTTGCGGCATGCTTAGCCGATGAGAATGAAGACAGGTTCTTACGGGTAGGCTTGGATCAGCTTCGCCCAATCTTGGAGCGTGTTCACGAGGAAGCCTTAGCTGAAGCACTTTCCCATGGTGTCGGTTATTACCACGAAGCCCTCAGCCAGAGCGACAAGAGAATTGTCAAGCACCTCTACAACCAAGGAGCCATTCAAGTCGTCGTGGCTTCTCGCGATGTGTGCTGGGAGCTCCACTGCACTGCACACCTCGTCGTTGTTATGGGAACTCAGTACTATGAAGGCCGTGAGCACCGGTACCTTGACTACCCCCTCAGCGAAGTCCTCCAGATGTTCGGCAAAGCCCTTCAACCTGCCGATGGACGTGTCCGTGGTGTCCTGATGGTGCCTGGGACCAAGCGGGAATACTACAAGAAGTTCCTTAACGAGGCTCTGCCAGTCGAGTCGCATCTGCACAACTTCGTTCACGATGCTTTCGTTACAGAAGTTAGTACCAAGATGATCGAGTCCGCTGAAGACGCCATTAACTGGACAACTTTCACCTACTTTTACCGGCGATTGCTTGCAAACCCCAGTTACTACAGCTTGACCAGCGCCACCAACGATGGTCTCAACGCGTACCTGTCCGATCTCGTTGTGACAACGCTCAATGAGCTTACTGAGTCCAAGATCATTGACTTTGATGAAGATGATGGATCCGTTGCCCCTCAGAATGCGGCCATGATCGCAGCCTACTACAACATTTCGTACATCACGATGCAGACGTTCTTGCTGTCACTAAGTGCGAAGACTAAGCTCAAGGGCATTCTCGAGATCGTGACCTCGGCGACAGAGTTTGAGTCCATTCAAATCAGGCGTCACGAAGAAAGCCTTCTGCGTCGCATCTACGACAGAGTACCTGTCAAGATGTCGGAGCCAGTCTACGACTCGCCTCACTTCAAGACATTCGTCCTTCTGCAAGCCCATTTCTCTCGCATGCAGTTGCCGATCGACCTGGCGAAGGATCAAGAGATGATCATCTCCAAGATACTGAGCCTACTGAGTGCCACGGTGGATGTTCTGTCCTCCGATGGTCATCTCAATGCCATGTTCGCCATGGAGATGTCACAGATGAGTGTTCAAGCGCTTTGGGACCGAGACAGCCCCCTGAAGCAGATTCCTCACTTCAGCCCTGAGGTCGTGAAGGTGGCGAACGAGTTCGGGTACGTACCAAAATCTCTTGCAACTGAAACTGACGCCGAAGCTAATACTACGCTACAGAATCAAGGACATCTTTGACTTCATGGAGGCCATGAACCCCGAGGAGAATCCCGACTACGCCAAATTGATCCAACGTCTCGGTCTTTCGCAGCCGCAGTTGGCTCAAGCAGCAAACTTCACCAACACCAAGTATCCTGATATCACTCTCAACTTCGAGGTTCTGGACGAGGACAATATCCGTGCCAACGAGCCGGGCGTACCTCAATGTACAGATTGAGCGCGAGGTGGAGGAGGATGAAGAAGTCGACACTACAGTGCACGCACCCTTCTACCCCACCAAGAAGATGGAAAACTGGTGGCTGGTTGTGGGCGAGGAGAGCTCCAAGACCCTTCTGGCTATCAAGCGTGTGACAATTGGCGAGCAACTCAAGGTCCGGCTCGAGTACACGGTTCCTACGGCTGGCAAGCACGATCTGAAGCTGTTCCTCATGAGCGACAGCTACATTGGTGTCGACCAGGAGCCCACTTTCTCCATCACAGCAGCAGAAGGCATGGATATCGATGAAGACGTGGATGAGGATGAGGACGACGAGGAGTAGGGAGCTTTCACTGCCAGAGCGCTTGTGGCGCGTGTGAAGGTGGGACTGAATATACTCTTTTTGTATGATGAGCTTACTGTACTGAAATAGCTAGACGAGAATGGCATTTGGAAGAATACTAAGATACCCATGTGTTCAAAACAAAACAAAAAGGGGGCCTTGTTGGCTACTCATTTCCCCCCTCTTCGAACACTTGTGTTGGCGGATGGATGTGATGAGGTGGGCTACATTACGCTATGTGGATGGAGTCAGCTTGGCGATGGTGCCGGCTGCCTACCAGGGGCGACCCCAAGGCGGTAGGCTGCAGGCAGGCAGGTAACGGGTGAGGACAGGAAAGTGAATAGATGTCAACACTCGGGTACGGAGGTTGGATAGCGTTGCCATGATGAAGCTGGTGGACTCGTTCCAGAGAGGATGGCTGGCGATGTCGGGCATCATCACTAGAACTTGAAGGAGGCACGGGACGAACTCTGGCAGTTGAATGGGGTCATGAGGATTGGTAGTAGTGGGTTTGGAAGCACCTGTGTCGTCTAGAGACGGGTGCGGATAAGGTATCCAGGATGTTGGTTGGGGTGTTAGCAGATGTATGTGTATTCTAGCTAGGTATGTGGTGGTATTGGCGGTGGTGGTGTGTGAGTGTGGTCTGGTCAGGTCAGGTCTCTCTCTCCTGCCTGCCATTGATCCATCTCTCCCGCCACACGTACACAAGACAGACCGGCCGACAGACAATCACAAACCCGGCCAGGCTCACTTTATTACGCAGCGTACCGCACCCACTCAACCACAACACAATACAACACAACACAACAGCTGCCAACACCGGCTCTTCTCCCTCCTCCCTTCTCCCTTCTCCCTTCTCCCTTCTCCCTTCTCTCCCTCCTCTCACGTCTGCCTGCCTGTACCCCTACCATTGCCCATCCAGCACGGACAACGACGCAGACATAGGCGATCCTTTGCCGGCGGCCCACTTAATTTCACTTTCGATTGATGCCAGCTAGTAGTCTCCCGGTCTGATTTGGGTAAATTTTACGTCGCCTGCTCTGGGACTTTTTTTTATTGTCACCTCGAGATCCTTCTCTCTTCCATTTCATTGCTCAATCGCCCTATCTCTCCCTCTCTCTCCCTCTCTCTCTCTCTCTGATCTGAGTCCTGGCCCCCGACGCTCTTTCATTGTACGCGTCCGGCCATCAGATTCCATTACGAAGAGCCTGCCAATGTGCACGTATTAGGTCGATATTATCTGAATCGCAGCCGAAGCGCGTGTTTTCTTCTTCTCCATCTCCAGGCCAAAGTACAAGACTTGGGTCGGGCCAAATCCACATTACGTCGCGTTTTTTTCTGAGCTCTGGTCGTGACGGGGAGCGTGACCCACCTCTCATACAATTACTACTTTACCTAGCACTTTCTTCTACTGCTGCTGTTGCTTCTACCACCTCAACCTTTACCCGCCTCGTCGTATCCGTCGCGACTTTCCTCCCCAACACTGAAAAAAAAAAAGTACAAAGACCCAAAGACCCGGCGACCCGTCCCCAACCAACAAACCTACTGCTATTCATCCGTCTCGTCTTAATCATATCTATCCGCAATGGCCGACACTGAGAAGCCCGTCGCAGCTCAGCAGCCCGACAAGGTCGATACCGCGTCCGGGTCAGCGGCGCCTGCTGTTGATGACGTGAAGATGGACGACGCGCCATCCGCCTCCAACGAGGAAGCTGCGGAGAAGACTTCCGCCGACGAAGGTAAGAGCACTCCGCGCCCTGCTCCTCCATCTTTGTTCAGAAACAGGCCCGAGGCGCAACCCGTCTTGTTTCCAGTCCCTCCATCTCCATCTATCTTAGGCATCTCACTTACAATCGCATCGCGTTGCATTACAGATACTACAGCTACCGCAGCCAACGAGAAGTCAAACTCCGACGTCGACATGAACGAGGCCGAATCCGCGAAGGAGGCGCCCGAGGCTGGCGCGTCCGCTACCAATGACGACTCTACCAAGCCAGCCGACGAGTCCGCTGAGAAGAAGGACGATTCGGCAAAGGACAAGGAGCAGAAGGCCGAAGCTGTTGTCAGCGAGGCTGCTGAGGCTGCCGCCGAAGGGGCTGCCGCTGAGGCCAATGGTGCCACACCGTCCAGCTCGAAGCAGACGGCGCGCCGCAAGTCAACAGGCACCCCTGCCGCCAAAAAACTAAACAAGAAGGCCAGCAAGGCCCGCATGCTCCATCTGGACTGCGTGCCCGGTGACCACTTCTTTGCGAGATTGAAGGGCTTTCCCCCGTGGCCAGTCATCATCGCGGACGAGTCAATGCTCCCGCAGACCATGCTATCCACTCGACCTGTCACAGCTGCACGCCCTGATGGATCGTACCGTGAGGATTTTGCCGATGGGGGCAAGCGCGCTGCCGACAGAACGTACCCGGTCATGTATCTCCACACCAACGAATTGTAAGTGTTCACCGCTTACTATACTTGATGGTACACACTGACACTGCCCCAGCTCCTGGACAAGAAACACCGATCTTGCGGAGCTCGACCCCGAGACTGTGAAAGACCTGATCTCCGCCAAGATGCGAAAAGATCTCCAACAGGCACATATTCTGGCTGCTGAGCAAAACAGGTTGGAGCACTACAAACAGCTCTTGCTTGACTTCCAAGAGGCTAAGTTGGCCGAGGAGGAGGCGAAGGCCGCCAAGGCCCAGGCCAAGAAGGAAAAGACGGAGAAGAAGTCCAGCAAGAAATCCGAAGCTACCGCAGTTGACGAAGACGAAGATGTTGAGATGGCCGATGCTGGTGACGACGACGAAGTCCCCGTCAAGAAGCCTAAGTCTTCAAAGAAGCGCAAGGCGGAGGAAGAGACAGCCGTAAGAAAACTCCACCCAGCGTATGGAAAGTGCAGCAACTGACAAAAAACTGCAGACCCCTCAGCGCAGTGACTCGGTTAAGAAGCCCAAGATAAAGTTGACAACTTCTTCCACCCCCCAAGGCGGCTGCCAACGGTGCACAATCGCCCAAGAGCGGCAAGGAGTCCACTACCAAAGCTAGCAAGCCGAAATCGAAAGCTGCGAAGAAGGATGCGGAGGAAAAGCCTGCGGCGCCCAAGGAGCCCGAGTTGACCCCCGAAGAGCGCCACGTGCGCAAAGAGGTACGTTGCGCAGCCCTTCTGATCCTTGGTGGCGGTACATGGCGATCAGCAAGACTAACTGGCACTGCCGCATATAGAAAGAAATCCTTTTCCTGCGACACCGGCTGCAAAAGGGCCTGCTCAACCGCGAGTCGGAGCCCAAGGAGGACGAAATGAAGTCCATGTCGGAGTTCCTCGCCAAGCTGGAGACGTTCCCGACCTAGAAGTCAGCATCATCCGCGCGACGAAGATCAACAAAGTCCTGAAGGCTATTTTGAAGCTAGAAGGCATTCCCAAGGAAGCTGATTTCCAGTTCAAGCCTCGGTCGCAGAGTCTGCTGGACAAGTGGAACAAAATCCTGGCCAGTGACACAGGAGCTGTGCCGGCAAACGGTGTGAACGGGACCTCGGCCAAAGAGTCGGCAAACGGCGTCAAGAAGGAGGCCTCAGCCGAAGCCCCGAAGGAGGAGGCCAAGGAAGAGGCCAAGGAAGATAGCAAGGACGACGAGAAGGAGGCCGAGTCCAAGGCTGGAGCCGATGCCGAGGACAAGCCCAGCACGGAGGTAAGCAATTCTCAGGGGTGCTTGTCTAACTCTCCCGGACCGATAATGCTAACTCATGTACGTAGGAGACCACTGCTGCTACTGAAGCCGCTGCCGTCGAGCCGGTGGCGTAGAGAGCATACCGACCCTCTTGGCGCAGATGATGGCAGAGACGGGCGGTACCATATGGGCTGTAGACAAAGTCAAGATGTGCTACGAGGCCGCCGGGGCGAATTTAGAGGGCCGAGAAAATGGACATTTGGGGGCCATTGCGGCCTCGGGTACATGGATGCTTGGGCGCAGTGGGTTGTAATTGGTTTCTATGTAAAATACAGCGTTTTCGGGTTTTCTTCATCTCGAATTTCACATGAAAGTTGGCCGGGTACTCTCCCGATTTCCCGTTTGGAGCGGGAAAAGGAGAAAGGACACGAAATGGTCTGCGATGGCTTGCGGTCTCCTTGGTGCTTCCACGATAACGACAACGTGGAAGAGAGAGACTCGAGATGCTTGGTTGCTTAGGCGTTTGAGGCATGGGACTATAAGTTTGGCAGCTATGCGGCAACATTAGTGCAATAAAAAGTTTTACAGAACCATTGGTAGGAAGGGATCCGGAGATACAGCAACCCCCTTTCCAGAGCCGGCAGGCCAGGCAGGTCTTTTCGTGTCTGCAATAAACCAAGAAGGCTTAAAAATTCCCATAATGCCTGCTCTGTTCTTGTAGTCTTGACTATGCGTGGCTAAGGCGAAGACTTGGAGTTCTTGTTTGAAGAAAAGGTATGATGGGTGCCTTTTCGGGTTAGGCTGGTTCATGTCGAGCTCAATTTGAAGTCGGGATTTATCGACTGCCTGTGCCTGGGGTAGGTACTATGTACGTACATTTGGAGTTCCATTTAGCTGTAGAAGGTACGGGACCCCCAGCACAGCCAATGACGAGACAGATACTTCAGAGGGATAGCTTGGGTGGGTAGCGCGTCATCGCTTCATTGCCTGAGCCATTGCATTGCTGAACCTCATACGCAGTCATCACCTGGATATTCCAAGACCAGCAAAAACCGAACGACACTCCTCTACTTTAGGCTGCTGCCAAAAACACGAAAAGCTAAAAAAGGAAGGGAACGGAGAATACTATGCGATTCTTGATTTGAAAGCACATTTATCTCTTACCTGCCCCTCCTTCTGCTGGGAGACCAATCCTACACTTTCACGCCGCATCCCCACGATCAAACCACCGACACCTACCTCCGCCAGACACACGCATACCAAACGCGACAAGATGTTACTACGATTCCGAGGGCCAGATGGCATGAAGCGCATCAACATCGATGCCAATGCCACCTTTGCCGAGCTCGGACAGCAACTTGTCGGGGAGCTGCCAGACACAGTCGTGCCCGAGCTATCTCCATGTCCAATTCCCCCACCGGCGACAGGAAACTACTGGTCGATGTCCAGAAATTCAAGATCAGCCAGATAGGCCTAAGCAACGGCGACCTCATCTTCCTCAACTACCAACACCGAGCCGACGCCGCCGCCAACGGCCAGGCCGACGCCGCCATATCCTCCACCACCAACAGATTAAACGGCAAGCCCGTCACGACCACCGAGGACCACCCCATCGACCCTCGGCCTCTGACGTCGCCAACGCTTATTCGCAACCCCTGGGAGGTGGTCAAGCAGTCGCCCTTGGATGACCGGCTAGACAGGAAGGATGGCAAGATACCGCGTGGGCGCGACCACCGCATGTGCAAGCACGGTCCCAAAGGCATGTGCGACTACTGCATGCCGCTGGATCCTTTCAACGCCGACTACCTGAAAGAGAAGAAGATTAAGTACATGTCCTTCCACGCCTATCTCCGGAAAATCAACTCGGCCACCAACAAGCCCGAGCTGGGAAGCTCCTTCATCCCGCCTCTGAACGAGCCCTTCTTCAGAGTCCAGCGTGACTGTCCCTCGGGACATCCCCAGTGGCCAGAGGGAATCTGCTCCAAATGCCAGCCCAGTGCCATTACGCTGCAGCCGCAACCGTTCCGCATGGTCGATCACGTCGAGTTTGCCTCGTTCGATATTGTGAACAACTTTATTGATGCGTGGCGCAAGACGGGGGCACAGAGATTGGGTCTGCTATACGGCCACTACGAGGAGTACGCCGAGGTCCCTCTGGGTGTCAAGGCCGTCGTTGAGGCCATCTATGAGCCGCCCCAAGTCGACGAGTCGGATGGCATCAACATGAATCCTTTCGAGAACGAGCCCGCCATTACTCAGGTGGCCAAGCTGTGTGGATTGGAACCTGTCGGCTGCGTCTTCACCGACCTGGTGGATTCTAGCAGTGGTGATGGATCTGTGCTCTGCAAGAGACATGCCGATTCCTTCTTCCTCTCCTCGCTCGAGGTGTGTTACGCAGCACGTCTGCAGGCACAGCATCCAAAGCCCACCAAGTGGAGCGACACGGGCAGATTCGGGTCCAACTTCGTCACCTGTATTATCTCGGGTGACGAGACCGGCCAGATTGCCATTTCCTCGTACCAGGTCTCCAACGAAGCGGTAGAGATGGTCAGGGCGGACCTCGTCGAGCCTTCGGTCGACCCGACTGTCATGCTGGTGCGCGATGAAGAGGAGGACGACGGCTCGACAAGCCGCACCCGCTACATCCCCGAGGTCTTCTACCGTAAAATCAACGAATACGGCGCCAACGTCCAAGAGAATGCCAAACCGTCCTTCCCCGTCGAGTACCTCTTCGTAACATTGACTCACGGATTCCCCGACAGCTCAAAACCTGTCTTCAACACCTCGACATTCCCCATCGAAAATCGCGAGGTCATGAGCGAGAGCCAGCAGCCCGGAGCGGTAGCCAAGGCTCTTGACATCCGAGGTGGCAGGAACAACCTGTCACTCTCGGACTTCCATTTCCTTTGCTACATCCGTAATATGGATGTCCTGTCTAAGGTACGCTGTTTCTTCCCCTTGTATCAAGCTTGCCGTTACTGACCCCCTCTCTAGGAAGAATTGGCTCTCCTCTGCCAGCTGGCCACAACGCACGACCTGTCCAACACCTACAAGCTATTCTCGATGCCTGGATGGCAAACTTTGGAGGCTATCGTGGAGTCGACTGGTGAGACATACCCCATGAACAGTAGCGGAACCAAGCGCAAATACTCCACCGGAGGCGATGGCGCAAACACCGCTGCTGCCCCAGCTACTACTTCTTTGTCTTCTTCTGCGCAATCTGCAAGAACTTCGTCGGGTGAACCAATCGCTAAGCATTTTGCCAACCTTAGTGTAAACGGTGCGCAGAAAAGCGATAAGAGACGTCGATATTGATACCCATTTCAAGGAAAACTCCTGAAGAGTGGCCGCTCTATATGGATGGACTGGGGTCTCGATGCAAGGGCGCTGTGGCACCAGCCATAAACTGGCCTGCCTTTCAGTAGAGTGGAATTATCTGGTATGCTGCAGCTAGGGCCGAACGCATGAGAGCCAGACAGCTGCAGCATGCATCCAACCTCGTTACCTCGTTGTGCCGCTGAGCAAGAAACAGGGGGCATTGCATTGACCGGAGTCTGGTTCTCCTCTTGTTTCCGGTACAAAAGAACGATGTAGAGGCTAGCATCCGATGTTTCTTCTTCTACCTACCTCCCGAGTCGCTTACTGCTAGGTAGCATATGGTAGCCACCCATGTTCATACAATAAAACACTGCATATGAGACTATCCTACCTCGAACTGAATGAATATCACGATTACCGTCTACACCAGGTGGGTTGTTGTTATCTCATGAATGAACTGACTTGACACGTCTCGATTGCATTTTTATTTTCCCCCCTTCCATGAGCTGTTCACCAGCACTCGAAGAACGTACCGTCTAAACTACTCAAACGCCTTTAGACCAAAGATTAACCTAGCTGCCTAGATCGTCTGGCCGGAAACCCGCAAAGGATCATGATCAGAATGACGCACAAGCTTTTCTCTATTTCCGGAAAAGTGAGAACCCCTCCGACAGACATGAACTATCAAACAAACAAATTCTGGTTTTGGGTATGTATTTACAAGGGCTTGCCACCGATGAAGTCGGACCATCGGCGGACTTCAGAGGAACACCTCCTTACGGGGCAGCTTCTCGCTCATGCATTGAGCGAAGAGCATGGCAGTCTATTCGATGGTTAGCAGCGCAACATGATGGGGGCCATTGTGTTCTCAACATACCTGGGGTTCCATGAAAAGGGGCACGCCAAAATCGACGGCGTTGCGGCGCATCACGTAGTCGACGTCGGTAACGGTCTTGGCTCGCTCCAGAGCCAAGTTGAAGACACCGTGGATGTCATACTTCTTGAATACCTCGCGGAGGGCACGCTTATCCTTTACGGGGAACTCGATAACCTCGACATTGTCCTGGTTCTTCGTGGTCTTCTCGAGGAATTCCTTGACATCGTCGCCAGCAGCAAAGAACTTGTAGCCGAGCGGCGACAGGTAGTCGGCAATCTTGGTCAACCATGGGCGGGAAGTCTCACCACCGAACAAGATACCCTCACCGGGCTCGGGCACCCGGAAGTTCATGGAGGATTGCATAGACGTCCAGTAAGCCTCGACGAGGTCTTTTCCGAAGCAAGCCATCTCACCGGTGCTGGCCATTTCCACACCCAAGAAGGGATCGGCACCGGCCAGACGAGTCCAGGAGAACTGAGGAACCTTTGTGGCAAGGTAGTCGCGCTTGACAGACATGAGATCAACAGGCTCAGGAACGTCCTTGCCAACGAGAGCCTTGGCAGCAACGTCAATGAAGTTGGTTCCAAGAACCTTGCTGACGAATGGGAAGGATCGAGAAGCACGCAAGTTGCACTCAATAACCTTAAGCAGCGGCTCGCCACCCTCGGGGTTCTCGGCCTTGATGATTTGCATGTTGAAAGGCCCGGTAATGTTCCAGGCCTTGGCAACCTTGTGGGCGATCTCCTTGAGACGCTGCATGGTCATATCGTCTTGGTTGGTAGGGGGAGCACCAAAGTCGCGTCACCCGAGTGGACGCCGGCTTGTTCGACGTGCTCACTAATGGCGTGAACAAGGAGCTCACCCTTGGAGGCCACACCATCGACATCAATCTCTTGGGCTCCCTCGATGAACTTGGTGATAACGACGGGGTGGTCAGGGGAGACGTTGCTTGCGGCCTCGAGCTTCTCCTTGAGGTCCTCCTGGCTTCGAATAACAGTCATGGCAGCTCCGGACAGGACGTAGCTGGGGCGGACAAGCACGGGGTATCCGACCTGGTCGGCGAACTTCTCAGCTTCGGCAACCGAGGTAAGTTCCTTCCAATCAGGCTGGTCAACACCGATGCTGTCGAGGATTTCAGAGAACTTTTGACGATCCTCAGCCTTGTCAATATCCTTGGGGTCAGTACCCAGCACATTGGCCTTGCCAGTCTCCTGGAGGCGGAGGGCGATGTTCTGGGGAAGCTGGCCACCGACAGATACTACCACACCCGAGGCTGTCTCGAGTTCATAGATGTCCATCACGCGCTCGTAACTCAACTCTTCAAAGTACAGCCTATCGGCCACCTCGGTGTCTGTCGAGAAGGTCTCCGGGTTGTAGTTTACCACGACAGTCTTCTTGCCCATGTCGCGCAGGGCCTGAATCGCCATCACAGAGCACCAATCGAACTCAACGGAGCTTCCGATTCTGTACACGCCACTTCCCAAGACAATGGTACCCTGGTCCTTGAAATCGATGTCATGGGAGCTTGCGTTGTAGGTGGTGTAGAGGTAGTTGGTGTTAGCAGGGAACTCGGCAGCCAGCGTGTCGATCCTCTTGACCCAAGGTCGAATGCCCATACCCAAGCGGTGGGCGCGAACGGAGTCTTCATTGCTCTTGACGGCCTTAGCGATCTGCTTATCGGAGAATCCCAACTTCTTGGCCTTCATGACCAGGTCCTTCTTGAGGTTCTCCAGGCTGCCCGCCTTTTCCATCTCGCGAGTGCAGTCGACCAGATTCTGGAGCTTGTACAGGAACCACTTGTCGATCTTGCTCAGTTCGTGAACACGATCGACAGTGTAACCCTCGTGCAACATAGCTTGACCGACTGCCAACCATCGACGATCAGTTGGGTTGGCGAGCTCGAAGTCGAGATCGTCGAACTTGCCACCCTGGAAACCAACGAACCCGGGATCGACTTGTCGAATAGCTTTCTGGAAAGACTCTTCGAATGTACGACCGATAGCCATGACTTCGCCGACAGACTTCATCGCACTGCCGATGTCTCGCTTAACGTGCTGGAACTTGGCCAGATCCCATCGCGGAATCTTGGTGACGATATAGTCGAGAGAAGGCTCAAAGTTGGCTGTGGTCGTCTTAGTGACGGCATTAGGCAATTCGGGAAGACTATGGCCCAGTCCAATCTTGGCGGCGGTGTAGGCCAAAGGGTAGCCCGTAGCCTTGGAAGCGAGTGCGGATGATCGAGACAAACGAGCATTAACCTCGATGACTCGATAGTCAAGGCCATCGGGCTGCAAGGCATACTGGACATTGCATTCACCAACAACGCCGAGATGACGGACAATCTTGATGGCGGCGGATCGCAACATGTGATACTCTTCATCACTCAGGGTCTGACTGGGCGCAACGACAATTGAGTCACCGGTATGCGTGCCCAAGGGGTCGAAGTTCTCCATGTTGCACACAGTAATGCAGTTGTTGTTGGCATCGCGAACAACCTCATACTCAACCTCCTTCCAGCCCTTGAGCGATTTCTCCACCAAGATCTGGGGCGACAGGGTGAGAGACCGGGCGGCCATGTTGCGCAGCTCCTCTTCGTTGTTGGCGAAGCCAGAACCGAGACCACCCAGCGCATAGGCGGCGCGAACGATGATAGGATAACCAACTTTCTGGGCTGCGTCAAGAGCCTCTTCGATCGTGTTCACAGCAATGGAGTGGGCAATAGGGATGTCGATCTCGTTAAGAGCCTTGGCGAAAAGGTCTCTGTCCTCGCTGAGCTCCAGGGTGTGGACACTGGTGCCCAGGACCTTGACTCCATAGCGCTCGAAGATGCCCATGCGCTGCATCTGCACACCCAGATTCAGCGCGGTTTGGCCACCGAAGGACAAGAAGATGCCATCGGGGCGTTCGCGCTCGATGACATAGGTCACGTATTCGGGGGTGACGGGGAGGTAGTAGACCTCGTCGGAAAGCACGTGAGCGGTCTGGATGGTAGCGATATTGGGGTTTATGAGGACGGAGGCAACTCCGGCCTCCTTCAGGGCCTTCAAGGCTTGAGAGCCTTTACATAGATCGCGTCAGCACCAGAATCCCCTGAAGCATGGAGGAATTCGTAACCGCGGCGCATTTTGAGCCCAGGATTTTCGCAATGCGATTGGGTTCATGCATAAAGAGAGATGCGACCTACCTGAATAATCGAACTCTCCGGCCTGTCCAATGGCAAGACCACCACTTCCAATAACCAGGACTTTCTTGACATCGACAATGTCTCTCGGCTTGATGATACCGCTCTCAATGTATGCCTTGGAGCTGGGAGCCTCCTGGATGGTGGCAGCGCATCGAACCGCCGAGCACGACAGGGTGCGCTTCTGAAGCAGCTCCGATGTTCGGCTTTGGGCCAGCAACTTGGAATAAGTTGGAGCAGTTACTGTGGTCAATTGCCTTCGGGGGAAGAGCCGTGGGCAGTCGGCGGCCATGTCGAAGCAAAGCAGGCCCCCGGCCAGCCAGCTTGGTCGAGAAGGCCATGGCGGGAGAAGAGTATATGCGAGAAGAACACAGCGACTCTCTCTATGGGAGCTGGTCAGGAGCTTGGGTCACCGAGATATGTTAGGGAGGGACAAGGTCTCGAGCGACCGACTGGAGACGCAATTGCTCCCAATTGAGGTCAAAGGCTTAGGAGGGAGAGGGTTGAGGTGTTGAGAAATGAACAGGAAAATGATTCCTCTCCTCCTCCGACTATAAATTTAGTGTAGGTATGAGTCGACGGCCGATTTGCCAGCCCTGGACAGGACAGGATAGGACAGGATAGGCTTTGACATGAAATTTAGTGGGACGCGATAACGATAGTGGTTCTTGTCGCGATGCAAGTTGCTCCAGGGCAGCTAGGTCCAGCTGGTACCAGTATGTACCTAAACCTACAGATCACCTAGTGTAGGTACATCCAGCAATGGACCAGTCACGTCGGGGTCCGATTTCAAAAATCTTTCTGGCGCAATAGCACTAGAAAACCCCCACTACTAGCAGCAGATGATAGCTGGGAAATAAGGTAGCTGCCCGCAAAGCAGTAACCAGTGGGATGAATGGGGGAACCACTCGTGCCACATCCCCATTATGACTGGTCAGTTGTCATCCCCCCCCCCCAAAGCTCTGCTGCGATTGCGGAGCGCGCAAGGCTGATCGTGCAGCAAGAGTTTTTTTTCTTCCTTCTCCCGTCCCTGGATGAAGCGGCTCAAGTCTACTCTTGCTCGAGTTACCACTAATTCGCGCACATACTACTTTTGATCCCATTAGGTCTCTGCCAGTGAAGAATCTTTGCCGGCGTCACAAGATTGCATACCATGCATATGCAGCCCAGTACCTCCTGGTTTGCGCTGCTACTGCTTCCTGTACCTGGCCGTTCCTGGAGCCACAAGATCAGGGTTATGAGATATGTGCCTGTCAACGCATACATAGTGGTACACCCTTTACGAGCATGGTATGGATTCAAAATGATCACAAGCATCTGAATCCTATCAAAGCTAGGATGTGTATACTCAGATTCAGCAGCCGAAATAAAATAAAACAGCTACGTAATGCAGCGTTACATCGGATTGGCTAGCTCCCCACAGTATGTTTTACTGCTGACTTATCCGGCATCACACCTGAATATTACGCAAGATTCCTATAGAGCAGAATATATTATAATTGTCGAGTATCGAGACAACGCTAAACTTAAATTAAAGGGGGTTTCACTTAAGCTTTATGTGAGCCGATGTAAGAGCATAAAGCAGCAAAGCAAATTTGCATATATATTCCTGAAATTTCTATCATCCTGCCCTGAGGTAGGTACCTACAGTAGGTACCTAACCTATCATTGGACTTTCGGACTTTCAACGGACCGAGGCTTATTAGCCGTGCCACTTAAGTTGGGCGCCGGTCACGCTTGATACTCCCAACTCCTCCTATCCTATCTGCACGGTGTCGCATTTTTCCTCCTAAGATGACTCGGAATGCTGCGGCGCCGTAACCCTTGGCGCTATTGATCCTCGTTAGCATACCGACTCCATGCGATAGGATCACTGCAACCGTTGTGGACAGCGGTCGCTATGATGGCAGGGCTTCGCTACCCATCTTGGCCGTGGGGCCTATCCCCGCGATTTGTCCCGCTCGGCGAATACCGTCTTGCAACATGACCACGGTCGAGTTTGAGTATTCTGGCAAGATGGTCCAATTGGGCATGTTATTGATCATGTCCAGTCGTGCCTGTGCCAGGAGCATGCTGTGTCCTGCTCCGAGATCTGGAGAGAAACTCTCGTTGGAATCGACAAAAGTTGCCAGAAGGCAGCCCTCCGACAAATGAGAACCCTGTGACTCAATCTCGGCTTGTTCTTCGTCCTGGGCAGGACGTTAAAAGGCCCGGCTTGTTGCGATCGGCAACATGACGGCGGCAACGGAGGTATATGAGATGTTGATCTGCACGACTGTGTATAATCCACGTCAGCTACCCGGTCTCCCCCATAGCTGCGGCGTGTTGGTGTTTATCTTTCTTCTCATGGCACTTGGTATGTCTTTCAGCCAATGACCACAGTCGGTTTTAATCGCCTCATCCCCTAACTTGGCTACCTAGGTTTTGCAATCCATGATGACACGGTTCGACGCATCATTGGACATACAGGCATTGGAGTTTTAGACATTCCCCCGTTTACGATCAGATCCGGGCGTTGCAGGTATACATGGCGGATGCGTCGTTTATCTCAGGGTTGATTGGATGCGAAAAGCTAGTGAGTATAGGCCACCCCAACGTTTTGGACGTTTTCTTGGGCAGCTCTGACCGTACTAGAAAGCGAACATATACTACTTCGGCTGTTGTCCTGGGCAAGACGGATAGATAAAAGGCCCCAATGGTTCCTTTCGAAGACTTTATATGTCTGAAAGGATTTGCATCAGTAGAGACGGCGTTGATTCCTTCCCGGGTCCATCGATATGGCGATGAACGATCACGTTTCCTGATGCGTCGATGACTGGAGTTCATTGACGATTTGTGTTCAGGGCTCTGCGACGATGCAGTGCCCGCCCATTTGTGTTCGGGGTCCATGGGTATGTGTGACGATGCACTACCGGCCCCGTCTTGAGTACATGACATGGCATCTTTGCCCCTGAGTATTTCTTTTTTGAGTTACGGTGGCCTACTCTAACGGTGCTGGTATGCCCGCTACAGTTTCCACCCTGGCTAGCTGGACCATTGACGCCAGCTAGCCTGCTAAAGGATTGAGCTGTTCGACACCATGCCTGTGCCCGCGCCTGCGTTCACGCTTGCGTAGTCATGGGTTTGGGGCGGTCCAGATGTTGTCTGTAGCATATGGAACTATTCATTTCATGCCTGCCTACATCATTTGTTCGACCACCGGTCACCACCAAGCTTGAGTTCTTTCTGAAGGAGATAAGCGCGATAGTAAGGGCCATATGCCGGAGTGGACGTGGCCGACCTCTCTCCCCTCGTTAACAGAAGGATTGAGGCACGCACACACGTCCACCTGCCGCGGCAGAAGCGACTTTGCTCCGGAGCCAGCGTCTGGGACTCGGCCCAGGAGAACTCGGCCCCTCACTCGCGACAACGGTCTGCCTTCTCTGCGAGTCGGAGAAACTGAAGGAGGTGAGGGACAAAAGCTTGCTGGGTAAAAAGGACTTTAGTTTTTCCTGGGGCTGGGCTGGTCGCGTCTCCCAGAGTATGGGAGGGAATACCCTCGGGTGCTTTCTTCCCGTCTCAAAGCCCCCGGCTCGATCGAAATGGTCATATCCATCTTTTCAAGATGTCTTGCTTTCCTGGGGCGGGGTTTCTTGAAGCCCCAGGACGTTGAGACAGGCGGACATACCCACAAGACAAAGGGGGACTCCAGGTGGTGGATCATGTCCAAGTGAGACGCCTTTGGATTCTCACATCATGTTAATAGTTGGATAGCTCTGAATTCAAACCTGACCTTGTTCCCAAATCGCTGTTGCTGCTGTACACCAGTTGAACTTGTATGATGTGATAGGCGGGAAAACGCTACAATTGATACGACTGTCAGGTTCGATCGAGTTGGTAGACGAGCAACAATTTAACCTTACCCTTGGCAATCTCAATCTTAGTCAACCCAACCATGGCTTTCACAATAACATAGCCCCCAGCAAATTCTAAATGAACACATACTTGTTTCATTCTCGCCTAATACAATTGTTTGTAATGTTACACTTGTGCAAACAGTCTTGAACTGCATCGCAGCATGACAGCTGATATACTCTCAACAAGTTCCTAACCCGCCGTAGGCCCAGAATCGTCGGAAATTATTCCTCCTCAGCTGCAACATTTCTTCACTAGTGGCATCCGCATCTAAAGCTGACCCTAACACCGCTCTTCGCTGGGATACACCTTCATGGGTGGTCACTTTAAGCCATTCGTGTTCTACTTGGGAGGGCTACCGGGACCACGGGTAAAACTGTCACAATGGCACGTGATCAGCTCAAGAATATGAGACAGAGCAACTACTTCTTGTAAACGAGGAGGAGGGTTCGTGGGAACTCACTTGTGCCACATCTGACCAAAGAAACCAGCCTGGGGCTTCTGATCGTGGAGGCTGTTGCGACGGGCCTGTGAAGAGGGGTCATTGGAGCGCTTGGATGCCATGAGACCCTCGAAGCCGGGTCCGGAGCTCTGCAGTAAGGGCAAAGGGGGTCAATGTCAGTAAAGTGGATTTTCAAGAGTTGGGCTGGAAAGGGAGCGAAAACGTCTTTGGCACGTCATGATGACGGTGGCAATGCCATGTTCACTACGAAGCCAAGTACATAGGTGTGTGCATGTGAGGATGTATGTAGAGGTATGTTTGAATCTCTGGATGTAGACGGGCTGTATGGATGGAGTTGGCATCGTCAAAATAGTACTTACTCGGCGCTTGGAGAAAGCACTGGGGTGCTCGCTTCCGGATGTTGTACGATCCATGGTGAGTGACGTGTTGGTTGGAGGCTTCTAGTTGAGTGTTTGTTATGATGTTTAGAGCTTGGAATGTATCGTCGGTCTTCTGTATGGAGATAGAAGAGAAGAGGAAAAGGGTAAGAGGTGAAGATGCGGGGGGAGAAGGGAGGAATATATGTACGTAGTATGTAGCGTAGGCTGTGTCTAGATAGGTAGGTATGTAGGTAGTGCTAACAAAAATCCCACCCGTTGTTCCTTCCGCGGATTCGGATTAGGAACCCCCTTTCAGCAATGGCATAATACTTCAGAGTTGCGCAACCGTCAAGCTACTGGCCGCCTATGAGCCTATGACTCTCTCATCAGCTCTGTCTCGGCGTTTGCTACCCAAATCCGAGCTCTTACCATCAGATGGGGGTGGAGGAAGCGATGCGCCCACTACGTTAATAACTTGTGTTCAGGTCGAGTTTCGATTCCCAGATGCGGCAGCAGATGTGCTGATCATCAGGCCGGTATCAGGCCATCAAAGGAGCACTGGTGGGATACCCCAGGCGTCAGACAAAGAAGCAACCTCAAGCAAGAGCGCCGGGCGCCTCTTGTCTAACAAACAAGCAGTATGATGACGCGCTGTACTGTAGTCCTGGCTGCATGTCAGGGTATCGCTAAAGGCCCCCATCTTGCCAGTATCCACCCCCGCAGACACTAAAAGCGGATCCCCATTCCCCAATCGTGGTAAGAGACACACCCCCGTGAGGAAACCCCTCCTTCGTGACCCTAGACCTCATTAGCACTGGCCTGACACTCTCTATAAGCTAAACAGCTCTCGAAGCGAATGAAAGCCTTTGGATTGATGGTGTCACAGGGATAGATACGGCGGAAAAGCCCATCAGCATTGACCGGACGGTATGTAGACCCTGCGATGCAAGCTACCACTGGCCTAGACCGATGCATCGCCAGATGACCTAGTTCCGACTTACGACTACGTACTATAGTAGGTACCTCTTAGTGAACTCTCCTTTATTGCACGACTAATAACTTCAAGCCAGCCTTCTACTAACCAGTCCTCGTATAGTAACCGTCTTCAGCGACTTATGAGATCACCACAAACGCAAAACTCGCACAGACAAGGGCCCGTCATACAGGAAAAGACCAAAGTGACGTCAGACCTGAAAGCGCTCCGCTCTATTGAGGTTGGAAAGGGGATAACAAAGAATATTCTCGCTTGTATTGGCATGCGGTATTATCCGGTGAAGCAAATGGCGTCCGTCTGGATCTAATATGAATAAATAAGAAGACTCTCTTTAACTGGAAATTATGTGACTTTGAATAACTTCTATGTACAATCATTACCTCGATTGGAGGAATGTAGTCCGAAATGATGGACCGAAACTACCATGGACTGGTGAGTGTCGGTGAGTAGTGGACAAGGGTCAATCTACCTCAACGAAAAATAGAAAGCGACCACGGAAAAAGTGTCGCGCTCAGAGTGAGTGAGGGGTGCTTCTGTCAAAGACAGCAAGCATTACATATAATGTCGTTAAGATACAACTGGAGGCTGACGGACATGCTAGGGTCCAAGATATTCATGACAGCCATCTACCATAGGCTACGTATGATGCTTGAGATAGACGAAAGAGCTGCGAAGAGTGTCTAGTTAGCAAAATGTTGTTGGAACAAGACACATAAAATTGGTGTGGGATGCCTCTTCAGTTCTCCAAGGTGATTGGTAGAGTCTCGTCAAAGAAGTACTCAGACAATAATGCAGAAGAGTTATCATCCGGAAAGGCAGGATACGTGAAATGAAATCGACTTACCACATGCAAGGCATATCCATGTTCATGTATGTTCATGTGTATAAGTAAGTTACCTAAACGACCGCCATATTAGCGACTGCTACAGTGGTAAACTGATGTTGTCTCGGTGATTGAGAAAGCTCTCAGGCTATTCGACTTGTTAGCAAATGCACTGCGCCAAGACGGATTCGACAAGCGACATACCTCATTAAATCAGAAGTTGTTTTTGATGTTCATTTCCCTCCATATAATATGAGACGGGATCAAACAGTGTGAATAGTGCTCATCATGTAGAGTAGGATACAAGGAAGCGGGGTGGTGTAGAATTACCTGCGAATCGCAAGTTAGTTATGTGATGCCTTGGAAGTGAATCATGCAAATATTGAGCAGTGATCAACCACAATCAGTTGACGAAATATCAACAAGAAGCCTACGCGAGCCAACCTCCACAGAGTTTGTACGCTCTGCTTTGCGGAGGAAGGTTACGATGGATTCGTTTATGTCCGCCCGTTCGTTCAAGATATCCTCATGTGAAAAGTGACAGGATGGGTTGGAGTATAGTGTGTACCTAAAGTTGATCAATAGTTAGCGAGTTGGTTCATCACTGTTATTGCATCAAAAATAGAATTTGTGATAGAATGTCAGACAAGGCTGAAACTGAACAAAATCCACATAGTATATTCGGCATGAGGAATTCCCTAGATTTGTCGGTTGTATCATCACACAAGGGGAGCCAAGGCCCAGGCTGGGAAGTGTTATGAAGAAAAAATGCTGGGTACCAACCTTTTGGAAATGACAAGTGTCGAGGACGATGCCATAACGAGGTTTCTCGTAAAAATCGCAAAATACAAACCCTACAGCCGGCATGATGTTAGCAGATATAGCAAGCAACCGTGGCAGGCGCAAGATGAATTGGGAAATTTGCTCAGGGTAATTCTAGAGTCTAGAAGATCCCCATGGTTTTGTAAGATTTGGATTGTTCAATATGTTTGTTCGTCACGGCAAAAGTGCTTTCGAAGGATTTGTGTCAGTGAGAACTTACCAAAATGATCACCAATGCAGCACTGCTACAGGCGCAATGGTGATGAAAAGACAGCAGCAGCGAGAAAAGCAGTGACTTTTGTCACATTGCCTAGTTCCAAAGTCATCTTGAGCAGACGGGAGGCTCGCGCTGGGAAGTTGTGATGTAGGAAGGGCTTGAATGCTTGGAGCTTCTGTGGAAAAGCTTGGGATTTTATTGCCCAATGCATGTCGAAGAAAAAAAAGTTAGCGGCTCAACATGTTCCGTGCCGATGGTGGGCTCAGAAAGTGGGCTCTATCGATTAGATAAGAGCGTCTCCTGCTTGCGACACGTATCTAGCTTGTCCCACACTGTTCTCCGCAGCACCGCCACAGAAGTGGCAAAGCTTACTGATGCCCTGCCAATGGGGGGCATCCGTCATGCGTTGATATGACCTCGCCTGGCACCTTTTGTTTTGTTAGCTTTTCCCAAACTCCTATCTTCCTGTTCGCCATCTTCCACAGAAAAACGAACAGGATTCACTATGGTTGCGCCTCTAGGCGGCATATGGGCTCCAACCGCTTTGCGGTTGGCCCGGCAGGCCGTGTATAAGGCGTCCAAGGTGATCCGGGCGAAACTTGCCAATACGGCTCGCCCGTTAAACACCGCCTTAGAACCAGTATTGGCGAGATCGACCCCGAGACAACCCATCCACCCAGCTGCCCTTCTGCGGCAGCAAAAGAGCCGAAGATGGAATTCTACCTCGACATACCAGAACATCAACTCAGCTGTACGTCGCTTCATGAGCACCGGCCGGCTCAGTGAGGCCCCGCGAGTCGACCGTACCAAGTTCAATACTACTCAAGTAGGCCGAGCCGTCTCCCAGTTCACCGGGCGTGCTCCGTTTGCCAGTACACTGAGACCGAACCTTACTGGAGGGGTTCTTCCTCGGACCGCCGGTGGTTACGGCCTGGGTTCCGGGCGCATCGGTGGAGCCCGGTACTTCTCCCATACGCCTGCTGCCCAAGCCCAGGTAGTAAATAACGTATCGGCTGCTGTAAGGGCATTCTGGATCTCCGGCCAGAAGGCTCAGTTTGATGGGTTGACAGAACGTGGCGAAAGACGCTACCGCGCAGTTTCGTCTCTCCAGGACGAGACAGCCCGCAAGATGACGTCGGTGTGCCGCATTTCTGCTGGCTCTTATATCGACTTCAAGTTGAACCCTACAGTCACGGCCTTGAGCCCCCTTGCTGGAGCATTCCTTATGCCGCAGCTGGGACCAAGGTTCCCGCAGCTGACGCGGCCACCCTCAACGCCGAGGGCTTCTTCGATGTCTTGTCGGTCGATTTCGGTCGTGCTCTCAAAGATCTCACAGCAACGCTCGGGGATCTGAAGAAGCTAGCTGCCCTTGGTGACCTGCCTATACAGCTGGAAAAGGGCCACATAATTCGAGTCAGATTCCCAGGCGTCGACGCTGATACTGTCGAGACGCTTTGCGACGACCTGGAGATTAGCCGAGGCATAGTGGGGCAAGATGTGGGTTTTGAGGCTGAAGCTGGCGTCACGATGGCACTAAAGTTCCCCTTCGCGCCCGGTGCTAATGAGCAACACTCGCTGACGCTCACGTCGGCCGGCGGCTCGCTGCTTTCTCTGGGTAGCTTTCCGGACGAGTATGAGCTATTCGAAGCGTTTAGCGAGGTGGAAAAGAATTCATGGCTAGCATCTTCTGAGCCTGAGGGATATGAGAGTATGTCCCGCCGATCAGTTCGGGTGAGCACTGTTCGGAGGATTTCGAGGGCTTGCAAGGCGTTTATCGGTTCTTGGAGGAATGCGATCGGGCCCAGGGAGGGTTTTGATATTCAAACATGGGCGATCGTATGATTGTAACATGCTTCTTGCTTGGTGACTTATTAGCGATGGAACCACGCTCTTTTCAACACCACTCTCGGGCTAGCTAGAATGAGAACTTTCCTTTATGTACCTCGTCATATTCTTAACCTGACTTACATTGCAATCTTGGTCCTCCATCTCGTGCCCTTTGAGATGGAGCGAACGTATGTACATTGATATCTCCATGCTAGAAACACAAGGTTTGTACTGCGTTGACACACCCACTGCACAATACCAAGGCTGCAATAAATGCTTCCCCATGTTCAGAAGATAAAGACAGGACTGACTTTAAGCTTCAGGTAATTCATAGATTACCAGACTAACTGTACATATTCATTTTATTTCGAGAAACGCGAGATGCTTATGTCATATCCACTTATAGGAAATCTCGATATACGCATATTCACATACATAGCTAAGTGGGGTCTAAGGCAATCCGTAGATACTCGAAATTTCATATTGCTGTCGAAGAATGAGAAGCCCAGCATACCGTGTAACAAGACCACGATACTTTTTCTATATTGCCCTTTTCTGAACTGGGCATCTTTGTGTGAAGCTAAATTTAACCATTTTCCGTCACAACCTCACATTCTTACAGAAGGTTTCTCAACAAGTCCGCCATATAATTTTTTCCTTGCATCCCTATATTCATCGCGAATCACTTTGTCCAATCACGTAACCTGCCCGGGGCACATCCTTGGCTTCTGATAAACAGACCATGGCGCCACTGCCATTTCAATTCTTGTGTGCCTTGGGCCAGGATGGCATCCTATGCGCGTCAAGAGGAGATATGCTCTACACATTTGGTGCAGATTGCTCGCTGATCGCAGAGCACTCCCTCGGCGCTCGTCCGGCCGCCACCTCCACGGAGGGCGCAAAGGAGGAAGAGGAGAAGCGCACCCAGGCGCCGCAGAACGGATCATCAGAGGCCACGTCACAAGCACAGGGAGTAGAAGGCAGCGAGGCCGCTACACCGCCACCCAAGCGCCGGAAAGTCGGATCTGAGGCGGCCGTTTCTTCTGCCCAGCCGGCGGCTGGAATCGACCAGGCACAGCAAGCCAACGGCAGCCAAAAGAGAAAGAATGCGGAGAAACCAGTCGAGGCTACGGAAAAGTCCTACGCGATCTTACTCAAGGCTACCAGCAACGGTAGCCATGTGGTGGTGGTGACTGGTGGTAACAAAACCGTCTGCGTACTCGAGCATGACGGCAAGGGCATCTTACTGAACTCAGTCAAAGGTGAGTACTCCCCCTAACATGCCCAGCGCGAGATAGATAAATCATCTTTTGAACCCAATTAACATGGTCGCAGGCAAATGGTCAAGCGTCCCTCCGGCATAGCACTCACTGCGGACGGCGAGAAGACCATCCTGGTGGCTGACAAGTTCGGCGATGTCTACGCTCTGCCCCTGATCCCATCCGCCGACGACTCGCTGGATGAGGGCGCCGCCGCTCTCCAAGAGTCAACACGTCTTGCGCGCAAGGGCGCGAACAACCTGACGGTCCACACCCAGCGTAACCTCAAGGCCCTAGAAGAGCAGGCCCGGCAGCGCGCGGCCAAGCAGCAACAGAAGGAGCAGCAGAAGGAGACCGGGCCGACCTTCAAGCAAGATCTGCTGCTTGGTCACGTCTCCATGCTGACCTCTGTGGCTGTGGCCTCGGCAGATGGAAGGTCCTACATCCTGACCGGCGACCGAGACGAGCATATCCGGGTGTCTCGCGGCATACCCCAGGCTCATGTCATCGATAATTTCTGCCTCGGCCACACGTCCTTCATCAGCACCATCTGCCTCCCCCAGCCCGATCTCCTGGTTTCAGGCGGTGGTGACAGTGAACTCTATGCCTGGGACTGGAAGGCCGGAGTATTGAAGTCAAAGGTGGAGTTATTGCAGCATGCAAAGAACGAGGCAAACGTAGACGGGGACAAAATCGCTGTCACGGGCTTGTATCCCTACAATGTCGCCGGAGACGCTGGGTTGCTCATGGCGGTATGCGAACGGTAAGACATTCCATCTCTAACCAAATGCATTTCTTTATGGGTGGGTGGCTAACATTTTACCTTCTCCCATCAGCGTCAAGGCAGTTTTCGTCTTCAAGGTGCAAGATGGCAAGTTGACCTATGTGGAAACCATCAACTTAGCCGGATACCCTCTCGACGTTGCTTTTGTCCAAGTTCCCGGCCAACAGAGCAGAATGGTTGTCAGTCTCGATCAAGATATAGAAGGACCCAGCTCATCCTCTGGCCTGTACGTGCATCTGCTAGGCAGCGAGGGGCAGCAGCAACCGCCGGTGTATCCGAACCCTGAGGGAGGCCGCATCGACCTGTCACGCCCAGAGGTCGAGAAGATCCTCTACACTGTTGGGAACCTGCGGAAGACAGAGTTCGACGACGTTACAGCCGGTGGGGACCAGGTCGCTGCAGGTGAAATTGAGGAGAAACTCGCCCAATAAACCTTTGCCCGATAAACTGTTGAAAATCGCTAGGAACGCCGAGGAAGTATTTAAGGAGAAGGAGGGCGGAGCACCCGCTCCGGAAGCTGGGGAGAACAAGTCCGGCGCCCCACAGTGGCATGATTTGACTTGCTTGCCATTGATACATACATGTCACGACAGTGAAAGAAAACGAGGATTTTACACCACTTTATCATACCACCCACCTCTTGAGTGATGCCTTCGTGCTTCGCTTTTCCCTATAAGATCTGTAGCGCCCTCTCTGTTAGCTTTCCAGCAAAGCAATCATATCCATCCTATTCTGGACTTGAAATCATGTGGAACAACAGCAAAATCATGCCGTGCCCGTTTCGCATCTCCCTCACGCCTTGAACCGGGATATTACCTCCGGCCGAGTGGGCCTACATAGATTCGTCTGGACCTGTTGAGAGTCAACCATCAAACCTTTCCAAGGGTATACATGCAGGCATTCGCACCTGATAGTACACCATGGAATTACCCGTCTTCCAGATCCCTGCCACGATATACAAGATGACGGGAAGTCGCGAGATCCTCCACCAAACCTACGATTCCTCTCCATGCACAAGGCAGGGATTCAGCAGCTCCTCTTGTCACGCATAGGAGCAAACTCTCCTAAACCCACCACCTGCGTGAAAAGACAAACACGCGGTCTTTGATTTTCATCTATATAGCTTGGATCAAGTCACCCAGGGAGGGAAACACGCATCAGTTGTGAGAAAGCAGTTCAGGCAGAAAATAAGTTGATCCCATTTGCTCTATCACCTCTAAACGCCAAATTCCGAGGTCGCATTACCCATTGCCAATTGACACGGCGCTCTAAGGGTGATGCAAAGCAGAAAAGACTCGATTGCAGATTAATAGAAGCCCAGCACCATCGCATCCGCAGGACTACGTGCCGCCAACGATGCACTCGATGGTCTCAGCCCCGTCCATATGTGGCAGTACGTTAATACCCCATTTCCGTCGCTCATAAAGTCAATATGCAGGTGACAAGCCCTCGAATACTCCGTCATAAAATCATCGCGCCATATATGCTGTCCTGCCCCCGCTGGCTGCTTCGGATATCCTGGGCCATTCGGACAAGTCTAATGCCGGTATTGTGAAGGGTTTAGGGATCAACAGCACCGAGCTCCAAGAAACTCGGGACTGTTGGATAACAACCAGGTCAAGACAGTTTACTGGGATGCGCACTGAACACGCTCAGCGCCAGGATGGCCATCCTCATCCTCGTCTTCGTCCATGCTACCCGACCCGAAGACTCTTGCCTGTGACTGCTGGTCCATATCCTCGAGGTCGGCAGAATCAGTCATAGCATCGGCCGGGGGAACGGCCTGCAAAGCGGGAGCGGGAAGAAGCTTCTGGAGAGCCTCGTATGCAGCTGGGTCCTCGCTCCAGCCCTTCTCTGGGAATTTGACGGCGAACTGGATGTACATGTTGCCGAAGTCGTGATGGCGCGGCGACGGCATACCCTGACCACGGATCATCTTGACAGAATCTAAGATGGTCATTAGTAAAGTTTGGACTTCACGATAGCGGGACTACTTACCAGGAGCAATAGCCTCGCCAGGCATGATATCAACACTCAACCAGCGTTCATCGAGATGTTCGATGTAGATGGTGCCGCCGGCCAACGCCGTTACGAGCTCGATTTCGCAACGGTACAGAAGGTGGTCTTCCTTGCGGGTGAAGCGTGGGTGAGGCTTCTGCTCAATCTCGAAAACCACATCACCAGCCTGGACGCCAGGGGATTGATCGCCCTCGCCACGGAACTCCACCTTGGTACCGCTCCGGACACCACGGTCAACGTGGACGTGAAGAACTTTGCGGTCGACGATGGTCTTCTTGCCGTTGCAGCCCTTGCAACGGTCCTTCTCCTTGATAATTTCGCCTTCGCCGTTGCAGTCGGGGCAAACAGTCTGGAAACGTTGGATCATGGGGCCCATCTGTCGCATCATCGTCTTCATACCGTGGCCATCGCAACCGGGGCAGCGCTTGACAGCGCCCTCCTTTCCACCGCGACCCTCGCACTTGGGGCAAATAACCGACCGTTGCAGGGCGAGCTTGGAGATCTTGCCTTTGTAGACATCCTCGAGCGAGACCTTGTGTGTGTGGTGGATGGTGCGGGCCTTGGGCGGACCGCGGTTCTGCATTCCACTGAACATGCCACCGAGGCCACCTCCGAAAGAGCCGCCACCGAAGAACTGAGCGAACAGGTCCTCGGCGGCCATGCCGCCGGCGCCAGCACCACCTTCTAGGCCAGCCTCACCATACTGATCGTAGAGCGCGCGCTTCTGTGAGTCGGACAGGACCTCGTACGCATGCGACACCTCCTTGAACTTCTCTTCGGCATCAGGGTTGTGTGCGTTCTTATTACAGAGGTGGGTTAGACAGATAAAGCTAAGAGGTTATGGCTCATGGTTGCGCATACCAGGATGATACTTGAGCGCGTTCACTTTGTATGCCTTCTTGAGCTCTTGCTCAGTGGCTGTGGGAGCAACCTGTTAGGTGTGCTGTCAGTACTCTGGTATGTTGATAAAGTGCAGCGTAGAGATTGGGCAAGGGTGTGGAAGACGTACACCCAGGGTGTCGTAGAATTTGGTCTCTTTAACCATTTTGTCGATCTTAACCGGCGCTCAATGTGATGTTTGGGTGAACGGTGGTAGAGAGTGTATAGATTGAATGCGAGGTATCCGAATGATCGGCTGCACAAATCCTCGGGATTGATCGAGGTCTTCAAACGCCAGTCAGCAACTCCAGTCTATTGTAATCAACGGAGGACAGGTAAGTAGGAGGCCAAGGGCATTTAATGCCAAGAGGAGATGTATCGACGAACGACGGGGAAATACAAGATACTACCCCACGCTTGCGCAAAACGTCCCCCAGCGTTTCTTGCTTGGGCCCCTCGGTGGCAGCAGTACGCCGCAAGACCAAATCCACCGGGCGCTACAAATGCGACGAAGGGATAAATAACTAGTGGAGGAGAGACAGACGGTAACTAGGGAATGGCATACATACCGGTGAGTAGGAGTGCTATGGAATGGGACAAGCGACAATGCGATCCAAGTCAGACTGCGTGGACTGGTTGAAATAGAAAAGTCGAGGGCGACGCTGGTCGAAGGTTCCAGGCACAGACGATGAAGTCAAGTGGACAAAGGGTAGCCGGAGACTGGTTGGCAGTAACACGACGTAGTAGAAGTGGGAGGAGGGGAAACAGGAACTGGGAGAGGAAGAGGAGACAGAATCTGGTCGACGACCCCGTGTATTAGCAATGCGAAATGCCGAAAGCAGTTGATGTTGTTGCCTTTTCTCTTTTCGCCCTCTTCAAGTTTCCGTCTTGAATACTTGTAATCGGTTGCTTGCCCACCGAGAAGGCTGAAAATCCATACGACACGGACCTCTCGATAGAATCCGATGGAAATCGAATCTCCAAGGTACTGCGCAAGTAGAGCTGACAAGCTTTTGCCGTGGAATCCGCTGGAATTTCGCCGCACGTCTACCTGGTAGTACTTGATGTTTTGGGGGGTCTAGAACCAGGAAGACGCTGGGTGGGGCCTGCGCGCTGGGCCGTATGGAAGAACCTTTTCGACATGCCTACAAGATACAGCCAACAGCCATGCACTCAAGACCCTGAGAAATTGTATGTAGGATATCTAGGATAGGATCTAGGCACCTATGGCCGCATGCAGCACCTGAATCATTTACCGCAGTTCCTGTCCACAGCACGCCTTGCTGGGCTGCCTACCAGAAGCCTGCCTGTCCATCTCACCTAAAACTAGGAAAAGGCCTGGCAGCCTAGGTAGGTTTATTGATTGGCGTCATAACACTCCGTACCTAGGATTCTCTACTTACGGATATCGTCTTCGATGTTTTCTCTCCTTCTCTCTTTCTTGTCAACGATCAAAGCCGAACTCTTCTGTATTCTTGTTTTATTCTCGCAAATCTGGCATAATTCTATAGCATGAGAGCGCTGACTCAATGATTGAGATACGAATACCTGAGGCGTGGGGATTTCTTCAGCACGATGTCTACAAGCCTATAGACCAGACCTAAAGCTCGAATGCTATGAGGACCGGACAGACCCCAGTGTCTCCATCAAAGCCCTAGGTTGATTCTGGGCAACTGCTTACCTGACAAGCTGACTGATGGTACAAAAGGATTTCTGCTTGGGCGAGACCAATGCGTGCTGCAATGCACAAAGCAGTGAGATTGACTAATACGACAAGGATGCTGTTGTTGTAGTAGGTAGCAAGCAGCAGGAGACAGGCAGGTTGTGTACCTACGTAAGGTATGATGTGGCGCAGCTGATAGTTCCCGAAAGCTCCAACCAGCTGAGCGTTGCGTAGCATTCAGTGGTCGTATGCCTGCCGTACAAGCGGCCAGAAGGCATCGTGGTCTAAATTGTTTCATTTACATATCATCTTCTGCTGTTTACGTTTGTCCGAGTATTACTCCAGCCTACGTCCGTAAATTTCCAATATTCGAGACACCAATTGGATTGGCCCTACTGTTCTCGTAGCATCACACCAAGACAATTGCACCCTCGGAGCTCCTGGGCTATGTTTCCGGACCCTCGTCCATGTCGACCAGGACGACGATAGGATACAATAACACCGACCTCGATTACTAACCTCCGTCGCCCCCAAGAGCCTCAGGTCACGAGCCCCAATTGGCCATCCATCATGGCGCAACTCCTGCAAGACCTGATATACTCCTTCGGCAATTGCCTGAACTGCTTCCCCGGCTCGCCCACCCTCAAGATCAACAGCCGCTCCTTCAAGATCCTGCGCCTGCTGGGCGAGGGCGGTTTCAGTTATGTCTACCTCGTGCAGGACACGGCGACGGCCGAGCTTTTCGCCCTCAAGAAGATCCGCTGCCCCTTCGGCGCCGAGTCGGTCCAGCAGGCCATGCGCGAGGTCGAGGCCTACAATACCTTCGCCCACAGCCCGGCCGTCATCCACAGCGTCGACTACGCCATCGCGAGCGAGCGCAACGACCCCGGCTCCAAGACGGTCTACGTGCTGCTCCCGTACTACCGGAGGGGCAACCTGCAGGACATAATCAACGCGAACCTGGTCAACCACACCCAGTTCCCCGAGAAGAAGCTCATGATCCTCTTCCTCGGCGTCTGCAAAGCCATGAAAGACATGCACCAGTACCAAGCGCCGGCGGGTGGCGAGCGCATGGAGGCGGGCAACCCGAAAGCAGGCGATCCGGAGGAGGCGGCGGGAAGGTCTTCCAAGGGCAAAAACAAGCGGAATAAGGCCATGGCGGCTTCTGACGCCGACGACGAGACGGAACAGGCCAGGCCGCTTATGGTGGACGAGCAGGTCGCGGGGTCTGGTGAACACAGGTCATATGCGCATCGCGATATCAAGCCAGGTGAGTTGTACTGCCCCCTGTTAATGGGGGACTGCTACAGAGAAAGTGTTTTCCGTTGACAGAGTTACAATTACAGGCAACATTATGATCGACGACGACGGAGAGCAACCCATCATTATGGATCTCGGCTCCCTTGCTGAATCGCCCATAGTCATCACTTCGCGCTCTCAAGCGATCGCCATGCAAGACACGGCGGCCGAGCACAGTACCATGCCCTACCGCGCCCCGGAGCTGTTCGAGGTCAACACGGGCGCCGTCATCGACACGAAAGTCGACATCTGGTCACTAGGTTGCACGTTATACGCCTGCCTGGTCGGCAAGTCACCGTTCGAGATGCGCAGCGACGAGACGGGCGGCAGCCTGAGCATGTGCGTGCTCGGCGGCGACTGGCGCTTCCCCGACGAGGGCCCCAAGGCGCAGAAGAAGGGCAAGCAGACGGTCGGCGCCCCTGCTGCCGCCGCCGAGGACGCCATCAGCGAGCCGATCCGCCAGGTTGTGAGGAAGTGCCTCAAGGTCGAACCCAGCGAGAGGCCCGACATCGACGAGTTAATATTGATGGTGGAAGAGGTTGTGGACGAGCTATCGGAAGATGAGGGTGTGTAAGTCAAGATTACGGGGGCCCCCCCGTATAACGATGTTTTCATATTACGACTGTCTGTGTCTTTTCTGGTGTATGTATGATACCTCTTGCTCTTGTCATATAAGTGTGCAGCCCACCGATGATGTTGGCAGGCGAGAGCGCCGTCATTATTGCAATGTACAAAGCCCCTTATTACCCGGGAGCCTTGGCCCGTACATTAATTAGACTTATACCCTTAAACTCGCCCGTCCTTCGAATATTCTCCAGTTTTGAACACCTTTTTCAGGTGCCAGCCACACTCTAGGCCGCTGATGCGCGGCTGGCTTGTTGTCAAAGAGAAGACATTACCATATTGCGACAATCCCCTTCCTTCCTTCCCCATCGCTGCCCGTCTCTCGCCATGTTTACCAGCTGCTACCGGTCGTGTTTGCAGCATTGCTCACTATAGTTCCTCCTATCCCACTCCACCAGCATTCGGTATATGATTGATTTATACAGAGCCCTCAACTCGTCTTTGTCTTCGGTCTGTATGGAGAGGAAGGGGGAAGTGGTGAGGCTGTCTGCCTTGTGGTATATATCATCTTTACTTGGCGGGATAAGAGATGATGGCATTATTGGTATGGTGTATAAGTATGGATGCTGCTGGATGTTATAATAGCAGCAATAGTGGATGTATATGTGGCAAAGTCCCGCCGGAGGCTGTGTTGTGTGTATGTGTGTATAAGCCGTGAAAGGGAAGTGAGTATTATGTGTTGTAGATGTCGAATTACGTAGAATCGGTAGGTAATTTGCAACTTTTCACCCATGGTGCTATGGATCACCCGGGTGTGGGCGAATACTATTCATATATAGATCAGCATGAGAAACATATTTACCAGAGAGCAGGCGCAAGTCATTGGCGGTGGCATTTGTCATTTCTACAGGATTTGGAAATGTTGAAACGGCACGCTACAGTATCTATCGTATGAACATGGATATCCCACAGGATCTGCACTAATCAGGCACAGTTTGCATGACCTGCATGAGCACTGTATTGCTGGAGGATGTCTGGGTGAAGATGCACAGTGCGTATAGATATCGATATTGATGATATTTTCCAAAACACACTCCCCTTGCAGACCGGTGCGAAACAGTCGCTATAACACCATGACCCCGGCTTCCCGAGTCGTCAACCTCCCTCACCTGCACTGCTGCTAATAATAACAACCAAATCCGTTGCCCTCTCACTTGCCGGGAATAGCTCTATTCGGAGCCCTGCCGAACCCCGCTTGGGGGACCTTTTCTCCCTCTTTTTTTCCTTCGGAATTCCATTTCCTCGGGATGCGCAGGTGCACGGCTCGCACGACTGAACAAGGCCTGCTGGAACTGCTCAGAGTCACACCAGTGGTGTGCTCTAACAACCTCGCCAGGGGCCCGGCCGTTGCGTACCGGCGCAATGCCAGATCTGACTCCTACGCGAGGCCGCGTCTTCCCCAGATCGGCCGGCAGCGGCAGCTTGGGGTGGCCAGTAGCATACAGACCCGCGGCAAGAAGACCAAGACTACGGTGAACCTGGCAGATCTACCACAAGGGCCCCTCATGCCGCTTACACCTACCCCTACACCATCCGTGTCTGGGGAAGATGATGTGGCGGAGGAAGACGAGGGCCCGGCATACCCAACCGTGGTGCTGCAGGCAAGGAGGAACATGCAGAAGTTCGAGAACTGTGTGTTGCTGACGCGCGTTGGCGGCTTCTACGAGCTGTACTTCCAGCACGCCGAGGAATATGGGCCGTTGCTGAATATCAAGGTGGCCCAGAAGAAAACCAGTGCTGGACCTGTCCCCATGGTACATTATCCCCGAACCTTCCTTGGCCGCGTCTGGCCAGAGAACAACTGTAACCTGATGACAATTTCTTTTAGGCTGGCTTTCCATTCTTTCAGCTAGACCGGTTTCTCAAGGTTCTGGTCCAGGAGTTCAACTGCTACGTTGCCATCGCCGAGGAGTTTCCCAATGACGCAGGTGACAGAGTCAAGACGAACGGGCTTATGCATGACAGAAAAGTGACACGTATCATCACGCCAGGTACTTTGATCGACGAGAACTTCATTGACCCTTTTGCAAACAACTATGTAATGGCGATCCATATCCCTTGCGCCGCTGGGGAGGACGGGCTTGACAGCATTGTAGCCAAGCCCAAAACCGAAACCCCCAGAGATGAGAGGGCGCCCGCCTCTTCTGAACCTGTAGGCTTGGCTTGGCTGGATGTCTCCACGGGGCAGTTCTATACCCAGACTACTAACATCGCATCTCTATCGTCTATCCTTTCCCGCATAGGCCCACGTGAGATCGTTGTGGATGAAGCCTTACAATCAGATACAAACCACGCCCTCTCTGCAATCCTTGCCGAGGACAAGCACCTAATCAGCTACAGTCCGCATCCGGTTCCTCTCGCCACCTCGGAATGGACGCCCATGCTGGAATCGGAAATCCCACCACACACACTGAGCAGCCTGACCGACGACGAGACGCAAGCCGGTAGCCTCTTGCTGCAGTACGTCCGGGATCGTCTCATTGGCCTCAGCATGAAGCTGCAACCGCCTATACGGCACGAGAGTATGCACGTCATGACCATCGACAGGAACAGCATGCGCTCGCTGGAGATCAAGCAAACCATCCGCGACGGCGTCTTCCGGGGTAGCCTTCTGCACGCCATCCGCAGAACGGTAACGAAGAGCGGTGCTAGGCTATTGAATGAATGGCTCATTGCCCCCTCGACGTCGCTGGATACTATCACGCAGCGCCAGGACCTAGTGGAATACTTCCTGAAAAACCCGGACTTGCAGGACGAGATTATACAACTGTTGAGAAGGAGCCACGATTCCCAACGTCTCGTGCAGAAGTTTGCTTTCGGCCGCGGCGACCCAGACGATCTCATCGGCCTTGCCAATACCATCAAGACAACCGAAGGAATCGTCAAGCTGCTCAAATCTGTTTCGAAGCGAGATCGGAACAATAGTTGCTTCGCGGACATGCTGTCCCGGATAAACACCACCAAGGTCTCCAAACTCGCTGACCGCATCCGCGATTCGATCGACGAGGAAGGCATCTTCCAGAAGCACGAGCTCGAGGACCAAGAGACGTCCCAGCTTCTCTCTCTCGCCGAGGGCATCGTGTCGTCCGAGGGCACCAACGAGGAGGCGGCCGCGCTCCTCCCAAGAGCCCCAAGCTCCGCAAGAAGCCCGCGACCCCTGCCTCAATCCGCGACCACTACGCCGACGACAACCAGTCGTTCATTATGAAGCCCGGCGCCAGCCCGGGCCTCAGCGACCTCCACGCCGCCCTCGAAGCCCTGCTGACCGAGAAGGCAGCGCTGACCGAGGACCTCCGCGCGCGCTTCGAGGCCGCCAGCCTCACCCTCCGCTGGACGCCCAACCTCGGCCACATCTGCCACGTCAAGGGCGTCAAAGACACGCGGCGGCTTGCCGACATGGCCCCCAGCCTGCCCGCCCTCTCGTCGAGCCGCAGCACGCGCACCTTCCACGCGACCGAGTGGACCTCGCTGGGCCAGCGCATCCACCAGACGCGCTTCCAGATGCAGACCGAGGAGGCCCGCCTCTTCTCCGAGCTGCGCGCCCAGGTCGTCCTGCACCTCGTCCGCCTGCGACGTAACGCCGCCGTGCTCGACGAGCTCGATGTCACCACCTCTTTCGCCCGCCTCGCCGCCGAGCAAGGGCTCACGCGTCCCCAGCTCCGCGACGACAGCAGCGAGAACTCGGCGGCGACTCTAATCATAGGTGGCCGCCATCCCACCGTCGAGGGCGGCCTGTACGAGCAGGGGCGCACTTTCACCTCCAACGACTGCCTCGTCGGCGTGTCCGGTCACGGCCGGCTCTGGCTCATCACGGGGCCCAACATGGCGGGCAAGAGCACCTACCTACGGCAGAACGCTCTCATTACGATACTGGCCCAGGTCGGCTGCTATGTCCCAGCCCACCACGCCGAGCTCGGGATAGTCGACGCCATCTTCTCGCGTGTCGGTTCAGCAGACAATCTCTACCGGGACCAGAGCACCTTCATGGTCGAGATGCTCGAGACAGCCCAGATTCTGCGCGCGGCCACGCCGCGGTCTTTTGTCATCATGGACGAGATCGGCCGAGGTACAGCCCCTGATGATGGGACCGCTGTAGCGTTTGCGAGTCTGCATCATCTCGTTACCATCAACAAGTGCCGCACATTATTCGCCACACACTTTCATTCGTTGGCTGACATGGTCAAGGAGCGAGATATGCATATCACGACGGGCGGCCACGTGGAGATGTATTGTACAGATGTGGAGGAAGATGGTCAAGGTGGATTTGTCTACATTCACAAGCTACGGAAAGGCATAAACAGGGATAGCCATGCGCTGAAAGTCGCACGTTTGGCAGGAATCCCGGAGGCAGCCATCGCTGTGGCCAAACAGATCTTAGAACACCAAGCCGATACAGTAGGCTTGGTGAACACAACAAGCGACGCAGAAGGACGGCCTCCAGGCGCTGTAGCATAGATTTATGTAATAGTACCTGTATACTTCAAAACAGATCAGCAATGTATTCTGTAAATAGTGTTTCGACAAATGCATGAAGTGATAGAATTGTGTCTCATATAGTGTTGAATGTTTGTCATCAAGTGAGTTCAGGGTTAAAAAGCTCTTGAATTTTTATTGAATCTTCGACGGGAGGAAGGTGTTGGAAAAGTCAAATTCGACATACCTTTTAATGAAGCCATACTGCAAGACACCCTTGGTCTAATCAGCAGTCACTGTATCACATTGCGCATAGTTCTCCTCATAAATGGCCGTCGTCGTGATGGGAAGCGTACTCAATTACCATGTGGCAATCCTATGAAACGCCGATTTTCGTATCTAGAATCTCGTAAAACCATCTGATACCCAGATTCGTGTTGATCGTAGACTTCGTTCTCATGCTAAAGCATTTAACCGCTGCGAAAAAGGTCAGTTTTTGGGTATATTTCCAAAGGTTGGTTTCAACATACAAGAGATCACCGAAACCGCCACCATCCTCATCGGACTCCTCATCCTCGGAGTCATCCTTCTTGGTCTCAGCAGCGCCAGCAGAGGCACCAGCGTCACCAGAGGCACCGGCGGCGGGAGCAGCGGCAGCGTAAGCGTCGGGGTTGGCAATACGGTCCTTGAGCTCATCAATGGCGGCCCAGGAGTACTCGGTCCCAATGGCGATGGCCATGAGGTTCTTGTAGCCGTTGAAGAAGCTGTGCATGACCGAGGGCAGGGTGGGGAAGTTGATGGCCAGAGAGACGGCGGCAATGGTGGTGATGGCGCTCGAGAAGGACTTCAGGAGCTGCTCCTCACCGACATCCAGAACCTCAGGAGGGAAGGTGTTGCCCTGGTCGTAGACCTGAACAACGCCCAGACCGTAAGTGAAGGGAGATATGTTCAGCATGTTGAGCAGGGTAGCCTCGGAGGCACCGACCTTGCTGCCAGCCTCAACGAGCTTGAGGTCGCTGGTGATTTCAATGGTACCACGGGCAATCTTGGTGGGGACACCGAGGGCCTGGAAGAAAGAGGTCTTGCCAGGTTCCATACCAGTGTTACCAGCGGGGATGTAGACATCGGCGGGGGCGACGGCACCGGCACGGGCAGGGGCGGCGACCTTGTTGGCCAGAATCTTGTCGCGGATGTCCTTGAGGTCACCGTTGGTGAAGACGAAACCGATGTTGCCACGGATGTGGGGCAGGAGACGCTCGTACTCGGGGGAGTCGGTGATGAAGGTCTTCAGGGCACGGCGAACCATGGTGTTCTTACCCATCAGAACGACAGCCTCTCCGCGGAGAGACTGACGCACTTCGTGCATCTGCTGGGAGCTGACATTGTCAACGCTGTCGGAGGGAAACTGGCATTAGCATTTTGCGATCTTCCACGGCCCCGGGGCCCAATTGGAATAGTTTTGTCGGACATACCTGACGAGGAAGACAGAGTTGTATTCCTCGAGCAGCGACTTCAGCTTGCCGAAGTACTCAGACTTGTTGCCCACCATTTCTTCTTTGGTATGAAGTTAGGACTTTAAGGGCAACGGGTTTTTTATTTGATTGGATGTTGGGGGGTGTGGAATGGTGTTGTGTTGTTGTAGAGAGAGAGGGAAGAAGGAAAAGTGTAGCCGTCTCACCAACCAATGCGCCCAACATCAAAATTCCGATTTGCGTGGTGGGCAAAGCCAGGGCTTGGGTTTTTTGTTCGCGCCCCACCCTTATCAGTTTATCGCGCCTGCCAGATCAACTATTCCAGCCCTCGCATATTGCATACAAATGCGTATCTGCATACCTTTAAGGTACATACCACTCTACTCCATACTGCCCACACAGAAAAGGGCCAGTGAAAGCTCACCATCGCTTGACCCCATCACTACATGTAGATAAATCAAGATCCACGACAAAAGTGGTAGGTAGCTGCATGTACATGGCAAGAAACGCTGTTCACTATCAATTTCGTAATCCTATAATTAAAGGCCCGAGTGGTGAGGGAGGGTTTTCTGGAGCAGCGTAGCAAAAGTCTTCAGCAAAGGCCCAAAGCCTGCGCGCGTGTCAAGACCAAAAGTTTCCGTTGTTGTGCCCGTCATGTTGCCAATCTGTGAGTGCTTCTTTTGTGCGCCAACTCGTCAATCATCAGTCCGTTGTTAAATCATGCTCCTGGTCGCTTCGCTCTATAACTGCAGCCTATAGGTAGCTACCTCAAAAGGTCTGAGCTTAATAGAGAAGCTTCCGTTCTTATCCAAATCCAACTCCTCTTCGTCGTCTTCAAGAACGTTCGTCTTCCAGACTTTCTTGATATCCCACGTGCTCTTGATCGTGCCTCTGCTCTGCCCGCCGAGACTGTCGTAGACGCGGCAGATGATGCTCTGTCCCTTGCGCTTCTGGAGCTCGCCGCGGGAAACATCCTTGTCGTCTTCACCACGCTTGACGCAGTCCAGGACAAGGGAAGGATCGCCGGTCAGCTGGACGGGGTGGCTCGACAGCATGGTCTTCATATCGTCGGTTGCTGGGGCAGAGAGCACCTTCAAGGGGTTGTTGAAGTTGTGGCCGGCGCGGACTGTTGTGGCACCAAGGGATCCCTGATGCGGCAGAATCGCCCATTTAATCGTATGATGACCCATGTCAGCATGAGCATCAGGGGCCTTGGGTGCCCGCAACAAAGACAGTCGCATCAAATTACCACAAGTGGCGAACCCATATTTGCTGTCGTTGAGGACAGAGACACCGTAGCCGTTCTCCGACAGGTCCGCAAACTTGTGGCAGCATACCTCGAACTTGGCCATATCCCAGGTGGTGTTGTAGTGCGTTGGTCGTCGCACTAAGCCGTATTGTGTCTCGTATGATGCCTCGGTGTTGGTGACGTCGACGGGGAATTCAACCTTGAGGAACTTCATAGTTTCATGCCAGTCCACGTCGCAGGTCACGTCAACGAACGACTGCTGTCCCTTGAAGGCAGCACTCAAGCTGAGGATCGTCTTCATAGAACTGTTCTCGCTGATCTTGGTCTCAGTAACGACACCTACCCGGTGTTCCTTGTCTTCGTAGATCTTGGTCGGCCCGCAGGTAAGCTCTTGTCGGCTGTCGAGATGGTACACCTCGACATCCCATGCTTGCCAGTACAGAGGTTTGTCGTCGAAGATGACAAACTGGTTTGCCTTTCCGCCCTTAGCTATAACTTCACGGCCTGCCTGGCGATCGAAGAGCGAGGTGATACAGCCCTTCTCGATGGTGACGCGCAGCTGCTCATTCTGCATGACGAATACGCCCTTCTCAACTTCCTCGACTGTGACGGCTTTCTCTTCGGCTGTCTTGAAGGCCTTGATGCTAAGGATAGGGCCACTGCCACAAGCAACGCCGCACTCGGTCTCCGAAATGTCAACAACCTCCTTACGGTGCCACGGGAGCGTGTTGAGGGCAACCGCTTCGCCAATACTGGCGGGCTTTATCTCGGGAACCTTGAATAAATTGCAGATGTCCTTGAAGATGCGCTCGCCAGTCTTCGCGACTTCGGCGTATAACTAGGATGACGTTAGCATACAGGAATATTCCTGAATACGGCTGTGGCTCTTACCTCGTCGGAATCATCGTAGCACATTTCAATTGAACTGCCCGGAAGACAGTCATGGAACTGACAAAGCAGAATTGACTCCCACATCTTATCAAAATCCTTCTTGGGATACTGGTAAGACTGGTCCTTCAAGGATGCAATCGTAGCCAGAAGCTCGAGATCTTTCATCAAGACCTCAGACCGGCGGTTATTGAGCTTGTTGTTTGCCTGGGTCGTATAGGTGCCACGATGCAGCTCGAAATAGAGCTCTCCGTACCATGTGACCAACGAGGTCCCCTTGTCTTGGAGCTTATCAAAGAACTGATCGACTGTGTTACCTAAATGGACACGAGGTAACAGGCCAACCTCATCACTGATACCACGGCACCGACGAAGCTTCTCAATATGCTGCCAAGTCGGGCCGCCGCCGCCATCTCCCTTGCCAAAGACGAGCAACGAGGTATGGTCCTGGTCCATGGACTTGTGCTGAGTGACACTCCGCTTGACGTCGCCGAAGTGAGCCTCCGCGGTGTAAGTTTCAGCAGGAGGCATGTGACAAATGACTTGGCTGCCGTCCAGTGCCACCCAGTTGAAAGTGGTATGGGGGAAATTATTGATATTATTCCAGCTGAGTTTTTGGGTGAGAAAACGGTTCATGCCAGCCAAGCGGCAGAGCTGAGGGAGCTGACTCGAGTATCCAAATGTGTCGGGAAGCCAGAAAGTCTTGCAGCGCTCTCCGAAGTGGCTTTCGAAGTAGCGCTGACCGTAGAGAAACTGACGGACGAGGGACTCGCCGCTAGGCATGTTGGTGTCGTGCTCAACCCAGCTACCGCCAATGGGATGGAACTTCCCCTCCTTCACCTTGTGCTTGACGCGATCGAAGACATAGGGGTAGTATTTCTCCAGCCACTGGTACTGCTGCGCCTGCGAACAGGCAAAGTTGAGCTCAGGGTAGCGTTCCATCAGGTCGCATTGGTTCGACCAAGATCGAGCAACCTTGCGCTTGGTCTCAGCCCAAGGCCACAGCCAGCAAGTATCGATATGACAGTGGCCGATGCCGAAGACCTGAGCCTCTGTGCCACTTTCATAGACCTTGGCCGAGTCAACGTTGGCACCGATGTAGTCTTGGGCAATCTTGCGGCAACCCTTGATAGACTCCTTGTCACCAAGCTTATAGTTCTCGAGGATGGCAGTGGCGACATTCAGGGCTTTGTGCTGCTGCCATGAATCCTCAGGAAATTCCCTGGCGGCGTCACCGATGATCCAAGTATCGATCCAGAGCTGACGAGCGTCCATGTTGACAGCACAGATGTCAGCCTTCACTAGCTGAAACTGCTTGTTTGGGTCAGGAGGCTGGATGCTGTCACCTCCAGGAGCATTCCCGAACATGTGATTGCAAGCCATTTCGATATAGAAAGTGTGCTCCTTGCCATCGCGGAAAGACTTGGGGAGAATCCATTCGACACGCTCTCCCCCCGCCGGTAAGGCCTTGCAAAGGCTTGCCGTCAGCCGTCCACACCATGCCCTCATTGCCAGCATCCCACTGGAACTCCAAATGCTCCTTGTCGCACATATTGGAGGGTACTTTGATAACAATCTTGAACCAGTGAGTGGCCCAAGATGGACCGAAGCTTTCGCCCACGTTTGTAGATTGGAAATCGCCCTTCATAGCCTCTTCGAACGTGGGACGGGACAGACCCGGGGCAGCCCAGGTGGAAAGTTTGACATGAGGGTGGCCGGAAGCGATGCCTTCGTACATCATGGCCAAGAGGTTCTGCTTCTCCCATTGTCCAGTGCTGTAGAACTGCATGATTCTCTCCTTGTAGATGTTGCTGATCCGCTTGCCGACCGGGCCAGCGGCCTGCATGGGATAGGTGGCAACGGAGGCCGTGGCCTTCGCGGGCTGGGTGCGTTCACCGCCCATGATTGGAGTTCGTAGGTTGAGGAGGGACGGAAGGATGTCGAGGGGTAGGGGGTTGTCGGAGTGGTCGCTACGAGTGCGTCAGATCAGTCGGTCTAGGTAGCTAGCTCTCAGCATACGAGCAAGGTATTATTCTAGGTTATAGGTGTGAAGAATGAGGAAAGATATGGGAGTAGGATCCAAGAGAAGGATGGGCCCAAGAAACTCGAAGCATGGGCTGATTGGACCGGAAGCTATTATCGATGAGCTCAAGGTGTGCTGATAATATGTATCAGGCGAAGAAGGGAGAGAGGGACGCGAGCGACGGGCGGGGACTGGAATCTGGAGCTCGAGCTTGAGCTCCCAGGGTGCCTCGGTGCCCACAGTGGCACAGCCCAACCGAAACGGGTGCGGGGGATGATGCACTGCAAGGTCCCATGCCCACCCTAACTGCTTGGCCCCTGGTTCCTTGGGTAGTACATTTGCGGGGAAGCACTAGATCGCGACCATGTCTGGACGTCCTTGATCCCGCGCGGCAATCGGAAATGTCATCGACAGAGACGAGAAATCACCCCAAAAATGCTTACCACATGGTCAAATCTGAAAGCCGTTCTTGTCGTGATCTTGTGTTATACGATATAGGTAGGGCGGCCGGCCGAGTTAGCAACTCGAATACGTAGGTAGGGCAGACTGAAGTCGGAAGCCGGAGGTATAATGATAACAGGAGAATTTGATATCCAGAATAGCAGTTGAGGAGTGCCCATAGGAAATACCCCTGAAAAGAATGCTTCGTAGGATGCAGCAGAGGTCGGGAAGATTCAATGTATGATTGTGTATAGGGCGTTGAATACGAACAAGGCCCTGATTGTTGGGCTCATATAGGACATGCGAAACGATGGCTTGATTCAAAGCTGTCACTGACCGAAGACGCGTGGCCGCCTTTTGGCAAGCACGCCATACCCCGTCAGAGCAATCGAGGGCAGTCAGGATTAATTATGTCAGTAGCAACGGATACAGAGGCTTGTTGGGGTTGATTGTTGCTGCCATTCGTTCTGTATAGCGCGCTGTTCTGAGACGCTGGGGGGCTCTATTATATCATTCAAGTTAGGAGAAACGGTTTGCGCAATGCATAGTTGACATAGCTCCAGTCGGTACAAGGTACAAGTGGCATGATATCGTTATTTTACTATTTTTATTCTCTACAGTCCTAGGGATAAAGCCCTCTTGGGAATCCATCATCTCATTCAGTGGCGGTGGTGCCTCTTCCTATTCCTCAACAGACCCTCTTCCACCATAACCAGGTTGCCAAAGAGCGAGGCAAACCAGATAAACCAAATTACAAACTATTCAGGTGAAGGCCGTGGTATCATTGCGAGAAGCAAAAGGGGAAGGAGAACCCTTGGTGCACCGCTGGCTTGCAAGAACAAACGATGCAGGAATAAAACAGCAACAGGGGTCGCAGCGCCCTAACTTATATGTACAACTCGCGGTCTGAAGAGCAACGAGACTAGAAGGCGTCCTCCAGCGGACAGTCGATGCTCTCGTGTCCGTCACGTTCGCAGAGAGCGCACCATTTCTCGGGGTCGATGACACCACTGCCCTTGCCAGCCAAGGGCCCGGAATCGGTAGGGTTGGGCAGGATGCTGACATTAGCCGGCGGAGGGTTTGTTGCTGGTGTCGACTTTACTGGCGTCAAAGGCCGGGGCATATCTTCAGTGTTTGGCACCTTCAGGTGGCTCAAGTCTTCGGCTTCTCGGCCCGCATCTTTCCCCGTCTTTGCAGACTTGGGGCTTCCCTGGCCCTGGCCCTGACTTTGGCTTTGCTGAGGTCCAAACATGTTGGTGCATGTCAGGATGTCATGACCTGCTGTCTCACAGATCTCGCACCAGAGAGTGCTACTCTCTGTGACAGAGGAGTATGCATCGCTCTCGGGCATGGTCTCGAGGGTAGGCACACGCTTGTGTTCGGGCGAGCGCGTCTCTCGCGCGGGCATGACTGTCCCCTTGGAGTCACGGTACGAGGACCCATCTGCGCTGCGAATGGTCATCTGGCTGGTACGTTGGGTCGAAGCACTCCCTCGACGCAACGTCTCGAGTTCGTGTTCGAGTTCCTCCTCACGGCTGCTCTTCGTCTCGACGAGGCCACGGAGCTCATTGACCTCGCGTTCGAGCTTTTCTTTGGCTATCCGGGCCTCGACGGAGCCAGGACGGGAGTTATCGAATGACTGAGTTCGTTGTGGCTGCGTCGGTGTCTTGTCTGGGGACTCGTTGTCTCGACTAAGGGAATGGATAATGGCTTTGAGACCTCTAATCTCATCTTCCTTCTTCTCTAATTCCTTGGACAGCGACAGTGTGTCTGCACCATCGGTGCCACCATTCGTGTTGGCCGATGCCTTCTCGCGTTCCCGTCGAAGCTCTGTGCGTGTTCGTTCCACCTCACCACGTAAGAACTCCACCTCGCCACGTGCCTCTGCTTCTCCTCGACGAGCATCCTCTAAGCCCTCCTCAAGCTCCTGGACAAGCTCCTCGAGTTGCTTCAGCTGGCGTGCCACGCTGTCAACATCTTCTCCTCGCTCCTGCATTTCATGAATCTCCAGCTCCAGCTCGCGGATCCTAGCATCGTAGACCCGTTGGGTCTCTGTGCTGGCCATCTCCAGGGTGTCAATAGTGCTGCGGAAGTCGGCACGGTGTGCGTCGAACTCTGCAGTGAGCATGGCGACTTTTTCGTTCTTCTCCCTAAGCAGTGCTCGTAGTTGACCTGAATCTTTGTCATCCAGACTGCTAGGCCTGGGCTTGCCGAAATCCCCGTGCTCCATGAGCGATGTCAGCTCGGTGACGCTGCTTTCCATCTCGGCCAAAGCAGAAGCCTGGTCTTTCAATTGCCGGTCCCGTTCATCCAACTGTGATCTGAGGCGTTCGATCTCTTCCTCGTTCGCGGCGGCAGCACGGGATGCCGGGCGCATCTTTAAGCTCGACATAGACCCGATGCTCCCATTGTTCATTGGACGGCCAACGGGTGTGGCACGACCGCCAACAGGTGTAGCACGACCAAGGGGTGTAACCTCATCTTCCCCACCAAACAGTGACGAGGCCTGGCCCATGGCAGATGCGCTCCGAGGAACTATACTTGGCTTGCGTTCCAATCTCTTATTGGGGTCTCCGGTCGTGCCCCGCACGCTCGCAGAAAATTTGCCGATGGAGGGCGTGCCATAACGGGGGAGGGACTGGTGTTTTCGGCGGACCGGGTGCGGCTAAACCCTGACCAGGAGCGGGACTGAGCTGCAGTCTGCGGACGGGGGATTCGGGTCTCGCCAATGAAGACCTGGATCTCCTGCCTGCCGGGCTAGGGGCTCTTCCAGGTCCTACTGACTGACTAAACTTGGGCACCGAAGGCGTGGGCGGCGTGAAGTTCGTGCTATTTTGGCTGGATACTCGTAATGCAGCAAGTGACGAGTTGCCCGACGGGGTCATGGGGAAAGATGCACCTGCGCTGTTGCGCTTGAAGAGCTTCGAAATAGGCACAAATATGCCGGCGCCGGGAGTCGAAGTGGTGAAATACGATACCCTGTAATCGCAACCATAAGTCAGTACCTACTGGAACCCAGAGTGCAAGTAAATCATGATGGAACGGCGCACTCACCCGTCAACGTCGCCATTATTCTTTCCGCGTGCAGCATAGTCCGAGTGCAGCTCAACGCCAGCAAAGACTCCCTTGCGCCCGGCGACGGAACCAACGAAACGGACGGTGCCATGCATGTTACCGGGAACGTCGACAGCATCGCCGACGGCTAAATCATGGTCTAGGGCACTGGCGCCTCTCGCCGGCGTGGCGGGCGCCATTCTGCGTGGAGATGGAGGAGGAGGGAGGTTGTTGTTGGTGTTGTTGTTGTTGCGGTGATCGAAGTCGCTATTTAGGACACTATGTATGGCGTAACTCTCGCTGTCGTCGGGGATGGCTGCTAGGGATCCGGGGGTCAGGGCTGCAAAGGAAGCTTTGCGCGCAAGAGTACCCGCGCCGGGACCCAGTCGTGAATGAGCAGCGTAGAGCGAATTTAGGTTGGGGGTAGAAGCCGTGCCAATTCCCGACTTTTTGTTGCCTCGCGATAGTGTTTTCTGTCGCGATTGTGGTGTAGGTAAGGAAGTAGTTGGTGCTGCCATTGAAGCCATGGTGGGCAATTTGTTACTTTTTTTTTCCGTCTTTCTTCTTTCTTTTCTCTCTCTGTTCGTCTTCCAAAAGGTTCCCGCAACGTCTGTTTTGTTTTCTTTCAATCCCAGCCAATCCACTGGCTCCCACCGCTTCAATGGGCCTGCAGCAACTAAACTAACGAGTAGCCCGGATTTTGGGTCGACGGATAGGCGGGCTGGGGTGCGACCCTAAAGTAAATAGTGCTTTGTAGGTCGGTCGCTAATACTGGCCCCTAACTATAAGCGAGCCTACCTCCCTACTTTACCTGCCAAAGGCGACTTTGGGAAGGGATCGGGTCGATTGAAGAGCAACGGGCGCAAGTGCTGTAGAGCTAGAGTAGTACTAAAGTAAGCATGCACCTGGGGCTTGCCTTAGCAGGTCGGCGGTCCCCAAGGAACACCGAATTCGATAGAGTAACAAAGCAGTTTGGTTACCAGATCTGATGGCGCAACAGGAATTCCGGCATGCTGACGAGGCCCCTGGAAGTTGCGAAGGAAAGTTATCGAAGTCCTATGACCGCTTCTTTGGAGTCCCTACCACAACTAAGGTGGTAACCTAGGTAAAGCAGAGCGGGCAGTCTGCGGATAATAGGTGCAAATTTGGGAGATGTAGCGGGGACTTGGGGGGTTGGACGTATCAACCGACGAGAGCCTGGGCGGGCAACGGGGTAATTATGACCTATGTCTTTTCTCTCTGAAATTACAAATCCAGATAGAATGCCACCCACACACCGGGCGAGGTAGAAAGATAAGATAATCAAGCGCTCAGCACACCTGAGCTGCGACCCTTGTAGTAGAAACAAATTGCGCTGCGGTGATCGAGTCGTGGACTCTTTGGGTGGTGGGCTTCGTGGATGGGCGGTGCGCTACCTGGGCCTGGGATCAGGGGCTAACCGTGAAGGTCTAAAGCCGGGTATTGGAAGGAAAAGCTAATGCCCCGTGGTCCGTGATGCGCAGCGGTCTGTGGTCGAGACGTTCCAGGTTGGTGCACTGCAGAGTCTCAGACCTTTTTCTTCTCTTACCCAGAAGGGAGGAGAATGGTAAGTCAAAAGTCACGATGACTTAGTAGCGAAGCAGCCTCCCCAGATGCCTTTAAGGAGGACGGCAGACTTTGTGTGTTATAAACCAGTTGGAATCCATGTGCTGCAGGTCTAGCTACCTACATAGTCTGGTCTCAGCACCTGTCACCGCTACAACGGGCCATAAGTCGACGACATGTCAAAGAGCCGGTCTGGCTAATCACAACAGAGTCTCACAGTCCCCGGGGCAGTATTTCTTCTGGTCAGCCTGTTGGAGTTTGACCCCCTCCTCTCCAGAGCGAATCCCCTCACTCCAAGTCTTCCGGAAGGTACTGTCTGAAATTGCAATATCCGTGGTACTGCAGGTAGCTTCTGCAGGTTACAGACGCAACGGTGACGAATTGGTCAAGGGGCCAGCCCTATTGGCTGTTCAGAAGCATCTTGGTTATCTTTGGGAGATGACGGGGGACGGTCGCGCGGCCATCAGCACGTTATTGGACAGCGGCTGCAGCTTTGTTTACGTTCAGGGTTGCTGGTGTGGCCTTTGTTATCAACAAAAGCGGGAAACATCGACTTTCATATGGAAGGCGAGAAGGCCCTCTCTTACCTGGCATCGTGAGACTACATGCCGCTTGTCCAACCACGACCGTTGCAAGCAGCCAAGGGAACGTTGACTGACAGAAGTCTTTGTGTTCCGTCAGATGCTAGGTATTGCATTACTCCGTACGGTGGCTGGCATTTGCTGAAGAAGCCAGTGGTCACATTGCACTTTCAATCTCGCCAGGGCTGAACACGGTATCCGTGCCGATTAAACATTCAGGGCGAAAGGGGCTAACTAAAGTAACCTTGCTAGCCGCCTATGTAAGGATGATCACTGATCAGTCTACGTGCAGTAGTTCTCTCCACCTGTTCCTGGCTCTTCAGCGACAGTGAATGTAGTACTCCGTTAGGTAGTATGTACTTAACATACTCAGAGCAAAGAACCCGAGGACCATACCGAGATTCATGTAAGTCGGTGTCTGTATTAGATATTTGTCCGAACCAACATGTCCTCTCTAAGATTGGGAGCCAAATGGTAGTCAGTACACAACTGTATTTAATTTCTACTCTTTCTACCACCAAGGGTCCAGGCCGCCAGCTATACGCATGTACATCTCCCGAAACTACTCCGATAATACTCCTAACCCGGCACAATAAAGATATTGCAGATAAGATTACAAAGTAGGAGCGGGAAAGAATAGCTTCATATTCAAATATGATCACCTTTTCCAAAAGGGTTCAATCCTTTTGATATTTGCAAACCACGGCTGGTTGATTACTGGGGGTTGTGGGTTGATCTGCCACCCACTATGCAGCTAGCAGCTATTGACATAATAGATATGAGAATAGCGCAACAGTCAATCATCAAACATCGGGGCGCTTTGGCGGAGTGGTTAACGCGATGCCCTGCTATTTGCTCTGTTGAGACCTATAGGTTAGGCATTTCCTTCGGGAGCGCAGGTTCGAATCCTGCAGGCGTCGTTTTTTGAGCGATTTGTCTTTTTGCTAAAGAAATACTTGCTCAGCCTGGCTTCCATTGAATAGGCAAATGCGGCATTTTATTTCTCTCTCTTAAGACTTAGGTTGATTATGTACTGTATACACTTGGCTTCTCTTTAGTCGTACCAAGATATCAGGGGGTTTGGCCATAGCACACATAGGTGGCTTTTGTTAATGTTTCTATAAGTGTGTCGTCTTTCATGTCGACTCTTCTCACGGGATTGCCTGCATCAATCAGACGAGAAACGTGTGGTGATTTTGTATTACGCAGTAGAGGACCAGGTAGATGAAGCTTTCCATCAAATGGATAAACAGATGAAGCAACGGCACTTCTCCCCACCTCTTTTCGGGCTTCTATATTAAGGGATATGTTCCAATACCCGGCTAATTTCAGTGATGGCGTGATGGCGTGACGAATCTCCGAGTTGCAGCCCGTACCCGTCCCACCAAAAGAGAGGCAGCCCACGACGATGGGGACTTGCGAATGAGACGGCGGCCGGGGCCCAGGACCCAAGCCAGCAAGTGAAGATGGGCAACACTTTCCAATTTTCGAAACTGCATGATCTGCAACGCCTCTCTCCAGAAGGGCTGTGATGTGAAGTGATGTGCACAGACCCGTGAAAATGTGGTAGAGAGCGTGCGAGTCGACCGAAGGGTCTGCGAAGGGGTCCGACTGGCCGGAACGGGACTGCGGAGACGCTCGCAGCCGATTTCCTTCCAGGTTGGAGCCAAGCGTCCGATGGGGGTGGAAGGGTGTGTGTGTCCTGCTGTCGGTCATTCCAATACGGGCTGGCCCTCTACAGACCCTTGGAGGAGAGGGTCTTCCCAAGCAACACACCACATGGCACACGATGGGAAGCTGCTACCTACGTCAAAATAGACTGGGCAAGCTGTGCCGTCAAAGGCAGGTCAAGGGATGGGAGAGTTGGGAGGGTGCGCTCTTATAGCGGGCCAAGTTGAGCATCGTATGATTGTCAGGCCACTTTGGCAAATGGGCTCCACTCCCACGATCCGGCCAGCCTTTAGGCCAGCATGCCCGCTCTTCGTTCCCACGGAAAGGGTTCGAACTGCCAGCAGCGAAAACTGCTGCTGGCTGTAAGCGCAAGGCTATCCAAAGCTACCACGGGTCTTCCAAGGGTGCGGCCAGGAGGGATCTCGCTATTAGTCAAGACAGGGCAGGCCAGGTCTGGCTCCCGATGACGGGCGAGCAATAACCGAGGCCTTGGGCGCACTCTGGTCCATTTCTGGCTCATCATGGCCGTCTGCGCAGGGCTGGCTCGTGGGTTTACCACGTTGATTAGTTGGGCACACGCGACATCTTCCTTGACCTTCCTCCAATCCAGCCCGAAGACCCACCCAGCCCATTGAAGAAGCGCCGACAATGGCGAAGGGCCTTCTTCTCGGTGTTTCATTGTACTCGCCCGGCGAGCTCATGTGATCCTACCCAGAAAGTTCCCTTTAAAACACTTTCTTCCTCCTTCGTCCCAGCTCGAAATCGTAGACTTGTAATATTATTCTCTTTTGTCGGTGATTTTTTCTTTAACCTCCATTCCTGCCCATCCCATAGCATCGCTCGATCTACTGTTATTTCCACGCCAACTCAAGTCTCTCTCTCACACTCTCTCACACACATACACGCCCCGAGTTCCTCGTTTTTACCACTTCCCACTCACAACAGCAATCATGGTCTTTCTGACACGTCTGGTCTCCATGACCAACTTTGCTGTGGCTTCGTCGGCTCTGGGTTTCCAAGTATTTGTCTTGTACCCTTGGCACATCACGCTCGACGAGTCGTTTGAGGAACTCAAGAAAGAACACATCAAAGTTCTGGGCGCCGTGTCAGACATTGCGAAGGCGGTAGATTCTGACGAGCGTAAAGGCCTCCAAAAAAGTATCCTATCGCGTATGAGCACCATGCCATTCGCCAAGCCATGAAGCACCCCATGCTTCGCTTCACACCTGACTTGACTTGACCATGATCCCCCAAGAACCATGTCACCTCAAGACTGCTGTGACCCCGGCTTCGAATGCAGGACTTCGGATGCCCTACTGGCCCATACGGTCAACCTAAGAACGATCTACGGGATGGATTGGACTGGACGTTAAAGGGAAGGGGGAAGATATAGACGACGATGGAGGCTGTAACTGGGTGATTGCTATCATGCCAGCTAATATCGACAAAACACTTACACGATGCTGGCGCTGCCCATCCTTCTTACCATGCTCCCTCCAACCAAGCTTCCTTGCCAGTCGGTGATGGCGTTTCGACAAAACACAACGTTTCATCAGGATGAGCTACTGACAACCATTTTCTCTCCTAACGGCGTGTTGGATGGTCTGGAGCAAACGGGTGTACTGATGCATTACGATCACCAGCTGACAACAATGCCCCGTCGGGGGTGTGGATGGACGACCACTACAAAGGGGAAGAGACGTCGCCATTGCTATATAATTTTAACTTGGCTCAGGCCCCAGCTACGACTATAGATTTCTTTAGTGGGAAGACGGGTTATAATAGACTTTTTTTTTTTTTATCACGTACTCTAGATGCTCTCGATGTTACTATACTCCGTTCCATCTCGTCGTCACTTGTAGTCCACCCTGAGTCATAGTGTCGGCTCCATTGCTGCATGACATACTAAACGACTTGCTGGGCTGACGTCGGCGACACAATCTGACGGGTAGCATAACCGAACATGTGGCTAGCTAGCTGCAGACACGTTCACGGGAACCCACTTCATGTCATGCCCCCACGCGCAAACCCCTCCTGAGGAGGAGCGTCCATTCACAGCGGCAGCCGTCATCACACACAAGGGCTATCCACCCCATGACCCCTGGTCCCCGATGCTCGGTTCGATCGAACCGATGGAACCCGCTCTCGCTCATGTCGTCCCCACCACCCCTTAGTATACTGTCCTGCTAAGAAAGTACTAACAACTGACACGGTTCAGCCGGAAAATGTCTATACCTCCATTTGATGCTGCAGCTTTCGTGCTGTCAGAGCAGGAATCAACAGAAATATTCGAACAAGGCATCGTCCCAGCGGAATTCGGTGGGTTCGAGCAAAATGCCGCCACACTATTACGTCCATCGCCGACGACAAGTAGTGACGGGAGGAAAGCACCCGTTGCAGTCCTTATAGTGGGCCAGACGGGCGCCGGTAAGACTCGCGCAGCACCGGTCATCAAGGAGGTTTTCGAGTCTGTGGTCAGGGGTAAACACAGGCATGATAGGGATAGTGGCATGGCCGAAAGAGAGAAAGAAGGACAAGAATCAGAAGGAGCCGTGATTGCGCATTTCATCGCCGACACCTACAAGACGTACCACCCGGCGTACGCGGCACTGTCCGCGGACGAGCAGATGGAGCATCAGCCAGGCCGGACCTCGGCGGCGACGGGACCCGACGCGCGGCGCTGGCTCGCCATGGCGGCGCGGCATGCGGTGGCGCTGCGGCTCGACGTCTTGCTCGAGTCAGCGTGCCGCCACCCCGACGACTTCGCGCACCTGGTCCAGACCTTCCGCGGGGGTGGGTACCGGGTTGAAGTGGCGCTGTTGGCAGTGCCAGCGGGACTGAGCCGGCTGGGCATCCTGACCCGCTTCTACCGGCGGCCGCCGCGTCGGCAAGGGTCGTCGTTACTGGCCCGCCTGACGCCCAAGAAGGTGCACGATGATTCGTACGAGGGACTTCTGCGCGCCGCCGAATTTGTCGACGAGTCCTCCGCCGTGGATCAGGTGGTGGTTCTACGCAGGGACAACCTTGTGGTGTTCGCGAACGAAAAGGAAGAGGGTGAAAACGGGCGCGGCAAAACATGGAGACACCCCGGAACAGGCGCGGCAGATGCTCTGAGGCGCGAGAGGCGGCGACCGCTTCTAGAGGGGGAGCGGATGGCTGCAGTGGAGGACTTGGCCCGGTTGAGGAGGGTAGAGAATGGGTCAGGTAGTGACTTCCTGGCCCAGCTTGCGGACGTCGAGGCGCTACTGGAGGCATTACTCACGGAGACGGCTTCGGTAAACAACGAGGGATTCCCAGAGGTGAGACCATTGATGCTGCCCAGCAAGATGGTGTCGTCGTCGGACGAATGTGACTGTTTTGTTGACTTGAGACTCGGAACATGCTTATCTATGTTGGTCCCTATGGGTTTATGATGAAATCAGAAATGCAATCACGAGATCAATCAGTCTTCTTCGATTGGTTTTATTGTGGTATCATCATTTGACTTCATATATAATATTATAAAACACTCCTGCCTTCATTATTTCCTTCCCCAACTGTGAAAAGCTCGTGTAGACACGCACACCTCAACCTCGTTGAACTATACACCCTTGAGGAAACTCGAGCCACCAACCTCCTGATCGAACGCGCTGCACTCCTTCAAGCCGCACAGCTCGAACACGTCCCGCACGCTCCCGTCCACCTTCTTGGTCCCGTCGTCGGCCGTGACGTAGCGCTCCTTGATCTCGCCCGTGTCCTTGAGCTCGCGCGCGAACTCGCGCATGCCCAGGTAGACGGCCGACATGCCGCACATGGGCCAGATGACGATGCGGAAGCCCAGCTCGCGGGCCTCGCGGGCGTTGATGAGGGGCGTCACGCCGCCGCCCACCATGTTCAGGAAGCACGGCGTCGGGCGCAGCGCCTGCACGACCTGGCGCATCTGCTCGCGGCTCTCCATGCCCTCGAGGAAGGCGACGTCGGCGCCGGCCGCGACCGCGCCCTGGAGCCGGCGCACCGCCTCGTCGTAGCCGAGCGACTGCAGCGCGTCGGTGCGCGCGATGATGACGATGTCGGGACCCCATGCGCTCCCGCGCGTGCGCCGCGGCCCGGATGCGCGCCCAGTACGTCTCGGGCTCGACGAGCTCCTTGCCCAGCAGGTGGCCGCACCGCTTGGTCGTCACCTGGTCCTCGATGTGGAACCCGGCCACGCCCTGCAGGATGTACTTCTCCGTCGTGCGGGCGACCATCAGGGGACCGCCGAAGCCCGTGTCGGCGTCGGCGATGACGGGCACGCTCCGGTCCAACCCCGCGATCATGCCCGCGTTGGTCGCCATGTCGTCGACCGTTGTGAGGCCCAAGTCAGGCTGGCCCAGCCGCGAGACGGCCGTGCCGGCACCGGTCTGTCATCCGATTTATTAGCTTTTGCACCGGATAGGGCAAGGGTTCATACAACGCATCCTGCGTACCATGTAGAGGGCGTCGAATCCGACGTGAAGGGCCATCCGCGCCGTTATACCATCGTGGACTCCGGGGCAAACGACGATCTTTTCCGGGTCGGCGAGGAATTGGCGCAGCTTGGCGGCTCCCTTTTGTTGTGCAGCCATCCTGTATTGGCCGTGCTAGAATATTCAAAAGAGCCAAGAGCACTTTTGATTTGTGATGAATGGGATCTCTGACCCTATTGTTGACTTATTTTCAGATCAATACCACGCCTGTGGGATGAGAAATATAAGACAGACCGACATTTCCGTTGATTATTTTCTTTCCTACATTTATGTGTGAGATCACCGTTAAATGCTGGCGCCGTTCTCGGATCGGCATTTGGTATCCAATATGGCTTCAGGGAGGGGCGAAACAGCGGATGAGGGCCAACAATGAGGCGGTGATGCTCCAGGTTCCTCGATTAGTGGAGAATCTTTGGGCCTTTTGGGGGTTTCGTTCGGACCGCTCGGTAGTTGATACTCTGGTCGATACTCTCGTATGCCACCTTACTTGAATCCAGATCGGTGGGACTTTGATATGTTCTCCATTTGTGAATAGCAGGAAACCAACGAACAATTCCGCAGCGTAACCACTAGTCCGACGGGAATACAGTAATCACCACTCGGGAATAATCATCGCTCGATCTTCATGGCATGGCAGTGGGGATCCTCGGGCATGGCCTGCCGACAATTTATTACTGTATTATGCGGGGACCCGAGCGTTCAGGGCTTTTACTACCGGCGCCCTCGGTTCCGCGGCTTTGGCTCTATCGGGTCTGAGTTATACATGTAGCCGACTTCGGTTCCGGGCCACTGACTATATCGGATCTCATATATGTAGGATAAGGTAGCACGCTGTATCGAGGGGCTTCCCAGTGGTCGTTCTTTGATTGGAATCGACGACCAGTCTTTTACTCGCATTGAGAAATGCCTAAGTACCTAGTCTATGGGGCTGTTCGGCCTTACCGAAGTCGACATCACCATGCAGACGCTCGATCCTCATAGCCCCGGGCGTCCCGTGCATTTAATACATATATCGGAAGTCTGGATTTAGGTCGCCGAGCTCGCCCTTTTCGTACTCAGAGAGGCCGACGTTTCTAACTGCCTTTGCTCTTCGTCTGTTTTCCATCATGATGGCTGCAAGATATGCGGCGCAAGATGCGGCGCTAAGTGCAGTGAAAGCAACACCAATGGAATAACCCTTTTTGAAGTACGGCGGGTCGTCGAATGCGTACGTCGCTATGATGCCGCCGATGTTTCCAAATCCGATTTGCCAGGCGGTGCCAATGGACCGCCGGTGGTGACCAGCCAGATTCCTGCAGGCATCATGCAGATCAGCAAAGTGCCATCAGCGTGACACCGCCGCCGCCGCCACCAAGGAGAAAAAGGGGGGGGGTTATTTTCGTGCAACTTACATATTGAACCAGCAAACGGTGATGGGCATGGAACCGTAGATGCCCATGACTACTAGGAACAAAGCTCCGTATTGCAAGTCCAGATTATCATGGACATTAAGCAGAATGCCAAAACCAGCAAAGGATATAAGCATCGGTACCAGGGTGAACAGATAGCGGTGTCTGAAGCGGTCTGAAATCGCGGCAATCACCAAGGAGAAGACGAACGAGGCAGCCCACGGTGGTACTGATCGTAGTTGTGTCTGAATGGCGTTGTATTTGTAACTGTAAGGGGTCAGTAAGTACAGGATACACAACAGTTTCAAACGCTGATTCTGAGGGTTACCTACGTGGCAATGATAGTGGGTGCAAAAAAGGCATAGCCATACGCCTTGCACGAGGAGTCAGCTGTTTGTCCAAAGCAACATATGTCTAGACATAAGCGTACCGGGACAATTAATCCAAAATACATGAGGCCGCCAAGTATAACTCGGTAGTCCTTCAGAACAGCCCCGACGTCGCGCAAGCTGATCTTTCTTTCCGCAGCATTATGTCCTTGGTCGGCCCGTAAGCGAGCCTTGACGTATTCGCGTTCGTCCTCTTTGAGCCACATGGCTTGTTCGGGGCTTGAAAACACGTCAGTGTTGGGACCAAGGAGACAAGGTGGTAGGAACAACCCACAAGGATGGGAACGTGAACAAAAAGATCAGTCCGACGACGGCGGTGAGGGTGCCCTCAAGGATGAAAATCCAGCGCCAACCATGATAGCCGCGGATACCGTCCACTGCACCCAACAACGTCAGTGAGGGCTACCCCTGAATCAAGACACGCCAGAGGCCCTACTGACTTTTACCGATGGCAGATGCTAGCAGGCCGCCGAAGGCTCCAGCTAAACTGGTGGAAGAGAAGAACAGACTGTATCTTTTCTGCGCCTCGTCACGTCGATACCACATGCCTTGTTGTCCGTTTTAGCATTACACTAGACCAAATCGAACTACCTCTTTCGTGACAGGCAAGCAAATAACGACTCACTCAGGAGGTAGAAACAACCAGGGAACATTCCTGTTTCAAAGAGACCGAGAAAGAATCTGAAAACAATCAGTCTCCCTTGAACCGCAGTCGAGGACCCTGCACATACCTCGTTGCGAGTAAACCGGCATAATTCTGTACCAGGCCCTGAAAAATGGACATACACCCAAACCCTATGACACAACCTGACAGCGTAAATTGGATTAGCCAGGAATCCCTCGATACGGGATGGGCAACTTATCAAATTCTGGGCGTGAACTTCTTCAACAAGATGTTGCTGGGTATCTCGAAGAAGACGTATGGGACAAAGAACATTGTCAAGCTGCCTGAGCGTCAGAAAGTGGCCACTCAGAAAGAAGCGGTTCCCATGTGCTGTCTGGCTACTGACGCTGTGCTATACTGAACCGTAGAGAGGCCCAGGTCTTCGCTCAGGTGGAAGGAGCGGGCATTGGCAATGTTGACACGATCCAAAAAGGCCAAAAGGTAGAGAATGATCAAAAAAGGCATGAGGTGGAAGTCGATGCGAGTCACAATCTTCCTTTGCGTGGTATGCGGAGGACACACCACGGTCGTATCGTTGTCATATGGAAGAGCGTCATCGCTACCAGGGTGATAAGTGTTGTGAGTGGGCACCTCGATGGGGTGCTCGGCTTTCTCCTCCAGCGCGCTAGCTATATCCTTCAGGGTGAGTCTTGATATCCTGGGACGTCGCCGCTACTGCCGCTTCTCGGATGGGGGTTAAGTAGGTAAATCACGTACACGAAGCTTTTCCGAACATGTTGAGATGCAGTGGCCGAGTCAGAACAGGGATGTATCTGGAAGTAGCAAACAGCAAACAACACCAGATGAGAGAGTAGTAGATGAAGAGGGCTTTATATATGACTCGCTCTGGTGACCACGATGGCCAATACTAAACCCTTGCAAACTAGGTCTCGGCAGCATGCCCGGATCGGAGCGGCCAATGGCTTGCTGGATAACACCCCTCCAACCCTCAACACTAGCACCCTTCTCCCATCGAATCGCATTTGGACACCAATGTCTCGCAATTACGTCGGCGCCAATTCCTGATCCCACCCCCTACAGTTTATACAAACAATATTCTTTCTCTCTTGGGAGTCCTTATCCTGGTTGACAGATCAGAATCGAAACGAGGGGGACTCTGCAGTATCGTCTCAGCCTGTCTTCCCCTGCACAAGGAAGAGTCTACATGTAGACAGACATACCCAGCCAACCAGCCACGCACCCACGCACCCGTAAGCTAAAGCCGATCACGCAGCTGCAGGCCACATCGGTAGCTGTTCAGGGAGGGGAATCGAGGTCCTTCCCCAAAGGTTCATTCAGTCCACTGGTTCACTGGAGAGGCGATGGGATGATGGGGTATGGATGTGGGGTTTAGTTCGTCTCGTTAGCTCTTCTCCATGCTCGCTTACTCCTCCCCGTGAGGGCGCCAGCCGGCTTCCCATACAACGGAATTGGCCCGAGGCAAATCATGCCCGCTGCGCTCTTCTCTTCCAGATATATACCTATCATGTGTGTGTGTATTGTGCCTCGACCACGGTGCCGTACCACAAAGGCTACTTAAGTACCTAGGTAAGTAGCAAGTCTAGTGCTTTCGAAGTATTCGACGGCCGGATGCTCGGTATAACAGGACAGACTCGCGGTCAATTAAAAAGGAAAGGCAAAAGTTAAAAAGCAACTGGGCTGGCTGCATGAGGAAATTGTTCCGCCCGATCGACAAACAGCCCTAGCTGACCTGAATCCAAGGCCGTCTTTCACCTAATAGCTCTTACATTACCCATTATCACTTTGCAATCCTACATATGTACCTAGGTGCTTTAAAGAATTAGTATGTGGTATACTAGTAAGAACGGATGCAAGTACGTTATACACACATCTATTATTGGCATTGTTTTTGTTTCAGTCTGGCGAGCTTTGGACCACTTGGCCGCCATCTGTATTCATCAAATATCCGGATAAACGGATGGTGAGAGTTTACGCTGCTTCCACTTGTGGCGTAAAATCCACGGCTAGATTCTGCTCAACTTTCCGTCTTAATATTACAAGTTATTAATCTGGGCGGTCAAAGAGGCAACACTTGCGACTCGCGACCTCGGAAAAGTCACCCCCGTGCAATTCGAGGCCACCTGCAAGACAGTTTGTCATCCGCCGCAAGTTTACCTACATATTTACGTATTATATACGCTTAGAATATTGTGAAAGACAGAACATGGCCACCAAGAGCTCAGTGCAATGCACGCGCATGGGGTAACGTACCCGTGGTATACCTATACTCGATGAGATATCAGGCCATGGCACGTCATTACCATGGGTTGTGACTCGGGAGGTTCTGTCCAGTATGAAGAGTGGGCAATGCAATGATTGATGAAAGAGTGCGTGAATCATTCCCAATGGATGTAGATATGGCAGGCACCATCATAGCTACATGTAATCAGGTTCCTCATCACCCCGTAAGATAGAATGCACGTCCCTTCACTATATTCTTCGCACTTGACGTGACTCAATTACTGCACTCAGGCCGTAAGAGTGAGGGTTAGAAGAGTAAGAGCAAGATGAACCGAAGCCATTTCAGAATCAACGGGGATAGCGAGTGTATTAGGCAGTGTGTGAGGGACGCTCACCACCTGCAGTGACTGACCTTACGAGCAACGAACAATTGAGCCTCGGTCGCCGCTGCCCCATCTAATACCCGCAAGGTAGCCCTAGGCTCCAAACCTCCCAGACCGATCACGCAATTTGCGCCCCGAGTCTCTCGAGCCGCCAAACGGCCGATAAAGGTGGGCATTGGATCCTGTTGATGTCTGCTAGCCTTCCGGTAGTAGGTAGCCCATATACTAGGTTAGGTGGCTATGTACCGGCGCTTTCTTAGCAGGGGTAACTGTCGTCTACAGTAATCCATCAATTGACCGACGGTGTGAGTGATGACGTAGTGGCAGGTTAAGCCCTGGTTTTCTTAAGTGTAGGATTCGGGAGACGGGTAATATCAATACCAGCTGACTACATGTATCAATGTAAATGCAGCCACCCTGTTAGAGCATTAACCGATCCTGGGATCCTAGCACCACTCCAATGGTACAACGTAACACTGGACGAGACGAGCAGGTGCACTTCCGCCAAGGTCTCCAGCTTAGCCTCACGTCTTATCTCTGCTGATCCTTGGCGGACAGAGCAAATCGACGCAGTGAAATGATGAGAAAAATGAGAGGAAGCTTCGGCTTGTCCGTCCCGTCATTCAGTCTTTGATCTCCCTCCAGCTCTACGTAACTCGAGGCGCACTTTTTGCAGTAGGTACATGCACACATTAGATTCCCATGGGCAGTCACTTTTTACTTCCAAGGGTTATCGCGAGGCCCCCAATCCCCATAACCTACCAGGTAGACACCGAGAAGATGCTACTGCCATCCCGGTCGCTTTAGCCCATCCTCCACATGCACGGATTTTCGATTTTTAGGTGCAGTACTTCTAATAAGCTGTGGTTTGCGGCAGAATGCGGGCGCCACTCGGCCTTTCGACCAACGGCTGCACTGATCCAAGGGGGGGCGACGCCGCAGTACGCCGTTGCCATGATTGGACTATGCCTCCACCAAGGCAACCTGGGCGGTACTAACTAGCGCGTCATCTCATCCTCCCTCTGGGTTCTCTGTGACTCTGTCGCCCTTGGAACCTTGTACAGAAGGGATTTCCTCGATCTACGCACGCAGTGGGTGGTAGTGTGTACTTTATTCCCTGCCTGCCAAGTCGTAGTACAGTCGTACTCATTGGCTTGTGTCAACATGAGATAGATCGAAAGAAACCCCGGCTACTAAAACTCCCATTCTCCCAGAATTCGCGTCGCAGTCCCGGCCGCACCTCTCTCAACACACTTACCTCCCTTGGCCGGATACTCTCACCAATCTCGTAGCAAAAGGTGATCTGGTTGGTTGTAGCTCGAATCCCGACTCAGCTGTAACCCGTGCATTCCCAATTGCATCTCTACCTAATCCTCAGACGCCTCTCAAAACTCAATTCGCCATGATGACCGACTCCGCCTCTGGCCTGCCGTCTAAGGAGGCAGTGGACGAGCGCAGAACCGACGGTTACGATGCCGAGGCCACGACCCGGGATACGAAACCCACGGGATGGTCTGCCTGGTTCGGCGGTCCCATGGTCAAGATAGGGCCCCGGATTGCGCCCGTTGTGGCGCCTCTCAACGGGAATATGAACACTTCCGATAGCGAAATTGACAGCAAAGATATCCTGTTGAAGCAGATCGCAGGCGAAGAGAATTCGGCCATCCAATATCGTACCTGCAGCTGGCAGAAGGTTCGTCCAACTGAAGCTTTTTCTTGCCAATGCCGAGACGGCAGCCAAGGCATGGCACAGCGCTAACATGGTTGTGGATGGAGCGCAGACGGCCGCATTGCTGTTCTCCGAGTACATTTGTCTGGTGAGTAGCCCTGATCCCCATTACCAATTCCTCTCTGCGAAGAGTATGGTGGCCATTATGACAGTCTATAGATTGTTGTTGCGTCCCGCGACCGAAGCGCAGCCGAGGGCAACGTGGCTAACCCTGATGATTAGGCGATTATGAGTTTTCCGTGGTCGTACAGCATCCTCGGCCTCGTTCCTGGGTAAGCTTTCTTGGCTTTTGGCCATTTCTTGGCAGATCGCCTGATCTAACAACACCCTCAGTCTTATCTTGACTGTCGTCCAGGCATTGATCGTGCTATACACGTAGGTGTACCCCCAGAACGAAAGTTCATCACGGGCCGACACTGACCGGCATAGCTCGCTTGTGTTATGGGAGTTCTGCTTGAGGCATCCCGAGGTGCGCGATGTTTGTGACATTGGACAAATGCTCCTCTGGGGAAAGAAGTGGGCATGGTGGGCTACTGCCGTCATGTTCATCCTGAACAACACCTTCATCCAGGTATGTTGCCACGCGGTCCTGTCTACCCGTAAGCACAGGCTACTGACCATACGAAAGGGGCTGCACATTCTCATCGGAGCCAAGTATCTGAATACAATGGTGGGCCCGGACTCCTCCAGCGTCCACTGCCAAACCGTCGCGTTTGGCATCATTGTCGCCCTCATTTCTTGGATATGCTCGCTCCCGCGAACCTTTGAGATGCTCTCAAAGCTCGGCACAGCTTCTGCTCTCTTTACCTTCATCTCTGTCATCCTCGCTACTGTATTCGCTGCGATCCAGGCGCACCCAGCCAATTGGCACGAGTCCCCGGGGACCAGTCCCGCCACCGGAGCGGCTTTTGGCAATCCGATTGTCACCGCGATCCCCATCGCAGGGACGACTTTTGTTTCGGGGCTCAACGCATTCCTGAATATCAGTTATACATTTATCGGCCAAATCACACTACCCAGCTTCATTGCCGAGATGAAAGAGCCAAGGGATTTCCCAAAAGCTCTCTGGGCATGCACCATTGCGGAAATCCTCGTCTTCAGCATTGTGGGTGGCGTTACTTATGCCTACGTTGGCAACCAATACATGACGTCTCCAGCATTCGGCTCCCTAGAAGACCTGTACAAGAAGGTGTCGTTTTCATTCATGATCCCCACCTTGATCTTCCTGGGTGTATTATATGCCTCGGTCTCGGCCCGTTTCATCTTCTTCCGCCTATTCCAGGGATCGCGTCATAAGAACGACCACACCCTTATCGGCTGGGCTTCTTGGGCAGGCATTCTTTGTAAGTGTTATGGATTACAATCCCCTGAAGGCCATTTGCTGACTTTAAGGCAAGTGGCCACCTGGATCCTTGCATTCATTATAGCAAATGTGATCCCTTTCTTCTCATCATTGCTATCACTCATGTCATCGCTCTTCGATTCGTTCTTCGGGTTCATCTTTTGGGGAATTGCGTATTTCCGCATGCGGAAGGCAGACGGCTCTGTAGCTCTGCTCGAGGACAGATCGATCCGTGGTTGGTTCGAAGGGATCCTCAATATCGTGAGTATACTGCGACACGTCAAGGGCAACACGACAGGGAATACTCCCTGCTACCTCTTTGACGCCGGCCCCCTCCTATCATTTTTCTGGTTTCAGGACATACACTAATATGTTTAAGGTCATCATCCTTACCGGCGTTTTCTTCCTCACAGCTGGGACTTACGCCAGCGTTGAAGGCATTATCGAAGAGTTTGAGGCAGGCACTGTTGGGAGTGTTTTCCAATGTGCAAGCAACGGAATTTGATTTTTATGCATTATTTGACTACACAGCTTTGTTTTTTCATCCATGACTCGGGTCGGGACTCACGGATATACGCAAGAGCAGGATATACCAGCGCATTCACCCAAACGCACTAGCGGGAAGAAACACACATGGAGGGTTTTGCTTATGGGATACACGCGATGGGGTTTGGGTATTTCCCAATGGTTTGACTACATCTGGCACACGAGCTGTCCAGTATAGTAAATGCACACAGAAGCGACTCACTTGACCGTGGTCGCTTCGACATCATCGTCTTTGTTGCAACTGCATCCAGTGGATGCCTGACTTTTACCATGGATTTTGAGGATTAGACATCTTCTCAATCTCCCAAAAGACCACTACCGACCTATACGACCATCCACCACCCAAGAAATCCAGGGCTAACTTTGAGTACAGCAATCTAACCTTCTCCTTCTAGCTGGCGCCGGACACCCTCAAGAAACTCCCTTTACCTGCCTGTTCGGTTTTCGCATACCGCCATTTACCTGCCCTACAATCAATTATTCCATCCGGCATACGAGTCTCCGCTATTGTGGCAGTCGGCCCAAGATTAAGAAGATTAAGAAGTCGATGTGGTATTCACTAATGCTAGTAATTGATAAGGAGTATACGATCAGGTAGGTTCCAACCCTTCACCGTCTATGTAGTTTGCAACATGCCCAAGTCTGCAGTGTTTGAAGTTATGATGGTACTTATCTGTCTAATCTACTACACTTCTCACTTGGTCAAGAGATTGCCCAGAGAAAGTACAACATGAATTTGACATTTCTGTGACAACTTCTGACATGCACCTTTTGTCCTCGTATTCTTTCACCCCCACGTTTCTATGTTTACTTGGACTATATGGTACGACTCCTAGTAGAGGTTCTACTAAAGGCAGTAAGTAAACCCTTATGCTGACCACTATCACCAACCTGTATATTGTGCCAAAGTACACACTTGCACCCCTAATGTTAGTTTAAACTAATTCTGGCCGTATATTCGTAACACTGGTCCTCTTGAAGCCGAGGCGGTTGGTCTATAGACGAGACCTTTCTACAAATAGCATTGGGCATCCCTCGTCTCGTTTGTTTATCAGAGGACCATTACCCACAAACCCGACATAGTAGTAGAAATGGGAAAATGGGGGTGCCGACTCTCATGACAGTATTAATCTGGTGTTTTGTTTTGGTATAGGGTGAAAATCTCTCTCTCCTTCCTCTTTTTCTCAATTATGCGCGTCAACATCACTTCGTGTCCTGAGGGGTCTGGGGGGTATCCATAAGAGGGCAATAGGGCAGCCGTTCATTCCATCCCAACTTTTTGTTCAACGCTGCAACTCCTGTGCCTTGAAGAAGACAGCAAATCCGACCGACCAAACGACAACCAACAAGGAGGGGCCCCAAGAAAAACCAAATATGTTTAGAGAAACTCTTTAAAACCGCTTCGAATCATCCACCCAAAGAACTCCCGAGTAGAGTAAAAGCCACTTCGTGCTCGCTGAATCAGAGCAAACATGACCCATCCGACCCGAGAACCGACCCACTGACCTAAGCCGCAATGTCTCTTGTCTCACCGTAAATGACGGAGCCGAAGCCAAAATCGCGATAGAGCAGCATCTTCCTACGATGCTCTGGCCCTTTCTTCGTGTGTTGTGGGTACGGGCGGCGGAGACATAGGGAGGGGTACGTTCTGTGGTTGAACAGACTTCTGCGTCGCCTCTTCCACAGCGCTCGGGCCGCGCCTTTCCTCCTCCTCCCTCTTCATCTCAACGCTCTTGCCTCGGATCGGGAGAGGCCCATGGTTATAATCACCAGGGGGCGACTTGGTCCTCTTTTGGTCATGATTCTCCTTGACTTCGCGGTACTTGGTCTTGATCCAACCCAGCGGACCTCGCGCTTCGTCCCTGGCATCTCGGCTTCCCGCTTCACTCTCTGCTAACGTAGCAGCGATGTCGGATGATTCTCCAGTCCAGCTTTTTCGAGGACGATGACCGTGACCGCCACTTCCGACTGTGGACGTGCTTGTTTCAGCGTGACTATTGACCCCGAGGTTTTGGTTTTGGGCTGCTGCTGCGCTAGCTATTTCCTCTTTTCGCCTAGAAAAGCGCCAGCGACGCTTTCTTTCTTGTTCGGCTTGTTCGGCCGTCGGCGCAGGCAGGCTATCATATGCATGATCCAAGTCAGAGCCGCCTTCGTTGTAAGACGAGTGCAAAGAGCCTGGAGGGGAGCCTTTTGGCTTCAACGTCTTGACTGCTTCCTGTTGGGCGGGCGCCGTGTCCAGGACACCGGTCGCGGGCACTTGAGAGGCCCTCGGCGTAGGCTCTGACGGGGTCTCGGTGGAGGCACCGTTCTCAGTAGGACTAGGTTCCGGGCGAGCAGCTTTCTCAAGGGGTTAGCCTGTTCCATAGGATTCGCTGATTCGTAGGCAGGCGATACGGTGCCGTAATGAGGCAACGATGCAGTAGAGCTTTGTGCACTAGGGTTAGCACTACTAGGCAACCGCTTTTTCCGGAGCTTGTTCGGCTGCCGCTTCTCCGAGTCCGCTGCGGGCGAGCGCTGAAACAGGTTCGGGAGGTTCTTCTCACGGCCTGGAGTCTCCATCGGTGGCTCCAGCAGTCTGTCCTGACTCCGCCCAGCAGGATTAGCAGCGGGCATTAGTGTAGAGCCAGCAGTCGTCCGGGCCTTTTCCGATGTGTCGACGACTTCTTCCTTCACGGTCGGTGGGTGTCCGGCACTTAAACCAGCGGGAGTGGGAGACGCCGGATCGACGGCAACCGATGACGATTCGTGACGTTGGAAATGGGCAGACGGTATGTGCGGCGACTTCTTGGAAGGGACGGTATTGCTTCTTCCGAGACTACCACCAGGAGTTGTGGCCAAACCAGGGCTCCCAGGCGTGGATGCGCCGTTAGAATGGCGAGAATGCCTTGACGACGTCGAGCGATTTCGGCGGATTTTACCGTCTCGGCTGACACTATCAGCTGCCGCACTAGCATTAGAGGAAGATCTATAAACTCCAGACGCAGATCTCTTGGGGGCGGGTGTCGAGGGAGAAACAACAACAGGAGGGGCCGGTATGTATTTCTCAATCACTTGCTTCGTTTTTTCGTCCGCGGCGGTCCCGGGCATGCCGATCAGAAAATGGTCCTGATTCTCAATAAGAAAGATGATGACGCATTGGTTGAGGCGGTACTCCTCAGGGGCCATTGCATGGTTCGGGTGGGACAGCATGCCAGGCTGGAAGATAGCTGCCAGGTTCTGAGCCGTCATGCGATTCTCGTCGGCCTTAGCGGCGAAAACGGCCAACAGATCGAGAATGTATAAGAGCAACTGTCGGTTTAGTGGAGGCAATGCCTTGATGAGATCCTGGTACTGCTTTATGGCTTCAGCTTCATCGAAGTTGTCAACCAACTGGCTGCCTTCGATGTCGCCTACAGCTTGTTTGGTATGTCCTCGCAAGGGATCACGGAACTTCTCATAGAGATCAAGCGGCACGACAGGCTCAGGTAGGTCGTTCAGGTAGCGTCGAAGAACGTTGGCGGCATCATGCACCGTATATCCGTCCCATACCAGGCCTTTGCCATATCGGTCGGGTGAGTCGAATGCAACCTTGAGCTCCTTGATGCGTTTCTCCGACCCGCTGAGGCGGAAGATGCCCTCAATACCAGTGGCTGTTACGCAGTAATTATGAGTCTGTGTTTGTCGTTTAAATCCAAAGTTGGGCGGTGGCTTACCTTTCTCTTTCAGGAACACACCACATTTGGCTACAACTATGGGCACATAGCCATAGATATAGCTCTGGCCATTGTCATCAACAAGTGATATAGCAACATTGGCGTAGGTGATGCTTTGTCGCAAGGGTACACCAAATATGCCTTGCTGTCGGGCTTCTGTAGAGAACGAATAGTCAGCACAGGAGCCCAGCGTCATCGCAGCCAGAAAGCGTGGGCAGAATGTGCCCGAGTAAAATCCAATGTGATCAAGTCGCGACCCAGAAGCTAGCCTGCTTGCATTGCGATACTTCACCAAGCAAGCAGGCAGGCAAGCATACACAGGTGAGGTTGAAGGAACAGAGCGATGCCAAGGATTGAATCCAAACCAGTCTAGTAAGCGTCGCATCGAAACGACTGATATCCAGTGATGCTGGGCGAGTGCGAGGAAGAGTATTCATTTTTGCATTACCTTGACTCTCTTGGTGCCTCGACTGAAGCTGGAACCTTTTCCACCACGACTTCAAGTCTCGCTTGCTAGGCGGCGACGCAGCGTTGGTAGAAGCGGCTGGCTGGGCCTGTTGCTGGGGCAGTGGTTTAGACGGGGTCGCTGCTGCAGACGTCATTTCGTCGACAGTGACGCGCAAGTAAGCGCGATGCAGACGAGATCAAAACAGGCGTTGGGATCACCGAGTGACAACAAGCAAACGATGTCAAGTATTTGCGATTTGTATGTTGGAGCCCAAGGGCGGTTCGCAAGTGTGTACTGAATGACTTGGCTGGGTAGTCGAGTAGTCGCTACCGCCGTGGTCGCCGGAGAGAAATTGGTAGCCGTATTGGGCGGACGTTGGTGAGACTGCAATGCGACGAGGCGCAATGCGACCGGTCTGAGTTGGCGGTGCTGTTGGCGAAGCTGCTGTCTTTGCTATTGGTTTGCGACAAGTACCGGTGCTATTCATTCGGAGGGACGAGAGGATTCCACCGCAAGGCTGGGATATAGAACCCCTCGGCGACGATCAGATGGGGGGTGTGCTTCTGTATAGTCAGGTACGTGCGTGAGTGAGTGAAGTTCGTCAGGTGAAAGGACTGAGTGAGACGAAAAGTCGAGGATGATGGAACCAGTGTCGCTATTTTTGGATTGACAGGACTGGAGGTGACGCGAGAAGAACAAGGCCTGTCTATGCTGTTGAACTGGTTGTGTGGTACATATGGAAGTAGGCAAGTAGGGTGGTGGTGGTGGTGGTGGTGTGTGTGTGTGGGAGCGAAGTGCGACGGATCGATTGAGTGGCAGTGGGAAGAGCGGTTGCTTGCTTCAAGACAAGAGACGGGCAAGACAGGCAAGAAAGGCAGCAGGCGCGCGCTCTCTCTTTCTTCCACCGGCCGCAGCTCAGGTCCAGGTCCAGTTCCAGGTCCAGATTCAGGTCAGGATGCAATGAAGGAGGTATAGAGTGTATGTACATACCTGCCTCGTACTTGACGACAGCCGTGCTTGACGACAGCAATTGGAGATTGCGACTCTGTTTAGGCACAGGGCTGGGCCTTTGCCGTGCTTGAGAGCGTGCGAGCAAGAGTCTGGAGTCCAGAAAATAAGAGGGCGGGGGGGGGGGGGTCGAATGCACAATGATTTGACGGATGGAGGTGATGGTAGCGTACATACATACATGTAATCTTGGGACCAACTTCGGGAGACCAAGGCCAGACGAAGCCCCAGAGGCCCCAGAAGCCCTGGCCCAGGCGCCTCGATCCAGGCTAGCCACCTTCCAATTGCTACCTAACTAATGTACGGGCGGTATGCACCATACCAGACCTAGACCGTGGATTAGACTTGGTTCACTCACTGACACACAAATTGATGAATGTCCACGTTACCGCACTGTATGCTGCATCACTTCTCTTATTATTCCAGTGTCTGTCTACATGTAGTTCAGCTGACGTACCGGCCTGCTTCTATCAATGGCACCCCTCTCGAAACAAAGAAACAGCAATATACACATTACATTACATACCGGGAATCCTACCTACTTTTTGGATGCCAAGCAAATCCTCATTTCGGTAAACCGTCCAGATGTGAGTGTCATAGAGTTTCAAAGGCCCTCGTGGTATCTCGTGTATGCAGGTCCAAAACTCTGCCCATAGCTTTTTCGACTTCCTCTTTGCTATGTCGACCATTATAATAATTGTTAGAGTTGATGCACTCGGCAGCTATGTGTATAGGAAGTACGTTGATGATTATACATGAGTGAGTGTTTGTTTGCCCCTGCATGGTGCCTTGCCTATCGATATACACTTACATGCCCATCCCGTGGGCAGCAAGAGGTAAGCGGCGCTCTCTCTCTCTCTCTCTCTCTCTCTCTCTCTCTCAACTTCAGGCCTCTCTCCTCTCTCTCTCAACTTCAGGCCTCTCTCTCTCTCTCTCAACTTCAGGCCTCTCTCCTCTCTCTCTCAACTTCAGGCCTGTCTGTCTCACTACATCCTTCCCACCTCACGTGGCTCTACTAACTAGTAGTTTTTGACACCAATCAGCTTCAGCCATCTCATCTGGTTGTCACTATTAGCTGGAATGGGAGACGAGTGGGGGAAAGAGAGAGAGAGAGAGAGACAGTTCAATGTTCCCATTTCCACATCGCAAACGTAACCTTAAAAGCCACATGCTTATTTCATCATTATTCTCTTTTTCCCCTTCATTTTCATGTCTCTTGAAACGCCCAAGTACAGTAAGATCAGCCAGGCGGTGTACTGTGCAGACTGGATGGGTGTGCATCGTCATACAAGCTTGTAAGTTGGGTAGTATTGAAGCCAGGATTCGACGGCTCTGCCACTGTCGGCTGCCGAAGACAGCGTTGATCAGGAACACAAATCTAGGAAAATCGTCTGGGGAAGGCCATTGATAACAGCGGGGGCCGACACCGAACCCAGAAGCACATGTGGCTTGACAGGGTTGGAAATAAGAACTCCTGGCCGTCGTTTTCAAGGCATTTTTGAGTTTGGGTTCACTCGCAGTCTCTCACACACGCAGTCCTCATCGGAAACAGTCCTACTTCATTGTGATCCTCAAAATGGACATTTGTTGCCCTCGCATGGTCACAAAGAGGTAAGAAAGGCCATGCATGCATTCCATCATTGGTCTGCTGCACTGCCGACTTCCGTGGGAAAGGACTTGACGTTTCCGAACACCACCAGGCACTACTACTCTGCTATGTGGGCTCTCGATTCAACTTAGTCGACGGCATCTTCCATCCTTCCACCCTTCCACCCGCCTCCTCCTTCGCTATGCACTTGAGTTACAACCCGTATGCACTCAGTGTGACCATGGGTTTTCATTGGCTCACAGTCATTCGTTACCTGGTGTTGCCAGTGCTAGGCTACAGGCAGGGGGGGCTTGGGGGGTTAGCATGCGCATGCATACTCTGTACACGCACGCGGCACACAGACTCCTATGCTCTCTCCTCTCCTCACTCAATCACCTCTCAGTGGAGGCATCTCAACCCATTATGGAGAAATACAGGCGTCATTTTTTTCAGGGTCCCCAGCCTCGTCGCACACAGGACTTGGCAAGTTGGCCGGCCCCTCATTGTCGACTGGGGATCATACGTCGCAGATGACGTCTACCCTCTCCTCTCCTCTCTCTCTCTCTCTCTCTCTTGGCTCTCAGCTACACAATTGATTGAATGGCACATGCGAGGAAAGCTGCCTGTCCAACGCCAAACTGCGTGCGGCTCGCAAAACGGCTTCCAGCTTGCACAGCCTTAGGCCAAATGCAAGTTCGCACAGTACAGAAGCTCTTCGGTCTACTGGTAACAGTGCAGGATCATGTACACACGCACACACGCTCACAATTCACTGACGAACGAGAACCCTCGGGTGTTGCCGAGAGACATACCGTACTGTTAGAGGCGGCAGGCCCCAGAGGAGCCCCCCTCTGGTCTTGGATATTGGGGCTGACCTAAGACGTCCCCCTCGAGAAAAAAAAAAAACCGCCGGCACATGCACCATGACAACAAACTTGCTGCAGACGACAGACGAATTCGGTGCGACTCTCCGGTTGATCCTACCCGTGTCGGCACCTAATAGGACGACATCATCTTCTTTCTTCCTTGTCGTTTGGTGCCTGTGATTAAGCTTGGAATCTACCCGTCTTGCCGCCGCTCGCCAGATACATTGATAGATGATAGATCTCCTACCAGCCTCTGCCCAATGTCCGTCGGCCCCCCCTGGCTGGTAGCAAATACAATAGTAACGTGGATCCTGGGATCCTATTATTAGCAACTGTCTTGTCGTGTGGGACTTGTGAGCATCTGCATACAACCCGCAATGCAATGACCTTTGCCTCGATCGTGTGTCTGCGCCACAGAAATAAAGGCACGACCGTAAGACGACATTAGGCTTCCGTTCCATTCGGAGGGTTCAATGTGAAATCAATCGTGTGTACGCGACTGTCAATCCAGCTCATGGAGAACCATGGATCAGACATACGAGGTTCTTGTCCTTGCCAAACTCGAAAGAAAGAAAAAAAACTTGGAATTCACCCTGCCGGAATACACCCCAAGACGCATATGCATGTGGAATTGCTGACTAACCTACCCTTACTCAAAGTCAGTAGACAACTATGGAGATACGATGTTTGACATGAACTTGGTACTGGTCGCCCCGCCAAGTTGGCAGTGCAGGTGAGCACGCGATATCTGGATTTCCTCCAATACGATGCGTAGCTTTGGGTTTGGCTGGCTGAGCTGTAGGCGGTCAACGCCTACCCCAGCCTCCGAGGCGATAATCGAGAGGCACAGCGCCCGCGTCAGTATTGCAAGTGGCCCTGGAATTGCTTCCCCGGAGAGTTTTATAGGATCTTCCACAGGCACCGTAGGCATCACGTCGCCAGCTTTTCCACCCATCCCCCATCACAACAAACATCATTACCAGTTGATCAGGGGATCCCAATACGAATCCGGGAATCCATATTACGTGAAGAGACATTGTCGGACATATTTACCAAGGACTGTTAGATATGCCTAGTTTCTAGAGTATCCGACACGAGCTCCAGGGGAGTTTGCTTCTTAAGTAGGTATTCAAGCACACTGATGAGTATATAGGGGGAGCGAACGTGTCGTAAGGGAACAGACTAGAAAGCCGTATCCATGGAAAACACATTGGACAGGAACACGCAGCATAATGAGGTTGCATGGGTTTGATATTCTTCTTCATTCGCTGGTTTGACCATGCTCACTTCGAGCAGATAGCAATCTCTGTCTCTCATCTACAATGGTATGACAACCACCAGTGCCGTGACCCCTGACCATCCTTCCGACCAACCCAATCAATGAATGTACACACAAAAGCCGCCTTTCATACAGGGCGTAGAGTTGCGAGGCCACCCCGTAAGAGTAGGCCAGGGAAAGGCTGGCTGAACAGTTGGACTGGTCCAGTGAAGCTTTCCATTGCTTCACAGCCATATCCGGTGCTACACCTCTACTAACCTACAGGAAGTAGAGGTTTCGAGTGCAGGACTGTTTGCTCACCAAGCATGCTGACCTACCCCTTGGGCGGCATGAAGTGAACAAAACCAAAAGCAAACCATGCCATGAACCGCCTACCGCAATGATATACCATAGAGGCCTGTATACTGAACCCAGCGCGCCAACGTACAAACAGACTCCCCTGATCCAATTGCGTTGAGCAGCATAACCCCTGAAAGACGCCAGACCCATGACTCGAGTTGCGGTCGACCTTATGAAACGCCTCGACTATGAGAAGGGGGAAAATACAAAAGTTAAACCTAAAAAAAATAAAAGCAACCAAACGCCACTGTATGTGCCCTTTAAAAAACAAGACCGAATGAATTCTGTGCGAGAGTCCGGGTAGAACCTGCGCCGTTTGTGGATATAGCAGCCGCGGGGCGTCGAATAAAATACTGTTGCAGTCTTTATGCATATCGTCGTGAGTCGTTATAGAATATTATCAATATGTTGGAACGCTTCGTGGCATAATTTCGCCGCTGCGCTTCCTTCCGAGGCCCTGCTGTTCAGCCTTGGAGGCATTTGCAATTATTTGCAATTTCTTTTGGAGGGACGACAGCCTGACAGAGATCATACGTATCACTAATGACAAGTTAGCATTCCATGTCAATGATCTTATTAGATGCAAGCACTTACTCTTTTGAACGGCTTCTTGGTCGTCCGTATCGATCTCTGACGCGCCCTCGCGAGTAACGACGTCAGCGTTGGAGGTCGTTGCACCACCACCTAGTTTTCGTGGAGACAGTCCTTCGTCATGGTCAAGGACAGCTTCGAGCATGCGTATTGCCGTAAGGTACGAGATCTCGCAACCCTGTAAATCCTCGTTGGAAATCTCGTTGATGGCAGCTGTTCGACTCATTTCCAACGCTCTGTCATACATCAACTTCTCGGCACTTAAACCAGCAGTCAACATGACGCCGTCGGCGCCAGAAGTTCCCATTGATGTTGATCCGAGGTAGTGATTGTTGGGGTGACTGGGATGATCCGCAGGCAACTTGCGTTGAGCTTGGATTAATTTCTCCCTCACCAGGTCGGCCTTCTCCAACGTTTCGTTGAATCGCTTGCGTACCCATTGAACGGCCGAGTTTATCCTTACAGCGCAGGTTTGGACAGTGGGCGAGTCCCGAGTCACGTACGCTGGAGTATTGCCATCGCCCTTGCCTTTCCGCGTCCACCAAATACCAGCAATATCCATACACCTCGCAAGCAGTGTCAGGGCCTTGACGTAGAGCACAAGCGCTTCCTCTGAGAGAGCAACCTCGGCCTCGACAGTCAGGCCGTCATCGTCATCCGTAGGCACTTCATCGGCCGGAATACCGCCAAGTGTACGATTTGATGATGGTGTGAGAGGCATAAGCTGCTTCAACTTGACCTCGGCGAATCCCCAAACACAGTCACTTCTCGTCGCATAATCTTCAATCCCCTGGGCAATTCGGACATCTTCATCCAATACACCGCTTTGGCGCCCATCCGTCAGAAGCGCAGCGGGCGCGGCCGGCGTAGGATACGTCGGGAACGGGTTGTATAACGGGGGCGATGTTCCTTTGCCGAGCAAATGAGCAGGGTATTTAAAACCAAACAATCGCAAGCTGGCGTCTTGAATGGCTTTCGAGATAACCGACGTGGTAGAACTAGGACTTCCAGACAGATTCTTGTCATAGGACCCCCGACGATAGTGATCCGGTCTTTGGCTTCCCTGGGCAATCTGAAGAGCCTTAGATCGTTCTGCTGGTATTGCCCCAGTGGTAGAAGTAGGAACACCTTGTTGTGTTGCTCGTCGCACAATCTGACCGGCCTTTGGTGACGAGGTACCAGCCTGTGCACCCTGGGCAGCTAGTTGGTCGGCCAATGCGTTTACTTCTACGTATCTCTTCTCAACAACGACATAATCTCGCTCAAACGCGATTTCTTGCGCCGCTCTCTCGCGTTCATCAGCCGCAGCACTCTTACCCTTTGACTTGTAGGGGTATTCTCTCAAAGCCGATGGAGGTGAAGGCTCGTCATCTCGCTGATATCGGTTGAGCGACGCATTAGATAGCCCGCGTCGGCGTCGATCCTCTAACAGTGCTGGTCGGCTAGGTGCTGACGTTGAAGGAATGGCCTGCGGTCTTCTAATACCAAGACCAGGCGCTATATCGTTCCGCGGTGAGGACGACATTTGTGGAGCGCCACGGGCGGACTCGTCGTTGCCTGGAAACTCGCTTGGGCTCGCCAGAGGTGAAGACCGTAGTGGTTTCTCACGAGGTGACGGTGGAGTGCCTTCTTCCCGCCCCGCATCGGGTTCACTGAGACGATGTCTACGAAGGAAAGATGTCCGACTGGGGCTTGGCTGCGGCTCGTCGGTCTTGGACGCAGCTCTAGCATCCCTCGGAGACGGCCTCTGGACATTCGGTATATCATCCTCTACCAACCCGGGTATGGAGCTAGTCACAACAGGGTGGTTGAAGAAGTTTTCAAAGCTCAGCCGCTCGACAGGGTTGCGCTTCAAGAGAGCCCGTATCAAAGATTTCAGATCAGAACTCACCTGACAGTCTTTTGAGAATCTAATCTGATCTTCGGCATTCTCAATTTTCCTTAATAATTCAACGTGGTTACTGGCCCTGAAGGGCGGTTTGCCGGACACCATCTCATAGAGCACGGTCCCGACCGACCACAGATCGGCCTTGGCATCGTAACGCTCGTAACGTAAGATCTCTGGCGCCATGTAAAGAGGTGAGCCACACAGCGTCTCTGCCAGGGAGGTGGAAGGCAAAACACGTGCAAACCCGAAATCAGCCAGCTTCAGCATGGGCAGAGACTCCAGGCCTGCAGCCGGTATTAAGGAGTCGTGACTAGCGCTCAGAATCTTAGGCGCTTCCTTATTTGTCGCTCTGTACTGGACTGACGGGAGAAGCAGCAGGTTTTGGGGTTTGACATCGCGATGCACAAAGTTTCCTTGGCGGAGGAATTGGAGAGCACTAGCAAGCTGCTTCAAAAAGTGTCGATTGACGACCTCGTGGAGACCAGCATTCGGAACACTGGGGTACTTGCGAGCCATCTCCGCAAGTAACAGGATGTGTGGCCAGTTTCTCCCTCTTCTTAATGAACAACGACAAATCGCCCAGTTCACAGTATTCCATAATGAGGTTGATGTGGGTCGAAGATTCGATGCAGTCATGGAGGGCAACGATGTGAGGATGGCGAAGCTTCTTGAGGATCTGAATTTCGCTATACAGATTGTCCTTGAGTTTTTTGTTCAATCGTCCAAGCTCGACCGATTTGATAGCGACGAGGGCACCTGAAGTCTGTCGTGATGATAACTGTTAGCGCATGCCTCTCTTCGAAGTGGGCGAACGCCATGACTCATAGCCGGTGCTGGATGAGCAACAACAAAACACAACCCCCATACGAGGCAAATGCCCGCACTTGTGCCCAGCACAGCATGACAGAATCTTGCCAGTAGTGCGCAATGTGGTGATACCAGGCTGGGACAGAAGCAGACTTCAAGGGAGGACCAACCTGATGCTTGCCAGAATAGACCTGGGCAAAGCTGCCTTTGCCGATCTCTGCGCCGATGAGGAACTGGCCGATGGAGTGATCGCTCGCCCTCGACCGTCGTGAGGCGGACGAGCCTGCCGAATTGCGGTCCGCCATGGCTTCCTGTGAGTGTATTGGCCAGGACAGGAAGTGCGGTTGACGAAGCCCGTAGGCTTATAAGAGATCCGGGGAAGATACGGCGGCTCGGGGTATCGTCATGTGCACAAGCAGGTTGTGTTTAGTGGGGAGGATGGATGGGTGGGATGGAAGAGATCCCGACGATTGCGCAAGGCGGACGGAGTACGATGATATCGAGGAATCCAGAGGAGGAAGAAAAGAGAAATAGAAGAGGCAGTGAGATGTGCGCACCGCCTCGGGGAGCTAAGACCTCATGGATGATGGATGGTACAGAGCACGGTACGGGTCCCGGACGAGGGTCGTTGGTGAAGCTGAGCGTGGGCGCCAGATGATGGAGGTACCTGGGGTGAAGTACCGTAGCAGGCGACCCAGGTTTGGCTTCCGATAGGCCGGGGATACCTGGGCGAGGGACTGAAAGGCGGGGATCGGCTGATGTGGCACTGGCGGATCTCTGGCAATCAACTGGAGGCTCGAATATGGCAGAGGCGCTTCCAAATCCAAATGAAACTGCAAGCAATCAGCCTGAGGCGCTGGGTTCTGAGATTAAGAGGTTAGTCGAGAAAGTAAGTAAGAAAAGAAGGGAAAAGAACAGGTGAAGGAGTTCTGGGAAGGTGACTCTTGAGGGAAGGATGTAAGTGATGCGCCTTTGATTGAGAGAGATAGAGAGAGAGAGAGAGGTTCAAGGGGCCTGGTGTGAGTGGGTAAACAGCTAGGCCGTTGGTAGAGAGACGGTGATGTGTACAGCAGGCCAATACCGTCTGGACTGACCGAACAGCTTTGCCCCGTTATCCAATCAATGGCAGTCCTAGACTGAAAGGGGAACACTCACTTGTATCGTGTGCTTGCAGTATGTGGTCGACGGGCTGGTGCTAGTGCAGGTGCGACTAAGTATGCATGTACCGTTGTTAGTCTCAGACTACCTACCTCCCTACCTTTTGCCAATGCGGTTCAAGTATGAGGTGGTAGTAGTAGTGAGCGGAAGGATCGTTTCGCTCGCAGGTATGTGTGATGCATGTAGGTAGTTTTGGTTAGATAATTTGGACGCGAAGGCAAATATGTATTAATAAAATTTACACAGTAAGTAGGTTTGGGAAGTATGTAGCTACATCATATGTGCAAATCCAGCCTGCGAATTGCGCAACGTCTTATCCTTATCCTCCAAGGCCGATAGCCATCTGAATATCGATGTGACGAAATGACTCGAGATGACACAAACCGTATCGAGGAAACTCTGATCAAATAAGCCAGGTAATTAGCAACCGAGTATATGTAGCTACAGAGCAGCAATTATTTGTATGATTTCATGGGAAATGGATGCAGCAGTACATTGCCTACCTACCTACCTAGGTAGGTAGGTATACGGTAAATCTATCTAGGGCCAGGGATATCTACCAACGGATAATTCTATTGTGGTCCGGAACTAGCCACAGGAGAGATTCTACACTAACTAAGTAATGGAGGTGTGAAGGTGTTTCGACTTTAGGTGAACAAGATCCATTATCTTTGTTGGGGATTATCTACGAGTGACAACTCATGTTGGAAAACGATAGCCGGCGGAAGACGTGCCATGGCATTGGCATGGGCGGTTACTGTACATACAGTACTGTACTGGGCAGCTGGGGTCGTTGGTTTGGGGTTTATGCCGATCAAATCGAGTCCTATCCAGGAAGTGGGCCATCGCTTTAGAAGGGGGAACATGAAAAGAAGGGTCTATTGCAGTCTAGTCCCCATTGGATACTCAGGGTACATGGCACTCTCAAAACAGGTTGACGATTGGAAGACCTCCCAGGCCTTCTGCCCAGGCTCCTCAGCAGAAACCTGGAATGGTCCAGGTTGGCTGGATGTTGAATGAGTAACCACTTAGCTTTCGGGGCATTCGACGAATGCTGAGCAGGCGTCAAGTCACGGCATGAAAATCGGGGCCTGTTGGATTCATGGGCTGACAGAGGAGGGTGATGCTATGCTTCATGCGCTGTGAATGGCTCCAGGTGATGTATGCCTCGTGACACCTCCATTCGATAAGGGAGACCTGGAAAAACGGCTGATGCAATAATGCTGCCAGTCACCCCCAGTCACCCCCAACCGCTCAGCAGTTCAGTCAATCCTCCGCCGATAACGTTCACGTTCACGTCCACGTCCACGTCTTCCGCTACAGAAATGTGGACTAGCTAAGGTAGCAGCAGCTGGCGTGCATTGATAAGGTACCTGGCTGGGCTGTACTGCATGCTAACCTAGGACAACTAGAGATCTGCTTATCGGCCCCTATACTGATGCGTGAGGGATGTCTCCATCGCCAACGAGGCCCACTCTGAGAGAGTTTTGGGTACACCACCTGGGAGCCCAGATCTGATACTGATACATACATACGGTCAGTTGGTTACACGTGTACCCTGCAGCACTCTGGACATCGATCCCGATCGGGACTGCGTTTTCTCTTTTGTTCTCCGCCGTGTTCTGGACCAAGACGTTTCGATGGGGAGTGTTGTTTTAGACACTTGCCCGGTTCATCCCATACCGAGGCAGAGATCCCATGTTTCTACACTTTGAAATCATGTACAGTAGCCGGATTCTGTTCAACGCATGCAGCGGAACCGGGTTCGATAAGCGAACCGGGCCACCTGCATATACTCAGGTATGCTGGTGTCTCGGCGAAACTCGCGTGTCAGTATGTACATGCTTAGGTTGGATAGTAGTGGCAGAACTATAAAACCAGGAGCCGTCATGAGATACGAGATAGTTCGTTCGTTCCCATTAGAGGCCTACCTGAGCCAGGTATGGCGTAGGAGGCAGATAGTACAATCTGCTCGTTGGGGAGAATTCAGGGTCCTCGGAAGGCCGGTGTCGGTCAAGGCCGTTGTCGCCCCAATAAAGAATGGCTCACGTCTACTGTTTGCAGTCCGAACAATTGATTTGTTTGTTGTTTGTCACCCCTCCCCCCCCGTGTTCCAAATGGGAAATGGGTCAACGAGCGCGATGCCGCTTGGCTTGGCTTAGCTTATGGCTTTGCCCTGACATACAATCAACTATGATATGTTGTTATGCAAACATGGACATGGCCTGCCTGAGCTTTGTCATTCTTACTTACAGCCGGGATTTCTGAGAGCCGTGTTGCCTATGGTCTTGGGTTTTCAGTGGGCGCAAGCAGCCTGCTAGGTAGCAAGCTGGGATGCTCCGTGTTTACCTTATTCTCTCTTAAAGTCCTACAAGGCAGACATGCTCAACACAATATTGAAGGTTTAGAGGCGAGGTCAGAGGTCTGCCTAACGCTCCAGGTTAGCGGGGAGAATCGTGATCATCTTCTTCAATCACTATGCCGCTCCTCGACCCAAACGAGACAGGTCGGGTAGCACCAGTCGGTTGGTGTGTCGTATGCCGTCGTATCGTATCAATCAATCCGTTCCCCAGCTTTTGCTTATCTCTGCCCCTTTCCCCCACGATCGGTCTTCATTGCCCTCCCAACCTCTCTGGCTTGCCTTATCCGAGCGCCAGAGGGTCCGAGACATTGATTGCTCTCGACTAGCCATTGTGTGTCTCAATGCTATTGGGAACACCTATATCAGCGCAGCTTAGTAGGCATGTATTGCCAGCACACAACTACATACCCAACTCAACTACCACTTGGCCTGCATTTGATAGGTAAGGTATACACCAGTGGTGTAGCATGCAGGGTCATACATAACGGACCCCTCGCGACCACACCCACACATCCGCCCATTCTTAAAGCTTCTCCTACCTACCCAATTGAGTATTCCGTGGGATTGGCTCCATCCAGAAATGCACTGCAGATCTACTCCATACTCGAACCCCGAACTTCACACATCGAGAATGGAGGATTAGGTACTGGCTCTTTTCAAAGCCCGGCTACATGCAGCCTGTTTTGCAGTTGGTGCGTCATTAGGCAACAACAGCCTCACTGGCTTTCGAGTTTTTGCAGTGTTGAGGTAGGTACGAAAGTCAAAAAGTGCCATGCAACGATCATTGTGGTATATTGTGGACGTGCCCCATTTCAGACATTGCTATTATTGCGAAACAATGACAATGTCCGTTTCCGGGAAACAGGGCCTGGATTCCATCAAGAGGCTGAATCCAGGGTCCCACTTGTGTATCTTCGCGGCACGAGGAGAACAGTTAGAGGTCACATCGAATCAGACCTCTGTCATCCAAGTTTGTTGCAAACGGACAAAGACGTTATAATAGTATGCAGAGTATTGGAGAAGTTGTGCCCCACAGGCACACCCGCAGTATACGAGACTTTGAATTGATGTAGGACTTGGGTAGAATTCAACGTGGAATGAACACAACCATATACTTGACTTGTTTTGTGCATCAGGTCTATTTGGACCCGGTGCTGCGTGCTGCAGCCTATAGCTATAATGGCAGAAACTCCATATGCGAAGTTGCCATCGGGCGACACAGGTGCATGAAGCAATGCAGCCACCCTACTTGCAGAGACCCACAACAAGCCAAGGCGTACGTACGTACAACTTGCACTGCAGGTGGCCACGCAAAGTGAGGTACCGGCCTAATCAGTCGCATTCACGAGTCACTCAGTCAAGGCTGCCCCATGAACACTACAGCCAGTTCTGATAGTGTGGTGTATCCATCTATCACAGGCCAATTGGCCGCTATATATGAGGCCATTCTAAAGCTCTCCCAGCATCCTCCCATGTGATGCGGTACGCCGCTCCTCCGGGCCGTATCTACGCCCTTCACGGATACTGTCATATTGTGACGGCAAACATGCCCTGGTAGGTCGCCTAGCTAGGTAGAAGTGTGTGTGTGGAGTGTGTGAGAGAACGAATAGACCCGACCAGGCATCAGTTAATTTATATGAGGATTCACTTGGCCATTGGCCGGCTTTTTCGGCATCTAGATGTGGGAAGGTCGTGGGACATGTTTGCCAGCCACCTTACCACGTAGCACGCAGAAGATATGAATAAGTACCAGGCTATTATTGGCTCGTAGAGGATGGCCGGGTAAGTGAACACTATCAGTTTTCCAACCCCACGTGAACCTCCTCATGTTTGGTCATTTTGGGGAGCTCCTGCAGAGCCTCACCGATTATGCCTATCGCTTTTTGCAGCTGCGTCTCCGAGATGACCAATGGCGGTGCGAATCGGATAATGTTGCCTATTAGCATCCGCCTATTAGTACCCATAGAACTGGTAGAGCTGACACATGTTTTCCCGGCATTGCCTCATCCGCACCTCGAGGCAGCAGCATGCAAAGAAGAGGGGCGCATGGTTTACGATGTAAAAGTTGATATCAAACAGAATGACTTACCATGTGTAGGTTTGGCAAGAAGTCCCTTGTCCTTGAGCAGAAGGCACAGATCCCACGCCGAGTGACCGTTGGTCTTCGACTCATCAATAACCACGGCATTCAGTAAGCCTTTTCCTTGGATGGTCTTGACAACAGGCGACTTGAAAGCGGCTATGCTTTCACGGAACACATTGCCAAGCTTCTCGGCCTTCTCCGTGAGTTGCTCCTCTTCCATAATCTCCAAAGCGCGGATAGAGACGGCGCAGCCGAGAGGGTTACCGCCGTACGTCGAGCCGTGTGTTCCTGCCTCGACCACCAGCATGATGTCTTTGCTGCTGAGAACACAGCTTACGGGGTACATGCCGCCGGAGATGGCCTTGCCCAGAGTCACCATGTCGGGCTTGATACCAGCCCATTCAGAGCACAGCATCCGCCCTGTTCGACCGATGCCGGTCTGGATCTCATCACAAATCAGTAGAACATTATGCTTCTTGCAGAGTTCCTGAGCTTTGCTCAGGTAATCCGCATCAGGCACAACAACTCCGGCCTCTCCCTGTATAGGCTCGACAATAAACGCGGCTGTTTCTTTCCCATGCGCTTCGAGAGCCTCCTCTAGGTCCTGGACGTTGTTGTATCGGATGGCTTTCCCTATGGAAGGACAGATCGCACCGACATTCGGTACGTAGGGGTCCGTAGTTGTCTTTCGATTCGGGATCGGTGGATAGCGTGACAGCTGTCATCTGCGGAAAGATCAGAGAACATGCCGAGGGTAATTAATGCCTTGGACTACCTACTGTACGACCGTGGAAGTTTTCTTCGACACCGAAGACCAGCGCCTTATCCTGCGGGACTCCCTTGACTTTGTAGGCCCATTTGCGGGCAATCTTGATGGCTGTTTCGACAGCTTCGGCACCCGTGTTCATGGGAAGAACCATGTCGTAGCCGAACATCTGCTGGACCTTCTCGGCCCACTTCGGGAACACATCGTTGTGGAAGGCACGCGAGCTCAAAGTGAGCCGGCCTGCCTGTTCCGTGAGGGCCTTGATAAGCTCAGGGTGGCAGTGACCCTGGTTCACAGCGCTGTAGGCGGACAAGAAGTCGATGTAGTGGTTGCCTTCAGGGTCCCAAACGTCGACGCCGGAAGCTTTGGCAAAGACCACAGGCAAGGGGTGGTAGTTGTGGGCAGCGAGCTTGTGTTCAGCGTCAATCGCACTCTTGGTCGAAGAGGAATGGTATCTGGATGAGGCCGTAGAACCATTAGTTCCGGTGCCGTTCGCGTGAGGAGCCATGGTTGCTGATGGCTTCGAGGAGCGGTCTGGTCAGGTTGAAGAAGCAGCTAGATGGTCCGTGGCAAGGTCGTTCGTTCACTTGATTAACAACAAGGGAGCCGAATGCAAGAAGCGGTCGATATATGTCAGCGCAGGAGAAGTGACGGTGAATACGAGACGAGGCTTCCTTTGCGGTGGGAAGGGTGACGAAAGAAGATGTGTCAGATGATCGCAAAAGAATTGAGGGAAACTTGGAGCCAGGGATCCAATGGGCGGTTTTATGTAATGATAACGACAGGCAATGAAGCGGCCGAGAAGGTGGAATCGCAGTGCTGCTGCCACTAAACCCCTAAGTGCAAGTGGAAGCGGCTGCAGGCAAAGAATGACAGGTAAGAGGTTGAGGTCGGCGGGATAGTATGTCACATGGCCTCTGCCATTACTACATGGATACTTCGCGTACCAAGACATTACGCTGCGAGATGCCGACGCAAAGCGGCCAAATACTGGAGTGATGGAATTGCAACGACAACATCAGTTGCGACAGAAGAGCTCTGTACATGTAGACACCATCAAAGCATGACTGTTGGTTCTCGATGTCAATTCAGATATTGTTAAGTTTGAGACGGAAAGACCCCTCCCTCCAGGCGACATCATATCCAGCCAGCCCCTCCACCCCTCCTTTCGATCAATTGATGTTCAGCTCAGCACCTACACGTACTGTAGGCAGGCGAGGGCTTAAGGCTTAAAAAAAAGTATCAAGCATGTAACGTTGAACCAACCAGGGCTCGGACATTCTTAAGCGAACCTCCAGCTCTGTCAAGGCTGCCACTCATTCATTACATAACAGGATGCTCTCTAGACTCTAGTTGGAGTCATGGCAATGTGGAACGAAACTAATGATAGTTGCCGAACGCCGAGTCAAACAGCTACAATACTGTACAATATCCCATGCCATGTAACCTAGTACCTTACCTAAGTAGTATATTCGCGACAACTCAGAGTAGATTCCCAGAATGCCCTACAGACGACACGATAGATACATGCACCCCTGCGATCTACAAGTACCTAATCATTCTGGATAGCTGCCACCATCCCTACTAGATTGCAACGCATGGTGACAACTCGAATCAGGTTCTCCCGAACTGGTTAGCCCTTCTGACATGGGTGGGTCAATGGCATCCGTATCAAAACGTTGAAGCCCGTCAATCGCCATGCAGTCTTATCATTAAGTTGATATATATTGACTCTGCTGCCGAGAAACATTACTCGATCCATTGAACTAACCACAGCAATGACAGCCACCGAGGATTCGTCCGCCGACGTAGCTGGCGCGACTCAAGCCTCGCCAAAGGATGCCGCATCATCGGGCGCAGCCTGTCCAGTGACGGACAGTAGGCGAGCGCAGCAAGTTCGAGATGCACTTTCAGTGTTGTTTGGCTTTCGGCTTCTCAACGCGCTTTGCCTCCGCACTTTCTTCCAGCCCGATGAATACTTCCAAGCATTGGAGCCGGCATGGAGGATTGCTTTTGGAGCGGACAGCGGGCCATGGATGACATGGGTTGGTTTCCCTCGCGATGGCCTGGTATAAAGAGAGTGAGAGGTTCATTAGCTAACAGCTGCTCAGGAATGGCAATATAACTTGCGCTCGTCTCTCCACCCTGGCCTGTTCTCGCTGGGCTACACTCTCATTGCCGGCTACATGTCTTCCATGCGCTTGTCTCCTCACTACACAGGTATTGCTTTGGTTGCAGCCCCCAAGGTCATACAAGCCGGGATCGCAGCACTGACCGACTGGTATGCCTGGAGACTCGCCGAGAAGCTGTATGGTGGAAACAGCGCAGCCGCGTGGTCGGTCGTAGGTAATCCCCTGCAATGGTGTTCGAAAGATAGGTTGCTAATAAATATTTATAGCTTTTGATGAGCATTGCCAACCCCTGGGTTTGGTATGTTTCAACGAGAACGTTCTCCAATACCATGGAGGCTGCCTTGACGATTGCGGCACTTTATTATTTTCCCTGGGATCTTCTAGGCGTCGAGAAGAAGGTCAAGGAGAAGGATAGGCCTGTAGTGTTTGGAACCACGGGAGCTGTCAATAGGCAAGCCACAACTTCTAAGATGCTATGGCATGACTACAAACTAACTTGTGAACCATTTTACAGTCTTCGCCTTTCAATAATTCTTGCGGCCTTGGCGGTAATCCTCAGACCTACAAACATACTTATTTGGGCTGCTATCGGCATTGTGGTCTTGACTGGATTTACAGCAGAGGGAGAATCACCACTGGACACGTGGACTTGTTTGATCATCATCAGAGAAGTATTGCTTTGCGGGTACGAACATGAATCGAAATAGCTGTGAAAGTTGTGTATACTGATTTCTCACCAGGTCTCTGGTTCTGGGGCTATCTTTGGTTGCTGACTACCAATTATATGGTGAATGGACGTTCCCACCTTTCAACTTCTTCTACTTCAACATCGGCCAAGCGCTCGCCGTCTTCTATGGACAGAATGATGGCCATTATTATCTGTCTCAAGGCATACCACTGTCGTTTACAACGATCGCCCCATTTGCCGTGATGGGCATGTTCAATGCAGCCTCCGAGAGCTTCTCGGGCTCCTTGATGACGAAGAACACCCGGAAAGCATTGGGCTTCGCATCTACGGCCATGACCTCGGCACTTTCTCTGATATCTCACAAGGAAGTACGGTTTCTTTATCCCCTTGTGCCCGTACTCCACGTCCTCGCTGCTCCGCACATTACGTCATTCTTCACTACCATCACAGCTGGAGGAATACCATCTTCCTCCGGCCCCGTTGGCATCAAGAGGAAAGGAATACTTGTGGCTGGTCTGTTTATCAACCTTATCATTGGGTCGTATCTGTCTTACTTTCATGCTGCTGCTCCAATCCAGGTGATGGATTACCTCCGAGGGGAGTTCGAGCGGGTGCATCCGGGCAATGCAACTTTGGTCGAGCCCTACGGAAAGTACAATGCCACATCCGAGCCCCTCGAGCTATTCGCTCTGTTCCTTACGCCCTGCCATACCACACCATGGCGCTCACACCTCGTATACCCGGCTCTCTGGGCACGTGAGCTGACCTGTGAGCCGCCGCTGCACACCGAGCCGGGGTCACCAGAAAGACAGGCTTATGTAGACGAAGGTTGGCGATTTGAGAGGGATAAGATAGGCTTTATGAGCACGGAGCTTTGGCCTTCGGAAGGAGGCGAAGAAATACCCAGATATATTATCGGATTCGAGGGCATCGAAGACGCCCTGATGGAATACTTTGGGTCTAATGGGCCCGGGGCCAATAAGGGAGTAAAACTCACAAAGACGTGGGCGCAGTGGAACGGACTGTTTACCGACGACGACAGGAAAGCAGGCGAGCTTCGGGTCTGGGATACCAACTCGTACAGTGCTGCTACCAATGGGCCAGCTTAAGAGAGGTCATGCTTTTCGGAGTGTCCATGTATATATGATTATGTACATGATAAAGGAACCAAACCAAGGTCTTGCATTCAATACGTGTATAAATGTATGACCTGGTTAAGCGACCAATTGTCTATTGTGATCTGAGTGGGGGTTGAATATAGTAATGCATACTGGTATCTGCAATGTATCGCGCGTTGAATGTGCCTAACGTATGTACATGTAGAAAGCTTATCGATAGGACGGTTGGACAGGTCATCTCCGGTGGTAGGAGGGGTCTCGGGGAGGCAGTTGCTCACTGTCCAATTGAGGCGACCTACTAGCCTGCTAGCCTTCTGGAAGCTGCTACCTATTGAAGAGACCTAAGGTACCTGGAGTACTTATTATTAGCACCTCCACGCGCCACTCGCAATGGCTGGAGAACAGTGCCAGGTGGGCAGCCAGGAACCTTGGCTAGTGCTTAGGTACCTTACCTAAGTAGACGCTTATTAGAGCCAGCTTGCCGTTTTTTTGAATGGACACGATTCAACATTTGATTTGGACTTTTCGGAGAAGGAGGAGCCACCCTGTTTCGTGGATACGTGACTGACTGACTGTATAAACCGTTTGCGACAACTTTTTATCTGGCCACAACCTCGCAAGCAATAGTCCAGCAGGACTGGGCCTTTTCTCACGACTTCGCACAGCAACACCACCCACACATTGCGTGCACTGCAAAGTTGCTAAAAGTTGCCCATCATGTCGTCCGACTACAGTTACGACGACGGACAGTTCTATCCCTTCTTCATCTTCACTCTGTCCACCGTCATCACCTTGCCGCTCACCTACAGCTTGGTCCGGCCCTCGACAGATGCCGATGCCCTCGCCCCGCGCATCAAGACCGACTACAAGCCCGACCACCATGACATTATCCAGGCCCAGCGCGCCGCCCTCAAGCGCAAGCAGCGCAAGGTCAAGCGCTTCATCGCCGCCCTCATCGGCTGGGCAGTCATGGGCTTCATGCTCTACCTCATTGTCACCACCCAGCGCACCGTAGCCAAGACCTGGAACCCCTACGACATTCTGGGTATTTCCGAATCCTTGAGCGAGAAGCAGATCAAGTCCTTCTACAGGAAACTGTCCGTCAAGTTCCACCCTGACAAGATTAGACCCGACCCAGCCAAGAACGAGACTGTCGAGTCCCTATCGGACAAATGGGTCGAGCTCACCAAGGCTTACCAGGCCCTTACTGACGAGGAGGTGCGGAACAACTGGATGATGTACGGAAACCCCGACGGAAAGCAAGGCTTCAGTATCAGCATTGCCCTGCCTAGCTTCATCGTTGCTGAAGGCAACGGCAAGTATGTCGTGCTTGTCTACGCGCTTCTTCTCGGTGTTCTGCTGCCGTACCTCGTCGGCTCCTGGTGGTATGGAACCCAACGCATGTCGAAAGAAGGCATCTTGATCGAGAGTGCCAACAGTCTGTTCCCGAGAGTACTCCGACAGCATTGATGAGGGTGGCATTGTCGCTGCGCTAAGTGCTGGCAAGGAGTATGAAACGCAATTCAAGGGCAACAAGAGCGAATCCGGTCTCTCTAAGATCGAGTCCAAGGTAGCACAGGAGGGCCTTACTGGCGGTCTTTCCGGCAAAGAAAAGGAGAAGCTGGATGATATTGACAACGGTCTTCGAAGAAAGGTCTTGGGGCTTCTTTGGGCTTACCCTTGGCCGTGTGGACCTTGAAGACAAGACTCTCAATGCTGCAAAATTTGTCGTCACCCCCATCGCACAGGCCCTGAATAACTCATTCAATGCTATAGCCCTCGCATATGGCAACACGGCACCGATCCTTGGTTCCTACTTTACCGGCCAAAGACTGATTCAAGCCATGCCCCCGCAAGCCTCCCCTCTCTACCAGCTACCCCACGTCACCCCCGCTGTCGTCAAAGCTATCGAGGGAGAGTCCAAAGTACACACTACTTTGCAGCAGTTTATGGGCCAGCCTGACGCTGAGCGACGCCGCCTGGCCGTCGGCAAGGGCCTCCTTACCGAGGATCAGTATCAAGATGTTGTAACTGTCGCACAGCAACTTCCTTACCTGCAGGTGGAGAAGGCCTTCTTCAAGGTCACGGGCGAACGAGTTATTATTCCATCGTCTTTGGTGAGCTTGGTGGTCAAGGGACGATTCGTCCCCCTGGAAGCCCAAATGTGCCTGTGGTCAAGGAAGCAGATCTCGAGGATCCGGATCCCGTCGAAGGTGAACTTGTCAAAGCCACGGACGATTCCGACCGCGTTCTGCCTCCTCTTACGTTTGCCCCTTACTACGCTCGAAGCCACTCGCCACGCTGGCATGTATTCCTTACCGATAGCAAACAAGGCAAGATGGCTGTTCCCCCGTTTACATTCGCTACGTTTGATAAGCCCATCTTCAAGGCCGATGGTACACCGACATTTGAGATGCAAACATTGAAGGCTCAATTCGCCGCGCCCCCTGGCCCTGGCCACTACACGTTTGTCATGCACGTGATCTGTGACAGCTACGTTGGTTTCGATGCGAAGATGGAGGTCACTCTGGTGGTCGAAGATGCCAGCAGAGCTGACGCTATGGCTGCTGAGGATGAGATTAGTGAGCCGGATGAAGGTAAGAAATCCGTTGGTTACTATCATGTTGAGACGGAGGCTAACGGAACAACAGATTCGCTCGCAGGTCAAATGAGCGCGCTCAAGGGCGGCAGTGTGCCTGGAACAACCAAATCAAAGAAGCGAGCAGATGATTCTTCGGAGGAGGAAGAGAGCGGAACTGAGGAGGAGGTGGATGACACGAGTGAAACCAACACGGACACCGAAGACGAGGGCTCATGAGTGCTCTGTACACTAGATTCTAAGCTGCATATAAGAACGGCGTCGGTGGCGTTTCTAAACTGGATGTAACCCCAGTTCTTTTACCAGCCTCTTGCTGTAGTACCTCCCTGGGTGGGATGTTTGGCACTTTGAGGGTGGGAAGGATTAAAATCAAGTCTTGTAGTTTTTTCTCTACTGTCTGAATCTGTGCTTGTCGAGATGTTACCGAAATGAGGATACTATGTTTATGGCACCGCAAGAATGGCAAAAAGTGATTGGGAAGGTGTCTTGCTATTCACTGACTATGTGCTCCACCACGAAGAAGTTGAAGCTACCCCTGAAATAAAAGCCGACATCGATTATCACCTCAAATGATATGTCAGTACATGTCTTACCATAACCAACAGAAGAGACGCAGCTGTACGTATGCATATATATACATACACACGTACACACACATATATACGTAAAACCGAGCTGAGCTCCTATCTACAGAGCCCATCCCGATCCTATCCCACCCTTCCCTACTAAACCAAACCAATGCTATTAATCCCATCACGCCTCAAATCCCTTGTCTTCATTCTGCGGGCTATTTATCGCTATCAAAAGAAAAAACCGAGTCGTCCGTCTTTTATTCCTACAATGCTTGCTTCACTTTCTCCTGTCTCCTTGATCAACACACCCTGACCCCGCAAACCTCGACTCCTTTCCCCTCGACGTAAGCCCGGCGACCAAAGTAGACGGCCAACGCCTCCCGCACGAACTCGACGTCGCTCGCGCTCCATATGTCGAGACCCATGGCTCGGAGCGCCTCGATGCTGATTCTTACACTACGTCCCCCTTCTCCATCACCACCACCACCACCCGGCCCCAGGAGCACGTCCTCTTCCTCTCCGTCGTCGTCGATGCCATCATCCATCATATCGCTCTCGGCGTCGGAGCAGCAGTCGCTGTGGTCCTCGACGAGGTCGGCCAGCTTCGTGAGAATGGTGGACGTCAGACGGTGGAAGTAGGCGATGACGGCCAGCTCGACCCCGGCCTCCTCGGGCGGTAGCGGAGCGGAGGTGGCCGTGGTCGAAAGGCGCCGCTGTTGTTGGGCATTTACTCCCATCGAGGTACTGAACGGTGTCGCCGTCAAGTCGGCGGAGCGCGGCACGTTCATGCTCATATACATGGACGGCGAGAACATGTCGGCTAGCAGGCCCGCATCGTGGGCCAGCTCCTCGACCTCGTTCGAGCGCGCCTGCTCGCCGGCCGAGGCCCACCACATGAAGCCGTTGTAGGCCAACGCCGTCCAGGTCTGCGACTCGACGATCTTGTCCGTCTCGTCCACGAGGGGGTCGTCGCTCGGTCGGAGCGGCGTGGTCGGGGGCCGCGAGGTCGTCGAGGACGCCCCGGGGCTGTCGGCGCCGCCCACGCTGCTGCTGTGCGCTTCTAATCGCGAGAGGGCGTTCTTGAGAGAGCGGAACCGGCGGAGGTCGCGCTGCGTGGCCTTAACCACGGCGCCTCGGGGGCACTCGACCGTGGGCCATACGTGCTCCTGGGCTTGTGCCGCATGAGGCAACGGCATGGTGATGAGCATGTCCCACAAAGTGTCCTTCATAGCCAGGATACTGTCCGTAGTACAAGCAATCCAGCCAGATTCCATGTCCGGGGAGACGTTCAGTTCCTCTTGGGCTTTGGGCTTGGCCGTGTCAATCAAAAAGGGTATGTCGTGAACGCCGACAGTGAATAATGGCCTGAGCCGGTGGGAAGGGCAATCAGGCGAGAGGAGCTCGTATGTCGAGAGGGGAATATTAGACAAGATGGATATATCATATACTACTTTTGGTCAGAGATTGCTCTTGTTACAAATCACAACGGCATCAAGACTTACCGAAGTTGTTGACTTCTTGTACAGGCGCATGGCACGAGATTAGAATGCGCTTCCGTAATAACGCAGCACGATGTATAGGGAAGATCAGGGGCCCAAATGTGTCCAGTAGCTTCTTCAAGCTCCACGCCGGGTGGAAGTTGGACAGCTTGTGCTCCGGCTGCAGCAGCGCGGCTCCGTCCGAGGCAGATCGGCTCCTCTGCGACCGTTTCGGCGTCCTAGGCTGTTGCGGTGTCTGAGCGGTAGCGCCACCGACCGGTTCCTTGGCCGCATCGGCAGCCGCATTCTGCTGCTTCTGGGCACTGTCGTCGCGGGCCTGATGCTTTTCCCAATATTGCGCCAGCAGCTGCGTCCGCTTCGCGTCCTCAGCCAGCTGGGACGCCATGTCTTTGAGCCCTTCGGCGTGCTTCCATGCCCGCCCCAGCCGCCCGTAGCTCAGCGGTACCAGAACGCCGACCGCGAGCATGCGGGCGTTTCGCGCCTCGCTGTCTTGGCACGGCGCATTGACGAAGGCGCTCAGGCCGGCGTAGTCGCCGTGGACAAAGTAGATCAGGTCGTCGGTGACGGTGTGCAGGCCCGACGGGAGCGACTTGTACTCGACGACGCCCTCGAGCTCGACGTCGGGCCTCGAGGCCTTCCACGAAATGGTGTAGCCGGCTTTCACGTCGAAGTCGATCAGGAAGAGGGCCGAGATGGAGGGCCGGTCAGCCCAGGCGGCGGCGGAGGTCGCGGTGGCCGGCGACCGTGGAGGGAGTCGGACGTGCAGCTCCGGCTGGCCCCGTCGGGTCGCGGCCATGGTGTTCGGTCGGGGGCTTCTTTTGGTGAAGTTGCGATATAATGACGGGCGCGTGTCTAGTTATCGCGGCGCATCATCCACAATCCACAGGTCAACGACGAGGCAGGATGCAATCACGATCAGGCGCTGGCTGTGGGTATTATGGCTCTGGGCGAATTGGGCAACGCAGCGAAATTAATGAAGTTGGTTAATAGATTACCGAGTAAGGAGTGTAGTATAAAGTAGATAAAGTGACCTAGCAATAGTGTGCGCACTGGCTACTAATAGCTTATTTTTATTACTATTATTATTAACCTTTTAATAGGTATAATATAATTAGTTTAATAATATATATAATGTTTTTAAACTTATTTAATAAATAATTATATATTTTTTAAAATTAATTATATTATTAAATCGGTTATTTTTTTATATATTTTTATTTTTATAAATATTAATTTAACTTAAACATTTTAAATTAATTTAAATTACTCTTTATTTAATTCGTTATTTAATTTTATATCTTTTTTATATATTCGTATTTTATAACTTATTTCGCCGTAAATATTATAACGCTTTTTACCGGTCGCCCTTCGTTTTAATGAACCCCTTATTCTATATTTATTAGTCGCTAGACGCTTTTTTTTACCTTTTCGTTATATAGCTTTTAAAGGTTTTTTTTTTAAATTAAACGCGCGATTTTTTTTAATAAAAATATATTTAATTTTTTATAAAAGAAGTTTTATTTATTATTATATATATTTCGTTATTTAATTTATAATATTTAAAATTAATATTAAAAAGTTTTTTAATAAATATAAAATATTTAATTATTTATTAAAGGTTAAATCGCGTTTAAAAGTTATAAGTATTAATTATTTTCGAACGTAACGAGTTAAATATAAGCGTTTAAAAACGTATATTTAATTTATTAATTATTTTATCCGAGTAATAAAATATTAAGTTAAATATATTAAATTTAAATTTAATAATATTTTTTATAAAAAATAATAAAATACGCGGCTTTAAAAATAAAATAAAAAAGTTAATTTTATAGTATAATTTATTAACGCTTTAATAAATAGTCTATTTTTTTTTAAATAAGTACGCTTTAATAATAAATAAAATGTTATATTTAAAAGTTAAAATAAGTAAAAAGAGTAAAAAGGTATATTAAGCGTGATAATATCGTTATTTTTATAATATTTTTCGAATTTAGTTAAAATATAGCTTTTATAATTATTTAAAATTTAAAAATAACAAAAGCTTTTTATCTACGTTTTAATATATTTATTAAAATATCGAATTTAATTTAAGCTCGTCTTATTATTAATTTAATTATTAAAAGCTAGTTTAATTACTTAATTACTTAATAAGTTATATTTATAAAATTAATTTAGAAAATAATATTAATTATACGCATTAATCTATTTAATAACCGTTAATTATTTTTAATTATTAAATTAAACTAATTTTACTTTTTTATAATAATCGGCGCGTAATATAATAAATATTAATTTAATCATATTTATTATAAAGCCGGTTTTATTAAAACTTTATATATTTTTATTTATAATATTATACTTAGTTTTAATATTCGTAATTAATGCGAATTAGTCGGAAATAATATTTATATCTTTATAAAAAGCCTTTTAATAATTATATTAACGGTTTATTAGAGTTTTAAAATCCGGGTTAAAATTAATAAAGCGTTTAATTTAATGCTTTTCGACGCGGTCGCCGCCGCGCGATTTTGAAAAAAGATTAGCTATATTTTTTATAATATTAATATTAAGAAGTATCTTTTAAATACTTAAATTAATTATATAATTATAAAGTAATATTTTTAATTAAATTAAATTTATATTATAAATATTAGATTTCGCGTTAAAGTTTAATACCGCGAAATTAGTCGCTTAAAATAATTTAAAGAATAATATACAGTTTTAATAAACCTTTTTAATTAATTTAATTTAAACCTTTTTATATTATTTAAATTCTTAAAATAATATAATCCTTTTCCATTAAATTAGTATTATAGTTATAAAGATATTACGTGTTAAAGTTTAATTATATAAGTTTAAAAAAAAGTAATTAATTTAATAATATAGTCGACTTAGTAATAAACGACGTTAATATAATAATAAAAATAAAAAAGCTAAGAATTTCTTTGATTTTTTATAAAAGTAGTCTCGACTTTATTATTTATAGCTTTATTTTTATTTAATATATTAGAGTTTTAAAACTTAGTTTTTTTTATAAGTTTAAAAACTTTTTTATATAAAATAATATGCGTATATACTAATTTAACGCTATTAAAGAGTTTTTTAAATAAAAAAAACTTAAATTAATTAATAGCTTATTTATTTATTAAATATATTTAAAAAGCTTTTAAATTAAAAATTAAAATAACGTTTAAAGTTTAATATTTAAAAAATATTATATTATATAAAGCGTATATAGAAAACTAATTAAATATATATAAATAATAATTAATTTGATTTTAATTTTAAAGTTATTTAATTTTTACTTTTTATTATATATTTACTATATAATAATATAGTTTACTACTAAGTTAACTATATTATTAAATCGGCTACTTTTTTTTAACCTATGTAATTAAACTTTAATACGTAATATCTTCATAATTATAATACCGATTTAATTGAAAAAAGATCGTATTATTTTAATAATTTAAGCGACGCGAAAATTAAGCTATTTATTAAAGCGTTAATAAATTATATTACGATATTAAAAAAAAATTCTTATTTTTAAGACTATATATCTTATTATTTTTATAAAAAATAATATTAAATTTAAATTTAATATATTTAGTTTAATATTTCATAAAAAACAAAATATTTATTTATTAAAAAAACCTTTTAATATTAATTTTAAATAATGTACTTTATAAGCGAATTTATTAAATAATCGAATTAACTACTTCTTTTTAATTTAATATAAACTTATTTAATTTTTTTATTCCTTTATTATATAATATAGTCGGCACTTAAAAAGAAAACTAAATAATTCTAGCGCTTTAAGGGATTTAAAAAAACTTAAAATTAAATCTTTAATTTATTTTTAAAACGTACGATATTCTTTACGCGTTCGTTTATAATTAATAGCTTAGTTTTTATATTACGAACGGGCTTAACTCATACGACTAGCCCACCCCGAAAACGGCGCTAGAATAACCCGAGGCGCTTACTAACTACTAATCACGAAACCCACCCTACGAGCCCCTCGGTTAGCAAGGCCCGTTTATTAATAAAAAACTATTAAAACTATCGGAGTTTATTAATTACGATAACTAATATTACGATAATTAAAAGTAGCATAGCTACCTTAGGCTAATACTTAAAGGATAATATGAGATAAATAGCTAAAAAAAGATAGCTACGTTAAAATAGTATTTAATCACGTAAAAATAGAGATAAAAATATTACGTAATAAAGCTTTAATAATCTACTTAATAATATTAAATAATATTAAGTGATATTAATTATAATTAAGCAGCTATAAAATAGTATTTATATTAATAAAAAAAGGATTAAATATATAAATAATAAATATTCCTTATATATTTTATATAAATACTTTTTATTTTAATAATTAATTTAAATATTAATCTAATTTATTAATAAGGTAAATAATTTTAATAACTTTATTATAAATACCTTTAAATCTATATACTTTAATTACTTTTTATTTTTATAATTATTATATATTATATTAATAAAAGCGGACTTTTATCGCACGTTTAAATACTTTTTTATATTATTAAATATAAACCCTTAATACGTTTTATTAGGTTTTTTTTTAAAACTTAAATAACGTTCGTTATATTTTAATTACTTTTAATTTTATAAGTTATTATTTAAACTTTTAAATAATAATACTTATAAAAATTATATTTACGCTTAGACCTAATAATACCCCTCGCTACGGAAAAAGCTTTACCGCTATTACGAACACCTCTTAACGAGAGCTCGTTATAAAAATAAATAGCGATAATAATAATAATAGCCTTACTCGGTAAACGTTAATTAAACGAATTAAAAAAATTTAAATAAAAGAGCGCTAATTATTAATATTATTATATTAAGTTCGAAAAAAAAGGTAACGAACTTTTAATTAAAAATATTTTAAAATAAATATTAAATATCGACGAGCTACGCGAAGAAATACGCCTTTTCTATACCGCCGCTAATATTATTTAAACTTTTATTACTTTTAAAAAAGGTATAAAAATTAATACCTTAGCCGTTTTTAATAAGATAAGTAGGAATTTCCGCGCATTCTTTATTTAAGTTAAAGCTTATTAACGGTTTTATAAAAAAATATTTTAAGATATTATTTAATAAATTATTTACGCCGTTTCGTTTTTTAAAAACAAAATATTCGCCTAGTTTAAACTTTATTTAAATAAATTAATAAAAAATAATTAATAAATTAAACTATATCGCGTAAAGGTATAAAATTTTTTTAAAAATTATAATAATTTCGAATAAGTTTTTTAAATTATTTTTTTAAAATCTCGACGAGAAGCGATAAATAAAAAAAGAATTAAAAACTTTTAAATAAAAAGGATTAATTATTTTTTATACCGCCGAATTCTAACGTATTATAGCTCGATTAAATTATACCGAAATTATAAAAATTATAATATATTATTAAAGATTAAGAAAAATATTAAAAACAAATTTAGCCGGCTTAATATCTTTAATAATTTCTTTTCGTATATAAAGCTTATTATTAAGATCGATATTTATATATATAAACGATGTTATAAAAAATAAAGCGGACCGTAACGATAAATTAATCGAGTTTAAATTAATATAAAATAATTACGTTATTATAATAATATATTATTAAAAAATAGTATAATATATAGCTATTATAGCGGACTTATAGATTTTAACGCTATTAAATATAATAAGTATAATAAGAAGTAGAGCGTTATTTATTATAATTATTAAAAATAGGGATATTTCGCCCGAAACTATCGATTTTTAAAAAAGACTTTTAAAGAGTTTTAAATAAGCGATAAATTAATATTACTAATAATCGATTAACCTTTATAATTATTAAAGGGAGTAATATTAATAATATATTAAATGTACCCTATAGTAATTTATTTTAAATAGCTTATTATAATAATAATTACTATAACTATTTAATAAAAAAAAAAAGACGGGATAGTTTTTTAAAACCTTTAAATAATAAGGTATTACGTATACCCTCGTGATAATATAACGATAACCTAGTTATAATAAAAAAAATAGCGAGGATAATAATAAAAATAAAAACTAAAAAAACTGCTTAATCCGCGATAAGCGGCGATTAAATAACTTTAAACGGCTTATTAAACTATTTACGCTAGAACTCGTTACCGAAGTAATAAAGCCCCGAAACTTAAATATTAACGGATAATTAGCGATCTTAAGAGTTATACTTTTCGAATTATAAAAACTATAATAAATATTTATTATATATAAACTCGAATAAAAAATAAAAAGAAACTACGTTATCGGCGATAATTTTAGAATTTCGTTAATATATAATAATTATTTCTTACTCGCTTAAATCGGTTATATCTATAATAATTATACCGAGCACTTAATAAAAAAGCTCGAGGAGGGATAGTTCTTTAAAAAGATTAATAAGTAATTAATTAAATAACTATATCTCGACTATTTTATTAAAAAAAATTAAAACGATTATATTTAACCCCCGCCGAGTTTACTTATTAATTAAAAAAACTTTATAATAATCCTAGGAATATTACTTAAAAGGATAAGATTAAAAAGATTATATTAATAATAAATATTTATAGCACGCTTAAGAGAAGTTACGAGCCTATTAAACGCTTAAAAAAAGCGCGTAATATTTCTAAGATTTTTAAAATTTCTAAATTAAGCGACTTATTATAATAATAAGATTTTAAACACCGCTATTATCGTATAATTACGAAATACTGTATATATAAACCCGTCGTTATTAATAAATAATTAATAAACGAAACTTATTATAACGGTTAAAAAACGACTCCCGCCGGTTATAAAAAAACGATACTTAATAAAATACGATAGATCTTTATATTTAATAACGGATAACTAAGATATCTATAATTATATTATATTAATAATCGAAATAAAAAGAGTTATTATTTAAGCGTTACTAAATAGCGGAGCGTAAAATAATTATATTTTATTACGAATCGTTAATAACTTAGTTTTAAAATAATAAGAAAAAAACGCTTTATATTAATTTAAAACCGTTAATAAAGGATTTATAACGTATAATAATAAGAATATATAAAAAAAGTCGCGAATTTTTTAATTAATATTAAAAAACGTTATAAATAAATTACGTATAATATTACGAACGTTATAAGATATAATATAATTTTAAAAATACCTTAATTACGGGTAAATAATTTTAAAATTAATTAAAAAATAAGCTAACTGTAATAAAATATTTTAAAAAGAGGTTTAATTAATAAATAACTGTTTAAAACATAACCCCTTAATAAATTTAAAATTTTTAAAATATATGTTATTATTAAAAAGCTTAAGCTAAAAACTATAACGATTATATTAAAAAAGTACCGGTAATTTAAAACCTTTTTTAATAAAAAGCTAAAAAAATAAGTTACCGTTTTATATATAATAAGATTATAAAATACCGTTAAATAAAAGAAGAGAACCCTTTTTTATACCGATTTATAAACTAAATTAAGAGTACGAAAAAACTTTAAAAAACTATATTACGAAAAAGCTTAAAAAGGAGTTATATAACTATTTAGATTATTAATAAACTTCTTTATACTTTTTGCTTTAAAAAAAAGTAAAGACGGAAAACTTAAATAATAAATATATATTAATTACTAAAAACTTAACGAAATTATTATTAAGAACCGGTACCTCTTACCTTTAATTAGCGATTTATAAAATAAGCTATTATACAGTAAAATCTTTATAATACTTAATTTTTTTAATATATATAACTTAATTTATATTAAAAAAGGAGAGAAATAAAAAACCGCGTTTCGAATTAAATATAGATATTTTAAATATTAAGTTATATTATCCAACTTAATTAACGCGTTAACTAGCTTTTAAATAATAATTAACCACGTTTTATAAAAATACCTTAATAAATTTATCGTAATATATCTTAATAATATCTTAATTTACTCCGAAAATAATAAATAATACTAAAAATATATAAAGCTAATACTTTAAAAACTATAGAACGCTAACTTATTAATTAATTTAAAAAAAGCGAATTTTATTAATAATCCATTATATTTATAAAATATATAATATCCCCTAGAAAAATCCGGATAAAACCTATTAAAATTTTAATAATTAAAAAGTAGCCTACGCCTATAAACGCTAAAAAAATTAAATCTTTTTTAAAACTAATTGATTATTACCGGATATTTATCCCCAGATTTAATAAGTTAATAATACCCTTAATAAACTTAATAAAAAAGGACGAGCTATTTTAATAAATAAATAAAAAAGATTAAGCCTTTTATAATATTAAGGAACGAATCTTTAATAAATTAATACTTTACGTAATAAACACTTTTAAACTATTTAAAATTAAAACCGATATATTGAACTATATAATCAAAAGGTAATTAAATTAATAAAATAATAATAAAAAGTTATACCTCGTTAAATTCTTTTTTAAAAAATTAAATAAACTAAAACTTAATTACTAAATTTATAATCAAGAATTAATAACTATTATTAAAATATATAAAAATTAGAGATATTATTTTAACGAAATAATAAAACTAATAAAAGCCTATACTAACTATAAGATCTTTATAATATTTACTACTATTAAAAAATTAAATAAATAATAAATATAATAGTCCGAATTCTTATTAAAATTTAACCTTATTATTATTTACTATAAAAGTAATAAAAATAGTCGTACTAATATTTTAAACTAACGATTAAACTATTAAAACGAATCTAGCCTAAAATATAAACTATCTTAACTTATAATTTAAACGGTAACCTTACGCCGTTATAATAATTAAATACCAGTAATTCTATATAATATAGTAACGATTAAATCTCTAAGTTCTAATAATTAAATTAAACCTCGGATCTTATTAAAAATTAATTCGAAAAACGAGATAACCTCGTTTTTTATCGAAATAAGATTTATATCCCTATATAATATTATAAAAAGTTTATTAAAAGTTTTTACGAATATTTAATACATAAATACTAAAAAATATTTAAAACTTAAAAACGAATTACTAAGTAATTCGATTACGAGAACCTTAAAATAGCCGTAATTAAAATTATTAGCGAATAAGACCTCTATAATAAGGTTAAAGCTAATAAATACCGGCTATACGAGGAGCTATAACTAATTCCACCACTAAATAAAGCGTAAAAAATAATCGTACTCGATTTTATCATTAAGCTACCCTTATTAAAAAAACCCTTAACTAAGGTTAGCTATAATAACATCTTAATAATTACGGATAAACTTACGAAATATACCTACTTTTATTATATAAAGAATTTAATAATATTAACGACCTAGCTTACACGTTCTTATAAATAATCGTTAACTAGTATAAGCTATTCGAAACGATCATTTTTAATTAAAACAAGTTATTTACCGCTAAGTTTTAGAAATTATTTATAATATAACTCGATATAAAGTATAAACTATTTATAACTTACTACCCTTAAACGGATAAATAAACCGAGCGAATAAACTAAACCTTAAAATAATATTTATATTATTACATTAATTATAAATAAAATAATTAAATATAATTATTATTTATAATATAATTCGCTTATAATAACGTAAATAACAAAGCTATACATATATTACTATTTCGAATAAATTATAAGTATAACCTAGAAATTAGTAAAATACCTCTAAAAAAAAGTTAATACCTATCGCGACTATATAAATTAAAAAATTAAAAAAAACTCTAAATAATACTATAATAAAACCTTACCTTCTTCTAATAACGGATAAAAAAACGCGCCGACTAAACTAAGTTAAAAAAATTAACCTTAAAAAAGGGAAGAAAAGTTTACCTCTTACGGCGAAATATTAAAACTAAACGATTAAATAAAAAACTAATCTTTAAAAAAATTAAATTATTTAAAATCGTAAAATTTATTTTAAAAACTAATTACTCATTATTACTACTTAAAATAATACGGATACACTTTATATTTTATATTTTACTATTTAAACTAATTATTAAGAATATAAAAATCGAAGCGAATTAATACGAGTACGAAGTTAAAATAATTTTAAATAAAAAAAAAAAAAAAAATTTAACTATACCTCGTTAAATAAAAAGGTTACTTTATAAAAAATAATACTTAAAAACTTAAAAAATATTTAAAGAATACCGCTAAAGCTTTTTAAGCGTTTAAAGCACGACCGTAAACGAATCGAGGAGATCCGGAAAAAAGGAAAAGTCCGTAGTATTTTAATCGACCACGCCGAAACCCCTACGCAATTATACGGCCATAATAGCCTCTAACTCCCGGCGTTCCTACTCCTTTAATTCGTTTAAAAAGCGAAGTCCACGTTATACTAGCTTAATACCCTAAGAACGGGCTATCTCTTTCTACTTACGTAAACGAATTAAACGGGTAATAGCCTCGTTTATTTCCTCTTAATACCGCTTTTAAAGTTTAAAAAACCGCTCCTCGGCTAAAACCTCCTTATAATTAAAATAACGGTACTCTTTTTAAATCCGCTTAAAAGAATAGAAAAGAACGCTTAGCTCGTTATAAACCGAGGCCGAACGAGTGCACTCTTAACACTTTCCAACGCCTTCTATTATAATATATTTCTACCCCTTAAAAACATAACGAGAGCACGGTATAATTTTAAAACTAAACTCGTTAAAGGATAAAATAAAATAATAACGGCGAGCCGTAAAAGCTTTCGATAAAGAACAACGTTTCTTAATATAACTAAATACTATAATAAGTATATTATACGAAAAAAAAAAGGGAAAACTTATTAAACTTAATATAACGGCACGTATTAAATATTTATAATAATTGCTTTAAAAATAAAATAAATAAAGGAAAAGGGATAATATTACGAACGGGCTTAACTTATACGACTAGCCCTACTTTAAAAACGGCGTTAAAATAACCCGAGGCGTTTATTAATTATTAATTACGAAAACTACCCTATAAACCCTTCGGTTAATAAAGCTCGTTTATTAATAAAAAATTATTAAAACTATTAGAATTTATTAATTATAATAATTAATATTACGATAACTAAAAATAGCATAGCTACCCTAGGCTAGCACTTAAAGGATAATACGAGATAAATAGTTAAAAAGAGATAGCTATAATAAGGTAATACTTAGTTACGTAAAAATACGAAATAAAAACATCGCGTAATAAAACCTTAGCGATTTACTTAATAATATTTAATTAAATAATATTAAATAATATTAAATAATATTAAATAATATTAAATAATATTAAATAATATTAAATAATATTAAATAATATTAAATAATATTAATTATAATTAAATAGCCGCGAAACGATATTTATATTAATAAAAGAGGGATTAAATATATAAACGATAAATATTCCCTATATATCTTATATAAATACTTTTTATTTTAATAATTAATTTAAATATTAATCTAACTTATTAATAAAGTAAATAACCTTAACGATCTTATTATAAATAATTTTAAGTTTACGCACCTTAATTACTTTTTATTCTTACGGCTATTATATATTATATCGATAGAGGCGGACTTTTATCGCACGTTTAGATACTTTCTCGTATTATTAAATATAAACCCCTAGTACGTTTTATTAGGTTTTTTTTAAAACCTAGATAACATTCGTTATACTTTAATTAAAACGCGAAATATCTATTAATTATTATAAATTAACTAATTTCGAAAAAGAGACGATTATATAATAAATTATTAATCTAGATACGTAATCGTTTCTTCCTCGACTTAACGATATAAAAGATATAGCGAGTCGATTACTTCGTTAACGCGACGCGAGACGCGTTAATATAACGAACGCTATTTAAAGCTTTAAAAAAAACCTAGTAAAACGTATTAAAGTTTATATTAATAATATAAGAGAGTATTTAAACGTGCGATAAAAGTCCGCTTTTATTAATATAATATATAATAACCGAGTCGTAACGTAATAATAAAGTACATAAATAAAAGTATTTATATAATAAATTTATTAAAGTTATTTATTTTATTAATAAATTAAAATTAATATTTAAATTAATTATAAAAATAAGGAGTATTTATATAAAATATATAAAAAATCGTTTATCGTTATATATTTAATCCCTCTTTTATTAATATCTTTTAAGTTTTAAGGCTCTTTAGATCTCGTCGAGATCTCGAAAGCTGCTATCTCGTAGTTATTTTATCTTTACGTGATTTATAGTGGTTATCTTATTTTAATTAATTATTTTATATTATTTATTTTTATTTACTTATTTTAAATTAATTAGTTTCGACGTATTTTTTTTATAATATTAATTATTATAGTTTTTATAACGGTATAATAAAGCTTATTATCGTTAATAAAGCGTAAAAATTAATTAAGTTTTTACGAGGTTTTATAAACGTCTCGAGTTATTATTAATCCTTATCGAGAGGTATAAGCCCTAGCCGTATAGTCGGCCTAGGTTATAATATTATCTCCCCTCTTTTATTTACGTTATCTTTAAAACGGCGGTATTATACTAAGTATTACGTTTAAAAGAATCGTACGAACCTTAAGATTTTAAAATATATTAATAACTTTTTATATAAATTCGAGGTTTTTTTACGATTACTTAATTAAGCTGGGTATAATAAATAAAAAGAAGCTTATAATCGCTATTATATCCCTTCGAAAGTCGTACGAAAAAAAGGAGATCTCATAGATCTATTATATCGATAATAAAGATAACCTAGTAAACGCCCTTATTAAGGTATCTTTAAATAAGGCCCTCGAATAAATAGTTTTAATAAATAGCCTTACCGTATATATAAAAGCGTATATTAAAAAGCTAGACTCGTACGTCCCTAATAAAGTATAACGTATCGCGATATACGACGGTACCCTTATTATTATTACTATTTCTAAACCGTTTTTTTTAATTTATAGCGAGAAATAATATATATTAACGTACGATAACTTCCCTTATTATTATTATTATTATTAAAAGATTAAAATAATTAATTAAAAGGACTTATTAATAAAATTAATGTTAAGAAGGTATAGTATTACTTATACGGCTTAAGTAGGCACCGAATACTAGATTAGCGCAACTCATTTATACGAGACCCTCGAGAAGGGAAGACCCGTATTTAAAAGAGGGAATAGATTAATTCTATCGCTAAAATAGAAAACTACTAGTATTAGAACAGCTAGAACTAAAGCCGTTTATATTACTTTAAAAGAGGTGCTACGTACTTATACGTATAAACCCTTTTTTATTTTATTAAAAGGTGTATACGATACCCCTCGTAGCTAGTATTAAAGATAGATATAAATAATAAAATATAACGATATAACTTTAATTAAAACCGGAACTAGTACGTATATATAAAAGCTTATTTAATAATATTTAAATTAAAAAGTTAAGTCTTTATTATTTATAAATAAGCTATTAATAAAAATATATATTTTTATATAATAAATATTAAACGGGATATATTTTAAGCTACGTATCGAGTTTTAAATTTATTAATTAATACGCTCGTGTTACGACCTAGCCCAGCTATGCGGCTTAGAACCCACTTTACGGCACGGCCCTATAATACCCCGAACCTTTGTATAAAAACTAGTATAACTTTAAGCCCTATTAATTAATAAAAATTTATTAATTAATAAGACTTATAACGATTAAATTATAACGATAACTAGCACCGCGACGACAGATAATATTTAACGTAGCTACTCTAAGATAGCACGAAATAGATAGCACGAAGTAAATAGTTAAGAAAGAATAAGTTATAACAGGATAATACCGGTTACATAGAGATAAAATATAAATATATTAAATTATAAATATTTAATACGAGCTAAGGAAAATAAGATATATTAAATCGTAAATATTTAATAAGATTTAAAAAATTAATAAAAGAGAAATTAAATATATAACGATAAACGTTTCTTATATATTTTATATAAATACTTTTTATTTTAATAATAATTTAAATATTAATTTAATTTATTAATAAAGTAAACAGACTTAACGATTTTATTATAAATACCTTGAAGTTTATATACTTTAATTACTTTTATTTTTATAATTATTATATATTATATTAATAAAAGCGAACTTTTATTATATATTTAAATACTTTTTTATATTATTAAATATAAACTTTAATACGTTTTATTAGGTTTTTTTTAAAACTTAAATAGTGTTCGTTATATTTTAATTACTTTTATTTTTACGAACTATTACTTAAACTTTTAAATAATAACACCTATAAAAACTATATTTACGCCTAGATTTAATAATACCCCTCGTTATAAAAAAGCCTTTACTATTATTATAAATACCTTTTATCGAGATCTCGTTATAAAAGTAAATAGCGACGATAATAATAACGGCCTTATTCGATAATCGTTAATTAAATAAATTAAAAAATTTGAATAAAAAAGTATTAATTATTAATATTATTATATTAAATTAAAAAAAAACGTAACGAACTTTTAACTAAGAATATTTTAAAATAGATATTAAATATCGACGAGCTATACGAGGAAGTACGCCTCTCCGTACCGCCGTTAATATTATTTAAACCTTTATTACTTTTAAAAGAGGTATAAAAATTAATACCTTAATAGTTTTTAACAGGATAAGTAAGAATTTACGCGGATTTCTTATTTAGGTTAAAACTTATTAACGGTTTTATAAAAGAACGTTTTAAAATATTACTTAGCGAGTTATTTATATCGACTCGTTTTTTAAAAATAAAGTAATCGTTTAATTTAAACCTTATTTAAACGAATTAATAAAAAACGATTAATAAATTAAGCTATATCGCGTAAAAATATAACGAATTTTTAAAAATTACGATAATTTCGAATAAATTTTTAAATTTTTTTAAAACCTCGATAAAAAGCGATAAATAAAAAAAGAATTAAAGATTTTTAAATAAAAAAGATTAACCGCTTTTTATACCGCCGAATTCTAACGTATCATAGCTCGACTAAATTATACCGAAATTATAAAAATTATAATATATTATTAAAAATTAAAAAAAAATATTAAGAACGAACTTAGCCGGCTTAATACCCTTAATAATTTCTTTTCGAATATAGAGCTTATTATTAAGATCGATACCCGTATATATAAATAACGCCGCGAGAAGTAGGGCGAATAATGACGGTAAACTAGTCGAGTTTAAACTAATATAAAACGACCACGTTATTATAATAATATACCGTTAAAGAATAATACGGCGTATAGCTATTATAGCGGACTTATAAATTTTAACGTTATTAAATACGATAAGTACGATAAAAAGTAGAACGTTACTTGTTATAACTATTAAAAATAGGGACATTTTACCTAAAATTATCGATTTTTAAAGAAGGATTTTTAAAGAGTCCCGGACGGGCGATAAATTAATACTACTAGTAATCGATTAACCCTTATAATTATTAAAAAAAAGTATTAATAATATATTAAACGTGCCCTACGGTAATTTATTTTAAATAATTTATTATAATAATAATTATTACGATTATTTAATAAATAAAGAAAAGACGGGATAGTTTTTTAAAACTTTTAAACGGTAAAATATTACGCGCACCCTTACGATAATATAACAATAACTTAATTATAATAAAAAAGGTAACGAGAATAATAGTAAAAACGAAAACTTAAAAAACCGTTTAATTCGTAATAAGCGACGATTAAACGATCTTAAACGGCTTATTAAGTTATTTATATTAAAACTCGTTATAAAAATAACGAAGCCCCGAGAACTAAATATTAACGGATAGCTAGCGATCTTAGGAGTTATATTTCCCGAATTACGAAAACTATGGTAAATACTTATTATATATAAACTCGAATAAAAAGTAAAAAGAAACTACGCTATCGGCGACGACCTTAGAATTTTATTAATATATAACGACCACTTCCTACTCGCTTAAATCGGCTATATTTATAACGGTTATACCGAGTACTTAATAGAAAAGCTCGAAGAGGAATAGTTCCTTAAAAGGATTAGTAAGTACTTAATTAAATAACCACACCTTAACCACTTTATCGAGAAAGTTAAAACGATTATATTTAACCCCCGCCGAGCTTACCTACTAGTTAAGAGGACCCCTTAATAATTCCGAAAATATTACCTAAAAAGGTAGGATTAAAAGGACTATACTAATAATAAATACCTATAGTACGTATAGGAAAAGTTACGAGCCTACCGAGCGCTTAAAACGGACGCATAGCGCTTTTAAGACACCGAGAACTTTTAAATTAAAAGACCTGCTATAATTATAAGATTTTAAATACCGCCATTATTATATAATTACGAAACACTATATGTATAAAGCTATTATTATTAATAAATAAACGACGAACGGAATTTATTATAACGGTTAAAAAACGACTCCCGCCGGTTATAAAGGGACGATACCCGACGGGATACGATAGATCCCTATATTTAATAATAGATAACTAGGATATTTACGATTATATTATATTAATAATCGAAATAAAAAGAGTTATTATCCGAGCGTTACTAGATAGCGGAGCGTAAAGTAATTATATTTTACTACGAATCGTTAATAGTTTAGCCTTAAAATAATAAGAGAAGGACGCCTTATACCGATTTAAAACTATCGATAGAAGACTTATAACGTATAACGATAAGAACGTATAAAAAGAAATCGCGAACTTTTTAATTAATATCGAAAAATATTATAAACGAATTATATATAATATCACGGACGTTATAAAATATAATATAATTTTAAAAATATCTTAATTATGGGTAAATAATTTTAAAATTAATTAAAAAATAAGCTAATTTTAATAAGATATATTAAAAAGAGGTTTAATTAATAAATAACGGTTTAAAAAGCGACCTTTTAATAAATTTAAAGTTTTTAAAATATATATTATTATTAAAAAGTTTAAGTTAAAAATTATAACGATTATATTAAAAAAGTACCGGTAATTTAAAACTTTTTTTAATAAGAAGCTGAAAAACGAGTTACCGCTTTATACACGGTAGGATTATAAGATATCGCTAAAAAAGAAAAAGAACCTCTTTTTATACCGATTTATAAATTAAATTAAGAGTATAAAAAAGCTTTAAAAGAATATATTACGGAGAATTTCGAAAAAGGAGTTATACAACTATTTATATCGCTAATAGGTTTTCTTATATTTTTTATTTTAAAAAAAAGTAAGGACAGGAAACCTAAGTAGCGTATATATATTAATTACCGGAAGCTTAACGAAATTACTATTAAAAACCGGTACCCTTTACTTTTAATTAGCGATTTATAAAATAAATTATTACACGTTAAAATCTTTACGGCATTTAATCTCTTTAATATATATAACCTAATCCGAATTAAAAAAGGAGAGGAATAAAAAACCGCGTTTCGAACTAAATATAAATATTTCGAGTATTAAACTATACCGTTCGGCTTAATTAATACACTAATTAACTTTTAAATAATAATTAATCACGTCTTATAAAAATATTTCGATAAGTTTATCGTAATATACCTTAATAATATCTTAATTTATTCCGAAAACGATAAATAATATCGAAAATATATAAAGTTAATATTGTAAAAACTATAGGATACTAACCTATTAGTTAATTTAAAAAAAAGCGAGTTCTATTAACGATCCGTTATATTTATAAAATATATAATATCCTTTAAAGAAATTCGGATAAAACCTTTTAAAATTTTAATAATTAAAGAGTAGCTCACGCCTATAAGCGTTATAAAAATTAAATCCTTCTTAAAATTAGTTAATTATTACCGGATATTTATCCCCGGATTTAATAAGTTAGCAATATTTCTAATAAACTTAACGAAAAAGGACAAGCTATTTTAATAAATAAAAAAAAAACTAAACCTTTTACGATATTAAAGAATAAATCTTTAACGAACTAATACTTCGCGTAATAAACCTTTTTAAACTATTTAAAATTAAAACCGATATATCAAATTATAGGATTAAAGGGTAATTAAATTAACGAGACGATAACGAAAAGTCGTACCCCGTCGTATTTTTTTTTTAAAAAAACTAAATAGATTAGAACTTAATTACTAAGTCTATAATAAAAAATTAATCATTATTATTAAAATATATAAAAAATAAAGATATTATTTTAACGGAACAATAAAATTAATAAGTTTATACCGATTATAAAAACCTTATAATATTTATTATTATTAAAAAATTAAATAAATAATAAATATAATAGTTTAAATTCTTATCGGGATTTAATTTTATTATTATTTACCGTAAAAGTAATAAGAACGGTTGCGTCGACGTATTAAGCTAACGACTAAACTATCAAGAAAAAGTTCCGCCCGAGATATAAACTATCTTAACTTACGATTAGAATAATAACCTTACGCCGTTACGATAACTAAATATTATAAATTCCGTATAATATAATAACGATTAGGTTTTTAAGTTCTAATAATTAAATTAAGCCCCGGATTATATTAATTATAATATAACAAACGCTATCCGAGTTTTAAAAGAAACCTAGTAAGACGTACTAGGGTTTATATTAGTAATATAAGAGATTATCTAAACGTGCGATAGAAGTCGCCTTTATTAATATAACAGGTAATAGCTCGTAAAAACGAAAGTAATTAAGGTGTATAAATTTTAAAGGTATTTATAATAGTTTTATAAAGGTTATTTATTTTATTAATAAATTAAGATTAATATTTAAATTAATTATTAAAATAAAAAGTATTTATATAAAATATATAGGGGGAACGTTTATTATTATATATTTAATCCCTTTTTTATTAATCTATTATTACTTAATAATCTTTTTTAAACGTGCTCGGTATTACTTAGTAGTCTCGCTTAATCACGCTTTACGCTATTTAGTGATCTCGCTTAATTACGTTCTATATTATTTAGTGATCTCGTTTAAGCGTTTATTATGCTACGTGACTTATTAATGGTCGCCGTTACTTTATAAGCGTATTTATCTTATCGCCGGGCGTAACGGTATTGTTATTCGTTATTAAAGAAAGCCTAGCTTTATATTAATATAGTTAGCGGTGCGGTCCGTAATTATGATATTATAGCCTATTTAGGGCATAGTAATTCCGTACCGGTAAGTAAGGTTTTTTTAAGCCGTATAATTAGGTCGGGTTATAATACTATCCTTCTTTTTTTAATTATTTTATTTTTAAAATATTAATTTTATAAATATTTTAATTATTTATTTATTATAGTTTATAATAAATTCTTTTTTTTTATCGCTTTTATTATAATATATATTTATTATAAATAGTTACGTTAAAAAATCTCGACTTAAACTTAATCGTTCCTTTATTATTTATTATATAGACCTTATTAAAGTTTTTTTTAAATTTAGTTTTAAAATTATATCTTATAATTATTATTTTATAAAAAAGTAATTTTATATAATAATAAAAGGCGTTAATAAATATAAAAAATATACTCGTACTAACTATACGTATAATAATACCGAGGTTTTATTTTTTTTTTTACGGCGTATATAGAACGAGCACGACCGCCTGTTTCGGGAAGAGTCCGCCGTAAAGGCTTATTTCCTAAAGCTCCAACGCTAGATTAACGAAGCCGTTACTCGCTTTATTCGTTTCCGTAAATAGAAGGAGATAATTCGTACCTAGGGGGTCAAATTAGTATAACATAGCTTACGCTCCTTAAACGAGTTAAAAGAGTAGGAGCGTCGGGAGTTTAAAACCGTTATAACCGTTTAAGTTTAAAAAGGTTTTAATATTATTAATTAAAACGCGACCGACTTCTTTTTTAAACCGATTTTTAAAATTATTATTTAAACGTCCGTAACTTTTTAATAATATTTATTAAGTATTTTTTAAATTATTAAATATTATTTTTTAATAAATAGCTTTTTTATTAAACGAGGTATTAAAAGCTTCGTTTTTCTTTTTTTTTTTTTAATAATTCCGTCGATTTTATATTCGTATTAATTTATTTTAATTTTTAATTATATATCGATTAAAGTTTTTTTAATTATTAATTCGAATAATAAAATGTAAAATATAAAGTGTATCCGTATTATTTTAAGTAGCGATAATTAGTAATTAGTTTTTAAAATAATTTTTACGATTTTAAATAGCTTTATTTTTTTAAAATCTAATTTATTATTTAATTATTTTATTTTAATATTTTATTATAAAAAGTAAACCTTTTTTCTTTTTTTAAAGGTTAATCCTTTTAACTTTATTTAATCGGCGTATCCTTTTATTCGTTATTAAAAGAAAGTGAGATCTTATTATAATATAATTTAAAGTTTTTTTTAATTTTTTAATTTATATAGTCGCGATTAGTGCTAATTCTTTTTCTAAAGGTTTTCTAATAATTTCCGGGTTGTACTCGTAGTTTATTCGGAATAATAAAATACGCGTAGCTTTGTTATTTATATTATTATAAATAAATTAAGTTATAAGTAATAATTATACTTAATTATTTTATTTATAATTAATATAATAGCGTAGGTATTATTTTAAAGTTTAATTTATTTATTTAATTTATTTATTCGTTTAAGGTTAATAAGCTATAAATAGTTTATACTTAATTTTAAGTTATATTATAAGCGATTTTTAGAATTTAGCGGTAAATAATTTATTTTTATTAAAGATAATCGTTTCGGGCAGCTCGTACTAATTAACGATTATTTAAAGGAATATATATATTAAGTTATTAATATCGTTAAATTCTTTATACGGTAAGAAATAAATATATTTTATGAGTTTATTTATAATTATTAAGATATTATTATAATTAATTTTAATTAAGAGTTCTTTTAATAGGGGTAGCTTAATAACGAAATTAAGTATAATAGTTTTTTATACCCTATTTAATAGTAGGATTAGCTATAGCTCTCCGTACGGCCGGTGTCGAGTAACTTTAACTTTACTATAGAGGTTATATTTACCGATTATGTTAGCTATAATTAATTTAAGGTTTTTATAATTAAACTGTTTAGTAATCCGTTTTTAAGTTTTAAATACTCTTTGGTATTTATATGTGGGGTATTCGTAGAATTTTTTAATAAAGTTTTTACGATACCGTTTAAAGATATAGATCTTATTTCGGTAAAAAGTGAAACCGTCGTGATCTTCGAGGTAATCCTTAAGGTAGTTCGCGGGGTTAGGGGTTTAATTAAATTACTAGAACTTAGTAACCTAATTATTATTATATTAGATATAGTTTATAACGTTTAATTATTTTAATAATATAAAGTTATTATTTTAGTTATAAGTAAGAATAATCTGCGTTTCGAATAAAATTTCTTCTTAATAATCCGGTTATCGGTTTAATATATTAACGCGACCGTTTTTATTACCTTTTTAATAGATAATAATAAGGTTAAATTTTAATAAGAATTTAAACTATTATATTTATTATTTATTTAATTTTTTAATAATAATAAATTTTATAAGGTTTTTATAATTAATATAGATTTTAATTAGTTTTATTATTTTATTAAAATAATATTTTTATTTTTTATAAGTTTTAATAATAGTTATTAATTCTTTATTATAAATTTAATAATTAAGCTTTAATCCGTTAAGCTTTTTCGAAAAAAATATAACCGGGTATAATTTTTCGTTATTATTTCATTAATTAAATTATTTTCTAATCGTATAGTTTAATACGTCGGTTTCGATTTTAAAAGGTTTAAACGGGTTTATTACGTAAAGTATTAATTCGTTAAAAATTCGTTCCTTAATATTATAAAAAGCTTTATTTTTTTTCTTTATTTATTAAAATAATTCGTCCTTTTTTATTAAATTCGTTAAGAGTATCGCTATTTTATTAAATCCTGGAACGAAAATCCGGTAATAATTAATTAATTTTAAAAAAGATCTGACTTCTATAGCGCTTATAAGCGTAGGCTACTCTTTAACTGTTAAAATTTTTAAAGGTTTTATTCGGATTTCGCCCGGGGTTATTACGTATCCTATAAAGGTGACGGATTATTAATATAATTCGCTCTTTTCTAGGTTAATTAATAGGTTATCGTTCTGTAACTTTTAAAGTATTAGCTTTACGTATTCTCAATACTACTCGTCGTTTTTAGAATAAATAAGGATATCGTTAAGATATATTATAACGAATTTATCGAGGTATTTTTATAAAATATAATTAATTATAAATTAAAAATTAATTAATATATTAATTAAATTAAACAATATAGCTTAATATTTAAAATAGTTATATTTAATTTAGAACGTGGTTTTCTACTCTTCTCTTTTTTTAATTCGGATTAGGTTATATACGTTAAAGAGGTCGAATATTATAAAAATTTTAACGTATAATAGTTTATTTTATAAATCGCCGATTAAAAATAAGGGGTACCGGTTTTTAATAATAATTTCGTTAAGTTTTTAATAATCGATATATATATGCTATTTAGGTTTCCCATCCTTACTCTTTTTTAAAACGAAGAGGATAAGGAAGTTTATTAATAATATGGATGGTTAGATAACTCTTTTCTTGAAATTTTTTATAATATACTCTTTTAAAGCTTGTTTATATTCCTAATTAAGTTTATATATAGATATAAATAAGGGTTCCTTTTTATTTTTAAAAGGTATTTTATAATTCTATTATATATAAAACGGTAAGCTTATTTTTAATTTCTTATTAAAAAAGGTTTCGAATTATTAATACTTTTTTAATATAATTATTATAATGTTTAGCTTAAGCTTTTTAATAATAATATATATTTTAAAGATTTTAAGTTTATTAAGAGGTTATTTCTTAAACCGTTACTTATTAATTAAACCTTTTTTTAACGTATTTTATTAAAGTTAACCTATTTTTTAATTAATTTTAAAATTATTTACCCGTAATTAAAATATGTTTAAAATTATATTATATTTTATAACATCCGTAATATTATACGTAATTTATTTATAACGTTTTTCGATATTAATTAAAAGGTTCGCGACTTCTTTCCGTACCTCTTTATTATTATAAGTTATAAATCCTTTATTAACGGTTTTAAATCGGTATAAGGCGTTTATTTCTTAAACGTTATTCCTAAAGGTAATTAATAATCTCTTACGATCGATCTTTATATCGTTATTATCGTTTTCTCTATTCTCTTTAAAACGCTTCTTAATATATTAGTAAGGGTATTTTTATACTTTTTTTATACGAAATATTATTACTAATATTTAAGATTCGAGTTTTTCGGGTAATTCGAAAGTTTATTAAGTTCGCGGTAATTTATAAATATTTTATAAGTTTTTTAATATATTAAAAGGGTTTTTTTATTAAATATATACTTATATATTTTAAAAGTGTTAAGCGCCCTCTTTTAAACGTTTATAAGCTCGTAATTCTTTTTAGGCGTGTTTAAAGTATCGGTTTTTAAAACACTCTTTTTAATTTCGTCCTTTTAAGTAGTATTATCGTAATTATTATAGGTCTTTTTATATTAATAAGTATACGCGTTATTTATTAAGGATTAATATTTAGATTTTTTTAATAATATAGTCCGGGTATAGTTACGTAATAGGTTATTTACCGATCCTTCGGGGAAATTATTTATACTCGAGTTTCTCCGCGAGGTATTCTATATAAACGTTATGTATATACGAGATCTATAAGAGCGTAAAGTGTTTTTCGTATATAAAAGAAATTCGTAGGTTATTTTTTACGGCGTAGTTATTATAAATTTTTTAATTAAACCCGGCCGTAATAAGTATTTAATATAAATATTTCGAATTGGGGTAAAGAATATTAAGGATAGCTAATTATCCGTTAATTTTTAAGTTTTTAAACTTAGCGATTTTATATATTAATTCGTTTATAAGTATACTTATTAAGCGTTTATAATTTATAAGTTATTCTAGCTGGCTTGTAATATTATTTATTAAATCGCTATTTTCGTTATAAAGGAGGGATTGTTCTTTTTATATTATTACGACGTTTCAGCTATGGTTTTTTTTATTTCTCGAGGCTTTAGGGAATTATCCGGTATTTTTTTTATCTATTAAATAAAAAGTATATTTATTATTATAATAAACTATTTAAAATAAACTATTATACTTAATAATAATATTATTATTTTTAATAGTTATTATAAAAATGTTTTTTATTTTAGTAATATTAATATATTATTTATTTAAAATTCGTTAAAAGTCTTTTTTTAATGTTTAATATTTTTAAGCGTAATATTCTAGTTTTTAATAATTATAATAGGTGCCGCGTAATTTTTTATTTTATTTATTATATTTAGTAATATCGAGGTTTATAGGTTTATTATAGTAGTTATACGTTATAATATTTTTAGGTAATATATAGTTATATTAATATAATCGCCCAGTATTAATTTAAATTCGATTAGTTTATTATTAAAGTTCGCTTTATTTTTCGCGGCGTTATTTATATATACAAGTATTAATCTTAATAATAAGCTTTATATACGAAAGAAAGTTATTAAGGGCGTTAAGCCGGCTAAGTTTATTTTTAATATTATTTTTTAATTTTTAATAATATATTATAATTTTTATAATTTCGGTATAGTTTAATCGAGTTATAATACGCCGGAACTCGGTTATATAAGAAGCGGCTAATCTTTTTTATTTAAAGGTTTTAAGTTCTTTTTCCGTTTATCGCTTTTCGTTAAAGTTTTGGAAGAGTGATTTAAAAGCGTGTTTAAAGCCGTTATAACTTTTAAAAATACGTTATACTTTTATACGGTATAATTTAATTTATTAATCGTTTTTTACAAGTTCGTTTAAGTAAGGTTCGAACTAAGCGAGTATTTTATTTTTAAAGAACGAGGCGGCGTAAATAACTCGTTAAGTAACGTTTTAAAACGTTCCGTTAAAAATTATTAATAGGTTTTAATTTAAATAAAGAAGCTTTAAAAGTTTCCGTTTATTCCGTTAAAAAAGGTCGGCGTATTAATCTTTATACTTTTTTTTAATATAACCGGGGTTTAAATAATATTAATAGCCGTATAAAGGAGGCGTATTTTTTCGCGCAATTTATTAATATTATAAAGTATTTATTTTAAAATGCTTTTAATTAAGAGCTCGTTACGCTTTTTTTCAAGCTTAACGTAATAATATTAATAATTAGCGCTTTTTTATTTAAATTTTTTAATTCGTTTAGCTAGTATTTATCGGGTAGGTTCGTTATTATTATCGTTATTATTAACGTTTATAATAAGGTCCCATTAAGAGGTGCTAAAGGTGGCGATAAGAGTTTTTTTTTATTAAACGGTGTTATTAAGGCTAGGTATAGATATAATTCTTATAATATTATTATTTAAAAGTTTAAATAATGATTCGTAAGAATAAGAGTGATTAAAATATAACGAACGCTATCCGGGTTTTAAAAGAAACCTAATAAAATATACTAGGGTTTATATTAATAATACGAAAAAGTATTTAAACGTGCAATAAAAGTCGCTTTTATTAATATAATAAGTAATAGCTCGTAAGAATAAAGGTAATTAAAATACGTAGATTTTAAAGGTATTTATAATAGTTTTATTAAGGTTATTTATTTTATTAATAAGTTAAGATTAATATTTAAATTAATTATTAAAATAAAGAGTATTCATATAAAATATATAAAAAAAACGTTTATTATTATATATTTAATCCTTTTTTTATTAATTTATTATTATTTAGTAATCTTTTTTAAACGTACTCGGTATTACTTAGTAATCTCGCTTAATTACGCTTTATGTTATTTAGTAATCTTATTTAATTACGTTTTATACTGTTTAGTGATTTCGTTTAAACATTTATCGTGCTACGTAACTTATTAATAGTCGCCGTTATTTTATAAGCGTATTTATTTTATCGCCGGGCGTGGCAGTATCGTTATTTATTATTAAAGAAAGCCTAGTTTTATATTAATATAGCTGGCGGTATAGTTTATAGCTGTGGTATTATAGATTATTTAAGGTATAGTAATTCCGTGCCGGTAAGTGGGGTCCTTTTAGGCCGCATGGTTAGGTCGGGTTATAATATACGCCAGGGATCACCTCGAGAAACGAGATAACCTTATTTTTTATCGAAATAAGATCTATATTCTTAAATAATACCGTAAAAGTTTTATTAAGGAATTTTACGAGTATCTTATATATGGATATCAAGGAGTATTTAAAACCTAAAAACGAATCATTAAATAATTCGATTATAAAAACCTTAAGTTAATTATAATTAAGGTAATTAATAAATATAACCTTTATAATAAGGCTAAAATTAATAAATACCGGCTATATAAAGAATTATAACTAATTACACTATTATAACGAACGCTATCTAGGTTTTAAAAGAAACCTAATAAGACGTACTGGGGTTTATATTAGCAATACGAAAGAGTATTTAAACATGTAATAAAAGTCGCTTTTATTAATATAATAGGTAATAACTAGTAAAAACGAAAGTAATTAAAGTATATAGGCTTAGAAATATTTATAATAATTTCGTTAAAGCTGTTTACTTTATTAATTGGTTAAGATTAATATTTAAATTAATTATTAAAATAGAAAGTATTTATATAAAATATATAAGGGAACGTTTATTATTATATATTTAATCCTTCTTTTATTAATTTATTATTATTTAATAATCTTTTTAAAGCGTGCTCGATATTACTTAGTAATCGCTTTTAATTATATTTTATATTATTTAGTAATCGCTTTTAATTACGTTTTACGCCGCTTAATGATCTCGTTTAAACGTTTATATTTATTATATTATATAACTTATTATTAGTCGCCGTTACTTTATAAGCGTATTCGCTTTATCGTCGGGCGTAATAATAGCGTTGCTCGTTATTAAAGAAAGTCTGGTTTCGTATTTATATAGCTGGCGGTGCGGTCCATAGCTGTGGTATCGTAACCCGTTCGGGGTATAATAGTTCCGTATTAGTAAATAGGGTTTTTTAACCGTATAATTAAGTCGGGTTATAATATTATCCTTTTTTTTAATTATTTTTTTTTAAAATATTAACTCTATAAATACTTTAATTGTCCGCTTATTATAGTTTATAATAAGTTTTTTTTCTTTATTATTTTTATTATAATATATATTTATTATAAATAGTCGCGTTAAAAAATTTCGAACTAAGTTTAATTATTTTTTTATTATTTATTACGCGGATTTTATCGAAGCTTTTTTTAAATTTAATTTCGAAGTTATATTTTATAATTATTATTTTATAAAAAAGTAATTTTATATAATAATAAAAAATATTAATAAATATAAGGAGTATATTTATATTAATTATATATATAATAGTATCAGGGTTTTATTATTTTTTTTACGGCGTATATAAAACGAGCACGACCGCTTGTTTCGAAAAGAGTCCGCCGTAAAGGCTTATTTTTTAGAGCTTTAACGCTAGATTAATAAAGCCGTTGCTCGCTTTATTTATTTTCGTAAATAGAAGGAGATAGTTCGTACTTAAGGGGTAAAATTGGTATAACGTAGTTTATACTTTTTAAACGAATTAGAAGAGTAAGAGCGTCGGGAGTCTGAAGCCGTTATAGCCGTTTAGGCTTACGGGGGTTTTAGTGTTATTAATTAGAACGCGACCGACTTTTTTTTTAAGCCGATCCCCGAAGTTATTATTTAAACGTTTATAATTTTTTAATAATATTCGCCAAGTGTTTTTTAAGTTTTTAAATATTATTTTTTAATAGGTAATTTTTTTATTAAACGAGGTATTAAAAGCTTCGTTTTTTCCTTTTTTTATTAATAATTTTATCGATTTTATACTCGTATTAATTTATTTCGATTTCTAATTCCGTATCGATTAAGTTTTTTTCGGCCGTTAATTCAAATAATAAAATATAAAATATAAAATATATCCGCGTTATTTTAAATAATAATAATTAATAATTAGTTTTTAAAATAATTTTTACGATTTTAAATAATTTTATTTTTTTAAAGTTTAATTTATTACTTAATCGTTTTATTTTAATATTTTATTATAAAAAGTAAATTTTTTTTCCTTTTTTAAAAATTAATCCTTTTAATTTTATTTAATCGGCGTATCTTTTTATTCGTTATTAAAAGAAAATAAGGTCTTATTATAATATAATTTAAAGTTTTTTTTAATTTTTTAATTTATATAGTCGCGATTAGTATTAGCTTTTTTTTTAAAGGTTTTTTAATAATTTTTAAATCGTATTTATAATTTGTTTAAAATAGTAAAATACGCGTAACTTCGTTATTTATATTATTATAAACGAATTAAATTATAAATAATAATTATACTTAATTATTTTATTTATAATTAATATAATAACGTAAGTATTATTTTAAGGTTTAATTTATCCGCTCGGTTTATTTATCTATTTAAAAATAATAAACCGTAAATAATTTATACTTAACTTTAAATTATACTATAAATAACTTCTAGAATTTAACGGTAAATAGTTTATCTTTATTAAAAATAATTATTTCGGGTAGTTCGTATTAATTAACGATTATTTAGAAGAATATGTATACTAGGTCGTTAGTATCGTTAAATTCTTTATACGATAAAAAATAAGTATATTTCGTAAGTTTATTTATAATTATTAAGATACTATTATAATTAATTTTAATTAGGGGTTTTTTTAATAAGGGAAACTTAATAACGAAATTAAGTGTAATAGTTTTTTATACTTTATTTAGTAGTAAGATCGGCTATAATTCTTTATATAGTCGATATTTAGCGGCTTTAGCCTTGTTATAAAGGTTATATTTACCGATTACTTTAGTTACGATTAGTTTAAAGTTTTTATAATCTAATTATTTGGTAATCCTTTTTTAGGTTTTAAATATCCCTTAGTATCCGTATATAAGGTGTTCGTGGATTTCTTAAATAAAGTCTTCGCGATACTGTTTAGGAATATAGATTTTATTTCGGTAAAAGGTAAAACCGTCGCGGTTTTCGAAGTGATCCCTAGGGTAATTTACGGGGTCGAGGTTCTAGTTAAGTTATTAAAACTTAATAATTTAATCGTTATTATATTAAACGTAGTTCGTAACGTTTAGTTATTTTAAAAGCACGAGGTTACCGTTTTAATTATAAGTAAGAATTGTTCGCGTTTCGGGCGGAACCTCTTTTTTAATAGTCCGGTCGTCGGCTTAACGCGTCGACGCGACCGTTCTCGTTACTTTTTTAATAAATAATAATGAAATTAAATCTTAAAAAGAATTTAAACTATTATATTTATTATTTATTTAACTTTTTAATAATAATAAACGTTATAAAGTTTTTATAATCGATATAAATTTTAACTAGTTTTATTATTTTATTAAAATAATATCTCTATTTTTTATAAATTTTAATAATAGCTATTAATTTTTTATTATAAATTTAGTAATTAAGCTCTAGTTTATTAAGCTTTTTTAAAAAAAATACGACGGGGTACGACTTTCCGTTATCGTTCTATTAATTAAGCTGTTTTTTGATCGTATAGTTTAATATATTATTTTCGATTTTAAAAGGTTTAAATAAGTTTATTATATAAAGTATTAATTCGTTAAGGATTCGTTCTTTAATATCGTAAAAAGCTTTATCTTTTTTCTTTATTTATTAAAATAGTTCGTCCTTTTTTATTAAATTTATTAGGGGTATTATTATCCTATTAAATCCGGGGACGAAAATCCGGTAATAATTAACTAGTTTTAAAAAGGATTTAATTTTTATAACGTTTATAAGCGTGAGCTATTTTTTAATTATTAAAATTTTTAAAGGTTCTATTCGAATTTTACCCAGGAATATTACGTATCTTACGAAAGTAACGGATCGTTAATAGAATTCGCTTTTTTTTTAATTAATTAATAGGTTGGTATCCTATAGCTTTTAAAGTATTAACTTTATATACTTTCGGTACTACTCGTTATTCTCGGAATAAATAAAGATATTATCGAAATATATTATAACGAACTTATTAAGGTATTTTTATAAAATATGATTAATTATAAATTAAAAGTTAATTAATATATTAATTAAATTAAACGGTATAGCTTAATATTTAAAATAGCCGTATTTAATTCGGAACGTAGTTTTTTATCTTTTTCCTTTTTTAATTCGGACTAAGTTATATATATTAAGGAGGTTAAGTATTATAAAGATTTTAACGTATAATAATTTATTTTATAGATCGTTAATTAAAAATAAAGGGTACCGGTTTTTAATAATAATTTCGTTAAGTTTCTAGTAATCGATATATATACGTTATTTAAGTTTCCCGTTTTTATTTTTTTTTAAAACGAAGAGGATAAGGAAGCTTGTTAGTAATATAAATAGTTAGATAACTCTTTTCTCGAGATTTTCCGTAATGTACTCTTTTAGGGTTTATTTATACTCCTGGTTAAGTTTATATATAAGTATAAATAAGGGTTTTTTCCTATTTTTAAAGGGTATTTTATAATTTTATTATGTATAAAGCGGTAAGCCTGTTTTTAATTTTTTATTAAAAAATGTTTTAAATTACCGGTACTTTTTTAATATAATTATTATAACGTTCGGCTTAAGCTTTTTAATAATAATATATACTTTAAAAATTTTAAGTTTATTAAAGGGTTATTTTTTAGATCGCTACCTATTAATTAAACCTCTTTTTAATATATTTTATTAAAGTTAGCCTATTTTTTAATTAATTTTAAAATTATTTACCCGTAATTAAAATATTTTTAAAATTATGTTATATCTTACGACGTCCGTAATATTATACGTGATTTATTTATAACGTTTTTTAATATCGACCGGAAAGTTCGTAACTTTTTTCCGTATTTCTTTATCGTTATAGGTTATAAATCTTTTATTAACGGTTTTAAATCGGTATAGGGCGTTTTTTTATTATTATTCGAGTTTAAAACAGTTAATAATTCGTAATAAAATATAGTTTCTTTACGTTCCGCTATCGAGTAACGCTTTAATATAAACTCTTTTTATATTTAGTATCAATATAATATACTTATAAATAGCTCGATTATCTATTATTTAATATAGGGACCTGTTTTAGTCCGCCTATCGTCATTCTTTTATAATAGGCGGCGTCTATTTCCCGAACGCTACGTCTATAGGTTATTAACGATATCCTGCGATCAATCTTCGTATCGTTACTATCGTTTTTTTCGTTCTTTATAAAGTACTTTTTAATACGTTAACGGAAATATTTCTATATTCTTCTTTATATGAAATACTGTCTTTAATATTTAAGATTCGGGTTTTTCTAATAATTCGAAGGTTTATTAGGTTCGCGGTAATCCGTAAGCGCTTTACAGGTTCCTTAATATATTAAAGGGGTCCTCCTATCAGGTATGTACTTATATATCCTAAAAGCGTTAGGCGTTCTCCTTTAGACGTTTATAGGCTCGCGATTTTTTTTAGGCGTGTTCGAGGTATTGGTCCTCGGAGTACTCCTTTTAATCTTATTCTTTTAAGTAGTATTACCGTAGCTATCGTAAATCTTTTTATATTAATAAGTACGCGTGTCGCCCGTTTAAGATCGATATTCGGATTTTTCCAATAATATAATTTAGGTATAGTTACATAATAGGTCGCTTACTAATCTTTCGGAAAAACTATTTATATTCGAGTTTTTTTACGAAGTGTTTTATATAAACGTTATATATATACGAGATTTATAAGAATATAAAGTATTTTTTATAAGTAAAGGAAATTTATAAATCGTTCTTTATTACGTAATTACCGTGGATTCTTTAATTAAAACCGGCCGTAATAAGTACTTAACATAAATATTTCGACCTAAAATAAGGAATATTAAAGATAATTAACTATCCATCGGTCTTAAAGTTTCTAATTTTAACGATTTTATTTACTAATTCGTTTATTAATATACCTACTAGATATTTATAGTTTATTAATTACTCTAATTAGCTTATAATATTATCTATCGAATTACTATCTCCGTCATAAGGAAGGGGTTACTCCTTTCGTATTATCGCGACGCTCCGGCTATAGTCCTCCTTGCTTTCCGGGGTTTTAAGGAATTATCCGGTGCTTTCTTTATCCGCCAAGTAGGAGGTATACCCGTTATTATAGCAAGCTATCCAGAATAGGTTACCGTGTTTAATAATAACGCTATTATTTTTAATAATTATTATAAAGGTATTTTTTATTTTAATAATATTAACATATCGTCCTTTTAAAATTCATTAAAAATCTTTTTTTAATACTCGATATTTTTAAACGTAATATCTTAGTTTTTAATAATTATAATAAATATTACATAGTTTTTTATTTTATTTATTATATTTAATAGCATTAAAGTTTATAAGTTTATTATAATAATTATATATTATAATATTTTTAAACAATATATAATTATATTAATATAATCGCCCCGTATTAACTTAAATTCGACTAGTTTACTACTAAAGTCCGCCTTATTTTTTATAACATTACTCGTATATACGGGTATCGATTTTAATAATAAATTCTATATACGAAAAAAAGTTATCGGGGGCGTCGAGCCGGCTAAGTTTATTTTTAACGTCGTCTTTTAATTTTTAATAATATATTATAATTTTCGTAACTTCGGTATAATTTAATTAAGCTATAATACGCCAGAACTCGGTTATATAAAAAACGGCTAATCTTTTTTACTTAAAGGTTTCAAGTTCCCTCTCCGCTTATCGTTTTTCGTCGAGGTTTTAAAAAAATAACTTAAAGGTTTATTTAAAGCCGTCATAACTTTCGAAAATACATTATACCTTTACGTAACATAACTTAACTTATTAATTATTTTTTATAAATTCGTTTAAATAAGGTTTAAACTAAATAAATACCTTACTTTTAAAAAACAAGGCGGCGTAAATAACTCGCTAAGTAATATTTTAAAACATCCTTTTATAAAACCGTTAATAGGCTTTAACCTAAATAAAAAAGCTTTAAAAATTTCCGCTTATTCCGTTAAAAAAGGTTAACGTACTAATCTTTATACCCTTTTTTAATATAATAAAGGTTTAAATAATATTAATAACTATATAAAAGAAACATACCTTTTCGCATAGCTTATTAATATTATAAAATATTTATCCTAAAATACCTTTAATTAGGAGCTCATTACGCTCTTTTTCAAGCTTAACATAATAATACTAATAATTGGCGTTTTTTTATTCGAATTTCTTAATTCGCTTAACTAGCGTTTATTATATAGGCTCGTTATTATTTTCGTTATTATCGACGTCTATAACAGGGTCTCGTTAAGAGGTACTAAAGGTGGCGATAAGAACCTTTCTTTATTAAACGGTGTTACTAAGGCTAAATATAGATATAATTCTTATAATATTATTATTTAAAGGTTTAAATAATAATTTATAAAAATAAAAATAATTAAAATATAATAAATACTATTTAAGTTTTAAAAAAAACTTAATAAAACGTATTAAAATTTATATTAATAATATAAAAAAGTATTTAAACGTGTAATAAAAGTCGTTTTTATCGATATAATAAGTAATAACTAATAAGAATAAAAGTAATTAAAGTATATAAATTTAGAAATATTTATAATAATTTCGTTAAAATTATTTATTTTATTAATAAATTAAAATTAATATTTAAATTAATTATTAAAATAAAAAATATTTATATAAAATATATAAAAGAACGTTTATTATTATATATTTAATCCTTTTTTTATTAATTTATTATTATTTAGTAATTTTTTTTAAGCGTGCTTAGTATTACTTAGTAATCGCTTTTAATTACGCTTTATACTGTTTAATAATCGCTTTTAATTACGCTTTACGCTACTTAATAATTTCGCCTAAGCGTTTACGTTTACCGTGCTATATAACTTGCTATCGGTCGCCGTTACTTTGCGAGCGTATTCGTCCTATTATGGGCGTGGTAGTAGCGTTGCTCGTTATTGAGGAAGGTCTAGTTTCGTATTTATATAGCTGGCGGTGCGGTCCGTAGCTGTGGTATCGTAGCCCGTTCGGGGCATGGTAGTTCCGTGCCGGTGAGTGGGGTCTTTTGGCCGCATGGTTAGGTCAGGTTATAATAATTATTAAATAAAGCGTGAAAAATAATCGCACTTAATTTTATAATTAAATTATCCCTATTAAAAGAATTATTAATTAAGGTTAATTATAATAATATCTTAATAATTACGGATAAACTTACGAAATATACTTATTTCCTACCGTATAAAAAATTTAATAATATTAGTAACCTAGCCTACACGTTTTTACGAATAATCGTTAATTAATATAGGCTGCCCGAAATAATTATCTCGGACCGGGACAAGCTATTTATCGCTAAGTTTTAGAAATTACTTATAATATAATTCGGCGTAAAATATAAATTATTTACAGCTTACCACCCCTAAACGAATGAATAAACCGAGCGAATAAACTAAACTTTAAAGTAGTATTTACGTTATTACGTTAACCACGAATAAAATAATTAAGTATAACTATTACTTATAGCATAGTTCGCCTATAATAACGTAAATAATAAAATTATATATATATTATCATTTTAAATAAACTATAAGTATAACTTAAAAATTGTTAGAATACCTTTAAAAAGAGAATTAATACCTATCGCGATTATATAAGTCGAAAAACTAAAAGAACTCTAAATAATATTATAATAAGACCTTACCTTTTTTTAATAATAAATAAAGAAATACGCTAACTAGACTAGGTTAAAAGAACTAACCCTAGGAGAAGGAGGAAAAGTTTACTTCTTACGGCGAAATATTAAAACTAAGCGACTAAGTAAAAAACTAGACTTTAAAAAGATCAGATTATTTAAAATCGTAAAAGTTATTTTAAAAACTAATTATTAATTATTACTACTTAAAATAATATAGATATACTTTATACTTTATATTTTATATTTTATTATTTAAACTAATTATTAAGAATATAAAAATCGAAATATAATTAAAAATTAAAACGAATTAATACGAATACGAAATTAAAACGATCTTAAATAAAAAGCGAGTAAAAAAAGATAGAAATACCTCGTTAAATAAAAGGGTTATTTATTAAAAAATAATACCTAAGAACTTAAGAAATATTTAAAAAACGCCGTTAAAAAACTTTAAAAGTTTAAGGAACGACCTTAAACTCTACTAATAACGACGGCTCTAATAATACGTTAAGGTATACAGCGTTTTAATTAAATAAGAAATCGGAAAATAATATCGGAACCTCTTTAAGAACTAGTTCGAATATAGTTTTATAACGAGCCTCCTCTTTAGCCTCTTCGCGCTTAATACGCTCGAGCTCCTCGACGTTATTAATATTACGACGAACCGCCCGTATTATCTTTTTAAACTAGAGTTTCTTTTATTTTCGAAAGCGAAGAACCTTTTTTTCCGCGGCTTAGAGCTCGTTCTCTAATTTCTAATATTGCTCGGCAACTTTTCGCAGCTTAGTAAAAGTAACGCCTTAAATATCGTAACGAGAATAACCTTAGCGAATATATTTAATATAATAAAACGAGTTTTATATCGAAACTTTATAAAAAGAAAACCTACGGCCTTTATAATAAAAACATAACGGTATAATAATAAAATATTATAAAATAGCGGATAATAAAACGTCGCGTTACTTAATTTTTTTAAAACGAGACTTACATTTTTCGATATAATTAAACAATATAATAAATATATATTATAAAAAAAATAAAAAAAATAAACTTATAAATACCGACCTAACGGAAAACCCCTAAATACTTATATCGATTAAACCGCTTTAAAAATAAAATAAGTAAAAGAGGGGAAATAGTATTACGACCTGGCCTAGTTATACGGCTTAAAACCCACTTTACGGCACGGCCTTATAATACTTCGAACCTTTATATAAAAACTAGTATAACTCTAGGCCTTATTAATTAATAAAACCTATAACGATTAAATTATAATAATAACTAGTACCGCGACAATAGATAGCACCTAATATAGCTACTTTAAAATAGTACGAAATAGACAGTACGAAGTGAATAATTAGGAAAGGATAAGCTATAGTAGGATAATACCGGTTAAGTAGAGATAAAATATAGATATATTAGATCGTAAATATTTAGTACGAGCTAAAAGAAGTAGGATATATTAAATCGCAGATATCTAATAAAATTTAAGGGATTAATAAAAGAGAAATTAAATATATAATAATAAACGTTTTTTATATATTTTATATAAATACTTTTTATTTTAATAATTAATTTAAGTATTAATCTAACCTATTAATAAAGTAAATAGTTTTAACGACTCTATTATAAATACTTTTAAACCTACGCACCTTGGTTACATTTATTTTTATAGTTATTACACATTATATCGATAAAAGCGGACTTTTATCACATATTTAAATACTCTTTCGTATTACTAAATATAAACCTTAGTACGTCTTACTAGGTTTCTTTTAAAACCTAGATAGCGTTCGTTACAGCTCGTTTAAGTTTTAATGTTCTTATTTTTTAAGGTTTATATTTAAACGGCGATAAATAAATTATACGTTGTTTTTAATTAATAAATAAATATTAAGTCGATAAGTTTTAATTAATTAACTTATTTCTTTTATTTAAGAAAGATATCGTACGATTTTAATTAAATCTTGCCTCTATTAAATTTTATTAGCGTACTTTTAATTAAGATGCTTTTCGGCTTTATATAAAATTATTCCTCTATTAGCTTTTTTTCCTCTTTTTAAGAAAAAAAGAGTTATAATCGAAATTAAACGTATTGTTAATTTATATTATTATAATATTAAAAATATTTAATTTATTTATAATAAATAATAAATAAGCGTTATATATTAAAATTATTATTTTTAAATTTCGTACGTAATAATTATAATACGTTTTAAAGTAATAAAATCTTAACTTTATAAATTTATATAAAAATAATATAATTTAAATTTTTTTTAAATATTTACTTTTAAGTTTTATTAATACACATATATAAATTAATCGGTTTAATTTATTATATAATTAAATATACGTTTATATAATATTATATAGCTCGTTTTATATATTAAAGTTTCGTATTAAAATCGGTTCGAAAATTAAAAAAAGTCTTTAACTTATCCGTTAAATTATTAATAATTAAATTAAAATAACCTCCTTTTTTATATCTCTATAATTTTATATTACGAGCTTAAATTTCTTATATAATTTCGTAGTTTTACCCTTAATCTCTTATACGAGCCGTATTTAAAAAAAATTTTAACCGGTATACTTACCCGGGTCGAATCGAATAAATTTAAAAACTCTTTATACGGCGAGATTATTAATCTCCTCCGCGTTAAACTTTTAAAATAAATATCCGGACGAAATAATAACGCCGTTTTATTAGAGCTTAATTATTAAGTCGTAATCCTTCTATTTTTTTAAAATAAGAAATACGGCGGTTAAACCGTTTTAAAATAAATATTTTTTAAGTCGTCCCCGGCTACGTCGTACAAGAGCTACCGTAATTTCCTCGGCTATTAGTTTAATGTTTAAAGTATTTACCGGCTGTTCCGGATCTAGTTATATATCCGGCTCGTCGTGCGGTTTTCCGGCCTCTTCCTAGTAGTACGGCTTAATTTAGGTTACTCGAAAGGCTTTCGGGCCGTTTAGAGTGTTTACCCGGATCGTACGGTTTTCGATAGCTGCTATCTTATATAGTCCGGTTTATCCTTTTTTCCCCCGCTAAACTAGGACTTTATTTCGAAGCGGGAGTATTAAAATATTATAAATAGCCGGTCCGTTCCGAGTATTTAGAGCTCGGTAAATATTAATATTTATATATATTTTCTAGAGTATTCTTATTATTTTCCGTACGGCTTCTTTTCGTGTTTAAATATCCGGTAACGGTGGTGAGTTCCCGTTAATACGAGGGTATATTTCGAATACGAGCAGGGTAAGTACTAGGCCGTCGGGGCCAGCCGTATCGTTTAAAGCTTTAATTATTATTTAAAGTATTATTTTAATATTTATTTAATAACCGAGATTTTTTATAAAATATCGAAGGTTTTATATAATAAATATATATCTAATTTTATTTATTATTTAATAAGTTTTAATAAGTATTTATTTATATATAATTTCGAAACTTTTCTTTTAAGAATACGTGCCCGGATTATACGAAATATAAAAAAAATTTAATATACGTATATTTAATACTTATAAAAAGTATTTTAAGTATTTTAAATATTAAGCGAATATAAAAATATAATTATTTAAAAAAACGTATTTAAATCGATTATATAAAATACGTTTTATTTATTAATATAAATAATATTTATAATAATATCGTAATTAAAGTCGTATTCGTTTTATAACGCCGGATTATACGATTAATATTAAGAATAAAACTTTTAAATCTCGTCGAGAATAATAAAATCGATATCGTTATAGCCGGCGAATTTTGAAAAGTATAAAACTTTTTAATATAAGGGTGTTTAAACCGTCGGTAAAGGTGTTAAAGCTATTTTTCGGTAAAATATAACATCGCTTCTATACGGCCGGTATTAAAAACGAGTGTCTTTATTTTTTAATTATAAAAAGTATTTCGCCGTCCTTTTATATAATAAAATTAAAAATATTATTATAATATATTTTAAACCGGTTAATATTATATAATAATAATAAAAAAAGTTTTATAATATTTAAAATATAATACTTAATTATTTTTAATTAGTTTTATATATCGATTATTTTAATTAACGAAATAAGCTTTAAGTTTTCGAACCTAATTTCGGTACTCCCTGGGGTTTAATTAATTCGTACGTTTAGGGTTTTTTTATACGTAGGCTTTTATTTAAAGCTTTTTAATTATTAAAAATAAAGCTGCGCCGATATTTTAAAGTTTTTTAATAAGTTTAGTTATACGAGTTATTAAAGTTAAATTAGTCGGCTTATATAATAGTTTTCGAAAAGTAGATATCTTTATTAATAAGTTAATAATAAAACGCGGCGTTTATTAAATAAATAATGCTTTATTATACGTTTTTTAAATTAAAGTAATCGTACTTTTTCCCGTCGTTTTTTAACTCCTTCCTTTTCTTTTCTCTTTTATCGTTTTAAATATTTAAGGAGGTTTCCGAGGTGCAGGACTGTACCGTACGATCCAGAATCTATTAGTTTACAGTTAAATATAAAGCTACGTACGCCGACGCCTCCGGCGACCTCTCCCGGCCTACTTATACCCTAGGAATTAAAGACTTTAAATAACTCGATTAAAGCTTAATTTTAAACCGAATACGTAAGAAATTAAATCGCGCGGTATTAAAATAACTCCTCGATATTAATTTTCGTTAAACTTAATTAAATTATAAAAAGTAAGGTAATCGTATTATAAGAAATAAATAAAATACTTAGCCGGCGCCGCCGTACGAAAAAAAACGGCTATAAAATAATAGATCACTTCGTATATAAGCTAAAAAAGACCTGTAATCTTAAAAAGACGTTAATAAATAGTTATAGGATAAATCGCGCCGGAGTAGTGGTCGTACGAGAAGGCTTGAAACGCGCCCGCGGCGCTGTAGAATCTACGGGGAGCCCGGGTATAATACGCGCACTTATTAAAACGATATAAATATATCTAAAGATAAAGATTCCGATTAATTTTAATATATTAAATACGTTATAACGGAATTAATTTATATTTTAAAATATAAGGTTAGCGTAAATAATAAATTCGATTATTTAATAAATTCGCTTATAAAATACGTTACTATAAATTAAATAATAAAAAATATATATATAATAATAATATATAAAATAATTTTTATAAAGAATTAAATAAAACGTAATTTTAATTAATTTAAGCGTTAAAATTAAATTATATAAAAATAATAAAATATAAAAAAAATAATCGACTTAATAATATAACTAATTTAATAATAAACCACGTTATCGCTTATATTATAAAATTTATTTAAAACTTTATATATAATTAAAAATTAATAAAAGATTTTTAAAGATGTTTTATATTAAATTAAAATACTTACGGCTTTAATATATATAATATATTTTATATTATATATTTATTTTAAAATAATAAAGTATTAATTAAATTAACTAGTTTAATTAAAACTAATAATTATAAAAAGCGGGTCGTTCTTTAATGTTTTTTATTATTAAAAGAATACGCTTTATAACGCGTTAATAACTATTTCTTTTTTTTATAAACTACGGCGTATTATATTAATAATAAAAAAGCGTGCTTTAAATTTAAAAGTTGTATTTATATTTAATAAAGCTTTTATTATATAATACTAAGCTTATATTATATAATATTAAGCTTTTAACACGCTAATTAAAATAAATAACGCTTTTATTAAATTAATAATTTATAAAGTAATTAAGTTTTAATTTAGTTTTTAATTATTTTTATTTAATAAACCGCTTTATGAAATTATTAGTTATAATTAATTAACGTGTATTAAAAGCGTGAATAATAATATTTTAATTAATATTTATAATTTAAAATATAATAATAATTAAAATAACCTTAAAAATAAAGTCGCTAATTAACTTTTAATTTATAATTAAAACTATAAAGATTAAAAAAATAAGTATAAATTATTATTTTTATTTTTATTATCTTTATTAAAATAATATATTAAATTTTAAGCCTTATCGATATAATCTTAATAAAAGTACACGATTATATATAAATATATTTTATATTAAAAAATAAAAATTACTTAATAATAAACTATATTAATTTAATAATATAATAATAAAAGTAAGTAAATAAAAAAAGTGGTATTAATAGTTAGTGCGCACATTATTACTAGGTGATTTTTATCTGGGCCGATATTAATTAATAAGTATAGATGACTCGGCGTAAGTTAATCGGGTTTCAAGGTGGATCAATACGAAGAAGTACCTTGTACCGAGGGGTTACTGGGATAGACAAGCGAGCAGGGGTTTGATAGAAACTCCGTTAGCTGTAGCTGTCCGACTCAACAGTATCTATCGCCTCTACACCCTGAGGTTAAGACAGTGATGAATAAGGCTTTTGTATTCGTTCCTATGTAAATAAACTAAGAAGGACCCTTATAGCTAGTGAAGTCGAGAGCACCGTCGATGTTGTCTTGAGAAGCCGTTTGGTACCCTGACTGCCTACTTCAGACGCCAGGCGATTGTGTGCCAGACTACCTGTATGCTACTGGAGGCCAAATGCAGCAACCTCTTCTCTTCACCAATTCCCGTGCTTTCATGATGCCAGTAACCAAGCATTGATACTGATGGCCAGGAACCGTGTAAGCTGGTTGGCCACAGGAGCACCCGCTCCGTTCAATGCAAAGCTTTCGGCGGGGCTATGGGTAAGTATCGTCCATGACATCAGAGCCAACGAATCCTTGTGTCACAGCGACTGTTGTCTTCAGAAGAACGGCGTGACAATGCCCAGCTGTTGGATCTTTTACAAATAAACAACATAAAAATTACCAGAACGGATTCCTCATCATCTGCCAATCTGAAAAACAAAACAAAACAAGGGTTTCTATTCTAGGTTGAGAGCACTGAGCGAACATCACTTAGACACCAGTGACGACGACCAACCATATCACATCATGGCCAGTAGCAGCATGGCTCCAGCAGATGTCCCTGGGGGCGAAGTTCCAGCAGGCGACATTGTCCTGGAGACTGGTGCTGGATTCATTCAGGTACTTTCTTTAACTCCCTACCTGGTATCGTCAGCTTACTGACAGACCGTCTAGGACTTCAGACCTGTGAAGCAGATATGTGCCCACCTCAACGCTTTTCATACCTACGCCGATGAGCCTGGCCGCTACGTCGAGGCGAACCATTACTGCTCACATCTAACTTCAGGTAATTAACTGGCTGGATACCCCTCTCACCAACAACTTTACCGCTTCTCCTTCACTGACCATGTCCTCAGATGTGCGCCAATGCATCCTGTACGATGGCCCCGGACCAGACGCCAAACTCATCGGGATTGAGTACATGGTGACACCCAAAATCTACGAGACGCTGCCGGCCAAGGAGCGCAAGCTCTGGCACTCGCACGTCTTTGAGGTGCGCTCGGGAATGCTTATTATGCCGGGGCCCACGGCACCGGGAGCGCAGCAGGTCTGGGAGGCGGCCGAGACGGCCGAGATGAAGGAGGTCGTCCACCTCTACGGCAAGGTCTACCACCTGTGGCAGACGGACCGCGGCGACGCCCTGCCGTTGGGTGAGCCGAAGCTGATGACCAGCTTCACCGAGGACGGCCAGTTCGATTTCGACAAGGTCGTCGGCGACCGCGACCGACGATTCGGCGTGGACTACAAACAGAAGCGCGAGATCAGGAAGGATGCTGTGCCCGAGCCCAAAGTCCACGAGGATGCCGATCATGCTTGGAAGCAGCGGCGAAACTCCATATAAAGAAGCGAAGGCCCTTTACCTGGCAGACAGTCAGTCATTAATACCCCCTTGTATAATACTGTATGAGGACATGGCTAGAACGGCCTGTCGTGCGTAAGATGTTGCAGCACATTATGATTGGTGGAGCGCAGGGTTGTGCCGCTGTGCGAGAGGAGGTATACGAAGATTGCCGGTATCATCGGGCGGAGAAAATCAACCGAGATAGATTGTGCAGCTCCAGGGTTGGGGAATATCCCAAGCCCGCATTGTATGTACCTGTATCCCTCACTTTGAGAATTCTTTAAAATCCCTTGAAAGCCTGTTTCGTTCTCCAACGCCTCAGTGTGTCATCTTACAAGCTTTGGGTATAAGCCCCTACTATTTCCACTACGAAAACAAAATACGGCGTCCCTTCATCATGGAAGCAGAAGTCGCCGAGTTGAAGCAGCAGGTTGCTATCCTGACAAAGGAACTCTCACGTGTCTCGGATGAAGCTGAAGTCCGGAAAACACACTTCAAATACGGCTACTACCTCGACAAATGTCTCTATAGCGAGGTTTGTTCTCGCTCCCTCGCTGCCCCTTTACTCACTCAACATTGCCTGACCAAGCAGCGCTCGAGCTGGGAAGCATGGGAACGTGAGTTGCAGCTAAAATCCGTTCGGCACAGGTAGTAAGATATGTACGCAGATCACCCAGATACCTACGTCGAGTTCCTTGGTGGTCGCTACCGGGGCAAGGAGGGCGTCAAGCGCCTCTACCAGGGCCGGTTCCAGCAGAGTTTCGTCGCGGGGCGCAACGGGCCCGTCCGGGGCTTCCTGCTGGACCACCTGATGCTGCAGGACATCATCGACGTGGACCGGACGGGGACGCACGCGTGGTGTCGGATGCGGACGCTGATGCAGGCGGGCACGCACAAGTCCGTCACCGAGACTCACCCCCGGGGCGCAGTACAGTGGTGGGAGGGCGGACTCTACGAGAACGAATACCTCAAGGAAGACGGTGTATGGAAACTGTTTCGGTACCGCTACTTCCCCTTCTGGCACGCCGACTTCGCGACCGGCTGGCAGCAGACCCGCGAGGCTTACATCCCCTGGCCCACCAAGCCCTTCCCTGAGGACCCCCCTCGGCCCCGACGAGCTCGTCGACCAGAAGATGCTCTGGCCCGACACGCGCGTCGTGCCTTTTCACTACCCGCACCCCATCACGGGCGAGCGCGCCAGCGAGGACGACCTCAGGGCGCCGCAGTACGGCCAGGATGCGGGCACGGGAGACCTCCCTCTTTCCTTGGCTTTGCCGGAAGGTCAGGTGCGACCAGGCGCGGGGTCGAAAGATGAGCCTAAGATCCTGCCAGATCTGGTGCAGAATTGAGGAGGGAGCCGCCCCAATTAGGTAGCTGGCTGCATACGAACATGCCTTGGATGCAGGCTGAATACTACTTACCCCAAGTCTGGATGCGGCAGTCTTGATTCGCTGCTAAATCTAGCACCGAGACGAACAAATTGCGCGATGTTGGAGAAGGAAGAAGCCGTTGGAGGTGCGAGTGTCAACGTTCAATTCATTCAAGACAGACCCGGAGGGGTAACGTTCTTTATAATCTGTAGAATCGTAGCAGTAACTATCTACACGAATTCAAGTGCGCATCCAGTATAGACTTTGTCCCCCCACGATGGCTCACATCCACGCTCTAGAGCCACAAGTGGCCAATTCTCACTACGTGAACGGTCGCCTCAATAGTGATACTTCCAAGTTCCCAGACACTGAGGTCTTCAGGGGTATGAACAAGCCCTCGCGGTTTGAAGGAGACATCTTCGACCTCGAAGTCACGGGCGAGATACCCAAGGAGATCAATGGCACCTTCTACCGCATCCAGCCTGACCATCGATTCCCGCCCATCTTCGAAGACGACATTCACTTCAATGGCGACGGTAGCGCGACTGCCATCCGAATTGAGAACGGACATGCCGACTTCAAGCAGCGCTATGGTAAGCCTCAGACCCTCCCCCCTTCTCCTTTAACCCCTTTTCCAGTACGAACGGACCGCTACAACGCCGAGACCGCCGCGCGGCGGAGCCTGTTCGGGCGGTACCGCAACCCCTTTACGGACAACGAGAGCGTGCGCGGCGTGATCCGGACGGCGGCCAACACCAACATCACGTTCTGGCGCGGGGTGCTGCTGGCGAGCAAGGAAGACGGCCCGCCGTTCGCGCTGGACCCCACGACGCTCGCGACGCTGGGGCGGTACGACTTCGAGGGCCAGATCACGGCGCCGACGTTCACGGCGCACCCCAAGTTCGACCCGGACACCGGCGACATGGTGTGCTTCGCGTACGAGGCGGGCAGCAACGGCGCCGACTGCGCGGCCGACGTGGCGGTCTGGACGATCGGCCGGGAGGACGGCAAGGTGCAGGACGAGGTCTGGTTCCGGGCCCCTTTCGCCGGCATGATCCACGACTGCGGCGTCTCGGCCAACTACGTCGTCCTCCCGCTCACGCCGCTCAAGATGTCGCTCGAGCGCCTCAAGAACGGCGGCAACAAGTTCGCCTGGGATCCCCAGGAGGACCAATGGTACGGACTGGTGCCGCGGCGCGGGGCCAAGGCCGAGGACGTGAAGTGGTTCCGAGCGGATAATGGTGTGTCGTCCTTTGCCCCTTTCTCTCGCAGGCCTCAATTATTATTGTGCCCACACAGCAAACAGAAGAAGAAAAACGGAAGTGTTTGGCAGTGAGTGCTAATATGGTGTCTGCACAGGCTTCCACGGGCACATAGCCGGGTGCTACGAGAACGACGAGGGAAAAGTGGTGCTGGACCTCACCGTCGCCGACGGCAACGTCTTCTTCTTCTTCCCGCCCGAGGGCACGCCGGACGCGGGCGTGCAGCAGCGCAACCGGCTGAGCAGCCCGACGTGCCGGTGGCTGCTGGACCCGGCGGCGCCCGCGGGCGCACGCGTGGCGCCGGCGTTGACGTGGCCAACCAACGGCGAGTTCTCGCGCATCGACGACCGCGTCGTGACCAAGAAGTACCGGCACTTCTGGCAGGCGCGCATCGACCCGGCGCGGCCGTACGACTTCGCCCGCTGCGGCCCGCCCGCGGGCGGCCTGTTCAACTGTCTGGGCCACTACGCGTGGGACGCCGCGGACGAGGGCGCGGTCGGGACCGAGGACGTCTACTTCGCGGGCCCGACGTCGACGTTCCAGGAGCCCAGCTTCATCCCCGGGACGGCGGGGGCGAGGGCGAGGATACTGATCGCCCTGCTGAACCACCTCGACGTGCTGCGCAATGACGTCGTGATATTTGATGCTCAGAATCTCGCGGCCGGGCCGCTGGCCACTCTCCGCTTACCTCTGAAGCTGAAGCTAGGGTTCCATGGGAATTTTGTTGACCATAGGGAGATCGAAGCTTGGTATAAGCGTCGCGAAGAGGAGCTTGGGCCCGTCAAGGTGGCGACTGAACCCTTGCCGTGGCAGCAAGAGATGAATTCTGTATGAATTCAACGCAACGTATATCACTCTTTCAATATCCAGAGGTGGCTACAACCCTTTAAGGAACAATCATACAAGCTGTGACATTCTTGTTCTATCTATGTAATGAGTAGGCTTTCCTAGGTTCTGTCGCTCACTTCTTCCACGGCAACTTCTCCCTTCTTCCCGACAACTTCTCCCACGGCAACTTTTCCCAGGGCAAGTTCTTCAACGGCAGCTTCTCCCACGGGACCAGGGAGGACTTATAGTAATCACACTTTTTGAGGTCGAACTGCTCAGCGTATTCCACCACACTGGGCTTACCACCCGATATCTTTAGGAGGTACTTCTCATACGGCCCCAGGTTCTCCTCCACCATTGTCCTCACCGCCGGAGCTTCTTCTTCGCGGCCATTATACTCCCATACCCATCGCGTGGAATCACCCGAAGAAGCTTCTCCCTCCGCTGCTGTCGGGTCATAGAAATTGGCCAAGACTTTCCGTGGACGCCAGTGTCTGAGTAATGGTGGACACTTCCACTCTCCCTCGTCTCCCGGCGAGCGGCCTTCACAGACGAGCCTCACCCGTACGCTGCTGTGAATTCGCTCGTTGGTCTCTTCTAAAAACGTCGACGTGGTTTTCCCAGTATCCGGGTTGATCTTCTTGTATCTTCCAGGGGTGCGAGGCGTAGTGAGCAGCAGTTTGTAAAAACCACCCGAGGCTCGAACAGTTTTGTGCAATGCCCACGGACGGACCGGCTTATTTGCCTCTACTATAGGCGATATCGCCCAGTTGTCCACGTATAGACTTTGTTGGTAGTACTTGACGTTCTTCTTGAAGACGCGAACCAGTGCATCTGGGACGAACTCGACACCGATCGAGGCCAGCTGATCCATCATCCATGCCAACGTCATGTTCGAAACACCCTGGTCCTCCTCGCCGCCGCCAATGTTAGAGTGGCCGCCAGGAAACCAAACTTGTCGTAGGTCTATGGTCACCTCTGACCCCGCATGTCGTTCCCAAATAGCAGGACTGAAGGGCCCTCGAATCTCATCCAGTGCCAGGGCTTGGAACGCGTGCTCGATCTTGTCGGATAGATTGGTGTTATACCATTGGTACTCAACGGTACTGCGAAAAATACTCAGCTTTTCTAGGAACGGAACGGTAGGGATCCCGAGGCTTCCCACCGTGTCCCATACTCCGACTGCTTTGATCTTGATGGGGTCACCATCTCCTCCTTTCTCGTGGACTCTGGTGTAGCCCAGTTCGACTAGTCGTGTTCGGTATGCTTCAACGGCCCCGTCGCCTTTGGGTTTGTTCGGGAATGGAAGTTTGGGAAACGGATCCTCGTAGTTATAGTTCACTGCTCATTGTCAGCATGCGGTGGTATTTAGCCAGCGAGGTGGTTCCATCACTTACTGAAGTTCTGGCTATCTTTGAAGATGGGGAAGAAATAGTCCATCCCAGTCCGAGTCAAGAGGCCCAGGTTCGTGATCATGCCGGCGATGGAGCGCGCGGTGAAGGCACCGCGGCTGAAGCCGAGGAGAACGATTTCGTCTCCATCGACATGGTTCGCACAGATGTACGAGTAGGCTTCGCGGATGTTCTCGGCAATACCGACACCAAATGCACCACCTAGGATCCGGGAAAGTATGTTTGTGATGCCGGAGCCGGAGCTGGAGCCGGAGCCGACGCCGACTTGGTAGTAAATGACCTGGAACGTACCGTCCTTGCAGGTCCGAGCGAAGGACCGAGAGATACGTGTGGCGTTAGATGAGGCTGCAAGACGAGGAGTAGGGTTCTGAGGGCTGGCCTTGACGTAATTATCGACCGAATTCTGCCAAGTCCCGTCACAACATACTATTATCCGCTTGCCCATGATGATGTCCACCAAGCGAGGTTGGGGGTGAAAGTATACAGCAAAGTAGGTGGCGTCGAGCGTCAAACGTCGAGCGTTGAACGTTAAACGTTGAGTGAGTGAGTGAGTGAGGAGGTTGACGGACCAGAATGCTACTGCCTGGGCGTGAAGTTATAAGAATATGGTTATTCCAACTGCAGCATCACTTGAGGGCCATTCCTTCCTACGCCCGTTGGTTTTCTGGCAGTGGGAAGGAACGCCCGAAACAGACTCGAAATAGTCAGTCATTCCTGCCGCGCGCCGGAGAACGCCATAAGACGCCGCCAGGCGGAAGGGGTGCATCGGCATTTTGTAGATGTACTCTCAGCTTGGACGCCCACCCTCAAGGGTCGCCGAAATGGCGGAGCTCCCATTTCCAAACCTCGCTCGCGTGGGCTTGAAGCGTTGAACAAGAACGGTCATGAGTCCTGGCCAAGTGGTGGTGTGAGCTGGAGGGAAATGTCAGAATTGTACTACGTAAGCCAGCCGTGGACAGGACATGGTTGCGCTGCAATATTGGCAAGGCAACAAGATAAGTGTCAGCTGATGGTTGAGCATGAGGCGGAATCTCAGTCAAGATGATGTCGACGCCAAGGGCCTTGGGGATCATGTCGGCCGCAATGATTAGTGTACACAGCCAAAGCCTTTAGCAACTTAATTGTGTTGGGGGCCACACAGCTGGTCAAGCTGAGTGTCTCGGGTGACGTTACCACTGGCCGGCTCGGCATCTGGATGGCTGGCTGTGTATTGCTTTTGTGTTTCACACCTACCGTATTTTCAAAGTACATCTTTGTTGGCATCTTGTTGGCCCGAGCCAATTGCAAATGTTTCTAAGTCATCTGCCGACACCTTATACGCTGTGGCTGGGTTGAGATATATCAGCTATCATTCGGGGCTGCATCGTGGGTCATGTTCGATACCTAGACTAGCAAGGATGCAAAGAGGAAACCAAGTTGAGATCTGCCTCGGGAAGAACAGTGGCTGCAGCCCTACGGCGAGCTGGCTATTTCTCAGCCTAACCTTACCCATATGCTGGTTGGTGGGATAAAGGAGACTGACGTACACGAATGATGGAGCGCTCTTACCAACGACTTCATGTATCTGATCTGACCTTCCTAATGAATCCTACGTGGTTTAGGCATCTTCTACGATTGATGTGCAGCCACAAAGGAGCTTGTGATGCCCACGTTGTGCTGGGATTGGTTAATACCCCGCGTCTGGGCTTCCTCGTCATGCAACCACTACCTTACCTCCCCATCAGACCACGGCGAGATGAGTCAACCACGATGACACACGTAGCGACATGATTGCTGGGAGCCTCTACCGTCTCTCAAGATACGTATTTGATGTTGATGAATGGAACTTGACAAGGTGCTGTGGGAGATAATACCCAAGAACAAAAAACAACAACAATAACAACACCATGACCACTGAACCAAGAGACTCGGGTGTCTCACTGAGCAGTTTCTTCACAAGATGCCATCTCCCCATCGATGCGCGCGGGCAGTGCGATGAATATGTGACAACAAGGTTTCCGGGGTTGGAAACCAGACCTGCCCCTTTTCAGGGCTACTGCTCCTATACACTACTGGTAGGGGACGCTGTCATCGTCCAGTTCCGACCCGTCGAGCATCGCATCAATGCCGATATAGTCCGGGAAGCTTGTGCTATATTCGGCACGCTGGTCCCCGAAGTCAAGCTTCTCGATATCATGGCAGACAACAACAAGCTCCATGTGTATTATATGAGACGCTTGACTGGCGTGTCGCTCACAGGCTTCCGGGGATCCACCCGCCACCAGCCTGAAGCCGCCAAAGCCCACAGGCGCCAGACTGTGCGCGACTTCGCCCGGTTTCACAGCCAGGCGTGGAAGCATGCGCGGACAAAAGACCAGGTCAGTCCCAAGGGCAGGGTGGGCTCGTCGCTGCGGTGGCGGCTGGAGACGATGGCGTCGTCATTGCCTGAGCGCTTCCAAAGATTGGCGACCCGGCTGTTGCCAGCCCTCCCGAGCATAGAGGGGCTCCCGTGGACGCTCAGCCATGGCGACTTCTTGCCCTCGAACATCTTGGTGGACCCACAGACGGGGGAAACGAGCGGCCTTTTGGACTGGGCAGAGGCCGAGTGGTTGCCCTTCGGTGTAGGCATGTACGGGCTCGAGGAGTTGCTCGGCGAGGTTCGCCAGGGGCAATTCGTCTATTACCCGGAGGCAGATAAGCTCAGGTCTCTATTTTGGACTGAGGTCCAATCTCAAATACACGAGCTACGCGGAAACCCTCGTCAGCAGAGAGCCGTGAGGGAAGCACAACTACTCGGGATCTTGCTATGGCACGCCATCGCTTTTGATGATGGTAAGCTGAACCGGGTCGTGGAAGAGGGCACCGACGATGGAGAGATCCAGCGCCTCGACGCTTTCTTGCTTAATTGTGAACCCGCACCCAAGGCCGGCGTGTCGCGGTTTTCCTTGCCGTCTTTCCTATCGTCAATTCTCCTTTCTCGTAGTTAATATGTAGATAGCTCTAGCGATATGTTCTCCATATCTCGTGTACAAGATATTCGGATACTGGAACGTCATTATTGACAGAAGATACGAGCTACGCCTATTTGACGTGGGGCAGTACAATGGCAAATAGGGGTAGCTCGTGTATTCTGTTTAACAGGTCTCAGTTTTCAACAACACATAGCCAATACCTAATTATCATCTTGTTATAGTGCTTAAAATCCTAACTATTCCTTGTTGCTGTTTATATAGCACTGGCGTGAGCAGAATTGAGAACCGAGGTCGCTCGGAACCTAATGAATGCGGGACGATATCCCACACCATTAGGTACTGTTGACAATCCCCGATAATGTCCACAGACAAGATCCTTAGCGACTGTTGAAATCCCTGCCTCAGAATCGAGTGGCCGCCGCTAATATTTCTATGAGATTGATGCTTATCAGGCCAAGTTGGACGTTGCTAATGGTTTTACCAGAGAGATCCAGCAAGGAAGGAAGGGGCGACGTTAATCAAGCCGTGACTGCCATTTCCGTTGGAGTTTAGGTACCTGCACTTACGCTGGCAAATTTGATTTGATGCCTTGACTGGCAGTATTTACATACCTAAGGCTACATGTAGGTGCTTGATACATGTAGTACGTAAGGTTGCTTCAAAAAGCCATGCAGAGTCTGTCTGTTCTTGGTGACATCCGGATAATTGTACCAACTAGACCTCTTCTCAGACATGATGATACTTGATCAAGAGGCCATTTTCAAGAATTGATTAGGACTACGCACAAGATCATCCGGTCAATCTCCTCACTCTCTTGTCTACTTCCAACGACCCCAAAGGTTCGCATTCGCAGACAAGTGCTCAAACACATGTTCTGTGTTGCAAAGTTGGGCTTGGCAACATGGGTTCTTCATTTCCATCCATCCAGTCATTCTTCCAGAGGGAAGTGAAGTGCGGAAATGGAGAATCGCAACCAACAGCTTCGGGAGTCCCGCGAGACGGCTTCACGTCGTCTGAAGTGGATGCATCCCTTGACCCTCTTTCGGCGCCCTGGACTCAGTCGAGGATCTATGAGAAGCTTCCCATCGCCCACCTTCAGACTGGTCCGCGTAATTACGAGATTGCAGGACGCATTGTCAATCACTCACGCTCGATTCCCGGTCAAAACAACCAAGGCGGGGATGAGGATATACAGCAGTACGTCGTCGTAAGCGACGGGAGCGCGGCAATTGCGGTAAGTAATCATTCAACTTCCACTTCATATCTGTGATCAATCATCTCAACTTTGGCTTAGGTCAAGATCTTTCATGTAACGCCAAATCATCACACCCCCATTCTCGGTCAGCGTGTGACCATCTGGTCTACCCATTTCTGCCACACCAATAAAGGGGAGATAGGGCATATTCCTCTTGTGCATTGCTCCACCACAATCTACCCTGGCCGCAACCAAGCATCACACATTGTCTTCCATCACGACCCCCCAGGTACGAGGGAGACATCTATGCTACGAGAGCCCCTGGAGTTCAACATAGAAACGCCGGACGACCTACGGGGGTTGATGACTCTTGGATCGTTCCTAGACGCGGGATACGACATGGGAGATGGTAAAGTCTTGGTATGTGTCAACAGTGTTGGTCCTCGCAAAGTCATACAACCCAAGAATCGCAATACTTCACTAAATCTAATCGAGGTGGGGATTTTTGATGAGACCGCCACGTCCGTCCTCACACTTTGGGATGACAAGATAGACTCTTCACAGAGCTGGAGGCCTAATCAGACTACCTTACTCATATCAAGGCCCTCGTATAGACGTAATGATCACTCGGACAAGATAATGTCCATTGGACTTGGGTATAGCTCTATGATCGAGGTCGATCCGGACTTTCCAGCTGTGGACTGGTTGCACAAGAAGATCACTAGCATGATGAAGATGGAATCCATCGTGACGCCTTTCCCAGAAGGGTTATGGGACATTGAGACTACTGTTGAAGGACCAGCCAGAGTGCTCTTTACTTTGGCTGAGATCGAAGAAACGGTTCGCCAAGCCGAAGGGCGATCTACAGATTTTACCGGCAAGGTCAACCTCGTTATCCTTGGCGTGAACTTGATGGATCTCTGGAGAGACGTGAAAACGTATTGCAATGAATGGTATGACTATTACGCTACACGACGATCTATTATCACACTGACAACTCATTCAAGCTGCGGTATTCCGTTGTACGCCAATATACCATTCGCCGTGTGCAAGGGCTGTGGTACACAACGCGAGCTATTGCCGAACCCCAAAATCATTGGCAACATGGTTGATGAAAGTGGCATGATGAAAGCCTCGAAATTAGTATGGCACGAAGATGCGTGGAATCAGTTGCTGTACGGGAATCTGTTCGAAGAAGACGACTCAGCTGAACTCGACAACAAATCTGAGGGGGCAAGCTTGTTGGACCAACCTGAGAGGAATATCAAGACACTGAACAGGAGTAGTCTTCAAGAACTCGAGGATCAACTGTTATACTCCCGTGTAACTCTGACGTTCGGCTGGGCTGGAAGATTGGAGAAATTGTGCGTTATGTGGGCGGAATGGTGAATCTTACACCCTCTGTACAGGGAACAATACGATGGCAAGAGGGAACAGTCCCATATCTCGGGATTTTTTCCATTGCTAAAGAGCTAACAATGATGAAGGCTGCACGATTAGCTGAAACTGGTATTTAGCATTCCATCGGATGAATGAAAGCTCGGAATAGCTAGTACTGCATTAATTCCCGACTACAGAGAGGACCAGAATCAAATCAAATCGAAATCCTGAACTGAGTGATGCTAAACAGGTAGCCCGGGAGATCAGTTCAGCTGCGTACGGCAGTGCCACATATAAGTCCAGTAGTTCAAGCATGGCGCTTCAGGAATGTAGATATCTCAGTAGTATTAGCCTATACGATGACTAACTTGCGATATAAAAACGATATGGTCTCGAATGTTGAATTCCGCCTACTTCAAACCGTTGAGGAATTGAAAGTGCCTCTGGAAGAAAAATTGACCACCGAAGAACATCATGCTTCTGAAGCTCTCTCCTCGTCTCCCGGGGCTTCCCCCCAGCTACTCTCAGCATGACCTTGCACTCTACCAGAGCCTAGAAGAGCTTGTGCTCCAGGCTCATGTCCGACTCCGGCTCCAGCCCGACAAACGCGCGGAAGATGTTGGTCAAGGCCGCGCGCTGCTTGGCCAGGGCGTTGACAACCGGCGTGCCAGGGGGTGTCAGGGGGGCCTTGAGCATGTAGCTCAGAATGCTCAGCACGCTGTGGAAACCCTTGTATTCGGTAGTGGCCGCTCCATCCTCCGAGCACGACCTCCACTGGACTCGAGTCATCAGCTCGGCGATCAAGACCAGGTCGATGATCAGAGGGGATGCCAGGAGGGAGTCCTCGCAGACGTTGAAGAGACTACATTAGGGTACCGTCAATAACTATTACTACTAGCAGATAGATGTTGTCGATATGGAATCTCAAGTCAACTTACGAGATGGTCTGGTGACCGCCCATGAATATCTCAGCATAGTACTCATCTAGAGCGCGCTTGTTGTCGCCAACGGCCGGCATGTACTTGATGACGACGCAGTGGTCAGGCTTCTCGCCCCTTTCCGGGTACAGGACGTGGTTGGCCTCGACCATGTCATCTACAACGTTGGACTTGGAGATCTCCTTGGACCGGAACTGCTTGTGCGAGTTCAGGTTCTTGCCATCGTTGTTGCCGAGGTGGTTATAGCTCGCAATCGAGGTGAGCTTGATCCCGGCGTTGATCATGAAATCGACAAGGGCCGACTTCATCTTGGTCTGGCCCGACTTGAAGTCGTCGCCACCGATGAAGGCGTCGTGCCTCTCGGCGAGCTCGATGGCGCCCGGGACGAAGGTATTCTGGGGAGAGCCGTTGATGAACGGGACCTGCTCGAGGATGCAGGCGACGGCGAAGACAGTCGAGGGCGAGACTTCCTCATGGCCGGTCTCGATCGCTTTCAGCAGGTTGTCGGCGGTATCGTTCACGCCCTCGATGAGGTCCGCGTATCTCTCCGTGTTGGCAGTCCACTGCACAATCACCTTGTCCAGTCCGTTCTTGGCCTTGAAGTCCCTGGGGTCACGTTAAAATCTAGAAAACGGCACGTTGAGATCTGATCCTACTAACTTGATATCGCTGCGGATTTTGTCAACGTGTGCCATGCAGGCCTTGGATCCCTCGAGAACATTGTCTGCTCGGTCTTCCTGGTTGGCAGCGATGAAGTCCGGGTAGTAGATGCTAGGCAGAGGCACCATGTACGACATTTCCTTCTTCAGCTGGGCCTTCAGAGTTGGCTCCAGAACGGCAGCTCTATCCATGGCTTCGGCCATGTTCATGCCCGAAATATCCCAACCGCCCACCACGAGGTCATTGGGGTGGACAATTGGAAGGACCTGGTTTAAGGGGATGTTGACGTCCTTGTTAGTCTCGGGGTCAGTGCCCAGCTTCATGGTCGAGCCCATGACAACGGAGCCGTAGTAGTTGGCGGCACGCGGACCTTCACGGGTCTCCCACGTCATGTTGCGGCGGTTGGCCATGATGCCAGCCGTGACGGTCGTGCCGTTGTTGCCACCCCAGCCGACAAGCATCATGCCGACCTTGGGGACCTTACGGCCCACCTTGAAGTCATAAAGCTGCGCCTTGGGGGTGACTTGATACTGACCGTTGGACTGCTTGGTGACACTGGTAGTGCGGTAAGTGTAGCGGGAACGAATCTCGTCGTTGGTATACAAGACATTGGGAGACGTGTTCTTGAAGAGCAAGTCAGAAACGGGGTGAGACGAGATGCCGTTCACAGCGCCACCGGAGCCCATGTTCTCCTCAGCATGCGGAGCCATCCTGACGGTTCAGTTGTGGATTGGGTTTTGTTCTTTCTTGGTGAAGAGGCTGGATTTAAGGCGTGAATGGGGCTGAGTCCGCTGCTGAACCGGGGGAAGAGCAACGAGCTCCGGCGTGTTGATTGTGAGAGCTGTTGAGTAGATTGGAGAACATGTGGTTGTTTATCCCAGCGTAAACGCTGTTTGAGGTTGATGCGACGGTTTCTATGCCCAGTCGGTCGAGAGTGAAATGGATAGAGATCAGAACTGGCAAGTCTGGGAACTCCAGGTGTAGGGGCGAGTGGTCATCCTGACTCCTTTTATGCGTCGAATAAGTCCCAAGGCCGAACGGCAGAGTCGGACTTGCTCTAGGAGGCTCAAGCCGGACACTAGACACGCTGGGCCAATGGAGAGTTGAGGGGATGAATGTCACAAGACTGGTCCGGTCAATCAACCAGACGTACATCGGACTCAAGGCTCGCCAAGAGCAAGGCCCATGATAAGGGTTACGTGGTTTCGACTCTACCTTCCTTAGCGACGTCTCCCCGCCAATGACTAGACGTTGGAATATGCACTATTGCTGTTGATCCGGTGGGGTTTTCGAAGACGTGATTGGATACTTGCTCTTTGATAAAAGAGTGGTCGACGCCCTAATGGGGAAGACGAGTAGTAGCGGTCTGCAGCCCAGATTAATACCTACCAACCTTACTTACTTCATGTAGGTTGTTGTCCATGTCAGTCTCAGTATTGGATTTGCCTGCATCCATCATGTTGTGATACCAACCCGTGCATGACCTGTTATTGTCAAATGCTATATTAAGTATGTAAGTAGGTACCTCTAGGCAGGGCATGATTCCTCGTGGACACCTGTACCTTTGGTAGGTAAGTACATGTAGGTACGGAGTATACACATTTTTATGCACTCACCATACCTACACCTGGAGCCCCGGACCTGACTAGAGAAGGCTAATGCGGCTAAAACACCCCCAGGTCCGAACAGCTCGGTTAGAGATGGTATTAACGAGGGCTACCTACTGTAGAACTTCCGAAAGGAGCCAAGACAACTTGGTTGTGGGCAGGTGGTTGTACGTAGTTGCGGGATTGTTCATATAATGTAGCATGGTGGTATGTCCTATCTTTGGTAATGTCAATTCATTGCTACATAGTCGCCAATTAATATATGCCGTTCTGTTGATACCCCAAGAAAACTGCCAGAAACGACCCTGCCGATCTCTTAGGTTAGCCTGTCCAATATTGGCCGGTCTTTGGAAGCAAGCGCACATGCGACCCGACACACCCGAGTAGGCCAGAACCAACGTGATAGGCTGAGAATGAGTGACATGCAACAATGCCCATCTGCGACAGCTGACTTGCTGTATGCAGATGCAGTCTCTACCACCGGTCTTGCGGTTTGCTACATCCGGCTTCCTATTAGCTCGCCGTCTTCTTTGCTCCGTCTCGCATTCTGCTCGGGTTGACACACACACACACACATGGGCCATGGCAAGTAGCAAAGGTTCGGCTACGTGTAGTGGTCTTTTTTTGGGGGGGGGGCTGGCGTTGACCGCAAACCAATACCTAGGAATGTGTCGTTACTTAGCAGCTGCATCTGTCATAAATTCAATTTATATCTTTTCCTGTTCTGTCTGTGAGCTTGTTAATGACACGCCCTATTCTTGGCTCGTCCGTTAACGCAAAGGAGGATGGATCCAAACGTCGGAGTCTACGGAAGCCAAGTAAAGACGACACACAGCCAGAGCCATGGGTTTCTCGAAAAGCCCCGTACGCGTATGTGTACCTTTGTAAGTAAACATAATTCTCCGAGCTGTGTTCAAGCTACACATCCACAAAATCGATCTCGCGAAAAAGGTGAGACCTAGCAATCAATGCTAAAAAAATATATAACATAAAAAAATAAAAACGCCGCAAGTACTAGACTCGTAATTAGCCGAGGATGTACAACCAATGCCATCCAGGCGGCAAGAAGGTTTGGATAGTCTCAATTCCTTATTTCCACCTTATTCATATGCTGAAACCCCTAGATCAGTTCTACGAATGTTGAAAGACAAGTGATGGCCATCACTGACTTCAATTAGGTTAGATACAAGACGGCCTACACCGGAGGTCTCGCCGGAGGAGAGGTGATCTTCTTGACTCGATGAAAAAGAAATCATGGGCGTTTTCTTTTAGCGAATGCGCCTCAACCACACCCGCGGGTTGTACTGATTGTGTGTGCACTCGCCATTGATCTGCTTCAACACCAAGATGCAGCTCACACAAGCCTGTAAAAGAAAAGAACAACACCGCTGCCTCACAGTACACGACGTCGATGCAGCTAGGTGCCTGGGTGCTAGGAGTTCCAATTGATTACAGCGAGAAAAAGCCTGCCTCGGCTTCCTGGCCTTCTCCGCAGATTGGCATCCCGGACTCGCGGGGATTAATGCGGGGGTCGCCATGGGTTCGCCGTGGGTCAGATCAAGATCAAGTGGATAAGGGGCCCGAAAAGGCAGACTATCATTCGCCCCCTCCGCCTAATAAGATGGGTGTCTGCTATCTCCGATGATGCAAGCAACGCCGGTTTGCCATGTCTGAGAGGAGGAGGGCTTCGTGCCTACGGGTCTTCATCAAACTGCCTTAGCCGACATACCTTGATAATAAGTGCCCTGTGGCCTCCAGCCAGTGCCCATAGAGTTCTACCGAAAGTAATATCAGCAGTCTTACTCCTTGCTTCTCGCGTCACAGTGATTCGTTCACACTCTTCTTGACCTTTCCTTCACAATCAGCATTCCTGCTTCTCTTGCACCCACTTTTTGACATAGTGCTTTTCTCCATTGCATCACAAGTCGTTACTTGCCCGATCCAGTCATCTACTACCTGCCGTCTTGCACTTGAGGGACGTATCACAGTCGCCTCGACGAAGGTGCTCTCTCTCGCTCTCGCCATGACTATCCACTCGCGCTGGAACGTCGACATCCCGACAGGTTCTCTACAGAAATGGCTGTTTGACAGTTCTAACGGGCCTCTTTCGGATAAGCCCATCTTCATCGATCCTGAACGCCCAGATACTCATCACCTGAGTTTGAGCGACTACCGGTCGTGGGCCAAGCGGTTGGCCTTGGGCCTGAAGAAGGCGGGCTTGAAGCCCGGTGACCGTGTTCTGTTGTTTTCTGGAAACAACCTGTTCTTCTCGGTTGTTTTCATGGGGGTACGTTACCGGATTTTCTTCAAGGACCGGGTGTTGAAACATGGCTTGCTTCTTCCGTGTCTCGCAAGTCGCTACCTGATTCATCGTCTAAGACGTCTACTTACATACTTTATGTGCCTTGGGCTGTGATGACTGACATGGGATGTGCAGATTCTAATGGCTGGAGGTAACATATGCAACTCGGCGTTTGCTTTCTTATTCTTGGTTTACTAAACGATCTTCAGGTATTTTCACCGGGGCCAACCCTAGCTTTGTTGCTCGAGAACTTGCCTATCAGTTACAAGATAGCGGTGCGTCATTCTTGATCGCCGCCGACACCAGCATCCCCATCGCATTGGAAGCTGCTCAACAAGCTGGACTCCCCAAGGAACGTTGCTTCAGCTTTGACGCCACTGCGCTGGACGCCACTCCCGGCAAGACCCAGCAGGGGGCACGGCACTGGTCCGAACTCCTCGCCTCCGAGGCCGAGGCCGAGAAATTCGAATGGTTCGAGCCTGCAGATGCCAAGAGCACCACGTGCTGCTTGAACTACAGCTCGGGTACGACTGGTGTGCCCAAGGGAGTCGAGATCACGCACCGCTCCTACATCGCCAACGGCGTCGGTGTCATTCACATGACGAAACTGCAGGAGGACTATGAGGAAAAGAACAAGAGGTCGAGAGCATTGTGCTTCTTACCCATGTACCATGCGTATGGCCAAACTTACTTTGCTGTTAACTACCCCAAGCTCGGAATACCGTAAGTTGCACAAAAAGACCAGAGGCCCATGGGCCAAACGCTTTTACCTGCTGCCTGCTGACGATCTTGATAGTACGTACGTGATGCCGAAGTTCGATTTCGTCAAGGTCCTCGAGAACGTCCAGAAGTTTAGAATCACCTCTCTGAACTGTGTACCTCCCATCGTCGTTGCTCTCGCGAAACACCCTCTCGTGCGCAAGTACGACCTGAGCAGCATCGATAGTATTGGCAGCGGCGCCGCACCGTTATCGGGGGACATTGCTGATGAAGTCACCAAGCTGTGGCCAGCTGGATCCATGGAGGTTCGCCAGGGCTGGGGTAAGTGTAGCCTCCAGAAACACGTCCCGGTGGTCTCCGTAGCCCAGACTTTTGTTGGTCGTTGCTAACTTCAGAAACCACAGGCATGACCGAGGTCACTTGCACGGCAATGTCGTGGGATCCAAGGATTACCCATCGGAGTCTGGCCGTGGGCGAGATGCTGCCCAACTGCAGCGCCAGGCTCATGAGACTGGATGGGTCTGGTGAAATCACCAAGGCCGGAGAGACCGGCGAGTTGTGGGTGACTGGCCCTACGCTGCTGAAGTCCTACTGGAACAAGCCCGACGCGACCGCAGCCACACTGCATGTGGACGCTGACGATACGCGCTGGCTGAAGACGGGGGATATCGCCTACGTCGAGAAGTACGAGCCGGGCGGCCTCTGGCACGTGGTCGACCGCCTCAAGGAGTTGGTCAAGGTCAAGGGAAACCAAGTCGCGCCGGCCGAGCTCGAGGGCGTCTTGCTGGAGAGCAAGGCTGTTTCGGATGCGGCCGTCGTCGGGGTGACCATCAACGGCGAAGAGGTCCCGCGCGCCTATATCGTGCCCAACCCGCAGATCAAGGCCTCGGAGCAGGGGATCGCACAGTGGATGGAGGGCCGAGTCGTGCGATATAAGCGACTGGCCGGTGGCATCGTGTTTGTTGACGAGATCCCCAAGAACCCGGTATGTCTTACTTCTCAAACCTCGTCCAAACTCATTCTCTCATTCTAGGATATATGGTTACTGACATTACCCAACAGTCGGGCAAGATACTGCGCAAGCAGCTCCGAGATAGGGCCAAAGCGGAGGTTGGCGACAAGCAGGCCAAACTATAACGGTTTGTTATACTGAGGACATGTTCTACCATGGATCTTGCACACTACATATGTACTGATCTGTTGTATATACGAAAGAAACGGGCCGAAATGGAAGCCGTAGGCTGAGACCTTTAGACCTCAGATAATTATTTAAGTATTTATTTTCATGGCACGGCGGACCACATCAAATCGCGATCCGACGAGACAAGTGCCCGAGACACGTGTATCGTGAGGTCAATGTTACCAGCGATCGGCGGCCTAGACTTCCGGGAGATAAGTCCGAAGAGCCTGGTTGATCCTGATTTGCCGGTGAATAAGTAAATATGGCAAGCCCCAATCACACTGAGCAGAGCTTTCAACATTCAATGTTGCAGGTAATAGGGCGACTGTAGCAGAATGTGCCGGCGGCTCAAAAGGAGTGACGCGGCAAAGCGGGGGTTTCCAAGCTAGTGGGACGACCGTTTGGTTCAATTGGTCAGCGTCCATTTGATGCTGGACATCCGCGCAGGTACCCAAAAAGAACGTTCAAGCACCGAAGCGATGGCGCTATTCCTTCCGTAAAGCCCGTAAAGCCCGTAAAGCCCACAAAGCCTCTATGAGACGAATCCAAAGCGGTTTTAATTACCTAGTTTCACTGATGCATTGGCCTGGAATATGCCGAATCTCTACCTATTTGCGTACAGTCGAAGAGATGGACCTCAGAGACCTACATACTCCAGCAGAATATACCAAGGCGGCCAAGCTCACGTATTCCAAGCTTGTACTCCCAGATGCCCCATTGAAACATTGAACGGCAAACCGGCAAGGCCCACAGGGATGTCATGGTTGTTTCAGAGGCAGAATGACCTCATCCTGCCTGCAAGCACTGAGCACTGAGCTGTCACGACGTCAATCGTGTGCCTTACTGTGCTGAAGCCAGCAGGTATCGTCCTTGCAGCATAATGGGTAACAGGGTCAGTAGGTTAGGTAGGTAGCACGAGTGCCATGATTTGGGACCCAATGCCCCAGGGCTGATATCACATCCGTTAGGTTAAACAAACAATTGGTTGGCGAATGAAAATGACACGGTAACAGGCAGGAACTCCCACTTGATCTGTACATGAATTTCCAGATTCAGCACCAGCACAACCAACCAACATCACGCGACACTCCATTGTCGTCAATCTCTTCTTCTGCTTTTTGTTTTCCCCTTACTAAGTGGCAACCTAGTAAATAAACCTGCCGTAACCCACTTCTTTCGCTTGTCATTCCTTAAACATACACATACCTCCGATATCTATGTGTGATGCTACGGCTGTTCCACCTTAACTGCGCTCGCCCAGAATGTCGCAATCAGATCAATTCAACGAGGATGATGAGACGCAAAGGCCCTACGCCCATCATCCCAGGACGGGCAAGAGGCAGATCCCCACCATCTCCAAGTACCGGGCCGAGCGACGGGAGCTCCAGGGCCAGATGCGGGAGACGGAGGAGGCCCAAGAAGGCCCCGAGGACGAGTCCAGGCCGAAGCGGGCCTACGGCTCGGTCAAGGCAATCTTGAAGGAAGAGGATGAGCCCGGCAAGTCGGACCACGACCCGTACCCGGTAGCCAACCACCACTACCAAGGTAACCAGGCTGAACGCGGCGACAAGACAGGCGACGACAGAGAAATGTCCGACGTCGCCGTGGAGGATGAGGAAAACCCTCCTCAGAACCAGTCAGACAGCCGCCAACAGCAGCAGGAGCAGCAGCAGCAGCAACAGGGACGACGACGTAGTGACAATGGAGGCGGAAACCAGCAGCAGGAACAGACCGCGACCGAGGCTGTCATCGGCACCCTTGATCCAAAGGAGAAACGCAAGGCAATGAAGAAAACAAAACGGCATGGAGGAGGGCGTGAAGTAACTGACCCGGTTACTCACCTTCCCATTGTCATTCATGACCAGACCGTATGTCTATTTCGTTATTACCATAAACATTACTACTATAATATCGGTTGGAGCCTGTCAATTTCTCCGTTCTGGCAACATGATCCGTCCAAAATCCCTTCTCTGCAAGTGTATTGAGGGCTAACCGCATTGGTATAGGATAAAGATATGAAACATGTGCCGGAGAATGAGGCAGAGCCAGGATCTGACTACGACACAGCTAGTGGCCTACAGGGAGCCTCCAAGTCGGACGAACATCTTGATGAGGAGGAGGCCCGTCTGCAAAGGGGTTTTAATGGGATGCAGAGGCTATTCCCACCACCCGACTTCGAAGACTTAAGGAGCGAAATGGCCACTGTTTATCAGCAAGCAGTCAGAGCGGGCTTGGGAGGTCTCGGGTTCTGCGCTGCCCTGTTCTTTTTTATTCCGTCGTTCTGGGGCCGATTTAACCCATCGATAAATGCAGCAATCGCCCTCGCAGGGTTCCTTGGGACGGCAGGTGTCGTGGTTGTGGGCATGGGCCGGTGGATCAGCAAAAAGGCCAACGAGATATTCGACGACGAGGTGTGGGATGCCTCGAAGCGCGAGGAAAATGCGAGGTTGGACTCTGACACCGAACTCCCCGAATCCGTCCAGTGGCTCAACCGGCTGATTGCCTCCATCTGGCCGATCGTGAACCCAGACCTCTTTTCGTCTCTCATTGACCAAATTGAAGATATTATGCAAGCTTCGTTGCCCAAGGTCATCAAGATGGTCTCGGTCGATGACATGGGCCAGGGCAACGAAGGCATCCGCATCCTCGGAATCCGGTGGTTACCCAGCGGCGCCGCAAGCATGACGCTCAACAGTGACGGTGGCCTGAAAAAGCCCGACAACTCCAAGACGGGTAGCTCGGATTCGACTGACGCGGAGGATGAAAATGAAGATGGAGACCAGCAACAGCAGGGTACAGATGAGTCGGAAGACAACCCCCAGGACGACAGAATCCAGACGGGAGACGAGAAGGGCGGCACGGCGGAGGAACGTGCAGGCATGGAAGCCGAAGAGGGCGATTTCATTAACTTGGAGCTCGCGTTGTCCTACCGAAGTCGCTCATCAGGCAAAGGTATTAAGGCCAAGGCCAAGAATGCCCATCTTTACCTGAAGTTCTACCTCCCCGGAGGAATACCGGTCCCGGTTTGGGTTGAGCTACGAGGGTTTGTCGCGATTGTGCGGGCTCGGTTACAGCTTACAGTAAGTTGCTTTATACCATCTTCTTTAAAAACCTCACTAACGTATATAGCCCGATCCGCCTTTCGTCAGTCTCTGCACCATGACCTTCCTTGGTCAACCTAGAGCTCGAATTTCTTGTATTCCGATCTCCAAGCACAGCATCAACATGTTGGACGTGCCTCTCATCTCCTCGTTCGTTCAGTCGGCAATTGATGCCGCAATGGCCGAATACGTGGCGCCCAAGAGTCTCACCCTCAACCTCAAGGACATGCTTGTGGGTACTGATTTCAAGAAGAACACAATCAGTCATGGAGTGGTCTGGATCTTCATTAAGCAAGCCCGTGGTTTCAAGCAGGGAGATGGTGGCTTTGGCCCGTTCGAGGGATCTAGTGACTCCTACGTCTCGATTTCTTGGGGCAAATTCGGCAAACCGGTCGCCTCGACTCGGATTATTCAGAGCAGCCAGGAGCCTGATTGGCATGAGTATGCCAGTATTCTTGTGTCGCCAGAGGAGCTGAACGCCGAGGAGAAGCTGCGCTTAGGCCTGTGGGACTCTGACAAGATGTCTGCTGACGATGACCTTGGTCGGGTGGAACTTGACCTGAAGTCTCTGATCCACGATGAGAAGACGCATAACAAAATCATGGATCGAGAAGACCGGTTCCACGGACAGGATTCTTCGGAGAAGATGGCTGGCTCCCTGTCTTGGTCAGTTGGGTATTTTACTAAGGCGAAAATCACGGACAAGCAATTGGAGCAGCAGACGATCAATACCGAGATCAAAAACAGAGACCAGCTCAAGGAGTACGTGGCAAAGACAGCGGAGCAAAAGCTCCGTGAAGCCAATAAAACCCCTGACGACGACGAGGTTATGCAGCAAAAGACACAGGATATGGCTGAGCTCGAGGATGAGATGATCTGCTCTGCTCCGCCCAGTGACGAGCTCGTCTCAGGTATCCTGAGCATTCAGATCCGTAAGTCAATCCAAGAAATCACTGGAAGTCTATCAATTACTAATGTCTATCGCAGATAATGTTATGGGTCTGGGAATACACAATCTCCAAAAACAGGACAAGGGCGGGGGCGAGGACCGGGAAGACGAAGCTGAGCAAGATAATGACATGCCTGACAGTTACTGCAACATCATTATGAACCACCGGAAGATTTACCGGACAAGAACGAAACCCAAGAACTCGAAACCGTTCTTCAATGCAGGAACGGAGAAGTTCGTCCGTGTAAGTCACGGGATGGTGTTTTCATGCTAAACGAGAACTTGCTGACGAGCTGCAACAGGATTGGAAAAACACGGAGGTCATCATCGCCGTTCGCGACGCACGGGAGAGAGAGGCCGATCCTCTAATTGGTATCGTCTACCTCCCACTCGAGAAGCTGCTTGCGAAAAGAAGCCAGGTCATGGAGACTTACCCCTTGGTGGGTGGAGTTGGCTACGGCAGAGCAAGGATAAGTGTCGTCTGGAGAAGCGTCGGCCTACAATTACCGCCTCACTTGCGCGGTTGGGATTACGGCACCCTTGAACTGAAAGGAACCGCAAAAGTCAAGGCGGGCCTTCCCGACAGCCTGAAAGGTCATCGTATCAAGTTTCGCACCAACATGGGCCGCTGCAAGATGTACCCGAATAGCAATGGGCCTAGCGACGAATGGGTCCAAAAGAACAACGTCGACTCACAATTCCTTCCGGTGCGCAAGCGTTACTCTTCGCCGCTCGTCATGGAGTTTAGGCAGAGTAGCTTCGGACCAGACAGGACGCCGGCGTTTGCAGTGCTCTGGCTTCAGGGAATTACAGAAGAAGAGGATGAAACTCACACGGTGAAGGTATGGAAAGGTGGAAAGAATGCGCAGGCTCGGGCCGAGTCCTGTTGCGCCTACGGTGGCATGGAGGAAGGCGAGCAGCCTCTAGGGGAGATCGAAATCTCACTCAAGCTGTGGCGGGGCCTGTCGGGATACCACAAGGCCTACGCGGCCAAGGCGAAGAGCGACGACATGCGGAGTGTGATGGAGTGCCTCGATACGGTTTCCGATCAGGCTCTCGACGACGAGAGTGAAGATGGTCTGGTAGGCTCTGACTCTGATTCGGACGACTCGGACGACGAGAATGATGCGAAGAAGGTCGACAGTCAGACCAAGAAGAAGCTGAAGGTGCACACAAACGACGATTCGTCCGTGGACTCTTCTGACTCCGACTCTGACGCTGGCGACGGCGGCAACGGGAAGAAACACGGGAAATCGAATTCCGTGGTATCCCTGTCGGGGCTCAAGAAGGCGAAGAACATTCTTAAGAACCCGATCGACGGGACCATCGACACGGCTACGTCGGTCATGGCGCCGGGTCATGTCGATGCCGATGATAGCTCGCGTGGGTTGCGGAATCAGATGCGCGACTACAAGTAAGCGTCGTCCTTGCTCCTCTATGTAATTCCCTGTATAACGGGCTCTCAGAACCTGGCTTTTTATCTTTGCTGATCTATATACTAATGTGCGAAATCAGGGATCACAAGAACCAACTTCACAGGAAGCATCGCGGCATCATGCAATGGCGAGTGGCTCGGGAGGCCGACTATATCGGGTCTAAGCTCTCGAAGTTAAGTAACGTGTCGAGGATCTTCCACCATGGCGAGAAGGAGACGGGCATTGAGACAGAGGTTTAATGGGTTGGGCTACATGGCATCCCATCTCCTTTCATTTTTTGATGACAGCTTACGAGGACTACGGCTTCTACGATAGGCGTCGCCGCTTGTGAGCTGAAAACAATGCTGTATGAGCTGGGCTCGTTTCATCTTGGATCTATATAAGGCCAGGTAATAAGGCGTATTATTACCTATCAATTCGAACGGCTTATTAATCACGTGGTTGCTTACTATTGTCACCCTCGATGTTTTGTTGCAGCCGCCTCGGACGTGAAGCCCATAGTTTTTAGCTGGCAACATAATCCACCGTGAGAATAACCCCTCGGACCCCCTCCTCTTGGGCTGCTTTCAATCCCACTCATTCCTAATGTTCTACTGCCTGATGGGTAGGGAGGTTTTATTCTCCCCACCATCTATTCGCTCCACGGAGAAAGGCTTGTTATGAAGCCTGAGACCAACACCCAAGTATTCGGGCAGCCAGGACAGTGTCATGACGGAAACTTTTCCAATCCCACACAGCTGGATTTTGGTGCATTTAGATATCCCCCAACGTATATATTTGATCATCTCGATTGGCTGATCCATCGGCGGGCGGGTATACCGTACTAGGTAGCAGTAGCAATGTCGCCATCGCCGATTTGTCTCGAGTGGTGTGGGCCAGCACCGAGACGGACGGACATGCGCGAGTAGCTGATTGCGGTGGTCTGTCCAAGACTTTTCCATCGACATTTTACCTAACCAGAGAGCCGACCCCACCTCCAATGCCACCTCCACTTCCCAGCTCGTACACCGGCGCCCCCTGAAAGTTTGTTAAATCCATACCCTTGTGTGAGAGCCCTTGTACAGGTATTTCATGCGTCCGCAATACCTCTATCTGCTGAAACGTATGACAGTTACCTAGTTGCGGCATATCTTTTACGGTGGTATTTCTCTCTGTTTTTTTATGTTTCAAATAGGCCGTCGATGTACTCCCTACTGAAATATGGCCTGTCGATACTTCATCTGAAGTCCGAAACGGTATCCGTCTTTTAACAAACTTTCAGGGATGCTAGTGTATGTATGTAAGCCGGTGGGTGGATTGGATCATCGATGGGATGGCGCGATATTAGTGGGCTGGGTTTTCTATTGCTCCAAATTGTTTTTTCTGACAAGACAATGATATGACATCTCGCATCTAGAACATTGGCTGCTTATAGCTCTGTAGTAGAATATTCCGTCTGCATGAATGGCCGAATCCGAGGACGGAGATTTCGCGACGAACGAGGAAAGGCATCCGACCGACCGGACGGAAACGAGAGAGAGCGAGAAGGAAACACAAAGATTCTCCCTTCATTGGCTTGGAAGTTGGCTCTCGGACGCAGGTGGTCAAATTATGTATCGGGAATTGAATTGGCGCTGGCAAGGGTAGGCTTCCCATCCCTGTTCATATTGAGTCTAGAACGGGTTCCAATGGCCTTTTTACCCCTGGCACTGGTCAGGGCTACATACTGCTACAACCTATAATTCATGCAAGCACGCAGCTTATTGATGAGCGAAGGAACAGAAAGAGAGAGAAAACCCCGATATCTCTATCTTTGCTCCGGAACTAGTAGGTACTGTCCTGTCAGCTATCAGCTAGCAAGGCAGTTGACTCTAGCCTCCTAGCTCTCCTAGCTCTGGCCTGTCAAGTGGTGTGTATCTGGCAAGAGCCGAAACACTGACGGAAGGCGCTGACGGAAGGCGATGACGAGTAATGCCATACTAGATCATATGTGTACGAACGGTTTGCGTACAGTAGGTGGTGGCTGTTTCAGCTTGTGTATACGTACGTAGGGATGTGTAAAATACATCGCTTCCAACATGAGGATGATGTAGATACTCACCATATATGCACCCTTGCTACGTTGAAAAGGAGAAAGCGACGGGGACAGAACAGCAGTTGCACTACCAGAGATCCTTCTGCTTATATACCTACAGTACACATATCCCGTGTGTTTGATTGCGCGGTTGCTGTGGGTGAGAGAATGGGCGGGAGGATCCGGATACGTATGAGTATATCAATCGCATTTGAAGTGCCTGTCGGTCGGGTGTCCACTACAAAAACATCCAAAATTGATGGAGAAAAATTAACCGAACGTTCGAGAGAGCTTGGCTGCTGTGCTGTTCCCAGCTGCGCACACACCCGGTCCTTGCGCCTTGATTTCTCCCCTTCTCGCCCCTACCTAGTCAGTCAGGTCCGCCTTATTGGAAAGTTTGAGCCAGAATTCCCCATTGCGGGAGCCTCCATTGTTCGGGTTTGCAGGATCGAAACAGACTGGAATAACAAGGGTTCTCCCAGATCTCGCTGCTCCGTTGGAAGAAGTGGGTATGGCAGATTATCCTCTGGATTGCCTGTCAGAGTATAGAGGCCCCGGCCCATACGGCGGAAAAGTGCATTGAATATGCTGTGTTTCGAGACAGACGGAGGAGAGTAACCAGAAATGAATGGCGGCTCATGTTCAGCTGCGCTCTGGAGTCTGCAGAGGCTCGTTATTAGCTCGAAACACTGTCATCTCCATCTGGATACATGGATGGATATATACTGTACAGTACCCGACCCTTTTCCCACTAGCCCTCTTACTTACAGCAGCCAGTGGAAGGCTTAGCTGCATGTGTGTCCTCGGGGCTAGACTGCAAAGGTGATAACACGAAAAGCCCTGTAGTATTAGCAGCTGCATACAGTAAAGGCAGTGTGTAACTAGCCTTCCCCGGCCTACAACGTCCCACTGGGCTTGCATGCTATGCTTGCTGCTACTATGTATCCATTCCACTCCTTCGACTCGACCTTCCTCCAGTGTCGCCCTGTTGCCCGCAATCTCACCCAATTTTTTTTTCATCTACCTTCCATTTCCACCGTGCAAGTGGTGTGAGCATCCGGGCCAGAGTGTGAAGGTTGTCGCCTGCTTTTCGTTTCTAATCTTTTGGTTGTTTTTGCTCAGTGGCCAACAAGCTTGCTGTGTCATCGCAATATCACAAGGGTGGTCGGAGGTTGGCTCCGGTTTTAGCTCATACATCTTCAGCCTGCTTTGATTTTTACTTTCATTCTTTGCCGCAACCCGAGCAGCACTGAGCAGAGCCAACGAACGTTCCAACACACACGTGCCTGACGGGGCGTGGCAGCGGTTTCCTAGATCGCGCCAATTCTACCCGCTGGCCCTACAGCCTCCGCCCTTGCCGATCCCTCCTCAGCCATTCCACGCAAGCTCGCGATCGCCCGCGATTCAGCAGCACTCAGGATCCGAGTAATGCTGTTCGCCAACCGCCTGGAACTGATATAATACAATATAGATCCAAGCTTTTTAACGAGGAGGATCCCTCACCCCTCCCCCAGCAGTCATCCGATCAAGAAAAGAAGAGAAGAAGAAAAAGCGCCTGGCCATCAGACGAACAGAGGAGGATGCATAGGACAACGCGCCTCTCTGACTCCCTCTTATAGGTAGTCCTTTCCTCCGTCAACCATGAGGATCGCGATACGGGAACAATTAGCGGCCCTGGTGCTGTCTGCCGTGCTCTGTGCCCTCGCCATTGTCGCGATACCGACATGGGTCTATGTGAACAACTTCGTCACCAGCGTCGGGAAGGACTCGCTGTCGCTGACGGCCTCCCTCAAGGCCGCTCAGGTTTCTTCCGAGATTGAGCTGGTCCAGACCACATGCAAGATGATATCCACGCGACTCCTGATCCAGAATGCCCTGAAGGAATACTACCGCGGCAACGATTCCCCCTCCAACTGGAACCTGGCTGCTAGCGATTTGCTAAGCGCCCTTACCACTGGTGACCAAGCCAATACTTCCAAGGCGAATCTGCTGCAAGCCCGACTGTACTCTCGAAATGACACGGGCAAGTCAGATACGGGCCTCTTCCAGATAACAGCCCCGACTTCTGAGCGCATCAAGCTCCCTTACAAAACGTCCAATGGCTCCGATGTCTATCTGGGCGACGAAGGGCAGGGATATCCAGCCGCACTGTACCCGAACATCACCTACTACCCCACCGACCAGCCAGATCCTCTTTCGCCCTCCGCGAATCTTTCTACTGCTCGGCCCTTTCCTGAGGTACGTATCGATAAGTCCGCAGACGGCCTCATATTTGGGCCGTTCGTACTCAGCGTGGATTATGCGTTGATGTCCCTGACGCTCCCTATCCGGCAAAATTCCAACAGCACCATCATTCTCGGGTACATGACCATGGTCGCCGAAGCTTCCTCGTTGATCAGCATCATGAGGTCCAGGGAAGGTCTGGGCGATACCGGCAGCGTCCTCATCATTGGCCCTGATTCCGGCTGGAATCGTTTCAACAAGTACAACCTCCCTGCCACTTCTAGGCAGCCTGCTGCCAGAAATTTTAGCGACGTGATGGTCAGATTCGTGCTCCCGCCGATCCCTCCACCGGGCGCTGCCGAGAGACACACGGACTATAACTTTGCTTCAGGCAATTACCAGGACTCTTTCAAAGTGAGCCGCTATCTGGCGGTGCTGTGGGCGCTCACCAGACAAAACAGAGCTGTGAACAATGCCAGCGCTACTTTGTCGACATCAAACGAACAAGGAATACCCGTTGCCGCGGGCTACGCTCGCCCGCAGACCGGCCTAGTCAATTGGACACTGGTGGTAGAGAAGGAGAAATCCGAGGCTTATCGCCCCGCGAACACGCTTCGCAAAATTCTCCTGGGCTGTGTTTTTGGAACTGTCGGTGTCATTATTCTCTTGATAGTTCCCTGTGCGCATCTAAGTGTTCAGCCGATTCGGCGGCTCAAAGCGGCCACTGAGAAATCAGTCGCGCCTCCTGGCTACGGCTCCATGAGTGAATTCGATTATGACGAGGATGACCCTGACATGCCGCCGTCTACAGGTCACTCTAGCAGGTCTAAAAAGGGCTTTTTCGCTAAGCTGAGAAGGACGTTTCGACGCGCGAGACGGTCTGGGCCTTCGCCGTCAGTGCACGACAGCGATCCGAGGCGGCGTGTCTTTAAGATCCCCGGCAGAGTACGTGATCGCAAGCACTGGATCACAGACGAACTTACCGAGCTGACGACGGTGTTCAACGATATGGGCGACGAACTCCTCAAGCAATACACTTCCCTTGACGAAAAGGTAGCCGAGCGAACAAGCGAGCTTGAGATCAGCAAGAAGGCCGCCGAAGCAGCCAATGAAAGCAAGACGCTCTTCATTGCCAACATCTCTCACGAACTGAAAACGCCACTCAATGGCATCCTTGGCATGTGTGCCGTTTGTATGGAAGAGGACGATTTGATGCGCATCAAGCAGTCTCTCAAGACATTATACAAGTCGGGCGATCTGTTGCTTCACCTTTTGGAAGATCTGCTGAGTTTTTCCAAAAATCAGATCGGCCAGCAACTGAGTCTCGAAGAGAAGGAATTCAGGCTAGGCGATATTCGATCGCAGGTCTTGACAATTTTCGATAAGCAGGTTCGCGAAGGCAAGATCGTGTTTTCGGTCGATTTCCTTAGTACGGACATGGACCCTGGCCGGAGCCCTGAACGGGCCAGCACCGAGATCATCGACCCTAAGCTACCTGCTATTGGTCCGCAGGGGACTGGCAGGTTGAAGGATATGTGTCTCTGGGGCGACCAGCACCGAATTCTCCAAGTTATTATCAACTTGGTCAGCAACAGTCTGAAGTTCACACCAGCTGGTGGGAAAGTCTCGGTGAGGATACGATGTACCGGTGAGATCGAACAACGCATGGATGAGAGCCGGAGCTCGTCCTTCTCTAAGGGTTCAGGCCGAGCAGGACGCACCCGTCACCGGATGGGGTCTGGGTCTAACCACTCGGCCAGCTCTAGTAAGGGGCAAGGAAAATCCCAGTCCTACAAGGGTGGCACTGCGCTCACTATTAATCCTATGGATCCCAAGGCCACACCGCACGTACAAGTGCGCGAGCGATCACCAACGCCACCACCTAGCAATGCGAAGTCGTACATGTTTGAGTTCGAGGTAGAAGATAAGGGCCCCGGTATTCCGGAGCACATGCAGCAACGTGTATTTGAGCCTTTCGTACAGGGTGATCTGGGTCTGAGCAAAAAGTTTGGGGGAACCGGTCTTGGTTTGAGTATCTGTCAACAACTTGCCAACTTGATGGGCGGTAACATCGATCTGCGGAGCACCGTGGGCACTGGCACTACGTTTAAGATGCACATCCCCTTGAAGTACACCAAGGACAGGTAAGCATGACCCTTAAGCCGGAATGGGGCTATTCACTAACCCATGGCCATCTCAGACCTTCTAGCACCGCCTCGAGCAGCATGAAGTCCCGGGCTCCCAGTGTGACGTCAGCAGACGGGGAGAACATACGAAACTCCATCCCGGCAAAGGCAACGGCAGCAAAGACGACGAAGGCTGAAGCTAAGGCTACTGTGTTGGATCAACAGCCTCGTCTTGTCGGCCTGAGCCAGCCGTTCTTTGCAGCTCATCCTCAACCCGGAACTAAGCCCAGTACCGAAGAACACTTCAAGGCCATCGACCGCGCCATGGCCAACAAGACGGGTGTGAAATTGCGAGTTTTGGTAGCCGACGATAACTCGACGAACATCGAGGTCGTGAGCAGAATGCTAAAGCTCGAGGACATCTACGATGTTACCATCGCGAAGGATGGACAAGAAGCTTACGACCTGGTTAAGGCGAACATGGATAAGAATCTCAATTTCGATGTGATCTTCATGGACATCCAAATGCCCAACCTCGATGGACTACAGAGCACGCGCTTGATCCGGAAAATGGGCTACTCGGCCCCTATTGTGGCCCTGACGGCCTTCTCGGAAGAAAGCAATGTCAAGGAGTGTATGGAGTGCGGCATGGACGAGTTCTTGGCCAAGCCCATCCGCCGACCGGCTCTGAAACAGGTGCTGAAACGGTTTGCTACCATCCCCGAGGAACCAGAAACGGCGTCGGTGAAGAGCAAGACGCCGAGTCCGACTACCGAGAGGAGTCCAGCGCCGGTACCCACCTCCAACACAATACCGGAGGTCAAGGAGAAGCCGGAGGTCAAGGAGAAGGAGCACGTTTCAATGAACGGGTCTCCGCATTTGCCAGCGAATGGCATAACGACGAACGGGTTATGACACGGAAAGCTGCAACTTGCAAGACAAATCGATATAACAACATGACACATTCACTTGCGTCTCAAATTTCCGTCCCATCTTCCTCTCAGTCTTTCGTCTATACCATCACGTTTTACACCGGCCAGCGATGCTCTATACCCGTTCTTTGTATTTTATAAGCATACTTTTGCTCCGCCATGGGTTTTCGGCGAATTGAGCGAGGTCGGTTGACCTATTTGACCAAAAAAAGAACCAAAGAGGAGGGAGGCTACGATTGCAACCGGCACAAACGGAACATGGTTTGCAATCTATCGGGAGTACAACAATGGCGTAGTGGCGTTTCACAACCAGCAGCGCCCATACTATGACGGGATAGTATGTGGGGATGGTGCTCGCAAAAGGGGTCTTTTTTTGTTCTTTTTTCTGTTCACTTGTCTCTTTTATATACTGCGTATTGTAATTGGCCTCGAGGGTCTCTGTCTTTCTAGGTCATCCGTCTCTTTTGACTTATTCATTTCTTTTTCATTCCCACTTTCCCATCTATTTTCTATACATATCTCAATCGGGTTTGCGAAAAGAAAGCGGTAGCAGAGAAGAAGAAGAAGAAGAGGAAGAGGAAGTTACTGCCCATCATGGGATTTTTATGAAGAACAAGAGGAGATATTACTACCTGAGAGGACGATCCCGTGGGATAGTTGGCCGATAACGAGGGGGTTAGAAAAGCGCCGTAATAAACGAGAGAACGAGAAGAATGAATAAGTGACTTTAAAAAACATTCAACTTTCGTAACACTTCCCTTATGTTGAAAGACATACTTCCAAATACTACGTGCAATCTGGCCTGGTTGTATTTGGGTGTCAACGACTGAAACTATACTTACACCAATGGCGACGCAGCTCAGGGTCTCGTCATATTGGAAAAGGGGTTGCCTAAGAAATACTATCACCTCACGCACGAACAGAAGCACTTCTACACTGACTGGCCTTGCCCACCCCTCTCCTCACCATACGCGCCTAGATCAAGCAGGACAGCGGTCGCCTATCACTTGGTAAAAAAAGAAAGCAGGGATGACATGGGCGTAAGCAATTCATTTACTGCTGCATTTCGTGAGTCAAAAGCTATGAACACTGTGAACGGCATGCAACCCCCAACTCCCAAGCGGTTAGCTCCATCGTGAAATCTCATCTCTTGTCCAAAGACACCGACCGCACCCCTAACGTCCAGGCCAAAGTATTGAAAGGCAAAGGGGGAGGAGGGAGAACGGACCGAAGAAGGAACGTTGCCTCTCTCTCTGTGTATGTGTCTCACACCCACAAAGACGTGCGCGTCATTTAAAAAAACCATCGACCAAATGCAAGGAAATATCCATTCATCAAGGCCCTCATATCATCAGGGGTCCATAGTAAAAAGCAGCAAGGCCGCAACATTGAAATCAAGGCCAGTAAAAATATCCCGAGATGCTGGGAAAAGGGGTATTAAGCGTCTCATCACACGCCTTCGCCCCATGGCCAGAGGACCGTTCAAAACGCCATGATAAACCTGTCATCGTAGTTGATACAAGAAAGGAGAGAAGGAGAAAAAACGTCAGGCACGACCAAATCAATGGTACTGTTTATGTGGGAGGGAGTACGACTGGATAGTGAAAGGAGATAATAGTTCCCCTTCACACGTCCAACTCCATGCGCGCAGCGATATCCTCGCTCATTCCGCGCTGAGGACTTCGGGCTACCGATCCTTCTTCGTCAGCATCGCCTTCTTCGTCGCTCTCTTCACTTTGCAGGTAGTCATCATCGGAATCGTCCTTGCTCATCTCCGTGAGCGGGTCGAAGTCAATGTCCTCATCAGGATCCCACATGACGGCGTCGGCCGTGTCGCTGTCGTAGTCATCCTCGCTAGCGACGACGCGATCCGCGTACTGGTCGCCGAGCCAGTACTTGGCTCGCTTGCTGGCGCCGCCCGCCGACGCCATCTGCGCTTCGGCTTGACGCTTGGCAAACGAGTTACTGCCGCGCCTGCCGGCGTGGGGTTGTAGCGCCGGTGAGTTCACGACCACCGGCACGCCCCGGACGTACAAGTACGCGACGCGCTTGAGGGATTTGTTGAAGAAAAAGTAATGCACGCGCCAAATGGCGGCTTCTTCTCCATCAAAGGGATCGTCCGAAGGCTGGTAGGAGAAGCAGGTGCAATCCTTGAGCTTCATCTCCTTATCTATCATAGCCCACATTTGCGGGCCCCATACGGGACTACTCATGGGTAGGCTGGCATTCGCAGCCACGGCAGCGGGGGAAGTGCTGTATGTCCGGAACGATGAGCCCACGTTCGGCGCCAAATACGAAGACCCGCGCGGGCGTGCATTGCTCATTGTGTTGTCAAACGTAGCCATGGCACTTTGTAGAGACTTCTCCCGACGAAAGTCTGCGGGCCGCAAGACATGGGAGAAGTCGTAGTTCGGATGGCTCGCGTTAAGGGTCGCGATGAGATAGGCAAAGGTGCGCCTGCTGGAAATCTCGGACATTGACCCGAACGGGCTCGATCGCGACAGATTGAGGGACGCAGCCATCTGCTCGCGTTGCGGCGGCGATAAGCTCGCGCCGAACTTGAGGAGGGCCTCGTGGCGCGATTCAAGTGATCGATCAATAGATTTGTAGAGTTTCTTATCGGTCCCTGCAGCTTTCGTCGTGTACAAATCGCAGCCTCCGCTAACCCGGCAATCCGAAGTCAGGAAGTTGAGCGCCGACGTCACCGTGTCGAAATCGCGAAGAGGTAGAAACTGCGGGAAAACAGGTTAGCTGATGCAACGGCGCAAGGATCCTGCTCAAGATTATGGAGGCTGTATGCAAACCTTCATATTGGAGATGTTGACGCAATAATAGCACCTGAACGCAATGCTGAATAATTGATGGAATGTGGTCGTGGCGACGTTGGCGACTCATGCGCTAATGACGTCGCGCAGTTGTTTCAAACGAGGAAGGAAGGTATCATCAGAAGCGGTGTCGTTGCGGTCTGCAAGAGACAGATAATTGTCCCCGAACAACCCAGTCGAGTCAAATAAAGTGGTTGCGCTGCTGCACCTGGCGCAATGAGGCGGATGGTTAAGAGGTATCGGTGTGGTGATGCTTATGTCTAACGGTATAGTGTGTCCCTACTGCGATTGCTTGCGAATAGGCAATACACGCTTGACTCGGTCCCGGCGTGTCAAGTTAAGAATGAAACGGGCTAGACGATAGTCGCCTAGCAGAGACGAGAAGACATAATGCGAGAAGTGAATAGTCGAAGTAAAAAGGTGGTTGTTGTTGGTTGAGATCCCAAGAGAGAAATCGGGAATTGGCAAAAGGAGACAAAAGGTTGAAGTTGTAATCGGACTGACGGGAATCATGCGGGTGATGTTTGATCAGCTGATGGGTATGGGAGGTGAGGGTCACTGTAGGGGGGGATCGTTATCTTCAGTTGCGCTACTACCTTTGACGCTATGATGCGTTGTTCTTCCCGGCTTCGGTGCTCCAACTCTCTCCCTCGCAAAGAAGTAGAAACAGAAACAGCCATGTTCCCGTCTTGACCTTGGCAGTTGCTTTGCGTGGGGTATCTCTGGATTGGGCAGAGGGATGTAGGTAATGGTTAGCAGCGCCAGAGTGCTGAGGTGTCGGGGTCGGGTCGGTGTCGGGTTGGTGTCTGGTTGGTGTGGATGGGTTGAACAGCTAAACTCGCACGGCTATTGGAGCTAGGCCACCCAGCTGGGGGGCCTGTAGACGAATCGGATTCCGATAGGGGGCCACGGGTCGACAACACCGCCTGCCAAGGAGCCTCAGTCCATGACCCATCTGCAAACGGACTCGTAATTAGTATCCAAGTCAAGAATCAGCATATCATTTCGAGTCCGTTATGTATCGTTAATATGCCTGGTCTGGTGGTCATTGCATTTCAAGGGGGGAGGGGAGCTGCTTGAGCATCCATCCCCACCATTGCGGCGATTCATAGGAACACATTGAAGGGGGCTTCTTGTTGGCATGTGTCTCAAAAAAAGGTCATCACGAAAGTCTTTTTTATTCCACTGATAAATAGATCCTGTTGTACAGGTTCTTGTGGCATGGTGACCTGCCGCTCTCCTCTCTTCCTTGCGGCACTCTAGATATCCAAAGATGCATTGCATCCCTTGATGTTGCCGTTCTCAGTCTCGCCCAGAGGACTCAGAGGAGTCCATGCTGCTTCAATGTCGATTTGATGTCTTCGTCGGCCTGTGGTCACATCGAGCAGAGACCGTTCATCAGCGCAAGCCATGGCCAAGAATCTTTGTCTTTGAGAAAGCCTGCCCACTATGTCGGGATGCTGCCACATGCCGTGCTGCATCGTTGGTAGTATACATGTTGATGATGCGCTTTACATGATCTTCGTAACCTCGTCCTCGACCTGAATCGAGAAGGACGTGTCAGTCCCGGCACCAATGGCAGTAGGAAATGCGAGACTGCGAAACATAGGCTTACCTCCATGTCCTCCAGGCTGTCCTGCTGCCCGATACACCGTAGCACCGCCTTCTTGCTGCTTTCCTGCAGCTCTCCGGCCAGCAAGAGCTCGTCAAGAATATAGTAGGCCTTGGTGAAGGAGAAGATGATGTCCAGCTCGCACACATTGCCGTAGTATTTGTCCATCTGCTCGACGTATCGATGGATGACTTCGAGCGTGATCAGTTCGTTGTCGTCGGAATCGCAGCCGGCGATGAAGAACAGCGAGGCGTATCGGCGGTAGACAATCTTGGTGTCTTTGTACTCGAGAAAGTTGCACATGCGGGTGCGTCGGGCGAGGACCAGCTGGGAGACGTCCTTGACAATCTTGGCCTTGTCCTTGGGAGACAAGGTGGTGAACCATTTGGCAAGGCGCACCTTGCCCTGCCGTGAGAGCAGGATCAGGTAGCTGTCAACATGGTCTTAGTAAGGGATTGCACCGCTTGGATGGATGGAAAGCTGAAGCCATACTTGATAGCCATGATGATGCTCTCACATCACACGATGAGAAGAGAGGGAAGGCGACTGGATTGGTCCTCTTCGGTGAGGGAGAGTTTTAATGTGAGCTGGCAGAGAAAATGTCGGTGGACCCGATCTGGACAGCAGGTTGTTTCTTTCTAGAGTGGTTGGCCACGACACTCTGCCAATTTTTAGGGGATTTAGGGGATTGATCACGATTGTAGCGCCCGGGCCTGTATTTTTGGTACGTTCAGTTGACCCAAGCGGTGCTAGTCCTCCGTGGTAACCCCTCCAAGCCCTCCAACATGTTCAACAATTACCCCGCCAGACCTCGTGCTCTTTCTGGAATTCGGAGTGATGTTTATTATTACTTAATTGAATGGGAGGTCGGCCACAACATCGAGCAACTAAATTTACAGAGCGTCGCGATCAATCTGGTCGACAGCGGTCTGCAATGCAACACTACAGTAGCATAGGTGCATGTACATACATACATATATACCATACTGTACTGGTCCATGTATTTAGCAGCCGAGAGTGCCTACACAGCACACAGCTCGGACTTGCAGCAGAGACTACATACTCCCGTTCTTCGTGATCAATGTAGGTAACACCTATTGATACGTATGTCTTCATCCAAGAATCAAGATGTACTTCAGCGCACTAACGCACAGTCTGCAGAATGCAGTTGTCAGATTGACTCGAGATTGGAAAAGCAAGTGACCCAGAAGTTACCTAATAATGCACTCACTGCATGAACAGGTGAAGTACAACACCTTTATATACACATTGCTGACATGTGAGATTGGAACCATGGCATATTCATAATCAAGCCTTGTACGGAGTACACATACACACCACCACATCATGTTGGCAGACCCGAAGCCCCAACCGGAACGTTGCCACCGAACGACCTGCTTCATGCGACTGGCCCAAACGATCGCATGGCTGGCTGCACTAGTTCGCAATGGAAGGCTGGCCCATGCCATCGTGTGTCTTCGGCCCATGATTCAACGATAATTTGAGTGGGCCTTTACAAATCAACATGATTATTCATGTCTGTTTCCGGCTCTTGAAGGGTGCGGTGGGCATAGCAGGCGCCGAGCCACTGAATACATGACTAAATACGGTAGTGTCTGCCGACGATTCCCTTGATCGGAGAAGTCATCTCAACGGTCTTTCCTTCGGTCGCTAGGTTATCTATCTCCAAATACACTTGTCGTCGACTCGCCTGAGTGTTTCTCCGTAACCACTTTCTCTACATCCACACACGCAACGCCCCGAGAGACGATCATCAATATATATACTCCCTAATATACCATCGTACTATTTCCCCTCGGCAGTATACAAGACCTTGACCCCACTTGGACCCTTGCGGCAACATAATTTTCGAACCTAGACCAGGAAGTGCTTTACCCCTCCACGTCGCGATACCATCACCATACTGCAAGGAGAACTGCCCGTAGACCACATCATCGCGCAATTTACTTTAATCCTTGCGTTGCCAACTCTGTTCTGTTGGATTCGGTACCGTATTGGCTGGGAACATACATAACCTCGCCGACCATGACCAGGATAGTCTTGTCAACAGGGTGAGTCTCCGAGTCTCCGGCTTGCTTTTTTTAGGATGTCTCGGCATTACTAATTGGGTGTGATTTAGGAACATTATCTCTGGCGGGCCTTGCATCATCCGTAAACCAGGCATCTTCCGCTCCAACCTCGAGTTCACGAATTCTCTGCGCAGCAACTTTGTCGCCGCCCAAGAAGATTATTCTGCTGCAATACCCAATGGAGCTGCTACCAATGGCACGAATGGCATTAACGGCACCGACGGCACCAACGGCACCAACGGCCATTCTCACGAGCACGTAAACGACAATAGTGACGGTGTTAATGGCCACCATGTGACAGATTCGTGGACAGAAAAAGAAGGCGATATTCTTTACATACCCCGCATAGACTGGACAGGAGCCGGCCTGCAAGAAGAGAGATCGCAGTACGAGATCACCGTGAAGCTTTTCTTCCTACCCAAGGCGCCCGTCGACCAGCGTGCTTCGTACATTGCCGAGGCGCTGCGGCTGGTGAAGAAGGAGCTCGGCGTCGCCGACGTCGACCTGCTCATCGCGTCGTTCCCGGGCATCTCGTTCGAAGGCGACTGTGAGTGGGAGGCCGACAAGCTGAACGCCAAGATGGGCAGCGAGGCCGACGAGGTTGCGACCTGGGCCGCCCTCGAGTTCCTGCACGAGCAGGGCGCCATCCAGCGGCTGGGCATCGCCGAGTTCGGCAGCCAGAAGCTGGCGCGCTTCCTGAGCCAGATCAAGACCATGCCCGAGGTCGACCAGATCAACCTCAAGAACTGCTGCAATGTGCCACCGCCGCTGGCACAGCTGGCCAAGGAGAAGGGTATCGAGCTGCTGACCCACGGTGATTGCACTGATATCTTACCGAGCGGCACGTTAAGAGAGCTCTTGGGGACTGGTCAACTGGGCGCTGGCATACTCTCGGATGATGGAAGCGACAAGAACGGGCTGAAGGGAGATCTCATCCCGCAATGGGTGGTGAAGTACACAGCATTCGTTAAAGATCGTGGTGTCATCGAGAACAAGGGCTATTTCGCCGGTGCGGAGCTGGTAGCTTAGTCCTTCGGGGTTCTTTTCTATACTCGGAGTTTTTGGGTTTACGGGCGGCATTGATATAACATAAATAGCATGCATCCATAGAGTACATTGCAATACACACTTCTGAGGCGAGCACATTCCAGCTTCTCTAGATTGCATAGGTAACTTTTTACGTCTTACTTCTTTGCTCTGGGTATCTTTCCTTTTCTCGCTCTAGCCAAGCATACTCCTCTTGCGGCCACGCATTCTAACATCCTCGAGCTTTTTCAACACGACGGGGGCGACTTTAAACGTGTCTTTGTATGCCTCGAGCACCACGGTGAAAAGAGCCTCTGCTCGGGGGTGCGTGCTGCCGAAAGCGCGCTCCAATACGTAGAGATCAACCGCTCGGTCCTCATCCGCACTTCCCTGGCTGGCCAAGCCGAAATCAATGACGACTATCTCGCCCTCGAGCGAATGTTCCGCCTCCTCCGCCTGCCCATCTGCATGGTGACCGTTCACGGGCCCCTTGTCCTTCTCCCAAGGCCGGACCATCATGTTGCTCGTCGTCAGGTCGCCGTGCACGATGCCGGCCTTGTGTAGCTTCCCCACCGCCTCGCCGATCCTGCGCATGAGGCCCACGAGCGGCGCAGCGCCCTCCTCGTCGCGCGCGACCTCGTCCCGGCCGCGCCCGCCGTCACTGTGGGGGTATTTCTCGGCGCGCCGGCGCAGGAACTCGTTGACCTCGACGCGCACGGGCCGGCCGGGCACCCACTCCATGCTCAGCACGCCCTGGGACTCGTCGATGCCGTAGAGGGCGGGCACGGCGACGCCCTCGCGCCGGCACTTCTGCAGGATCCGCACCTCGGACAGGATCCGGTGCCGCGTCAGGCGCGCGTCCAGCGTCGGGTGCCGGTAGGGCTTGCTGGGCCGGTGCTTCAGCGCGCACGGCCGCGTGGGCGTCAGCCACGACGTCCGGTACAGGCGGCCCTCGGCGCCCTGGGTTATGAGCTCGGCCGGGCCCGCGGCCGAGGGCTGTTGCAGGATCGGCGGTAGCGGGAACTCGTGTGTGGATGCGGAATCGGCTGGAGGGGTCGGCGGCTGGATGGCGGCCGCGGGCTCGGGCGTCGCCATTGTGCTGGCGTTTCGGGGTGTTCCTGGCGTCGAGAGCCTTGTGGAGAGGACGGACTAGTCGATTGCCGTTTGGGGGTGCGCGTGAGGTTGTGAGGATTATATCTGTTCGCTGCCCCAGGCTCGGTATGTAAGATTGGCTGGTGTTTGTGCGTATATTGTACTGCAAGCTAGCGATGGAGGGGTTCAAAATGAAAATTGCGGGGTTGCAGATCCGAAGATCTGATAAGTTGATAGACCTCAGGGTCACCTCTTGTCTAGGTTGCGACGGCGTGACCTTTACAATAGTGAATCGGACGCATATAATGAATTGTTACCTACTAGTTATAGTATTAAAGTATCGTCAGAAGTAAAATCCTAGCAGTTTGTTTTGTATTTTATTCTCGATAAGGATCATTTGCCTGCCCGTTATTTACATGTACCTATACTTACCTAAGGAACCTCAACAGAGTTATGCCGTGGGGTGACTGACGTGACTCTACAGGTGCCCCTCTTCCCCGAACTTCGGAGGCCATCGCCCTAAATTATATAGATTTATTTTGGCACAAATGATAATATGTTCCGTTAACATAACCACCGCGAGACGCACTCTCAACACCCTCTGACGAAATAACGGGATACCACCAACACCATGGTACTCCCTGATCCCACTGTCGACCTCGATTGGAGTGGCTACATCGGGGCCATCCACGAGATCTTCCATAAGAATGCTCGAGAGCACCCTGACAGACCCTGCGTCACCGAGACGGCCTCCTCTACCACCCCCGAGAGGCGGTTCACCTACAAACAGATCTACGAGGCGTCTAACGTACTGGCCAACCAGCTCCACGATGCCGGTATCACCAATGGCGATGTTGTCATGATCTTCGCCCACCGCTCCGTTGAGCTCGTGATTGCCTTTATGGGCACCCTCGCATCCGGCGCGACTATCACCGTGCTAGACCCCGCGTACCCCCCAGCCAGGCAACAGATTTATCTCGAGGTTTCCCAGCCAAAGGCCCTTATCTCGATTGGAAAGGCCAGAGACGAGAACGGCCCATTCGCGCCGCTGGTGCAGAAGTATATAGATGAGGAGCTATCACTCAAGACGCAGGTTCCCGAAATGCGCATGGCCGATGACGGTAGCCTCTCGGGCGGCGAGGTCGATGGCAAGGATATCTTTGCCGATGCTCGAAGCAAGGCATCGACGCCCCTCGACGTCCATGTTGGGCCGGACTCGAATCCCACCCTCAGTTTTACTTCCGGGTCGGAAGGGCGACCTAAAGTGAGTGATGCGCAGGCCTTGCCAGATTCCGAGATCCAGCGGACAACATGAAGGCACCGATGAGCTAACACTCCTCAAGGGCGTTTTGGGTAGACATTACAGCTTAGCCAAGTACTTCCCCTGGATGGCCAAAGAATTCAAATGGACCTCGGAGACCAAGTTCGCGTGCCTCTCGGGCATTGCTCACGACCCGATTCAGCGCGATATCTTCACTCCGCTATTCCTCGGTTCCGAGTTGATCCTGCCGGCTCGGGAAAACATCCAACACGAGAAGCTGAGCGAGTGGTTTCGTGAGTATAAGCCCAATGCCACCCATCTGACGCCTGCCATGGGTCAGATTCTGGTGGGTGGCGCGACTGCAGAAATGCCTTCCCTGCAGTGGGTTCTCTACGTCGGCGACATCCTGACCAAGAAAGATTGTGCTGCGCTCCGAAAGCTGGCACCCAACGCAGAAATATGTGCTGCTTACGGCACCACCGAGACGAGCCGAAGTGTTTCTTACTATCAGATCAAGAGCCGCGCCAAAGACCCGGATGCGTTAGATAAGTTTGGCGATATCGTCCCTGCCGGAAAGGGCATTGAGAATGTCCAACTATTCATAGTGAATCGGGAGGATGTCACCAAACTGTGCGGTGTCGGAGAGGTCGGTGAAATCATGATGAGAGCGGCGGGTTTGGCAGAGATAAGTACCCCTTAATGATCATCAGAGATCCCTACTAACATCTGGTCTTACGGATATCTGGGCGACCCGGAGAAGAATAAGGAGAAGTTCCTGGATAATTGGTTCGTCGATAACAACAAGTGGGTCGAGGCCGACAACAAGGTCGCCGCCAACGAGCCCTGGAGGAAGTACTACAAGGGTCCCCGTGATAGGATTTACCGCACTGGTGATCTCGGGAAGTACCTCGATGATTCCGGGGTAGTTGCTATCTCCGGTAGGGCGGACAGTCAGATCAAGATTCGTGGCTTCCGCATCGAGTTGAACGAGATCGATAGCAACCTGAGAGGGCACCCTCTTATCCGCGAGTGCAAGACTCTTCTTCGAAGGGATCAAAATGAAGAGCCGACGCTCGTCAGCTACATTGTGACTGACCATCGAGAGTGGGTCAAGTGGCTAGCAGACCGCGGCCTACAGGACACTGAGGAGGAAGGCACCCAGATCGGGCCCGTCATCGTCTATCCCAAACGCTTCAGGCCAATGCAAGCGGAAGTCCGGGATCATCTCAAATCGAGGCTGCCGGCCTACGGTATCCCAAGCTACTATATCTTGTTGAACAAGATGCCCTTGAACCCGAACGGCAAGGTGGACAGTCCGAATCTCCCCTTCCCGGATGCAGCCCTGATCTCAGAGGAGGCCTCGGAGGAGGATTTGAAGAGCTGGGAGGCCCTTAGTGGCACCGAGAAAGATGTGGCGGAGCAATGGGCGACGCTTATCGGTGGCCTGAATGCCAAGACTCTTCGACCCAACTCGGATTTCTTCGAGAGCGGTGGGCACAGTCTGCTGGCACAGCAGCTTCTCCTTACTATCCGTAAGAAGATGGGCACTAACATTACCATCAACTCGCTTTACTCCAACTCGTCTTCTAAGGCGCTCAGCGCACAAATCGACCGCCTGCGCGACGGAAAGGGTAACGCTGGCGTGGCAGAGGAAGGCGAGCCTGTCTATGCTCAGTCATTCGATAAGTTGCTGGGCAGCCTGGATGCTAAGTATCAAACAGCAGACCCTGCTTCACTTACCCCGGAAGGCAAGACTACCGTATTCTTGACCGGCGCCACAGGTTTCCTGGGCTCTTACCTAATCAAAGACTTACTTGAGCGTAAGAATGTGGAGGTGATTGCTCATGTCCGCGGAGCCAGAGACGTCCCGGCCGCCCTCGAGAGACTAAAGAGGTCCCTCCGCGGATATGGCGTCTGGCAGGATTCGTGGGCAGACAGGCTGAGCGCAGTTATTGGCGACCTGTCTCAGCCGCGCCTTGGACTTGATGACAAGACATGGAACGCGGTTGGCGATGCTGCGGACGTGATCATTCACAACGGCGCCCAGGTCCATTGGGTCCAACGGTATAAGCAGCTTGAGCGCAGCAACGTCCTATCAACACTCGATGCCCTACGGCTCTGTAACCAAGGCAAGCCTAAGCTCTTCTCGTTTGTCAGCTCAACAAGTGTTCTCGACACAGATCACTACATCAAGCTATCGCAAGAGCAGACCAGCACGGGACGAAGCGCCGTCATGGAAGCGGACGACATGCTGGGCAGTCGCGTCGGTCTTGGTACTGGTTACGGCCAGACCAAGTGGGTGAGTAACTTCCTCCCAGCCCCCTATCTGCACGTAACAATGATCCTAACAGACTCCAGGTATCTGAGCAGCTCGTCCGCGAGGCCGGCAGGCGGGGTCTCCTCGGATCTATCGTCCGACCTGGCTACATCCTCGGGGACGCCGCCACTGGTATCTGTAACAACGACGACTTCCTCATCCGTATGCTCAAGGCCTCAATCCAGCTTTCATGCCGTCCGCATATTGTTAACACCGTCAACGCTGTGCCTGTAGGCCACGTTGCCCGCGTCGTCGTTGCAGCTAGCTTCAATCCCGTCTCGGGCGAGACTGCGACAAGCGGCGGCAGCACCAGCGACGTCGGTGTCCACGTTGTTCACGTCACCGCCCATCCGCGCCTGCGAATGAACGAGTATCTCTCCACACTGAGCTACTACGGTTATGATGTGCCGGAGGTGGATTATAACGACTGGAAAGCCCAGCTTGAGGCCTTTGTCTCAGCTGGTTCCGTGCAGAAGGATCAGGAACAGAGCGCCTTAATGCCCCTGTTCCACATGGCGACAAATGACCTTCCAACGGATACGCGTGCACCAGAGCTTGACGATCGCAATGCCGTGGCCGTGCTCAAGGCCGATGCAGACAGATGGACTAGTATCGACGAGAGTGCCGGCGAAGGTATCAGCCGGGAGGCCGTCGGCCGCTTTCTACGATACCTGGCTGAGACTAAGTTCCTGGCCTGGCCGACTGGCCGGGGCAGGGAGTTACCGGCCATCGGGGTTGACGTTGCGCAGGCACAGGCGCAATGGGGTGTTGGTGGGCGTGGCGGTGCGGCGTAAGTTAGGAAAGGTCGGTTTTTCTAGATGATGATGTGCACGATGTAAATATACGAGCCAGCTTCTGCTGGCTCGAGGCTCGAAAATCCCGATTATGTTCCATGGTCTAGAAACCGGGGCCCAACCAGGCCCGAAAGGAGGCCTCAATAAAGATAGATACGAATAAAAAGAATACATAAGGCCCAAGTTTCATGGCCTATCAAGTATAACATATGACTGAATCTTAGAAGCTACTCTCCCGCCGTACTAAAACTAGCTCCTCACATTATAGCGAGCCTCTTACTACTTTGTCAAAAGCTAGTCTACTGTTTTTTTCCACAATGCCTAATGTAAGTGGGCTTTATCCAGCATTAGGAGCCCAACTCGCTATCATCATCCGCGCCGTCATCGAAGGGATGAGCATCGTCGCCCGAGTTGCAGTCGAACGCACCCATCGCAGAAGACGCTGGGGGTGAAGGCAGGGGGATCTCGCGGTTGCAAAGCCGGCTGTAGCCCACCCCGGCAGCGATGAAAGTGTACGTATCTGCGTTATTCGTGGCCAACTCGGGTTTGCAGATGCCTTCTTTGGTTCCGTCGTTGGGGTCTGGGTAATAAATGTGCCTTGGATTAGCGTACGGGACGCCGCTGCGGTCGAATCGGCCCTGCGCGAGGAGGTAATTGCTGTTAAAGCCGTAGGCAATGTCGAGGGTGCTGTGATCAAAATGTACGTGTCAGCGTCTCGTGGCTTGTCGGTTGCTCTTTCTATTTCTTATCTCTTTTACACCCTCCCTGAGGCGCGTCTGGGTGGGCTTGATGGGCCCGGTGGTGGCGAAGAACCGGTCGCAGAAGTTCATGCGGCTGGTCTTGTCCTTCATATGCGCGACGTAAGCTCCGTTCTGGCACATCTTCGTGCTGTCGTCGCACGTGATGGACAAGACGTAGGCGGACTGCGCCCGGTTGAGCTGGCTGCCCATGTTGGCAAAGACGCTCTGGACCTTGGTCACGAAGGCGTCGCCGCCGTCCCGCTGGCTCCGTGGGAAGAAGGTGTTGAAGTAGGGGCCCGCGGTCAGGCCAGTCGCGGCGAACGAGGCGAGGTTCAGGGCGTTAACGATCTCCTCGTGGATGGTGTTTCGCTGGTCCTGGCTGCAGCTGGAGTCCGGGAAATTATACCCTCTGGGCGCAATGGTCGCAGCACTATTTGACAGAATCAGTAATTGAGAAAATGGGCCATGCACTCAGGGATCGGTTGACTTACTCGGCCAAGCCCAGGCTGGCCAGGGCCGCAGCGATAATATTGCACGAACGCATTATGGAATCGAGGATGCTAACGGGAGTGACTGCGATGAGACTTTGGCGGATGACCTGCTGGGACTCTCATACCCAAGTTGAAGGAGCTCGACGCCGGATTTATACATGTTTTGGCCTGATGCTTCGACTGCGCCGTCCCCCTGAATGGCATCCGGTGAATGCTCGTACCAGATGCGTCCATGTCGACGCCACCAAAACCAGATATTTTGGATATCCACGTTGATAGGAAAGGTCCGATAGGGCCGCAAAGTCACCAAGCTACTGTAGGTATTTCCTCGTGTTGCTGGGTGCATATGGATTTGGGTCTCACGATGCGGGAGAAGAACATCGCACGGGCGTCTGGATTATTGGTCAGATGAGGGGAGAAGGCCATGATGCCAATAGCGCCGACGTGCCCCAAGAAAGAATCAACAATGGAACTGCAGGAAGGGAAAGTTGCAGATTACTCGAAAGAGTACAGCGCCGGAAGTACAGACATGCATCTATTTGCTAATGAACGGCACAGATAGGGCGCTTCGGGGCGTATCCACCGAAGGAGTACGGCGCAGCTGCAACTTTGCCTGAGCGTTCTGCCTTTGGAGTACGGCACAGCAGCAGGAGCTTTAGTCCCGGAACCCGCCGTCAATATTGCAGAGGACGGTGATTGGTTGTTGTTGGCCTTAGTCGAACTTCGTTGCCTTCCGGCCAATATCACAAATTCCGCAGTAGGGTTGGAGATAATGCGTAACTCCCCTTCGTAGTGGGCCGTCACCACCAAACAAGCATCTGAAAACACACGGCTAAAGTCCTGACTCGACCTCATCGTACACAATGGAACCCAGCTACTTGCCCTTTTTCGCGTTTGGGGAGGATGACGTCTCGTAAGTCCTCTGCTGCCAGAACCCCGTGGAAGTCAGGTACTAACGAGCCTACCAGACCTGAAGCTCACCGGATTGGCCTCAGCATGGTAGGCAAGGCCGATGGAGAGCTGTCCGTCACCCAGCCTTACCCTCTATACTTCGCGCTGCGGCGGCCGGCAGAAGGGGATGGCAAACCCTTCATATTTCAATGGGACCCCTATACCGATGCGCTTCGCAACGCACAGCTCGTGTTAATTCGTATAACGGACCGCGGTCCAGAGAGGGTCGCGGTCGAACCCCTGGCCGCCGCCGCGAATCCAAGACCCGACACTCTGCTCGTGCACGACTATGCCGAGAATCTCCAGGACCTGCGGCCGGGCGGCGAGGTCACAATACACACGACCCTGGCCGGCAACTACCAGCGGCTTCTCGTGCCCGGCGAGCGATACGTGCTGCTCTGGCGTGGGGCCGAGATCGCCATGTGGGGCTCCCGGCAGCCTCGCGGACCACCGCGGCGAAACGCTGGAATCCCAGCACATCAGAAAAACCAAGCTACCACCACTGATTCTCTCCGCTAGTAGTAGTAGTGTTGTCACGTTCACGACACGACAGGAAGCGGTACCGTGGCCGCAGCGACCGGCGGAGACGGAGACGACAAGCGAGGCAGACTTCCAGCGCGCGAACTCGAGAGAGGAAAAGTGGCGCCGCGAGGAACTTCGGAGGAGCCCCCAGCCTTCGCCGCCGCCTAGACACCCGTCCGAAAGAGTGTAAGAGTCTCCATTGCCGTTCTTCGTTTGAAATTCACTGTAGTCCCCCCCTCTTTATTTTTGGTAGGCTGACTAACGCTCGACGAAACAAAGTGCCGGGGCCTCGATGCTAAGCATGGAGATTACTTGCCCCGCCGAGTGGACGTCAGAGGTCGTAATAAACCTCGGTGTAAAAGTGACCTACCATGGGGAGGTCGCAGGGGCGGCAGCCGAGGCGGGGGCAGGGGGAGAGGGGGGCAACGGCAGCCGCCCCATCGTGTTCCACATGCAGGCGTTCGAGACGGACACTTGCGACAGCCCGCGCGAGGGCATGCGGCTTTACCGACTCCTTCGCCGTGGCGGCAGCAGCAGCAGCAGCAGCGCCGGCAGCGTGGAAGACAAGTGGGAGTGGTGCGGTCCCGACAACGGCTTCGGCATGTTCGAAGGGCTGGACGTGGTCGTCGGCGTCGGCGCCGAGGACGATGAGCCCAATAGCGACCGCTTTGCAAGCCTACGGCCCGGTGAGTCCTGGATCGCGCCGCGGCGCCGCGTCCAGAACGGCGCAAGCTGGACCAGCCTCCCCGAGGATGCCGCGGTCGGTGACCGGTTCAAGTACGTCTGCAAGGGCGCCGTGGTCAGCTGGTGGGACTGGGGCACCAAAGGCGACCACCGCGACACGGTGGTCAAGCTTCCATGCTGGATCGCCGGCAAGGTCCAAGAGCCAAAGGATGATGACGGGCGGCTGCAGCTGGTAGTGCCGGTATCTAACGAGGTTGAGTTCACGTATCGGGGGTGAGCGCGCTAAGAATGCAGTTCTGAATACGGAGTAGGTAATGCAGGTACGGTAGGTATTCATTAGATACATATGTACATGCGATAGATAGGCCTAGTGGTTTATGCACTATCATGGACCTCAGCCACCTATCCATTTTACATAATACTCCCAGAAACATCGGGGGGAATGGAGAGGGGCATGGGGAAAACGTGTCAATGACAACGAATTGATTAACTGTCGGTCTGTGTTTATACTAAGAGATAGTCATTTAAAGCATGCACCCGAGCCGCGTCGTAATTTCCTCCTTTCCTCGTCTCTATATATGAGCAATCGCATTCCCCGGGTTTTGCGCGTCGGCTCAACAATTTGCGAAACTCACCGCTCAGGAACCAACAAGACAAGAGACGCCTTGCAGCCGGCTAAGCACGACACTAAATAGGCAAGCAAGCAAGGGCCATGTGACGCGGTCCAGGGCTGGCGGCAAAGGATGGTAGCATGCCGGCACACATTGTGCAAGGCAGGAGAAACCATTCGTCGCTGATGACACAGAGGATCGGGAAACAACCACCGTTCTGGCCAGCAAGGTATGCAGGTCGCAGAGGAAGAAAAAAAAATCCAAAACCTGGTCTCGGTCAGATCACCTGTGGGTAGGTATTATGAGCTGAGGGTAAGGTGAGGAGTGAGGGGAAGGCCATGGAAGAAACATGCATGAGCAGGATGCAGCCTACTACTGGCTAGGAGGAGGGGGTTCACCATCCTAGCCGCCATCGGATCGGTCGGGGGCACGCGATACCACTTCCACCCGCTAAGAGTATCGATTTTTACCACCCGTACATCTTGGCGGTGGAGGGGTGTACTTCCTTCTTTTTTGGCGGACACAACCCCAGCCCTCGGAGTTCGAGTACCCTACAAAGAAGGAACGTCATCCACCCCAGGCCGTCACCTCCCCTCCTCAATCGCCCTCCCTAAGTTCCTAGGCTAGTAGGTATGGTATACTCGATTTCTTGTCCCGCGCGCACACAACTGAAATTCCTCCACCACCACTACTACTACCACCACCACCAACCCCCCTCCTCTTACACCAACCACCCCGTCCACCGATCATGAACCGGTAGATCCAAAAGGCGAAACTCTCGTTCGGCACAATGACCGGCTCACCCTCAACTCTCGTATGGACTTGCATCCTAGTCGTTGGTGCGCAGACTGTCGTGAGCTACTCGCGCGCCTACATAGTGGCGCCGCGTGAGGTCGCCACCTTCATTGACGCTGTCGACTTCTCCATACAGGAGAACGAGAGTTACGACCGGGATGTGGCCAACGTGCCACGGCTCGAAGACAAGATGCGCCTGGGTCGTTTACTCCGCGAGATCCAGAGGGGTGGTGACGACCTGCGCGACGACTTGAACAAGCTGCTGGTCAAGGAGGACGGGGTGACGCTCAAGATGAGTGCGCGCATCCTGTGGGCGGGGCACCGCACCGAGCTGGAAGACCGCGTGCGCAGGCTGGACCTCTTGCGCATGCGCTTCCTTGTCGTCTACATGGGCGTCATCTCCACGGCGGCTGGAGAACGCGAGAAGCACGCCGAGAAGACGCTCACCCGAAACCTGGAGAAGACGGCGGCCATGATGCGGGAACAGCCAAGGCCTGCTACCGCCAGTCCAAAGAGTCTGCTTGAGAGCGTCAACGAAGACATCAACAAGAAACCGCCGCTGAGGCGACTCACGACATCGGCCATAGGCCACACGGAGAAGACCACACCGCCCCACCGGGCAGGATGGCTCGGCGTCGTGCAAGAGCTGCAGAGGTCACCCATGCTGAAGCGAAGGCACGCGTCCATCGAAAACGCAATGGCGATGCGCACACCGCCCCCAACCCCTACTACAAGTATGACACCTCTATTTGAGAAGACAACTCTATTTGACAAGACACCCCCACCATCGCCAAGCGCACGACGATATCCGAGTACCCCGGAATACACGACCATTACACAAAATCCCTGATGATGAAAACCCATGACGAAAGATGAGAACTAACGACATGAACAATGACCGTACTCGACGATTTTCCCTATATCACCATGCATTCTACCTAGATTATGCATTTACGTTATAGCAGACCCGTCCTACTTTTGGGCAGCTGCTTTTCACTTCTCTATCGCAATTTAGATACCCCCTTACACACCCCTTTTCGCATTTACACTTCCCCCTTCCCTGATCCTTCCTACCGCCATATCACAGCATTGCCCTTGACACACATCATCATTCGGTTACAAAGGAGGTGCGGAGATTTCATGTATAATCCAGTCATGTGGTGAGATTGGTATGAAGGAGTCGCAAAGTCTTGGAAGCAGTATATAGATGCACATACCGCATACAGTAGTATATTTATACAATGAGTATGTTATGAACAATACCTGCGTACTACTCCCGGTTTTGGTGACCTGAAGTCTGTACACACTTCTCACTCAACCCTTAACCCTTAGTGATGAGCGTCGTCCGGTCCACTTCCATTTTTCTCGCCAACTGTGTAAAGTGCGGTGATATTAGTAAACCAGTTACATATGGCACAAGCAGTTCACGAGTTTTGGAAGGGTTCGAACTACTTACCGTCCAGCGCAACCAAAAAGCGGCTGACGCAGTTGTAGGCACTGACCGTGGCCACCACCTCGACGACTTCTCTCTCGTTGAAATGCTTCCGCAGCTCCGCGAACGTCTCGTCCCGGACCCGTACGTTCCGCGTCATCTCGTCCGTGACCCGCAGCACCGCCCACTCGGCGGCGCCCAGCCCGACGGCCTCGCGCTCCTCGGGGGTGACGGCGCCGTCGGCCAGCTCGCCCGGCCGCCCCTTGACGATCTCGTCCAGCGCCCGTTGGGAGACCCCCGCGTCGGCGGCCAGCGGCGCGTGGTGGGCCCACTCGTACCACGCCCCGTTCACGACGGCCACGCGCGAGATGGCCAGCTCGCGCACCGACGCCGGCAGCGTCGTCCGCGTCCGCACCGCGCCCAGGAACGAGTTCCAGCCGTCGGCCACGGGCGGCGCGTGCAGCAGCGCCAGGTCCAGCGGCTGCAGGGGGCGCGGCGCGCGGCGCGCCCGCACGCGCTCGATGATTTGCATGTTCTCGGCGCTCGTGGCGGCGGGTGGGGGGTCGGCTGTGTAGGGGATGCGCATCTTGGGGGCTTGGGATGTAGAGAGGGCTCGGGGATGCGTGTTGCTGTAAATTGGGTATGGCGATGCTCGTGGTAGCGATGGAGCTAGGGGTCTGTTGATGAGTTTGGCTACACGATGGGTGAGGCAGGGTGGTGGCATAGGAACTTCAGTATATGCTAGGAAGGTTTAAGAAAGAGAAGAAGCTTCACCCATACATACATATATACGACGTATAATTCAGTTCAATACGGCTAACGTACCCCACAAGTGAATTGAACACTTCCTAAGACCTGGTATAACTAAGTATAAATTAATTCCACCATAACGTATTTAATATCTTAAAATTAATCGGAATCCTCATCTCTAGATACTTCTATATCATTCTAACAGGTACGAGCATTATGCCCGGGCTCTCCGTAGATTCTATAGCGCTGTGAGCGCGTCCTAAACGTCCCTGTACGACCACTCCTCTGACGCGATTCGTCTTGTAACTGTCTATCGACGTCCTTTTAAGACTATAGGTCTTCTCTAGCTTATATACGAAGTGATCCTCTATCCTGTAGCCGTTTCTTTTTCGTACGGCGGCGCCGGTTAAGTATTTTATTCGCCTCTCGTAATACGGTTACCTCACCTTTTAATAGAGCGAGCCGGTATATAACCTGCGTTATACCTTTCGTAATTTAGCTAAGCTTAGCTAAAATTAATATTAAAAAGCTATTTTAATATCGCGCGATTCGATTTTTAACGTACTCGGTTTAAAATTAAGCTTTAATTAAGTTATTTAAGGTTTTTAATTCCTAGGGTATAAGTAGGCCGGAAGAGGTCGCTAAAGGCGTCGATATATGTAGCTTTATATTTAATTATAAAATAATATATTCTAGGTCGTACGGTATAAGTCTTGCCCCTTAGAAACCTCCCTAGATATTTAAAACGGTAAAAATCGCCTAGAACGCTTTTAAGAACATTAGTAAAAAGTCCTCTTTTAAAATATAAGTGAAATACGCCCGTATAAAACGCTTAATTTCTTTCTCGTATAACTTTTTTAATATATAAAAACAGCTAATATTAAGAGGTTAAAGTTTATACGATAAATAAGAAAGTATATAAAGTATAATAATCGAGTTCTTTTTATAATAAAGCTTAAAAGTTATTAAGTAATAGCTCTTATAGTTATTAAAGACTAATAGGCGATAAATATCTTTCGTATAAGACTTTATATACTTATTAAAGTATTAAATCTAGTCCTCGCTTCTCTCGTTCATAGTCTAGCCGTTTATTATAACCCGACCTAACCATGCGGCTAAAAGACCCCACTCACCGGCACGGAACCACCATACCCCGAACAGGCTACGATACCACAATTACGGACCGTACCGCCAGCTATATAAATACGAAACCAGACTTTCTTTAATAACGAGTAACGCTATTACCACGCCCGGCGATAGGGCGAACGCGCTTATAAAGTAATAGCGATCGATAGTAAATTACATAGCACGGTAAACGCTTAAATAAGATTATTAAGTAGTATAAAGCGTAATTAAGAGCGGTTACTAAGTAGTATAAAGCGTGATTAAAAACGATTATTAAATAATATTAAATATGTTTAAAAGAGATTACTAAGCGGTAATAAATTAATAAAAAAAATTAAATATATAATAATAAATATTTCCTTTAATATATTTTATATAAATATTCTTTATTTTAATAATTAATTTAAATATTAATTTTAATTTATTAATAAAGTAAATAGTTTTAATAAAACTATTATAAATACTTCTAAACTTATATACCTTAATTACTTTCGTTTTTACGAATTATTACTTATTATATTAATAAAAGCGACTTTTATCGCATATTTAAATATTTTTTCGTATTATTAATATAAACCCTAATATATCTTATTAAGTTTCTTTTAAAACCTAGATAATATTCGTTATATTTTAATTACTTTTATTTTTACGAGTTATTATTTAAACTTTTAAGTAATAATATTATAAGAATTATATTTATACTTAACCCTAATAATACCGTCCGATAAGGAAAGACTCTTATCGCCACCCTTAGTACCTCCTAACGGGACCCTGCTATAGACGTCGATAACAACGATAATAACGACGAGCCTACACGATAAGCGCTAGCTAAACGAATTAAGGAATTCAAATAAAAGAGCGCTAATTATTAGTATTACTACGTTAAGCTCGAAAAAGAGCGTAACGAGCTCCTAATTAAAGGTATCTTAAAATAAACACCTTATAATATTAATAAGTTACGCGAAAAAATACGTCTTTTTTATATAGCTATTAATATTATTTAAACCCCTATTATATTAAAAAAAGGTATAAAGATTAACACGTTAACCCCTTTTAACGAAATAAGCGGAAACTTCCGAAACTTTTTTATATAAATTAAAACCTATTAACGATTTTATAAAAAAACGTTCTAAAATTTTACTTAACAAGTTATTTACGCTACTTTGTTTTTTAAAAATAAAATACTCGCTTAGTTCGAACCCTATTTAAACAAACTCGTAAAGAATGATTAATAAATTAAACTATACCGCATAAAGGTATAATATATTTTTAAAAATTACGACGGCTTCGAATAAGCCTTTAAATTATTTTTTTAAAACCTCGATAAAAAGCGATAAACAGAGAAAGAACTTAAAACCTTTAAATAAAAAAGATTAACCGTTTTTTATATAACTAAGTTTCGGTATATTATAATTCGATTAAATTATACCGAAACTATAAAAATTATAATATATTATTAAGAATTAAAAAACGATATTAAAAACGAACTTAGCCGGCTTAACGCCCCTAATAACTTTTTTTTATATATAAAATTTATTATTAAAATTAATACCCGTATATACGAGTAACGCCGCGAGAAATAAGGCGAACCTTAATAATAAACTAATCGAACTTAAATTAATACGGGGCGATTATATTAATATAACTATATACCGCTTAAAAATATTATAGCGTATAGTTATTATAAGAAGCTTATAAATTTTAACGTTATTAAATATAATAAATAAAATAAAAAGTTACGCAATATTTATTATAACTATTAAAAATTAAGATATTATATTTAAAAATATTAAATACTAAAAAAAAACTTTTAACGAGTTTTAAAAAAATAATATATTAATATTATTAAAATAAAAAACACTTTTATAATAATTATTAAAAATAATAACGCTATTATTAAATACGGTAATTTATTCTGAATAGCCTGCTATAATAATAAGTATACCTTTTACTTAATAAATAAAGAAGGTACCGGATAGTTTTTTAAAGCCCCGGAGGATAAAAAAAACTATAGCCGAAACGTCGCGATAATACGAAAGAAATAACCTTTTCTTTATAACGAAAATAATAATTTAATAAATAATATTATAAACTAATTAGAATAATTAATAAATTATAAACGCCTAATAAGTATATTAATAAATAAATTAATAAACGAAATCGTTAAATTTAAAAACCTTAGGACCGACGGGTAGTTAATTATCCTTAATATTTTTTACCTCGATTGAAAATATTTATATTAAATATTTATTACGGCCGGTTTTAATTAAAAAATTTATAATAATTATATAATAAAAAATAATTTATAAATCTCTTTTATATATAAAAAATACTTTACGTTTTTATAAATTTCGTATATATATAACGCTTATATAAAACACCTCGCGGAGAAGCTCGAGTACAAATAGTTCCCTTAAAAGATCAATAAATAACCTATTACGTAATTATACCCGGATTATATTATTAAAAAAATTTAAACGTTAACTCTAAACAAACGACGCGCGTACTTATTAATATAAAAAAACTTACGGTAATTATAATAATATTACTTAAAAAGACGAAATTAAAAGGAGTATTTTAAAAATTAATACTTTAAATACGCTTAAGAAAAATCGCGAGCTTATAAATATTTAAAAGAAAGCGTTTAATATTTTTAAAACGTATAAGTATATATTTAATAAAAGAACTTTTTTATTATATTAAAAAACTTATAAAACGTTTATAAATTATTACGAACTTAATAAATTTTCGAATTATTAAAAAAACCCGAGTTTTAAATATTAGGAATAATATTTCGTATAAAAAGGAGTATAAAAACACTTCTATTAATATATTAAAAAGCGCCTTATAAGGAACGAAAAGAACAACGGCGACAATACGAGGATCGATCGTAAAATATTATTAATAACTTATAAACGCAGCGTTTAAAAAATAAACGCCGCTTATTATAAAAGGATAATAATAAACGGACTAAAATAGGTCCTTATATTAAATAATAAATAATCGAGTTATTTATAAAGATATTATATTAATATTAAACGTAAAAAGAGTTTATATTAAAGCGTTACTCGATAACAAAATATAAAAAAACTATATTTTATTACGAATCGTTAATTACTTTAAATTCGAATAATAGGAGAAAAACGCCTTATACCGATTTAAAACCGTCGATAAAGAATTTATAATTTATAACGATAAAGAAATACGGAAAGAAGTCGCGAACCTTCCAATCGATATCGGAAGACGTTATAAATAAATCGCGTATAATATTACAGATATCGCAAGATACGATATAATTTTAAAAATATCTTAATTACAGGTAAATAATTTTAAAATTAATTAAAAAATAAGCTAATTTTAATAAAATATATTAAAAAGAGGTTTAATTAATAGGTAGTAATTTAAGAAATAACCCCTTAATAAATTTAAAATTTTTAAAGTATATATTATTATTAAAAAGCTTAAGTTAAACGTTATAATAATTATATTAAAAAAGTACCGGTAATTCGAAGTATTCTTTAATAAAAAATTAAAAATAGGTTTACCGTTTTATATACGGTAAAATTATAAAATACTTTTTAAAAATAAAAAAAACCCCTATTTATATTTATATATAAATTTAATTAAGAGTACAAATAAGCCTTAAAAAAGTATATTACGAAAAATTTCGAAAAAGAAATTATTTAACTATTTATATTATTAATAAGCTTCCTTATCTTTTTCGTTTTAAAAAAAAGTAAAAACGGGAAACCTAAATAATATATATATATTAATTATTAAAAACTTAACGAAATTATTATTAAAAACCGATACCTTTTATTTTTAATTAATAATTTATAAAATAAATTATTATATATTAAAATCTTTATAATATTCGACCTTTTTAATATATATAACTTAATCCGAATTAAAAAAGGAGAAAAGTAGAAAACCGCGTTTCGAACTAAGTACGGCTATTTCGAATACTAAACTATACCGTTTAATTTAATTAACATACTAGCTAACTTCTAGTCTATAATTAACCATATATTACGAAAATACCTCGATAAGTTTATCGTAATATACCTCGATAACATCCTTATCTATTCCGAGAACAACGACCAGTACCGAAAATACATAAAACTAATACTCTAGAAGCTATAGGATATTAACCTATTAATTAATTTAAAAAAAAGCGAATTCTATTAACGATCCGTTATTTTTATAAAATATATAATATCCTTAGGCGAAATCCGAATAAAACCTTCGAAAATCTTAATAATTAAAAAGTAACTTACGCCTATAAACGCTATAAAAATTAAATTTTTTTTAAAACTAATTAATTATTACTAAATTTTCGTCCCCGGATTTAATAAGATAGCGATACCCTTAAACGAACTTAATAAAAAAGAACGAACTATTCTAATAAACGGAAAAAAAAATAAAGCTTTTTATAATATTAAAGAACGAATCTTTAATAAATTAATACTTTATATAATAAATCCGTTTAAACCTTTTAAAATTAAAATCGATATATCGAATTATACGATCAAAGAATAAATAAATTAATAAAATAATAATAAAAAGTCGTACCCCGTTATATTTTTTTTAAAAAAACTTAACGGATTAGAATTAAACTATTAAATTTATAATAAAAAATTAATAATTATTATTAAAACTTATAAAAAATAAAAATATTATTTTAACGAAATAATAAAACTAATTAAAATTTATACCGATTATAAAAACCTTATAACGTTTATTATTATTAAAGAATTAAATAAATAATAAATATAATAGTTTAAATTCTTTTTAAAATTTAACTTCACTATTATTTATTAAAAGGGTAACGAGAACGGCCGCGTCGACGCGCTAAGCCGATAACCGAACTATTAAAAGGAGGTTCCGTTTAAAACGCGAATAATTCTTACTTACGATTAAAACGGTAACCTCGTACCTTTAAAATAACTAAACGTTACGAATTACGTTTAATATAATAACAACTAAATTATTAAATTCTAACAACTTAACTAAACCCCCGACCCCGCGAACTACTTTAAAGATCACCTCGAAAACTATAACGGCCTCGCCTTTTACCGAAACAAGATTCATATCCCCGAATAATATCGCAAAGACTTCATTAAAGAATTCCATAAATATCCTACATATAGATACTAAAGGATATTCAAAACCTAAAAAAGGATTACTAAGTAATTCAACTATAAAAACTTCAAGCTAACCGTGGCTAAAGTGATCGGTAAATACAACCTCTATAACAAAGCTAAAGCTACCCAATACCGACCATACAAAGAATTATAGCCGATCCTACTATTAAATAAAGTATAAAAAACTATCGCACTTAACTTCGTTATTAAGCTGCCCTTATTAAAAGAACCCCTAATTAAGGTTAATTACGATAATATCTTAATTATTACGGATAAATTTATAAAGTATACCTACTTCTTACCATATAAAGAATTTAGCGATATTAACGACCTAGCATATACGTTCCTCCGAACTATTATTAACTAGTACGGGTTACCCGAAATAATTATTTCCGATAAAGATAAATTATTTACCGTTAAATTTTAAAAGTTATTTATAATATAATTTAGAATTAAATATAAATTATTTATAACTTACCACCCCTAAATAAATAAATAAATCGAGCGGATAAATTAAACCCTAAAATAATACCTACGCTATTACATTAATTACGAATAAAATAATTAAATATAACTATTACTTATAACTTAATTCGTTTATAATAATATAAATAATAAAACCACGCGTATTTTATTATTCCGAACGAACTACGGGTACAACCCGAAAATTATTAAAAAACCCTTAAAAAGAAAGCTAATATTAATCGTGATTATATAAATCGAAAAATTAAAAAAACTTTAAATTATATTATAATAAAACCTTACCTTCTTTTAATAACGAATAAAAAGATACGCCGATTAAATAAAGTTAAAAAGACTAACCTTTAAAAAAGGAAAAAAAGTCTACTTCTTATAACGAAATATTAAAATAAAACGATTAAGTAATAAATTAAATTTTAAAAGAATAAAATTAATTACTAATTATTATTATTTAAAATAATATAAATATATATTATATTTTATATTTTATTACTCGAATTAACGGTTAAAAAAAACTTAATTAATATATAACTAAAAGTCGAAATAAATTAATATAAATACGAAATCGACGGGATTATTAATAAAAGAAAGAAAAAACGAAACTTTTAATACCTCGTTTAATAAAAAAGCTACTTATTAAAAAATAATACCTAAAAACTTAAAAAATATTTAGCGAATATTACGGAAAAGCTACGGGCGTTTAAATAATAACCTCGAAAATCGGCTTAAAAAAAAAAGTCGGTCGCGTTCTAATCGATAATACTAAAACCCCCGTAAGCTTAAACGGTTATAACGGCTTTAAACTCCCGACGCTCCTGCTTTTCTAGTTCGTCTAAAGAATATAAACCACGCTATACTAATTTTACCCCCTAAATACGAGCTATCTCCTTCTATTTACGGAAATAAATAAGGCGAGTAACGGCCTCGTTAATCTGGCGCTAAAACTTTAAAAAATAAGCCTCTACGGCGGACTCTTCCCAAAACAGGCGGTCGTGCTCGTTCTATACACGTCGTAAAGAGAATAATAAAACCTCGATATTATTATATATATAACGAGCATAAGTATACTCTTTATACTTATTAACGCTTTTTATTATTATATAAAACTATTTTTTATAAAATAGCGATTATAAAATATAACTTCGAAACCGAATTTAAAAAAGGCTTCGACGAAATCTATATAACAAATAATAAAAAAATAATTAAACTTAATTTAAAATTTTTCTATATAACTATTTATAATAAATATATATTATAATAAAAACAATAAAAAAAAAGAATTTATTATAAATTATAATAAATAAATAATTAAGGTATTTATAAAATTAATACTTTAAAAATAAAATAATTAAAAAAAAGGATAGTATTATAACCCGACTTAATTATACAGTTAAAAGATTTTATTTATTAATATAAAATTACTATACCCCGAACAGGTTATAATATTATAATTACGGACCGTACCGCCAACTATATAAATACGAAACCAAACTTTCTTTAATAACGAGTAACGCTATTACTACGCCTAGCGATAAAGTAAACACGCTTATAAAATAACGGCGACCGATAATAAATTACGTAGCACAATAAATATTTAAATAAGATTACTAAATAGTATAAAACGTAATTAAAAACGATTACTAAATAATATTAAACACGCTTAAAAAAGATTATTAAACGGTAATAAATTAATAAAAAAAAGATTAAATATATAACGATAAATATTTTTTTTAATATATTTTATATAAACACTTTTTATTTTAATAATTAATTTAAATATTAATCTTAATTTGTTAATAAAATAAATAGCTTTAACAAAACTATTATAAATACTCCTAAACCTACGCACTTTAATTACCTTCGTTTTTATAAACTATTACTTATTATATCGATAAAAACGACTTTTATCGCACGTTCGAATACTCTCTCGTATTATTAATATAAACCTTAGTACGTCTTACTAAGTTTCTTTTAAAACCTAGATAACGTTCGTTACACCGTTTTTAATAATTGCGATAACTTAATTTTTTAATAATAAGCTGTTTTCGTATTAAAAAAGAGGTATATTTTTTTAATAAATATAATATATAAAGAGATAGCGTAACTATATAATTCAACGCTTTAAATACTTATAACTTATTTTTAATTCTTTTATTAAATTATTCTAAGCTTTTTATATTAATTAAAGGTTATAACGATTATTTTAAACGAGATTTAACTTATAAAAAAGCCGGTTTTATTAAAATTATAAATATCCTTTTTTTAAATCTTATATTTATTAATTATATTTTATATAAAAGTAAATTACGCGCGATACGTATTAAGATTTTTATAAAAAACTCTATAATAATCGATTCTTTAATTAAAACGCGTTTAAAAGTTTAATTATTATTATATAAAGTTCGAAGCTTAATTAATATTAATATATATTATATTATATTAATAAAATAATTAATTCGCTATATCTTTTATATTATTAAACTAAAGAGGAAATAATTACGAATTTAAATTAATTATATATCTTATAATCGCCTTTTTTTTAATTCGTTAACTTTCGAGATTTCGTAGAGATTTCACATCTTATAAAGAGACTAAGCTATTAGTTATAAAAGGTTATATAAAAGATTTTATATATTAAAGCTATATATTAAAGACTTAATTTTAAGTTATTTTAAAACACTTAAAGAGTTAAAAGCATTTACTTCTCTTTTTAAATACTAACTATATTATATTATAGAGGAAATTAAGTATAAAGGTTATTTAAATAAAATATAGCGAAAGTGTTTAATTCACTTATATGTTCAATTCACTTGTGGGGTACATTATTAATGTAAGTAACTTTGCCTAAGCTCAGCTAAGTGACTCCAGTCCAGGTTTCGTAACTTTCCCCAGAAATCCCGATCCTCGGAGCCGGAGGAGGGGTGTCTAGCCCAAACGCAGCCCCGCGTCAATAATGCTTTGCAGGTGGCCCGCAGCGGGGGTATCCCCAGGCCATAGTGGGAATAGCTACATTTCTGAGTCACAGTGCCCCGACTGTTGGCCCAGATATCTTCATACATTTCCGACCAATCACCGCTAGCTGATTAATCAGCAATTCTTATATCGATCGAGAGTGTATCCCAGCGCCGCCAGTTATCCCTAAACACAACAAATCACCTACAAGGCCATTGCTTATTATGATGTGGTTTTTCGTGTTCTACTGTTCTTCATCCAATTACTCTTCAGTTGTTGGTCATCCAGGAGCGCCAAGACGATCTTTGGCCTCGACAAGCATGAAAAAGACGCAGCGACGCACTCTGCAGAACCAGCAATCAATGCCACATTTGATAATGAAAGTAAATAAAATATGTGTCTATCAGTTTTATAATAAGCATCTAGAAAGCGCACGTTGACGGGAAGCGCCAGGCGCTAAACCTCAATACCTACTCACTCATTACCAACTTATCGGCCTTATTCGATATGAGCATCGTGCCGGAGGAACTCATCCCAGCTTCTGCTGCCGTGCCAGCGTGATGAAACCATCATACGACAGCAGCACAAAGCTGATCAAGGAAAAAATTAAACTACTTCACACCGCAAGTGTGTCTTCTTTTTGGTTTACTAGTAGTGATTTAGCTATCCTCCATCTCCAGGTTAGTTGTAGAGACTCGGCCTTATCTAAGTCTCTGATTGCCCTTATAGGGGTATACTATCCACTCGTCCACAGATGATGCTAAACGACTGCATCTCACTTCAGCGGTGAGCTGTTAGTCCTGTGATTTTGTTATATATAGATCCCATCCTTCCCAGCGCGGATCAATACCCAAAGCAGGGCATGGATCCTCAAAAGTCCTTCCGCTGAGTGCGGCACAGCAAGCCAGTCGTTCGAACTCCATAGGTTAGAATGTCAGGAAATGAAACGTTGATTGTCTTCAATCTAGTTTTCTGTCCTTCATGCGCAAAACATGTATCTCCTAGATGGACGTTGCCATAGTCGTCATTACCTGTTCGAAGAGGCCCCTATATGATGGATATGAACCGACTCGGCCTGCGTACAGGCAGCTCCACGGGCTGGCGGCAGGCCGCCAACGTTAACTGTACTATACTCGTGGCCATGTCGATAACACTGCTCGGGTGCACGATAAGCTCCTTCAAGCATACGAATGGCGTGTTGAAGGCCTACATGTTCTACGAAGGCACATGTGACGGGGGCAGCGCCGCCAAAGTCAACTAGGCCCTCCATTTGGCCATCAACGTGGTGTCGACCGCCGTGCTGGCCTCGTCCAACTTCTTCATGCAGGTGCTCAACGCCCCCTCGCGACGGGAGATCGACAAGGCGCACATCAAGGGCTCGTTCCTCGGCGTCGGCGTCCCCAGCGTCCGCAACGCCTTCGCCGTCAGCCCCTTCAAGACTTGGTGCTGGGTCGTCTTGCTGCTGAGCTCGATACCAATCCACTTGAAAGAGCATTACTAACGCCCGAGAGGAAAAACAGTCTCTTGGCTGCTGGAGGCAAAGACGAACTCGGGTACAATAGTCGAACAGAAATACCAGGGTCGTCATTTACCCAGTACGGCTTTAACCAAAACATATCCGAGTATCTGCGGCCCAATGCCCCGGCCGTGACAAACATCTCCTCCGCCACCGCTTCCGCGGCCAAGTGGGATCGGATCAGCGCCCGGGAGTGCTACAACACGTATCTCTACTGCGATGGGCTGCGAACTCACCGTGATGTCGTCGTTGTGGTCGACAAGCGGCATAGGGGGCTGAATACAAACTTGTCTACAATTCCAGTACCTCCCCTGAGGCATGTAGTTGGTTTCCGGAAGAGCAATACTAACTCGGAGAATCGGCAGGTAATACCTGTACTCGAGCCATGTTTTCAAACTCCACAAACCGTACGCCGCGAGATCCTTCGGAATGGCGCGATGGGTATATATGGGCTTACAAATTCTTCGACGGCATTAAATATTCTTTCAAAGACTGGTCGCATCCAGATTCTCCAACTCGGTCAAGCCTCAACGGCTACAATCCTCTCAACAATACGTACCGGAGTGGCTTGCTCGGAGATGGAGACTTAACTGTCAAATATTGCCTGGCGGAGCCGACCGAGAGGATCTGCCATGTCGGGGTTTCCACCACGCTTCTGGTGGCTGTCTCTGTCTGCATACTCATCAAAACAGCCGCCGCTATCACTGCTACGTGTGTCCTCGGCGGCCGGAACCACGAGCCGTTGGTTACCCTGGGTGATGCCGTCCAGTCTTTCCTGTGCCGCCCGGATCCCACCACGGCGAGGCGATGCCTGTTAAGCCAGAGGGATGCGAGCCGGGAGGAGGAGCAGGCGCACAAGAGGTTTAAAGGACCGAGGCAGTGGCTCGGGCTCCGGCACCGACGATGGTCGGTTGTGCCTTGGTCTGTTTGGGCGACGAGCTACATCCTCTTCGCCATCGGCATTGCCGCCATGGCCAGCTTATTTGGCACATCTGTCGAATACGATGGACTGTATGTTTCTCGCCTCACCCACTAGATTTTCCCGGATAGAGTACACTGACGATAAACTCTAGCCGTGGCTCGTTCACGGAAGGCGACCAAAATACATTTTCTCGGACACGTTTCACCTTTACTGAGGGCGTCCTGGTTGCCAATAGTCCGCAGCTATTGTTATCTATTTGCTATCTCGCCTACAATTCCATGATTAACAGATTACAAATGGCACGAGAGTGGTCGTCCTTCATCAATGGGTACCGCCCACTGCGGGTCACCGATCCCAAGTCAGTGACTAGCCCCTATCTATCCATCTGCCCCCCTGCAGACTGATCCTCAGCCTGGGGAACTAATTCGGTACAGGGGCTTGCAGTATTCGACCTACAGATTACAGCTTCCGTACAAGTACAGTATTCGGTTGGGCATCTTGGGTTTGGGGTTCAGGAGGATCTTGTAAAGCCACCCACCTGGGGGCATTGGTATGCTTGATAGTCGTGAATTCAGTATAGCAAGCAGGGGCATTTGGCGTTTAGTCGAACGCCTAAATCATACTGATCGTTCTACATTGTGCCAGTTTCCTGGTTGACGTAGGGGGCAGTTTGCGAAGCCTCCGCCTCTACTCCCCTAGTGCTGCGGATCTTTCCGCCTTGCTACATGTACCTCTTGCATCTCAGAGAACATTGACTCCGTCTCTCCATCCTCGATTACATGAAACCAGTCGACTGTATTTCACTCAATTGACTGAAATGTTTCTTGACGCATATGAAAACGAATCCAATTTACATGCGACCGGAGCCGGAGTTATTATCGTCGGGTGTCAAGACCAGACTGTGCCTTCTTTAGCTTGCGCCAACATATTATTGGCTCGTTCATCCGCAAGCCACGTACGTTTGCATCCAACTGCATTCCAACGCTCACGATGTGACGAACATGTTTTACAACGTGGCGCAATTCCAGCTACGGGCCCGTCTTCATCGGTCTTTGTTTATTAGTAGATTACTGATGACCTAACCTACCTAATGAAGGTGCACTAAGGAATTAGAGCTGCGCCGGTTCCTTGACAGTTCGACCCATAAGGCTTGTATCCCTTAAGCTTCAGTGGGGGGTTTGCTGCCCACGATCCTTCTAACCGTAGAACAAAAGCAGAGAAGGACCTGACACATCCTATCGACCAGACCAGCGCATTCGGTGCTGGTTCCATGCCAGCGATGGATTCCCATCAATGCGTGCATACTATGCCAAATGTGACCAGTCCAAAACCGTTCAATAGGTAAGTCAGTGGCTGGCACGTACAGCTGTGAGCATCTATCTCGTCCTACTACAACTAACACAACACCTTGCTGCAGGGGGTATCCGACCTGTTGGTTCGACGTTTGCTCTGCACAGCCCGAAGCAATCAGATTCCCCTCACCTCCCAGAATAGCAATTATTTGCGATTGAGTGTTTGGAGCCAATTCAATTGACTTACAAAACCTCCAATTGGGTCTGGCAACCTGGGGACAGACCATCCATCCCAAGCCTTCCCGTCCTTTCACCCTGCTGGTCTCGGCCAGTTGAACGCAAGACGGAGCTCATAAACATGGCAGACTCCTCCCGCGGTCAAGATGAGGACCACCGATCCAGTCTCCTACCCTCGGCATTCTCTAGGGGCCATGCGTACCAACGGATGAGCTCGGATGGTGACATCGATCTAGCCGATGTCGAGCCAGCAAGGCCTTACTCGCCAATCGAAACAAGAGACATACATGCGACGCCGCCAATGGACGCCCCAAGCTACCTGCAACCACCCAGGAGACCATCTGCCATGAGCCCTGCCGGTACTGGAGATGTTGGAGCGCCAATGTCGGCCCGCATTGACCCTACTTCCTACTCCACGCCGGCTTTCGTAATAACACACCAAGATGAGCCTCCCGAGCACACGGAGGCCACAACGACTAGCTCCAGGCCCCAAAGCGAACGACAGACCCGATTCACAGAGATGCTGAAAAAGTCCCTCACATCGCCTGGGGACAAGACCGTCGATCCCGTGTCGGACTCGGCCGGCAACCCCTATTTAGGAGCATCGTCTGCACGGTCAAGCTTGCTACTCCCCATTGACGACCGTGAAGGCCGGCAAAGAGACTACGAGACTGACAACTTATCAAAATGCTACGGTAATGACCATCATCATGAGCTTGCTTGATCGAGGTATCGGAGCTAACCTCGTGTCATATAGCACAAGCACCTCTGGACTGTCACTCAAGGACAGACGTGCACGTAAGACGCAGGAGCTGGTTCTATGGCCAACTGGTTTTTTTCTCGATATTTTCAACCCTGATGAGTGGTTTATGGCTCGCCGTCGCGATTTGTCAGCCTCGCTACGGCCAAGGCATATCATCTACCGACGCCTTCGAAACCGTGATGAAGCCGGCTACTGCATCTCTGGTGGCAGCAATAGGTGCAAAGATTACGGAACTGACGTTTGTCACCGTATTTGTGGGAATACTTGGACAGGTTCTTACGCGGCGCGCTTTCGCCGCGAATTCGAAGGGCATGACCATATCTGAAATAACTATGAGAAATTGGGCCATTCAGCCAGGGACTCTAGTATCGCACTGCGAAACCATTCCCTCCGCTGCCTTAACACTGCCAGGAATACTGACGATACTCGCCACTGCCGCTAGCATGGTCTATACAACTGCGTCGGATGCCATGGTGACCCCCAAACTCAAATTCGGCCCCTGGGAGCAAAGAGGATTAGGAGGCTGGGTCGAGACGTCCTATGCTAACCCTCAATACATCAAGTCTACTTGTAACACGCCAATTCCTGCTAGCCTAGACGAGCTCAATGCCGGAGTATCCTGTGTTGAAGTAGAATATTCGGGACAGTCCTACCGAAACCTTCTGTCGTTTATGAAGTCCTGGCAGATTCTGGACGATAACAGCACTTCGGGGCCTATGGACATGGATATGCGATCCAGACCAGTGGGGACTGCCATATTGTACGACAACACAACCTTGACGTCCTCTTGGGTCAATACCGAGTTCTCAGACCCCCAAAAGTCGTTCGATGCTCACAAGCGCATCGTCAACAACGTAACATTGGCCATGCCCCATCCAGGTGTGTACGCCGCGGCCACGGATCCCTCGAACAAAATTCTACAGCCGAACGACCTCTCGGGGGTGGGTGAGTACCAAATCAAAGCAAGTGTCGTATCGCCAGTGGTTAATACCCTGTGTGTAAACTTATCGCCTCACGAATTGGAGCCATTGGTTTACACTACATGGCCTTATGCGAAGAGAAGGCCCTCAGAGATCCCGGGTCAAAGCATGGCCGACCCTGCCTGGCTGAACGACATGCCGCTTGCAGATGAAAACACGTGGCTGAATCGTACCGCGGTCGACGATATATTCAGATGGGGACCGAAATACGGGCGCCGTCCACCCATCTTTCCCATGGTAAGCCACGATCCGCATACACCTTCTCCTTGCAAGCTAAACTGCGAATAACGCGTTACTTACAAACGCTACAGTTCCCACTCGAATACAACATGATAACGAACACAACCGTCTATATGTCTGACTCGATATATATTGTTGCCAAAGCACCTCAAACGGTGGTCGGTGACTTCACGATCTGCGAGCTACGCTCCTGGCTATCACCGCAATGTTCCACGCATTTCAACATATCCGGCATTACTGGTGCGAAGATGGAAGCGCATTGCGATGACCCGGGCGATACTGAAGCGTACTCCCATTTTAATCGAGACGCTCCGCTCTATCCTGCTCCGAGCACTGACTGGCGCAACGCCGCCGACCAGTGGCGGCTCAGCATGGACATCAACGGCGGTGTCCAGAACAACAACGCCTCCAATGCGCGGATCTTCACGAACCTGATCCTGGGTGAGCCCGCGCTGAACAAGTCCTTGCCGTCGATGGCGGAAGCCATCTCCGTGCTCGCCAGCTCCACGTTGATCGTCGGGAGCAAGCAGTCGACCTTCCAACACTTCTGGAACTACACCAACGCGACGCTCGAGCCGAGCATGTACGAGACTTTCCAGGCCACCATCAAGGAGCAACAGTATACGTCGAGCTACGAGAAGGGCTGGCAGGGCGGTTTCTATGTCGTCCTGGGCGTCGTCTTTATTTTGAACATCTGCTGCCTCCTGTATCTATTGTTCGCCGCCAACGGCATGGTGACCGATGTGACGGAGCCTCAGAATGCCTTCGCGCTCGCCATCAACTCCCCACCCTCGCGCCAGCTCTACGGTAGTTGCGGTAGCGGGCCCAAGGGCCGCGAGCTCGTCGTCCCTGGCGTCTTGCGTATGCCAACTCCGCTAACCACTACTACTTCGAGGAGGCCAACCAATCGCCCTGGCGCGGCAAATTTAGTGGCCAGAACTCGTCGGTTGTTTCGCTGGCTGATGGGAGCTACTCCAAAAGCTATAAGAGACTGAGCACTGGTCGGAGTTTCCTGTGACGAAATCAAGTCATCATCATATAAGGAGGTTGAAAATAGAGAAATAGGAATAGAGCAGGTTGAGATATATCACGCCATAGTCTTCTTGGTAGTGCCATGCAGAGCCTCTTGGATTAAGGAGCTGGTCATTGTCCTGGGTCTTGGACACCCAAATGTTGTATAATATGGCAATCTTTTGCTGCTCTGGAAGGCGTAATTAATAATAAAGCTATCGGCCTAAAGAAAATGTTCAATTTAACAGAGTGTGTCGATGTGACGGGAAAGAATTACTTCGCAAAACTGCTACTTGACAAAGGCGGACACAATAGAGGCAACAATATCATGAATTGTATGTGGTAACGAACGTGTTCATCGTCATCGATCAGCTACTGAGCCAGTCATGTACATATCATCTCGCCCAACAGTCCTTGCTGCGGTGCAATATCGCCCGGGGAAACTTCTGGTGTACTGATATACCGCAAAGGGTTCTCGTAGACAGCCGACCCTGATATCAAAAGAAATAATGTATATACATTGCTTGGCTCTGTCTTTCAAAATTGTCTTTTGCTTCTCATTGCCTCTCTTTACTCAGTCAATAGCAAACGCACTTATGTTCGCTCGCTTACTGCTGCTCCGCCTCCTCGGCCTCGAGACCACGAGCAAAGCGGCGCTTGCGGAGGTTGAACTCGATGGCACGCTTCTTGGCGGCGGTGCTCTGCGTAAAGGCGGCAGAGCCGCCAAAGGGACCAGCCACGGCGGCGTTCTGGAGGCGGACGATGCAGACGTTGGAGGCGCCGCCGACAGAGCCCTGGCACGTCATGCCCTCGGGCATCTGGACGGCGACGGGGAAGTCCATGGTCTGGGCGGCCGAGAGCCCACCGATGCCGAGCCCGGGGACGTTGGTCTTGACGGTAGCGTCCTTGAAGGCCCCGGCGTCCTGGCCGCCCGAGGTCGCGTCGACGGCGGCCTTGAGGGGGCCCGCGCCGTCCTGGTTCACCTGGTGGAACGTCATCATGATGGTGCCGTCGTCCGAGGTCGTGGGCAGGCCGGCGCCCATGGCCGCGCCCGTGGCGGCCTTGACGCCGGTCTCGGAGGTGCCCTTGGGGGTCTCTGGAGCCGCCGTTGCCGGCACGGACGGCGAGCTTGACGTAGCGGGCGCGGTTGGCCGCGTGGACCTCGCGGGCGTTCTTGACGGCCGTGGTGTTGCCGCCCGCGCCGTCCATGAACATGGTCATCATCTTGGTGGCGTCGACGGGCCCGCCCTTCGGAGACCGCCCGAGGGCGGAGGCGCGCTGCGTTCCGAGCTCGCGCTGGCGGATGATGGAGGTGTCCGCCTCGGAGCCGCAGCCGGGGGTCGGGCAGTCGCGAGGAGTGCCGTCAATGGTGGAGAGCCCGGGGAGGTTCACGCCGTTGGCCCCTGGAAATGATGTTGGTTTCCATTTCTATATGATTACGACCGAGTTGGAGAGCTGGTACTTACCCTGGACCTCGGTGATGACCCCATGGCCGAAAACGTTAGTGACTGCGAAAGCAGTGAGGACAGCTGCCTGGTACTTCATTTTGATAGATTGGAGAAGTAAGGAGAAACCCGAAAAGATAGATTGAAGAAGTGTAATGTGTTAATAATAATAAAAATGCAATGAAGGAGCACCTGGCTCGGAGAATGGAAAAGACAGGAAAGTTGAAGGCGATGAACTAATTACACTGATGGTTGACGATGATTATGAAGAGAATATTGGTCTTTTCCTGGGACGGGCGTTGCCGTCTTATAGATCTCAACCCGGCTGACAGGTCTTGGCTGTACCTCAGTCAACTCTACCCCTTGAAGTTTGCCCGGTCGTGTGGTAGCCATAATTTGGTAGGTCCCCCAACGCCGAGAAGGCCCGGGGCTGTGCGACTGTTCTGGAGTGAAAGCAACCTTATTGGATCTCGAATACATCAGGTGAATCACGAAGTCCAGTCTCACCCGAGAGGAGGGAGAGGTGGCGGCGAGGAGGGCTCGAGACTAAGGTACAATCTTGGGTTTCAGCTCAATGCTGGCGATGACAATGGAGATTTGAGATAGAAAGAAGATACATTCTTTGGTACCCAATCTGGACATGTGTGTCCAATGAAAGTCGTGTTTCTTCCTCGCTCGAGGAGGCAACAATGTTTGTAGTGGATGGGTCATGGATCTCGTACGCCCCTATTCTGGAAACTGTTGCATCCGAGAGAGGAAGGTGTGGTCTGAAGGAAACAATAGACTCTGTACTGCGCATCAAGGCTAAGTTTAACTCTTGCATGAAGTAGAAAGCCAGTTTCCGCTCGGGCAATTTATCCTATTTAACGTGTACCTACACATTCTCTGCTGTCTGATCTTGGAATCCACTACATGGCTGGGGAGGTTAAACATATCAATGCAGTAACAAGTTCATCCATTCATTGCACGTCTGGCCACATGTTCACGAAACGAAACAATAAGCTTGAAACTGTTGGCAAACATCTGACACGTTCTTCTTCCGCTGCTCGTCTTGATGGTGTACGAATGGGATGTTGAAGTCCACTGACCGAGGACAGTTGCTGATCCGTGCCTGCAGGTGAGTGAGCCATGGTCATTGTTGATGTAGGTGGATGTCTTTTGGAATTCATGATTTGGTGTATGACGGCGAACGATCCATCACACCATAACTACTACCTCGTCAACCCAATTAGGTGAAGAAGTCCTAGGCTCGGTCCAGCTGGCGAGCTCGTGGGGGAAGGTATGACCAGCCCGACGCATCGAAGACCTAGCTTTCTCTGTGAAACGTTTTCCAGTACAAGGCAGTTTAGTATGGAAAAGGAGGAAAAGGAATCGAACATATGCATACGGACTGGCCAGCTAGTCATCTTAGATGTGCCAGGAATAGCAACCGAATGCGAGTCGTCTGTGGCTGAGATCATATTTGATATAACTTTGTTTCCATCTGAACTCCTGTATGTCAGCCGTCGACGTTGGATGTTTATATAGTATGTTGCCCCAAACACTTAGCGGCCGCACTAATAAAGGGGCCCTTGAACCTTCTGCATGGATAACACTCGTATTGGCTGTGTATCGTCTAAAGCTGGGCTGAGACCAGTGACAACTCCTTAGCTCTCTTGGTTCGGGAACTTAGTTCTGTTGAGAGTATATACAACGGTGACCATACCGAATCCTTAATAAGGGTGAGTGCCCCTTGGTGGCTTATGCAAAGGCAGACTTGAACTTTGGCCCACTGCCTCCCGTACCATGTTGCGCCACATCCGAAAGATGTAGCAAATCTGAGTGCCGATCGTCTATCATGGTGGAACGATACACAATGATGTGACGAAGCTCTATTCCCCATCTCGAATCAGACATGCGACCGAAACATGAGGGGACACTTTCCTTATGATCAGGAACTCGGCAGCTTATTATCCGTATGTATAAGTTGGCGCCAGCCCGTACACGTCATTTGTCAACAGCAATGAAATCGATACAATGTCGACCGTAATGCAAATCGCCCTCGAAATATTCACAGTGCTCTGGTCCTAAGCATGAAACTAAGCATGAGAAACTCCCAGATGAAGTGGCTAGGGTTCGAATTACCCCCAATTGCGGCCAACATCACCTGTGCTATCAAGAAATAATACTCTGGACGAACACTTGAAACACAAGATCCACACGATTAATCGACGACATCTTCAGAGACTGACACGCTGTACTCTCCCACACGAAATTATCGTTAACATCGCTTGATCCTTCTTGTTGTACCATGACCCTGTCGCCTCTATACGCTTGGCCGCCTTCTTCATGTCCTTCATATACATCCTGGACGGTAGAGTCCTCAACGCCCTAGGAGGGTACGATCAGACCAAGGCCTTGCCGGCGACGGTGGTGTGGTAGAAGGCATTGCTCCAGGGCCCCGGACGGGGCAGGCCGTACTCCCTCTGCAGTCGCTCGGGCAGCCAGTGGGTGGATGGTCAGCAGCCTCCCCAACGGGATGTTGGGTTCCCAAGTACAAGGGGATCTTCCGGGGCCAGAGCAGGTCCCGGCAGAGGCTCCAGGCCGAGTCCGTGACGACGAGATTCTCGAAACTGCCTGAACTCCTCCAGCGTCGCGGGCCACAGCTCGGGCGACATCCGCAGCGACGTGCCGTACAGGGGTGCGGAAACCAGGACGACCAGTCAGTCAGACTGGGTAAGGGAGATGAATTGCCTAGACCGAGGCTTCTTTGGTGTTGGTGGTCCTTCATAATGAGTGTGCACCCGACCATGGGGTGCCTGATGTTGACGCCAACTTACACAGCCCGAAAATCAGCTCGAAAAGCTTATTTACTGGCCCACTGTCCATCGCCATGTTGATGAGGTCCACAAGGCGAACACTCGCAGTACAACGCCATTCACTATTACATTCAAGACTGGATCAATCTCAATGAATGTAGCTTCGATTGACTAGGTTACCTATCTTTGAACTCCGGCTGTCAAGGTGTTGTTACAAGTCTCAAGGCTTTGGTGCCTCTGAAATCCTCTTGTATGCCTTGACAACCTCTGGGAGTCCTGCCATTTTGGAGAACCACGTTGCAATATTGGGATAGGGGTCGAGACTGATCCCGGCAAACTAAGACATTCTTGGTAAGTACTTCGTTCTTGCAAATACATCGAATTGAAGGGCATACACCTTGTGCTGCCGAACCCAAGGCTCAAATTGGAGGTCGACGGCCGTAACGCCGCCGGGGATGACACTCTCGGCGAGAGTCTTCTTGAGCTGCCCTTCGAGGACGCTGTAGCAACGCTCGGTCTGCTCGACGTATCGCTTCAACGCATCCTCATTCTTAGTTGGGTTGTAGTGCCTAAGAGAGTGATAAGTAACATGAGGAGGGTTTTATGGGTTTGAGGACAGACCGCCCCCAAACCCTATATCATTGGGGTGCCTACCTGTACCAATTCGTCTGGCCCGTCATGGGGCCCAGAGTAGTCAGGAGAAACATGTTCCACTTGTCAAAGTCGACCATGTCTTGCTCGCTGCTGCCCCGCGGTCCGAGCTTGTTGTCCTTGTCGTAGACGCGGAGCAGGTAGTTCATGCAGGCGCCGGACTCCCAGCTGACGACGCCCGTGTTGGGGTCTTCGAGGGCCGGCACCCGGCCGTTCTCATTGAGCTTGAGGAATGCGGCGCCCTTAACACCCTTCTCTGGGTCGTCGCCGAAGTCCCACATCTTGACCTCGTACGGCACCCCCAGGAACTCGAGGGCCTCGGCGATCTTGATGGGGTTGGGCCCTGTGGCGTGGGCGTGCAGGATAAGTGGTTGGGGACTCATTTTGCTATGGATGCGTGTCTTGGTTTAACAATATTGGATGCTTGCAATGAAACAAAGATGAGAGAAGGATAAGTGAGTTGTAGATGTTGGATATCTGTAATATTTCCTGTCGACTTCATCCGACTTCCTCACGTCATGGTGGAGACGACTGAGCTGTACTCCAAATCCATTACATACTTCCTCTATATTATGCGGGGAAGGTAAATTTAGTGATGAGGTTCATCGCTGGAAGACGAAGTTGAATATTCCATCAGAGTACCATATGCCGCCGGGCTGGGTCGCAGACAGTGGTGTGCTGCAATTGAAAGCAAGAGGCAGGGCACGTTTTCTGAGATGTGATCGCAAATTGCATCTTGCATACTGCACTGCAGCTGGACTTTTACATACCTCGGCCAAGCTGAAAGATACCAGACTTTTTACCGTCCAACATGTGAATGAGAATGAAAGTGGAAATGGTCAAATTGCCAACCCGAAATAATACTTACTTAGTTTTTTAAGAACAGACCTTCTATAGGGTAGCCTTGGCTGCCAGAGTGTCGTCAAATAGCTTTGGTGGTGAGGACTCGCTTCACAAGTGTTACTACCTCACGATTCAGAAGTCACAACCGGTACCAACAACACAATTGTGTGATTGAGCCATCCAAACATTGTCGTTGTCGTTGTCATCTTTCAAAACATCAACCAACTCATCTTTATCTGATACTGGTGAGAAGATTGAAGTTCAAACTGTCGTGTCGTTTCTTTCGATTGTTACTTTACATAACCACATCCTAGCAGCAGCACCAGCCATATGAGGCTGCCGCCTAGCAACCCGGAGAGCGTCTTAAGGTTCCCATGAAGTTTTAAAGGGAAGGACGCGCCAAGCTACGTGCTGGTCTCCACTCTTTTCGCGTTGCAGCACCGGCTCCTGCCTGCACCTTTCGAAGAACGCCTCGTTACCTGAAAGGGAGCTATCGAGCCAATTCCTCTCCCATATCTTTTTTCGACAGGGAGGCATTTCGTCCTACAGCCTTTCCCTTCTGTCATCCAACATCAACTCCTCCGCCGTCGCACATCGTAATCTCGAATTTGCGCGATTATCGTCGCGTCATTCTCCAAGATGGCTGATAACGTCAAGATCGACGGAAAGCTCTTCCAAGAGCGCATCAACCATTTCGTGGGTGCCTGGAAGAATGACAAGCGCGCCGGCGACCAGGTCTTCTCGGGAGTCTCCTCCATTCTCATCATGATGGGAAAGGTCGATGATCCCGTCTTTCACAAGAACAATTCCATGCATGTACGTCCAATCTCCGATTCTGCGCCATATACAACCCCAATACTGACGATGCCTGCGCTTTTAGTTCTGGCTCCTAGGCTACGAATTCCCTACGACCCTCATGCTGTTCACCATCGACTGCCTCTACATCATTACCACTTCCAAGAAAGGTACGGATTCTCTCATCAATGCCCAATGCTTAGATTAACTTGTTTTCTTTCTTGTTACAGCCAAGCACTTGGAACAGCTAAAGGGCGGCCGCTACCCCATCGAGGTCCTAGTTCGAGGAAAGGACGCTGCCGAAAACGAGAAGCTTTTCGTCAAGATCGCCGACACGATCAACGCAGCTGGCAAGAAAATCGGCGTCATCACGAAAGACTCCTCCAAAGGACCCTTCGTCGACGAGTGGAAGAAGGTTTTCGAGGATAAATGCAAAGACGTCGAACCCACCGATATCTCGCCTGCGCTCTCGGCAGCTGCCTTGGCTGTCAAAGATGAGTCAGAGCTGCGTGCTATGCGAGCCGCCTCGAAGGCATGCGTGGCCCTGATGAACCCCTACTTCCTCGACCAGATGTCCGATATCCTTGACCAGGAAAAGAAGGTGAAGCACAGCGCATTGGCCAACAAGGTAGATGGCAAGCTAGACGATACCAAGTGGTGGAAGACGGTGGAGCTTCCCAACAAGCAGAAGTTACCCTCCGACTTCGACCCTGTTAATCTCGACTGGGATCTTGGCCCGGCCGTACAAAGCGGCGGCAAGTACGATCTCAAGCTCGCAGCCGAACCCAACGACGACGCTCTACACGCCGGCATTATCATCGCTGGCATGGGTTTGCGATACAAGTCGTACAGTTCCGTCATTGCTCGAACATTCCTGGAAGACCCCAACAAAACACAAGAGAGCAACTACAAGCTTCTTTTTGCCGTGCACAACCTAGTTTTGAAGGAGGTTCGAGATGGCGTCAGCGCAAGCGACGTGTACAAGAAGGCTATTGGTATGGTGAAAGCAAAGAAGCCCGAGTTGGAGAAGCACTTCCTGAAGAACGTCGGTGCCGGCATTGGCCTAGAAAGCAAGGATGCCACACTGGTTCTCAACGCCAAAAGCTCCCGAACTCTGAAGGATGGCATGGCTCTCTGCATCACAACCGGGTTTACCGACATTGAAAACCCACAGCCCCAGGACAAACTGAGCAAAACATACTCGTTGGTCATCACGGACACAATCCGTGTGACCAGCACAGAGGCTGTTGTATTTACTGGTGACGCTCCCACTGAGCTCGATGCTACTTCATTCTTCTTTAAGGATGAGGAAGACGAGAAGCCAACCCCCAAGAAGGAGAAGAAGGACGGCCGGGTTGGTGCTGTTGCCACCAAGAACATCACCCACACCAGGCTACGTTCGGAGCGCACCGCACAGGTAAACGAGGATCAAGAAAAGAGGCGTCACGAACACCAGAAGGAGCTGGCCAATAGGAAGCAAGAAGAGGGTCTCATCCGGTTTGCCGAGTCCACTAATGACCAGAACGGTACCGAGGTCAAAAAGTTCAAGAAGTTCGAGTCCTACAAGCGAGACAATCAGTTTCCTTCCAAGGTCAAGAACTTGGAGATTGTCGTGGACCAAAAGAATGGTACTGTCATTCTACCGGTGATGGGCCGGCCGGTGCCTTTCCACATCCATACTATCAAGAATGCCAGCAAGAACGATGAGGGGGAGTGGTCTTTCCTTCGAATCAATTTCCTTTCGCCGGGTCAGGGAGTTGGCCGTAAGGATGATCAGCCTTTCGAAGACGCGACCGCTCAGTTTGTTAGAAGCTTGACCTTCCGTTCTTTGGATGGCGACCGCTACGAAGATATCGCAGCTCAGATCTCCAACATGAAGAAGGAGGCGACAAAGAAGGAGCAGGAGAAGAAGGACATGGAGGATGTCGTTGAGCAGGATAAACTTGTCGAAATAAGGAGTAAGTCGGTCGTGGACTCGGCAACATGACATTCGCTAACATTCTCTAGATCGACGTCCTGCTGTGCTCGACAATGTATTCATTCGACCTGCTATGGAGGGCAAGCGTGTTCCTGGTAAAGTTGAGATTCACCAAAACGGTCTCCGATACCAGTCCCCTCTCAGCAGCCAGCAGAGGGTGGATGTACTTTTCTCCAACATTCGCCACCTTTTCTTCCAGCCCTGCCAGCACGAGTTGATTGTCATTATACACATTCACCTCAAGGATCCTATCCTTGTTGGCGGCAAGAACAAGAAGACGAAGGATGTCCAATTCTATCGGGAGGCTACCGATATCCAATTCGACGAGACTGGTAACCGCAAGAGAAAGTACCGGTATGGCGATGAAGACGAGTTCGAGCAAGAACAAGAAGAGCGCCGACGCCGGGCTGAGCTGGACAAGCTCTTCCAGAACTTTGCTAGCAAGATTGCTGACGCTGGCAAGAACGAGGGCTTCGAACTGGATATGCCTCTGCGGGAACTCGGCTTCAACGGTGTGCCGTTCCGCAGTAACGTCTACATTCAACCTACTACAGATTGTTTGATTCAGATCACGGAGCCGCCGTTCATGGTGATTACCCTCGAAGACATCGAGGTTGCCCATCTGGAACGTGTGCAGTTTGGACTCAAAAACTTTGACCTCGTCTTTGTGTTCAAGGACTTTACCAGAGCGCCCTTCCACGTCAACACGATTCCCATGGAGTCGATCGAGGACGTCAAGGAATGGCTCGACAGTTCGGACATTGCTTTCACCGAGGGACCGCTCAACCTCAACTGGCCGACTATCATGAAGACAGTCACAGCCGACACGCATCAATTCTTCGTTGACGGTGGCTGGAAGTTCTTGGCCGACGACAGTGATGACGAGGACGCCGAGGAAGAGGAAGAGGAGTCGGCCTTCGAGATGGACGATAGCGACCTGGATGAAGTTTCGGAGTCGTCTGAGGAAGACTCGGACTTCGACAGCAACGCATCTGCCGAGGCCAGCGAAGAGGAGGATGATGAGGACGACGAAGGTGAAGACTGGGACGAGCTCGAGAAGAAGGCGAAGCGCAAAGATCGCGAGAGTGGACACGAGGAAGAGGAGAAGAGTCGTAGCAAGAAGCAGAAGCGCCGTTGAGACACAGTGGCTTGGTAGCAGCTGGCTTCATTTGGTTGGGAGTATGCGTTGTTACTGGCTCGAGGTTGAGTTCCCCTACCTTGTGTGTATGATTTATTGGATTGATGGCAGAGACACGGGAGTCTCTAGGACTTACTTGAGGCAGCATACCATTGCAAAGCTTTGAGTTATGCATTATGAGTTACTTTGCTGTTAAGCAGTCTGGAATGTCGATATCGCTTAGGGCCTAAGAAAGGACGTTTGTAGTTCTAAATTATTAATGAAAAAATCGGCGTCTTGGTATCAAATTATTCTTAGTGGAGGCTATGTTTCCTGAATGTTAGACATTCATATTATCCGCAGTGGTAGCTTCGAATCCGCCCCCCCTGGTCAACTTTCAGCAAGGCTCCTGTATTGATGTGCATAAAGCCGGATACACATTTTTATGCTGGGCAGTGATGGGCGTCCATGGAGTACAGGCCATACCCTCAAGGCTCATCCATCAATTGCGACAGAGAGGATAAACTAGAGGATAACCGGCACATGGCGCATGGAGCAAATCAGCATCTGAAGCGAAGCCGTTGAGCGATGGCAGTCTGGCAGTCGAGCCGAACTGTTACTAAGGTGTGTGTGCCCAAGGCCCTACGTTGCCTCAAATCAGGGAAACTGGGAAACTGGAGTTGACCCACTTCTACCCGGCATCCACTGATGTGAGTGACGGACGGGGGAAAGAAGACGAACATGAAGATGCAAGGGCCAGCCAGCCTAGAAAAAGAGCCCTAAAACAAGAAATACCCCAGCCGACGTCACATTGCATCACCTTCTTTCGTCCTCTTCCGCCGAAAACTCTCCAAGCTCTCCAACAAGCAGGGAGCCAGCACCGCCCGCGGCCGCACCTTGGTTCGTGACTAATGAATTGTCCGGTGCCCTAGTCTGGTTCTGGCCTCGACCAATCTCTGGTAGCGACGCGCGATGGCTTCTCCATCGACAATCGCCTTTCTGATCGTTTCAAGTCGCCCCGTGCCAGCGTGTGCCGTTGAGCCGACTCTTGGCAAATCTCCCGAGATCCCTGACATGTCCCTGACATCCTGGGCCTCTGGGCTTCTGGGAAGGAACATGACGTATTGTGTCTATGTCGTGTCAACCAAGCTAGATGAGACACATTCTTCTGGGCTTGCGCTCTGGCTTGCGCATACCTACCGATACCAATCAAGCCCCCCTGTCAGCCCAGCCGCATGCTTGTTTTTGGGCACGGCAAGGTATGGTGATCGGCTGACGGCACACAGAGCAGACGTTCGCAAGATGAGATGTGCTGACTTGGCTATGATGTCTGTCCTCATATTAACAAGGGCAAGGGTCTGGGTTCAGTCAAAATGTGACTGCTTCCTATAAGTTGACGATTTCTCTCACACGTTCTTCTCAGTTCCCAGCAATCAATCCAGTCAATCCAACCAACCGACTCTCTCACCTTTTCGTGTGGACTTACGCAACGCGTGTGTGTGTGCGTGTCCGTATACAAGAGCAGGGACTTCTACTTCCGGCCTATACCAACCACCAATATTTGTTACTAGTTATACTACATACACAGAGACAAGATGGCACGAACCGGCTTCTTTCACCACATCGGGAGCTTCCTGCTCTTGGCCGCGACGGTCCTCTTGATCGTCACCTGTATTTCGGCACCCGTTGTTAACCACCTCTCGGTGCTCAAGGTCCGGATCAACGACGCCAATGAACAAGACCGCGGAACCATCGATTTCGGCACCTTTGGTTATTGTGTGGACAACGTCGACTCGTAAGTATCTACCTATTTCCCAGCTGGTGGTAATAATCAATGGATGCTAACACTGGTTATGTTCATTAGATCCATCAATGGCTGCACCCGCTCTCACGTCGGCTACAACGCCGCCGCCCTTGTCCAACAAGTGCCCGGCAGCAACATCGACCTGAGCGACGCCTCGGCCAAGACGGCCAACGCGCTGACCAAGGTTATGATCCTGCACCCCATCGCCTGCGGACTTTCCTTCATTGCTTTCCTGCTGGCCCTGGGCGCCGGCATCCTCGGCTCCTTCCTGGCGTCCATGGTGGCGCTCCTGGCCTTCCTTGTCACCTTGGTCGTGCTCATCACTGACTTCGTTGGCTTGGCCCTGCTCCGCAACGCCATCAACAAGAGCGACCAGGCCACCGCCCGCTACGGCGCCGCCGCTTGGACCCTGCTTGCCAGTGCCGTCTGCAACCTGCTCGCCACTCTTATCCTCTTTTTCACCTGCTGCAGTGCCCGCCTGCACAAGAAGCGCAACCGAAACGCCACCGCTACCAAGGCCGAGCGCTACGACAGCCCTCCCCATACTACCAGCACCCGCCGCCGCTGGTTCTAAGGGATACAGGCTTGCATGCAAACCTTTCTTCTCCCAAAGCAAAACCTGGCGCTCTCTGCCATGACCCACTAAAGCAATGTCTGATTTACGATAAATCACGAAATACACACGTCTCCTAAACATTTGGAATTTCTAGCAGCGAACAATACCCTCACGAACACGAGCACGATACCACACGGAAGAGAGAGAGAGAGAGAGAGAGAGAGAGAAGGCTGAAGACTCAATAGGTACATATGTCCAGGTTGTATACTGTAATGTTACTACGATACCCCGTATTACTCTGGGCATGCGGTTCGTGTACCATCATATAATCTTTTCAATAAATATTAATACCATCAACTAAGTCTGCTTTATTGGCGCGTTTGCTCGATGATGATTAAGTAACAATTAATGTACACGACACACTTTCCTTAAAATATAATGCGTTGGGATTGTGAGTACTTTGCTGTCATATTTGAGACCATCATAACCTCTCTTTGGAAGAAATGATACCAGAGCTTCGGGAACTGGGGGCCGGGTCTCAGGGCAGTCAGTATAGTGTATCGAATTTGGTCACACCTAGTATAGTGCCATGATCCCGCGCATGGCGCCATCATCGGCTTATCTGACGCGCCCATCTTAATATATGAGAGCCAAAGCTGGTCCATGATTGTCACCACTGCTTGAGCCTGGCCTTCTCAATTCCGGACAGATCCTGCCATAGTCGGCTGGTCTGTAAAGTTGAGCTTAGTGACACTAGGTGGGTTGCGTGGGTCACCTTGGCGATAGCAAGTGCATGATAGGAGTGCCGTAGAATATCATAGGCGGTCGTGAGCCCATGGTGCCGGTTTTTGGCTCCGTCTAGTACACCGTTTCGAAGAACAAATGCTTAACCTTGAGGGGCCTATATGCATCACCGAATTTTCCCTCGCTTCAATGTATGCAAGGAGAAATCAGTTCGAGCTGTCTTCACCCCAGGTCATTTCCTTGGCCGAAGGCCGTGTGCCTTCCCTCTTCGTCCCGGCCATACGAGTTTTGCCGCGGGCGAAACTGCCCTTGCCGCGACAGGGCCGCCAGGCTGCGCATCACGGCGGGGGTCTTATTGGCGATGTCCTTCTGGTGCAGGCGGTGCTGGATGAACTGGGCGCCGTGGACGCCGACGCCCAGGAGCTCCCAAGCGGCGCGGTCGTCGAAGCCGGTCGCGGTGCCGCGCCCGATGGCCATCTGCCGTCCCGTGTCCCAGTCCTTGAGGCTGGGCGCGAGCCGGCCTTGGGGCACGCTCTTGCGCAGCGCCGCCGACATGAACGTTTCCCGGAGCTCGGCCTGGTCCTGGTGGCCGTCTTGGCTGCTGATGAAGGGGTTGATGTTGAGGGGCCACGGCCCGTGCAGGAGGCCCCGCCTCAGCATGCGCTTGTGGTTGAAGCCCTTGTTGGCGGGGAAGACGTGGATGGTGAACTCTTTCTTCTGGATGGATAGGCTTTCTTCGGCGGCTGGGAGATGTAGTTGTTGTTGTTCTGATGACAACTCCTTGGCCGCTTCCAGGGCCGCTTGCCTCTGAGCTGCCTCCTTCTCGGCTGCCTCCTTCATCCTCTTCTCCTCCCGCTTCCGCCACCACTTGGGCTTCTTCATAGGGTCCGGGTTCTTCTCGTTCTTCTTGAGGACCTGCACGACGACGGGCTCGGCGAGCTGGGCGTCGGGCGCCGCAGAACCAGCGGTAGCAGCACTGCCCCAGGCGGCGGTGGCGCCGGCGCCGGCGCCGGCGGCGGGGGGCGCGCTGACCATGACGCGGCGGAAGGGCGAGTCGTCGACGAGGCAGGTGGCGGTGGCGGCGTTGGCGGTGATGGCGATGAACGAGGAGTCGTCGTCGAGCTGGCGGAAGACGTCGATCTCGGGCCGCTGGCCCGTCATCAGCAGGCCCTTGAGGATGGCGCGCCGCTCGGCCAGGCTCCGCGGCGGCGGCGTGCACTTGACCAGGACGGTGCGCGAGCTCAGCGACTGCGGCAGCGTCTTGGCGAAGGCCGAGGCGGAGAACGACATGGTGGTGGTTGCGGGATGGTGTTGCTGTCGTTGTCGCTCGCGTCGGCGTTTGCGTTTTTTTGTTTGTTTGTGTCTGTGTGTGTGCGCCCCGGTTTGCGTTGTGTTGTCGTGGTATTACTTTTTTTTTCGTCTTCTTTAGACTGTGCCGAACCAAAGAAAGACTGTTGCCGGTGGTACTGCATGAGCTTCAATCAATCAATTCAATCGGCTGCAGCTAATTTTAGGCTGGCCTCCCCATGCTAGCTCTAATTGGTGGAGCGTCAGTCGGTATGTGATGTACCTGAAGTATGGAAGTAGTGTAAGTGATGTGCCCCAACAGCAGTTTGTTTTATTACCCGTCGATGTATCTCATTGAAATACCAATTTCAAGCATGATTGTCACCCAGTCCCATGTAGCGAGATGTAGATGATGCACACAGTCGGTTGGCTGAATGCGATGCGATGCACAAACGCCGTGCCGGTTGACTGGCTGGCTGTACGTATACCCAGTCGTACAACAATATATGTTTCATGTTTCTTCCCTCTTAACCACTTGCACCCATAGCAACATGCTTCCGTACAACCCCATATACAATACACCTAGGTATGAGACAAGAGTCGCTCATCTCGTCAAACCATGTCGCCCTACACAAACTGGCAGACCATGCGAACAGCTCCCGGGCCGGTCATACTCTGCTGCGGCTGGTGGCCGGGCCCTTTCGCGCTGTCGCCTCCCGCATGCAGTGATAGCGGCTTTCTTGTATACTAAGTTGAGTTGGTCGTGCCGTAACTGCTAACGCTTCTGTTGTGCAACGTCGCCGTTCCAGCGCGGAATTAGGCAAACATCAACTTGCCAATAGGTTCATCCACAAGTGATATGATAGAGAGGGAGAGGACTCAGGTTTGCAATATAGATGATATGACTCTACTAAGAGACCCAAGAGTTCGCAGGAAGAAGGCTCGCTGTCTTCGTCCAGAATGTGAGCCCGTCTGTGGTTACGACTTCCTCAACATACCCTAATTCCTCTTGCTGTATACCTACCTAGCCAAGACTGCCGCCAAACCGCTTCCATGTTTCCTCGACTTCTCCCCCATCTCCTGAAGCTGGTGGTCGTGTTCATCCCCTTTTTCGTGGTTTGTAACACGATCACGCTCATGTTGCTTCAGAGAGGCATCGTGGAACCAAGAAGTCCTTCAGCAGCAGCTCACGAGGCCGAAACCAAAGCCGAGTCCCCATTGCCGGTCTTGGGAGGTCCCCCTCATACCGAACGAGCCCTTGCCCATGGGGAGCAACATCCCGAGCCAGAAGCAGCACTGACAGCGCTGGAACAAGAAGCACAACCAGCCACAGCCGAACTGCATGTCAACGATGGAGGGAACGATCCCAAGCCAGAGCCAACCCCGATCACGCCAGTACAAACTCAGACAGCGGCCCCTAAAGTGCAACTCATCAATGGTGGGAGACAACACCCCGGGCCGGAGGCAACACTGACGGCCCCAGAACAAACTCATCCGGCTACCATCACCACTACCACCACCCGAGTCCGTGTCGGTGTTGACGTTGGGCTGCGCAAAACCTCGAAGAGGTCAGGCATGACGAGGCAGTTCGGGACCTTGTCCACTCAGCGAGTGTTCAATGTCTCTATCACATTACGCAACAACAGCCCCGACCCCAAAATCCCCACGCAATGTGTCCATGGTGGTTAGAAGTGTCCAATGCTGTTTCATGAGTAAAACGTCATGAACATGGAGAGTGGAAGTCGACAGTCACTCAGCAGGTGTATCCGATAGGTAGCTTGTCAAAGGTGGAGATGCAGATAGTTCCTTACGACGGTGGGCACAACATGTAACACGCCTCTCCGAACTACAGTACTTACATGGTTATATAGATCCTCCTCGTTCACCAATGTGGCCCACAGAAAGAGGACTGCGCTGGCATGTGATCGTGAGTTGCACACTGACATATAAGTACATTTAGGTCTGCGTCGTCTTGGCCTACCTATCTATATACCTATACGCGAAGGAATACCCTATCCCGAATTCATCACTGGCCGAGCTTCGGAGCCAAGACTTGCTCAGGGGTTTATGCTGTAGTCCGCATTGAACCGCGGTTGAATACCGAGAGATGAAGAAGTCGATCGACCGTGAATATGTCTCCACACGAAAAGCGATAGTATGTATGGCCGTCGCAGATCTGCATAAAAGAAGTCCCCCGCTGGGTTTGCTCGCTCCAATATAGTGGGGGTAAGTTCTTACCGGACTCCACGCCGCAAGTGATGCTGTCGTCCCAGGATTCTTGGTCACATATGCCAGAATAGGCAACTATGTCATTCTGCCTACCCGGGATCTTCAACCGTTTTGGACAGGATTTTGGGTCGATCCGGCCGAGGTTCGTGCGGAGATGAAAAGAAAAAGAAAAGAAAACAGATTATGTGATACAACAGTATCTACAACAGCCAACAGCCGGTAGAACCTGCAATCCCCTTTGACGAGTCAAGACATACATGACTCATGTGCCTCCGAGATGTTATTACGGACGGACGTCAATCCGGTGCTGTTTGCTTTTAGCCAAGGCCACGTTCTATGCTGTTGGCCCTCAGACTTTGACACGATGCGGTGAAGTGACCCTGTGTCGGTGGCTCATAGGGCCCAAGAGCAAACTTGTCAGAGCGCAAGAGTGAGAGGAAGGTCTCACAATTTGGGGCCAAACTGACATGAACGAACGAACGCCCCTACGCCCCCTCCTCGTCCGGTGGGGGCGTTCCGGGCGGTCGGTGTACAAGTCTCTCTGCCGATCACCGTTGTGAGAATGCAACTGTAATCATGTACCGCATGCACGTATCATCCATCAAATCAGAGCAGATCTGGGTCATGTGGCTCTCGTTCGAGTCGGGGAACTCGCGGCGCATTTGGACTGGGGGTGTCCAAGAACTGATACATGCATGGCAACATTGGGTTCCCGGGCCTGAGTCAAAACAAATCACAACATGTCTGTCGCATGGTCGCCATGACAAGCAAGGCCTCGGTCCTTTTATCTACCACGTGAGGAAGTTCAAAGCACTGTCTCGTCCAGCCAGCTGTATACTGACTAGATATCGTGAACGGAACATGGATCTGTAAGCGCTAGGTATACATTTACATTACCTAGTATAAGGACAAGTGCCAAGTCCTATAGTGGGCTTCAACACAGGGTGTCCCACTTGATCCGCCGCCAATGAAAATCAGAACCCCAGGTTTTGCAAAGCGAGTTCCAGGTGGTATTCCGAACCGGCACGAGCTAACTACGAGCAGTAACCAGTGAGCGGTCTTGCTAGGGAAAGGGGGGACTGGCGCCCCGTAGCCGTGCCAATGGCAATCGGTCCTGTACAATAACAACCCTACCAGCAAAGCGGCATAATGTCCGCTCTCAACCAATACTAATCTCAAACGAAGCGACAGCAGCTGTGCATCGTCTATTTGCTCCAGCCTTTTGCTTTGACAACGTAAGCGGGACAGCCGCATGGGAACAAGACGGGCAAGGGCACCAGGCTTAAAATGACGTATTGTCTTTTCCTCTTCCCCAGGGGACAGCCTGGTCTGCTGCTGGTGGTAGCGAACTCGTCTAATCGTGATCCTGCATCACAGCAATCGTCCGAGTTTGGCGAGGCCGAAGCTGGTTGCAGTGCGAAAAACATCCCCATGTCTCAAGACGGCTCTCGGGGATATAAAAAAGGAATACTGGATGCGAATAAAGAAAGGCCCAGGTGTCTTATATGAAAACGATTTATGAGGTATGTGGTATGCGTGGATGTGGGATGATCGGCAGCCGGCAGCCGACGAACGACCTAGATTTGGCATCCATGGCACTGCCTAGCCGGGATAGGAGCCTGTTGTCGAGCACCCAAGCTTAGCAACAGCCCAGGGGGTTGAGGTCAGGGAAGCGCCACTCGCTCGCTCGGCGACTCACATTCGTCGGCGCCAATTCCATTGACGATTCGGACTGTATCGATGACAAAGGATTTCCTGTGCAAAAATAGCCTTGGTATTCCCAGGAGAAAGCACAGAGGCCTGACCCTGTACCCGGGATGTTGGGACAAAGGAGTTTAGTCTCACCCAGAAGTTTCCAGTACCAGTACCTAGTGGCCTGGCTGGCCGAGCCGCTTTGTCATCTAGAGCAGATGGCTTCATTTGAGCAAAAGAGGCAACAGGTCCGTACGATGGCATTAGTGCGGAATTGTCCATGGTAATTGCTCGGCGGCTACGACGCTATTGCATATGTGCCAGGTGCTTGTTGCCTGGACTTGCTGGTGCATTCCTACTACTAGTCTCGACCGCCGTCGTGGGAGTTATTGCAGCATCGGTCGGTTCAATATTGAATGGAGATTCATTGAGCCATCTCGCTGGCTGCTCTGCATGACTAAGGTGCGAGACTATCGACGCAAAATAATGACGCTCCTCAACTAAGCCTCCTGTCAAATGCCAAGAGAAGACCCAGCGTGCCATGCGTACAGTAGACTGACTTGAGGCGAGGACAGCATGAACGTTTACATACCCACAGAGCAGAAGGGGACGATCAGGGGGAATGAATGCGATAGGGGATGTACTGTACAGTACTCCGTACTTCTCGCATGACACTGTGCCGACCCGACGGAGTGGGTGTGGGGCTCTGTATAAGGTAAGTGATGGTGGATCTCATGGCGGCTTTAAAGAGCAAACGGGCCTACGTGATTGGCCCTGAAACTGCTCTGGATGAACTCCGAAGTCCCAAGGAATAGGAGCTCCCCAGAAAAACCAACGAAAAACCGACTGATCAGAAATCCTACAGCAACAGCAAATGTTGGTTTGCAGGTGCTACGCAAGCCGGGCAACTTGACGAAATGTCTAAAGGGGGACCCCACATCGACTCCTAGGAGTCCAATCCTAGCCCGGCGCTGGGGGTTATGATGGGTTACAATACGCACGGGATTGAAGTTGGGTATCATCCATCGTTCTTGTCCGCCTGTATCTACCAGTCTGCCTGTCCGACCTATCGTGTCGGTTTCCCTTAACCTATCCTATCATGGCACCGAGAGTGTCTAATAGGCTATCATGCAAGTGGATTTGCCGGGGCCTGTGCTACTTACTTATACGACCATCTGCTAAGCGAGGACCAGGCGTGGGAGAAGGCGTGGTTTGATTGCTTTCTATCGCACGCTAAAGCGTCGTTAGAACGTGTTTTCCACGAGGTGGCTTTTGGCCGCTATTGTCATAGGACAGCACAGCGCAACTAGGTATTCGGGTGCATACTGTAACCTTGAACGTAGCAGAAGCGGCGAACCCAAACCCAATGCAACTACAAAAATGTCCATACGTCAGATTGGAATGTGTCCCTCTAGCTGTGAAAGTATCGAGCCAATAACCTTCTTCCACTGAGTACTGTTGGGAAGTATACCGCGGGATCCAATAGGGTGAAGCTGTCCAGAGCGTCGGGTATGGTGATGAGGAGCATCCAACGATTGGTGGCGGGCGCCTGCAGGCCATTTTCCCACTGGAGCGTCAGCCAGTCCAAGCCCAGCCTTATGGATGACATTGAACCCAACTGGACCCAAGGAATTGGTTCACACTGGCACACGGAACCAACAAGCTTTTACTCACCTGCCAGGTAGCGATTCTTCAACGTTTCGCTAGTCGAACTGTATCGTCGTCTGCCTAGGACCTACCTGGCTAAGATAGTTATCAAAATCGTCTCGGGGTACACACATCTATGCGTACATACATACATGCACATCCATGCCTTATGTGTATAGAGAACTCATAGATCGGTTATAGATGTAGTCACGTACTGTGGCCCTGCCTGCTGAGGGCGCTGTGAATTGTGGGCCACTGGACGTGCTGGAAGTGAGCCCGCCCAGTGGAGTGAATATGCGAAGGCCAGTGAGAGTGAGAGAGCCCCAAAGCTGGATGGATGTAGTGTCATGTACATACTTAACCTACTGGGAGCTACCTACTGGGAGCTACTGTACTAAACCTCCAGCACCATACTCATTCTCTGCATTAGCGCGGGCCTCTTCCCAGAACGCTGGTTTAAGTGCAGTTTTGTGCCACCTCTTAATTCCCGGCGACTCCCCCCATCCCATCCCCATCCCAGACATTCGGGTTGGCTCTCGTTACATACAACTTTCCAACCTTTTCTCGCATGTTGCGCTGCTGCTGCTGCTCTGCTCTCTGCCAACGTCCTGCGCCTCCAGAGAACAACAGCCCATCATGTTCGACAACAACTTCACCTTCGACCAGAAGGTGGTTGCCGACACCAGGAGGCGCGACGCTGACGAGCCCGAATCCGCCATGTCCCCCAAAGAAGTTCACGCGGAGTTGCCGCCGCCGCCACCCTCTGTAGAAGCTGCGACACAACAAAGCGCTGCTGCTGCCAATAATCGCCCCCCAGGCAAAGAGGCGACCACGACTCCGACCGAGTCGGACACCATCGACATTCTGGCTCGCCAACTGGGGCGACAAACATTATTACAAGAGGATCCTCAATACCAATGGCGCCGCTCCCAGCAACCGTTTATCTACGAGCCGGGCCCGTTCTACGACCAAAGGATAGTCCCACGTTCCTCGAGTCCAGTGCAGCAATCAGCCCAGGACCTCCCGCCGCGACCGGTGCCCCTTCAGCAGCGAGGCAATCAACCACCAAGCTGCTCACAGCCTTTGCCGACACCCTCGTCGATGGACATAAATCAACTATATAATAATTCTTCTACTTCTTCTTTCCCCTCTTTTTCTTCCGCAAGCCTTGGACAGCAATTCGAACCACCATCAATACAGCAGCCGCACTCTACGGAGATGCGACCGACTGCCAATCAATGTAATAATACCAGGGCGATTCGGGAAAACCTCCTCGAAACCATGATCACCAACAACTACCAGTGCAACGTCCAGATATCGGAGCCTGCAACGCCAATATCGGCATCATTACCGTCTTTTTTCCCGCCGGGGGTTTCCTGTTCTTCTTCTTCTTCTTCTTCTTCCTTGGCCACGACAAACCTCGACAGCGACACACTAATGACGGATCGAAACCGTTCAATTCAAGTGGATCAGAATGGGGGATGACGAGCCCATGGTTCGCCTGTTAAGCTACCGCCGAGCCGGTGCCATGACACGGGTGCAGAAACTGGGTCTCAGTTTCCGCAGCGCCCAGCATACGGCGCTGCAATGCGCCAACCTAAAACCCAATAAGACGAGGATGCGCAGGAGGGACAGGAAACCCTCCAAAGCGCAACCCACGCCAACGCCCACGCCTGCACCCGCGGCGGTGGGCGCATCTTCGACGTAAATCTTCTTTTGATTACCACAGCATTTTGTTTTGTTATTGCGGTTGCCGTGTGCGTCGATGCCTGTGTTTTTTTTCTGGCGTATTAGAGCATATATACCCATGGGCCGGAGTTTTCGGTGTTTGGTTTTAGCCACAACCTGTCTTTGAGGTGCTGGTGTGCCTGTTTCGAGGGCCAGCTTGGGTATGACAATACAGCACATGGATTCATTTGGAAAGGAGTTTTCTTTTTATGGGGGGGGGGAGCGAATCCGGATTTCTGCATTGGAGGAAACGACCTGGCCGAACAGGCTGGTTGTCTTGTTTTTCCTGTGGTGTCCCACGTGAGACGCCATGACGGGTTTACGCAGAATGCAATGCGATGCGATGCGACGACTACTGGCTTCTACGATGTGAGCCATTGACAAAAGTCGGGTCGACGAAAGGAACACTAGGCTTAGATTCTCACCAACTTATACATTTGAAGGGATCGGATCGGCATGTCTATACAACGCCAGGGCTTGCTTCCTACCGGGCCTCGAGTCGCTATAATTGGCGCAGCAGCGCTATACTTAGGAAGCCAGGCTTGGATGATTACTGATCTTTCTTTCAACTTTGAAACGGACCGTTGTTCTGCACTTGCAAACTTGTTGCATCAGTTCCGCGCCAAATAGACAATTGAGTATCAAATCGAAGGAAAGAAATTAAGTCAACATCCACTTGAACGTTACATCAACAATCATTTACTCCGTACCTTAGGTACTTAATCAGTATCAAAAAAAAAACCTAAAGTTTAGGCAACTGTTGACACACATTTTGTGTGGATTGGCGTGCACTTTTGTTGGCGATGTCGTCTCCTCCTTGTACCTTCCCCGTAATCCAACTCGGAAGGTATTTGGTCTGTCATTTGATGATCTCGGGTCACGTCACGTATCTTGCCCATCGATCAATACAAACAAGTATTTCCGTGTCATGGGAAGTATGGATATTGTTCATCCTCCCTAGTTCTGGGCTGTCTTTGTCATTCGTCATTTCTGAGTCCTCGAGTCTGTCGCATATCCTTTATTGCTTGAATGCCTCGAAATCCTCTTGTTTCTTTATCATACTCGTAGCACGTACCATGGTTCCATTTTCGGCTTCCCGAAAGGTGAGGCTCTGTCGGGGTCGCCAGGACTGACTGAGCATAGACTAGGTGTTTGCCCGAGTCGATTACGATCTTCGCTTACTCTGCTAATAGAAAACTAGAGAAGGGTTGGCTTGCCCTTGATACCGGCCCTATAACCGTACCCACGGCTGGGTACCTTGCATACCTTACCCAGGCGCAGGGTATTCTGGGTTAATGCCTCGTCTCAGGTCCCAGGCAAATTAGCTTCAAATAGATTATTTATTCTTTGGGGGAAGGGGGGTAAAATTGCCCGTATCATCTCGCGAGATCCTCGCATTCCAGTCGGCCGGCCCTTTGTCCGGACGGCCTGCGTTCTCGTCACCCCCGTCCTTCCAATCCAGGCTTCCTACTCCTCGGGGCGCAGTTGGGAATGGTCCTTTCTTTGAGCATCTTCTTTGTTCCCCAGTCTAGGCGCTCGTCTCAAGATGGCGCCTCCCTGGTGGCTATACTCGGCAGAGCCCGATGGGGGTGCAGGTGCGTCGACGCGGTGGAAGGCGGCCCAGCTTTAAAAGGGCAGGAATTGAATCTTCAAAGTTCACGTCGCTTGCTCCTCGACCTCGCATTCCTTATGTACACATTGCATAGCGGGTTTATTATGCCACAGCTCAGCAAGTCAGACAGCTAACTTTGATCAGCCTCGGCGTGGCTCTCTCACACATTCACTCACTTACTCTCACTCCCTTCTCCATACCTGCCGTTGCCGCCTTCGCATGTTTTGTTTACTTACATATCAGGGCCAGATACCAGTCAGTGTACGTCCCGGCCTGTGACTTTATTTTCGTAACCGCCAGCCGGCCAAAGTGCCTCCTTCTTCTCGTTACAGCCAAAACTCTACTGAATATATACATTTCGAACATTTCAAAATGACCTTCACCACGGCCCAGTTGCCCGTGGACAAAGACCAGAGCTCGTTCTGGCAGAGCAATGAGGGGGAGATTGGCGTGGCAAATGATCACTTCTTTGACCAGTTTGTTACCTTTGAGTCAGGCGAACCAACAACAAGCTTCGACTGCCAGTTTCTCGAGGATCCTCCCAGCCCTTCGCTTCTGCTTGATTCCCTCGACGATTGTTTGACAAACTCGAGCAATGACCAGGGCTCGTCCTCTGGTGGTACATCTTCGGAAGAGAGCACGGCCAAAATTGCAGCAGCACGCCATATCTCGTCTGCTCTGTCAAACATCAACTCGGCCGCAACTATCGGCTCGGGTGACCCCGTGATAGGAGGTGGTTCCATATCCGACTCCGAGCTCCTGAGCCTGGACGGGATTTCCCTGCGCTCTTCCCCCGGCAGGGCGCTTGCTACAGCACCTTCGAGCCCCTCGCTGCTACCAGCATCGTCGATGAGCCCGAGGAAACATAATCGCCTAGTCGACTCGGTCTACGGTACCTATAGAAGAGTGGCCCATCGCCCTAGGCCACGCATAATGCACTCCGAAAACGACGTGCTCGATATATATGGGGATGAAGCTGATATCCTCCGTGAGCTCCAGAACCCACGAAACTCGGCGGCCCAACATTTAGGAGCTACATTTGAACCAACTGATAACAATGGGCTACCATTGTCGCCTCCTTTAACCGGCAAGATACCTCCTCCAAGCTATCAGTCGAGATCCAAGTCGGGATTTGTCAGTGGTCCACTGGAAGATCCTTTCTCAGACGGCCTTTTCATCTCTCCATCTGCGGTTCACCAGATAGATGGCCAGCATACCCCTTTGCCTACTCCTGGACTAAATGACGACTTCTTCTGCTTGGACTCATCACAAGCCGTCGACCATATGCAGACAAGTTCTCGCCTACCCAAGCAACGGGTACGAGCTCGGCAGAATGGCCCATGGAAGCCTCTATATCTGATAACTCCCAGCTCTGGTCTGCAGGGTCCTATGTCCCAGACAGCGGCAACCTGCAGAGTTCGGAGTGGTGGGAGAGCACTCCCGACAACGGTGCCTCCATCCATACTCCTTCACATAACCAGGCCCGGACGACATCCACAAACCTAGCTATGCACAACCAACAAGCAGAGCTCCCCTACGAGTACTCGTCAGACCTCTCGGGCCTTATGATCCACATGCCGCAGCCTCGCCAACCACAGGCTGCCGTCCTCACAGCCCACATTCCTGACCAGATTTCGACGCCACAGCGACACAATCGTCACCAACACCAACACCAACATTATCACTACAGCAACACTGACCACCGCCATCGCCGGCCTGTACCCCAGCCCCGTCCTCCGGCGCACGCCATCGCCAACACCTACCTGCGCATGGCTTCATGACGTCGCCTCGCAAACCCTCCACCCTGCACTACAGCCCTTCACGGCCAATCCTTATCCACCGCGAGGAGTCGACATCGCCGACGCCCACGGGGAACCGCCACCGCTCCTCGTCCATGTCGGTGCGCAAGCAGCGATCATGGTCGCGGCGTGAACCGCGGACTCCCAACCCGCACCAACACCATAGCTTTTCTGCCAGCAGTGGCGGCTGCAGCACACCTACGATGATTGCGTCACCCATGTCGAGCAGCTTTGGTGGCGGCGGCGGCGGTGGAGTGGACTTTGTCAATTTCACCCCCAGCGACAAGAACGTATTGATGCAGGGCGTGGCCCCAAGCGGGTCGTCCAAGACCAAGGCCCGCCGCGAGAAGGAGGCCTTCGAGCGCCGGCGCAAGCTGAGCGAGGCCGCGGTCAAGGCAGTGCAGGCCGCGGGCGGAGATCTGGATAGGCTTCTGGCCGAGGGGTTCACTCTGTGAGGCTCGATCAAAAAGACCACGGAGCCTAACTCTGTGCATTGGCGGCGGCGGCTATGTCGCCCTTCTTATTATTTTATCGATAGGGGGGGGCTGGAACGCAAGGGAGCGAACAACAATGTCCGTGTCGGGCTTGCGAGCCCCCCTTCGCGCAACCCCTTACGGGGTTTTGTACGTTCCGAGACTACGGGTTAAGGGATGACATCTTCCTGGTCAGCTATACGCCTATAGCGGGTTTTCATCTACCTTAGACAACGGGCGATCTTCACATTGTTTCACAATGTGTGTTGCAATTGCCTTCTTCTCCTTCTTCTCTCTTCTCACTCGAAACAGGCTATGTATGAGTATTGGGCACATGTGCTCACAGCCAAGGGTACCAGCTTTTTCTTTTGTGCGTGGCTTTTGAGCATTTACGTTGGGAGATGTCGTCTTGGTTCCATCGAAGGAGTTTACGGAGGACAATGGTAGCGTTCGACTTGCATGTACGGTCGGTTGGTGTTGGGCTAATGATGATGGCTCTTGTGGGACTTTCCGCTTCAGGGGCAGAGGGTATTGTATTTTTCAGTTTGGGCCAATTAGCCACCGCGAGTCTACCCGGTGTCACTGCAACAATAATAGGGGAAGCTCCTCGTTACGCTGTGGCCCAACTCCTTACTCTGGTTGCTGAGGAAACGCGGCAGACCTTTCCTTTCCGGACTGCTGTAGAGGATGGATATGGTAACGAAGGTCGGCGCTGGCGTTGCTCGTCATAAAGGGGAAACATAGATTAGGGACTTCATCGTACGACGACTTCTAATAGGATTAACATTATGTTCTAGTTGTATGTAGCACCGTAAATGCCTAATTCTCTACATCGCCACCATTCTTACTCCCCGTCTCTCTTCGACCAGAGCCGATGGGGATGAGTGCCGTAGGCGACCGACTTTTCAAGTTGCATCACTAGCGCAGACACTACCCCCTTCTAAGCCGCAATCTCGAGGGTACCCTCAAGCTTGATATCTCTGCTGCTGGCTCCTACATTGATTTTATAAGACCCGGGCTGCAGGCGCCACTGCTGCGCGGTGACATCCCACACGCTCAGGTCCCGGCGCGTCAGCGGGAAGGTAACCTTGCTCGTCTTGCCTGGCTCCACGGGAACCTTCTCAAACCCGCGCAGCTGGCGCACTGGCGTCACGAACTCGTCGCTGCTGGGGATGCCGACGTACAGCTGCGCAACCTCGGCGGCCGCGACACCACCCGTGTTGGAAATAGTGCAGGTCACCTGGGCCACGACGTCCCAAAGGGCCGGATGGCCGCCCTGAACCACAGGAACCGCCGGGTCGGGGATCGGCCGTGTGTCGACCCGGTCTTCTTTGCTGACGGCCAGGTCCTTGTACTCGAACGTCGTGTAGCTGAGGCCGTGCCCGAAGGCGTACAGGGGCTCGACGCCGTCGCGGTCGAAGGCGCGGTAGTCGATGTACAGGCCCTCGGTGAAGTCCTGCTGCGGGAAGGCGTCGAACGTCACGGTCCCGTTGAGCAGGTGGCCGTAGTCGGACTCCTGCTTGGCGACGGTGAAGGGCAGCTTGCCGCTGGGGGCCACGTCGCCCCAGAGCACGTCCACGATGCTGTGCCCGCTCTCCTGGCCGGGCAGGCCGGCGTACAGGACGGCGGTCACGTTGGGGGTGGTCGATCCAGGCGTCGACGGTGCGGATGCCTATTGAATCGTTTTTCTGGTTAATGGCGGATTGCGGTGACTTCCACTGGCTGGGGAAGAATGGGGAAGGGAGGACGTTAGTGGAAGGAAAGGGGAAGTAACTGACCAGTGGAATGAATCACGACAATGGTGTTAGTGCAGTTAGCTGCCGTGTTTTTGATGAGTTGGTCACTGAACTCGTCGGTCAAGCTGGTGCGGTCGAAGCTCTCGGAGGAATAGGCGTTGATGAAGACGAGGCAGGCGTCGGCGTTGACGTAGGGGGTCGGGTTGATCGACTCGAAGTCCCAGCGGAGGATGCCGCGGTCCTTGACGACGCGGTCCCGGATGGCGTCGAAGGGCGACACGACGTAGGCGGGCGCGCTGGAGCCGCTGCCGCCGCCCGTGACGAGCGTGCCCTGGAACGTCTCCCAGCCGAAGTTGACCTCGTAGCCGCCGCCGTAGCGCGACGGGTTCTGCCAGGGGCTCGCGGCGACCTGGGCGTCGTACCCGACGACGTATACGAAGTTCGGCTTCTTCAGGGGTAAGGTGCCGTTGACGTTCTTGACCAGGACCGTCCCTGCCGCGCCGATCTCCCGGATGAGGGAGCCGTGGTCCGCCTGCACGTCGATGGGCTCGTGCTTCTGCAGGTTGCTGTACACGCCTGGCGACGGGAACGACCCGTTGTCTTGGTTTGTGTAGTACCATGCCGCGAGGATGCGGGTGGCCATGTCGGTGGCTCGCTCCGCGCTGACGGAACCGTTGTTCACGGCGTTGGTGAGATTCTGGCCTGTGGGGTGGTCTGTCAGCCTTTTCGTTCTTTGCCACTGAAACCCCAGACTCAACCCCAGATTCACCTCTTGCGAGGCGAGCAATGATAGGAATGTAAGAAGACGGCGACTTACCCCAGTATCCGGCGTCAGGCATCACGATATCCAAGCCAGCGTTGGCCGATGCGACCCCTGAGTGCTGGGCTCCCCAGTCGCTGAGCACGAAGCCTTCAAATCCGAGTTCCGTCTTCAAAATTCCGTTTAACATTTTCGAGTTCTGGCATCCGTAGGAGTTATTGACGCGCTGGTACGAGCACATTACACTGACGGCGCCCTCCTTCAGGCCGTCCATGAAGGGGAAGACGTAGAGCTCGTGTAGCGTCCTGTCGTCGACGTTGGAGCTCAGGGACTCGCCGAGGTGGCCGGGATTGCGGCGCCACTCCTGCTCGTTGAGGAGCCAGTGCTTGGGGTTGGCCATGACGCCGGCGTCCTGCATGCCGCGCACAACAGCGCCCATTCCCGCGCCCGCCAGATACGGGTCGTTGGAGAGGCCCTCCCAGTTGCGGCCGCCGCGGACGACGCGGCCGAGGGGCCCCGCGACGGGGCCCAGCGCCACGTTGATGCCCTTGCCGCGGTACTCGTCGCCGAGGGCGCGGCCGTACCGGTACATGAGGCCGCGGTCCCACGTCGCGGCGACGTGGATGCCAGCGGGGAAGGCCGAGACGTACTCGTTGCCCCGGATGCCGTCGGGCGCGTCCGAGAAGCACAGCGCGGGGACGCCCAGGCGCGCGATGGAGCCTGTGTTGCCGACGCACTGGCCCGCGAAGCCGTGGGTCACGTTCAGCTTCTCCTCGAGCGTCGCCTGCGCGACAATGGCCTGGGCGCGGGCGTAGGCATCGGTCCACCGGCACTGCTACCGCCGGAACCCTTGGCTGGACGGAGCACATTGTCAGTACTTTTTTCTCTCTTGAGTTTGATGGGTTGGGTAGATTGATAGATCCTCGGTTAAAAACTCACGAGATGGGTAGACGGGAGGAGACAGGCCATATAATGGGACTTCCGACTCATTGGTATAGCCTTGGCCCAACACGATAGTGCTCTGCCCGAGGAGGGCGCAGAGAGCAGTGGTGAGCGACTTCATGATTGAACGCTTAGACTGCGGGAGGACACGATGAGGAAGCGGAGAAGGAAACCCACGACATCGGGTCTTCCCATGCTTGTATTTATACACTTCTGGTCTTGGATATACTACTTGTATACCCCATACTCAAATAACATGATCCTCGGCCTACTGACTCGTGCGTTCGAATCGGTCACTTGGCCTGATCAAACATACCACTGTCGTGGTGTAGCCCGGTGGTCTACGGTGAGGAACCCGGCCTCGAGGCAGGCGGATGGGGATTGCAAATGGAGTCATGGGTGCTCTTTGCGGTATAGACGATGACGGAATGAACCTCGTGTGGAGTGAACCATGGGGATATTGGGGGAAGCGGGGACAAGTCGTGTGGTCTTGGGTGGTGTGAATTCGGGGTATAATGGATATCCAAAGCTTGGCGTTGTGGGAACTATGCCCGCTCACCGGCCATTCCTGGAAAGGATGAACTCCCCATCAGCAACCGTTTGCGAGTACAAGGATGCAGCTCCAAGAAGTAAGATTGCATGAGGTAATAAATAAGTTTGAACTGGAAAAGTTGATTTGTCACACGGGTGTTGCTTTCTAGAACCGGAGCAACTACACAACTACATAGGTAGACACTGACATCAACAGGGATAAATCTATACCCGATGGATAGAACGCCGGACTTTAGATTATAACGAAGCATAGCTACATCTCTATGACAATCTTGCCCATGCCACGACTGACACAACTCAGCATCGAATCTTTCTTCTCGTCTTCCATCAGAGCCGTTCCGCGATGCTCGACGTTTCCGCATTTCAAGCTGACCTTGCAGGTGCCACAGTTCCCGACCTCGCAGCTGGAGGGTATATCATAGAAGTTCCTCTTGAGCACCTCCAGTAACGTCTCTTCCTCGCCCACCTGCAGCTTCTTCCCTCCACGGTTGGCCACTTCGACCTCGAATGGGTCGCCCGTGGTGTCTGCAGCGAAGGCCTCAAAGTGAATGTCGGCCTCGCTGAGGCCTGCCTCCTTGCTGACGCGTCGGGCCTCGTCCATCATGCGACTAGGACCGCAAACATATACGTAGGAATTCCACCCTAAGTTCTTCATGATCGCAGGTATATCCATCCGCTGGCCCTTCGACGCATCGTAAAGCTTGACCGAGTCTCCCAGCAGATCAAGGGTCTTGGGGAAGGGTATGTCAGCCTCCGAGCGTACGGCATAGTGTAGAATGGTCTGCCAGTGGATCTGCCGATAGGTGTCCATCATCGCCAAGAAGGCCGTGATGCCGATACCACCAGCTATGAAAACATGCTGGCTTGCTGCGCCTTTTGGTTGCACATCCGAAGTGATCCTTCCAACCTGGATGACGTCGCCTTCCGCAGTGCCGTGCATGAACTTCGATCCGCCTCGCGAGGCTTCCTCGAGCGCAACGCCCAGCTCGAAGCGGTTCGGATTCCCGGAGACGATGGAGTAGGACCGTATCAAGCCATTGGGTAGCTTCAGGCGCGCGTGTGACCCCAGCTGTGCGTCTCCAGCCTCGATGTCCTTCTCAACAGCCTCCAGAGTAAAGGAAGTAATTCTCTCCGTCTGCCGCTTCTTCTCCGCGATCTTATAATCCTTCCATTTCTCCGACTTGTCCGGGTTTTCTCCCGCAGCCACCTTCTTCTCTCTGGCCTTCTGATTGGCCACTCGTTTCTGGAAATTACCACGGCTCTCTATGCCCAAGTCCTCGACAGCCGCCAGCTCCTCGTTCATGGCATGGTCGTCCTGCTTCCGGTGCAAGTATTCCTGCACCCGCTCGATGGTCCACTTGGGCCACCTGCGCTCTACCAGGCGGATCTGATCGCCCACCGCTACTGTGCCTCGTTGAGCACCCGGTAGTACCATCCCGTGCGTGAGGTGGCATAGACCTTCGGAGCGAAGTTCTTCAGCTGGAATCTGTGGTTGAGTTTGAAGCTGAGTCCACACCATCAAGCAAGGTCAATGGTTGTTCACCCCACTTCTGTGTCGGAAGTGGCACTTACCAAGGCTGGCGTGGCAGGCTGACCTGTAGGAGAGGGCCGATATCAGGCTCTCCGACTTGGATGATGTCTCCTACGCAGACGTTGCGCTCGTTCATGTACCTCGTGACGAAATTCTCACCGAAGCCACCAGGCTGAAAGCGTGATGCAGCCTCGGGATACTCGGCTTGCCAATCAGGGTAGTGAGAGCTACAATCTAATGGTGGGGTTAGCTAGGGAGAGGGGTATGAAAAGGGGGGTGGGAGAGGAGGCGGGGTTTGTTGCCTACAGCCCAAGATAGCCTTGTCCGAACCACCGTGGAATACCAGATCGTGCTCATCATCGTCAAGCCCTGTCATCGACACAGGAACGCGGCCCTCACGGAGGCGCTTGTCGATCCCGGACAGGACGGAGAGACCTGGCATGGCCTTCATCTTGCTTGACCTGACTTCGAGAATGACATCCCTTTCGAAGGGGGCGTAGAGATCCACATCTGCCGCGGGAGCCATGGTTTGATGACTCGGTGACTTTTACGTATGTACGGTCTACTCGATGTTTGGAATCGATGGACGAGGGAGGAAGATAGCGGCGTGGGATCGGAGGCAGCGACGAGATGGTCTTATAATGCTTACATCGGCGTGATGCACTTGGACCGAGGTTGCGATTGGTTGGTACCGCAATAGTGGACTCGTGCTTATTTACATCTCAAGATACTATATTCAATTACACTAGTTGCACCCAAGCTATGAGATTGTCGCCTTCTCGTTGCCTCTGCTCTCATCAGGGAGCATCATGAAACAGTGCTGCACAGAGTCGCGACTTAGAAAATAAGCAGTCCGAACCACTAGAAGAAGGTCCCCTGAAGTTTTGATAGGTGCGATGTGAAATGCAAGGGGATATAAGGGATCTGTACCTGTGGCTATTGATCGGGTTCATGCGGGCCAGCGATAGATAGTATTGTAGTACTCACTCTCCTTATTGGCGGACAAGACAAGATAAGGCCGCCCATTGCCTGGAAATGGATATTGCCACCTTATAGATACTTTTCAATACCAGACTTTTTCTTTCTTCCTTTGGATACTTGCTCACTGAGAAGGTAGAAGTTGAAGTGGTACATTCTTAGTTGGTCTTACTGGCTTACTTACCTAAAGTGATACGAATCAGGTGGGGCTGTGCCGATTGTGGCTCAAAGCGCAATGCCAGTCCATCCGTCGAACAAGGGAAGGGAACCGTTCTAATAATTCCACCATCAACCAACTTTGACAGCAACTCGACCTTCGAATTTCGGATCACTCGGACGGTCGCCTTTTCGCATCAATCCATCGCATCGACTCGCCGACCATCGAGCCCGAAACTCTTGGATTCCTGCCCGTCATGTCAGATTCACCGCCCGGCCCCGGCCATACCGACTCGATATCCTCACAGCAGCACGATGGAGACAAGCCCAACGAGAAGAAGAAGAGCCGGAGGCCCGCCAGTGAGTGACACCTTCTCTTGCGTGCGCATTGGGGCGGTTTCTGATTGATACGCGTTTGAACAGACACGGCCTTCCGACAGCAGCGTTTGAAGGCATGGCAGTAAGTCTCCCGCGTCCCTTCGTCTCCCGCCCTACAGGCGACGGCGTTGGCGACGACTACGACCACAACAGAATGCTGACGTGAACTCGCACAGGCCGATCCTCACACCCAAAACCGTTCTGCCACTTTTCTTTGCCATAGGAATCATTTTTGCGCCGATCGGTGGACTGCTGCTATACGCCAGCAGTCTGGTCCAGGAACTGCGACTCGACTATACACACTGCTTCGACGAAGCTCCCAACAGCACCGACTTCAAGCCCATGGATAACAAATATGTCATGGCTTCGTTCAAGAACTCCAACACCTCCGTCAATGCCATGTGGCGTCGCGAGACCACCGAGCATTTCTATCCCACATCCAAAACCACCCTCCAGAACCAGACCAGGTGCATTCTGCAATTCGACATTCCCGAAGACATGAAACCGCCCGTCCTGTTCTACTACCGCCTGACCAACTTCTACCAAAACCATCGCCGATACGTCAGCTCTTTCTACCAGGACCAGCTCAAGGGTACGGCCGTTACGGTGGATGGTGTGCTGACCTCGCAATGCAAACCTCTGGCCGACGCTGGAGAAGGCCGGGCCTATTATCCTGTGGACTGATCGCGAACTCCATGTTCAACGACTCTATCGCCAACCCAGTGAAGCTCACTACAGGCAACAGCAACCCCAATGAGACCTACTTCATGTCCCAGACCGGCATCGCCTGGCCTTCGGACAAGGATCTGTACGGTCATTACCCCGAGGACATGGACTTTAAGAAGTTCATCCCACCGCCGAACTGGCAGATTCAGTACCCCGGTAATGAGTACAGTGCGGAGCACCCACCTCCAGATTTGGCCAACGACGAGCATTTCATGGTCTGGATGCGAACCGCGGGCTTGCCGACGTTCAGCAAACTTTACATGCGCAGTGACAATGCCACCATGGGTAGAGGGACATATTCGCTCAGCATCATCTCGAGTAAGCTAATTTTCTCCTGGCACCTAAAGCCCCTGCTAACCCAGTCTTCAGATTTCCGCACTGATGTATTTCAAGGCGAGAAGGCCGTTGTCATTACCACCCGCACAGTCATAGGCGGCAAGAACAACTTCCTGGGAATTGCATACGTCGTCGTCGGAGGCATTTGCATTGTTTTGGGTGTAGTGTTCACCGTGACACATCTGATCAAGCCCAGGTACGTCACCATGCATTGCCATCTCTAACAGTGGCATACTAATTCTTTGGCAGGAAATTGGGTGATCACACCTATCTGTCCTGGAACAATGCCCCCGGTGGTGCCAAAACTAATTCCATGGGTGGTCCGGCGGTTGGTATGTCGACAGGTCGCGATGTGGCATAGAGTGCCGGCGCGGCGTCACCCTCGAGGAATGAAGCGCGATCCCTTGTGCGGATAACCGAAACTTCCGCCGATTCTCACCAGCCTGCAGTCGGGGCAGCGAGCGGCTCTTCTAGCGGCTCGTCCCCGAATAACGGAATTTCAGCAGGCCATGCCAGCAAACCACGACTCGGCGGGCAGATGGATAGTACCGCTAGTTTGAACGTGAGTTTATCGGAGCAGAGCATAACGGGATCTTCGGTCTACGGAGGGACCAGCTCCTTTCGAGAGGGCCGATATCTAAGCCCCCACGACATATTCCGGCTCAGGTCATAAGTGCCTGCGGATTGAAACTTGATTGCTTTTCATGATTGTACGAGTACCCTGCATATGCGCATTACACCCCTGTTTGATGCATGCGATGGGCTAAAAAGGGACCATTATTTGATTCTTGGTTTTCTTTCCCCCCCCTTTTCTATATCTCTTCGTCTTTTCCTTCCCTGCTTGTGTGCGTTATTGGGATCGAAACTCTGGCTGGGATACCATCATCATCACCATGCGAAATTACACCTTTCCGGTGACCAATGTCAGGTATGGACGGATGGGGGCCAATCAGTGAAGGAGAAGGGGGCGGACAAACAAGGATGGACACCCCCTGGTTTGGTCATCTCGCGTGACTCACTATAGTATCGGCGTTACTGGTATCTTTTTCTGTTTGCTTTGATAGACATGATTATACTCATATGTATTGATGTACGTCTCTTTCCTCGATACCACATTAATGGGCAGACGTGTTGAGACCGAAGGGTTTCGTGCTACTAATGAATAGACCCCTGGTACGTATGGGTTGTTTGTTGTCCGGCGTGTCGAGTGCAAGTGGCAATTGGAGACTCGGGCGCACAACGGTCTAACGCTGCCAGTATACTATACTAGCGGACTCGACGGCGTTGGTCAATATGCTAAGCAATTCAGAGTGATGAGGAGACCGGCAGTGTAGTATCGGAAAGGGTCAAGCAATGTATATTGCAATGGCAATCAAGCCTCACACTGTCCAGACGCCGCTCTCCTTGACGTATCTTCGTGATTTTTCTCCTTTCTCTTTCTCTCTCTTTCTCACTTCCCTGGCTGGTGTGTTCGCCTTGGTTTTAAATACAGGCATTCCCTCGTCCCTACATTGCCAACTCCCTGAGCAGTCCGAGTTTCCGGGGAAAATTGACTCGAGCGTCTCTTCTGCCAGCCAAAAAGCAAATATTGTACAAATTCATCCGAGGTTTTCATTAGAGGATTTCCCTCCACGACGTCACGCAAAATGGCAAAATCATCACCCCGTTGATACCTAAGTGATATCAAAGACGAGAAACGGGAGACTACGTCTTCGCGGGCTGCGGCTCTTCAGTCTTGGCCCTCTTCACCTCCTCTACACCTAGGGCCGGTTCCTCGGCCTTGCGCTTGCCGTTGGCTTCTGCGGCCTCAGTCTCGGCTTCAGCCTTCTTCTCCTTCTTGCGGACCAGGCCAGACAGGTCATTGGCGTTCTTCTTAGCCTCCTGAATACGGGCCTCCGTCTCCGCCTTAGACTCGCCCAGAGCAGCACCGAGCAGACCCGTCATGGGGTTTTCGGCGCCCAGAGCGCCCTCTACGTCCACGGGGTTTTTCAGGTCCACCAGCTACAATATTTTTTTCACGGTTAGTCTTTTCAAACGGGCGCGACGAGGAGTAATCGGGGAGTGGAGGACTCACCCGTTGCTCCATGTCGGCAATAATGTCCCTGACCTCGAGGATGCGTTTACGTGAGGCGTCGTTTTCCTCAGGGGCGTGAACTGTCGCCAGCTCCAATTCCTCATTCTGGAGCTTCATGCGCGTGCTAGCAATCGCCTTTTCCAGCTCAGAAACAGCCTCATTGCGCATTTCTTCGTCCAGTGCCTTGGGACCTTGGCCGTCCTCGTCCTGTGAATCTGTCGTGATGGAAGCGAACTCGAGAGCAAGAGAAAGCTTGAAGTGGGCCTCGGCGATAATTTCCGACTCCTCAGGGTAGAGCGCTGACTTGTACTTCAAGGACGCGCGGGTGTCATTGACCGCTAGAGGGAACCTGTGGCTAGTTAGTATTTCGACCGATGATAATTCTCCGAATAACCTACTTCTCATTTTCCAAAGAGATCTCGGCCAGCAAGTCGTGGGTATCGGCGAGGCGCTCCTTAATATGCTTTAAAGAGGGTGAATTATCATCTGCCTTTTCCTTTCCTTTTGAGTCTGCAGCGTCTGCGTCACCTTGTTCAAGTTGTTTCTCAAACATGACTCGCGCCAAATCCAGAACCTCAAAGGCTACGGCCAGGTCATCCTCTTCTTCCTCCTCACCCTCGCCCTCCTCCTCGGCATCCTCTTCCTCATCGGAGCCCTCGAAATTCCTCGTCGCCTGTAAACTGGAAGAGCGGCTTCTTTGCCTCGGGCACTTGCTCGCCTCCCCTCGAGTCCACTACCAGGCGCGTTCTTGGCGATGATGGCGACGCCCTCCTCGGCAACCATTTCGGCGTCGGTCTTTTGCTCCTCGGCCGTCGTGGTGCTGGCCTCGGCAGCTGTGGTCTTGCTCTTGGTAGCTCCGTTGGCAGCCTTGGGCTTCTTCTTCTCGGTGGCAGCCTTGCCGCCCAGCACGTCGCTCTTGCTCTGGCCGACCTTGAACAGGCAGCGGCCGTAGAAGTACAAGATGTCGGCGTTGTCGGGGCTCATCTCGCCGTTGAACTCGGCCTGCATCTCGGCGGCCTGGGCGAAGACCTCGGATGCCTCGTCATACTTCTTCTGCACGTAGAGGGAGTTGGCCTTGGCGGTGAGGTCCGCCAGCGAGACCTTGATGGACTTCTCGCGCTCCTCGGCGTCCATGGGCGGGAGGGATTGGGGGGTTCCGACGGCGGAGACGACGGCCGAAGGGACGGCGGAGAGCGTCGGGGTATCGGTCGGGGTAGGCTCTGCCATGGTGGTGGATGGTTAGATGGTAGATGTTAGGAGTGTATGGGAGGTGAATGCGATGGAGCTGTGATTGGCTATCTCCAGGTCAATGGATCAAAAATGGGGCTTGACAAGATGGCTTGGATGGGGACAATTATCAAAAGGGCAATGGGATGAGATGGTCGAGAGGACCAATGGGTTGATCTCGGGTGTTCAGTCGGGATGCGACAATATTCTTGCTCGTGGAATTGATGGAAGGTAAAAGTTGCGCGTGCCACACGGCTTGGAGCTTGGATGCAACCAAGTGCAGTGTAAGTGGGCTGACCTGACGCGAAGAAAACCACTGTAAGTAGGCTCGGCAAGGGGCGACCGCGTCAAGCTGACGGGGTCGAGACGACGAGGGGAGCTTGAGCCATTAGGGACTGTGTGAACAGACAGTACACATTATAGATTTCAGACTGTAATCTTGACCAGCATCACGTGATCGAGATAGTTGCTGTTTACTGCTACTTTTAGTGCTGCTATCCAACTCGTCTAACAGTGTAGCAGCAGCAGCAGACATCTCCCACAGCATTGCAGTCGCTGTAAAAGACGACACTTAATACATGATGTTGAATACCTACATCATAGGTCAACTACAATCAATAATCACTACTTCGAATCCAGCTCCCTGCTCGTGAGGTGCGCGACTGCCCGATGACAGCAACAACACATGCTACCAAGTAAGACCAGCTATGTCGTTGCTAGTCATCTCGTCGCCATTTGACCCCATCGCTGGCCGCCGAACACCATAACTACATGTTGGGCCTGATAGATGCACAAGTCTGGAATATTTTCTGTTGTTGGTCCACCAGAACATGAGAAGCGTGACGTAAATCCTGGCTTCCGGCCTGCTGCGCGCCCACTTACAATGAAACGACGGAAGAATTGGGCCGCCGCCTTGCAGTGTCCGAAGTCCGTCATGAGACTTTTCTCTATTGGCCGTTTGCAGGGCTCCCGATGTCCGAGTGCCAAGGATAGACCCCTTTCCCTGTAGCCACAATATTTGTTCCTGTGTTGTAGCGTCATCTACGGAGTACTCCGAATAACTATAGGAGTTGAGAAAGAGGGTGTAGCTCAAGATAAGTGAACGTGGACCTCAGAGGCTAGGAGGACACCTGGTTCCCCTAATTGACGTTTTCTTATTCCTACAGCACACTTACGTCCCAAGGTTCGTTCGCACAATCAATTGATTATCAATTGATTGACGTCTTTTTGTTCCCGAGCATGATCGTCACAAACCTTATCTTTTTATTCCCTTTGCATATGCGTCAGCTCTGGCACCTTGACGCTCTGAGTTGCCGGTAGTGCCGCCTTGCGTACAAAGTTGCCGGCGCCTCGCAGACTTCTTACCTAAGGGCATGTTACATCTTTATATATTTGCTTCAGCAAATGGTTCTGGCCGTACACCCAATCAGTAGTTACAATGCGAAATTCGCTGAGAGCGCCATTAAGCACGGCTCGAAACCTGGGCTGACTGAATACTCTGTTAAGACGTTATTTTATTTTATGTTTCATTTACCAAGCTTTTGGCCGTTGCTCTTGTTAGTTCTAGAAAAACGTCGTTTTCAGCTGGGTAGTGGTTACCTGGCTGGCTGTACCTCCAGTAGCGAGGAGAGAGCTTATACAATTAGCATCAAATTTGATCGCATTGTGGTTCCCGAGTAGAAGGTCAGAAACAGTAGGGGGTATCCCGTATTGTATAATTAACCTGTCAACCAATCCGCAATCTTACATTTTATTTATATACTGTATCCAGTTCAACGTTGCAATACGCGACAGCCACACTCACCGATATGTACCCCGTCCGTCCCATTGTACGTGTGGGCGGGCCATGGGAAACGTGGACGTGGGACTGGAGAGCGTCCGCCCCACCCCTCCCCCAAGCCTCCAAGCCCCCAAGCCCCATCCCCATCATTCGTATGGGATGGGATGGCTTCCAGGGATACTGGCTTCTCCGCCATTGTCACCACCAACCACCATTAACCATGGCGAATCGGGTTACTGGGCGGGCAAAGAGGGTTACGTGAAGGCGGTTTCATGTCCAGAAGCCTGCCCAATCAAAGCATACATGTAAGAGCGGAAGGCTTTATATCTCTAGGCAAAGGGGGGTCCCCGTGGGCAGGTTTGGACTGTTTGCGTGGTTGTATGTAAGATAGAGGAGTGCGCGGGTCTCCATTGATTATCACATCACTGCTGATCTTGATTCCTCCCGGCCTCTGCCTCCCTGCATGGGCGAGCCCACACAGCGGAGGGTTGCGTGGAGGGGGAGGGGGGAGGGGGAGGGGGAGGGGGAATGACCGCGTGTGTGTCGTGCTACGTGCCATTTGGATCAAGGGGCGGATATAGACTATCTTGATTGCCAGATTGATTAATAGAGGACACACATGCTGAGGAAAGTTGATGAGTTTTGTCTTTGTCCCTGTAAATCTGTCTTTTGATTTTGATTAGCTCCTGCGATTATGCCGAAGTACAATAAGCTTTGGCCCTTTCTCCCTTTATTCAACTGATCCACCCGCTCGGCTCAGCTAAGTGGGATCAATTTGCTTTTAGCTCGGTGGATGGGATCTAGCTACATAGGTTATGTAGCCTGCCAGTCTGCTAGGCTCTGCTGGTACGTACGTACATCCCGTTGACCTGCGTTTAGGTACCAGATGTGATTAGCCTGTGCGCCATGGAAGCGTGCGTCATCAGCTGGCATTGGATGGGTACAGTCAGTATTTTACTTTACCAGCAAAATGGCAAATGGCAAATGGCAGAAAACTTGATCGGGGAGGGGGCACCAGGCAATTCGACATGCCATGTAACTCGATACTCGATCCGTCTAGGAAGGTAGGCCGTAATACGTTATACATCCCAACTATGTCTGCTTCCGATCTGCAAGCAGCGATCTGCAAGCAAATGTTACCTGCGGCCGATATATGTATAGGACGACCGACCTACAGACGAGCAAACTGCATGATAACCGCCAGACCACCGTGCATCTGCCCACATGTGATTGTCACGGTTCGTTCTGATCAACACATGGTGGTTATTGTTTTGTCTCGTCTTCCCGTTCTTTTTTCCTTCTTCCCTCCTAGGCTTATCCTGCGCCCAAGAATGCGCCGTCTCAAAACCATAATCAAGGGCCGGCCGGTAGTAGTTTACGCAGCTAGGGAGACGCACTGCATTACGCGAGACGTGCCTGCTTTTAGTCCCAACGTCGCAAAATAGGTACAGTAGTAGCAGGAAGATTGTGTTTCTCGTCAGCACCAAACGATAGTTGCGTTTGTGCCCTACGGGGTCTAGACTTATATTTAGGCTTAGAGGTAACACAGGAGTGCACTGAAGTGAAAGAATAGACTGATGAGCTGAGCTGACATCTGAAAATCGAGACGAGGGAAGCGACTTGACTTGACAGGGGCCGGGGCCAGGGTTGTCTGTCTTCCCATGTCCGTACCTAAACCGCAACAAGTAGCTGGATGTACATCACTGATGCCCTTGCCGGCACCACCTCCCCGTTACCAATTTATTAACTTGTACTCACTCGCATACCTGCGATTTGATTTGATTGTGGTCGTACAAGCACCAGACACTCGTCACTTCCCATTCTTCAGCAAAAACTCTTGGCCAGTCGCCCGTTCCCTCCGCCTCCTCCCTTCTTTTATTCTTTTCTTGGCCGTGTCTGTCTGTTATTCGTTCCCTGTACTGCAACCAAAGGCTTCGGATGTTACGCTGCTGACCTTCTCGACGACATTCTTGACGACCTTGCCTGCTTACCCACCCGTTACATGTCGCATTCGATTTGTTAGGGCCGCAACCTCCGGTGCTCGGATTCCTTCCTGGCCGCCCAACATGATTATATCGGCCTATTCCCGTTGACTCCGGCTCTTTGGGGGCTTCACGGTAATTGCCCTTCTCACCACCTACATCCACCTGCGCCCACAATGGAAGGAGCGCTCGTATGAATACGCCCACACTTTCTACGATTCCGCCTCGACGCTTCTCAATGGCCAGGATTACAACAATACCCTCTACCAACCCGGCAATGAGGGCATGGTCTCGCAGTACCACAACTTCAGCAGTCCTTGCGACAGCTTCCCCGAAAGCAATGGCATCGTCTTGGTCATGAAGACAGGCGCCACCGAGGCGTTCGACAGAATACCCACCCAATTGCTCACCACACTGCAATGCCTTCCCGACTTCCTGCTCTTTTCCGATATGGTACGCGACGCAACGCAATGCGCCCAAAACTAAGCTCAGCTACGCAAGTGAGACATTCAGTTAACATGTGTGCAGGAACAACAAATCGGCAAGCACCACATTTACGACGTGCTCGCCGACGTGGAGGAGACGGCCAAAGCGCATAATGAAGATTTCGACCTCTATCGCGACCAGAAGGAATGCCCGGTGTCGCAGAAGTCGTGCGTCGATGCGAAAACAGACAGCCACAAAGCCTGGAACCTCGACAAGTACAAGTTCATCCCCATGATGGAGAAGACGTGGCGAATGCGCCCCGGACGCGACTGGTACGTCTTTGCCGAGGCCGACACGTACATTTTCTGGCCCAACATGGTGCATTGGCTGCACACGCAGAGCCAGTTCAGTCCCAAGGAGAAGCTCTACCTGGGAAGTCGGAGCTTCATAGGAGGTACTCCTTTTGCCCACGGCGGATCTGGCTACGTTATGAGCGGGGCCTTGCTGCGGCATCTTATTGAGTACCACCCCGGCATGGTCAAGCAGTACAACGCAAAAGGCGCCCATGAGTGCTGTGGCGACCTGATGCTTGCCCAGGCGCTCGAAGAATACGAAAACGTCAAGATCCGCCAGGCATGGCCCATGTTCAATGGCGAAAAGCCTAGCACGCTTCCCTTTGGTCCAGGCCACTGGTGTGAACCCATCTTGACCATGCATCACATGAACGCGGAGGAAATCAGCAGCGTGTGGCAGTTTGAGCAGACACGCAAGACCGAAGTAAGTTGGAGCCACAAACCCCTTAATACATTGTCATTGGGAGGCGCCGACAGGGCGGTTGGAACTTTGAAATCAGCCCATCCCCATCCTCGGAAATCCGCCCCCTGAGCTTGTTTTCAAGCCACATGTTCCAAACTATTGGAAACCCGGCTAACGTAGTTTTCGTCACAGCGCACTCTCCTAATCAAGGACTTGTTTGATGCCCTCATAGCCCCAAAGATGCAGGATACGCGCCAAGACTGGGACAACCTTTCGGACGATGTATGCTATATCAATCCTGACCCCGCGGTACAGAAACGCGCAGAGGGCCATTTGCGTGATCGCCAGAAGAAACCTGAGGACATGACGGCGGTCGAGAAGGAGGCATGGAAATCGCCGGAACACTGCGCCAAAGTCTGCCAAGAGGAGGATGTACCTGAGGAATGGGAACTCGACACGAAAGATCAAAAGGTGATACCACGAGATCCATCTCGCAAGGACCAGGATTCAGCAAGTGCTAGCGACACGGAGAAAGCGGAAGACACTGGTCCCAGTGACGCTGCAGCTCGAGAGGCCTGGCACAAGACCATGGCGGAGAAGAAGAAGAACCGGACCTGCTTCCAGTACCGATGGCACGACGAGCAGTGCTGTACAGCGCGCAGCTTCAAGCTCGGGGCACCGAAGGCGGCGCCCGAGGACGGCAAGGACAAAGAGCGATGGGCGAGCGGTTGGGATCTGAAGGGCATCAATGACTGGATTGATGCCACTGGCGAGTGCACTAAGGTTAATTGGATAACGCCCAAACTTGAGACATGGGTCAGTCACGACTTTGATGAAAAGCGACGCATCACAGTGTAATCGGTGCGAACATCTTGACGACAAAAACAAAGGATAGAAACGGAGATTTTTGTGCGAAAGGATCAAAACTACAGGAGTTCGCATCACAGGGGGTTATCCGTGGGGCATTCGTCATTCCTTGCACTGTCACCAGAAAGTTAGATGCGCACATTATCATTAGGAGGAGTTTGGGGCGTTTTTGGCTGCCTGGTTAGGCATATACAACTAGAAAGGGAGCATCTTTAGCAGGATTGTATCTGCGAGGGCAGGTCTGCTATTTTCAAGGGCAGGAAAGCAGTACGGTAGCTACAGCAGCAGCAGTAGCGAGCTGCACCGACAGTGCCGCAACGAGTGTGAGATTTGTTGACTTGAGACTAACGGCCGACAAGGGGGAGGCGAGGGTACAATTTTGGTAATGACTTCGCTCACCACGGATCTCTGTACTAGCTAGGCAGACCAGACAGAGAACATAAAAGAAGAAACAAAGCTCAATCCTAGGAGATATAACCATGAGTCTTGGAAGAAATACGTAGTCTCTCTAGACTAGTGATTATCGTGAGTTAACATGGTCACATCTGTACGTTATATCCAGTAAAGCGAATATGGATGAAATGTTTGAGTGATTCTGACATTTTCAAAGAGACATTAATTTCAAGTTTACTAGTAACCAGGCATCTACAAGCCTAATACATTTTATTGGTTTTTGAAGTGTCTCTAGAAGTCGTATATATCCACTTGGTATGTAAGGCTTCCACATCGCCTGCAGAAATCATTAATACCGGACAGCCTCAGAAGCCGTATACTCGCTTATACGACTGGCTGCATGGTATTTACCGAGTCTGGTTCTTTCCTTTTTGCTGGCAGTATTGTACTTTCTGTCTGTCCATCATCACGGCCGTGCTCCTTCTAACCAACCGCTTGCTGCTCCAGGGGGGTTCTAGGAAAAGCTTACTATACAGTTGACTGTCAAACCCGCTAGAAGTAAACAATGCTATTAGCCTGGCTGGACCACCGGTAGTAGGAGACCATTGATGATGAGGCCCACCAAAGGTTCCCGTGATTCCATCAATCACTGGCTGGGTTCGCCGAGTGAGCCAACGGTGGTTTACCCCTGCACCAGGACCCAACTCGGCTTTTCGGATCGCGTCCTTCATCCTGATCACCGTATCCCAGTAATGCTCCCACCTTGGATCCCCAGGTCCGGAGGTGGCGCTCGTCGTTGTCGTCGGGGCCGTGCACCTGCACGCCGATCCGTTCGAGGCGCGGAAACGCCGCCCGGAGGTGGCGGTCGAAGCGAGGGAACGCCGCCAAGGCTCCCTCGTTGTCGCCCGGCGTCCAGTCGAACTCGTGATATCCCAGGTTCATGAACATGATCTCCGTTAGATCGGGGCAGCAGCCGTGCTTCGCGAGGAGCAAAGCTGGGCAGAAAAAGGAGATGTAATGGTGGAAGGGGGGTGAGAGCCACCATCTCCTCCTCCACCTTCACCGCCACCGTCATCCGGCAGGCAGGCAGCGTAATGGCGCTATGAGGGATGGGAGAACGAGGCAAGCCTGATCAAGCTGGCGTTGCCGGCGCCAATGGCCGGGGTATGACGAACACAGTCGGGCAACGACCCAGAAATGTGTATGGTGTTCAACCCGTACAGCATACCAATCGCTTCGGCATGGACTTGCTTGTTTGTGCGCAGGATGGCAACGGAAATGAACCGTGCCCCCGAAAGCGACATGGTATTATAATATGTCGGCGCACGCCACAATTTGACTTGCGACTTCCTGGCGGTCAATAGTTCTCGGTACTAAGCAATGGCATCAGTATTGAGTCGAAGAGCATATATATATTTATCCGTTGATATACTCACTATCATATTTCGGATCTCGGGAGGGAAGCTGAACCATCCCAACGGCTCCTCGACCTTAGCCATGGCAAAGAAACGGGCGGCTCGTTTTGAACGAGACAATCGAAGACTGGCCACAATGGACTCTTTTATTCGAGACGCAACTCGACTAAAGGAGCTGCATGATGGCGGAAGGGGAGAGAAGAGCAATATATCCTATTCAGCAGAAGCGAACCACAACTTCTCCGTAAATCGACCATTCTAAGTTTGTCGAGGACCAAGTTTGAGGGCAGTTATATCATATTATGCTTCATGGGACTCTCAAGTCTTCTTCACATCGTATAGGGCGAGGGGGTTTAACACAGGACAGCCTCGAAAGCCGAGTATCCATTCATCCATAGTTACTCCATACAACTCATACGTCATATATTCATACCAGGTCCTTAACAGATGATATAGCATCTACTTCCCCCCCTCATTCCCGGTACGTAGTATTTCATTATCCATCCATGCATGCGTTTTTGCCCTCGTATGCCCTCTTTTCTTTGATGCAGGATTTCCACCCGTCCTTTCCTTCCCTCGCCCCTGTGCCGTGCTATGCTATGAAGCTTTCCCGAACTTTTGAACGTTTTAATGCGTTTTTCTTGTTCGAATAGAACAAATGTCAAAATGGCTAGGTAAAGGAGGAGCAACAGAACGAACGCCTTTTGTATGCATGCATGCCACCATCGCCCGCTCTGGGAAACAAGCCACAACCACCACTGAAAACAAATCATGAATGCCAAGCCTGCATCGCATGACAGGCAGACAGGCAGTCAATACCACACACTAGACTGACTGACTGAATAACAGACCGAGAGTGGCTGACAACACCACCCCATCATAATCAGTTGAGACCGAAACGCCACTACGCGCCCGGAGTCCATTTCTTGGCCCCGCCCTCACTAGGGGCGCGACTCCGCCGCTGTTTTCCGGAACCCGAACGTGAGTGACTCGTACTAGTACTACTAACCGAGCCATTGCGCCTAGACGACGACGACGACGACGACAAGGTCGGACTCTCTGGTACGAAGGGATATCTAGTCCCACTGCCACTTCCCCCATCAGCAGTCAGGTTTTCCTTGTTGCTGAAGACGCTATTGCGCCTCAAGTCCGACAGGTCGCTCACCGAAGTACGCGGTAGCACGCCCGGGTTGCGAGGCAGTCGGCTCTTACTGCCGACGCTCGAGCTCAGATCACCACTGACCCGTCGCGGTATCGAGGACACCGGGATGCCGGTACTATCTCGGCTCCGCGGTCTATAAAGCGACGGGTCGCGGTCGTGCGTGATAGAAACCGCAGAACGCTTTGGGCTGTGTGCTACCTCGATAAAGGCAGACTGAGAGGACCGGTGGGCATGTGTCGGAGTCATGGGGGTGGATGCCGAAGAATGGAGAGAGGGTGGGGTGTAGATACGGCGCGACCCAGGTCGCGAGCCAGGCCGCGTACGGCCTACACTTGTTGCGGCTGATGACGACGCAGATAGACTCGATATGCTACTAGTAGCGAGCTCAGACTCGCCATTGATGTGGGATCTGACAAGCTCGGATGCCAAGTTTCGTACCAACACTGCAGAGTCTTTGTCCGCCAGCGTCTGGATGTCCTCGAGAAGTGATGTGAGACATTTGTCTCTTGAGCTGCTGAAGTAATCGATTTCGCGTGCGTCCAGGATGTTGCGGACGAGACGAAGCAAATTCAACCGCACAACTGCCTTCTTGTGGCCCAGCTTTTGCCCGATTCCTGAGAACATATCGGATGTTGCCAACATGGATGACAGCGAAGGGCTCAGGCGAAGAAGTTTGAGCAGGGGCTCGAGCAGATTCGGGTCGAACGCATTAACTTTAGAATTAGTGAAGCAAGAAATGATTTCTTGGGTGAAGCTGCCGTTGATAAGGTGCCCCTCAACCTTGGCAGTCTCTTCTTGCAGCCTAATGAATGGTCAGTAAAAGTGCCAGCCACAGATGGTAAACAGGGGTAAGTAAGGGGCTTTAGTCATCAACGTACCATACAAAAATGGCGTCCAAGGCCGTTACCTGCCAGTACTGATCTGCCAGAAGAGACACATAAAAGTCCAGACCTTTGTTTTGCCACAAAAACCGGCGGCCTTTGCTTCCAGAATGCGCCATGTCGCATAGAATAGGAAGAACAAACTCCTTGGGTGGTCTGTCAGTCTTCATCATCTTGAGCAGCAACGGCACGATACCATTGACTGCTGCATATTCCTGTCGGTCTTTGCTCAGGCGGCAGAGATTGAACAAGGTATTGAGCACCTGGTTGGATATCTCCCGGAAATGACGGTGGCTTTTCTTCATGGTCCCGCTCAACAGGTCGATCAGCAGATCGATGGCATCGGCCGAGTGTAGTGTTTCCAACGTAGTGGACAACATAGACAGATTTTTGATGAACTTGAGCATTGTGATCTGATGTGCTGGCGTCATCCGGCGCAGATCCTTGAGAATACCTGCGACTGGCGTTAGCATGACAGAAACTTTACAGGCTTGAAATGGGACTGACTCTTCAGCACTTGGCGGTCAGCCACCATCTCCTTGACGTAGTTCTCGGCTTGGGAGAACAGATAGAAGATGTTGACGATACGGCCCTCGATAGCTTCTATCAGTTCATCCCCTTCGTCTTCGTCCAGTACCCTGTGCAGCACCAAGGCTAGCGGGTCTAGGATCTTGCTCCTGGAAAAGATGCGGCAGAAATCATTCTTGGGAGTAGGTCCTTGAAGTTCGAATACATTCCAGATACCGTTGACGCCGATCAGCACAAGGTCTCGAGCACTATCGTAGTCCTCGTCTAAGAACTCCACCAGGACGTTGAGACCGCCAGCGCTCACGAACATCTGCAAGGTTAGAGTCGAGGTTTGATACATTTGTCGTACAAAGGCGGCGGCTTCCAATCGTATTTCGTTCGAGTATTGCCTCGCTGCAAATTTAGTAATAATGGGGATACCACCAACAAAGCATATGTTCTCCTGTAGCTCAACATCGTCCAGAATAATCTGCCACACTGTTAGCTCCTGCCACCTTGCTTTAGGGGCATATTGCTTACCGTATTCACGACTTTGAGCAACTGCAGGATCATGTGCTGTCGGCTTTTCACTGTACATGGCTCAAGGAGCTCCAATATAGGCAACAGGCCATGTGCACTGATGATGAGGTCTTTGACTTCTGCATGTTCCCACAGAAGGGCAAGCTGGACATTGTTAGAGACACGATGTACTTGGGGCGAACGACTGTTTGGCCGACTTACCAGATCCTCGGAAAGCTCCGAGAGCTTTTCTTCGCCTTCTATCATTTTGATTGATCGTACAAGCGCCTCCACCTTCTCTGCTAACCTGGCATGCCGGTCTCGGGCAATGTTTGCCTCGAGGTCCATTTCATCCCAGCCTGGGTCCATAAAAGCAAAAGGATCATCTTCATCTTCGTCGTCGCCAAGCCACGAGTTGTTGGATAGCTTGGATAGGACCATAAGCCCGCCGTCTTCCGAGCCTCGGTCGCTTTCGGCCTTTTCGGTAATATTGTCGCCAGGACCAAATATATCGGAGAAATCTTCGTCGCCTTCGCTCTCTGCAAACTTCTGTATCTCAATGGACGACCGCGACCGTTGCATCTGCCGATCCGGTAGAACTGAGGGTCGCGACGAGGCTGTTCGTCTCATGCTTCCACTAACAGGTGATTGCGTAGAACGGGGTAAACTAGTGAGGTCTGAAGGGTGGAATAGCTGGGGAGTCTCGGGCTGCCGAGTATTAGCTTACACCATTCGGGTAAATAGAGCCATAGGAGCATACCTTTCTCGATTGGCCAATCCTCTGGTTAAAGATGAGATCAGTTTGGTCATTGTTGTCGAAGAGGTCCGAATAATCTTCCACCGTTTGCTCTCTATAAAGCAGATCAGGCCGCGACGGCAACTCAAATTTATTCCCCAGGCTCTTCGCCTGCGACTTTCGCCGATAGTGCCCGCTGGTGGAGCGTTTCCGGGGAGACCTTGTAGGCTCCGGGACTCTAGCTGCCCTTTTGGTTCCGGGGTCTTTTCCGGACCAAAGGGGAATCTCCAGTTAGGTCGAATGGTCTTTTCTTGAGGATCTTCTTCATGGAAACCGCCAAAATTCTTCATAGTCATGAGCTCTCCATCCATATCGGTATCCCAATTTCCAGATATATCGCGGGAGCTATCAATCGAAGCAAATTGCTTCAAGCGGTCAGCGGAGAGCATCCCCCCAAAGTGATCTTGCGGTTTGATCAGAGGAAGCTGCAAGGCGGTAGGCGATATTGCAGTGGCAAAGTCATTGTCCCAATTATCGTCATCTGTATGGTATCAGTACTGTTTCCCCAACGCCGCGTGAGAACGGCCAGAACCCGAGCTCCGCAAACAACTTACCAGCAAGTTCAGGAGACCGGAAGTCCTCGGCCGTTGGCCGGGGCTGGCGAGAGTCAAAGGCCCCTTTGCCGGCGTATTAAGACCAGATCTCGTTTGTGGGTGGTTCTGCTGGGGCGGGCCAGAGTCCGAGCCAGTAGAGGCCCGTAGATTATTGGTGTCGGATGTTAAAGCCTTGTTCCATTGTTTGACTTCTTCAACGGCTTGGCTGAAGTTAGCCGAGGCCTTTGCGACTGGGGCGTCGCTCCTCCGGCAGCCGACTATCCAGTTGTGCTTGAGCAGCTTTCTCGCAGAGACACGAAGATTCGGATCTTTCTGAAAACATTGCATCAAAAAGTCCCGAGCAGCCTGTGTCGAGTTAGAACCGCAGAGAGTGTAGGTCCGGTACAATCTATCACATGAGCTTGCACGGGTCTTGGTCACTTACAGAAGATACGCCTTCGGGTAGAGGAGGATGATCATCGTTAACAATAGCGAATAGTGCGGGCATGGCTTGCAAATGATGGTATGGTGGTTTTCCTTGCAGCAGCTCGATAACAGTACATCCTAAACTCCAGATATCTGATGCAGGCGTGGCACCGGATAATTCAATTATTTCTGGCGCCATCCAGTACGGTGTTCCCACCACTTGAGCCTCCTTGTCAGGCCCGCTCAGAGTACTTGTAGAAACACCGAAGTCGGCGAGCTTTACTTTGCCGTCCTTTGTAGTCAGGATATTGGCTCCCTTGATATCACGATGAATAACACCTTGGTCGTGTAGATACTGAAGGCCTTGCAAAACCTGGGTCATATATACGCCCACAAGGTTCTCTGGGAACTTGCCGTATGCTTTGCATATCGAATGGAGAGAGCCATTCTCGCAATACCTGAAATCCATGTAAGTTTGTTTCCCAGCACGACATAAATCCATGAGCGGCATAACATACTCCAAAACAATATTTAGGCAGTCTATCGACTTGACAAAGCCGACATACTTGACGATGTTGTCGTGCTACAACCATTGTCAGCCCCGCAAGAACTGCCTTGGGCAGCCGGCCCATAACTTTGGGGCGAGTCTTACATGTAAGTTCTTCAGCAGATCGATCTCGGCCTAAACAAAAGTCAGCATTCTATCTTCCACCGACATCTGGTCGCACCCACCTCGATCATGCGCAATTCGCTCTTAGGCAAATTGACGAGCTTGATTTGCTTGACCGCAACCGCCTCGCCGGTACCCCAATGGATCGCTTTGTAGACGGCGCCGAAGGCTCCCTTGCCCAGGCATTCTCCCAGGCGCTATTACACTCCGTATTAGCTTGTGTGCCTGGCGGAACCAATACTTGCCAACTGCAAGTTAGGTATGGGCTCCTTTGTTCTGTACGTACGTAATCCTTCAGCCCTGGATCCTGAACCGCCCTGTCGCGACCACCGCTTCCTTTCCTCGGAGTACCTGAGTGTCGAACCGCCACAGCAGGTCTGCCATTGGCGGCATGATACTGGCGCTCACCCGTGGATGAGGTAGACGGGTTCGAGGAATGGCCCGAGGAGGGCGCCATGACCGGTTGTCTTCAACGCTTCTTCTAGTAGACGACTACTCGCGGCTTCGGCGTTACTGTGCTTCGGCGAGACTGGTGGGCTGTTCGAGGGCACACGGCGGCGGGAACTGCGACTGCGAGGGGCAAAGGAAAAGGTGGTCGGCGACATGAATCAAGTGCTTGTCCCATTCCAGCTCGTGCAGTCTGGAGTTTCCCTCTCGTCTTTTCGTGGTTGCGTTTTCGTTTCGGCCGTCCAGCTACTGGCGCCAACGGGTAGGCCAAACCAATCAATGGGCTATACGGTAACGGATACAGTAGGAGAGGATAGTCCTGAGTTTCGTTTCGTGGGGTTATGCAAGGCACGTTGCAGCAGAAAGTCTGTTGGATGTGTCTGGTGTGTCCGTCTACATGTACATTTTCAAATTTAGCTTGGCTTCCGTGCAATTGTAAATTCAGGCGGCAAGTGGGAAGAAGCTTGTGGTGCGTTGGACAAAAGTGCCATCTTACCACTCACGGGCGTTGCTTGCGTTGCGTTGCTTGCTCGGGCACCAATCACTTTGTCACCAAGTCCCGATCGTAGATTAAGTGCGGGACGGGCTTCCCTGTGCCTGCGCCCTGTACCAGAATAACAGAGAGAGCGAGTGAGGGCACTGCTGATGAGGTCTGGCGCAGATGCAAGGAAACGCGCCGGTTTCCAAGTGAGAGTGGGAAAGTGTGGGGAGGAGACGGGCGGGAGATCAGCTCACTCACTCCCAGGCAGGGTAAGCAGGCATGTAAATGTACTTCAACATTGAGCGGCTTCATGCACCTTTCATGCTCCTTCTCAATCTCCCCCAGGCTAAGCATACATACATAGGTAGGTCCAATTGCACATCTGATCAATGTGTCTGCCATCCCACTTCCTCTCAGTCAGTACACTGATGTATACCAGTGTCTCTAAGCAAGCATGCTTGTGTAAAGGGACTGGAGTCGTAACCTTCGTAGCCATGGGATCGAGACATATTGATCGATTGATGATATCCATCCACGTGAAGCTACTGCAACTTAGTACACTGCTTTGTTAGTCCCAAATATCGGCGAGGCCGGCTGCGTTGGTGTTGATTTGTTATTGTTTCAACTCCCAGGGCCGGTTATTCTAGTAGCCAGGCAAGCCAGGTCCGGGCATGTCCTCTAGGGCTCTACATATGGGCATTACCGGCCCACTAGCGGGGGTTGCTTATGCTTCTTATCAGCTTGCGTGGTCCCAGTCCCCATAACACACGATATGCCTCTTTGGGCTTCAGTGTTGCTCTATGTACGTTAGGTATGTACTTTGGATAGACTGATCAATTGCGACGGCACGAGTAGTAAAATAGCCAGCGCATACGTCATTCAGTCGACGGGGTCAAGGCCGTACCACTTCCTCGTATCTATCATATAGGACAACCAGTGCCTTAAATGACTAAGTAGGTCAGGAATCCCACGTTGCGTGCTCACTTACAGCCACATGAGGCTGGATACCTTAGAAGAAGAGTGGTTTGGTTTAAGCATCAAGTTCAGTTGACCCCCATGTCTATTCTGTTCCATGGACAACTTCTGCAGGAGAATTGGAAAGCTCACAGAATCCTGATAGGAGACTTGGCAGGTTCTCATGGGCTAGCGAACAGGTTGGCAATTGGGCACTAAAGACCGCCTTTCTTTAGGCTACCTGAGGCTACCTAACAGAAATGAAGCATATCAGAGTCATATAACCCCTTTGCAGACTCCTCATTTGGCCGCGACTCCAACGCTCCCATCAAAGAGTCATAAATCACCAAGGGCAACTACTGAAAAAGCTTTTATCTCCAGATGCACCCGACGCCGACACCAAAACTGGTGTAATGGTTTCTCCAAGATATACACATGTTTGTACAGCCCAACGTAGCATAGTACTGGGCACTCATCTCTCCTGTCCTGGGGATTCTGCCTCGGCCGAGAGCCGATCATGTCCTCCGTCAACGGACTGGCGTATTAAAGCGGGAAAGCAAAACTTCAAATCGAGTCATCGCCCATCACGAATGAGCGGTTGAGTCCGGCAGCTGCCCACCATTGATCCGGTATGTCTTGCCGAGAAGCTAGACCCTGCACAATGCGCTGCATGTCAGAGAGCCATTCAAGTCTTTCTGCCCCGCCGCGGGCCGGCGGCAGAGCTTCAGCGACCACATCCGCGTAGGATCGACTGCTAGGCGGTATTGTACGTCTCGAGGGTCCCGTGCGCTGTTCCTCGCCCTCCCCATCAGATTCCGAATCATCAGCCACAGGTTCGCAAGGGAGCTCCGCGGTCTCGTCCGGGTTGGTTACAGAGGTGTTCGCTGAACTAGCCGTTGTCTGGGACGTGGCTACTGAAGCCGTTGTGGAGGCAAAGGACGATCCCACGCTCGGGGGCTGGGGGTCGGGGGTTAACGTCGATTGCAAGGTATCCCAAACACTGCTGTCTTCCGGGCTCAGACTCCGATCACGGTCGCCTAAGCCGTCATATCGAACTGAGCGCCATGTGCGAGGCCTCGCGGAAAACTCTCGGCGCATCCCGTTGCGCATTACGGTGGCGGCGGTATTCTTCGAGATATTCACCGGGGTCAGGCACCTGCGACCGGCTTGTACGTGTGCCAGCTCCCGAAGAGTTGGTCTCCCGTGAGCGCTGAGTGAGACGCGAGGCGGAGGGAGGAGAATTATGTGATTGAACGTTGTACAGGGCAGGGGAATTCGAAGAGGAAGCATTAGCTTCTCGCTAAAAAATTTGTCAACACAACGCTCCAGATACAGATTTCCAGGACTACTTACGAGGCGTGATCTGTATAGAAGCGAGCCTCCATTTGAAAGGTTCACTACCTGTCCCCAGTTCGTGCTTGCGAGATCGGGGGTAGACTCGTTACTCCATGTAACGTAGCGTGGCTCGGGCCCATCAGCTCTCAAGAAACTCTCCTCATGCTGAATGTTTGTATCCGGATGAGGAAAAGGCCTCGAGCGTAAAGCCTCGCGCCGGTCACGTCTGTCACGGTGGTCTCGCACTAGGCCGAGGATGTCATCGTAGGCAGAGGGAGAATGTCGCGAAGAACGCAGAGCATCTGCACTAGGTGACGCGGTCCCGGATGCACGACCATTAGACTCGGGCTGGGTTAGGCTATCCTCGTTGGCCTGCAGCGCCGCAAGTAGCCGAAGGCGATGCTCGCGAGTCTCGTGCAGCTGGCGACGACGTTCAGAACGGCGGATGGGGGATCGCGCATGAGCAGGATCCGCAGAAGTCTTAGCCAAAGGCTTCGACGTAATGTCGGACTCGACAGGGGCGATAAACAACCTGGGTATGGCACATTAGCAAGTGGCGCGCAATAGCTGCGGTGAAACACGGTTGGCTTTTGACTAAAAGCGACGCGATTTCCATGGCTGAATTGTGGTCAATACAAAGCTGCTCCCGGATAACCCAAATGACGTGACATCTAGAGATACACCAAAAGGGCGCGCAACCGACTCGCGCGTTCGCAAACTTACGGTAGACCCATATTTGGGGGTGATGTGGTGGCAGATGAGGTAGAAAAAGAGATGGCTGGTGCGCGCGTGTGCGTATGCGTGGCAACGGGGATTGGACAAGGCCAGATGGAATGACGATGGCAAAACAAGAGGATGGAGGATGAAATTGCCTAGTCGGAGTGCCGAGGAAATAGATCCGATGGCGCGAATGATTCAAATTCGGTAAGGGAAGGGAAGGGCAACAAAGAGTATCGAAACGAATGCGCGCGACGGGATGCGACAACAGTTGAGTTGAATGATGGGTTTGGGATATATCGCGTGTGCCGGGTCGAGTTTGATGGACAATTGACGATGATGAGGTGCCCGGTCCGGATGCTAACGAGGAATTGGGAGGAATTATGGACTGGGGGGATCTCTCAGCCTTTCTGGTGGGCTTGCTGGTTGCTTCTTTGGACGGGGCGGGTGTCGGTTGTGGAGGAAAACAAGAGCTTGAAGACGGGACTGAACTCAAGGCGAAAAGGTACTTCTTGACTATGTAAGGTTTCGGTAGTCAGGGGAGCAAAGATATGCCAACGTGCTCACTGGAAGGAACAGGCAAACGCGTGTCTCAGTGAAATGAGTGTCTCAGTGAAATGAAAGAGACAGCAATGGGCTTGAAGGGAGTCCAGCGCGTTTCATAGGCCGACGTGAGGTTATTATATCATGCCAATCCTGAGGCCCAGTGCATCAATACATCAGAGAAGATATGAGAAATCCATCCGTCCTGTTGTTCATTGGCAGTGACATCCTTTAAAACTTCAATGACATGGGAAAAAAGGTAGACGATCTGGTCCGTGCGGCCTCATGCTTGGCAAGGGCCATTGGGCCGGGTAACTGGTGAGAGTATCATGCAAGCTCTCCAACTAGCAAACGACTGGCTGAGGTGAGTCCAGACTTTTGAGTATGCACGAAACTCCATATCTTCCAGCCCATCCGGACACATCAACTATGCTAGTTCACACTTCTGATGTGAGTCATCGGCCTCAGCTGCCCAGCAACGACGTGTCCCTAGCAAAGGAAAACCACCAACTGCCCACAAGTTCTCCTATTTCTTGTTTCGAAATAGTAGCTCAAAAGCGCATACCTCTTCTTTCCCTGAGGTATGGTACCGCCTCGGCTCAACCATGAAGACTTACATCCCCACTATATCCGTAAATAACCCCGCCAATCCCGAGGGACCCACGATTCCGACGACTCGGGATTGTACCTGCCTCACTTTATTATCCTTTAACGTACCATGATCAGACTAGAGTGCAGGAAGCGCGCCAAGAAGAATAGTGTCTACAATTACCTAGTTATATACCTATTTGTATAGAATTATCACTGCCTAAGTATCCATTATCCGAGGAAACCTCCAACATGTCTACCACTAGCCCAATGGGTGTCTCGTCCAGACAGCCTCCACATGTCTCCAAGACCACCATTCCCGTGGCCGGCCTCCTGGTCGATGTGTATGGCCTAGAAGAGCTCCCCATGGGGGCCACGGCCATCTCCTGTCTTTGGCTGCACCACGGGCGCTTGGGTAACAAGAACGACATGGCAACCTTCGCGGCTCTGGCCCTCTCGGCATGGCACGCCCGCGCCAACAACAGCACCACCTCGTCCTCGTCGAGAGGCTTGATTGCCGTGGCGTTCGACGAGCGAAACCACGGCATGAGGTTGGCTCACAAAACGTCCAATGATGCGTGGCGGGACGGCAACAAAACCCATGCCCAAGACATGTTTGGCGTCGTCACCGGCGGGGTCGTCGACATGGCCCACTTGATGGATGCCCTGGAAGGCTACCTCTTCGGCAACGGGACCAGCAGCCCGGGCAACCTCCAGGCGGCGCTCGGTTCCCGGAAGCAGGCCGGCCTCATCGACCAGCATCTGGCACTCGGCGTCAGTCAAGGCGGTCACACTGTATGGCAAGCCATGTTCGTAGAGCCGCGGCTCTCGGCCGGAGTCGTAGTCATCGGCTGCCCTGATTATATGGGTAAGTTCTACGCCGGGCACTCGCATGGATTTATACTGACTATTATCTGTAGCGATTATGACGGATCGTGCGCGTCTAACTAAGCTACCCACCTATTCGGCGGCAGACAACGGCGCATCTTTTCTGGGGAGCAGGGACTTTCCACACGCTCTGGTTGAAGCATGCAGAAAATATGACCCGAAAGGGATCCTGTTTGGGACTCGGGAGATATCAGTTTCACCATCTGATGTAGAAAAGGAGAGGCTCGGATTCATCATGGACTCGCGGCTAGCCGGGAAGAAATTCCAAGTTCTCTCTGGTGGTGTTGACAAGCTGGTTCCATACGCTCTGGCCAAGCCGTTTCTCGACTTCCTCAAGACGGCAGTCGAGACCTGGGACAAGCAAGCGAACATCTCGGTCGAAGATATCGTCTACCCTGACGTGGGCCACAAATTCGACGATGTCATGATGAAGGACGCAGTGCGCTTTATCATAGATACAGTCTCTGAGGCCTAGGTCAGACAGGCTTCGACTGCAAAGATATAGCGGGCTGTTATCCTAGTTCAGCTCTACACGAAATAATAGACCAAGGCTGGGTTTCGCTAGGATTCAGCACTTCTTCCCCGTCATCTGCCACAATTGTCTTGACACCACTTTGCGTCCGTGCCTGGACCGAGTCGAATAAGGCCTGAGAAACGGCCCACGGGTTCCTTTTTCTCCTCTTCTCAGCCAGAGTACCCCCAACACCGTGCGGGTTCTCCTTCCACTCCGCGATTGCCTGGGAGACGCCCCTCATGGCCGCCTCGTTCGTCCCGTCGGCCATGCCAGGCGGGTCGATCCCGACAAAGTCAACGCGGTTCAGGGGATAACCCAGGGCACCGCAGTGGCAGTCGACCAGGCGCTCCCGCTTGAAGGCGTGGCTCACGATGGTCATTTTAGCGGGCCAAGCAGTTGCGTTGCCGCCGTGGTTTTGCCAGAACAGGAGAAGGGAGAACAGGACGTTGTAGTACGAGTCTAGCGCCCGAGGCTCGCACAGTATTCTGTCAGTTGCGGCTTTGGCTTCGATGATACCGAAATAGTTGTTCGCCGCGGCAATGTCTTCGTAGCTTCGAGCTTCAGATAGCTCTGTCTCTTTACGTGTTGGGCCCCTGCGATGGCTGTCAGTCGAAGTAAAAAGTAGGGGTTGTTCTGACTATTATTCTGGTATGGTTGCTGCTATGTATCGGCAGAGACATCAAAGCCACCTCAGAGCACTCCACGAAACATAAGAGCCTGTTTCGCCTCTAGGGCCTTCTACCCGTTCTCTGCCCATAGCACTGACATCTGCGGGCCCATGGAACTCTTCCCAATCCGCGTTCTGTTCACACAGCTATTCATTGGAGCAGAGCCCCAAACTAGACTTGACTCACCCTGAAAACATGAGCACGGAGTCCGGATCCTCCCGCAAGACTCGCAATCCCGCATTGATGTGTTCAATGAACGTGGGTGTCTCACCGGCCTGGAACCCGGCAATCAGCCACTCGGACTCGTCGAAGCCCCGCTCCGGCCCGCCGAGCCAGATGCCATGGCAACACACTATCACGAGATGGGACGGCGGCATGACTTCCTCCCTCGACGACGGTGGCTTCGAGGTGGTATTCGGGACTTCCGGAGAGTGTGAGAGAAAGAGACAAAAGAAAATTTTGGTTGTTGGATCCGGCAATGCACTCCCTAGAATGGGAATTATGTGGGTAACTGATTTAAATCATGTGATCTACATAGGTATCTACAGGCCCAAAGTGCATCCCGTAGCTAGAAGCTTCTATACTCGAGTATAGGAGGTGTGCTTACCTCATGTAGCTAAAGAAACGGCCTTGCGGTCTTGAACTTGGGTGATTTCAGCATGTCGATCGTGACCTGAAGAACGAACAAGTTCTCATTGGAAGAGCAGTACTGGATCGTACATTTTCACAATCATCCGGTTAGCGATGGCTATACTATGTACAGGCAATGTTTCCAACTGAGCCAACTTTCTTCGACAAGAGCAGATTGATGAGAAATGGATAAGTCGCACCAACTGTTCAATCCTCTTCAATATCCTCGATAGGATCCCCATCGAAATTTGGAAGTTCTCGAATACTCGTCCTCCCATCCAAAGCCTTCTTCTTTCGACGACCCTTGCGCTTATTGCTCTTTGTGGTTTCCGGAAATTTCGGAGGCAGCATTTGCATATATCTGGATTGGTCTGACTGTGCATGTTTCCCGATGAATGCTTGGGGTGCTGTAAATCGATGGCGCTGTTGGGTATCTTTGCTGGTTTCGGAGGCCTCAGAGGTCGCCATCGTTGCTTTGGTAGTCTCTACGTCTGAAACCACTGTTTTATTTACCGAGTTATTGCCATCTGATGATGGAAAATCATCAGGAGTCGTACCATCGACACTGTTGCAAGTGGTGCTCGTTTCGAGATGTTGGTTGGTTGCAGAAGGTGAAGTGTACACAGACCCGTGAGTAGCATTGCGGCTTGCGCTCGTGACTGTCGCAGACGCTACGCCGTCGCTACTTGCTAACGACGTATCAGCAGACACTTCTGGTGAATTCACGCTGCGTCGAATACTTTGTGAGTATTTGAAAGAGGCTTCCGTGCTGCTTATCTCCTCTGGGCTTTTCGATGGCCGTATTTCGCGAGCAGCCAGTCGTGTAGCTTCTTGCATTGCGTAACGTTCAAACCCGTCACTATCGCTGTCAAGAACAAACTTCATCCAAGCCATGTTCTCGTCTATGTCATTTTGGACCTTTGAGTCTCTAGGCTTGTTTGTAACCAGAAATACAGCTTGTGATTTGGGGAGTTGTGCCTCACGCGTGTCGCCGTCACAGCCACTTGCCATCGCGTTGGCTGCCATGGCACGATGAGGTTTGCGGGATGTGCTCGCTCCGTCGTCTTGTATGCGTGCACTTCCAGTGAATACTCTACCCGGCTCATTACTTTGAACCATCATCTCGCTGATGCCCGGGCTTAGAACCGGAACCACATGTGGGCTATTCAGGAGAGAAGAGCCACGGGTCAACGGAATCAGGTGATCAGAAGAATCCACCAGTGTCTTCCATTTCTCATTTTCGGCAATATCCATGGCATCTGGCCTGGACGTTGGCTGTCCAACTTCGACTTCCAAGCTCCCTGAGTCCAGTGACACTGAAGGTGACCAACGTAAAACCTGGAAATCATCAGCTCGCAGTGGAGCAGGTTGCGCGAGGGTCAAAGAAGCGTATGCAACGCGCGCTGCGTTGGACTCGGATGAGTTGTTGCTTGAACTAGTCACTTCCAGAGGTCTCCGAAGTTCGCGTGCACTACGGTGACTATTGTCTCTCCATTCCATGCGATGTTCGTCCGCAGAGCGCGAAGACGACTTCCGACAATGACGGACCCAGTCGTCGCGGCAGCTTGATCCATGGCTTGATTCGGAAGCCACAGTAGAGATCTCGGTTGAATTTCCACGGTCAGAACCAGCCGGCCGTCTCCGAGTGCTCGGGGGGCTGGAACCATTCCCAATGTATGTATCCTGGCTCCCAACTTGGACTTTAATACGCTGGATAGCCGGTTGCAATCTCTTATCACCGTCCTTGTAGCGAAGGGGTTTCGCACGGTTCACAGGTCGCTCGCGTACGAAGACCCGGGACTTCCCAGCTGTGCCCTGTTCCGTGTGATCTGTGTTGCTCCATACTCGACCCGCGCGCATTTGCCCCGGGAATGTGAGCTCCAGAGGTTGCTGCATGGTCAAGCCTGCCCAGTCTGCTCTATCGAGAAGCTTTCGCCGCTTCTCGCGAGAAGCACGCCCCGGGGTAGCTTCTGCTTTGCGTGCTGTTCGATTTGCGCTGGGCTCGTCCCTTATAACTTTGGGCTTCGCAACGAAAGGGTCATGGTGGTGATGCTCCTCAAACTGATCGTGAAGCGGCTGTTGGCCATGATTGACCTTGAAACCTACTCGCGTTGACGGAGAGTGATGTTGGTCCTCAGACGAGTAGGGTTCACCGTGCTCCGGAGAGCCGACATGTATTGGCGGCTGCCTGGCGATGGGCGAATTCAGGAAAGAAATACTGATGGGGCTTTGTCTGGTTCCGCCATTCATCAAACGACTGCGTGCTTTGACGAAATGTTGCTTTTGTAGTTTGAGCACTTCATTTTTCGCGGTTTTGCCGCGTGAGTGGCGAGCGAGGTTGCCTTCTGTCCAGTTCATGCTGTCACCGAGAGTCTCGTAGAGCCTTGTCCGCACTCTGGTTAGGATCTGTGTATTGCCAGATCCAGATAAACGAGGGAGGATAGGTGCATGACAAACTTGAGGGCCGGTCGAAATTTCTGGATAATTAGGAATAAAACATCTGAACGCATAAGAATACACTTGAAAATAATAGTACGGATACGAGTCACCAGACGTATATTCAAGCTGGACGCGATACTTTGCTGGATTCGGCTGTGTACCTCTCTATTCCAATATGATAATTGAAGTTGTCAAAACTCGCTTTGGGGCGAGAATAGGGTTGGAGGTCCTTAGCTAGCAAGTTGGATTGCAGGAATGAACGACCTTGATCGCACCTGCCTATGGCAGCTTCAATCAGTCACTAAGTCGGTGCCGGCTCAGCGTCAAGGAAGCTACGACCCATCAGCTTTTCAACGATCTGATATCACCTCGGTTATCCCCTCAGCCGAAACCGTGAGGGCAAAAGCTCAACTTGATTTTCCTATTGCTCGCCGTGAATATCCCAAAATGTCCAAGGAACAAGGTGGTTTGTGTTTGAATTGTGGCATACAACAGGGACCTGGCCTACAACTCACCTGGTTTTAATTCAAACCAGAGCCGGCATATCATATTGTATTTTGCCATACTTGTACCGTACTTTTTGAAGCGAGGATACTCTCACGTCGTTGCTGACCCCTTTCTTTCCGAAAGCATTGCCAAAGGCTGGGATAAGTTGCCGAGGAAATTGGCGGAAAGCAACATGCTGAGAACAACGAATAATCCGCTCTGTGGCGTCCGGTTTCGCACTCAAGTCGATATGTAATGAAAATTCAACACAGGCTGTGAGGCCAGGACGGAAAGCATCATGGCGGCTAAAACCAAATCGAGACGAGTAGACAACACAATTATGAAAGAAGTCAAATTGGCCAATGGGATTCTCACGATAAGACAGGGCTTATGTGCCAGATTCGACCTCGTTTCCCGCTGTGGGTGGCCGCAGTAGCGCGATGCATGAGGTAGGTCTAGCTCCATACCTCGCCATATCGAAACCCTGAGGCATACAGCATATGTCGGTTTTCAGCGTGGTGGTGTGGTGTCGGGCAGGCTGGGAAATTGGCCAGACCCATACCGTCGCCTTCAGCTTCCGTGTGTGTGTGTGACATGAGCGCGATGCACTACGACGTAGCCGAAAGATAGTAGTCATACCCATCACCAAACGATTTGCTAATAATCGCCTAGGTAGTGTCGGAAAAGTTGGGGTAAAGGTTGGGGGCCCCGGCGATATGGAATTTCATACATGCCTTAGTAAGGAGGGATCTGTTCAGATGAAGGAAAGAAAGAAAAAAGCCCATAGGACCGGCGCTACTATCGCGCGCGCGGAAGGCTTTTGACTCGTCACTCCATACATACCTCCTCGCAGGAGATATCAATTGCATGCGAGCTGGGCACCAAACTACAACTATTGAGCTTCGGGTAGGATATTCCGTCGATGTAACGAGTCTGAGCCTGTGCCGCATGTCTGGGGAAGATGCAGGGTCTCATCCCACGAGATCTTCCAACCCCCCCCCCCCCCCACACGTCATCGTTCTGGCGTACTGGATTGCACCGCGCTGGCAAAATGGCATCGCCTGGACTCTTTCCTCCAAGGCTGACGATCCCCGGTGTTTCCATCAGACTGCCAATACCTTTTTTTTGGTTTGACATTATCGTTAATGACTTGGGATCGTGGCTTGTCACTCAAGCTCCCAGGCCCCCGACCCTAGCTGCCTAGAGTATTGCCACCCGGCTCAATCCGGAAAGCTGGGGAACGACAATATCACCGTGATCTCTTCCCAGGGATCCTACTGATGCTAATGAAAAAAAAAGAACGACGAAAAAAAGCCCAACAACTATCGTAATCTGATGGGTTAGAGCGGTGAAGTCGAAAACACGCCAAGTTGGCGCAGCGTTTGCGTTGGACAGGCTATATGTCGTACGAGTTGACGCAAGAAGACCATACTGGTTGATGCAGGGCGAGTCGCACTCAAGAGAGCCGCCGAGTGGAATTAATTTGGCATCATAATATGAAGTTGCGGTGTTGAGCGCCACCCCCCGAGGGCCATCGTCGGCTTTATCGCTACTACTACTACTACTATTAGTGCAACACGACAAAAAGCATTGGGCGTTGGACTATGTAACCTAGGTTACTTGGGTTAGTATACTCCAGGATCTAGAGGATTATAGCCCCTGCAACTCAACAACGACGAGCATGCGATCGTTCACGATATCTTTTATCTGCCCCTGGGAATCGGCCCTAAGGAAATGTACATGATGTCAACCTGCATCCATTTGCCGGTACAGGAAAGCTCTTCCAAGAAACATATCACGGGGCCAAACCTGACGTAGCAGTAAATGGATATCGAGTTCATGGGTCTCCGATGGTAAAAGCTCAAGGTGCTGAATACGACTGTACTTCCATGACTTTGACCGGTGTCCGTCCTCTCGTGTTCCCTCTAGCTTGCTGTGCAAAACGAGAACGGCCTCCCGCTCGTGGCTTGGTAGCTTGGTAGGTATGGACAACATAGGCGAATACAAGGATAGGGGGTTCCGCTTGTGGAAAGCAGGGAGAACTACTTGTACAAGCGCATCCAGGCGTGGTAATGGGAGCCCCGGCATTGGTTGATACCGTTACTACTGTATGCTACCATGTTTACAGTGCCTTTATTTAGAAATAACGGGTTGTTTTACTTGAGAGGTTTACTCGATTTGGTTGCTGAATCAAGGAGAAGCACGGAGCCATTGGGCATTAATTAGTCAACGGGATGGACCTGGCCCACGACAGATTTCCAGACCATGCCTCATCCCATCAGTCCGGCAGGACCTGGATCTGCACTCCGGATCTTATCCTACGGATACAGTAAATAATACTCAGAAAGAAGCATAGTACTTGCATACTTCTGCTCTGCATGGTGCCTGTCGATGAGAACAAAGCTGAGATCGAATGAGGGAGCGTTTGCTCATGGCAACGGGCCCTCTGATTATGAGCATCGCAGCAGTTACTATATGTTTGGTAACAAACATTGGCAGTATCCCCTAGAGTGTTAAATATACGAGAAAGAGTGGAGAATTAGCAGTATAATTACACTCCCCTTTATATTATTAACTATTTATAACTATTATTAATTAATATATAAAATTTATATTATTTTATATTATTTTAAGTAATTTTATTCTTAAAATAAATTTAATTAATATTTATATACTTTAAACTTTAAATATTAATAATAAAATATTAAAAAAACATTAAATTTTTTATAATTATAATAACTTTAATACTTTTTTAATTAAAGAGTATTATTTTAATAATTACTTATAATAAATTTAAACTTTTTTATTTAATATAATTTATTATTAAATTAATTATATTATTAAGTTAATTACTTTTTAATTTATATAATTAAACTTTAATATATAATTTCTTTATAATTATAATATTAATTTAATCGAAAAAAGATAATATTATTATTTACGGCTAGTTTACGCTAGTTATAAATATTAAAACTAAATACGATATTTTAAATAAAAATATATAAAATTTCAATAAAACCGGCTTTATAATAAATAAAATCGAGTTAATACTCGTTATAATACGCGTTAATTATTATAAAAAAGCGAAGTTAATTTAATTTAATAATTAAGAATAATTAAGAATTATTAAATATATTAATTTATAAAATTAATATATTTCGTCGTTTTTAATCGTTTAAAGCTAATATTACTTAATAAAATTAATTTCGCGAATACGACTTACCGAGTAATTAAGTAATTAAACCGACTTTTAACGGCTAAATTAATAACGAAACGAGCTTAAACTAGATTTAATATTTCGATAAATATATTAAAGCGCGGATAAAGGGCCCTTATCGCCTCTTAATATTAAACGATTATAAAAGCTATATTTTAGCCGAATTCGAAAAATATTATAAAAATAATAACATTATTACGCTTAGTATACCTCTTTATTTTTATTTTTTTTCCTTTAAATATAGTGTTTTATTTATCGTTAAAGCGTATTTATTTAAAAAAAAATTCGAGCTATTTATTAAAGCGTTAATAAATTATATTACGAAGTTAAAGTTCTTTATCGCTTTTAAAACCGCGTATTTTATTATTTTTATAGAAAATAATATTAAATTTAAATTTAACGCATCTAGTTTAATATTTTATTACTTAAATAAAATAATTAATAAGTTAAATATATGTCTTTAAACATTTATATTTAACTCGTCGCGTTTAAAAACGGTTAATACTTATAACTTTTAAACGTTATTTAACTTTTAATAAATAATTAAATACTTTATTTTTATTAAAAATAAAGTTTTTATTTATTAAAAAAGTTTTCTAATATTAATTTTAAAATATTATAAATTAAATAATGAAAAATATATATATAATAATTTATAAAATAACTTTTATAAAAAATTAAATATACACTTTATAAAAAACTAATTTAGTATTTTTTAATCGTTAGAAAATTAAAAAATCACGCTTTTAATTTAAAAGAACCTTTATTATATAAGAATCTTAAAAGTTATAAAACGAGAAGGTAAAAAAGAAGCATTTAACACTTAATAAATATAAAATAAAGGGTTTATTAAAGTAAAAGGCGACTAATAAAAGGCGCTGTGATATTTATAACAAGACAAGTTATAATATGTGAATATATAAAAAAGATATAAAATTACATAATAAATTAAATAAAAAGTAATTTTAATTAATTTAAAGCATTAAAATTAAATTAATTTATATAAAAGTAATAAAATATAAAAAAATTATTTAATATAATAATAAATTATAGTATTTCTATTATATAAGTTATTATTATAAATAATAATATAAAGTTTAATATATAAAAGCTTTTTTTATTAAAAAATTAATAATAAAATTAATATATATAATTAAAAAAAAGTTATTATTATTTATATAATATTAATTAAAATAAAAATATTATTAATTTTTAATACTTTATTAATAATTTAATATTAAACTTTTTATAATTTAAAGATTTAATTAATATAAAAGCTATCCCCACTCTTTTAATATATTTAACACTTAAGGGGATACCACTCACTAGACAAGACTATATACTAGCATAGCGCAGTTCTAACTATGTGCTTCCCTCCACCCCACCATTCTCCACCGAAAAGAAGCGATGGCCCTTGCATGCACACACAAAAGACAGCCCGGCCGAATCCAGCCCATCCCACATCAAAGCCTTGGCGGTGATTGGCCCACTACGGTCTGGGTGTACCCCTCCACACCTCGCGCCCACGCAGCAACTTCAAGGTCTGCCATCCGAGTTGGAACGATTGAAGAAACGGCCAGCACGGGGGGCTTGGTGTGGTTGGATATGATAGTTTCTTTTTGCTCCCGTTGGCTGAGCAAATTTGGCAGAGGGTGAAAGGAGATAAACAAAGAAAAGAAAAAGAGGCCAAGCACAGACAAAACCGCCCATGTTAGCCGAGTGTACCCTATGCGATAGGTAAGTACATAGGTGCTACCACAGTCGACAGGATCAACTTATCACGGTTCGATGTACCGCATGCGAGGATAGAAAGTATGTCGGTACGTATGTAGGAGGAGGACCAGGTTACTTAGCTGACCTGACCTCTAGAATCAATGCAATGACCCTAGTCCAAGACCCCGTCGTTTCTGCGAGTTCCTTATCTCTGTTGTGCCACCTATCTGGGTCCCCAAACTTTGTAGGTGAAAGGCAGTTTCTTGTAATAGCCCCGACAACGGCCGATTCTATTTTAAAAGCCTCAGAGCCCCCCCGCAATCAAACATCAACACTTCTGCTTTCCTCTCCTCAACTACCTTCCTCTCGCCGCAAAATCTGCTTTTTCAGTTCAACGCAAGAACTTCCATTCATTCTCTTGAATACTCTCATCAGATCTCAATTCTCAGTCGATTCTCTTTCCCAGGACCAAACCGCAATCATGGTAAGTTCGCGCTGCTTACCTGCCATCAACCCCACCTCGGGCCACGAGCCAGCCAATGACCCTTTGCCATAACGAGATGATTTGCTAATAATTTGCTCCCACAGGCCGAGAACCAGCATGTCTCGTACACCGAGAACGTGAGCACGCGATCTCCCTTTGACCCTTCCATCGAGGCAAAGCATCCTGGGCGCCTTTCATGGCACTCGTCCCTCTTGGCTGCTTTGCCGTCCTTTCAGGATCAACAATCTCGCAGCATGAAAAATGACTAACATGGGTGCCTTCGCAGCTCATGAAGTACATGAAGCTCGACCAGAAGGGAAACGCCATGGCGGAGTACATCTGGGTCGACTCGAACGGCGGTGTCCGCTCTAAGAGCAGAGTACGTAATTTCTTTGCCTTCCTTATCTTTGCGCCAAATTGCCTTGGTTTCCGTTACTTGATTCCCTCGTGTCATCCCAAAAGCTCGGCTCGAGACTACCCTGGGTCCACTTCAACAAGCACATCTTCGAGCCTCTCCCTATCTACCCCACGCGAAAGTGGCCCAGTGTGTGTGTGGCAGACACGGGAATTCGAGGATTGCAGGGCTTGGTCTGCTGGATCGCTTTGGCTTCTCGTCATGGCATCCCTGCTCCTTTGAAGGGAGGCTAGGGGTTTCCGTACGGCCACGTCAAAGCATATCCACAGCACCAAGACTTCCGACCTTGCATTCTTGGCGGTGGTTCTACACGATGCCACTTCCCGATACCTCGCTTGTACACTCAGCAGGCGCTTGGTGATGTCGTCAGCCGGCAGGATGTTCCCTACACCTGCCCAGTGCCAATGGCATGCATTGCTCGTTTCCTGCCGTTCATAGCGTGTGGCAGGGTCGCTGGGCGTGCATCGTGGCATCTTCATCCCCTGCGAGATCTCTGTCCCGAGTGTTTAGCGCCAAGCAATGGCTCCGGCTTAGCTGACATCACGCTTAATAGACCATGACCTCTGTTCCCGAGGGCGGATTCAAGCCCGAGGATCTCCCCACCTGGAACTTCGACGGCTCCTCAACGGACCAGGCTCCTGGTGACAACTCGGATGTCTACCTGAAGCCCTGTGCCGTCTTCCCCGACCCTTTCCGAGGTGTTCCTAACATCCTTGTCCTTGCCGAGTGCTGGAACGCCGATGGCACCCCCAACAAGTACAACCACCGCCATGAGTGCGAGAAGCTGATGTCAACACATGCTTCTCACAAGCCCTGGTTCGGCCTTGAGCAGGAGTACACTCTCTTCGACATGGAGGACAGGCCCTATGGCTGGCCCAAGGCTGGTTTCCCTGCTCCCCAGGGTCCTTACTACTGCGGTGTTGGCGCCGGCAAGGTTGTCTGCCGTGATATCGTCGAGGCCCACTACAAGGCCTGCTTGTACACTGGTGTCAAGATCTCCGGCACCAACGCCGAGGTTATGCCTGCTCAGTGGGAGTTCCAGGTTGGCCCGTGCTTGGGTATTGAGATGGGCGACCATCTCTGGATGGCTCGCTTCCTTCTCCACCGTGTGGCTGAGGAATTCGGCGCCAAGGTTTCTTTCCAGCCCAAGCCCATCCCCGGTGACTGGAACGGTGCCGGTCTGCACTCCAACTTTTCCACCGAGGAGATGCGTGTTGAGGGTGGCATGAAGCACATTGAGGCAGCCATCAAGAAGCTGGAGGGACGCCACAAGGAGCACATTGCCGTCTACGGTGAGGGCAACGAGCTGCGTCTGACCGGTCGCCATGAGACTGGTGCCATCGATACCTTCAGCTATGGCGTCGCCAACCGCGGTGCTTCGATCCGCATTCCCCGGGAAACTGCCTCCAAGGGCTACGGTTACTTTGAGGACCGCCGACCCGCCTCCAACGCAGACCCGTACCAGATCAGTGGTATCACTATGGTAAGTCGGACATTGTTCGCAATCTCACCCATTAACTAGTTACTAACAGCCATTCTAGGAGACGCTCTTCGGCGCTGCCAAGGAGTAAGATGTTGATACCCTTTGATTTCTCGGTGTTTACGTGTTTGCTTTGAGTAATGGGAAATGGTACATAGAACGAATGGCTTCCGAGCATGGACAAGCTAAATGAGAATTGACACGAACTCTGATGACAAGCAAACCTACTACTCTTTCACCCTTGCTCATTGTTTTTGTGAAATGGGCAAATATCCCCAAGTGACAGTTATCCTTCAGGCTTAGACGTATTCGACTGCTCGCCAATTCTTTCAAGTAGCCACCAGTTCTTGTCGGTACCGATCCACTGTTCTTGCCTCCATCGTCTACCTAGTTGATGTGCGGTAGAGAAGTTATTACAGGGACGCACGGGTTTGAGCGGGCAAGGGGCTGGATATGGTTCCTACGTCTGTACATCAATGTAATTGTCCCATACTTGGGAGAAGTCATCCAATCCCTTTGTGGAGATGAGCAACAGTCAATGGCTTCCATATTCCCAATGCTTTCGTTGAAACACCTGGGCGATTCGTCGTGCAGAGGTAACTTCCTGTTTACTTGACACTCCCTATCCCCAGTTATCCTACCACTACCAGCTATCATATCCGTGACTGTCCCGTCGCCAGCTGTTTATCACATTGGTACTATCTGCTCGGTTCCTACCAGTTATCACGGGTCACTGGCTCTCCCTTGGCCAACTGCCCAGAGCCAAGAATAATTCAAACGAGATTTGGAAGTCAGCATCATGGTAAGAATGCACGCAGGGGACTTATTTTACTATGGGGGACTCGCTGTCAAGTCATATTCATTCCTCTAGCTATTATACAGACAAAGGCGCGAACGAATCGCTTACTAGAAGGCATTCGCAGTGGAAGCCTCCTCGAAAATCATAGCCTCCCTTGAAGGCAACTAATGTATAATGTGCAAATCCCAGACTCCAATGGTTGGTCTGATGATGTGCCGCTTTGCTCGGATGTCTCAATTGAATCAATATGTCTGTTCCCCTTACTGATTCAGGTCGGTTCCGCTCGGGGACGCCCGGCGTTCAGTCATTTATTTCTTTCCTCTTCCGCGCGAGGTAGCCTTCGTACCTTTCTTTGTCTTTTTCCGTTTCTGCTTTGAGGTCTTCTTCGAGTTCTCTTGTTCCTGCTGGACCTCTGTTTCTTCCCCGTCATCAATCGTCAAATCCCTCATGCGAGTCTCAAACTTCTCCTGGAGCTTCGCCCACGTACGCCGGTAAGTTCTCCATATGAGCTCGTTGGTTTTGGTTTTTGGGCCTTCTCTGTAGGCATCAGTGACAAGCGTAATATCCCGAGGGGCCGGTAAATTTTGCATCACCCGGCCATCCTTTGCAGCCAGCCTTAGCTTAGTCTGGTATAATTCCTCCAATTGATAGATGCCACGGTTCGTAGCTACCGTATGAAGCGGTTCCCAAGATCTCGCATCATCGTAGTATACGATTTCACATTCAATGCTGGAGCCGATTGATCTGATGTCGTGGATGATGAAATCTTCAGTCAGCAATCCCTCAGCGTCGTGTTCTCCAATCGTTCTTCCGATTCGACCATCGGAGGCATCGAAATTGGCCGTATTGCAACGATGTCGGGTTCGAGATGAGACAGTGCCAAAGTCACTGCCCAGACGGGTTAGGTGAACCCGATCTTCTCCGGGGAAGTGGATGCCAGCTGCCGCGATGCTGTTTTTCAGCTGCTCGTCTGTGACCTCAATCGCTTCCCCGTGTCTGTTTGAGGGCACCATTATTGAAGCCATAACCTCCCCAATTTTGGTGATATCGGTTCCCAAAGCCAGCCGGACAGGCTCTGCAAGACTGCCTTGTATCGCAGTACCGTCCCAGTCCGGGCCAATGATCACAACTTCTTGGACCTGCTGGATCCCAGCTATCTGATGAAAAGGGACATTACACTTGAGTACGATACGAAGACCTGGCATGCTCAGAAAGGGATATGTTTCCCTGCTTGTCCCACCTCTCACATAGCCAATTGTATCAGGACGACCCGAATAGGTGTAGGGATGTGTCTCCATCTGCAAGATAAGTCGCCGCAGGTCGTAACACTTGTGCAACAGTGGCATGACCCGGCTGTAATTACCAGCTTTCGTAAACTTCGCTCTACCATAAGGACCCTGGTGAGGGGGGTGTCGTTGTTCAATCGTAATTTCGCGGATACTGCCTCGTCGTGCCGGTGTAATAGCGGCCAGAAAGTAGTGCAATTCCAATACGCGGTGGAATTGAAAGCTGCTAATGCGATAGAAGACAGGTATGTCTTCCAACTCATGATATACCATCCTGCATGTGCGAGCTAGGTCGGTAACAGTCAAGTTCTTTGACGGCTTTTGACGAGCACGGCAGATGAACTTGTTGGAGCCTTCTGCTACCTGCCGGGGTCGGATAGTGTCGTCAACCTGGACGGCGAACTCGTAGATCATGAGCCGGACCTAAACACAGTTAGTCTCAGACAAGCATGAGGTTTCCGGTCACAGTCGGCAACTTACCTCCAGAGGAAGCTTGAAAAGGGGGATGAGGGGGATAATCCAGCATAACGTTGTGTGACAGCTAGGTAAGGATGAGGGGCATCCAGGGCAGAGATGGCAGGCATAATGAGGGATGCTGCAGAAAGTACGGCTGCTTTTTGTTGGTGAAGTGAAGGAGAATGGAGGATTGATCTCCAAGGTGAAGACGAGAAAGGTGAAAATATTAGGTTGGTGGCCACAAAGAATGCTTTTGTGTACGAAATAGATGAAATGCGAGGGAAGTGTGAAAAGGATATGATGGAACCAAATGGACGATTTATACAAATGGAAGGCAGGCAGATAGGTCGTCCCTTTCCTTAGCTTCATCGACACCTAAGAGGTATGTACCTAGGTAATGTCAATAATAATTCCGTGGGCAAGAGCATATGGAAGCCAGCATGAAGAAGTCAATTCCGCAAGTGCCACACATATGTGAAGTCTTTGCACATTGCCTTGAGTCACCACGTATAACGGCTCCAGGTAGCGTTCTAGATTCTGTATGTTTATTGTCTATAGAGTCTTGTCTATTGTGCGACCCAAAAGCACACTCAGCATTGAGACAGCCTTCGACTGATCTAGGATTGCCCAGGCGTACCCACCAATTAAGGACCTAGCACTGAATTGCTTGCTTGCACACCCGTTGCCTCTTATCGTGGGAGACATCCACTCATGACTGAGCATATGCCGTTTCCTAAGGCATCATCGCAGGTCTGCAAGACCGTTAAGGGTTGCGAGTGCAGTTGGACCCTTGGAAGTTAAAACAGCCCAGGTAGCCATCATGGTTGTGTATGTTCTCGTCTATAGCACAACACGAGTTAGCCTTGGTAATTGGTTCGAAATGCAAGAATGGCTAACTTGCTCAAGTCCTTCACAGAGTTGACGCGGCTGTTGCCGTCGCTCGACAGGCAAGAGCACTGAATGCTGGCGTAGCCTGTGAGCTTGCAGGAGCTACATCCGTTACTGAACGCCTTGCCCGAGGCAGCCCAGTTGAGAGCCCCGTCCTTGTTCTCGAAGCACCTGCCACCCGTTCTGTCAGTGGTCTTGTTTCTACATTGCCGCAGAAGTACTGCGCTGATCGGTTTCTGATATGACCTACTGGTTGAGATCGAGTTGGCTGCAAGTAGGCATCCAATCATCATTGTTGCACTTGGCAGTCAGCTGGGTTCCAGAATCCGAGAGGAACCAGATCGGGCAGTTGGAGGTGAAGTTGCCACTGCTGGAATCGGCCACGACCGACATGATCGCAAGGAACAGGGCGACAAGGATCTTGAAAGCCTGCATTTTGATGCGATGGGCAAGATTGCTTTTCGGTGTGATGGTGAGTGAGCAAAGGAAGAGGAAGGGTTGGTCGGGCTGTTCCTGAGGTGTGGGCAAGTAACTGAATTGGAAGAAGAGGTTGATTCTGAAAGCTTTATAAGTACTCGGAAATCCGGGGTAGGATTGAATAGGGGGGTGATATAGATAAGAGCAGCGTAAAGATGAATACTAATCCTGTCACTTCAAGATGGATAATCTAGCTAGCCTCGGTCAACCAACCTCATATCAAATCTGATGTAGAGTCAGTCAGCCTTCAGTAACCATCAACCACCGGCTACTCAATGCCCCATTCTTGGACCGTCTTCCCATGCTTTCAATATTTGAGCTCTCGTTGATCCATTCAACTGACTCAAAGAGGTTTAGAGCGGATGATCTCGCCCGTAAAAATGCAACACCAAAAAGTTCTGTCACGACCGAGACCGACCGACTTTCCAACTCCGTAGGATGCAGTGATGGACCTGGCCATATCGGATTTAGTATGACGCGACTCAAATTTAGCATATTTTAGGTCTCCGGAGCAAAGGCGAACTTATTCCTTTCTATCGGGTTTCCATCTGCCTGTAGCTTTCGCCAGGGTGTGCAAGCCCCTGAACTCACTGACCCCTGACGATGGACGTTGCGACCAGGCATTAGTCATCTGCATCTCGCGGTCAAGCCACCCCCGTTTTGAGCCACACCCTGCAGCAGATCGGATGGGGAGACCACCCCTGCAGGAAAGCTTGAGCCAGAGACGGCACCAAGCCAGTTCAATGTCGTCACTGTTAAGCTTCCAAATCCATCATTGCCTCCCAGCCAAAGTTCAGACTGTCTGCTGCAATTGGTTTCTGCCAATTCCCATGACTGTACTATCAGCAACACATCCGGGATGAGGCATGCCACTCCGGTACATCGCAGCCCTCCCAACACCGGCCCTATGCCCGGCGCCGCTCATGATCTTTGGGGGCCGTCCCAATCCCAATCGGCTCTTGACGCCGTCATCGTCGCAAGAATATCCCAAGCTCCGGCGTCAGAAGCAGCAGCGGCTGTTCCACGCCACAAGATGCCTGCGCGATGAAGAGATTGACCGGGCCACCAACCACTACGAAGCTCTGAAACTGCCCACGAATGCCAGTCCCGCCGACATCAAGCGGTATGTGCCTTGCGCTTCACTGTGTTTCCTCTACTACTACCTTATCATGTCAACCATTGCCTTACCCACCCCCACGGTTGTGTTCAAATTACACTACCGGACTATATTACTTTCACCCAACACTCTTACACTCTTCTGACCGACCAATTAACTAACATCATCGCCGCCGTCGCGCCCCCCTCCCAAAGCTCCTTCTACACCCTCTCCAAGTCCCATCACCCCGACCACAACCGCAGCGACCCCGCCGCCTCGCAGCGCTTCATGCGCATCAGCGAGGCCTACACGACGCTCTCGTCGCCCGAGAAGCGCACCCGCTACGACCGTGACGTGCTGAACCTGCATCACCCGCACACGTCGCACCCGGGCCGGCGCGGCGGCTCCTACAGCAGCACCGCCGCCACCACGACCAACCTGGCCGGCGGCCGCCCGGCCTCGGGCCTCAGCAAGCGCCGGAGCGCCTTCCGGGGCCCGCCGCCCAGTTTTTACCGCAGTGGGGGCTGGGGCGCACACGGCGCGAAGCGGTCCGCGGCGCACGAGAGCTCTACGGGGGGCGCATCGTCATCGACATCCCAGCAAGGGAGTAGTAGCAGCGAAAGTCACAACGATGGAACGTGGGCGACTGGCGGTGGTGGTCCAGGAGCAACTGCCGGGGGAATGGGGCCAGGCCAGGACCCCTTCAAGGGCTCCCAGGACGACGTTCCCCACTTCGACCGCGCGGGCCACGAACGGACCGGCCGCCAGACCGAGCAAGCCAGGACGAGGCGGCGCATGCACACGGATGGGCTCGATGCTATCGAGGCCGAGCGGGGACCTATGGGCATGTTCTTCGTCATCGGCGGCATTCTGCTCACCAGCTTTCTGGTGCCCTTGGGCATATATCGCGTCTTCTGGGGCCCCAAGACCAAAGAACACAAGAGAAAGGCCAAGACTTGAGACGCGGCCGGCGTTAGCCTTAATAGACCACGACTTTTACTAGACGCCAGAAATCCGCATAGCTCTGCGGAATGATAGCCAAAGAATGCAATTACCCAACCAATGTAAGATGCAGGTCTTCTATAGTGACATATTGGGAAAAGCACAAGGGTCCACATCTTTCATCACGACGTGTATGCAAAGCCAATACCACAAGTGTATCCGAATCCTCTATTTTGCACACCAGACACACCCCAGCACTAGGAGATCTATCTTTTGTCTGCTCTGAATGGTACGGAATACAATGCGGAAGAGGAAATTGGTGGCAACTAGCCCTGGTATCTCGTAACCTAAGTCAATTTACACCCCAAAACGCTCCCCCAAAAGTACATTCAATTACGTGATCACGTAAATTTAACCCTCGAAGGTGAAGCTGACGCCAACCTTGTGGGTGGCCTGGTCAAGCTTCTGGGTATCGAAAGAGCCACCGAGACCCAGGTTGACACCAGGGCGGAGGAGGGTGTTGTAAGAGATGGCGGCGACACCACGGTCGTTGATCTTGGCCTGCTTGGGGTCAGTAATTGTCGCCTAGCGGGGGGCTAATAGGGATAGAAGTTCACCTTGGCGAAGGAGAGGGGATCCAGGCGGTACTTGCTGGCAACCTCAAGACCGACGTTGTTGCCGGACTTGGAGTTCCAGGTAGCCTTGGCACCGGCCTCGACCTGGCCGTTGACCTTGTGGTAGTAGCTGGCAGCGAAGACGCTCAGGTTGTCAGTAGCGGTGATGGCAGCGCTGTAAGAGGGGGCAGCGTAGCCGACAGCGGCGCTGTAGCCGGTAAGGGCAGCCTTCTGGACGTCGTAGCCGGCGGAGGCACCAGCGAGGAAACCATCGTGGCCAACGACGGCATCGATGTTGGCGGTGGGACCCTTGAGCAGGTCGAAGAAGGCGCGGCCGTGGAAAGCGCTCTGCTTGAAGTGAAGGTTGAGCTTGGCGCTGCGAGAAGAGGTGGTGGGCAGGAAGCCGTGAACGAACTCGGCCTTGACGCCCTTGGCGAGAACATCAGCGGCCTCGACCTTGGACTCGAGGGCGTTGGCAGTGTTCCAGGTCTGGGTCAGAGTAAGGCCTGGACGGCGGATCATAGTCAGCAATTGTGTTGGGTATACATCACTGAGAAGTACGGCGAAACTGATGGGCCAGGCACGAGGTCCTGGCACCGCAATTCTTGAGACCGAGGCTGACAGTGTGGTTCCTGGCTGCCGCCGAGGTCTCTTGCGGCGTCCATTGAGTTGTTGCTTTTCCTGAGTGACATCGAGGTCTGTTGATTCTGCAGAAGATGAAGAAGAGGTGGTGGAATTACCGCGAGCCTTATCCGCCCATTTGGCCTCCATCTGTCATGACACATTGGGGTTAGCTTTGATTCTGGTAAAACTTGGGTGTTCTGTTGGGCAAGATCGCAAAGACTCCCCGGCAGAGCCAATGAGCCAAACAAGTCGACGGATGGGGTTGTTGAAGTGAGCTGTCACTTACGTTGCCACTGGTAGCCTTCTCATGGCTGCTCTTGCCGGTCACCTTGAAAGCGACATTGTTGGGGGTGTTGCTCTTGATCTCGACGGTACCGGACGACACTGATAACACATGTTAGAGGCTCCGAATCGAGGAAGAAGGATTAAGAGGCGTCAATACGGTGGTAGAAATCCTTGTTCAGGAGCTGTAGAGATATGGTATTAGCTGTGTTCAAGTCAATTGGGCAATGGGGGTTATCGCATAGGGCCGCCTTGTTGACCGACTCCAAATTTTTTTGGGCGGCCGGATAATAGCTCATCGGAATAGAGCTGCAGATGCCGGGGCTGAACTTACATCGTTGGCCGACTTGGCAATGTCAGAGAAAGCCGGGACAGACATGATGGCGATATGGAGGGAATTCCGGGGGTGGAATTTGTGGACGTAAATGGGGTATCAAGAAGAGAGATGTGATGTGAGGTGGGAAAGTGGTGAAAATGGCAATGTGGACGACCAGTGTCTGGTTTATGAAATTTGTTTTCTCCCCCCAGCCGAACAGCGACGGGACATTCAGGAACCATGCACGAATAGCAGGCGGTCCCTAGAGCATGAGCTAGCTGGGTCTCGGGCTGGGTAGGGACTAGGCTAGTGGTTAGTCGTTTAGCTGGCTGGCTCAGGTCGGCGCTAGGTCGGTCCGGGTCAATCAATCCAAGCAATCTTCAATGCAATCCTCAATGCATGGCGATCATATGTAACGGACGAGGCAGTCTTTTATTAAAGTATCAAGCCGGGGTAAACATACCTGGCAAGGGTCGCAGAGCAAGTGCCTGTCATTATGCACCCACGCATCGGATAAACTGGAAGGTACATGTATATGCATAGACGTAGTACATGTGGTTATCATCCATCCCATTGGGTCCCATTGACCACTCACTGTAGTAGATATGAGAGTACAGGTAAAGCAAGCAAGTAGCTAATATCAATAAGCACCTGTCTACGTAAATGTACCCTTAGGTGGACTTCGACAGACATAGCAGAAGGAACATGGTGCATAACAAAGCAATACACGCAACGCTTGTATATTTGTGTGCTGTACGGCTGAAAGCAATCGTTGATTCGAATCGGTCCATCCCTATAGTAAATGTACAAGCTACAGAACTCCTAGCAGTGACAGACCGCTAACTAATAAACGCAGCCCATTAACCAATACGTACCTAAGCCATCCGTCTCTCATGCTTCGGCATCATCTGCAGTAGTACCCTTCTTCTTCTTCGACCGCTTGCGCTTTTTGGACCCGCCTTCCACGACGTTGTTACTCGGCTGGGACTCCTCATTGACCCCCTCCCCGTCTTGGGGATTATCGCCAAGCGAGAAAGCCGGCCCGTCGTGCTCAGCCTCAGCGCCAAAGGTTTCGCGACGCCATTGTCGAAGACGGGCTTTCTTGCCGAGCCTCTTCTTGTCCTTGGCCTTCTTATCGTCGGGTCGGAAGTGAGCAAGCTTCTTCAACCCAACAAACTCATTAAGAGCAGCATCGTTAGGGGCCATCAGAATATCTCGTGCCGTCAGCCCGTAAGATTCTGCCCAGGTTTGTCGATAAGAGAATGTGGGCATATCTGCTCGGGACTTGGAAGGACCAGCCAGGACCTCGTGGTCCACATCCATCTTGGAGTCAACAAGAGCCTCAAGTTTGGCGCGCTCTTGCCGCGATTCCTTCTGGCTGGCCAGCTTCTCCTTCTTGCGATCTTTCGTGGTCTTCCGACGCTTAGAAGCAGGGCCATCCTCGTCCTCGTCAGCCTCGTCGGCCATCTCATCCTGGTCAACTGTCTCGCCTTCGTCCTCATCCAGGTCGATTTTCGGGAGTTCCTCTTCCTCGAAGTCGGGCACCAGATCCTTGATGTCGATGTCGTCGTCCCACTTTGGTTTCTTGACCTTCTTCTTCTTCTTAGAGTCGCCCTCTTCCTCATCGGCGCCCTCTCCCTCGGCGTAGTACTGATCGCCGAAGGTTCTTTGCATCTCTTCCTCCCATTTGTCGTTATCCCAGGCATCATTCAAGAACTTGACCCAGTCTTCCTCCTTCAACGTCTTTCCGGAGAGGCCGGCAGCCTTCTTGATCTGTTTGAGCCTCTTTTCGGCTTCCTCGACCTTGAGCTTTCGTAATCTTGCCTTTTCCTCCCGGCGCTCGCGCTTCTCGGCTTCCTTCTGCTCACGCTCCTGATCTCTTTGGCGCTGCCTGGCCGTCTTCTCTTCTCGGCGGACTGACTTGGCGGCAGCGACATCTCTGGCATACGACCTCAAGACCTCGTTACTCTTGTTTGGGTCCTCGAACCGTAGGTTGTAAGCGACTTCCCACTCGTCGGCCTTGCCGTCATCCTCTTCTTCATCCGAGTCTAAAGCTTTCCAGTTGTTGCCGGGTTGCATCCAAGCGCGTGCGGCCATGAAGTTAGACAGGTAGAGCTCGGGGTTCTTATCGGCCTCTTCGATATCGATAGTCATCGGCTTCACCTTCGCAGCTCGGGAGTGGTGAATACCGTTCTGGTTGACTTCAGCCTTGACCCTCTCCGCTTCGCCCGCCTTGGCCTTGAGAAAATCGGCGTCTTCCTCATCGTCTTCATCAGCTCCGCGAAGCTGTGCCTGGATTTCATCCCGGATAGACTTCTTCAGATCGGCTTGTTCCTGAACATAGGTTTTGGGTGCTGCTTCCTCCTCCTCGTCTGCACCAACATCTCCCGCTAGGATTCGTTGCCGGTGGTAGTCTTTCAGGGTGACGGGCTTCTCTTTTGTACTGGCAGCAGCCGCGGCCTCATCGGGAGTCTCTTCGATTGGTTTGTAGAATGTGGACTTTCCATCGTATATCCTGGGATCCTTGTTGCGAATGGCCTGTAGAGTGGCAGAAATCTGAGCATCGAGGTCTTCAGTGGCGAGGAAACCGTCCTCATCCTCATCTTCGTCCGACGAGGAATCGGATTCATCGTCTTCGCCGTCGTTTATTGCCCCTCCATTCTTCTGCTTGGTCTTGAACTTCTCTTCCACTGCGAACTCAGTTAGCTATGGCTCAATATGTCCGGCATGGTGACCTCGTACATCTCTGGCGTTCTTCGCGCTTCTTGTTGTGCTCAAATCTTGCAGCATACGCTCTGTTGACCTGAAGCTTAACTCCTCCATCAGATTCGTCGTCGCTCTCGTCGAATAACAGCTTTCTGGAAGGATGGGGCGTCGCCATATTGCCGAGCCGTCCAGTCGAAAACCGGACGTAGTAGCGATTGATTGCAGATAGACGAGTAGGTGCTGAATTGCGATCGAATGGCTTTGCCACCAAGATTTGCGCTTTCACAAGCTTAACAAATTGCTAGGCGCGCTGACTGGCTATTGGGAATTTTTTTATCTGCCGGACTCTGTAGATTGATTTCGTAGCGGGGCCCTTTTCCAAAGAGAAATTTTGGCGGTGAGAGGCGGCCATTTAATTGTCCCGCTGATCGCTAAGCCTCTTGCCGTACAGTACTTACAGTACCTTTAGATAAGCCAATTAGGTAACCTCCCCAGATGTGAGCACCTCACACCTCAAGGGTGTGCATATCAAGAGCTTTTATTAATAGGTAGGTGGTTTTCAGATCTATTAAATCACAGACACATGCACAATTTCTTATTCTAATACCAATAAACCTATTCTGCCACAACGCGCCCAGTTGTCGTGGCCTTGATAGCCTATCGAACTCCGCCAATCATGATTGAGTTGGGGTTGACGCGCATCCAAAATCTGCTTCAGAAGACACCGCAGACATGGAAGGCCATCCATGTTGCTGGCACCAACGGCAAGGGCTCGATATGTGCCTATCTGACTGCCATGCTGCGTGCAAATAACATCTCCTGCGGAAGGTTTACTTCGCCTCACCTGATAGACCGCTGGGACTGCATCTCCATCAATGATCACTCCGTTTTGGAGGCCAAGTTTCGTCATTATGAGGATCTCGTGAAGACAAGAAACGATCGGCTCCAAGCCGGCGCTACCGAGTTCGAGTTGCTGGCAGCTACTGCGTTTGAGATCTTCGAGGCTGAGCAGGTGGAAGTCGGTGTCATCGAGGTTGGCCTCGGTGGCCGGCTGGACGCAACCAACGTGCTAAAGAACAAGGCTGTGACCATCATATCCATGATTGGTTTAGATCACCAAGCAATGCTAGGAAATACTCTAGAGGAAATCGCCCTGCAGAAAGCCGGTATAATGCGGGCTGCGGTGCCGTGTGTGGTTGATGGTAGTAACCCCCAAAATGTGCTGGACGTTTTCGAATCGCATAGCAAACAGGCAGGGGCTCCTCTTATATACGCTTCACCAGAGTCCTCGGAGTTTGCGCAGTCGTTCCAAGGCACCTTCGAGCCACATCAGGCCCAGAACCTAACAGCAGCGTACGAGGCCTTCAAGCTTGCATATCCCCAGTATGCACAGTCTGCGGGTATCCTTATACCCGCCATTATGAACATGAAATGGCCGGGTAGGCTACAGACACTTGATATCACTCCTCTTGTCAAAAAGCCACGGGAGGTCCTTCTTGACGGGGCGCACAATCCGCAGTCAGCCAAGGTGCTCGCCGAGTATGTGGATAAGCATTATCGAGTCGACCATCCGCCCAGACCAATGACTTGGGTTCTCGCAGCGTCTGATGGCAAAGACTTCGCTGAAGTGTCAAAGCATCTGGCACGCCCTGGCGATGCCGTTGCCGCAGTTGAGTTCGGGCCAGTGGATGGCATGCCTTGGGTGAGAGCGATGAAAACGGATACGCTCCTCAGGGCGCTGCCTCACGAGAGCCTTTCTTCACATCATGACGCTCACCAAGATGTACTTGGCGCAATCAAATGGGCAGTAGAAACGGCTGGGGACGGACCGCTGGTTATTGCAGGAAGTCTATACCTCGTCTCCGACGTCTTGAGGCTCCTGAGAGACGGGAAAGCCTAAGCCGGTCGGGCAAGAAAGCTATAGTGTAGGTTTGCTTATACAGCTGGGTGAGTACTTACTTATTCAATCCGCCTCAACGTTGTCAACAAAACAATGCTCCTTCCAGCCTGGCTGCTGATGTATAAAGCTGTATTAAACCCTTGATTCTAAATAAAAGCGGCTGTCATAAGTAATGCTCCTTTTTAATATATTTCAAGTGTAATCTAAATACTTATTATATACATTTTGAATCTCATTGTATTAGACCCCTAGGTAATTGCTGCTCTTTCTCTCCGGATTGCATAACTGAGGTACCTGCCTGGATCCCCTCCATGTACAGCTGACGCATAGCGCATAAGCACCCAGCGTCGGGATGCGTAAAGGTACCTCCAGGGCCCGAGGCCAGGTCACTTGCAGGGAACATTAGCAGCAGTGCGCAGTCAGCAGCCCAGCGTCTAGCGCAAGGACGTCGTCATGTTACATGAAGCCAATTCCCAAACTCACCTGCCTTATCCACTCCAACTACCTGCCTGGAAAGCCTCCATGCAACCGCCAGAGCTCCCCGTCTTCTCACCATCCATTTGGCCCCGGCACACACCTTGTCAACACCATCCATACATCTAAGTTCTAACCTTGTGGTTGCCTGCGCTATTGTGATTATTGCTGTTGCATGCAAACATTGACACCACCGCCATTCACAACCACGCAACATTGACTACCACCCAAAAACCGCACGACCCGAATTGCCACAGAGACAGTAGAATAAAACATGGCTGATTCGGCGGGCGCCCCGAGACCCAGCAGCAGCGTTAAGCTAGTGCTGCTGGGAGAGGCTGCAGTTGGAAAGGTCCGTCATCTATATCATCTATCACCATCGACCGGCCGTCGTGGCACTTCGTGATTCGCTAACCCAGATGTAACAGTCCTCTCTCGTCCTGCGTTTCGTGAACAATGACTTTCAAGAGAACAAGGAGCCCACAATCGGAGGTAAGATAGACCTTCCCTCCTCCCGCATCAGAGCAGCCCCTCCAGATACCGCTACCATACGGATACATCTCGAAATGATGCGCAACGCTGAGCCACCCCGGATTTCGAGGAAATACAAGAATACTGACCGATTTTCTCTGTAATGCAGCCGCCTTCTTAACACAAAAGTGCAACCTCCCGACCCGGACCATCAAGTTCGAGATCTGGGACACAGCAGGCCAGGAGCGCTTCGCCAGCCTGGCCCCCATGTACTACCGCAATGCGCAAGCAGCGCTCGTCGTCTACGACCTGACGAAGCCGACGTCCCTCATCAAGGCGAAACACTGGGTCGCCGAGCTGCAGCGCCAAGCCTCCCCCGGTATCGTCATCGCCCTCGTGGGCAACAAGTTGGATCTGACCAACGCGTCGGCGGCGGCGGCCGGCGGCAACAGCGAAGACGAGGACGAGGAGGGCGGAGGCGGCGCTGCGGGTGGAGATGGCGGTGACGAGTCGGGCGATGCACGCAAGATCAGCACCGACGAGGCCAAGACGTACGCCGAGGAGGAGAGCCTGCTGTTCTTCGAGACCAGCGCCAAGACCGGCCACAACGTCTCGGAGGTGTTCACTGCTATCGCCAACGCCATCCCCGAGACCAGTCTGAAGAGCACGAGAGGACCCGGCGCGTCCAATGCGGTGAGCCGGGGCGGAGACGAACAACGAGTAAACCTGACCGGACCCCGGGGAGATGCTGCCAAGGACAGCTGTGCCTGTTAGTCGTGAAAGAAATCGCTGTGGTTAGTGGCGAGTTCTTCGTGGTATTTCTTATCTGTTACTGCTAGCAGCTCTCGCCAGGTCTGCGAGGATATAGTGTCTGACATTTGCATTGGGTTGTCTGCGGACGTTCTTTTTTCCCTTTTCTTTTTGTTATCGGAGTGAAGGGGAATCAAGGTTCATTGGGATTGTCTCTGTGTATGTGTCGTTACAAGCAGTACATCATGTCCTATAGCCAGCAAATTTATGATGGGTTTCTCAACATTACTCTCCCTTACAGCAGTAGTATGACACTTTGGTTGGGCGATAAGAGAGTATATTAAGGGTTGAGTAGCAAAACGACCTGGCCAACCCTTGCCAGAGTAAAGCGTTATGAACCCCCTTCGCTTCTTCCTCGCAACTCGCACATTGAGTCGTGCACAACTAGTTAGTGACTGATATGGTTGACAAGACGTGGAAGCTTTTCTCTGACGCTGAGTTCTATGCAATGCAAACGCCACCGGTCACCTATCCCCTTGCCACCCAGCTTCAAGAAGTTCGCTTCCACCTCCCCCCCCCTCCCCACCCGGAATGAGGTCAAAAATCTGCGCTATGCGACAATATTGCCATGTATGCACTTTTCGGCAGGGCTCAAGTCCAATATGTACAAATCAAACACAGAGTCGAAACCCCAAGAGCTGATGTGTCTACTATCTTCGTAGTTTAATCCCAGCGGTCGCCCTCCCGCTCTGCTTCCAACCTCCTCATCCGCTCTTCCTCGTCGTCGTACACGGCCTCACTACGGCGGCTCTTGCGGCGACGGTCACTTCCCCGGTCATCGCCGGCGTCCCGGGTTCGCTTCAGGCTCGCGAGCCCGGCGAGGCCGGCCATGCGCTGCGCTTCCTTGAGCAGACGCTCTCGGTTCCTCGCCTCGCGCTCCAACGTATGGGGGTCCTTTCCGGAGCTGCTGCTAGACGCCGCCGCCCCTTTCGAACCACTAGCCGAGGCTTTAGAAGGTCTGCGAGAGGAAGACCCGCTCTCGCGTATATGCGATTTCGACGACTTGCTGCCGGAGGAGCCCTTGGACTCGACCGCGCCGGATTTGGAGCCGGCGCCCTTGATCGACATGCCACTGCGGGGACCACTCGGTGGGTTGAAGTCCTTATCTGTACCTTCCATGGGCGTTGGAGGCTCGGCAGATGTTTTGCGGCTCCGATGACGGTATTCTCTGTCACGGTCTCGGTCTCGGTCCCGGCCACGGTGCCTTTCTTTGCGATCCTTGTCGCCGCGTTCCCTGTCTCGATCACGGACTCTGTCCCGCGATCGATCTCGATCGTGATCTTGGCGAGATCGATGGCTTGATTTCTTATGGCGATCGTGTCGGTTATAGTCGCTATCCCTTTCCCTTTCCCTTTCCCTGTCTCTGTCACGGTCTCTGTGACTGCGGTGGCTTGAGCGTTTATGTTCACGTTCACGCTCACGCTCAGGCGAGACAGATCGTGACCGGTCAGGTTTCTCATCCCTTGACAGACTCTTGTGGTCATCATCATCACGTATCGGCCGTCTACTTTTGTGTTTACGGCGTCGGTGATCCCCTTCACGTTCATCCCCAGTGGCGGATTCAGAGCGGTGACGGTGGTGTCTACGAGATTCCTTACGATCTCGACTCCGACTACGACTTCGGGAACGTGTTCGGTCTCCTTCATAGACCCTGTTTTTGTCTTCATTATGATCATGGTCTCTACCCTCGCGTTCAGGATGACGGTGGTCTGAATCCTTTCCATGGCGAGAGCTACTTCGCGACAGGGGGGCCTCTTCCAAGGGGCTTTGCACAACTGAGCCATTAGGTCCTGATATTGGGCTCTGTTGGTCAGTCATAAAACCACGTGCCCGCAGATGAAGTGCACTGGTATTAGGCAGCCCTTGACGCATAGCTTTCGGCCCTGTAGGCGCATTCAATGGTACATCCGGAGCCGCTGTAGGCGGTAGTGAGCCAGTTCCTTGACTGCGCGCCCTAGGGTACGGGTCCGTGGAAGATGGGTCGCCATTCTGCGTGTTGTCGTCGGTGCCTGCTCTTGTCGTTGCGCCGCCTCCATTTTGCACGTTACCTTGGGAATCAACTCCTGTTAGCTCCACAGCGTGTCCTAGTTGGTCTGAATCAGGACGGACAGTCCTACCAAATTCATCGGTGTTGGATGCATTCCCTGTCTCCACTGCCGAGTTGTTGCCGATCGTGTTCAGGCCCATGCCACCGTTCTCTTGGGGGATCTGTTGAGCCCACATCTCCTGGCCATAGTGTCGCGGATTGTAACCTTGGTGGTAACCACGGCCAAAGCTTCGATTATAGAAGCCTCTGCCCCGGCCCCGGCCTCGAAACCCGTAGCCGCCGCGGCCAAAGTCATTGTACTGGTTATGGCCAAAATTACCTGAATTGTAGCCGTTACGGAAGCCAGAGTTAAAGTTGCCAAAGTCACCATTTCCCATGCCAGCAGCATTTGGATTGAAATTATCTTGGCCGACATTCCACGATTGCTGTCCGTTCCAGTCATTGTTGCCACCATTGAAGCCATTCATGCCCATGTTCATGTTCATGCCGTTCATGCCCATGCCTTGCGCTCCGAAGCCTCCGTTCATAAACATGTTCTGCATCGCCATTGGATCCATTCCCATACCCATTCCTGGTGTGTTCTTAGTACGATGGAATGCCAAGAAGGAGTCGGGGCGCTTACCCATCATGGGGAACGAGCCAAAGGCTGCTGGGTTCATGCCGTTCTGCATGGCCATCATCATTTGCATCTGGTTCATGTCACCGAAATTGTTCGTTCCCTCGGAAGAGTCATTGGCGTTATCTTGATCAGCTTCCATATCCGCATTAGGCTCAATCTCTTCGTGGCCAGCTTCGACAGCCTCCTCCGTCTCTTCTGCCGGCTGCCCCTCCAAATCGGCTTGATCATTTGGTCCGTCTTCAGGGGCTTGGCCATTGTCATTGTCTTGGTCGGTAACTTCCTGCTTTACAGTAGATTCCTAAACATAAAGTCAGTCATCTAGCGAGCGAGCGACAGGATTAAAACAGGCTCGGGCTTACTTGATCATGGTTCGAGGAGCTGTCTTGCTCCGGGAGAGTAGGTGCATCTATAACATCTTGACCTGATATGGTAGATGTTTGTCCAGATGTTTCATTTTGACCAAGTACAGCCTCATCGTTGATAGGGACAGTAGCTGCCGCATCGGCAGAAGGCGCCTCCGGCAATGGCCCTGCGTTAACCGGGGTAGGCACAGGGTCGGAAGGCGTCGCGGGGGTGGGCGTGTTCGTTTTGGGACGAGAGGCTTCGCGTTTCTTCTCTTCGGTCTTGAGAAATACCCGAATAGTGGTCCGGAGAGACTTATAGACCGTGCAATCGGTACCAGAGACAGGAGAGTGTTCGCAGACGGGGCACGAGGATGGTAGTGTGGATTGGCCTGGTTCATATCAGCTAAGATTGTCCCCTCGACGGATAAAGATCGAGGTCACAAACATGATTCGCAGATGGCAGTTTCGCAGCAGGGAAGGCGGAAGGCGTTCACAGCAAGTTTGCTGCAGATGGCGCATCGAAGCTTGGTGGGTAACTCTTCTTGGGTGAGGGAGCTATTCGAAGATTAGCATCATAGGCTGAACGCGAAGCGCAGAATGGATCGGCGACAACTTACTTGGCCAGCTCAATCTGGACCGGTGTCAAGGACGCCATGTTGAGCTACTCGTCGATGTCGTGCAGGTAGACGATCTTTGCAGGTCTGAAAGAAAGAGTTTTGGGGGCGAGGAGCCGAAGCGAGACTCGAGATGCCTCTTGCCTTTTGTCCTCAGATCATGTCATCTCCTCAATGCGCATCAATGTTTTCGTCACGAAGGGTGTGGAACAATCGAGAAGGAAGATATGAATGGGTGTACAGTCAATTCGCGAGACTGGAAGCGTCAACGTTGGAGTTTTGGCGATGCTGACCGTGACTAATGACAGAACCGGAGACGAGCTTTGAAGAAAGATATGCGCTGCGCAAAACTTCAAAAGCGCGCCGCTCGAAAAGTATGGGTCTAGGCCAACGCCTTTTTCCTTACAGCGGTGCACTGTGCTGCTGGCTGTTGGCGGTCCCCTAGAAACAAGGGAGGTAGTAGCCGGGAGCCTCCCACCTAGCAAGCAAACACAGTGGACCTACCAGTTGTGTGTAGCACCTAATAAGCTCGATTGACCCACCGTCGTTGTTTCTTGGAAGGCGTCTTCAGCATCATGGCGGATCGCTATTCTCAACTACGCGAGATCGCTTGACTGGGAAATGCATATAAGAACAGAGAAGAGAGCAGTTTTTCTTGGTTTAAAGGACTTGAAAATGTATATCATGTTGAACCGATGCGAGCTGGGGACTTGAGCTTATGTGGGGTGTACTGTCTGTTCGATAAGGTAGAGAGAGTTCAAATGATGAGCTTAGCGCCAATGCCACTTGGCAGTGCTATTCGCATTAACCAACCACCCCGACCTCCAACGACAGCAGCTACATCATCACATATCATAAACCTGGAGAAGCTAGCACAGGTCCAGGTGCATCGTCAACTGCTTCCATCTGCAAGTGCACCTAACCGTTGAACTCGGCCTGCGATGCGTCAACGAACCACTTTCTTCCACCGCAATGAGGACGCCATCGACCCAGCGTCCTTAAAGGTCTGGGGCGCACCCTATCTGGCCCCGATATCAGAGCAGTCCGCGAAGATCGCTTTACCCTCGGCCTAGACGAGCTACCGGCCGAGCTCCAAGAGCTTCTACGACTCTCGCAGGAGCTTTACATTCGATGGACCAGTCCAGTGCCCTACCAAGCAATAGGACCATGGGGCTCACGCCTCTCCCCCGGACTTCATGTGTTCTACACCCCGCAAGCCGACACAAGGGCTAATGTTGCTTCCGATCATGAACTTTGCCTGCTTTTACGGAGACTTGGATCTGTAGAGTGTTCCTCGCCGCATGTATGTAACCTACCATGCACTGGTTGGTTTCTTGTCTATCATATACATATGCTCACATATTATGCCCCTAGAAATCGTTCTCGAGATTACCCAACGATCGATTCTCCCATTCAACCGCGTTAGAATACTACCAGCCGGTATATGACCTGACCGACTTTGTCGAATATGTCGTTCAGTATGCATGTGCGCCATCCGACGCTGAGTGTAGGACTCGCTTCGATGCAGTAAAACATGTGTCCTCGCTGGACTTTTCCTACGACACGATCTCCCATGTTGTGAAAGTCACGGCTATATGGGGCCGCCAAGACCAGACACTCTCCATTTCCGCGCCCGCCTCTCATAGGGTCGAAGTTGGTCTGTTAACACCGAACCAACCTCCTCACCTAGAGCAGCACGAGATAGGCGTGACTGGTCTCTTGACTGTCCTCGGGGATGATTCCAAGCCAGCCCCGACAATGTTCACGTTCCCGTCCCGGCACAAGCAGGCGAACACAGGGTTCTCGTCGACGTTTCTAACCCCGACAGGACTGCACCCAACCATGCAGCTCAATATCAGCTCCAACAGATCTCCCATGAAAGATTCTTACTGCGCTCTACATGCACTTCTCACGTTGCCTAGGACCATATTTGCCGACAAATACCAACTGGAGGATACCCTTTTTCTTGCATCCAAGAACTTGACAGCTCTACGGTATATCAGTCAACCAGTAGATTTGGAAGCGCCAGATTATGTCATGGACATATGGGGGTCGAGCGTCTTGCTTGAACTAAACACCCCAGTCACTGAGTCAAAGGAGGGCTTCACAGCGGAGATCCCACTTCATCTTCGTTACCAAGCCCCCCAACATGGTGGCGAGAGTGCATTCGAAGTGCCGTATCCCGCCGTTTTCTGGGCATGCGCAGCCGAAGAAGGCACCAAGTTCCCAAGCAGCCCCTTTGATCGTATAAACTTGGGCTATGATGGCCTTTTCGGTCCGCGTACTTTGTTCTGGCACCTGGACCCGGTCGCGAAGCCCGGAAGCGACCAGTTGATAATTGGGGGGAAGGTACCTGTTCTGGACCTCGATAAGTCACGGTCGATCAATACGGTAACATCTATTGTAGTTGTTATTGGGTTTGCCTGGGTTGTATATAGACTCCTAATGGTTTACCTGAGGACCGGTTATGGCGTAGCACAGCCTGTGAAGGTCACAGAGAAGAAGCAGCAGTAATTATGAATCTAGCAGGCCATTTGGTTAGCTGATCCGACTTCCATAACAGTCAGACGTGGACTGATATTCATCCCTATTTGCGGCCATTACGTATGCTATGTTGCAGCTTCAATTTTACTTGCGTGTCTGCTTCTGCATTGGGTTCTAGCGCTATGCACTAACTCCCATGGCTGAAGTGATCCTTCCAAGGCAGCAACAATTGGTATTATCAAAAGGGTCTGATGGCTTCGCGTGGCTCCTGTGTGCCAGACTGTGAAGCATCTGCGTTGATTTCACAATGCTTTCCTATGTCATAGCCGGCGTCGCGCTACTACTTTTCTTTTACGACCCGCTACTGGAATACTTCTCCGCCAGCGGGCCCCGGCCACATGCGTATTCGCCCCGCCCTGCGATTAATGAATCCCTTCTGGCCTTGGACGCGCCCAATGACGGCGTGCCTGATTGCGCACCACACTCTTACTCGATACATATCATATCGAAAGCCCCTTTGGTAATCTATATTGAGAACTTCCTGTCTGCGGCGGAGCAGGAACTACTCCTGGACATCAGGTACGCTTGCTTTTCTCCAAACGTTACTTACTCCAGCACCAGCGTAGCCCCGATTTTGATCCATAGAATGAACGCATCCCGGCCCGTTGCCCGGTATTGACCATACTGCGTTTTGAGATTGGACATTCATGCCTCTGCACTCATTTAGAAACCAGTTTCCTCAATCGACCCAACTCCGGGCTGGCCCTCTGAAAAAACCCTAACCAACCTGATCCCAAACACCATTGAGTATGCACATATCGTACTGACATTAACCCCCACGTATAGCGGCCCGCTCTTCGAGCCCTCAACCGTCACCAACAATGGGGCGGAGACCCACCGGAATGCCACCATCCGCGACTCGGAGGTAGCCCTCCTGCCTCGCAGCAGCGGCGCTGATGCCGACACGGTCCGCTGCATCGAGCGCCGGGCCCTCGCGTTCCAGGGCTGGCGCGACGACCTCTGGCTGGAGCGTCTGCGCACGCAGCGCTACGGACCTACCCAGCACTACGCCCATCACTTCGACTGGGGCTCCGGCGCCGCGCTGGGCTGGGGCCGTGTGAGCTCCTTCATGGTGTGGGTCGACGCCGCGCAGGATCTCGAGGGCGGCGGCACCGAGTTCCCTTATCTCCGGCGGCGCGGGGTCAAGCAGGAGTGGTACCGCTGGGTAGAGTGCGCATTGAGTAGTAGGTCCGGGCAGCAAGGGGAGAAGGCCAAAGCGCAAGAGGAGGAAGGGGAGGAGGAGCAAGAGATGGGTCTGGTCTTCAAGCCGGCGCCGGGCAATGCCGTGTTCTGGGAGAACTTCCGTCCCGATGGGACGGGGGAGGGGATGGAAGGAGACTTGGCACGCCGGCTTGCCGGTCCGCAAGGGCTTCAAGGTCGGGCTGAACATATGGAGTTGGGGACGGCTCGACTACCAGATGGCGTGATCGGGGCTATTTTGCACGTCTTTCTTCAGTCTCGCCTATCAATACCGGCACTTCTGCTTCGCTCCATCTAATAAGCTACAATAGACATGGTATACTCGGGTTGCTCCCGTGCACCTATTCACCTAGGGCTTCGGCTGCTCTTCCCCGGAATCCAGCCCAGAGGTTTGATCCCTATCCAGATTGCTGTTTCTGTAAGACATGTTCATGCACATGCTTTTCTTCCCGTTGACAACACCGGCCCCACAGCGGTTGGACTTGGCAATCCTATCAACGTAATCGAGGTGAGTGTTACCTGGATTACATAGCCCGATCAATCAATGCTTAATCTGATGCAGAACGTATGCTTTGGTATCTACTTCTTGAATTTGGACAACTGGACTTACTAGCAACCGCCGGGACGTAAGCCAGCAATATTTATTACGCAAGCAAGACTACATTGCTCTACTTCTTGAGGAGTTGGTACATTGGTACATTGGTACCATACTGCAGACCAAGGTCGGAGCACAACCTTGCGTCAACTTTCAAGCGCAAAAGTCTGCCCGCGTTGAGCGATATATTTAGGTGCGACCCAAGACCTTGTACTTATGGGGTCCCGGTAGCGGGCGAGCGGGCTGACATACGATTCAAGTTTCAAGGCCCAGAGGACCAACCGAAAAAAATATTCAATGTCGGATGAGATTTTGCCCCAGTCGCCTCACTCACACATGCCGGGCGGATGTCGGTGTTGCTATTTCTGTAGCTCGTTCATTCATTCACATGGGACTGGTGGGATCATGAACAGTTGAGTCCATGCTGTGCTGTGTTGTGATGAGATGATACCTACCTACATAAGCTGGCAATCTTGTCGGAAGACGGTCGTGTTTGCCAGTGATGTCATTCAATTGGACCGCGGCAGCCAATAGAAGCTGTAGAAGCTCTTTACGTGGGGTCACGAATACTCGTTCTTCAAATACTGTGGTTGCACCAGCGAATAGAACCTCTAGAAGCTCTTCAACCTCAAAGCGGCGTCGCATCGATATTTCCAGATCTGATCCAAACGGAGCCGGGGGGGGGGGGTCTTGGACTGCCCATTCAGGCTCAGGTGTACTTGCAAGTAGGATGTATCGAGTTTGTACATCTCTAGCAATGCAGTACCCCCAAATCGCATCATGATACTTCCAATGTCCAACTATATGAGCTAGTTGAGCTGGGTGAGCACTGAGCAACAAATAGCAGAGCCATGATTAAACAAGCATTAAGTTTTCGTTTCACATAAGCCACTGTGGTCCTTCCTCAGCATCCATCTTGTACCTTCCCCCCTCAATGTCCCGCAGTATATACCAATAAGATAACAACTTCGAGCAACACAAGTTTTGGGGGGACGCCCCCCCCCCCAAAACGCCGCGCCAAGTCCAGTATCTTCGCGGTATTCCGGCAAGCTCTCTCCTCACTATCCCTGACTATATTTCTATCCAATCTGCTCTCACACACCCTCCAACACGTATTCATGACGTGGAATCATTTGCTATCCGCATTGTAACGAAGTACAATTGGGCGCAAAAGTGGCCCGGGAAGGTTGACTACTTGGAGTGGCTATTAGACCGGGCGGGGGAGATATGGGTCGAGATACGGAGTACTGCACTTCCCTATTATTCCTACTCTACGCCCATCCCTGTAAGCGGACTAAGTTAGGTACATGGACGGAAGACTCTTCAAACATGAACAACAAGCAGAATCTGACAGCTAGTAGGTACAACCTGGGTAGGGGGATCTCGCCCCTTCTCTACATTCTACATGTCTATGCGGCTTTTCATATTGGGAAGGACTACTCCGTACTTACATGTATTCTTGTTACGTTTGGGGCACTCGCTTAGGTTTGACGAGAGACATCGGGTCAAACTTGTCTAGACAGCAACAGCATCCTGGACGGCTGAATCCCATAAATAAAACTGCTTTCCCATCCTCCTGGACCTGGACAAGAATACATCTAACCTTCCACTCCTTTACTACTTACTTACCGTCATACACTTCAAATCAACTAAGCCCATCAGACTGCCATCAACATGTCTACTAACAAGCCCATCTTCGTGCTAACGCACCCACGTGCGTGCTCTACGGCCTTTGAGCGGGTATGTATTCCTCCTATACCGTGCCTGTTGCCACGGGCCAAGCTGATTATATTGTTGTGAAAAGGTCTTTATGACGCGGAGGGACAGCCTTGTGTGTGCCCACGAGCCGTTTGGTGACAGCTTCTACTATGGCCCGGAGCGGTTGGGTGAGAGATACGACAAAGACGAAGCGGCCAGAGAGGCCAGCGGCTTCGCCAAAACCACATACCAGGGTGTTCTGAACCGACTTGAACGGGACGGCAGCGAGGTTCGCCACTCCCTTATTTCACGCCTCCCATCCCCTTCTCCCACCTAAGGCCGGGGATGGTGATTTCTTGCATCTATCTGCAATACTCCTTCTCCTGATTGCAAGTGCGATCTCGACTCTTCCCCAAGGAATTTTGGTCTACCACCATACACCGAGACCCTCTCTCTCAGCGTACTCTGCATGACATGGTCGATATATGAAAGCCAGCCAACCTTATGGCGGCGATTGGACAAGCCAAAACACATATAAGAGTCATGATTCAGTACCTACAAGACTACGCTGGGTGAATATTGTCACTGTTACCCACTTCATCCCAGCAACATCACGCAGCCTTGATGGTTTCCCATATATGGCATGGTTTGCCCTCATGCAACCCCGAAGCTATTTGCACTTTTACGTAGCTGTGCGGATGGCCTTACTCATCTGTTCCAACAGGGCAAGCGTGTCTTCATCAAAGACATGGCCTACTATCTGATGCCGCCTAACGGAGGCCAAGCCGGCATTGCCCCTTCAATTGCTTCTCACGGCAAGACCAACGGCGCTGCCACAAATGGCGATGGCCACAGCAATGGTGTTACCACCAATGGACATTCAGAGCCGGAGAACCCTTCGGTGATACCCCTGGAGATCCTGAAGCAGTACCACTGGACGTTCTTGATCCGCCACCCCAGACGTGGTATCCCGTCTTACTACCGCTGTACAATCCCGCCTCTGGATGAGGCCACCGGCTTCAAGAACTTCCTGCCCAGCGAGGCCGGCTACGTCGAGCTGGTAAAGCTGTTCGACTACCTGCGATCACAAGGCATCGTCGGCCCCCAACTGGCCGGCCAGGAGAACGAGACCAACGGCACGAACGGCACCACCAATGGTGCCAACGGGCACAAGGACAGCGGCGTCAAGATCACCATGCTCGACGCCGACGACCTGCTTGACCACCCCTATGAGGTCGTCGAGGCTTTCTGCAAGGAGACCGGCATCGACTACAGCCCCGACATGCTCGTTTGGGACAACCCGGAGCACCAGCAGCACGTCAAGGACGCCTTCGAGAAGTGGTTCGGATTCCATAACGACGCGATCCACAGCACCTCCCTGGCCCCACGAACAAAAGCCCATGTAAGCATTTCCTCACCTCCCTCATCCAGGACCAGTCAGTCGCGGTGGCATCAGCTTTACTAATTATATTTTCTCGCAGAAAACTGTCACGGAGGAGTCAGAAAATGACGAATGGCGCGAGAAGTATGGTGAGGAGGGAATGAAGATTATCAGGGAGAGTGTGAACGAGAACATTCCTCACTACGAATACCTGAAGCAATTTGCGATGAAATTTTAAGATGGTTCTGGCGGGAATGATAGTTCCTTTTCCCTTATATGCATCAAGCGGCGTATGGTACAAATCTGTATGTACATTATAAGTACAGAGCCTCTTGGTAGTTCTTATTAGCAAGGACGTGGGATGAGATATTCTTCGCTCTATATGCGAAGAATGATTGATGTGTTTCTTCTTATTTTACACCTGCCGCGCAACATATCAAGTCTTGCTAGCTTCTTAAACAACAACAACCGGTGCACGATCTTCCGGGACAATCTGCGCCTCCTGGCTGGCCACATCCTTCTCGCTCAGAGATTCGACAGGCTGCAAAGAAGCCTCATTGAAGGCGTAGTGAGACACGTTCGGGCTCCATGACTCCGCGTAGTTCTTGTCCAATGGATCCATCCACCAGACCTGCGTCTTGAGCAGGCTTGCCACCACTCCGGTCTTCTCGTCCGTCCTAGACGCCTCCGCGTCGGTCTCGACCCCTTCCGCGGCCAGCTGCCACATCTTGTTGCCCTTGCCCAGCCCGCCCAGAACGGCCGCGATGTCGGCAATGGCGTTCGGCTTCTGCATGCCGTTGAGCTTCTGGCCGCGCTCGTGGCGGGTCAGCGTCCGGCCGCTCTCCTTGTCTTGGATCATGCTGTCGTCCCAGCCCAGGTCGTGCCGCATCCGGAGCTCGCGCATGATGTGGTAGACGCTGCGTCCGACGTGGCCCTGCCCCTCGGTGAACTGGATCATGGCCATGGGCCTCCAGTAGTCCTTCCGAATTTTGGAGGGCTTGAGCTTCTTGCCATTGAAGGGAATTTGCCGTAACGCTCGGTTGGGCTGTAACGAATTGGGAACCCGAATTAGCTACTATACTCGGCTATTGCATTTCGCTGCCCACAGAACGATGGCGCAGTCTCATTATCGATCAGCGTTCGTCGATTATCAATCGTACCTTGAGCACTGGATTATGGGAGTAGACGGTCAATCCACTAATGAAATTGGTGAAGATCCAGATCTTCTCGCCATGGCCCGGCTCGAACTTGGTCGGGATCACCTCCTTCAGCTTTTTTTCCGGGACCACCTTCTGCTTTTTCGTCGCCGCCGGCGCCCTTACCGTCGACGTGGACGCTGGCCGAGCGCTGGCCGCCCGGGAAATGCTGACCGACAGCCGGCTGAGCTGCTCCGTTATCGACCGCAGCGGACTGAGATTCATGGCTGCTGGACTTGACGTGGTGGTGGTGCCAAGCTTTGTCGTGGATTCGTCGTCGTCGTCTAACGCTCAAAAACCACCGTCGGAGCTCTCTCGCTCTCTCTCTCTGTGCACACGGGCGTTCGGGTTGCAACACGAAGCTAGGGAAAAGTTTCTGATCACGTGCATGAATTGAGCGAGGGACAGACAAGCAATCGATCTCTTATCGTTATCTAAGCAAAGCAAATATGGTTCAGCGATCTTCCGACCGGCCGGACACACATGGGCATACATGGAACCCCACCACACCCCAAGCTTGATTGACAGCTGCGGAATACAACCATTGCGTCACAAGATAGAGTACCGACACTGAGGGGGAAGATGCAGACAGGAGATGAGGCTGGGACCAGTGCGACGTTGCGCCTGAAGATTCCAAGCAATCAATGTGGTGTAATACCTGATTGAGGCTGAGAGGTGAGCAGCTTGTATGTACATATGGAGATGCCCTGGGGCCATGCGCGGTTGGGCTGGGTTTCGAGTTGGCTTGGTATGTTGGGTTGCAGCCCCCGCCAATGCGTGCCAACTATTCCCGTAGCTTCTAGAGTGAGCTTGCAGGTGCTAGAACAGCCCAGAAAAGAGGTTGCATCATCGTAACGACCAGTAATAGCGGGAATCATCGCCCAACTCCAGGAAGCGGCAAGCAGGCTCTCAGTCAGACCACCAGCTACTAGAATCGTCACAAACCTTGGAATCAGGCCTGGCCGCATGGAGTTCCCTCCTTCTCTGCTCGCTTCCAAGCTCCACTGCTGAAGGTGAATAAATCTATGGCCAAATCGTCTGTTTGCTACATTCCTCCTTCCGCATTCCAACATACATTGACCAGACAACGACTTGAAAAGCAATAATAACCTATATTTGCAATAAAGAAAGTGGTATTGAAGTAACCCAAATCTGCAAACGCAAAAAAGGAAGCCTACTACATCCCACACACTATACGGATTATACCCGATTCCACTTCTCGCCCAAATATACACTTGTCACACAACCACACACGCACCCAGTCATGACGTCCCGTATGGAATTTACGGACCGGGGCAAGAAGGCCCTGGAGGATGCTATGTCACTGGCTGAGCAGTATGCTCACTCTCAGCTGCTCCCAGTCCATCTCGCAGTCTCGCTACTGGACCCTCCGCCGGATCTGTCCAAAGACCAGCAGAACCCGGCACCCGGCCAAAACAACAGCCTATTCCGACAAGTCATCGAGAGAGCTCATGGCGACCCTCAGGCGTTCGACCGAGCCTTGAAGAAGATGCTGGTTCGTCTGCCCAGCCAAGACCCTCCGCCGGAGAATGTCTCGATGGCACCTACTTTCCACAGCGTCCTGCGCAAAGCCCAAGACCTACAAAAGACACAGAAAGACACCTATGTCGCAGTCGACCACTTAATCAGTGCTTTGTCGGAGGACTCCTCAATATCGGCCGCTCTGAAGGAGTCGAGCGTACCAAAGCCCAAGTTGATCCAGGATGCGATTCAGCAAATACGAGGCACGAAGCGGGTGGACTCGAAGACCGCTGATACCGAAGAAGAGAACGAGAACCTTGCCAAGTTCACCATCGACATGACTGCCATGGCAAGGGAGGGCAAAATCGACCCAGTCATCGGTCGAGAAGAAGAGATCCGACGTGTTGTTCGGATCTTGTCCAGACGAACCAAGAACAACCCGGTCCTGATCGGAGAACCTGGTGTTGGTAAGACTACTGTCGTGGAGGGCCTGGCCCAGCGAATAGTCAATGCCGATGTGCCCGATAACCTTGCCGCTTGTAAGCTCTTATCGCTCGATGTTGGCGCTCTTGTTGCGGGCAGCAAGTACAGGGGAGAGTTTGAGGAGAGAATGAAGGGCGTCCTGAAGGAGATTTCGGAGTCCAAGGAGATGATTGTCCTCTTTGTCGACGAGATCCATCTGCTCATGGGTGCTGGCTCTTCGGGCGAGGGCGGCATGGATGCAGCAAACTTGCTGAAACCCATGTTGGCTCGTGGTCAACTGCACTGTATCGGTGCCACCACCCTTGCAGAGTACCGGAAATACATCGAGAAGGACGCTGCTTTCGAGCGACGATTCCAACAAGTTATCGTCAAGGAACCCTCTATTCCCGAGACCATCTCCATTCTTCGAGGTTTGAAGGAGAAGTACGAAGTCCACCATGGTGTTACCATTGCCGATAGTGCCATTGTGGCTTCGGCAAACCTGGCGGCGCGCTATCTCACATCTCGCCGCCTTCCCGACTCAGCTGTCGACTTGGTGGATGAAGCTGCTGCCGCCGTCAGAGTTGCGCGCGAATCTCAGCCTGAAGTCATCGACTCGTTAGAGCGTAAATTACGCCAGCTGAAGATCGAAATCCACGCCTTGGGCCGAGAAAAGGATGAGGCATCGAAGGCACGACTGGCTCAGGCCAAGCAGGATGCTGAGAATGTCGAAGAGGAGCTTCGACCTCTCAGGGAGAAGTACGAAAGTGAAAGACGACGAGGCAAGGACATTCAGGAAGCCAAAGTCAAGTTGGACCAGCTCAAGGTCAAAGCGGAAGATGCTGCGAGAATGGGAGACCATGCTCGAGCTGCCGACCTTCAGTACTACGCCATTCCTGAACAAGAGTCTGTTATCAAGAGACTGGAGAAGGAGAAAGCAGCCGCTGATGCTGCCCTCAACACCGAGGCTGAACCCGGTAGTTCCATGATCACTGATGTTGTTGGCCCGGATCAGATCAACGAGATTGTCGCGCGATGGTCGGGTATCCCTGTTACTCGACTCAAGACATCGGAGAAGGAGAAGCTCATCAAGATGGAGAAGAATCTTGGCAATATTGTGGTCGGTCAGAAGGAAGCAGTCACTGCTGTCTCGAACGCAATCCGACTGCAACGGTCCGGCCTCAGCAATCCCAACCAACCCCCCAGCTTCTTGTTCTGTGGTCCCTCGGGTACGGGTAAGACGCTTCTGACGAAGGCACTTGCCGAGTTTCTGTTCGATGATGCGAAGGCCATGATTCGATTCGACATGTCCGAATACCAGGAGCGGCACGCGCTCAGTAGGATGATCGGTGCCCCCCCTGGCTATGTCGGCCATGACTCTGGCGGTCAACTTACGGAGGCTCTGCGCCGCAAGCCCTTCTCTATTCTGCTCTTTGACGAGGTGGAGAAGGCAGCGAAAGAGGTCCTCACGGTTCTCCTACAACTGATGGACGACGGCCGCATCACAGACGGACAGGGCCGTGTGGTTGATGCCAAGAACTGCATTGTGGTGATGACATCCAACCTGGGCGCCGAGTATCTGGCCCGTCCCACTGGCAAGGACGGACGGATTGATGGAACGACACGGCAACTGGTGATGAACGCCCTGCAGGGCTACTTCTTGCCTGAGTTCCTCAACCGTATTAGCTCAGTCGTGATTTTCAACCGTCTTACGCGCAAGGAGATCCGCAAGATTGTCGACCTTCGCATTAGTGAGATCCAGAAACGGTTGGCGGACAACAACAGGAACGTATTCATCGAAATTACGGATGAAGCGAAGGATTACCTTGGTAACGCGGGCTATTCACCAGCCTACGGTGCTAGGCCACTCGCCAGACTGATTGAGAAGGAAGTTCTCAACCGCATGGCGGTGCTCATCCTGCGTGGCGGTATCAGAGACGGCGAGTCGGCGAGAGTTGTCTTGGTTGGCAACAAGCTGCAAGTCCTGGCCAACCACACAGACAGCGAGCTGAGTGATGAGGACGATATGCTTATTGATGACGATGATGTGATCGAGGATGTCGCACCGGAGGACATGGACGAAGATATCTACGACTAAGGGAGATATGGGTTGATTTACAGTGATGCGGCTTTACGACTTACGAGAGAGGATTTGAGACAACCGGCGTTGGTGGGTTTGGGTTTAGCATGCAAAACCACAGGCGTTCTTGATGGCCTTTGGAAAGTTAGTTGACAATAGGCATAAATAGTTATTGAAAAATCAAGTGTGTTAATTGAACTTAGATATATTCAACAATGGGTGTTGGCATGCTCCAGTGACCTTGATGTTTTCCTCTTCCTTTTCATGCTAGTATGCCCTCGGGTACATGTGTATGTATGTATAGGGGGCTGATGTGATCAGCAGGACCCGTTCCAGGTGGCTGGGGATGGATCTGAGATAGCCGAGAGAATCATGTTAGACAATTGGTGCGATCCCGAGTAAGCTTGATTTCCAATTTCCAACTAAAAGGCACCACCTACAATGACCGGCACTATCTCATCAGTCCTTATTCGTTTCTCTCTGACGAAATATCCATGACGTAGATGGCTCATGCTCCGCTAGATGAACGCGCTTAATATAAGATATGTAGTTTTTATTTTTATAACCTCTGACGAAAGTCGAAAAGGAATGATTACAGATTGTGTACGCCTGGAAAGTAAAAACTGAACTCCCCAAAAAATTTTGTATGTTGTTTATCTTCCGCAGGTTGCCGAGGACTGCCTATACTACTACCTACATAAAACAGCAGTACAGGATGGCCAAACACGAGCGGTCGCTCTCTCAAGACAATGTGCTCAAGCACCCTTCGACCAAGCGGGCCAAGGAGATTGATGGACCGGATAACCCGTGGGACGAGTTGTTGGAGCGCATCGAGAAGAAGGTGGACGAGTCAGCCACCAAGCCGCGCAACGTCCTGCACTGGTTCCGGAGCAAGGACCTCCGCGCCGAAGACAACCGGGCCCTGCACGCGGCCTCGCTGAAGGCGAAGGAAGGCAGCGGCACACTGCTGAGCTGTTTCCTGTTCTCGCCCCAGGACCTCGAGTGGCATGGGACCAGCACGGCCCGGACCAATTTCATGCTCGAGGGCCTGCGCGTCCTGCAGGCGCAGCTCGAGGGGCTGAACATCCCGTTTATCCCGCTGGTGGCCGAGGAGCGGAAGGAAAAGGGACCCACGATCTTGGAGACTCTCAAAAAGTATGACGTCTCACACCTCTATGCCAACATAGAGCTCGAAGTGGACGAGCTGCGGCGGGACCTCGACCTGTTTGACAGGCTGGGGGAGGAGGCAAAGGAGGGCGTGGATGTGCAATTCGTGCTACACCACGACCAGACGGTGATCCTGCCGCGGACGCTGAAGACGGGCGCCGGAGGTCCGATGAAAGTCTTCACCCCTTACCACAAAGCCTGGCTTGCCGAGGTCGCAGGCGACCCTTCGCTCATCGATACGCTGCCCCCGCCTCAGGCGAACGACAAGTCGGTCAAGTCATCCAAGTTCAAGGATTTCTTTGGCCAGTCGCTGCCCGAGGCACCCGAGTCCAGACACTTCGCGTCCGACAAGGAGCGTGACCGCATCCTGAAGGAGCTGTGGCCCGCCGGCCACGCGGCAGGCATCAAGCGCCTAGAGGAGTTCTTCGGCGATAAGATCAGCACCTACGCGACCAATCGCTCGACCCCTGCGGCCGACAACTCCAGCCGGCTGTCGGCATACTTCTCGTCGGGCATGGTCTCCGTGCGGGAAGTTTTGAGCGCCGGCCAGAAGAAGATGAACGGCGGCAGCGCCGACTTCTCGCAGGCCGGATGCGACGCGGGGCTCGCGGCGTGGGTGCGCGAGCTCGTCTTCCGCGAGTTCTACCGGCACATGATGACAGTGACGCCGCACAACAGCCTGAACCTGCCGCAGAACCTGAAGTACGACTTCATCGAGTGGGATGACGACGAGGAGGGGTGGCGGAAGTGGTGCGAGGGCCAGACGGGCGTGCCGTTCGTGGACGCGGGCATGCGGCAGCTCAACACCGAAGCCTACATGCACAACCGGCTGCGCATGAACACGGCCAGCTACTTGCGCACGAACCTGCTGCTCGACTACCGCCGGGGGGAGCGGTACTTTGCCGAGCACCTCGTCGACTGGGACCTCTGTAACAACACGCAGGGGTGGGAGCCCAGCTACACCGTCTTCAACCCCGTCGTCCAGGCCGAGAAGTGCGACCCCCAGGGGGACTACATCCGCCGCTACGTGCCCGAGCTTCGGGGCGTCAAGGGAAAGGCCGTGTTTGACCCCTACCATCGGTTGAGCAAAGAAGAGTTCGAGAAGCTGGGCTACCCAAAGCCCCACGTCGACTTCCAGGAGAGCAAGGCGAGGTGTATCGAACGGTATAAGCAGGACATGGCGGATGCTGAACCCTAAAAATGGCCAAGTGTCACTCGAAAAATTAAAACGATCTGGTGTGTATATAGTGTAATTTACTTTGAACAATGCGAGGTATGCAGCCACCTTATACAGCTGGTGCAATACTTGTCTGACATGGGGTTTGGGAGGGTGTTCGGTGGCGTACGTCACAGCAATAGCGGTTATGCTGAAAACCCCTTGCTTGAGTGACATAGTGCAATATTTAAGGGGATCACTGGAGTACTCGTGATTCGCGTATCATGAAGTTTCTTATAACCCTGCTGATGTCACCATGTCGAATGGTGTCGCATGGTTGGAGTTGTAAGTTGCGTGCCCCGTCCGCTTGGACAAGATACTCCAACAGCTTACCAGTCATTGCTTACACCAAGAATAAAGGTGAAGGAGATATTTATCCAGTCACATCCTGAACTGTCCAACCCAGCTGGAGAAGGTGCAAGCTTGTTAAGAAACCATGGCGTCCCAAGCTGCACGGCTGCAACGCTTCAAGGCGGCCATGAAGAAGGTCTATGGTAGCTTCGAGGACACTGCGAACTGGCGTGTCCCACCTCTGCCCGGCAACTCGGGCCACCGTGGTCGATACTTGTGGACGGACGCGTTCGGGGTCGTCAACTTCGTGACCCTGCGATACGCGACAGGCGAGGAACGGTATCTGGAAGCGGCTAAGCGACTGGTACAAACCGTCCACGATACGTTAGGCAGGACGCGGGATGGATCCTCGAGGCTGTCGGGCGCGTCGGACACGGAACCCCTGAAAGGAGGTCTTCGTATCGGCAAAGTCGACGAGGGCGGGCCCGACGGAGACGGGCAATACCACCACTACTTAACCCTCTGGATGTTCGCCCTGAACTGCCTGGCAGTAGCATCGAAAGAAGTTCGGTATAACGATCTAGCCATCCGGCTGGCACAGGCTATACACCCGTGCTTCATTGTAAAAAATAATGGCGTTGAAGAGCCGTCTATGGTCTGGAAGGTCTCTACCGATATGAGCCGTCCCCTTTCCCGCTCCAAAGGCCATCTGGACGATGTAATGGGGTACGTGGTCTTCGAGCGTTTGGACAGCGTGGCCCATTGGTTCGGACAGGGAGACGACCAACCGCTCCTTGCGGAGAAAGAACAATACCTGCATATGATGACGCGGTCCCGTCCTCTCCAGTCATCGACTGACATGTTGGACTTGGGCATGAGTCTCTGGTCAGCTCAGTTCCACAGCAGGCAGGGCGATGAGCTGCTGCGGGAACTGGGCACGCATGGGTCCAGTATCGCTCGGGAGATCTTCGTTGAGCAAAATGGGCCATGTTCTTCACTGCACAAAAGCGCCGGTAGGCGACTGGCTTTCCGCGAGCTGGGTGCCTGCCTGGGTATCAAATGCTATAGCAACGATGCAGATGTGGTAGCCAATGCCGATGCAGTCGTCGAGTTCTGGGAGAGCCATGCCGAAGAGTCGGCGCCGGATGACCTGATGGCAATTACACAGGTCATGTTGGCAGCCGCCTTGATACCTGGAGGTGAGATCGTCGATCCTATTATATTTTTGCCACATAAATCGTTGAGGATCTGCCCAGTCTGACCATGTCCCAGCTTTCGATCTGTCCTACCCTGACGGGCGAAAATTGGAAGATTCTTGAGGATGTTCCATGATTCTCGGTCGAGAAGTATTCGCCACCCGTAACTGAGCCTGATGTTAATTACGCGAGACATGATTCGTTAGGGGGAAACAATGGCGTTGTTGAAGTCTTAACGAAGTCTTGAGGTGCGCGAGAATGGCGGTTCGAGACTCAAGCTACACTGTACGAGTCAGCAGGCAGTATACAGCATACGCATGGTAGCCACACTATAGTCGCCATCTGGCTGGGCATGGCATGACCCACCAGACATGTCGAAACGATCCGGCTTTCCCGCAGGGGGGATGGCTTATCTCTAGAAAACCCATTGCGATTTATCTGGCATGATATGTAGGTCAGCATGGGCGGAGCTTCCGTATCCATGCGGCATATCATCAATACCAGAGATGTTCCTTGGCAGCCAGTCAGCAGCCTTGATGCACTAGAAGGGCAGACTGGGTGAGAAACTGGCGAGGCCAATAAGCAAAAGAACTTGAAGTATGTAAGGTTATTGGGTATGCAAGATCGGATTTCGATGCCAGGAATAGGAGGAGCAGGTCGGAATTCGATGCCACATGCAGGAACAGAAGCAAGCTCAGGCACAGGTGACAGCCACAAGTGACAGGCAGGGGCAGGGGAGGCGGCGAGCCCACCCAAAGCTTAGCAACTAAAAGAAAGCCACCGAACCCCGCCAAGCCAGGCCCGACATACATGTACTTAGATCTCGACTCCATCTACATATTCTTAGGCTATTGACAGCCTTGAAGAGACCTGGGCTCGCTTCCTTCGCGACATTCTCTCCAACGGCCTATTAGTATGTTTCCTCTACCCCTGCCCTGCGGCGGTCCCAGAGATAGCTGGATAGGGAGCCGACCACATGTGATACTCCTGTCAACCACTCATAGCTTTGCAACCATACGTGGATATGCGATCGTATTTCTCCTGCGGATGCCACTCCGCTCTGCACTGTCTGCATCCCTGCTACCCAGCCGTGTAGGTTTGCAGCTCGCTGCTTTCCTCTGGCTTCGTGATGCTCTGGGCTCCTCCATCTGCTTATTGAGCCATATTGCTGTGGTTGGCACTCCTGTCAACCTGCATTGGGCCAGGGCCGTCTCTGCTAGAGCTCATGCGTCGACGCCAATTGGCTAACTCCGTCCAGGAAAGGCATGGCCGTGGCGTGGTCGCTCCAAGATATTGAAGCCTGTTGGGAGGAAGAACCGAAGCTAACGAAGCCGTGTTATTTACTCCCGACCTCTTTCTCATCCCACCACATGCGCTTGATAAGCCACTTACATGACAGGGCTTGGATAGTGGTGCCGGATGGACCTGATTTACCCCAGATGATGCTCTTCCCCCCTTTTCTTTGGTTGTCTTGGTGGGCTACCTACAGCACCTACCCTGGTAGGGGTGTATATTACAAACGCATCTTCCCGTCATATCCTCCTCGCCTTGCCGTGCTGGAGCCCTGTGGACCTTATGTGACTCGACTTTGCCTGCCTCTTCAACACCCTGGCCTTGGGGCACATTGCCTCACGTCGAAGTAGAAAGGGAAAGGGTTTTTCCCTCGTGCCCGTTCCATGGCCCCTCGAAGCTCAACATCACTTACACGCTAGCAACTCGAAGCCATCATGGCGTCCGAAGATCGAAGCCCTGAATTGTATGCCTCCACCATATTCGGTCTGGCCATCGCCACCGTCACCGTGGCTCTTCGCTGCTATGTCCGCCTATTCATGTTGAAGGTATTCTCTTGGGAGGATTATCTGGCAGTCATTACCATGGTGCGGCCGCCAACTTGCACAAGATCTTCGCCTTGACGATGACAAGCTGACCAAATCCAGATTATCTTCGGAGTCTACGGTGCCTGCGTCCTCATGGCTATACAATATGGCGCCGGCAGGCATATTTTAGATGTCCCGGCCGAGTGGTTGCCACATGCTTTGAAGGTGCATCCTATACATCCATCCATCTGCGCGTGGGGGACCTCCGAACTGACTATATAGAACAGATGCGTTGGCTCGGCGAATGGATCTACGTCGTAACATCCATCCTCGTCAAGATTACAGTTGCCGTTCTGCTCTTACGCATTTGCTCCAAGCCTTGGCATAAATCTGTCACCTATGCCACTCTAGCTGTGGTCGTTGTCTGGAACACGGTATACGCCTTCCTGGCGGCCTTTCAGTGTTTCCCGGTGCAACATTTTTGGGAACGATTGGGTGACCCAAATGGAGGCCAGTGCCTGAACGAGGATATCATCACGGGGTCAACTTACGCCGCTGCCGCTGTCAACTGCTTGGCCGATTGGATATTGGGGTTGCTTCCCATCGCTCTGGTATGGAACCTAGAACTGAACAGACGGACCAAGGCCTCCGTCGCTGGCATCCTCGCGCTTGGCATCATGTAAGTCCACCAAATCCAATGCCCGCTCTCTCCTCATCGAGGCATCTGATAACCGCTTCCCTCCCGATTATAGCGCATCGGCGGCGACCATTGTCCGCATCCCCTTTGTTTGGCAACTCACCCATGACAGCGACTTTCTGTACGTCTTTGTCGATTTCACCACTTGGAGCACCACGGAGCTCGCCATGGGTCTCGCGGCATCCTCCATTGCGACGCTGCGGCCACTCTTTAAGAGGGTCCTCGGGGGCTCATCAGGCAATGTTTCTCATAAGGGCCGGGCCCCAACCGGCGGTCCGGGGCAACAGCCAATCGCTCCTCGAACAGGTTCTCCGGGATTAAGAGCTTGGTAATCCACCGGCGCGACGAGATCTCGATGGAGACGCCCATGCCCACCACCCCGACAGGAGCGGCATCCACTACGCGCAGGAACTCGGCGATGTCAGCTACTATCGATATAGAGAGATTTGCCATCGCGCCCTGGGAAAGGAGCTTCATGAACGAGGAATGGAAGGCACCATCAGACGGAAGTCCTGTCTCGGTCAGAGGAGCGGTATGAATTTCTTAAGCCCATTCCCGCGCTTGGGAAAGGTTTGGAGTACCGGTGATGGGATTACGGGCTATGTTAAAGCTTCCCTTTGTCAATAATGAGGGCTGATTTATTCAGTGCTTCCCTGGACGAACCTTGGCGAGCTTTGTAAAAAAAAAAAAAAAAATACAATTAACCTGAACAAATACTTAGTTCCTGACAAACTCAAAACCCAACCATCGTGGGAAAAGTGTGAAATGAATTTTGACCACATTGAACCGAGAGGGTCAGCCTTCCACGTACACAATTACTTTGCAGCTGTTCCGTCGCCTCGCACGACAACATAAATTGCTGTTTTTGTTCATACATTCCTTGCAATCTACACAAATCTTGTATTACTCTCCATATAAGCCATCTATATCTACCATGAATGAGACCAAAGAGGTCTCGGGTAGTTCAAGCTCCCTGCCGAAGTCAGAAATATAATAGCAAGTGCAGAACAGATTTCCCTATCAAAATTGTGATTCACGTCTCAGGGCTAATGAAGGCATTCCTTTTCTCATTAGTATCGGAAATACTGAGCCCCCTCAACTCGGAATTCTTTTTGTGGCCAGCAGGATTCAGCTCCAGAAAGGTGCCTCTTTGGGGGACAAGACCCCTTGCCGTTTCCCTCCTGCGTACAAGCAAGCTTGTCCATGCCGAGGCAGTCAGTATCATGTACGGGGGAGAACACTCTATACATTTGCCGTTCACCACGTAGCATCACTAGTCTCCTCCAGACCATCGGCACCCAAAACGCCAGCTTGATCAGGCGTGCTGCTCTCGGGTGGGACTGCTCCGACTTCCCTGCTACTGCCGACGAGTATGCTTACAGATCCCCCGACCGCCTCACCTCGGACTGCGGCTTAGGACTGTTTTTCCATGCCTGCGGCATATAAGCATGCAGCATGTGCATGGCAGCCGCGGCGGCGACGACGAGGCCGATAAAGTCCTACGCTCCGTTTGGGAATGTTAGACAGGGCTGGGAGACGGATATGGAGGGCACGATGCTGAAAACTGGTTGGTTCTTGGCGAAGACAGAGGAACGGGCTGAGAAGCATACGCGTGTCTTGCAATTCCGGAAGCGTTAGGTGACCGGATGAAAAGAGATGAGTCGGCTGGTCCATCCGACGGAAGGAGAGAAAAGGTGTATGCAACCAGCCTCAAGGTGCCACTCGATATGGAATTAAAACCGGTATATTTAATGAGCAAACACCGCTGCTCGTCTCGAATCTGCGTGCTGCGGATAAGGGAAAGTTGATAGAAACATATCTTAAAAGAAAGGAGCAATGGTAGGAATTTTGCGTGTAAAAACTTGATCGATAAGTATAGGCAGATCAAAGCTATATACTTCCAGTCTGTTCCTGACAATTATTGTATGCAAGGGTGACGGTATCCGTCCTAAGTCCGAACCACCCAGGACCCAGGTCCCTACCCCTATCGTCGAAGGAAGGTATGTGAACCAACTAACCTATCGTCTACACTATATATTTGATAGGTATGCAGCTGACTATCGCAGGCCAGTGTTCCTCACCGGCACTCGACGCACTTTGGTCAAAAGATATGTACTGTAGGCATTCTAGCAGGTCATGGGGCTAGGACCAGGGTTGGTATAGCTGGTAGGAACAGGCCAATATAGCTGGAAGAGGATACCGGCTAGAGACAGAAAAAAAGAACAATAAAGTGTTAAAACGTTGTCGCGCTAGTTTATCAAGAGCAGAAGCAGCGGGGCGTATAGCAGTGAACTTACGGTCAGTTGCCTTGTACGCGCCGGGGAATGAGACGCCGGAGGGCGTCACCGTGCCGGTACCGCCCGTGACGTGGAGTTGGGCACATCCGATGTAGAACTAGAGCGCAGATAAGACGTGTCAGCAAACGTATATCGTTAGTTGCTTGTGTGTACCACTGCCTCCTCGTCTCTCCAAGAACAAGAGGTTCTTGGCACGAGTAATTAGTAGTAGACCGACGACATACCTGTGCCCCGTCCACCGATCCGGCGCTGTGCAGCGCAATGTGCTCGACGCGAAGGAGGTAGTACCCGTCGGGCAAGCACCTGGGGATCTGCACGCCGACCTCCCTCTTACCCGCCGAGGGCCAAGTGACCTGCCCCCCCGGCGAAGCTGGGCCCGTCCTGGTAGATCTTGAACCAGACGTTGTCGGCGCCGTCGAAGGACTCGGCCGTGGCGCCCGCGGGGGCCTTGGCCATGTAGAACTGCAGGGGGCCCGGGTGGCCCAGGTCGGTGTCGACGCGGAAGCCGACCGTGTCGCCCGCCTGGACGGCCTTGGTGCCGGCGGCCCCCGGCGACCTGGCCCCCGCCGTGTAGCAGCGCAGCTGGGCGTCGCTCACGTCTTGCACGGGGCCGTGCGAGTACTTGTTGGTCGTCTCGCGCACGAAGGACCAGTCGGCCTCGGTCTTGCCGTTGTAGATGAGGCCCGGGGAAGGTGTCTTAGGGGACGGAACGGGGCTTGAAGTCAGTTGGAAATGATTTACATGCTGAGCCATCCGGTCCTCCACTTTTAGTGAACTCCTTTTCCTTCTACACCCTCCTCCCTGCTTAATCACCACACGGCACAACATGTATAAAAATCTCGTAGATATTGCCCCAGGAGTACTGAAATTAAAGATGTATACGTACAGTGGGCGTTGGTCGCGGCGGCGAGTAAGCCGAGAGCCGTGATTGCCTTCATGTTGTTCCAGGGGTGTTTACTTAGGCCAACCTCTTATTGCTATGTGGTATACTCCGTATGATGAATGATTCAAGTTAAGGGCTAGAGACAACGATGTGGGGCACTATTCCTGGGGTAAAGATCTTCGGGCACGGGACATCTTTATACATACCTTCTTTTGACTGGGATTTTGGTCTAGACCAGTTAGCTGTCGACCTCTGGGTTGGAAGGGCCTCTCGGCCAGTAGCAGCCTTTGAGGGTGAGGACCCAAGCAGGCGAAAATGAAATGGAGAGCAGTGGTGGAATCCCCCAATGGGCACCAGACCATTTGATGCAAGTATGGCAACTTGGCGCCTTTCTTGGGAGCCTGGTGATGGTTGGCAGAAAGCCGGAAAAGGCATAATACAAGAAAATAACTGGTCCGGCTGTCCGCTCTATGACCCGGCGGAGAGCACTGCAGCGGCCGTCCAATATAGGAGACACAAGATGGCTTGGCTAGATACCATCCCGCTTGGGAACGGAGCCAAGACCGAATAGTACGGAACAGGAAGGAGTCGAAGATAATGCACCTATCAAAACGACTCTCCAGCTGAGAATATCAAACAGGATGTGATACACCTTCAATATGGGATGGACGATTTTTGGCTTTCGATCTTGGAAGGCTTTTTCTTCTTCTTCTTCCTTTTCCGTTTCCCAATCTTCTGATTCAATTATTTGATTACATATTACTGTCCCATATCCCCTTGTACATGACCAAACTAGGCAATGGTGCAGTTGGGCAGCCCAGCCTGGAAGGCGTCCGACTGCTTGATGAACTGCGGCAAGTAGTCCTGCGTCGTGTAGTTTGAGCTAATGTAGTAGGTAACATCGCTGCTGCTATAGTCCGAGCCGAGGATGGCTAGCACGTCGCTTTCGATGCTACGCCTTCTGTTAGCCTTGCATGCCTCGCTTCAAGGAGGGAGAGAAGCTGGAGGCAAAGGTCGGTTGGTTACTTACAAGTCAACAAAAACTACATCGGCGGTATCGGTGCAGCCTTCGGCCCCGAAGCCGGCCACACCCTGGAAGAAGTCAGGGATGCTATAGTTGGGGATTCGGCTGTGCATGGTATCGTCGCCGTCGGTCCCAAAGTCGTCTGATGTGGTGTATCCGGGTACCAGATCAACTACTTGGCGCCTTGTGACGGCGTCAAAGGCGTGATCGTGGCTGGACTCGTCTCTCAGTCACGAGAGGTGCGACGATGGGGTCGACGCAGATGTCGCGCTCTACACGCATGGATCCAATGTTGCGCTTCTGACTGGCACCTGCTTTGTTCAGCTTGTCGAGGAGTGTGGCTGCCTTGCTGCAGGGCACTTCGGGGATGTAGAACAAGGCGTCACGGAATGGCGACACGATGAAGAAGTCATCATACGTGAAGGGACCTTTGTGCATGTCGAAACGAATCCCACCAGTGTTTGAGATGATGTAGCGTGGGATATCCTTCCTCGTCTCGTTGACTACGACTTCGGCCAGTGCTTGCGACAGCAAAAGGAAGATATTGTCGGGGCTATCGAACGGCGCGCAAGTCATGCAATAGTCCTTGGGCGTGCAGCCATATACCTCGGCCAATTTCAGCTGATTGCGAGATTTGGTGATTTCCGCCGTCGTCGTCAGACCGCTGTTGTAGTCGAACTCCTCGTCATCCTGGTTGCCCAAAGCATGGAACTCAAAGGTGGCACGGTTCCAATCCAGGTATCTCCGCGAGTACACGAACGGGGAAGTAGAGTTGGCAGTGGCCTTGCGAGTAGGATTTGGCACACCTCGAGGATTGGGGGAGATGCCGGTCCAGGCACTGTTGCATTTGCTAAATCCACTCATGGATACCCAACCCAGAGTCTCGCAGTATCGACCTGTATTATTGTCAGAAATGAGGTCGGAAACCCGGGGTAGAAGGCCGGCAAACCTGACTCGAGAGCAGTGCTACTCTCGTCCAAAACCGCAAAATCACGAATGTGAGTATGTCCACCAAAGATCTGAATGGGAGTACGCGGGTGATCTTGGCGAATTGCGTCATGGATGACACCGAAAGTGCCGCCCATCGACGATCTCACTGCGTTGTGGCCGAGCAGCAAGAACATATCGATCGGCTCTGTTGAGTTAAGAGCTTGCTTGAACCAATCCTGGGCAACCATTTCCTTTGCTTTGGTGACCTTGGTGACGTTTGTGTTTCCTGCAGCTTTTAGTCTCCTGATCCAGCGGTCGTGACATGAGAACTGCTAACCTGTGAAGTCGAAGAGGATGCCAAAAGCCATGATACGAAGGCCATGTTGCGTAGTGAAGTACTTATACTGCTTGCCAATGTACTCGAATTCGTTGGTACTGGGGTTGAGGATCTGGACATTGGAAGTCAAGTATTTATCACCCCTATTTTTTATATGTTAACATGTAGTTCTTCAAAGGTCTCATAATCGCGACGCCTTCCAGTTGCAGCCTGTCACTCACCATAGCTTGGCTATCCCATCGAAGGTCTGATAGGCTACTTCGGCAAGGTATAGTTCATGGTTCCCGATGGTTAAGAGATCGTAATTGAGCCTCTCAAAAATCTTCATGGAGATCTCAGCGTCAGGAGTTGTGGCATCGGACAATCCGTTCCCATCGTGAAGATCGCCTGTCTAAAGTCAGATCTACGGGCTTCTCGATCTTGGTAACTTGGACAGATTGACTGACCAGTATCGAAGAGAAGCAAGTCGACGCCCATGTTGCCAGCCTGGTGCTTTAAATGGTTTGTGAAGGAGACGACGTCGCCCCAGTCGGCACCATAGTTTCCCTCTTTCAGATGGCCTTCCAGCCACCCGTGCGTGTCGGTCTGTAGGAACGTTAGCTTGTCGAGCTCGATGCAGCTTTTCTTCGGGATATTGCCGAGACCGTACCGTATGAAGGAAGTTCACCTGACCCCATTCCAAAGCTCGGGTAGGGCCGTACGTCGCATTTGGTGCACCGGGCTGAATTCTCTTGACGTGGCGGACGTGCTCGACATGGCTGGTCGGGCCGTAGCAGCCACCACACGCAAGACAGCTGGGAATACCAACGGCCAAGCCCAAAAGAACAAGACTACCGAAGTGCCTCATACTGGTCACGGTGATACGGATGATCGGACGGAATGGATGCACGTTTGCTAGACAATCCAGTTGTCACCCAATATATGTAGGTATACACGAAGAACCGAGGGCCAAGCATTGCCAGGAAAGGTTGATATTTAAGGTAAAAGAAGAAAAAAAGTGATCGTACTCTCCCGTCCCAGCTGAGCATCATTCCCGCCTTGCCCTATATCCTCGATAAGCACTACATATAATAAGGTATGCAGGCTGTTCCTGCTGCTGGGGGCTATGGTTCTATCCCAGCTAGGTAACTTAATCATTGTATTCTTGATCCACAAAATCATTTACTGGCTTTTCATCAGCAGCCAGTAAGACATGAGAGAACCCTGGCTTGCCTCCGCATACATACTATTTATTTTCTCGGAGTTCGGGGAGGAGGAACCTCTGGAAGATAAGCAACAGGCCAAATGTGGGAGATGGGATTGGTTGGCGCTTTCCATAAAGAGTAGGTCATTGCAACCCCACATCAGCAACAACAGGGGGTTCCTTGTTAGTGTCATCGCTATATCCGCTATAGCCGGAGGGTGTCTGGCTTCTTTACTTTACAAGACCGCGGATGCATTTTCATTCACCTTTCACCTCGACCCAGAAAGAATGCAGAAATGATTCCATTGTTGTCCTATGCGACTGTGCGACGAGGAAGAAGGAAACTAGGCTAGGAAAGAAACTGTGAGTGCACATCATGCTTGTCCAGGCAACAAGTAGGGCACATTGAGAAATGCACCCTCGGCCCTTATGCTGGGACAGAGGCACGGATATGTAAGAAAAAGGGAAAGAAAACGCAACGCATATTTCTGATGTGTCCATATCACCGAGTGACACAGTACGGTGCGTCTACCCTTAGCCATCAACAGGCCAAGGGCTATCACTACTCCCGTGATGGGAACATAGCAATGAGATGTCCCACTACTAATGTGATCGACGACGGCCTCGTCACTCCGGCATGGAGAAAGAAGGAAATGAAGGAAAACCAAATGAAATGCAACGCAAAGGGAGGGGGGTCGTCATGTTTCGCCACCCGAGTACAACCGTTCCAACCAATCTTTCCATCGTCCTCCGAATGCTCGCACGCGTTCTAGTAAGTCGAAGTTCAGGGGTCGAGACGTAGGCGTATGAAAGGCTCCTGTGATGCAGGCATGTCAGCTGATTTCATCCAATCCAATCCTCTTATTGTGAATCTCACTTACGAAAGACAGACGTCATGAATGGATGATCGGTGTTCTCCTTTGGGTCTTGGCAACGATCAGAACCCTCCTTGGGGTATCTGTGGTTGTTAGCATGTCCCTACCAGGGAATAATGGCAATCTTCACTCACCATGTACAGAAGAGAAATAGGGAAATATCGCGATGTCAGATGAGAATCGCCGCGAAACTGTCGCAGAGTTACATAGGAGTCGCCGAGTAGGAGTCACCGAGTAGCAATCACCGAGAGCTCAACGTCGAAAGACCCAAGAGCCAGAACCACAAGATAGGGTGTGTCTGTTTATTTGAGGTCAGAAGGGCAGTTTCCTTACCTTTGTTAAGTCACTTACCGAAGCGCATGGCCTCTATTCCTCAAGGCGGACTGCATAGAAGACTCCACTGGTAGTGACATACCAGCGAATCGGGATGTTGTCCAGAGTGTAGCGGTTTCGCAGGATCCAGTTGCCGTCCAGTTCGCGACAGAAGTACATGCGAGAGGGATCATCATCTGCCGGCTTGAAGTCCTGGGGCTCTAAGGCACCCTGATCATGGGCGGACTGCATTTGCTCAGCCTGCGTCTCACTCACGGTTTTGCCAACCCCCATAACATCAGGCAGAGAGCCAGGAGGAATGAATCCAGAAGCAGCATTACCTATGAAGACGGGACCCTGGCCGCTGACAGGAAAGCCCATTCCAGGACCACCAGCCGACATACCTCCAGGCATACCTCCAGGCATCATGGCAGGCTGGGCCTGCATGGGCTGGCCAGAAGGACCAGCGAAACCATGTGGGTAGAAGGGCTGACCTCCAGCACCGCCGATAGGCTGAACGGCATGGCCTGTCTGAATAATAGTAGGCTGGTGGTGCGCATAGTTGTAGCCAGCGCCGACAGCGCCGACAGGGTGGGGGGCAGTTGAAGCACCAGGAACGACCTGTTCAACCAAGTATCGAGTTAGCATATGTTTTATCTCAAGATAATGAGCATAATCAAAGAGTTGGACACGGCAGCAATGAGATGAAAACCTGCAACCATTGGGTTGGGCAGGTGAGATGAAGGTGGTGGTTGAGTGATGAAGCACCTGGGACTGATATGGGATGGCGAAAGCGGGGAGGGATGGGATAAATCGAATGAGCCATCAAACATCAGCTCATTCGATCACGATTCTGCATGTATCAACTAAATGTATGAATAGGCTGTGCGTCGACTTGAGTGAATGCGGCGACTTCAGGAGTGAATGCGGCGAGTTGGGGGTGACAATAACTTGCATAGTAGGGAACACGGTTGCCGTGGGGGAAACCAGCAGCAACCTGATGAACCACTTGGGGCATGGCACCCAACTGGGCTTGGCACGCGCAAGGAGCAGACTGGTTGTTACCAGACATAACAGGGTTGCCCATCATGACATGATGAACACAGTCGGAACGCGGGTAGTAGGTGTGGCGGATTGGACCATAGGTGGTGTCAGGCACAGGTGGTTGGAAGTGCTGGCCTGTGTTGGGCATGCTACCAGTACCGTAGTCTGCCATGTCTGCGAGTAAGATCGAAGGGTGTCTTACAAAGGAAGAGAAATAATGAGTGTTTGCAAGGAAAGGCTGGCCACTGAAACCAAAGTTGTTGTTGTGATGCAGGTTGTGGCTGTGGAGAAAGGTTGCGTTGGAGGAAGGAAGGTCGCCGAAATTGTGGAAGCCTGGGAGGTTATTATAAGAAAAGGGAACTGCTAAGGTGGGGCCCGATTGAGAGTGAGTACAATTCTGTTGTCCTGGAATCTGGTGAATGTTCGGCTGCTGTCCGAACGAGGGGTGATGCCATTGACCCTAAGGCCCTCGGGAGTGTTGGTCACCTGGTGATTAAAGCCGGGACCGGCATTCTGAAGGCCGGAGCTGCTGCTTTCTCCGGTCTGCTGCTGAGCCGGCTGGGCCGGCTGTTCTGGGGCTGTCCTCCGGGTTGCTGGCTCTCTTGGGCCTTCGGAGCTGGCTGGCGTACGGGGATCTCGTTCTCGACAGTGGCCTTCATCGCCTTCTTCTCGGAGGGTTGCGATCCGACACCCATTGCAAAGGAACAAGATTATGGGTTTAAGGGATAGGATCTGGCGTTGAGGAGGCTATGTTGTCTCGTCTGGAGATCGTCTGCGGTCGGGAACAAGGAAAGGGACGAGGACGAGATCCGACGAGTTTGTATGATGTGCAAGGTAAGGTGTGGAGGCCAAGGGCAGGTGAGTAAGAGGATCGAAGTACATTAGGGGGCCCACTGGGCTTTTCTTGAACTCCCCAGCTGTGGCAAAGCGATAGGAGAGAATCTTGGGCTGTTGGGGGCTCCTAGAGATGACCTAACCCACTGATTCTACGAGGCATTCACGAGCGAGTCACACACGTCTCCGCTCCAAAAACTGCATCTGCTCGCGGCCTTGGCTATGATGAGCTAAGCTGAGAGAACTTCACGTAACTTACACGATGGCCAATGGTAGGCACCCACTCCCGCTTGTCAGCATCCCATACGTACTGGAAGAGTCGCTGTCGTCGTGCTGGAGGATCGTCCTCGAGAGTGATGTCCTTGACGGGCCAGCAGGGAAAACACATCGTAACCGATTTACTTGGTGTTTCTTTCTTGACTTTGATTTTTTCGTCGAGTGTGTTGTCGGCAGGATTGCGATTCTTGCAAATGGAAATCGAGGAAGTTGAAGTTGGGAACTTCCAAATCACGACACGTCGTCAGGCGTGTACCAGATCAAGGCAGCAATAATTAGGGTAGCAGTTGCCATGCGGTGGAACTTAACACAGACAGATAGCAAACTTCTCGATTTATTTTATCTACCTACTTTCCGCTTCCACCCCAACAACCAGTAGTATTTCCATCATTCTCCTTCGACCAGGGAGGCGTGGGAAACTTGTCCTCGTTATTTCCGACGCTCAACTCGTACTGGGCAAGAAGACGAATCTGTTATTAAATTATCGATCAGCACTGTGGAACTTATTGTTGCAAACGAGCGGTCCTACCTTCTCTGTACGGCTTAGCCCGGCCAGTGGTTGAATGTCGAGGAGCCCGCTAAGACTGAGGTCCTCGATATCTTGATCTAGGAGTCCGTCTAGTGCCATGGCAGCTTCTGGATCACGTCGAACCGTCTCTTTGAGGTCATGATAAGACTCGTCAAGGTGCTGTCTCGTCGATGGCTCAAGGGAATCGGTCTGGAGCTCATCGTACAGATTCACTCGTAAATACCACTCGGTGTTCTCGGTGGAGAGAAAGACAACATCTTGGCTTGGCTGTTGAGGGGTGTGATCGAATGAGAATGCCGCAGACGCCCCTTCTGAGGTCTTGGTGTACGTCGCGTTCGCAAACCAGCACTGAAGGCGGTAGTTGATGAGATCTCTCTTCAGCCGTGAAGCTGCCAGTGGTGCCATGATGTCCTGCAATGTTGTTTTCGGGCGAGTGAATGTTAGTTTTCGGCTGCACGCGACGAGATCGTTAGCGACAACGGGATAGCTGGGTATGTAAATACCAACGGGGTAACAACATGTGGTAACAATATGGAATAGTTGGCAGCTGAATAACTGGGTAGTTTCCATGCTGGAATGAACAGCAAGGTACGTGTCGTCCGGCTCACCTTCCGAGCAACGTGTTCGAGGCTGTAATTTGAATACTTCCATCTAAGTAGAAGGGAAAGAAACGAGAAGAAAAGAAAGAATCAAAGCGAATCACTCGACTGAAACGACATTCACGCGCCTGAAAACAAGGTGAACTAACATATAACATTTAGGGCCTTGATTCTACCAGCACTCCAGACTTGGCAGATTGTTATTCGAGTGTACGGTCATTTTACCGTTGGTTCTTGTGTTGTAATTTACATATTCGGCCGGACTTCCTACAGAAGCAAGTGGACGAACTGTAAGCACGGCCATGGGTGCAACGAGGACATCAGAAACCAGGATCTGTTCGACTCGTAGCAAAATCGATCATCATCCATCCACCCCGTATGCTGACTAGAACGCCTACCACTCCGCAACCCACTACCGTGGATTGTAATCTATGCGTTTTGCCCATCTAATATACAACAACGTCCAGCCAGAGGGGAGAAATATTTAATTCATCGCTATGCGACGTGAAATGACATACCATCGATGTCGTGCTGATTATATCGTGAGGGGCGGGCCTTTATTGTACCAGCCCTCGTATCGTACATGCATTATTTAGCGTTTGCGTTGCCGCAGAACGTGCGGCAGATCTTAGGCTAGCAGAAGCCAGTGCTAGGGAGAAACCTATAGCTGACGTTCGTGCTGTTGGTCGAGTCCAACGAAGAAAACTCGTGTTGTCACCTGTGAAAGCGTTAGACTTGGGAGGGCATAGGCCTTCGGAAGGGAAAGAGCTTACAGCCCAGGCGCCAGCTACGGAACCGACGACTGCGCCCGAGATCATCATGGGTCGCAGTCCTTTTGTACTCTTGAAGAGCATGCCACTCAATGCGCCAGCTGCCACGGTGTTTGCAGAGTCGTGTTTACCCCTGAAGTAGCCAATACCGGAGTTGAAGCAGTTGTATGTAATGGCGACGACACCGGCCAGTTTCCTAGGAAAGGACCGCGGCGCGTGACGGCGTTGAGCACCGAGTTGAGGCGCAACTTGGGGGGCTGGCCGGCTGATCGCCTCAAACCTTCCTGCAGACCCCAGGCTCCTCCTAATGACAGTGCAGTCAAGTATGTGATGCCAGTCCCGTAGCAGAGATCGTCGCTAAAGCCCCGGGAGGGAATGGCCGTCTGCGCACCGGGTAGATCTGTCAAAGCCGAGTCTTCCAAGGTCAAGTACTCTAAGCTTTCCTTATTGAGGCCGGCTAAGGGGGTGTAGTAAAGAGGGGTCGGCGAAGGCAGAGCTCTTGAGGAAGGAGTCGACGCCATCTGCCTCTGTCGGGTTGAAAGGCGGCGGCGTGAAGGTAGTTGTGGGCGCCGTATCGGTGGATGTGGGTGACGAGGATGGCTGCTGATCGGAAGACGAGGACTTGCGTCCGGTCAAGAGGTCCCAGATAGAGCATTGCAACTGACTAACAAAGAGAAAAGAGAAACTACAGAATAGAGAATAGAAGATGAAACTGCCAATTAGGAGGTTGTTGGTTGGGTCAGCCGAGTGGGTTGTTGTTCAGGATCGTGTGATGACGATGATGTCGCATCTACTATCAGCCCGGGCACCGAGAGAGGTTTGAAGTAATTGACTGACTGAACAAAAAAATTGCTGCTACTAACCTTAACCTAGAGACTGACGCCGCGATAGGACTGGACAGATGCTCGAGTGGCCCGTGCATTACAGGGGGGTGCCACCTGCACCAGTACGTACCTGCGATTATACTACCGGTAATTCAGGTGGATACCCACTTGCTGGGCGCCTGCCCTCCAGGGCTGTCTGCCAAGACCGTTTATTGAGGAATACTACTAAATTTATTCTATTTTTTTTTCACGCCCTCACTTGCTTGAGTTGAGAGGAACCATTTGCAGTCTTGGATTCCACTCGGCACTGAGCGGAAACTGGCAGTAGATCTTGATTCTCTGATAGATCCTCCTATTTGTTCAGACTACGGGACGCCTTTGGGTACCTCTCCTGCATATCCTAGTAGAATGGGAGGCTTATCGTAACCACCCACATCATAACGAGAGACAAGCTTATATAAGTGACCGAGACTGATCTCATCGAGGCTCCTCCAACCAAGAGCCAATATGGCAGTCAATGGAGCAACTACAAAGTGCTTCCCGGACTTGGGGCAGCCATCTTTCAACCCGAAGCATGCGGTTACATTCATTGAAGGGCAACCACTTGACGTCCATGTTGCGTAGGTTTTTTTTTATCCCTGCTGCCCATGTAGTTTGTGCGGCTTGCTCATACAAAGTGGTAGGTTGGCCCGGGATGTTTTTCGCGGACTCCTCGACATCGCATCCAAGCCCAAGCAGTCTTCGGGCAATGCCTGCGCCAAGCTCTGCGGTTTTGTCGAGCAGTGCTCCAAATCCAGCTCGAGTGAACTGAATCATTTCGCCTTTGCCGAGAAGACTTCTATCGACCTGTTCGACTTCTTCGTCGAATGGAACGAGCAAGACCAACATCGCGCTATGCGTATGGTTCTGGATGTCCTGAACATCGCCATCACAAAAAACCCCGATCCGGTCCTCGGAGGCACTATCAAATCAAAAATACTGACCGACACGGTTGAAATGATGACTTTGCAATCCACAAGGCCGGCTGTGAAGTCTGCCATGACAGCCTTGGACCATTTTCTTCAAAAGAAGCTGCTCTATTTGCCTGCTGCCCTAGACATATATCGAGATGTGCATCGGAACCATCGCAGTTTGACTGCCAACTGGGAGAGTTTCATTGCCAAGATTTTCGAGTGGATGGAATTACAGTATGTCTGGCCTATAGCCGGAAAACTACTCGTAACCATTTTCACATGCCCATGGGATGAGGCAGGTGATTTGAAATTCCATCCTGATGCCTGGCACAAGTTCCTGCGTCAGGGGCTAGCTGCAAACGTCGAATATCTTGAGGTTGTTAAGCTATATGTGCTCATGCCAATTTTCAAATCAGACCATGACCAGGCCATGAAATATCTGGACCTTCTGTTTTCAATGCAGAATCTTACGTCGGAGGATCGCAGTGATCTTGGTCTAGACTCAATCCTCTGGCTTGCGGCACTAGAGGCAGGGAAGAAAGTCGGTGCCGTTGGTGAGCCTAGCGATGGTATGAAACCCCTGCTGCCGCCACCCCTACTCTGATGTTGTATGCTGACGATTTCAGATTCCGACTCCCAACTCGCTGCAAACGTCCTAGAAGATATCTTATGTCACTCATCGCATGAGGCGCGTTCTTCTGCCGTGTCAATTCTCATTGCGTCGCCGTCTACGTCCAGGCCGTACGCAGTATCGTCACTCAACCTGCTCCGTAAACACTTACCCGCATTCCATGCCGATACTGACGCAAAGTTCCGATACGACGTCCTTGGTCATTCGCGGAATATGATAAGACGAATCATGGGAGCTATTGCGTCTCTCCAAAAGGAAAAGGAGCGTGCCATGAAGAAGGCCTCCAAAAAGGGGATGTCGGCAGATGAAATTGCTGCACTGACAAAGGAGCACGTTGATTTTGTGAATTGGTATGTTGGCTTCCTCAAGGACGAACTAGTACCTACCTCGTCCTATCAGCGTCACATTACTTCCTTGAAAGCAATGGAGTTTGTCTTAAACTCGGGGGTGCTTCAGGGAGACCTGCCAAAAAGTGATCAGGTAGAGTCGGCTTTCCCTCTCCTAGATACCACTTGGCTACGAGCTGTACTGGATCTGGTGATGGATCCTTTCGACGATGTTAGGGAAACGGCAGCATCCCTTGTAGCAACGCTATCGCTTATCAGGAAGGACTTGTCGTCGGATGCTCCTATTCGTGGTCTTCCTCGGTCCTTCTTTTCAGAGCTTGACGAGTTCTGTCGGCGAGCCAATGCCCTCGCTAGCAGGACGTCTAGAGCAGATCATTCGGACGGCGTAGCCCGGCTTTACAAATTGTCGAGTCAATGGGCCATGACAGTGGAAGATAGGCTGCTTATACCAGCCAAGGTGGTCGACGACCTGGAAAAACGGCTTTCGTCAGCCGAAAAGGACTTAGCTGCGGCGGTGCTAGAGACGCCGGTCCATGGAGGGTTTGCTGCACTGCGGTAAGTAGAGAACTCTGCACAAGGTTTGAGCTCGCTGCTAATTTTGGATACAGGTACATCTGGGAGGCACTATCCAAGGCCAAGTATACACAGAAGGAACTCCAAGCTCTAGAGGCATTGCAAACTCGTTGTTTGAGATGCTGTGACCGAGTCTGGCAGCTTGTCAGGCACGTATTGTGTGATGATTCGCCAGAAGGCCACCTTCCAGAAGAGCTTGAGGAAGTGGACGGCCTGGATACCAAAGACTTGCTCAGCTACAGCTTCCGTGCTGTCCACGAATCGAGGTTTGTCCTGCGCAATGTTATGATTTCCTGTCGTGTCATCGCTGACTGGCCTTAGTAATTTACTTCGGGCCATGGCCAACAATGCACCGTTCCAGGGCAAACCTGGCTTGCTCGCCCCGAATAGCAATACTTTCGATGCTATAGGCAACTTGACTTTTGACGAGCTGTCGAACTTGCGGCATGGGGTGCGTTTTCTACCGTAACTCACACATTCACCAGCTGTTGCCAACAAGTGAAGCATTACGCTACATCTGGAAAGGGGCCCGAGACTCTCCTAGATCAATGGTACAAGGTAAGCATTTTCGCCTCCTGGGCTCTTAAAGTATATACTGATATGTACCAGGGTGCCATCTATTGCATTTATTCGCAAGCATCTACGACAAGGAGATCCGCGGGCATACCGGCCCTCATTGTGGGCATTCTCTCAGCCAATGCGGAAAACCCTTCGTTTCCCGCCGTCATGGAGAGATTGCATAGCATCGCCCAGGAGCCTGCGTTGATTTCCCAGACAGATGGCTCGAACTTGCCACAAGTCCATGCACTAAACTGCATCAAGGACATCTTCAAGAGCTCCTACCTCAGCAAGCGAGCAGAGCCGTATCTAACGGAATCTTTGCAATTGGCAGCGACCAGCTTGAGATCCGAAGTGTACGTTGTTCCCGATTTCGTTTCCAACAATACACGCAACTAATAGGAGCAGATGGGCCATCCGAAACTGTGGTCTCATTCTTCTGCGAAGTCTTATTGACTGCTTGTTTGGCACCAACGAGAGCAAATCCTCCATGGAAGCAGGTTGGGATGGACGCACAACGAGAATCGCCTGGCACAAGTACAAGGATCTCCCGGCAGTGATAGTGAACCTCCTCGAGTTGGGTCAACCCTCCAGCACTTCGCCGCAGGGCGTCGTCGTTACAGCCGAGTCGGTGTTCCCCGCGTTGGACATCATTCGACGAGCTGGCCCTCCGGAAGAGTTCAAGGTCACGCTCTTCGGTCTCGTAGCATCCTATCTTGACAGCCGCTTTTGGCATGTTAGGGAGATCGCAGCGCGTACCCTCTGCTCGTTTCTCTTAAGCCGGACTGGATCCAACCTGTTCGGGTTCTTCTGAGCGAGTCACACTCTGCCAATCGACTGCATGGCACACTCCTCACCTTCAAGTTCCTTCTCGAGCGACTGCGGGATGTGATGCCCGAGCAACTGCATCGTAAGTTCGAACCCTATAATACTCTTATAAGGCATCGACTAATAAGTGTTAGTGCACCGTGAGGTCTTACCGGAAGTCTTGGGAGACCTCCAACATGCAAACGGCAGCCTTCATGCTTGTGCAGAGGCGCGTACTGGTTATTTCGAAATCGTTACGATAATAAACTCTTTGAAGTCTCCAATGCAGCCTGACGAGACGGATAGCACAGGACTCATCCGACCAGGTGTACTGCTGACGTCCGACAGCAATTCCAGAGCAAAAACCGCCTCTGCTCTATTGGGGTCAAAACAAGCGCAGTGTGTTGCCGACTTCGACATACGCCAAGTGGCAAGCGGCGCAAAAAGCCCCAAAGAGCTCAGGCTAGGCGGGCTAGTGGACGGCGACGCAAACATCGCCTGTGATACACTGGAGACGATACTCGCATACGAGGCGCCGCCGATGGGCAATGTGGAAATTTCCGCACGCCTTGTAACCCTATGCATCTCGGCATGTATGGAGTCAACTGAGTCGGAGCTCCGTACGCTCGCTTTGGGGGTCATCACAAAACATCTGGATGTGCTACTCTCATCCCAGCGTGAAGATTTGGTACCTTCCATTGCGGACATATCCGCACTTTGGGCCGACTTGCAGGCCAAACCAATGAACCCAGGTCTGGCAGATGCTATCGTGGAAAGCAGCGGGCCTATACTGGCTGCTGTAGTCATGAGCGCTAGAGCGACTGTAGGAGATGACAAAAAGCAATGGGTGAGATCTTGGGGCGAAATGATGAGTCGTGCTGGACTTGCTGACAATGTGAGTATTGATCAACCAGACCCCCTTGATACGAGATTGTCATAATGCTCATTACCTCTCAGACCTTCGACAACCGTATGGCTGCGGCTCTTTCACTCGGGGCATTTTCCAGACATGTCCGGCTTGATACCAAGCACGATGCTCACTTGCCGTGGCTGTTGGCTCTGTACGATGCCCTCAACGACGATGACGAAGAGATTCGCGAGGTGGCGGCTGCAGCAACGGAGCCCATTCTCCGGAGATCAGTCATCGCTATGGAAGGGAACCGCCGCCTGCTAGCATGGCTCGTGGAGCACTACGGCGCTACCGATGAGTTCCGAATTCAGGTAGCCTGCCGCATGATGGGCCACTACCCCCTGGCCAGCCGTCTCAGCGACACGGTGCTCGGGCAGTGGCAGCCGGCCGAACAGCAGCTTGCTTCGGCCATGCGGTTCGACGACTCGCTCTTCGTGATCGAGGAGCAGAACCTCTACATCGACGAGGTCCGCGAGGCGCGGCGGTGGAGAGAGGCATTCAGGGGCATTTCCTACAGCGAAAATAGCGCAGTGCTCGAGGCTTTGGTGGAGTGGACGAGCGCTGGACTGCAGACCTTGGCTCGGCTTGCGGGATCCGACGATGGCGTTCTGGGGTGGGCGTCCAAGCCAGAGGTGTATGCTATATGCGCTCGCATCGTCATCCTGGGTGCGGCGCTTGCTGGGTCGCACCAGGCGGTAAAGGGAGGAACTCCAGAGGTTCTTGGATGCGGGACAGAAGACAAGAGTGCATGGGCTGCTGTTGTCCATGTGCGAGACGGAATAGCAGCTTGATTTAGACATGTTGAGAAAAACCGTAGCAATCTATAAACTTTAAAACTGGTCACATTACTACGATCGAGAATAGTTGAAGATATCCTTATTCCTTACCCCCGTCTTGAGGTCTCCACAAAACCCACGCCCCCAAAAAAGACGGATACTTTTGGCGACTTACGGCACCCGAAAATCTCGGAATTCAAAGTCGATTAAGCTCCTCTAAACACTAAACTCCGTCCATCTCTATTTCCAGTTCTATTTGGCCGATATCCACCAACACCCAGAAGCTCACCCTCGATATCGTGGACCCACCATTGCCAATCTACAGCCTATACCCTGTTTTGACGTTGATCAACCATGACATGACGTGAACGGCCAGAAACAATAATCATGTCTACCACGGCCAAAACCCAACCGATTCCAGACAGCAGCAACATCTACCATGAGACGCTCCGGCTCATCCGGCCCCTGCAGCCGCTCCTCGCGGGCTTCAACCACCGCAACAAGAACCAGCACCGCGTCGCGACCTGGTGGGCTTCCTTCAACATGCTGCGGCGGCACGTGACCAAATGGGCCGACGAGCTGGACCTGCAGGCCAAGGCGCGTCCGAAGAAGCGGAAACGCACCACGGCAGCAATAAACCAAGGCGACGATGGTAGTAGCGGTCCTGCCGAAGTGCGGGCGCTTTGGCTCCGGGATGTGTTGATGCCCAAGTGCTATCTGTGAGTTAAAAGATGATCGAATGATGTGTTAAGTTATTTATTCTCTTTCGAATGTCCTGTCGTTTGAGCTCCCTCTCAAACAAGAAATACTGGCTGACTGAAAGCATAAAAGAACATTTTCGCAACTCGCGGCAGACAACCAGTTCGCGTCGCTAGGTCTCGTGCTCACGGGGGCCCTGGCCCAACTGCACAGCACCTGCGTGCGTCTCGTTGGCGAGGCGCCGTCCGAGAGTGACGAGGTCACTGTGAGGCTGAAATCGGTTGCCGCCGTTGACCCAGAAGCTGCTTCTCCTGCTTCGTTAGCAGCTACCACTACGGGGAAGGGAAAGGAGGTAACGCAAGACACCACCACAGTACTGCCTTCGTCTTCTGCCTCTGCCCCTGCCTCTGTAGCCATACGCCGGGCCACTACCCGGATTGGCGATGACGACGTAGGCCAAGTTATCTCGCGCGACTCGGTCCGCGCCACAAAGGGCGGCCATTCGCCGACCGAGGAGGAGGAAAAGGAGAGGTCACAGAAAGCCAAGCGGAGGAAGAAAGCGAGAGAGGAGGATGTCGCAAATGAAAAGAGGAAGCCTTTTGCTGCCGATATTGATGTTGGCAGTGATGTGACGACGGTCAGTACTGGGAAGACGAAGAAGGGGGCGGCAACAAGGCAACCCAAGCTCAAAGATGGAGAAAAACCACCGGGGGAGAAGGAAAAGAAGAAAAGAAAAAGTCCAAGGGCGACGAGTTTGATAGCCTGTTCAGCTCTCTGTTTTAGGGGAGGGCCAGATGACTATGGTCGGATATGCAGACATGACAATCAACCACCGTCTAAAGTACCTTAGCAACCTTTCCTTGCTGCACTATGTCACCGAAGTATTCCGTTCGACGAATAGAAGATGGTTTTTAACTATGTGTATATTAAGAGAATTCAGGGGGGTACACGCATCGGATAAATCAGACTACTAAACTAACATGTGTTGTGGAAGAAAAGGGATGATTTTCTGCCGCTGCTACCAACGCCCAAGAGTATACTTCTTGATTGGCATCACAATGGGCAGCTTTCTCTTCCATACGCCAGCCTACTAAGGGCATACACGCTTTGTATCAATTGTAATACTCCCCATCTGCACAAACCAACAAACAAGACACACGAGTTGACACAAACCCATTCGTTGCCCCTTCGAGCCCCGCGGCCCCTTCAACAGCCAAACGCCACCTTATTGGTACCAAGTAAATACCAGGTAGGCCCCCTCGGACGGCAATGGGCTAGACAGAGGCGTATGCGCTGTTTAAACTGTAACCCAGTCCAGTATACACTGAATATCCCTGTACATCGTATGACCGTCCATCAGTATGGTATAATCGTTGCGAATTCAATAAGCACTTGCTCAATAATACTCTTCCTCTTTCTTCCTCATGCCTTCCCCTACCATGTAATCTTTCACCCACTCCCACGTCATATCTTCAAATTCCGATGTCATCTGCTGCTCTGCCATCTCTTTCCTCTTAATCATATTCGTACTCAGGGCTCGGATATGCCTGTCCCTAATTAGGTATCTAGGCAACCAGGGATCGGTATGACCAGATGCGCGCCCTCATGTCACCAGAGCCGGTTGCGGAGTAACCGCCAACTGGGCTAGGCGCGACCGAGATGACAGAGTTCTTATGTCCTTGTAACATGAGCTGTGTGAATCCGGTGCGGGGATCCCAGAACTGGACGCCTCGGTCCTTGGAACCAGACAGTACCCAGTTGTTGTCAGGAGTAAAGCAACAGACAGAACAAAGTCCTGCAAAATATTAGTATCACTCGGCTCAGTTGCCTGGGTGGCAGATAGGTTTGAGACTTACTCTATGACCCTCAAATGTTTTGACGCATTTACCGCCCTTGACCGGGGCATTCGCGGGGTTCCTGGGCGCGGAGAGCTCCCACATCTTGATGGTCTTGTCCAAGCTACCACTGACAAGGTCCCTTCCGTTGGGCGAGAACGCCACGGAGTACACACTGTCCTTGTGGCCATCGGGCCCTTCAAGGCGCTCCAGAAGATATCCAGCGTGGATGTCCCAAACACGTACACTCTTATCCAGAGAGCCGGCCGCAACATACTTGGTATCGGGGGAAATGGCGACGGTGGTGACTCCATCCTCTATGCTGAGAGTCATCAGCGACCCACCCGTCTCGATATCCCACAGGCGTACTGTTCGATCACCACTGCCAGACGCGATAATACGGCCATCTCGCGAGAAATCGAGCGAGTAGATATCTTGCTCGTGACCCGAGAAAGTGTTCCTGATGGTTCGCTGCTGGATGTCCCAGACACGAATGAGCTTGTCCTCGGCACCGGTGGCGAGGTACTTTGCCGTCAGGGCTGAAGCAGACACTTCGGATATACAGATCGCCTGAAATGTCGGCATTCTCATCCTGCAGCACGCACACCTTCTCACCGGTGTTGACGTCGTAGATTTGCGCAGATCTGTTACATCCAGTCGCCACGTATTTGCCGTCATGGCTGAAACGGACGCAGCACACGACGCTCTGGTGGTCGAGAGTGTGCACAAGGTCTACATCCAGCATGCGCGGGACCTGCTGGTTGAAGATGACAAACCAGTCATCACGTGTCTTCTTGACGTGCGCCGGGAGACGGTCAGGGTGAGGTCCCCCAAAGCATTGTTCACGACAGGGCCTGGGTGGGGAGGCATCGGGCCCCTGTGGTCAGGTGTCGGGTGGTTTTGAACCTGCGGAGAGGCACCAGGGCCGGGATACGGCATAGGTGTATTGATCTGTGGGGTTGCTGGACCAGTGGGTGGTCTTCCGATTGCGCGCTTGGCGCCCGGTCCGGGGCTAGCGGTGCTCTGAGGAGGCTGGCCGGGGAAGCCATTTGGGGCCGGTCCTTGCTGGTAAGGCTGCGCGAAAGGGGGCTGCTGCGATGGCGGCGGTGGTGGGGGAGGTGGCCCCTGAAGACTTGGAGGAGGCTGCATCTGATGGGGTGGCCCTGGTGGTGCCTGTTGCTCCTGGGGAGGCGGCTGAGGCGGAAGACCAGTTTGGCTACCTCCAGTCATGACACTCGAAAAGAGGTTGTTACTGGCCCCGATCGAGGGCGGAGGCGGGCCATGCTGGGGCGGACCGGGCATGCCTTGTTGCGGGGCGCCTCCTCGGGCCTGGTCTAGCTGGCGGCGCAAATGCACAACTTCCTCTTCATATCTTTTGTACGCGTATTAGCGCCGAGCGTAAGGGTCATTTGCCACGTTTGAGTCACTCACTTCTGTTTTATAGTCATATGCTGTTGCTCAAGCTGATAGACCTTTTCGCGGACCAGCTGAGCTTCTTGAACTTGTTGCTGAACTAGACAGCTCGTCAGCATGGGTGCTGGTACGGCATAGTAAGGCGCGTTCATCACGTTAATGGGACTTACTCTGTTGCTCATACCCTTCATTGAGCCGAACCTGGGCATCAAACTCGGACCGGATCTGATCCAAGAGCTCGTTGAGACGAGGAGCAGCATTCTGCGGAAGCCCGCGGTGGGGATACATAGACATCTTGATCGAAGGCGCTGTCGCGCAAGTCTTGTTTCAATGATGTTCGATGGCAAGGTAAACGGGTCTATGGCGCGATTTCGGTACACGAGTTTGCGTTTCCGCGAGAGATCCTCGCAAGAAATTGCGTACGAGTAGTCGCTGATCGACTTGAGCTGGTCGATCGCCGGAAGGTAGGCGAGGACAGACTGGAATACGATTTTGGTTAATGGGCGTCTTGGAGGTTTGCGACGAGATCAGCAAGGCTTTTTTTTTTTGTTTACCTTTGGTATAAAATCTGTACTCTCGGTCCGTCGACCTCTTCGGATGAATTGAATAATGATATTGGAATGTCGAGGTCGGTGGATGGTTCCTAGTGCAGACACGATACGGACAGGGCCGGGATATCGTGGGACTTGTGCGGCTGGCCGGCGGCAGGACGCGACGGACAACTAGTAGTAGAAGGATTCGGTGGATGCGACACGTAGAGTCCCCTCCGGGTGACAGTGAGGATAGGCCACTGGCGGTGGGAGGGTCGGGCTCAACGGGGGATAAACGGGCCGGCGTTTGGAGGGGGGGGTGGTTGGTTGGGGTGAAGGGATTGGAAAGGACGATGATGGAATTGAAGCCTTTTACCGGGCGGTGATGTTTTGAGAAAAGGATCGAGAGAAAAGGGAAGAAGTGAGAAGTTTACCCAGATTTGTTCTGGCGGGTCCGTCCAGTTGCTGCAGGTCGACGTCGGGCTAAGCACTGCTAGCACGGGGTCCACTATACATACAGTACAACCGTCCGGTCCTCCAGTCCACTTTTTTTTTGGGCTTAGAAGGTTGGAAAAGGTGGACGCTCTGGGGCTGTCTACTGGGTTGCTGGCTGGGTACTTGGCTAGCTGGGCCGAGAAGCGATGATGATGGGGTCTGTGCTGGCCATCTAATAAGACCGTGGATCCCCATGGACTCGTAGCACCTTAGCCTTAGTGGCCTCCATCCGATCCCATGCCGTGGCTGTATTCAGACGTACTACCTAGGTATGTAGGTAGGCAGTAGCCTAGGCCAAACCCGATACTGCTGCTGACCTGCCTGCCTGCATACCTAACCTACATCGACAGTACAGAGAAGTCAGCGGGATAGCGATATAGCATGGGTGTCCAAGTATTTGAAGCATAAGTAGACTCGGTCGGTACGTATGTACAGCCTCCGAGACGAGATACGCACAAGTAAGTGCTTACTTACATGTTGTCATGATTCTTTTTCGTTACTTTCTTTTCTTTCTCTTCGCGGAGGGGCAGGAATGAATCGAGTGAATGATCGGGGCGTCACACTCCAGTCAGTTCTCCCCCCCGGGAAAATAGCCCCCGACAGATACCTTCCAGTTCCATGCAGCAAGCTGTGGCTGATAGATACGACTTACCCCCCATGCACCTGCAGCGAGCCTGCATATCGCGACATGTAGGCATCCCTGTTTGAGCGAACCAAATGCCTGAGTACTTTATCTTCCCGGCCAGGTTGCTTGTTTTGGTCAGACCTAACCCATCCCAGCAACAGTTTGCATGATATAGATACTCCGTGGTAGGTACTCTCTGCACGGAAGCCGTTCTTGTGTAGAACAAGGGGGGACGGGTAATGAAACGCAACCTTTTCGCGAGACATCTACCTACAGCATAGGTAAATACATGTACACTTACTTGTGGAATTAAGCTAGTTAAAAGGGAGAGAGAGAGTATTAAAGCGTGTAAAAGCTTTTAATATTTAATTGATAAATAAATTTATATATTAAAAAATTATAAGATTAATTAATTAAAAGTAAATTTTTTTTATATATAATATAAATATAATTTTTTAAAAATTAAAAAGCGTATTATTTAATATATTATTTTTTTTATAAAAAAGATTATATTAAAAATAAGTATAGCTTATATTATATAATTATAAAGTATTTCTTTTTTAATTAAATTTAATTTATATTATAAATGTTAAATCTTATATTAAAGTTTAATATTATAGAGTTAATTATTTAATATAATTTAAAAACGTTATATACTTTTATAATAACTCTTTAATTAATTTTATTTAAACTTTCTTACGTTGTTTAAATTATTAAAATAATATAATCTTTTTTTAATTAAATTAATAATTATAATTATAAGAATATTATATATTAAAGTTTAATTATATAAATAAATAAAAAATAATCGATTTAATAATAAATTATATTATTTTATAATATTAATATTAATAATAACTTAATATAAATTAATTAAAAAAAATTTCATTAAGTTTTTATTTTATCTTATTTTAATATATTATTTTATAAAAGCTTTTTATTTTTATTAATTATATAAGCCCTATACGTACCCTCGGGTAAAGTCAAGAAATTAGTAGGCTCTATTCCACACTCAGGTGACATGGGGGGAGGGGGCAACCCTCAGGTTGTCTGATTCTCCTTTATACATGTTCGCTCTTCGATCAACGTACCTCAAGCCAAAAGCTCAAGCCACATACGCACAGAATACGCACACGGGATCGCTGCCGGAGAGAATCACTTACAAGGCTACCATAGTTAGCAGAAGCCACCACCCCATTAGTCCAGGATAGTGTCAGTATAGTAATACTGTAGGCAGTTGCGGTGTTGAACCTCATCCGACCTTCGCATGCCACCCCACATCGTCGTAGAGCCTGCTGTCGTATCACAGATCTGCAGTGTTCCATCCATTTCGCTCCCATGATGATGTGCCGCTTGTGACGGTGTTCTTTTCGTCTAGCGAGACGGGCATACGCTTGGTACATGTGTTCCGTGTCTGCTCTCCAGGCTCTCTCCAGGCATTCCAGAGGCAGCCGGGTGGGCTCTTGAACGCAGTCCTGCAAACTGACCCCTTAAAAGAATGGGCGAAGCCAGCCAGCCAGCCAGCCAGCCAGTCAGTCATGTTCGCTGAGACTGAAGCTGCTTGCTGTTGGGTGTTTGCGTACTTAATCATCGGTGTGCAGGGACTCCAAATCCGGTGTGCAGAGGCGCATGTGTAATCCGCGCAGTCACGTACATGACATGACATGTAGATATGTACCTAGGGGATGAGGGTGTGCTACACCGAAATCAATCAATCAATCAACCAATTGATCAATACAGTTGACTTGACTTCTTGTTGGTCCTTTTCTGTCGGGCGGCAGGCGGCTTGCCTACCTAGGCAGGCAGTGTCAGGCAGGCAGGCAGGGCAAAGAAAGACTGGCGAGACCATGCTTCGATTTCCGCCCGATTCCCCTCTCTCGGGCCACTCGGGCACAACCGGCTGCAGCTCAGATTTGGCCGGATATATCGGGGATATCTGGCTCGGAGTTAAGCGGCCAAGATCCTTCAGGGGCACGAGGGGTCCATCTAGTAGAGAGATAGAGACGAGAGGTTTGACTCGCCTCCAAGCGGTGCCAAAGCAAAATGCGATCCAGCACGGCCCAGCATACAACCAGCCAGCCAACGTCCGGGAAAGGTTACATGAAAGTAGTCGGCTGCGGCTCTGAGTAGAGTTTCCAGATTAGCCTTTACCACGAGCCATGCTTCTGCAACGCTTAACGCTGCGTTTACGATGAGATGAAAAAAGAACACGGTTGGTTTGGATGTTCTCCGTCTGTAATGGATCTGACCCACCAACTTTGACCGTGGTACGGATACCTTGTCGTGTTTTCCATCCGCCGATCACCGACCAACACATGCATCTCGGGGGCAACTCAATCGGGGCGTACGGATTCATCTGAAGCACTGCCTACGCGGATACGCGAATTGCTTCAACTCTGAAAGTTGCGACCACCCTACCACTGTTGGCTGCCACAAACTTCACGGGCATAGATGATCGTCATCCCAACGCTGTGCTATTCCTTGCTTGCACGACTGGTGAGCCTGTCTTGACCGTCACGTATTCTTGTACCCCGTAAGATAGCAAGTGCCAATATACTCAGTAGTCAGTCTTCGGTAAGCATGTATGTACGGAGTACCTAGTCAGCCTTTAACAAGAGGAATGCCAGACACCCCCCCAAGGGGCCGGTGGTATGATCAACACCTACTCAGTAAGACTTGGGGAACGTAATGGGTCCACCGTTGAAACGGTTCCAACATACGATTTGACAGCTCAGGCTCACAGGTCAATTCACCCGAGCAGACTGTCAACCACAAAACATCACCAACATCTATTCCTACTCATCTTCAGTGCATATCATCATCATCAACACAAACAGCAGGTATTGATCACACATTAATAATTCGCTTCTAAACCATTGATTCTATTTGCACAATCCTCAGTAGATTTACACCATCTTCAACCATGGGGCATGTCGAAAGTATGCCCCGCCGACAACAAAGGAAAAAGGAAATGCGATGTCAGCTGAAGCTCCTGCGCCCCTTGCGAGCTACAAGAGCCCCGAGATCGTAACTGCGCCGCGGCTGGTGAGCGCTAACGACTGAGACCGCTCAGTTGTTCTTCTTGCCGCCCTTGCCGCCCTTGGCCTGTAACACGCTCTGTTAGCTAATGGTCCTGTGAAGAGCCCGGATAAGGGTCAAATTATCAACTTACGCCCTTGTGGTGAGGCTCACGCTTGTCGAACTCAGCAGCGGCAGCGTCCTCCTCTTCCTGGGTAGTGTGGGCGTCCTCGGCGTCCTCGTCGTCGGCTTCGTCGTCGGCCTCACGCTTGTTGTTCTTCTTGCCACCCTTACCACCCTTGGCGCCCTTGTGGTGAGGCTCACGCTTGTCGAACTCAGCAGCGGCAGCGTCCTCCTCTTCCTGGGTAGTGTGAGCATCCTCAGCATCGGCCTCATCGTCGGCAGCGTCGTCGCGCTTATTGTTCTTCTTACCACCCTTACCACCCTTACCACCCTTGGCGCCCTTGTGGTGAGGCTCACGCTTGTCGAACTCAGCAGCGGCAGCGTCCTCCTCTTCCTGGGTAGTGTGAGCATCCTCAGCATCGGCCTCATCGTCGGCAGCGTCGTCGCGCTTGTTGTTCTTCTTGCCACCCTTGCCGCCCTTGGCTCCCTTGTGGTGAGGCTCACGTGTCTCAAGCTCGGCGGCGTCCTCGTCGTCTTCTTCGTGATCCTCCTCTGAGACGTCACGCTTGTTGTTCTTCTTGCCACCCTTTCCACCCTTGGCCTATTCACGTGTTTTGTTAGCTGGGGTCCTATGAACAGCGATGGGTCTCGTGGGGAGATCAACATGGGAAACTTACACCCTTGTGATGTCGCTTGTTGTTCCTATTTGGTCCTCGGCGTTAGTATTGGTCTGTTACGAAATAAAACAGATGTATCAAGAGGGCTTGTAAATAGCTCTACAATGGGCCGCAGCCTCAACCCTCCTAAGATACTGAAAAAGGAAGGAACAAATCCCGAAAGTTACTTACTTCTTACCACCCTTCGCGCCACCCTTCGCGCCACCCTTCGCGCCCTTGTGGTGAGGCTCACGTGCGTCAATGTTGGCAACGGGGGCAGCCATGGCAGGGATGGCAAAGGCAACAAGAGCACCGGCGCCACGGGCAACCAGGTCTCTGTGGCCAGGCAGCTCGAAGCTGTTGACGGCCGAAGCCGCCAAGAGGCCGGAGACGGCAATCTGAACGAGAGAAGGAGTGTACATGGTGAGTGACTTGAAGTTAGTTGAAAATAGTAGGGCTGATCCGGCAGCTGAAAGAATGACTAATACGAATCAAGGTAAAGGAGAACTAAAGAAGATGGTATCAAACCGGTAGAACGAGAATGTGATGATGATGACAAGAGCCAAGAATGGAGAAACAGGTGAGCGAGTTTGAGAGATTTATACATCTTCTGCATAGCCGCATCCAGGATTCCATGTTGGCCCTAGAAATAACCCTGCTGGGGTTCACATCAGACGGGGACGACGACTGGGTGATAGTGTCGGATCGTCTTGTCTCGTCGGGAGTCTCACGAAGGAGGGACATTCACCGGCCTCGCTTGCCCTGATTCGGTAGGTTGGCTTTGTGTTACTGGCATTGCGGCAGGCTAGGGGAGCCTGGTAGCCGCCGCGTACGTCTCGAAGCTATTGAGGTCTGAGGACGTGTGTGGAGGGCTCAGCTGCGACTAGGCCACCTGCGGGAATAGATGCAGCTTGATAGTCCCTCCTGTACCAGGCCGGGTCCAATCGCGGCGCTCAGTTTGCAGCAACGAGGTGGATGCTAAGCATTGCCATCCCCCTGGCTAAGATGCGGCTGCGGACATCCAAACGGTATAGAGACGTTTCCCATATGGGGAGGACTGGGATGTACAGCCATGGGCAGAGACAAGGGTGGGACAGCGACAAGCTTCTTAGTCGCAACGAGTTGCCCATCGGTAGGTTGTGCTGACTGACCAAATCCCGCCGTCGTTAGCTAGAGCTGAGGGTCAAGGGGCAACATCTAATGCAAGATCTTACCTATGCGGAGCCCTGTCAGTGCGAATCGATCCCATCTAATCTTTGACTTTTCGCTTCGTGGGGAAGTTTTGACCCTTGTCGTCTTTGGTGACATCACCCCCCTGTGAAACGTTTCGCGACATGGGTGAGTGCCAAGGCTTCCTCGCTAAGAGGCACCCAAAGGCATTCATAGAAGTTTGAGATGAAACCGCGAAATAAAAAAAAGCCAGCGGCGACAACAACACAGCTGAAGGTACTGCAGCGAGAGGGAGCGAGGCTTGGCGAACGGTTGATTCACAGGCTCGAGTTGCTTAGTGATGAGAAGCAAGTAAGCCAAGCTGTCACTCATTCAATGGCGCAGATCCTCGACTTCGATCCCGCAGCCTCTAGGATTGGCCAGGTGCAGGGAATGGCGGTGTTCACCAAAACACGTTGGACTGGGCTCTAGAGCCAACCAGGTGTGAAGAAGTCGGGGGACTTCATGGACTTCAGGGACTTCAGGTATATCATCTCTGCTTTGGGTGCGTCTAACTGGCGGTTACATAGAAATTGCAAATCCCCCAGAAACCCCAACATGGAGAGAATAGAGGGAAGAAAAAAAAGACTGGAGAGCCAGCTACCAGCTAAGCTACTGTACCTGGACTTTCCAGGCACCCCGAACATTTTAGACTGTGACTCTCCCTCACTAGCCGTAATAAGCTTATTGAGCCTCATCTGTTCATCTGTTCAGCTTTGGCCCACAATCCCATCCATTCTCCCAAGTGCTGAGTGCCGACGGTAGTACCGCAACTGGGGGAAACAGGAGGTTCCTCTCCCTTCTACAACTTCTAAGAGGCTCAAGGAGGGGTCCCCGTCCAGCTGACGTAAAGATTGTTCGGGTTCAGGACCAGCCGTTCGGGAACCCCTGTTAGTCTTGGCAGTTTGAGACGTCGCGACGATGTTTGAAGCCAAGCGTCGATCCCCCTGGATATTCGTTTGATCTCGACAATTCTTTCCACGCCTTTCCCCATTCTCTCGGGTTGCCGTGTTCCATTCAGTCGGTTGCTGCCCCTGCTAGCATTAAGCCGAGTGCCGTTCATCTTTGTTTTTTATGTACTGCAGAGTTGTTGGTGATTGAGGCATCCTATTTGGTTTCATCGTAGCGGTGGGTACTACTTTGGTGTGTGTGCGCGACCTATGTAGGTAGGTATGCGAATGTGAATGGGGACTGCGTATGCCATCGGCCTGGACTCCGATGCACCCCCTCTCCTTCTCAGAGTCTCTTTCTTGTCCATTTCCTTTCTTCCCTCTTCCTCTACACGTTTTAGACGAACGCTCTAATCTTCAGTTTCTTTCGTTTGCACCTGGCGTGCCCTTCTTATCGTCCAATATACTTTGTTGTTTGTCCTAATCAGATTTGTTTCGTTTCAATGTCGAAATTCTATCGCTCGCTCCAAACCGTGCAGGAGGAGGAGCCATTGACCGGTGGCGATGATGATACAAGGGAAAAGCGAATCTGGACGTCAGGCACAGACTCGTCTCTCTCAAGAGGCTGTCCAAAATAACGCCGTACTGGCAGTGGATAGCCCACGTCCTCCTGCTGTCCCTGTCGTTGACGATTCTCGCTCTATCGTTCTGTGTCAAATCCTCCAGGCATTGTCCTGTGGGTGAGCGACCACCGGAGACATACTGTAAGCTTGACTAGAATGGTCGTTGTACCTAGATGCGCCGGCAGACTAACATGATGTACATCAGCACCGGCGCTACCGGCTATCAAATATGAGATTCAACATTTTGATCTTCCGCCCGTCCCAGAGGGGCCTTTTATTGGAAAAGGCCCTGAAGTCGACAAAATGTGGGACTACATCACGGACGACGGTATGGCTGGCTCCCATCCAAGATTACGGGCTGCATGGCTAACATATACCCACTAGTCCCCGACACCATGATATCCCGCGAGGAGATGATCAAGATGGGCCTGGACCCGGAGGGCGCACTCGAGATCACCAACCCGGCGACGGGGGAGAGAAGGGCTACCGCGTGGCGGTCGAGGTGTTCCACCAGCTGCACTGCCTGAACCTGATGCGGCAGGCCAACCACAAGTCGCACTACGCGCCCCTGGGCGGCGACACGGCGGCGCCCAAGCACGACCTGCACAACCACATCGACCACTGCATCGACGCGCTGCGGCAGTTCGTCATGTGCCAGGGCGACGTCAACGTCTTCGCCTTCCGCTTTCCCTTCAATGACGGCGACCCGTGGCCCGACTATACCACACCTCACGTCTGCCGCAACTACGAAGGCATTCGGCAGTGGGCGGTCGACCACGGCGTGCCCCAGGTGCCGGGAGAGCCTGATCATTAGTGAAATACTTATATGTGAAATATAGCTAGGCAAAGCCTTGTAGATAAACTGTTAGCGATATACTTCTGAAATAGGCAGACCTTGTTTTCAGACTGGCTGCGTTCCCATGCAGCCCTCACTGGATTACTGCAAGTAGAATCAACGTGCAAATAATTATTAGAGGTGGTGTGCCTTTGGCATACAATTACATAGGTATACTAGTAGTAGCACGTATTATTGCTCTATAGTATGTCAGACAGAGTGGAGAATACTCCCAACTGCAAGGCAGCGTTCATGTTGTTAAGTAAATGGGTACTTCTCTATACGACTATAAACTACTGCGCGCCGAGTACCACCTGACGGCTTTTGTATAACTATAGCTGCATGTCTAAGACATGCCTTTTCGGGACTTTTTCTTGCTGAGTCAGGAAGCTGTGTTTATAAAAGCAGGCAACTTTTAGCGACGTTCTGGAATTTCCATCGTCTTGTACCCAGATCTACAGCCAAGTCCGATTTACCCGCCGTTCCTTTCGTGAATCATACCATACATACCATGCGCATGGTGGCTTAGGCTACATAAACAAACGGTGTGCTTAGTGCTGTTTCTGTGTCGGTGATCATTGGCAAGAAGTCGCCCCGAGTTACCTGCCTGTCATGTTGTTGTCTGACGGTAGATCGGAACGGAACAGGACGGCATAAGGCGCGTAACACTCAACGGCCGGAAAGGTGTCACAAGAAGTCAAGGGACACTTGTCGAATGGAGATCTGAAGCCAGTCTTCGTCGCCGCCTGACGAGGCAACCCTGTTATATCTGCCACTCTGTAGAACATTCTGTAGGGTGGAGTTTCCAAACAGACGGTGAACGAGCCACAACAGCACGCTGAGCCGCAACTCTCAATATATTACGCAGGTTGAGTATATACTTGTGTAGGTATATACACATATCTTCGAATCGTCGTCTTCGCCTCATGTATATGCGCACATGCCTTGGTGTTTTACGCATACATGTTCCAGTAAGCAATTCTATTTTCACTGTTCCCATAAGATGTCCGGCACTTTGAACTTCGACATTGGAGGGAGTGTGCTAAGCGTAGGTATTTGTCCAAGATGTCGTCCGAAAATGGTGGTGCGACAGGACAGCCCAATTGGCCAATCAGCTAATCCCACCTGATCGGTTGCATATTTCCTCGCCATCGAGACATCCAGCACTTGAATCAACGGCAGCGCCGTCTGTCTCTCCCAGAAGCTAGAGACAGTTCTTCTGCATGATTGCCAAAGCGCAATCAATCTCATCTAGTCCTAGTGCTAGCTAAATCAACTGGACTGACGGCAAAAACCCATGTAATCGCAACGCGTACTTTCCAGCTGATCCGCGGGAACTGACAGGCTGTGTCTGAGTAAGTGATTAATGAGCAACGAACGGATCCGGAGGCCTGTCTGTGATAGCGACGACTCCGAAATGGCACATTTTGCATATCAGTCGGATTTCCCATTCCCGACTTGGATACCGCCTCAACTATGCCAACGGGCTCTAATATTCCGCCCAGAAAGGTGATCCTTTCCGTTCCTTTTCCGCCCTTCCAGATTCCTTCTGGATTCCCTTCAGTCGTTCTGTCATTTTTCTCGAGGGCTTCTAGCCTAGATACGTGACATAGCTGGTTCATCCGTAAACAGACCACTGCATCTTTCTCGCCATGGATATCGTGAACGAGGTGTTCGACACCTTTATAGGCGACTATGTTTGGGCTAAGTTGCTCCCAGTGCGACTAGTTCCCTATAAGTTCCCTTCCGCCACCAATGCTTCGACAGCCCAGGCCTTCTCGTCATGGCAATACGAGCCGGCGACCAAGTTCTTCTCCATCGAGCCCAGCCCAGCTGCCTATGGGAGCGTGTGGACCCGAGACAACATCTGTAGGCAGGGTATCAACCTGTTCCTGATCACCTAGTGAGTCCTGACGCGGCGGTTCCCCGTGCGCTCTGTCTGCGACCTGATTATTCTCTAACCCAATATGCAGTATATTCGGCCTTCTCACGTACTATGGCTTCTCCACCCTTTCCTACCTCTTCGTATTTAACAAGGACCGTGAAGCACCCAAAGTACCTCAAGAACCAGATCCGGCTGGAGATGCGGCAGGCGACCTCCGGCATGTTCGGCATGGCGCTCCTGACCACCCCCTATTCCTGGCCGAGGTGCGCGGGCACAGCAAGCTGTATGACATGACCGAGGCTGGGCCGGGGCTCTGGTACAACGTGGTGCAGTTCCCCTTCTTCCTGCTCTTTACCGACTTCGTCGTCTACTGGATCCACCGCGGCCTGCACCACAAGCTCGTCTACAAGACCCTGCACAAGCCGCACCACCGGTGCATCATGCCGACCCCCTACGCCTCGCACGCCTTCCACCCGCTCGACGGCTTCGCGCAGTCCATCCCCTACCACGTCTTCCCCTTTCTGTTCCCGCTGCAGAAGGTGTCGTACGTCGCCCTTTTTGTCTTCGTCAACCTCTGGACCATCCTGATCCACGACGGGGAGTACGTGGCCAACAGCCCCGTCATCAACGGCGCCGCCTGCCATACCATGCACCTCCTATACTTCAACTACAACTACGGCCAGTACACCACGCTGTGGGACCGCTTGGGCGGAAGCTACCGTAAGCCAAACGCGGAACTCTTCCGGAAGGACCAGAAAACGAGCGACCGGGAGTGGAACAAGCAGGTCAAGGAGATGGAGCAGATGGTGGTGGAAGTTGAGGGCAAGGATGATCGGACGTACGACCCGGCGGACACTAAGAAGAACGATTGAATCAAGCAAGAAAACTACCGCCGTTTAAGTGACCGAAGAGAAAGACATTTACAGAGGCTCTGGTGGTGGCATTCGACCATCTCAAAGGCGTCCTTCTAGTCAGTCCGCGAAGCCCAACCCAGAGTGTGCGCGCAACTGCGTCGAGGATGCTAGCAACACCAACACCAAAACACCGCCATTATAAGATCAATGTACGTATACCGGATAGCCCTCGAACTCGAGAAATCCCGTTGGGCGATGGGTTTAGTAAGATCAAATTGCGCAGGATACACCTCTTGCTTTCCTGGGGCTGGATGTTAGCCTGCTGCACGTGCAACGCTTGACAGGCCAGAGGGTTTACTTAAATACATATTTAACCTACCTAACATAGACCGAAGCACGTCCGGCAGTATCAGAGAACCTGCCTACACTTCGAGGTTTTACAGCTGGGCTTAAAAGAAGATAGTTGCATGGTGCCCAGGATCAAATGACTAGGTATATCTAAATATGTGTCACACATGCATCACTAGCAACACGATAGACTGATGGGGAATACGTAAGTTCGTCCATAGGGAATATGGGGATCTCGCATCTGCTTGACGTTTATTCTACGTCTTACTGCACGCAACGGGTACATCTTTTCGGTTCTTGATCACGTCATATTCGTATGCACAGCACATCTGGGTATCACAGTGGATATACCAGGGAAATACTACAGCATTCGTAGATCCGTAGCTTGAAGTACGAGTATATCGTCTCTTAATGTGACGTGCCGAAGAAGCTATGCAAGGAAATCGCTTTCGCTCGATACGAATGTAGAGTTTGGGAATGCAATGTGAATATTGCAGGTGCCCAAGTAAATATCAGGGTGGTAGTACAAGTGGGTTGAATGCATCAAACCCTCTCTCGACGCCGTAGTCGTAGCGAGCAGCAAGAGTGTTGTGTAGGCCGCGGATTGGACGAATCCGGCGCGAATAGAGAACAGGCTCACACCACCACAGCTGGGTATAGGTATAAGCCCCAGCGTGGAATTGGCCCACGCTCCCACGGATATTAGAACCGCTTACGAAGACGCCCGAACGCCAAACAAACAAAAGAGCATGACAAAAAGCAGACCTCGAGGAGATAGGAACTTAATAGGATTGTTCCATAACTCCCCGCCAGGCTTTTCTTCCTACCTACCAACCAACCGCACTCCCTCAGTTGAACCCATCCCATCCATCCGTCTAGATCCAACCATTACGAGAAGCTGACAAACTTGGGGTCCTTGGGCCGCCCGTCAGCGCCGATGCCGTTGGCGCTGAAGCGCTGCTCCATGTAGACGCGGCGGGCCTCGTCGAATCGCATGCGCCGCTTCTTCATGATCTTGAGGATCTCGCCTTTCGCCGCATCGTCGAGCCCCGCGCGTCCATCGCCGCCCGCGACGTTGCCCGAGAGGTCGAAGGTGCTGCTCGAGAGCCCCGCCTCCATGTCGCCCGCGAAGCTCGACGGCAGACGTGAGTACAAGAAGGACCCGGGGCCGTGGGAGAGGTCGGGCAGCAGGTGCTCCCACCGGCTGCGCGTGAAGTAGAGGATGGTGCCCGTGATGAGGACGAGAAGGGTGACGGAGTAGATCAGGTAAGCCATCTTGGATATACGGAAGTAGTAGTAGTAGATGCGCCGGCGTCTTCCTTTTTTTGATATTCGTATAAGTGACTGCCTGACTGCTGGCTGGCGAGAGTATGATGTATCGGTGGCTTCGATGTGGATGTCCGATGGACCCGGGGATGATCGATCAGATCTCCACTAAGGTTACAAGCTGTCAGAGTTGAAGAAACGAAACGGAAAGTGAACAAATGGAAAAAGAATTTAGGTGTAGAAGGTATGTGTGTAACAGTCAGTGCAGAAGCAACGACAGACACGTTTTCAATCAGACCATCGATGACTACCAAGTTTGTATGTCAAGGACCTGATGGAGGGAAGTGAAGAAGGAAAAAAGAAGTCATTTAGGACGGTCGATCAAGAGTCGCGAGAGGGCGATGCGCTCCCAAATTGCTTACGACAGCCTCTGAGGCCAAGCCAGTTTAGGGGCTTAATGCGTCAATGCGTTGCGCTGAACATGCGCTGTAAGCCTGTAACTCAAACGGGCTGAACGGCTGTCAATCCGCTGATCCAGTTTGGTCTCCTTGGATGGGATTGAGCACATGCACGGCTTGCCTGGCCGTAGGGGTACATCATGATTGTACACCCATGATTGAGCCACACGCGCCACATTTGAAGCGGGACTTATCGCCAGAACACTAACCCTGATCAGGCATGATAGGGTAACGCCACTCCCACAGTCTGTGTCGAAATCCAGCCATCAGTCGGAATCCGGGTTGTGTAGCATACAGCGACGATATTCTCGAAATCCCGGAACCGAAACAGAACGTCGAACGAATACCCGAAATCTTGCACAATTTCAAGTCAAATCACTCACAATGGCCACCGTCAGCAACCAGATTTCGTCGGATCTGATCTGGGAGATCGTCCGTGAGTTTTTTCCCCGTCGCCCCCGTGCTGTGGGAATTTTGTCGACACGAAGAATCTCGAAATATTAATGGTGTTTGGGAACAGGCAACAACAACGCCTACGTTGTCACCCGCAAGACCGGTGGTGGTGTCCGTTTCTCTCGCGACCCTCTTAACCTGAAGAACCTGCACACCCGCAAGGTAAGCGATTGGGACCGTCCTCGCTCTTTTATTTGCGATGCGTCGAGGGAGCATTGGCTGACGATGAACTACAGTATGCTGGTTTCGTCAACGAGAAGGCCATCGGTGTCGTCCCCAACGAGAACGGTGGTGTCAAGATCCTGAGCAAGAAGACCACTGCCAGCCAGAAGCCCGCCTCCAACATCACCTCTACCACATTCCACGGTGGCAAGTCCGCACGCAAGTAAGTTGGGAATAGCTTCATGAAATTGGACCTTAGGGTGTCAATACTAATGCGTCGCCTCCTCCCAGCTCCTACAAGGCCGTTGCCAACCAGACCGCCAAGAACAGTTACCGCCCCGATCTCCGTGAGGTCGCCGTCCAGCGCGCTTCTGCCATCCGCCGTTCCCAGCGCCCCGTCAAGCCCGAGCCCGAGCAGAAGCTCCGCAGCAACAAGGCCAAGAAGGCCGCTGCCGCCACCGAGGAGTCGTAAATCTTTCTTCTTTCGGAGTACGGATTGAAATATAGCATGACGGACTGATGGAACATGGCTTTCTTATAAGGAGTCAGGTTGGCGAACAACCCGGTTGCATATTCTACTAGCAGCTACGACACCTGGTATGGGTCGGTATAGATGCGAACCCAAAATGAGAACTCTTTTGACACCACGAAGCACTAACGCCGATGATACTCGTTATACTCGTTTTCCTGATTAATTGATGCATCCTTGACAGTTGAAGCTATGCAATGTGAAGAAGACCTGATGCCTCAAAAGTCGAGGAGAAAGATAAGTAGAGAGAAGAAGAAAGAACCCCAAACCCAAAAACCAATTGCTATTCCATGCATCCATTGGACCAACTCGGAGGTGGCATTCAAGTAAGGTTAATTGGTCGCATCGTGGTGGGTATTGCTATTTTCGGCGTGGAAGTTGTTTCGTACCGTATCCCTGAGAAGGAGTGACGATCTGGTAGGTATGCCGTGGGGGTCTCTTGCAGCATATCCGGTAAGTAGCAGTTCCCTGGGAAACGTCACCAGGATCATAATGGTTTGCTATAATAGCAGCTCCTCCTTGGGATTGCGTTGAAGCCCGGCCTCAGAGGATGTTTCTCCAGTCTGGATAATGGCCTTGGCAGTGGGCCGGTGAAACTGTTGAGCTTCACTTTGCACCATGACGCATTTCCCTAGTCAAGGAGCGAAATGTCACAAGCCTCTACGCACGTTGGACACCAAAAAGCAATGACCAGATTGCCCGTGACACTTTGGTTGCGAGACCTTTGTATGCCTAGCCCGAGTTCCTATAAAATCCGTCCATAATGACCATCACTCATTGGCTAACGGTGGCCCGTTCCGAAGCTGTAGTAAGCTAAGCGGTTGAGCTGAAGAACCTCGGTTTCTTTGAATTCTCTCACGGAGCTCTCTCTACGATAGATAGCCGTTTGACTCGTGACTGTACTCTCCAACCTCCAGCCCTCGGGAACTGTTAAGAGACCGTGCCTACGCTTCGGCTAATAGGAAGAATAGTATGGGATACGGATCATATGCCATAAGTGGTCATCAAATAGTTAGCAAATCAGTTAGTAAGTTTGGTGTAGCCGGGTCCGGTTTTTCTGGATCACACAAGACAAAAGAGCATATTTTTAGTGGTTTGTTGTGAAGCTGTTTCACGCCGCAAATAGTATTTCTGGGCGTTTTCTCAAGCACCCACCCATGGACTGTAACGAGAGGTAGCAGAAGAGGTAGGAGAATCGCAACCAAATAGCCAGCTGTGGATGAAGCACGTTCCGTCTACTGGACACTGAACCCCGTCTTCTGACACGGGAGGTTCCCGATGGCCTAGCATCCAGTCAAGCCGTCGGTTTGATGCTCCATCTCTCCATGTCATGCTGCCTTGCCTGCTGCTTGCTGATATCAACAACAGCGCATTAATGGATGGGTGCATGCATGCATACTTACCCATACTGCCTTGGATATACGTATCCCGTGTACCTTGACGGCGGGGTTGCTTATTTCCCCCGCTTGACCCGAAACTTCTTGGGGGCTATCCCCCTAATGCTATTCATGGGGATTCGCTAATAGGCCAGAGGCGGGAAGTACTGGAGGTGCTAGACTGGGAAGCTCTAAGTCGGAGCTCTGGAGCTCCCCCCCTGTGCCCAGGCGCCCCCTTCCTCCCCAGCCCGTTTCCAGAGTGTTGGTGTTTCCTCCTCTCCATAAATGTTGCCCCGCCATTTCGACTATCCCTCCTTCATCACTCTCCAGTCCCTCTTTTTGTCCAGAACCGCAATCCCCCCCCCGGAGATCTGAGCAGAGAGAAAAAAGACACAGATATAAAATTAGGTAGGTGCGTGTGTCTTCTGACAGGCCTGCATCAGGAGAACCGTATAAAGTTTGGCCAACCACCCGTCTGCCCTGGACTCTGATTCTATTCCATCTCCATCTCTTCATTTCCTCTTTCAAGATACCCATACCCGCTCGAGAACCGTGACGTTGACCTGTCTGCACCCCGCCTTAGATCGCATCCTGTTCCCCACTTCCACTCGAACCAGAAACCTCGATACAACCAACACCAACCGCAAACATGGTTAAAGCTGGTATGCATATCGACTGACACCCGTCACAACATGCCACTGACCTGCTAACCATCCTGTAGTCATTGCTGGAGCCTCCGGCGGTATTGGCCAGGTACAACCACCCACCTCTTTGGTCTCCGTGGCCTCCGTGGCCTCCGTGGCCTGCTACGACTAGACTTGAACCAAGCTGACCTGACACCTCTGCTAGCCTCTTTCTCTGCTTATGAAGCTGTGCCCCCTCGTCGACGAGCTTGCTCTCTACGATGTCGTCAACACTCCCGGCGTCGCTGCCGATCTCTCTCACATCTCCTCCACAGCCGTAAGTTGCTATCAAATAGCTCAAAGGGTCTACTTGGGCTCGTCTAACCGATTGTTTACGCATAGAAAATCACTGGCTACCTCCCCAAGGACGATGGTGGCAAGGCCGCCATGAAGGATGCCGACATCATCATCATCCCCGCCGGTATTCCTCGTAAGTACTGAGTACTGTTTATCTTCCCACGAAGCTTCAACTAATCATGTTGTTCTTCTACAGGCAAGCCCGGTATGACTCGAGATGATCTGTTCAAAATCAATGCTGGCATCGTCAAGGGCTTGATCGAGATCGCTGCTGAGGTCGCCCCCAAGGCCTTCATTCTCGTGATTTCCAACCCTGTCAACTCGACAGTCCCCATTGCTGCAGAGGTCCTGAAGGCCAAGGGTGTCTTCAACCCCCAGAAGCTCTTCGGTGTCACTACTCTTGACATCGTTCGTGCCGAGACCTTTGTTGCCGAGATTGCCGGCAAGAAGACTGGCTCTGAGCTGACCGTCCCTGTCATCGGTGGACACTCCGGAGAGACCATTGTGCCCCTCTTCAGCCAAATCACGCCTAGCGGTATCACCATCCCTGACGACAAGTACGATGCTCTTGTCAACCGTGTTCAGTTCGGTGGTGACGAGGTTGTCAAGGCCAAGGACGGTGCTGGCTCCGCTACCTTGTCCATGGCTTACGCCGGTTATCGGTAAGTGGCGAAATCGACTGTGACTTCCAGCTTGCTAACATCAAAACAGCTTTGCGGAGAAGGTTCTCAAGGCTGCCAAGGGCGAGAAGGGTCTCGTCGAGCCCAGCTTTGTCTACCTGCCAGGTGTGCCCGGTGGCAAGGAGATCGCTGAGAAGACCGGCTGTGACTTCTTCTCGGTCCCTATCGAGCTCGGTGTAAGTGCATTAGCCGTCTTTTATCATTGCTTTGCTAACAGTCATGAAAACAGCCCAACGGCGCTGAGAAGGCCACCAATGTCTTGGGCGACATCACCGAGAAGGAGAAGAAGTTGTTGGAGGCTTGCACTACGGGCTTGAAGGACAACATCACCAAGGGCGTCACCTTTGCCCACAACCCCCCTCAGAAGTAAATAATTCCCCCAATTACCCTTAATACGCTATGGGCGTAACTCGTGCGCGAACTATTGATGATTTACGAATTTGGTTTTGGGACACACGGAAAGCTGCCATTGCGCAGCTGAGGGTGTGTATAGAAGGAAAAACAGCAAATACAGCTCGCGCACTATTGAGAACCAGTGACTGATTGTTTAATTCCTCGCGACAGGCTGTAAAGTGTGTTTCTAATTTAGGCGTCGGTCAACTCGAGTAATGACACGATTCCCGTGAACGCGCTCGTCGCCATGACCCCAAGATCGAGGGAGGACAGACTACAGTAACCGTCGGTGTTGTGAAGGTGGTGGTAATGAAGGGTAATGAAGGAGACAGGCCGCGTGATCGTTGGAAACCGCACATAAAATGATCGTGCTGGCGGGAAGTACATTGTTTTATAGCCTTCCTGTAGATATCATTAATATCAACGCCGTAAACGCCCCGGACTCCTTTCGTAAATGCTTCCGTTGCCGCCGCCCGCTGAATCACCAAGCATGTATGTACCTGGATCTAAGCCATGCCTCTATTTTTAACCATTACAAGATGCCTAATGAGTCTCTCAAGGCTTGTTCGGCAGCGTCTTTATTTGGAACACAGCCCCCGGTAATTCGCTCGTCTCTGCTTGCACCGTCGCATTGATCCCTAAAGCAGCCAAAGCGCCCCGTACTATACCGCAGGGGGAACCACAAGAACTAAGTTTCATAATAACACCCTAGGGTTAGTCTTCGTAGAGAGGGATAATGGGCGCTTGTGGGGAGAGCAGGAAAACCTACCGGCTGCGCCCGAAGGACGGCCTGTCCGCCCGTCTCGGTGCTCATGCGGGCGAGTGGCCGGAATGCGTTGTCAGTCAGTACATAGACGCCGCGGTGATTGGTCTTGAGGTTGTCGATCTGCTTCTTGAAGACGAGGGTCCAGAGGTCTTTGCAGAGGAACTTGATGACGTCGAGGGTGTCGTTGAAGCGAGGGCGGTCGCGGGAGAAGCTGGTACAGCAAAGTCAGTCAAGAAAGCAAGCACACCGACGTTATGAATGCGAAGAAGGCATATATCCCAGACCCCAGGAGAACGGGTCTGCGTGCATGATAATGGAGGAAGACATACCGTTCTACCAGACCCAAGCCGACCCGGTACCCCAACGTCTCGAGCCGGTAAAACACGGCATCGCGCTCTTCTTCCTCGTCCAGCCTCCCGCTCGTCCGGCCGGCCGCCGTGCCGTCTGCCGCACCACCAGGACTAGTTCCCGTCGTACCCGCTGCTGTCTCGGCGGCGCTTTTCGCCGAGTGTGGTATTGATTCCGAAGAGGCCGCGTCTACTTCGTTGGCGACCCGATACGCCATGGGCACGATCTCTATGAGCAGCAGGTCGAGGCATGAGGAGCTGAGGAAGGAGGCGGTGGGGTCCGAGGCGTTGAACGGAGGGAGCGGCTGGTCGAAGTTGGACATGGTGTGGTCGTAGTAGTGGTGCTGGCAATTATGGGCGTGCTGTACAAAAGCATGCGTGGGAGGGAGATGTTGTACGTATGCGCATCGAGGTGCGCGTGGGGAAGCGCCCGGTTGGGGAGTAGGTGGGCGGCGTTGGTGGTTCTAGTTAAGGCCCAGATTATGTACCTATGTAAGGCAGATGGCAATCCTGGCGGTTTGTTCAGATACAATGCTCGTGGGTTATCGCGGTGCAATGCAATCTGGAAGTCATGCGCATATCAGCTACATGTATCTACAATGATGGCATCAAAATGTCGAGGCTGAGTATAACGGGCGCAGGGCTGAAGGGATTATTTCCTATGCCAGGTCTGTCTGTTGGGACCAAATCAATCAATCAATCCCATTGCGCCTGCTACCTATGGTTAGTGGGGCTACGGCGGAGGAACAGCCTAAGCAAGGTCCCTAAGCAAGGACCCCAGGTACCTAAGGTAGCGCTACCTACCTAGATATTGAGTTGATCGATGCATGTACCTGGCACCTGGTCGGCTTCACTCCAGTTCAAATAGGGGTCCCTGCTTGCCGATCGGGACTTATTATCATTCAAGATCAAGCCTTGTTGATGGTTTATGTAGGTATGCACCTATCTACGCCAAACGTGTTCTTGCAATTCGGTTGTCCATCTTCGTTGCTTCGTATCGCAGGCATTACGGCTCGCTAGTTGCGATAAACCATCTTCTTTTCTTGTCCATCAGCATGGCTCAACTGCGCCAGCCACACATCTATACTGGACGGGAGCAACACTTTCGTATGCGCAATTCGGTCTCCCTGCAGAGCGGAATAACGTCGCGGTATAAACTCCGATGCCATTTTCCTCCTTGCGAAATATACATGCTTGCCCTATTATGCCATGCCAGAAACGCCGATTCCATGCAAAATGACCTGATCCTTTTTACTCCCTCAGTCCTCCTCCCACTCTTATGAGTACTGGAACTTGGGGATGTTGGGCCCTAAACTAGGCGTCTGGCCCGCGTTCTGACATTTGGGGGCTCGCACCGGCTCGTTATCCTCGTCGTCGCTCAGCGTCAAGTCAATAACTTCCGCTGGCCTCTTCCGGCTTCCTGATGATGCTGATCCATTGCCCTGTGCCGGACCAGGTGTCCCAAATAGCGACTGATTCGGCGTTTGCGTGTTGCGGGCACTCGGGAGGCTGAAGCTATCCAGAGGCACTACGTCATCGTCGTCGTCGTCTATCACGCTTGCGTTGACTCCACTCGAGTATCGGGGCCTCTTGGGCTCGGGTTCGCTGCTGGCTTGCGCCCTCCATTGGCCGTCAGGTTCGATTGTGACCTGCTCTGTAGATTCTGAAGTATGATCCAGGATGTCCTTCGCGTACTGATCGATGGCTAGGTTCTCGAACGTCGCAGACTTGTTACATATGGGACAAATCCATTGGGGGCCTTGCTCCTGCAGCTGGAGATATGATGTGGCGTCAAAGCACTGTATGTGGCTGCACGAAGTCGACCGACAGGGCGCCCTCAGCCTGGTGTAGCTTAGAGGACACTTGAGCGAGAGGACTTGCGATGTCGCAACCACGTCTGGGTCGTTGGCGGCCTTGGTGAGCTCTTGAATTACCGAGTCTTTTTGGATCCGTCGTCCCTGGATCTTGGCGACCAGCTCCTCGACGGGAACAGCCCGACAGAGGTACACTGTGAGGAAGAACTTCTAAAAATAAAAAGTCAGCAAACTCATCCTCTCAAGTAAGAACCATTCGAAACTCCAGAGAGCATCGCTTTCCGCACAGAATTGCCAAGCATGGCACGTGCTTATCGCCACTTGGATGGTGGAAGTTTGAATGGCTCACTGGTGCTCGTGGATTCGTCTTCACCTTCTGAGTCAGCGCATAAGTGAACTCAACATTGTTCACGTAGGAATGCTTGTCAAGGCGAAGCGAACTGGTGATATCGACCGGTCGCGTCGAGCCTGGCTTTCCCTTTAGCCCCCGCAGATTCGCCTTGATCTCTCCGCCGTTAACCTTGAGCTCCGACTGATGCGGAAACGCAACTTCCTGGATCCCTTGGTCTTCGGCAGCACAGAATACCATAACCCTTGTCGTTTTGTCGTGTGCGCAGTGCAGGAGGGACGGATGGTCGCTCGCCTTCAGTGCGAAGTGGATAGAATTGCGATGCTGGGCCATAGCTGCATCCCCTGTTAGCACTGATGATTCCAACACCGAAGGCCTACTGAAACTCGGTTGTCCCAAAGAGGTCGTCCCAGAATTGTAGGGTCCAAAGCACCAGTAACGGAAACATAGCACAAGGTAAGACGGACGAGTTTCCCAAGGCGCAAACATCGGTTTCCAAAAGACTTACCATCGCAGGTACGGATATTCCCAATTTGGGGACACTATCGTGTAGAATGGGCTTGGTTTGAACTGCAGCACTGATTCATGGCGTTAGACAGGGCACATGAGCACGACTACCAAGTTCGACTTACTCGCTTTCGACGCGCCCTGGGCAGAAGCCCCTCCAAAGGCGCGATTCGCGCCATACGGTGCGTACTGGGCGAACCCATTGCTGAAAGTCGGCGCGGCATGCGGTGGGATACCAGGGGTCGTACCGTAGGCGCTTCCTCTAGAAGAGCCTGTCGTTGATGCGCCATTGTTTTGGTGGGCTTGGTGACCACCGCGCCCGCCTGAAGACATGTTTTGTATCGTGCTTCTAAGTTGTGCGTATAATGCTGGGTCTGCGTGGAGATTCTCCTGGAGAGCTGTATGGAGAGGCAAGGAAGTCAGCTTAGCTCGTCAACACGGAAAAATGGGTATATGTTGGACGTGCGACCAAGTAGGATCAACGTAAACGGCATGTTCAATTGGGTGTAGATGAAATGGTTCCTGTTTAGGAAGAAGCTGCAGCAAATGGGGATTTATTCGGGTGTTTTCGCTCTGCCTGTTTCGTCGCGATATTCCCCAGGCGCAAAATCGTTGGGGAAGATTGTTCTCTCGATGCCGACCTACCTTCTATTATTCGCTTCTGCAAATCGGCCTTGATGCCACTCGTCTTCAGTCCGTTGATTTGACATATGGATTGTAGTTGCTTGTTAAGCATGTGACCGAGTTGTACGGACAGCGATTGTATTTCTCGTGCGGAGGTAGAGGATGCCATTTTCGCTCTCGCTGCTGCGTCTGCTACCTTGTACCTAGGCAGGCTATGATCTGGGTTGGGTGCCTCATTAGGAAGGCTCGGCGTAGGTGTATTTTTGCGGTTTCCCTCAGGTCAGGTCGGATGCTCACTTGGCCCAGGAATGTCGGCAACGAAGAGGGTTGGGAGCGTTCTGCTGTCGCAGATGTGACGATTTAACCATCCAACTTCTGAAGGCCTTTTAGCAGCGTCGCACGAAGTTAGCTTGGAGGACTTCGAATGCCGGAGATCACTGTTCGGAGCTAGAGGTACTACACGTGGAAATGAATCGTTACCTAAGTCTAGCAGTAGGAGGCAAGCGCGATGGGTGCTGGAAACGTGATTGCCGTTGTCGATGTCGTTGTCGTCTTCAGCAGGCATGACAGCCTGGCTGGCGTCACGTCGGATCGGTCGTGGTTTATTGGTGCTTGGGAGCTGGGCCTTGGGTTCTCAGTTGAGGTTACTGAAGTTAGGTAGGTAGGTACTTATGCGTTACACATTAACTTAAAATGTTTAGTTAAGTAAGTAGGTAATGTTACCTCTAACAGTTACCTGGTAGGAATAGGATGGTTGCATGTATCCAGTCGAATTGATGGCTGTTCCTCCGGCCTGAATTGAACTGAACGTGAACAGGGAGTTAATTCCGCTCTTCTTTTTAAATATGTTTGCCTATCTGCATCGTAACTGTCCTATCCGGTTAGAGTTATCGGAACGGCTAGGCGCATCTCGTTCGTCCTTTTTCTTCTTTTATCTTTTCCTTTAGGGGACCCCAAAAAGCCGCCCCACTACGCATACCGCCTGCCGCTAGAGTTTTGTTCGATTAGCGCTCTTTTTCCGCAAGTAGCGATTAGAAAGTTTTAAGTTGCCCAGGCCATTTCTTCGCCCGCCCTCCCAGAATTACTTGCACTGTCCGTTGTTGGTTTGCGATTCGAGAAAGCAGTCCTTCTTTTTTGAAACTACCCCCTCAAACCGCAGCAATGGCGAAAAGCTCCAGAGCCAGTACTGTAAAGGCGAACAACCAGCGCCTCAAGCGCAATGTATTCGGCCCCGTCGAGGCGGCCCGCCTCCAGCGCCTCTCTGCGAAAATGCGCGAGATCGCAGCCCAGCCCAAACCTACCCCCGAGGTCGAGATGAAGCCTGTCGACGAAGGCGGAGAGGCCAACGCGACCGAGCAAGCATCCGAGACTGCCCCCCGAAGCTGGTAGGTTTTATTCCCTGGCCTTTCTGACCAGGAGGACTCCGTGCTAACAGCCATCCAGCCGCAATGGAGGTTGACTCTGCCAAGCCCTTGAGCAAGCGCAGCGAAAGGAAGCGGATTGAGAAGCGCAAGAAGCCCTCGAAGATCGTATTCCCCAAGTACAAGGATCGCGTGACCAAGAAGAGGTAGACCTGTGTGTTGCAACAAGAACGATCTTCGAGTTTCACGATGGCAACGGCAACGGCAATGGAAATGGCATTCATGGGACGGAGTCATGGGAGTTTTGGTGTTGGGACACAAAATGTCTTCGCTATCGAAGTGGGTATCAAGCTATGCATATAATAATACATATGTAAATGATGTTTCAACCTTTATGGCTGAACTGTAGCAGTCGTTTGTACACCCGACGCTGATGAGGGTGCCTCTCCCTCCTGGGTAGTTTCTGGTGTAGGTATTGGCACAGGCGCTCGCGTGCTCGTGGGCGAGGATTTTGAAGGGTCTGATGGTGCTGTACCGACCGGGGATGTTTTAGAGTTAACTAAACCTGATTCCACTGACGCTACATGCGCATTCGAACTCGATGAACCACTTGCTTCGGAGTTTACGCCTTTCGTGGCCGAGTGCTGTTTCACCGGTATGACCTTCTCTGTAACAGGAGCAGTTGGTGGAGGGTGGTTGCTCGTCCCAGCCTGAGCCTGCGTTTCTGTGGCCGGCTGTGTGGCAGGTGATCTGGCTGGCCCGATTGGTTTACCTTGGATTGCTTCTGCTGGCTTGCTCAAGCTGACAGTAGCTGTACTGCTCGGAAACGTCCCCGAAGGGGGTAGCCTGAGTTGCCCCAGTCGGTGTCACTGGTGTCGCTGGTGTAGCTGGTGTAGCTGGTGCAGCTGGTGCAGTTTCTCCTGGTCTTCCTGAGGTCGCTTCTTCCGGCTTCTTATCCCCAGGGACCGCGGGCTGTTTGGCCTCAACCTTAGGGGGTGCCGGAGCTGCTGGGTCAAGGAACCTGGCTGGGACGCCTGTGGCTGCAAGAGAACCACTTCCTACCCAGGCGCCTACCAACTGACTCCACTTGTAGTCGCCATGCTTCAACTTTTGAATCTGTTTATACGCGTAACTGTTGTAGTATGGCAGTCCTGTCTCAGGATCCCTATAACGAGCCAGATGGTTCGTAATAACGCAGCGAGGTGCAGGTCCAGGCTCTGGATTGTGTTAGGTGTCAACTTATTCTCCGCATGCCCTACTGGGGTAACTTACTAGCTAGTTTTTGCATCTCCTTCCCGAACAAGATACGTGTCTGCACAGACTTTTGGCTGATGGCATTTTCGTTAAAGTTCTGAAGGAGGATGCAGCTTCTGGTGGCTTTGCCGTTGGGAGGGGCGTGGGGGGCTGGGGTGGTGGTGACGCCCTTTCCTTTTGCGCATACCCCTTTGACCTGCCGGCATGCGGTTGCACAGGCTTAGAGCTGCTTGGGGTTTTCGTGGCTGGTGGTGGATGTGGAGTCGGAGGTTTGGGGGCAGATGGCGTCTGAGCTGCTTGGGGCTGAGGCGGTGTCGGCGCCGGGGCTGCCGGGGGTGCTGGGGCAGGGCGTGTATCAGGCTTAGGAGCTGCCAAAGGTGATTGTCTTGGTGCCGACATTGGCGGTGCCAGTACATTTGAAGAATTGGAACCCATGGGAGAGGGTGACGAATAGCCCAGCACTGGCATAGATAGCCCACTCTGTGTGGCCCCTGGGGGCGGCGCCAAGAAACTATTCGTCGGCGGCTTCATCTCAGGTGGCTTCATGACTGGCAACTGCGAAGGCGGTGCAAAGATGCTGGTGGTGTATAGACCCGATTCCGGGGGTTTCATGTTTGGGGGTTTATTATCAGGGGCCTTTAGCTCTGCAGGTTTGGGCTGCATCAATTTGTCTGGGGACGGCCGCGGCTGATCTTGATGTTCAGTCTCACGAGCTATGACTTTAGAGCCAGCAGAGTCCAGGCTTTGTTGCGGCTGTGGTGCTTGTGGATGCTGTGAAAGATCTTTTGGCTGAGAGGGCGGAGGCGCAACGGAAAGATTGGCTGTTGCTTTCTCAGCTGGCACCGGTTTCTCTGTGAGCTCTGCTGTTTCCGGAGCAGTTTCCGGAGCAGTTTTCGGGGCAGTTTCCGAGCTAGTTTCCGCGACTGTTACTTGGGCGGTCTCAACCTTCTGTACAGGCACTTCTGGTTCAGGTTTCTGGCCCGACTCTTTGCCGTCCTCATCCTTGCTGGGTGGTTCTGCTGGGAGGTCCACGCCTACTGTAGATGTACGTTTCTTCTTGACTGGCTTCTCCTCGATCGTGACAATCTTGCCGACGTGTTTTAGTTTGCCGTCTATCCATTCCCCAACACCACTCCAGAATGTGACTACTGGCCCACTTAGCTGTCGATTGTTCAGGGCGGCAAGCTTTGCTCGCCGCTCGGCCTCCCTCTGCTTTTCAGCTTCTTCCCACCTATTCAGGCTCTTGGCATTCCTCTTCTCAACGAGGGCAGCCTCTGCGAGACGCTCAGCCTGGGTCATGGGTGGCTTTTTGAGGGCTTCCATTCTTTTGGCCTTGCGCTCCATTGCGTCCACCTGCTTGAGCCGTTTCGCCTCTCGCTCCAACATCTGCTGGTGCAGCTGCTCCTTGCTGAGCATGGTGGTTTCACGCTTGGACGCTCGGGTCGGCATGTCTGCAGTAGATGGCAGCCAACTTGCACGCTCCGATTTTCTCTTCGGCCGCGGTGCGGGCGTGGCGGTCACCGAGCTCGTCGTGTCTGTATTGATCTTCACTTTCTTGCGAAATTTCAACGGTATTGCCTCCTGCGCCTTGCGCTTCCGCGCCGCCTGCTTGCTCTCCCGGGCTTGTCGTGCCAGCTCCTTCTCTCCTTCGTCCTCATCGCCGTTCTCGTGAGCATCGTCGTCGTCGGATGATGAGTCCATTTGCACGTCCGATGCATCCTCATCGACGTCTGTAAAGCCGTCGTCCTCGCCATCTTCGGCAAACAGGAGTTCGAGTTCGTCATCGGGTTCTTCGACAGCCAACATGGATTTCATGCGGTTTCCGGCAGTTGATCGCTTTGCTCGACTGGTGGCTAGCCACTCCACCGGCTGTTGCTCGGTCTCGGTTGGTTCGCGAGGATCTCCATCTTCGCTACTCGAGTCCAAGCTGTCTGCATCTTCGTTCTGATCCAGCGACATGCGCTGGTCCTCTTCTTCGGTCGCCATGAGGTTGAGCGGGTAGTTTCGCTAGGTGGTGCTTCATAACATGCTGGATTGGAGACAGATGTCCAATGTACACCAGGCCGATGTACAATACGAGGGGGAGAAGAAAGCTGGCCGTATGTACGCTGTCAGCAAGCGACGATTGGTATCTCTAAAATGCATACGCCACTTTTTAAAGAGTTTCGCGCCGACTAGCGAGACGCGGTTGACTGAGAAGAGAAGTACATGTAGCCTGTGAGGTCGGGTACTTTTTTCATGCACGGGCTTAAATGATGTACATAGCCCGAGAAACATAGGTAGCCACAGTAACTCATAACTCCACACTGCCCACTCGTTCCTCTCTTGCGGACCTCTATCTCAACTGTCTGGAGCCCCAGGCATGAACCCAAGGTCTATACCATTACTAGATACTTATAGATCTTGTGTTCAGTGAATATTTAAGTCATCACTCGGGGAATCAGATAGTCATCGACTCCTGTTTTCTTTTCAGTTCAAGTAAGCATTTGTGCATTTCTTCTGCTACTTTAGTTCCTGCCCCTGCTGCGTAGAACAGTCCATGTGTAACGTACATATTGCAGAGTGAAGCCTGGCAAACCAACTGTAGAAGTTAATAACGAAGCCATTCGTATAAGGTTCATATTACAGATCGTACACCTGAAGTCGGACAAGTCAATATATTTGAATCTCGAAACGTTACCCTAAACATGCATCCTTCGACTACCATGCCCGCTATGTTGAAAACAGAGATGTATGCCTCAAATGTCTAGCTCGACTAACTCAGATGCTTAAACGGTATGGAAACACATCATCATATTCTGTCATGATCACATAATCCAAAGCCAACGGAACAACGAAACAACTCAGTGAAAAGACTCGGCACTAGCATCTGCGCCGATCAAATGCTTAGGCAAGAATGCCCAGACGGTGCCGACGATCGAAAGCACGAACGAGATGATCATGGTAGTCCATGTCAGGGCGCGCTCCTTGTTACTCAACTCGTGGCCAAACAGTTTGAGGTAAAAGGCTAGTGGCAAGCTAGATGAATTCGTCAGCCAACAGCTACCTCCTTTCTCTGGGGGAATGAATGTCGGGGGCAACTTACGTAACGCAGATAGTGTAACATAGTGCACTACCCATAAATGCCATAATTGTATCGAACGTGGGGAAGGCGATCGCAATGACCAGGAAGAAGATCAAAGTGAATGTGCGAAGGGAAATCTTCATAACCCCCCTGAACACGCTGGACCTCCCAACAAGAATAGAGTCATCGGCCACTACTTGTGTCCGCAGGCCGGCCAACAATTCCAAGGTAGTAACGATAGGTTGCGCATTGAGTGGAATTTTGGTCAATGGAATGATCGAGATGAATATGACCAACAACACGTTGAGCGCCTGGGGGTAGCCGGTGGTCCTAAGTAGGATCCGATGTGATTGCATCGCGCGCCGCCCCCGAACATGATGTACCCAACGACTGCAACAGCGGCATCAATGAGGTAGGTGAAGGTGAAAGTGATGGTCACAGCCTCCTTATAACGATACGGGTGGCGCATATCACGGTAGATCTGGAGAATGTTAGTCTCACGACCGGTTGCAACTGGGAAAATGTAGGCCTACATTTGGGAAGACACTGTGGCCGCCCCAAGGCGACATGAGCAGGCCAAAGGATAGTGGCAAGGTCAACCAATCCTCTGGGAATATGTAAGTAATCGCAGGCTGGATGAGAGAACCAGGAGTGATTGGCTTCAATAGTCCATCCACAATCACGATAATGGCAACTGATATAAGTTAGTGAAAGCATCCACGAGTAACGCCACGGATAACCCACTGCTAAAGACACAGACAATTCCGACGAAACTCGTAAAACTGAGAACACGTAGGGGCGCGAATTGCAAGGGTATCAGAATGATCGTACAGACGATTTTCCACTGGGTAACGGTGAGGGTATCAGGTAACAGAAGGTCCAAGGAATCAGCGAATAAAACTATCAGTGCAACACACGCGGCAAGAAGTTCAAGCGTGAACAGCACACTGGTTATGATGCGAGCCTTCCTGCCAAAGGATATGTAGGCGATGTCGGAAAACGTGATGACGGTGGGATCCAGATCCATGCATCGCGAGAGGATTCTCGCCGTCCAGCTCGTGACAGCAGCACAGAGAGCTAGGGCGATCATGCCGCATAGCCATCCTGCATATTTGAGGCCGATGGGTAAGCTGAGCAGGCCTACTCCGATAAGGACACTGCCAAGGAATGTCAGTCGAGTATAGATAGATAGGTAATTGGAACAGCGAGGACGTACTTTGTGGAATTGACAACAGTCTGAGGCAATGTAGACTGTCCAGATACGGCCAACACAATTTTGCCATCTTCCTGTTCTACCTCCTTTACTAGGATCGCAGGGCGACCCCCCTCGGGGACATCAGCACCAGCTTCTTGTTGTTGTCGCCAAAGCTCGCCAGCATGGGCCATGGACTGACGAGTGACATTGGAGTCGACGGTACCATACGACCTGTAGGAGGAAAAGCTTCCCACAATAGGGGGTGTTGCTAGGTGAGGTTGAATCTCAAATAGCGAACCGCGACTTCGCACAGAAGTTGCAGGCGAAATAACACGGGACAGTTCGTTCCCAAACCCTTTTCGTTCGCTGCTCCGACGATGCGGGAGTAGAGGAGGGGTAGTGGCTGAAGGCCCCGTCTCTTCGTCTTCGACGGCATTCTCAGAGCCCGTGGTCTCGAGGTGTTGTCTAAGCAAGGGACGTCTGAGGGGCGACGTTCTCAACATCGCCTCTACCGTATGTAATAGGGTCTGTTTGGACGGGCTCTTGGTCGGGGGCGAACACGAACGCGGGTCGCTGTGGGATGACTTCCGGGAAAACAGCCGCACGCTGCCAGCTTCGGGTGAAAGATCTCAAACTGTTGACTCCGCCAATTTCGGTGATCGCAGCTAACCTGTTGGTGACAGAAGATCTAGCAAAAGGGTTAGCCACAGAATAAATACAGCCCATCGCGCCATAGCATACCGTCGACGAACACGGTTCGGCCAATCCTCCCCTTGGGCGCGATTTTCGCCATGAAGAAGGCTCTGTTCCTCAAACTGAACGCTGCTGCTCTGCCCGAGGGATGAAGTGCTACCAGATCTGCCTGGTGACGCTCCGCGATCATAGTCATCCCAGTTGGAAGGCTGTCTTGAAGCCATTACACCAGTTATCTTGCGACACAGTAGCAGCACCTCTTCGACTGACAGGACCCAAGTTCCAAAAATCGACTGCTGTGTTCAAGATAGCGCGGGCGGGCAAGCCGAGAAGGTTTATAAAGATTGAGTCAGTTGCAACAATGCATGAAGATGTAGAATTTTCCAAGGTCACACCATATGTTCCAGGGATTGAGAAGATCCAACCGGCATGGTGATGCGACCCAGAACAGCGGGAAATATATATCGGCTTGACAAGCTTGCGCTACGCACGCGAGCAGAGAATGCGCCTACTTTAGTAATGGCAACAAATAATACGAAAAATCAACACAGCTACTCTGATTGTATGCGCATTAGGATCACCACTGTGTTAGCTCGTAGGGTGGACAGAGGCTATGGAAAGCCGGATCCAGGTCCGCGATATTGCGTGGAGACCCTGGAGAAGAACGAGATCTCGAAGCAGGGCATTGCATTTGTTAGGGAGTGACCTGGAGGAGGACGATCTCCCAATGCAAAAACGGCTTGATCCCAAGCAATTGAGTCAAGTAACTTTTCACCTCTTCGCAAGTAGCCCATGCCACTCTGCCCATCCGCTCATGACCCCCCCTAGCAGGTTGCTTATCACCAACCCCACCGTTTGTGGATATTTGTTGCAATGGGACTCCTTTGCGGGCTGGCGGGGTCTTCATTGATCCAGCAGCCTGCAGGTCTGTGAGCAGAAAGCTCCAAAGCTACGACATTTCAACAATCGTAGATTCCTCTCCTTGGGAACGAGAGGCGCTGTCAGATGCCTCGGAGCTTTATCACTAATCGCATTTGTTTGTTAATCTTTCCATCAAGATGAAGCCGGAGTTGCACCTAGTCTTGAAGGTAAAAAAGTAAAGCCCGTTCAGGTCGATGCGGGATGACCCCTCTGATGTCATTTCGATTATGGATTCACTTCAAAGATTCTTTTGCAGGGCGGCTGCATAAAATGGTCACGCATGCTATCCGTCCTCCACCCCGCCAATGAGGACGGTGAGGAGTCTCTTGGGCATACTAAATCCGGACCTGCTGAGCCAGTAGCAACTTGACGGCAAATGCGGAGATGATGCTGGCGAGAATCGTTCTTCTGATAAGGGTGTTACTGTAATATGGGGCTCGACCATGTACAGTAATCAACGTCTTACAGCAGTGTTTTTAAAACCATCACCATGGCAGATAAAGAGCGCTTTATATCATTCAATATTTGTTGCCAGGCCCGACGCGACTGGATCAAAGCAGATAGGGATAGGAGCTGGTATGAAAACGGAGCTGTTGGTAGGTCTTTTGCGGAGTTGTTAAGATTTATAAAACATCGGTCAATAATGTGTTCATCGGGGAGAATGGGTAAAGAGCCATTATCCTCAAAGAAGAGAGCCTAGAGCTGTACTACCAGTCACTTATAAGTGAAGGTTGCCAGTAAATCATAGGTGAAGTTGGCAAGTGTGTATTGGTTGCATTGAATCCAATGGCGGAGAGCGAATCAGAGAAAGCTTCGCGGTGAATACAAGCCTAATCCGTACGACATGCTAAGGTTGACTCAAAGCTTTAAGACGCCTCGAAGTAGATCAGGACAAACGAATCCTTCTCGTTTCTGATCACAACTACAGCAGTTCACGCAGTTGTTATTCAGTCAGCAAAGACCAAAAGGTAGGCATGCATGCATTGCCAATCATAGGTGGTTTCGCCAGCAGATCAGGCCTATGGACCATAGAAGGCAAAAGAACATTCGCTAACACACCTCACAGCTTAAGCGTTGGAAGCGTTGTGAAGACCGTGGCCTCAGTGGTGCGGCTACCTAATTGTTCAGGAAGGTACCTAAACAGAGGTGGCGGAGAAACCCATAGATCCGGCTGGAGCACCAGTGCAAGAGAGAGAGCATTACCTAACCACCTCTCTTTCTCCAGGCAGACCAGCAGAAGGCAAGGCAAGGTCCAAGCTTCATTCGCAATCGTCACCGACTGGGTACCTGGAGCACACCTGAGCTTCCAAACGCCGAGCGGTACATACATACTTCACTTCACTTCAACTCGAGGTGATTGTATCCAAAAACTTTGACTTGCCATTCCGTCATCCTCAACCACCAATTTTCACCTTTTCCCCCATCTGTCCAGAGGATCAGATTCAACCCACCCATCCCATCTCCTCCATCCTTTTTGTGTGTGGCTCGCTCGACTGCGCCAACACACTACATCATCCGTCCATTTCCCCCCCACGACTTCCGAGGCCAGTCCTTCTCCGTCCGCACCTAATCAACCACACCTTTCCTTCGACCAAACAGACATCATGGCGTCTGAGCCGGAGCACACAGAGCACAAGCACAAGGTCAACCTGGTGTAAGTAGACCAAGAACAATGAGGATTCGAGGAATCATTCGCTAACCCATTTGCAGTGACCCCTCTGGTGCTGAGATCAAAAAGGTATGCTGATAATTGCCGGATCAGAGTATCTCGATGTGAACCTGGGGCATTCCACTGACTTGATTTTGCAGGAGAACGATGTCTCCACGGCTATCCTCAAGAAGAAGAAGAAGCCTAACCAGCTAGTGTACGTCGCATCTGCTATTTGTGGTCACACATCTTCAGGCTCAGCTGACATGTTCGCTTGCTTTATCTAGGGTCACCGATGCCACGAACGATGACAACTCGATCATCGCTCTCTCCAATAACACCATGGAGCAGCTTCAACTGTTCCGTGGTGACACAGTCCTCGTCCGCGGAAAGAAGAGAAAGGACACTGTTCTTATCGTTTTGGCCGATGACGATCTTGATGATGGAAGTGTTCGTATCAACCGAGTCGTCCGACACAACCTGCGTGTGAAGCACGGTGACATCGTCACAATCCATCCCTGCCCCGATATCAAATATGTAAGCACTTGTGCAAGACCTTCCTCACTTGCAGATTGTTTGTTAATCACCAAATTTAGGCTAAGCGCATTGCCGTCCTGCCCATTGCCGATACCGTCGAGGGACTGACAGGCTCGCTCTTCGACGTTTTCCTTGCACCTTACTTCCGTGAAGCCTACAGACCCGTCCGACAGGGCGATCTATTCATCGTACGCGGTGGTATGCGGCAAGTGGAGTTCAAGGTGGTAGAGGTCGACCCTCCGGAGTATGGCATTGTCGCCCAGGATACCGTTATTCACTGCGAGGGAGAGCCCATTCAACGTGAAGAAGAGGAGAACAACCTCAACGAGGTTGGTTACGATGATATTGGTGGTTGCCGCAAGCAGATGGCGCAGATTCGTGAGATGGTTGAGCTGCCGCTGCGCCATCCCCAGCTCTTCAAGTCTATCGGTATCAAGCCTCCTCGTGGTGTCCTTCTTTATGGACCTCCTGGTACTGGTAAGACGCTGATGGCTCGTGCCGTCGCTAACGAGACCGGTGCTTTCTTCTTCCTCATCAACGGTCCTGAGATCATGTCGAAGATGGCTGGTGAGTCGGAATCGAACCTGCGCAAGGCTTTCGAAGAGGCCGAGAAGAACTCTCCCGCCATTATCTTTATCGACGAAATCGACTCTATCGCCCCGAAGCGTGAGAAGACGAACGGTGAGGTTGAGCGACGAGTCGTCTCTCAACTACTCACCCTCATGGACGGCATGAAGTCTCGATCCAACGTGGTTGTCATGGCTGCAACCAACCGACCCAATTCAATCGACCCCGCTCTCCGACGATTTGGTCGATTCGACCGTGAAGTCGATATCGGTATCCCCGACCCTACTGGCCGCTTGGAGATCCTTCAAATCCACACCAAGAACATGAAGCTTGGTGATGACGTCGATCTGGAGCAGATTGCCGCCGAGACCCATGGTTATGTCGGCGCTGATATGGCAGCCCTCTGCTCTGAGGCTGCTATGCAACAAATTCGTGAGAAGATGGATCTCATTGACCTCGATGAGGACACTATTGACGCCGAGGTACTCGACTCGCTTGGTGTCACTATGGAGAACTTCCGCTTTGCTCTCGGAGTCTCCAACCCCTCGGCACTTCGCGAGGTTGCTGTTGTAGAGGTCCCCAACGTTCGCTGGGAGGATATTGGTGGCCTGGAGACCGTCAAGCAGGAGCTTCGGGAGTCCGTCATGTACCCCGTCGATCATCCCGAAAAGTTCCTCAAGTTCGGTCTTTCTCCTTCTCGAGGTGTCTTGTTCTATGGTCCTCCCGGTACGGGCAAGACCATGTTGGCCAAGGCTGTTGCCAATGAATGTGCTGCAAACTTCATCTCTATCAAGGGTCCGGAGTTGCTCAGCATGTGGTTCGGAGAGTCTGAAAGCAACATTCGTGACATCTTTGACAAGGCTCGCGCAGCTGCCCCTTGCGTTGTCTTCCTCGATGAATTGGATTCCATCGCCAAGGCCCGTGGTGGATCCGTTGGCGATGCCGGCGGCGCTTCTTGACCGTGTTGTCAACCAGCTCTTGACTGGTAAGTCTTCATGTTCTTCGTACTTGCATTCCAGAACATCAGAACTGACCGTATTGCAGAAATGGATGGTATGACCTCGAAGAAGAATGTCTTCGTTATTGCGGCAACCAACAGACCTGAGCAGTTGGACCCCGCTCTTTGCCGACCTGGTCGTCTCGATACCCTGGTATACGTGCCTCTTCCTGATGAGGAGGGCCGTCTCAGCATCCTCTCCGCTCAGCTCCGCAAGACACCTGTTGCTGGTGATGTAGACCTCAAGTTCATTGCCTCGAAGACACATGGATTCTCTGGTGCCGATCTCGGTTTCATCACTCAGCGTGCCGTCAAGATTGCTATCAAGGAGGCTATCACGGCTGATATCACCCGCACCAAGGAGCGGGAGGCAGCTGGTGACGATATGGATGTTGATGAGGAGGGCGAGGATCCCGTGCCCGAACTCACCAAGCGCCATTTTGAGGAGGCTATGCAAATGGCTCGTCGGTCCGTAGGTGACGTTGAGATTCGTCGGTACGAGGCCTTTGCTCAGCAAATGAAGAACGCTGGCCCCGGTGCATCTTCAAGTTCCCAACTGGTGGCGCTGATGGCGCGCCGGCTGCTGGCAACAATGATTTCGGCACTGGTGGCGATGACGATGGTCTGTACGACTAAATCTAGTCTCCACTCACGACCACATCTGGTCAACTGTATTTTAGTTCCCTCCGGGTGCCTTCTATCCACAGGACAGAAACGTGTAACCCATAGCTGGTTTTTCACGGTGGTTCACTTAGGAGGTCATGGGGGCCATATCCCGGTAGATTTTGCCAGATCCAGGGCAATAAAGCGACATGCAGACGAACAGGCTGGCCAGTAGGACAGGTAGATGCCAATGGTTTAGCCTGGGACGTCTGACCATGCGTCCAGCAGCATGTCGCAAATGACGAAGACTTTTACGATAGATTTCATATAACTGATTGCCTTGCCTAAATTTCATGCTACATGTGTTATGGATGTCTGTCTACTTCGCTTTATTGGTGTCGACATACACCCGTGGCCGTAAGGTATAGGATGTGGCCTATCTTGCGTAACGGGCTTAGGATACGTTCCAGAGATAATACGGCGACGGGTCCAACCCATGATCCAATCTAGTTGTTGAGTTACATTCATTCGCTGTATTGATGATACATATTAGAGATACCGATGGGCACGGCACTGGTGAGGTTGGTCGCATTAAGAACAATGGCAGGACAATGCTCTGTCGGCAGGCAACAAACTCATAGACTGTGTGATCAAGGATGGTGCAAGAATTACTCTTCGGAATCCGGGCGCTCAATGGTTTTCACAGCAGGTGCCAATAGAGTGTATATTGGTCGACGGGTCATATGTGGCGCCAGCAGAGTGCTGGTAGCTGTCCTGGATAACTTCGTTATATCACACACCGAAACAAGATGCCAGGTCACGCACGCCCAAAACATATCTCGAAGGTGATGTTATTTCGCTTTGCCTCCCTAAAGGACTCCGGCCGACCCCGGCACGCGGTATCATCAAACGGTTTGCGTGCTGCTGCAGCAATAAGACCGCGGATAAAAATGACTACGCCTCAACTCCAATCCATGCTTTGAACAAAACCCCCGTACCCCACAAGCTGGTAGATATGTAAGGTGCCAGCGGAGGGTGTAGGAAGGCTCCCTTCCTTCCTCTTCCCTCCTTCAATTCAACTCAAAAAGCCCCCTTGTTCGTGGGAACACGCTTGGATTTACCCTCCTCCTCCCTGCTTTTTCTTCAAAAGTTCTCTTCTCTTTGGTTCTTTTGGGGGGAAGGGGTCCTTCCTCTTCTGAAGGTCTTCCCTTGTCTGAGGGTTCTTCTTCCTAAGTAGACCCCTCGTCGATCTCGCATACGGCCTCTAGCCGCTCCCGCGCGACCCGGAGGACGTCGTCCACAACGGTGGCGGGTATCGCCAGGTTGTTGGCGTCGCCCGCCGCGCCGTTGACGGCCTTCTTGTTGTTACCGTTCGTCGCGGTGCCGTTAGCTTCCCCGATCTTGCTATCCTCGACAGCGGCCGCCTTGGCCTGCGTGTCGTGCCGTACGTCGTCGATGACGCGCCGGATCAGCGCCGGGAACGTAGTCGCCTCGCCCGAGCGCAGCAGCGATATGGCGTGGGCCTGTATCGCCGAAGGCCAATTGGAGGGGTGGGCGTGCAGGCTGTGGAGGAGCTCCTCCTGGATCCTGGTAGCAGGGTAGACAGTCAGTATTGTGTCATACATTCGTCTTCTTCCCATTGTTCGTTGCGTCGCGTATGCAGAGACTGCAACGGGGGAGGAGTAGAAAAGGCGGCTTACTTCTCGACGTGTCCCTCTCTAAGCAACAGTGTGTTGATCTGGGATCGCAGGTCCGGGTCTAGTGTGGCCGGTGTGTAAGTGGCTGCCGATGCTGGCACCTTGACGGGGGTCGATGGTGGGGGCGACATGATTTATTCGATGAAACGACAAGAAGGGCGTCTCTAAGTCCAACCTGTCTTTCGCTGCAAGAGTCCGTGCCAATAGGGGTTCCTTGTCGTCAGAAGGAATGGAAGAAGCCCGTGTGGTGGTAGTGGTGGTGCCTCTCGCCCGTTTGCATGTCAAGGATGAGGCGACAGAAGCTAGCTCTTGGGGGCAGGCAAGAGCGTGCGCAGTCGGCGTTGTGGGCGGCGAATTGGACTCAGATTACGGGAGTTTTCGGAAGCACATTGGTCATTATGAGAGCCGCATGTCAATGGAATTGAAGATTATTGACCGATTGTACGAGGGAACCCAAGTTGTCGTAGACTAGAGAGAGAGATTGCGAGGCTGAAGGAGCTTGTTGCCTTCCCCAGGAATTCAGGGAAGGTCAGAGGCAAGGCTGATAGGGGAGTGGGTAGCGAGTGGGGCCACCTCCCCAGTATTCATTAGCTCACTTCTTATCTAATCGCCTATCTGCCTGGTGCTTCCCTTTGTGCACCTCGAATACAGAGTACTGGAGATTTACTACTCAAGTGCTACATATCATGGGTAGTACCGTCGCTCCCACGAGCACCAGATCTATCTCGCACACATGGAGGTATCAATATGTTTATATTCTGTATAATATATATATATATATTGTTCTACACTGTTTGAATGCCTACTTCTTAACTAACGTCCCCAGCCCCCCACTCCATGTTGTGAGGCTGGCGAATGACAAACAACGACCAACGTCAATATACACAATCCATCTTGATTTGGGGTATGAAGCACCAATGTTGATCGCCAACCTCCCTGTCGTTGATTACTGAACACCGCAATCACTGCAAGGCCCCCTTGGGTGGTGTCCATTGTGACCATGGCTACACCGACCGGCAGGGCTGGTATAGATTGGCTAAAGTAGGATAAGGAGCTGAAATTCGTTCGTAGTTACACAACATACATAGGTACCTATCCATCCCTTGAGTATCAGGAGTTTCCCTCCCTCTCTACCGGATGTTTACTTTTGATCAGCTGAAATAGACATCGCGACGCCTTACATTCAAGCCGTGCTACTCATTGGACGAGCGATTCCTATCTATCGCGTTGGTGTGATTCAAGCCTTGCGCCTTGCGTTGAGATCTGTCATGTTGTTGCCCTATTTTCATGATAGCTTCGTGGCAAACCCTTGCCACTGCCGCGACCCAGGGGATGTTTGGCTAAGGGAGCAAGCTCTATGATCGACAGGGCGTGCGGTGTGATGAGACGAGTATAAGTGCTGCCTGGGTGGCTTCTGCTACTGCATATTGGACTTGCTTTTCAGGGACCATCTCACCTATCTCGCTTCGCCATGTCTTCTCTCTCCTCCATTGTGCGGATGGAACAGTTGTCCGCTCTGATTTCGGAGAAGGAGAAGCTCCTCACCGACTTTCTGGCGTCGAAAGAGCTGGAAGCTCCGTCGCTCAGTGTTGACGAGCTTGCCAAATTGGAGGTCTCTCCGGATGATAACAAGTCTTTTAAGGCTCGTACGGAGCTCATCAAAGCTACGCGAGAGCTGCATGACATATTCCTGGGTCCACGAGAGACCTTGATGGCGCTGGCCTGGGGGTAAGTCCATGCTTTGCTCCTCTGGCGCAAAGGAACCAACCAAAGTTGATCATAGCACTCACTGTAGTCTACCGACCAGCTAAGTCTGCAGGCCATCTGGGAATTCAAGATCGCCGAAGCTGTCCCCACGAATGGCTACATCAGGTTTGAGGAGCTGTCAGTCAAAATCGAAGAATGCACAGGGAAAACCATCCTACCATTCCAGTTCCAGATTCTGCTTCGCCATGCCATGACCAATCAGATATTTTACGAGCCCCAGAAAGGCTGGGTAGCTCACACGCAGATGTCGCGCCTGCTCGCCACCAACCCCAAGTCCAATGCCTGGGTCGGCTTCATGACTGGCGACCTCTTTCCTGCGTTTGCCAACGTCGTGAATGCCATGAAGAAGTCGCCAGGGAGCCAAGAGCCTAACGAGACAGGTGTCAATGTAGCCTACAGTCAAGACCTACCATTCTACGACTTCGTACAGCTCGACAAGGGGTGCGCCATGCGATACAGCCGCGCCATCGAATCTCACGGATCGAGCGAAGGGACGGACATCTTGCATGGTGTTGTAGATGGCTATCCGTGGGCCAACCTGGGCGATGCTACTGTAGTTGATGTGAGTACCTGCTGACAAGCCTTCTTCTTATCCCAGCAGCGTAACGCAATTTCCATTGTTTAGTTGCTGAATAACACAATGCCCATACCAGATGGGAGGGAACATGGGCTATGTCTCTGTCGCCATCGCCGAGGTTTTCCCCAAGCTCAAGTTCGTAGTCCAAGACACAAAGGGCATGAGGAGCGCCGAGCCTCTGGCTAGAGTGCCCCAGAGCCTGCGGGACCGGGTAGAGCTCACCATCCACGACTTCTTTGACGTGCAGCCCATAGTAGCAAAAGCATACCTCTTTCGCCACGTGTTCCATAGTAGGTACACCACCAAACAGGTAGCCACTGCTGCGGAACAGTTCCTAATTTGACTTGTATAGGTTTCCCCGACAAGTATTCAATCAAGATACTCCAATCGCTTGTGCCTGCCTTGAGAAAAGGGGCCAGGATTATCATCAACAATGGAATGCTCCCGGAACCGGGAACACTGTCCTACGTGGACGAGAGGAGTATTCGAACACTGGATGTTGTTATGCTTACTGTAACGAATTCCAGGGAACGAGAGCTCAACGACTGGAGGAAGTTGTTCCGAGATGCAGACCCGAGATACAAATTTCTTAGAGCCTGGAAGCCTAGCAAAAGCCAGCTGTGGTTCATCGAAGCAGAATGGAATCCTTGACTCTTATTACCTGTTCTCTTACCTTAGGGAAACCCCCTGTGTGGTAGTACATGGCTTGACATGTAAAAGCCGGGGTGGGCAGATGATCACACATGCACCAGATCAAAGACCACCCGACGTTGTGTTGAACCGGGGGGTGTCTATAGTCCGCCACATTAGCGCCTTGTTCGAGCCATGACTTTCCTCGGAAGCGATCCGGCTCTAACCGAAAGTGTGAGGCACATGCATGTTGAGGTACAGCCAATGCATAGTATTGATCTTTCGCTTATCCCCATTTCGATGGGAAAAATACGAGGTCGTCATGTTATTGATTTATTAGATTAGAAGTACGAGCTTCTCGTACTTCTAGCCGTTATAGCCTCGTTATTTATTTATATTATAAGACTTTATTAATTTAATAATATAAATTAAGTACTAGTTAATAACTTTTATATAAGTAGAATAAATAAAGAAATTAAGTAATCGTATCGCTTTTTATATTATTTTAATTAACTTTTTAAGTTATTTAATCTCTACGCGGTTTTTAAACTTAGCGGTCACTGCGAGTACGTATTATAAGCGCCTTATTAAGTTCACTTAGCTTTAAATTTAACTTTATAACTACTTTTACTACTTTTTTAACTTTAGCCTCTTTTTTTATTAAACTAGCTACTTCTTTTATAATTAATACTATAAAATCGCCGCTTACTAGTGTTTTTAATACGGCCTTTTTACGCTTTAATTAAGCCTTTAGCGATAATATCTCGATGTTTTTAATAGTAACCTTTATTTATTTTTAAATATTTTAACTATATTACTTATAATCTTTTATAATTAAAAGAGTGTATTATAAGCTAAGTTTTTAATCTCTCGGCTAAATTTTAATACGTTATTATTAACTAATTTTAAAGCTACTTTAAAGGCTTTAAAAATAGTAATATTTTAAATCTTTAAATATATTAATACTTTTATTTTATTAATAAACTAGTTATTAACTAATTATTACTTTAACTTAATAACTTATTTAATTATAACCTTTTATTATATAATTATATAGTATTTAATTAAGGTAAAATTAATTAAAAAGTTAAGCTTTAATAACTTTATTATTAAAAAATTAAAGCTTATAATTAATATATATTAAAAAAATTAATATATAATTCTAAAGTTAAAAAATAATATAATTTTTATAATCGTTTATAATAATTAAGCGTGTTTTAAAAAAAAGTTCTTCACTTTAATTTAAAACTTATATATATTTAGTAATTATTATTTAATATAATGTAGTCTATAAGCGAAATAACTATATAAACGAATTAACTACTTTTTTAAACTTCGTATAATAAAGTATAAATTAATTCCGCTATAACGTATTTAATATATTAAAATTAATCGAAATCTTTATTATTAAATATATTTATATCGTTTTAATAAGTACGCGTATTATACCCGGGCTCCTTATAAATTCTATAGCACCGCGGGCGCGTCTTAAGCCTTTTCGTATAACCACTACTCCGGCGCGATTTATCTTATAACTATTTATTAATATCCTTTTAAAACTATAAGTATTTTTTAGCTTATATATAAAGTAATCCTCTATCTTATAGCCGTTTCTTTTTCGCACGGCGGCGCCGGCTAAGCATTTTTTTTATCTCTCGTAGTACGGTTACCTCACCTTTTAATAAAACGAGCCGGTATATTACTTACGTTATACCTTTCGCGATTTAATTAAGTCTAATAAAAACTAATATCGGAAAGCTATTTTAATATCGCGCGATTCGATTCTTAGCGTACTCGGTTTAAGATTAAGTTTTAATTAAATTATCTAAAGTTTTTAATTCTTAAGGTATAAGTAGGCCGAAAGAGGTCGCCGGAAGCGTCGGCGTATATAGCTTTATATTTAATTATAAAATAATAGATTTTAAATTATACGATATAAGTCCTGCCTCTCGAAAACCTCCTTAAATATTTAAAATAATAAAAATCGCTTAGAACGCTTCTAAAAACGCTAGTAAAAAGTCTTCCTTTAAAATATAAATAATATACGCTCGTATAAAACCCTTAATTTCTTTTTTATATAACTTTTTTAATATACGAAAATAGCCGATATTAAAAGGTTAAAACTTATATAATAAATAAAAAAGTATATAAAATATAATAATCGAATTCTCTTTATAATAAAGCTCGAAAGTTATTAAATAATAACTCTTATAATTATTAAAAAGTAATAAATAATAAATACTTTTCGTATAAGACTTCGTATACTTCTTAAAGTATCGAATTTAATACTCGCTTTTTTCGTTCGTAGTTTAGCCGTTTTTAATAATTAAGATTACTTAGTCCTTCGATAATAAGCTATTTTCGTACTAAGAAAAGAGGTACGTTTTTTCGATAAATATAATATACGGAGGGATAACTTAACCGGATAATCTAACGCCTTAAATAACTATAACTTATTCTCGATTCCTTTATTATATTACCTTAAGCTTTCCGCGTCGATTAGAGGTAGTAATAATTATTTCGAACGAGATTTAACCTATAAAAAAGCTAGTCTCGTCGAAATTATAAATATCCTCTTTTTAAATCTTATACTTATAAATTATATTTCGTATAAGGGTAAACTACGCGTAATACGCGTCGAGATCTTTATAAAGGATTTTTTAATAATTAATTTTTTAATTAAAACGCGTTCGGAGGTTTAATTACCGTCGTACGAAATTAAAGGCCTAATTAACGCCGACGCGTCCCGCGTCGCGTTAACGAAATAATCGATTCGCTATATTTTTAACGCTACTTATCCGGGGAGGAAACGATCGCGAATTTAGTTCGATTATATATTATACGATTACATCTTTTTCGAAATCCGTTAACTTTTAAGAATTAGCGGATATTTCGCGTTTTATAAAAATATCGAGCTATTAGTTATAAAGGGTCGTATAAAAGACTTCGTACATTTAAGCTATGCGTTAAAGACTTAATTTTAAATTATTTTTAAACGCTTAAAGCGCTAAAATTATTTACCCTTTTTTAAGTATTAACTATAATAAGTAATAAAAGAATTAAGTTATAAAAGTTATTCGTACGAAATTTAACGAAAGTAATTAATTCACTTATATAGTTATTTCGCTTATAAACTACGTTAATAAAATTTAAATTAAGTATAGTTTATTTTATCTCGTTAAAAAATTATTACGTCTATAGATTTTTTTTAAAATTTATTATAATAAACGTTATTTAAGTTTAAAAAAAACTTAATAAAACGTACTTAAGTTTATATTAATAATATAAAAAAGTATTTAAACGTATAATAAAAGAAACGCTTTATTAATATAATAAGTAATAATAAAAGTAATCGAATAAAAGTACTTATATAATAAAATTATTAAGGTTATATATTTTATTAATAAGTTAAGTTAATTATTTATTTTTAACCGTACTATTTTAATTATTTAAACTTAGTTATTTAATTAATATTAATTAATTAATATTATCATTATTATTCGGTTTTATATCTTTTTTTAATAAATAAGTTTACTATTATTAATAAGTTATATATTAAATAAGCTTTCGTACGTACGTACTAGTTTTAAATTTAATCGTTATATTATTATATTTTATTATTTATATCTATTTTTTATACGAGTTACGAGGGGTATTATATACCCTTCTTTATAAAATAAAAAAGGGGTTCGTACGCGTAGGTACGTAGTACCCCTTTTAAAGTAGTATAGAAAACCTTAATTCCTGCTGTTCTAATATTAACAGTTTTTATTTTAACGATAAATTTAACCAGCTCCTCTTTTTAAGACGAGTCTTCCCTTTATAAAGGTCTCGTATAAATAGTTTACGCTAATCCGGTATTCGGCGCTTACTTAAGCCGTATAAGTGATACTATACCTTTTTAATATTAATTTTATTAAGTAGCAGGTTTTTTTAATTAATTATTTTAATCGTTTAAAAATAATAATAGTAATAAGTACGCCGTCGTATATCGAGATACGTTATACCTCGTTAAGGAAAAAGATATCTCTCTTTCCTCTCTTTTATTTCTTTTCCCCTTTTCTTACTCGTCGTGCGAGTCTAGTCTCTCGACGTACGCTTCTACGTGTACGGTTAACTTATTAATTAATATTAACTGTTCGAGGGCTTTATTTAAAGATTTTTTAATAAAGGCGTTTATAGGGTTATTTCGGCTATTGATTTAATAGATTTCCGAGATCTCCCTTTTTTTATACGATTCTTAAAATAATATAATATTAATTATTAGTCTTTTCTCGTTCGTTATTCTTAGTTTAATTAAGTATTTATAAAGTGATCTCGAGTTTATATAAAAGATTATTAATACCTCTTAAAATCCGAAGCTTCGTACGGTTCTTTTAAGCGTAATATTAAGTGCGATACCGCTATTAATACTGGAGATCATGCCGTATATGTAACGAACGCTATCCGGGTTTTAAAAGAAACCTAGTAAGACATACTGGGGTTTATGCTAGCAATACGAGGGAGTATCTAGACGTGCGATAAAAGTCGCTTCTATCGATATAATAGGTAATAGCTCGTAAGAACGAAAATAACTAAGGTGCGTAGACGTTTAAAGGTATTTATAATAGTTTCGTTAAGGCTGTTTACTTTATTAATAAGTTAAGATTAATATTTAAATTAATTATTAAAGTAAAGAGTATTTATATAAAATATATAGGGAATATCCGTCGTTATATATTTAATTTCTTCCCTTATTAATTCGTTAGATCACTTAGCTTACCTTTATATTCTAGTGATTCGGGTGATCCCCTCGTTAGTTAGATCACTAGCTCACTTCGTCGTTTTTGGTGATCCCCGTGATCCCTCACGTGACGTTATCCTTGCTGCTCTTTGGGGTCGTGTCTAGCCGGCTGTTGTTCAGGATACCGTCGTCGTGGTCGCCGTGCGCTTTTATAGTATAAGCGCGTTCATATTAGTATAGCTAGTAGCGCGGTCGGTGGCCGTGACATTATAGCCTGGGCGGGGTATCGTAAATCCGGCCCGGTGATTTATGAGTCTTGGCCGCATGATTAGGTCAGGTCGTAATAGTATAGTTCGTTAATTAATACGCTTCGAATAATTCTCTTATATTTCGTCGAGCTTTAATAAATAATATTACTTTAAATCTCGAACTAGTCCCTCGTATAGCTAAGCTCTTAGCTTAATATAATTAAATATTCGAGCTAAGAAGTTAAGTTTTTATTATTCGCGAAGGAATCGTTAGTAAAAATATATATCTTCGTATAGTAAAGATCTAGTAGGATATATTTTAAGCCGCGTATCGAATTTTAGATCTACTAATTAATCCGTATATTTAAGCTCTTAATATTCTTATCTTTTAAAGTTCGTATTTAAACGGTAATAAATAAGTTGTACGCTATGTTTAATTAATAAATAAAAGCTAAATATACTCTTTTTATACGTTAAGAGATATATTACTAGTTTTTATTAACTATTTTCGAGTCGATAAGTTTTAATTAATTAACTTATCCCTTTTATTCGAAAAAAATATCGTACGATTTTAATTAAATCTTGCCTCCGTTAAACTTAATTAATATATTTTCGGTTAAGATACTTTTTAACTTTATACGGAATTATTTTTTTACTAGCTTTTCTTTCTTTTTAAAAAAAAAGGGGCTATAGCAAAACTAAACGTATCGTCGGTCTATATTATTATAATATCGAAAGTGTCCGGTCTTTTTATAATAAATAATAAATAAGCGTTATATATTAAAATTATTATTTTTAAATTTTATATATAGTAATTATAATACGTTTTAAACTAATAAAATCTTAACTTTATTAATTTATATAAAAGTAATATAATTTAAAATAACATTCTTTTAAAATACTAAGGTTTTAACTTTATTAATAAATATATATAAATTAATCGGTTTAGTTTATTATATAACTAAGTATACGCTTATATAATATCGCGTAGCTCGCTTTATATATTAAAATTTTAAATTAAAGTCAGTTCGAAAGTTAGTAGGAGTTTTTAGCTCATCTTTTAAATTATTAACAACTAAGTTAAAATAGCCTCTTTTTTTATATCTCTATAGCCCTATATTATAAGCTTAAATCTCTCGTATAACTTTATAGTTTTACTTTTAATCTTTTATATAAGTCGTGTTTTAATAATTCTCCGGCTAATATATTTACCCGGATCGAATTAAATAAGTTTAAAAACTTTTTATACGGCGAAATTATTAATCTTTTCCGCGTTAAACTCTTAATATAAATATTTAAACGAAATAATAACGCCATTTTATTAAAATTTAATTATTAAATCGTAATTTATTTATTTATTTTAAATAAGAAATACGGCGGTTAATGCGTTCCGAAGTAAATATTTTATAAATCGTTCTCGGCTACGTTATATAAGAGCTATAGTAATTTCCTCGGTTATTAGTTTAATATTTAAGGTATTTACCGGCTATTCCGGATTTAATTATATATCCGGCTCGTTATACGGTTCTCCGGCCTCTTTCCGGTAATACGGCTTAATTTAGGTTATTCGAAAAGCTTTCGGGCCGTTTAAAGTATCTACCCGGATCGTACGGTTTTTAATAATTACTATTTTATATAGTTTAGTCTATTTTTCTTTTTTCGTTAAATTAAAACTTTACTTCGAAATAGGAGTATTAAAATATTATAAATAGCCGGTCCGTTTTAAGTATTTAGAGCTCGGTAAATATTAATATTCGTACATATTTTCCGGATTATCTTTATTATTTTCTATACGGCTTCTCTTTGTATTTAAATTTTTAATAACGGTAATAAGTTTTTATTAATACGAAGGTATATTTTAAATATAAATAAAATAAATATTAAGCCGTCGAGGCTAACCGTATTATTTAAAGTTTTAATAATTATTTAAAGCATTATTTAATATTTACTTAATAATCGAAATCTTTTTATAAAATTTTAAAAGTTTTATATAATAAAATATATATTCGTTTAATTTTATTTATTATTTAATAAGTTTTAATAAATACTTATTTATAAGTAATTTTTATTATTTATATATAATTTTAAATTTTTTTTTTAAAAATATATACCCGAATTATATAAAATATAATTAAAAGGTTTTTAATATACGTATATTTAATATTTATAAAAAGTATTTTAAATACTTTATACGTTAAATAAATATAAAAATATAATCGTTAAAAACTATATTCGAATTAATTATATAAAATATGTTTTATTTATTAATATAAATAACGTTTATAATAATTTTATAATTAAAGTTATATTCGTTTTATAACGAGAATTTAAATTTTTATAACGCCGGATCGTATAATTAATATTAAGAGCAGAATTTTTAAATTTCGTCGAGAATAATAAAATTAATATCGTTATAGCCGGCGTTCTTTAAAAGTGTATAGAGCTTTTTTATATAAGAGTGTTTAAATTATCGATAAAAGTATCGAAGCTATTTTTAAATAAAATATAACGTTATTTTTATACGGCCGGTATTAAAAAATAAGTGTCTTTATTTCTTAATTATAAATAATATTTTACCGTCTTTCTATATAATAAAATTAAAAATATTATTATAATACGTTTTAAACTAATCGGCGTTATATAACGAGAATAAAAAAAGGTTATAATATTTAAGATATAATACCTAGTTACTTTTAATCGGTTCCGTATATTAATTATTTTAATTAAAGAAATAAGCTTCAAATTACCGAACTTAATTTCAGCGCTCTCCGAGGTTTAATTAATTCGTATATCTAGGTTTTCTTATATATAAGCCTTTATTTAAAGCTTTTTAATTATTAAAAACAAGGCGGCGCTAATATTTTAAAGCTCTTTTTAATAAATTTAGCTATACGAGTTATTAAGGTTAAATTAGTCGGCTTATACAATAATACTAAACAATAAATATCTTTATTAATAAGCCGGTAATAAAACGCGGCGTCTATTAATTAAATAATACCTTATCGTACGTTTTTTAAATTAAAGTAGTCGTACTCTTTTTCGTTATTTTTTAGCTCCTCTTTTTTTCCCTTTTTAGTTTCGGACGGAACCCTCGTATTTATTTTAAATAAATTTTTTTATTTAATATTATTATACGTTTAGAGGTATTAAACTATTATACGGGTTCGCTTTTCAACTAGGTAATTTATTAATTAATAGCTTTATTTATAGTAAATTAGGTAAATTCTTTATTTAAACTACCGGTTCTTATACGATAATTTAGGTTAAAACGTGTTCGTAAATCGTTTTTATTTTATTTTAATAGTTAGTTATTATACGGTAATCTATTATTATAAGCTAGTCGGTTTCTTTTTATACGGTTATTTATAAACGGTTTATTAATTAAATACGTATTTATAACTAGGTTTTAATATAATTCCTTCGTTAAATATCGTTCCGAGAACTTTTAATTTATTATTATATTTAATAATACGCGAAGGTTTAAAAATAACGCTTCGTATATTAGCTTTTAATTAATAAGGGCCTGTATAAGCTCTAGAACTTTTTAATAAGTTTATACGATTAAGGTATAAAGAGCGATCTCTTTTTCGAATCCCTTTTCGAGGGCTCGTTATACGAGTTAGAGCTTGTTTAGCAGGATTTTTAAAACCTCGATAAGTTACTTCTCGGCGTTTTTATTTTTTATTTTTTATTTATACGAAAAAAGTTATCGTTTAATCCGTAAAACATTATATATAATTTATTATTATATTAAAATACGAATTTATAAGGTGGTATATCTCGTTATATTTTTTCTCGAGTTTAATATAATTAAAATAAAATACCTCCGCACGACCGGAAAAAATATCCGGAAAGATCGTATAATATTAGTTTTTTAATATATTTAATCGTTAATATATTTTAATAAATATCCGTACTTTATCGTAAAAGATATTATACGGCTTATTAATATAATTCTTTTTTTTATATCTTTAAAAAAGTAATAATTTTATTTTAATCGATTTTATTATTATAAATAGCTCGGCTTAAAAAGATATCGTACTTTATAACGTACGTTAGACTAAATAATCGTATAGTCTAGTCCGGCGGTACCGGAATTAAAGAAAAAAGGGATAATATCTTATAACGTTTAAGTATTTAAGAATTTAAGGTTAGACGTCGGGCCTAGAGTATCCCGTAGTATCGCGAATAATTACTCCGTACGGAGACCGGGTGTCTCTCGCTTAGGCGGCGGTTGTTTTATTATCTATTCTCGGGAAGAGTATAGAATATCCTCTTTTCGGGTTTCCGAAGTCGGTTTTGTCGGTCGGTACCGTTGGTGGGTAGGAGCGGCCGGTAGTACTAAGCTTGCGAGCTTAGCTTTAAAGGATCCGTTCGTTAGTGTATCGACTCCGTGTTTCTTAAAGTAATTAAAAAGCTCTTTTTAAAATATATAATTAATTTAATTAAACTAGTGCGTAGTTTATTTATTAAATTCGGTAATAAACGACTTTTAAAAAGAGGTCTTCTTTATTTTTAATATATAATATTTTAAGAAGTATTATGCGAGGTACGTCGTGAATTATTCGGGCGATATTTTTTTAAAGAGTATCTCTAAGGGTTCGAACTTTTAGATATCGAGGTTAACGTTCTTTCTTTAAACTATTAATAAAATTTAGATATATTAAAATATTTCCTCGTACGTAGTTAGTTCGGGGTCTAAGTTTAAAGCTAGGGTCGTTAGTTTATTTAAGTTCGATACGTCCGGGCTCGGTCTCGATTCGCCGACCGTAATTAACTCTATTTTAATAGAGGTTATCGTTTTATAAATCGTAAAATAAGGTTATTTAAATATATAATTATATATAGCTCAGCTAGTTTCGCGTATAATTTAACACTTAGTTTTCTCTTTATAATCTATATTTAAAAAAAGAGGTTCCTCTTTATACGATTAATTTAATTCGGCTCTTCCTCCGAATTTCTAACGGCGGAAATTCTCGGGGCTCTTTAACACGGTCGCCCTTATATTAATAAGGGCGTAAAACCGGTTTTTTGCTATTATTAATTTATAATCGCTACGAGTAATTATTAATTAATATTAAATAAGCTTTTATATATACGGTTTAATTCTAAGTTTAATTAAAGTTATATCGTTATATTTTATTATTTATATCTATCTTTTATACGAGCTGCGAAGGGTATCGTATACCCCTCTTTTAAAGTATTATAAAAAACCTTAGTTTTTACTATTTTAATACTATAAGCGTTAATTAAATAAGGTTAATTTATATTAAGTTTTATATATATTTTAATGTAATATTAACTTATATCGAAAATAAATTTAAGTTATAATATTTTTTTACTTATTTTATTTTTAAAGTAATTAATTATTATAAATACTTATCGTTTTATTACTTATTATTAATTTATTTTTATTTTTATTATAATATATATTTATTATAATAAATCGTATTAAAAAACGCTATATATAAAGATACTTTAAAATTAAACGTTATAATATCATTTTAAGCTTAATTTTTTAACGGTTAATTATTATTCGTGTTTTTATTATAAGCCTCGAGATTTTAAAGCTTATAAAATATTATCGTTAAGTTCTTTATATTATAATTTATATATTAAATATAATTAATTACGATATAATATATACAGCTATTTAATTATAAATTATAAATAATAATTATTTAAAATTAATAACGACTTAATTATAACGAAAAAAGAATTAAAGTAAGCCGTTATAAGGGTTCTTTTATTTCGAAAATAAAAGAAACTATAGTTTAATAAAATAATACGCGCGATCCGGCGTAGGATTTCTTTAGTAAAAGAATTAAAACGCGTCGAGCGCGAAGAGGCGAAAGAGGAGGCTTATTGAGAGGCGGCGGCTAAGCCGGTCCCAGAGGCTGCTCTTATCCTTTTGTCGGACTTCTCTTTTAATTAAAACGAAGTCTACTTCGATGTCTCGTTAAAACCGTCTTTATTAATTAAGTTTAAGCTTATCTTACCTTAAACGTCTAGAGTTTCGTAATAATATTTTTTAAATACTTTTTAAGTTTTTAAGTATTATTTTTTAATAAGTAACTTATTTATTAAACGAAGTATTAAAAGCTTTATTTTTTTACTAATAATATTAAAATAATTAAAACTAAAGCTATTTATATTACTTTAAAAGGGGTGTTGTATACCTGCGCGTACGAACCCCTTTTTTTATTAAAAGAGGTATACGATACCTTTAATAATTAATATTATAGATAAATATAAATAATAAAAAATAATAATATAATATTATTTTAACCTTTATTTATATATATATATAAAAGCTTATTTAATATTAATTAATAATTATATAAAGTAATTATAAATTAATAAAAATAAAGAGACGGTTCTACGCCTTTACCGACGTAAGGGCGACCGTGTTAAAGAGCCCCGAGAATTTCCGCCCGTTAGAGATTCGGAGGAAGAGCCGAACTAAATTAACCGTACGAGGAGGAACCCCTTTTTCCGAGTATATATTATAAGGAGGAGACTAAGTTTCGAATTATACGCGAAACTAGTTAAGCTATATATAATTATATACTTAAATAACTTTATTATATAATTTATAAAATAATAACCCTTATTAAAATAGAATTAATTACGGTCGGCGAATTAAGACCGAGCTCGAACGTATCGAACTTAAATAAACCGACGACCTTAGACCTCGAACTACTTACGTATAAAGAGGTATTTTAAAATACCGAGATTTTATTAATAATTTAAAAAAAAAAAACGTTAACCTCGCTCTTTAAAAACTCGAACCTTTAAACGTACTCTTCGAAGAAATAATACTTAAACTATTTACGACGTACTTCGTATAATATTTTTTAAAATATTATATTATAAAAATAAAAAGAACTTTCCTTTAAAAAGTATTTAATATAAAGTTCGAAAAATAAACCGAATATTATTTCAATTAAGTTAATCGTACGTTTTAAAAAAAGCTTTATTATTATTTTGAAAAAAATAAAGTTAATATACCGGTAAACGGATCCTTTAAAAGTAAGCTCGTAAGTTTAATATTATCGGCCGCTCTTACTTATTAACGAGATTAATTAATAAAACCGACTTTAAAAACCCGAAAAGAGGATATTTTATACTTCTTTTAAAAATAAATAGTGGAATAACCGCCGCCTAAACGAGAAATACCCGATCTCTATACGAAGTAATCGTTCGTAATACTACGGGAAACTCTAGGCCCGACGTTTAACTTTAAATTCTTAAATATTTAAGCGTTATAAAATATTATCCCTTTTCTTTTTTTTAATTCCGGTACCGCCCGATTAGACCATACGATTATCGGGCTTAATATACGTTATAAAATATAATATCTTTTTAGCCGAGCTATTTATAACGGTAAAATGAATTAAAATAGGGTCGTTACTTTTTCGAAGGTATAAAAAAAAGAAAAAAACTATACCGGTAAGCCGTACGATATCTTTTATAATAAAGTATAGATATTTATTAAAAGATATCGACGGCTAAATATATTAAAAGACTAATATTATACGATTTTCTCGAATATTTTTTCTAGCCGTATAGAAGTATTTTATTTTAATTATATCGGACTTAAAAAAAGATAAAACTGTTATAACTTAACCTAATGACGCGGCTAGTACCCACCCCGGGAAGGAACTAAGATAACTCGAAGCGCCTACGAATTAATAAATAGTTATTAACTCTATTAATTAATATTTATAACCTTATTTATAATAATAAAAGTTTATTATATTAATTATAATAACCGATATTACGATAATAAATATATATAATTAATTTAAAATAGTACCCAGAGGATAATATAAGATAAATAGATAAGAATAAACGGGTAGAAATAATTAATATAAGTTAAATAAATAAAACGGAGTTACGTATTAATAAAATAAGAAGCTATAGGATCACGACGCTCTTAGTGATCCCGGAGCTATAAAATTATAACGTTCTTAATAATCCGGCGTAGATTAATAAAGGAAGGATTAAATATATAACGATAAATAATTCCTTACGTATTTTATATAAATACTTTTTATTTTAGTAATTAATTTAAATATTAATTTTAATTTATTAATAAAATAAACAGTTTTAATAAAAATTTTATAAATCCTTTTAAATTTATATATTTTAATTACTTTTATTTTTATAATTATTATATATTATATCGATAAAAGCGGACCTTTATTATATATTTAAATACTTTTTTATATTATTAATATAAACTTTAATACGTTTTATTAAGTTTTTTTTAAAACTTAAATAACGTTTATTATATTTTAATTATTTTTATTCTTATAAATTATTATTTAAACTTTTAAATAATAATATTTATAAGAATTATATCTATACGTAGACTTAATAACGCCCCTCGTCACGAGAAGGCCCCCGCTATTACCGTAAATACCCCTTAGCGAAACCCTGTTATAAAAGTAAATAATAACAATAATAATAACGGCTTTATTTAATAAATATTAATTAAACGAATTAAGGAATTTAAATAAAAAAACGCTAATTATTAATATTATTACGCTAAATTTAAAAAAAGCGCGACGAGCTCTTAATTAAGAACACTTTAAAATAAATACCCGATATTAACGAGCTACGCGAGGAAGTACGCCTTTTCTATACCGCCGCTAGTATTATCCAAACCTTTATTACTTTTAAAGGAGGAATAAAAATTAATACCCTAGCGGCTTTTAACGGGATAAATAAGAACCTCCGCGGATTCCTTATTTAAATTAAAACTTATTAATAGTTTTATAAAAAGACGTTTTAAAACGTTATTTAACGAGCCATTTACGTTACTTTATTTTTTAAAAATAAAATATTTGTTTAATTCGAACCCTATTTAAATAAACTTATAAAAAACGATTAATAAATTAAATTAAATTAAATAAAAGCGTAACGAATTTTTAAAAACTACGATAGCTTTAAATAAGCTTTTAAATCTTTCTTTTAAAACCTCGACGAGAAGTAATAAATAAAAAAAGAATTAAAAACTTCTGAATAAAAAAGATTAGCCGCTTTTTATACCGCCGAATTCCGATATATTATAGCTCGACTAAACTATATTAAAGCTACGAAAATTATAATATATTATCGAGGACTAAAGGAAAACGTTAAGAACGAACTTAGCCGGCTTAATACCCTTAATAATTTCCTTTCGTATATAGAGCTTACTATTAAAATCGATACTCGTATATACGAACGCCGCCGCGAGAAGCAAGGCGGGTAATAACGGTAGACCGGTTAAATCTAGGCTAATATAGGGCGACCACGTTATTATAACAACATACCGCTAAAAAATAATATAACGTATAATTACTATAGCGAACCTATAAACCTCGACGTTATTAAATATAATAAAAAGTAATATATTATTTATTATAATTATTAAAAATAAGGATATTATATTTAAAAATACGATATATTAACGTTATAAAAATAAAGAATATTTTTATAATAATTATTAAAAATAATAACGTTATTATTAAATATAATAGTCTATTTTAAATAGTTTATTATAATAATAAATATATTTTTAATTGAATAAATAAAAAAAGTATCGGATAGTTTTTTAAAACTTTTAAAAAAAAGGATACTATAGCCGAAACGTTACGGTAATACGAAAAAACGACCCTTTTTATATAACGAAAATAATAATTTAATGAATAATATTATAAACCGGTTAAAATAATTAATAAACGAGATTATTAAATTTAAAAACTTAAAAATTAACGGATAATTAAATATTTTTAATATCTTATACCTCGATTTAAAACATTTATATTAAATACTTATTACGGCTAGGTTTAATTAAAGAATTTATAGTAATTACGTAGTAAAAAATAATACTTAAATCTTTTTTATATATAAAAAGTATTTTACGCTTTTATAAATCTTATACGTATATAACGCTTATACGGAATACTTTATAAAGAAACTCGAGTACGAATGGTTTCTTTAAAAGATCGGTAAATAACTTATTATATAATTATACCTTAATTATATTATTAAAAAAATCCGGATATTAATCCTTATTAAATAACGCGCGTATTTATTAATATAAAAAGATTTATAATAATTATAACGGTATTATTTAAAAGGACGAGATTAAAAGGAGTATTTCGAAAATTAATATTTTAAATACGTTTAAAAAAAATCGCGAGCTTATAAATATTTAAAAGAAAGTACTTAATACTTTTAAAATATATAGGTATATATTTAATAAAAAAACCATTTTAATATATTAAAAACTTTATAAAGCGTTTATAAATTATAATAAACTTAATAAACCTTTAAATTATTTAAAAAAAACTTAAATCTTAAGTATTAAAAATAATACTTTATATAAAAAAAAGTATAAAAACATTTTTATTAATATATTAAGAAATGCTTTATAAAAAATAAAAGGAATAATAATAACGATATAATAATTAATTATAAAAAACTATTAATTATTTATAAAAATAGTGTTTAAAAAACAGACGCCGCTTATTATAAAATAATAATAATAAGCGGACTAAAACAGGTCTTTATATTAAATAACGGATAAGTAAGCTATTTATAAATATATTATATTAATAATAAGTATAAAAAGAGTTTATACTAAAGTATTACTTAATAACGGAATATGAGGAAATTATATTTTATTACGAATTATTAATTGCTTTAAATTTAAATAATAAAAGAAAAACGCCTTATATTAATTTAAAACCGTTAATAAAAGATTTATAACTTATAATAATAAAGAAGTATAAAAAGAAGTCGCGAACCTTTTAATTAATATTAAAGAATAATATAAACGAATTATGTATAATATTACGGACGTCGTAAGATATAATATAATTTTAAAAATACCTTAATTACGGGTAAATAATCTTAAAATTAATTAAAAAATAGGCTAACTTTAATAAAATATATTAAAAAAAGGTTTAATTAATAGGTAACGGTTTAAAAAACGGCCCTTTAATAAATTTAAAATCTTTAAAATATATATTATTATTAAAAAGCTTAAACCAAACGTTATAACAATTATACTAAAAGAGTACTAGTAATTCGAAGCCTTTTTTAATAAAAAACTAGAGATAAGCTTACCGCTTTATATACGGTAAAACTATAAAGTATCTTTTAAAAATAAAAAGGAACCCTTTTTATACTTATATATAAACTTTATTAAAAGTATAAATAAACCTTAAAAGAATATATTATAAAAAACCTCGAAAAAGGAGTTATATAACTATCTATATTATTAACAGGCTTCCTCATCTTTTTCGTCTCGAAGAAAAGCAAAAACGAGAAACTTAAATGGCGTATATATATTAATTATCGAAAGTTTAACGAAACTATTATTAAAAACCGGTACCTCTTACTTTTAATTACTAACTTATAAAATAAGCTATTATATATTAAATTTTTTTATAATATTTAACCTCTTTAATATATATAACTTAATCCGGATTAAAAAGGAAAAGAAATAAAAACCCGTATTTTAAACTAAGTATAAATATTTCGAATATTAAGCTATGTCGTTTAACTTAATTAATATATTAATTAGCTTTTAAATAATAATTAACTACGTTTTACGCGGATATTTTAATAAGTTTATAATATATTTCGATAATATCTTTATTTATTTTAAAAATAACGAGTAATACTAAAAGTACGTAAAGTTAGTACTTTAAAAGCTATAGGACACTAATCTACTAATTAACTTAAAGAAAAGCGAATTTTACTAACAATCCGTCACCTTCGTAAGATATATAATATCCTTAAGCGAAATTCGAATAAAACTATTAAAAATCTTAATAATTAAAGAATAGCTTACGCCTATAAACGTTATAAAAATTAAATCCTTTTTAAAATTAATTAATTATTACTAGATTTTTATCCCCGGGTTTAATAAAATAGTAATATTTTTAACGAACTTAATAAAAAAGGATAAATTATTTCAATAAACGAAAAAAAGCCGAAGCCTTTTATAATATTAAAGAGCGAATTTTTAATAAATTAATACTTCGCGTAATAAACCTTATTAAACCTTTTAAAATTAAAACTAATATATTAAATTATACGATTAGAAAATAATTAAATTAATAAAATAATAATAAAAAGTCGCACTTTATCGTATTATTTTTAAAAAAGCTTAATAAATTAGAACGTAATTATTAAATTTATAATAAAAAATTAATAACTATTATTAAAACTTATAAAAAATAAAGATATTATTTTAATAAAATAAAAAAACTAATAAAAGTTTATATTAATTATAAAAACCTTATAACGTTTATTATTATTAAAGAGTTAAATAAATAATAAATATAATAGTTTAAATTCTTTTTAAAATTTAACCTTATTATTATTTACTAAAATAATAATAAAAATAGCCGCGCTAACGCGTTAAACCGACGGCTAAACTATTAAAAAAAAACCTACTCGAAACGCGAACTATCTTAACTTATAATTAAAATAATAACTTTATATTATTATAATAACTAAACGTTACGAGTTACGTTTAATATAATAATAATTAAGTTATTAAGTTTTAATAATTTAGCCGAACCTTTAACTCCGCCGATTATATTAAAGATTACCTCGAGAACCGGAACGGTCTTACCTTTTATTAAAACAAGGTTTATATCTTTAAATAATACCGTAAAGACTTTATTAAAGAATTCTACGAACACTTTATATATAGATATTAAAAAGTATTTAAAACTTAAAATCGAATTATTAAGTAATTTAATTATAAAAACCTTAAATTAATTATAATTATAAAAACCTTAAATTAATTATAATTATAAAAACCTTAAATTAATTATAATTATAGTAATTAATAAATATAACCTATGTAATTAAGCTAAGGCCGCTCGATACCAACTATATAAAAAATTATAATTAATTCTACCGCTAAATAAAGTATAGAAAATAATCGTATTTAACTTTATAATTAAGCTATTTTTATTAAAAGAACCCTTAATTAAAATTAGTTACGATAATATCTTAATAATTACGAATATATTTATAAAATATACCTACTTTTTACTTTATAAAGAGTTTAGTAATACTAGCGATTTAACCTATATATTCCTTCGAACGATCGTTAGCCAGCACGAGCTGCCCGAAACGATCATCTCTAATAAAGACAAGCTGTTCACCGCTAAATTCTAGAAATCACTTATAATATAACTCGGTATTAAGTATAAGCTGTTTACGGCTTACCACCCCTAGACGAACGGATAAACCGAGCGGATAAACTAAATTTTAAAATAATACTTACGCTGTTACGTTAATTACAAATAGGATAATTAGGTACGGTTATTACTTATAGCTTAATTCGCTTATAATAAAGTAGATAACGAAACTATACGCATATTACCGTTTTAAATAAATTACGGATATAACTTAGAAATTATTAAAAACCCTTAATAAAAAGAATTAATATTAATCGCGACTATATAAATCGAAAAATTAAAGGAATTCTAACTTACGTTATAATAAAACCTTAATTTCCTTTAATAATAAATAAAGAGACACGCCGGCGAAACTAGGTTAAAAGGACTAACCTTAAGAAAAGGAGGAAAAGTATACCTCTTACGACGAAATATTAAAACTAAGCGGCTAAGTAATAAATTAAACTTTAAAAAATCGGACTATTTAAAATCGCGAAAATCGTTTTAAAAACTAATTATTAATTAATATTATTTAAAATAATACCGATATACTTAATATTTAATATCTTATTATTCGAACTAGCGGCCGAAAATACCTCGATTAATATATAACTAAAAATTATAATAAATTAGTACAAATATAAAATTAAAGAAATTATTAAAAAAATATTAAACGAGGCTTTTAATACTTCGTTTAATAAAATAATTTCTTATTAAAAAATAATATTTAAAAATTTAAAAGATACTTAATAAACGCTACGAAAAAACTTCGGGAATTCAGGCAATAATAAGAAGTATTAAAAGACCTAAGCCCTCGAAATTAGCTAGGCCTAAAAAAGACTAGTCTATATTAATAAGAACGCCTAAGTTCTAAAGGTTACTAATTAAGTAACCCTCGTAGCTATTTAGCGTAAGTAGGATGTTATCCTCTTTATTTAACTCCTCTATATTACGACTAAATAAATCGGCGCCCTTTTCCTTTTACTTTTTAATAAATCTTTCGAATCCGTAATAACCAACCTACCGCCTCAGCGAACTGAGATTAAAATTTAATTAGTTTTAAATAAATCGATAAGAGTTTCTCGTTTATATCTTCTTTATCCGCGTTTAACTTTCGTTATTATTTTAAAACTTTTTTTAAAAACGAAATAATTAAAAAACCGTTATATAAACGACCGTAATTTATATATTTTTTATAGCGAGAAAAACGATCCGAAATATAATAATTTAATTTAATATTTTTAAAATAATATGAATAAAATATATCGGCCGAATAATCGTTAAAAAATATAATTATAAAGAAAAGAATATTAAGAGGCTTTAATAAAAAACTTCTCGATATAATTTAAAACTATAATAAATATATATTATAAAAGAATTAAAAAAAGAGAACTTATAAAATCTTAATATAACGGTATATAATAAGTATTTATAATAATTAACTATTTTAAAAATAAAATAATAAAAAGAGGAGGGATAATATTATAACTTAATCTAATAACGCGGCTAGTATTTACCCCTAGAACGGAACTAAAATAACTCGAAGCGCTTATAAATTAATAAATAGTTATTAATTTCGTTAATTAATACTTATAACCTCACCTATAATAATAAAAGTTTATTATATTAATTATAATAACCGATATTACGATAATAAATATATACGGCTAACCTAGGGTAGTACTCAAAGGATGGCACAGGATGAATAAATAAGAATAGACGGGCATAAATAGCTAGTATAAGTTAAACAGATAGAACGGAGTTACGTACCGATAAAATAAGAAGTTATAAAATTATAACGCTCTTAATAATCCCGGAGCTATAAGATTATAACGCTCTTAATAGTCCGGCGTAAATTAATAAAAAAAGGATTAAATATATAATAACGAATAATTCCCTACGTATTTTATATAAATACTCTCTATTTTAATAATTAATTTAAATATTAATCTTAACCTCTTAATAAAATAAACAGCTTTAACGAAACTATTATAAATCTTTTTAAGTCTACGCACTTTAATTACCTTCGTTTTTATAATTATTATATATTATATCGATAAAGGCGGACCTTTATCGCACATTTAAATACTCTCTCGTATTATTAATATAAACCTTAGTACGTCTTACTAGGTTTCTTTTAAAACTTAGATAACGTTCGTTATAAAAACGAGATATATTACTCTATAAACTTATATTTTAATATAATAATAAATTACGTATAATATTTTATAAATTAAACGATAAAATTTTATATATATATAAAAAGTAAAAACGTTAAGAAATAATTTATCGAGGGTTTAAAAATCTTATTAAATAAGCTTTAACTCGTATAATAAGCCTTTAAAAAAGGATTCGAAAAAGAGATCGCTCTCTATACCTTAATTATACGAGCTTACCAAGGAGTTCCGGAATTTATACCGGCCTTTATTAATTAAAAGCTAGTATACGAAGCGTTATTTTCGGACTTTCGTATATCGCTAAGTATAATTACGGATTAAAGGTTTTCGGAACGATATTTAACGGAGGAATTATATTAAAACCTAGTTATAAATACGTATTTAATTAATAAACGGTTTATAAATAACTATATAAAAAAACCGACTAATTTACGGTAATAAATTATTATATAATAACCGATTAATAAGATTAAATAAAAACTAGCGATTTACGAACACGTTTTAATTTAAATTATCGTATAAAAACCGGTAATTTAAATAAAAAACTTACCGAATTTACTATAAATAAAGCTATTAATTAATAAATTACTTAGCCGAAAAGCGAACTTATATAATAACTTAATATTTCTAAACGTGTAATAACGTTAGATAGGATTTCCTTACCTAAGACGAATACGAGGATTTCGTTCGAAACTAGGAAAGGAAAAGAGAGGAACTAAAAAACGACGAAGAGTACGACTACCTTAATTTAAAAGACGTATAATACAGTATTATTTATTTAACGGACGCCGCGTTTTATTACCGGCTTATTAGCGAGGATATTTATTTTTCGAAAGCTATTATATAAGCCGACTAATTTAACCTTAATAGTTTATATAGCTAGACTTATTAAAGAGAGCTTTAAAATACCGGCGCCGCTTTATTTTTAATAATCGAAAAGCTTTAAATAAAAGCTTATATACGAAAAAACCTAAACGTACGAATTAATGAAACATTGGGAAGCGCTGAAATCAAGTTTAAAAGCTGAAAGCTTATTTCGTTAATTAAAATAATTAATATACGAAACTAATTAAAAATAATTAAGTATTATATTTTAAATATTATAACCCCCATTTTTTATATTATATAACGCCGACCGGCTTAAAATATATTATAATAATATTTTTACTTTAATTATATAAAAAGACGGCGAGATATTACTTATAATTAAAAAATAAGGACACTCGTTCTTTAATACCGGCCGTACGAAAACAACGTTATATTTTATTAAAAAATAGTTTCGATACCTTTATTAACGGTTTAAATACCTTCGTATAAAAAAGCTCTATCCTTTTTTAAAGAACGCCGGTTACGATAACGTCGACCCTGCTATTTTTAACGAGATTTAAAAGTTTTACTCTTAATATTAATCGTACGATCCGGCGTTATAAAAATTTAAATTCTCGTTATAAAATAAATACGATTTTAATTACGAAATTATTATAAACGTTATTTATATTAATAAATAAAACGTATTTTACGTAATTAATTCGAATATATCTTTTTAAACGGTTATATTTTTATATTTATTTAAAATATAAAATATTTATAATTTGTTTTATTAATATTAAATATATATATATTAAAACCTTTTTAATTATATTTCGTATAATTTAGATATATATTTTTAAAAAAGGTTTAAAATTATATATAAATAATAAGAATTATTTATAAATAAGTATTTATTAAAACTTATTAAATAATAAATAAAACTAAATAAATATATGTTTTATTATATAAAGTATTTAATATTTTATAAAATAATCTCGGTTATTAAATAAATACCGAAATAATGCTTTAAATAATACGGTTAGCCTCGACGGCTTAATACTTACCCTGCTTATATTTAAAATATACCTTCGTATCGATAAGAACTTATTATCGTTATCGGAGATCTAGGCACGAAGAGAAGTCGTATAGAAAGTAATAAAGATACTCCGGAAAAAATATATAAATATCGATATTTACCGAGCTTTAATTATCCGGAACGGACCGGCTATTTATAATATTTAAATATTCCCGTTCCGAAGTAAAGTTTTAATTTAGCGAAAAAAAGAAGGATAAACCGAACTATATAAAATAATAGCTATCGAAAACCGTACGATTTAAATAAATACCCTAAACGGCTTAAAAGCTTTTCGAATAATTTAAATTAAGCTGTACTATTAAAAAGAGGCTAAAGAACCGCATAACGAGCCGAATATATAACTAGATTCGGAATAACCGGTGAATACCCTAGATATTAAACCGATAACCGAGGAAATTACGGTAGCTCTTATACGACGTAGCCGGGAACAATTTAAAAAGTATTTATTCCGGAACGTTTTAACCGCCGTATTTCTTATTTAAAAGGAATAAGAGAATTATAATTTAATAATTAAGTTTTAATAAAATAGCGTTATTAATTCGTTTAAATATTTATTTTAAAAGTTTAACGTAGAGGAGATTAATAATCTCGCCGTATAAAGAGTTATCGAATTTATTTAATTTAACCCGGGTAAGTATACCGGCCGGAGAATATTTAAAACACGGCTTGTATAAGAAATTAAAGATAAAACTACGAAGCTATATAAAAAATTTAAGCTCGTAATATAAAATTACGGAGATATAAAAAAAGAGGCTATTTTAACTTAATTATTAATAATTTAACGGATAAATTAAAGACTCTTTTTAACCTTTAAATCGACTTTAATTTAAAACTTTAACGTATAAAGCGAGCTATGTAATATTACATAAGCGTATATTTAATCGTATAATAAGTTAAACCGATTAATTTATATACGCTTATTAATAAAACTTAAAAATAAGTATTCGGAAAAAATACTACTTTAAATCGTATTACCTTTATATAGATTTATAAAGTTAAAACTTTATTAATTTAAAATATATTACAATTATTATATACGAAATTTAAACATAATAATTTTAATATATAACGCTTATTTATTATTTAATACGAATAAACCGGATATTTTTAATATTATAATAATATAAATCGACGATACGTTTAGCTTTATTATAGCCTCTTTTTCTTAAAAAGCGGAAGAAAAGCTAATAAAGTAACGATTTTATATAAAGCCGAAAAGTATCTTAACCGAAAGTACGCCGATAGAATTTAATAGAGGTAATATTCGATTAAAATTATACGATATTTTTTTAAATAAAAGGGATAAGCTAATTAATTAAAGTCTATTGATTTAAAAAATATTAATAAAAACTAATAATACGTTTTTTAACGAGTAAAAAAAGTATACTTAATATTTATTTATTAACTAAAAATAATATACGACCTATTTATTATCGTTTAAATACAAACCTTAAAAAATAAAAGTATTAAGAATTTAAACGAGCATATTAATTAATAAATTTAAAACCGGATATACGGCTTAAAATATATCTCGTTTAACTTTTATTATATGAAGATATATATTTTTATCGACAGCTCGTTTATAAATAACGAGGACTTAATTTTATTAAATTAAGAAATAAATTATATAAAAGACTAGTTCGAAATTTAAAATAATGCTATTTATTAAAGCTTAATAAAATATAAAAGAGTTATATAGAGTATATTAATTAACGAACTATACAGCACGATTTCCGGTATAAATAACGGTATTATATTAAGTATTACGTTTAAAAGAATCGTACGAACCTTAAGATTTTAAAATATATTAATAACTTTTTATATAAATTAAAGGTCTCTTTATAACTACTTAATTAAACTAGGTATAATAAACGAAAAAAGGCTTATAATTAATATTATATCCCTCTAAGAGTCGTATAAAAAAGGAGATCTTATAGATTTATTATATCGATAATAAAGATAACCTAGTAGACGCCCTTATTAAGGTATCTTCAAATAAGGCATTCGAATAAATAGTCTTAATAAATAGCCTTACCGTATATATAAAAGCGTATATCGAGAGGCTAGACTCGTACGTCCCCGATAAGGTATAACGTATCGCGATATACGACGGCACCTCTATTACTATTACTATTTTTAAACCGGTTTTTTTAATTTATAACGGGAAATAATACGCGTTAACGTATAATAACTTCCCTTATTACTATTATTAAATAATTAAAATTATTAATTAAATAAACTTATTACTTAATAGAATTAACGTTAAAAAGGTATAATATTACCTATACGGCTTAAGTAAGCACCGAATACCGGATTAGCGTAACCCATCTATACGAGACCTTCGGGAAGGGAAGGCCCGTATTTAAAAAGGGGAACAAGCTAATTCTATCGCTAAAATAAAAAACTGCCAGCATTAAAATAATTAAAACTAAAAATGTTTATATTACTTTAAAAAGGGTGTTATATACCTACGCGCACGAACCCCTTTTTTATTTTATTAAGAGGGTTATATAATACCCCTTATAATTAATACTATAATTAGATATAAATAATAATAGATAATAATATAGCACCACTTAAACCCTTACTTATACGTAAGTACGAAAGCTTATTTAATAAATAATTGTTTTAGCTTTATACTTATATTAGTCTTTTTTAAATTTTAATTTAAATAATAAAATATAAAGTAAATCCGTATTATTTTAAATAATTAATAATTAGTTTATAACATAATTAAATTATTTTAAAATTTAACTTATTACTTAATCGTTTTATTTTAATATTTCGTTTTAAGAAAGAAATTTATTTCGTATTTTATAATATTTTTAAATTTATTTTTTATAAAACTATACTTAATATATAGCTTAAATATATCGCGACGATATTAAGTTTTCGTATTAGTTTTTTATTAATAATCGAGTTATTACGTAATAGATTTTATAACACCTTTTAAAATCTATTACATGAAATACTAGTCCGTTAAAAATACGCTCCTTTATAGCGTAAAAAGCTTCGGCTTTTTTATTTATTTATTAAAATAGTTTATCCTACTTTATTAAGTTCGTTAAAAATATTACTAATATATTAAACCCGGGAATAAAAATCCGGTAATAATTAATTAATTTTTAAAAAGATTTAAATTTTATAGCGCTTATAAATATAACCGATTTCTTAGTTATTAAGATTTTTAAAGGTTTTATTCGAATTTTTTAAAATGTTTTTATATATTTTATAAATATAACTAATCGTTATTAAAATTCGCTTTTAATAATCGATATATAAACATTATTTAAGGTTTTTATTTTTACTTTTTTTTAAAACGAAAAAAACAATGAAACTTATTAGCGATATAAATAATTATATAACTCTTTTCTCGAGGCTCTCTATAATATATTCTTTTAAAACTTATTTATATTCTTATTAAGTCTATAAATTAATATAAAATCAGGTTTCTTTTTTTTTTTTAATAATATTTCGTGATCTTATTATACATAAAGCGATAAGCTTATTTTTAATTTCTTATTAAAGAAAGCTTTAAATTACCGGTAGTTTTTTAATATAATTATTATAATACTAAGCTCAAGTTTATTTAATAACAATATATATTTTAAATAACTTAAACTTATTAAAAAGTTATTTCTTAAATTATCACTTACTAATTAAACCTTTTCCAATATATTTTATTAAAGTTAACTTTTTTTTTAATTAATTTTAAAATTATTTACTCGTAAATAAAGTATTTTTAAATTATGTTATATTTTATCAAGTTCGTAATACTGTACGTATTTTATTTATAATGTTTTTTAATATTAACTAAAAAGTTTACGACTTTCTTTTATACTTTCTTATTTTTATAAGTTATAAATCCTTTATCTACTGTTTTAAATTAATATAAGGCGTTTTTCTTTTTTTATTCGAGCTCGAAAGAGTTAATAATGCATAATAAAATATAGTTCCTTTATATTTCGTTATCGAGTAACGCTTTAATATAAACGTTTTTATATTTATTATTAATATAATATATTTATAAATATTTTAATTATTTATTACTTAATATAAAGACATTTTTAAGTTCGTTTAATATTTTTTTTATATTCGGCGGCGTTCGTTTTTTCATTAATATCCTTTTAAATAAGTGATAAACTTTTATAATTAAGCGTCGCGTCGTTATTATCCTTTCTCTCTTTTTTAATAAAAGTGTTTTTATACTCTTCTTCGTATAGAATACTAGCTTTAATACTTTAAATTCGAGTTTATTAAATAGTTTAAAAGTTTATTAAATTTATTAAAACTTAAAACTATTTTATAAATCTTTAATTATAATAAAGAAAGATTTCTATTAAACGTTTACTTATATATTTTAAAAATATTAAATACTTTCTTTTAAACGATTATAAGCTCGCGATTTTTTTAAACGTATTCGAGGTATTAATCTTTAAAATACTCCTTTTCATCTCGTTTTTTTAAATAATATTATCGCGGCTACCGTAAAAATTTTTATATTAATAAATAAGTTCGTCGTTTATTTAATATAAATGTTGGAACAGCTGGAACTAAAGCTGTCCATATTACTCTAAAAGGGGTGTCACGTGCTTACGCGCACGAACCCCTTTCTTGTTTCATTAAGAGGGGCATACGATGCCCCTCGTAGCTCGTACTGAAGATAGACATGAATAACAGAATAAGAACGATTGAACCCCGATTAAAACCGGAACCACCGTACGTACGAGAGCCCATTCAACAATAAACGTTTAAATTTTTTAATAATATAAATAAAGTATAAATACGAAATAAGTTGTTTAGTAATTCGTTAAAGAAATTATTTATTTTTAAGTTTTTTCGCGAAATATGTAATATAAGCGTTATATATATAGAATACCCATAAAAAAAATAAAGTATATATTATTTATAAGCGAAATTTAAAAGCTATAATATATAGCGTAATTTTTATTAATCTTTTAATCGAATATTATCGTAAAAAATACTTAAAATAATTAACTATTTATTAATCCTTAAGTTTTAAAGCTTAGCTATTTCGTTTATAAGCTTATTTATTCATATACTTATTAATTACTCGTAATTTATAAATTATTTCATTAATTAGTCGTACTTTCGCTATTGTTAAAATTATTATATATCGAGGTGAGTTCTTTACGTATTATTATAACGCTTCGATTATAACTTTTTTAATTTTAAAGGTTTTAATTCTTTTTTATTTATTAAATACGCGGTGTATTTATTATTATAATAAGCTATTTAAAATAAACTATTATTATTAATTATAGCGCTACTTTTTTAAATAACTATTATAAAGGTATTTTTAATTTAAGTTCCATTAATATATCGTTTCTTAAAGACTTTTTAAAAATCTCTTTTTAAAGATTAATATTTTCGAACGTAATACCTTTATTTTTAATAGTTATAATAAATAATATTATAATCTATAAGTTCGTTATAATAATTATATATAATAATATTTTTTAATTACTTATTAATATATTAACGTAAGCGTTTTATATTAATTTAAACCTAATTCTTTTATTATTATAAGCTATTTTATCTCTCGCGGTAATATTTATATAAATATATATTAATTTTAATAATTACTTTTATATATAAAAAGAAATAATCGACGGTATTAAGCCGACTAAATTCGTTTTTAATTTTTTCCTTTAACTTTTAATAATATATTATAAGTTTTATAATTATAATATAATTTAATTAAGTTATAATATATTAAAACTCGACGGTATAAACGGCGGCTAATCTCTTTTATTTAAAGGTTTTAAGTTTTGTTTTAACTTATTATTTTTTATTAAAGTTTTAAAAAAGCGATTTAAAAGCGTTCTTAAAATTATTATAACTCCTAAAGATTTATTATACCTTTATCCGGCATAGTTTAATTTATTAATTCTTTTTACGACTTTATTTAAATAAGGTTTAAACTAAGCGAGCGCCTTTTTTTATAAAAAACAAGGCGGCGTAAACGACTCGCTACGTAACGTTTTAAAACGTTTTTTATAAAATTATTAATAAACTTTAATTTAAATAAGAAATCCTCGAAAACTCACGCTTATTTTATAAAAAAGTAATAACGTATTAATCTTTATTTCTTTTTTAAATATAATAAAAGTTTAAATACTATTAACGGTAATATAAAAAAAGTAACGTAGTTTATTACTAAGTCGACTATATTATTAAATTAATTATTCTTTTTTTTAATTTATATAATCAAACTTTAATACGTAGTATTTTTATAATTTTAATACCGATTTAATTAAAAAAAGATCGTATCGTTTTAATAATTTAAGCGATGTGAAAAGGTTTAAATCGAATTAATTACACAGCTATTACAAAAGTGTACGACGTCCTCTAAGCTATTTTAAGCGATCGACTTTACGGTACCGAACCTCGACGCGAAATCCGATATTTATAATATAAATTAAATCTAGTTAAAAAGGAGGTACTTCGTAATTATATAATTAATTTAAATATTTAAAAAAAATCTCTTAATATTAATATTATAAAAGATATAATTATTTACTTTTTAAAGTCGCACGGCGGCGATTATATCGATAAGTATTAAATTAAACGCTTTATTAATTATAACCCGGACTTTAAAACTTAAATAAACCGTTAATATAATTATTAAGAAGCTTTTTATAAAAATATAGGTATTATTTTTAATTAATTTATATTAATTATAAATATGAAAATTGAATACGATATTTTAAATAAAAATAAATAGAATTTTAATAAAACCGGCTTTATAATAAATATAATCGGGTTAATACTTATCGTAATACTCGCCGATTATTATAAAAAAGTGAAATCGGTTTAGCTTAATAATCGAAAATAATTAACAGCTATTATATATATTAATTCGTAAAGCTAATATATTCCGCCGTTTTTAATCGTTTAAAATTAATATTATTTCGTAAACTAGTTTCGTAAATACGACCTACCAGGCGGTTAAATAATTAAACCAACTTTTAACGGCTAAACTAATAATAAAACAAGTTTAAACTAGATTTAATATTTCGATAAATATATTAAAACGCGGACGAAAAGCTTTTATTACTACTTAATCTTAAACGGTTACGAAAGCTATATTTCGGCCGAATTTAAAAAATATTATAAAAATAACGATATTATTACGCTTAATATACTTTTTTACTTTTTTTATTTATTTTAAATTTTAAATATAATATTCTATTCGTTATTAAAATATATTTATTTAAAAAAAATTAAGCTATTTATTAAAGCGTTAATAAATTATATTATTAAGTTAAAGTTTTATATCGCTTTTAAAGCCGCGTATTTTATAATTTTTATAAAAAATGATATTAAATCTAAATTTAACGCATTTAATTTAATATCTTACTACCCGGATAAAATAATTAATAAATTAAATATACGTCTTCGAACGCTTATACCTAGCCCGTCGCGTTTAAGGACGGCTAGTACCTATAACCCCTAAACGCCGTTTAACACTTAATAAACGATTAAATTTTTTATTTTTATTAAAAATAAGGTTTTTATTTATTAAAAAGCTCTTTAATGTTAATTTTAAATATTATAAACTAAATAATAAAAATTATATATATAATAATATATAAAATAATCCTTATAAAAGATTAAATACGTACCTTATATAAGGCTAATTTAATACTTTTCAAACGTTAAAAAGTTAATAAATCGCTCATTTAATTTAAAAGAGCCCTTACTATACAGGAATCTTAAGAGCTATAAAACGAGAACGTAAAAAAGAAGCGTCTAGCGACTAATAAATGCGGAACGGGGGGTTCGTCGAAACAGAGGGCGACCGGTAAAAGGCGCTGTGATATCTACGGCGAAACAGGTTATAATATTTAATATTTTATAAAAGTTTTAAGTTATTATAATCTCGCTTTAAAAATAAGTTTTAATCGTATTATAACATTAAGTTATAATATATTTAAACTATTAATTATATTAATAAAAAATATATATAAGAGGCTATTTTAAAGTTTATATTTATTAAAACTAGTTATTATACGTTTTTTATTAATACTAATAATTTAATTTAATTTAATTTATTTATAATAGCCTTTTTAATTTTAAAGTATTAATTAATAACTTTAAAAATAAAGCCGTTAAATTAATAAGCTTTTTATTATTTTACTTATCTTTATTTTAAGCTTTTAATATTTTACTTATCTTTATTTTAAGCTTTTAATATTTAAAAAAGCGGTTAATTTAATATTCTCTAAAGGCTTATAGTTTTTTAATTATTAAAGTAAAAATTTAATATATATATATAACTAGCTATAATTAATTATATAATTAATAAATCTCTACTTTAACGTTTAATTAATTATAAGCGTTTTTAAATCGATTAACTTTCGTTAATAAAGTTAACATTATTTAATATATTTAAAATTCGCTATTAAAAAACTTTATACTTTTAAATAATAATATATTAACTTATATTATTATTATTAGTTTTAAAAATAACGTTAATTAATTACTTTTTAATATATTATTTAAGCGTTATTATAAAGTATATTAAACTTTTTTAATGAATTAAAACAAGGTGGAAAATATATTATTATTATTATAAATATTATATTATTTAAAAGTTATTTTAAACTATTTTAAAAAGCTTTACTTAAAAGAAAATATATAAAAAATTAAATTTATATTAATTATAATACTTATTATTTTAAACACTATAAAATTCCTTATAAAACGATATATATACGAATATAATAGCTACATTATTAACTATATTTACTTATATAAAAGTATAAGGGGGTTAGGTGTGTATGCGCTACCGGATAGGTGGTGCTACCGGATTGGTGGGGTCCCATAGTAACTAAGAAGACAATGGTCAGACATTATTGGACCAACAACCAAGCATTGAAGGGAAGCGCGTCGTCGAAGCAGCAGCCGAGAAACAAGAAAATGGTGAGCGGCAACAGTCTGCGCTGGCTAAGGTAAGACCTGCCCCTGGCCGCCTAGCTTTGCATTAGGTATTGGCATCGGTCAGGCAGTTGATGAGCTGCGCACCGTGGGTTCCGGGTTTCAACCCTCGAGAATGACAGAATACTTCACACAACGTATATAATAGATTTGTCATGATTTGTGACTGCAGAGTGGCGTGATGGGGTCTGTGGCTGGCCTCCGGAAATAAAAAAAGCACCTCACCCGAAAAAGCCGTCGTTCGTTTATCGACACAAGCAAAAGGATTGTCGACGTGCAAGCCGGGCAAGAAGTGTGACATTTAGTTGAATATGCCACTGGGCCAAAAGCCGACGCGCCGACATTGACCCAAATGGTATATCGGTATATGTCTTGTCAGAACCAACACATTTGGCTGGTGGCGTATGCGATCCAATCAGCACTACCACGGAGCCGGACTTCAGAGAACGGATTGCGGGGAGCGAGTCCGGGGGAGCCAAAGTTCTGCATTGCAGCTGGACGGGGCCATACGTAGGAGTCAGACCTTTTTATCACTCTGCATGTACTAGGAGACCAATAGACCGAAGCCGAGTTTCCCAAATAGCCACGATGTTTGTGACGACAACCTCGTTATCTGGCTGCTGGGTGCATCCTCTTCGAACGATGTGAGAGGGATGTTTGCTGACCGTCTTCCGTCAAGGAATCCTACAGCATCTTGTGTAGCGTTCCGCCGGGTTTCCTCCCGGGCGGTCTCCGCGGCGGCCAGCCGCGGTAGACTTCCGCGGGCCGGCTGACCCCATGTTTAAGTCACACTCATCCGACTTTGATATATGCAGGTTGCCTATCTGGACGGATGTACAACCCCGATTGTCAGTGGGGGTTCATCCCAAGGTAGAGATCACATTACCTGCTGGGTAGTATGGTATATACATAGCAGTAGCCATTGGTCTCATGCAAGTCAAGGTCATTGCAGCCACCAGTCGTTGCTTTTTTGGCATCAGGCGGAGAATGGCGGACATCTCGTACCGCCCGGTACCATATGCAGCAATCAGGCCATGCAAGTGACCAGGAAGATCTCTTGTCATCGAGCCCAACGGTTGGGCAGTCTGGCCGGCAACCGAGTCAAAGTGGGGACAGACTGCGAGGTTGGTGGCTGTTGAGATATGGCTTCAGCAACCATCATAAGTACCAACCCAAGGTTTGTAAGCGTGTGATGAAGCGAGTTGAGTTACATTTGATGCAACACTACGGGAGGGAGGTTGGGGTTGGGGCTGGGATCTTCATCTGCACACTGGGCCAGAACAAGTCGGCAGAACATGCGTATCATGCGATCTACAGGACTTAACGACACGATCTCGAAAGATCTGGAGAAGGGGAACGGGCTAGACGAACTTACCTGCATCTGCAACATGCTCGAAGCGGAAGGGGTTAAGTCAGTAACTCTTTCGTGGGGGTTCCAGGGCCTAGACACCCACGTCCATCCAGTCGAGCCGCATGACGTACTGCGGTGCTGTCTGCCCAAGAGAGCATATGGAGGTCTTGCTATGTGATTACTTCCTTTCCTTCAAAGTCTTCAGCAGCCGGGTTCTCTGTGCACAATTGACAGCACGCTCTGTCCATAGTGGATGTAGAGAGCGCGCATGGCTTCGCTCATATCTGGGGTGGTTGGGGAGGAGGCCTGCATCAACCATACGTTGTTTCCGATGAAACGACAGGAATAGACCTTTATGTGACGGCATATGAAAATGGGTAAAAGTATATCGGCGTTGGCCTAGGTACGGTACGCTACAAAACATCAAATGGCACATGCCACAGTATGTAAGAGGGGAGGGGGCAGGTTGTCTGTTTCTAAAGTGTCTGAGATCAAAAGTGAGGTCTACCTGCCTGTCGGGAATAAAGCTACAGCTATAAGGTTCATGGAGACTAAAAAAGGAAGTACAGACGCCGTTTTGCATCCTGCCATCCGCACTCTTCGTGTTGAGCTGCATTGCATGTATGCAACATCAGACGGTTCTGTTCCATCCCGGAAGGTATCGAACTTCCAACGTTCTTGTCCCCGGCAGACTGACAGCAATATTCCCACGGCATCAATACATTCGATGTACTCCAGCTTTTGCAGAAAGCACGACCATGACAATCAACTAATTCGACTCGGCATACACTGGTATATGGGCTGTCTACATGCTTACTGAGTATAGTACATATCAGCGCTACGACGACCATGAACTTCCTTCAAGACACCAGTCGACAACCACTGACACATCATAGTCCTGTCAATTACACCCCCGAGGTTCGATGTATCCATCTTCAGCAGCACAGGCTGCTCTAGTAGACTTATCGATCTCTATCATGTTATCCCACATGCACTTCACTGCCCACCTCCATGCCGCTCACGAGTCTAAATGAATGCAATAGGACCGCCTTCGCTAACCCAATTGCTGACTTCTGATCAACTATGCCTACCTGATCTGATGCCCACTTTACGCACAGCAGAGCAGGCTTTATCGTGAACCACTGCTGCCAGCACATCGGATATGCGTTGCCAACTCGTATGCATAATGTGCGACTTGAGGACAAGCAGGTATTCCGGCAGACACCAAAACCAGTAACTGCTCAGGAGCTGAGCGGCTTCTTTCCACCAAGACAGCTGTCACCAGGACTCGGTCGCAACATGATGCACAGAAAGACTTCCTTAGGCAGCTAGGGCATTGTGTTACTCCTGTTGGGCGCCGTACGGTCAGCAAATATGTTTCCTAAGAGCCAAGATTGGCCATCTGATACCACACCTGCTCGCCCTGTCTGGGTTGATGGCAACGCGTTGCTTCCAGTCTTGCCTAATTGACAGGCCCAAGGAAGCTGTAGCCGCACGTCAGCTCTGGCTGCCGTGTCGCACAGGGGCCCCCGAGTGGCCGAGAAGCAGCATTGCATATCTGCATCAATCTATGTACCCCGTCCTGGCGCCGAAAGCATATTCTCCGCTGCCCCATGGGGCACAGAAGCATGATGCAGTCTGACCAGCCTTGCTGCCAACCTGGTGTCACAGCGGTTTCTCCCTTCTGCCATTTGGACAATGCCACAACTGCCTCTTGAGTCCCGAAGCATGCAGACCATCTTCACATGATCCGCAGGATCATGCATGTGTAACGCATTGAGCAGCGTTCTGCAGTTGCGTCAAATCGCCTCCCCACTCAGGCCAAGCCGCTGTTTCTGGATCAACTGGGGCCGTGACGTCTGAACCAGTGAACAGAGGGCGCAGAGAAGGGGAAAGAGACGGCCGAGCAATGTGTGACATAGATGGTGTGCTGCTCTCTGCATCAATACCCAACGCTGGTAAATCGACAGAAGGTCGCACCTGAGATTTGCTTAGCAGTAGCTGTAGGGCGTGCTGGGCAAAGTCAATTCTTGCAGAAGAATGATCTGCATGCTGTCTGCCACGTTGTTAAACCGGTTCGGATGCCTGGAAAGGAATGCAGGGATCTTGCAATATCACGGCTGGAGATACGACGTTATGATGCTCCAGGCAAGGAGGATCGGTAGCCGACTCGATATGCCATGTCAAAGTGGTGAAGCTGGCCGTAAGTAACGTTAGGTAAGGTAGGCAAGGGGCATGGTTTTCTATTGAAGGGTAGCGATCCACTTCCAGACCGGTCTCTGCCATGCTGGCAATCTTATCATGCTTTATCGCCCTGTATGGATGGATGGTGTGTCGGTCATGGGCTGGAGTGCAGAGACGAATCAGGATATGGCCAGCCAGGAAAGTCTGTATGTCTGCTGACGGTAATCGGGACGAGGATGCGTGATGTGGACAAGTGAGATGAAGAAGCGAGCACGAAATTGTCCAGAAGATGTATGTACACACTGGAGTCGGGCCAGGTTGGCCGGTATTCTGGCCGGTACATTTGCTACTTCCCACCACCACTACCGGCGTGAGCCCCTGCAGCCTCAACCACCAAAGTGGGTAAGCAGCTTGATGGACCCGAAGTATATCTGGAGAAGCAGCCTTGGCCCAGAGGAGTCTTTGAGCCTGTCTGTTATTATTAGTAGTATGTTTCCCCCTCCCCGACTCGAGGAGCACCGCATTCACTCACCAAGTTGAGCCGGAGTCTGAAATACCCAGCTATCCATGTATATAATTGTTGCTACAGGTCGCTAGAGGACCACGGTATGAAAGTATGTATGTGCAGTAGATAGGCGTCGGTGGGTGAGAGCGAATAGGGAATCTCTTATTATAGAAGTGAACTTGAGACGCATCAAGCCCAGACCTGGGTTCGACAGGGTCGGCACATCGTACCAAGGTCTCGTTAGATTATATGCCCTCCCTTGTACGGAGTAATGGGCCTTGCCATCGGGTGTTTGGGTATTTCGCTGACATACGTAAGCCAGCATCCACCAGAGCAGAAACCGTTTCGCTGTTGCACGGCATCTTGCTTGTGCCACACTACAAGTACGGCGGCAATAGATCGTGCACTGCAATCAGCCATGTCAGAATGGGAAGACCCGGCTGTGGCAGCAATCGGCTCAAGATCTGTTGGAGCTAAGCCGCTGTTAAAACGGTCCATGTTTCGATGTCGATATATTTATTTGGTGACGGAATGCCGTCCGCTGGGGTCAAACACGGCTTCGTCCGTCTCTCTCCCTCCAAAGACAGTCCCCCAACCTTTACCACACAAATCAACAATCGGAGTCGGGCCCCAAACCCCACCACCGAACCCACCACCAACAGCAAACATCGAGTCGAGACCGTCCAGGACCCCGCCAGCAGCCAGCAATCCCCCCCCCCCGGTCACCTCACGTACCCTGGGTACCGTTTCTGTACCATCCCTGTCCCAGGACTCGTGCTTCATGCATGGGCGCGCTTGCTAGCCCAGGATCGCGAAAGACAAGGCCGCAGGCGGTGTACTGGCGGAAAGCCGTTTGGCCAGCCTGTGAAGCCTCCACGACAAACCGGATGCCATTGTCTGGTCGTCGAGTCGACTTCGAACACACGATTGGGTATCGGGCCTGCATATCCCGGCTCTTTCAGGTTGTCATTTCTCACTTCGGTTTGATGCGTGGGTTTTCTTGTCGCAACGCCTGTCCGGATCGGTTCTTGTCGATTGTGTGATGATTCCCTCTCGTTCTCCCCATCCCATCTGACAGACAATAAGAAAAGGGCCTTGTTTCCCGGATCCCACCCACGTCGACCAAGCATCCGGACAGCAACTCGACGCGGGGTTCCCTACAGACATACATACATACATCATTACTCTCACACCACTGGCTCCTCCGTCTCGCACCCCTACCTGTGTGTCCCTTCGCACATCGCAAACTCAGACCCAGACCCAGACCCAGGCCCACGACCAAGACGGGAGTTCAAGTCATTCATCATCATCGAGCACCAAGTCGCCGCCCGGCTGCTGCTCGGTTGGATACGAAGTGCTTTTGACTCAGGCGACACGCGGCTGCAAGTCGGCCGTCCCACTATTTGTAGCCCACCAGCTCTCCATCATCGCTTGTCAACTCAAACATCGATGGTCGGGACCTTCTCTAGCATAGCATTGGTTCCTCCGACCTCGTCGAATTTAGCCCCAAAGGCCAGAGGCTCAGAGCTTCTCCCTGTTGGGTACTATACTGCCCGTTCTGGTTGGCTCAGGCAGGGGCGCCTTCGGACTCCACCGACCTTACATAGTTAGTTGTTGATTCTGTTGCAGCCGTCCGCTTGTTTCTCTTCAAGATCCCTTCGATCTTTTACGACCATCCTTCCCGGAACCTGTTCTCTCGCCCGGATCTTTGTCGGCCACTCGTTGATGATAATAAGTCGTCGACAGACAGCCCGCAGAAGCCGGCCTTGGTTCATCTCAATTCACCATCACACCACTACCGAGATCCTGTCGATCCCTGCCTCGAGGTGAGCATTGTTCCTACTCTAGTTCCGAGTCAGTCTTACCAAGGGTGTGGCTGTCGCCACTAACACCGTCTGGTGACCTGCCCCACCAGGCTCTCTGACCGGGATTTCTCTCTCTCGACTGAGCCGAAGGCGATCAATGTTGATTTTAACACTTTCTCCAGGCTCACAAGTTCTTGCGGTCTTTGAGAGATCACTGGCATTGTTTTGTTGATCCGCCATTCGGTAGTAGTTTTTTTCTTGGTGACGAGTGTTCGAGGAGATGACCAGCTTGGGGTTGTCCTGCAACTGAAAAAGTAAGTTTATACCTGTTAGTTCTGTTGTGTAACACGGCCTGTACGTTCATTCGCCCTGCCCGTGCCGAGTCTGCTAGGTTGCTGACCTGCATCAAGACGACCATGGAATCGCCCGTACTGGTGAACCCCAGTGAGGAGCCTATAGAGATTCTGAGGCGCGTCTTCCAGTATGCGTACCCAGCAGTCCTCCTCATCGCCTTCCTGGTTACAGGCTGCACCACCAGCATCATCAAAGCCCTGCCCAGAGAGAATGCCGAGGAAACGAGCACCAAGGGCCCTGGTGGCAAGCCACTCCCTATTTCGAAGCGCAAACGAGAGGAGGGAGAGGGGGATCAAGAGTGCGAACACAATAGTTCATGGTCCAAGGGCTACTTCCAGTATGCCACCATCTTTGCGACAATGACGTTTTTCGCCATGGGAACAAACGTGGCTATAAGGGCGCTCTACCATCGCAACGCGGCTGGCGACCACGGCTGGTGGTGTGGACAAGCCAAGACGGTATGTTCACCTTCAACCGTGTGCACGAAGCTGCTGCCAACCACGGGTTTTGCTGACATGGCATGCAGGTCTTCATCCTCGGTTCGGCTTTTCTCTGGCTGTACTTGTGTATAACGCTCTTCGACTGGAAAGTCAGCCCTGTACCGGTGCACTTTGTAGTCTGGTGCCTCGCTCTTGTCGGTGACCTGGTAATATTCGTCTGCGACATGGTCATTCTCATGGGAGAACATAAGGTTATGGTCAGTCTCGACCGTAGTAAATATACGCTGGAGACGGGCCCAAACGGTTGGGACGTCGTAGACCTCAGCTTGTCTGCATCGCGCGTGGTCCTCATTGCAGGGCTGGTCTCTCTGTATTGCGGACAAAACGTTCTGCAACGGTATGCGGAACGGCGAAGACAGCACGACGACTACGAATCAGGCCCAGACGAACGCTCCCCTCTGCTAGACCACTCTACAAATGGCTATGCACCCACCCACCGCCAATACGGCCAGACCGATTCGACCAACACGGATGATGGCACTGCGGAAACATCGGCGCCGACTGTCGACGACGATGCCGGGTTTTACCGCCCCGAGAAGCTACCACATACGACCTGGGTTGAGTATCTCCGGGGATACTCGGTGTTCTTCCCTTACATGTGGCCGGCCAACCACTTCCGGATCCAGGTCATTGTGGTCATCTGTTTTATCATCTTGATCCTCCAGCGCATCGTCAACATCTTGGTTCCGATGCAGATCGGCATAGTTACGACGCAGCTGTCTGGTGATAATCTTAAGCATGGCGAACCGCTGGAGATGCCATGGAAGTCATTGGGTCTCTTGATTCTGTTCAAGCTCCTGCAGGGCACTTCGGGCTTACTTGGCTCTGTTCGGTCGCTTCTTTGGATCCCCGTTTCACAGCACACGTACCGGGCCCTTACCACCTCGGCCTTTGAGCATGTCCATTCACTTAGTCTGGATTTTCATTTGGGAAAGAGAACCGGCGAGGTGCTATCGGCGCTCAACAAAGGCCAGTCGATCAACCAGTTCCTCGAGCAGGTTACATTCCAGGTTTTCCCTGTACTCGTTGACTTGCTACTAGCTATCACTTACTTCTATGTGAACTTCGATAGCGTATATATGGTGCTTGTTTGCATCATTACGTTCTACTACCTGTTCCTTACGATTCGTATGGCACAGACAACCGCGGACCAACGCCGGTTGATGTCCAATGCGGATAGAGAGGAAGAGGCTGTGAAGAATGACTCAATCGTATCATACGAGACAGTCAAGTATTTCAATGCCGAGGATTTCGAATTCAAGCGCTATAAACAGGCCATCGACACCTTCCAAGCGGCCGAGGCAAGAGTTCAATGGAGCTCATCCGCCATGAACGTGGTGCAGTCTCTGGTTTTCATGGCTGGAATGCTCGTTGCCATGTTGCTCGGAGCTTACCAAGTCAGCCTTGGCCAGCGGCAAGTGGGCGATTTCGTGTCCTTGATGACTTACCTAAACCAGCTTCAAGGCCCTCTCAACTACTTTGGGACGTTTTACCGAACGGTCCAACAGGCCATGATTTCGGGCGAACGTCTTTTGGAATTATTCAAACAGCAACCAACTGTGGTGGACCGTCCCGGTGCTGCCAAGCTCGACACCTGCGATGGCCTCGTTGAGTTCCAAAAGGTTGCATTTGCCTATGACCAACGTCGACCAGCTTTGAGGGAGCTATCGTTCCAGTGCCAGCCTGGCACCACTACGGCCCTCGTAGGAGAGTCGGGCGGAGGGAAATCTACCCTGTTCCGCTTGATGTATCGGTACTTCAACTGCGATTATGGTGCCATCAAGATCGACGGTGATGATGTCAAGGATCTCACAATCGATTCTGTGCGACGACACATAGGAGTGGTCCCGCAAGACCCAATCCTGTTTAATGAAACATTGCTGTACAACCTCAGATACGCCAACCAGGAGGCCAGCGAGGAAGAGATCGTTGCAGCGTGCCGAGCTGCTAGCATCCATGACAGGATCATGTCCTTCCCGGATGGCTACTACACCAAAGTTGGGGAGCGCGGTCTTCGCCTAAGCGGCGGGGAGAAGCAACGTGTAGCAATCGCACGGACGCTACTGAAGAACCCCAAGATCATCATGCTTGATGAAGCCACCTCGGCTCTCGACACACACACGGAGCAGGAGATTCAAGGACGGCTGTCCAAGATCGGGGAGGGCCGAACACTCCTGATTATTGCGTACGTATTGATTCCCGGGTTCTGCAGATTGGGAGAGTCATCAGACTGACACTATTGCTTTGCAGGCATCGACTTTCCACCATCACCCATTGTGATCAGATCCTCGTTATGAAGAACGGGGTGATTGCTGAGAGGGGCACGCATGAAGAGCTCATAGGCAGGAACGAGATCTACGCCTCCATGTGGAACAAGCAGGCCAAGGCTGCGAAAGCAGCTGAAGACGCGCGCAATGCCACGCTCAAGGCGCAGAAGCTCGCACGTCGGGCCTCGCAACCCACGCGACGTGAGGAAGACTCGTCGAGCTCATCCGACGAGTCGGGCCTGATTCCTTGGCCTCGGCTTAATACCAAATAACACCGAAACCTACCTTTTCTTTGGACGGCACAGCACACACATGCTGAGTCACTAATTCTGGCATCCTCCCCTGTTTCTCGGGGACTGTCCTTTCATTGCTTGTCTAGGGTGATCAAAGAAGAATCGGGCACGCACACGCAAACACGCCCGGGGGCTTCCATCTTTCTCCTCTTTTCCACACACCAAAACTTGGATACTACGAAAGACGTCCTCAATAATATGACTTGCATGGGAACGGCGTTGCTGGCTGGATATGGCTTTTTAAAATACAGAGACGGGCAAGTCTCTTTGGCGGCATTATGGATATTTCTTTTCTTCTTTCTGCGGACGATACCAAACCTCTTTTTGAGTGTTGCATCTGGCATTACTACTACAGGGAAGTCATGTGAGGATGAGTGGGCGAATTGTTGCAGGCGGATCCAAGCGCGGGTCCCGTCTTGTCCTTTTTCATTTTTGCCACGACGTGTTGATGAGTCAATGATATGCACGAAGATGTTGTGTAGCATAATAGATACAAATGAGATCTCAGTCCATGGACGGATCACTTGGTATAGATGAGCAAAACGAAGCAATGAGGCTACGGATAGCGAGCAATGCTGTGAGCAACTAGTATTCAATGACAAATATATATGAATTTTGACAATACTATATGCCGACTCAACTGGGCATAACATACCCCAAAAGTAGCTTACATTCATGGTGGCCGACTGACACTGCCATGTATAGGTGGCGTATAGTGTATGTACCTTCTTATACACGCGTACAATACGATAAGCGATAAGAGCTTTGTTAGTCTGCCTAGAAGTAGGCATCTACGCTCTACCCACTTACACTTACAGGTACTCTATAACTGGAAACTACTCATGAGCCGAGCCAGCTTCCACTTATTGGCTCCCACCATTTGATACACCGCAGTGTAGGATTGTTTTTGATGATAGCCCCATCCCAACATGTCACACGAGGAGAATAAACCGTCTATTTCCGTACGGAAATACATCAAGTGGGGTGTAAGTCTGCGACAATGTTACTACTACTAACCCCGCCTCCTCCTATTCTACTGGTAACTAACTTACTCATACCTTACTCACACCTCTTTCTAGGACACATTCCCGGTGGAAAACACATCGACGATCGTGCTCACGTCGCCCACGCGGCACTTCGCCGACGTCCGGCTGCGGATCCCCCTCCCCAAGGAGGGGGCGCCGCCGTCCGGGACCCGGGCCAGCTGGACTGGGCGTTCGCGGGCACGTCGAGCCACGACGCCGCCGCGTCGCCGCCGCACTCGGTGTTCCGCCACTGGGTCGACTCGCGCCATGAGGACGCCGTGGCCGTCGTCGACGAGGGGGACATGGTGCCCAGCCCGCGGCCCGGGGAGACGCTCGAGTCGGGCCGGATGGTCAACCCGGCCACGGGGCTGGTGCAGCCCTACGAGGAGTGCTGGCTCGACGAGGAGCCCGGGGAGGGCGCGGCTTCCGAGGGCTGGGTGCTGCGGTATCAGCAGGACGACGAGCAGCAGGGTGAGGGCAAGGGGCAAGGACAAGGGCAAGGGCAGGGGCGTCATGGTCAAAATCGGGCCGCGGGTCCAAGGGGTCCTGAGGGTGGGGGGCGAGGTCGCGGTCGGACGGTGGGAGGTCGTCCCCGGCGCGTCGTCGTCGTGGACGGCGATTGCCGAGATTGGAAGCCTGGCAAGCACGGGGGTTCCCTACGGGGTTATCCGCAGCCCCGACGGCTAGGGAGAAGGTACGGGCCCAGGATGGTCGGCAATGGGTTTGCCTGGAGAGCTGGTAAGACATGTGGTGTATTTGCATATGTCTGTTTTGCATTGCCGCTCTGCCCCTGTACATTTACCTACCTGTTGCGATACAAAATGAGAAAGAGGAGAGGCTCGAGAGTGGGAGCATTTCTAGGTAACTTCCGCTGGTAAACCCTGAAGGGCTATATCAAACTCATGCAGGCAGCCTCTTGTTACATGCCGCTTGAAATTGCTACAGTGGCTACCGTCGGAAAGGCTCGCGAGTTAGTCCTGTGCCTCACTGGAGCATCGCTGATGAGCTGATCCTGCTGTGCTTTTACTTGGCCCAGGGGGGCATGCGGCTTCCATCCCAGGTCTTCAGCATTCGTATTTGCTGGTGCATCTCTTCGCGAGTCAAACCAAACTCTAGACCACTCTCATCAGCCCAGTCAGTCCATTGTGCAACCTGGCTGTTTGACATGATGCACTGATGCGAGATGATGGTCTGCAATGCAACGATCGGCCTGATCTTGTTGTTCTCTGCTCCTGTGCCCAACATGTATTTGTATGTACCCCTGCCTACCGACCAACTGACTCGAGCGCTAAGAGCGTGTACTGTAAGTCACAGCGCAATTTCCCAGAACCAACAAACACTATATCTATAACCCCCGGTCTATGCGGCAAACAGATGGGATCTGCACTTCCCATAGTATGTAAGTAGCCATACAAACACACATTCTATCAAATCAATCTGTTTGCAGCTCGAGGGATTCTGGTCAACTTGCGGAGTTCTTGGAAATATGCCAGACTGCTCCTCCTGCTCTTACCGTCCGTGCCCCTTCCTCCCAAAGATCAGGCGACGTGCAGTGCCTAGTGGCACGATACTTGTTGGTGTATTTGGCATGCTTCATTCAACACTGCCCAGCAGACAGGAACTAACTGTCAGTACCAAAATTGCCGAGAAGCCTAAATCAGCTGAGGCTGCGTCGTGCAAACAGGGCGAGGGCGGACGAGGGAAGCGACAGGAAGCGACAGGAAGCGACAGGCATGGCATGGCTTGGCTTTCCCGGTCAAACTCTAATAAAGTAACGATCCTGCCAACTGCAACTGCAACTGCAAACGCTCGCTCGCTTCGCTTCTAATCCCAACCCCGGGACCCGAGGACGTGGTCCCGCCCAAGGAAGAAAGGAAAAGGAAGGATCGCATCGCATGCAGGTACTTCCTGTCCACTGCCATTAGATGTAGTCTTGTATATATGAAGTGCCATCAGCTCGTTCTCCATCCTCGAAGAATTTGCTTCTCTTTCTTAGACCCCCAAACCCAGGCAGTTGTTAGCCGTCCATTCATTTGCTTGCCCAAGTACACAGTCATTCACTCTTTTTTCTTTCATAACTGCTTCTGTCCAATTTGCTTGGCTTTCGACTTTCGTCTTGCCTGTACGAACCAGTCAGTCATCAGCCACCAACATGAAGGTGTCGAGCTCTGTGCTAGCCGGCTTGGTTGCCTTCGGGGCCGCCGCCGACGCAGGTTGCGCTCAGCAACAGCTGCGCAACATGGTTTACTTTGACCAGTAAGTGTTCCCTCCTCTCCAGAGGCCACGGAAAAGGCTTCGCCTACTTACACATCATGGTTTTTCAGATACCACACGGCCATCCTGCCGCCCCGTGACGTGACGGCGGGCATCACGCACGTCGTCATGTCCTTCGCCAACTCGTCGCTGTTCGCTACCACCGCCAACAAGTCCGAGGATTACAAGCCCTTCATGGAGGTCTCCAAGGTCCGCGCCATGTTCGACAACGGCACCCAGGTCGGTGTGGCGCTCGGCGGCTGGGGAGACACCGACGGCTTCGGTGCCGGGGCCAAGACGGAGGCGTCCCGTAAGCAGTACGCCCGTAAAATCGCGGCAATGGCTACGACGCTTGGGTTTGACTTTATTGGTGCGTGTTTTCCCCCTTTCCAATGATATACTTCTTCCACCCGCTCCGCAAGCATCTGTTGGTGCTTCCATAGATGTGTGTGTCCCTCAACGGTCCATCCAACTTACACATCAGTGCAGATATCGACTGGAAATACCCCGGAGGCAACGGCGTCGACTACAAGCAGATCCCCAACTCGAAGAAGGTGGATGAGATCACGACGTACCCCTGCTGCTCCAGGAGATCAAGAACGCCATCAAGCCCCGCGCCCTCTCCATCGCCGTGCCGGGGAAGGCGCAGGACATGATCGCCTACACGCCCGAGCACGCGCCCGCCATCTTCGCCGCCGTTGATATGGTCAACGTCATGGCCTACGACCTCATGAACCGCCGCGACAATGCCACGGCCCACCACACGGCCGTGCATGGCTCCCTCGCGGCCGTCGACGCCTACCTCGCCCTCGGCTGCCCCGCGGCCAAGCTCAACCTCGGCCTCGCCTTTTACGCCAAGTACTTCCAGACGGCCAAGGGCGTCGACTGCTCCGGCGGACCCATCGGCTGTCCCATCCTGCCCGCCGAGAACGCCACCGACGGCTCCGACCTCGGCACCAGCGGCGCCATCACCTTCGAGGCCGCCAACGTGAGCTCGCCCCCGCCGCCCACCAACTTGATCACGTCCAAGGACCAGTCCTGCGGCACCGGCACGGCCTTCACCTGCCAGGGCCTTGCCGACGCCGGCTGCTGCAGCCAGTACGGGTTCTGCGGCTCGACCCCCGCGCACTGCGGTGCGGGTTGCCAGGCTGGCTTCGGCACCTGCGAGGGGCCCCAGATCGGCGCCTCGTTCGTGTCGGCCCTCAAGGAGTCCAAGACGGACGAGGTCCTCGGCGGCCAGTGGTGGTGGGACGCGTCCAACGAGCTGTTCTGGACCCTCGATACGGTCCCGCTCATGCAGCGCAAGTTCAAGGAGATCGTGGCGGCGCGCGGCCTCGGCGGCATCTTCGCCTGGTCGCTTGGCGAGGACAGCTACGACTGGAGCCATCTCAAGGCCATGCGGGAGGGCGTCGAGGGACTGTCCAAGGCTTCAAAGAAATAAGCCAGTCGTCAATCGGTTGATTGTGGGTACATGATGATTTGCAGCCGTTGGACTAGTCATGATCTATCTCCCAGAGCCAGGAGAGAAAGATAATTGTTGTACCATGTGTGGCTGGATTAGTTGGAATATGTACTTATAATGTGTTAAAAAGCCAGCCAGTCAGTCAGTCTACTGAAGCAATACCATTTCCCCCTTTTGGCCCAAAGTGCTGGGTCTAATCGAAGGTGGCACAATCTGGCTCGAAGTTTTCACCTAGACGGACAGACCTTCATACCTTATTTTGATGCTTTTCATTAGATATTAACTATATATGTATGTATATCCATGTACATTCATACAAGGGGGGAGAGAGGAGCTGCAATCAAGTCCTATTCTCCTTCCTTTTCTTCCACAAAGATAGATAGATGCTCACATCGCGGGTCGTCTGGAGAGTAGTTGCATCATCCCTTCGTCTGTGCTCCCCAGTTTCCTTCAAAGTTGGGCATCATCGCAGCAGTGGATGCCCTACCTTTTTCTGCTCTCTAGACTCCAGTCCGCGACAAGTGTCTATTGGTAGCGACTGAACTCCGTTTTCATGACGTCTTCAAGCTTCTCCTGTTGCATCTCCCGCCCCCACCATGAAGCGAATGCGTAGGGACGAGACAAGCTCTATACTCTTTATCCCCACGCCCGCTCCGTTTCATGCAAAATGCCCCATCTGAATTTGATCCCTCATCGCCTAATGATATGACTGAAATTCTTTCTCATGATTCTCGTTATGACTCGACAGAAGATGGGAGAGACCACACACAGTCGTCGTACGAACCCCAGTCTACAAGTCGTATACACAGTCATACTGACATATATCGTACACGCTATAATCCCAAGGGAGAAAAATGAGGGGCTGAAGTGTAATAAAAAAGCGAAGGCCACGAGGCCAGAAAAGGCTTCGTCATATATACATCTTCAACAAGAGGGATGGGAGGAGTGCCAGCAAATCCCTCCTTATGAAGCAATTTGATAAGCAGCAGCAGCAGTAGCAGCAGCAACAACAGTAGCTTCCCCTCTCTATCGAGAAGCTTTCTTCTTGTTGTTGGGCGAGGCACCGGTGCCGTTGGCCCGCGCCTTGGGCGCTCCATTGGCAGCGCCATTGCTGCCGTTGAGCAAGGGCGTGGCCTCGTCCTTCTCCTTCTGGCTGGCCGGCTCCTCCTCTTCCTCGGAGTCGTCACCGTCTGAGCGGTCGTCCTTGGCGACACCGGCGAACGCAAAGCGGTAGGCGATGCGGATGATGAAGAATAGCCAGAAGAGGTTGAGGGCCTGCAGCGAGGCCAGCAGAGTGCCCGTGATGACGTTGGAGAGCAGGCACTTGAACTGCCCCGCCTCCCAGTCCATCTCGTAAGGACCCACGGTGCGGAATTCGGTGAAGAGTGAGAAGAGGATCTTCAGGTTCAGGTAGTGGCGGAGGTAGATCCACATGCCCATGAAGAGGGCAAAGTAGGGTCCCATGAAGATACTATCGAGGTAGTTCATGGTCTTGGAGGTCTATAGCATGGCGGGTGTAAGCTCGTGTTCTCCGTGGACACCAGTTTTGCTTGACAAAAAGATAAAGGGGATTTCAAACGAGGCAGGATTTAAACTTACGGCGAGGGAAGAAATCACTGATATCATGGGTAATATAGACCGCGAGACCCATGTAGGTGAAATGGAAACGGTAGCTCAGGGCGATCAGAGCCAGACTGACGATGTGATGGCCGACCAGCTCCTTGAAGTCCTTGCGGCGCTTCTCGAGTCCCAGGAGCAGCACGATGGCCTGCTGGGCCCAGTAGGCGGCCTGGAACAGGTAGTAGAACTTGAAGATGGCCTCGTGGGTCTTGTGGGGGAAGTTCTCGTACATACCGCGCGTGTTGAAGTACCAGACGGGCGTGCGGCTCATGACGAACATGCCGACGGGGCCCAACACGCCAAAGTAGATGGCCGTGTACATCTGCTCCATGAAGCGGTACTGCTTGCCCTTGGAGCGCAGGCCGCAGTAGCGCGCGAGGGGGCGCAGCAGCTCCTGCATGATGAACTCGCGGGTAAAGGACAGCACGATGGCGTAGAAGGTCACAAAGGCAATATCCCACAGCCCCTTGCCGTATTGGTGCGGCGTGTCGGGCTCGGCGTCGGCCTCGAGCGGCAGCTTGTAGGAGAGGAAGATGAAGCGGGCGGCGGGGTTCGACTCGGTCGGGTTCACGGTGTAGGCGACGAGGAAGGCGAGGAGGAGGACCAGGGGCCCGGCCCAGGTGTGCTTGACGGCAAAATGCTTGCAGCGGCGCACGAAGGTGCGGGCCTTCCTGCGCTTGGAGAACTTCTTGGCGCCGACGGCCGAGACATCCTTCTCGCCGTTGGAGCTGAAGACGGCGGACGAAGACGAGGACGAGGGCGGCGAGGGGTTGCCGGCGAGGCCGGTGCCTGAGATGAGGTGCGCCGGTGTCGCCGGCGCGGATGTCTTGGCCCAAGGCACTGGACTTTCTGCGACGGCGGGCATTGTTCTCGTTGGAGGCCGTGTAGGGCTGGTCGGCGGACGAGTTGAAGGCCGGAAAGGGTTCGGCTCCGGCCATTTTGGGCGAATTGCAATCCAAAACGATCTGGCGCTCTCAAGGTTTCGTCCGAGAAAAAGTTGACACGGAAGGGCTTAAAGTGGCAGGGCACACAAGGAGTCGAGGTACAGCCGGCGAGATGGGAATGGACCCCGTTCAGATGGTGCTGAGACACAGTAAGATAAAAAAAATCTTCTTCTTCTTCTTCTACAAGTCGGTATGGTATAACCGGGCTTTGAAGCGTCAATCGGACCCAATCTGTCTGATCTGGCAAGGGACCTGAAGGAAAGTTCGTCAATGGGTTTTATAAAATGTTAAGGAGCGAAAAAAAAAAAGAAGGATTGGTTGATGATTTGTTTGGTGTTGCTGGCAGGAAGTAATAATGGGGATTTCTTGCTCGCTCCTACCACGCTTGGCACGCGACAATTAGCGAAGGAATCAATCGGTCTTGGCAAGCTTCTCTTTAGGTCGTCCTTCATAATAATATCCAAGGCTTTATTGTCCACCCCTTACTTTTTTTAATTGAAAACCCCATGGCATTTTCTGTTTCTTTTCATCAAGCATTGTTTCTATATATGCACCTATTATACTAGTATGTATACTTTATATATATATATATATTTACTGTCTGTCAGCCCTGCAAGTCCAATAAGTGATCACAACATCCTTCGTCTTCCTCTGCCAGTCTCCTCGCTCCAGGCGCGGCAGAGCATTAATGACAATAAAAGGAAGATGGAAACCCCCATTTATTAGTGTCCGTCAATCCCGCTACCCTACCCACTATATGCGAAAATAGGGGGCCGGTCCCGCCGACTGCGTTGGTTAAAGCCGAACCGTGGCATCCGTGCATCCATCCAAGGTCATCTGCGCACTACTATTGGATTCTTGCTCTACTGATCTGTCTTCGAGATGGGTATCTTTTTGAAATTCATCAGCTGGCTACTGTCAACCCCATGACACGGCGGTAGCCACCTGTGTAGATAGTCCCTTGATCCATATGGCCAGGAGACTCAAACGCCTCCCGGTCCATCGCCATAACCCGGCAACGTAAATATTATATATATATATATATAACTGAGCCAAGACGCCCTGGCCCAAGATATGAGCCTCGCTGAAAACGCCCGTATATACTGTGATATGCCTGACTAATCACAAACTCCTTCCTTTCCCATTTTAGTAGACCGTTCGATATCGTGTGATCCGTAATCCGTAAAGGTATATATATATATGCAATCCGTAAAACCCCCCAAAAATGCACCGCTGCAATGCTCTGAAGTCACTCTAACAACCCAAGCGCCTCGCTGAATATGAACTGAAGAATCGACATGACTTAATCACGACGCCGTGTCGTCAGGATATCGTCAACTGGGTGCCTGGACATCCCTGACGTCGGCGACAATATTTCATTTGCTGTTGACACCGTCTCGCGCCGCGGGGGCTTCAGTTGCAACGTATCGTGTCGGAGCGTTGGACTTGGCAGGGGAGTGACCCTACTTGCCGCACCACGCGCAGGCGCCGCGGCAGTGTTATCTGCTGTGAGGTGTGATTGTGAAGTCGGCGTTGCTTGGGGTTCATCCTCCTCGAGTAGTTGTTCCAGTGCAGCCCCCCGCCGCGGTGGCGCAGGAATGACTGTCACTGGCAGGCTCTCGGTGTCAGGAGTTGGTCGCATTTTCTCCCGGATCCGCTCGGCTTGGGTTGCCGCAAAATCTTCCATACGTCCTCTTATATCCACCGATTGACCTCATCATAGTCGCGCTGTGGGGGGGCCGGCCGCTGTGTGTGCGGACTACTTCAGCCGGAGGTCGATTTGCGTTGGTCCGGGACTTCATTAGTTGTGTTAATGATGACCAGCCAGCTCGGTTTTCCTTTTGTCGTGTCTCCGGTATCGAATGATTCCGTTCGGGCGAGACCTCCATTGACCTTGGCGTGTTTTCTACGGGTTCACCTCCTTCCAAGACAGGCTCAGCGTTCGACGTATTGCTGCTTGTCCTCGACATGGCCCGCCCTAGAGCCTCGGTTGGTGTTCGGGACGTTGTATCAGACACAGGCTGGTACCTCACCGCATAAACGGTGCTGTCAGCACTGGCGGTGTCCGTCCTGCTGATGGGCGTAACTGCAGGGGCCGGCCGTGAGGGCCATAATGGTGGCTGTAGGAAACGGGTCGCTGATCGAGCGGCGGTCGCGGCGGGGTTCCCCGTCTTTGGGCTTTGAGTGGCCGTAGTAGTGCCACCCCTGGACCTATATCGGCTTGCAATGGAAGACATCGCTGGCCACACATTGCTTCGTTCGCTGGGTGGCGGGCTTGATCCGGTATTGCCTGTCCCACTTTCCCCACCATCGTCATCGTCTCCCTTTTTCGTTCTTCGTCGTCGAGGCCAAGAGTATTCGGACGAAGGCAAATCAATCATTTCATCGCCGTCGAAAACCTCCCGACCCAGAATTCCATCCTTCTTTTCTTCTCGTTCAAGTGCTTCGATACGCTCCACCCATTCCCATACAATCACACTTGCCGCGGCCGCTCCAACCCACCTGACGTAATCACCCCATGCAGTGAATTCGGATTTAGAGATGTCCAGAATGAAGAAAACGACTGGAACAATGACCGCGAGAATGGATAGCATTGCCATGAGGGAGATATTCTTCATCAGCGGGTGGTAGAACGCGTATCTCTTCTTCATAAGAGAGTAATAAATCACCCACGCAGCGTATAAGAGTCCCAGTGAAAGCTGAAAGAGGTAGTTCAAGGCGGGGACGGCGTCGGTGAAACTGCGTGGTCTCGTGTTTCCAGGGCCAGTATACTGGAAGCTGTTCAGCGCCCCGAATATCACGTCCAAGGTGATGAGGGCGAAAGCAGTCCATTTTATGATGACCTTCTCCCGTTGACGGGGAAGAGACGGATCAAAGTTTGAGCCTGAGCCAGCCAGAGAAAGGTATCGGATATGATGCGAATGATTTTGAGCTGCGTCCCCTCGGCGACCAAGCGCTGCAATTCCTCGGCATTTGCATTTCCAATTTTGTATTGATCCTCGGCCACACGGAAAGTGTCCACCGTCGCGATCGTGAGCGATACGGCGACGCTGAGAGCCGCGACTTTTTGCAACCAAGGACGGCCTCCGATACTAATCCCGTTATTCGGACTGGTGAAACCACGCTTCCCCAGCACGACAACTCCACCGTCTAGAAAGGACCGTGGCGCGACGAGAAGCATGATAACAAGCGTGTAGGCAATGACAGTTGTCGCTGCCAACGCATAACATTGTGGAAAGGTAGACGCGTAGAAAGGATCCCGGAGATCTGAAAGCTGGGGGTCACTCGTGGACGTCTGGTCGGTTGCGATGCCGCCATTGGTGATGATGGCGGGATGCGCGATGGGCGCCTGGCATGCCGGTTGGAAGATGGTGTCTGAGGACAAAGTCAGGGTCTGGCCGTCTCCCAGCAACAAGATGCCGTTGGCCGGTAGGGAGAAGCTTGAGCATCCGGTGATTCTCGGTATCGAAGCGGAGCTCGTTGCCGAGGGAAAGAACTGCCGCGCCTCCATCTTGAGGCAAGAGACCTGAGCGGCCAGCCGCTACGCGACGATTATCAAGCGGCAAAGACGCTATCTTGAGGCAGCCGCCATGGAATAGTAGGTCCCTATGCGCGGGATCAGTGCATTGATCGCCGTGTATGGTTTAGTTCCGATTATGTCGAGATTTCGAGTCGGGTTTTGTATCGTGATATTGTCGTCAGCGGCGAAAGTGTCGAATGAACGGTCGGCAAGTCGTCGGCGTCAAGCGTGTCGATATCGAGTCCCCGGGACGTTCCTCTCCTTCTCTTTAACACCACAACGATGATCGGCAATTGACAGATACTTTACGCAGTGTCCAAGTAACCTGAGAATGCAGTGTTCGATTGAATGCAACCAGCTGTTGGTGACTTTTGGCGGTATTTCGAGGTCTCAAAGGGGATCCGGGTAATTTGCGTATAGTGGTAAGTAGGTCAGAATCAGCGGGGGGGATGGCGTCTGGGCGCTCAGAGATCTTTCGGGGGGGACAAGAAGGGTTTTAGTGAAGAGCAGTGATCGAATGAGCTTGACTTCGCAAGCACAGGTGTACAGTATCTGCGGCACGGTCTGTCTGGGAGCATGGTTGGGGCGTCCAAGTTTCCGGACGCTTTGCTCTTTACCCCCCCTACCAACTCTACGCGGGCATGCGGGCCTCGGAGCCTAGTCCCAGAACAGAGATTGACCCAGCTAGACCAGCCAGAAGAGCAGGGACGTCGCTGCTGAGAGTGGCGATGCAATGCAACCATACCCCGTCATATTGCTTCTTCTCCAACCCCAACCCCAGCCTATGGTGCGAACGAAAGTGAGGAAAGACCACTTAAACCAGTTCCAATGGTTGTTGGGGTGTGGACAGACGGGCGGGCCGGGGACGGGTCCTACTAGTACTGTACGGCTGGACTGCTGGCTGGACTCTGTATCCCTAGACTTTTGTGACGGACCGTTCTATTGTCGCACGTATCAATTGACCTACAGTCTGTATCGTCCATGTCATGTACATGTTCAGCGACTCTGCAAATTTAGTGCAGGATTCTGTTCAGTCTGTCTGTCTGTCTGTCTGTTTTCTTCGTTCGCGACGTCTCGAAAGTGTTTGGAGCCTTTACCAAATAAGGCAGGGGGCGTTGTAGTAGGCTCAACCGCGTGTGGGTCTCTCCTCAGAGTACGGATACCACTCACCACTCGCTGTAGAACGAAAACTCACCACTATCACTCCATCAGTGTCAACGTGCATACCGACATCACGATACGGTGCCGGGTTCCGGTCAGAAATCCGGTTACAATTCATCCCTGCGCATTGCTTCTTCCATCCTCTTCTCGACTCTGTCGCCTACAATCTGTGCGGAGGGCCTTGATTCCATTTCAACTATTGTACCTTAGGTACTCCGTACTCATCCATGTACATATTGGGGATATAAATGTGTTGGGAGGACCTCGTTCCCCGGCTCGGGAGCCCAGGGGTCAGAGACGGCTCAATGACCATTCTGAGTAGTGCATGTGCATTCATCAATTGGTTCTAATTATCACCCGCATGCAAGGTGGATTTCGAGTCGCAACGACGAGGATCTATTGGGTTTATAGGTGCGTCGTATACAAATTCACCATTGGAAGATGGCAGTTGGGCTCCAGCTGAAACCTCAAAGTCTAACAAAGTACTTGCTCAGCAGACAACTCTGCAGCGCTTCAAGACAGACCGGGAATGCCAACAGCGCCGTCTCTACACAGTATCCAGTGTGCGGAAGACACTCCATCGAATCAATAGGCAACATTACCCCCCGAGCTGATGTCCAGGCGTCTTCGTACATATGTAAGCAAGACGACTCCGCCTTCGTGCGCAACTCCAGTATTTGCTGACAGGAGGGACAGTCGCGAACAAATCACTCATTACATGTAGGACTGGTTGCCCGCCTCTGCCCATTGTTGTATGTGATCCCGTGTAATTCCGGCCATGCCCCCCCGGCTCCCCCCACGAAGGAAGTGGAGAGGCATCTTTCCCGGGGACGAATACCGATTAAACTGGGTACGTCTTTTGTATGTTTGAACATGGTGGAGAGCAGTTGATGAGCCCAGGTTGTAATGATACTGCACATAGGGCTCGTTCGAGAAAACAGCGGCGAAGTAAAAGCTTACTTTCCGGGTGCGCCAGCTGGGCCAAGACGGTAAGCCGATAGGGAAACGCTTCAGTTGTCAGCTTCGGTGTTGCCTCGAAAAGAACGACTAGTTGCACGGGCAAGTTCTTCCAATGCAGGTGTGCCGCCGCCTGGGCCAGTCCTCGGGCCCCTTGTCCAGAGTCGTCGCTTAGAATTGGTACCACGATGTAGTCGTAGGCCGGTTTGCTTTGGTGTTTACTGTGCGTCTCGTACTGTGCGAAGCTTACTCTCCCCAACCCAAAGCATGCACGTGTTACTGTGGCTGTTGCTAGTCGAATCCCCGCAAAGCACGACCTCAAGTAGTAGTACAGATTGCGTCGAATTGCCCTCGGACTCGCCCTTATTCTCGTACAATCAATGAATTAACTTGACAGGTGCATCAAACCGCAGTCGTCACTCTGCCCCCAGACCTCCTGGCTTACTATGTGGACACATAACGATACCTACATACGGAGTACATACATTGTAAGATGCGACGTCAACAATCTAGACGGAATAAAGGCCTCTCTCACGGCAGCAGCAAAACGCGAACGAACATTGTCAAATAAGTCGGTCGCGTCGCATTGCCAAGCCCATGCTACATTGCCTACTGTTTGACAAGACACACGCCGTTGAACCGTTCTGTCGGCTATGGGCGTGTGCGTTGTCAAGAAGCGCTTTGTGCGCGGTGCCGTCTGATGACACTCGGCATTGGCAAAGCTTGTTGACGGCTTGGCGGTCAAACACAATCGAAGATCCCTCTCAGCCCACCCTCCCTGGCCCCTTGTCCGCATTCACGTCGCGTATCGTCTCAGCTTCTTCGGCCTGCGAACTGGCCGATTGTTTCGGTTGCACGCGCCCCCCAGAACCATGATTCGATATACTGTACATAGGCCCTGCTCCCAGATGTAGACTGTATGGCTCTGGTCAGTCAGTATATCGAAGTCCTTCAGATGGTAGATCTCTATATATATGTACATGTTGGAGAGTCCAAAGGAGCCCATCTCGTTCGTGCTTGCTGCTGGTGAGCAGTACTCATTTCAACATGGTAGGAGGAAATGATAGTCAGTAAGGTAGGTAGGTAGTCTTCAATTTAGGTGTCAACTGAGTCAGTTGGGAGACATGGCTTTCGCTGAAGCTTTCCGATCTGCACTATAGCCTATAGCGTAACGCTGCTCCCGGAATCCTCAGACGATCACACACGGTAAGGTTCTGCTTTGCAGATGCAGCTGCTAATCTTCTCAGCCCATTGTTAAATATAGATATCATATCTCACTCTTTGGCAGTGTGAAGCTACGGACATTGGTATGTAGTGGTAATGAACACATACACCATGGCTACACCCTGCGATGGTTCACCCAGAGGTCCCTGAGTATGCAATATGTAACAAAACCACCGAGTCCCTGGGGCAAGGCCAAAATGCAATAAAAAGTCATTCATCCGTGAGTGAGTATGTGGCTACTTCTGGTGTCGGAGGCGGTATCATCTGGGAACAGATCGCACCATTGTAAAAGGTGTCTACAAGTGCGGAAGATTCAGTTCATACAACCCCTATCGCGGTCATACTTCATATCATCCGGCGGTGCCTTTAAAGGGGTCATGACTTCCGGAGTCCTACTGATCAGGAACGCAGTGAGCAGAATGACCTGGAACATGTGTCACAGTGGTCTCCGGCCGTGAGAGTCATCGTTCCGGCATCATATTCATTATCAGTATGTTTACCCAATTGAGCTAGAACTCTTCTACTGGTTATCTGGAAAGAGCCTCCAACCTTGCTTTAGCAGGCGGGTTGAATTACATACATACAAGAAATAGCGCTCTGTTCCTCCAGATTTGAAGCGAAACACGGATCATTACACAACGACGATCAAAGTTTCGTAGATCTTACAAACCCCCGCGGGGATGGGGGGACTTCTTCTACACAACGCAGCGCCACGGACACTTCTGGTGTGATAGCAAACTGGGGCCTGGAAGACTTCAAGCCAAGCCGGGTGCTTCTTCGACATCCGTGACTCCGAGCACTTCCTCGATGGAGGATATCGTACCTCCCGTGGCATTATCGAGATACTCGTTCACGGCCGTGACTCCCAGACCCTCCTCGAGCATCGCGATGCCCTCGCCAACGGCCTGGACGACGCCTGGGTCGGCGTACTTATCGGACAAGCCGAGCATGTACTCGGCGAAACTAACACCGAGTTTCTCCTCGAGCTGTTTTCCGTGGGAAGGTTCACCCTGGTCAGCTGGGGCTCTGCACACTACATGTGTGTGTGTGTGTGTGTGTGTGTGTGTGCCTGTGTGTACCTACCTTGGAAAGTTTGTCCCCAAGAGAGCATCGAGCTTCTCTTCCACAGCTGTGACGCCGAGGCCTTCCTCAAGCCCAGCTACTGCCGAGCCGACTTCGGTGACGAGAGAACGCCTCTCGGGCTCTACAAACATTACGTGTTAGGTAGACCGGGTTTCATGCCATATTCAGGAGTAGCGTAAGATGTACGTGTAGGCACTGCGATAGCGGTGATGGCCATGAAGGCTGTATAGACGACGGCACTGAACTTCATCTTTGGAAAGCAGCTGGTCTTTGGGAGTAGGCTTTGCGTGGAAGATAGGTATGAATGTCGGAGATGATTGCTTGCGACGCTGCTGGAACCAAGAACCCGGAGCTCTTGAGTATTTTATACCCATTACGCAGATATGGACAGCCTCCTAAGGCTCTTCCGCTACCCCGTCGCCGTTATCACACTGCCGATCACGATATTCGAGGAACGGGAAAAACACACCTTCGGATCTATCATCCCACGCGCATCAGGGAATCGATCGCGACGATCACGTTTGTTTGCCTATTGGCAGGTCATGCTAATGACGCCCATATCATACCAATTAAACGATCTGCAGTCTTAGTTTACGCACTTACGTAGAGCCGAGGAGAATAGTCGCGTTTGCGTATCTAGCCAAGCGTGGTAGTGTCGTGATCGTCGCGGGCCACGAGTAGGTTAGTTGCTTTTTTTCTCTTTATCAGTCAACCAGCGTTCAGCTTGACTGGTGTGAGCATAAGATAATGCCAACCGTCTTGACCGAAGAGCCGTGTACTTTACCTGCGTCGAAGGATGTATGGATCCATGCCTGGAAGCTCCGGGAATAAAAGCTTGTGTGTGTTTCGTCTGCCAAGAACTTCGGCTTTGCTATAGCGTCTCCAACTCCAAGGAACGCAGTTTGAGATAAGCTAAGTAGGTATAGCACCATCTCCATTTCCGGAAGGGGGAGGTGAGAGAATATGATTGGCGTGGGTGGGAGCCATGATACGGAACCACAGCCCGTAACCGCATACTATACGCCTGCTTCTGCCTTGGGCCAATGGCATCTTTGCATATCACTTGTTCTGTAGGGGCTTCGTCACAAAGGAAGTCACCAGCGCAATATCATCAAAGTGGAACTGCAGGTACTGATGTTCAGAGGACTAAGGATGCCCTGATGTGTCTGTCTTGTTTGTCAGAGAGCCAAGGACGGGACGGGCCGGGCCAATGGAAAAATGTACCTGGGAATCAGAATACTGAAAAGCACTGGGCTCTGGGGACTAGCAGCGTTGGAAAACATCAAGTATGTAGAGCCTGTGGCTTTCCACCTTGACTAATTATGTCTTCTAAGATTTGTCACCCCATTCCCCCAACGTGATAAGAGCACCAACGCTTTATCGAAGTGGTATGGATCACATCCCGTCACAATTCCCGAGCCTCGATCCCATTGATTCCACGTGACTGCTATATCTCATTCACCACCAGTACCGGAGTCATCGAAGTTGACAAGAGACAATTCCTCCGGCGAGGTAACCACAGACAGTGGCGAGCGTCCCCATCTGAGCTTCATCGGGTTTGTGCTCGGCCTGTTCGGCGGTATCGAATCGACGGGCAAGCGACTGAGGATGTGATAATAGTAAGGGATGAGTAAAGCATCCAGGGGAGGGCCTGTAGGGATGGACGCATCAATTCTGCTCAGCCAGCCATGCCTTGGCAATGATACTGCCATGTCATCGTCGCCGTCCGTGATTTGCTGTTGCTGCTGCAGCAGTAGAGCAGTATCGTACAATACGACCTCCTCTGTATCATTAGGCGAGCTAGGGGCAGCATCATGTCTCGGTCGTAGAGGGGGCAGCGATAAGTTGTTGTTTTCAGAAACTGCCACACTGATGGTGGGTTGACCGCATTGATCGAACAGGGCTCGTTCCTCCTCGTCGCCGCCGAGGTACATAGAAGGATCATCAACATCGCCCAAGTTCTGACAGAATGTTGGATATGGCAATGCCGGTGATGGTTGGTGTTCTGTCGGGATAGGGGTGTGCTGCTGGGCTGTGATGGGATGAGCTGGCTGCTGCTGGGAATTTGAAGCCTTCTCGGCCCCTGCGGAGGGGTTGAGGTCTGGAACTGCCATTATCGTGTTGCCGATTCGGGGGCAGTATTGGACGGCTGACTTGGTGGTTCCTTGTTTTGCAATGTGCGTATACTGATCGTTACTGGTTAGCCAGTCTGGTTGGAGACCGGGAGAATGTTGATCTGCTGCATCCTCGAAAGGCGTTGCCAATTTTCCACGCACGAAACTTTGCTAGAATTCGCTTGCCGGGGAGTACATTTTCGACAGATCAAGCCCATCTTGAATTCAGACCTAAACAGATCGGACGCGGCCTCTCTGGTAGTGAATACAGAGGACAGGGCGGACAAGTAGGAATTACATTTACCTGAAAGCACCACCGCCCTAAAGTAGTAGGCACTTTGAGGCAGGGCTTGTTGTTAAGACCTCAGTGCGGTGTGTGTTTGCTGCGATGACAAAGCGCTGTCTATACGCTGAAAGCCCGTTGAAAACGAAGACGGGGTATTGGAACCACCAAACGCTGCACCCATGAATGACTGCGAGCCTTTGCCTCTATGGCATCCATACTGATTTGCTTGCTCTTTTGCCACACTCTATGATTTAACATTATGCTGGGCATGGTTGAACCACTCCTGACAAACACCGAACCTGAATCATTCAATGGAGAAAACCACAGCGAAGTAAAGCTAATGTTGAATATCTGATTGAATCAATACAGTTACTACGAATGGTAACCCTGCCACTTCTAGGAAACACTAGGTTGCATACTCAGCCTCTGCCCCCTGATTAACAACATACTCGGTTTGGCGGGTCGATGGCTGTAGGATATCGCGCATGGTATGGATTACTCTTCGACTTCCTCAGCCTCCTGTGTTAGGTCGGTGTTGATGACCAGGTCATCCTTCCCCCTCAAGTGCATGACGATTGTTAGCCCCTGTATGCCCAAATCCTCATCCTGCTGCTGCGAACCCTGATCCCGGGCCAAATCGGCGTCGGCTTCATGGAACGACACTCGCGTCGACATCTCTGCCTTGAGCTGCCGAATCTCCGACGTCAATGTCATGTACCGGTCTTTCCATCCGCAGTCGTGATTCGGGGGCGCGATAGGGGTTGGTCGATGGATCTCGAGGTTGGATGCCTTGCTGGAAAAGGAGAACGCGTCGTCGGATCCGTTCTCGTAGTTCGAGGCGGAGTTCTTAACTTGGGGGGCTTCCTCTTCGTCCTGGAAGGAGACCTGTCGTCGCTGCAAGGGTGTCGAGGTGAAACCACTCGCAGTTGCCCGAGTCTCTACGGTACGCTGTCGATTGGAACTATAGCGGGTCTCAGCGAGGAGTTGGCCAATCTCTTCTTCTTGGGCGCACAGTGAAGCTCTGAGATCGTTGCTTTCGACCGAATCCGTGGTTAGGTTGGCTTTGCCTAACATATTGTTCGAGGAGGTTTTCAATGGGCTGAAGGCATCTGTTTTCTGCTTTTGTAGACCACGCATAGGCGGCGTTGGTGACGGTACCTCGCAGAAGATACAGCCTTCCGTATAATCACTTTGGTGCTCATCAAGCGATGAGGACTTCGGTTTCAGGGGTGGAGCTCCCTCCTGGAAGTGGTTGTGTTTTGGCCGCGCCGCAGATGACTTCTCTGCCATGTCTTGTTGCCGTAATTCTGATGGAAGGCCAAGCCATGTCTCCGACTCCCCTGTGCGTGGATCGTTTTTTGGGAGTCTTTCATGGCAGATTTTAGATCGATCTTGGGGCTTAATAGTTGACTTGAGGTGTTCTTGGATGGATCGTGGCTACGCATTGAGCTATCCGGGCGATCGACTCGCCTAGAATGCTCCATGCTGGCTCGAGATAGGTTATACTGACTCCTGGTCTCCACATGCCGCAGCCTGTCCTGAACGTTGGCAGGTTTCTTGGACGGTGTTTTCAGCCATGGTGGAGGGCTTTCAACCCGACTCTTCGGAGCGATGCCCCTTTTCTGGCCCTTCAAAGCTACACGCTCGTCGGAAACGTAACTTTGTTGATCGCTGTTGTCTGATCTGGCACCCGGAGCTGTGCTTGGAGTCTTTCCATGGCTGAGATCTTCGGTCCTGGAAGAATGTTGTACATCTCTTTGTATTGTTCGCTCCGTATGCTTAGTTGTCCGCTCCATGGATTTGGTCTTAACTTCCAGCTCAGCCTGCCCCTTTGCGTCTCCAGTAGGTTGAAGTTGAGCCTCCTTTTTACTCGGAAACTTTCCCTCGCCCGTGGTAGTGCCTTGGCTAGCAAACATAGCCGGGCCCATCCGCTCGACAATACGAAGTGGACTCCTTGATGGCGTTGAGTGAGGAGTATCACTGTCGTAAATTGACGACGAGCGTTCTTGGCCCACTACACCTCGCATAATCCTGGATTTTTTGACATGCCTAAGAATCTGGCGGGTCTCGTGCACTTCAGACTCAGGCTCGGTCAGTTCAGAGGAGGGAATATTCGGGATATCATCCTCGAAGATTGGCTCCACCGATGCCGACGAGTAGCGATGCTCTTCGTGAGGCGGATGCCCATGTGACAGAAGCTCTTCCTTGTACCGAAACGAGCCCACTTTCGTGGTTGCTTGGACCTGTGTAAGGGGTTCGAGCTGCTTGACCGCATGCTGCAAGGTAGCCTCTGCGCTGTTCTCACCTACTTCCGATCCTTTGACTATCTCCCCTCAGCCGATTGCCCTGTGGCTTTCCCCGTAGAATTTGCATAAGAATCGCGGAGGTTATGGCCGGCTGCCAGTGCAAGATGTTGAGCGATATGGTGGGGGCCATGGAAGTCTGCGGAGTGATGACGGTGGATGGCATCATGCCGCGCATGCAGAGCTTCTATCGCCGAGGACGATTGCTCAGCTAGTCTGGATTTGGGGGTCGAACCCTGTATCTTTTGAGGTCGTCCGTCGGTGACGCCTCGTGGGCTTGTATACACGTCCTCATCCTGGCTACTTCGGTATAACGCACAAGAGACACTGTGTCTGAATGGGCGATGCCCTTCATGTGTTGCTCTGCAAGCAGGGTTGTCGCACTCGACATCCTCATCCTTACTGGCCTCAGTGCGTGTAGCATGGCCTGCCGTTATTTCTGACTCCTTATGAGACTGTTTGGTTTTTGTTTCATTGCCAGTCGCCAGTGACACAGCAGTCTTTGATTTTGCCTCTCTATCCGCGATTAGAAATGGATTTTGCTTTACCGACCAAGTGGGATGCGATCGAAGAGTGTCGGCTCGTACTTGGGGTCGAAGGGGGTTCCTTTCCGCTCCTACGGAGGCCATGCTGTGCTTGTTTGGTTGTGACACCAACAGACTCTGGGCTGCCTCGCTCGCATTGTCTCCATGATGAGCTTTCGAGGAGGCTTGTACAGAGGGCTGATGTTGCTGTTCTGACCGCTCCTCGTATCGAACAGTGTGCCGCGATGTAGCCGATTGTTGATGCGACTGAGATGTGACTTCAGTATGTAGAACTTGAGAAGATTGTTGGCGGTGGTTCTGAGATTCAGGAGTGGTTATTGGTGGTCGACTATATTTTGTCGCAACGTCTTTGGTAATTTTACTTGGATGAAGGGTGAAACGCACATGAGCCTCTTCGCTGTCTTCAGATACTTCACACAGACAGCGCTCGCAAAAACGGTGACCGCACGCCGAGCATGCCCTTGGTGACCAGGTACGGGCAGAGCAAATGTGGCAGATCCTGCAGAATCTCCGGGGGCTGGCGTTTCTATCTCCCGAAAGAATTAAGTCTTCTTCATCCGACAGCCAACCAGAAGGCCGGGCGATCCCATACTGCTCAAAGAGCTCACGGGCAGATCTTTGACGATTCACCGCAGTGCCCGTGGCAGATTGGCCGGACACAGGCCGGCCCGAAGTTGGTTGATTACGTATCTGTTCGATGGAGAAGCTGCCTCGGAGGCCAGTGACACGAGGTCCGCAGGCGCTGCATTCCGAAAGTTCAAGCTTGCAGTTGTGCCCTCTGCGGCGATCTCGTGTGATGGCATGTACATCGCCATGCTTGTTTCGAGGGCTTTTTAGTTCAACAAAAGAATGATCATGCCGTATCAACGATGACTGAGACACACCCAGGTGCTGAGGAGACGATTTGACATGTCGGAGACCAGAACGTTGTCCCTAGCCAATTGATACGTTCTCACGGTCCCTCTCCTGCAAGACAGCATCGGATGTTCGATGGCTTGGGTGTGCAATACCGTGTAGTTGCTGAAGTCGAGATCTGATGGTGCCGCCAGGGACACCTTCGTCGTCCAAAAACTCCAGGTATTCCGGTTGTTGCTGGTCAGGTATGGCCAAGGTGGAGGCTGCTGATGGCTCAGCTAGGGACATTGTCGTCGAGTGATGATCCCAATGGTTTGCCTGCTTTATGCTATGCTGGGATATCGTAGCGTATGTCGGGTTAGCATGTTGCTCATGTTAGCCTCTAAGATACTGCTGAATATGACTGTTGATGCATTGTCGAAGGTTAGATGTACTAGGTTGACCTAGTTCCAAACAGTTGATCTGACACAGACCGCAAAGGGTGGCACTGGAGGTTGTAGAAGGCACAAGAAAAGTATGCGGAAGGAGCAGTGGCTCATGCCATAGTCATGATTAATTCTTGCAGTTGCGCCCCAGGGTGAATTATAGGAAATCTTGATGTACACGAATGCTCCCCTCGAATTGGCTTCACTCTATGCACTCTATTTCAGGACAGCCTGAAGACTCTCCAAAACCTATGATGCATTAGCGGAATAAACTTGTCGGAGTTAATGTATTGAGAGCTTACCTCAAGCTCAATCTTGGCCTCTGCAACATCCTGCTCACTTCCACCCCCGTTTGCGACTTTCTGCGCCTCGGTGATCTGGGCACGAACAGCATCGGCACTGAAGTCTTCGAGCGGGTAACCTTCAACTGCGTTGACGCTCATTTCGGAGTTGGGCTGGACGGTAGCAAAGCCACCAGAGACTAAATTGATTTGCAATGTTTAGTTATGCTGTTGGCATCTGGTGTCGGACAATAGGTGGACATACGAAAGAATCGCTTGCTGCTGCCGCCATCCTCGACGACCTCGATCATGCCGGGCTTCAGCTGCTCAATGGCGGGGACGTGGTTGGCCAGGACACCCATATCTCCAGACTCGGCGGGGATGTTGACTTGAACGACGCCCTGCGACTTGTAGATGGCCTATGTGCGGCATATATTAGCTCGGCTCGCAATTGCGACGGATGTGCACGGCAGAGGAAGCAAGGACTGCTGTTCGTAGCTATTCGATCGCGATGCAGTCGTATATTGGGAAGAGTAATCGTACCTGATGAGGCAAAGCTAGCGTCAGCTTGATCTGTAAATATCGGTTAGTACTAGTTGCATGCCATGCTATGAAGAGCTATGGAATACTGGCCTTGTCGGGAGCAGCATCAGCGTAGGTTCTGCGCTGAAGAGGAGCGCGGAAAGCTGCAGGGCGAGCTCTCAGAGCTGCTCGGGCAATGCGGAGGGAGTTCATTTTGACGGGTGATGTCAATTGGGAATTTCACTGTACGAAGCGGCCTCTATGCTCACGATACCTCGTCACGCAAAATTGAGAAGGCCCAGGTTGCTTGCGGCTGTTTGCTCGGATAATCTCGCTCGCCGAAAGGCTTCATTGCAGGTGCTGGGCGTGTTCAATTGCAGGTACCTAGATACATAGGTACACTAGAGCTTGAGAGAATTACATAAGCAGCCCCAGGTCATGTGACGAAATCACTCTAACGATCAAGACGAATGGCGCTTACATACGGAGTATCCGGCCTTCAAAAAAACCGACCTTCCGCAGACCTTACCGAATGCCGAGCCACACATCCATGAGTCGCATACGACGAACATAGCCCGTCTGCCACCCATCATGCCATATCTCGTCATCTCCTGAGAATGGCTGGCAAGTGGCACGCTTCTTACATCACTATTGTTGCGAAATCCTACACGATGTTGAACAGCCATCTTATGTCACTCCTCATGGCAGCGTAGCGGTATTTGTCTTGAGGACGCGCGAGTAAGCAGCCTCCTACCAGTACAGGCCGTATTCGTTTCTCCAACCCGTACTGGCCCAACTTCACGTGTAACAGTTCTAGACTCCAGCTTACGTGCCACAACTTCCAATTCGGCGGACTGGCACAGTACAAGTGTATATTCATCACAAGTATGTATGTATCTATCCGTGCTGTGCCCCTCGATTGCAACGGTACTGGGCTGCTGGATGGAAAGGGCACTCGAGGTGCAGAATATGACTCGTTGCTGTATTGCGCATGTTTGCGGGTGGTGCGGGACGTTGCTATTCTCGTAGCCTTTGCGCTTACCTCTTCCCCATCCAACGGCGAAACCAATTCGGCTTGTAAGACAGGCAGACAGCAATGTATTGGCCGTCTCAAGATCCAACGACTTTCACCCTTGATGAGAGAAAGGGGCCGAATCCGGCTGCCTGGCTGTTGCGACTCCCTAATGGTCTTCGAGGCCATGTGTGTGTTCCGTGACACTGTTGGGGCATCTTGGCGTAACCTTGAATGGGTGAACATGTGTTTAGCCATGGCTCTGCTACGTTCATGATGTACCAGTACAGTAATAAAACTTTGAGTCGGGAAAACTATAGCATGTCTATTATTATCATCAGAGCTCGTGCCCAAAACCTTATGCCGCCCTGCCAAGAGACCGGACAGAATACTTGAATGCTTGAAGTGTGGATGGCTTTGCAGTCTCAGCCTCGAATCTATCCCACATACGTCACCGGCTACTGAGGGCGATACTTGCCAAGAGATAATAAGCTTCACGATTCACAAAGCTCGTCGAGGATATTGCTTACAGAAAAGAAGCCTGTTCGCAAACGCACCGTCCGAACTGTTCCCTTCCATCCGAGTCAGATAACGGTGCCTTGCGGTCCGCGGACTCCATTGGAGACCGACGATAGTTGTCACTGCATCTACGTATTCCCTTACTACACAAACATACATCTCATGCTACTAAGGCTGGAATTCGTATTACGAGACCTGTCGTCTGCCCAGGGTGAAAGAGGACCCTGAAATCCTTCGTCGCGCAGAGAGGGGTCGATGGCTGTCCAGGTTTGGAACCCTTGACCGAACAGAACTACTGGCCGATGGTATATGCCACTACGCGCTGATGCCGCCCATGCCACCATGTGTCTTCTGGATCCATCTGGGTTGGTCTTCCTAATAACGGCCCAATCGAGAAGTCTTAGGCGGGGTATCACAGATCATTCCGCTCGCCCAGTTTCTTGGGAAAGATGGGGTGCGTAAGGGTGCGTAAGGGCGCGGGGTTGACAGCATCCATCCATCCAGAGATGGTAATCCGTGAGTGGTGAGTGTTGTGGTAGTGTTGTGAACACCGAATAGAACGAGCCGCCGTAATCGCTGTCGGTATGGTGATTCATCAGAGTAGTTGGCGGTCAACACGCGCTATCTTTGTGCTGAACGAGGTGAGAGAGATGGGCAACGGCTGAGTTGGACACTTGCTACAACACTGCTGGATGCCGAAGATACTATGAAGTCAGTTGGCAGCGAGAGTCGATTCAAGTGACTCCAGCCTCTGTTCGGTCATCAGTCCGAGGCCTGCAATGCACGTGTAAGGTAGTTGCTTCACAAGGTGGTTTCAACTGTCAGCTATCCAGCTTCGAAGACTATCCTGATGATCCCCCACCTGGCTCGCATTTTTGTGTTGCCTTCGTTTACCGCGCCAACTCAATTGAGAGAATTACCGTTGTTTGGACTTGTGGGACATACATAGATAAATTGACAGATTTATGAAGTCATTTGGAAGTGAGGGGGGAGTATGTCGGCTCCTGCAACTGAGTTACCCAAGAAGGAATATTGCATACCTGCACCAGGCAGCCTAAATGACGGACAGGTATTGGAGGAACGTGAGGAACCTGTCTTCTGCTGTTTGCATCTAAGAAGATACGGTTAGTACCTACCTATGTACACACACATCCTGCTAACCTACTATCCATTACTTCACGACGGACATTGATTCCCAGGCAACCCGAATCCCGATCGGAGTACCCTACAAGCATCTTCTCAAGCAATGGGTGAAGAGTCCACTCGACTCGAATACATGTAGTACCTAACCTTAGCGTTTGAGGAATAAGATTGGAATGTCTATCATCATGCAGGGACTGATGAATTTGCTACCACAACTCCGTAAAGAGAGCGCACATCAGATCAGACCTTGAAAGACCTTGAAGAGCGCCACCGAGGTTAAAACAAATCGCGGTGCATAAGTTACTTGACACCAGCACCAGGCAATTTCCACTACTTTTAACGCTCACTGCCTCACTTGTGAGCATGGAATCTACACGTTGGGTATTGCAAATCCAGCAGAAGCATAGGGCATACTTTTCCTGCGAGAAGTGAAACCAGCAGCATTAGTTTTCCATGCTATGCTATGCTATGCACCACGGATTGGCATTTCACCTGCCAGCTAGCCAGATGCCTGGCCCCTCTGTAGCATGTCTCACGGAGGTGATCTGAACAGTAAGAAGTGGTATGTAAACCAAGCCAATGGGAAAAGCCCCGAAATAACCTACCTCCTGTCGAGCTAGACGGTTTGCAGATGCATGTCGCCATCGCACAAGAGCACATGCGTCAATGCAAGTGCTGCTGGGTTCGGACGCCTGCTACTGGCCCGCCAACCCCTCAACAGGGGGTGTCCGGGTGCATAAGGGTAGGGTAGCCCTGAAGGTGTTTATTTTGGTCGACCGCAATTTTGGAAATGGCACTGTTCAGAACATTTTCTGGGACAGGAGAAAAAAAATCTGCTCTATCTAGGGTGTACACGGGACTTCCAGAGAGAAAATCATCGAAATAGTCCCGGCTTGAGAGTAGTGAAGCGCGGCTTCGGGGCCAGATCAGAGCCCTGCATCTGTTTTCAAACAAGCCGAGCCAAAGTTTAGGAGGCAGGCCAATAGAAACCCCTGAATTAAGGGGGGACCCCAACAACTGGCAATGGAACTCCCAGCAAAAACAAAAGCCCAAAGCCATCTTCCCCAGTCAGTGATCCGATCCACAGTTGGACGATGGACTGTACGCAAAGAACCTGTAAGTACTGTACCGCAGGAGTAGGATACCGGTCCCAGCGGGGCTACTGCAGAGGGGGCTAGTACTTACTTAGACTTACTGTATACTCTCAGCCAAGTATATGCACACTGTAGTAGCAAGATATGATACTTCGCATCCGGCGAACGCGACCATCAAACAACATGTATTTCCCCCAGTTCAGACGGTTTAAAAGTCTCAAGTTCCAAGTTCCTTACCGCCTCTTCAGGGTTTTTTCTTCCTTTCTTGGTCGCTTGCACCTGCCTCCACCGCCCAAATCTACCCACTCGCACACAAGGGCCATTCATTGATGAGATGGGAGAGAGGAGTGATTTTGATTTGATTACCTGTAGCGAAGAATGGGGGGTGTGAAAAAGCCCTTCTGCCCTTGGTCGTCTCCTCCTCGAGCTAGCCTGTCACGTTAATACCTCAAAGCAAAGAGTCGCCCCTGGGTCGGGCACCACGGCACCTCACCTCTCAAAAGGGTCCATTTCTCCCACGCAATCCAACGATCGCCCACTTGTCGGACTCTTATGCGCGTTGACTGAACCACTACTACCTACCTACTCGGTGCGCTGCGCTGCTGCATTGCTTTTGGTTGTCAGCACCGAAAGAGAACGGAAAAAAAAACCTGATATATTCTTGCTGATATCATCTTTCCCAATTTTCTGCTGACGCATTCGACTCGTCAACCCGAGTTTCTACGAACCTTGTCTCATCTTGTTTCCCATTGTTCACCAGTCGCCAAATCCATAGTTTTAACGTCATTCGAGCATTTGAGAAGGCCAAGACTTCGCCAGAGACCCTGCCACTCCTGCGGCCCCCGAAGCGCATCTGTTGCAGCCTGTCCTGTGGTTTCGCTTCCTGCAGATCTTTCTTAACCACTTTTGCACCAGTGGGAAACAAACATAGCCCACCTCTAAGGTCAGACACCAACAGAGCCTGTGCCTTATTACCCGCCTGTCTGCATCTGCTCCCCCCCCATCAAGAGAGGTGTGTGCCACTTCCGGCGCGTCATTACTTGAGGGCAAATTTGGTCATTGCCCATCAGTCAGCTCTCTCTCCTGCGCGGCGAGATCGGATTTCCACCCTCAACAACAAAAAACACATTTTACCAACACCCGGACTTCGTTCAGAACACCATGACCTTGGAATTATAGCCGCGCTGTCCTTAGGGACACCATACTGGTCGTGAAGACGGCACATAGTGCAATATTCATCAACAACTCTAACTCTAAAAAAAAAGTCGCTTGGCGATTCTCGCTTGTTATTGCGGTATCCCATATCTTGTCCGAACCGTTTATCGATCGCGTCGTTGAACGACTTTGCGACTCTTGTCTGCCCAGGCAGTATAACTTGTCCTAAATCTGCGAGCATCTGGTCTAGTAGTGGCCAATATTTCACTACTTATCACCCATAGCCGCGGTCACTTTCCCCTTACCTGCGATGGCCCGAGACCGAACCCACGACTCTGCCACGTCCATTATGATGGCGTGGTCATCCCAAAGTGCACACATGCAGCACGAAACCGAAGATGAGGTGGCGGCAGAAGTCGACGAACCTCCTGACGACTCTCGTTCAACGTCCAGGAACAGCCAATTCCGGCGAGCAACTGTCAGGAAATGCACAGAGCCTTCGCAGTCACTTCTGACGAAGGCTCTACACCAGTATGACGACGACGAAACCGCTCCCGTTACTCTCGACTTCTCTTCAAGGCGCCGCTCCTTGAACAGCACTGCCAGCCTCGCTTCGACCGCCGATCTCACCAGCGATACTGGGTTGACAAGCCCCGCACGCACGAATACACCCAGTCCCCCACCACCCGTCATCCGCCTGGGTCCGCTGGCTGGTGATACCTTGATCTCTAAGCTAAGGTCCACTGGCCAGTCTCCCCAACCCTCTGACATGGATGTCACCCCAAAGAAGACCACGAACCCGGCAGCTGCCGATACTCAGCCGACGCGTCCTGTGGAGGCCTTGGCAAAGAAGAGATGTATCTCCTTCGCTTGTGGACCGAAACCAGAACCCAAGAAGCCTGCTGTAACCGAGCCAGTGAACCCTCCTCAGCGGAAGACCTGCATCACATTCGCATGCACTTCGAAGACTACCCCCCCAGATGTGGAAAAGCCCCAAGTGGCCATTCCTACTCTGGTTGAACCGAGTCACAGAAGCAGTGGCCGATCCCCGTCAACCCTACGAAAGTACCGGTCTCCTTCCACTGGTCGCTCGCGACGATCCTTGACTCCCCGAAGGTCATCGCAGAGTCCAGTGGCTTTCCGATCCAAGAAGTACTTGACAGCCAACCCCGTGGACCTGAACTGTGACTCGACGAGATTTTGCGAATTTGCTAGCAACGAGCCTCGTGAAGAGGATTGGATACGCCAGAATCCACCTACAGCGGCTGCACGGTTGACCATTAACGACACTCTCCAGAAGGAGAATGTCATTCGTCGCCTGGGGAAGGAAGCCGAAGATGAAGCTTTGGAGGAGGAGGAGGAGGAGGAGGAACAAGAGGGAAATGTTGAAGATGAGGACGACGAAGACGAGGACGAAGACGAAAATGACGACGAGGATGATGTGGCTCTAGATGACGAAGACGAGCTGGGGGAAGAGGAGGTTGATGAGGACAACGATTCGTTATCCGGTTATGGAACAGACGACGACTGTTCGGATGGGTACAATACGGATAACGAGGTTGGCTTCGCCGACTCCGATGACGAAGACGAGGGCGAAGACCTGGAGCTGTGGACGCATGGTCAAGCCGCGCTCTTGCAGTTGTCCGGAGCCACACCTGTCAACTGTCGACCCTCTCTGTCTGGCAGTCGATCCGACTCCTCATCCGACGCATCTAACTCACAGCCACTTTCCCGGGAGAAAACACGGCGCATCAAAATTCGACCGGGCACACCTGAGCTTCCTGATAGTACGGATTTTGTCTGTGGCACTTTAGATGAAGATCGGCCGCTCGAAGATGCTTATATATCATGCATCACACAGAGGCGGTTAGAGAAGCTCTGCCTGATTCCCCAAGATATTGATCCTAGTTTCCCCACCTCCGAACCAGAGGACGAGTTGGTCAATTCTTATCAGGCCGGCCAAGACAGCGACGATCAAGTCTGGATCCACGGCGAACTTGAGGACTTACACCACGAAAACGGCAGAGCTGATCGTTGGAAGAAGCGAGGCGAACAAACATCACCGAAGAGGTATCGTTCTCCGCCGCCAAAGCGACTTCATTCACCTGCACCCAAAGCTCGCGGGCGGTCTCTCCAGACGGGTTGCCGAGAAGCCTTCACCTAAAAGAATGGTCTCACCTGCTCCTGGCCACAAAGCTCCGTGCGCCTCACCCAAGCAAATTGGCAAGCGAGGACGTGAATTTAACAAGACGCTCGCTTTCCGGCCTGGTCTCACTCAAACCAAGTCGCTGCCTCGTGCTCCTGCTTTCTTCGCACACAACCTGAGGGGCCAGCGACGCCGACAGGCAGCCTATACCGGTGCTAAGGGGCATGTTCGAGGTGCCATTGATATCGTCAAGGGCCTCGAACACAAGCGTCAGAGACGACGAGAGAAGTACATGCATAAACACTTCAACCGGGCTCGGAAGGGTCAGGTTCCGGAGAAGCGCCCTCAACCAGGCCAAGGCCTAGTACGAATGAGAGAGTTGGGGCTTCATATGGCAGGCAAAGCTGGTCCTAACCCTGTCCAATATGTTCTTTCCATCTAGAAAGAGCATGTGTTGGCTGTTCTTCTTGCCTTGATACCCTGGTGCACTCCGCTTTTTAAGTACTACGAGTTATGACTATTTCATCCGCATCATACCTTACATTTTACACTGTTTATTTTACCATTTCCCTTATGGCGGTCTGTTTGTTTACAGGGCCAGCCTTTTTATGTATATAGAGATACATCACTTACAATTCTTTCATGACCGATATCTTTGGGCATTCGGGAGGCGCGGTAGCATCACGGATACCATGGCATTGGATACAGGCGCATCATCGGGGGGATAGTCAGGTGGCGATCCGGCTCATCATTTACAATTGAATATTTCCAACGTTTTGATTGGACACAGACACAAGCAAAGATTTGTAAAGTTGCCATGATTTTCCAGTTGGAACGTAGATATTTTGCAGGTGACCTTGGAGCGTCGTGGGTAAGGCAGGAAGGTATGCGATCATGATATCTATGGGTGACTCCTACCAGGTGGGCGGATCCGAAACACCGGGAAAGCTGCAATGGCACCATTCTTGTGATCAGCAGCGTGCATTTGTTCTGATGGCTATGTTGTAATATTGATGCAACGCAAGGAACGCTCTTCCAAGCCGTTTGCGATCAAACAAGCGACATTGAGACTGTCCTCTTTGAAGGCTCCGACTCCGACTCGGTCAGACGGTACGTCAGATTGAATTCACACCGTGGGCTCTGAGCCAATCACATGGGGCCGTCCGTACCTGCTGGCCCTTTCAGCAGTAGCAACTGGGACAAGTGACAAAGTCCAAGTCTAGCCTGCATGCATACTTGTCATCCAAATCCCAAAATCCACCTCGAGCCCATCCACCGTACTTGCCTGCTCACCTTTTGTCTCACGACGCTCGACAAGGAATACTCAGCACCAGCACCAGCACCAGCATCCTATTGCTCTCCGCCGCTGGCTACCGAAAACCTCTCCTCGAATCTCGAGATAGCAATCCCGCCATCATGTGGATTATCAACTGGTGTACGTCTCCGAGCAACGCCTCCAACAGGAAACCCATCGTGTCTACCAGCCCATCATCCTTCCATCCATCTAGACGTGCCCACCTCTTATCATGCATCTTGGACTCTGCAAGCTGACTGCGCTATTGGTGAACAATAGTCTACGACGTTTTGTCCTCGTTGGGCCTGCTCAACAAGCATGCCAAGCTTCTTTTCCTTGGTCTCGACAATGCCGGCAAGACCACACTGTTGCACATGTTGAAGGTATGCTGCCAGACGACTACTGCCCCGCGACCACTTTTCTACCGCGCCGTGTGGCATAACTCTCTGCATGAATACCATTGATACTGACTTGGTATTGGATAGAATGACCGAGTTGCCATCCTTCAGCCGACCCTCCACCCAAGTATGTCGCCGCCAATCGAACCCGATCGCTTTCTTGGGCACGTGTCCATAGGCTAACACCGTCACCAGCTTCTGAAGAGCTTGCCATCGGCAACGTCCGTTTCACCACATTCGATCTTGGTGGTCATCAGCAAGGTACAATGACATTTTGGGACAAGCTGAAATGAACCTTATTGCTAACCCCCATGACAGCCCGCCGACTCTGGAAGGACTATTTCCCTGAAGTGAATGGCATCGTCTTCCTTGTCGATGCCAAGGACCACGAGCGTTTCCCCGAAGCCAAGGCCGAGCTGGATGCGCTTCTGTCCATGGAGGAGCTCCAGAAGGTCCCCTTCGTCGTTCTCGGAAACAAGATCGACCACCCTGATGCCATCTCCGAGGAGCAGCTACGCCACGAGCTCGGCATGTACCAGACGACCGGCAAGGGAAGAGTGCCTCTCGAGGGTATCCGACCTATCGAGGTCTTCATGTGCAGCGTGGTTATGAGACAGGGTAAGCTAGAGCGCCCGGTACACATGCGACCAATATACTGACGAAGTCTAGGCTACGGTGAGGGTATCAGATGGCTCTCGCAATACGTCTAAGGTGGACGAGTATTTGGCTGAAGAGCTGGGGGCGGGTTGCCACCCAAGCATTGGATCAAGACAGCACGTTGGGAGGCAAAGCCGTCGGGAAGAGTTGTATTTAGCGCGTGCATACAGTGCTCTGTGGATGTTGCACGCCTACATGAATCAGTGAATTTGGCGTTTTGTTAGGGCAGCTATCGCATCATGCACTTGTTTGGACTTCTTAGGTCTAACGGGAGTCCACGGTAATAGAGGCACTTTGTTCAACCTAGGCCCGACCTTGCCTCTCCCAGCTACCATCGTCCCGGGTTAGCTCTGAGTGTGCCCTTTCTATCTCCCAACTGGGAGATTTGTTGACTCACGTATTGCGATGCTCCGTCGGCTCCGTGGTACTAGTACGGCTGGAAAACGACTGTGCTTCTATATCAACAATTTTGTTTCTGCGGGGGTAGAGAAACAGGAAAGCTGGTTCACGATCAGCTGAGATGACCATGTCAATATCGCGCTCTGTGTAGACAAAAGAGAAGACGGCGCAGTTGAAGTGGAATTGGGCCCAATTTGAACTGTTTAGAGGTAGATCCAAGCTGCCAAGAGATGCGGGCTCGTAATGCTCTTTCTACCAACATCTAACCTTGTATATCTCTGATATTGGGTATTGGTATTCTATAAGACTCGGAGCATGCGCATCTGACTGAGATTTGCCGCTCTGCAGTAACCTCATATTGATTGCTAATGTGATGGCTCGAGAAATTACCTCCGCGTACTCCGTATTATAGGAACAGAATAGCACAAGGAGTGTTGGTCTCAACCCTCCTATATCGCCATGTCTCTAGGCTCGATGCATAGGGGTGACTGCGGCCAAGCTGATATAGTAGAGCCGTAGTCGCAACCTGCAGGGCGATGCAACGTAAAATGAAAGCCCTTGCAGCATGAAGCCGAGGTTCTCGAGTCACACCATAATTCTGTAAGCCGTGGCTCGGATTTGATAGATCGTCAGACGAAGATACGATAATAAAGACGATTCTTTATTATATCGACCACAGCAGAGTAACCTCGGCAGCCCCTGGTTGCTCAACTTCAGAGTTGCTGGGGCGGACACAGCCGTATGTGGAAAGGGTTCCGGTGGTGGAAGGGCCTGTAGGGGGCCCCTCCAGGCCCCTCCAGGCCCCTCCAGGCCCCTTCTGGGCTTCTGGGTCCCCCCCAAGTCCCCTACATATGCTACTAAGCATGATAGGACCCTCCCCATTACTGCCCCATGGAAGCTTAGTGGCTCCCCAACGAACCGCAACTGCAACTTGCGCTTGCGCTGGCGCTGAATTGCGAATGCTGCGCTGCGCTGCAGACGTCATCCCTTCCATTGTCTGACACCGGCTGATCAGCCTCTCATTCTCCATGCCCACGAGGACACTTTTTGTACTTCCCGTATACAATACAACTACACAATAACTCTAGAAACATACATCAATCTGTAATGCAGTGTCTCTCTCTTCCCCCGGGTAACCTGACCTGACAATCAATCTTTTCTCTCTTTCTTTGATGTGCTGTAACAACACACGCTCGGGATTGCTATGATGCATTTAGACTTTTCTCGGGCATACTGACGACAATGGCAAACAAAACACCATCATCTATCTCCGCGCCTGCGCCTGCGCCTTCACCTTCGTCCACATCTACCAAGGCCAAGCCGCGGCTTACTTTCTTCGGGAAACCCCATCATAACTATGGCTTCCCCCCCGAGACTTTCGACCATACACGGCTGCCGGGCTACGATGTCGAGTACGTCCCGCCAGAAGATATAGCGGCCTTCGAGTCGGCCTTAGCCGCCCCAGACCCCATCAACTCTTCTGCCGATGACGGCTCGACACTGCGAAGTCCCGCTTTTCGCAGCGGAAGCAACCTCACCTTACCCGACCCCAATACTACCACTTTGCTGCCACCGACGAGCGTCACCGCTCAGCAGCGCCATGGCAGCCAGGGTAGCCTCCTGATTTCGGCGCAAAACGACTGGGCCCCCGTCAACGAAAGAGTCTCTCGGCCCGGCAAGAAGCGCCGTCGGAAGGCCCTGGGTCGTAGCGTCGACGAAGCCCGAGAGGGATATCTGTACGGCCTGCTACGAATCCCATTTTTGCTGTTCACCCTGGCCTGGATCATTGGGCTCTGCCTTGCCTATTCGACGACAAGGCTATATGTATGGGGCTACGAGTACTTCGTTGCCTGGCGCGGAAAGAGGGAGAAACTGCGACGCAATCTGCGCGCCACCAGCAGCTACAAGGACTGGGTGCAAGCGGCTAAGGAGCTAGACAGCTATCTTGGTAACACAGCTTGGAAGGAAGAGAACGAATACGCCTACTACGACTCGAAAACGGTCCGCCGAGTATGGGAACAGATCCGCAAGCTGAGGCGGGCTGCTGAAGTCCAGGAACTCGACGGTGACGGTACATCTGTTACATCCAATGGAGATACGAAAGCCGGCTCGGACGGGAAGAAGCCAATCGAAGAGCTCAGGGTTATGATCGAGGCATGTGTCAAGAGTAACTTCGTCGGGGTTGAGAACCCAAGGCTGTACAGCGAAACGTACTTTGGAACCAAGAACCTGGTGCAGAACTTCGTCGACGAAGGTAAGTCGAGTCGTCACGGTATTCCTCACTTCGTGTCCGACACTAATACGCTCCCGCTCAGTCGAGAAGAGCACTCGCTTGTTAGTGAAAACGACGCAGATTCCTCTAGAGCAGAAGAGAACTCTGTTCAAACACTTGCACGCAAACTATGGCCGCACCGCTCTGTGTTTGTCCGGCGGCGCTACGTTTGCTTATTATCATTTTGGTGTTGTCAAGGCTCTCCTGGAAGCCGAGTTGATCCCAGAGGTGATCACTGGAACAAGCGGCGGAGCTCTCGTTGCAGCTTTGGTCGCGACACGAACGAATGAAGAACTGAAACAACTGCTTATACCAGCCCTCGCGTATAAGATCAAGGCATGTTCGGAGCCTCTCTCGACGTGGCTGCCGCGGTGGTGGAGGACAGGCGCAAGGTTCGACTCGGTGGACTGGGCTCGGCAATGTAGCTGGTGGGCGCATGGGTCAATGACCTTTCGCGAGGCTTACGAGAGGACTGGCCGCATACTGAATGTCTCTTGCGTCCCGGCTGATCCACATTCGCCGACCATTCTCTGCAACTATCTAACCAGTCCGGACTGTGTCATCTGGTCCGCAGTTCTGGCCTCGGCTGCGGTTCCGGGCATTCTGAATCCCGTCGTCCTCATGATGAAGAATCAAGATGGGAGCCTGTCTCCGTACTCGTTTGGTCACAAATGGAAGGATGGCAGTCTCCGTACGGACATTCCTATCAAAGCACTGAACCTCCACTTCAACGTCAACTTTACGATAGTTAGTCAAGTCAACCCACATATTTCTTTGTTTTTCTTCTCGTCGAGGGGCACGGTTGGGACCCCTGTCACACACCGAAAAGGTCGTGGCTGGCGTGGAGGCTACTTGGGATCTGCTGCCGAGCAGTATATCAAGCTTGATCTCACCAAATGGCTCAAAGTGCTCAAACATCTGGAGTTGCTACCACGGCCTCTTGGACAAGATTGGTCCCAGCTATGGCTCCAGCAATTCGGAGGTACGATTACGATTTGGCCAAAGTCCAAGCCCAGTGACATGTTCCGAATACTGAACGATCCGGACGAGGATCGTCTAGCTCGGATGATTCATGAGGGACAGCAAAGTGCCTTCCCCAAACTCAAATTCATCAGCAACAGACTGAAGGTAGAACGGGAGATTGAGAGCGGTAGAAAGGAGACGCGACTACGCAAGAGCGGCAGCCTAGACAGTATCATCAGCCAGGACGACCTACAGAGCCTCCTGCGCGGTTCTAACACAACCGAAGACGAGAGCACGGATGACATGGACGACGAGGTCGTGGAAGATGGAGCGTATGAAGACACTGCCGAAGACGAAAAAGAGGATTAGAATGGGCCCAGGCATAGTAGACAGAAGATAAAAAGACGCGAGGAAAAAAAAAAGACGGCGGCACCCCAGCTGCTGCGTTATGTTCTCATCATTACAATGAACGCTTCCCAAGGCATAGGCCGAGATACGAAGGACGCGGTGATGGTGAGACGAATGGTTTCCAACGGCTGATGGCCAATGCGGTATGAGAAAAAGAAACGAGCATCTACAGGGTCCGACGGGATAGCTGCATCATACCCGTCTTTCCGCCCTCGGGGAAGTGAACCGCCTCAGGCTCTAGCATCTCAGAATGCGGTGTCAGCTCCCTGGAGGATGTGAGGTCCTGCAGCCTCCCTTGGGTGCATTTGAGGTGTCACAAATGACAGGCACCCTGCCCAGGCCAGGGGTTGTTTTCCACCGTGATCATTGCAGCTTCTCCCTTGTGATTCTACACCAAAGCATAGAAATTACACAAGGACTGAGCGAGCCAGCGCATCCACGCTCCCTGCCGCCAATGACGCCCGTAGCGGAGACTGACAACTTCGTTGGATCCACGAACCGGGTCAGCCCACCATGACACTCACTTTATGCGTGTCCTTATCACTCATCCCAGGCTGCTTGCAGGAACTCATCGCGTCCTGCAACCAAACGGGTAATCATCGCCATTGTCCATCTTGGTAGCCTGATGCCAGATACAGTACTCGATGGGCAAGTTTGCTGTGCCGACTGGGTCGAGGCCTCTTGTCGACCCATCACTTCTGACAAGCAAGCTGCCTCGTCACTTCTGGACTCCTTACGCAGCTATTTTGAGAAATCACTAAGGCCAATCTGACGCCATGCGATGTTTGCCTCTTCGCGAAAGGGCAAAGGCTGTGCCCATCTGCTGATATTGGTCCTACAAGACGGTTCCTGGCATTCCAAGGAACATTAGATCTGGGCTTCGTGGTGGAACCGGCCGACCTCGGTGGCATGGTCGTCGTAACCCTTGTGTAGCTACCCACGACGACATTTCCACTCATATCAGCCAAACAGTCAAGCCAAGGGCATTCTCGAAACATGTTCATCTGTGCGATGTTGGCCTGTTAGATTTGCTTGCTTGCATTTGCGTTGCTGCAAATAATGAGACGTTCATCTGTGCGATGGCCTGTTTTATGGAATTTCATGGCCCCTGCCCAGGCCTGCAGACAATGACACTGTCCAGATCATCATCAGGGTTAGTCACGAGGAAGGCGGTGCTTTTCCCCTCAAACTACTTAAGGAGACTCACTTGACTCGCTTTTCTGCTCGGACTGGTTGGTTGCTCGGATATCATCCACCTAAAGACTGCCCGGCAGCCCAAAAGAAATCACTAGACTAGTCAAACCTTGTCAGCTTTCTTTTCCTTTGCAACGTGAAGAGTGCAGCAGTGTTCATCTCATTCCTGTTTCGCTGCTCATTACGCAAAGCCCCAAGTTAGAATCACGCATTTGTCACCTGCAAAGATGCTCATCCCGATCAAGGCAGCTGACGAGGCCGATGGTGTCGAGAAGAAGGCGTCTTCGTCCTCTCCGAAGCCTCAGTATGACCCGGAATTCACCGACTTGGTCATAGCAGCCACCGGCCCCAAAGCCAACCCGCGCTTGGCCCAGATCATGCCGAGTCTGGTGCGGCACTTACACGATTTCGCCCGCGAAGTGGACCTTACCGTCGCCGAGTGGACCGCCGGCGTCGACCTGGTAAGAAAGAGCTCCCCAACCTCTGATATCCATCCGTCCCGACAGTAGAATACACTCTGCAGAATCACGACTCCAAAGCATGTTGGATGTTTCATACGAGCCTCACCTCTCCTTCACTGATTTTCTAACCCGGTTGGTTGCTGTGGGACTGACAAGATATGTAGATCAACCAAGCCGGCCAGATGTCCGACGACAAACGGAACGAGACACAGCTCCTCTGTGACGTCCTCGGCCTCGAATCGCTCGTGGACGAAATCACCTCCAAGCTCCTCCAGCAGCCTGGCACCACGCTGACCCCCTCGGCTGTCCTGGGTCCATTCTACCGGGCCGCGGCGCCTGACCTACCGTACGGCGGCAGCATCCTACAGCTGCCGGCCCCTGTCTTCTCCTGTTGGTAGCAATGGCACTGCCACCACCATCCCTGACTGGGTTCAAGAGGCACCCGGCCGCCTGGTCCACATGCACGGCCGCGTCCTCAGCGCCGAGACGGGCGAGCCCATTCCGGGCGCCACCGTGGACCTCTGGCAAGCGGCGCCCAACGGTATGTACGAGCAGCAGGACCCGACGCAGCCGGACATGAACCTGCGCGGCAAGTTCGCGACCCGCGCCGCCGACGGCGCCTACTCGCTCTACTGCCTGCGCCCGGCCGCGTACCCGATCCCCTACGACGGGCCCAGCGGCCGCCTGCTGCAGCTGCTGGACCGCCACCCCTACCGCCCGGCCCACTTCCACTTCATCGTGAGCGCCCCCGGCCGCCGCACCCTGACGACGCAGCTCTTCGACGCCGAGGACCCCTACGTGGACAACGACAGCGTCTTCGCCACCAAGGAGGAGCTGTGCGTCCGCTTCAACGCCGTCCAGGCGGCGGACGAGCAGGGGGCGAAATGGGAACTGGCCTACGATTTCGCGTTGGGTGCAATTTGATTTGGTCATCTTGACCAGCCGTGTGTGTGTGGGTGTGTGTGGTACCAGCGCCGGCAACGTACCACCTCTAATCTCGGGACTGGGGGCTGGCAGGCAGGGAAGAATGATTATGAGGAACGATGACGACAACGGTGATGGCTTTCTCTCGCTTAAGCAGGTCTTGAGCAGAAAAATAGGGGGGCGGAGAAGGAAGAATATGCCTTGTATTTGGTACCAAAACGAAAAGGAAAAACAACATGATGATAAACTTGATCCCCATAGCTGCCTCCTTGGGATGATTCCATGCACCAAGATTTTCGTATCGTATCGATCCAGTCGTGTCGTCAGAAGTAACGAGTCACGGGTATTACTCGAGTGCCGTTTGCTACGGGCGAGCATGCCGAAGCGAGCGAGGACGCAAGGGCGCACCTAAAAGCCATCGGACGCAGATCACCACGTTATTTTTAGTATCACTGGTTTGTCGGCTCCTCGGCTATCTAGCCCGCCCATTGGAAGGATGGTCTCAGGAGGTCTAAATAATGTATGCGGTTGGCCTGGAGGGAGGGACAAAAGACAAATCTCGCGAAGTGTTATTTTAAATGATAGGTTGTTTTGGATAATTATAGACAATTGGCGGTTGAAACGCCCACTTTGAGACCGCTGACTGCTGCCGTAGAATCTTGACTCATCTCATGAGGTTGCTGTTACCCAGTACCCAATGGCCATCGCCCCTGTATATTCTTTCCTGGAATAGTGTAAGGCCCTGTCTCCTTCGGTTCGTAGCAAAGACGACGAACGATATAAAATAATGATCTGGGAAATAATATATATATGCACAAGAACATAAAAATAGCCATTATCTTTATTCCCATATGTCGTTGATTCTTTTTCTATATATCCGAGAACTGTGTTGTGGCCGAGAGCGTCATTCGAGTAACCCCTTTCTGGGCTCTGCGTGTTGAAGTGGAGTGAGTGACAAGCCATCATCGAAAGTCTGAAGGGGGATACAGGGGTATGTTGACACTACCACTGAGCAGACTCCCCGGGGGCGCCTGGCCAAGGCCAAAGGTGCCGAAGGCCTCTGAGGGATCAACCTGCGAAGCAGGCATATGCATCGGACCAGCCGGTGCATTCCAATTCGGCCAGAGACTGTCAAAATCGAATTCTGTTTCATGAGCGTTGAGTCCTTCCATACCATGAACGCCAGACTGTACAAGCCCAGTATTGACGGGAGAAGCCCCACTGCCTTCAGGGCTTGGCTGTTGGAGTACGGAAGGTAGTATAGGGGGTAGAGACTTCGGTAGACCAGGATTGAGCATCGATGGTTCCTGCTTGATAATGGGAGGAAGAGAGGAGAGGGATTGTTGGGAACCGGGTCTGTTGGGGGCGAAGAACCCGACCATTGGATCATAGGTATTATTAGGTGCCGGGATGTTGATTATGGGTATCTTACGACTAGGAAGAGAGAGCCTCCTTGCCGTTGGCTGCCGGGATTTGTTCGCCCGATCGAAAGCTTCGACGATCCACGACACTCTTTCTGCCTGGGCATCGTACTGTGCACAATACTTCAGAAACGACTTGCAGCTATGAATGGCCTCCTCTGCCTTTGGATTATGATACAGCGAGGCAAACTCATTGCTGAAGATGATGAGGCCAGCTGCGAAGACAAAATGTCTAAAAATCAGTTAGCCTATAGTGTTTCAGAACCCCTGTGGTCTGGGCAATTACATTACGAAGGGGTTGCACTGCGGTAGATACTCTGCCTCCCATGCAGTTTGTACAAGAAGGAGGGTATGCTGCGACGCTTCAACACAGGTTTGGGCAAACTTCTCCATCCTCTGGCTAAGCCGGGACGGCTTGGAAGTTCCAGCAGTCTCCTGCTCCTGGGCCTTTTTGAGGATATACAAGAAGAACGGTCGCGTAAGCAGCATGATCGAATGGCACTGCAGGAGATTGACATGCAAAATGGCAATTCCATGGCTTGGGTCCAGTCGATGGTCGATGGCCTGGCGCCAGTGAAGCGCCGGGTGAAGTGACTCGTTCCACCCTTCTAGTTGCTCTGCTATCTCTTGAGCGACTACTGTCGAGATTTTGCGTTTGGAGTAAACCTTCTTAAGCGTGATTCCAATGGCATGGCAGGTCTTCACTGCCGCATTCAGTGCTGCCACGCTGATCTTCTCGGCTTCGCTGAGCATCGCCGAGGTCCCGTCGATTTTATCAGGGAAATCGAGTGATTTCTCGGAGCAGTCTTCCTCAGAGATGGCAGTTGGTCGACCAAGTGAAGCTGCAGAGAATCTGTCGAGCACGAAAAGAGTCCTCCATAAGTTCCGGCGCGTTCTTCTTTGTACCGCACTGAATATCACGTCGCAATCCTCTCTATGGAGCCCGAGTGCAAACGCTGAACGTACGGCCATACCTGAAAGCTCATTAACTCATTGCAAAAAATACGAAAGAATGCAGATCAGCTCACCATAGTAGGCATATGATGCATTTCTTTTAGAGACGGACAGCATGTATAGGGACATCAACAGCAATGCCTGTATTGACCAGAAATCCGCATCTTCGAAACCTGATACAGGATCGGCAAGGCTTTTGGCATTCCTGAAGAAGAACTCGGCCCTGTTCACCTTTTTATCGGATCGAAGCTTGTCAATGGTTGCTTCTTCTGGGCTGCCCGGCCTGGGCCTAGCCAAGACTAATCCTATAGCGAAGACCATGTAGAGAGAACACAGCACTGAAGGTTCTACGCTGAGAGGGTCCTCGTAGCACTCGTCCATCTGGGTATGAAAGAGATCCCGGTCAAAGACTTCCACCAGTCCAGTCGTCTGCTGGTCGTTAGCGAGGAGTTGCGGCAAAAGGACATCGAACTATCACCCACGTTTACGAAATATGACTGCACAAGAACATCTGCTGTATGACGATCCGGCAAAACTCCACTTGGGGTACTTGGCGGTGGTAGCGACATTGTTGCTTCCATAATCATATGCCGCCTAGGGTCTGTGGTGAAGTCAGATGGGCCGGATATACCCTCTACAATCATACGTATCCATTGCAGGTACGATAAGCTGGCGGAATCTCCGACGTATACTATCTTCAAAGTAAGCTTTTGTTTTTCAGAGAACAGGAGTGATTACGCAGTACGAAAAGACGTCTCATTGTTAAAGAACAACGGCATTCTCGTCACGGAGTGCTGGGCTGATATGAAGCATTCGAAAACCAGAATACTCACACAGCCGACCTGTGGAATCTTGAAGCATCCGGCGCGAGGGATAAACTTCGGCCTCGTCCGCTACACCGCTAGCATTGCTCATTCTGGATCGAGAGTCGGAGTCTATCTCCCCTGGGTTGGTCATGCGACGGGATGGTTGAGTGGGAGTCTTCTGGACTGGTGCTGATGCTCGAGGCCCAGAGATCGGAGGTACTGCGGACGTCATCTCGACGGCATCCCATGGCGTGGTATTTGGCCTGCCAGCTGGAATAGCCTGGCCAGCCTGAGGCTTCATGTCTCCTAAACTTGCTCTCACAGAACGTGGTGAAGCGTCAACATGGCGACGCTTTGTTGGAGAACCAACTGGACTATCGCCGGGATCCAAGTTCGAAGGCGTGTATACGCATGGAAGCTGCCGCTTAGTGCAGGTGTTGCACGGCCTCTGCCCGTTGCACTAAAAACGTATATGGTCAGCGCCAGATCGGCATTTGTGACCTAAATGGCCATGGGGGATAGAGTAGTAGGTCTGGTGGCGCCTCTTGTCATGCCCAAGCATGACTGGCAGTTTTACATTTAGTCTTCCCCGCGCTGTGGACGGCTACACGACTGCGTGGGCCGAGTGAGACAAGGTGCTGCTCGAATCTATTTGATTGTCGGCAGTTGTTATGGCATCAGCCACGTCTTGTGTAAGGAAGAGGCACTGCACTAGCAGAATCCCAGAATCATACACTTGCCATTGAGTTATGTTTGTTACGCTGTCTACTGTTGACATCACTCGATCACGAGATCGTATGTACGGTGAACGACTTGAATGGCTTGGCCAAGGTTCCATGCGCACAGGGCGGGCTTCGTGGAAATAGAGCGGAAGAAGGAGAATGAATGAAGAACAAGTGCTACTTACTTTCTGTTTGCGTCGTTTGCAAGAGTCACAAGCACAAGCAGTCCGTTGTCTTTTGTCAGGGTCGACCTTTGGTCTTGTCATGTTGCCTATGGCGACTGGCAGGTGGGATGTCACATCCGTCATCCGACAGCTAGCCACAAGTTGACAAGCACCTTGTCTGGCAGTGATTGACTAAAGCGGGAACGGCGCCGGTTTACGGACTACTCGGGAGAGAGATCTCGGAAGCGGACAGGCTGCACATAGTCAGCTGACCCTGTCGGAAGAGGATGGCTCAGATGCACTTGGTGCATCCGAGAGAGAAAAGCGTGATGGGTGGTCCTACAGTCGGCTCCGACCAGCGAGGGTGGGTTCGTTGCTCTAAACCGATATTCGAGAAGAGGAAAGCAGGTTTGGATCCGGAGGGTGCCGTAGTAGCTTCGTCGGAAGACGTATTCAGGCCAGGCCGGGCTGGGGGGGTGCCACGAACGTGGGTCTTGGGGAGCAGAGGATGGACCAAGCTGGAGGGCGCCCTTGGTTCCTGGAAGCAAAAACAACAACAAATCCAGCGTCGATAAAGGTGTAAGAAGGATGGTAATAGCCGAGGGCGTCGGATGTGGGAAGGTTTTCCAGGTCCAGAATTGTCGAGGTGATGCAGAACCGGCAAGGTTAAGTAGAACGCAAGGGGAGGCCGAGAAGGCGTGGAGGACTGGAGGATGTGCTTGATTCACTAGAGGCCTCGATGGCTTCTCCCCAAGTGTGACAGTGTGCCCGGTCTGCCTGCCCGCCTGCCTGCCTACCTGCCTACCTGCCTGCCTGCCTTGTCGAGGGGTCTCGATGGGGCGCCGGGGGGAGGGGACTGGGGGTTGACGACTGGGGGGAGGATCAGATGAAAGGGCCATGATTGGTCGGTTGGTTGGCTTTCGAGTAATCAAGCGAACCTACGAGGGCAGGTCGCGGCAGGTTGGCAGATGTAGCGAAGAAGGTGGCGTTGTGCTGGCGTCAACTCTACCTTGGTCGATGCAGGCGGCATATATTGAACCGGCCTGAAAAAGGGACTGATGTGATGGCAGTCTGGGGCATGCCTGTTATGTATGAGTGATCATGTCATGCAGGAAAGCCCGTTACGACATGGGAGAGACAGCTATACGACCTCAGTATCGAGTCGACTTTGGGCTGGATGCAGGCTGGGGTGGTATTGGTGTTTCTGCCCGATGTAGGATCCATCAATGAACACCGACCTTTTTTTCGTTATCAACCAGCCTTTGGGTCATATTTAGCCTAGATGCTTGATCTGGGAATCGGCCCATTCAGTGGTTTTCATTTCTACTGTAGTTGTAATCATCACATGAAATTGGAAGGGACTGCCTTAACTTATCTTGGTCCTTCCAATTTGATGTTCAGATGTCGTTCCTTGAGTTACCGCCCAATCCGAGCCCTGGTATTCTAGGCAGGTACATGTCATGGGTGTTAGGTGTCAGCTACCTTTCAAATTCGGCAGTTGGTTGAAATAGATTGAGCGCCATACACATCCAGGTTGGCTGGGCCATATATAACTCATCTCCTGTGCTTCTGTGCCTGCCGGGATCGATTGAAGTTCACGTCAGCACAGCAAGCATTCGCTAATAAGTCCATGTAAAGCACTAATCCCATCCATGCAGCCATGCTACCTATTGATCGGTGTGGGGGAAGCCGGTGTGGGGAGCCCGGAAGCTGTCGGATAGTGCACCTAAAGCCCACCAGATAGACTTCTTAGTAGCCAATCATTGACCCAACAGTGGACGAAGGCCAAGATCTCGGCTGACATCTACAATAACATTGATCAAGTAGATATCAACCGGCAACCCGATTAATCCAGATCCATTATACGAGACTGTCATGGCCCGCCAGAACTATACTGAGGATATATTACCCCTTTATGACCCTCTTTATGACCCGTCACGTTCTGCAGTCTGGGCATGCATTCTGTTCTGTTCTGGGATTATTAATAGCCGCACGACGCTGTGCTGTCTCAAAGTCCTCTCATCCATCTATTCTCGTGTCCAGGAATTGGCTTCGTCCCAACTTCAGCTATCCTCTCCAACTACGGCACGGCTGACTCGCTTATCGGATCTTGCCCACCGCATCCAATATGGCTTTCCAACATTCTCCCCTTGCCTTTTGCCGGAACTATTCACCATTTGTTCCTCGAATACCACCTCACTTGCTTACTTGTTGCATAGCACATTTATCCAGGGCTGAGAGGCGATAGCATCTCTCCCGCTAACCTTGGCTAGCCCGCCTCTCAAGTAGTGGCAGTGTAATACCACATAGCACAGGACGAGAAAGAAGCCAACGCGTGATGTCCATCCTCGCATCTTGTCCTCAGCTTTCTTCACACCGGTCTGTCTTCGTATCGTTGCTCATTCGCCCGGGGCGCTCGGCGTTCTGCAACGCCAGTGGGCTGGGTGTCGCCAAAACAACTCTAACTTGCTTTTGCCTTTGGCCGTGAATACCTCCTCCTCCCCCCTTCAAAGAAGCTTGCATCATGGAAAGTCTTTTTTCCCCCTGTGCATCACTGGCACCGCTTGTACCGGCCGACCTCGACACGGTCAAGGTCATCAAGTGAGCCGAAACCGAACCCGGACGCATCTGAGATCCTGCATGTACATGTCGTCTTCTCCTGCCAACTGTGCGGGAAGTAGCCCTAGTGATGCGCCTCGCAACTGCAAGAGTCTGCTTCTGGAAGTTCCCCAGGCCAATGTTGATGCTTACGAGAACTGCCCCTGCACACGTGGTTCACGGCCGCCTCGGCTCGACCTTCATCCAAGCTCAGCCCTACCGCTATCATCGTTTCGTCACACTAACTGCTCATGCCCTTTCACCCGGTTGAGATACCATCAGCGCGAGAAAGTTCCCTTTCGCCAGAACCAGGTATATCCCGCTAGCCCGCTGCATGGATAACTGCTGGCTTACTTTTATATGTGTTTGTCGGACTGCGTAGATAAAGAACACACAAACATGTTCGGTTCATTTAAGCAGGTACTTGGGTGCAGAGGCCTGATTCTCCTTTTCCAACTCAGCTCGTTTCCAAGAAAAGAAATCCACTTAATCTCGCCATACCCCTAGTAATTTCGTATTGCCATCAGCCCTGCTGCAATGGGCAATGCCACGACTATAGATACTGATACGCCGGGGCCTATGGGCTATTCGGTGGCGGAAGCGCACTGTGCGCTCCGGGCTCTTGTGTCCGCATGCATGTCGGAGCTTCCACGTGAGCTCGAACAGTACATGGACAAAGTCACCTTTTCCAGCGCCTCGCCCACTGGTAACAAGCCGTGCTTCCCATGCCCTCTGAAGGAGCAGGAAGCAGGCTGCGCGCTCAAGGCGCTTGAAGGCTGCTTAGCTGGCGCCATCGCCGACCTTCGATATGGCAGACAGGGGCGGAATATTGACGTAGATCTGGCAAAAGTAACTTGTTTCTTAATGTCGGCCTATATAACTACCCTTGACGGCATGGGTAAGGCGCATCCCAAGATTAAGTATCGGCTTCCTGGTACGTCGTTTCGTTCCCCCTTGCTTGATACGCTGGCCCCAATGCTGACAAAAAGCCACCAGACACGGATCTAAACCAGGCACAGTCAAATCTATACAGGCGTTTGTCAGCCAATCTATATGAAACATGTAACACAGGACAATACTATCACATCCATGGCTCTCTGGAGGCTAGTACGACACTGCGCATGCTCGACCTTCCGCCGTTCCTTGCTGGCAGCAAAGAATACCGCCAATGCATTGCCATGATCGAAAATGCGGTGAATCGATTATCGATTGCCGAATTGGAGCTCATAAACAACCAGTACAAACAAGCCGGGGCACCGGCTTTGACCAAGGACCAATTCCGCCACACTCCCCACGGACAGGCTCTGGCGGGCATTGCTCCGTTCACAGTACATTCTCTCGATGCCCCCACGCCGCCTGTCCCCTTCCCAGACCTCGACCCGCAGCACTCTGCCTCGGGTCTTACCCAGTGCCTGGCTGGCATACGTGTCCTCGAGCTCTGCCGAGTCATAGCAGGCCCGACGATCGGCCGGTCCCTCGCGGCGCATGGCGCATCGGTCCTCAAGGTCACATCGGCCAAGCTCCCCGACGTCCCCTTCTTCCAGCTCGACGTCAACACGGGCAAGCACGCCACGTCGCTGCACCTCAAGGACCCTCGTGACCGCGCCACTTTCGAGGGCCTTCTGGCGACCGCTGACGTCGTCATCGACGGCTACCGGCCGGGGGTTCTGGCGTCGCTGGGTTACTCCCCGGAGAGCCTGGCGGCGAAGGCGCAGGAACGCGGCCGCGGCATCGTCTACGTGGCCGAGGACTGCTTCGGTGGCAGCGGCGTCCCGGGCGCCGTGTGGTCGCACCGCCCCGGCTGGCAGCAGATCGCCGACTGCGCCACCGGCGTTGCTTGGGAGCAGGGCTGGTTCATGGGGCTAGACGAGCCCGTGGTGCCCCCTTTCCCCATCTCCGACTATGCCACAGGGATCCTGGGCACCATCGCGGCCCTCGCCGCGCTGCACCGGCGCGCCGTCAGCGGCGGCTCCTGGATCGCCCGCACCTCGCTGGCCCAGTACGATCTCTTCCTCCTCCACGCCCTCGGACCCTACCCGCACGAGGTTCAGGAGCACCTGTGGGAGACTCACGACCGCGACTTCTTCGAGCTGCGCCACAGCGACTCGGTTGACGAGGTCGGTGCCCGCGCGCTGCGCAGCATGAAGAGACTATACCCCGAACTGTTCCGCGACGATATGCTGCACAAGGCCTTCTCGCCAGGCTTCGGTGGCGAGGTGGCCTGGCCCAAGGAGCCGCTGAAGGTCGCGGGCATCACCATTGGCCACGTGAGGACGACGCGGCCGAATGGCTACGATGCGCCTTCGTGGGACGGCTGGGAGAGGGACGAGTCTCTATTGGTTGAACAGGCTCTGCCAAGCCTGTTATAACGGATGCCAAACGATCAAGAAAAGGCGAGACGCGCACGACGACGAGTGTCACCGACCCGGCCGGTAGACTAGCATGATTCCGGCTTCAGCCCCAGCTGCCTCAATTCGCCGCTTCTTTTCATGCGAGGCAAATATCCGGAGAGGGGCGGATATCTTCAGCCCTGAGCATAGCGTGCGTACGAGCGGTGGTGCCTGGCGTATTATTATCGTCATTTTGCGGTTTAAATTGAGCATGTACCCCCAGCTGTTTATGATCCAACGTAGTTCTACGACAACAAACCCCTTACGGAGATCGATCCCCAATGTAAACAAAATTGACGAACGATGAAAAGATATTTATACTTTCGGTTTTTGAATGATTTGATGACTAAAGTCCACAAGTATTGATGCAATGGTCTATCCGAAGTTGCCCCCCCCTTCTGCTTGCCAGGAACGCCTATATTACATAACTCGCTTTCACCCGCTTGAAGAAGTCGTCCTTTATAGCACCAGTCGACCAGGGTCGTTCTCCAGAACCATCTTCATCCGTGTCAAGAAAGCCTGTGCCCGCTTCTGCTCAGCCGGGGACACTGTCAGGGTGAACGTGTTGACGCCGGTAGAGATGCCCGAAGCAACCGAGGGTTGCTGCTTGGTAGCAGTCTTGGTGCTCTTCTTGGTACCGCTGGCCAGGAAGTCGATGATGTCCATCTGGCTGGCCTTGGGCTTCGGGGCGACGCCGGTGAAGGAGGAGGGGGGCAGAGCCGCGACCTGGGGGAGGTAATAGCCCCGCGAGACCTTCGGGCTGACCGTATTCAAGCCCAGAACCTGGTTGAACAGCTCGTCGGCAGAGGGCTTGTAGTTGGACGGCAGGGGCAGCTCGTCGTTGGCGACGTCGGCAGCGCGAGCAATGAAGGTCGAGAGGGGCATGAAGGTGCCAATGGTGCTCTCGATACACTTCTGGACCTCGATGACGGAGGCGAGCGACACGGAGAGAGAGATCTGGATATCTTTGGGGGCTTCGGCCACGGGTTCCTTCTTAGTCGCTTTTGCCGGCGCTGCCGGCTTGGCAAGCTTGATGTTGCTCAGATCGAGATGCGAGTTGTGCTCGAAGCGCTTAGCAATCGCGGCCGGTCGGTCGTCGGTCACCTTGCCCAAATACGCCAGTACATCGCCCTTTAGAAGTCGGCCCTGGGGACCGGTGGGCGTCATCTCGCTGATAGCAGACTCGGCGAGGCCGTTCTCCTTAATCAGGTGCTCGACCGAGGGGTAGAGAGGGTACTTCTGGGGTGCGGCCTTCTGACCGGACTTCTTCGGCGTGCTGGAACCGGCCGCCTTCTTTTCTTCTTTGGGCTGTGCCGCCTCGGGTTCCTTCTTGGCCTCCTTTGGCGCGGCGGGCTTCGAGTTGTCGGCGGGCATCTCCAGCGAGCTAATGTCGTCGCCGGGCTCGGCCAAGACGCCGATGCGCGCACCAACCTGCACGCCCTTGGCGCCGTCGCCCTGGGTGATCTTCATGAGGATGCCATCGTCCTGGGCCTCGACGTCCATGGAGGCCTTGTCGGTCTCGATCTCGAGGATCACGTCGCCGGCGGAGAAGGACTCGCCCTCCTTGAGCTTCCACGAGGCAATGTTGCCCTCGGTCATGGTCGGCGAGAGAGCGGGCATGGTGAAGTTCTGGGCGGCGAGCGAGGCAGCGGATGTCCGGAAACCTGGGACGAGAAAGTCACGTCAGCATCAATTGGCAGACAGAAGGGCACGCAGAACGCAGGTTGCAGAGTGCAGAGGATGTTGCTTCGCTTCCTTACCTCTGGCTGTGACATCTTGCGTGACCTTCCGACTGGCCAGCCGGACAGAAAGGCGACACGCGGTCGCGAGGAAGGCCATGTCTGCTTTGCTGGATGCACTCCTATGAGGGATGTGTCGGGACAAGCTGGCGACCTCAATTGAGCTTTTTTCTATTAATCTGAGATTGGAGAGGTACGCCAATGCAATGTCCAGTCGGAGCTGCAGGAGCTTTGCCAAGTCAGCTCACCAAAAAAATTGCCTAAGGTTAAAGCTTGTTGGGGACAGCGGCTCCGGCCTCTGCCGGTGGCCGTCCAGCCTTTGGATTCGGATTATCTACTCCGTTCATGCTCACAAACTCCCTCGCCGTCCACCAAAGAAATTGGATTGCGTACGGGAGCAGGTTCTAATATTGATACTTACGTACATGTTCTACGGCTATTCTGAGTGTCTGGGTCTGTCATGAGTTGAGTGCGCAGCGTGGGAGGTACTGTCTGTCTCACAGCCAGGAATACATTGATAGCACTTATTAAATTCTAGCGACCGGTATGTTGGTAAGTTTTTACACAATACCTAACTTGGCCAAAGCCATTGATATGGACAGACACTCTGGTTTATTAATATTTCGTTGGTTTAAATAATTATAGATATATATATTTACATATTATAAATGAGTAATAGTCTTTTTATTTGTAAGTCAAGACCTCAGTCCTTGGTGATGACTGGCTTTCAGAAATACGTTTTCATTCGTTGGACGCCGGAAAGTTCCGCCGCTACCCGACACACCTGTGGAACTTTTTTTGTGATGCTCAGTCCAAATCTTGAAGCTCTCAAAGCTGTCCGGGGACTAACTGCAACTCAATCCATTGCGGCCCTACACCAAACCCGGGGGATGCAATTTGTGTGTGATCCTGCAACTGGACCTTGATGGCAGCTCCCACCTCTATATGTCGGGGCTTCACCCACCCCGTCCTCCTGTTGATGCGAAGCTCGCTTAAGCAGCCGATGCGACAGCCCTTCTTCATAGCGAGCACGACACCATTCACACCGGCGGTGCGAAGCCCCCTGAGCAGGAGGTTCCTCTCGACAACGCGGCAGCTGCTTACCCAAGCTACCAGAGGCAATGTGGCCCCGAGAGCTACCGTTACCAAAACACCTATCCCGCGCACCAGAGCCGCCAACCCGACCTCGTCGTACGCACTGCGACTCGCTCAGAACAAGCACGGTGCGACCCTCTTCGAGGCGGCGCCGCAGCGCATCTTCCTCGCCTCGAGCTATGCGGCCGGGTCCTTCTGCATCGGCGCTGCTGTCGTCAACCTCTACTTCAACGTCTACAACCCGCCTCCAGGGCTCGGCGACTGGATACCGTACGCCTTCAGCGCCGTGGCCGTCATGCTGGGCTTCTTGGGCATGAACTTTGCGCTGATGCCCGCCCATGTGGTTCGCCTGATCAGGGTGCTTCCTTCGGCAGCCGCTGCTGCGGCCGGGAAACCCGGCGCCGGTCTAGTGGGTGGCGGAAGCAGTTCCGTCGCCCATAAGGTCCAGCTCGAGGTATTGGTGCGGCGACTGACTCCGATCCCCGGGTTCCCCTGAAGAGAATTGTGGTGGAGCCGAACGAGGTCATCATGAAGACCCGTCTCTTCCACCCCAATAGGTTGGAGCCCACCGAGATCGAGAAGATGCGCATGGGCCGGGAATGGGAAAAGCGCAAGAAGGAGCAGCAGCAATACGACAAGGATCATCTCATGACCGCACCTTTCCGCGACGGCGCCTGGGCATTGGGCCAGATCCTCAGCGCTATCCGCCGTGGTCTAACCGGAGAGGGCTTTGCCCCTATCGAGGTCAAAGGTGGCAAGTACAAGCTGGATATCGTCAAGGGGTATGCTTTGGAGGATGGGCGAGCCCTGGACAGGATCGTCAGGATCGAATTAGACCCCAAATATGCCCACTTGGAAGCGAGAAGTCGGTAGATAGCCCAGTGTACCATGCGCAGTCAGTATGCATCCATGTACTATAACTAGATCCTTGCTACAAATAAAGATACTCGTAAACTTTCCAACAGATACTGCGAACTATAGGTGGACTAGATGTAGCACAGCACACCGGAGTCGGCTGCGTCTCCCAATGGGCGTTCCTCCCCGACTACCAGTAGTTGACGTGCTGAATATAAAAAGATTACTTACAAAGCCTGATGTCTCATCATTAAATAAGTCAATGTCATGCAGGCGAGTTAGCAGTCACAACCAAGTCCTTGCGTGCTGCTGGTTCTACCTGATGCAATAGTCACCGGCAGTGATTATACCGGCTTATCAAGTACACAGCTCAGACAGATACCCTTGTAACCACTATTCAGACGAAAGCGCCCCCTCCCTCTATCTTAGAAGACGGGAAACATGAGATCTACATACACACACTTCTACCAAGCCAGTGTCATTAAGAGGTTCCCGCCACTTGAACTCCGTCCCTAAAGCAAATCAAGTAGCTCATCATGAAAGTCATCGTCCTGGGCCTGCCCCGCACTGGGACTCAATGTAGGCTGTCGACCCCTTTATTACCTCATCTGGAGACGACGTCTATAATCACTCGCGAGCCCGTAACTGACATAGGATCCCCTCTTTCAGCTCTTGCAGAAGCCCTGATACATTTGGGCATCTCGCCGGTCTACCACGTGCGCGAGGTCGGCAAGAACCAGCATACGCCGTTGAGGACCGAGGCGATCGGAGCTATGTTCGAGGTAGACAGTCCCTGGGGGCGTGAGGAATTTGACAAGATCTTGGACGAGTATGAGGTAGGCATTTCACATTTTCAATCACCCCGAGCTCGTACATAGCTAGAGAATCGGGAAGTTCGGAGAATAGGCCAAATTTCCGGGTGTCGTGCGCGTGCACGTACGCTTGCGTCTCGGTTGAGCGAGGCTGGCATGGCAGAACTGGTTCCTGCCCCCTTACCCTTTCTGAAGATGCTGCCCTACCTACAACAGGTGGACGAGACTGGTTGGACATATACTCAACGATAATCACAAAACACTGACGCGGAGTGTATGTGAAAAGGGTCTAGCAGACTATCCAGCCGCCATCTTCCCCGAGGAGCTCATCGAGGCTTACCCAGAGGCTGCTGTGATACTGACAGTACGAGACGACGGGCAGAAGTGGCACGACTCGATGATGTCGACGCTGATCCCCGCCCACGCCCAGCACAATCATCGGTCGAGTCAGATGTACCTCCTGGCTGACAAGTACCATCAACACTGCTGGTAAGTCTCAGGCACCGTCCTACTGTGGCAACTGGCTGGTAGCCTGTTATCCCCCTTGTCCATTACCCCTTTCCCCTTGTGGTAGTCATTCTTCCACAAACTGTAACGGCAAGTTTATTGTCTAGACCGATTTGTATGGGATACCCCTATACTTTCATGTCCAATATACGTTCTCTTACTTTTCATTGACGTTCTCTCTAATTTTCGTTGCTTCTCGACTGAACGTTATCAGATCCGTAGCTTCATGACCAGTCAAGGCCATTGACACAAAACTAGGTCCAACGAGTTCTCCCAACATGGGCTGGCACTCTACCGTAGGCACAACAAGGCCGTACGGGATGCGGCCTCGCGTCGCGGCCGGAAGCTACTCGAGTACGGGCCCGGCCTGGGCTGGGCGCCGCTGTGCGAGTTTCTGGGATTTCCGATACCAACAACCGACGTTCCTTACCCACGAGCAGATGACTGGCTGGGCTACAACTGAAAAGAAGCCGAGAAGACATTGCATAACGACAGACGCAAGCGAGCTGGCTAGTGGAGCGGTGACGAAAAACTAGACGGGAAAAGAAAACAGACGGTGAGCTGCTTTCGGAGTTTGAAGCTGAGGCTATGGGCGAGAAGGATATGGGCGCAGTCGGCTAAAGTCGGCGCATCATGCATGTTTACTTTTGATGTTATCTGTATGTATCTATCTACCTACGTATATGTCGATTTGTGATCAACAGCGGAAGCAAGGGATGATGCTCCCAGGATACCGGTGGTCAGAGTTAGCACGTGATTGCTGCCGTCACCGCAGTCACAGCCGCTCACGCAACCTCGTGAACCTGTCACACATAGATGCGAGGGACTACCTTGCCCATGGGGCTCGGCTCAGCGGTCTGCCATTAGCGATATAGAGCATGGTCCCGTAGTCGAACTGCTTTGGGCACATCGGTTGTGCAGATCGCGTTGCTATGCGGGAAGACCCATTCATCATGATGGGTAGTGATATACCGACTGGCCCCTTGCTCAGGAGCTTACCATGGATCGTATCCAGTCGCCAGGATAGTGTACAGCAACCAAACACCCTTTACTAGTGATGTGGGCTGTATAGTAGCTTGGAATACGTGGCTCGGGCCCCAGCACCAAGCTAGAGGTTGGCGATACCATGTGAGGTTGGAAGAACAGGAAAGTTTGACGTTATTTCCGTCCGAGGCGTGACTCCCGTTGCGCCGTTGGACGCTCTCCAGGATTCAAAGCCATATTGTCCGCCCGTCCCTTTTACACGTAGCCAGCGCTCCAGTACAGATCGGTAGCTCCCCGACCCGTACCGATACATGGATCAGGAAGGGAGCACTGAGTTGGCATAGCCCCCCCCCCAATCCGTATCCTCGGTAGTTCGGAAAGGAGGTGGAGGAGGGAGGAGGTTCGTACTAAACAAGAGGACTTCGGAGAAGGGATGAACAAGATTCTCACCGACCGCTCGCTATGGCATGGCGAGGCTGCAAAGAGTGGATGTAGTTTGGATGGCTACGATGGGGTTCCTGGATGTTTGGCGAGTCGTGGAAGTCCAAAATGGGGGGCAGTCATGACGCAGTGATATGTATACTGGTAAACAGCGGTGGATATTTGTCGGTCCCCCGTCTGAAGTCATTGTTCCCTATTTGTGTGTCAGCGCCGATCAAGAACCAGGGACAGCCGATAAGCACGACAGTAGGTTGGAACAAGGCTGCTCTCCCAGCAAATAAACAAGTACGTCATGAGCCCACAGAATAAGTTTCCTGTCAGAGCTGGTTAGATGTCAAGATTCCATCTTGGCAACGGGCATTAGGGAGGGAGTTTCTTGATTGGCTGGCGAAGGCGACGTCCGGGGCTATACAAGCCCATCGATTTCCACATTGTAGCAGGGAGCGCCCCTCTCCTGTGACCTCCCCGCAGTACTAGGTTAACTATTCTGCTTACCCTTGACCAACCATCGATGTAATGCGCTGGAGCAGGTGAGGGGTTGGCTGGATACCTGTGTTCTCTACGCACACATGGTGTCTGTAGGGGGATTTCAAGGAAGTAATGATTGAGAGTTTATTTGTAGCAGTCGGCCCATGGCCAAGTCGAGCGATCGATGTGGGTTGGGTAGTGCCGTACCGACCAACCAAATAGCCGTTGAGCGGGTGTGGGCGGTCAGTCAGCCTCACCTCAAATTCTCGTTTTCATACCACCTACTGCTTTTCTTCTTCCCCCTCTTGGCGTATTAGGGGACCATCTCTTGGCCGTTCCAGTCTTGCATTGACAAGATGCCGTATGCCTCATTTAGAACACGTGACCCACTCTAATAACTGCCAGCCACGCTAGCTAACCCAAGGATGAATTCGATTAGATCTCGATAACAAAAAGAGCAGTTGCAATACCGAGATTAGATCAGGCCTTGTGTGCATAATCTTTCGTAAACGAGCTAGCATCGGTATTGTTGCCGATCCCAACGACCTGCCCGCAACCGTCGGTGAGGGCGAACTAGGGGGTGAAGGCGACCGTGTGTTGTGATACCTACTTCACATGCACTAACCTTGCTACCGCCCCCAAGTCACTATACCGTACAACGATCCTTGCCAACAGCGGAAATTAGACCGTAGCACAGCGAAGGATTTTGGGACGTCTTACGGCGCACTCACTCCATCCGTTCGTGGTCTGATGGATCAGATGTGCAAGGTTTAAGGTTAGCGACCATGAGGTCGGTAGTCAAAAATAGGCCTGTGAATTTCCAGCCCATGTTTACATTAAATGAGTGCATGCTATCGATACTCAAGCGGCAGTTCGATTCCGGATACTGCAGGAGGCTAATTTAGCTGAACTAAAACGAACGGCGGGGAGGCTGAGGAGGGGGAGGCTGAATCTTAGTACGTAGTCAGCATACTGAATATATGTAGTTACGAAATTTTACCTTCGTGCCGCAGACAGGCAGAGGCACTCTGGCTCCAAACTCCCCCGTTGTCTCACAGCAGCAAAGGCACACACACACACACATGCATGAAGGCGCCGTGCATCTGCCGTGCCGTCCGCAACGGCCCGGTGCGGTGGCCTGATGAAGCATATAGCCAGCCAGCCAGCCGACATCACCTCTCTTCCCCTCGGTGTTCTGTGAGAACGGAGTTGGCTGGTCGGGGCTTATCGGCTCGTCCAGGAGAAACCGTAACGCACACAAGCAACATAAATCCCGGTTGTTGCCTGTATAAAGTTGAACTTGGTAGAATGGCTCCGTGCGTATCTATACTCCTTTTAACTTCCTGTCAACCAAATGTTTTACATACATACAGTATACTCAAACCCCACGCGATTGCGGCCGCCTTACACACAGCTGACCAACCCTATTGGGTGGCGGGGAAGGGATTGAGAAACAATTTCCTAAACCGGTAAGAAAGTTGATGACTTTCATTGGCTCCTGGTCAATTTATGCACGAAATGGTGGGGATGCTTTCAACTGGGGTTCTTGCAATGATATCTCCGTCGTCGGAGTTAACAAGAAATGATATGTATTTTCAAGTATTTCAACATGCCCAGAGACTGTTCACAACTCCGAAGTACGCGACGATGGATTGGAATATCCCCCCCGGAGAGTAGCAGCGGGAAGCATCACTGCATACACACATGAGACAAGAGACAGGACCAACAGGCGCGTTACAAAGACAAAGCACAAAAAGTGAATCTCTGATCCGATGGTCAATATGAGGCTTGAACTCATGGCCTTCGCATTACTTAGTATTCTCAAGAGAAGACAGAATATTAGTACGACGCTCTAACCAACTGAGCTAATCGACCAGATGGGTTGTTGACGACTGGGCTTCCTATTTGAATTTCTATCAAGTGTTTTTTTCCCCTCTCATCGCTCTGTGATGTGTGCTGCGATAGTATCCATCCATCTGTGGAATGGCGTGCCAGGTTAGGTAGTGGTACATAAAAAAAAAAGAAAAAAGGGCACCGCCAAGCCTCCCATACGATAAGGTCCCTCCAATCGCAAAGGGTGGGTGGGGGCAGCGACTCGTTATCTTGGGAAAAAAGAGTAGAACAGCAGTTTAGCTTGTCATCTGGCTGGTGCAAGTGTGGGGAGGACCCCGATCCTTCCTTGATCATTCCTTGGTCTGACCTTTGGAAAATACGGTCAGCCGCCTCAGGCGCGGCCAGGTCGGATATAATCACGTATCTTGACGTCGAGACATCGGACGACAAACGTGCATCATTCGTTTGCTCTTGGCCAGCTAGCCCTGCAGATACGCTCTACTCAACCGTGACACTAGAGAGCCAGCGGGCAGGCAACACTGCTTCGGATCGAGACAAAAATGGCCATGTCAGTAAGCTACAGATTTCATGGCATGCCCGAATATCTCGTGGCTATAGGTGAGTAGGTAGGGATTGAGTTTATACACCGGTTTCCCGATTTATGCTTTGTTGTACCCTCATCGACTTCATCGACTCGAGACAGTAGCGCACTAGAAGGTGCGTTGTGTTCTGCTCCAGGATGGACAGCAACGACATGTCTTGTTGACGTTTCCAGAACAATCCACTTTGTCATGTAGCGTGCATTGAAATAGTCTAACGAATAATGAGCGTGGTCGGGCAAGTCGCGGTTGGTCAACTAAGAATGTTCGTGGCAGGGGCTAACGTAGGAGCTCCTTTGGTTGTCTCTAGTGCAGATAACGAGACAACTTAGTGCGTCCTCAATCTCTCCGAACAGACGACTTGGCATGTTGTTTTCCTCGATGCATACTGAAGAAGCCCATACCCTGTGGCGCATAGTGCGCGAGAGTGCCATGGATTTAGGAGGTCGGTTTGCCAGAAGGAAGCGCTTGTAGTCCCAAGCGGTGTAGACATCGCAAGGAATTTCCCCTCCAAACGACAATACATAGCTTCAAGTCGCTCCTGGTTGGCGCCGTGCAGTCGTCCGGGATGATGTGACAGACTCCTCTGTCGTCAAGGAGAGTCGGGGTTTTGGGTGGTCGCGGTTACCGGTGGTACAGCAGCGAGCTGCAAGTAGCCGGCTATCGTTTGTCATACGGTACCTAGAGGTCAGGTAGGCGCTGAAACACAGCCAATTGCCTATCGAAAAGCCGGGGTTCTGCTGGGGGCGGTAAGGGGCCAGCGCTGTCAATCTCGTCGCTATCCGCAAAGCTGTCGGCCCTATCGAGGCAAGCCCGGGCTGCCCGAGCCTCCAAGATTTGCGGCTAGTCGGCAGCCCACTACCAAAAGTTAGCATAGTAAGGACGATTACTTCCCGGCATGGAGTGGCATGAAGTGGTTGATCACCCAGAACTGAACAGATGTCTGGATGCCCCTCAACCCCTCCTCCATGTCGAGACGTGTGAGTGGTGTATGGTGTGTTGCTGGACCCGCGCCCCCTGCTCTCACACAAGGTCACGAGGCGGTGATGAAGGCGGTACGTTGTGCGAGAAATCTTGCGGTGCGACGGAGGCAGGACAAATCAAATCGGTTTGCTCGATAGCCTGGGAACGAGCGGCATTGAGGCGCAAGGTAGCGCAAAGAGTAGCGCTCACCTTGGCTTCCTTGGAACGATGATCTAAATGTGCATGAATTGGGAAGGCTTGAAGCACGACTGGGTCGTTGGGTGAGAAGACCCTGAATTGAAATCGCTAAGTGCCGAAAGGGCGATTTATTCCTTCATCCACCACCCACCACCCATCATCCCCGTCACTGCTGGCTGGCGGGGGTAAAGAAAGAGTACTTAGGTAGCAAGGTCGGTAGGTAGGCACTGTTACACTGCTGACATCAGATACCCTACCTACATACACGTTGTCTGCTAACCTTAGTGCAGCTTCTAGGTAAGTAGTTATTTGGATGAGCGAGCCGACTAAACGTCAGGCAACCGAACCACCAGAATGGACCAATTGCCAATCCCGCAGGACGTCGAATAAAATGCATAATGACATACCCACGATCAATGTGTTCTCTGTGTTCTGCTGTGGGCAAAGAGTGGTTTCGTCGGACGATGTGAACCTGAATCCCAATCAAGCGGCGTTGGGAACCGACCATGTGGAGTTATGACATAATTGGATCGGTTCCCAACGAGATGGCGGTGCTCACGTTTCAACTGGATGCTACAGTGCATCGTAACTCTGGTGCGCAAGACCATCGTTTGATGCCCGCGAGGACTGATTGGGCAAGCCGGACCGCGAAAGCCCTCTCGGCACTTTGGAGAAGGGGGTTGAGGGGTTCGAACGGGGTTAACTTTCGACGTGAGGCCAAGACTGGCGACTGACTACATGTATTCTGCTATCTCTGGAAAGACACCGCCCATCGCATCGGGAAGCAATACACGTACGCACATCATCTACCAGCGGGGATGCACAGGCAAACTCTAAGACAGACGAGACAAACCGCAAAGGGCACAAGCGCCAAGTGCTGTAGGTGACAGATCGGCGGGAATTGGGAGGGGCCTAAGCAGGTATTCGCTCAAAATTCTACGGGCACGTTTTGTGTTGAGATGAAGCTACCGGATTTTCATCACCATCTAAGTTCTGTAAGACGGGTAGAGTCTGTGATACATGAAAAAGTTAGCATTCTCCATCCTGTGAGGGCTGCATGGCGCGTGGGATAAATGACTGTCACCGCCGGGAAAAGAAAGTTGGGATGCACGCGCACCTTCAATCGTTGGAGTCTGGATTGCAAGCGGGCCTGTTGGTTTCTTGATCGTCGAGTCTCGCGAGATAAAATGCCATGCAGATGGCATTTCATTTCCTGATGGACATTTGGTCCTCCAACGTCTGGCCGAGTCTAGGCAGGAAGCGGTAAGAGGGGTGCAGGTCAATGGCAGGCTCCAGGTCTTTGGTCTCCAAAACCCATGGCCAGGATTAGCGACTTGCAGCTCATTAGCCTTTCCTGGTACAATCATCCTGGCAACGCGCCAGACGAGAAAAAGAAGAAGGAAGCAGGAAAAGGGTTAGGGTACCCATGATTGGACCCTTATTACTTCATGTATCATCGTCCAAGAGATCCTGACCGACAAGTGCGGTGGCATGGCGGCGAGGATGACCAGCGTCTCCCTCGACAGATCAGCCCGGCCCAGGATTGGATGCCACAGTTGAAATGAACGATTGGGATGATTGACTCGCAGAAGAACAATTGAATGGAACCAAAACCCGCCAGGAAACTGCTATGCGTAGCATTAGCATTGACATTGTGAGGCTGGACGCCGTGCAGCTAATGTCCGAGTCGGAGCTCGAGTGGAGGAGGCTAAAAATGGATAAGCAGACTGAGCGAAAGAAAGAAGAAAAAAAATAAGCGACCATTAGTAAACAGCAATGGCCATAGAGCGCGCCCGGTCTCTGTAAACAAACGGGAGCAAAACAAAATTCCCTGCGATAATATATTTGAAGAGGTATATTATAACCTGGTGGGAAAAGGCCCTGTTGGTCGACACCAAGTAGGTTCAGTCGGTGTGACAATCGCCAGAGAGGTGAATAAAGGAGATGCAGGTGTAGTCAGGAGCGTGCTGCGTTCGGCAGAATTCTTCTGCATACACTGTCATGGCTCGTATGAACAAATGAAGTCTTCGTGACCTGTTCCGCCTGTCATCAGACGGTCTTAGCCGTGGTGGTTTAACTGGCTGCCACACCCTTTCAGCAGCCATGGAGATTCCGGCCCCGGTCTAGTCTTCCAAAATCAAAATCATGGTTGCACAGCGTTTGGTGCGGGCCATCTCTCAGAGCAAGGGTCCTGGTTTCTTCCACTCGGTTGACTAGAGAGTCTATGCTAGTTGGGTTGCTGTGGGCATGACTAATTATGATGTTGGCTAAGAAACAACCCGTCTTACTGATTGATGCGAAAGTGATGAAGTGTCGATAATGCCTGGCGGACAGTAAAGCTGCTCTTGATAAGCTGTTCATCGCAGGACGACGAGGATACACTCGAGTTCACTCGATAACAAAGTCGTCGCCGTCCCCACCACCAGTCCCCTCCCATCTGTCTCTCCAAGGTCTCGTCTTGCATTCAGGTAAGGTAGGTTGTGGACGTGCACTTGCATCATTTATGTATGCCTGACTAGCCCACTTGGGCCAGATAACTTGCAGGTTTTCGCATAGCACTTGCATGGCTAGGGTAGATGTACTTTGAGTCAGGTATCTCCTCCACAGGTGGTTCGAGGACAGAAGGCATCTGCGGCTGATACAAGCAAGATAGGCGCTCATTATTGGCCCGTCCAGTGAACTGGCTGACCGATTGGCTGACTGGGAGACTGGACCATCTGATGCTTTGCCGCCAATCTCTCGACAATACTACCACGACAAGTGCCAGTACGAGGTTTTATGGAGGTTCTTCTGAGATGGTGGAAGACCGTGCCCACAGAAGCGGGAGGACGAGAGAGAGAGAAAGTCTTGGATCGTGATCGTACGCCTCATTCTATGAACACAACAACAACAACTGCGCACCTTTAAGAGACATCTCCATAGTAGGTGGCGGGGTAGACCCGTTGAGAAACCCCCCCGAGCAGGACGTTCTCATCGGCCTGCTTGGGACGGCCTCTGCTGGAAAAAACGGTGTTGCAGGCATGATATAAAAAAAAGACTGCAAGAGAAAGAACTACAGGACCGTGCTAGCTTTGTATCGGTACCGACTCGAACAGACTGGGGGTATCACCCGTAAGGTCTGGTAGTACCCCATGCCACCCTCGTTCCAAAAGTGGATGTACCCACACCTTACCTACCAGCATCAATCTTTCATGCTCCAGTCCCCCTCCCCTCCTAGAGACTCCTAGAGACTCCTAGAGAAAACCCACCGACCGACTAAGAGCAACTGGGCCGGGGATCTGAGGAACGCCGGCACCTGCAACTTTGTCGTGGAATCCGGCTCTGGGCTCTTTTTATTATCATAATCCTCCCCAGCCGCCGCAGCCTCCTCTTGCAGCACCTTATCGTCTTCCCGACCTGCCCTTTTGCGTGCTTGAAGCGACTTGAAGACAGAAGAAGCTTTTTTTCTTTCTTACGCACGGCGAAGCACGAACCGATCGAGGAGGCGCCGTCTACAGACAAGGATATTAGAGGAGTCGCTCCTTATCTTTGGAATTCTTCAGGTTCTGTTCTTGTTTTGCCCGAAGCCCTTCTAGCCAGCGAGCGACTTGAACGACCGCGACGAGCCATCGACACGACATACTCCCGAAGACGACTTCATAGAACCACTGTTCGAACAAACCCATTTCACTTGGTTCACGATACCGGTATGTACACCACCAAATGCTGCCCTCCTCCGAACCGTCGAGCCCTTGTGATATGTCTTCCTTTGTCTTCACTATACACAGATTTCCTCTTCACTTCCCATTTGGCCTCGATCCGTCTATGCATTGCTTTTTGGGGTTCCTGTGACTGTGACACTGCTTGTTCAAACTGCTCCAGACTTGCTGCTGCCTCACCTCCGCCCTGATTGTCCTACCCTCCACAACCGCTCTTCTCTCTTCCAACCGCCCCTCCCTCCCATTTGGCCGACCGGCCGCCCGCCCGGAGTATGATGCTCTAAGAGTGAAGTGCATGCAAAGTGTGAGAGCGAGGCCGTGGCCGTGTGACGCAGCCTCTAGCTGCTGTTGAAGACCACTCTTCAAGATGCATCGACGTCTGTCCAGATTGCGAAACGGATCTATAAAGCCGTTATAGCATACCTCTGAGGCACCAGTAGACCTCGATGCGAGTCATGGGTGCCACACTCCTTGCTCTATAGACAGGCTTCAAGATCGACCGGCGTCTACACTCTCCACATTCTTCAACTTTGGCAGCAGGCTATCACAATTTCCCCCACGTTTGGCACTTTCTAGTCATATACGTTAAAGACCATGAGTTTCAAGTCCTCAAGCTAACTGGCATCGTCTCCCAGGACGGTATTTGGCTAGAAGCCCTGGCAGAGTCGCAAGCCGACTGATAGGAGCTTTAACTCCAAACTTCTTTTCACATCCTTCGGACGAACCTAGGTTCCTGACTGCTCTCGGAACTACCACGGATCCGGTCAACCTACGCCTCGATTATCAAACCAATCCGTGTCGCAAAACTTCCTCTCATAACCGTGTCCTCCATGTCTTCGTAACCTCTCGATAGACAATGGACTCAGAAGACGGGGAGTTCTTCGTCAAGCAGTTGGCCAGCTTCGTGCGCACGCACGAGAAGGCGCTGGCCAACGCGCTGCAACTTCGGAGGCAGAGCAACACTCCTAGGCATGGCGCCTCTCAGAGTATCTCGGCGCTACCGCCCATGCCAAAGTCACCTACGCCTTTACCTGAACGGCCTTCAACCTCTGCATCCACGTCTAACAGTCTTGCCGCTGCCCTGTCACTCGGCTCGTTAAATTTCACGTCACACAGTATGAAGCCAGCGAAGTTGGCCTTAACGCCTCATCATCTATTCTACCTGCTATCTCGCTTCGAGGAGATGGGTATCAACGTCGGCCCCATGAAAGTACGGCTCGAAAATCTACACGACACCTCAACGTCGGCGAACTATGTCTCGTTCCTCAGCGCGGACCAGCGGACCCACAGCCGTGGCTCCGATGTAGTCTCCATTAGGTCCGTGTCGAGTGTACGAAGCGTCATGTCGGGCATGTCGGCTCTCTGGGCTAGTTTCGGTATAGGTGCTAGTATATCGGCAGCTCGAAATGAGAAGCAGAAGGCGGCTCTCATGGCCGACCTGAAATACCTATATTCGGCCTTCACTAAGATTCCATGTCTAAGACTGGCTCCCGATTGGCGAGCGAGACTAATTCGTGGCTATGAAGAGTTCCCCTTTGATTCTGCTGTGCCTCTATATGTTTTCAAGAACCTACAAGCTTTGGAGATTAGCGGGATTGATTTTAGGCAGTTCTTTGGATGGGATCGCGTTGCCGAGCAGATTCGGTCCCTGACACTGAAACGGGCAAGTATCGATGACCCGGCTGACATCCTGATCGACATTGTTCTGGATGACATGGACAAGAGGCGGCGGCGTAGCTCTAAGGCGCAGGCCTCACCGACCCATCCTCACTCCTCGAGCCCTCGAAGGAGCCCAACAATACCTCATGCTGAGGTGTACAAAACAGGATCAATTCCTAGCTCCCCAGATGCGCGAAGCTCCCTGGGTGATCTTCCTGTCGGATCTTTGGGGACGGATGTTACGTCGCCGCAGGGTAGCCGTCGTGCTTCCGTTGCGAACATTGGTACAGATGACCTCAAGTCACCGACCAAATCATCCGGACGACCCCGTAGCCATTCTCCTCAGAGGCCGGCTACTTCCCGTCACCAGTCCACGGCTAACAGAGGTTCTTACAAAGTGAGACGCTCTGGCTCCGGTAGCTCGCATTCAAGTCTATCAGATTCGTGGCATAACCCCAGGCATAGTGCATCTAACCTCCTTGCAACGGGTATCCTCCCTGCCACAAAGTGGCGGTTCTTGAAGCACTTGAGCTTGGCCGACAACTCATTGACAACAATCCCAGCAACCAGCTTTGCGCCTCTGGCGAACACTCTGAACTCATTGGACCTCTCATCCAATCTTTTTACTCAGGTACCCGATTGCGTGGCCACACTCACCGCTCTGCGGGCTTTGAACCTATCGCATTGCATGATCGACTCGTTGCACTCACTGACGCGAAACCCGCTTCCCGCAATCACGGCGTTGAATCTCAGGGCCAACCGACTTGCTTCCCTTGCTGGTATCGAGAAATTGTACCCCATGGAACGCCTGGACCTTAGAGACAACCGATTGACAGAGCCGCAGGAGTTGGCTCGCCTGACAGGCATACCAGACATTCGGGAGATATGGGTAGAAGGGAAACCCATTCACCCGCACACACAAGGACTATCGCATAACAATATTCAACTTGTTCCGCAAAACCCCAGGTTATACGGAGGACATCATCATTGACGCATCAGGTCCATCGTACTCGGAAAAACGGTATTTGGTTGAGCGTGTCGCAATCCCTGAGGCTGTCCCGGTCGTGAAAGCGCCCGTCCCCGAGGTTCCAGCCGTCGATGTCAGCAAGCCTACCATTATCTACGCTGCACCCAAGGACCACACCATCCTTCGTAAAGAGAGGCCCACCCCAAAGGCGGTTGCCAGCGAAATTAATACGAACTCGACGCGTCGTCGGCGAACACCGAAGCGTCGTATAGTAGATCTAGCAACAAGTAATGGCGCCATCTCGACCATGAATCCGCCTGCGGTGCAAGATATAGGCGCGGACGCTACAATTACAGCAGCTGCTTCAGAAAGCAACTACCGCATCTCACATAAGCCTGAAGTTCAGAGATCGAATACAGCGCCTACAGAGCCAGCACCAGCGGTCATGAACCCTCCCGAGGTACCTCGCATTAATACTGCGATTTTCTCGGAACAACCTACGTCATTGTCCAGCCAGGAGTCGCCGAGCTCCTGGAACGACGTCCAGGACTGGAACGTCAGTGGCGAAGTCTACCGGCAAAAGATTGAAGCTCTGAGAGACAAGGTTGGCAATGGCTATCTGAGCGTCTTGAATGAAGAGAGCTGGGAGTCAACAAAGCCACCTACTTTCGTGGGCGACTTCTCCACTGCGCCGACCGTCCGACCGGGACCTAACACGCCCCGGACTCTAAGTGCGCAGGCAATCCACAGCGGCCGTACTCTTGGCTGAGTAACGACTCGCATACCCTCTACCCCTTACCCGTTCGACAGGACCGAGATCCGGTCCGGAGCGGTTCGTACATGCACTCCCTCTCGTGTGTTGGGAGTTGTTTTGAATGCATACCTATACACCCCCGCAGGATTGTGTTATTCTAGTTGTTCGTGTTTCGATGTTAACGGAGCATAGCGTCATGGCGTTATTGGAGGGATTGTTGGTCTCATGATGATTTTGGGGGTTTTCTGCGGTTGTCTTGCATGTTCTGATCTTTCCGGCTACGATACACCCCACTTTCGTATGGATTTCTGCGTTTTGGTTGTTGTATAGGTTCTTGCATTTGTTTCTGGAATGACATAGTGCAGGGAGTAGAGCGCCGTCTGCTGTGCAAGAAGAGTCTTGTATCAGGTTAGAGGAGGACAGCAAACTTACTTGTCGGCGTGTTGAGCGCATGGCTTCAGGAAAGGCATCTGGGCATTATTGAGCAGTTTCCAGGGCTCATCGGCGGCGGCGTGATGGCTGATCAAAATAAACCGTGTCTTTTCCCTCTTCCAACCAGATCCTGCTTGGCCATATATGATTTGTTGTAAACGCCCCATGTGTACCGTAATGACCAGCGACCGAGTGAGGTTAAATCAACGTATCCTTGATTAATCATTTGTGAGTACCGTATCTACAGCTCGCAACTTCTCATGGCCAGTCGGCGAAATTAAGGTGATTGGCCGGCAGCGGAGATTAATTATAAGCTTCGCCATGTAGGTTATGTGTTAGCGTAATCGTGGTTCCTGCATGGCAGAGAAGGGCTGATCATGGGGAAATTCTGCATCTGCATCTGCATCTGTCGGTATCTTCTCAAAGTTGCCGACTTGGTATTATTGTTTCGTTCTTCAACACATTTAACATAACCAAGTACGCCATCAATAATCATGCCTCCTCGTACCAGGGAAGAATTGCTACCCTTGGGGTCGCAGACCCCGCTCTTACCGCTGTAAGCATACCGACCGTATTCCCCTCCCTGAGAAGGGACAGTAGGTAAACATTGGGAGAAAACTTGTCTCTGAGTCTTGCATTGCCCATGTATACTAAGAACTTGAGAAGCACCCGATCCGAGATCCGGAGCCGTCGGACCCGTACTATGGGAGAAACGACCACGCCGCCCGCCGTGAGCACCGGGCTACCAAGCTGCGCGAGCCCCACCATCTGCGCTACCTGCCGGGGCCCATCCCAGACCAGGTCGAGGAGGAGGACCGCAAGATCCCCGTGCGCGAAGGCGCCGAGATCACCGTCCGGATCTATCGGCCTGCAAAGAAGGTGGCGGCCGCGGCGACTGCGCGGGGCAGACCCCTCGTCGTCATGTATCACGAGGGCGGGTGGGCAATGGGCGACCTGTCCGATGAGGAGGTAAACTGCAGGTTGTTTTGTAGGGACCTCGGAGCCGTGTGTGTCAATGTAGACTACAGGTATGTGCAGCTTACATGGCTCGTAGAAATCGACTACTTTCGTGTCTTTTTGGGGGGGACGGCTACTGACTATATACCTCCTAGGCTGGCGCCCGAGTACCCATTTCCGACGTGGATTAATGATTCTTGGGACGCCTTGCAATGGGTATGTTTATCCGTTTTGTTGAACACACTCTCCCTTAATGTGTGTCATGGACATTAAGTACTGCGAATATCTTTATTCAGGCTGCCAAAAACGCCGCCTCCATCGGCGCCGACCCTTCGGCAGGCTTCATCATTGGTAGGGGCTCGGCGGGCGGTAATATCGCCGCCGTCCTTGCGCACGTAGCCCGCGACGAGGGTCTGTCGCCTCCCCTGACGGGCCAGTATCTCTGTGCCTGCCATTACTTGCTTTCGGCGGCCCGAGCTGATCCCCGAGCGCTACCGGGACGAGTACCTGAGCCACCCGGGCGTGACGCGCAGCGAAGACCAGGGCACCGACCCGGTCCTCAAGGACCTCGAACAGGCCGAGGTCGGCCTGCGGATGCTGCTGAAGGTCGACACCGAGAGCCCCCTCTTCGTGCCGTTCCTATTTGGCGAGAAGTCCGCCCGGGGCCACCGGGATCTGCCGGCGGCCTATCTGCAGGTCTGTGGCCTCGGACTCCTGCGCGACGAAGGCCTGATCTACGAGCGTGTCCTCCGCGAGGAGGCCGGCGTCCGCACCCGGCTCGATCTTTATCCGGGCCTCGGCCATTACTTCTGGACCAACTATCCGCGACTCGAGGCCAGTCGCCGGTTCGTCGAGGATACAGTGCAGGGCGTGAAGTGGCTACTCGAGCAGCAGCAAAAGGCCTGAGCTCTGCTGCAGGCTGGTGGGTTGCAAATGGGTATATCTACCTGTTACTGGGGGTCCGGGCTGGCGGCCATGAACTGTTGCTTATGATATTCGGGCGAACTTGCAGAAGGCCGCAGCGGTGGTGGGCCAGTTGGATGATCTTGTGGTATTGTTTGCTCCTCTTCCTTGCTTGCTACTACGTGTAAGTGGAGCACGGGGGGGTCTCGAAGGGGAAGCTCGATGTGATCGTGGATATTTCTAGTAGCCCACATGCATATACGTGTACTCGAAATATTGGCCTATAGTCCCCAACGTTGGGCTTTTTACTACTACAGTGTGGGATGATGCCACTGGCTAGATCGTGCCATAGACACGTATACCCTCTCTTCTGATCGAGGCCAGAGCTAGTGGATACCCCTGGTCCAGTCACCCACGATTGAGGCACTGAAGGTTGATGGTGGATGAGGATGCGCAGATGTGCCATGTAGTGAGAATACTGGTGCCGAATGTAAAATACCAGAACCTGCTTGCTCTTGAGGTACCAGATACCAAGCAATGCTTATGATCGACGGAGTGGCTGTCTATTGATTGAGAGTTGTCTAGAAGCTTGACGCTCCGCTTGTCGTCGGCAGCAGCTACTGACCATGTCGTGACCGATAAAGTGCTGATTGCCTGAGTAAGTAGGTATGCACACTTTGGCGATTGGCCTTTGTTACAGTAGCCTAGAAGAAGCGGTGTCCCTCCCGTGTGCGAGGGTCGGCGGTATCATGTAGGAATGGTGTTGTCCTGCTCTGATGATGTGGTTGAAGTAAATTGGCAATTTTCATGCCTAGGTACACAGACAAGTCACCCGAACCTCAGTTGATTGTATACCTAGCCATTGTCGTCATATGCCAACCTGTTCTTGGGGCTGGATACCTACTGATAGGAGGATTTTCCCAGAAGATAATTCGAGCACGTCATCTTGTCGCATTCCCGAATTTCTCAATTTTGCAGCCCAGAGGTTGTCATCCAAGCTTGCTGCAAACTTGAACATGTTAAGACCCGGTGAAGCTTCTCAATGATATTGATCTATTCGCCCCGACCCGTTCTATACGTGTATACAGAACAGAGCAACCGAAGGAAAACGGTGGTGTTCTACCGTGCTACTTTGGGCCCGCTATCTCCACCCAGACCGCATCGAACAAGTTTATTTGCACATGTCACTACCCAGTATAGCAAACCCGAGGTTTCTATTGCATTCTCAAACGTAAGCCATAGATAGCATTAATGAGATACTCTCCATGTCCAGTCAATCGAGAATAATTAAAAGGGGCTTCAGGGGCGACCAAGTTGCATTGCACAAACTTTGTTGTACATCTGATCGGGCTCAGAGCCCAACAGCAAGAAACACAACAATTAATAGTATCTCGAAGACAAGACGAGGGTGTGCGCTGACGAACTATCATTGGAAAGCAGTAAAGTACAGGGGCACGCCCATAACAAAGTTTGTAGTTGACCGAGCGGTCGGAGCATCACCAGAGATCGGGGAGTCGGGATGAAGAGCTGTCAATACGACATGTGAAGTACATACATAGCACAGCAGATACGTAAGCGAGGGATCTAGTAGGGCTGGATTCGGGGTCCAAGATATCCATTGAAGATCAGGGTGGGGAGTATGGCTTCTATTGGCTCGGGACTTAAAATGGGCAGCATCATAGAAATATCAACATCAACAGGCCCGACGTCCATCGGCTGCCATTGACGGCCCGGCAGTGGTCGGAAAAGGACGGCGCAAGGAACATTAAAATCGGCGCAAGTTGGCGATCCTCCCGCCGGGCTCTATAGCAATGCGCTACCGGGAGCGAACGGGCTATGCCTCGTGATGGTGGCGGCCCCTTTGCGACGATATCTTATTGTTCGTTCGGGGTTTATTATTGTTGGATGGAGCAAGGCATGGGGCCTATGGGAAAATCTGGGGTCTAGGAATGCAACTAAGACGACTTGGGAACCCACGCATGTAGCCGCCTATCCCACCACTGGCACCATCACTCAAGTTCGAGAGGCGACAGCTCCATGAACGCAGGCGGAAATGGGATGAGAAAATAACGAGGCGTCGGCTGTTACAAGCAATTGTGTAGAATGAGTGATGCTCCAAAACACGCACCCGTGACGGACAGCTCAAGTCGTGGTGAGCAGGTCTCTCCCCCGACGGAGCATCGATTGACGAGGGCCCCGCAATCAAGGAGACGGGGGATGACTAATCTCACCAAAGATAGGGCGGAACAGATAAGTGGAGGAGCCCACTTCTTTTCCCGATTTGGCGGTGGCGCCGGCAGCATGCTCAACTTCATCGCGTACCTGGCTGATTTTCTACCTTGATTCACCTCAACGTTGGCACTCATGCTGCACTTGGTTTGATCGGAAACGCGCAATCTAACCACCCAGACTGCTCCGCCGTACTTTCCGCATCATCCATGTGCTCTCTCAGATGCCTTGTCCGCCCCCTCGTCGCACGCCGAGCAGCCTCCCCCCCTGATGCGACGCGCTGAACAGATCCATCTGTCATCATCGAATCCATCAATCCTTTTTTGCTGAGAATCAATCAAAATGGCCCCTAGTCCTCGGACCCCGCGCCAGGCTGCTCTGAAAGCACCTCGCGGAGCCCGTTCTAAGTCGTCGCGTGCTTCTACTGACTCGCGACGACGCGAGCGGGACGCGAGCACCGCAGCTGCAACTGAACCCCCTCCAAGCGACGCCGCTATGTCCCAGGTGGTCCCGGCGGCGGCGGTCGCTTCGTTAACAAGGAGAAGAACGAGGAATCTGCAGGCCGATCAGCCCCAGCTACTGCGACCAACCCCCGATCCCGAGCACGTCAGAGCATGAACAACTCGGCAGCCTCGCCCTCCGTTTACCCCCGCCGAGAACGCAGCACCAGAACCAGAACCGCGACCCGAGCCGAACCTGACGACGAAATGCAGATCAGCTCAGCTGCGGCAGTAGCTGCTGCAGTAGTCCAAAGTGAAGGCTACAAACCAAGAGAAGAGCGAGGCTGGGAAGAGTTCCACCCCAACCTCGACATCGAAGCTACCTTCATGGTATTCCATGCTGATGATGTAGACGGCACTGCGAAACCCATGCCAGAAACTGGCGCCCTGAATGCCGCCTCAGGAACCCACAACGAGATCGGCAGTCCTATGAAGGATGGCAATGAGGCTGCTGGAAGCGCCTCGGCAGCTCTAGGCAGCGGCACACTACCATCTACGAGCACCCTTCCCGGTACACCATCCCGGCGACGGTCCGTCCGACCTAGGGATTCCTACTTTCCTTATCGGTCGGACTTCGGCGTGACGCCCAAGACGCCCAAGGTCCTCCCTATCTATAATCAAACACCCAAGGAACGCCTAGATCTGAAGTTACCCTCCTACCGCAAAACGAATCGCATCCTGCTATTTGAAAGCAAGAAGTTTGGGCAGGCGAGATACGTCGACAAGGCAATGATGAATGTTGGCTACCAAGAGAGCGACAACTACATTCGGCCAGATCGGCGACTAATCAAGGCCACTGATGCTAATGTGGAGGACGAAGCTGACCAGTCTTTGCTGCCGAGGCCAGACGGAGACTCTTCTGCACACGGGCACGCGCTCGGTCGTGTCGAGTACGATATGGACGAGCAAGATGACATGTGGTTAGAAGCATATAACGCGCAGAGAAAGGCGGTGGGGTGGAACCCCATTACTCGCGAAGTCTTCGAAATCACCATTACCAAAATCGAGAAAGAGTGGCATGCACTAGAGAAGAGGATACCCAAACCGAACCCCAAACCACCGCAGACTCACCGGCCTCGCTCTAGCTCAGCTGCGGCTGTTAATGGCGAGCCGCAGACGGGCGAAGAGCAGGATAGCAAATGTGCGATTTGCGACGACGGAGATTGTGAGAACACAAACGCCATCGTGTTTTGCGATGGCTGCGACCTGGCGGTTCACCAAGAGTGTTATGGAGTACCTTTCATTCCCGAGGGCCAATGGCTTTGTCGCAAATGCCAACTTATTGGGCGTGGCGTTCCGGTCAGTTCATTCTCATGTACACACATAATCGCTGAAATGCCATTATACTAACGCTTGCTTCCAGACATGCATATTCTGCCCAAACTCGGATGGGGCCTTCAAGCAGACAAATTCCTCCAAATGGGCGCATCTTCTCTGTGCCATGTGGATTCCTGAGGTTACTCTCGGTAACCACACCTTCATGGAGCCTGTAATGGACGTCGACAAGGTGCCCAAGAGCCGCTGGAAACTGACCTGTTATATCTGCGACCAGCAGATGGGTGCCTGCATCCAGTGTGGTAACAAGGCCTGCTACCAGGCATTCCATGTGACTTGTGCTCGTCGAGCTAAGCTGTTTCTGCGGATGAAGAACAGCTCTGGTGCCCTGGATGTGCTTGATGGCAGCACGAACCTCAAAGCCCTGTGTGACAAGCACTGCCCTTCCGAGTATGCCAAAGAGAACGATGTCTCGCACGCCACAAAACGAGCCAAGAAGTTTTACAAGAGAGCCATGAAAGATCGCATCTGGGCTAACAGCCAGGCGTCTGCCATGGCGATTGCCGCCACGCACCGGCAAGCCCTTACTGAGCATCCAGCTGATGAATCCCAAATGACTGGTGCCAAGCTATCAGCAGTCATGGGAGACCAGAAGAAAGGCCAGGCTGGGAAGTTCATCTGGAAGCTACCCTCGGGCGCACCAGTGATTCCACAGGCTGTCTTTGATATCGTTGAGTCGTCGTTACAGAGATTTAACTTTCTTAAGCGAAGGGAGTTTGTCGGCGATGCTTGTCGGTATTGGACCCTCAAGCGCGAGATGCGCCGCGGGGCAGCACTACTCAAACGACTGCAGCTGCAGATGGAGACGTTTTCGTCGATGGAGCTTACGCGGCGCAACTTTGCCGCCATGGGCCCTTCGGGCAAGGCTCGCTTATCTAGACGCATCGAATTCGCCGAGACACTCATCAAGGATCTTGAACAGCTCCAGGCCATGTCCCAACAAGTTGTCGAGCGTGAGCGTTTCAAGCTCGAAGCCGCCGAACTCGAACAGGACTTTGTCGATACCTGCTACTTCCCCATCCATAAGGCATTACCACCGATCGTAGAGAAAGCATTCACGTGAGTTGCCCTGTGTTTGTCATTAGAAATGGTTAAATGCTAAGTTGCTGTCCAGACTCGACAAGAATCTCTTCCGTGAGGGTCTGCTCAAGCTCCAGAATCGAGTGGAGGAGCGGCACTACACCACAACGCTTGCGTTTGCCCATGACCTCTGCGAGGTTGTTAATGTGGGCATTAATACTGAGCCGGAGCAGCAGCAACCGCCAGCTCCGGTTGTGATCGACTCGGTCGTTGCGCCTCAGACCAAATCAGATTTCTCCGACCATCGAGACCGCAAAAAGTTGGGGAAGCGGATATTGAAGCTTGTTCAACCGCAGCTCGAGGCAGCACTGCGCCTAGAAACCGAAATCACACAAAAGCTGGTGGAGAATCTCAAGCAAGAACTTGAGGGTATGATAGAGGCCAGCTTGGAGCTACGGCAGAACACAGGCTCGGCAACCACCGAAGGCGAAGCTAGCCAAGATGTCATTATGGTGGATGCCTCCAACGAAATCACGGTTGGAGAGCCGTCCAGCGAAGGGGCGGCTGAAGACTCGCAAGCGGACGTCGACATGGCCGAAGCCGAAGGCGAAAAGAACCCCGAGGCAGGGAACATCGAGGTCAACACTTCTGGCCTCGAAGAATCAGAAGAGACCAAAGCAGACGACGCCCCTGCTTCTGGGCCTCCTACTACAGAACACAAGGACGAGGATGCGCCAGAGAAAGAGGCAGCGCCTCACACTGATGGTGTGAAGGCATTAGATACACCGCCATCGACTAATGGATATGTTGCAGAGCCTCATCCGGTTCAATCTGGGCCGCCGACTCCGCCACAGTCCAATGGAAGCCTGGGAAGGGACCATGCCAACATTCTCGCAGATGGCGGTGTGCCATGGTACCTCAAGGGCTTCGAACCCGAGGGTACCTCGGCGTTGCAGGAGCAGTGGCCCGGCAAAGAGGCCATGCGGGGCCTGAGCGAGGAGCTGACAGAAATGGACGAGGATGAGCTGAAGGGTCTCGGGGTAGACTTCAGCATGGACGACGGTATCGACACGCCTAGTGCTAATGACGTGGCCAATACCGCCGCCACCACCACCGCCGCTGTCACCACCGAAACCAGTAGTAGTATCCTTGGCTCGGCAAAGAAGCCCGCGAAGGCGAAGAGGCGTAAGACAACTACCTACCCGGCGGAGATAACACATCTTGCGGCCGGTCTTCGATGTATTTATTATCAGTGGCTTGGAAGCTGGGTTTCCTTGGTTATTTTTGTTTCTTCTTCTTCTTCTTCTTCTTCTTCTACAGTTCTGGGGGAGAACGTTTGTTGTACGATGTGGCTACGTGTCGTTTCTCTCTCTCCCCCAATGCGGCTGTCTTTGACTTTTCCTTTTCTACATTCTTCTTCTCTTGCTCTTTTTCCTCCTAAGTAGCCGTGGGTCACGATCCTTAGTTTCGGCGTTCTGACTGGGGGAAAGAGCGAAGGGGGAGATATGGGGGTTCGTACAAAGCAAAACCGACCTGACGTTGAAGGTTACTACTATTTTTCCGTGTTTGCCAAGTTGACGCGAGCGAGAGAGGGAGAGAGTTACGGCGTTTGGCTGGGCGTTCATCATACAATGAGATATGCCCGATGCGCTCTAGTTAGTTAGGCTTGACTTGACAGTGGCCAGTCTGTCTTGGAGCTCAATAATCTATGTTTATTGCACATATATCATCACTGCCTTATATATTCTTTTCTAGAAGATGTCTAATGGCAATTAATGGGCAAGCACATGCGTAGTAAGGACGTTAGTATGCCACTTGAATGAAGTATTACGTTTAGGTTATTAAACTGAATACTAGATCCAAGTACCTTATTATCGTGTATGCGATATACTAGTGCTCGATACGGCCAAAAACTGACAGCTTACTCAATCAGCCCTTATAGCTCAGTGGTAGAGCGTTGCACTTGTACGGAAGCTGCGACCCTGGTTCTAACCAGGGAAGATTTGACCCGCAGGTTATGCAAAGGTCCGTCGTTCAATCCGGCGTGGGGGCACAATTTACTTTTTGCTCACCTTGCACGCTTTTGCGTTTTGGCCCGTGTACATCTATCTCCATCAGTTTAGCATATATTGTTGCCCTTTCATCGTTCTGCATTTTCATCGAGTTGGAGTGTAAATCATAACGTCCATTTTGTATTGTAGTTTTTGAGTAAGCATGGCTAACCTAGAAAGAACCTCTATCCAATAATAACACAACAGCAATTAACGAAGAGAGCGCCCCTTTCCTAGAAACCACTTTTGCAGTAAATACTCCTCTCCTGAATCCCCTCCTCACCTGTCATTCTCCCAAAACCGTAACAAGAGATTCGTACTCCAGCAAACAATAACCATCCTGTTTGTAATACATAAGCAACCTTTTCCCACTGCGTATAAAATATTTCTCTCTTTCAATACCTCCCCAGCTCGGTCGTTCCCCTCTAAGAGAAGACACCGTAGACCTTGCACTTGTCCGAGACGACGCGCTTGTTGACGTCAACGCAGTCCTTCATCTGCTGGAGACACTTGGTCTTGGCGCCGTCGTAGCTGTCGGTGAAGATGGCGGCGGTCGGGACGTACCCCGTGCGGCGGTAGTGGTAGCCACGAGGGTGCTGGCTGGTGGTGGTACCAATGAACACGCCCGCCGGGGAGTAGCCCAGGCCGAACGACTTGTCGCCGAACTTGCCCTTGGTGCGGCAGCCCTCGGCGTAGACGGACACGCACTGGTCGTACTGGGCGCGGCAGGCCTGCGAGCAGCCGTCGGCGCACTTGGGCCGTGTGAAAGACGCGCACTTGCGCGTGTCTACGTCCGTGTACAGCTTGAAGATGTTGCCGGCCCGGTAGTCCGCCTCGAGGTTGTTGCACGTCAGTGCCGGCAGGTGGATGCCGCCCAGGGGGCTGCTGATATCGTAGCCGTACTTGGTGTTCTTGGGCTGCTGGCAGATGCCCGTGGGCGTCGCGATGGGGCAAGTCCCGGTGGTGGTCTTGGCGGGTGGCGCCGTCGTCAAGGTGGTGGTAGCAATAGGCTTGGCCGTGGTAAGAATAGGCTTGGTCGTGGTAAGAACAGCCTTGGCCGAGGTCACTACGGCCACCACCTTGCTAGTGGTGCATGGGACAGTCATGGTAGTCGTGGTCAGCTCGAGCTTGCTGGTGGGCTTGACTGGGGGCCACGCCTTGGTGCAGCTGTCCTTGTTGCCGGCCGGCGACACCCTGCAGTAATCATGGACCTTGCCACACCACTGGGCGAAACCGTTGCAGTTCAAGGCGTCGGGGAGGCCGGCTTTCAGATAGCAGCCCGCTACGTTCACCGCACAGTGCGCCCAAGCATCCATGCACCCTTTGTTGTCCTTGAATTCGGGCAGGACGTAGCACCACTTACCGCAGCCGAAATCGCACTTGGGGGGCGAAACGACGACCGATGTGCACACGCCTGGGGCGGCTGAAGTGGTGCTCACCTTGAGCGTCGTCAACGGCGTGGTAGGTACTGGTGGGGACGAGGAGGGTATCTGGACAATCGGCGTCGAAGTGGTTGACACGGCCATCTTGGATGAGATGCTGACAATGGGGGTAGACGGCGACGCCACAGGAGTGCTAACCACGTAGCTGGAGGGAATGGAGGATGAGACGGGCAAAGAGGAAGGGATGTTTACTACGACGGTGGAAGTAGTGGGCGATGACGCCGGCGGGGTGGGCGACGTGCTTACGATGTAAGTCGACGTGGACGTGGAAGGAATGCTCACTAAAAGGCTGGAAGTCGTAGCCGATGATACTGCCAGTGTAGACGGGATGCTGATAACCTCGGTGGAAGTAGTGGGCGATGACGCCGGCAGGGTGAGCGACGTGCTTCCGATATAAGTCGACGTGGACGTGGAAGGAATATTCACAATGAAGCTGGAAGTTGTAGGCGATGATACCGCCAGGGTAGACGAGATGCTGGCAACCTCGGTGGATGATGAAGGAATATTGACCGCGTAGCTGGAGGGAATGCTCGGTGAGGATGCTGGCAGCGTTTCCGGGTTGCTGACGACTGGAGAAGACGAGGGTACGTTGACCACGACCGAGGTAGACGATGGCACGCTGATCGCTTCGCTGGAAGCAATAGAAGACGTTGACTCAGCTACGGTAGGCGCTGTGGGTGCACAACCCCCATATCCATATCCACCATTGCAGACAGGAGTCGAGGATGATTCTGGCAGCGGTGAAGAGATGCTGACGACCGGGGCAGACGATGGTACGTTAATCACGACCGGAGAAGACGAGGGTACTTTAATCACGACCGAGGTAGATGATGGCACGGTGATCGCTTCGCTAGAAGCAATAGGAGACGTTAACTCGGCCATGGTAGACGAGATGCTGATAACCTCGGTGGACGTCGAAGGGATGTTGACTGTGTAGCTAGAAGAGATGCTAGGCGAAGATACCGGCAATGTCTCCGGGGTGCTGGCGGCCGGGGTGGACGATGGTACGCTGATCGCTTCGCTGGACGCAACAGTAGACGTTGACTCGGCCATAGTGGGTGCGGTCGGCGCACAAACCCCATATCCACTATTGCAGACGGGAGTCGAGGAGGTGCTGATGACCGGAGCAGAGGAGGGTATATCGATGGCTTCGCTAGAGGCAATAGTGGACGTCGACTCGGCCACGGTGGGCGCGGTTGGCGCACAACCCCCATATCCAGCATTGCAGATGGGAGTTGATGATTCTGGAGGCGGCGAAGAGATACTGATAATAGGAGTAGAGGATGGTACATCGATGGCTTCGCTAGAAGCAACAGTGGACGTTGACTCGGCTATGGGCGCGGTTGGTGCGCAACCCCCATATCCATATCCACCATTGCAGACGGGAGTGGAGGATTCTGGCAGCGGGGAAGGAGTGCTAAGGGCCGGAGTAGAGGAGGGTACATCGATCGCCTCGCTGGAAGCAATCGTGGACGTGAGACTGTTGACAGTGAAGGTCGAAGGCATGGGCGAGACGCTGTAAGTGACCGGAGGAGGTCCCGGCGGCTTGTATCCGCACGGCTGGGTGCACTCCAGAGACTTGGCCGAGTAGACGTTCTGGCGGTTGCGACCACCGCACATTTCGCCGGACGCGCCATTGCAGGGCATGTTGCACTCGCTGGAGTCGACCGAGGAGACTCCGTTACCGAGGACGACACCGCAGTAGCATTCACCCGCGAACTCGGTTGCGGCGTAGGGGAAGCCGCCGGCCAAACAGCTCTGCATGCAGGCCTTGGTGGTCAGGTTGCTGGAAGACAGGCTGTCCTGGCGGAAGAAGACTGGTCGGCCGTTGCCGTCGTCGGTGTAGCAGCCCAAGGAGGTGTAGGCACCCGTGGTCTGTGCCGTGATATCGGGAAACGTGGTGTCCTTGTAGATGGCCACGCTAGAGTCACCGCCACAGGTTTCCGAGTTGTTGCCGGCGCACTTCAGGTTGCACATGCCGCTGTCGACCTGGGGTCTGTTGATGGTCTGGCCGCAGTAGCAGCTGCCGATCCAACCCAGGGCAGCATACGTGAAGCCGTTGCCTATTGCCGAAGAAAGCCGTGGTCAGTATATCAAGATATAAAACAGTGCCAGCAGGGATACTCATGAACATACCCTTGCAAGTAGAGATACAGGACTCGGTGGTCATGGTATAGGCGTCCATGTTCATACGCTCCATCAGAGCGCCTGGCTGGCCGTCCTGGCCATTGTCGTAGCAGCCAAGCGAAGTGAAGGGCTGGTAAGAAGCTGCACAGGCGGGAAGGTTGGGATACCAAGCAGATACGTGGGTAACGAGTGTAACGGCGGCAAGCGCCAAGGCAGACTTGTAGGAAGACATGGCCTTCTACGGGAGGAAGAGGGTCAACGAATGAAACGTAGAAGAAACCAGGACTGCTGCAAAGAAGGACTGAAAGAACGTGGTGCTGCTGAGTATGGATTCCACATCTTGGAACGAGGAAGCAGACGAGCCCATATATAGGCGATATTCAAGTTGAACATGTCGCTGCGGCGCAAGGTTCGGGATACTGCCTGCCGATGGCTGGAGGTGATATTGTGACATGCAGCCCGTCATCAGGGCCTACGACAAGTCCATGGTCTGGAGGGCGTTTGGAGCAGCCATGCGTCAGCAAGCATGCAAAGATGTGGTCCCACGGCAGACGCCCCGAGTAATCAAAGCTTAGTTCTCACAGAGATGACCAGGGGCGTATTGTACTGCTTTGCAGAGCAGGCTGCTATTCTCGACATCATCACCAAGACGGGATGCGAGTGTAGGCAGGTAAGAATGTGAAGGCCCGGGATAAGCAGTACCTGCGTGCGGGCCCCACATGCAAGCCACGCCTACCAGATGCACCACACCGGGTCCTTCTTCGTAGTAGCCGGACTTTGTCGAAATACGAAACAGCATAACAACAACACACCCGCGGAGAAGAGGAATCGCTGGCTTGTTTGGTAGCAGAAAGGTGACCCTGACGCAGCCACGTTATTTGCCTCTCTCCAGTCCGAGTAGGTACTTAGCTAGAATACAGTTCACCTTTTCCACACTAGCCACGATGCTAACAAATGCCACAGAAGTTTCCCGGGGACGGCGCCTATACCCCCTTCCCTCTCACTGTGGCCTATAATTATACGCACAGGCTCCTTTGGTGCCACACACAACCTTACGAATGAATAGCGGGGGCTTCTCATCTTGCTATCTGTCTGTGCTGAACCTTCTCACGACTGGCTGCATGGGAGCTGTAGCTTCACCTGATATGACCCTAAATTCGACCATTTGCTGACATCGAAGCGAAGCTGTCGAACATCCCATCTACACGGCTCATTACGCTTGCCCATTTGCTTTTGCTTTCTGCGGCACCGTCAGGACGGCTTGGCCCAAGACCGAACAAAACGAAGAAGGCTATATCCCGTGTTTACAGGGCGCGGCAACATGACGTCGGTGCTTAGGACTCGCTTCTCACTGCCTTTGGCGTCGTTCCCCCACTTGCCGTCGGCCAGATCAAGTTAACTAAGAAGTACAAGTACAAGTATAAGTCAGCGAGACCAAGGCAGTCGAGCATTGCATTACAGCGTGGCTGAGATATCAACTCTGTCCCCTGACTAAATGGGATGCATACCTCACGTTAGCAGGGAAGAGGCTGCTGGCGCTTCGTCCTTCATCACAGCTAGATTGGAGAGACACAGTACTTGAGCATGCAAATTTTAAGTAAAACGAGTAACCGAGAGAGAGAACCCCCCATTGCGGGTGGAATCCCATGTATTTATTATGATGCGGAGATCACTTGGCAGAACCTGGCAAAGCTGACAGACGCACCGCCCATCGCCAGTCTATTCTGACTTACGCCTCCATGTCCATCAACATTCAGTAGACTGTGGCGACCGGGCAAGGCAACAAAAGCATTTCGGAGACGTCGTTCTCATTATCAACTTTTAGAAATACACAAAGTGCAACCAGGACCAGACCCCAAACTCCGAAGTGATGATATCCTTCATTCCCCTAAAGTCTACTGCTTATCCCGAAGGTGGCGAGGCACATATTTGCCAGGGGCCGCAGACGCACGAAGCGGCTCGGCCGGAGGCGTAGTGGCCGGCTCCTCAGCACGGCGAGGAGCAGGGCCAGCGCCTGAAGCAACACGGCTGGGAGGAGCGCTATCCCGGCTGGGAGCGCCACCTGACGCGGCCTTGGCAGCCTCTCGCTCGCGCCAGGACGGCTTTCCACCCGCAAGGTTAAGGCGGGGTGGACCGGCCGAAGGACGATCGCCGGTTGGTCGGTCGTTGGAATCGGGACGGTCCATGGGGGAAGCCGTGCGGACAGGCAAATCGGCAGCAGCAGCCGCAGGGCGTCCCGAGGACTCTCTCTCGCGCCACTTGCCTGCTCCAGGAAGGTTGAGCGCAGGGCGGCGACTGTCTGAGTCGGTCCGCTCCATGGAAGCAGGTTCGCGTCTGGGAATGGAAGCAGAGGCCTTCTCGGCATTGCGTCGGGCCATAGCCTCTTCTTCTCGGCGAGCCTGAAGCGCCGCCTTCTCGAGAGCCTCTTGGCGATCCTTCTCTCGCTGCTCCTTGAGCTTCGCCATCTCCGCACGCTTGGCTTCGGCACGCTTCTCTGCCATTTCCTTCTCCTCGGCAGCACGCTCCTCGGCCTCCCGTAACTCGCGCTCCTTCTCCTCGCGCTCCCGCTTCTCGCGGAGCTTTCTCTCGCGATATTCCTTCTTACGAGCGGCAATCTGTCTCTCGAGTTCTCTCTCGGCGTCACGCTGACGCTTCTCAAACTCGTCTCGACGACGCTCCTTCATAGACTTCACGTAAGTCTCGTACTGAGGCACCAGGCGTTCGAGTCTGTGCTTGAGCTCGACGCTCTCCTTATGCTTGGCCTTCGACTCGGCAAGGGTGTCGGTCTTCATTTTCTCGTAAGCAGCAACATCATGGTCTCGTTGCTTCGCGTAATCTTCGGGGAGTTTCTTAGCCTCCTCCTTGCGGAAGGCTCGCTCAAGATGATCAATGCGCTTGCCGGTAATGCGGAGCTTCTCATTGACATCGTTCTTCTCACGTTCCAGTTGAGCCAGCTTCATGGCACGCAGGCGGTTGGTATCAAGATCGTCAAGATTCTCAATATCAATGTCAATGGCATTGGGTCCGATCTTGAGGTCGGCAATCTGCTTCTTGAGTTCTTCCTTGCGGACGCGTTCACGTTCGTCGCGGAGACGCTTCTCCTCACGTTCCTTCTGTTCCTGAACAAGGCGTCGCTCCTCAGCCTCGGCCAGGGCCTGCTCCTGGAGTCTCTTCTGGCGAGCCTTCTCCTTCTCCCTCTTGGCATGGAGCTCTGAGGCCTCCTCCTTACGCTTCTGAATGATGTCCTTGCGGAGCAAGATTGCGTGGTGTTCTTCATCAGCGCCAACCTTGGCTCGGGCAAGGGCAGCATCGTGGGCCTTCATACGAGCCTCGTTGTAGGTGGGATCGATGTAGAAACAAGTAGTGTGAAGGCACTTGGCCAGGCGGACGAGCTGGGACCTGACAATCTCCGAGGGGGTGTTTTGCAGACGCTGGACAGTGCCGGTTTCACTCTCGGCAGAGCCACCAGCAGAGCCAGCGTGGGAGGCCTTGGAAGAAGAGAAGACATCGGTATCGAAGCTGAGCACACCTGTAGCATGATCCATGCGAATGGATAAGTCTCCCTTCTTGTTTCCATTCATGATGAACTTCTCAATAGTGCCTCGGCTGATTTGGTAGGGGTCAGGGAACTCGGCAAGGCTCTCAACAAAGCTGAGGTCCACAGTCTCATACACCTGAGACAGCTGCTGGAACAGACGGGTGAGAATAACCTGCTGCAAAGGCAAAATGTACTTCTCCATCTCAGCATCAGCGCCAATCTTGGCGAGAATGGGAGAGATCTTTTGGCAGATGGAAAGAGGATGGAAGTCGACCTCGAGGATATTGTAGAGGTCGCGAATCTCGGGGCGTGCTCTCTTCAGGAGGGACTTGGACAGTGCATCCCGGAAAAGAACAGCACGGGTAGGGGCTGAGGACATGCCCAACAGGTGTGTAAGACGGGAGTTCTTGTTCTTGCGGGCCTCATCGAAATCAACCATGGCGCCCCGCGATCGCGAGGTGCTAATGACGGGAATGGAGAGAGCTGACAGAAGCACGAAAGAAGCAGCCTTCTGGAGATCGGCATCAGTGGCGGAAGGGTTTTCAGACTTCTTGCTCTGCCCGGTAGCTACCAGCATGGCAGACTGGCGGAGAAGGTTGTAGTATCTAGACCAAGCAGCAGCATGGAAAAGGTAGTTCTCGCCGACGAGGAAAATGCGAGTGAGCTTCTCATAGTAGTTGGCCATCATGATGTTCTTGGCAGGCCTCTTGCTAAGGTTAAGCAGGGTGTGGATATCTTCGACACTTCGGAAAGCCTCTTGCCAGAGTTCAAGCTCAACTGCAACGTTGAGCTGCTGGAAACGGGTCTCGAGGTGGCGCTGCAGAGTATCCGGGTCGTTCAGGTTGATGGCATGCATCTGCGACGAGTACTTGGCCGCCGTCTGGACATGGTTTCGCAACAGCTCGCAAAGTCGGCGGAACTCGGTCTTTCGTGCGTGCTTGAGGCAAAAGTCGAAAGCCTGCATAGCAGTGCTCTGATACAGAATCTCGAGTCGGGCATTGTTACGCAAGATGTCCAGGACGGTCCGGTACGCCTCCCACAAGAACTTGAGCCAAGGGGTGATAATGGCACGGTCAGTGCGGTCCTTTGATTGTTCGCTGGATACGGTGGCGAGCAGGATGGACTCGGGAGTCTCGGTCGCTTCGAGATCGTCGATGTTGGCAGACGTTTCTATAAGCTCATCGGCCTTCTGCTGAGCCACAGTGACCTTCTCGACGGCGAGCTCGATGAACTTCTTGAGGATAAGTTCGATGGTGGCAACATTTGTGTTCTGGGCGATGTTCTTGTACGAGTACAGAGCATCCTTGGCAACCTTGCCCTTCTTCTGGTCGACAGAGAGCTCGACCAGGAGCATCATAACGGGCTCAAGGGAGGCGATGGGAACATTTCGAGAGCGCTTGGAGGTGACATGGTCGTGGAGGAGCGTCAGGGCAGCCGGGGCTTGGCCGACACCAATGAGCTCCTGTGCTCTCTTGAGAACATTCTCAGGCTTTTGGTGCGGGGGAGGCGGCATCGTGGCGATGATTTGCTGTTGTTGCCAACAGATGCCGACGAGATGTCTGGTTGTATGAGGGGCTTGTAGTGTGAAGAGAATTTGTGACAACAGAATAATCTTGTGGGTAGGTTTGGCAAAGCGCGGGTGCGGGGCTGCCTGGGCTGGGCTCGTTTTTTCCGCTTAAGCCCGGAGATGTCCCGGCTGACCAGCCAAGGAGGGGGCCGAAGGGGGGAAGAGAGAATCACGTGAACCTTACCTAGAACACTATGTAACACCTCTTAACACCGCCGACTACGCCAAAGCCCATTCAACACCAACAGACAATGGCTCTAAATGCTGCAGAGGATCAAGTACTACTGAAGGCGATATTGATATGCTAATCAAAGCGGCCCCAATGACTAAGTATGTAGGTATCGAGACTTGTGTCTATCTATGTAGGTATGTGGCAGAATTCGATGGTAGCTACCTCCTATGATGTACCGAACTTTTGTCAAGATTCATATCATCCGGATAATGATGAAATGATACGAAATGACGAAGGCTTTGGGCTGCATAGAGAGGCACTGACCAAGGACTGGAACAAGCACCCATAGCATAGGCACCGAAAGCGGGTTGTTTTTGTATGTAATTACATCAGCCCAACATATTTGCGATAACCAAAAGGCCATTTTGCTGGCAATGCGTGCAGCAGATACTACTCGCTTGCAATATTTATCGCATGGCATTTCCAGGAAGCACGAGGCAGAGGGCGGCGTCCTTTCTACTCGAGGTTAAAATGAGCTTATTGATGGGTTCGTCGTCCTGCTTGCTGATCCTAAAGCAAGTGCTTAGGTTAGGCGCGAGCGCGAGGACACCCATACCGATGTATGAACGTATCGTTGAATGGGCAACCAAACCAGTCTACTTATTGGTCCATATACCATACCAAGCTCGGGTATGATTGAATGCTGTTGAACGAATTGCATTGAAGCAACAACCTGCGCTTTGGAATATGTGCTACTGTAGATAGGAGCTGGTAAAGTTCTGCCTATTCGACCAGCTATCGCTGCGTCGGATATGTGGAGAATATCTTTGATAAGCACTTGGCTATTCCACCGCCAGTGTGTGCGTACTTTAGGTACTATGCATGTTCATCTCGTTGGAGAGGGGCCATCGGAGTCTGGAACTCCCCAACATTCGCGAGGTTGATACATCAACGCAGTGGAATTATGTAGACCTTTGGCCATCGTCGTCGTCGAACGAGCAAGCTCATACATATCAATCAGTTGCTGTGGTCTGACGACCAACAGGGAAGTACCTGTATGTTGACCCTCGAGTTGATACACCTGTAGAATAGAACAAAACCACCAGCCCCACCGAAACGATACCGGCTGTCCTGCTTGCTTCTCGAACTTGACACGGATGTTGTGTCTTGACTGGATACAAGTACTCACCAAGGCGTTGAACTGCTTGGCCTGAGCAATGCGGGGATTGACCTCGATTTGAGACAACGCAGGTTCACGATGGGGGCACCGCCGACTTATATATATCTACAGTACATGTACCTGTAACGCCCCAGGGAAGGCCCCTATTCGGACGATGGCTATTTCCAACATTGAATGCAGTCGATGAATGTGGCCTATGCGCTGTTATTAATGTTATTCTGGGTTCGACGGGGAGAGATCGGACGAGAAACCAAGGAGAGTGCAATGGGAAAAAAAAATCAGACAACCCGGGTTGCCGGCAAAATCTACCTTAAGTTGACCTAACCCATATGAAGATTATGTAGCAGGTAGATTAATACGACTGTACATCCATCAGCCTACATCAATAGCGACCTGTGCTAGAAAAACAGAGGTGATGGCCGTTGCGAAATAGCACGGCCTGTTCGTAGTGTCCAGCCACTACTATTGCTTGCTAGAATGGAGACCAGAGAGACGGGCAATTTCCCAGAGCTGCAGGCCCCCGTAGACCCCCCGGTACACCGTAGCACTCTAGCCCTATCCATTATCAGTCCGCATTGCGACCATTGACCATTGGCAGGCATGGGCAAAGGAGGAATATGAGGAATAAACCAATCCTATCGCCCCTGGGTGCTAGGATCAAATTTCCAGAACTGCCCAGTCTTTATTAGCCCCCCCCTCCCCGGGTACAGTACATGTACTGACCCTGTCTGGCCCCTGTACTGACCCTGTCTGGCCCCCGTTTGGCCTTAGCTTCTGCAATGCGCCCGTCCAGTCCACCTCTCTTTTTCTCTTCCCCCGTACCTCCCAGGTAGGGCACTCGTACCTCTTTTCCTCCCTCACATTGTCACTTTGTCGCAGCTTCGACAATCGCGCGCTCCCTTCTATTGTCGTCGTCTCAGAGCATCGAGCCTCTCGTGGCCTTGTCCGGCGAATTCATCCATCAACGACCTCAGTCGTCTAATTCTGTAAGTTTTCTTTTCCCCTTTTTCCCCCTTTTCCCCCTTGCGAAATGGGCAATCCAGAGAGTCCAATCGGAGTTCGGTATGCCACCTGAAGGACACAAATGGCCACACGGTTTGCCTCGCTTGGCGTGGTTACGGCTCCGAAGGGGGGATTGCACAAGTTAGAACAGAAGCGTACCTGGGAAGCGACAAGAAACAGGCAGACGGCTCGTACAGCTCAGCATCGACGCGGCAGAGTCCTACGAATGGATCGACCAATGTCACGACGCACCATCGCCAACTTGCCCATTGCCTCTCTGTTCTCAAACAAATCAAAAGCCCAGCAAAAAACAAAACAAAAACAAATAGTCATCATCGTAAAAAATGGCAACTAACCGACCATTGCATGCAGCTTCTTCTTCGCCTGCTTCATCCCAGAAGCAATCTCATTTCCGCCGTCAACAAACCACTCGTTCTTCATCCTCGACTAGTAGAGCTGGTCCGAGCTCCGACCCGACGCCGACACCAGCGCCAGTAGCAGTTCCTGCACCTCCGCTTTCCCATCAACCTAATCCTCAATACCCTTCGCGGTTTGACTCTCGACCCCAATACCGGAGCGACTCCAATTCCTCGACCACTTCCAGTATCATGCCTCAGTACACCTCCCGGGACGTCGGCGATCCTTCGCAAATCAAGAAGAACAAGCAATCAATGGCTGATCTCAAGTTGCGACGCCTGACGGAGCTTAACAGCCGTCTGCGAGAAGACCTTGAGCGAGAAAGAATCCCTGTTTCGCAGGCTTCCAAAAGGTAATTCGCGAAAGCACACCGCCGCCTCGTGGTAATGATTCAGCAACTAATTGATCCATGATAGTATCATCGCATACTGCAACAGCACGCGTGACTACATGGTGCCTTCAGTATGGGGGGCAGTCCCCAGGGGCGAGGACCCCTATGCGCCACAGCAGAGTGGAGGATGCTGCTCGGTCATGTAGAGCCATGACTGAATTCAGACACGTCGGAGGGGACGGAGATCGAAGGGGCGACGCAGTCATCCTAGTCTTACGCCGCGACGAACAGCAACAAGAAGAGCAGGCAGGCTACTATTGTATTTTGATGAGCAGGGAGTGGGTGTGGACTGCTCGACCACCTACGCCAGAACCCGTCCTCGGCAGGCCAAGCCAAGCGCGGCCACGATGGAAGCAGACGGATAATACCAAAAGGAGCAACAGCCGCGGATACCCCAAGGAGTTGAGGAGTGAGAGTTGAATGCCTATGGAGATTCAGGGGAAGCTGGCACATTTACGATAATCAACCAAGTTTCCTTTTGCTACGATGTATGTATTTCAGAGGGTTGGATGGGCCAAAAAGCGCCCGCCCATTGCAAACCGCAACAGAGGCAGGCCATTCGGGAAGCTCTTGAGCATTGTATTACTTTTAGTTCCGGCCAGTACTCTCTTTCTTTTCGACTTTCTTGAATCAATGAGCAAAAACAAACTCGTGAACAGCCGGCCCACGATGGTTTGCCACACCCTGAGCGCTCCCTCCCTTGTATGTGACTGCAACTCGTTCCATTGGATGCGATGATATCTTCAGTACGGCACAGCATTCGTTAGGTTGACCGGCAAGGTCGGTTATCGGTTCCCACGGAGATGCTATATTTGATTGATCAGTCTAAACGAGAGTGGGGGATTATGAGAGTACAGTAGATGGATCGGTCCTCGGTTGATCCTCCACTGCGCACACATTATTGGACGGCAGAGGCCTGGCAATTGCTCACGAACTGTTTAGCCTGGTCCGAGTTAACACTTGACAGGGGGCTCGGCAGAGGATTCACCTGTCGTGACGCCGAACGTAAGATGAACTGCTGTCACGGATCCTGTGACGGAATCGCGAACCCGGCCGACCCGCGGATGGAGATTGAGCGGACGTAATTCATACCGACACCGTGGTAAGCATGGTCCTTGAGTAGGTAGACATTACACAGTCTTCTAATTCATAAACGATATGCAAACTCTCGAATTGATGCATTGCATTGCGTTGGTACGGTCATTACGAAATTACTCTGATGAGTTGCAGAGTCCCCGAATTGGCGAGTCCCACTCCTCCAGGCTGTCCTTGGTGCTGTCACTTTTGTTGTGTGTCACGCCAATTCGGTAGCATCCGTAGAATTTAAACGTTGCATGACGCAGGTGGTGCACATCTCTCTTTCCCACAAACCAGTTCGGATCCGAGACTGTGGATGACGCCATTCACCATTAGCCCCCTTTGGAAGAACCAGGTTGTCGAATCTGCGACGCGCAATCTACGTGCATACCTCTCTACCTTGAGAGAAATACAACCATAGGAGAGAGAGAGAGAGAGAGAGAGAATGGCTGAAATAACGACCTCCTCCTCGGCTCCCGCGTCAGGCCCCGCTCCGTCTGCGTCTGCTGCGTCTGTGTCTGCGTCTGCGTCTGGTAGCAGCCGTCATCTGTCCAACCCCGTGCTTCCCCGGGTAACAATCCGCTTCTGTACGCAATGCAAGTGGATGTTGAGAGCTGCCTACGTAAGTTTCATCTCTATACTACCTCGCGTATTACCATCGTCACCACCGCTAGCTAGACAAGCTGCTCCTTTTCTATTGGATGCGGCTACGGATTCCGTGACCCCCTCGACACCCCGTCGTCCGCCCCTACTACCATACTCCCCCCACATACACAAGCCCGCCTGACCCCTTCTTAAACTTTCCGCAAAACCCCTTGGCCCACGCCCCTCCCTCTGACTTCTGCTTCATGACGGACGGGAACTCGAGAACTGACCACCTCACTCACGCTCACCCACCGACCAGTATGCCCAGGAGCTTCTCTCGACCTTCTCCACGGGCCTCGGCGAGGTGGCCCTGCAGCCCTCGACGGGCGGGACCTTCATCGTCGAGATCCTAGCGGCCGTGACCACCCCCACCAGTGGCAACGACGATGAGAACAATGCACAGCAGCAACAAGGAGGCGCGGCTGCCGCCGCTGCTACCAGTGTCGCCGCCACCACGCAGCATCGTGTGCTCTGGGACCGCACGGTGGACGGGGGCTTCCCCGAGACCAAGGAACTGAAGCGCCGCGTGCGAGACGTGATTGAGCCCAACCGAGACCTGGGCCACGTCGACCGTGACCACGCGAGGAAGGCGGAGCCTGCTGCTGCTGCTGCTCCCGTACCTGCACCTGCACCTGTACCTGCAGCGCCGCAAGAATCGATCTTGACGTCGTCTTCTTCGTCGACCCCAACAGTCGTTCGAGATACTCCACGCCAGGGGCAGTCGCATCCGCGGATGCCGGTGAAAGAGGCCGACCCTCCCGCCTCAACCGCCCCAGGAAACGTAGATGGAAAGGGCGCGGGAGCAGCAGTATGCGAAGACTGCCAGTAGAGGTAGATATCTACTAAGGAGAAAGATAGGGACGAAGAGAAAACAAGGCGCCGTGGTGTGAGTGGTGGCCAACCACGCTTGCTCAGGGGCTCTTCCTCGCCCAAGCCTTCCTTGCTTGGTCTGGGGCCCTCAAGCAAGGGATGGGGAAAATCAGCACCGGCCCTGTGTAAGGACTCTCGCGCCTCCGGCGTGGTGGTGTCTTCCGAATTTGTAAGGCATACTATATCACACCCTTCAGGAGCACACTCTTAAGAACTCTCGACGACTCAGGCCTATAGGAATGAATCGGATAGCTCAGTGACGGCAGACAAGTAAAGTTGTATACAGTCACTACTTTCCACGCCCTCGACATAGGACACAGGAACAACCAATCCTTCTAAGGATAGTCAACCAGGTAGACATCACGTAATACTATGACTAACTGTTGACTAGACTGTACAAAAGCAACGGGCTATATGATGTCTTACAGCTTTGGAATGTAGAGCAATTATTAAAAGTGCTTCAGCAAGACTAATAATGATTGAACTCACCTTAGAAAGATGGCCCCTTTACAATAGACATGGGGTTCACCCACTTTCACAAACCCAGAAATAGCATACATAGGTACCTACTGAGCGTGACCGAGTAACTACTAGAAGCATATACGGTCACTGAGCGCTTGGTAAAGAATGCGCTAACTACGTGAACGAGGCAATCAAGAAATAGCTGCCTAGACAAGCCCATGGCGCTGTAATGCCTCGAAACTCGATCATTCCCTCTAGTGCTGATGCACTTCGCACAGGGGCGTATTGGCAAAACCTTGCTGATCGACCAGAATTCCAGTGTGGGTACGGGGTGAGATTTTCTTGGAAGATCTATTACGCCCTGGCCGGAAACTTACCCATTTTGCATTATAAATGCATTAATAACAGGCTTATAAAATAAAGGTGAACAACGGTCCAGATTAGTTGCAAGAAATTATGCTCGGCAGTCACACGTTGGCAAAGGTAAGCAGAAACAGATGAGCACGATGCGGAGATATTTGGCCGGGGGAAAACAAAGCACTCGGGACTGTCCTTCAACGCTTTCAGGTACACATGGGGTGGCGAACACTGAGACGCTCGTGACGTTTCCATAATACGAAAAGCCTGGTTTTATTTGTTTTCGCGTAGTAGCAACATTCATCATCAACACGACCGTCCAACCCATTCATAAGAGGTGACGTCCTTGGCGTCAGGGAGGCCGCGGGGAAGGAAGACTCCTCGTTGTCGTCGTAAGAGGTGTGATTCGTGGCATTATACTCGGACAGATTGTATGGAAGAAACGACTCGGGTTCGGAGTTATTCGGAGCCAGATTAGGCCAGGTACCGGAAAAGGGCCCCTTGTTCATCGATTCGGTGTGTTTGAGAGTAGCTTGTGGCAAGCATGGCGGGTGTGATCGATCATCGACGGCCGAACCTAAATAGAGGAAGTTCGTATGAATTATTTTCACATTCAGGGTTTGGATTTGGTGCGGGGAGTCGCGAAACTGCTACCTCCGAGGCCGCCAACGTACTTTTGTTTCTTCTCGGCTGGTTTGAGAATCTATGGTGCAAAGTTGGGTTAGCTGTAATTCAGGAGTCAAACATGCTTTGGGGTAAACAAACCTGGAAGGAGCACAGCAAGCTCTCGTCGACACTCATCATAGCACCGGCATTGTCAAATTCTCCGCAGTAGTTCGGCGCGCTGAACAGGGTGACCAGCTGGCGCTTGGAAAAGAATTCGTAACCATCCTCAACAACCTGGTGAGCTCGGCAAATGAGATCCATATCGTGCTTCTGCAGGAAGCGAGAGACGACATCAGGACCAAAAGTGAACGATACACCACGGTCATTTTCGCTCCAGCCAGTGATGTCCTTGTCAGGGTCAGACCACAGCAGGTCACAGAGAAGACCACAGTCGGGAATCTACAGTTGCGCATTAGTACAATCCAGGCAACTACGCGCGAATTTGCGTTCGGAGCCAGAAAATGAGGGCTACTTACATCCGTGGGACGCATGACGCGGCGGATCTGCTCCATGGAGTTCAGATCCGGACTCAGGCCTCCGTGCATTGTGAAGATCTTCTCGTCGATGATAGCGGCGATAGGAAGGCAGTTGAAACAGTCCGTGAACGTCTTCCATAACTTAATGTTGTAGCGGCGTTTGCACTCATCGTAGAAGCCGTAGATGCGGTTGATGGAGGCACACTCGTGGTTGCCACGGAGAATGAAGAAGTTTTCCGGGTACTTGATTTTGTACGCCAGTAACAAGCAGATGGTCTCCAGAGACTGCTTGCCTCGATCTACGTAGTCGCCGAGGAAGAGGTAGTTAGCTTCCGGAGGGAAGCCACCATACTCAAACAGACGTAGCAGGTCATAGTATTGACCGTGGATATCGCCGCAAATCTAGAACATGGTGAGTAACCAAATCTGCCATTGGACCTCACTTCACCTCAAGACATACCTTAATTGGAGCCTCGAGCTCTAACAAGATCGGCTGGCTGATGAAGATCTCCCTAGCCTTCGTGCACAGATAGCGGATCTCGGTCTCCAAAAGTTGAACCTGCTTGCCAGGTCGGCTTCCGCGAACCTCCAGAAGGCGGTCGATAATGGAGTCCAGGTCGACGTCGTGTTGGTCCGCCATCTTAAGTCCTTCGCCTGCCAGGGATATGGCCAAGATCGCCTTGTCGTTGATAGGGAGTCAGGGCAGCAGAGGAAAAAAAGAAGGGGGTCGGTGTCGGGAGAGGTTACTACAGAGCCCGAATTAAGGACGATGCACTTCTCTGGGCTAAAGGAAAGAGTCAATTTATTAGTTTCGCATTCAATCGAGAAAGGTCCAGAAACAAAAGAGTGAGAGTGAGTGGTGCATCTGATCCTCTAGGATCGATCATGTCGATACAAAACTGGAAGAGGAAGTAGCGTGGTGGGGAAGAGGGGATGACGCTGGGAGGTGGATTACGAAGGCGGCTACTGCAATGGGCGAAAAAGTGCAACCTTGGTACCAGCAGGTAGGTATTGGATTCGGATGGCAACTCACGGGATGAAGTGATCACAGCCGGTGGCAGACCTCGCAATGAGTGCCCGCTGTTGGAAATTGGTATACTTGCGCAGACACGCCGATTTCACAACTTCTGTCTTGAAGTGATGAGAACAAAGAGCGTCAAAAAAGCGTGGCGCGATGTTGACAGTCAGTTTCGTCGCCTCGGTTTTTTTTTCTGGCTCTAGGGGCCTTTTGTCTGCCAATTCTAGTGATGGGCAATCGTCGAAGAAGAAATCGTCAGATCGATCAGACGGAGGGTAAAACAGCTAAACCGTGGATAGCGACGTAAAATCGCTAGTCGCCGTCGTCAAGTCGGTCACAAGACAAGGGATGTTGTCTTGTAGAGCCGGAGAGTGGGAGGTAAATGGTGCTGTGTGTGTGGACAGACACCTGATTCGCCTGGTACTGGTGAGTTGATGAATGTCGTAAAGATGAAGAGCAGTATTTTTGTTGGGGCGGGCGCGTTGCCAAAAAAAAAAAATTTTGAAATGAAAAAAAGTGACTGTTGCTGTCTTGATGGAATGAGATTCCAGAAAGCAGCCGTCAGGAGTGCGAATATGTGTGAGTGAAAAGTGCGGTTCGTGTATCGCCTGCCAACAGGTTGTTGGAAAAACAATGGGCAGTCTTCTTCTAGTCAAGGGCGGTCGGTGGGAATTTGGTCCCAGAGGATGCCGACAAGGCAAGAACGTCTCTTTTTCAAAACAATCGAGGAGGGTCGTCGTTTGCGCACAAAGGCAAGCTCACCGCGTCAAGAAGGGTTTCTTCTCAAGTCAAGTCTTTATGAAGTCGCCGCAGAGATACAGAGAGGACAGCAAAGTGTCGTCGGTCGCCAGAGTCGGAAGAATGCTCGCCTGTTGTGAGGTTTGTCGCGGGGTCCAACTTTTCGCTTTTTGGAGAGAAGGAGAAAAGAGGATTTAGGAGGACCAGACTTTCGGGCTCAGGTCAAGTCAGGATTTGATCCAAACGTCAGAAAATTGTTCGGGCCTTTGCTTTGCTGAGTGGACTTTTTGGGGGAGGAGACGGGGGACCGGGGGACCCGTTGGGTGGTGGCCTAGGCAGACAAGACAGCCAGCCAGACAGCAGAGGGAGGAGGAGGAGGAGGGTTTCTCTTGGTACAACCTCTCTCGATTCGCAGCTTTGCAACCTTTTGATCTAATTCCTGCTGCGCATTTCTGCTGATTATTGATCCTTATAGGCAATCTATTCCTTCCTGTCTGAATGTACATGCACGGAATATTTCCATGTCGGCGCCTGTGTTACTTCTACCTACAGTAACATCATCAATAACAGCACGTCGGTGGCAGTTTATACCTGCCGACTTCCATGCCTACCTGGTCAACTAGTACAGTACATGCACGTATCTGGACCTGCTCTGGCCTCGACCTCTCTCGATTCATTGTTGTTTGTCCCTTTTCTCTCTCTGCCAACGCCTCGCCCCTTCCACTAAAAGGCCGTAAAACCGAGGAAGCTACCTGGCCAGGGCGCGCGGCTTGCAGCGAAAACCAGGGGGGGGCAGACTTTCAGTTACAAGTTTCATCGTCCTCATTGGGCAGGCAGAGGCAGTGCAAATGGCTCGAGAGGACTATTTTAGCCCAACACTCCACTTCCACAATCACCACCACCACTCCCGCCTGGCCTACCTGACCAGACTGCAGACCTCACCACCTCCTCGAGTCCTCCTCCTTGGGCCAGACAACCAACCGAACCAAGGACCCGTCGTCTATCCTACCCAGTCCTGCTTTCCAGACCACGGCGGGACATGAATGCCTTCATTATTGCATGCGTATGTCCTCCGAACCAGCACCTACCTCCACCTCTATACCTCACTTGAAGATAGCCCCGAGCCATATCTCTGGAAAACACCTCACTTAGTGCGCCGGTCCCAACCCTGTCTGTCGATCGCCAGGCCTGGTTCCGTCCCGTCTGCATCTCTACTCTTCCATGCCTACAATACTCCGTGCCTACCTACATATAAAGATAGACAAGCTGGTGATTACGATTGCCTTGTATCATGCAATGGATGGTCCCTCCTTCCCCTCGATCTTTGTTACATATCATTTGAGCAAACACCAGGCCGATAGACAGCAGGCCCAGCATGCAGGCCCCTTGTTGGTTGTCCTCTCTCTCTTTCTCTCTCGATCCCCTCCCATCCCCCCATCCCCATGCAAGCGAGCGTTTTTCCCAGCCGCTCTCGCTCCAGGCTGTTCGTTCGGTGGTCTAACAAACAGGGCGACGCGCCACCACTGCATGGCAAAGTCCTCCAACTCTCATTGTTCCCACTTCATCCCATCTCTTCCGAACCTCCACAGCTAGGATAGGAGGTTGCTGTTCTTTTTTGCCCTTTTTCATTTTTTATTCCTTTGCTTCGAAGAAAAGAAGGTTTCCAGGGAGCCAGGCGAAATTGCAATGAAACTCAAGGTCCGGGGTCTTCCATCGGGTTCACAATTTTTGATGCCCAATTGATTTGACAGGAATTAATTACCATGACCAAATATCGGTAAGTAGGTGCTGATGCTCGGGGCTGTTTCGTTTTTTCGCAATCTCTTTCAGCAGCAAAAGATGGCTTCTCGTGATCTGCTCTGTCTTTGGAGTCTGCCGAAGGTGGCCCGAATTAGGCAAAGATGCAAGCAGCTGTTCGGAATTCTCCCACCATCGCCTCCCCCCTTCTTAAAAAGAGGTACATGTCACGTAAAGCTATGGCCGCGTCGAGTCTCGACCTTTGATCTGTTTAAGACTATCCGCCGCTCCACTTGGTGTTTGCTCGTGGACTTGACTCGCGCTCGTGATAGGAACTACATACTTACATATCGATCTATTCTATCTGTTGTGCTGCCTGCTACTATTGCTATGATGAGCGACCGATCCGCCTCGGAAACTTTGACAGCGGGCCAGGGGCGCTGCGATTCCAATTCGTTTGCGCATGATGGATGACTACATATAGCCGACTCCCTCGGAACATGTCAGGTATATATGTTTCTTGTGTAAGAAGGGAGAACCTTTCGTCCGCTCCTTGGTGGCATCATGCAGTGCAGTGCAGCACCTCCAGCCAGCCCCTCATCCGGGGCAAGTAGCCGGCTGCAGACGACTGCAGACTTGCATCCCCAACAATTTCAAGTTCCCTCTGCCCATCGCCAGATGGTCATAGTAGTTAGTAGACGGCGATTCTCAAACAGTGAACAATGCTTTGCCCTAGCTGGTACATCACCCTCGGCTCTGACTCGATATCAAGGGCCGAACTAATCTCACAGCTGTTTGTGTGGTAGCGCCCGCCTCTCAGGTGACTGACATGGATTGCATGGATTTCATTGAAGATGCTGGCGCGCCCGGCTGAATCAGTCACTAACGAAGGACAAACGCTGTTACAAACGGACAAGTGCGTATAAGATGTCTCAGGATCCAAAAATAGTCAAGTCAGTCGTCCAGGGTGTTAAGTATTATCACTTGTCTGCCGAGCCGCCAACGAACAACCGGGTCAAGGGTCCGTTGTCACATCTTGGGTCAATAGATCTGGCCGCTCTGCCTCTGTTTCAACGACACGCGTGCACGAGACATGACTACCTTGCTGCTAACCAACAAGAACAGCGGAAAACTCCTAGCAGCTAGGTTATATCACCTTTCCTCCTAGCATCCTAGCCTCGCCGTGTTGAGCCGACAGTCACACCAGAGCGGTCATTCATGGCGATCACGAAAACTAGCATCAGCACAGATATGCAAGTGCGGCAACGGCGCATAAACGGCTATGTATAAACACAACCCATATACTTGCCAGGCTGCTTCCCTTATATCACTAATAATACTATTCAGTTGGGGCAACTTCATGATTCTTGGTCGCAGCCGTGCAAGTGGACATGATATGAGAGCTTGCCTCCCCTCCCTTACTTCTTTCTTACATGGATAATGGATCTCTACAACGCCTGCATCATCTCGAGGCTTATTCGCCATCCAAGATCTACATCGAGTCACATGACCATTTACATGCTGCGAGAGGTTGCAGTTTGAGTTCCCTACCAGACACGCACCCTAGCCCATCGTGACCTAGACCGATTGGTCCGGCATTCCTAAGACGGCTCCTTCATGACCGCTAAGCACCTCATTGGTTGCTCGATCCATCATGACCAGGCTTGCTTATCTCCGGCATCTCTAGGGTAATCGCTCACTCCAGCGATAATATGACATGCAGTGACAGCCATGATTTGGGGCCGCCATATCAAGCCACAGTAGCGCGTTCGCCTCACGGGAAAGAGTATGCGAAGGCGAAGGAGGCAGTCGTCTTCCTGCCCCTCGCCGGTGTGCGATTCTTGGGGCTTTGGGGTTCGAACAACCAATAAACGTGAACTAGGCCGAGAGTAAATCGTCCATGCCCAATGAAATAATCTCGGCTACTTCGATCAACGGCTAGGTGGTTGCATGGTCTAGACTGTGTGGTGTGGCCCAGCCAGTTCTCCAGGCTAACGACGCACGCCGTGGGAACGCTGTAGACGGGGTGTAGGGATGTTAAAACAGTGGACGATGCCAATGTTTGCGGTATAGACATCGAGATCTGCCCAATCACGACCTGTCAAAGCTGCCGGGCCATTGACTTGGCAAAGCCACCAATCGCATATCATATATGTATTCCTTCAGTATGCGCAGTGTGTACAGGGAAGACTCTCCCCGAGTATGGCCTGCAAGCAGGAGGCCCATCCAGCTCGAGTCCCTTTCCACATTGACCGGCTCAAGAACTGTTATTTCTACCCACTTACGAGATGCGTCATGGAGGTATACCGAGCCGAGCAAGGGAAGTGTACACGGGGAGAGGCCGTTTTGAGTAGCCGGCGTGCAAGATTCCACAGAATTGACACTCTATCAGTGACATTTCAACTCGGGGCACGAGTGAGCAAATTATGGAATGGAAGGATCGAGTCTAGCGAAGATGGACAGGATATATATTGCTTCAAGTTTGGGTAATCTAGCCAGATCACGCATGTCTACATCTCCCACCCCAGCGGCCCCTTCTCACCAACCTCACTGTCTTCACAACCGTCTGAGGTGGCGGCGTTTCCACCTCTGGACCACGACTAGTATTATCGTCTTCGCCATCATCATCACCACCATCCCTTTTACCCCTTTCCTCTATAGCCACCACGGCCTCTCCTTCCTGGCTCACGTCTCTCTCCTTCTCACCACCCTTCCTATAGATCCCGATGGCACTCGGCCCACCGCACAGCTGGGAATCGTTTCCTTTGCACGGCATGCCGCACCGGCCCTGGTCGAGCTTGGCCGCGTCCTGTCTCAGGGTCTTTCTGCACCAACACTCGCGCCCGTACTCGACGCCCGCGAGCCCGAACCCCTTCCCTTCGCAGAAGGCGACGCACTTCTCCACGGTGAGCGTCGTGTTGTCGAACATGGCGTCGGGCAGCAAGCGGCCCTTCGCCTCGTCGTAGCAGCCCTGGTATTCAAACACACCACCACTGCTACCAGCCACCTTCTGCGGCGCCGTCGCCACCACCGGAGTCGCCGCCACCGGAGGGGACTGCACGACGATCGAGCTGTTCCGGAATATGCTCAGCAGGCTCGGCCCGCCGCAGACCTGTTTCTTGTTGCCCGGGCACGCCATGCGGCAGGCTTCCGGGCTACCCAGGGCCGAGGGCGGCGCCAGCGACGTCCCGCAGAAGCACTCGCTGCCGTACTCGAGGCCCGCGAGCGGCAGGCCGGCCCCCGCACAGAAGGCTAGGCACTTCTCGATGGTCATGTCGGCTCCTGCCGTCGCGCGCTGGTTGAGGGCCCGGCCCGGCGCCTCGCTGGCGCAGCCCAGGTACGTCGCGCTCTCGGGGGATGCCACTCCTCCTGCTGTCGTTGCTGTCGTTGCTGTCGTTGCTGCTGCTGCGGGCGATGATGATTGTGGTGGCGGTCGCGCAGGGATGGTGGCGATGGCGGCGGCGGAATTGACAGGCGGGCTTGCTGATGCAGAGGGGCCAGACGGCGTTACGGCGGGCGACGTTGTTGCCGGTTTCACCGCCGGAGTGGAAGTAGACGGCGTTACGGCGGGCGATGTCGTTGCCGGTTTCGCCGCCGCAGTGGAAGTAGTCAGCATTGAGGCTGGCCTTGAAGCGGCCGGTGATGTCGTGCCTGCGGCTGTAGTGGCTGGTGCACTTGCGGCCCCCTTCTGGACTGCCCCTGAGATGGAGGCGGGCTTGGGCAGCGACGAGGCGACGGTGAGAGGCGCGCCTGCCGGTGTCACCGCGCTCGTCCCTATGCAGTACCAGTAATCCTTCCAGACCTGGGTGGCGCAGTCCTTGCCCTTGAGACCCAGGACCTATTGACTCGGCGTTAGTATTACTCTTTCAGGAAATATCGGATCGTATGTCTCAGGATCAACACCGAGCAGGAACGAATAAGCACTATGATGCGAAGAAATAAATTCTGAGTGTTCCTTACTGGGTTATCTCCATACAGTACGTCACTGGTCTTGTATGAGCAGGTCAACAGATACTCGCATGTATCACCTGCGGCTGCCCGTACTGTAGACAGCCAGTTTTACCAAGTTAGCTAATTTGCTAGACCGGTGTGCATAGAAAGCCTTGGGCTTGGAAGGAAGGGGGCGGCGACGTACTCCATCTATTGCAGTTGGTGGGAATGCCAGCCTGGACCGGGGAAGGGGGCGTGGCAGGGTCCTCCAATATGAAGCACGTCGAGGGGTCAAACGTGTCAGGAAACATGTTGGTTCAACCGCTTGCTGCACTTGAAATAAGGGTTCCGTATAGATATTCGGTAGGCTACTACTATGTACTACACACCACCGTTGCAGTCTTGCGGGGATCGCTTCTATAGGCCAGCTTATCATGGCTGCTCTCTAACAAAGAACGAGACCACAAGCCGAGACGCCCGAATCTAGATGACCCCATATCAGGATCGCTTGTTGCTGAAGACAAAGGCGCCATGTAGGGGGCGGGCCGCGCAGATACCCGGGGTGGCGGTTCTGGACCCTCCTATCTTCTTAGTGGCCGTCGGTTCAATCAGGATGTGATGCCCCCAAAGCCTCCCCCGTACTTTCAAGAAGTAACAAAGCGCCAGGCACCTGGCGGCGAGTACAGCTGATTTGTACACTTCCGGCCGAGAACATAGGCTCCGAGGTTGAGGCCGTCTTTGATCGGTGGCGGCGTCAAAGAGCTGGCGCCATTGCTAGCTGACAAGTTTTTCAGACGGAGAGAGAGAAAGAGAGGACCACGCCACGAAAGTTTGGTGGCACCCAGAAATGGGATACGAGACATCATATATACTGTATTGGGTAGTATCTGTTGCCCTCATCCACCACCCCATGTCCATGTGACTGACACCCTCGTCTACGTCTAGCCTGGGGGGCTCTAGTGGTAGAACTTGGCTCGAAAGAATCGCCGTGAGAAATCGGCATGCATGCTGACTTGACGTCCCCTGACCCAACCAAGACCGACCGACAAAGACAAAGTTGCCCAAGCCATCAAACTCCATGCGTGACTCACTGGTTCATAGTGCGTGAAATCCGCTTATTTTCAGGTCGTTGATCCATTCCATAAACATAACAAAAACGTACCTTGCGCCACAAGGATTTTGGGTATGACTCGCTAAAACTCTCTAGAGGGCCTCCCGTTGGTCAACTATCGTACAGAGAAGACTGGCGATGATTGATACAGGTGAAGGGTTGAAGAAGGATTTGATCTGGCTTTCGAAATATCAATTCATGAGTGTCCACCGTCCTTTGTAATGCCATTGATGCCATTGATACCATTGACAAGAGGCTTCTCTGACGGTATTCGATCGTGTACGCCGTTGAGCTGGGTCGTGGGCGAGACGGCCGAGGGCGACATGGCTCCGTTGATCTCAGCTGTGTCATTAGATGTCATACTACGAGGCGTCAAATGGGCTCCATTCGTCACCGACAACTTCTGCTGTTCCGTGAGAAGATGGCCGAGGCCTTGCTCAACACATAAACGGGGGTAGTCTGGCTCATCCGGCCCAACCGCGACCAAGCCCCCTCGCCTCGGGACACGGGGTTCCGGAAACGGAGAGCTGCTGGGCTTGTAATGACCTGGTCTATCTTCAGCCACAAATTGGCCGTTGATGTAATACTTTTGCCGGGGGCGAACCCTTCCCGGCTGTTGGCATCGGGATCCTGCTTCCACTTCGCTGGTGCCGACCACATCATTAACTGAGACTCGTGCTCCGGCAGTTCTCGGTAGCATATCGAGAGTCGAACATTGTGCAGATGTGGGAAGCTGGGCAAAATAAACAAGAAATCGGATTCCTAAACTCTTAGTTAGCAGTGGCCACCGCAATCGCCGCGAGATGCTCGCTCACCTTGACGAAAAACATGTCCGTCTCGAAGAAGAGCTTGGAAGCTTCACCCCGAAGTTGCTCAAGCTTTCTGTAGCCAACTTTGCTCGGGTCACCGCCGTAGTAGTCGGGGAGCTGTTCCCCAAGATGATACAGCTTGCCTTCGGTCAGAGCGTATCTGTCTTGCTCCAATCGCCAAATGACCTTCTTGGCGATTGGAGAGACTGGTTTCCGCTCCCATGCCGTGTCTAGGCTCATTAGTATCTCCTCCCGATATTATGCCAAGGGAGGGTGAGCTTACATCGTGAAAGGCCGAGATCCTTCTCCCCAAGCAGTAGCGCAACTTGCGTATTCAGCAGCCATTGCTCGCGCCCACCAGGCTTCCCAGTGGCGCCCGGATCGATAGTGTCATACCGAACACCTTGGGCAATGGTGAAAAGTTGGGCATATTCTTTGCGTTTTGGGTCCGGGCATCCATCTAGCCACCGCAGAAGCGGCGGTAGCTTGGCCAGGCGGATTCTTTCCTGTTCTTGGACGATACGCAGGTGCTCTGCCTCGCGGGCCGCCTGCTTACGTTCTCGTTCCTTGCGGTCCTCCTCCTCGCGCAGCTTCCGAGCTTCCTCGGCCGCCTCCTTCTCGCGACGGACTCGTTCCTCTTCCTCGAGTCTTCGCCGCTCCTCTTCTTCTTTACGTTTCCGCTCTTCCTCCTCTCGTTGCAATCGTTCCTCTTCCTCTCGTTTCTTCCGTTCTGCCTCTAACCGAAGCTTTTCCTCGGATTCCTTCCGCCGGCGTTCTTCTTCCTCGCGCTCTGCCTCCTCACGCAATCGTTTCCCCTCTTCTTCACGGCGTTTCCGCTCGGCCTCCTCCTGCTGTCGCTTCGCCTTTTCCTTCTCCTCAACCTCTCGCATGCGTTTCTTTCTCCTTCTCCTCCGCTTCTCGCTTGCGTTTCTCGGCTTCTTCGCGCTGCTTAGTCTCTTCGCGCTGCTTAGCTTCTTCGCGCTGCTTAGCCTCTTCACGCTGTTTGGCTTCTTCCTTTTCCGCGTCTCTTCGGCCGCTGCTTCTTTCTCTGCTTGACGCTTTTTTGTCTCCGCCTTCTCGCGTTCGGTTTGAGCTTCCCGATTTACACTGATACTGGCAGGAGGCGTATCTCGCATGTCTATATCCATATCTTCTGAGAATACGGTTATACTGGCCTTCTCCTCGGAGCTAGGATAGTCCATCTCTTTACGTTCGCGATTGATCTTCTTGGGCCTTGGCAGATCTTTGCGCTCATCATGAGATTGAGGCTTCTGGCGCTTAATCGAGTCCCGGGACAGATCACGCTTACGCTGGCGGTCATCGGGAGACGAGCCCTGTCGAGGTCGTTTCTCTTTCCCCTCAACGTCCAACCTTCGCCTCTTCACTGGGCCATCGCCTTCTTCCTTCTCTCCATTTCCATGCCTCGGAGGCGTCACGCTGGTTCGGTGTCTCTTAGAAGGACCATCGCCAATCGAAAGCCTGTCCTTGGAGTCATCGCGATTTCCATGCCTCGGAGGCGTCACGCTGGTTCGGTGTCTCTTAGAAGGACCATCGCCAATCGAAAGCCTGTCCTTGGAGTCATCGCGCTTGAGTGCTTTCGTTCTATCGTGGTATTTCTCGGAAAGGCGATCAGCCCGTGGCTTTTCCGCATTGTCGTCATGCTTTCCATCACCCCGGTCAGATGCATCTCGAGCTGATACGTTGGATACTATACTTGAGCGGCGTTGTTTGTCCTGCTGGCGCCCTTTTAGATCCCTGCCCGATATGAGCTTTCGCCGAGGTTTAGCAGTTTCGCCTTCAGACGACCCTGCGACTTCAGATTCGGTACGCTTCGGTTTTGCGACTTGGACTTTGGAAGCCACAGCTGGCGACGCTTCTCTGTCTGAGATCGCTATGGCAGGAACCTTGTCGTCTTTCTTAGGACGACCTGGCCCGCGCTTTGGCGAGGTTTGATCATCCGTGTTGCTAATAGATTGCCGCCGTTTCTCCTTGGGACTGCTTACAGCCTTGGCTGATGGCAACTTCTTCTTGCTATCTGGGTCTCTGGGAGGACTCGATGGACGCCGCTTCTGAGGACGAACACTGCTGTCCTGGTTTGACTCAGGACGTGCAACCCGCTTGGTGTCATGATCTTGTTCTCGACGGGATGGCGATTTGACTTTCGACGTCCTATACGACTTTCTGTAATCATCGTAGGCGTCTTTCAGCATGTGTTCTTCTTCTTTCCACATCGGTCCTTCGCGACGTCTAGCAATCTCGTGGTATGTCTCCCCTTGAAACGACGTGTTGGATCGAATAAGGATTGGTTCAAGAGAAGCTGTATGACCTTTGTGTTCTCCCCCCAATAGCAGCAAGCATCGGAGTACTGTGCTCAGTCGGAAGAGTTTTCACCGGCGCCGGATCTGGGTTTGCGCCACCCAAGGCAAGCAGAAGCTCCATGACAAAGTTATGGCCACCTCGTGCGGCTGCAACTAGGGCTTCGGCATCGTCGCAACTTTCTTTGACTTGTAAAATACGTGTAACAGTTTCAGAATCACCACGAGCTGCTGCTTGGCGCAGCGTCTTATCGTCGAGGCTCATGTACAGTAGATGGTTGCTGGTCTTGGTAGAGCGGACAGTGCCGCCGCGGCGGGAAGCAGCCGCAGCAGCACCACTTGCGGACGCAGCAGGTGATCGGCGTGGGCTATCTGCTCCATGAGATGAGGTGTCTTGATCGTGAAGCTGATGATCCTCTGAAGTTCGCCTCAGCTCACCCATCTTTGTCCTTGCATCCATCAAAGCTGCCCGGATTTCGTCGGCATTATCAACGTCATCGGGGATTTTCTCCAACGGCTCTTGTCCTTCAGCATTTGGCCTTCGCGGGTTGACACCGGCTGCAAGAAGCAGTTTCACCACTGCAAGATGACCATTTTCGACAGCATCGAGCAACGGTGTGTCCTTGTCATCATTGCGGCAATCAAGATTGCACCCAGCCTCAATCAAGAGTTTGACAACATCTTCATGTCCGTTCAGGCAGGCAACTTGAAGAGGGGTGTTTCCGGCGTGGTCGCTGAAGTTGAGATCCTCTGGTCGTTCCTGTAAACGCATCTTCGCCACATCGTACTCGCCTTTGGCACAAGCTTTAGCGAAAAGCGTCTGGCCGTGAGCGTCCAGGTGCTTCTTATGGACGCCATGCATCTTGGCGGGTGATGCAGTAGAGTCGCCCGTCAAGGGCGTGGCAATGCTCTTGAGTCGTGATGACCTGGGATGTGGGCTTCCACTGGCAGATGAATCGTCCGACTGATAATCGGTGGACATGAGAGGAGCGGGTCGCCGTTTTTTCAGAACTCCGTTGGAAGACTGAGCGGGAAGTTGAGTAGACGTGCTCCGGCGATGAAGGCGCGAATGAGGTGAGTTGGACCTAGCACGCGAGGTGTGTTTCTCGTGCAAGCCGCGTCCCGATGAAGACTTGATCCCCTGATCTGAAATACGCGGTCGTCGAGCCTTATGCGAACCATCCTCATCGTCAGACTCAGCTTTGGGGGCCTTACGCTTCAGCTGCCTGTCAACCGACTTGGCCTTGTCCTTGATGAGCCTAGGGGACCGCGGCCTTGTATGTTCAGACTCTGAGCCAGAAGATCGCCGCCGCCGTTGAATGTTCTGTTGTCGGTCTGGATGCGGTGGGGAGAAGCGGGCACCGAGCTTAGGCCACTCGATGCAGCATCCTTGATTCGGTGTTGGCCGTCCTTGTCGAGTGGCCGTTTTTTCTTGGGTGGTGGCTTCTCGTCACCCACGTCGTCGCCTCGCACACGGTCGCGAACTTTGCTTTCCTTGCCATCCTTGTCATCTTTCACTACCTTCTTCGGGGACACTGGGGTATCGTCGATTTCGCCTTCGCTCTTTTCTTCATGCTTTATGGTGATTACTTTGCGGGGAGGCTTGGTAGGCGAAAGTCCATGCAAGACGATGGTCTCGGCGTCCGAGGCGCCATCCTCCTCTTGAGGGTTCGGGTCCTTGGTGGGCGATTTGGTAGTAGTAGTCGTCGTCGTCGTCGGTGCAGCTGGTGGCGGCTTCAAGGTATCGGGCCGCTTGGGAGAAGTAGCGACTGGCTTCGCGCTGGACTCCACAGCCTGGTGTTTCGGCTCATCCATATCACGTTTAATTCAGAAGCCACTCTACACTGCAGTGAACCATCATGGCCACGCTTCTGCAATTGAAAAAGGGACTCAAAATCGGATTGAGAGTCTCAATGCGCCAAAGGTTGGCAGAAAGGTCGATTGGTGGAAGGGGTACCGGTCCTTAGGTTGGAGATTGGCAGGTGGTGGTTTCAGACACACCACACCACACGCGCACACGCACACACGATGGGGTTGAGCGAAAAGGGCAGGAAGGGAGGGTGGCGCCAGATTGAAACGAGACACGGAATAAATGCACAAAAACCTGGCACAGTATCGAATACAGACCGCGATACAGAAAAGTCGAATTTATAAAGGCGAAAAGAATTGGTCGAGAGAGGGAATGAAAATGCGGGCGGCGGTAATACTGTGTCTTGGAAAGTCGAAAGTGAACAACAGGAGAGTGAGTGGTAGCCGATGGGCAGTCTTGAAGAGACTTTACTCCTTGGTCGGTTTGGTTTGGAGAAGGGTTAAGGCGAGGTAGACCTGCCATCCTGGCACTGGGTACTGTAACTGGGAGGAGATACATGGGGAGTAACCACCTAACTAGCCTGCTTGGCTAGGCAGACCAGGACCCTGCGAGGACCTATGAGGGGGAGGCTAAGGTGCAGGGGATGGCGATGTATCAATTGTACTTCTGGATAGGACTGGGTAGTTGGTAGGACGTGCAGGCAGTCCAATAATAATGGAAGGTAAAAAACGCTGCTCGGCAATGATCAATAACAATACATTGATCTATCTCGGCAGGAACCAACAAACATTTCACCACTATACACCTGCACACACACTCTCTCTCACTGGTTAGGTAGTTGAGAGATCATACGAGACTCGAACGAGAGAGCCTGATTCATAAACCCACCTGCACACATGTAGTAGGTACGTACAGGTATTTGCACTGAAAAGAGATCTAGAGGACGGAACGGGACTACTGGAGAGAGAAAGAGTCCTGAACAGAAGGCTCGCTGGTTCTCGCTCTTTTGCTTGAGGGGGGCACTGGGGGCGCGCGGGCTGGCTGGCTGGCGGACTGGCGGGCGACACGGCGAGCATGAATGGGCCCGAGCTCGACCTGCAGCAACCTGCCTGCCTTAGTCCAACTAGTGCTGCTGTACTGCCCCGAACGTGACCAATCAGCAGGCTTCGGCCAGACCCGCCTTGATTTCTCCTTTAATGTTTTGATGATTCGATGCCACCCACTCTGCCACTCTCGCTCGCTCTTGCAGTGATAAGGCCTGTGCCGATCTTCCTCGCTCCCCCGAACCTCCAAAAAGACTCGTTCACTCTCGTTTTCCTTCTCACCTTCTCGCCTGAGGCTGTCCATTTATCCATTTATGGCCCCCAACCTCCCCCATCCGACCCTGTTTCTATCTCCAAGTACCCATCATTGTCAAACCATCCCAACCCACCATCCATCATCATCGTCTACACACATAGCTCTTGCAATTCGTAGTGTTGACGTCGCTGTTTTATGCGGAAGAAGATGGGCTGGCAATCCAACGCATCAACACCGGCTCTGTTTTTTTCCAGCTCTTCTTGATACGCACCCATTTATTTCCGCCACGCGTTTGAGCTCGACAGCATCTGTAGCCGCCTGACGTCCGTGGGCACAAGGACACCTGTCATCGAAGAGCCACCTAACACACAGTCCTCACCAGAGCCTTGCCTTGTCTTGGGCCTACGGGCGCCAAGCCTGGTCGTGATGGCTACCGATTCTGCCCCAAACTTCTCCCTCCCGGCTTCTCTTGACGATGCTCGCATACGGGGCATGCCTCTTGCGGCTTACTACATCCCCAATTTCCTTTCCGCCGACGAAGAGCGCGCCATCCTAGATAAAATTGCTTCGGTCCCCAAACCTAGATGGACGCGACTGACACACCGTCGCCTTCAGACTTGGCCTTCCGAGCTCATCCAGAACCGCCTAGTAGATGCTCCTCTGCCACACTGGCTGAACGAACCGGTTGTTTCCCGCCTTCGGTCCATTCCCGTCTCGCCTGACCAAAATTCAGACCATCTATTCTCCAATAGTCCGCACTGCCAGCCGAATCACGTACTTATCAATGAGTATCCTCCAGGTATCGGAATCATGCCTCACAAGGACGGGGCAGCTTATCACCCAATAGTTTGTACAGTGAGCCTAGGATCATCTCTCGTACTGGACATATACAAGAGCAAGAACGACGGCGCTTTGGACTCTACACCGGTTCATCGTGTACTGCAAGAACCAAGGAGCCTACTGATTACTACCGAAGATCTCTATACCGACTACCTGCACGGCATTGCAGATGTTGACGAGGACCTTGACCTATCCGAAACCACGATCGCTAATTGGAGCCTGTTGCGATCAAAGCAACCCTTTGTAGACGGCCGCAACACTCGAGGCACACGCACCAGCTTGACCTATCGTGATGTCTTCAAGGTTACTATGCTGGGGAACAAGTTTTCCATACTTCAGAAAAGGTGAAAATCTCATGACAACAGCGCGAGGATGTCTGAAATGGGCAAGTCCTTCAATATACCAGGGGCACCATGTTCCATCTTTGCTGTATGCTGTTCTGGCCGAACTTTTCTGCATACCACTTCCTCGTGTCACCAGCTGTCACGCCCAGGTTTGTCGACACAAACAAAAGCCCGCAGATGATTGTCCGGTTGTATATCTGGCCTTTGGGTGCCGCCGTTATGGCCAGCGAGAAATACAGTAGGCATTCGCATGTGTAATGCGGGCAGATCAGATAACGAAACATGCCATCCTCGGGCAACGAATACTTCTTTAACCCTGCGAGATACTTGTGACATCTATATTGCATTATCCATGCCCCCAGGAAAAAGTAAGGTTCCGATGACCTCGTTGGAAGATGGCCGCTCAAAGTCGAAGGTGGTTCTTCCCGTTTGCAACAGCGATGCTGCAGAACGTATAAGCATTCACACGATGAGAAACGCGGCTGGGTTGAGTGTAACTAACCGGATGCTTCAATCCACACTGACACGTTAATGCAAGAGTAGTATGCCATTCCAAGCACCCAGTGGACAATCCACATCTTGGACGTAGATGGTCGGAGGATGGCAAAGCATTCAAACAGCCGTCTACACCCCTGCATTAGCATGAGTAGCCACGTGAGCATTGCCTGGTTTGTTGTCATGGAACTCCTCAGGCTCTTAGCCTGGGTGCGAGCCATGAATGTGATGATGGCGCCATCCGACATGTATTGCGCCGCCCAGAAAAGGGAGCTACAGACGGACAGAATGTAGAAATGCTTGAACCACGAATGAGGAACCTTGCCGACCGATGTGAACCACGCAACGAGCTTCGTGAAGTGGCTGGATGACGACGAGGGGGAGTTTAAGCTTGTCGCCGCCGCCGCCGCCTTCTTGCTAGTAGCATCGTCGGCTTCTGCTGCTGCTGCTGCTGCTGCTGCTGCTGCTGGCAATTTCGCTTGTTGGCGTGGACCATATTCCAGCATCAAACGCCGAGCCGACTCGGGCGTGGCGGCGACTGCAAGGACGCCTGTAGCTGCTAGGACGAAGAACGCCTGGCAGAGTTGCGCCGGGCTGACTTTGTGCGTCAGGAAATGCTCGAGGCTGTGCAGTAAGGCCCCCCCCTCCATGTTCTTTCTTCGTCTTTTTCTTCTCTTTCCTCCGAGAGAGGAGAGAAAAAGAATAAAAAAACTCTCCAACCGATTCAGCCTTGGCGGTCCTACTGGGAGAGACGAGAAGATGTTGCTTGCTCAACATGGGAAGCAACCACATGCAAGTAAAGAAAGTCGGTAGGAGGAGACTAGGAATAGGTATGGATACCTACATCGATTGATGATTGTGTCTAGTTGATTTCCACTAGATGAATTAGACTACGTATGCAGGTAACCCGTATTATTGGCCAATCCCGCCCTTTTGCATCAAATACCATCCACCACTACGCCCTGAAACTCGGTGGGAGGGAAAGTATGTGCATATATGTAACTAATTTTCCTTCAGGAGTAGCATATAACTCAATGTACACATAAGTTGCTAATGGGGACAGGCTATGCGTGTATGCACAGGGGGAGGCTGGCCGGTCCCCGGGTGTAGTCAAGGCTCGAAAGATATGAGATGGGATCCAAACTATCACGTTGTTTTGTACAATGGAGAGCTTGGGAGCAATACGATCTTTGCCGTATTCGCATTGTATATCTAACTCCTCGGCCCCCTATCCACATGGGACTATGTCTCCAAGAGTATATACAGCAGATGATTGCTCGCAGGCTATGGAAATGAACAAGCAACAAAATATCGCTCCCTCTCTTCACCCCTTGCATAAAACCCCTGCCAAAAGTCATCATCAGTCATCAGGCCGTGTCTACTCGTCGCTCGCTCTATGCAGCCTCGACAGCCTTTTTGGCCGTGCTCTGCGTAAGCTCCGAATCAGCCCGCACTAGGTCTGGCTTGCTCTGCCGCCCCAGCTTTGCAACGAGAATCGTGTTCTGGGCCTGGAGCTCGCCCACCTGCTCCTTGAGCAGGTCGATCTGCTTCAGGGCGACGTCGCGCTCGGTTCGGACGTTGGCCAGCTCCATGGAGAGGTTGGACTTCTCCTCGCGCTCGAGGGCCTTGCGTCGGCGCTCCTCGGCCTTGCGCTGCTCGTGGGCCTTCTTATCCTCGAGCCGTTGCATATCGCGCCGGTACTTGGCCTCCTGCTTGGCCACCTCGCGCTCGTGCTTCTCCCGGAGCTTGGCGATGGTCGCCTCGTCCCGCTGCGCATCTTGCTCCTTCTTCGCCAGAGCTCGCTCCTGGGCCCGCCGGAGTTTCTGGTTCGCCTTCTCCCGACGCTGCTCGAGCTTGCGTAGCTCCTTCTCGCTATGTGACGGAGCATTGGATTTCGCTACGGACTCGGATGAGTGTGTAGATTGTACGTCCCCGGTGTTGGCGGAGATGGACGGCGTGAGAGCTGCACCATCTGGAATTGGTTTCTCAGACGCGGCATCCGAACCAAAGCTGTGAAAGCTATGCACTGATGATGTATCGTCTACCAAGTCCGATGATGACAAGCTCATCTCGGAGTCACCGCCTTTCACTGACCCAAAGGGATTCGGTAGGGCTGAGGCGGCGGCACCAAGCGCGTTCGAGATCATGCCGTAAATACCTCCCGAGCCAATGGCCTCTTGTGCGTCCTGCTGGCTGTTGGAGATGGGTCTCGAAAGCTCCTCCGACAAAGCCTGCTTTTGTAGTTCATGAGGGATCTTCTCTTCTACTGCGGCGGCCTGGTCTTTGATTTGGTTGCTGACTTCGTCATGGTCCGGGAAGTCGTCTACTTTCATCGCCGAAACCCAATCCAGAAACTTCTTGGCATCGCCAGCAATGCCGGCAGGCGTTCCCCTCTCGACCATAAAGCGAGGCACACTACCCCCTGGATCACTCCGAGTAACCATAAGCCACTCCACCATTGTCTCTGAATTGTCGTCCCCCTCTTGATCTTCACCGGTACCCGCAAACCCGATGGTCTTGCCTCGCTTTCGGCCTTCTTGTTCCCGTACGTCTGATGCTGAGCTGGCCAAGGCAGCGTTGCGAGCGGAACGGACGAGGGCCTCTTTACCTAAAGCTTCGGCGGTAGCTGCTTTGGCTGCTTCTATCTCGTCCTTACCGAGGTCTATAGAGGAGCGAACCTTTCGCAGGGGCTTGGGGGTTTTGATCTCTCGGATGAGTTCCACAGACTCATATTGTCCTCGAATGTACTCGTTCCGCGGCGGACACTCGGGGTGTGTGCAGGGCTTGGAAACGACAAGGAAATATCGCGATTTGGCCTGCGTCGGGGTATCGACGGCCGTGTCTGATGTGAGTAAAAGTGTGATGAACTCTCTGGGTGTCGTAGGACCGGGGAATTGTGCTGAGAGTTGGTAGACTGAAGCAGACATCAAAGTTAGGCCCTTGCTCCGACAATAATTTCGCCAGTGCCAGCGAATGCTGCACTGATCAGGCGAGCAACATACCTTGTATTTTGCCGCATCCGTCAACCGTCTGGTTGACCGCGCGCTTATCTGCGCCGATGCCACGAATCTTGCCATCGCCAGGCTTTCCTTGTACCTTCAGGCTTTCCGCGAACTCGGTCTCCATGCCAAGCTTCCAGCGCTCGAAAGCCATACCCTTGTGAACGCTCCGCCGCGCGAACCAGGCACCTTTCTTGTCTTTGGAACCCATCCGATATACGCTTACGCCTAGCGGGTTGTCGCGAGGGTTCAGCTGCACCTCCTTCCATTCTTTACGTAGTTGTTCAGCGCGTTCCGTTGCCTTGGCAGCATTCCTCGTGGCTGTAGGGTCGGTGGCCGATCGAGGCCTTCCTGGTGGCGGGTGTGGCTGTTTTGCTGCGGCAGAGCCGGGTATCGAGTCGATGAGGCATTGCGCATCGACAAAGGTCTCTGTAAGGAAAGGTTTGGGATCGTCTTGATTGATTTCATCGAAATCGATAGGAGCAAGAGACTTGAAGGCGTCGTGAGGGTGCGCCATCTTGTGCTTTTGGCGATAATATGAGTTACTGCTTTGTCATGCAATGTGCCCGATGGCCCTTGAAGTCGACGAAGTCAAAAGGCTAACTCAAGTTGCCTCTGAGCTGCGAGGGTTTAAGAGTAGGTTCTTAGGTTCGGTTCCGTCTCGTATCACCATGAAACAAGGGCTTAGCAGAAAAGATTGCCGTCACTGGCGAAAATGCAATCAGGGATACGAGGCTGTGTAACGACATGCAGTTACACAAATGAGGTAGGTTGGAGTGGTGGTTGGCAGTTGTTCGTTGCCAATGGAAAATGAATACAAGTGCACTGATCTAGTCGGTTGTTCAAAGAGGCTATCGAATCATGGACTTCAGTCCAGTCAGTCAGTGGGATTAGAAATACGAATTGCATCAACAAAGCACAGGACTGCCAGCAAGAAGTACATGTATGCCGTTGCTGTTGCTGCTGCTCTTGGTGTTGCCAATCCTGACGTCACTTGTGGCGGGCGGTAAAGTCAGAAGCTAACTGCTGTAAGGGAGGGCACTGGCTGGACCGGCTAGGCCTTAAACCTGGTTTACCCCGTGTCTCAGGCGACGTCAACGGGCGGAGCACCCACTCCGGACTCTCGGCTCCCAGGCCTTCGTCCCATTGAGTCTGTGAATTCTTTGATGGCGCAGGCCCAATAAGATCCTCTGCTAACCTCTTTGCAACTCATGGACCAATGCTAAGACAATGAATATGCATCAAGATGGTTTCTAGGCCCCAAAGGGAAAGAAAACGTGGACTAGCGACAGAAGCCAAGTCTTGCTTTGGGTTCGCAAACGTGCCGGGATCCGGGGGGCTCCTAATTTATCGGCCTACATTCCCCTTGGCCGGCTTCGTTTCGCAGGTACCTACCGCCTTACCTAGAGGCTAGATAGCGTGGGACGGTGTCACGATGACTTCCATCTCTTACGGGCGACACGAACGAAATATGGCTGCAAAGTCTATGACATAACTGGCTCCCACACCTTTCTTGCCCTGTGCTATGTTGATCTTGCCTGCCCCTTGGATTAGAGAAGCACTCGCCCCACTAAGTAATAAGGACTTCGTTTCCTCAGCCGGCTGTTGGGTGCCGACCCCTAACACTTGCATCTCCTGAAGGATCATGATTATGTGTACAGTGGCCCTCCTCCAGAATCTGCTCCGAATATTCGTTTCTGTATTGCTACCAAGAGCAAAAGAAATCGAGGCTCAATCGTAAAAGAACTAGGCCGCAGAAACGATGGAATGGGTAATAAAAACAGAATTATAAGTGAAGAATCTATTGGATATCTTATGTAGCGCTGGAGGTACCTGGTGGCAGTCTTTTGTGCTGGCGTGCCGACGTCTCCAGAAATGCAAGCAGAAGGGCAGTGACCAGGACTGTTCTGAGATGGGACCGGCCGGGATAGGTCCCTTCTGTGCATCGTGACCCTGAAACTCGCTCGTACGCTTTTTCGCTGTCTACCTAATTACAATATATAGAATTTTATAAAATGTAGGTGTATGTATAGGTAAAGTTATATACTTAGTTAGGAACAGCCGGCCCCTTAGCTCATGCTGAGCCCCTCCCTTTCCAACAAGAGCGCGTCTTGGTCCTGCTTGCAGCTTCCGCAGTACTCGTCATGCCACAGCTTCAGCGCCTCCCGCTTCTTGTCGTCTCCTTCGTCTTGGAGGACCTTCTGCCCACCAGCACCGCCCTTGCCCTTCTTGGAGCGCGACGAGGACGAGGCAGGGGCACCGGGTTCCCGGAGAGCGAGCCGGATCTGATCACAGCGGCTGTTCTCGTCGAGGAGCCAGTTCTCCCACTCGGACTGGATCATTTCACGCTCTACGCTGTTCACCATGCGCATCGCCACCAGCAAGTCGTGTCGGTAGGACCCAAGCTTTTGCCTTTGACGCCGAAGACGGCGCGCAGTAGCCCGGCTAGAGCCCGAGAGGGAGGAACCCGTATCCTCATACGGCGCATCGATATCACTACTATTTGCGATGGATTGGAAGGTGGAGTAACTGTATCAGGGTTAGAACGCTATAGACAAAGGGGGTTCCTAAGAAGGTGTTTGGGCTTCACGTCGTATGCTTACCAGTAGCTGTCTTGCGGCCAACTGGGCTGCAGTGCAGAGCTTCTGGCCGCCTGGTCGAGATCCACCAAGTATATGGCTTTGCTCATCATGACATTCGGACCAACACCGAGGCGGCCCATAAACTTGGTTGCCTTACGCTCATTCCACCATGTCGAAGTTCCTTGGGATGAAAAGACCACGTTGGTGAGTACACTGAAAGCCAGTACGGCCAGGAGGATGCGCTCGGCAGAGATGATGTCCCATATCTTCTTCACCCCGGCAAAAGTCCACATCATTAGCGATGATGCGACACTTTCCATAAAAGACCGAACTGTTTCGATGACCATCGATGTAATGGTTCGCGGGTTGATGTATGCCTTCTTCGACGTCTCGCTCTCTCCGGGGGTAAAGAGAACAACTTGCGTCTGTTGGCCGATATTGCCATAGATTTGAATGGCCCTCTTTGTCCGACCATGAGGTCCTATCTTTCGTACTTGGTCGGTTGCCACGTCAGCCAATTCTTCAGCATCCTGCGCAGCATCATCCAGAGCCTGACGCTCAATCATGTTCTTGGAGAGCGTTGGTGCCTTTGACCAAACGACTTTGGTGAATATGGCCAGCTTGCACTTGGATTTTGCTACGTGCGTAATGACGGTTTTCGTCACCAGCTTGAAGTCTCGGGCATGTGGCAGATGCCATGGCGTCTTGACATGTGTCACAACGTATGTGACATGGTCGCTGAACATATCAATGGTTTGCTGGTCCATGATTTCCTCTGCCCTGGACTGACGCAGCATGGTGTGGTACTCGACGTTGAAGCGGAACAACCGCTGCATCTGGCCAGATTCCTGCATGACCCAGGGCCCTTGAGCGATCTGTTTCGCCCTACGTTCGAAGTAAAGCTTGGGAAAGACGAAGCTCTTGTCTCCAAACAGCACATGGAAACAGGCCTTGGCGCTAATCTCGAAGTGACGCTCAGCCACTTTCTGCTGCATGTCTTCCGGCTCGTAGTGGACCGGGTGAGTCGGGAGCTGGAGTTTTGGCATGGCCCGGCGTGAGCCCCGCGAGCGAGGCTTATAAGCAAAGTTGCTCGATCTGGGACTCAGGGCCCTCCCTACAGCGGTCCCATTATCCGCTGGTGTATTTGGTGACACCTCCTCCCAGCTATCAATGCTGGGGCTTCTCTTATCATAGTCGTCGTTGTTTTGTAGGTTGATGAGAGTCCTGACGAGCTCCGGCACGTCCATTGGCTCCTCGGCTTGCAGGTCGTCCACCAGAACGTTGAGACGAGAATGCAGCAAATCAAGATCTTCCAAGAAAGTCTTGATGGTGATCCTGCTGTAGCCACTGCCTCCCATCTCCTGATTGAGATGCAGGAATATGAAGTCACAGTCCTTACCCGGTGCAGCTGTCACTTCCGTGATCGCATCCAGCGGAATTGTATATGCAATGACAAGTCCCATTTGGTGGCCGTAAAAGTACATGTTGTCTGACGTAACGTAGACCCGGCCATTACCTGCCATTTTCGAAGCAGGCTTCTCGGCATCAGAAGTACTACTCCAGGCAGCGCGGAAGACGAGCACAAGCTTTTCGTCAAGGGGTACGCTTGGGAACAGAAGACGAAACTGGGCAGCATTGGTCTTCAGCTCAATGGGGTAATCAGCGGGGAACTGCTCCTGCGGTAAGTTGTCTCTACTTGGAGGTTGTATAATCTTTGCATCCATGCTAATGGCTTTTTTGTGTGTCGACGAAGTCGGTGTCATCAAGTCACCATTATCGGTGGCCGGACTCATCCTGATCGCGGGCGTGTTGGGCCCAAATGGGTCATCCGGACTGGTGTCAACTCGGTTTTGTGGTGGTGCGTACTGTCTTGCCCACGCATTACTGCCCCAATAGTTAGCCATGATTGCTGTGGGTAGGTTTTGGCCAGAATCAGTATTAAGAGCTCGGTCACCACTATAGACCACAGCTGTCCTACTCAGACTAGTCGTAGCAGGTGCTTTGGCCAGCGTCGTAGGGGCTAAATTGCTTTCCTGGGGCTCAGGGCCAGGGAGGCCTTGGGACTGTTGACGAGGAGAGGCGGTTTGGCCGATCACAGGGGCAGGATAACCTGGAAGCAACCCGTGACTAGCTGAGATAAGGCTGGCTATTCCACCTGACGGCGGAGGCGGCATCGCGCCTGTGTCGGTACTCGAAGAGAACCCGGCTTTTCTGTGCAAATCAAGCTTTTGCATAATACGAGCTGCATGATCTCGGCCGCTTTCACCCTCCTCACGGGTCATTAACGCCGTCGCCGAACGTTTAGGAGCAGTTCCGACATCGAAGCTTGGCCTAGCCGCATCGGACCCTGGAACGGCCAAAGTGTTCACTCGGTCGAGGTTAGATGGACCGTCGTCAGGTCCAAGCTGAGCATCCAGTGACTTGGCCGAGAACTCGGGCATCGATGGTGGAGTAATGGCAAACGCCGGGTCCACGCCTCCCGGAAGCGACGAGTTATCACGACCGACGCTTGCTTCGAACGCCCGCTTCTTTGCAACTTCAAAGACTTCAAGCCACTCCATCAGCTGCTGCTGAGTCTCGGCTTGAAGCATGAGACTCTGGTTTTTGGTCTTGACCTCGAAGCAGAAGCGGCGTTCCTCTCCAACTGCAGGCTTGGCATTGCATAGCAAGACACCAATCTCGTCACCTTGTAAGACTCCTTGCGGTCCATTGACAAGCCATCCGAATATACCATCACGGCAATAGTACCACCTGCGGACCCAGTTGGTTCGAACAGGCTTCCCAGAGAGCGTCCTCAGGAAGAGCCAACCTTGCTTTTCCGAGATAGTGGCAGCCTGTCCTTCGGTGGTGACGTTCATTGGCCCTTTTGACCCCAGAAAAGGCACGGTCGAGGCGCTGTAGGTATCCAGCTCGCGTGCAGGCTTGAACGTGATCAAGGTCATCTCGCCCACTTCTCTCCTGGCCGCCTGAAGCTCTCTTCTGAAAGACGACTCGGTCGATTCCATCTCTTTGGACCACCCCTTGACACGGTCCATCTCATGACCCCATTTAGCAAAGCTCCCTGAAGTGTCCCGAGAACGTTTCATTTCGCGCCAAATGTCCGAGGAGACCTTCACCAGAAGCTTGTCGAGGGTGAACCGCAGCTGCGGAGCCATTTGACAGAAGTCCATCGAAGCTTTCAAGTAGGCTTTCCGTGTCTCGTACACGGCAAATGCATCCTCTCGTAGCGAGGATGGTTCCTTTGTTTTAGACTGACCAACGTATCTGGCGAGCGTCGTATCGAAGGTCTTTTGCGTCTGGTCCAGTGCTCTCCTGGTCTCTTTGAAAGCCCGTAGGTCGGTGGACAGGAAATTGCGGATAGGTTCGGCTGACATGGTGTCCATTTTCCTTGCTACACCCACAACCTGAGTCCACCATTCTCTCGAGCCTTCGGAGAGGCGCTTGAGTGCCAGAGCGGTGTAGTCATGATCGACCGAGGTAACGTTTGTTGGAGGGATGATCTTGGAGAGGTATTCGTTGACTGTAGCCTCGAGTGCTTGTACGTCGTGCGACAGCTTTCCGCCGGCCTTGGCGTACGCGTCCAGCCAGCGTTCGATAGCGTCGACCTGGTCGGAAAAGTGAAGCGAGTTGGCTCGGAAGGAGGGGGAGTCGAGACCTGCTTCGTTGAGGATTACGGGGATCGCTGGACTCGGTTGCCGCTGGGTGACCGGCTGTGAGGGTGTGGGCGGCGGCGCGGCGCCGGTGTCAGACATGATGGACGTCTGTGTAATGGTAGGAAGGGGAAATCAACAATGGCATAAATTGCTAGCAGGTACTCCGTAAAACAGGCAGGTATAAAGAATTCCACAAGCGATACAGGGTAAAAATGAAGCCGTCGGTTGAGCAAGAAATCTCAGAAGTGAGAGACATGGACTCCTTATTGTGTCGGTGTCACAAAGGCCTTCATCGTGTCGTGCGTAGGTCGGTTTAGCTGGAGTATTGGGGGGTGTTGAGAGATTGCGAATGACGTTTCTACCAAAGACGAGCAGCAGATGGTGTTTGTCCGCTGAGTCTGTCTTGGCGATGCAGGGATCAGCGGGTCTCCCCAGATGGCACCCTAGCAACCTAGGCCCGCAAGGCCCGGTAGCCTGACTTTAAGTGCCCTGAAGTGCCTCTTCCCTAGGCCGATGGGCTGTAAGGCGTTGTGCCTATCTGCTAATTTGCCAGATTCAAGGCATCTTGTTTCGGATAACGTGAAGCTATTCTGCTATTTCGGAGTGGTAGGCGTGCCTAACTTTTAGATCCAGACCCTGACTTTCTCCCACTAAGACGAGACTTCAGCAACAAACAAAGACAACAGACGATAACAAGAGAGCTCCGAGTCAGTGCGACAGGTGTTGACCTAGCGTCGTGATCAACTCATGCCGGCATATCCATGCTTACCTATGCGCATGGCCATATGCAATAGAGATAGGTTTCTACATGCACAATGTTTCTAACCTAACCTGCTGCCTGCTAGCCAACGTTCAACTGGGTTCGGGATTACTAAGGTTCCTGACATTAGATGTTTGGCCCAGGAGGTTTGGGATGGACAGACGGGATGCCATTATCGATAGACGTCATCATAAGAAGTGTGCGCCACCCACTGTGACACTACCGAGCCATTCAGATCACAACTTTGATCTTGGCATACTCTACATATACCTGACTGTAATTGTTGTTCTGTTGGTCAAATTGCTATTGATCTTTTCCTTTACTCTTTCTGCCTATACTTCTTTCTCATAGGTCTCGTCTCCATTGCCTTAAGCACCTGATAGAACGGAATAAGAATGGCCATGGAATCCTGCTGTACTTGCGCGACTCTCCTGTCCCAGGTGCCCCGCTACGGTACCTCGGAGAAGCCGTTGCCAGAACATCGCTACTTGGAGTGCTGTCCGCGTGTCATCTGCGGCAACTGTCTACATGTACGCCTTTCTACACCCTGAATGAATGCATATGCCTTTCTTTTTTTTTTTTATATACCTCGAGAGTAAATTTGCCGGCCTCCTGAAGATCTGATGACGCAAGATCCTCTTAAGTTTTTAGGCCTATTGATTGGAAAGTCTCGACATTGTTGCAGAGCATCATCATACTCAGATCACGTCCATGCATGGCAACCTCAACTGACGTGCCTCTCGTTTATAGAAAAACGAACGTTTCAATGATTACTGCCCCTACTGCCAGATTTCGGTGGCTCCCACCACGTTGCCTCAGGGCCTGAAGGAGCCCCCTTCGTACAATACGGTAGCGACGGGGTCCGCCGAGTCGATGCCTCCTCCACCGTACACAGCATCTGCCAGTAGGCATGTCGACCCTCTAGATGAGAAGTCGGTCCCATTAGACGAATCGCCCGCGGCAGAAGATGTGTTGCACTTTCTTAACCACAGTGAAGATACAGTCACCACGCTGTCGCTTCGATATGGGGTTCCTGCGGCTGTCCTGCGTCGTGCGAACAACATCACCAGTGACCATCTACTCCAAGGTCGTCGGACTGTGATCATACCCGGGGAATTCTACAAAGGTGGTGTTAGCCTGTCTCCCAGACCAATCGAAGGCGAAGAGGAGGAAATGCGAAAGGGCAAAATCCGACGGTTCATGGTGGCGTGTAAGGTCTCCGAATACGACGTCGCCGTGCTATATCTAGAGCAGAGCAACTACGAACTCGAGGCTGCGGTAGAGGCATATGTCGGTGACGAGGAGTGGGAGAAGAGCCACCCAAAGCACAATTCAACAAGAGGGAAAAGAGTAGCGTATGGAGGTGGCAGCATGAGGGGGGTCATGCCATAAAGCAATCCAACTCTCGATTCTATGGATGTTGCCGACGGGTCAACTTCCCATGTCCTTGTATGTAGCTCGCTATTGAGGCATAAGCTCAGAATGATACACATGACGAAAGTCAAGTCAAGCTTCTACCCTACCAACGCCAAACCTGATATCATTTCCCATAAAGTAATACTAGCAATCATCCATTCATCCCGCATACTCCGAATACGCGAGATCAAAAAGCAGATCGCGTGCGAATGTCCTATGACTTAGTTAGTACTGCTCAACAGGGAATATTGAAGTGCAAACTTACAGATATCTTTCTCTCGATTTCTCTGACGGACCGATCCAGCTCGCCAGCAATCATCTGTTTCTTATCTCTGGGGAGCAACGCGAATCTTTCGCACAAGTCGCCATCGATTGTGCCTTTGACGGGCGCATAATACCCTCTATAAATCAGATGGTCACGGCCCGCAAGTGGCGGATCCTCTGAGCGCATGTGAGATTCAAGGCTTTGGAAGAAGTCCGCATCTTCACGGCTGACCAGAGGGATGAACACTCCAACGGTACCCTGGACACCACTCCAAAGCAGAACATCTTGACCACCCACTACCAGATTTGTCTTGCTAATACTGGTAGGGACGTCCTGCGTATAGAAATGAGTCATCAGACTAAGACGGTGGTTTGCTCCGTGAAGATATTCTCTTGCATGCTGCAGATGCGCACCTGCCCCATCTTCGTCCGATTCCAGACTGGCCTTTTCAGGACACCGAACAATCCAGACATTACCGAATTTGTCACCACCAGCTACTGATTCATAGTCCACCATTGCAGTGCAGTTCATCCATCTCGGGATAGTATCATCAGCAAAAGGGATGAGCTTGTTGCTTTCATACTTGTAAACAACGTAGGTGACACTCTGCTGGACATCGCCCACGATAATTCGACTGCCCTGGGTCTGCAAGGAAACAATGAGCTGTGGTGCAACTTCGGCCTGTGCCTTCCGCAGCAGTTGCCTTAAACCAAGATCGTACGCCCGCAGGGTCTTGCCAATGCCGGCCAACAGTCTTCCTTGAAACTGGACCAGGGCCATAGGGGGCTCTTCAACCTTGGTTTTATGAATGAACTCGATCGTGCGGCCATCGTCACTGATGCTGTACACATGAATGAACCCTGCGGTGAATTGGCGTGGGCTTAGGATCATGTCTTTGCCAGTCCCGACCACCAGAAAAGTCCTGTTTTCTTGACTGGCAAATGAAACCATGCAGACGCTCACAGCGGCCTCGTTTTCTCCCAAGTTCAGCGTTTGAAGGACTTTCTTTTCCGTTAAGGGATCGACAACGCTGATGCAAGACGCCCAGTGATTACGACCCCGTGGGTAACCGAAATCTTCTGGCGGTAATACTTTGGCATCTCCATTGACTATTGACGGATCCGCCAACAGTTTCGCTCGAAGCTCTGGCGGCAATGTGCCGTTCTCCGACTCGATAGTGTAGAAGTAGGGGTGTTCGGGGTGTTTGGCCAAATGCTTTGGGGTGTATGTCAGAGGAATGGACTCCTGCAGCAATGTGTTCCCAAGGTTGTCGATAGAGAAGATCCTGTTACCGCCTGTTAGCGAACTGACTTTGCAAAGTAGATAAAAGTAACAAGGGTTAGGTTTAGGAGAGTCAGAAGGAACAATTGGTACAATATAGATGTGTTATCCTCATAGCTCATGGCGTAGGATCCCAGTTTCTCATCATTCTCAGTGTTGAAGGTGAAAGAGCAGACAGGCAGACTTACTTGAGATTCGGTCCTTGGATCCCTACCATACCCTCATCGCACTGCTCACTGCTGAAATTCCATCCCCACTCGAGGTCATCGTAGTCGAGCGGTGTCATCATGAAACCCTTCGTTATCGTATCCGAGTAGCCCAGCCAGGTTCTGGAACTCAATGCCAAGGCACAGGTTTGTCCTTGCACAGAAACCTGGAACAGTTTGACAGGCTTGGGGCCCAAGAACTTTTGCCGCGTATCTGTCAACTCGCCAGTGATCTCATCAAGGACGGTCCTCAGATACACTCCAGAATGCAGACCGATGTGAAGATATAAAGTGGTGCCGCCAAAGGACGAGTCTTCCATTGCCATGATGGAGAGAGCAGACGGCGCAGCTGTGAGGGCTTGCACTGATTTGCTCTCGAGAGTGGACTCGGGATCCAGACTGAGCACACGAACTGTACAGTCGTCGCAACCAACAGCAAGGAAGGAACTTCTAAGTCGTCCTTCAGGTACCTCGCCTAAGCTTAGGCAGGTGACCGTGCCAAACATCTCCTTCCTTTCATCATATTCAGCCAGTGAACCGTCCTCGTCCATTTCGAAATAAACAACCTCCCCTGAACTGAGTGCCACAGCAACTTGTCTTGCATTGGTAGACGCAGCAACAATGGAACGATGCTGTGGAGCCTCCCATTCGTTGACTCGCCCTTGGCGAATGTGCTCTTATTCCCTTAGGGTGTACCTGAATCAAGCCGTCGTCTCCAAGCTGCTGTACGGCCAGCGTGGGGACAGAAGACAGGAAGCCAGTGTCCGTGACCTCCTCGACCGTCTCACCGATACTGAGTACAAGTGTGCCGTTGCTGAAAGAGAGCACTATGTACGCGTCATATCGATCAGTCCGCTTCAATCTTGTAGTCCACACCGCCGACGGAACACCGGGCAGTTCAGAGGCAACAATCTCGTTAACGGCTAAGCCATGCTTTAACGTCCGGAATGTGCTTCGTGCCCCGTTGCCGCAAATAGAGTAAATCTGGGGCGCATCGTCCGCTGTCAAATTCGCAACCTTGCAATCCACCAGAGGATTCATGGAGTTGATGCTTTCGACGAGACTCAGATTCTCGGCAGCCCTGGGGTAAAAGTAGGCGGGAGGATAGGCTTCTTTGGCATCGGTAGGATAATCATCGCTTGAAAACTCGAGCTCTTCGTCGTCGTCGCCCAGCTTTTCGAATTGATAGAAATGATGGTTCCCGAACTCGCTTGCCGCGAAAAGAAACCCGCTTTTGAGAATGCAGAGGCTTGTAGCGACCGGAACAGTATCAAAATACTTGATTTTCAAACGACGGACCTCACCAGTGGCATTCCCTTCATCGTCTTCGGCCATGTCGATGGTGACTTTGAACAAATCGCCATCTTCGCTCTGGAGCAAGAAGAAAAAGGCGCCCGCGCTACCCTTGAGCTTGTGCATGACACCTGAAACAATGGTTCGCTTCCGCTGGGGATCTTCGGTAGCCCCCTTCCGCCTCGGAACAGGGACACGGAATGCTTCTTGGTTTGAATGGCGATAGGTTATACTTTCTTCTCCGCATACAAGTACACCACTAGGACCGTCATTGCCTCCAGGGACCTGGAACAGTATAGAGGCAGTAGGATCAACTGGCTCACTCCACTTCCTCACCACGTGATTCAGGCCGAGGTCGAGCTCGTAGTAGACAAGCTGTGTTTCGGCCTCCTCTAGAGCCTGGCCAGTGGGATCTTGATCACTTTCTGTGTAATCGATCTCAAGGGCGGCAAAGACGGGATTCGCATAACCGACATCCAGGGCCACCATTGCAAGCACCACGGTGCCTGCTTTGTGCGCTTCCAGTGGCGACGAGATGGTAAGCTCAGCTTGAGAGTTTCTATTCAACACATAAACCAGCTTGTTCTTCTCGACCGACGCGATCAAGCATGCTCGTCCTTTCGGATCGCACGCTAGATACTGGCCTGGGATGACGCGGCGCACCCCTGATTTCCCAAAGGTCTCGAGTTTGTCTATGACGAACTTGTTCAGTTGAGGGTTGTACTCGACAATCGTGATACGACCAGAGTCAGTTGCGAGGATTATATAGTCTGCAGAGGGCATGTTAGCCTTAGCCAATGGAGATTGCCAGTGAGATGCGGACCTAGAAATCCTTGGACTTCCTGGAAGAGGTCTCACGTCATGGTGATGATGATGGTAATCCTCATTGTGCTTCTGCCGGAACTTCATAAGGATCACTAACTGAAGCCAGAGAGGTAGATAGTAGTAAGAAAACATACCTTTGTTGCTGCCGGCCAGCCGGAAGGCTGCGATGGACCTGATAATGCCAAACACATCGTGAGAAAGAAGCGTAATGACTCGGCCTTGCGCCGGATCGGGGCGCAGCAACGTCAGACGCGAGCCTGAAGCTGTGAGAATCTGCTGTTCCTTGGTGCCGCTAAATTGGCCGACGATTGCCTGGGTGATGGTCGTTGGGGGTTGAATGGTCAACGAGTAAAGGAACATATTAGAGGTTGCCGCCATCTTGAACTGGACTGCGCAGATGGCCTGCGCGACATTAATATCTACCCAGTGTCTTGGTCCTCGTTAGAGCCTCGACGGGTTGTGGTTTAAAGAAAAATGAAATTTTATCATACCGCCTTTGAGCTTGCTCAAGTTCAAAAGCTATGTGCAGCTGCTCCAGCTTTGGCAGCAATTTATTGGGTAAAGCTTCAATCTGCCGCATCCCACCGCCTTAATATCGGGCCATTGAGTAGGTAGGTAGAGAGGTAGGCACATATTGGTACCAACTCAACTCTGAAGTTCTGTTGAATATCAAACCATGCGCTGACTGTGAGGACACTCTAGAGAAGCCCGTACTCTCTTTAATCTTGATCAGGACTTGCCCAATGGAACCTATAATGCGTTCTGCAGCTTCCGGCACCTGCCGGAGGTGCTTAAGGGCCCCACGAACAGCAACAGCAAGCGCCGCAATGCACTCGAAGCCATTCTCGAGTCTGCCATTGGCACGGCGATCGACTACTTCGAGGCGGATGAATACAAATAGAAATGAGAACGTCCGCTCCATTTCCTTTTTTGGTCAAAAGAAGAACGACGGAAGTGCGGCTATTCAATCTGGGGCAGCGACGAGCTCGGCCGAACCTTCGAATCCTCTTGTCCTACGACCCGATGACCTTTTCCATTCGTACACTCAGTCGCCCATACCCGAAATCCGCCGCCGCGCCGCGTTCATGAGGCAGCATGCTCTATGCCCTCACCCAGACCACCGGCCGACTCGATTGCCCGCCAATCCCGATGCTGCAGCAGCGGCTCCTACGTCTACCGGCAATCAAACGCCAGCACACGTGGACTTTGAATGTCCTGACTGCGGTATTCCGGTTTATTGCAGTGAGAAACATTGGGCCGAGGATTACGAGAATCATCTGCAGATATGTGACACTCTGCGCCAGATCAATGAGGACGACCATGACCTGCGCTCCGGTAGATTCTTCCCTGAATTCGAGTACGCGGGGCCACAGATGGAGGAAGCAGCCATCAACATGACCAATTGGGACACCTTCCTCTACACTAGACAATTCGAGGCCATCAACAGCGATCGAAGCATGCGCCAAGTCACCAGGCTACTCACGTACCCCATGACGATTGGCAGTGTTCTTCACGAGCTGAGTCCCTACAACATCCGGAAAGGCGGGCGTCTGACGCCCGAAGGCCTAAAAAGTCTGAGCGCGCTACGGTACACTTTGCATCCGCCCAAGACGGGGGGAGGCGAGGGCATCCGAGGACTGCGTCCGGAGGCACCACCGGTTAGGATCTTCATACTCGGAGCACGGGCTGAGTCCTCACTGCCCAGAAATGTCTGGGTTCAGCTTGCCCATCTCTTCCCAAGGGGCAAGTTCCATCTGGTATTCATAGGACCCGAGAGTATGGCGAACCGCGATGACGAGTTCCCCTTACCTCCGCGCACCCCGTCTAACCCTTTTGGCGCTGTTGTCGAGGATCGTGTTTGGCCGTCCATGAAGATCTCTACGATTGTGGACTACTACCACACCATACATAAGACGGGTCTCTTCGCCCCTTATGATCCCTACTTTGATTGTTTCGTGCTCTTCCACCCGGGACTCGGTCATCCAGCCAGTTCCCATGAGTGGAGTGAGACTATTCCTCTACTTTTGGAGACTAAGGCTCCTATCATTGCCACAGGCTACACGCAATACGATATGGAGAGAGATATTGACTGGGTCAATAAAACGTGCGGCGGCGAGTATGATTTGCTCATGGAACCAGGAAGAAACACGTTTAGCAGTCAACGCTGGGACCTGAATGACCTCGATCCCCAAGATGTCACTTGTGGCAACTGGGGTGTATGGGCGTTTCGAGGAAAGAGGTTTGTGGCCACCCTTAGCTGCTTGTTATTCGCACTAACTAACCTCTTCTTACAGATACGAGGCTACTCACAAGACCTCAGAATAGCTATGAGACACAGGAGGTTATGTGATTCAATCATAGACAATATGACTCGGCGTAGTTGGGGGCGGTGTATAAGTACGTTCTGAAAGGGGGGCCCGGTTCTGGGTCTGTGTAGTCACTGTATCACCACCAGTCTGTGTACAATTGTATGTAGATAGCATGGATAACCTCTCTACATGTACATATATCTTTTGAGGCTTGGCCCAATAAGTATACCTCCTAAACGTACTTTGCCTACACACATACTCCTGTCCTCCATTGGATGCTACCTATTATGCTTGAGGTTTGGAGTTGCATGAAGAATTGTGCACGTGCCCCCGGTTCGCACCGCGATAGTGGTTCGCTTCTGAGGGTGGCTTCCCGTGTGGCACTTTCGGGGTGGCACGGCCGCTCAAGCCGTGACCCGTCTTTAGCGATAAAAGCACGGGGCCTTAGGCAGTGACGTGCTATTTGATTTGGCCTCACATCATTCATTCCGGGGTGCGTCGCAAACAACCACATCATTCATTCAATCTCAATTGAATCCAAAGCTGCAACGCTATGTCAACATTGCGGCTTGGTCCACGGCGCTACCACTCTCTAAAGCTTTCGAATCTGCGGCAACCGACGACTCTCTGCCAGGAAATCCAGGTCGCAGCTTTGCCATGATCTGCCGATAGCTGCTCGTTATCAGACCGACTCCAGCCTGGCTGGCAATGGCCTCGACCACACCCCGATTCATACAGAACAGTGCTGTGCCAACGTCTGTAAATGCAACCACCGAGCCAACCCTCCTGGCAGCCAGTCAGTCAAGTACTCCGGCTCGAATATCGTCGCCACTGCCACCACCGCCTTCCAATCTACGCAATGCGCGGCCGGTTTCGACAGACTTCCTTTCGGACAAAGCAACCATTGCTTTGATTCGCCGCGTTCTGTGTGCACAGAATGCGGCCGATAGAGGCAGGAGTACGCCAGCGCCTATCGAGGAGTTGCTGCCGCCCCTGACTAGTCGAAATGACGTGGATCTACAGCTGTATGCTTTCATCTCCATCATCATAAGGGACTACGTACAGACGTGGTATACCAAGATCACGCCAGACGAAACGTTCGTCGCCGAAATCGTGCAGATCATTGCGCATTGCACCAGGAGCCTAGAGCAGAGACTACGAGAGGTGGATCTACAGAGTCTGCTTCTTGATGAGCTGCCTGAACTGCTTGATGCACATGTTCGAGGTTCGTTTATGGCAATATCCCGCAGATTTAATGGCCCACATCGTCATCATGCTTCGTCACAACCCTACCCTTCCTTTATCCTGGTCGACCCAGCATCCACTGGTGTGGTGATGCACATGGACTAATTCAAACTGCATAGCGTATCGAACTGCTAAGACTTCGGTGGCACGGTCCCCCGTTGAGACTAACCATCGCGAGATCTATCACGCGCTATGTCCCCTACCGGCTCTATCTCCGGGTTCCCAAGCGAGATGATCCAAGAAGCCTTCAGAGCCAGGCCGATAACGAGGTTGCATATCGCCAGCTACTAGTTCAAGGCGTGCTAGCGTTGCTTTTGCCTACTGAAGACTTGGAAAACGAGTGCCTAACCTCACTCGTTGGGCAGATATTTTCGGAGCTCATAATAGGCAACCTCTTCGTCAACAAACTCTCGGAACCATGGATTTTATGGGAAATCTTGATCATCATGACGCATCTGGCCGGTAAAGGAAATACATCGGACACAGCAGGATCGAGAAAGAATGATGGCACCACAAGAAACAATCAAATGGATGGCACTACTAAGGATCTGAGTTCAAAGCAACCCCGGGGTTTCTCTATCGGTAGAGCATTCTGGTCTCTGATTCAATGGGGATTCCTCGCTGTAAGCTTGATGCGTGCTTTCATCACGACAATCGCCCAATCCCGTTCGTTACCTCCAAGGCCGCCGCCCATCGCTGCCCGTACGCTTGGATCGAAGAGCCATGCCGATGGTCAGAAACAATATGATACACTTGCGGACCACCACTTCCTCCAAACGCCAGCCAAAGTGCCTATCGCACAATTCAGCTTATGGCCATGTCTTGCTAATCTACTCGAAATGGACGTCCGCATGCCTTGGCTCGGTGCAACCTTGTCATTGCTACAATGGGGAGCCGTGAGGCGGCCTGGGAAGGTCGCAGGCTACGATGGATTCATTGACAGGTAGGCAAAAACTCGTTTATTTCTTCTCTGCCCTCCACGAAGCCATATTATTTCATCACTCCGCATACACGACAAGTCACGGGACTTGGCCTCTTCCATTCAGCGTTCAGAAGCAGCCTTTTTCACGAGTGTCGAGAGCAGGCATGTTCACTCGACAACATATCTAAATTCCGTGTGGTTATGGATACGGTCAATTAAGTACGGCCGACGACGCTGAACAGCATAGTGCCCCTACTCAAGCGAGAGCGAGCCAACGGGATGCTGTGCAACACTCCTAGGCGGGGGATGTCAGTCTGGCCCATACCATTTGCACGGCTCAACTAGTCCTCCACCTGGCCTGCGAGCAAAGTAGAAGCGGACTGTCCAACCATCCTCGGGCCCCTCTTTCACAGCCAATAATCGGTTGATTTTGGAACATCGGCGTCCGATTGCTTGATAAACGGCGCGGGGCTGACCCGGACGAGCAGCCCTGACCATCCGCAAGTCTTATTTACGCGCCGAACTTCTATATCTGCAAGGGTCCAGTGCAACCCCCGGTCGATTCCATTGTCAGCATCGCTAGGCCGAATCTCTTGATACAACGTACCAGTACGACCCTATGCTGCCATGTAATTTACTATCTCACGCCTCCTCTAAACGCCCCACAGCGTGCCGTCGGCCAGGCAAAATACTGGAAGCTTTATTCCGTACCCCGGCAAGAGATCGTCCACTAAGTCCGCTTCGCAGCGCCTCTGCGTTGACTTGATCAGGACTGCTATGGAACATCAGACCACAGGAGCCCTGCCTCTCCCTTGGATAGCCTAACGAAGCCCGAACCTACCTCTTCTCAGCGGCCTGCTAGGCTTTCTGTCATTTATGACAGAGCAAGCAAGAAGGTCGCCGAGTGGCTTGACCCAACTCCATGGTACCATTCTTATTGTCAAGCTGATGGGGATGTGGCTCTGGTGCACTTCAGTTCCCCTTCACTGAGTACCTGCTTCTAAGCTTACGCCCCCTCATTATTTGTCTTGGTCTTGGTGGGAGGAGTCCTCTCCCTTGACCGTGGTTATGAACCGCCGACGAGACCTATCTTACACGAACACCAATGATGGGCGCTGCAGCTGTTTCAGCCGTAAGCCCGCCCCCTTGTCTGATCGAGCTTTGATGAAGCCATGCCCAAAGCTCTCTCATCAATATCTCCCGGCAAATGATTCAAGTTGTTCATTGCAATTGAAGCCTCGTGGAAAGGCTCGTTATTCTGTCCCACTATGCATTTCAGTGCCTACATGGACACACATTATCGAGCCTGACTGCGGTTGGATGGACTCGATACCGGTGCGACCTCCCATGCAGAAGTAATCTGCATCATCTTCCATCTGAACTGTGTGCACTCTTGGTCGTTATTGATCCCGTTGGCCTGACCCACGTCCCACGATGCGGGTGCAACCTAGCCCCCTCTTCTTCTCCTTGGCCCTTTTGACGAAGAGGGCCGGGTCCATATCCTTGGCTTTACACGGCAATATGTATTATCACAGTTCTATATTTGTGGCACGGTGGATTGCTGAATAAAGCGAGGTCTTCCTGACTAACACCCTTTTTCTGCAGATTACTCTGGCACTCCATTCAATCTCGACTCCTGGACCCTGCTCGATTGCCCCCGCTATTGCGCACGATTCGCGCAGCCGTGTTCCCCAACAATGCTCCAGGGACCCCTGGCCTTGTTGCACCCTCATCCGACGAGGAGCTGGCGGCCCTGCGTCGCCGGTGCGCTAGTGCCGTTTGGGCGCTTGTGCCGAAGATGGTGGGCAAGCTGTACTTTGGATCCTCGTCCCCTTCAGGGCAAGCTCCTCTTCTTCGTCACCACGACCAACCAGCATTAATAACACCAAAACCAAGATGACTAGCGGTAACGTTGACAAGACCAGTGTGAACGCTCATCATGGGCGGTCCGGACCGCCAATAACGTCTGTCGCCATCAGCAGTGAATCTGAAAGCCACAGCGCTACTCCGGGCAGTAGTAATAGTAGCTCTACTAAGGCGGGCCCGTTGTCTTCAGCGGCCACATCTGACCACGCCCGGCTTGCTCAACTGGGCAGCTCCAGTGGGGAGCAATGTAACGTCTGCTGCTAACAGCCGTGACCCCGTCAAAACAACAGCCGCTGCTCCTGGTGCTGGTAGTGCTTTCATAAAAGCCGGCGAAGCGGGCGGCGTTGCTCCTGCCGCAGCTTCTGTTATCAGCAAAGAAAGGCCATCGTCGGCAACAGTGGATGCCGGCGTCGATGGCTTTGCGCCTGAAGCAACGCCACTGCAGTGCCACGAGGACGACGACAGGATCTTATCCGAGATTGAAACGGGGATCCTGGATGTGTTCTCGGATGCCTACTGCAACAAGCACCTCATGTACGGTGTGCTCGAGCTGATCCTCGTGCGCCTTATGCCCGAACTGGCCGAGAGGGGCGTGATTGACCTCTGGGAAGAGAGACTTAGTTGAACCGAGCGTGCTATTATATCCATCACCATTAATAAATAAGGCTTCTTGTTTTATTACTTTTCCTGGGAGGGGCTTTGCCATGACGGCCCCAGGAGCATGGCAAATAGTCCCCCCAGTCTATAAAATACGGTTTGGTATGTATATACGCCCGCGTGCACGCAGATCTATTGCCTTGGGAGTAGAGAAGGAGGGTGGGAGGGTTGTTGAAGTGTGGGTGGTATGGTAGTACATTGCGAAGAGCCGCGCTGCTCGCCTGTGTCCCCCGGGAGAGCCTGGTTGGTCTGTCGTCTGTCCTCTCCTGCGCGCTAGATAGAAACGTCCCCTCTCCTCGCGGGGGGGTGCGACCTGGTGCGCAGGCGGGTTGGGTGTTGATGCTGTTGGTATGTTTCCGGTAAGCTCTGCATCGCTTAAAGCAGCCTTTTTAGTCATGCTGTCTCTGCTTTTTGGGCTGCTTGCTTGCTGTTGTTCGCGGTACGAATTGCCGGCCTCCTGGTATGTTCTCCATTGATACCCAACTGTAACTGTCGCCGCCTCGCCGCCTCGCCATCTCGCCATCTCGAAGCGATATTACCAACGTTCGAATTTTTTCCTTGATTTGTTTTGGGAAGAGATTTCGTCTGCTGTTCGTGTCTGTGTGTTTTCGTCATCATGTTTCAATTCGCCCTTTCGCCCCTGATGATCAGAACATATTCTCCGGCGTTTTTATTTCCGCATATCTACTACTTACACACGTACGCGCGTGGGTGCATGTGCGTGTGCATGAACCTTTCCTATCCTATCCCGCCTTATTTTCTTCTTCTCCCTGCCGGTTCCTGCCGGTTCCTTCCTTCCTTCCACGCCGCGGCACAGGGCTTATACGCTGCATGGGGGAGGGAAAGTTCCTAAACGATCACTATAGGTAAAAAGGCTTGCAGAGGTTGTGATACACTGCACTGTCCAGCGAATACTGGTCAAATATGGAAACCCTTGCAAGCTGTAGACACGTAGTATGCTGCTCTTATATGAAATCTATCGGTGCATAGTATCGGTGCAAGGTACAGGCGTCGCTTTGCTTTAATCCCACTCGCTAGAGTCTCTGCCAACTGCCATCGACGTGGGTCCATAACAGAATGAATGCATACAAACGCACGTGGTTTTGAAGCTCGAAACAGACCGGTGTACGGGGAAAATCATCTGGTCTGCTTAGTTTCTCCCCGGATAACCTGGTCCAGGTCAAGACGGCTGGTTAGCCTCCCCGCTGTCAGGGCTGCAGAAGTTGGTTTTGTGACGAAAGGTGTAAAAGAAACGTAGGTGGCGTTATAGCTCTCGTATAGGCATCCCTTCCTTTAGGGGGACCACCGGTCTGGCGAGAAAATCATAAACTATTATCCATGCAAGCTGCTCATTGTGTAAGCAGTCAGTTCTTATTGGTACCTGACCTAGGTATGCTCTGGGTTGGCCCTAATAGCTATACCCCCTTTCCCCTTTCCCTCTTTCTTTCCTTGCCCATCCAGCCAACAAGAAGACATGGGAAGAAACATGAAAAGCAAATCCGCGATTGTGTACAGATCATTGGGCCCGGCAGATAAACAAGTGATGCAAGATGGTTGTCCTTGCTAGATGAAACTAGAAAAAGGAAATAACAAACAATCGATGGAAAACCAATCCCGAAAACAGAACATGAAATCCTGAAACCCTGCCATGGCCCTTTTGTTCCTATCCGCTCCTTTCCCGCCCAAGGTCGTGTGTGTCCCTCTTCCCGTCTCCTCCTCCCTCGTGGCAGATTACGTGATCCGTCGGAGTTTTCCGCCCTTCTCAATGCAACAACAATAGCTGTAGGAAATGGTGAATCGATGTCGAGTGTTCGACTGAATGGCAAATATGCGAATAGGACGCAAGAGCTTTTTGGGTCCACAAATTGCGTGAGCTGGACAAGTCTTTAAATAAAGGGCGAAGATTGGAACGGAGTCGCTGGTTGTGTATGGCTCGAGCCATTTCATACAGTATAGGGGTGGTGACGATGAGGGTTTTTCGATTACGGTATGGCTCGATCGATCGCGCGCGATGGACCGGCAGAAAACGCGTGAGCGATGGGTATAGTGTAGGTTGCTTTGCAAACGTTTTGAGGTATATAAACTGCTGCTGCAGAATGGATCTCGTACTGCTGTGTACGTACGTCCGTCCGAATTGGCGTCGTGAGACTCTCGAGTCGTGTAGCCCTGTAATGTTGGCCCCTTGCGGGAAGAATATTTCTGGATGAACTTCGAAAAGCAAAGATCCATGGTCAAAGGTGCCCTTTCTAGGGGACTAATGCGACCATCATCTTGTAAACACGGAAAGAAAAAAAACAGGGGAAATGCCGGAAACGAAAACGCGCCTCGTATTCGAACTTGTGAGATTGGCGTCGAACGGGGCCACCAAGAACATGACCAGCTAGAGCCATGTTCGAACTCTACCCGGTCATCGTCGCCTCGTGTTTGATGTCGTCTGTTAAGCGGACAGGGACGGGCGTGACCTCGTTGTCTCCTTCTGGAATCCTCGACAGTCCCCCGAGAGGGGTGGAGGATGGAGTTACCTTGGATCCCTGCATCTGCTGCTGTAGGCCTAGCTTCTCCGTAAGGCGAAGGACGAGGAAGAGGTCGTCATTATTGACGAAGCCAGACTGCGTATTCTGCATCCAGTTCAGCAGAGTCCCAGCCGCACGACGAGCATCATCTTGGGAAGGAGATGTCGGCGAAGAGACCATTCCTCCAGCAGATCTCATTCCAAGGCTAGAGTTACTCCTGCTTCTGTGCAGCGTCTTGGGCGAGATTGCAGTGTCCATGCCGAAGGTCGGTGCTGCTATCTCGTGGGCTGGCGATTCTACAGCGGAAGGAGGTGCAGTTGCAGATAGACTGTAGCGTGGCGTGGGTGGCTCTGAAGACTGTACTTGATCGAAATCTAGATCCAGGGTTCCCAAAGTCTGACTCCTTGGTCGCTGCAGGTGGGAGCTTCCTGGAGAAGGCCGAGTCTGGTCGAACAACCCAGAGTCTGGATTCGGCGAGATGTGAACTGCGAAGCCGGACTGAAAGCGCTTCCTGAAAACGCAGAGCTCGAGGGATCGGTTACTGCGCTTGACAGAGATGTCGTGCTTTGTGAGTGAGGGTATTTATAACCGCTCGTTTCGAAATCCGTAAAGTTTGACGGTGCATCGTTCTCCTCGTTGGCCGATACAGGCGGCGAGCTCTGATCTGTGGGCGAATCTGGACTTACGCCTCCGGAGGCAGGCGGTATCGACAAGGTTGGAGAATCCCTCGACAGCCGGGTATTGTCTGGAAGCGCCGTCTCGGATGCTCTGCGGATCATAGAACCCGGTCCGATGTTCTGCTTCCTCTTGATCTTGTCGAGCCAGGACTGTGTGATGATCTTGGCGGGATTCTCTGAGCTCCCAGTGGTGGCGTGGAACGTGCGTGCCTTGGTCAACATATCTTCGTCGGAGAGCACGATCCCTTTCTTGAGTTGATTCCTCATCCAATTCACGAAAGTACGCTCCACGTCCACGTTCTTCCCCTTGATTCGCTTCACAGGAGAGCCACTGCGGTCTTCCTGGGACAGCCATCTGTCCTTATTCCGCAGGACCTTGGACACAGTGCTAGATTGGCGTTAGAATCGTTGAACTCTTTATTAACCTTAGTTGGCGCGTCGGTCTTACCTCCTTTCCACACCAAACTTGGCTCCGATCTCGGTCTGTTTACTTTTTGGGTTGTCCGCGGCGTATTGGCACATCCGTCTCCTGTCATCGTCGGATAGGGTTTTCCGAGGTTGTGAGGTTGTTATGGACGGAAGCTGCTTGGGAGTTTGCCTGATTGGCACCGTGGACTGGGCTGGAATGGCCACCGGCGGTGTGGGATAGCTCTGTCCCGGGTTCGTGTGAAGACTCGGCCAGTTTACCTTTTGGGCCTGCAGTATAGGCTGTGGATGATGTTGACTAGGGAATTGCAGCTGTTGCTGATGGTGGATTGGTGACTGGTGGAGTTGCGATGGCATCGGTGGTGGTGGCATATGACCGCCCCCAATGGACTCGGAGGGTAAGCCATGACTGGTGACTGGTGCCAAGTAGAAATTGTTGTTATATTCCGGCATCGACATCTGATTGTATGCATTGACATCAACCCAGTGATTGTTTGAGTAGGTGCTGTCCTGAGCAATCAGACTGTCCTGGTCCATGCCAGTCGAGCCTATCATGTTATGCATCCCGTAGGAACCCCCGTGTCAGAGGCTTTTCTGTATATGTCTCGAAGACGACAGTTCTGGGAAACAAGCCGCGCCAGTTTCTTCGACTCACACGTCGTTGAGACGATTATATCGAGGCCAGGCACCAGAGGTGGGTTCAGAAATGGGGTTAAAGCTCCGTAGACGGCTTCGCAGGCGGGAAGTGACATGCATACCAGACAACCAATTGGTTTCCTGAGGGGGGATATGCAGTGTTCAAGTACTAGGTTGGCAATACTCGTATGTGGTTAGAGGCTGCAGCGGTAGGGGTCTTTTGTCGGCAAGTCTCCCTAGAGAAACTCGGGAAGGAGGGTGTCCCGTAGCTGTCTTTAATGGCAGATGATGTGGTAGCAGTAGTGGTAGGAATAGTAGGGCTAACTTGGCGGGCTCGAAAGAATGGTAGTACTGTCAAGCTCTCTTGGGGGGGGGTGTTGAGTAGACTTGGGGAGGGAAGAGTTCCGCTTCGTTCAGTGCGAAAGCAGATCAGTGTCGAGCGACTGGGCGATTAGGTGCATGATGTAGCAAACCAAATTGCCATGCCAGATAATACCGAGACTTGAAGATACCAGCCGGCAAAGGAGATCTGCTGCAGGAAGTAGACGCCGCTATGCACTTTGATATGCCCAGGTCTTCTGATGGTTTGTTGTAGTATCCAGATGCACGACAAGAGGTAGACAATGTGGAAGAAGATACATGTACGCATGTATGTATGTATGTTTGCTCTATGCACCAACTGGAACCCGTCTCGCTGAGGGTTGAGACGAGGATGGCCCATTAGCACTCAAGGGTAGGTAGGATAGAGATGTAGGGGGGTGTGGGCAGCATCGATGTGGTAGCACAAGTACGAGACCCGTTGACCGGGGGGGGGGGTGGGCACTTGCTTGCTGGGTTTAACGGATGGGTCAAAGCAGCTAGCTCTTAAGAGGGAGAGAGAGAGAGAGAGAGAGTGTGTGTGTGTGTGTGGGCGAGTGAGAGAGGGGGAGACGAGAGGAGGAAGACTGAAAAGAGCTTGACTGGGGGTGGGTGTGGGAGCAGTAAGACGACAGATGCAACCCTCTTGGCCGAGCCGGGAGAGAAGACGGCCATACTTGAACAGTAACTGATAAGTTGTATCTCCAGCCAGAATAGGAACGTATCAGACCAAAGAGGGACAGACAGGGGACTGGATAGAAAAGTGAGTGAATGAGAAAGGGTAAGCGAGTGGCCGCAAAAGCCACACCTGACTCGGCATGTCGAAGTCAGGTCGAGACGGGACCGCAGAGTGACTTGTTACTGAGTCCAACCCGGTTGACGAAAAGAAAGCATAGACACACATGCATACAAACCTACTACTCTACTAGAGTCCTGAGCCCTATAGCAGATCCATAGTAAACATATCTTGCAGTATGTGTGCATCAACCTCAAACTCGAATATACTGGTTGTCAGAAATGACCAGTTACTTCAACAGGCTCCGGTGAAGCCATTTGTTTCAATGCTTGACCAGCGATTACTTGCTGCTGCTGAACCGTTCAATACATGCCGTGATGCCTACATACCTAACAGGCACACACAGGTTCCTTGATCCCTGGATACATACATAGTCTGGGGTTCACGCATTGATGTATCATCGACCGGTGACGGAGCGCTGCTCACTCCAAGGAGGGACAAGAAGTTGAAGAAGAGATAGACAGACAGACAGACGCATGCCGAGAACGACCGATCTCTTAGAGCGGGATAAATGGGCCGGGGTTTGATAATCTGAAGGAAAGCGTCAAAGAGGGCAGAGGTAGAGAGGTGTGTGCAACGACGGATGGAGATGGGTAGTAGTTTTGCGAGAACCACACTGCCTAATCCACTATCCCAGTCTTCCCTAAAAGCAACCTAACCAGGTCCAGAGCGAGAGGGTTGGATCAAAATGGACAGCAACCTCGGCGACGAACGGGATGTTGTAGCGAGCATGGCACACACACACATACACGCACACACGCACGCCTACCCTGCTGTGCGTCTCTTGAGAACTTGAACTCATTGCGAGCACGAAAAACCAATCGATCGACCTGTCGCTCTGGCTCTGGCACTCGCTCACCCAAAAGAAAGCGTACAACGGAAGGCCGATAAGCCGCCCACAAGCGGAATGAAAGAAATGATATCATGTGGATCAGTGGGACTGATGCCCGTCAAGGAACAGGACCTCATTTCATGGCGGAGAATTGTTTGTTCATTGGACTCGACATTTCCCACCCACACAAACCAGGGCTTGCACAGACTCGAGATATCTGATGGCTGCAGGTCCATCTCGCAGCAAATGACAACCCCGACTTGTCGACTCTATTGCTTTATAGGGTACCACCCCCCGGAATGCACAGCACTTGCACCCGGACCTACCACCACTGCCCGCCGGGCTCTGATTTATTATACTATCATGACGAGAAATGATGTTGTAGGCCATGCAATGTACGATGCGATGCACACCCATCTTTCTTCCCCTTCTACTACTATTAATTCTCAGGGGTGAGATGGATCATGCACGCAATACTTCATTTCTTTCCTTCTTCCCACTCTGTGATCCATCCGCCCGCCCCATTGATCAATCAATCAATTCCAGGATACTGTACTCCTCCTCCCTACCTCATAGCACCCAATAACTTACAAATCGCTGAGTGACTGACTGCCTGCCTGCCCACATGCACTGACCGACCCCATCCAAAAAACCCATGTCCGCTTTAGCTATGGTGGAAATCTGGTGACGGCTAACTAGCAGGGATGGCCCAGGTCATGCACCCTTGCTCGTTTTCATTCCAACTTCTGGACATGGCAACCCGATCTTTCTATTGGAAAGAGGTCGACGATACAAAAAACCTCACAGTCACGACACGACACTTGATGGGCCCCTCATCGATCCAGATAGTCGAGAAACACATCCACTTGGACTCGTATCACGCTCACTTGCACAATCAAGACTTACCCACGGCCAGATTGCCCTTCACCACTCCCAGACCACCTTGGCCATGCTGGTCCTCTATTGGAGGGGCCAGCAAGTCATTCGACTCCAAGGTGGCTTGTATTGCGACTAACTCCTCTGTTTGTCTGGTCCATTCACTGCTGCCAGAACAGATATGGGAATCTGCCAGCTGATCCTTCACCTTTTTTTTTACCTTCTTCCCTTGCTGACGAATACATGGACCGACATGCCCATTCGGTCTAAAATACACGATGGCGTACGGTTTCTGAACATCACCCCCACCAGTCATGTGTGCCACGCGGAATCCTGTACATGATGGTTTGATGTACGTAGACATGTACATGCCTTGCCTATCTACTTTATGTACATACATACACACTTACCATCAACCCGGCCCTGGTCCGTACCTAATGGCCTTTATATACACACGCTTTAGAATAAGGGCATGGGGGTGATAGGAGCATCGTGAGGCTTGTGCTTCTCCTCGCAGCTCCTCCACACACATCTCCCGCCCGCACTGGTCCAGCCCAGGCTTCTGGCCCAGGCTGCCAGCTCTGTTTCCTCGTCGGCTCGCACGCTCGTTGATTTGAAAACCTCTGGCCTACCAAGTATCGACGCGGCAGTCAATGGAGATCGGTCTTTGTCATACAGACCGACCAGGGTGAAGCCCACGTAGAGTGATTATGTATAATACATTGTACTCCAAGCCCCACGGATTCATTCGCCTACGACGACGCAACACAAGATTACACTTCGAACCTCAATTTGAATGAACCAATATTCGATATTGAAAATCATCTGAGTATACTCGGTTCGACCATCTGCGGCAGTCCAGGTCTGACCGGCAACATCGGGGCCCCCTCTCCCAAGCCCAGCAGCCCAGCTCTCTTTCTCTCTCGCGCTCTCTACTCATACCCAACGGCGATGTCGAAGAATCAGATGATTTCAGATCGTTGCCCGATTCTGCAAACCGCAGCACCTAGCGGTAAGGATCCATGGCACCAACAATAATACCCTGGTGCCCTGGCTTGGTCTAGTTGCCTTCTCACCAATCGCTCTCTCTCAATCTGCTCACATGTCTCGGTGATTATCGCATCCAGAGACCGAGGCAGAGCAGACAGAGCCCTTCTCCTCGCTTGGCTATTCTTGGTTCACATTCACACGAGGGCCAGAATGCAATAAGCAGTACACTCGAAACTAAAACATGGCCAACACAATCAGACCCCCATGGGCACATGGCGACCGACAATATATCATGCATTCAATTCAGATTTGTCATTGGCCATCGTTTTCCTGGATGCCGATACGGATACTAACCAACACTCATTGGACCAAAAAGGCAATGAGGCCCGAGCACGTCCATGCCGTGTCGCCGGCTCGTTTCCTGTTGGTCAGGCTGCCAGGGTTCCGTGACTATCAATGCCATATCGATACACCCACGACTCAGGCAGGGCTCTGGAAATTGCGATTGGTACCAGAGTACAGTAGGCGTATGCATGATTGATGTAGCTTCTTGACCGGGGGCTCGTAGGGGAAGGCACTCGACGCAGCTGTGGCTGCCGTTATATCATCGATGTGGTCGACGCCAACTAGGCTGGGCGTAGCTGATGTCGATCGACCGGGTTCGACCGCACACGCAGTAGCAATAGCAATAGGCGCGACAGGCGCCCCTTCCCTTGCCATGTCTGCTGTCTTGTCTGCCGATGGATACACTCTCTTTGTTAGGTCGGCAACTTTTTTCGTTCGAATGCGCCTCGGAGATATTCAGCATGCTCAGAAGGCTATCAATACCACAACGGCCGGAACATGCAAGCTCCCGTCAGCTTGCGTTGCCGGGCAAGCAAGTTAGCGGTAGTCCTTGGGGCCGCCCCCCATCGAGTGCGGGAAGGGCTTGTCGATCCCTAGCCGACGATTGAACGATAGCATGGACTTTATTGTGCACAGTACACGACAAGCCTTCCAGGAGCTAGAGGGGTGTAGTTACACACCAGTCACTTAGCTGCCTGGCTCGAGAAGCTCGGTCAGCTTTCTTGTAAGACCCAGGACCCACGGGAGTGCTGCCGAATGTCACCATGCTCGCCAGTTGGAAATCCCATCAGGCACAATATCAGATGGTGCAACGCTGTTACAGAAATGACGAAGATAACCCAAGATTTGGGTGAAGGCGGCTTTCACGATACAGTCGATGTACGGTTTCCACTCTACCACACCCATCGTCCGTTCTCTCCTCCCTCTCTCCTCTTGTCTCTTTGGCCACCCCCTGTACGGACGGAGTACCAGACAACTTTGTTGAAGGAACTCTTTCCGGCTGAACGTCTGTCAAGTTCAGCAACAAGGGACCCCAAGAGAGCGACCAGGGACGGCCCTAACAGGGGAGGGATCATCCATGTTGTAGCGGAATCCGGTGCGGACGGGTCAACGACAGCCCCCCTCCAGCCGCTCCTTGTCATCCATGCTACATACCATGTACAACCACCGTCTGTGCTCAATTAAAGCTCTGGAGCTAATAAAGAGCCCGTCCGAATTCATCCAGCCATCCATCCCTCTTCTTGACATCCCCCACCCCATTGCAGTAGCAGTGGCCAGCCAGGGGTCCCTCCCCATTGCGCATGCAGAAGGGGACTGCTCTTCAAGTCTTCAACTGCGAATGCTTGCTCGCTCGTGCCATGCTTTGCCGCATATTGCAACACTACCTCGCCATCTTTACCTACAGGATAGTTGCTGTTTTAGATGACGTTGCCACGACCAAGGAGAAGGCCGCGCGACTATCTCTTGATTGATAGGCGACTGGGGGAGTTGGCAGCATTCTGCGCATAGCAATCAATTACCCATTTCATACCTGGCCCCCCATGTCGCAGCGTGGCGTGGCGTGGTTTTGTTATTTGTAGTTACGTATTCTCAACCTACCTGCTATGACTGTATCGATTCCTGATGATATTCACCTCAGCAACGGAGCTTCTCGGCAGTCTGGTGGGTTTGGATTTTTTTTTTCTTCTTCTTCGTCATGAAAATTTCCACCGGGTCAAAAAGAACGCAAGAAAAGAGAGGTGTGATACGTCGACAGGAACAGGAGAGCCGCTAGCCCTTTTTTTCCTTTTCCTCCTTTGCTGGGGGAAGCAAGAGGGTGAAGAGGAGAAATAAGAAAGACCCAAAAACGTACGGCTGGGTTGATGACTGGATGGTGGGCCTGGGCGGTTAGGCATGTCTTGTGAATCGTCAACGTTAGGCACTAATTCGAGGCCTTCAGGCTACACCGCGAGACCGTTGAACAGAAACAAGTTACAAGACGAAACAAACTGTCGGGCATTTGTTAAACTGGGGTCCGGCTCTAGGCGTGCTTATGGCTTGCCTACCTTGCTACCTCGGGGCGGCAGAAAAGGTGGAAAGACAAATCAAAAAGAGCGAAATAAGAAACTTAAAGGGTGAGACATGGAGATCTTTCAACACACTACAATGCTATACCTGCCTACTTCGAAGAGTCATTAGCAAGACTCCAACATTGTCTGGAACCCGCAGTCCTATAGGTAGGTATACATACACTACACGGGCATGTCCAGTACACATTTGTTGCTCATGCACACGTGTATACTTACATATGTACGTACCGTATGGAGTAGGAGTAGCATGGCGCGCGAAGTATACTCTACGGGTTGCTGAGCGCCCGGTCGAGCGATCCATTTCTCGAGAGTGGTGAAAAGTACATACAGACGGACAGACAGATAGACAGGGCGCTTGATGCCTGCCCCGATCTCACTCAATCAATCAATGATTTTCAGGCACTTTTCGGGGTTCGTTTTAGCATCCCTGTCCTGTCCGGACTTCTAGCCTCTCCCCTCTCCTCCCAATACGCACAATCCTCGAGGGCGGCGGCGGCGTTAGGTACATACAACAGACAGTAGGCATGGAGTAATTCATTGCATGTGGGAAAAGCTAAGCTGCACTATGATGGACGGGACGAACAAACGATAAACCACAGTTTCAGCCCCATTGGCTGGACTGGGCTGGGGCTGGCTGGCTACAAGGCCGGTGAACAAAAGGCAAGCAGGCAAAGAACTATCCACTGAAGCCAGCCTGGTACGCGCCGAGTGCTCGAGCTGGGAAAAGCAAGGTTTTATTTGGGGCATTGTGAAAAGGGAAACAACTGCAAGGCATGGTCCAGTGGATCGATTTGATCCATCAAACCAGAGACTTCACGTGCCTTACCTTTTTTTTTTTTTTTTTTACCCCGTGCCTTGCGTTGCCCTACATTTGCTGATCCGCTCTCCAGGCTTTGGCCGCATTCGAAGAGGCCTTTCGGTTATGCAGGTCAAGGTGAGGCGGCTTTCCTGGGAGTGCAGCAGCCAGCCAGCCAACGACCAGCAGCAGCAGGAGCCTTTTGGGGTTGCCATTGCCTCCAAAGATGTGGCGCAAGTCTGGACTGCGTCCCGACCGACACCGTACAAGTAGTAAGAAGAATACATGTACATCAAACACACATGCCGCTGTGGGCGAGCGAGTGGGGTTTCGGTCCTTTGGGCATCCAGGCGAAAACGGGTATCCCCGCATCAGCCGGAAGGACAAGCAGCAAGAAAAAAAAAGAAGAAAAAAAAGAAAAAATCTGATATCAGAGCCGAATCATTCATTGATCTGAATATAGACCCTTCTCCTGGCCTTTTCTTTTCGCCGTGTAGTGCGACAGGGCTGGGTTTGACACAGATTCCCCTGGGTGCGACAGCCCTACCAATTGTCCTGCTCTCTTAACTTGGTCAACCGTAACCCCCTTTCGAGTAAAACACCCGATGCCCAATCCCGTGTCCGTGGAGTCCAAGATTTCTCCAAACTGCTCTCAACACATAATGATCCGGTCCATTTTCGGCACCGAACCGATCAACAAGCCTCTGCAATGCAGTGACCCGCAAGCCCGACTTGGGCAATGGCCCTTCCTGTAAAAGATAGCCACCTGAACAAGTCACAATGACGTGTGTTCCCTCGTGATGCGCAAACTTGGCGCCGCATGTATCATTGATGCCTTTCGGCTGTAGAGACAGATGAAGCAGCCAATACCAGCTTCTCTATGCACAGGGCTGTATATCAATCATCGCTTGACGATCGTCACTGTCGATAAGGGTTAGCGCACGCCGGCGAAGATTCAACTTCCGGTTGAAGGGGGGCGGGATGGTTGAAACGTTACCTATGTCTTCGTCTGCTAGTTCGTGAGATAGGCCCACTATGGCAAAGATGATTAGCATCGCTACTCCAACTCCAGTAACAAGTCGCAAGCTTGCCGAGCGGTGCTACAATCCACCTCGAGCAAACTGGCCACGGCGGAGAAGTGCTCGGCCATGGCCATCTTCTGATCGACCGTGTGAGGAGACTGGACCAGAACACGCAACTTACCTCGTTGGGGCTGGTGCTTGACAGATTTGCCATACACGACTGCCGTCTTGAAGTTCTCAACCAAGCTACGATGGATAGCGTTACAGAAGTCCTCGACTGTGTCACGAACGAGTCAGTAAATAGAATATTCGGTCTCAAAGACAGATTTCCATAGCCTCCGCGTTCCGTAGCACGTTTCGGTTCAAAGCGCAACTGCGAGATACGTACCTGTGCTTCGCGTGGAACGCAACACGACGGGTTCTTCATAGTCGGGCATCTTGCCCTTCGGCTTTGTATAGACGCGCCTGAGTTGCAGCTTGTCCCACCTGAATAGTGGTTAATAAATTGACGTTGTATATCGAATGGGCTTGCTTACATAGCCTCCATAAGTTCCTGTAGTGGCGGTGATTAGCAAAAGCTTAAACTTTCAACATAGGGCACATTCAGAGCAACTTACATCAACATTCCAACCATGTTCGGAGCTAATCGGCACTGCGTTGGGGATACGGTAGAGCAAGTCGAGCTCTTCGATGCTGATAGCATCGATCTTGTTCAGAACATAAATGACTGGAATGTAACTACGACTTCTTGCTTCGAGCACATCGATCAAGTCGTCAATTGTAGCGTCGCATCCTGAAAACGTGTCAGTAACGCTGAGCCAAGACGGTACAGTGGTGGAATCGCCAATGAGCACGTACTGATTGCAATATCAGCCGAATTAATACGGTATTCGTTCATGACGGCCTTGATTTCATCGTGGTCAATATGGGTCAGAGGAACCGTGCTCGTGATGTTCAGTCCTCCCTTGTCCTTCTTCTTGAAGGTGATATTAGGCGGTTCTGGTTAGGATCAGTTGCCATTCACATATAGACCGTAGCAGGAGCCATCTTACGCTTGTTGATCCTAATGCCGAAGCCCTCCAATTCCGATTCAATGACTCTCTTGTCTGTCAGGGGCTTGTTCACGTCGAGAACGATGAAGATGAGGTGGCACGTTTTTGCCACAGCAATAACTTGTCGTCCACGACCACGACCATCCTTAGCACCCTCAATAATACCAGGCAAATCGATCATTTGCAAAGGTGCCCCTATTGAACGTAATCAGTAGTGATACATCAGAATCCTCATGGGGGACCTACCGTTGTACTTGACCTGACCAGGCACTGACGTAAGGGTTGTGAACTCGTAAGCAGCAGCTTCCGAGTGCTGGCCAGTCAAACGTGACATTAGAGTACTCTTTCCAACGGAAGGAAATCCGATAAAGCCTGGAGGTTCGAGAAGTGTCAGTCCACCCCAGATGGAACGGTTCGACGTTCGATGGTAGCGAGGAATTGCAAACACAGGTCCACCACATACCAATACTGGCCACACCCGTTCTCGCGACATCGAAACCAGCTCCTCCACCACCGCCGCCGCTCGACGAAGGGGTCAGCAGTTCACGCTTGAGCTTGGCCAGCTTGGCCTTTAGTTGACCCAAATGGAACGAAGTAGCCTGTCGCCCACGTTAGTAAAAAAAAAAAGTCCTCTCTTTAAGGAAAACAGGCCGACCCAGGACACGGTGAGTGATGCATGTGCCCGCCCCTATGGCAAAAAGGACCTATGCTCGTACCTTGTTCTTCTGAGTCCGAGCCATCTCGGACTCAATCTCCTTGATCTTATCCACTGTGGTCGACATCTTTGCGACGTTTTCAGCAGATCCGATTTACTAGAGACGTTTATTCAGACAGCAGTGTGCTGTAATACAAGATATGCGAGGCGCCCAGATGCCCCCGAAATTTGTCTGGATGGCGATTCCAGTTCAGAGTCGATATCGAGGCTTCAAAAGTCGGTCTTTGGTGGGGCAGTGAATTTGGGTTGTGACGTCTTGTCTTGCCCCACGTTCAGTTTCGTTTTTTATTTCCCGGGGTTTATCCGAGGCGCAAGTTTGATAACGCGGACGATGTAAGGTTCGACTGGGAACGGACACCATAACTTTCCTTCAACCAAGATACCTACGTAGTGGCTTGAGCCTCACATGCTGAGGCCAAGGTACTTAATTTTTGGATCAATTCAATTGTTAATGCGCATGTAACCCGGCATCTGCGAACACCCAAGATCGAAAGCACCACTTTGGTTACCTATACGATTTCCCTTGACCACAGCAACGGTCTGATTGCCTGGTAGCTGTAAATAACATGCTCGAAAGACTGTTCTTGAGACTGGGTAGTATTTTAGAACTACTCATTAAGGGGTGTGGGACAAAATTCGCACGTATCTGCTGTGTATAATATTCAGATATCCAGGATGAAGCGATTAAGTGCCTACTACTTCAAGTTGTTCCATGTTTCCACGCCAACAATGCTCATCTGGTTGTTCCAGAGTTCAGTAGTACACAACGCCTTCCATCAGATACCTTGCAGTACGGTGTAGTTCAGCCGATACTATGTGCCCGTCCCTGAAGGTGGTACCAATCTCGACTTTCCCGCCAGGGTGCCCTATTCGTAGTGTTGGGCCCTTTTTCTCATGATGCCGGGCAAGCTGAGCGGGAATAGTCCCCGGCATATTTGCTGCAGCCCCCAGGCACAGAGCAAGAGTCAAGGGAACAGCCTTATGGGCTTGACCCATTGACAGTGCAAGACATCGGATATCGATGCCTTCCTTGTCTGAGACGGGAAGCAGCGTTACGATCTTCGGGACGCTCTCTACTGCCGGGTCAAGGCCCATCTTCTCCGCCCCAGCCTGCCGTATGAACTCAAGCCGAGCCTTTAAGCCCCCGTTTTCTTCGACATAGGAAGGCGTGAAAAGACTTGGTAGTGGCGCTCCTTTGCGACCGTCAATGTCCAAGTCTGAAGCCCTGATAAACACTCCGGGGTTGGATACATCAACCAAAGATGCCTCGATTTGACTGCCATCGCGAAGCATTAGAATATCTATAGGATTGCCGGTAGGCAATGCCCGCCCCGTCTTGGCCCCAACGGGATTCAAGAAACCCAGCGTGATCCTTGATCGAGTGCCCGGCACGCCATCAATCGCATAGTCACCTTTCTCGAAGTACCGGGAGGGGCTTCCGGCAATTCTGAAACGGGAATGGATAATTTTGGATGTGTTGGTGTTAAAAATGCGGACGAGGGCCTCCTCGTAGGGTTGGCCGCGCGACGGTCCAGTCGTCTTCGAGGCGGGATCAGACACAAGCCCGAGATCCCAGGCACGGGGCCCGACGGCCGAAGACATATTACCACAGTTGCCCGCCATATCAAGGGCGCCATCCTTCACCCCTATCTGAACAAAGGTGAAGTCCACATCCGCATCTGATCTTTCTGACGAGGAGATGATGCAGATCTTTGAAGTTGATGATATCCCGGATCCTATTCAAGTCCGGCGGTCAGTAGGCGAGCTCACAGCCGTTTTGCACACGATACATGGATCCAATTCTGGTAGGTAATCAGGCTCACCCATCCCGTTCAGCTGCCTGCCGTATGGGTCAGGAGATCCCATAGCCAACGGCAGGACATCATGCCATCGGTGTTCCGGTGGCAGGTCATCTCGCTTGATGACGAGTCCATTCGATGTACCGCCTCGAACGAAGAGAGCCGGGAAGCTTGGGCGCGCCGAGAAGTGGCGTTCATGGCGCTTTGTAATAGCTTGCGATTGGATTGTCTTGCATATACTCGTGGGTGCCCATAGTCGTCCAGAGCCTGGCACGAAAAGCCTGCTGGTGAAATTGAATAGGACAGTCATTAAAAAGGGGTTTCTGAGGACAAATGAGCTTGGCTTCTCTTCCTACCCTTTAGCGAATCTCCAGGAGGTGGCGTGAAGGCGATTACCTATAGAAAGAAATGTGTAAATGAAAACCATTGCCCGGGTTGAAGCGAGGTTGAACAAGCAACATATGCCCCCCGCAATTAGTGCGGTGACGATCACTACATGTCTATCCGGGTTCCTTGGAGATTCCCAGACAAAACCATAAATCTTGAGATGAATTCACATTTCAAGACAGGTTCACCGCATTTAATCCACATGAAGCTGGGATATTGGTGGCTTCCGACCAAACTAACCAGGCCGATCAGTAGGACCTGAAATGAGTGAGATCTACGAAGAAGAAAATGTCGCCAGTATTATCGAATTTGGGACTCTTAACCGGCGGGGAATGTTGCTAGATACGGACCCTTCAGTTGGTCAATGTGAAAGCCACCCCGTCTCTGCCTTCTGTTTGTCCAGGGTCTTCCAGTCGATGTCCTGGCTGCGCACCCATAGCGCGGATCTACCTAGAAGAGTAAGACGTCTAGCCATGTTGGAGCCGACTAGTGCAGTATTCCCGTTGTTCGATACCCGTGGAGGTGGGCGGCATCATAGTCACTAAAACTGTACATAAATCAAGGAGAAGCTATATACCGAGAGAAATATGTTCAGCATCATTACATCTCCACTTCAGTCACGGTCCCTTAACCGCCTACTCTGTAGCCAGCTTGACCACATCGGCCCACTCCTTGGGTCTGACTCTGCCATTTGCCCAGACACCATTCAGATAGGTCTCAGCATCCTTGGCCCAAGATAGCAGCTGCTCTTCAGCACCCCACTCGCCCATTGCCATTAGGCCGACAGGTAGCTGACCTTCACCCTGCTCGGGGTTTGTGTAGCCAACCGGGGCTGTTAAAGCCGGGCATCCGGTCGAGTTGGCGAGCCAGATGTACCTGCGCCATAATTAATAGGTTATCCCCAGGCAAATATTCCCAAAAAATGGAAGAGAGGGGGCCGGGGTCTTACATCATCTGCCTGATGGTAGTGTTGCCATCACTGAAACCGTACGCTTGGTCTCCAGGGTGGATTTTCCAGCCTGCATCTGGCGCCGTCGGCGTCAAGATGAGCATGCCCGGATGCTTCTGCCATAAGAAGGCAAGGTGTTCCATGATGAGCTCACGTAGCTGTCCATACTTCAGCATGTCGACCGCCGAGGTCTCGGCACCCATGGTCATGAGGATGGTGTTGGCATGGTTCACGAGCGAGAGGGCTTTGCGGGGATCGGGATGGCGATGGCGATGATGATCATTCAACTCACCGAGAGCCCAAGCGCTATGTGCGAGCTGGCCCTCCCGAATGTATGGGATGTGGATCTCGACAACTTCGTAACCGAGCTTCTCCTTGAAGTAATTAATGATCTTATTGGTGACCTCGATGACTGCAGGCGAGGCCTCGTTGAACCAGTCTGAGTAGACTCCGATGGTCTTCTTCGCCATGGGGCTGGGCGGGATCGAAGGTGCGAATGCGCCCTGAACCGGATCGTCGGGGTTGGGCGCCGCCATCAGCCGGTAAGCGAGCGTGAGGTCTGCCACGGTCGCGGCTTGGGGCCGGCGACGCAGATGGCGGAGTTCATAGTCCAGATACGATGCAGGGTTGGCTTGAGCCCATACATCCCACAAAAACTGGAGGGAATGCGGATACTTCCCCCCGCATCGGTGCCGATGGCGATCGGCACCAGGCCAGAACTGAGGGCTGATCCACCGCCCGATGACGAGCCGCCCGTGTAGTACGAGGTGTTGTACCAGTTGACGGGTGATTTCCCTCGGCGGGGATTGCAGCCGCTCGTGTCGGATCCAAGTTCATGCATGGTCACCTTACCGATCATCAGGCCTCCAGCTGCCTCTAGCTGTGCAATGGGCCAGATAGTCTCTTTCGCCTCATCGAAACAGGGGATTCCTTCTTGACGCTGAAGTCCGATATGGGAGGTGTAACCCTTGACATTGAGATCATCCTTGACAGCGAATGGGACGCCATCTAGCACACTGAGCGGCTTCCCAGCAGCATATCTCTTGGCTGAAGCTTTGGCAGCCTCCAGCGCAATCCCCTCGTTAACAGCGGCCCAAGCAAAACCGTACTTGGCCCCGGACTCTTGATCTTGCGAGATCAGAGGGAGCAGGGCTTCGGCAACTTGAACCGGCGTCAGTTTGCCTGACTTGTACAGCTCATGGTAGTCGGCAGCGGAATGGAAACGCCCCGCCAGCTCGTCCGGTTGTCGCTGAACCAGATCGGGAGTGATGTCTGGTTTCGACAGAGTGCCATCCCCGGAGCCTAGAGGCGTAACAACCGGCTAATTGATTTCCATAAGCGACTGCGACTGCTGTTTCCGCAGCACAGGAAATGTGTTGGGCTAACTCAACTCACCTGTAAGCGTGATGTATACTCGCTGAGTCCAGGGATATCTTTGATGGTGCCAAACTGGGCATTGGTCCACACGGCTTTCGCTATCAGAGACGACCGCGTTATACTTGCACAGTTGTTACCAACCAGTTCCGTTATCCCGATTCTGGGCAGGCTACTTACAGCGTCGAGGCGAAGACGAGCGTCCATCCTCGCATCACCGGGTTACTGTCTTCGGTGTGTATGTAAGGGGTTTTCGGGCCCTCGCGCGCCTTGGGATAGCCCACAAAGCGCTGTGCAAATGCCATTTTAAAAGGGACGAACAGAGCTCCACGACGGTTGGTCGTGTGTAATAGATTTCTTGGCCTATTGGGTTATGTAGTCTAGAAGAGTCGTCCGGAAGACACAATATAGATAAGAGTCGCGTGGACTGTCAAGCAAAGACGTGTTTCCTAGAGTTTATGCAAGGAATCATATGTTTGTTTCCACATGAACCTTGCCGACCCCACGCGTGCAACTTTTCATCTGTCGCGAATGCGAATGCAGCTTGGGGCTTTCTGATGCACCCAGTTTGCAATATCAGACCAAGCCCATTGAGCATGATAGATGCACTTTGCTCCGACCACAGCCTACATGTACCTTAGGTATGCCAATGACTTTTTAAGTTTTGATAACTCCGACTTTCAGCGTTGCTATACTGAGCAGCTGACTAAGAGGGTATGGCCTGCTAAAGCGCTGTGGCTGGCAGTAAAGTGGGGGATATTTCTGGGCCAATCGTATAGCGGGCACATCTGTAACTAAAAACAGATCTAGGATATCGCCAGCCAGCGTATCTCTCTCGAAGACAACAGCTTATGGAACCAACCCGACAACAGGAAATCCTTTCTCATGTCTTGTGCTGTCGAATCTGTTCTTCAAGAGCATTCGTAAGCCTCGGGTCTTTCATCGGTTGATTAGTTCAGTTGGTTAGAGCGTCGTACTAATATTCTCTCCCGAGTATATTGAGTAATGCGAAGGCCGTAAGTTCAAGCCTCATATTGACCACTTACAACATTAACATCGATATGGGATCGGTTTCCTTTTTTCCCCTGTTCTCATTGCTTGCCGCCACCTCCTCTCTTTTTTTGGCCTCTGCTCCTGCGGGGTAGTGATTCTAGAACCCAAGCACCCTTGGCACCTTTCCGACTACAATGTTGAGTAAGCTGTGTTTGGCCATTCTCATCATCGATGGATGTTTTAGATACGGCGTTGACTTCGAGGTTTTATCTTTAGAGCTCAGTCGTATGCCTGTTGGGGCTTATGACTTAAGATCTCAGCATCGATCACTTGCATTGGTCCGACTGGAGGCTCTGGCCACCGAAGTAAGCACAGCAGGTACAGGACCGCCACATGCCATACGCACACTGGGCTATTGCACGCCCTAAGCCCTAGTTCACGATTCGCCTACAAGATAGAGCTGCACCTCGTACCTTGGAGAAGACGAGTTGGCTGCGAGCTGATGAGTTCGGGGACCGTCGGTAACCCCTTGAAGGATTCGGTGCCCTGGATCCAACATCATTCAGAATACGGACCACCGGGTACCAGAACCGTGTAATAAACATGCAGAGCTATGCACAGCTAGTCATGCATAATTCGTTGGCAGAATGCAGGCTTAGTTGTTCGTTGACCGATATTTGCTGCCAGGGCGGACTGGCCGGTCTCGAGTTAGTCGGCACACCTTAAGACCTTATGCAATACCATTATATACTAGGAACAGCCGGAGCCGCCTAGGCTAGTGGTCTATGGCACTCCCATTTGCCCCCTCTTCGGTCTCTTATTGAATACTGCATAAGTACTAGACCCGCCGGGCGGCATAACCAGCTTATATGTACAGGTTGCGCTAGGTAAGCAAGACTGAAACACACAAGATGGGGATGGAGGGCATGGCGGCATGGATTTGATTCACATGCGCCCCCTTCGATCTTCGGTCTTCGGTAGGCTAGCCCTAGTAGTGGTCGGCATCGTGACATTTTGTCATCTGTGCTTTTCTCGCTTGCCGTGGTACCATGGGTGAAAGGGCATGATCGGAGATATTCGGGTGGAGAGCTGGCGCGGGGAACGATCATGCTCGGTGGCCCGCCGTTACGTATGTTGCAACATACAGTACGCGATGAGAGCCACGGGCGTGGTTCAGTGCGGGCTGGGTGACTCCTAGCTGGCCCCTTGCGCACGCGAGCAAGCGGAGAGAAGGCCAGAGAAGGGAAGACGAGACGGTGATTGGAGAGGAAAAGGCAGATTTCCAGCCTGGCGGGTCGCGCCGGCTTGTTTAGCGCAACTGCTGTGGATGCTTTGCGTGTATCGGTGAGGGAGTTTACACGGTGCAATTTTTTTCTCCCCCAGCATTTGCATGCATCTCTTCCCCAAATCTCTTCTAATAAGGCACGGCCCAGCTCCCTCTCATGCTGACAAGCAACCCCCTAACGCTCTTCAAATTAGACGTTTCTGGCCCATTCGGATCACAATTCGCCCGCTAGAGCCGTGTAGGAGCTCCCCGATCAAAGTGTTGGAAGACGAGAGAAAAAAAAAGTAGAGCAGCACATAGCGTCATCTCAGGCCATACCACCCGTGCAGCTCGGACAGTTCCACCACACACACTCCTTCCTAATAAGTCCTATTCTCTTGGAAACCATCATCAACCCGCTTGTCGCTCATATCAACACGTTCGACGGCTGCAACTTTCGCTACCGCCATCCCGTTCACCCTCGACGCCACGCCTGCAACGACCTGCTACGCCTCCACACTAGCCGACGGCCCTCCGTGACTCCGCCTAATTGACAGGCTCGCCCTAATTTTCGACGCACCAGTGCCGCTTCTTTGCGGCAATTGCATCGCCCTTTTTGTTCCAGCGTACCATACGATGCGCCCGTAACCGAAAAGCCAATTCAACATGGCCTTCAACTTCAACTGGTCGCCGCTCACGGCCGACGAAGATTTCTACCAAAGAGCTCGCAACCTGTTGACGACGGCCCTGAACAAATCCCCGAAGCCCCCAATCATCGTCGATGACATCTTGGTTACCGAGCTCAACCTGGGCTCCATACCACCCGAGCTGGAGATATTAGAGATAGGGGACCTAGCCGAAGACCGGTTCCGCGGCATTTTCAAGATGTGCTATTCCGGCGATGCCTACTTGACGTTACGCACAAAAGTTCAGGTACGTGCTGGGGATGGATTTTTCTTTGGCCCAGCGTCACAGCTCAGACAACTCGCGGACCTCCGGTCACAACCACAACCACTTCATGTCGATGATTGGTAGACAAGGTCTATTTCTACATGGTTCCATGCCATTTGGATTACAATACCAATGCTCAAGTGGCAAACTGGGAAATACTGGGTGGTTTCCATACAGCAGCTCGTGATGCACAACCTTCGTTATACAAGTCGAGTTGGCTTGCTATGACCGTCTCCCTCCTCTTCGCCCCTTGTTTTCGTCAATGTTTGGTTCGTCGCGAGAAACAAATCACAAATTGCGAACGTTTCGATGCAACTGTGGATCATCCATCCGCATGAAGACTTGAAATTGGAATCACAGGGATTCGCGCAGTTTGGAGGTTCATCCTCCTACCCGAGTTAGGAATAGATTCTGTGTTATACAATGGCTAATATAACAACACCTGCAGGCAAACCCCCTCAATACGTACTTGTATGCAAAGCCAAGCTTCACCTCACCACAACCGGTAGCAGCGGCGGCAGGACTTACCATACCGTTGTCCATCACTTTGTCCGAAATAAAGCTGTCAGCTTGCGTTATTCTAGTCTTTTCCAAGCAAAAAGGCTTGACCCTGGTTTTCCAGGATGACCCACTCGAGTCCATCAAGGTCTCGTCGACATTTGACTCGATACAATTTGTTCGGGATTACCTGCAAAGAACCATCGAGGGCCAGTTGCGTAACTTGATGATGGATGAATTACCAGCCATCATTCATAGACTCTCCCTGCGACTCTGGTGTCCAGACCAACTCCCGAGAGAAGACACCGATCTACCAAAAGATAAGCTGGAAGATGAGGTTGCAATCGATCCGTTTGCTGCTCCGCCAACGGACGCTGTGGATGCGAATGGTCATGTCCTAGACGCGAATGAGATATCCTCCTTATCTTTGGACGGCTCAGAAACCCATTCACTGTTCTCGCAGAAAAACTTGGTACGCTTGGGTGCCTTGAGCGATTCGCAGCGTACTCTATCGTTGTTCACGCCTGGCATCCGTGATGTTCTCGTTCGGGCTTGGGCTGCACCAATGGACCGAATCGATGTAATGCGCTCGGCGCCGTTAGCGGCCCCCAGTCTAATGCGCGCCCAATCAGCACAAGGAGGCTCAACAACGTATACCTTCACGGATACTGGCAGCGTTGATAATGGGCAGCTACCTTCCCGACCATCCCTGGTCAGCTTGAACTCGGCAACTACGGGTCTCGCTCTAGGCGCCGGTCGAAATACTCGCATGTCCCGTAAGAAGAAGACCAGAGTGGTTAACTTGCGCCGCTCAAAGCCGAACACCAAAAGCGAGACGCAAAGCGACGTGGGCGACATGGGCGACTCTACTACCGAAAGTGCTTCTGTCGTTGCTCCAAGCTCAGAGCCCGTTCTGCAGGCCGTTATCCCTGAGCTGCCCGAAGAAGATACATTCGTACCAACAGGGAGCAGGGTGCGGTTCACGACGGGGGCGGAGAAGGTATTACCTGCTCGGGCACCCTTAGACATGGACATTTACAAGGACCCTGCGATGGTATCTGCAGAAAAGCCAAGCATTTCTCGTCCTGCCCAACAAGGGAAAACCCCTGTTTCTGTACCGGCTGTCCAGTCTAAGAGCCCCTTCGATTTGGATAGAAAGAGGAACGAAGGCTCCGATACCTCTTCGGTCATCCTCGAGCAAGCATGGATCAGCAAGATGGCCGGCGAGATCGCTCGCCGAGTATATGACGAAAAGCAGCGAAACGCAAATTTCTGGGCTGACCGGGACGACGTCCCTCCGCCAGCCTACGAGGTCACCCAATAGATTTACATAACAACGCTCCCCGGCATCTAGACTTTTCTTTTGTACATACAATCGCGAAGAAGATTGCGATGGCGTTATCGGGAGCTGAGTTTTGGGGTGGTTTGGCAACAGCACAATGTCTAAAGTGTATTGGGTTTGATTTAAAAGTATGGCGTTATGGGCGAAAAGGTTACGAAAAAAAATCAGGCGAGGGATTGCATTCAACTCTGATTCGGTGGTGTGCGGGATAGCGGGATAGTGCAGGACGACCCTTCGCAAGGCGTGATGGTTGAGAAGTGAGGTGATCGCCACGACGTTATGCGAGCGAGCGCCTTTTACTCCTGAAGGGTACGCGAAACTGGGCTTCCGCCACTCTCTTGGAAAAATTGCCAAGATTATCTCTTTTGTCGATTATGTTGTCCTCGAGGGATGACAGTAACATACTGGGTGCAAGAACTCGGCCTGATATTTGGCGCATGGGGGGAGCAGAGGGATGCTGGGATAGGGACATTGTGACGTCTCCCGGAAAGATCTGGAAATCACCCGAGGAGACTTCTACTCGAGGCCAAGACCTTTTGAGAGAAATCACTCCAATCTGATAAATCGAAACAAGTATTTTACCATGACTCTTGAATTGTATTGATTGACAACCAGTGAAGAATCGGACCAGAATAAAGGGGAGGTCCCATCTCTCGGACACTCGATAATCAGCACGTGGTTCTTGGCTTTTGACTTGGGGTATCTTTCTATTATTTTTTGTCCTTTCTACTTTGTATATGGGAATCTAATAAATCTAACTACTCTGAACAGATGTTATCCACACATGTCCCAACTATTTGGAAACGCGCCGTTCATATGCCAGTCGCTCAAGTCGTTGATGAGGACCGGGTCGATGTCGCGGTTCGCCTTGATGAAGATGGTCTCGTACGGGTGCAGGTTGCTGCCGTAGTACTGGTGGTCGTACAGGACGTCGGCGACGGGGTGCTCGGCACACTCCTCGGCGTAGTTGCGGCGCGACTTAGCGAAGGCGGACATGAGCGCCTCGACCTCGTAGCCGGCGTTGCGGATTAACCCCGTGGTGCCGACCTCGCCGTGGATCGCCTTGCGCATCTCGGTGTAGCACCCCTGCAGCGCCACCATGTCGTTCTCGTCCCCGTACTCGTCCTGCCGCGACGACCCCGGCGGCGGGTACAGCATCAGCTCCATCCCCACGCGGTCCGTCGCGAAGATCATGGATTGGATGTGGTATTGCGGGCCGCAATTGACCGTCATACCCACGAGCTATTGGAACGGATTTGTTAGCTGGTGTTTTTGATCCTCTTTTGTTCATCTCTTCTTGGCTGGGCCGCACGATGTGGACTTCCCCCCCGAGGGTCCACGAATTTCTGTGCCACACACGCGCTGTAGATTTCCCAAAACAGCATGCAAACATAAAACGTACCTTGACTTTCTCGGTCACGCGACCCAGGTAGACGTCACTCCAGCAGCCCCGGGACCAGCGGGGCAAGAAGGGGCCGCGGATGCTGGCGTTGAGCGTGATGAAGCGCTTGTGCTTCTTCCAAAGGTCGTTCTCGCGCAGCACCTCGCCGTGGGCGCCCAGGTCGAAGCAGGTGTTGTTGCGCCGCACGATGCGGATGTTGGGCTTGTGCGGGATCAGGTCGGCGGCGTCGGTCTCGCCGTTAATGATGAAGATGAAGTCGGCGGCGCCGTGCAGGCCCTGCTCGAGGAAGTACTTGAAGTTGGCGCGCCCGGACTCGGACTCGGCGTAGGCGTACGAGATGAGCGGGCGGTCCGATACCGTTTCTTTGTGCGGTTCCGACGGCGCCGTATGAAGGGGAACCGCTGCTGATTGCTTTGTGCTTGTTGCTGTTGCGCTGGCCCGGGCGGTAGAGGCGCCACTGCCCGCCAGGTGGGTGATCGGTAAAGGTGCTTGTTTTGCGGCGTCCTTGACGTCGCTCAAAGGGAATCTAGGCTCTCCTTCCTCCGCGATCGAGGCATCGCTAGCGACGGATGTCTGCAACTATGTCAGAAACACAAGCCCAGGAGTGAGTACCCATTGTTCTGGACTTACTTGATAACCTCCTGAATACATGTAACTATGCCTTGACAAGCCTACAAGCCAGCATAGTGCTAGCAATAAAAGAGCCAACCCCGAAAAGGACAAGAAACCCGGTCTTGCCATCTTCTAGAAATGAATTCCAGCACTGAAAGAAATAGAAGCAAAATAAAGCAAAGGAAGAGGAAGAGGAGTGGGAGTAATGCCAAACTCCAGCGATGCAAGGACAGTCCTAAGGAGTCGGACATGGGGAGTAGGAAACGACGACGTCTAGTCAAATACACCAAGAAGATGGAATCATGTCAAGTTCAGCAGACGAAAGTTTGACATGTTTATGACTCTGGGAAGACGGTTCCTATGTAAGTAGAGCACACGAATGGGGCCCTTAGATCGAGCTTGATTCGCTATAACGTGTTCTACGGGTCAGACACGAGCCAGGAGAAGTACTGTACGTAGGCGTTCAGCTATCAACTACCTACCCATAATTGCGGCCAGAACAGAATCGAAAGAATGTTACCGCGTCTCCTCCCTGCGCCCACCACTCAAGATGAACTGGTCTGACATCTACAGGTACTCCGTACATATGAGCTGTCTTGGCCTTGGTGGGTAAGTTCAGGGGTGCGAGTGTGGCACCCCAAGGAGGTGCAGGCTTCCCTTACAATCCAAGACAGGTGGGATGTACAAGTCTTACTTTTACTAACGTCCCTCCCCAAAGAAAAAGAAGGGATTCCTTTCTGGAGTCCTATCTCGTGTTGCGCATCACGGGGGTGGTCCACGAACCACGAGCTAATAATACTTGTACGTACAGTAGTAGTACGAGTTGACAAAGTGGATGCCAACCCCCAAATAAGCGAGGGTATTTGCTAGTGAACCATCGCGGCGGAGCATGGCGAGCTGAGCTGAGCTGAAGAAGTGAATATCATCTTTTTCTCTTTCTTTTTTTACTTCGCCCTTCTTCAACTGGGCTGTCTGTCATAGAGGGTGGGAGAGTGCACGAAGAGTGGTAGTCATCAACGAAGCCGAAAACCCGCGTGTTCGGCACCTAAAGTAGGGTCCGACGTTACAAGAGGTTACAGAATTCCGGGCCTGGCGCATTGGTCGCATGGCCGTGGAAGGGAAAGAGAGCGGAATGAGACCTTGTGCGAGAAGTCAAATTTTGTTTGTCGCAGTATAAAACCACTAGGTGTCCAGAATTCTTCTTTTCGCGATTGGGTAACGTAAGGCAGCTGGCCACAAGCGTTTCCATTCTTGAGATGACGGAGGGCGAATGCAGGGATTAGCTAAGACGGACTTAGAGTACACCACACGAGACGTCGACATTGGAAGTTCGGCCAAATCTTCAACACCAGACTGCTACGGGAACCAAGACCCAGGGGTTCGCCTGTGGAAACGATTGACACATGACTGGCATGTACATTGCTAATATATGTAAGCCACAGCCCGTTCTCTACTGGGCGTCATTCGATAAGAACCAATATCAATATCATACGAGGGTGAAATTTGGGAAGAAGCTGAACATGAGCGCGCCCAGTATTGTCGGCAGTGTAAGTTAAGCTTACCTCATAGGAAGATTGACGTAGTAAGGAAGGATTCCGTGCAACCCACGCTTATCTCTAGCAATTGCAACGTGATGGCAGAATTGACGCTACCTACACACGCATCGTATCGTGAGATCTTCCCCTGCAGAAATGTCGAAAAGCGGGCTTTCCGTTTCCAGATATGTAGGTTAGAGCGGATCGACCAACTTGCTTGTTGAAGAATTCGAGATCCCTGCGTACGGTCGATGCCGTGGACGCTGGCAGGCTGGACGCGTCGATAATGCCGATGGTGTGGGCACTCACTCGGCTATGAAATCCGGGCCTACCTATGTATGTACTCCATTCTAATTCTAGCATAGGGCGCCACACTTACATAATTCAGATATTTGCTGCAAAGCCTCAGCGACGACCTACCTGCGTCAGCCTTGCAGAAGCAGCCACACGGTCCACACCTCGATTTTCAGCCTCATCGCATCTCAACTTTCCATGGTGTCGTCTTGTCTTACTTAGCCTTCAGCCTTCTGAATAAGGTTGCATCGCCAAAGAAACCATCGTGAAAGCTCTCATCTTCTGCATCACCTTCCATGAGGTGACTGCCGCTGTTTCTTATTTTGGAATGATTTCTGTTAAGTTATAATTGTCTCTTCGCACGAGTAATATCGTTTTCTCTGCTGCCACCTAGCTCCTAGAGCGCTCCCTCGGACGCGCCCAAGCTCGACCCTTTTTCTGCGCGTGCCATCGCGAATCCCCCCTCGAGCAATCGACAAACAATCATGGCGACGGTTCGCAATGGCCACGCCACTGGCGGCATTGATGGCTCTGACTTGCCCGTTAGCAAGCGTTTCTCAGACATCCCCCTCAACATCGATATCCCCGTCCAGGGCGATGAAGACGAACAGGCCGTCGAGCTGAATCTCGATGAACTGCACGACGACCCTACCGAACTCTGCACCCTGTTTGAGAACGAGCGCGCCTCCCGCACGCTGTGGATGACCGTCGCCATTGCCTATGCCAAACAACACAGTATCGATCATGCCATTGAGATGTTGCTACGCGGCAGCAATGCGATGCAAAGCAGCAATCCCAAGGAGAAGCTTAGCATGATCAGCTGTCTCTGCTGGATGTATCTTTGGAAGAGCCGCGAAGCACCGCGTGTGCCACCCGAGGGCGATTTGGTTTCCGAGGCCAAAACAAAGGAGTACTTCCTGAACCTCGCTACCCAGTCCATGAACGAAGCGCTCCGAATCAACCCGCATTTCCCTCCTCTCTACCTGGCCCGCGGCGTCATCTACCTCCTACGAGCGTCTCTTGTATCGCCTTCGAAAGCCCCCGGCCCGAGCAGCATCGACCCAGAAAAGTCGGATCTTTTGCGCAATGCGCTGCGGTGTTTCGAGGATGCGCTTCGGGTCTCACAAGGCCGAAATGTCTTTGCTCTAATGGGAAAAGCCCGAGCACTCTACTCGCTCACAAAGTATGCTGATGCATGCACGCTGTATCAGGATGTCTTGCGTAAGATGCCTGATATGGTCGACCCCGATCCTCGCATTGGCATAGGTTGCTGTTTCTGGCAGCTGGGTTTCAAAGATGATGCAAAACAGGCCTGGGAGCGAGCTTTGGAGATCAGCCCCCAATCTAAGATCGCCAATATCCTGCTTGGTGTCTATTATCTCGATGCCAGCGCAAGAGTCCCTACAAACAGCCCCGAATTCATCAGCCTTTACAAGAAGGCCATGACCGAGTTCACACAGAAATCGTTCAAGATGGACAAGAACCAGTCCCTTACCTGCGCCACGTTTGCCGGCTACTTTCTCTCCAGAAAGCAGTTTAGCAATGTCGAGTCGCTGGCCAACAAGGCACTGCAGTTCACCGACGTAAACAACATCGCCAGTGACAGCTGGTATCTACTCGCTCGCAAGGAACATGTCAGTGGCAACGTGCAAACCGCCACAGATTACTACCGTAGAGCAGACGAGGCTCGAGGTGGTTTAGAGAGGGGTTATCTGCCAGCCAAATTCGGTGTGGCCCAGCTCTCTGTTCTCGGCAATGATCTTGGTGAGGCTAAGTTGCGTTTGGAGAAAATGATTCAGCAGTCCAAGAACTATGAAGCCATGGTACTGCTCGGCACCTTGTACGCCGAAGAAGTGTTCGCAAACCAATATGCAGCCGTCAAAGAAGACAAGACCACGGAGATGGCCAAAGCCATCCAGTATATGGAGAGCGTCCGATCTGCTTGGAAAGATCCCAAGAAAAACCAGTCCCCAGACGCTTCAGTGCTGTTGAACCTTGCCCGCCTGTATGAGACTGACCACCCCGACAAAGCACTCCAGTGTCTTCTTCAAGTCGAGCAGATGGAGATAGATCAGATACCAGAATCCGAACGGCCGAAGGACCTGGAGACGAGGCAGCAAATCGCGCCGCTTTACGGAGGAACCTTCCGCCACAATTACTGAACAACATCGGGTGCTTCTACTCGCAAGCTGAGAAGAACGGTTCTGCCAGCGAGATGTTTGAGGCTGCGCTTGGAGCGTGCATGCGCATCGAGGAAAAGGGCGAGGATATGGACACGGACGCACTGGTGACGACGATCAGTTTCAACTTGGGGCGGAGTTATGAGTCCCAGAACCTTACAGATAAAGCCATTGAGGTCTACGAGCGTCTGGTCGCCCGCCACGGTAACTATACTGATGCACAGGCTCGCCTGGCTTATATCAAGCTGCGGAACAACCCTAACAAGGAAGGGCCCGATGCCGTTGCCAAGCTCTATCAGGACAATCCCTCGGATCTTGAGGTTCGGGCACTTTACGGCTGGTATCTTGGTAGGGTTCATTCCAGAAAGAGACCTGCCAATGTCAACGAGGACCCCGAACTTCGTCATTATAAGCATACCCTTCAGAACTATGACAAGCATGACCGCTATGCTCTGATTGGCATGGGTAACTTGTACATGATGGCTGCCCGTGAAATGCGTCGGGACACGGAACAAGAAAAGTCGAAGCGTTCTGCCACATATACTCGCGCTGTCGAGTTCTTTGATAAGGCTTTGCAGCTGGATCCCAAGAACGCCTATGCTGCGCAAGGAATTGCCATTGCGCTAGTGGAAGACAAGAAGGATCATAAATCTGCATTGCCAATCTTGCTAAAAGTTCGGGAGACGGTCAAGGATCCTCATGTCTTTGTCAACCTGGGCCACATCTATGCCGAAAACCGGCAGTTCGCCAAGGCCATCGAGAGTTACGAGATCGCCCTCTCCAAAGAGGGGAAGGAGAACGACACAAGTATCCTAGCATGTCTTGGGCGCACGTGGCTTAGTCGGGCCAAGTTGGAGAAAGACATAGACGCATACCAGACAGCCCTCGACTTTGCCAAGAAGGTGAGTACTGACATATATTGCCCAAGGGGCTTGTGCTAATATTTGACAGGCGTTGGAAATCGCTCCGGATCAGATTCATTTCAAGTTCAATGTTGCCTTCGTTCAGATCCAGCAAGTGCAGCACATTATGGGCGTTAATGAGGCCCAGCGAAGCTTGGTGCAACTTGAACGCGCCTCCGAGGGCTTAGAAGCGGCAATTGAGGCACTTGACGAGATTGCCGCAAGCCCTCAACCGCCATATCCCAAGTCTGATCTGGAACAGCGAGCCAACATGGCAAGAAACACCCAGCGCAAGCAGCTTGCCAGGACAATTGAGGGGCAGAAGGAGTATGAAGAAAAGAACAAGGAGAAGCTGGCGGCCGCGTTACAGCAGCGACAAGCTGAGATGAATCGGCGAGAAGAAGCGCGGAAGAAGGCCCTCGCAGCCGAAGAGGAGAGGCAGGAGAAGATCCGCAAGGAGCGTGCAGAGATTGCCGCCAAAGATCTCGAGCTTACAAAGCTCAGGGTCGAGGAGGACCAGGCGAAGCAAGAAGCCGAGATGACTACCGATACGGAGACGGGCGAAAAGGTCAAGCGCAAGCGGAAGCCCAAACAAAGAGCCTCCGAGGGAGGGCAGTCCAAGAGGCAGCCCAAGAAGAAGAAGAAGAAGGCGGCGGCGACAGAGGACGACGAGTCCGGCTCGGACGGGAGCGGCAGCCCAAGAAGAAGCGCCGCCTCGCCGCCAAGAAGGAGACCAACTCCAAGTACAAGTCTGCGGAGCTGGTCGTCGACAGTGACTCGGATGACGATGCCCTCGAGCGTGCCGAGAGAGCCATGGACAACGAGGACAAGGCGCATCGTTCGGGCCGCGACGACGATGAAGACGACGACGCGAAGTCCAACAAGGCAACAGACAGCGACGACGACGACAATCGGATGGAGGTCGACGACGCAGCCGCCAATAACGGCGCCGGGGAGGACGACGATGAAGAAGGCGGCAACACGCGACGTCGTGCCAGGCGCGGCGGCCGCGTTTTGGATGATAGCGATGAGGAGGAAGACGAGGGCGCCAGCGCCGGCGGTGGGGATGACGGCGAGGCGGCTCCTGCTGATACGAGCATGGCCGAAGCGCGCGGCGAGGAGGACGACGAGGACGAAGAGTAATTCTCATTGTACACATAGCACGAAATTTGACACAGTATAGCACAGCAGGGCACGGCAAAGAAAGCGACAGTTCATGTTCTTGCACGAGACACCAAATAGCTACGAGAGATGCGGTAGCCATTACAGCAGAATCGAGAATAATACCATTATCATGTTCTAATGTCCGTCCACGCCTGCGATGAATAGTAGTTAAATACCCAAGCGAGACCTGATGATGATGAAGCACGCCGCTCGCCCAAATTACTTTTGGTAGATAACCTTCCAAACCCTCCCTCATCAAAAAGTGCGAAAACATACAGTAGTACAACGGTGCCAAAACGGCGAGGTATCTATCGTGAGCTCACATCTGGAGCACACATTGCGTCTCCATGTGCGGCTCCTCGGTCCCGTGGTAAAAGCCGCTGTCCACGAGGTTGTTGTGGGACTTTTGCCAGTATTCCCTCTTAGAGACCCAGTTCTTCTCGTCGACATCGGCGAGCTTGATCTCGACCTCGTTGTTGTCGTCGTCATTGTCGTCCTTGGGCATGCGAACGAAGCAGGTGCAGTCGCGCAGCGTCATGGCGAGACCAAAACCCGGGTCCTCGGGGTTGTCGAACATGGTGTTCCCCGGATCTCCCGCCGTCTGGACGTCGCGGAGCTTGGTCAGGAGCCCCGACGCGGCCAGGGAGCGGCGGAGGCACTCGTGGTCGGCCGGCGTCCAGGACGGCGGGGCGAAGCGAGCGATGGCGCGCAGAACCACGTCCGGGTCGTCGTGCAGCAGGCCGAGCGGGCAGACGGGGGCGTCCACTGCTTTTGGTTCGTGCTGCGCTTGGCCGTCTTCTTCGCCTTCTTGCTGCTCTTGCTGTTTCTGCCGCTGCTGGGCCAGCTTCTGGCTGTTGCGGTACGCCTCGCGGGCGCACGTGCGGCAGCGCTTGGCGCCCGGCGGCGCGATGGGCGACTGCGCGAGCCACTTGGGCTTGAACTCCATGCCGAGCTGGCTGTGCGCGGCGGGGGTCATGTCCTGGATGAGCATGGCGGCGCCGGGCCCCTCGATGGTGCTGTCATCCTTGGCGTGGCCCGAGGCCTGGCGCGCCGCGTTCATGGCGCGCGCCTGCGCCGCCGTGACGCGCACGAGCAGCTGCGGCACGAGGTGGCGCGCGCCGACGGCGGGCACGATCATGGTGGCGCGGAAGCGCTGGAGGCGCGCGTAGTCGTACGGGTGCGCGCCCGCCATCTTCTTGGGCACGCGCAGCAGGCCCCCCGGCAGCAGGTCCTCGCCCTCGCCCTCGTCGCCGCCGCCGTCGGTCGCGCACGCCCGGAAGACAGCGTTGGCCCGGCCCTCGGCGACGTGCACGAAGCGCTCGGCTTCCTGGAGGCGGGTCGTGGCGCGCTGGGCGGCGGCCTCCTTCCTTCCGGCATCGTCGTCGTCATATGCGCCCGAGAGAGCGTCCCACAGAGACTGGGTATCCATTGTTTGATGGCCGGGGATTCTGGGAGAACAGCACGTTTGTCCTTTTTGGCCTCAAGACTATCCGTCTTCGTAGTAGTACTACTAGTAGTATGTATATATAGTTTATAGGTATACTGGATATACGCAGAGTCAGAGACTGGTACAGGTTGATCGGCCCTTTGTGTGTAAGTGATCAAGAGGATGTTGGATTGTCGAGGTTCAAGTCAAGTAAGTGTAACAGATCGATCTAACAACACGTAACACCACATGATGATGGGGACTAGGCCGTTTAAGTACCCTCTTCTCCCTCCCCCCCCGACTATACTCCTTGGCCACTTCAAGCCGCATACGTATAAAACAACCCCCATCCTTGCTTGTAGACAGATGGGGCAACTGCGATATACTAGTAGTAATAGTAGACAGCTGCAGGCGACCCCGTAACACGACATGGATTTGTCACTGCCCCATGCATGATTACATACTGCTGGACCCACCTCAGGATTGATGCAACCCATCCGCTCCAACATTCCACTACGTAATATTGCCAGACAAATATGATGTGAGATTCTACCAATACAGGCATTTGGTGATTTTATCTATCTATTGTCCACTTGATCTATCATTGATATGCCTCGATGCTGTTACCTGGGAATGCCCAGCATGCCCAAAATGACCCCCCTCCCCCGTAAATGCCAACGCCGCCTTGTAAAGGTCTATTAATCACCGAATCAAAGTCGTTCTGGGTATCCTTTCTACGACGAAATTAAAAAAAAAACAAAAAAAACAGAGGGGTCTTCTTTAAAGATGAAACAGTGTTATACGCCTGCCGCCGTGAAGCTCAATAGACTGCCGAATGTGAGCCCAGCCACCAGGCAGAGTCCCATGAATCCGCCGGCGGCCTCGCGCTCTCCTTCTTCCACCCACTCACTTGGCGCCATCATGCAGTTGGACGCGAGCCAGCCGTTGGTCAGCCCGAACGGGAACTGGACCAGCAACAAATAGAACACGTCGCTGTGGATCACGCCGCCACGGCCGTGGAGATTGCACAATGCGTACAGGGGATGAACAACACCCTCGCGACGCTGACTACGAAGAGCACGAACGGACGCTCGCGGTACGGCAGAACCAGGGCCCCGGCTCGCCCGCCCAAGTCGCCTAGATTCCAGCAGGCGAAGGCTAGGGGAATGAAAGCCGCCGGCTTCAGGAGCGTGTCGGCCTCGGCAGGCGGCGTGGTCGAAAGGATCTTGGGCGTGAACACGGGGAAGAACATGGTGACGGCGAAGCACACGAATACGGCGCTAGCGAACCAGTGCAGCTTCTTGAACAGCGTCACCATGCTGACGACCTTGCGCGCGGCACGCTCCGCCTCTTCGACGCTGTTGAAGGACGAGGCCATCTGGTCCATCATGCGGGCCTCGACGATGTGGTTATGCCTGCGGACCAGGGGGATGAAAGCGAAAGCCGCCACCACGGAGATGGCTACCGCCGTCAAAAAGTAGATGAACGCGGCCTTTCCGGTACCGTCTTGTTCGTCCCCGGGGGCCAAGCTGACTGATTCACTGGGCGGCGCCACCAGCACCGAAATGATTTGGGTGACCGGCGGGAGCACACCTGCGATACCCTGACCGGCCATGATGGCCTGCATGTACTCGGGGCGGCCGAAGCTGGCAGCGAAGGCGAACACGCCGTTCTGCAGGAGACCGGCGGCGTACGAGGTACAGGCGACCATGGCGAGCAGGAACCACAGGTAGTGGCTGGGCGTCGTGTCGAGGAACGCGCGGGTGGAGATACTCAACAAGGAGAAGATGACGACGTTGATGTAGAGCGCGATGTTGATGCGGAAGGGATACGAGGCTGTGTACTGTATGTTGGTGAGGATGATCATGGCCACGAGGTTCATGACGGTCGAGACCGAGATGAGGGCCGACTGGAAGTTCTGCAGGATCCATTCGCTCTCTTGAAATCGGGTCTGGAAGTAGGGCGCGGCGGCGAGGAACATGTTCCTACACAGGGTGTGTCAGTAGCTGCCGGTATACTTCGCGAACAAGACAGGATTGTGGCGCGCATACCAAGCCCATAGCATAGCAACCCCAAGCCAGACGAAGATGCCATAGTCGATCCAGGAGAAGGGAACGGCGTGCTCTTCATCGTTCCGGGACTCCTGAAGGGACTGGGTCTCGTCCGTAAGAGGCGCGTACTCTTGTTCGTCTCCGCGTTTCTTGAAGATGGAACGTATGCGATCCATGGCTGATTACGATTTGAGTCGAGATATTCGATTTCGATTTCGATGTCGGAGGTGTCTGCTTGCCGGTATCGCTTTGTATGTACTAGTAGTAGGTTGGGCTCACGATAGGCATTGGACGAGTGCGCCGGGAACGAGATGATGCGGCATCCAAAACAAGTACCTATCAGGCAGGATGGTGCAAAAAGCCAGTCAAACTAGCCCGGGAGCAAGTCACCCACAGTGCCCTCCTAATAGATCTGTTTCAATGATAGTATTGAGAAGGCGTAATCAAGTGTGTATGTATAGTAGGTTGAGGTCATGGGGAAAGATAAGACATGGAGTGAATGACAATGTCAATTGACCCTCCGAAAGCCTTGGCGGGTCAAGCTGCAGGGGAGTCAGAAGCCGCTATTAGTGAGCGACTGTGCTAAGTTTGGAAATAGTAAACGCTAAAGCGGATATGCACACTTGTGGATGCTCACCTATAAGGTACCTAAGGCACCTGTATGTTCTCTTTTTCTATTAGAGTGCTAATTGCTTCCCTTTTTAAACTAGCGTTTAAAAGACCTTTATATTATAAATATATTATTAACTATATAATTATTTTAATTATAAAAGATATATTAATTAATAATATTACTTTAATTTAAAAAAATAGTTTATAATTTATATTTTAATTATATAAAATTATTTTATTATTATTAAATTTTATAATAATTAAGTTTTTTTATACTTAAAATATTTTATATATAATTAATATATTATATTATATTTTTTATATTAAATTTAAAACTTTTTTAAACTTATATATAATATATTATTTAATATTAATAATAATAAATTTTTTAATACGTTTATACTTTATTATTACAACCTAGCCTAATCATGCAGCCAAGACCCACCCGCGGGACGGCATTACAATGCCCCGAAGCATGTACAAGCTTCAGCACCAACCAACCCCACTAAGTCAGCGCTTACACCCCAGCGATGACAAACCCCACGCGATGACAGTCATCAAGGGGGCAGCCAAGGAAGGACAGAACAACGGAGGCAGTACCAAGTGGCTGGTACAGAATGGACAGCCAGAACGGGACGGCCAATGACCAGTCACGTGACGGATTACTGGCTCACCAGGGAGAACGCCAGTGAGCCAGTGAGCCAACTGGAATGGATCACTAAGCTCACCACAAAGGACGAAGTGAGTCCAGTGATCCAACGGGATCAGTGAGGAAGGAGATTGGGTATATAACGATGGACGTTCCCTATGTATTTCATATAGACACTCTCTACCTCAGTGATTAATCTAAGCATTAATCTTAACCCATTAGTGAGGTAAACAGCCTTAACGAATCTATTATGTGAATACCTTCACCCACGCACCTTATTACTATGTTATGACCTGGCTATTACACATTATATTAATAAAAGCGGACTTTTATTACATGTTTAAATACTCTCTTATATTATTAATATAAACCTTTAGTATACTTTATTAAGTTTTTTTTAAAACTTTAAATAATATTTATTATATTTATAAAAACTATAATTTTAATATTAATTATAAATTTATTACATTTAATAATAATATTATAAATTTCATAATATTTTTAAATCGTTATTTTATTATTAAATACTTTAAACTTTTTTATATTAATAGAAAAACAGCTTTTTTTATAATAAATATATTAATAAAAAAAAGAGTAGTTTTTATTTTATTAAATTATTAAGCTTTATATTATTTATAATAAAAGTATATATATAAAATATATTTAAATATTTTCTAAAGTAATTATTTAATTTATTATTATTACGTATTTTAAATAAAGATTAAATACTTTTAATTATTAAAACGAGATTTATTAAAAAATTAAATATTGTAATAAGGTTAAAAAATCGCGGCCTAAGGCATAAACAGTTAATTATATAACATAGAGGGGTATAATATTAATTTCGCGATACGTTTTAATATATAATAGATTAATAATGAATATATACTCTTTAATATACACTTAAACGTTCGTTTCGTCACTCCTACAATGTTTTCCCCCTAGAAAAAAGGCCGCGTACAAGCAGCCTAATAAGGGGCTAACCCTACAAGTGCCGACCGCAGTTTATAAGAGTACGGATTGTGTGTTTTTAATATAAAAATTAAAACTTTATTTATAAATAAAATAATATAGTTTAATTTATAATATAATAACTTATTATACTCTTTTTTATATTAATTTACAACTTTTTTAATTATATTTAAAAAGTAATAAAAATAAGCTTATTAAGCTTTTTAATAAATTTTTAATTTAAAAATATATATTAAACTATAAAATATTTTTATTATATTAAAACATATATAATTTAACTAATACGTTTAAAGTTATAATATTACTATAACTTAATTTAATAACACGGTTAATATTTACTTTTAAAGTGAAATTATAATAACTTAAAGCGTTTATAAGGTTTTAAATACAACTCGACCTTATTAATTAACGTGTATAACTTTATTTATAATAATAAAACTTATTATATTATTAATTAAGTATTAAAATTAATATTATAATAATACCTTTATAATAAATTAAATTAAATAATAAGAAAAAAAGTATACATAAGCGTTAATTAAAATAAAAAGAAGTTACGTAACGAATCTCGAGATTTTAATAAAATTTAAAAATTCGGCTTAACTAGATCTCGCGAGATTCGCGAGATCCTTAAATTAGTAAAAAGAAACGAGATATATAATAATAAATATTCTTTATATATTTTATATAACCGATTTTTATTTTAATAATTAATTTAAATATCAATTTATTTCATTAATAAGGTAAATAAATTTAATAATTTTATTTAATTAGTTTTTACTATATTAATAAAGTGTTTCTTAATTATATATTTAATTATGTTTTTGTATTATTAGTATAGATATAAATATATTTTATTAAATTTTTTTAAAACTTAAATAACGTTTATTATATTTTAATTATTTTTATTTTTATAAATTACTATTTAGGTTTTTAAATAATAGTTTTATAAAAACTATATTTATATTTAAACTTAACGTATCTTATAAGCGAATATCTTATTCTTTTATACCTTTTTTAATAAAATATAAATTAATTTTATTATGACGTATTTAATATATTAAAATTAATCGGAATCTTTATTTCTAAATACTTCTATATTATTTTAATAAGTACGCGTATTATGCCCGGGCTTTCCGTAGATTTTATAGCGTTATAAGCGTGTCTTAAACGTCCTTATATAATTACTTTTTCGATACGATTCGTTTTATAACTATTTATTAATATTTTTTTAAAATTATAAGTCTTTTTTAGTTTATATACGAAATAATTTTTTTCTTATAGCCGTTTTTTCTTCGTACGGCGGCGCCGGCTAAGTATTTTATTTATTTTTTAAAGTGTCGCGTTTTTACTTTTTAAAAGAGTAACTCGGTATATAATATATATTATAACTTTTACGATCTAATTAAAACTAATTAAAATAAACGTTAAAAAGTTATTTTAATATTATACGATACGGTTTCGAACGTATTCGGTTTAAGATTAAACCTTAATCTTATTATTTAAAGTTTTTAATTTTTAAGGAATAAGTAGGCCGGAAAACGTCCCCGGAGGTGTTAAAATACGTAGCTTTATATCTAACTATGAAATAATATATTCCGGATTGTACGGGACGAGTCCTGTCCCTCGAAAGCTTTTTTATATATTCGAAATAGTAAAAGTCGCTTAGAACGCTTTTAAAAACGTTAGTAGGAAGTCCTCCTTTAAGATATAGGTAATATACGCCCGTATAAGATATTTAATTTCTTTTTTATACGCTTTTTTTAATATATAAAAATAATTAATATTAAAAGGTTAAAGTTTATATAATAAATAAGAAAATATATAAAGTATAATAATCGAGTTCTTTTTATAATAAAGCTTAAAAGTTATCGAATAATAGCTTTCGTAGCCGTTTAAAATTAAGAAGCGATAACGACTTTTTATATAAGACTTAGTATATTAATTAAAATATCGAATTTAGTTCTCGCCTTTTTTATTTATAGTTTAATTATTTTTAGTAATTACGATTACCTAATCCTTTAATAATAAACTATTTTCGTATTAAGAAAAGAAGTATATTTTTTTAATATAAATAATATACGAAAAAATAATATAACTATATAATTTAACGTTTTAAATAATTATAATTTATTCTTAATTCTTTTATTATATTATTTTAAATTTTCCTTATTAATTAGAAATAGTTATAATTATTTCGAACGAGATTTAATTTATAAAAAAGCCGGTTTTATTAAAGTTGTAAATATCCTTTTTTTAAATCCCGTATTTATAAATTATATTTTATATAAAGATAAATTATACGCGATACGCGTCGAGATCTTTATAAAAGATTTTTTAGTAATCGATTTTTTAATTAAAACGCGTTTAAAAATTTAGTTATTATTATATAAAATTAAAGGTTTAATTAATATTAACGAGTTCTGCGTTATATAAATTAAATAATTAATTTATTATATTTTTTATATTACTTAATTAAAAAAGAAACGATCGCGTATTTAAATTAATAATATATTAAATAAATATATCTTTTTTAAAATTTGAAAGCTTTTAAGAATTTATAAATATTTTATATCGTATAGGTTAATTATTTCGTTTACCTTATAAAGTTTTCGATAAAACGTTTTAAAAAGATTTAATTTTAAACGTATAAAAAGTTATATTAATTTATTATATTTTATCGAAAACTTTATAATATAAACGAAATGATTAACCTATACGACGCGAAATATTTACGAATTTTTAAAAGCTTTTAAATTTTTAAAAAAATATAATTATTCGATATATTATTAATTTAAATAGGCAATTATTTTTTTTAATTAAATAATATAAAAGATATAACGAATTAATTATTTAATTTATATAACGCGGAACGCGTCGGTATTAATTAAGCTTTTAATTTTACATAATAATAATTAAACTTTTAAACGCGTTTTAATTAAAAAATCGATTATTAAAAAGTTTTTTATAAAAATCTCGACGCGTATTACGCGTAATATATTTTCGTATAAAATATAATTTATTAATACGAGATTTAAAAAGAGGATATTTATAACTTTAATAAGACTAGTTTTTTTATAAATTAAATCTCGTTCGAAATAATCGTAATTACTTTTAATTAATATAAAAAGTTTAAATTAATATAATAAAAAAATTAAGAATAGGTTATAATTATTTAAAACGTTAAATCATATAGTTACGTTATTCTTTTATATATTATTTTTACCGGGAAAACGTACCTTTTTTTTTAATACGAAAATAATTTATTATTAAAAGATTAAGTGATCGTAATTATTAAAAATAATTAAACTATAAATAAAAAAGGCGAAAACTAGATTCGATATTTTAATAAATACACAAAGTTTTATACGAAAAATATTTACCGTTTATTAATCCTTAACGGCTATAAGAGTTATTATTCGATAGTTTTTAAGCTTTATTATAAAAAGAACTCGATTATTATACTTTATATATTTTTCTATTTATTATATAAACTCTAACCTCTTAAAATTAATTATTTTTATATATTAAAAAAAGCGTACGAGAAAGAAATTAAATATTTTATACGGGCGTATATTACTTATATCTTAAAGGAGGACTTCCTACTAGCATTTTTACCGTTTCGAATATATAAAAAAGCTTTTAAAAAATAGGACTCGTCTTATATAATTTAAAATATATTATTTTATAATTAAATATAAAGCTATATATTTTAATACTTTTAAGGATATTTTTCGGCCTATTTAATTTTTAAGAATTAAAAACTTTAAATAATTTAATTAAAGCTTAATTTTAAACCGAATACGTTTAAAACTATATTATACGGTATTAAAATAATTTTTTAATATTTATTTTAATTAGTTTTAATTAAATTATAAAAGTTATAATATATATTATATATTAAATTACTCTTTTAAAAGGTAAGAGCGCGATACTTTAAAAAGTAAATAAGATATTTAACCGGCGCCGCCGTACGAAAAAGAAACGGCTATAAAATAGAGGATTATTTCGTATATAAATTAAAAAAGACTTATAATTTCATAAGGATATTAATAGATAGTTATAAAATAAATCACGTCGAAAGAGTAGTTATACGAAAACGTTTAGGACAAGTTTATAGCGCTATAGAATTTGCGGAGAGCCCGGGTATAATACGCGTATTTATTAAAATAATATAGAAGTATTTAAAAATAAATATTCCGATTAATTTTAATATATTAAATATATTATAATAAAATTAACTTATATTTTATTAAAAGGGGTGTAAAAGGATAAAATATTCGCTTATATAAGATATTCGTTTATATAAGATATTCGCTTATAAGATACGTTAGTTATTTTACTTTATATAAAAAAACTCTTATTATTACTTTCGACGCTTTTTAACGAGACCTTGCTATAAAAGTTAATAGCGACGATAATAACGACGGTATTAATTAATAAGCGTTAATTAAACGTATTAAATATTTCGAGTAAAAGAATATTAATAATTAATATTATTATATTAAACTTTAAAAAAACGTAATAAACTCTTAATTAAAAAGGTATTAAAATAAATATTTTATAATATTAATAAATTATATAAAAAAGTACGCTTTTTATATTATTATTAATATTATTTAAACCTTTATTATATTTAAAAAGGGGATAAAAATAAATACTTTAATACCTTTTAATAAAATGAGTAGAAATTTTTAAAAATTCCTTATTTAAATTAAAACTTATTAGCGATTTTATAAAAACATATTTTAAAACATTACGTAACGAATTATTTACGCCGCTTTATTTTTATTTTCAAAAGCGTTCGTTTAATTTAAACTTTATTTAAATAAACTTATAAAAAAAGATCAATAAGCTAAACTATATTAAATAAAGGTATAACGAATTTTTAAATCTTACGATAATTTGGAGAACATTTTTAAAATATTTTTTTAAGATTTCAACGAGAAATGATAAGTTAAGAAAAAATTTAAAACCCTTAAGTAAAAAAGATTAGCCGCTTTTTATACCGTGGAAGCTAAATATATTATAATTTAATTAAACTATATTAACGTTATAAAAGTTCTAATATATTATTAAAAGTTAAAAAAAATTAATTTAATTAATTTAATACTTTTAAAAAAATTTTTATATAACGTTTATTATTAAAATTAATACGCATTTATATAAACGCCATCGTAAGAAGTAAAGCGCTTTATAATAATAAAGCGGTCGGGTTTAAATTAATACAAAACGTTTCCATTAATATATTAATACGTAATTAAAAAACATTATTATATATATTTATTATAACGAACTTATAAATTTTAATATTATTAAATATAATAGAAAAAAGAATATTATTTATTATAATTATTAAAAGTAAAGATACTTTATTTAAAAAAAGTTAATCTTTAAAAAATAATATATTAATATTATTTAAGCCGAGGGTATTTTAATTTTAATTATTAAAAGAAGTAATATTATAATTAGTTATAATAATTTATTTTATATAACTTATTATAATAATAAGTATACCGCGTGTTTAGCGAATATAGAAAGAATTAAATAATCTTTTAAAATTTTTAAAATTAAATAAAGTTATAATTAAATCGTTATAATAATAAGTAAATAATTCATTTTAATATATAACGCTATTAATAATAATAAAGGTATAATTAATTAATAGAAATAGTTTATAAATTATAAATATATTAATAAACGAGTTTATAAGCGAAGTTATTAAGTTACGAAATTTAAAAATTAATAAATAAATAATTATTTCGAATTATTTTTATTTAAATTTAAAACGCTTACGCTAAGTATTTATTACGGCAGGATTTAATTAAAAGGTTAATAAAAATTACGCCGTAAATAATATATATTTTATTCTTTTATAAATATCGTATATATAATACTTATATTAAATACTTTATAAAAGAACTTAAGAATAAGTAGTTTTTTTAATAAATTAGTAAATAACTTATCTTATATTTATACTTTAATTATATTATTAAGAAAATTTAAACGTTTATATTAAATAAATAACGAGCGTAGTTATTAATATAAAAAAATCTTACGTTAGCCGTAATAATATTATTTAAAAAAACGAGATTTAAAGGAGTGTTCTAAGGTTAATATTTTAAATACGCTTAAAAAACTCGCGAGCTTATAAATATTTAAAGAAAAGTAATTAATATTTTTAAAATAAATAAATATATATTTAATAAAAAAAACCTGTTTATTATAATTAAGAATTTATAAATTAGTTTCAAAATTTAATAAATTTAATAAACCTTTAAACTATTTAATAAACTCGAATTTTAAGTATTAAAATTAATGTTTTATATAAAAAAAAGTAAAGAAACATTTTTATTAAAAAAAAGAAAAATAATAATAACGCGACGCTTAATTATAAAAGTTTATTATTTATTTCAAAAGATATTAATTAAAACAAACGTGGTTAAATATAAAAAAATAGTATTAAACGAATTTAAAAAAACAGTATTAAACGAATTTAAAAAAATAGTATTAAACGAATTTAAAAAAATCTTTATATTAAATAATAAATAATTAAGATATTTATAAATATATTATATTAATAATAAAATATAAAGAAACTATATTTTATTACGAATCGTAAATTCTTTTAAGTTTAAATAAAAGAAAACGCCTTATATCGACTTAAAACCGTTAATAAAAGATTTATAATTTATAAAAATATAAAAATATAAAAAAAAGTCGCGAACTTTTTAATTAATATTAAAAATGTTATAAACGAGTTATATAAAATATTATAAACGTTATAAGATATAATATTATTTTTAAAATAACTTAATAACGAATAACTAATTTTAAAATTAATTAAAAAATTATTTAATAAATAGCGATTTAAAAAACGACCCTTTAATAAATATTAAATATTTAAATTAAATACTATAATAATTGTATTAAAGACTTATTAATAATTCGAAGCTTTTTTTAATAAAAAATAAAAATAAACTTATCACTTTATATAAGATAAAATTACGAAATACTTTTAAAAAAACATTTTTTTTTTAATTTATAAATTTAATTAAGAATATAAATAAACTTTAAAAGAATATATTATAGAAAACTTAAAAACAAGAGTTATATAATTATTTATATTATTAATAAGTTTTTTTATTTTCTTTATTTTTTAAAAAAGTAAAAATAAAAAACTTAAATACTATATATATTAGTTATTAAAAGTTTAACGAAATTATTATTAAAAACCAGTACTTTTTTCTTTTTATTAGCGATTTATAAAATAAACTATTATATATTAAGATTTTTCTAATATTTAACCTCTTTAATATATATAACTTAATTTAAATTAAAAAAAAGTAAAAACCCGTATTTTATATTAAATATACGTATTTTAAGTATTAAGTTAAATTATTTAATTTAATTAATATATTAAATAATTTTTAAGTAATGATTAATTACATTTTATAGGAATATTTTAATAATATTAAAATAAAAAGTAATATAAAAGTATATAAAGTTCCTATATTCTTCTTAAGTAGGGAGATTTTATTTAACGTTATTACACGTTTAAAAGTATTAAGTTATTATACGAGTTCGCTTTTTAACTAGGTAGTTTATCGATTAATAGCCTTGCTTATAGTAGATTCGGCAGGTTCTTTATTTAAACTACTAGTTCTTATATAATAACCTTAGTTAAAAGGTATTAACGAGTTATTAGCTACTTTTTTATCTTAATGGTTAACTATTATACGGTAATTTATTACTATAAACTAGTTAATTTTCTTTTATATAGTTATTTATAAACCGTTTATTAATTAAGTATATATTTATAGCTAAGTTTTAATATAGTTCTTTCGTTAAATATCGTTCCGAGATCCTTTAATTCGCTATTATATTTAATAATGCGCGAAGGTTCGAAAATAACGCTTTATATATTAATATTACGATCGGCGGGTTAGTCCCCCGCGGGGTAGCACTTAAGGCGTATAATTAAATAGAAATAACTCGAAGAGTTATTTTTAAAGCTTTTACTTTATAGCGTAGTAATTAGTTTATATATATTATAATATAATAACTCTTCGCCTTTATTAAATAAGAGACGTAGGTTCGATTCTTATACTTATTAAATAAGAGCTCTCTTTAGCTACCTAAGCAAGATCGTTAATAAGTAAGTAAGGCTTTATACGGACTAATTACTCGTATAAAAGCTTTAGAGTTTCTTTACACCGAGCTTAAATAAATTATATAATATTAAGGGTTTATCGCCTTAAATATAAGGGCATACCTTTAGAGAGAAGGTATAGTATTACGATCGGCGGGTTGGTCCCCCGCGGGGTAGTACTTAACGCGTAGAATTAAATAGAAATGACCCGAAGAGTTATTTCCGAAGCTTTTACTTTATAGCGCAGTAGTTAGTCTATACACACTGTAATAATTAACTTTTAATAAATAAAGGTTAATAAAAGTTTCGGAACTCCTTAATAAGCTTTAATAACGGAGGTATAAAGAGTAATCTCTTTTTCGAATCCTTTTTTAAAGGCTCGTTATACGAGCTAGAGCTTATTTAGCAGGATTTTTAAAACCTCGATAAGTTATTTTTTAACGTTTTTACTTTTTATTTATACGAAAAAAAATATTATTTAATTCGTAAAATATTATACGTAGTTTATTATTATATTAAAATACGAGTTTATAAAGTGGTATAAATTTTTTTTTTAAGTTTAATATAATTAAAATAAAATACTTTTATATAACCGGAAAAAATATTTTAAAAAATTATATAATATTAGTTCTTTAATATATCTAGCCGTCGGCATGTTTTAATAAATATTCGTACTTTATCGTAAAAGATATTATATAACTTACCGGTATAATTCTTTTCTTTTTTTTATACCTTTAAAAAAGTAACGACTTTATTTTAATTAATTTTATCGTTATAAATAGCTCGGCTTAAAAAGATATCGTACTTTATAATATACGCTGGATTAGATAATCGTACGGCCTGGTCCGGCGGTACTAGAGTTAGAAAAGGAAAAGGGACGATATCTTGCGACGTTTAGGTACTTAGGAATCTAGGGTTAAACGTCGGGCCTAAAGTATCCCGTAGTGTCGCGGACGATTGCTCCGTACGGAGACCGGGTGTCTCTCGCTTAGGCGGCGGTTATTCGACTGTTTATTTTAAGGAAGAGTGTAGAACATCCTCTTTTCGGGTTTCCGAAGTCGGTTCTACCGGTCGGTCCTATTAGTATACGAGAGCGGCCGGTAGTACTAATCGTGCGAGCTTGCTTTTAAAAGATCCGCCTATTAATATATTAACTTCGTTTCTTTCGAGGTAATAATAGAGCTCTTTTTAAAATATACGGTTAATTTAATCGAATTAGTATTTAATTTATTCTTTAAACTTTATATTAAACGCCTTTTAAAGGAACGTTTTTTTATTTTTAATATATAATATTTTAAAAAGTATTATACGAAGTACGTTATAAGTAATTTAGGTATTATTTTTTTAAAAAATATTTTTAAAAGTTCGAATTTTTAAAAAGCGAGGTTAACGTTTTTTTTTTAATTATTAAAAAGATCCCGATATTTTAAAAAACTTTTTCGTATATAAATAATTCGGGGTTTTATTATAACCCGACCTAACCATGCAGCTAAAAGACCCCACTTACCGGCACGGAGATATAATAACCCGGTCCGGCTACGATATCATAATTAGTAATCGCACCGCTAATTACATTAATATGCACGTAGCTATACTTTAATATTAAGCGATAAGACAAGCAGCCTCAGCCCGCGTAGCGATAGGACGAATAAGGGTAGACACGATAACTAGGTGCGAGGAGTTACGTAACGGGCCCCGGAGCGATAAAAGTATAACGCCCGAGGTAAGCTAACTAAGGTTAGATCACCGTAATCTAAAGGATGGATTATCGTAAGCTAGCGACGAGATTATTATAAGCTTATAAGTAATTTAAAGGATTAATAGAGGAAAAATTAAATACATAACGAGAAATATTTCTTATATATTTTATATAAATACTTTTTATTTTAATAATTAATTTAAATATTAATTTAATTTATTAATAAAGTAAATAGCTTTAATAATTTTATTATAAATACTTTTAAATTTACGTATTTTAGTTATTTTTATAAGTTATTACTTATTATATTAATAAAAGCGGATTTTTATCGCACGTTTAAATACTTTTTCGTATTATTAATATAAACCCTCGTACGTTTTACTACGGTTTTTATTAAACCCCTAATAGTGTTCGTTATATTTTAATCACTCTTATTCTTACGAGTTATTACCTAGACCCTCGAGCAATAGTACCATAAGAACCATATCTACGCCTGGCCCTAGCAATATCGTCTGACAAGGGAAGATCCCTATCGCCACCCCTGGCACCTCTTAACGAAACCCTGCTATAGAGGTTAATAACAACGACAACGACGACGAGCCTACCCGATAAGCGCTGGCTAAACGAATTAAAGAATTCGAACAAGAAAACGCTAATTATTAATACTATTACGCACGACTTAAAAAAGAGCATAACGAGCTCCAAATTAAGGATACCTTAAGATAAACACCTTATAATATTAATAAATTACGCGAAGAAGTATGTTTCTTTCGTATAATTATTAATATTATTTAAACCTTTATTATATTTAAAAAGGGTATAAAGATTAATATTTTAACGCTATTTAACGAAATAAGCGGGAATTTTTAAGCTTTTTTATTTAAGTTAAAACTTATTAACGATTTTATAAAGGGACGTTTTAAAACGCTACTTAACGATTTATTTACGCTGCCTCGTTTTTTAAAGGCAAGGTACTCGCTTAGTTTAAATCTTATCTAAACGAACTCGTAAAAAACGATTAATAAGTTAAACTATGCCGTATAAAAATATAACAAATTTTCGAAAGTTACGATAGCTTTAAGCAAGCTTTTAAATCATTTTTCTAAAACTTTAACGAAAAACGACAGGCGGAAAAAGAACTCGAAACTTTTAAATAAAAAGGATTAACCGCTTCTTATATAGCCGAATTCCGACGTATTATAGCTTAATTAAACTGTACCGAAGTTATAAAAATTATAATATATTATTAAAGTTTAAAAGAAAATATTAAAAACGAATTTAGCCGGCTAGATACCTTTAATAATTTCCTTTTATATATAGAATTTATTATTAAAATTAATATTTATATATATAAACGATACCGCGAGAAATAAAGCGGATTATTATAATAAATTAATCGGATTTAAACTAATACCGGATAATTATATTAATATAATAATATACCGTTTAAAAATATTATAACGTATAGCTATTATAATAAACTTATAAATTTCGATATTATTAAATATAATAACTTAAATAAAAAGTAGCGCGTTATTTATTATAATTATTAAAAATAAAGATATTACGCTTAAAAATATTAAATATTAAAAAAAACTTCCGACGAGTATTAAATAGATAATATATTAACGTTATTAAAATAAAAAACATTTTAATAATAGTTATTAAAAGTAGTAACGTTATTATTAAATATAATAGCCTATCCTAGATAGCTTGCTACGATAACGGGTACGCTTTATACCTAGCGGATAAAGAAGGTATTAAATATTTTTTAAAAACCCTTAAAGGTAGAAACCATAACCGAAGCGTCGCGATACTACGGAGAGAATAACCCTTTTTATATAATAACGATAATAACTTTATAAATAATATTATAAGTTAATTAGCGTAACTATTAAATTATAAACGTTTAGTTAATATATTAATAAAGGAGTTAATAAGCGAGATTATAAAGTTTAAAGACCTAAAAACCGATAAATGGTTAATTATTCCTAGTATTTCTTACCCCGACTTAAAATATTTACGCTAAATATTTATTACGGCTAGGTTTAATTAAGGAATTTACAGTAATTATATAATAAAAGACGATACTCAAATCTCCTTTATATACGAAAGATATTTTACGCTCTTATAGATTTTATACGTATACGATACTTATATAGAATACCTCGTAAAGAAACTCGAATATAAATAGTTCCCTCGAAGGATTAATAAATAACCTATTACGTAACTATACCTTAATTATATTATTAAAAAAATCTAAACGTTAATCCTTAATAAACGGCGTGTATATTTGTTAGTATAAAAAGATTTATAATAGCTACGATAATATTATTTAAAAGAACGAGATTAAAGGGAATATTTCGAGGATCGATACTTTAAATACGCCTAAGAAAAATTACGAGCTTATAAACGTTTAAAAGAAAACGCTTAACGCTTTTAAGATATATAAGTATATATTTAATAAAAGAACCCCTTTAATTTATTAAAAAATTTATAAAACGCTTATAAATCATTGCGAATTTAATAAATTTTCGAATTATTTGAAAAACCCGAGTCTTAAGTATTAGGGATAGTATTTCGTATAGGGAGAAGTATAGAAACACCCTTACCGGTATATTAAAAAACGCCTTATAAAGAATGAAAGGAACGATAACGATAACACGAAAATCGATCGTAAAAAAGTATTAATTACTTATAAAAGTAATGTTCGAGAAATAAACGCCGCTTATTATAAAAGGATAATAATAAGCGGATTAAAATAAGTCCTTATATTAAATAATAAATAATCGAGCTATCTATAAGTACATTATATTAATAATAGGCGTAAAAGGAGTTTATATTAAAATGTTACTTGATAGCGGAATATAAAAAAACTATATTTTATTACGAATCGTTAATTACTTTAAATTCGAATAATAGGAGAAAAACGCTCTATATCAATTTAAGACCGTTAATAAAAGATTTATAACTTATGACGATAAAGAAGTATAGAAAAAAGTCGTGAACTTTTCGATTAATATTAAAAGACGTTATAAACGAATTATGTATAATATTATAGACGTTGCAAGATACGATATAATTTTAAGAATATTTTAATTACGGGTAAATAATTTTAAAATTAATTAAAAAATAGGCTAGTTTTAATAAAATATATTAAGAAGAGGTTTAATTAATAGGTAGCGGTTTAAGAAATAATTTCTTAATAAACTTAAAATCTTTAAAGTATATATTATTATTAAAGAATTTAAGCCGAACGTTATAACGATTATATTAAAAAAGTATTAATAATTCGAAGCTTTTTTTAATAAGAAATTAGAAATAGGTTTACCGCTTTATATATAGTAGGATTATAAAATACCCGTTAAGAATAGGAAAAAACCCTTATTTATATTTATATATAAATTTAACCAAGAGTATAAATAAGCTTTAAAGGAGTATATTACGGAAAATCTCGAGAAAGGAGTTATATAACTATTTATATCGCTAGCAGGCTTCTTTATCCTCTTTATTTCGAAAAAAAGTAAAGACGAGAAACTTAAGTGGCGTATATATATTAATTATTAAAAACTTAACGAAATTATTATTAAAAACTAGTACCCCTTACCTTTAATCGGCGACCTACGAAACAGGCTATTAAACGCTAAGATCTTTATAGCGCTCAATTTTTTTAATATATACGACCTAATCCGAATTAAAAAAAAACAGGAATAAAAAACCGCGTTCTAAACTAAGTATAAATATTTTAAATATTAAGCTATATTATTTAGCTTAATTAACGTATTAACTAACTTTTAATCTATAATTAACCATATTTTATAAAAATACCTCAATAAGTTTATTATAATATATCTCGACAATATCCTTATTTACTCCGAGAATAACGAGTAGTACTAAAAATACGTAAAGTTAGTATTCCGAAAGCTATAGGACGCTAATTTCTTAATAAACTTAAAAAAAAGCGAATTCTATTAACGATCCGTTATATTTATAAGATATATAATATCTTTTAAAAAAATCCGGATAGAACTATCTAAAGCCTTAATAATTAAAAAGTAACTCACGTTTATAAACGTTATAAAAATTAAATCCTTCTTAAGACTAGCTAATTATTACCGGATATTTATTTCCGAATTTAACAAATTAATAACACTTCTAACGAACTTAATAAAGAAAGACGAGCTATTCCGATAAATAAAAAAGGAAAACTAAGCCTTTTATAATATTAAGGAACGAATCCTTAACGAACTAGTACTCTACGTAACGGACCTTTCGAAACCCTTTAAAATTGAAACCGATGTATTAAACTATGCGATCGGAGAATAATTAAATTAGCGGGACGATAATAAAAAGTCGCACCTTATCGTATTCTTTTCGAAAAAATTTAACGGACTAGAACTTAATTATTAAATCTACGATAAAGAATTAATAGTTATTATTAAAGCTTACGAAAAATAGAGATATTATTTTAATAAAATAATAAAACTAATTAAGATCTATAATAATTACAAAAACCTTATAATATTTATTATTATTAAAAAGTTAAATAAATAATAAATATAATAGTTTAAATTTTTTTTAGAATTTAACCTTATTATTATTTATTAAAAAAGTAGCGAGAACGGTCGCGTTAACGTATTAAGCCGGCGGCTAGATTATTAAGAGAAAATTCTACCCGAAATACGAACTATTTTAATATATAACCGGGACGGTAATCTCGTATCATTATAATAATTAAATATTACGAACTACGTTTAATATAATAATAACTAGGTTATTAAGTTTTAATAACTTAGTTAAACCTTAAACCTTATTAACCACGCTAAAGACCACCTCGAAAACCACGACGGCTTTATTTTTTACCGAAATAAGATCTATATTTTTAAACGGTATTACGAAAACTTTATTAAAAAGTTTTACGAATACCTTATATATAAATATTAAAGAGTATTTAAAACTTAAAAATAAATTATTAAATAATTTAATTATGAGAATCTTAAACTAACCGTAGTTAAAGTTATTAATAAGTGCGACTTATATAACAAGGCTAAGTCCGTAAGATATCGACCGTACGGAGAGCTATAACTAATTCCACCGCTAAACAGGGCGTGAAAAACGATCGCGCTCGATTTTATAATTAAATTACCCTTGTTAAAGGAACCTTTAATTAAGGCTAACTACGACAGCATCTTAGTAATTACGGATAAGCTTATAAAGTATACCTACTTTCTACCGTATAAAGAGTTTAATAATATTAGTAATTTAGTTTATACCTTCCTCCGCGTTATTATTAATTAATACGAACTATTAAAAACGATCATTTCTAACCGAGATAAGCTGTTTATAATAAAATTCTAGAAATTACTTATAGTATAACTCGGTATTAAATATAAGTTATCTATAACTTATCACCCCTAGACGAATAAATAAACGGAAAAAAACATTAGAATAATACCTACGCTACTACGTTAACCACGAACAAGATAACTGGGTATAATTATTACCTATAGCCTAATTCGCTTATAATAGCGTGAATAACGAAACTATACGTATATTACTATTCCGAGTAAATTACGGGTATAACCTAGAAATTACTAGAAAACCCCTAAAAGGAGAGTTAATATTAATCGCGATTATATAAATCGAAAAATTAAAAGAACTCTAGATTATATTATAATAAGACCTCACTTTCTTCTAATAACGAATAAAGAAATATGCCGACTAAATAAAGTTAAAAGGACTAACTTTTAAAAAGGGAGAAAAAGTTTACCTCTTATAATAAAATATTAAAATAAAACGATTAAATAATAAACTAAACTTTAAAAAGATCAAACTATTTAAAATCGTAAAAGTTATTTTAAAAACTAATTACCGATTATTATTACTTAAAATAATATAAATACACCTTATATTTTATATTTTATTACTCGAATTAATAGTTAAAAAAACCCTAATCGATATATAGTTAAAAATCGAAATAAATTAATACGAATACGAAATTAATAAAATTATTAATAAAAGAAAAAAAAGGACGAGGCTTTTAATACCTCGTTTAATAAAAAGGTTACTTATTAAAAAATAATATTTAAGAATTTAAAAAATATTTAATAAACGCTGCGGAAGAACTTTAAAGGTTCGAAAAAGAGCTCCCCTTATAAAAACTAATAGGCTAGGTTTTAAGAAATTTATTAAATTAAAAAACGATTAATCGACGTCCTTGGAAATATTTAAAGAACGTAGGTTACTTAAAACGAAATTCTCTTGGTTAGTAATCGAAGAAGAAATACCATCCTCCTTATTTAGCTCCTATATCCTTTAACGGAACGCTTCTGAACGCTTTTTTACTATAACTTTCTTTATATAACGAAGACGGGCTAGACGACCCAGGGCGGTAGACAGTTACGTTTATAATAAAAACAAGGCCTCCTCTATATCCGATTCTTCCGCTTTTAGCTTTTTCTATTAAGCGGCTAGCTTTATTAAAGCCGACGTAATAAAGGTGTTATTATAAAAATAATTAACCCGAATGTATTCCGAGTAACGAAACGACTTCTCGTTTATATAATAAGTTAGGTTTTAGCGAAAATAATAAGTATAAGGTATACTAGTTAAATCACCCGTGGATTCCACGTTAATAATAAAAGCTAAATACGTAATAATTTTCTTAAACCGAGATTTTTCGACACGACTATTTATAATAAGTAGATATTATAATAAAAAGTAATAAAGAAGGAAAACCTATTATAACCTAAACGTTATAAAAAACTAAGGTATTTATAAAATTAATATTTTAAAAATAAAATAATTAAAAAAAGGAGGATAATATTATAACCCGATTTAACCATGCGGCTAAAAAACCTTACTTACCGGTACAAAAATATAATAACCCGGTCTAGCTATAATATTACAGTTAATAATCGTACCGCTAGCTATATTAATATATACGTAGTTATATTTTAATATTAAGTAATAAAATAAGCAGCCCTAACCCGTGTAACGATAGAACGAATAAGAGTAGATATAATAACTAGGTGCAAGGAGTTACGTAACGGGCCCCGGAGCGACAAAAGTATAACGCCCGAGGTAAGCTAACCAAGGTTAGATTATCGTGATCTAAAGGATAGATCATCGTAAACTAGCGACGAGATTACCGTAAGCTTATAAATAATTTAAAGAATTAATAAAAGAAGAATTAAATATATAACGGGAAATATCTTTTATATATTTTATATAAACACTTTTTATTTTAATAATTAATTTAAATATTAATTTAACTTATTAATAAAATAAATAACTTTAATAATTTTATTATAAATACCTTTAAATTTACGTACTTTAATTATTTTCGTTTTTACGAGCTATTACTTATTATATTAATAGAAGCGGACTTTTATCGCACGTTTAGATACTTTTTCGTATTGCTAATATAAACCCCCGTACGTTCTATTACGGTTTCTATTAAACCCCTGATAGCGTTCGTTACACAAACCACCTAGCTAAAGAGTAGTCCCGAGCAAAGAACTAATATTTCTAAGCGTGCAATAGCGTCGGACAAAGGCCCCTTTTTTAAAATAAGTACGAAACGTTCGTCTAAGATTAAGAAGAGGATAAAGAAGAGTTAAAAAATAACGAAAAAAAGTACGAGTACCTCGATCCGGAAAATATACGATAAAGTATTACTTACTTAACGGACGCCGCGTTTTATTACCGGTTTATTAGTAAGGATATCTACTCAGAAACTACCGTATAGGCCGACTAATTCAACTTTAATAGCCCGTATAGCTAGACTTATTAAAAAAAGCTTTAAAATACCGGCGCCGCCTTGTTTTTAATAGTCGGAAAGCCTTAAGCAGAGGCTTATATACGAAAGAACCTAGACGTACGAATTAATTAAACCTCGGAAAACGTCGAAATTAAGTTCGAAAGTTTAAAGCCTATTTTATTAATTAAAATAATTAATATACGAAACTTATTAAAAATAATAAAATATTATATCTTAAATATTATAACTCTTTTTTTATTCTTATTATATAACGTTAATTAGTTTAAAACGTATTATAATAATATCTTTAATCTTATTATATAAAGAAATAGCGAAATATTCCTTATAATTAAAAAATAAAAACACCCGTTCTTTAATACCGGCCGTATAAAAACGACGTTATATTTTATTAAGAAATAGTTTTAATACCTTTATTAACGTTTTAAATACTTTCGTATAAAAAAGTATTACGATTAGCGGGTTAGTCCCCCGCGGGGTAGCACTTAAGGCGTAGAATTAAATAGAAATAACCCGAAGAGTTATTTTCGAAGCTTTTGCTTTATAGCGTAGTAATTAATTTATATATATTATAATATAATAACTCTTCGCCCTTACTAAATAAGAAACGTGGGTTCGATTTTTATACTTATTAAATAAGAGCTCTCTTTAATTACTTAAATAAGATCGCTAATAAGTAAGTAAGGCTTTATATAAACTAGTTACCCGTATAAAAGCCTTAGAGTTTCTTTATACCGAGCTTAAATAAATTATATAATACTAGGGGTTTATCGCCTTAAGTATAAAGGCATGCCTTTAGAGAGAAGGTATAATATTACGATCGGCGGGTTAGTCCCCCGCGGGGTAGCACTTAAGGCGTAAAATTAAATAGAAATGACCCGAAGAGTCATTTCCGAAGCTTTTGCTTTGTGGCGTAGTGGTTAGTCCACACACACTGTAATAAAAAGCTCTATACTTTTTTAAAGAACGCCGGCTACGATAACGTCGACCTTATTATTCTCGACGAGATTTAAAAGTTTTACTCCTAATACTAAGCGCACGATCCGGTATTATAAAGATTTAAATTCTCACTATAAAACGAATACGACTTTAATTACGAGATTATTATAAATATTATTTATATTAATAAATAAAACGTACTTTACGTAATTAATTTAAATATATCCTTTTAAACGGTTATATTCCTATATTCGCTTAAACTATAAAACATTTAAAATATTTTTTATAAGTATTAAATATATATATATTAGGGACCCCTTAATTATATCTCGTATAATCCGGGTATATACTTTTAAAAAGAATTTCGAAACTATATATAAATAATAAGAATTATTTATAAATAAATACTTATCGAAGTTTATTAAATAATAAATAAAGTTAAACGAGCGTATATTCCGTTATATAAAACCTTTAATATCTTATAAAAAAATCTCGGTTATTATATAAATATCGAAATAATACTTTAAATAATAATTAAAGCTTTAAATAATACGGCTAGCCCGGATAACCTAGTTCTTACTTTGCTTATATTCGAAATATACCTTCGTATTAACGGGAACTTACCACCGTTACCGGAAATTTAAGCACAAAGAGAAGCCGTACGGAAAGTAATAAAAATACTTCGGAAAATACGTATAAATATCGATATTTACCGAGCTTTAAATACCCGGAATAAACTAGCTGTTCATAATATTTTAATACTCTCGCTCTAGAGTAAAGTCTTAATTTAGCGAGAAAAAGAAGAATAAACTAAACTATATAAAATAGTAGTTATTAAAAACTATACGATTCGAGTAGACACTTTAAACGGCTTAAAAGCTTTTCAATAACCTAAATTAAGCCGTACTACCGGGAAGAGGCCGAAGAACCGCGTAACGAGCCGGATATATAACTAGATCCGGAATAGCCGGCAAATATCCTAAATACCGAACCGATAGCCGAAGAAATTACGGTAGCTCTTATATAACGTAACCGAGAACGACTTAAAAAATATTTACTTTAAAACGCTCGAGCCGTTATATTCCTTACTTAAAAAGAATAAGAGAATTACGACTTAGTAATTAAACTTTAATAAAACGAGGTTATTACCTCGTTTAAATACCCGTTTTAAAAGTCCGACGTAAAAAAGATTAATAATCTCGCTATACGAAAGGTTTTCGAATTTATTCGATTCGACCCGAATAAGTATACCGGCTAAAGAATTTTCAAAACACGGCTTATACGAGAGATTAAAGGTAAAACTACGAAGCCGTACGAGAAATCTAAGCTCGTAATATAGGGCTATAAAGATATAGAAAAGGAGGCTATTTTAACCTAGTTACCGATAATTCAGCGGATAAGCTAAAGATCTTTTTTAACCCTCGGACCGACCCTAATCCGAAACTTTAATATACGAGGCGAGCTACGCGATATTATATAGGCGTATATTTAATTATATAATAAACTAAACCGACTAATTTACGTACGCTTACCGGTAAAACTTAAAACTTAATACCTCGAAAAAACGTTACTTTAAATCGTATTACCCCTATATAAACTAATAAAATCAAAACTTCACTAGTTTAAAACGTATTATAATTACTATATATAAAATCTAGGAATAACCGTATTAATATATAACGCCTATTTATTATTTATTACGAAAAGACCGGATACCTTTAATATTATAATAATATAAACCGACGATACGTTTAGCTTCGTTATAACCCTTTTTTTTTAAAAAAAGAAAAAAAGTTAATAAAAGAACAATTTCGTACGAAGCTAAAAAACATCCTAACTAAAAACACGCCGATCGAGTTTAATAAAGGCAAGATTCGATTAAAATCGTACGATATTCTTTTTAAATAAAAAGAATAGATTAATTAATTAAAACCTATCGACCTTAAAACTATTAATAAAGACTAATAATATATCTCTTAGCGTATAAAAAAAGCATATCTAATATCTATATATTAACCGGAGGTAGTATATAACCTATCTACCGCCGCTTAAGTATAAACCTTAAAAAATAAAGATATCGAGAGCCTAAACATATAGATTAACTAATAGATCTAGAATTCGATACGCGGCCTAAAATATATCCCGCTTAATCTTTATTATATAAAGATATATATCTTTACCGACAGTTTTTTTATAAATAATAAAAACTTAACGTCTTAATTTAAATACCTAGTCATCTTAGATTAAAAGCTTAACTATATAAAAGATTAATTCGAAATTTAAAATAATATTATCTATTAAAGCTCGACGAAATATAAAAGAATTACTCGAAACGTATTAATTAACGAACTATACGGCATAATTTCCGGTATCGATAACGGTATCGTACTTAATACCACGTTAAAAAGAATTATATAAAGCTTCGAATTTTAAGAGGTATTAATAATCCTTTATATAAATTCGAGATTATTTTATAAATACTTAATTAAATTAAGAATAATAAACGAAAAAATAATAATAATTAATATTATATCGCTTCGAAAATTATATAAAAAAAAGATCTCGGAAATCTACTGGGTCGACGGGCCAAAATAACCCTATAAACGCCTTTACTAAGAAATCTCTAAATAAAGCCCTTAAACAGCTAGTATTAATTAATAAATTAACCGTACGCGTAAAAGCGTACGTCGAGAGACTAGACTTATATAGCGAGTAAGAAAAAAGGAAAAAAAGAGATATCTTCTTCTTTAACAAGGTATAACGTATCTCGATATACGACGGCGTACCTACTATTATTACTACTTTTATTATTATTATTATTTTTAAACTATTCTTTTTAATTTATAACGAGAAGTAATATACGTAGGTATATAATAACTTTTTTTATTACTATTATTATAAAAAGACCTGCTACTTAACTAAGTTAACGTTAAAAAGGTATAATATCACCTATACGGCTTAAGCAGGTATCGAATACCGGATTAGCGCAACCCATCCGTACGAGACCCTTACAAAGGGAAGACTCGTTTTAAAAAAAGGAGCTACTTAAATTTATTATTAAAATAAAGACTGCTAATATTAGAATAGCAAGAACTAAAGTTTTTTATATTACCTTAAAAAAGGTGCTACGTACTTACGCGCACGAACCTCTTTTTATTTCATTAAAAGGGGCATACGATACCCCTCGTAGCTCGTATTAAAGATAACTATAAATAATAGAATATAACGATTAAACCTCGATTAAACCCGGAACCTATACGTACGTACGAAAGCTTATTTAATACTAAACGCGCGATTTTTTAATTCTTCGACGTTTAAAAAATATTAAATTAACCTTTTATAAAGTACGTATTTAATATTTTATAAGGGTTATTTTATATATTATTATATATATACTTTTTATTATTTAGTTTATAATATTTAAAATTAATATCGAAGCGTTTTTTTAAGAAGTAAAAACTTTATTTTTAATAAAAATAAAGTACTTAATCGTTTACTAAAGGTTAAACGACGTTTAAAGGTTATAAGTATTAATTGTCCTCGAACGAGACGAGTTAAATATAAGCGTTTAAAAATGTATATTTAATTTATTAATTATTTCGTCCGGGTAATAAAATATTAAACTAAATACGCTAAATTTAAATTTAATATTATTTTTTATAAAAGTAATAAAAGACGCGGCCTTAAAAGCGATAAAAAACTTTAACTTTATAATATAATTTATTAATACTTTAATAAATAGCTCGATTTCTTTCGAATAAATACGTTTTAACGACGAATAAAATATTATATTTAAAGTTTAAAATAAATAAATAAAAAGTAAAAAGATATATTAAGCGTAATAATGCCGTTATTTTTATAATATTCTTTAAATTCGGCTAAAATATAACTTTTATAATTATTTAAAATTAAAAGGCGATAAAAGCCTTTCGTCCGCGTTTTAATATATTTATTAAAATATTAAATCTAGTTTAAGCTAGTTTTATTATTAATTTAGTCGTTAAAAGTTAGTTTAATTACTTAATTGCTTAATAAGTTATATTCGTGAAATTAATTTATAAAATAATATTAATTTTAAATAATTAAAAATAATAAAATACTCTACTTTTATAAATTAATATATTTAATAATTATTAATTATTCTTAATTATTAAATTAAATTAACTTCGCTTATTTATAATAATTAATACGTATTATAACGAGTATTAACTTAATTATATTTATTATAAAGCTAGTTTTTATTATAATATAGCTTAACTATACGACTTAAACTCACTTCCAGCACAGCTTTATAATTAAAATAAACTAAACAGCTAAGTCTAGATAACTAAAACTAAATAAATAAGCTTAAGTAAACTAAAACCGTATAAACTAAGCGAATAACTAACTCGGGTCACGTGGAGATAAGATAAAGGGATGACATACCTAGTGATGTTAAAAGCGGACGGATTACGGTGATCTAAGTAAGCTAGTAAAAGGGATCACTAGTCGACGGTACGATCTTAAGAGGGATTAGTAAAGGAGAGACGAGATATATAATAATAAATATTCCTTATATATTTTATATAAATACTTTTTATTTTAATAATTAATTTAAGTATTAATTGTTGCAGTGCGTGTGGACTAACCACTGCGCCATAAAGTAAAAGCTTCGGAAATGACTAGACAAGTTATTTCTGTCTAATTCTATACTATAAGCGTTACCCCGCACGGGGAGACAACCGTCGGCCGTAATATTAATTTAACTTATTAATAAGGTAAATAGTTTTAATAACTTTATTATATAAATCTCTTTATTAAATTACTTTTATTATTACTTTATAAATTAATTATTATTATTTATTATATTAATAAGGCGTTTTCTTATCGCACGTTTAAATATAAAAAAGTATTATTAATATAAACTTAAGTAAGTTTTATTAAGTTTCTTTTAAAACTTATATACCGTTTATTATAATTTCGTTAAAATTTTATATATTTTTATTTAAAATATTATATTTAGTTTTAATATTCGCGATTAACGTAAACTAGTTATAAATAATACTTATATTTTTATAAAAAGCCCTTTAATAATTATATTAATAGTTTATTTAAATCTTAAAGTTTAAGTTATAATTAATAAAGCGTTTAATTTAATATTTATTAACGTAGTTATTATTATATAACTTTAAAAAGAAATTAATTATAATTTTTATAATATTAATATTAAAAAATATCCTTTAAATATTTAAATTAATTATATAATTATAAAGCACTTATTTTTTAATTAAATTTAGTTTATATTATAAATATTAGATCTCGCGTCGAGGTTTAATACCGTAGAGTTAATCGCTTAAAGTAGTTTAAAAAACGTCGTATACTTTTATAATAGCTTTTTAACTAATTTAATTTAAACTTTCTCGCGTCGCTTAAATTATTAAAATAATATAATTTTATTTTAATTAAATTAATATTATAATTATAAAGATATTATATATTAAAGTTTAATTATATAAATTAAAAAAAGTGGCCGACTTAATAATATAATTAATTTAATAATAAACTATATTATTTAAAAAGAATTTTACTTATTATTAATTTATACCTTTTTAAAATAAATAAATATAAAAAGTATAAATAGTAATTTTATAATATATAAATTATAAACTATAATTAGAAAAGTTATAATATATATACTTTTTAAAAACCTCTAATCGTATGAGAGAACCTGTATATACATCAACACAAGAATGAGAAGTTTAGTAAATAGACCTTGGGTAGCATGTCCTTGGTGCTGTATTATCTCTATCACTGCTTCTACAAAAGGGTATCATCTTATAGCTGGAATTGAGTGCGCTTGACGTCCATCTTCGCCTTCCATTGCCAAGGTACCGCATCGTCGTTATCGCCGCTGCCGGCTCTACCGATTCCCTTGACGACACGTCTCACTGCTGCAAGTTAGTAAGGGGTTCGGCTGCAGACTGCTAGCACTCTGCTTTGGTAGGGCCAGCATCACCGAGTCGTGGTGTGGCTCGACAGCGAGCAGTGTAGAAAGGGGGGAAGTAATCAATAACTCACGTTTGCATGTCCACCTTGCTGGGCCTACCTCCTGAATCACGGCTTTGACGTCCTCTACACCTTTCATGACTTTGCCTAAACGGATACGGTCAGTAATGGAACCCTACTGTGGACTTGAATAAGAAGCACCGCCTCTTTAAGCAGCCCAGGAGAGTAAAAGGCGTCGAAGGATTAACGTACCGTCTGCGTCGACCGCACTCTTTTCGGTGGCTCCTGTATAAGGTTAGTGTCGTACAGATATCGAGCGGCAGCTTGTATTCCTTACGCTTTTCTCGGAAATTGTACCTGTGTTGTCTCACAAATATCTATCAAGCCGCAAAGTTTCAGTCAGCTTCAAACTGATATCCAGCAAACCAGACACCTCGAGGACAACAGTTTGCCGAGTTTGGAGGCCGCATATAGCCCGAGCAAGCGGCTGCAGCTGCCCAGAAACAGTGGGGACTTACGTAATCCTATAGTAAAAGAGGTTAGCAAAAGCTCAATTTTCAAGAATACAGGGCATGGTGGACTAGAAGCCAAAGTATGGAGGGAAGGGCTACTCACTCTTTGGTTATGGCACGTCACGACCTGTCTGCCTTGGAACTCACTGAACGCATTTCATGTTAGCAGAGGGATTCATGTACCAAAGTCTCTCATGTCCCCAAGATATATTCGACTCATGAAACTTACGGGTTTTTGGGGAATAAGGACATGAGTATTCTCGCAGTAAGAACACCTAGCGGGGTTACGAAGCCTGGTTTATCACGGTTAGCCATCCATGCCTCAAGTATATACGTCCGAATACCAGTGTAGGAGGTGTTTCCAAAGTAGATGCTAGGAGTTGAGGATCGGATAGGTTTCAGGTAAACCCAGTATTATAATGGGCGGTTGGAGAATCCAGCGGAGTGGTGTATTGCTTACCATTAAGAAGAAGCTCTGGGTGAAAGTCCTGGGGGTTTCCGTGGCCCGGTAATCGCTTCACATCCATCCAATTGGAAACGGAGAATGAAAAGGTCGGTCCAGAGGGAAGATGGACAATGTCCAAACTCTTCGGCCTCTTCTGGTCTTCACCCAGAATAAGAAGCGCCGTGTAGTCTCGATTGGAAGCGTACTTGGCGATCTCACGAACAGAGTACTTGTGGGCGTACTTGTGCGCCGAACGAGGAACATAGTCGCTGTTGGGGAAGAACGAGGTGAGCATCTTCGCCTCTTTATGAATTGTGCTGTTAAGGGTGGTCGTAATGAGCAGTTTCGGCTCAGCCGGCGCATCGTCTGAGAACAGAGTCGGAAACTTCTTGACCAGCGATTCGGGCGTAAGATCAACTGTGGTAGCTATCGAAGGCGCCGTACTGTCTTCGCGGATTACGCGGCGGAGGTCATTCGAAGCTTTATCGCCGTCTTTGTCTTCTTCTTCTTCATCATCGTCCCCTTCTTGGTCCTCATCATCAGAGCCTAGCATACTGTCGACCTCGTCGTCGTCTTCCTCGTCCTGGGCGCCGTCTTCAATGGCATTGGGATCGGCGTCATGTGGCCCCCCAACTTCGACTTCAGCGAGTCGTCTGCGCTTGAACAGCTGCGCAAGGTCAACATTTGCACCGAGACTGTCGTCGTCTGCGGTGTGAAAGACACGTTTCCGATCAATGGTAAGGGGCTTGTTCTTCTCCAACCGCCGGCGTCGAAGTTCTGGGTCGTTCGCTTCCTCCTTCTTCCTTCGGAAATTTCTCTCCAGCTTGTCCTTGGAACTCTGTTTCTTTGATTCGACATAGAGCGACCTGCGATGAATCTTGTTTCCTGTCCTTTTGGACAGCGATCCTTTGGGTCCGGCCATGACTTCAGTCGGATACTGGCGTGTTCGTGATGCAACGAAGTTCGTCTCTCCAGTCGGGTGTATCTCACTACTAAGACTTAGGTAGACTTCGGCGAATGGCCAAAAAAAAGTTACAGACCGATAAGATAAGACGATGCAGATAGTGCTTGACAAGGGGGGCTCCCTGCTAGCAGATCCAAGCGCGGGGTTGTTTTTCCTCTCGGACAGGCTGGAAGAGGGGTACATTTTTTGGCGCGGTCAAGCTCCGTTTTCCCCTTTTGCTGTGCTCCAGGGCTGTTACTGGATTTTCCTGAGGCTCAAACCTGCCCATACTGACTCCGAATTCAGTCCTAAAAGCGCACCCGTCCAGTGTGTGGCCCGATTGATGTACTACATACTCCATACCTAAAGTAGGTTTTAGGTCATGTACCTCACTGTAAACAGAATTATACACCCGTATACAAGCTGAGGAGGGCTACCTGCTAAGGCATTGATCTAATTGGTGGCACTGTAGGTTCCCAGCTGCAGTGACTCACTCACCTGTTTCCATTGCCATTTCCTCTTTCCAAAGTTTCTTCCATTTCTTTAGTGGTGGATGCGGCCTCTTCACGTCATTCACAGTCCATTCTTCAGTGGCAGGCCAACCACAAACCTTCTGCGACCAATTGTTGCACACACCCGAGTACAACTGAGGAGCTTCACTGCCTCAGCACCAGTCCATCGATTTCTTGTACAGGAGGCTCACTCCAAACCACCCGCGAACATGACTACTCCGGCTACCACCCTCAAGGGTCAACCCCTCGACCGCCCCGCCTTGGACTCCATGCTGCGCCGGCGCATGTTCTACACCCCTTCGTTCGAAATCTACGGAGGTGTCGCTGGCCTTTACGATTATGGCCCTCCTGGTTGCGGCCTCCAAGCTAACGTCGTCGACGTCTGGAGGAAGCATTTCGTTCTGGAAGAGGATATGCTCGAGATCGACTGCAGTGTGTTGACTCCCCACGAGGTCCTGAAGACCAGTGGCCACGTCGACAAGTTCGCAGACTGGATGTGCAAGGACCCTAAGAACGGCGAGATCTTGCGCGCCGATCACTTCGTTGAGGAGATCCTCGAGAGCCGCCTCAAGGGTGACAAGGAGGCACGTGGCCAGAAGGTCGAAGAGAAGGAAGAAGACCCCAAGAAGAAAAAGCGGAAGAACAAAGGTGCTGTCGAGGCCGTAAAGCTCGACGATGCCGTTGTGCAGGAGTACGAGGAGACCTTGGCCAAGATTGACAACTACAATGGCGCGGAGCTGGGCGAGCTGATCAAGAAACACGATCTGAGGAACTCAGCCACTGGTGTGCAGCCTTCTCCCCTGTGGCATTCAACTTGATGTTCCAGACCTCCATTGGTCCCAGCAGCAATCTGCCCGGTTACCTACGACCTGAGACGGCCCAGGGCCAGTTCCTGAACTTTTCAAAACTGCTTGAGTTCAACCAGGCGAAGATGCCATTTGCTTCGGCCTCCGTCGGCAGGTCTTACAGAAACGAGATCTCTCCCCGAGCTGGTTTGTTGCGAGTGCGAGAGTTCCTGATGGCTGAGATCGAGCACTTTGTCGATCCCCAAGGTGGAAAGAAGCACCCACGCTTCGATGAGGTCAAGGATGTTGAGCTTGTTCTGCTCAACCGGGAGACCCAGCTTTCGGGCAAGACCGATGTCGAGAGAGTGGCAATAGGCGAGGCCGTGGCCAAGGGCACCGTGAATAACGAGACTCTCGGTTATTTCCTTGCTCGTATTCACCTGTTCCTCAAGAAGATTGGCGTTGATCAGTCCAAGATTCGATTCAGACAACACATGGCCAACGAAATGGCCCACTATGCCGCCGACTGCTGGGACGCCGAGCTTCTCACTTCGTACGGCTGGATCGAATGCGTCGGTTGTGCTGACCGCAGCGCCTACGATCTCAGTGTTCACGCGAAGAAGACTGGTGCACCCCTAATCGTTCGCGAGCGTTTGCCTGCGCCCATCAAGGTCGAGGAGTGGGTAGTGGATGTCGACAAGAAGAAGTTCGGTCCTCACTTCAAGAAGGACGGCAAGACGGTAGAAGCTGCGCTGATGGAGACCTCTCAAGCTCAGCGAGAGGAATTCTCGAAGGCGCTCGCCGCATCCGGCTCTCTGACGGTAGATGTTCCCGGTGTTGGCGATGGAAAAGTTGCTGTACCAAAGGAGCTCGTTGTCATTGAGAAGCGAACACGAACGGAGAACACGCGCGAATTTACTCCGAATGTCATCGAGCCTTCGTTCGGTATTGGCAGAATCCTCTATGCTTTGATGGAGCACTGCTATTGGAGTCGAGGAAGCGAAGGTGGCGACGAGGCCCGAGGTGTAAGTGACCTACCTACCTGACGTGCTATTATTCTCGAATCTAACAATCCACAGGTCTTGTCCTTCCCTCCTACAGTTGCCCCTACCAAGGTTCTCATTGTGCCCCTTTCAAGCAACGAGCAGTTTGCTCCGTTTTGCTACAAGCTGTCGCAAAAGCTGCGCAAGAGAGGCATCTCCAGCCGTATCGATGACTCTTCGGCAACCATTGGCAAACGTTACAGCCGCAATGACGAGCTGGGTACGCCGCTGGGTATCACTGTTGATTTTCAGACTGTCAAGGACCAGACGGTTACGCTCCGAGATCGCGACTCGACGAAGCAAGTCCGTGCTGACGAGGATCGGATCATTCAGGCAATCCAGTCTATGGTAGATGGCAGCAAGTCCTGGCAAGATGTCGAGGGCGAGCTTCCAGCATTCGAGGGACAGGAAGTTGAGGTGACAATCCGTGAATAGTGTCGTCATCCAGGACGCAATAGTCGATGCCAAAGAAAATTAAAATAGACCAGTAGGGGCCCAGCAGGTCTGATGCTGGTACCTTGAATCCTTAGAAGTAGTTTCACTTGGCTTGTTACCTGTCGACTACTAGTGTTTACCTATGAGAAACCGCACTTGAAAACGAGAACCTAAACAATCCCATATTTACGAATATCAAACCGCCGGCAGCAACTAGGAAACGCGGGCGTATCTGTGGAATTTTGCGTCACGACTCATGAGGTCAAATGATTTCCTCTTCAAGCACCCGGGGGTCTCTGGTATGTGCCCGCATGCGGGATAATTGGGGATAAGAGTAATGGTGTCCCCGACGGCACGTGAGTCGTAACTCAACAAGTTTACCTGCTTGATATGGTGCACTGGGTGCCTCCTGGAACCCAAGACCTATGTGCTATGTACAACTCAGGGGTCGTGCTGGGACCGAGGGGTGAGGGCGACTTCTGTGACAGATCCGCTCATTGGAAACAAAGAACCAAAGGCACGGTTGCCCAGCTAGTGTGTTTCAACGTCGATCTGCACCGGACTACCAAGGCCAGGGCGTCTAATGTAACAGAATAGGTCCCACGTCCCAACCTCTACAGAGCGTGACAGAGGCAAAAAAACGGCATGGAGCATGGTCAAATCCAGTGGCAACCAGGCGACGGTAGCCGGGCGGCCTCCTTAAGCAGCGGCTCTCATGGCCGTTGCAGTGCAAAGGACATTGCGGTCGCGCCGATCGTTTCCGTGAGAGCCGGGTTTCCGGCGTGATGATAAGTCTTGGTCGCAACTGTAACATGTGAATATGCGTGTCTTGCCAGCAGCGGCATAGTCGCTTAACAGGACCGCCAATGTGAAAACGAACAGTATCTGAAAGATCGATCACTGACAGGCCGAGACACGGACTAAATAGGTGATGATCGAAGCGGTAGCTCCCGCCGCCAGATTACCTACTTTACTTACCGAAGCAAGATGTAACCATTGGTAAATGAAGACCGACCTGTTCACTCCGTGACTCCTGGTGATATGATGAACATAACTACAGAGAGTTACCTGCCTAAAACAAGTAGATTGGCGGATGACCCTGGGGAGCGAGTGTCTTGAGACGTATGCTGTATTGAGGGCAACTCGAGACTGGCCTACGGGAAACAGCCCCTCAAAACCCCTTCTTGATGAGCCCGCACGCCCTCGGAATAATCATACGCGTCTGACGTATTGAAACAAATCGAAGCTGCACATGACTTCCCTGGGCTTTATTTTTCCTTCTTTCGGGGACCAAATACTAAAGTACCTACATACAGGCAAGCCACTATGGCAATTATTGCAAGCGAATGCGGTTGATGTACATGTAGCGGATACTTCGTGTTGAGAGCTGCAAGTTATTGCGCCGCCAAGTGGCCTGTCCCTGTCACATCTACCCGGCTCCCTTCTTTGGCATGCAGCCTGCCTGCGTCGATTACAAGCAATGTCATTCGTCGCTGTGCAGAAAGACTGCAGAGCCATACCCCTGCACTCGACTCCCGACTCGGATCGAGCATAGCTGACCCCGCTGTAGGCTATGCTCCCCGTTTCGTCCGGTGTCAGGCCTTAGATGCACCACCGGAATCCGGGATGCAGTGAAGATAATACACAAGTCATGTCACAGTCCAGAACTATGTAGAGCATCTTGGTGTTTGGAAGGTTGACAGCTATAATGGCTGTGACCACCAGGGCAGCGGGCGCATAGTTGCATCGGGCACTGTAATGGAAATTGCCTTGATCAATCCCTCGCTACAAGTGCCCTAGGCTGACTGGTTTGCCATTGTGGTACAACCCTAAGCACCAAAGCAAATTGGATGGTTTCTTGAGGTAGGTCAGGAGATGATGCGTCAAAATGCATGCTCTTTGTACATATCTGCTGCAACAAAGCAGGCAAAAAGGACTGCTTTTGTTTCAACCCATTAGCTGCTAACACGACATATATGCAGGATCTCTTTTATTTGGACGAACGAGAAAGAGAGAAAGAAAAAAAGACCCGACAAGGGGCAGACAGGGACGACTCCATCCAGCCTTGCTAGTTTAGGGAAGGGCGATCCCTCCCAAGCAAATCGGCTTGGCTGTTTTCCGTGCTTTCAGGGTGTTACATACACTGTAGCTGCTGTATCGTATTGCTCGCTCAGCCTGGCCAGGACGAATCGAAAGTTGGCCATCATCATTACATGCCACGAGGCCTTTGCATGGGGACTGTAGATGATCGAGGGGTTCTCAGACCTGCCCGACGTGCCTACCAACCTCTTTTTTGCTCCATGCCCAATTTCATTGATCCTGATCTGATCTGACACGACCGACTTGTGTACGAGCCACTCGAGTGGCCCCCTGGCCCCCTTGCTCGTCCTGCCTTATCACCGGCCGAGGCGCCCAATTCTGCTAGTCACAAACCCTGGTGGCAGGAGGGTAGGTAGGCTAGGCTAGGAGTACCTACATGCAGTCTACAGTACATTTAGTCGATCCCTCCCCCACACACACACACCCTGACACCGCTGCAACGCAACATTGGGGACACACCCAACTCTCCAAAACCACTGGCCCTTTCTGGAAGAGCTTGATTGGATCGACCTGACCGCAATATCGCCCCGGGAAAAGGCGACGACACAGCAAACTTCCTCCCTCCTGCCATTCTACCCCTTTTCCCCCCATTCCCAGTTCAATAAAGAAAATTCGGTGGTGAAGGGACGAGGGAAAGAAAAAGCGATCAACAACTCTCTCAACATCATCCATATCTGCTCTTGCAGCAGTAGCAGAGCTTCCGAAACGACCCCCACGGTGAAGCACACAGTCCCTCACATCAATACCTCCGACCGACCTGCACTTATGTAGGTCAGGCTTTCGGCGCTGCCACCACACATAATTCGCGGTTTCGATCAGGACTGCAACCGTTCAATCAACGACCCAGCTTTGATCGGCTTCAACAATCTTGCATCTGTCACTTGTCGCAATACCACAACCGCCGGCTCAGGGTTATCGCGCCTCCTTTGTTACGACTGACGGTCCATGCCTGTTGTTGCTTTTTTACAATTCACAACCCATCAAAGCGGCAGCCTTTCACATTCCTTTCACGGCCATTGATAGGTATTCTTGGGTAAGTAAGACAGGCTCTCGACCCCTCCTTCATCCAGCAATCTGGGTCTGATCGCCTCTGGGTAGGTATTTGACAACAATCGCAACTAATATTTGGCGGATTCTTTAGTGACCGGGGCCTTTTCTCCTTGCCAAACCCCCAACGAGATTCCGCCGACAGATATCGCGAACAATACAAGCATCTAACCATAATCTGGACATCTGTCGACCCGGCTCTTTAATTCCTATTTCAACATAGTTCAGGATGGCAGCCCCCCCGAACAGGTACGTTCTCCTTAGTTGGTCGTTGCTTGGACTTTCAGCTTGGCGCTGGCTAGCAAGCAACATCCTAATTGCAACCCATTAAACCCCCTGAATGGTGACGGCGGGGTTTTTGTCTCTCCTGCCACACCTGCACCTCTAGCCCACCATCTCGGCCCCCCAACTCCCTCGCCTGTTACCCGCTAGCGTCGCCCAATATCCGCCTTCCGTAACCCAGTCACTCACCACCTACTTACCTACTACCTACCCTACCTTTCGAGACCTTCTTGGTTTTGCCCCTTTAGAGCAACAGCAATAAACATATCGCTATCAATGGCAGCTAAGAACTAACATGGCTCAAAATAACAGCAGCATGTACTCGCAGGGTCAGTTCATGAACCCTGGCCCGGCCCCGCGACCACCACAGGGCCCGAGGCTCAATCTGACGCCCAACACCAACCTCCCGGGCAGCATGTCTAGTATGACCATCTCGCCGGTACCGCGCTCAGCGACTTCAACATACACGGGATCAACCATTTCCCTACCTCTGGCTCGTGAGAGATCCAACAACGCTGATGGCCTTGGGGGCGTAGCCGTCATCAAAGAGGGGTGGGCTTCGGTCAAGGAGAGCAGAAACTTCATCCAACCGTGGAAGCAAAAGTTCCTGATCTTGCGCAAGGAATCGCTGGATTTCCACAAGACCGAAGGGGGCAAGATATCATATACTCTCTTTCTCAAGGACGTTGTCAATGTGGGAAGAGTCGAGGCCGCAGGAACCATTTTCGAGATCAAAAGACACGCAAATGGCCAATCCAACAGCCCTGGAGATGACGAAAATTCCATCCGAACCCTGCAGATTCGGACCAAGAGCGATGACGATCTCTACGACTGGATTGATGTGTTGTATGGGCGATGTCCTACGATGGGCGGTGTGAGCAATCCGACCAATTTCTCCCATGCGGTACACGTTGGTTTCGACCCACAGACGGGTCAGTTCGTGGGGTTGCCGCCGGAGTGGTCTAAGCTGCTGAACTCGTCGGCCATCACCAAGGAAGACTACGAGAGAAATCCCCAGGCCGTCTTCGAGGTTCTCGATTTCTACTCTGATCTTACCAAGCGTGCGGAGAACCCTCAACAGTATCCTGGTCCAGGGCCTACGCCCCCTCCCGGAGCCCAGCAAATGGGGTATGGCGGAGGCAACTCAGTGGCACCGCCTCGGCCGATGCCACCTTCGCAGCAGCAACAGCAGCCGCAGCAGCGAAACAACTACGCGCCCGTTACGCCAAACCAATCCATGGCCAATGCTACTCGACCGAGTCAAACGGAGACTTCACAGCAACGGCAGCAGATGCAGAGCATGTCATCCAGCTATCAAAGTACGGAAGCCCTGCGGGAAGAGCAGCGAAGAAAGCAGCTCGAACAGCAAAGACAACGCGAGTTGGAGCAGGAGCGACGCGAGTTGGAAGAATACAACGCCTCCTTGCCCAAAACCAAGGTTCCTATGGCACAGCAAGAGATTGGCGGCGGCTACGGCGGTCCGTCTGCTGATCGCTACAACCCTAGCCGTGCTGCCCCTCCTGCACCTAAGCCGTCTAATGCTCAGCCCAGCGCTCTGCGCGCCCAGCGCCCAGCGCCTCCTGCGCCTACATCTGGGCAGCGACCACCGCTTACTTCACAGCAAAGCTCGTCGTCGTTGCGTGACCCGGCTGCAGGCCAGCAGCGAATGCCCCCGAGGAATGACCAGCCTTCGGCGCAGCGCTATCCCAATGGCACGAACGGGTCTTCTCAGCAGCCGCGTGCCAATGGCCAGCCCCAGGGTCAGAGCCCTTCAAAGCTGCCTGGCCCTGTCGCCCCTGTTAAGCCGCTGAATGTCCCTGCCAAGCCACAGCAGCAGCAGCAGTCGCAAAGCGACAGCGTCAAGGCTGCGGAGGCAGCCCTTACAGCTAAGCCGCCAGCTGCTGAGCACAAGAAGGATGTGCGGATGTCCACCATGTCTGAGAAGGAGGTCATGCAGAAGCTTATCGAGGTCGTTTCCAAGGATGATCCCAACATTTCATATGCCAAGCAGAAGAAGATTGGTCAGGGTGCATCTGGCTCCGTTTACGTGGCTAAGGTTAAGGAGACAGCTGTCTCTGCTGTAGCACGCGACGTCCTGCGCGCTCAGGGTCCTCGAGCCCAGGTTGCTATCAAGCAGATGGATCTTGCCCATCAGCCTCGTAAAGAGCTTATTGTGAACGAGATTATGGTCATGAAGGATAGCCGACACCGAAACATTGTCAACTTCCTCGACGCTTTCCTGCGCAACAACAATGCCGAGCTATGGGTAGTCATGGAGTACATGGAGGGAGGTGCGCTGACTGATGTTATTGACAACAACCCCGTTATTAGCGAGGAGCAGATCTCCACCATTTGCCTCGAGGTGAGCAGAACAGGGCAAGACAGTAAAGTGGCTAAGCTAACAAGTAACAGACCTGCCGTGGCTTGGACCATCTACACCGACAACAAATCATCCACCGTGATATCAAGAGTGACAACGTTCTTCTTGATGCTCGGGGCAATGTCAAGATTAGTCAGTATTCATCTTTATCTGAATTATCCCAGTGCCTGTTAACTAACCTGATGCAGCTGATTTCGGTTTTTGCGCCAAGCTAACTGAAACCAAGTCGAAGCGTGCAACTATGGTGGGCACGCCTTACTGGATGGCACCCGAGGTTGTCAAGCAAAAGGAGTACGGCCCCAAGGTCGACATCTGGTCATTGGGTATTATGGCCATTGAGATGATCGAGTCGGAACCTCCCTACCTGAATGAAGAGCCCCTCAAGGCTCTGTACTTGATTGCAACGAACGGCACACCGCGCTTGAAGAAGCCCGAGAAGCTCAGCAAGGAGCTGAAGGCGTTCCTATCGGTCTGTCTCTGCGTTGATGTCAAGAGCCGCGCATCAGCTGAGGAACTCCTGCAACACGACTTCTTGAAGCACGGTTGCGTACTGGGCAGCCTGTCGGAGCTGCTTGCATTCCGCAAGCATGCCAAATAAGCGACGAATAAAACGATACCCCATTTCCCATATTAGACCGGGGCTTGGTATAGCCCCCCCTTTTTGTCTGCCGTTGTTGTCCTAGGTTTGCTTGCATCTTGCTGTTAGGGTCCCGCATATTCCCCGAGAGTTTGTTGATACGAAGGCGTTGGCGGATATGATAATGCACTTTATATGAAGGCGATTTGCGCGCGAAGAAATCAAGATGGTCAAAATAATCGGATCGGATCAAGGAGAGGTTATGACCAGTCCTCTCACGTGGCTCGGCGGCACACGATCGTTCCGACCAGTTCCCATCAAAATTTGGAGCGCATAGTAGTCTTCCTAGGACAGGTCAAAATAGACAGGGCTGCGGATTATTTGTTTGGCTATATAAGGAGCTAGACTGGACTCCCTTGGGGGTCTGTGATGGTTGGGTTGGATGACACCACATATCAGGCCATGAAGCCTCAATCAATTAATAATGCGCTGCATGTCGGTCCTTGACTGGCAGGGCGTATATGTTCAGTCATAGGCAAAAAGCTCTGGCGCCTACCGTAGCCCCGGTACGATTCAGAGCCAGACCACCATATATATACGAATCGAATATTGGGTTGTTGAACAGATGTGCCCATGCAAGCCATTCAAGTGAAATTCGATGCTCACGGACGGAGATGCTGAAGCGCTGTAGAATCTACGTCTACTTGGTATTGAGTAGGTGTGTGTATGATTCCTCGACGTGGACTGAAAGCCAACGGTTGCTTAACCGACCGTATCAATGACGCCGCCAACTCCATCGCTCACTGGCCTGAATATTTCCGAGTTGAGGAAGACCTGGATGTCGCTAACCGCAACGAGCCTGTCCTCCCCCCAACGCCAAAGCAAATCAACAATAACTAGCAGTAGTCTCACTTCGAGGCCCCTTTTCACCTCATGAAACAAAATGACCACCACCCTCCAACCCCCCTCGCTCACATCTCATTCTTCATCTTCTTCGTCTTTGCCTACGTCCTCGTCCCCGTCCTCGTGGCTGCTGTCGCTACCGTCGCTCTCGAACTTGGCCAGCTTTCGCTTATCGCTAACGACTAGTCGAACCATACGGCTGCCGGCAGGCGAGGCTATAATCCTTGATCCGACGGGTTCTAACCAGTTGGATTTCTGCAGATTGCGCTCGAGGCTAGATTGATTGGCTGTGCCCGATAATGATGATGGCCTGCCCTGTCTCGTAGAAGTGTTGAGCCGCCTGCGTGACGGCTGTACTAGGTCATCACCAGTGAGTCTCTTGTAGTCAGCAGCAGTCTGTATAGGACCTGAGCCGCTGCCGGCCTCCTAACCGGCATTGGCCGCCTTCAGCGCTGCGAGCTCCTCCTCCTTGGCCTTGATGGCCTTGTTCATGGTGCGCACCATGTCGACGACCTTCTCCTCGGCCTCCTTGAGCCGCTTGATCTCGAGCTGCTCCGTCTCGCGGCTGAAGGGCTGCCCCGGCCGATTGGCGAGCGGGATCATGGCGCTGCGCTCCTTGATGTCTCCTTCCTGCGGGGGCGCGACCGATTTCCCCTTGCCCTTGCCCTTGCCGCCGGTGCCAGCGCCCTTATCGCGGGCGCCCGAGGTCAGGAGCTTGTAGAACTCCTCGAAAGGTTCGTTGAAGAGCTGCTCCTCGTAGGTCCAGGCCTTGATCTCGCCGTTGCCCTGGGTGCGCATCGCTTCTTTCTCCTCGTCGGTGCGGCCGTAGGGGTGGAGGCGGAGGTGGTGGTAGAGGGTTTGGGGCTTTTCGCCACTCTGAAGGCTGTAATAGAGCTTGATGGTGATCTCGAACTCGCCCCAGCCCGTCTCGTTCACGGTGAAGGCGCGCTGCTGCTTGGCGGGGGCTTGCCGGCGTTCTCCTTCTGGATGGTCTCGGCGTCGATGCTGCGCATGGGGTTCGGGATCGACTCGTGCAGCTTGAACTGGACGCGGCGCAGCCAGTAGAAGACGTCGGTGTCCTCGACGCCCTTGACGAAGACCTGCCACGAGTGGGTGTGGTCCAGTGGCACGCCGGCGGGCCGCGGATTGTCCGTGTCGTTGAAGGGCTTCGCCGTCGTGCCGTAGATGAAGGGTCGGAAGATCTGGACGCCCTTCATGCGCTTGCCAGCATTGACGGGTGCCATGTTCGCTGTCTCCCTACCAGTACTAGGTTAGGTAAGAAGATGTGATGGAAAATATTGATGATGCTGTGAGAATTGTGAATGGATCCTACCTACTTTCCCTCAGCCTCATGCAGGCCCCGAGATACCCTGCAAGAACCTTGTATCGCGATGGGGCCTGCGCACTTTAGCGAGTGAATCTGGCCAATCAAACTAAGGACGGACTTTCCCAGCTACTTCAGCCTCGTACATGTGATGATGATGACATGACTCTTGGATCATTCCCACACAAGAGAGGTTGCTGCATTGGAAACTGAGATTCCAGAAGTCGTCAATTGATATTCTTGATTTGGGCATTCGGACAGGTGCCCTACTAAATTAAATACTGCGGGGTGCATTGACCCTCCCTCTACTTCACTTACGAAAAAAGTCAAGAAAGCTGTTGTTGTTCACCCAATAAACCTTCTCATCCCCAAGAGCGAGCCAGGAGCTGCATACTTTCTACCTACTGATAACTGAACTTACTGCTGTTGCGTAAATCCCTGGCTCGTTTTGCACCATGTCGACTGCTGCGAAGCGAATCATAGTCTGTGGCGGCAATGGGTTTCTTGGGTCCCGGATTTGCAAGTACGCCGTAGCAAGAGGTTGGGATGTCACATCTATAAGGCAAGCTAGCACCACCTTACTCCCATCAATTGCCATTGGGACATTGCATTTCATATGCTAACAGTAACATCAATTCAGCCGGTCAGGCGAGCCCAAATGGAACGCCGTCACATCATCTGCTACGCCGCCCGTGTGGGCCCATAAAGTGACGTGGGAGCGCGCCGACATCCTGCGGCCCGCCACCTACGTCCCGCTGCTGAAGGGCGCCGACTACGTGATCCACAGCATGGGCATCCTGCTCGAGGCCGACTACAAGGCCGTGGTCTCGGGCCAGGAGTCGCCCATCTCGGGCCTGTCGCGGGCCTTCTCGGGGGCGCCGCGCCCGGCCGACCCCCTCGACCGGGACGTGAAGGAGGGCACGAGCGAGGACATCCGGCCGCCCGAGACCAAGCAGCAGCTCACGTACGAGAACATGAACCGGGACTCGGCCATCATGCTCGCCCAGGAGGCCGACCAGGCCAAGGCCAGCGCCTTCGTGTACATTTCGGCGGCCGCGGGGGCCCCCGTCCTGCCCGCACGCTACATCACCACCAAGCGCGAGGCCGAGGACACCATCGCCAGCCGCTTCCCCCGCATGCGCGGCGTCTTCGTCCGCCCGCCGTTCCTCTACGACCCCTCGCGGCCCATCACCATGGGCATGGCCGCCATGACGGGGATGGGCGCCATGTTCAACACCGTCACGGGCGGCGTCCTGGGCGGCTTCATGGGGGCAGCCGGCACGAAGCCCCTCAAGGTCGAGGTTGTTGCCGAGGCCGTGGTGGAGGCACTCGAGGACGAGTCCGTCCGAGGGCCTGTCGAGGTACCCGAGATTGAGAAGTTGGCGGAAAAGGCATGGAGGAAGAACATGCTGTAGGGAAGTCACTCAGGGCATGGAAGAAGCAGGGTGTTGTTTGGCATTGGCGTGTGAAGCATGCTGTAATTATTATTCAAATGCATCTCTCATAGACTGTAGATATAGCCGCAACGCCTTGTTCCTCTTGTACCCCATACAATACAGTACGCCGGAATGTTAGGGGGAAAGGCCCATTCACCCATCTAGTAAAATCCAAACCCAATCCTTAAATTAGATCATTGTGCCTCTCTCGAAACTGTCCCTGATCTCGGCAGTATATTTGTTGTAGAAGCGGTTCAGCTTCTGGTTGAACTGCTTGTTCTTCTCGTTGATGTACGTGACATCGCCATCGTCCCCGTTCTCGGCCATACGCTCCTTCCTCTTCTTCAGCCTGTTCTCCTCGGCCTTCTTCAGATCGTTCACCAGTCGATCGACTGCCGCCTTTTCGGGTTTGTTGTTGATGAAGTTGGTCGAGTCCGCTGTAGAATAGAAACTGCCGTCCTTGTCCACAGCAATCAACTCGCCGTCCTCGGTCTCGACGATGTCGAGGCCGCCCGACGCGGCCGCCTTTTCGATGGCAGCCATCTTGTCACGCTCATACCGCTCCATGTCGGGGGCGAGGTTCTGCAGCTGTCGCTTGTAGACCTTGTTGCTCTCGCCGCGGTAGTCCTGGAAGGCGTTGTTGTCGCGGGCGGCGGCCCTCTTCTTGACACGCTTGTCCCAGCGCTCGCTCTCCTCGGCCGTCCAGTCCCATGCCCGCTTGCGTTCGAAGTCGTCGCCCGCCTCCTCCGTCTCGGCCTTGAGCAGCTTGTGGGCCGCCACGTCCCGCTTCCGGTGGATGGCCGTGAGGGCCGAGGGGTCGGACGCGAGGCGCTGCGATTCCTTGGTGGCCTCGGCGAGGTTATGGCTCGAGGACTGCTTGGCTCGGGCTTGCAGGGCACGGAAACGGGCCATGCGGTCCTGGGCCTTGTTGGAGGTTGCCTCTGGATTTGTTTGTGAAGTGTTTGCCTCAGCCTCCGTCGTTTGTTGCTGTTTTGACTCGTTATTCTCCTCTGTTGACGTTGGCTCTGGCGACTGTGATGAAGGGTTTGTTGCCTCTGCCTCTACTGGGACTGCAGTGGTAGCTGCCGTCTTTCTCTTCTTAGCAGGAGGCATCGTGGAGGATTTGTGGGTGGTTGGGAGATCAGGATCGAATTTTGCAATTGGGTACCTGGAGACGGATGCAGGCTTGGAGGTTGCTGGGTTTGGTTGACGGATTGTATGAAGGTAATAAAGGCTGCTGGCTAGTTTATTAAGAGTGATGTCAGGCGTATTGGAGAAAACAACCAAATTGATTGAAGGTTTACGATGTACCCGTACTGGAGGCAATATACCTGTCAAACTCAGCCTCGTGGCTGAAGTGGGGGCTGAAGGTACTGGACCCGACCTGGGAGGGTAGGTACTTAATCTTAGGTACTTCTTCGGTGAAGGAAAAACCAAGCAGCCGTCGGACCCGCCTTTGCATCAAATGATTCATCGGCTCTTTGCTTTTTGCTCCGACCAGATCCTAGCACGCGACCAGATCGCGCCTCCCCAAGGCTAAAATCGAGATAGTCTGGGGAAAATGGGGAATGGCTTCCATAGCGCCCGCCTTAATGTCTCAAACTCCACAATGCTGGTTGGGGATCATCCCTCTTGCGCCTGTTAATTCCCGCCATGCATCCTGTAAAATAACCCTTCGATTGATTACCTTTTGCATGCCATGTCATGCCAGATGGGGGCATCCCTTTGTCTATCTCCAAAATGCAGCGATTGAGTCGCCCGCTGCCCGCCTGCGGGCCCTCGTCAGCTTCGAAACCGCTATGGTCTCGATCGCGGTCTCAACCTCTGCCTCTATCTCTATCTCGAATTCAGTTCCAGTCTCTGTCTCTGCCTGGAAAAGCTCGGTCTGTTTTCAAGAGAGGCCGACGCCACTGGCCTAAGAAGATCCGACAGGTGCCTATGCGTGATGCCTACCCGATTTACGACCTCTCCGGTCTTATTCTCGACCTCGACGCCGAAGGGAACAAGCATGTCCGCAGATATGACCCAACCACCGATGGCGTTCGCGACCCTTCAAGGACAGCTCATAAATATGAGCAGCTAGCTCTTACTAAACGTGTTAACAAGTTCGAGGACCGATACCGCCGCGGCAGCGAACAGTTTGGGAAAATTAGCACCCAAGAATATACCCCGTGGCATGTATCTGATCTAGATATCATCTCTTGCGCATTGTTGGGCCCATCATTGAAAGGGAGCTCACAACATCGGGTTCAGGGAGAATCATTGCGCACCAATGATACAGCAAGCTCCAGATTCGAGGAAATCGCCGGTACTGTTCAACGCCAGAACGGTATTCCCCGGCATGCGCAAGAAGACACGGCTCGGGGCGTGGCATATCTTATGCGCCGGCAGAAAAAGCATATAACGGCTGCACCAGACTTGGATGCTGGGGTTTTTTCCCGCCAAATTGACAAGTGTGGAAACTTGACTGAATTGAGAAGAGTCGTCCAAAACCTGCTGGTGAGACCTGGGGGCTGCAAATTGGTCAATTCGTACGGTCATGACATCGCAAAGCGTTGTCAAGCACTGGAGCTCACAGCGTCTCAGAATGAGCTGGAAGAAATCCTTTCTTTTCTCAATGACGTAACTATCAGAACAGCGTCCGACGAACTCCCGATGTCTCCCCATATCGCCGGCGTGGGCTTGCGCATAGCAGCATCTTACGGGGCTTTCTCGGCGATGCAATTGTACTTTGCGGCAACTGAATGCTGGAGGCGCGACAGTATAGCTTCTTATGTAAACACAGCTCTTGCAAGGGCTTTGTTCTACCTCACTTCGCAGCCGGGGTATAAGAAGGACGAGTCTGGGGCTCAGGAGAGCCGGGCATCACGCGTTGCGGCATATACCACGCTTACGGGCTATAGCATGTATGGCCAAGACTTCGAAATGTCATACCAGAAAGCTATCCGTACGCAGCCGGGAGATCCATTGCGGCATCACCAACACTTTCTCCATATGCTTGCTGAGGTAGGAGCTTTTCGCACCATATGGCATATCTTTCACAAATCAAATCGGGGAGAGGCGCCTCTTATTCCATACGAACACCGTGACTGGTTCGTAACCGCCATTCTGAGAGCTCTCGGGAATGTCCAAAGTGGCCGTATAACATTCGATCCCAAGGCAGTCAAGCACGCTACTGGTGATTACGAAGCTGACTGCAAACTCGACTTACGAACAATAATGAGCTCGTCCATCGATAATAGGCCAACAAAAGCACCATGCGCAAGCATGAGCAAGTCCTCTGGGTTGCGTGAAAACGCAAGTCTGGACGATGAAGTTTCCGGTTTATACGAAAATATAGGCCCAGAAGTGGTCACCCAGAAAATGCGTTCAGACATACTGGAAGCTCTTCACCTGCACACTATCGCGGGGGCCCTGTCACGACTGAGGAAAATCCTATATGCACCAGCGTCGAAATGATCGGAGGGTTTGGTCGGAAATAGATTCCCGCCGCTGCGGTCGAAAGATCTAGCTGCCACCGCTACCCAGGGAAACGAGTCAAAACGAGATATCCATGGCGCTGATAGGAATCGGACCTATCCGCATTGATCATTCCCATTTATTGTCCCAGGAAATGGGCAAGCATGCAGGTGCATGAATCGAAGCCAAACCAAACCTGTGGCAACGTGGACGTCATATTAGGGAGCAAAGGGGCATATACTTCTGCAAATATTCCCCGGTTCTACTACGGTAGATGCCCCGCTTGCGCCTTGTCCTCCAGACCGTGCGTTTGAGTCAGGATAATGGCACTTCTCAGCCCTACATAAGAAGCAATGTACAAGCTCTCGGAAGAATACTTGGGTGCTGCCAACAAAAGTACGACATGTAAGACACTGTCGCATACAGTAAGCAACGTTAAGTCGTGTCGTCAGCTAGCCCAAACTTTAATGCTCTCTTCCATCGTGCCACATACATGATACATGTGCGAAGATGGACATCTCGTGGATTCCGATGATGTCCAATGTATGATTTGTCGGAATGCGATGGACTACTGCAGCCACCAGTAGCCAAACAGGTTCCTTGGGATCCCCGTACTACGTCCTACCACCCAATAGTTGCGGCCGGGTGCCTCTACAGCTCGTGTGAGCTGGTCCTTTTATGCCCGCTATGGCCTTGGCTACTAGTTCAATGTTGCTGAGTGGTGCAAAAATCGGGTAGCTACACGGCCGTCCCCTTCCCAATCAACGCAGCCGCAATTCAGCATCGAGTACGGGTTCCAGGCGCTGGCCTCGGCCACGCGGTTCTGAGCAGACCATCTATAGCGGCGCCTCTTTACGGCACATCTTTCGACGAGCCTTGTAATGGTGCTACCTCGACTATTGTCGACGTTATTTCGACGAAAGTTTCTCTCAAGATACGGAGGCGGCTCAGGGCGATCTGGGCGGCTTTGGCCAGATAGGGTTCGAGAGCAATCAGTTCTTGCAATCCGGGTATTTCTGGTGAACTGGTATAATCTGGCATCATCGCGAAATATGTGTCTAAATTGCAGGACAGGGCATATGCTGTGTGCTGGATGTGCCGCACAGAGGCGCCGATCTCTAGCGGCCCAGGTAGCTGGAATGCTGTGTGGCGTGAGTAAGGTCTCCAGCATAGTGTTCCAGAGATATTCATTCGTCGCAAATTCGGAGAGAACTTCGCCTTGTCCCTTCGGCAGGACTGTTCCTATCATGCATGGCACCGTCTTATGTCTGCTGCTCTCGGTCATCTCGATTCGACTGGTGCGGTTGAGGATGACAAATATGTACAGTAATATTAGAGACCTAGAAACATATCGACCCTGCGTGCGTGCCACGGCCAGTTGATACTGAGTGGCATATATCAGAAGTGGCTGGACTGGGCTGAAAGGCACAATAATACATATGCCAGCAAAACAGCAGCGGTTCTTCTTCCCACCGTGGTTGCTTTCCTTACACCACCAAATAATGTTGTTGCTTTCGAGACGCTCGCGGGTGCCGCTGGGAGCGACAAGCGCCTCAACCACTACCACGGTAGTATGGCAGCAGGCCTTACGCTTGCTGGAATATTGCAAGATGCTCCTCCTCGTCTTCATCGTCGCAGACCCGATCGCTACCGCTCACGCCCAGCGGGACCCAGTCGAAGGCTTCTGCAGGCGCTTCGGGCACCAGACGACCGTCATCGACCGGAAGCTGTACATCAATGGCGGGTTCATCAACTACAACCCCTTGACTAGCGATGCGACGAACTATACAAGTAAGTATACCCTTTTTCTTGTCTTCTGATAACTATAATAAATCATATATACAACTACTCCCCTCAACGACTAGCTGGATAGTGTTGACTGACGGGGCTGGGTTGGGGAACGATGACAGACACCGACCTATCGTATCTCGACCTCGACCACAACGGCTCGCACGACATGCCGCAGCTGTACGCCAACCTGTCCAAGGACAGCAGCATCCCCAGCGTGCACGGCGGCATCCTCTGGGGCGACGACGTCAACAAGCGGTTCTACCTGTTCGGCGGCGAGTACACCACCCAGCAGCCGCCGGCCGACACGCCGGCACCGCTCTGGGCATACGACGTCCCCCGCAATCGCTGGGAGCTCGTCAGCCACCCGCCTCCGAACTCCATCAGCGCCGTCAGCTACGGCGCGGGAGTCGCCGTGTCGGAGCGCGGGGAAGGGTATTACTATGGTGGATGGCTGAGCAATAACTCGGTTCCCGGGTGGAAGGGGCCCAGGGCGGCTACCACGGGTCTGATCAGGTATGCGATGGATACCAAAGAAGTAAGCATGTCCAATAACATGATCTTGATTTGCGATCTGCTCGTCGGCATCTTCAGTTCTGCCACTGACCAACCTCTTCGTGATTGCGCAGTGGAGCAACACCATAGGACCGGACGACGGGATCAGAAGAGCAGAAGGCGTCATGGTATACCTCCCAGTCAGCGACAATGGCCTGTTGGTATACTTTGGCGGTATACAAGACCCCGGAAACGGTTCTCTGGTCGGACAGCCCATGGATGAGATCCACCTTTACAACATCGGCACCTCAAAGTGGTACGACCAGCACGCTTCCGGCGACGTTCCCGACATGCGCAGGCGGTTTTGTGCGGGGGCTACTTGGGCGCAAGACCAATCCAGCTATAATATGTGAGTGCGTGTATCTTATCTATTCACCTACCCCAGTACTTGAAGAGCAAACACGCACTCCAGCATTGGATGACTAACATAACCATACAGCTACCTCTATGGCGGCCTCGGGTTCCCGCCCGACCACGAGGCGGGTTTCGACGACGTTTACATCCTGTCCCTGCCCTCCTTCGTGTGGATCAAGATGTACCCGGCACCCAGTAGCAACATCACGAACCAGTACCCGCACAACGCACTAACTTGCAACGTCATCGACGGCGCGCAGATGCTGGTCATGGGCGGCTCGTTCCCGCTGGACACGAAGACGTGTGACGCCGGGGACCAATACGGCACCCATGGACTGGACCTGGGAGAGCAGAACCCAGGCGCAAGTCCGTAAGTCTTATAACCATTTCCTATGAATTCGCCAGTGCCACATAGTCAACTTTCCTTTGCGGAGCGGTGCGAGGTAGTTACATCGAGGATGGTTGGGATATATCCCCGAGGCGGAAAATGGATAGTACCTGACATACAGCTGTTTCACTCTCTCAGCCTGCATAACCATTGTTTCCTGCTGCCTGACTACTACCAAGGAACACTTACTGACGATCATGCCTACACATAGATGGTTCGTATACCGCAAGAATATCACAACCTACATCGTCCCGCAGTTGATCCTTGACGAAATTGGCGGAGAGCCACACGGGGGCGCCACCAGGACGGCGCCGAGCAACGGCTTCGACCAGCCCGACCTCAAGACCCTGATGACGCGGCGCTACACGGCCGCAGCACGCACTCCAACGGGTAGCGATACCCACCAGGGCGGCGGTTTGTCCAAAAACGCCACCATTGGTATTGCTGTCGGCTGCGGCGGCGCGGCGCTCCTGGCTTTCGTTGCGGGCTGCTGTTGCCTCGGTGTTGTCCGGCGGCGACGGAAACATCGACTGAGCCGAGCAGTGGCTGGAACTGGGCCTCCTGGCATGCTTGATAGCAATAACACTCACCAGAACAACAACATTGCCGCTTATTCCCCCGAAACAGCAGCAGCAGCGGCGCGCATCTATACCTTCGTGCCGAGCCCGGGGGCGATCGGGTCGCCATCTCCGACGCCGTATTATTACTCACCAGCACCAGCACCCCCAAGCCGTGTGCTGCGGGCGCCGGTCGAATTGGCCGGCAGCGATGGCATGCATGAGCTATATGACCGGCTGCAATACGGGACGCCTCATTTTCGCTGTCCACGTCGGGGGCCATGATCATGCCGCCACCCCCGAAGTACATTGACCATGACGAGACGGCAATGAGCTCGCCGCCGACAACGACAACGACAACGACAACAACGACATATTCGTGTTCCAGGGGAGATTCGCCCGTGACTACCGCCGAGGCGCCGGGCCCTCACACAGGCTTCTACACCATCAGTCCTCTCACGACAACCCCCGCGACGGAGACGATGCAACAGCAACCGCACCAGCAGCAATACAGCAACAATAGCCAGTCGTTTCCTCACTCTTGGTTCGATTCCAGCAGCGAACACAGCTATGGGCCACTGAATTCAAACCCTGTTACTGAGCAGCAGCAGCAGCAGTACCAAGACCCAGCCGCCGCAACGACGCCGTAGGCAGTACCAAGCGCTCCGCTCCGGGACCGAGAACAGCCACGTGTACAAGCCCGTGACGGCGGGATCAACCAGGCCGAGAACGGATGGGGAGGGTCCGCGACACCAGACGTATTATCACAGGTGAACGAAGGAGAAAGGATGACGCGTCCAGCGCGGCCGCACAGCCACCTATGCCGAGGAACGGCCGCCTTGGTTCTGGCGGGGGTGACTACCGGGTCCCGGCTGGGTGGAGCTTTTCTCCTCTGTTTTTGATTCTGGCCTCTGATCACACCCGTCCTGCATCTCGTCCCTGGTTTCCCATCCTTGGTCCGCATGGTGCCCTGCGTGCGTGTGGCATCAATCACATCAATGTCGTCTTGCATCGCCACAAAGCTCGGCCCCGAGAACGACGCGCGTCCGGCATGCGTGACATAATATGAGCCTCTATCGCGCATTACGATCTTCCTTGGAATGCAGATTGTATCTACATGATATCACCATTTACGCAACATGTGCGCATTGTGTATTAGCCATTACCCTCATTGCTTCATACGACCCTCTTCTTCTGCTTCACGTTTGTTCTAATTGCAGTTGACGTTCTGGGGCGATCCATCCGTGGTCAGACCCTGGTGCTGGGGAAAGCCCAACAATTCTCCGCGCTGGCTCGATCTTCGGTTCTCGCCCGATCGTCATACGACGACATGAAGTGAAGCACATTCTCCACGAAGAGAAGAATAATGGGCCCCAAAGAGAGCTATGTAGGGTTGAGGGAAGTATTGCCAGGAAAAAGGGGGGCATTCGGGCCAATGGAGCAGGCAACTAATAACGAGAGCCAACTCAATGCGAGGGTTTAATCCTTACAGTAATGCGGTAATAAGAAGAGTCTCCATGCAGTCTGTATGTTTCAAGGATGGCGAGATCGAAACGCGAACAATCCAAGTTTCGAGTCATTCCGTTTTCACCCCAACAGGAACATGCCGTCTCCATCCTTTGCGAGTCTATGCTCCCAAGCCTTAAAAGATGGAGGAAACACCGGGGGAAACCGTTGGCACCCGGACGGGGCCGCGAGATCCGGCGGGCGTCGGGGGGTTTTGTGTACGTAATGAGACCAGCTATTACTTAATAATGCGCTCACGGTATATCCTCCGGGGTTGCCTCGCTCCCACCCTCTACCGCTGAAAGGGCCGGCAGTTGGTGCTAAGTGTAATCTCACTGGAACTGGAGTGCCCAGGGCGTCTCGAATGGTCAGATACTCAGTGTGATAGTACCAGATCTGATGGTTATGGCCTGGATAGCAATAGAGATCGCTGATACGGTGAGCATTTCGTACATAATGACGGCATCTCAAAGAGGACAGCAGTTTGTATCATCTGTGGCGCCGAGACGGTCAAAACATGTGCACTGCTGCAGCCGTTGTGCGACGCCGCATTCTGTATAGTCGCAGCAGAAGCGCATCCAAGTTCAAGACATCCAATGTTGGCTCGCATATGAGGTCATTTTTCGGCTTAATTCATTATCAAGCCTTTGCAGCGTCGGGACCTGCAGAAGTGTGTTGTCTGTGACGGCTTGTTTCGAAGCAGATGGTAGTCTGTTGGCCGGGGCATCTGGTTCGTGCGATCTAGGCAATTGTTTATTGGTACCGACAATTGTTTCATGCGAACCAGACAGGCAAGATGAGAATTCGGGGTCTCAGGCACAGAAACTGATTGCCGGGCTCATGCATGGGAGACTCGCATGATGGCCCGATCTCGGATTCGATCCCTTATAAAACCCACGGCACTTGGTGCGGGTTGTGGCAGCCGAGACAAAGTCATGTGCCGCCGGCGCTACAGAGGCGCGAAGTGCAAGGTGCAATCTGCAATCAATGCCTGTCTGTACAGTACAGTATGCCGTTGTTGTCTTGAGCACACGCGAAGAGGTGTTGTGTCGAGTGTCACAGCCACCATCGAATAACGATAGTGGCTAGCGGTGGCCAACGCCAACGCCAACACCAACACACCGTCAGCTGGTCCCATTCGAGGTCACTGAACCGGTTTAGGTAATAAATGTCACGTCAAGGCTGCGGCCGATCAGAACCCTGTACCCGGGGTTTATCTCGACTCCAAGACACTCGCACTAGGACGATCCCCCAATGTCCGATTCTGGAAACGCCTGACCTTAGCCGCAGCACCCTGATGGGCGTGAGGGCGACCAGTCGCTGGCTGCGACATGGTGATTGGTGCGGTGGACGAACAGGGTCTGATGGAAGGGGGTGATAAGAACTTGGGTCATGACTCGCAAGGACGTCGGAATTATCACGTTCCTGCAGACGGAAGAGAGGCTGAGAGGGGCCCGGGCACCTATGGTACACTCGCCTACAGTAGATTCCATGGCGGTTTGCTCGTGTCTGGGTTGGTCACTCGCCAATAGTTTTGTGCGCGGCGGGACGAAAGAAAACGAGAGAGTCTGTGTGTGGGAGGGGTGGATATCCATCCTGTACTGTAGGTGCTCTGTACGGAGTAGACGTAGCCATTTCTTATCTTGAGTACAAAGAAGGAGGGAAGGCCCTCAAGAGTCAAGCTACCTGCCACCTGCCTCACATACGAGCAGGGCGACTATGATCTACGTGATGTCAACAAGTACCTACATTGGAAGTTCGGAATTCCCAATGCTGTCGTTGGTTTCTGACCCCACAGCTGAGATATCGTAGGCGAGGGTTTCCGAGGGTTGCCATGTCGCAATACATACGGAGTATGCGCCAACTTAATCAATCGCCCGCCTGCATTGTCGTAGTAGATATCTGCTTATTGATAATGTATAGTGTACTACGGCGCGTATCGGTGACAGAGTTTTTCTGTCTCTCCCGTCTCCCGTTGTTTTCTTTCGGGAGCCAAATTTTAGTTCCTCTTCTTCGCATGAAAACCGTACGTTGTGAGAAGAATTGAAAAAAAAAAGGTGCAATTGCGTTCTGGATCATTGACCCGTTTCGAGTGCCACTTTGACTCCATCACCAGGAGCCGGCTGGTCATCCGGAACACCCATGGGGATCCATTCCCTAGGTGCAGTATTCTATCGTAGCAAGATCTTCCAGCCTATGCAACCATGCACGTGGGACACCCGAGAAGAAGAAAAGGAGTACACGAGATGCTGGCCCATGGACCAGCCAGCCAGCCGTTGCACCAACCTTTTGCGCGAGCATACAAAACAGGCAAAGGGATACGAAAAAGAGTAAAAGGGGGGTGAAAATCTTGTCAGCCCGGGCGTGACGGTGTTCAGCGACCGGACGCTGACTGTCATGACAGGCTTTCAACGGCGTTCTGTCCCACGGTCTCGGCCTAATGTCATCAACCAATAAACCAGCCCGCCGGCTCCTGCTGGGCTCCTGCTCCTTGTCACCAAAATCCTTCACCCTCTCCTTTACCGATAGACGGTCTGAAAACGGGGCGCCGGCGGTTAAGACAGGTTGCGAAATTAAAGAGGGGTAACCGTTGTTGCTGGCTGTAGAGGATGAATAAGTACATACCTCCTACATATATACTTATAAAGCAGTACATAACTGGAAAATCCGTACACTACTGCAGAGCCTCCATGGATGATGTGTGTGAGTGTGACATCGCCAAATCGAGTTAGAAGTCTCGGAAGGGAACGAGGTCCAGTCGTCGATCCAGCTGTCAAGCGCGCCGAAGACCACTTCTTCTGGACGCCAGCACCAATGAGCACTACTTTTGTGCAGAAAACAGGTCTAGACACCACAGCCCCTTAAGGCGATTTAACATGTTTACAATGCTGCCTGGCTGCGTTGTAAGACTCCCCGCAACATAAACTCCAAATGAACCGGTTCCGTGCTCCGTCCAGTACAGCCATGCACTTATTATTGATGAAACAGAAGAAAATTCTGGCTGCTCAATCAAGGAAGCAACTCGATCATCTCGTCGTGCGGGAAGGCCGTGATGACAGGACTTGGAAGCGGGCCTATCGGGTCGATATTTGGCAGCATCTCTTTCCGCCCCCTCTCTCGTTAAGACGGTGAAGAAGTAAACGGTTAGTAGCTAACGGTATTTGGGCTGGTGACGGTCTGGTAACGCCCCACTCCCCTCGATAAGCGCCTACCTGTATTAATCATGGTTGCGTCTCTTGGGGGAAAGTCTTGATCGACGACGAATGGGAGGTGGGACTGGCCAAGGAGCCAGCTTACGGGCTCAAGGTTCAGGGCTGAGAGAGGTCCATTCTCTAGAGTGCATCAGGCAGAAAAGTCAGACCTAGAGAGCGAAGAAGAGAAAATTCTTCCCGACCGTGGGTCTGACGACGAGGCCAGACTGAAGAATCCGCCTTGGAAGGCATTTTTAAATGAACCTGGCATCACCAATGCAGGGCCAAACTTCAGAAAACGTGCCTCGAGGGGTGGATAGGGCGAGAGCTCGTTTCGGAACTGGGTTCGAGCGTGACATGGATATCCGAACTTGACTTGCGTTTGGAGCAGAACAGGTCGTATCGTGGAATGGGTTAGGTTAGATGCCGGAAGGATATCCTCGTCTGTAGGTAACGGAGCAGATAACTAACAAATAAAAAAGCTGGCAAGTGAGCAGCAAAAAAATGCCCTCAGCACTAGCCCCAAGATAGAGATGCCATTGGCCGAAGCTGGAGGCTCAGCTGTCTAACAGTATCAGCTTCTGCTGGATATTAACTGCTGATAGGCCAGCAAACCTACATACAGGTCCAACTGTTTGATCTTTGTGGTCATAAATACCAGCCTTATTGATGATTGAGTGAGAGGTACCTGTCTACATGCAGCCGTCCGTCTGTGAAATTGGTGATTTCTAGAAGTCCCGTCAAGTTTCCATTGCTCCTCCATCTAGCACGGGTATCTGTTGGATCTGGTTTCGTCGGGAAATTACCAACCACAGTGGGACGACGTGTGTATAAAGTGAATAAAAGAAGAATTCGTAACTCTCCTTGTCTTTATTCAACCCAGTCCAACTCATGCTTTTCTCTGGCTCACTAAGAGGAGGGGCCAAGGAACAGGACCACCCCCCCCCCGCGACCAGCTCAGTAAAGGTCTCATGGATGTTACAGGGTTGACGAACCACCCGTACACCCACGGCCCAAACACGGCCGCTCCACTTGCGCCTTTGCGGCTTGTCTTGTTTTATGCCCTGCCCGGCCCCAACTCTTGATCAGTGCAAGGAAGAGGAGAAAGAAGAAAAGGCGTGCATTTGATACAATACATACACATACGTACGCGTCCCATTCCTTCCCCAATCGAGATGCTGAATCATCGGGTCGGGTACCGACAGTACATGTCCATTGTAATCAAAGTATCTGGGCCCCCATCCCGCTTTGCCATGCTTGCTGCTGCGTGCCCCCCATCCCACGCAACGCAACCTAGCCCAGGGCGTGCACATGCATGATAGCGGTGGTGCTGCCAATTAAGTCCTGCATAGTACCTAGTAGCCCGTTCCCTACCACGTCCTGCGTGCTGGAATGTTTGGTAGTCTGGCTAACGAAAGTACTTGGGTTGGGGTCATGTCGTGGAGTTCGCAGGCCAGTCTCCAGTGCAGTCCTGTACAATCATAGGCTGTTCAATATAATCCCTATATGTATGCAATCGGGTGATATACCGGGGGAAAGAGCAGTAATATGTAATGACCACCACCTGCACCCGTCTCTCATTGTCATCGCTTTCCCCCCCTCATGGTCCAAGACTTGAAAAGAACGTCCTGTTCCTGGTGCTGTCTCGTCTTCGTTTTCCAAACTCGACAGTTTGTCTCTCAAGGTTCTTGCAAAGCCTCTCTCCTGGTATGAGATTTCGTAAAAGCAATCCATCAATCGCACGACAACCTCGCTGGACCGACCTGGATATTGGACGACCCGTCATTCCCACTCTGGATTGCGTTATTGGACTAAATAAGCTCGGATTTTGACTAGGCTGCCTGTTTCGCCTGGGTTGCGCAACATTGAATTGGCATAGGATCCAAAAACCAGTGCTCCCTTTACCGAGTCAAGGCAACCGGACAAAGAGGCCTGCCTGCCTGCCTGGGCTCATTGGGGTTGTTTCTTTTCATTCTACGCCGCAGGACAAAACTCCCTTCTCATTCCTCTCTCTTTCGCTCGCTCGCTCTGCAATTGCGCATCTTATCTTGCCAAGATCTCCCAATCAGATTCCATCGGATAGGGAAGAAGGCGAAAGGGCGCTACGCGTAGTGTATACATTGATACACACCCTCTCACACACCCTCAGTCACTCGCTCGCAACAACGGTGTGGTGGTTTGGACAACGGTCCGAGCTAAGAGCTACTATTGGCCGAATTCTCCTTGGGCGGCCGCTTTCGGACTCGTCACAGAGTCCCTTTTTTCTGGCGCAAGAGTCACTCTCATTGAATGGGAGGGCCACCAGACCAGAACCAGACCAGACCAGCAACCCGCCGCGGATTCTCTCAACTCACATCGGCCCAGAGGGTACGTACGGCCATGGCTTTCCTATTCTATTATTATTCACCAAGCTTCCCTCCGTCCCGTTTCCTCCTTCTTCCTCTCCATCTCCCTTTGATCGGAATCATACCAAACTTAGCTCGCCCCTCTCCCAACTAATAATTGCACCTCCCAAAACCAAAACATCACACTCGTTGAATTGGACTTTTCTTGTTCCGTTGCAGCCCCTCGCTACCCGTACTCGAGTACATCCACCACACGTATACATACACATACCTAATCCATAACATAGCAGCACACGACTGACAAGCGCAAAGAGCGACATAGTTACAGCTACAAGCCCCATCTCCACAATCACCAGTGCGCCGGGAGCATCGACGTTGTACTACTAAAAGAGGCTCAAAGACGAGAGCAAATCGCCCAAAGTCTAAAACAGAGCCACCAGTCAGTCAGCAACCCACTGTAACTGTAATCGGTCCAACTCCAGGCACCACAGCAGCACGGCATTTGTCAATCTCGTCATCAGGCCGGCATATTGCACCTAACTACTCGACAATTCGCTTCCTCTTGTTTGCTGTTCCTGATTAGCTCTATCGGGACGGATCTCTGAATTGCGGAACTGCTTTATTTCTCCTTCGAGACGAGATATAACTCAGCAGGCTTCCACCTCCACCACGCACTTTATCGACCTTACAGGTGCTCCGTCCGTCACCAAGCACATAGACAGACGGCACAAGTCGCTGTGTCCTTGTGTCCTCTTACTTGGTTCTGCTGCGCTACACAACAACACAGCTCCAGCATTGCAGGCTTTGCCACTCCGAAGTCACATTGCATACAAGACAGCTATTTTACTGGACTCCCCGCTTCAAGTCCCCTCCATCCCTTGCCGAGTTGGAGGGACCCTTTCTTCCGAACCTAAGCAACCACTGGCTCAGGGGACTTTCTCCCAGAGCCCAATCACAATGCACCATACTCGCCGGAAGTCTGGTCATGGCTCGACCAATACTTCCATGAGCGACGTCCGCAAGGCCGTCACCGTCTCAGACTTATCTCGACCCAGGAGGCCGCAAACCCTTAGCAGGAAATCAACTCCGCAGACTTTACAGAAGCTGGGGAAGACTCAGCGGGACCGCGAAAAGGAATTGGAGGAAGAGCGATGGTGGGAGGAGGAACGCGAGAGCTTCCCTCAGTTTTGGTACGTCCAGCCCCATGACGTGAGCTTCACCGAGCTTGCTTCGTGATTTGTGTCTTGAGTCCCCAAGCATGCTTATTTTTTCTCATAACCCCACAACTTGGCGTTTCTCACCTACTCGGGGGCCTGTTTCCCATTTCAGAGACCTGCGTCATCACCTGACGTCCTGAGCCAAGCCACCTTGGACCTAGTGGGCGCCAGTGTTACATGTATCAGGTCTCTCGATCCAAAGAGATCACTCAATCACTGTTTCGGTGTCATCCCCCTTATGCACGCGAATTTGAAGTTGACATGAAATGCCAATCTAGTATGACTTGCGAAAAGCAATTCATCCCCCAAGACGAGAGATACGTCTACTGCTCTGAAGCGTAAGCACCAACATACCGATTGATGATAGGAATTGAAGCAAGCTGACAGTATAGATCAGGTGCCGTAAATATGACCAAAGCTCAAGCTCAAACCCCTCGGCCATCCCCAGGACTCAAGACATTCTCGGGGGAAATTTGCCGTTTTATGCGGCCGGGCACCCGGAGCCGCGCGACATCATCCCGCGAGCTTCGCCATCACGCCCGAGCTCGACCTACTTCTCACCACCTACGACGCCTACCAGCACGCAATATACGACTGCTATATCCGCACTACGGTCTCTTACCACTCGGCCGCCAAGTCCACCTTCACCCACGACGGCCAGTGCAAGCATGTGGCCGTTTACCCGGAGCGCAGCTGTTAGTCCGAGTACATCATACTCGAAACCGAGCAACTTCTACTCTTCGACATACGATGGTGGCTACGGTATACCGGGCTACGGCTATGGGCATAATACCGTGGGAGCCGGTGTTCTTGACCGGCCTTTACCTTCGAGAAAGCCAGGGTCCAAAGGACGACCAAAAAGCATTGAGCTAGTTACCCCCATGGTTGGGCGCTGAATGTAACGAGCAGTGTCGAAACCCCTCTCGTTTTCTCACGCCAAGATGGGGCTTGTCTATGTTTGCTACAGACGAACTTAAGGCGATGTCTTGGCGAACAGAGTCAACTACATAAGCCACCGTTTGGTAATCCCGAGGCTTGGTCCAAGGGGGAAGGAGATTGAAACCTCCTACGCTCTTGGGCCCTGGGGCAACCATAACACTAAACTGGATTGCACAAGTGCTTCTTTTTTCAGGGCATGAAGTTTGGTTGAAAAAGCAGGCAAATCAGGTCCCATATTGCCCAAACTGTCCAAGCCCGCTGCGCTCGCCCATGGTCAGGTCTCAGGTCTCGGTTCTCCTTGGCGAGCCTACCGAGTTGCGTTTTGCGGGGTAACGGGTAACGACATTCAACCCCGAGGTCGCTATGTATCTTTTCTATCGACTCAACGACAACCTTCACTCAATATACCTTTTACACACCAACACACACACAAAACCCCAACCTACCTGACTTTGAAAGAGGGTGGGGGTCTTAGAACGAAAAGCCAGCGGGGTTGTATGCATTGATGGCGCAGGTACGGGGCGTTCCTTTGTTTTATTCGTCCCGATTGATTCTTGTTCTATTTCGTCACTCATGTCACATGTACGCATATTACATGGTGTCGTGTTGATTTGGGGGGGCGTACCGTGTCGTCTCGGCATTTCCGGATCAGGACAACCATACCAAATACCATTTTAGCATCAACAAATCATGTTGAAGGAGTTATATTGCTTTGATGGACATGGGCACCGCATTAGCTTTACGGATAGAGCTGCGCACAGGGAATGGGAAAAGTTATGATTAGGCTACGTGCCAGGCTTATATTACTATAGTATTATTGTTATTATTGCATTGCGCGGGTAGAGGCAAACACAACAGATAGAGGCATGGCCAATACACCAAGGAGCCAATGAATACCTGTGTTCCGTTGCTCCAAACCATTAATCATTGTTCAGCTCGTGATTCGTCGTCATTGTGCACTCATGTTGCATCATATTGCCATTATTGAGTTTGTCATGACTATGCAAACTCCTCCAGAGCCGAAAGGCAAGTCACACGCCTTCCCTTCTTGGAAGACCAGCTTTTACTTCCGAAAAGATAAGCCTGCCAGCTTGGGGCTGGCTCAGGGTGGGACCCCCCTTTATCTCTGTAGTAGGGACCGTCGTATGCATCCCATCCCACGCATTTACGGAGGTGCAGTATTGAGTATTGACCAGTAGAGTGTCGAGGTCGGAAGGGGCCTGATCCGATGCTCGCCATTCGTCTGTTCTTCCTCACACCTTCGGACCAGTGTAGCTTGTTCTGGTCGACGCCCATTGATACATATATCAACGACGCAAAGTACGACCGTACCTGTCCATCACCCAATTTCTCCACAGGAGACCTCCAGCGCCGGACCCCGCAGCACACGTTATCTCTTATCGAGATAATTTTTTGCGGGGGAGGGGTTAATAAATCGCCATGACAATTTTGTTGGAGGGGTCTTACTCAACCGACAAGACCAGCCAATTATTCTCTTGCCCACGGGTAGATCTGCCTCTAGAAACAAACAGGAAGAGAGACATTCCAGGTTAGCCAGTCATGCCGATAGCAAAGCCCCTTCGTGTTCTTCTGCTCGGCAATGGCGGCCGCGAGCATACCATTGCCTGGAGGTTGAGCCAGTCTCCCAAAGTCGAGGCCATCTTCGTCGTCCCTGGCAATGGGGGCACGGCACTCTGCCCGAAGACCACCAACGTCTCTTCGGTCTCGGCTGAGGACTTGCCCGCCTTAGCAGAGCTGGCCAAGAAGGAGAACATCAACTTCCTGGTACCGGGTCCTGAGGCCCCCCTGGTCGCCGGTATTGTCGACTACTTCGAGCAGAACACCATGGTGCGCCATTGCTTCGGACCCTCCAAGAAAGCCGCCCAGATGGAAGGCAGCAAGACCTTTTCCAAGGACTTCATGAAGAAGCATGGCATTCCTACCGCCGAGTATGAGAACTTCTCCGACTACGAAAAAGCCCGACAATACGTCGACCAAGTACAGCACGATGTTGTTATCAAGGCTGATGGTCTTGCAGCAGGCAAGGGTGTGCTGATGCCAACCACCAAAGAAGAGGCTCACCAAGGTCTGAAAGAGATTATGCTGAACAAGGAGTTCGGCTCTGCAGGAGACGAAGTTGTTGTTGAGGAATGCCTGCTAGGAGACGAGCTGAGCATCATCACCTTCTCCGATGGTCACACGATCCGATCGTTGCCGCCTGCTCAAGACCACAAGCGGATCGGTGAGGGCGATACCGGTCTCAACACGGGCGGTATGGGATGCTACGCGCCGACAAATCTCGCAACACCAGCCCTCGTCGCTCGAATTGATCGCGAAATCATTCAACCTACCATCGATGGCATGCGCAAGGACGGCATGATCTTTCGCGGTGTCCTCTTCACTGGTCTTATGATTACCAAGACGGGACCCAAGGTACTTGAATACAATGTCCGTTTCGGAGACCCGGAGACCCAGACACTCCTGCCTCTGCTCTCAGAAGATACCGATTTGGCCGAGATCATGTACGCCTGTTGCGAAAGCGACCTCGATCGCTCAGACCTGGTTGTCAAGGTTGATCCCAAGTCGTGTGCCACCGTGGTGGTGGCAGCAGGAGGCTATCCCGAAGCCTATGGCAAGGGTGATGAGATTACAGTACAAACACCACCCAGCGACATCAACATCTTCCACGCCGGAACCAAACTGTCGGATGGCAAGGTGCAGTCGGCTGGTGGTCGTGTCATTGCCTCGAGCGCCACGGGAGACGATCTCAGAGCGGCTGTGGATCGAGCCTACGAAGGTGTCAAACTCATCAACTTCAACAAAATGTACTACCGTAAGGACATTGCCCACCGTGCTTTCCGTCCTACAGCCGACACGAAGAAGGCCATGACATATGCACAGGCCGGGTGTGAGCATTGAAGCCGGAAACCGGGTCGTCGAGGAGATCAAGCAGCTAGTCAAGTCCACTGCTATCCTCGGGGCGAACGCGGACATTGGTGGCTTTGGTGGCGAAGTCGACTTGTATGAAGCTGGTTACTCGCATGATCCGGCCAGTGCCCCTAGCGGTCTGAAGTTGGTGAGCTGCATTGACGGAGTTGGCACCAAGCTCATGATTGCTCAAGAGATGAATAAGCACGACACGGTTGGTATCGATCTGGTGGCCATGAATGTCAATGATTTGGTCGTGCAAGGCGCCCAACCCCTTTCATTCCTCGACTATTTCGGCTGCAGCAACCTGGAACCCCAAACGACAGTCGACTTCGTACGGGGTGTCGCCGACGGCTGTATCCAGTCCGGATGCGCTCTGGTCGGTGGTGAGACGGCTGAGATGCCCGGCATGTACAAGCCTGGCGACTACGATGCGGCCGGGTGTGCGAACGGAATCGTCGAGTCTAAGCACGCTCTGCCGAAACTCGACAAGATGGCAGCCGGCGATGTTGTCCTCGGGTTGGCCTCTTCCGGTGTCCACTCCAACGGATTTTCGCTGGTCCGTCGCATAGTAGAGGCAACTCAGCTGAGCTACCACGACGTGGCACCGTGGGACAAGAGTGGCGTCACCGTAGGCAACTCGCTTCTGACACCCACCAAGATCTACGTGAAGCCGCTACTGAAGGCGCGTTCGCAGCTCAAGGGCCTGGCTCACATTACAGGCGGAGGTCTCACGGAGAACGTGCCGCGCGTGCTGCCCAAGGAATTGGCGGCCGAGATTGACGCGGCGTCATGGGAACTGCCGGCCGTGTTCAAGTGGCTCAAGCAGGCGGGCCATGTTGCGGCCTCTGAGATGGCGCGTACTTTCAACACGGGTATCGGTATGGTGGCCGTGGTTGCGCCCGAGGACGCAGCAAGTGTCGTGCAGCTGTTGCAGGCCGAGGGCGAGGCTGTGTACACCATCGGCAAGCTGGTCAGCCGGAGTGGTGAGGGCTGTGTGCTTAAGAACTTGGAGTCGTGGGATTAGGCGACGAAGATTTTTGGGGGTTACATAGACAGGATTTGGAGTCAAGCAGCCGAAAAAGTGCATGCGTATCATCGTCGTGGCCTTATACCCCTGACACATACAAAGTGCAGTTACAGTCACGGGTTTCTAAAAATGGAGATGTTTTACTAGACAGACCGGAATGCGTGCAGTAAGTAGGGAGAAGAGATAAAGTTGGCTGAAGACGAAGTAAACGAGTCTACGGGCTTTTTACCCGAGCGATCTGCGATTCGGGGCCGCCTAGACCGACTACTTACTAAGTTACTCGGGAACTCGCTATTATGTAAGTGACAGCTGTACATCCAGATGTAAATGGGACCGACTGATTGACAGCCAACGGTGATGCTAGCTAGCTCCCCGAACCTGTTCTATGTCAAATGATGTCTTGTTGTTTTTGTCTATGCCAAGTATTTTTTTGGTCATGAGCCGAACATTTTGGGAAGGTCGTTGCGAGGAAAAGACGTTGACGCTAAGCGCTGGCTGACTCCTTCTAGTTCTGGAAAGCCGAAGAACAAGGAGAAAAAGAAAACGGTCAGCTGCCGGATGGGCTGGGTAAGTACGGTCTATTCTTGGGGTCCGATTTCCTCCCTTTTTTTTCCTATCCTCCCCATATGTAAGTGGACGGAAGTACCGCAAGCCCCATTGGTTTACAGGGGGTGGGAAACATGTATAGCATCCTTCTCCTGTACATACTCACAGCTCTTCTACCGGCTTATTGATGTGTCTCCACCCGCGGAAGGCCCCTTTTCTCCGCCTTTCATGTAGAAACAAAACCCGCCGACCGGGGGGGGGGGCATACCTGCATCGACATGCGGCAGTCAGTAGATGGAGGCTACCAGCCCACCGGTGCGGTCGTGTCGGACTGGCTGCTGGTCATGAACCGCGTGGGTACGGGCGGCGGATCTCTGCTTGCCAGCGTGGACGTTCGATGCGCGGGAGAAGATTTTTTCTTTCCTTCTCCCGCTTTCATTTACCAGATTTCGTGCGCCGGCGCCCGCGGCGGGCTCCCCGCCGCTCCCGCTCACCGCTGCTGACGACGTGGATATCTGGACGGGGCCATGCTGCCTGCGGGCGGTGAGGATCGTGATCTGGTGCCAAATCAGCATAACATGATGGCGAACCCTCAACGCTTTTGGTTCATCGAATGACGGAGTGGCATTTGGCATGGGCTTATGTATGTACTTCAAACCTTGTATGTAGAAGCCGTTGAGAACTCCAATGGGTTAAAAGGGTACAGTCTCTGGAATGGTTCGGTGATGAGACCCGCACACAGAATACGAAAATGCAACCTGGTTTTCACAGGTTTGGGGGAGCAAGGCAAGGCACGAGATCTGCTATTGCACATGGTTAAGCTACGGACTTGGGTTATCGAAATATTAACCATCTAAAGCTCGTAGGTACCCTCCTTGGCTCGTATTGTCGAGTCAAAATGCATCAAATTGTGCCAAGCCATGATGAGCGTTGTGCTACATGCTGCGGATACTCCCGTTGTGTCAATATTGCAAACTTTCTCTGCTTCGTACTCGGTCTTCGTCTCGAGCCCGAATATACCTCTTTCCCTGAGGCTGATCTAATCCTACAACCCCCTAGTTACTCACACTAAAGGTGAAACTCCCGAGTACCATGAATATGAGCGGCCCATGTGTACGGGGTGTCACGGTGAGCTCGCCTCCGCTGGCCTGTAATCCGGATGGCTGGCTCGCCATCAGGAGCTACGGACTCGCTTTGCAGTTGGGCTCTGCGGAGCACTACGCTTCACAGGCGTCTTCTTGGCGCTGGCTTTCGGAGCATTCACGAGAGGGATACCGACGACGGCTTCCTGGCTCTTGGCGTTCGAGGCCTTATACCATTTTCGAGGAGTCATGATGTTGATGTTGTCGAGTCCCTTGCCCAAAGCTATCAACCTCGGTTAGTAATACTCAGCCACCTGGTATGACACACTTGCATACTCACTGTAAGTTCGCTTCCTGACAACTGGTGTTGGAGGTGGAGGCGGAGTAGTCGCCCGGGGCATGGCCGTCGTGTTCTCAGACACCACAATGAAGGAAGAAGGCTCTGATGAGTTGTATATGACTGCAAAGCACTGCTCATCCTCCTTGAGTGCCGAAAATGTGACTTCTCCGTCGCCTGGTTTATAGTAGCACCCAAAGCTACCGCAAACAGGTGCTTGAGGTGGACGTTCCATTTTTCGGTTGAGAATGCATCGTTTCTCCACCGGTGAATCTATAACAATAGTAAGTAACAATAGACAGAAGAGAATGGATCTAGAGACTTACATTCCCCCGCTAGCAATATGTCCTTGAGATGGGCGCATGTTGATACTTGATGTACCTCGACATGGAGAAAGTCTATACTGGGCTTCCAAGAAGCACCAGGGCCACAAGTGACGCGCAGCTTTGGCTCATGGGACGGGCCAGGCATACTGATGCTCAAGCTTTTTTTGAGCTGTATGCAATCATGTAAACGTTGTTCGGTTTGGATGACGGCTCTTTCCTTGTACCAGCTCCGCGGACAGTCGTCCGCCACGCGTGGACCAAAACGCCCTTCCGCCAGCTGGTGAATGATACTGCGGAAGAGCTGCTTTACAGTGAGAAACAAGATTGGGGCATCAGGGGCGCCCGCAACTCCAAGCTTGGCAACAACTTGCTCGTGCAAAAACCAGCTTTTAGTAATCCGGACCAGGTCCTCTGCTTCTTCCCACATGGTTGTGAGATCCAATCCGACGCCTTCGACACACATGAGGCGGGTCTTCTCGGTTTGGGTACAAGAACGCAAGCATGCGCTTAGGTACCAGTGAACGTCCTTAGAAAATGAGAAGTTTGGAATAGTCTGTTCCTTTTGGTTCAGAAATCGACTGCGTTTTTCCTCCTCGGCGGTCCGAACGAGGCGTCGAGAATGCAGGATATCCCAATAATTCTCTTCCAGGAAGTGTGGCTCTCTTCCAAGGCTTCGTATAGTTCTGGCGAGTTGGCAATCCTAGACATAGCTCAGTATTCTGACCACGTCCATTCGGTGACTTCTTTTGCACTCACCTTGTCCCATTCACTCCGTGCATAATACCAACGCTTCTCGAAGGACTTCGAGAAAAAGATAGATTTTGAGTTGGTTGGTGATTTCAGTACAGAGGAAGTATCTTGCCTGAGAGACGTCAGCATAGTCGGGAGAGCGGCTGTTCAGCATCTCGTGCATTTCGCCGATGAGATTTGGATTCTTTGGTAGAACATCGGCCCAGATTGAGAAGATAGCTCTTGCTTCGTCCTTGGCACCAGCTAAAGACTGTCGGTCTCTGTTCGTGCTGCCGTCGGCGAAATTGTACCCAAAACGAAGGGGTTTGCCTGTTATACTGGCTGAATCTTGGACTGGCCCATGACTGCTTCTGGATGACTTCAAGAGCAGGCCTTTTAGGTAGATATTACCACGCAGGGTAGCGCTAGTGATGAGATCGCCCCCCGGTGTCGAGATGATACCATCGTTTTCTATCTGCTGCAAGAAAAGAGCGGCCTTGGCCCAGTTGTTGAAATCCTGGACTGTGACGCTGTTCCCCAAGCCAATGATGAACTTGATGTCGTCCTGGGGCGTTGCAGCTACTGGAATTAACCCCTCTTGGAGATCGGGCTTGCTCGATCGTGCTTCCATTACAATATCGTAGTCTTGTAGACGACTCGTGTTAATCACGAGTTTGTCGTGTTTATCGAACCTAGGTTCCTAACGGAAGCCTCCAGTGTTGAAGCAAATGGAGTGTTTATGTGGCGCGCGCATCAACACGAGGAGGGCAACCTTGAGGCCATCGCCATGCTCACCGGCTTGGCCGCTGTCTTTCTGCTTTGTGGTGCCACCTAGGTCAAAGTTACTTGGTTGTATAGTGGCCTTACGGTTCACCAACTCTACCCTTCCACCTTGCATATTTCCGGAGAAGCGAAGGTATCCAAGATACTGAGCTGACTGGGTGTTGGGTCTTACAGGCACCTTGTAGATAATCTCGTTCTGTGATTTCTGTTCGCGGATAACCGTGAAGTCAATCTCGTTTAGATCGAAGGATCTGATAATACCATCGCGCCTGCCGAAATTAGGAGAGCCTCGAAACGGTCCCAATGAAACGTTACTTACCAGTTCTGCACAAGTTCGCGGAAAGCCTCCCATGGCTCCCACTGTGTGCCATACGTCGATCGTAGGTTTGTGTGTATGGTATAATACCGGTGGATGCTATCGAGGGTCATGATGCTTTCCTCGCTGGACTGGCCGGCCATGTTGAAGTCGTGCAGGACGCTGTGTCCGGGGCAATATTAGAAATGATGGAGGAAGTATGGTCTCCGGACAGCTCCTAGATATTGAGTATTGAGTGAGTGTGTGCAATGAAAAGAGGCAGGTATCTAAGTGATGTTCTGCTGGTAACCTCGTGAACCCGTTCTGCCAGTCTAATGTGCCGAGAGGAGGAATGGAACGCGACGGCTGCCGCTGCCAATGTAACTTGGAATACAGGAACTAGAAATTTAGGAAGCCGCGACGGAGTGGTGCTTACCTTACTTATGTGGAAGAGGATGACTGTCCAGACCGCCAAATGCTCACCCAGTGCCCACCTCAATGTTGCCACTGGTATATAGGAGGGTTTGCTGCCGTCTTGGTTGTTGATCTTGCTGCTCCCGACTTGAAGGGGACGCCCTCACTTTCCTTGCAGGCAATAGCGAGGAGACCGTCCACAGACATTTCAAACACGCATCTTGCAGATCTAAGCATGTCAAGTCTTGATACCAGGGTTATATCTGATTTTGTATTCTTGCATACTTGATGCCATGGCAGTGTCCTGCCTGGCCATCAATCAACTAACTACATATTTGCACAGGCGCTTTCGAGTACATAGCGTGCAAGGCAAACCCCACCGCAGTCATGACCAGCGAGGAGGACGCACATGACGAGTCAACTTAGGCATCTACAGCTCTGCCGTAGCGCTAGGATGAACTGCCTAGGAACCATACCTACCTAGATGGAACAGTGACTGCCAAAGTTGACCTAGAGGATAGAAAAGACAGTGAGTGATAGGATGTGAGTAGTCACGTATAGGGGCTGCGGCACCTATCGACGGGTCGACATAACAGAAACCGGGTCAAGTAGTGCAATAGAAAGGCTGGTTTGAGTGGGTAACTTCTGGTATTCTTTGAATGATCTGTGGAGAATATGTAATACGCAGAGAGCGAGTTGAGGCTAGATCAATCCACCGGGAACGCAGGGCTGCCTTTTCCGAAATCCAAATATAGTAAACCTCGAGGGGCACCAAGTCCAGTTGAGGCCGAACTCTGAGAACCGCCCGAGGCGAGGTCTTTTTTCATCCGCCAATTCCATCCCGTCCATCCAACCTTTCGCTTTCCAAACTTCTAAGACTATAAACCCAAAAAATAACACTGCTGAAATGAAAGGCGGCAGACCCCTGGCAAACCCGTTTTTCTGTGGAAAGATGTGCTTCAACTACAAGAGACACAATGTGAGGCATGTTCAGTTAATGAACACCCTGACAGTGGCCAACCCACTCAATGTCACCGAAATCATGGCGCTTCTCCCGGCGCCAGTTCCATGTATCTCGGCCTTTGTTCCACGGGCAATCACGCGGCAGTGCGTGATCCCGATTCAATTTGTAATTATTATGATTGGCGTGTTCCCAAACGCTCGAACCAATCCCATGAAGATTGCTGTTAAATCCAAATCCAATTTGTCGTGACTTCGTCAAGGTGGCCAAGGGGGTCGATGGCTTCTCTGGGGGCGCCGCGTTGATGGCCCGGCGGCGTTCCCCAAGTGCGGCCCACTTGTCCATCCCAGACCGCTTCGGAGGCGGCGAGTAGTGATGACCAAGATCCTCCGACGGCTTCGACGGTGCCGGTTCGTGGAAGAAGAACCCGTCCGCAACCAAATCCCCGTCGATATCGCTGAAGGTATCATCCACAGGCGAAGCCTCTGGCTCCTCGTAACCAGACACCTGCGCCTGGGCGGATCCCTGATCCTGCTGAGATGGAGTAGCGTCGTCCTTACTCTCTTGGCTCCAACTCCTAGCATTGAGTTCCTTGAGCGCTTGGAGTTGGCGTTCGCGCTCTTCCTCGTCCTCCTCGATATCCTCGTCCCACATATCACTCCAGCTCTTCGACACCACATCCTTCTGGCGACCGAAGACCATGGACATCGCATTGAGGTTTGCCGTGGGCTTACCCATGGCAATCGGCAATGAACCAGCCATTGGTGAGACCTTGGCATTGGCGCGCGTCGGCATGTTCATGGGGCGGCTGATGGACAGCGAGTTCATCGACGCACCAAGGTTGGAAGTGAGTACCGAAGCAATGGAAGAGGTCTGAACCGACGACATCCAGTCCCCGGTGTTTTCCGACTTGGGGAACAAATCCTCGCTGTAGCTCTCCGTGTCGGGAATGGCGCTGAGTTGGCGCATGGATTGGCCATGCAGAGCCTTGGCCCAAGGGAAGGACCCCTGGTCCATTTGGGGGCTTTGAATGGAAGGAGTACGCAAGGGCTCGCGGTTCGCAGAAGCAACGCTGCGCTCACCACTACAGAATTCGTCGTCTTCCTCTTCGGTGGTGGTGAAACTAACAACACGTCGAAGAGCATTCTTAGCCCCAACCAGGGAGCGCTTCGAAGGATCCAGACTCATGCACTGCACGATGACTTCGTAGGTGTCCTGCGACATGGTGGGGAAGACATCGAACAGAGACTGCTTGTCTCGGGAGAAGTCCAAGAACAACGGATCGGCCTCGGTCGGGGTGGTGAACGGGTTGCGTGAGAAGAGAATGTTCAGCAAGCAAATGCCAATTGCCCAGATGTCGGCCTGGGCAGGCGAGTAACCTGCACCTGCCGAATCGTATTGCTCGGGGGCCATGTATCGGTCGCTCCCTACAGTCGATTCGTAAGACCACTTCTCCGTGGTTGCCAAGCCGAAGTCACCGAGCTTCAGGGATCCGGACTCGGTGAGGAAGATGTTCTCGGGCTTGATATCTCGGTGGTAGATACCCTTGGAGTGCATGTAATCAACAGATTCGACGAGCTCCAGCATGAACTGACGAACATGCTCGGTCTCCAAAGGTCCACACCCCGACCGGATCGCCTCGTAAAGATCTCCGCGGGAGCAGAATTCGAGAACCATGTAGACGTGAGCGTCGGTTTCGAACGAGTCGCTCATGCTGACAATGTTGGGGTGCAAGCCCAAGCGGCGATGGCAGAAGAGCTCCTCCGAGTTGTCGTCAATGGCGAAGTCGACCCCGGCGTCGTAGGCAGCCGACCTCTTGGTGAGACACTTGATGGCTACCGTCTGGTAGGTCTGTAGATCCCTGGCCATGAAAACTATACCGAAAGACCCATGATTGAGAGGGGAGATTGTTTGATATCTCCCACCGAGTACAACGCCATTCTGAAACTTGGTTCGCAAGCATTCCATGACGTCGTCTCGGTAGAGACGGGTTATTTGAATAGTGAGGGTGTGGAAGAGAACCACGGGTAATGGTACAGGGTTTGCAAGAGCCGTTCTCCTCCCTGGCCGTCTAGTAGATGCAAAGGGGTATCCACGTATCAGTGTACAGATCCAATCTAATGGTGGTGAACACAGGAATGCCGGAGACCGAGTGATGCTTCGAGTTGACGAGAAAAGCGTGAAAAGAGCTGGTAAGTCGGAATGTACAGACGAATAAGTTGTAGGCGATGAAGAAAGCAGGGATAACTCCGTATCGTTCACTAGTCAGATGCTCATCGAGGGGTATTTTGATTTGGTTTGCTGGACAAATGGAAAACAAGGCAATTGTTCATGAAAAGATGGACCGGCGGTCCCGAAAGAATGGAAGGAAATAGTCGTTATGAGGACATGGAGGTTAAAGTAAAGAAAATCCGAAAGAGTGACAGTTGATTGGTTTGTCGTGGTGATGTCGTGGTGTTGACGAAGACCAGAAGCGTTTGCGTTGCTGAACAACACTAAAGAGGCAACACGGTATAGTCGAGTCGGTAAAAGCTAATCAAATACAACGGTCTGAAAAGACAGATGTAAGTCTACTTCTATGGCCGCATTCGAGGTATCTGGAAGGTGTCGCCGGGAGGCAGTGTTGAGAGAAGTGGTCGACGTATAGTGGTGGAAGGTATGATGAGTGGATGGATGGTTGGTTGGTGGTCGAACAACCAAGCCAAGATGACTGGTCTACCGGTTCGGGAAATCAAAGCAGGTAGGTGTGATGCGAAGTCGTTCAGGCGAGCACTCGACGATATCGAAAAGGCACGGGCTTGACTCGAGATGTTATAACGCAGACCAGTGACTCCTTGGACCGATAGATGGCCGATATGTTGGGAAGTAATCACGAGCTGGGTGGTCCTGGCTTTGATTGCGGATCCAGTTGGAGGCAGGCAGGGCGGGTGTGACGTGGAAAGCAGGTACAGACTAGCAGCTTCCAAGGCCTGACTGATGTCGAGTTGGCGGATGGCGAATCGTGAGATGCGGAGCGGGTGGAGGAGGAAGAGAAGGAGAAGGCGGGAGCCGAGGGATTATAGGCTGTCTCGACCTAAACAAAGAGAGGTCTCGTGCTACAGCGAGGCAGCGGTTTAGCGGGAGATCGGACTTCAAAGACGGAGTGGCCGCCTGAATGGAAGAAGGCAGTGATTAATTAGGTAGGAACGGATAGGGAGGCAATATTCCTTTCCCTCTTTGTTCAACGGGTTATTTGACTACAAGCACAAAACCAGGTTCGTGCTGATTTGCACAGAGAGAGAAAGGAATAGTGAGCGACAGGGACGAAAGATAAAGTAGAAGGTAACGATGAAGTCGGTCACGAAGGGGCGGTAGGAGATGGAGGGACGACAGACATAGGAAGGCAGATAGAGAGAGGATGATTTAGGACGGGATAGGACAGGACAAAACAGGATAGGATAGAACGACAGGGACCAAAAGGGAGATGGACGAGAACGGGCGCTGGTGTGTGTGGAGAGATGAGCGAAAGAGAGATAGTCGGTCATTCACGCACCTGCAGGGTGGGACGACAATGGAGCGATGGATGGATGGGCAATCGAGAGGGAAGCTGGGGTGGAGTGGTAGGGGTCTTCGACTCGTGGGCGTGGGCGGCAGGTAGAAGAGGAGGAAGAGGCAGTCAGGCAGACAGGCAGGCAGAGAGCGGTAGCGCAGCGCAGACAAGAGAAAGCGCCGCCCACTCATTTGCAAGCCCGTGTTGTGATGTGATGTTGTGTAGTGCCTAGTTGGGCCTAGACTTGGAACGAGGACAGTCTGACGTACTGTAGGGACAACTGGGAAACCATCTGGATGACGACGATTGGGCATAATGCTCATTAGCAATGCCACCGTGTCCGATAATGCAGTACTTCCCAGGTTCGTCTGTATGGTCGGCCGTTGCGGGCGTTACGCCGTCCATCCGAGGTACCCCGATAGCCACGTTCCCTGGCAGCGTGATAAGAAACGCCTTGGCACGACTCAGTCCACAGTGTCGTTCTGACAGAGGATTGCGAATACGCTACTTGGTCAGCTTGGTCAACAAAGACAAGGGTTCATGGTTCTCTAGATGGAAGCTTGTCGAAGCTGGCGGGCTGGCCAGCAATAGACGACAATGGAGGGGGATATGGTTGGTCATCTCCCAGCACTGCCGTGGCAGGAATGAGGGCTAGCTCCTGCACCGTCTGCACCGTGTACGATGGCCTGGCTGGCCAGAGACTACATACATTATGTATTCACTTCTGTCTGAGCTACACCGCCCAGTACCTCGAGCTGGAGTAGACGCCAGTGGACTTTGGGCACAAAAAGTCGAGTTTAACCACAACGAGCAACGTGGCCTGCAGGTACTGCGCCGGTCGACCAGCAAGTCAACGCTCGATTCCGGGCGAGTATCTCAACCGCCTGCGACCGAACAAAGCCTCTCCCCCCTAATAAAGACAGTTTTCAAACACGTTGTTGACCGCGGACCCCAACCGCTGAAAGTCAAGTCTAGCATCCGGGGTTGGTCGGTCGTTGCTCCCCCATCTCTATCCCATCTCTCCCGCACATCATCAACGTGTTCCTACTGTACGCGTGTACTGTATTCAGATCATCGAGGATTCCAGCAGCTTCTGTTTCACGTAGAAACTCAGCAGTCTCTATTAGAGGAAGGCCAGGCTGGCGTATGCACTCCTTTAGGCCTGCATATGGCCACCAACGGCAGGCCTCTCGGCCTCTCGGCCTCTCGGGCCTCTTGGATACTTGCATCTTGACTGGCGACCGTTGACCGCCTCTGTGGTACTCTTAAACCATTTATTATGCATCGGGCGCCTCGAGGCACAGAGGTCTGTCTGTCATGGTCGTTCGGACTGCATTGGCGAAGCGAATGACGATAGATGAGAAAGATTGGGTGCTTCGGATGGAACTGTAAGGTTCAACGGGTAGCCGTGTCCAAAGAGGACCGCGTCCCCATTGCGTTGGACCCCGACAAAACGAAAGAAAGCCTTTTCGTGATATTGAGACTTGAGTACTAATTAAGGTCTGGTTTAGTCAGTCACGTACATGTCGCCAATGTTCGAAGTGTCTGCACTGGCAAAGACATTTGATCAATAGTTTCAGCTGCAGTACAGTACAGTACTATCGTGACATGTTGGCAGTTCGTTCATTGCACCGACTCTACCATCTGCTACTACTAATTACAGTGCGCTGTCGATAGCGAGATCTGCAAATATAATTCGTCTGGGGCGGCGCGTCTGCCGGCAAAAACCCCGGCTAATCGGTGGGGCACATTGCTCGAGTGGTCAGAAAAGTGACAGAGTACTCCGTCGCATGAGTGCCTCTGCTGCTGCCATCTTCGTCATCACAGTGACGATGGACGACAAGCGCTTCCCATATTTCGTGACGAAGCCACTATAATCCGGGCCGATCACTTTCAACCTACTGCATTACGAAGCTGTCAAGATACTGATGCAATGAATGCCATGTCTATCTGCTCGATGAAATCACTTTGGTGGAGAGGGATGAAACGAGTGCTGATGCTTTGTACGTGGAAATCTGCGAGAGGTTCTGGACCCTCCAAGCCGTTCCTCCCAAGCCTGCGACAGGCTGTCGTGTGACCCCAGGAATGGTAACGCTGGGAGTATCATCCGATAGTTCGCGATATGCGGCGGTACCTGACTGGCAAACGCGGCCCCCCCCAAGCACCAAGCCCACTGGGGCTGTACAATTGGACTAGACTGCCCATCAGAATATCACCACGACCATGGTCCGGGCAAATTGAACTCTGTCTTGTGTAATGGGCTGTACGAGCATGTCGTTTCAGATGGATTCTTCCCCAGTTTCATCGGTCCAGATCAGCTCATGGGAATGACCTCCTGACAACGTGACAACCCAAAGGATGATCTACCAGACGGTCCCCTATTTTCAAGTCTCCCCTCTGTAGCATTGAGCCGAGTATCAGTAGTCGTCGGTCTCGATCGCTCGACTGTCTGGTCTGTTCTCAATGAAAGATCTCCCCACCCGAGGGGTTCTGCGGGCAAGCGGGCATGGAACCCCGCCGCTTAGGCCTACCAGCGTCATGCGTCGAGACTTCGGTCGACGATGCCAGTCCTGCTTGAAAAAGATTGTTTTTATTTTCAATGTTTGTGGGAGAACAGACATAAACATCCTTTAGCGGTGAGCGCTGCTCTTCCTTGTCCTGGCGTCTGGTGTCAGTCAATATAGCACCACCATCGCCCGGCGACGAATCAGCTTGTCGAGGGTGGTGTCTCTCGTTCATGCCGTGCTACTTTTTGTGATACGCCACACCACATCCTCCCAGACACCCTCGCTTGATGCGCGTCGGTTGTTGGGGTAGCAATAAAATAATCATAATAATAATAATGCTACCGCTACAGTCACTACTAAAATAAGAAGAGGCCAACTCTTGATTGTGTTTGGTTGTTGACAGCCCAGCCCTTCTCCTGCATATCTAGCTGCATGGCCGCCCGGGCTAATGCACGAGGACAGACGAATCTCTGGAGGTTCCTGCGGCCATCCCCAATCGGAATCCAGTTTTGGGTTGTTCAGGTGGACTTGGTGCACTTCCAGAATGGGCGTTTGATACAAAGTGATAAGTGAGGCTTTCTGGCCTGCCATCGTATTTGGGGCATGGTTGCATGAGAGAAGATATTTCCACGATCGTATGGGCGGGCTCGTCCTGCAAATCTACCTAGGTGGATCGGATTTCGGAATAGAAACAAGACTTCGCGCGCGCTCTTGTTCTCCATATCATATTATGGCGTCAGCCTGGCAGGCGGGAGCGAGTCAAGTCGCCAGGTTCTCCAAGTCCTCCAAGTCCTCCAAGCTCCAGCTGCTAGTGGAGTCAGTCTATTGGGGGCTGTACTTCATGTTCATACCTACATGTACACACCTAAGCTTCGAGGCTTTGGCACTGACGATAGATTGTTGAAATCTCTGTTTTCATGCCCACCGGCATTTCCTTTCGTCGGCGCCAGAGGGTATATTACATGAGTACAATATAAAAGGCGACGGTGATGGAGAGAGGGCTGGAGAAATAGTAATTGCAATGGGTCCCTGAACTGGATCCCAGCCTCTTGCCGACATGATGCATGAGCAGAAGCATGAGGACGGAGGACGGAGGACCCCACATGCCTAGCAAGCCTAGTAGGGACCATTTTCAGCGAGAGCATTTGATAAGAAGGGCACTTGAGTCTTGAGAGCGAAAGACGCTACCTAACTGAGTGAGGTTACCGCTGTAGCCGGGGCGCCAGGGACTAACTGACGTCTGCGAGTTGGCCCTCCTACCCAATCCCTCGCTTACTGTCTATCAGATCGGGTTATCGAAGTATCGGACGGCGGCGGGCCCTCCACCCTTTGCCGAATCCAGACACCCCAGCATCTTGACCGCCCTTCCAAACACACCACACCTTACCCAGCACGGAGATTTCGATACCATCGTGAAATCGTGAAGACAAATCCGGCATCACACCCGTTTCATTCATATTCTTCCAGGCTTTGCGGCTTGCAGAGTTTTCGACAAGTGTTCTCGTCCGGCCAGCAAATCTTGGTTAGTGAGCCAATCTTGCCGACTTGGCCCGCACACCGCTCCCCTCCCCCAGTCGCCATAGGTATCGTTGCCAACGGGAGGTCTAGTATAGGGCTCGAAAGGTATACCCGCCCCCGACTATTTGCTGGATCCGGACCCGGCATTTCCTCTTAGAACCCTTCGATTCGCAGGATCCCAAGAGATCCCGAATCCAGAAAAACACACGAGTCTCCTCAGCCCCACGAGAGTCCACCCCTTGGATCGCAGACATGGCCGCTTCTACCGCTGTGCAAGTCGTGCTCCTAGACATAGGTAAGGACCAATCTACATGACGCCCGATGACTTCCCTTGCTTCATTATCAGCTGTTACCTACCATTGATCGTCGTGCGCCATGCGGCGCTGCATTAGCCTGTGGACATGTTGGCTAATACACCTGGTCGTTATCAGAAGGCACAGTATGCCCAATATCCTTTGTGAAGGATGTCCTGGTAAGATAGCCCAAGCGTCTCGAAGATGCATCCCTGCTGTCCTGCCTACCTTTCCGGGCGACTTTTGGACCCCAACGGAAATTCTCTTGTAGCATTCCAGAAGACGATATCAGCTGTTGCAGATAGACAAGTGCATTCTTTACAGCATATGATGTGGATCTCCCTGAAGATGTCGTGCCACACCTTGTTTGTTATCATGCTCTACTTCCGGGAACTCTCTAGCCATGGTACACAAACTTGCAAGTAGCAAGCCCAAAGACCTAGGCCGCCAGAGCATGAGGTCTGGACTTGCAGTGGCAAATCATTGGGGTTGTGCTACTCCGATTCGGCATGGGGTAATTGGTCAATCACTAACAGTCTACTTCAGTTCCCCCATGCTCTGAAGGCACTACCGGAGACTGTAAAGGAGCAATGGGATAAACCAGAGTTCAAGGCCTACCGTGATGCATTCCCCACAGAGTTCTCGGGATCCCAAGATGCATTCCAGGCTCATGTTCTCGATCTCGTCACCCGCGATGTCAAGGTCTCCTACCTGAAGAACCTTCAGGGGTATCTATGGGAGGAGGGCTACCGATCTGGTCAGATCAAGGCTCCGTTATTTTCAGATGTGGCCCCAATGCTGGCTCGATGGCACGGCCAGGGTATCAAGCTCATGATCTACTCGTCAGGGTCTGTGGCGGCGCAGAAGCTCCTCTTCAAGTACACAAACGCCGAGCCTTCTGACTTGACGATGCTGATATCGGATTGGTTTGACACGGTGAATGCAGGTCTGAAGACCGAGTCATCGAGCTACGAAAAGATAGCAAGCAACTACCCAGAGGTTCTGCCTTCTCAGTTCCTCTTCCTAAGCGACAATGTCGCCGAGGTCGACGCTGCCATCGCGGCCGGTATGCAGAGTAAGGTTATCTCCAGGCCAGGCAATGCAGAACTAGCGAGTGACGTTCGCGAGCGTCTTCAAGTGCTTGAGAGCTTTGATGACCTAGAAGAAGACCTTAACTCGAAGAAACTTGAGGCTCTAGGCAAGAGGGACAGGTCAGAGACCGAGGAAGTCGAACAGGAGGCCGTTGGCAAGGAAGAGGCCGTTGCCGCCCCGTCAGACTCCGACAAGACAAAGGAAGAGGCAGTCGCGGCTGAGGATAGCCACAAGGACAAGAAGTTGAAGCCTTCGGACAATGACAAGGCTGAGGGGCGACGACCAAGCGGCACTAACAGGACGGAAGACGAGCTCCCTGCTGCCCCCTCGGCCGGTACAGGAACTACCATCTCGGATCTACTCAACGAGGTGGAACAGTCAAACGGCAATTAGTTGGTTGGTGCTGTATCATATACAAACAATAACAGTTGGCCCGCCCGATTTCCCATCCGAGTCAACACCGGCGTATGTCGTAAGACATCGATCGTCTCGTTACGTGATTCTCTGCAACCATCACTCGTGCCTTGCTGCGGGGTTTCCATATGTGATCTAGTAGTAGTAGCTGCCTCGGGTACAATATGATCATTTGCATATTATTAGTATGTCTTAGACAACATTTCAACTCCGCCAATATCAATGGCTATTTGCTTTGACTACCATGGAAGTACATGCTATTATCATTGGGGGACCCCAACCGTGCGGCACGTTCAGACTGGCATCCATTACTCGAGACAATCCGGGGGTTGCGTATCACAGTGGACGTCTTGCCGTCTTGACATGACTTGTCAGGCCCCATGGTCTCTTCGTGATTCCCCTCTTTAGACATAACCGGCAATAAAATTACCACTAGATAGCAGTGCGCCATCGTCCGATGAGATTGCGGCATGATGGGGGCTTCGGGAAACCGTTTAGAGGCGAACCTTCCTGTCGGTAGCTGCCGGTGCCCAGGCACTGGAGCCCCGCAGACTCGCTCGTAGAAACCATCGCAGTTTTCCCGAGTCAGCTACGGACTGTCGTAGTGGGCATACAGCGTCGTCGTAGTCGCTCGTGCACACATTGCCCGGCGCTGAACAGTCCATGTTGTGGAAGATGTGATGGGCCCCCCGCCCCGGATACTTCGTTCATCGATTCCTACCCAGGTGGCATTTCCAAAACCAACCAGAAACCTTCGACTCAGGCATAACCTTAATTAACAACACGGACACACAACTTATGATCCAATCCGGGGCCTGCCGTTTGGTTGCTTATTCTTGCTGACGAGGGTGACGTATATCTCCCGGATGGGTGAGTGACATAGGTCGTGTCACCAACTTCAGACGACGCTGATCAGGGGAGCCTTTTTTTAGGCACGACGCCGGAGGTTCTAACCAGGAAGCACCTGGCGACTGAATATACTCGGGAGTTCAAATGGAGGCTAGCATAATGCACGCTCCAATATTGACTCTATCGCTAGCCAGTTAAGTCTTCCGGACGCAGCGGCTTGATTTCCTGCCTATGAACAAGCACATTGCTTACCATCGTTGCATTGAACTGCGCTTGTACTCGTGCCGCGAGATTTCGCCAATCATTGGGCTATTTAGTACAGTAGGGTATGGTATAGACTGTTTATGGGGTGGGTGGTGGAAGTGAGAACGTGTATCGTCTTGACGCCAACCACTATCATCCTGCTAGATTCACACCTATTTCTCGATGTTCGACGCGCGTCCAGACAAATGGGGCATATGAGTTAGTATGAAGCGTCCGGTAGGCTGTTTGCACCTATTCCGCGAGTCCGTACTCGACAATATTGATCATCCCTTGGACCCTTGGCGAGAAACCCATAATCGACTCAGATAGGCTAGTGTAGGGTATCGGGCTATCACTACTGGATAGCGGATTGGGGTGATCGTCAGGTCTCTCCAACAATCTCACTAGAGAGATAGCACCATTCAGGAATCAGAACCACTCTCGAAAGTCTATCAGGCGCCTAGCGCCGAGCCTCCACCTGTCGTCGGTCGCCTGATCATGGCTGCGGGGTAGTTGAGTGATTGGGGATCTCGGGTGGTCGTTCGGTGCTTCTCGCACCAATACGATACGATAAAGATAGGACACACGATTCGGTATGGTATGGGCGGTTACCATCAACCATCAATTTGTTGAAAAGGCATCAAGATTGGATATCCAGCCAGAGTGGTACGAATCGTGGACCGGTTGAAGGCTCCCATGATATGATGGATGCCATCGACGTTCCTATAATGCGACATAGTATTCCAGCACATATGACCATGACATGGCTCTCATGTCACGCTTGTCGTAGATGTGCGTTGTACGTAATGCTGCATATCAGCCAGGAGGTACATGAAGTACAATCGCAAAGTTGTTCCTTGAGCTACCCGACCGAATCTCCTTCTTGGCGAAGGACTCGCCATGACCAGCAGAAGTGTTCTTCCTTGTCCAAAGGTAGTAGACAAGTTTCTGGGTTATCTTGGATCGTGTTTGAACGTAGCCCAGCGAGTTCATGATAGCCTCCAGAGTTGACTCGTCCATGTAACGCGAGTTGGTAACACAAGGTGCTGGCAGCACCAAGAACAGGCTCGGAAGGAATTCGTCCAGCTTCTCATCCGCACTTGCTAGAGGCTTTTTCAGAAACTCCAATGTCCTCAAGAGCATGCGACCGCGCCCAGCAGCGTCTGGGACGAAATTCAAGACTAGGGATAGACTGATGATATCAAACCGTTCCGACTGATCCCGCGGAAGTGGGCGCTCCATAAAGTCCTGCTGTAAGATGCCTTCTCCTTGGCTATTCAGGTCGATCCTCTCCATGGAAAAAAGTCCACTGCCGGAGCATTCGTTGGTGGTACTGAGAGCTCCGACCTCAAGCATACGGACAGGGCCATCGGCTGCTGCCTTCAAAGTTGGGTAGACAGGCTTCAGCCATGCCATGAGAACCTTTGAGCTATCACCCCCCACGATCAGTCCGTTGTCCCTGCAAGCTTGCCTGCTGATACTTCTCAATCCCACCCAGGGCCGTGATCTCAGCGTCGATCTTAGCTACTTCGGCCACATTCCCTTTGGTGACTGCTTGAGCCTTGCGCTTCTCTAGGACATGTATAGAGTTGATCAGCGTCTTTGTGGCCTTGCGCGAAATTGACTTGGGCTTCTGTAGAACCGGAGGGCGACCATGCGCCAGGTTTCGACTGGTTCGCTTCTTTTTCAACGCCATGGAGACGATCATGTATTATCACACGTCAGTCGATACATCTCCCTACTTGACGGTGGAAAGAAAGGGTAAGAGGAATGACGGTAGTCACGGCATAGACAGGCTTCAGCCAACGTCACTGAGTGAACTGAAATTTGAGAGGCTTGATGGATGACTTTGGCGCACCATCAAGACTTGGGACTTGGGTTGGGCGAATCACTGTGCGGTGTACAAAACCGTATCTACTTTACACTGTAGATAAGACTTGGCAGGTGCCGTCCGGAGCTTTGACCTCCTCCCCGTCTGCAGTGGGGAAACTCGCATTAACCTCTTCCGAGCCAAAACTCCTTGGGCACCCACGCACACACACACGCACACACACGCTGACCCCTGCCAACCCTAGAGTTAGCTGCTGCCCGCCCACTTGCGAAATTGTCTATCGGTGGAAATTTCGAGCCAACTTTTTGCAGCATTAATCAATATTCCTCTCGACAGGCAACATCTCGACAACCGACGACCAACGCCCAACGCCAAACGACGATACAATGGCCCCCCAAAAAGGTACTTGAAAACACTGCGCGCTGGATATTCCTATCGATCACAATTCTGCGGGAATGGATTTCGACCAAGTCATCTGCTTTGAGCAGACCCGACGGACATCGCATCCAAGCTGCAGCAGATTTTGCGAGTTCTGATTTCAGAGCGATTGCTGATGCATGTTCTCTTACAGCCGGTAACAAGAAGGCCAATGCCGCCGCTAAGGCTGTGCTGAAGGGCACCGTACGTATATCCCGTTGCCATAGAACAAAATCCACCGATGTCAAATTTGCGATCAGAGTATCATGTATTGACATAAGCCACAGAACTCCACCAAGCAGCGCAAGGTCAGACTCTCGACGACCTTCCACCGCCCCAAGACCCTGGTCTTGAGCCGCTCGCCCAAGTACCTGCGCAAGGCCATCCCTTCCGAGGCCCGTCTTGATGAACACAAAATCATCATCAACCCGCTCAACACCGAGTCCGCCATGAAGAAGATCGAGGAGAACAACACCCTCGTCTTCATCTGCGACGTCAAGGCCAACAAGGCCCAGATCAAGGGTGCCCTGAAGAAGCTGTACGACATTGACTGCGCCAAGATCAACACCCTCGTCCGGTGAGTTCACTCTATTTGTGCAACACTTTGTGCGATCAATTGCTGACTGATTGATGCAGCCCCGATGGCTCTAAGAAGGCTTACTGCCGCCTGACTGCTGATGTCGATGCTCTCGACATTGCTGCCACCAAGCTTGCGCTTGTTTAAGAACGTCACGTTAGGATACGAAAAGGTCGATTGGTTTCCGAGGCACTGGTTTACACGTTACTGGCGGATAGCCAAGGGAATGAATGAATCTTCTGCATTAAGAATGGCGTTCCTGCCTAGGGTCAGGCACTATGAGGGTCAATGGAAAAATGAAATTTACATCCCACCCTTAGGGCCCAGACACTTGAGTCTTATTCTTCTTCGTGACTTGTTTCCGTAGTTGAGTTGGATGTCATTCATCATTGTCTCAACTCAGTGGGCAACTGCAGAGACCTCTAGATACACTAGAGCTCTTGAGGGTGGTGTAGCATAGAAGATGTTATACAGTTCGTATGAAGCAATTCTTTTCCTTTGCCATAATTAGATTGTATGTTCTTTCTAGAGAACCTCCTTTTATGACCGAGATATGGGTAACAATCGTCAAGTGGGCAAAATCCCTCCTACGAAGTCTTTAACCCTGTTGCAAACCTTGCAGATGCTTCATCGTCAACGCGCTGATGTCCAAGAATCGGTCGGCACAGTTTGCCATGCAGCCCTCCTCGGTCTTGTCCAGCTTGCCCTGCTTGATGTTGCTGATGATGCATTTTTTGAAGCACATGTCGGTAAGGGAGTGTACGGCTGCAAGCGCGCAAGGGAATCAACATGTCAGTGAGAGGGTCCTGGGTATTCAGTTTCGGCCCAAACGATAGATGGGTGTCATCTATATTTGATAGGGCGAAGCATGATGTGAGAAGAGGTTGTACGTACTTGACTGCACGCGCGCCTTCTGGTTCTCGTTGTTGAGGAATAGGCGGAGCTCGGCCTTGTCCTTGTCGTTCAACTTCTCGAGATCGTGGTCGTTGAGGGCGTCCATCTTGCTGGTGTCGGGATGCGAATTGGGGGGAATGTGGAGAGAGAGAGAGAGAGAGAGAGAGAGCGAGGGATCTGGCGACGGTAAGGAGCGATTGGGTGCTGCTGAAGGCTGCCTGGTGTTTATGATGATGATCGATGATCTTTGGATAGAGCTCTCGGCAGTATGGAAAACTTGGGAGCTCCGGGTTCTTATCTTATCGCCCGCTCTCAACCTGGTGGACCGGTTTCATTCAGCCCTGCCGGGAGCCGCGCCCGGAGGAGTTCTTTGTCGAGGCTTGACTGCATGTACTTTTGCCATAAAAGTGTCTTGCTGAAAAGCACGTTTTCATATAAATACCAGGGATATTGTTCATAATGGTGGTGACGTTGCCGTATTTTTCGTCTGCGTGTAGAAAGCGGCCGCTAGCCGAGTAGTAGTATTAGATGGTCGATGACAGTGTAAGGAGACACAGCATGAAGCGCAATTGATACGGGCGACTATACTCATCATCAATGTTTTGGCATCAGTAGCTTTAAAGGGCTTGTTATACAATATGGTTTTGCTGAATTAAGAGGTTGCATTCAGAATCTTCACTTTACTAGTGCAACCTGTAGCTTTCCAGAATAGGACCCCACGAAAGGGGTCGGTATTTACAGTGTCGTAGTGAATTTTCTGGCTGCGACTACAATGAAAACGCTGCCGGTCGGGTATTCTTTCCTCTCATACGTACTTGTAAGGGTTCATAATGCCGTTCTAAAGTCATGACGAGTTAGTGAAAGATCTCAAGCTTGTCTCAATAGGGAGGGAGTTACATACCGGATCGTACAAGTTCTTGATCTGCTTCATCAGAGCAACCATGGTCTCGCTCCTGCTGTATCCAATGTAGTTCTTCTTCGCAAGACCGAGGCCATGTTCAGCGCTGATGCTGCCACTGACCTTGGCAATCCATTCGTAGACAAACGGCTCGAGGACCTGTTCTACCCTCTTGTCGTACCTACGGACTGCGACGTTCAGATGGAGGTTCGAGTCGCCCATATGCCCATAGCCAACTACGTCGACGACAGGAAACTCATCCGAGTCACCCCGCAGGCCAGCAGCATCGATCTTCTCCCGCACATCCTCAACAAGCTTGTAGAGATCTTGTAACGGAATTGAAAGATCATACTTATATACACCTCCCCAGTGTCCGAGGCACTCGGGAATTCCCTCTCTCTGGCTCCATAATGACCGGAGCTGAGTCTCGTCTTGCGCCAGAACACCATCTGTGATGATTTCCTTGGTCATGACATCCTCGAGGAACTTCTCCAACTTCTCGTTATCGTGCTCGGAATTGGAACCGCTGGTCTCAATTAAGCAGTAGAATGGATGCTCACCCTCCAACGGGCTGTTGCTGCTGCGCACCTTCTGGACCAACTGCTGGCTTTTCAAGTCCATCAGCTCGAAGGCGGAAAGAATCTCTCCTAGCTGGCTCTTGGCTTCCCGGAAAACTTGCTGAATCTTTTCATATGATTCACCGGCCAGAAAGGCAACATTAACAGCGTGTGATCGTTGTGGGCACTGTATCGAGACCTTGGCAATCATGCCAATCGTGCCCTCTCCGCCAATGAAGAGCTGCTTCAGGTCGTAGCCCGTGTTGTTCTTTCGCAGCTTGCCAAGGTCATCGACGATGGTTCCATCCGGGAGGACGGCTTCGATGCCCAGGACTGTACCGTGCAAACTTCCGTAGCGGAGCAGCCGGAGACCACCAGCATTTGTTGCAACATTTCCACCAATGTGGCAGGAGCCCTTTGCCCCCAGATCCAGAGGAAAGATGTAGCCCTTCTCGGCAAGGTATTGATCGGCCACCTCGAGGACGACGCCTGCATCTGCAACCAGGATGCCGCTCACATCGTCAAAGGAGTGTATTTGGTTCATACGACTGGTGTTAATAACGATCTCGTCAAAGACTGGTACTGAGCCGCCAACGAGGCCGGTGTTGCCTCCCTGGGCACCACCGCCAGCATGTTGTCGTTGCAGTACTTCAGAATCTTGCTGACCTCCTGCGTGGAGCCGGGCTTGAGAACAAGCTTGCAGTGACCACGGTACTTGCGCATCCAATCCCCATTGTAGGGCTCCATGTCGTCGGCCGCCACCTCGCCCGTGACGCCGTCGATGAGCGCCGTCTCCCTGCCCAGCAGGTCTTTGAAGAATGCGACATGGTCGGCCGTGATCTCGGAGAAGCGCGCATCTCGTTTGATGTCCGGGTAGGCGTCGGAAGTGAACTTGGCGTGTCGCGATCCAGAGGCGCGGAACTGTCTGGGGGGCGAAGTCGCTATGCATCGTAGGGCAGTCAAGGACGCACGAGCCGTCGGGTTGGCAGCCTTGATCAGCCCGGAAGCTCCTGCCCGGCGCAGGACGGGAGCTAGCCTTGATCTGCAAGCCATTTAGAAATCTGTGAGACAAGAAGCCGGACCCAATGGAAACCAAGACACAACCAGTCTCCCAAGCACTTGGCAGCTCAGACGATCAGATAGGAGATAAATTGGAAGAAGAAGAAAATCAAATTCCGTTTCCGATGCTAAAAACGGTCTTGACACACCCGCGATGTCGGGCCCGCCACTAGCGTACTGTGGAAGGATGCTACTTTCTCGTTGGAATTGCAACACAGTCAGATCTGGTTATACCTATATTCAACTGTATGCAAAGAATAACAAAAAAGAACACGACGTATGGGAACCTGGTGTAGAAATACAGTTCGAGCTACCTAGTCTCTTTGAACCATTCTTCCACGACCTAGGTAATTACATGCATTTCTACAGAGGTGGACATACAAAGTGCCAAGAAAAATGTGTCTACGGAGAAAGCAAAGGAAAAAAAAATTTGTCAGCCATCAATGATAATCGATACTGGTCAGTGGAGAAACTGGGAATCGAACCCAGAACCTTTTCAAAGCTTGTAACAATGCAAATGAAATGTCATACCACTAGACCATAACCCCTTGAAATGAATGAATATTTTTTGGCTTACGTCAAACTATACTACAAAGTGCTCAAGTGATACGCAACTCGACTTGCAAACTACTTACCTATACTCATATATCCAGAGGCTGAAAGTGGCCAGTTTTCTTCTATAAACTCCGCACGCCTTGCTAATTGTTGTCACCTTGGTTCAGCTATATCCAGGTGGGAAGGTCTCCTTTCAAGATTCAACAAAACGAGTAGCACGATGCCCGATAAAGTGGTTGGTTTCTACGATCTTTGACAAGTATTGCTAGTCAACCAGCGAATCTATTTAGATGGACGTGAGGCTGGTCTAATATTCGGATGAAGGAACGCAAGCCATCAAACATTACTCTGATCCCGGATACCCATACCAAGAAACGAGGACCGAAGTCAAAATGCAGCTGCCATGAACTATCACAACAAGAGGCTGAGTGGCTGGGATGATAGCAACCTATTACACGCAACGGGCTCAGAACACAGCAAGTATGTAAGTAGTATGGTCGTGCTCAGATACTGCATTGAGCCGGTCTAGCCACCCGGTCACGAACTCTCTCTATCGCGCCAGCGACCCCTGGTGAAACGCTGCTCCTTAATCGACTGGCCAGATGCCAGACTCAAGACCGGATCGCGACGACTGACATTGGCCCAAGGCTATATTCGCTTCAGGTAGCCTGTCGGAAGCGTCGTGTGCAGTCCCATCTGTCAGAGCCTGGATTCCATATATTTGCCATCTCTAAGCCCTTTGTCATTTGATTGTCGTCCTTCCCGGACCTCTTCCAGAAGATCATCGCATGATCCGGGTATCCAGAAGACTGCCAAGTTATGCGGAACATCATGTTTACCCAAGCTTAACACCGGAAAATCCTCTTGATCAGGACGAGGATGGCGCTTCGCGACAGGGTTGGCGCATAACTTGTCAGACTGGGTGTGAAGAGAGATTCATGCGTGCACTATAAGAGGATCGCAAGCTTCGCCCCCAGGGTGGAGCTGCACGCGCGGAAACAAACTTAGGACTTCGTCTTAGAGGGAAAGCAGAGCCAGGAACTTTGGGCCTGTGTCTCACGATGCTAGCCGCCGTCAAATCAGAGATTAATAACACTGAGTCGTGCTTGAGATTGTTTGTCAATGGCCGAGGGAAGAAAGGGGGCTGACAGGACAAGGTCTGCTATGTACCGGGACGCAATGCAACATGCAACTATAAACCAGACGTATAGGGTGACATAAGCTCGATCATTGGACAGATTGATCGAGTGGAAGGATTGGAAGAATTGGGTTTGGAATGGGAAGCAGAAGTGGTACCCCCTGTTGATCGGCCCTCCAGGGCTAAGGCGTCTGGGGCAACCCATGGCAGCTTTTTGAGTGCATGATTTACAGAGAATGCACAGCCGTTTTGGGGTATAGCGCCCTACAAATGGGGATCTCAGGTTGATCCAACCTTCGAAACCCCTTACCTATTAGAGATGAAGTCTTGTGGGGAACGGCGTCTTGCAACACGATAGAGAAAGCAACTCGCGTTTCAGATAGCCCGTTGTGGCAGATATAGCATCGAGAATATAGTCGGGACGGCTCTGGGAGACTAGGAGAGATGGGATCATCAGCAGCGAGGATGAGAAGAACGCAGTACATGGCCGAGCAAAAGGGGCGACAATGTTGGCCCAGGGGAGATGTATTTGAAGAAGGGCACGCCGCACCGTTGGATACATTTGCTTTTGAGATGGGATGACATGACTCTGCTTCTATCCCCCTTCTTCGTAATCGGGTTGACCATTCTTTCTTCTATTACTTACATACACCTATGACTCGCGGCCAGGCGTCCGATAATCATCGCATCTCTTCCATGTTGTACGGGCTTGCACTGAACAGAAGAGAGAGTGTGTGTTCGAGTGTGTGTTCGAGTATATCAAGGGGACCAGACCCTTCGAATAAGGACCAGAACAAGAAGATTGTAACCGTACATCAATCGATTGATCGATTTAACTTTACAGCAGCCTTCCAGCCCCTCCAGTCTGGCGATCACTACCGGTACCAGCCACTTATCGATTAGCGATCGGCTTAGCGCACCTACACCGCAGGGACGGATCTCAATCAGGCCACCGACCCCCCTAAAAAAGCAATTTCGAAAAGCATGTTTGCCAGGCTGGCAACGGCTTTCAGCCGAGAGGGCGGGGATACCAAGGGCCTAGGCGCTAACAACGAGAATGAGTCCCCTGGGCAACGGGACGCTGCAAACGTCCCCAGCGTCGAATACACCCTGACAGAGGCATTTCCACCGCTGCAATCCGACACTGCCATCGAGCAGACCACCGCCTGCTCTAATTCCGACCAAGGGATTCTGCCACCAAACGCAGAAGCAGTTGATGACGGTGCATGCAGCAAAGGAGCTGCTTCTTCCAACCCCTCCACTCCACCGCCATCGTCACCTATTCTTAAAGCACAGCAGCAGCAGCAGCAGCAGTATTCAGCAGACAAATCACAGCAGCTCCAGCAACAGCAGCACAAGCTCGCCCCCCCTACTACATCTGCATCTGCACCTACAACCCCAGCCAAGGCTTCCTCCTCCTCCTCCAACTCGTACTCGCCGCCCCGCTCCCGACGCACGCGAGGCTCTTTGCCGAATCGGTCACAACCCGAAGTGCATGCCGCCAGAGTCTCCCGTTCCGCCACACTTTCGGGCTCTCCGCTCAGCAAAAAAGGAGACCGACACTTTAAAGGAGTCGCCCAAGACAAAGAAACCCCAACGGCACTCACTCGCCTCCAACGCCTCGACCGAATCCTCCGAACGAGAGGGTCTCAGCAAGATGGACGGCAAATGGGTCATTGTCCAGCAGAAGACCTTCACAAAATGGTTAGTCGCACCGAACCCTGTCGACTGGGCCGCGCATGAATGGCATTCAGTGCCCAACCCGACCCGACAGAATAATTCGTACTGACAAATGTGCGTACAATGTAGGCTGAACACGAAAATCGAGGTGCGAGGTTTGGAAGTCAAGGACCTGGTGGCTGATTTAAGTGATGGTGTAAGTATATAATGTGAATGACTCGGATTTGTTTACACTTCTTGAAGTTTCCCGTCCCGTCACGACCTAGATTCGCCATCACATGCTAATCGTGCGTTTGCTTCATAGGTAATCCTCATTCATCTCCTCGAATGTCTATCCCAAGAGTCGCTGGGGCGCTACGCCGCGAAGCCCAAAATGCGTGTGCAAAGGTTCGAGAATGCAAACATAGCCCTCAACTTTGTCAAGTCCCGCGGTGTCCAAATGACCAACATTGGCGCCGAAGATGTCGTCGACGGCAACCGCAAGATCATTCTCGGCCTGATATGGACTCTCATTTTGAGATTCACCATTAGCGACATCAACGAGGAGGGTATGACGGCCAAGGAGGGTCTGTTACTGTGGTGTCAGCGTAAGACCGCATGCTACGACGAGGTTGAAGTAAGGGACTTCAGCTCCAGCTGGAATGACGGCTTGGCCTTCTGTGCCTTACTCGACATCCATCGCCCGGATCTCATCGACTATGATGCTCTGGACAAGTCAGACCACCGTGGAAACATGCAGCTGGCTTTCGATATTGCTCATAAGGAGATCGGTATCCCTGCCCTGCTGGATGTGGAAGATGTTTGCGACGTGGCCAAGCCCGATGAGAGGAGTTTGATGACCTACATCGCCTACTGGTTCCACGCCTTTTCGCAGATGGAGAAGGTCGAAAACGCAGGACGCCGTGTGGAGAAGTTCGTGAATAATATGCAGGGCGCCTGGGAAATGCAGAGCGCGTACGAGCGGAGGATGGCGGCGCTCCTCCAGCATATCAAAGAGCAGATTCACGAATGGCTCCAGTCCACATTCGAGGGTACCTACGTCGACGCAAAGAGGCAGGCCACCGACTTTGCTTCGTACAAAAAGGGGAAAGAAGAGGGAATGGGTCGCCGAGAAGAGCGAGCTCGCCACGCTATTAGGAAACATCAAGACGAAAATGGCCACGTATCGCCTCCGAGCCTACGATCCTCCACCGGAGTTGCGATTGGAGGTTCTAGATGCGGAGTGGGCCAATCTCACCAAGACTGAGATGAAGCGTGGTCAGCTCATCAACGAGACCATCAGAGAGTATGTTCAGTCCCTTCCTCTATTGCTTACGTCTTACATGTTCCTTACTAATACTCTTCGATAGCATCAAGAACGCCCTCCGCAAATCGTTCGCAGACAAAGCGAACGACTTCGCATTGGCGTTGAATACAATGCAGGTAGCGATATCCGGTCTTGAGGGAGACGTGGAAGATCAGCTACTGCATGTCCGACGTTTGTCAGATAATCTTCCTCCACTTGACGCTTATCTCAAGACTATCGAGGCGGTTGATGAGAAGTGCCAAGAGGCCAATATTGAGGAAAACGACTTCACCACATATACCTACGACGAATTGCATTACGAGCTAGGACTTGTCAAGTCGGCAGTCGCTAAGAAGCTCGCTTTCCTGGAAAACCAGCTCGTGGCTCGCGATATGACGAATCTGACTCCCATCCAGCTGGAGGAGTTTGAGTCGGTGTTCAGACACTTTGACAGGGACGACACAAACTCATTGAGCGAACTGGAATTCAGTGCTGCTTTGGCATCCTTGGGTCTCGTGTTTAGCGAAGACGAGATGCACGATTACTTCGTCGAGACCTCGCGTGGCCGAGAGCGGGTGTCCTTCGAGCAATTCATCCGCTTCATGGTGGATGTGACGGAGGATCAAAACACGGCCGAACAGGTTTACCAATCATTCCGTGAGGTAGCCGATGGCAAGCCATACATCACCGAGATGGACCTACGACACAGTCTGGTACCCGATGAGGTCATCGACAAACTCGTTGAGATCGTGCCCGTCCACTCGGGCCCGGACATGGCTGCAGACCGTGGCATGGCTCAGTACGATTATATATCCTTCATGGAGAAGCTCATGAACGAGCAAGGGGGCAACGTGGCGTTGGGGGACATTACAAATGGGCGGAGCAGCCCAACCAAGAGCAATGGGTCGCAATAGAACTGTGACCGCTGAACCTATTACGCTACTTCTTCGGACCTGGATTGAGCTTGTTGATATACCCTCTCTGGTTTCTTTACTTTCCCACCTCTTTTTTCTGTTCAAGAAAGCGTTGCTAGCTATATTGTTTTGTCCACACACACACACACACACACACACTAGGTATATAATCGCTCTTGGGGATACGGTAGCATTGCCTGGGGTGTTCAAGGGAAAGGGGTACTGATTGATCATGCATTGGTTTTGCGCATTTGCGCAGAAAGAAAAGAGTATAGGACGAGGAAGATCTGGCTGGGCATGGTAGGAGAGGATAGGGGCGGGTGGTGCTATGGGGCCACACATGATCACATTCTTCAACCTCTCTTTTTTGTCTCTTGGTCCGTTGGTCACTGATTGGTACTTTCCTTTTGTTTTCTATGTTGCTATAAGAACGTCCGTCGCCGTGGCTTGAGGCTAGAGGTTTTTTCCGTTGTACCATGTATATGACAGATGAAGCAAACGAGGCGAGGACTGACAGGTACATCCTGGCCTGGATGAGTGGTATTGTCTGTCTACACCAATAAAGAAAAGGTTACTGGCATAACATAGCACAGTCCTCTAGATAATATACACTAAATATTCGACATGTCCGAGTTGATCCATGATGATGCTGAAGGTTGACGCCGCTAATAACGACAAGTGGGCAGACGATGATCCATTAGAAATCTCGAGAAGGCACATGCATGACATCTATATGGCTGGAGAAAGTGGCTTGTCATAGAGAGAAAAATTGATATTGTCTAATTGCTCTGATGGGTGAAGACTATACTACCAAGTACAGCCGAAGAATAGTACGTCGTACACCGCGCCATTTGCCTGCAGTTTGAAGCACGTTTCGCAGCAGCACTACGCTTCGTTCCGATATTTATACCGTCCTCTAGAAATCCAATGTCAATGCAATGCAACCCGACAACTCCATTCCCCATTTGATAGACAATTTTGGCGTCTGGGGGTTCGAGTCCCTCGACTCGACCCCCCTCAGGCCTACCTCCGCTACTGCCAGAACATAATCAAGGACATCTCTGTACCAAGTGAAAAGTGAGCAAGCCGGCGTGGCCTCCTGGGACACATCACCTCTAGTTCTCCTTGAACGCATCCATGTCTTTGAGGGCATTGGCTAATCGACGATAATCACGGAGCAACTCCAAGACCTCGCCCAGCTTCAAGTCGGCTGGATTCTGCAGCTCCATAAAGCGCTTGTTGGGTCCCTTGATTTGCGGTATATCCTTAGGGGGTAGCGACGGCGCTATGTCTGGGAACGCCTGATGATGTACAGTCAGTTAGGGCTGCTCTTGGTGTAAAAGCAAAAACGGAGGAAACCTTACCGATGCCAGATCACCGCCTTCCAAAGGTTTCCCTGGAGGAGCATCCTTTGTCGAAGCCGCTGGTGTAGGCGTCGTCCGTCCGAAGCCCCGCATCATGCTCATGCTCGCCAACCGGTTCATGGGATTGAAAGAGTTGGTGAGGTTCCGCATTTGATCCACAAGAGCTGGGTTGGAAGACGATGATGCTGTGGCCGCAGATCCAGGGGTACCGGCTTTTTCTCTTCTTCCGTCGCAAAGACGACCTTTTTGGAACTGCTCGCACTACGGGCGCTCCTCGTGCTATCTGCGCTGCGATCCCGATCCCAGGAACCTTTCGTCCTCCAACAAGATGTAAAATCCTATCGTCGCGGCTTGTAGCCGCACTGCTGCTCTCGTCACGCCCCTGAGCAGGGACAGACCCATCAAGAGAGGCAATATCCTCAGGAGGTGGCGTGCCGATGAGTTTTCTTGCGTCGTCTAGTGTCCTCGGAACTACTAGTTCCTTGCCGCTCTCCGTGGTGTCACGAAGTCTTCCGATGAAAAAATTGTAACTGTCGCCCAGACTATTGCTTATGTTCTTAAAACTCTGATCAGCCGTATCGAAGAATGAGTCCCTCGCATTGCCGATAGCTTGTGCTGGAGTCTGAATCAAATCACTAAGTCTACGACGCTGTGCTAAAGCCTTGGCTGTCGTTGGAGATGGCGGCGTCTTCGAGCCTTGTGCATCTGCAGTCGTTACTGAAGGTGTGCTTTGAGTTGGTTCTGAGATTCCGGGTGTATATGCCGGAGGGAAAGTCTCTGTGCGAGGACTTCCGGACATGCTACCCAGCTTAGCTGGCCCAGTGAGGGACTCGTCAGCTCGGAGGCTGGCAAGGTCGACCGTATCCAGAAAGAGGATGGCGGCTTCAAGATTGGTGAGGCAATATGTTGATTCGCCATCCAGTTTCTCTCCCACCGGAACCGCTGGATGAACTTGAGATCGCTGGTGACATCGAGCTTCTCGGGAGGCATCGTGATCAATGTGTAAATGAGCAAGGGCATGATCTCGTCAGCTGAGGATGACAGTTGAAAGTGCGATAAAGTGTCAACGATGCTCTTCTGAGCAGCCTTTAGGTAGTTCAGCTTCCCTAGAGGATACCGTTTCTCATGCATCGTGATCAAGTTCTTCCTAGCTTGCTCTAGATATCGACGGATCTCTTCTTGCTTCTCTAAAGCGGCGTCTGTGCCATCTTCCGAGTGTTCGTCGGTCTTGACCCCTAGCCCGAGTTCAGCAAGACCTATGCCTACTAAAGACAAAGCTGCGGTTTTTGATCTGAGCTTGTCGTCGGCTTCGGCATCATGGGTGGATCTGTGTCGATATATCCTATCGTATATGCCCTCACATAGTCGGCGTTCCACCCCTTCTTCCAACAATATCTTCTTTTGCTCTAAGGTGTTCCTGGCCTTCTTTCTGTTGGCCAATTCTTCGGTCGTGAGCATCTGCTGCTCCCCTTCGGCCGTAGAGGCAGGCTTTGGCTTGTCTTTACCAGTCAAAGAGGCCGCCTTCGCTCGCAGGATGCTGGCGGTAGATGCTCTCGATGGAGCAGCAGGTCGTGGAGACTCATATCGACTTTGCCTCGAGGCAAGGCTATCAATGTGCGTTTGAATGTGGTGGGAAGCAGTCGCATAGAAGTCTTGGAAACGACTAGATAAGTTGTCAACGTTCGGCGGCACCGGGTTGACTTTGGCAGAAAGGCCGTCGATGAAGCTGCAAGTTAGACCTGTTAGCGATTACATCCTACCCGGGGCACATGGGAAGCATACTTGTCGGTCAGACTAATGAGTTCTATAGGAATATCTTCAATGTCTACTGAGGCCCTTGGTGGCTCCGTGGGCTCTGCGGCTTCGGCAGTCTCGAAAGCATCCCGAGTGTCCGGTCCGGCACGTTGTTTCTTAGGTGATGTCTGGATCACCTTGATCTCCGGTGTAGTGCCATTTTGGAATGTACTAGCCCGCTGGGCGCGTGTCAAAGGATCTATGGTGGTTTCCTGAACCGCCGGACGCGGAAAGGATCTCGAGGTACGAAGCGTGCCAGGTCGGGGCTCTGAGCTCTGAGTTGGCGTAGACGGCGCCATGAATATCGAGCTGAAGGACATGGTCGTTAGTTAGTCTTCAATGAAAGACGGTAGTATACGAGGAATCAAGAGTTCTCGAGACTGAAGCGCGGGCACGAGTGAAATAAAGGCGTTGAAGCAGCATGAAACTATTGCAGGGGTATGGTTTACCTGATGCTACCTGGACAAACGAGTGTGTTGGATGTCGTCGGGGCGGCCTTCTATATCATGCCATAGAAAGCTCGCCAAGCAGAGCGAGTAGGAGAAAAGACACGGCAATTCAATGGAGTACTACTTCGCAATGATCTGGGGTTAAAGCATTCTCGGAGAAGTTGGAGATGGGGATATGCTGTACGGAGTATGCAATAATGATATGATGAAAGGCCAGCTGCAACATCATATGCGACCGGTAGGCGGAAGCAGCTGAGCCTATCGATGAGTCGATAAGACCCAGCGCCAGCGCCCCCCGATCATGCGTCAGGCGTCAAGTCTCAGGGACCTGGATAGTGGAGTCTACTCGCTAAAGCTACTGTATTTCTTACGTACTCCCTCCTAGAGCTTTCAAGGTTGAATTCCACGCGACACCCAAGACGGGCCGTTGCTGATCTAGAGGCTCCTAATGAGCTCCACCTGCCCGTCTCGGACTAAAAATGCCTTAGGATGTAGGTACTTAAGTACTTAACCTTGTTACACTACACTTCCTTTTTACTGTATAGCGCCTGCCTACATGTAGTTGAGGTTAGGTTATATAAAATACATATCACTCACACCGGGATATACAAGACGAGACAAATATTTGATACCAGTAGGCGTGTTACGATATTTGCTCAGGAAAAGCATGTGTGTAAGCCGAGTACTAAGTATGAAGTACTCGAGACTTTGATGGTTTGCAACTTCAGATGAAGATCTCCCGAAGAAGGTATGCGTGTCTGACGTTGGTGATCGTCAAACCTCCTGCAGGCACAGGTGCCAAGAATGACCGCGGTGCTTATATACATACATGCTCGCATGTATGTATTATTCGTGGCTCAATTGCATATTGAATGGTCCTCCTTGACTCCCAAACAGTTGCTTGCTTACTTGCTTACGCAAGCCCCTCTGCTTCGCACTCGGACTCGATGGTATCTAATGAGCGGTATCCTACCGCCGTGTTATTGTCGGCATACGCCCGTACAACACCGCGGGCACCAGCATACGCCGCCCAGCCCAATTCGTTCAGGCCGTTGACAGGATCCTTCGCGAAGGCAACATAAGCGTCTTGAATAGCGTGGCTGGTTTCGTACTCCAGCACCGTGGAGTTTCCGCGGAAGTCCGCATGCGTTCCGAATGCGAGTGGCAGGTCACTGCCGTGCCACGCGCCCATCCACGGTCGAGGTGAGATGTTGGAGAAATTGCCGTTGTAAAACGCCCGGTGAGTCACGCGGCCAGCTGCCAACCTCTCCCTTCGCAACTCGTTAGTTTCTTCGTACTTGGTCATTCGAGGTAGGAAGTGCTTACTTGGTAGTCTTGAACGTTGGGCACCAGAAGAACGTCTTCGAAAGACCTTCGGCTATAACGGGGTCTGGACCATCGACAGAGTAAGGGGCAATGAAGAGACCCTCCTGGTTGTTGTGGCTAATGAGAGCAGGCTTCGGGGCGTCGTTAGCAAACAGTATCGTTGAAAAGGGCCACTATGATTATAAGCTTACCAGAGTAGACAGCGCACCACGAGCTGCTCGTTCCGTGTAGTTTGAAAAGACAAGTCTCTCGTCCACCATCGGAGCAAAGGTGATGGAGGGACTGTCACCAGAATCCTCATAAGTGGCCACGAAGTTCTCCAGCTTCTCCGCCGGCACCTTCTTCATGCAGGCCAACTCGGAAGCCGCGTCTGGCTGGTTTCCACAGCCCAAGCCCTCCGCTACGAAGGAGAAGTTCGAATAGATCACGTCATTGCTCATGAGCTGGTTCAGATGAGCAGTGCCAGAGTTCATGATGAGTCCTCCTACGATGGGGTCATCGGCAAAAGCGAAATTGTAATAGTCGACGGCGACGGAGCCCGCCGATTGACCCCAGATGACCATGCGATCGGGATTTCCGCCGAAACTCTTGATATTGTCCCTGACCCATTCGACAGCGAGTCTCTGGTCCATCAACCCCAAGTTTTGCTCGGTCACACCAGCGGCATCGGGGAAGCCAAACAGGTTGATGCGGTAGTTGAAAGATACCACGATGTGCTCCTGGGTTCTCTCGATCCACTTGGTGGGAATCTGGTAGGGGACATCGGTTCCTCCTGTCGCGAAGCCTCCGCCATAGAACCAGATGATCACGGGCAGATCAGACGTCTGGCTAACGGCATTGGTGGGCACCCAGACGCTGGTGGTCAGGCAATCCTCGCTCATGCCTGCTTTCCCAATCATAAACTCGGGCACATCAGTGCGCATCATGGCTGGGTGCACCGAGATGTATTGCCAGCACGAAGGAGGCAGCGCGGTCGCGTTGATGACGGAGTAGCCCCTGGTCTTGGGCTCGTATGGCTGCGGCGGCTCCCAGCGGAGCTCACCAACTGGAGGCTTCGCATACGGATTCCCAAGAACTCTGCCACCGCGGGGGCGATAGGGGATGTACGGCCCTGTACAGCCATGCCATTGCCAAGCTGGACAGTGAGACCTGCTTGTACCCCGTGAAGGAGGCATGCTATACCGAACGAGATGGTTTTAGTAGACACCATATTGTCGACACCGGTTCAGTTGAAGAGGGGAGAGGTAAAGAACCTAGACTCCTTGCTCGGTTGGTTACCGTTCACCGAGCTTTATACTCCCTCATATACCGTAATCCAAGGCCTGGTCAAGTATTGTGAATATGCCCGAGCGGAAATCACCCCTATCCACAGCCCGGGGTTCTGACTCGCATTGGTCTAAACCTCCGTGGCCCTACAAAAGCGTCTTCGTCCATCTTCCTGTTGAGGGCACTTGGTATGAAGTGTATGGCTTCGAATACGAACGGCCTGGTTTCTTCTTTTCTCCATACCATACGAGTTTTGCAGCGAAGCGAAGCCAAAAATTTACTGCCGAGTTGATGTTGACTGGCCTATACAAGTACGAGGGCATGGCATATCAAGGATGTGTTGCCGACGCCCCGCACCCAGATCCATACAGCCAGACCGCAAATGGGCATGCTCCGTCTCCGCCTCGGATGTGACCTTGCAGTGAAAAACAAAGAGACGGAGGAGCATGGATTCCAACAAGAACGTTGAGGGTTGCTCTGCCGAACCAGTTTGCCAGATGCCGAGTGGATGTCCACAGATAAAGATGCGGTGCTTTTCTCCCAACTAGCAATGTGATATGGATAGTATTCACCCTGCCACACATACTTATGGCTTGCGCAGCCCCTATCCTACCATACCTAGGCAACATAAGCAGAGAGACTGTAACCTATTAAACTTGGGTAGGATGCCTCCTTTCTTCTGGCAGTTCTCTGATTTGGGCACACAGTCTCGACTTTTTCGGACCCAAAATGGTATGAGTATTGCAGGTTGGTTTTTGGTTGTGGCATGATACGATTTCTGCCTCACTTCAAGACAGGGAGGGACCTAGGGCATGAAGGGTATGAGTTCTTGCGATGCTTCAAGTAGTAGCAACAACAGAAGCATGAGGGAACTTCAACAACCAAGGTCTTGAGAACAGGTCTTTTTTGATAGAACTAAATCGGAGTTAGTGGTTGGTTGGAGGTAGTACAAAAGAAGCATTTGGGATTACCTAAAGTTTGGGGCGGACGGGGTAAGGCGCGGGGTCCATGGGCCGCGGCATCGTGGCAGCGTGGCTCCCAGGCAGTAGCAGGCACGCTGTGCTGCAAGGGTACTAAGGTTCTGGTGGCGGGACCGGGGGCCTTCCAGCCAACGAATGCCTGCACTACTGTACCTAAAAAAGGCTACGGCTGGTCATGTCGTAGTCATGGGATAACGGATGTAGCAGTCAAGTGTTAGCCAGCGCAGTGCATGGGCTCCACTGAATTGCTATCGCGTGCCACTGAGGTCCTGGAGGAATGATCTACTTCCTGTACCTATTGATCTACAAACATGTGCATAAGCAGTCTTATTGATACATATCCATTTGAACTCATCATCGATCTATCTATCTAACCTTTACTCTAGACTAGCTTCAATTTACCTATTGCAAAGCTTTCACTCTCCCTTCTTCTTTTCATTCAGCACTCGCCCGACTCACGTACTTCGCTTTGTGTTACTTGATGACTTCATAAACAACTTCTAATCGATACGATACGATACGACACAGCTGCACCAACAAGAATGGCCTCGCGACACCAGCGACCTTCGACGTGCGCCTCTGCCGGCAGGGTCACAGCACAGCTGCTCCTATCATTTCTAGCTTTCTCTTCATCGCCCGCCGCTGCCTCGAGATTTGATGACCAGGCTCAAATCGCCCTCTCGAACTCGCCAATCTTATCTCCCTTGATCCCAGAGCCGCCGCAACCGGCCGACCATACATTCACACTACGTCACATCTACCATCATGGGACCTATCGACATCCCGGCCTCCATCGACGACGAGACATTCCGGATACCGATGCCGAGGTGTGGCTTGCCGCCGAGGACGAGCATGCTGCCGAACAGATTATGTCGCTCAAGGCCAAAAGCAAGCCACGGAAGATTGAGCGTTTGATAGATCGGAGACCCCAAGTGGTCGACCCCATCGTCGCCGAGTCGCGCCAACGCGGCTATGTCCTAGCCAGTTCACCATCTGCATGGACTATAGACAACGTACCCGGCCCTGATGTCACCGACAAGGAGACGGTCATCAGCATGGCCCTGGTAGCGGCAAACGCCTACGTCGAGAAGCCCGGTCTGCCTGATTGGGACGAAGTCGGGGACCCTTTCAACAGGAGTGCCGATTTCGGCTGGGAGACGGACGGTCTACGCGGTCACATTTGGGCGGATGAGTCGAATTCCACTGTCATCATCGGATTAAAGGGCACGTCGCCTGCGGTGTTTGATGGCGAAGGAACAACTACGAATGACAAGATCAACGATAATCTGTTCTTCAGCTGCTGCTGTGCACAGCAAGGACAGTGGTCATGGCACCAAGTCTGCGACTGTGCCACGGGCACATATAGTTGCAACAACACATGCGTCAAAAAGGCTCTTCACGAAGAGAGTCGCTACTATCAGGCTGCAAGGGAGCTATACTCCAACGTCACCGAGATGTACGATAATTCCAACATATGGGTTGTTGGCCATTCTCTTGGCGGAGCGGTTAGTTCATTGCTTGGCCTGACCTATGGCTTACCCGTGGTCACCTTCGAAGCTGTTCCGGAAGCTCTTGCGGCCACCAGGCTTGGACTGCCAGCTCCTCCGCATGCAGATGCCCGATATCCCAAACCCGCGAATACACAGGAGCTGCACACTTTGGGCATACAGCTGATCCTATTTACGTCGGTACCTGCAATGGTGCTACTGCTTCGTGTTCTTTTGCTGGATATGCCCTGGAAACATCATGCCACACAGGCTTGGAGTGCGTGTATGATACAGTGGCAGATAAGGGTTGGAGAGTAGGTATCGGTACTCACAAGATCCGCAACGTTATCAACGATGTGCTTCGAAAGTATGACGAGGTACCGGAGTGCAAGTCGACCCCTGAATGCCGAGATTGTGCGAACTGGAAGATGTACGAGAGCAATAGCACTACTGGAACAACCACTTCTACTACCTCGACCACTTCTAAAACGCGCACTCGAACCGCGACTTGCAAGACGCCAGGCTGGTGGGGTTGTCTCGACGAGACAACCACCACTGGTACAGCCACGTCGACCTCGACCTCGAGTACGTCGACGTGCAAGACTCCAGGATGTAAGTCTGCCGCTCCAGAGCCTGTCTCTTTGTTATGTGACTAACGGTGGGGGAAAAAAGGGTTCGGTTGTAAAGATGAGACAACCACGAGCAGTACTCACTTGCCAACAGTCACCACAACTAGCAGCACTACTACCACTTGCGAGACACCAGGCTGGTTTGGATGCAACGACAAAAAGACTGAAGCAACAGACGCGCATCTTATCACTGCGCCGCCTGTGATGCCGACCCCCACGGACAACAGACAGGACGTGTACGACGAGATATAGCTATTTTATTCTGTTTTAGACTGTGCGCATACTTAGTTTTTGATTACGAGGGAGGGATCGATAAAATATATATGATATTAGTCACTTTTCGGGGCTCATTGACGTGAACTACGCATTATGAACATATGTCGCAACCATATATGCACTGTACATATAGGTATCTGTTAACCTAGGTAAGTACTACTATGTGGGTGGGAGGTCGGTACAGACACTGACTGATGCCAAGCCATGATGACATGGGCCCCCACTCTTTGAGACTCGGAGATGAGTGCCCCAAAGTCATATGGAAGCGGCTCATCTCGGACTCGGGCAAGATATTACAAACATACCTACTAAACCGACTTGACAGCGCAATGTGATTGATCCAAAACTGTTGTGGCTGAACCTTTCTAACCGGGCCTTCATCATACTGCAATAAATACGAGGGAAAGTCTCGGAACGACAACGGTTACGCAGCCATGTTATTCATAGGCCTAACCGGCTCCATTGCGACCGGCAAGTCCACCGTGTCGTCCATACTCTCCTCGGCCCCATACTCCCTGCCCATCATCGACGCAGACGTGTTGGCGCGCAAGGTCGTCGAGCCCGGCACCAGCGGCTACAATGCCATCGTGAAGCACTTTGGCCCCACCACGCCGGACCTGCTCGAGGCCCCCTCGGAGTCCATGCCGGAGCACGGCGTCGACGGCCAGGGCCGGCCGCTGAACCGCCCCGCGCTGGGCCGGCGCGTCTTCGGCAATGGCGAGGAGCGAAAGCGGGACCGCGGCGTCCTGAATGGCATCGTGCACCCGGCCGTGCGGCGCGAGATGTACAAGGCCATGCTGGGCTGCTACCTGCGGGGCCACTGGGCAGTCGTGCTCGACATCCCGCTGCTGTTCGAGAGCGCCCTCGACCGCCTCTGCGGCGTCGTCGTCGTCGTCGCCGTCCGCGACCCCGAGGTTCAGATGCGCCGCCTCACCGACCGCGACGGCCACCTCACGCCCGACGACGCCCGGAACCGCGTCGCCAGCCAGATGGACGTGCGGCTCAAGGCCCGCCGCTGCGAGGCGCGCGGCGGCGACAGGGGGGTCGTGGTCTGGAACGACGGCTCCCGCGACGAGCTCAAGGCCAACATAGACGCCGCCATGGCGCAGATCCAGCGCCGGAGCCCCGGCTGGTGGAATATGCTGCTGCTGCTGTGTCCGCCCTGGCGGTCGCGGCGGGGGCGTGTAATTTCTGGCGGAATGTACAGATCAACAGGGCTTGGGCGGAACAGGAGCTACAGGAGAAGGCAAAACTGTAGTAGGAGATACCATAATACAATGTCAGTGGACTGGCTGGCCTTAATGACAGGCAGGCCACGTTGTTTACCTCGAGCAACTCCTCAGGCATGATTCCCCAGTATCCAGCACAGCAGCAAGCGGTGGTCGATTGTGAGCCAACTGTGTATCCCAGGCTGCTTCGATTATTCCATGTCAACTGTACGTGAGGGAAGTGTGACATCCATGGAACTACCTGAATTGAATATATCAATTTGACTTGATTGTTCTGCTTCGTCTCGGCTTACCCATGAGACATAGATAAAAGCACCACTCCTTCGCCTTTGCCTGTTTATTACAACCCATTCTCCCAACCTACTTCGAGTACCCGCATCATCACCACTCTGGGTGGCGGAAGTCAACAAACCCACTCTCTTCTTTCCACAATCTACCAACACAAACACACAGGTGGTAGACTATTTTCTACTTCGGCGCCTACGATTCTTGGAGTTTTCTTTTGGATTCCTTCATCTGCAGAAGTGGAAGCCACAACCTTGTGGCACACCGTCCCCAACAGCTCACCTTCTCGTTGCTGTGGTAAGTCGAACAGGTCTTCTCATCAAGAGATCCTCTGTCTTGAATGGGAACCCGATCTTCATCTATTTTCGTTTAACCTACCCTACCCATTTTGGAGTTCTCTTTCACGAACAACCGTTTTTGGCACTTGATCAAGTATCTGGAGATCCCGCACTCCCAGATAGTTCATCCTCATTGCCGATATCTCGACTACACTGTACCAATCCAATCACAGGCACCTTGTCCCCACTTGTCGCCATGCGTCACCGCAGTCGTCCAAACTCGTTCGCCGAGTGGGTGGTCGGGCGCAACTGCCTGAGTGAGGCTCCGCGGCGGCCACCAGAGCCGCGAGAACCAAGGAAGGTCGCAACCCTCAATTGGACCACTGACGATGAGTCCGAAGAGGACACCGTCTCTTTGACTGTGCCTCGTCCTCGCACGACCCATAAGAAGAGGAGCGTTCGATTCGAGGAGGGCCTGAAACCGGCACTCAAGCAGCCAACCGAGAGGTTTCCTGAACCACCTGCTGAACCACCCGCTGAACCACCCGCTGTATCCCCCGAAGCCGACCCAGATGCCACGCCAGCAAGCGATAATGCCACTATAGAAGAAGAACACGAAATGGACCCGGATTGTCCTTGTGAACTCTGTGCCGCTTGCCGGGAATCGCTGAAAACCAAGGCTGCAGCGGAGATCCACGCGAAGCACAAGGCAGCGAAGACCAAGAGGGAGGCTGCCAAGGCCAAACGGGGCGACAAGCCAAACAAGAAGAACAGGAAAGCCCAAGACGATTCGGAAACGGTTGTTGAGTCTGAATCTGAAGCCTCTACATCCGAAGCTCCCTCAGATTCGGATGACAACAAAGGCAAGAAAAGGAAAGGCAAGCAAAACCCAGCAACCAAGACCAAGAAAAATAAGGGCAAGCAGGGTGGGGAAAAAGAACCAGAAGAAGAAATTTGAGGAGACGTCGGAAGATACCGAGGCCAGCACGACTGATAATGAGACTGAGACCGAGGACAATACCGGACAGGCCCGGGGTGGGAAAAACAAGAAGCAAAAGAACGCCAAGAAGAATGGCGGAAAGGGGGGCAAGGCACCGGCTAAGCCCAACAAAAAGGGTGGAAAGAGAGGGGTGCAGCCAGAGCCCGCTCAGGATCCTACGCCGGAAGTGACAGTTGAAACGACTCAGAAGAGAAAGTCCAAGATATCTCCCCATCATCCTCCGCCTGAGCTACGCAAGCCAAGCTTGATGCTGCCGATCCAATCCAAGGTGTCCCATGTGGAGCATGTGCTCGAGGACGGCGCTGACCCCGAGCCCAATGCATTCCACGACCCCCAAAACGGCATTTTGCGCCACTACTCAGGAGCTGCGTATGGGAACCCCCACAGCCGGCTCTATCCTCAACGCTCGTACAAGGAAAGTCCTCCTGTCGGTACCCCTCATCCTCTCAACAACCCATGGTATCATGGTTTTCAACCTGATACACGCACCAACTCGGCGCCTCAGCAAGGCCCAGGGCCTGAGCAGCCACAGTACCTCGGCCAGGCCCGGGACCCCAGCAGCCACAGTACCCTCAGCAGGGCCCGGGACCTCAACAGCCGCAATGGCCTCAACAAGGCCCCAAGCCTATGCCTCCTCAACAACCTCCCACGAGTATGGCCCCTCCTGATGCCTCTGGAGCGAATCCATGGTTCCAGGGCTGGGGTACGACAGTCGTGGGACGCGGCAAGACAGGGGCATCTCCCCAGAACGACTCGCCCAGTGTAGGAGCAGTCCAACGCAAAGAGAAGAAGAACGTTGCTTTCAGTGCTCGAGACGCTAGCTCGGGGTTTGGCGAACCGGGTTCCGGCTCTGGAAGAGCTGCGCCCCCCGGCGCCGGTAGGAAGCCTGCAGGCGCGAAGGACACAAATACCTTGTGGGCTGCATCGAACAAGAGCCAAGGCAGCGGCGGACGCAAGACGACCGACTCCAGACAAAAGGACGCCGGTAGCAATAGCAAAGCCAACTACGCAGGCGAGACGGTCGACAGCTTCCTGAGCCGCCTGAAGAGCAATTCCAGCAAGCATGACAGTCCTCAGCAGCGCCAGGGTGGTAGCGTCGGCGGCGGTAGTGTCCGCAACAACGCCCAAAACGACGCCAGTTATGCAGGATGGAATGGGCAAGACAACGGCTTCGCCACGGGCCCGCCAGCGGCAGCCGGCGTTGGCAGCAACAACGGCGGCTGGGGTGGCAGCAACCAGTGGGGAGACGGTCAGAATAATAACAACAATACCAACTTTGGTGGTGGCTCCCAGGGCTGGAATAACAACACTAATTCCGCCCCCGACAATAGCAATACGAACGGTGGCTGGGACCAGGGTTTCAATACTGGTTTCAGCGGTCAACGAAACTCGGCCGCGGGAAGCAACCAACAGCAGCAGCCGGCATGGGGATCCAATAAAAGCGGCAGCAAGAAGAACGAGAGCCCCATGCAGTTTGGCAATGGTTCCAACCAACCCAATGGAGCACAGGTGTCTCCCGTGCAAGGTTCTCAGCCGAACTGGGGCGCCAACGATGCTGCCCAGGACTGGGGCAACAGCAACAATAACAATGCTGACCAGGGTTGGGGCAACGGCAACAACAACGCTGGTCAGGACTGGGGCGGTGGCGGCAGCAACCACGGCGGCGGACCGGACTGGGGCGCTGGCAGCAACCATGGCGGAGGTGGCCAGGACTGGGGCAACACCAGCAACCACGGCGGCCAGACCACGGGCTGGGGCAACGGCGTGGACATGGGTGGCGTTGGGGGTGATGCGAACGACGACAGTGGCTGGCCAGCGGTCCCTGCTAACAACGACAGCAATGTTATTGGTGGAGGTAACGGCTCCAATGGCAGCAAGAAGTCCAGCAAGAAGAGCAAGGGCTCTGGAGGCGGCAGCAAAAAATCATGGAAGCAAGGCGACAACAACGTCGGCCCATCTAGCCACCATTCCGGCGACATTCCTGGCGTGAGTTCACTTTGGGGATTTTCTCCTTTTCAATGATTCGGCTGGCGGGCCTTTTCTCTTCCCCTTCCCCCCACCCTTTGCCCCCTGGGAAACTGACACCCCCCCCCCTTTTTTTTCTTTGCTTCTCTCACCTTCTTTTCTTTACTTTATTTATTCTCTCTCGCTCTCATTATCTCCTCTCTTCTCTTAATTAACACAGTATCTTGATCAACCCACTAACGTTAGACAATGCTTTCTCCCTTGGCAGGCCTGGCCCAGCAGCAACGACCAGCAACAACAACCGCAAAGTCAGAGCAACTCCCGAAACGGCGGAAACGTCATGGAAAGCAACGAGAATGACGTCGACGACTTTGGCGATAGCGGCGCAGCCAATAACAACTTCAATGGCGGCGGCGCGGATTGGCACGATACCTCCGCTGCCCAGGGAACATCGTTTTGGGAACAAGAAGGCAAAGGCACGGAGAACGTGGTACAGGGCATGCCCGGCAACAACAACAACGACGCGCTCAAGACGGGCGGTTCGTCTTGGTGGTGACTATCCGCCGCTGCCGCACTTGCCTCCAAGAGTTGGGGAGGATAAGTCCGAAAGAAAGGGGGAAGCCCATAGAGTAAACCCGCTCGGGTTGCTTGCTTGACTAGACTAAGGCGTTTTGTTTCGGGTCGTTCGGCAGAGCTCTCGGAGAGTGGGTTTTGCGGGCGTGTGTAAGAACAGGAAAGGAAGATGGTACATCACTGGCGCATCTGAGCCCTCGGCCTGTGGTTAGATATACACCAAGTCTGCTGCTGTCGGGTGCAGAGCGCACCTAAGTCATCGTCTGGCCACTGGTTCCTTCCTGGAAGTCGGTTGGCTTCGAGATATTTCTGCAGGCATGGCGAGTTGATAACCCAAGCCTCATGCTTGATTGAGTATAGTCCTATCAAACGGAAAGACAATAAATACATTCCGTAATCAATATACCAATGCAGGGGTTCTAACTAGGCTTGTCGAGAACCTATGAGGTTATCTGAGTTCATCAAGCAGGGGTTACCAGTTTAGGGACCAGGTCCTGTATATATGGTGTGCAATCAAAAATCGAATTTGAAAACATCACAGCAGAATCATCAAGTCACGTAGCAAGTTCGTTGACCGAATATGGAGTAGTGGGTGATGAGAATAAAAGCTACACTAAAACAAGACGGACAATCTGAAACCACTACAACAGGCTTTTGTGTGACACCGTCCCAATACAGCCCGTGGCTCGACTTAACGGTTACCTCAAAGGTACCACAAGAGCATCGGGAACGGCACACTAAGAACGACTTGGCAAATGAGCGGAGAACCAAAGTAGAGAGCAACCCTCAAAAAGCAGTAGCAAATTAGCCTCCTTCAAGACTATCTTGGCAGGAGGGAGCAAAGCTCTTACAGGTCGAGGGGAAGACAGGGCTTGGGGAAGCCAAGCTGTCTATTCTTCTTCCGAAGACTCCTCGTCGGCCTCGTCAAGCCACTTGAGGAAGGGCACGGCAGCACGACGGATCTCTCGGGAGGTAGCAAGGTCGCAGTGCTTCTTGCTGGCCTTGCTGCCCCACTTGCGAATGAAATCCTCGGAGAACAGGTCCTTGTCATACAGTTGGTACAAGATCTTGTTGGAGATGACGTCGGGCGTTAGCAGCTTGGGGTGGTCCTTGCCGGTGGTAGCAAGAAGGCGCTCAATGCCACCAAGCAGGGCCTTCTCGTGGCGCTCGGAGATCTTGTCAGTATCCTCCGGGTCCTTCACAAGCTGTTATGTTATGTTAGCAAAGAACGTATTCGACGTTTGTAGGTTCAGGGACTTACCAGCTTGAAGATGCCAGCGCGCTTGGGGATTTGAGCAGCGATGTTCTCGTTGAACAGAGTCTGGGCAAGAACCATGACGGTTCGGTGCTTGGTCTCAATGCCCAGCTCCTTAGCTTTCTTGTAGACTTCAATGTCATCAACCTTGTCAATGCCTTTGGCCTTGGCCTGCTCCAGGACCCAGTTGCCAAGTTCGTCGTAAGCAGTGTTGCCACCACCTTCAGCTTCTTCCTCCTCTTCCAAAACAAGCTTCTCACGGAACTCGCTGGGCAGCTGGTTCTGGCGGGCCTTGACGGCCTGCTCAGACATGTCAACAGCCCAATCGTCATCTTTGATCTCTTTAGGCGCATCAATGACCTGAGCATCAGCCGTGATTCTGCGAGTGAACTCGTCGTCGCTACCGGCATCAATTTCCTCGTCGCCAAGCTCGTTGGAGCCGTTCTCCGAGTTATCATCGCCACCACTCCCGCTGCCGTTGTCCTTGTTGCCATTGCCATTCTGCAGGCCCTGTTGCTTGGCACGGCGAGCAGCCTGGCGTTCGGCCTTGGTCTTCTTCTCCTTCTTACCCTTCTTGGGCTGGGTCTTCAGGATGAAGTTGATCAAGTTGGAGTGGGGAAGAGGTCGGCTGCGGGCACCACAGGCCTTGCAGTCCTTGCGGACAACGTCATCCTTGATGGTGATATCGGTCTCGGGGTTGCCGCAATCGTCGCAGAGGACGTACTTCTCAATGAATGCGAAGAGGGACTTCTGCAAGACTTCAGCGTCATGAGAGCCGTTGATGATCCAGCGATCATCCGGTGGGTCGATGTTGGTTTGGGCACCAAGATCGAGACCAAACCACTTGATGACGTAGGAGCCAGGGCGGGCAAGGGACTGAGCAACGCTGCTCAGGTTAACGACAACGGTCTTGATACCGTTGCCCTTGCCTTCGACCTTGACCTGGATGCGCTGCATCTTGTAACGATAGAACTTATCGTCCCCCTTCTTGGGGTTGATGGCCAAAAGCTCAACCATGATTGCGGTGGTATTCTTAGATCCGGCTGCGAGAAGCGGAAGACTTAATGGTGCTGGGGTCGAGTCTGGGTTGACTCAACGGGCGGTGGAGAGCTGAGAACGGATTGACGATGCGTAGACAGACTTGTGATAGTATCCCGAGACTTTACTAGTCATCTGCGGAAGGACACTGCGGTTGTGTGGTAGGCGCGGAGCGGATGGGACAAGCCAGGCTGTCAGTAGAAGAAGCGAATATTCTTAGCGAACATAGGGGAGACTGGAAGGATTGCCGTTGTTCGTGGCGTTGGCAGGCATGAACTCGAATGATGATCAGGACTGTGGGATTCAACCGAAGGAGCTGGTGTGAGGGCTACAAGGCTTTCGCGGTATGCGAAACGACTGCAGCTGAAGAGGGGGATGGTGTCTAAACACAGCGGTCTTTTCGTGCTGATACATAAACAGCAATGTATGCGGAAAACCCTTTTTATGTGGGGGTTCGATGAGTTGTCGAGAGGGAGGATGAATCAACGGCCTTCGTTGCACGTTGACACGCTTTTGGACAAGTTATCGAGAGGGCTGCGACGAAGCAGTGATTCCCAGGACGGGATTGGAGATAGGTTGCTGGTGGCCGGGAGGGGAGGCTTTTGCCACAACGGATCCTAGAGTACTTGGTGTATGCGAATTGACTCTGCTGAACAGAGCGATGAGTGTTTGTATTTCAGGGGGAGGGGAGGGGCTTTTTTTGTCTCTTAGAATCTCGATTGACGTTTGGTTTGACCCAGGTGTCGTGTGTGAAGGAGAGAGAAAAAAAGACGAAGCTGGAGGTCTGGGGAGAATGAAGTTGAGAAGTTGGGGGGTGGTTAAAAGTAAGAATTGATGGTGGAAGGATGAAAAAGATGGAACTGAGAGAAAAAGCCGGAGGCTCCATTTCTAATGGCAAAGGTTTTTGAGGGGGGTTATCTCCGGGCGGACCATGGCTGCCTGGGCTCCTGGGCGAGCCTGGGGCATGGCCTGAGAGTCAGGGACTGGAGAGAGCATGGGTGACTCAGGGCCGAGTATTGGCCAGAACAGGAGGCCTGTTACAGTTACACCCATGGCGCCCCGCTTCCCTCCAAGCCCCTAAGCGTAGGTTATTACAGGTACTGTCAAGAGTGTGTAAAAATAAAAAATGTAGATAAAAGTGTCATCTCCTTCTTATTAGTTATCTAAAATACTAAAGAGGCATATTTTGTTGGCATATTATATATTATGTTCTCGCAATCCCAGTCTCGGACGTTGCTGCCAATTCAACGAGGTCAGTAAGTGCTCTTGTTGGTTGCACTCTGTATGTAGAGACAAACATGTACACGCACACACACCATAGCAGGTCGCCTGTGTCATGTCATCAATAACATGCTTCCGTATGTTTGGCTTTGTCAGGATTCCTGTCTTGTGTCATGGAATCTACATGTGCTTTGGTGTTCCATCCATCAGGATCCCCAAGGAAGAATTGAGACGGTTTCGATAACAAGCTGGCTTCAACCTCGCGTACGGGCTCCCTTTATCTGCCTACTTGACATATCCATTGTCTCCGTATGTAAGGCTAGCTAAAGCCGGTCCGTCATGAAACATGCCGAACAATATGCTACACCTAACCTTCGGCACCTGCCTGCCCTGCATCAATAGCAGTTGGACACAGGCAACAATCCATGCCACGCAGCTGTCATTTCGTGGTACACACCACACTGCCTTCTCAGCAAGATATCCAGTCAAATGACAATGGTTTCCATCTAGCCACAGGACAGTAATAGAAAAACACTCTAACTCATACACCATTATGCCATCCCTGTGCATTGGTGGATGCGAGGGTTAAGTTCGCCCTTCATCCGGATCCTACTACACTGATATTCACCCAACGCCATGTCCGAATGAAGAACAGCTATCGCCCTCTTCCGCGATTTATCCAGCCAGGGCAAATGCTCCGTTCCGCCAACACCCATTATCTCGAGTCTTCTTCCCCGACCAGTAAACAGCCACCCTTGTAAGGATCGCCGACAAATGCGATGCAATGAACCACCGGAAATCGAGACGCCACAGGGCCGATCAGTCTGTGCAAGAGGGTATAAAGATTCTCGGCCAAATCAAATGGTGAAAACAAGAAGAAAAAAACAGAACGCCAGCCCTACATCCGTCATGAAGACGAAGGCTCCTCCTTAGACTGGGGGAGCTTCAAACCCGCATTCTGAGCAAGCTGCTTCCATACGTTCATTTCCCGGTAGATCCTGTCGCATTCTTGTTTGAGCTTATCATTCGATGCGCTCAGCTCCGAGATGGCTTGTTCGGCAAGAAGCTTCTCGATGGTCCATCTCTCGAGGTTGTGTGCCTCGTTCTCCTTGAGCTGTGTTATGAAGGAAACAGCACGCGCAAGAATGGAACCTTTGTTCTTCTCGCAACCAGGCACGATCTTTGCCAGCTCGTTAATGCCCTCGTTGATGGTTTCCCGTCTCCGCCGTTCCACTATGCATATGTTAGCCACAGACCCAAGTGAGAGGGGGAAATGTGATGTGCCAATGCCTACGAACCATTTTTATGATTGTCTTTGCGCAGTTTGTGCCACTCTTCTGATCCAACAGCAGGCTTGGGTCCCGATTGTGACATAAAATCAGCACTAGGAGTTGGTCTCATGCCATTTTGGTTCACCTCAGAGGTATCAGGGAGTCCGTCTGCAGTATGCATTATCTCGGTACCGCTGTATGAATGGTGATGGTGCTCTGTCTCATTCGCAATTTGGGCAGCGAAAGTCTGCTCTGTGGTGGGCGGGATGTGTATAGTTGGGTACATGGATCCCAGAGCAGCTGCGGCTGTGCTTGATGCATTAGCAGCATCATCGGGCTCATGATGGTGATCAGCAGCAGCTTGTTGTAAAGCAGTGAAATCGGCAGCGCTGACGTTAGCAGCAGCGGCAGCCTGTGCAGCTTCTACTGCACTCTCGACATACGAAGCTGCATTATCGGGTTCTGCATGGTCAGATAGAGGCGCCACTGGTGCACTACGTTTCGAACGCCGTGAATCGGGCGAGGACGACTCCTCAGGGAGCCCCCGTTTCCGCTTTTGGGTGGGACTTGAGGGAGCCGGCAGACTCAAGTCTGCTTGTTCATGTGCAACAGCTTCGGCCATGGCGGTCAGATACGCTCGATCTGGTGGACCCTTCAGCTGCTCCAGAGCCGCCTCGGTTGAAGTATATGCCGACTCCATAGTCGCTTAGCACGCGATAATGGATCAACAAGTGATGGCACCTACTGTAGGCCTATACTGTATTCCAAGGTCCTCCGTGGCCTGCAAAATCCAAGGGCTTAGACTGTGGCCTGTTAGCAGTGTGACCCAAAATACATGTTTACACGACATGGTAAGCCAGCATAGATTTGCAACACTGCCACTAGCACCTAGTGGAATGGAAAGAAGCGACTCTCCCAACGCATGGACACCATGGCCATGGCTAGCCGATGAACCCACTGGGGAGAGAGAAAAAGAGCTTGCATAGGGAACGATAGTGATGAAGTGCCACGGACATGGTTGCCTGTAGCAGATTCACATAAGCATGGCTGCAATCTTGCAGATACTATGTGCTTGTTCCCAGTGTAATCGAATAAGAATTGAAATGGAGATTCAATCATAAATGCACTGCCAATGTGGCATTGATGCAAGGCTTTGTCATGCTCAGCACCACATTCGCCTTGGCCTTGGCTTACACACAGGGCGGGCGAGTCGAGGCATCTGTTGCAATGCAAGCGCGCAGTCCTACCAAATGAAAGCGCCAGCAAGGGCAACACGTGAAGAATTTTGCTGGGTCTCAGTAGCAAGCAGTTTGGCCGATTGTTTTGGGTGTATGTTTGGGCGGCAAAGAAGATGGCAGCGATGAAGAGGGAATAGCATTTGGTGATGGAAATGATGGAAAGCGAACTTACCTCGCTTGGGGCCAGTCAACTGGCTAGAGGGATGGATCAAGTCAGATGATCAGAAAACACGTGAGCTCGAGTTGTGTAGATACCGCGATATCGTGGAGCTGGAGGGACTCAACAACAGCAGAAAGGCAAGATGGAATACAAAAAAGAAGATGGAAATGACGGATGCTCCCCCGGGGACAGTGGGTTTGTTGAAATATCAATTGCACCTCTTCCCGGGCTCGATGGACTCGGTAACAAGCTGGTGAGAAGCGATAGTTGGGGAGGAACGATCACGAGGCAGTGGCACTGTCTTTCCCCAGTTGATCACTCCCTGAAGTTCCCTGAGGCAGATGGTGTGAGTCTGGCCAATCAAACCCTGCGGCTAGTGGCACGCCACACCCCTCCCCCGGAACATAGTAAAGACGAGCCGTCATGAGAACGCTGAGGGATGCCGGTATCCACTACAATTGGCTCGCCTTTGCCTGAGACTACCCACCCAAGTCCAGGCTCCAAATGCCTGCGCTCCAATGCCTGCCCGCGGTCCATCTATAGCTGAGGTCTTGGTGCCTTTTCCCGACTGCCAGACTCGCTGAAGACAAAACCAAGGTGCGGTTTCCGCTCCCTGCCGCCGCCACGCCGCCAGAGGTTAGCTACGGCACTTCACCTGCCCTTTCGCCATGAACCCGGATCAGCCACAACTTCCGCAATGTGGCTGGTATCAGAGGGAGTACGTCTGCCCAGCACCCGACATCGATGCCAATCTGTCTGGAAGCAAATATGGCCTGCATAGAATCAACTGTCGTACCGACCAGTTTGGGCTGGCCTTGAGCCTGAAAAGACTGGTTTCGCGAATAACCCGGCAACGGGAGTCTACGTAACTGGCCATAACCCGTAATGAGTCGGTCTTAATGGTTTCTTCGGTTTCTCCATCGGCCTTGCTTCCAGTCCTGTCGCCCGTGTCGCCGGCTCGGAAACGCTGAGAGAATCGACATGCGATGATACATGCTTATCGGAAGGAGGCCCGGAGCCGAACCCTGACTGTCATGGTCTTTTCAAGCCCAGTATCGCATGACACCCCGTCACCACACTCGATGTCGGGTCTGTTGAGAATATGTTACAATACTACCAAGACGCCGGCCTGCTCACCACGGCCAACCTGGGCAGTTGATGTCTTCGTTGCTGGCTTCTACTTCGCGGACAAGACGAGATATTCCAAGCGCTCCTCCGCATAGCCAATCCATCAATCCCTTCTACAGGGTCAAGAGCGAAGTGGCCGCCGCCATGTTTGCGGCAGCTTACATGGGCAGCAAGTCAGAGTCAGAGTCCCTTGTGCCTCGTATATACTGCTTCGACTCCTCGGGTGACAACCCTTTGGGCCTGGATTGTATCCTTATGCAAGACTGTGACGTCCGGCTAAAGACCAGTCCGACTCCTGTCGGAAACAGACTCATTGAATTTCGGCCAGTCAATTAGAGTCGAGTCCATTTCAGGGTCACGCACGTCTTATTCACACTGTAGCTCCCACTGTAACCCTCCTTCGGCTTGACAGCCTCGGACTTGACTTGCGAAGCATGGATGCGTGCACCCATGCTACCTACAGACGATAGTACGTTTCATCTAAAGACTAAAGACACAGCTTCTCGTCCCAGTCAAGTGACTTGGGGTTGGTTATTTCACTTCAATCTTCAAAGTCCCCTGACGCTCTTCAGCGAGAGGCCCTTTGAGAGCAACAACATCTCCAGCATTTTCCGTAATAAAAGATGTGATGAGCCGTTTCTTGCCTCATCACAAACTCCATGTTGTCTATTATAGGATATATATTACCTAGAGCTTTGGAGACCCATGCCTTCATTTAGGACACTACCTGCCTGCAATTATACAACGGTCATTGAGCCCTCGTCTATTCATCTGGATTCTTGTCTGAATTTTATGGCATACTTCGACAGAGGTGAAAGACCAGTCTACTCTTTGAGATTGGGAGAGAACGGGACATGGGTGATATCAAATACTCGGGTCCGAGTATTAATGTGATCGAGTCCCTTGATTTACATGTATGGAACACACATATTTGAACAGTCACTCCACACGACACTGTCCCGCGATTTTGGTCTCTTTCACATCGTGTCACAGTTTTACCAGTATCTGGTATTAGTATATGGTTTCCCATGAAATTGACTTTGTTGGTATATTATTATTTTGTCAAATAATCTCTCTCGATAGGGGCCGTATCAATCATGGCACTTCAGTTCCGCCAAACCTGTCAGAGCAAAGTATGGGGCGTAATGTAAGTATGAACAAGTCCTGTTTTTGTAAGACCTCCAAAGTACTGCCCCAGATTGTTGGAAGAAACATCTAGGGTTGGGGACTGATGTGTAGTCGTGCATCATAGCTGCTAAACAAACACCTTCAAGATGTTTTCCCCACTGGACGTTGTCCCAAGTTACGCTACCTTTGTAGAGAACAATGATATCGTATAGCCGGTATCTCACGATAATCAAAAAGCTAGTATCAGCACCCAGTGTCTACACAATGTATTTCATGCGCTGCTTAGTGGCAGGAACAGTGTCTGCCTCACATTTGAATGACTTGAACGTGTCCTGGTCTCGCATTATCCATCGTCAAGCTTTACCGGCCGCCGGGGATGAACTTATTCGGTCGCCGACCTCACTGTCGCCAGTACCGCCATAGAAGCCACCACCTCAAAAATTACCCAAGTCTCGACAAGCCTCAATCAACACGACACCGCACTTGCAGTTCACTCTACACGTGTTCTGTGATCATGTCTCTCATGGAACGTGATTCCCAGCGGCTCGGTCCTCCGAAGGATGAGGCTACGATGTGGGAGTCTCTGCCCACTGCGCCGGTCTACGATGCCGAGTGGGTTGATGCGACTGTTCTCGTAAGTACTACCAGTCATCCCACGATCATCTCGTTGAGATCTTACGACTACTTGGCTGACGGCTACCCAGGAGTTTGTCGAAGGTGTAGACGCCATGCCCTCAAACAAGCGCCTACAGGGTGTCCAAGACTACATCGAGGAGGGTATCATTGAGCTGCGAGATACGGTGCGATTCTCGTGTGACATCTATCAAGGTTTCCCTTATCAAGACGAAAATTACATGTCCAATATCGATATCGTATCCGGTGCAATCCGACGAGTCTCATTCTGGGAGCAACAGCTTCAGCATCGCGTACAAGCTGGTTCGACCCACTACGAAGACCTTCTACCCAGCCTGGACAAGTTCATACCGCAAAAGAATACGATCCATGATGAGAACCATGACACCGGCGATGATCAGCCGATGGACATATGTTCCCAAAGCTCTGATGATCAACCCATGGACATATCTTCTGGGAGCTCCGATGACGGGGGCGGTATCATCACAAAGCAAAAAGAGAAAATGCCAAAGAACGCGCCCGAGCCCCAGAGTTCATTGGATATATCTGGGCATCATCCCTCTCGACAAGGTCACGCCATCAAACCCTCTCTGGCCACGGGCTCCTCTACTTCCCATGCTGCTCCTACTTCTCCCGCTAACAGCTGCCAACGGAAGAAAAAGAGAATGACGAAGGGGGAAAGAGAGAGAGCTAAGAGAGCGCATCAATCGACATCTAGACCTCCTGCTCTTGGGGCGCAAAACCAAACTGGGCTGCGTTCTGTCGGTTCGTTGCCATCTCATCCTTCCTTGCCTCCTCGCCCTCCTACCTCTTCAGTTAGGGGCTGGCTTCCGTGAGTCCTTGTTGAGCTTGAGCTGTATGGATTACGGGATTTTGGAGACAGAGAGGAAACAATATACAGGGCAACATGGATACTGGCCGAGAAAGAGATGATTATTTAGTTTAGCAAGCAAGATAATTGTTTACTAAAGAAACGATTGTTCTAGTATAAAAAATCTTACAATGTGATTGATATGTGAGTTATTCGTTATAAGCAAAACCAGAACTCCCTTCAGCCCCCTATTATTTTCGCTGCTCTGGAGTAAACATAGGACAATCCATCGACGAACCCAACCTGCCCTCCTTCCAGCCTACTGAAATCGCGGGCCAATCGCGCGTTGCTTTCTTTCTAATCCGAGTGCCGAGTTACTTTGGTTCTTTCCGTTCTTCGTAGCCATCACTAGAAGCTTGTGATCAATACGCACTTTCCAACTTGTGAGTCCCATACGAGCAATAAACCCGCAATCTGCTACTGCTCTTGTCGCTTCACGTTTAGTTTTCTTCTTTGGCTGTCTTCTACGAAAGAGGCCAGACTACCAGGTTTTCCTACTGCCCCAAACAGATCCGAATCAGGCGATCGACTTACACCACATGCATTAGGCAGAACAGTTCAGACCTCCTGACTATACTTAAAGGTATCGGCTTGCCACATACTGGTCAGCAATATGGATGCTGCTGGAGAAGGAGTCAAGAAGGGCTACCCACGGTACTCAGCCATGCAGCCGCGGTATAACGTGTCATGGGTGGACGCAACTCTTCTGGTGAGTGGCATGCTAGCAAGCACGTTTCCGCTTCGATTCTGTCTCCGGCTTTGAAACCATGGCTTACACACACGCGCGACATACAGGAGTTTGTCGCTAAGGTACGACATAAACCCCCGACGGAGCGTGCTGCAAGGGTTCGTTTGTTCTTGAAAAACGAGCTTCCCGAGATCCGTGACATGATCAAAGCTCAATGGTGCCTGGGCGACGGTTGGTTCCTCTGCGAGTATGGAGATATACAGAATAACCACCTGTACGAAGCTCTCAAGAAAGTCGACAAATGGCAGCTCAACCTCGAAGATAAAGCAAGGGCTGACGAAGCCAACATCCCGGCCTACCTAGCTCTTTTGGAACAGAAAGCCAAGGAAGGGGAGCGAAAACCCCACGAAGGCTCCTCCGGCGAAGATGGCAATAATAAGACAACGCCCGCTCTGGCCCCGACTGCCGATACTACACAACCGACTCTGCCCCAGAAAGACTCAAACATACGTTCCCAAAGCTCTGACGACCAACCAATGGACATATCTTCTACGAGCTCCGAGGACGGGGGAGGTATCATCATAAAGCAAAAAGAGAAAATGCCTAAGAACGCGCCCAAGCCCGAGGTCTCCGGTGCATCCAATCTTCCCACCCCGAAGCCTTCCAGCCCTTAGTCCCGAAAAATGCCGTGTATACGGTCAAGATCGACCCCGTCGAGGAAGACGCTTCAGCACAAAGAAACAGGGCGGTGATTTGCAGGTCATGGGTGTCTATTGGAAGCGCTCAGATGAATCATTCTTTTGCTTTAATACACACTTGGTCCGCAAATATTGGCTACTGAGCAGCGTTGTAAGTTGACTTCTCTATTGGAATAACGTGTACTAACTTCTCCCTCAAGACTCCATACTTCTGGAATATTCTCGTGTCGACTGCAATTTGAAGGCAGCATGGCTCGCCCTATAAGACGGATGGGTGCACAAGTTGGATCGCGGCCGGCTTTAGACCAATAGCTTCAAATGAGCGTGCCACCAATGAATCTTGAAAACTTATGGCATGACCAAAAGTGATCGTCTTCCTATTACACTACCATCGAAGCCCTGGTAACGTTACTCGCCCCGGCCCAGCTTGCCAGTCTTATCCAGGTAGTTGTTGAGAACATGTCTGCTGTGACCTGGCGCATTTGGCCGTAGCGGGAGCCGAGGTAATTGAAGAAGAGTTGTACCGAAGAGACGAGATACCAACCTTCTCTCTATGGTTTAGATGCGCCCAAACGAGTCTCCCTGGTGTAGAGATGCCAGCAGTAAGGGTGGTGCATATAGCCAATGGCCAACAGTGTCGTCGCAAAACTGGCAATGAAAAGAAACAAAAAGACTTTCTGCAATATGTTTGACCTACAATGAAGTACGAACATATGAAAACGACTAGGCCACAATATCCACTACACACATGCATTTCTCGCGCCATAGATATGCAGAGTCTGATTGACATGTGTCAGTCAGGTCAGCCAAAGCTGATCTGCAACCCCTTTTCAGTTGGCCGACAACGGCCCAGTCCGATGCGAACACCGCAGCCCATCTCTTGTCTTAGATCAACAATTACACCTTTGCGATCCGGCAGAGAGGACATGACGTTTAAAAAAATGGCTTGATAATGCCCTATGCTAGGCAGCAAGTAAGTAGCAAACCAGTCCTTAGCAGACTTCATGTATCTTTTCAAGTCCCGGGTTCACACTGGTTGCATTGCCAGAATATGATCGGGGACGGGGTGTTAGATACATGTAGGTAAGGATTCTCTCGCCCCAATTTGCGATGGACTGCCCAATAATTAAAAGGTAAGTAGGTATTCATGGCTTATGCGATGGTGGTTGCTCGAGAGGTTGAGGAATCAGCCGCTACGTATGCGGTTGGTCAGCCGAATTTCAACGTGTGATTTAGTTGGGAGCAACCACTGTGGGTTTAGTCCATTAATACTTGACCTGATGTGCCTACATGTCTGGTACATGTAGCACGGTATTGATGCACTTGCCAAATGATACTCAAGTACCCAGGTACGTTGACCCACCTACCTACATACTGAATAACAGATCGTGGAAGGGTTATGCGGTTGCCTGGGGCTAGAGGAGGTGGGCGTATTAGCCTTTACATATCGCAGAGCTTGTCGGCGACCCAAACCAACAGAGGAGGGGTTTTGAGCAGGAGTTCAAATGACTCGAAAAGTCCAGGCATGGGAGTGAATACATTGTTCAGTCCCTTCCTCGTCGTAGTATTCAATGCATCCCGGTTGTTTCGAGATCAACCTAGATGTCAAGTCACTTCCAACAAAGCGAGCGACCCGCTTCCTATCTCGCCTTCTGTCCACCATCACCAATCGTCACACTGCACCACTGAAGCACCCTTCATCCAAACAACCGTACAGCAATCTCTTGGAACAGGGATTCAGTTTTGTTCTTCTTCCCCAGCTCCACTAACCAGGTTCGATACCGCAATCCATTATTTCTCCATATGTTCCTTGCTCCTTGCTTCTTACTCCTTGCTCCCTTATGTCCGCCATGGAAGCTGCCGCCTCGCTCTACGCAGAGGCTGCAGCACTTGTTGCTGACCTTGAACGCAGCCAGCGAGATCCCGAGAGATTAGAGAAAGTTTTCGAAGGTAAGATCTTGTGGTCTTGTGTAGAATCTGGTGGCTATGAACAGTAAAAACTGACCGATGGAAAAGACAAGGACCGATTGGAGTACGAGGCTTGGAAAGCTACCGGTTGCCCCAATATGGAGGGTAAGTTCTTATCTCCTGGCTGCAAAATTAACTGCCATCTTCTTACTAACTCTTGTAACGTAGCCAAGGACGGGGACGAGCTTCGCGAGTGGCGGGATGTGGGATTTCCGATGTGGTTCATGATCAAGTGTAAGTTGGAACTGCTACGTTAATAGCCCACAACCATGCAAGGGGATAACCGACCAACACTATTTGACAGCCACGAAAACATTCGAGCCCGTGCAGAAACGGGAGCCGACCAAGTTCGGCGTCAGCGATTCGGATGCCCCTAGCGATGCAAGCAAGACGCCTGTTGCCACAGCGACCTCTGCAGATGTCATGATCGAGACTGTTCATGGTCTACGCAAGGCTATCGCCAGCACCCCTCTGCCGGCAGGGAAAGACACCATATTGGGTGGTGGTCCGCTTGTCGAATATACATTCGATGACGCATATAGAGAGGACCAAAAGGCCTATATGAAGGCCAATGGGTTGAAGGGCCTTTCGGCTTCTCGATGGACTTGAGCCGTGAGAGATTGTCCCTTGGCTCACTCGGTGGAGGGGCCTTACAGGGGCATAATAGAACAAAAGCTATCTGTCGAGTTTTGCGAAAGAACGAGCTTACTACCGATAGACTCTCATTATTGACAGATATATAAACCCTGCTTGACGTTACGATGAATGACCAACCACGGATGAGACTGCTCTATTGGTGAAATAACATGTCTAAATTGCTGAGGTATCATACCATATGTAGCACCCAAACGCCGAACCATGCAACAAGCCCCAGACTGACCTGAAATTAGGCAAGTTTACCAAGAAGAACGCCGGAAAATACAACGGAGGAGAAACTTTTTAACCATCCCAAGTGTCCCTCTCCCACCATGACACGTAGGTACCACCACCCTTTGCTCTCATTAGCTCGCTCGATGCGGCGCTCCTCCCGTGGCCGTGACGACGCGGGCAGTGTCCTCGCGGAGCTCGGGCATGGCCTTGTCCATCTCGCCGGCGAGGACGTCGCGGAAGCTGGCGAAGGCGGCCTGCTTGCCGCGCATGGTCTGGTTCTGGCGGCGGACGAGCTCGACGAACTCGCGCGTGTAGATGTCCGGGTTCCGGCCCTTCTCGACGTACTGCACCAGCTCGGGCGGGATGTGGGGCAGCGCCTGCTCCGGCGTCGGCGTCGACGACGTCGCGTACACCGCCTGCAGCGAGGACTGGAGGGCGCGCAGTTCCGCCGCCAGCACCTCGCGCGAGGGCCGCGCGCCGCCTGCCGCTGCCGCTGCCGCTGCTGACGCCGACGAGGACGGTGGGGAGAACGAGGAGTTCGGGGTGTTGTTGTTGCTGGTCGCGCCCGACCCGTTGTTGACGTCGTAGGCTGAGACTTGGACGAGGACCTGGTAGAGCGACTGGATGGTCTCTTTGAGCTGGACTACAAAGCAAGGTCCTTCTTGTCAGTGATTGAATATTTCAAGTTGGACGGAGAGTGAGTCAGTCCACTGACGCTCAACTGTATCGTGGTCGGCCCGTGCCATTGGCGCCATAGTCTCGCGATGGTTTTGGACAGAATCCTGGGTTTGACGGTCGGCTCTGAAGGGATCTGTAGGTCATCTGTTGCTTGGCACACTGGATTGCTGCGGGCAGGGGTCCAGTTGGTGGAATGCGCACCGTGCACCGTGCGGTGACGGAGCGGCTTTTACAGAGTAGTAAATGGAATCTTTGTTACCCCAGACTCCAGAGTCCTGACCCCCCCCTGTATGTACTTCAGATGCACCTACCCGCTGAGCTAAATTTGGACATTATTGATATACTGTGAGGTATGTAGGCAATGGGTAGTTTCTGCCTGTGCTATACTTGTATACTTACTTTTCTTCACAGAAATCTTGCGACTTGGTGGAGTCAATCTTCAGAAGAAGGAATGGAAACCCCGGAGTACATGACTGAGCATTGCCCGATTGAAAGCAGACTCCTCATCAGTTGACGCGCACGACCTCAGTGGATGTTAGCTGACGTATAGATCTATAACATAGCACAAAACTCCGTCTCCCTGGTTTTCACTAATCATGCCGGAGGCCTTGTGGGCTTAAAAAAGGGCCAAGAGCATTTGCTGGGTGTCAAGAAGGGTGCGTGTTGGATATACATCGATGACCATCTCAATAGCCACAAGCGACATTCATAGCACTCGTCGCATGGTTTCATAAGTCCACAGGCAGTCGTTAATTCTTGCCCACATTACATGCTGATTATCATTGACATCTTCCACCTCTTTTCACTTTCAAAGGAGCCTCCTATTATGGACTGGACCATATACCAAGACCTCTGGGGCCATAGAGCTTTCGCCAAGTAGCTGACCCAGTCCACCCCATACGTGTAACCAGGAAGTCGGAACAAATATCCCCAGGCATGCATCGTCATGTCGAGTGCCAAGGTCCAAAGCTACCTAAAGTAGCCCCTGAAGCCTGTCAACAGTATCCAATATCACGTAACGAACAGGATGCCAGCTTGATCTGGCATGCCTGTGCTCTAATGGACACAGAATCTATCGGTATTGCAGATGTGGTAATCATATAGTTTGGTAATTCACCACTTCTAATAATTTGACTGAAGATCCCGCGTCTTACACTCGATGATAAAAGTTTCGGTTATGCTTTGAAGTTCATTGTATGTCAATTAACAGCACTATAGTAAGTACTCGTTTAATATGTAGAATGGGTGAAGGATGATTCTTCGTCCGGCTTCGTCATACATCTTATGCCAGTACCGCCAATGGTCTACAGCTCAGTGCTGCGGCTAGAGATCTGGACGCTTCAGAACTTGCTTATCTGCCTGCCTGGCAGTTCCCTGACACATAATGGTTCCTGCTCTAGCAACTAACACCCAAGCTCTACCCTCCAAAACGCCAGTCAAAGACACCCTTATCAACCATGGCCTTATTTCTCACAGTAACCCTTGACTTCCAGCGCCTTGGTAATAGGTGTGCTTGAGCGGCCTTCAACACAGTATATTCAAGAACGACAGCTTCCCATCGTCTGTTGTGTATGGATAGAGATATTCGCGTGGATAACGAAAATGGTGGCGGTGCGATGCTCAACCTTCTCGCGCCCGCCCGGTATAGCCATAAGGATCTACACCAACAGGTGGGATTGATTATTCTTGTGAAACCGTTTGCTGTTGCGACAATTAGCTGACACCCTTGAAACTGGATGGGGATCGGATATAGCAATGCGACTGCCCAAGTGCACGAGATAACAGCCTACTGCGCAGAGATATCGCATATGCAACTCAAGAGATGGGTGTATGCTGAGGCGAGGCGCGACTTACCACCAACCAGTCCATGCCTTCATGGACACCGCTCCCATCGACGGCCGAGCAGGCCATGATGCTCCAATTGCGATCCCTGAGTTCACCCAACCTTAATGCCTCACTAATCTCTCCAGCGCCCTTTGCGCCTGGCTGATCCTGCTTGTTGGCAAAGACTAGTAACGCAGCATCTTGGAGTTCGTCCTCGTTCAGCATGGCAGCCAACTCCTCAGAAGCCGTTTGCAATCGCTCGATATCGGTGCTGTCGACAACGAAGATGACAGCGGCTGTGTTCGCGTAATAACACCGCCAGTAGGGTCGAATCGAGGTTTGGCCGCCTAGATCCCCACACGTTGAAGTTCAGGTTCTTGTAAGTTACCGATTCGACGTTGAAGCCGATAGTAGGGATAGTCGTCACCACTTCTCCGATCTGTTTGACCGCGCATTTGGTTAGTTGCTTCGAGACCACCTCGCAGAATCACTCCGAGTCCAGGGAAGTAGCCTACCTTTAATCTATATAGTAATGTTGTTTTGCCTGCGTTATCCTATAACAAATCGGTCAGTATGCCATTTCTAGTCAACAATACGCGCTGTAACTGAATCCAGTGAGGTTCTGGCCCAGCTCCAGCTTGTCGGCGCTTACAAGACCCAGAATCAATATCCTGATCTCCTTTTTGGCCCACAGCAGACTCGACAACCACGACACACTTTGGCCCATTGTGGCGGTTTATGTGTAACAGCTCTTGTGGCAGGATGGTCGCTAAAGGATATGACAGACCAACAGCAGTCAAGCTTGTCAATCTCCTTTCTCTCTCTCTCTCGTGTGTCCAGGTAGCTCGCGGTCGTCGCGCAGGAGGTGGGTGATGGTGATGCAGTTCGGGCAGATCTGGCCAAGTGGATATGCTCAGGTAAGCTAGATCTTGAGCTGGCGCAGTACGCGGTACTTTGAACCTGAGAGAACAGAACACACTGAAACTTGAAGCCGAAAAAGAAAGCGGAGACTAGTCGCAAGGTTGTTCGAACTTCGAGCAGATAGCAGTAGGAAGTAATTATCCTACTTGTCAGATGACTAATGGAGAAGCTTTGTAACTAGACCTAATGGATAGCAGGCTTTCTTGTCAAAGGGGGTAGAACAACAAGCATTAATAAACACGATAGAACCCTTTGAACATTCCCTGTTGTCATCAACGGGCAGAAGGCAAAGAGAGGCAGCCGGCCGGCCGGCACGCTGAGCTTTGACATTAGCATTGATCCCAGAAGGTCCACTCGACAACCTTTCATTCATCAATCAGTCATCGGATTGGAGTGGCCCAGGCGGACCGACACTTCCACAGCACAGTGCAATGCAATGCTGTCATCATCAGGCATCAGGTTGGAATCAAATTGCAGGTAGGTAGAGTACAAAGGTACGTGGGCCATCAAAGTTGAGCCATATGCACAAGCCACATCTGTACGCACAGTCCTCAAGCCTCAATCCAAACAGCTTCTAAAACCCCCCACGTGACACTCTCGGGAAATCTCTGGAAGGGCCACAACCCTTCCTAATCTTCGGGCAAAATTCAAAAGTTGGTGCATACCTCTTGGTCGCCTACTCCACCCTTGCAATTCTACGACTTCTTTGCGAAAACATCACCAACTCGACATTGAGAGACGCAACAAGCAGTCAAAATGCCGGTACGTAATTACAGCACACCTCGATGTCTCTAACGGTCGGGCATCTTGCCGCTGCAATAGCCTCAGGATGAGGGATTGTCCACAGCGAAGAGGCCGGCGGCAGGCATCATTGGCGTGAAAGAGATCTTGGACGCTAACATGAATTTCTTTGCTTAACAACAGAGCCACAAGTCGTTCCGCACCAAGCAGAAGCTGGCCAAGGCCCAGAAGCAGAACCGACCTATCCCGCAATGGATTCGTCTCCGAACCGGTAACACCATCAGGTACGACATTCCCTGAATCGCTATCCAAGCCTGTCCCCTCATATTGAAACCAATCAACGTTTCGCACGAGGGAACAGACTAAGCGCCACGTATTTCGACGACTACCAGATCTTCAACTGACTTGACCATTTGATAGATACAATGCCAAGAGAAGGCATTGGCGCAAGACTCGTCTCGGCATCTAGATGCATCGCTCTCACCTTTTCCTCGTCACGACCCGAACGAACAACCGGCACCTTTTGGCTTTCCCTTGCACGAGTTGTTACCAACACATTCGGACTGTCATTTTAGCGTCAATATTTGACGTAGGAGAAGAGGATCAGGGGACGATGTGCAGAGGATGAATGACGAGACCATGGTTGATCTCCCGGAGATTTGGCTTGCCACAAAAGGCACATCAGCTCTTGACGAGAAGCAGTATACTGCTGGCGAAATGGGCGAACATGTTGATTGAATCGGTTTTCTCACCAAGGGCTTGCATCAACGTTATCGGTCAGGGAAATGAAATATTTCGTGAACATGTTGCTACTTCGCGTCACCACAAGTGATATGGATTGTGAACCACTCCCAACTTTTGCCATCCAATTTTCGCAGGTACCACAACGAAACAAGGAGTATCGGAGATGGCGTGACAGCCCACACATACATCCGTCGAAGCTGATTTGGAAAGTCCAGACGTGCTGCCAGCTTTTTTTGAAGTCGAGCGAACAAGCTGAGAGGCCCGAAACGGATTCCAAGGCGACGACTAAGACGGACTGGAGTTGTCGAGATGAATTACAAGGGCTAGATGCCTCCGGCAGGTATTTCATCCTCGTCTCTGATGCCAGAACTTTGGGCCTCATGGCAGTCATATCTCGTGTGGTCGCGCCATTTCCCCTGTGAGGATGGTACCTGTTATTTCTTCCTACCTTATGCATTACAACTTACCAGCCTACAAACTTGCATGACCACTATGAACGTAAGCTTTACCATATCAAGCAGTTGCCGGTGTTCCATCTGAGACAGCCTCAGTCTTCGCCATAGCTTATTGTAGATACATAATATTGATATCTCTGATTCACAGCTGAGCATCGATGCCTACCTCGTATAACAGAACACCACTGTAGCCTGATAACAAGTAGCTGGGCATCTTCGATGTTTATTAGGTAATACCTACGTCTTTTGTAATTTTGCCAGTCTCGACCAAAATTGCTGCTACCGTATATATGTACCGACATTGAATTTATGTTGATCAGTTGCACCAGACGTATTTGCACATGTTGGGGTGTCCAAGTTGATGTTGACACAACCTAGACGTCCAGTGCTAAGTGGGGGGTTTTGTGCACTCTCGATATGCACGCATGCGTTGAATAAAACCCATTTATTGATATGTACATAGGAGGTAGCCACCGCTTGGACCAGCCCTCGTTCCTCCCTTGAGCTCATCCCTGCAAGAAAGTCTGGATCCGTCAATCCGATCAGACTTAACGAGCGCGAGGCTGTCAGAGAGACGCGATACATTTTTCCCATCTAGCCGTGGACAAAGCACGGCAAATACCACCATAACCATTGGGCTTGCTGCCTATTCGTGCTTCAATCTTCCCGCCATCTCCTCTTCATTTTACTGTTACGTTTTATTACCTATTCGCGCAAGAGTTCGCACTCATTTGCCATTCCCTTCCATTCCCTCTGCGTATCACAGAGGCCAGCGTTGAGGCAACACTCAACCCATCGGATCGGTCCAACCTAAACATTGCAGGCAAATCTTTGCGTACTGGCACCTTCCGAAGGCCACCGACAAAATGAGCAATAGCATGCGCGATTTGGTGATGGGCGAGGCTGATGTCGACAGCGAAGAGGAGGATGACTCCTACGATGAAGACACCGGCGAAGCGCGGGAGCGGGAGCGGGAGCGCAAGCCGCGCGAGCGCGTAGATGACTCCAGCGAGGAAGAAGACGATGATGATGACGAAGAAGAGGCCGCAAAGGTGAGCTGCTCTATCGCTGCTGCCAAACCAAGAGTTTGAAACTAATCCCTGGGATAATGATAGATTCGCGAAGGCTTCATCGTTGAAGATGACGACGAAGAGGCCGAAGACTCGGAAGCCCAGAGAGAGCGACGAAAGCGGAAGAGACGCCGGGAGAGGGCCGAGGAAGCTGAACTGGATGAAGAAGATCTCGACTTAATTGGGGAAAACATAGATGGATGGGAAAGCAAACAACCGGAGAAGGTAAGATTTATATCTCTGCTGGGCATCAATGGGAAGCCATACTAAGTGAAGGCCAACCGGACAGAAGAAATTCAAGCGACTTCAGCACGGCCACCGGGATGAGGACAGCCACGGCCGCAAAAAAGGGGGGCCTTGACGATATTTTCTCCGACGAAGATGACGATGCCGTAGATGATCGCCGCTATGGGGGACGTCCCAGTCACCATGCCCCTGTTGATGATCTCGACGACTTCATCGAAGATGATTTCCCAGAAGACGAGGATGAGCAACGGCGTCACCGTGAAGATTTGGAAGTATCGCGACCGCGCGATTGGGGTCTCGCTGCGCTTATGGACCCCACGGGTCTTGACAAGGAGGTTCTTGGCGAGATGGAGGAAATCTTCGGCGATGGCTACGCTGAATACGGCTGGGCTCTCGACATCGAGGATGCCGAGCAGGATAGGGAAAGGGAAGAGACCAACCTTGAACTAAAGGACGTCTTTGAGCCCTCCCAGCTCGCGGAGAAACTGCTCACGGAGGAAGATAACGAGATTCGCGTGACGGATGAGCCCGAGCGATTCCAGCTGGACCGCAAACCATTCAGACAACTCCAACTATCGGCCGAGCAGTTCAAGGAAGAATCCAGATGGATCACCAACCTCATGTGGCCCAAGAAACAGCTCTCCAGCGACCTCAACCAACCATTCCTGAAGGCTGTGGGCAAGGTCCTGGAATATTTTGTTGTTGAGGAGCTCGAGGTTCCGTACGTATTTCAGCACCGGAAGGACTATCTCATCCACGCTAGAAAAACACGGAATCCCGACTTCCAGGATGATCCGGAGGCACCTGAGTACCTGGTGAATGCCGAGAAGCTTTTGACGCAAGATGATCTTTGGCGCATCTTGGAGCTCGATATCAAGTTCCGCGCACTTGTCGAGAAGCGTTCTGCTCTTGAGAGAACGTGCGAAAATCTCAGAGACGCCGGTGGCATACAGGACGAAATATTACAGGAGATGATCCCGCAAGCGGCAACCATGGAAGAATTGCAGGACTTACAGGACTATGTCAACTTCCAATACGCAGCTCAACTGAAAGATATTGCTGCCATGAACGGTGTCATCAGGGAGACGAAACGTCCTGGTACTAAGTCTTCCATGTTCGAGCGAATCAGAAACAGCAAGGCGTACCAGGTGGTCAAGGCTTATGGTATCACTCCAGATCGCCTGGCACAGAACCTACTGCGCGAAGGCAAAAAGCACGCCGAAGACCATGACCAGCAACCGATGGACTTGGCCGACAGTCTGACGGATTCCGACTTTGCCACTGGAGATATGGTACTTCAACAGGCCCGCCAGATGTACGCAGAGGAGCTATTCATTACACCGAGAATGCGCAAACACTTCAGGGCCCATTTCTACGCTTTGGGTGAAGTCAGCTGTCGTCGCACTGAGAAGGGGCTTCGAAGAATCGACGATTCTCATCCTTACTACGAGATCAAATATCTCATCAACCAGACGATTCCTGATCTCGCCCGTCGCCCTGAACTGTTCCTCAAGATGATGAAAGCAGAGGAAGATGGCTTGATTGACGTTGAACTTCGGTTGCAAAATGAGAGGGATTTCAAGAAGCAGCTGCATGCCGAGTTCGTATCCGAAAATTACAGCCACGTCGCAGATGCTTGGAACCAAGAGCGACAAGAAGTTCTGGACCTTGCCTTCCGTAAACTCGAGCGCGTCATTACCAAGGGCGTCAAAGACTCTCTGAAGACAGCTTGCCAGGATGAGCTCCTCAAGCTTTGTCGCGAAGAATACTCGAAGAGACTGGACCAGGCCCCATATAAGCCCAAGGGCATGGTCCTCGGAACAGCGCCTAGAGTTCTGACTCTATCGAATGGCATGGGAGATCCCGCTCGCGACCCTATTTTCTGGGCATGGGTTGAAGAAGATGGACGTGTACTTGAGCAAGGCAAGTTTGAGAATTTGGCACGAAATGAGGACCAACGAGCAGCGTTCGTGGAGCTCGTTGAGCGCAGGCGTCCTGATGTCATCGGCGTCAGCGGCTTCATGGCCGATACCCACAAATTAATCCGTGATATCGAGGGCATCATCAGTGAGAAGCAGATGATGACTCCTGAATTCGAGGATGCCGAGACTGGCGACTGGAACCGAGAGCTTCTTGAGGTCATTGTCGTTAATGACGAGGTTGCCCGCCTTTACAAAGACAGTCCTCGAGGGCTACAGGACCATCCTACGCTAAACCCCATCACCCGCTATTGTGTAGCGCTGGCAAAGTACCTACAAAACCCCATGAAAGAATACGCCGCGCTGGGAAAAGATATTTCGTCGCTGCTTTTCCACCCGAACCAGGGTCTGTTACCCCAGGACAAGTTGCTGAAGACATTGGAGACGGCTATGGTGGACATGGTCAACCTGTGCGGAGTTAACATTAACGACGCTGTGAATGACCCCTATACGTGCAATCTGCTACCCTACGTTTCCGGCCTCGGACCTCGTAAGGCCACAAGCGTCATCAAAGCCATCAATGCGAACGGAGGTGTGGTCAATTCGCGCGACGAGCTTGTCGGTGACCCAGATAACAACAAGTTGCCGGTCGTTGGTCCACGCGTCTGGAATAACTGTGCCAGTTTCCTCTTCATCGACTACGACCAATCTAACCCATCCTCGGAGCCTCTGGATAACACGCGTGTTCATCCAGAAGATTATGAGCTCGGCCGAAAGATGGCTGCTGATGCTCTCGAGCTTGACGAGGAAGATGTCAAGGCCGAGACTGACGAGAACGGCGCCGGTGCTATTGTGCGGAAACTTTTCAAGGACGACGAGCAAGAGAAGGTTAATGAGCTTATCCTTGAAGAATACGCAGAACAGCTAGAGAAGAACTACAGCCAAAGGAAGCGAGCAACATTGGAAACTATTCGGGCTGAGCTGCAGGCGCCGTACGAGGAACTCCGACGGAACTTTGGCGTCCTGAATGCCGATCAGATCTTTGTCATGTTCACTGGCGAGACCAAGGAGTCTTTGGCAGAGGGCATGGTTGTTTCGGTCAATGTACGGGTGGTCAAAGATGATTTCGCCATCGCCAAACTTGACTGCGGCATCGAGGGCCGTATCGAAGCCCATGAGGTCACATCTCGTGGCAATGTTTCGATCAAAGAGGTCATTCACGTTGGGCAGACGACGCAAGCCAAGATTTTGGAACTCAATCGCAAGGACTTTATGGCGAAGCTGTCCATGCGCGAGGACTCGTTACGGCGTCCATACAAGAGGTATGGAGACCATGATCGTAGCATTTGGGATGTCGCACTCGAGAACAAGGACAAGGAAGCTGGACAGGAGAAGGACCGCGTAACGGGACGTGCCCAAAGAGTGGTCAAGCACAACCTATTCAAGCCGTTCAATTCTTTCGACGCCGAGCAGTATCTTGGCTCCAAGGACAAGGGCGATGTTGTTATTCGTCCGTCCGGAAAGGGCAATGACCATCTTACGATCACGTGGAAGGTTGCAGATGGTGTTTACCAACATCTCGATGTCCTCGAACTCCAAAAGGAGAACGATTTCACGCTCGGCAAGAAGCTGTGCATTGGCTCCAAGACGTACAGTGATCTCGATGAATTGATTCAAGAACATGTACGGGCCATGGCTCGTATGGTGGACCAAATGATGAACCACGACAAGTTCAAGAAGGGCAGCATTTCGGAACTTGGTGAGTCTACTTGTTTGTTATACGTGCCTGTGATGGAAAAATACTAATCAAAAACCCAGAGAAATGGTTGACGGCCTACTCGGATGCGAATCCGACTCGTTCTAGCTATGCGTTCTGCATTGACCCGAAACATCCTGGCTACTTTTACCTGTGCTTCAAGGCCAACAAGGCGGCCAAGATTGGACATTGGTTCGTACGGATCATACCGAATGGATTCGAGTTTCTGAAGGAGAAATATCCAAACATGCGTGATCTTTGCAACGGATTCAAGACACGCTTCAACGTTGAGATAGCCAAGATGGTGGAGAACGCCAAGCGAGGCCCCAGACAACATCACAGATGAATGAGAAGGGAGGCTGAGAAAAAGCAGATAATTGCGATGATTAGAGGACCGGGCGACTATTCTGGGCTGGGTCCATAGCATGGATAACGCAAAAGCTCCAGGGCCTTGAAGAGCTGGAGCAAGTCTGTATTTGTATGGAAGATGGCTTTTAAGAGGCCACAGGTTGCATAAGAAGCGATTTTAATCTACGTCTGTAATCAAGAATGAGCATAAGTAGGATCGTGACTTGGAGTCATTTGGATGGTACTTTTTTCTTAGGTTAGTGCTTAAGCTGGAAAGGGGCAAGTGACAAGGGGGCCTTCCAGGGCCTTCCAACCCCCTCCCCATTGCCCCCTACTCAGGTGTAGCGGGCGGGCTAGGGTGCTGTAGTGCGTAGCTGAGCAGCACGGATACACCGGCGACTTGGGTCTCGACGACAGGTACCGGAAATGGCTACTGGGAAAACCCGCCCCCCAGTTTTCGAACCGAAGACGGACAGACCTATCAAAATTAGTCTTGAGTGAAGGAATACCTAGTACCTTAGGTACCTAAACAAATTCAATACGGCGTAAAGTGAGCAATGAAAAACAGGTTTGGTCTCCTCAACTCCGAAGGGGCCAAGCCCACCGTACGTACACACACGTATCCGTACCTACGCAGCCTTGGTCGGTTGGTACGGGACGCACGGCTATGGCATGCGTTTTGTTTGGGCGGGAAGGATATGCCAAGGATCCTACATATTCGGGCTATGTGCCTGTAAGGGCCCCCCACCCGATCACTAAAGTACCGTGGGCATCGTTAGGAGGCAGTAAATTAGGCGAAACAATGATTGACATTGACTTTTGACAGCAGAACACAAAGCCCGTCACCTCGCCTTACATAGCATTCAACTGACCTCAGCCCTTCTCGTCTCCGGTCCTCTCTTATTCGTCTTGGGAAGCATTATTACCTACGTAGCCATGGCCCAAGCGACTCGAACATAAGCGCCACGATTCCTGTGTCTTTTCCTTGCTTTCCCTCCTCTCAAGCTTTTGGAATGGTTCTCCTGCTGTTGCTGCGTCATACTTGAGTTGAGGCAACAGGGATCATCAAGACCGACCTCCTTGTGGACAACCCAAGCCACTTTTGCTTGTGACCGAGTCTTAATCAACGCGACACTCTCGCTTTCCCCCAATTCCGACCGTGGCCAAAGTCCTGTATACATACAATGGCGGGAATAGAGCAGTTGGAAATCCATAGCAAGGTAAGCTGTCCCAGGCATCCCGTGCGCGCATTTGCATTGCGCGTCCTCACGCTGAACGTTGAACCCGGGCTGACGCGAATTCCATGGTGCTATAGTCCTACATCGTTCGCTGGGTCAAGGTGGACGAAGGGGCATACGATATCATGGAGTGTCCAACCACACAAGAAGTCCATCAACTTCGGCATCGTCAAGCATCCGGGCTCCGGCGCGGGCGCGACGACCACTCTGGCATCTTCGGCGGCTAGCGTCGACGAGCTGAACAAGTCATTCGAAAACATCGAGGGGTCTAGCAATACGAAGGGCAACCGCTTCAGACGCGATGCCAGCTCGGCCGAGGAACAGCTCCAGAACAAAGGTTTTGCCATTATGAAATGGCACGGGAAATGCGAAGCCGACAAGGTCTCTATGGGCACCTACGATGTTTTAGCTGGCGAGGGGGCCATGTTCGGCCTGGTTTTCGACAATACATTTTCGAAACAAACAAGCAAGACGGCCACATTTGTCCTGTTGACCTATCCTACCGGTCAATCGCCACAGGGTGCGGCCTATCTACCGAACCTGCAAGCTGGCGCTGCTAGCAAGTCTAGCCTCGTAAAGCCAAGTCCGCAGATGGGTGCTACTGCTTCCGACTCAGTGGACAGTTTGCAGAGCCATAGGACGAGGGCTCTCTCCCTAGCTGGTCGTAGCGACGGGGGGACATCCTCGACATACCATACAGGCAATCTACTCAAGAGACGCAGGAAGAAGGGCCAGGGCTTTGCGCGCCGCTTCTTCTCTCTGGACTACTCGTCATGTACGCTGTCGTACTACTATAATCGCAATTCCTCAGCTCTGCGCGGTGCGATCCCGCTGAGTCTGGCTGCAATCGCCGCGGACGAGCGACGCCGTGAAATCAATATCGACTCCGGCGCTGAGGTATGGCATCTCAGAGCCTCCAACCCCAAGGACTTCGATGATTGGGCCAAGGCCCTGGAAAGAGCAAGTCGAATCGCTCGAGGCCTCGAGCCAGAGCCCTCCCCCGATCATCTGAATGTCCCACACTCGAAGCAGCGGCCCGTCGTCAATACCGTAGCCCCAGGCTCCAGCAATCATGTCGAGGAAGATGGGGAGTGGCACCAAGTTGAAACTCTGGTGAGCCGCGTAGTCGGCACACGAGATGCTCTCCGTAGATTGGTCAAAGATATGTCATCCCAGAAGCAGTACAATGCTCGTCCGGGCACGGGCGGTTCCTACCTCTCGCCCAACCCCCCAAGTGTGACCGAGGAAGCAGCAGAAGGTTACTTTCCCTCGCAGGGCCAAGACAAGCGGCCGTTCTGGAAGCGCAAGTCTAGTACATCTGTGTCGTCTCCAGGCTCGGCAACCACGGTGGTTCCCAATGGGCCAGCTCATGAACGGAAGAATTCAAAGGGGGACGGATGAAGAGCGTAGTGCGCAGGAGCACTGTGCTGCTCTGCTCAACGACCTCGACTCGGTCGTGACAGAATTTACCGCCGTAATTGCCAAGAGTAAGAGAAGACGCACCTCGGCGCCTATGTCGGCGGCGGCAGGCTCAAGAAGAAGCATGGAATCGACGGCGTCCACAGAAGAGTTCTTTGATGCCGAGGCAGGTGAAACGGATGATCGGAACCAAGTTGTCATGATCGACCGCCAAAGCGAGGAAGATGATTCGCAGGGGTCAGAAGCCGATGATGCGTCTATACACTCTTCTTCGTCAGTCTCCTCTGTCGGAGAGGAAGACAAGCCCTTAGATGCCACTGGTGCTGCCGCACTTTTCCCAGCCAAGCCCAAGTCCCTTATTCCTCTCCCCATCGATATCGGAGTTGAGAGACGCCGTACCGTGCCACCCGCTACTGTCCCTCCGCCTTCTCTTATTGCATTTGTGCGCAAGAACGTTGGCAAAGATCTTAGCACAATCTCCATGCCAGTCTCTTCCAACGAGCCCTTGTCGCTAGTCCAACGCGTGGCGGAACAGCTTGAGTACGCACAGCTTCTTGACAAAGCCGCCAAGCTGAACTCGGCAGATGAGAGGCTGGTGTATATGGCAGCATTTGCGATTTCGCAGTTCAGTGGGTACCGCGGTAAAGAGCGCGCCACTCGCAAACCGTTCAACCCCTTGCTCGGTGAGACTTTTGAGCTGCTTCGCACAGACTCCGAGATGCCTGGCGGATTCCGCCTTGTCGTCGAAAAGGTTTCTCATCGTCCGGTACGGTTGGCCATGCAAGCTGACGCGGCGCTTTGGTCCTTCACTCAGAGCCCTGCCCTGACCCAGAAATTCTGGGGAAAGAGTGCCGAAGTCACAACCGAGGGCCGAGTGCGTGTTGCTCTACGTCTGCCAGACGGTACTGATGAGCTGTACTCGTGGACCATAGCCACCATGTTCCTTCGCAACGTCGTCATGGGCGAGAAGTACGTGGAGCCCGTGGGCACGATGGATATAAACAACGAGAGCACCGGCGCGAAAGCCGTCGCGGAGTTCAGATCACGCGGCATGTTCGGCGGCCGTGGAGAGGATGTTCATGTCGAGTTTCAAGATGCCAATGGCCAGAGTACTGGGTCACCACTCACTGGCACCTGGACGGGCTCGCTGAAAAGTGGCAGCCAAGAGATTTGGAAGGTCGGTGACCTTGTCCCCAACGCACCCAACACATACGGGTTGACGGCCTTCGCGGCCACTCTTAACGAGATTACCGATATCGAGCGTAACCGCCTGCCGCCGACGGATAGCCGTCTCCGTCCGGACCAACGGCGCGCAGAAGAAGGCAAGCTCGACGACGCCGAGGACAAGAAGGTCCTGCTCGAGGAGGCGCAGCGGGTGAGGAGGCGCGATCTGGAGGCCCGCGGCGAGACCTGGAGTCCCAAGTGGTTTGTGAAGGCCAGCGATGACCAGAGCGAAGAGGAGGTTTGGAGGCTGAAGAGCGGCAAGGACGGTTACTGGGAGAGCCGTGAGCACAAGTTCGAAGGGGTCAACGTAGAGGATATATTTGCGATGGGTGCTTAACAGCGTCGTTTACCTTCCAATTCCATTTTTCTGGTGCATTGAAAGAAAGCTCCCAAATTTTTTGTGTATCACGTTGTAATTGAGAGGAGGCGAAACAAAAAGGGGTGAAGTGGATGAAATCAAGGGGCCGCGGGGAAAAGACCCGGTGTCAGCCTAGGCAAGACATTAGAGACAGATTCTTATCAATCACAACTCGTAAAACCAATGGTCACTTGCACATCACTTTGATTCACGATTCAGTCTCTTGCTGCTACGACGTTAAGACGGCGAGGTTGACGAGATAAGGAGTAGACTGCTCGGTTGGGAAGAACACCAGGGCCGGTACACTCTTTTGCCATCGAACCATGTTGCGTACACGGAGCATTATTACTAAGTATGTTTACATATGTAACTTTATGCCATGTCTACCGACAGTTTACCCATACCTCTCTATCTTGTGAATCTAGTACTATATAATAGGGAACCGTGATGAGCCGCTGACTTCATAGGAAACCCCGTGCGGGTAAAGCGCATTGAGGATGGTCAATGCTGGACGTTGCCAGGGGTTTGCTCTGGTATTGTCTGCTTCACTTTGACCGGGTGTAATCGGCATTATTCCTACATATCTCAGTAACGTACGGTATGCGGCCTCGGTAAGTCGTCCAAAATGACATAATACCACCGTGATGGATCTTCCTTTGCAGCGTTCATGCTTGTCAAGATTCGTCCAGGACTATATTCTAGACCTATTTGCTTCTCGTGTTCGGAACAAGTATCGATCGAGTTTCAAGCCACATGGTCTGCTCCTAGAATACCTGTGTTCAGTAAGGGTGCTGCACAAGATCGATCTGCTGAGATGGGTATTCCACTCAATGGAGAACCAAAAGCTTCGAGGCAAGTGTCAAATAGCATTCCATCACCTGGTCCTGGTCACTTGAGTGTCGAATGTATTGTCCGTCATCGTTTTCTAGTCTCCAGACCATCCTCCTCAAATTGTCATACTGGGTGTTCCATGGATCCGTCTCTTTTGCTGTACGATACCAGAACCCAGTTTCATCCCATCATGTACCAGTGTGTCCTCGACTCCTCAGAGGCTCTGTCGTCGTCATCGTGGGGGGTCGATGGGCGCATCTAGGCAAACCCTTCCTGGGCTCTCGAGCACCTGTGGTACAACGTCCTGGTTTGATCGTTGCTCGGTCCCTGGTTCCCAAAGCGGAGCCTCTTCCATCGATGAAGCCAAGAAGCGGCTTGATGCGAAGGCGAGAGAATCTGACTTCCTTATCGGAGTTGTCGCCGCCATGATGTTTTGTCTTCCTGCGTCCGCATAGCAGCGCCTCTTTATTTCTTGTCGCGGACCCATCCATGCCTCACTCACTCACTCACTCACTCCATCCACTTCAGAGCACTCCACCGTGCCGTCATCGGTATGGTAGAATGAAGCCATCGAAGCGTCCCATGATCCAGCCTCGAGAGCCCACATCCGATTTGTTCCATCCTTGATCGACTCCTAACTTTCTTTTTGAGATGGCTTCCGAATGTTATCGTGAGTGCAGGGTTGAGTGGTCACGGTGCATGACTTTGCAAGCCATCCGGATGTGTCTTCGAGAGAAGTGGGTTGTGAGGCTTTTGTGTGTGAAACAATGCCCGAGGAGGTAGGGCGGGAAGGATTGGAACCTGGTGCTCTTTATAGATGCTCGTCCATGTGTGTGCTCAGGTGACCCCCTCCGCCCTTGGCTCCTCCTCTCCTTAGACGTGCATGCATATGTGAAATGGCAGCCCACATACGTATGCAGGAAAAGAGTATACAGTAGTTGCTTTCGACCTGCCTATCATGACCCCTGGGCCATGGTGCCATCAGCAGCAAGCCGCCACCGACCCCATTCCCGCCACCAATAGGCAGATCCCGAATAGCTCGGGTAACGCAAAAGCGTCCTGGCATGCGCATGGTGGCCCCAGTAGGGCTGTAGGGAGAAGAGGGGATATGGACAGGGAGACTTCCGATGATCTGGCCGTATAGCGTACATCTATGTGATCCCCTTCCGCATTTAACTCAGTCTCGGCACATTGCAGAAAAAGGGGCGTCTTCCGGTTGCTCGTGGAATTGGCTAGTCCTCTTCTGCAGGCAGGTTCCGCGCGTTTCTACCATCATGCCCTGGTCTTGGCGCACCCACGACGCATCGTAAACCACACACTCATCTGCCGCTATACAGACGCGTGTACAAACTCAAATAACGAGCGGCGGCTTCTTCTGCTTGGGATCATGGCTTGGCCGGCGGAGCATGGGTTATTGGACCGGTGCAAACAAGCTTACGAAGCACCCCGATTGCGGGAGCGGGATGGGATGCCACTCGTCAATCATTGGATGGTTAGTCGGTAGGAGGAGAGAGCAGATCAACGGCTGGCCCAGCCCATCAGCCCGTTTCAGAGTGCAACATGCATGAACGACTCCCCGGACATCACTGGCGGTTCTGGCAAGCCCAAAAACTCTCACCCCGCATCTGTAGTCCGCCGCCATCCCAGCGTTGTGTGGGTGTTCGCTCTGTCTGGTTTACTTCTCGTTGGCCCATCTGCAGAGCCGGGCGGCATATCGGGCGGCATATAGTCGTGTCTAGCTTACGACGACACGGCACGGAATTCTACGAGCTTCCAACGATTCGGATAGTGAGTGGTGGCAGCATTACCATTTGACCAACGGCAGCTTCACTAGACCACCGTCGTTACGGCAAGGAGACTGAAGATCACTAGCAATACTGAACAATGGCATTGCTTCTTGTTTGCTAGAAAGACTGCGGGCCCTTAGATGCAAATTCCGGAGTACCGAAACGTCTATAGCTGTCTCCCCCAGCATTACAAGGGACCATTCGCCGATGTCCGGACGTCAGGTATACGATGTCTCGGTGATAGAGCGCCTACACCGAGAGGCCCCATGCTAGCAGTGGTCACACGAATAACTAAAGCTCGAGGAGGCGCCAGGGCAAAGAGACGCCTTACCAGATCCACGACGAGTTGCGAGTTTGGATGGAGTAACAACATCAATAGTGTAAGACAATGCCGGGGAGGCTTCACCTTCACACCGTGATTCAAGCAATAATCGTCCCCTGTGGGATCCCATGGGGCAACAGGTGAGTCAGTGTACATAACATCGGAACTCGGTGCTTGTAACTGCGTGTCGGTGGTTCAGTGGTGCGACTTGCTGTGATGTTCGGGCATGATATGATGTAGGTGAAAGAATCACTTACTGTAGAGCCTCTCCGGCGGCAGGTTCCGTTGGCGAAGAAACACCAAAGTCAGACCAGGGGGCTGCCGTGCAAGAATCAAGCTTTACTGTCACTTGTCCGAAATAATCGCGGTAGGCAATATCCGTGCAGATCTTGTCATATATCAGAAGGCAGATGCCATAGAGGTAAAGTAGGCCACTACAAGGCTCGTGCGGACCCGGCACAGAGAACCTCCGTAGCCCGTCCGGTCCATAGAAGAGGTACCGACTGGTATTTTGGCTTCTTCTTCATGGGAAACCGCCAAGTGCCAAAGAGGACTCTGGAGCCTCCGGTGATAAAGGATCTGCCCATATCGAATGTCTCTTGGTACTGTTCTTTAGTCAGTCGGGGCTTGTATGGGGGCTAGATGGGTCTCTAGAGTGGTGCCTTACGAAGTGAGATGGGGATATCCGAAAGACTATAGTCCGGCCCGGAAATTAGACTCTTGTTTTAGATGACGATAGCGTCTCGGGCTTTTTGACAGTCTGCCCTAGAAAGTAGAGACCGTCTGCTCTGTCGTTCTCTTTAAAACGAACCCAGAGCTTTTCTGCAGGGAGAAGTCGATGGAACAGATGACCATATGACGGCTTGAGAACACGCTTGATATTCGCGATCTGGAAAATCCGGCAGAAAAGGGTGTATATACGCCAATTCTTGATCAACCACACGAAGCGGAACATGTCGAATATCCCCGAAACCCCTTCGGAAGACGATACATTGACAGTAACCCTAGGAGGAGCTCGAACGGGCCTACCGATCCATTGATACTTGTTGGCGATTCCGGGCGATGAAACAACGAGAAAAAGTCACCGCACACGGAAATCCGGGGCTGAAAGAGCAGCTGGACTCCTTGGCTCGATCCTTGGCCAATGATATCCAGTGGACAACGGAAACATACCTCGCTGCATTCGACACATACACACCCTCACTACGTTAACCTGGCACATAAGACAAACATCTTATGGCCTGCTGATTACTGATTGACCACCACAAAACAGGACATTTCATTTGCACGAATAACACACCCACGATGCACTCCACATGCGGGGTGAGGCTGAGGGACAAGGTAGGACAGACATGGCGACGGCAAACCAAACCACCTAGTATTCGCCCTTCCGCGAACGACACAGCCTTGCAGCCAGAGACCGAGTCTCCAGGACAGCAACGCCACGAGCAGCATGTAAGTCCCCGCGCCATACGAGGAACACGAACAGTCACCGGTGGGGGGAGCAGTTGTGGATTGTGGCTATCCGTCGGATTGGTCGCGGCGCTATGAGCTGTCTGCTTTGCTTGGCACGCTGCAAGAAGAAGGACGACGAGCGAGTTCGGAAGGGCAATATCTAGAGTTGGCCATTCGGGTATCTCGTCCTTGGTTCGGGACCGAAGCCAGTCGAGGTCGTCCTAGTGTAACAAGGGCAGGACGACTCGCCCGACGATGTCATCGTCATCGTCGCCAATCAATCTCGGGGCTTGGGACAGCACAATCAAACAACAAGGGACGGATGGACGGGAGAGGCTTGACGCTGGCGGGAATACCAATAATACGACGAGACAAAGCAACTCCACGGGCGGGCATGGGTGAAAAAGGATGAGATGGCGTCCCCTTCGCGCATTCGCTTGGCTTGGCGCGCCAAATGGTGGACCGAAGTCGACATCCAGCCGGCGGCCTAAATACCGACCGGTAGAGACAGGGGGTCTACGAGGGGCAAGGATCTGCGACTATTCAGGCACCAGACACATTGTTGAGACCGCTGATTTCCCGTACGAAATAAGGATGAGAGAAAAAGAAAACAAGGCCATTCTCCACGATGGTTGGTTGAGCGAGGTGCAAGGTGAGGCTTGCCTTGGTGGCCGGTCCACTGAACGAATCGGTGCGTGCCACAAACACAAGCTATAAACCAAAGGAGGCTGTTTTGGACGATGACACTGCTGATCTAGTTTTTCTTTCTTGCTTGCTCGGTTACCTAATCCCGACTTACCGGCTTTAGATAGTCTATTATTGTTATGGTTGTTATAATAATAATAATTATTTCTTTTATTACATTACATGATAGACTGACACTGCATACACGTCTGAGTTGTTTTATTCCTTCTAGAACACTGCACCGAATCACGGCTACTTACTCGGTCGTGACACGGTTGACTAGACGAAAACTGTTTGTGCGACGGCCGAGCGGGAGAGAAAACAGAGTACGACCGACGCTTCCCAGGCCGTCAAGCAGCAAGTCAGCCGTAGGACGAAATGAATGGACCAAGGTACGCACATAATAAAAGTTGAGACATGTTCAGTCGATGCGGCGGTAGACGGGAATTAAAAGAAATTTGGGCTGGGTCGACCGAGGGATCCAATCAAGCCAAAGTACGGATATACCTCCGTACTTGACTTCACCTAAAGTTACGTATACGATATATCAGATCAGATATACTGGTAAAAATAACCGTAGCGCCCATGCGTACATCAGTAAGTAAGTAGGTAGGCGAAGTGCCGCTGCTTACACAGCATGTTGTCGTAATGGGGACAAATGATTTCTCGAATTCTGATCCTTCGGTATGCACATCCCGATCTGACACAGAAATAAACCTTACAGTAGTGGAAAGGACCTAGCATGGCACCCAGGCGGCTGGGTGGACGGATAGCAACCGTGGCCAGGTGACACAGATGGTTTTCGTCATGCCGATCTTGGAGGAGGAGGAGGATGACGACTTCAGATGTTGGAAAAACAGTGGGCATACTCCGTACTCGAGATGGATATGGCACAGCAACTAGTTTGTGCGCATTCAGGTACGAGAACAGGGACAGAATCGTTGCCGTGCTGGGCCAGAAATGTTTTCTCTAGCGGCTGCCTCGTCTAAGGCCAATTGCCAGAAGTCCCGATCTTCCCGTCTTCGGGGTCCGAGTCCCAATCATCGTGACATTGTGTGGGTAGACTGGTTCAGGCGAGGCCGCCTGGCCGCCCACCTTTGCAGTCACTTGACATGGCGAACGAGCATTTTCCATATCCTCAGCTCTGATAAGGCCTGCTATCTATCTATCTATCTATCTATCTATCTATCTATCTATCTATCTATCTATCTATCTATCTATCTATCTAAGCGGCTGACTCTGTTGTTGACCGACAGATCAGTGTGGCTTTTTGCATGTTCTCAACGTATGTGTGTGGCCTGCATACCTCCGGTCCAACAAGTGCAAGCCATCCATTGGATTGTGAAACATATAAGACTGCATCGTTTCTCTGCGCGCCCACGCCGCACTAAACTCCCTTGCCGTATTATTGTCTGGGTTGAGAGGGTTCTTTCCAACTTTAACTGCCTACCTACCTTATCCATGCTTTGGTTCGGTTGGTCGCCAGCCGAGTTGACACTCTCGCCGGTGGCGTCCCCGATCAGCCCGATGTAATGCAACGAGAATATAACGACCGCCTCGTCGGTATGGTGTTGCCAAGATATGTGTGTGTGTGTGTGTGTAAGTATGGATGGGGGTGGACGACAACGGACACGTTTTCTCTTTTTTCCTCGCAGATAACCACTCGTTTGCGCTTATGATACATGGAGAGGAGCATTGAACTAGGCAGATGTCGCCGTATCGCAGCATATCTACCTACATATCTTAGCTGCTTCGCCCACATGGCTCGCAGCCAATCAGTCAGTACATAAAGTACACAAGACAGGGTGTAGTCGTAACTGCCAGTATAATAATGGTAATATAGCTTAGGTCGGTCGTACGACAGCACTGAATAGTGGGGGGATCGATCCTGGGGGCAAAGAACTGGGGCCCCTCAAAGTCAGGCGTCCAGTTGCAGAGTAGATCTGAATGGGATTCGGGAGGGGTGGTAGTGTAAGCCGTTAGCATGGCCGAGGGGCTGTTGGACCGACAATCTCAGCTCTGGACCGAGACGTGCAGCAGCCCGTACTCTAGCAGCATAGCTTAATTGGAGGGGGGGGGGGAGTAATGGGCATGGCATGGCAGGGGACCTCTGAAATATTTCCAGCCTATTCTGAACAATGGCGAATTGTCAGCAAAGTGGCGCCATTACCGTCTAGAGAAAGCTCTGTCATGCAAGCACCAAGAAGCCGTTTCCTCCCTGAAAACTCAAGAAAGTACTTGCTTGCATTCACGCTGGTAGGAGCCGTGGATGTCTGGCTATCAGCCCCGCCAGGAAGGTAGGTACTGAACCTTACACGCATCTTCATCTTCAGCTCAGGCACACACACCAATACCAAGACCAACAACACCCACAGCTCGAGTCGCCTCTTCGTTGGGACCAATTAGGTTCGGGCAATGCTGTTCATGTTCACGTTGGATTTAGCCTTGGAAAAGATGCCTTTTTCGTCCGCTTCGTCATGTGTCTAAAGGATGATTACACTCGGCACATCTTCTCAGGCCACACAGCAGTCTCGTGCTCCCCTCCCCCCCACAGACACACAGGGTTCTACACATCTGAGTAATAACTCCGGTTGATGAAATCCATAGCACATGTCCATACGTAACTAGATAGGGAGATAGTTCAGGCCAGGAGGGGCGGTCGTGCTCTTATTTCTATATGGACTTACATGAATCAAAACAACATGTGCCTGGAAATGGACATTATTCACACCCACCCACTCGTTCGTTTCGTATCCGTACCTAATTACCTAAAAGAGCAACAAGACGGTCTTTTCCCAATCAAATCCGTTTACGAAGACCCGGTGTCCAATGGCAAGTCGGCCGTGGCTTACTGAGTTGGGATTGCCGCTCAGATCCCATTGGGGCCCGGCTTGTCGTTTCGCGAACAATGGGAGCTCAACATGTATAGAATCAGAGTTTGGGGCTCCATCCTGGGCAGAGGCTGTTCTTGGCAGGGCTACAGGGGGGTGGTAATTTGTTCTTCTTTTTCCCGGCCAATGTTTTGAAGGAAACAAACCAAGCCAGAAACGGGTTGCTGCTCGTCTTCGAATCGGAATATTCATGAGCATGGAAAATATATACTATCTTTATTGTATTATTACTCTATTAAAAAAAAAATACGAAACTAGGCAGGTAATCAAGCATGATGGAGCACCGTCAGCATTAGCAGCAAGCAGCCCCCAGCCAAGCACAACACAGCACAGCGCAGCTCAACCCCAATGGCAGCCCCCAGCACGGAAGCGAACAGAGGTCCTGCAGCAACGCATCCGCACGCATCCCGAGTGCCTGGGGCGACTGTGCGAAAGATAATAGATCAAACGCAAACGCTAAAGCAGAATCAGCATCAAAATGTAAGTTGCGTACCCTCAGGTACATGCGGGCAGGCACAGTACGTACCGACGATATCAATCAAATGGATCAATGGATGGCCGCTATGAAAGCCTCCCGCATTTTGTGCTCGGGTTCAGTTCAATGTTGTGTTGTACCTACTACGTACATGACTTACTCACAAGAGTATCTCTCTATCAGCAACGCCGCCAACCGCTTCTTTATTAAGAGACAGGGCACTCCTCCATTCCATCCTATCATCGCTCTCTGCCTATGATGCCACTTTTTTGACGCGGCTTCTTACATGTTCGCTTTGGCTTGTTGATTTCACCTGTCGTTCGCTCGTAATCCCTTTGCATCTCATCTTCTAGCTTTCGCCCACACTTGCTCGACTTACATCGAATCCTTCAACGACACTCACGGATGCCGAGAAGAAACTGGACCATCGTAACCACTTGCACGTAAATACTACTCACGGTACTCAACATGGTCGTCTATTGTGCCTACTGCGGCAAGCAGTTCACTCGGAAGGTATGCAGATCTTATTCGTCCTTGTGGCCATGTCATCCCCATCTTGTTGACACGAGTTTTCTCTCTCTAGGAGCATCTTGAACGCCATATACCAAATCACACCAACGTCAAGCCGCATCGTTGCCAGAGCTGTCAGCTCTCATTCGCACGAAGGGACCTTCTTCAACGTGCGTAATCCCCTGGAAAAGCCTGCCCAGTATATGAGGGTATATGAGAGCAGCACAGTTAACTTAAATATACAGGCCACTTCTCTACTTACCATGAACAACCGGCTCTGGATACCAACCCGGGAGCGCCCCCTACGGTTGTCGGGAAACAACCCATTGCTTGTCTGAACTGCGCACAGGCGAAGGTAACTTAAGACCTTTGGACACAAAATCGGCAACAGATACTGACTGACTGGACGACGCGAGTAGACAGGCTGTGATAAACGAGTGCCCTGTGCTCGGTGTGCCGACAAAGGCTTACCTTGCGCGGCGAGGTTCGCCAGACGGTAAGCTGCAACAATCTAGCCTCTCGCCGAACAAGATATCTCCCAGATAGAACTAATTCGAGAGTCGATTATCAGGTCTTCCAAGGCGGCCTTGCGAGCTGCGGCGGCTTTACAGAACCAGCCGCCCGTACCGCAAGCCACAGCAACCACTACGATGAATCCAGCATTCATGGACCTCGATGGTGGCATGAAACAAGAGTCTATAGCAAAGTCGATGGTGTCTTCCGATGCCATCAACACCATAGACCCGAGGATACAGCAGGGCGAGAGCCCTCACAACAAGAACAACTCGCCAGCGAATTCCCACCCAGGCACCGAGAGCAACTTCCCATCCCCATCCACCAAAGTCGACTTGGATGAGCTTATGCTGGGCAGCGACTTCCTCCACCAAGACCATAACTACAGCGACATGCTTGTTTGGCCGGGGATACTCATTGGACCTCGACATGTACTCGACAACCAATGTACCGCTGGGGACAGCTGATGTATCTATGCCACCTTTTGCCGAGATGAGCGATGCCTCGTCTAACTCAGAACAGATGAGCTCATCAAGGGGCTCTATTCACACACGAAGTACGAGCACCAGCATCATGTCGCATGGCGAATATGAACCGACAGTCAAACCTATAGACGTAGCCGTCTCAAGTCCTAACGACGCCACGGATCTTGAAGTCGTCCTTGCCGCTGAAGCTGCTTGGCCGTTAGCCCGGTGCACTCCGCCAGTGTATTCCGGTACTTGCCCTCGAACCGCCATCGTACACCTCGAGAGCTTGGAACAGAAGAGCAAACAAGAAAATACTTGGGAAACGCTTGAACGTTATCTAGAACAAGTTGACTGGGATGCGACCGATCTTGCCTCGGTGATCCCACTACACTCTAGGACCAGGGACAATATGCTGGCGATTACACAAAGCTTCCTACACAAGGCACTTGAAATACATCGAGGGGGCCACAACGGTTACAGCAAGGACAGATTTTCAGGCCCTGGCCTGGCCACGTTCTTGGTCCTCCCACCCTCTAAAATATTAGAATATTTTCTGCGGAGCTATGTCCGCAGCTTGTCCTTTTTTACTCGTTGGTCTCCACGGGCTGCGTGGATCCCAACGAGATGGTCCAAAACAACAAGGCCTCTACTCTGCTCGTGTTGCTAATGATTGCACAAGGCGCTTCGGTAGTGCCGACTGCTGAAGCCAGAGCCTTGAGTGCAGGACTGGTCGAAACATGTCGCATCAGTCTTTTCGATATCGTGGGTAGCTTGAGCATCCTTTTCTCTGAAAATGCGCTGACTTTGGAATCCCCAGATCGAAAAGGATATCGAGATGTGTGCCGACCCCATCACCGTGCGCTGCTCCCTACTCTTTACCCTCCTTGGGGCCTGGAGCGGTGACAAGTGGTTAAGTAAGTTGATAATGCCCCGATATAGTTGTTGTAAAGGAGTAAGTACTTACTCCTTCGAAAGTGGACATTTCTCTGGGTCAACGAGGCATGTATCTGTCTGTAAGTGAATCCTTGGAACCCAAATCTCTACATATGTCTAACCGACACACAGATGTTGAAGCATGCAGGCATGTTGGATGCGCAACCCGCCATGATACCGAATTTCCACGGCTCGCTCGAGCTGCAGTGGCGAGACTGGTCGGCTCGTGAAACTCAAAACAGGTATGGCCCTTCCAAGCCCCAATCGCCATGCAGAGGGTGCTGTTCTAACGCCACGATAAGATTGGTATACAACTGGGTCATGGTCGACCAGGAACTGAGTCTGTTCCATGATACAGCACCTATACTGAATATCAGCGAGCTGTGCGCCCCGCTACCAGGTCCAGATCTTCTATGGATGTCGGCCAACGCCGAGCAGTGGCAGCAAGCCACGCAGTCCCTTTACGGCTGCACGGCCAATGTCAACCCTCAACTTCTTAACACGCCTTCCCTCAGCCCTTCACTATACGACATCTTCCAGGATTTCTTGCACGAGAATTTGTCAAGAAGACAAAGCACCCTATCTGCCCACCAGCTTCGCCTTTTACTACACCCCTTACAAAGCCTTCTGTGCCATCTAAGGCAGATGTTATCCTGCTTCTCGAACGTACTGAGCACACGCCGCACAGCATCCCGGACGGTAACCAAAGCGTCCACCATGCTGCGTCTTGAGGAGGTCCAGGCCCTTCTACAGTCCTGGTATGAACTGTCCATAGCAGTGTACAACTCCAACCCCAGCTGCTCCGTCAGCAAGACCAATCTGGTCCTATATCATTTGATTTCTCTGAATGCCGTCACCAATTTCCCCGAGATCGAACGATTGGCTCGTCGGGAGGGATTTGACGGATCTTACTGGGAGCTATCTCTGCGGCACAAGCGCTGCATCTATCAGCGCGAAGAATCTATATTTCACTGCGGACAAGTTCTGCGCCTCATCAGGGCGATGTCTGCTGACAGGCGTCCGACATGGTGGAGTGCCGCCCTTTACCGCGCCGCATTGATCCTCTGGACGGATAGCGTTTCTCGTCTAGACCCCAACTTCCAACAGCGGGACGAGGGGAATCTCGTGGCCATCGATCAGGTTACCCCTGAGGACCCGGCCGTCATTGCCTACCTATGGAACGGGGATGGCATTCCAGTACTCTCGCGTGGCGATGGTAGTACCACTAACTTGGACAAGCCAGCTGACGTTCTGCTCTACGCCGCCAAGTTCATTGAAGAGAGCGTCAGCTGCCGCCTCAGCGACGGTATCAGGAGGAAGCTCCTTGCATTGGGTAGTAACTGGAGTATCGATGGGGCTATATCCACCTCGGTCCAGTGATCCGATAATCGCTCTACCTAACTTTACACAATAGCGGTCATGTTCACGTCTGCTATGCACACAATATTTACGCGCCACCACGGCTTTCATCCATGGAGTTCGGAGTTATATTTGATTGTTTGGCGTACAGGCGTTTGGGGGTTTTCTGGTACGGGAATCCGGCTAAGCCCAGCCGGTTGAATCCAGGTCCGTGGGCTTCAGGATTTTTGCTTCTACTGTATATAGGATAGATATATACCTCTTAGATACCACGATAAACCTTTAATTTGCAGGGAATTTGAATACGAATTCCTTCTTCCACCATGGGAGTTGAGTTGTAATATACTTCCTTCAACTTAGATCCCTTACTGATCCCATGACGCCGCCCAACCCCTTTTTTTTGCTCCCAGGGGTTGCTTGGCTACACCAGTGCTTATTAAGTGTACTCGCCATCGTGACTCATGTCGACAACCAGTGCTCGCTTAAGTCCTGGCGATCTTAGAGCTGAAGCCGCGTGGCGATCATTACGATGGCCGTCTGTCTGTATTGGAGTAAAGCAATCGATGTGCAGGTGAACGACACTTGTGATTGGGAAACCGGGATAAATCACACTTGGACAGTGATAACTAGTGGTTAGTAGGCCGTCGGGACTTCTGCGTGTGTGTGTATGTGTGTGTGTGAGATACCATCGGCATGGGATTCTGAGGGAATGATTCGGGCAAGTTGTTACCTATGAGAGTTTCAATAAGATGTTGGAATGCCAACATTTCTTTTCGCTGCCTGCTAGGTTGGCACCGATAAACGTGTAGGTAAGTAAGGTACATGCGTATTTTCGGTAGCACACACACACACACACACAAATGCACCAATATTTTGGCGAACCAATTGGCAATGTAGAATCCTGACGCGGAGTCGTCGAAGTGGCCGGGGATATATTCTGCGGCGGCATGACGACATGACGCCAACTGTCTAGGACTTCTTGGGGTACTTGTGTTTTCTTCTTTCGTCCTCGCTTACTGGATTAGTAGGTGCATATGTAGGGGTAGTGATTAGAAGATATCCACCACCCAAGCATGTATGTCTCATGCAAACCGGAAGTCTAATAAGTCTCAACGTTGTGTTGTTTTCAATGGTTGGTTCGTTTGGGGGTTGTGGCCTGGTATGTATTGGACCCTCATCGGTCCCGTAACACCCACTGATGACCGAAGCCACCTCAGGATCTGCATATCGTGACTTCCATGTTACTTATTCACTGCAGTCGACGCAAGTTGGGTGTAAACGCCCACAATGGGGGCGGCCACTTTCCACGCACCAACAAGTAAGTGAGCGCATTAGCTAAGATGAATATGCTGTTAATGATTTGTCGAAATAACTATTTCTCAAGGTTTCTCTGATAACAGGGAAGGGGATTTCTCCAGATGGACGAGAGGATCAATTGTGGCGGTGTAAGCAGATTTGACGGGATGGAGATCCGATGGATGAGCGAGCCTGTGCGACCAATCTTCGGCTCGGTCAGCCATTATCTCCGACCAACCCCGTCTAAGTCTGCAGAGGACCCTGGGTTTCCTGGTAACACGTCACACACACACATAGCCTCTCTCTAGGGTGTTGTCGAAATCGTCTCTCTTTTCCCATCCAAGAGGCGATATCAGCCACTGGTTACTCCCACCGGTGCGGGCGGTGATGCTGGGTTATGCGCACGCATATGCAATGCGAGGCGAAGCGAGGGCTGTTCACGGTTGGAGGTATGGGACGGTACGGTACAGGCCGAAATAGTGTGTGTGTGGGCGGCGGCTGTCTGGTATGTCTAGCCTGTTTGGGGCCTCTACGCCCCCATGTATGTACCTGTTCGATATGCACATGCATATCTGCGATAGAAAAAGCAAAAAAGAAGGAACTGTTATATGTTACTTGTGAGACCGGTCAAGGCAGGCCCATATCACTGACACTTCGTTGTAAGTCGACGATAGGGTGACTCTGAATCTAGGCAGCAGCACATGGCCGCCCCCGAGATGCCCAATTTTCAGTATGGCTTGCTGCCGTCACGTTGGTTATTGCCCATGGACAACAAATAGCAGGGTCCGATTCAGGGGCCATAAACAACCATCCGCTATGCCGAGGCTCCCGAGCCTGCCATATGCTATGTTCAGGACCCTGACAGTTGCTGCGACACTGTCCGTTAGGAACGAAGTTTGGGTCTTCAAGAACAAGTCTTGCCCCCAACATGCCCATGTCTCCAGGATTTCCATGTTCATCCCAGGGAAAGGGCCTTTTGCCCTGGGTGGGCCATGACACCCAGTGCGGTGATGAGACTGGAATGAACTCACGTATCAGTATTGTGAGTGCAGCTTGTCAGAAAAGAATGCGCATGTAAGTTGAAGGTATACGAGATACCCCTATTTTGGACCCCTATTTTGGCAGAATAGGGGTAGCTCGTACATTTTGCATTTGGTGCAGGCAACGAAAACGAAGGAGCAGTCTCGGTCTCGGTCCACAGCGACTCTTATCACCTTATCAGATATGAAATGCTGAATAACCAAAGTAACTTATGTAAGCATATCCATGCAGAAAAGGCAACAAAAGAAAGATGACTGTGGGATGGGGGAAAGGAACATCCTGCAACTTCTGCCAATTGTGCTGGTCAACCGGATGTCCGATGGGGTGAGGGGAGGCAGGCCTTGGGAAGGTGGGGGGGGGGGGACCAGCAGGATACGCAGGATACGCAGGGGGAGCTGTCGGGCCTCAGCCAATCATGTTGGTGCTTTGACCCTCGATCGTCTCAAAAGGGAAGTAAAGTAGTAAAAGCCAGCCAGCCAGCAGCTAATTTTAGTACAAGCCTGCTATTCACACAGAGGCAAACAAACAAACAAACAAGCTGACTCTGTCCCGGCACTTTATTCGCATTGGCAATCGTGTTATACACTTGCAACTTGTTTGTATTACATCGCATTGCATCGCAACGCAACGCATCGCAGCGCAGCGCAATGCAATAGTAGGTATACGACGGACCCTGCGCCCGGCTCCTTTGCTTGGCGAAAGGGCGCGCTCTCGGGCTCTCCTGTGAGATCCGACCTGTCCCTACGCTGCGGTCCGTCCGTAATTGTCCAGCTAGTCGTCCGACACTTTCCCCAAACATGACACTCGAACTACCGGAGACCCCAAGACACATCCACCGCCCTTCTGCCTTATAAAGGGATTTCGATCTGGTCGACTCTTATGCGTCTCATCCATCTCCACCATCCATCTCCTAAACCGCTCCAACTCGGCACATCATCATCATCATCTCATCCGATATACATCATTAAATACAAGCCTTCAATCCCCCATCATCAAGTCAGAATGGCTCCCTCCGCTACCCAAGACATCCCCTCCACCACCATGGACAGCACCTACACCCAGAACAAGCCGCTTGCCGGCAAGGTGGCCCTGATCACCGGTGCCGGCCGCGGCATCGGCCGGGGCATCGCCATGGAGCTGGGCAAGCGCGGCGCCTCCGTCGTCGTCAACTACGCCAAGAGCTCCTCCGCCGCTGAGGAGGTCGTCTCGGCCTGGGCCAGCTCGGCTCCAAGTCGGTCGCCATGCAGGCCGACATCTCGGTCCCGGCCGAGGTCGCCTCGCTCTTCAAGCGCGCCATGGAGCACTTCGGCCACATCGATATCGTCGTCTCCAACTCGGGCATGGAGGTCTGGTGCGAGGAGACCGAGGTCACCCCGGAGCTCTTCGACCAAGTCTTCAACCTCAACTGCCGTGGCCAGTTCTTCGTCGCCCAGAACGCCCTCAAGCACTGCAGCCGCGGCGGCCGCATCGTCCTGACCTCGTCCATCGCCGCCCAGATGGCCGGCGTCCCCAACCACGCCCTCTACGCCGGCTCCAAGGCCGCCGTCGAGGGCTTCACCCGCTCCTTCGCCGTGGACTGCGGCAAGAAGAACATCACCTGCAACGCCATCGCCCCCGGCGGCATCCAGACCGACATGTTCGACGCCAACTCGTGGCACTACGTCCCCGGCGGCCACGAGGGCATGGACATCAACACCATCAAGGCCGGCCTCGCCAAGCTCTGCCCCCTCGACCGCGTCGGCACCCCCGAGGACATCGGCAAGGCCGTCTACTGCCTTGTCAGCCACGAGGGTGAATGGATCAATGGTAAGTCTCCCCTTTTTTTGCTCCCCACCCCTATTTCAACCACGTGGCATACATCCATATATGCATCCTCAGACGGTCTAAATTAAGCTAACACATAACCCTACCCCCTCGTCTAGGCCAAGTTATCCGATGCTCTGGTGGTGGTGTCTAAGTCTCTCTTGTTGGGTGCACCTGTTGACTTGAGTGAGAGAGTGAGTGAGTGGATGATATACGTGGGTCCTAACCATGATAGGATCCCCCTCTCCGCACATTGGCAAGATGATTGGGTCCTTGGAATTGCAGATAGACATCATTTGAGTTATCGTATCGTGTGAGAACAATAGTAACTCGGAATTCATAAAAAAGACGAAATCAAAAGAAAAAGAAAAGCTTGGTGATCATGGGGACGCTTTGCATCAGTTCTGTGTTTCGTAGACGGATGTTCGGCTGCGAGGATGTGTACATGTTGTGTACATGTCGGATTCTTTTTCCACGCAAGAATATCCTTCTCGGCGCCTGTCTTTTCACCTTCTGCTTGATGCTATTTGTAGTGATTCTGGCCTATCGTTGATGATTGTCATGCCTGGAAGCGGTTTCCTGCTCGACGTCGGCATACACTGCCTCGCATTTTCCTGCTCTTCTTATGGCTTCTTGCTTCTTGCGCCATGCACAAGAGTTGATCGCCCTTCAATTCATATGTTATCGCTTGGCCCACATGTCATCACCCACGATACGTCGGGCGCTAAGCCAGTGGTGTCCAGTATAATAAGTAGCATGAATCTCAATCACATAGCGAACTACGTGAGGTACCCCGCGATGAATTCCACACCCACACCCACCCAGTTGTTACTGAGGATCCCGGGACTAGTCTGCAAGCGGGTGCAGCCAATAGCCCTATAAGGCCTTCATGCACGCCATTCCCTTGAGCCCAATAGGAGGGAGAGGTCGGTTTAGGTCCCCGGCTCGCCCCAGTCAGTGCTCGTCAGCGAGGGTGTGGAGCAGAGCCTTATCCCCGTGCCCAGCCCATGTGCCCCCCTCCAATCGTTGCGAGTGACTGGTGAGAATAATATCTGGATAGGTTCGCCACGTGTTGTGGGCATGTCGTGACACCGCCAAGAAAAAGAAAATACCGAGGCAAGTGGCATTCAGCCAAACCAGTGAAGAATCAGCTTGTCCGTAGAGCCGTGTTGGCAAATTCGGAAGTCCGTCGCCTTCCCATCAGTTAGCTCTGCTCCTCTTGGCCAGATCCTGGTACTGAGATGGGACGGTCGATCACTCTGCGTTGGACCAACATGATCTTGCGAGCATGTGAAGCTCTAGTAAGCAATCAACAGTAGCTCTCCGCTATCAGTCAGCTTACTCGGGAATCCTGTCGTGTAGCTCTGTTCTATAGTTAGGTTGCGCTTTTGGTCTTGAACCTTCAAACTTATTAGCAGCCTTGGTCTGTTCTATTACTCGGTCAGCAAACGCTATCACTCACGACTAAGGGGTAATGTGTTGTCCAGCAGCACAAGAGTCTATGCTGTAAAAAAAGTGTGACTCTAAAACAATATTGCCCGTGGACAAGTCCGCTTGTGGAAGTGATAGCTATCTGGATACCGGTTCCCTGTGACGCATTAAGATGCCATTTTGGTACCGAAAATGGGAGCACGTAAAAGCACGTTCACGCACCCGGTTGCTGCGAGTCGGGATCGGGGGAGTCTCAAGAAACTCCTCTAATAGGCTAGGAGGAGGAGGAGCAAGGATAGGAAGCAAAATCTCCGTTTGGTCGCCATCTGCGACCAAGCTATATCGGAGTTGCCCATCACCCGGTCAAGCGGGCGATTGCATCTGCGGACTGGGCGATGGCATATGTCAATGCAGAGTCGACATGAGTTTATCTCAACTAGTTGCAGCGTTACCATCTTGTCACAAACAAGCTATTTCAACCATGCTGCAAAGAGCGTATAATAAGATGTAGGAAAAGATAGAGCTGCATGTAGTTCAGTGCAAGTGTCCACTTGGGGATGTTTCTTGTAGGCCGATCCTGAATATGCTCTTGAACCCCAAAGGTCATTTCCAGCCCATCAAGCTCTACAACCGCCACTTGTGTTACCGGTTCCTTATCACAGGTGGTGTCTGCGTGACAGTGGCCACGACGCCGCCGGGCGGTGAAATTGAGGCGCCAAATTGCGAGACAGTACTGCAGCTGTGAAGTTGTCCAACCCTAAAGGCCCGAATAGCGGATCCAGGCTCACAGGAACAAAGAATCGATTCGTGGGGGTTTTCTTGCCATGGGGAGATCCGGCACTTTTGTGATACCCTGGGAGAGCTACATGCCTGCCCATACGGATCTGTGGGCCGGCTGCTTGCCTGTTTGCAAATCGTGGCCGGCATCTAGAACATGGACTTGAGCATGGACTGGAGCAAAATGTAACGTGTCCACCGAACGTTTTGGAAGCATTGCCTGGAAGTAGTGGTGATATATTTGCTCAAAGGCGTCGCAGCTGCTTTCAGTTATCGGGAGCGGGCTGATGATGCCAGCAGTTCCGGTTGGCGTTTGCCTGCCAGCTCTAAGAGATGCACACTGGAGGATGATACTTGCTTGAAGAGCCCTGGTGCTTCCAATCAGGCGACTCCTGGTTCCGGGAAGAAAGCTGACCTTCATGACTCCAGTATGCACCGGAGGGATGTTTGTGCAAGGAACCGGAAACCAACCCCGTAGGCGTGGGGACCAGGAAACGACGATGGTCTCCGACAGCTCCGTGACCGTGGTGGCTGAGGGTGGGGGACAGTGTGGTGCAGGCTGCTGAAGCGAAGACGGCGAGGGCAGCCGACGGTTCCGTCAGTGGGCGTTTTTAGTGGCGCTCGAGCAAATGCCCGTTTGTCTTCTGTGCATTTGCCGTTCAACCTTCAGCCAAGGTGAGCGCTGCTGCAGCAGCAGCCGCAAGCCGCAAGCCACAAGCCACAAGCCAGCGCAACGCAGTTTTATCGATGACGGAATTACCTTGGCTGGTTGATAGGCTTGGTTCGTTCCAGGGCTCTGATTATACGGTGGTCAGCTGCTGCTGTTCATTCGTCGGGCGAACATGTTGCATACAAGCACACACCGGAATCGCGCCACTCCATCCGTTAGAGAGGGAGGAGGATGGGGGAGGTCAAGGGTCAAGAATCATGAGGCGTAGTCGTGGTGGGCATCCGACGAGGCGAGGCGAGACGAGACGAGACGAGGTGGGGTGGGGTGGGATGGAAGCCGCTCGCTGGGCACCTGCCCGCACATTCCATCCCAAAGTACGTGCTTGCCTATGATATCGGTTAGGTATGTAGGTAAGCTCCAGCAGAGCCTGGGCGTTATCCGCCAGCTGCCACGCGTTTCAACAGGAATAGAACAAGCTGGCTAGCTCGTATGGTTGGCCAATGATTAGGTAGGCAGGCAAATACGGTTTACTCCAATACTTCATTCAAGTTATTTTTATCTCTATAACGGAGTAGAATATAGGAATACCTAACTGCCCACGTACGATAGACCGTGGGTGTCATGTACCTAGGTTACGTCTTACTCACGCCCAGCCAGCTGGTCCAGCTCTGAGGCAACTCGATATATTGGGCAACTCAAACTCGATTTGCTTACTGACGCTGCATGCTAATCTGGCTAAACCACATCAGCATGCTTTGACCGCGAGTCCACCACAGCCCAATTGCCTAAAAAAAAATACCTGTACTCAGCTACGTCACTGTCACTCTTGTTTCTATTCGAGAACCCCTCTGTCTGTGGCGGAAAGCTATGAAGTGCGCGAGACCGCAAGGATATGGATCATGGTGGCGGAGTGGGTGGCTAGTCGACCGGTCAGATCTAACCAGGTAGGTAAGCTTATCAGAAAGACGTCGACACCATCGTTACATCGCTCTAATGCTTGTAAGAGAATTCAGGGGCGGTGTTACATCACCTCCCATGAGTTGAACAACATGCGGAACTCCGTATCATCATGGGACACCCACAAAGGCGTCTTCAGGTAAACATGCTGTATATTCTTGCGATATCTCTCGGCAATCACTTTGCCTATATGACTGTAAAATGCAAATCAGAAACCTGTGTGCCGTATTTATTTAGTAATCTAACGAAATGATGCAGATACAAGGCCGTGACCCCTCCATATAAAATCCGAGTGTCCTTATGTGATGTGGTGGCACACAAGAATGTTGAGTGAATGCGTCTGTGAGCTTGCCTCCTATGTAGCATCAGCACCAGCAATAAAAATGAGGCATCACATCGTTGCCAAAAGCAACATCTAGATGGCCGTTTCAACCCACCCGAAGCCAAAATTCCTCTTTCGCGGGCCCTTGCTTGCTTCGCTAATAGAACCACGTTCTCTGAAACACTCACCAAAATGAATCCTTTTTCCCCAAGGCGCCGTACTCGCTTCGCTATGATTTGCAATGAATGACGATTGCAAGCTGGTCCCATCACCAGCTCGCCTAATGCCGAAATGACCATCTCAGCTGGCTGGGGTTGACTTGTTCTTCTCCTGCGTCCCTGCAAAACCTGCTATACGAATGTCATATCGCCTTTTCTGTGACTGACAAGATCCAGGGTAGATCCGAGCGTGTGCCCAAGATAGCCAAGCATAGCCCGGCTGACTTCAGGATCTTCAGATAGTTCAGAACAGAGGTCGCGAAACGTCGCGTAGACCTCTTCCAACTTACGAAGCTCTCTCGCCAATATTTCGAGCTCCAGCCATCGGCCGTCCTCTCCATTCAAGTGATATACACCCAACGTGAAACCCAAAGGACCACCGGGGCTCCCGTTGTTGGCTACAATGCTCCCGTGTCGAAATAAGTATGGGAAGCATTCTTGTAAAAGGACGTGATTTTCCCCATCACAGTAGCAAGAAGCATAACAGCAGTATGAGTGCCAGAACGGCTCATGCACTTTGAGCATGCCATCATTGCCACGCACCCTTCCACGGCCTTGCGGTTAAGAGAGAGGACTAGGTCAAAGGGAGGGGTGGCTGGGGACGACGCGTTGTGCAAAGCTTGGAGAGACTGTAGGCACACCGTGAAGCACGTGCAAGAGCCCTCATAGATGGTAGAGGAGGAAGATTTGTGGCGAGTGGGCACCGGTCTCATGCTCGGCGTTGCAGTTGGGCTTGGAAAGTAGTTGGAGGACATGCTCGCAGGCGTCGGGATCTGGCTATAAGCCATCATATCGTGGGCGACCGGATCGGGCCAGGCCATGGGAGTAGGCATGGTCATGTCGAATGATTGTGATCGCACATGTGCCCCAGGCATGTGTGCGGCGGAAACAGCGACGTCTCCATATTGGGTGCATGATAAGTCTGTAGGGGGTGTCCACGGCATTGTGTGAGCATACATCTCAGGCGGAGCTGGCATACCATCATGTTCGCCCATGATTCTGTCGTCGACTCCAAGTAACGTCAGCCCTGTCGATATGGAGGGGTTCCTGCTCATGGAACCGTCGACGCTGGTAGGAGGCGTAGCCCAGCCAGAATCGAGCCTGAACATCTGCTCGGAAGATTGGGCAGTGGATGTAGCATACATCATGGCTTTGTCGTCTCCCATGCCGGGTATATCGTTGGGTTCGGTGTTGGAATGTCCATGGTTGTTGTTACTGGCATCTGCTTTGGGTTTGCCAGCACGACTCGACGGCGAGTAACGACACTCGATGCCACACGCAAGACATCGTGAGCAAATAGGCCTGGCCTTGGAGCATTTGACCTTGGCCAGGAAGCATCCATCACACGAGGCGCGAAGACGGGGTTGACGAGCCTTGGCGGGGGAAGCCATTCTGAATGCGATATATGACAGGAATGCTTGCAGTCTGAGACCTAAACCCGGTGTGTAACTACAATGAGCATTGCAGCAGGATGGAGAGCAGTGAGAGGCGGACGGGGTAGTAATAAAGTAGGCCGTATAAGTGAGACCCTCGGAAGGCAGAGGTCGTACAAGGTTTGTGGGGATATAAGACTGGAGGCTAGACGCGAATGAACGATGGAGTGGGCCCCTGTATGCTTAAGGGAAGGGGTGTCATATGTCATTCTTGTATATAAGAGAACCATCGGGGAAAGTAAAGCGAAAGGAAGTTCAGCTTCTCGAAGTGGCAGAGCGTGGTGAAGAGAGGAGGGATAGGCTTGCATCCTCGAGGGTAAAAAAAAAAAGAAGGGATTGCTACTTGGACTGGGAAGGGCCCGGATAGGCAATGCAAACGATAAAACCTGATCTGTCCAAGGGACGAGAGAGGAGGGGCTAGGCCTGCTGCAGGCGGCAGAAAGCTATCTGAGCATATTCCGCTGCTCACGTCCATGGAGAGAGGGCACAGGCAGGGCCAGAAATGGATGGACATGCCCACAGAGGACAGCGGCCCGCAAGGCGGATTTAGGACGAGCTCCACCAAGTCATTCTCGTATGTAGCGTATGTAGCGTGGGTGATGGACGGACAGGGTTGCCAGGATCTAGGATGCCTGTCAGTCAAAGAGCCGCCGAAAACCATGATCTGGGAATTAGTCCGTTGAGGGAAACGGTGAGAAGCATATCCACCAGGCCACCCCAGCGCACATGCCGAGCCTGCGAAATATACGTATGTGGCACTTGCGGATGGATAGCGAGCTATTACACATGGCAGTTGCTCAGACGGCTTGTCTGGAAGCTGAATGAAGCCCGATCTTGCTCATCCGTCGATCCTCACTTGAATTCGAACGCGTGCGGCTATGATGAAGACCGAGCTGGCGTGAACCGGGCTGAGAGAGCGCCCTGATAGACAGAATCGTGTTCAATTCAACTGAGCCCCTTTACACTTTTGCCTTAGAAGCCGCAGAAGAGTCCAAGTAGCGATGGACTTGACTCTGCGGCAGCGAGCCCATGTCAGCCAGCCGGTCAGTTCGGTCAGGTTGTAGAGAGGATAGGGGCAACAGCAAGTGCAGTGCAGTGCTGGTGGACCTTGTGCATGAGAAATAGATATGCATAAAACACTGGAGCTGTAAAGAGGCGGGACAACGGTGTACCTTGTTCAGGAGCCACATTCGAAGCCGATTCCCGTAAGCTTCCTGTGCAATTTGAGTAGGGTCGAGTCGTAAGAGGACAAGGATACCTGTCAGGAGCCCAGATAGTATCAAGGTAGTCGAGGATTTGACAGGGGTCAGCAGATGCGGCCCCATTATCTCTCGCAATGCAGGATGCAGCAAGCAAGTGGAAGGTTCGACCAACCGCATTGCCGCTGACGCTGAGAGACTCCTTCAGTCGGGCACAGAGTTTCAATGTGGGCGGAGGCTCGGACCCGAAATGGTTCAGGCTCAGAGAGGATGAGAGGATCAGTATATGCTAAAGTCCTAAGTGAAAAGACGGGGAGACAAGTCCGGTGGAGAGCTGAATCTTTGTGCAGTAGCACTATCGATCACGTAGACAGTGACGAACAACAGCCTTAGTGATAGGAGCACCTTTCTCGAATGGATGCATTGTATCAGCGACTCTCTGTCGTCTTCCCGTTGTCTGCCTATCTTGGCAATGACACTGAGCGACGTGAGAGCCGGCCGAGTACGGCTTAGTTACCAGGACTTGGATTTCTGTGCGTCCAGGACTGGACTTGACAGAAGTCCATGTTAGATAGAGCCCATCTGTCAATGCCAACGACACTTGAGGTCCGTGATCATGTTCGAGCTGCTTATAGGATGGGGAGGACACTAAGGCACGAGTGGGTGGGAGGTGGATTTTCGGAAAGGAAATATGAGACCAAGAGAAACAGGAAGCCAGGTACTAGGATTTCGAAAATGACCAAGTTAGGCCTAGGCCAGTACATCAATGCAGGTTGATCAGGAACCTTTTCATTCCTATCCTAGGCTAATCCTTATTTTAGCTGTGTGTGGCCTAATCAATCTCACTGATTGATAGGAGGAACCCCACTCGGATCTACGATGTCAAGAGTACATCATATCGTAAGCTAGGTAAGTAGGTAATGTAGGTACATACTACGGCCCGATCACTGCCAGAACGAGCCCTGATCTATATTCATCTCCGAGAACCATAGATGGTGGCTCTTACCTGGGCAACAAAACAACATGGAAGTCCCTAGAGAAGGTTGGCTTCTGCTATCTCTATTTACTTTCCGACTACGCTCACAATGCGCGATCCTTTGCTAGCAGGCAAGCAGATTAGCGCACTCAGGCACAGCCGCTAGCACTTGCACTGGCACTGGCACTGGCACTTGCACTGGCACGGGCGCCCGCGTTAAACGACACTATACTGTCCTTATTAAGCTACCGTTACTAGTGGGCCAGTAATTGAACTTGAATACTTAATATTCCCGGCCGTCCTGTTTGTTCTATTTGTACATCATGAACCTGAATGCGGATCGTTCTATCAACTCCTCGTTGACTAAACACTACGTGTGTGCAGGCATGCTGTCTCCTCCCTTTACTGAGCAATCCCACTAGACATCAGACGTTTGACAGTATTCCCTACCTAGCTACCCACCTACCTACAATTAAGCATTTCGGAGCTCCGTTGCCGCTGGCCAGGGGCTGTGAAGCTAAATTCCGTCAGTACCTACCCGCCGTTGCGACTGCTGCTGCTGCAAATATCGTAAAGACGCGTGTGGGCATTCAGTAGCAAGCCAGCCAACTGCATAATCCAGAATCCACATGCACTCTCACAAATCTGACCCATATCAGCATCAATGACTTGTAAGGTGGCTGATCTCTACATATGCAGACCCTGCTGCCTGTGACGAATCGGCGACCTCGGCTTCCACCTTTTCCATCATTTCCGACTACCTGATAATGTACTTGCCTGCTGACATATATCAATAGTCTCTCGCCCTCTTTTTCAAACCGTTAAACGAGGTCAAGCTTCGCCGCACCCCAATTGGGCCAAGCACTGCGTAACCTTCATGTCTCATGTGTAGATCTACTCTAGACCTTGGAGTGTGCAGCGATCTGAGACCGCCAAGTTGGGTTTAGACTCATGACCACGTAGACTATCGCTATCATCATTGTCATATCATACACCAACTACAATGGCATGGGTAGGGCTTTTGTTGAGCATGCAACCCAGAAAGCTCGCTTGCTTACTCCATCGTATGGTATCCTCCTACCCAATCTTCCGGCTTCCACTCCGCAGGGCCAATCTCCTCAGCCACCAGAGGAAGGCCTCGATTGTTCCGCTTTGAGAACGCCACATATGCGCTGAAGCCTTGCAACACCGTAACAGCGCACCCTCCGATTCGAGTGCAGAATGCAGAATATGGACGCCAAGCGGCGAATGTACTGCACGCCGAGGATATGTTGGCCAGCAGCCTGGTTCGGGTCTCAGGGCCCTTGGACTTATTGATTTCTCTCGTACGGGAGCCTGGAGGTGAGTGGACGGTTACAAGGTGACAGGTGCCCTACAGTTACCAGACCCGCCAGTCAAGGGTGGTTGATTCATTTCTAGCAAAGATCTGCATATAATCCAAAGCTGAACCTTGTGACATGTTGCCAGCTGCTTTGGCTCGACGCCTCACCTGTAGCCAGCAACCTTGTCTTGCTGACAGACAGGCTCGTCCGCCATGACCACTCTGGGGCTCTGGGGTGCCCTCCATCCGTAGCCATTTGTTCGGGTATACGGGTATAAACCACCAAACCGTATTCGTGGGGAAACCAAAAGAAGCCTGTTCACGACGGGGCGACCTCGCTCAGAAAGTGGAATGTGCTGATCATGATAAGGCCCAGCATCAAATCTGGGTTGCGTACGGTCATGTAACCAGCATATGCAATGCAGACTGGCAGGTATGCTGCTTCATTTTACTCCCCTCATGTCATGCATGTAAGCCTGGCGGAACTTTTCAAGTACTTCATGAATCATCAAGCACTGATTGAAGCTCTGGATATGATGAGCCGCACACGCTATACGAACCTTAGGTTTGTGCTTGTGTCCACATCTCATTTCGAGTCATCGAAAAGCGACGAGCCAGTGTTCCCCTAGGGAAGTACTTGGAACTCCCCCGCAATCCCGGGCACCAGGATAAGTATCCGCGGATCTTGGATCTTCGACAGGGTACATAGGCTGGGTAAATATGTAACGAACGATGCTACGCTATTGTGGCACCTTCAGCTACAGATCCAAGTAACAGGGGTCCGAACCCACCTCGCCAAGTTTGATTTTGGATATGTACCGCCTGGCCGGGTGTCATATAGACAGGGCTAGGTCAGCACGCGAGTCGAAGGCTAGCTAGCGAAGAGGTAAATCAGATAAGCATATTTGGTAGGTAGATAGATGATACACAACTAAACGTACATTCATCGGAGAGATTCGGTTTCTGATTCGGGGTCGGGATAATGGCGATAGCCCGTTACACGAAGAGCATGCCGTGGGAAGGGAATACCATTCCAATTTCCAAGGCCAATCGCATGCTAATCCTTGCTTCGCCAGCAAACGACCCGATACTCTGGGAGCGAGATTCGGAACGTTTCCGATTGCGCAATAGGCAAGAACTTTTCGAGGTAGTCGAATTTGTCCAGAGATTCGCTCGACGCTAGACAAAGCCAACTGTCATCTCATCATACTGGACTAATCGGGAGACAAGCCTTGGCCTCCTAGCGACCCCATTGTTTAGACGTGGGCGCCGGCTCGAAAATGATTCTGCCGACGCGAAACCCAGATAGGCCGTAGATGGATGCTGCAAGATTGAAGGCGTAATGATCTCGACACCAGAAAGCATGCGCCACGTCTAGAAATGGCTTGGGAGCAAGGATAAGGCTTGCTGCCTAATGTTCCTGTCCTCCTGTCCTCGACTCCTCGCAGCAATTCAGCCACCACCAATTTAAGCATACGACCTGAAACGTGAGGTCGAGTAGCCTAAGGCAACATTTAGTGGACCCAGAGGAGTAAAGGAATTAAGCTCGTCTTCCCGAGGAATGGGCTTCCAGCAGTGCACTAAGAAATGGCTAGCTTCAATAGAAGAAGCCCTGTTCTTTGCTTCTGATTGATTGGCCAGGCGTCTGCTACTAGTAGCTCGTATCTCTGTCTGCAGGAAGCACCAGAATGAAAGGAAGACAAAAAAGGAAGCAAGTGGGTTGCAGTGAAGGGGAGCGCCTCCACAAGCCGTGCGCCTGTCTCGATTGCCGATTGCCTCTTTTGGCTTCCAGGTGAGGGGGGCAGGCAGGGAGTAGCGGTGGGTTACGCCCCTGGTTAGTTGCACTAATGTGTTACTCCCGCGCGCGTAGAGGCGATGCGGTTCTCCGAACGGGTAACAACAAACAGAGAGGATTCTTCTTCAAGCTGCCACTGCGGGTGGGAGGCCGCATCTATTCCGAAACGACCTCGTTGCGGGCATGGGTACCTAACCCTTCGTTCGGGAAGCTTGACCGACCTCTCCTGCAGTGGGTGACAGGGAACATACACGGACGGGCGCGACGCGTGCGCGCGACATCTTCTGCTTAACCAGATCCAGTTGCTTGCCTCTCCTGTGCGAATTCGGGTTCTCCTGAAGGGAAGAGAACGGCAGAGGGCGGACGAGAGACAGAGAGAGACTAGGGGCAAAAGACGGGCTTCCAAGGGCCAAAGGCTGAATGAAACGATCCGTGTCGTCCGGTTGAATGTGCGAAAAGGATTAGTAGGATATGCACCACGAGAAGAGAGATGCAAAACACTGCCTTTGCATCCCAAAGCTTACGCATGGAAGAGTTTCACGAGAGAGGAAAAAGGCTTCCTAAAGGATGACCTGGCTGCTACCTGAACCGCATGTCGTGTACTTCAAAGAGTTCATTCATGCAGGATAATCAGGTCCTGTTCCACAAAGAACAGAAAGGCTTACACCGGAGGGGAAGATGCTGACATTTCGCCGCCATCAAAAGTCTAGATTTCCGCAGTGCATACACTCCATCCTGTAATCTGCACGTAGTCCTTCAAGATGCGGGCGGCTCCTCATGACTCGTGATACACAAGGTCAGCAACGCGGGTGAGTGTGGGAGGGAAGGACGGAAAGACGGGATTGATACATGTTCCTTACATAGTTCCGGAGTCGACTCCGGGCCGGACTTTTTGGTAAAGACAAAGAATCCGACCAGTGGGTTCGACGGAGGGGTGTTGGTGGTTTGTGTCTTTGTTCCGCGTGTTCGCGATGTGTGTGATGTATGTATGTGCGACCTTGCCGGCAGCCATATCACATAGTAATGTTGGTGCTACTGGCTAGAACGCTGCAATGCAGCCATGCAGACTTGCGACGGTGTACTAGATTTCCATATCAGGCTTGAGCAGGTAAAGTACATAGATAGTTCGCTATTGCGCTCGCTGCACACCCTGCTTAGAAATGCCACATGCACGTATGTAGCTGATCCCGGTCTCCCAAGAGGTGTCTAGGTTACCTCTTTCCAGAATGCCCAACAGATGGCAAGCTGCATCGGAGATATAATTCGATAAATGCAGGATCCCACCATGCTTTGCTGGGTTTGCCGCATCCCACTTGGAGGGAAAGAAGCGGTCATATACTTGACTTGGCAGTCCTACTAAGAGCTGGCCAGACGGGGCCCTGGAGCCGAAGAAGCAAATACAAATGAACAATAGAGAGTCAGAAGACAGACGGGAGCACAAATGCCTCCTCAGTAACGTAACATAACGTATCCTAACGGCAGGCTCTACCGGAACAAGAGGCCGACGTTCGTTTCAACGGCACCACTACCGGACACAACCCGACCATGGTGATGTCGTTGTCGTTGTTTCTGTTGAGTCGGAGCCAATATGGTGTGTGTGAGTATGTGTTTTGCGATTGCGTAGCTGTTACCGAATAATTACGGTCCATTTCCTATTAGGATTGCTTGGAAGAGCATGCAGCGGGTAGGTAGATGGGGTTGCATGAGAGACATCTCACTCTATCTGGAACGCGTCCTTGCTAACGTTTTCCTTCTTCTCCCCATATAGACTTCTGAGCATGTAGGGAACAGCTGCGGGAGGTTATCTTGTCGGAAGCGAGCGAAGACGGAGCAGGATGTACCCACAAGGGACTAACTGACAGTGCTTGACGTCAGGAGGGGTCATTCAGGGTGATCCCTGTCTATCCTACCATCTGTATCAATATATTTTCTTCTTCGCTTGTTTGTGCACTCGTTGGTTCGGTACCGTAGCCCCCCTGCCCATCCGTCAAGCCGCCGAGAAGCGCCAGCTGGTCGTGCTTGGGTAATGCGTAGCATCATAAGAAGTAAAAGTGAATACGGGGTCAACTCGGCCAGGAAAAGAAAATGCAAAGGCAGCAATGAGAAAAATGCGAATGCAAAAGGGAAAGACTTGCGAACGAACTCCACCGGTTCTCCCGTACAGCATCCAAACATTTTGTTTGGATTTCTCTGAAGATGCCCGTACCTTCCGAGCGACGCCAACATGCGCGCATACACGTACACATGCACATACACACACACACACGCAGCTAGTAGCTAGATCCCATCGTTGTTCGCAACGTGGTGCATCGTTTATGCCTGGTGCAATACCTGGTCACGGGAGGGATGCGGTGTGACCCTTCCTTTCCTAGATGGTCGCTTCAGCTCCCCACGAACAAGCAGTTGGGTTGTGATTTGTGGATATAGCTGTCGATCATTGAGAGTGATGTTGGTGCAAGTAGCATGTGTGGATGGTTGCCGGCACCCGATGTGCGAGGGAGAGAAGAGAGAGCCGGAGGGCAATGTGTGTACATGGAAGCACTCATGCGGTGGGTGTAGTGGTGAGTCACAGATTGAGAATGTCTTGTAGAGGACATACGAGCAGAACATCGGGATAAGGAATCGGAATTAGGAATTGGAATATGGGCGTTGGATTTCGGAAACAGGAGTTGACGACATCGGCCGCGATACTAGAGCCTGCAGCGGAGCAGCAGTATCGAAACAAGCTCGGCTGATCTGCACACCTATTTTCTCTCTCTCTGAGACATGCCTTTGGAGACAATGCATTGGGCCATGCTGGTGTGCAGACTGAAGACGCAGCAACATTCAATAGTTGGCTAGGCTAGGTACGAGTATGCGAGTGGTGCGCAAATGTCTGCTTATGGGTTGCTGCCAGTACCCGACTTGCAGAATTCGTGAAAGAAAGAAATGGGTTGCACAAGGTTACCGGCATCGTACTTGTCATGAGACTGGGCCGCATGTGCTACCATCATGTAGCGGCTACATTGTCAATGACGCCAACGGTGAAGAAATTTCGTCTTCACGTGGATATCGCGATAAAATAACGTCCTCCTATGTGGGTGGCATGAGGCAGTCGCAACATAATACAGCTGGAGGCAGTAGTAGGAGTCCTGGATAATAGAATATACCAGATATATAAACGTATCCTGCGACAGTCACAAAGAACGAACACGGCATAAGTGAGCTGTGGTATAAACCAGAAAGGTATTGGTATATTATCTATATAAGTGCCGAATAACGCAGTACGAGCAGCCAGCCCGATACATCAATCTAAGAAAGGAAATAAAACAAGCCATGATAAGCCTATGCTGTAAAGGAGCGCCGCCATGTTCCAGACCTGATTACCCAACAGATGAAATACAAAGAGTGCTTGACTATCATATACATATCGTGAAAAGGAAAGGTAAAAATGAGTGTAAGTGGCTTAGTTCTTCATGCCCTCTCGCATGAAGTCACCAAGCTGCTTGGCCAGTTCGCCGTGCATCATCGAGAAGTGGTTGCCAGGCATGTGGCGGAACTCCATCTTGCCAACGTCAAGGTATTCATCCCAACGGTTGGGACCGAAGTCGTCTCGGTTGTCGAGAAGGAAGAGAGCGTGGCCGGTTGGGTAGGGGTCTGGACGCGGGTCGGTGGGGAACTTGCACACACCATCTTCGCACCAGATGGCGGTGACCTTGGGGCACTTCTTCTTAGCGATAGGTTCCGCCGTGTAGTTGGACAGAGCAGTGACCGAGGCAGCGAAGTGAGGAAGGAGCCACTCGGGGATTTTCTTGGCTTCGGCTGAATCACCCTCACCAAGCAGTCCGATTGACGCAAACCACGCGTGGAGACCAGCAGGCAAAGGCTCTATCGTGATGGGGCAGGGTGCGTCGATGATGATGAGGTTGGAAACTTCCTCGTTGGCCTTGGTAAGTTGGTTGACAATTTCGTAGGCAATGACACCTCCGGCACTCCAGCCAGCGACAGCATAGGGTCCCTTGGGCTGGCGGCGCTTCATCTCGGTGATGAACTTGGTCGCCATGCCGTACACGCCACACTTGTACTCCTCGGGAGTCTTCATGAAGGGGGAGAACATGCCCCAGACTGCCACATCGGGACCGACTTCGGAAATTTCCGTGTATGAAGTAGCGCTACCACTTCCGTCAGGGATCATGAACAGCTGCTTAGTAGCGGTACGATGGTTGCCCTGAAGGAGGACAGATGTGGCTTTGCGGTGAGGGTAGCTGTCAACCATGGTGGATTGACTCTTGACCACCTCCTGAGACTGAGCAATAGGCTTTGGGGCCGTGGGCGCAGCAGGCTTCGAGGCAGCGATGCGCTTAGGCTTATCCTCGATGCCGAGTGCTTTCTCGATATCCTTGAGGGAGGGGTTGTGGCCGAGGAGGTCTGCAGGGATGCTCAGACCGGTCTTCTCACGGAGGATACCCAAGATGGACAGACTCATGAGCGAGTCCATGCCAAGGGCCGCCAGGTCAGGGGCAGCAATGATCTCTTCGACCTCAACACCCATTTCGGCGCTGATAGTGTTACGGACAATGTCCTGAAGATCGCTGACATTAGAGTCACCGGAGGCGTCGCCCTTGACCGAGCCCTTTTCGCTCTCATCAGGTGGGGTTGTCACGTCAGAGTCCGTCTCCAGGTCGGCAGCCTCGGAAGAGCCACTAGAGTCAGTCGATTCCTCAGCGGTGGCAGAGCCGGCAGTCTCGAACTGAACAAGGAATGACTTGAAGGCGCCGACGGTCGCGTAGTCGTTGAAAGCGTGAGAATCGACATTCAGCTCAAGCTCTTCACGGAGGCGTCCACTGATGGTAAGTCCCATCAGAGAATCCACACCAAGATCTGAGAAGGCAATGTTATCGGCTAGCTCATCGTGACTGACACCGGTCTCCTTGGCAACAATGTCCATGACTTGAGCGACGACCGAGGTCTTGCTCAGCTTCTTGTTGACTGCTGGCAGGTTGGACGATGTGACTTGCTTCTTCTCCTTGGTTGGGGCCTTTGCAGCGTGCTTGGCAGCGACTGGTGCAGCTCGAGCAGGAGCGGCACCAGCGGCAGCAGCACCTTGAGGCGGAAGGACGATGTTAAGAACTTTGCGTGGGATAGCCTGGAAGCGGACGTCGCCAGCAACACCAATGAGCTTCTCGCCATCAAAAATGTAGGCATCACCAGACATCATCTTAGTGCCCTTGATGTTCTGCATCCTGATATATGTCTGATACGTCTTGGTAGCTGAAAGTCTCTCAGCGAAGCGCATGGATCCCCATCCGTGAGAGATGTAAACTTGCTCCCGCGAATCGATGGCGTCTGAACCGTTCAGGATGAAACCTGAGATGTGGCAGACGCTATCGATCCAGTAGGGTGCAGTGTGGAAGGTACCATCCTCAGGACTGGTCTGGAAGACTACCTTCGCAGTAGCCTCGCAGGTGGCACTGTCAAGGATAACCGACTCCATACCTCTGTAACGTTGATCGTAATCGACGAGAGCTGCAAAGAGCTTGTAGGCAAGACCACGGCCAATCTTGGAGGCATCGCCACGCTGCTCAGCTGCCTTAAGAGCCTCGACGCGGGACTTGATGAGGTAGCTGACGCGATCAAATTCGCCCAGCCACTCGTCATTGTTGCCGAAGTACACCTTACAGATGGCGTGCTCTGCCTTCTGGGCACCCTCTCCGGTGGTCCAAGTCAGATCAGCATAGCCTTGGGCAGCATCTGCCTTGACGCTCATGCGGAGTATCTGGCTCTTGGCTTTGGTGTCAAAAATGAGTGTCTTAGGAACCTCCATGTGGCTGACGTTGCACCCGATGTTCTCGACATCGGGTCGCAACAATTTATACGCATACTCGCAAGCTGTGATTGCCATATCTCCATAGAGAGATGATGGAGTCAAAGCAGTGCCGTTGACAAGGTGGCCAGAGCAGACCTTTCGAAGATCCTCTCGAGTCATCTCGGACTCGCATTCCAGAATGGCGATGTCGCCCTTGACCTCTTCTTTAGTGATCTTCTGGACCGTAGTGGTAGAAAGAGCTGGCTTGGGTGGTTCGATAGCCTTCATACTTGCAGCCGGGAGAGCACCACGGTTCTTGGTCAAGCACCAGTCACCGGTGTACTGAAGCCAGTAGTTCTTGTAGTCAAACGAATACGTTGGCATATCCGCCATGCGAACAGATTGGTCGAAGTCTCTGTGGAACTCATTCCAGTCAAGATTAAGACCAGCCGAGTGAAGGGTGCAAAGGCTGGCACTCAAAGTCTTGTAGGTAGGCTCATTGCGGCGCAATGTAGGCACCGCAATGGTTGTTGCACCAAATGCAGCCTTGACCATGTTAGCGCAGACTGGGTGAGGCCCAACCTCCAACCAAACTGTCTTCTCGTCGATAATGCCAGACTTCTGGGCAGAAACAAGACCGCCCAAGAAATCGACAGCCTCGCGAGCATGGTCGCGAAGGTACTTCGGGTTGATCGGCTCGCCATCAACAAGCTTGCCAAGCAGGGGCGAGATTATGGGAATCTTGGGAGATCCAAAGCGGACTGAACGAGCCAGGTTCTCGAAATCATCCATAATCGGCTCGACTTGGGCCGAGTGGAAGGCGAACGGAACCTTGAGCTGCGTACACTTGAAGCCAGCAGCACCGAGCTGCTCAGCAATCTCGGCCACTTCGATAGATGTTCCACTCAGGACAGTCTCCCTAGGACCGTTGACGCATGCGACGTTGGTTGTGGCACCGCGAACACCCAATGCTTCAGTGACTACCTCACGGGACCCCTGGACAGCAAGCATGGCGTGTGTGCCTGCAGTGCACTTCTCCACCAGGAGCTGCGCGCGAGCACCCACGAGGTAAATGGCATCGCTTGCCGAGAGGACTCCAGCCACATTGAGAGCAGCGTATTCACCAAGACTGTGGCCAAGGACCACACCGGGCTGAATCCCCCAGGAAGCCCAAAGCTTGGCCAAGGCCATCTCGAAAGATGCAAGACCAAGCTGAACCACAACAGGTGACAGCTTCTGGACCTCTGGCTCACTACCATCAATGAGGGGTAAGAATGAAGGGAACCCATGAATCTGTGCTAGTTGGTCGTACTCGTTGATTGCAGCCTTAAAGACGGAGTAGTGGGCATACAGTTCCTTGCCCAGCCCAGCGTAATGCGAACCTTGACCTGTGAACATGAAAGCAACCTTGGGTTGTTCTGGCGAGACGGGGACAAAGTTCGACTTCAAGCGTTCCTTAATGGCTTGTGCGGCGTCCGCCGAGCTGCTAGCAGCTACATTCATGCGCCAATAGTGCTGGATCTTACGTGCAGTTGTAGTGTAAGCAACATCGCAGATCGGAGTCGAGGGGTTCTCTTCAATGAACCGGACCAGGTTCTCGGCATTGCGGATCATGGCAGACTTCGACTTGGCAGTGACGGTAACAACATGGACACTGCGAGGATCGGCAGCAGCCGCGGGGTACTTCCGTCCATCCTCGATCAGGAGGCCGGTGTTACCACCAGCGGCACTGAAATTGTTGACGAAGACCCTGCGCGGCTTCCCATCCTTGCGCTGGAATGGAGTCTTGTGGAATGCGATGTTGACGCCTCTGTCACCAAGATCCTTGGGGAAGGTCTTATTGATCTCCCCTTAATGCCAATGTGGGGGGGAATGGCGTTCTTCTTCAACATAAGCAGGACCTTGGTCAAGGCAGTAACACCCGAGGCTGCTTCTCCGTGACCAACATTCGACTTCACAGCACCCAAGTAAAGTGGTCGATCGGCAGCTCGGTGTCGTTCGGCGGGTGCGAAGACATTGGTGACAGAAACCATTTCAGTGCCGTCACCGGCTTGTGTACCAGTTCCGTGCATCTCAACGTAGTCAACATCGTGAGGGTCCACACCTGCCTCGTCGAGAATAGATCGAGATAGAATAGATTGTGTAGGACCGTGAGGATGGGTGATGGAGATGGCATCGGCCGAGTGGTTGGTTGCGGAGCCGAGAATGACGGCAAGGATGTTGTCCTTATCCAGCAGGGCATCATCGAGACGCTTCACCACAATGGAGGCGCAAGCGTCAGCGCGACAGTATCCATCAGCATCGTTGTCGAAAGTATTACAGTTGCCCTTCTTCGACAAGAACTGACCGCGACTCAGACCAGCAAAAATATCCGAGTTGGTCATGCACGAGAGACCGCCGATGATGGCAGTGTCGCAATCCTTCACCCACAGCGAAGTGCAAGCGACTTGGAGTGCAGCCGCGCTGGAGGAGCACGCTGTATCGATACTGAGACTGGGCCCGCTGAAGCCCATGTGGTAGTTGATTCTGCCGGGACCGAAGGCACGGACACCACCTGTGATATAGTACGTGTCCACCTCCTGGGCCGCGTTAATCTCTCGCCAATCATCAGATGTCTGACCGTAGAATGTACCAATACGATCCAAACGAGTGGACGGCGTACGGTTTGGCACGTATCCTGACATCTCGAGCGCTTCATAAGCGGTGGTCAAAGCCATACGCTGCATGGGATCGGTCTGGAATGCCTCGCGAGGAGACATGTTGAAAAACCTCGGGTCAAAGTGACCCGGGTCCTTGATCCAGCAACCGTAAGGAGTATGACTGGTGTTGACGGCCTTCCCAGTCGGGTCAACGTGGCTGTCGACCGGGAATCGATCGGCAGGGACGACACGATGAGCGTCAATGCCCTTCTCCAGCAACTCCCAGAATGCTTCGACACTGGCAGAGTCGGGGAAGCGGCCGGCCATACCGACGATGGCCAACTTGCACTTTCCGGTTGTTCCATGGTTACCGATGCTGGCTGAGTTGCTCTCCCGCGAGATTGTCGGAGGGTTACGTAGCACCACCTCGAGCTGTGTCTGTGTCTTCAACAGATTGGCCAGCGTGCCAGCAGCTTGCGTAGGGCCATATGGAATGACTAGGGCCCGAGTGCCCTTGAAACCACGTGCATGTCCGATGCTACCGCTCAGAGCCTTGTGGAAAAGAAGTGGCTCATTCAAGATCTCCCAAACCACTGCTTTCAAAAGTGATTTCGTGTCGGTCTCTGTGAACGAGGCGCCTGTCACACAGGACATGACCGAGCTTCGCGGTTTCGAATCTGCCAGCGCAGCTGACACAGAATCGTCATTAAGGCGAAGAATGGCGTCCAAGTCCGCCGTTGCATGCAGGTGAGAAGCATGGTAGGGACCGTACACGGGTATAGCTGTCGGTCTCGAATCGAACAAGTCTTTGCTGAAGAGAGACTTCAATGTAGCCGGCGGACCAGAAACCGCAATGTTGCTAGCCGAGACAGCACTCACGTAAGCGTGAGAAGCTTGTGAAATTCCCTGTTCTATCAGTGAGCAAATATGAAGAAAGCCTTCGGTGAAGATGAAATCCTTACCTCAGACTTGTGGAAGTCATCGAGGATCGACTTGGCAGTAGACTCCTTGGCTCCAGGGACAACGTATGTCCAGCTCTCCGACTTTCCAGACGAGGGGCTTAGCCGTTCTGCTAATGAGGCAACATGTGATCCAACTCTGTATGCCATCAAGACGACCTGGACGGCGATAGGAAGGAGCGACGAGAGAGAGGGACTCGACGCGATGGCGCTGGCAGCGAAAAGGCCTGTGCAAAGACCGGAGAGGTAAGTATTCTCCGGCTCTGTGGCATCTTGGTATTCCTTCTCGGAACGGCTATGCGGGGGTTAGCGGAATCACACTTCTCAAGCTGGTTAGGTCTGCATACTCTATGTAATGAGCGAGTTGTGCGACACATAGCAGGGCGCTATCAATCCCCGGGTACTTGATGCTCTGGGCATAATACCGCTCGTTTAATTGGCGGAGAGTCCGGAACATGGGTATCTTTGTCCTCTCTACCCGAGGCAGCTGTTCAACCTCCAACCTCAGCGCTTCGCCCGATGCCTCAAGGAAAGCCTTGGACAGAACGCTCGGGTTCCCTAGTCGGTAGAAGTCGGCAAGAAAGCCATGTGTGTCGAGGGACTGGTCCCCGAAAAGGAGAAATGCCATCTGGTCCGCCATTGTGATTGTTGAGACGGTTGTGGTTGTTATCCCGGCAGTATATGGATAAGATCTTCTGAACTTAGCAAAGGTCGTCGAGGCATCACTTATATACATAACGAACATGGCCCGGAGACAGGGCAGTAAAAGAAAGGTACAGCAATGGTCAGTGCCACCTTGCTAAGCAATCCATGACAAGACTCTCTCTCTACCCGCACATCTAGGCTAAGATCCAAGGGGGGTGTGCAGGTGAGAACAGAGAACAGACACCCCCAGGATCCCTACCTTCAGTTGGACCGGGGGGTCAGATGTCCGGCATGGGTTGCCTTTCGGTGACCGAAGACTGATGAACGATAACCATGGCATTTCCGTTTTGGGGAACGAATACGTGCAGTGAAAACTGGCAGCCCTGGCTAATGGCACAGCCGAGTACTTGCCGAGAGGAATGTATAGTCTCGTGGGCTCGTAACAGACACACGGAGACTCGTGACGTCGTACAAGCCCCGGCCACAGCCCGCACCCAGACATTTCACACAGGTTTATTAGAGCGGCACGTATAGATTGCTCCTGCAGTCGGTACCTGAAAAGCGGCTCCCAGCGTCGGGAGACGGTACCGCTTTCAGGCGAGGAGGAATAGGCCAGCGCCAAATCGAGGTTCACGTTTGGCCCAGGTATGGGACTGCTTGTACGTATTCGACAAGACCGACTGACACCTAAGTCACAGCGATTTGAAACTACGCACAGTAAATTAGACTTGGGATTGATCGGATGCTGAATGTTTCTGTTGGTGATCGTCCCCGTTTCAGTAAGTAGACGGTGGGTGTCCACGGCCGTTGGGGAACTCCGCGACCAGGGCCGCGGCGCACAACAACAAAGTGGATCTTACGCAACCATCAGCTCGATATCAGCACGATGAGAAATGAGGAGAGGGGGGTGCGTAGGAGGAAAAAAAGAAACAAGGTACTGTTAGTCCCAACGTATGCCTTGAGGAACTGTAAATAGAAAGTCTGATCTCACTTTTCTGCGGTGGGACTGTCCGTACATATGGTGAGGAAAGAGAGAGAGCGCGTCCGACCCAGGGCGCTTCGGCGGAATGAAGTGAGAATAGACTTTCACCCAGTAGGGTGGAACTCAGCTAGCGATCGTGATAATGCAGAGTACTTATTCGAATAATGCAATATAGCGTAGTATAGCATTGTTCAGATAATGTGCTATGACCGGACCGCACTTACCTCGAATATTCGCATCAGTCGTGACAGGCCGGTGCTCCCAGCCACATTTATTAGTATTTCGGACAACAACGAGATCTCCCTGATCGGATGTTTGGAATTGCGAACACAAATAACGCACTATACTATTATGCCAATTATGGTGAATCGACATAATAGCATTATGTGCATATAATAGCATTATGTGCATAGAATAGCATTATGTGCATATAATAGCATTATGTGCATAGAATAGGTTGGAGATCGCTAGGCTCAGCAGGCTTCTAGCAAAATGAACAGACTCCCGTACTCCATCCTCTCGCCTGGATACTCTTTCCTTTTCTCGCATCCATGTCTGGGATTTGAGCCTTGCGGATCAGTAATAAGAGTGGATATGTGGGCCTCACTCTCACTCTTGCCCTTTCTCTTTTTGGATTGTCGACTCAATCCAAATCGAAAGCCTTTTCGTTCAAATGAGGCATAGGCGTATCAAGAAAAGCATGTCACGGGATGAGATTCTTCCTATTTCATCTTTTCTGGGCCTGAATAAAGCCGAGGCCAGTCGATTCGACCTGCTATCGTCGTGTTTGTCTTTGTCGAGGTTGGATGTTGGGCCGTGATTGGATCAAATGGAAATTGGATGAATGTTGAGGCTGCCTGCACCTGGCCGTCGACCCCGAGCCGACTGTCAGCCAGCCGCCAGGTAGAATACAGATACACCACGAAAGTTACCAGCGTGCATTCAAATATAGAGTTCAAGGCGCCAGACGGCTCACGGGCAGATGGCAGGTCCTGGGAGTTACATCGTTCCCTCAGCTGTGCCTATCGGCTAGATCTGGGGCATTACAATTGATCTACATATCCGCAGGTCTCTCTCTGGCGGTCTTGATGCCCGTCTGCCTTCCTGGATACCCGCCTTGGCCTGAATGCGCTGAAGCCACGCGCCATTAGCTGGCGGGATCCGGGCATCATGGCTCGGAGCCTCTCGTAGCCGGCCGCCATAAGCGAATACACTTGGCACCAATCGGCCATTTCTGATGGAAGGTGCCTTGCCGCCCAGGTCACTGTCCGTCCGCCAGGGCCATCAGTGGTAACTTACCGCCGGTATGGATTTGGTGGATATGTCGACAGGGTAGCTGGCAGCAAGGGCAGCCTGCGCAGGACGGATTGATTCACCTCTCATCGCACCAGTGGATTCGTCAACCAATGGTCTTCTCGATTGATTGATTATCAAGCAAGGCAAGTGTAGTAGCACTCCAATGGTGCGCGCATTGCTGTCTTAGATGCGAAAAGCCAAAAAGTCCGTCTCGGGACTATCAGCACATGCCCCCCTCTGCCTTGCTTTGATGTCGTGACCATTTCAACTTTTCTGGAGCTTCGTCCAAGCGATCTGCGGAAGCTGAATGACAACCGGTCCGGCGCTTTTGCCTGCCTATGCCTATCATGCTTTGTTGCGGCATCCACTTACGCGGAAGCCTGACTTCTATGTTAGGTAGGCTTGGTGTCTTGGTGCCATCAGCCTCAGAGCCGCAGGCACACGCACACACACGCACAAACACACCACTCTTGAACACCCATAGCAACCGCATAACCTTAGAGTCCCCCCCCGTCCACCCGCCATCTTGTAAACTGGAGCTTGACGGCTTGCCTCATCCGGGTCATTACCAACGTTGCATCTAGCTGCTAACCTACCGCCCGCCATGGATGCATGTCACATATCCTCGTGGGTTCGGTCGGTCAGTCATAAGCTTCTCATCCTAACGTCGACTCTCAATCCTCCTCTTCTCGCTTACATGCACTTGTCTCAAGTACTGTGGCCTCCTTGACTTTTCACCGACCGCCAGAAGCGCCGAATAAGTCGTCGATGTGACTTGAGTTGCGGTACGTAGTACAGCTACAGCGGCTCTTCAGGTACCCATCCTTCACGGCATAAAGACTGCCCACTAGGCATACAGAGATGGCGTACTGAACCGATGCTCCAAAGCGACCTAACGCTGCGGTCCGCAGCCAATCGGCGCAGCATCATCCAGGATGCCGACGATTGTTCTGGACCAAACAGCCCACCCACCATGGGCCTGTTATGATGCGGGATGCTGCGTGTTCGTTTCCGCGCTTGTGAAGCATGGCAGCGTTTCGGCAGCGTGTGAAACGCGGAAGAAAGAATATGCTTGCATCTCTGGCTTGTGCTTACGCTGTAGAGATGCCCAGGGTTGGGTTATTCTGTCGTCATCTTCAACCGAGCGCCTCGCCGTTCTAGGCTGGCGATCAGATTGATTACTGCCTAGACCGTGTTCTTCAGGTCTCTAGAAGGCAGCAGAAGAACGCGTGATACCCCGGTTCGGTAGCAGCTAATTCAACCGAAAATATAAATCCAAGTAGACCGTCCGTTCGGACTGAAACGACATGTCGGCCACGCGCCGTGGCGCAGTTAGCAGTAGATGGTCCCAATTTCTCATCTAGCTGACGGCTTTTCGGTCTTTCTTTACGGTCCGCGACTCTATTGCTGCTAATAAGTAGCTTCTGTCAGCTTCATTTCGACTCTTGCTATTGCGTGCATTAGGTCTACTCGCTCACACCCAGTAAAAAGTTTCTTGGCCGTAACTGCTTACAGGCTGCAGGAGCTGTCAGGGACCGGACATCCGACCTGGAGCATACGCTCGGAAACCAATGTGAGTGTAACCAATCGTGTTATTATCTTGGCCTCAGGGAGAAAGCCTTTTTTCGCCGTCAGCATCCTTGTCAAGGCACAGAATGCATACCGATAGATTGTCCAGCAAGACTGCTTTAGACTCCCTGTAGTGTAACATCTTCATGTCGAGCCTAAGCTAATCGCCTGACTGTACCGCCAGCAATGGCCGGATTCCAAAGGACAAATCGGCTTCCAGGTCCCGATAGCCCCCGGTGCCCTGTCCCAAACCAAACCAAGCCAGTCAGCACATTCGCTCACCAGCCACCTGCTTGGTCGCGCATGATTGGGCTAGCGGGCGATTCTGGTTCCTACAAGGCCGGTGACCATCTACGGTTCCAAGAGCTGATCTCATCTCACTGCTCACGTCCGCCATGGATCACGTGCCTCGTATTCTTAGCCCGAAATCGAGTTCTGGCAAACCGACCGAAACTCGCAGTAGTAGGCCAATCATGATCCCAACCACCCCAACCTGATACCTGGGCGAGAACACTCGAGACCGCATGGGCTTGACGCGGGACTCGGTGCAGCTTGCCCAAGGCACCCGGGTATACTCCCGCAACGTCGCGGGTATTCTGCGTTCGTGGCCACCATCCCAGGGCCCTGGCTTGAGGTGTATGTCCGTCACTTCCTATGCAAGTATGACATCCTGCAAAGTTTTCTTCTTAACGGAGTCTCTTTTGTTTCGTTTTATCTGTATCAAGCTAGCCTAACATGAGCAGTGCTGTGATACTGCCATCATACTGGTACTGCTTCCACCTTGGAAGTCATGAGTCATTCATGCACATACCGGTCTCATACAATATACGTGCCGCATTTGTTGAGGATGCCCTCAATGCAAGCTGCTAAGGGTCTCGCAGGTTTGGAGCCTAGGTAGGACGCAGTGGTTGCCTTTCCCTCCCTGTGGACGAACCACGGGTAGGCACAGTTGATAACATGCCATCGAAAACCAGGAGCGCGGCGCAGGTATCAACCCTATGCGCACATTATCGCCCAATTCCCTTGGGGAAACGGCCTGCTCGGCTGCACGACATGGCATGAAACCAGCGACGATGCCCATCTATGGCTCACATACCGACCCCTGACGCTTGCCCGTCTTTTTTACCGTTCCCGGTGATATTTTCTCTCTCTTTCTAGATACACATCCCCCATTGCCATGTCTCCCCCGCATACAGCTGAAAGGTATGTTGCTGTTGTTCTTCAGCCTCGAAACGCAGCCAAGACGGCTCGAGAAGGATCAGCGGTGCGACGATGGATATCATAGTGAAGAAGTCCCCTTCTTTCCCCGGCCGTTCCTAACGGCGGTGGGGGCCAACGCAATGGACATACATGATGTATATTATATTTTTATATATAGAATGATAGAAATATGTCCGATGATGGCACTCAAACGCCTCGCGATACACGGGTCATGCACACCGAGAGTTGGCGCGCGGTTGTCCGAAGTGGCGGCGCCGCCATCGAGGGACAGCGCAACGACCCGTATGTATGCAGCAGCAAGGATGATGGCATAGGACTTGGGGGGTTGAAGGATGCCGGACAACCGGTTGGATCGTATGCAACAACAGGTCATGGGGCAATGTTTAGGCAGACATATACACAGCCACTCAGTGTTCAAGTCAACTAAGTCTTTCCTTCTTCCCCATCCAACCCCGAGCACTGCTACCGCGTAAATGCTTCAAACTACACAGTGTATATGTATACGAATATGAAGGAAGCAACTAAGCAAACAGCTGTCTTTACGTATTGCCCTCCTTTCTTTCCACATCATCCAATTACTAAAGGGGCAAATTAGCTCACTATTCCTTCGTCTATTCATGTCGAAAGCTCAAGACTTTCGAAGGAGGATATGAATTTGGACTACCTCACCCTCTCCTGGCGGCCGGCCAGTGGGTTTCCGCAAGACGCTGCGCTAAGCAGTGCCCAGCGCGGGGAGGTACAGGAAGCCAGATTAGTTGGTAAGCGGGGTTGTGATGAATCCCATGGTATTGAGGGGATCATCCGTGTTTCCAGAGGCGCTGCCGGTAACAAGGATGTTCCGGGCCCTGCACTTGACGAGATGGTCTTTGGGAACTGGAACCCGCGGAACTGCTCGGGCGCCCGCGATCAGGGTCGTCATGCTGCCCATTGCCATGCGGGGGGTGGCGGGGGCCTGGCCATCCATTGGAATTACTACCACCCCACAATGAGCCGGCATCGGGGCCGTCACGTTTGGCGAGCTGATAATGGTGATCCTGGAGATGGAAGCAGTGGATCCCAAAGTCGATGTTATTCAGGAAGACCTCGACAATGTAGATCTTTGAGTTTGTACTCGCATCGCCTAGCGTGACGGCTGAGTGAAAATGGGCGCGTCTTCTGGCCTTTGTAGGTAGGACTGTTGACACCAGGCTACAATGGATCAGTCAAACACCAACTTTCTGCAATGTAACCCTTGATCAGCACGGTATACAGAACATGCCAGGAGTAGCCATTGTCAACACAGCGGTAGCAAGTCCAGCCTGAAAGCTGCCCTATGTTGTGGGAGTGGTCTGAATGGGTTTATTAGGTAGGTAACATGCAAGTCGAAATCTATCGCACCAAAACTTACACCAAAAGGTGCCCCAATACCTACAACGATTCTATACTCTATATAATAAGTACAGATGCTACATAGACATATCAGTCGTTCGCATGGCTGTTCCCAAGAGACGTGCTAGGTTAATTGGCAGTGGTGAGTGATGGCATCAAGTGTGGCTGGTAAACAAAGCAGCCAACGCGCCTAAGCCACAATCCGACGTCACTCGGTAGGCAGCGATGACCATCAACGTCAGATAAGCCGGAAATCTCGACTTGGCAATGGATAGTGTTCGTGTTCGCGTATAACATCAAACTCGTTAACGAAGAGCGCAAGCGTTGAGCTTCCTTCAGCCCATCCATCCATCCATCCATTCTTTCGTTTCGTCATTCGTCTGAAAGCGAAGAAAGAGTCAATCCAGAGAAAATGAAAGCCATCATTGCCGCTCCCGCAACCTTGGCGCTAGTGTATCGCGCTTACTCGCACAACTCGCTGACGCCTCTGGGCATCGTCGCCGCCGCCCTCACCGCCACCGCCCACGCCGTGCACCCCTGGAACCTCCCCTTCATGCTCCTCTGCGTCTTCTTCCTGGCCGGGACGCGCGTGACCAAGGTCAAGAAGGACGTCAAGGCCGGCCTCACCCTGAGCTCCCAGGGCTCCTCGGGTGGGGAAGGCCCCCGGACCCACGTCCAGGTGCTGGCCAACTCCTTTGTCGCCTCCGCCCTGACGCTGCTCCACGCGTACCAGCTGCACCTGCGGCGCGGCGCGGTCGCCAAGGGGGAGCTGCCCGCGGGCTCGTTCTGCTACAGCTGGGGCAAGGGCGACCTCCTCGTCATCGGCATCATCGCCAACTACGCCGCCGTGGCCGCCGACACCTTCAGCTCCGAGCTCGGCATCCTGTCCCAGAGCGAGCCGCGCCTCATCACGTCCCTGTCGCTCCGCAAGGTCCCCCGCGGCACCAACGGGGGGCGTCACGCTCTGGGGTTTGGTCGCCGGCTTTCTCGGGAGCATGGTCGTGGTGACGGCTTCGCTTGCCTTTCTCCCCCTGTGCAGCGACGCGTCCGCCGGCCAGGTCGGAGGAGGTCCTGCCTGGACAGTCGGCCAAAAGGTTACTCTTGCTTGGGGCTTGACTGTCTGCGGCGCACTAGGGTCCCTCCTGGACAGTTTTCTCGGCGGAATCTTCCAGCGAAGCGTTCGCGACGCGAGGTCCGGGAAGATCGTAGAAGGTGATGGCGGTGTCCGTGTTTTGGTGTCGACAGAAACGAATCCACTCTCCCAGGAGTATTTCAAGAAAACGACTGAAGTCAAGTCAGCCATCTTGAAGGGCGAAGGCAAAGCAGCTGTGGAGAAGGCTGAGCCCGCCGGAAACCCCTACGATCCTACGAACAAGCACCGTTCATCCCACTTCGGAGACCACAAACCTACCCGTATGGTCGAAAGTGGATTCGACTGGCTAGACAACAACGACGTCAACTTTCTAATGGCTCTCACAATGAGTATCAGTGCGATGGCAGGGGCGGGATGGTATTGGGGCATTCCTTTAAGCAGTATACTTCAAGCGTAGACCATGCTCATATGCTGACTATATCTGGCATGGTTGAGATTTTCCGAGTTTTGCCTAGATGAATGACGACTTCCGAATTTATGTACCACTATCCAACGTCGTGGCTCCTGGGGAGTCTCAATCATGCATTGTTACCTCCTCCACACTTGTGTATTCTTTGTGATATGTCTTGAGGTGTTTTGGCTCCATTTTCATAATGCAATTGCCTGTGACTTATGCATTATGCATCTGTTAAGAGGTCTGGCTCTCGAGCAACCCACCGCCACGTGGTATACAGATAAGTGCAGCATACAGCTAGGTTCCTACCTTGGAAGGGTTTCTCTAGATCCATTACTTTCCCTTTTGGTGCACATAACTGGGATACGTTTTTAACGGAAGGTCTGGCGCCCCCATTGGCTAAAGCTGGCCCTCTGGACTAAAGAGACGGCCGTAGATGGGTCGAATCGCTCGACGACATCACGATTTCACTTTTTCCACGCGTCTCACGACCAGGATCATGATATGCTTTATGGGCTCCTGGTCTAAGAGGGAGGCTTCGTAGCGCTTTAGACTTCTTCCTGTTCTTGTTGTCAATGCTTCTTAATCAGAGGAAATCAGGTTGGTACCATCGCTTCGTAGGACAGATAGCTTCAGTCAGCGCTATGGTCTCGCGACTCATGCCACTGCTAGTCAACCCAGACCCAGATTCCAAGGTAGTACAAGAAGCAGATGGGATATTTTGCGTGTGCTGCAAGAGTGACGAAGGCGGCGTGTGCACCATGCTATTGTTCCCGTAGGTCTATCATGCGTGAAGCTGCGATGCGAACCTGAACTCTCAGGGATCCGGCCGGCACAGGGTAAGTAGGCAACCTGGCCAAGAAGCAGGGTCGAATGATCTGCATGAGCTGGTCCCTTACTAATGCCGTCTTCTGCTTTACTGACACAGATAAAGTCAGTGTATGCAACGTTGCTAGCTGACGATTACGTTCTCCATAGCTTCACCTCCTGGGCTGAACGCGAAATATCCCAGAAGAGGTATCAGCTTACAAGGCAGTACTGTATTTCGAACCCCCTCATTCTCTTCGTCGTGGCCACGCGATTCTTGGCGAAAGACAATGGGCCGGTATAGTAAACACCACGTCATATGACGCCAGATTGCAAGTGGCCGTGAACCTAAGGTATAAGGCTCAATAAGCAACCCGACGCAGACCCAAAGTCAATGCAAGGCACCGGACAGCAGAACGAGAAGAAGGAAGGGGCGGGTCCATGAATGTGCACCCATTTCCATACGTTTGAGCATACATTAGAATCCCGTTTTGTTGGGTTGGCCTATACAAGGAGACGAGTTCAGGAGCATTGTTGGGCCAGACCTCCTTTTGCGTTTTGTCGAGAAATGAGTAGAATACCGAGCTAGACTCAAATCAAATCCACAACGCATCAATAATCTCACTCGCATGGCGATAAACAGAGGCCACTGCCACCGCCATGATAAGCAGGTAAGGAGCAGTAGAAGGTCAAGTAGTTCTGCAAAAGACGTTTATCTCATTACATCACGGAGACAAGTCTGAATACCTACCCAAACAGTAGGTTACCACCTTGACCTAGACATTACTCGTGACAAAAATTATATCATGGAAATTATCGCCAAACGCCACCCGTGAGCCTCCTGGTCTGATCGTACAGACCCCGACGCCTAGCTACCATACAAATGCCTGCTGGTCTTGAGTCCGCCTCATGGCCGACGTCGAAGTGCCACTGTGTCTACCTAAGCCAGTGATGTGGTCGCCTTTTCTTGCGAAGCTCTCTGCGGTCTCTGGACTCAGCAGCCCAGGCATCCTCGAAAGTGGTGGGTAGTCGTTGGAGATGCTCTCCTCCAAGACCCAATCTTCTCACAACCTGGAAAGCGCCCGTGCCCACGGTCATCGTTTGGCCCATGATGATCTTCTCCGACACACCCTCGATCTTGTCCTTCTTCATGTTGGCAGCAGCCTCGAACAAATGGTCAGGGGTCTTCTCGAAAGACGCCAGCTGCAGAACAGAGTCACGCATCTTGGATAGACCAAAACGCGTGATGCCCAATACCTCGCCTTTGTAAGTCATGACGTCTGCGAGCAGCTGCATATGACGGGGGTCGATGTCCATGTCATTCATGACAGCGCCGATTTCAATTGCGATTGTTGTTCGAGCGGCCTCAATACCCAGGACATCGCGGCATTCAATGACGGAGTTTGATCGTGTCCTAGTGCCAATGACTCCTTCCGTGTTCATGCATTGTCGGAGCCCATAGCCCTCAACAAGAACGGTGTGGGACATTAACGGCTGTCCATCTTCGTTTTTCTGCGCCTTGTCTTCCTCGATCTGGATGATGGCTCGGGTGGCTTCCGAGTATCCGGATATGGGCACATTAGGAAGCACGCGTTTGAGATGGCTCACTCGCGTAAGTAGATCCGCAGCCGTCTCGACAGTCGCTACCTTGCTCTTGACTGTCTTTTTGGCAGCGGAAGGATCTGGGTGGCCCACAGCAATCTCGATAGTTCCATCGATGGGGTAGACGCGAAGGTCGCCATCCAAGATCTTCAACTTCTTGGCCTTCACAATGGCGTTCTTGATGTCGTAAAGACCGATACCCAGATGCATGCTCTCGAGCGCCTCCGTGTCGATAGCAAGCGTGATGTAGGCTCGGCTAGGCTCCCATTCGTCATCAACATATCGTAACACATCTTCGACGTACGTTTTCTCTATACGCCCTCGAACCATGCGTGCTGCCTCGATTTGGTATTTGTTCTCCAGTGGACAAGTGACGACAGGCGTGCTGATGGTTTTAGAGGCGTTGATAATTTCCTTGATACGAGGAACACCCTGCGTGATACTCATTCCGGCGACACCAGCGAAATGGAAAGTCTTGAGCGTCATTTGGGTACCAGGCTCACCGATGGACTGAGCACCCACCGCGCCGACAGCATGTCCTGGTTCGACGTGTGCCTTTTTGAACTTCTCCAAACACAACGTGATGAAAGTTTCTAGAGTACGGGAGGAGACTTTGGCCACCCTCTCGGTATGGGTTCTGGCATCCGAGCCTCTTTCTTGCTTGTCAATGCGAGCCGCACTAACCTGAGGCTTCTCCAAATAATCCTCCAGGCCAAATGCCCTACGAGTTTTGGCCAGTCTGTTTGCGAGCTTGGCGACAAATGATTCGATTGTTGTCAAAAAGAGCCGACTGCTTTCATGCTCGTCCAAGCCATAGTCGGTTTGATCGTGGTATGTCAAGGATTCTCCGTGTAGAAGGCCTTTCCTCGGATACATTTTTCGTTGCTTGTCAATCATTCTATCACACAGCTCAATGATTTCGAATGGCAGTAAAGCTCGTTCGGTGTGACTCCACGTAAGATTCTCTGCATGGGACCAAGTACGCTCGAAATGTACCGGAACGGCGGAGCCCTCCATGTCGACCGGGTCGAGCTTATCAGCACCGAATTGGAATTGAACAATCCCCCTTCAGAAGTTCGAACCGTGTCATCGTACTGAGCCGAAAGGTCTTCGAGGGATTTCATGAGACGACGAGACATATATCCGGTCTCCGCAGTCTTGACAGCTGTATCAACCAGACCCTCACGCCCAGACATGGCATGGAAAATGAACTCGGTTGGCAGCAGTCCTGTATAGAAACTATTCGCAACAAAGCCTTTGGATGCTGGCTGACGGGCCAACTTGTGAAAATGGGGTAGAGTCCGGTCTTGAAACCCGTCGGCAACACGTGAGCCCCCAATAATCTGTTGTCCTACTAGTGCAATCATTTGGGCGACGTTGATATTAGAACCTTTGGACCCGGAAGAGGCCATGATCCACGGCGCGTTCTTGGTACTAAGCGTCGCAATGCAGTATTTACCAGCCTCGCCTCGGACTTCGCTGAGGGTTCCCGAGATTGAATTTTCGAGCGTCTCCTCTAATGAGCATCCCGCAGCCTTCGTCAGCTTCTTGTTGTTGTAGTTCGAGATCAGCTCGTCTGTTTTGGTGACGGCATTCTGAACGAGTCCCTGCTTTGCCTTGGTGAGCGACTCGGTCGGGAACACATCGCCTATGCCAATAGAGAACCCTTGGTTCGTCAACATCCTTGCACATAGTTTAGCCAGGCGGTTCATGGCAACCACAGCAGCGTCTGGACCAAAATCTCGCAATATGACGTAGAAAATCGAGTCCTTCTTTCCGGTACCGACGGTTGACTTGTCCATTCTGCCACACATAACCACAGAGTTACGAACCACGAGCCAGCCGTCCTTAGGGCACAGGTCGGGAGCTCGCGTACGCTCTCTAGGATTCTCGGAGTTCTTGTTCGGCGCCACATATTCTCGGCACTTTGCGTCAAGGTTGATCTTGACTGGTGAGTCGTTGTTAGGCCGCATAAGTACGCTGAAAACCTGCTTTCCGGTCCACATCCTCTCGGGTTTGAAAATAGCAGGAGGTGGGATGTCCAGGTGTGTTATGCCATCCATCATGTGCATGCAGAGGTAAGTGAAGGTCTTCCGGTCGAAAAACATGTCTTTGCCACTAAGAATATACGCAGCCGTGATGAAATCCTGGGTTGCCGCAATAACGGGCTCTCCGTTCTTGGGCGTGGCAAGGTTGTTCTTGACACCCATCAGATTGATCGCTTCGGCACGAGCTTCTTCGGTCTGGGGACGTGCAGGTTCATCTCATCGCCATCGAAATCTGCATTATAGGGTCCGCACACACATTCGTTTAGACGAAATGTCCGCCAAGGCCTGATCTTGGCAAGATGGCTCATGATACTCAGCTTGTGCAGAGAAGGCTGGCGGTTGAAAAGCACAACGTCACCGTCCTCCAAATGCCTCTCAACAATGTCACCATACCGCAACTCCTTTGCGACCCGAGCTCTGTCGCCGAACCTCAAAGATGTCTTGTAGGCCTGGTCACCGTCTTGCTTGATGACTTGCTGGGCACCGGGATGAATAGTGGGCCCGTTCAGGATGCAATCCCGGAGCTTCTCAATGTTTTCTCTCTGGACACGCTCCGGGTAGGTGAGATTCATAGCAACAAGCCTTGGTACGGCAACTTCGTCAACGCCTAGATTGGGATCCGGAGAGATGACAGTACGCCCGGAGAAATCCACACGTTTTCCTGATAGGTTACCTCGGAAACGACCCTGTTTACCCTTCAGGCGTTGGCAGAACCCTCTCATTGGTCTGACGAGACCGGTTGCTTGAAGACCCGGGACGTCGCTATTGACGTACACGGCGATCTGGAGCTGGAGAAACTCCCATTGCTCCATAATGGTACCCAGATTAGTACCCTTCTGCAAAGCGTTGCGAATAAGACCACAAGCCCACACAATCTCGCTCAGCCTAGTGGTGAGATCGTCCTCATTGCTTGCCCCTTCTTGTGCCACCGATGGACGGATACAGACAGGCGGGGCAGGGATGTATTGCCAGAGAAACATCTCCGGCCGGCCCTCAGTTGCGTCCATGCCTAGCAATTCACAGTCGGTCGGACTGATCTGCTTGAACAAGTTTAAGACCCTTAGAGGATTCAAGTCTTCCATTGCCTTCTTGACGTGTTTATCCAAGTCCGAATTGTGTAGTTTGGCCTCAGCAAAAGACTCATCGAACTTCAGCTTGGCTGCCGGAGGTTGCTTTTTGATCGATGTCGATTTGTTGAACGCAACAAATTTGTCATGGACCAGTTTCAGCGCACCGAGTTTTCGGATTTGCCCATTGATAGCGCCGCAGTAGGGACACATTTTCGATTTTCTGCACTGCTCGTTGATCTTCTTGAGGACCGCCTGTCGGCGCATATTGTCGATGTCGCGTCTGAGTTCCCTGAGGAAGGCGCGGCGCTCAGGCTCGGCCAGCAACACTCGTGAACAGTCCTTGCAGATCTCTTGAAGCACCTTCATGGTGAAGCGAATGAAACCGATGTGGAAAGCAGGCAACGGTAGGCGCACATGGCCGAAATGGCCAGGGCAATCCTGTAGCTTCAAGTCGCAGGTGGCACAGGTTGCTATTTTGCTGGATATACCCAGGCGCTTGTCGAGGACACCGTTCTTAGTAGGTTCTCTGCCGTGGCTGAGGTCGTACATGGTTCGATCAGAAACCTCCAGGACTGCCTGATTTGTTATATCCTGCAAAGACTGGATGCCGAACTTCATCTGCCCAAATCGTTTCGGAGGCTTGTCGACAACCTGGTGTTTCACGGGTGCCACCGCCGTAGCACCCCTCATTGCAGTTTCTGTCACGGTAGCCATCTCACCGAGAGTTGTGAGGCTGAGATACGAGATGGTTTTGGGATGTCGGGAATCGCGCTTGCTGAAGTGGTCGGTTTCGATTTGCAGATCTCAGTACTGGGGAACACAGGCAACGTCGCGTTGTTGTTGTTGTTGTTGTTGTTGTTGTTGTCGCTGAACTGGAGCTAGCACAATGCTGAGCCCAGGGGAGCTTTCATGGTAGCACCTCAAGGTGCAGTGTCAGGTCAATTCCTCGAAAAGCATAGACTGTGAGGGCCGTTGAGAGTTTGCGATCGAGGAAGGCGAGGATAAGTTCTAACCCGAATCAAAAAAATTACAGTAGGCTGGTCCTCGCAGGCGGAGTCATTCGTCCCCGACCCCACCATTGCATGGCATAAGTTATCAGATGGCGGGCACCTAACTTTAGTTGCCAATAGGGACCTGGTCTCAGAATTACCCCGCGCTAACTGCCTAGAATAAGCAATGAAGGTACATTAATTGGTCGGGTTGTCTCATCACTGAGGAAGTATATCAAATTGATCGATTCATATATGGCGGGCGTGCAGGTAAAGTACATCCTTACTTACCTCATTACCCACCTACATATCGACACTTGCACATAGATGACACTTTATCGTAGTAGCCTGTCATAAATACATAGACTGAGTGGCCTGGTGGCCTGGCTTAACAAAACTATGCTCGAATAATGCAAGTGGGAATCAAAGTATATCGGGGAGCCCCTATATCACACCTCATTATCCAGTGAGGGGCGTGCCGTTTGCAGCATCAAGTGCATAGCAGCAGCTGACGATAAGCATTCAATGTAAGGGGCTCACTGGAGCTGAGCTCCATTAGCGTCCTTTTGGGTCTTTCCAGCTGGGACTGTGGGGTGTTGGGCGGGAGTCGGCTCGAGCTCTTGCAGGTGTTATTGAATAAGGCCGCCCGCCTGTCAGCTTGGACGGGCATGTCATAGCTTCAAAAGTGCAGCCAGCTCACTGGCAAGCATCTACATGTGATCCATTTTCTGACCATTAATCTCACCCTTGGCCACACAACACCTCTATCCCCTAGATCCCCCATCTAACCTCAAGCCTCGCTCTTTCATCTGCTTTTACTCCTTCCTCGATACAGTTAGACTCTAGTGCGACGAAGAGTCGATTAGGATCCCTAGGCAGAATTCCTAAGCATTCGTAACTCCGACGGTCGGCAAACGTTAGATCCTCCTGACACGACCTGGTTCGGTCAACCAAAGCACCCTTCATCCGTCTTGGCTCTTGAGGCATCACCACATTGGCGACGCGGTTGATCCTTCTCAGGGTTGTTACAGAGTTCAGCAGCGGCGACTCTTTATCCTCCCATCTCAACGCCGCCCATACAGAATCAATCCACATAGCCTGCTCGGATGGGGAGGACGTGGTCGTACGGATAAAAATGGCCCCAGCACCGGCATCAGGTGCTACTGGCGACCTAGGAGAGAAGAAGGTAGAAAAGTCGTACCTCGCCAGCGCTGTTGACTCCATCAACCCGTGGAACACGAGTCGAAGCACAAGCCGAAGCAGCACACCGACACCCAAGGAGAAAGAGCTGCCTCCGCCTCCGAAACCGAAACCCGCCGCTCCCAATCCCTCAAAGAAGGCCGACGACCACAGCATCAACACTATATATGGACAGAGTCTCAGGAAATACCCTCCTGATTGCCCCCACCTGAATGTCATGTGGTTTCATGCTGTGGATGTAAGTCTTGCTGGACCATCCGGGTACCCAACAAAACTAACGTGGAAACCCTAGGTCCCGAAAAGAAAACCACAACTCCTAAAGGGAAAAAAAGAGAAGGATAAGGAGGATCCCAAACCTGCGGCGCCCAAAAAGTTTGTCGCTTTCACCAAGAATGACTCTCGGTCCATTGAAGGCGCCTACCAGAAGCTTTTGGAGGATGTCGAAGATCGACGCGAGAGGCATACCTCCAAGAAGCGGGCGAGTTCTACATCCCGTCGTGGCCGTGCCACGTCCGCCTCAGATTCGCCTAATACGAGACATAGATGCGTCCCAGCCAGATCCAAGGCAAGGTATTCGCGTCCCTGTCAACGAGGACTTCCTCTTCGATGTCGATATCGAAGTAAGAGAGCTCGCCCCAGTATACTGGCTTGGCCCCGTCTACGAAGTGCGCCGGGGGAGCTGGTTCTACCAGGAAGGGTCAACACTCCGTCCTTGCGAAGAGAACCTGGCAGCTCAGCTTGAGGAGGGTTATCTCAAAGTGAAACCTTGGACACATCCTAAGAGCCCACGGTCCCGTAGTAACTCGGGAACCCGGAAAGATGTTACTCCTAAAGCTTCAGTCGACAACCTTCGGGCAGCCGCAGCAACAGGAGGATCTCAAGCGGAAAGCTCACAGAAGCTCATATCATCTCAGACGACTGCTCATCAACCACAAACTTATCGCTTATTTGGCACCTATATGAACAGTAAGTTATAATGGCCCACTGCTCATTGGTTTCCCTATCCCTAAAACAATCCGCATGAGGCATCTCGACCTCTCGGATCTCCCAATTCGCCCACAGCCCATATAAGTCAGCGTAAGAGAGAACTTTTGCCTAGTGCCTTGAGTAACAATATGTGCAGGTATTGTCACTTACCAAGACTCCACGACTGCTTGGCTCTCGTCGGAAAGCATGCTATCATGGGTAACATCAACGGTATATCAACGTTTTGCCGGAGGCGGGTACAGTAAGTACATATGCCTTGGATTATCTTGTGAGGATATGCCTAACTGTTAACAGTGAGCGGCGTGAAACTGGTTCGAGGGTACGCAGATGCAGGCAAGAAGGATGAGAAACACCCTACCACCCCAACAACCGGCTCCTCGACAAAAGTCACTGAACCACCTCCGGCACTGAGTGAGAAGGCACAAAAGGCTCTCAAACGCAGATCTGCCCCCTCCGCTTTCAAGAGCAGATTCCACAACCGACCAAGATGCTGCCGGTGATGATGGTGCAGCCGAAATCGAAAGTCGCGAGGATCACCTTAAGAAGCAGTTTTCCTCCTACCTCGACACCGCAGATGACCCAGATAAGCAACAGGAAAAGATCCGTCAGCGGCAAGAGCAAGAGATTCAAGATGACTACAATGCTCAAGCTGGCGAGACTCAGGGTCGCGAGATCGAGCACCTAGTTCTCGTTACCCACGGAATTGGCCAACTCCTGGGCCTTCGGTAAGTCCTTTGCTTGCTATCATCTGCTGCCCATGGCAACTGACTTGTTCTAGCATGGAGAGCGTGAACTTTGTCCACGATGTAAATATGCTTCGTAAGACGCTCAAGGGTGTGTATTCGCATTCTGCCGACCTTCGTGCGCTCAACTCGGAATTTGGAGAGGGTCCTGGAAACTGCCGCGTTCAAGTCTTGCCCGTTTGTTGGCGTCATCTTCTGGACTTCCCGAAGCGTAAAGAAAAAGAAGGGAGAGCAAGATCTCACAACGGCTGGGGCGTTCGATGAGGAGGACGAGTGTAAGTAATGACGAGTTTGCCCCGGGTTCGTATCACTTTTGTCTTGTTGCTGACTAACATTGTAGACCCTTCACTGGAGGATATCACGGTGGAGGGTGTTGCTTTTGCTCGCTCTCTCATCTCCGATTTAGCCCTTGACGTGCTCTTGTACCAATCAGCATACCGGGAACAGATCGTGGAGATCGTACTGACAGAATCGAACCGCATATACAAGCTATTTTTGGAACAGAACCCAGAGTTCAAAGGGAAGGTTCATATTGTAGGCCACTCGCTCGGGAGTGCCATAATGTTTGATCTTCTTTGCCGTCAAAAGGAGCCTCCGAAGGATGCAGAACAACTGCGCAATCCTCTGCGTTTCTGGCCTTCCAACCATGATCGCCAAGAGACCCCGTCAGACTCGAAGGAATTGGCCTTTGACTTCAATGTCGAGGACTTCTACTGCCTGGGGTCACCTATCGGCCTTTTTCAAATGCTTAAGGGGCGGACGATAGCCGCACGACGCCCCCTCGCTCAGTGCCCTCGGAAACTCCCTTGAGCACTGAGTTTATAGAAGATGCTTTCATGTCCACAAGCCCTACTGAGCGGGTTTCAGTGGTGACGGGTCTGCCTTTCTCGATCTCATCCCCAAAAGTAGGCCAGCTCTTCAACATCTTTCACCCTTCTGACCCGATTGGATATCGAATGGAGCCTTTGGTGTCTCCCGCCATGTCAGCTCTGAAGCCTCAAGCCTTACCCTACACGAAAAAAGGCATTTTCAACTCGGTGGCGCCCCAGGGTCTCTCTGGCATCGGCGTCAAGGTTGGCCAAAGTGTCAGCGGACTTTGGAGCAGCATCAGTGGAGGCATCGCCAGCTCGATCCTCAACCGCAGTCTGGGCCTAAGCAATGAGGAAGTCGCGAATATGACGGCCCACAACTCGCAACAAGGATCTACCAGTAGCTCCAAGTCCAACACCCCCGGCGCCGGTACGAACATCTCGGGTGGCGGTGTCATCTCCGATGCCACGGCGCAGTTGGAGAAGACGGCAGCTCGCAAGAAGGCGCTCGCGCGACAGCAATCCGCTTCTTTGGGTGCCAGCCTAGGCATGGGAGGCAATGGTGACGACGCGACTGAGGGCGGCGGCCACGGCGCGACCCTCATCGATGATGAGCTCGAGACGCTTTTCGCGCGGTTTCAGAAGAAGCGCATCGAAGAGCACAAGGCGGCCGCGAGCCGCGCTGAGGAGGGCCAGGCTTTGGGCGATGCTTGGGCTGCCGAGGAGCAAAAGGCTCAGAAGATTAGGCGTGAGGAGATGAGGGTTCGCGCTCTTAACCGCAACGGGCGAGTGGACTACAGTATCCAAGAGTAAGTTGATCTCGTTTTCTTTGTTTAGCCCGTTTTGATTGTCTACATTTTGCGTATCGCAACATCGATTCCGATTATCAGATGGCTGGGGATTTGTTGACCAGTCAACGAAATCATTGCCGGCGTGTAGGAATATAGGAGAAAGACGGAGAAATAAGTTGCGTGTTTGCAAGCTAACTTGTAAATAGGAGCGTCCTTGACTTCAACCCGATCAATACAATAGCGTCGCATATAGCATATTGGCAAGACGAGGACGTCAGCCACTTTATCATGTCACAACTCCTTTCCAATAGGGCTAGGACGACAACGCCGAAAGATGGCAAATCTTGATTCCCAAGGTCATTTCCTAATCAAGCTGTATAGCCGTCGCATATCAGAAAAGAGAACAACCACAGCGGATAGCTGTATGTCGAGACGCGATGGGTGGCGAATGAGTGATTGGCAGCATGAATGAGCAAACATGCTGCAGGAGTTGGAGGAGGAGCGTTCACGTGGCATCAAAGCATACTGAATATTCACAGCGGTGTCTGCAATTGGGATATCTCTGCTCATTCCCATTGCACTATTAGATCAAGTCACCAGAGTTTGGAGCCTGATGAGGTCCATAAACTACAGAAGACAGCACGAGATGATTCTCAAACGCCGTTGAGCATTGCATTCATGACCCTATGTTTCCGAGCAATTGGAGTCTTCCACAGACGCCATTGTTGCTGATGAGAAGACCTTTTCCGACCCTGGTTTCGCAAAGCCTTGAAAAAACGTCAAGGAAAAAGGAGAAAATTGTTGTTGGTATCATAGCCGAACCTACGGCCCTTGACCAAATATCGCATCCGAGTTTGGCAACCGTGGGGATAGCCAGCGGTTGACAAGACAGTGTATACAAAGAGGCTCATCGACGAGATCAACGGATTCCTCCCCTACCACGCCATCCCTCAATCTCGGGCAACCGCCAGGCCCTTAGTTGTTAGGGCAAGCGGCCTGGACGTGGCCGGGTTGCTGGCACTTGTAGCAAATCTTCTCGCCGCCGGATGACTCCTTGGGGCAGTCACGAGAGAAATGACCGTTCTCACCGCAGTTGTAGCATTTGCTGCCGTTGACGCACTCGCCTGCAACCGAGTGTTAGAAATCAAAGATAGCTTTGAAGGAGAAGGATACTTACGAGACATGTGGCCGTAGCCGCCGCAAGAGTAGCAGGTCTTGCCACCGCCAGCGCCGCCGCCGCCGCCGTAGCCGCCGCCGCCGCTATAGCCGCCGCCGCCGCCGCCGTAACCACCGCCACCAGCGCCGAAGGAATCGGGGCAGTTACGGGCAATGTGGCCAATCTTGCCGCACTGGAAGGGGTTAGTACAGCCCATAGTTGGAGAAACGAGTATGCATGATCATCGCCTTACCTTGTAGCACTCCGTGGCACCGCCGCTCTGGCCACCCTGGCCACCTGAGCCGGCGTTGGTGGGGCAGTCACGGCTAATGTGCCCGGTCTGGCCGCATCGGTAGCAGGACTTGGCACTGCTGTCCTTCGGACCTTCAGGGCAGTCACGGCTGATGTGACCCTCGTTGCCGCAGTTGTAGCTGCAATGAGCCACGTTAGTCAACGCCCCAACGGGAAGAGGGATATGAGCAAAAGACTCACCACTTGGCAGCGCCACGAGTAGGGCAGTCGCGAGCCTTAGCAAATGGTCAAGTCAGTACGAGCACCTAAGATTATGTCAGGTAATGCAAGGCATCCTCCATACCTGATGCGTAGTCTGGCCGCCTACAGCAATGTTCAAAATCAGCATACCGACAATCTCATGGTGGGAGACAAAAATGGGACTAGGAGGCGAAAAGTCGCCCAGTAAGAAAATTTCGATAAGTACAACCAAGCGATGCTGCTGCTGTCTGGGGGGGATTGAAATGGCATTGCGACGAAGCCATGGCGTTCATTCGCAATGAATCAACAGCTCAGCAGTGAGGCAGCATACGGTGCCTCGGAATCGCTGTGATGAGAAAACATATGTTTGCAGCGCGAACAGCCATACACTGGGCGGTGCGGGCTCACGCGCGGACGTTGTGGGAATGCGCAGACAAACTCAAATGAGAAGAGAACAGGAACAGGAACAGGGAAGGATGAGGCAGCAGGCTGAACATGGGAAAGTGTTGGACTTACAGTTGAAGCAGGCACGTCCGCCTTGGGGAGCACCGAAATCCATCTTGGTGAAGAATTGAGTTGAGATGGCTGAGTAGGTGGTTTGGTTGTTGTTGACAAGAAGTGAACTTGATGAAGAAAAGTCAGTCGAGGTTGCGCCAGTAGTAGTATGGTGTGTCTTGGAGGGGCAATATGTTTGCGCTCTGCGCTTGGCAGTTGCAGGATACCTCTGGCGCTGACCAAGAAAAGGGAAAGGGCATTACAAGGGAAGTGCAAGGGTTTGGGTTTTTTCTGTTACCCAATGCTGCAACGAACCTTTAACCGTCGACCGTTGGAAAGTGAGAGCTTTTCAAACGGTTGAGTTAATGTCTGGGTGGTGAAGACGGGAGCAAGTGTGGGAAGGATTGATGAGCGGCGAATGAATGGTGGGGGGCAACAACAGCAGAGAAGCAGCAGCAGCAAATACTACAAGGTATTCAATATTATCTGTACCTGCTTGCTTGCTTGCTTGCCTGTTGCTTGCTTGCTTTGGCTGCTCTATCGGATCGGGCTCAGAGGTGGGGTTAAGAGGGGCAAACCATCAAAACTCAGGCCCGCCATCCAAGGAAGAAAGAGGCAAACGACACACGATGGATGAATGGATGGATGGGCCACAGCAGCCAGCATCGCGACAAACAGACAAAACTCACCTGATGACTTCTTGGGTTGGGGATCGGGTTATATAGGTCTTGACGGGTCGAAGATGTCAAGATCTGGGGAAGAGCGTGTCGAGAATTATGGGAGTCTCGGAGCGGAGGGGAAAATTCTGTGTACGACGGACGGACGGACGGACTATTCTTCCAGGGAGAGAAAAGTCGATGCGCGCGCAAAAAGATATTTGTGAATTGGGTTTGGAGGGGACGGGGAAGGGCGGTATAGACCTTGAAAAGCTCGACGATTATTTTTTTATTATTCTGCCGATTTCACTTTTCCCATGTGCTTGGGCAATTGGGGTCAGAGCGTGGTGTGGATTGTGGGCATTGCATTTTGGAAAGTCCAGTCCACCAGACGTCCAGGCCAGGCCAGGTCTAGTTCCGCTCTCGACTTCTGCAATACCGGCTGACCTTGTCTCGTCTTCTGCCTGTTGGTTGGTCGAGGGCCTAATAAGGTAGGGACGGCCTAGCGCAGAGTCGCTGTTGCTGGGTCTTGGCTTCCCTGCAAGTACTACGTCGTAGTTTCGAATTTTGAGGGGGAGAAACGGATCAGATCCAAGAATGTAAGGAGGGAGTGGGACGTGCGCTAATCGAGGTGAAAGCAGCAGGTGGTGGCACCCCAGGGCTACATGCATACCACCTGAGTATTACGTTGTGCAAGCCGCGTGAGCCCAGCCGAGTTTTCGCTGCTTCCGCCAACTTGCCGTTTTGGGGAAAACAGGGATCCTGGCGGCTCTACTCCAAAAGGGCCAGCCAGCCCCAGCTTGAAAATTTCAAAGGGGGCATGGAGATTGGGTCGTATAACAGCTGCGGATTGCATACAACTTTAGATTTATCGGGTAGAGATTGGTTACATACTTACCTGATAACAACAATAGATCAATAGATTCTTCTCGGTGAACATACCTACATGTACCTATAAATATAGTATGCTTAACTCTAATAACCTCTCAAGTGCTCTGTGCCATCCTTGATCTGCCACCCAAGACCCAATAATCGACCCCTCGGAGCTAGACTTCGGAGCTCAGCCCGGAACTCGATCCGAGACTTGGCCGGGCTGCCAGAAAGCCTTATGTAGAACACCTGGCATCGTTGGCAGTGTGTACGTATTTCCAGCCATCAAGATCTTCTAGCTGGCTAAGAAGTTCTAGGTTCGATAGAAATGGCAGTCAGTGGGGGGCTAGTCCTGGCTGCAGCAACTCCATCTTTGAGTCAACAGAATAGTCGTGACGATATGTTTAGAGCCATGAATATAATCTCCGAGGCATGATCTGCAACAATAAAAATCCGTTCGCCGGTGTACTTTCTACGTCGTAAGATATAGATGCTTCAAATGGTCTTCAGGTCAAAAGTCCAGACGCCGGCTTATCATCTTTATTAGTACAAGGTAATGAAATAGCACTTCCAGAACACGCATATTGGCTTGGGGTATTACAGGTAGGGTGTTTAGAGAACGCCTATCATCAATAAATCTGGGGAGCCGTGACTCGCGTTGGAACCGAATATCCGTGCAGTTATCTCTCCAGATATTGTAACCTAAGTACACATTTCAGCATTGTTTCGTTCTGTATCATGAGTACACTACCTTATACCTATCACAGGCCCGACCTTACTTATCATTAGAGTATTTGAGATCTCTAACTTTAAAGGATGCTCATGGCATTGGCATCTCACATACCTGTTTAATACCAGAAAACCGACCGTGATGCTGTACGTAGTCGTACTGTCGTACACAAGCAGGCAGCAAGATTTGAAGTATGGGAGCGAGTAGGTTAGGTTAAGTACTTTCCATTTAGTGTAAGTGGTAAAAGGTGGGTCAATTTCGGTGTCGCGTACCCGTCCTAACAACGCGTCAATCCAACGTCAACTTCCTCAGCTGCCTTCGTCACTCACTTTTGGAGATGGTATCGACAACAACAAAACTAACGTATTGTTGCTCGTGGCCTAATTGCGATCTGGCTTGGCGCCTTATTCTGTGAAAGGCTCCCCAGCGCTGTAGATACGATGGAGAGCTGGTTTGAAGACACTGGCAAACCTGCGCTGTTCCAAGCCTTCACCCAGGTCTGCAGCCGTATCGAAAGAGACTTCAATAATTGTGAGTGTGGTGTTAACTCAACACAACCTGAACACTGTGGATGGCAACGTACTAATGCGCCTTGTCACATCCAGCCGTCGAAGCTGAGAACCACAAGAAGGCCGAGCTTGATGCTGAGTTGCAGTCTCTGCGGGTTAGGGCGGCCAATGTTGATCGACTGGAGCAACAGAACAAGGCGCTCAAGGAAGAGCTTGCGCAGCTGAAGAGATCCTTCAAACAACACCATCTAGATGCCCCAGGCCAAGAAAATACAAGTCCCAGCAAATCGCGAATCTCTCGACCTCCCAGCGGGAATACCCGAGTTCCTCTAACACCTGTTTCTGTAAACGTCCGGAAGTCTATTAAGGATGACCATGCGGATGTTACGCGTCTTAGCCACAATGAGCTGGTTATGGACTACGGCATACTAGATGGGAAGTATAAAAAACTACGCAGCCAGACTGCGGATTTGGTCCAGGCCAACGAGAAGCTTCAGTCGGAATTGCGAGAGCGTACAAACACAACACAGAGTTGGAAGGAATATGCTACAAAGCAGAAGGATTACGCCGAAAAGCGGAAGGGATTAATAAAGCGGCTGAAGGAGGAATTGGCTGTCGCGACTAATAACGCCGCTCTGGACTCCTCCTTTACCTCGGACACGAATCCCAATTCTCCAAATCCTCAAGTTTCCGACGTTGCTGAAGCTCTGGGGGCCCTTCGCACGAGACACTCTCCATCAAGTGAACCACAGGTCCAACGCGACGAGAATGCCTTGCTCCAATTCGACAAATCTCCCATTGGACTGAATGGAGAAGTTGACACCGCCGACCATGGTGGCGACCAATCAGTGGAGGAGCCGGTGTTGCCTCCAATGCCCGTCACGCGTGACTGCAAAGCCTCAGATACCTCAGTCAAAAACGAGCTTTCATCAGATACCCCCGTTGTAGTGTCCGAACGCCCTGTTCGCAAGGCAAGATATGAGGATAAGTCGTCCATCAAAGGTTCTGCTCTCACGAGGGTGAAGACTGAGGAAGGGTCTGATCCTGCCGTCGTGGATGACCAACGCCATTTTATGCCACATGAGAGCATTGACTTTGATGATGGCGAAGATTCCTCTTCTACTCCAAGGAAGAATCGAAACTCGCATCAGATCACGACAGCAACACGTTCGGCCCGAGACCATACACCGGGAGATAATCTGCAGGACACTACAGAATTTTCGCACGATCCTTCATCAAATTCGAGCCCACCTGCTACCGAACATGCATCTATGAGTGCCCATGTTCAGAGGCGGGCAGGGCCTCTCTCAGACAAACCTGTAATCTCTGCTCCTGACGTTGGGAATTCGACTATCCATGGAGGCATAGCAAGCCTTGCTGAGGATGAGGATGAGGATCGAGACAACGCCACCGAAAGACCGGGGCAGACCTTTCGTAGTACTGGGCGCCTGAATTCATTACTGAAAACAACTTCACCGGAGAAACAGGCCATCCGCCCCCTGCGCGGTGTTCTACCTGAGAAGCCACGACAGAAAAAGATTGCAATCCCTTTTCCTTCGACACGGACACCTCCCTTTAGAAAAGAAGGCTGGAACAATGTGAGCAAAGCGTTGATGGTGTCTGAAACACCTTCGAACAAGAACTTGAAGCGGACTTCTACAGCAATCCAACCGACGCCGAAGGCACCAGGTACCGGTGAGAGATCGAAGCGTCGCCGCAAAGACTCGTTGCGACTGCGAGATCGTCCGCAATGGAGCCTCAGGTTGGAGGACTTCAAGATCAACCCCAAACACAACGATGGTCTCGACTACGCTTTCAGCGAGGTTGTACGAAATAAGGAGGACCGCCTTTGCTTGCTAGGATGCGTGAAGAAAGAGTGCTGTGCACCTGGTTTCCGCAATCAAGCTCGGGGCGAGAGACTTGAGACGGGGGCTATTGCATTCCAGTCACTTCTTGAGAATTGGCTAGGCGACGAAGCGTGGAGGCTTTCGACCATGGGCGAAGACGAAAAAGAGGCTCTGTGGCTGAAAGCAAAAACACAACAAGTTGCCAATGAGTATGGGAAAGCGCATCGCCATCGCGTTCAGCGTGCCAGCACGCCCCCTGGTTATTTCAATGTCGATTTTCCTAGTACACAACAGTTGGACGAAGATAATCAGCTGACAGCGGCGATGCAGAGGGAAAGGGTTGAAGAGCGTTATCGAGAGGCGATGAAGCCTAATCAAACAGGACGTTGGCTGTTTCGAGACGAGTGAATGCTGGACGTCTTGGGCCTGTTTGTCTAGTCATGTTTGCCCCTGTACGACGTACAGATAAAAAGTAGAAAGATAACTCACATCCTTTGTTAAAAACTCTTTTCGGGTCGTCTTATCTGGTTCTCCCGCAAGCATGGTAAAGTAAGATGATATATTTTGTGTAAGTTGCGATCCAGCTAGCCGCACGTACAGCATACTTATGCAGAGAAGATTCCTTGCAGATGGGAAATCCAGACCATCAAGGATATAAGAAAGAGAGTTCTGGAATTCTCTGCACGTTATTTCGGGTTTATTTCTGGCACAACGAGTCGACTTGGCTGGGTTGATCCAAGGAGGTCTGTACTACCTGTAGGGAATTTATGTATGTCTGTGCCTGATAGGATGGATGTTTCGGGAACTGGAACTGTGCTACATGTACGTATCTGAGCTGCCCTCAAGGCGGACCGTAGATGTCGGGTCGACTTGATTGGAGGTACGGGATAGCTTGTTTCCACTTGTACCCCGACCTGCCAGGACCTTGATTGATCGACTTAAGCTGACCCGACTGCCCGACGGGCTTCCATGGTACTGTAACTCTCGATGTTTTTTCAACGTCGTTCAGATCGCCGCTGCCGTCAGTCTGCCTAATACCTAGCCCAGTTGTGAGAAGTTACTTGCTACCTTTTTCCTACCACTTTTTCAAAACGACAATTTTCTTGTCAAGGGTCTTTACCAACCCCGAGATCCATCTGCATACCTGTAATGTACTTCTGGTGTACCATCTGAGCTACTGTTGGTTTCTCAGTTGGTTCCGGAAGTGGATCGGAGCTGCTTACTTATAGGGAAAAAAAGATTAAAAAAAAATAAACGTGACGCACAGCCCTTTTGCTCTCTGGGGCCCTGGCACCAGCACCGGGCTTTGGCGGGCCAGGGAAGCTTCTCTTTGCGGCCATTGCTTCGCAACCAACGACAAAGACATTTCTGGGCTTGGAAACCACCGCACACCACTTGAACCCTATTTCCAACACCAACGGCGTTGTGCTCTACCTCTTCACCACCCTCGTGCGACGCCATCTTCGGCTCTTGGTGAACTCATTGCCCTCAAAAGCAAACACGCGACGGTCATCTTTCTCTAGGAAGCGCAGCAGAAGCAGTGGGCACCTAGCCACTGCTTCTATCGACCCCAAGCCGGCAAGATGAACGGTAGTCATCTGCCGGCTGGGCAGCCTATGCCTGGAGGTGTTGGCGGAGGACCAGGAGGACGAGGCCCGGTTGAGATGGGACATGTGCCTACCACAGGCAATGTTCCGCGACGCCGCCCGCCCCAGCACTTTCCTGCTCACCAGCACCAGCCTTCTCACCAGCCTCCGTTCTATCACCAGCAACATCATACCGGCGCCTCCCACATGTACTACAGCTCTCCGATGAATCCGTACGCCACGAGCTATTACCCGCAGCAAATGCCTCATTACTACCAGAACAGCGCCATGCCCGCTGCGCCATACCTGCCGCATCACTCGGCCTACCCGGCGCGGTCCCCTCCGGCTATGCATCAGCAGTATCCTCCCATCGTGTCCTCGAGTATGCAACATCACCCGCCGCCTCAGGCCTATTCGCGGCCACCCCCGCAACAACCATCTCCCGCAATCTCGACGCAGCCTATCTACGCCGCAGCCCTACCTCCGCCGCCCGCGCCGATCTCTCAGGCACCCTCATCAACCCACTCGCCTCAAGTTGTAGCTCAACCGCCATTGACTCCTTCCACACCTCACACACAAGTATCGACGCCACCGCCGCCGCCGCCGCCGCCTCAGCCTGAGGTGGAGGTTGGGAAAGCACCTTTCAGAGCTCCTGTAAGTTGACAGCCTGCGATACCCGCCCTGGTTGTGCAGTATTCGTCTTTTTACACATACTTACTATTCTAATAGTTGCCATGGTTGTCCCGGCCCGATCTCCCATTCCCTACGCGAGCGGCAAGATCGAGAAGGAGGCGGAAAATATTGACGACGGACGCGAGCAATGTCAGGCTTCCTACCAATCACCAAGGCGGCAACGAGACGCTAATTGAGCCGACGGGTTCCGAGACGGTTACGGACCCCCCGATCCCGGAGACCCCTACTCAACGAAGCACCACAACCGCGATATCCTCCACTGCGTCGGTAGAGTCTGCGGGTAGGTCTGAGGTTCCTGCGACACAGGACCTGCCCTCAGAAGCAGCACAGCCAACCTCTACCACTGCACCTTCATCTACACAGGCCGCTCAAGCGCCCGCAGCGCCTGGTGTAGCCCCCGCCAAGGTGGCTAAGCCCGTACCACGAGCGGCAGCTCCAGCGGTGCCGGTATTGCCCAAAGCTGCCAAGCCAGTCACAAAAGAGTCTAAGGACACCTCTAGCAACGACCAGCCAGCCGCAGATAAAACACACACAGCAAGCCAGCAGCCTACTGTGGAAACGCCTGTTGCGCCATCAACAGATGCCGTGGTAGAGGAGTCTCAACCGGCTGAAGCGCTTGCGCCAATGAAGCCGAAGCTGTGGACTGGGTTGTTTGCGAATGCAAGCCCTGTCGCGGCGGCCAACCCGGGGCCCCAGGCTGTCACAGAGCCGGCAGCTAGCGGAGCAGCCGAAGACGGAGAGGCCAACGGGAATAGTGTTGCAGTTGCGGGCACTTTCACCAAAACAAATGCGAGCTCTCTGGCTGAAGCTCTAGCACTATTCCGCGTTGGCAAGGGCCAAAAGGTGGCTTTCCTCGAGCCCAGAGGTCTGATCAACACTGGCAACATGTGTTATATGAATTCCGTAAGTTATGCTCTGCCATTGCAGGACCCTCGGATCTGACCCTGTTCACAGGTTCTTCAAGTGCTTATTTTCTGCACCCCCTTTTACGACTTTCTGGACCAGGTCGGCAAGAAAGCAGCACATAGTTTCAAGAGTGAAACGCCCCTGGTTGATGCCATGTGAGTAAATGTTAGACAATTCTGATGTCGCGTTCTGACGGTTTGCAGGATTATGTTCATGCGGGAGTTCAAGGTAATTGATTCTGCGGCCTCCGTGGACCAGTTGCGCATGCGATTGAAGAGTGAAGAGTTGGAGCAATATGGAGAACCTTTCACGCCGGAATTCGTGTACGATGCTATTAGAAAGCTTCCACGATTCGCGAGCATGCGAGTAAGTCCGCCTTCTTAACCCGGCTGGTATGCAACGCTTACAATATCACTCTAGCGCGGACACCAGCAGGATGCCGAAGAGTTTCTTGGTTTCCTCCTGGAATCTCTCCAAGAGGAATGCAAGGAGGTTATGAAGAAGTTCCCAGTCCCCGCCCCTGCAACAGCTGCCGCCGCTGGCTCCTCAGCGGTTACGGCGACAGATGTGTCATCACCCACTGGCACTGCAGATTCGAGTGACTGGCTGGAGATTGGCCCAAAGCAACGGGCAGCCATCACACGTTCTTCGGGCCACCAGGTTTCTTCGTCTCCGATTACTAAAATCTTTGGTGGCGAGCTGCGTTCAGAACTGAAAGTTCCCGGTCTTAAGGATTCGGTGAATCTTGAGCCCTACCAGCCACTGCAGCTAGATATTGGGTCCCCTCAAGTACGGAACATTGTTGACGCGCTGAAAAACCTTTCGCGGTCGGAAACTCTGCATGGAGACTTCGGCTCGCCAAGGGGACCGGATGTCCCAATTACTAAGCAGGTTTTCATCGAATCTCTGCCGCCAGTATTGATTCTGCACTTGAAACGGTTCCAATTTGATGCCCAAGGCACCGGCACCGTGAAAATATGGAAGAAGGTTGGCTATCCACTCGATCTAGAACTTCCAAAGGAGGTCTTCACGCGGCAAAAGAGGAATGCAATGTTGGCCGAAGGAACAGGGCTCCCCAAATACCGACTTATTGCAGCTGTATACCACCATGGAAAGAATGCTAGCGGTGGCCACTACACCGTCGACGTGAGGCGCCAGGACGGCCGAGAGTGGATTCGTATCGACGATACTATTCTCCGCCGCGTGAGAAGCGAAGACGTTGCCGAGGGTGGCCACGAGGAGGATGCGGCCAAGGAAGCTTTGCGATCCGATCACAAGCGTGACACAACTTCTGGCGCCTCTTGTAACAGATTTGAGGGTATCGGTGACGATGAGGTCGGGGATGATGAAGGCTGGAACAAGGTCACCACTCCAGCAAGCGGCGCAAAGAAAATGGAGCAGCGTGGTGAACGGCAGCGGGACCGCAGCAGCGGCAGCACCGGCCGCTCCACCACCCAAGGGGAAGCAAGTACGCGACAGCATCAAGGACAAGGTTGCGTATCTGCTCTTCTATCAACGAATCTAAGAAAGCCATGTCGATGGTGTAAAACTGGTGGAAACCAAAGGTCAAACTTCGGATGCTAGGAACAGGGCGCGCATGCGCGTCCCTGCTAGTTTCAAGCATATTTACGACATTTTACGATGTATTCAAGTGGAATGCTTTGCATTGAGCATTCAGCCGCATTGGCAACAGAAAAATGGTTCAGGGATCCTACAGCTTTGCGAGAGGAGGGCATATTCTCGGATACACGGGCGTGGGGTCAGGGAAAATATGTCGCGCACAAAGTCGCTTTTCGAGGGGGGCCAGCATGGGAACGGTGTTTCTTTTGCAGGTTCTTGGCGTTAAGTGGTGGTGCTCCTGCTGGGCCAAATGGACGAGAACTCGTATGACATGCCACGACCTCCGTTGTAAATTTAGAAAAGTCATTCACGAACCTAATAGACACTATTTCTCCCGCGCCTTGCTAAATCACCATCAAGTGCCTTAACCTGATGTGCCGAGTTGAGTAATCGAAATTCACGTATCGCAGTAGATCATGACCAAAGGCCTTTCGCCGTCATGATGAGAAATCTGAGCTCATACAACAAAAGGGGGCTCATTCCCTCGGTGTTGGGAGGTAAGGAGATCCCAGGTCTCGTGTTACTCTACAGGTCGGGCCTGGTTCACGGCCCTTGTCCATCCCAGGGTGCAACGAATTCGGCCGTCAGCAGCGGATAGTCGACTCCCCGAGCAGGCCGGGGAAACGGGGTGAACTCAAGTCCCTTGCGCGTCGCCCATTGCTCGGTGACCCGGGCGAAGTCCCTCCGAAAGCCGTGGTGGAGGGAGTAGTAGATGGTCCCCTGGTTGAAGGGCAAAGACGTATTCCCAGGGCGGTGCGGGTTGAGGATGGCTTGCCGTTTGGATCAGGGGTAAAACGGAAGATGGAAAGACGGAAGGAAATGCAGAAAAGGGTACATATATGTGCGGTGTGAAGGCGACCGAGGGCAGTGGCCGGGACGATAAAGATGAAAAGAAAAGGGGAAAGTGATAAGGAGAAGATGGAAGCATTCGAGAAGGCACACAGAGGGTCGTCGTGCAGTGATATTGGGTAGTCAGTCCATGGTGGTGAACTGCTCGGAGCTGAAATCGCAGGCGCTGTGAGTAGGGCAACGGCTAGCTGTACTTGGCCAAGCCATGACGCGGGATCGGCGACGCGATCAATTAGATTCATTAGGTGCACTTGATTTGATGCCTACTTCCCTTGCCTATCTCCATCTATAAGGCGAGGACTATGAATAGAGTGATGGGAAACTGAGACTGTCACGGCAAGCTAGACGCTCATTCGCCCTCAGTCGCCTGCTGGTGCATGGACTAAGCAAGTCTCAATCGCACCATGCGATTTCAAGTTTATTGGTGGATGTTTCCAGAGATGGGTATAGTTGGTTCTTTCTTACTGTTCGGAGTAGACTTCACTTACTCAGGGTAGGCTGGTGTTGTTGCCTTGACTTGGAGGCACCACGTGGGCAGCGCGTGAGGGAACAGCGGCGCAGCGGTTTCATGGCTGATGTTGGATGATTCACTACTCACCGCGAATCCTTCGATAGAGCTCGTCTACACCGGCCTACACCGAGAAACGTCCACGGACCGTGTACCTTATTGCCCCAATGGGAACATTTGGCCGAACCGACTGATCGGATCTACACGAGACGACCCATCTTCCCCGTCCCCCTTTCATGGCCAGTGTTCACCGACTCCGTGGGACGATACTTGTTCAACCCTCTGTGCATTGCCATGTTGTATCCGCCCACATCCCCTTCAAAAAAGATTAAGGCCGCATACCCGGAACACGGGGATACGTCTCCAGACAGGTCTAGAAGGATTCTAGAAATAACAGATATCATGACGGTCGAATGTTTGAGAGCTGTCGCTAGGCCTGTGGTCGCGTGAGCCGGAAATCCCGGTGGTATTCTGCCAAGTAAGTATCGAGAAGCGGCTCTTGGTCCGTGGACTCGGTGGAACTCAATTTTGATGAGGCCAAGCCCGCGACCTGATTCAGCGAGTCCAAAAATGGCCAAGACGAAATTGCCCGAATTGAGCGCGGCTGGCATGTTTTGGGAAGGAAAATCCGAAATTCTCTCATAAACAAGTTCGTGGAGAGGCCATGAGCAGAAACTACGTCAGGCATAGACTTTGACCAACTCAATCTGGAACCAAGCAAGACGATCCAGCTGCTGTTCTCCAGGCTTTATGGAGGCTTATGGGGGCATCTTACTCTCTCCGCGTCGGGGGTGGGTAATTATCGGGGTCGCATCTTACTGTTGGTGCTCCAGATAAAACAAAAAGGGCCGTTTACACAGCCGGGGGAATCGCAATCTACCTAGCATCGCTCGCAAGCATCACAAACATCGCAAGCATCGGCAACCATGCGACTCCGACAACCAGACACAGGCTGACAGCCTGACAACCCGACATCCTGACAAGCTCGACCACGTTCGGCAAACATGGCAAACATGGCAAACATGGCAGCATGGCTCCCCGTCATGCGCACCACAGCTTGAGACGGCAGAGCGGACGGCCTGCTTGGAATTTCTTGTCTAGCTGGCCTTGGCGGGAACCACCCCAAGCAACCGGCCCCAGAATGCTCCATTCTTCTGTTAGTGACGCCGACCAAAGGGGCCCCAAGTTCTGCCCAAGGAGCCTCAACCAAGAAATCGCGAAGTCTATGGGGCATCGGAGGGTCAGGCCAACTTGCCCTGGCTACCCAGCTTTCAACCAGCGTGCCAGCTTCCCACCCAGCTGGTCCATTTCCCCAAGCCTGGGGCAACGTCACTCCAGGTCTTGGATATCCCCATCTCCAGTCGAGAAGGCCCGAATCGAAGCAGTACATAACCAGTTCGATATGGCGCTTTTGGTCAAGATCATCATGGGCTTTCACCTCTGTCCTCATGCCTACATACCTCGCTTCTCTCTTCTCTGCTCCTCCCGATCTCTTCTTAAACCCGAGTCTCTCCCCGGCCAAGTCTTCCGTGCTTTCACTGCTCCTTAATATCTCAAAAACTGCTTCTGCCCTGGCCAGAGAACCAATGAGACCGGTCTGAGTGCGGCAACATGCTTGGTAAGAAGTGCGTGACAAGACTACCATGTTGTGTTATACCCTCGCCTCAGCACTGTTACTGACTATTTTGCAGATCTATCCGCGTCAATGGCGCCGACTGTGGTGTCGAGGCTATCTTCCTGGGGGCTGTGACCTCCCTGGGAGGTTTCCTCTTCGGCTACGACACTGGTCAAATCTCGGGCATGCTGTTGTTCACAGACTTCATCAACCGCTTCGGCCAACGGCAGCCTGACGGCACCATGGGCTGGGTCCCCATCATCCAATCGCTCCTGGTTTCTCTGATGAGCATAGGAACTCTGATCGGTGCCCTGTCTGGTGCATAGTAAGTCGTCCCAGCGGTATACCCACACGAGGTTGCACTTGATGCTAATAACAATACAGCACGGCCGACTGGTGGGGACGCAGAAGAAGCTTGAGCTTCGGCGTGTGCATCTACATCATCGGCAACATCATCCAGATCACAGCTATGGACAGCTGGGTCCACATGATGATGGGTCGCTTCGTTGGCGGTCTGGGCGTTGGCAACCTCTCCATCGGTGTCCCCATGTTCCAGTCGGAATGCTCCCCTAAAGAGATTCGTGGAGCTGTCGTCGCGTCCTACCAGTTGATGATCACCATCGGTATCCTGATTTCCAACATCATCAACTATGGTGTACGCAACATCGAAGAATCTGAAGCTTCATGGCGCATCGTCATCGGTCTAGGTATCCTCTTCTCCATTCCCCTCGGCTTGGGCGTCTTGCTCGTCCCAGAATCGCCGCGCTGGCTTGCTAGCCGGAATGATTGGGACGGTGCCCGTATCGCCATGGCTAGGCTTCGCGGCGTCAAAGACGATCCCAACAACCGGTTTGTAGAAGAAGACTTAAAGGAGATGTACGACGTCATAGAGAAAGAGTCTCGGACAGGTAAAGGAACCTGGGGAGAATGCTTCACGGGGTCCTCCGGTCTCCCCAAGATTCTTTACCGTACCGTGCTGGGATTCCTCATCCAGTTCCTTCAGCAATGGACAGGTAAGCATCTACCCCCAGCGAGGAAGTCGGATCTGAACGAAAAGCTAACGTGTGATGTTTCAAGGCGTCAACTACTTCTTCTATTATGGTGCCACCATCTTTAAGAGTGCGGGTATTGCCGACCCCATTCAGACGCAGCTCATTCTGGGCGCTGTGAACGTGGTCATGACCTTCTATGGTTTGTACGTTGTCGAGAGGTACGGCCGCCGCTGGCCTCTTTTCCTCGGCGCACTCTGGCAAGCGGCATGGCTATTGATCTTCGCCGCTATCGGTACCGCTTTGCCCCCGGAGGCAAACAAGGTTTCTGGTATTGTCATGATTGTCTCGGCTTGCATGTACATCGCTTCCTTTGCAGGAACTTGGGGACCTATGGCCTGGGTTGTCATTGGCGAGAGTTTCCCCGTCCGAACACGAGCCAAGCAAGCTTCTTTCGCGACGGCTGGAAATTGGCTCGGAAACTGTAAGCATTACCCCCTCCCCTGACGATGAAAAAGACGTTCAGAACCACCTCCTTTTTTGGATTTAAGGAATCATAGCTAACCAAAACGACCTTCAGTCATGATCTCCTTCCTGACCCCTCTGGCCACGAGCGGCATCTCGTACGCCTATGGCTTCGTCTTCGTCGGCACCAACATCGCCGCAGCCCTGCTCGTCTGGTTCTTCCTGTTCGAGTCGCGGGCGCTGAGCCTGGAGCACGTCGACCTCATGTACAGCACGGAGAACCTGAAGCCGTGGGCGTCGCACAAGTGGGTGCCGCCCGGATACGTCACGCGCTCGCAGCGCGACGAGTCCGACACCCCGGAGAAGGGCAGCGATCCCGCCACGGACCACATCGACCGTGTCTCGGACGACAACAAGACGGCCGACACGAGAATCGATACCGTATAGTAGCTGTAGTAGAAGACGAAAGTGATGGAGCATGTGTCGCTGACCACGGACCCTGACTCAGTCAAGCTGGGCTGGGCTGCACAAAACAAGTCCGTATTGGGGCGGCCAGATGTTCATGTACAAAACACACCTCAGTTCACATACATTAGGTATTTAAGAATATTACATACATTCAAATCAACCGCCCGAGGCACACTAAAGTTTATATGCGTAGTCCGCTGTCGAGTCGTCTAAGTGACTGGTTTTCGTCTTGGGTGCTGTATGCCCCTTTTAACGTGGCAAAATGGTAACGTGGCATATCTCTGTCTCAAGACGATATGTAAGTATTGTAGCCGAACGTGTTGGTCCTTGCCTCGTTATTTGGATCATGCAGTATTTGATGCGGGTGCCTGCAGAGTTGCATTGGCCCTGGTGATAGAGCAGTGGGTGAGTTCGTTATTCATGACAGAGGTGCCAAGCAGTGTTGAAACGATCGTTACGCGGTGGTATGTTGTACGATTCATATTCAGGAGGTTTTGAGAGAACCGGAAATACAGGAGTATGAAGTACAAAACCCTTGGTGGCATATACTCGTGTACAATATTGACCAGCTATTTTCCAATCGCCCTTTTGAGGCTTTGAGGTTTATAAACATTACGTACTGACATGTGAGGTCTGTTTAGGCTGTCCCTACGGCAACCCAATATTAAAAAGATGCACTCTGCAGATTGTCCATAAAGTTGGGATCCTTGAAAGGCACATTCGCATCGCCAAAGTCGGTGTTCTGGAGCGCGTCGCGCGCCGCATCCGTCAGGCTCTCCCAGGCAATCAGGGGCTGCTCCCCGCCCTTGGCGTCGGTGGTGCCGAGCTGGTGGTTCACGGGCCAGACGCTGAAGTAGCGGATCTTGGGGCGGGTGCCGTCCAGGGGCAAGTCGTCGGTGATGGTGGTCCAGTCCCCGTGGCCCGAGGTCGACAGGCCCAGGACCTGGGGGTCGCTGGAGGTGTTGGGGTTGTCGATCCAGACCACGATGCCCTCCCAGTCGTGCCGGTGGCCTAGGCCCGTCGAGGGGAGTCCTTGGGCATGTACCTGGAAAGTGATGATGGTTAAAATTTAGGACATGATGCAAGCATGGCTTTGGTGGGGAGGTAGACGCATAAAGAGAGTGGAAACTAGGTGTATCACGATGTGTACTTACCACGAGTACATGATGCCGTAGCGGGAACTGAACTCGGCCCCGCGGGCGTAGAGCTTGTCCGGGGCTGCTATCGCACTGCGAGCTGGACGAACCGGACGGGTTGAGGCCGCCACTAAATATACCATTTGTTAGAAACACAGCTGTGCCAACTTCTTCGTTGGGTGGCAATATGTTTTTGCCAAACATACCCAGTATTGCCAGAAGCGTCAACAGCAGGATAAGGCTGACAGCCATTCTCCACCGATAGCCAAGGTTTGAATTTCAGATCTGAAAGCCAGAGGTCAACATTCGTATCTGCTGCTACATCTATCCGGGTATGCAGGCAACGACATGTCCGCACTACACGAGAAAGGGTGTGAGCAAAGACGAGGATCGTACTGCACACGATCGTTAGTGACTTTGATATCATAACCTGACGGATAGGGCTGTCAGAAGAGAAGGCATTTGTTTACCAGGCATCGCCAATGGCACCACTGGGAACGGTCTCGGGGAAGCCCACGACAGCATCGTGGCCGATAACACCGCGGGCTTCAATGACGGGGGCCGCGCGGGCGCCGACGGCGGCGGCCGTGAGGTAAACCGATAGGCTGGAGAAACGCATCTTTTTGGAGACGATTAACCTGCAGGCCAGGTGAGAATGATCAAGTCTTGAAGCAGCCGCTGGGCATGAGGGTTGTCATACATATTTATGTCCACGGGGGCTTTGCAATCTCCATTATCGATAACTAACCCTAACAACTTCCCAGCGATCTCTCTCGGTGCTCGGCTAAGGGACGATCATATCGGAACTCTCAGATGGTCACATCGTAATGTCATCGGGGATTGGCTGTGCTCCACAAACCCCATCATGCAGGGGTTTCCATACAGCCCAAACAACCAAGAGCGGATGGTGGGAATGAATGAAGAAGGAGCGAAATCGCCCGGCAAAACAACCGAGAATAAACGGCAAGTCAGTCAGCCATTCATTCAAGCGTCGACAGGCCAGCATGTTGCTGTGCTCTTTCTCTTACGATCCACGGTGCCAATTGATGATGGCCAGATGGGTGGAACAGCAGAAGACGAGATGTTCAGAGGATGATTTTTGAGGTCCGCCAAGTCATTGTATCATGGCTATGTCCTTAATGTACGGGAGTATGCACGCATCGATATGGTCTCGGCAGTGACGTACGTTGCTTCGGCAGTCAGCAGCGCGGGCAGACTACATGAAACTGCCATGACAGTTTAAGGTATTGTAATCTCCCCCCGGTACCCTAGCATGTTATGGCTGCCAGTTGTGTATTGCTGCCGTCGAGCCGTGTTGTTACTCACCTGTCACCTTGCGGGAGTGCCACCAACAAAGGACCCGCCTCCGATGGGTTCCAATACGACGTATCAATCTTGCGAAAACGGGCGCATAATCCAGGTCAGGTCATCATTCCCCACGAACTGCTGGGCTTGTATGTACGGAGTATTTGTCCACTAATTAGATGAGGCGCACGCCCTACTACAACTGACCCGCCTGGATCAGCTCCATCCCTACCTTGCGCCAAGTGTCGTCCTCGACCGAGCTGGTGATATTGGCATCATACACAAAGTTCTGCGCATGCCCCAGCCCTCCTGTCGTTCGAGAGTAGACAGGCCACTCCGGCACCTTCTTACCGCCGCCGCCCAACGTCCGCGCCGCATTTTCGCGACCAGCCCACCGGTTCGGGTCGCCGCTATTGACGAACGCGATCCAGTCGCCGGCCACGAGCCGCGCGAGGTCCCGGAACTCGTCGCCGAGGCCCTCGAACGGCGGCCTGTGGTTGGGCGCGTAGCCCACGCCCTCGACGTTGAGCATGGCGAAGGCGACCTCGGCACGCCGGCACCGCGTTGAACCGGTAGCAGTAAGCGGGCGCGGCCGGCCGCTCGTCGTTCCGGGCGGCCCAGGCTGCGCAGGTCGCGCGGCGGTTCGAGATCATGCTGTCGCCACGCGCCGGAACTGCGACCCGTACGGGTAGGCCGGCGGGACGTAGTCGGGGGCCAGGTTGGGGAGGCAGTCGTCGGGCGAGCGCGCCGGGTAGGCATCGAGCAGCTTCCGCGCATACGCGTCGCTCATAACCGCCGAGGGGGGGACAGCAGGAACTCTCGGAACTGCTCCGTCGTGTTGATGCCCTTGGGCGCGAAGGCGGTGCCCTCGGCCGTGTTATCCCCCGCGATGATCGGGATCCGGAGGTACGAACCGTCCAGGTACTGCTGGTGGGAGCTGCGGGCGATCAAGTCACCGTCGACCAGCGGGCCCCAGGTCCGCAGCGTCGCGCTGCTGTTGACGACGGCGTTGAGCTTCTCGAACGGCAGCGCGCGCAGGCACCGCAATGAAGAACCCACCGCGGAGCCGTCCCCCTGACAGCCGGCGCTCTGGCCCCAGATCGTCACCTTGGCCGGGTCGCCGCCGAACGCGGCGATGTTGTCGCGGATCCATTCCAGGGACATGCGCTGGTCTCGCAGGCCGAAGTTGGAGTCTCCGCCATCGGCGACTTCCCTCGAGGCCAAGAACCCCCAGGCGCTGAGGCGGTAGTTCATGGTGACGCCGATGATGGGCTGGCCCAGCTCGGCCGACCGGTCGGCGATGAACGAGATATTGTTCCGGAGGTCGGCGGCACTGCCCTGGATGAACCCGCCGCCGTAGGTCCATACCAACACCGGCAGGGGCTCTGCGGGGGACGCTCGCGCAGGCCGGACCACGTTCAAGTAGAGACAGTCCTATTCCATCGAGGAAATGGGGGTTCATTGTAAGTCCGCTGCCGGACACGGAAAATATGCGAGAGAACTTGCTTCGCTCAGCGCATAACCCCATTGTGCAGGCTAGAGGGATTGGTTGCATACTGTCAGGCCCCAACAACTCCGGAGTCTTCAGGGGCTCGCCTCACTTACGCCATAACCGACACACGCTGGGGGCAGTTTCTGAGCCGCACGCTCGCCGTCCCAGGATTCATTAATCGGCTGCGGGTTGCGAAACCTCAGATCCCCAATTCGAAGCTGTGAGAAGGGCACGCCTAGGAAGAAGTCTTGGTCGTAGCCTGGAGAGTATACACCAACCAGCGTGCTGTTTTTTATCGTAACCCGAGGTACATCGTCGTCGTTGCCCGCCTTGCTCACCAACGGCGAGGCTGCAGCTGCTGCGACAAGTAAGGTCTGTACTGCTAGAGATGCCAACATGATTCCACAGAGACGAGTGAGTTGCGCGTTGTGAGAATATTACTGCGAGGTGGATTTCGCCTGAGAGAGTGCACGCGAGCAGGTTTATGCAGCACAACACAGAATTCCACCTCCTGTATCGCCCACGACTTTTCGGCTCGATAGTCTCCCGGAGTTCGACAACCAACTACTGCAACCTCATGACACTATGGTTGCGGGGATGTTGTATACACCCAATCCCTCCACAGAGGTTCATATGCTGTTATACACCTTTATAAGAGACACCGCAATTACTACCAACTACTATCAGCCATTCCGTCGAAAGCTAGTCATCCCGTGCCTTCGATCCAACCCTGAAAATTCAAACCAGGTAGGTGATTATCATGAAAGGCTTTACTCTGCTAGTACTGTAAATGCACCCGACTTGGACCGCTCCCCTTCGCATCGAAGTACAAGAGCCTCGAAATTCGTTTCATGGGTTTACGGGGTGGGCATGGTCTCTAATAGAGCTGACCTATCGGTTGATCTTGAAGTCGCTGTCTTATGTGGTTGTACATCCCGGTTAAAGTACCGTAGCATCACTCGACTCAGGTTTTGGTATACTTCTCGTTGCTCGCCTTCCGCAGCTCGAATTGTCCGCCCCAGGTTTTTGTTGTGGGGTAGGTAGAGAGGGAGAGCGGCCTCCGGGGTTGGGCTGTTAGATCGCTCGGCCAAGAATGCTACCATATTCACTCTGAACCCGGAAAGCTCTCGTCAGGCATGTTTTCGTAACTTATCGGATGAGAACTCAAAATAGTACAGTATTTAGGTTTGGAAACTTTGAGCTAGTTGAAACAATGTGCGGGTGGCAGCAAGGAAAAGGACTATGATTCTATAGCTAATTATAGACACGGGAACAGATGTTATGAAACAAAGAAATGCCAGGGTAGCCCAGTCAGCCATGGAGAAGCACGCGATTAGTGAGCGTTGCGGGATTTCTGGAGCCGGAAGAAACCAAAGCCAATGATCCAGACCATGACCTCAACCATTGCCAGAAATGGGGCGAAGATGGCTCCGCGAATGACGACAAAGCCGCTCACAATACAGAAGATGATGGGGATGATCATGTAGGGCTTGTACGGTCTGTGCAGATCGGGCTCGCGGAAACGGAGGATGATGGCGCCGAGTACCGTCAAGAAGAACCAGGAGTTGTCGCCCAGACCGGCAAAGGTGAGAAGATCCCGGAAGTTACCAAAAAGAATGTACAGAGACGTGAGGATCGTGGACAAGATGGTGGCGTTCAGAGGCGCGTCCGACGAGCCTGGGTCCACCGTTTCTTTGGGCCGAAGTCCAACGGACCCGAGCATAGAAAAGCAGCGAGGGAACCAACCCTTCCTCGATGCAGCCACGGTCATTCTTCCAGAAACGAATGCGTTACCAAGCAGGGATCCAGCTACAACAAGGCATATCAAAACAGCGGCAACGGTCCCAGCCGCTGGGCCAAGCAGTCGACCGATGGCAGTCTATTTAATTCAAGATTAGTACTTCCTCACTCGACCCGCCAACACACAAGGGAACTTACCACTGCGACGCTATCTGTAGAAGATACAACGCTCCAGGGAAGCAGAATATAGTAGGCTGCATTAGCCGCAATGAAGCAACCGATGATGGTCGGAATCGCTGTGTTGATTGCGAGAGGCAGCTGGCGAGCGGGCGACGACAGCTCGGCAGATACGTAGATGGCCTTTTCCCATCCACAATACGCCCATAGAGCACCGTATAATGCTGCGGAGAAATGGCCGAGGATCTCCCAGGACGATAGGTCATCCCAAGGGACTGTGCTACCATCAGGGGCCACGGTGGTTCGGTAGGCGAACCACGACTTGGAGTACCAATCTCCACCGCCGACATCCCTATCCTTGTCAGCCAAGTGGATAGCGACGACAGCGATGCCAGCACCGACGACGCATGCTATGGCGACGAATTTGGTGAATACGAAGAAGTTGTTCAGTCGTGTGCTGGCTTTGGTGCTGATGGAGTTGGCCACGTTTATAACGACCAAGATCGAGATGGAGAGCAGCTTGTGCCCCAGCGTGTCAGCTTGGTCCGTGACGCCGGCGGCAGAGAAGATGCTCTCGACGAAGACGATGCTCAGAATAGCAAGCGTCGCCGGCATGCCGGCGACAATCCACGTCCAACCAGCCAGGAAGCCATAAACCTCGCCGAACATGTACTGAAGGTAAGGCTGCACGCCTCCTTCGCCTGGGATGGCCGTGCCCAGCTCGGCCATGGTCATGGCGCCTGTCCAGCTGCAGGGGAGTGTTAGCGACGATTGGGCGAAGCGGCCAGGGGGGATTGCACTCACGCCAAGACACCGGCAGCGATCCATGCGAGCAGAGCAACGGCGGGCGAGGGCGAATTGGTATCAATAACACCGGGCGAGGTGAAGACGCCGCTTCCAATCACGATACTGACAACAATGGCAAAAGCCTCCTTGGCGCCAAGGTTGGGGGCGAAGGCGCCCCGCGTGGCTTTGGGGTCGGCAGGGAGTCCCCTCTCGCTGCTGCTGGCGTTGTTGTCATGGACGTGCTCGCGCGGGCCTGCGAGCAGCGGCTGCATGACGTCGGCCCGAGCATCTCTAGAGTGCGGCATCATTGGCTGTGGGCGAATGAGGCTAAGAGAAACAAGAAGAAGCAATGACTGGTGTTTACTCGAGGTGCATGGGACACGAGTCAACCATATACATATTTATATCCAGGGGCGAGAGATCACAGACTGCCGAGAAAGAGGTGTGAGTTGGAGGTCGCTACGATGGGTCCACGCAAGACGCAAGTGGGGACCTCCACCGGGTTATCCATTCCCTCCGTCGTTACATCCAAACCACCTCTTCTTTCTTTATTCACCACAACCGGCTCTGGACTTCTCCTCATCAGTCTATCAAACCCTCAATCGTCATGACATACGTACACGCGGGACCATCTGCAGTCAATGCGATCTTTTTACCTTTGACGGTGTGCTGGAGATTCGCGCAGAATCAGGCAAGGTATACCGTATACACTGACCGAAGGGGAAAGGGAAGTGCCATAGTGCATCCGTACCCCTAATTCTAGTGCAAGATCCACTACACCCGCTAGGCAGGTTCCAGGTCTTCCAGGCCTTGACTCTGCATGGCGTCATTGAAGAAACGCGTCTACCATCTCCATTATCTTATCATAGTCTCAATCTTATCTATACCGTACAACCGCCTCACTCAACCCATCGCGACAGACTATATCTTCATGTCGAACTCTGATAAGGGAGAAGGGCGGGTGAAGCGCCTCGTCCGCGGCATCCGGTTACGCGGAGCCGGGGAGATATCAGATATCTACTAACCAAACCTACTCAAGACCCAAAGTCTATCTCAAGTTAGGTAGACTATATCGCAAGGGATCATCCGGATCAACCTCTACTCCAGGATTTCTATGCCACTTTGGCAGACCCTTTCCTGACGCAAACAGAGAGTCGAGAGCCTCCAATCATGGCAGTGTTCTCCTATGTGGCATGTCGTCCCCGAAGCTTGCTGTCGGCAAGCTACAGTGTCCATGTCAATGGCCTCTAGGTAGGTCATCGCTTTCCCTTGGAGACGCGACCAAGGTTGTTCTTGGTTTGTCTCGTCCCGCAACATATGCCTTGTCCACCAACACAGCCTGCTGCGAGCGAGTGCAAAGATTGCGTACTGCACATACTTGGTCAGCTGCAGACAATGCAACGACGAGCATTGCAGAGCTACCTAGGTCCATAGGATAGTAAGTACCTACCTATCCAGTGCTGGATTGAGAACAAGAAATCCCAGCAGCTCTGCCAGGTGGAATGGCCATGCTCGAGCTTCGAGCGAGGACCGTGTCTCTTCTACCACCCAAGCGACGAGGAACGACTGCATCAGAGAAGGCGTGATCTCATTAGTCGTAATATACACCTCCTCGAAGTCCTGTCTTCGCCTCCTGCGCTACAGTCAGTTGCGGCTACTTCGGAAGGAGACTGCCTCGTGCGCTTACATGCCAGCTTGGTGATCTCAAATGTATTGTGCAGACGGAAGCAGACGCATACTGGTGCGATTGTCACCCAGCCCCCGTACGAACCCATCAGTGATGCCATCGGAAAGCCAGAGATATCCTGAGCCAATGATGGCGCCTTTCCCTGCCAGAGAAGCATCATCATAACCATCAGATCATCTCATGATTCGGCGCATTGGTCGTGAGATTTCACAATCGTTCCTGATGGAGATCAAGATCCATGAGCCGCACAATCCGGTCAAGATTTGAACCTCACGCGTACTTCAGTCAAAGCTCTCAGCTGTACGGCGGCATCAGCCATGGTGGGAAACTTGACGTGACTTTGAAGGCTAATATTTGTAGCATCGAAGGTCACCTTGCCACATGGGAATGAAAAGAAAACGGGCAAACATACGGAGGATGGTCGGTTTCCTCAAGATGCTTACTGAGAGCGCGAAGCAGCAGAAGCAGCAGCAGGGCAGGCAGTTGGTTCGTGCTCGTGCTCGCGCTGAAGAGCGTCCCGGGGGAAAGACCAAGGCCACACTCTACGCAAGAAGCGATGAGAGAAGCCTCGTGCTGAGAGGCGTAGCCTTGGCATTCTGGATATGTTCAGGGGAGCCGCTCGCGTATCTGGTAATGGCCAGCCCCAATACTTGGCTGCACAGGGTTCTGACTCCAGAAGCAGCCAGTCAGATGCTGTTATGATCACATACATGTTCGGTAATTTGCTGTCAGTTGGGGCCTCCCGCTAGTCTTGACACGCAACCTCTGCTGATCGCCGAAGAAAAAAAAAGTGAGAAGTGACATGTGGTTCGTAGTTGGCTGCCGACCTCCTGGACCTTGTATCTGCCCTCCTCCCCCCCCTTTCCCCCCTACTCTTAGGTACACCTTTGGGAAGGGAGCCGCACTACTTTTCCGAATGCATCAGATAACAGGCAGGACAGGATCAATGCCATCAAGCGAACCGGTGTGGAGTCCCTGTGATGACATCTGACATCTGGTTGTAATCCGCACTTGGCCAACCGGCGTTGGTTCCGGATCATATCATGGCGCGCCGGGCCGGGGCCCTTCGAAAGACCATTAGAAAAAGAGAATGTCTAGAACTCGTACGATTTGTCGAGTCATTCCCAAATCTCCAGGGTTTTCTTAGCTCTGCGACGGCTTCTCTTTCTTTTCTTCTTCTTCAGTTTCGTCATCCTTTTTTTTCTCTGTGGTTATCAAATACTCCGTCACAGCCTTCTAGGGCACCCCACGCAGCCCCATTTCGATAGTTGGCATTCTAGCGTTCTGATAATAAAAAGAGCTATGTTATAGTATACATGTAGGTACATTGTACTATCAGCCCCCTCCCTTGGCGTGATTCTGCAGCCAAGTCTGAGTGCCGGTCTGGCAGTTTGTTTTTTTGTCGCTACGGAGATTCGAACTAGCAATGTCAGCTGAATTGACGGTGTCCCGCAATCCGTTTCTCTCTCCATGGCCCTCCCCTAGTTTCAAAGCTAAGGGTTACACATTTTTATCCTTTCTAGTTACAGTCTTAGGTGGATGACGCTTAGTACTTGTGTACATACTGACCTACTACGTAGTGGTAGATATCGCGGGTCTATGCTTCCTTCCGGCCAAGATGTCCGTCATCCTTTAGCCGGATCCGGGGTCGGTCGCGATAGTAGAACGATTCATGATGGTCTTCCTTACTGGAACTCAACGCTATTTCTTAGGGCTAGCCAAGGACACGACGCCCCAAAAGACATTTCCTAACGAGAAGCAAGAGGGGGAGGAAGGAAGATAACGTAGGGAATTTAAATTTTATATTCCGACTGCTCTGCCATCTACTAGGCGACGATAGTAGTCAAGGGTCGCCAACGGTTGTCACCGCTGTGTACTATGTGTGCTGGATTTTGTATGTGACATGAAATGGTCTCCTGCGCCAGGCAGCGAGATCACCATTTGTCCCCGCCAGTCAAGGTTATACACTATCATTGGTGCTGATAGGGTCCAGCCTACCTAGACACCCAGGTCGTCCCGATACCAATTCAACAAAGTGTACCTTCCCGCTACAGTTTTTGATAATCAATACATCTAGTGTGGGAAAAGGAAAAGGGAAAAAATACGGATGCCACTCGACGTGCCGCTCGCTGCTTTGATGGTATCATATGGGGTAGTGTGCGGTTGTGCTTTTCGTTCTGTGCGTGTTGTCATGGTTGAGGACCAGCTCGACCAGGGGTTTGTCCACTCAATAGACTTTTGGCCATAGCGGATGCGTAGTGTGCTAGGCCGCAATTACTTTAGTTATCGATGAGGGCAGAAGGCTGGCCTCATCAAATCGTTCGAGGGCGCGAGCGTCTCCAGCGCTGCACTGCTCGCATACTTGGGTCTTCGGCCGTCCAGCGGCCCAAGGATATGTCGGAGACTTGTAGCTCACTGTATACCATCTCGTCTGTTATTTGAGCCAGCTCCTAAAAAGAGAGGTCATCATGATAAGTTAGTGGTTCTGTTTCTGTAGCCTCTTGGTCCACACCGAATGCTAGCTGAGGGAAGGGGGCTTGGCAGGACTAATACGGATGGGGGAGACGGGGAGGGGGTGTCGCACATTTCGCAACTGCTCATCGCACGCTCGTAGTTGCCGCCGGTTCGACGAGCTTGGCCGACCTCCCTGGAGAACCTGCCCCCGGTTCTGGATCCATGTCTGTGCTGCTGCTTGACGAAGATAGATCTTCTGGGCTTCGTGGCGACGTGCGTAGGCATCGAGTAGAACTCTAACATGTGTTTTCGCAGTCAGTTATGGTCCGAAGTAGAAGGCATGTATGCCCTTCTGTTTATCTCGGTTTCGACGCACTGTTTCAGTTCTGCCTTCCGTTGCTCTTCTTCGCCGCCGGAAGTCTGCGGTACCGTGGTATCCGCAGCGCAGTTGAGGATATGTTGGCCATCCAGTGCACACTGCCGAAGCGCAGCATATCCGTCGAGGTGATAGTCTTCCGTTTCCACGGGATCTGTTGGCGCTGCTGCGATATAGTATTGCAGGGTTCTGAAGTCGGAAAGCACTTCGGCAACACGCGCTGTCCGGTATTCGTTGACTATGGTCACAGTTGTTAGGAAGATGCCTATAACCAGTGACCCTTATCCAACGGCGGGACTCCTGGTACACCGCACTTACATCCGTCCATTTTTGTGATGTCGTGGTTCTGTGGAAAGAAGGGGATAGGGCTTCTGAATCAGTCGAGCCAACTTCCGGCAATTCTAAGGAGGGTTTAGGGGTGAGATCGCGCAGCTATTAGGGGCTCTTGTTGTTCGTCCAACTGTCAAAGCAGGTCAAACAACAGCGGAATGGAGCTTCTGGTGTATAGCGAATGGGGGCAACGTGCTGCGAGGCTGCATATAATGATTAGGGGACCAGTTGATGACATCGAAGAAGATGGTCTATCCCAGCCGTTGTAGTAGCGGCGGCGCCACCTGTCTTTTGTATAGACGGTTCTACTATCCATGATCAAGGAGGTTACGGTAGAGACTTTTTCTGGGTGGACCTGGACTAGCCGGTCATGTAGTTCACGGCATAAGAGAAGTAGTTCCCGTGGGATGCCCCATAGGGTTGAGGCAATGAGTATGTAGGGTACACATTCGTCGTTAGCTCCCGTGTCCCATCGCGTGCATGAGAGGGACCAATGGATCGACCATCTGGCAGCTCTGTAAGGATCATCCAGGTTGGAGCCTTCCTGTGCTGCTCAACCTGAAGGGGTCAGATATTATCCCCGATTCGAGTATGTAATACGTGCCCCCCCCCCCCTCCGGTGCGTACTCCTACCGGATCCCTGGTAGCGCCGTATACAGGCACAAGTGCCAATCTGCTCTGCCTCACGAGGGCTGCAGCGCTGCTGCAGGGACACGAAACATGCTGCGATATTGTCTTGGATAGGCATGGTACGGCCCGCTTATGGGGGTCAGCAAGTCAGCAGCAGTGTGCAATTGTGTCGCTCTAGCTAGGGGAGGGAGGAGGGAGGAGGGACTCGGAAAGTAGAGTCAAGTCGGAAGAACACAGTATAGGCGATTAGAGGCTCTCGTGTGTTGGAACTTGTGGCAGTGAGGAGAAAAAAAGATGCATGCATGTGTATCGTTTGACCGAAGCGAGTCTAGGTTAACCTTACCTCGGTGGTACCCAGATGGCAGACCAGGGCATACCGGACTGTCGGTAGAACGATGGACTGAGTAAGGAAGTACACGATATGGAAAGGGACTAAAAGTAGCGGTAAAGTACTTCAATGTTGACTTCTCTAGCATCCGTCTCCAACAAAAAGACGCCGACATGCTTCTTTGCCTACTAAGGCGATCATTCAGCTGCGCCAAAAACGTGCCATTCCTCGGTCTGAAGCGAACTCGGCCTGCCATTGGACCAGCAGCCCAGCTCGCCTATGCACGGGTTATCTCCTACCCGCCTGCAACAGGTCCAACTCACCCACCAGAAGCAAGTTTCGTGCCTGAAAAGAGCGAAAAGCATTACCGCATTGCTCGTCCAGCTGAAAGAGAATGAACCCCATCCATCCAAATTGCTGCGCCATCCTAAGCCAACGGTGTGCCTCAAGACGGAAATACCCACTGCAGTGGAATGAGGATGGTCGCCCGCTCGGCACTTGCAACAGCTTTTCTTTTCTTTTCTTCTTCATCAGGAAGAATATGTGAAGAAGCAATCTCACCCTGTCAATCTTCTTGTCGCATGTAACGCAGGTTTGACCTACGTTTTCGGACATAAGAGGGGTGTCACCGCAAGTAACAGGAGGTAACCAACGCACACAGCCTCCATGTAGGTTCATAAGATTGTGGCTCACTATGATCGCCTATACCGAAACACCCCACGAAATCGACACGACTATTAATAGAAATCCTACACGTTCGAGCCAAAGCTAGCGCCACGAGATCAAATGTACATTCAATTTATATGCTTTGTAGCCGAGGGTACTTTCCATATCCAGTATGCAATGGCAAATCCCAGTGCAGCACGGGGTAGTATCAATAAGATAAAAGATGGGATGAACTGCTGTAGTTGGGGGTGTTGTGTGCTGTAACCCAACGACCCGTGGCCGCGGGTCCGAGCTGGGGCTGGAGCTGGAGCTGAGCAAATGAGGCCCCCAATGTTCAAAAGTAAGTATTCATTCGTGTGGGATTTTGACTGCTACCAGGTATGTAGTAGTAGTAGACCATCTAGGTCAGATTCGGTTCAGTCGGCTCCATTTAGTTGCCACCCCCATGCGAGCCATGCTGCATCAAGCGCGTAGACGACGCTGGACAAGGATTCACAGCCAACGCCGCCATCTGCATCGTGCATCAACGGAGCTATATTGAGACATGTCATGTTCGCTGCTGTGGGAGCGGGCATGCTTAGAAATGGGTTGTCTAACTGGATGTCGTCTAAATCTCTTGACGTCACTCCCTTAGTTGTTGCACGCCGTATTCGGTGCCTCTGCAACTGCAACTGCAACAAAGTTCCTAATATCCTATCTCGGGTACCCGTACCTTGCCTCAAGCTACCATAGAGGCCGCTGTGAGAAATTAACCCGATACTTCAGCTCCAAACTCCGATGCACATCAGCATGATCATCGTGTGCACTACCTCGAAATCGCCACATTGCAGTTGCTCATCAGACAATTGAACCCCATAATACACATCTACTGGGATATCGTGGATTACTAGTGACACAGGGAGAAGCAGGGGTGAGCCCACTAACAGGACCCCGAAGCTCTCCCGACGATGCTGCTGAGCTGCTGAGAAGAGCCAGCCGAATCGGCGTCGTTCCTGACCTTGGTCGGCCGCACCGACCTGCACCGGGCTTATGCCATCAACGCCTCTCCCGCCTAATCCTTCTCGGCGATGGCCTGTAATCTGTCATCAATCTCATCCTCCGTGAGTGTCCTGAATCCGGGGTTGGTGCCCTCCTTGCCGTCGCCCCGTGGCCCTCCAACAATACCGATCTCGATCTCACCCTTCTTGAAGTCCATGCTGAGAACCGTGCTGAGGGTAGTGATGGCCAGCTCCACAACGTCCTCCCAGTTCCCCTCGGCACAATCCTTGTTCTTGAGTTTCTTCTCGAGATGGTTGAGTGCCTCCTGCTGCTTCGGCCCTGCCGCCGTGCCCTTGTAGCCAACGTAATATCCGGCAGGGTCGCACTTGAACAGTTGCGGTCCGAATTCAGAATCAAGGGATATCAGTGTCGTCGCCACACCATAAGGTCTCATGTAGGCCTGCAAGAGAACATTAGCGCAGGTCCTCATGAGTACATAGGGTGGAGTAAGAAAGTACTCGCAATCAACAACTTACTCTTTGGGTGTAAACCTGGCTGATATTGGCCAGTCTCTTGGACAAGACGTCGCAGGGCATCTCGTATCCGTACTTGTAGCGGAACTCAGCAGCCTCACCCTGGGCACGCTGAGCAAACGCACGAGCATCCGCAATAGAGCCGGTCATAACACAGCCAACAGACGGTGAGATCTGGAAGATGTGTGACACGGAAGATGGGTCGATGAGCTTGTCCTGCAGAGTGACATTTGTGTCAGCAACCAATCCTGTTCCGACGTAGCTGAAAGTGGGAAATAGCCTGGATATAGCCAACTTACGGGGACCTTCTTCTGGGACAAGACGACAGCGCAATCTTTACCCCGGACACCTATCGACATGATATTCGCCGCCGTGATTGCTTTGAAGGCATACTCTGCACGAAAGTGGGAGGTCAGCAAGCCGTGCCAACCATGCAATCCGGCACCATTGAATTCGATCGTGGTTCAGGTGGGATCGATCGTGTTTATTGGTTGCTGTCATGGAACATACCAACTTGGTACAATCGACCCTGCTCGGAGAAGATGGTAATGTGTCGGTCGAAACCTGCGCTGCCTAGATAGCAAGATGAATGTTAGCATCGTAATAGGTTGAAGCGATTGTGGGATGGGACAGCTGAGGTGGCATCTTACCCGACATGGTGATGGATCGTAGGAGAGCGGATACTGAATCAGCTAGTCGGAATGTTCAGTATTGAAGAGCGATTCTACGAAATGAAGAAAGGCAACGCCCTAAGTGCTGTCGTAGATTCGTGGTGGGTGTTTGATAGTCCGACGTCAAGGTAAGGTGGTGTTTGGAGTGACGATAGCTACTTCAGCCTTGCTTCGCCCAACTGGGGTTTGGAGCTCCAGTGGACGCGTGCTGGAGCTTGCCTAACAGACCTCAAGGTATCTAGGTACTCCAAGGATCGCAGCTCGGGCCCGTGCTTTCCTTCCATCAAATATTAGGTAAGCATTAAGCATTGGCCCGGCACCCCCAGCAACGGAGATCGGAGGAATATTCTTTCCGTCATCCGGCCTGCGGGCGGACCCCGTATTATTACCTAAGGAAGGTACCTACTGAGAACTGCCCCGCCAAAAAGTTTTGGAGGTTGGATGGATAAGGCATTGATTAGAGCGCCGGTTTCACGATAAGAACAAATATAGATGGGACCTCAACAGCCTTGAAAATTCATTGGTAAATGCTGGACTTGAGATCAGTACACACGATCCTGCACTAGCAGTTACACCTTCACCACAAGCGACAGTTCGTCTGTATTATGCGATCCTGCTCAATCTTACTGTACCATCCGTTGTGAGCGTCCAAGTGAGGCTGTCTCAGTTTCCCTCCCTGTTTCGGCATTGATTTGGGCAGGTATCCACGTTTCCGAGCAAGATCGCCTACTGGAGCCAGCAAAGCCGTCAATCGATTTGCATATCGCCGCCATTGGAACGGCGCAGTGGACACTGCAGATTTGCCGGCCCATTGCATTGCGTTGCGCATTTATTCCCTCTGCCCGTTATTGCTGGATTTAATTTGTCCAATCTCCCATCATGTCGTCCTCGGTGCCTGCCTGGAAGCGATTGGGCCTCACTCTCAAACCTGCGTCATCTGAAAGCCACGGCGACTCATTCACCGCTTCTGCCTCCCTGCCTGTAAACGGCGCCAAAAGAAAACCTTCAGCTGCTGCCCTTGCGTCGGACCATTCCAACAAGAAATTGCGGACGGACAACTCGACTGCTTCCGCATCGCCGGCGCACACTCCAAAGAGGCCCAAGACTGTCTCGTTCGCTTCCGAGGCCCAGACTCTCTTGGTACACCCACCGCGACGAAAGCCAACCCGGCAAACACGAAGCAGAAGAAGGCCACTGCCCCCAAGCCCCTCAAGCCCCAGGCCAAGAAACAGTCAAACGTCAATCTCCAGCCTTCAGTGGACTATCTAAGGCAGTGGCATACAGCTCGTGGCCAGTGGAAATTTAATAAGAACCATCAGACCAAGCTCCTCGAGAACGTCTTTGCCGACGGGGCGACTATTCCGGCCGTTGATATCAATATATTCTATAAGTATATCAGGGATTTGAAAGGCCACGTCAGGACCCGTCTGCGGGAATCTGCGCAGGAGCTCAAGAACGAGGACATGGAGCAAGGGGCTCAGGTCTTTGCCAATTCTTCGAAAGAGGCTGCGCAGAGGAAACAGAAGGAGTACGAGGAGATTATCGCGGGCTTCATGCGGGAGGGGCAGACTCCAGGGAAACGGCGGTTCGAAGAGGTGGAATATGTGCTTCGAACCGCTGATATGGAGATGCAACGGAGGGTGGTAAAACGGATGCGTGCCGAGATGGTTGTCGAAGAACTATCCGACGGTGATGAAAGCACAACGACGACAGCCACTACGAATACAAGCACTTCCACGGAGACAGGGGCCGACAACACCGGTTCTAAAGGCACACCCGACGGGGCTGCCGAGGATAGTGATGGCGACAAGCGTATGAAGCTCAATGATGGCTCGCAACAAAAAGTACCCAAGCGAAAGAGGAAGACGCGCACTGCTGTAGTGGAAGATACCGAGAGCAGCTCCTCGGACTCGGACTCGAACTCAGATGCGGATTCGAGCAGTAGTGACGATAGCTCTTCAGATGATGAGGAGGGCGCGGCTACTACTGCAGCACGGGTCGAGGTTGAGACTTCCGGTAGCTCTTCATCTTCTTCCTCGGATGAGTCTGACACGGAGGAAGAAGAGTCGGATGATGAATAATGATACAGGATGGCAAGTGGGTTGCGTCACAATCGACGCACGGGTACGGCTCTTGTAATGATACATGTACTCGAATACAAATTCGGATAAAGCTGAGGGTTGCGATTGATGGTCGGCACCTTATCTAACTATGGTTCTTAATCTTGTGCTATGTTTATAGAACGATACCCATCCGCACAGAAGGACGGCGGATAAAGGCCCGTCGCCTCAACTTGCAGTTGTGAGTGTAGCATATAGGCAGGCTGAGGGGGGTCGTTATATCCAATCTTAGTCGAGTGTGGATCTCATGCTCTGCTATTTTCCAACCTGACCAATGTTCACTTAACAAGCTTGGTTTGGTACGAATGCTTGAGTAGTATATAAAGTCAAGCAGAGTGTCAAGCAGAGTGTGTCAACCTGGTCGCTAGCCCCTGACTACCGTCTTCGAGACGCTTCTTCGCCTACTGTGTTGAGTAGCCACTGTATATATGGCAGGATGGCGCCAACAGCAATGAGTACGCACAAGTATGATGCAACTCTCGTGACCAGGTGAACGTTTAGCCGGCTACGATCCTCTACCATGATGCGCTGCTTACTGATGTGGTTTGTGAAAGGCCCCAAATATGACTACGGATATATGTCCACTCAAGGAGTCATTGGGTGCACAGAGCTAGAGCCCCGAGATACTCGCAATTAAGTCGCAGTTACCGGCATGCTCTCCTTCAAGTTGTGTCTGTCTCGCTTGTATGCATAGACCTTATAGTCCACTCAACATCGCATCTTTCCGAATGCCCTTTTTCATGTCTATTGCCATAGCACAGCCAAGAATCAACTGCATGGCAGAGCAACAAATCGCCACCTGTATGGCCGCGCGAAGAGTATGAATTAGAGAGGAGAACATAAGTCATCTCATTATTCGTTTTGGCCTCGTTATAGAAGCTGCCATTACATGGATGGACCACGACCGGAACGCCTAAAAGCTCAACCAATGCCTTGAACCCACAAGGGCGGAAAGCTCTCCGAAGTTTTCCCAATGAGATCGCCGCCGCCAAACAATGCAATCAATCAACCAATCAACCAATCCAAATTAATTCCGCCAGCTTAAGAGCTGTGATGCCTCTAGAACGCCAATTACGTCACCGCCGTCCTTGTCCACCACGGCCAAGATGGAGTACTTGTCGCACTGCTCTTCGGTGGACGATACCATGTCCCTGATCCACTCCGCCGCCTGGGAGATGCGTGTCTCGGCCAACACGGTGATACAATCTTCCCTGTGGATTCCGAGACCCGGAAGCTCACTCAGGGGTAAGGCGAACTCGATCGCCTCGAGCCGCCGGATTCGGCCTGGCGAGACGATCAGGTCGCTGGCGATCACCCAGCCAGTGGGCGAGTCGTACGCAACCTTCAGGACGTCTGCGCCTCGAATGTCCGCCGGCGTGCCGGATGCGCAGCATTGAGGAATGTCCCGTGTTAAAATCGTGATATCGCCGATTTTCGGGGCTTTTTGATGGAGGCACCGATTGCGCCACCTGGATGATTCCTCAAGAAAACACTCGAGACACTCGCATTGATCTCTTGCGCCGCAACAATGGCCAGCGCATCGCCAACCGCGAGCGCTACCGTGGTAGATGTGGTGGGTGCCGATACTCCAAAGGACGCCGTTTCCGACTCATGGATGGGCGCCGATACAAGTATCATTGATGGTCGTTGTTTGATCAGTTCGCACGTGTGGGGTCTGGTATGCGAAGTGAGAACAATCATGGGGAGCGCCGCGTCGATATGTGGAAGAAGCGACAGTAGCTCCGGCGTCTTCCCCGAAAACGTGATGAAGAGCACCGTGTCGAGCTTTCCGATTTTACCCAGGTCGCCGTGAAGGGCCTCGGTAGGATGCAAGTACGTAGCATGTACCCCCAGACTGTTGAAAGTCGCCACCAGCTTTTTCCCGATGTGCCCAGATTTCCCAACGCCGATGATGACCAGTTTGCCGCGATCTCCCCCATGCCGAGTGATAGTTTCTACGGCCGCACCGAAACTGGCCCCTATCAAACCATCTTTTTCGTACAAGGTCGTTAGAGCTCGGAGAGAGGTTGCCTCTGTATTGAGGACGTGTATAGCGCCAGAGAGTCTCTTGTGTAGCTGCGATGACTCAGCATCCTGTTCTTCTGCAGGCTCAACGTCTTCGAGGCAAAGCTCTTGTATAGGAGAGCCCGGTACTGTCGTATTCGGGGTAGGCGGAGATGGGGGCGAAGGTGGTGGCACTAGCGGGCGCTGTGCTGCGCCTAGCAGGAATACAGCGCTCGTCTGGACGGGATGATGCTCGACCATAGTGCCTCTAATCTGCCTAGTTCGGCTGACAAAATATGCGGAAACTCTTCTCAGCTTTTGCGCCTTGAATTCCTCCGTCTTGTTCGGAAACGTCGATGTTCGTGCACACAAGCACCTTGTATGGATCCGCGGCAGCTCGCGAAGCTTTAACCCCACATCATGGCCAGGCGTGTTCGTTTGTTGACCATATCTTGGTTACTTGGGGGGCGTATGCAGGGCTTTGTTCGATCTGGCACCAGAGCACGGTGGGAACCAGGGAGATGACAGTCGAAGTTGCTAGTTCGATATCCCAACACGATCTTTATGCGAGGTCTTCTCTCAGGACGGGTCCGGAACTGGGCAATCTGGAAGAAGAAAAAAGTATACGAGGTTAACCTAAGATGCTATGGCAGAGATGGGAAAGGACGGTATATGTAAACAGGGATCGGAAAGAAGGTCGACTCCATCAACGACAGTAACGACTAGGGTATTGGGGATCTGCAGGGTTGTATACCTAGTCAAAGTCTATAGTATAGCCTCCCGATCTGTGCGAATAAGAGAGATTAAGCTTAGACAAGGTAGGTGGCCCCATAATCCTGGTGATGAATCATGACCAGCTATCAAAGATGCCTACCCGGCTTACTGGTCGTCTCTGGAATGCGGGAGGCGTGGCTGCGTGGGATGGAAAATGCCATCCAACATTAGCGACGCACACGCAAAGGGTCTGTTCCGTTTGACGTTTGCTAGTTGGGATCTTACGTGATCCTGACCTTACCCAAAGGGTGGGTTCGCATGAGGGCATCCTTGGTTATCCATGCCGGGGTGTATGTACATCGAACATAACAGAGGAAAGGAGACATGCAGAGATTTAGCAGGCCGTCCATAAGTGCCTGGCTATATTATTATGAAATGGATGGGCCGAATGCGACGCGTCCTGTGGGATACCGGACACACACCTTGGGGCTCCAGGATTGGCTTCGTCGAGGGCCCAGGACCATCGATGGGCATGTCCAAGGTGCCTGTTATTGTGTTTTATCCAAGCACTATATCTTTCCCAACTGAAGCCCCAGGCATCGTCGGTGCTAGCCGGGACGTGCTTGCAGTCAGTGGCCGAGGAAGCCAGGAAGTTGGTTTCGTTTCGAGAGTATTTCCAATCAGAAATGGTGAGTCATGGGCGTGGGAATCCGCTTTATCAGCCATGTGGGGGTTTTGAAGGGGTTGGCTAGTCAAGGCTCCAGAATCCAGATCCGTGGACTGCGATGCGCCCGAACGCTTTGATTACTACTAGAGCATTGATATCGTCTACTTACCAGTAAATCGGGTTGTTTGTCTGTAGTACTACTGTAGTACTACATAGTCTACTCGAAGGCGTATTTGTTTTGTCCTTGCAATGCGCTTGCCGTGTATTAGCATCCAGCAGTTTGCTATCTCTTGGCTTGCTTATCTTCGTACATGGAATTAGTCCCAGGTTTGCTCTCCATCTCCATAGAGTCTCCATGTGCTTGGATAAGAAAGATATCGTGGTTCTACAAGTAGGAGTGAGGCCATAGAAATCATCGTCGTTATACTGGAAACTTCTCGTACCAAAGACAACGCTCACCTAGGACACATGCCAGCATTAGCTGCCTGTCAATCGTGCTTCTGGGGACTTTTGTGTCTTCGCCAATGGAACATCCATGGAGTCCTTATCAATTACCTGCCTATGTTGATAACATTTTCTTAGGCTACCTACTTATGTAAGTAAAGACATACTTATGCGCCTCCACTACATGCAGGGGTGCTGGCATGATAGGCTGTTGGACGACTATTTTAAGCCATTGATGCATCTCATACACAATAGGGCGAATGTCTGATAGGTAGCGACTCCCAATATTGAAGTGATTGGCCCATCCAGGGGCAGAAACCATCTTGCGTACACCGAAGCTCCGGGCATATTACATGTAAGAAGTATGCAATGTACGTACTCCGTAGCTACTGTATGGTTGAAGCAGCCCCGGGTTCTCCAGACTTAGCTAACTGGCCACCCCGCAAAATCGTGATACACATGATTCACTTGGTGGCTACACTCCTTTTGAGGGGTATGAGAGAGAAGAAAGCAAAGACACCCGAATGCAGCAGGTAGAAATTTGCGACGGGATACCGGCACCGGCCAGGGTTGCGCTGTGTTACCCATTTCCGGCCACCTCCTCAACAGCCATTGGTGTTGACCGAGTGGCAGCATTCACTTTCTTCCGATAGGAGCTTAATGTCCTGCTGTGTGTTCACCGAATGGTTTGCCTCAGACGCGGATTGGAGCAGACACCTAGCTGTGAGACACTACAAAATATCATCATTCCCCATTGATGAAAGACCGCCGACACTTCCGTCAAGCTCCGAAGCTGTGGAAAGACGATTAATCTCACGGTTGATTGATTGATACGGGGGATGAAGATGAGGGGTGTCGCATTCAAGCAACATGGAGTGTCGGGACTTCATGTTAGCACGTAAGGAGGGACGATAAGCAGAGACAGACCGCCAGATGATGATGATGATGGTGGTGGTGGTGGTGGTGGTGGTGGCCTTATCAATACATGGAGAGCAATAGGCATTATCTGCAGTAATTGTCTGCAGTGTTGTAACGCTACTGCATGTTGCATCAGCCACCTGATCGTCGATGTGCCCAAAGTCTGCGTCGACATGCAAGTACAGTATTCACACGCAGGCACACGGGGTTGCATGTTGTCGGGTACTCCAGTAGGTAATATTACAGGTTGAAACGTGTTTTCCTTCCTGAATCAGCAGGTGTACAAAACCACGCATTCATGAAGTAGGTTAGGTGGCAGCCGTATCATCATCATTTGACTCCCGTGCACTACTACTACATACTACTACCTGTACTTACATGCACCTAACTTCCATAGGCACAGTAAACTGGAGCTGGGGGGATCGGGTTACCTGCGCCGTCCATCATACCTCACTCACACATTGATCGGTTACACGACCATCAACAGAACTTTTCTTTCCGACCACACCACACACCTCCTGGTTGCTTTTGTTCTCCAGAACTACACCAACTCCTTGGTATCGTATGAGGAAAACTGGCCGAATACGCCGGAACTTGAGGATTATTATTTCGCACGGGGAATTGGGATTTCAAGCTGCCCAGAGCCGAAAATGACTCGATTGGTAGTGTATAACGTGGCGCTGGGCGTCTTCGTTGCGGGTACGTCATTGCCATTTCCCACGATGTAGCGCATCTTTCCCATGAAGCTTCAAGTTGCCACCCCAAGCCCTCCTCGAGTGCGCCTATCGCTGCAGTAGGATACTTGGGGTCTATTTTTATACGCATCTGCCTATTGTCTACCATGCAATGGTTTCGCTGTTTCCGGCAAGCTCTGCTGCTGCATGAGCTATCACTGTCGCCCACAGCCTATCGCTTGCTACAACAGTGCTTGGCCAGCTTACTACCGCCAGCCGACATCGCTAACATGTGTCTCCCAAAGCCACCATCTTGACCATCACGTCTATCATGACCTCGAACTGGGTCGAATACTCTGTCACAGCCGAGAACACGAACGCGACCTTCAGCCATCATGTGGGCTTGCACCGGTCGTGTTCGCTTTCGGCTACCGCCGATAAGACCACATGCCGCCCCTTCCCCGACGAGGACGACTGCCGCGATGATCAATTCTTTTGCTCCATGTGGAGGAGCAGTGGCTTCTTGATGTCCTTCGCCACCGTCGTAGAGCTGGCCACCGCCATCTCGTTTCTGGTCGTGATGCTGGGCGGGAAATACAAGCGGGAAGAGGGCTGGTTCGTGATTGCCGGCCTGTTGATAGCCGATGCAGTGATCGAGTTCGCCGGCATGGGCATTGTGGTAAGCAGAAACCCCGAAACTAATGTCGTTTCCGATTCTTCAGGATATGGCTACGCCTTGCTGGTTGGTTAGGTGTCATCGCAACTGACCCAATATTCGCAGGCATATCTGTTTAATACTGACACGCAGTTTGACGTGCCCGGCTGGAACTTGGGCTACTCCTGGATTTTGTGTACCGTCAGTGCCAGCGTCTCGGTGCTCCTGGCCATCGCCTTCTCGCTGTCGGCATACTTCCTCCCGCCGGAAGACGACTACGAATACGTCGGCGATGGCGAGAGCGTGGATTTCTAAGCGCACCAAACAAAGCAAACTTGAGCTTCAATAGAAACGCGAAGCGATTTTTCTCCGGCATTTTGGGTTCTTTTCTGCAAGAAATACGGTCTGCATACATTTATAGGGCAATGGGGCGTTTTGGAGGAGTTGGATCTTTCGGCATGGAATGGCATTTCCGCAACTGCGTTGCTTTTCCTCTTCTGTCATGCATGTTTGCGTGCTGTTTAGGTCTACCCGTGGTGATATTTCAGTGCTATCTTCATGCCATAGAGAATGGTAATCACCTGAAAATCGACTTGGGTATGTCATACGTAAGGGGGTTCTTGCATATTGTCCGAATAACCAATACACGCGGGTATTATACAACCGAGGAATAGGAGATTCGTATAATTGACCACATCGATGTTTTGACTGCGAGGTAGCACTTGAGTGCGGAAGTCGATTACCCGAGAGGCATGGATGGAAAATTAACCCAAAAGTTGGGTTTCTTGAAATGAGTATATGTGAACCCACGGATGGTTGTTTTATTCACAAGGAGGCGACAATTTGGATGTAATACAACGAGCGTAACCCAAAAGGCACCAGTCCCCGCCATCTTACTGTCCTGAGTTGACTATGTGCACCCGAATCATCCACAAGAGCTTTGAACATGTCTCGATTTGACACCCTTTTGAACAGCAACAGCAGCCAGTCCTCCTTCGCGAAAACAAAAAAAAGAAGAAAACAGACAGTTTGGGATCCCGCTGTCACCGCACTTCTTGCCTACCTGCCTGTTTGCTTAAGACTTCAAAACTGGGGGCTGGCGTTCTTGAGCAGCATCTCGAAGTAGGCCTGGTTCCAGCTGCCGGCTTCAGGCGCGGGCTTGTAGGCGTCGTCCTTGCCGCAGAACGAGTCGTAGCGGGTCGCGCCCGAGTCCGAGGTGCCGTCGGACTCGCCGCCCGGCTTGCCCCAGACGAAGGCGTCCGTGTTGGAGTCGCCCGTGTCGGCCGTGGGGCGCTCGCCGAACCCGGCGCCGTCCACGTTGCACCAGTCGCCCCACTCCTTGCGCAGGCCTGTCACGGCGTTCCGGCCCGTGTCCATGATGGCGAAGCTCGGGTGCCCGGCCGTCTTCAGCGCCGCGCCGAACTTCTGCACGTACGTCTTCTCGTTCTGGCAGCTGTTGTACTTGGCGTCCGAGGCCTTGGAGAACTCGCCGGGGCTCTCGTCCCTGTAGGGAGGTTTTTTTTTAGTATAGACAGCTAGCTCCCTGGACTATAAAATAATAGGGGGGTGGTAACGGTGATGGGTTCAAGGGAGGAATCGGTGGCGACAAGGCAGGGAGGAAGACAGAGCTGTGATCACGATCAAGGGCGACTGCTACTTACCAGGAGTTCCAGCCAGCGATGTTGGTGGCGAAACCACGAACCTGTTTTGGGCTGCCGGCGTTCTTGTAGACCTTGGCGAGCTCCTCGGCTCCGGGCTTCAGGTTCGCGTCCCAGCCTAGCCAGCCGCCGTGGCCGGCGTCGATGTACATGACGACGTTGGGCAGGTTAAGGTTCTTGAGCGCATACGCCACACCCTCCTCGTACGCGGACTTGCTGTCCTCGCAGGTTTGCAGGTCGGCATTGGTGACCAGGTTGGGCAGGGAGTCGGGCTCGATCAGGAGAGCAAAGGCGGTGTTGGGGTTCTTCTTCAGAATGGCGACGACGGCTGTAGCACAGCGAGGGAAGGATGTCAGTTTGGGGTTATCTACTGGCACTTGGTGGGAGCGTATTGTGTCCCGACTCGGTATCAGGGCGTGGAGAAGAAGAGAGTGGGGTACGGGACGAAAATATCTGGTGACTTACGGTCGATGTACTCGGACTTGTACCTGGAGATCTCGCTGTAAGTCAGTTCACCGTTGGAGGCCTTGGCAGCACAGTCACGACCGGGCAGGTCGTAGATGACGAGACCGAGAATGTCTTCGCAAGGAGTGTCGGCGATGGCGGGCTCCACCTTGGCGATGTTCTCGATCGTGTCACTAGCAAAGGTGTTATTGTTAGTGTGTATACTTTTCGAGCATGATGATGCCACTCCATTCTGGTTTCCAAACTTACATCCACAGGAAGCTACCGACGTCGGCAACCTTTGCAGCCTGGGCCTTCAGAGACGAGTCACTGATGGCCTCGACCGCCTTCTCGACCTCGGAACGGTAGAACGTGTTAGCGTGGAGCTTGTAGTTCTTCCAGACGTTGGTGCTGGCATCGAGCGTGACGGCGGAGCTACAGGCAGCAGCAGCCCCGCGACGGTTCGGTGCTGCGAGAGCACCAGCAGCGAAAACCGCAGCAGTAGTAGTGACCTTCATTTTCGTACCAAGTTTGGGGTTTTGGAAACGATGTGGCTAAAGAGGTGCTCAGGAGGTCTTCTTCCTCATATCTGCCAGTGGCTCCTTCTTATACGCGGGACTCCAGACAAAAGGAATGAGGGGGCCACTCAGCTGACCAACACCAGCAAAGGCATCGCGGAAGCATACTATTATGGCAATCAGGAATACAGGCCCGTTAGAGGCGAAAGACTGCCGGGCATCGAGTCTCCGAGATAGGGTCTTCCCAGTCTGGATCCGTCGCGGCAGTAAGGGGTGGGGTGTTTGCATTCAGGAGAACATCCCACTAATGAAGCAAGTCTATACCTAGCAATCCGAGAAAGTTCCAAGCCCAGGAAGCAGGACTTTGCCATCGCTGACTCTCTAGCCTCTCGGAAGTACCACCATATCGTGTGGGGAAGTTGGCCCCGTTGCTACTTGTTGGAGACACCCCATGTCCGGCATCTGCAGCCACATCGTAACCCAAGATCCGGTAAGACTGGTCTAACCTCGAGCTACCACCATGGCATGTTCTACGGAGAGAAGGAACACTAGTCTTCGACTTGAGCTGCTGTAGTGTAACCCTTCAACGAATGTGATTTTCCTATAACAACATGAAGCTATCTTCATCGCAAAAACAGAGCAGTTGATCATTGCAACATCAAGCTTTGCCAAGTACCAATGTCCTCATTACAAGCTTTGTCAAGCTTTTCCAAGCCTTGACAGATGTATCAAGCATAGTCTGTCGTGCCGAAGATGGCATGTACTATGAACATCAGTACCGCGTATAGCACATCTTTACCCCATGCAGGAGATTTGACAGCGCCATCAGTGTGGGGAGAGCCGAGAGACCAGCAGCTACTGCAGATGAATCTCCGCAGGGACAAGGGAATATGCCATTGGACCAGGGACCATGGTTGGGTAGCGCACGCCCCCGTTGAAACGCTGTATAGTAACCATGGGGACGACGATTGGGCTCCTCATTTAGCCGCAATGGCACGGCTGGTCACCGACGAATCAACGTACCCGGCTAAACCTCTCACTTAAGTGATCATGGCGTATGACCACACAAAAGCCGTGTTTTGCGTGCCCTCGACGTGTGTTAAGGCTATTCTGCCGCGGCATAAGGCCCAAAACTCACGAGACTGGGCTCAATATGTTTTGCTAGCCTCGGAACATGGCTCCGAGCGTCTCTCCGACACCCCGTGTGGAGTTGGCGAACCCCTGAAAGCCCTGCGATGTAAATCACATGCTGTACAAATGGTTAGCATAGCGGTGTTCTGATGGTCCTTAGCGCCCAGTGTCGTGTTCAGATCTGAAGGTCGTTTATGACACATAAATCAAGGGGCTAGACCGCAGACTTTGGTCCAGCTGCTGTGCGAAAAGAGTGTTGCAATTTGGATCGACTCCTTAGCGAGCATTGCCTATCATGGTTCTGTCATGATCGCAAAACTGGTACTAATATGGAAGCTCTCAGGGAGGCTCCGAGAGAGAAAAGCGCCAGACGGGTCACTGCAATGCGAGTATTGTGGTTCATTGTGATTTAGTCAGAGTCGCCTGGTCTGACACTTGTAGTCAGCGTTCGTGGCATGGATACTTCTGCTTGTTGCTTAAACTAGCGATACCTGTCTAGTGAACTGCGCGCTGCCGTAAGCCAGCCGTAGCAAATATTGGCTCATCGTTAAAGATTTGGAGGGGCATCATTGCAGTGTCGTAGGGGTTATTCATGTTCGCCCTTGGCCAACTGCAGGTCGCCAGATTGTTCGATGGTTGCGATCTGAATTCTGCTTATTCTCGGAGTGCGAGTTCAAATTGCCAGGCATCGAATGCTGTTCCATTGCCTATGAAGTTATTTGTTCTTCTCGTCTGGGTCGTCTCATCATGCATACGAAGAGTTCCATGCCGACCATACAGATATCATTTCTTCGAGGACCCCCTTTTTGCTATCTCACCAATGCATTATCCGCCAAAATGGAACTTTCTTATTGGATCTATCGGTCCCTTACATAAAGGGGGGCAGCGAGAACGGGTAGCCTCCATTCTTGATGCGGAAGATGGAGAGCAAGAAGCTGTAGAGGAGGAATAGAATAGCGCTCCAAAGCAGAACCCAGACTTGTTGCTTCTTGGCATCAGCCACTCTTGGGACTTTCATGATCAAGGCGATCGCAGAGAACGACAAAAGACCATCTACAAATATTAGTTAGCTCTGGCAGACAAGTTATTTCAGGAGCAAACATACATATAAAAGCGATAATCTGAGTCTCCATACCCAGCTGGTTTTGGAAGCCGGAGGAGAAATAACTAATGCCTCCACGGCCATCGCCAGCCACGTAGGGGACCTTGCGGATCTGGTTGAACATGTGACCACTAGTGAACATGAGGATACCAATTAAGCTGATGGCGGCCCAAGCATTTCGGTTCTGGACGATAGGGAGAATGTAAGGCCCGGCTTTGGCAAGTGCGCCAGCAACACCCAGGGTCGAGACGACACCAACAGCCCAAGCGACGTAGTTGACTGGACGTTTCACAGCAGGGTGAGGTCGGCCCGGTAGGTGGCGCGCAATCCAGGCATGGACTTGTTCAGCCAATAGAGGTCTGCAGCGGTATTAGTCGTGAGATTATGAGAGCCGGCGCCGAACGGAATCATCTTACCCATTGGTGAAGTCGTATCGAATAGGACCTTCGACACCAGGAACAGCGTGGGGACCAATCGTAGGGGGGAAGAACAACAACACAGGTGCGGTTTGGAGGCTCAACTATAACGACTGTGTTAGTGCCAAGACGCACAATTAAAGGCTCGAAAAGGTTACGCACCGAAATGAAGGTGTCACGACCATCAGAGAAGTCCAGAGTGGAAAAGATGATGCGGGATTCGGCATTCTTGTCGCCCCTGAGCCAGCTCTTAGCGAGCAAATCCCACTCTGGTTGGAACTCGCGGCAGAGCTGGCAACCGAATCGAGCGTCCATAGCCGTGAGGAGGACAGCGACGGAATAATCGCGGGGCGAGGCAGTAAGCTTCTTGTACGACTTATCGGCCAGCTTCACCGGCGTGGTCGAGATTGCCTTTGTGTGGAAATCATTGAAGGTGTCGGCGGGTGATGCTGGCTTCTTGGCAGCGAGGGTGCCAAATGGCAGAGCCAAAGAGAGGAATAACGGCAGCCAGCGCATGGTGAAGGATTTCGCATGTAAAAGAGCGTGCTTAAGTCGGTTGTACTGCAGGAATTAGGCGGTTGTGCTGAGTGTGCACTGTCGTTCGCCGCCCTGTTGTTGATGTTGAAGAGGGAATCGGATCGAGAGGGACAACCTGTTGTTACAACTCAGCGATGTGAAGCTCCAAAGTGGCCAGTTCCCAATTGAACAAACAGCTCCTTCCCTAGCTCAATTCCTATTGGTGATTACTAACTACATGTCACTAGATAGCTTAGGCGGTACGGTACCTAAGTGACAGGGATCCTGCGGGGATTACCTAGCTGATAGCAGCCCGACGGACAAACATGGTGGCCGAGTCTAGTCCATTTCAGGCACTCTGTTTACCACATGTCTCCACCTTCCAACCAAAAGAGTGTCCACCAGACACGCTCTCCAACCCTCAGTGACTACACCCTATTCCAGCTTGCTCTATCAAGACACGGGCCACAAACCACCTTGTTGTGCATCCAGGACGTTGTTGTCGAATATTTGTTATTGCTGAACTTCCCTGTCGCATACCTAGGTCAACCAAGAACGACCAAGTTCCTGTCCCCGACTATCACAACAATAACAACGCGCCTGCCGATGGGCAGAGCACCAAGAGCAGCCGCCATGGGCCGCGAAAAGAAAGTGAACATGGAGTCAGATATGGTGAGGCTGAAACGGAGCCACGTTCTGTTGCGTGAAGAAACTAATCCAAAATTATTTCAAATCAGCGACCCGAGATATTGCACGAACTGGAGATGAGACACCAAAGCAACGCCAGCCATTCTGATCTCTTGATCAAGGATGAAGACGTCCGCCGCCTTAAACTACGCATTCTTATGCTTCGTGACGAGAACAACTCGTTGCGCGACCAAATTGCCCACAACAGTGATGCTGGCGCCAAAGTGGCGGCCAAATGCGACGATCTCAGTGCCCAGCTAAAGGCGAAAATAGAAGTGGTGCGCTTGCAGGAAAAGCAGCTACGAAAGCAGGAGCGCGAGTTCCAACAATTGCAGGTGGGTTCTCTTCAAGCCTAGCCTGGTCCCCTGAGCTGGTCCATGGTGCTAACATGTTATCCAGGCCGAATTGGAGACAATGAATAATCTCACCCAGGATTCGACCAACGTGTTAGCCGAAAAGTTAGCACTTACACGAGAGCTCGCAGTCTTGAAACCAGAACTCGATCACCTCAGATCGCAATTAGCCCACCAGCAAGAGACGTTAGCCGAGAAGCTGGCCTTGGAACGACAAGTCAACACCCTCGAAGTCGAGCTTGCCAATGAGAAGAAAGCAGCCAAAGGAGCCATGCTAAAGCGCAAGAGCAACGATCGAGTTGAGGATGACCTGCGCAAGAAGATCCGCGAGGCTGAAAAGTCGCTGGCTACGGAAAAGGCTCAGCGTGAACGACTAGAAGACCAACTCGCGCAGGAAAAGCACACCCACAACTTGGCACTTCAGGATCAGGATAGCAGACGAGAAGTCGAATCCGATCTTCGTAAGAAATTGCAAGATGCTCAGAGAGAAGCGCGGGAAGCAAAAGAGGACAAGGAGAGATTGGAGGAAGAACTCGAAGCTGAGAAACGCCGGTCAAAGAAGGCACACTCAAAGGCAAGCGACAACACCGTCGAGGCAGATCTTCGCGCACAGCTTGAGGACGCCGAGAAGAAGCTGGCTGCCGAGCAGAAGCAGAAGGAGAAAATCCGCCACCAATCACAGGAATCGTTGACCGAGGTCGAGGCACGGAACGATGCGCTGGAGAAGAAGCTCGAGAAGATGAGGACGAAGACACGAGAGATACAGGAACAGCTAAAGCAGTGCCAATCGGACCTTCGAAAAGCGCAGAAGCCCAAGCCTACATTGACCGAGGAGATCGCGGCGAAGACTGCCGGGCGCCAAACATTTAAGCGACGCAAGGGCCACGATATCGCCAGCGATGAGATCAGCCAGATCAGCATAGCAACCCCCAGCGCCGATGATAAACCTCGAAAAGGGCCCAAGAAGAGATTTGTACCGGAGCCCAGTCTGGTGGGCGAGAAATCAACCTTCTCCATTACGCCTTTCCTTAACCGAGGCAAGACTGGGGTGGACAGCACACCTGGACTGGATGACGACGACGACCTGGGCGATACGTCTATTATACCACAGCAGTTTGCCAACAACCCTGGAGCCAGAACTGCCTCGGTCCTAGTATCTGATGAAGATGAAAGTGCTCATTCGTTACCTGAACCAACCGAAACAGCCCCTGCTGAAGCAGAGGAGCCCCAGCCCGAAGTCAAGTCTCGTGGGCGGCCCAAGAAAGCTCTCGCGGATGCACCTTCGGCAAGGAAAAATTCACAACCACGACCCAAGACTGCTCTGAAGAAGGGATCCAAGGTCGCAAAGCTCGCTCAGGTAGCTGAGGAAAGCGAGGCCCCTGCTGGTGGTCAAGCGAACGCAGCAGATGCTGGTGCTGAAAAGACGCAATCTGCTAAGGTCAACTTTACCGTGCCCGAGGACCCAAGCACCTCGTCTACCAACATCCCCAAGGGCGAGGAGCCGAAGAAGAAGAAGCGCAAGGTACTAGGATCAACAAAAACGCTGTTTGATGATGATGACGAGGAGGAGGCGCCAGTCAAAGCCCCCAAGGCGCAACCCAAAGGGGCACTCAAGATGAAGAGGCAGCCGCCTGGTGTACGCAATGCGTTTGCTGGCAAAACATTTTCGCCTCTGAAAAGAGAACGAAGAGGTGTTGGAGCAAGCTTCCTCGCATAGGTGGATACGTAGAGATTGACTCGAGTTGTTCACTTTTGGAATCCGGTTTAGAGATTTGGCACGGAACATGGATGGGAGCATGCATTATAAGGCGTTTAGGGAGTATACGAGTTCTCAGGGCTCTCGGCATTGGGTGTGGAACGTATTTAGGCGTTTTACTGCATTTACTGCGTTGTTCTGTAGGAATATGAACGCTATGAAATATGTGCCATTGCGCTGCATCAATGTGTGCTGGATGCATGGTCATTGAGTGTGAGAACATGATCCGTTTGGTGACCGGCCGATGGCTATATACGAACCCTTCATGAGTACATTTGTTCTTCTGCTAGCCAGCTATCCCAAACCCAACTATCTTGTCCCTAATTATTCCACACCCAACCCGACACCGATCTAAAATCATCTGAACGGACATTTTTGGGCTTCCTCTACCAGTAGTTATTGCACTTGTAGACGTTGGATGCCGTTAGGGATGGACAAAGCCTTTTCTATGTACTTACTTATTTGACTGCCCCTGTGGCCCCGGCTTTGTTGAGCCGCTTCACATAGAAAATCCGTGACCCGCAATTTCACGCGTACCCTTGGGAATTGACATCAAGATTCAATAGGTAGATTTTGATAGGCCTCCCATCATTCAAACGTTTTATCATGAAAGAAGGCATCCGATCTGCCATCCCAAGATAATCCTCATTAATGTCGGCGGCGTTGAGGGTAGCAGTACCCCGTAATGGAAGGCTTTTCAGCCGCTTAGCTACTTCTGCAGCCCCTGTGCCGACAGCCTCTCCCCAAGCTACTCTGCGACAGCCAGTTTTGCAGCCACTTGCCGTGGGCTGCAGCGCACGCTGGTCATCTTCAAATTCGCGATGGAAGCAGCGCCAGGGTAGCGATTTCTATGCCCAACAAGCGAAGTTGCAAAACCTGAAGAGCAGGGCTGCTTTCAAGCTGATAGAGGTTTGTGGTCGCAGATCCTTGGCCCTTGGAATCGGCCGGCAAATGTTATTGGATGCTGACTAGGAGGGGGTAGATGGACACCAAATACAGGCTCTTCAGGCGCGGTCAGACAGTGGTGGACCTGGTGAGTAGATGCTACAAAGTTGACATGTAAGCAAAGCTGAAGAGGATTCCCAGGGCTATGCGCCGGGCAGTTGGTCGCAGGTAAGCTTTCTGTCGATTGGAATGAGTCCACAAGAGGAAATGGTATATTAACAGTTTGGCAGGTTGCTCGGGAGCGCACCAAGCCAAATGGGCGCATCGTTGGGATCGACTTGATCCCGGCTCAACCGCCCAAGGGGGTGTCGACCATCCAGGGCAACTTCTTATCACCGGCCGTACAAAACCTGGTCAAGGACTATCTTGTCGAGTTTGCTGGCGACAATGCTCCTACCCGCCCAGCAGCAGTAGCGGCCGACAGATCCGAGGTTGATTCCGAGGACGTCGCTTCTCTCATAAGGGACAAGCCAAGCTATATCGACACAGAGCGGGCCGAGACGGCCTGGCCAATACATTACGATCCTTATGAAGAACAAGAACGGTTGAAAGATGAGGGGAAACTGGTAGATGTGAGAGCATATCTTCCCTTTTTCATCTGCAAAGTACTGCTGGCCTACGATGACAATCACTGACAGACAACGCAGGTAGTCCTGAGCGACATGTCAGCACCCTGGCCCCAAATATCCGGCTTTAACATTAACACAATAAATAACCCTTATATTACTTCTAGGATGATGAACACAAGCGGGATGGCCTTCCGGGACCACGCTGGAAGCATGGTAAGCAAAGCAGCATCTCTTCTTGCCACCACCCGGTCGTCATGTCTACCTACATAATGAGTAAGGACTGTTGCTAATTGTTTTTTCATAGGACCTCTGCCTGGCAGCTCTCCATTTCGCGAGCGACACTTTGCGCTCCGGCGGACATTTTGTGTGCAAGTTTTATGCGGGCGCCGAGGACAAGGAGCTTGAACAGAAACTCAAGAAGATGTTTGGAAAAGTTCACCGCGAGAAACCGGTTTCTTCCAGGGATGTGAGTATTTCCCGTCACCAAGTCCCCTATTATGGATGCAATAAACTACTAGATACTGATCTATTCACAGGAATCAAAAGAGGCGTATTTCGTGGCATTGCGGCGAAAGGGAGATGTAACATTAGCTGATGTAGAACAAGACTGATATAGCAGTATCAATGTAATATATCAAGTATGCGAGGCGATGCTGAGTCTGCTGGATTTCCATGCGCTTGTTTGCCCCTGGCGAGATGACAGTCTAAGCTGATGACCACCGTGAACAGCAGCAGCGCCGACCACTCGATTGTCTGTGAATGTCTTGGCCGACATGCTTGAGGAATGGGGTTGGTAATAGTAGGATACCACATGGTAACCAAAAGTTCGGGTGTAGTTTTTTTGTATGCCCATAGCGACTGGGGGAGGGTTATATGATCTACTAATGGCCTTAGGTATGGGCTATTCGATGTTCGTCATTTCTACCTATGTACCTAGACTTTGAAGCATTGGTAGCTGAATGTCGGGATCACGGAATGCAATGGGCTCAGAATGAGAGAATATGTCCTCATAAGTATGGATCAATAAGCTGTTCTCTGAATAAAGCCATGTGCATCGTGTTAAAAGAGGCAATCCTGTCATGAGGCTGATTGATTGCACGGTGAAGCCGGAAAAACATGGCGTCATTACTTCCGACGGTCCACAGGGCATTTGGAAGGCAGTTGGTTACCACCTGCAGATGCAGCCTATCACGGCGTCACTACGTCGCTCCGGGGAGAAAAAAAAGCCAAATTAAACCTAACCTCACCACACTGCGAACATTGAGTATCGCCAACGTGACTCGAAAACATTTCTCAAGCCCGAACCCAAGTAACCAATTCATATTCATCAGTTGCAAGTATATGTTAGAAGTTTGACTCTGTATTGTCCAACTTCTCGAAGGTAAGCAAGCTGCCATGGAAACACCATTTTTACCTTGTTTGCCTGCCATATTCTTTACATCTAGCCCTTTTTCTGCTCTATAGTGCTTGGATTCACTCGGATGGCAGAGACCAACTGTGTCCTTTAGCCAAACTCATCTCTGGACCATCTCTCACGCGTGGTGGATACAGAACCTTGGCTTGGACCACATACTTGCCCATTCTCCTATACGACCTTCAAGAGACTCATCCTTGGCACTCGCTTCCTCTGTTGCCATGTCTGCCTGCAAAGTTTGCGAAGAGCCCCTCCTCCTCGAGGTAGAGGATGACGAAAACGAGGGCCAGACTCAGCAAGTGCCTGACGACCTGCAGCTGGGCTGTGGCTGTCACTTTCATTGGTCGTGTCTGATGGACCAAGCATCCGATCTTGCCATGTCGCTCAAGTGCCCGGCCTGTCGAGCTCAGGTCGCCACCAACCCGGCCGGTCCCTCGGTCACAAACCCTTTCTTGCACGCATCTTCAGGGTGACCATCCCGACCAAATACACCAATGAAGGCGGTGTGCAGGACAACTTCGACGTGCTACCTTCTGTTACGGAGGAAGCATATCTTGCAGCCAACCCCGAAGCGCGCCCGGCTCGCGCGTTTCATGTCATGTGCAGCGAAGGTGATGTTGGAGGTATTGTCGAACTCCTCCAGGACTTGGAGGGAGACGGAACTTCGATGAGCCCAGGCAAGCTCCTCCGATACCAAGATCCACTCGCTGCCAACAAAACCGGCCTTCATTTAGCCGTGGAGAAGGGCCAGGAAGAGGTTCTCTGGCTTCTGCTGTGGTTGGCTTCTCCGCTGGCGAACGAGCTGTTCCCCGACGCAGCGCTAGCAGCGGCACAATCCATGGGCTTGCAGCGGTCAAGCACATCATCGGCTGATGATATTCGTGCATTCCAAGATAACCAAGGACGGACGGCGGAGGCGGTGGCCTCTAGCCTGGGAGGCACCTTGATGAAGGTAGTAGAGGCTGGAGTACTTCATACAGGAGCGTGAGATCATGCAAATTCGCTATCTCGGCCCCATTGCAGAATTCTAAGCCGACGAGGGTGCGGATGGGTATCTCAACAGTTCCTATGCATGTGTTTCACGTCATCTGATGTGTATGTTGTGGATATACCAATCACCAGAAGCAACATCCTTGTTTGCCACGCATCTGCGCGGGCCAGTTCTACAGACTTAGTAGTAGTTGAATCAAAGCCAAGATACAAGAACGCTCCCACACTTGATACTCCATCCCCTGATGGGGTCGTGCATGGTGCCCTCGTGGCCACAGGGCCAGACCATGAGCCAAGACGGAAATATTCCAGGAATACCTGGTCTGAGAGCCACATGGGATTTAATGCGTTGACGATAGCAGCACACATAGTCTGGCCATCATGCAAGATTGCGCACCCGCTCAAGGCCACTACTGTAGGCAGGAAAGATGCGGCACGTCCTCAACGATTCGGCCAATGTGCTGGATGCCTTGTTAAGTACCAGTCGTGATGCAGGTATCGCCAGGCTTTTCCTTGTAGGTTGTCACAGTCTGCAAGGCTGTACCACGTACGATCCCCCCCTTTTACGGACCCTCCAGAAGGAGACGAGGCGCATCCAGAACATGTATGTACAATAGCGAGTGAAGTGAGGATGGATGGATAATTACATAGAGGAAACGTCCCCAGTTTTGGTACTCCTCAATCTTGAAACTATGAAGCCCCTCTGCGCAACCCCTCGCTGCGAATTGCGAAGCCGTCGAGGAACCACTTTAGTTGTGCCGTATGCAGAAGGTCAATTATGTAACTTACCCTTGTCAGCCTGCATTTTCCCTATTTCCCTAACATCTCGTCTTGATCGACAACAAAGGCAGCGGGCCCAGGACCCAGGTTCGTCAGTGCGCAAGTGCCTACATAGCCGAACTTATGTATGTATGTATGTATATTACCTTGGCTATACTTGCAAATATAGAGGATGCTGGGTGGATGCGGACATGTTGGTACTGCGCTTGGTCCCCGTCTAGAAAGGGAATGGTCGGTCAGGCTTGAACTGCGTGCTGCACCTTTATTAGGGACCTACATACTCCGTACCTACAGACCTATGTATGCTTACGCGTGGATACGTAGCTAGCTTGATGCTACCCCAACAAAGATCTATTGGATTTGTCTTCATCTTCAAGGGCTTGGTGAGGTTACGGCGCCGGGGTGTAGTAACATATATATATACATAGAGATGTCCATAAAACAGAGTTACGGCAACAAAAGAGGCGAGACACGATAAGCAACAGAATCGGGCGTCAAAACGTGAGACGCGGTCCCGTCCCAGTTTCCGGATGGCGTGGGCGCACGGAACCTGGCAACCTTAAATTGACTCTGGTCTTTTTAAATAATAAGGCAGGTATATATATATATATATTTTTTTTTTTTTTGATTGTTAGAGATTATTCAATGTTATCCATGAATTGATCCACCGTCGCGGGGATATTCTGGACTCCTCCCCGTACCAAATTCCGAACGACCGTGTGTCTCCGATAGTCAACGAAATGAACGACGTTTTGCCTCGGCTGGGCCATAGCGGTCTGTATGTAGGAAAAGCAATTAGGCAATGTGGGGGAGAGCCTGGAATCAAAGTACTGCATGGCAGCATGGATCTCTCGTCATATGGCCACCCATGCAGCAGCACCACCAAGCTAGTAGGCAGTAGGGGAAATAGTCCGAGTGTGTGTAAGCGAGGCCCGAGTCACTTCCCCTTCCTCGTGCCTCGATGGATTAGTCTCCATAGGTCCTGAGTGTTTCCCTTACCTGCAAGTATGTAGATACACAAGCCTCTCTGTATCTTATCTTTCAAGGCACGGAATGCATGTATGCCCCCCTCGTGTGATATCGGGGGTGGTCAGCCGGCTCTTGCTGGCCCTTCTGGGCAAACCCCCTACCTCACCCGTTGAGTTGGATCCGTGGCTGCCGCGACGGCCGGCTCCTATGTCTAGACGATACCTTGGCAGCAGCCGATAAAGAATCCCAAAGCAGATAGGAGGTTATGGAGAACCTGCAGGGTACATGTGTACATGCATCAGCAAGCACTTTGACCTGGAAATGATACCACAGCCGGCCATGTGTGTGTGTGTGTGTGTGTGTACATGCTCATGCAGGACTGGCGCAATGAATAGAAACAAAAAGTTGGTTTAAGGTTGTTACGTACAAGAAAGGACGTCTCTTCACACCAAGTACAAGTGCAAGGGCCATCAATTGGATCGATAAGAAGATCTACTCGCATTACAAGCGCGGTTTTGCGGACTTGGCTGTTACGCGGGGGCACATACTAAGGGGGTGGTGCATCGCGGGGAAGGGGCAACGTGAGAAGATCGGTGGTGGTGGTGATGGTAGTGGCGGCGATGATGATGATGATGATCATGGCTTGCATAGTAATAGCGGTAGCGGTAGTTGAAGCGATAAGTGCGACGGTAACGGACGAGGTCCATTCCCGTGAGCACCTGATACCGTACTTGGACCCTGTTGGCGATTGGCCTTGGACAGAAGGATCACTTAGGTCGCAACTGGGCTAACGGGATGGCAACGAAACATCGTGCATCAAACTATTTACTGCCGGCTGGCTGTGGTGAGTCATGTTGCCTGTCAAAGACGCAGATGGCTTTTGCCACAACCGTACCGAATAATCCAGGCCTAAGAGAGTTGCATCGTTGACGGTTGGGACCATCTAAGCGCAGTTCATTTATGTAGGGGCAAACGTTCGGTTCCAGTTGGGCATCTATCCCTCTCTACTGAGCTAGTCACGGCACATTGTGAGTTTTTATAGGGGGAATAAACAATATAATTTTACAGCTATGTACACGACGATATCGCCGGCCGTCGCGATTTGGTGGTATACCTGGGCGCACAATACGGGGTATAAATTCGGCCGTTAGTCGTAGGATATAGATATGTACATGAAAATGCGAAGAGCAAACCACCAACTCCGGATTCTGTTAAAACAGGAAAATGAAGGAATGTGTAAAACATGTCATGAATAAGACACCTCCAGCCTCTCGCGAACAGCAAGGAAATAAAAGTGTGTAATGTCCAAAACATGGGGTAAATGCAATAAGACTGCCAAATTTGGGCGTAAAGTGTCTCGTCATGGCTGTGCTAGCTTCGTGAAATCCGAGTATTCGATGCTTCGCTTCTATGCGCACGGTCCACAAAGTTGTGACTTTTCAGAAAAGGATCGCGAAAAAAACGCCAGGCAATGACTAAGTATGGTCGGCCGTGATTCATATGATGGACACAAGAACATCGTTGCGTGAACCTGAGTAGAATGAAGGATGCTGGCTTTCGTCGTAGAAGAAAGGGTTTAGCTTCAAGCAGAGGCTGATGTGGTGGGCTTGAAGACTGCTGGGGTGAGGAAGAATTCGCCGCCGGTCGGGCTGTCTTTGATGGGCGGAGAAGGAGCAGGCGGAGATACAGGAGGGGTTTTGTCCAGGGTTTTGGTAGAGATCGGGGCAGGCGTGTTGGCTGTTTTGGTGCTTCCTTGAAGCTTCTCGTGGCTCCTTGCGCGATGTACTTCTTTATCGTCGTACTCAGGGACTGTAGGCGATGATGGTGCTGGCTCGGGAGACGGTGTTTCGTTGCCACGCAATTTGGTAAACTCGCTCTCCACATCAGCAAGAAGCGCATATACATCGCTATCGGCATAGATGCGGATGCTTTCCATGCGCCGCAACTCGGTTTCTGAGTTGGGGTCTTCTGCTTCTTCGGTTTGTTCCGCCGTCGTGCCAGGCTCGGTGGCGTCCTCATACGGGACCTCGGGGATGACGGACGGGACGCGTGCAACAACGCGCTGAGGCGACGGAGAAGGAGATGGTGCATGGAAAAATATCCCACTCTTTGCTGGGCTTCGTGGCGGGTGGAGATGTCGGTAGCAGCGTGACGAGGTTGTCCGCCCATAGCTTGGGCCAAGAGGTCAATGGCACCAGTATTCTCCAAGGACATGCCCATCGTAGCAGCTGCCGCAACGTGCTCAAGAAGCTTCTGCCTCACACGAGTGCGACGGTTTTCTGCGTGCTCCAACTTGTTGACCCAATCGTCGATGGAAGCATCGAGTTCGGCGAGGGCTTCCTCTTGCTTTAGCATCGACTCTTGGCTAAATTTGGCTCCACGTGGAGATCGCAGGTACTGGCAGATACGAGCATGGAGGTTGCGACGTCCAGCACGCAGAGACGTGTAGGTACGCCGAAGATACTCGGTGCGCTCATCAAGATGACGAAGTTCCTTGGAAAGGCTCTCGACGTCGTCCTTCTTGAGTACCTCGAATCTCAACACCTGTCCTAGTGCTTGCTTGTGGATGTAATTGGCTTCAGCTTGGTCCAATTGGGTGGCTGCTTCCTCGGGCTTCCAGCCCTGTGGGAGCTCCTCAAAGGCACGACGTTGTTCATCGTCCTTGTTTTTCTTTGATGCGGCGCGTTTGAGTCCGCCACCAACGGGTGTGCCATCGCTTCGCTTCCTCGGTCGACCTCTGTCCATGATGCTTGCCGATTCCGACTTGTTCCTCCTGTGCGACGTGGCGGCTGCACTTCGCTGAGCGAGTTCAAGATCTGCCTTAGGGGTTGCTGTCGGGTCGGGGCTGATGTGCTGTGTTGTCACAGGTGTCGTGCTTCCGGACCTTTCCCATGGCCGGGGAGAGCTACGGGAATCAAAGGGTGCCGACATAGGGACGGGGGATGTCGATGCTGTGGCGGCAGATCTGGGACCGTTGCTGTTACTGGGAGCCGACATTGGTGTATAGGGTGAAAACTGATTGCCTTTTTGGCTGGATTCATCGGTCTTGACCGAGAGACTGCTTGGCTCAGGATGACTGTTTCCAGACCTGAGACGGCTCAACGAAAGCTGGCGAGCTAACCGGGGTAGAGCGCCGCCTTGGTTGGGGATCGTTAATGGGGAGAGAGACTTGGGCGAGAGTGGTTGTTTAGATTTAGATTTAGATCTGGAGAGGCTCGATTTGCTCGGTTTCCGGCTCATTGTGGGTTTGGATGTCGGGCTAGTTGCTTCACCAGCTGATTCTTGCTGGCTCAAAGAGCTGGGCTTGAACTCATAGGGTTGAGGGAGAAACCAGGAGCTGTTCGCCGGTGAGCTAACGGAGCGTTCATGCAACGCAGGTCGCCCTGGGATTGTTGCTACACTGTTGTTAGCAAGGTATAAGGCCTGTCTCCTGACATGAGAACTTACGAGAATCCATCGCCACCTCATGCACCGTAGTCATTGGTCCCAGCTCAGGCACGCTCACTTTCCTCCTTCGGTTGAGATTGCGTTCCTTAATCCGGACCCGAAGATCGTTGACCTTGTCCGCATTCTCGGCGTCCTCAGCAGGCTGGCCGAGAGCCACTGCCTGTGCCTCTTCGGGGTCGAGTTGCTTGCCGGTCGATTGTTTGGTGTCCCCCTTGGGGAAGAGCTGATACTTCCTCGATTCCGGGTGATACATCCTCCAGGCGTAGGGCTTTTTCTCCTCCACAGAGCTAACAGAGGATGTGCACGACGTAAGCTGGTGTTGATGAGTGGTAAGTACGAGGTGATTCCCAGGGCCAGCCTAAACGTGGGAAAGGGGCACTTACAGAATCGGTGGAGGGATGCTGTCTAGATATATAGCTCCTTAGACTGCCATGATCTCCATCGGCACCTGTCATACAAGTGACTATGTGCGCCATTGAAACTTGAAATATAAGTGGGTGCCAACTATACGCAGGGAAAAGTGTTAAAGCTTCGCTGGAGAGGTTAATAAGTCAGGTTGTAGTATGCGAAAGCCGGTACATATGTCAGACGAGGACACTAGCTGACTATGTAGTAACGATGGCGGTTACAAGTGCAACGGGAACGAAGTTTCGCTTTGATGCGTGACGAGATTATATGCAGACACATAGGGTAACAAACCGCCTTGCTCGCCTTAATGATGGACATATAGGTTCTCCGAGGGATTCTGGAAAGAAGAGATGGCACTTAGCGACTTATGAGCGCTGCTATCATCTCCTACCGTAGCAGTACTTACCTTGTCCATATCCTCAGCCGGCACAAGTATCCAGTACGTACCGGACATGACATCGTAGTATTCAGACCTTCTCCGATACTGGTCGCTGAGACGCAACTCTCCAGTAATCTAAGTGACTTTCTCTCCACTGACATCAGGAAGGAGTGTGTGTGTGTGTGTGTGGTGTTCAGTACCAGGGAGAAACCCATGAAGGGCCCTGGCTGTTACCTGGCAGAGGCGCAAAAGCCCCGACTGGGAAAAAAACAGCAAAGTCAGGGTCGGAGGAGCATACGAAAAGAGTATAGCGGTAATTTGAACGAGGTTCGAAAAGCTGCATGCGACGGGGAAACTGAAACTGAAACCCGCCTAAGCCCTCGACAAGGTCACCACAGTCACATACATAAACAAACCCCACAGGAACCCACCTGCGCTAAACGAATAGGTAGTACATACCATAATTCCTATTTGTACATTGTACAGTATATAGCTGAAGACCCCCGAATGCACGAACCCTCCCCCCTGCCAATATCAAGCCACTTATGAGGCCCTATCTGCAAGCGACTCGAAGACTTCTCTTTCAGCAACTGATGGAGAGTGTGAAGACAGACGATGAACGAGTGCAGGTTGACTCAGACCTCAGTGCTCCGTTTCTTTCTATTCATCAGTCAACGTAGTCGCTCAAGAGGTAAGAGCGGCAAAGCCGGGTAGCCTCATGAATCAGGGACGAGACTGAACCCTCCATTAGATTGTTACGGTAGCATTATATCCCAGTACCTAGCAGTATGTACGTACAGTAGATTCAGATACAAAAATGGTGAGGTGGAATTGCGACAGCCGGCCCACGCTTAACAGAGGGAATAAATGACGATCACTTGGACTCCGGATTTTCCTCTCGTCGCTTGACAGGTTCCCGCAGCAGAGAACCCTTAGGGTCATCATCAACTCTTTTGGTTCTGCTCGGTTATGCGTAGGCCCTATCCATCGGCACGCTCTGACTTCCACATGGGAGCCTAGCAGTCTAGCAGTCTAGATCACACCGCTCACGGGCGCGGAAGGGATGGGGAGAAACGAACGGCAGGCCTAATATTATGTACATGATGTACTGCAAGACTCCCGTTGGGCCTTGCAGCAGTAGTGTCTGTATTGGCCAAGGCCCGACTGTGGTTAGTGATTGTTAGTGCAGTTCTCCGGTTCTTTGTTCAGTGGACCTCCCTAACGTTGTCGCACTTCAGTTGGCCCCGCCTGCCCCGCCTCGCTCACGTCGGTTAGAGTGGCTTGGACAGCAAATTCAAGACTTTGGCTCGGGGCACACACGCATCTCCCTTCATTGACACATACTTACAGTAGGAGACTTTTCCCTTGCAGCTGCAGTCCATCACTTGCATTTGCTCCGAAATCCAACCATCGCTCGTTCCTGAATTGCGAAAAGGCCGTATTGCGATCAACTGCGACGAACATCAAACGGCCGGGCTGTACATACAATACAATACGAATACAGGACGTGATGATCCAATTTGGGGCTTCCAGTGTATGTATGTGTGTCCATCCGAGTTGTCCACCTTTTCCCATGCAGAGCACAGACTTCTATACCCTTTTCGGATATGATAGGCATGGTCCTCGGTCTTGGTTGGACATGTATGCCCTAAAATAGTCACTCGGCTAGTTCAGCGCGTGATGATCTTGATGATTAGGTTACTTACTATTCCATTGCACGTCGCATATCTCCCATCCGGAATACACACGGTGACGATGATCAACTCGTTTAGAGATGTGTGAGCCTGCCGATGGAAGTATGTGCCGAGCAGTCTTGTTTCTGCGCCAACACTCGCTGATCGTGACGAGTCAACCTGACACTGGTTTGGATTCCCAGACGTGACTACAGGGTCAGTACGGACAGTAACCCTTGCAACTGGCAGTGTCCAGTGCTCCTTGTTCAATAACACCAGACCATCGCCCACATAAGGTATGAAGGGTAACGAGTAAAGTGAGGCTATAACAACAATAGCTATGGTTATGCCTCTGCTGGATGCTTTGACGCAAGTTAGAGCCAGAACCTGATTCTTCCGTCAGCATGTTTTCAACTACCGGTGTATTCCAAAGATGAATAGTCAACGGTTGTATCGGATTGTGTATTGTACAATGAGGCGTATGTAGGCAGGCTACTGTTGCTTTGTGGAGAGCTCTGCCGGAACGCCGGATGGTGGACGGTAGCACAGCAGTCGGACCCATTCTGGGCCACGAGCCTAGACAACATAGTTGCATACAAAGGCCCTATATGCAACGCTCACTCGAGAGCCGACGAACGTGACATGACCCAGGAATTGTTGTCTTGTGGTAAAGAGCTCAAACCGAAATCAGCCATCATGCACAAATAATTTAGAGCCTTCCTGAATCTCGGAGCTGAATGCAACTAACAACAACAAGCGATCTGTGCACGGCGGCTACTGGAGACTCCTAATCTCTTAGTGAAAAAGCACGAACCTGCTGCCTACAAATCCGCAGCCGTCATCCAGGTAAAGTAAGTAGGTATGCAGGTATGGCCGATTCCCGTGTCGATATCGCGCAGTGCGCACTGTTCACAAGCCCTTCAAACTCCATACACGACTTTTCTCTAAGATTGTCAATATTCATGCTGCCAGCCTCGCCTTCCATTCTGTCATCTTGGCCCCTTTCGATGGGGGCTCAAGCCATCGAGAATAGCACGCTCTTGGCCCGAAAGGGTTGATGGTGGCGAGCCTACAGTACGACGGGCGTATCAATTGTCGACTGATCTTCAGAATGCTCAAAGACCAGGCTGCCCCCGAGGCGGCTTTGACCGGCACCCCGATTTTCCATTCGCGCCATCACAAGCGTCAACCTCTCGCTCGGGAGATCTTGGTGCGTGCTTACCCTGGCCTCCGACACAGAAAGCGGTAGCCTGGTAGCGAAAATGATCTTGACGGGCGCTATCTGGCTTCACATCTCGCGAGTCACCAGCCTTCCAGATCGCCTGGTTTGGCACCTTGCTGGCTATACAGCACATTCTAATTCGAGACGACCCCGTCCCTGCCAGAACCTTCCTGGCGGAAGCACCCATCTCGTGTTCACGACGTGCTCCTGCTGATCACTAGCAACCCATCTCCGAAGCTGCTCAGGTCTCCAAAAGAAGGAGACCTGACCCTGGGCCGGCACATTGGACCTGGCCTCTGGATACCGGATATTGATAGAACACATCGACGGTAATTATCGAACCCATCGATTTCGTTGTCCCGGTAAGCGATAGGAGAAAAGGGCTGGAGTAGAAGCTCCAGAGGTGCTGGATTGCACAAATTGTCAGGTATCATCGCGTGGCTCCCTGGGGCTTTGCGACTCCACTACCACTGCTACGAGCTGTACCAGCTTGATGCTAGTAATCACCGGTTTGTACATTGTAGCTGGTCCGGTCCTGAACATGTGGATGCGTACATACCCTTTTCTTCGTAGTTCAAGGGAATAAGTGAGTATTATTAGTATTACTAGTATAGCCAGTTAGTGTTGTTTGAGAAAACGCGAAACAATTCTAGTGCCGGGAGATGGGCGGCAGTTGTCACCGGTGATTCCCGTGGCTCCAGATGGCGATGTAATCTGTGTATCGACTTTCCAAGGACTTGTAACAGACCTTCCAGCAGGGCATCCGGCAAGTCTATCACCTTGCAACTGCTCGTTCCTTTCTGTCACTGCCTACGTAAGTGGCATGGCCGCCCGATATCCTATTCGACGACTTGGGCTCGGGCAAAATCCGAGTACCTTGTCACGTCGCAACGACGCAGCAAGGGCTTTGCGCGCGATGTCACCCAAACGCTCATTGGAATGCAGAAGGAACCCAGAGGAACCTAGGGTATCGCAGGAAATGGCTGCATCAGATTGCGGCAATGCCTGTAGCGCAGTTGTCGAAGATGGATACCAGTACGTTCAGACTGACTCGGGAATATAGCATGGCGTATCGTGATGTTAGGTATGCAGTTCAGGAGAAGAATACAGCGTAGAGTAGTTCTGTAACTGTTGAGCTGTTCTGTTTTCTGACAATAACCTTTTCTGTACTGCGCCCCCCGGAAGTTCTGGAAGTGTTTGCTCGTGCCGCCGCAATTTCTCCAGCCCTCAAGGATTACAAGCATAAAATGCCACGTTATAGACAGGGGCCTATCTTCAGTCCCGTCACTCCAAGTCTTCTCCCCCGTCCTGGCACCCGATGCAAGGGCAAGGGACCAGAACACACTGGACCTATCGGCTCGCTAGTTTCAAACCAGACCGTCTCCCTCAAGCAGCAGCTGGCAGGTTGACGGAACCTGGTCCGCGTCGTTGGGATTGGTGGCCACCATATATCAGACGTTTTAAACAATCTCTTGGGGGTCCTGGGACCAACGTTCTTTCGTCACAAGTGCCATGTTTCCGGTTCCAAGCAATCCCCGATTCAAGCTGTCATCCCATCCTCTTATCGCGAGTTACATATTGACAGCGAGCTTAATACTTATCGTGCATGCAGATTGTAGCGAGCTCCTTACTCCTTGCCTTCACCGAACACGAACAACGAGGATCAAGCAAGTAGAGTGAAGAGATGCTTCCATGAGGAGAAACTACACGACGCTTCTACTACTACGTAGGTAGCCAGCTCCTCGCGCATTACAAGCGTGTACGCTGTAGATGCGGGGTTTCGGGTGGACTGCATGTTTCAACTACAACCTTGAAAGTCTTGTTTCTCGAGAGTAAGTCGATATCTGCCCACATGTACTGTAGATACCTCGTAAGCAGTAAGAACCAGCTGTGCGAGTCCCGCTTCCGTCCAGCTGATGATGAATCGGTGCCCATCGGTGCCCATCAGGCCCACCACCTACAGTACCTGCATATATGCTTGTGTCATCACTGTCACTGTCACTGATGCGTCGGGGATATTCGATGGACGGCAACCGGCAGAGAGATGGTTGGCTCCATAAGCCGGAGACGTCACATCGTCTTCAATCTTGCATCGTTATGGATGCCCATTCGTTCGTTGCCAATGTAATTAATAGGGAACTACGCAAGAAGTGTCCTCCTGTCTGTGGACATGCCTAGTAACAGACATATTACTTTACGGAGTTACGACACATCACGTCAGTCCATCACAGTAATACTGCGAGTTTCTTAAGTGGGACGAGTCTATGCCGTCCGAAGTTGATGTTTCGTTTTCTCGGGGTTCAATGTTCAGACGTTCGTTTCTTGTTAATATTGTGCCGAAGTAAGTAACCTTACACGACTCGAGGATGGGGTTACGGGTAAGGAAGTTCAATGCGATTCTCCCCCGCATTGCATTGCTGCCAGTCGTCTCCAGTCAGCACCTCCGCGGTCAATGTTACTCAATATCTAGCTAACGCATTGGCGATGACAAAGGCACCCAGCACACCTTCCAATGCCATCCGAGCGGTTCCTGATCTTGCTAATGTGGACTGCAAACAATTGCTGCCTATGGATACGGCTTGCCGACGACTCTCGGGCCCCTCGCCTAGCGTTCAGCTGCAGCGCTAAAACGATGGATCAAGCTATGTACATGGCAAACTAGCAGCTCTAAAGAGAGGATCAGGTCGTCAATGCGAAAACCGGCTCGTGAGCTGCAGGTGCCGTGAAACAGACCTCCGCAACGGCGGCATATCCTATCTCAAGGCTATCGGCATGCCTACTTTACGTTATCGCAACAAAAGGTCCTCTATTAGGGTGATGTGACCACCTCGGGCCTGACACTGCTACATCGCTTGTCACTTAAGCCTAGGTCTGTGCAAATGCTAACCTAATTTTGAGTTACGGTTAAGAGATCGCCCGTTGATCACCGTGACATCGCTCCTACTTACCTACTACGTAGATACATAGGCGCGTGTGTGTGTCACTAGATGACCTGATGACCAAGAGGTCGAGGGTTTGAAGAGCTGGTTCCTGGCCGAGCGTAGAGTCTCACATCATATCAAGCTTCAATTTGGAAAAGAAGCCGGAAGACCACCCCAAGTCTCCAGATCTGAGCTGTCATCAAGGGATGTTAAGATACAGATACCTTGTATGGATGGTGGTAACAAACTCCCGCGGCCGCCACCGGGCGTCACCAAGCTATAGCATGGACCTATATCGAAGCGATTGGGGATGGTACTACTTCATAGTAAGCTCAATGCTCCCATCAGGGTGCGGGGTTGCGGCTTCAAGCATGGCCAAGGTATCTTATTCATGCCCTGATAAATAGCATGAGATCTTATCTGTCATTCTTTTGGTTGATTATAGTCTAGGTAGCTGTAAGTACACGATGCATGGTTCTTGTGATAGACCTATCTTCATGCGTATATGGGGTTAGTAGTACATGCCAACACTAGGATGAGAAGAAGCAAGTATAACAAGCGTGCCTTTTGCGACAGCCGGCTCCTTTATCTATATGAGCGTTTGCACGTAGCATTGACGATAGCCGATATGCACCATTGATGCAAGGCAGAGTCGTATATCTGTACATGGTGTTATTTTTTACGACGACTCGGGACTTGACAATTTTTGAAGGAGCGAGGTGCTGGTGCAGGGACGGGAGCAGGCCAGCCACATTGTATCAGGCAAACCATCAATGGAGGTTTTGTATGACACGATCTAAGCGAGCCCTCTTTCAAAGATCAGACATGCCATCCTGGTCACCTACCTACTGTACAGCCTGTCGCAGTTGAGGCAACCCCCCGGTTTCCTTACCTAACCAGGAACTGTCTTGCAAGGAATTCAAGCCACCGTCTGTTGAGTTCCAGGGTCTCGTCATACTTGGTACCCGTTGGAAAAGAAAATGGCGCAAAGTTCTGGTGGTTGTGCTTGCCTCCCCTTGACAACGGACTGCCTGCCTGTCTCGGAAGAGGCTGGTTTTCCTTGCTGTCCAACGACGATGCATGTCCACCTCGCTACCAAACCTGAACCATGATGAAATCCCACACGCAAAAAACGAAACGAAACGAAACCTCTCAGGCTCTGACAACAAGACTAATAAAACATATGACCCAGCACCGGAGAACCCAGGAATCCCATAGTGGGAGGTAGTCAGCCAACTTAAGACCCAGAATATTATGTATGTTTAACCAGTTTGATGTTCCAAGGCGACGAGTGATGGGAGAGCCCTTCACGCAACGATCAAGAATATCATGCCGTAGAGGTCGAACTATGTAGTGGTTGCAGGGCAAACCAATAGCCAATAGGGCAATAATTCAGTCTTGCATTCCAGGCACTCGTCGTTCATTGGAGAATTGGAAGATCGTGGATGGTTTCATCCTTCTCCGTGAGAAAGCGGCAACAGCCGTGATTGGCTGGCCTGATCAGCCACAATGAGCCGGGCCGGGCAGTTGTGTCACCAAAAAGTACAAGTAGTAGTAAAAGCCGCACGTAGCCTTGGCGCTAGCTTGAAAGGGAAGCTCCCCAGCTAAAGAAGTACGTACGTTCAATAACGACACGATCGCAGCCATTGGAAAGTCAGTACCTAAGCTACCAGATGAGGGGTCTCGCCAGGTTTCCACCGGGCAGTCTTCTGTTCAAAAGCATCCACATCACCATTCGGAGTCCTTCTCTAGCCTCTGCACGCCACCAACAACGGAGGTCCTACAGTTTCACTTCCCTCAGGATGGCGCCCACCCGAGATCCCAACACCCTGTCCAACTACGGCGCCTGGCTCACCAAGCACACCACCGTCAACTTCAAGATCGATTTTGATAAGCAACGCCTCGAGGGCTCCGTGTCTCTGGATTTGGAATCCCTGACGGAAAAGGAGAGCAACGAGATCATTCTCGATACCACCTGCTTGGACATTTCCTCGGTCAAACTCAACACCACTGACTTGAAATGGGAGCTGAAGCAGGCCGTAGCGCCTTATGGCTCACCCTTACACGTGACCATTCCTGAGGGTGCCCCTAAGGGCGATGTCGTCAAGTTGGATATTGCCGTGAAGACGACCAAGGACTGCACCGGGCTTCAGTGGATGACTCCCGCTCAGACGGGTAACAAGAAACACCCTTACGTCTACAGCCAGTGCCAAGCCATTCTTGCCCGCTCCATCCTGCCATGCCAAGATACCCCTGATGTCAAGTCCACTTTCACCTTCAACATCACTTCGTCTTTGCCTGTGGTGGCCAGCGGCGTTTCCGTCCCGTCGGATAACAGCGGCGAAGGAGAGAGGCTGTTCCGTTTTTGAACAGAAGGTCCCCATCCCGTCGTATCTCTTTGCTCTCGCCTCAGGTGACCTTGCCACCGCTCCCATTGGAAAGCGCTCCGTAGTTGCTGCAGGTCCAGAGGCGATCAAGGCAGCGCAATGGGAGCTGGAGGGAGATATGGATAAGTTCCTGGACGTCGCGCAAAATCTGATTTTCGACTACCAGTGGGGAGAGTACAACGTGCTCGTCCTCCCCCCTAGCTTTGCCTACGGAGGTAAGTGAGGAAGACCGTCAAGCGCAACATCCCGTTTCCAGCATGCTTACGTGAATAAAAGGCATGGAAAATCCCATCTTCACGTTCGCTACCCCCACCATCATCAGCGGCGACCGTCAAAATGTAGACGTGATTGCCCATGAGTTGAGCCACAGCTGGAGCGGCAACCTCGTCACGAGTTGCAGCTGGGAGCACTTGTTAGTCACCTCCCCCCCTTAATCCACTATTGATCCCTTAATGGGCACTAACATGAAGTAGCTGGCTGAATGAGGGCTGGACAACCTATCTCGAGCGCCGCATTGGTGCTGCCATTCACGGAGGCCCTCAATTCGATTTCTCTGCTATCATTGGCTGGAAAGCACTAGGTTGGCTCCCACAGCGAAGTTGAGCTATCTGTGTTTATACTGACCCGTAGTACAGAGGACACTGTGAAGCTATTTGGAGACGATCACGAGTTCACGAAGCTCATCATCTCGCATAAGGGCGTTGACCCCGAGGATGCTTTCAGCACTATCCCATACGAGAAGGGCTTCCATTTCTTGTGGTATCTTGAGAGACTTGTCGGCCGTGAACACTTTGACAAGTTCATCCCCCACTACTTCAAGACTTGGGCCCGGAAATCTCTCGACTCGTTTGAATTTAAGACCACGTTCTTGGACTACTTCAACGAGCATGGAAGCGACGAGATCAAGCAAAAGGTTGCCCAGATCCCTTGGGAGGAGCGATTCTATAAGCCTGGCCTACCACCTAAGCCCGAGTTCGACACTTCGTATGTTGACAGCTGTATGGCGCTAGCAGAGAAGTGGAAATCATCCGTATGTGTCAACCCCTCTTTGAATGCAAATTTACACCGACTAATACTTTTCCCTCGTGTAGGACTATAAGCCTGACCTGAAGGATGTCGAGTCTTTCACTTCCAACCAGACCTTGGTATTCCTGCAAGCTGTTCAGGACTTCTCGCCGTGCTTGAGTGTGGAAAGAGCACGACTACTTGGATCTACTTACAATATCAGCTCCTCGAAGAACGTTGAACTGAAGACGGCATACTACGGCATTTTTCTTCGAGCCGACGACCGTGACGCTTTCCCAGGTATCGTGGAGCTGCTGGGAAGCGTAGGACGTATGAAGTTTGTCCGGCCGTTGTACCGACAGCTTGTGAAACTGGACCGCGCACTCGCAGTGGAAACCTTTGAGAAGCACAAAGACTTCTACCCATCCACAACTAATTCGCAGCTCGCGAAGGATCTGGGCTTGCGATGAATAATACGCAAGGATAAAACGGATTCCACATGCTTGGAGAGCCCACGCTGCGTCAGATGATAACGAGGCGATGGCGCGTATGGAAAACTAGTGTGTTTGGCTTGCTGAAATAAATTGGCTGCGTGACAGACGCAATATGTAAGTTTGTAGCAGATCAATACAATGCCAATCATCCAGTGTATCCTACAGCCCACTGCGCCTACCTTGGTGAGATAGAGAGAGCATTGAAACGCTCGAGCACAATCTACTTTTCATAATGATTAACATCAGCTACGCATTGAACATGACTTTATCGAGCCACGTATATAGACCGTTGCTATATCAACAAAGGACCTCCAATAAAAGCGTGCCGTTCTCGAGGACGCATACAGGTAATATAAAGGAGGGGGGAAAGGGGGGTCCTAGTTTAAAATGATAGAAGACCCCTCATTGAACCTTTTGAGTGAATGAACAACAGGGTAAGCCGGCTCAAGATTCCACGTGAAAAGGCCCACTAATAATTACTGCCAGGCCAATCAAGCCGGGCCATTTCAGCCGATCAATAATGAATTCGAAGTAGAAAGGCGCGGTCGCGTTCGGTCCTTGCGATTTACTGATAGAGGAACCCCTCCCAACCTAATAAATCGTCATTTCCCTATCGTTGGGTTGTTGACAGGTGACCATTTGGGCTTCCGAAAATCTGCCAACCATAGATCGCATGCCTGAATATGTAGTTTAGCTTTATCCCATACCTTATACATAGCAATCAAAAACTAACAGCGAGGCTGTCACTCCACAGGTGACACCATCGTGACCAAATACAGCACATCCAGCTTTGGATTACATTTGCTCTAGCCCTCTGCAGAGACTGGTTACTTGCCTACTTTGAGCCTTGAGCACTTTATTTGACCCTTGGAATTCCGCGGTGAATTGGATGTGGACACCGCCCCCCGATCGCGAGCCAACCTCTTTTGACAACCACCGTACTTGCTGCCTCTACACTGCGCATCCAAGGGTTATGACGGCCCTACGTAGCTTCGAATTTTCTGGAGTCGTATGAACCGATTTGCGCATCGCCGACTTTCCTGACTTCGACTACCCGTCCCGTCCCGTCCCGACGATCGCTGCGAGACAGGCCGGTCTCAGGCCTCATTGCGACCGAAACCAAGAGCCCTTTCGATCGCTCCCCCGCCTGCCTGGCCACCCCAGCGTATGTCTCGAGACAATTGCAGCCATTAATCTGCAGTACAGGAGGCGGCGAGTTGTTTCTCGTCAACCACTGTAATCATGGCGCCCGCCGGGGGAGGAAACATCAAGGTGGTGGTGAGATGTCGGCCCTTCAACAGCAGAGAGAAGGATCGCGGTGCAAAATGTATCGTGGAAATGAAAGACAACCAGACCGTACTCACACCGCCACCCGAAGCTGCTGCCGCCGCCGCCAAAGGCAAAGGCGACGGCTCACAGAAGGCTTTCGCTTTCGATAGGTCTTACTGGTCCTTTGACAAAGATGCATCCAACTACGCTGGCCAACAGAACCTTTTTGACGATCTTGGACACCCCCTTCTGGAGAATGCTTTCGAAGGCTACAACAACTGTATTTTCGCCTATGGCCAGACCGGTTCGGGAAAGTCGTACTCCATGATGGGTTATGGCAAAGAACACGGTATCATCCCCATGATTTGCCAGGACATGTTTAAGCGCATTGCCAAAATGCAGGAAGACAAGAACCTCAAATGCACGGTCGAAGTGTCTTACCTGGAAATCTACAATGAACGTGTGCGCGACCTGCTGAACCCAGCCACTAAGGGCAATCTGAAAGTCCGTGAACATCCTCGACCGGCCCCTACGTCGAAGACCTGGCCAAGCTGGTGGTTGGCAGTTTCGAAGAGATCGAGCACCTGATGGACGAGGGTAACAAGGCCAGAACCGTTGCGGCAACCAACATGAATGAAACGTCCAGTCGAAGTCATGCAGTCTTTACTTTGATGCTCACCCAGAAGAAGTTCGATACCGACACCAAGATGGAGTTGGAGAAGGCGGCCAAGATTAGTTTAGTCGATCTTGCTGGTTCCGAAAGAGCCACATCCACTGGCGCTACCGGAGCTCGCCTGAAGGAAGGAGCAGAAATCAACAGGTCGCTCTCTACGCTTGGTCGTGTCATTGCTGCCTTGGCCGACCTGTCGAGGGGGTAAAGAAGAAGAAGGGCGCGTCACAAGTCCCTTACCGCGACAGTGTCCTGACCTGGCTTCTAAAAGATTCGCTTGGTGGTAACAGTATGACTGCTATGATAGCAGCTATCAGTCCTGCTGATATCAACTACGACGAGACTTTGAGTACACTGCGTTACGCTGATTCGGCCAAGCGAATCAAGAACCACGCAGTGGTCAATGAAGATGCAAACGCCCGAATGATCAGAGAGCTCAAGGAAGAACTTGACCTACTCAGGAGCAAGATGGGAGCTAGCGGCGGAGCGGGCGTAAGCGGAGCGGCTGGCTTACCCCCTGAGGAGGTCTATGCTGAAGGCACGCCACTAGAGAAACAGATCGTCAGCATCACTTCCGCCGATGGCACCGTCAAAAAGGTGTCCAAGGCTGAAATCGCCGAGCAACTGAGCCAAAGCGAGAAGATTCTGACAGATCTCAATCAGACCTGGGAGCAGAAACTGCAGAAGACCGAAGAAATTCACAAAGAGCGCGAGGCGGCCCTGGAGGAGCTCGGAATAAGCATCGAGAAAGGCTTTGTTGGGCTGCATACGCCAAAGAAGATGCCACATTTGGTCAACCTTTCGGACGATCCACTGCTCGCCGAATGTCTGGTGTACAACATTAAGCCAGGCACGACAACTGTGGGAAACGTCGAATCCAACACGGAGCATCAAGCCAACATACGCTTAAATGGAACGCGCATCTTGCACGAACACTGTACCTTTGAAAACTCAGCTGATGGGACTGTTGTGGTTGTACCCGCAGAAGGCGCCCCCGTCATGGTTAATGGAAAGCGCATCACCGAGACGACACAACTACATTCCGGTTACCGTGTCATCCTGGGAGACTTTCACATCTTCAGATTCAACCATCCCATGGAGGCTAAAGCAGAGCGTGACGTGGAGAACCGCGAGAACCGCCAGAGTCTACTCCGTCATTCCATCACGCCAGGTCAGCTACAGGGCCTCGAGCGTACATCTCCGCGCCCTGGGCATGAAAGAACGATAAGCATGGCAGCCTCGGAACTCGGTGATAGTCGACCTGACTCTCCTGCCCCCTTACGCAATGGCCGTGATTCCGATTGGTCGTTTGCTCGCCGAGAAGCTGCCGGCGCGATTCTGGGCCAGACCGAACAGAACCTGGCCAAGTTGACAGACGATGAGCTCAACGCGCTTTTCAGCGATGTGCAACGCGCCCGGGCCGAACGCGTATATGGTAAGGAGGGCGACGAAGATATGGAGTCCGTCACCTCCTTCCCGTTCCGGGAGAAGTACATGTCAACAGGAACGATTGATAACTTCTCCCTCGATACTGCTTTGACCATGCCATCGACACCCAGGGCGGGCGAAGTGGACGAGCGGCTCAAAGAGATCCGAGACGTGATGCAAACGCAGCTTGAGAAGCAGAAAGAGGAGTTTCAAGACCAATTGAAGAGTGCCGAAACTGAGAACGTGGAAGTAGAGGAGATCAGGAAAGATAAAGCCATGATGGAGGAGACTCTGGTCAAACTTAAGGCCGACATGATGGTGCAGCTCGAAACACAGAAACAAGAATTCGAGGCCAAGATCGAGAAACTGGACCCGTTGAAACGACCGAAGGCTAAACCCAAGCTGGCTCAGCAAGAAGTCGTGCAAGCCAAGAAGTTTGCGGAGCACTGGAGGAGTCGGCACTATGTCTCGATGGCAGAAGCGGTTCTTCAGCATGCTGCTACTCTGAAAGAAGCTCAAATCATGAGCGAAGAGCTAGGAGAGAGTGTGGTATTTCAATTCACCGTGGTCGATCAAGGGCACGCACTTTGCTCTTCCTACGACATGGTACTGAATGGAGTATCCAACGAAGGAGACGATTTGGCACTCGAGGAGGCAAGGAAACCGTGTGTCGGAGTCAGGGTCGTCGATTACAAGCACTCGGTCGTTCATTTGTGGAGTTTGGATAAACTCCAGGACCGAGTGCGGCAGATGCGGCAGATGCACCAGTACCTCGACCAGCCCGAGTACAGCCAGCATTTCAAACTCGACAACCCCTTTGTTGAGCCATGTATGCCCGAGTACTCGCTAGTCGGCGAAGTAGACGTGCCGCTGAGAGCAGTCTTCGACAGCAGGGTACAGGACTTTACCTTGGATGTCTTGTCCCCTCATACATCTCATGCCATTGGTATCATCAAGCTTTCATTGGAGCCGTCGAGTGCAAGGGCACCTTCCAGCACCCTCAAGTACAACGTCGTCATGCATGACATGGTAGGGTTTGCGGAACGAGAGGGGACCGATGTTCACGCCCAACTCTTCATTCCTGGCGTCTCGGAAGAGGGTGTCACAACAACGCAGATGATTAAGGACTTCGATGAGGGTCCCATACGATTTGACAGCGTTCATAGCATGAGCGTTCCTTTGTTTGGCTCTCAAGACATCAACCTGCGTGTGGCCATTTTTGCCAAGGTCTCCACTATGCACCTGGACAAGCTCCTCAGCTGGGACGAAATGCGAGAGACCGTGCCTGGCTCGGAGGGGAAGGCGAACAAAGGTGCTGCGCGCATCAACGAATCTCAGTTCTATACTGAAGAAAAGCACGACATACTCGCCCGTGTCCAGATTCTGGAACTGTCCGAAAACGGCGAGTATGTCCCCGTGGAAGTGACACAAACAGGCGAACTTGACAGCGGGACCTTCCAGCTTCACCAAGGTCTGCAACGCAGAGTCGCCATTAATCTAACACATAGTTCTGGCGATGCTTTGCCTTGGGATGACATCCGCTCAGTACACGTTGGCAAGATACAGCTTGTTGATCATGCTGGCAAAACCCCTGACATGGGAGCGGCAACACCGGATATACCTTTGCGGCTAAGCTTGAAACCGACATTTCGCCAGAATGCCAACGGCACCAAAAGCGTCACCATCAGTGGCCAGTGGGACTCCAGTCTGCATAACTCGCTCCTTTTGGACCGAGTAACGGCGGAAAAATATAAAGTCCAGATGAGGCTCTCATGGGAGATAAGCTCGGATAAGCTGGCAGAGCCCATGAAATTCTCCACGACTCTTTACTGCCAGATTTTGGGCCGGGCATTCATCAGACAAACATCCATGCTCTCTTCACTCTTCCAAAGCGTTCGTGTCGTCCATTCGTCGAGCACGATATACACCCTCAAATTACGGCCAGCTCCTATCAAGCGTGTGGGCGACCTGTGGCGACTGAACAGTCAGCATGACTATGTCAAAGGCGAAGAGAACTTAACCAATTGGAGCCCAAGAGGTGTCTCGTTAATCAGCGACTTCATCTCGGCACGCAAAAAGCGAAGGAGAATTGCCGAGATCGGGGCCGCTCAGCTATTTTTGAAGAAGATTGGTCCTCCGGAGCCGAAGAACAAACCTGCCGATGAAGAGACCTCTTTCGATCCCGGCTTCTCACTAACACGTCAAAGCCGTGACGATGATGACGATTCTATCCATGCATTACTGAATGATACACCCGAGGCATCCCGGCCATCGACACCCGAGCAGGGCGAGGACCGGGAAGAGGCTACTAATGGCATCGTGGAAGCTGCGAATGGAGCCGTGCCCTCCGGCGAGCCGCAAGAAGCCCTGGGGATTCAGGAAGCGCAAGAGCCCGAAGAGATATCCAAGCCAGAGTACAGCGACCACGAGAGTCTGATATTGAAAAAGTGTCTCAAGCTCTGGTCAAAGCACCCTGATCCTGTGATTCGGATACTCAGTGCCGAGAACACAGCACCCCCAGCAGATGGTGTCGCACCAGAACCATCAGAGCCTCTAGCCCTTATCAGCACAATAGTCCGCGTCCCTAAGAACCTTAAGGTCCTCAAGGGCGGTTATCTGTTGGTACCTAACAATGATTCGAGCAAATGGGTCAAGCGCTTCGTCGAACTTCGAAGACCCTACCTTCACATCCATAATGCCACTGATGGTGACGAGGTGGCTATTGTTAGTTTACGGAACTCGCGCGTTGATAGCCAGCCAGAGATCCTCGCTCTCTTCGACGGACAAGGACAAGCGGATGACGAAGATGCGTCGTCCAACAGCGACTTCCGACCTGGCCACCGCAGGACGCCGTCCGGAAGGATCGTCTCCACTGCTTGGACAGGGTCAGGCGGCAACGCTGCTGGGCCTGGTCTCGGCGGGCTAAGTGAGCGTTTGCAAGCAGGTGTTTTCGCTGTTTATGGAACAGACAACACGTGGCTGTTTGCTGCTCGTAACGAGCGCGACAAGCTGGATTGGATCTTCCGCATCGACCAAAGCTATTTCTCTGGTAGCGGTAGTGCGAGCGGTAGCGGCGCCGCCAGTCCCCAGCCAGGAACTTATTCCAACGGATACAACTGAATAGCTCAAGAACTTCCCAGATGAGCTCTTGATGAAGCTGGCCAGCTGGGCCAGCTAGATATGAGTTCCTCTTTTTTTATAGATGAGATCACGACACTGCCAATGAGTTATTGGCATTATGCAGCATTATTATCAGGGTTTCTTGGATATAGTAATAGCTCGACGACGTTGTCGACTTCATGCAAGAATTTCTTTTGTTTATAGTCTTCTTGTTTAGGTGGATGGATACCCAGGCTTCACGTTTCCTATAACTCCCAAGATGATAGTTAGATTATACCCCGGGCATAAACGTCCGCCTTTGGGTGTTAGACAGGAACGGATGGTCGATAGAAAAAAGCAGATTGATGCAATGTCAGAAGCCGGAAAAGGGAAGAAGGATAAGGCAGCACCTAGGGCGCGGAGAAGTTTGACGACACTGCTCAAAGGGGAGCTGGCTGATTGATCTACTCAATGCTGTCTTGTATGATTATCACGATAACTTATGCCAAAGAAATCGATTTAAACCATGCAAACTTTACTATATGCGCTAATGCATCATGGTCTTGCACATCCTATCCTGTGTCGGGGTTGATATCCGCAATTTTACTCCAAAACCCCCCCTCACCACATGCGACCTCCAAGCACTTATTCCTACCCAACACTTGACATGTATAAGAAATGGCGAAGGTTGACAACGATATCAAGGGACGTCTAGCACTCGTGACTGGTGCCTCTGGCGGGTAAGGCACCACTCCTTCTATTCTCGACCCGCTCCCGTTGGTCACAGGCTTGTGCACGTATAGTAGTACTGACCCTATCTCACCAGTATTGGCGCCGCTTGTGCCCGTGACCTCTGGCAACAGGGCGCCTCGCTGGCGCTGACGTGCCACAAGAACCGGGCGGCGGCCGACGCGCTCGCCCAGGAGCTATCGGCGCAGGACCAGTCGCGTAAGATCTCGGTGCACGTCGCTGACATGGGGTCGGCGTCGGCTCTGGAGCAGCTGATGCTGGACCTCGAGGCCGAGCATGGCCAGTCCGGCCCCGACATCCTCATCGCCAATGCCGGGTACGGCCGCCGGATCCCCAACATCCTCGATATCCCGCTCGGCGAGTTCGAGTATACGCTCCGGGTCAACCTGCAGGCCCCCTTCGTGCTGGCGAAGCTGAGCTTGCCGCATATGCTCCGGCATCAATGGGGGCGCGTCGTGTTTGTGTCCAGTATTGCGGCGATTGGCGGGGGTATCAATGGGTGCCACTGTAGGTTTCTCGCCTCCTTTTGGTTTGGCTGGCATGTACTAGATAGAGACTGAAAGAAAAAAGAAAAAAAAAACCACTGACACAACAACAAACCAACAGATGCGGCATCCAAAGCGGGCCTGACTGGCATGATGAAGAACCTGGCGAACAAGCACGCCCACGTGGGCATCACGTTCAACGATGTGGCGCCGGCCATGATCGGCGAGACAGGCCTGATCCCGGACGAGAAGACGGTCGAGGGCACGGCCGGCGACGGCAAGAACATCCCCGTTGGGCGTCTGGGCGTGCCCCAGGAGTGCGCCAATGTGGTCACGATGCTGTGCAAGACGGGCTACATGACGGGGCAGAGTATACTGCTCAGTGGCGGCCTCAAGTAGTTCCCAATAGCCATGCGTTTAGAGCAGGGCCTTCATCGATAGGAACTTGGAAGTTGCTCGCCATTAAAAGGGCTGCTCTGCCAAATTCCCATAACTCAATCAAATCGATTTCTGGGAGTATCCCATCATGGCTTCGATCAAGAAACTAGTCCAATCAGCCAGTCATCGATGTGGGAAATGCCGGCCTCCGCAATCCCCACCCCTCCCCTGTGGTTTACTGGCCGTAAGGCAATCTACAAGTAAAAAACAGCATTGAAGCACGTCATCAACGTACCCAGGTTGTTTTGGTGGGGGAATCAGGGCGCAATTAGTGATTGAAGGAGCAGCGGCCGCCCCGAGCCAGGGGGTTTAGCTCTCTCCGTGGCTGATGCTTCCCTGAGCAATAAGAGTATCGTAATCAGACTCTATCAGGCGAATTGAAATTGGTTCTTCTTCGATGTATTGCCAAATATACCAAAGGCTAAACTAAATTTCATATTCAACAATGCTGTCGCAAAGCCGTACATTTCTCTCTCGCCCTAGACACTCCTTTCTTCTACTTATAATATAATTTGCGTGCGTTGTTCATCACGGCGGTGCAGTGCATATAACCGCTGTCGCATCGATTTGCTAGCCCTCCATCAAATACCTAGAAAGCCCCGCCATCAACCACCAGGGCGCCCGTGAAAGCGACAGCTACCCTGTCGCCAATGGCCGACGGAAAGAGGGGAGTCGAATCAGACAGAGGTGAATAGAGTTTACAGTTGCATTCTGTGCTTCGGACAGCCACACTAAAGTACTGACTTGAATCGCGCCTCTAGTCTGGACGACTCTGATCACGAATAATGCCTACCTCTCGGGTCTCTTGACCCTCGACTTCTCGCTCAAACAGCACAAGTCCAAATACCCCCTCGTCGCCCTCTATACCGATAGCTTCCCCGAGTCCGGCCGGGCCGCCCTGGCCGCGCGCGGCATCCCTGCGCAGCGCATCGAGTACCTGCTGCCGACCCAGGGCAAGGACTACAGCAACGACCCGCGCTTCTACGACTGCTGGTCCAAGCTGACGCCCTTTTCGCTGGAGCAGTACGCGCGCGTCGTCCAGCTCGACTCGGACATGCTGGTCCTGCGCAACATGGACGAGCTCATGGAGATGCCGCTCGACGACCCGGCCGACGTGGTCCGGGGCGAGGGCGCCCGCGTCTTCGCGGCCGGCCACGCCTGCGTCTGCAACCCGCTGCGCAAGCCGCACTACCCGGCCGACTGGGTCCCCGCGCACTGCGCCTTCACGCACCAGCACGCCGACCCGGCGCGCGCGCAGGACGAGGGCATCGACCCGGCCGTGGGGCCGCTGGGCTTCATGAACGGCGGCCTGCAGGTCGTCAACCCGAGCCGGCGGGTGTTTGCGCAGATCGTGGACTTCATGGAGTCGCACGCCGTCGACATGGACTTCGCCGACCAGTCGGTCCTGTCGGACCTGTACCGAGGCCGCTGGGTGCCGCTGCCGTACGTCTACAACGCGCTCAAGACGCTGCGCTGGCCGGGGGTCCACGCCCCCATCTGGCGCGACGACCGCGTCAAGAACGTGCACTACATCCTCGCGCCCAAGCCGTGGGACGAGATGGACGCGCAGGGCCGCTTCGTCGGCACGGACGAGTCCCACGGCTGGTGGGTGCGCGTCAACAACGAGAGGCTGAAGTGGGAGAAGGAGAACGGAGTCCCCGTGGATGGGTTCTGAGGTCCAGTCGCCTCCCTCCCCCTTATCTCTTAATTTTCCCTAATCGGTTGTCGGGGTTGTTGGCAACTCCCATCCTCGTCTCCGTCGAAATGGGTTTCTAATAGGGCATATGTCCCCAAACGATACCTCGGTTTAGAAAAAAACAAAAAAAATTGGATAGAAGATATCGAGAGCTCGGGCATTAGCAACAGGCTATTATTATACTATATGCTCATGCTACCTCATTATCACGTCACGTCTTGCTTCCTGCTTCCTACTTTCCTGGGGGTGCTCCCAAGCCTGAAATAACTGGAATCCATTCGTTCATCCCTGGCGATCACTCCTCTACCGAAGTATATAAGCCAATGCCTTCTGGTACCAAAGTGGTGCCCTTAATGTCATCCCCACTGGCCGCATGGTCCGTTGGCTTTTATTTATTTAAACAAAATCTAGCAGCACCAACCAGGGATACCGCTGGAGTCGCCATATGCCACCTTTGCCGGGCGGATTGCACAAGACGGTGTTCGTAATGTCCCTAGGGGAGTAGTATATCCCTATGTCATCATGATTTAGCGCTGGGAGTCAATAGACAGACACACCACATACCATCGTTGCATTGGCAGACAGCCACGTTGATGCAACACTTGGGGTCCTCAAAGGCAATGCAAGTCGGGCGAGGACTATTCGACCTGGGGAGCACCGTAGGCGAGACGGCGACTGCGTTGCGAAGAAGGCAAGTGGAAATGGACAGTATTGAGATGAGTGCGTGCATAATAGTTTATGTGGTCTAATATTTTTCAGGAGGCGTTCAAGTTTCTTATAACTGGTATTTCCAAGATATAGTTCGAATTCATTGAAGCTGCCTGCGGGTACGTAAGTATACAGAACTCTTACACATAGCTATTCATCATGAATCGTACTTAGGTCATCTTTAGTGATGGGATAGCTGGTTGGCAACGGACAGGAGGTGGCTGGCACATGCAATGTTGGCCGACGAGAGTGAGAATGACACGAGTGCATGCGGATACTGAAACAACGAAAAAGGTTTTCATCCATGGAAGGTGAGGCCTGCCAAGGTACTCTGCTCGAGATCGCAGCTTCATGGGGTAAATGAGAGTCAGCCGTGTTCGACGCACCGAACATCAGGCAGTTGTTGCGTTCGAAGGTAGGTGTGCTCAATCCCCCAATCTACTTGCAAACAGACATCGTCGTCTTGGATCAGTGCTCTTATTCAATAAGCTTCAGTCTCTTGGATCCATTCCAATTTGTTTTTTGGTGATAACTGGTTCTATCATTACACCATAAAATGCAAGAGTCGGCCAAGAAGAAGTCCAGTTGGAGGCCCTCCGAGGAGACCTACAACGATGGCTTGCACGACGTAGCACTGGACGACGAGGCGGCTCGCCGACAAGAGTATCACCACCTTAAGCCGGCAGCCGGCGACCGCCCAGAGATGTTAGCAGCACTTTTCACGAATTCGCCTTCGTCACGCTGATAGCCATGGCTGCTGCCTCTTCCGTCTTCCTCCAGAGATCCATGGTCGTGATTGCGGCCGACGTGGCAGATGCTCTGGACATGTCGCCCGCAGAGATGGCGTGGAGTACCGCAGCCTCGGGGTTCGTCGTTTCTTCTAGCACCATGTGGCTAACGAGATCCGCACTGGAATACTGATGATCTCGAATGCAGTCTAGCAACGGGCGCCCTACTCATCCCCTTCGGCCACCTCGCCGACACCAACATAGTGTCGAGAAAGACGTTCCTCCTTCTCAGCTTGGCGGCTTACGCGCTCCTCGTTGCTCTCACTTCGTTTGCCCCCGGCGGTGTAATTTTCGACTTGATGGCCGGACTCATGGGCGTCGCCTGTGCGGCTACCATCCCCGCCGCCGTCGGCATTCTCAGCCTCGTATATCGTCGTGCCTCCCGCCGGAAGAACATTGTCTTCTCTTCCTTCCTTATGGGAAGTCCTGCCGCTACGGTCGTCGGCGGCCTGGTCTCTGGCAAGCTCGCGTCGGCCTATAGCTGGAAAACCCCCTTCATCTTCTTGGCTGCGCTGTATGCTTTCATCACCGTACTCGGCTGCTTCTTCGTCCCAAACGTCGTCCCGGGCGCTTCGCCAGACACATTTGCCGCGAAGCCTACACAGTTCTCAAGCCCCTCTTGTCATTTTATGCCTGGCACCAGAAGAAGACCAAACATGATCTGGCCGTCTCTGGCCAAGTTCGACTGGATGGGCACCTTTTTGCTTCTGGCTGGCACCCTCCTATTTGCGGTAGCCTTGACAATAGGCCCGGGACAGTCGTGGGAAACGCCCACTGTCATACTGTTGCTACTTCTTGGAATCCTTCTCTTTGGCTGTTTTGTTGTTTAGGAGAATGCAACCAAGACGCCTATGATACCTCGGGATGTCTGGGAAGACTGGAACCTTATCGTGGTGTGTTGATGTGATGGGAATACCATGGCCTGCGCTGTCTTCTGCTAACATTGGTGATAGATCACCCTGAGCACACTGAGCAGCTCCATTGCATTCTGTTCTGGAGTATTCTGGATCTCTATGTATCTGCAGAGGATAGAGGGCCTTAGTCCCTTCGATGTTGCAGTCAGGTTGCTGCCGCAGGCTCTGGTAGGATTGTTCTTTAGCCCAGTGATCGGACTTTTCATGAACAAGATTTCTGGCACCGTGATACTTGGTGTTGCTGCATTTTGCTCAGTGGCAAGTAACGGCCTTCTGGTGTTTCTCCGACCTGGAAGCAAGTATTTTACTTGGATCTTTCCCTCCCTCCTGCTTAGCACCGTTGGGATGGACTGGACCATGAATGTGGGATCGGTAAGCTTTTCCAGGACGATATTGTTTACTCTTACTGAACTGGAATTATTGCAGCTGTTTATTTTATCAAGTCTTCCCTGAGGCACCATTCCATTGGCGGCTCACTGTGGCAGACGACGGCAAGACTCGGTGTTCCGCTTGGTTTGGCCATTATTACTGCGGTCTGGTCATCCTTTAACGACAAAAGGGGACTATTTCACCCTGAGATTGCTTACTCGAAAGTCTTCATTACCACCACAGCCTTCGCCGGCTTCTCTCTTCTCGTGACACCGCTTATCCGTATCGGTAAACAGGGTAGCTCTACCGGGGCAGAAGACAGCGAGGACATCCAACAAGTACACCAGCCCAGAAATGGACGATCAGCCACCGACACGATATCCTCCGTAACAGCCTCCCGGCGAAGCATGACACGATCGGCGTCTGTTGTCTCGCTCTCCTCCAAGATCGGGAGCCCGGTAACTAAGCACGGTACAAGTGCGACGGAGCAGCCCCTATCCCAGGAAACGGCCGTATGGGTGATCTGCGAGCGATGCGGTTGCGGTGAAAAGCAGAGGGCTGTCGGAGATCCGGCGAGATACTTCGATGATTCCAACATAGAAGAGCTGCAGAAGCCCAATCATGACATGATCGTGAACTGGTCAAGGAAGCCCTCCCCCTTGGCCCATCGCCCCCCACGCGACTTTTGAGATAACCACGTGGGCATTGTTGCTCTGAGGCATCTTTTACCCAGTTTTGGAAGAGTATTGTACCGAGACCACCTTGGCCATTACGAAATCTGTACTAGATACCCACGAGGAAGGCATGGGAATGCGCCACGAGGGAGAGATTTTGGAGTATCTGTAGCATTACTACATGCACCTATACAGGGGAGACTCTGGGGCTCATCTAATTATTAGAACAGCTGCAAACCATAGCAAACTCTTGATAATTCCTATCGATACATCTGAATATCAGAGGAAATCTCGTCCCACCATCTCCAATGTTGCTGTCACCTCCCCTTGCACTCGACTGCAATCAATACAGAACGTTATTGACAAGAACACAAACAAGTAAATAAAAGTCCAATCTTGGTAGTGGTAATGGTATCTATCGCAAAGGAATGCCCCGCCCCGTTCCTATTCCTGAATTGTTTCGCCAATCTATGATGATGATGATGATGATGTTGATGTTGATGATAATGCCATGCTTTCATTTGCCTTCGTCTGATTCATGAGCAATGGAGCGATGATATGAGATGAGAGATGTACACACAAAAGTTGAAAAGGAAAGAAAATGACGAGAGCCGAACATCCCTGTATCCATACGCCATTTCGCCAGACCCTGGCGGCTGTCTGCAGTCTGGGTCTTTAGTGTTTCTTATATTTCTAAGCAAATATTAATATTAGTAAGATGATACTCGACAGGTGATACAGAGTGAGGGTAGTAGGAGAGGAACGGCACTTACCTCGTCGATACGTCGCCTATTCTGGGGATCCAGGGCGTTCGTAGCGCCCATGAGGGTCTGCCCGATGGCCTTGCTCGAGCCGATGAGGGGGCGGAAGATGATGGTCGGGGCGCGCTTGAGGACGGCCTTGGCGACGCCCTGGGCATTCTGGCTTTCCATGACCTCGCCTGGCACGGCGATGATGGCGTCTCGGGCCATGTGGAGGTCGCGGGTCAGGCTCGAGTAGGCCCCGCGGAGACCTTGGACCACGCCGGTCGGCTGGTCGGCGTACAAGCTGATCTGCTTGGTCTCCTCGGTATCGAAGTCATCATCGTCCTCCCAGTTGCCTTCGCGTGCCGATGAGTCGGGCGGCTTGGCCAGGATGCCTTCTGCGCCCTGCAGCATGTACTGGGTCCCGACGGCCACCTTCGCGCCAAGCTTGACGATCTCGGTACCTGTCGTCTTGGCGAACGCGGCTGCGCCCTTCCCGAGGCTGCGAACAATCTTTCCGTCCTTCTGGTATTCCTTGATGGGTATCTCGATGAGGTTCTTGAAACCGCTGCCGACATTGACGAGCGAGCGGACAGGCGCCAGACCCGCCAGGATGCCAGGGAGCTGGTTGCGTTTGATGTCGGGCATCCAGATGTCGTTGAGCATTTGGCCTAGCCTGTCGAAGCCCGAGACGCCGTACACTATGGTGTGTCGCAACACCATCCTCGCCTCGTCCAGGACAAGGAAGTTCATGAATTCTGTGGTGTGGCCGGAGCGAAGACCGGCATAGTCAACGCGCTTGGGCTTGAAGTCGAGCTTCACAGGAACTGAATTGACTTCGGCTCTTTGCACAAACGGCACGTCGGCAGGCGAGGCGTGCGTAGGCACCGACTCGTCCTTGAACTCGAAGAAACGAGTGATGAAGTCCAGAGCGTCCTGATCCACATGCAGCCGTAACGGTAGCAATGTTGCCTTGACGACGAGCTCCGAGGCAGCCAGTTCCGCCACAGGTTTGACATTGAGGATTTCCAAGTGAACCATGCTGGTGCCCAGCTCTCGCTCTCCAGCATCTTGGTCGTACGTGGCAAACTTCTTCCAGGTTGACGTAGGCACGTGGTCGAAAACATCAAGATCCTTGACGCGCACATCTACAGAACTCTTGGTCTCGCCGGAATCGTCCGGGAACGCCACCAAGTCGACATTGATTCCCTTCAGCTCAAACGTGATTTTGTGTCGCTTGCTACGATTCAGTCTCAACTTCCTCTTCGGACGCTTAGCACCTATGCGACTTGGCGTGGCTGTCATGGCAGTCGTCGCTATCGACTCCGTCTCCGTTGCGTTATCGTTGAGCTGCTGGTTAATAGCCTGCGCGAGCTCTTGGGGGTCTCGGTTCGCCGGTACCCCAATATAGATGGAATTGAATAAGAAGTCGCCAATGACAGTTTCCTCTTCTTCGATCATTGCCTCCATATCGGCCGTCACCCGAGGATTGTCGAGTCGTGCTCGCCTTTCGTTGGCTCTGCTCTCGACATCTTCCACAGCTTGGGTGATGACTTGGCGTGTACGGTCCCAGTCAAACCCATCAAACAGGTTCCAAATAACGTGAACATCTCGTACACGTACGGTCAACGGGCTTCTCCGAACCGATGAATCGTTCGACTCATCGTAGGCATTCTTCGCCGAGTTCCACCTGTGAGCCGTGCCCTTGATGACTGACCCGGAACCGAAATAATTGTCGTGGATCACCAGGTCTTCGTCGTCGACCATTGATGGTTGGCTGCTGAAATTCGTGAGTAAGACACCATCGCTGGTGTCGTGCGCTGTCGTGCGGTCTGACATGAATGAGTCCCCGACGACGCCGAGTTCTTCATCAGCGGCTGTAGTATCGTCGTAGAATTGTGAGTTGACATCAAGCGGGCTCGACTGACTGGAAGTTTGTGAGTCAAGACCCTCCAGTTCTCCGCCACCAAGCTCTTGAGCCAGACCGAAATCATCATCGAAATCATACATGCCTTCAGCCTGCCCAAATGCGTCTGCGGAGATGGAGGCTAGAAGATCCTGTACTGGAACGACCTCGGTTTGATATTTCTTTTCTTTGCTAGGCGGAGTCGGCGGTTGCAGAGCGTTCATGAGCGCAATCATGGTCTGGGTAGAGTCGGCGCACGTCTCCAATACAAGAAGGTCATCTCGAACCTCCACGTCGACAAACTTCGATCCGTCAATCTTATTGGAACCAACCATGATGTTCGCCTTGGCTGAAGAGATATAGCAAATATCAATGTAGCCCCTTGCGCATAGTGCCGCGACTTGCTCTGTAGAAACATTCGAGTTGTGGCGGCGCGTCAGATAAGATGGCGCTGAGTCCAGTGAGGAGACGTTGTCGACTAAAAGGATCGACGCCTTGTTTATGTGAGCCGAGGCGCTGGCATCATCGCCACTAGAGAGGGAGACCTCTACTTGAGCATCGGTCAGGGCTACGACCAACTTGGACGTCAAGCCGAGAGGGTTCAGTCCCAGCAGACAATCGCGAAGCATGACATCCACCTTGGTTGGCTTTCCGGCATTTGCATTACCCTTATCAGCATCATTCGGCGATTTCTTTCGCGTGATTGCCGTATGTGCCTGTTCGCCGAGGTTGGCGACCGAGGCTGCGAGCTGTGCCTCGAAATCCTGAGGAGTTGCATTCTTCTGCAAGGCCAAGAATATCGATTATCGTTGGGACACGATATTCGAAATTGAGATGTCTCATTCTCAGTTTGATGACCGGCTCCATTGCGTCGGGGATCATCCTCATCGTGAGGGCAGGTCCTTGGTTGACATTATTAGGGGCAAAGTTCGCAGACCCAACCAGTTCTTCCGTCTTGTTGCGTCGAACAGAGATAGTATTGACACCAAGGGCGACCAAAGAAGGGAGCGTGATATGTCCAACCTCAAAGTCCCTCAAAGACACCTGGACACTCCCAAATCGCCGGTCAACCTCGACTGCAAGATCGAATTTGCGGATGGCTACCAGCGATAAGATACCGGGTCTGTCGTCTTCGGGAAGATACTTGGCTACCGTACCCAAGCGGGCAAGTTCCTCTCCAAGAGCCGAAAGGCATTGCAGTTGTGGTATCTTGTCGACACTAACTTCCACGTCGTCCATGTTTAGTCGCAACACGGCGCCCTTTCGTCTCTGTCGGAGCAAAGTATCTACCATAATCTCATCGTCGTTGTCGTCAAACTTGTATTTGGATGGAATGATCAACTCTAGCAAGCGTTCCAGGTCGTTATCTCTCGGTGATGTGAGATACTCTAGACGGGTGTTCATCACGACAGCTTGAATGGGCGCATCGCCCATCGATCTTCTCAGATAGGGGCCAGCGAGCTGGATCTTCGTAATGCCAATACCAACACCTTCTTCACGGGCGACCAGCTTCACAGCGCTTGTGTCTACCGAAACACTGCATTCTTTTCCAATCAGATCAAGGTGAAAACCCCCAATCCTCATGTTAACCTTGTTGTCCGACATGGCTGATTTATCATCTGTGCGTATCGGCGCATCAAAGCGGACACCGCGTGCTTTCTTAGCCGTTCTCGTTGGACTTTTAGAGGCTGGTGAAGCGTTGGAGGTCATCGACGAGCTCATGTTCAAGAAACTACTCAGTCCTCCAAACCAACTGAAAGTGTCGTCCAACCTCTGGAGGTCTATCTTTACGTGAAGTGGTAAAGTCTTAATTTCGCATCGCGTCGACTCTGGAGATTGCACAATCTTTAACGATACATCGGCACCAGCTGATGGAAAGGCGTCCCGGACGGAGGCACGCATCTGTAGGCGGGAGTCGAAGGAGATAATGCCATCATTTGCGTAGCCGAATATGAACTTTTGCACATCAACAGTTGTCACCGTTGTAGAATCGATGTTCTTGATCGTCACGTTCAGATTCCCTAGCGTTGTTGTTAACAGAGCATCCGCTCCGAAAGTGTTAGTACTAGGACTGAACATTCGTCTAGGACTGTCGACGACCCCTACGAGGGTCTCTAGGAACTGAATCGTAACCTGCTCTGCAGTTATTTTGATCTCAGGCATGGGGCTGTGGGCCTTGGTTGGCGCCCCTGAAACATGCGTTGGTTTGCTGGACTCTTTCAGCACGCCAAGAATTCTAGACACCACCATCGTCAAAAGAAAACCGATCGAGGCATCAAATCGGATATCAAGTGGAGCAAGATGAACTTCAATGGAACTGTCCAAGGCCTTGTCCTCACTCGGCGGTGCTGATGAGGATTGCCCTTGGATCGGCGAAGGAGGGCTATCACGATGAGCGCTTCTATGGACAGAGAATGCTCCAGGTACATGGGGAGCTATCGATCGATCGAATGTGGATGAAGATGTCGTTAAATTACTGAAGTCCGCAGAAAGTTCGCCGGGGGAGGTAGACACATCCTTGTGGCTAGACGGGACGTATAGTGAGATTTTGTCTAGCGACAGTATTTCTTTGACCAAGCGTGCTGGGCCGCGAGGTGTTGCTACATCATCAGCCGCCGCATTGTCTGGATCCATTGACAGTATATTATTACTTTCAGCCCCCTCCACCGGGGTCCTCTCCGAGGTAGATAGGGGCCTAGACTGCGTGATAGAAGCAAACGCGGGTTGCTCTTCGTCCTCGTGGCTTGTGATCGAGTCCTGGTTTGCCTGCCTGGCTGCGCGTGGGACCGCCGCCTCGGTTTCTTGGGGATCCACCGCCTTTGGTGAGTACCCTTGCGTGTAGGGGTCGGCATCCCAGGCACCAGGCATAGCCTGTTGTAGTTGGGACGGCTCTGCTTCAGAGAATGCACTCATATACATACTCTCAGCTTCTTCATGACTAAACATCTGAGAGCGTGCCAGATCATCATCGGGTGAGGGGGTCAACACGAACTCTCCCACGTTTGCTGCATGTGCGTCCGCGACCGGTCGTCTGAAATCGCTGTTGTTCGGGTTCCATCCCCGAAGCGGTCCAAGTGAAGGCTCAGACCGGCTATCTCGCTCCAATGAAAACCAGGGATCTGGTGGTGAAGCAACAGCAGACTGGGCAGGGCGGAAAGGGACCTCAACTGGATTCTCACGCGGCGCAAGGGCTCGTGGCGTTGAAGGATTCGACCTTATCAGCCCTTCCTCTGGGTCCTCATCTGAACCGCCCAGATCATATGGGATATCGAAGACATCCTCACCGTCTATTGATGGATGAAAATAATGGCTCTGGGCCATTTCGCTTGAACCCGCGAGGTCAGCAATGCTGTCTGCCATCTGTGAGGGCTCTTGGAAGGGAGGTTGCCGCCCTACGGCAACAGGCGAATTCGTTCGGACCGAAGATGGCATAGATGGTGTTCGTGATAGCGTGGAGAAGACGTTGGCTTCTGTTATTAGTGCAGCTCGAATCTTGTTGAGGGCAATATGACGTTTGCCGTCTTGGGGACGGCCAAAGGCGTTTGGTGGTCTTCTGCCACTTGGGCTTGGGTAGTGACTCCTTCGACATCGATATCGTCAATGGCCAGCTGAAAGGTGACCAACTCCGGTGTTGTCGAATGGACCTCCACCGGGACGGCAACATCTAACTGGAATGTGACGCCTTTTATGGTAACCTGAGTTCTGTCTACGACACCTTGCAGGAAATCGGCCAGGAAAACAGGCAGAGATAGCGGCTGGCCAGTCCCGACCGGCAGTTCCTCGTCGCTACCATCTTCGCTGGTGCTGGCAACGGAGGCTGCCAGGTCCTGGGTCTCAGCCTCGAGAGCAGCTTGAAGTTTTGCCTTTTCGGTGACTGGCTGCGTCTCCAAGAACGATTGAGCAAGGTCCATGGCGTCAGGCACGATCTCGCCATTTTCGGTTCCGGTGGTTTTTGCTGCTTTCCTACCGCGCGACTGGTTTGTTTCGTCTTTTGTTGCCTCTTCAGAAGCAATCTTAAGCTTAACTTGTACGCCATCGATCTCGATGATGATGGGGCTCGAGTAGATCGCCGCCGGTATGGTGACTCGCAACTGCAGCACTTTGGCCTTCTGTAGTTTGAAAGAAGAGGGTAGTTGCAGTAATCCTTCCAGTTTCTATGATTGGGAATGTATCAGCATGGACTGTTATCTAACGGGAGTTTCGTATTATTAACTTATACCTCTAGCCTAATGCCGACATCTTGGAATGTCAGAACGCTATTCTTTCCCCAAGTCAAGTCCAGCTTGTCCATGTCCAAGGCATCGGTGTCGAGGAATTCGAGTCGCGACAGCGCATATCGTAGCAGTCGCTTGGACATATTGGAGCTCCCGAAGGAGCGAAAGATGGAAGCCATCCCGGATAAGGACGGCGGGCGATGTTGGTTCAAAGTCAGGAGTAGTAGAGAACCTCGTGAGGGCGGAAGGAGCGCAAGGTTGGGTCGGAGTCGGCAGTGGTGCTATCACGATGTCGAGATCCCCGTTGGGTTGATGCGGGGCGGCGGCTCATCGTTGGCTTCAGGTGGTGCGCCTAGTAGGGGTTCATCGTATTACAGCTGTAGAACCGTACATGTAGTCGTAGTCGTAGTAGTAGTAGTGACTCAAACAGGAAAGATGGATGAGATGGCAGGAGGGACAAAGTAGGCCACTCAAAAGCATGGGCAAACCATTGCTTTCCCTTCCTTGCCAGGCGTTTCCCTGTGACGAGATGACTGGGGGACCAGACGATTCACGGGCAATGATGGTCTGCTGAGCTGTCGTAGGTGCTGCGTGTGCCCTCCGTTGACGTGAATCTGCCTACGACCTAAGGTTACAGGTACATATGCTAGGCAGGCAGAGGTATTATGTTATGTAGGTAGGAGGAGTGGGTAAAGTCGGTAGGGGTTCTGCAGCCGTCAACGTCAACTGATTGAATGATTGATTGACTGATCATGGATGACATTGATCCTGCCCCCACCAGGTAAACCACTGGGCGCTGATGTTGCTCTGTTGCTCCCCCCAGCACCCCAGCCCACTTGTTAGCGTTGTCGATTAGCGGCTGCCGATCAGCCCAAACAGCCCCTTTGCGGGTCACTCTACCGTATTTAAGGACAAGCCTCTGGCTAATACAACCACTAAAGATATCCAGGTCGTCTGGCGCATGAGTCGCCTAAGGGTCTCAATACCAAGCGGTGAAGGTCATTCCTCTTTACCATCAACTGATTCAAAACAACCAATATTTCCATTAGCCATGTGTGCTGTGCTACGTATAAGTAGTGTTTGGTAGACTGATTCCTCGCTATACATTGATATATCCAACGTTATACAGTCTACCAACCAGCCATCGCATTACCCGGCTGTCCATCTAAGTTCACGTGAACGGTCATTTTGGGGCTTACTCTATTAGCGCCATAAACATAACTTCTTCAACCTTCTCGACTTCCAAGATCATATGGCGTGAGTGCTACTAGGTTTCTGTCTGGTGCAAATCTGAGCGGAGTTTGAGCCCATTACAATGCCTCTTAGGGACCTTGGTCAGTCGTCGCCAAATCCGTCAAATCAATGGCCTACCTAAGAAACAGGAGCGTTCTTGGCCCGGCCATAGGCATCTGCTATGCGTCTGCCGACAGACTCCCCACTCCAGTAAGCCCCTGTTGCCGTTCCCAGGGCCACAAAAGGCGCCGTGTGTTCGCCAGCAAGCCAGAGCCCTCGTTCGGGGAGACCCTCTCTCATGACGGCAATGTCTTCATCGCCCTCCGTCATCCCTACCTGAAAGTTGCTATAACTCCCGTTCCCAGCAAGGTCGTCATGTAGCCAGTCGGTGGCAAAAGACCCCACGGGTTTGCAGTCGGATGATTCGGCATCGTAATGGGGGAGCCGTGAGTAATAAGGTCGGAAGAAGTCGAACAGAAACGCCTCCTTCTTCTCCTGCGTCTGGAGCTCTCTGACCTTGTTGGTCAAATATCGGGACTGGTCGCCATATGTATAGAAGAGCAATGTGGGCTGAGATGTGGCAGGGTCCAGGGAAGCCAGCTCAACAACCTCCTGTGTCCATTTTTGAGGGTTCGACTCGAGGGCGTAACTTGGTGCGAGCCATTGGCAAAATCCCTTGACAATACGACCCTCCGAATCGGGGATAAGCCAGAATGCCTTGGGAAAGCTAATATAGACCTCCAGAGTAAGTCAGCATGTGAGTAACTTCTGTTCCAAATTTTCAGTTGGCCGTACCTTCTCGAGACAACCGTATCCTATACAATTAATCGCCTTGGTTAATCTAGGGGGCAAGGCGGGAACAAAAGCCTCTGGATGCTGTTGTAGCCAGCCAAGGGGCGAGGTGACAACAACCTCGTCAAATTCCAGATCCCCATTATCGGTGACCAGAGTGACTTTGTCAGCGTCGTCATGGGCGTTGATTTGGGCCACCGTCGTGGATAGTCTTATATCTGCCCCCTCTTGAGCAGGTTTGGCAATGGATTCTAGAATCTTTCGATATGTGCCCGCGCAGAACAGATTCTCTCCATCGATACATTCTTCGAGCCAGAAGAACTTCAGAGACTGGCTGGTGATAGGGCTTCCAATGAAGGAACCCCACATTTCAGCCATCTGGAAGACAAATTGACGTTTTGCGGCAAAGTCCGGTTTGCTTTCAGGTATCCTTCTGGCAACCTCTACTTGGAAGAAGTCCCAGAGGCTTTCGTCGGGACTAATCGTAGCCGTGTTCTTATTACTGTGCCGGAAAGCATCCTGGTATTCCAAGTCAGGCCCGATGCCAAGTGAAACTCATATACGCAGGGCGATAAAAACCCGACTCGGTATATCGAGCAAGAGTCACAAGAAAGGAGTAGAATGGGCCTGAGGCAAAGCTGCAACTGACCTGTATGATCTCCCACATAATCGTGGAATATACTTCCCCATCTGCCAGTGCAAGAAGCCGGCCGACTTCGTCGAATAGATATGATTCCGTGTCCCAAGTGCCCACCTTAGTATTGGTCTGGTTCGCGATGTTCAATATCGGATTGTCATTGGTGCCATGGATCCAGTTGGGCCCTAAATCGATGGAATGTCCGGAAGGAAGCTGTTCCTGGTGCACTCGGCCTCCAATACGATCCCGGCCCTCGATAATAGTCACCTGAAAGCCATACTTCAACAGCATGTCGGCACAGCGAAGCCCAGTAAGACCTGCTCCAATAATGCCAACATGAGGTCTATGGCTGAGGTCTCTGAGGCGTTGCTATCAGGTGTTAGCGTCCGCACCTAGCCGAAACTGGGCCTGTCCTGAAGAATACGAAATAGTAACGACACTCACCTTGCCCAGTCTTGAAGCCAGACTGTCCTCCATTCTGAAATCCAGCTCAACGATACTGTGCAGGCGACAAGTCTTCAGATCTTGCCAGATGCGCGACGAACCGCGCCGGGACGGACTAGTATATGATATCGAGTAAGCATCCATGATGGTCAAATATTTGATAACAAGCGTGGTGTTGAATGGTGATTCGATGCAACCCTGGACGAATATCGAGGTATAAGAAGCTTGCGAACCGAGCAGCAGGAAATCGGGGTGTTCGGATTACATGTAGGACTTGGAGCTTTGGGGCAAGGAAAAGTTCGCGTTATATAGGTGAATCAGTATATATCACGAGTGAAGAATCAATACCAGACTGCTGGTCCAGGAATAGAGGTGAGCATAGCAGTGAAGTTCGGGGCTATACCCGGTAAATCAGCTCGAGTTGGATGCAAATCGGCCCTAACGCACTTGGCGACCACCTTTACAAGTGGATTTAGTCTGTGTGTCCAAGTACCGGCAGGGTAGCCATGGCTGAGTTGACGTGGTGGGTGGATGGCCAACGACGACCTACTGTAGGACACGCCTTCTCGAAATCCATATTCCTACTTAGTAGGTATGGTTCCCGGTTCCAGTAAGTACTTGCCAATGTGTGTGAAGTACTTAGATAAGGCCACTTAATCGCCCAAGACCGCTGGGGAATAAGTAGAAGGGGGTAGGCACTACCGTTCTCAAAGTGGCAATCATCGCAAAAACGCAGCCAGCTCCCCCGGCCAATCAAGGAGTCGCCACGAGATTGATCGGGCAGGTGCCATTGGGCATGACCTTTCATTATGGGCAGGAAGGCCCGCAAGCCGGCTGAAATGGGATACCCCGGAGTCGAAGGAGGCAGGGTGGATGGGTGGGTGTGCGCGAGCGAGTGGGTATTGACTTGAGTAGCACACATATACATACCGGAAGAGAGCACTTGCAACGGGCAAGTAGAGGTTTCGAGCTAAAGACAAAGGCATCAAAGTCCCGACCTTTCTGCCTCTAAAGGTAGTATGTAGATGTTCGGAGACAGGCACGAAAATCAGCGACGGAAGAAAAAAAAACCCAATGCGGGGATCCTGTCTAACGCTCCTTCAATTGGTAGCCTACGATATTCGGCCGATGTTTGCAATGACAGATCGGACTTGGACAAAACCTGTTCGCGGGTCACCTGGGGCCAATTAGGAGTCGATTTCATGCATTGCTACTTTGAGAGTATTCAGCTGCAGCGAAGACCCTGGGCCCTGGGGAATGCCTTGATAATGAATGCAGTGGAGATAGTGTTTGGTATACTGAACGTGCTGTTCTTCTGGAAAGTAAAGTACATGTAGGGATACTATTGAACCCAACCTATAATTTCAATATCGGGAAAATAACTAGGACTAAAACAACTTTGCATAGTTCAAACAAGATTCGATCTTGATTCGGTTTCCTCTAAATCTTTTCCGCTTCTGGGCTGGCTGATCCGATGTTATTATTTGACCGACGATACTCACTTCACTGGTACCGACCGTTACGCCTTTAAACATGGTTGCCCTACCACAGACTCGGTGCTGGCCAGAATCACTTTCTAAACCGGACATGCCCGACGGGAAGAGGCTCACTTCCTTACTCGGTTGCGCATTTGCCTGAAATGCTTTTTACATGTACCAAGCCTCTATATTTGGAAGACGTCAGAAGCATGACATGTCGCACCTGACCTTGACTCGTGAGCCATTTCAGAGGCTGGAAAAGTGTCCCGCCAAATCACATGTAAACATGCTGCAACCTTCAGTCAGTTTGCTAGGTTACCAAGGAATATTCATCAGTCAGGTAAGGAGACTAGCCCAAGTCAGGATGATGTAAGCGGGGAACGCTAGCTGGGATAAGGAATAGCTTCAGCAGGCGCCAGCCAATGGCGGCCCTTGGATTTGCACTTGGCGAACCCCGGATGCAAGCTTGGTCCAGCCCGTCCAGCCCACTTGAGCCGAGGCATCTCGAGAGATACCCGAGACCAACAAGACCCTTGGTGGTACATACAATGCGACACAAGCTCACGAGGCGTGTTCATATACCCTTTCTTTCTATCCCTTCGGTAATCTCTGGAGACATTCCGTTCTCCTAATCCTCTTTTCTTCTCTCACCTCCCATCGAGCCAAACGTCGCTGTCCATTCGGAAGCATCGTTCGATCCGTCCTCATCCCTTATTCCAACCCACCTTTCTGTCCTAGAACCCATTCCACAAACAGCACAGCAATGGCCAAAACATTCTCGCGCGACGAGGTCGCCAAACACAAGACCGAGGAAGACGTGTGGTTTATCATCGACAGCAAGGTCTACGATGTGTCCGATTTCCTAGACGCCCATCCCGGTGGTGAGGCTGTTCTGCATCAGGTGGCCGGCACCGATGCCACCGCCGCCTTCTACAATCTCCACAGACAGGAGGTCCTGGAGAAGTACGAGGATCTCTGCATAGGCACTATACAGGGCGAGAAGCCGTCCGTCATCACAATGAAGCCCGGCGATCTCAGCCAAGTCCCATACGCCGAACCTCTGTGGCTCACGCCCCAATTCAAGTCGCCCTACTACAACGACAGCCATCGCCGGTTACAAAAGGCCATGCGCGTATTTACCGACACCTACATCACCCCCGAGGCGCAGGCCCGAGAAGCCGATGGCAAATACATCAGCCAGGAGCTGATCGACCGGATGTCCAAGGCCGGCATCTTACATATGCGACTCGGTCCTGGCAAGCACCTGCACGGCGTCGACCTTCTCGGCGGTGCCGTCAAGGGCGAGGAGTTCGATTACTTCCACGATATGATTATGGGCCAGGAAGGGTGCCGCTCCAATGCCCGTGGTTTCCAGGACGGAAACATGGCCGGTATGGTCATCGGGCTGCCGTGTGTAATGAACTACATGAAGGATGAGAAGCGCAAGCAGGCCATCATGGACGAGGTCTTCAGTGGCAAGAAGAAGATTTGTTTGGCCATTACAGAGGCATTTGCTGGCTCGGATGTTGCTGGCCTCCGCACGACGGCTGTGAAAACGCCGGACGGAAAGCACTACATTGTCAATGGGTATGTATTCTTTCCGACCCCTTTCTTCTCCTCGAGAGAAGTTTACTAACCACGAGTGTGCAGAACGAAGAAGTGGATTACGAACGGAGTGTTCTCCGATTACTTCGTTACTGGTGTGAAGACTGACAAAGGCTTGAGTGTCCTGCTGATTCCTCGTGGTGAGGGCATCGAGACCAAACTCATCAAAACGTCGTATAGTACTACTGCTGGCACAACCTACATCACTTACGACAACGTCAAGGTGCCTGTTGAAAATATCCTCGGCGAAGAGAACAAGGGTATCTACGTCATCCTTAGCAACTTTAACCACGAGCGATGGACAATGTCCTGCGGTACGATCCGTGGCATGCGGACAGTGGTCGAGGAGTGCTTGAAGTGGGCGCACCAGCGAATCGTCTTTGGTAAGAGGTTGATTGACCAGCCTGTCATCCGACAGAAATTGGCCAAGATGATTGCCCTGACGGAAAGCCATCAATCATGGCTCGAGACCATCACGTACCAGATGTGCAACATGCCGTACAAGGAGCAATCCAAGCACTTGGGTGGCCCCATTGGCCTCTTGAAGATGTCGGCAACTCGCGCCGCCCACGAGATTGCGGATGAGTCTGTCCAGATCTTCGGTGGCCGCGCCTTGACTCAGTCCGGCATGGGTCGTGTTATCGAGATGTTCCACAGGACTTACAAGTTTGACGCCATTCTGGGCGGTGCCGAGGAGGTTCTTGGCGACCTCGGCGTCAGACAAGCCATGGCCAAGATGCCCAAGGCTGTGTTATAGATATGTGTGCGCGATATGTATGGGTACCGATAAGGGCGTTGAAGATATATAGTGCTTCTTTCGCGCTGCTACGTTATGAATCTAGAGAACATAGGTCTTCGATGGAGTGGAAAATTGACATCTCAATGGAAACTCGCATAGCTGTTTGCCAACATGTGACCGTGGGCCCCCCTGCTCAAGCAAGCATCATTTAAGATTCTAGATAGCCTTTACGACAGCCGAGTACTGCAAGCCGGCCGTAGGTTGGAGATTCCGATGTTATCGGCGACAATCCAAAGTCTCAAGACTCCAACAGCTCGGTGCATCGCTCCCCCACAGTTTGCTCCTCCTGGCCGGATTTTACGGCTTTGGGATCCAAGTATACCTACAACTGTCTCTACGGTGGTCAAGTACACAGGCTTTGGGCGCCAACTAATGCCAGGTGGTAATAGTGTACACAGTTTGGTATAATTAGCCTTGGGTTCTTCTACTATGCTGAACTGAAGGGGCCGCCAGGGCCCTGCCGAATACACATATAGTCCTACTCGAACTGCGTTGTTGACGTGATCTTGCCCCCTTCCACCAACTTCGACTACAAGCATGCAATCATGAGCAGCGCCAGTACCTTCAACCCGAACACGGAGCCGTATGTCACTCCCGGCGAACGGCTGAGGAACCTTATATCCCAAGACGGCATATGTGTGCAGGCACCAGGTGTATACGATGGCATTTGTGCGCGCGTAGCCATCGAGCAAGGATTTCAAGTCGTGGTAAAAAAGCCTTTCTTCTTTTCCCCCTGCATTCAGCTGTCTTATAGAGAAAGAATAAAGAAAGAAATAGTATACCTAGCATAGCCCTTTCTGGAGAAAAGGTGGCTGTGGAACTGACTGTGATATCCTATTTCCAACAGTACCAATCCGGCGCCATGACGACGGCCGCGCGCCTGGGCCGCGCGGACCTGGCCTTCGCGTCGCTCAACGACTTCGCGCAGAACGCCCAGTTGATCGCCAACCTCGACCCGTGCGTCCCGCTCGTCGCCGACGCCGACACCGGCTTCGGCGCCCCGCCCAACATCGCCCGCATGGTCCAAGTCTACCACCAGAGCGGCGTCGCGGGGTTCCACATCGAGGACCAGGTCGCCAACAAGCGGTGCGGGCACCTGAAGGGCAAGGTCGTGGTAGACATGGAGTAAGTTCTCCTTATCCTTGGGAGTCAATCGTCTTGGTCGGAAGAAGGGGGGGGGGGTGTACCCCTTTTGCCATGGAGATAGGGGCGAAAGCAGTAGTCGCAGCAAGCAGCTGACTAGCCGACTTTTTGTTTGCTGCTTATAGAACTTGGAGGTCGAGAATACGCGCCTGTGTGATTGGTCGCGATTCGATATACGGCGGTAGCGACATCGTCATCATCGCGTGGATGGATGCCATGGCGATTGAGAGCTACGATGCGGCGCTCTCGAGAGTAAGTCCAGGCGCTACACATCTATCATGATTATAAGAGGGCAGGACTTTAACAAGCTAACCACCGACTACTGGCTTTTGCTGCAGTTCGTTGACGCACGAGAATGTGGAGCCGATATGGGTTTCTTAGAAGCCATCGAGACGGAAGAGCAGATCAAGAACGCCGTCAAGGTTCTGGCTCCTATGCCGGTATGTATGACCGCTTGTGTACTTATGCTCGAGTCGACCAAACCTGACTGATTGCTCTGCGAAAAAGATCATGATCAACTTTGTGTCAAGGGGTAAAACACCGTGGTTCCCGGTCGAGACGTTGGGTGCCTGGGGTGTCAAGGTCAGTGTTTCTCCCTCGTCCCCCTTACTAATATGCTAACTATAAGGCACACAGCTTGCCATATACCCGGGACAGGCCGCCAAATCGGTGTTACAGACCATCAGGGAGGCATACCAATGTCTCAGGGAGACGGGCAAAGATCATGCCGAAGCCAAGGGCTTGGATCCTCGGGGCTTCTTTGACATCATGGGCCTAGAAGGGGAGGTGGAAATCGATCGGCTTGCGGGTGGTGTTGGTTTCTCCCAAGGGGCCTAGTAACCAAGTAGCCCGAAACAAAAATAACTTGTTCCAAAGGCCAGTGCCTCCGTGAGGAACCTGTCCATCCTCGTGGAAGCCACGGAGAGAGAGGGAAGGACTGTCACTTATGAAAGAAATGCCTGCCATGTTATATGGGGATAAACAGATACATATGCGGACGGTTATCATCATACCACTCCCCTAGAATTGAAGCCTGTGCATTGTGTCCGGGGGCAACTTCGGTTACAATTCTTATCAAGGTTGAGCGTCCATCGAGTTGTCAAAGCGTTATTGCGCGACGGGGGTTTTACATACACCACGGCATGTTACTCGGAGGCAAAGTTGATCAACGAAAATTGGGAAAATATCTATGTGCATTACACAAAGTTGCTTTACAAGTCATCGTTGTCACCGCATAAATCTCATTCCATATGTAGTATTTCATCTCTCCGCTTCTGCCTCCCTGGAAACCCGACTTTCATGACATGACTTAGTGGTCTGCCGCCGCCGCCGCCCGCTTCGCCAGTATTTTGGCCATGTCGTCCTTCGCGACGACGGGCTCCCACGGCTTGAAGGGCATCCCCATGACGTCGGCCTGCCGCCGCTCGTACGTCTTGAACGCCTCGGTGATGCCGCTGCCCCGCACCCCGCCGCGCACGGCGCCCGGCCGCACGTCGCCCCAGTACTCGGCCCACGCCGGCGGCAGGGCCTGGGAGGTCGGGACGGAGACCCAGAGGCGCAGGAGGTGGCGCTTGGCGTCCGGGCCGCCGTCGTCGTGGTCCTCGAAGCCGGTGCGCGAGTGCAGCGTCACGAAGCTGTTGAGCAGCTGCATGTCCCCCCGCTCGAGCTCCATCGAGTAGCAGTACGCGTCCGACGGCATGATGGCGTCCAGCAGGTCGAGCGCCTCCTCCTGCCGCCGCGTCAGGCGCGGCACCTCGGCGAAGTCGCGCTGCGCCGCCGCCGTGTTCTTCCGGTTGGTGCGGGCGCAGAAGACGACTTCGGGGCGGCCCGTCGCCGCCGCCGCCGCTTGGCCGCCGCCGAAGATGGGGCATCGGTAAAAGGGGGGCTGCGAGCTGGGCTCCTGCGTGCCCTGGAAGCTGTGGAACCAGCTCTCGCCGTCCTCGAGGACGGGCAGCAGGTCCGGCCGGAGCTCGTGCACGCGGTCGCGCAGCGCCATGGAGCTCATGACCTTGCTGGTGCCGCCGCGCTTGGCGGTACGGCGGCAGAGCAGGGAGACGACGTCGCACGAGTCCTGGTGGAAGTCAAGCCCGGCGTTGGTGTTGTACCCGCGGCCGCCGCGTGCTTTGTAGCTGCCGCCCGCGTCGCGCACGTCGTTGATCACCTCGCTGGCCCGGTTCTGGGGTCGTGCCACCCCCATATACAACCCCATGCCCCAGTAGGCTACGCGCAGGTCCGGCTCGGTCCACTCGTCCGTCGGGAACCCCTTGACCAGGCACATGCCCCACCGGCCCTGCGTCGTGGCGATCGCCCTCTCGAGCGCGCAGCGTGAGACTTCGGGAAGGGAAAGTCGGCTTGCTCCATGTCCAACAGGGGCTTGTTCACCTTACGAGCATGCTCCATAGCTGTGCGAAATCCTTCTACCTCCTCGGGTGTCATGCGCAAGATCCATGTGTTCTCTTTGAGGACATCCTCCGCCTTCCAAGCCTGTGGACCTCCTGGCGCTGCGATGGCCATGTTAAGCAAACAGGACTCGATACACTAGAAGAAGCACTGGTTAAATATCGGTTTCATGTTTGCGATCTGACATTTGAGGTCTCAGGCAAGTCATATCAACTATAAATGCCGGGTTGCTATCGCCTAGTCCCGTAACATAGCAGCTGCATGGCCGTGGATCTGACCGGATTTGGCGGATTCTCAATACCGGGATCGGCGGTGTTGGAGTATACACATCTTGCAGTGGATTAAAGTCCGGCTGCCAGCATGCGGGCGATCGAAAATTCAGTGAAGGCGCCTACTTGTAATCCACCCCAACTTTGTCTCAGCCTTGCCAAGCAAACCCTATAGGGAGATAGTGGCCCCCGGGAACCAAGCGAACATAATCGAAGCCCGCAAACCCCGTTGGTTTCCGGTATTTTTGCTCGATTGTATTAGGTTTTAAATTTCAGTACTTCGACTACCAAGTCAGAACCCATCCCAACTATATAATGTAGGTCTGTCCGACCTTATATCCGAACGAATCAATAGGGGTCACAAATAGATTGGCATGAGCTTTGGGTTTGACTTGGTTTGCACTACAGGTCTACTATTGGTGTGAACAGATCAAAAAAGTCAAAGGACCCAACTCCGGTCCCCGTGCCATGAAAGGCGTCCAACGGTGTCATGTTCGGCATGCAGTGCGAGTGCAAAGACGTGATCCATTGCCCAGCCCTGCATCAAGTTAGCTTCGGCCGGCCTGCTCAGTACTGGTGTGTGTGGGTGAGAAGACCTACGCTGACCCGGCCAATACAGGGTTTCTCGAGATTGTGTTTCGTGTTGCGGTCGAGATATGGTGAACCGATTTATCAATACTTGCCACGTTCACGACGCTCTATGCAGTTCCGAAATATTAGCACTGATGGATGACGATACCAACTCAATTGGCTGGTCTATATCATACCTGTTCCATTATGCCAAGCCACACCCGTAACCTAGTGAGAGCGTCAAGTTGAATGTCTAGGTTGTCGGCTTCTAACAACATGATGTCAAAGCTCCTGCAGGTCGTTACGTGAGTACGCGGTGCTCCATTAGATCCGATAGTTATATCACTTACGCTGCCACAAATGATGAATACATGGCGACGTATGTCATACGTGTACCGAATGTTCGAGTATAGCTGACAGCCATTTGGTTGGCTGTGATGCTATGTTTCAGGCAGGTCCCGACATGGCCTGCCGCCGTGGCAATGTCGTCGGGGCTGGAGGTGATACGGAGGAGTAAAATACTCGAAGCATGGTAGAGCATCCTGGAAAAGGGTCAGCCGGCGCGTGAAGAAAGGCCCTCGAGACTCACTGCAGCATAAAGATCCAGGGGGGTGGTGGCAGTTGAGTGGGGTTGAACTTCATAGTGTCTGGCACAGATTTCCACATGTTTTCTAGGCGTTGGCGGGTTCGTGCAATAAAGCCCATTCTTTGACGTGGGTTGAGAGCACCTTCTGAGCTATACAGTTCGACGATAATGTCATGAAGAATCTAGATTTTTATTCCCCATATAGTGATGAGCTGAGAGCTGCCTGTAATGCGGGGCCGGGGGAACACAGGGTGAACTTACCAGACACAGGCTGGCTAGGAAACGGAAGGCCGCTACACGTTGTTTGGGCTGATAGACATAGTTGACCAGTGCTGGTGGGCAGTTAAGAGGGTTAACGTAATACGCCGTCCAGGGACCTTGGTCATCGTCGAAATCAGCCATGCTTGACGGGTCACGCCCACGTCGTGGCGCAAATGTTGGCTCGCGACCCATGGCAAGCGACATGGCCCTACGTGAGCAAGTAAGTAATGCGTCGCATAGGTGTGAGTATTGAAGCGGCGCGGTCCTTGGTGAAGATATAGATAGTCATCACTTACTTATCCCACACGAAAGCAGACCAAAATAGCCTATCTCGGGTCGCCCGGTCTTCATAAGAGAGGTCCGAAACGCCTGCCACATTTTCAGGGGCAAGATGAATACCGAGCTACAACAGTTTAGTTGCCCAGTCTTATCACATGGTCTAGAATGTGACAAACCCACATCGTGAATCATCCGAAACGCCTGTATGAGAGAGAGGGTTATTAGTCCATCCTCACTCTATGTCGTGTACGTCTCTCGCGTATAGAACAGAAGACTGACCAGGCCGGCGTGATTCCACCCCTGGCTCACGTTGCCTGCTGCACATTCCCTTCCAGAAAGGAGCAGTAGCCCTTGGATGGTCGTAATCTTGTTCGGGCCTTCCATTTCCTTGGCCAGGTACTCTTTGGCTAACTGTGAGAATAGCCTTTCTTGCGTAATCCGTTCTTCTTGTTCCAGGCCATCGATCTTGCTGGTCGCCGAAGTGTACATGGCCATGAGCAGAAACTCGGAGAACATGGGGCCTCCTAGTGCCATGTCGCGCATGAAGGTCGAGCGATCGATGATGTTGAAGACGGAGTAGCAGAAGTAATAGTCGAGTAGGGCATCGCCCAGCTTCGGGTCGACGGATATGTGCTTGGAAGTCGCGAGGGCCTGCAGAATGCGGGCGTATTGTGGATCGTCCGTCATCCCGGGCGGAATGGGCGACGATGTCTGGGGCGGGGCTTCACTCGCGACATTCGGGCCCCTAATCCAGCTGGTGAGGCCGTGGTACGTCACGTTGCCCGATGCATCTACCGTCAAGCGATACTTGGCGCCGTCGTCCGCCTCGGCTGGACTATCGGCCATTTGAGCGCCCCTTTGCAAAGGAGCGGTCGCTGGAGTTGAGCCCTTTGCGGAGGGGGTTCCTGGTGGGCTGCTCCAGCCCTGACCAGGTGCCAAGTCGAGCATCTCCTCCATCTGTCTCATCCTTTCCTCCATGCGGACCATTCTGTCCTCTAATTGCACGACATTGGGCTCGGGCGACTGATTGGAGCTGCTCGACGTTTTCGAATTCTGAAGCCGGCGCAACGGTCGCGCAGATGCTGGTACCTGGCACTCTTCGTGAGTATCCTTACAGCCACCACAGCGAGGCCTTATACCGTCGCAGGAGATCTTCTTCTCGCGGCACGCCTGGTGGCAGAATCCGTGGTCAGCCGCCGGCCTTTTCTTTTTTTTTTTTTTTGGCTTTTCTTTCGTTCCATGACACCTTCGGTTATGAGATATGGGGACGGAGGGGCTGCTACTCACCAGGCAGGAGACGCCGTAAGGGCGCCTGCGCTTCTCGCCGGCCATACTGGTTTTATGATGTCGATGGCCCGTCTATCACCATCTCAGCAGTCCACGCAAATCAAAATTTGGACTGCAAAACAAAAGCGAAGCAGGGAAGAAAGCGCCATGTCTCTCTCGCAACGCCAATGATCGCCAGCCAATGCGCCCTATCATATCACCCTGGTCCTGATAGGCCCTGGATGACCCCCCGATATCGATCCGGGGTAGCTGATACAGATTCTCCACTCCTCCTTAAGTATCCACCCTGATGACATGAGCTTCAGGGCCCCCGACCCGGCGGACTGGGTGCTTGCTGACCTGAGAATAACCCATAGAAGCCCGCCACGACATAAGGCTTGTACGTCACAGGATTATTTGGGGAATCCGCAAGAGAAACGCCGATGATAGTTCAGTGTGCCGTGTCTAACACCTGTTACTGTTAAATAATCCCCGGCAGCAGTTACCCAGCCCAAACGACGTATGATTACTGCGCTTTGGCAGGATTGGATTCCAAGTGTCACATACCCTGGTCGTGCAGCCGAGCGCCCAGGTAGGTAGGTACATACATCATACCCATGTTGTAGAGCACAGCACCTTGTCGTCTACGGCCATCTCCCGCGGTTCAGCAAGGAAATTACACACCAGGCAAATCACCGAAGGATGCTAACCGATAGGGACTCTATAATAACCTGACCGCGGATGTCGTCCTTTACCCAACTGGTGCAAGTGCCTTGTCTAGACTAGGAAGGATTCTTCCAGGTATTATCTCCTGTACGCATATCGCGCCGCCAACTTCGACTGTGCTGACGGCGTCACCCGTGCCGTCAGGACAGGAGCGTATCGCTCATCATTCGCAAGGGCAATAGCAAGGGTAGTCCAGAGGTCGCTGATACAGCTATGCTAGAGAGACGATGGTGTGACCAAGTACAAGTTGCAACATATGCGAACCATATCGACTATGGCTGAATAGTAATATTAATATCAAAAGACACACATTTCGTTCAAGACAACCTAACATGCTCCCCCACTTGCCCCGGGATGCAGATGCGGGCTATAAACGGCCCCAAAGATTCCAAAGCGACGGGGGATCGGGCTTCTCGTCGATGCCCCTGAAGCGAGCTTCATGTAAGTTCCTGATCTTGTTGACCACTTTCTCTGAGTTCGACAGATCGACCAAGCTCCATTTCGCCCTGCGGATCAACTTCAAGAGAACCCACAGGCCAATGAAGCAGATGAGCTGGAGAGAATTTATATTAGCGCTACAAGTACTGGGGAAAACGCAGGACAAGTGATGGTGTAGATCACCGACGAAGTTCTTACCGCCATGTACGAAGACAGAAAAGGTTCGGGTTTCCAACCGACCCACAGAGACGTGCCGTTAGATACCACGAGGATGAAGAGACATCCTGCAAGCGACACATAGGCCGTCACCGGCTGGAGTGAGCTACGATAGGGGTAGTCGTCCGGGCTGTCCTCGTCCCAGCGCCGGACCTGGGAGATCTTCTGGGCCTTCAAGACCTTTTGGTGGCGGTGGATGCTGGCAGAGGTCTGGTTTAGCTCTAAATAGCCCTTCTAAAGGCTTGGAAGGAAAAAGCTGCTGCTTACCAATGATAGAAACGGATAAAGGCCCAACATTCGCAGGCCCATACGATGATGACACCGACGGATCCCATCTCTGTCAGTACCTCGACAAACTATTTCGGAAAAATGAGCAAGGGTATTGCGCATCCTAGCTTCTGGAGGGAGTGCATGATATGCTTACCTTGCCAATTCCGGTACTGTCGACAAGATGCAGAAAGGGTATCCAGCAGAATGCCAAAGCGGAGAGAACCATGGCTCGCATTGGTACTTTGCGGCTGTTGGTCTTACCGAAGTAGGCAAAGGCTCGCAAATGCCATGGCTGGCCGGGGCCATCGTCCAGGCGACTGGTGAGCGCAAACAGACTTCTCGAGGCTACATACAGATTTGTGCTTGCGCAGGTCAGTGCTGTGAAGATCAAGAAGGCATTGATACAGTTCGCCAACGGGACGTTGACGCCTTTGGCGATAGCCACAAAAGCAGACTGTGTACTATTAGTATGAGTTGCTTCAGGCTGTGTATTATCAGTGCCAGTTGCGTCTTGATCCCCCTGGGTCCAGCTGAGCCGTGGGAGCTGTCGGTCATTCCACTGAATGTTGAAGGACGCCAAGAGACCGCCAATAGTGTAGGCAACCGTAGCCAGGGAGGGGATATAGATAGAGGAGAACTTGATAGTTCGCCCGATGAGCGTCTCACTCTGAGACTTGTGGCTGAGATCTGTGCTGGCGCGCCGATCTTCGGTTTTGGGCCACCGAACCTCCAAAGCGCATGCCGCAACAATCTCGACGCCGACGTAAGCGAAAGCCGCTATGGACAGGGAGATGAAGAACGCTTCAATCCAGTAGTTGGTAGCCTTTTCGTCCCTTGGTGTAGGATTGTTCCAGTCTGCCTCCTTATCAGCGGTTATCCCTAATGCTATAATGATAGATTGACTGACATTGAGTTCCTAGGGACTTGTCCGAGCCAACTGGGCAGAGTCAGAACACAAGTTGAAAGAGTTGTCCTGGACCGAGATACGCACCACCGGTATTTACCACTATCATCGCAACCATGATCACGACGAAGAATGTGACCTTGAGTGCGCCGAATATGACTTCGAGAAACCCGTATACCTAGGCACTCATTAGAACTCCATTGCTCCGCACCACCTATCGTTTCCGTACCTCGATGTTGGTGGCGTTTATAATAATCATGATGACAGGAAGGACGAGAAACATGACTATCGCCTGTAAGACTTTGTCGTTGGTCCAGAACTCGGTTTCTGCGGCGACGGTCACAACTAGGGCGGAGAATGAAACCGAATAAGTATACCTACAGAGCGTCGGCGGCGTTCTGGTCAGCCTCCACGATGGCAATGCAACTAACGATTTATGTCAAGGGACTCACCAGTATGCGAGCCCAACTGCTATGCCCAGCTCTACATCAACGAACTCGCTCACATAGACTGGCAATGCACCCGGGATCGGCCAGATACACAGCATCTCGGTAATGCATTGCATAACACCAAAGGCGAGGAGCCCAACGAGCAGAAAGGACAGCAATACAGCCATTGGACCGCCCAACTCGAGGATTTGGCCGCAGCGCCAGTAAAGCCCCGAGCCCAAGGTACCATTAATGGTTATCATCTAGCAAGGGTTAGTCACCTGGATGCAGCAATTGCCATCGCTACCGCTTGGAGATAGGAGGGAGGGGGGTTGAGTGATCTGACGATAGACTTACAAACAGATGGATTCCATGCAGTCGCCGTCTCACCGTCCTGTCGAGGTTTGCTTTCTCAATGATGACTTTCTCTGGATGACGAGTGATGGTATCTCTGTCTGGCTCTTTAGAGCTGTCGCTGCCCTTGGGGTTTTGTGCTTGGGCTATACTGTCTGCCCGGGTCTCAAACAATTCCAGTGGTATACCCTGGATTACAACACTTGCATCTGCGGTGCTCTGTGGCCTCGAAGGTCTGGATTTCGGAAACCAATCCGGTATCCAGTCGGCCTGCATGGTCATTGCCTAGTTGCTTAATCTCGGTGCGACAACGTCGAATCGTCTATGCTTGAGAAAGAGAAGGGCGATTCGACAGAGGTCGGGGGAGCGAATACACCTAGGCATAAATGTATGGTGTTGAATAGAGATTGGCCCTGCTCGTACATCAATTGGGCGGGAGCTGAATGACCATGGCCCGCCTCAGTCTCTGGATTCCTTAGAGGTCTCTCAGTGTAAGCGGCTGGCTTACCGAGACAGTTAGTCAACCGGGCTGCAAAGATGGAATTTGTTCCGTTTTATCTGCCGCCAGAGACCAATCACGACAGGGTGCGCAGCCCTCGCGGCCGCTCAGCTGAACCCGCCCGTACAGGTGCGACCACACCCTATGACGCTTCGCTCCGTTGCCCAGAGGTACAGCCTGCTTGCACTATTGGTAATCTGGCAGCCCCAGTGCCGCGGTGACGATTATCCTGTAAATGTAGATGGAGTCACAGGTCACCTGAGTCTTGGTGTTTCTTATCTGCCTGGAGCGGCTGCCTTATTCGCTTCCATAAGAAACTTGCGTTGGGTAGTTGAAAGTCCATGGTTTCGAGTAACCCAACACTCTTCACGAGGAACACCAATATTACTAGACCTTATTTACTCCATAACGATATATACTTACTCATTCCATTTGCATCAACTCAAAACTACAAGTGCCGATGACAGACACGCAGGCAAAACCCGCCGGGCCGATGAGGCAAAATGCGACGACCCGCTACCTGAAGAAAGAGAGCCTCCAGAAGTTGCTGGAGAAGCTTTTCCCTGGCCAAACAGATTTCAAGATCCGGGTACGAGGCATTCCTTAACCGACAAGTGTTCGCAAGTAGTCTCTTGCTTGCTTTCTTGCATGCTGACTCCAGAACGGCTGCAGTTGAAGGAAGACCAATGGTCCTTTACGGCACCAACGGAAGTGAAGGAAGTGAGTATGCCTCGGCCGAGCCTACACAAGGCATCATTCAATCTTCTGCGGCTGACTTGCTTCTCCCCCAATTGAATAGGAATACATCGAGTAAGTGCATTCTGTTCCCCTCCTGACCTCAAGGGACCTTCGTTGGCAGCAATCAACGCTCGGTACTCCCGATGTGATGTGATGGCTGACCATGCCCGCATGCAGTGGCGCCCGAGACGATTGACCAAGACTGGGGAGGGTGAGCGTGCGGGATGCAGATTAGCGTAGGCGCAGGGGAGGCGCAGCGCTCAGCGCAGCCATTGCATGCCAATTTGTAAATTTTAGGGAACTTTACAAGTATGCCTAGGTAAAGTACCTAGGGAGCTGGGCAGAATGATCGGGGGGGGGGGGGGGTTTAAGACAGTTTCTTTTCCTCTTGTCAGCTTTGCTCATTGGGCTTGGTCGCATATAGATCGGGATTTGGCCGGAGTTGGCGTTCTGTTATACCATACAATAAATACTCAGTAGTGCTCAACTGTGCCCTATACTTACTTGCGTACCCTATCTGCCCTGCCTATTACAATTTCGTTTGGTCCTGGTCCTGGTCCTGCAACGTTTCAATTTCATGAACAACCAACCTACTGGTACCATGGGCACAATAGATATGGAATGCTTCGTCGAGAAGATCACCGAAGCAGTGAAGATCCTCGATGTTCCCATCTCCAGCTCGGGCGGTCTGGGTGCAGCACGCTCCCATGAGTCTACCGACCTGGAGGACCTGGTCAACTATCTGGAGGACGCATCGCATCAGAGATACGCGTGTCGCGTTATGTACGGTTCCTCCACCCCTTGCTACCACGCTCAGTCCTAATATGCGGAGGGTAGCTCAATATGTCAACGCAACTCCTGGAGACCGCTGCAAATAACGGAGCCTATGCTAGATTTCATTGTGCAGAAACATGGAACCAGCCCTTCCTTCTCGGAGCTCCCGTCGTGTTTCTACACCCGGAATCTTGAACTGGAAGAGGTCTTTGGCGTACCTTTCACAACCAGTACACAGGATTCGTGTCATGGTCAGTACCCGCGATGTTTTATTTGCTAGCAAAAGCGTACAAGTGCTGAAAAGTAAACAGAGGTGTTGTACACCTTGACATACCCTGAATTCAAGATGTCGGCGGGAAAATGGGTGCTGAGGCAGAGTGGGTTATATCACCGATATAACACCATGACATCGCAAAGCATATACATCTTACTGAATCCGATGCCGAGGTCGCAACTGCAGGAACAGGTCTCGGCGCATCTTCGAGATCGCCCCCATACAACCTTGATCGACCCCTTCTGGCTCCATCGGCTTTTGCTCTCGACACATCTTCCGGCTTGGAGACAATATATTGCCGCCCAGGAAAAAGAGTTCCTTCCAAAGGTAGGTTGCAAACATGTCATGCAAGACGGCTCTAATCAGGGAACTATAGGCGAATAGTACTTTTGCGACATTCATCGACGAGCCATTGCGGCTAGGTTATGATACCTTGAGTACTCTTGTCGGTCTCCAGAATCGCTTCCTCCAAGTGCCAGTGATCATGGAGCACACTACCGAGCTGTTGGATGAGCTGAAAGGGTGGCTAGTCGACCTATCCGATCCGCATCCATCCCAACAAACCATCAACCTTGGGACCGAATTACGGAATCACAAGCGTCACTGTCAAGCCTACGCTCGATCGGCTGAATACCTACAGCGTCGCGCCCAATCCGTGGCCCAATTGCTCTCAGATACCTTGTCTTTCAGAGACCAAGTCGAAGCCAAGATACAGAATGGCAATATGATCCAGTTGAACAAGTCGGCGGTATTCATCACAGCTCTGACTCTTCTATATCTCCCGTCGTCCTTTGTGGCTGTAAGTTTGAACCCCTCTGTTGTGTACGCGACTTGAACTGAGTGTGATGCAAGTCAATCTTCGGAATGAACTTCTTCGACTATGATATGGACACCCGGCGTATCGTCGGGACTTCGATGGTGTGGATATATGTCGTTGCGTCGGTGATCCTGACGTCCATTACGATGCTTTTCTATTATTGGCTGCTGAAGAGAGACGGGGCGCTATTCAAGTCACTCGCGCCCAAGGTTCGTGTCACTGCCGACTGGGTGCAAACACCATTCGCAAGTATGACACGCCGCTTGACCAATCGAGGCAATGCCGGCGTTGAACTGAAGGAATTGCCGATATGATGACTGTTTGGTAGACCTTCTCGCTATTATCTAACCAGGAAGAACCACCTTATAGATTGTGCCGCGCAACGTTGAGATGATGATGTATCTCTCCTCGGCTTGACTGGACAGGGTAGATGCGAACTCTTCGCCGTACGACAAACCGTATAACGGGGCGAGAGTTGCAACCTCGACATCTTCTTCTGGCCGAGGGATGCCAAACTCCATGAGTATCATTTTGTTGTTTGCTGATTGTGTCCCAAGGGCAAAGATCTTGTCATCCTGCCAGCTCGTGAGCACCTTCACGAAGCGATATCCCCTCACTACTGTTTGTACATCACGAGAGTTGTCATCAAGACGAACACTCCGGATATGCAGGTGTTTCTCGCGCGTGATAATGGCACAATTCTCCTCTATATGGAGTGGAGAGAATGTGGTGAACAATCTAACGGTGCCACTATCGAGACCCTGAGAACTGTAAGCGTGATGGTGATACCGGTCTTGCTGGTGAAGAATTACCTGTGACTGTATGACAAGCGTACTAAGTGTCTTTTTCTCCGGCGAGAAACATAGCACCGGAATCTTGAACTCCCGAGTCTTGACTGTGAGCTCTGGCTGTATCACAATGTATACTTCGTTCTGATTCGAGAAAGATAAGTGCGTCACATCTGCCGCGGGAAAATCCAAGGGCACAAATCGCCACGGTTCTTCATTTGAGAAGCCAGCTCCGCTTGAAGCAGTGTCGGAAGCCGATTCGCGCCTGTTTCTCAAAATCAGCCAGCTGTACCGGAAAGGGGAGGGGGAGGAAACGAAATGGTTTGCGTTCATAACTCACCGCCGCTTTGTGAACTCGACCAGCGTTGATATGTTACTGTAGAAAAGACAACCAGGCTCTCTTTCCCCTTCTTCGTGTCTGAGAATGCAAGCAAGCCATTTGCTGCTGTCTGATATTGCGACCTTTTGTATTTCTGGCATATGTAGCGAAACGCGGTCGAACTGATCAAGACTGACATCGACTGACGGCCCGCGCCGCAAGTCAAAGATGTAACACTTGTGAAAGTGGGAAGATTAGTATTCACTATATGATATCGGGAGTGTAGGAGGATTTGGTCGAGTAATAACCACTTACATCAAAATTTGGCTTCGTAGTCGATGCGATTAGATACCTCGAGGTCAAGCTAATGCACTGCCAGAAGCATTCCTTGTCTTCGAGGACGTATTCAGCTCCAGCAAGAACCAGACCACCAGTACCTGTATGTGACAAGGACTCTGATGTGAACAGTGCAATCATGGTGTCGGTGTAGTATGCGACGAGCGTTCCGTCACGGGACACAGCACAACCCTTGAAGGCCCGGAATGTTGGTATCGTCCATTGTTGTATATGGTGATCTTGCATGGGATTTTGGGGACTGGGTCTCCTATAATCGATGGGTTGGTTAACTCTGACAACTCCAAAGTTATTCTCAAGGCGTACCTGAGGTATTTGACGAATGGCTTCATCCTGAATCTTTGGGTTGACAGATTTTGCTGCGATCCAACCTCCGGATCACCTCCAACCTCGCTTCTGAGAGTCCTTAAGTGATCATATGCATACTTCAGTTTCGAAGAGACTGCCTTTGCCGAGGTGTTGCGACGTTCTCCCTGGTCAACAATTAGGACCGACTTGTCTAGGTAGTCGAGTACACCCTTGAACACATCGCCTTCTTCCGTGCTCCTAGTGTACGCTTGTCGTATAAGCCTTGCATGCCATCTTTTGACTGCCGGGTTTGTTTGAGTACGAGTGAAACTGGTTGAGGAGCAGAAGAAGCGGTCCATCTCTTTAGCAGCTGGCTGTTCTGCACGAGACGTCGAGAATTCATCGACGCCTTGGTAACCTGCGTCAAGGTACGTAAAGATGATGCTAACGATGCAACCCAGAGACCTTTGGCAAGCCTTGCGAGTTAGACCGTTTCTCTTATACCTACTATTTCGGGGACGGACAATACAGGAGCCAAGGGCGCTGACCCTGGCTTTGTGGTGGTCAGGTAGCGGCCACCACTAATGCGACAACTGAGGATAGGGGAAGGAAGCGAGAGTCGCTTACCAAACGTCACTTTCAGTCCTCATCCGCTTTTTGGCCATGGTAGACTCGGGGGCTAGATAAGTCCCCTCACCGCGCCGGTTTATGGTTGCAGATACCGACATGTCTGCTGGCTTTCGGCGGATAAAGCGTCTGTCGAACATTCGCTCGGGCCCTTCGCCACGATCACCATGCTTGATTTTCACGCGAGACATACCGAAGTCGCTCAACTTCCATATGTCACGATCTTCGCCATCAATGTTTTCGCGGAAGACCAGAATATTGGCGGGTTTCAGGTCCATGTGGTAGCAGACAACTTGTTGGAGATCAGAGGTGCGAATGTCGTTATGCAAGTAGGCTAGTCCTTCGGCGAGACCTTCGGCACTCCGAATCAGGTCTGCTTTCGCAGTTGATGTCGTGGGACTGTGCGGATTGATCTTCATCATGTATTCCTTCAAGTCGCAAATGGCGAGTGGCATGAATAAGCTGTATGTGTCACCCACCTCGAGGCTTCCGAGGTTTTCCAAGATGTTGGGGTGACCACGAGCAGAACTTCCCAAGATGATTTTCATTACATTCGCTTCATCGGATGCCTCGAAGTCGGGACGTAGGATATAGTCTTTGCGGGCCATCGACCTGGGCTTGTCGTTGACCATGCCCTCTCGAGAATTTACGAAATGGCCTTTCGCTATCTTGACCGCGTAGACCTTACCAAATGCCCCTTCGGATAGCGGCGTCTCTTCGAGGTACGGAAAGCGACGACCATCATGTCTTTCGACTATGTTCTGCTCTTTCTCGAACAGAACTACCGTGCAGAAATAGGCCTGGTTCTTGAGGAACTGATCTGCGGTTGCAACGTCGCCGAAGAGCTCTTCACAGTCGCCCCGTTCTGCGGGCAAGGTCCCCAGCACTCGTCCTCTTCGATCACGCCGAGGCCAGTCGCCTATCGCCACCAGCTTCGCCGTGAACTTTCGCGCAGCATCGACATCGCAGCTGGCAAAGATCAGAATCGCCAGAAACTCGTGCAGTTTCCTGTCTTCCACCCGGGAGGCAAAGTCGTGTCCAGAAATGCCAAATTCGACTTCAGCACTGTGCTTACTTGGTGCTAGAGAGCTGAAAAGATGCACGAGGCTGTCGAAATGTAGAATGCCCGCAGCAGTGCCACCGACAGCAAACCTCAGGGTTTCCTCATCGCGTCTTTCCAATTTGTGCAGTAGCAGTTTGTAGATTGTCTTGCACAAATCAGAGTAATGGCTTGAGGACATAGTAGTGTACCTGAGTCAGTACAGTAGCATTCGATAGCTAATGGAATATAGCAGGGTTATAGCGTGTACCTAAACGAGTGGAGTCTGGCAAGAAAGTGGAATTTCCAACGGGGGACCAGAAGCCAGCACGAAGTGATGAGTTCATTGGGGGATTAGTAGCGGCTTATTAGTTGCATAACCCCCATTGGGCACTGCGCTTGACCCGACTTCAGATTCACGATAGTGGATAATTTTCAATTACGTAGCTCTCGCGGTTAGCGGTAATTATCAGGAACTTTCGTCTCTGTTTCTCTCCTTCTCTCCCTCACCCTCACCCTCCATGTAGAAGATCAATGGCGGCCGAGCTGAAGCAGAAACCGGCCGAGCTGAAGCAGAAACCGGCCGAGGCCAGCAAACCAAAGAACTACAAGGGGTTCGTCGCTGGCGTCTTTTCCGGGATTGCTAAGCTATCGGGTACGTACAATGGTTTATACTGCCGATGCCCAGCAGAGTTCCAACCTACTTTGGGTACATATGTACGCAGATGGTCTGGGCCGTCCGGCTAACGTTTATCTGACCAGTTGGCCACCCTTTCGATACTATCAAAGTTCGCCTGCAGACCACCGACTCGACGCGCTTCAGCGGGCCACTGCAATGTGTTGCGCAGACGCTCCGCAACGAAGGCGTGCGCGGACTCTACAAGGGCGCGACGCCGCCCTTGGTAGGATGGATGTTCATGGACTCCATCATGCTCGGCTCGCTGACCGTGTATCGCCGCCTGCTCGCCGAACACGTCTTCGTGCGCCCGCCGCCGTCCTCACGACACCCTGACAACGCTACGAGAACCGCGTCCGTATCGACACAGAGCTCCCACGCCGCGGTGCATCTACCCTCTTTCGGGCATGGTCTGGCGGGTGTCCTCGCGGGCGCTACCGTGTCCTTCATCGCCGCCCCTGTAGAACACGTCAAGGCGCGCCTGCAGATTCAATATTCGGCCAAGAAGACGGAACGATTGTACTCGGGGCCAATCGACTGTCTGCGCAAAATCTATGGCGCCCATGGCATTCGTGGAGTTTATAAGGGCTTGTTTGCCACGCTGCTGTTTCGGTCGTTTTTCTTCTTTTGGTGGGGTTCATACGATATCTTTTCGCGGCAACTGAAAGAACGAACCTCCCTCAGCGCCCCGGGCATCAACTTTTGGGCTGGCGGCTTGAGCGCCCAGATATTCTGGTTAACCAGTTACCCCAGCGATGTCGTCAAGCAGAGGATCATGACAGATCCCATGGGAGGTCCACTCAAAGATGGAACACCTAGATTCAGAACATGGGCGGATGCCGCGAGGAAAGTATACAGGGAGGCTGGCTGGAAAGGATATTGGAGAGGATTCGTCCCCTGTTTCCTGAGGGCCTTTCCAGCAAATGCTATGGCACTTGTCGCGTTCGAAGGCGTGATGAGAACACTACCTGCATAAATCACAGTGGCGTTTGGGCATAGAATAGAGAGCAATCACGACAGAGGTAGAATATAATGAATGCCGTGAGAAAATAGATCAATTTCTCGAGCCTGAAGATAGGCGGAGCCGGTGGCATAATCCCAGAAGGGAAGTTGGCTCCAAGTACTGAACTTCTCCGAACCCTACCATGCAAAACCCGTACGCCGTGGCGTAGTACCGATCAAAATACCCTGAGATCATGAATCGTTTAATCCTCATCCTCATCAGCCTCGTCGTTAACGACGTTGAAGAACTTGAGCTCGTAAACGCCCTTGCTGGTCGAGACGACGCGGAGCCAGTCACGGAGCTGCATCTTCTTGAGGAACTTCTTGGTCCTATGAGGTAGCATATTAGCGACTGCGGAGTTTGTGATGCACTGAGCGTGCAACCTACAGGTACTTGAGGTAGCGACCAGACAGCTCATTGTGGGCAATGATCTCAATCTTGCCCTCGCCAGCCTGCTTGATGACGACGTTGTCGCCAAGGTTGCCGACGCGGCCATCGACCTTGATCTTGTCCTGCAGGAACTTCTCGAAGGCGGCGGTGTCGAAGATCTTGTCGCTAGCGGGTTGCTGAGCGTTGATGATGAACTGGGCAATCCGCGTAAGTAAACGACCTGTAGTCAAAGATTCGGAGGATTTTCCGTTTGCTTACCTTCTTGGTGGTCGTCTTGCCCTTGCCGGCCTTCTTGGACTGTCGGAGAAATTGAACTTAGCCTACTGTTTCACGCCATGATCTCGCTGGAGGATCGCCAGAGAGACTGGGCCAACAGCAAAGCGTTGTTTTTCATGTACATACTGTTTGGGGAGCCATTTTGCTTGATGGGCACGCAAAGAGATTGAATCCTGCGGGTAGTTGTCGGAGGGGTTCTGAGATATCTTTTGGGTGAGGATGATGCGGTAGGATCAATCGTGAACGGGTCCGACGAGGAAAAGTTCGCGGGATTCAATTATCTTTTTTGGTGTATCGGCGAAAAAGAACCCAGCCAATCCGGTAAGCAGGGCTCTCCCCTCCGTGGGGCAAACCCCTTTGCCTTCCGACAAAAATCCGTTATCGATAAAAAGCTGCTCAAGGTGAGCAAGGTGAGGAGAAGACCATAAAGGGGTCCGAGCTCCCTTTCATTTGATCAGAGACTGGACGAACGAGTCTCCAAGAGGCATTGTTGATGGTTCGTCAGCCTCAAACTGTTTCACATTATCAAGTGTCTTGGCGATATACCACGTACTCGTCATTAGCTGAGTATACGACGCTACTTGCATTTATCTATTAACTCCCCTCGTCAGGCATCTTTATTAAAGTAACAGTTAGACTTACTCCGGCTGCGTAGTAGTATCTTAGTCGTGTTCTTAGTTCTACAGTTTTGGAAGGCGCCTTGTCCGTATACCACAGCACGCATTTGCATGTACATATTTGTTCAGTCTTGTTGTTGTCAGTCGCATTTCTGCCTTTCTGCCTACCTGCTGTATATAACCCAACTCTTTGATCATGTAGTGAAACTCTGGCATGGTATGTTCCCTTATGAACGTTCGTATTGTGTACGAAGGGATGATCTAAGCCCTAGGTTACTCCGTATCATCTGTCATTTCGAAGAGAGCTAAAGGTCAGGGACCGATCATCCGGATTCTCTCACATGAGAATCTGTCAATGATGGGGTTGACAGCCCCTCATGAACGAACCCCGGGGGTTATTAGTTGGGGAGGAATAAACGCCTCCGGTGCGGAGTCGTGCTCGTTTTGGGGTTTCAATAGTGCATATGCCTTGGCTTCGGCCCCTGGTCCATTCCAGGAATCAGACGAGACTCAAGCTTGCGCAAGGGGTTGATGTCCCGAGCTCAGAGCTCAGAGCTCAGAAGACTGTTGGATCCGTCCAGGTTATATACTTGAAGATCATTGCAAATCAAACCCTAGTTATCAAGTTATATAATTTATCAATTACAATCATTGGGGTATTAACAGTGATTGTTTATTATTTGTTTCTTATTTATCAATATCCAGAGAAGTGAGCACGAAATTGCTTTGTTGCATCGGGCCTCGGCGTCGTACTTCGTGTGGTAAGTTACCCTCCAGGGATCCTGGAACGTCATGTCATTATGCTGCATCTAGACTTTGATACAACCCAGTTCCAGCAGGCCCAACACACCCTTTCCTCCCTTACGTCGTACTCATATTCTCACCATCTAGACAGACTGTGCTGCATTCGTCTGTAAACCTCTTCGCAGTCTTCTCGCAACACATCGATCCCCTTGGGCTCTTTTCTCCCCCAGCAATTGGCAGCCATGGCGCACAAGGCCGTCCAGAGTGGCAGCATCGCCCCTTACGAGATCACGTCCTTGGACGCGATTCCCAGCATAGCAGCCAAGCTCCGCGCCACCTTTTGGACCAACAAGACCAAGGATGTGCAATATCGCCTGGTACAACTCCGCAAGCTGTACTGGGCTTTGATCGACTATACCCCGCAGCTGCGTGAGGCCTTGATGCTGGACTTGAAGAAGTCGCCTCACGATGCCCACGTATCTGAGATTGACTGGACCATCAACGATTGCTTGTTCGCAATCAAGCATCTTGAGGAATGGGTCAAGGACGACAAGGACATCGATATCGCTCTGAGCTTTTCGATGCTGAAGCCGCGCATCAAGAAGGAACCCTTTGGGGCCGTCCTGATCATTGGCACATACAACTTCCCTGTTCAGCTGAACATGTGCCCCCTCATCGGTGCCATCGCCGCCGGTTGCACTGCTGTTCTGAAACCGTCAGGGGGTGCACCTGCCACGGCTATGGTCTTGACGGAGATCATCGAGAAGTCTCTGGACCCCTCGGCCTACACCACTGTCAACGGAAAGGTGCCGGAAACCACCGCTCTGCTAAGAGGAAGTGGGAGAAGATCTTCTACACCGGCGGTGTCAACGTGGCCAAGATCATCTCCAAGAAGGCGGCGGAAACGCTTACGCCGGTGTGCCTCGAGCTCGGCGGCAAGAACCCAGCCTTCGTCACCAAGAACGCCGACATCCGCCTCGCTGCACGTCGACTCATGTGGAGCAAGACGGTCAACGCAGGCCAGGTTTGCATTTCGCAAAACTATATTCTCTGCCACCGCGACGTCGTGGATAGCCTGATCAATATGATGAACGTCACTTATGACGACTTCTTCCCTAACGGTGCCAAAGCCAGTCCTGACTATGCTCGCGTAGTCAACGTGCAACAGTTCGACCGCTTGCAGGCGATGCTCGACAACACCAAGGGCAAGATTGTCCAGGCGGTGAGATGGACCGTGATGATCTCTACATTGGCCCGACAGTTGTTCTCGTGGACTCGGCAGAAGACAGGATGATCCAAGAAGAATCCTTCGGTCCTATCTGGGCAATCCTGCCCTATGATGATCTGAACGCTGCTATTGATACCGTCCGCAAGGTCGATTACACGCCCCTCTCATTGATGACATTCGGCTCGAAATCAGAAAACGAGAAAGGTTAGTTCTCCTCACGGCGTTCTTGTCGAAGGTGCCACCACTAACAATCGTATAGTCCTGAACAGCATCACGTCGGGCGGAGCAACTATCAACGATGGTTTCATGCATGCCGCGGTCAACACGCTACCTTTCGGCGGCGTAGGCCAGTCCGGCACCGGGTCATACCGCGGCAAGCACTCCTTTGACTGCTTCACCCATCGCCGCACCGTCGTGGAGACGCCCAACTGGATGGACGGCCTGCTGCGCGTGCGCTACATGCCGTTCCGGAAGTCCGATCTCAAGCAGTTTCAGTGGATGAACGCCTCGAAGCCCGACTTTGACCGCAATGGCAACAAGATCCGCGGCCTTGGCTATTGGATCTGGATGGTCGTCGGTCTCGGAAGCCCATCCGCCAAAGGTGCGTTGTTCAAGTGGCTTTTCGTCCTGGCGGGTTCCTATTTGGCCATGAATGGGCCGCAGCAGAGCGTTGCCAACCTGCGACAAATGCTTGGGTTTTAATCGCAAATGTCGCCCTAAGGATGGGATGTCGTAATATGTACACTAGAAAGAAAGCGTTATTTTGTTTATTCACAATCCCCGTTTTGAGTACTTGCGTTTCGAGTGGCCATGGTTCTTGTTGGTTTCTAATCTCACAGCGGCATATACAGCTCCAAGAAGGTGATCGCCGTCCTTAAATGTGGTGAGTTGGCGGCCCCTTGGTGTGTGGCTGTTCAAATCTAACAGCGTTTATATTTTTGGTGTTACATATTGTACCAAGATCTGGATGAACTTCAGTTTATGATAGTATAAACGTGCGGTTTTGTTGGGGCATCTTCTGGGGCATACTATATCTCTTTCGGACGAGCAACTTTTCCCCAATGTGCAAGCCTTGGTTGGCGGATCGAGGCAAGTATGGGTGGTCTACGAAGCATCATAGAGGCAAGGCGCATCGAAGGCACAAGATGCAGGACATCCTTGGGAGAGAACCAGAGGTACTGTGTGCGCCAAATGAAGATAGCAGTGGAGAAATAGTAGAAACACATAATGAGAACGAAGTGCCAAAGCATTGGTCATGGAGAATGCGTCAGGGTGCTGCGTAATGGGCGCCCAAATTGTAGCAGTCTGCATATGACATGATACCTACCCATATGACGCAGCAAGGCGAGGGATCTGCCACAAATCACCATCTGACATAAGCAGTAGTTGTTTGCTCTGGGTATGATCGTATTCATGGTCATTGCTACTCCTAGGCGGGATTATCATCACCGTCCAACAAGAGCTTTCGTGAGCCTCTTGCCCCTCTCACCACCTAACCAGAGCGTATCCGCGCTATCCCGTTCTTCCTTGGCCATCTCGACGGCCTCTTGATAGCCCTTGATCACCATCTCTTCGTCCACCCTGAGCCCGTTCTCGACCAGTGCTGTGATTACACCCCGCACGCGTGCGATTTCACGCATCGTGTCGACAGGTATGATGTCGTTCTGACTCGAGTACACGTTCAAGCCCACGCTCTCCTCAATCCGCGTGATGCCCGGTCCCGACGTCTCGGCCGCCGCGCCCTCGCCCTCGATGTGCTTGCTGATCCAGATGTAGCCGTTGACGCCCAGGACGACGTCGATCTTCTCGCTGCCGCTCACCTCGTCGGTGCCGGAGATGTCAAGCGTGAACGCCTGTCGACGCGCGCGCACCACGCCGCCGCCGCCGCCGCCGCCCGTGCCGGTGACGGACATGAAGACGCCGTTGCGCAGCTTGCCGTACTTCAGACTGCGAGTGTGCAGGACCGCGGCGCCGTCGTTGTAGAGCTGCTGCACCTCGGCCACGAGCAGCTCGCCCTCGCTGAAGAAGGTCCGGATCTGCAGCTCGTCTGTCTCGGTACGTCTTCGCTGAATGCCGCCGGGCAAGTTGATGGCGGAGAGGGGGAGTTGGGCCAGCAGGGTTCCGCCCACATCCACGCGCCACCGCTTGGCCTGCACTTCCACTATACGGCCGACGACCAGGTCACCGATCTCGGGTGTGTATCGGGCGCGCAGCGGTCGGACGGAGAGCAGCTTGTTGGTCTTGGCTAATGTGCCGGCAACAGAGGATAATATTGTATTGGACGATGCGCCAGGGATGACATAGGTGCCGTGGCCACTATAAATCTTGCAGTCAGAATATTGTCCAAACCTTGAGTTATCAGGGCCGTCCATACCGCATCCATTGGGGGTCGTCTGTTATTATCTCGCCCGGAGTCATTATCGAGGAGTCCTGAGTGCGTGCTCTTTTGGCTGGGCGGCCCATAGCGATATCCCCTTCGAGGTCGGCGCCGCCTTCTGAATCCGAGTGCGAGTCCTCATGGCGTGGTTTGGGCGGCGGTGCCAACGAGGGCTGGAGTATCGTGATGGGCATCTTATCTTGGTGTTGTCGCAACGTTTGCGCGGCGTCGTGGCCGGGTAAGGTAGGATTGTTGGAAATCGAAAATTTAAAGCTTCATTGATGAATTGATCTTCAGTAGGTACAGTCTTAGCGTGCTTGCGGAAAGCTACAAGGGGGGGTGATCTAGTGGTCCAGTGGGATGACAGGGATTACAGCCCCACCAACGGCCCCACGAAACAATATGCCGGGAGGCAAAGGCGCCTGTAGAACAGGCTAGGTTACAGGCTGCAGCCAGCCATTCCTTCTACATAATAGCACCACCTCAGTTCCCATCAATTTGATAGATGAGATGACATGTGACATCTGTTGACAAATCTCGTCGCTCGCCGGACATGCCCAACGTGCAACACCATCACTGAGAACACCAACGGACTACCAGCGCACCGATCCAAGACCATCGCAGCATTCATACCGCCAGCGTTATCAAAAGTGATGCTCTTCTCGGCCTAGCCGGGAGGGAAGCTGTGTAACAACACATACGTCATCTGCTCAACGATAACAAAATTGATAGAGCCAAGCAGCCATTTCTCATGGATCACGAGTTTACGCAAGATGTCTTCGTCAACCGTGATGACCCCATACCAACAATCAGGCTAGATGGTTCTGGCTCCGGCTCCGGCTCCGGCGCCGGCTCTGGCTCAGGACAAGCATCAGACTCAAAACATGACGAGTCTTCCGCCCAGGAACCCAGCTCACCAGAGGCCGACTCATCAATTCCTAGACGACGGGGCATCCGGGAGCGCTTCTCGGCGTTGAAGGACAAAGCCAACATTCAGGACTTGTTGGTCGAGAAGGTTCTTGCCCAATTGCTCCAAGACGGCGGCGCGTACCCTCCTGACGATGGCTCGAAAGGTGGTGGTGGCCCTTCGGGTGCCGAGCGGCCCAACTTCAACTTGCCCACCATGTCCAACAACTTTAGGCGCTTCAACAGTCGCATCGGGGTCGTTTTCGTCTTCCAGGCCCGCGTAGTTCGGCTTCTTTCCTGGCGCCATCCGACGCATACTATGTCCTTCTTGGCTGTTTTCACCTTCGTATGCCTAGACCCGTCTTTACTCCCATTACTTCCACTGGCTATCCTCCTTGTCGGTGTGATGATTCCCTACTTTATCACTCGTCATCCGGCAACGCAATTCAGCCTCGCGAGCGACCAGGCCATAGGCTATTCGCCATATGGCCCTCCTCTCGCACCTGCAAGGACAGTGAAACCCGTTAAGGAGCTCAGCCGTGACTTTTTCCGCAATATGCGAGATTTACAGAACAGCATGGAAGACTTCAGTCAACTTCATGACGCCGTCGTCACAATGTTGGTGCCTCGCCTCAATTTTAGCGATGAGGCCCTGAGCAGTGCCATATTCATAGTGTTGTTCGCAGCGTGCCTCTTGCTGAGTGTATCCTCGAACACTATGCCCTGGCGCTTCATTTTCTTGATTGGAGGCTGGGCTGTCACTGTCATGGGACATCCCGCTGTCCAGAAGCAGATTCAGGGCACGCATGGGAAACAGTTGAAGGAAAATGAGGAGAAGGCACGAAATTGGATGGAGAAGTTTGTCGAAGGCGATGTGATTCTCGACAGTGCACCCGAGACACGAGAGGTCGAGATCTTTGAACTGCAGCGACTCTCTGGTCCTGATGGCGAATGGGAGGCTTGGCTTTTCAGCCCATCACCGTACGATCCGCTTTCCGCCGCCAGAATAGCTGGTGAGCGGTCAACGGGCACGAGATTCTTCGAGGACGTACAGCCTCCGCAAGGCTGGGAGTGGCATGAGAAGAAATGGGCACTGGATCTGTGGAGCAGAGAATGGGTGGAGGAACGTATCATTACTGGGGTCGAGGTTGAAACGGAAGGAGAGAGATGGGTGTACGATATCTTCGATGAGAACTCAGCGGACAGGGTCGGCTTGGTGGAGGAGAAGGGAAGAGCAGGAGAAAACGCCCAACAAGGGCAAGGGCAAGGCCACAGTGCCAAAGCCAAGCTGGGAGGAGGGCGAGGACTTTGAGGGAAGAAGGGGTGAGTGGCGCCGTAGGCGCTGGGTGAGGCTTGTCAAGAGGAAGAATATTCCGGCGACAAAGGATGACATTAATTAATTGAGTACTTATGGTAATTACATGATGTTATGCTATTGGGTTGACTACTTCAGGCAAGTCAAGTCACAACAAAGACTTATCGCGGTAACATGATGGAACAGCCGGCGCATCTCGCCGGTATTTGCTGGCCTCCTTGCTTCTTCTCTGCTACCATGGTTCAGACTGTCCCTAACACTTACAAATCAACATGATGTTGTATCTGCTATTGAAAACGTACCGTGGACAACTAGAGCGTATTATCAATTAAGCACAGCCTGTCCTTGTCGTAGTTCTGGTCGTGCACGCCATGCGATTGATTTCTCCCAACCTCGCCGCAATTCTACAGGAGCACAGCGCTTATGCTACAGCCACGTCGAGTACAAGACATTTTATAAAGCAGGACTCGACGGTTTCAAGGTTATCTTCATTTTGCAAGAGAATCAAGCAAACAAATAAAAAAAGGTAGGGTCCGTTGCTGTCGTCCCGAGGTAACCCATGACCCCCTGAATTTGAGCTTAGCAAAACCGGGACCATTGTATGCGGTCATCCGACACAGTCGGCACAAACAACACACTTCTTCAACGCCATCAACAGTAACACAGTCTTCTTACTTAACAGCCCTCCAGCAACGAGATTCGATGATTTGTGGGTATAGCCACAGGCGGGCACTCTCGGTCACTTGTCCTTTGTTTATTAGTCGTGCCAAGTGGGGTAGGAGTGGTAGTAGTAGTAGTAGTAGTAGTGGCGCCTTAATAAGGAAGCCTTACCGTCGCCAACTCTCGGTAGCACCACGACGATCACTAGACTCATTCCCACAAAGCACACGGCATACTATGACGACAACGGGTTCCTTATCCACATCGGCTTCTCCCATCCGGGCCGGTCGGTTCCAGACCCACGAGTTCAGCCAAGACGGAGATGATGCCCCCGCCATCGTCACCATCCGCGACGAGCTGTACGGCACCCACACCATCACGGAGCCGGTGCTGACCGAGCTCCTGCGCTCCGCGGCCCTGGCGCGCCTGGCCGGCGTCCACCAGCACGGCATCTCGGGCCTGCTGGGCCTCACGCCCAAGGTGACGCGGCTCGAGCACACGGTGGGTGCGATGCTGCTGGTGCGGCACGTGGGCGCCGGCGTGGCCGAGCAGGTCGCCGCCCTGCTGCACGATGTGAGCCACACGGCCATGAGCCATGTCGTCGACTTCGCCATGGCCTCGGGCCCCGAGGACGACGAGGGCAGCTTCCACGAGGTCCACAAGATGCGCTACATCCGCGACTTCACCCCGATCCCCGCCATCCTGGCCCGCCACGGCTTCGTGGACCGCCCGGGCCCCCTCGATGAGGAGCTCTTCCCGCTCGTCGAGCAGCCCGCGCCACGCCTCTGCGCCGACCGCCTCGACTACGCGCTGCGGGACGTGGTGGGGCTCCAGCACATGGCGCTGGCGGACGCGCGGCGCGTCATCGCCTCCCTGAAAGCGTGGCCGAGCGTCGACGACGACGGCCGCTACCTCGTGCTCCAGGACCAGGAGCTCGCGCTCGCGCTCGCGCGGGCCTACGCCGCGTGCGACCGCGACGTCTGGGGCAACCCGTCGCACGGGGACCTGTACACGCGGACGGCGGGCTTGATGAAGTCGCTGATCCACCAGGGCGCCGTGCAGGAGGCGGAGCTCTGGACGCTGTCGGACGAGGAGTTCTGGGCGCGGATGCGCGGGGCGGCCAACCCGGAGCAGCAGGCGGCCATGGACCGGCTAGAGAGCGAGGGCCTGCCGGACGGGAAGAGCCTGGCGCTGCCGAGGCTGGCCAAGGTGCGCACGATCGACCCGGACGTCTGCCTGCCCAAGTCGGAGAAGCCCGTGCCCCTCTCGGAGTTGTGGCCGGCTTACGATGCGGAGCGGCAGGAATACATTAAAGCCAGGCAGTCGCTGTATGCGCCGCCCGCAGCCTAGCTGCTACCTGCTGCGATGGGAGTTTATAGATTGTTTCGATCAAGCTACCTCTAGACTAGGAGAAAATACCCGTCTCCCCAAGTGTGTATATATATATGAGGGCACTAAATACATGATTTCTAGCCTGGCGGTCTCACAATAGCATAAACTCTGCTACTCCTTTTTAAAAAGCTAGAGTTTCCTACGAAATGACCAAAGATGAGTGCGAGAGCCAAAGTTACACAATAGCCAAGTTAAGATATGTAGCAGTGGGAACCAGATCAGCTATTCACGACAGAATTTTGAAACTTCTCAGTTGCTCAAAACAGAAAGTAGTAGTAAACACATATGAACTCCTGTTTGTTGTCTGCAGAGCCACTGCCTGGATTATTATATCACAAGTGAACATCAAAACACTGCTGGACAACACTGAGAGTAAGCTGAAAAAGAGGAAAGCCCGCATTTGGGAACGGAATTTGCTTTTAGATGAATAAGCCGGGTGCTGTCGCATCAGCATAGCAGCGTCCCTGGCTATGAATCATATGTTCGCAACTGGAGTAAGCCCAGTGCTGAGAAAACGACCATCAAGCATGTTATCGTCATCCCCAATTGTGAAGAATTGGGGGGTTGGAAAGAAGGGTATCCGAATAAGAACGCCGCCTGAATCACGTCTGCCCGTTACACGATCACAACATGCACCATCAATACCCATCCTCCTTTGCGAAACGGACTGTTACCGAGTGGAAAGCCAGCACCCAATCATGCCTTGGCGCCGTTCTCCGGATCAGGGATAACCATGGCATCCAGAATCCTATGTATCCCCTCATTCTTGCCCTTCTCTTCGTCAATCTTGTCGGCGACCTTCCGAGCCCGCTCGATCAGAACATCGAGAACATTCTTGGTGTAGGCGAAGCTGCCCGTTTCATACATATACTTGACAGCGTAGCGCTTCACCTCCTCGTCCGTAGGCTTCTGCTTCAGAATGTTGATGAGCTGCAGGTTGCTGGGGTTGGCGCGAATGCTGTGGATGATGAGAAAGGAGAATTTTCCCTCGGTCAAATCCTCGCACATGCCTTTGTTCTTACTGTAGACAGCCGAGTCCAGGTTCATGTAGTCATCGCGAATCTGGAAGATAAGACCGAGTAGGTTTACCAGCTCGGTACAGTCGAGTGAGGTCGGCGACTCGGCTTGCATGAGCTTGATACTCAAACGGAACAGGCCACCGGTCTTGTTGTCCACCATTTCGAGGTAGTCTTCCTCGGTTGGAACGGTGAGGGTGTCTCGCCAGAAGAGATCCATTCCCTGGCCTCGGTGTAAGTTGAGCAGCTCATCCATGTAGATGCTGATAGCTTTGGGGTTGTTCAGCTTCTGGATCTCCTGCAGTGCCACGAAGTACATGTAATTGGCCGTATTGATGGTCTGCGCGGTGCCGAAGATGCTATGCGCAACGGGCATGCCCCGTCGCAGCAGTGAGTTGTCCTCCACATCATCGACCAGCAGGGAGGAATTGTGTAGCATGCCCACGACCTTGGTGATGATCTCTATACATTCTTCAGGAACATTCAGCCAAGCATTGAAGGCAGCTATGAGCTTTTTGCGGATATCCTTTCCCGGTTGGGCGGCCAAATAGTCGTATGGACCCCATAAAATCTTCTCCTTCTGATCGGTCCAGGTCTTCCTGGCGGCGAAGTTGAAGTCTTCCGTCTCGAAGCGAGACGGGTCCGAAGGAGCGGAAGCTTGCATGATGGCGGATGAAGGGCCAGGTATTTGGCCAGTGGTGGCGGAGGAGCTGTGGCGATGCCTGGTTCGAGCGCTCTGACCCAGCCAATCTGACTCGGGACAGGTCGTAATACCGACTTGGAGGGGACGTGAGGGATCGTGTGGCCGGTCGACGAGGTTCGGGGAGGAATGGCGTTGGGGGATTGAAAGGGAACCGAGCTGCTGGAAGATGAGAGCATCGTCTTGTACTAGAAGCTCGTATCGCTGGCACTAGATCATGCAGGTAACGGTAAAATGGGGAGGCTGAGTTTATACCAACAGTTGCTCAAGCTCCCGTTGGCCCCAAGGGATGGAGAATCACAGGCAGCAGCTATCCCAGGTTGCTTATCCGACAGTGGGGGCCCGAGGCAATGCGCCGAGAGAAACTCGCAAGGGATGGAACACGGGAAGAAGGCGGCAACACACTCGATTGCTGCGTTTGCTCTGCAGGTAGGAGGGGGGAGGGGAGACTGCAGGTCTCGTTTCGCGCAGATGTCCCAAGGTCTTATGTTAGGTATCCTGTCTGACCTCTGCTTCGAGCCAAAGTCTAGGTCGCAGCCAACTGGGTTGGGGAAGCGATGGAAGTAAATATATCAATAGTCTTGCCGGTGAAGCCGCAACGGGGGCTAAGGAAAACCGAATAGCCCAAATAGCCGGGCCGCGACGGTGGGATGCGATGCGGGGAGGAAAGCCAAAAAGCACATGCAGCTTTCACGATGACGAGTTGAGGTAGCTCAAGTGGGTCGTGGCACGGCAGAACGTGTTTCTGGTCAGATCAGATTCAGTTGGGGTTGCAAGTGAGTCTTGCTTGGTCTTGCGTGCTCGGACATCTCTCGCGTAAATGTACCTCACAGTCAAAGGGAACGGAAGGGGCGGGAGGGCGAAGGCTGCTGGTGAGGAATGCAGGATTTAATACTTGCCCGGGGTCGTCATCACAGGGTTGCAAAGCTACACGGGTAGGTAAGATAACTTTGAGGGCAGAGATGGTGCGGTATGACCCGTAACCAGGTAACCTCCCTACCTCATAAGCACATAAGCCGTAGCTGTCGCGCCTTGTTTCAAGTCCAACAATGCTGGTAGGTCTGTATGATGTCGCATTCGGTTTGCGCTCGTCTCTCGCTTCCAAGCGCAACGGCGCAGATGTCAATAAACACAGACGTCATGGACAGGACGCGGCGCTAGACATCTTACACCCCTCCAGGTACCTAGCGAATCGAAGCCGACGGGAGTTGCGCTGGCTGACTGTCTGACCGACTCTACATGTAGAGCTGTGCTGTTGGTTGAAGACAAGGGCCAAGTGGTTTGATATCGGTTAGGTTAATGAAACAGATCATGTAATCACTACTCAAAGACTTGATGTTATGTGTAACTACAACATCACCGTGGGTGATGATCAGCCCTGTAGTACTATAACCTAATAACCTAGGTACTGTAGGCGGGATTGATGCAACCAACCCCAGTCTCCAGAGATGAGAGCTCCAGGCTTCAGAAGCTAGGGCCTTATCGGTTATCGGAGCACTGACTTCTGCAACATCCCGACATCCCAGCATGTACCATGTCGTCCCGATGTTGCTGTTCCAACCACAGCAACGTCCCGGTCAATACCCACGATCTTGTATGGTGATGTTGGTAAAGTTGGACGTGCACCCAATGCATAGACCATACTGTGGTACTGCAGCCAATACCCAGGAAATGATAGATCCCACCAATGTTGTCACTCTCTCTCTCTCTCTTTTCTTCGTGTTGTTGCTTTGGGCCCCTCCACCAAAACGCCCGTAATTGATATCCCTTCGGCAGTTCTTCGCTTCGTCTTTCTGTATTAACAAGCTCGTCAAGCCACAGCTACTTTACTGTTGCTGTTGCTGTTATTATCCGTCCATCAAGTCCAGCCCTTTGCTCTTCAATAGTTGTCCGACGTTTCATCCCATCACCCGTCCCATCTCAGCGCAAATACCACCGGCTGCCACTCCAACACTGTACGATATTCCTGACCGGTAGAAAAAAGGAAGCCGACGCTTACGCGACACATCACAAATCACAAACAAAACAAAACCATCACATCTATCGCAATGGAAAACCTGCTGTCTCTCGCTTTCGACAACTTGTCGTCATACGACGGCCCAAAGATCCGCAAGGGCCTGCGACAAGTCGAAGGGCTCATGGCCAACATCTGCCTGCCCAAGAAACAAAAGACGCATCATGGCAAGAAGGACGAGAACTGTATGGAAGACGACGAGGAAGATGCCCGCGCCGCTCGGGCGCCCCAAATCGCTCGCCGGTCTCACCGAGGACCCCGTCTTCCATGAGTTCTTCAAGCTGCAGGAGGGCTTCGAGTGGAATCTCGCCCATCGTCTCGTGACTACGCTCGACAGGCTGATCGCGAAGGGCGGGGACGGACAAAACGACTTGCTGATCCTGAGCGCATTGGATCTACTGCAGGGTGTCTCGCTGCTGCACCCTCCCAGCCGGAAGATCTTTGGTCGCGAATCAAATATGAATGTGAGTTACTACATTTCCGTCCACACATAGAGCTCTTTCTTGGTCGGATATACTGACGAAACAATGCAACAGCTTCTCCTGGACCTCCTCGAGCCCGACTTTTGCCCCGCGATCCAGTCCTCCACCATGCGCGTCCTCAACATCGCGCTCGTGGACAACCCGCAGAACACGCGCACCTACGAGAACCTCGACGGCCTGCTGACCGTGACGTCGCTGTTCAAGTCGCGCGGCACCAACAAGGACGTCAAGTACCGGTGCATGGAGTTCCTCTACTTCTACCTCATGCCCGAGACGCCCTCGATCCCCAGCGTCGCCAACGCCCGCGAGTCCGTCCCAGCCCTTTTGCAGCGCAGCCCTAGCAAGCTCGCCAAGGCCTTTCAGATCAGCACCGACGGCGAAAGGGGCAGCCGTGCGCGATCGGACAGCGACGGCGTCGGCATCCGCAGCCAGGCCGACAAGCAGGCGATCCTCTGCCGGTACCTTGGCAACATCGACGATCTTCTGGGAGACCTGCAGAAATCGGCGGTGTTCGGTGGTGCGCTGAATTGAACTTAATGGCATCCGTTGCCCCAATAAACAACAATCTTTTTCTTTGTTCTACTTAATCAGGGAGTTCAGGCATACAGCCTTTGGAAGGCATGGGTCAAGATTGATTATAGCGAAGTATTGCATTTGAACAAGGCCACATTTCAGTCCAAATAGAATCGGGACTACTGGCCAGGGCAAGGCGAAAAGGCGTTCAGGCAGACAGACATTTTAGCAAATGGTCGTCGGAAAGGAATATTGTGGTTATCTCATGAACCGTCTATTTACGGGCGTCTCGAAGCATTATTAGAGTCAGGATAGAGTAATATACCGGCCGTACATGAAAAGAAATAAATCCTGCTTAGCTCTTGGCTTCGTGGTGTCCCTGCCTTATCCCTTGAGAACTACGCTTGGGTCGAGCTGTTGTCGTGGCTGTTGTTGTCCAGATCGGTTCTGTGCCCCTGTCCCTCCTGGGTGCTCTCTGCTGTTGCAATAGTCGGAACCTCGTTTCCATCCCCGTTACCATTCCGAGCACTCTCTGCCGCAGTCGATCCGGATTCGGCCGCACTGTAGTGATCCGGGTTCTCCTGACTATTTTGATATTCGGTATTCGAAGACACGTGCGAATGCGGCCGCTCTTGTTCTTGTTCTTGTTGTGGCTGTTGCTGCTGCTGCTGCTCTTCCCCCACCTCATCCAGCGGGCTCCTCTCCAGGGGTTCTATTCCGGGCGACCCCCACAGTTCAAACACCTCGGCTTGCTGTTCGGGACTGGCCGCCGCCGCCGCCGCCACGGACGGCGTCGGCGTCGGCGTCGTCTTGGCGGCCTGCATCTGCCTCGCCTTCAAGTGCGCGCCGTCCCCCAGCTCGACGGGCGCCGCGATGTCCGAAGGGTGTTCCGGCTGCACGGGGACGGCGCCGCGGGTGGGCGCCGAGGGCGCGAACCAGGCCCAGGCGCCGCCGCGCGCCTCGTGGGGCGACTCGTTCTCCCGCTGCGTGTAGGGGCCCACGACGGCGGTGGGGCCGAAGTACTCGTACGCGAGACCGGAGCGGTGCGGTCCCGCCCCGGGGCCGCTGGCTTCCGACATGACCTCGGTGCCGCCGCCCGCGACGCCGGCGGGCACTGGTTGGCTCGCCTGGTCGACGCTCTGGTACCCGTGTTGCGAGGGTAGGTGGAGCTGCGTCGGGTTCGGCGTCGTTGTCGTAGGCAGAACCAAGTGACAATTCCGATGATGATGGCGGCGCCAACGGCGACTCCGACGCCGATTCCTGCCTTGGCGCCCTGGCTGAGCCCGCCGTTACTGTTGTAGGTAATCTCGGTATCGGGGGGTGATGTGGCCTGCCCAGCGCAGGCTTGGACGCCGCTCGATTCGACGCAAGTTTGCCCGTTGAAACAGCATAATCCTCCCATGCTCGTAGGGCAAGCGAACTGGTTTCTCACCGAGCATCCATTGGCGGTAGGCACAAATCCACTCGGCGTTGGCGTGACTGCGACACCGCACAGCCCTCCACTCGAGCAAGGGTTTCCAAACGCACAACAGTTTCCTCCGAGTGACTGGGGACACTGGAACTCGCTAACCGCGCATATTCGTGACTTACAGCCACCGCTCTCTATAGTCTGCTCACTATAAGATTGAGTGAGAACCGGTTCCGAACGCGTCCCCGCGACCGCCAAAGTCACGTCAAAACTCGATGTCCTGGTCACATTGACCAGAATCTGTGTGTCGTTGCACTTGCCACACTGGTTCCCGACTGAGCAGCATTGTACCGTCCAGTTCTCGCCAAAGAAGCAAAACTTCTTGTTCGGGCAACAAAAACCGTCCCCTAGCGCTCCTAGCTCGCCGCAGGTGTGTGATTTCGTGGGATCTGAGCAATCTACACCGGCATCCTGTCGGCCTCCCAGTCGGTAGAGGGCGAGTCCCTCTGCGTAGTATCTTGGAGTGAAGCCGGACTTGCCACCTACGTTGTCCACAAGGAACACCGGCGACGCAGGAGTGGCCCCGTCTCCGTCGTCGTGAGACGCGTATGTCACGGGCGATAAAAGGAGAAAGTAGAACAGCGCAATTATTCGGCAGTTAAACAACATCATGGCCATGAAGCAAGCGTAAGACGAACGGTCTTACGACGCAATGAGAGCCTCGCGCATAAGCGCAATCGTCTAAATAAAGCAAATCGCGACTTGTGATCAATCTTAGATTGCTGTCGCGAGAGTCTGCGGTTCACATGAGCGAAATACTGGAGTGTACCAATTTGACATGAAACCTCGAGTCCGTAGGAGCAGAAGGAATGACGATTAGCTGTCCCAGTGATACGGTATCGCCACGTCGGAACGGCTATCGAGAACGAAAATGTTTGCGCCGCCAGAAATAGCACCCGGAGAGAGCGCATGTAAGGGTTCGGGTGAAGCTGCAGGCGGACGGGGTACCCAGGTATGCGTCGTTGCACTGTATGGTTGGATTGGAGAGGGGAATGCTGGGAGATCGCCGCCCAGAAGCCCCAAATGCATACCAATTTGCAGTCTGAGATGCTGATGGTGGTCAGCCACATATTGGAGGAGCCTCTTGTGAATGGCTGAAAGGGGAATAGAGCCGGATTTGGGTGGTGCCAGGTCTGCGTATGTCAGACCAGGCCGGGCAGGTTGGCCTCGTCTGTAAGACGACGAGGTTTAACCCATGGTTTAAAACCAAACCAGGAAGGTCCATTGTGGTTGATAGTCGGAAATACGCCAACCCACGACACGATGTCAGGTAATCTCTGGCATTATGGTTAAGATGCGAATGGCGGGTCTGTTCTACGATATAGAGGGTTTCGCATTGCAACTCTCTCACCAAGCTGCCTGGGCGTCTGTCTTACACATCCTGCCCCGATATAGACCTCTCCGCTTAGAGATACGGCTTGGAACAGCATATTCGGGACAGCATGCTCTGATACAGTATCTTATGTTGTGTGCTCTAGTGCCACGTCCGTTGTCTAGAACATCGTATATTGTTGGTGCTGATATCCAGCCAGGTGAACTTGCGAGGTATGCCCATCGCCTCCACCTACTCCCAGGCACTAGGAGAGGCAGCAGCGAAAGCAGCCTCATCATTCCACCACTCTCGGAACTGTATCAGTCGCTCGGTCCGCTGTTTCGCAAGCTCCTTTCCCGTCTCGGACTTCATCATGCCCTGTATCCTGACAAGTTTATCCTCAAAATGCTGGATACTATCATCCATGGATCTATCGGGCTTCGTTCCGCCAAAGGTAAAGCATCTGCCGATACCAACAGCACCGAGGGCATCGATGCGATCAGCATCTTGGACCACAGCCAACTCTGGATGAGACCTGATGAGATCCTGGACGCGGGCGGGGTTTCTGATCTCGCTTGAGTAACTGACACCGAGACATATGGTCTGGACCTTCTGAGCGAGCTGCTCGTCGGCACCTAGTGAGAGGAGGAGCTTATGGACCATGGTCGACGCATCTTGACCTGGCTTGAGGTACTTCTTGTCGCCGACATCATGGAGCAGAGCGCTTAGCACTATGACCTGGAGGTCCAGAGTCTCCTTATTATTCGCATGGGCATAGATATAACGGGATAATCCGAGGACCCGTTGGATATGATTAAAGTCGTGGCTCCCGTCGTAATTGGACATGTACTCCTTGACGAAAGCGGTGACGGAGGCCACCAGGTCCCCGTCAGTACGAGAGTGCCCAGCCGGCATGATTGCTTGTCTTGCAGCAGAGGAGCTGCATCTTTATTAGCATGCGAGATTGCCGCTGAAGAATAGAGCAATGCAACCATAGCAAGGGAAACGCTGGGAGATGCAGCTGAAGAGGTGTTTCTCCTTGGGGCCTGATAGGTTGCTTCGGCCGTTGTGGGATAGAACCCACAGCTGCTGACATTTTTTCGACTTACCATGCAGAGGCCGCAAAATGAGACCTTTTGTCCGAGGGAAAAAGCGAGCTTCGTATGCTCTAGACTTCAGCAGCAGCAATCACCTGTGGCACCCGTATGGTCTTGATCCGGACGGCTGACGAATCTAGAGTGCCAATCGAGGAAGACTTGTTTGCCAAGCGAGAAAGCTGGTCTAAGCCCATGCAGGCCTTCGACAGGGTCGTGTCCGCCCGCTCCAAATTGGGCTTACTTTTTCCGGGGCCCGGTCAACGTGACATCTGGGAAGAGCAGGGACTGACTGCATCCTTGCATCCTCTACTGAACTTATTATTGTGTTCCCACACCATCTTGCCCGTGGTGTAATAAGTCTTCAGCACTGTTGACTCAAAGTGGCACAAAATGCCCCTCTTCACGGTATGCAAATCGGCGTGTGATTCGATTCACATACCCGCCGGAGCTAAGGCCATGGAATACTGCATGATGCATGCGCCAGAGCGACTGACTGACCAGATCTCACCTTTCTTAGCTCGCAGTGAGAGGAGATGGCTGTCCGGAATCAACCCAGGAAAGCTCGGCTAGACAACCTAATAAGCCTGAAAGGTAGAAAGTTCGAAGTCGACTGTATAGCCATGGCCTGTTGTCTGGCCCGTTGGAGGGCAGCAGCAGGGTCAACAGAGAAATGCTGCAGTAAGTAGGTAATCAGGTAAATTTTGGTCAGGCTTCTAGAATACCTCCCAGCAACTCACACCTGTCACCCATCATGACACAGAGAAACTTTTGATAGAACTATAAATAACATCAGTTTCCATATAATGATAGTCGCTCTGAATGTGATCAACCCAAAGACCTGTCTTAGCTGTGCTGTACTGTACCCATCTCAGCTGCAACGTTTCTGAACGGAGCCGGGCTCTCCCATCAGCGAATACTCTTCGTCACGCTTGGCCTTGGATGGAGGGTCTCGAATCCGACTCGTCCGATCCCCGTTCTACACCTCGAGAACCCACCACGTGGATTGGATAGCTTACCTATCCACCTTTTGTTTTTTGTTTCTTCTTTTCTTTTGATTCTATCTCATGATGGCATGCATGAATACTACCGAAGAATTCGACATGCACCTCGCGCATGAGCGGTCAGGGAATGCCCTAGACAAGTTCGTGCTTCTGTCGAATGGCAGCGCAGAAGCCCTCGATCCTCGCAGTAGGCATACAGCAATCGGGCGGGACGGGCCCAGCTAAGAGTGCGACTACAGATTCCAGATTGCAGGCACACACTATACTTTTGTCATCTATTGCGCATCCAATGCAGCCACAGGATCGCTGTCGTTGGCCGTTATTGGTCCAGCTGCCAAGTGATGCTTTAACGCGGCGTGTGATGGGCAGTAGACGAGGTGTTGGTATTGGCTGCCGATTGTGTCTCATTGGCCAATGACGGCTGGGCATGTAGCGCCCAATCGCCCCCTTTGAGCCTAGCCGGAAGATGTTCCCCCCCCAGGGACCCAAGGATCCCCCAGGCCCCCCCCCCCCTCTTCCGTTTGCTTTGTGATCGCATCGAGAGTCCCTTGTCTCTCATAATAGCAACTCATGTGCTTAAGCGCCCAGCATGCAGTGCGGCAAGACTTGCGCCGATGCACTGAACGCCTCTTTAGACTCTAGAGCGGGAAACCTGTATTCTAGTGATATGACCTTCTCCATGACGGCATCTGATTGACCAAAGAGAAGCCCCGAACCTCCATCGGCTTATCCACAAGTCGAGGCTAGGTTAGTGTCCGGAGGGACTGCCGGGGCCGGTTATGGCTGGAAGGAAGATCGAGCACAACAACGTCCATGTTGCCTGTGGTCCAGCAATGGGCCATCTAGGCCGCTGTTGATGGCCTCAGCCATATAAACTGTCTGATTTCCCGCCCCCTTCCCTCCTCCTTTCTCCCTTCGTTCTTTGGCAAGCATTCAATCTTCAAAAACTAGTTTTTCGTTTTTTCCCTTCCCCTTGTTCTTTTGTTGTTGATAGAGCTGTGCTCTAAGTCTAATAGTCGTCTAATACAGAAAAAAACACGCGATAGTTGCTGGTCTACTATCCCATACACACCCAATTACACACCATCGCATACCCTCCCTAATAAAACAGAAAACTAGTTTTTACTTGCTCAGCCAAAGCTCACTTTGAAGAAATTTTCGAAAACGACAATATTGCAATATCAGCTTTAATAACATTCAGAATGGCGACTGTTCAACTTTCATTCTCGCTTCGCGTCTCTTCGGGCGTCAAGTCCGTCCATTTGCTTGGTTCTTGGGACAACTACGTCGGTCAACTCCCGCTCTCCAAGGATAAGACTTCCTCCAAGTCCGGTTCGTGGAAGGGCACATTCCGCTTCCAGGGCAACCTCGAGGCCGGTCAGCGATACTGGTACTACTACATCATCGACGGCTACCACGTATCACACAACCCCAGTGAGAAATCTACCGTTGAGCCCACCACTGGCCGAGAACTCAACATCCTCGACGTCCCCAAGGACAAGTCCCACAAGTCCTCTTCCAAGTCACACAGCTCTAGCTCCAGCTCCAGCAAGAGCTCCTCAAGGCACTCTTTGTCTTCTTCCAAAGACTCCAAGCACCGATCATCGAAGCGCGGCTCCTTGTCCGTGGACATTCCCAAGGGCAGACCCCTCTCCACCTCGCAGATCAAGGCACCTAAGCCCATCTCGCCCCATGCCACCCGGCACATCTTGGACGCCGACTACTGCGACGAGGATGCTGCCATTGAGGAACTGACCGCCCGCTTCGGTAGCGCCGACATCGACGAGGACGTCGTCACCGACTTCTCCAGCTCTCCCGTCTCCTCGAACGGCTCCAGCCTGTCTTACCGCTCCGACAGCTCGTCACCCAACTCGTCGCTCTCTGGCTACAGCACCCCAAGCTCCGACTGCAGCAACTGCACCTGCGAGCGCTACGGCATCACTCGCAAGGGCGATCGTGTCAAGATTGACTGCGGGGGTGCCCGATGTGGCTTCAGCGACGACGACAGCGCCTGCTCCAGCAGCGGCGACGAGGAGGAGTACGTCTCGCGCAGCTCCCGCCGAAACGGCATCGTCGTACGATCTTGAAGCACTGCCCTGTGACCTGTGGAAGATAATGAACGAACCCAAGCAAAAACGCCGACAGGCCGAAGATACGAGGAAAAAAGGCCGTCCATTCTTTAACGAGTTTGATGCACGCTGTCCCTCTTGGACAGAAGCGTCGCTCGTCCTGTTGTTCCATTGCATCAGCGCGGCGGGCGAGTCGAGCCGGTCTTGGCTCGCCTCTCTGCGCGCCTACACCCATCTGGGTCGATGCTGCGGCCCCCACGACTGCTACCTGCATGGCGATGTGAATGGTGGACCACCAACACCACCATCCATCGTGTACTGCGCAGTCGTGCGATTGTCTACTTTGTTACGACAATGACTCCAGAGCAGCGAGATTTGTCTCACAGCCAACAAATCTCGGCCCTTTCTCTCCAGCACAGCAGCACGCCATGGAAAGATGGATGCTGCTGAATCTATAATACCGGTGGCCTCGGGTTGGCCTGTGGAAAAGCCTGAGCCAGCCACCCATGCAAATGAGGATCCAGGCAAGCTTAAACAACTTGCCTGCCCCATGATAGTGGATAGATGACTATTGAATTTATTCATACCTCACCTGAAGCCTTCTTGTTAGCCTGCACCTGTGAAACGTGTATATTTTGTGTAGTCCCTTCTGATCTTAGGAGGTAAGTAGTAGGCAACCTGCTCTTCATATATGTGATATGACAATTGGCGAATACGAGTAGTAATCAGTGGAAGGAAGCTAGTCGGCATTGAATTAGCAGCAACTGTGCTAGCGACTTTCAAAGAAGCAGCATTTGTTTCTTGAGCTGGTGTCGCCAGGCAAGGTCCAGAAGAAGCAACGAAGACCAGCTGGTTTGCTGGTACGGTAGTTACTGCCCGCGCCTATCGGTGAAGGAATGGTATGATCAGAAATATGATCTCGTGGCATGTTCCGTGGGGAAATGGGCTTCTACATAGGCTCGGTTCAGTAAACATGGAGCTTAGGTGGGGCTCAGTTTCAGGGTATCGATGGCGGGGTAAACATGACAGGAAACAACCCTACATCGCTCTGGGTCTGGGTCTGGGTCTGGGACCATACAGCAAAGTGGAAAGCGGGAGGCACTTTCTTATACATTCGATGATACAGGCTTGAACGGCTGTGTGTCTTTCAACTCATCTTCCACACGAGATCACAAGAAGTTCACAGTACCAACCACCGGGGTACCCATCATGGCTGAAGGCTTCCCTATCATTGACTCTCACATCCACCTGTACCCGGAGAGCGAGATTCCCACTTTATCATGGGCCACTCCTGAAAACCCACTGGCGAAGCAGCACTCGCTGGAAGACTACAAGGCCGCCACCTCTCCCTCGCCCGTCAAGGGCTTCGTCTTCCTGGAGACGGACCGCAAGCACGACCTCGCGGCCGGCGTCAAGGACGGCAGCGGCTGGGAATACCCGCTGATGGAGGTCTCGTGGCTGCGGCGCATCGCCCTGGGGCAGCCCAAGCCGGGCGAGGGCCACACCGCCGAGGACGCCAGCCTGTGCTCGGCCTATATTCCCTGGGCGCCCATCCCGAGCGGGGCCGACGCCATGGAGAAGTACCTAGCCAAGGCCGAGGAGGCGGCCGGCGACAGCTGGGGCAATGTCCGAGGATTTCGCTATCTCCTGCAGGACAAGCCGGACGGCACAGCGCTGGGCGAGGGGTTCATCGAGAGCCTCAAGCTCCTCGGCCGCAAGGGGTATGTGTTCGACGTCGGCGTCAACCAGCACCACCGCGGCCGTATACAGCTCGAGGAGACGGTGGAGATGATCGACAAGGCACATGATGGCGTACCGGAAGAAGAGCAGGTCGTATTCATTCTAAGTAAGTTATTTCGTCGGTGCAAAGTAGGAGCCTGTGAGTTTTATGTGTAATTTCTTCTTGCTGATGATCGACCCCACCTCAGATCACTTGTGTAAGCCCGATCTTACGGTCATTAATATCCATACGGACACGTCCTTCATCGCCTGGCGGACCGCCATGTTCACCCTCAGCAAGTGTAGCTCGACCTACATGAAGCTCTCTGGCGGCTTCTCCGAGATGGACGACTCGCTCAAGAACCGCCCCGTCGAAGACATCTTCGAGGCCATCATGCCTTGGCTTAGCGTGGTCCTCGCAGCCTTTGGGCCCTCGCGCATCATGTTCGGTAGCGACTGGCCGGTCTGCACCGTAGGTGTGGACGGAGCTTGGGAGAAGTGGAGACAGATCGTGGATAGGCTCTGCTACATGGCATCTCTGGAGGATGAGGACAAGGAGATGATCTGGGGCGGCACGGCGTTGAAGGCTTACGGTATCCAGACAGAACCTCGTAGCCAGTTTGAATTTGTCTACTAGTCCCAGGTACCTCCAACACAGTAAATCAAATTAATGCTATATATACCCAAAAGAAACTATTTTTCGACTGTGGACTTCTCAGATTTCCGTGGCAGACTGGACGCGCTGTGGAACTAGTCATCCCCTATCGCATCCGGTAATCCCTTTACATCACAAAGAGAACTCCAACCGGTTGCCCGCGAAGTCCCGCGCGAAGAACCTCGTCGGGTACTCGGCGCCCTGGCTCCCCGAGCTCGTCCACGGGATCGGCCATCATGGGCGCGTCGGGCCCGCCACGCTGGAGGTGCGCCCCGATGCGGGTCTGGAGCGCCTGCAGCGCCTCGAGGCTGCCGACCGCGAAGCACGGGTGCCGGCTCGACGTCGCCGACGTCGTGTCCTCGGCGTGCTTGGCCGTCGACACGTGCACCTGCTGGCCCGTGGCCGTCCCGACGTCGAACCACGCCAGCGTCTCGGTCTGGGCCGCGGGGACGGCCCGCGGCACCAGGCCCAGGGTCTCGCCGTAGAAGCTCTTGGCGTGCGCTAGGGTTCCTGGCGGGATGCTGAGGTTGATGTGGGCGATGCCCGTGATCAGGGGTTTGGAGGAGGAGGAGGAGGCTGGTTCTACTGCCATTGTTCCTTGTTCTTTGGGCTGCTGGTTTGGTAGAGAGAGTAGTAATAGGTTTAGATGGATATATATCAGTTGTTGATGAAGATTGCCTAGTGTACAAAAGAAGAAGAAGGATAATACTATCGAGTTGTGTTTGTCGTCTTTCCTCGGTTGGTTCTATCTCGGTTTCATCTGGCAGAAGAAGCGTTTCTCCTCCATCACCGGGTGCGGGGTTTCCGGCTATGAATATTGGCCGGAGCTACGCCCGGTATGACTCAGCTACTGGCATATAGCAAGGCGAAAGGGCGAGAGATAAAGATAACAGTTTGCACTTCGGATAACATCACGGGAGTTATTGTTCATCTCTCTTGACTTTAATAGTACCGAAAAATAGTCGATTACTATACTTGAGGTGTCATTTTTGCCATCAAGCAGCGAACCCTGCCACTTATTAACCATCAAAACAGACTTATGTAGAACTTTCCTCTAGTTTGACCAAAGAGCAAGAGACGATAGGAAGCATTGGCAGTATGAGCTATATAGAGGTTAAGACGAGATGCAGGGATGGGAGGACGAAGTGCCAACGGTAAACCCCTAAAACATCTTAACCAAGCTTGGGGAAACACTGCCGGGGCTCTGAACAGGCGGTGCGAATATCGGACTGGACCGTTTGGGGAAGTCTATACGATTGTCGATAATATACTGGGTAAGAAAATACTATTAAGATATAATCAATTCATCCCGGATTTTCCTTGTCCATATGTTCCCAGTACGCCATCGAAGTACAACGCTTTATCCATGTCCTTCCAGTGAGCCCGTATATATTTCTCCTTTTGTTGAGATGTGATGCTTAATAACAACCGAGTCTATAGTATCTTTGTGGGACGCCTGCATGAGGTACGTCGCAGTCGTATTGAGGCGGTGCACGTATGAACCGAGCCTTAGGATTTAGATGAGTTCCTACCAAAACTGGGAAGCTTAGACCCCATTTTCGGTTTCTCCTCCATAGAAGCAGCCGGCATGTTTTGCCCACCCCTTCTACCGGTACGCACATCTCGGCGCGAGGTGCAGCAACAGCAAAGACCCGAGTGGATGACGAACGACACGAACGTGAAGCCGACAGCAATCCACATGAAGGCTAGCATCTTCATGCCGACCTCGGCCTGGATATTCAGGTCGGACTGAGATGTCAAGGCATACTTGAAGATCAGAGACATGGCGGTTCCAATGGCTGCTGCCACCGTGGCTAAGATGAAAGCAATGAAGGACAGAATGCCTACGGGCATGCTCCACCACCTAGAGTAAAGGACAATCGGTGCAATGAAGATCATCAAGAAGTCCAGGATAGTGCTAGCAAGGAAAAAGCCAAACATGATGTTCGAGGCAATGTGCAGTAGATTGAGGATTTCGTTGACCTGGTTTGGTAAAGGGATGGATGCCCCGGCGAAGAGCTCATTTTTAAGGATCTCGACAGGGTTGAACCACCACAGATTTGTAGGAGTTGAGCAAAATGTGATTCCCCTATTTTCGAGTTAGCCATGTAACACCCTCTGACGGTTACTGTAAAGAGTCTGGGTTCTTACTCATCCTCGTAGCCCTCGCAGAAATTCCACAACCCGACTTGATAGAAATCGTGCAGGCCTAATGTGCGGGCAATCGAGTTCATGAGGGTTAAGCTGGGCGCCGATTGAGGTATGATGTTGGCCAGATTCAGCTTGAAGAAGTAGATATCCCCCAGTACTTTGGTGCCTTTTGTATTTCCTATTTCAACCTAGAAGCACCAATCAGAAACCATTCTCAACGTGGATACGGAGCCACAGGCTTTCTTACAAGGACGAGAAAGACGAAAGCGAGCAGATAGCAGAAGCTCGATATGAGGGCGACATTGCGACGAGTCTTTGTCAATCTCTTGATGGTGGCATCGTTCTCAGCCGACGCTCCGTCCTTCGCAGAGCCGTCAGCAACGGAGGTGTTCGTACTGCGCCGCTTCCGGAAGCCGGGCAACGCCATGGCCTGAAGTGTTTGAACGAAAGGTCGCCCTCAGATGGTGATTTGGGTTGACCGAAGACGCGTGGGAACTGGAAAGAGAATATGGTTCTCGCGGAAACCAGAACAGGAAGAAAAGGAGAGATCGGAATTATCAAATTGATGGACTGCGTAGCTTAATTGAGATGATCCAGGCTACCGGGCTGCTTCTTGTCAGCCAAGGATCGAGCTCCAACCTCTAACCCCCAGGGTCTGCGCGCCAAAACAGCGAGCAAGGGTTCGTGACGTAAGTAGCCGCCGAGACCCAACAGGTAAGTAGCCTGAAGTACCGATAGTGAGAAGGTTGAGCCAAGTTAGTTGGGACGAAACAGCCACCACTCCAGTACTCTCCACTCATCAGGTTGTAGTGGCAGCAGCGGTAGGAGGGAGGCGGAGCAGGAGAACGAGGAAAAATGGGCGTGCATTGCGTGGCCTGACGATCCGGTCTAAACCGACTTGAAAGGTTGTATGGCGGTTCACGCTGCGGCCAATGGATCAGTTGTTTGTTTATGTACGGCTTAACCTACTTTCTTATTACCCATACGATGTAGGCGCCAGGAACAATAACTCGTTTCTACGCTCTCTAATAAAAGGCTGCGTTGGCGTGACCGGCAGGAAAGTGCCGGGTAGTAGACGGCAATAAGTGCAGCATCCAAAGTTAGAAGCCGCACCCCTGGCGCCCCTCGCGCGGCAGACCCCCCAGACCCCCTGCCCCTTGAATGAGGCTGTACCCGCGAACTATCGTATTGACAATATGGAAGTCAACCGCAAATCGATCTGCGCTGTCAAAAGACCATACAAACCACCCAGCAAGTGCCAGGCGTGCCAGGTTCACTGATCAATTCGTTGCACACACGTCTTGTTTCACTTCACTTGTCATTTGTCCATTAGTCATTCACCTGCTCAAGTTGCCAGCCCGTCGGTGGGAACGAGCCGGTGCGTACTTTGACGCTCTGCGGTATGAGTAACCTTATTAGCTACATCTTTCCACATCAAATACCAAGGTTCTGTGCCGTTCTAGGGAGGATAGCATGTCAGGTAGACTGAGGTAGTCAGGTAGTGCTGTTCAAATATGCACAGCCAATTAGCGCTATACAGTTGGTACGGCAGCGGATACGTCATGTTTAATAGGGGCCAAACCTGCCGGACCCGCGGACTGGCCACTAAATCCCTGTTTGACCCCTTGATTCAATGCCGCCCGAACGCTGCCCAGAACAAATTGAAGCGTTCTTTGCTACTTGCTGTAAGTAGTAGTGCAGCATCATCCTGCAACTGTACCGTAGATCGCGGGCCGGCACTTGCATTGGCGCAGCTTACCTTGCTACGTACAACTTGGACGAGGACGCGCCTCCCTGCATTCGAGCGGAGAGATAGACTTCTAGTTTCTACCCTTTTGCGGGCCTGAGAACCGTACGACCTACCGACCCTACCCAGCAACGGGGAAGCCGCCGATACACTCCAGCACTCCAGCCGATCTGCCGTCTTCTCTTCGCTTGTACCTTCAGGTTCCTTTCCCAAGAGCACGGATCTCCAGGGTCCATCGGCTAGACCAGACCACACTGGCCATCCTCATCACTATCGTCATGGGATATTCTACCAGTCACACTGTCGCTTCTACTACTTGCTCCGTGATCCAACATTGAGCTTTTGCATTTTTTTCTCTCTTCCCTTCTTTCTCTTTGAAGGTCAACCGGCTTTCACTCGTTCTTTTTCCTTATATCCAATTTAGCGAAGTCAGAGAGAGTCGCCGTTACCATCAATCCAATCCCATTGATTTTTGGACATTATGGTGCGTCGCTTGGGCGGCCTGCTACTGCTAGCAGTCGCAGGTGTCTCGGGTCAGACAGCAATCACTGTTGACGACCCGAGAACAACACAAACGATTTCCGGATCCGTCGTCACCGAGCTTGCAACACCATCAGGCCCGTATCTCTCCCTCGGCTCTCAAAAATCCCAGGGCACTTCTTTAGGTTCTCTGCCCATCAGTGGCTCGACGACCATTGCCGGAAATGTCACTCAATCGAGACAATCAACGGAGGCTGATACGAGGACCTATCTCACTGGCGACGCAACCTCCACCGTCCCCAGCAACTTCTCAACATCTGCCACCTCTTCTGCCCTCCCTACTTTTACCAACACACGGCCTTGCAACAACTATCCGGAGTTTTGCAGCCGCAGGTACAGCAACATCACCGAAGTCTCATGCCATAATTCTCCTTTCATCACCCCTAAAAACCTTGCTGCCAATCAGCAATACGATGTGACGGCGCAATTGAACGACGGCGTTCGTTTCCTCCAAGCCCAGATTCAGTGGCCAGCTAATGGCACCCAGCCACATTTCTGTCATACCAGCTGTGACATTCTAGATGCTGGTCCCATCACCGACTGGTTGGGCAAAGTCAAGACCTGGGTGGCGGCTCATCCGTACGATGTCATCACTATCCTCCTTGGCAATGGTAATTAGTATGTATCCTACCCCCCATATTCTCAACAAGTCATTGGTTCTAACACAGTGTCTAGTTCGGTACCGTCATTGTATGTGCCTCACATTGAGGCCAGTGGGATATTACCATACATCTACACCCCGCCCTTGGTGCCTATGATGCTCAATGACTGGCCGACACTGGGAGAGATGATACTGAGTGGAAAGCGCGTTGTCATGTTCATGGACTACATGGCAAACCAGACCGCGTACCCGTGGTTGCTGGACGAGTTTTCCCAGATGTGGGAGACACCCTTCGACCCAGTGGATCAGAAGTTTCCCTGCAACGTTCAGCGGCCCCCTGACCTGTCGGAACCAGATACGAAGAACCGACTTTCTCTAATGAACCACAACCTTAATATCGAGATCACCCTCCTTGGTAACCAACTTCTAGTCCCCGCTCGGACAGAACTCAATGTTACCAACAACGTGACGGGATTCGGGAGTGTGGGAGAAGCTGCACAAAACTGTAAGAATCAATGGGGACGAGCACCCAACTTCCTCAACGTCGACTACTATAATGTCGGGGGCTTTTCAGGATCCGTGTTTGCGGCCGCAGCCAAGTTCAACAACGTAACTTATAATAGGGAGTGCTGTGGCGGCAAGGCGAACGCTGCGCCTGGGCTGTACACGGCATTGGATGGGACACTTTTCTGGGCTGTAGGCTTGACAGTTGGATACCAGGTCCTGTCAGGCTTATTGGTATGACCCTAGATCTGTTTCGAGAGCAATCGGTGGTAATCTTATGTCAAGTGTTGGGGGTACGACTTCGAAAATGTCGTCTTAACATCCCATTCTTGTTGGTTCAGGCATTACATATTAGAGCAGGCAGGCGAAACGTAATTATTCGTATCATGAATAACACTATCCATCCAAGACACCTGCGTTGTCAGGCACAACTGCATCCATCCACTGTGTGTGTGACATGTTCGTAGGCTGTTCTGTTCTGTCTCAAGACCTCCGGCAAACACATCGAGTACATATCGAAGCCATATTCATTTTACACCACAGGGAATATAGTAAGTAGATATTATGTGTGTTTCTTTATTTAGCATAGAACTCATGATATCTTGGACCCAATGATTACCTAGATTACTCTGGTGGGTGTATGGGGGAGCAAAGGAGGAGCCCTGACAGTGACTCTGGGGTTTCTCCAGAGTCACGTGCTTTGATCACCAGATCTAGATTAGCGCCAAACCCGGTCAGCTCAAATTGAAGGCTCAAAGTACCGAGGTACCTAGGTTTGACAAATCAATGATCAATTCCATTCAAGGCGCCAGCCTACCAGAGCCTTTTTCTTTCCTTTCTTTGATCCACCATCAGCAGCACCTCTTCCCCGTTCTCCGTCCACCCTTTGACCACTTCTCCTCTCACAGTCTTCATTCAAGTCATAAGCAAGCCCCAGGCTCGCCTCTTTTCCCCTCTCGCTTGCGCATCTTTCTCTCACCAAACATCCTCCCAAACGCCATCGTGGTTTGATCTTCGATACTCGCTTTTGAACTAGATAATCTTCTTCATTTGCAACAGAAATCCGTCAACCGATTATTGCCGCCCTCGCCCGTTCGCGCACGACCTCTAGTCTTTGTCAACCAGGCTGTTGCAGTCTCATCGGCAATGATCGCTGGGTGACCTCGCAATCATCTACATCTCTCCAGTGTAGGGTAGGAAGGGTAGCAGGTCGTGGGCTAACTGATAGTCGAGGCAGTCGGTACTTTAGAGTGTGTTGCATGGGTTCGGGAGGAAGATCTTCACTGCCACTTCACCAGAGTTGAATTCGGTGGTCAAGTCTGCCTTTGGCTTTGTACATCACGCTTCGCGTTTTTCCATTCTTCCTTATCTCTAGGGACTGGGTCTTTCGCAGTTCCTACTGTTCTCTCAATTACAATCAAGAAAATTGATTCCTGTCCATCTTGACAGTTGGTCCCTGAAAAGCAAAGAACAATCAATCGACGTGGGAAATCTAGAGTCGAAGGGAAAAATCATATCTCACTAAAGAAGCCAGGAAACAGAATCAGCACGATCCATCACGCTTCACGGTCTAGCAAATACACTTCTGCCAGTGTAACCAGTTGCGACTTGCTCACGCGTTACTACTCTTTGCCGCCTCTATCCTGCGACATTGTCCAACAAACCACCTGAAATAGAACCTGCCTATAGAATTAAGCCCACATCGACGCAGAACATACTGTGAGGTTTGGCGACTACGACGACACGCAGGCACCCTCTACAACCAACCTACACATATTCTCGTACACCGATACAACCCATCACAATGAGTTCGTCCGTGTTCTACAAGTTCAAGTCCCAGAAGGAGCCATCCCGCGTCGAGTTCGACGGGACTGGTATCTCCGTCTGGGAACTCAAGCGTGATATCATTAAGCAGAGCGGCCTTGGCGACGGTACCGATTTCGACCTCTTCATCTACGCCGAAGATTATAGTGAAGAATACAGCGATGACACGACCATCATTCCACGATCAACGACAGTCGTCGCCCGCCGACAGCCAGCCACGAAACAAGGTGCTGGTCGTGCTGCAAGATACGTCACAGGCAAGATGCCTGTCAACGCCAGAAACTCGTCGCGCCGGGAGCAGCACACCAAGACTGTCAAGCCGTCGACTGCTGGACTTGCGCAAATGAGCACGGCATTGACGGAGGAAGAGAAGCTGGCAGCTATATTCCAGGTTCAGTCAGACCAGTGGCAGGCCCAGCAGGAAGAGATGGCTCATCAAGCGCCTGTCTACAAACCCGGCGCCAAGAAGCCCGCCAACGTCCCCGATCATGACCCTCCCAATGGCTACGTCTGTTTTCGATGTGGACGTAAGGGCCATTGGATACAGGTGTGCCCAACAAATGACGACCCAGAGTTTGACAACAAGCCACGGGTCAAGCGAACCACCGGTATCCCTCGGTCGTTCCTGAAGACGGTTGACAAGTCTGCGCTCCAACAGAACGAAGGCGAGGATGGTGTGAAGCCACTCGCAGGTCTCATGGTCAATGCCGAGGGCGACTATGTAATTGCAGAGCCTGACAAGGCTTCATGGGAACAGTTCCAGGCTAAGACCAAGACATCAGCTGCGGCTCAGAAAGCCGCATCGGAGGAGGACAAGGAGTTAGAGGAAAAGGGACTGCTTTGCGCTGTCGACAAGAAGCTTTTCATAGACCCAATGAAAACCCCGTGTTGCGAGAAGACATATTGCAATGACTGCATCACTAATGCTCTCATTGAGAGTGACTTCGTCTGTCCTGCTTGCCAGGCAGAGGGTGTCCTCATTGATGACCTGAAGACAGATGAGGAAGCTTCTAAGAAGATTCAGGAGTACCTAAAGGAGAAGGAAATAGCTAAGACCAAGGAACGCTCCAAGAGTCCCACCGCTGCGCAATCTCCCAAGCAAGCATCGCCAGTTCCGAATGACGGACCGGCATCTGCTGATGCCGCCACTAAGAAGGCTGAGACTGCCTCGGCGGGGGCTGATAACACAGACAAGACAAAATCGCCTACACCCAGTACATCTCAAGCCAAGTCACCACCAGCTGATGCATCAAACCCTTCCACTACTCCCAATCCGTCTGCGAACGGCGTATCCCAGGCGGAACCCGAGCGTGTTGCACCAAAGAAGCGGCCGGCGGAGGAGCTTCTTGAAAACCCCAAGATCCCCAAGGCGCCGAAGGCTATGCAAAAAGCCCAGCAAGCCCGGGAAATGCAGCAGAATATGATGGGTGGTATGATGCCGAACATGATGATGAACCCCATGATGGGCATGAACGGCATGAACAGCTTCCCGAACATGTCCATGGGCATGCCCATGGGCATGCCTATGATGCCTAATATGGGGATGAATATGATGAACCCCATGATGGGCATGAATGGCTTCAATCAGGGCGGGTTTCCCAATATGAACGGTGGTTTCGGTAATTTTGGCGGAAACATGGGGATGGGAAACAACAACAACATGAACGGTTTCCAAAATCAACACCCGAACAGGCCCAACTTCACCCAGCCCAGCAACGATGAAGATGCCTACTTCCGGAAGCCCGTCAACCCTGGCCGTCATCAAAACAGGCAGCGGAGGAACCGGCCCAGCGACTACAGGGAACTGTGAGGTTCACCTGTCTGATCACCCTTTTGCCCTCTACGCTCTTGTAATATAGTACACACACCATCTTCACACACTCAACATCTTGTGCGTTAGCACAAGCGCATACGGTCAGACACGACATGGCATCAGATTGGACCTGCGTTTTCCAATCGACCTCGGCGTTGCATCAGGGATCTTTGGAGGGAGGGGGAAACAGTTCTAGGCATCATGAAAACCAAATGGGCGTCTGTCTACATACGTACTCTGGACATCGATATTTGGCAGCATTATATTTGAGGATATGAGGGGGAAACAAACAAACAAAACAGTCCCGTTATGGATGGACTGTATGAGGCGTTCAGGGCGTTTCGCGGAATCACACGAAAGGGGTATTTGATCGACACCAACCAAATCTGGTTTGTCGCAATCAAGGAGAGGCATTTGTTTTTTCTCTCTTTCTCTCTCTGTATACAAGGGGCCTGGCATGCAGCATAGTCCAGCCCTGGTTTTTGAGACATACATAACGAATCAATCAAGACATCTGAAGTTCTCTCGATGTAACCTGGGGTACCAGAAAGTATTTGTGATATGACCATGTTCTATTTCTTATAGTATCGCGAAATCGGCCGTCTACAACTAACTGCGAACGTAGTCTAGCAATTTTCCAAGGTTTCGACTCCGGGGCATCAAAATAGATCTGGCCTAATGTATAGTAGCAACGCCTATCCTGTTCCAATAAAATCATTTGCATCGTGGACGTATCGTGGCAGGCATAATCTGTCCTTTTATTAAATTTCTCTTCATTTGGGGGTTTGGTATTGGTATAAACTGTTACTCTTCTTCCTCTTCCACTACTCAGGCGGGACGTAGGGAGTGATCAGCATGTCGCTGAAGCGCTCGAGCTTCTCCTTGCCGCGGACCTCCTCGACAAGCAGGGGCATGCGCACGACATTGAACTCGTCGTAGAGCTCCTCGATCTGGTCGAGGTACTTCTTCTGCATCTTGCGGCGGGCATTGCACTGGTCGCACTCGCTCGACTGCTTGGGGAAGAGCAGCTGGTTGACGACGATGCAGTGGGTGTCGATGCCGTAGGTGGCGAGCTCCTGGATCATGCGCTCCGTCTCGTACAAACTCAAAAACTCGGCGATGCAGACGCAGACAAACGTCGTCAGGTTCTCGTCCTTGAACTGGGTGTTGACCTCGCTGATGGTGGCGCGCAGGCCCTCGAGCTTCTCCATCATCTCGTTGAGGTTCTGGCCGTTGGGCAGCGAGCCGTTGGACCCGAGGAACCCGTTCAGCAGGGGGCCGTACTGCGACGACAGCTGCGAGATCTTGGCCAGCGCCTTCTCGAGCACCGAGGGGAACTGCAGGAAGCGCAGGGTGTGGCCCGTTGGCGCCGTGTCGAAGATGATGGTCTCGTACGAGAGCGACTTGACTTGCTTCAGGACTTCGGCGAAGGACATGGCCTCATCGATACCGGGGATCTGCAATTTGCCCTTCGTTAGTTTCATGGTTTCTTCTTTCTTCCCCGACAAAACGTAAAAGCCACGATAGCACCAAGCAATGTATATAATAATAAAGTAAGCAGTAACGACTTACAGCGAAGGCCAGCTCCTGCATCATGCCGCCCATGCCGCCGGCCAGGGGGTCCGCGTTGGACTCGTCGCCCTGTCCGGCCAGCAGGTCTTGGATGCTGCCGTTGGGGTCGATCTCCATGGCGCTGAGGTTGTCGAAGCCGTCGATGAGGCGGGCCTCCTTGCCGAACTTCTGGGAGAAGGCGTCGGACAGGTTGTGGGCTGGGTCGGTGGAGATGAGCAGGACGGAGCGGCGCACCTTGGCCAGCTGGATGGCCAGTGAGCATGACGTCGTCGTCTTGCCCACGCCGCCCTTGCCGCCGACGAAGATCCAGCGCAGCGACTTCTGGTCCAGGATCGACTGCAGCGTCGGCTCGAGGCCGTCGGAGGCCGAGACTACGGCGGTGGAGGCCATGATTTCTTGTCGGGCGGGTTTTCTCTTTTTCTCTCTCTTTTCTTCTTAGAGACACTGCTTCGCAATAATTGGGTGGGACGTGGAATGCGTATGTCGTTGTCGCGCGAACGAGTGGTTTGTCTGGTCTATCTAGGAAAGACTGACGTAGAATAGGTACTTGTAGATAATTGGTGGACAGTGATGGAATGCCTTGGACATCTCTACTATCCAATTGATCTAAACCACATGCTAGGGGCCCCTACGTAATCTAGTGCCCCTCCATTCCAGCGAGCAACTCCATGGCGGGGTACCGTAGTCAGTAAGTCTGGTATACAAGATATCACTTATGTACTCCATACTCTATATCTCAATAGAGCAACCAGACAATTTTAAATCGCCAAATTAATTGCACTTTCGTGCCCAGAAATAAAATTGCTCTTGCCATCTTTGGTTTGTGGTACGAAGCACCTGTGCCTTGTGTATCTTGCGTTAAGGTATAGGAGGCTCTTTTACCTGATCACAGATCTTAGAGGTGGGTGAGTTCAGTTGTCATATGTACGGCCAACGGGTTAGTAAAAGGAGTATCAGGTTCACCAGAGATTGAGGTAGTTAGTATTAGAAGAGAGTCAAGTATAAGATGCCCTCGAATTTACACCTAGGCCTTTTTAACATAAGAACAGGCTGACGGCAGGAGAATGGATCTTAGTAAGTACTTTATGAGTGCCTTAGTATCATGCTTAAGTATCTACCCCAGGACACAAAGAAACTCATCACACATCACTGCTCTTGTTACTCAGTTTCACGACTGGAAAGCAGACACTCATCAGGTGGTTCGGCGGTAGTATTGATGCTGATCTAACATACCCACTCTTTCGTATCTTGTGTGAAATCACCAAGGGTTGCCTTTTCCAGGGAAACCTCAGCAGCCGTGCCAAAAGCCAAACACCATCAAGGCCCTCCCTCCACTCTAGAAGGCGCTTCATCAACGTCCAGTCTGAACTTTTCCTTCGCCTGAACACTCCTTCACTTCTCAGCTTCCCCGGTAAGTCGAGTAGCTGTACGGCGACAGCAGCAAAGGAACGTGGTAGTGCTGGCCCTTCTGGACGGAGAAGGTGACGACGACCTCGGGAAAGAAGGTCTTGTCCTCGCCAAAGTAGGCGCCCGTGTCGAAGCGGAGGGTCCAGACCGACGTGGACTCGACCTCGCTCAGGACATCGTCGAGGCTGAACGTGGGCACGTCGCCCGAGTCGCGGTCGGTGCTGAAGGGCAGCCAGGCCTTGATGCGGCCGTCGTCGTCCGTCAGCGACTCGAACGTCTTGAGCGGCGCGTGCCCGCCCTCCAGCCGCACCCGCACGCCCCGGGCCGGCTTGCCGATGCTGGTGTCCAGGATGTGGCAGGTGATGGCGTCCTTGTCTTTGACGACTTCAGCCATGGTTGCTAGCTTAGGGATCTAGTTGGTCGCCTCTTTTGCCTGCAATTTGCGTCTTAGTAAGGGTTGTGCATGAGCTCTCCAACTAGGGAATGTGTGATGATGTCCGTTTTGCGTACTGGTTATGACGATCTATGCTGTACTACTACAACCATGTAGGTTGGGCAGCACTTGGAGCGAGGTTTGGAGTTGGATAGTGGGGTCTAGGTAAAGGAGGAGGAGGAGGAGGAGGGAGTATCGAACCTCAAGCTTATTGGTGTTGTTATATCCGTCCAACTTCTCTTCTTCGCAGGGCAAGATGATGGTCTTCTTCAGAGCCAATATCAAAATCTCACTTTTCCAGGAGGGGGGTTCTACTCAGCCTTGTTGTTTACTCAATACAGGGCTGAGTCCAATAAGTATGTAGGTTAATGGAGGTAGCCCAGCCATGACTGCCTATCGGAGCCGGCCGCCCCCGCAGAAGCGTACCTGACAAGCTGGTTTGCTAGTAGGGGATCTTCAATATACGTAAACCCAGCCACGCCCCCACTCCATACAAACCTGTGCAGCTGTGCTCAGGTCGGTTGTCGTCAACGAGCATATCTGACAAGTAAGTACCATCGTCTTCTACGTGAGACGGGCTGCTCCCCTCTTCAGCTACCCAAGCACTCCTGGAGACGAGTTGTTGATGTGAACACCTTCTGGTATCCATCCACCATGCATGCTGGTGATGGAGACACACTAGGACGCAGGGAGACTGCCGCTTGCAAACCAAAATATAGCGCATGCCCTCGTTACCTTTTGCTGGATTATCAAGCAATCCAAGCGGTTCAAACAAGTGTTATTTGTAAGTATGCCCTGAGGTGGCAAAGTGTAAACTTGATAGCGGCCGTAGTTGTCGTGCATATAATGGTCTCCTCCTCCAACCGGGCTTACCCCGCCGCTCGGAGTTGCGGGCCTCCAGAATACATCTCAGTACCAATCCACAAACTACATATACCTATTGTCGTGATAACCGCCCACTACTAGCCAGTTGTTACAATACCGGCTATTCGTTTGCCACCAGTTATCCAGGAATACAAGTACTATAGACACTCGACCATGGCATCAATCCCCCAGACCATGTCCGGTATCCTCATTGAGGAGCCGGGAGACGCGGAAGTCCTCAAGTGGAAGACAGACCTGGCAGTGCCTCAGTTAAGTGAAGGGAAAATCCTCGTCAAGAATGAATGGGTCGGTGTCAACTACATTGATACGTGAGTTATGACTCCTTAGAGAGCGCGTGCTATTCCTTTGACTAACTACGGTAAAAATAGCTACTTCCGAAAGGGGCTCTACAAAGCGCCTATGCCCATGATCACTGGAGGCGAGGCTGGTGGTATTGTCGTCGACGTGCATCCATCCGTCTCGAACTTCAAGCCGGGTGATCGCGTGGGTTATCTGAGCTCTACTCGTGGCTCATACGCGCAGTACAACGTCATCTCCCCTCATACCTGCATCAAGCTACCCGATAACATCTCGACCAACATGGCTGCTGCGTCCCTGCTCCAAGGGCTGACTGCGTTGACCTTCATCCGCGAGGCTCACCCAGTCAAGGCCGGCGAATGGGTCCTCGTCCATGCCGCCGCCGGAGGCGTCGGCTCGATTCTATGCGAGATGTGCTCATCCGTCGGCGCCAATGTCATTGGCACGGCCGGAACGCCCGAGAAAATGGACACGGCCAAGAAGAACGGAGCTCAATGGGTCATCAGTTCGCGCAAGCCGCAGGATGAGATCGTGGCCGAGGTTCTGAAGATCACCGAGGGGCACGGTATTGACTGTGTCTTTGACGGCGTGGGAGCGGCCACTTTCGAGGCCGACCTGCAGCTGGCGGCGAGAAAGGCGACCCTCTGCGTCTTCGGCAACGCCAGCGGCGCGGTGCCGCCGGTCGATCCCCTTCGACTTAGTGCCGGGACGCCGGCGAAGAACCTGAAGCTCATGCGGCCTACGCTCTTCGGCTACGTAGTCACCGCCGAGGAATTCCACAAGTACGCGACTGAGCTACTCGGGATGATCGAAAAGGGTATTGTCAAGTTGGAAAAGACAAGCACATACCAGCTCGAGAATGCCAAGCAGGCTCATATTGACCTAGAAAGCCGGAAGACAACCGGGAAGCTCCTGCTGCAGGTTCCCCAGTAGGTAGTTGATGGATTAAGAGACGGCCATTGGGAGGGAATTCCATAGTTGGATCATCATCAGGAAACAACAGTCAAACGAACTTGGCGATGCTGACTGGACATGGAGGAGAACATATCACATAGTACATAAACAAATGATTGTCTGCATTAATAGAATAATCTATCATATGAACCTCATTTGTGTAGCGATATGTTGTTACTGTGACTGACATCCTATGGGTTGAATCACAGTGCACACAGTGAAGCAGTACTGCCTGAGATAGGAACGTGGAACTCAGGCATTCTGAGCTGGCAAGCAGCCAATCAGCTCAAAGCATTTACAGTTAGGCAGGTAAGCTGCTGCCCATATTCAATGGGCAGTTGCTCTGATCCTGATTTTTTGATTGGTACAAAATTAGATGGTGCCAAGCCGGATTTGCCAATTTACAGCCAATCAAAATTCAGTATCAGAGCAATTGCCCATTGGATCTAGGGCCCACAGCCAGACCGCTGTGCAATCAGTAGATGTGGATCCCACCCAGCTGGCCCAGTTTTGGGATATAAATATCTCCCTTCCCTCCCTCCGTCTTGGAATTTCTCTTTCCTTTCCTCTTTAGCTCTTCTTTGCCTTTTGGCTTAGATCAAGTGTAGTATCTGTTCTTTTCAGTTTAATCTCTGAAAGAGATCTAAGGATCTCAATCGTGATTATTCTTATTTTTGCCCTTAGGGTGGTGACCTCTGTGCTTGCACATGCCACCTGCCCACCGTGTCCTTGGTATTACACTGCCTCCAAGTGACGCAACATCATCTTTTCATTACAGACACCAGTTCGCCTGGTGTTGTGAAGAAGAGTGCTTATTTTTTCACCTTGTTTGAGTTGCTGAGAAGGCCTGTCATTATTGTCTGTCAAATGACATTTGAGCCGTATGTTGGCCAAAATGGTGACGATGGACTTGCTGCTGGTGGTGACTGGATTGCATCGCATGGCAGTTTGGAAACTTGCTAGATTACTATGAAAAGGCAGGCCATTGGATCTCGAGATATCTACGTAGTATTAATTGATCCTCATTCGTATGGGCAACTCGTTTTTCGTGACTTGATTCCTCGGTGTTCCCATTGCCATATCGTGGTCTCGTGAACTCGAGGTGACGTCCAACAACCTGCCCATTTGTGAAAACGCTTTCTCAACCTTAAGTCCTCAACTACCTTGCAGATTCGGGCCTTGTCAATCCATCAGACACACATCCAACCACCAAGAGCAAGATAGTCACCATGGCCAGCAACAGCGCCCCTGCCATGATCGATCCCGCCATCTTCCAGTTCCTGCAGTCCCATGCAGAGCAGGATATCGATGTCAACGAGAAGCTTCACCAGATCACGGCCGTTTTGAACCGACAGATCTCGACTGCTCAAGGCTACCTCAGCCGTATTCACTCAACCCCAACCTCCAAAAGTACGTTGGTAATTTTTATATTTGCATTTTCCCGCGTCGGCGCTGCCCTGGTGCTACATTTGTATGACTGACTTTGTTTGCAGTCCAGCCTCTTCTGAACCAGATCGAGAAGGAAGGCATCCAGCCTGCCATTGCGAGCATCCAGGAACTCGGCAAATTTGCCTCCAACTACCCGTACTACAAGTATGGCCTCAAGCAACTGATTTATCTGTATCCAAACCCAGCTAACAGACCGTAGGTACAACCAGAGATGGAGCCGTAGCGTCCAGAACCTCGTCGCAGTCATGTTGGTGACGGCTTGGCTCGGCGGCATGAGCAGCGAATCCCGACCTGGCGAGCAGGGCCGCCTTCTACGAATCGAGGAAGTCGGTGAGATCCTGCAAGGTATGACTCTCCCTCTCCTCGCATTGTCGTCACAATGCTCATACACATACTAAAAATTCCACACAGTCCCCATCAATCTCACTGACCGTGACGAGTTCCATGTCACCATCGAGGAATATATCCTGGCCATGACGGATCTGACCGAGGAGCTCAGTCGCCTTGCTATGAACTCGGTGACTATGGGCGACATCAACCTCACCGTCCGCATCAGCTCGTTCATCAAGGATCTGTTCGCCGGCTTCCAGCTGCTGAACTTGAAGAACGACATTCTGCGCCGCCGAGTCGATGCTGTCAAGTATCACGTCAAGAAGGTTGAGGACGTCATCTACGATCTGTCGCTGCGTAACCTCATCCCCGAAGCCAAGGAGGAGGCTTCGTGAGGGTGTCATTCACGCGGTTATAGTATCTACACACAAATGCCATCTTGCTGACCACGAACGATGATATGAGGCCTTCACTATCTATCGCCTGCCATCATTATAGGGCCCCCGGCAGAATCGGGCACAACAGTCCACCGCATGGTTCCCCCGATCATCCGCATTTGGCGAAATCAAAGCCATGATGGATGACTAGACAGCCTTGCTAGTATCTGGAATAGCCCCCATAGCAACCCAATAGTCAATGAATTATCTGTGAAACAAATTACTGGCCTGTAGCTCTGATAACTGCATCGTCTAACAAACGAGGATACCCCACCTAAAGTTTTCTTAGCAGTAGATGTTCAGCTAGGTACGCTATCGCTATCGCCATGTGACACCATGCTGCTTAGCGGGATGAGCTCCATCATTTCCCGCCAATTGTCATTGGATTGCCTTGTACAGGGTAAGCTCTTGTCCCGACCCTGAAGAGAACCACGATCCATCCCACGCATTGCCGTGTCACTCATTTCGCCCCAATGCCTCTTGTAGATCCTGTCACCATGTCTGCGCCTTCAGGCAAGACTGTCGCCGCTGGTTCGGGGCAGAAAACTGCTTCCACCGAAGATGAAGCCCTGTGCCGTGCCATCCCGACTCTGCAGTCGCCTCTAGCTCAGGCTCTCCGACACGTCCACCTGGCCCTCCTGCTGTCGCTTTTCTATCTGCGTTTTGGTGCGCTGGTCCGAGACCCCGTGTCGACAATGCTCAGCTCCCTTCCCGTAGTCGCGTCTCTCCAGGTCGCCTACGCCGTCATCTGTCTCCCAGCGGCGGGTTCTTCGGCCGCCGTCCAGCCCGCCAAGAAGCTTCGGCCGGGCGAGAAGCGGAAGCTTGTCGCTGATGCCCACGCCCCCAACATCTCGAGTGTATGTTGTCAGCCATTTCTAATCACCAACCAAGCTGCTTCAGACTATGATCAACTAAATAACTTCGTCCGTTTACAGACCGTCGTTGTGGCCCTCGGGCTGTCCATGTTTGCGACCTTTGGACTCCAGATCTTCTTCGTCCTCTTCGGTGCGCCCCTCCTCACACACATCCCGCAAACGGCCCTCTGCTCGCTGCACCTGTCGCTTCTGGGCCTGTTCCCGCTGTTCTACACACACGGAATTTCGACGAACGACTGGCTCGAGATCCTTAGCGCGCGGGCACCGTTCGACGAGGCCTTTGGAGGTTTGGTGGGCGGATGTGTGGGCGCGTGGGCAGGCGCCGTACCCATCCCTCTGGACTGGGATCGCGAGTGGCAGAAGTGGCCCATCACCATCTTGTGCGGCGTGTACGGGGGCTACGTCGTGGGCAAGTTCATCGGGGGCACGCTCGCTTTCGGCAAGAAGTTTGGTGGTTGAAGCGGGTTTACTATTGAGGCTGCCTACTGCTTTTCGTCTGAAGACAGGATGGACATGACCACCGGCGAAGCATGCAAATACTTTGCGAATTTCAAGACCAAGGAGCTGTGGACTACGGTGGGCGCCAGTCTTACATTTGTTTTAGTAGAAGATATGAAATCCAGACCATGACTACAGGTTAGCCGAGGGTGATTACACTGAGATAGCCACATCCTTTCTCGTCGGATCGATGTACGGTCTGCAGGCGCTTGCGCCGAATGCATCGGCTTTGGAGCAACATGCGACCGCCACTCCAGCAAAAAGAGGAGACAGTGGAAGCTGCGCAAGCATCGGCGGTCCCGAGCCAAGACGCAGGTTACGGAGGGCGGCTTGGCTCCGACGCGGTGACCAAGGTTGGCTTCATAAAGTAGCACCACACGGTATATGTTAAATGTACAACGCGTATATAGCCCACGCATGTTAGCAATTATATAACGAAATGATTGGGTTCGATGGGTCAACCATGTCTTGGGAGGGTTGTATGGGCCAGATCTGAGACTTGGCATGCTTCAGCTTCCGCTCGTGATGATCGCCATGAGCAATTAAGCTACTACATCGCATCTCTTCCTCCCCCCAAGTTTCACGATTATTATGTAGACTTTACCACCAATGAAGGATTTCTGACGTACTGCGTGCATGTTCACTTACTCATTTCATCCGATCCAACAATAACACCAGGTTCAGACGTCCGCCCCAGACGCTCCCCACTATCAACCGATCGGGCGAGACAGCTACTACACTAACCCTTCTCCTCCACCTCGCCCAAACCAGAAACAAAAAATTTGCATTATCAATATCTGAGTGGCTGCTTCGGCTTGCGGCAACCGTGGGCAACCAACTTGTAATCTCGTCGGGCGGCGTATTCGCGACTTCTAGACCAACACAATTCATCGACTAGTAGGAGGCGAGGACTTTAGCTCTGGCTATCTTCGCTTATTTCCGAGAGGTCGAACCCAACAGCATAAGACGGCTTTCACGAAATCCCCTTGGTCAGTCGCTCCAATGAAGGAGGGAGAAAGGAGATTATACAAACCCAGAAACAACCATCTATTGTCCTTGCCTGATGATACAGCGACGTCACCCCTCCTTTCGATAGCGGTTGCGAAATAATCATCCGTTGGATTCTCCCGGTCCGTCCCCTGCCTTATCATTCAACTCTCTGGCGGTCCATTTGTCATCCGTTGGCATATTCGTAATTTGTCCGCAAGGTGTCGTCTGCCATAAAGGTCCTTTCCTTGTGCTGGGCAGCGTGTCGAAGGAGACCAGCACTTCTCGTCGCGACACACATCCATCACCCGCTAATATGGCTTCCAAAGAGTCGACACCACTGTTGGCATCCCAGAACAAGCCCGACATGTCTGCCGGTAAGCTCAGTCGGGTCTTTATCTCCCTCATAGGATTTCTTTGTGTGAACCGAATCCCTGGAGAATAGTGGCTAATGCTAGCCGCCCCCTTTCCCAGGAGCCCCGTTCTCGGCAGCCCTGCAAAGGCCTGGCCGCGGCGGCAGCCAAGACGGAGGTGGTGCGGTCAGCCGCCGCCAGCTGCCGCAAGCCATCGCCCACCGCGGCTACAAGATGGCCTACCCGGAGAACAGCATGGCCGCGTTCCGCAGTGCCGTCGAGATCGGCGCACATGCCATTGAGACAGATCTGCACCTGTCGAAAGACGGTATCGTGGTTTTATCGCATGTTCGTGCTCGTCATTTTTGCTTTCTCTTTCTCTTCTTCTCCCCCGTGTGGTGGATTGGGATATGTCCTCCTGGGCCATGCTGTTTGAGAGTAAACGGGGAGCAAACGGAATGACCGGTCAGTTAGTTTTTATGGCGATGAAGACTGACTATGTGACCTGATACCAGGACGGCACTCTGAAGCGATGCTTTGGCGAGGACCGCAAGGTGGCCGATTGCGACTGGAGCTATTTGAGCACACTACGCACTACACGAAAGCCGCATGAGCCAATGCCGCGCCTCGTAGACCTCCTGGAATACTTGGTGCAACCGGGGCAGGAAAACATTTGGATTCTGCTCGATATAAAAGTATGACGCCGCGGTTAATGTTTCGCCATGCTGTCTTTTCTTCGTCAGACTTGAAGCAGAAGTGTTTGCTAACGTAAAGCCTCCTTGCTTCGCCCTGCTACCTAGAAAGATGACGATCCTACCGAGCTTATAAGCCGGGTAGCGGCTACCTTCGCAACCGTGCCGACGACGAAACGGGAATGGAAAGAAAGGATCATCATGGGCTGCTGGGATGTCAGTTTTCTCTATCTATCTTTCTTCGTTGCCCCTTAAGTGGCGGGAACAACCCAGGCCAAGCTAACAGTCTACTACTCCTCCTCGAAAAAGGCCAAATACGCAAGGCTTTGCCAGAAGATTCTCCCCGACTTCCCCCTAGCCCACATCGGCTGGTCCCTGAGCTACGCGCGGGAGCTGCTGGCCGTGCCCAAGATGAACTTCAACATGTTCGTCTACAGCCTGGTCGGCCCCTACGGGACCGATTTCCTCCGGGCCGCCCGCGATGCCGGGCGCTCCGTCTTCGTTTGGACCGTCAACGACGACGACTGGATGCGGTGGAGCATCCGCAAGGGCGTCGACGGCGTCATCACGGACAACCCGGAGCGCTTCCTGCAGCTCTGTAAGGAGTGGCCCGACGACGAGGGCGAGGAGGCGGCCGAGCGGCGGCAGAGGCGGCACTTCCTGAGCCTGCGGCGGCCGAAACCGCTCGTCTTCCTCGTGCTGTTTCGGGTGCTGGCTATGTCGGTCGCCTTGGTGGCTCTCGTCAAGGCCGGGACGCCGCGGCAGCGCGTACAGAAGGCTCTGAGGAGTCAATGATGGATAGGCTCACTCGTGTAGGATATTATGTATGTATAGGATTGAGGTCGTATATAATATAGAGAGATGGAAAGTTGCTACTTGTGGCTTCTTCTATCTGGTCTAGTACTGACTAAGTACACAACATATGGGGATCATATTCGTCGGCACGCTGCAGAAGTTGCGAAAGCTTGTGTATTGTACTCTTGGAATATTATGTATGAAACTAGCTAGAGATACTCTTTTCTGGCTACCGGAATCTTCTCTTTCTTTTTGTAAACCAAGCAAGGGGGAAAAGGACGATGTTGCTTTCAGGGCCAAGACAAGCTTTAAGGGGCATCAGCCAACCCTTTCAAGCGCAATACATTCATTCTCGCCAGAAACGATAAACGACTCCAAGAACCGACAGGGGCACACACAAAAATGTGTCATAAAACCACACAGCACCTGCCAACGCCCCAGTCTGGTATTATGGAAAAACACTCGGAGCCACCAGCCGTAATATATGCCACCTTTGATTCCCAGTCCCAAACGGAGTGCACCCCTTTGCACATAATCCATCCACCAACTCCGACCAAAACATAACAATAAGGTACGAATGACGCGTAATACCTACACTCGTTCATGGGGGATAGACAAAGTTCATGCTCTCATAATACTTCAGACCGGGAAAAGCCCCGGCACCACTCATTCATTAAACCAACGACAAATCCAAGCCGTCCAGCATGAGGGTTTCATGCGCGAACCGCGAGTGATGGTGCAGATTGTTGTTGCTGTTGTTATGATGATGGAAATCGTCGCCGCCGCCTATACCGGCGAACGCTTCGTTGCCGGCACCCACGTCGTCGGACGAAAGGCTCTCGTCGCTGAGGCTGAATACACTCTGGGGCTGATGCCCAACTTGGAGACCGCTCAGATCCCATGCGTCCGGCGACCAGTCGCCGTAGGCCGTCTCGCCGCCTGAGTGTGTTGATTCTGCCTCCTGTAGTGAGATGGCCGGACCTCCGTAGATGGCATCGTACACATTGACCTGCCCGCCGTCCATGGCACCAAGTAATGCTTCCCATTCCGAGGGTGACACGCCGCCCGCAGCACCACGCTTTTCCCCAGTGAAGGGGTTGGGCACGGAATATATGGGCGAAGGTGCCTGGTGTGGCCGAGTCGAAAGATGCGAGGGGTAGGCTTGCGTTTGCTCGTGTGGTGAAACGGGCTGGTGCACAGGCGCAGGGTGGCTGCCCAGCGAAAGGTAGTCGAGATTTGCTTTCGTCTTCTGAGCTGGTGACAACCGCATCATCGATTGCTGAAGATGTGAAATCGAGTAGCGGTGGTCTCGACGGGGAGGCATAGCGTGTTCTTGGTTTGTGCCGTCGAAAGAGGCACGAGAGAGGGGGCGGTAGAAGTCGGGGCGTATGGCGGATGCACTCGGCATAGTCATACGACGAAGCTTCTCTTGCTGTGCAAGCAGATCTGTCTCGCTTACGCTCGCACTCAAGTGGCGTCCAATATTGTGGCTTGATTTCTTCCTGGGAGCAGGAACGCCTGGTGAAGCTCTCAGAGGCGGTGCTGCCATTACTGGGCTGGTGCTCTTGTGAGTGGACAACGGCGTTCCAGCTAGCGGAGGCGGCGAAGTCGTCTTACTTTTTGACGCTTGCTCCTCAAGTGCTATGACCATAGAGGCTATCTTCTTCAGATTCAGGGTCCCAGGTGCCTTGGACTTCTGCAGGATCTTCAGTACACCATTGACGAGTCGAGTGGCGTCTTTCATGAGTTTGCTTTCCTGCTTCAGACCAATGGCCTGGTACAAGAGGGTCATTCCACACAGGACGAGTATGTCCGTCTTATTGAGACAGAAGGAGAAGGACATGCCGCGCTCTTCGAGCAACTGGACGATCTGGATAGTGTGTTTGCTCGACTCCGAGATGGTCATGAGAGACGGGGCGTCCTTGGAGCCCAGATTGGTACCGATAGCGGGCCGGTGGATCAGGATACGCGTATGGTAGTAGGCGAGGGCCTATCAAAAGTCAGATCGAACCTCATCGGGTTGAGTCAGTATGGACTTACAAGAATTGGGGAACGGCTTCCGGTGACATCCGTGGACGGTTTGTCCTGAGCAAAGGTAAGCTTCAGGTGAGTTGGCAGGTCCTCGCTCCACTCGCACAACTCGGCATCGAGAGCAGCGATCTGTTGCAGAGAAAGTTCGTAAGATGTCGAGGCGGGATAATTCTTGCCCAAGACCTTGGCCAGGATCCGCGACAGCCTAAATAGTGCAAGGGCGCTCGAGATCCTGGTATACTCTCCGGGTAGAGTAGGCTGGAACCCCTTTTCCGTAACATACTCGTCGTCACAATCGGACGGGAGCTCTGTATGGATATCTTCCTCCCGCAGGACCTTGGGCAATCCGAGCATAGCAGCAGAGAAACTGCGGGATATAGTCAGTCATGGCCGCTCGGGTTTCATACAAGTGTATAGTGGTGGAAGATACTTACCAGTCCAGCGCGTACAGGGTCCAGAAGACCTTCTTTCGGGTTTCGATAGTCAAAGCGCCAAAAGAGAAGCGCTTTTGGCTCTGATGCAATCCCAATCGATGTGATAAGGCCACGGCCACGCCCTTGTAGTGTACTAAGCGCTTGTAGTCTGCCCTTATGCTGCAGTATATCAGAGCAAGCACCAAGCACTGCAACGTGTTCATAGTGTTTTCCATGAGGATGGCATCGAGGGCCTTTTGCCACTGGTCCTCGCAAGCAGCGATCTGTTCGTAGTCGGGCGATTCGCTCGACAATGAAGCAATGCCGAAGACGAGGTAGAGCTGAGCAATCTTGTAGTTGCTCTTGACTTTGTCGGCATCGGCGGAGAAATCCTCGTACAGACGAAGGAAAGTAGGCTTGTGCAGTACAGGGAAGAGTGGCGCCCACTCCTGGAAGTATACATTGACGCAACGATCAGTGAACAACCTCGGTGGAATCCGCAATGCTGAGGCCGGCTCATTCGTGGTCAATGGTGCACAGCCTTGTATATGGAGGAATGCCTCCGGGTTGAAGTCGGAGCAAGACTTTCCATTCTCCTGGAGCCTGCGCTTGAGTGTTTCTGCACACAGGTTAGATTATGACTTTGCACGGCCCACCTCAATATCACTTACCAATGAATGAACGACCACTTGATGGTCCCATAAAGTAAGAGTCTGAGTTCTCAACGCCGAGCAACAGCGGCGATGCTTGTACCCGGAAAGTGTCCTCTTTGACTGGCGGCCCCTGGTCCTTCCTGGATGCTGCTGTGGATGATGGCGTGCTAGGGGATTCTGAGACGCGGCGATGCTGATGGCCATGCATCTTGGACAGCATATCGATCTTCTCATCCTTCTCGTCTAGCAGGTCCTTAAGCTCTCGGTTCTCGGCCTCTAACGCCCTAACACGCTCCTCAAGCGACTCGGTGTAGCCGCGAGGAAAGGCACGACGACTGAGTTTGTCGCTGGTACGACACTCAAACCCTACGTTGGCACATTGCGAACAGGTCGGCCGAATGCCGTCGCACCGGATCTTCTTGGACCTACAGCGGTCACAGGCCTGAGCGATGCGGCTTTGCGAGCTGGTGCCCACCTTGATCACCTTCATAGGCAGGATTCCAGGCATGATGGCGACGTCCTGAATGAGACAAGGGCTCGAATGATTGTGGCCTTGCTTGTGATATAGCAGCTTGGCGATGATTTCATCCCCTTTGACGTAGTCCAGTGGTGAGGGTGAAACGCGGTTCTCGCGTGAGTTGGCTCCACTACGGCCTATCGGGCCTTCTCCTGCCCGTGGGACTGCGCGCTCAGGATGACGAGATATTAAGTGGTAGTAGTATATTGGTATGCGTATAACTGAGTAGTATTCTCCAGACAGTCTCTGATCAACGGAACGGCTCAGGGATAAGGGGGTGCGTTGCTTGGCACGACAAGAATAGTATTGATATATAAAGGAGCAAGGAGTATGTAAGAAAAACACCAGATGAAAGAGAGGGAAAAGGGAGATGAGAGTCGGTATGGACGAGAATGGAGAATCGTGGGTGAGTGTGGAGAAGATTAAGGGAAACGGAACAGCGGAGCCCAGCGGATCCTCCGTCCTCGTCCCCCCCTCCCCCCCCCCCTCCTCAGCTGCGCAGCCTACCAATAGCGCCGTCGAGAAAAATCTGGGGTGGACAAGGGTGCTGGGGTAGGCAGGAGTAGACGAGTGCTGACGAGGATACATAGGAGAAGTGATTATCGACGAGGATGATGAAAAAAACAACATGGTTCTCGTCATTGCTCCGTTCCAACACGCCTACCCCGGGTGGGGTTGACTGGGCAGTAGACTGGCTGACTGGGGGTCGCACACATCATCCCCGCCCACACTCGCTTCTCGCCAATCACCGACGATGCGAATCAAAGGCTTTGGCTCCGAACGACCGGTACTACGGCCAGTACGCAACGACACCGTCGTCCTGGTCATGCTGGCTCCAAATCCAGACTGGTCCTTCCAGATCACCATCGTGCCATCCCGGTCGCCCTCACAGTTTCTGGTAAGCCCTTGGGTAGTGTGACAGTAGTGTCGTCGTAGCCTAGTCTGAAGAAGTACATGGCCTCTCTTCTCCATCCTCCTCTCGTGTGTGTGTACTACCTCGAATGCCCACCCAATCATGGCGTCTGGGGTAACACGCAAGAGTCAGTCGTCGGGTGTTTGCGCGTACGGAAGGGGACAAGGAGCGAGCGAGCGAGAGGGAGAGTCGCGATGTTGGATTTATTAGTATGCCAAGCGCTGTAGGTCAGCAGACGGCTGCTTTGCTTCGACTTGGCCATGGGTGCCTGCCAGTCTAGCAGCTGCACTAAGCCCCGACTTTCGCAGGCCGGTAACCGGACTAGCGAAGGCCTAAAACAGCGGTCCCCAATGCCTTATTTTGTGCTTTATTTCTCCCTGGACGGGTCAAAACGGACAGAAGAACGGGGATCTCAGCCTGGCTTCCAAGAAACATGCCCGATAGCCGACCACTGCCAGCAGCCAGCCAGCCTGCCCAATACGTACGATGGAGTAATGATGGACGATCTGCCCATGACGTATCGCATACGATTTAGTGGTACTGGATTGTGATATGTGGCGATTCCTTGTCTCATGCTAATCCTTATACGATGCCTGTAATAGCTAGCTGGCTGTACAAGGTTACCAAAGGAACGGGTTTGGCCAAGTACATACTGTAGGTAGACAACATTGCGTGTTCTGACTCGAGCAGTTGCACTCCTTACGAATTGAAACATCAAGTAGGCCGGGGATTCGGGTCAATCTGTGAGTCGAGGTGGTCGAGGTTGCATGATTCCATATACCACGTGGAACTTGTCCGAGGTCCTTCTCCAAGGACAACCCCCCTGGTTGTGTTTGATACGCCTTCTTAGGCAGATCCCGGGGATGTCATAGGCCTGTAGCTTTTACCACTACTATAGCGTCGCTTAGCCAGCCAAGCTGCCCTGGGGAACATGGTGATAGGAGGCCTTGACTGCCTAGACTACCGAAATCCTGGGGTCGGTCACCGTCTAATTGTGTTGATACATAGATCTTCCCTAGTAATTATCGTGCTCGCTCATGGTGCTTGGTTGTTCAGACATGGCATTTGCAGTGGCGCAATGGGGTTGATCTGCACCCTGTTCAAGCATTGTGCTCAAAAGGCGCCCTGCATCTGCAAGTGACTGGAGACCCTCAGACCCTGTCAGCCTGTATGGTTGGCAGCTGCTGTGAGACATGAACGGCTCTGATTGGGCTGGCAGTCATACCCCTCAGCACTTTGCTTTTGATATTCATCTTTGAGGTTCTCTGCACTTTCTGTTGAGCGTAGCAGAATACATGAGTCGGTTTGATTGGCAGACAATCAGATAACCAAGTGATCCCTGTATGCCTGCCTCAGTGCTTCTTATATTTCGGCAATAGGACGAAATCGACCAAATCGAGCACCCTTCTTTGGATTGTGCTCCCCGGGACCCGTTATGACCGAGATGCGCCCTCGGGGCTGCTGGTAGAATACGATGTACCCGGGCCAGCTGGATAAATCCATTCAAAGGCGCCACCTCATGGCACAAGGATCATCTGGAAATCAAAATCAAAAGTGAAGCATACCTAACTTAGTATAGATCAGATGCTGGCCAGTCCAACCAGCACCGCCAGGGGCCAATCTGCCGTGTGCTGGCCAATTTGAATTGGCATGGCGACTCCGGGGTTTTAAATGACTTTGTAAATGAGACGGCCAGGCTGAAGTTGTTTTTCAGGAGTAGCTAGAGCACAGGATGGCGCGTCTCCAGAAACGGGGCTGACTACGAGTATCGGAAGTCCCACATCTCTCCAGCTTCACCGTGCTATTTTCCCATTCCCATTGTTTTATTACAACATATGCTTGAGCTGTCACTGTCCCTTGTTTTAGTATTAGGCAACTGAGCACGTGCTCGTATGAAGTGTTTGTTTCACTTGAGCGGAAACGAACTCTCCGTAGGTGGGTAGCCGTAGTAACACATGTACACCGTCGCGACTGTAACTGTTGCATAAATCAGGCGAACCTGTCCTGACTGCGCATCTTTCCTAAGTAGCATGGCCGACCAATCAGCTAAAGTCTTCGTTATCATCTTCATTAACGGTCACCTGCGGGCGGTCTTCGTCGTTTGGGGTAGGTTCCATCGACCCGAGATAGGCAAGCACACTATCGTCTGAAAAGAGCTCGTCTCTCTATACCACACAACCTATTATTAGCAGCGGACTCGTGGAAGCATCGTTTTAAGTTGTTTGCGTATACACGAAATAGACTTACCTGGCTTTCCAGCTTGCCTATCATCCTCTCTAGGAGGTCTTGTTCGACTTCTCTTAGATGTGCTGTAGTCCGGACAATGTCCTCCCGTGGTGGGTCAGAGTATTTACTGCTGCTGACGGGAATGCTCAATTCTTCGAGTTGTTGTTGGAGCCTTTCGAGTACAACAGTGACGACTCTTAGTTCAAAGATTTTGTTTAGTTCGTGGCTTTCTATCAAACTCTTCAGGTCGTGCGAACGATCTGTTGCATCGTCATCTTGCCAGTAGAGTTTCAGTTCTTGAGACCCATCAGTCTCCTGCACGACAGCAAAATTCAGACCGTCCTCCTCATTCAAGCACATCAGATAGGCAAAGGGGCAACTCCAGCTAGGAACGCCATCCTCGCCATCTGTGACCTGGATCGTGGGTGGTGCCCTGAATATATGCATCTTGGCCTTTGCAAGAGGGTCATCTTCCATGGGTTCCAGAGGCAGGACTAGTTTTCCTGCTTGACAATTCGGGTCGACGAAGCCGTAATTAAATAGCATCTCCGCTGCTGACTTTCCTTGCCCGTAGTCTATCGTGAATTCTTGGCCTTTGGAAATGCTAACGCCATCTCTGAGGACAATAGTGACTTGGTCTTGGGTGACTTCTTCGAAGCGAGCAGTGGCCTGAGCAGAGTGGTTGGCCAAGTCTAGGCATGGCACCATGGACTCGCCAGATGACGGTAGCTCTAAAGACCGCGATCTGTATATGGCATCAAGCAAGACCCAATCATGGATAGTGACCCGTTCCTCTGCCCACACATTGTCATACCAAAAGCGGAGGTCGTCTGATTTTGCTTTGATCGCATCAAACTCTCGGGTGAGAGCAGAGAGCTTCGCGGAGACAGCACTCTGATACACTGTTAGAGAGCAATACGTAGTTGGCTTCTAGGTGGACTAGGTCTTACTTCGAGGGAGGTTCCCTGTAAATATGCGCGCTCGGCTTCTGCCCACGTCGTGGGCACAGGTATCTGGCTTGGTAAAAGACCGACGTACTGGGTCCAGGGAGAGACGACACCTTGAACATCGGGAAAATCGGGAGATGATAATATCATTTGCATCAACAAATATAGCAATATGTTGGCTCTATGTGACTGTGACTGGTCAGGAGCCAGACTTACACGCGCCAAGTGAGGGGCAACGACTGACCTGATGGCCGATTTTCTCCAGAAGATCTCGGAAGTTCTGGTCAACTTTGGCATAATCTTCGACTGCTTGTGCCGACAAGACCAAGTCGTGTGGTATCTCGAGCACTGCGTCGGCTCCGCCAGGCGGCAAGTCTGCCTCGGCGACTAAGCCATTTCCGCGGCCCGCAACTTGCTCGATCTTAACATTGCGGAATTTGACATCGTTGAGAGCACACCAAGCTGGCAGGTCTTGCAAGGGGAACACGGCCCTGCGCATGTTAGATATAGGGATGTCGTATGTAATAGCGTTGGGATGCGTTAAAATCGAATGACTGCTTTTGATTATTGATTACATACTTGAAGCCGATGGAAAAGGACCCCGCCATGGATGATTTAATGATACGATAACCAAGGAAGAACCCCACCATCCAAAAAGTTATCCCACTACCTACGGAATACTGCCCAAGATCAACAACGAAACGACGGCGAATCCGAAGCCTGCAGAGCAAACCAAGCAAGCCAAGAATCAAAGCACCCAATACTTCGTTGCGCCATGGCTCGCGATCCATTGATCGCTCTTGTTGGCAAGCCATCGGCCGGCAAGAGTACCACTCTGAACAGCTTAACCGATGCGACTTCCAAAGTTGGTGGGTAGATCCCAAAGCCACCACCGCAACGCGAACGACGCCCACTGATATATATTCTTACCGCGAGACAGGCAATTACCCGTACGGAGACCCCTGATGCCTCTGGTATACACGGTGTGCGCTGGCATGTTGGAGCTGTTTGTTGATTTTTCCCTTCCAGATTCACCACCATCGACCCCCAAAGAGCCATCGGTTACCTCCAAATAGACTGCGCCTGCGCCAGGTTCAATGTGTCGGATAAGTGCAAGCCCAACTACGGCGGCTGCATCGATGGCCGGCGCTCGGTCCCTATAGAGCTGCTCGACGTCGCGGGACTCGTCCCGGGCGCGCACGAAGGCAAAGGATTGGGCAACAAGTTTCTTGACGATCTCCGACATGCCGACGCCCTGGTCCACGTCGTGGACGCGAGCGGGAGGACGAACGCCGAGGGCGAGAACACCAGAGGCTATGATCCGTCGCAGGATATAGCCTGGTTGCGGAGCGAGATCGTCGCCTGGATTAAGGGGAACTTGTACCAGCGCTGGGGATCCATCAAGAGAAGGCATGTTGCGGTGAAAGCGGCAGCGGTGGACACCCTGCAAGCCCAATTCTCCGGGTACGGTGCCACTACACAATTGGTCGCGCGTACCTTGGACAAGCTAGCTTTGAAAGAGCCTCTCGAGCACTGGACAGAGGAGACGGTGGATCGCGTCGTTGCCGCGTTTACGGACGAGAAGTTTCCGACCGTGATAGCGCTCAACAAGATCGACGATCCGGACGCCTATACAAATCTCATGAAGATCACCAAGATGTACAAGAACAGCCTAGTGGTCCCTTGCTCGGCAAGAGCCGAGCTGTTCTTAAGAAAAATGGCGAAGCAGGGCTACGTCCAGTACGTCGAAGGTAGCGACTCCGTATGGACAAGGCAAGATCTCATTGACGATGGCGACCCCGAAGGTGGCGGTCTCAAGGAGATGGACGAGAAGAACAAAGAGATCATTGATGAGTATAAGGATATGATATTATACCGATATAACTCTACGGGTGTGGTGGAAGTGCTGTCGGCAGCGGCGAAACTATTGGGTCTTGTCCCCATCTTCCCCGTGCGAAGTACGGCTACGTTCAGCTCAGGGTCTGACGCGAAGGCCGTGTTCCGCGACTGTGTGTTGGTGAAGAGGAATAGTACGGTGGGTGAGGTGGCGAAGAAGGTAATGGGTGATGTGACAATAGCCTATGTAGAAGGAGTCGGCGGGACTCGTGTCTCAGAAGACGACATAGTGTCAGTCGGCAAGCATGATGTAAGTCCCTCTGCAGCCATCCGATCTCCCCTTGGATTACCAACTAACTGCTCTCAGGTTCTATCATTCAAGGTTGGGCGGACATAGGCTGGCTCTATTGAGAAGGGGCCGGCTATAATAGAATGATAGACTGCTTAATAGACTTGCTTTTCCTGCTATAAGGATATTTGCACAATTATCGTGACATATGGATCTGATGATGCATTGTAGCTTACTTGATGAGTATAACGAGAGGATTGAAGTTAACAATATGATTGATGAAGCGGACCCCGGCTACTGCGGAGGTAATCTCTAGGAGCAGACAGGGAGCAACCGGACACTCCATAAGCTGCTGCCGTGAGGCCAACGTTAACAACCACCATTGGATCGGATTTTCCAAAACTCATCATTCCTACATTCATTCACTGTGAAACAAAAGACAGCCTTCTGTCTACCTTACATATACACAATGGCGTGGTCACCACCCTTACCACTCCCGAGATACCTTTACAAGATTATCCCCGCCGCTCCGCCCTCTCCGATCCCGGAGACCTACCCACCCTCCGATCTCGACAAACAAGATGGCTTCATCCACCTCAGTAACGCAGAGCAAGTCAGTCAAACACAGTAAAAGCATGCTAAAAAGAAGATATTGGTATTCTGTATTTATATGTAGAAGCAAACAAAAGCACGAAGCTTTACTAACGCAAACGTCATGCAAATGACAGGTACCGAAGATAGCTGGCATGTTCTTTGCCCAAGCCGCCAGCCTCTGGGTGCTCAAACTGCGCTTCAGTCCCCAGCTCGTCGAGAAGACGCGTTGGGAGGGTCCCATGGACGGCTGTGCGCATCTCTACGTGGACTTTGGGGCGGCCGACGTGGAGGATGCCAAACAGTTCTCTCGCTCCGGGGATGGTGGTGAGTCGTGGGCCACGACAATGACGACGATGACGCAGGGGGATGGTGAACACGCGTGGCTCGAGTAAACAACGTGAAAGACGAAATATGTTATCTGTTATGCAAATGATGCTATCACATGTGGGCATTGAAGCACTGGCTACCTAATATCGGCTGGTATCTTCATCGCATTTCTTTGCTCATGTGTTATGTAAGAGCGTCAATGGAATTTACAAAAATCACATATGTCATCTCATTTAGTTGCCAATTATCCCATTATCCCATTCCTAGAACGAAATGGAGGTTTACGAGAACAGTTGTTGATTGTTTGCCCGTCTCTAAGGAGCTAACCTGTGAATTTCATGTGCCCCCAACCTTCAAGATGTGACTCTGCTCAGTTTGCTTTACCCTTCTTTCCAGGGATGGACCAGGCTTCTGAATCTGACGGGGGCTGAATAACTCCATCGACGATGGTCCATCCCCTCCTCTTCCGGTCTTCCCATTCCGTCTTTACTTTGAGCTTTACAAGATCACCTGCTGCTCTAGCATCTTCTGCACTATCATGTCCTTGCATCTTGTCTGGATCATCGACTTGAATCTTACGATCCAACATGGCCTCCATCAAGTACTTGAGGCTGTTGCGGATCGGCAGTCCTCTCTTGTGGGGGTAAAGCAGAACTGTATCGACGACTGTGGGATGAACGACTCGAAGGGCAGTCAGATCATTCTCTGCACCGTGGGCAATGACTGGGGTGTCAGGCGAGATCAACGAGAAAAACAGGTCGCGAGCAGCCTGCGGTGATGAAACGAGCTTGAGCTTCCGCCGGGGTGGCGAGTCGGGATCAGTCGAGGGCACCATAGTAGGCCGGTGATCATCTCCAGGCTTCCATCTCTCTGCTTCTGCTAGGTCCTCCGGACGTACTCCTGAATATCGAGTGTTTAGGTCAATGTATTCTCCGACGGGTAGGACGAGCACATCGAGAAGCTCCTCTCCAGCAGGCCACGACACAGCAGTGATACGGATCAGTTCCATACCGTAAACTGTATACCCCATTTCGCAGTCGAAGCTGACTGCTCTGTCCTTGGGCACGTTAGGGTTGGGAGGTGTCTCAACGAAGTTCACCACACTTGCCAATCTAGCAGGATCTGTTGACTTAAAGACGTGGTTGTCGGAAGTAGTGCACCCGTTGGTGTCTCCAAAGCTCTGGTGGCAGCATCGATACGTCCTCGTTCTCTCAGTGACCCGGTCGCCGGGGGTCCTGTCGAGATAATACGCCTTCCCTGGATGATGGACACAAGGGCCGTTTGATGCTAGAGCCCCGTCTTCTTCGCGACGACCAGGAAATACAGCAAATCTTCTTGCGCATCGGTCACAGACCTCAAAGTTTCCCGAAGCCTCCACTGCCTTTTTGGCCTTCTCGATATCTCCATCCGTCGGGACCGTAGCGATGTAGCCGAAATGTTGCAACGTCACGAGATCGATGGATAGACGGTGGAGGAAGTCGACCTCTTGTTCTGGCGTGAGACCAGTCTCGATGGGTTTTGGTGGTGGCTTGGGCTCCTCGCCAGTGCCGTATTCTTTCTTTATTGATGCCAGCCGCTCCTCCTTCCACTGGGCGAGCTTCATCTTCTTGTAGTGCATGATGCGGTTCTTGAAGGCGTTATTGTAAATGGTCAGTTTTTTGACAGCGTAATGCTCCTCCTCGTCTAGAGCTTTCACGATGAGCTCCTGATCAGAAAGGATTAAGGCAGCCTCAGGGCCTTGGCCCTTGGTCTCCTTCTTGAGCTCTGTGTTAAGCCTGGCGTAGTTCTCATGGAGTAGCTTCAGGAGCTTATTGCGCATGTCATGCTTGGCAGGTGCTTTCCCAAGGTGGCGAGCATTCAGAGTCTCTGTTTTCTTCGGCACAGCAGCAATTGCTGGCTTGGAGTCCTTCGTCTTCTGGGTATCCAGGGCCTTATGCTTCAAGGGTGGGGGGGAGGCCTGTACCTGGGGTTTGGGTGTCTTTTCGGGGGTAGCTGCCTTTTCAGCCTGACTGGCAACCTTCAGTCGTTTTCTAGGCGATTCCTGGTTGGTGGAAGTTGCTAATGAGACCTCAGAAGCCCCGGTGTCTGCAGGAATGGTGTTGTCGTGAATTGGTTTGGCTTGGGCATCGTCTTCATGCTTGAACAAGCACTGGAATGCTGTGCAACTCTTTCCGGCTGGGCAAGGTAGGCTCTTTAGCATGCCCAGGGAGGAAGCCATGATGACGAGGGTGACGAGGGTGACGATGGCGATTGTGATTGCAATGATGGCAAACATTCAGTCATTCAGTCTCCCAAAGTGCACGGAGGCGGTCATCAACTGGGTAAACCGTAAATGAGCCACCAGGATTGAATGCTGTCACCGCAGTAGTAGTCAAGACCAGGTTTACTCCCGTGGTCTGAACACCGAATAAGCACCTATACCTGTGCCCGTTTACTCAAGAAAACTGAGAACCAAATCCGAATAGCCACCCGCATGAACGAGACGAACGTTGAGGGTAGGAGACCTGACCTCTCTGCCCAGGCCGTGCAGCTTACGAAACCGAACCAAGAACTCTCTGGACGGACTTCTTAATTGTTCCAAGGGCATCTGCAATTGCCTCGTCGACTTCAGGGTGATCAAGTTGCGAAAACACCAAGAACGCGAGTCTGCGTGGACGTCTAGATGCGCTTCGTACTTTGTTGTTCCCAGCACTGTGATTGGAACACGGAGGTAGACTTGGCCAGACTGGAATGTGAGACCATGCGAGCTGTTAACCTACCTTACGTTATTTGCAGCGAATTGACACCGTATTCTCACACTGTACTGGAAACGATCACCCAAAACGTCGCAATGCCATTTGGACTTGGTCTGTATATCTGCATTTATTTGGCCTGCAGCTTACATGTAGGGTAGAAAGCGATAGTATGTAGCAAAGAGGTGTTGTCCATGGAAGAAGGTTCGAGGTTCTTGCTTGCTCCTGTTACCTGCCAAGCTGCGCACCCTTCCAGGCCAGGTAACTACAGGTGCCCTTAGCTATACCAATAGAACAGAGAGAAGCTCCATAGTGGGCATACTGATCTACCATTGAATTATATAACAGGATTGGCGATATACAATGAGCAGGCATATCCGGCACGCCCATCGAGCCATCCGCATGGAATCTGCTGAATATCTTATCTCCGGCCATATTTCTACACGCCGATCTAGAGTCCAGTATTGTTGACAGGGCGTGACATCAGCACTCACGGTAAAACGTAAAACTGCCGGGGGGCTCCACCCATAACCAATGTAGGAATAAATATCCCCGCCAACGTTGGAGGGGCTTAGAAGATAGCTTAGTTCATGCCGATATCGAGCAAGACTTCTGGCCCGAACTCAACCTGTATCCGATCCCTTTCATATAAAAAACTGCTTCCTGGTCGATTTTGAATCGTCATAACCGTCAACATCTACACCGAGAACATCTACCACTATCAAGTTCAATAACAATGGCTGATACCGTTGGCAAGGTACGATCACATCCCCCTCTGAGAGAACTTACCCCGGGGGCTGGCCGGGAGGGGTAGCTCGCGGTAGCTGGAGAGGAGAGAGAGAGCTCCAAACAAGCTAACTTTGTCACGTTCACGACCAACAGCCCATCAAGTGCCAGGCCGCCGTCGCCTGGGAGGCAGGCAAGGACCTGAGCATTGAAGAGATCGAGGTGGCACCGCCGCAAGCCCACGAAGTCCGTATTCAGATTCACTACACTGGTGTCTGTCATACAGGTGCGTATATCCAAACATCTAGCAATCCCGAACCATCTCCGAACTGCGAGCTGAGCGGAGTCCTTCGTTTAACTAGATGCGTACACGTTATCCGGCAAGGACCCCGAGGGCGCATTCCCATTGTCCTGGGCCACGAAGGTGCCGGTATCGTCGAGTCTGTTGGTGAAGGGGTTACCAACGTCAAGCCTGGCGACCACGTTGTCGCTCTTTAGTACGTCGGCCTACTTACTACTGCTACTGCTGCCAAGCATGGAAGGTTGCTATGCCGTCGCCGTCCTTTTCCACTAACGCTTTGTGATACAGCACCCCGGAATGCAAGGAGTGCAAGTTCTGTAAGTCGGGCAAGACCAACCTGTGTGGCAAGATCCGAGCCACCCAGGGTAAGGGTGTCATGCCCGATGGCACCTCCCGATTCACCTGCAAGGGCAAGAAGCTCTTGCACTTCATGGGCACCTCCACCTTCTCTCAGTATACAGTCGTAGCGGATATCTCCGTAGTAGCGGTCCAGCAGGATGCTCCCATGGACCGAACCTGCTTGCTTGGTTGCGGAATCACCACCGGTTACGGCGCTGCGCGAATCACCGCCAACGTCGAGGAGGGATCCAACGTTGCCGTCTTCGGTGCTGGCTGTGTTGGCTTGTCAGTAGTCCAGGGCGCAGTGACGCAAAAAGCCGGAAAGATCATCGTCGTCGACGTCAACCCGACCAAGGAGGAGTGGTCAAAGAAGTTTGGCGCCACCGACTTTGTGAACCCCAGCAAGCTGGAGGGACAGACCATCGTTGAGAAGCTCATCGAGATGACCGACGGCGGTTGCGATTACACCTTTGACTGCACTGGAAACGTAGGCGTCATGCGGGCAGCTCTTGAGGCATCCCACAAGGGCTGGGGTCAGAGCATCATCATCGGTGTTGCTGCCGCTGGCCAGGAGATTGCCACTCGCCGTAAGTAAAACCTGCATATATCTCCATTGTAGCCGTCGCTAACAACCACATAGCCTTCCAATTGGTCACGGGTCGTGTCTGGAAGGGATGCGCATTCGGTGGTGTCAAGGGCCGATCTCAGCTTCCTGACCTCGTCCAAGACTACTTGGGTGGTAAGCTGAAGGTCGACGAGTTCATCACGCACCGAGAGAACCTCAAAGACATCAACACCGCATTCGAGCAGATGAAGGCAGGAGACTGCATTCGATGTGTGGTGACGATGAAGGAGTAAAGGAGTGCGGAAGCAAGTAGGCTTATGAGATTGGTTGACTTGGTGAATGTACATAGATGATATGATGATCTACCTACGGTCTGAAGCACCCGGATAGCCAAATTGAGTCAGGTCAGCCATATATCCAGCCAAATGCGACGCGTGCATGCGTTTACTTCAGCGTTCGTGAATATCATTGGACTACTCGTCAGCCTCGATGTGGATATGTGGAATGCCGTGTCGTAGACTCTCGATGCGGCCATATAGGCTTCATCCTGTCTCCCCATATGTAACCCCACTAGTTTACATCATCACTTGTACTCATAGCTGGCGTTTTCCTCTTACTGAGAGACCAATGAGGATATTGCCGGCCTGGTCGGTGGAACCGTGGAACCGTACATTTGAGCGCAATCGCCTCTCATGGACATGATGTTCCAATGAGCCATACCGTATGCGTGACTACCTACCGAGTCTTGGGTCGCCGGCAAGCCCGGTAGAGCTGTGTACCTCTCGCGAGGCATGCGCCGGATTAGGCATATTGAGTGATTTGTACAACGGGATGCACGCCGTTGGTGTTGTCATGCTTACGGTGTTTTGACGTTTCCGCCATGTAGCAGGAAGATTGCTTACCTCAGAAATGAGAGTTGACGGACGGTGCGTGCACGGCACTGCACGTCGCTCGCAATGAGTAATTAGTGAGACCCGGATGTTGTTGTCCAAGTCGTACACATGAATTGGCTGAACTCTGGCTGCATCGCTAGCCGCATGTCGCACCGATTCACTGCTGGCTGTTGTGGTTGTGTGGCACGCATTGGGTCGGAGACGGACAAAAGACAATTGTTGCCCACATGATGGAAGTGGAAGCCAGCTCTCAACCGAGAATAGCGCCACAGGGCAAGGTTGAGAAGGTAGCGCATTTGGCTGACGGATGGCTTTACTGATTAATCTCTAAGTTGCGCATGTACGTCGAGCAAGGCAATCCCTCGCGATAGAGGGAGCCGACTAGGGGCCGCATGCTTCATCAGTCGTGGCTAGCTCATGAGGTTTCGCATGTGCATATGCAGCGGCATGAATTACCATCACTGCAAGCCAGAGTCAAGTACATGTAGTGAGTAGGTCGGGAGATGGAGAGGCCTCTGAACGCATCGTCATCCGGAGTAAGCGTAGCCCGTCTTCGACGACTGATGGTGCGGACAACCCGCTTTGATGGATGGGCTGTTGTTGTTATCCACCTGCATATCTACGTTTTTGTAACGAGCTACATACGGCATGGCGATGATCTAGTCCGACCCAAGAGAATCGGATCAAAACAACGATATCTGACACAATCTGGCATCCGTGACTGGCGTGACCAACTGCCAACTTCATTTTAAGGAACGGTTATCTCGCGAAGCTTTGGATAAATCGGCATTTCGGAAACGCCCCTTTGTCGGATAAGCCTTGTTCTCACTTCAACACCTCCGTTGGACAAAATGGACACGATCGTCCGGTTCGAGGTCGATCTGTGGACTTTAATTAGAGCCACGATGTTACGAGTCAACCGCCTGGTTTAGCGCCTCTATGCCAATAGTCGACCACGTCTCATGCAGCCAGGGGTGTCCGCTGTACACTTGCTGCAAAGCCATACAGAAGCTAGGTAGCTGGGTTGTTAGATTTCCTGGAGACACAAGTCTGATCGGAGGCGTATATATGCCCAACTGCCAAGTGCTTGTGATGTACTCTTGTGCTCTTACAGCCTAGTGGCACGGCATGGACGGTTAGCATCTCCAACGGAAGCCGGCCGGGCAAAGGACGAGACGGCCGGTCGAGACTTTACCGAAGTCAACAAAGAGGAATGAATACGACCAAAGCAAATTTCGATAACCCTCTTCCATCAGCCCGGGAAATGGCCTAATAACTACCCGCAAGACTACGATTGATACATACATGCAGTAGACACAACACGACGTTTGGGCAGACCTGCCTTTCTCGGGTGTAAGAGTTGGAGTTAGCCTGGGGTCTGAGATTGAGACCGTATCTCCTCTTCTCATGCCACCGAATAAACCGCATTAGCGGCGGCCTGGGCGGTGCGTGTCGCATTGGACTATATACACGTCCCCATAGGTGCATTAATAAACAACTGGATTGCCAATCTACTAACTGAGTCCTTTGCTATATGATAATTCTCGCAAAGAAGGGCCTTGCTTTTGGATGATTGGAAGGAATAGGCTAACCAAGCGACCACCCAAGGCTACATACATTACATGCCTTTGCCTTAGGCTGTCCACCTACTGCTTTCCGGGCCTGAAATGCCTAATGACAGATCAGATGGACGCTGAGAGAGAGACATCGAGGCAAATCAATAGGCAATTATTCATGATATGAGAGCGCTGTTTCGCCTCTCCGCCTCACTAGCCCGGCAGGCTAGCCGACAAATTGTATACCCGCCAAGACAGCCTGGAGCTGATGGATTCGCAAGGAATGACTGACAGCGCCGGAACCTCGTAAATTGTAATACAGCACGACAATTGCGTTTGCCTACTTGAGAAGGCAGGCACTTAACCTGCCCTGCCGGAGAAAGCCTTCCAGTTTCTACCTATATACTGTATGCTGTTGTCAAATTTGCCAAACTCGAAACATCCTGTCCCAGTTTCACCAGAGACCCCCAGTATAACCGATGGCGCTTGTTATTGTTCTCAGACCTCATCTACTCCTCGGATTGACCGAGCCGATCAAACCAAGCCAATCTGGACGCAACTGACCCGGCGTCCTTCGAGAAGAAAGGAAGAAACAAGTTTCATGGCCTAGGGAATGTCCTCGAGACAAAGCGGCAGCTGGTCAGCTTTGTGCCGGAACGGTGGTCTACATGCTTTGCTGTTGCATACCCCAAAATTCCAGTCGATATGTACATATATTTGCGACTGATGTTCATTTGCTAATCCGGAATATGCCTAAAGCATTCTGCATAGGCTACTTGCACCCCCTCGTCCGGTCAGCCCAACGGCGACCAATCTGTCCATACATGTACATGTCCACGCATATCGAGTACAGCCTACGACGGCTTAGTAAATGCTCCGGTGCATGTATGTCACGAGTAAAGAGTTTTTTTTTTGAATTGCATCGACTGCTACGTGGATGATGTATGTAAGGTAAGGTAAGGTCGGAATTATCCACTGGTCCCCTTAGATCCATTGAACAGAATCATCCCAAATCCAAGAATTCCATGCCCACCCAGCATCGATTTATATGGAGCCGCCTTCGATCCACTTGACTTCAAGACAGACAGACATGATACATCCATCATCAATTCATTGATTGGAGCATGCGCAGCGAAGCACTAGGTTACTGATACATGGCATACCCATACCGACTTTTATATTTGAGCCCAACCCCAACCCCGGCAGCGAGCCAGCAGCCTTCCCTTTGTGACTTTTGCGCGCGTAATGGGCATAGGATGGGGCCCTTTCTTCTCGCCTCCGCCTCCCGCTTTCGGAGCCTTGTCCAGGTTGGCTGGAAAGTCGTCATCGCCACGGATACCTTGCTGCAATTGCCAGGGGTCCCTACCAGTCTCCCAGTAGCCCATTAGCCGGCTTTCTCAATTGCAACCATCACCGCCTCGGATTGGGGGCAAGCTGGCAAGACATCACCCCAGACAGGCGGCCAGGTGAGCTGACCAGAGTGGTTTGTTAATTAAGATGATCAACGCATAATCCTCACCTGTTCTCGAAGTAGCCGACAGCAGAGCAGGGCTTTACTGCAAACGGACTTAGCTAGCTCGAGCACCTTTAATTCCCCCCTAAGGTTCAATTCAACATGACCTCTTTCTCCAGTTTGTTCAATGTTCGCCGCCCCCGGGACGGACATGGACTGGTTTCTAGTGGATTCGACCTTGTATGCATCGACAAGGATGACTACAGCCACCCTATCTCCTCTTGCACCCCCCGTGACCCTGACGGTTCGATGATAAGGTAACTATTTCCGTGTACGTATGCAGCGTGTATGTATGTATGATATGTACCGTACCGACTACATACCTACTGTCTGTCAACCGCGATTGAATGTACCAGACACAAAGGCCTAATAAATTGATATTTGAGGCTTAAACCTGGGTTCATCTAAAATAATACCCTGGCCTTGCCTTTAGTCCGCCCGCATCGTGTGACTCGCCCCGTCACTCAGTCATTTCCATCACCCTCTCGCCTTCCTTTCCCTTCGACTGGTCCATGTCCATGTCCTGGTCCCGGTCATGGTCCTGGCCACCCTAGACTGCATCTTTCTCCACCAGGTTACAGCTTACCGGCTTGACTCCCGTGCCTGCCTACTCTATTATTAAAAGGCCGTTGCCTCATACCTCTCTCCAATCCACGATCCCTTTTTCCCTTTCCGCTTAATTATCCTCCCTCCCTTCCATTCATCTTCCTCCCCAATTCTACCTACGCATCCCTCCCAACAACGCAGCCACAGTCATCTGCCCGCGGCCTCAACCACACATACCACATCTTCGACACGTATTACTCTACCAGTCGTTCGACCGACACTACTACGGTCTACAACACCTAATTCCTCGACTTCTCGCCATTAGCCTTCGTGTGCGAACGATCCAGAACTATACGTCAAGATGGCTCCCAAGAAGATTCGCTGCACTTTCAAGGTCGCTGGCCAGTCCGAGCCTGCGTGCAAGGAGGCAGCTCAGCGGATGTTTGGTGACTGCGGGTTCTGCTCCGGCCATTACTGCGCCAAGCACCGGTTACCTGAGGACCACAAGTGCTCCGGTCTCGAAGACGTAAGTATTCTCAGCAGCCAAGATGATGTTTCCGATCTATTCGCCGGCGTCCCGTGGTGGGCGGTTGGCCTCGACGAGGTGCTTAGCGAGAGTGATGACGAATCCTTGGCTAACTTTCTCTCGAATCCGTACAGTGCAGGAAAGAGTCCCACGACCGAAATGCTGCTCAGCTCGAGTCCGAGCGAACGCAAGTGATCAAGGTCGCGTAAAGAACCACCTCTGACGAGTGGCTCTACTTTTGGCCTTGTCACCTCGGAGCGAGCGGGACGTACTCATTAGTTCGCCACCCTCGCTGTTGATTTGCTGCATCTTTTGAAAGACAAAGATGCCAAAACCGGATGCGGGATCGACGAACGCCACCCACTTCGACACCACCCACCTCCCCCTTACATCGTAACTTCTCCGATACACGAGTCATTGCACCTCAGCTATATGCGAGTGGCCGTGAAACGGTTGTTACACCTGGCGTTTTCTCCGCCAGCTCATTTACACTGGATCGCATGGCGTCTTAGGGATCTTTCGAGCCACGCTACACGTTGAGGCTCACTGGATGTTTTTTTATTTTTGCGAGGCGCAGGTGGTTTTATCTTCAGACCTGCGATCATCCCAAGACCATCAAGGGAGAGGTGTTATGGGGATTCCCCGTCGCGGAAGCAGTTGCCGCCACACCGCTTCCCGCCATACATTTGTATATAGACGAATGCAGGGACCCTTACTTCCCCATTTATAAAGTGGTGCAACCACTGTCTTTTTATTTACCCGGGTGATTTGATTGTTCGAGACTCTAGCCGTGCGTTGATCAAGTATATCAACTACAGATTCCACTATATGAATGAACTCTCCGTGATGTTGACCCGGATGACTTCCTAAATGACCTCGTATTGTACATGCTTTTCGTATACTGTTACATACCGGATCACCTCCGACGTGTCCTTCTCTGCTTCATTGGCGGTGGTGATTTCGGACTATTCCCTCGTGTTTCTCCATCCTCGTCTTTGGGTTGGTTGATGACCATGTCCACCGACTCCACCTCTTCTTCCCGTTTGATATACTCCTCCTTGATGACCAACCCGTCCTCGTCTCCACCTTCAGGCTTGACTTGTTCCACCTTCAACGCCGCGGTCTCCTCCCGGACCTTGCGCCCCTGGATCACCTTGGCCCTCTCGGCGGCCTTGCACAGGCCCCGGAGGCCGAGCTCGCACTCGCCGCAGCGGCGGCCGACGGGCAGGCAGACCTTCTGGCCGAAGCCGACGAGCAGCCAGTTGATCTCGCGCCAGCGGTCCCGCGGCAGCCAGGCCTGCAGGGCCAGGCGCGTCTCCTCGGGGGTTTTCGACTTCTGCCACCCCCACAGGTTCGTGATGCGGTGCACGTGCACGTCGACGCCGATGCCCTCGGTCCGCCCCCACGCCGAGCTCAGACACAGGTGGGCCATCTTGGGACCCACGCCGGGCAGCGACGTCAGGCCCTCGATGGTGTCGGGGATGTCGCCGTGCCAGCGGTCGCGCAGGATCTCGGTCGTCTGCTTGATGTACTTGGTCTTGTTGTTGTGGAAGCCCACGGCCCAGATCAGCTCGTTGAGCTTCGCCGGGTCCGCGGCCAGCAGGTTCTCGAGGTTGAGCCCCGGCGGGGCTTCTTCGGGGGACTTGTCGGGGGCGTGAGACGGCAGCTCAGTCTGCAGCCGCCGCATCGCGACGGCGTTGGTCGTGTCTTTGGTCTGCGACGACAGCATCAGCGCCACCAGCGTGTGCAGGCGCTGGTCTCGCGGCGACGCCGTCGGCAGGGCCAGGCGCTCGCAGCCCATGGTGTCGACAGCGGCGTCCCGCGCCGGGCCCGTCAGCCGCATCGCTTTCACCAGGTCGTACATCTCTTCCCAGTCCGAGGGCGGCGCGATGGACGCGGCCTGGGTGTCGGGGTCGATGGTCTTGCGGGCGCGTTTGCGGGCGCGTCGTCGGTTGGGCGTGGTCGCAGCCTTTGTCTCCTCGACCTGCACGTTTTCTTCCTCTTCCTCCTCTTCTTTCTTTACAGCGGTCGACCTGCTCCCACGTTTTGTTATTGAAGGCGAGACAACGGCGCGCTTTCGTTCCAAGGAAGTGGTCGTCGTCGTCGTCGTCGCGACACTACTAGACACGGCATCTTCAATATCGGTCACTTGCGGTGTTGTCGCATTGTTCTCTTTGGACGAGGGAGTCGCGTCGCTCTGATACGCGAATCGGGCCAGCGAGCCACGCGTTATGCGGCGCACCTGTGGGGGTGACGCTGCCGGTGACATGGCGCCGAGCAACCCAGCAGTGTCTCGGGATAGTCGCGACGAGATTCTCAAATATCATGCATGGCGTAGCATGTTGTTGAGCTGGAGAGCTTATGGTTAGAGGGAGCTTGCTGGTCCGCAATCGCAGATGTACAGTGGAAAAAGGGTTCTGGGGGTCCCACGCTTCTCGTTGGATCGGGGTAGCTTCCAGGTTTATGCACGCTATAAAACATCCCTGCAGATTAGCGGTAGGGGTCCACCCTTGCACAGTGCAGTCGAATATAGGGGTGGGTGAGCCTGTGAGGTCATATCGAAGCTGGAATAGCAGCAAACCACGTAGATACAAAGTATTAGAATCCAAAATAATTGTGCATACCGCAGGATAATGATCAACAAAGTGAAAACTCTATAAAGTCTACTCTACAATCTAGTTTACTTGTCTATATTAAGCCCTCCATCCAAAAGTTGCCCCTTGGTACCACATACTCCTGTAGACACTGCCCGAGTGTGCGTTTACCCACGCTGCCACGTACACTTCCAAAAACACCTTCGCTATGCTATGAGCGCCGAAATAACCAAAGACGGATTGGATTTTTCACCAACTACATCAAGAATTCCTCCTTGATCCAGTGCTTCATCACAGTATAACCCTCCACAAATGAGGGCTTCTCCATTCGGACAATAATGGCTGCATGCGTATGATGGTTCTTGCGGAGATAGACGGGGTATTTGTGCCACCCCAAGCTGTCGAGTTGGTTGATCATGTCGAACTGATACGGTGCTAGAGCCAGTGTCGGCCACTGCGGATGCGACATCCGGCGCTCGCGAGCCAGCGTCTTGCGGTCCCTCTCGTTCAGCTCGCGATCGTTTTCGTCGTCCGAGGAGGCCAGGTATTCCTGATGCTGAGAGTTGTTGATGTCTTCATAGGCGCCTTCGACCCTCTGCCGCAGTTCCTGCATCATGATGGGTACGCGGTACTTGCCGGGCTCGATACCCGCAAGACCACTTTCGTACAGTTTGATCCTCTTCGAACTGCGCGAATTCTGGATGACCGAGTTGATCAGAAACCCGATTATGGCAATGGGCACGAGGACCGTGATGAGCGTAATCTTAGGGGCGTTCTTGAGGTACCACAAGCCCTTGTTGGTTAACGACTCCAACGTCACACCGTCAGGTTTGAGGCTAGGTCTGACGGGGTTGATAGGATCCAAGACGACCTCTTCGTAGCCGGGTACGTAGTTGAATTTGACCCGTTCCAAGTCTCGATAGGGGTCCGTCCTGGCCATACAGGCCGTATAGTAAGGGACACTCCGGTCATGGGCGATATTCGCATACAGAGTCTTGCGCTTGAACCTGGCAAGGGCCTCCATGAAGATCGAATCGGGATCCGCCATGACGGAGAGCAGTGGCTTGCCGGTGTCGCGAAAGTTGTCGATGGTGAACAATTGCCTGCCCGACATGGACAAGGTCCGCGCACCCAGAACATTCCAGACGTGATTGTGCCATCCGCGCAGCGGTGACCGCACCCCGAGGTGTGGGGAGGCAAACGTCGTGAAGTTCTTTGACCAGGTGTCAGTATCAAGACACAGCAGCAGAGCCAACAAGATAGAGCGCAAATGTTCCACGTACCATCGGCCGGAGCTCGTCCAGGATGCCTTTCGCATGGAGTAGACCCACGGCATAGCGGGATACCAATCCACCGAGAGAGTAGCCTACGACGCTGAGTTTTGTGATGTTTCCGCCGTTGGCCTTGATCTTCTTGATTTCTTCCTGGATCTCTTCGCAGACGCGCTCGCCTCCTCGCTCAATGCCGTCGTAGGTGGAACTTCCGCTATTGCGCTTGGCGAGTAGAATGTAGAGTTCGTCGTCGGTATAGGCGTCTCGCAATGTCTTGGCCACGGTTTTCATATGGTTGGGGTTTCCCCATAGCTGAGCGCAGGCAATCGCAGTTAGTGACCGATCGCGTATCTTGGTGACGCCGTGTAACTTGGCCGACCTTGATGCGGTAAGGGGGTAGCGTATACTTACTCCGTGTACCACTACGCAGAGATGGTCCGCCTTAATACTACCACCGCTATAATCCATGGCTGCCATTGCTTTCCCGGTAGTTATCTTGAGATTGATTTATGATTCCTCAGACGAGGCGGATAAAAAGGCCAGCATGCAAAAGATAAAGTAATTGCAGCTTGAAGGCTTTGAGAGAGACAGGAAGAGAGGCTTTCAGAGGCTACCAGAGAGGTGCTCGTTGGCGTTGGCCGTCGCAAACTAGGTTGGTTAGACAATGCAATACAAAAAAAGGCTCCCTTGGCAATCGGACCCTGTCTGGCTGTACTAGTAGGCCTTAAGCGAAAGCGTTAAGACATTGCGCAACTAAGGGGCGGGCTCTCGGAGGTCGTGATCTAGGGGTTACCCGCGGCTCGGGGGCTTACGTGTTGCAACAGGACGGGCTCAGCAATTGGGGGGGGGAAGGTGGATGGTTGCGAGATTCATCAAGTCAATAACTGCAGGGCTGAGCTGACCTTGCACGACGTGGACCGATGATGATGGTATCAAAGATCGCCAATGGGCCAGAGCGGGCTAATTGATTGATCCGGTGTCCGGAAGACGTATCATAGATCTCATGAGAAGAACTGAGGTATTGAAGGCCCGAATAATAAAAGGGGTATCGAAATCTAAAAGCCGGCTAGGGGGCGCATACATTTTCAACAGATTTCCCGGACCACACGGGGCACCAAAGCCTGTGTCTGTTAACAACGTAGCAAGATCGACTTTTTTTTGTCGATCTCATATAATTGGAACTGGTCTTGAGGTCAGGTCCGGTAAACAGTCTGGCTCGACACTAGAATTGGTGGAAAAGCTCCATCTTCATCTCTCTTTGCTGTTTCAGTCAGATACTGGGCTGTAAGAGGCTTATTAACGTTTATCATGTAAGCAAGCATGGAAAGGGCTGTAATTCGATTGGCAGTTGAAATATATTAATGATACAGGTGGCCGGTGTTAATTTTTAATCAAGTGCTTCACTGGAAAGCCTTAATCTAGTTACTGTAGTATAGAGGTCCCCTTTAAAATAAATTTAACCCCCCCCCGGTTACTTACCCCTTACTTTTTAACCCTTATATATTTTTTAGTATTTATTAATTAGTTAATAAGTTATTTTTAAAAGTTACTTTTAATTTATTTTTTCTTTTTACTTATTATATTAAATATATATAATATAATTTATTATTAAATAAATTATATTATTATATAAGTTCTTTTTTTTTTAAACTTTAATATATAAGATTTTTATATTTATAATATCGATTTTATTTAAAAAGATAAAACTATTTTAAATTATTAAATTAATAGTTAAATTTTATAATATAAAATTTAATAGTTATAATATAAGTTTAATTTAATTAAAAAATACTTTATAATTATATAATTAATTTAAATACTTAAAAGATATTTCTTAATATTAATATTATAAAAGATATAATTAGTTTTTTTATAATATTATATAATAATAACTACGTTAATAAGTATTAAGTTAAACGCTTTATTAATTATAGTTTAAACTTTAAAACTTAAATAAACTATTAATATAATTATTAAAAAGCTTTTTATAAAAATATATATATTATTTTTAACTAGTTTATATTAATTAAAAATATAAAAGTTAAATATAAAGTTTTAACGAGATTAATTTAATAATAAATATAATTAAATTAATACTCGTTATACTTATTAATTAATATAAAAAGTAAAGTTAATTTAAATTAATAATTAAAAATAATTAACGGCTATTAAATGTATTAATTTATAAAGCTAATATATTTCGCTATTTTTAATCCTTATAAATTAATCTTATAAATATAATTATAATAAACGTTATTTAAGTTTTAAAAGAAACCTAATAAAACGTACTAGGGTTTATATTAATAATACGAGAGAGTATTTAAACGTGCGATAAAAGTAACGCCTTTATTAATATAATATATAATAGCTAAATCGTAACGTAGTAATAAGGGGTCGAGTGAAGGTATTTATATAATAAAGTCGTTAAGGTTATTTATTTTATTAATAAATTAAGATCAATGTTTATATAAAATATATAAAGAATATTTATTATTATATATCTCGTCTCTCTTTTATTAATTATATATAATATTACTTAATAATTATAATTAAATTATTTAATATTATTTTATTAAATTACGTCTTATTTAATTATTATATAACTTATTTCTAGCTATTTATATTACTTTATTTATTCTTACCTACTTATAGCTAGCTAGTCTTGTCGTGCTATTATTATAGTATTAGTTATCGTGGTATCGTAGCGGTGTAGCGGGGTTTATTATCGTAAGTGGGTTCGTTAGCGCTAACTGGTGGGGTAAATCTTAGTGCTAGTTTTTATAAGCGCCTCGAGATATCGTGTCGCTATACTAAGGGTGGGTCTAGCCGTATAATTAAGTCAGGTCGTAATAATAATTTATTAAGCGATTAAGTAATTAAATTAACTTTTAATAATTAAATTAATAATAAAATGAGTTTAAACTAAATTTAATATTTTAATAAATATATTAAAAAGTGAAAAAAGCTCTTATTACTTTTTAATTTTAAATAATTATAAAAGCTATATTTTAATTAAATTTAAAGAATATCTTAAGAATAATATTATTATTAACGTATTTTATAAGCGAATATTTTATTCTTTTATACTTTTTTATTATAATTAACGAGTTAATCTCTTACGAGGTAATACTTAAAGTATATAATTAAATAAAAATAACCGTTTAATTATTTTTAAAGCTTTTACTTTAAAATATAGTAATTAATTTAAACGCACTATAATATAATAACTAGATATACCTATTAAATAAGAGACGTAGGTTTAATTCTCACACTTGCCGGACAAGAGCTCTCTCTTTAACTACCTAGGCAAGATCGCTAGTAAGTAGGCAAGGCCTTCTACGGATTAGTTCTCTATATAAAAGCTTTAGGGTTTCTCTATACCGAGCTTAAATAAAATCATACGGTTACTAAGAGTTTATCGCCCTAGTAATAAGGGCATGCCCTTAAAGAGGGGGTATAATATTATAATCAGTAGGTTAGTCCCTCGCGGGGTAATACTTAAGGCGTAGAATTAAATAAAAATAATCGTTTAGTTATTTTTAAAGCTTTTATTTTATAGCGTAATAATTAATTTAAACGTATTATAATACTTTTTTAATAAAGTATAAACTAATTTTATTATAATATATTTAATATATTAAAATTAAGCGGAATTTTTAAATACTTTTATATTATTTTAATAAATATAAGTATTATATTTAAGCTTTCTATAGATTTTATAACGTTATAAGCGCGTTTTAAACGTTTTTATATAACTATTTATTCGATGTAATTCGTTTTATAATTAATTATTAACGTTTTTTTAAAACTATAAGTCTTTTTTAGCTTATATATTAAGTGATTTTTTATCTTATAGGCGTTTCTTTTTCGTACGACGGCGCCGGCTAAGCATTTTATTCGCGTTTTATAATATAATTACCTTACTTTTTAATAAAGCGAGCCGGTATATAGCCTGCGTTATACCTTTTATAATTTAATTAAGTTTAGTGAAAATTAATATCGAGAAGTTATTTTAATACCGCGCGATTCGATTTCTTACGTATTCGGTTTAAAATTAAGCTTTTATTAAATTATTTAAGGTTTTTAATTCTTAAAGTATAAGTAAGCCGAGAGAGGTCGCCGAAAGCGTCGATATATATAACTTTATATTTAATTATAAAATAATAGATTTTAAATTATACGGTATAAGTCTTATACTTTAAAAACCTCCTTAGATATTTAAAATAATAAAATTCGCCTAGAACGCTTTTAAGAACATTAGTAAGAAGTCCTCTTTTAAAAATAAGTAATATGCGCTCGTATAAACCCTCGATTTCTTTCTCGTATAACTTTTTTAACGCACGAAAATAATTAATATTAAAAGGTTAAAGCTTATATAACGAATAAAAAAGTATATAAAGTATAATAATCGAGTTTTTTTTACAATAAAGCTCGAAGGCTATTAAATAATAGCTCTTATAGCCGTTAAGAATTAATAGGCGATAAATATTTTTTATATAAAACTTCGTATATTTATTTAAGTATCGAATCTAGTCCTCGCCTCTCTCGTTCGTAGTCCAGCCGTTTTTAGTAACTATAATTACTTAGTCCTTCGGTAATAGGCTGTTTTCGTACTAAAAAAAAGGTACGTTTTCTCGATAAATATAATATACGAAAAGATGGCGTAATTATACGATCCGACGCCTTAAATAATTATAACTTATTATTAATTCTTTTATTAAACTACCCTAGGCCTTTTATGTTTATTAAAGGTGGTTACGATTATTTCCGACGAGATTTAACTTATAATAAACTCGGTCTCGTCGAAATTATAAATATCCTCTTTTTAAATCTTATAGTTATTAATTATATTTTATACGAGGGTAAATTACGCGCGATACGCGTCGAAATCTTTATAAAGGATTTTTAAATAATCGATTCTTTAATTAAAACGCGTTCGAAAGTTTAATTATATTATATAATCGTATTTTCTTTAAAATTTAAAAATTTTCGAGAAATCGTAAGTATTTCGTATCGTATAAGTTAGTTATTTTATTTACGTTGTAAAGTTTTTAATAAAACGTAATAAATTAATATAGCTTTTTATATATTTAAAGTTAAGTTTTTTTAAAACGTTTAAAACGTTAAAATTATGTTACTTTTTTTTTTAAAGTTATAGTATTTTCGAATATAAAAGAATATAAAAAAAGGTTAAGGTTATAAAGAAATTTATAAAAGTGAGATATTCGCTTATATAAGATATTCGCTTATAAAATACGTTATTTATAATATATTTCATTACTTTTTTTTATTTATTTTAACTTTTAAATATAATACTTTATTTATTATTAAAGCGTATATATTAAAAAAAATTAAATTATTTATAAAAGCGTTAATAAATTATATTACGAAATTAAAATTCTTTATTATTTTAAAATAAACGCTATCCGAGATTTAAAAAAAACTTAGTAAAATATACTAAGGTTTATATTAATAATATAAGAAAGTATTTAAACGTGTAATAAAAGTCCGCTTTTATTAATATAATATATAATAGATATAAAAATAAAAGTAATTAAAATATATTAATTTAAAATTTTTTATAATTAATTTATTAAAGTTATTTATTTTATTAATAAATTAAAATTAATATTTAAATTAATTATTAAAATAAAAAATATTTATATAAAATATATAAGAAACGTTTATTATTATATATTTAATCTCTCCTCTACTAATCCGTTAGATCACCCGTTAGCTCACAGTGATCCTATTGTTAGCTTACGGTGATCTATTCTAGTCGGCTTATTCTAGGCGCCGTGCTTCCGTTGTCCCCATAGTTCGTTACGTGATTTGCCATTTTTTGTTTTTATATCTAATCGCATTCGTCCCATCGCTGTGCGGGCTGGTGCCGTCGTAGTTGTTGTACACTATTAGAGTGTGATTGAGTTCATGTTGTTATAGCTGGTGGTTTGGTCGCAAGTGGTGGTATCATAGCCTGGTCGGGGCATGGTAAGTCCGTTCCGTGCCGGTGAGTGGGGTCTTTGGCTGCATGATTAGGTCGGGGTGTAACATATTTTTAAAACCGCATATTTTACTATTTTTATAAAAAATAATATTAAATTTAAATTTAACGTATTTAGTTTAATATTTTACTATTTAAATAAAATAATTAATAAATTAAATATATGTTTTTAAACGCTTAAATTTAATTTATTACGTTTAAAAATAATTAATATTTATAGCTTTTAAGCGTTATTTCATTTTTAATAAATAATTAAATACTTTTTATTAAAAATAAAGTATTTATTTATAAAAAAAGCTTTTTAATATTAATTTTAAATATTATAAGTTAAATAATAAAAGGTATAAGTATAATAACGTAATTAATAACTTTTATATACGTAAAAATTAATACTTTATAAACGATTAATTTAATTTTTTTAAACGTCGAAGAATTAAAAATTTACGAGTTTAATTTAAAAAGCCCTTATTATTTAAGAATTTTAAGAGTTATAAAGCGAGAAGGTAAAAAAAAGCGTTTAACGATTAATAAAAGCGAAATTAAGAGTTAATTAAAACGAAATACATTTAATAAAAAGCGTTATAATATTTATAGCGAGATAAGTTATAATATATATATATATAAAAAAGATATAAAATAAAGTAACGAATTAAATAACGAGTAATTTTAATTAATTTAAAGCGTTATAATTAAGTTAATTTATATAAAAGTAACTCGTTTAATAATATAATTTATTTAATTATAAACTACGTTAATATAACTTATTATTAAATTATTTATATTATTAAGTCGGTTATATTTATTTTTATATAAGTTAATTTAATTTTAATATTTTAAATTAATTAAAATTACGCTTTATTTAATTCGTTACTTTATTTTATATCTTTTTTATATATTTATATATTATAACTTATTTCGCTATAAATATTATAACGCTTTTTATTAAATGTATTTCGTTTTAATAAACTCTTTATTTCGTTTTTATTAATCGCTAAACGGCTTTTTTTTACTCTTTTATTTTATAACTCTTAAAATTCTTATATAATAAAGGCTTTTTAAATTAAACGCGCGATTCTTTAACTTTTTAATATTAAAAAAAATATTAAATTAATCTTTTATAAATTATTATATATATCCCTTTTTTATTTAATTTATAATTTTTGAAATTAATATTAAAAATCTCTTTTAATAAATAAAAATAAAATGTTTAATTATTTCTTAAAAATTAAATAGCGCTTAAAAATTATAGGTATTAATTATCTTTAAACGCGACGAGTTAAATATTAAATTTTAAAAACGTAGATTTAACTTATTAATTATTTTATACAAATAATAAAGTATTAAACTAAATATATAAAACCTAGATTTAACTTTTCCTAATAAAAATTTTAAAACACCTGGCTTTAAAACTAATAAAAAATTTTAGCTTTATAATATTATTTTTTAACGCTTTAATAAATAGCTTAATTTTTTTAAAAAAAAGCACGATTTAATAATAAATAAAATACTATATTTAAAGGTTTAAATAAATAAAGAAATATATTAAATATAATAATATTAGTATTTTTATAATATAACTTTTATAATTATTAAAAATTAAAAAGTAATAAAAACCTTTTATTTATAATTAAATGTATTTATTTAAGTATTTTATTTAATTTAAGTTTATTTTATTATAAATTTAAATACTAGAAGTTAATCTTATTATTTAATCGCTTAATAAACTATATTTATAAGCTTAATTTATAAAGTAATATTAACTTTAAATAAATAAAAATCGTAAAATATATTAACTTTTTTATTTTATATATTTAATAGTTATTAACGTGGTTTACCACTAAGTCGGCTATACTATTAAGTCGGCTACTTTCTTTTAACCTATATAATTAAACTTTAATACGTAATATCTCTATAACTATAATACTGATTTAATTAAAAAAAGATCGTATCGTTTTAATAATTTAAGCGACGCGAAAACGTTCGAATCGAATTAATTAAAAAGCTACTGCGAAAGTATACAACGTTCCCCGAGCTATTTTAAGCGACTAACTCCGCGGTATTAACGCTCTACGTAAAGTTCGATATTTATAATATGACTTAAATCTAATTAAAAAAAGTGCTTTATAATTATATAATTAATTTAAATATTTAAAAAATACTTCTTAATATTAATATTATAAGAAATATAACTATTTTTTTTAAAATTACGCGGCGGCAACTATATTAATAAGTATTAAATTAAACGTTTTATTAACCGTAACTTAAACTTTAAAACTTAAATAAACCGTCGATATAATTACTAGAGGGCTTTTTATAAAAATATAAGTATTATTTTTAACTAGTTTATATTAATTATAAATATTAAAACTAAGTACGATATTATAAATATAAATATATAAATTTTTAATAAAACCGGCTTTAAAATAAATATAATATTATAGTGCGTTTAAACTAACTACTACGTATTACAACTTAACTTAATTATACGGCTAAAGACCTATAAATCACCGGGCCGGATTTACGATACCCCGCCTAAATTACGATGTTACGGCTACCGACCGCGTTACTAACTATACTAATATAAACGCACCTATACTATAAAAACGCACGGCGACCACGGCGACGGTATCTCGAATAACAGCAGGCTAAATACGACTTAAAAAAGTAGTAAAAATAATGTCACGTAAAGGATCACGGGGATCATTAAAAATAACGAAGTAAGCCGGTAATTTAATTAACGAAGGGATCACCCGGATTATTAAAATACGAAAGTAAGCTAAATAATTTAATAAATTAATAAAAAAAGAGATTAAATATATAATAACGAATATTTTTTATATATTTTATATAAATATTTTTCATTTTAATAATTAATTTAAATATTAATTTTAATTTATTAATAAAATAAATAACTTTAATAATTTTATTATAAATATTTTTAAAATTTATACTTTTTAATTATCTTTATTTTTATAAGCTATTATTTATTATATTAATAAAAGCGACTTGTATTACACGTTTAAATACTCTCTTATATTATTAATATAAACTTTAATACGTTTTATTAAGTTTCTTTTAAAACTTAAATAACGTTCGTTATATTTTAATTACTCTTATTCTTACGAATTACTACTTAAACCTTCGAATAATAATACTATAAAAACTATATCTATACCTAGCCTTAATAATATCGTCCGATAAAGAAAGACTCTTATTACTACCTTTAATACCTCTTAATAAGACCCTATTATACACGTCGATAATAATAATAATAATAACGGACCTATTTAATAAACGCTAGTTAAACGAATTAAAAAATTTAAACAAGAGAGCGCTAATTATTAATATTATTATATTAAGTTTAAAAAAAAGCGTAACGAATTCCTAATTAAAGGCACCTTAAAATAAACACCTTATAATATCGATAAATTACGCGAAAAAGTATATCTCCTCCGTATAATTACTTATATTATTTAAACCCCTATTATATTAAAAAAAGATATAAAGATTAATATATTAATATTTTTTAACGAAATAAATAAAAACTTTCGAAGCTTTTTTATTTAAATTAAAACTTATTAATAATTTTATAAAAAAACGTTCTAAAACGTTACTTAACGAGTTATCTACGCCGCCTTATTTTTTAAAAATAAGGTACTCGCTTAATTCGAACCTTATTTAAACGAACTTATAAAAAACGATTAATAAATTAAGCTATACCGTACGGAGGTATAACGTATTTTCGAAAGCTACGACGGCTTCGAACAAGCCTTTAAATTATTGTTTTAAAACCTCGATAAAAAACGATAAGCGGAGAGGGAACTTAAAACCTTTAAATAAAAAGGATTAACCGTATCTTATATAGCCGAGTTCCGGCGTATCATAGCTCGACTAAACTATACCGAAGTTACGAAAATTATAATATATTACCGAGAATTAAAGAATAACGTTAAAAACGAATTTAGCCGGCTTAACGCCCTTAATAACTTTTTTTCGTATATAAAGCTTATTATTAAAATCGATATTCGTATATACGGACGCCGCGAAAAATAAGGCGGACTTTAGCGGTAAACTAGTCGAACTTTAATTAATATAGGGCGATTACGTTAATATAACTATATACCGCTTAAAAATATTACGGCGTATAGCTATTACGATAAACTTATAAACTTCGACGTTATTAAATATAATAAATAAAATAAGAAATAACGCGTTATTTATTATAATTATTAAAAGTAAAGATATTACGTTCGAAAATATTAAGTATTAAAAAAGGATTTTTAACGAGTTTTAAACGAATAACACGTTAATATTATTAAGGTAAAAAATACTTTTATAATAATTATTAAAAATAATAACGTTATTATTAAATATAATAACTTATCTTAAATAACTTATTATAACGATAAGTACGCTTTTTATTTAGCGAATAAAGAAAGTATCGAATAGTTTTTTAAAGCTTCGAAAAATAAAAAGGATTATAGCTAAAGCGTCGCGATAATATAAAAAAAATAACCCTTTTTTATAATAAAAATAATAATTTAATAAATAATATTACGAACTAATTAAAATAATTTATAAATTATAAACGTTTAATAAATATATTAATAAACGAATTAATATACGAGATCGCTAAGCTTAGAAACTTAAAAACCGACGGGTAATTAATTATCCCCGGTACTCCTTACCCCGATTCGAAATATTTATATTAAATACTTATTACGGCCGGTTTTAATTAAAAGATTTACGGTAATTACGCCGTAAAAAACAACTTACGAATTTCCTTTATATACGAAAAGTATTTCACGCTCTTATAGATCTTATGCGTATACGACGCTTATATAAAACACTTTGCGAAGAAACTCGAGTACGAGTAGTTTCTTTAAAAGATCGGTAAACGACTTATTACGTAATTATATTCGGATTATATTATTAAAAAGATCCGAACGTCGATCCTCGATAAACGACGCGTGTACCTATTAGTATAAAAAGATTTACGATAGCTATAATAATACTATTTAAAAAAACGAAATTAAAGGGAGTGTTTTAAGAATTAATACTTTAAATACGCCTAGGAAAAATCGCGAGCTTATAAACGTTTAAAAGAGAGCGCTTAATACTTCTAGGATTTATAAGTATACGCTTAATAAAAGAACCCCTTTAATATATTAAAGAATTTATAAAGCGTTTATAAATTACCGCGAACTTAACAAACCTTCGAATTATAAAAAAAACTTAAATCTTAAGTATTAGGAACAGCACTTCGCACGGGAAAGAGTATAGAAACACCCCTACCGGTATACTAAAAAGCGCCTTATAGAGAACGAAGGGAATAATAGCAACGATACGAGGATCGATCGTAAGAAATTATTAATTACTTATAGGAGTAGTGTTCGAAAAATAAACGCCGCCTATTATAAAAGGATAATAATAAGTAGATTAAAATAAATCCTTATATTAAATAACGGATAATCGAGTTATTTATAAATGTATTATATTAATAATAAATATAAAAAGAGTTTATATTAAAGTGTTACTTAATAGCGGAACGTAAAAAAACTATATTTTATTACGAATCGTTAATTACCTTAAATTCGAATAATAATAAAAAAACGCCTTATATTAATTTAAAACTATCGATAAAGAATTTATAATTTACGATAATAAAGAAGTATAAAAAGAAGTCGCGAACCTTCCGGTCGATATCGAAAAGCGTTATAAATAAATTACGTATAATATTACGAACGTTATAAAATACGATATAATTTTAAAAATACTTTAATTACGGGTAAATAATTTTAAAATTAATTAAAAAATAGGTTAATTTTAATAAAATATATAAAAAGAGGTTTAATTAATAAGTAACGGTTTAAAAACGACCCCTTAATAAATTTAAAATATTTAAAATATATATTATTATTAAAAAACTTAAACCGAATATTATAACGATTATATTAAAAAAGTATCGGTAATTCGAAACACTTTTTAATAAGAAATTAAAAATAAGCTTACCGCTTTATATATAGTGAAATTATAAAATACCTTTTAAAAATAAGAAGGAACCCTTATTTATATCTATATATAAACTTAACTAGGAGTACGAATAAGCCTTAAAAAATATATTATAAAAAACCTCGAGAAAAGAATTATACGACTATCTACGTCGTTAGCAGGCTTCCCTATCCTCTTTATTCCAAAAAAGAGTAAGGACGGGAAACTTAAATAACGTATATATATCGATTATTAAAAGCTTAATAAAATTATTATTAAAAACCGGTACTTCTTCTTTTTAATTAGCGATTTATAAAATAAGTTATTATACGTTAAGATCTTTATAATACTCGACCTCTTTAATATATATAACTTAATCCGAATTAAAAAAGGAAAAGAATAAAAAACCGCGTTTCGAACTAAATATAATTATTTCGAATATTAAGCTATGCTTTTTAATTTAATTAACATACTAATTAACTTTTAATTTATAATTAATTATATCTTACGAAAATACTTTAATAACTTCGTTATAATATATTTCAATAATATCCTTATTTATTCCGAAAATAATAAATAATACCGGAAGTACGTAAAGCTAATATTTTAAAAGCTATAAAACATTAACCTATTAATTAATTTAAAAAAAAACGAATTCTATTTATAATTCGTTACTTTTATAAAATACGTAATATCCCCGAGCGAAATCTGAATAAAACCTTCGAAAATTTTAATAGTTAAAAAGTAGTTCACGCCTATAAGCGCTACGGAAATTAAATCCTTCTTAAAACTAGCTAACTATTACCGGATTTTCGTCCCCGGATTTAGCAGGATAGCGATACTTTTAACGAACCTGATAAAAAAGGATAAACTATTTTAATAAATAAAGAAAAAAAATAAGGCTTTTTACGATATTAAAAAACGAATTCTTAACGAATTAATACTTTATATAATAAATTTATTTAAACCCTTTAAAATTAAAATCGACGTATTAAATTACGTGATTAAAAGATAATTTAATTAATGAAACGATAATAAAAAATCACACTTAGTTATATTCTTCTCGAAAAAGTTTAATAGATTAGAGTTTAATTATTAAATTTATAATAAAGAATTAATAACTATTATTAAAGCTTGCGAAAAATAGAAATATTATTTTAATAAAATAATAAAACTAATTAAGGTTTATACCGATTATAAAAACCTTATAATGTTTATTATTATTAAAGAATTAAATAAATAATAAATATAATAGTTTAAATTCTTATTAAAATTTAACCTTATTATTATTTATTAAAAGAATAACGAGAACGGTTACGTTAACGTATTAAACTAATAACCGGACTATTAAGAAGAAGTTTTACTCGAAACGCGGATTATTCTTATTTATAATTAAAACGGTAACCTTATACCGTTAAAATAATTAAACGTTACGAACTACGTCTAATATAATAACGATTAAGTTACTAAATTCTAATAATTTAATTAAACCTCTAACCTCGCGAACTACTTTAAAGATCACTTCGAAAACCGCGACGGTCTCGCCTTTTATCAAAACAAGATCTATATCCCTAAGCAGTACCGCGAAAACTTTATTTAAGAATTCTACGAGCACCCTATACATAAATACCAAAGAATATTTAAAACCTAGAAAAGGATTACTAAATAATTCGATTATAAAAACCTCAAGCTAATCGTGGCTAAAGTGATTAGTAAGTATAACCTCTATAATAAAGTAAAAGCTACTTAACACCGGCCGTACGGAGAGCTACAGCCGATCCTACTACTAAATAAAGTATAGAAAACTATTGCACTTAATTTCGTTATTAAGCTGCCCCTATTAAAAAAACCTCTAATTAAGATCGATTATAATAATATCTTAATAATTACGAATAAATTTACGAAATATACCTATTTCTTACTATATAAAGAATTTAGCGATATTAATAACTTAGTATACATATTTTTTTAAATAATCGTCAGCTAGTACGGGCTGCCCGAAACGATCATCTCTAATAAAGATAAACTATTTACCGCTAAATTCTAGAAATCGCTTATAGTATAATTTAGAGTTAAGTATAAACTATCTACGGCTTACCACCTTTAAACGAATAAATAGACCGAGCGGATAAATTAAACTTTAGAATAGTACTTACATTACTATATTAATTATAAATAAAATAATTAAGTATAACTATTATTTATAGCTTAATTTATTTATAATAGCGTAAATAATAAAGTAATACGTATCTTACCATTCCGAGCGAATTACGAGTACGATTTAAAAACTATTAAAAACCCTTTAAAAGGAGAGCTAGCACTAATCGCGACCATATAAATCGAAAAACTAAAAGAACTCTAAATTATATTACAGCAAGACCTCACCTTCCTCTAATAACGAATAAAGGGATACGCCGACTAGACAAGGTTAAAAAGACTAACTTTTAAAAAAGGAGAAAAAGTTTATTTCCTATAACGAAATATTAAAATAAAGCGACCAAGCGATAAATTAGACTTTAAAAAGATAAGACCATTTAAAATTATAAAAGCTATTTTAAAAACTAATTACTAACTATCGCTATTTAAAATAATACGGATATACCCTATATTTTATATTTCATTACTCGAGCCAACGGCCGAGAAAACCTTAATCAATATATAATTAAAAGTCGAAATAAATTAATACAAGTACGAAATCAATAAAATTATCGATAAAAAGAAGAAAAAACGAAGCTTCTAATACCTCGTCTAATAAGAAGGCTACCTACTAGAGGACAATACCTAGAAACTTAGGAAACACTTAACGAACGCCGCGGAAAAACTCTAAAAATTCGAAAAAGAGCTTCCCTTATAAAAATTAACGGCCTAAGCTTAAAAAAACTTATTAAACTAAAAAATAATTAATTAATATCTTTAAAAATATTTAAAAAACATAAATTATTAAGAACGAAGTTCTCTTAATCGGTAATCGAGGAGGAAATACCGTCCTCCTTATTCAGCTCTTATATTCCTTAATGAAACGCCTCCGAACGCTTTTTTATTACGACTTTCTTTATATAATAAAAACGGGCTAAACAACCTAAAGCGGTAAATAATTACGTTTATAAAAAGAATAAAATCTCTTTTATATTTAACTCTTCCGCCTTTAACTTTTTTTATTAAATAGCTAGCTTCGTTAAAGCCGATATAATAAAAATATTATTATAAAAACGATTAACCTAAACGTATTCCGAATAACGAAACGACTTCTCATTTATATAACAAGCCAGGTTTTGGCGAAAATAACGAGTATAAGGCATATTAATTAAGTTACCCGTAAATTCCACGTTAGCGGCAAGAGCTAAACGCGCGATAATTTTTTTAAACCGAGATTTTTCGATACGACTAGTTATAATAAATAGATATCATAATAAAAAATAATAATAAAAAGAAACTTATTATAACTTAATAATATAAATAATTAGGATATTTATAAAATTAATACTTTAAAAATAAAACGGTTAAAAAAAAGAGAGGATAATATTATAACCCGACTTAACTATACGGTTAAAACCTTATTCGCTAGAACGGAATCATTATGCCCCGATTAAATTATAATATTATAACTACCGATTATATTATTAACTATATTAATATAAACTTTTTTATATTATAAAAACGCGTAAACATAATTACGAAAATATTTTAAATAACGAAAAAATAGACCCGACCTAGGAAAACAGCTAAGGAGGAGCCACGGGGCGAAGAGCGACTAAATTACCGCTTTAATAAGTAAGCTAAGAGCGACGAGATCACGACGCCCCCAAATGAGCTACTAAAATAAATCACCGTAATCTAAAGGATGGATCACTATGAACTAATAACGAGATTACTGTGAACTAACAAACGATCTAACGAATTAATAAAAAAAGAAATTAAATATATAATAACGAACGTTCTTTATATATTTTATATAAATATTTTTTATTTTAATAATTAATTTAAATATTAATCTTAATTTATTAATAAAATAAGTAACTTTAATAAAATTATTATAAATACTTTTAAACTTACGTATTTTAATTACCTTTATTCTTATAAGTTATTACCCGTTATATCGATAAGAGCGACTCTTATCGCACGTTTAGATACTCTTTCATATTATTAATATAAACCTTAGTACGTCTTACTAGGTTTCTTTTAAAACCCGGATAGCGTTCGTTATAAGAGTTTTGATATAACGAAAAAATTCGCTATCGTTAAAAATTAGTCCCGATTTAAAAACCTTTATTAACTAAGCCTAAAAAAAAGACGAAGCTTATTAACGAAGGCGGAAAGGCTTAAAGGCCGAGGCGGACTCGAAATATTAATAAGCGATAATAATAAATAAAATGCTATGCTTTAATAAAAAAGTATATATCCTTAAATAAATATCGCTCCGAGCATAGTTATTATAAATATATCATAATAACCCTTTTAACAGTTACTTCGAGCGCGATCGTATAATAAAACTCTTCGAAAAAAAGTTTTATTAACCCGATCTATAAAAGAACATAGCTATATATATAAAGGCCTACGCTATATATTTCGGCTCTAAGGCGAAATACCACCGTCCGTATAATAAACTTACCTCGTTACCCCAGCTTAGCCGTCTAAAAAAAAAGTATAACATGAACTTTATTACAAGCTTACTTAACTCTTTTTATAAACGATAATTCGTTAATACTATCCTCGTAATAATAAATCGATATAATAAGCTATCCTTTTTCTTCCCCGTATCAAAAATAATTAATACCGCTAAACTAGCATAACTATTCTATAAAAAGATCGAGTACTAATTTAACAGCTCAAAAAGGCTCCTTTTAAACAAGGGCTCAATTTTTACTAATAACTTCTAATTATAACTTTACTTCGAAAATAAAGTAAAACTAAGGCATTCGACAACATTTTACTTATAAATAAATGGCTAAACCGAAAAAATAAACTAAGTTCTTAAAATATACTTAAAATATTACGTAATAAAATACTCTAAATTATAACCGAATTTATTACATATAACATTTTACGTTATTAATTCTTTAATAAATTTAATAATAAGGCTATCGCTATTCGAAACTATATACAATTATTAGCTAAACTTTCACATATTCGTTAAAAATAACTTTCTCGTAAAAAGGGTACGAATAACTAAAAATAAACTATTAAAACTATAAAACCTACGAATAAAAATAAAAAAATATTAAAAAAAAATAATAAAATCTTAAACAAAACACTATAATTCCTACTATAAACTAATTATTTTTAAAATCGGATAAATAATAAAGCTCTTTATTAAAAACTTAAAGGTTTAAAATAAGAAACTAGCCTTAAAATTCGTCGGTCCGTTCCGAGTTCTCGAACATATCGGGACGTTAGCGTACCGACTGGCCTTACCAGAGAAGTACTCCCGCCTTTACGATATATTGCTTATCTAATTATTAAAGCTATAAAAAGTAACATCCTCTAATACCCTGCCGATACCGGAATTAAAGGATAACGAGGAGTAAGAAATAGAGGAGGTTAAAGAAAAAATATATCAAAAAGGGCAATAATACTATTTAATAAAATAAAAGGGTTAACCCGCCGAATATAATTAATAAAAACCGGCCGAGAACTTAATAAACGCCCTTATAAAAATAGCTTAATACGAAAAAAAGAACTAGGTTATATTATTAATTATAAAATAAAGAGGCAAGTCTTATAAATTATTATTATAAAAGTAAAACCGGCCCCGAAACCCTTACCATTTATTTATTTAATCAGTTTAAAAAAAGGCCGAAGCCGGACCTTAATAAAATTCGAACTTACTTACTTAAATAATAAAACTAGAAAATCTACGCCTTATTAATCGGCTACGGGGTTCGTATTACGTTAAGGAATTTATTTTATTATAAAAAAGAAACTAAAACGAAAACCTAACGGTATAACTATTTAGAACGCCAAGCCTAAAGAGCTTAACTCGTTTTTAAAATAAGTAACCTAATTTTCGGCGATATCTTTATAAAAGGAGGCGAGAAATACGAAAGCTCGCTTTTTAATAAAACTAAAGGCTATATTTTAAGTAATAAAGCCGCGGTCGCGATAAAGGAGGCGTAATAAGACTATAATTTTAAAAGCGTCGGCCTCTTCTATAATTTAACGAAATATTAACGGAATAGGCCTATAATTAACGAGTATAAGGTACTTACGGTATTAATATTAAAAAGGGCGAAACGTTTACGTAAAACGTTTTTTTTACGAAGCGTACTCTTAGTAATAAATAATTAAGCTTATTTATTCGTAATACCACTATTAATAAAACGGGGTCGGGACTTAAAAGCTTACTATAAAAATCTTATTACCTTAATAAACTTCTTCGAGCCGGAAATTCCGAACTCGGCCTTATAACCCTTTATTACGCGGTAAAAAGAAACGACGAAACGGTATAAAATATTACCCGCACAGCGGCGGAGCTCGATAAAAAAATAAAGGCATTGTCATCGTTAACCTCTTAAAAATATTCCACTAAGCCTAAAAATACGATAACAACGATTTAGAAGTTTCCGACTAGCGCGTTAAAAAAACATAACGAAAAAAAGAAAAGATTTACTAGGCCTTAATATAATAAGTAAGTAAAAAATACTTAAAAAAACCCAGCGCTTCGAAAACAAAGTAATTAAAAAAAAGAAAATAATATTACAACTTAACCTAATCATACGGCCAAAGCTTACAAATTACCGGGCCGGATTTATAATACCCCGCCTAGGCTATAATATTACGGCTACCGACCGCGCTACTAATTATACTAATATAAACGCGTTTATATTATAAAAGCGCACGGCGATCACGATAACGGTATCCCGAATAATAGCCGGCTGAACACGACCCTAAAGAGCAGCAAGAATAACGTCACGTGAGGGATCACGGGGATTATTAGAAACGGCGAAGTGAGCTAGTGATCCAACTAATAAAAAAATTACCCGAATTATTAAAATACGAGGATAAACTAAGTGATTCAACGGATTAATAAAAGAGAAAATTAAATATATAATAATAAACATTCCCTATATATTTTATATAAATACTCTTTATTTTAATAATTAATTTAAATATTAATCTTAACTTATTAATAAAGTAAATAACCTTAATAACTCTATTATAAATACCTTTAAAATCTACGCCACTTAATTACCTCTATTCTTACGAGCTATTACCTATTATATTAATAGAAGCGACTTCTACCGCACGTTTAAATATTCTCTCGTATTATTAACATAAACCCTAATACGTCTTACTAAGTTTCTTTTAAAACCCAGGTAACGTTCGTTACAAAGGCGCTATAATATTTATAGCGAAATAAGTTATAATATATAAATATATAAAAAAGATATAAAATTAAATAACGAATTAAATAAAGAGTAATTTTAATTAATTTAAAATATTAAGGTTAAATAAATTCATATAAAAGTAATAAAGTATGAAAAATTAGCCGACTTAATAATATAGCCGATTTAATAATAAACTACGTTATTACATTTCGCTTTAATATTTATAACTAGTTTAAATTAATTAAAAATAACGCTTAAACTTTTATAAAAAGCTTTTTAATAATTATATTAATAGTTTATTTTAATTTTAAAGTTTAAATTATAGTTAATAAGTTACTTAATTTAGTATTTATTCACGCGTTTATTACCGCGCAACTTTAAAAAAATTAATTATATCTTTTATATTAATAATATTAAGAGGTATATTTTAAATATTTAAATTAATTACATATTTATATTATAAATATCGAATTTCGGATCGTAAAGATTAATTATAAATTTAATAATATAAAATAGCTTTAAAAATGTCGTATATTTTCGTAATAACTCTTTTACTTGTTAAATTTAAAAAGTTTTATGTCGCTTAACTTAGTAAAATAATTTATTCTTTTTAAAATAAGTTAAGTATTATAATCATAAAGTTTTTACGCGTGAAAAGTTAATTAAAGTTAAAAAGTAATAAAGGTTAATTATTTAATAATATAAATTATTTAATAATAAACCACGCTACTTATTATTTTTAATTAACGGTTTATAAAATAAATTATTATACGTTAAAACCTTTTTAATATTTTACTTTTTTAACGTATATAACTTTATTAATATTAATAAAAAGTAAAAAACTACGTGTTATATTAAATATAAATATTTTAAATATTAAGTTATATTAATTAATTTCATTAATATATTAAATAACTTCTAAGTTATAATTAATTATGTTTTATATAAATACTTGAATTAATTTATTTTAAAAATAAAAAGTAATATAAAAAATATATAAAGTTAGTATTTTAAAAGCTATAAAACATTAATTTATTAAATAACTAAAAACCGAGCTTTATTAATAAGTAATTATATTTATATAAAACCTTTAAATATTTTAATAATTAAAAATAACCTACGCTTATAAATATTATAAAGATTAAGTTTTTCTTAAAATTAATTAATTATTATCGAATTTTTATACTCGAATTTAAAAAAATAGTAATAGTTTTAATAAACCTAAAATAAAAAAAATTAAAAAGCTTCTTATAATATAAAAAAGCAAAGTTTTAACGAATTAATGTTTTATATAATTAACTTTATAAAATCGTTTAAAGTTAAAATTAACGTACTAAATTATATAATTAAAAATTAATTAAGTTAATAAGATAATAAAAGAAGTTATACTTTATTAATTTTTTTAATAAGTTAAATAAATTAAAACTTAATTATTAAATTTATGATAAAAAGTTAATACTTATTATTAAAGCTTTCGAAAAATAAATATTTTATTTTAATAAAATAATAAAATTAATAAAGGTTTATATCAATTATTAATATTTTATAACGCTTATTATCCTTAAAGAGTTTAATAAATAATAAATATAATAATTTAAATTTCTTTTGAGATTTAATTTTATTATTATTTATTAAAAAAGTAGCGAGAATAATTACGTTAATATATTAAGCCGACGAATCGATTATTAAAAAAAAGTTTTACTTAAAATTAAAACTATTTTAATATATAATTAAAATAAAAACTTAATATTATTATTATATATTTAAACTTTATATTAAGTATTATTTTATAAAAAGTAAATAACGGCCTTAACTTTATTAATAAAGCACGAGACCACTTATTAAAAAATAACCTTATTTATTAAAGAATCTTATAAACAAGTATATAAATATTAAATATATTTAAAACTTAAAAATAAATTATTAAATAATTTAAATTAATTATAATGAATAAATATAACTTTTATTATAAAGTTAAAGCTATTAAACACTAGTTATATAAAATTTTATAATTAATTTTATTATTAAATTATATTTATTAAGAAACCTTTAATTATAACTAATTATAATAATATTTTCATAATTATAAATAAGTTTATAAAATATACTTATTTTTTATTATATAAAAAGTTTAATAATATTAATAACTTAATTTATATATTTCTTTATATTATTATTAATTAATTTAAGCTATTAAAACGATTATTTTTAATTGAAATAAATTATTTATCGTTAAGTTTAAAAAATAATTTATAATATAGCTCGACGTTAAATATAAACTATTTACAACTTATTATTTTAAATAAGTAAATTAAACTTTAAAGTAATACGTATATTATTATATTAATTATAAATAAAATAATTAGGTTTTATTATTACTTATAATATAATTTATTTATAATAATACGAATAATAAAACTACGCTTATTTCATTATTTTAAGTAAATTACGAGTATAATTTAAAAGTTATTAAAAAACCCTTAAAAAAGAGTTAATATTAATCGCGACTATTTAAATCGAAAATTTAAAATGTTTTATACCGCTTTATAATAAAACCTTATCTTTTTTTAATAATAAATAAATAAATACGCCGATTAAATTAAATTAAAAAGATTAATTTTTAAAAAGAAAAAAAGTTTACCTTTTATGATAAAATATTAAAATTAAATAACTAAGCGAGAAATTAAACTTAAAAAAAATCGAATTCTTTAAAATTAAAAAACTATTTTAAAAACTAATTATTAATAATTATTATTTAAAATAATACTATATACTATATACTTTAAATCTTATTATTTAAGTTAGCTGTTAAAAATACTTCGATTAAAATATAATTAAAAGTTAACATAAATTAATATAAATATAAAATGAAAAGAGTTACTAATAAATAAAAAATAAAGCGAGGCCTTTAATACCTTATTTAAATAAAAATGTATTTATTAGAGAATAATATTTAAAAATTTAAAAAACATTTAAAGAATATTACTTAAAAACTTTATTAATTTAAAAAATAAAACTAAAACTAATTAATAATATATAAAAAGAGGCTTATTTAAAAAAAGGTATTAAATTTTAAATTAAAGTAATAAATATATAAATAAGTAAGTAATTAAAAATACTTTAAAAAATAATATATATATATATATATATATAAAACCTCTTATTATATTCAAAAGATTATTAAGTTAAAAAAATAAAATAAACATTAAAAAAACTAAAATAAAAGAGAATTATTTATTATATAAAGCTTTTTTAATTAATTAAAAATAAATAAAAAGCTTATTAATTTATTAAATTAACTAAAGCCGAAAAGGCCCCCTTAATTAAACAGAGCTAAAAACGTTAAAAATGAGATAAAAATTAAAATGTGTGCGAGCGCTATAACCACATTATTGCCAACTGTCAGCTGTACCAGGGGGGGGGGGTAAATTTGTTTTGAAGGGGGCCTCCATATCACCGATGGAATTCAAGGCAAGGAATTGAAATGCCTGTGCTCCAGTGGTAGCTGCAGCTACAGCTACAGGCGGTATGTACATAATTGAACTACCTTTTCGACCTCCACCTGCACTCTCCAGCTCGAGCGTCGGCGAGGGACTAAAACATGCACCGACTAAACCAACCGCGTCAAGCTTCAATCAAGCAATTTAATGCGGCCCAGTCTCGCGACTCTAGTAAATAAATTTGTCCAACGCTGATCTTTCAGCGCAACCCAATTACGCAGCTGAGGGTGGCCGTAGTCACCATTCTGATACCAGCGCATTTGATCCTTTTCTTTCGTATGCGGCAGAGCAGCACAATAACATAAACATCTTTTAGAGGTGTCCCGGCCTGTTGATCAAAACATCGTGTCGCCTAATAATCCATCCACATCCGCATCCGCCATGTCGTACCGATTGCCCGAGTCCAGCTCGCCCGCCACTCCAGAAAGGAAGCAGGCACACTACAATGGCGAGCACCCATCTACTACCCCGGCTGGTCAGCCACAGCCATCTCCGGCTCCTTCCTTCACGCCTATGGGCGAACCGTCGCCGTCCTATCTAACAAGTTCTATTGGAGCCATGGCAGGCAAGATCAAGGCACCCAACTTCGGAAGACCAAATATCGGTGGCGCATCCAAGTCTCGCAGGACAGCCAATGTTCCCCTGGCCAGCTCTCTTCGAGGGAGTACGACTAGCCGGCAACCATCAGGGCTCGGGAAGCATTCATATTCCGTGCTAGACGACCTGGAAGATTCCGACGAAGACGTCGACACTGCGGCGCCTGCCTCGCAGCCGGGCACTTTCGGTATGCATTTCGATTCCGATGACGACGAGGATGAAGACGAAGACCAGGAGGACGATATAATGGGCGCACAAGAAGACGAAGAATTCGACCAAGAGGAAGAGGAGGAAGAGGATGCCGATGGAGAAGACGACGACGTTGATGCAATGGTGGAAGATGAAGGCAACTACGACATCGAGGATGATTTGGTGAGGGAGATGGAGGCCACTGACTACAGCGGTAATTTCCTTGGGGGAGGAGATACCATGGACCTCTTGATGGGCACGCCCGCCGCAAACCAACGAATGCAGAAGGAGGCCGGTGACATCTTCCGTGCCTCGTCAATGCGATCCCTTTTCGGCCGGCGCAGGGACACCAAATACTCGGCTGTAGCCAAGGATCTCTTCAGTCAGCTTGGTCATGCCCGGATATCCGAACCCCATAGCCTCATTCTTCAAACCGAAGAGGTTATCGCCCGCCTGTACGACGAAGGTGTAGGCGCCGAAGATGACACCGATAAGCTGGACATGACTCTGGCTGGAGCAGCAGACTACCTGGTCCGCGATGTATGGGAGCCTCACGCCAAGTTCCTCCCCAAGAGCAATGAAGAGCACGGTGCGACTATCGGCCCTGGGCCCAATTCGACCGCATTCGAAAAGGCCTCGTGGATAGCCGCCATGGTCTTTCGTATTCACCATGCACCCCCGAAGAGGATCAGTTTGGAGACTTCCAGCCAGTGACGTTGCCGCAGACACTCTTCGAATGGCAGCAGGAGTACCACAATCCCAGCGATGGCCAAGTGGACAGTATCCTCGCCCACCGACCAAGTCCAGCATCACACGGCCTCTTTTGGCAAGCTATCTACATGTCTCTGATTCGTGGCGACATCAAAGCAGCCATCAAGTTGCTTCGCAATGCTGGGTGGAACCATGTCAGAAAGGGGACCCGCGGAGAACCCGCCTATACTGGTCAACCCTTGAGAAATATCGAGAAGGTCATTGAAGATGCCTGCCACATTATGGAGTTATGTCCAGCTGTTGCCGATTCTAATTGGGACATCCAAGAGAGCAACTGGACTTTGTTCCGCCTCAAGGCGACGGCAGCAAAGGAGAGCCTTGTCCAGTTCGCCGAGGGCAAGGACCAACCTCAGCCCTCTTCGGGCCGTTTTGCTGGCTCCGACTTTGGTGATTCCGGAGACGGCCATGGCGCCATGGCAAGACTTGCCCGAAAGGCCCAGAGCCGCCTGCCGTGGGATGTTTACGAGTCGCTCCAATCACTCTACTCTATCCTAGTGGGCGACGTCGATGCCATCACGGCAGGAGCTCAAGACTGGTGCGAGGCAACAATCGGTCTTTTCGGCTGGTGGGACGATGGCCATCACAACCGAAGATTGGGTTTGTCGCGATCCCAGTCTATCATGGGCGAGCCCTCGATGAAAGATGATGCGTTGGACCGGTTGGCACATTGTTTCCATGCAGCCATGGAATCGGACTTCCATTTCAACGGCCTCGATGCCGTCGAAGTGTGCATCTCTAGCGTCTTCGAAGGCAATATCGATGGTGTTGTCGGATTTCTGAGCGCATGGTCTCTGCCCGTAGCGTCTTCTGTTGCCGAAGTCGCTTCGTTGGGTCGCTGGTTACCTCCGCCTGAACCTCAGAACCTCATTTCCATGGATAATTTCGATGCAGATGATCTTGAGGTACTCGGCATGAACCAGGGCATGGCCTCGGGAAACCAGGATGGTGTGAAGGACTCCACACTAGTTTCGTACGCGCGAGGTCTTAATGACATCAAGCAGCTTACGGGCTCGGTCAAGAAGAGAGGCGGCGTGGTGACCCGCGTCACTCGCGTTGGGTGGGAGATGGCCGTACAAATCGTCGGCCGAATGGACTCCCCCGAACGTTCGGAAGACCTGGTAAACGACCTGTTACATGACATTCTTGAAAAAATCGAGCCCGACAGCCACGATACTGTGTATAAGATTTGGGCACTCCTTAATGATCTCGGCATGATCAATTTTGCCGAAGATACGGCTGAGGTAAGTCTGATTCATATGCTTTTTGACCCAAGGGATTAGACTAATGAAACGTAGAAATATGGCGACGTGCTCAAGAAGGATACCTTCCGCTTCGGAGAGATGCTGTGGTACTACGCACTGGCCCATCGCCCTGGGAAGATTCGAGACGTGCTTAACGGCCTCATGTCGATTTCTCTAGCCGAGTCGACCATCTATCCACCTGACAGTGAGTTGGACGCCAGACTCAAGAGTCTACTCCAGGAACGCATTACGACACTAGAGCAATTTGCAAAGCAAGACTTGGAGGCAGCCGAGTTGTTGGGCAAGATGCTCAGTGGATATGCCACACTACGAAAATTCTACGAATTGCGAGACGGCAACGGCAAGAGCACATCCGTGTCATTGGCACGCCGCCAACAAGCAGCCACCGCTTTGACCTTTGTCGTTGCCAGCGCTGATGACAATATCCGCGGTGGTCTCTACGACGATACGCGCGACGCTGTTGTCAGCGAGGATTTCATCCTTGCTTTACTGGGCGAAGCATCTGTATTCGTCAATCAAAACCCCACGGTGATCACTCTGGAGCAAATCGATACCCTTCTCAAAGCCGTCGAGGATATCGAGACGGTCGGCTCAAGAGTATACGAGGCGGCGGATGCGTTTTTCCAGATTGTCTTATCGTCGGGTCAAGGGAAGGGATCCACGCCTGGCGATCTGATGAAGATGTCGAACTCGTCTCTCGGCGGCAGCTTCGTCATGACCGGCAGTTCGATGATGGCATCCCAATTGCACAAGTCGATACGGAACAGCGGGGTGCTTAAGGGACCCATCAAGAGGAGCTGGGACTGGCGGACGGAGGTGCTGGCGGCGAGCTCCTCGGCGGATATCCTGAAGACCATCCGGCTCGGTCTGACAAAAGACCTGGCCAATCTGTGGTTGGAGCAGGCGGACAGCATTATCTTGTGAGAATTGAGCCGGGGTTTTTGACGGCGGGGAAGGCGGGGGAGGAAGAGAGTGCGTTCTACGGCGTTAATGGCCTGCGTAAAAATATGTTCGGAATCATGTAATACCACACACCAATGGCTTCCGGCTGAGAACTCATTTGACACCAAGAATTGATCAACAACTTAAGCCCCTAACTCGGCCCTGGGGTCGGATGTTTGCTCGAGCTCATGCCTGACGCAGCGCTCTTCTGTCTGTTTAGAGGTGACGAGAAGCCAGGGTTCTCAATTCATCTATGTGGCTTTTTGAGATTTTCGTAGTATATCATGCCTCGTTGGCCGAACTACAGCACACCGCTCAACAAGCCAGCCAACATCAAGGAATTCCGGCATGGATATGCAAGGGACAAATGGAGGATTACCTTGGGCTAACTGAACTAGTCTTGTTTTTGGTAGCCTATGAAGGGACCCCAGTCTAATGATATACACGTGTTGATCTATACATCCACACAGCGTCCTCTTCCTCGTTTCTCTCCTTGTTCCTCATAAGCTAATGGCGTGCTTTACGAAGCTTATTCTTCCTCGCCCAACTCATGGCGGCCCTGCTTGGAGTTCAGGTAGTGGTTTCTGCAGTTGTCCATTGTTAGTTGTCAGTGGTTTCTCCCTATCGTGAATGGTAGGGTGTTCTTGTGTGTATCCGTACCTCTCGATGGCCCAGTCCATGACGTAGTAGAAGAAGATCATAGGGGGAGCGACGTAGAGGACCTGGCCCTTGAATCGGCGCCAGCTGTTGAAGATGGCAGCGTGGGCGGTGCCGGCCAGGGGGTTCTGTCGGTTGGCGCTCAGGCCGTAGGTGATGATGCCGCGCTGCTTGGAGCCGCCTGTGAGATTCCATGTTGTCAGCCTTCCTGCATCCAGGGGCACACATCATAACATATGTTCTCCGTCCCGGTTCAGGTTCATTCCGGAGGCATGCTTTGCCAAAGACGTTGCCCGTCGTCTCTGTCTCCGTTTCGAAAAGAGAAAGTCGGGTTCGGGCCAATGGATCATCGTGGTAGTCGGAACGGCGAGCATCAAGGCGTATCGTTCATAGTCTGTCACTTACCGAAGTTACCCCAGCTACCAAGGTACCTATAGAAGTGAGGTTAGCCCATGTCTGTTGGGTATGGATGTCATTGTCATGGATTGTGTGACATTGCCGAAGCAAAAGGCCTCAGGTGTTTTGGGCGAGGGTATTGCTTACTTTCCGTACTTGCCGAGCGGGGCGTCGCCACCTCCGGCGCGGAGCATCTGAGTAGGCTTCATTTTGTCGAGATTTGGTCAATTGACGTGCTGGGGAATCAATTGAGATATGCAGTGTGTCGTGGAAAGCAGGAGGTTTGCGACGTCGAAAGTCGTCCCGACAAGGCGCGAATCCGAGAGAGCTTGAATCTATCCGAAAAGGGTTAGACTCTTTTGGGGGAGGGAGTCAAAGGTTGTTCCGACTCTGTTCGTTTTGTGAGAAGGACGGCTTCCAGTCAGCCAGTCAGTAACGCCCGAGCTTCTTGGGTTCTTCCGCTACGCCAGGCCTAAACAAGGTTAGCAGCTCCGGCTAGAACAGAAGCACTGACTGGTTCCATAGGCAGGCAATCCACCCATCATCGAAAGAGCTCCAGCTTCAGTTCCCCAGCTTCATTTTGAGAATTCGCCGGCAGCTGTAGGGGGAAAAAAAGATCGACAGCAGTGCATACTGAGCCGAAAGCGAACCAAAATCGACTCTTAATCACATCCAGCCCCCGGCAACTTGTCGTCAAAATGGAGGCCCGTATCCTCAATGCCGTCTACCGCTTCGGCCTTCCCGCCTTTGGTGCGGTCGCCCTGGCTCAGCAGTCCATGTACGATGTCCGTGGAGGAACCAGAGCCGTCATCTTCGACAGATTAAAGGGTGTGAAGGAGGAGGTCATCAGCGAGGGCACACATTTCCTGGTTCCTTGGTTACAACGATCAATCCACTTCGACGTCCGAACCAAGCCGCGCAACATCGCCACGACAACGGGTAGCAAGGATTTGCAGATGGTTAGCTTGACGCTGAGAGTATTGCACCGACCAGAAGTCAAGTCGCTGCCAAAGATTTACCAGGTAAGCCGGGGCTTGGAGAGAGGCAGCTGCGCTTCATGAGCCGGCTTAGTCTTCGGCGTCGACAAAAACTTCCACTAACATGATATAACAGAATCTTGGCACAGATTACGATGAGAGAGTACTGCCCTCCATCGGTAACGAAGTCTTGAAGTCTATTGTCGCCCAGTTCGATGCCGCAGAACTTATTACGCAGCGTGAAGCTGTTTCCAACCGCATCCGGTCAGATTTGATGAAGCGCGCATCCGAGTTCAACATTGCACTGGAGGATGTCTCTATTACACACATGACTTTCGGAAAGGAGTTCACCAAGGCCGTCGAGCAGAAGCAGATTGCCCAGCAGGACGCTGAGCGTGCGCGCTTCATTGTCGAGAAGGCCGAGCAGGAGCGTCAAGCCAACGTTATCCGCGCCGAGGGTGAAGCCGAAAGCGCGGAGACCATTAGCAAGGCTATTGCCAAGGCCGGTGACGGTCTGCTCCAGCTCCGAAGGATCGAGGCCAGCAGAGAGATTGCGCAGACGCTTGCGACGAACCCCAACGTTGCCTACTTGCCCAGTGGAAACGGCAAGAATGGTGGCCAATTCCTGCTTTCCGTAGGAAAGGCCTAAGCTAAGGTGTTGATATTAAGCGAGAGGAGTGCCAGCTAGACGAAGCGAGGGAGTCTTTTGGCAATGTATTATAGGGAGTGGTGGCCCCGATTCTCCGCTTCGGGTTACGATACGAATAATATGTGCTACTTATTAGTCACCAAAGTGCCTGCGTTGTACTGCAATGCAGGAGATGATCAATGCTCTGTCAAACCAAGCATGACCAAACCGCTCTCAATTCAAATGAAATAAATCAACCACTTCCTAGAGGCAATCGGTGTTTAAGCAGAACCCAGTAAATGGATATGATATGGATATCTAGTAGAGTATTTCTGTCTTATAAGACAGTAGTAGTTCGGGCGGTCAGCCATGATGCAATGTGAACAATGTATTGAAACCGAACTGTTACAATATCAAATGCCATGTCAGTAGATTGTTATCTCATTACTGTCACTGGATTGCGGTGGTGAGTTTAGTAAGTACAGCCGCACAACGCCTAAAGGTGGATCGGCAAATTCTCGGTTCATCTACCGAAGCTCGGCCTGCTTTGAACCTCGACCCAAGTCAACGTCAAGACGAACATCTCAATCACCAACAAGCAATTGCCGCGTCAAATCAGCCTCCATGGCCTCCAAAGCAGTAGCCAAAACTGCCGGAGGCGTAGTGAGCATCAGCCAGGTACGAGATGCCTACCTTCGCCCGAGTCTCGCTGCCCAATGACCCCAGCCCAGGCAGACCGCTTACCTTGTTCGTGCCGACGTCCCTACTTACTTTATCTAACATCAATACCCCCCTTTCTAGAAATACACTCTCGAGCCGACCGGTGTCTGGCAGCGCGTCCGCCGCGCCTTCGCCATCGACCCCAACCGCAGCAGCGGCGTCCCCCTGAACCCGACCTACCGCCTGCCGACCCCGGGCGGCACGGACCCGATGCTGTACGACGACCCCGTGACCGTCCCCGCGGGCGACATCGCCGACAACCCGTACTGGAAGCGGGACGCGCGGCGTGCGTACCCGACGCTGTCGTTCGTCAACCAGGGCGACGCCGTGGCGCTGCTGGGCGTCGGCTCGGCCGCGGCCCCCAAGCAGGAGCTGGTCGGCGAGGCGGGCGAGAAGGCGCTCGCGGTCGCGCGCGAGGAGGGCCAGCAGAAGGGCCTCGCCGAGTTCTTCGAGGCCAAGGGCCGGCAGGGCGTCGCCACCGCCGCCGCCGACCTGTTCGTCAACGGGCTGCCGCCCATGCCCAGCGGCCAGGCGCTCAAGGCGGATAACAGTGGCGCTTGGGAGGTCAAGGAGTACGAGCTGCTCGAGGACCAGTCTTACGGCGATGGGTGCGTTTCCCCCAATTTTTTCTTCTTCTCTCCATTCTCAGATAACTACGGGAGTAAAAAAAGACGAAGAGAAGACTTGCTAACGTTTCACAGATACCCCTGCCGGACGTTCAAATAGACGAAGAAGGGCGGGCGACGAGATGGTCAAACGAGGACAAAGACAGTGTACATAACCTAGCAGAAGATGGCATAGAATCATATTGTGGTCTAAAACCTTACTTGGCTGAGATGGCCGTATTTCCTCTCCTTGCATGTGTATATGCCGCATTTCTAAGCTGCGGGCGAGAGCCGTCGCACTTCCGTTTCCCAGTATTTATGCTGCTGTTTCTCCTCAACCAGTGTAGACAGGGGTGCATTTCTGGGTTGCAACAACCAAAGTCACTGTTGCCCAATGGGCAACTTCCTGCCTAAGAAGGCAATGGAAACGTGACGTCGCTGGTAGGTTTGCGCAACATGCCCCATGGCCCAACTCCAAGTGTAGAGTAAAGACTCCATGCTATAAACATGTGGGTTCGTATAATTCCGAATTTGATGAACTGGGTTCCTTTCATATCTCATTCCGCGCTGGCCCAGCAGTACTCTTTTCTGTACTGGCCCTCTCGCTTTCCTCGCCGATCCCCCTTTCGACAATCTTCAGCTTCCCCTGGGCCCTTTTGAACCGGTCATCAAAGTCATTCACTGCTTCGTCCGTGTTCTCGGTAGACAGGGTACCTGGTTCGGCAAGCGCGTAAAGTGACGTGATGTTCTTCTCCAGTCTCGCATTGCTGTTATTGATGGGCGGGAGGCTTGTTATGCTGTTGCTACCAGGTTCCTGGCCCTGGCTCTGTGTATCCCCTGATGACTGCCGCGGTACCGCAGCCTCCGCTGCAGCCTCTCGCTCGGTATGGGCTTTCTGCAAGTTGGGAATGCGGTTGGCCCAGATGACGGCTTTGCTCTGCAGGCGCCCGGCTTCCATGAACTTTTCATAGCCTTTCTTCAGGCCAACTGAGCGACCTTCGATCTTGCCGGCTTGAAAGCCGTCGTCATAGCCTAGTTTGTACCCCTGGTCGTAGTATTGGTCTTCGAGGTTCAGGACCTCGTCAAAGGGATCTGATGCCATGGGTCTCACTGAACGGTTCAGGTATTCGATAAGAAGGGTCCGGATTAGTATGAAGTGAACCTTCAACGGCCTCTGGGTTTCGTATATATAAAACAGAGTAAAGTATCACTACTGAAAATAAATAGCTTATTCAAGCCCGAACGCTGAACCAATTAGGTAGGTGTACGGGGACAGCCGGTAAGCTGGTACGGACGGGTACACACGCTGATCTAATGGAGGGGCATCTCTTTTTGCTGACCACCCCGCCATAAACTCGCCCGCTCAGATACCCAGAGACTGGCCCAATTACTCGCCCGACTTATTCTGACTTGTTCTGCTTTTTTCGTCTCGTTGGCAATACAAAACAAATTCTCAGTCCCGAGGATCGTTCGTTTTGTGAGTTAAACAGAAGGCGCTAGTGGACCATATACTGCCACTCCCTTTGTTGCGCATCGTTCACTCCCATCTTTTTTACATCATCCCAGGGAACCCACTTCTCCCACTCAAGCTCACTTACTGCGATATACCCCGCCATCCATTGATTGATTGACGGACTCTGCGAGAATAAGAAAAGGCCGTCGAATATGGCGACCCCCAACGTCATTCTCCCCGAGAAGGGCAAGGAAAACATTCTCATCACGAGCGCATTGCCCTACGTGAACAATGTGCCCCATCTTGGCAACATCATCGGTTCGCTGCTCAGTGCCGATGTCTTCTCCAGATATAGCAAGCTGAGGAATCGCCCGACCCTGTTCATTTGCGGCACCGACGAGTACGGCACCGCCACCGAGACCAAGGCACTCGAGACCAAGCAGACCCCCCAGCAGCTGTGCGACGAGTTCCACGCCAAGCACAAAGACATCTACGACTGGTTCGAGCTGGGCTTCGACTACTTTGGCCGCACCACCACGCCCAAGCAGACCGAGATCGTCCAGGACATCTTCCTGAAGCTTCACAAGAACGGCTACCTCGAGGAGCGCACCACCACCCAGCCCTACTGCGAACACCCGGACCACAAGGCCTTCTTGGCCGACCGCTTCGTCGAGGGAACTTGCCCCAAGTGCCAGTACGACGACGCCCGAGGTGACCAATGCGACAAGTGCGGCCAACTGCTCGACCCCCTGGAGCTGATCAACCCCAAGTGCAAGGTCGACAACACCACCCCTGTCCCCAAGGACACCACTCACATCTTCCTGCGACTGGACAAGCTGTCGCCCGAGATCGTCAAGTGGGTGGAGAAATCGAGCACTGAGGGCAAGTGGTCTTCTAATGGCATCGCCATCACAAAGTCGTGGCTGGAGAAGAGGACTGGAGGGCCGAAGCATCACCCGAGATCTCAAGTGGGGTGTGCCTGTACCGCTCAAGGGCTTCGAGAACAAAGTCATGTACGTGTGGTTCGACGCCTGCATCGGTTATCCTAGCATCACGGCCAACTACACGGATGAGTGGGAGCAGTGGTGGCGCAATCCCGATGATGTCAAGCTCTACCAGTTCATGGGCAAGGACAACGTTCCCTTCCACACCGTCATTTTCCCCGGTTCGCAGATAGGCACGGGTGACAAGTGGACGCAGCTCAACACCATCTCGACTTGCGAGTACCTCAACTACGAGAATACCAAGTTCTCCAAGTCGCGCGGCGTGGGTGTGTTTGGCGACCAAGCCAAGGACACGGGCATTCCTCCCTCGGTGTGGCGATACTACCTGCTGGCCAGCCGACCCGAGACGGGTGACACGCAGTTCATGTGGGCCGACTTTGTTGCCGCCAACAACAACGAACTGTTGGCCAACTTTGGCAACTTCTGCAACCGTGTGATCAAGTTTGTCAATGCCAAATTCGAGGGCAAGGTTCCCGAGTTCTCGGCTTTCTATGCAGATGAGAGCTTTGACTTCCCCGCCTGGATTGCCGAGGTCAATGGCGCTCTCAAGGAATACAACGATCTCATGGAGGAGGTGCACCTGAGGTCTGGTATCAAGAAGGTGCTGGAGATTAGCTCCAAGGGCAACAACCTGCTGCAGTACCGCTTGGACAACGCTGCTCTCAACGACCACCCCGAGAGAACCAAGACGGTCATTGGTTTGGCCCTGAACCTCTGCAGCCTTCTTGCATCCATCTCCTCCCCGTACATGCCCTCCACATCGACTTCTCTTATGGAGCAGCTGAACGCGCCCCTTGCCTCAATTCCCAACATCTTCGACACGGCGGCCATCAAGCCTGGACACCAGATTGCCAAGGCAGCCTACCTTTTCTCCAGGATAGATGACAAGAAGGTGGCTGAGTGGAAGGAAAAGTTCGGTGGCACACAGGCAACACGGGCGGCCGAGGAAGCTGCCAAGAAGAAGAAGCAGGAGGACAAGGAGCGCAAGAAGGCGCGAAAGGCGGAGAAGAAAGCGGCCGAGGGCGGAGCCAAGCCCGAGATGGACGGCACCGTGAAGAACCTGCCCATCCGTAAGAAGGTGCTAGACAAGGAGGGCCCGCTCACAACCAGTGCCAGCACGGTCCCTGAATGCACAGCCCCCAAGACGGATTAAAGGGAATTATTGGGCTTTCGGCGTTTGGGGGGGGGGGATAGTCCAGGTAGATGAGTAGAGCTTGGCCATGGAAAGGACCAAAGCCAATTTTCAAATTCATGTGGCTTCATTCGCACCATTTTCACATGAACAAATAGGGGATGGAGCCAGAATAAATCAAGCGTAGCAAAAGATTGAAGGGATTCCGTATGCCGTGACTTTGGGAGATGTACTTGTAGGTAGCAGTGGAAGGCGAGATGTTCAAGCTATTGCAATACGACCTCTTTACATGGCATCAGAGATTAGACGTCAATGTGTGATGTTGTTGCTTATGTTGGTATAACAAGAATAAGACCCCGTGTTGCTATAGAAAGAAGATATACTATAGCTCTCCTTAAACAGACCTACGTAGCTCCCTGGGACTGGTTACTTTGCGCTCAATGTTAAGTGGACCGCCGGCCAGCAAGCTTCAACCCCACCATCCAAGCACCATTGAATTGAACCCATCCCACTTGCCCACATACTACCGACTTGAAGACTTTACAATCAAATCACTTGATTCAGGCTATTCACGCCGCCCACACCCGACAACATGGATATTCGCTTGCTGAGGTCCAGCGACCTCCCGCTGATCCAGCATGCCAACCTCGAGAACCTGCCCGAGAACTACTTCATGAAGTACTACCTCTACCACGCCCTGTCGTGGCCCCAGCTGTCCTACGTCGCCGTCGACGTCTCGCGCCCCAAGAAGACCCCCTACGACTACCCCAAGATTGTCGGCTACGTCCTGGCCAAGATGGAGGAGGAGCCCACCGACGGCATTCAGCACGGCCACATCACCAGTCTCTCCGTCATGCGCACCCACCGCAAGCTGGGCATCGCCGAGAAGCTCATGAGGCAAAGTCGTACGTTCCTCTTTCTCTTTTTCTTCACTATAATCCCCGTGACCCTCCTGCTTGTAAAATATGTAATACTGGAAAGAAGAAGAAAACTAGACTTATGGGCTGACAAGACGGACACCCAATCAGAATTAGCCATGGTCGAGACCTTCGGCGCCCAGTACGTTTCCCTGCACGTGCGCGTCTCCAACAAGGCCGCCATCCACCTCTACTCCAAGACGCTCGGCTTTGACCGCGAGAAGATCGAGGAGAAGTACTACGCCGACGGCGAGGACGCCCACTGCATGAAGCTGGACCTGTCGTCGATCAAGGAGCAGGTCGCCGCCTTCGCCGGCGGCGACGACTCGGACGAGGCATCCGAGGCCGAAGACGAGGGCGACCCGGTTGGCGACGTCGGCAAGGCCGGCGACGAGGGCAAGCAGATGCCCTCGCGGCCCAAGGAGACCAAGCGCAAGGTCAAGGTCGGCCGGCCGCTGGGCGTCGCGGGCCTGGTCGAGAAGGACGAGAGCAAACATCCCTAGGGCGGCTGTTTGAGACGTCACGTCTGCCACTAAAGGAGCAACCTGCCCGCCTACCTACATGCTGGATTCAAACGAATTGCATACCGCATGGTCGGTCGGTTTGTCGGATCACTAAGGGGGAGCAAAGTAGAACCAGCCGTTGTTGGTTTCCCTTTTCGAACAGCGATAGACACAAGAACTATTTGCTGCAATTGAAGTTGAGACATGCACAAAAGGGGGCACGCACATATATGTATGCCCACTTCCATCGTTACCGGAAAGGAATAGACAAAAGAGAGAATGGTCCGCTAGATACCATTATGTGTTTCATGCGTTAGAAAGGCAGCCAGCCAGCTGTCCACGGACAACGAATGAATAAAGACTAAAAAATGACAGTGACTGCAACACTTCTCCGCCTATCTGCGGACTGTGATACTTGGAGAGGGACATCGACCATTCATTCATTCCCTACAACTTTGGGAGGTCACTCGGATAAGAGATATCCATGTACTACTCCGTAGTAGAATCCATATACAGATGTTGCTCGTAGGAATCACCGGGAATGATTTGAGTTTTCTCATAAGCTTTATTTTGTATTCCTATTTCTATTTGAAAAAAACCGCTATTTTGGGGGATGGATCACCTCTCTTTTTGGATTTGAGTGGTAGGTTAAACAGAAGAATGTAGGCCAGAAGTCACCGTCATCATCATCAAGTCATTAATGCCCTTCGCCAAGAGTCAGTTCACCATCCATACCACCCTTCACACCTTTCCCCTGAACTTCACTTTCAAGGTCTCGTAGCAGCCGCCTCGTCTTCTGCCAGTTCTCGCACGAACTCCTCGTCCGCCTCCAACCTCAACGCCTCGATCCGCCTGCTCATCTCGTCGATATCGGACCCCAGCCTCTCGTACTCCTGCTGCGCCGGGCTCTGCGTCTTCTGCGTCTTCGAGCCCCCATTCCCAGCTTGAGCGGCGGCGACACCCTCTGCTTGGATGGTCTGCTCGAGCCGGTACAAGTTGCTCATCTTGGCCTCGAGCTCGGACTCGAGAGAGACGATGACTTCGTACTTTTTCTCAACCGAGCGACTGTTGCTATTATGATCACGTACGACGCCAGTTTCTTGGCCACCACCACCACCAACCACATCGCCATTACCGACACCTGGAACCGGCACGCCTCGTTCAGCAGCAGCAGCGGTGGCAGCAGTATGACGGGCATGTTCGCGTGCCGCGTCCGCATGCGCCTGTGCTCCTGACGTCGTGCTCCACGCATGTCGCATGGCCGTCTCTCGAGCGATCCGGACCCATTCACGGGCATTCTCTCGCGCGTCGAAGGCCCGGCCGAAGGACGACCAGCCGCCTCCACCGCCGTATGCACGTGCCGCCTCTCTCGCCTGATTGAGCCCTCTATCACGGGATGCCTGGGCATTGGCCAAAGCAGCATCTCGCGATGCGTGCGCATCCGTTAGCGCAGCGTCCCGTGATAGTTGAGCTCTATCCCTGGCTTGTTGCGCGTTAAATAGTGCAGCGTCCCACGACGCTTGGGCATCCCTCAGTGTAGCATCTCGCGATATTTGCGCTCTTTCTCTGGCCTGTTGCGCAGTTGCCAAGGCAGCATCTCGTGATGCTTGAGCGTTGACCAGGCCGGCATCCCGCAACGCCTGGGCTCCTTCTCTGGCCTGTTGCGCGTTTGCCAAAGCGGCATCTCGCGATGCTTGACCGTTCGCCAAGCCGGCATCCCGTGACGCCTGAGCTCGTGCTCTGGCCTCTTGTGCGCTGGCCAGCGCTGCCTGCCGCGAGGATTCTGCTTGATCCTGGACTTGTTGGGCGCTCTCTAATGCAGCTTGTCGCTCTAGTAAAGCGTGATCTTGAGCCTCTTGAGCTCGCTCAGTTGCTGCCTTCCTTGTTGCTTCTGCTTCCTCTCTAGCCTCCTTAGCTTTTTCATCACTAGAAGGAATGTCTGGATCGTTATAGTGAGTCTGGCCATCCCAGCTACCACAGCTACCAGAGCCACGTCTCCCCGATGGGCCACCAAAGAGTCCCATGCCGCCCAAGAAACCTGGACCGCCAGCTCTCCCAGGCCCGAAACCGAAAGGGCTCGGCCCCTGGTGCAGAGGTGGTCCATGGTGTGGAGGACCGTGGTGCGGAAGAGCATGGTGGTGCGAAGGTCCTTGGTGATGTAGCCCACGATGTGGTGGGCCCCTATGGTGCGGAGAGCCGGCGTGAGGTGGTCTCGGAAATCCTGGAACAACTCCTGCTATCCCAGCCATACCGAAGCCAGCCCCAGGAGTTTCGGCTGCTGGATGCGGCTCTCCCCTGCGACACTCTCGCTCGGATCGGCGGCGGTCTCTCCTGCCTCGTCTGTGTTCGCCCCTTTCGGCATTTCTCCGTGCCTTGCGGTCCTTCTTTTTGTTCTTCTTTTGCGTCTTCTTCTCCTTCTTGGCAAGCTTGCGCATCGCCTTCTGCGATTTCTTGACCTCCTTCCATTCGGCTAGCAAGCGCTTCACCTCGGCTCTCTGGGCGGCATCGGCCGGGCCCTTCGCCGAATTTGACTTGGCGGCCTTGATCTCTGCCTTCACTCGCTTGAACTCCGCCTTTGAGACAAGGTGGCCGCTGTTTTGCACCCACTGTGATACGGACTGTTCCACAATAGGGATCTGCGAGTCTTTCAGGCCGTCCCAGTCAGGCAATGAGCCAAGGGAGGAATCAGAGTCGGACGAGTACGTCGAGTCGTCGCTGGAGGCTGAACTGGATGAGGAGGACCGGCCCCTGCCCCCTCCATGGTGATGGCCGCGACCCCGACCTCGTCCGCGTTCAAACCTATTGTCTTGCCAATGGCCGTGGTTAAGCCCTTCCGTGGTGTCACCGAACCCACCGCGAGTGCCCAAAGGAGGCGCACGACTTTGATCGACAGCTTGTTCGCCCCATCGAACTCCATTACTATCAGCATGGAATGACCGACCAATAGAAACACGATCGCCATTGATGGAGATGGGACCAAAACGAAGACCGTTGCTGTGTGCTTCCATGTTGAAGCGAGAAGGTCCGAAAAGACCGCCGAGTCCACCAGGTCCCTCTTGCCGTTGTTGCTGCTGCGGGGATCTACCTTGGGGAGGAGGGCTGGCAGCATTGGCAGAGTCGAATGAAGTGTTCCAGCCTCCGGGGATCCTGGGGGAGCTTGATGGTGGATCGAGGCGTATGGCCACTCCGCGGGGAGCGAAGAAACCCTCGTTCCATTCGATGACGGTAGAAAGGGTGTCATCGAAACTACGCCTCCGGGGTGGTAGGTCCTCTGCAGACGGCTTGATTTGGTTGACCTGTGCCTCTTCGATCTCGCGACTGGTCTCGCTAGTCGGCCGATCATGAACTTCGGCGTGCAGCTTGCGGTCTAGGACTTGAGCATTGACGGACAGCGCATAGTCCGGGATTAGGTAGTTGACAAAGGTGTGCCAATCCTGTTCCGTGGTTTGGTGAGAGGCCGCCCATGCTGGATAGGGAAAGTCGGCTGGAGCAGCATTCTCCTGGTACGCGAGGACATGGACGACCTCCAAGCCCGCCGAGGGGCTTACAACGGGTCGCGACTCAAAGTATGCCTGAGCCGATGCGGAAGTCACCAGGTCGTCGCCGCCTGAGAAGTTGTAGTGTGGTTCTCTGGGGGTCTCTGGCGGCGTGTATATGATGTTGCTGTGTGATGACGAGGCTGCTATGGACGCATCGTCTGCGTGGGCATTTGAGCCACTACGTGGTGCGATGGGCGAGCGGGCTGACGCATTTGAATAGATGTCTGTCTCCGAGTATGGCGGAGGAGGGGCATCATCGTCGCGAGGCTCCATGATAGGAGGTTGCATGACTGTTGTGCGTTGCTACGGCTGAGGTGTGTGGCAAAACAGAAAACAAATATTTGTTTCCGGGTGGGTGAAGATGTGGTGCGAGAGGCGAAGAAGGATCAAGTGTTCACAGAGTAGAGGAGGGGGGGAACTGCTCCAATATGTAGTAGTGTGTTACTTATTGTCTTTTTTCTATTTACTGGTTTGCTGGGTTTTGGCGGGAGAGAGGAAGAAAGAAGTATTGAGATCGCAGCTTACGTAAGGGCTGCCTAAGGAGTCGTATTAGGTAGGTGGCTCAACATGGTGTGTTCATTCTCTGGCCGTCCCAATCATCATCACCAAGCAGGCCGCTAAGACCTGAAGGCCAGGCAGCCAGGGCCGGGGCAGGAGCTAAGCCCAGGCGGCGGGCCCACTGACGCGGTGGATCCATCAATGAAGCTTATTTGCAAGCCCACCTCGGTATAGCTCGACCACGGGGTCCTGAACAGGCTACAGCAGCGCTGGCTGAGCCACCCAATCGGCCGGTAGGTGCTTGCGAATCTAGCTGCAGGTGACGCGGCCGTTGATAGAGCAGATGCAATTCTGCATCGTGAGGTGAGTCAACTCGACTTTGATTGGCCCAAAGAGTGACACCTTGAAATTGGCATCTTCAGGCAGCAGAAACACTCTCCATTGCTTGCTAACCTGAGCCACGCGGCTTGTCGACTTACACCAGCCTCATCCCGCCATACAAAGGCATTGTGCTGTAATTTTATTTACGTATGGTCCCGTACAGGTCGAATTCACTATCCGCCTCTTTGTAATGGTCGTTGACGATCGCATGCAGATGGTCGCGCGAATGTGCCCCACTAATCCCACGTGTTAGTAAACCACCCCTCTAGAATCAAGAGAAGGAAGGACTCGACTTACAGGTTCGTAATGTAAGTGCTCACCAACTCGGCTGGTACATACTCGGAAACGGCCGTCTTGACTGTAACCTGCCGCACCATGCGCCCATCCGAGTAATTCACACACTTGGAGGGGTTGCCCCATTCCGTCGCTGTCTCCTGGTCTATCTGGTTATCAGGGCTGAGCTTGTACACCCCCCCTATGACGATTACCGTGCGGCCGAGTTCCCTGGCAGCCCGTGCGATGACCGATGCACCACCATCAACCAGGACACCGCCGGTGCTCATGATGGCACGGGCACTGAGGATAACCTTGTTGACCCGCGACATGTAAGCCATGAGGCCGGTGTTCATGATATTGACCACAACGGAACCAGTTGCTGCCATGGATTTTCGAAAAGATGCGTAGGGGTCTTCGGCAGAGGGATCCACCACAAGGAAGACGGTACACTTCCTCTTGGACCTGGTCAGGAATCTCTGTACTGTCTTGCAGGGCTGGTGGACCAAAATATAGTCCCCAGGGTGGATAATGATGTCCGAGTACGCTTGTACCTGTTCGTCCACCTGTCTGATCTCGTCCATAATCTCCTCAATGCCATCTATGACCTCGGAGCGGAGGGCTTTCACGTCCGTCGACTGCGGATCGGCCATCGGTGTCGACACACCAGAGCCGGGGGCAGGTGATGCGCCTGTCGACCACATGGGTGGTGTGGTATCTGGATCGGCCAAGAGGTTGAACATAGACTGTGTCCTCGTCAAAGCATTCATCAGGCCGGGGCGCCCCATCTTTGCCAATGGGGCATTTTCGCTGAGAGACGACACCGAGGCGCTCATGGGCGGAGGGGGATGCGTCGCGCACCGGAGACGAGATGCTCTCATCGCTTCCGACCTCGTTGCGGTTCTCGAGGGCTTCGTCTCGAATCAAACCCAGAACACGACGGACGATGTTGCCGATAACCAGCTCGCGGGGCTGAGCAGCAACTAATCTCCGAGCCACGCCCTGAATTCGTGCCAGTAGCTGGTTGACGTCTGTATATTTGTCCATAACCACCACCTGGAGCAAGATGTGGGCGGTCGCAAGAGCACATGGTTCGGAGCCCTGGATTTGTCGTCGCTTCAGAAGACTGCCACCGGATAGATGTCAGTTCTGGAGATAAGTGCTGTGTTTGCGCAGTGCTTACGAGACAAGAGACTCAATGGATGCCTCCAAAGGCCTGCCCTTCAAGGTGTCCAGGAACTTGTCCAAGGTAGGCGCATAGCCTCCTTTTGGGGGAGCCATCCTTTGGCGTGTACGAAGGTTGACTATGCACTAGATGTGTCGACGGGGGGTAAAAGTCCGGAGTCTTCAATCGAGTCGGCGGTTGCTGGGAAAGGCAGGGCAAGGAGCACGGCGCAACAGGCGTAAAGGGTATGATGATTCAGACGTGGGGTAGGATGGAGCTGATGAGAAGATGCTTGCTCTTTATTAGTCCCAGAGAGGATTGGGGACAGTCTAGAATCAATGCAGTCGTTCGGAGGGGCTGAGAGTAAGGTCTACAGTCGCATGCAGTGCAGTGAGGAATTCAAATTCTGGCACTCGAGATTGTGACTCAATCGACACAATCCAATCGAAAGTGTCGGCACTAACAAATAAAGAAGGCCGATGAAGGATTGATTGTATGTGGGGGGGCTTTTCCGCCCAGGGTTACTTGCAGCTCTTACCCGGCTGGGTTAGTCGGTGGTTCGAGGGGCTACGGGCAGTACCCAGTTCTTCCCAAAGCCGAGAAGGAGGCTCTATGGGGGCATATGTGATAGGCTGACGGTTTGCCCATGACGCTGGTTATCCCGGAGAGTCTTCTGGGTGGCATATGACTGGCAGACGAGAAGCAGCCAGGTAACGACTGCCTCCCGTTCTGCAGATTCGGTAATTCGTGCTATCTCCAGTCTCGTAGCCAGGCTTTGTTGCGTGTCGCATCGCTGCCACACTGGTCGCTGTGTCCTCTGTACTGCGCCTGAAGGTGACCGTTTGGGCACAAAGAAGCACTGCCTAGCTGGATTGGGTTGCGACACACCCATTTCGGGGGGGGGTCCTTCACTGGTGTCCCAAGTCACCTGCGTACTTAACATAGTGCATGTCTGTGTAAAGAACGTGTAGAGTTTTCGACGGCCCTGACTAGCCAGTCTTTCAAGGCTTGATTCTCTCACCTCTATCCCTCTTTTCGGAAAAAGTGCCTACCTATATTAAACGATTCAACGATCCTAGGACAGGGCCTACAATTACAGGGTAGGAAGCTGAAGTAATCTGTTGACTCGAACGACTATCGGTCCTCAGTCACGGTCACGGCTACAGCTACCGTGACAGTCACCAGAAAATAAAAATACCCCCAGCCAAGCCGAATGGGAGGAGGTCAGAAGGATCCGCAGAGACAGACCTCTTCTCTTACATGACCTAAATCGAAAAGCGAATTAGAGGCGATCCCTTTTGCTCTCGGCCACTCTTGCAGCTGCATCAACTCCCAACCGAGGCAGGAAAGAGAGGAAATAAAGCAAGTCACGTCCAACCCCGACTTTAGTTGCGCTTCTCCATTTTCCCATGTCAGATTGATCGCACGTCAATTCCACTTCGACTGCTGCGACTCTCCTATTGAAGCCCCTTGCCGTACTCGCTATATCCACAGGCAAACACACACCTGTCCCAACTACCTACCTAGCCTGCATTATCTTGCCTTGTCTCGTCTCGTCTTACTTAACACAACTGCAATAAGCCCTCCCTCCTTCCAGGTTGAAGGACCCTGAGCGATTCTTCATGGCTGCGGAGGCGTCGGCCGGAAGATGAACTCCCTCAACATAATTTCCGCGCGAGTCACTCCACAATCCACCCCGTCTCCGTCGCGATCGAACTCGTTGGGGCATGTCGCCTTAGCTGCATCTGACACCAACCAACCATCCGACGACTCCTTCCACAACGAGGACAGCACCACCAACACCACAAACAACACCACCGGCGCCGCAGCGCTGGACGACTACGCGCCACGCGCAAACTATGACGACGGGAACGACGACATGTTGGATTTTATGACGAGCGCGGGCGAAAAGGCCCCTTTACTGGGCAAGACGGAACCCATGTCCAAAGATCCCAATAATGTACGGACTTACTCCTGGCACGTCCTGCCTGCCCGACTAGCCAACAACATCATCAATTCCATCCGCTGGATCTTGTCTACCATCGCCACCCCCGGCGTTTACCTGATTGCTTGCTTTTACGACCAGCAAGGCTATTTCGCACCTTTGCGACAGATCCGCACTCTCTTCGGCTTCTACGGGGGCGATGCGAGAACACCCGACGCCGAACAACACAAGAACACGGAATTCATGGACGAGAAAAGGCACCGTACACGAAGCGCCAGCCGCGGTTCAAAGGATAATAATCCATCTCCCGCAATGCAAGTCCCGATCTCCTCTGGATCCTCGTCCTCTGGGCTATCTTCCGAGTCGGAATCCGATGTAATGAGCAGGAGCGACCAGGATGGCCGTGCCTCGAGCCGGCACGCCCGTTCCAAGTCGACTGAAGAGGTCGCGCCGGCGAGGAGATCAATTCGAATAAAGCTCCATAGTGAGGACGCGCTCCGCCAACGGAAACACAAAAAATCGCAATCTGCCAGTCCCAGAGCCAGTGCCAGTGAGACGGCCTCTGGCGATCTATCCGCCCAACTGAAATCCCCTACTTCCCCTGTCGGAGCCCTGACCAAATACCCCAAGACGCCAGCTCCTCCGCGACCTTTGATACCGCGACGACAGCCTTCCTTCATCTCCTATGAGAACCCAGACCCCTCGCACCTGAAGACGCTTATTCTAGACTTGGATGAGACATTAATTCACAGCATGTCGAGAGGGGGCCGGATCGGCTCCGGGCATATGGTCGAGGTGCGGTTGAACACGACTTATGTCGGGGCGGGTGGCCAGCAGAGCCTAGGGCCCCAGCATCCTATCCTGTACTATGTACACAAGCGGCCGCACTGCGACGAGTTCCTTCGCAAGGTAAGGAGTCATGATACTCTGTTGTTGGGCTCGGAATGCTGATGCGTCTTTTCAGGTCTCGAAGTGGTTTAATCTCGTAGTTTTCACGGCGTCGGTACAGGAGTACGCGGATCCGGTAATCGACTGGTTGGAATCGGAGAGGAAGTTCTTCACCGGAAGGTTCTATCGGCAGCACTGCACATTCCGGCACGGGGCATTCATCAAGGACCTGAGCTCCGTAGAGCCGGACCTCAGCAAGGTAATGATACTGGATAACAGCCCGCTGAGTTATATGTTCCATCAAGGTAAGCCTTAGCCCGACCGAGTTCTGTTCTTCCTGCTTGCCGATCTCCGTACTGACTTGGGGTAACGCGGCAGACAATGCTATCCCCATCCAAGGTTGGATCAGTGACCCGACTGATAACGACCTACTGCATCTGGTGCCCCTGCTTGAGGGTTTGCAGTACGTGTCCGACGTTCGAGCCCTCCTAGCATTAAGGGGAGGAGAAGATGGCCAGCATCAGGTATCATGAGGTGATGATTCTCAAGTAGAAGCTGCAGTAGGAAGTCGAAAGAAGCTACGTAGCGATATTGTATAGTGATTATTTAATGGGTTCAATTTATACATTGTACGGCTCCTGTGCCTACTTACCTTTACAATAATGCATCCAACGGCGGAGTCGGGTCTCTTTCCAGAGTATCAATACGGCTGTGCTACTGAACATCCATCCTCCTTATAGGTGAAAGGACAGCACAGGCCGGGTGGTGGGGCAGTCTATAACCTCGTGTCTATGTCGGAAGCTGAGGGAATACGTAAGCGGCAGGGAGATGAGCAACGCCAACACTCAGCTTTGTCTATAGAATGGCACCAACGCAGAAACCTCAAAGGCCAATGCTAAAGACTGCTTTGGAGAATGGCACATGGGAAGGCAGTTCGGCCATCTCGTCTTTCGTCATTGCCGTGTGAGGTGCAGCTCATGGCCCATGGGCCCCAAAAGAAAATATAGAAATAGCTCGTCATGTGGAGGAAGAGGAAGGCTAGAACCGGGATTCCAGAAAAGCCAATTTCCCCGCAGAAATTGTTGTGAGTGAGTGAGACTGCGCGTAACATCAATCTGGGTGGGGTTCCTATAGAGACTTGAATAAGATAGCACGTTACCACATGTACCTACATACCTGCCTTTGCACCTCCAACATGGCAATTCTTACAAATATATTGCAGGAGAAGACTCAAAGGTGAATGCAGCTTTGAAGAAATTGACTGTGAGTAATCCATGTCTACCTACCTATCTGTGTAGCAGCTTCAGCTCCAGATAGCTGTAGCCCAGTTACGTTACTCGTGAAACCTTCACCAGCCCGTGTGTGGTACCCATTCCCCAATGCAAGAAAGCCAATGCCAGTCCCAAAAGAGATGGGCACCAGGAGCGCATGCTCCTAGCGAACCACTGACAAGGGCCCGCCTCAACGATTTGCTAATTTCAACTCTCGTCCAAGCAACTCCAGCCACGGGATCAGCAACATGTCGAAAGAAACTGCTGGTCTGAGACTTCTGGCTCCGCAAAGGCGTGGCAGAAGCCATGGCAGTGGCACAGTAGGGGCCAGAGCTGTGGGACAATACCTAGGAAACATTGAGGGAATAATCGCAACAACAACGGGCTGACGGGCTGGCCTTTCATTCATTCATTCAGCAAGCCGCCCTCCAGTGCTTTCTGCCACCCCCCACTTACCATGTTCTGTCTGTCGCCGAAGCTTGGTGGTCCATTACGTCACCATCGTCTAGCCACTTAGAAAGCTCCCCCCCCCCCCAAGGCCATTGTGAGCTCATCCATCTCCAGCTCCCGTCATTGGATCGCGATCCGCAAGACCCAGGCCCAGGCCCTCCACAAAGCTCCTACCCAAGCAAGCTTGCTTTCTCCTCTGAGGAGAGACACAGAGCTTTCTGGGCAGAGGCAGGGGGGAATGGGGCATGTCATCCCTTCCCCCCGGGCTGCTTGCTGATGAGCTACCCGGCAGCTTCTCGCCCTAGGCCTAGCTCCAGTGAAAAAGCAGTTACGTAGTGTTATTATAGTACATTGATGTAAAGTATCAATGCGAAGTAAGGTATCCCGTACAGTAGTACTTGCTGGCCCAGCAATGGCTGGCAGCTGAAGTAGAAGTAGATTCCATGTGGTGTCACTCGCTGTCAAGTAGGTACGGATCATCATCGTTCCTGCTTTTGGCTCCTCCATTGTGTCGTCATTGTTTGGTTTGGACACCCGGCAGGCTTGGGTTTCTTTCCCTAGCAGCAGACTGGGATTTTCCAATCTTCCCTCTATTAAAGCCTACTGATTCCCGTTTTCTCCCCGAACGCACTCTCACGATTTACATCTAACCAACCAAGACCACCATACCAACTCTCCATACCACCATCCACAAACCACACATCAACCATCATGTCTCTGCACTGTAAGTAAACCCGAGCTACCTTCTCCCGCCACCATGCCGTCGATGGTAGGACGGCACCATGGACAGGCCCGGCCTATCTCATCGTGACTTAACCACCGTCACAAACCACTCCCATTCAACATCACCTTCGTTTTACGCATCACAGATTCTTGTGCTAACACAGAACCATCAGACCTTCCTCCCGTCAAGCCATCGGCTATTGCCCTCGGCACCATCTTCAACCACGGTATTGAGCTGGCTGGTAAGTGAACAAACCCCACCATCGATCAGTATACGCGTGGAATCACACCCCTAACATACGATATTGTAACAGTGATGACTCCTCTCTTCGGCGAGACCTACCGCCGCGCCAAGGTCGCCAACTCTTCCGAGGAGTTCGTCAAGTCCAAGGAGGCTTCTTCCGCCGCTGTCGCCTGGGGTACCTCTCTTGTCGGCTCCGCCCTCCAGTCATACGGAGTTGGTGCTCTCATCAACGCCACCGGCACTCTCAGTTACAAGGGCGCCACCTACCTCGGAGCCTTGATCTACATGGCTACTGCTGCCCCTACCGTAAGCTACCTCCCTGTCTTTGCTTTTATGGGTGTCTGGACACTAACATCAATCGTCAGTACCTCACTCAACTGCTCTCTGAGAAGCGCCCTGTCGACACTGTCGCCGTCAGCGCTACCGCTAAGGCCTTCGAGACCGTTGGCCTTTCCATCTTCCTCACATGGTGGGGCACCCGTACCAACCCCTTCAACTAAATTGTTGGACGGTTGGCGTTCTGATTGACGACGTTTGGACACGACGGATTACGAAACAACTCTTGCCTTCAAGGGAGATGGAACTAGAATTGTGACATTAGCTCTTTCCCTTGAAAATGCGTGTACTATCAATCAAGGAGACCTGGAGCTGCACAGGGTGTGCAAAGCTTCATAGTTAATATGAGATATCAAAACTGTAACATCGATGTCTTCCGTGACGAAACTTGCCAGGATCAATCTGATCATCCATGTGAATATGATCGCTCACTGCCTGATTAAGATTTTGCGAGATTTCATTTTTGTAAATCCTATCATAGCAAATGACAAAACCTGAAACGCCTTAACCCACGTCCTGTGGCTTCTTCCCGTGGAGCGTGACCGAGATATATGAACAGAGGGCTAATGACACCTGAGCACCAACAATGCAGCTCAACACTCAAACGAGCCTATTCGATTGTCATCCAGTCCGATCCGAGCAGCCAATCCGGCTTGCTACGCCTCGTTTCCGCAAGTAATGAGGGTTTCAGTACAAGCCGTCTTATTACCCCTGGCGGTGGTAAGGACAACTTTACAAGGACAACCTTGGACAGACCTGACAAGAGCTTCTTAACGGCACCAACACAACAATCAATCCAAAATAGATGCCACCAGTGTTTACGTGAACTTCAACTGCTTCGATTCCTTTTGCACGAGCTTTACCAGGTCCTTGTACACCTCGGCGAACTCCTCGGCGTCCTCCTCGGAGATGGTCTCGCCCTTCTTGGCGGCCGCGCGCTTCTCGGTGACCATGACGACGCTGGTCGGCCGCTTGGTGCTGCCGGCGGCGCCGAGCTCGGCGCGCGACGTGACGAAGATGCAGGGGACGTTAACGTCCTCGCACAGAACGGGGATGTGGCTGATGACGTCCATGGGGCTGATGTCGCCGGCCAGCACCACGACGCCGGGGAAGCCCTGGTTTGTGGGGCCGGAGGCGGGAGACTTGCGCAGGGCCTTGACGACTTCCTTGACGCCGCGCTTGAGGGTCTTGTTCTTGGCGGCTGTTGTAGAGTGTGAATATTAGCTCGGTTCTAGATGTGGTGTATACACTTCCACTACTCTCTCTTTGCAGGAGAGCAAAAGTGATGATGACGGTGATGCCCCGTTGAGATGTAAGGAAAGAGGGAGTGGTTGATGCAGCGTACCTTTGCGGACAGACTTCAACACCTTCTTGGCGGCCTTATCGTCGGCGAGAGGACGAGCGAAGGGCACGAGGGCACCGACAACGACCTGTTTCTCCTTGACGCCGTCCTGCTCTAGCTCCATCTCGGTGACGGCAGGGGCAGTCTCGACCGAAGCAGCAGCATCGGCCTGGAGCTTGTCGTCGAGGCTAGCATTGGATACGACGGACTTGAGCTTCTCTTTCTTCTCCTTCTTTTCCTTCTTCTCCTTCTTGGGCTTGGTCACGCCGTCGGCCTCGGCGCGCTTCTTGTCCTTCTTCTCCTTCTTGTCGACCTTCTCCGGCTTGGTGGCACCCATTTTGACGGTTTGTTGTCTGGACCTTCGCTACCTCCTCTGCTCGAGAGGAATTAAAAAGTAGGGGGGTTCGGAAGGGCGACGGTGCGGTTGTGGTGGTGGTCGGAGCAAACAGGTCGAGATACTGTTCCAAGTTGATCAAAGGTTCAGGGTCGCCGTTTTTTTTTCTATCGTCCTATCGCTCGATAGCAAAGCTGCTAATCTTTGGCGGCCAAATTCTCGAAATTTTTTGTTACTGCCGCTGGAACTTTTTGCGGGGAGCTTCCAGCCAATCAGAAGATGCTCTCCATAAATCAGCGCCTATCAGTCCTTCAACCTCAATTGATGCATATCAGTTGAACCTTCTTCAATACGTGCATACCGTCCAATAACTCAGATATGTACCTTGAAGGATCTCTCATAGTACCTTGGATCCCATCAGAACTCATGAGACTGGTGAACGACTGCGTTCTTTTTGGTCATATCAGCTTCCAATACTTGAATATTCTGGTCTTTACCATCATCTTCCTACAACGACAGGCCAGAATAGGATATACATAACCTATGCGATCTGCTCATGGCCGGACTCCCGTGACTGGATCACCTGCTAGCCATCGCTGCATTGCTACCCCAAGAATCATCACGACTTCCTCCACCACAAGGCATTCCCCGCACTCTACGGCGTAACATTACATCGAGGTGGAGGGGTATCTCTCCTGGCACTTACTTGATAATCGTAAAATACTCCCGCTACGTCTGCAAGATGCATATTACGCGGGTTCTGCAGGCTTGGAACCATGCAAAGCCCCGACTGAGGAAGGCGGGGGTGGCCTTCGGGTCCTTCCCCCGAGAGTAGATAGGACATCGAGGCGTGTCTTACTGGCGGTGCCTTCTTGTTTGGGTAATAGCTTGATTTCCATAGTAGTTCTCCGAACAGGAGCGATCGTCGGTGCGTTGCAGAAGGACCAATGTGCGCCTACATAATCTCCTGATGGAGAATGTAACATATAGGGTACCCGCCTTGTACTACATATTTCGTCGTCACATTGATTGATCTGTATATAACTGGCCTGCGGTACGTTTTCATATGTTTTGCTGGCATGGATAGTTCGACTCTGTCTCCCTACCAGTCCTCCTCTTCTGTCTCCCGGAGACCACGCCTAGTTTCTCAGTGGGTATCGGAATTTCTGTTTGGCTTGCTATGCATAATGTCTTTGAGGTATTTGATGTTCACCCTCGCTATACCAGGCCTGGCACAGGATGCAGTGGCAAGGTCTGTAGGGCAAGCTGAGCATAGCACCAATACTGGCTATGACTTCGTTGATCCCCTCATTGGCACTCACAATGGAGGTACTATCTCTGTATTGTCCAACCCGTGTGACTGAGCTCACATCTCTCAGGGCATGTGTTCGCGGGTGCTTCTTTGCCTTTCGGTAAGTACCCGGTCCAAGCCTAACTTGCAGGTCAAAATAAGCCCATGCACAGACTGATACTTAGACTTGGGTGCATCTTAGGAATGGCGAAAGCAGTAGCCGATTCGACAGAGGACAACCAAGGGGGTTATGCCTCAAACGACAGCCCTATTTCTGGTTTCTCGCACATGCATGATAGTGGAACTGGAGGAGCAAGTTCTCTGCAAGTCCCCAATCACTTAGTCGTAGTGGCTACGACTAACCTGATTGCAGGGCAAATTTCCCCATCTTTCCTTACCCTGGTTGCGAAGGCGATGCTGTAAACGGTTGCAGGCTACCCAAGGCTTTACGAGCAGTACAGGTTGTCGAGGGAGTGTCTCTGCCCGGCCAGGCTATTTCACGATAGACCTTATATCCGGAATCAGGGGCGAGATCACAGCATCTAATCATACTGCCCTCTACCAGTTTACCTTCATTGGGAACGCCACGGGAAATGCAACGACTAAAGGGGCACCGCTCAGTCCACTCCTCATCGTTGACTTGACTGATTTGCCCGACACCCGAAGCAATGGATCCGCGTCCGTCGATCCGCAGACTGGACGTATGACTGGAACCGGGACCTTTGATCCGAGTTTCGGCTTAGGGACTTATACTCTACACTACTGCGTGGACTCCAAGGCTAACTCCACAATCCGCGATACTGGCGTTTTCGTCAACAACAGGGCAGGCAGCGAGCCGAAGAATATCACCATGCAAAAGGACAACAACCGCACGCCACTGCCAGCCGGAACGTATACATGGTTTGGAGAGTCGGCACCTGGGGCCCAGATCACGGTTCGCGTTGGCGTCTCCTTTATGAGCACCCAGCAAGCCTGCGAGAATGCTGAGAAGGAAATACCTAACTTCGACTTCGAAGCCACTCTGGAAGCGGCTGAAAAGGCTTGGAAAGACAAGCTTTCTGTGATCAGCGTGGATCCGTCAGGCACTGACAACTCTTATCAAACCATATTTTGGAGCGGTGTATACAGAGCTATGCTGAGCCCGCAGGACTACACGGGCGAGAACCCGCTCTGGGAGAGCGATGAGCCTTACTACGACTCCTATTATTGTATATGGGACAGCTTCCGGAGCATTCACCCTTTCATTGCATTGATCGATCCTTATTCGCAGACGTTGATGATTCGTTCGCTTATTGACATTTATAGACATGAAGGATTCTTGCCAGATTGCAGAATGTCTTTGACAAAGGGGTTTACGCAAGGAGGCTCTAACGCGGACATTGTGTTGACTGATTCATTTCTGAAGAACATCAGTCAAGGGATTAACTGGGATGTCGGCTACGAAGCGTTGGTAAAAGACGCAGAGGTTGAGCCGGCAGTATGGGACCTAGAGGGTCGTGGCGGACTCAAAAGCTGGAAGGAGCTCGGCTATATACCCGCCGACGATTTTGATGCTGATGGGAACGGTCTCTTCACTCGGAGTCTCTCGCGAACAGTTGAATACGCCTACGATGACTTTTGCATCGCCGAGGTTGCGCAGGCGTTAGGAAAGCAGGCAGACTACGAGAAGTATTTGGAACGGTCGGGCAACTGGTACAATCTTTGGAATCAGCAGCAAACCTCAGCCATCAACGGTACCGATACAGGCTTTAAGGGATTCCTGCAGCCACGGTACTTGAACCAAAGCTGGGCGTTTCAAGACCCTGCTTTCTGCTCGCCTTTGATGAACTTCACCTCGTGTTACCTCAACCAAGACGGCGGAGAGACATACGAAGGGAGCGCGTGGATGTATACGTTCTTTGCTCCCCATAACATGGCGAAGCTGGTCATGACGCTCGGCGGCCCCGACGCCTTTGTGCGTCGGCCAGATGACTTACACGAGAGCGGGCTCCTGTACATCGGCGACGAGCAGGCATTCCTCCCTGTGTACCAGTACCACTATGCGGGCCGGCCGGGCAAGTCCGCCGAGCGGGTGCACTTCTACGTCCCCAGCCAGTTCAACACTACGCCAGCGGGCATACCGGGTAACGACGACTCGGGTGCCATGGGCTCGTTCGTGGCGCTGTCCATGCTGGGTGTTTTCCCCAACCCGGGCCAGGACATCTACTTCATCACGCCCCCTTTTTCGCCTCGGTCTCCATCACCAACCCGACGACCGGCAAAACGGCCACGATCAAGAACGTTAACTTTGATCCTGGGTATGTGAATATATACGTTCAGAGTGCCACGTTGAACGGTGAGGTATACACGAAGAACTACCTGACGCACAGCTTCTTCCTGGAAGGCGGTACTTTGGAGCTTACGCTGGATGCGAAAGAGAGTACCACATGGGGTACGGGTGAGAGTGACATACCACCAAGCTACGGGTCACTAGAGTAGTATCGTAATAGGCATGGATGATAGTAGCTCAATGGCTGTTGGCCTACCCCTTTCTGGGTCTGAAGTGGTAGAGGAGGCCACAATAACTTCCCACTCATCAACAAAGCATCTATCCAATCTTCAGGGTATATCCCAATACTTAAGTGAAATACAACAACTATCCCAAACGAGCTCGCTCTTCTCGCGTGGGGCTCTGCACCTGGAGAACGCAATTTTATTTCCTAGAGATATATGTATCACTGTGCGACAGGGCCAACTGAAGATGAAAAGAAAAAAACTTTGTATCATGATTTGCTGGATAATCCCCAGGATGCTTCTTATCCTTGCAAGCTCCAGGTTAGTAAAAGTACGATTACAGTAAAGTCTAATTGCCGACTATATCAAACTGAGCAGGGACAGGGCATTGGACATTTTGAATGTGTTTGCATGCCCTGTACTCCGTATTTGCTAGCTAGCCAACTGCACTCGCGTGAAGCGGTCACTTCTGACCCCGGTCTACCTTGCACTTCCCGGTAGACGACGGTCGCAAAGTCGCAAGGCTTGACAGCGTCTTCTATGGGGAAGATGCTTGCTCGGTGGGAACCTGCCGCATTGAGTAAGTATACAGAAGAAAAAAGTGGTACGCCCTAGCCTGAAGGACCTTCGCCGTCTGTACTGTAGCACCAATGCCGTCATTCTCGTGAGTCGTGGAATACCCCGCCACCACCGGGGGGGGGGGATGTTATACAATAGCTTTCGGAGGCAAATGCGTTACGGCCCCCCGAAACCGGGCGGAGATCGATCTTGGATGGTGGCCAGTCAGATTCACGCCCCCCGTCAAACAGGATGTCGCTTTGGAGGTTAGTTCACATTTGGGTTGGAAAAGTAATGTGCGTCTGCTGTCTTGACACTGGCGCTACCTGCATCTTGATCCGTGTCTCGGCTGGTCGAAATAGATTTGCATACTCTGTGGTTGTGTTGAGTTGACGTAGTATGTAGTCGAGCAGCAAATTGATACGACATAATTTTTTATGGATTTCCTTCCTACTATGTACAGCTGCTGCTAAATGCATCAGTGAAGTAATAAGCCGCCGTAGATGAAAACTTAAGGTATATGAGGTAGTTTGGTGGTATGTCAGGATGTTGAATAAGAATTAAGATTGACCTGGTTTGATTGAAAAGCGACCCAGCGACCTACTTTTCCGATCTTCCGTCTGGAATCGGAAGCGGGGCAAGCGATTTGGATAATGGCCGTTCAAGGCCAGTCAAAAGCAGGAAACTATCCAATCCTGGTTGCCATACCGGCCACGAGTGGTTCTTCGTGAGACATGCGGCTGGAACGGCTACACATATAGGTCCTAACCTACATGCGTACTTATGTAGGACATGCGCTGGCTTATTAGAAGATGTCCTGGGCTTCTGCGTCAAGTCTCACAAAGACGGCTTAGGGGGTGCCGAACGGCCGAAGCTGCCCAGGAAACCGCAGGATTGTCTTCTGATCTACAGCCGGTCATTGTACGCGCCGTACTAGCACCCTTGTCTACATGTAAATCTCGGAGCAGACGCCACGTAATCGTTGGTGACATCTTGTCCCTAGAAATGTTGAAGAAATGAAAGCTTTACCGCACCCAAGGCTTCCAAGATGCCGGTTATCCAGTGGGGATGGTGAAGGATGGATGTCTGTCTCCTGTTCCGCCCCGTAGGTACGGCGGGCTTGCAGGCTGGCAGGCTTGCGGGCTGGCAGGTTCACTCCCCCAACATGTGTCCCTGAACGCAAACCAGCAGTGGGATTGATTGGCGTTTGGCACTGACCCGAAGCAAATATCTGTATGCACCTCCTGGATGCATCATCCATCTCGTCCGAAGATCATCTAGGTACAATTGCGCGTCAGCCGGCCAAGGCAGTTAGTTTGTACATGATATGCGCACACAAAGCCAGTCAGCCAGTCAGCCAGGTCACCTCGTCACGCTAAGGCAACCTCGAACATGGGAGTTTTCCCATCCTGTGAGACGGGACGAAGATCGATCGTGTACATAATGGCTGTCCATTCCAGCCAGCCTCCTTCGACTTTCTAATAAGCCTGCCCGATTTTTTTATTGACTGAGCGAATTGCTTCATAAACGCCCTCATTACTGTATTCCGCCGTCCGCCAACCCCACTTGCATTTTATTAGTCACTTTTAAACTTACTGAGACTATCTCCAGTCTGTCCAGTGACTTCCGGCTCCATTATCACTGGCATCCTACACAGCCTACCCGAGAGCACCTACCAGCCTACCAGAAGCCTACGTATGTAGTCAAGCCAAGAGACGTTGATCGCCTCGCCTCGCCTGCTCGCTTGATTATACCTTACCTGCTCAACCTTCCGAGCTTTACCTGTTTCTTTTCTCTCTGCCTACGAACATACCTACCTTAAGTACAGACATACTGCACACTACCTTCTCAAGCGCGCGGTTGCTCGTGCCAAGCAGATCAAACGACGGTTGATAACCCCCGGTTTCTTTTCTCCAAAGGGACCCTTGCGAAAGAAGGCCTTACTATCCAGGATCCTCTTAGTATCCGTACCAGGTGAGCAAGGGCTTCATTTCTTTCTACCTCTTACCCATCGTTACACTCGCCGCAATCCCGAAGAAGACAAGAGGCAGTACCTCACTCAAAGCCCACACACTTGCTTTAATTGGTCAACTCCTTTTGTGTCGAGGACTTCATCAACGATAGACCCCATGGCGTCCTCATTCCGCAGGTGCTTTATTAGGACATTTCCCCTGGGGAACCCCTTCCTGAGTCGTGACCGAGTCTGAACTTGGGTTCGTCTTATTTTACATTCAACTCCCGCCATCGCCTGTTTCCTTACACGTCGCACCACTGCGCTTCCGAAGTAGAGCATAAAACTTTCTCGTTGCTCCGGGCTTTTGCTCTCTTGAGGGCGTCTTGGATTTGGATGACCACCAGCCTCAATCTTTTCTTCGTACATCTTCTTCTCTGCCTGTCCTTTTCAGACAGACGACTATATTCTCCGGGTTTCCTTTGTCCCTCTGGCAACTTGAAGGGCGTCGAAACAGGGACTGCCCCATTCATACACAGCCGCGAAACCTGTATCGCGAGCTTCCATATAAAAATAGCCTGTTCCCACTTCTTACGTTTCGACTCTGCCTATTTCTTCCAATGCCGCTCCCGCGTCCTCTACGGCCACCTTTCGCCATCATACTTGAACGCTTCAGAGCTGACCGATCCGAGAACCCCGATATCGTAGTGACAATGTCGTCCGCATCTACCATCAGCAGCAGCACCCGGCCCATGAGCCGGGACCTTCATGACACTGGCTTCCCGGAGTCCTTTGCGGCTCGCACGACATCCCTGCGGCATCCAGATGCTAACACGTCTCCCGGCGCATGCATATCCGCCGAAGACATCGACCCCGCGAAGACTCTACACCGCTCACGGAGATCGCTGCTACGGAAACACAGGCGAACCATTAGTCACGGTGTCATCACAGCCGAAGCCGCAGCGGAATATCAGAACGATAGCGCTGTCGACGTCAATGAGAGTAAAGACATGCTTGTGTACGACGACAGCCTCAGGCCACTCTCCAAGGACAGTAGCGTGAGCGTCGACCGGGTGGATAGTCGGTCGGTGAAAGGCGCTTCTCCACCGAGCTCGCCAGCCCAGTCCTCACGTCGCAGGAGTATGTTTCAGAAATGGCGTAGCCACAAACTTGAACGGCGTTAGCCGTGACGACATTGGATTTTTTTTTAGGAATCAACCAGGGCAGCGTGCATCGAACTCGATGAACCCGGGCAACCTTTTCATGGTATATGGTTGTGGGATCCGGATCTAGAGGGACATCCTTCTACACTCGAGCATAGAAAAACAAAACAAAAAACCATCGAGGTCGTTTCAGCGAGGAGTTATCATGGGAAAATCAGCATTGGGCGGGTTATTGGCGGACGCAAATTGACGATATTCATGACCAGACACTTGGGTTCTCATCACTCCCCTCGCCTACATCTTGCTGGTTGAGGTGTTGCGATGAAATCATTACTATTAATACATTCGTTTGTCTCACAGCTTGACAGTTGAGTTGAGCTGCAGCGGACTCAGCGAGAAAGGAGCTCTTTAGGGTGAGTACATCAACTTCTAGAATATCACTATATTACCACACACAATCATATTTTCTTGGTAGTAATACTACATGGTCCTCACTCCCAGAAGGACTGTCTTCTGCTTGGATGCTCACGATTCATTACTGTCCAATGAATTTCCCCAAGTCCCCTATTGAAACCATGGAGAATAGTGCTGAAGCTAAGGTGCCGATCAACCGGCAATAGGGATCCATCGTAAAAGCTTGGCGCCCATCGTAATGTTCTAGACCTGGCACAAAGCTGTAAAGCTGGTCCCACCTTTTATTACTCGCCCTGCTTGGGTGCCGAGATGCCGGTACCATTGAATATGGCGGCCAGACAGTAGCTCCATTGTGAGACAAGATAAGGGTAGGTAACGCTGTTTTCGGCCATCGTCTGTGGATTTCTATATTACTTGTAGAAGCCAATTGACCGACCTCTCTGCTCTACGTATCGTATGTACGAACTTGCAGTAGGTATGGAGCCAAGCGCATGTCGCAGCCGCGGGGTCCGGGCTGGTCAGCCCCGGGTGTTGCCATCATCTGCATGCTCGCTCTATGTCGCCGAACTAGTATGTACATAGTAAGGAGGCCGACGTTCACACGTGGTCATGTGGTGGACAAGTCATCAAATCTGGCCGCGTAGGTAGTATAGGCGAAGCACATTGTCAGCAGCACATTCGTATGCATTTCGCATTCGCATGGGAACTATCGCCAGCCCCAAGCAACGCGCAATGATCTTGAGACGAACGACAGGTGCTGAGTGCGGTGTAGATTAGTGGCGGAACCACCGAGCTGGGTGACCATTTCGTGAAGGCTGATATTCGGGCTGTGAGCTGCAGGCACTGGAGTGAGTCAACTGCGGCTTGTGATTTGGTGATTGAACACCAACGTGTTCCTGACTAGGAGGAGAGGGAAGCGCAACATCCCGTTACAAATTACGTGTAGATTGCTTTGTTTGGTTGGGGATGAAATCTCTGATGAGGTCGTGAGCCACTGCCATAGGGTGAAGGCAGACAGGGACAGGCGAATCTATACGTAATCTCTTTATTGGTCGCTGGCTGTGCAAGGGTATTCTGATCATGTTGAGATGCGGCGGTACGATTGGGGGAACACAAATCATCACAAAATCCGGGGGAGGACGTGGTGGCTGTGTGGCTGTGTGGCTGTGTGGCTGTGTGGCTGTGATACAGTAGTGTCGTCGTAGAAGAGGCTCAGCCCTTTAGGTTGCGCGCCCCGAAGAGTGGCAACAGCTCTCGTTCGTCGTTGACATAATGCGTACGAGGCAAGCTGGCAACGCCCCTTGCGGCTCAGTTACCTCAACTGGTCTCGGTTGTGTGGTTCGAACAGAACCTGTCTTGAGTGGCCCCCCTCCAGCCCTCCTGCGTGCCGCGTAACCGTACAGCCTGTCACAGATAACTCAGATACGCGCCGATATAGACGTCAAAAAATTGTGAATGTGGACTGATCGCCGAGGTGCTTCGTAAGCTCTTCAGCTTGGCATTGTGGGCTGGCTCGCAAGGTCATTGTTCGACAATTGCCACACTAGCCACAGGTCCCACACGAGAAGAACGCCACGATTTGATCATCGGATCCCCCAGGCAAACAGGGAAGTTTGTGACGGACGTTTTTCGATAGCTTACGGGGCACGAGAGGCACAGTGAGGCACAGCACGAACAAGCTCCAGCAAACCGTTGATCGAAGGAAAGGTTATTACTACGACATATCAGAAACCTGGTCTGCGACATGGCGATGGGGAGCGCATCGCATTCTGAATGCGATAAGGAACAGGCGCGGCTACATCATTCATCAAACGGTCACATTCGGGATTCGGCAGCCGTGTTGATCTGGCCAGTTCAGGTGCTCCATTTTCAGGGAAACACTGAGCAGACGGGCGGAAACATGGACAGCAGCCAGGTAACATGACATCTCACCTCCTGTGGCTGGGAGAATAACCATGCTAATTACTTTAGGAAAGCGGCAGATTAAACCAGGAGGAAAAAACCTGGAAGTGGAAATATCGCAAACGACTGCTTGGCTTGGGCAATGACGCACTTGCGTCCTATTCGGAGCTTGTTAGTGGGCGCGGATGCTGGGGTTATCCTATGAGGTAAGTAGGGTCAAAGTAGTGGTCACTAGCAGGCCGGAAATGCATCATTGTTGTTGACTTTGTGTTTCGCTCTGGCGGCTGCCCAAGGTACTTACGCTTTGCTGCGTGCTCTGCGTGCTCTGCAGGCCAGCAGCCCGGCCAGTCAAGTACCACGTCCAGGATTCGATCGATGATTAGCACTCCTCCAGTCATCCCAACCCTTCCATTCTTCCTGCAAAGTGGGCACACTGGTCCCGGATGGTACTTACTTACCTCTTTCTTGCCTGAAAGCGAAAGCAACAAGTAAATTGTCAGTGAGCAAGGAGCGCGCATCCCATCGCCTTAGGGACTGACTGCATCTGCATTGCGACTGTTTCCGGTGACTCCGTCTGCTACTTAAGCTCTCTCTCGCCCACCTTGTTTCTTTCCTTCATCCACTTGATCTCACGCATCTATAAAATCTTAACACATCATTCTCTCTACCGTCGAGACCAATTCTTCACAACTCAACCAAACCAACCAACCGACCAACATTCATACCAACCACTCGCCATCATGCCTTTCACCGCCAGCGATATCTGCAAGATCATTCTTGCCATCTTCCTGCCTCCCGTCGGTGTCTTCCTGGAGCGCGGATGCGGTGCTGATTTCTTCATCAACATTCTGTTGACCATCTTGGGTTACATCCCTGGTATTGTCCACGCTCTGTACGTTATAAGCCCATGATTCTGCAAGATGCTTGCGCGCCGCCTGTCTTGGAGCGTTGTTGCTGACCCTCTATCCACTTACAGGTACATCATTCTCAAGTATTAAACGAGACGCCTGCTTCGGCCACAGGAGGGTGATGGGGCTCTCAAGCTGTGCCTAATCCCCGAGCGCTTGCGGGACGTTTCCCCCAGCCCGACAGGCCGCCCATGTGACGGTGGAAACCAGCCAATGAGCAGGCCTCGGTGTTTCTCATGCACCAAGCTTACAGTACATATGGGATCCCCCAACCCCCCCCTGCCTTAATTACGAGACAGGCGTCTTTCGGAAGAGATCAATACCCAATTCTTAATCTTGCGCAAATCCTCGTCACTTTTATACCCACTCCACAGCTCGGCGGCGGCCGCATGTGGGGCCCATGAACCGCCAAGGTTCCTGGCTCTGCATGACGTCTGTCGTTTAGCACAATCACCACGTCACCGACACACTTAATACCACTTTGTTTTCTCTCCGTTAGTTCATTCGCCAATCGTGCGTCACAAACACCTATGCGACGTGCATAATGCGAAAAGGGAAGGAAAGGCAGAAGGCAAGGGAAAGGCTCTGGCGATTCGGAGCCATCCTGATGCGTCCTGGCATTTAGCCTTTTCTACTATGGAAAGGAATTGATTGCCACTCTCGTTGGAGGAATAGACATATTCTGCATTTACTCGTCTCGGAATTTTGCGCGCATATGCCCTCGGACTTTGTTTTTGCTAGGAGAGATGGTTTTCCGGACCTTGTACCATAGCCAGGCGAACCATTGCGAATCCATTCTTTGGCGCAAAGTAATGATGATGAAAGTCGATACCCCTTATGCCTCAGCCTTCTCCAACCTCGTGTGAATCTTCTCAAAGTCTTTTCCCCATCCTCATCTTGTTGTACCTCGGCTTTAACAGCCGAGAAAGTGGGGGATATTTGAATACGTGAAACCAACCGCTGCGCTTACCAGTGTTGCTTCGAGCGAAATGCTCCGGTGTTGTTTTTCTCGTCGTCCAGCGGTCGTCGACAGGTCATTCTTGCCATAACAATTTGCATAATTTGCATACCTGAGTACAGCAGATGATGAGTTGAATCATATTGAACCTACATACGTCACAGTGAATGCGCTATGAAATGCAACCTCAGCGCATTAACTTTGTCAACTCTAGAAAATATGGACATGATCATCAATGAGCATTCATATACATGCAGTTACGTTCAACGGACCTGTTCATGTCATGATCTAACCCATCTGCAATGCAAAGATGCCAGTATAGTGTTACATTTGTACAACGGGGAGAGCCACTACCCCCCTTGGCTTGGTCCGTTCGCTATCATACAAGCGTAAAGCTTCTATCACGGCCTGTATCTCCCTTTTTATCGTCTAACAACAAGGCATATTATGCTATTTGTTACCTGGACGCTCGCGGTGATTTCTTGACGTTCAGGTGCTCGGGTATCCGCAGGCTCACCATGGCGGGCTCGGCGAAGAACTTGTCGACCCTCTCGTTCCCGTCGACCAACTGGCCGGCCTCCTCCTTCGCCTGGTCGAGAAGAAGCGACTTCTCCCTCGCTTCGTCCAGCTGCCGCGCGCGTTCTTCCGTCAGGCACCACTCCTTGGGGAACTTTGGCCGGACCTTAATCTGGTGATGCCTGGTATCCAAGGGGATATCTTCAAACATATCGGTTTTGTCCTAAATCATTCGTAGTTTGAAATTAGTAAAACTGTGCAACCTCGTCCACTATAGTGTAATACCAATCCAATTTTCTTACCTTGGCTTGAGCGACGAGCTTTTCCACGAGATCTCCTAGATACCGCTTGTTCTGAGCCTGATGGTCAAACTGCTCGCAGCTCATCTTGGCGATGTCGGTTTCCGGGTTCCAGCGCGCGCCCAGGAGCTTCTTGAGCTTCAGCTGCTGGGCCTCGTTCAGGGGCAGATCGCGCGGCGAGAACTCGACCACCACCTTGCTTGCAGCCGGGTGCTCCTCGCCCATGTAGGTCGTGTACCGGAACCGCAGGCATTGCTCCGCAGTAGGAGGCTCGAATTTTCGTGTAAGCTCTGTGGCCAGGAGGATGTGAAGTCAGCTTTTAAACTCAAGTTGGTAGCGGGTTCAAGGGGGCGGGGGTTACTGGGCAGCACTGACTGGAGAGCAGAGGCATCTGCCACGCCGCAACACGGGCATATTCTCTATGCTCGCGGAACTCCTCGAGCTTTCCGTGGGCCGAGCTCACGATATCATCGTCGGCCGGCTCCTCGTCGTCAATGTCCTCGACCAACATATCTGGGTCCTCCTCGTCCTCTCCCCAGAATGTCTCCTTCTTCATCTTCTTGGGCACCTCGGTGGCCTCGGTCAAGGCAGTGTCCAATTCGTCGATCTCCTTCTCCAGTTCGTCGAAGACTGCCTTTTGTTCGGGCGTGAAGTCAGTCTGGTCCTCGTACGTCTGGAGCAGTTCGGCCTCGGCCTCCCGTTGCTCCTTGTTGGGCTTGTAGTATAGCGGGTTGCGCTTCCGCATCAGCCCTTGGATCTCGTTGGGCACCACATCGGTCTTCAGCGAGTTCCGGAGCTCGGCGGTGTTGACGACCGGTTCGTTCGACTGAGCGGCCGGGGCCTGCTCTACCGGGGCCTGCTCTGCCGGAGCCTTCTCTGCCGGAACGTTTTCTGGCTGGCTCTTGTCCTTGTCGTCAGCGCGCCGCGTCGGGGTAGTCGAAATAGCCCGTCTGGCGTAGATGGTTCGTGGAGGCGCAATGTTCCGATTAGCTGTGGGCTGTCTGCTGCAGGAGCGCAGACCGGCCCGCAACGACCGTACCGCAAAGGCCATGGCTGTCAATGGGCTTTTGCAAACGAGGCTGTCCTTATCAATGGTGGAATTCGGTCATTCACTCCAAGCCCCATGACAAATTTTCACGGTTGTCAGGGTATTTCCGGCCCGGCGGCACTGTTACAGGTCGTTCCTGGTTAAAAAAATGGGTGGGTCCTGATTCCAACATTGTGACCAATTGGGAGCTTGGGTGCACTGCTTTTCGAGGAAATATCTAATTGGCTGAATTGGAAGTTTGACTGGGGTTCTGGGCATTATGTAATCATGCCTTTCTTTACCCCTAGGCGACTACATACATCAAGTCGATGAACTTGTAGATGTCCTCATCAGTCCATTCTGTCGGCTTCTCTGGGCTTCATGTCTCTCGGCCTTTTGACTAACAGAACCACCCCAGTCTTTAGCTTGATGTGGGTTTCTAACCATGGCGTCCAATTCTATTGACTTCACGCTTGGGTTCTTTGGGCGCGACCGGAGTAGAATGGATTGGCATGAACGAAGCCACTCGCGATGCTCCGATATGAGATGGACGAGCTTGAGTGGGCTTTGCATGAGAATGGATCCGTACGGACACGGTTAAACCTAGAGGAACGCCACCTGCACGATACTAGTGGTGGCCTCGTTCTCATTGACGGATCCAGGAAGTCCTTACTTACTGCTGGCATAACAGCGTTCCATTGCGGTCATCGTCTGCTGGAGATCATCCACAATCTTGCGGACATCAGAGAGGCCCTTCTCCAATTTCCTGATTTCGGCCCCCCGTGCCCTGTCCGCCTTCCCTCCGATCTTTCTCTCCATCTAATATACGCTCGTGATCTGCGTCTTGATCGTGGATATAGAGGTATTCAGGATGCCAACTCCTCTGTTGACCATCTTGCTCAAGCTATCAACGGTCCGCTGTGAGGCCACTTCCGCTGGTAGGAATCTGAGAACCTGACTCGTCACCAAGAAGGTCAAGAGTCAGAAGCTCGCAGGACAAGGAAAACATTATTACCATGGTCTGGAAAGAATACGTTCACCCGGCTTGATTGCAATTTGCTTGAACCACTTCAGAATGGGTATAGTGGCTATAGCCCCTACCATGGACCTACAAGGAGATTGCAAGACCAATGAGTATTCCAAACAGTAGATTTGGTAACTGGGAAAATAGAATACGCCTCTTGGTTATCAAACCACCGTTCTTGAACCGGACATAGCTGTTTATAGTGCTAAGGAGCAAATTGAACTTCAGATTTAAAAGAAATCGAACAATCTCTATCTTGTTGTTTTAAAGAGAAAACGTACGAGGTCGTGTTAGTAAGTAGGTAGAGAGTATAGTACTTCTTGCATAAGGATAGAACAAGGCCAAGATCGAGAAATCTAATTTCGTGGGACTGGCCCCTGATCCCATACTCGATGGCTTTTGGTAGATCTTGGTCGTATGGGATTATGTATTAGGTGTTGGGCATTAGCATATGGCGCAAAGCTCGCATCTCTAACCAGGTCCGTCAGAACATGCCTTGATTGTGACCTTAATAGACGACCAGTTGTCACTGCTACGATTCTAAGCAATGTTCTGGTTCTTTGGAGTTGTGTTGATGGTAGATTGCTACCACTGAGATCACTTGTAGCAGGTGAAGAAGATATGCCCAGCTAACAGCACTGTTGAGCCCTGGAGGAGTTGAATGCCTGAAGTACATGTGCCAGGTGCCTAAGTAGGCGTGATGAGCCGCATCCCAGGTGGGGGGCCACCCCACTGTCAAAATTCGATTTAAAAACGCCACACCTTTTGAAAAAAGCCACAACCTTTTCTCTTCACCGCCACATCCTCCTGTCCCGCCGTCTGCTACTACCCACCAACGCTATCATGGCATACCAGGTAAGTCTCTCTATCGTATTGCGCTATATATTGCGCACGGACCTAGCGTTGTATGCTATAGTATATACCGCGCACGAACCTATTTTTACCGCGCTAGTCGCGCACGGACCCTCTATTTAGCAGCCCCGTGCACGGACCTTGTTTCCCATTACACGCCCACCGTGCAGTGCAGATGCTCTGTCACTCCAAGTTCACTCATGTACTGATCAGGATATTATTTTCATAGAACGAATCTCCCGAAGGCGACTGGATCTTGGTCATGCCCAAAGAGAACGAAGACTCTTACTCCAAGACCTCAAACTTCTTTGCTGACGCTGTCGCTAACCCCGGCCACGAGCTCGGCCCGTACATCAAGTCCAGCGCAGAGCGGGACAGTATCTACTACCACCAAAGCAACATCGTGACGATGGCGCCCGCCGACGAGGACCAGATCCCCGGCAAGACTTGCTTCGTGACCGTCGGAGCCACGGCAAGCTTCCGCAGTCTGATTGATGAGGTGGTCTCGCCCGAGGTTGTTGCCGCTCTTGCAGCGCAAGGTTTCGACTCGATAATTGTTCAGTGCGGACCTGACTTTGAGCACTTTGAGGCCATCAGACCCAGCGACCCTGCCGTTCTCATGTCCGGCTTCTCTGTTGAGAGCAACATCATGGAGTACATGCGAGAGTGTGCTCCTTCTGACGGACCACGCAAGCGACACACCGGCCTCATTATCACTCATGCAGGTTAGTTACCACGACAAGCACTTCCTTCACACTGCTTGTTCTCTGACTCATGATTTCTTTTAGGCGCCGGTACCATCATGGATGCTCTTAAGGTCAACACCAGAGTGATTGCTGTCCCCAATACGGACTTGATGGGCAATCATCAGATGGAGATGGCCGAAGAGTTTGCGAAGAAGGGCTGGCTCATCCACGGCGAACTCGGGTATGTTTTTCTATCATTTTTCTTCTTTTTTCTCGCCAAGTGCCGTTACTTACACCACCTCTACAGCAAAATCCATGAAGCTATCAAGCAGTCGGCTACTTTCATGCCTGCTGCCTACCCTCCCAAGCCCCCTCGCGGCAGTGAGAACCGTGGTCTGGAACAGATCACGCAAGATGTTGTCAACGGAACCTGGCGTGGCGGAAGCGGTAGTAAGTGTATATTATCATCCAATGTGATGAGGATCAATGCTAACTGGCCCGCGTAGAAACCAACGACTAGAAGTCGGAGGATGCTACTGAAACCGATTCGCCCACCGCCCCTGGAACGACTTTCGTAGGCACACTGTCAGAGTACCTGCGCGGTCCCCTCCGCTACTTTTGGGATGTCATGACTGCCGACGATCTTGGCCCCGATTATGACGATCAGCCTCATGAAGGTCCTGCAGGCAACTCCGACCAAGAGTCTGATGAAGATGCCGACTCCGACGCGGAGAAGACCTACTCGCCCAAGCCCAAGCTCAAGCGAGTTCTCTTCGACAACGGTGATGGAACCAGCACGGTCACGCATGTGCCTGTCCCTGAGAACGAGTCGCCGGGTTTCTTTGGCCGTCTGTTCGGTAGAACCAACCATGACGACGGCAGAGCCAATCAAGCCGATGATGGAGCCAATCAAGACGATGGCCTAGTTGATGAGCATGAACAGCGCCAGCGGGACGTCTTTGACAGTCTGTTCGGCGACCTCGGCCAAGACGACGGCTTCCAGGAGACCGATCCTGAAGTCTTGCGACGCACGCGCTATTGGCAGGAGGTTGACGACAGATTCGACTCCATGACCCGTTTGTACGTTGGCTAAAGCATTCGACGAAGGTTGCTTAGCGTCGTGACACGTAGTTGAGTCAACATCGTGTGGCACGTTATTGCCACGAGCAACTCTTAGCTACAGAAGCAGAGACGGAAGGAAGGAAATCTCGATCTTGCTCGGATTTGCTCCGATGTTATGGACTGATGGTGGCAGTCCGAGAAAAGGTTTGGGGAATGTTGTTGTTGTCTGCGATGAACTATAGGTTCCGAGGACCTGGGAGTAGCCCTATCATGTCCTTTCCCCAGATAGCTACACGACAATGCACTGAGATCAGTCACTCAAGTGCAACGAAAAGAAAACACAATTCCCGGTTGGGCCGGAATACTGAACTATCATCTTCTTCTGTATGTAATGTGTTTGCAACTTTTCAAGATGAAAGGGCTCAAGTCTTATCAAATCTCATATGCGCATGTTCTTCGTGGGTCTCATGATTTCATCTACTACATCTGCATACCGCAGAAACCTCTGCAAAGTTTCTATAGAGCCCCAATGCGTACGTACTGTAGCGCTCGTTCTACTGCTAGGCCAAATCCATCCTATTAACATGGATAGATAAGTCTAGATGGTATCTCATTGCAGACCGCTGACACCCCAGATCTTGATGGCGGCATCACCGCCCGTACTAGCGACCTTCTTGCCGCCGTCGACCCAGCACACGCCGTTCACGCCGTCCTTGTGCGCGTTCAGCGACTTGACCCGGCTTCCCGGCTTGGCCATGCTCCACACATAGACGTTGGTGTCCAGGGCGCCGCTGGCCGCGTGCGTGCCCTCCTCGTTCCACGCTATGCTGGTAACACGCGCGGTGTGGGCGGACCAGCGGTCCGTGGCGATGGACATGTCCGCCGTCTTGTAGGCGTAGATCTTGCCGGAGCTGTTGCCGCCCGCCACGTGCGAGCCGTCCTTGGAGAAGGCCAGGGCCGAGATCTGGGCCGTGCTGTTCTTGGCCTCGCCCGCGAGCGTCAGCTGGTTGCTGCCGTCGACCTTGTAAAGCCTCACGGCGTTGGAGTCGGTGCCGACAGCAACCTGGGAGCCGTGTGCGGCAATGGCGGTAGGCTGGGCATCGCTGATGGGGAAGGAGGCGACGTGGGCATCCTTGACGTAGATCTCGACACTGCTGGGAGTAGCGACATAGACACGGCCCTCTGCAGTGGCCACGCCCTTTGGTTGGGCAGGGATCTTGAGGGAGCCGCCTGCGAAGGTGTTTGCGGATTCGTCGATGATACGGAGGGTGTCATCCCAGCCTACACTGTATGCACGACCAGAGCTGGAGGTAAAGTGTGTGACTTGGTTGGTGTGGCTCTGGCCGTCAACGGCAGCGCCAACCCCTGACGAAACGTCCCATTTGCAGACCCGGCCTTCGAAGCTGCCGGTCCAGAGCGTTTGGCCCTTACCCTCGTTGTCTGTGCCCATAGCGGTGATGCTTTTGTTGTGCCCCTGAACCACCTTGGTAGGTGTCGAGTTACCGTCTTGCCAGTAGTTCAGGTTTCCGTCGAGGCTCAAGCTGATGATCAGACCGTCGCTTCTCGGCGTCCAGACGACGCCGACCTGCTGATCGCCCACGCTCACGCCGTCACCGCCGAGGCGCCATGACTGCGTGCACTTGCCGGCCTCGACGTCCCAAACCTTGACCGTCTGGTCGGCGCTGACCGTCACCAGGCGCTTCGAGTCCGGGGCCCAGCTGACAGCGAAGACGCTGCCGGTGTGTTCGCCCTCGCCGAAGCTGCGCGTGGGCTCGCCCGTCTTGCCGTCGTACAGCTGGATCTTCTTGTCGGCACCGACGGTGACCAGGGTGTTGCCGTCGGGCGAGAAGGCGGTGCCGAAGACGAAGCCCTTGTGGACGCCGCTGTGCTTGGAGTTGAACTTGAAGGGGGCGCCGTGCAGGAAGCAGACGGCCATGTCGTCGCTGGCGGTGGCGGCGCGCAGGGGCCGCATGGGGCGGATGGCGACGCTGTTGACGACCTTGGAGTGGCCCGAGACCTCGCCGACGCTGTTGCCGCTGTCGGCGGTGATGCAGTGGCCGAAGCGCTCGCGGCCGTCGCCCACGGCGATGATGCGCTGCGAGTCGCCGTCCCAGGCGATGTCGTTGATACGTCCGCTAATAATGGCGTACTCGCCCTTGGTATTGACGGCCTCGACGGCATCCCACACACGCACCATGCCCGAGGCATCACCCGACGCCACGTAGAAGCCCGAGGGCGAGAAGCGGGCTACGGTCGTTGCGGCGGTGTGTCCAACATATTGCTTGGTTTGCGAAGGATCGTCGATGGAGCGAAGGAACACGGATTTGCCTGACTGCAGAGAACTTGTTAGTTTGCAAGCCGATTGGGGTCGTAGTTTCATGTCCTCCTTGGCTTACAGCATAGGCTAACCTCTCGCCCTTGGGATCGCACGAGAGCTGTGTGGGTTGGCCGCGAGTGGTGGCAGGCGACGCTGCTAGGATCTTCTCGGTGGTAAGAGACATGCCGGTGTGCTCTCTGCAACGGAAACGCTTTGCTATGAAGTATGGTAAGAGAAAGTAAGCGAGGCGACAGAAAGAAAGGCTTAGTTAGAAGCAGCTATGAGAAAAGAAAAGGGGGTTGAGGCCAAAAGACGGTAGCTTAGATGCCCTCCTTGTTTACTTGATGCCTGGAGGGGCAGTGAGGGGCACTTTTAGCTACTAGGATCGCTGGCAATTGGCAAGTGGCAATTGGCTCCTGGCCCTGAAACTGCATGCGTCTCGGCCGCATTATGCAACTAACCGAATGCTAGTTATCTCCATCACCCGTTGACTCTAACTCCATGAGCCGATGGATAAACAAACCAGGTTTGCGGCCATCATCATTCCCGATGCTGGTATGCGCTGGTGAAGCCGGAAACCAGCTTCTTAAACAGGCCGGGGGTTATCTTGCTAGCCATTGGGAGCGGGAATTCATTCCTGTGCATCATAGAAGAAGGAACCATATAACTTCAGAATTCATGAACTCAATTGGGCAACTATTTGAACTATCAACCTCGAAGTCCTCGTGTAAACCGCAGCAATAAGATCACTCCTGGAATCGCCAATGGTTTCACTAATGGAACCACCAATGGGTTCACGAGTGGACTTCCCCTGTCAACAAGTCGACTTGAATCCAGATCGAATCATAGAGCCGGAGCAAGTAATCTACCAAGCCGAAACAGCACCTCCAGATGACTGCCAGTCACCACCACCAAAGCCGGTGTTGTTGGTGTCGGCTGCACCGCCAAAGCCAGTGTCGTTGGCTGCACCCGCAAAGCCGCCGCCGGCATCACCAGAACCGAAGCCACTGGGATCCATGGCGGAATTCGGATCAACAGTAGGGTTGCTGCATCGAGACTTGAAGTGACCCATCTCACCGCAGTTAGAGCACTTGACACGACTGACTATGGACAGGGTCAGTATTGTTATTCGACTTGAGCTTGGGGGAATAAGCCAAACTTACTATCGCGGGGCTTGGGGCAGCCTCGGGACTCGTGACCAAACTCGTCACAGTTACGGCACTGGACCTTGGCCATGTTCTTTGGCTCAGGGCAATCACGAGAGACATGGCCCTCACCATCACAGTTGCGACACATGATCTTCTTCTCCTCCGTGCAGTCTCGAGCACGATGACCTTCCTGGCCACAGTTGTGACAGCCGCCGCCGCCGCCGCCACCACCCTGAGGGCAGTCGCGGGAGAAATGTCCCACTGGCATATATTAGCTTTGGTTAGGTTAGATATGTATTGGACTTACTCTCGCCACATTTGCGGCATTCGACGTTATCCAGGTTCGGGGGCTCAGTACAGTCTGCGACCTTGTGGCCAGACTGGCCGCAGTTCTTGCAGGCGAATCTGTCGACTCTAGGAGTAGGGCCTGCAGTTGGTCAGTACTGTTTTGTGAATAACGTAGGTCAGCAGAAAACTTACAGTCTCGGACTCGGTGTCCCTCCTCACTGCAGTTGAAACAGATGATCTTCATTTTCTCCTTTTCGTTCTCTTCTCCTCAGGGCAGTTCTTGGTCATGTGACCATACTTGTCACAGTTGTTGCACTTGGTCAGGCCACGATTGACGGGCTCACCTGCGTCGGTCAGGCGGGCCATGTTCTTCTCAGCGTCCTTGGGCCAGAGAGCTGCCTCGCGAGGCCGGGCAGCGCGGGCATCGAAGCGGTACGTGACTTGGTACTTCTTACCCAAGTTGCCCTGGAAATCCATGTTGGTCAATGCGCCAAGCATGGCGGGCTTCTCGACAGCGATGATGTACACTCCGATGTCTTGGTTACGGAATGCGGTCTCCAACTCCTGGTAGGTGATCTCAGGAGTAGACTTGACGTAGCATTGGACGCCCTCCTTGACATCATCCAGGTCTCGGATCTTTGCGCCCTCTACAATCATCTCCCAGGCAGCCTCGGCGGCGACATCCAGGACATCAACGCGGTCGACAGCGCGAGGATTCTTGCAGTCCACAACTGCATGACCTATGATGAGGAAAATGGTTAGATGAGATCGGAATAAGTATAAAACAACGAATCTTACCTTCTCGCTTGCAGTTGTTGCAAATCATAGGGCCACGATCAGGGCAGTCGGCAGCTCTGTGTCCCTGCTGGCCACAGCTGCGGCATTCACCCGTGAACTCTCGGGGCTCCTGGGGAGGGCAAGTGGGATCAGGGCACTGAGAAATGTAGTGTCCCTCTTCGTTGCAGTGACGGCAACGAATCACACGAGGCTCTGGGCAATCGGCTTTGTTATGGCTTGGAGAGGTCAGCCAGGAAGTTCAACAGAGTTGAAATCACCGGATTGCGAAATACTTACCCATCCTGACCACAGTTGTAGCAAGCTCCTCCGCCACCACCATGGCCTCCATCAGTAGCACCAAAACCTTGGTCACCTCCACCAAAGCCATTGGTTTGGCCGTCGTCAAACTGGCCGCCACCAAAATAGCTGACTCCAGCGGACTGACCAGCACCGAACTGGTCGGCGCTGAACTGGTCAGCCGCAGTGTTAGGCATGTTCCAGTCAGACATCTTGATGATCTTCAAGGCTGTAAGCTGCGAAGAATGAGATCAGTATCAAGCATACAACAGATGGGGCGGGTAAGGTAGGCGTAGATGAGATCGACACTCGTCTGACCTCATCCAGCAGGATGATTGACGTGAAATGAGGATGGACCAGGGTTGCAACAGCACACTTGAACTCCAAGTGTCCAGGAATTGGTCAGAAATTGCCAACAGTCAAGGCAATATGATGTTCGGGTCAAGTGATGGAGTGCAATTGGGACAGAGGATATACCTGAGGCCAAACCTGAGGCCAAGGAAAATCAAGATTTGTATTGATGATTTGATCTCAAGAAAGTTGACTTCTAACTTTCAAGTACAATGCAGTGATGTGACACCAGACCATGGAAGGTTGGAAGGGCAAGAAGAAAAGAAAAGAAGAAGAAAAATGAAGTGATTGTGTACTGCTCCAGATCTTACCTGCTCTGACGTAGACTGGGAAGTGAAGGCTCATGCGAGGAAGCGTGTGAAGGTTGGAAGAGGGAAGAAAGCTGATAGACCAGAACAAGGTATCAAAGAATCAAGCAGGAAATAAATAAAGAACTTACCTTCACGATGTGTGTGATGCTGGATGAGTTGTTTGCGTATTGGCTGTAGGTGGAAGACCTCGAAGTTGAAGTTGAAGCTGTTGAGAGGTCAGATGTGAAGGACCACAGCACAGGTTGAGAGGAGGGAAGATGGAAAGAGGACCGCCTCAAAACTGTGAGAGGTAAATGGGGAGAAGATCGAGAAGGTGCCTGGCGTGGCAGAAAACAAACAGAGTAAGTAAACACTGCTCGTATAAGCGGGCCCACGATGGTGAGGAAGGAACGAAGGCAGGTAACCACCAAAAAAACGTTGAAGTGAACCAAGGGTAAGTCGGGTCAGTCCCTAGTGTGAGGTACCTCTTACTGACCTTCCTGAAGCTTTGTTACCCCTCCTCGGCGATGATGAGGGGAGTCTTATTGATCAATGTGAAGGCGAGTGTACCTGACAAAGTATAAGGTAAGTATTGTGTTGATAGAGTGAACTGAGGAGGATTCCGGCTGAACATACATATACAGCGTATGTAATCAAGGTGATGTCTGAGTGGTCAACTACCTGCCTACCTACGTGTTGGTTAGTATGAAGAACTGAATCGTATTGCAGGTAGCGGAGAACAAGGGAAATGTTTCAATCTAGGTGTGTTGTGAATGTCACTTAATGGGACAGCAAATGGCCAGCCACTGTTGCTTCGATGTTCCATCTACAGACATCCGCGCCGGTAGCAGCACAGATATGGGGACAGTCTTCTCTGCAGATCGAAGAGAACAGACGTTATGCTGAACCAACAAGGGAAGCCATATGTCCCTGGTTCTCGACTGACAAAAAAGGGGCATGCTTGGCTTGCTTCAATATCCAGCAAGATTCCTATTCCGTCCGAAGACCAGAAGATTAGTGCATATACCTCATTTCTAGGGCGCATGGCAAGGACATATATCATACTTAGGTTGCCTAGGCCTTCGTGTTATCATGGTGATAATATTCGTGATGGAGTTGATGCTTACGAGATACGGCGTGTGAGCTTTCGTGGTTTACTGCATACGTTCACTCCAGGCTAATACATCCTGTATATGGCACCCAATGACACATCTTTTGTGCTTATACAACATCTAATGGCATATTGTTCATACTGCAATCGACATTTCCTTATCTGCCCGTCTCAGCTTTGATTCAATCCAGCAACCCGAGAATACCAACAAGGTCATTCAACCCTACTTTGTAAGACAGTCTGTCATTGAGGTAATAGGAGGCCTACGAGTAGATGAGATGGTATGCAAGTTGTGGTAATGATGGGAGCAACATCCGCCAAGAACAGCGACAGTTGGGCTTTCTGCCTTGGATTGCGCCAACAAACGCTACGAGATACATCGCGCCACTTGATTATTGAATAAGTAAGGAGTTGTAGTTAGGTCAAAAAGTATGATGCTGATGTTTGCCGCAATCACAGGTTCTCAATTTGATTCGCCGGCCCAAGTATCTGTTCGTTTGCAGTTATTCTATATGATGAATTGTACTTCGGTGAAGCCCAAAGTGTGGTCGCCCGTCATCATGAGAAGACACAAGGCTGCACATTCCAGGTTGAATACCGTTACGCAGCTGCAGATAAGTAAGTAGTTCTGGGAAAGGAGGAATGTCCATTGGGCGCTCAACTCTGACCTGGTCAGATAGACTCAGTCAGCATGCTAGGTACACGACCAACATCAAGTCGTTGGATTAGGGTATTGCGGCTGTGGAATTGACGCTGGCGTATCTTCCCCTTGATCTTATGCTAGCTGGCTTTGCATTGGACTGTAGGGCATGGTATGTTGTCGGCCTATATTTCGCCTGATATACCGAACCCTTGCATATTGATGTCGAAGACAAGTGCCTGATAGGGGGCTTCGGGGTGTGCCACACCGTCTTGGACAATTTCCTGAATAGGACATAGCCGGAGCCGCTTATTTGATGGTTCATTGTTCACGCTTAGCATGCATCAATACATGTATGTACGTAGCTGGGGTATTATCGTCCACGTCCGGCCCTGGCTACGGCACTGCTTGCTTTGGAAGAACCGAAAACCAAGTCCTTACTGCGAAATTATGGTTGAGATAAGGGTTAGTTTCCACACGTTCAAAATGAGACATGTACTGCTTAATGCATGAATGATATATTTCCCACCTCATCTGAAGTTGGACAGCAATCAATTCTCCCCACGGACGATATGTGTGTGGAGTGCATATTACCCCTGTCTAGTGCCAGGGACCGACTGCAACCCACTCACCAACAAAACCATGAGATGCCCGATCGAGTCATGAGCGCCCACTGGCTGCCAGACGAAATTTATTACTGACCTTCCTCTATTAGTGGCTACAGGAGGAACTTGAGCCGTGGCCATTTCGGTGGCAGTGCCGCCTTCAGCTGTGGGTGCGGTACTATGCCTTAACGAACGTTATGGCCCGATGCATAGTCTTAGTTAGCAAGGCAATAACTCAGCTTCACATGTCTTAATAGGCGGTAATATCTTAAGGATGTAACTCTCCATATAAATATGGTCATCGTATCGCACCTCCCCAGGATTGGATTTCCTGTTCTTGTGGTTTTTGCTCGAGTCGCTCTCGTTTCACTGCAAAGCCCAACGCGATCGACACCATGAAGTATCTCTCCACCGGGTTGCTCTCTCTTTCCGGAGCTGTGTCCGCTCAGCAACAGCTCTGGGCACAATGTGGCGGCCAGGGCTATACCGGCACCAAGGCGTGTGTTGAAGGTGCTGTTTGTCAAGTCTCGAACGAGTACCACTCCCAATGTGTCCCAGGTATGGCATTACCAAATCCCCTTTCTGAGGATATAGTCCTGACTAAGAGTAGACACCGCAATACTCACATCGGCTGCGCCAAGCACCACGCTGCAAACCCGTGTCAAATCCAGAAGAGCTGCAACTAGCACCAACTTTGCGTCCACCAGTGGCACCAAGTTCAACGTGGACGGCGAGACCAAATACCTCGCCGGCACCAACAGTTACTGGATCTCCTTCCTGACCAGCAACGACGACGTGGAAAAGGCGCTCGACACGCTGGTGGACTCCGGGCTGAAGATCCTGCGCATCTGGGGCTTCAACGACGTGACGAGCCAGCCGGGGTCGGGCACCGTGTACTTCCAGCACCTGTCGGCGGGCGGCTCGACCATCAACACGGGCGCCGACGGCCTGCAGCGGCTGGACTACGTCGTGGCCGCGGCGGAGATCCGGGGCCTCCAGCTCATCATCAACTTCGTCAACAACTGGGACGACTACGGCGGCATCGGCGCCTACGTGGAGGCGTTCGGCGGCTCCAAGACGAGCTGGTACACCAACAGCGCCGCCCAGGCCCAGTACCGTAAGTACATCCAGGCCGTGGTGTCGCGCTACGCCAGCTCACCCGCTATCTTCGCCTGGGAGCTGGCCAACGAGCCGCGCTGCAACGGCTGCAGCACCGACGTCATCTACAATTGGGCTGACAGCACGTCCGCCTACGTCAAGAGCCTCGACCCCAACCACATGGTCACATTGGGGGATGAAGGTATGGGTTTGCCGGGTGACGGCAGTTACCCTTACCAATATGGCGAAGGCACCGATTTCGTCAAGAACCTCGGGATCAAGACTTTGGACTTTGGTACCTTCCATATGTATCCAGACCACTGGGGTACTGATTATGATTGGGGCAATGGATGGATCGAAGCTCATGGCAAGGCCTGTGTCGCGGCTGGAAAGCCATGTTTGTTGGAAGAATGTAGGTCTCTCTCTCTTCCTCTTTTCATCCCAGCGTTGAAACCTACTAAATGCTGCAGATGGCACAACAACGAATCACTGCCAAAACGAAGGGCCGTGGCAGAAGACGTCCCTGGCGACTTCAGGAGTGGCAAGCGACCTCTTCTGGCAGCTAGGTGTGCAGCTTAGCAACGGACCAACCCACGATGATGGCTTCACTGTCTATGACGGGACTTCGGACTGGACGTGTTTGGTCACCAACCACGTGGCTGCTATCAAATGAAACCATACAATACAATCATGACTCAGGGTTCGACTTGGACTTTACAGACATCAGATTCGCCTTCGACCCCTCTGCAAGCAACCCCCAGACTTCTCAAGATAGAGTGCGTACTGTTATTTCCGGAATTTCGAGACAATCTGCTACGCCTCGAGAAGAGTGGCTGTAAAAAAAATATGAAGGCTCTGAGATATGCCCATGCTTTTCTGAGGAGCGCGAGTCGCCTGTACCATCGAAAATGGGAGAATGTGATTCAAGCACTGGCATATGTGGCCAAGTTCTTACTTATTTATCTGAGCATCTATGTTTTCTCAGGGTTTTGGCATATATTCGGTATTCATTGCACTCGGCTTGAAATGCATAGAGACCAAGCTGGCCGAAAGTAGAGTAGCTATGAATATCTCATTTGAAGACAGTCGTGATATCGTATTTGCCAGGGTATCTAAACGTTCTTGTTGTTATTGGCACAAAACATCGTACAAATATCGTGAGGAACCCGCCCTCAATGCGATGGTAGAATCGCAGGGGGTGGTGCTGAGGGAATGGTAGAGTTATTCGGGGAGCCGTCGTACGCCGGGGGACTGGGTGCTCGAGCATCTACGGGCCCCTTGGCTCAGGCGCAGGTTGGGTTCCTGTTGTCGGTGGTACCACGGACGCGGCCGGTGCACCCATCTCGATGTGGCCGTCCTGTTGCGGACTCTTCGAATAGGCTGGAGGCGCTTCGCCCAGCTCGTTTAACCCTTCCTCCCGGCTGGCAACACCGAGCCCGAACCTTCTTCGCCCCGCACCGCGAGGGGCATCCCCAGCACCGGCCCACTGCCAACGAGAGGCGCCTCCTGGACGTCTGTATCTACCCGTCCCCATGGATTCCAGATCTCGGTCGGGCGGGTTTGGGCCGAATGCCCTTAACATCTTGTTCCTCCTACGGTACCGCATGCAGGTCATCAGGACGGCGGCGATAGCTAGCACAACAATAGGGACCATAACCCAGGTGAATGGGTGAGCGCTGTTGCTCCCTAAACCTCCATCGTAATCTCCATCCTCATCTGAAGACATCTTGCCCGACTACTCTGGAGTTTGCGGGGTCCGGTGTAAGTGGCGATGTGCTGTACAATTGTCGATGGGTTTGAGTCCCAGAATCGAGAAGCTGTGGTAGTCGGCAGCAACAGTCGAATGTGACTGTAAGAGTAAATCAAGATCAGCTTATTAGTGCTGGGGGATCCGGAGGGTCTAGACCGAGATTGAAGTCCTTACTTACGGACAAGCGTTGCTTACCGCCTGTGCCGCGAGTGCTTGGGGTAGCTGGATATCTCTCGTAGAGCTTTCGCGAGACCAGCTCTTGACTTCAATTAAATGCAAACCCCTCGGAATGTCGGACGCACAAGCTGGTGGAGGGTGAAGGGTGAAGGGTGAAGTGAAGGGTGAAGGGTGAAGTGAAGGGTGAAGGGCACGCCAACGTGAAGAACATAGGCGAGGGAAATGACGAGATTATTAGAATTTAGAAGATGGTCAAGTGAGAGTGGAAATCCGTCCGAAGTTGATATGTGTGACGTTTGCGTAATTCGCTATGTGGTCGAACGCGTACTGCCACAGCAACTGCTACTCATTTGGTGACCGACCAGCGACATGAGGGGAAACCTAGGCAATGGCTAGGTATTGTACATGTAGGTTTTGGATATTGAAGGTAATAATCGTAAAGGTGAGTAAGGTAGGTCACATGGTACCTAGTGTAACACTGGCCGAATGCAGTTGAAGAGACATTTATTAGAGGCGAGAACGCCCATCCTGCACCGAAGAAGCCGAACCTGCCATCGCGCAAGTCAACTTCGTCATTTTCTATCAGGGAGGGTGTCAAGAAATCCAGCTTGTTTTGACGTGAGTGGAAGGTCCACGGGAGAGACCGGCAGATGCTCAAACTGCCATGCACCTTGCACTGCAGTGATCCATTGAAGATTGGTCGCACGTAGCACCTCCCCCACCTTCGACGGAACGCCAAACTGGCCCCTTGATGAATTAATTAGTGGATCTCGGCCTGTGGCTTGGAGGCGTGGAGGCTGTTCCATTCTTCCGCTCATCCCATCCAGCAAGACACCTAGACATCTGAAAAAGAAGGCATCGGCCAACGGGCATACGATCGTACGCAGTGCACAGCCCGGACACCAGTCGAATCCTGCAACTACAGCATCGGCAGCGCAGTCAGCTCCAAGGTTCAGTCGCCATGGTTCGAGCAGTTAGAGGTGAGGAGGATGCTTAAATTCCACTCCCGAGTGACCCCAGCTTAATCCCTTCCAGGTGTGCTCGTCGAGTGCGACCCTGCCATCAAGTCCATCATCGTCAACATCAACAGCGAGAACAATGAGTATATCATTGAGGACTTGGACGACTCGCATCTGGTAGTGCAGGAGAACAAGGTGCAGCAACTCAAGTATCTGCTCGACCAGGTCCGTTTTATGACCCTCGTTCTGCCTTTTTACAGGGGCTTACTAACATTACACAGCGTTTGAAGGATACCATTATGGAGCCCGAGAGGGACTCCGACTCGGATCGCGATGTCAAGGACTAGAGAACTAGGTCATCATGATGATGTATTTATTGATTCCGTGGAGGGCGGCGTTTTTGGTGCAACGGTTAAACGGCATTGGCGAAACTGCCCAAGTCTTGATATCCTTCCTAACGTGTACTGTTCTTCATTCCCCAAGGCCTTCTTCTTCTGTACGTTTTACAGTTTTGCAAATCGTGGCTTAGTCTTATTCAGCCCGGATAGCAGAGCAGATTTCACGTCTTCGGTTTGAAGCATCGCCGAGTTCCATATGGCAGTGTAGTGCAGGCCTGTCATGAATGTCAGCACTGATTCAGAGATGATGACGGAACTGATCCTTACTGTCAGCGACGGAATGGTCTCTTGCGTGGTTGATTAGCTCCTTGGTGCCCTGGACAGCAACCGGGCTTTTCGAGGCAACCAGCGAAGCCCAACTGATGGCCGCCGCAATGGATTCCACCTTGCTGCCATAGACTTGACTGACAAAACCCGCGGCGAGGGCCTCGTCCGCACCAAATATCCGCGCAGACAGGGAAATGTCTTTAACCCAGGATATGTTTGACACCACTTTAGGTAGCCTGCTCAAAGTCCCTATGTCTGCGGCCAACCCGATATCGACTTCCTTAACCGCCAGCTTAGTGTCTTTAGAGCAGATGCGAACATCGGCACAGCAGGACATGTCGATGGCTAGGCCAAAGGAGATGCCATGTAGGACGCAGATGATGGCTACCGACGACAGACTTCGTTAGCTTCGGCATGAGGGTTTCCATAAGCCTGGATACATACGTTTCTCGCATTTTTCTATACGACTGATGCACTCCTGGAATTCATCGATATGGCGCCTCATGGATGTCGCCGCTCTGGCCCCGTCCCTTTGGAAACCGATAGAGCTCCGCCCTGGCTAGCGGCCTGCACATCTAAACCGGAGGTGAAGGCCCGGTCGCCAGCTCCGGAGAAGACAACCGCTCGTACATCAGGATCGTGCGACAGCTTATCGAATACCTTGCCGAGCTCAAGCCACATGTCTTCGAAGAAGGCGTTCAGCTTCTGCGGCCTATTGATTTCCACATGGGCCACATATTCGCTGGGAGAGGACACAATGAAGTGTTTGAGTTGAGAATAGTCCTGCATCTTGTTTGAGACCGAACGAAGTAGTATATGAAAAATAATTGAGTCTCGGTGATTAGGAATTGGAATATATTCTATGAGCAAGCTCGGAATGTTGGGGTATGTCTACTCTCGATGTCTGACACATCAGCTCGGTTGTAATGGCTATGGATGGCTATTTGATGGATGGACCGAGGCAGAGCAGGGGTCTTTTCCTTTTCATACAGAAGTACGGAGTACATAGTGGCATATCCTGCACGTACAGAGTTCCAGGCACTAACAATTCGAACCGTCAACGAATCACAATCGTATTTGACCACTTTTTAGTTGGCGAAGTGAGACCGTGAGATTGGAGCTATCAGATGACCATGACTGTGTAACAGTGGAAGTACGGAATATTCAAAGTATCGCTGAATGCCCGGCAGTTGCTAATTGATTCAAGTTGCACATGATGCGAATGATGCAAAATAAACTGGTAAGCCACAAGCCACAAACCACGGTCCGGGGTCATGCTTTATCGTGCAGCAAAGTCCACTTCTTATCGCTGCGCTAGCAGGTTCCTGGTTTAGAGTATGGATCGTTCGCAAAAAGTCGGCAAATATTGACCCAATTGACCGACGGCCCATTAAAAAAATATTGAAGCGTCGAGATCCGAGAGCTTCTTGTCGCACGCTTCATAGTTCAAACAGCACGGCAATCTCAAGGCCGCAATTGACGATAACATGGCTGCCGAAGTCGCTCCTCTACCGCAGCTGAAGCTGCCCTCTGGCCGCTGCCTTTCACTGCCGAGCAGAGATACTGGAAGACTTTCAAGAACCAGCTGAACATCCCCTCGCCCACGCAGTACCCTGTCACCCATATCACGTCCCCCTCGACGAACCTGAGCAATGCGTCTGCCTCCAACTGTGACTTGTTCGCCGTCACAACGGGCACACGAGTGCAGCTATATTCCATCCGAACGAGGAAGCTGGTCAAGACCATCACGAGGTTCGGCGACATTGCCCGGAGCGGAGATGTGCGACGCGACGGCAGGATCATGGTGGCTGGTGATGACCAGGGAAAGATACAAGTCTTCGATGTGAACTCGCGCGCCATCCTGAAGACTTGGATCCAGCACAAGCAGCCCGTCTGGACAACCAAGTTCTCCCCGGCCGACTTGACGAGTCTTATGAGTACGAGCGATGACAAGACTGTTCGGCTCTGGGATCTCCCAAGCCAGGACAGCACATCTTCGTTTGTAGGCCATACCGATTACGTGCGCAGTGGTGCCTTCATGCCAGGAACTATGTCCAACATGATCGTGACCGGTAGTTATGATACAACAGTAAGTGAAGGGATTGCTATAACTCGGAGCATCGTCAATCTACAGTGTTCGCTAATTCAAGCTTGCAGGTCAAACTCTGGGATCCCCGTGCGCCGCGTGCTGCAGTGATGACCTTCAAGCATGCATCGCCCATCGAGGACGTCCTGCCTCTCACGACCGGGACTACGGTTCTGGCTGCTTGCGAATCGCAAATCTCGGTACTTGATTTGGTTGCGGCCAAGCCACTGCAGATGATTTCGAACCACCAGAAGACGGTCACTTCCCTCTCGCTGGCTTCGGGTGGGTAGTCGTGTTGTTTCTGGTGGTCTCGATGGACATGTCAAGGTCTTTGAAACAACCGGTTGGAACGTTGTCGCAGGCGCAAAATACCCCTCGCCCATCTTGGCCGTGCGTGTTATCACATCAGGGGCCAACAATGATGACCGTCATCTTGCTGTGGGCATGCAGAATGGCCAGCTCTCGATTAAAACACGACTTACTGGCCCCGAGGCTGCAAAGACCAAGGAACGTGAGGCAGAGATGGCAGCTCTGATTGCAGGAAATATTGCGCAACACGACAAGGTCAAGACGAAGAGGAAGCGCATCGGCGCAGCCCAGAGTCGCTTGGATCTTCTAGGTGAAGGCGCCGATGTCGTGATCGCTGGCAACCCCGCAACAAAAAGCAGGTCGACCAAGGAGACAGCCTGGCAGAAGGATCTCCGACGGGGCCATTTCGTATCAGCGCTCGACCGTGTCCTCGATACCAGATCAAAACATTACGCACCCCTTTCTGTACTCACTCTTCTTGTGGCTTTACGGCATCGCTCAGCGCTGCGTGAGGCCCTTGAAGGGCGGGATGAGGAGAGTGTTATGCCCGTATTGGATTGGGTCCAGAAGCACATTGTCGACCCTCGCTATACGATTGTCTGCACTGATGTGGCAACACACCTCCTAGACTTATATGGCGAGTACGCTGGCGAAAGCAAAGAGTTGGGAGAGGGGTTCAAGACTCTATGCCGTAGAGTGAGCAAGGAAACCGGGACCGTGCAGTTGACCACTGAGGTCCAAGGTATGTTGGAAATAGTGCTCGCGGGCGTATAAGGGGTGAAGGAGAAGGATGGATGATGGTGTCAAGCTCCCATTTTTTCTGCATAGCGTCAGGCGTTTAGGTCTAGGAAAAGGATACTCAGAGTTTGCTGGATGTATGTAGCTGCGGCTGATATAGATGTGCAAAAACAGCACTGATGTCTGCCTTCTTCAAACTCATGCGGCCGTTTATCAAACTATACCACCTAGTTCCTCTTCCTGGCTTCCATTCGTCGATGCAAATGAGTACGCAATAAACGCAACTGTCTCATCCACCCGATAGTTCATAACTCGTAGCTGAACTTGGAGGAAAGGAAACACAGCCCCCTTTTCCGGCCAGTACAATCATAACATTCCCCCGTACGTTTACCCCTGCTTCTCAAAGGTTTAGTGACATAACGCCCTGAAGGTTTTAGAGACCGGTATCTCCCTGATATCCTTGTACACGAGACAGCATGTTCCCACAGTGTAGTGCTCTGTCCGGATGATTAGTGATAGCCTACAAGGGCGTCATCACGCTGGTGTTGCCACCAGATGACGACCTCCTCGGTCGGGGTGAGCTCTCCTCCGGCACGTATGGCAGGCTAGACTTTCTTCATGGACATCTTGAACCGATCAAACGCCTCTCGCGCGTAAACACGAGCTTGGTCTTCTATCTCAGTGACAGGCGCCGCCTTTTCATCCCTGCTGCCAAGCTCCAGCAACGCCTCTCTAATCTTCCTGAAGGCACCCGCGAAGATGTACTCTTGCCAGAACATCATCTTGCCGTTTCTCAAGACACGATCCAGCTCCCGGTTCAGTGTATCGCCCTGACGAAGGAGTACGTAGGACGGGAGTAGAGGCGGACGGGCATTGCCACTCCTCGATTGTGGTGGTGATGATCCCTTCCTGCTTCGGTGCCGGCTTCGCTGTTTAGTCTTCTTGTTCTTACCGGGATGGTTGACGACATTCTTGTTGGTCCCATTCGAACATGCATGCGCCGCGTCGTTGTTGGAACGATGCTTGGGGCGAGTGTTTCTGCTAGTAGATGTCGGTTGCTCTTCACGTGGACAGCCGACAGCCTGCGCGTTGCCAGTGGACTGCTGCAGTGGGTGCGATGAGGGGTTGTCGTAATGGGATGTGTTGAGTGGGATATCCTGTAATACCTTCTGGGGCTTAGCTACGTCCAGCCCGGGCTCCTGGCTGCTGGTTGGCTTTGTGAAGTTCGGCATTGCTCTGAATTTTTGATGCGCTGCAAATAGACTTGGACTTCGGGTCTGGTCAGGGACCAAATATGTGACGCTGCTCAGAACAGGTCATAATCTAACATCAAATGGGTTCGCGAAGTTGGCATTGAGGAGCCGCTGTGTGTTTGCGTAGACCACGGTCATTAGCAATCAAGGTGTCCAGGCAGCTCGTAATGTCTACTTGTATCCATCACAGTGGAAGGTGCGTATTGTACTTGTACTGCCTTGGGTTCGGTCAAAAGACTGAGGCAGTCACATAGGAGCTCTTTTGTTCAAGGGCATGGTGAGAAACTAAGCAAGTTACAAAACAATGGTTCATATCATATATCCAATTTCAGTCGAAGTTTCTGTTAACCCGAGTACCTAACTTACCATGCGAGCTACCGGCAGACTCTTTCAATATTGCTGTAAGATGGGCCAGTCCACCGAGCTTTTCGAATCTCGAATGAGGTCTGAAAGTTAGGTAGACATCAACTGTACTACCCTTTCTCTACGCTACAACACTCAGCTAAGCATCAATTTCAAGGTAGGTATCCCCTTGAATGCTGTTTTCACAGCCCCCACCCCCCTCCCTTGCCGTACAGTACGGTCCCCAGAAAATTTAGTACGATCGGCGCGCCGTTTTTAACGTCCGATCCGCTAAGTGTGCAATTTGATTGGATGAATCAACCCTGTTTTTGCTCGCACGAGCCTGCCGATCTGCTGCCGATGTACAATACGGCAAACAAAGAGGGGCGGGGGGGGGGGGGCTGTGAAACAGCATTCAAGGGGATAGGTCATATTATACAAAGATCAAGAGAGTAGCTGCACATCCCAAAATCCTCCAGTACAGACATGTCCATGCAGCTGTCGTGTAATTGCCAGTCGTGCAGGAAAGTAGGACAAAGCAGCCTGCCGGCATCACGCCACCCAGCACATTGATGCGAATGCAGCATGATTATTGACTGGAGGTTTGCTCCAACATGATCGGGTTGCCAATAGCTATCAATGCCGGAAAGCGGTATGGATGCCGATGCCTATCGGGTCTCCGTCCGCCCCTCACTTGACAACACATCCGAAAAATCCCTACACGCCAGACAGACCGTTTGACACACTGATTGACCTAGGATGCAATTGCATGTTTGCTCGACGGCCGAGGTTATCAAGAACTTGGGAGCGTGTATAGGCATGTCCCCGCTATTTCCACTATAGATAGTAATGTGGATGGATGGACTGACGGCACGGACGGGGGGGAGGAACGATTGGATCGATTCGTCTTGCATCTATTTGACCAGGGCAAGCTGGGGTAATCTGCCAAGCCCCGATCCATCCCCATGCCCTTTTCTGCCGAAGTTGATGCATCCAAATCATCGTATCTGTCACCAATATTAACGCTCAATAGTAGGTCGAAGAGTTGTCGAAGCAGCATACGAGGTAAAAGGAAAGAGGAGAGGATGGATTATAGGCTGGGTGTGGACGTCGGTGTAAGTAGATCGGTGGATCGCTAAGCAATACATTTAGGGAACCTTCACCGATGTCTGTGTGATTACGCCCGAAGGAGAGACCATTCGTGCCAAGACGCCTTCGACACCACAGGACCAAAGTATTGGTGTCAAGGATGGCATCGAGAAGGTCCGAAGTATTCTCAAGTCAAAGTACAGCTGGGACGGCGAATTTTCTTACATACACCACGGCAGTACCGTTGGTAAGGCAAAACCCCCTCACTGCACTCTGACTATGGCTAACTCATGTGGCAGCCACAAACGCCATTCTCGAGTCAAAGGGAGTCAAGGCCGGGCTCATCGTGACAGCGGGATTCAAAGAGGTCCTCACAACCGACGATCCCAGATCCCTGGAGGACTTGGCGGATGGATCAGCTTCGTCCCCCCAGAACCGGTTGTCCCCCTGGAGCGAACAGTCCAGTGTACCGGCAGGATCTCGGCTACCGGCGAGGTTGCGATTCCTCTCGATGAGACAGCTCTCCGGAGTGACTTGGCTGATTTGAAGCGCCAACAACCTGAAGCCATCACCATCAGCTTACTCAACTCATACGTCAACGATGAACATGAGAGGGATGTGGTGAAGGTCGTCCGTGAGGAGTTCGGACCCGAAATCGAGATTATCTGCTCTGCTGATGTGTTGCCCGAAGCCGGCGAATACGAAAGGACCGTCACAGCAGCCGCCAACGCCGTCGTCAAGCCAATAGTGAAGATATACATGGATGGTTTACAGAAGCTACTGCTTCCTGACAGCAAGATCATCCGCATATTGAAGAGTGACGGTGCCCTGACTAGTCTTTCACAGGCTGGCGAGCTCCCAGTGAACCTACTGATGTCAGGTCCGGCTGGTGGCGTTCAAGGAGTCGTGGATGTAATTTCTAAACAAACGCCCTACAGAAACCTCATCACCCTCGATGTAAGTGGCCATATCTTGATGGTGCACACTGAGTTGAAAAAGGTCATAGCTGACGAGGAGGACAGATGGGTGGTACCTCAACCGATGTCGCGTTAATTGTCGATGGCAAGCCTGCGCTGCGTAGAGAGACTGTGGTGGATAAACTGACTGTCAGGGCTCCCTCGGTCGATTTACGAACCGTAGGCGCCGGAGGTGGTTCTATCGCGCGGTTTACCGATCTCACAGCCAGCATGCGAGTTGGCCCCGAGAGCGCAGGTGCCAGCCCTGAGCCGGCTTGCTACAAGAAAGGGGGGAAGATGCCGACCGTGGCAGCTGCCAACCTGGCCCTTGGCTACCTACCGGACAAGTTTCTGGGCGGCGATTTCCAGCTGGATGTCCCAGCAGCAGTGGCGGCAGTCAAGTCCGTTGCTGATCAGATGGGCATCTCGGTAGAAAAAACTGCCAGTGGCATCCTCGACCTCGTGAATGAGACCATGTACGGAGCGTTGCGTCAGGTTTCGGTTGAACAAGGATATGACCCGAGAGATTTCGCACTGGTCGCTTTCGGTGGCGCCGGGCCACTTCACGCCTGTGCCATTGGCAAGCTCCTGGGAGCGTGGCCAGTCATCGTCCCGCAAGCCCCTGGTGTCTTGTGCGCGCAAGGTGACGCAACCACCAAGCTGTCCGAGGCCAAGTCTATCTCATACATCAAGACTTTATCTCGGTTTCTTTGGACGAGCTCAAGTCGGTTCTGCAGAACCTGGAGCGGCATCGTACCGATACCATGACCATGACCCTCGAAGGTTCCTCGGAAAAGAAGATCGGCGTGACCTATGATGCTGACATCCGGTACCATGGCCAGGCCCTCGACATCACGGTTTCTTTCACACCCGAAGAGCTTGCCAAGGGCAAGAGGAGCTCTTCAAGTTACTGGCTGATAGATTTAACGCCACTCGTGAGCTGCAGTTCGGCTTCTCCATGGAGGACCTGGAATTTGAGCTGGTGCGGTTGGGTGTCGCTGCTACCGATGCTTCCTCGCCGGTAGAATTCGCAGCCATGTCTCCCGAGACTGATGGCTTGGCAAGCTCCGTGTCCGAGCCCGCCGTGGTCAACAAGAAGACGATCACAGTGGAAGGGAGACAGGTCGAGGCCACCTTCTACGACCGAGCCCAGCTCAACAAGGCGGGCCTGCGACTCGACGGCCCGTGTGTCATTTCCGAGATGGGCTCGAATACTCTGATTCTCCCCGGTTTCTTTGGAGAGATCGACCAGATTGGTAAAATTCTGATCAGGCCAGTCGATGAGTCCGCCCTCGCCAAGACCAAGGATTTCACCAAGGAGTCCGCAAGGCAGGAGGTCACCAAATCTCCTCACATCCCTACACTAGTCGGCTCTGCGCTACAGGCCGTTCGCATGGAGATGGACACTCTCGCCCTCCGCTGTTCGATGTCACCCGGTATCCGTGAACAGCAGGACGAATTCAACGTTGTTACTAATGAAAAGGGGCAAATGCTGGTAAGGATACGAAAGACCCGAGCAATTGCGCTTTGGCCTGTCCGCTGATACTTTTCTCATTATAGATTGGCCAATTCGGGTCTTTTATCGGTCGTAAGTGGCATAAGATGGACAGGTGTTGCATGCTTCGGATGGAACTTGCTGACGTTCGCTATTGCAGAGTTCCTTCGTGGTTGGGAAAAGGTTGGCGGCACGATCAACGAAGGAGATATCTTCATCACCAACGACCCTTACTCTACCGAAGGGGCCATCAGCCACCTGAATGACGTGATCATTCTACTGCCCATATACTACGAACATGAAATTGCTGGTTGTGCAGCAAACTTCGGCCATCTTTCGTACGTCATGGTGCTCCCCTTCCCTTAGCACAACTAACATAGTGTCCTAGTGATGTCGGCGGCAAAGTGCCCGGTAGCATGTCTGTTTCTTCGTCGACAATATTCGAGGACGGCGTTCAGATTCCTATTTGCAAGCTTTACAAGGGAGGAGCCTACAATGCCGATATCATGGATATACTGTGCCGGAACTCGCGAATGCCGGATTGGTATCGCTCTGACATAGCTGCCCTGGTCTCCTCGTGCAAAACAGCTGGATCTCGCATCTGCGAACTGGTTGATCGTTTTGGTCTCGAGTAAGTCTTGTTTTTCTGCTGAAGAAGACCCGGTTTCATCGACTAACGGAATATAGGATATACCAAGCTTCCTGCGAAGAGTTACTGAAGCGTAACCAGATGGCCGTGTCCAAGCTGATTGAAACCCAGTTCGGCGACGAGGAGGCTGTTTTCACCGATTTCATCGACGATGGTGGCAACGGGGAACTAGGACCATTTGCTATCAAGTGCAAGATGACCAAGGAGGACAACAAGCTGAAGTTCAACTTTGACGGCACTAGTGCCCAGAGCAACACGGCCATCAACTTCTACGTATCGCCAACCATGTTCAAGATGTTTGTGGGATACTACCTTCTTGCCGTGTTCGATCCCCATTGTGTAGTCAACGAGGGCCTGTACGACTACATCGAGGTGGACTTCCCGGAAGGCTCTATTCTGCTCCCAGTCCGTCCGGCTGCATTGAGTTGCCGAACGCATTTGCTTGGTCGCATCATGGACGTTATTCAGGCCTTGATGGGTCAGCACAACAAGGCTTACAGAGCCGCTGCTGGCTTCAGCGATTCGCCGCATTTCTTCTACTCTGGCTTCAAGCCGGACGGCAGGTAAGTCTCTCGCTACATATACGGGAACACCTCACTTGGAGAGCAAGACTAACGGATCCCCTTCACGCGGCCCGCCGACAAGGTCGCGCTGGAGGTTCACCAGAAGCTGATCACACACGAGGGGGCCAAGAACAACTACGGCGTGATCGTCGACCCGGTGACCTTCGAGGTGCACGACATAGAGATCGAGTCGCTTCGTGCTGAGCTGAAGGCGAAGCATGTGGAATACCCGAGCATCTATAACCGTGGCGGCTTGTTGGATGAGCTGAGGGCCAGGTGTCTCGAAGAGACCGGCCTGCCCGCTCCCAAGGCGCAGTGGTCGGAAGAGCCTTATGGCCCCCATGCCAACCTTCCGTATGTGAAAGAGTGGTTCAAGACCAGGAAAGCAGAAGGTGATTTCAAGGTCGAGTAGATAGTATGGTCGGCTCTCATGTTACGGTGGGTTCAGTGTGGCGGATATCGTAGTACACGATCTGAATGATTGACCGTATGCAAGAGGTATATTGCTTGTAGGATGCTATCCCTATGTACCAAAACACTGCAATATTATCTATAATTATTCATTCAAGCCGTACAGCCTTACTCTTGCATATCGAATTCGTCAATTACACTCTTTGGCTTGACGAACTTTCCAAGAGGCTTGTACGTCAGATGGTCCATCCCGAATCCCTTAGGACCTCCAATTTCGATGCCTCGTTCCGTCGTCCACCTCTCACTCGCCGTGATTCCCAGTACGATCACGAGGAGACCGTACCTATACTCAGGTGTCCCGATGGCCTCGCCATTTTGCGCATCAATGACGGTGATGAGATCCGGCGCGACCCCGAGAACCTCACCTCCCACATCCGTGGTTTTGGTCCCGGCTTTGGATCTCGTGAACCTGATAGCCGCGATGTTCTCGTTCTTAAAGGGGATCTTGACCAGGCCTTCAAACTGAGGGCTTCCCGCAGAAAGCGCCGCGCCCGCAGCGGCAGCACCGCCGCCGCCGTGTTCGGCCTCTTCGGCGACGTCCGCGCCCTCGATGATGCACTCCCCGTAGACGTGGCCCATCCGCAGCGAGCGCTCGACACCGACGATCTTGCCCTTGAACAGTACCCGGCCGGCCCCGGGCCCGCCGGCACTCCTCGAGGATGGTCTCGACGACACTGTCGACGCGGCTGCGAGCGCGCGCCTTGGCCGACGGCCCGGCCGATCCGCCAGGACTGGCTGAGGGTGTGCTCGACGGCCCAGCGCCGGCACTCGGCGCCGGTGACGGGCGGGTCGGCCATGGCGATGGCGGAGCCCATCTGGCTCAGCGCTGCGCGGATGATGCGCTCGACGTGCAGGTCCGACTTGGCCTCGGGCATCATGAGGGTGTTGCCGTTGCCGTCCGTCACCGCGATGGGCGACCAGATGGGCTGGCGCTCGTTGAAGACGACGGGCGTCGTCTGCCACTTGGTCGGCAGCGCGCGGCCCATCCAGTCGCCGTCGACGGCCGGCAGGTCCATGCCGCCGGGGCCGCTCGCGCCCAAGATCATGCTCTGCAGGCCGTTGCCGCCGCCGATCTCGACTGAGATCATGTGCGTGGCGCGCTTGTCGGGGCCGCAGACCTTGTAGAGCGCCTCCTGCGCCTGCAGCATGGCGTCGCCCTCGAGCTTCTCGATGCCCACCGTCGGCGAGCCCGCGCCGCCGCCGCACCCGACCTGCGCGTCGTCGGGCAGATCGTCGGGGCTGACGACGCGGACCACGGCGCCGTCGCGGATCATCTGGCGCAGCCGCACCATGTGGGCGTAGGGGCTGCCGCCGCCGCCGGTGCCCAGGATGTAGCAGCCGATCGCTATCCACTCGACGTCGGTCTCGCTAACGTACCAGACGCGGTTCCGCACGTGCGGTCGGTACGTGGAAATGTCAATCTCCTTTTTCTCCGCCGTCCCACTGCTGGTTGGTTTGGCCGACTTCTCGTACTCCTCCATGTTATTATTGGTCTCCCCGCCGTTCTCTTCCTCCTCCGGTTGGGTACTGCTAAGATCAGCTCGTGAGAAATCGCAGTCACCGGCAGCTCGGACTATGAAGCGCGTCTTATTCTCGATGTACTTCTTTATGTTAGTGTGGAATTCGGAAAGGCTTTGTGATTACGATGAACGTACCTGAAGCGGGAAGCTCTCCTTTTCCACGACTTTGACCGTCGACCGCAGCGCCCCGGCGTCCACAGTTCTCTCAATGGCATCGTTGCAAATTTCATCGAGTAGCTGTTGCGTAGTCTTGGACTCGGTAGACTTGACCGTGTCGATCACAGCGCTGACCCTGGCCATGGCGGCCCCAACCGCGTTGGCGACTTCGGCATACTTGGGCTTCAATACCCGGCTCGCCCCTTTTAATTGGTCTGATGCAATGATGGCACCACCACCCACCAACAGCACCGGCAAGTCATCGGGTGATGTCTTCATTGTGTCAATGATCTTCTCGAGCTTGTGTGCTACAATCGCTTTGAACTGCGAAAGTTGCTTCTCGGCCAGAACCCCTTCCACTAAGCCCATTTGCCCTAGTTGAAGACTGGGATCGGCTACTGCTGTACAGTCGGTGGCTGTAAGTACTGTACCACCAAATATGAGTGCTTCTTCAGTTAGCTTGTAGCCAGCACTGTCGGGTCCTACGGTCATATTATCTTTATGTCGAACGATAGACCCACCGCCGAGGCCGATGCTCTTGATGTCTGGGCAAGAGAAGTTCATCCGGACCCCGGCCAAGTCACTGTAAGCTGCCTGTTGGCGCGGAAAGCCGTTCGCTAGTAGTAAGCCAACGTCTGTAGTTGTACCGCCAATATCCACCACCATGATGTTCTCACTCAGTTCCCCCTGAACCAAGAAAGCTGCACCTCTCATACTGTTTGTCGGCCCACTGGAGAAAGTCCGGATAGGGAGCTTCGCTGCCATTTCCCCGGATAAGATAGTGCCATCGTTCTGAGTGATGAAGACCGGACACTTGAGCCCTAACGCCCTGACCGGTCCTTGGAAGGATCTAATAGTTCTTCTTGCTATATCCGCAGTTAGCACATCACATTCGTTCCGGAAGCCTCCCACCATCCACATGAAACCCGACGGCCTAGGTATTCTTTAGGAAAAACAAATGAAACATACCGAAAGATAGGATTGACGCATTCAGAATAGCCGCGTTCTCACGCTCAATAAACCCCAAATTTGCCACCTGCTTAGACAGCACCACATCGCAACCAGGAATCTCCGCTTGCACAATCTCCGCCGCTCGCTCCTCCTGCCGCTCGCCGGTGTCGATGGGGCTGAAGATGCCGACGACGACGACGCTGCGGATCCCCCTTCTCGCGGATAACAGCGCACTGGGCGCGGACCTCGGCGGGGTCGAGGTCCGCGATCAGGTGGCCATCGACCTCGAGGCCGCCCTGCAGTCGCGCGTGGTAGCCCAACACGAGGTCGCGCATGTCCGCGGGCCAGTCGATGCAGGGGTGGCGTGCTTGGCGAAGGGCCCGCAGAGCCGGAGCACGGCGACTTTGGACAGGCGCGCCGGGTCGCGCTCCACGACGGCGTTCACGAAGTGCGTCGTCCCGATGGTCACGCTGGCAACCTGCCCGGGCTGGACCGGCGGTTGCGCCCGCTCGAACAGGGCGGCGAGGGCGTCGGCGATGCCGCGGCTCGGGTTGGTGGTCGTGGGCGCCTTGTGCGACGCGAGGATGCCCTTATCCGGGTCCGAGGCGCGCGTCGGATCTAGGATCACGCCATCTGTGTTGGTGCCGCCCACGTCTATTCCGATGCGCAGAGTTTTGTTCGTAGCCATGGCTGTGTCTTGCAGTATTGGGGTCTTCTTTGGAGGCCCACAGCCGAGACTTCTTTAACGCAAATGCAGAGCAAACTCAGCGAACGATAGTGAGACGAGAAAAGAAGATTCTGCTAACAAGGTGGTATTGCCAGTTGAGCCATGGCGGTCATATCGGGTAGCAGGTTGTGTCGGGGCCGAAGCAATGCCGATGCCGGAACCGTGTGGGGACCCTTGAAACCGGATCTGATAAGATAATCTTTCTTTCCTTGGGTTTAACCTATTCCAATGACATCAGAGGTATGGCCATCTAACCTAGGACTTTACTGTAGAGCCGTGATATCCTTCGCCGTCTCTAGTTTGACGCCAATCTTCTACCATCGGGCGATCCCGCTGCCATGATGTCTGGAGATAAGAAACGAGGGAGATAGGACGGCGACCGGGAAGCACGGCAAACAGGTTGTCGGTGCCAACGCATCTGCAGAGGTTTAATTGATGGCATCTTCGAAATTAGACTTCCATGGTCCCTCGCAACTTGTAGACCAAATCGCCTCAAAGGCCCTCAAGGTTGTGCGTTTGGCTGGACACATGATGCAGAGACCGCGGTTACTCCCGAGTCCTTCTCGAAGCCTTCTAGCCCATCTGGCTGAATTCAAGGCTACATAAGTCGCCGCTCTTCGACATTCTAGAAGGCCTTTAGAATAATTTTCTTTCCGGCGAATAATAGCTTCAAATCAAGCTTCTTCTACTTTGTCGTCACGCTATAATCCATGGCTACGAGACCATCACCACCCTTTGTAACCGTCACGATCAAACAGTTACTAGAGACATATTCCAGCCACATTCTTCCAACATGAAGCGCAGGCAAATGAGCTTTCCGATCCTTCGGTTTGCAGCCGCCGCCTTCGTCGCTGCATCAACTACCGTCCATGCAGGTACGGCTGCACCTGATGGCGGAGTAGAGGCCATCGGCAACAACAACGACAACACCACAGCCGCCAACACATCTACCCCCAGGGAAGTGGTGCCTCTCTCTTCACTTGAAGCCAAGAGCATCTCATCCCCACCTCACAATGATCCCTCCCCTCGTACTCTAGTGGATCAAGGCTCTCGACCTCATGGCCAGTCTCCCGAGGTTGGCCAAGGGCGGATGTCGAGCCGGAGACGGCCGAATCAGAGGACGATGACTTGTTGGAGAACCAGCCGGAGGAAGATGACCTGTTGGAGAACGAGTCGGAGGCCGATGACTTGTGGGAAAACGAGTCCGGCATCGTCTACGGCGGCTTCGGGTGGCGGCACGACAAGCGTGGAAGCGAAGGAGGCGGAGATGGCTACAGCGGTCCAGGCGGTGTCATTGTCTTGCCACCCCCTTTCCTATTTGGGGGGCACTATCCTAAGACAAGCAGTGGTGCGAGTCGTCCCCGTCCGTTTGGCTTTCTCCGCGGCTAAACCCTCACATGTATCACGAGAGTCGGTACCGCTTTCGACCAGCATTGTTCCTGGGCCACTACACACGGCTTTCTGATAAGGTACTCCTCATGCAGGATCACTGTTCACCGGGAGGTATGCATGTGTGTCCACATACGTCGAGAGGTCTCTGTGATAAGGGAGTTTCAGTGGGCTGGAAATCCAAATGGAAATGGCATTTCATTCTTGCGCTATACCATAACGTTACAAACATGATTCAGAATATTATTCATATATTATTAGACTTATATTGTATATTTCCACGTTTATATATAAATATTTCTATAACTTTGATATCGGTATTCGAATTTGAATTTGAACACCTCATATGAAGCAATCAACATGTTTGGGGCCAGAATCAATGTTGGATAATTGTGATATCAGCTGTTGTCTCTAACTACACCAATACCCCTATTCACGAGTAATTCCCTCGATGTAGTCGAGAACCCCATTGGAGTTGCTTGTGAGATCTTGGTAGTTCTCAAGTGTCAGAAGCGCCTGGATCTCAGCCGCGTCGGGAACGGGCTTGCGCTCGTACGTCACCTCCCCATCGCTGATCGAATGCCGGATGAACCACGACCCATTCGCCGTGATCTTCCTCGTATCCTCGCGGATGCCCATGCCCGCCGGCTCGCCGTCCACGAACCATAGCCCAAGCACAGGGTAGTAAGTAGTAGGTACATCCACATCTTGTTCATCCTTCCCCTTCTCCTTCTCCTTCTCTTTCTGCAGCCCCGCCTGTCGGTCGTCTCGGAATGCAGGCAGAACCGCCAGCTCCTGCAGCACGTAGCCCTCCTTCCCGTACTGTCCCGTCTGCGTGTCGTCGAGGACCTGCCCGTCGAAGTGCAGGGTGACGTCGGCGCCCTCGCGTGCGAGCAGCGGCTTCCGCGCGTACCTCGTGAGCGACGCCGGCGCTTCCGCCTCGAAGTACGTGGTCAGCAGCCACTTGGACCGCGGGTCGTCCCGGAACAGCTGCCAGAGCACCGCGAAGAGCCCCTTGTTGCTCCAGACCATCTTGTACGGCGCCTCGATCCACACGGTCCCTCCCGTGTATTGGCCGCCCCCTGACGACAGCAGCACGTCCTCGCCGCGCTCCATGTCGCGGAAGCAGGCCTCGCCGAACGGCTGCTCCACCATCCACTCCCACGGGTACAGCTTGAAGACGACGTCGAGATGGCGGCTCTTGTGGTCGTAGAACCGGCCGTCGTGCTTGGATTGTCCGATCTGGTCCATGAAGATGGGCTCAGCACGCCAACCAGCCTTCTCGCACGTCGCCATCAACAGCGTGGTGTTCATGGCGCCCTCTCCCCGAGGGCTCGCCGCGGCTCGCGGCAAAGTGCACGACGGCCGGGCGGCAACCGCCCAGGGCCCCCTGCTCGATCAGCGCCAGGTTGCGCCGCCAAGCCGGGACGAGCCGCTCCGTCAGCGCGTTGAACTGGTCGCGGCCGTGGCCGGTCTGCTCCAGCCACTGCCACTGGATGGTGGCGGCCTCGACCAGCGACGTCGGCGTGTCGGCGTTGAACTCGTAGAACTTGGGGACCCTCAGGCGGGGGTCGGGGTAGTCCAGCCCCCCAAGCGCACGTCGAACCGCCCGTACACGCTGCCCCACGCCGGCTCGCGCGCCCACGATGCGGCGATCTGTTTTAGGCAGAACGCGGAGATCGCCATCTTTTCCGTAATGAGCTGGGGTGCGCCACGAGGTAGTCGGCCGCCTCGCAGCACATGGCGAAGACGTCCTGGCCCGCGGCCTCGAGCAGCGATCTCCTCGGTCGTGAAGGAGTAGTACCTGTTGTCTGGCCAGTAGGGGTCCTCTCCTTCCGATGAGGGAAGAGAAACTTTTGCTGGCCGGGGCCATGACGGACGACGGCGGCGATGGCTCATAGCTATAGACCAGGCCCTGGCTCTGCACGAGGCGAGTCGCGTTGGGTCTCTTCTCGATCTTGATGCGACGCATGTTGCTGTTTTTGTTCACTTTACACTCGTAAGTTGCTTAAGCAGTTCTGGCCAATGAAGTTCAGGGGGGGGTTCTGACTTTAATCATTTTCTAATCTCCTATTGATGCTACTTTATGTCTATGGTAACTACTGAAATAAAGTATGTAATTGGGTTCCGTGGAAACACCCAACCGCTGAAGTCTGCTTGTCAGGTCGGTGTATAGCCACAAGGGTCTTACCAGGCCTACTTTAGAGTGAGTAGTATGTGTACGTAGGTATATAACTCAATTTGGCTCCTGTAGAGGAATGGTTCGTGCGGAATCCTGCATTGTTTCGTTGCTCTAACTTCTTGTATTGGCGAGCCCCCAACACACGATGGATATTGTTTCCCAATATCAAGACCAGTCAATTGCCTACTTGCATATACCTATGCATAACAGTGTCGCGAAACGATCTGGCACGCTGTGGTTCCGGTCCCTGAATATGTACACAATAACAGCACAGGCTTTGATTTACAACGGTGTAACCTCGTGGCAGCCTCTGAGGGAACAGGGAACAGCAGCAGCCAATGGAAACATGATTCTCCTTCTGCGCTTATTTTGCTTTTTTTTGGCTTGAAGAAACGGCCTCATATGAATGCATATCAGGCCATGCCCGAGTCCTTTTCAGGCTGTCTGTGCATGACTGCAACGCCTCCTGGTCAATAACGTTAGAACTTGAGGCCTTACCAAGGGCCGGCCCAGCTGAAAGATCGGTTCCAGGTACAAGTCGAAGTAAATGTTCGGAATTGTCCGGCGCTGAACGTTTCGACGACGTCGTACTTGTCATTAGGCGATCATCTCTCGGCTGCACTTGACAGTGTCATTGTCTGTGTCCAACTTCTGTCCATAGTGTCGGGCTCTGTACAAGCCGGTGTCTCTTTCCCGCCGAGGCAGCTCGGGTAACGTGGCGCCGCCAGTCATGATAGTGATTATGTTCCAGGCCCATGACACTTCTTTCTTTCTGATTCCTGATAAAGTGCTCCAACCGAGTCGCGAATAGAAAGTTTAGCCGATTTCTCTCGGCTTGGACGTGTCACGGAGGCGAAGGCGCTGGGAACCCCTATTCGCCCACAATGTCTGCTGACCATATATTGGCTGGGCTCGCTTGCATGTCATTATCTGGATCGAAACCCGAATCTTCCAAAGAATCGACATGATTCCAAGCTAGAGATGGTGGCGGCCGACATGGCCCGATCCTCGCGCTCTACCTTGGATTCATCACTTTGCTATTGATCCCGACCGGAGAAAGTAGACGAGGCCACGTGGGACTCGTAACGGTTGTCTAGCTGAAATGCTCCTATCCGGCTTATTCAGCTTCTCATGGCGTTGCTTTGGGGGTGTTCCAGCCGTTTATGAGACTTGAGGCTTTGTATATCTCAGTCAGCGAGGCAGGGATGGAACGGGGTTGAACGTGGGAGAGAGAAGTCGCTCCGGGCTGGCTGAACACCGCACTATGAAGCACGAATATGCTATTGCATTTCCATACAGTAGCACTCGGATCGAGTTGTCCATGCCCGTCTGGTTCGTTCTTGACATCTCCCGTGGCCTGACTCTGCCGCCACCCAACAAGCCTCATCCAGCGCAAGGAGTGGGTGAAGACTGAGTCGACTAAAATGTCTGAAGCTACGAGCAGCAGACTCTCTTTGTCTCGGGCATTTGTACTTCGCTTCTTGTCATGTGTGCGTGGCGTGCCTATCAATCGTCCGAATTGTCCGTCTTCGCCGATAACCCCTTTTCTGATTACACAATGTCTTGAACGGAAGTACCTAGTCACGCGAACGGGACCGATGTCTGCAATGCAGGAGGCGTGAGCATTTCCTATGTGTTTGCTTCTGCGGTATGACGAACCCCCTCCGTTCGATGAGCGATTGTTACTTTTCTTTTTATCTTTCCTCTTTTTCTTTTCCTCCCTTGCGTTCGGGTGCATCCCCCACGGAGCGAGGGAACGATGTGATGTCGTCGGATAAAGGCAAAAAACAGTGATTCCTTCAGCGGGGCGGACGATACCGGTGGGAGGGAAACGGCGTGCAGTAGTGGCTGGCTTTGCGGCCCAATCAGTGAGTGTCTTGTGCCACCAACTGCAGAGGAACAAGCGAACGTCGATCGGTTAGGCCCGTCATATCTGACAGACCGGAAACAAGACCCCGGTGAGACGCCTTCGTGGAATATTCTCCCTCTTGGGGAAAAGCTTCCGTGGGATGTGTGTCCGGCTAAGGCCTTACGCAGCTTTGCTGCAAAAAAGAGCCCAGTCTCTTATTTATTTTTAATCGACTGGCTGGGTTCGCTGGGTGATGCAGCCACCCGGTAGACTATGAGCAGCTAGGACTTAGACTCAGGCGTGTTCGTATGTGCATGAAAGATACAATACATACATCGCTCCCCCCATTTCCGCCCTCTGTCGCCATGCACCATGCACGCTAGGATCACTCCGGATCCTACAGCCGGGCTGCCGTGCGTGGTGAAAATGTGATGAGTCGCAGCATATGCAAGTCAACGAGTTGATTATGTAGCAGCAAGCCGCATGCAGATCCTCGACCCCTGCCTGCCTTCCCGTTGCTGGCAGCAATCTATCTGCGTCGACCGGTTGCCGCAGGTGTCATCGGCGATACGATACATCGGCCGAGTTCGTGTCTCTGGGAATGATGTCTACAAGGAGAGCGTGATGCGTTGTATACGAGACCCAGGTTGGAGTTGAGGATGATCGTTCAGCACGGGAGTCCCAAGTATCACATCACAAGCTTAATGAAGACTGACCCCTGTTTGTTTGTTGGCCGGTGCGACTAGAAGCCTTCTAGCGGTCCGTATAGAAGAAACTCTTCTGTGATACCCTGCCATGGTTCAAGGGTGCTTCTCCTGCTTTCTTACGGCTGTCTTGTCACACCGAACGAACACGTTGTATGCAGCGCCTTCAGGGCTGACGAGGAGAGCGCCAGGACTCCCACGAACGTCGAGAGGCTTGTTCTGGTATAGCTTCTGACCGCCGTTGACTCATTCTGCACAGGTGCATCTGGCAATATTGTGGCTTACCAGCACCCGAGAAGAAGGAAGAAGCTCCCCTCTTTCGATCACTTACTGGTGCGGTACGTACCCTCCTCATAGGAATGGATTGGCTGTTCCCCGTCGGATCATCATGGGATTGGGTTATTGTCGAGTACCACTTACGAGGTGGCCGAGAGAGACTCGGCAAGCTCCTGAACGGAAGGGGAAGAGCTGATCCCACGTACACGTCGTTATCGAGCCGTCGTCAACTATATAAAGGTCGAGATCTCCCTGCAGTTTCCACGATGTCATTACTCCAGCATCCTCACGAACAACATCACCGAGAACCCAGAGAGTTATCCTTCCACATCCAGTGCTTCGATACATATCACCCTTCGAAATTTAACACGTTAAGTTACCTGCCGCTGTGTATCCCAAACCACGTTTACGACTCTACCCTCGTAAAGATGGCCAACCACTCCTCGACCAAGACCTCCTCAGGCAAGAAGTCCAAGTCCAAGGGTAAGTGTTATCAGTAACATCACGTTCCGCACGCTTCTCTTGCTAATGTTATTGGCGAGAAAAAGACCCAAAGCCTCAATCGGGCTCTCATCATGCCGCTGAGGCCTGGATATGCGACCAATCCACCGATGGGCCCTGGGACGCTGTCGATAGGGTGAATGCCGCTCAATGGGACACCCCTGGCCACGGCTCCTACCAGCATCCTGCCTCCCTTGCTGCGACTCAGGGCTCGTCCAAGCCCCACAAGAAGAAGGATCACAAGTCAGGCGGAAAGAAATAGGGCGGGCTTCTTGAGGCCCGACGTTCTTTACGACACGACGGGGGGGGGGGGGGGGGGGGGGGGCAACGCGGTGTCTAGCCATGGGGGCTGACGGCGTGACCAAGCCTTGGTTTTTCTGGCAACACAGGTTGGATATGGATTTCGGCGTTTCCTCCCACGTGCTTAAGAATTATGTTCTGAAGTACCCGGGATGTGGGCGTTTCGCAAAAGTTGTACTTTTATCCCAAGGTTTCTCTGTTATCTAGCTGGCTAGAACTTATCTACTGCAGCACCACTCTCTTTGATACTTCGTGTCGGGGTAGAAACTCCGTGGTGTTGCTTAGAATTATCTATACACACCCTGGATCAGAAAAGACGCGGTGGACAGTCTGATTTTCACAATGAGATTCTGAAATGCTGGTCGAAAGTTGATAGCGGATAGCACACGCAAGCTAGATCAAGCCACCACCGAGGCATACCGAAGTGCCGGCTATCGTAAGGTGCCCACAGAATAAAGTCCCGAAGTTTGGGGGTTCATAACCCGCCTGTATGTCTCTGATTTCCTAGTAATTCCCAGACCGGCGGGCTGTGTCACCCTTGACAAACCGCTCTGAAGGGTGGGACCCAGGTGTCACTGCATCTTCGACGGTTAGTCAACCACGAGATGCTGGGTGCTTGCTGACGAGTCCCCCCCTAAGAACCAACATATTTTGGTTACTACCTCGGCTTACAACTAGACCTGCTTATCAGTTTCGGCTTTGGCGCGCAAGCCAGCCAGGTAAGCATAATCTCGTCATTCCCTGATTTGTGCTACCTAAGTAGGTATCAGTGAGGCACCTCTACGGAGGGGCATGGTTCCTATAAATAACGTTCAGAATGCAGGTCCGCGACCAAAGAAGCCGGGGCTTCGAGCGACGTAACCAACCTTTGACCTCAGATCTAAGATGGTGCCACGCTCTCAAGCGGTTCCTGCATGAAATATGATCGTACGTAAGCATGCTCGTATATCGGGAACGATGAGCCCCTGGCGTGCTTCAGTACTTGTTCAACCAACTCAGCTGATCGACGAGATAGGTTGTTGGCACCATGGTCTGGATGACATAGCATGGCTAGAGACCGTGACAACTGCCCAAAGCCTAGGTCTGAACATGCATTAAAACAAGGATTGATTGGTTCACAAAGTGAAGATTCTGTGGAACAGACTCTCTTGCGCTGAGAGATGACCTTTCTGCCTGTTAACTTGTCACAAGCGTGGGGTGAGAAGGGGACATAGTCAGCCGCTGTAAGACAGCCCAAGCTACACAGAGTGCCACGGCTTGGTTGCTCGATGACGATTCTCACCTCGTCGTTCACGGCACACCAAATCAGAACTTAGCGGCCGGAGCGTCGACAGGTTGGCAAGGCTGAATCCCGAGACCAGCGGCAGTCATTCAAGACTTCTCGCGGTTGCACATCGGTGACAGATAGAATATGCTTTTGTCGATGGCAAGCAGCAATCCCGATCACGACAGACACTTCCAGCTCTCCTGGGAATAGCCTCGTGCTATCCTATGGAGAGGACCGAGAGCATGTTGATCCTGTCTGCAGAAACACGCTCCACCCATCATCACCTTTCGCTTCTTCTCGCCTATCTTCTTTGTATTTCACCCAATTCTTGGGTCGCCATTCGCAAGAGTCCATATGAAACGAGCCTAAAGCTTCCCTGGCGAGACCGAGATGGAAATAATACCTTGGGATGCGGGTTCGAGTCAATGAATATATCAAATAAGAGATGCCCAAGAGGCCCGACAATGTTTGTAAATGCATAGCTCCGTAATCATTTACTGACGACCTCGAGCGGAGGGTCTTCCAGGGAGCTGACAGTTACTCGCCAGCCGTTGAGCTTTTGTGGGGCAGCTGCCGGTACCAGGTTGGTCTGGTCTGCCACTAAAAATGGAATGCGAGAATGACTCCATGGCTGGTGCGTGGTGCGTGCTGAGCTGAGGTTATTTCAGGAACGCGACAGGTGGAATGGTGAGTGGAATTGGGAAAAAGTCTGGGGCGGGCGTCGGCGTGCCTGTCTCCACGGAGCCACCGCCCATAATCCATCATTTAAAATCATCGTGCATGAACCCTGCCCACTCTGGAGTCTGTCTCTCTAGAGTCTCGTATTGATTTAGAGGGGAGACTGATACGCCCATCGCCAGGCGTGCCTACCGTTCAGTTCATCTTCAACATCAGATTGATGCCAACCGGCACTGCTCGCACCGGGGGAAAACTACCTACATAAAGGACGGGTGTGTTTTGCATGACGTCAAATCCCCAAGACACGCGTACTGGAAATGAGGATCAATCTTGCAATTCGTTGATGTTGTTTTGGCTTTCCTTTCCTGGCTGGGCTGGTGGTTTGTGCATGCCCAGTGTTCATACGTGGACAGCAGGTACCTAGGTACTGTCTGTCAGGTAGGTATCCGTATCCGTACCTGCTGAGAGATCGATACAGTGGAGGGGACGGGCCCGACATGGTGCAGAACTCACTCGGCCTTGGCAAGTGCACTCTCACATAACAGCAACATCAATATAATGAATGTACACATTCCTGTCTCGCTGAGGTGTTGATGTATTCAAGTAATAACTGTTGATGAAGTTACATACCTCTAACAGCAACGGACTTGAATTGGATTCGTCCAGTGGGTGTTGAATCTTGACTCTTGACAGCCGCCCGGGAAGAGCGGACATGGCCTTGATTACATCCTTACTCGGTATGCCACTACTAGCAGTCTAGCTTCAATAAAAAGCATGGGTGGAGGAAAGAACCTTCTTGATCCGGCGGCTATTCACCAGTACATGATATTGGACAATTGATGTATGTATATGTAGGTTTGTTATCATCATACATACCATACCATTGATGTAAGCTGACTCGGCGCAACCATCACCAGCTAATGACAGATAGACGATGTTGCCAAGTCGCACGCAACGCAAATGCCATGTTAACCAGACCCCAAAGATCGATTTATTGAAGACTGACAGGGTCCCTGAGCCCAGAACTGAGCCCTTGACTTGAACCATATCCACAAGTGTCCGATGGCGCAAATCGGGGCTATGCCCAAAGGGGCAAGATATGCTACCTCTGCGGTGCTTCTGTGCTAACTTCTGCTGAGCCCAGCCAGGCCGAGTCAGCCTAGAGGAGACGAAGCTGCAGCCATCCATCCCGGCAGGTTCTCGCTGGCCACCACAGACACAGGGCTCTCCCTTGTCCGAGTCATCAGTCAGCTTGGCTCAGCAATGCCCAGCAAAGCCCAGCTGAGCCATTGCATGGGAAACTTCACCCATCCCACGGCTCCCACGGCACTACGGCACCTCTCTTCCAACTCTTACTCTTCCATTTCCCACCCACAATCCTGTGGTGCCCCGGAATTCTAACCCATCCATCGAGCCATCATCCTCTTCTTTCGACTTAATTTATCCTTTCTACTGTAACCAACAACCCACGCTCGTTAACCTTCTCCTATCGCATCGCATTATTGGCCAACTCAAAAACAGCGCCCGGCGGACCGACCCCGTCCCATTTGAAGTCTAGCCGCCTACAAGTACTTACTTACTTTGTAATCCGCACGTTCCCAGCCCCTGTGGTTACAGGCTAGCCATTCGAGTTTCTTCTTTGCAACCTCGACGCGACATAATATCCATTTCCCGGCATCGCTTATTGATGGTATCAAATCGGCCCTCACTCTTCTGGACCCTGGCCCTTCTCTCGCCATTTTATCTGTTCGACGAACAATACTACATCTCGAAATAAGAAGTTGCCGGGATAGGCCAATCCTTTGTTGCGGGCGGTATTGTGACAATCACGCCCCACGAATTCCCCAGTCTGTCCGACAGCGGTCGCCAACCCTCCAAAGCGCTTCTATCAAATCGCTTCATCCGCCATCTTTCTTTAATTTTGCCGATCCTTTACCATATTATCATTATATCATTACCTCGAGACGACTCCTCGATAGTCTCGAGTCCGTAATTAAGATGGGTGAGTCTAAAAACCGCAACACTATCGTCGTCTGGGAAGTGGGCATCAGGTAACTAACTCGGCCCGCAAATCCAGCCCAACCGGCGACCACGGTGGTACCTTTCGCATCTCTGCCATCATGTGCAACACTTTGCGGCCCGCTCTATGATGCCAACGGTGCATGCGTGCCGCCGGCTGCTCCTCAAGCCGACGCAGACACCTACGACAAATGCTTCTGCCAAAACGCGAAGCTCCAGCCTTTTTACCAAGGCTCCAGTGGTGTATGTGGCACAGGCGTGTGTGACGCTGATCCCAACGGTCTGAGCGGTATCCAGAGTTGGTTTACGCAGTTCTGCCAGGGCAAACAAGCAGGCAGCCAGACGACATCCGCAGGTGGCTCAAGCTCGACCTCTGGTAGCAAGGCGAGCCAACAAGGAGGGGGCGGCAGTTGGTACATCTCCCTTCGTCTAGAGTTGCTCAATGTTGCAATTCACTAACTTGGATAGGATTTCGACACATTGGCAATGGGTCATATTTATCGTGGTTGTGGTGTTGGGCATCGCGGGCATCTGGACCGGTGCTTGTATCTGGCGGCGCAAGTACCTGCGCAAGAAGGATCGAATGTACGAACTCGGCAAGGGCTTACCAAGCTCCGTCGCGGTCGACAGCCACGGCGGTCTTGCCGGACCTGGGGCAAATCACATCAGCGGCCAGCCCGGCATGTTCATGTCGAGTGGCGCGCAAGGCTACAGTGAAAAGCCCAAGAAGGAGAGAAAGAAGTGGAATGTCACTCAACGGACGTAATGAGCGCTCTCCCGATGCCCACGTCTCAGCGATAACCCTCGTCCGGGAACGAAGCACACCTCATCACCATCAACCCGGATTCTGCCGTCTACCAGAAGTACATTATGTAGAATTACGACTTCACCAGCTATACCCGCGACACAGACCTGCTAAGTCGATTGGAGACTTTCCATTTTCGCGAAAGCTCTCTGTGTTCCATTATATCAAACCACACAAGGCCGACGCACCGGGCGTTTTTATTGGGCACATGGTAGTGGCCCCAACTCGACTTCAATCAAGGTGGTGTACTCTGGGTTTTCGCCCTTTTCTTGTTTATATGGGAGTTTCGAGTCTTGGCTATGGGAAAATGGTTTTTTTGCTTGGAGGAGCACGACTGTGCCTTTTTCCTGGGTGGTTCAGCTGGTTTGGGGGACCTTTCACTTGTATGAATTCGGGTATGATGCTATCCCTGCCAGGCTTGTCTCTTAGGAGCAAATGACCACGCGTTGGTAGCACATTCCATGCATACAAATTCATCACGGACCGAAGTCGACATCGTTCATGAGGTCACGGTCCGACAGGTTGGGAGCACGGGTCGAGTCGAGACTAATTTTGTATAAACCACTGTTCACGATAGGATATAAAATCAAGGCCTTCCAGTCGTACTGCCCGATACGTGTAGCCTGCCTATCTGAGATGCTTGGCCCCGCCGGAACAAACGGAACGAAACATAGTTGACGCTATGCCGCCGTAAACTCTTATGCGGGCAAGATAGTGGTACGATCCGAGCCGTGGCTACGGAAATCCCGGGGGAGCTATTTGGCCGATTTGCCATGACCGATGGTGGAAACATCAGAGAGCTGTCAAAGAAAAGTAAGTTATTACGGATTTGTTAACTTGAAACCTTGCAGGCAGGGACCGAAGTCGGGGCTATGGCCAATTTCGAGAAACAAAGTAGAAAGTCCTGTCCGTCTCAGAGAATATCAACATCAGGTCATCAAAAACATCCACGCGGATCAGATCCCAAGTACTGCAAATGATGCTAGCATAGCTTCTAGAATTCAATATTCACTATTCTGAGGAATGCTGTCTATCCTCAGGGTTGTGGGTGGGCTTTGAATGCATAAGTATATATATCATTAAGTAGGTACGGGAGAATTCACTTTTCTTTACCAGGACTTTCTTCTTCTTCTTCTTCTTCTTCTTCTTCTTCTTCTTCTCCTCATCTATTGACCTTTCACCTCCTCCCTCTTAAGCAGTCTCGGCAGCGGTGTACTCAGCAGCATCCATATAGAGGTCGATCAGACAACCGGCACTCCAAGCCTGGGTAGGACTAGAGTCGCCGCAGTACTCGCCGTTCTTCTGAGTCAGCTCTTGGAGACCGGCCCAGGGGCTTGTCTGGATCATCTCCTTGCAGCCCTGCAGGCGGCGGGTGACTTGCTGGAAAGCCTCGACCCGGCCCTCTTTGCTGTCCTTGCGACGGATCAAGTCAAACTTGAGAAGAGCACGGAGGAAGAAACCCGTGGGCCAGAGCCACTCGGGGCCCTGGTGGTAATTCCGACCCTTGGAAGTGGCAAAGTCGTCGCTGTCTTCGCTGTTGATGTAGTACGGGCGGTAGTTCAAATCCGCCGGGTCTAGAGTCGCCATTCCCGTCGGGCCGCGGAGGGCCTTGTCAGCCATGATGAGAGCGCTCATCGCGTGGTTCGGGTCAAACAGCTCTGGCGCAACGGTCATGGCAATGGCGAAGTTAGGCCGCAGTTGGTAATCTTCGTACTCCTTGCCGGAGCGGTACAGATCCTTGTAGATTCCCCGACGGTTCACAACGCTCGAGTTGACGGCATAGTTGCTATCGTCGGAAGCATCCTTGGGGACATAATAACTGTACTCAAATTTGGACTTGAGCAGATCGGCCCATTCAGCATATGTTATCTCAGCACCGTCGGACTTCTTGACACCACTGTACTTGAACTTGCCCTCCGAGTTGATCTTGGCGAGCCACTTCAAGGTGCTGTACAGAAGACCGGTGATCTCAATGGCGGCACCATCTCTTGGCGTGCCAGGTACGCCCTTAGAGCCGGCACGCTCGCTCTCGCCCATTTTATCCATCCACGTACCACAGTTGTGTTGGTTGCCACCAAAGATGATGCCGTTGGACCAGTCGACGTTAATCTCAATGTTGAAACCCTCATCTCGCATCTGCGAGTCGATGCTGGGCCCGGCGTTGGCTTCGCGGAACTTCATCCCGGTTGCGTGGCGCTGCATGGCCTCCTGGATGACGTCTTCAATGATGCTCTCCTGTGAGTAGGCGCGCGCATCGTCTGAAGGGAACCATGTGTCATCGTACGGCAGAATCGGCGCTTGACCTTCCGCTTCAAGAAATCGATTCCGTTGGGTGAAAATCGAGCATAGTCCTGAATGCACTGTAGGAAAAACCAGATCGAGTCCCTGCTGTTGTAGCGAGGAAGGTTGCCGCTACTCAGCAGGTTTGGGATCATGCCGTGTTTCAAAACACTGGCAAATGCAAATATGTGCTCAGCAGCTTCCTCAAAGCGCCCCGTGCCCAAGTACAATCCTCGCAGGGAGATGAATACATCACGTCCCCAGCAACGAGCCCATTCAACAGCGAAATGTGGTAGGCCGGCAGCGAGAGATGGGACGAGTTTGGACGGCCACAGCGAGCCAGAGTTGACCAAGCCTGTCTGCTGGATGCTCACCATACCAAGGCTCTGCAAGAACCACTGTCCGTTTCGTGTGTTCTCGTTCATCAATTCCATGGATCGTCCCCAAGCTGCCTTGTAGGCTGTTTGCATCACAAGGCCGAAGTAACGCGGAAGCAGGAAGCTGGGGATGCCACGGATCGCATCGAAACGCTCCTTGAGCCATGCTGCTGGCTTTCCGAGTCTTGCAAACTGGGGTTTTTGGCTGGCCCTCTCCAATCGCCCGACTGTGTAGTCCAAGACCCATTGGCCGTCGCGTAGATTCTGGCAGAGAGGGTGAGCGAGATTGTTGTCCTTGATGACGTCCTTGAGTATGCTCCACCATCCTTGCAAGCCCGCATATACGAGCTTACCGTGTCCGGGGATCTCGTAGACACCATCTTTTCCATCACTGCCATCGCGCTCTTCAGCGTCGCACCGGTAGAGTAAGAAGTTCAGGTCCACCACGTCCAGCTCAGACATGGCTGTAGTTCCTCCGGAAGTGACATAGGTATCCAAACCAGCAGAGTGCTCAGCTGATGGGATCCAGGTTTCGAACAAGGCAATAGAACCAGGGGGGAATTTGTCGCGAACAGTAATGATGGTCTCGTCGCTCTTGACTTCCATGCGGATTCCAGGGACATCGACGACGCGACTGGGAAGGCCACGAAGGTACTTCTTGTCGTCATTGGCAGCCTTCTTGGCCTCGTCGCTCTGATCAACTTCCAGCATCCAGCTTCCAAGGTGTCGAGCCTTGGTACCACCCAGGTGAACGGGGTTGAAAGCTCCGTTTCCATTGCCATAGCCGGGGTATGCCGTGTGGGCAATGAGGAAGTAGCCCTTTCGAAATTGAGGGTGAACTCTGTGCACCGTGATATATTGATCCTCGTGGTGGATGTGAGTTTCATCGTAACCATCCATACCCATCAGAGTGTGGATTTGGTTCAGCAATTTCTTGACTCCAGCAATACCACCAGTGCCCCCTCCGACCTTCACTTCCTTGTCTGATGACTCCGATGTGTATTGCCGTGTCTCGTTGACTAGGTCTACCAGCTTCGGATATATCTCATCATAACCCATCACACTGCCTGATGCGCTCGAGCACATGCAGACCAGGGCTGCGTTGGGTAGAGTATCCCGGGCGTCTCGCTTCTGAGCCGGTACCTCATTGTCGTGCGTGCAGTCCATGAAGAGGGCTTGAACTGGGGACGGCTTGATGCGTCTGATAACTTCTCGAGTCGGGTCCATACCACTTGTATCTGGACTCATGGGTGGACTGCCAGGATTCTGCGAGCCGCCCTTCGTTATTTCATCCACTTCGAAACTTCCAATCGGACGGCCACCGTGGCGGTGAACAAGCCTGCTCATCTCGCCAGTGCTCCAAGATTGCATTGCTTCTCTAATCAGAGCGCTGATACCTAATCTTTTGACGAACAGGTAGTCCATCTCCTCACTGCCAGTGAATAGCTCTGCCACGACGTATAAATTAGGCCTGACTCGGCGTGCTTCGTCAAGAATGTGTTCCGCGACATGGATGGGCGTGGAGTGGCAGTTGTCAATGCGGAAACCCGCGAAATACTTCGCCATCATACGGGCATACTTTGTCATGAATTCCCAGAGCCAAGGGCTGTCTTGAGGCCCATTGCCATAGCGAAGCTTGACACAGTCGCCCCAAACGATCACTTCACGACGAAGGTAGACACGAGACTGGGGGCCAGCGTTGTCCACAAGGGCATTTCCGGCCCATACCCAGCCGTTGTTGGCCAGAACGAGGTCTTTCTTGTTGTGCTTTGCCGTGATGTCGTTCTGCGGCAATCTTGTGAAATATGTCTCGATGAGCGGGTTCTCGTCGGTGACTGCTCCCACTTTGGGTCCATGGTCATCAATGCGCATATATTTGGTACGGTTGAACACTTGGTCAAGTATTTCAGCCAGTTCTTTGTCGTATTCCTCGTAGAATGGCACATTCACGGCATCGAGTATATCCGCCAACCTGGAGCGAATGGTTGCTTCATCCGCTTCACCTCGATACTTCCCAAATAGAACAGTGACTATAGCCGCCGCCGATTTGGGGTCGACTCGTCTCCTGAATCTCTCGCCAAGCCGGTCGTTACCGAGCAACCCGTTCTGGATGAGGTACGCTGCTTGATCTTTCAAGCTCGCTTCCTTCAGGTTTTCGACATTGCCGGAGGTCTGGCCAACGGCCCAAGACTCGATTGCGGCGTCCACGTCACGGTCCACATCTATCGCATAGTATTCCCAGAGGCGAATTTCCGCAATGACATGCTTCTTGACGCCTTCCATGACTTTTACGAGGTCATCCACAGATGCAAATTCCTTTGGATATCCGAGCTCCTCCAATTTGGAACCAAACTCGAGGAGCTTCGTATCAAGGAGATAAGCAGACTCAAGCCACGGCGCAGTGGTAAGATTGTAGCCGGCCTCAGGATGCTCCATCAGCCACTGGCTGTTGTGAGCAGTGTGGTTGAGGACGATATCTGTCAGACTTAGAAGCGAATGGTTCTTCTCCAAGCTGCTGATCATCTTCTGCACATCCTCCTCCCCATTTGGGGAAGCAGTCGGGGTCCCAGTCAAGCTGATCGTAGAGGCTGTACGGAGAGTTGGACTTCCCGCGCACTTGTAGCGGGGTGAAATGTATCATGTTATAACCCCTGGTGCTGATTCCACGAAGATGCCTCTCCCAGTCCGTGGGGTATTTGCCCATGAACTTGCTTATAACGGAGAATATGGAGAGGGCGGGTAGCGGCAAGGGCCTGCCCTCAAGTGACAGTCGAGGTGCGACATCGATGTAGTACAGAGGCGTCTGCTTCTTCTCGGTCTTGGTCAACTTGTCGGAACCCCAGATCCTCGGACAAGTCGGGCAGTTCCGCATATGTCACGTAGAAGGCAAATGCACCGGCATCGTGGATGGGGATGGAGATCTCGATGGTTCGATTGAAATCGGGAACAAGCCTGCAAAGGTCAGTTTCTCTAGTCTGCAGCTCATCAGAGGCCAGAGTCTACCTACTTGAATTCCCTGAAGGCATCCCTGTGAAACTCCGAGCCATGCTCCGGTATGTTGACCCACAGGCTTCCTTGTCGGCATATCGACGAGGTTCCTTCAATGGTAAAGCGCACTGTGATGGGCTCACTGGATCGTGTGGCCAGGTATATGTATTCACCGGGGACATCGGGGGCGCCATTGTCCTTGAGAGGCAGGAGGTAGACCTCATTCGAGGTTACGGTCCGAGGGATCATATTGGCTGGTATATGCTCTTTACACCAGCTCTTGCTCCAGGTAGACTTAGTGGACCATCAATGGTGCAACACAGGCCGTGCAGGTAAGTGCGGAATACGTGATCTTGCTAGGCTGGCGGTATTCCACCTAGTGATATAGGCGAGATGAAAGAGACTAGGCCCGAGGTTGTATGCTCAATTAGAGCAGAAGCCGTAGTTTGTTAGAGCTGATTGCCCATTGAACAGAGGGCAAGATACTTGAGGAGAGTGATGGGAAAGGAGGAAGGGGGAGAGTGAGAGCTACAGGAAGACGTTGTGGGATCTCTCCGAGAGCAGAGGGCGGGATTGGAATCGTTCTATGTAAAGTCTGGGAATAGGCTAGACTGATTACCTGAGGTACACATGCATGTATATAGCTAGCTATCTGACGAGATCCCCCCCCCCATCCCGTCCAACAGCAAGGTGCGTATGCAGCCAAGCAAGTGGGAAGCAACAGGCGAGCACGACGGAGAACGGTTTCTAGCCAGGAGCGCTAGTGAGAAAAGTGAGCGAAGGGGGGCAGTAGCAAAAGAAGAATAAATAATCGTCCGACGGCTGGAGCTAGCTGGCATGCAATGGCAACGTGGTTGCAGTTTGCCCTCCTCCAAACACTTCCAATGCTATCATTGACTGATATGTCCCACTCTCCCACTCTCTCGTGTACGGTCTCCTCCTCCCCCTCTTCCCAATGATACATAGGTGGCTTGGTGCTCGCAAACTCCTCCAGAGCTCCACGCGGGGCAGTCTGGAGTCGAGTTTCAGCGCCCCATGTCAAATGTCAAATTTGGGGGAACAACTGAGGTCCCGCCATAGTGACGTCACGGATCGTAACTTGCGCATGCAGATTCTCACAGCTTGCCAGTCGGGTCACCATCATGGCTAGGTACATATATGTACCAACTAGCACCTTCCCAGCTTACATGGACGGACTAAACAGATAACCTACATAGCACCCGGCACTATTTGATGACAAGCTCCGGGACTTATGGCCCATTGGTGTTCCTGAATATCAATGCCAGGAAAACTTGGTTTGGTGCCTGGCCCAATTGAAAGAAGCACATGGCGCCACGAAGTTTAGCTATATGCGGCGGAAACAGCTTCCGGCGATGACCGCCCTTTTCGCACCCATACTTTCATTTAAAGCAGGTGTATGTTTTTCTGTAGAAACAGCGGAAATCTCCTCCTTCACCTCATCAAGCAACCAGGCCTGTTACTCGAAGCGAGTTCATCTTAGTCCCGAAGGATACGCAGGGGCAGACGGGGAGCCCACTATGGTGCAAATGCGCTGTGCTGGCTGTCCAAGCTGTATGCTATAGGTAGCTTGTTGCACATCGCGATCACGATCGTCGGCTTTTTGGGGAGCAGGGAACATCCTCCGAACAGGTCGGGTGTGGAGTTGCGTCGGAAATCCACAACGGATAGACCCCACTGGTAGTGTACACCCAACAGTTATTGCATCGCAGGTAACATGGGCAACGGGCTTGTTTGGCCGTAGATGGACGGGGATATCGCGCTTTGGCGGGTTCTAGACCTCTCACTACTCGTATCCTCGTAAAGAGGAAAAGGAAAAGAGAAAGAAAAAATGGGTAGCACGCTATTCAAAATCTTCCAACACCTCAAGGTATGTCGAGATTGCAAACTAGGGCTTCAAGCATAGTACCATCAACGAAGATCCTGTGTATAGAAACCCGACTCGGCCCGGTTCTACATATTGAGGGTGTTAGAGTATTAGACACACAGACGACATCAGCCATGCAATTCTTTCTACCTCGTGGGATACCTTAGGTAGTCATGGGCGCTCCAGACGTTCACCCGCTGGGCCCCACCATCTCCATAGCATCATCCATCACCACTTTTACTGATCTCTCCAACGCCGCACTCACCGCCAGCTTGGAACTCGGCGGGCTTTCGCGGAGGCGTCTCAATATCCCCAGAGCGTAGTATCCAATCGAGAGCGAACCCGAGCCCGCTCACTTCGCCAACGCTCAGTCCATGTGTTATCGGAGAGCCATTTTGGATTCAATGCACGGTAAGGTCCCACGTTCCCCGAGAAGCGTGAGACCGGGACACGATCCCTCTTTAGTAGTGTCGCGCTTGGAAGACGTGCATCGTGATTTGTGCGGCGGACCAAGCCCTCGTCGATGGGGTGTGCTCTGTTTAGCTCGCTCACAGGCCGTATCGGAGCCCCTGGGTCCTGGAACCAGCGGAGTCTTTATAAGCCGGGACAAGGGGAACGCTACCAACAATGGCACGATGATGCTTCCTAATCAATCCCAGGCAAGCTCAATGACTATGTTGGAAAATGGGCAGGCGGGGAGTTGTTTGCAATTTGCTTGGTTGAAGTGGTTACAAGACCATCTCCCCGTAAAGCATATTTTGCACGCCATCGACGCATCCGAACCACCCCTGTGGTGAATTGAGTATTTGATTAAATGTTATTCCCGCACAGCGATGACAATAGCAATAGCCCTTATTATATCGACACAGGAAGACAAGGCATCAGTAGTTGATCAGCGTGTGCCACGGTATACGGATGGTGGACAAGACTATGATGGCCCCCTAAGCTATATCTGGGCTGCGAGAAGGCAATGGGCTTCTTGGTTGTAAAATTTCCCTCTATATCGCCATATATAGATCACTCCCTTTCACTTCTTTGCTTCTTGAGCCTCCTCTCTGGGTAGAACAGTGCCAGTAGCCCACGACCATCTTCCGCATCACATACATATAATTCGAGTTCCCGAGCACCGTCGTGCTGCAGCGCCACAAGATGGGCATTTCGGTGTTCGTCTACATGATCCTATAGGGCGCTTGCATGCTCGGCGTCGGCTTCTGCCGCACCTTCACCCAGCTCGTCGGCCTGAGGTAAGGAGCTTCGCGCGCAAGACTACACGGATTTCGGGAACCCATAAAGAAGGATGCAACCCCCACCCCCCCCCCCTCCTGAATCGGTGACAAGCAATACTGACTACGACATAAAAGTTCCGGAATACGCCCTGAATGGAAATTTGGTTCCCAAGGCTATGTAGTGAGATGCACTGGGTACTAATGAGAAGCCTTCCATGGCGTGTTGTTGCGGGAAGTAGGACCATGTTCACCACATTCTACCCACGGATCATGGCTCACCTTGTTGCTGTTACCTGGCGGACACCCTCATCCTTCACTAATCCAGCTGGTTAACCAACATCACCTGCAAAAATTGAGAATTCAAACACTAGAAAACTAGCAATAGACGATCGTCATGTAGACAAGGTAGAACAGCCGATGTGCCTGTTCTGGATCAGCCTGTACGTGATATTCTCCTGTGCTCTTCGAGGTGTGAGACAAAATCTCCACCTGGAACTAACCCCGTACTGCCATGTCCCCTCGTAGAATGGGCAGGTATTACATTGCAAGAAAGCGTTTGATTTGTGTAAGAATCAACCCACCTACTCCGTTTTCGAGGTTGCAAATATGGCACTGTGTCTCCCTGCCGAGGTCGGTGCCGTGGGATGGGCCCAGCATCGCACCTACACCAGCGCTTTCGTCAAGAGCTGTCCAAGAGAGATTTATACGATGGCACATGTAGACTTCAAGACAGGGGCTTTAGGCATAGACGCCTTGTGATCGACTTGGTACAAGGCGGTTCAGTTTAAGTGTACTCCATCGAGATGAGGCTGCGTATAAGGGGCTAAAGAAATAGAAGTTGACAGTAGGCCATCGTGGAGTACGCCAGGAGAGGGGGCTACATTCCTTCTAGGAGCTTCTAGGTTGTCGAAAACTCGGGAAAAGTCTGGCACCAGCTGATTAGTTCCCTCAGTGCCTGCGAGTTTGGGCGTCATAAGCGCCGCGTCGTCGGTGTCTTCAGCTCCCTAAGGGGCAACAGTCAGTGGAACAAAAAAAAAGCAACGCTGGACCAACTTCTTGCCATGCATTGCATCCTCTATGGGAAGAATAGTCCGGCCACCTACCCATCTGAGCTGTGGAACAGGGAGTCTCCTCAAGTCCAACCTTCTATATGAGAAGGACGATGTGCAGCAACGCCTAGTAGGATGATGTAGGCGTACCGTACGCCGCATTCAACTGGGTCGACGGACAAGCATCAGTGGTTGCATTCTAAAAAGCAGCGTTGCATCTAGCAGGTTGGTGTGTCGAGCTTTCCTTTGCAGAGTCACTCGCTGTACCTGCGACTAATACGAGTTCATATGCATGACGAGGACACCAACCTGAGGACTTTATTGTCGTGAGTACATCTTCGAGAAAACATCCACTTGTACCGCCGTTTTCGGGAGAGGTGTCCGTCTATCAGAGGTAAGACCTAGGATGTGTATCCTAGGTTTCAGCATATGGGAGGTTTTATTCTGTATCTCGACCAACATCTGGAACCATGTTGCCATCCACAATTCAGAGTAGTAGTTTGAAATCGGCTAGCGATGCAGCTTCCCATGGTCTCTTTGGTCAGCAATTGCATGTTGATTACACATGTTTCCCGAGCATCCGCGCGCTTGATGGCGCATCTTAAGGTGCAGTAGCCGAGACATGAACCTTTGATTCAGTCGTACAACCACTTGCCGTTACAGTCTCCCCTCAGGCAACTCGCAACTTGAAAGAATGGCCAGTGATGGCACTAGAAGTTTACCCAATAGCGACTATGTATTAGCCATGGAGGTGCAGGTTGCGATGCTTCTGGTCCAGGGACCCCTGAGCCTTCGTACATGAGGGTTGATACCGGAATGCGCCCGGCTAGTAGGAGACATTCAGCTGAGGGATCATGATTGGTCTGAAAGATACAACAAGGTATCAACACGTCTGATCAGAATTGATGTCCCTTGCTATTGGCTAGCAAACAACGAGCGGGCCTCAAGATTACCTGTGCACCACCACCTCCTGCTCAATACGGCCAGTGTTTCGACCCAATGTTCTGGAAACTCCAAGGCATTCCAAGGCGGCATCGTCGTAACATGGCCATAACTTGTCAGTCCTATTGCAGGCTGAGCCATCGATCTCGTAGCCGGAACCATGATAAAGCGATTCTCTGGTTGCATGCCTTTCCTCCTTGCGGCTGCGGTTGTGCATGATAGGGGAGTTCCAGACTCCCTTGGAGGCTGCACGATATGATGACCGCGTCTACCTGAAGGATCTGGCGCATGTCAACCGGAAATGACCGCTTACATGGTGCCATGTTGCAAGCAAGCGATCCAGCGATCAGCGTCATCAGTTTCCCACAAGGGGAATCGCGGAGAGATTTTCTGACCACGACAACGACAACCACATGGCATTCCATGCTTTGGTGTCAGCCGGCGCCGGGGTGCTTCTCTAAGCGACACTGCCGAAGGGTCGAGAAAGCCACCAACTGCAGAAGCCGGGGTACGATGGCGGCATATGGAGCAATCATATCAACCACTAAGCGCAGATTAATTGCAGGCTGGAAATTGGAAGGATTCGATGGCATGCAAACCAGCGAATCCGAAGAAGGCTGATGGCGCTTAAGAACTGAGGGGGTGGGAAGGGAGCAAGCAGGAAGCAAATGGGATTGGGAAGGAGCAAGGGGGGGGGGGGCTTGCTCGGTTGCATGCGACCAATGGGCAAAGCAAAATTCTCGAAGTTTTCTCCGACGTGGCATGGGAGGCAGTCAGTCAATGAATGAATGGACATGTTCGTAGGATTCTGCTGACTCGATGGAGATGGGGCCTCGAGTCCGGGGAGCCGCGCAGGTGTTGGCGCTGAGTATCGGACGTGGGAAGCGGCGGGCGTTGTTTGGCGGAGCAGTCGTCGCCAACGGGAGCGATGAACTGCACCGCCTTAAGACACGATCTCTTGTGTCAAGTGGCGCGCGCTCTGGATCTGGGAGGAGGATAGGGAAAATAGGGAAAATAGGCCCAGGCTCCGAAAATGGGCCCGCACCTGCACCTAATAATAAGAAATATACTAGCAACGAGGAAGCCGGCCAGCCTCTCTCTGGCGGTGCTGTAGACCAATTGCAAACGAAGCAAAACACCACCCCTTCCTTTCTATTTCTGAGCCGGAGCCGCGCGCTGACTGAAGCAGGACGGGAGTATGGAAACAGATTTGGAAGAAGTTCAAACCTGAACGTGAAGGCCAAGCTGACGAAAATATGGATAAATGACCGTTATGCCCCGCTGTCAATGAGAATGAAAGTAACCTCGTCCCGTCATCAGCCAGTTGCTCAAGCTTCACACTCTTACCTCTTTACGTACTTCCCTCATTGGGCCAATAACATCACTTTGTGGCCTCTTGCCCAACCTTGGGCAGTCCTCCCGAACTTGGTCCATCACCCACGATCCTGGCATCATCCTGTCTCTGCGGCTGAGCCTACTGCATAGATCTTCAGCTGGTCAGCTTATTAGCTAAAGTCCGTGAGACGCCGACACAAGTCTTTGCATCGACCGTCGACTTGCCAGCGCCAACTTGTGTAACCTGTGTGTGTGTGCGCGTACACATCACTTCTGCTTGCAGGTAGGTAAGTGAGAAAGCTGCCGACAAGTCCCATGGCCGACAGCCAATGGCGAAGCAGTGTGGGCATTGGTGCTAGAAATATGCTAAGAATAGCGGTAGCGCCCTCCCTTCCCCCCTTCAGTGGAGTGCGGGAACGCCAACGAATCAGACAGCGGAATCTGCCAGTGTCTCAGCCGGAATACAGGGACTCCAGATACCTTGCCGGTACCTCCGTACCCAGTTTACAGGCAGGCGCTTCCCCCCCAAGGCCACAAACCACAGCAAAATACATCCGCCAATCCCTGGAGGCTTTGGTGCTCTTACAGGAACATACGCCAGGGCCCAGCAGCCAATCACTGTCTCCCTCTGGCCTGTGACAGTCGCCCAGCTTCTCTACTTACGTTTTCTGCCCGTTTGTAATATCGCATACCTACTTTGAGAGTAAAATCTTCTCGAGGCTTGGTTTCCTTCATCACCTACCACCGCCTGCTTTTGCTCGAGGTATTAGCCGCTGGAACTGCTCGAGGTATGTCCAAAGTATCCTGCCTCTTCCTCCAATTTGATATGCATGCACGCTAAAGCATAGTCTCAGCACACATCCCTCCGTCCAGTCATCCGTTGTTTTTGTCGACGTCCATCCAGGCTGCTGTTTGTAGCAGAAAAGCCTGCTGCTGCTGCTGCTTTGCAAGAGTCCTACATACTCCCCATCTCTACTTGGCTGTAGTCTACTGCAGTGCTGCCGCCTTGGTTGCCCAATCACCGGCCCTCTGCCCACACACTCTCTCCAAGGGCCCCTCATCGTCGTTTTCTACGGCTCTTCCTACTTATCCACGTATTTCTGACCGGGTCCGTTCTACTGCAAGCAGGCGGGAACTGCTCTCTTGGTGCATCGATATACCAAGTCGGATCGTGGGCAGTACACGTTCTACCCTTGTCATCGCGACTAAGCTGAGTGGGATCCTCCACCAGGCTTGCTCTTCGGCCCTCGTCCTGGTTCCTAGCCTTACAATCCCGGAAGGTCACCACCCCCATACCTGGGCGCATTCGTCACATCGACGGACTAGCTGTAGCCCTTCCCGTTTGGCGCCCTCGTCTCAGCGTCTCCTAGCCCCAGCTAGCACACGCGCCCCTCCCTCGCCCCCGGCGCGAGAGGCCAAGCACTTCGGGCCCTCCCAAGGCACAACACGACCGCCTACTGCACCTGCAGTGACCGCGACAAAATTCACATAATATAACTCCATAGACTCCTCTTCCCATCTTTCACGCTACTCCCTCCTCTCACAACTGCCGACACAAGTTTCCCTCCCCCACGGTGACTTTGTCAGTGCAGCTTGTAGGCGTCCCTCCTTGGCTTCCCTTCCGTCCGTCCCTCCTTCCGAGTCATTTACTTGACTTGATCTCTGTGGGTAAACGCAACCCGTTACATCATACCTAATCTTTACTGTCACCACCACTTTGCCAACATGACCGCCAAAATGCCTACGAGCAAACCCAAGCTTGCGCAGTTAAAGACGCCCGTCACGGCGACATTCCCATCGGAGCTATCTGCCCTATCCGCCAAGACGCCAGTCTCGGCAGTTCCCGACTTCATCAAGGAGGAATATACGAAAACTCCCATCAGTCCGCCTATGGCCTACATGGACTTCCTCAAGGCCATGTCCGTCACTTCTCCTGTGATCCCCGAAAAAAGACCCGGCAGCTCCAGTGAGGACGACGACGACGAGGCAGAAGATACCGTAGCTGTGGATTCCATGCCCTCGACGGCCAGCAGCGAGCAGACGGACTGCTCGTGCAAGTGCGGCAACCACGAATCCCCAGCCAGCAGCCCGTATCCAGCCCATCCCATGTCAGCCCCGCCGACTGGTGCTACGTCTTTCCCTAGCTTGCTTGTTCCTCCTTCTCCGGCGTTATCAACTCTGGAATCCCCCATGAGCGCAACTGCAAGATCGCCATTCAGTGCACGCTCCGCCAGGTCGCCATTCGACTGGGAGGCAGCGCTCAAGTCACGATATGCGCAGGACTCCAAGGCCACCAAGCATTCATCAAGCAGTGGGAGGAGCGTACGACATATCCGAGAGGTCGTCACCAGGACAGTTACTTACACGCCGAGGATGAACCCGGCTCCCAAGGGGAAGAGGAGGAGGACAGAGTGCCCCAAGTCTCTAGCAACATCACAGGCTATTACCAGAGCACAAGCAGCGGCAGCTGGGACAACACCAAAATCGTCAGCACCGTCACCACCACTTCTGGGCACAAGGGCAAACTCGGCGTAGCTAAGCGCCATTAATAATACTACGACACTGTCTACACACAAGCCCCAGCGAGCCTCGCCTACTCTCTTCCGAATTCAACCAAAGTCTTCTTTTCCACTGGGATATCTCTTTTCTTTTGTTTATATTCCGCCGACAAACCTACCTCTATTCTGAGATTGCTTGAAAAAGCAACCACCAACCCAGTCGCTCCATCCAGGCGACTAACCACCCTCGTTATTCCGCAAAGAGCTAAACGGAAACGAGATGACGGCTTATTTGCTTTTCCGCTATTACTTGCTGCTCAAGACGCAGCGACATTTAACACGCCCACCCGCGCCCCTAACACGAGGCATGAGCCCTGCAATTACCTGAAACTGGGAGGGTTCTTGATGATCATTTTATGGCGTTGCTGGCCGGCGTCGTCTTGACACTTGCTTGAAAGAACACACCCTACCTCTGCCTTCACCCCCTGTCTTGCTTATACATACGCGACTTCTGTCTCTGTGTGCAAATCCCAGCGCACACCTAGGCAGTCACACAGAGATAGGCTGGAATGACGATACCAATTAGAGTTGGGTACTGGGAAACGGATGACAAACTGGCGAAGAAGGAAAGGGATTTGGCGGAAGGCGTTACTACTCTGGTTACTTTGATGCGTTCCAACTTAGAGGGACGGGTCAATGACTACGATACGATCTGGGAGGATATCTGCTACGAAATGTCTTTATGCCTTATGTTGTCTTTTTTTTGGATGGAAAGCATTGCTCTTTGGTGGTTTTTGCTGCAGACCATGTACTTGGTGTACTTCATGTAGCATCGTGATGCAGCCACTCAAGCCCCCACCCCTTCGTCTCTACTGCCTCTACATACCTTACACAAAACATCACTACTATTCTTCAATGGCTAGAACATCATTACCAGCCCTGCAAAAATGTTTGTTGTTCATGTTCGCGCACCCTAGCGGTCTGTTTCGTGATTCCCAGCCCCGGTATTACTTGTTTGTTTATTTGTTTATCTGTATTACACTATGTAACGCGGCCTACGAGTCGACCAAGGGCGTACTGAATTTTTTTCTTGCGTGTCTGTTTGTGGTCGTGATAGGAGCGGTCGGTCTTGTTGGCCGCCGCGGCCCAGCCTACTCTAAGTACTTACTAACTCGACTTGGCCAGGTTGGGTATATTTTCGATTCCCACGCGAGAAAGCAAAGGGGCACGCAGTAAGGGAGACAGGGAGCGAGGGGGGGGAAGCTGGGAACGAAAATCTGCCCCTCCCCTCAAAATCGCACCTTGCAGCGAAGCAAGCTCTCTCTACCTGTTCCCGGCTGGAGATCAATTGGGCAAAATACATGAATGACTCCCAAGGAGGGAAGAAGAACCAGGGGGGTAGCCCACTTTCTGACTAGCTAGGTAGGGACTACATAAGCCGATGGTAGGTTACCGATGTGTATATGTAAACTGCCGTCACAAACCTGCCCGTGACAGGAAACAGGCAGGCAAGTCACGGCATGCAAAGAGTAGCACCTGCATACTTGACGATGTTTTACTTCTTCTCTCTCTTTTTTTCTTTTCTTTTTACAGCTAATGTTGCGATGGTGGTCATATAACGGACGTCGATCTATTATTGATCATCGTTCGAGCGGCCCGAGTGGGAGAAAACCTGACCACCTCCAAGTTGGCACGGAAGGAAAGAAGAAGAAGGTAAAAAAAGGGTAGAACCCCTCCATCCACCTCAACATTATTTGGCCACTTACTACTTCTCCTCCTCGTGCTCGGCAGTCCACCAGATTGGGCGACTGTGTCTAGTATTAATGGGGGTGACCAGCCACCCTACCGATGAAGATGGGTACGCACATGGTCAGCAGCAGTCAGCGGCTTCGCTCACTGAACCCGCGGCCGGCCGGCCCCTAATTTGCTTGTTTCCTCGTTGTTCGAATTGGTCTGTCAGATGTCCCGAGATCCTGGGACTTGCATGGGACTTGAACCGGACAGGGTACAGGGATCCAGGGCTCCAGGGATTTCTACCAGGATCCCGCTAAACGCCTTTGCATCTGGGCCTGACAGCCAACCAACGGCAATGGGGATCCAGGTGTTCTGCATATACCCACTCCCATGGCGCCCTGCCATTGGCTGTCTTGCGGCGCAGTTAAGCGCCCGCGACCTTTGGGGGTAAGGCACACACAGATACTGTACGTGAACATACACCACACATCCCTCATCACCCGATTGACCAGCTCGCCTTTTCAGCAGTAGCAGCCAGCACCACCAGCAACTTTGTTGACGAGGGTCCGTGCTGCGCAGTTGCCGACTGCACTAGCAGCATAAATGCACCGGTATTGGCCCAGATATTGACCTCACCGCCGCCCGCGAAGCAGCGGTCGAGTGCGGAAGGCCGCTGTAGATGTGGCCATCCACGGGGAACCAGCATCCATAGATGACCGGGAGATATCATATATTATGGATGGAGGGTTTTTTGGCCGTCCCCATCTACGAAGGTGACTTTCTCCAACAAATGACTTGCGCACGTCGTATCTTGGCCGCACTTGGCTACCACAAGTCATGCAAGACCCAAACATATGTAGACATGTCGTATACGCACTAAAATATTTGTCGCAGAGCCCATTTCTACAGCCGAGGGATGACCATGCCTAGCAGTGTAGTTTGATAGATTGCATCGATCAAATAAGGCTTTCAAGGTTGACGAATTATTCTCCGAACGCGCCCTTCCTGATCTGGAAGGCGTACAAGTTCCTTGTAGTTGAAACAAGTTACCCAAATTGAAACGCCGAAGCCCTGCATCGCCGGCGCTTCGATGATGTACCCTCTCATGAGGGGGAAATTGCTTACTCGTCGGAACTGCCAAGTCGGTATCCCCTTAATTGCCAAAGCGCTGCTTTTCGTACAATACTTTCAATAAACGATTGACACGGCCGTGCATACCGTAGCATGGTTAAAGAGACCAATCAGAAGTCACACCGACCACAACAGACGTTTAAAACGTCACTCCGATCGTACTAAAATTGTACCTGGTCTGTACAATACCTACCGATGTGGTGGAAAGCAGCGCGTTGGCAATTAAGGGGATGAGAGCCACCGGTACCAGTTCCCTGGCGATACCTGTCAAGTGTTTCAGACGGCTATGCCAGAAGAGGAAGCTGTCTAAAACATCACGCGTAAACACTTGCTCGTGCACGTGTGACCCTAGTCGTTTCTTTCTGCGCTGTGCCACTGTATCCTTGCCCTCGGCCGTGCCAAGGCTTGCAGACTTACAGCAGTCATCGTTTGAGTCAGCCAACCAGTTGCTCGCAACATGCCCTCCGCTCAGATCTCTCGGATCTCTTTAGCCATTGCGTTGGTGAGGGCCACCTTCACGCCTGCTCCTGTCAAGACGTGGATCCATAGCCGTTGCGTGTCACTCAACCGGTCGTTGGCACTCTTCACTTCAGCAAACATGACTTCCTTCTGAGGCGTGCTTCTCCAGAGAATCAAGTCGGGGAGACCACCTCCTCTCTGCCCATACTCTTGGGCTATAACTTTGCAGATCGTAGCAAGGGCGGTGCCATCAAAGCAAGTGACCAGCTCCAAGAGGTCCGGCAATTCGTAATCCCAGTTCAGGCCCACCACGCAGGTCCTGCGCTCCCTCTCTCTCGTGTCAACGTCCTCAACCAACCGTGCCGCCTGGCCATTCGCTATCTCGACCAGCCTGTGATTGATTTCAGATGCTCGTGTTGGGTAGAACGAGTCCGTATGCAAATCCAGGGGGCAGGTCTGATAGGCTGTCTGGAAGACGTTGGGGATGTAGAGGAAGAGGATATCGAAGAACAAGTAGGCAAACAATGTGCGCACGATGCCCCCCTCTGCATGGTAACCTTTCCATCCCTGGTTCCGGTACCAACTGAGGCACATGGCTTCGACACTGCACTCCCCTCCACCCTCGGCTTCGTCCACCCAGATGGTTTTGGTGCTTGCTGCGCGGCCCTTCTTCCCTACAACGTCATCCTTCTTGAGTTGGATTCCCTCCACAAAGTGCTCCTCGGGTGTGCTTGAGTCGAACATGGCCAAAGTCGTGCTGTAGGCGCTTGGGGATCTTGAGCCGTTTCTCTAGCTTAAGTAATCGTTTCTGTAAGTCATAGTGGTACTTGAGATGGCAATCAGGATCCTCTAGAGCTGCCTCGCAAGTTGCTGCTGCGGTCCGCCTCCAGTGCTTCTTTTGGATTTCTTCGTTCGTGGAAGCCGGATCTCGATCCAGAGCATACATGTAATGTTCCTCCAGTAAGGCTTTTCGCTGGTGCCAAGAGCCTCGTCTTGCCGGATGAAAGAGCCTTTGTTCCAGCAATTCGGCCAGAAGTGAATGTTCCTTGAGGTGTTCCCTCTGCCGGCCTAGCACATAAGCGGCTTTGTGTATGATGCGAGTGTAGGGGTGAACTGGCGAAATCGTCGCAAGTATGTACCTTCGCCTGACTCATATACTCTTTCTTCCTTTTCCTGTTCTTGCGCAAGTAAATGCTTCCATCGCGGGTAGATCTTCTCAAAGAGGTCCAAGATCTTGCGGAAGCCTTCCTCCCCAGCAGGCCCATTGAATTCTAGCACACTGTCTACAGCGAATTCTGTCCGCATTGCCGTCTCAAACTCCAGTAGATGACCTCTCGAGGTGAATATATTGGTAGATCTACTGACAATGTAGTGAGGAAAGTTCCGCCGCGCAATCTTCGCAAGAATGATGGCAGTGAGAGACTTTTCTGTCCATAGCGTGGAGCGGTAGAAGACTAAGTGGACTCTTTCGAATAGTTTGAAGACAGGCAGAGAGAGTCTGATGCAAGGCCCTGTGATAGCCAAAATCTTGTCAAGAAAATGCTGGTTTCTGTTGGAATCGGTTGGGTTGCCAGTCCCAGGTGAATCACATTCGGGGGTCCTGTTATCAGGAGAGTCGACAGATCCATGTGTACTGGACCGTCGGAGACCTAGAGACATCAGCCCGGCTTGACGGTTACTCATCCTACATATCGATTTCGCGATATCAGATTTGTTTTTCCCCTGAACTTTGGCTTCCTTGGCAAGGCTTTTCAACTCCTCGAGACTTAAAAGGGACACAGCTTCTTCTACTGTGTCGATATAGTCATCAGAGTTATCGGCAAATGCGAACACGTTTTCCAATTTGTGTTCTTCGTCTACAAATGGAGTTAACAAGTTTTCGCGCTCTGACTGAGACCTTGGGGACGCCGCTGGAAGATCACGAGATCGCTGTAAGTCCTGGACAGCACGTTCGGTGTCCGCTATGTCGTCATGGTAGCTCAGACGACCTATACGGTACCACGTAGCCGTTTTTCTGAGGAACAGGCGAACGTACCTAGAGTAGGGGAGTGGGTGAGCATATGCGCAGGAATAGCGAGTGGCTAGATGACTTACAGATACTGGGCTTCATAGCTCAAGTTAGCCCAGTTGTCAAATAGTGTTTTTTCGTTCTCGTCGAAGAGATGGGCTTCATCATCCAAGACAGTACTTAGGGCCAGGTTGAAGGCGTCAACGTATAGGGAGCTCTTCCCTTGACCCACTCTCTCTTGACGAATCTCGAGGTGGTGGAGTCATCAGGCTGGTCTCCCTGCGAGGCTCTGAACGTCTCGTACTCCTCGATAGCGTCCTGGTCGACCTTGATCTCTGGAAGTGAACTCTCGATGGCTGTTGGTCGACCCGACTCCAGCTCCAGCTCCGAGTGGGGGTTGCCATCGTAAACCGAATCTGTGGTGTCCTCTCTCCGGATTGCAGGAGTTAACTTGAACAGGTTCTGATCGAGGAGGTCCCCGTCAGAGTCCCCGTCCGTATCTAATACCTCCCGCTTTACCCGCTTTGCAGGTCGCTCAGGCTTTGTCTTGTCAGACGGCTGCTCTGAGGCTGCAGGAAGTCGAAGTCCTGCTGAGTCGGGTTTCGGCTTCCTTGTGACAAACTTATCCATTACTAAGGTGAAAGTACGTGTTTTGGACGAAAACCATCTTCTTCCCTGCAGTTGACTAGCTCCAGGAAGAAACGGGATCTATCGTCATCTATGTGCACAACAGCTCGCCTGGCTGATAACGCGTTAGTCGAGGGCAGGAACTCAATGACGCTACTTAAAGTGGACACGAGATGAACACCAGATCCCGTGCTCTTTCGTTAATCCCAGTGTTCAGGTACATACTGATGCCAACTGCCATCAGCTGAGAGTTGTAGCTATGTCACTGCCCGTATGCTCGTTTGCTCGACGAAGCTCCAAGCGAAGCTTTAAATTATCTATCGCGACGCGCCGCCGATCCACAGCCCACCACCCTTCACTGCAGGATTCGTTAATAGCAACAAAAAGACCATGGCGGAGGAGAATCGTCGCATCTCCACGACCCCGATCCCGGTGCCCATGCCCTTCGGAGCAGCAGGGCAATTAGCTGCTGTGCCGACGCCGAGCCCGCTCAGCCAGGCGACACCCATCGCTTCGACGCCCGCCGAAGCACCGTCCACTACAGCAGTAGCAGCGCAAACGGCTACAGCAACCAGCACGGAGCCCGTTGTCGAAGGCGTTAATAAGGATGTTGCTATGACAGACGTTCCTACTACCGAGCAGGCTCCCGTATGAGACCCTTGCTTTCTGCAATCTTCGGGCTTTCCTCCCCTCCTCCCTCTATCTACCTATCAACACCCGCAACTTTAGATCCAAGGCGATCTTCTGAGACTCATGCAACAACCCCTCCGCAATTGGACGGGGCAGTTTAAAAGCTAACCATCATCACTACTTTCTCCAACTAGTCGCCCGTTCCAGCCGCAATGCCTGCAACAACAAGCGGTGCCAGCCCAGCACCGCCTGCGCGCACTGGCACGCCGCTGCGCACGAACGGACAGCAGCCCGAGTCGAGCTCACGAGCAACCTCACAGCATCCTGACGCTGGCTTCACCATGCCGGCCGAAGCGCCTCCTCATGGCGCCCCGGTACGACAGTACTTAAACTCCAAAGTGACGGGGGCCCTGCTTGAAGGCATGAAGCAAGTCGCCAAGGAACAGTGAGTGTGCAACATATTTCTTGCCAGTGTGGTGTACGTACGGCTTCTTGGCCCACATACTGACGATCCACAACTAGACCCAAGGATCCTTTGAGAGTGCTGGGGGAGTTTCTTTTACAGCGTTCCAAGGAAGTCGAGCAATCAACATAGTGATTGCGTTTGGTGGTTATCTAGACAAGGGGCTCGCATAAAACAGGCGTTCAGGTTTATGGCCGGGAAAATGAGGAGACATGGGCCAGCACTATTACATGTTGCCTAGGTGGCCTAGATTCACGGGATCTTTCTCGATTTAGCGTTCCATGATACCACTGCATTGGGTTGTTGATAATCAAATTTCGTGTGTCCTCATGAGATTGTCATTACATATCTCTTCGTGAGAACCAGACTATCTTTCCCAAGCCATCTTTCAGAAAGTATGGCCGAATCGGTGTCTGCTCATGCCCAGAAAGCAGATAATTTCCCTTTCCGAAACTCCATGACCAAGCAACTAATGCAGATTCATTTCTCTCCTACCACAACTCGCTTATGCGACCATGGTGCTGGCGGTAGCAGACTCGTACTTCCAGGTAGGGGGCAGGACACCGACGGTCTTGTAGTAACGGGCGAGACGGTGGATACGCGACTCGATGAGAATGAGGCGGAACTTGGAGTCCTTGTCCTTTCGGTTGCGCTCAAGATGCTTGCGGACGGCAACGGCCTGGAGGCTGTGTTAATAGAAGCCACAGAGGGGTAAGTGTGGCACTTCAATGGACTTTACCTTCTTGATCAACATGTACAGATCCTCGGGCATCTCAGGAGCGAGGCCTGTCATTTGAATCACTCTGTCAGCCTTGACCATACAGAGGCATAATATGACCACCCTTCATCGTCTCAAGGACGTGTTGGGGGTTTTATAGCTAGAGGGGGACGCTTGAAAGCATTTCAAAAGGGTTCATCCCGTACCTTGGGACTTGAGGATTCGCAGGATCTTGTTACCTATTCCCAATTGTTAGCGTCTTGGTGCCATATGATCTTGCCCAAACTGCCCAGTGCCGGACGACCAAATATTCTTCCCCTCACAATGCTTGGTCGGCGGCACTTTTTGAGCTTGCAGCTATATGCTATTGTTACATACCAGTGACGATGCGGACCTGGGCAATGCCGTGGGAGTCACGCAGGACAACGCCGATCTGGGAGGGGGTGGCACCACGCTTGGCGAGGCGGCAGATCTGGTCAACGACCTGCTCGGGAGTGGTCTTCAACCATGCCGGGGCAGTGCGCGAGTAGGGGGTAGCAGACGAGCTGATACCCTTTCCCTTGGAGTGAAGACGACCCATTTTGTCGGTATTGGAGCAGAATGCGCTGACGATCGAGGGATTCTGTCGGTGGTTGAGATGGGAAGGGGTTGTCGTCGGTTGGTCGTTGGGTCGCGAGGAAAATTGCAAAAAGAAGAACTGGTTGCTTTCGTGCAATTGCGCTTACCCACCCCAGCTTTGGATTTTTGGTGGTACCTAGCCCAAAATGTGCGGAAAATTCGCTTTTCGTGGGCCCCACTGTCGCTGGCTTGAGCTGGTCTTATCGCTTCCCCCAATCAACCAGGAACTCACAGGGCCGAGTATTTTCCGTCCGTCTATCAGCTACCTAAGGTTTTCCTAAGTGCTCCACCGCACTTGCAAACCGCCAACGTGCACGATGCGATCTACAAGCTTTTTCTTTGCTACCTTCAACCTCTTTTCCCCTACCTACCAATAACCCTTCTATTGCGGAAACATATTGGGCATACAGGAAGAGTCTGTTAGTTATGCCAGTCGAATTCCTACCTGCTGCGTCTTGCTGGCATGATTCGCATGATCGGCTTGCAGAACAGGTCGTGTTCATTAATGCTATGGGTAAGCTTCCCATCTTCTTCTTCCACCCTCTCCTCGAATGATGACAATCACATACATCTTTTTTTCTGGTACCTCTTATTTTAGATCTTGGGATTCGTCTCGGGGTCAATGCATTGAATTTACCTTCTGATTCGAGCTACTATTTGCTACTTCAGCACCGCATTTCATGTTTTTAACACTGGCTAACATATGAAAAGCTTATAGGCACATTTCACCATACCAACATTCGGTATTTATTATATACTACAGAAGCGACTAACTCTTTAGCTGCAATTGGTTGTAGTTGCTAACTGCCTGTGGGAGCCATGGACTCCTGATGTATATCACTGGACCCTCGGCCAGAAACCCTCCTCGAGGATTAACATCTCTTTCCATGCATCCATAGCAATTTGATCAACATCGCTGGTCGCAGTCTCTGATGCGTATGCGTCAAGGCACTCTTGGATCTGGTCCACGAAGGCCCTGAATGGGTGGCCGGCCCAGTTGGGAATGAATTTGTTCCTCAGCGCGCCCCCGTCAAGGGCATCGGTGGCGGCGCGCTGTTGCTTCGCAAACGTCCAGGCGTCCAAGTAGACCTTCTCCAAAGCCCAGAGCATGACGAGACCTTGTAGAAGTGACCTTCCGCTCCCTGCCTCGGCTGTAAATGAGTCGAACAGATCGATGCATGCCTTCGTGACTTTGTTGGCTTCGAACTCCTGTCCACCCTCCATGGCAGCCAAGTCCAGCTGGTATTCCATCGCGGTCTTCTCAAAGAACTGCAGCTCGGTGGTGACCCCGATCAGCGCCGTCTGCAGCATCACTAGAATGCGGAACAGCGTAGTGCGCGAAGCCTCCGTCCCTGAGCTTATTGGCAGCTGCACACGCGAGATGAGCCCTCCTATGAAGCGCCCGTAAGCCTGGGCGTAGAGGCGATCCTGGGACAGCCATTGCGATAGCGATTCTTTGGGCAGACGGCCCTGGCCCGCGAGCTCCAAGAAACGGCACTGCGTGGCTGTCTTGTACAGCTCCGCCGTGTCGGGGTGCTGGAGGAGGTGCGCCGTGATGCTCTTGTGGCTGGACATGACGGGCAGTATAGTATGTACGTATTATATGCAGACGTGATGAAACTGGATCGAAACTGAAGAGAATATTACGACGTTGATGGCAAATGGTTCGTCACCCTTTGTTCAGTCTGTGTTCTGCTTTAAAACAAATCCCGACAGCTGGATTACAGGGCGGCGACGTACGATTAGGTAGGCAGGCAGGCAGCGGTTCTCTTTCCGGCCTCCTCAATGACGAGACATAACCTATGTGGTGTCACTTCGAAGTTAAGCATGTATAAGCCCGCTTTAGTCTCGGTCCGATGCCGCAGGTTCGTCTAGGTTTTGTTCCCATGAACGCACTTTAAGCGGCTCACCACTAGATATGAAAATTGGCAATAAAACATGTAGCCACTGATAGCAAGACTACTATTCCACCTGTCGCGGTCTGTTTGGTGGCGGCAAGAACTATACTATAGACAGTTCTCGTATTACACCGAGGATAGACTGGAAGCTGGAGATGGCGCGAGCCATAATCGGTATCTACATGTCCAGCAACCAGGATGGCATAGGTTCAAGTGTACCAATGCAAACTCAGGCTTTGGCTTCGGGTACCATCGGCGTATGGTCCCGGTCTTGCGAAAATACAAGTTACAATTACACGACGAGCCTAACGCTCACCAAGGCTCCTAACTCATTCAATTTCTCCGGCATCCTCTGCTGTGGCCCAATCGATGCGCCTGCGGAAAGGAAAGTTGTTTCGCTTCAATCTCAATCTTACCAAGCTCCGACCTCGAAGTTCTCCTATTGGGTTTTGTCAGTTTCTATGCCACACGAGCTATAAAAAGGGGAGGTTGCAACAACGTACCTCGGGGAAGAAAGTTGTGACCACGGTTCTGTCGGCGAACTTGCGACCAGCGAGCTCCTGCAGCGCCTTCTTGCATGATTCTGTGGTGTCGAATTGGACGAAGATTTTGCCGACGCCGGCGGGATTGCCTGCTGCCCCCGCTTGGTCGAGGGATCTTCAGCGCAATAATGTTTCCGAACTTGCCGCACTCATCTCGGACATCTTCGCAGATTTCTAGTGGTCAATGTTAGTATTGTAGTCGCTCAGGATCAAGGTCTTGTGTCAATTACCTTCGTAGTCATCGTTGTCCATCAACTCCTCGGCCGTCACCATGTTGAGAAGTTGCAATACCCTGCTCTCATCGGGATTGGTGGCAGTGGTGCCTGCAAGCATGGACATAGCATTGACTCCCATCTCAACTCCGGCCACTTGGGTGATGCCTATGCTGGCCTTGCGAACCTTGAGGCTCTTGTCTCCAATACCCATGCCATTCAGGCCCTGAACAGCAATGTCCGTTGCGCTGGGGTCAATATATTCGCAGAAAGCAATGCCCTGGGAATGTGGTAGTTAGCAGTGAAGGGGGGTGATCATGGGCTTGATTTCAAACTTACCCGAGATTCGTCGGTTCCTTGATCTTTGACCAAAGTAAACGCCTTAAGTTCGCCAAATGCCACCAGGAGCTCTCTGACTTGGTCCTCTGAAAGATAGGGGGGATGTTGGCGATGCTGACTTTGTTGGGTGTGTCGACTACAACCCTCGATACTACACCGGGTTCGTAGCCAGTATCGTCGACCACTGCAGGTACAATGTAATCTTTGGGTCGGACAATTTGCAGCCCACTTGTAGCAGCAGCGCCATTCGCTGCAGCGTCGTCGGCGGCCTCCATGGAAATACCGTCGAATGCAAGTGCGACGGTTGCTTCAGAAGGGTTCCTGAACTCCAGCAAAGCAAAGGTACCGTCCTTGGAAAGCTGGCACATAACGCAGGGATCGGTGCTCTCAACAACATTTAAGCCGTTCAGCTGTAGGTTGAAGAAAAGAGGTGATGCTCTCCTCGGTAGAACCAGGAGGGATGTTGTAAGCCAGTAAGCGCTTGGACTGCCGGCTGTTGGTGGGTTTGAGGGTGGCACTGTTAACGGCACCGCCGGGCTGGTTCATGAAAGCCTGCAGCTTGGATGGATCCATGGGTTGTTGCCTGGGAGCACCCGGCAAGGGGAACATGCCGGATAGCTTTGCCTGTTCGGCTGTGACGTTCTCGTAGCCCGGGGGCTTGATGTCCCACTGAGTCATGCGGCGCTTGCGCTCGAGGACCGGCACGACGTTGGTGAGATCTGGAGTGGGCTCTCGTTTCTTCGGCGGGGGTGTCGCGCTTCGACCGCGTCGGTTTTGCGCGAAAAGATCCTCATCCCGGTCTCGGCCACCTCGGTCCCTATCACCCCGGCGGTCGCCTCGTCGGTCATCGAATAGATCTCGGTCGCGTCGCGGAGGCCGGCCATCATCGCGACGATCTCTTCCACCCCTGCGGTCACCACCACGGTCGCCGCGGTCACCGCCACGCTCACCACGATCGCGATCCCATTCTCTTCCCTACGGTCGCGGTCCCTTCCGCCGCCGCCGCTGCCGCCACCAGGCCCACCGGATCCCCCGTAGCGGTCTTCGCGCTCACGGTCTCTGTGGCTGCGACTCGATGCGTAGGTGTCTACGTCGCCTTCTCGGCCGTCGCGGTGCGAGCGTCTAGGCGACCTGGATCGCCTTCTGTCCCTTCTATCACCGCGGCCACCTCGGTCGCGTCGATCATCGCGGGAAGAGTAATCACGAGACGAGCCGTGTCGGCCATCTGGAACAGCCGCGCAAGGGTTAGCCTGATTCGAGACGGGACAAGTTGGGTAAGTACGGGTAGGTAAGGGATTGGACATACCTCGAGAAGGGTAGGCGTCACCGTTCATAGTGACGCGTCGGGAAGTTGCTGGCCAATTGTGATGCTGGGCGAGATCCCGAGAGAGATAGAGATGTGCAGTAATGATGGAAACCGGATCTCTCAAGCTCCCAGCATTAAGAGGTATACTGTGGATTGCGGAATCAGAATCGTGAGGCTGGACAGGTTCTGGAAAAAATGAGGTGGGGACCTATGCAGCTAACAGCGGTCTCTTATTGGCTGGCGAATGGCGACTTGCACTGACCCGGCTAGGTCGCTAAATGGTGCGCCTTGGGCGACCCACAGGCGCTTCTCTGCTGAACTGGCAGGGACTGTTAGGGACTGATGAGGCTGAGGTCCTGTTTGAGCTGCAAGCTTGCTACTTACTGACTGCTGGGTTCTCAGACCCTTTGATAGATTTGGTCTCAAAGACTGCACTGCTCGCAACGGCCTTTTCGTCCTTCCACCCAAATCAATTCAATTTTATCAGAAGTCTGATGGCTATTGGCCGGGTTTCAGAGTGGCGAAGGCTGCCCCTGAGCTTGACTGAGCTGTGTATCGACACCTCCTTGCGTTGTGGACAGTCGTTTCGATGGCGCAAAATCGAGGATGAGTGGTGAGCCTCGACAACCCTCGGATCAAGTGCCATGCCATACGTAGTAGAAGCTGAAACCCGTGCTAGGAACCTCGCCATCCACGGGCGTATATTATCTTTAAAGCAAGATCCCGACTACCTGCACTACAAGACCACATGGCCTGGGTTTACTACTGGAGTCCCTGGCTCCCCAGATATCAAGGAGGAGGAGAAACCTACCGAGCAACACTCTTCCAGTGATGACACGGAGCAACTGCTCCGACACTACTTCAGCTTGAAGCACAATGCCGCGGAATTGTACGAGCTATGGTCCCAAAACGACTTGAATTTCAGGAAGAAGGCGCCCAAGTTCACTGGTATTCGCATCATGAGCCAGGATGCGTGGGAAACTCTGATCGGTTTCATCTGCAGTAGCAACAATAACATCTCGAGGATTTCTCAAATGGTAGGGTTTCCTCGGCCCTAGATTACCACGTAGGAAGTACCACGGCTACAATGGCTAACAATCGCCCAGGTCCACAAGCTTTGCAGGTACTACGGCCCCCTCATCGGCCACATCGGAGAAGAGCCCTTCCATGACTTCCCCGGCCCTCAAGCCCTGATGGGCAAAGGGGTCGAGTCACAATTACGCGAGCTCGGCTTCGGCTACCGGGCCAAGTACATCGCCGAGACCGCGCGTCTCGTGTCCGAGGAGAAACCTCGGGGCTGGCTGGAGAGCCTGACGAATCCCAAGAACCCGGGCTTCGGCGCGGAAGAGGATCCCGAGCTCGGCCGCGCGACGTACAAAGAAGCCCACGAGCAGCTCCTGACCCTCTCGGGCGTGGGGCCCAAGGTCGCCGACTGCGTCTGCCTCATGGGGCTGGGCTGGGGCGAGGCCGTGCCGGTCGACACCCACGTCTGGCAGATCGCCCAGCGCGACTACAAGTTCGGCAAGGTGAAGACGAAGACCTTCTCCAAGGCCATGTACGACTCGGTCGGCGACCACTTCCGCAAGATCTGGGGCGACCAAGCTGGCTGGGCCCAGTCTGTCCTATTCACGGCGAATTTGAAATCGTTCTCGGATCGCAGCATCGCCAAGGTCGAGGTAGACGAGGTTAAAGTAAAGATAGAAGACACTGTTTCGGAGACGCCGGACGTTCTGAAGACGCCAAAGCCACGGTCTCCCAGGAAGAGGCAGGTTACTGCCCTTGAAACAGTGAAGGTAGAGGAGATTGGCACGGCCAGTGGCACAATCACCCGAAGCAAAAGGAGAAGATTACAATCAACCTAAACTGCAGGTGAGCCTGCATGCGTTATTACTCAGGTACCGGCTGTTGAGTTGACAGTGGCATAATGGAGTTTCAGGGTCGAATTATCAGCCATTTCCATCTGCCCAGGTGGTTTAAGGACCGAAAGTCGCCCCTAGGGATATACGCCAATATATATCATGCCTTCTGGTGTCTTTTGAGAAGTCAACAGTATAGAGGGGAGAAACTGTTTCTGTAGCATAGAGTGTATTATCTGGGCAGAGGCCAGTGTCTCCGTCTCTAGAGCAGATGTTGGGAGAGGAACATGTATCATTAATAAATCGAGATATATCCTCATGGGCAAGGCATGTCTTATGACGCTCCTGGGGAGTAATGTATGCTGTTGTATCAAATATGCCACAATAAAGATGCGAGCAATCCAATGTCCGCATGCCATATGCACACTGTAGCGTCTATATAATGGTCTACATGCACAACAGACCTGAACGGGCCCTGCCAAAACATGCCACACCCACGGTGCGCCGAAATATCCATCGCCAGAGTTGACCCATGGTTCCTTGCGAAACGGGGAGGTAGTTACGCTTCTCAATTATCAACCGGGCCTTAGAATGGTAATACTTATCACGATGTCGTTACTTTCAAGCAGCAAGTCTTTGCAACTGTGTAAGGAGGCGGAAAGCAATAGTGGTTGGAAGGTGCAAAACTGGAGAGGCCAGGCTCTGTTAAGTCACCTGCTCTGCTACAGACTTGTGCCTAAAAAACACGATGAATACATCGTGTCCAATTTTTACAGTGTTGCGATGAGGGGGCAACGTTCACGCTGTGGAAAAGGAACGTCATCTTGATTAACCCGGTCCAAAATCCCAGCCTAATGTAATGGCTGCATTGCCCTCTTGAGTTCAGAGGCTACCCCAACTATATCACCATCGCACCATCTAACCACAAGTACTGCTTACACCGTATTGTTTTCCTCTGGTAGCTGTTTAAGCCTCGGTGATTTTCCCGCTTGGCTCTTCGGCTTGGAGCAGTGTCGGAGTTGCACATAGCTTCGTTATCCATATATATGTGACAGCTCTCGGCGTGTGGGCTGGGTTGCGCCAGTGTTTGAATGTGCCTCGGATCAACGAGTATCACAACATGACGGCTGTGGTTCCGTCAGATGCAAAAATCGCTGGTGATTTACCCAGTAAGGTAGGTCAACGACCCCTTCGACATTGAGCAGTCGGTCCATATGCGCCCCCAACATACAAAGACCCTTTGAACTGCGAGAGCAGTTCAACAACGACTGTACCTCAGGACGAGAATCACCTAGGGCTTCCAGAAGAGAGAAACCCGAGTGTCATTGGCCCACGAGTCTGCAACGCGACAAATGGGGATAAGCTGTGACACCATCGCGACTTTGGTGAGCTGCCTTGTTTATGCAGGGCATTCTCTTCCCTGACTCGCGTTTTTGATGCCCAATAGGGGAAAAAACAAGTGCTTGTCACTGTTGAAGGGACTCGACTGGCCAGAAGGAAGAGACTTCACTCACACATCACGGCTTGTGGCCATACTGTATCGTGAAGACTGGTTCGTTGGATCCCCGAGCCATTGATTGCCCAACACCGAAAGCATGGAAGCCTAACTGCTCGGATCATAGTGACACGTCTACTGCAAGATAGTTGACAGTGGATATAGCCATGCTTCCGTACCCATCGGGAGTGTTGCAAAGGGCCGCAACGGGCACCGATACCCGCCCAGGCGTCAGTGGCCAGCACAATGACAACACGTATTGGAGCCTCGTAGCTGAGGTGCATGGTGCGGACAATGCCACTTTATATGTCACGTAGCGCTCAGGAGCTGGTGTGTTGTTGTTGGAGGATTCGAGCGCCCTTGCATATAGCGAACGGACTGATCCTCACTTGGTGGGTTGCCGAAGCATGCTGGTATCATACAAACATGAATCTGGCTTGATCCCACGGCCACCTCCCAGAATAGCTGGAGAGAGATCAGCAACGTTTCGAAGGTTGCCCCGAGCCGGAGTACATGGCATCCATCATTGAAACAAGTCCGCAGTGGTATGCGCCGTTGTGTGGGAGTGTGAATAGGGGGGCAGCTCGGCTATGATGTCGTGTAATTGCCGCGCCAGCCTTCAGCAGTGACGACAGCGACAAATCCACTAATCCATAAGAGCTCCTCACTACCTTCTTCTCATCTCTCTCGCATGTGATACCAGTGATTGGTTTTGATCCAGATCTTGTTGGACATGCTTCTCTGCGGCGGGCACATACCATGATTGAAGGATCACGACCATATCTGCCTATCCACTTTGGAGCCAAGAAGATAGTCCATCTAAGACCTGACTTTTATCGAATAGTGATGATTTTCCAAGGAGCCCCGGGCGCATCTGGCTGGTTTTGATTACTAGTCCATGGTGTTTTACTGGACCGCGGCGGGCCACGAGGTCCTCAAGCCCACACCCAGGATTGAGCGCATGCAAACAGACGTCTCGGATCAGATGAGATCGTTCGATGATTGCCTGGGAAGTCCACGACAGCAAATGTGGGAAGCACCATGTCTGCCCCAGAAGGACCGCCGTGAGGTTATTGTGCTTGCATACATACCTCCCACCCCTTCCTCATCCGGTGGTCCGCCGTATAGGGGTCACGAACCTGCGGCAATGCTTCTTGGCTCTCACCCAATAACCCCATCCGTTCACCCCAAGTATGTAATCTCTACTAATTCTACATGGTGTGCACCCGACAATAACCTAACCTAACCTGATCTAACCCCTGCTTCGCCCCTGGTGCCTCATCTGTACTGTATGTACCCAGTCACTTAGTAGTTTCAATTTCCCATGCTTCCTTCCCAGAGCGCATCCGAACCTTTCACGCCATGCGCATTCTTCCGTCCATCACGATTTCAGTAGACCGTACTTGCCTTGAATCTGGTTCTTATGACATACATGCAGCCAAGGCTCAGACAGGTGCGGTCGTTCTAGTTTTTGGGGAGAAAAACAACAACAAACATCAAGGCACAGCGCCTACTAGCGCAGGCGATGATCCAATCTTGTCAACTATGACAAGATATCGCTTCGACGAATGGATCAAAATAAGGACCAAAACGAGTCATTTGAGAAAAGCACACAGATGGAGACGGGTAACTAGTAGGATCCAGTCATGAACTCCCATATGACCTGTCACGCCAAAAGGGGCTAAGCTCGGCTTCACGGAGTGCCGGGGCTGCTATCTCCCTATGGGGGGCCCAGCTAGTCTGTATGTGTGCAAATTCAACTTCTTTTTTGCTGCGAGGGGTCAAGATTGAGAGTTGGAAGAACAAAAGGCGTCTGCCCTAGTGCTGCCGAGGAAGGCTTGGATACTTAGGGATGGCTGGATGGGGTGGCTGCCTAATCTCAATAGCTTCACCGTGAAAGGCTGGGCGGAGAAAAGGAAACCAACATGAGCCTAGAGGGGGGTCCTACGGTTGCTGCTGCAAGCCACCGAAGAATATTGCCAGACTCATTTGCATACTAACCTGCCGCCAGCAGCATCATTTTTTGTGTGGCCCCCCCCCACGAAAATCCGGGGAAGCTTAATCGACTGAATGCCGACGAATGCAGGTCCAACGAACCAGGCTTGATATTGCAATAGGATATTAGTTCATCCATCCTTCGGCCTCATCGCGGCCAAATACTGGATGGGAAAAGCAAACATTGGAATTGTATTCCTTTGGCGACAACACTCGGCCCGTTGAGACAAAGTATGCCGGCAACCACACCTCCTTGGCATTGGGTGTTGTTGGGACGGCAATATCTGATCTCAGGTAGTCTTCAGAATTGCTGTTTTTGAAGGTGGCCGGCGGACTGGTTACGGTTCATTTCGCGTTCGATAGCTTCTTTTGCTCAAATTAAAAGGGCCAGGCCAGGCCAGACAGCCAGGTATCAATCACCTCCTACACGACACGTGCGTGCAGCTTCGTCGTCGAAGGAGCGGAAAGATGCCGCAGACCGACTGTTGAAGCACTCCCGACACCGGCGGCCAGACGAAGCAATGATATCAGATACTGACTGGCGAGTGTATGTAAGCGTCCGTGCTTGCTTATCTGATCAGGAAAACGTGGGTATTAACTGGGCCGATCGAATTTCTAAAACTGTTAGTAGAGGCTTGCCTCGTAAGCTGAAGAAGCGCGTAAGAAGATGTAACATCGCATAGCAGTATTTGCGTTGGCCTGTGTGGCGATCCAGTAGTGCGTATGCAACTGATGCTAACAACAGTGGTATTGACTCTGGAGTCTGGGTCGTCCAGCAATAATCCCTGTGTGCATCTGGCGTCCAGAGGGTAATGGTCGGCGACCTTGTCGTTTAGGCGCTTTCGGTATCCGGTTTAGCGTTCGTTTAATGTGGGATGCAAAAGTGCCTATTGCTTTTTGTTTGGTTTCCGTCATCCACGCCTGTGCAGGCATCGCTGTATGTACTCGCTGTCTGTCAGTCAATGCATTGGATACATCTATCTCTACGTCTCGAGTAGTGAGGTACAGTTACAGTATGCATGCGCGGATGTCGCTACGTACTAGCGCTAGCTACCGGCAGTCTTTTTGGGTTGCGCCTCACGGCTCTTCCTCGCTGTAATTTCCATACCCCATGAAAGAACAATCTCTCCAAAATATCGAGGCTGCCAGGCGAGCCAGGCTGCAGAAACATTCATCAGGTCTGTGCTGACAGTGGGCTTCAATGCCAAGCCAAAGTCCAGCTTGCGCTAAGAACGCCATTTCCTGGATAAGGATGTGATCGACGCCAACTCCACCGGCAACGGTCCGGGATCTGAAGACTTTGGGGGCAAGGGGGCCCTGTCTGCTTTGGGGAATGCCAGTTGAATATGAAACGAGCCCTGGCGCCTTGGCTTTTCTCTAAGTGGACGGACGACGAGACGACTGTCCTAAAGCGGATGTACTCCAGCTCCTGGTAATCTTCTCGTTGCGCATGTGGTCAGTCGATAGACCCTCAAGCAAGTCTTCTACGACTTCTAGAAGATAACATGATGTACGCAGGGTGGGGGGAGGGGGTTCTTCGGGGTCAGAGTCAGAGAACCTCTATCTCCGTCGGCGTAGCGATACACACATACACATGCATGTACATACGCCAAGATTGCATACATGTACTTGGCACTCTGCATGCCTGTAGGTAGATGCATTCCGACTGACTCCGATACAAGACAATCTACCAATCACATCAGCCGCGCGGTCTGCTGCAAGTGTGGGACGGCCACCAGGGGCTTCTGTATTTGCCGGACGATGGCTCAATGATCGCCTTTGCCATCTCTCGGGAATCTCGACTGAGACAGCCCGGTCCCCGGGAGGGCGTTGGTGGTTGTCATGTACTTACTTACTGTAGGTGTAGGGCCTTCCTCTCCAGGTTGCTAGACAAGATATCCAATCATATACATGTACGGTAGGGAATGTCAGTATTGTGTGCTCCAATAGTGCTGCAGGTGCTGAAGCCATCACTGTCACAGGAAGCAGCCTTGCATTGATCCAATATTTGTCGCGATTACCGGACGTGATTTGAGCAAGGATGTGGAATGGAATCCCAACCCCATCAGTTTTCATTTCTCGTTTCTTATCGTCGAGACTCCAGTTCTGTCCAGCTGCTTTCCCAGCTGGCGGGGGCCAAGAAACGACCCCACTGAACCAAAATTGCCCTAATCTTTCGCACCTCACAGTAGCAGAGAAACCTCGTGCTCGCAAGGCTATTCCAGTTGACCTACTGCTACTACACGCTGCACCTGTTGGCAAGGATCCGTCAGGAACGGTGCAATGCTAGCAGGCTAGCTTGTGATATCAGAGGAACCGTTCACATGGGCAACGTAAGGTTGCAGTATGACGGGAAATCCGAGATGCGCTTGCACCATAGCTACAGTAGACGATCCCGCTTTCTCGATTACTGAACCCATCCCCCTTTCTTCGACTCCAACAGGTGGGCCAGGAACGTCGAAAGTACCTCACATGTCGAGTTATCTATCTTGTACGCGTATTTGTTGTGGAACTGGAGAGCAACTCGATGCCTTTTTCTTCCTGGGCGACTCCGAGGAGACGGGTGCGGTCGGGAAGGATGTTTTGATCCCAGCCCAGACCTTGAAACATCGAAACCGCAGTTTCCAAATGCCCACAGCGCGCACCGACTTTTGGATGACGGGCAGGGTAAGGTATACGACTAGGTATACTAGGTATAGATAGGTAGCAGTCGGTTCCCGGTCCCGGCCCGAAACAATTAAGCAGGTGGTTGACAGACGGGCTAGATACAACCTCGAACTAAGCTGTTGTTACGCTGCTATGGCAATGGCTATGGCCCCCCTGGCAAGCGAACAGGTCTGGTGAAATGCCATCTGACCAAGAAGGGGGATTTCCAGATCCCGATGCGATAGGTGAATAGGTGTCTAACGTACATAGCACACACAAAGTGCACTACGGTCAGGATAGCGAGCGACTACTGAGATTCCTGCCTGCTTAATATCGACCGAAGGTTTGTCCGACCCGCACTATCGCTGGCCTCTTAGGAACAAGCTTAAAAGACGTGGGAAACCCCGTTGACTTCACCGTGTTTTACAAGGTGTTGAAGAGGCGCGGGAGGCGCCAAGTTAGTTCAAGGTTCGTCTCTGAGCACGCACATAAGATGATACATACATGTATACATGCGAGTGTGCCAGCAGGTACTGTAGGCTACCTACTACTGGCAGATGTTGCTGGAGCTGGTTGCTAGGCAGCTAATCTCATGAGAGTCCGTGTTCACCTCGCTGACATTAGTAGTGGACCTTTTCCTGCATGCGGGAGAGTAGTGATGAGTTCAACTTTCTTTCGCATCTACTCTCCCATAAACACTGAGACCTGAGACTGAATGAAGTGACTGAACCCTTTCCAATAACAGAGGGTTGTTATTGGGCTGCGGTGGGGTACATACCTCCATTTGATGTATGCGCAGACAGACGGAGGGAGATAGGGAGGCCGTAACCAAGACAAGGGTTGGGCGGGCAGCAGGCGGGAGAAATCCGCAATTTCCAACCGAATCGAGCATTGTGTGCGCCCCTCGAAAAAACCCCCAATACATACATTTGGAACCACGCCGTATCCTGCTTCGAAGGACCAGTACAGTATGCACGCACAGTACAGGGCTCAGTGGGCTAGCGTCCTGCTAGGTAGGTGGTAGGGGCAGAGAGGATCAGGGTCCTCTTGAGCCCCCCAAACTTTGAAAATTCACTACTGGTACTCCGTACCTCAGGAATCCTTTGTCAACCCCCCCCCCACCCCCCGCCGAGATGGATACGCCTTGAGGGTGATTGGTCCAGGGGGTGAGGAAAGATGGAGAAGACAGGGCCTTCGGATGGAGCTATGCTGTCATATGGCATATCTAGTGCCATCCTCGCCCCACGAAATCATCCCAAACCCTCTTATTCCCGTCACCAAGTCGAGACAGCAGAACCCGAAGCTTCGCGCTAAGTGGCGCCATACCCACCATCTCCAGCACGCCCGTACCGTACCTCTCTTTCTCCTGCTTTGTTTGGTCTCTTCCAATTCTTCTCACTCAGACCGGGTCGTCTCAGGACGCAATAACGAACATCTACTTGCATTCCTGCCAAGCCTCGAACCCTTTGGTATCGGTACCTACCAAGTCACACTGTAGAAACGCCGTTGCCCTTCGATGCTATTCACCAAACAGAAGAACAGCGAGGAGAGGCGCAGCGAGCATATGTAGAGGGCATAGTACAAACGGTAGGAGGAAAACAGATACAGATATACATATGTAGTCGAGTTTACCCACACAAATAAGCCTTGTGCGAGTGCGGTCGTCTCTGATACGGCTTGAGGATACTGGCGAGGATTGAGTTATATGATTGTCGGGGTCCAAGACAGTCAGCGCCTATGAGACGGCGCAGCTTCAAACATCCGCGAGGCATTGCGAGGAAAGGCTACCAATGTATTCGGCCCTTCATTACACGCGCCACCAGCACCTCTTGCCTGGCAGCATTGATGAATGCCAGAGAGTGTGCCGCAAAGCTGTCTAATGAAACTACGTCAGTCAGCCCTTTTGGGAATTGCAACAACGTGGTCAAAGCAGCGAGTGCATGACTCCTTCCCAGGACGCCCCGACCAGGTCTGACTTATTATCTGGCTTGGCTGCGGCCGGCATCGTCATAAATACAACTCGGCCAAAATTGCGCTTCTCTGCGATGTGTATGCCGGTGGGTAAATGATGTGATATGCCATCTCTACTCCATGCTCTGCATGTTTTCTGATTTGATTAAATAATCTCCAGAGACTAGTAGGCAACTGCCGGCTGCACTGACAAGATTGATCTTTGGCTCCATCGTGGGACGTCCTGTGCGGTGAGGCCGACAAGAGCGGTGGTAGTAATAAAAGAAAAAGTGATGATGTGTGCGTGCAGACATCCATAACAGCATGAACATACCGTGCCGACGAGACTGTGAGTGATATTGATGCAAGGGAAAACGACGAGAGAAAAAAACGAAGGTACCGGTACTTGCTTATGCGCTTCATCCATGCAACCCACTTGCAGTCGCGTACCGGACAGGGATACGGGCCTTCCGGGATCTTGCCACTACCGCAATACGCAGAGTCTATTTCTTCCTAATTTGCGTACCACCTACTGACGTATGTTATGTATCTACTCCGTAGTTCCTCGAGTTTGGGAAAGAGCCCCAGTCGGGTTTGGGCGAGAAAGAGAGAGAGAGAGAGAGAGAGAGAGAAAGATTAGTTGTACATACAGCGCCCACACAGCCGACCAAGCAGAGTGAAGTCGGTTGAAGGGAATGGGTTAAGGAAAATGGATTGGGGCGTTGGTAAAATGGTAGACCGAGTGGACTTCATCAATGGCTCTGCACTGTGTGCTGGTTTCTGGGAAGAAGAGAGAGGGAGAAGGCGCTGTAGTACCAGTAGTAGTCAAGATACCGCCGAAGCTAGGCACAACGTTGCAGCCATTGAACTCTTTTTTTCTTTCCTTTTTTTCTTCTGCCCTTGGTCTTGGCCTCTCTGGGAGTACTTGCTGTTGCTAGGACTCTGATAGAGTGTGTGCCGGTCGTAGAAGAAACCACTGTGTTCCGTCCCTTTTCAGACCCTGCATGGAAAGGCGTCTTTTGCCAGCTTCGACTCCCGCATCAGTGGCGTCGACTAAAAAGCAAAAGCCCTGTAAGAGACAAACCGTACCTACAACATTGTGCAATACATACAACCACATACGAGTGTCCCAGATTGGCTAGTCCCTCTTCTTTCTTTACGTATGCTATGTACCTCAAGATATACCCTTTACACCTCTTTCTCCTCTCTGAGTGCTCCTCCTCTTCCATCAACTTTCTCTAATTAAGTACATGCGCGTGTGCGTGCGTGCGTGTGGTCGGAAGACATAAAAAACAAAAGAGAACCCCTATGCGATCCACTTTAGCACTTTTTGATGCGGTTTGGGTGTGTTGAACGACAGGGGCATTAACCGTAGCCTTACATCCCTACCGCTCTACCTTGACATATCCAGTCGTCACCCTAGCCTGCTAGCCCACCTTTCACTTTTTCCTCCTCCTCCCTCCTCCTCCTCCTCCACCTCCTGGTCACAGCAGCAGCACGGTACAGTAGTTGACGTGTATACGCACACTATATACCAGAGTACTATCGCTTTCTAGCACACCCACCATCCTTGCCGCGTTGCTGGCTCTCGCTCTCCTACTGGCTCAGATATCGACGCTTCGGGTTAGAAAGACCCTGATACCCAGCTTTTTTCTGACCTGGTCGGTACTCACTCTTGCCCCTGCTCATTGCCTCTTTCGTGGGCGAGCTTAGCCTACAGGTCGGCTCGCAGTTACGTAGGGGCACTTTCATCACTCGCGCACACAGCTAGCTGGCTGGCCGCAGAATATATGTAGAAAGCCTGCTTCTCCTCTCCTTCCTCCCTATCGCCAACACTATACTACCATCCCATCATCGAGACGGGCAAACATACATACATACAACCCATTCCGGGATATCACGACGTTTACAGAGCACACACCACGGCCGATTTGTGGACTTTGGGATCTCACTACCAACATTACGCAGTCTTCATCCTTCTAGTCTCGGCCATTGTTCGACTTATCTCTCCCCGGATCTGTGACCACTGCTGATCTTTGACTCTTCGGTCTTGAAACGAGCCACAAGAGCTCCACATTCTCATGACCAGTCGAGGTCCCAAACGGCTGCCGTCAAATTGGACACCATCTTTGCCCATATTCCAGCCCTGGTTCGATCTCTTAAACACAGGACTACCCTCCTAGTACCGCACGTCCTAGTAACCTCGGCCTCCTTTAAGACGGGACATTGTGTTGTCGATCACACCTGTTCCACGTCGTCACTGGACACCACACGCCTAGGAGCGTCTCCACATGTCCCGCTGACTGAAAGCAATATTAAGCTTCAGCGAATTTGGGGGGAACACTTCCCAAGTACCGACTAGCATCTGGTTGTACCTTTGGCTCGTCCAACCATCCCAGGCCCCCTGCCCCCATGCGTCTTCAGACTCCTGCCAAACACACTTAAGGCTCGCTGATCCCGCCTCCACGACTGGTAAAGGGATCTCCTTCACCGGATCTTGAAAGACAAGTCACCTTTTTTCGGCAGGGTTACACGATTATCTTTTATACAATCGCCCTTGGGATACCGTGGCTGATCATATACTTTTACGTTGGAACTCTCGTCTGTTGTCGTTATTATAGTCGGATTATACGGGTGTGGGATAGCACCTACCTCTTCCGACCCTCTGTTGTTGTATACCCAGTCCAGTCAAAGATGACTATGACACTTGACAATCAACAACGATTTGGTGCTCTCAACTTCGACCACATGTCTTCATACTCGAACCCCCCGCACTTCACCAACCCTTGGGCTTCGGCCTCGGCGCCCCAACATGGCGGCCAGGGCATGTACACTCAAGGGCTGCACAGCCTCGGTGGACTCGACAGCCTCTCGAAGCAGCATGCTGCGAGGTCCAGCCCGAATACCAGTTCCTCGATGGCTCCCTATGGAAGCATCCCGGTGACGGCATCATCAGCAGGTAGCACTCTCATGGCGGACGTCTATGGACAACAGGACTTACTCAATATGCCCCAAGATCTTCTAAGCCTCAACCGAATGCAGACAACGTCTGCTGCGTATGGCGAGCCCTCGTACGCTACCGCCACCTCGGCCTCTCCCGTACATGCCACATATGCCGCGTCGCCGAGCCCTTATGATGGGGGAATCTCAGGCTACGCGCCTGCGCCGATACGGTCAACCTTTGCGCTGGCACCGGAATCTGACAGCAGAAGATATTCTCAATCGTCAGTACCCTCATCGGACCTTGGCCATGACGACACGTGTCGCTCTCACCGGAACTCTTTAGTTGACTTTGACCACAGAGGAATGCAGCAGGACGACCGGCGAAGTTTTGCGGATGCTCTGGATGCTGGACAAGGCATGCTTGCTATGAGCCAAGAGACACCCAGAGCCATCTACCCTCCCGCGAACCGTGGGCGCGGATCCACGGATTCATATGGCTTCCCGTCAACCCATTCCACCAGCTCCTCGATATCCTCGGCCAGCAACTACAGCAATAACAGCTACTATGCTGGATCTATCGATTCATCGGTGAGCGACTATTCGACCGCTGGTTCCGACATCGAGTCAGTAACGTCGCGGACGTTACCTCGACCTAACCTGATGACTCAGCCTCCGCCAGCACCCCAATCGATGATGGGCCAGTTCAGCTCCAAGGTCTCCTCCAGCACACAGAAAAAGCACAAGTGCAAGGTGTGCGATAAGCGTTTCACCCGACCTAGCTCGCTCCAAACACATATGTACAGCCATACTGGCGAAAAGCGTACGTAGAACCTGACAGTGTTGTGTGTGTAGCCATTACTGACAAGACGAATGAGCAGCTTTCTGTTGCGAAGTCGAAGGATGCGGCAGGCACTTCTCCGTTGTGTCAAACCTGCGACGCCATCGAAAGGTGCACAAGGGCGACGCGAAATCCGATGCTGGTTCGGAAGATCATCACGATTCGGACTAAAAACAGCAACCTTACTTTGTTTTCATGGGCTTGCTGTCGCACAATCCATGCGATGTTTGGTTTTGTTTCTTTACAGCATTGATACCGATATTGATACCCCCGTCATTCATATCCGATTGGCTTTTAGAGATTGCCGGTTGCTATGACCGTTTATTTTTTTTGGGTGGGGCCGGCAGAGAAGGGGAGGACTCGTCTTGGACGGACGCCCTCCCTTCGTGCCCAAGGATGAAAAGAAAAAGCAAAAGCAAATAAGCATCCACGGAATTACTTGCGCGACGCGATCAACAGGCGATACATTTCGATATTTCGACATTCTATACCGAGAAGCGGTTTCATGGGGTTTGGGAGCCTATGGGTGGGCCTTATAGATCTATACTGGCTTGTCTCTGGAGACTCTTGTGTTATTATATTTCGCGTCTGTCGCTTATGGCCGAAAGATGTCTGGCCACACATCTGGGATTTCTGGTTTACATTTACGAGGACCATGTGTCTTTCTGAGATACCCTCAAAACCGGCGTTTAAGGATTTGTTTTTGGGTGGGGGAGTACCGGCAGGCAAGACTTACAGCGGCGGAGGCGCTCGTGGGGAGGGTGATTAAACTACTGATGCATTCGTTACACTTTTGGGGGGGAAATCATCGAAGCGAGAGGCATGACCGCTGGGTTGCCAGCAGAAGACTTCACGATGGGAAAAGACATGCGGAGAGGAGATATGACCTGTACTATTACACCATGCTATGCATATACCCCTGATGGCAGAGCACTTCTGATCACGGACGCCAGTGTCGGCGTTGCGTGATGGAGAAGCTTACACTCGCTACTGCCCTGTAATCTATCTAATCCAATGGAACAATTTACATGCAACAACAAACTTGGTCGATCGTTTTGGGGTCCTCGGTGATGCGGTGCGGTGCGCTGCGATGGCGTCGTGAATAGGAGGCAGCGAGCTTTTGGCGCGGAGGCCCAAAAGGGGATATAGTGTCCGTGGCCCGCGAAGCGACATTCAGCCCGCCGAAGCCTGTGAGTGGACGGCCTGTGCGATATCCGTACATGAGATCGGCGCGGCATCCCTACCGCCGCAACTTTTAGCAGCGGAGTCTGGACCAAACCAAGCCTTACCGTGAAAGGAAACATACAGAACGTCAACCAAGGCCTCGTTGTGGTTTCCCCAGTGCTTACCGTACCGTATCCAGCAGCTAAGTATCACGAGCTGCTTGCTGCTCAAGACCAGAGACGACGCAGACACGCGGCGGATGTTACATGCAGGCCGGCGGGTACGAAAAGAGAGAAGAAAACGGGGGTGGAAAACGGATAACACCGTTACCGAGCTTGACCCTAGCGCTACCCACCCAGCTCAGGACAGGCCAGCGGGTGAGCTAAACATCTGCCAAAAGTCGGAGCTTGGCTGCTTGGGTCAAACCGTTCTGTTTTAGTGCCGACAGGGAGTGCGTGCGAGTACATAATGGTATTCTTCGTATGTTGTTATTCAATACGTATGTTACATATGATTCCGTACCGTTATGCTGTTTCTCATGATTCTCCCAAGCCATTTTCCAGCAACACGCCTTGTTAACACGACAGGCGGAGGCACTCTCCATGCCCCCTCTCAAGTGCAGTCCGTCTAGATTACCGCTGTCTGATGCCATGTTCCAGTCCGCCCGTCACGATACGCATGTAGCAGAAGACTAGGGCATTGCCATAGAGGTACAGCCGGTCACCTCTCCCCATCTCGTTTGGGACCGATCAGCGTGCGGAGACCAGAAAACGGGATGCAGTGACAGCACGCCATGTTGAGCGTGTTTCAAGTTTGGGTCGATTACGACGCTTCCTGTCATGGGTGGTGGGGAGGGGCTTTGGCTGAATTGATTGATTGAACGACAACCGAACCACGGGTGGTCGCTCATCAGGGTGTTAATGTACCGTACCATCCATCCATCCATCCAGTCCAGACGGATCCCCATCCAGTATCTACTTATTCGCATGAAAATAGGGAAGCGGTCCACCATCGCAAACCCCATTTCCATTGATAGACTGCAATGATCCCAGACGTGAGAGAATGAGAGGGAGATAGAGTGAGAGAGGCACATGCAAACTGTCGCGGTCTCGGTCGACCGACAGCCGCAGATGGCAGAGTCGCAACGGGGGGTTACCCCGCCATGGCTAAAAGTCGCAGATCGCAACGAAAAGGACGACCGCCAGCTATTGCGCCGACGACGACTGCTCCTGCCGATGCTGGGACGACTATACGATGCGGACGAGGCGCGATCCCTGCCTACCTTGGACTCTGCGCTCCTTCACCATGTTACACACATATATATTCTATGCACCAGACACATCTTACGCGATACTCGTACTAGTCACCGAGAGTGGAAGGCTGCTACTTTGTGCTGTTACTCGTCACTATGTGCCATTGCGATCACAGGCCAGCAAGGAGCATGATGACAGGAAACGTCCATGGTGAGAACGCGCGAACCCTTCATCTCCAGGGATTTCAGCTGTGCTGACACTTAAACGAGGGGGTGGTCATTAAATCCAGTGGCACTTTGTGTGGTCGCATACATAAGAGGCAACTCCACTGGACAAGGCTCTCGCGCATTAGATGACAGAACGGTTGCAACGCCAGCACGAAAAGATGACTGATGATTTGGCCCAAAGGGGGCACGAGGACAGAGAGCGCCCGCCGGTAACGAACCCATCTTCAGCCATATCAAAACGGGGGTGGGCAAGGGAGGGTAGAGAAAAAAAAAGCAACTCTCCCCCTCCTCGGGCCATTCCCCGCCCAGCATAGGCGCATCCAGCCAATGGGACGGAGTGGAACAAGCCGGATTCGGGAGCTTTTTTGACTTCTTGGAAAATGTCTCTCCTTAACTGGGCGCTCCGAACAACCTAATTGGAAGGGCGGCAACGCCGCGTCGGTGTCACACGCAACCTATGTTAGTATTCGATTGGGGTTGGATTTCCTCGCAACGTCCACTTATACTGCCCCATTCTTCCTTTTTCATTTGTGTCTGTTCTTTTTGGGACATTCCGACTGGTCAGGAATAGAAAGAAGGCCATTCGATAAGCTATATCCCGCAGTATAATAAAAGGTAGGTAACTACAAGGTACATACTCCGTACATACCTGCATACTACTCCGTACCTGACTGCAAGCAGGTCACAATGTGTGGAGAAGCGCTCCCTCCCTTCCTGCTATGTATCAAAAATGCATCCCCATTGGGGCGTCTACGTCCAGGTAAGCGAACAAGCCCAAGTCTAAGTCTGACTACCAAACGTATTCATCACTGACCGAGTCTGCTAGTGGTGGCATCGGACGAGACACCAGACGGCGAGATGGACCAATTCCGGCGGCAGCGATTACTACTCATGCGGCAGTAGAACCTCACCCATCCATCCTGCCAAGTGAGGCCTATTACTCAAGAGGTCCAGGGAGGTACCAACAACTAGCGGAGCGGGCGGAGAGGAGGAGTTCTGGTCGGAGCCCAACCGTACGGTTCTGCGGATGTAGAGTAAACAACGGGGCCAACGTGTTCTACCTAATGTACATACGCATACCTGCCCCTAACGATTGAACATAGGTATCGAATCGTATACGGTGCAGTGCACGATACAGCATACTGTCGTGGCCTCTCAGATCTATCTACACACATATCAAATCCATCAATCAATCTACAAGTACCATGGAACCCACCCGAATACACACTTGGACTCAATCAACCCATCAGCCTGCATTGCTTGTGATGAAACAGCAATCAGATGCAATACGGAGCAACCGCACGATGACTTTAATATCACCTAGCACGACAGTATGGGCGAATGGGCAAGGGCGCTTCGACCAATGACGACAGAGTGGCCCGACTAGAATGACGTCGTATGTCAGCAAGGATGTTGAAGCTTGAAAAGTGGCAGGCTCTCTCTTTGCCCTTCGGCCCACCCATGGGGGCCGTAGAATGGATGGATGCGCTTGGAGAGCCAAGAGCTTCGCATGGGCCATATCGAATCCAATCATTGGTTCTCCTATATCGGCGCGCAACCACGAGATCCAGGGTCCTTCCTCATGTGCTCGACTAAGTTTCAACATGGCTAGGTTAGAATCCAATTGGAAGGTCGCAAACCGCACCTTGCACCTTTAGGGACACGGGCGACACACATATGTACATACATACACAGTAAGCGGACGACCCGCGCATATGCGTCACGTCACTAGTAATTGCCAGGTCTACTGGCATCGATTGCACGCATGCTGGGCAGCATTGAGTGTTTGGGATGGGAATTTTGCCACCTCCTCCTCTCCTGCGCCTGCGCCGGCTCCTGACACGCACACACGACACTGACAGCTCCCCCAAAATAAGTATTTTTAGAGTGAGGCTATACATACAACTCACTACTGTACCGGCGGCATACCAGTTGAAACGCATGAACAGGTTCGTCCTATTTCTGGATTGGTATGACATAAGTGTAGTTTCGAAGCTTAGGACGCACGCGATCCTGTCAGCCGCCTCAATGGATGTACCATGCATACATATGTACATACATGACATGGTGCCTGGCGGCGCGGCGATAAAGACGACAAGGTGCGGAGGAAGGGGCAACCCTTGTATGCGCGCCTCGAGCAACTAACTTGAGGATTGGATCTCGAGTCCTTGTCCGGAGTAGTAGCGGTATTAACAGTATCTTAAGCGCACGCTACGAAGCCGCTACGAGCCCAGATACAAGGACATGCCCTGGGCTGGCCTAGGTACAACCTTAAGCCCCGAAAATACTTGGTACATCGACTTTCAGCCTTCCAGCACGAGAAACCACGACAGAAACTCGCAAAGACTACCTGGCCGCCCCCCCAGCAAGCAACGCGTGGTTATGTGGAAATACTTACTTCTGGCCCAGTTTATTCGCCTCTATTCCGGTACATATTGGATGTCAGTTAAGGAGCTAGGTTTCGCTGACCGCGAAAGCACCTAACAAGGTTAACTAAATGCCCAGCGTATTTGGTTGCTAACCGCCTCGACTGGTCCCAAGGTAGATGGAGGTACGGCGATATCTTGGGGGGTTGTCGCCAAATGGAGGTGTCAAGCAAAAGACGAAAATGACGTAGGTGTCCCATCCAAGCTCCGCCGTCTAATTTGCTAGCTTATTCGTGTGGTGAGATGCCATCTCCCGTCAAGGGGGCTCCCCAGCTTTGGCCTTAACCCTAGATCCCTGCGAGTCTGCGCCAGGGCTTCTACCACCTGTCCAATTCTATGTATCTTTTTCACAGTGAACAGGGGCATTGCATTCACACAGTATTTCTTCTCGTACTCACAAGGGGCAACAGCACAGTCGGTAAACAAAAGACGCCTACGGCTTTTTGTTACCCACTCTATCCTCTATCCATTGATGAGTCTCCTTGCGCTTCACGAATCTCTAGTTTGCGTAAGTCGGTACGTAACCTGCCCTTGTTGCACTTCGCATTTGCATCAATGGAAGCATTCGATTCATTTCAGTGTCTGTTCGGGACATGTAGTAGATGTACACATGCAGTAGACACACGCTACACACGACTAACCTACATGTACATACCTCCTGATGGCTGGTGGTGGCACCGAAAACCGGTTTGAGGGTCCGGTCACTGAGGTGCGACGCGATGCGATACTGCAAGATGGGGTTTGGGGCAAATGCCATCCTCACTGCACATGGGAATCTTGCTTCCTTTTGCCTTTGCGAGCGTCGGGGTCGGTTGCACAGGCCGATGGTTACTGTGTCTGTCTCCTGTAATGGACAGTCCAATGAGGTATCCCATCCCATACTCCAACTACTTCTCTAACCTTATTGACTACCTACGCTACGTACGGAGTACTACATACCCCTCTATTTCGCCTCCTCCTGTCCTATCACGGCACACGGAATGCAACTATCCCCTTCCACCCCCAAGTCCGGCCAACCTCACCAAGCTAACAAGGCTGATAGCTGTCCAATCTATGCTTAAGGTCTGTGGTGGCATTCTGCAGCTAGACAAGATGCAACCCATTCCTCATAGCAACGACCTATCATGATGGCGACATTTATTTGTGTTTTGCCACCATTCTCTTTGCTCCCTCCCCCCTCATGTTAGCTGGCATCACCAAGTATCATCATCAATGGACGCCCGTACGTACATGCCATGCTATCTGTCTAGCTATACAGAATCTATCACCAACGCAACATATCCCCAGCAGCTAAGACAAAGAGCTGACTGGCGATCCATCCATTACACTGGACCAATTTGTGGATAGTTGTGCATTTGCTATCTTGTCCCAATCAGTCGATTCTACATACATAGTCATCTGTATCTCTCTTTCCCCGAAAACGTGGGGAAAGGCCGCGTGTCGTTCATTTGGTTTCATCTCGTTTGAGTAAGTCCTTTGCTGGGCCAAGCCATCGGGCTATTTACAGGCGGGGACGTTTTTTCTTCTTTTTCTTCCTTTTTTTTTAATTTTTTTTATCCCGTACTCATTTTTCCCACAATGGGTTCCCCTTTTTCTCTCTCCCCCTCATCCATCCATACAGTACATACCGCAATCTCCCTCGCCAACCATTTCCCCTCTCCAGTACACAGTCTCCAATGCGCAACAAACAAGAATTGCACCATTGTACCACTGCACCCCCCCTCTCTCTCACACACACACAGGTACCTCACCGCTACTTGCTACACATTTTCTGTAGCCAATGGCCCGAATGAGGACACCCCGGTTGATGCGTTAGATACCGGGACTTTGCTGTCGTCTTAGCACATACCTCCTTGTCTTTCTCATGCAAGACCGCCGATCATGTCCCGGTCGGGTATCGTAGGGGACCCGTACCGAAGCTTATTGCATGCCGCCGCCTCCTCATTCTCCATAAGCTGGCTGCTACCGTCTCTGCACGTGAGGAGATGGAGGGAAGGGAAGTACCAAAGCCAAGTAACACAAACACAGATGCCAGACACACGTACACACGCTGGGATGGCGGTTCCACACCGACGATCTCGAGTCCTGAAAACACAATGTACCTTTTCTCACTCCCATGTACCTCTGCATGTGTGCCCTGAGAAAGGTCGTCCCAAAGGCAGGTAGGGACCAATGCAGTGGACATTGTGCATACGTACGGCTTAAAGCAGCCCTGCAACCTAGGGTAGGGGTAGGGTGCTGGAAAAGGGGACGCAAATCTCTTAGGAGCATGACAAAGTGGGAAGTACAAGAGCAGATGCGGGAAATTTGCCAATCAGACCAAAGGACCGGCGACGCCGAAACAGTTCTGATGATGGGCTGACGAGGCATTTGCTTCCTGTGCCAATCCAACCCACCAGCAGTGGTGATGGATGAGGCTTGGAGAGAAATCCCGGGGTTTGATCAGCAGAGGTAGTGAGTGTTCCGCTGCGGTGGAATTAATGGGCCAAAAGAATGGACAAGAGAGGCAGGCAGGACCAGGAGGGGGTTTGGCAGTGTTCCCAGCACGTTGGAAACACGTTGTGGCTTTTCCTGATCATCTTTACCTCCTTTAGAGTCAACGTTTGAGCCGCCCGGGTCCGGCTACGCAGAGATCTTCAGGGCAGCTCGCGTGGTCCTCTGGGGTTTGGCCGGGAGAGCAACACGCTGATCAATGCGAGAAGACGGGCGAATGTAGGATATGAAGGAGTCAAGGATTCGTTGTCCTATCGTCTTCGGTCCTGAAGGGAACAAAAACCCTGCATCGCATCGCCTCTTCACATGTACCTCGAATTGGGATCATCAACGAACAGAGAATCTCCCGAGGGAGCGAACTTTTCTAGAAGGTCTAGCTGACATAGCATGTGTAGAGGGCAGCAAACCACGGCGCGAGGCTTGCCGTTCCCAGCGCTCATGCTGTCTTGTCATCCCGACTGCGAGTAGTTCTTGGTGGTGTCTAGCTAAAGCATACCCCATGGACGACTAGCTGGTGATTAGCTCCTCTCGGCTTTGCAAAATAGAGAATTGACGCAGTTTGATTTCCAAGGCTCTATATCTTCTTCCAACGTCGTCATATCTCTGCCGAACTGTGTGCTACCTATGGCGTCAGATATGTCATGTGCGTCGTACAAGACGGGAAGCTGCCTTGTGCTCCGAGTTGATACCAGAAAAGAAGGAGGCGGATTTTGCTCAGCGGGTAGCACCTTGGGGATATGTTTACTAAAGACGGCAATAACTTTCGAAGGCCCTGGTCGTTTTCACTTGTTAGCTATGTGATTGAGCCCTACAACCGGGACAACATGCACATGTTCTGCAACCAAGGGAGGTAAGAAAAACACCTCCCCGGCTTCTCTAGTCGTTTCTTCTTTCTCCCTGTATGTCTGCTGTGTCTAAATGTGATATTATTTTTATGAATTGGCTGCAGATGGAAAACCCGATATCAAACTTCTCGATCCCGTCAGTGCTTCTTGCCATTGCAGCAGCACAGGAAAGAAGACGACAAAGAAACGTAGAGACACTCAAGAAACAGTAACAAGGTGGGAAGCCGACTGGTCCCTTACAGATAGATACGAAGAGCATGTACGAGGATGCCAAGTGAGTAGGGGAGGTTTAGTATCTGTTGCATATGCGGGAGAGACACTGCAGAACATCAGTTGGCCCCTTTCCACTGCCTCCGGTGATTTCTGTTGACACGCGGAATGCTACCAAGTATATGGCTTCTTTCGCTGTAACAATGACAACTGAGCTTTGCATATCTAAGGGGAATGGGAATATATGCAGACGCAAACAAGACTTTATGTAAGAATACCAAACAGGGCCTCGGTTACAGCCTGTTCTGCATGCTCTGCCCTGGGTGATGGACAGGATGGACATGAAGGAGGGTCTGCTGATGCGGCGGAATAAGGCACGGGACATCAAAAGACCAAGTCATATATATGTTGTAATACAATTTGCCTATGAACCGCTATAGATCCGGGAGACTACTGCTTGTTCTTTTTTATCTGTAACTGTACAATAATGACACGACATTCCCATGCTAGCCCGTTGAAAACCCAGGGTCAGAGAACTCCATTGCGATTCGGATCAGGATCTCCCGTGTCTATCCTACCCCTATCCCACCCTCCAAACGTGCCTTTCCCCCCTCCTCCACGCGTGAGGCCATTACCATGCACTTACACAACCACTGATTTGTATGAATATGTATCGAGCGCCCCCCCATGATTACAGGACAATGGCCAATTCATGCCTATCGATCCCCTCCTCGCTTAGGTTGGGATAGTAAGGAATCATGGCGTCGGCCGCCTGCACGTATGCGTCGTTGTACAGGCGCCAGTACGGCTGGCGCACTTTGCGGGCGGGGTGGAAGAGGCCAGCCCAGACGTAGTTCATGACGAGACCCGGGCCCACGGCCATACGGATGGCCTCGATGGCCTCGACGATGCGATCGATGACGTGCGGGCTCGTCTCGAACAAATTGGGGTAGAGCAGGTTGAGCAGATGCACCATGGCATCCTCGCAGCCGAGGCCGACCACGCCCAGGGCAATGTGTTTCACGACAGAGGCGGCCGTCTGTCGGTGCACCTGGTCGCGATCGATCAGGGCGTCCTCGAGCAGAGGCGTGACGGCGTAGACGTAGTCCTTGGCCATCTCGCCAATGTATTCGAACAGGAAAGATAGGGACTTGAGCACACCGTTTTGGACGTTCAGCTCAGGCACACGGTACTCATTCATCAGGGCAGGCAGGACGGTGAAAGGCGCGCACGTCTCGGCCACGATGCCAATAGCTACGGCCGTACACACTCGCGATTGACGCTCCTGCACCCGAAGGTTGTTGAGTAATGTGGCCAACACATCCTGGGGACCGATGGCCTTGGCGATGAAACCGAATGTGTTGTTGGCCGCTCGGCGAATACCCTTCTTGTGCGCCTTCAACATGTCTAGTAATTCGAAGCAGATACGCATCCACTCGCGGGCGTTGACACTTTCGGGACCGCGGTCGGCAATACGGCCAACAAGATCGATGGTGTTTTCTTGTACCTTTTCGTGTCGATTTCGTAGAATAGGGGTCAGGCGAGGAAGCAAGTCCTTGATGGGTGGTTGCATCTGGCTGATACCAACAACAGTAACAATGGATCGTAAGGCACCAAGGATACTTCCCAGGACCTCTGGATACTCCTCACCGAGGTATTCGTAGAGGACAACGCCCAGTTTGCCCATCAAAGCATCCTCGCCACATTGCTTCATCACCATGGCAATCCGGGAGATCAGATCTGCTGCTTGTTGACGCACCGTAGCCGACTTGTTGTTAAGTCTCCACAGGATTGTACTGACGATCTGTGGCAGATAAGGCTTGCATCGGGTGCCTAGTGAGTTGACAACAGTGCCAAAACCATTGAGCATGATGATATCCTCGACGCTTTGCTCCTGGAAGGAGTGGAGGATACCATCGATCAAGCGTTCTTCTAGTCGCTCTCCTATATCTGCCGATCCCAAGCCGGCAACAACCTTTTCGACCGTCTCAACCGTCATCTTGCGGTAGGCCTCGCTTTCATCTTTGAGATTCACCACGATACGCTCAATAATTTCGCTTACACCGACCTTCTGGCCGATGTCCACTGTCGTCTCGACAACTTGTCTATAGTTTCGCTTGTCAAGCGCCATACGGCGCACCCAGAAACTCTTGAAGAACTCGTCCAGCACGTGCTCTTTGAGATATCCCGCCGTGACACCTTCAGTGCCAGCGCACTGTGAGACAACTTTCAAAACAACCTTCTTCATTTCCTCGTCTGGCGACGAAAACTCTCGAAGGAGGATCTCCATGATTTGACTGGTATAGTAGTTGGCATAGTCCTCATCCATGAGAGGAATGATGTAACCGACAGCCTTGAGGAAGCCAGCGAGACCCTTGCCTCGTTGTTTTCGAGCACCAGTCCAAAGGGGGTTGAGGATATCGTCGAAGCTTTCGATACCGTAAGGGTTGGACGCCTCGGCCAGAGCCGCAATGGCCAAACTGGTGACTGTCCGGACCTTGGTCTGCTCGTCATTGAGGTTAGGGCCAATACAGTCAACAAGCCCCTTGAGATGGGGAGGACAGCGCAACCCATCAGAATGGGAATCTGCTGCACGATTTTGACACCAGTATGCCTAGCTTGCCATGACTTCTTGCTGCGGCAGACAGCCCTAAGGAATGGCAGGAGAGCCGGTATACCAAGCGCCGATGCTACTACAGCAAACGCTCGCGCAGTGGTGTTCCGCACGTACTCATCGACGTGATCAATATCTGGTCTCATCGTGCTGATCATGGTGGCGAGACCAGCTGCCTTACTCAGGTTGGAAATGATTTCTCGACCCTCAACCCTGGCATAGTAGTCCTGGTCAATAAGAAGGGGCTCGATAACCACAAGAATCTTGTGGACATAGGGGCGGACCATGTCATCCAGCTTGTACAAGATACGGTCGATAACCTTGACGAGTAAATGCCGCTCTTGATCCTCGAGCGTTTTCTCCATGAGGAGTGGCAGAATCTGGTTGAACAGAGGTCCCGCACCGAACTGTCGCGCATTGTCGGTGAGTTGTCTTAGAGCAGTCTTACGCATAGGAGGTGTACCGTTCTTGACTTTGAGGAGCAGCCTCATTATCTTCCGTTCCTTCAACTCCTCCACACTCAGGGCGTTTTCGTCAGATCCGTCGGTTAGCTTGCCAAAGTAGGCCATGTCTTCGGGCTTGAAGAACTGCAGATCTCCAACTCCAGGAATTTCCTTGGGAATCTGGTTCTGACCGAGTCTTCCACTCTCTGGCTCTTGCATCATGAACCCGCCGTAGTTCGAGGGCAATGGCGTAGCAGCGACTCGGTGGGTGGGGGGCCCGGGTCGGGGCGTATCCCGGTGGCGGCTCAAGAACTTTGTAGCCTTCAGCTTCACCGGGAAGCAGAGCGTCGAGCTCTTCATCGCTGATGGCAGCATTGGGACCAACTATGTCTGTACCAAACGAAGGGGTGGCAGCGCCTGCTTGAGAGGGGTGCATGGGAGTAACCAATCCACTGTTGCCTACCGGTGTAGCAGACGGTGCCTGATCCCATCGCGAACGCTTTTTGGAAGCATCAGTGGCCCCAGGGGCAGACAGAGCTGGGGCCTGATCCCACCTGGATCGCTTTGCTTTGCCATCAGCGGCCTCGGGCGTAGCTTCGTCGACAGCCGTTGAAGACACATCCCATCTCTTCTTCCGCTTGCGGGTCGTAGCGACTTCGGTCGAGCCTGCTTCGGCGTTTTCCTTGTTGCCGTCTTGCAGAGTGGCTTGGTGTTCTTCGCCGTTTGTTCCACCGGCTTCACGCCTCGCTTGGATGGCTTGCCTCACTCGCTCCTCCTCCCTCTCGATCTCTCTCTGTTCCATGATCTCACGGTAGCTGTCGCCATCCTCGGTAGCACCTGCTTGACGGTTCGCTGCGAAGGGATCGGCACGGGTAGGAGTCAAAGTGCGATCGAAGCGGCGCTTTTGATAGTCGGTCTCGCGGTCGACGATTCTGGTGCTCTTCTCCCCACGTCCAGCAAAAGGATCGTCTTCTTCGACTCCATCTCCGTGTGCAAATTCCTCGATCTGGGACTTGGTCGCTGTGTACTGGCCGACTAGGCGCCGCGAATTATCGGCGTCGGCATCTTGCATGTCCTCATCGCCATCTGCGGGGGAGGGAGGTGAGGTAGCCAGCATACTTGTCGCCGCCATCACGAGAATACAGGTCGGTGTCGAAGGATTCCGTCAAACTGGCCTTGGTGGACGTATTGTCGGATCGCTGATTGGAAGGGTCCAAGGTTCGCGAACCCTTCTTAGCTGCGGCGGCTGCGTTGCGCTCTGCCTGGAGCTTTCTAATGGTCTCGAAGTCAGCGTCCGACATTTTGTTATCAGCTTAGCCGCCGTCGGTCATGACCTTTTCCAAGTGGTAATTGATGATGACTGAAGCTGTGATTTGCACAAAGTATTGATGATGTAGAATCGCGACGCGTTGTCTTTTACCTTGGTCTGATCGCGATGAGATGCGTCGAGAATTTGGAAGCTCTGATTAACCTACGGACGCTAGGCGCGAAAAAGGTTTAGTGGATCGATAATCATGTGGCGGGTGGCTGGAGAGCTGGTGGCGGAAGTCCCCCCATTCAATGCATCTTTATTAATCAGCATGGTTTTATGTACATACTGGGAGCTGAAGCCATCACTGCATTACTGTGCTTGTTTTAGCTATGCTGACCAAAAAGGTTGTTGTCGAATTTCACGACGCAACGCACCAACAAGAGAAGAGGGTCAGTTCCATCTACTACGAAGGCCGCAACTAATAGAGGTAATCATGGGGTAGCTTGCTTGTTTGATTTCTTGTACTGTTCCCGATCGCTCGAAGGCTAGACTGCCAACTGGCCGGTTAAGTAGTCTGCTGTACCCTGACTAACCCTGGACCTTGAAGGTTCGCCCACTTGCCGTCTTTCGCTCCTTTTCCTCGTTCTCTGGTCGAGCTCGTCGGAGAACTATGCCGGTTAGCTTTACTAGGCCCCGCACCTGTAGAACATATCAACATACCTTGCAGGAAGTCTGCGGTTCTCCGTCTCATACGCGAATGGATATATGCCTTCATTTCATTAGCACACGATAAAGATAGGATTTCCAAGCATGAGGGAAGCAAATTGTACCTTAGAGGCTTTGATATGGTAGTGGAAGTAGTCTCGGAATGTTTGGATGTGGGAGATGACATCGGGCATCCGTTGAGGTGTCAAGTGGCGAGGGAACAAGACTGAAGTCGTCAGTATAGTCGGAGACAGATTTGGACATGTCCAGCTTACCGAATGTCACATATCCGACTTCTCCGCTGGTGCTGGTCTGAACACCTGGCACACCTTGCAGCTCCAGAGGAGGGTCGTTTCTGAACAGCACCTGGGGCGCATTCTGGATGGCTCTCCGACGGGCGTCTACGAACTCCTGAATGAAAACCTTGCCGAATATGCGATCCGTCTCCTCGCGGAAAACGGTGCTGAAGATAACAGTTACGCGATCGTGACTGGCCTTAACGTAGATAGCTTCCTCTTCGCGGTAATGGATGGCCATGACGTCTCCACCTTCCCGGACACCCTGAGGCGCTTCTTCGGATGTGTACTGGGAAGCGGCCTCTTTGAGTTTGTAGTATTCCTCATAGGCATGCTCGAACGGTGCAGCCATGGCGTTTCGCTTCATCAGGGAGATCTTCTTGATCAATTCATCTCGCTCCTCTGCATCGCCAGTCAATTCCAGCTGTTCGTTTGGACAAAGTTGCTGCTCTCTTACCCTTTTCTGCGGGCAGGTTCTCCAGATCTACCAGGATGGAGAAGTCGTAGCCGATCTCGGGCGGAATGACATACTGGTCGTACTCGCGCTGCAGCACTTGCTCAGCTCCGTATTGGACCAGCTCCTTGAAACATCGAATGTTTATGGAAACGACGATCTTGGTCTTTGTCTCGGGGGTAGAGATGTGGAAGGTGACGCCGTCGAAGTCGGATACAGTCTGGTCGATGGATGCAGGAGGTGCTCTACAGCTTGATTAGGGGGACATACGACAGATGGATTGGACACGATGTACGGTCAGGCTTACCCAGAGAACCTCTCCGTCAAAACGGACTGAATCAGAACGTTCTGGTAGTCCAGCAGAAGCATCTTGATGGCGTTTCGGTCGATAAGCTCCTAAATGCTGGAAGATGAGTTGGGGGGTAGCGGTAGCGACGGCGACAGAGACGATGTCGTCGTCTTGCAGCAGTCAGGGTAGAGCTGGATTGGCCTGAATCCTGAGTCCTTAGTGGGGCAGCGTGTCGGTTGTCGGGTTGCTCTCCTCTCCTCTCAGTGCTCCTCCTGCCTCCTTGCCTGGTTTACGTCGATGTCGGTCAGGTGGGGTTCATTGATTGCTCTTGGGAGGGTCCGTGTGCTGCGACCGATAAGACTTTCTTATCGCAAGATTTCTGAAAAAAGTTCCAATGCGCAAACCGCTCGAGACTCGACCCTCCACTTACACGCGCGAATGTTCTAGTATTTGGGAGCAGCACTGTCACCATGGTCAAATCCTATCTGTAAGTCCTTTAGCTTGCACGGTTTTTCATCCGGAGCCCCTCCTAACACTAAATCTCTTTCGCATAGCAAATACGAGCATTCCAAATCCTTTGGTCTCGTCACCTCGTCGACCTCGAACATATTATGGACGCCGAGTGGTCGCTCGAATACTAGCGCCGGCCAGGCCGTCGCGGCTGCGAATGAGGAGGTGCTCACATGGGATATCAAGAAAGGCGAGCTCCTGAGTCGCTGGCGGGACGGGAACTGCTCAGCACAGGTCACAGCCATTGCGCAAAGTAAAACCGACAAGGACTTGTACGCTGTGGGCTACGAGGACGGCAGCATTCGACTATGGGATAGCAAGATCTCCACCATCATTGTCAGCTTCAATGGACACCGATCCACCATTACCATCCTTGCGTTCGACAAGACAGGAGTACGGTTGGCCAGTGGTTCGAGAGATACAGATGTCATCATCTGGGATTTGGTGGCCGAAGTAGGCCAATTCAAGCTTCGAGGGCATAAGGACCAAGTCACAGGCCTCCAGTTTGTGGAGCCACAGTCCGAAGTCGAGGGCGAAGATGCAGACCAGGCAATGGTCCTTGACGGTTCGTCGGGAGCTACAGACGGATTCCTGATTACCACGGGAAAGGACGCCTTGATCAAGCTTTGGGATTTATCGACACAACACTGCATCGAAACACATATTGCCCAAACCAATGGCGAATGCTGGGCTCTGGGTCTTTCTCCGGATTACAGTGGCTGCGTTACAGCCGGGAACTCGGGCGAATTGAAGGTCTGGGCTTTAGATACGGCCGGGTTAGCAGCTTCGCAGCAGCAAGTCGACGTTCCCCAAAACATCCAGTTCCTCCATGACAAGGGCACCCTGTTCCGAAATGGAAAAGATAAAGCCACGGAGATCATCTTCCATCCCCGACGCGACTACTTCGCCGTCCACGGACCCGAGAAGGCGGTGGAGATATGGAGAATACGGACCGAGGCGGAGATCAAGAAGAGTCTGGCCCGGAAGAAGAAGAGAGAAGAAGAGAAGCTGGCAGCAAAGACCGGTGCTCAGGACGAGGATATGGAGGTTGACGGCGAGGAAGAAGATCTCAGCAAGGCTTCGGTAACAGAGGCTTTCGCACAGCATCTTATTGTTCGGACAGGCGGCAAAGTAAGATCTGTCGACTGGGCCGACAACCATGGGCATAAGGGACTTCAATTACTGGTTGGCACCACCAATAACCAGTTGGAGCTATTCAACATCGCTATCAAGGAAAAGAGCTCGAAAAAGGAGGAGGCGACACCCGACTATACCAGGGCCCTCGCCGTCGAGATGCCGGGTCACCGCGCTGATATACGTTCTTTAGACTTGAGTTCTGATGACAAGATGCTTGCCTCGGCCTCGAATGGGAGCCTCAAGGTGTGGAATGTCAAGACACAGTCCTGTATCAGGACATTCGAATGTGGCTACGCACTATGCTGCGCGTTTCTTCCCGGAGACAAAGTCGTAGTCGTGGGAACGAAGGAAGGAAAACTCGAACTGTTTGACGTTGCATCAGCGACGCTGCTCGACGAAGTATCTGCGCATGATGGTTCCGTTTGGTCACTACAAGTACATCCGGACGGTCGATCCATGGTGTCGGGCAGTGCAGACAAGACGGCCAAGTTCTGGAACTTCAAGATTGTCCAAGAAGAGGTTCTCGGAACAACGCGGACAACTCCTCACTTGAAGCTGGTCCAGTCACGCACTCTGAAAGTTTCCGATGACATTCTCAGTCTCAAGTTCTCGCCAGATGCGAAGTACCTTGCTGTGGCCTTGTTGGATAGCACGGTTAAGGTGTTCTTCACAGACACGCTCAAGTTGTATCTCAACCTCTATGGTCACAAGCTGCCCGTTTTGAACATGGATATCTCGTACGACAGCAAGTTGATCGTCACTTGCTCTGCTGACAAAAACGTTCGCATCTGGGGTCTCGATTTTGGAGACTGCCACAAGGCTCTTTTTGCTCACCAGGATAGTATTCTCCAAGTTGGCTTTGTTCAACACAACCAGGACGGCAACGGTCACCACTTCTTCAGTGCCAGTAAAGATCGCACCATCAAATACTGGGATGGTGACAAGTTCGAGCAAATTCAAAGGATCGATGGTCACCATGGCGAAATCTGGGCCCTGGCGGTTAGTCACAGTGGCAACTTCATTGTCAGCGCCAGTCACGATAGGAGCATCCGTGTCTGGAACGAGACAGACGAGCAGATCTTCCTCGAAGAGGAGCGCGAAAAGGAAATCGAAGAGTTGTACGAAAGTACGCTCACAGCATCTCTCGAGCGTGATCCGGACAATGAAGATGAGAATGCCGAGGTGGCAGCAGCCGGGAAGCAGACGGTGGAAACACTCATGGCTGGTGAGCGTATTGTTGAAGCGCTCGAGCTAGGATTTGCGGACTTGCACGTCATCAAAGACTGGGAGCAAGCGAAGGAGGCCAACCCCAATGCCGTGCCGCCGCAGCGTGACCCCCTGTTCATGGCGTTGGGGGGCATCAGCGCTGAGGAACATGTCATGTCGGTGCTACAGCGTATCAAGGCATCTGCGTTGCACGATGCGTTACTCGTCCTTCCGTTCTCTTCGGTCGAGATGCTCTTCACATTCTTGAACATCTTCGCCATGAGGTCGATGAACATTCCCCTGACGTGTCGGATCTTATTCTTCATGCTCAAGACGCACCACAGCCAAATAGTATCGACCCGACTCATGAGGGTGATGCTCGATACGATACGGGCGAACCTCAGGAGAGCCCTCAAGCGACAAAAGGACGAGATGGGGTACAACATTGCTGCTCTCAAGGTAGTAGGGATGCAGCTGCAAGACCAGAGTGTCAAGAATTATGTCGATGAGAACTGGGACGATGCTGATGAGAGCCACAACGTGAAGAAACGAGCCTTTGTGCACGTATCCTAGCTGGAGAAGAAGAAGAAAAAAGGGAGTTAGCTTGGGTGGTTGCATTTACGAAAGTAGAGATATATGTGTATATACCCTTTATACTTGAACGTTCACAAAGTCGTCTTGCCCCTACTTGAAGACAATCTGGTACCTGTAATGACAAGCGGCTCTTGATTAGGCCTGCCACTAGAGGGCACCAACTAACCCCGCCCCCCGCAAAACTGGAGAACATCACTGAAGATCCCCCGGCTTGCTGGGCAGGCAAGCAGGGTAAGTCACTTACCTCGGCACAACAACTTCATAACCTACAGGCTTGCTGAAGACGACTTCAATCCCAGTCATGGGGCTAGCTGTCTTACAACCTGGACATTCGCATATACTTTGGGCCTTGCCATGATAGCGTCACCCAGCAATTGACTTGTCTGCTTTCCGTTCTGTCGGCCTTCCATCTTTTGCTCTCCAGCAAGCAAGCCAATCCAATCAATCTAGCCTAAGAAGATATATAACATGGCCGGTCGCGTGCGACACCCCATCGACGTCGAGGCGCTCGAGAAGTATATTCGCAAACATGTGCCCGAGATCCAGGTACCGCTGGACGTGAAGCAGGTAAACAAACAAACCCGTCCCCTTTTCGCGACCGAACGAACGAACCGTTTAGGAACTCGGCATCGGCGCAGTCGGCTGACATTCTCTCTTCTTCTTGCTTGATGGTATAGTTCGGCTTCGGCCAGTCCAACCCGACCTACCAGCTCACGTCCCCCGACCGACAACGCTACGTCCTCCGCAAGAAGCCGCCCGGCAAGCTGCTGTCCAAGGCGGCGCACAAGGTCGAGCGCGAGCACCGGATCCTGACGGCGCTGGGCCCGACCGACGTGCCCACGCCCCGGACGTACTGCCTCTGCGAGGACGCCGGCATCATCGGCACGCCCTTCTACATCATGGAGTTCCTCGACGGTCGCATCTTCGAGGACCCGGCCATGCCCGACGCCTCGTCGCCCGCCGAGCGCCGCGCCCTCTGGAAGAGCGCCGTCGACACCCTGGCGCGCCTGCACCGCGTGCGGCCGCGCGACGTCGGGCTCGAGAGCTACGGCAAGAGCAAGGGGTTCTACGACCGCCAGCTCGCGACCTGGCGCCAGATCTGCGAGGCGCAGGCCCGCGCCGTCGACGCCGACACGAAGAAGCCCGTGGGGCAGCTCCCACACTTCGACGAGCTGCTGGCCTTCTTCAGCGGCAGCGGCGGCGGCGGCGACAACGATAGTAAAAGGAAGACGAATCAGCCCCGCGACCGCGGCACTCTGATCCACGGCGACTACAAGATTGACAACCTGGTCTTCCACCGCACCGAGCCGCGCGTCATCGGGATCCTGGACTGGGAGATGAGCACGGTCGGGCACCCGCTCTCGGACCTGGCCAACATCATGCACCCATTCTACATCGCGTCCGGCGACGGCAGTAGCGGCAGCAGCGCGATGCGCCACGCGGGCTCGAGCGAGGCCTTCCTCCCCGGCCGCACCCCGGGCCTGCCGGCGCCCGCGGAGCTCATGGGTTGGTACGCCGCGACGGCGGGCTGGGACCCGCGGCCCGAGATGAACTGGGCCGTCGCCTTCAGCGTGTTCCGCCTCTCGGCCATCTGTCAGGGCATCGCGGCGCGCGTCGCCACGCGCCAGGCCAGCAGCGAGAAGGCCCGCAACCACGCCGAGGCCATGTACCCACTAGCCGAGTTCGCCTGGAGCCTTGTTGAGAAAGAGAAGAAAGGAGGTGGCCAAACTGGCGGCGGCTCTACATTATTCAAACTGTGATGTATATCCATGGCGAGAAACAGGTTCCCACATGAGTTGGAGAAAAGAAGGCTCTGGTAAAGTATACTGGCTCATGTCACACGTAGTCTCAAAGAAAGATGCATATTGGCGTGTTTGGCCAAATTTTCCTCCAATAAAGTCAACCTCTTTTAAGTTGTGTTGCTGCTTCGCTCGTACGGGCAAGGTTGGCAATGTCCTAAACCATGATAGGCCGAGTCCAATCAAGTCACGCGACGCCCCTTGGAGAGAAGTATGACAAGAAGAGACCCATCAAGTATCCAAAAGCTACGCTCAATCTGTATTACTACCTTATTGAGACTATCTCGTCGCTGTGGTGGGCGGAAAATGCAAACCGTGCGCATATCGTTACGATAGAGTCAGCTGCGCAAAACAAATAGGGGTTTGGGTACCAGAATGAGAAAAGATGAATGTCAACGCCTGATGCAAATAAAACCCCCCAACCCATTGAATGATGATCCCCTTCTGTGTGCAAACGAAAATGCATTGCGTGAAAGCCAACCCATTGTTCAGATCGTGATGAGCGCGCGAGTGGGAGAAGACAGAAACAAAATATGACGAAGCTTTCACTTCAACGCCCCGAACTCCTAGCAGAAAGTGTATTTATTGCATGGGAAATCAAATGCAGACCATAATAGGACCATGAAAGGCTTCGTGTGCGGTAGCTGGGTGTGCCACTGCGGGGAAACATCGCACAAGGGGCCGAGAGAGAGGTATCGAGGTCCTCCGTCCCAACACATGGCCGTCGTCAGTAGTTGGTATGGATGGCCATGATGAGCATGGTAAGGAACGTGGTGTGTGACCAATCTATTTGCCGTGAGACATGATCTGGACACGATGCAGATGTCTATTAACGTAAAGAATTGACGGGTACGGGAGAGGACACAGGATCCAGACCACCGCACACCCGTCGTAGCCAATTTGCGAGTTGGAGAGGTTGCCGCTCTTGCAGAGAAAATGATATTTCCTTGATCAAGTGCTGCCTGGATTCCAGTGATGTCTCCAGTATGCACGTCCGCTAGAAGTGTAGATACCATTCTATGGCGACTGCTGGAAGGGAGCCCGGCTGTCAGGACCTTCATCCAAATCAGGGGCTTGGTATCCCCATGGCGATCTCCAATCAGAGCGTAGTGGATAGGTCCCGTTATTCGAGACTTCCGAGGAACCCCTTGAGGGGTGGTGACCTCCGACCTCAGGCCCGGGAAAGGCGGGCGGCGTGTTCAGTTCGAATGCAGGGGTATCTAGAGGCCGGGTCCTGGGCGAAGCACTCGAGAATTGCATCGAGTGCCGCCCTAAGCTAGCATTGTATTGCCTTGCGAACTGCGACACGTGTTAGCCAATCAAGAGTTCAAAGCCAGAATGTCCTGATCATTGCTCACAGGTGGGTTCGGTCCTCCAGATGTAGCAGTGTAGGACATAGGCCTTGTCGAAGGTGGGGAGCCTCTAAAACTACCGTGTCGGGCACGAGTTCTTCGACGGCTGTCGTTAAAATCCGCCGATGGCGAACGGCGGCCCGGGGAAGTTTGCCATGTCGAACGGAAGCTCGACCCATCAGATCTGCGAAATATCGGAGGTTGATCATACAGCTCAGCGAAGCTTTGGAGGTATCTATCAGTGAAATTGTTTAAGCGTAGCGGGTGTTCGGACACTTACTTGAGGGCAGTAACCCGGCCGGGATCCGCAGCGCGATTCTGGGAGCCGGGCTCCCCTCTGGCTTGTCGATGTCCGCCAAAGGCCTGCGACATGTTCCCAAAACCGTGCTGCTGGCGCACGATATGCATCATGGCTTGATGTGAGCGTGGGTGACTGTGCTGGGAGAAACTGGGTTCCGAAGGAACCTTATCTCTGCAGTACGGACAACTATCGGATTCCTCAAACCATTTCTTGATGCAATGATCGCCGAAAATGTGTTTACACTTGGGAAGTCGGAGGGGTGCCTCGTTAACCCCCTCGGGGTTTTCTACGCCAAATTCGTTGTAACATATAATGCAGGCTTGGAAAGGTCAACAGCGGCAACATCGAGCGGAGGAAATCCATAGCAACTTACTTCGTTCGCTATCCGTCAATTCGGACAATTCGACGCTTTGTAAGGACGCTATGGCACCCTTAGATGCCACTCGCTTGCCCGACACAGTACCCCTCAAAAGCTGCTGTGCTCGGATTCTTTCTTCCGACCCCATATATGCCGGCATGAAGCCCATACCGTTGTTGGATGCCACGGCTTCCAGAAACCTGAGCGTTTGTACATCATGCTCAGGATCCGTATCTTCGTCGCTGGACGGTTCTGAGCTAGATGGTTGGAACCTTGGCCTTCTTGAATGTGCTGGATTTGAATGCATCCCTGGGAGATCTCCCATAGGCGGCGATGATGGCTGGGGCGGCGGTTGCTGATGCCTCCCGAATCCCATAGTCACTCGTGCATCTGGAGCTGCAGGTTAGCGTTTGGACCAGACCACTCATAGATTCGTCTTCCTGATATCGCCATAGCAGCCTACCTTCATGCGAATACCGAACGGCCTCGGTATTCCCGCGGTGTTGTTCGCCAGTGTCCGGTCTTGTGCGTAGTGCAGCATCCATATCTGAGGAACTGCTGTTGCCGAATGTATGTGTGCTGCATCAGTTAGTAAGTCATTATCCTTCGGCCAAAACCCACGTAGTGCGATGAGAGTCCATTCCCATGTTAACTAACCTGTGGGGCGCCTGATTTTGCGCCATGGACGAGAAGGGGTGCAAGGCTGGCAATCCAGTAGTACGAGGTACATGCGAGTCGGAACTGTTTCCTTGTGTCGAGAAGCCTTGGCTATGGTGAGCAGGTACCGAGCCTCCGATTCTGTTCAGGCTGGAAATCGTCGGTGGGTGATGGAATGTTGGTGGTGAATGCATCTGGCTGAGTGGGTGAGAGTGCCCACCGTAGCTTTCATGATTGTGCATGCGAGGAGGAATGTGAGAAGGGGTCCCGGGATTGGGATTCGACGCGTCAGGCGAAGGTACGGGCGGGAAACTCGGAGCATACAGAGGAGCCGGTGTTCGAGCGTACGGCGGGTAAAGTGCTGGAGGCCAGCCAAGATGTGGCATTGCCTGCTGTTGATGTGAATATTGGTGTTGCAGCGGTTGCGGCGGTTGCCACCAACTGCCACTGGAGGTGCTTCCGTGAACAGGATCATAATGCGGTCTCCCACTCATTCGAGAAGATGCGCCTAAGCCCTGACTTTGATGTTGCTCTGATGCTGTTGCTGCAGCTGCGGCACGCATCGCAGGACATGGCGAGTGGTGTTGAGGCATCGTGTCCGGTAGTAGGCGTGTTGGCTCCGAAGGTGACCGGTGCATCACGAAATCCATGGCTGAGGGATCCATGGTTGTCGGAGAAGCGTCGAGAGCGGCAGTTTTGGGGGCGGAACCCGACGCTCTCGTATCTGCTGTTGGCGTAGTCGGCCCACGTAACTGAACGGTGTCGTGTAAGTGACTTTATGTCCGTTCCTGTCCCTCGATGGCTTATACGCTCTTTCTGGCCTTCCTCGAGTCTTGCTGGCCGTTGACCTTATTGTTTCCCAAACCAGCCTGTTATTGTGCGAATGGAAGTGCAGGAGATTTGGCGAGATTCAACCTGCGACAGTTTTACTCCAGGCAAAGACGGGGTCTGTCGCACCACACTACCAGGTATTTGGGCGGCGATCACGGATTGAAGGGGAGGGGCTCCCCGGTCGTTTGCCAAGACAAGGCGGGTTAGTCGGCGATAAGAGGTTGGGTTGCAAGCAGCCAGCGTCGACTGAACTGGACTGGACTGGACTGGACTGGACTTGGACGGGACCGACGGAGGGGTAATTTGTGGCCGGCGTACTCTCGCGTGCTTCGATGTCACAATGCTGACTTGGACTGAATCACTAGGAGCGAACGTGATGCCAGCTCAGGACCTGTCATGCACCGCACAAGTCTGTGTGGGGATGCAAGGTCACGAGGATGGACAGGTCTAGGCAATACTGGGATATGGAATTCTTTCTTATTGATACCTTTGGCAGGCTGATTGTGACACAACAATGAGTGTAGAAGTGATCATAGGCGAGGGAGAGGGACAAGTTGAGATGGAGGGGATCGACGTGGAAACCGGATGGTCCAGGCCAGGTCAGAACCACATCAAAGTGAGCGGAGGGGGGCGGGACGAGGAGTGTGGTGATATGATGGACAAGAGGTATCCGGAAGGGAGAAAAAGAGGGAAAGAGGGAGGGTGTGGAGAGAGGGATCAAGAGGAAGAGGGAGTGGGAGAGTGTGAGAGCGTTAGTCAGGTTAACGGATAGGTAGATAGGTAGGTAGATAGGTCAATAGATTCGAGGTAGAAGAAGACGAGGAAAGGTTGGAGTACTTTGAATCAAGGATGGATGGAGGGGAGGTCTCTCTCCTGTCTTCTCGTTCGCTCGCACTCTCCCTTAGCCTTGGGCAAGTAAGGAAGAAGAGAAGTAAGTGACAGCCCGGGAGTGGTTGGCGAACTTTAGTCGCTCTGGATTACTCTGCTAGGACAAGGACAGCCAGCCTGCGACTGAGCGGAGAGAGACGGAGAGAGGGAACATGGACGGAGACCAAATAGATGAGACCATAGACACCTATTGCAAGTAACATGTATTTTGTCAAGCAAGTCTCAGTCGGGCGTATCTACCCGCAAATAAGATGCCCAGAGCCGGAGCCAGAGCGACAGCCAAAGTTTGGACTGGTAGGTAGTTTCAAGCAGGTCGGCCCAGTAGAGAATAGGTGGTAGTGTAAGAGGCAGACAAGTTAGGTACTAAGTGAGGGGTGCGAAGAGCAAGAGCCATAGCTAGAGCCAGAGCCAGAGCGAGAGCCAGAGCGAAGGAGCAGAGTTCCCGGCCTGGGTGGGCTTGATGTAAGAACGTCTGTCTGTCTGGTACATTGCACATTACATGCCCCCATGCATACAGTAAAGTACGTCTTGTACGTACGTACGTACGTACATGCAAGGATGCCGAAAGGGCTATGAAAAGTACATGTCGTCCATCCTCAAGGGTTTCTCGCCTTTCATGCCTGGCCCTGCCTTGCTACTAGTAGTAGGACGTAGGTATGTAGTGATTGATCATTGACCGGTCCCATGAAGAGAGGGAGTCTGCCCTGGGGTCCCGGGTCCAAAAAAACAAAACAAAAAAGGCGGCGTTTACAACCACAGGGAAATGGGGCACCAAACAACATAAGTTAGGCTTTCTAGCAACTCTGGGCATGTTACTTGCCTTATCAGCAGCCGGCCGTATTGTCAGTGCCAATACGGTGCACAACTGGAACATGGCATGTTGGCTTGATGGCTAAAGTGCATGCTAAAAAATGGGTGCACATTCATTCCAAAAAGGACCGTACAGGGGAGCATGGGAATGCATGAGTGGGCGAGGAGGGGTGAGCGAGCAAGCAGCAGGACGGACGCGATGCTTGCTTTGCTTTGCTTTGGAGTTGGAATGCGCCCAAGAAAGTTGTTGGTTTTCCTTCACCCCTCCTCGACTCCAGTGCCGGTGCAAGTCCCAGTCCCCAGTGGTCATGTCCTGACTTTTTAGTCTCGTGCGTCGGTTTCGAGCCCAGCCCATCACCGAGCGGTAATGATGAGCAAATGAGAAGAAACGGAGGCGTTTGGAGGGACAGCACAAGCAGAAAAGACTGCCTGAATGGTCCGTCATACTCGTCTCGGCCAATGCAACGGAACCCATGTGACAAGAACCAAAAAAGAAGTGGAAGATAAGAGGCCAAACACACTTGTGGCTGCTGGCCCTTTTTTGCTCCACGGACCCCTCGTCTGGCCTGGTTTGGTGCATGATACGGATACTGCAAATGTATTGTGTGCCTGGCCTGAACCACCAACAGCCGAAAAGCCGTTATTAGTATTATCATCATCATCATTATCGTTATTACATGGCGACATATATAACACATCAACAGCAGCACCCGGCATGCTTCATCGCCATGGGCGAGAGGACCCCCGTTTAGGCGTCTTTTCAGGGTGTACTTGTCATTGGCTCACCGGCTACCCTCAGCTTTAGGTATTGCAAAGAGCGGGATGGGATGCCCTTGTCAACTATGAGCAACAACCAAAAAAGTGGTCTTCAGACTGGTAATCCGCATAAGCTTGCAACAGGCCGTATTCAGTTCACACCTAGTGGTGGCCATGCTTTTCCGCCATCTTTCTGCTACCTACTTGGCCGGGCTCCTTTATTCAGCCGCCCAAGGCAGGCGCATACGAGCATCCAGATTGCTGAATCCCAGGGTAGGCCGCATGCAGTTGATGGGAAACGGTGGGGGAGGAGAAATGAAGCTGCGTCGTCCCGGGTCGTCATCCTGAACCACGAAACGCTTCATCTTGATGACCCAGTCGTAGGACGGTCAGGTCATATATGAGCCGGTCCGGTCATTTCAATTTCAGGCTCGCCCAGCTAGGTCACTTGCTTCTCATTTAGTAGGACTTGGTTGTATGACTTGGGTTACGAGAAAGCAAGAGAAGTAACGACGTACGTAGTAGTACGTGTATTCAGCTCAACGGCTTAATCTGGGAGCCCCAGCAAGATTGAATGAATTGGCTAACATGGGCATCGGAAACATACCGCACCACCCTGCCGCCACCACCACCACCACATCCAAATAGCCAGAAGAGCAATGTGCTCCGGGTGGCCACCGGGCTGGTCGCTCGCCTATCGGCCACCACAAGATAACTCAGATTCTCCATTAGATCTGACTCATTCTCCATGCGACTCGTCGATTTCTTTCCTTCTTTTCTCCTCTTCCTGACAATACTTGGCAGCCTGTCTGCCTCTGCCTCCGCCTCTGCTTCTGAACCGGACTCACCGGGTTGCCTTGTGCATTGGTTTGTTGCTGAGACCGACTGACTGACTTGCGGTCTCGGACTGGAGTTTGGCTACATGTTGTGCTGGGTGACTTTCATATTTATTCCCATATGGGAGTCCGAGTCCGGAAGCTATCAGGTCAGGCAGGTGATTTGAACCAACTCTTAACTCAACTTCAGAGTCAGAGTCAAGCCGACACCGAGGAAGTAAGTACATGCGTGCGCAGGCTGCTCTTCGTTCGTTCTCAATCGGCTTCGGGTCTTATCCGATAAGGCAGAGCGACCCGGCCTGCTTGGTCTTGACGCAGTCGGGCAAATGTAAAAAACGATGCTTACCTGGCTGGACCTGGCCTGACCGTCCGTGACTCCGTGGCACCTTGACGGCCTCTACTGTGCTTTGACGTTGCGTTACGACTACGCCTCATAATAATCCAGGCCAGCGAAACTGACGAAACTTGGCATCGGGGAAAACTATTCGGAGGGGGGGTGTGTTCGTCTTTACCTCTTATGCATAAGTTCTCATCATCATGAGACTCGTTCTTTTTTTTATACTCCACCAACAAGATGCCAGCCTTGGGCGATGCCAATGCTAATTCCATCAAACGTAATACGTTACTATCACTGTAGTATTCATTCGCCAGAAGCTGCCAAGTTGAGTCGGTGCTCGAGAGTTGATTGGAGGATTCGGAAGTCGGGCCTTGTGGTTCTTGGAAGGTTTCTCGTCCATGAAACACGGCCACTGGTCAACCACTGGACTGATCGACCCCAGGGTTGACAGTATCCGTACATGTACCGACATACTTAGTTGCCTTACACACAGAAAGTTGTTATTCTAGTCAGTTATATCATCTTGGTTGGACTGGTTGATTCATGGATGTCGCAACTTCTGGCCGAGTCGGGAGGGCGCTCCTCAACAACTCTAACAAAGCAAGTGTGTGTATTTATTCGGTGGAATGTCCACCTCGTTTCGTTATATGACACAGAGTCGATCTCACTTCAGACTCTATCCTACCCCGGAACTGTCGGCATCTACAGGTCACCTATTCTCTCAATGTGTATGCAATTCGCCAACAAACACCCCAACAGCTACCGCCGCAAGCATCGTCACTTGAAATTCCATTGTCGGAGCGGGGACCGACCTGCTAACCCTGGAAGTGGGAATCAACCTAAGCATGCAATCAAGGGCCGCCGAGCAACATCCCAACCTGAACATTGTCCGACCCTACACACGAGAGAGACACACACAGCATTCCTCCCGGCCAAGATACATAGTTATTTTTGCGTCAACTTTGTTGACTAATGGACTATGAATTCCTTAAACAGCGTTTGTATTCGCTTTTTTCCCCCTTCCTTGTCTCCAAGCCACACCCACACCTCCTTGCTTGGGGAGGCAGAAATCCAGGAAAAGAAAAGAATCCCGGGCAGATGCTGCGTACAAAGGGACCCCTACACCGCATCCCTCGCTCCATCACAACCCCCGCCCTGTATCTATATGGCCATGATAACCGGCTTTGCATACCACTGATCATACGCTCTAACTCGACTGCGACCCAACGACAGCTCCTCTGGCTAACGGTAGCATCTTTCATGCGATCGAAGAGCCCCCCCCAAAATTGCAGGCTTACTTACCTGTCGCATGGCACTATGGTATCGTTGCTCTTCAACCGACCATTGCACAGGACCCGTCCATTCTGCGCCACCAGGACTACGTAAGTACCTACTCTGTGCCGTTTTCACTATTGAATTACTATATTAGCAACGTAGTCAACCGCCAGCCTTGTCGATAGTTGGAACCCTTGACCCTGCGGTCTGTCCTCAAGAGATGACATATCCCTTAACTCAAAGACCCAGTCTGGCAATTCAAGACGACTCGAGTGTGGTTGCAAATAAGGAAGTTGTGTCTCGTAATTTTCAACTGTACCAGATGATATTCCGTAATGTCCCCGGATGCCGTGTGCCATCAAATCGCTGGCGATACACTACTTGTGCGTCTTTATCTGGAGCCGTGCACTGCCAGGTCTCTTTCTCTAGCCCGTGTAATCTGTAAGCACCCCATCGAGGCTGAAAGACAGCGTGGTGGAATCAGAATCTGGAAGCATGATGAAGAAAACCACCGCGGGTGTCTCCCTAAGAAGCGATTGTCGTAGCCATAAAGAATCCCCCCCTCCCCGGTGAACAACAGACCGGCTAATGCTAGGCAGAACAACTATATTCATAACTACCACCGTTCGGGGGCTGAGGTTCTCTCTGGTGGTTATCGTTGGCTTATTCTACAGATGGCTTGGATATCTGGGCTCTCGAAGTGCAGGTATCTAGTCCATAACGAGATGAAACTACTCACCATGTTCAAGATCTATGGTATTTGCAAGTCTGCTTCTTGCTAACACACACGTAGTTGACAGAGTGCGGCTCCGAAATGGGACACCAGGCTCGACAACAAGGTGAGGAGGAAACGGGATAGTATGCAGATCGTATCTACCACATACTGTATATATGCCCCCAGAGACGACAAACTATCAGCATATCGTGCGGTTCTTTCTAGTTAGGTCAAAATGCCTCCCGGTACGTGCATCCAGGTAGGTAGATTTACGAGACTCGCCTTACGGCGTAGGCTGTCTCTACCTATTCGCTCCCTTCTCACCTAGGTATAACCAACGAACGTGTTATGGGAAACACACTCTTAATTAAATTCTGGCTATACGATACGCATGTAGACTTGGACATGTGAAGAGGGATTGATGTCGGCGCTCTGCCTCACGGAGATGTAGCTCTCGGCTCTCTTACCTCCCTCGCAACCGATGCTGTTGCCGCCCATAAAGACGCGGTACACTTGGCTAGCTCGCCCACTTCCCCCGTTAATGACATTGATACTTGCTGGGGAGACCCAATCGGCAATAGGACACTGCCGGGAAGACGAAAAATAAGCGCCTTACAACCATAAGCCCCAGTGGCATGATGACAGAGAAAAGTCTTCAGAAGGCCTTCGACGGCTACCTCATAATCGCAGTCACCCATCACTCATGAGATTATGTAACTACACACCTCTCGCCCTCACCTCTTCCTGCAGTATCGGGAGTAATCATGTGGTATCAACAAAGGCATACAACACATAGCAACGGCCCAGTCTAATGTGGAGAAGGCGCCCAGCCAGGCAGGGTGGTCGTCTTTCTGCTACAGCACTCACTCGTCTGACTAGCTTCCCCTAAGGGGGGCGTTGCTCCGAATGTATCGTAATGTTGTTCTCGTTTCTCATGCTTATTTCCTAACCACGATGCTCTACTTGACATGATCAAACCCTGGACCGCAAGGGGGCACCGTGGGCCTTGTTCTGGCTTTCATTCGTTACAAACGATACACGAGCCCCCCAGTATCTATAGCCGCGTCGTCCGACCTTAAGAATGGACCGCCCCATAGGGCGCATACAAGCTGCCCAAGTCTGTTTCTTCATTCATTTACTTCTTGATGAGTTTGTACTTGCCGCCAGCGAGCTCCAACTCGCCATCCGCGATCTTGTCGCCGAGGAACTCCTGCAGCTCCTCATTGCTCCAGGGAAACCCGTCGGCAATGAGCATCTTCATCATCATGGCGATCTGGCCCAGCGGCATGGCCGGGCTCGAGTTTGTCAGCATGCCCACGATGAACTGCCAGTACACCTGCCGCTTCTCCTTCTCCTTGTCGCTCATGCCGCTCGGCTTGGCCTTGCGCGGCGTCGGGGCGGCCGCGTGGGAGCCCCTGGCGCCCGCCGACGAGGCTTTGTTCTCGGACGCCAGCTGCTGCTCGGCGGGCTCCAGCCGCTCCATCACCTCGTACTCGTCGCTAGGGAGCTTGCGGAGCACCTGCTTCCTCTCCCAAAACCGGAGAGCGGCGGCGAGGAGGTCCTCGTCTATCTGCAGATGCATCCACAGATCCTCGAAAGTCCAGCTTGGACTTCTCCCACTGACAGCATGCTCACTAAAGGCACTGATGACAGCGGCTTCGTATGTCTGGACCTCTTCGCTGATGGTGCGATCTTCGAGCTCCAGTTCCACCTTGGCCTGGCCCAGGTGGTTGAGCCATTTGAGGGTACGTGTGGGCTTCAGGTGCTGGAAGATGGTCTCGTACATCTTCTGCATGTCCACAATGTCTTCGGGCACCACGAAACGCTCCTCGCCCATATCGGGCCAATACAGCCGCGAGAGGATCTTGGTATGGATCGTCCAATCATGCCTGACCTTGTCAGGATGGTTGACCGCGCCTCGGTGTATGACCCCGTCGAGTCTCTTGGAGTCCTGAATGTCCTTGATCATTACGTCACATGCTTGCAGCGACGACTCGCCAAAGCGCTTCTTGAGCAAGTCTAGGACCACGACTTCTTGCTCGAAGCCCACCTGGTCGGAGAGGAGCCGTTCGCCAATGATGTTCTGAAATTCCTTGATGAAGACCTCCGGCGAGCCCAATGCACCAATGAGCGTGCCGATAACATCTTCCGATTTACGTCGCTTGTAATTCAACCCAGCATCTATGGGTGGCGGAACCCAACTAAGGTCATCCCATTCGTCATCTTGACGCTCGCTGCGGCTTTGATTTGGATCATGAAGCAACTCTACCAACTCGACAAGCTTAACCGTGCGTGCTTCTGCTAAGGTTTCCTTGGGGCTCGAGAGCAGACTTGTGACAATGATGCGCACAGTGTCTTCCCGAGTGCATAGGTAAAGTTGGAGGGAGTAAGCTACGCGATCCAGCAGCACTCTAGAGTGATCCAGCTTCTGGAAAGTCCTGATCATGGAAATGTACGTGCGTAAAATGTCAAGCGTGGACCGGCCCGGATGCAACAGACGCTTCTGTAGTGCGCAAGAGAAGGCATCTGTCAGCTGGAGACGCCTTCGCGGGGTGGTGACAGCGTATCGCAGATCTTCTACACCCCCCTCGCTGTCTGGCCAGTTCATGACGATGTCAAAGAGTTCGGTGATTCGCAATGCCGCCAGTCGGCCAATGGCGATTTCTTTCCACTTTTCGACATCGGTCCAAGAGACTTGCACATTGCCCAGTTGATTGGTGACTTCGACAGCTAGCCTAGCATAGCGATCTTCTATCCAGGCCATCAGTTGCTCTACACAGCGTGGTCTAGGGTGCACCGCATATGCGTCTGTGCTCTTCTCCCACACGCCTGCGAACGACTTGTACAGATAGGTAATCATCAACTCGTTGAGTATCTCGGCAAAGAGAATCTGGAACCTCTCGCCAGCTAGTCCGATTTTGTAGAGGGATTCCACAAGCTGTAGCACTTCTCGTCTTGCCTCCTCCACTGCGGCCGACCCCTGGACCCCTTGTTGCTGGGCCTTTGGCGTCCCGTCAACTCCGAGCACCGTAGCCATCAATCGCCCCAGAACAGACCTCAGGGCTGCCACGAGTGGGTTGGACACCGAGTTGCCCACGATTGCGTGGAGGTCGCAGCGGAACTTTGAGAGGGCGGTGTCCGCGGCGTCGTGCTCCATGCCGCGCAGGACGAGGGTCAGTCCGAATACGTACTGCCTGTGCGCAGCTTCCAGAGTCCGCATGCTTCCGAGGAGCACCTGGGTCTGGTCCGCGTGGCTGTCGCAGATGGAAAGCAGCGGCACAACATGGTTGACGAAGTGCAGCCTCACCTGCTGCGTGTGCCAGGAGAGGATGTCCTCGGTGTGCGTTGCTAGGGGCAGGCGCCCGGCCGGGTCGAGGATGTCGTGCAGCGCACTCATGAACAAGCCGTCATCATCGTCACTATCTTGCGGGCTCGGCAAAGGCCCGAAGGAATCCTCGGCTGTCACAGATGGTGGAAGGGCGATGCGTGAAGTTACGGCGTGCCAGGAGCGGTCAAAGCGCGTCTGGTCACTCGCATGGGGATTGTCCGGAGAGAAGGGCAAACGCGGCTCCTGGGAAGAGGGCACATGGGCGTGCTTCTGCGGAGTGGATGCCAGCGGCCCCCCAAAAGACTGTCCGGGCTCCCAGTATCCGAGGGATGGAGTGGATGTAGGTGTTGGCTGCGAGAAGCTCGTGTGGAAGACTGACTGGAATACGCGGCGCTTGGCCGCGTTCCATTTGGTGTCTGCCATTTATGTTTTCCGGCCAAGAGTGTTGCGAGGCAGCCAACACATCATGAAGATGTCGGCAAGTAGTCCCGGGGTTTTAGCGGAAACTTCTTGCGTTTAATTATTTGGGTTTCGCCTTCTTCCTCTCCTTTCACCTGTGCACAATACAATGCTCAAGGCTTGTCGTCGGCGTTTAGATGTCGATGCTTCAATCTTGCTCACTGAAGCGTTGTTGTTGGGGCGACCATTTTGGGCAAGCGGTGAATGACCGGTTACTGCGTCAATCTAGCGCCGCTTGTCCGCGCGCGTCTATTAGCCCAGGCCATCTCCATTCCACGCGGCAATTAAACGAGTACTTAAGGAGTACTACCTATGTACCTACTTAGTAGATCCGGCTCGATGGAGCCTGCAAACCGACATGACTTAACTGCTTAGCATACCAGAATTGAACAAACTCCTTTTCAATACCGTGAAAGCCGCCGAATGGGATGATCTTCATCATTATACACGGCACAGTTGATTGACAATCTCGGCGTTGAGCAGTCCCGGCGGCACAGGGGAGCGCGTCTACAGTACCTTCCAGAGTGGGCCGGCCTATGGTCTGAGCTCAAGTTTACTTTTCTGCTAGCTCCAGGGCAGGCTGCAGCTTTCGAAGCACTCCACCGGTTGGATGAATCCGGCGTGCCGGTAGACCCGATGGAATGGTGCATGGGACGGTGGGATAAAGGCAAAATATATTGGGGGGGAGACCTTGCTGCTGGGTACGCTGTATGTACTCCCGGGTACTTCGTGCTGAGAGAAGGATCCTTGACCGGAAGGGGAGGGTTCACTTTACCCCGAGCTTTCCACAAAGGACCCCCGCCGCTGCTTCAGCCCAAGACATCAATACCAGCAGCTGTGATCGGGTAGGGCTGCTTACCGTGCTACATGTCAACTGATGTCAAATTGAATTAGATGTTTCTTATTCGATGCTATACATACATATATGTAGATTCTGCTTACTGTATGCATATCCCAAGTAAGTCGGCTCTGGCTTATCGATCGCAGCTGGACGTTTTTTTTATATTCCATTCCACTGTCCCACTCGCAGGGCTCAGCGCCACTACTGTACAAGTACCACCAGGTTAGCTAACCTAATTTTGTTGGCTTGTCGCAATGCGGACAAAGTCCCTGTTCAGCCCCACGCATAAGGTATAGGGCAGGGGAAGAGCGAACGGGAAGTTACGGGAATTGGGGACATCCACCGTTCGATGCCCTTCATATCAAAGGGGGCTATTATCCAAGTTAGGTAATCATACTACTTGGGAGAAGCTTCTTCTTTCGGACCCGAGAGCTAAGCCTAACTGCAGGGCAAAGGTTCGAGACTATGTAGATATCTAGGAAGTAAGGAAGAACGTACGTAATCCATTCCAGGGCTTTAGCTTACTTCTCCTAGATGTGTTAGGGGAGAAGAGGGTGTATTCTCGGTGGGTAGGTAGGCAGGTATACTTAAGACAACCGCAATTCAGTGGGTAACCTCAAATGGGGTCGCCCGCTATGCCTTCTCATCTGGTCCAATAGATAAGGGCTATATAACACTAGAAAAGGCAATTCGCGAATTAGGTGGTTACACATGCCGTTCGTCATACAATAAAGTAGGTTACGTGTTGCCATGACCTGATCATGCGGTGTATTTCTTCTTCTCGATCTGGATACGGTACAACCATGCGTCACGGTGGTGGCTGTTACCCGTCATCCACCGACTAGATCATCAATACCAGCATGTAACGCGCCTGCGGAAGGACTGTCGACCAGTCGGTGCAAATTGGGTGAATCATGTTGCTCTTTCGAGCAGCGCAACGAGCGCTGTTAAATCTCCGATGGGGCGATTTTGATTGGTTGTGCTCTCTTCGGAGCAACAGTTGCTTATTTCGGTGGGATGTGTGACCAGGCACCAGGTCGATGGGATGGACGGACGAGGTACGGCTATGGTACGGGGGAGTAGCCGACCTGGACCCAGCTTGTTGGTAAGCGCAAGGACGGATACTCGTCGTGAAACCGCTCTTGTAGTATACTAATCCTTGGATCCGTATAAGTGAAGATCGGATTGTAAAAGAAATGCAAAAGGAAACCTTATTGTGCCTTCAGTTCCGCTCCCACCTGCCCACGGGATGGATACATTTGTTCTTCAAGGAAGACCCATGGAAATACTTATGTTTATATCACGTAGTGTGTTCTTGCCTCCCGGTTAAGCTTCTCTCGCAGATGCATTAGACGTAAAGGATGAGTGAAGTGACTCCATGGCCTAACATAGTCCACCTACCAAGCTGGATCGGCGGCATGGTCAACGTCACGAGTAGTAGGCGGAGTGCAAGCTGAGAAATGTGGAAGACCCGTCCCGACCCCACAGCACAGCATCCGACAAGGACAGGGATGGGAGGCTTCCACAGGTAGCAGGTACTTACGTCGTAGATCGCTCGCTTACTTACTAGGCTTGTCGTCGCCATGCCGCGACTCTTACTGTACTGTACTGTATCGAGAGTATCTGCAATTTTGTGGCTTGTGGTACAGAAAGCCAGGCGGAAGCTACTGTAAGATCGATCACAGCACCCTCATCCGTCATGGCGCCCGACTCTGTGTCATTCTGTCTTGCGTTGCCGATGAATGGCCAATGAACGAGAGCATCTTCTCCACTCGGAGGGTCCTTGCCGTTGCTGGGCACAAACTAGCCCATCATCGTGACAGTGACAGGTCCGCGCTCCTCCCGTTCCGTCTGGTTCGGTAAGGCTGGATAACGGAGGAACGCTCCTAATTGGATGCAGAGCCGAACGACATCCGATCTCGCACAAGCCCTGGAGTTTGACCTCAGGTCCGACTCATGTCGCGATCGTGTTCTTCCACTCGTGCCACTCGTGGACAGTGTGCGCTCACAGAATCATCATTGGCAAATGGGTGAGGTTATCAGCACTAAATTAAGTCAGTACATACCGAAACGCAATTGGCTCCTGGTTTTCAGCTTCCAGTTAACTCCGCAGTGTGGCATAGATGTGCTTATCTTGCCTGAGTACATACGCATACGACAACGGCAGCCAGCAAATGACGCCAGGACTAAACTTACACAAACGGACCGTCGGTGCCGATGCTATTCGAAGATGTTGGGGTCGCAAAATCACGCACGAGAGCCCCATCTCTCTTCCAACACGCCATGTTGTGTCACGTCGGTGGTGTCGACTGCTCTACTTTTGAAAATAACAGACGCTTCGCCATCGCCAACAGCGACAACAAGAATAAGCATGGAGCAGCCCTCTCCAGTGAAGATGCATTGATTTGGCGTCGAAGCGAAATTGCACTCTACTCATCATGGTGACAATGGTGAGAGGGTTGGTTACCTTTGGCGGCTGATCAGGAAAGAGTTAAAAAGGGTATACGGTGCTTACACGAGCGCGGAGATAGGCCACAGCTCCGTCACTCCCAGGCCAGCCCTGCTCTGAGATGAGAAGCCGTACCCGTATGCGTCGTTGAGGGCGGGAATAAGAGCTGGATTGTGCATACCATCTGAGTAGTTCATGCTTGTGGGCACACCATCGGTTGTGCCACAACATTCGTCCCACGTGGCCGAACCCCCTGAATCCCGCCTTTTTCCTCCAAAGGGGCCCCCAAAGCTGACTGGTGGGATAAGCTGGCTGTGAGGGCTACTTTGAGGTACATTTGCCTTGTTCGCTATGGGTAACGTAAGGTAAGACGAACTGTGTCTCGTGCAGTTCGGAGACCTTGTTTACGCTTATGGCGTGCGTGCGTGTGTTAGAGGGATGTGGTACAAAGCCGTATGGCCCGAACGGATTGTGCTGGGAGGAAAGATGGCCTCCTCTACTGCAATTTGTCAGCTGACGAGCTTTTCGGTCTGAGGCTACCAGCACAGTTCCTCCGGCGATGACCAATCGTCTGTGAGCGATTGCGAGCTCCAGATGCCGCCCCTGCCGCATGGAGATGCTTGAACAGGTGGCGGGTTACTGGTACAACAAGACGGTCGGGGTTTGAGCTATTCTATCCGCAGTTGCCGGAAGTAATGCCAGAACAATCAGGTTGGGTTGAGAAGAAGTATCGGTCCAGGGCCGATCCGAAGATTACCCTATTCGGCAATCGAGCAGATCAACCTTGAATCCTCAACTGTCAACTGGCAGTATATTCCACCGTACTCGGCATTGAGTTTCGCCGGATCTCGCCAATACGTCGATCCGACGAGTGGATGAATGCACGGAACAAATAATAACAATACATCTGACATTGTTCCCAGCGTGCGGGGTATACATCCATACCCTGACTGGCCTGGAAACACGAGGTGGCAGGGTAGAGTATGCAAGCCAGATGCGTGCTCTTTCTATCGTGGTCTAATCAAGTGAGAGTTAGCAGGATTGCAGGGAAACTTACCAACGGCGACGTTTCTTTTTTGCTCCTGGAATAGAACTTGGCGATCCAATCTGGAGAAGGCAGCCACTTGTATGGAAGAGCTTGTTAAGACAGACGGAATTATGGTTCGTCCCACGTGAGCACTGCATCTTCTGCCAACAGGGTCAGCATGCGCTACACCCTCCCTCCTCCTTCCAGTGGTTTCCCACGTGCCCTGCTGTAGGTAAGACGAGTATTGGAAGTTTCCATGCAGATTCCTTGCCCCTCTCCGAACAGACCTGGAAGCTCTGACAAGCAGCTTTGGCCGTTCAGCACATGTACTACTCCCAAATCTTTCCGTAGTAAGTATGCCGATATATGTACATAGTCTAATGCAGTCTACATTCAATCAATAGCAGGGGAGATAAGCTGCAGTTGTTTCCTGTTTGACGCCATCCAATCACCTACCGTCTTCTGTGTCCCAGCACGACTGAGCCAGTACTTGCTCGAGTACAATGTACAATAAGCGATGGTGGTCGCCGATTTCAACAAGCCTTCAGCATGGGGTGACGGCTGGTACCTTGGGGTATATCGTCATAGCTCATGATCTACATATGTAAGCAAGGTAAGTAAGTACCTCCTCACGGGAGACGGTGCTAGTCACAATGCATCGATATGCATTGGTGCATGTACATGTAGGTAGGTAGGTCTTGGCTGAACCGGTCTGTCTGTCTGTTACTGGCCACTCCATCTTACCTGCGCAGCCTGGGGTCTTCAGCTTCACCAAGGTCGAGCCGTTGCAGTTAAAATATGGGGCGTTAGCGGACATGCATCTCCATGCCAATCTTTCTGATGCTATGACCAAGTGGAATGATCCGGCTCGGAGGAAATGTTTCTATTTTGAGAGTTTAACGTACGGCGTAATGATCGACTAAAAAGATGGCTGTGCAGTGCAGAAAACCGATGGACGGCGGGGTTGGACGGAAACGGACAAGATCCATTTGATGGAAAGAAAATCGTTAACGGGAAGGAAGCCATGCCCTGCATGATCTGCTTCTTGGCAGAAAAACAAGGGATTGGAGATTGGGTGGTGGTGTGCGTGGGTGCAATTCGGGAATATGGATGCTTGGAAAACGAGCAGGAAATCAAGAGAAGATGGAAGTTTCATCCATGATGAAACGGGGCTGTTTGGTGGTTGCTGAAGGCTTGAAGCCTCCCGGGCCTCTGTCGAATGGTGTTGGGGTCATCAATCTGACGGGTGTATAGTAACCCTCCACGTACCTAACGTACTCCAAATCATACCGGCCTGCGCTATTGCTGCCCATGATGTCTGCATGTAACGAAGAGCTGTCCCGACCACTCACCTCGAATGCCCGCCCACCCTCCTTCGCTCTTCGGACCCCGGTCCCACGTGTGTTGCCCGGTCGTTCATGTTCATGTCTTTCTTGTCTTGTCCACCTTCCGTCTGTGGTCCAAGTGCTTCCTTCGCATTGCTCCGACTCTTTCTTCTTCCAATGTCTCTCCCACCACCTATGACATAGCACACACACCCACACGCCGCTGTGCCGCCTCTTAGGATGAGCCGATCGTGGCTGTCATGTTTGAGATTTGCAGCATGCCTATTTTGAGAAGATTGCGATGTGGTTTTCTTACTCCACAATGCATCACCGACCTACGGGTCAAGATGCGCGATCAATTGCATCAGACTAAACTTTTAGTTATGTGCTTGCTTACATACGACTATACGACTATACGACTATCCGACACGGTGGTCAGGTCGAGAAACGCAAACCCACCCAAGTCCGGCCTGCCCCGGCGTACCTAACGAGTGCTGGTGTGGTGTGGTACCAACAAGTACGTCTCACAGGGAGAAATGTCTGTGTGCCTCTGCGTGTGCGTGTGTGCGCGTGTGCCTGACCTGGTCGGATGACATAAGTCTCTCTGAAACTGCAGTTGAGCCATCTGCTCGAGCGAGCACGTTTTAGGGTGACAATACTAGCGGATGAAGTCCAGAGCTCCTGCAAGTGGCCGTTTAAGCGACGGGCCAGTATCCATTGCCTTGGAAACCCCAGTGCCGAAAACAGCCTTTTGCCGGCGCGACGTCACAGCTGAATGTATGTACTTACCTAGTCAGTACCTGGAAATACAGCCGCGATATTGTCGCTATCTTTGCACAAGTTAACAATAGCAGTTTTGGAACAACGTGGTTTGAATTTGGTGGCCGAAATCTCCGATTTAGATCGCATCTCCTTTTCAATCCAATCAGGAGAAGCAGAAAATGTACTCTAACAGCGTTCTAATATACAGTTGAAAACTTCGAGAAGCGTAGTCCAAAAACTCAAAATAAAGTGCTTGCTGAAAAAAGAATGCAAAAGCAGACGAGAACAAAAAGGGGCGGAAAACGAGCTTCGCCCTCTGGAAAAAGGGGGTATATGGTAACTGACGCCCATGCCAACCTGGCTTTCCTCCATCGACTTCGAATCCCCTATATACTGAAAACGTATATCCATAGATGCCTCCGTACAATGCCCTTCCATCAACCGTTTCGGCTGTTGCGCACAAACGCGCCCAAAAAGCAATTTTCTAAGCCACAAACTCCTGCTAAAGTACATGGTCACGCGTAAACGATCGTATAGGTGAAACAAAAGGGAAAAGTAGTGCAGTCAGCGACTACTACGAGTTTCGGCGTTGCTTGCATTTATCGTGAGCGAGGTGGCCGTTTCTTGCTGTCGTCCGCGTAAATTCAGCCCCGCAATTCGGGCACACTGCCTTGGCTGCCTGGCCTGACTTCTCGCGTTGGTGACGGAGCAGATTGCTGAAGGTGGAAAATTGTCGACCGTTGCACCCGTGCTCCCAGCACTGAGGCTTGGGCCGGCTCTGGACAACTCGTACATGACCTTCGTGGTTTGGACTGCTCCCAGACGACAGGACATGAGGCACTGGGTAAAGCTGCATATGACTATCGTGCATCGAAGAGGACCGCGCAGTTCTATAAGAAACATATTAGGAACCCGGTCTAAAATAGGAGGCGTGCAGTCGTCTTACTCATAGTGCGAATTCGCGGAGTGGCTTGATGACGCCTGGGGATACGCAGAGGAATAATCCATGTTCATGTATGCATTAGACGGTCTAGTAGCCATTGTTAGTCCCCCAAACAGATACTTTCCGTATCTCGTGGATTACTTACAAAGAAGAGAAGTTGCCAGAAAACATAGAGTGACTCGGTTCCGGCAGAGGCGAAGAATAAGATGGTATATAGCCTGTTCCGGAAACTGTGGTAACTGGCTCAGCCAACAGAGAGATCTGAGATGACGAGGTCGTGTAGACAGGCAGCGCGGATGATGGCGGAAATTCGTTCATCGACACCGGGGGGGAATGCGAGCTGTAGGAGCTGCTCATACCGCGGCGGGCTCGAAGCGAGGCCTTCGAGTCACGGCGGGCTAGATCTCGCTGTCTCTTCAGTTCGCGCTGCTCTGGTGTTAAGGTTCCACGGGATGGGCTGGCTGTGACAGATCTTGACGTGCTGGGTGGAGTCAAACTGGCATCGGAACCATGGCTGACGGACCCCAGGCCATGGCCGAGAAGGTCTGCCCCCGAGTCCATGCCTTGAGTTGGGTCAGCAGACTATGGGCACTAAATTGGCTGTTTTACTCACCAGGCCAAGTGTAGGAACTGCGCGGGACCCCCATCTCGAATCTCGAGTCGTAGTGGAGTGCAACAGTACTCATATCCGCGGTGGTTGAGCGTGATGGATGTGGTGGAGAGGTATCGTGCTCTGGAGCGGGATGGACGCGCAACGAAGGAGCACAACTAAACCGGGGCTGTCCCTCTATATCTCCAGAGAATTCGAGATAATATGAGGAAGGGAGAGAGGGTGGACGGGAAGATACTGAAGAAGGTGCGGAGTAGTGGGAGGCCGGACTTATACGGTCTTCCGGGTGGGCCCTGCGGGATGTTACTGGTCGATCGAAGTCGAACAGCAAGTTGCCAGGGGTAATCGAAGGTGTCAAGTTGTTGTGCGAGCCGTCCACTGAAGAGGAGGGAATTCTTGTGAGTCTGGAGCTAGAGGTATGTAAGTGTAAGTCCTCATCACCGAGTTGATCCTGACGAGACGGGTCCATTGGATGAACGATAACGACGGGATGGTCGAGGTGAAGTTCACGTACACAGTATCTGATGACGGCGTCTTCCGTCTTTCCAAAAAGCGAGACCACTAGAAAAAAGGGCGACGGCAGAGGAGGCGTTCTTACAAGACTTATAAAGGATGGAGCGTCGAGTGGCTGGATGAAGATGAGGCTCCAATGATGATAGACTGGAAAGTGTTCAAGAGCTATCTTTGGTCATCGTAGTCTTTAAGTGTCCCTCAGCCTCTACGATGGAACTGGCAGGGCATTTGATGCTTATGAACTGATTCGAGGCAGTAGTACTTGCGTGGTGGAGCACAGCACAGGACTAGCAGTGCTTGAACCTTGGGTCTGGTAGGTATCGCGCGCCGCACGAGGAAGAAGAAGAAGACTCGGGCTTAGCGCAAATGTACCATGGGGTACCTGACAGGGATGGGCAGAAATCGAATCCACCCCGAATAGCAGACCTTTGGATCGGAAGGTACAGAGTACGAAAGAGAGCAGAGTCACCTAAGTGACCGGGGGGGTGGGTACACGTTCGACGGGTTGGCGAGAGAGGCGTGTGCCTCGTAATTGCTGATGAAGGGGGGGGTGGCGTATAGACGTGCCCCTGCCTGCGCCCTAGTGCCAGCCTAGCAAGACTAAGCATGGGCAGAGCATAGCTACCTCCCTACACAACGGTACGCTGGTGGCGGGATGGCTTTGAGGATCAATAGGCTCCAGCATTCGGTTTCGACCAGGTCCCGAAAGTCCCGTGTAGTCACCAGCCTAGCCATTATGCTTGCTCGCGCTTTGCCTGTTCCTAAGCCTGACATGGAGTGAAAGGTTCAGACTTGGCCACTTACACACAACTATAACCGGCAGTCGACGAGGCCGCGGTGGTTCACGCGAGGCAGTTCGCACACTAAAGGCAGGGCCCAGCGTATAGAGTAAAAGCCAAAGGGGGAAGTACGGCAAAAGTTGAAGGTAGTCAATCCGGGTCAGCAGACAGGGCATTTGCAGGTATGAAATTCAGAATGGACCCTGACGATGCCGCACTGCAGGCCTGAACCAAGCGAGCGGCGGCATTTCGACCACTTTTTCGAATGACCTTCTAGAATAGGCTACTCTGGCACAAGTTATAGCCATGCATAATGTTGCATCGGGATTGTCAGAGAAATAAAAGAGCGGCAGAGCCCTGCTGGCGGGCGGTGGTTACAGCGTCTACAGGCTCTCGCTCTCCCTCAGTGGGTGAAGATGAGACACCAGCCCATTCACCTTGACGGCCAGCCAAGTTTAATGACCACAGACAAATCAAATCTTTGATCTTTGGGGGGTGGTTGTTGGTGTGGGTGGGTGCAAACGTGTGTGTGTGCGGTACGTGGGTGAGAGCGAGCGTGTGTGTGCCCGTCCGAGGAGGTGTGTAAGAGAGAGAGAGAGAGAGAGAGAGAGAGTCAGAGGGGCATTGAAGGCCCATCGAAGAAGTCGTCTAGGAATGATTGCAGGAAAGGACACAGGCCCTTTATTAGAAGGATCCGAATCCCAGCCCCTTGGGTTGCTGTCAAGCCACTAGCCCATTTGTGGTCTCGTCTACGGCGGCAATAGGCGCCTGGGCGCGGGCAGAAAATGGTGTGGAACGTCAACGTCAAGCGCAGTGCTGATCGTTGTCTTTTGCCTGCCTAGCCGCAGGAGGGCTGCTAGGAGGGCGACCGGGGAGTTCAGTCAAGGCGGTTTTCTTTGGTCAGTCTCCAGCCAGAGGGGGGGTCAGCCAGGGTACCAGGCGACGAATCCAGACGAAGATGGGTTAGAGCAATAGCACCACCATCACCACCACTACCACCACCATCCCATCCGCGCAAGAACTCCATCATGTAGGTATGCAGCTAGAGCTGGAAACTCCGTACCCATGCAATGCAACACTTCAAGGCCCTTTTGCCTTTCGCCTTCTTCTCCGTCTCTTCTCTCTCCCCATGTATAACTTCTGGACGCATGTTCCAGCCCACACCACCAATATTGGGAGTCGCTACGGCAGGCAGGAAACATCAAACGGAAGTGAAAGAAGCGTCCGTGCTCTGGACAAATCTATGTATAATTCATCGTAGGGGAAGCCCGACATACTTTCCCTGCCACCCAGCCCTCTTCAGCTCTACATTCAGCTCAACTGGCTGTATATGTGCGCCCACACGGATAGGTAAGTAGGCATTGGATGATTAGCATTATCGAATAGTGCTTCCCTTAACCTAGCAATTTCTATACTTCCAACGTTAAGAGAGAGAGAGGGAGCATGGACGTTATGGGGGGGGTGTGGGGGCTTTGTAGCCAAGCTAACCTTACAAAGTACCCGGCCTGACTGCAACTGCACTGTTCTTTCCAACTTAACTTACATTACTAGATTTTAAGTGCCTTTTTTTTTTTTACGTTAGCGCATCCCGCCTGCTCTCCAATTAGAACGCCCTTTTTCTATGCAAACGGTACCGACACAACATTGAACGTGCCTTCTGATTTTGCTTACGCTACACACTCAACAGTCCGCCCAGAACACGAATACCTGAACTTATTTCGAGATATGGCCCATTTTGGGTACGGGCCCGGCGTAGCAGCAGTGCCCACTGACAAATTGCTAAGCTACCTGCGTATTACTAAGAAGCCAATTTCAGCAACAAGATTCTACTTTTACTTCCGGTACGGCGGTAGATACGGAATCTTTCCCCTCGGCTTACGTTCACTTCGATTCGACCGATGTGTGCGGGAGAGAGCTGGAGAGAGCTGGAGAGGGCTGGAGAGGGTTGGAGAGACTAGGCAGAGAGGTAGGGACGGGAAGTACCTCGAGATAACGCCCATTCTATTGGTCTGGAGGACTGGCTTGCATGCACATGGAGGTTCTGACGTCCAGCAACCATTCTTACCCACGTACGGAGGTCGCCTTCAAAAGTCTGTTCGCCCCCCCCCCCCCTCCCCCCTTTGTCGCCAAGACTGTCCCGTCAGCTGGCAAGCCGTCGTATACGCGATGCTGTATCCGGGATACCGTTTTGAATAGTTTATCCCCTAAACGTATAATTTTGATTGGGTCACTAATCCCTGTCCTGCTCCGTTTAAGCACGTTAACTTTTACGGTATAGCGACAGCTGGTTAGCAGCTGTGCCAGGAAACTTGGCGACAAGGGGGGGGCGAACAGACTTTTGAAGGCGACCTCCGTATTGCCATCCCTGATCTTCTTGTCGAAGATCCCTTTATTGCTGGCTGGCTGGTTGGCTTACTTAGCGACGACCGGTTGTTTGCACGCGTCTCTTCATGATGTCTGGCAGTGCTATCGCTGTTCCTATACGTCGGGGTGAATATCTTGTATACTGGTTGCCTTGATTGGCACAGCTGCGGTGTCATGCATTGTTATTGTTCATGCCGGCTTGAACTTCAGGGATTCCTTTGAACAACGATAGGTCAGTTACACTATCACACCACTGCTCATGCAAGCCCTGAGGGAGGAGATTGCTGCAGGTCCAGCTCCAGCCAGAGAACGAGAGAATCGCCCCTTCGCCCTTCACAACGACGACCAGTCAATGCTCAAAGCATCTGCGGCTTAGGGTGTATCTGTTTTTGGCACCTATCTTCAGCCGCATCGGGCCATGGAATCTCTAACTTTATCGTTCACCGTTATATCCCCGTGAAAAGCAAAGCGCTTTCCTGAGCCAGGCCCAGTAGGCTGATGGCTACTGTGCCGCAAGCCAAATCATCCTCTCTGCCTTTATCATGCCAGCTCATAGCAGCCTCGAGCTACCAGGCGGAGATTGCAGCCGCTATGTTTCATCTCAAGCCGGCTGGAAGACTACCTCGAGCGCTTGCCTGGGCGCATCCTTTGGAGCCTATGGATGTAAGGCGACACCAGCTTATGTAACTTCACGCATGCTCGGGGATGAGTATGTGACTTCGAGTGGCAAAGGACCAGTATACAAGATCCGGGAGCATTTTGCTTGTTTTCCAGTCCAAGCTGCAGTGCAGCCACAGTCAACCAGCGGACGGTTGCTGTGATCGGAAATGCTAACTGTCTACAGCTAGGACGAGCGTGTGGCCATTTTGATCACCCTGCGGTAGTCTTTGCTCTCTTTGAGACTACAGAATCTTGTTACAAAGCAAGTTTTGCCGGGGGAGCTGCTGCAGTGAGAACACATTAAGTACCTACTTATGTATGCTCGCGATCCACGGCAAGAGATGACTGGGTATGCAATGACGATGCAAGATTTTATCCAAGGAGAAAACCACCTTGTGAAACATGTCAGCCAGCCAGTATACACGACAAACGAGCAGGCACACACATACACTTGGGTCAGATTAGGGGGATATCTAATCCCCCCCCCCCCTTTGATGCACAAGGCTGCATTGGTTATGCCCCAAAAGAGTATATTGGAGCCGAATCGCCAACGAGAAATAATGCTATCGAACCATCAACAGGAAACACTATGAATGATTGCTAGAGATGGTCGGGTAGGTTTGCAGTAGCAGCTGGTTGCACATCTCAATCGTGGCCTCAGCTAATCCGATTCGCACAACCAGACGAGGCCACGGAGGCACAGCCTTCAACGACGGGACCCTCGGGATTCCATGAAACAGTATGCCTCAACTCGCAGCTTCGCACTCATCGTCGCCATTTTCGGCGAGCTGGCGACTGTGCCGCATCGTTGCTTGGAGGGAAAACAAGGATCCTCTGTAAGTCGCTGCTAGTCCGGTGGATGCCCTCGTTTATTAGCAGCATCATATTGGCTGCCATCGAGACTAGTCTGGTGTGTGGGCTGCCCAGCGCAATCCAGGATACTTCTTATTCGCGGATGATAGCCGTGACTTTTTTCCCTGCTATATGCTCTTCTTTTCTCCTTCACCTCTTTCCCTCTAGATCTTGTTGAGAAGCGGTTCCAAGGGACACAGGCGACGGTGGGTGAGAAGTACTAATTGTACACACATGTAGATCAATTGGTGATAGGTCGGATCAGCCATGGGTGCATCTTTGTTTGGTACTGCAAGGCAGGCTGAAACGTCCCGATCTAACGGTAACTAGCTGACTGACTCTGACTGTTCTGGGTAAATGATGACAGCCGTGAACAAGGCATATTGTGGAGGGGACCATGTTCGGAGCCGGTCTATCCTTGTCAGCCTGCTGCTGTCCTATCAAGACAAGAGGTATGATTTGCGTGCAGCATATGCGCGTAGCTTATAGGGCCTACCTACATGCCACTACGACCATGACCATGACCATGAACACTACTAACCACCACCCACCCACACACACCTGAGGAGATTCGAGAAAGTCCCCTGCAGTCGTACTGCCAAGGATGGAGAAGGAGTTGAGGTTACACTCCCACGTTGAGCTTCCGGCCAATGCCGTCCGTCCTATGTTGTCAGATGGTGGAATCACGTAGTACCGCAAGTACATGCTCTATAACTCTCGGCCTAGATGTGAAACCTTGAGAGTATACGCCTGATCGTAGGCCTCTTGTACTGTGCTGTGCAAAGTATACGGTTACATATATATCATATCGGGTATTCAGTTGCATTTCGCCAAGTAGGCGATCATTGGCCTATAGGTACGGTACTGTTTATATGTACCCAAGGTACTGCGGCACGTGCTGCTGCTCTGGTACTCGCATTTCGCGGCTGTTGGTTCATCACGTACTTCCCTACCTACATTTGACGGCAATGCCGTCGAGGGAGGTGATATGGGCATCAGGCGGCGTTTGATCCTGCTTTCTGCCTCCAACGGCTTTTGTTTGCACTGAGGAGATAGCCGCGCTTCCCCCGACTGGATGAACAACCGCTGGTTGCACACGCCACCACCATCTTGACTACACACTGATGCCAGGGGTCCACTGTTAGCTTCACCGACACTTCTGGGATAATACCGAGCTGGTCGCCCGGGGGCCCAGGACCTCCTGGCTTTGCTCTCGCTCCTGCGCTTTTGGCTTCCATTTATCATCTATGCCCCAGCATCAGCATCTATTAATCTACATTAACCATGTGCCATAACCATAACGCAACGGTTCTGTCCAGTTGCGCCCAGTGTTGGCGAGCCTCCTTCCCTTCTTGAGACACACCTCGACCGAGTGGCATGGAAACAAAATTTGGGCGTCGCGCCGCGTTACATCAGCTACGTCTGCGCCGGCTCATAATGCGCCATACATGCATACTACTACAGTCACTAAGGGCCAGCAAGGACTAGAAGGACCAGAAGGACCCGGCAAACAAGGAACATACAGGCTGAAACAAATCGTACAGCAATCATGGTGCGACGAATGGTTCGGATTAGTTTTTTTGGTCGACCATCTCATCCCATATGGGCTCGGAGCGTGGGTGGCATTTGGCAACTCCACGAGAGGCTCCGCTTCGGGTAGACCAAGCCTAAAGAGTTCTGACAGGATGGGAGGGGAAAGGGCACAGCAGGGGCTGCTGTTTCGCTACTCATCTGCCACTTCTTTCGCTGCAGATACATAGCCTGGGCTATGATATGATAGACCTCCATGCTCGCGCGCAGTAGACAGCAAAGGACGGCATCGGATGTGCAGCTTTGAGCCCACTCTACCTCCCCTTGTTTCTCCTCATTGGGTCATCGCTGCCGCCAAGCCAAGCCCTCGCAAAGAGTCCGAGTTGAGTGGTGGACGTCCTGGTCCCCTTGCCGTCTTTACTACTATGTCGTCATTTCCCGCCCGTGACGAGCGTTGCATAGGTGCAGCAGCACAGGGTCTGCCCTGCCCAGTCCAGCCCTCTTTCTCCCATGCTTAACTCTTATGCAACCATAATTATGGTTATCCGCGACCCAAGCCAAGCCTGTTCTTTGGGATGACCACGTTGTTGGTATAGAGATGACGGTGTTCTAGCAGGCTGGTTTTTCTATCTTTAGCTCTTGTCTCCATAAAATCCGGGCTGGACATCATGAGGTCACACTGACCGGATCGTCGACCAGTGCATTGCCACTTTGCTTAGTGCCAGCCTACTCCTACCGAAGGTCTCACTCTCGTGGAATGCAACATACATGGCTCTATCCGCAAAGAGGAAGGTCCCCAACGTTGCTCGGGAAGTCCAGCTGAGGCGCTTGAGCCCTCACAGCTGCGAGTGGTGTGTCTCTGAATTGCAATTACGGTATTGTGCCTGTGGGTACCTGGCATGTGTGTAAGTATCGCGAGCTAACGTTTGAACCAAATAGTGCCGTTAGCAGACTCGAGCAATGAACCAGGTCACCGGCGGATGTTCTCCACGTGCTGCTGGCTACCTTGCTTCCTTCCATGCTACCATGTCCCGGAAGCGATATAGTCTACCCATGACTCGTTTCCTACTTAACATGTTGTATTATACATTGTGATATGTGCCGGCGACTGCTGCTGGTTCAGGGGGGGTGGGAATCGATGATAGAAAAACGAACTGGCATGGGGTCTTGGCATACTACTAATAAGGATATGCAGCTTCTACATCCTTTCCTGTCAAAACCATACCCATGTCATGCCCAGGTGCCCAGTAAATTGATATTTGGCAGACAGTAAGACAAATGCACCTACCTGGTTTCACATATTACTGTACCAATCAATATCTGGACCCTTCTGCAACGGTCCAGCCAAATCTGCTAACGGCCGTCAGGGGACCGTCGACTCAGCCCCTTCCCCCACTCAACCCTACAGCCTTACCTTGTAACCTACATGTACTAACGGAGGCTAAACCCCCTCGAGAAGGCGCTCGATACTCACCTACTTACTCGCATTTGCCTAAACACTGAGCGAGGGAGAGGAAAGGAAATAAACATCACCAATCACGACATGTAGCATCATCACGATCATGGTCCTTACTGACTCTGGTCTTGCTTCTGCTTTTGCTCCCTCATATCATAGAATTCTGTCCTTGGTTCGGCCTTTGGGGCCCTTAATCGACTGCGAGTGTGATGCCCGACGGAACTGTACTCGCTGGCCTGCCCCCTGTTGTCGACATCAGCCATGTGAGCGGCGCATGCAGCTATCGTTACTTGGTACCGGCCAGTACGGCTACGTGTACAGTGAAGTGGATGGGGGTGACGTATCCGACCCTTCCGACTGTCTGGCAACGACAGATTGCTGGGTCCGATATTCAAGGCCATCGGAAACCCTGTAACCATGCCATTCGCGATAATTAGTGAGTAATACGGCGATCGTCGTTGTGCCTTGGGACAAAAATAGACAGCGGGATGAGAAGAAGAAAAGGATGCCTCGTGGCTGGCTGCGTGGGGTGCTTAATGGGTGGGCTGCTAGGGCAACTCGTTCCCGTCATTCCCCCGTACCATTAATAATAACGGCAGACTTGACGATGCCGCTTATGGCGCCTTCACCAGGTTTGGACAGAAAGGGTTAAAGCGATTCTGGTAGCCCTCATGGGAGGAGCGGTCTTCGCAGAACCTTGCTCACTTCACAGGATGGGCCGGAATGATGTTCCAATGTGAAAGTATCGTCCTAGGCCATCATCCTCTGTACACCAGCCGAAAATACACCATCGAGGCATGCCATCGCTTTGCGTGGGTGGCGGGCGGGAAGGATTCATTGTTGTGATTAGTGCAGCTGGCCGGTACTCACGAGCATAAAGGTACGCAAATCTAGATGTTGGTTGTGCTGGGGGTTCTCGTGCGACGAGCGTCCGCCCTCCTTTCTTGATCGATGTACATACAAACCCGCTTGCCGGATCTCAGCACAGTCTGACGATGATGAACTGGTTGCTGCTTTACCCTCGCATCAGCCATGCATGGTCGCGCGTAGGCCTGGCCGGTCCAAGCGTGGATAGGGCATACTATTGCTTGGTTGGAGGGGGGCGAGCAGAAAACGGTTAACCTGCATCATCCTGCAGGGGGAGGCTTACATCTGTACCTTCGAATCGTCAACCTTGTCGACTCGCTTGGCTGCCTGTCCAACCGGATCGCATTGGAACTCGTGCGGAAGCTTGGTATAGCATCCCATCTTCTCTAGGATTATCATCCTTCCCATCTCCTGGGAGTGTCATCTATATATCAATCCACGTGGGCGCTAACTCGGTCGGGGCAACAGATACTGCTTCGCATTCCCTTTTCGTCCATGGTCAAATAATCTCGACGTTTCGTCCCCTGTTATGCGCAGCTGCCGCCGCAGGCCTAATCCCTTCTCATCTTCCCCTTGACAAATCAGGCAGGCTCATCATGTACGATAAGGTGCTGAAGATTTCGCCAGCACATCAGAGTAGCGCGATGTTGTTCAGTTTCAAGGCCATGCAGTATATCGACACTCCTGCAGAATTAGACTGTGGCGCACTCGACAAAGATGTCCCAGTCACTTTAGATGGCCATTCGCCGCGGAAGATGATCCATCCCTGGAGCAATAAAAGTGCGAGGCGATGAGAGGAGACAGTTACGGCTTCAATCTTTCTGTGCCACTGGCTATCAACTTTCCCTAGTCCATCTTCAGCCATGGCCGGAAAGTCCTAGCAGAAAGCTTCAGGGTCGCAGACACGGAGTACTCCGCCCCTGGCTATTTGACCATCCCACGTTTGCGCAGGTTTACTTGGTTCAGCCCGGCTTGCATGATGTATCCTATCTGTCAGCACAAGCTAAGGGACTTGCTTTCAGTTTGTTACATTATGGCAGTAGGGAGCAGGGCGGGCTACCCAGGCTACCATGGCATGCTGTGAATGACGATGGACACTGTAGACAGTACATGCCGACCTTTTAATACCCTGGGCTCTAGGTTACTCCAACATGGTACGTAGACCAGCACGAACATACTTCAGGGGGCCAAGATCAGTCGGCCGGTTCGGACTGAACGGCTCCCCAAGGGAAACCACCTACTCGCATTGGGAAGCACCAATCAGGAATAAGTTCGCTGCGGAGCGAAATCGCCTTCAGGACCAGGAGTAGGTGCAGTGGCATGGCTGAAGTCCGAAATTCAGGACTTGCGGCCATGGAATTCTGACGCGGTCGTGGGAGGGGAGGAATACTTGAGTGCTGTGCAAGGGACCACCAGGTCCTATAAGCCTCACCGTACGCATGGGTGTTTGTCAAGGCAAATCTCTTTAACGGCAACACGGATACCGATGTCATATCTGAGTAGTCGCGATGGGCGTTCTACTGAGGCTTGATTGAGTGCTGACTTCCTACTCCTACCACTCCTACTTGCCCATCCACAGCCAGGGATACTCCGAGCTCCGCCATCAGCTTATTCCCCGCCATCGGCAACCCAGTGCCATGGTCACGGACCTGTGGATTCTCCAGCCCAGCAGTAGAATGTCAACGCCAAGGGAGAGCTGTAGCATAAACGTCAGCTGCTACGATAGAAACTAACTATACCAATGGCACCATTCAACCCAAATTTGACAGACCACTGAACGGCTCCTACAACTCAGGTGGTACGACAAGTGAGTAGTCCGCCAAGTCTTACTGAATATTTACGCCGTGGGAGGACTTCCTTTCGCGGCAGGAAGCCACTCTGGATATGACCACCTTCCCACCCAAACCCCATTGGCAAATGACCATTTGGTGCCTTAACCGTCTCGCTTATACCTTTCTGGATATCATATTATCCATCATTACTCCAGAGTGGACTGCATACTGCGTACATCAAAGGAAAATAGCCATGGGAGGAAGATGCGCCGTACGGCCATGAGGACATCGGCGCGACCCGCCGAAAGCAAGCTCGCTTCGATGATTTCTACAGCGAAAGCCGCGAAACTAGGGCAAGCAGGAGCGGCGCAGTAAACAAAATAGCCGTGGAGAGTGAAAGGAGGCAGGGAGGGGTGGGCTCTGGCTATGTGAACACCCCCCCCCCCCTACCTGCCTCTTATCTCAAATAGGCGCTATCGCAGTCGTTGAACAAGAAGGCGGGCACGATGTGACGACGAGGAGTGGAGCTGGATGGAGGAGAGACGGAGGCAGAGAGAGAGGGTGGTGTGCCACGTTTGCGGCGGCACAGTCGACGGCACAGACGACTAGAGCGACTCCATACCAGTCCCATTGTATGGCCTGGTTCCTGTCTTCCGTTGTCTAGCTTCGTCGCCCGGATCAATTCGCTGTACGGCGCAATATCAACTCGTACGTTAATGGAGAGGACGCATCACTCAGCCAATTTGGCTGCGGTTCAGCAGAACCCTGTTGCTTCTTTTATTAGACAGGGACGACGACGACGAGGATGGGGCACAGCGAGTACTCACGATTACTTGGTGAACCTCTTTCACTTTCTCTCGACCTAGACCACCAAACAAAACCAAACGGTCTGCGGCACAGCATACCTGTTTACCCCCACGGGAAGCATCATTCTGCACCAAATGCCCAAAACAGAGTCTGCCCGGCCGGGTGTGTCTGGAGTGGAAAGTAGAACACTGGGCTCATTAAAGTTACATGTCTAAGAAAGCACTTTGCATAGGGTAGGGTCTGGAGATGCCGATCTGAGGAGATGGAGCTCTTACCACCCTATCATTGTATGGGGCGCATCTCGCCCTGGCTTCCCTCGTTTAGAAATGCCCCTGTGGAGATAGCGGATGGTATGGGGAAGGCCTCTGTGTCAAAAGAGGTAGATTCTGATCAGTTGCATACATGCCTCTCTGTTCATCTCCTACCTAGGAGGGCTCGAATCCAAATGCAATGATGGCAATGGAGTAACTAGATAGAAAGGGGCAGGTAGGCAAGCATGATTCATCGCCCTTGTCCCTCCTTGACCCCTTTCCCCCAGCATATCAGATGGCAAGAATAGAGGGAAGAACCCAGGTACTAGACGGTGATAACTGTACTTCTGGGCAATGAAACCAAAGACAAGGCCTTGAAGAGATGCCGTTGGGATACATGAAGGTACAGGCTAGGTAGGATTGTCCCTGAGCGATGCCGATGCGAGAGAGTCGAGATCATGGGAGGGAAAGCCATAGCCGAGTCCACCTTCACATCGATAGCCCTGATAGCCCTGAGCGAGGCAGTGGTGTCTATCTCATGACATATATCATACGTAGAAGAAATACTAAATACAACGTGAGCATTGTCTAGATTTGTCTCGTACATGTGCCCACCCACGAGCTCTCTCTACCTACACATATGGCAGAAAACTAATTTTCTCCGCGGGTTTCGGTATTCACACACGCACACACACTTATACATACTGTCCGTTTCCCGGCTTCTGCCCATATGCTTGTCGCTGAACCGGCTTTGGGGGTAATACATATCAGGTCCCATCCAAGAATTCACCCTTTCCCCCCAAGTGAACCATACCATAACGCCGGCTTTTTAAGCGAGAAAAAGAAGACACCCATCCACGGATGATGATATCCTGGTATGTGAAAGTGTCTGGATCACTTAAAACTATGTAGAACTCCCATGCCACCGTAAAAAGACCCCTGCGTTTGTGACTTTTTCTCTTCGCGCGATAGCCAACCCCGATGCCGGCACGGTCGGTATCGATTTGTGATGGGCATTAGAGGCGTACGTGCCTTGCCTTGAATATGGCGACCTTATCGTCATAAAACAGTATTTCGCGTAGCCGCAGATGGGACTGGCCTTGACCAGGCTCCTGGAACATCGAGTCCGTATCCGAGTCGGCCCCCTCGTCGACCGAATCGTCCGACGAGTCGTCACCGTCCTCGTCATCGGTAACTGCATCGGTAATTACGTTGCCGCCGCCGCCGCCTGCATCATCGCCGTCATCGTTCTCGTCCTCGGTGTCGCCGTCGCTATGCTCGTCCTCGTCTTCCTCGTCAACATCTGCGGCCGTTATGTTCCCTGCGGTATTGTGGTTGTGATGTTGGTGGGGTCCATGGGCGTGTGAACCTTGGTGGGTCGAAGAAGTACTTCTCGAGGCCTCGAGTATCTCAAAACATTTGCCAGCAATGCCGATATAGCACAGTTGAACTTCCGGGCGCAGGGTGACGATATCGACAAGCTGTAAAGCCAGCTCCCTAGGCTCGAACCCTCCGTCAAACGGATCTTGCATGTGTTGAATATACAGAGATCGTAACTGTGGTATATTGGGGAGCCTTTGGAGGAAGCGGTGCTATCGTTCTGTCAGCTACTCAACATCTTTGTCTGGGCTCTTCACGGCGGCACCTCTAATACCGCAAGAAGCCAAATACAATATGAATGCAACTTACCCAGTCCCTGTAGTTAATGGCCACAGCTAGTTCTTTGAGGTTCGGCATACGACCACTGGTGATGTAGGTTACGATGTCGCCCGGAAGAACCCAATGCCGCCAACGGGTGCCCTTTGATTCAGTACCGAGCTTATCTGAACTGTCAAGAAGTAGCTTCTTCAAGCTTCCACGATGCCGCTTCAACGCGCCATTGAATACCTGCTCCACAGTCACACGCGGTGGTGTTGTGGACCGTCGACGATCCTGCAAGAAGAACACCTCGAGCGAATTCGGCGCCAGAGTCTCCTTAACAAACTTGATCAGGGCGGGACTCGCCAGGTCAGTGTGGATCCTTTTCAAGGCCATATGGTATTGCAGTGGCGTTCCTGGGGGAGAGCCGGGAAGAACTTGTGTTGGTTGAAAACGCCGCTTGAGCATTTTCCAAAGGGTCTCATGTTGGTTACAGTCCAGAACGGTCAGATTCTTAAGGAGAGACCAGTCGAATGCTTTACAACACACCTGCATGGCCAGCGACACTCGTTCCAGCTCCAGAGTCTCCAGGGTCAACTTGCCATCCAACCGCTTCCGCCCTTCGTGAGAGTTGTTTGGTATAGTGTCACCATGGCCGGAATTTGGATCGAGCGGGCGTCTTGGTAATGCGCTTTGTTTGTCTTGTTGAGTAGGGTCTTGGACAGCACCGCCGTCAGTAGCCGTATTTGGGGCTGCTGCAAGCGTCTCTTCCTGCGTAACCCTCTGCTTCGATCGAGGTACGCCCTTACGACGGATCTCAAAGATTCTGCCCACTAGAACCCCGAGCACACCCCCGAGTCTCTTTTCCGGAATCGCACTCTCGCCAGGCCATCTCGCATTAAAGTCGACTTGGTGTAAGTTGTCCCCCTCCCAGATATTAGCAAAGTCCTGCCCGAGGGCCTTCTGCGATATCCCCACTCGGAGTTCCCGAAGCGTGCTTTGCGACCGTTCAATCAGCTCTGACATCTCGTCCAAATATGCAAGCTCGTCGATATCAAGCACCGTTAGACTCTTAAGCGACGGGAGCACACTGAATGTTGGATACTCTACGTGGCTATCGGCATACCGCGGCGACCGACCAGCCGACGGCATCGCAGTCATAGCGGACACCGGGCTAAGGGCCGGGACCGTAGGGATTGCCATGGGCGCAACCGGCGGAGCAGGGGGTGTTGACAAGGGCGAATTGGCGCCTGTGATGGCCATATTGTCATGCCAACGAATCCAGACCTTCTGTAGCTTATGTTTTCCATCAGGCTCATAGTCTTGGGTGGAAGCAAGAGCCATGAAGACATCGGACAGCACTCCTGTAGGCATATCCCACACGAACGTCTCCAGGTTCGCCATCTTATTGACAGCCAGAGCGACCAGGGTACCCAGCATCTTCCCACTTTCTTTCGTTATGTTGTACTCGGCGACCCAGTCCTTGGGGCCATTTCCCAATGAGAATTTCCGGGTGTATTTGGCATATTGGTTATCGATCAGCCTCTGCGAGGTCCCCATAGTGTCCAGTTTCCTGGCCTTGGTCCATCTTGATCTCTGGGCAAACTTGCTTCCGAGGCATAGCGTCGACAGTCCATACGTGAGCGCATCCACCCCTTTCGACTCGCTGCTAGGCATCGTAGAGTCGGGCCAAACTATATCAAAGCGCGCATAGATATGCGGGACGGACAGATTGTAGAGCGTAGAGCATGTGAGAGCGAGCGATGTAAGATCATTGGTGTGTGTTATCTAAGTAGACAATCAAGCATTAGAATGTGGCGAGGGCATTGTAGCCAGTGTCACCTGCTTACCTCCTTGACGATCAGACCGAGAATATCGACGGGTAAATCCAGGAGATACAGCGGTCTTTTCTTCGTTTGCACGGCTTCCCACTCGGGCTTCTTCTCCTTCAACAGCCTAGCAATGGACGGTATTGGCTGCTCGTGGACGATTATCTGGGATTTGGACGGTTCGGAAGATGTAGCCATGTTGTCCATCTCGGAGTGCACTTGCTTGGCCACCTGGGGCTCCGGTGAGCCGAAAGCTGCGCTATTCATCATGACGTGAGCCAGCGGGAAGGCTTCCTATATTTCGACACTCTGTGGCAGGGACTCGCCGAGCTGCATGTTGCAGGCTCTGGTGTGTAGTGCGCTCGCGAGTCCGGCGATAAATGGCAACGGGTCCCTTGGGGCGGTGTTTGCTCAGTACGGTGGCTGGTAGAAGAGTGTTGGTCTCGTAAGTTTGTTGAGCGCGGGTGTCTTTGCGCGACTACGAATGCAAGTCGGATATACGTATTATCGGCTCTGATACCTAGTAGGTATGCGCAAGAGTACTGTAGCCTTTCCTGAACCGCGTCAAGCGTACTGTGAATTAAATAGATGTATTGGCAAGGTAGATGGAAGGTGACAGAAGATAGGATGAGGCTCTGCAGGCCAGATATCGCTGGTAGCGACTGCGATATGCGATGTCGCCGGAAGTGTCGCACGGGCTTCAATAACCCTGCTAGCCAAAACCAAACCAAAAGGAGGGCAGGCGAAGACGAAGGGATAGTAAGCTTCTCAAATGATTAGGGCAACTCGGGAGAAATAGATTTGTACGTACTGACAGGAAAAGCATGTGTACCTGTCCTTGGGCAGAAATATAAGCTCACCTTCTGCTCCTAATGGAGAGCATTTAAGCAAAGGCATTAAGTTCCTTCAGTCACTGGGTGCTCTGGGTGCCCTGAACACTGGGGTTTGTCTATCCCACGGAGCAGACAAGCTAAATGCCCGCCTAGGTATGCAGATAAGCTTTGTAGGCAGTTCCTCGCCTGACGTATATTTTGATTTGATTAACGCGTACACACATGTTATAGTATTAGTACGGACGTACGTACCTCCCTCGATACAACCCAGCTGGACGCAGTCATTGCGTTCAATATGTTCAATATATGCCCCATGTAAGATGGGAGCACGCGGGGTAGACTAATAAGGGGTACTTTATACGGTGGAGGGGCCGTTCCAGCGAACATGGATCAAGATGTATCGGTGTATGTACATGTATGTAAGTGGCCCACGGTCGATCCAAACTACTACCCAAGTCGCGTGGTCTTTTGGACTGTCATGTATGTATGTGAATGGAAAAAATAAATATAAAAAGAGACAGCGCATCATCAGGGACGGGGCATGAGACCCATGGTACGTGCCGTTTTGTCACGGGAGACAGTTGGATGCTGCCAAGATGGCTGGAACTCAACTGCAGGACCCTCGATTCTGAGAGTACATGTAGTGTGCCCCTCATTCCCACCACCAAAACCGCCGCTAGCCCTGATGTGCTGCTAGACGTAGGCTCAGGTAGCTCTCTTGCCCGGGCTGTGTCTTTCTAAGGGACACCGGCGCTACGGGTCTTGTTTATATTATATTTCTTACTTGGAACGCTCCTCTTTGTCTAAAGTTATCTTTGAACTCATCGCCTAGAGCCAGCAACCCCCCCCCCCCCCCGAAGGCCTTTCTGCATCCTACCTTCTAAGTCAAGTCCTTGTACGGTTGACCAGTTCGGCCAGTCTCCTCTGCTCTGCCCTGCCCTACCCTGCCCCGCTATCAAATATACGAATAACACGCCGTGGTTATCGAGACGGGACTAAAGAAATCGGGTTGCATCATTTCAATGCTGCCACTTTTGCTGTCAAACGCCGTTACTGCCTAACCAAAGAAATCACGCCCGCGATAACACCTGGCCTCAGAGAAGGACGGAATACCGTAGTGTCTCCTCTCCAATCCTTGCTGTTCTCCCAGACGAGGGCTTCTTTGTTCTTTCGGGACTCGAGTCCTTGATCATTTGCCCGGATTCTTCCACCGAAACGTCATCAACTACCTGACACAAAAGGAAAACGAAAAACAGAACGCCTCGAGCTCCCGAACTCTACAAAACACTTACGGACTTGTCGCATACAGCAGTGACGACTGTCCCGCCGTCGTATTACGGGTATAGACACTCTCACCAGACCTGGCAACATGGCGTCCTTTATCGAAGAGCTGTGGGGCTCCATCTTCACCCCGGGCACTACGCCGACGCTCCTGATCGCGACCAACGCCACCTTCGCCGCGCTGCAGCTCGTGCTCTTCGGCCTCCTTGTCGGCACGCACAGCATCCACTTCGTCGTGCTGTCGGTCATCTGCGGCGGCCTGTGGTGGTCGATCAACTGGTTCGCGGTGGAGCTGAAGAAGGAACAGGCGCGCGAGGCCGAGGCCAAGGCCAAGGCGGACACCATAGCCCGCCAAACGGCCGACGAGAGCGACGAGACGGAGGTCGAGACGGTCGGGACCCCGGTGCGCCCGCTCGTGCCCAAGCTCTCGGCGAGCGAGGAGGTCGAGGTGGTGGAGCAGGCGGGGGAGCTGAAGCTGCGGCCTGAACCTTCACCCGGCTCGAGATCGGGTGTCAGCACCGAAGACGAGTGGGAGAAGGTGTCGGAGAATGAGACGGAGAAGGACAAATAGTCTGGGCAATGGCATACATGTTAGTTGTTATATAATCTTACCGTTAAGCCATGTTCTGGGCATGAACTGCGCCGGTAAATTAAATATCCCGGTTATCATGATCACTAAGTCACAATACTTCGATTTCATCACCAGTAAGCGGTGCAGCTCATTAAGTACCATGCTCAACCATGATGGATAACTAGCAAAGCTCGATAGCTTCGCTCTTTCGGCTACTTCTATACCTAATATTAAAGCTACCGAATGACTCAAGTACCAACTATTCCCCTACTAACCAGCTATCCCATCGATACCATACCAGATGCGAGTAATCTGAGACGGCCTCTGTACATATCATCTTGTCTTCCCCGAGACTTCCTAGCAACGTCTAACCAAGACAAATCTCTGTATTTTGCTCTTTTTTGATCAAGCTATTATTGATACCAATAGAGTCACTCCATTTCGCCGCTCGAATTCAACGGAGGGGATTTGGGAATTCAAATGGGCCTGCTTGCAAAGTTGATAGTTCGAACTCCGTCGCTGCACAAAGGGCGGGGTCACGTGAGAAGGACAGTGCCTATTCTGTCGTATGGACTGTGCTTTCCAGCGAAATTTCCAGGCAGGGAGGCTCAGAGCTACTACACCTCCATTCCACGCGACCAGCAAACCGCGAATCAATCAATTTGCAACCTGCGTCATACCACACAGCAGCAGGATCAGCCAAGATGAAGCTCGTTAGGTAAGAACTACATTGCCCTCCCCCTTCCTGCACGATGAGTGCTAAAGCAATACTTTCCAAAGGGGGGGAAGCTACGCAAGGCTGACATGCACTCACCAGATTCTTAATGAAATGTGCCAACGAGACGGTGACGATTGAGCTCAAGAATGGTAAGTCCTTCTCTTGCGCCATTACAGCACGGAGCGCCTCCGCCATCTCTGCATCCCCATGAAACCTAACGCGATTTCTGCTCCTCAGGCACCATCGTACACGGCACCATTACATCGGTCTCGCCCCAGATGAACACGGCGCTGAAGACGGTCAAGATGACGGCCAAGGGCCAGGACCCCATCTCGCTCGACACGATGAACATCCGCGGCTCGACCGTCCGCTACTTCATCCTACCCGACTCGCTACCGCTCGACACATTGCTCATCGACGACTCGGTCAAGCCCAAGAACAAGGCCCGCAAGGAGGTCGCAGACCGCGGCGCCCGCGGTGGCGGCCGAGGAAGAGGCATGCGCGGTGGAGGTGGTCGGGGTCGGGGCCGGGGCCGGGGCAGACCTTGAGGCTTGGACTTGTAAATGTTAAATCGTTAATGGACTATTCACCAGGGGAAAGAATTTGGCGCCCTGAAACTTGCAAATGAATGGCGTTTAGGGGGGCTTCACATGTTTGTTACTTGAGCGGAAGAAACTCCTTCGTGTTGATGTAAGATTGGGTCGGCTGGTATAGCTTCCACCTTTTCTCCGTTTGCATCTCCAGGGTTGGGATCGCCAAACTGACAGCAAAGAAGGAAGAATAAAACTAAAAATTGTGTTGACAAACCCAATGCTAGAATTCTGCTTCGCCCTCTTCGTTCCCTCCTGACACTGCTTTTATGAGTCCTTGTTGTTCTTCTCCCCCCAGATCCTGACGATCTGCAGCTTCTCCCAGCCGGCCTGCTTCCCGCTCGAGCCCACCGTCTCAGCCCTCCAATCGGGGCCGAACCCGCGGACGCGCTGCTTGACGGCCTCGGGCTTGTTCTGCGCGCACAGCAGCACGTAGGCGCACCCCCGGCGCGGCGCGAGCACCTCGCCCAGCCGCCCGATCAGCACGTCCGTGATCTCCATGCCGTCGGCGCCGCCCGCGTACGACAGCGACAGCAGGTACGAGTCGTCCTGGAACGTCGGCGCCGTCTCCGACGTCACCATGTCCGTCGCCATCGGCTGCCGCGGCAGTTCTTCCGTCGGCACGTACGGCGGGTTGAAGATGAGCACGTCGACGGAGCCGGAGCGCAGAGGGGCGGTGAGGTCCCCTTGCACGGCGCCGAGGAATGTGCCGCTGCCGCTTTTCTTAGGAGGTGACGACGACGTGGTGGAGGAGACATCCGCAGCCGCTTTCCGTACCGTTTCCCGCGTCGCGGTGCAGGCGTGGCGGTTCACGTCGATGGCCGCGGTGAGCACCGAGGAGGTCCCGAAGATGTGCGATGCGTGGGCGTTGACAAAGCCAATCACAACCCCGGACCCGGGTCCGATCTCCACTACGAACGGCGCCGGGATGGTTCCGGCTGATGTGGTGGCATTGGTGCTGCTGCCGCCGCCGAAACGGCTCCTCAAGAATGCCGTCTCGCTCTCGGAAGATAGCGTGTCGAGTAACAGGTACGAATCTTCGGCGGGCTCATACACGCGCTCAAACGCCACATGCGAGGTGTCGGGGGTGGGCAGCATTTTTTTTTTGGTATGCCGATTGGCACGAACAAATCTTGGGTTTTGGAGGGGCAAACCGGACGGATAATGGCGAAGATGTAATAATTTGCCGCCGGGCCATGTAAGAACGGATTGACGACCGTTGATTAGCTCTAGAAGCGCAAAAGTTCTCCATTTTCCCCAATACTAAACCAGACAGTCAATAAACACGTGATTGATCATTATACATGTTGAACTACGACCACTCACCACACGGTGAGAAGGCAGAACCGCCTACGTAAATACAAGTGATGAAGCTGTTCGATGGAAGACAGCTGCCCGTCCCTGGAACTCCATCCTCGTCCATTTCCCTTACAATTCATCCATGAACATCCCGTGACCCGTATGATGTTCCACTCGACGACTCCTTTCCTCCCTGTGTTAACCCATCCCTATCACATAACACCGCAGTCCACTCCCAAATCCCTCCTGTCCGGTCCTAGCCCCCACCGACATCGATTCTTGATGTCGAGGATCATGCGGGTCGTGTTCTTGTCGTAGAGCCCCGGGCGCAGGCAAGCCGGACAGGGCGTATTGACGGCGACGACAGGCGACTCCTCGCGCGCCCTCCCGCCGCCAAAGGTGTCGCAGGTGTTGAACCCCAAGCCCGGGTAGCACGCCACCGCGATCTGGAGCCAGTGGTGGCCGCAATCTCGGGAGTGGAAGTGGGTTGTTGTGCACATTCTCTCTATCCCTGCTCCGTTCCTTATTCTGAAACTACATAGGTAAGTATGGATATGGGTTGCTACAGTCGTGAAGGGAAGCTGGCGGACCTTTTACCTCCGGTTCTGATTCAACGCCTAACAGAGAAATAAAAAACCGACGGGGAAGTCTGCCTATGATCCAAGTAGCCGTTTTGAACCCGACATGCATTGAAGAAACTAAGAAGACCGCGGTTGTATTCGCTTGTTGAATAGCCGATCGGTTGTGGACACTTTATGGATTGCTATTGTCCTCGAAAGCCGTGATGGTGACGCAGCTTGAACCAGATGCCGCAGGAAAGATAGAATCTGGCAGCGGGAAAATAGAGAATATCATCCCTTTTTGTCTTTGTGGGCGGCCGTGTCTGCAATTCCGACATGTGTCAATTAGTTGCCAGTGACTGTTCAATTATGGCAAGGAAGGCACGTTGGGCAGGATAGCGTTCAGTTGGCCAACAATGAAAAGGCGCAAGCCAACTGTCAGGATAACTCATCAGTTCCAGCGCCTTGAGTAATGGGCCGTCACACGCCGTCATCGTTGTCCAGCAGAGAAGACAGCAACACTAAAGTAGACAGGTAGGATCAAACATTCTATTTCTATTAATATATGGCATATCCACGCGTTAAACCAAATTCGTGGCGGACGTGAAGCAACATTGGAGTCCGATCTGGACAGAAGCCCAAGGCCTCGTTTTTAATCGTCAACTTCGTCTCTTTCTGTCCGATCGGGGTCACGTAAAGTTCCTGTCGTCACTCCACTTGTCTTCATACTGCCTCCCTCGAAAGACCCATCATCATCACCCAGTGCACTGGCACACAACTCCTCGAGCATTGCCTCCATCCTGGCAGTGGTCTGCTCCAGCGAACTTAGACGATCATTGACTTGGTTGACTTCACCAGACTCGTTAATGATATCCCGAACCTGCTGGTCCAGCTCTCCGAAGGGGGCAATCGAATCCCTTCTTGTCGGGGGTTTCAATACGGATGTACGTCTGCTTCCTTCACTCTTCTTGTCGTCGTCACCCGGCGGAAATTTGGGGAAGGCATCAGGGGCCGCCGTGCTCTGCTGTCGGATATACTGCCGCCGAATCATGTGATGTGTCAGCTCATCGTCCACGGCAATATCGTCCTCCACCGAGTCTGGCGGTGCAATCGCAAATACGGTCTGAATGTCGCCGTGGGTCGTGATCCTCCATCTTTCCCAGAACCATCCCCTAGTGGCAGCCCTTGCTTTCTTGGATTCAGGCCATAACAGACGCCTTTCGGCAATCGCAACAAGCAGTAGAATAGGCAGGTTGATCGCGCGTACGGTGGCCACGTGGATCTTGTGAAACCATCGTGCATTAACCAAGAACTTCATCGGGAGCAGAACAAACATCGCGAGAATGTTGAAAGGTGGGGGGTAGGCAAAGATAGCATCGGCCTTGACGCCCTCCAGTGTTAGGACTGCACGGCGAAACTGAATCTCCGCCGTGGCGTTCGCAACAATAGTGCTGAAGGTATTCGACAGCATCGACACGAGAATCGTCAGGAACAACGTATTGCCCAGGAACGCAAAGGTAATCATCAAAGTCGGTCCAAGCAGCCAATGAAACTCGGTCTGTATGAACAGGTCAGACGAAGCAGGAAACGCTTGGGTGCTAGAGGATCTTACCGAACGCTGCACTCCTGTACCATCCAGCCCGAACCAGATCCACAACATCCATTTGCTAATCGTTCTGATGGGAGATTGGTGAGTAAGGTGCTCAATAGAGCGGAGGGAAGACGTACAATAATCTATGCCGACCTTCGGCAAGCCATACCATGGACAGAAGGAAGCCCAGAAAGCACCAACATGCCAGGAACGTGAGAAGGATGAAATTGGCCATCATGGATCGCAATGAAAGGAAGACCAGATTGTCCGAGAGAAGATTGAAAGCCAGTCTAGGAACCAGGAAAGGTGCACCCATCGCCAGAACATCGAGTGCTTGCTGTCCATGGTCAAATTCGCCTTGCCTCCAACCGTGTAGTCTCATTATCAAATAGGCCCAGTAGACAATCGCGAACATGACGTCCAAGAAAGACCACAGGTTTTGAGTGTATACGCCCCTGAAATCGGTTAGCAACAGCCTCTAGATGGTTCTTACTTGACACTTACCACCCGTGCTCCAGTATAGTTGCAAATTGGTCAAGAACCCAGCCAAAAGCATATACCGCGAACGTAATCTCATACCAACTGAAATACTCTGCATTTCGCTCTGCCATGAATAGCAGATAAAGAAAAAGTAAGAAGATAAAATGAAACAGCTCCAGGATGTTTCTTGTCCGGGGAACGATCAGTCTATACTGGTTCAGCAGAGGAGCTTCGCGTGGGTCGTAGAGTGAAATGGGCTTTTGCTTGTAGCGATCGGGAATGATATCCAAAAACGTTGACGGAGTATAAATAATATGGCCGGTGTATATGGCATCGGTACTGTGATCCTGTTTAGCATCGCCCCAGATCTGTAGTGGATGCAAGACTTACACTCTTTGACAATAACTAGAGCTGAGGAAGTACTTGCTTTCGCTGAGAATGGCAATCTCCAGAGCCGGCAATGTCCGTCGGAGCTCCCATGATGCCGACACAGCAGCTTGTCGACGGACCTCCTCCGGGGGCATTCTGAAAGGGTTCAAATCCAGCCACAAGGATGTTAGCAAGTAGCAGAAGACCATCCGGGCCTGGATTGTCCTCGCCAAAGCGCCTCAGGATGCGGGTGGCAACAACCTCGCAGAGGGTTGCACGACTGACATATACATTCTGACGGTTGTTCAGATGTTGCTGTTCGTGGAGGAACTGCGCTCGATTGACGAGAAGGCAGTATACTTGGAAACTGTTAGTAACCGATTCAGGGTTCCCATTTAATGTAACCAGCAGCAAGTCATGTCAGTCGCACGAGATCTGCGCGAAAAAAAGAGGATTGCCAAGAAAGGGGTGCATACCTATAGATATGTCGTCCAATTCATAAAGCTTGTCGACCAAGGGACGGACCACGGAGATGTTGAGACGAAGGTCTCTTAATTGCTCAATCGTAAGGTAGTCTTCCACAATCGACACGACGTCTCTCCGTATCCTGTGGATGTTGGTGTAGACAGGAAGATGGGCATGTGCATTCGTGTTGCAACTGAAGAATTGCTCTCCGTCCATGGAGTGGGCGAAACGAGCTCGTGAAAGCAACGGCCGCCGCTCCTCACGTTCTATATTGGACGTGTTCTGTCGCGAAACGCCTGGCCGTTGACGCGCTTCACGATGGCCCGTCATGATGTGTATTTGGGTTCTAACTGGAGAAAGCCCAGGTTTCTGCTCATGCCGTCGCAATTGAGATATATAAAGCACCGGAGCGGTGAATGTAGGTTGGTATGCAGGTAGTTTGGACTTTTGAGGTCACCTTTTTGGGCACGTCGACCCGGTAATGCGCGATAATCACGTGCGTCCTAACGGCCCTTCCTCAGGATGAAGTTTGCTGTGTGACGAAGGAGTTCATGCACGAACAAGGCAAGATTGAGTGTGGAAGCGTTTGATGTGTGGGCAAAGTAAGACGATCAAGCGCTGGCCCTTACGAAGTTTTGCAGGATTTCGCGAGATATACTGGATTGGAAGCATTCCCCCCAACCTTGGTGGATGAAACTCCTTTTTATCGGTGACTCGGAGCTTCTTGGGCATCAACAATTATACACAGCGCCTACTTACAATACAATTGGTCGCCTTGGCTCCCTGTACATGTAGTCGTGATACTCAAGCAGAGGTTGTACAGTGAAGAGCAGTGGACCAAGTCCAGATGCCACAATAACTGCAGCATGGTGTTTCGATTGGGTGGAACGGAGATCTCTTTGTTTAAATTAAACATGGGTGTGGTCACTGACGTCAAAGTGCCTTGCGCGGTATATATGTAGGTGTATCTAAGCATTAATCCCTGAACCATTGCCCAATGACCCGGTATTGTCGATGCATACATTCCTACATGTCAATATCAGTGCCTATATTGAGCCTACATACTCATGTGTTGTGTTATGAAATTTTCAATGTTGTTTGCAGTCAACCAGTCTGGGCCAGTCGAACGAGGTGGGGGTTCGACTTCTGGTTCGAATCAACCGAAGCGGCGGTCAGTCTGCTGTCCGCTAAATCCCCCCTAGAGCGGTTGAAAATAGTGGCCTGAGGCATCATTGCATCCGATTGATGTAGCGGCGGGCACACATTCGTCCAAAGGAAATCCTTGGCCAGACGGGAAAGAAAAACAATAACGCCATTTTCTTGCAGTGCCCGACATCTTGGAAACACAGCACACAGGTTGCTGTTGGACGAATCCAACTGGCGCCCACCATTGCGCACCACGACGATGCCATGGCCCTTCTCACGATCCGACTCCAGCAAGGATAAGGGCTCCGAAAGGCGCCCCATCTCCTGGGCTGACAGTCTCAATGGCACCGATTGGCAGCATTTCAAAGACCCGAGAAACTGGGTCCCTACGGTTCTGGTGACCACGACGGTCCTCGTGTCTTTACAAATATACCGCTCTTATCTGCGTCGCATCCCGGGTGTTAGCTATGTCAAGCCCAGCTTCTTCCACAAGCGTAGCATCTTCGGCCAGGTTACAAGCGTTGGCGATGGCGACAACTTCCACATGTTCCATACTCCCGGAGGAAGATTGGCCGGTTGGGGTTGGTTGCGCAACGTCCCCAAGAAGAAGGTGGACTTGAAGAACAAGACGGTTAGTTCGGCCCAACAGTGACTTAAGATGAGCTCGGCCCTGACAACCCGATTGTAGATACCCATACGTATCGCAGGCATTGATGCCCCTGAAGGTGCACACTTCGGCAGGCAAGCCCAGCCCTTTGCGACAGACGCATTGGCATGGTTATCCGACTATCTCCTGGGGAAGCGGATACGGGCCAAGATATACAAGCGCGACCAGTACGATCGAATTGTAGCGACAGTCTTCGTACGCCGATTCTTCATCCGAAAAGACGTCGGCTTCGAGATGCTGAAGAGAGGCCTGGCAACAACCTACGAAGCCAAGTCAGGTGCCGAATATGGCGGCCTGGAGGCGAAATACAAGGCTGCGGAAGCAAAGGCTAAAGCGCAAAAGCTGGGTATGTGGGGAGGCAAACCAGAGTTCTTCGAGTCCCCGCGCGATTACAAGACGCGTGTGAATGCGGAAGGCAAGATTGAAGCATAAGGCGGCGTCGCCGTCCAAGCCCACACACACAAGGCGTTAGGCGTTAGGAATGCCAGAGAGGATCATGCTGATACCATCCTCAAGTTTCCCGTAAACGCTGCCCCTAATGCAACGATACTCGGTATCTAAGCAGCCGTTGCACATGACTTTGAAACTCTTATCTCTTTCCTGCTTGTGGCGTGAATATGCCAGGGTCTTCTCATGGGCTTCTAAGCATTTGATACATCTACAAGGCTATACGTCAACGAGATATAGAGTAGGTACATCTTAAGATCGGGTGGCCTCATTATTTATCGTTGTATAAATCTACCTGGGCATGGATACTCCAGAAAGCCAAACACAGCCACGTGTAGCAGACCACTCTGCCACTAGAGGGCATTATATTCCAAGCATGCAGCCAGCACTGCTACCGTCTCCTGAGGGAATGGGATCCTGAAACAGTGAGACAGTTGGAAGAAGCATGTAGATTCAAGCAGGTCTTACCCCAAAAAGATATTGCTGGCCATAGCGGGTAGGGCAGATGATGGCTGGATGTCCGGTACGCAAGCCGAGTGATCGACACACACATTCTTTGATCAGCCATTTACACTCCATTGACTATCGAACAAGTTCTCACTATCTGTATAGTTTTAAGTTGACTCTTGTCAGCACTGTCAAAATAATAGTGGCATTGGAAACGAGCGCCACATAAGACATGTCAAGTACATAGCTTGGTCAGGAGGCTCAACTTAAAGCAAAACAGCCAGGAGAGAGAGATACAGTGGTATAATCCACAGACACATGCACCTCATTGCCTATTTCATGTAGTTACATAGTAACTTACTTATTCAGTTGAAGCTGAGGTGCATATTGGTTTGCTTCCTTATCATGCACCAGGCCATGGCCCAAGCCACAAGTCGCGTCGTATGAAGTTGATTCCAAGTCCGATCAGCTTCTTGAATGGCTGCACGCGACGTGGTAATGTGGGATCAGTAAAGTAGGAGCCAGTTCGCGGACCCTCCCCTGCTGCACGGTTGCCGGGCTAGGCAGGGCGGATGATGATACTGCACCAGTTACAGACGAGGAGGAAACCGAACCAGCGCCCCGGCACACCTAACCCAAGCAGCCAAGATAGCAGAAGCCCCTTACAGGCCACAGACGTGTGTGTACCTGGATCGTGCAGGCCAGAACTGGAGACAGGCACATGAGGATTGACCCCCAGGCACGCAGGCTGACAGAAAACTTCTGGTGTCTCTCGTGTTAATTTGTCAATCGTCTCTCAGAAATTGAAGAATCTCCTCCCCCTCTTCTCGTATTCACGCTTGCACTTGCCAAGGTTGCGTTCGTTGAATGGTAGATGCTTATTGAAGTTCTTTTCAGAACACTGTCACTCTTTTGATCTTTCTGCTTTCGCCAGCACATTTGCAGTTGGGCTTTCTAGCCTCTTCCTCTCACTCTCTTTCCATTCGGATTCATTCGTTTAATCACCCGCACTGGACTGGAGCAATTAATCAGTCCTCTCGGCTGTTCTACCCCTGATCTGAGGCCACCACCACATTCTCTTACAACCAGACAAGACCTTTCCAGGGTGGCTCTCATCGGCTTTTGTGACATTTTGAGGGAAAATCGTCAAGATTTGTCTCTACTACACTCGTTTTCTCCAGCCCGACTCGAAACACGACAACCCCCCAAGTTACCTACTCCCGCATAGTCGCATTCATCCCATCCTGCTGGACCCATACATAATAATATCCAGATCGAACGGAAGAGGTTGGCGCTACGCAAACGCTTGCTGTAGTTACCCGCAGTCCAAGTCATCGGTTGTTGCAATCGTCATCTCATTTCATCTCATATTGCCCGTCTGTAAGTCAAAGAAGATGTCCAGTTGCATCCCGTTCCGTGTCTCTCGTGCCTCTCTCCGGAGAGAGGCATGCTTTTCAAGATCCCGAAACGACCTGGGACAAGTTCTCAAAAGGCCACGTTTGCCGAATGTCTGCATACCAATGTTACCCCCCTCATTAATGACCGGTTGCGACACGCGGGAAGAGGCGCAGCTCGTCTAGAGGGGGTGGGCAGGTGGACAGGCCTGTCTGGTCTATCATTCCTGGACAGAGAGTCACAGTAATCTTGTCTGCAGCAAGCTTAATGAGTGGTCGCTAATTTTGCGTGAACCTGTTTTTACCCAGCAGTCGTCCATATCTGGGCTATTATCGGCACGTCACCGCATCCAGGTCTCTCGCACCACGTTCATCGTAATCCGCTTTCGATCAATTCCAAGACGCAGAAAAGCAACGGCAAGCAGGACATCGACTGGACCGACCGGCCTGGCCGTTGATTAACCCAGAGTCCACTAACCCAGGCACGCCCCATAGTGGAAAGCAGACCAAGTCACCAGCTGCCAGTCAAACACCAGTAAACTCGGTGCACATTTCTCCCAGACTCACGCTAGGCCTCTTACGGCCCAGAACACGTCTTTTCAGGTACGACTAGCCCAGCTTCCCTTGTCCACCACCTGCCTGCACGGCGAAGAAAAGTACATATCATCCATCCATCCCTATCCCTTCAGCGCCCTGCAGTGCCAGTGCAAGCCAGTGCAGCAGCGCAGCATTGCAGTACGGGGCGTGTGTATGTGTGTACAACGTATGTGTGCGCTGTATGTACCTCTCACAACAACACGGGCCCTTCATCTCCCGCCTGCAGTCTGAGTCAATTCAATCAACTGCATTTGCATTACACCTGTCTGCATCCTACCTGATTCAATTCGCACGTACCCAAGCCCAACGAGTGACGGCAGGGAAAAACAGCAACATCCTCCTTTCGACTCAATTAACCAAAACAAAAACAGTTGCGATCGCTTTCCCCGACAACTATCTGCCTCAAACAAACCGTGACCCGGCCGCAGCAAACTCCCTCGCCTGGATTCGCATCATCCCCTCTAATCATTCCCTCCAACTTGCTTGGCTATCTCGACGAACGTACGCGAATAGGAAAAAAGGATTAATCGGCCCTCCTGACCCTGCCCGGAATTTCGTCACATCCCGCAGCTTACGCCCGTTACTCGCGTCACCTGCATTTCTCTAACCTCATGGCCAATATCCGCACTTGAAACCAATTCTCATGATTTCATAACAGCTACGAAGCCAGATCCCCAGGCAATCTAATTCCGGCCGGAGCAAGGCCCTACGAGTCTCGCATTATTGCTCCGGTCATTGGTTACGGCAAGACGAAAAAACAATGCGAATATCTTACAGGCGGCGGCCTGCGTCACGCAAACCCGCTAATTCTTTAACATCATATCTTTTCGGCCTCACCACGATCGCGACATTGTCGCATGCTTTGACCGTAACTCCAGTGCCTTCACCAGACCTCGACCTTAGTAATTTGGGGCGTGTAGCCATTGCTGGAGATTTCGCAGGCATATCACTCAATGAATTTGAGGGTCAAACTGAGCAGCCGTTCAACACCAATGGCTCCGAGTCACTGATGATCCGCCTGCCTAATGGCGTCTTCTCTAATATTCTGACGACCGACGCGTCAATACAGACAATATGCAGTTTTCGAGGTGCCCTTATCCTGGGCGGCAACTTCACCAGTTTGGACGGAAGGTCCTCAACCGGAATCGCGCAGTTTAATCTTGACGATATGACCTTGAGTCCAATTGCTGGTCTGCTAGGACAGGTGAACGCCTTGTTCTGCGACGACGATGCTGGCAAGGTCTACGTCGGAGGAAGCTTCAAGGCCGCGGATTCGACAAATGCTATTACATGGGTCGCCGATAGCAACTGGGCAAGTCTGCCGTTCGCGGGCTTCAATGGGCCCGTTACGTCCATCACCAAAGCCTCCAACGGCCACATCGTCTTTGGTGGGCGCTTCACTGGGTTGGGAAATACGAGCACTCCCAGTCAACCTGATGAGCAGGCCATCAACTTATCAACCGCCACGATCTCGGCAAACCAAGGCACAACTGCTGCCGGTTTCAGTGATCCGAAGAATATCGTTTGCAAGACGGGTGGTACTAATGGTGCAGGAAACACTTGGTTGCTAGCAGACAACACACCAGGCTCGTGGTCTGCCAAGTTCCGCTATGGGTTCCAACCTACCAAGCTCCGGCTATGGAACACGCATCAAGATGGACGCGGAGTAAAGACCTGGAGGTATACGGCTCTACCGATCAACGGAATTATGAATTTCACCTACGTGGATCCAAAGACGAACCAGAACATATCGTGCACGAGCGAGTGCCCTCTCAGCGACGATCCCTCTGTTGAGTTCCAGGACTTTCACTTCGTTAACAACGTTGGCCAGGACGAGTTCAGAATCGATGTTTCTGAGTGGTACGGTAAAGGTGGCGGCTTGAATGGGATCGAACTCCTCCAGGACGATATCTTCGCTTACGCCATCAATGACTTCAACGAGCCGTCATGCGCCAACACATCATTTGCCTCGAGCGCAACCACCACAGGTGACTGGAAAGTCACGCCATCTGGTCAGAGTAGTGCGGACTATCTCTCAGTCAACATTCCCAGTCCGGTCAACTCTGCGGCGGCGTCCATCACCTTCTTCCCCGATATTCGAGAGGCTGGTAACTACACTCTCTCGCTATATACACCAGGTTGCATCCAGGATAATACTTGCGGAACTCGTGGCCAAGTGAACATCACATGGAGCGTCAGTCCAAACGCGCCGGTGGGCAGTAAAGTACTGTTCCAGACCAACAATTTCGATAAATATGACGTGCTTGACATGACTATCCTTGAGGCAAGTTCGAGCTCGTTCCGTCCCAGCGTCACAATCACAGCCTTGAACAACCAAGACCTGTCAAGCATGACAATGGTTGCACAAAAAGTCAACTTTGTGCTAATGAACTCCACGGGTGGACTGAACGGTCTGTTTGATTACGATCCCAGCAAAGCCAAAATCGACACGGTTGATTTCGGGACCTCGGCATTCGACAAACTCGGCTCGACGTTCTCGAGGGGATCTGCTGTGAGTGCTCTTGCAACGACCGGCGATATCACCTACATTGGTGGCAATTTCACCTCGGACAAAGTGAGAAATATTGTTGCTATCAACAGCAAAGACAGCTCTACAGTTCCACTTGAAAGTGGTACTAATGGACAAATCATGTCGATGGCCCTTGTGCACAACCAGCTCTTCGTTGGGGGCAGTTTTAACAACACATCTGATGGATCAAACCCAGCCCTCGGGAACGTTGCCGTCTACGACACCGCAAGCAAGAAATGGGCTTCTCTTGGCGCTGGAGTCGACGGACCAGTTATGAACGTTGTGGACATGACTTTAAACCTCAGTTCCAACAAACCGGAGAGTGTTATTGCTGTTTCTGGCAGCTTCTCACAACTACTGGCCTTTGGCAGCAACCCAGAACACGCAGTTAATGGCTTTGCCATCTGGGTGAAGTCACAGAGCAACTGGCTGCAAAATGTGAATGGTCCCACCCCATTCCTAGACGGCATCCTCTCAACATCACTCATAAACGGGGCCGACGACGGAAAGTCTGTGTATGCTGGTTCCTTGAGCTCACAGGTTTTGCGCGCCGAAGGAGCTGCCACCATGGGCAACAGCATAGGGTCTTTCCCTTTGAACATCCAGCCACCGGCGTCTGCAGCTAATATGACAACTAATTTCGCTGGCGTCAGAAAGCGCCTCTCTTCGGCGAATAGCACGGATGTCTCTGGCGTCGTTGCCGGTCTTTTTTATAAAGAAGGTGGACTGAATGTGACCATTCTCGCCGGTCACTTCTCCGCAACCGCTTCTGACGGAACTCCCTTTGCCAACATGGCTTTCATTGATGGTGTTGCAAACAACAAAGTCACCGGTCTTCCAGCTGGCGTAACCGACGCGTCTACTTTCCGCGCTGTGGCTATCCAGGGCAGCACATTGTTTGCTGGTGGTCGAGTCAATGGAACAGTTGGCGAGTCTCGTGTGAACGGGCTCGTCTCCTTCGATATGGCAAGCAAGAAATTCAACCAACAGCCCCCATCCCTGAGTGGTGGCGAGGGCACTGTCTCTTCCATAACTGTTAGGCCCGACAGTGGCGAAGTCTTTGTTGGAGGCTCCTTCGAGGATGCCGGGTCATTGGACTGTCCTGGCCTCTGTGTCTTCAGCACCGCAACCTTCCAATGGAGCCGCCCCGGCTTCGGGTTACAGGGTGATGTAAACGCCATGATGTGGTCCAGCAAGACCAAAGTGGTCGTGGGCGGCAACATGACCCTTAACGATACATCTGCTTTCCTTTCATCCTATGATGCCTCGAGCTCGTCGTGGTCAGGCTTCCCCGAGCTTCCTGGTCCCGTTGACGCGATCACTGCTGCCAACAAGGAAGGTACTCAGCTCTGGGTTTCAGGTACTGCGAGGGATGGGTCAGTGTACCTGATGAAGTACGACGGTTCATCCATGGTTCCGGCTGGGATCACCTTCGACGCAGAAACAGCCATCAAGAGTCTTCAAGTCTTTACCGTGACGGAAGCCCGTGACTCGGAATCCAATCTAGTTGACCGCAACCAGGTCCTGATGATCACGGGCTCCTTGTCCATCCCTAACTTTGGGAAGGCTTCCAGTGCCCTGTTCGATGGGGACAAGATCCGACCGTATGCTTTGACAAGCAACACAGGCAATAGTGCTGGCTCGATTGCGAAAATATTCGTTGAAAACCCCGATAATTTCTTCAAGCCTTCAAGTAAGTCGCAAGTATCAACCCATGTTCTGATCAAGCTGCTAATTCGTTTTTCCAGAAGCTGGGCTGGCAGTAGGATTTATCGTCCTTATTGGTCTCGCTATCTCGTTGGCTTTGATGCTTCTCATTGTGGTGGCCGGTCTCGCCCTTGACCGGTACCGGAAGAAGCGCGATGGCTATGTTCCTGCACCAACATCAATGTATGACCGGGGTAGCGGAATGCGAAGGATACCGCCTCATGAGCTGCTCGATTCATTGAGCAAGGGCCGCCCTGGTGCACCTCACGTATAAGGAACCGGTCAACACATACGGCATTGGTGCCATGCGAACTGTTTCTGTACTTGCTTGGACAAGCAAGGCAGATGAGCCACGATCCCAGAATGACCTTTTTACAGTACTGGACTGGTGGGTGACAGCCTCTACCACGGTCCAGTCAACCAGAGATACCCATCGAGAGTAGAACACTACCGTCATCGAAATCGAGCATAGCTGAGGCGAGTTGCGCGGAAGCTGAGTAAACCAGACTAAACAAGCTCTCCATCGTGAAAGGTGCACAAACAACCGGGACTCTGTAGCGGGAAGAGTTGCATTTACTGACGAATTACGAACAAGCGAGCTTCCTTAATGTCTACATGTCTATTTTTTTCTTTTCACCCTTCTTAGACGGAAACGTCTTTGTGTTACTACACCTTCTTACACTCTCTCAATGTATATTACATAATTATTTCTTTTACTTGCAGCCTCGTCCCCCGGCTGCACATACGGCTTGAAGCTGCGAAACTGGTTCGCGCACACAGAACACGATGGGTGGTAGTGGTGATGGTGGCGATGGTAGCGATGGAGGCGAGATTCGTACACAGTGGTTGCGATTTGACTTGACCGATCATGTCGAGATTTTGATCGAGATACTTATTTTCATGAAGGGATAAAAGGGAAAAGGCTGGGGCATGGTGTTCCAATATAACAAAAATCACGGTCTCGGTGGAGGAAATCAAGGGAGACAAGAGACCGACCGAACCAATCTGGTTTTGGCCGGCAGAGTGAGTGACCACCGAGTCCTATTCACATCCAATAGAAATAGTGCCAAATACTTGCTTGGTGTTCCAGATTTCGTGATGCATGTCTATGCTGCATATGTGACGTGATGTATTGTGGGATGTATAGAATATATTCATCATATGAATACCACCTGGACATGGCTTTAGCTTTCCCATGATTCCCCGTATAGAGTTACTGATTCCAATTGCAATGATATTCCACACAAAATTGTTGACATATTTGAGACACTGCCATACCTAAACCAGCCCAGTGGCCTTGCTTGTCTTGGCCTACCTACATCTCAAGGGATTGGAGACCAAGGGCCATTGGTCGGCGTTGGAAAGGGGGGTATGTGGGGAAATATACTTTACATCAACCCCAGGTTCGGTTATTTCTCATCTAGAAAACACGAATCTGCTATTCCTTCTTGCTTTCTGTCTCTATTTGTCTCTAATATCTCTGTGGACTGATCAGCCACCCGCGAGGTTATCAGATAACACCCGAATACATCACAATTTGGACGGTAACATTCTGATGGTATATTGAGAGGCGTAACTCCCTCACGTGAGCTCTGCCACGTATGACAACAACTAATCTACGCTTCACATTCGTACACGGCACTGGCTAAATCTAGGAAGATAGCAATCTCTTCCCGAAATAAAACCAGACATTATGCGTGACCTTCTCTATATCTTGACCGCATTCTTCTAGATGCAAATCTATGACACCAACGAGTCTCTGCTCTTGGGTATATCTCGCGGGGTATATCATCTCGTCTCCTTTGATTTTCTTCTTCTTTCGTGTATATCCTTTCTTGTCCCACAGCCTGTACAGGCGCAGGCGCAATTTCAGCAAGTGCTTGCTTATGCGTTGGTGGGCTTGAAAGTCATTCTCTCGGAGCGCTCCTTGAAGGGAACACCGAGTTCGAAAAGCTTGACAACGACTTGGCTGAAATCCTTGAAGAAGAGGTCGTTATCCTTGGCGTACTTCTGAACCCAAGGCTTCATGGCCTTGTCCTCGATGAGAGTATAGTCGGCAGGCAGCATCATAAGACCGTTGGTCTTGTCCTGATACTGTCTGGGGCCGTCCCACTTGCGGATGTGCCACTTCTCGTTCAAAAGAAGGGTGTAGTAGTCGTTGGTCAGGACGGTCGGGGAGAAAGTCCAGGGGCCGTCGAATCCGGATCGGTCCGTGTGGCATCGGCCAAGGGCGTGGGCACCGGCGAGGGCAACGATCTCCTGATCATTGAAGCCCATGCGGTAGAAGATGTCCCGGAGGTGCTTGGATCCCTGAGCACCGTCGGGGAGACGGCCATCGGGAGTGCAGGCGGCGGCTTCCTTGTCGGCGCGGCCAGGGCGCCACGGAATCGTGGGGCCCTGCATTTCCTGGATGGCGCAAGCACCAGCAAGGGTCCAGAGATCAGAGTAGGAGATCCAGGGGAACTTGGCTATAATAATTGGGTTAGTGTTTGACCTTGGCGGCGCAAAAAAAAGAGGAGCAGGAAGTCGCTTACCCTTGACAGGCTCGAGGAAGTCACGGGCGTGCTTCAGACCAGCGTTGGCACCATGGTCGCCCTCGGGAGCGAAGCGCATGGTGGCGCCGTTGCTGCCGCCCGTATTGGTCTCCTTGTCGTAGGTGCCGCTGGCATGCCAGGCGAGACGGACCAGGACGGGCCCGTAGCTGCCGTCGTCGTAATCGTCCTTCTCCTCGAGGCGGCCGGCGATCTCGTTGTAGACCTTCTGGAAGTCCTCCTTGGTGGGGGTGAAGACCTTCGGGGTGGCCGAGGAGGCGCTCTGGGAGTAGAAGTAGTAGCCGCCGACACCGGCGGCGGCGGCACCAGCCAGGTAGACCAGCGACGAAGACGATCCGACAGGCTTGGGGGGCTCCGAGGAGAGAGAAGCGGCGGCCGCTCTGGCGGAAGGCGTGGCGGGTGGATGTGGAAAAGGTGTTGCGCGCGCTGGTGCGCAGGGCCGAGCGGGCGACCTGGCGAGAGAAAGTGGCGGCAGACATCTGGAGCAGTTGGCGAGTTAATACCAAGTCTGGCATGGGAAGCAAAATGAAGGCACTGCTGGGAGGGAATGATCACGCCTTGCTTACCTTTGGATTGATTGTTGGGAAACAGTCGATGGCGAAGTGTTCTACGAAAGGAAAAACGCAGGAGGAAAAGCCAGACAAGATATATGAGAGGAGGGTGGAATGGGAAAGAAGAAAAGGCCGGGGAAGAGGGAGGGTCAAGGGTGATAAGCGACAGCGGCGGTAGAGATAGATCGAGATATCCAACATGCGACGACTAGACAGATGGGTATGACTGGAATATATAACATGCTACATACTGTAATGTATTGCCCAGAACAGTCGCAGCTATCCGGGGGAGGGAGTCCACTCTTGTTACCGGATTCCCCTGGCTCGCCTCAAGGGAACCCTGGAAACATTTCATGACAGACCCTCAGGCGACAGTTCGACAGTAGCTGCGGCTATGGTGTAATATCTCTCAAATACAGCGGCCGTGATTGGTTCGCGGGCGGCAGAGTGGTACTACTACAACGAAATATCGGGACCCTGGGTTGATGAAGGGTTGAAGCTGGGACAAACACCAAGTGGAACCACCAGCCGAGTAAGCAGCAACTGGTGATTGGTAGCCAGTCCAGAAGTAGAGCTTCTGGCCAGTCTAGCAGTCCGCGTCTCGGGCCAATTTTCTTCTTCATCTTTCCATCCGCGCCTGCATTAGTCAACGAACCGACGGGTCAAGGAGAAACGAGTCTGCTAGGACCCTGAAAAGAGAAAGAAAAACTACAACAAAAGTCGAGACAGCTGAGATAATCCCCAAAAATAATTAGTGTCTGTCACCCGCACCCGCAGCCGCACGCCAGCCAGCACGTTCCTTCGGCGACTTCGGCATTTGGCCCTGTACCTAACCCAAGTTGGGAGCCAAGTGGGCTGCATACCCCCGAAGGCACACTCGCTTACAGGAAACCAGCCGGTCTCGGATTTGCATCGTCGTATACCTCCTCGCCCGTGCCGATCCGAGATGCATCATCGTCACTTGCTACTACTCATCCTTCGGATTTACAGCGCATTCCGTCGGCCTATCAACTCTGCTTGATTTAGATAAACTTTTCTCTGCCGCCTTTGCATCGGCATTGGCACCTTTTGACTCATTCAGCTCCCATTCAACTGTCCGGCTTCCGCGGCCCTTGCAGCATAGGCGTGGCAAGTCTGATATTGACGAAATCAAGGCACCCTTGGCCCCAGGCAAGGCCCAATTACTTTTACATGGTATATCTGTTGGTCTCCATCGTCAACCTTACTCCCGTTTCCCACAAATTCCACCTGGGACCCAACGTTAAGGGACAACGCGGTAGCTCGACATATACGACACGCATTCTCAGCAAACAAAAACAATAAAGGCCGTATGTCGTGCGCAGCCCTGTTTATGATACAAGCACCCCGTGCCTCGGTATATAGGCCCTTGTGCCGTCAGTTGCTTCAGTTGAACGATGCCGTCCCCTGGGCGTTGACGTCCGCCTCCCCGAAATATTCATAATATCTTGGGTAGCTGCCCTCGGCCTTGAGTCTGGTGGCATCGTCCAGGGGAGCCTTGATAGACCCGTTCTCTTTAAGAGCCGGCTTGTTCAAGCTCGATACCGATTGCGGGCTGCAGCAGTTGTCAGTAGTGCCCGGGAAATATCTTCTTCCTCCATCCCTTGAGAGCACACTTACCCAAACACCTCCCGATTTATAGTGAGGAACAGCTTCATGGAATCCTTGCCGCCTCTCTCCTGCAGATAGGTGAGATAAGTAAGGTAAAGGCCTTGCTTCGCACTCGCCGAGATGCGGCTCGGGGCCCGGAGCTCCTCGAACAGTTGATGCAGTCGCTCAGCATGTTCACCCTCCTTCTCGCTGCTAGTGGGCTGCTCCAGCTCGAATTCCAGCCACTTCTGCCAGAAGTACCGGCTGTCGGCATACCACTGGACGTTCTTGGCGAAAACGGTGCGCGCCTCATCTACAGACCCCTTGGATTTCCACAACAGATTGGCCCATTGGGTAACAAGCACTGCCTTGGTGAAGATGTCAACATGGGGAGCATCGATTTGAGCCTTGTAGACTTCGATAGCTGCCTCCAGACCGCTCTGTCGTCTCTGGAGGTTGGCCCAGGAAATAATCGCCTCGACGCAATCTGGCAACTGCATCAGGATGGCCTCGTGAATGTCGCGGGCAACGTCCGTGCGGCCGCAGAATTCCTCAAAATATGCGAATTGAAGCCGGATTCCAGGTCGACTGATGGGCACGAAAAGCGTTGCCGCTCTCATGTATATGTGACGCACTTCTTCCTCCTTGCCCGGGTGCGATGCCATCCACTGAGCATATCGGAACCAGAACTCGTCGTAGAGCGCGCAGGTTACAACGCATCGCTCGTACAAGAACGTCGTCCTGGCAAAATAGCCCTCGCTTTCCTCAAAGTCGAGGTATTTTCGCCAGTTGGCCATCTGCGAATTCTCCAGCTCCGTGACATGAAAGTAAGGACGCTTGATTTCCGACTCGTACGTCCACCGCTTCGTCGTCTCGTCCTGTGTACGCTGGAATGTTTCGTAGTACATGCTATCGATCCGGGCCCGAATGTCGCGTTCCAGCTCCAACTCCGTCCTGGGTGGTAACCCGAAAGCTGCAGGGTCAGCCTCGACTTCAGCTCGGAAGCGTGCAAGATCGTCGGCTGATACCAGCTCAGCCAGCGGGCGACTGTGTGCTAGCTGACGAAACCTCTCGAAGTATCTGGCATATTGATGCATAGGGATGTGAATGACGCGCTGCAAGATGGCGAATATCTTGTCTTGCGCCTCTTGCCTTTCCTCATACTCGATGTACTTGTCCCAGAAAGGGTGTGCTAGAAAGTCGAGGCCGACTGCTGTAGCAGCACGCTCGAAGAGCCTAGGATATGGTCAGTCGTTCTTTTGCTCGGTAAATAGGGGCTGTGGGGAGGGGCGGAAGGAGTGCAAATACAGAAAGGGGAAGTTTGTGTATGTAACTGGTCCAATCCAAATCAATCAAGCCGAGATAGACGAAGTCATAGGATTACGACGGAAAGCGACGTGTCAGAAAGATGACAGTGTAAGAAACCAGAGCCTGGTGTTTTCTGTGAGAAAGTTCCAACATTTCCACGATGATTGTTGGTTTCCTCACCATCGATGACTATGCTAGCAGTCTTGGCAGAACCGTAGTGTTGGGGTTCAAAATGGTGTTGTCTCGAACAAAGAGTTTCTCTGCTTGGTGACATGGTTAAGAGGAAGGAAAAGCTCTCCGTAATTACTTACTCTCTCACGAGATGAGGCGTGTGTGTTGTCTCCATTTTGAAGGAGCAGTATGAGGCCCAGAGGTCAACACAGTTGGTGATACTGGCGCATCCACGCTCATAGATCTGTTTGGCACTGTCAGCAAGGGCGCAGACCAACCAAGGGGGCCTTGACCAAAAGACGAACCATCTCGGCTGACTTGGGGCCAGAAATGTTGAACTCGAGGTCGGCATATTTTTTCCAGTAGCCGAAGAGTAGGGGGAACTTTAGAAGGAATCGATCATAGGCATCGCGTAGCGTGGCGAGGGCTTGGGGGCTTGAGTTGCGATTGAGGCCGCCTTCTTGAGCTTCGCATGCTCGAATCAGCTTCTCCCGAGACTCGAAATTGTCGGTGTCGGCATCCTATATGCAAGTAAACAATTAAATTAGGCTTGGGCTTGCTTGGGCTTGGAATCGAGGAGCTGCAGAAGTGATGCAGTCCGGCTACTCACCACCTCGGCACTAAGCTTCTTGATTTCGACATTGTCGTCGTCGGCCACGGCAAACTGGTTGAAGTCTGTCATCGCTGTTGGCGCAGTAGTGTGGGTTTACAGTATAAAAAGGTGCAATTGGGTGCAGGTCGAGTACAGTAGCAAAGGTCTGCAGAGAAAAAATCGGAAGACACAAGGCTAAGATCTGGAGGAAACGCGTGCGAAGGTGGAAGAGAAGGAACGAGGTTTAGTTACGGTCTAGGTAGATAAGAATGACGAGAGGTAGGATGTATGTAGGTATGTAATCAATTGAAGGTTGATTGTAAGTGCACCTAGTAGGCAAGTAGGTACTGCTGCAGGCTCAAGCTGTACGTCGCTAAGATTTGATGTGGGACCTCGTCTTGCAAGTGAACGTGAAATTTTCTGCACTATTAGCGCAAATGATGGTTTACGATGATGCAGGCTGAGGGCATGTATGTGTGTATGCGCATCCCCGTACTTGAGATACACGTCTGTAATGTCTGGTGTATTAAATGGTAGGCAGAGGGATGGCAAATGGGTTTAATGGGGGATGATGGGATGATCTTGCACTTGTACAAGAAATGCGTTCTCTCTTACTCGGTGCTGGGGGACGAACGCCTATCTTTTTTTTTCTACCTCCAAGTCGGTCTAATGCGGCTCAAATTCCAGCTACTGCCCGGTCCTAATGCTGGACTTGGTTCTGACTTAGGTGGTATGTAAGCATTGACTAGCGTGATGCAACAATTGGTGTGGCTGGGCCTGGGCGGGGGGCAGAGAATTGATGGTTCTCCACTTCACCATCTTCAGCCCCGGCAGTATTAAAATCAGGACTTGGAGGGAGGTCGATGCCTTCTTCTTCCTTTCCAATACATGGCCGATGATGATACCCCACACAAACAATATGATAGGAAGAGGGATAAAGCTCATTGAGCTTCATGATCTCAAATCATTAATCTGAGGCCTCAACATCCCTCTATTTCATCCTATAATTCTGCTCACCCTCCCTCCCTCTCGAAGACAAGGCACCAAGTGGTCAGCCCCCAAGGTCTTTGAGCACATTCCCAGATCCAGCTTCGGCGCGGGACGGCGTTGCCTTCCTCCTGTGGAAATCCCGGGTTTCGTTCTGCAAGGTATCGAGAATATAAGATTTGTGCTCTTTTGAGCAGAGCTTAATTAGGAATGCTTGATTTTGGCGAGATATACGTGGTCACGGTCTCTTGGCATTGAATACATGGACGTGTGCTATCGCAGCAGTAAGCTTCTATGTGTGTGAACCGGAATTGGCGTCGTCGTGCCTGGCACAGCCCAAGTTAGCAGATTAGATTACTATGTTGAATACGTCTTGGGAATGTCTGCTCTGTGCGTGTGTGAGTCCCCCATATGGCGAGTTGTCGAAACCGAAGCCTCTTAATCAGGCCGTGACGGTTTCATCAACTTGTGATATTCGCGACTGTAAAAATAAGTCGCCATGTTAGATCGTCGGTATCGATAAGGGATGATACTGTGGGGCCCCGAATGACGTTGGAAACAGCATTGAACATTGCCAGCGCAAGTTCACCTGCACCTACCACTTACTTTCTACATAATAGAGAGTAGCAGGTCGCGATCGCAGTCAAATCCCACCTCGGCATTTGTTGTAAGACTTGGTATGCGACAAGTATTCGTGGCGCCCACATGTCGTCTATGCTGTTGAGTTAGGTTCTCGACATGGATCAGTACCCGAGAGCGGCAGCGCGCGATACTGTCGTGGGGCCTTCATCCGACAAGTCGAGCCAACTGCTCATCCGTGACTACCCTCATCGCGCCATCGCCATCGTCTCCTCTTCGCACGCCTTGATTTTCCGCTACAGTCCGACCACGAGCGAAGCAATTGCCAATGGATCGCTGGTATCCGTATCCTCGGCGAGGCCACGTGCTGGTAGCGAAGGTGCCATCTCCAAATGCATGGTCGAATTTACGCCTGCGTCTAAGAAGCTCCTGAACGATTTCCGACCGCTTACTCCCCGACCGATCTATGGCACATTAGGCCTCATTACCATCGACCAAGATGTTTTCTTGTCCGTCGTTACCCAAGCAAACCGAGTTGCTTCTGTGCGGCCCGGCGAGACGGTCGAACGGATCGCGAACGTGGATTTCTTCTGTCTGAACAGCGCCGAATACGACAACGTTTTCTCTCTCAACTCGTACGACAACGAGCTATCAGATGCAAATTCCCCATATGGCCAGGATCTTGGGCGCAGGGAAGGAGAGGTCGAATACCCCTATCAAGAGCTCCAAAAGCTCTTGACAATGGCAGCTTTTACTACAGCACCGATTTTGACTTGACAAATCGACTGCAAGACAGGTCAGTATTCTCCTGAGTAGTGGCATCCCCTGCCTAACTTTTGATGCACCAATTCTAACAAATTCACAGGCCGGTAGATTCTGCCACTTTTGATATCGACAACTTCGACGATTCGTTCTTGTGGAATTCCTTCATGATCAGTCCCCTAGTACAATTTCGATCCAGACTTCTTGTCCATGAGCGCGAGGCCCTGGATGCATCCAGGATCCTGACCTCGGCGATACGGGGATTTTGTTCCACCATGACGATACCACAAATCGCAGCACCTTTGAGCACTGCGAAGCCTGGTCTTCCGTCTTTCTTAACAGTGATCTCCCGGTTGTCTTGCAAGAGAGCAGGTACACGCTTCAACAGTCGAGGTATCGATGATGATGGCCACGTGGCCAACTTCGTCGAGAGTGAGACCATCTACTGGAGCCCCTCTGGAACTCTCTTCTCTTACGTTCAGGTCCGCGGGTCTGTTCCAGTCTTTTGGGAGCAAAGTGCAGGTCTTATCCCAGGCCAGCAGAAAATATCGATAACACGATCTGCTGAAGGATCGCAGCCTGCATTCAACAAGCACTTCGATGACCTCGAGCAATCTTACGGCGCTGTACATGTTGTCAATTTGCTGAGCGAGTCCAAGCCCGGAGAGGTTGAGCTTACGCAAAGATATCATTTTGGCGTGAATCACTGTTCATTAAGTCGACCCGACGAGAAACAGAATCGGGACCACACCCTTCTGCGGGTTACAGATTATGATTTCCACGCGGAAACAAAGTCGATGGGTTATGAAGCAGCGAAAGGCATCAAAAACTATATCGAGCATTCTGCAGACGGATTCGCTTATCACCTCGCTGAAGAGATGAATGATGCGGGAGATGTTGTGCAAGATCCTACGGAGCGTAACAGAATGGTTGTGGTTCTGCAGCAAGAAGGGGTTTTCCGCACCAATTGCCTTGACTGTCTTGATCGTACGAACTTGATCCAGACACTCATTTCGCAGCTGGCTTTTCAGTCGTTCCTGAATCACAGGACTGAATACGCTTCGTCGGACTTTTGGGTCCGTCATTCTACCTTATGGGCAGATAATGGCGACGCACTGTCCCGGATATATGCTGGAACAGGGGCTTTGAAGTCGTCGTTCACGAGACATGGCAAGATGTCATTGGCAGGTGCGATCGCGGATGCGCGAAAGAGTGCAACCAGACTATACATAAACAACTTTGCCGATAAATCGCGACAAAACACGATTGATATGCTCCTGGGCAGATTGGTGGGCCAGTCTCCCGTACATCTTTTTGATCCTATCAGCGATTACGTCTCGGTGGAGTTGGGCAAGCGAGCTGCCGAGTTCTCGTCCACTGAGAATATTACAATGTGAGCCCCTTGCCCTCGTCCCAGTAATATTTAGTATCATATCGCCGAGTTCACTAACAATGGGACAGACTGGTTGGCACATTCAACCTTAATGGCAAGACTGAGGGAATTAACGATGATCTCACGCCATGGTTGCATCCCGATGTATTAGGTTCATCTCAGCCTGAGATCGTTGCTGTGGGATTCCAAGAAATCGTCGAGCTGAGCGCCCAACAAATCATGAATAGCGATCCTACACGAAAACAAGCATGGGAAAGAGCCATCAAGAAGACCTTGAATGGGCATGCACAACGAATAGGGGGTGAGAAATATGTGTTGCTACGCAGTGGGCAGCTTGTTGGCGCAGCTCTGTGCATATTTGTTAAGGTCTCGGTGCTATCCAAGATCAAGAACGTTGAAGGCAGTGTCAAGAAAACCGGCATGTCGGGAATCGCCGGGAACAAAGGCGCTGTAGCCATTCGGATGGAATATGCGAATACCCAGTTATGCTTTGTGACAGCTCATTTGGCAGCTGGCTTTGCCAACTATGAGGAGCGCAACCGGGACTACGCAACTATCCATCACGGACTTCGTTTCCAGAGAAACAGGAGCATAGATGACCATGGTAAATGACTCGCCCCTCCTTATATGAAGCAAGATGCTAATCCCAACAGATACCGTTGTATGGCTTGGTGACTTCAATTACCGTATTGGTCTAAGCCATGAAAGAGCCATGGAACTGGTTAAGCACCAGGACCTAGAAAGGCTCTACGAAAACGACCAGGTGAGTAACTGCGCCTTAAACCAGTATCAGGGGTTGCATCTGCTAACAATAATCAAGTTGAATCTCCAAATGGTCGCAGGTCTGGCTTTCCCATTCTACTCCGAGGCCAAAATCACCTTCATGCCGACTTACAAATTCGATATCGGAACTGATAGATATGATACTTCGTAAGTGAAGTCGTGGCTTAAGTGTGTTGCCAATCTTTTCTGACGATACCACAGTGAAAAGGCACGGATTCCGGCTTGGACAGATCGTATCCTACGAAAGGGTACCAATATCAGACAGTTGGCATATAGCTCAGCCCCATTGCGGTTTTCTGACCACCGACCCGTGTATGCAACCTACCAATGCACCGTCAATATTATTGACGAGCCGTTGAAGGAAAAGATCAGTCGTAAGCTGTATGATCGACGCAAAGCCGAGGTTGGCCAGGCCGGGACGAACCTGGAACTCGACGATTCAGAGGACGAAGACCTCATCGGATATGATGCCATTGAACCGGGTCTTCCGCCTGCCAGCTCGGATCGCCAGCGATGGTGGTTGGAGAACGGGAAGATGGCACAATCCTCGATCCAAGCCCCGCGGTCCACTGACGGTGCTTCGTCGACGGTGCTTAATAAGACACGGCCCTCGAATCCTTTTGTCCCGAGTGACGAGAACGAATGGGTGAATGTTCCCGGGCAAATTCGCGGCTTGGCTCCTTTTCAAGCATCTCCAGCTCACCCTACGAACACATTAATCATTCTACACTATTGTCTACATCAGCCTCGAGTTCTACGCCTAGGAAGCTGCCTCCGCCGTATGAAACTTCAGCTTTGCCTGCTAAGGTTGGACGTATCAATCTCATGGATGAACCAATCACCGGACAAGGCCAGATACACGAACCGCCACCACCTCCCCTCCGAGACGTCAAACAAGCAACAACACTATGGGGACGCAGGCCCGAGCTATACCAATCAACCGGGAAAGCGTCCAAACGCCGAGGCTTAACCCGTCGCCTTCACAGACGCAGCCATTGTCTGCGGTGCCAGCACAAGTATTCGGGAAATCCAAGGCACCACCGCCCGTAAGTAACTCCTAGGTTGGCAATCGCCCTCCGTCCTACTCATGTGACGCCATTACAATCTAGAAGGCTTCTCATCGAGTTTTGGTGGGGCTCATAGTCTGTACCAACAAGGCTCTTGACGCTCAAATTCTCTCGACAAACTTGTATACGATTCGCAAACCCAGTGGCTTGCATTGCGTCGGTATATGCTCAGTCTCCCATGGACTCTTGGCATAGCTAGCTATATACTATCACTCACTTTTGACTCAACCGGACATTTCCTTTAAATCAAGCCGTGTTCCATGGCTAATTTATTCTGCCTAGATTGCCAAAAAGCCAGTACACCTCACCTCGCCAATTATGAGCGCAGGTTTTCAGGACTTTGGCCAATTTGATGAAGATAAAAACAAACCAAATATGCCCCGGCGGGCTAGCACCAACATACAGAACTTGACATCTAGGTTGGAGCAGAGCAACTCTCCTAATTTGACAGGAGGGATGCAGCGCTCCAACCAGCCCCAGAGGTCAATAACCACGAAGACAGGAACAACTAATTACGGGCAAGGTGGGTTCAGCGGAGGTGTCAACCTGCCAGGACTAGGACACCGGAAGCCAGTGTTGCCTGCACGCCCCCCTCAGCCCCCTCAGCCAGCGCCTACGCAGGCGTCCAAGCCCGTGAAGAATTCGGCAGTGGATCTGCTGGGAGACGACGATGCTACCGAAATGAGCGGGTGGGAAACTTTACGGCCCAGTTGAAGGGAGAAGGGAAGGGCATTGGTATATAGAGTACTTTGTGGGATTAATACCCAAGGGCGTTCGTTGGTCTACAACTGGCGGCGCAGTGGGGAAAGGGGGTGCAACAGGACCAAGAGCTGGTCTATAATACCTGCTGCTAGAAAGCGATGACATGAAATAGACGTCTTTTTCGAGGGTTTCTGATATTTCCTGAGCTATAAGCTAATAACCTGACAATGGCGTCCAGGTCGAGTGGGTTAGTGATTCGGTAACTTTGCGGTCGTTGCCTCTTATGATAAATATCCTTGACCTCCCCAGTATAGCCAGCCAGTCACGCTTTCCATCCCTGGGCAGTCTCTTTCAGTCTACCAAGCAACGGCCTCTGACACTGAAGGGTCCTCCATTTGTTTTTTTTCATTGTTCACACTCCTCACGCTCGCCGCCCCTTTGGCCACCATCGTCGCCTTGCTGAGCTGGACAGTTCGGGTTGTTGCAATATTCCTGCGTCAGCTGCCAGCGAAGATCCAAGGGCTTGGCTGGCGGGCAGTCTCTGTTCTTCCTCTTTGCCTTTTCGCATCGTTGTGTTACCCGCAGGTAATCGTCAGTCTTGGGGTCGATGTAGCGGCATCCGCAGGCGTAGAACTGGTCGCTGTAGTAACAGCATAGTTTTAGGAATAGCGGCTTTCTTATTCTCCCTGCTGGCTTGATTTATTTCTCCTGATGCGCGCAGGCACGGAATCTTCAGAGGGGGTGGTCCTCGGATTTTTTTGAAGAAAGTAGTGATGTGAGGAGGGGAAACTTTACGGGCGCTGCAAGCACTTGGCGAGAGAAGATACCCACGGACAAAGCATGCAGGACTAAACTATATGCACATAGTCCGAAATTGTATCTGCATCATCAAAGACCTTTGTCAGTCTTGCAAGGTTCGAACTTGTCGTCATTTCCCCAGCTGCCCCAGGTCAACGACAATAAGCCTTTAGCCTTTGACATGCAGACTTGTCAGACGAGGTGTAGATTTACCTGCCTCTGCTAAGGCTCTATTAGGGCTGTTGTTTTTGTATGGCCACCGGATTATGTCGCTGGGGTAGGAAGGCAATATAATACATAGATTGCTTCAGACTTGGTTGGTGCAGCTCATTGTGTATTGTCTATTCACAAGCCCGAGTATAGCTGCGATAGCCGACTTACCACACGTATCCACAAAGGCGACCGAGTTGGCACTGGATAGCCATAGATTACATTGCGTATTACTTGGTTAAGAAAAAATAAGGTCTTTCAAGAGTAAGTAGGTAGACTTCCGTCAATGGTGTCTTTGTGTAGTATGTGAAAACCAAGACTGATATTAGATACTACATCGCAATACCTGATGGGATAGCAGTTCCTAGTCTTGGTGCAACAAAGCTACCTCGCCATTCGTGGCTCGTACTTACGCACCTACTGATATGCATGGCATATCCACGGGCGACAACGTATCGACCAAAGTGGTCAATGTGGACCTACACCAGCCCTTCATACAACCAAATACCACAGATAGGTAATGTCGTCCGTAAGGACAGGGTATATGCCCACATAAGTTATCTTCGTTCAAAAAGTTAACAGGCGGGTGCCAAACCCCAGGACATTGTGTTGTCTATTCGCTATAAGGGCTCGCGGATGTGGTTGGATCATTCATTCCCAAACTGCCGAATACATCAATATACTGATATACATGAGCCCGAGAAGTAGATGGCCCGCTACTCGGGCATCACTTGGGGGATATTTGGTTGTCTTGAGTGTAGCTGGTTTAGATAAACTGTATTCTGTTTCTCACGAAAACAGTACGAGTCGGGTTCGCGGATGCCATCCAGGGAGTAAGTGGGATTGTCTTTGCAAGAAACGATTTGAGTGCACTGACATTCGAACATTTTCCCGAGACTCGAGGTTGCCATTCATTAAATATGCCAGAGGTCTAAGCGACCGACTTGTGATCTCAGGCGGGCCTAGTCAGGAAGCGGATACGTGAGGACTTCGAGAAGCAATTTGATACCGCATGGGCCTATACATAGTCCAGACTTGAACGTTTGGATGTAGCAAGGGATGTGGGAGATGAAGGGCATCATACCTGGGCATATTTTAGGGTCCTTGTGAGGTGATCAAGAAATTGGGTCAGCCCTGTGTTATGGCTTTCCTGCGGATTGGCTGGCAATGGCCAAGGGAAGACACTGGCATTCACAACCTGAGAAAGGCTTACATCAACAGACTCATTCCGTTAAAATTACATCCCGATTACAGGGGACTTGACTCCAACGCGTTGGTCTCAAGGGCCAAGGGATGCAAGTCAATGGGTATTAGGGGCTTGCCTCCGTAGCAGCAACCGAAATCCATGTTTCTATCACTCGAACGCAAGTCGAGAACCAGGCTACTTCATGGACAGATTATTGATTCATACTCGGATCAATGTCCAACCCAACTCGATTCAATCAAGCTTAACGTGACTGATACATGTTCTTACATAGGCTGAGTGGCAGACCGGCCAGACCTGGTATCTGGACTCGAAAGAACACATGCTGTTATTCCATCATATGGCTCCCAATGAAACGCCCCATTGAAGAGCTGAGCACTTAATCATCAATACGAATCTGGCTGCAAGCGACGTATAATGTTTATATTGATGATTTCTGGGTCGGCCCTCGTGATGACTCTGTAGGAATGGCCCTATCACAGCGGCTGAACGAAGTGATTACACGGCCCCCTGTGACGAGGCCGCAAGCCGCAAAATAGTACGCGGGAGCATTGCCGTCTTCAGCAGCTCGGCGGTATTCAGCAAATGGCCCATTAGTCAGACGATGCCTCATTTCCGCGACAGGCCGGCTGGCTTTCCAGTGGCTTAGAATCCATCACAACACAACCGTGGGCGAGGCGATCGACAACACCAGCCGTCAGTCTTTACCGGGTTTACCTTGATTTACAAGTGCATAGCATAGCACCCGCTGAGCGGCTATCCACGTGTAGACATGTATGTCTCATCACTAATCTGGATCACCTTTTCTTCTCCGCTGGCGGTGCGGCAAAAGCAAACAAGCAGATACGGAGAGATATATCTAGATGGGCCAAGGACTGGGACAGACCACCATCACTTCTTTGGGTGGCGCGCAACAGCCAATGGTATTCTGCGGTTAACATGACCTGCTCGGAGCGGGCTGATGGACCTGTGGTTTCCATCCCACACCGTTGACTCCGCAACGCCGTCAAGCTTGAGCCAAACTTGACGAAAGCGGCGAGAAGCGTCAGCTTGGGGCTACCCGAACTGTTTATTTCCCGTTAGCCGCCAGGCACCAAGGAATGGGCATTGGCAGGCGTGTAGGATAGAGTTATGATAGTAGGATTGGCGTTGGAACTAAGTGGGAAGCCTGGGGAGGATGTGAGACCGAATGAGAGAACAGAATGGCATCTCTGAGCGCTGATTGGCCCGGAATTCTCGACCCTCGTTTGGGCTTGGACGACGATGATCAATGACAGCCATGTTGCACTGTCCACGGGATGTTCCAACGTACATACGCAGGGAGCACATGACTTTGAATTCGCATAACGGCTGTGCCTTCGCAGTCGTAGGGGTCTGAAGGACCCGGGGGCCGGGGCCAAATAGACGTAACTTTGTGGATGGAGACAGGCAGGCATCGAGTAAAGTTACCAGGGAAGTTCAAGTCAACTGGGTGAGAACAAATGATATCGATTGTTGGCATCTTTCACGTGGTCTGGTGCGGTATGGATATCGAAATGGCGACCTCAGGATCAGCCAAGACCCCCCTGCCCAGACCATGTCACCATGGGGCTCGTTTTGAGATCTCCAATCGACTATGTATCCTGGCAGAAGTTACCCTGGGCTCTGGGGCTGCCTTCCTTGCGATGCAACAAAACGACACACGGACGATGGCGTCTTGATTGGAGCACAGGCCTCTCGCATTTCAACACCGGAAAGTTTTAAAAGGGGGTGGAAAGAACTGCTCTGAATTGACGGAAAATCAAATGAATTTTCAACCACTCACGGGGCTGCTGCTTTTGGCTCATTCTCGTGATTTCTCGTCCACTCGATTTCTAACAAAACCCCCGCAAAGATCTCATTGAGAATAGGAAGGATACCAAGAACGGGTGAGTCCCAAACGGGCCAAACCACATCTTCTCCCAGTCCCAGATCTCAAAAAACAACCCCATCCCATCATCAAACCATTCATTGGATCCATCCCGTCAACCGGAGACCTGCATTTTTTAGCCATGCACGTTCCGCGTGGATTGACGACGTCCAAAGTCCATCACTCAAACTTGAGTTGAGCACGCACGCACTGCATGTCGTCTTGTTACACCGACTTTTCAGGAAACTCTGCGACCGGCGACCATGTCAAGGAAACAGATTCGCCTCTGATCCCGTCTCACCACCCTCACCGTCAGAATGATGCACTCTGCGGTTCACTAAGTCGATTGTGAAGACGGGAAAACACGCTCTGCTTCCCCCCTCCCCTCCGCCCCATGTACCATCACACAGTGTGCATTATACAGATGTCTTTCTTTGAATATGATGTCACACGATTATCGACTTGTATAGCCTTCTCTTGTCTGAATCTGTACGGCTCGCTGATAACTGCCAAAAGACCAACATCATTCAACTTGGTCGTTTACGCGAGCCGTAAAGAGCCCGATTCAGTTCGAAGATCCAAAAACCCAAGCGGGTGGTTACTGTCTGCACTGTTAGCTGGAGCCTTCTGACTTCTGACTGTTTTTTTTTGGAGCGCAGGTATCCAGGCCGCCAAGTCCCAACCTCCCCCGCAGTTTTTCGATTTACATATCGTATCGCATCGAGCACTGTCGCTTTCTGCACGGTGTACTTGTCGACCCAGGCTACAGTAGCTCAGTCTAAAATTAGGACTGCTTGCTGCTTGCTTCGTGTCACACCAAAACGCCGTCTCTTCCATAGCCTGACAGCTGGATCAGCATAGAGGCGATCAGCGATCAATCACGTATGTCCTGCCATATTCGTTCTTTCTTGTTCCCCCGCCGTTTCGTTTCCATGGCCATGTGCTGTATCTCATGAGAAACAAAGAAGATCGAGACACCAAGGTAAACAAGTGTTGGATATTAGACGCGGCCAATGCCGGCCCTCTGTGCGTGGAATTGCCATCTACATACGTACACGGCTACGTAAAGCAGACCAAAATATACACTGATACGTACGTGTGTAATAGCTTACTTATTAACACTTCAGACGCGCCAGAGAACTGTCGACGCAGTTGTGGTTTGGTCTTTAGGCTGTGGTCCGGCTGTGACGACCTTTTGCCCATTCGGTCTCGGACTGCCCTCCCACCGAAGCCATCCCTGTCGGCCAAACCCCCCTCCCCCCCGAGGGATAGACCTCGAGCTCCTGCCTTTCCGGTGACAAGGCACTTGGCACATCTTGCAAGCGCCTTGCCACGGCTCGCTACCACCAAGTACGTATGGCTAGTTTGTGACGGTTCGAACTGGTGCCCGTTGGCAGGTTGGGCCAGTTTCCGTGACGAGCTTTCAGGCTAGCTAGCAAGTCTGGCGGGCAAGTGTGGGCAAAGAGGCACAGCTGACCCTCACTCTGGATTCTGGAACCCCAGCCACCTCTTCGCAGCACGAGTTCTGGACACCGCTCATTACGAAACCACGGCCCCCACGACAAGAAAATTCAAAGAAAAAACAACATATTGTCTCCAGGCACCAGAGGTTCCTGTCAAACACGAGTCGACGGAAGCGTGAGTTTGCTGAAGCAGTAAAAGGCGTTGCGACAAGCAGCAACTGCATACAACATAAACCGAAATACATATCCAGCACTGTGCGTACTCGAAACGGTTTACTGTTATTAGCCGCCAAGGTGGTTGGTCGTTCCTTTCTGGTGTTATTGATCGATAAATCAAGGTACGTACCTTATCTTCTTGTATGTAGCCTGGTATCACAACCAGCAGCCAGGGTCTTTTCTCTGTCAGCAGTACCGCCTGTCACAGAGCCGAAGCGTCCGCCCGCCTGCCCGGTTCTTGTGTTCTGTCTTTCTATTCGGGTTGCTGCCTGCCATGAAATTGAAATGAAAGTTCACACAGGGAATATCGGATTGAGCATTTGCCGCAAGCCATACTTCCTAGTATGTACATGGATCATCTGCAATTGATGTTCAAGCAGTGGACCAACTTGCTTTCCCAGCCCAGTGGATCAGGAATAAACTGGGCAGCAAAAGAGTCAGTCAAAACCAGAACCAGAAACAAGTGGGATCGGCTCTTACATATTTTCTCGCTTTTTTCTTCTTTTCTCTTTCGGCCCCTGCACCGCTGTCCATCCATAGTCCGTCCCTCTGGACTCTTGGAGGCCCTGATCTGATTAGTCACTGTGCCAGTCGCGCCCCGTCAAAAAAAACCCTCGTGGATTTTCCCATTTCTACTCAGCATCGCCCAATTCCTGCCAACCAATCCCCTCTCCTCTTTGGTCCACAACGGCCAAAATTCATCGAATCAATTGTCTCTCCTGCCAGAACAGACCAAACAAGCAGGCCCAAAAACACCGACACATTCCAACCACCATCCACGCACAGTTCGTCTCTTGATTGTCAAATCACAAAGAGTCTCTGGCAACACTATACTGCCCTTCCCGTTCTCGCTAAACTGACCTACCCGTCTCCGCATTCGACTCGCGAATCGCAGCCCTCCTCCAAGCCTTTCTGCATTCTGATTCGATCCCGCCAAACAGGTTCAACTCAGGAACCGCAACCTCAACTCAATCCCACTTCGTACGCGCGCTGCGCAGCTCAATAGAGAGGAAGAAAAACTTAAGCTCCAGACAGACAGCCAGACGACATTTGCTTGCGCCCGCCCCTCTCATTGGTGCGCAATCGACCAGCAAGTGTCTTGCCGTGCTGCTTTGTGTGAGCGCGCGCCTTGCGACTTTTTGCGACACCGCTACTACCTACGTCTTTTGACACCGGCAGAACGCGCTTCTCTCTTTCTCTCTCTCTTTTCCCCTTCTTCTCTCGTCTGACACAACACGCGCGACATTCCGCCGCACAAGATACTCCAGTGCGCCTGCGTCGTCCTATCTTGCCAGCAGCTAGAGACTGCATACTTTGTGCTCTCTTCCCGCTGCATTGAATCACTCTGCCTTTTGAGTGGCTGCGCTCAAAAACGAAGAGGCCCCATTCAATAGCAAACCAGCCAGTCAGAGAGCTTGCGCAAAACTCAAACACTGGACAACCGTCTATCCAGCAAATCAACGGCTTGCTCGCCCGCCAAAATCCTCGACCGGATTGCCAATTCCTAGCAAGACCTATCATCGTCGCCAGGACCATTCTCACCATCTCTATTGGTTCCGATAGTCGTCAAGTGACAGGGACCACCTGTGGATAACAGTTGACTTTGTTGCCTGTCCTTCAATCAGAGTGCCTCTATAGCACTGCCGTTGTTGCTATCGCCTCAAGGCCGAGTTTCAGCTCCCCCGAGACCCCTCCAACGCGCGACTCTTGCGCGACTTGAGTAAGTAAGTGGTGTACTGTACCTGTTAGTCCCTTCCCACCTTTTCTTCCCTTTTTTTTGCTCTGCCCTGCCTGCACCGGTCAAAGTGGCCGGGCCCGAGCCGCCAGCTGTACCCGATGGATGTATAAGTGCCTCTAGCTATTGCTGCTGGAGTAGGCATTACGTCCTCGCTGGCTTGCTTACATATGTACATACCTACTTAATGCACCATCTGTCCGACGTTGCCTGCAAGTTGCAGCCCCGTCAGCAGCGATATATGTCGCTGGCTATCTGCCTGGCACGAGGTGGCCATTTTGCCAACAGTTCCTCTTTCTTACCAGACCTATGAAACACGGCTTACTGACGTTGCATGGTAGAGAAATCGGCACTCACCATCTCATCTGTTCAGCAGAATATCCAGGTGTGTCTGTCGGTTCCCAACGGCGTGGTACTCTGGACCAAAAAGGTACGCGGCTCACTTCCTTTTTCAAATCTCTTACATACCCTCCCCTCCTAAAACCTTGCCCGGTTTGCCCATCTGCAACGATACATCTGCCTGCCACCAGTTCATGACTTAAAGCGGGCATAGCTTTGGAAACCGGTGCACCCTCGCCTGCTAGCAAGGCCTGCTGCCCCTCTGCCCAGCACACCACCACTACTCCATTTCATCCCATCTTGTGTAGCTTGTCTTCGGGCCTTTCCTATTCTCTCTCCCTCGTCCCTTTTCGCACACACCTTCTCCACGTTGGAGTGGATGGCTAGTGCCTCCACTTATGTTCCCAAACCAACGTTGTGGCATGCGCGTCGCATGTGTTTCTTCTGCGAGCTGCATATCTCGGCGCCGTCAAACCGTCTGTCGTTTGTTTCCTCTTCCTCCCCGGGGCGAAACGAAGTGCATAGGACTAGATAGCTTGGGAGATGTGTCCGTTTGGGCTCTAAGTTGGAGTGCTAGGCACACCCTCTCGAAACTGCCTTGCGCCGCCACCGGTCAAAGGCTGGCAGGTTTCTTGTCGCTCGTTTCTGATCGCTGAGCTGGTCAAAATGGAGTGGGGCCGTAGCTCGTGCATATTCCGTCATGCATGCCAGCGCATCAAGTGGTGGCCCAAGGCGCAAAAATGAGCAACTGGCCACCCATCCATGCCCCTCGCATCATCATCCGAAACCCCCCCCATCTTATACTTAACGTAACGGTTCTAATGCTTTTGGTTGGATAGGCCCCGCCGCCATATAGTCCAGTATTACGGAGAGAAGAAGAATTCTGGGGAAACTTCCGCTCAAGCTGTTTCGCCAGGACTATTGATTTTCGCAGAAGACATTTGATAGGCACATCATTTGTTTCTGGACGACAGCCCCATCCTTGGACAAGTCCACGCGTGGCTGCTATACTGAAAGCTCGGCTTGTTCTTTTCTGACTTCCCACCTCCGAAGCAACCACCGCTCAGCCACACACGCACGCACACACACATTCGCCCCGCGTCAGGGTCTGAAGCTATCTAAATCACATCGCCTCTTGCATATGCCGTGGACCGGAGACTTGCGCTGTGCACCTACCACATCGACGACTGCCAGCTCATCCACGCATATCCAATAGATTGGGTGCACATCTCGCCCACTCACGGCTACCTAAGTGACTGCCCAACTGCAGCCATCCTTCGGGACCTTTCTTCTATCTGAAGAACGACGTCAATCTCCAGTTTTGCAGTTTTGCCTTTGCGACTGCACAGATACCGTCGTGCACGTACGCAGCTTATAGCTTCCACGCATATTCAGCTCCTCTCGACCCTGTTCTGTAAGCTTGGTGGGCCGGTTGTTTCCATCTGTATAACGCGACGAGAGACATCAACCGTTGGTTTGGTATCACGCGCATCCCCGTCGCCCACTGCGCCATCAGTTCCCAAGAATGATGGACTACGCCCAATATCAGCAACCCCAGTCGGCGCACTCACAAGGACACATCCAATCTGGTTACACAAATACGGCAGGCGGAAATACCATCACATCTCCGACCAGTCATACCATACCCCATCACGGCGTTCAGTCGTCTCCCATCCTCCCTAACCAGCACCAGCCAGCCACTTCTGGCCAGAATCACAACATGTATCAGACGCAGTACAGTGTTCCCCAGCAGAACATGCATTATGGCGTTCCCGGCATACAGGCCGCGGCAATGGCCGCCACTGCCGCCGCCGCTGGGGGTACGGGGTACAGCAACTACATGCCTTCGGATCCAAGCTTACCACAGACGTCACCGAGGATGGGGTCTGGGTAGGCAGTAAGAAGGACGGAGTTGGACCGCGGTCGCCACAACAGATGAGTCAAATGCCACCAGGACGCCGTCTGAGTCAAGTTACGAGCCCAGGTCTGCCGAACACGCCCATGATGAACCACAACGCGCGCTCTACAGTGCCACAGCCCCCCATGCCCCCTGCGCAGGCCATGCCGCCACCGCAATCACCCGAGATGACGGCCGGGGCTGAAGAATCACCCCTATACGTCAACGCCAAACAGTTTCATCGCATCCTCAAGAGAAGAGTGGCTCGGCAGCGGCTGGAGGAGGCATTGCGCCTGACCAGCAAGGGCCGCAAGCCATACCTTCACGAATCGAGACACAACCACGCCATGCGCAGACCTCGCGGCCCCGGTGGTCGTTTCCTGACGGCGGATGAAGTGGCTGAGATCGAGAAGGGCAAGGGCGATGGCAAGACGGACGCGGAGGCAGTGGCGGACGTGTTGGCGAAGGCAGGCACGAAAAGGAAATCGGAAGCCAGCCTGAGCCATCCACATAAGAAGGCGAAGTTGGAGACGGAGAGCCCGGAGGATGAAGAGGACGAGGATGCCGAAGACGACAGCTAGAGGCGGTCGGTTGGCGGCAAGGGGTCGGACCGCAGGAATCCTGTTGGTTCACGTTATGAGTCACGACGTTTCTGATTCGAGCCAGGATATATTTTCTCTGTGCATTCGCAACGATGGTGGGGGGGGAGTCCTTGTGTTTCTAGGGAAGCGTAGCGCTGCGTTTTGAGACTGTTTTTAATGGACAGGTTGGGGCGAGTTACCAAAAGACCTCCCGTAAGGGGGCTCTGTCGCATATTTGCCAAAGGAGAATTAGCATCATGACAGGGGGCGCCAGGACGTTCACTCTCAAAGGCTTTCCTAAACATTTTCACCATCGCCCACGCGATATGGTTTTTTTTTCTTCTTCTTTCGTCTTGTTATTTTCCTTTTCGTACTATTCTCGTCTCGTTCATTCTCTCCCGCGCAGCTGCATTCGCGTGGGAGGGCGTACTCGGCCGGAAAGGGACTGCTTCCCGCCGGCCTTTTGGGAATCTTCTATTTAGGAATGGACAGGTGGAGGGATACGAATGAGATGAAAGGAAGGATACCCCACTTTGCTGTAGCTTGCGCGACCTCTTATTCGTTTCATGTCTAGTATTTGAGATGGTATATGGGAGGCTTTTTTTCTCTCTTCTTGTTCTTCTCTCTCTTTATCCGCGGTCTTTCTCATGACCCCCCTGTACCAAGGTCAGGCTACATCACACGTACACTCTGAGCGAGGCTTGAGTTTGCCAGATATCGCGGCCAAAATTCCACACAGCACACGACACGATTACAGACAGACACGCTCTACCCTAGGCCATTACCCAAATTGGAAATGCAAGTGGTAGCAGAGGTGGCATGATTCGTTGGGTCTTGGACAAAGAGGCATCGACTTAGGTTAGACCTTGTACCCAATGGGCTTCCATTGAAACCATCAAATGGCTGGAGTCTCGGGTTCGAATACATCAAATACAACCAATCTAGCGGGAACTCCGTCCCTCCCTACTACTCCCTACTTTACCCAGACTTGATGTTTGTGACAGCCAGGTACTGATTGATGGTGCAGAAGATTCTGCTGGTGATGAATAAAAAGGAGAAAGTGACAGTGACATTTCCGAGAGTCGTAGTGAATTAATGAATGCACTGCAATTACTTAAGGTAGGTAGACACTAAAGCGGGTCGATGTAGATCACGTGATATTGACCCTCTCATCAGTTCCATCAACCTTGGGCCACTCACCAGAGTCCGTCTCCCGATGGCATCCAACATCGCCAAGGAAACCACCAGGGTCGCTGCCACTCCATGATTACTACACAAGCCCGGTGTCGTTGTCGTTGTTGTTGACCAATCTCCATCTTCTGTTTTTTATTGAAAAGCTCCATTCTCTTCTGCCCCAGAAAACGCCAACATGCTTTTCTTCAGGTACGCAAGCCAGCAAGCTCCAACCAAGCAACATGATAAAGGATGACGTCTCACGTGCCTCTGCCTTAGCTTCTTCAAAACCCTCATCGACAACGAGGTCACCGTCGAGCTCAAGAATGACATTCAGATCCGGGGGACCCTGAAGAGCGTCGACCAGTACCTCAACATCAAGCTCGATGATATTCAGGTCCTCGAGGAGCTCAAGTACCCTCACTTGGTATGTCGTTCCTGTGTCTGCAACGACCAAGCCCGGGACTAACGACGCAAACTACCAGAGCTCGGTCAAGAACGTCTTCATCCGCGGCTCTGTCGTGCGATATGTCCATCTGCCCCACAGCGCCGTCGACGTCACGTTGCTCGAGGATGCCACACGGAGAGGTAAGTTCTAACCCCGAAGACGCATTCTCCTCTCTGATCTACCATTGCAAATATGCCCTCGTCTATTACCCGTGTCGCTTTTCTCTTGGTCCGAATCTGCCCACTAACCTCCCCCATCAGAGGCTGCCAACCAAGCTGCCAAAGCGAAGTGATGAACTATGTTTTCCCCGCAGCTGGCTGGAAACACCATTTCACACAAAGCGGTAATGCAAGAGCCCCGGGTATTTCCGATGTACAAGTCCCATTCGAGACTCGTGGCCAAGAAGTACCATCAGGCGCCCCGGCGAAGGGGTCCCTGGGTGCCCTGATGAGAGTCGAGATATGACTTGATGGCTTGCAAGACCATAGTCGGACACGCGGTTTTTTTTGTCTTCATCTATAACCCTCGGATAGCTATGAGAGCTGGTGGTAGGTTAGTTAGGCGCCATCCCTGCTCTGGATTCAACTTCCACTAGGGGGGAAGAGGAATATACCCGCATCTATGCCGACTGACATACCCAATTTCTCTTGGCCAAGAAATTCCTTGAAATGCATATTACACACCAAAGCTCCTTCGTGTACGTATATGGAAGCTACTTGAAAAATGGGTCGCCGTGACTTCTCGTACGACAACGTCTCGTCTCCTCCATCCTATCGTAGAGTAAGTAGGTGATACAATGGCCAAAGGGCCGACCAGGGAGCACACAGAAATGACGAGCAGGGTCAAACAATGCCTGTCCATGTGAAGCAGGAATTTACCGACCGTATAAAGGACCGGTACACTGTCAAAGTGCCGCAATCTAAATAAGCTATAATACTGGAAGTATATACCATTAAACTATGTATTACAATTTGACTCTTATATTCATAATTCATAACAAGGTATATATCATCGTATCCTGTACACAGAGTAGTATCCTACCAATTAACCCAACCGCCTTGGCCATCTTTACTACCCCAGAGCTCGTCTTCATCTACCCCCCTGTGATGGCTGCCCTTACTACTACGACTACTACGACTACTACTACCCTTCCCTAGATTCGCCACGTCGTCACCATCCCCGTCCTCCGTCATCGTCTCCGTCGCCTCCGGTAAGACTTTAACGACCCCGCCCCTCCGCCTCTCCGCGCTCCAGCGATCCAGCCAGCCCTTCATGCGCTTGCGGCTCGCCTCGCTGCCGACATTGACCGTGGGCACGACCTTCTCGATGCGCAGCGCCATGGTGAAGAGCGCGAGCTCGCGGAAGCTCGAGTGCTCCGAGTAGGGGGACGCCGAAGCACATGGCCTCGCGCGTGCTCCCCCGCTGGGCGGCGAAGTCGCGGGGCCCGAAGCGCGTCCGCCAGGCCGGTCCGTGCAGAACCTGCGTCGTCGGCACCGACGACGGTTGCACGTTGACGTTGACGCTGCGGGCCGTCGAGGTCGGCGACCGGAAGTTCCAGCCGCTCGGGCGGAAGCCCACGATGCGGCTGAAGTGCGGCTTGTAGCCATTGAGGTACTCCTGCAGCGTCTCGGCCCGGATCTCCATCAGCATCTGCATGTGGACCTGGGCCTCGCGCGGGTTCGTGGTGAGGAGGGCGGCGAGCTCGGGGTCGCCCAGCTGCTTGATGATTTTGATTTTGGAAGCCGAGGCAAAGATTTTGGTGTTCAGGGCCTGGGCGATGGCCTTGCAAATGCGCTCCTTGCCAATCGAATAGGTGCCGCAGATGACCAAGAGGCGATGTTTAGGGTTGGATTTCGTCCCGTCTTTAGTCTCACCACCGGAAGCCTCGTTGCCCGCCGAGTCCTTTGTAAAGAAGTTGCTGACCGAGGTGGTCCCCCTTCGGCCCCTTGAGGGCCTCGAATGCATCATCTGTGGCATTTGGGTCCCCCGATATCGTCTTACAGAATTCCGCACATGCGCTGATAACCATTTCCTGAGGTGGAAAAGAGTAGCGAGGATTGAGATAGGTGGTATCGAGATAGCATATGTCGATCTTCTGCTGTCTGGTCTTGCCAGATATCGAGTCTACAACGTCAGGCTTTAACAGGGGGTGTGCAATATGAGCCTGGCACGCACGGAAATCCCCACAGTGCAAAATACGCTGCGTTCTTGGAGCCGATCCTTTACCTGCTGCTCCCAGGGCCTTCTCGAAAAGGAATAGGGAGCTTCCAGGGCAGTGGTTGGCTGGTATCATGGTGACGGTAACGCCCTCTGTGCCTGGTATTTCGACCTTTTCATCAAATTCAAGCTCCACCACCCACTTTGCAGCTGTCCGGAGTTGATTCTTCACCAAGCTACCAGTCACCTTGCTGCAGTAGATCGGACCGTGTAACCAGCTTGCCGTCAACCCGATATAGTGGTCGCTGTGGAAATGGCTCAGGAAATATGCGTTGCATCCCTTGACAGCACCGTACCGGAACGCGTCCACACAGATGAAAAACCCCGGCATGATCTTGTAAAAGGGGCAGGTCCGTTGATAGGCCGGCTTCCCACGAGAAGCAGTCTCGGTAGCGGCAGCCGAGGCCCAAGCTTCGTCTTCGGCGTGAGTTGACATCAGCTTACTGAAGGCGGACGTAGGTTGGCTGGCTGATTTGCTGCCCAGTTCTATCGGGTTTGCCTGCCCCGGCCTCGGTACAGCGGCTCGAGAGAAGCGTTTGCTTACATCCGAAGATTCGACATGGGGTTCCGGTGGGGGTTTAGCTGGTGGCTTCGGCGGTGGCAGTGGGTTACCATCAAGGCACGCATTCACATGCACCGAGGCATGCTCCACTGATAATCCGGCGAGGCTGGCGCTGCACAAAGGACAGCTTGCCGTCATATCTCCTTCGTCGTGGGTACCTTCTCCTGCGCCATCAGGCGGCATATCCGTGGCATCTTCGGCCTCGAGACGCGCCTGCTCCTGCATGTAGCGCATGGCGCGGTATTCCTCGCCATTGTCGAGCTCGTCGTCAAACAAGGCCTCCATCTCATCCATGTCCTTGAAATCGTCATACACCGAGTCCTCTGTCTTGATCTGAGGAACATCGGGCACGACTGCACAACTCTCGTCCCTTAGCAAAGCGGGTCTCGGGGGGATTATTTGTGGCGCGGTGTCTTCCTCTAACCTTGTCATGCCCGGCGAATCCATTGGGGTCTCTTCTTTCGTCGGCGTCTGGACGGCCGAGTCCGGTTCGCTGTCCGAGTCGTCTACGAAGGGGCCCTTCTTTGCCTTTGTCCTCTTGACTCGTTTCTGCGACGTCGAGGTCCCCCCTGCAGCTCCATGTGTACCTGCTGTTGGAGCATCTATTTCTTCGCCATCATGGCTCAGTTTACGTCGTTTCGACGAGCCGGCATCCTCATTGAACCTCGCCTCGGACAAGGGGTCGACTTCGGGCTCGAGGCGGTGGATCCCGTCGACTGTCTGGTCCTCAAGTTTCGGGCCTAGCGGCGACGAGAGTGCGCCGGCACCACCGACCGAAGGATCGCCTATGAAAAGCGGTTCTTCGACATCGACCTTCTTGAAGAAGTTCAGGATGTTGCCATTGGCGGGCAGTTTCGATTTAGAAGCTGACGTCTTTCCGTTGACTTTGAGAGGGCCAAAGTTGAGCTTGGACTGGCGGGGGGTTGCTGGTTTGGCCCTCGCCGTCTTAGCTGGGGGCATTCTGGCTATTGGCTGTTTCGTTCTCGTTGCTTTCGTGTGTTCCTTTCGACCTCTACGATGCCCCCCGAATCATGCTGTGAATGCGCCTTTCTTAACAAAGCAAGCTGTCAAATAATTGATAGATAGATAGATAGGGTAGGGTGGTGGCAAAGACTCAATTACGCTCACAAGCCAATGTGCCTAGCAATTTAGGGAACCCCCACTAACTTGCTTACTTGAACGCGGAACCCGTGCGCGACAAAGAAAACGCGAAGTCACGTTATCTCTATTCCAGCACGTTTCATTTCTACTACTACATCCGAATCAATCGGAGATTGTATGTATACACTACGTCACAGAAAGATCACGAGGAGCTTCAGTACTTGGGGTATCAATGTTTGCTGTTCCAGCCGTTTATTCACAAGCAGTCTACATTCTTTGATCGCCTGCCAAATTCGTAACGTCGTAATCTACCATCTACCCATGAACCTTCTCGTTCTCCCCGAGCACAGCCGTCTGTTCACTCGTGCTGCTGGGTGCGCTACTGGCAACTGCCTTCTCCTTCAAGCCACCCTTGCCCGTTCGTCGCACGGGCCCTTTGCCCGAGAAGTAGTTGTGGATATCTTCCGTGAGCTCGTCATCGTCGTCGTACAGGTTGCTAGCCTCGGGGTCTTCCCTGGCAGCTTCCTTCTCGGCCCACTCTGCACGCATATCCTCAATCTTGCTCTTTGTGTCGATGTCGGGGTGATAGTTCTTGCCGACACCCATCAAACGCTCCCAAAGGGACAAGTGCTGCGGGTGGATGGCGATGCCGTGGTATTCCTTCTCGCGGCCTTCCAGAATGTACTTCCAGCGGCGCTCCTGCTCCTTGAGGTCGAGACCGGTGGTGTCGGGAAGCCACAAGAACGTGACCAGCATACCAGCAAGACCGAACCAGGGCACGACGTAGAACTTGGTCTGGTCGTCAATGTAGTTGTAGAGGACCGACGCAAGCAGAGCTCCGGCCTTGCCCATGCAGGCCGAGAACCCGTGGGCACTGGCTCGGATCTGTGTGGGGAACACCTCGCCAGCGACCAAGAACGTAACCGAGTTGGGTCCAAACTGGTTGAAGAACGAGGACAAAAAGTACATGGCCTGGAAGGAATGGATACCCGCGGGGCTGGTGTAGTAGGAATAGTTCGACATAGGAATGACGAAAGTGATGAAGCAGACGAGGAATCCGACCTGCTGCATCAGCTTACGGCCGTACATCTTGTTGTCAATGAGGAATGACGCCAAGTAGTAGCCAGCAAGCGCCACGACGACGTTGATCAGGTTCCAGCGCCAAGTCGTCCAGAGGTTGCTCTTGCCACCGCTGATGACAGCGATGAACTTGCCCTGGAACAGCTTGTTGCCGTAGAAGAAGACATCGTTGCAGAACCAGCCGGCAGACGTGGCAAACAGTCGACCACCGAAGTTGCTGCAAGTCATTTTGAGGGACTTAGCATCGTAGCCGGTAACGTTAGCCTTCTTCTTGGCCTTCTCGAGTTGCTTGCTGGCGGATCGCATCTTGTAGGTACGGTAGTACGCCAACCACAGTGTGCCGACGGCAGGAATGGCGAAAGACAGACGGAACACCCATTGCGCCGTGATCTGGCTGTACACGGGGCCCTCGCCGTATCCTCGGTTGAAGATGACCAGCAGAATGATGAGGATGACCTGGTTGAAGAACTGGCCCCAACCCTGCATCAGGAATGCCATGGTGACCTTGCGGCCACGGTGCAGACGATCGTCCCGGGTCGACAACTTGCCCGCCGAAACGGCATTCTCCATAGAAGACGTGGCAGTGATAGGGTACTCGCCGCCAACACCGAAACCTATGGGAATTATTGGTTAGCCACAGCGAGAATTGGACGACAAAAGGGGCGGGGATGACATACTGTAAATGAAAAGAGACCAGGCATAGCAAATGACCCAACCCTCCAGGGTGGTGCCCCAAGTGGCGGTCAACATGATCAGACCCAGAAGCATGATCAAGGCATCTTGAATCAGACCCCAGCGTCGACCAATCCAATCACCAATAATCTGCAAACAAAGTCAGTCTACTGCGGTTTTGCTTTCATTCGGCTGGGGGTTGTCAAGGAGCACTCACGCCAACAGCGACCTGACCAATCATGATACCAATAACTTCAAGATATGTCACCGCGGCGACCCAGTTCGTGCTGCACACCTTGTGGTTGCCCCAGCAGTCCGGCCAGACAGACTTGAAGAGGGGCTCGAGGTTGCCGATGGAGAAGAGGACGTAACCTTCCAGACCAAGGCCGGCACCAGGAAGGACAGCGTTGCGGAAGTACCAGGCGATGGGGCTGAGAGGGTCCTTCTTGAACATGTTGCCGACGGTCCGCAGCTCGGACATGGTCTCAGCATGGTCAACCTGGCGGACAAAGCTGTAACGCTTCCAGAAGGGGAGGTCGGCCCAGTAAATGCCCTCGGGCGTGTAGGAGTCGTCGGGGTGTGTGAGATGCTTGAAGATGTCCTTCTCGTGGTCCGTGGCGGGCGCCGTGTGCTGTGGGTAGTGATCATGTTCGGCGCCGGTGGCGGGACCATGGGGGACTGGGATCTCGCCAATGGGAGGGTCGTGTTCCCGGTGATGGCGGATGAAGGAAGCCATGTTGTCTTGGGTGGTGTGGTATATACACTACACTACCCAAGGCGACGGTTGGTAGATAGGTAGGTAGATATTAGGTAAATCTATACGAGGGGGTTTTTTGGTGAATGGAAGAACAGAACAAACAAACGAGCTGTTCAAGAGTAACAACCGGTGGGATTTTATGTCGAGTCGCCTGGATAGTTAGACGAAACCGGGAGCCGAAGAAAGTTTGTCCACTGGCCCAAGGAAACTGAGAAGAGGATCGAGGCAGAGGAACCAGGACGTCTTGGACATTATGTACTACCCGCTCGAGAACCGCTGAAGGTTACTCAGTTGGGGCATGGGAGGGTGGAAGGCGGACCTGGCGGCGGATCCGAGGGGGCCTAGATATTGAACTACGCAGGTTACTAGACAATCAGTCTCCGGTTATAGAAACACCGAGGCAGGCAAAGAGGTGAGAGGATATCCAGCAATCCATCGCAGACCCCAGCGGCATGGCCACAGTTGGAACTACTGCGGAGCTAGCTTTTACAAGGAAGGGACTAGTCTGCATTCAAGATCCCCCACACCCAGCCTGCCATAAGACCGGACGAGCTGCATAACACGCTGATATGCCCCGAGTTCCTACCACGAACCGTACTCCTCTTGGCAAATGAATTGACATCGTGCTTGCTGCAAGCCGTCCGGATGGAACAGGGAGGGATCAAAGTCAAACGTTGATGACCGGGGTTCGACGCCACGATATGACCAGCGGGAGCAGAATGCTTGTTTTCCTGGATCTGCACATGACGTCCTGGATGCAGCCCCAAACCGCACAACATCATAAGCAAAAAGAAGTCTTGGATGCAGCCATTGCAATTACAATTGCCGATTACAGTCTCGGTCACAGAGTCTCGAAAAGCAGGCCAATGAGGCAGGGGGGTTGTCTGAGCCGCAACCGAGTGGGTTGGCGTCAGAGTGAGAATTCTTCGACAGCCTATTTTTCTTCTGCCTTTTTCTGTCTCCCGAGAGGCAAGCTTGAGGGGACTTTTGGGCCAATGAGCTGCAAGGAAAGCAACACGTGCGGCTGTCTTTGGCTCAGGAACACAGTCGGGAATATGCGAGGAGAGAGAAAAAAAAAGTGCAGCGAATGTGTGTGGAGACCTTCTGGAACATCCCTGCCGGTCCCCGCTTGTTCAGTGGGGGTCCAGCCAGCTTGCCAAGGGCTATGTTACCAGAATGTACCCGTAGCTTAAGGTTACGCAGGACTTGCGGTAGGCTCTGATTGGTGACATCACACGCCAGCACGCAGCCCATCCGCCATCTCCCCCTCCAGCCCGCCTCGTCGAAAGTCTTGCATCTCTGGCTTCCAGCTTGGCACGCAGACTTGAGATTCTTGGGACTTCTTGGCCTCTTCGGAAGTGGCAAGTGGTCGTGTGCTCGTTTCTGCTTTTGTTGAAATATTGCTCGTTCATGAAATCATCTTGTATGTTGGGTTGGGATGCCACGCCGGCTGCAAATTTTCGTCGTTTTCTCGCATGTGTCGTGTTTGTAACGAGATCAACCAGCATCTTCCTTACAAACACTGTCGACCAACCGTGCAGGGATTGAGAACTCCTGCCGCCCATCACACGTGATGATTACCGACCAAATTCCAGGGTCTTGTGTCCATGTATGAGTTGTTATCCGATGGCCTATCAATGCCCAATACAGCAAGCGAGTAAAGAGCATACAAAAATAAAGTAGCTCAAATCAAACACAACCGGGGACGGGGATTAACTGTTGATTCTCTGATCCCATTTCCTCCACGTACCCCGCTAATCTCATGTCGAGGAAGGGGGCAGGGCAGCTAACGAACCATCCCCCCACGATGCCCCGACTCCCCTGACGAGACACGGCTTTCTTAACTCTTCATGGACACCGAGCACAATATGGAGTCTGGAGCTGGTGCTAGTGCTAGGTGGTTCAAGTCAACTGCGGATATCTGTCTCGGTGCAGGCAGTGGTCGCATGGGTCTGGCCAGGCCTGAAAGCTCCAATAGATGCACATTATCCTCCACCAGCGGGCTGGTTACAAGTACATTGCGTGATTGACAAAGTGCGGCAATAACCAAAGTCGAGGTACATATGCATACTACTCTACTTTAAGCCGAGTCTGGCTATCAGACGAAGTCTCGGCACAGTAGTCTGAGTATTCGTGCATTTCGCTTTTTTTTTTGACCCTTTCTGTTGCGTTACTGTGGCCGCGCCGGCTCTTCCCCGTCGTCGTTTCGGGCAATCAGTCGCGTGCTCATGCTATCTTCTTTCGTCCAATTCAGAAGCAACCTCTATGACTCAACGAGCACATTCGTTGCTCGCATTTGAGGGCAGAGCACGTTTGGCCCGCGGCAGAAGGCAAACGGACATCTCCTTGCCGTCTTGGCCAAGTCTGGAGTATCATAGCAGATCCTGGCTTTACTCTGTTCGCATTACCACTACAGTAAAGAGAGAGCGCGTGGATGAGACATTGTTCTTTCTGCAGGTTTAGCAGTTGCAAGCCTAGGATGTCCCTGCAATAGGCGTTTAATTTTATGATGAACCACAAAAGCACTCGGTCGATTCGCTGGCTATGAACTGGTGGAGGAATATCAACTTCCAATCAGCTAACATAGTACAGGCAGGCTTACACCCTGCATGAAGCTACAAACATCAGACGGGTTTTGCTCGGATAGATGCAGCTGTGAGAACAGACATTGAAAATACCTAATCTCGCACTACACATCCGATCTTTCTAAGGCCTAACCGGAGCCGGAAACTTCCATCGGCTACGCCGAAGGTATGCAGTCCAGTCGAGTCAAGTGGTGATGTTCTTGTCGTCTCGCGTCTTCAAATACGTGTCGCGAGGATATCTATTAATAACCCTGAACAATTCAATGTGTATTTGCATTCCTGCTTTGTAACTGGTCATATGGACATATTCCCTTAGATACTTACTCATCAAAATGATGGCTGCCGGTGCGGGACGTCGTACGGAATAATGGACCATCCGCAAAAGCAATTAATGCGCCACGTGACTTCGCGTTTCCGTAAACCATTGCAGGTAACGCGTCTTTAACTCCGTCATCGAGAGGCCAACCCTTTTACGTGTCGCAACAACTATACTTCTACCTTCACCCATAGCAATATCAATTGCGGTCTACAGAAAATAATCGCTCGGTAGAGTGGAACGATGTCGCCGCGCCAATCGCTGCGTACGCGCCGTGCTGTCTTTGAAGAACCCGACACCAAACCCCAACCCGAAGTCAAGACCGCGGCCACCGCACCCAAGAAAACGAGGGCCACGGCTTCGAGGCGCAAAGTCGCGGTCGCAGAGAGCGACGTGAACGAAGAGGAGACCGACGTCAAATCCGAGGCTCCGGAAGTAGAAGACACCAAGGCTTCGCGGAAAGCGAGACCTACCAAGCGCAAAGCTGCAGTCGAAGACGACGACGAGGTCGTCAAGGACGAGAAGAACTCTAAGCCGGTAAAGAAGACCCGCACGGCAAAGACAAAGATCGAAGACGTTATGCCTCTTGCGAAGCGTACCGCGGTCTCGTCGCTCAAACAGGCCATGTACATTGGCGCCCATGTGAGCGGCGCAGGAGGTGAGGACTATATATACCCTGTCCCGTTTTCAAACGTCTGAAGTCTACATTGGGCTGGTCTCTCTCACGAACCAAAAGCCATGGCAGTAGTTCCTAGTACACAGCTAACCGAATCCCAAATCCAGGCGTCCAGAACTCCGTGCACAATGCCGTCCATATCGGCGCCAACGCCTTCGCCCTCTTCCTCAAATCGCAACGGAAGTGGGACAACCCGCCGCTCGCCGCCGAGGCCCGCGACGCCTTCCACAGCCTGACCAAGGAGCACGGCTTCGACGCGCACCGTCACTGCGTGCCCCACGGCTCCTACCTCGTCAACCTCGCCGCCGCGGAGAAGGCCAAGGCCGACCAGGCGTATGCCTCATTCATCGACGACCTGCATCGCTGCGAAAGCCTCGGCATCGTCCTGTACAACTTCCACCCGGGCAACACCAACGGCGGGGACCGTGCCGAGGCCATCGGCCGCATCGCCGCCCAGCTCAACAAGGCCCACCAGGCCACCAAGGGCACCGTCGTCACGGTGCTCGAGAACATGGCGGGCCATGGCAACGTCATCGGCTGCCGCTTTGAGGACCTGCGTGACATCATCGCCCAGGTCGACGACAAGAGCCGCGTCGGCGTCTGCATCGACACGTGCCACACCTTTGCCGCGGGCTACGACCTACGGTCCCCCGAGGCCTTCGCCGAGACGGTCCAGGCATTCGACGACGTGGTCGGCAACCAGTACTTGCGCGCGTTCCACCTCAACGACAGCAAGGCGCCCTTCGACTCCCACCGCGACCTGCACGCCAACATCGGCACGGGCTTCCTCGGCTTGTGCGCCTTCCACAACGTCATGAACCACGAGCCCTTCCAGGGCCTGCCCATGGTCCTCGAGACCCCCATCGACCGCAAGGGCGCCGACGGCAAGTCCGTGGAGGACAAGCAGGTCTGGGCCGACGAGATCAAGCTCCTGGAGAGCCTGATCGGCATGGATCCCGAGGGTGATGAGTTCATGGCGCTGGACGCCAAGCTTCAGGCCCAAGGCGAGGGGGAGAGGAACAGGCTGCAGGCTCAGGCCGACAAAAAAGGGGCTAAGGATGCAAAGAAGGCAGAGAAAGCTGCGAAGCCCAAGGCGGGCGGTGCTGCGAAGAAGAAGGCACCTGCAAAAGGAAGGAGGAAGGCAGCGGAGTCCTCGGATGGCGAATCGGATGCGTCACAGTCATAGTAACTGGTAAAACTTCGAACGCCTTCACATTCATACGTCTTGGAGGCGTCGAGGTTTATTACTCATGACTACCAGCTATTTCATCGACGCCAGTTATCCCGGAACAAATTGCCCTGGATGACATGAAGGAACGGACACATCTGGGGGCTTAGTCTACTGTAATCATGGGTTCGTGATTCGAGCACTCACGAGGGGGCTCTGTAAGATCATGAGCGATGGGGTCTGCAAGAGGGAATAGCCACATCTTGTGTTACAGTTCTAGGGTATAGAGGGGTATTATATTTGGCTCATGCACATTATGTACAACAGCAGAGGACCCAAGCAGGATCGGTCCCTCCACCGAATGAAAGAATACAAAAATATTGAGAGAATAATAAGTAATGGGTATTTCATGGTGTATGTACCTGGGCATCCGTCCCCTTTTCTTTGCCTGGATTATCCAGGGTCAGAAATGTGTCCTTAGGAAAAATCAAGATATGCCTAACACACTCCCTTCTATCAATCATCCAACGCCATCATCGTTTCCTCGTGTCTCGTATGCCAGACGCGTGTATGTATGTGTGTGTGTGCGTGTGCCTACCTAAGCGGCACACACCTTTTTCTTCCTTTCTTCATTTCTTCGTTGTTGCGTTTCATTTCGAGATCGTTTGCGTCGCTCGGCCAAGCCCTACTTGCGAGCCCGCGCAAACCCCTCGACCCGGCCCATGAGGGCGCGGAGCCCGACGCCGCGCTCGCAGTTGGCCTGGAGCCAGACCTCCATGTCCTCGCGGACGCTGCGGAGGCCCTTGGCGACGGGCATGCGCATGCCCTCCTCCTTCTCGACGTGGCTGCCCGGGTTGAGCAGGAGGTCAAAGCACCGGGACCAGATATCGGTCTGCCAGTAGCGCTTCAAGCTCTCGCGGATCTTGTAGCGGCGGCTGCCCGCCGTGCCCAGGCCCCCGGCATCGCAGCGGACCGTCTCGATGTAGCGGCCGAAGAGCAGCGTGTGCAGGACGCCCGCGAGGCCGTGGTAGTCGATCTGCCAGGTCCAGGGGCGGCCCTCGCGCATCTCGGCGCAGTCCTGGGCCGTCGTCTTCCAGTCGGCGATGAACTGGACGTCGGGGACGAAGGCACGCATGTCGATGCCGCGGCCGAAGTCGATGAGCACGATGCCGCGCTCGGCCCAGCCGCCGGTGCCGTCGGCCTGCCACTGGTTGCTAAGGTCGTTGCCGCTGGCCGACGATAGGGCGTCGAGCCGCAGGAGGCAGTTGTCGGCCTTGAGGTCGCCGTGGAGGATCTGCTTCGAGTGGAGGGCCTCGACCGTGCGCAGAAGCTCGATGGCGAAGAACATGGCGAGCGGCTCGTCCATAACGCCCGAGGGCTGCTCGCGGAAGAAGTTCACCACGTCCAATAAGGTGCCATGAGCATGCAGGGGTAGGAACAAGAAGCCGTCATCTTGGTAGAGGTGTAGCTCGTGAGCAGCGGATATGCTAGCCGTGGCACGGTCTTGAGGGCCAAGACGGGTAGCTGCCAGGCGCATCATGTGGAACTCCCAAGCGGTAGGGGTGTCTCCATCTTGAGAGCCTCCAAAGCCGAGCGCTTGGGTACGGCAAAGTCACCTTTGCCCATCTCAATGAGCGGCTCTTCCTCTTCCTCGTCCTCAGCGCCAGGTGCCGAGTTCTCCACAAGATAGACGGGAGCGAACGCTCCCGCACCCAGTTCACGCTTGAGTGTGTAAACATGGTCTGTGTCGGGGAACTCCAGGGTAACGGGACTGCTAATGCTGGTCCGGTCGTTGCCGCCACTCTGTCTAGATTTCGCCAAAGCCTTGGCGTGTCTGCGGATCTCTGCACCCCTGTCGCAGCGAGTCTCGCGGTGGTCAAAGAAGCCGGGGTACGAGCTGAGCGGAGGGTGCATGTTGTTCAAGATGTCTTCTCGAACGGCAGTGTCGACGGGGTTGCACTGGGAGTCTTTGATTATGGGCCCCTTGGGAGGCACCTTGGCGGTAGCTGCCGTTTTAGCCGCAATCCTCTCGCTAAAAGGCTGGGCGATCTTGACAGGCGATCGACGATCACTGAGGACCTCGCGCAACGGGCTGCTGAGAGGTTCAAAATCCTCGTCATCCTCTTCGTCCTCATCGTCCTCGGCAGGAATATCGTGGCAAGGAGTCTTGAAGAAGTCAGGCTTCGCTCCCGTGATATTTCCCAAGGACGATTCAGTCCTCTCGGTGATAGGCGTCATGAACGGTAAGCGGTTGTTAGCCGCCTCGACCGGGTCCCTATACGGCCGAGTTGGCGCAACGTAATCCTCAGGTGGGATGGGAATGAACCTGGTCCGTGGGAACTCATCGTCCGTGGGTGTCATGGACTCCTCGTCTTCCATTTGGCCATTGACTTCGACAGTCAAGGGGCCAGAAGGCTCATTGTCGTTCGTGTCGATGAGGTCCGACACTTGGGTGTCATTTTCATCTGCTGCCCCGTCTTGCTCGCCGCTGAGGCCAGGAAGGACCTTTCGAGCAGTGAAATCGGACCACTCGCTTATACTTTTCCCATCATCATCTTCGTCGTCGTCGACTGCATCGCTCATTTCAATTTGACGGGTGGTACATGTGCTCTCCCCGCCACTAGTGTAGTCATCATCAGTCATGTACTCATCATTGTCGCTCTCCCCCTCCTGCTCCTGGGCCGTTTGGATGGGAGCATTGAACAGGTCGTAGATCTCATCGGTCGCAGCCTTGGTGTGCAGCGTCATGGTGGGCTCTGCTGAGTGGTTCCTCTTCTTCATTTTTGGTTTGGAAGGCGAGTCGAGCTTTGCTTTGACTGGTTGGAAGTTAACAACAAGTCAGACTGACAATGGTGAGTGAAATGTGACTGACTGATTTGGGTCTCGTTCACCTCCATAAGCTTCTTCTTCCTTGGTTTACTTGGCTTTTGCTGCTGCTGGTTCTTGATGACGCCGTTCTCATCCAACTCTACCACGTCCTGGTGGACGACCAGTTTCGTGGCAATCTTTTTCGTGAGAGCTTCTACGTTAGGTGCGTTCTCATCGAATGGATGCTGCTGCTGCTCCTGCTGTGGGTAATCCGCGAAGCTATCTTCATCCCAACGAGCATCTAGCCAGCCTCTGCTTGCAGCCCACAACTCCTCGAAGCTGAGTTCAGTGCCAGGTTCTTCTGGAGTTGGATAGACAGCTTCCAGGTTGACGAAGATTTGTTCCCGCTTCCCATTGGCAGGGTTTACAATCACCTGATGTTTTGATGGTGCAATGACAATATGAGCTTCTGCTATTCTTGCTAAGGACTGAACATACAACAATCGCGAAACAACCGCCAACAATTAGTCCTATTATCATCAACAATCGGGCGTAGAGAGGGCATGGGTAAAACCAAGTCAGCTTACCGGATCCCTGAAGACAGGCATCTTGGGCCCGTCGCTCTTCTTCCCTCCCGCCTGAAGCGTTTCTCCCGCCCACGGCTTCGGCTCCATTGTGTTCTCCTTCTTGCGATCTGCCAACGACCCGATAGTATCCCAACCCTTCGACCCGGAGCCCATCGCGGACACCACTGGAGGTGCCGCATCTGCGTCTGAGAAAATGGCCAGTTTGGACTTTGCCGGCTTAGCGCTGGGCCCTGCTGCGGCTGGGCCAGGCCGGGGTGCCTGCCGGATCGGCGGCGACGGCGGCAAACATATCGACCTTGGCGGCAAGCGCCGGTCGGACGGTCGGCAGTGCTGGCGAGGAGGGCGCGTCCGTCTCTTCCGGCTGCTGCGACCGCCTCTGCTCGAACTCGCCAAACTTCCGGAGCAGGCGCGCTGTGGGCCGAGCTTCCCGCTCGATGCCCAGCTTGTAGACCTCCTCAGCCTGGTTCCAGCGGCCGACGCCCTCCAACCAGGCAGCGTACTCTTCATAGTAGAGAGCGAGCGTTTCGCCGATGTTGTGACACGACAGGAACACAAAGGTCTCGCGAGGGGCATCGGAGAAGAAATGTATATAGTGCATCCATAGTTTCAAATAGCGGGGGTCGTTCCTGTATTGCGCAGAGCCGATGAAGCTCTTGGTCGCACGCTCTAGCAGGGTGTGTAGTTGGGACTGAGGAGTGGCCTGGGCGGAGGGGTAGGCGTCGAACGTCCACCGCACGTATCTTTCAAAGATGTCGAGGGGATCGTCCGACTCGGCAAGATTGGCTACCTCGGCTTCATATTCGGCACGGATGCAGTCGTTAATGTTCTTGGTGTCTGAAGGTGTCGGTGTCGGCAGTTTGTGTAGTGGCGAAGGCGAGTAGAGCTCCGCCAGCTTCCTTGCTGATCGGCCGCCCGGGAGTGACTGGATGTTCTCCTTCTGGCCCTCGATCACGTCGAAGTTGATGAGATCGTCCGAGGCTGACATGGTGGTTGATGTGTGTTTTAGGGGTCAGCGACGGCGATTGGCGCAATGGCGCAGCAGGATGTTGGAGAGAAACCTAAGTTAGTATTTATCGTTGGCCTCTTAGGGTAGAGGCGGTCGATCGGTTGTTGAGTTGGAATTTGGATTATCCAAAAGGTAGAAGGTGCAGGTGGGGGTGTGTTGTTATCGTTATAAATTGACTGCTGTGTTGACTATTTGGGTGAAATTGACTCTACGTTGCCCCTGACGACAGCCACAATCTCCGCCACAAGCCACTAGCCACTAGCCACTAGCCACTAGCCACTAGCCACTAGCCACTCCAGCTGTCACGACTAACATTTCATCCAAATCAGGGGTCTGACATGGCTGACTACTTAACATTGGGCCAACAACTGCCGAACTTGTAATCAGCCGAATGTTTTGTTTGATGGTCCTTGTTTCTCGCTTAGGGCGTTGACTGCTGCATTCCTTCACCCTTATCCTTGCATTACTGCTATTTGGTGGATACCGTGCAGAATGTCCAGGCTCTAGGTTACGGAGTATTTCTGCATGTAATGCATCGAGCATCACACTCGAGATGGTCGGAACAACTGGATTACTTACTACCTTCACAGTTTGTATAGGCGACGCCACGACTGGCACTTTTCAAGATGCCTTGGTCTACGTTCCATGTTGTACAGGATGGATATATATATATGTATATACTCCAAGCAAGGGTAACAAAGATGTCGGTCTACAATTGATTGCATTCATAGCACGGCACGGCAGACACAATACAATGCTGCACACAAAATGGTAGTGGATTGGATATCTGCATTTCATTCATTCTGACTTTTGTCTATGTCGCTGCCCAAACCATTTCCGTTCATTCCCGATCATAAAAGTCATCCCATGGTATATCAAACTGCTCTCCTCGTTTACATGTTTACAGCCTTGCGGAAGCTCTCGCCAGCGAAGACGGCGTTGCTGCCGAGCTCCTCCTCAATGCGGAGGATCTGGTTAAGCTTGGCCAGACGCTCGGAACGAGCAGGGGCACCCGTCTTGATTTGGCCAGCTCGGATACCGACAACGACATCGGCAATGGTGACATCCTCGGTCTCACCGGATCGGTGAGAAACCATGACACCCCAGTCAGCGGCGTAGGAGTCCTTGGCGGCCTGGATGGACTCGGTCAGAGTACCGATCTGGTTGACCTTGAGGAGAAGGGCGTTGGCCGACTTCAGCTCAATAGCCTTCTTGATGCGGATGGGGTTGGTGACAGTCAGATCATCACCGACAATCTGGAAGTCAGAGGTCTTGTAGAAGTAGCTCCAGGCCTCCCAGTCATCCTCGGCGAAGGGGTCCTCGATCGAGACGATGGGGTAGGTCTTGGCCAGCTCGCTGTACAGAGCAGCAAGCTGCTCGTAGGTGAGCCACTTGGTGGGGTCGGAGTCGGGGTTCTTGAAGTCGAGATCGTACTTCTTGGCGTCCTCCTTGTAGAACTCGCTGGAGGCGACATCCATGGCGATGCTGATCTGGCCAGTGTAGCCAGCCTTCTCAATGGCCTCGGTGATGAGGTCAAGGGCCTCCTTGGGGGTCTGGATATCGGGAGCGACACCACCCTCGTCACCGACGTTGCCAGCGGACTGGCCGTACTTCTTCTTGGCGAGAGACTTGAGGATCTGGTAGACCTCGGCACCCTGGCGCATGGCCTCAGTGAAGCTGGGGGCCTTGGAGGGGACGATCATGAACTCCTGGAAGGCGAGACGGCCACCGGCGTGGGAGCCACCGTTCAGGACGTTCATGAAGGGGACGGGGAGGACGTAGGGCTTCTTGGTGCCAGCGAGGTCCGAGACGTGAGCGTACAGAGGAACGCCCTTCTCAGCAGCACCGGCCTTGGCAATAGCCAGGGAGACACCCAGGATAGCGTTGGCACCGAGCTTGGTCTTGTTGGGGGTAGCATCAAGGTCGACGAGGAACTTGTCAACCTTGGTCTGGTCCTTAACATCAATATTCTCCTTGATGATGGCGGGGGCAATGACGGTGTTGACGTTCTCAACAGCCTTCAGGACACCCTTGCCGGCCCACTTGGTCTTGTCGCCATCGCGGAGCTCGCAAGCTTCGTGCTGACCTGTATATCAAGCTTGGTTAGTTACCGAGAGAGGTCGGGGGGGTTCGGGTTCGGACAGATAAATGCATACCAGTAGAGGCACCGGAGGGGACGATGGCGCGGTGGAGGCCGGTCTCGGTGACGACGTCAACCTCGACGGTAGGGTTACCGCGAGAGTCGTAGACCTGACGAGCGTGAATCTTCTTGATCGCCATTGTGAAATGTTGTGATGTTATGACTGTGTTGTTACGAAAGGATGTCAGCTTGAACTGATGGAGGAGAGTAGGGAAGAGGGGTGAGCTGGAGCTTTATATATCGGATGGCGAGGTCAGAGCCCGACTAAGAATAGCCAGGGTAGCTCTCAGGTCAAGCCAGCAAGGGCCATCGACTGGAGCCAAGCACCTAAGTGTGACAAGCATGTGGGCAATGTTTTGAAACCCCGTCTCCAGAAATATGCCTCAACGCCGTAGCATAGCATGATGGTGGGGGTTTTGAGAGCTCTCCGACAAGCATGGTTCCCAATAATAACATTGGAAACAGACAGGCAATTGGCAGAAGCCCTCTTTTTGCATGGGGATTTTTCTTACTTACTGTCTGATGTATAGGTTTGATTTGGTAGATGGGATGGGAGAGGAGAAGAGGGGGAAGAGAAGAGAGGACGGAAGAAGAAAATTTAGAGAGAGAGTATGATAGCAGATGGTGAGAGAATTGGCTACAGCTGCACAGCTATTGGTACAATCAAGCAGGCACACACACACACACAGAGCAGATATACGTAAACAGGATGGCGGGGCAGTTGGGAAAGTACCTACAGTACCTACTGAGCAGGAGCGACTACGCCAAAAAAAAAAAAAAAGACCCTGGAGGAGGGGTCAAGCTCAATTGGTTGGGTTGGGTTGAGGGGCTAAAATCCCGATTTCGATTTGACTGGAACATTGAATCACCTAACAGCAAACCTTAGACGTCCTGCCTACTGCGACGTGCGTGGGGTACCGGCGTAGCATGCAACCAATGGCTTCACATCAGGCGATTGGCCCGACGGGCTGCCCTTTTCAAAAGAGACTGGGCAATAGCCCACTCAGGAGGTACACGACGATGCTATGCTGCCATGTACATACTTTTGGAGGCAGAGAGGCAGGGACGGAGAGAGGCAGATAGACACCCGACAGCTGTTGAGTGGGATGGAGCTGTCGGACTGTACCTGGACGCAGGTTGATGCTGCTCCGCGTGTCCGCCACGATTCGATGGAATCTCCTCACCCTCACCTGTTTCCGAGACAAGCGACAAGGCTTATTGGTGCAGAAACCGTGGAAAATCCCACTTGCGCTTCTCCCATTGCAGGTTTGCTGGGAAACGAACCGAACGTGGCCTTATCAATCGATCTAGTTGGCTACTATCGTCCTTCTCGCATGTCTAAGCCCATTGAACATCGTCGGCTCTGGTCGATACTGTACTCTCGTGTACTGTCCTACTATCTGTCCGGATGGGATGTGCCACTTTTCTGCTCTGGCCAAATTCGGGCCGTCTCCTTTGACGCTGGGAACTTACGGGCTCTTTCGCCTCAAGCTACGTGATAAAATGGGTGTTTCTTGGTCGTTTCGTCCGGTCCGATGGCCGGGTAGCATAGGATTGAGCTTGAATGGCATCTTTTCGTAATCAGGATGCAGCTCCCCATATGGCTGCATGAGCCGATCCGGCCTGCTTTGTTGCAGGTATAATGAAATATACTCGTGTAGTATCCCGACCGCTCTCCTAGAGTCCCAGTTCATCGCAGTCCTCTGAATTCTTCCTAGTATAAAATGGTGGGATTGTTTCCTTGTCTTCCGTAGTTTGTAGTCCTCGCGACTATGGACTCCGTCGTCCAGGTCCGAGACAGAGAGGACTTTCCGGGCAGCGCCACCTTCAGTGTTGCCATTGACCTCCAGATCACACCACTCATTCGGTCCGTACCTTCGGGGTTAATATTGGATCCGTCGAGCCGGATGGCTTGACTGACTGTCTCTCTCGCTTCATTCTGCTTCCTTCTTCACCCGGAGCGCCAGCCAGAGCGGGGCTGACGTCGAAAGATCCAAGTGGACACCGCCAGTGCCATCCAGCAGCCCATCGCATGATGTTGCGGCGGGTTTGCCCTTCGGCTCGGCCAGATTATGCTTGATCTACCATGCAGTTTGGGCGACCCTGGATTTGCTCGGGGCTGATTAGTCGTGCCGTTGCCGCGACAGAGTGGACTGCACCGCACGATCGCTGGCCTAGACCCTATGCACATTGAAAATCTATCACGCCACACGACGTTTGGTCTTCCTTGTGGCTAGCCTCCTGCCTGCTAAGTGTACGTATATGTACGCATGTGTGCGCGTGTGTACGCAAACAGTAACTTCTGCGTCCATCGTTCTGACTGCATGACACGTAGTCATTATTCGACGCCGGCCATTTGGATGTGACCCAAGACCCAAGTGCCTTCTGTGTCCCTTCATCTTACCCCTCCGGTTCGGCCCCGAGTTGAGGGGGCCCGGCTGGGGGTTCCGCATCGTTGAAGCTGACCGCACTACTCTACCAACCCATACTGCGACCAAAAGTACAGATGCCGAGATGGTATGGCGGCGTTGCTGATTGTAGCACAGAGGGCAAGTAGTGTCATAAACCTCCCAAGCTTGGTTGGTCCTGATGCATGCCTAAGGCCCTTTACGAAAGGGTCTTGTCTATACAACGGTTTGTTGTTATCTTTCACACCTGCCCCCTCCCCTTGAAGGGCATAATGCGTGTTACTTGCTTGTTTGTATGTTGTACAGTACGATACATATGGCTCCTCCTTGAGCGTAAGGCCGGGGGCACGTTTTTTATGTCTGTTGACTTATTTCCATAGTCATTCTCTAATATCCCGCTTCGATGTTGCAGTCCAATCTTGAGGCATTATATATGAAGGTGGGTGAAGAGTGGTTTCTTCTTTCATCAGCGAGTCTCGGGTCTTTAGTTGTGTTGTGTCGGCTTTTTGCTGCGGGTTATTACGCTTTCTCCCTGTCCATATAATAAGGCAAAAACATCCGTCATGACCAGCCAATAAGTGAAGTACTACTTAGGAAAGCGATTGACGAGAACACAAAAATATACCTATATTTTCATTCACTAGAAGACTTGAAACCCGAGTGGAAATTGGAAAGCCCCTGGATTGGGATACAGTGAGTGAATGCAAGCAACTCGCATCTGGCATGGTATGTATGTATTCGCGTTGTTAATCCAGGACGGATTCAACATCCTATGGAACTAGGCTAGGCAGGCTCGGTTCTAGGTATAGGCGGAGCCTTACAAGGAAGACCATACTTTACGGGTGAACTCTATGCCATGCTCTGCAATGGATCTCAACGAGGCCTTATGGTAGGCATTTAAAGGTTACCTACCTATAACTGGGCCTTTCGCTTGTACTCTTTCACCCAAGTAGCCACGTCGTTGCTGTCACGAGCCACCCAGGCAATCTTGCTCCTGATGGAATCCTTGCTCTGTGCCAGGGGCTGGTCGAAGGCCTTCGTGTCCTGATCCTTGAAGAAGGCTTCAACCCGGTCGAGCTGCTCTTGCTGAGTGAAGGCGCTCGTGCAGACTGTTACCATGCTGCCGAGGATGGGCGGGTTCCCACTCAGCCGTTTGTGGACACCAGGCCATGACTTGGTGAGCCAGTTGAAGAGTGCTTCGATGCCTTCGGGGTGGCTTCGCAGTCCACTGGCCGGCAGGTAGATATCTTGACTCTTGACCTCATCCGACAGAATGAAATCAAGAGTTCGCTGGATCAGCTGGGGATCCTTGGCACGACCCAATACGCGGAGCGCTGTGTTGCGCTCGTTGCTGTTGGTAGACTTTCGGAAGTAGTCAACAACCGCATCATACTGCTCATTATTAGAATTCCCGTCTTTTCAAGATTTGTTTAAGCCATGCTTACCTCTTCCGTTCCACCATACTTCAGGGCAATGCTAAGCACGCTACCCCGGATGTTGGGATGAACAGCCGATTTATCACCAGCCATACATTTGCTGAACATTTCTTGAGCAGCGGCAATGATTTGCTTGTCACCAGCAAGTCCGGCGACGCCGAACAACATCGCCTTGAACTGCTGCTCGATGTGCCCATCGTTTTCACTGAAAGTCCAACCAAGCTTGTGTGCCTTTTCACTGACCAGGTCCTTGATGAAATCATTGAGGCCGTCTTTCGTTGCGGCATCCTCGAAATTCCAGGCCGTCTGGACCATGGATGCCCGGGAGATGATCTCGTTCCAGACGACGAATGATCCCTCTGTATCGAATCCCTTCAACAGGTTTAAGACACCCGAGGTTTTCTGGTAACCAGAGGTTGCAAGGGCGCCCGCATCAGCAATCATTCCGGCGCGATCTTCAACGCTCAACTTGCCATCCTTGGCAGCCTGGCCAAGCTTCTTAAGACGCTCTGGCGTGTATGACGTCCGGTAAATGCTAGTGTGATTAGCATTGAGCTTGAAGAAGTCCAGGTCCTTCAATTTATAGGTATCCTCGCGCTTGGAAAGAGTGAGGTCTTCGTCAATGCCATCAGCGGAGCGAAGGCCTAGGAAGACAGGATACAGAACTTGATCTTCCTCTGGCTTCACATCGCCCGTGCGAAGGAAACGGTTCTGCTTGACATGGATAGATTTGTCCTTCTCATTTTCGGTGACCTGCACAACGGGGTACCCGACGTTCTTGGTCCAGATTGACATGATCTCCTTGACAGGCTTGCCACTGGCCTCCTCCAGTGCTGCCCAGAGATCGTCCGTCTGTGTGTTGCCATAGGCGTGCTTCTTGATATACTTGCGGACACCTTCAAGGAAAACATCCTCACCTAAATAGGTTGAAATCATGCGAAGAACAGAAGAGCCTTTGGCGTAAGAAATGGCGTCAAAGATTTGATCAACCTCACTGGCTCGCTTGACAGGAACCTCGATTGGATGACTGCTTCTCAAGGAGTCCAAACCAAGCGCACTTTGGAGGTTGTCTATGACGTAGCTTTCCCATACCTTCCATTCAGGGTAGAATTTGTCGCAACTCAGCCAGCTCATCAGCGTGGCGAAGCCTTCGTTCAACCACAGACCCTCCCACCAGTCCATTGTGACGAGGTTACCAAACCACTGATGAGCAAGTTCGTGCTGGACAACCTCCGCTACGCGCTCCTTCATGGAAGCGCCGCTTGTCTTCTCATCATATAGCAGATCAACAACTCGGTACGTGATGAGGCCCCAGTTCTCCATGGCACCAGCAGCAAAATCAGGGATCGCAACCATGTCCATCTTGGGGAGAGGGAACTTCTCATCGAATATCTTTTCGTAATACGCGAGTGTGCGCGCAGCAAGTTCCAGTGAGAAGCGACCATGCTCAATGTCCGAGCTAGGCGGCGCATACACCCGGATGGGCACGCGGAAGCTCTTGGTCTCAATGTAGTTAAGCTCGCCGATGATGAAGGCCACGAGGTAAGTGGACATGGCCGGGGTCTTGTTGAACTTGACCGCCTTTCGAGTGGTTCCAGTGATTGCCGAAGTGACTTCGGTCTCGGAAGCCACGTCCATGTTACTCAAGCAAGTAAGGTTCTTGTCCGCAATGAGTGTAACGGTGAAGTTTGCCTTGTGGAGGGGTTCGTCGAAACAGGGGAAAGCTCGGCGGCAGTCGTTGGCCTCCATTTGCGAGGTGGCCAGCATACCCTCGGTGCCATCTGCTTTCTTATATGTCGAACGATAGAAACCGGCCATCTGATCGTTTAGCTGACCGGTAAATTTGATTTCCAGAGTGGTCTTGGTTCCCTGCGGGACAGCCTCCTGAAGCTCAATCGTGGAGACCTGCTTTGTCCCATCGTATGTAATGGCCGATGAAGAGCTATAGGGAAAACTAACATCAGACATAGAGTCACCTCGACCAAGCCCAGCTCGACTTACGTCACGACCTTGTCTCCGTCCTTGATTTGAGCACTGTGAATATCGATCTCGAGAGTATGCAGGGATATCGACTTGGACTCCTCCTTGACGTCGAAGTCTATCACGCAAGTGCCGTTGAAAGTGAACTTTTCGAAGTCCGGCTCCAAAGTGACATCGTAGTGTCTCGGGACCACGTTGGTAGGCAAGAGCTCGCGGCCCACGGTAGGGTCCGGGTTGGCACCGCCGAAGTGCTCGCTATCACCGGCCAGCCTGCACATGTTGTTGATTCTTCTCTGGTAGGAGCAAGACCGAGCAAAAGATCTGGGGATAAGACTGGAAGTTTTGGAGGAGAGGCGTAGACCCTTGGGAGAATAGGGATCGAAGGAGTGACGAAGGGCAGTAAGACTACGAGCAAGCAAATGGATGGTGGGGTTAGCTTGGTCGCTCGGATGCGGGACAGAACGGGTATGGAATATGGGATGGGGCCTTTTGAATTTACTTGACTAGTGATGACGAGGGCCTTCTAGTAGTAAGAAAGTTTAGATGACAAAGATTTCTACAAGAGAGGCGGAAGGCGTGACTATTAGACAGGACAGTCGCTGGAGGAAGCCGGTGAATGTGGGCATCCACGGCACGAAGCGTGCGAAACGACATCAGTGCAAAGAATGTGGTCTGGTCTGGTATGTGTGTCTATAACGGGTTGTGGTACATGTACACTGGGGATAAGGATGGACAATAATAATAATACAGACGAATCAGGAAGGAGGGAATTAGTTTAGGCTCGTATGGTACAGTGGCAGAAACACCTTGAAGGTCAGGGAGGTAGGTACTTTAGGGAAGAGGTGATCTTCACTTGAGCCCTGCCTTCCTGAAGTGAGTGAGTTGCGGGAAGCAATGAATAGGCGCCGGGCTGAAACAGCATCACCCAAAAAAAATCAACCAGCTGTAGTGCCATGGCCGCTAAGAAAACCATATTGTGTGCTGGGCGGTGTAACCTGCATGTCAGCCAGAATCAAGGGACAACCATGCCTTTTACATATGTGGGAAGCGCCCGGGGAGGGGTAGTCGAGTCCAGGCCAAGCCAAGCCAAGCCAAGATAAGCCGACAGCTGCATTGTCTTGCAGATGGGACAATGCAACAGAGAATCTGCACGCCTCACCCTTGTTTGGTGGGAAACCCAGCCTCGCATAACTTCACTCCTCGCCCAGTAGCAATAGATTTGTATAATGATGTACGTATACGAGGTAGGTATACCAACATTTATGTACTTCAATACACAGACAAGCAGACCAACGAACTCCTAACCTGAAGGCACGGTGACTTTTGGCATTTCCCATTAACGTAACGTCCTCTCTATCTTGCCTATTTCCTCGTCTTGCGAGCATGTTTGACTAGATTTTCTATCACACCCTCAAATGTTTCGCGGTCGCCAACCTTCTCGTCGGTGCGTTTCTGCCAATATTCTAGGAGTTCATTGGCCAAACCTTCCATCTCCTGAAGCTTGGCCACATGCTCCTTGAGCTCGGGATCTGTCATGCCATTGAGAGCCTCTTCTGTTGTTGCACACAGCTGCCTCGCCGAAACAAGGTCCAGCTCGGGCGCAGGAAGGGGCCCTTTACGCCGCGTAGATTCCGAGCGAGGCTTTTCTTTGCCTTGGGAGTCCACAGACACCGACGAGCCATTGCCTTCGTTTTTTCGTATCCGAGATATCGATCTGGATTCTGATGATGTCCGTAGAGATCCGTTGGAAGTGACACGATGCAGTGATGGCAAAACGAGCTTCTTCTGTTTCGAAGCTGGTAAGATCTCGTCGAGATCGACCGGCACGCCGAGGGAGACCAGGAAAAGCCGCCGTATGCGTGACCGGATCCAGTCTGGAGGCTGAAGCGGCGGGGGCGCGGCAAGTTGTGACCAGAGAGAAGCACTTCGGGGATTGAAGAATATCGGGTTGTCTTTAGGGGGTCCAGGAAGCTCAGGGAGCTCATCTAAATCGGGTGGGTACAATGCGTTGAGATAGGGTTCTGTAGCTGCTAGAACGTCCTCGGAGTCGAGACCGTCTAGATCTAATATTGGCTGGGAAATCATAAGCTATTTGCCCAAGGGCCCAGCGCCACATACTATGGAAATGAAAGCTTCGACGTACAAAAGAGGGTACTGAGACAGAAGGCGGCACACCTACCGGCGGGGGAGCCGGGGTGTTCGCTTCTGCCTGTTGGAAATCGTCATCGAAGTCACCAAAATCGGCATCTTCGTCGCCTTCCTCGAAATCGTCAAAATCGTCGCCAAAGTCATCATCATTGTCCTCATCGCCACCATCTACTGTCTGTTCTCCAGAAGCGTCCATTGACTTTGCCGCTGAAGACTTCCTTCGCCGATGTTTGGATGGTGACTTCTGAGCTGGAGACTCCGGCACTTCATCTACGAGGGTAGGGTCAATCGATGTAGGTAGCTCAGGAGGACTTGGCTGCCGTACCAGTTGCTTGTCCGGTGGTTTCTAGCGAGGCTGGCTGAGTACTAGCCTCACCCGTGCCATCGGCTTTGCGGACATAATCAGGCGTAGCATCTGCTGCGCGGAGATCTTCGTGGTAGTTCTGGGTGGTAGAGCCTGGCGCGTCGGCCGTCTCATCTACTACTGTCTTTGGAACAGCTTGGCTCTCCGGAGTGGCGGCGTCTTTGGCAGACGGTTCCGTCCCCAAATCGGGGATGACGGCAATCTCATCCGGAGCGGCATCGCCAGTTCGTTTATAGTACGCCTCCGTCCCGGGAACCTCGCCATAGGAGGGCTCATCGTCTACTTTCTCTACGCGGGTCTTGGGCAGAGGGGAGTTGGGCCCTGCACTCTCTGAAGGAGCCGATTGCGCATCTGAGAAATGGTCTTCGGAGTCGGATGAGGCTATCAATAGTTTGATTAGCAAGGCGTACGAGGTATAGCTGTCATTCAGAGGTAGGTACCTAGCTCGTGTGCGCCGGGGTCTTGGAGCCCTTTACGCTCAGGCGCCTCAAGACTCTCTGACTTGCGCTCTTCGGGCATTTTCAGTTACTTGTCTGGGCTATTGTCTTGGCTGAACAGACAGAATCGAAGTCGCTGCCGGAGGATTATGTAGTGATCAGATCGGAAAGGTTGGCGAAAGAAATGGCCGTAGGAGCGCCAAAAGCGGCTGGGCGCCCTGTCAAATCAACAAGGGACAGCGAAGGAAGCGGGATTGTTTCCAGAAAGCTGATGCAAGCCAAACTTTGTGATCTCCGCGTGGAAGAATAATAGTTGGCAGACACAAGTAGGTAGGTACCTAAGGTTTCGACCTCCCTTGGCAGCTGGATAGAAGGAAGGGGGAGGACAGGTCTTGTTCGTGAATCGGGAGTTGGATACAGATCGATCGACCGTCAGGGCAATGATGGCGGAAGGATGTACTTCAGGTGGTCTAGAAGGGCAAGGGACAGTGCCGGGCGGAGCACACAGCCTTGGTCAACTCCTCAAGCTGGTACTTCTGTTGTCAAGTAAAGAAGCCGATTTCCTGCCTGAACCACCTATGTACCCGAGCCGGGTAAATGGCAGAAGGCCCAGGAAGGTACTGGCCTAGCACTCATGGGGGATCGGGTACTTTGGATGGCCTGTGCACTCCAAAGTTGCGGGTCCACCCTGAAAGCTGAGCATTGAGAAGCTCTTTCTGTTGTCGCGTAGGGAAAAAAAGTACTTAGCTAAGTAACTTGAAGGTTGGGCGTGATAATCAATACAGCCAGCACCATCAACAAAAACAGACCTGTGATTATTTGATAGGTCTCATTCTGACCACCTGCATCCCACCAGACCTAGCAAACTCGATCGGAACCAACCTTGGGAACAGCTTCTCTAGACTGGTACAGCTGGCCGGTGGTAACTGGACTCTGTTTTCTTGAGTTCCATTCGCAACACGCAAGGCCGCGCTTCAACTGGTCAAGTGCTGCTTTTCCCACCAGCATCAAGCATCAAGCTACATTTCCCCCCCAAGACAGCAAGCGCAGGGATGAAAAGCGCGCCCTGAGCCACGAAAGAAGAAGCACATTCCTCCGACCAACCAGCCATCTCGATCACCGCAGCATTCCCTAGCTGCAGCCAGGCGCGCCCAACATGTCTTTTACCTTTGGCAATGCCAGCTCGGCTGGCCAATCGAATAATGCCACAACCTCGTCTGCGCCGGCCTCAAACTCCCTGTTCGGCTCTGCACCTGCTGCTTCCAGTACTCCTCCTTCTACTGGCGGTGGTCTGTTTGGCGGACAGTCGGCTACTCCCAGCTTCTCTTTTGGCAACGCCGGTAGCGGCAACAACAATTCTACAACCCCTGCTTCAGGAACACCGGGCAGTTTGTTTGGCAACACAGCTGCGAAACCAGCTGATGCGAAGCCGTCGCTGTTTGGTGGTGCCCCAGCATCCGGCGCAAGCACCCCTAGTGGAATGACTGGCGGTGGCCTTTTTGGTTCGGGTAGCAACAGCAACAGCAACAGCAACACACAACAACCTGCAGCTAGCGGATCCCTATTCGGTGCTGCCAGCAAGCCTGCTTCGACTGGCGGACTCTTTGGGAATACCAGCTCGACACCGGCGTCGACCGCCGCGGCCTCTACACCTCCAGCGACCGCTACTAGCTCCGGAGGCTTATTCGGCAACACGGACAGCAAGACCCCAGCAGCCGGTACTACACCTACTTCTCAACCAGGAGGTGGTCTCTTCGGCAACGCCCCAGCCTCCGGCACAGGGACTTCTTCACTGTTCGGAGCTACCCCGACGAGCAACCCTACTGCCACTACAGCGACCCCAGCCAAGCCATTGTTCGGGATGAACTCGACTACACCTGCCGGGGCACCGTCCACGGGCAATCTGTTCGGAGGAGCAGCAGCAGCAGGGGACAAGAAGGAGAACAAAACAGGAGGAGGTCTGTTCTCCGGGGTTGGAGCGACACCTTCTCAAAATACATCTACACAACCTGCATCATCGGGCGCGGCCCCTTCCATGTTCGGGAATACCCCAAAGGCAGCGGCTCCAAGTTCTACCCCTTTCGGCGCTCCAAAGCCCGCCGAGACTGCTCCGTCATCCTCATCCAGTCTGTTCGGCAAGCCTGCAGCTGCACAAAGCAGCATGCCGACTTCGTCGATTTTCCCTGGTGGGAATGCCCAGTCTAGCCAACCCACCGCCTCCAGTACGAAACCCGCTGGTTCATTATTCGGTGGTGCTCCTGCTACCACTGCCGGAGCATCAGCGGCTGCATCCTCCACACCTGCTACCACTGCTCCAGCTTCAGCTGGCTCTATGTTCTCGGGCCTGAACAAACCCGTTGTTTCTACTGCAACATCCGAAGCAGCAAAATCCCCTAGCTTATTAGGCGCTGCCCCGGCGGCAACAACTGCGCCAGCCAGCTCTGCTACAGCTTCAGAAGCGCCTAAGGCGACCGGCAGCCTGTTTGCTCCGGCAGCATCGGCAGCAGCTTCGTCTGCTCCTGCGACTACTGCCACTGCTGCAACGACAGCACCTGCTACAGGGTCCATTCTAGGCCAGAGTAAGCCGGTGGAGGCAGCAAAGACTAATGCGAGCGCAAATGCAAACCTGGGCGCATCGACGACGGGCCCTACGTCCCAAATCGCCCGCTTGAAGAACAAGACGATGGATGAGATCATCACGCGATGGGCCACTGATCTATCCAAGTACCAGAAAGAATTCAAGGATCAGGCTGCACAGGTCGCAGCATGGGATCGACTGCTGGTCGATAATGGCGAAAAGATCCAGAAGCTTTATCTGAGTACGTATGAAGCCGAGAAGGCAAGCCGCGACGTAGAACGTCAACTGGTCGCTGTGGAAAGCCAGCAGGAGGAACTCGAGAGCTGGTTAGACAAGTATGAGGCGGAAGTTGATTCAATGTTCAATCGCGACATCGGTCGCAACGAGCAACTGGGAGGCCCTGATCAAGAGCGTGAAAAGACTTACAAGCTGGCCGAGAAGCTTACTGACCGGCTGGACGAGATGGGCCGCGATCTCTCCAAGATGATTAAAGAGATCAACGACATATCGGGCTCTCTGAGCAACGGTAATAAGCCTGATGATCCAGTAAGTATCTCCTTGCTCAACTGTTTCTGTATTTCCTGATACTAATCCATGAAACTAGCTGAGCCAAATTGTCCGCGTTCTCAACGGACACCTATCACAACTACAGTGGATCGATACCAACGCCGCCACTCTTACAGCCAAGGTGAATGCTGCGCAAAAGGCCAGCGCCACCATCGGTAACCAATACGGCGGAAATGAGCCCGATGCTGCGGAGAGCTTCTACCGATCCTATATTGGTCGGCGATGAACCATAGGACGTCGTTAGCTTCATCGCTCAGGGGGCCGGATCTGGGTTGGCCCCACGGACAGGCGTATGGGTATCCCAGTAAAGAGGGTTGGTTTTGAGGGGGTCGACTTTTTGATGTTGGCCTAGGTTAGGCGGGCTTTGATCTTCAGGCAGAGAAGTGTAATACTACATAGATTCAAGCTTACGAGATGCTCTTGCAGATGCCGGACCCCGATGATTTGATTGGGTATTGCGCAAGTTTGGTTCCGTCACCCATGTTTGTCAGAATGTAAACTACCTCCTACATAGTCGATACATCCAGTGGTAAAACAAGCCCGTGTATTTTTTTAGTATCATCAACTAGACCCGTCACCCAGGAGCTTGATATGCATATTTATCTCCCCCATTCCCTACTTATTTGTCGAGCTTCGATATATCTGATGCTCGTCCGTGTGGGATACTCTTGTTTCGACAGCACCCCCTTCAGATCTGCCTGATTGCACAATCCACCGTGGATGTGAAGTTTGCTCGGACGACATGGCGTCATGATTCATTCTCAGGGGCTGAGCATCTCCTTATGGAAGGATCAGAGAATACACTAGCTGTTCGAGTGGTCTATACTCTATACCTGTATCTCCATATACCTACAAGATCACACTATCAGGCCCTAACCTAGATATTTCACCTTGCCCCTCAGCCAGATTATAGCCAGGGGCGGTAAAACAGTACTGATAGGATCATGGAAAGAAACAATGCACGGGCCAGAGGTCATTAGGGAAGTATCCTCCCAAGAAGCGGGCTGGATTTATCTTTATTGGGCCGAAAACGCAAATGCGACTCTATCGGCTCACGAGATCATACGATACAATAGTGCCGTCAATGGTATTTCAATAAAGTTCAGTGACCATCCTCTCCATAACCACTCCCTCCAACCACTTTGTGAGAGAGAGTCCCAACTTGAACGGCCGGTCAACAAAGGAATGGGTGTTTTAGTTGTGCTCGCCACCTTGCTCGCGAGTTAACTCGTCACTAAAGAAGAGATATCTGTGTCAGCATCCAGTCCCGTTGTAGAGTCGGAAGAGGAAGGGGAGCTTCAGACTTCCTCCCCTTCATCGGAAGAAAGAGGCCGAGCCCTGCTGGAAGCTTACATGTGTTCGCTCAGCTGCTGGAGGTGCTCCTGCTGCTGGGCGAGCTTCTTCTTGAGCTCCAACAGCTTCTCCTTCTCGCGGAGCTTGATGTTGTAGTCCTCGTTGGCCTTCTCGCGTTTCACGAAGGCATCGCTGTTTTTATGGCAAGCCATTCGTTAGTTACAAGTGTCGCTATCGGGGGGGGGGGTGGCAGTGGGCTGGCTGTATTTACTTAGAACCGCCGAGACGTGGAGCACCGGTGTCACCCTCGGACATGACCCGGAGCGAAGTGGTGAAGGCTCGGCGCGGGGCGTAGGCGGTGAGGCCACTGGAGGCCTTGATGACGGATTGTCGGTACATCTTGAAAGAAAAATGCGGGTGTGGTGGTGGTGTGATGGAATATAGATCTGAGGGATCTGCCTTTCGGGTAGATTGGTTGTTGATTAGCTTCGACGACTTGCACAGGTATGTATGTAAATGATGATGGAGACGACGGTGATCGACAGGAAGGCCCTTATGTCTTCCTGTGCGTACGCAGATGGCATATAGGATCACGAGAACGGCTTCTTTAGCCCCGCGACTTACCTCGATGGGATTCAATTGCAATGGTGTTGTGGGCTGATGGCTGGAGGCGGCGGCAACAGCTTTGGGATGGGCAGCAGTTCAGGAAGCTCTGTCTCTCGCTTTGGCGGTTGCGTCAGTGGATGGGGCCATTGGGGAGCTTGGGTGCCACCTGCAGCCGGGGGATGCCGGGAGAACGGGTCAGTTCAATAGCGGGGAGGCTTATTCCCAGTTTGCTGTTTGCACCTGGGGTTGGTGGCTGGGGGGTTTGCGATATACGCATAAGACGAATGTTATGCATCAACCCCAATGATCTTATGAGCTATCCCATCTATTATCCCTCGTACATAAACAGGTACCTACCTAGAGACTTCAGCTGGTCCAGCACATCAGCCCCTGTTATATTCGACACTTGATAATTAAGAACGTGAATGCGATATTGTATACTAACCATCTACGATTCATATGTAGCTCTCTGCATAGAGATATGAGCTCGCTGTTGGACTTCTTAGCGACGATCGTACGAGTTCCACAGCAATGCGCACATGACCAGCTCTGGATGGCCGGCTTCGCGGGTTCTGGAATCAATGCTCTACATACCTCCCGAGGCAACAGACGGAAAGAGAACCCCGAGGCTCCCATTCACCCATCGTTACATAAGTAAGAAGACAGCAGATGTTATCCTTCCTTCCCTATCCTGCGGTGTGCTGGTCAAGTATCGTGAGGTGGCTCGTGCACTCCTTCTCCCTACCGACCAACGTCATTGGCGGTTTCGAGAGTCTTCTCTGCTCCTGAAACATATTAATTGGAGTATGGAGTGGCAGGACTCAACATGATGCGATGATGCCCCAGAAGACGGAAGGAAAGAGTCCAGGCCAAGCATCAGAAGAACAGCACACAGCCGGAGATCAACAATGCGATTGATCTCTGTTAAGACGGCTCAGTATTCTGAAGCCATTTCACCGCTCACGGTGTAGGAAGAATAGAGTGGAAGTGCAGTCAGTCCTTGGAGTCATCAGCAAGCATTTACAGCACCGTCTACGTATACAACAGTCTCCTGCCCTCAGTCAGGCCAGTGTTAATGACGGCGGGTTTTGTTTTTGTGGTATAAGATTGTAAGTCCACCAGACTGTTTGCCATACCTCGGACGGTGTGAAATACCTGCCCCTGTCTGCCTGTCTCCCATAACATTAAGACTTTCCGACGAGAATGATAAGAGGCAGTGTATCGACGACCAACGACGGACTATAAATCCGAGATAATGGTGTACTGAATGATTGACTCTCTATAGAGATATATGGGAAGCAAGTTTGGTTTACTACAGACATCGTGATGTGGTTCCAATGATTCGTATCTGGGAAGGCGTATGTGGTTGTATTGGATGCCGGCCCCCTGCGATGATCCCATTCGCACTAGTCCAGGAGGCTCTGGGAAGGGAAAGGCTGACCCAGCAGGCGGTCGGTCACCTGGTAGTTGGACACATCTTTTTTGCCCCTCTTCCAGTGACTGCCCCGGGGATTGAATCTCTTTTATTAGGTGTCCGTCATACCATGCCATACCTGGACACCTCCTGTATTCTGGATGTACCGACACGACAGATCTATTGATCAAATGAATTGATGTACCATATCTCCTGTTTCCTTGAGCAACAAAATCAAGCCCAAACCCATCTCAATTTCCAGGCGCCAACCCTCCCCTCCGATTCTCCAGAACTGGAGCCAGATAAGACCAAAACAACCACTTTTTGAGATCCCATCCCCCCTTCCCAATTGCGTTCGACTCTTTCACTTTCAGTGCATCCCCAAACCTGTTGCGACCACCCCCTTCCGAGTATCTACGCCTACTTGACTTTCCATCTTCCTATTTCTCCTAGGACAGACCAGACGAGACAAGTAAAGAAACAATCAGTAAGTAAATAGGAAATCAACATTGCATGGCATTGCATCGGCATTGGGCCATCATGAATGACCTGGGAACCTTGGGAAAGAAGAAGAGAGAGGGAACATCCCTCCTTTTGATCTTGGTTCCCCATTCCCCGTTCGCTGGGCGTCAAGCCTAAGCCAGCCAGTGCTGGTGGTGCCTTTTGGAGCATGGGAAATGGATGGATGGACTGCTTGCCTGCCTGCCTGCTGTCTGTCCAGTCAGTGTCAGTCTGCCAGTGCCAGTAGAGTCTCGCTTCCATGCGTCCCTCCACCCCGCCTCAAGACCCAAGCCCGAGCGAGCCCACGCCAATCTACAGACTTGATCAGTCACTGCCTCATTACCTACATCAATGCATCCATCCAACCTGAGACCTGCCTAAAGTCCCTCCTCCCATTCAATTATCCATCCCTCCATCCCACTATTACCTGCTACACTACTGGCTGTACTTCTTGGCACTGGCACCATCAACCTTTGCTACTGGCCTTGCACATCTGATTTGATCCCAACCCTGAACTCTTTCCCTCTTTCGTCATCGTCCATCAACCACCACAACAATCGCCTCATTCGGCAACCACTCTTTTCCTGCGTCAACCACAAGTCTCATCAACCAATTTCAACAGTCCTCAAACACCCAAAAGGTACCTCCCAAATCGCTGCTTCCACCTCTCACTGGCGACACGCATCCCCTTTCACGCGTTAAGAAGACCACAGGCAGTAGGCGCAAACCCCACCATTGCGGGGGAAACTGGCCTTCACCTCCCTTTGTAACGTGCTTCTCAATCAGCCCGTCACTTCCTCAGGCGCATCTTGCCAGAGTGTCAAGGGCAACCGCCTGCGATGGCCTACTTCCATCCCCGGAATTTCACTTCTCGAGCTGCTGTTGCTGCTGAAACTGAATGCCTATCTGCCCCTGCCTAACCCGCGCCTGGATTGATCGTTTCCACACTAGCCCATTATCCCTTTTACGGCTCCATCAAGACTTCGCGCACTTCCCCAACATTGTCACACTACATCATCTTTGCCATTGCCAATAGTCGCTTCAATCAGAGATACGCTGCTAACCGCGCCACTCCCACCTATAGTTCTCATTCCTGACTCAGTATCGACAGAACCTCCGACAAGATGGGTCACGAAGATGCAGTGTACCTCGCCAAGCTCGCTGAGCAGGCCGAGCGCTACGAGGGTATGTTTCTCGCCGATCAGTTCCCAGTAGAGCCCATGGCGTCGACCGGCCGATATGCTGACTACGGTCAATAGAGATGGTCGAGAACATGAAGGTTGTCGCCTCCGAGGACCGTGATCTGACGGTTGAGGAGCGCAACCTTCTCTCGGTCGCCTACAAGAATGTCATCGGTGCCCGCCGCGCTTCGTGGAGAATCGTCACCTCTATCGAGCAGAAGGAGGAGTCCAAGGGCAACTCGTCTCAAGTCGGCCTTATCAAGGAGTACCGACAGAAGATCGAGGCTGAGCTCGCCAAGATCTGCGATGACATCCTCGAGGTTCTGGACGAGCACCTGATCCCGTCTGCTAGGTCCGGCGAGTCCAAGGTCTTTTACCACAAGATGAAGGGTGACTACCACCGTTATCTGGCCGAGTTCGCCATCGGTGACCGCCGCAAGGAGTCCGCCGACAAGTCGCTCGAGGCCTACAAGGCTGCCACCGAGGTCGCTCAAACCGAGCTTCCTCCTACTCACCCCATCCGCCTGGGTCTCGCTCTGAACTTCTCCGTTTTTCACTACGAGATCCTCAACGCCCCAGACCAGGCCTGCCATCTTGCCAAGCAGGCTTTCGATGATGCGATTGCTGGTGCGTGACGATATCCAGACGTATGAGGATGACATATGCTGACAACGACTAATGCAGAACTCGACACGCTGAGTGAGGAGAGCTACAAGGATTCGACCCTCATCATGCAGTTGCTTCGAGACAACTTGGTAAGTAATATCTAAATCCGCGGCATAGAGCGTTTTGCTAATCTCTGCGTACGCAGACTCTCTGGACCTCGTCCGAGGCCGAGCCGTCAACTGAGGCATCAGCCGCCGCCCCGGAAGCCGATAAGGGCGAGACTGCCGCTGCGGCTGCGCCTGCAGAGGAGCCTAAGGCTGCCGAGTAAAAGCTGTTCTTCGCTTGACCTTGTGATATTTAGAAGGGGAGGTACGGTGGATACTGGTGTCTTCGGAGTGCGGCTTGAAACCTCGTTACTTGAGATTCTGCATGCTTTTTTCGCGATTGCAAATACAAACAAGACCATGACTTTTGGGGATGGGGAAATGTCTCTCTTCCTACGGGCAGAAGAGCTAAAGAATAGCTTTTGGAGGTTGATCACCGTATGCTTGCCTTTTAGACTCTAATGCAACCCGTCTGGACAACAACAATGCAAGTAATTCACTGCAAATTTAGGCATGCCGATGCAAGTGATTATTGGTACTCATTTGAGATTCGTTTGCAATCCTCATATCTCATAACTGAAGCCGACTTGAGCCAACGCCCGAAAAACGCAAAAGCAAGCTCTAGATCCAGATCCTTTCCCCGTAAAACGCCGATCGCATGTGCTTCTCAGGAAACTTAAGAGCTTCCAGCCCTTGCGCCGGCACTCAACCCAACCCCTCCTCCGATAGAGATGCCAAAACTAAATTTCCAGTTCCATCGACCCGACTTGCCTTCATGACTACCTTGGCTGACAGTCCGTTCCATGCCACTCGTCGAGTTCGCTTTGACATCCCGGCTGCCTTTGCTGGAACGCTGCTGGGGCTGTGGCGCATCCTCGACGTCCTCGTCGTCCTCGTCCTCCGTCACCTCCTCGAACAGCACCTTGAGCGACAGGCTGCAGCCGGAGCACTCGACCATGAGCTCGCCGTCCTCGCCCGACTCCTCCAGGTCGTCCTCCCGGAACCGGAAGCCCCGCTTCTGCCCGCACCGGCAGGACCGGTAGTACATGCCGCGCTTGCCGTCCCAGGACAGGTCGTCGAGGTCGACGGTCTCTACGCCCGTTTTGAACTCATGGTGCTGTTGGCTGTGCTGGCTCCGCGTCGTGTTGTTGCCGTTCCTCGACGACGACGACGACGACGTAGTAGTTGATGAGGTGTGAGTCGTGGTAGTAGTCCGGGTCTGCAGGGACCGAGTGTATTCCCGGCGCTGCTTGGTGTCGCTTAGGACGGTGTAGGCGTGGGTGATCTGGTCTACGGTATACAGGGCAGCCGGCTGCGGCGGTTGTGCCTTTGTGGCGCCGCCGCTGCTGCTGCTGTTACTGTCCTTCGCAGCAGCGGCCTGCGGGTTCTTGTCCGGGTGGTACTTCAGCAGGGCGCGGCGATATGCCTGCTTGACGGATTTGGACACCGTGGGTGGGTCCTGGCCCTGGAGAGACTGCGGGCTGAGGGCGAGGATCTCGAAGAGGGTCGGTTCCTTCTTCTTTGCTGGAGCCATGGCCGTGTGTATGTGCGTGTGTCTTGCTTCTTCTTTTTCTTCTTTATCTTCCCTTTTTCATACGGTATAATCTTTTGTAGATCGTTCCCCAGCACCCAGTCTCTTCTTTGATACAAAGGCGGGCTTGTTTCAATGTGGTCACAAGGGGTGGGTGGGATATTTTGATTCCTCCCGAGTAAGTAGCTACGCGAACCGATTTATAGAAGAGTCATGGGCGAATAGGAAATCAGGATTGCGGGAAAGCGTGGTATTGGGGGAGGGGAATCAGGCAGGTGTGACGTTGAGGCTCGAGTAAGTGGGTGGGAGAAAGTTGGAAATCTTGGACACCGGAAGTTTCTTGCGGGTCACGTGACCATGGGAACTCCGAAACCCGTCGAGTAAGTTTGCAAGGCCACGCCAACACGCAGCCGGGTTGTCTGGTGAAGGAGATGAGATGGTGAGAAGGGTTTAAGAAATGCCATGGAGTTGCCATGCGCATCACTTCTTATGCATCGATCGACTGGTCTGTGTGTGGCAGGGGAGATAGCTGAGCAAACCTTGTTCTGCCCGGGAATGGGATGTTGATTTCTCGTACAGCACGCAGGACATATTTATTCATTGGCGAGAGTAGGGTTGTGTCCTTGGGCTCGTGGATTGATACATATTGATACAGTGTTCTTGGTACAGTCGTAAGATGCTGGCGATACCATTCGCCATATTTCGAATTGGCCTCTTTATCGGGGGAACTTCTTCCATCCACGTGTACCGGTCTGGTTCTAGTCAATATGTTGTATGTATGCATGTCAAGGGATCGGGTAGTGCCTACTTTCCGCCATTCTCTGACCAGCCTGGGCATACCCAGCATGGCTGTTCTCCTCTTCTCCATCCTTGACGAGTTGTCAGTGGCGTGCGGTCGAAAATCTTGGAGACGATTCCCAAGATGCCAATGATCCTTTCTGCCAGATATTGCGGGACAACGTACTTGGTGGCCAGCATTCGCTCGTGCAGGTGACCCTTGACCTTCTGGCCGACACCGGTACCCTTGACCTGCAGGCCCTCCTCGACACGCTTCCGTATCCGCTCCTCGGTGCCCTTGTGGGTGAAGGGCATGAGCTCCTCGACGCCCTCGGCCCGGGCCAGCTTGACGAGCTCGGCCTGGCGGCGCAGCGAGAACTCGGGGTCCTGCCAGAGGCCGGTGACGGGGTGCTTGTGCGGCAGAAAGGGGTTCGCGGTGGCGCCGTCCTTGATCGTGTTCTCGGCCGTCGTCCGGGGCAGGATCTGCGTCGGCGGGTACTTGGCGAAGAAGCGCTGCAGCCGCGGGTGCAGCTGCTTGGCCAGCTCGACGTAGCGTGAGGTCATCGTGTCGTGTGTGGTTACGACGTTGCGTGCGTACGTGCGGGCGTGGGCGGGCGTGCTGTGCTGCTGCAAATGGAAAAGTCGACGACGACGAGCTGCTTCCTTTCGATAATTCAATGCGCGAAGAAAGTCGAAGGTCTTTTGGGCCCCACTCTAGCAAAGTACATACCTACCCTGAGCTGTAGGCGCTAGCCTCAGGTGCAGGGGTATGTGTGGTTTAACTAAGGGCACGCAGTACCGTAGGAGAAAAGGCTGGATCGAATACGGAGTACACGCACGGAATAACATGTAGGTATCGATCAGCCATATACTGGAATAAACGTAGCCGTACACTGGTATAAATGTCCGCCAACGTCTTAAACGTACACTTCGTATATAATTAACGTGGGATAAACATTAGACTGAATACCAGCCTAGCATGCTACGATAGCTACTGTGATTAGAGTAGCTGGACCGCGGTAACTTGAAGGCTTATAAAAAAAAGTATCCAGGCCACAATAAAGCATAAATTGGTCACCTTTCTCCGACAGATGACACACCGAGGTACCTAAGTATAGATACGTACATGCACAGTCGGCAACTGCCTAACCTAACTTCAATTAATACACTCAACACTCATTTGGATCTATTGTAGATCAGTAAACAACTTGACTTCTTCCTACCACAAACATGGCTACCAACGGAACCAGCAGTAAGAAGAGAGTCCCGATCGACGTCGAAGAACTCCTAGCCGAGAAGAAGGCCGCTGAAGAGGCTGCCAAAAAGCCACGCCTCCTCAGCAAGGCAGAACGCGAGCGCCTGGCCGCTGAGGCGGCCCGAAAAGGAAGAAGAAAAGCTGGAACAACAGCGCAAGGCCAGAGCTGAGCGCAACCGACAATGGACGGCCGGTGTCCAACATGAGGGCTACGGTCAAGGCCAACGCCATAACCGCAATCGTGGCGCCGTCCCAACCGGTCCACGTGCAATGCGCCACGGTGGTATTCCCAACGACTACACCAATGGCGACAGGTTCGATCGGGATAACCACTCGGCTCAACGGTCGAATCAACGCGGAAGCAACGAAGGAAACGGTTTTTACCCAAACACAGGTCAAAACCGGCCTGCTCCTGAACACGTCGTGGACCCCGCCGTCCGAGCTCGCTACATGGGCCCAGAGCCGAACCAGTCGACCTTCTCGGCCTCGAAGAAGCGCAAGCGCACCGGTGGCCAAAAATTCAACTTCGGCTGGAACGATGAGAGAGGACACCAGCCAGGACTGGAACCCCGGAGTCAACGCTCCTTATACCGGTTCCATGGTCATGGATGGTCTAAATGATGCAGAAGTTGAGAAGGAATATCGAAGGCGCGCGCGCATGTTGGAAGACCGCGATCCGGAGCACGGAAAAGAGCGGGCCCGGCAGCTGTTAGAACAGATGGAACGCCAGAAGGAAAGGTCCAAGAGCAAGCGCACACGCAACAACTGGAAATTCAAGGAGCTGGCGGACATGCGAGAGCGGGACTGGCGCATCTTCAAGGAAGAGTTCGGTATCGCTTCAAAGGGTGGGCATATTCCAGATCCCATGCGTAACTGGGGAGAGTCGGGCTTGCCTCTACACTTATTGCAAATCATCGACCAGGTCGGGTACACCGAACCGACACCCATTCAGCGAGCAGCCATCCCGATTGCCCTACAGGCTCGCGATCTCATCGGTGTTGCTGCCACCGGTTCCGGAAAGACAGCTGCCTTCCTGCTACCCATGTTGGAGTATATCTCTCAGCTTCCAACTTTGACTGAAATCACCAAGGACGATGGCCCATATGCGCTTATTATGGCGCCTACTCGAGAGTTGGTGCAGCAAATCGAGTCGGAAGCAAGGAAGTTTGCAACCCCATTGGGCCTCACTGTTGTGAGTCTGGTAGGTGGCCACGCCCTCGAAGAACAGGCGTTTGCCCTGCGGAACGGTGCTGAGATTATCGTGGCTACACCGGGTCGTCTGCTCGATTGTATCGAGCGGCGCTTGCTAGTATTCTCGCAGTGCTGCTACGTTGTCATGGACGAAGCAGACCGCATGATCGATATGGGTTTCGAGGAGCCCGTCAACAAGATCCTCTCGGCATTGCCCGTTACCAACGAGAAACCTGACACGGAGGATGCCGAGGACGCCAGCGTCATGCGACGTCACCTAAGTGCGAAGGACCGTTACCGTCAAACCATGATGTATACAGCTACTATGCCTCCAGCAGTCGAAAAGATTGCCAAGCAGTATCTGCGCCGTCCAGCTACAGTCACCATTGGCAACATTGGCGAGGCCGTGGAGACGGTCGAACAGCGCGTTGAATTCGTCAGTGGCGAGGATCGTCGCAAAAAGCGTCTCCGTGAGATCCTGCTCAACGGTGGCTTCGCGCCCCCTATCATCGTCTTCGTCAACGTCAAGCGCAACTGTGACTCTGTGGCTCGTGAGGTGCAGAATATGGGTTTCAGCGCCGCCTCCCTTCATGGATCCAAGACTCAGCAGCAGCGTGAGGAAGCTCTCGCCTCGATCCGTTCCGGGGCTAAGCAGGTCCTGGTGGCAACGGATCTGGCGGGTCGTGGTCTCGATGTCCCCGATGTAAGTCTCGTCGTCAACTTCAACATGGCCTCCTCGATTGAAGCGTACACCCATCGTATCGGACGTACTGGTCGTGCGGGCAAGAGCGGTGTGGCCATCACCTTCCTGGCCAGCGAGGATAACGACGTCATGTACGATCTCAAGCAAATGCTTAGCAAGAGCAGTATCAGCCGCGTGCCTGAGGAGCTACGACGCCACGAGGCCGCTCAGCAGAAGCCGGCGCACAGGGGTAGGTAGAGTAAAGGAGGAGAGGCAGGCAGTTACGGTGATTATACCCAGGCGTACAAAGTGTATAGCTACAGCAGTGCTTAGTCACGTAGATTGACTCCGAATAAATGCTTTACAATCTGATTTAATGCCAATCGAATATGAAGCTGCAAAGCAGCGTGTTAATAGTATTATTAGGTGACTCTCGTCTTCTATTAGTAACTACTAAAGCGTTCGTCTGTTGCGAACTTTCCACCATGAACTTTTCATTCCTGGCACATTATCATTTACATAAGGTCCTCCTTACGGGGGCCACTGATCGTAATCATACACACTTTCCACGCATCATGAAATCTCGTCTTCCGTCTGGCGTCAGAAGTGGCAATAAACTCCTTATAGGGCGACATAACGACGATGATAAGCTCCTGTGCCGTTCCAGGCCGGGTAGCTCGTATGCCATTGGCCATTGTCGTATGTCTTGGTCGAGGAGAAGCTGGTTGTAGGGGTGGTGGTGATTAGACTTGACAACGATACTATTGGTGACGAGGCAACCAAGCTCGTTGTTGTTGTCGACATGGTGACTGTTGGGGTAGTGGGAACAGGCTCTACTAGTGTGGTGCTTGAGCTGCTTGGGCTGTTAGGGCTGGTTGGAAGAGACGTAGTCGTTTCCTGTGCTGTGGCTGGGCTGTTTGTAGTGGTTGGGCTAGGTAAGAGAGATGCGGTGGTCTCCTGTGTAGTTATTGGGCTGACTGTGCTGATAGGGCTGGATGGGAGAGCTGTGGCCGTATCCTGTGTTGTGATTGCAGTCGTTGTTGCTGTTGTTGTTGTTGTTGTTGTTGGCGGCGGTGGAGGCGGTACTACTGTGGTTGTTGTGATCTCTGGTTCTGCCGTAATGGTAGTGGTTGGCCTGGGATCGACTACGGAGACCACCTTTGTTGTGATGGACGGTGTCGCCGTTGTCACCACCACCGTATCCGTCACAGTCGGCTCCGAGTGGACGACCGTCTGGGTCTTGGTCTCCACCAGAGTGGTTGCGGGTGGTGCCTGGTCCCCGTTCCCATCACCATCACCTCCGTCAATGGGCACCACCGAATACGTTGCCCTTGGCGCCAGTTGCGGCGCTGGCGGCGAATCAGCAGCCCCTCGCGGCCATTGGAAAAAGGGCAGAGCAGAAGAAGTCTGAAACGAAGAAGATACGGCGAAGAGGAGAGACATAGACAGGTTCGCCTTCATCTTGAAGTAATGAGAGTAGGATAGCCTCACGAGATGGGCTTATATAGAACAGTAATGAGTAGTATAATAATAATGGGTCACTTCTTTTACACGCAGTGAAAGAAAGACACTGGTAGGCCGGTATAGAAGGAGAGGCGGGATCTTGCTTGCACCTTACAGCTTGTGGACTTGACGGGTGGAAGGGAGACTGCAGGATGGAGCAAGGAGCAGAGGAGGAAAGACCTACCGATTTTACTGGACAACTGGGACTATTTGAGAAGACACGGCATTTGCTGAAACTATTCAGAAGGCTGGAGTCGACCGATCTGGCAAACGGCAAGGTGTTGGTTGGCTGAATCTTGAATATTCGCAGGTGGTTGGGACGTCACCTTGCGAAATGCCAGGGGCACTCCCTGATTGGCAGATTGGCAGGGCAGAAGGGTGACCTTGGCCGGAGTGTGTCGCCAGCCAACCACCCATTTCCAGGGCGTACAGCGGTTTATGTTACCTTGTGCCTGGCACTAACCAACCCATCCTTAAGAACTTACTCATGACATGCAATTGGAGAACCCCATAATCTCGTCTGTCGAATGCGCATACCTGTGTGTCTTGCTTCCTTTCATTCCATCCCTGGTGAGCAATTGGCCTGTCATCATCCATCCGACTTGCCGAGTGCCGAGCAAGCAGCTCCCTGTCGCGAAGAAATGCCCCGAGAGAATGGATGCGAGCCTGTGGCAGTGTCGGACACCCTGCCAGCTCTGTTGTTTTAGCGCCCGATCGGATGAACCTCCACAGGGGTCCCGCCCTCTTTGTTTCCCGTCGTGGCTTTGACGATGAGATAGATGATTGAGAGGGCAGGAGGGAGGTATGCTTGAAGCTTGACGCCCCCTGAGGTGGTTGTGAAGGGCTAGTCGGAAAACAAAACATGTCAAGCTTCAACTCTCCATTGCAATGGATACTCGACTCATTTCTGCGCATCTGTAATGCAAGTACCTGCCTTCACTATTTTGAACGTAATCCGCATCAGCCACAGACTGTGCCCCAGATATCCTCACGATTGTGGGTTGAGGCAAATGACGTTTTTCCCGATGCTCCGCCACTGCTCAGCTTTCTCTGCCTAACCTGAGCACACATCATAGTGACACACCTTGGGGGAAGTTTGCGATAGCCCACGGCCTCTTACGTAGCCCCAAACCATCATAATATACAAACTCTGTGCTCAAAGGTTCCGTTTGCCAGCTGATTCTGTGACATAGCCTCTCTGTGGCGGGTGAATTGCGCAAGTAGCAGAGCGATTGCTACTTCTACATATAAGACATAACGTTGAACATACCCCTCCGCGCCTCACCCATCGCCGTCTTCCTTTGTTTCCCCACTTATACACTTTTCGCACCAACTCAACTCACTGCATTCTCACTCCCACTTGGACTTTTTTGTCTTCACCCTTTTTGATATTAGCCAAGCAGTATACGCTTACACGTACACTCCATCTTGACGTCTTTCATGTCGTATAATCAGTATCCCGGCTACGGCCAACAAGGCTACGGCGCACCGCCGCCCGGTGGTCCACCTCAACACTACCCTCCACAAGGCTATCCTCCGCAGCAACAGGGAGGCTACTACCCGCCTCCAGCTGGTCAACCTCCCTACGGAGCTCCTCCGCCGCCGCAATCACCGTACGGCGCTCCCCCTCCCGGGCATGGACAGTATGGTGCACCGCCCCCTCAACAATACCCGCCCCAAGGTTACCCCCCGCAGCAGCAGCAGCAACAAGGAGGCTACTATCCGCCTCCTGCCGTTCAAGCACCACCTTATGGTGCCCCTCCACCGTCACATTCCCCCTATAGTCCTCCTCCAGGGCAGTATGGTGCGCCACCCTCACAGCCGCCTCCTCCACAACACTACGGCCCGCCCACGCCGCCATCCTTGGGTTACGGTCCCCGCAAATCATACAATGGAACGCAGGTTTCGATGCGCAGGCCCTACACCGGGCCATGAAAGGGTTCGGTACCAACGAACAGTTGCTCATCGATGTGCTGCACAATAAAGACCCGCTGCAGATCGAGGCGCTCAAGCCCGCATACTTTCGAGTCGACGGCAAGAAAACCCTGGAGGGTGCCATTCGCGATGAGACCAGCAGCTATTTCCAAAAGGGCCTCGTGGCCATCGTCCAGGGTCCGCTGCTCCATGACTGCCACCTCCTGTACGACGCCATGAAGGGCCTGGGCACCAAGGAGAATGTTCTCAACGACGTCCTGCTCGGCAGGTCCAATGCCGACATACAGGCTATCAAGGGCAAATTCCAGCAGGTCTTCAACGAGTCTCTAGAGAGTATGATTAAGGGGGATTTGTCTTTGAAGACAGAGCGCCACTTCCTCATCGTGCTCGGTGCCACGCGCGCTGAGGACAGCGCGCCCCTGATACCCCAAGAGATTGATCGCGACACGGATGCCCTCTACGATGCAACCGAGGGCATGGTCGGTACCGACGAGCTCAAGGTGTGCTCGATCTTGAGCACGCGAAACGACAACCAGATCCGTGCCATTGCGCACACCTATGAGCAGAAGTACAGGAGGCGACTGGATGATGTCATTCGCAAGGTAAGTTTGGTTTTCATTTGTTACTATCTCTTGTATACACTTTATATGCTAACACCCTTGGTCAGGAGTTTAGTGGTCACATGGAGGATGCTCTCCTGTTCCAGCTCCGCCACGCCGCGGACAAGTACATGCATGCCGCGGCGCTTTTGGAAGACTCGATGGCAGGTCTGGGTACGAAAGACCACCTGCTCGTGAGCAGGGTGATACGGTACCACTGGTCTCCCGAGATGATGGCAAACGTGAAGGGCGCCTACAAGCAAAGATACAAGGAGAGCCTATACAAGCGCATCAAGGGCGAGACGAGCGGGAACTACAGGAAATTGATGCTTGCTTGTGTCGGCGAATGAGGACGGGAAAGTCTGGTTGCGTAATCATGATACCCTGGGGATACAATGGTGCAACTGGGATGGATACCTTTTGAAGGCAGATTAGTCTGTTTTTTGTTTTTTTATGATTATACGAACTCATCATCATCATCATCATCTGACACCTGTCAAATTCTGCATCCATATATCGGCCATGTGGTGAATGGAATTATGAGTAGTCTGCAATGCGACAGGCGCTTCCAACATGTAAGTAAGACTTCGGATTTCCGATACCGGTGTTCGGGACCAAGTGTGCCGGCCCCCTCGAATGCACCCCGCCCCGCAATGCCGAAGAGGTCGGTCACGTACGGCTCAAACCAATACCTTCGATTAGACAAGTACATACATGTAGGTTACAGCACATGCCGATCTAAGGCTAATGCTGTGCTATGTTTATGTGCTCTGCCATTGCGGGAGTTCGTACACTCGAGACCGGTATTGACTTATTAGGGGCCTTATAAAGAGCCAATGGTCAGGTTAGGCAAAGTAAGTGTAGGCAGAAGCGACGTCACGCCGCCGCCAGGTGGTGGAAAGGATCGAATGGCCCGGTACGGTGCGGTGTGTGTCTCTTGGGAGGCAAGGATGATCACCGCTTCTTCTCCACTTACTCGCTCGAGGTGTGGACTGCCATGGGTCGGTGGTTGGCATGCAAGGCAAGGCTAAACAAATGCAAAGTACTACTAGTCAGCCTGGCCCGACTGATTCGAGTCCTTTTTCTTTTCCGCCCATCTGTAGCCTCTCTATCTCCCTCTTTGCTCTATTTTTGTTATTTCGGATAGCTCTGATACCTCATAGAGTTCCTGTATTCCATAGTTTTCAGCGCCGTGGACGCTAGAGTCCATCTCCGTTATGGTTGATCCTTTGGGGGCACTGGAGATACATTAGTCTAAGAGCATTTAATTATAGACGCAATGCCGTTCGCCATGGATTACAACTCTCCTTATGTCTTTGCGTACGACCAGAGTGTCCTGCACTCTTCTTTCGGAGCCTTACAAAATATGGACGTTACCCGGAGCTCTATAGCCCAAGCCGCTGTGGCGACATCTTTGGCTCTGATCTATATAGGTTCTAGGGTGGTCCCCACCAGGCCATCATGGCTTCAGATATTCGCCAAGGAGTACTCCGGAAAGGAAGTCCTCGTAAAGAGGCTATGGACGTTCAATGCGGTGGCCCTCACACTTATATCCATATCGGGCCTGGGTGCAACTATAGCTTCGGCCATAGCCCCTCCCCCCAATGCGTGGAGGGGGTTGGAGATCACGCCCTGGGTCTTGTCGATTATCCTTACTCTCGTCCAACGGCCGCGGAAAACCCCCAAGACGCTCCTTGGCTTGTTTCTCACAAGCCTTGTCGGGACTGTGGTGGCTTCGATATCGACACAAACGCGAGCAGACCGGACCAGTATACTGCATCTCGGCGAAATATGCATTGCCCTGGGTGGCATCGCCGTTATCCTCTCCATGCCGATGAGAGATCCTCTCATGGGCAACCACGGGATTGCGGGCAAGCACGATACTGCCACTGTCGCGCTTCGCAGTCCCGAAGACGATGTGTCTTTGTGGCAATGGATGTCGGTTTCCTGGCTCAAGCCTCTTTTGAGAAAGGGCTGCAGGAAGCAACTAGACGATGGCGATGTCTGGCAGCTGCCGTATGAATTTCAACACGACCGGCTACACGAGCTATTTGGGGCCCTCCAGGGCTCACTAATCAGGCGCCTCATGCTCGCCAACGGCCTCGACTTGATCATTATCACCTTCCTCGCTCTTGTCGAATCCGCCGCAAACTTAGGGACCCCGATGCTGCTTCAGCGCCTCTTGGCATCTATACAGAGTGCAACCTCGCCGAGAGAACTGTCCGTTGCCTTCGCAGTAGCCATCTTGGCGGTGCGGCTGGTAGCCAGCCAGTCCGGCGTGTTCTCCCTGTGGTATTGTCGACGCGCTTACGAGAGGTCCCGCGGGGAGATGATCACCAGTATCTACGCCAAAACTCTGACCAGGAAATCGCAAGGGTTCACGCCCGATGAGAAGGATCCGGCTTATGTCAACGGGAACGAACTGAACGGGCAAGAGCCGAAGCAGGGCTGGTTCACCCGACTACTTGCCCGCCTCCCGTGGCGGAAGAAGTCGGCCAAATATACCCCGATCAAGGCAACGCCGCCACCGGCTACCATGGGCAAGATTCTCAACCTAATGAGGAACGACTGTTACGAAATTGCCCAGAGATTTTGGAATTCGGGGGTCTATTTACCAAACCACTGCAGTTCCTCGTCTCGCTGGGTCTCTTGTGGCTTCTATTGGGATGGTCCTGCTTGGTGGGCATTGCTTGGGTCGTCTTCGTCCAGATCCTGAACGCCCTGTTCGTTCAACGACTGATCGTCAACGAGCGACTTAGACGGGCTGCGACAGACAAGCGACTCCAGGCCACTTCCCAGTTTGTCGAGGCGATTCGCCATCTACGATGGTACGATTGGCAATCTGAGTGGCTCAAGCGTATCATGGAGCAACGAAATAACGAGCTCTTCTTGAAGATTGTCACGGGACTTTGGACTGTCAGCATCTCTACCGTCAACATTTCCGCAGGCATGCTGTTCCCCGTTGCTAGTTTCTTCGCCTACACATATCTTGCCAAGAAACCCTTAACGGTGGATATTGCTTTCCCAGCACTCCAGCTGTTCAGCATGCTCGAAACCAGTCTCAGGGAGTTGCCTGATCTGATCACTGTTCTCCTAAACGCATCTGTCGCCATCGAACGGCTCGAGACGTTCATGCGTGAGCCCGACAAGGAAGAAGGGGAATCCTCCATGATGCTGCAAGACATCGAGTTCCACGACGCCTCGCTGTCATGGCCCGGGATGCACGATACCGTCCTATCTAATCTTAACTTGCGGCTCTCGGCAGGGCTGACCGTCGTATACGGACAGGTCGGCGCGGGTAAAACCGCACTGCTCCAAAGCATCCTTGGTGAATTGGATCAAAAGGCCGGTGATGCCGTTCTGCCGACAGAAATGATCGGCTATTGCGCCCAGGCGCCCTGGTTGCAGAACATGAACATTCGCGAGAATATTCTATTCTGCGCTCCCTACGAGCCGGAACGATACCGAGAGGTCCTAGAGGCTTGCGCGTTGACCCAAGACCTTGCCGGCTTCAAGCATGGAGACTTGACAGATATCGGCGAGGGAGGCGTAGGTCTCTCTGGAGGCCAAAAAGCCCGCGTCGCCTTGGCCAGGGCTGTATATAGTCGATCCCGAATCCTGCTGCTCGACGACCCTCTGGCGCCCTTGGATCATAATACCGCCGAGTCGATCGTGCAAAGGCTATTCCGAGCACCTCTGTTTAGTGGCAGGACCATTATTCTCGTTACTCACCGGATCGACCTCTGTATTCACCTAGCGGATCAAGCCGTTGAGATACATGACGGGAAAGCCCGCGTGCTGCATCCGGACGAGGTGCCGCAGAAAGTTATTGAATCCGAGCATAATCTGGCCGAAGGTGAAGAGGATCGGCATTCGGCTGATGCTGTTGCCGAGGTCGATGCTGCCATCCCTGACAAGTTCATCGAAGAGGAACATCGTAAGGACGGCGGTGTGATCTTGTCCGTATACTGGACGTACATCAAAGCCGGGAAGTTGTACTTGTGGGCTGGGCTGGTCTCTCTCTTCGCCTTGCTCCGCCTCAGTAGACTCTTCAGCGACTGGTTCCTCAAAGCCTGGACCGAGGCCTACAAGAAAGAGCAGGCCCATGGTGACCCGATGCAGACGAACGGACAACTGGATGACAGTTTTGGCTCTGGCTTATTCAAAAGCTTGCCGAATCCTCAAGACGACGTGAGCCTCTGGCTGTTTGGGTACCTGGCGATTGGTCTTCTGAACACGCTGGTGTTTACCCTCGCCTCTTGCAATCTGCTTCTGATTTTATACATCGCCGCCAAGAACCTATTCATCAGGGTCCTCGACAAAGTCAGCAACGCCACGTTCCGCTTCTACGATGTGACGCCCGTAGGCCGTCTGATGAACCGATTGACATCAGATATCGGCATGCTGGACGGCGGCGTCATCGGCCCCCTACAGAACTTCGCCTTCAACCTTTTGACCTTCATCAGCTGTCTGGCGGTCATCGCTGCCGCCACGCCGCTCTTCTTCTTTTTCGCGCTGCTCATGACGGCTGGCTTCATCTACTTCTTCCTGGAATTCCTGCCGACATCGCAGAGCTTGCGCCGGCTCGAGATGGTCTCGCTCAGCCCCCTCATGTCCAACTTCGGCATCCTGCTCGAGGGGCTCGCCACCATCCGCGCCTTCCGCTCCAAGACGCACTTCCAGAACCGCAACATCGTCATCGTCGACGCCTTCCAGAAGATGGACCACTTCTACTGGAGCCTGCAGGCCTGGCTCCAGTACCGCTTCGACACGCTCTCGGCCTTCGCCACCTTCGCCCTGACCCTCATCGCCCTGTACCGGGGGCTCAGCCCCGGGCTCACCGCCTTCGTCCTCCTCACGGCCGCCCGCTTCGTCGAGGCCACCCACGCCCTATGCAAGCAGTACGGCCAGCTCCAGATGGACTTCGTCTCGGTCGAGCGCGTCGTCGAGCTCCTCGACCTCGAGGAGGAGTCCAGCGGCGACCTCGTGCCCCCCGCCGCCTGGCCCGCCTACGGCGACGCCATCGAGTTCGAGGGCGTCACCATGCGCTACGCGCCGCACCTCGCGCCCTCGCTCGCCGAGGTGTCGTTCACCATCCCGGGCGGCGCGACCTGCGCCGTGCTCGGGCGCACGGGCTCGGGCAAGTCGACGCTGGCGCTGGCGCTGCTCGCGACGCTCAAGCCGGCGGCGGGCCGGATCCGGGTCGGCGGGCTCGACCTCGCCGACGTCGAGGTGCACACGTGGCGGCAGCGCATCAGCTTCGTGGCGCAGGACCCCGTGCTGTTCCGGGGACGCTGCGGCAGAACCTCGACCCGCTGCACGAGCACGGCGACGCCGAGTGCGTCGCGGTCCTGCGCCGCGTCCTGGGCCCGGACTGGGCCCTGCGCTCCCACGTCGAGGCCGGCGGCCGGAACCTCAGCCAGGGCCAGCGCCAGCTCGTCGGCATCGGCCGTGCCGTGCTGCGCCGCAGCCCCGTCGTCGTGCTGGACGAGGCCACGGCCTCCATCGACAAGAAGACGGCCATGGCGATCCAGGAGGTCCTGCGCGACGAGCTGAAGCAGAGCACGGTGATTACCATTGCGCACCGGCTCGAGGCCGTTAAGGATGTGGATTACTTTGTAAAGTTGGATAATGGAAAAGTTGTCGAATTTGGGCCAGCTCAGAATCAGCTGGTGTGATGTGATGACGACGATTATAATAACGAGCCCTTCTTTTATATCGGTGCTGGGTTTCGTTGGATATGTTTGGCGAGCTTCTGGATATCCTTGGGTACATATACAGAGGCGATGTATGTTGGAATAGCCCGTGTTTGGTAGTAGTAGTAGAGCACTTGGGTAGACATTGCTTGACTTTACATCCCTATCTGATTGGATACGTGTCACACATGCATGAGAATTATATATATAACTAAAAAGTTCATGAGATCGAAGACCATATCCAGTCGCTGGTTAGTCTCATTGTACTAAGTAATTATTAACAGCAAGCACGCCGTAACACCAGCAAAGCCCAACAATAAGGGCTGCCTTGAGAGCTGTTGATGACTGCCCAAGCCGCCTAGACTCTGAACGGGCGGCACGGTGGTGGTCGTACCACTGCTGCCATCTGGCATCTTTAGGACCGACTCGAGTTTAATACTCTGCAAACCGCCCGACACCGTCTCTAGGGGAGCCACGAACGCCATCTGGCTCCAGCTGAGCAGCGTGTTCTTTCCGCCGAACACGTAGACCTCGAACCTGCCCGCGAAGCTGCCGTTCACCCAGACTCTGCTGCCGCCGACGACGTCGCCCGTGATGGTGATCTCCGCTGGCGTCGGGATCGACACGGGCTCGTGCGTGGACCGGGTCGAGTTGGACCAGATGCGACCCGGGTGTCCCGCATCGAAGCCGTCCTGCTCGTGGACCGCGCGGAGCGGGTACGTCCAGCCGTCCGACACGAAGGCCAAGCTGCCGCTCTCGGACAGCTGCAGCGTCACGTCACCAGACGAGAGTACGAAGGGGCCCGCGACGGAGAGGGTCAGCGTGTAGTTCATGCCCTTGCTGCCGTGGCCCAGCGTGACAGGCTCGGAATCGCCGGTTGGGTCTTTAGTCCATGACGTGAAATCGGTGCACCGATCTCAGGTTCTGGCCCGGTGCTTGGGCCGACAGGAAGTCGATCGAGTCATCCACGGTCCCCACGTCCAACTGGGTTCCTCGCGCCCCGCTCCAGGCTCTTGCCGCCACGAGGGGAATGCCGCGCCGCATGGCATAAAAGGCCTCGAGCTGCGTCGTGGCATCGGGTCCGTTGTCGTTCCAGGCCGCCATGATGGCGCCCTTGTTCCCGCTCGCGTCGTCCGCCAGCTGCTCCGTGGTGTTGACCGGGTTGTAGAGGGCGGGCTGCCATTGCCACCCATCTTGGTTGGCGAAGTTCACGGTCCTGGTTTCGTTGTAGAACTGGGGATATGGGGCCGGCAGAGTAGGGGCGTGGTCGTTCTTGAGAGATATGTAGGCCCACCAGTCTTCGGAGTTGATGATGGTATAGCCCACTTCTTGTAGCTGGACAGGGTCCGACTGGTCGTATTGCCAGTGCTGAATAGTGACATCCTTGGAGATTGTGAGGTTTTCGGACGGTTCGGCCGTGCCCCAAATCCGGATTCTTTTCCCAGACGTCTCGTTCACGAACGTGGCCATCTCATTCACAAATTTTATGTAGTCATCTGCCAGCGTCGAGTCGTACTCGTCAGCGCCCACGTGGACCTCCTTGGTTTGGAACCACGGCAGAAACTCGGCCCAGATCTTCTTGACGGTGGGTATACTCTTGGGGTGAGTCAGATTCAGTAGATCCCTCTTCTCGAGAGCCAGCTCAGGCTTCCATTTCGTGATGCTGAGACAGTGGCCCGGGGCTTCGATCTCTGGAATCACCGTGATGCCTCTGCTCGCACAATGCTGCTGGAGATCTTCGAAATCGGCGCGGCTGAGCGTCTCGTTGGGGCTTTGGATAATGCCCGCCAACTCGGCGCTCTCGGGATGCAGCGAGAACTGGCTGTAGACTTCGCTCCATGTCTCGTTGTGTCCTCGGTTTAGTGGATAGTTGTCGCTCATGTGGTAGTGGAACTCGGACATCTTGAAGAAGGAGGCGTATGTGCACAAGTCTTTGAGGAAAGAGGGGAGTACCATTTCCTTCCAGCATCGAGCATATAACCTCTGGTCGCATACGCGGGGGCTTCTGTGAGCTCCATCGCAGGCACCGAAGTCCAGTTCGATATCATCAAGTGTTGCAGGAGTGTCCGAGTCCCCCACCACATGCCGCGGGCACCGGAGCCTGTTATCCAAGCCCGGCCGGCCAGGACCCGAAGGGTGTAGCCCTCTTCCGTACTTTGGCCGCTCGCATACTGGAAGTCGGCAGATTTATCTCGAGACAGATCCAGAAAGATGCCAGAGTCGTTCTTCCCGAAAGACTCCACAATCTTCAATGACCACTCGCTTTTGGTGAGGCGAGTGAGATCGTCTTGAAACGTCCGGGCAAATGCATGGCCCGAAGGTGGTATCAGAGATGGACCGCCTGTATCCCGGTGCGAGGCGAGGTCACTCTGAACATAGATGGTCCTCGGAAAGCTGCCGTCGAGTACGAGGCCAGACTTGGGACCGTTGTATGTTGATTTCGGCGGAGGTGGCAATGGCTGAAGGGCGGCAACGGGGAGTGCAAAGAATATCACAAGAGATCTCATTTTGGTATGCGTTTTCTGGGGTCGGCGATCTCTCGTAACGGTTGACGGTAGTAGCTCTGCCGTTCATGACATTCTCTATAGGCGAAGAAGTAGCTGAGGGTTTAGTTCAATATGACCGGCCTGGCTGTGGTTCACGTTGCTCACAAATGACAAGTTCGTTTGCAGAGCCAAGAGAAGAGGTATATCACGAGTCATGCATGTCACCGAGTAACGTTACCACGGTTTGCTTAGATCTAGTACCTACCTGCTGTTCGGGGGCGGGGTCGGAGCCCGTATCGGCAGGCACCTACCGGATCGCCGTCTCACCGCTGATAAGCGAACCCCGACGATAAGTAGGTGACCCCATCATGTTCGCATTTGAGAGACTGTAAGCTATCGAGACAAGTCGGAGTAGTGTAGGTTAGAGGGCAAGTACTCTGTATCGTCCATGTTGTCGTTGCGTATTTGGTGTCATTTCGATGCTCATATACCAGTTCACGGCTCTTATCGTATCAGTGTGCAAAGGTCCTTATACTCTGCAGTTACAGTATCATTGAGAATCCCACTTCCCCATCTTCAGGGCTGGCGTCAGGGTGGGGGAGTAAGTAATTAGCCGTGCCTTGTCTTTAACCCCCTGCGTCAACGCTAGGACGGAGCTCGCAGGCTTCATTAGTCGTAGAGCGCCACTTGAAACCGCCAGCATGATCCCATAATCTACTTTTGGTCGTAGACACCAGATCCAGGCTGCGGCACATTGTCTGAAGTATGCCGTTTATTTTGGGGCCCCAAAGCCGTTGAGCTTGGTAGAGACGACCAGTGACAGCTTGACGGTTGGGACATTAATGCTCAGGGTACTTCGTATAGCGGTTGTATGGACGTGTTTGTAGTATGTTGTTTTCGTAGTCCCTCACAAGTGTCGTCCCTCCCTCCGTCTCTTTTGCGCCCCCAATTCCAGAGGCCCCTGTTGCTGCCCTGCTAGTGGTGTTTGTAGGCAGCTGTTAATATATCTAGAGAGATTGCACGTGCTAATTGTTATATTATCATGATAGTAATCTTGTCTTGTACGGAAGATGACACGGCGCAGAAGGGTGGAGCATGACGGCAGGGCGGGATGCAACGGTTGTAAGGGATAGAAACCTATTATTGGAGAGGTCATGTTGTAGGCGAGTCGTTGCATACCATATTGCGGGATTACAGGAGCATCCGAGTCGTAGATCATTGTCTTGAGTTCGTCCTAATCGTCGTTGCTGTCGAAAAGTCGTTTGAAAAAAAAAATGAAAAAAAGAAAGAAACAGAAACGTTTACCCGCCGACCTCGTCCTCTTCTGTCACTACATTACCGGCCCTGCCTCTTCATCTCTCGACAGGGCGCCAGCCAGCCACTATCTGGTTGTTGTAGATCTTCTTCTTGTCCTTCTTTTCTCTCATTTTTCTTCTTCTTCTTCTGTTTTTCACGTCCATCATTGGCAGAGCTCGAATGGTGAAAAAACTGGGCAGCAAACGGGGGACTTAAACGAACCCACACCTGACGACAACGGCCCAGTATCGCGACCTTCCTTTCCGAGTAGCGATAACGAACGACGGCCATACGAAAGGCAGTCAACGCAGTCAACACAGACACCACCCAACCAATAGGCGCAACTCTTTCGCTCTTCAACTTATTCACTGCCGCGACTCGTTTGATTCGCTGCCAAGCACTCCCAGGCCATCGGCTGAGCATACTTGGTGGGCTGGCTCATCGTTGCCCTCTACGGACCACTGGCATCAAATCAATCTGGCCTAACGCTGCGAACTGGAGACTCTGGACCACTTACACGCCACGCGCCACGCTCCTACTTAGTACTTACTTAACACAGCATTGACCTGAATGGGCATATAGGCATTCCACTATATTACTACTACACATTTGACTGACGAGACCGAGCCTGCGGGTTGTTGTTATTTTCCCGTCAATGACATACTACTCGTTCTATCTTTCTTTTTCCGTCTTTCTTCAACACTCGCACAGACTGGACAGGATACCCGGCAGAAAACCTGAGGGCACGGGACGGCATCAATTTCTCAGGGACCTCTTTTATGCGTGCGCGCAGGGACTCGCGTTCGCGGCAGCACAGAAAAGTCAATCGGCATCTTTGGCCCTTCGGATGAGCCCAACCCCGCGGCGATCTGACACCACCCTATTCGAAACTCTTTGAAATCCGAGAATTGAGGAAGAGGGAGGGAAGGACCTATCACCCCGCCACGGCTAGTATCGACCATCGCAGTCGCGGACATCGCGAGCCTGTTCGCCATGTCGACCATGTGGGACCGTCTACGGCCAGGCCAGATTGGACGTAATAAGGAGGGGGGAGCTCCTGCGCTGAAGCAGAAGAAACTCGAGCAGTGGCAGAACTCGCGATCATCATCATCTTCTTCTTCGCCAACTCCTGCACGTCCGCCACGACCAACAGGATACTCGTACGAAATCCAAGGAGGACTCCCGAAGAGACCAGAAAGGCAACCGAGCGCGGAATTGTTGTAAGTCGCATTCGTTCTTTCCTTTCCTCTTTTCTCTCTCATGCCATGCATGCATCGTATCCCAGAGTTGCAAGTGCAGTTGCAACAAAGCAAGTCAAGTTGAATTAGGATACATCCTGCGTCCCGCGGGGGTTGATGCAAGTCCAAGGTGGTCGGTCGGTCGATGTTGCTGCCGCTGCAGGGTGGTGTGACGCAGTCACATTCAGCCACACCATAGTCTGACCCCAGACCCCCCAAATGCCAACGGTGCAGGTTGGGCTTGTGCTTGGGCTATGTCCTGTCATGGGTGCTTTTGCTCAGATTGCAGAAGAAGGATCAGATTAGATGCGACAGCAACATTCGAGTACTTGGTTTAGGATGCCATGTTGACAGATATCGCATCTACTTGGAACTAATACCAAACAAAAACCCCCCAACAAAGAAATCAGCAAGGAAGCAAGGAAGTAAAAGGACTCCCGGTTTAGTTCCCGGGGCTGTGTAATTGAGGGTGGCAGGATTGGGTCATTGTCCTTCCTACCTCTTACTGTTCTGTGATCTGGTTTAATTCGGCCTCGGGCCCCAAGTGTTGGATTGGACAACACGGAAGAAAACACAAAAGACAAAAAAGCCCAACAACTTCACACATGATGCTGACACCCCATTACCGCAGTCAAACCTCAGCGCCTGCTGTACAGGCGCCTCCACCGTCCACCCATAACAACCGTAATTCCTCTTACGGCCGTCCGGTCTCTTCCATCTACTCGCAGCCATCGCCCGTCGCTGCTACCTTTGCAGCCCAGCAGCTGAGAGGTGAGGTATATGCTGACCCGGCTGGGATTTCTCCGCCGAGTTCACCTGACGATTTCGGGAGACCAGAACGGTAAGTTCGAGCTGCTGAATGCCCTCTTCCCTTGTTTATTGCGCCTCGAGGCTTCCCGAGGCAAGCGCATTCGGTACAGTGACAATGGGCAAGCACGGTGCTCGAGGTGAATGTAGGAAGTTGGCAGTTGATTGTATCTGTTGCGATGTCAGCGTGCAACGACTACACTGTTTGCTTCTCTCAGCTTCCTCCACAAACGCCTTTGTTGTTGAGACACTCGTGAACTTTTATTTGGAATTGCAGCGTCAGGGACATAGTTCCTTGCAGTCACGAGAGTTGAACTTCCGTGGAATGAGAACTGCCTCTGCCGATCCTTGCCTGGCGCATTTCCCCGTTGAACCTTATGAGAGCTCGGGATAGACGGTATCGAGGCTAACAATGTGCATTCGGGCCAGCAGACCTACCGGCGGAGACGTTTCGCCTATTGATGAAGGCAACTTGGCCATGGAGAACCCCGCTACTCGCCCGGGTGGTGGTGCTGGGCGAAGCCAAATCCCCATGATGCGACGGGAGCGTCGAAAGAACTCGGATGCTGCTATACATGCGTTGCACGAGTCCAAATCTCGGGAGCGGCTCAGGCAACGGAATAACGACGTGCGTTGGGACAAACATACTGGCGAGCCAACTTCAAAGGACCGTGGACTCCCTTCGCAAGTGCCCAACGCCCATCAGTACGCCCAAGGTCTGCAAGCCCGTCAGCCGGCCAATGACGCCGGTAACGTATTTGGTGTACGTCTTCGACCGACGCGCCCAGCTCCAGATGCTGGCAATGCGCCGGCTGAGCCGTCGTCGAGGCCGGACTGGCGTGGAGCCAGCGGACGAACGCCTCTAGTCCCGCCGGTGAAAGACACTCCCGACGTAGCACCGCTGAACGTGCCTCCGAAGAGCGCCAGAAGGATGAACCGAGGACCCAGCGATCCTCGCCGTGGCCAAGGTGTTTTGTCCCCTGTCAGTTCATTGGAGTCTGAAACATCATCACCCCCACCAACTCAGCGCGCAGCTACCACCAAGAACCCCTCACAAGAGCCTAATGGCCGCAACACTGTCCAATCGTCGGCCTCCCCGGTGCAGCGCGTTACAGCTGGTGCACCAGATCAACCCTCCCAGAGATATCCCAGCCCTGCTTTGTCCGACGATCATCGTCCCACGGAGAAGCCTGCACCATACCAGGCTCGTTCAGCCGCCATCCATCCTCTCCCAGCGGACAATCCTCCTTCGTCACCATTTCCTCCAAACGAGAAAGCCATCCGAAGAAAGCCTGCAGGAGCAGCTGGCCACACCCCTCAGCGGTCTACTTCGTCTTCTGCCTATTCGCAGCATAACGACATCCACCCTTCTCAACGGCCGCCTGGAGGGTTTCCCGAAGAGTGGACGCAACCGCCATCTCGTTTCAGTGTAACGACGTACGCGACCTCGGCGACGGGCACACCAAGACTCTCTGCCGAAGAAGCCGCCCCAGCTGTGCCTACGCCACCCCGGCAATACAGCCAGTCCCCGGCCTCCTTGTCTCCCGACGGCCATTCCATCCTCGATCGTAAGCGACCTATTGTTAGCGGCTACGAGGACAAACCCCGAGCCCATACACCCGCGGCAGAGCCGATCAAGATCAACATGGACTCCCCCTACTACGTGACTTCACTGGTTCCGGCCCAGCCGCGCCCATCCGGACTCCATCCGGTTCCCCGCGGGAACCACAGCCGGATCTCGGTAGCCTCGAACGAGTCGAGCGACAAGGTGCTCCCCTCGCGCCGCCCGAGGAGTCGGCCCGCGACCGCGTCTCGCAGCTCAATGCCGCGCTCAAGTCGCTCGGGAACCGCCGCATCAACATCAACCAGGCCATCCGGCAGATGACGGAGCTCATGCCGACGGACAATCTGCTGGCGAGCGACGCCGTCATCGCCAAGCGCGAGGCCGAGAAGCGCAAGGTCGAGGTCCTCCGCGACGAGCTGGCCGAGGTCCAGCGCGAGGAGTACGACCTCGGGCTCAAGCTGCACCGCGCCTACAAGCGGATGGACCGGGAGGCCGAGTACGAACCCACCGGGCTCTGGGTCAGGCGGGTTACTGGCTGAACGGCCTGAACCGTTAGAGTGGAATAATTACAACCAGGTTGGCGAGAGGGGGAGAGCAGATATTGGCCAGCTCAGGGAGACGGGCGGCGTTACGACTTTGCTCTTGTTGCACGGGTGCGTTCTATCGTCTAGGTGAATTTCTGCATAAGCTGGCCTTTTGTTTTCTTTCTACATTTGGAGAGCATGGAGTTCGCTGGCGGTTTTCCTTGATTACATGTTCTTTGGTAAGAGTAGGGAGGGTAGCGCAGAGAGGGGTGCGTTGTATATCGTATTTCCAAGTGGCGCGGGCAGTTACGATGGATTATTGGGCCCCCCGGACGAACTCGGGGGAAGGTTGATAACAGAGCCAGAACCTACCTGCAATACAAATATGGGAAGACCGGAAAAATCTGAGATTTATTCTTCTTCTTCTTCTTCTAGGCGTGTTCTGATGGGATGTACTGGCTTCCTCATGTTGCTTCTTCGATACCTACCTACTGTTGCGAGTATTTCGGCATTTTTTTACTTGTTTAGTGTCCTGGTCGAAGGAGGCCATTATTACATCTATGTATGTCAAGGCACCCAACCACCGGGCCGAAGGGCCAGGTATGCGACTCGAAGACGTCTTCTACCTTCCATGTCTGGTGTCTATGAGGAAACGGCCAGTCAGTCTAGGGTACGGTGTGTGTGTGTGTATAGCGATACGCTTGGGGGTGTTGGGTACGGCAAAGGCAAATTGTAGTATTGGTAGGGAGATGATGAATAGCCATTGCTTCTGCACAAGAAAAACCATTGAGATCACGAATGCCACGATCGATTCTCTTTTCTTAGTTGCTAGAGAGCATGCCGGCAGGGATTTCTACATACGTAGCCATGATTATGATGGGATAGAGCACGATATCTGTATGACATTGAATCATTTTCATTCCCCTCGAGAGCATTAGTGGTGGGCATGGAGTATATATATAGTAATCTTCTGGTTATACACCCGACTAGGTTGTCCTACTCTCTAGTTCAACTAAATACCAGGTAACAGGACTAACTAGCTAGCACACCGAACCCGGCCAAGCCTGCCGTTGCCCAGGCCCATTTAGCCGAACCGAGGGAAACGCCTCTGCGGTATCTGCTACGCTGGCTGCATTGCGAATTACAACGTTTCACCCCAGAAATTCGCCAAAAATGCTCGACGGATATAAATGCGTAGCTGTCACGGTAAGGTCAAACTAGGAAGACCAAGTTCTTGTTGCAGAAGCCTTTCATTGTCGAAGACTATTTGCTCTTCGTGGTAGAAGTGGAGGATATCGTACAAATACGTAGGCAAAGGGCCGAAGCTGGTGCCATAACTACCTTCTTAAAAGACAAAGCGCAACGCAGCAACTTGAGATCAGGCTGGGGAAGTATGTACGTATGAACGGGTTACCGCTGTACTATGTCTTCTGCCTTGAAAACTCCTTTCCTCGACTTTTCCCTACCACCTTGGAAACTTTCAAATCAAGACGCCAAACCGTCCAAACATAAGATAAACAGAATGATTGGAAGAGTCCCGTGCTCTTCAGCCGTGTGCTAATGACACATCAGCTTGATTCCGAGGGCCCTTGCAACAGACAGACAGACAGACTGGGTGCTGGGAAAAGCATGCCGGCCCTCGTCATGTGGACCAGGTCGTTGCAAACCAGGTCAAGATTCACAACTTGTCTGTGAACGGAGTAATGATAAGAGAACGCGAATTGGGTATAACAAAACGAACACCACCAAGTCTCGGAAGGACCATGCCGGATTGCTCAATCCCGTGCAATCCCAGGGATCAATCGTTCCAGCGCTCGCTGAACGTCCACGAATTCGTAGTAGCGTGTGCAAGTTTACTTATCCACACCGAAGAGGAAATCAACCAGCCCAGCCCCTCGAAGAGGGCCCATTTGGACCTGCTACCCGGAAGGGGGAAGTTTAGCCGGTATCTCCCCATCCCCATCCGAATCGCTGTCAGATGAAGCGTCATCATCGAGAACCAGAGGGGCCGCAGCCGAGCCGTTTCTAGCAGCGGTAGAAGGTGGGCCCCATGCTGGTGCATCAGCCGCTGCCTCGGCCATTGTGCTATGGTTGTTGGCTGGAGCAGGAGAAGCCTGGACAGGAGAAGCTCGAACAGTAGATGCTTGAACGGGAGACTGGACGGGAGACTGCGGGACCGAGTGGGAAACGTGTCTGTCTACACGGTAGCCGTTCTGCTGGTATGCAGCTAGACTGTTGCGAGGGGGCGGTGCGTTTGGTGCGTGTTGCTGGGATTGCTGCAGGCCAACAGTGGGATCGGCGGTCGCTGCCGTAGCACTAGAACCCCCGAGACCCGACGAGTTCATGTCCGTCACCGACAGGTGCTTCGTTGGTGGAAATTCCGGGTTGTTCGGGGAAGGAGTAGCTGGAGCTTGTGGTTGCTGCGACGGTACATACGATGGCGTGCCCCCAAGCCCGTCATCAACACGCTGTCTCTTGCCGCCTCCAGGAGTACCAGTATGTCCAGTCAGCCGGATACGCTCCGCTTCTATCTCCTCTTTCGTGCGTCTTTGTCGAAGCCGGACGCCATACCGCTTCCTGATAATCGATTGTTTCGTGGAGAAGCTGTTCTGGAGACCTTCGAGCTTCAGTTTTCGTTCCTCAGGGTCGGCTATACTTTCAGCCTCTTTGAAGCGGGGGGCGTAAGACGCTTCAGCTGCTAGGATATCCGACTCAAGCCTCGCACGGGTGTCGGGGTTCAAATGTGCGTAAGGATCAGCTAGGACGGGGCCCGAGGATGGAGGCGGAGCTGATGCACTTGGAGTTGCCGAGTTTTGCTTCTGGACGGGAGTGGACCAAGACGGTTGAACTCGCTGTTGGCCATACGGGCTTTGTTGCATTTGTGATGCAGGCCGCTGCATATGCGTCACGGGACCGTTGGTGGCCACGTGTGCCACAGGTGAGCTGGTCGGGACAGAAGGTGCTTTGGGCGTGGCCGGAGCATAGCTGTGCTGACCACAAACGCGGTTAAGGTAATGCTGAAGCAATGTCAGTTGGAATTTTCTACACATATAAACAGATTGGCTGATATAACTCACGGATTTCTGCCCAACTGCTGTCACGAACCCAGCACCACATTCGGCGCAGCTGAAGGGGAACCCATCTGAGTTAGGAGGGGTTTTGACACACAGCCCTTTTTTGACATGCTATTGCCAGGTTAGAGAAGTATACCCAGAAAGGAAGTGGCAGTAGGTAGTTACATATTCGTAGGGTGGTGCGGCTGTGAATTTCCGCCAGCACAGAGGGCACTGCAGGCTCGCTTGTGGTTTTGGCGGCACCAGAGGTATCAGTGAAGTAGGGGAGGACCTAGCGAGCTCCTGCTGTGGAGGCGGTTGTCTTGGATGTTGCTGAAATTGGTACGAATGGTTCTGCACGGTCGGTGCTTGCAGCGGTGGTGATGCTTGGGTATCGTCGTCGCCATTCACATCGTTGCTCTCGTAGCCAAGCCGTTCAGCACGGGCAAGAGCGTCGATTAGCGAGCGGGCATCAATGGTGGCAAGACGTCGTTCTAAGGCCTTGTCAAGGAATGAATCGCTCGCCTTATCCAGGATGGCATCAGCAACGGCGTCGAGGTCGGCCGGCTCGAAATGGGCCATGATGGCATCTTGGGACTCGGACACCATCTTGCGACCAAATTGTGAGATACCACGACGAAGAATATCACCGTTGGCGTGATGAACGATCGCGTTCATCTAGTATGAATGAAGTCAGTCACATGCGCGGCGGGCCGAACAAAGTTGTTTATTCCCAGACGCAACGAATTTGGAGGATTGTGTTAGGAATGAATGCTTGATGAGATGGATGGTGTAGTGAACGCAATAATGAGCACGGAATACGACACCGACGGAAGTCACAACTAATAGCCAGACCTGTTCGAAAAGAAAACAGGGAAATGGTTGCGATGAGGTGTCAAGTATTGCGTGGTGCACGAGACGACAGTGGGAAGGAAGGTGCTTTGGAATCGTGGGTGATTTGTTGGAATGGATCAAGGCTCGGATCTCGACGTTGAATTCATGGGGTCTCCCGAATTGTATGGTGAAGGATGGGTGACTAATGACATGCAGTTGAAAAGAAGAAGAGATATAAAACGAATGACAGGTAGGACGTCGTGGTTACTCACAATGAAGGCCTGGTGAAAACTTGTTCCCAGCAGTATCTTCTCCCAATTGTCCCGAGTGACGCGTCTCACGGCCTCAGGCACTGATTGCTGCACGGCATGTGTAAGTCTGGAGAGATCGTCATTGAATTTGGGATTCTCTCGGCCATAGTCACGACCGGGCGATTGGAAGGCATTGGGATTTTGACTGGCAGCTCGCCGGAGGCCAGCTCCAGGAGGCTCGACTATGGGCACTTTGCCTCCTTGGGGCATGGAAGTCCGGCGAACATACTGAGCCGGCGGAGGCTGCGTGGCCAATGGCGATGTCCGGGGCGGCAGAGATCCTGACGAAGGACCGGGGGTCACACTGGGGGTGGAAGCCGGCGTGAACAGTGTGGACGGTGCCGGCGCCGATGCCGATGATGCTGATGATGCGGACGGAGGCTGCGGCACGGCTTGCGGCTGGGCACTCGGTGGTTGCGATGTTGCAGCTCCGGCTACTGCTGCATCGGGCTCGGCCATGGCCAACCCTGGGCCGTTTTCTTTAGCGGCCCCATTGGGGATTGCTGCAAAAGTGCTGCGAGGTTCTTCGTGCTGGACGGGAGATGGACTGAGCAGCGGTGCGTCATGCATGGGAGCCTCTGGAGCTGAGGTAGAGACTAGTCCCTCCATCTGGTCCCGGTCCCGGTCCCGGTCCCGATCCTGGTCCTGATTCTGGTCCATTGGCGAATATAAGTACGAATAAAGCAGCTCAGATGGAAGGATTCGGCCGTGTGTCCTGGCCTCTGTTTCTCGGGTTATAAACGAACGTGCGCTGCGCTGCGCATTTACTACTGGGATGCCCAGGTGCAAATCCAAGCCGAGCTGCGACTATTTCAGGTAGATCGTATAATCACGGCGTTCAGCGACACCCAGAACAAGAACGGAACGGGGGATATATGCGCGAACTAGAACTGGAAAGCTCGAGGCCGCAGAGTAGTGTACACGCGATACTGGCGGGTGTTGCGTTGCGCGCGTTGGGACCAAGCCTTTAAAAAGTGACTTTTATTTAGAAATAAATGAGTAAAGTAGAGCATTAATTAATAAAAGAAAAGGAGGGTGGCGGCCGTAATTATTTATCCCTGGGTTTAACCTTAGCGTTAATTTAAATGCCATATATTAGAAAGACAAGGTCCGTGCTGCATATCCTCCCTTGGACGGACCATTTGCAACCTTATCAGCCTATACGCTATAGATCGTTTCCGGCAAAGTTTGAACCAGGCCCAGGGAACAGACAGCCTTTACTCTTCGTGCAAAATCTCTACATGGGCAGGCAGATGCTTGTTACTTGTCTATGAATAGAATGGGACATTATGGTAGACACCTCAAGATGTCCCAAGGTAATCAATAAGGAAAGTATTGAAACGGCTACCGGCTTGCGTTTGCATTCGACCTGATATAGCAAAATTATCGCCAAGGCCTACTACTCTCTTGGCTGCTGGAGTCACACATGCTTGCGAGCCCAGACAGCCGGGCCAACTTAAAAGAGCAGAATCCTCCCAGATCGGACTCCTCCTATGCTCCCTCAGCAGCCCGAACCTTGAATTTGTACTGCTCACCTCTATCCAGGTAAACGACGCGATCATGCCACCCTTCTTCATCTACCTTGTCTTTAAAGTCCGAAAGAGGTGACAAGAAGACCGAGTAGTCATCATAGTGAATCGGTATGGTCACCCCCGGATCCATCAGATGCATCAACTTCAGCCCCTGCTCCGCATCCATCGTCACCATGACCAGAGGCATCTTGGGCCCCGGGATGGTGGTTCCGCCCAGGTGGACGAGCATCAAGTCGATCTTATAGTCCTGGAGTCCCTGCTTGATTTCTTGGAGCTCGTCCACAAAGAGCGTGTCCCCAGAGATATAAATCCGGTAGCCCGTATTGATCGCCTCGGGATCCGTCCCCGTGGCCGTGTCATGGGCATGACCGAGCTCGACAAGCCAACCATTGGTAGGTGGCACTGCCTGTAGGTATTCGTTGGCAGCGGCCAGGGCGCCTGGCGGTACATGTTTCCCAGGCATTCCAGTCACCCGGATGACGGACTTGACGTTAGTCCCCGGGGTTGGCTCATTGTCGGTATGAAGCATCACGCTCTCGAAGAAGTCCAGTTCTGTAACTCGCCCAAATGGCTCGTCTTTCAACGAGGTCAAGCATTTTTTGGCATGAGGTGTTGTGATGATGGGAAAGAGCCTATTGAGCGACGCCTCGACTTTCTGATCAAAGTGATCCTCGTGGTAGTGGGAGAGCAGGATACAATCCAGGGCTGGGAGCTCATGCAGATCGACCGCCGGGTTGGTCAACCGTTCTGCCGAGACACCGGGGCCGAGATGGACGTTGTCTCCCGCATGGAGGAAGTTCGGATCTGTGAGGATACGAGTGCCCTGCCACTCTATAATGGTTGTCGCAGTGCCTATGAAGTACACGCTTGCATTCTCGTCGCCGTTCGATTCACGAGGATGGGTATGGACCTGCTTCACTGGCAGGGTTTGTGGTTCGCCTCCCACATGTGTATGCTCTTTCAGCAGCGGTTTCCTCTTCGTGCTGTCCATATGAAGATGTTGAAGCGAGCTCATATCGTCTATATTTAAACACCAGGCAGCGTGTTGTGTGTATGGTACAGGAAGGGTACAGGAAGCAACTACAGTACATATACTCATCCTAGATTTGCTGGCGGTCGAACAAGGTGTAAGTATATAGGACAGACCAATCTACGCGTAGAAATGATGTAATAGAACTCCTCCCCGGAACGCGGAATGAACGTTCCCTTTCCAGCTCATGGTATGTATGACGAAGGGCTGTCGGTTGCAATCGACTCGATTCGGCAAGGCGCAACTCCTCCTTCCTCGTCAGGAAATCGAACCTGTCGTGTAGACATACTTGTTAGATGTCCGAGTTATCGAGGGTGCTGCTGGCATAACCCCATTGGTCTGGCGCCTTACGTAGCAACGTGGTTGTAGATGAATCAAGACAGGAACGCATCACATCACGACCATGATAGCCAATTTTCATCTACTAGAGCGCTGATGTCCGAGATCTGTTCAGGTAGAAAATGGCAGGTACAAACCTATATTGATTTCAGGCTGCAACAGCTCGGGCAAGTGGGTAGTAGAGCCACGAAGTTATATTAATTCGAGATCCTGTTTCCTGACTAGAATTGATCCTTATGCTTCCTGGTTTCTCCAATCTGGACTGGATTAATGCATCTATGTCCCTCTTGTTCCTGATTAAAGCATCGGTAGAATCTGTGAAGAGTGGGGGATCGAAAAGCTGGCACGATTGGTTGGACATGGAGACAAACCCATAAGAGAGGAGAAGCCTGTGGGAGGAGGGGCAGGACGGGTTACCTACATCTCCTCACTAGACGCAACGCTCGGATAGATAAATCATCCCACGAAAAAAACCCCCAAAATTGCTGGTGCAGAAGATTGACGCCTTCCCGAAATATCATCGGCTCCGCCAGGCCGCCATTGAAGAACATAATTGCGAAGTCGATAGCATACTCGAAGCTATTGGTCCCCGACAAGAGCACTGTGTCCGTCTCCATCCGCTTCCAAAAGATCCTTAACCAACTCTCAACCTACCTGTGGATCGAGGATTTCTACCTTCACACTTGCAAACCGACAACATGGCTTCGACTTCGGTCCAGCCGCAGCTCGTCTTCGTCGATGGCACCTTCAACGAGCTGGCCCAGGAGATGGCCGACTACGTGCGCATCGGCGATGAGGTCAAGCCCTTGATCGAGAAGGACCAGCAGGACGAGATCCTTAAGAAGATCATCGTCGCCTCCTCCGCTCTGAACCAGGTCCCCGAGAAGGAGTTCACGGCCGCCTACAACCTGCTCGTCTACCTGGTCATGCAGTCCAAGAACGCCGACAAGATGCTGCCCCGCGTCTGCGACAACCTCTTGAAGCCCATCACTTCTTCGCCCCAGAACGGCCCCGCCCTGGCCCTCGGCGCTCTTACTAACATCTTCAACATGATCAAGCCCGATAATGAGATTCGGTTCCACATCTTCTCCGCCATCGTCCGCTTTGTCAAGCAGTATTCAATGTTCGACAACCTCAAGAAGCACCTGCGCACACTCGATTCCTGGGTTGAGCAGTGGGACATTGACGAGGAGGAGCAGCGAAAGCTGTACGAGGAGATTGCCGAGGTTGCGTCCGACGCTGGTGATGAGCAGTAAGCGACATTCCAGTCATATATCTGTACACAACCGTGAGGGGCGTCATACTGATCATTTCCTATCTACAGCACGTCATACGACTTCATCGTAAAAGCCATCAACACATTCGAGAAGGACGAGGTTTCAAGCGAGGATGCCCAGCGTCTGGCCCTCCGCGCTCTGAAGTCGGCTCTCCTTTCTCCCACTCACTACGATTTCTCGGACTTGATGAGTCTTCCTGCCGTCCAGGCCTTGGCAGACTCCCACGCCGTCTACTTCGAGCTCCTTGAGATCTTCGCTGAGAAGGACTTGGAGGATTACAACGACTTCAACGAGGAGCACGACGACTTCATCGAGAAGGAGCACCTGAACGCCGATCTTCTGCACCGCAAGATCCGCCTCCTCACATTTGCCTCGCTCGCCGCGTCGCAGCCGTCTCGCGAAATCCCTTACAAGCTCATCACCAAGGCACTGCAAATTCCCGACAACGAGATCGAGCTGTGGGCCATCGACGTGATTCGTGCTGGCCTCGTTGAGGGCAAACTGTCGCAGCGCGAGCAGGTCTTCCTCGTCCACCGTACCGTCTACCGCGTCTTCGGCGAGAAGCAATGGCGTGAGCTTGGCGACCGAGTCGACGGCTGGCGCCGAACCATCGCCGCCGTTGCTGCTGCGCTGAGGAAAGAGCAAGCCAACGCCGAAGCTGCGCGCAAGCGCGAGATGGAGGAGCTCGAGCGCAAGCTCACCGGTGCCGGTTTCGAGGATGGCGGTAACAGGAGAGGCGGCGATCGACGACGTGGCGGCGGTGACCGCGACCGCAGTGATCGCCCCCCGCCCAATCCCCGAGGAGATGATGAGGATTAGATGCGTCCTACAATATAGCCCCTCTCGCTTTTCCTACGCTTCTGCAACCAAAAAAGGGAATCCATAGGGATGGCATGGTGATTTTTCGTGGTCTAGACTTGGCGTCTGGGTTCATTGTTATGTTGTCATGATATGAAGATGAAACGGCATCGGCATTTGACTATTTCTGGTATGGGGAGGCGACGGCGATACATCGTGATGTCTGTGCAAAGAATAATTCCCCGTCTATTCTCGGCATATTGAGGAAGAGACTGCCCAAGTGGGAATGCGATTTAATCGTTTTGAGTAGAAGCTTACATCCCTCCCCATCCGCGTTTTGCATGGGGAGACATCAAGTGTAGGCGACAGTACGAGGGTCTTTCCGTGCCACATGGTAGAGACGACGAAAGCAGTACCCGAGGGAGAAGATGGCGAGCAGCTTAAGTAAGCCACGTTGTCTGCCACAGTGGTAGAAGAGTCTTTCCATAGGGGATAGACCACTACAAATGCAAATTTGATACTACTCTGACTCTCTTGAGCAACTCTTAACTGTGTGCCTTGTGTTGTTTGTGATGAAGTCTACTGATATTGAACAAGGAATACATATATGAGGGGATAAGGAAACGTCAGAATCGGCGTCTATTCCGACTCTGCTCTGTGTCTGTCAGTCGATGTAGTGTACGATGTATAATACAAGTCCCAAAAATGGAGGCGGATCTGCCGTTGCGCTCGCTCTCCCAAGCAGGCAGGCCCTCTTATTATTGTGTTCTCTTCTTCTTTAACCCACAAACCACGTTCGCGCTACTCTTCCCAATCCAGTCGTACAGTTTCTTTCCTCCTCGTCGCCACCAGGACCGCATGCTGCGGGGCATGGGGCTATCTATCAGTATCTAAATGTAGATTGTATGCGGGTGGTGCATAGTAGCCAGCAAAGCAAGTCTGTCATGGATTGATGGGTTTAGAACTCGCGGCCGAGCTTGGCCTCGATGCGCTGCTGGGTGGTCTTGTGGACCTCCTCGGGCTTGGCGGTACCGTCGATCTTGATGACCTTGCCCTGCTTCTCGAAGGCGTCGACGACGGGCATGGAGGTCTCGACGAAGGTGCGGAAGCGCTTGCGGATGCTGTCGGCGTTGTCGTCGGCACGGCCGCTGGTCTTACCGCGGTCGAGCAGGCGGCGCTCCATCTCGGCCTCGGGGCAGTCGTAGAAGAGCACGGCCTTGGCGGGGCAGACGGACTCCTCGAACTTGACGGCCTGGTCCATCTTGCGCGGGAAGCCGTCGATCAGGAACTTGCCCTTCTTGCCCTTGGTCTCGCCCTTGCCCGAGGGGTCGACGGTCGCCGTCATGGCGTTCTCGAGCAGCTGCACCGTCACCTCCATGGGCACGATGAGGCCGTTCTTGATGTAGTCCTTGATCATCTCGCCGAACTCGCTGCCCGCGCGGTCCTGCTCCGCGCGCAGCAGGTCGCCCGCCGACAGGTGCGTGAAGCCGTAGTCCTTGACCAGGTGGGCGCACTGGGTGCCCTTGCCGGCGCCGGGGCCGCCCAGGACGAAGACGACGGTCACGTCGTCGGGGTTGAAGGTGGGTGTGGATTGGGCGGGGGCGCCGATGCGGCCGGCGGCCGTCTTGGATGCGTCGGTGGCAGGCATGTCTGTGGGTTTACCCAAGATTTGGATTAGCTTGGTACCGCCGAAACCCCGACGTAATACGGAGACGGGAAGGACAAGGAGAGATAGAGAGTGAGAGAGAGGAACACCAAGAGTTGTCACTCCATCAATGGGTAACTGCGGCCACAAGTTTGCTTCGAATTGTGGCACGTAGCGCTCCTTCCTTCATGATAACCTCGTGGATCTGTGTATGCAACACGTGGTAGTAACTTACCGACTCTGCGCTTAACAAGCAATACGTAACCGCCAAAACCAGCAGCAATGATGAGGAGGAAAGGCCAGAACTTGACAGTCTGGTTCGGGTTCTGGGGCGGTTGGGAGCTGTAGGCTCTTCGGGCAGAAGATCGGTAGGTCGGGCCGGAAATAGGGGTAGTGGCTTTGGTAGTGGCAGCTCTGGAGACCCGCGACGAAGAGGAAGACGAGACAAAGGACCGAGTAGTAGCGGAGGCAGAAGAAGCGCAGAACCGGGAAGAGGCCCTGGTGGCCGCCTGCCGCCAGAGTAGACGCTGCATTGTTGCTGCCCTGCTTGCCATTGGTTCCTTTTTCGAAGAGGGGGTGGTGTGGTGGGAAAATGTTGGTGTGTTGCAAGGCAATGACTTGCTGTCTGTCGTGCTGTCTGTTAGTGAGTGACGTGCCTGCTTTCGCTTCTATGCTTGCTGGCTGGCTTTCCTGCACTTTTGACCTGCTTGGGCGGCTTGGCCTAATTGAGGCAAGAAGGGGACCTAAAACTTGGCTCAGTCAGGTGGGTCGGTTCTGGTTACACCCTGTTAGTCGTTAGAGCATCGAGCCCAGCTGTTGCCAAAATGCGAACCTGCAAGCTGACCAGCATCAAGATCGATCGAACCATAATCAAGTGGTTTGCAAGATATACATACATTAGATACTCGATATACTCTTTAACTATACTGTTATACTGTACTTTTATGCCAAGCGATAGGGGATTTAGCAGATATACCTTTGTGAGGTCTTTGGTCAGTATTCTTTGCAAGGACGAACACTAGGTAATAAACGTGCAGCTGGGATATTTTGAATCTTTTGGTGTATTCCTCGTTTGAGGCTGCAATTTGCTATGTAATAAATTCTTTTGGCTTTCTCTTCGATTGTACAGAGTTTGTAATTACATTTATATGAAAAGTTGACGGGCCTCAGCGCACATAAAGCGTTGCGCCAGGCAAATGTCGTAGCGATAGTAAAGAAGTTTCCAGGGGTTGCAGACCGCCAAAAATGTCCATCATCCCCCCGCCCAGGTATCATCCCATATAGAACGCCGTTGTTGTTCCCAAGTTAAGCAAAACTTTCCACCCTCCCAACAAATACGGACTCCATCAGCTCAGCTGGAATAAGAGGGACGTGCCTCCCATTATTTCGAGTTTCCAATCATCATTATTCATCAACTCTCTCTCCCCCCTTGCCGCCATTCAACTTGCCGAGCCTTGCTCTACCGGTAGACCGGCTTGTTGGCTGCGTCCGCGTACGCCTCCGGGATCGGTACAGAATCGTACTGCTGCTCGCCCAGTGCTATGAAATCAAAGTTCTGTACCGGTGCTGTAGGCGTGTCAGGGGTTCGGAGCGCCCCCGTGCCCATTCTCGGCGTCGCACTCGGTGCCTTCTTGGGCGGTGCTTGCAGGCTGAATGGCTTGCTCTCGCTCGCCGGTGAAGCAGCCTGGGCAAACGACGACTGCGGCTCGGCCACGTTGTTGGCAGGCGTGAAGCTCGGCTGTGGCTGTTCAGAGATCTCGCCCAGAGACTTGTAGGCTGAAGGCGGGAAGCGCGGCGACAACGCATATTGCGAGAAGGCCGGCGACTTGGGTCCGAAGCCAGGGGTGTTGGGAGCCGACTGGGATCGCAGCTGCGCAAGGTACAAGTCGGAGCGAGCCCGGTCACGCATGTCCATCGACTTCGCCAGGCGGCGCTTGGTGTAGTATCGGTAGAAGATGACACTGTAGAGCGAGATGCTGATAACTTCGATAACGACCTCAATGATGATGCAGATCAAGGTCCAGTTCTGTTACAAGTTAGTCCAGTACCTTTTCCGAGTATTGTAAAATGATCATTAGCTTACCTGAAGTCTGCACACGAGCGCGTAGTCGACCTTATCCGAGAAGACTTCGGATCGGTGATTCTGGACGCAAGCCCATCCCCACATGTCCTTGTTGCCGCTGTTATTTCTCGTAAATTGTAGGACGCCAGCAGCGATTGCCCAGATAATCATGTTGAAGATGAACCAGCCAACCGCGAACAGAGTGTAGTAGACGCCAACTTTCTCGGCTCGATGGTGACCACCCCGGCAGTAGCCGATGAAGATGAGAACGCAGATGAACAAGTTCAGGCAAGCTGCGGCCAATACGACCTTCTGGGGCCAAGAATTCGTGTTCTCTGCCCATGGCGGGAGACCGTTCTGAGCTGGCAGTGCCTTGGTCGCGTTGAAGATGGCAAAGGAGGATGTGAGCATGGAAAGAATGATGAGACTGCAGCTGAAGTTGACGCCACGAAGCGCAAACTTGGCGAACCTCACTCTCGTCTTTATGGCCTGCAATGGAGTTAGCACGTCTATTTGATCGCATGGTCTCAAAGGCGATTAAACTAACAAGATCCTTTGCTTGCTCCTTCTCCGTGTCTTGCTCACGCTTGCCGAGGATCTCTTCTTCCCTGAACGTCGGGCTCAAGGGGTTGTCGAACCTCCTAGCGGGAGTCCCGGGGACTTTCATGGCACTCTTCAAGGGAGTCATGGGCACAGTGGATGTCGACTCTTTTGACGAAGTGTTTTCGCCAATGTACCCGAAGCCCACATCTGCCGGTTGCGCATGTGTAGCCTCTGGTGGGTCCGCGAAGGGTCCCCTTCCGTCAACGGGCGAATGGATGGTAGTGGCCTCGGCGAACCTCGGTGTCCGCAGTTGTTTTAGTGATGATCCTGATGATGAAGATCCCTGAGAGGACGTTCGAGAAGGTGTGTAGTGTTGGACGGCGGGCCGCCTCCTATCATCGGAGGAACTCATTTTGTGGTGTGTGATAGAGTAAGGATGAGATAAAGAAGGTGATGATCTATACAACCGACAACCAGGCAGTGTATATATGCTGCAAGAAATTGAGACTGATATGCAAGTGTTCAAGATATGGCTGAAGCAACTTGTAGGCAGGTTACGAATGGAGAGACCAGCTGTCGAGAGAAGAAAGATTTCCCAGGGCTGAGCACCTGGGGCCAGAGGTGATTTTGTGTAGTCGCCGGTCTGGTGTATGTACCACCCAACCTATCTCAAGAAGCCGCTGCATGGGCCCGTTAGTTGTGGAGGTCATGCCATGCAAGAGTCAATGAGATTTGCTCACAAGGAACAGGCCTGGTGGGGAGGCCGGTGATGAACTCTGATAGGGCGGCTAGAACAACGCTCCAATCTCTGAGTGGGCGATACGTCCAAATAGACGCCCACGGGGTGACGGAGTGGCCCCGCGCTGCTTGTCCCGTTCTTTCGATCGTTAGATCGTTAGATCGCGAAACCTCGGGTCAAACTGTCAGGCGGTTGCTGCAATGCTCGTTGTCACAGACTGCAAGTTTGGGGTGAACTCGAGAACAGAAGCGGGAGTCACAGTCGTTGGCCGGTAAGATGGGAAAAGGCTGGGTATATTAGAGACCAGAGATGAGGGGCAGCTTGTCAATCACTATGGATGGATGGATTTACGTGGACGACTGTTAATAAGAGCAACGTCCGGCTGCAAAGTACTCTGGACACTGCATGTTACTCGCCCGCCGGCTTACCGAAATACACTTATATCAAGCAGCATATTGGAGGAGGGTGCACTCGCCCCCCGGGAATTGGCAGTGGGAGCCATTTGGGCGGTACGATTTTTTCTGACGCGCATTGGCGCCCTGGTCAGTCATTGCAGCCAACAGTTGTCGAGCATGCCAAGTGCGAATCAAATACGACAGCCATTCGGGGGTTCTGGCAGCTTGGTGTGGTCAATTCTGCCAAAACTAGTGCGAGGACGAGAACAAGAGCTGCCGTCGGCAGGTGTTGTCTTAAGTCAAGCTGAGGGGGAGGACGTGAGAAGCGAGGTATTCGCATATGGTTGGATGTGCGGTTGGATGCAATCAACCAACCAGAGCAGGGCTTGGAGCGCCTCGATATACCCTTGTCGCTGATCTGCAGGCATGATAGGTCGACGAGCTCCACGACCCCTGCGGAGACTCAGGCCCTGTGGCCAATCAGAGAGCAGTTTCATGTGATGCGGCCTGTCCATGTTGCATGGGGTCGCAAACATGGGCGGTAAGCTGAGCAGAGCACCAGGTAGGGTTGCGCCAACCTTCTGTTTGTTGGCTTCACCTTGGATTTCGTTTCTTTCTCGTCTCTCTGTATGAGGGAGATGAAGTCCAAACCAACCGTGACTGCACAAACAATACCAGTCAACAGAAAGTGACCGGCATCGTACGTTCAACTCTATCAGTTGAACTAGGATCCAAGCTTGATAAATCATATCCATGAGGGGTGCTCTCAACTCGTCTGTAAGGTGTCCAGTGTGATACCACCTTGATGTTGCAATGTGTGCACACTTTCGCTGCTCGTAAGCTGCCAACCAGCTATTTTGAGAAGCGAAAGTACAGCAGCTTGTTGCAACCCAAGAGGCGACGCCGTTTACAAAATAGTGGGAGGTCGTGGACTGTAAGCCGGCCAAATTTGCATACAGAATAAGCACTAGAAAACTCCCCTCTGTCCTCATTGGAAAATCCAATTAATCAACCGGGTGAATTCGTCCAGACTCTCGGGGAGGTCAAGAGCGAAAAGGGCATCCTTCCTGTCCCATGGTGGGTGACATTGGCAATTGAAATGGTGGTGTTCCTGCTGTGCCGCTCAGATTTCTGCGATTATTGAGTCGGCAGAGCTCTTTCTGGTCTGTGCCTAAAGGAATTAGCCCAGTTTTTGAAGGTTGCGTTCGGGGACAAAATTGGTTTATTTTTAGCTACAGCCAACCCTCCCCATTTGAAGGTCTAGAATCGCTAGGATCGTAAGTTGACCTACGGGAACATCTTCAAGGCCGGCCTCCAGCAACCACCACCGAGACCATGTGTTTGTCGCTTCGAGATATTCTGCAGAAATCAGAGGCATGGGATAGATATATTTATCTCATGTCATCATTACTTACCATTTCGACATCCCGCAACCACCAAAGAGTGGTGGAGGGTCTTTATGGCCAACCAAATTTAGACATCTTTGTTGACTTACCTGAAGGCCAAAAAATTATAACCCGACGGGCTTGGCCAGGATTGCTGTGCTCAGAACCACGCTCACAGAGCCAGGCGAACATGGCATTGATAAAATCGCCATAACCACATGGGTCGAAGCCAGGGACTAATTCCTTGCCAGCTGATCTATAACCCTATCTCTCGGGACTCAACCAAGCGCATACAGATCGGCTCTGCTTCTTGTGTCAGTGATGTAGATAGCGGCTGTCTGGCATCAATCTGGTTGATGGATAGCAGTCGACCACTTTGAATGGTGTTATGGATTTCACATATTCAGGGCACTTATTTCGCCATCCGAGGCCGACGTGCTATTCGACATAAAACAAAACGCTCTGTAGCCTTATCAGCCATCGTGTCATGCGTTCCACTAGGTTATCCAAGAACCTCAGAGCCTGGCACTCTTGTTCAAACGTATGCTTTCAGAGTACGTATGATACCCATGGGTTGTATAGTTCTAGAAACAAAGTCATTATGAGCCCATCACAATGGGTTGCTTGTATGAAAGAGACCTGCTGTCTATAAGTATCAGTAGCATCGTCAATGCAATCATTTGGCACAGCAATACTTAATTCAGCCCTAAGCAACATAACCAAACACGTTGTAAGGTGTATTCCAGGGAGTCGATATTCTACTGCATCGATTACTTCAGGTTCGTCATATTGAAGAGTCTGTGGCTTGATGTTGTGGCTGGAAGTGCGTAAGCCCCATTATCCATAGTGGGGTAATGCCCCTCGGTTCACTTTGAGTCATCGCTACTACGAGCGCCAATCCATGATTGTAGATGCACACTAAATTTGAAGAAAATCAAGACCTCCAACCCACCACCTCAAATCCGACCCAAGCTTGGCCAGTAAAGTTGCCTCCACCACAACCTCACTTCTCTGTCGCAACCTATCGCACCGCAATCATGGCGACTACCAGCGACAAATTCGGCAACGATGTAGCCGAGTCCGACTCCGGCTCCGACAATGAGTCCGTCCACGAGGGAGGAGCTGAGGGAGCTGCCGAGGAGCAGCAGGAAGAGCAGCCTCTCAAGTCAGCCATGAAGAAGACCCCGATGGTTGCGCCCCCGCCTGTCCAAAGACCAGAGCTGCCTCCCCAGACCGACCCGAAAGATCTCGATGTTAACTCGTTAACGCCCCTCACACCTGAAATTATCGCACGCCAAGCAACCATCAATATTGGCACCATCGGCCACGTCGCCCACGGAAAGTCCACAGTTGTCAAGGCCATCTCCGGCGTCCAGACCGTTCGTTTCAAGAACGAGCTGATCCGAAACATTACCATCAAGTTGGGTTATGCCAACGCCAAGATCTACAAGTGCGACAACCAAGAGTGCCCGCGGCCTACGTGCTTCAGAAGCTACAAGAGCGAGAAGGAAGTCGACCCGCCGTGTGAGCGCGAGGGATGCAGCGGCACCTACCGGCTGTTGCGCCATGTCTCCTTCGTTGATTGCCCTGGTCACGATATCCTCATGAGCACCATGTTGTCGGGTGCCGCCGTCATGGACGCCGCTCTGCTGCTGATCGCAGGTAACGAGTCTGTACCCCAGCCTCAAACCTCGGAGCATTTGGCCGCTATCGAGATCATGAAGCTGGACAAGATCATCATCCTTCAGAATAAGGTCGATCTGATGCGGGAAGAAGCCGCTCTACAGCACTACCAGTCCATCCTGAAGTTCGTCCGAGGCACGCCCGCTGCCAAGTCCCCCATCATCCCCATTTCTGCCCAACTGAAGTTCAACATCGATGCTATCAACGAGGCCATTGTCAACACCATCCCTGTCCCCCCAGAGACTTCACCCAGGATCCCCACATGATGGTTATTCGATCTTTCGATGTCAACAAGCCTGGTGCCGAGATTGAGGACCTGAAGGGTGGAGTTGCTGGTGGAAGTATTCTCCATGGTGTATTGAAGCTGGGAGATGAGATTGAGATTCGCCCAGGTATTGTCACACGAGATGACAAGGGTAATCTGCAGTGCAAGCCCATCGTGAGCAGAATCGTCTCGCTCAACTCCGAGTTCAACGACCTCAAGTACGCCGTTCCAGGTGGCTTGATTGGTGTTGGTACGAGGATCGACCCTACCTGTGCAGAGCCGATCGTCTTGTTGGTTTCGTCCTGGGTCTCAAGGGCCGTCTTCCTGCCATTTACAGCGAAATCGAGGTCAACTTCTACTTGCTCAAGAGACTGCTTGGTGTTCGGACGGCGGATGGCAAGCAGGCCAAGGTTGCCAAGCTGGCTAAGAACGAGGTTCTCATGGTCAACATTGGCTCAACATCGACTGGTGCTAAGGTTGCGGCTATCAAGCAGGATGCCGCCAAGTTGTCTCTGACATCGCCTGCATGCACAAACCTCGGAGAGAAGATTGCGCTTTCTCGGCGTATCGAGAAGCATTGGCGTCTGATCGGTTGGGCAACTATTACTGCGTAAGAAACCCCTCCCCTTATTCACTTATCTATAAAGCAGCTGTACTGACTGAACTATTTAGTGGAAACACCCTTGAGCCTATCATGTCGTAATTGCTATATACGCATCACCGACCACCAGATACAGGCGGAGACACTGGCTCACATGTATGTAGACAGTAGTATGAAACATCAGGTAGATAAAAAGGCGACATTCATGCTTCTCATTTACCCTTGTCTTTCAGTGATTGGAACGTTTCGTGAAACGCGGTCTTCCAGATTTTCGGACCGGCCATGGGATTCATAAGATAGATATACGATACTAAAGCCTATATAAAACAGCCACGTAGAGCAAGTCAGGTGATGCATGCCCTGGGAAGATACTGAAGCCATTGATATCCAGGTAAATGATCAACAGCAAAGGAAAGGGTGAATGTGCCACAGTTTTGGCTACAACACTGACAAAGTCGTCGCTTGCCTAATCTGAACCAATATCTTTTTATATGTATCCAATAGACCCTCCAATGCAAGCCTCCGAGACCAAGCATTCGTCATTAGCTACACTATACTAGATCGGACAGTGCTACATACAATGCGGCCTGTGGAATTATGATGGCCGCACGGAGGGTCTAGGTGAGATCCGGGCCGGGGTCCCGCCGTCGACGGGTTTTCGCTGGCCTGGGGCGACGGCTTCGAGGGCACAGCGCGTGGGGACCTGCCCAGGGCCGAGACCTGACTCTTCACCGCGAGCACGTCGCACTCGGATGGCGCGGTCAGCTTCGTACCTACAACAATCAGTCCAGCTAGCTGTCGAGGCAGCGGTGTACAACTGAGGAAAGAACTCGGCTCGAGTTGTTTAGCGATGCTGCGAACACAGAACAGCCACAGGTGAGAAAGATTGAAAGAGAGTGAGACGATCCTTTCTCGTATATGCCAGAAGCAGCAGTCACACTCTCCCACCGAGGACGAGAATCCCGTCCCCGCCTCCACTTCCCAGAAGTCGGGCTATGGGGCGGTGAAGCCTGAACCACTGAAATACTACCTGATGCCCTCTGCCCGGCCTGCATCGTTAACAATAGTATCGATCTCATGTACGCTCAAAGTGGCGGCTACTGATGAAGTGGCAGCCGACTGATGCAAGACATCTCTGTTCAGCCACCGCTCCGGCCACCGCTCCGAGACGGAACCACAAAAAGAGGCATGCCCTTTTGGGAATAACAGGGCCCCAGAACCACGGACCGCACAAGTGACACTTGGTGAATAGGGATGATGAATTACATAGGAGGCATTATGAAAGGTACAGCGAGAGCTGTAGTGATCATCCGGAGGCTGGTGGGTGTCTCGAGGGGCGTTGCCGGGCCACCGATTCATCCTGTCGTCCCATGCGTACATATAAGGCTGGACGTGGACCCTTGCTCTGCTATTGACGTGACTCACAACCCACAAGCCCCCGGGTCGTATTACAACGTGTTTGCGTAGATTCAATATCCGGATCGAAATGCTAAGGCTTCCCGTCTGCTTTCAACGGGGCCCACCGGTAGCGAAAGGCATTATGTGTACATAGCTGTGTCGCCTCCTTTTTTAAATTAACAAATTTCACTATCGAGACCCGCCGCCAAGTATTGGCCCTGCCCTTATTGCATTACGGCTCTTCCGTGCCCTCGATGCCTCCATAAAGTAAAATAGAACTTCAAATAGGTATAGAAACGCAATATTGTGCTCGGCGCATATATGCGCTCTGTGCTTGGCCGAGCCCGACACCATATACTAGCAGAAGAAGCAAGGACAGAATGGCGGCATGGTATATCACGTATCTTGGATGATTGTTGTATTGTACAGCTCTTTATACATAGGTCTACATCCAGACACTGAGGGTCCTGCTTTGTACAGATGGCTATACAGTGAGATGCGACTTTCGAGTCTATGTCTATGCCTGCCTGCCCTTCTTGTCTCTGCGCTTTCCGTGGTTGCGTACTCTGGGAATAACAACCCATTTGTTGACATTGCTTGTTCTGCGTGTCTTTTTTCCACCTTTGGCCTGAAGTATGGGTCAGCTATGACAGGGATCTGAGCGAAGTTGAGAAGGCAACGTACCAGTCGTCCCCATGGACTGACGGGGTTTCGGTTACCCTTCGACTTACCACGGCCACCACCGTGGGGATGGTCGACTGCAAATACCATTAGCAACGAGACATACGGGAAAACGGTGGAACGGAAACATACCCTTGTTCATGGCCACACCACGCACTGTAGGCCTTATGTTCAACCATCGACTTCTTCCAGCCTTACCAAGTTGCCGGTACGCGTGATGGGGGTTGCTGGCCACTCCGACAGTGGCACATGCGTCTTTGCTGCACTTTCTGACTTCACCACTCTGCAATCGGACGTTGACATACTTGCCCGTCACAACCTTCACACCGTCTGCTGTGGTCTCTTCCTCTTTGGAGTCCACGACGGCGTAGGTACCGGCACTTCTACAGAAGACGGCCTTGCCTTTGGGGTGCGAGCCAACATTGAAGACCGGTGTGCCAACTGGAATAAGATGGAGCGGAAGACAGTTGCCTCGATGGGCAGTCTTGGCAGCCAGAATACCCGGATCGATGTTACCACCCATGCTAGCTAGAAGGTCCTCGGGAATTCCAGATCGGTAGCTCTGCACAACGTCTCCAGTCCTCGTCCCGTCCGGTGCGATGATATAAGACTTCTTGCCGGTGAGCTCTTCGGTCAGAAGCGCAATGTGGGCGCTGCGATTCGGATCGTACTCGATACGTTCGACGATATGCGGTCCGGGGGCCCAGCGGGAAAAGTCGACAGTGCGTATCCTGCGTTTGTGACCACCTCCGCGATGTCTCACAGTAATGCGGCCATGACAGTTCCTACCGCCCTTGCCCATTCCCTTCTTGGGGAAGGTCAATGGGAGGAATGGCCGGCCTTTCCATAAGTGGTCGTTGATGGGCCGTTTGAGATGCCGCACACCGGGGGTTCGGGGCTTATAGGTTCGCAAGATGACAGTCGCTTGGCGGTCTTGCGGAGACCGAGGTTTCTCTGCGGCGAAGCTGCTCGGGCTGGGGACGCTGGTCGTAACAGGCTCAACGCCAGTTTGGATCTGGGCGGAATAGCGGCGGACAAATGCTGCGCTCGGCGACCGTTGGCAGCTCGCCAGCACTGAGCGAGGCGCTTTTTTGGCGAACAGCCTTGGTTGCCACATCATGGCACGCCAGCCAACAGCTGCCACCTAGGCGAACAGAATACGTCTAAAAGATTGTTGTTGGGCTGTTGCAAGCTCCCTGTCTCCCTTCGCTATACTGATCGTCGCATACGAACCGAAGCCGATCGTGTAATTTTCCCTGGTCCCTAGGTTCGCTTCAATTGATCGATAGCTCATGGAGCTAGGTTGTTCCTGCCCCGGGCAATTGATCCCCCCTCAGCCCGACACACTCAATTGATTGAAAGCTTATTGATGTACGTACTTATGTACCACCACCACTCACCACAGCTTTATTTTAGGGCGGTTCGAGCTGCCGGGAATTGCAAACTACTGCGCGGTATTTAAGCCACAGACTCCCGGTCTAGAATGAGAAGAATAAGCCACATTTCTCAGATCCCAACGCGGGAAGCCGCAAACGCGTCGAACCCCGGTGGAGCCCCCCGAGGATACAAGGGTACCTTGACCCGGCGTTGCTCCGCTGTTGCTATTGACAAAAATGCGAGAAGTGGGACTTGCATCGCTGGTTTCTAGGGAGAACCGGGCGGGACCTGCGACAATTGGAGGGTCGCGTCAGTCGAAACGGCCGGAACAGCACGAGAGAAATCAGGGAAAGGCCATTCAGTCGCTGGATCACAGTTACGTAGGTTGTCTGTAGTAGCGAGAAGTAGCTCCGCGGGACTTGTTGTTGTTCAGGTTCTGGCGTATCGTGTCGTCGTATCGTGCCGCATCGTGTATCCTCTATGCTCTCCCCCAGATATCCAGCGATCCTCTCTGCGCTATGCGTATAATGTGTGTATAAATAGGACTGTTGCAATCCATCCATACATGTATATCTCCTAATCTGTGACATATCCTCCCTCCGGTCCATGCTCCTGTCTGTTCTTAGACAACCTGAAATTAGAGTCAAGCGCATGCCAATCTTAACGTGCAGACCTGTTCTAGACGCTTTCTATTCCTTCAAGGCGCCTCCGTCCAGCTGCAACTCAAACGAACGAACAGCGAATACAAGCCACGGCCGATACATATTACCTCGCTCAAACAGGCATACAAACCTGATCCTGATCCGTGTGCCGGCTGGACACGCTTTTTCCCCCTTCCCTACGTCTAGGATACATCGTGACCTACTCCACAGTCCAGAAGACGCGCTGGGCTAGTCGCTAGCAGGTACGGAGTAGGCACGTCTCCAACGCTTGGCACCGACCAAGTTAGCAGGCGAACCCGCGTAACCGCTCTCGCCCTCACACACGCCCGGGATCAGACTGCAAACCCGCTGCAGCAGACACACTGTGGGCAGACACCAGACACGCTCACGTCAAAAAAATAGTCGTAGGTACCCAGGTATTCTTTTTTGCAAGCCCGCTCCACTCGGTGCACGCTTTCTTTTGCGTCTGGCTTGTCTGACAAGCTAAACATTGCCCTCTCTCACTCAAAACCACACCTTGTCCGTCCCGGTTCTTGTAAACATTAGAACCTCATCTACACCTCTACCTCTTCTCTTCCATTCATTCCACCCAACGACTCCTCCTACCGAACCCTCCAGCAAACCTTCATACTCTAGACCCATTGCTGGGATTGCCCTACCACTTCCACAGCAACCGCGCCAGCTCAAATCAATCCGGTTCACTCTTTAGTAGCTGACAGGTCACGCTGCCCTTCAGTTCACTTCCGGCTTGTGTTGATATCACGCACCCTTTCTACCCTCGAGGCCTACAAAATAATATCTAAGTGCGTCTCTCCTCGGCCAGAGAGCCAATGCCTCTCCAGCACAACCATCCCAACCTACACTCTTTTGCTGCTTTTGCATCGCGTCGGGCACGTGTTGCATCATCATGCCGGGCGTGTCGAAGACGCTCCTTAGCATTGCCCCACACCTTTTCTCTCTAGCTCTCTATAACTAGCCACACACTCGCCCACTACCTTGTCAACACCAACGCCCAAGACTCCCAGCTGACCTGACTTCCTATAGTACAGCCTTGAGATCGAATTGAACCTCCGTTACAGTGTTCTTCAATCAGCAATATGCCTGCCGTCGTAAGTAAACACCTCGCGGAAACACGTCCAGCTACGCGTCCCTCCAAGAAGAAGAAAAACATGGCTCCTGAAACACGACAAGAGTCGCGTCTTCGAATCTTACTGATTGATTTCTCTGCAAAGGGACGTGCTACGAGGCAACGCGGCGTCTTGAACGAGAATGATGAGAACGGTGCTCCGGCGCGCATGACGCGTGCTAAGGCCGCCGCACTTGAAGTCGAAGCCACTAAGCCTCTGCAATCCAAGAAGTCAGCAGTAAACGCGAACCCTGCTGCTACTCGAACGACGAAACGAAGTGCTCTGGGAGATGTCACCAACGCCGGCAAGAGCGAGGTTGTCGAGGGCAAGAAGCCCGCGGCAACCAAGAACGCAGGCCTCGTCTCCAAGGCCAGCTACCCTGTCGGTGTGAAGAAGACCACTACTCGCGCCAACGCAGCCCGGCCTGCCGTAGCCACAAAAGAGGCCGCCTCCAAGGCCCGACCCGGAAGCGGTGTCGGCGCCGCCAACACCGCCAACACCACGCAAAAGAGGAAGGTTCTGTCCAGCACAGCTGTTAAGCCCGATGTTGTCACGGAGGAAGAGCCAGCCCGCAAGAAGCCTTTCAACCCAGATGCCGAGAACCAGATACGGTCCCAGTCGAAACTCACCAAGGTCGATGAAGTTGCAGAGAAGGTTGTCGACGATGTCAAGCCCGAACCCGCAGATGAGAAGGACCACTACCCGCCCGGTGTCTCCAACCTGGACAGTGAGGACATGGATGATCCCTTGATGGCTGCCGAGTATGCTACAGAAATCTTCGAGTACCTGCGGGATCTCGAGCCCAAGTCCGTGCCCAATCCCGAGTACATGGAGCATCAAGATGATCTCGAGTGGAAGACGCGCGGCATTCTTGTCGACTGGTTGATTGAGGTGCACACGCGATTCCACCTCTTGCCGGAAACCCTTTTCTTGGCTGTCAACATCATTGATCGTTTCCTGTCGGCTAAGGTCGTCCAGCTTGACCGTCTGCAGCTCGTTGGCATCACTGCCATGTTCATTGCCTCCAAGTACGAGGAGGTTCTTTCCCCTCACGTTCAGAACTTTGTGCATGTTGCCGACGATGGCTTTACCGAGGCCGAGATTCTCAGTGCTGAACGGTTCATTCTGGGAACCCTGGAATATGACTTGAGCTACCCGAACCCCATGAACTTCCTGCGTCGTATCTCGAAGGCGGACAACTATGACATTCAGTCTCGGACGATAGGGAAGTACCTGATGGAGATCAGCCTGCTCGATCACCGTTTCATGGCATACAGGCCCAGCCACGTTGCTGCCGCTGCCATGTTCCTGGCTCGCATGATCCTCGATCGGGGTGAATGGGTGAGTTTATTGTCCATTGCTTCCCTTCCGCCGCCCATTTAGCTAACCTGATACAGGACCCAACTCTGGCTTACTATGCTGGTTACACAGAGGAGGAGATTGAGCCTGTTTTCGAACTCATGGTCGACTACCTTGCCCGCCCGGTTATCCACGAGGCATTTTACAAGAAATATGCTAGCAAGAAGTTCTTGAAAGGTAAGAACCCATCCCCAATTGCTCGTACCCTGTCGCCTTCTAACAAGGATTTAGCATCTCTGCTCACTCGTCAATGGGCCAAGAAGAACGCTCCCATCTTCGGCATCACTGACACGAGCCTTTCTTTGGACGAGATCTCGTCTTAAGGCTTGTGTGTTTGTTACACCTACGCAAACCTATTTCACCGCGATGATACTTTTATGTCAAGTGTTCTGTAATGTCTCAGGATACCCCTGGGCCTTGGATGGTCCTCACGATAATTCCTTGCATGATGCTCTAGACCGACGATTCTCACACACCACTACACCTACTCGACCCCCTTGTTCTGGACTTGGGTGTGGTGGTCTTCTCTCCAGCATCCTGAGCCTTCTCGGGGTTCTCGGTTTCTGACAGCCTGTGGCTGGCTGTTGTTGTTTTGCGTGCATCTCCGTTATTCTTAGTACTCTGGCCCCTTTTTTCTGCCATCTGTTGATGCATGGCGTATGCGGCAAAGGGGCGTCTAGGAGTCAAGGGAGGATGGTGTCTTGATTTGTTGTTTTGATTAGCATATTTCCCGATGGAGCCGCTTTGGTCCTGTCTTTTACCTATCTGGTCTACAGGGCATCTTTCACAGTTTTGCTGCTGGTTCGGCTCTTTCACGCGGAGTGAGAGATGTCGTCGCCAGTCCAACTACGTTCGCTTTGCTATACTTGAGCGAAAGTAACGGTTAAGCAACGATAGCTGGATAGGTGCAGTCGGCTGCATGGGGATGGGGGACTTGGAAGGGAATGTGTGATGTGTACATTCATGTGACTTGTTGGACTTAGACTACGGTTGACGGACGAATGGACAAATAAAATTCGGCGTATTGCATGATCTTACCTGCTTTCCTCTTACAGCCCTTGTGTAGTGAGTGTGTTTCTCTTGCTCGCACCTCGACTACCGATACTCACTCATGTCTGATGCAGTGTCCATGTATCAGTTCTCTCTTGTGGTACTGGGTGCCGTCTGGAACGGCCAGATAGCTGTAGCCATTGGCATCAGTCCGCAGCGTTCTCAATGCTGGCACCATCTACAGGCGCATTATGATCCGCTGCAACATCTGTGTCGTTGGCACCTGTGTTGTCTGCTCCTGCCTCGTCGACTCTGGTGCCCTCTGCTCTTCTGTCAGCAGGTGCCTGATCACCACTGCCACCAGCAGAAACATCATCTTGGGGCCTGTGTGCGCTGCCAGGTGTGGCCATTGCCATTGCACCCCTGCCTGCCTTGACACCCGAATCAGGGCCGTATCTCTCCATCAGCTCTTTCCTGCCCAGCCGCTGCCGTTGCTGCCTTCGCTGGTGACCCTTCTTCTCACCCTCCACCTCTCCTTCTTTCTGGTTATCGCCCGCGCTACCCCGAAGACGCCGTCTCATCTTGCCCACTAGCCCCGAGGGGGCCGTGTTCCTCTTCCAGCTTGGCGAGGGCGTCCTTCCGGGCCTGCTTTGCCTCGCCGCACTCCCGCTTCGCCGTGGCTTCGGCGCGGTGAGCGGCCTTGCGCTCGGAGGCGAGGCGGTGGAAGCCGGTTCGACTCCGCAGGGGCGCGCCGACGCCGCCGGTGAGGAACCACCAGGAGGTCGGGACGGGCTTGCTTGGCGAGGGCGGGTCTGGCTGCTTGGGCATTGCAAGGGGAATTGATGGATGGTTTTAGGGCTATTCGGTTGTTGACTTCTTGCGGAGGAGGGGGGCTGCGAGTACTTGCTTGTTGAACTAATACGGCAGTTGCAATATCGCTGGCTTTCAGGGGCACAGAACAGAAATGGGGGAGGGAGCCAGAGGAGAGAGTAGTAGATATGGCTGGATCAACGGTGTGTTTGCGGAATCCGACAATCTGCCCTTAAACTTCTTATGATGTCCTTGGTGTATTGGGTCTTGGAATTGAGAGATATGGTACATCGCACATTGTATGAAGTGGTCAATACTAAGGTGAGGAAATCGGCAATAAGGAGAATGAAATAGGTAGCATGGACATAATTGAAACCAGTAAAGCTATAGAATATCACCAATGTAACGAACGGGTGCAGTAGCATTCACACAATTACTATCACGGTGACTTGGTGGGAAAGTAATGTGACCTGTAGAGAGAAAACTGACTGCGTATGTCAAGATGTGACGCACAAAACAGCCGCTCATTGTTATTACCAATACCATCTCGCTATTATACATATTGTACATAACTCACTACCCTTTAGTTATCTCCCCACGAATCACCATGGTCTAGCGCCGCCTGAAAGAGCCCTTTTTCTTTCTGTGTCCAAAGTTCTCTGCCTATAACAGTCCGTTCATCATTGATGAAGCAAGCCATCCACCTCCAGGTAGATCCTGAATGAGTGGTTATGGTGATGGTCGATGAGATAGCATCACGGCGACCGGGTCCTCTTGATTGAGGAGCACGGCGACACCATTTGCCAGCGGGCGTCTGCGGGAAAATGTACTTGCCACGCTTGGCAGCACGCGTCAGTAGCTCGTGAGCCTTCTTGGCAGTCTCCTCATCATCAGAAGTATCAGGTGGAACGTTCGGCTGATCGCCTTTTCTGCCATGGGTATGGTTGTTATCGTTATTGTCGCCATCCCTCTTTCCTCGTCCACACTGCTGGATGAGTGGAGAAGGTAAGACAATCTCTGAGCTGCAACTCCTCGCTCAATATAGAAGGTGTCAGGCAGAAATTGACCCACCGACTCTAGTGATGATCGTGGTGTGCGAAGTAGGGAGGATAGTTGACAGAGCGCAAATGGGGGCGTGTCTGGGTGATTTCAAGTTGCGTCTGGACAGTGTGGTCTCTTCCAATATGGCGTGATCGTCAATCATTCAGGGACAGCACTTAAGGATGGTCCAGGGACGCCCTCCTTGCTGCTGTTGATGCGGGCTCTGTGATTTCTACCAGCTCTTGAAATTATCTGCTGGAAGGTTGGAGATAGATGTCGCGGTCGTGCTTGCCAATCTTTGTGCCTCCTCGAGGCTTTCCAGTCGTCTAGAGAGGCTGACCCTTGAGACGTATCAAACTCGGGGACGCTGAGGGGGGGCTCTTGCAGTTGGCTCCTTTCCCAAACCATCTGGTTTCCCGGTAACTCCTTTTATCGATCGATACGGTCCTCCTCGGCCGCCTCGAGCTCCAATCAAAGGCCCAGCCATCGGAGCAGCAATCTGATGCGACTGACCAGCTGTCGGACAAGTCATCCTCATCCTTATAAACGGTGTTCAGTTGTAGCACCAGTGTACCTTCGCGAAGGTCAAGAATCTGCTCAAGTGCCAAAGAAACGTCGTCCTCGGCGGTATGGTTATCTCCAGGAGAAGCATCATCGATCTCTCCCTCCATAGGCGTACCCAGTCGCTTGGCAAAGTTAAGTCGGATAGCAGGCGGACTATCCTCTTCGGTCTCGTTACCCTCATAGATAACCTCGTCGAATCTCTGATAATATGGGAGCGGCAGATTATCAAAGTAGTCCTCGATGATGTTGAGACTACTAGTGCTGTCTTCAGCAGCGCTGCTGTACTCCTCATTCTCATATTTCTCGCCGAGTTTTGGTTCATCCTGACTGTTTGGTGACGAAACTAGAATGAATTCTTGGTCAGACTCAAGCTCGGATTCGTCGTTAGACTCGGATGCGACTTCGTCGTCGGCGTCACATGAGTCCATGTCGTCAACTACGGCCGGGTAGGCAATAGCATACTGCCTCTTGCTGATAGTGGGCTTCACTCGCTGTCTGTTGACATCCCGCATCGTGATGATACGACGTATGTATGACATCTTAAGATTCACCCAAATCAGCAACGCTTGTCAATACTTGGGTAGGGCGTTGGTAGGAGGATGGATGTCCCCAACGCCAGGGAAGGAGAAAGAGTTGCTTACCTTGTTCACTGGAGTTTTTGGCTTGTGACGGGTTGGTTGTATGTGCTTAGAAGTAGCGAGTGCTGGTTGCATCAGGGGCTTCCTGACGGTGTTGGTTGCAAGGGAAGACGCTGTGAAAGCAGCAAGTTGGGGTGAGTTCTAATTATATAGAAGTCGGTGAAATGACAGCCGTAACAATGGCAAACGCAGCAACAGAAATGGAAATGGAGGAGAATGCGCTCTCAGGTAAGACTTTGGAGAGGGATGTGTGCTCAGATGCTGAAAGATGTGGTAGATCAAGAGGATGACGAAGTTAGTTCTGCTCTTCAGTTGGTCGCAGAAAAATTTGTTAATGGTTTGACTGCACGGGACTTGGTTAAGGAAGAAGAGGTCCAGTTGGATTGTTTCCTATAGGTCGTCGAATAAGAAGGGGCATTTGTTGGAGTGAAGCGTTCGTGAACGATGTGTGGTTTGTAAATGTAGAAGGATGGACTGACAAGAACGAGAAGCTGTGGCAGGGGGAAAGGGGGGAGAGTCAGCAACCTGATTGACAACAGTCACATCGACAGAATAGGGACTTGGACAATATGCAGGCTGAAACTCGATTGTAGTGGGAGTCCGGACTGTTCTGAAGCAGTTCAAGTTGTGGATGTCTACCAACCAAGGGATATCTAGGCAAGACGATAAAGATTTTCGTACTTAATTACAACATACAGGCCCTTGCTATTCGTGCAGATGAATCCATCCTTCCCTGACGCTGCTTCTCACTCGTCCCGGCACGCTACCTAACTAGCAATGTCGGCGAGATGTAGAGCATCTATACAGGTAACAAGTGAGATATGAGAGAAGCATGGATTTTGCTGGTTTAACGAGTGCCGAGAACTAGTTTACTATCTACTGACTAGTAAGAAACCGTCCTCGTCGTCCATTTCGTCTTTTTAAGGGGCGAAATATATGTCGATTGCCTTCTGAGAATCGGCAGACGAGGTGGCGTGGGCCGCCCGGTCCCAAGCACTCCAAAACCAAGGGATCGTCTGCTTGTTTGACTTCGAAGTGATCCAACTGAGCTTCGTCCTCAACAAAAGACCTTGGATGGCTTTTGGCATCACGCCGAAACCGTCTTCTGAGTCTCAATTGATGCGAAAAGCCTCGAGGATATAGACGTCTGGGGATTCCAGGTCAATCAGGACCCGTCGTCTTTGGGACGAGATGATTACGCGCCGGAGATATCATCTCTCGAAGAAAAAACCGACCTTTCGGCCCGGGTGTCGACTGTTAAGGGCACGCTGAGGAGGACGAGAAGTGTCCAGGCGTGACTGGTGGCGAAGCTTGGCGACTGTGAGTTGCTCCTTTCCTCTGGCAGCGCGATCCTCCTCTGCAGCCTCCAGCTCTAAGGCCCCGCTGTCGCAGCAGCGGGCCGAGGCAAGCTCCCAACCGTCTGTATCATCACCACCGTCTTCTTCGTCTTGTTGTACCAGAGCAAATGCACCCTCACGGAGGGATATGCTCTGCTCCAGCACCAGTGAAGTATGTATGTTGGTGATGTGGTTATTTTCAGGGGTATTTGTAGCTTCGTCACCCACGGCTACATCAGGCCGCCTAGAAAGGTTGAGTCTTACGACAGGCAGGTCATCCTCCTCGGTTTCATTACTCTCGAGGCCGATATCGTAGAATGACTGATAGAGCGGACGCTGGGGGCTATTGAAATAATCATCGATTATGTAAAGGCCACTGGAGCCATCTTCACTCACGTTGCCGTCCCAACCATTATGGCTTCCCTCAGTATCGTCATGTTCTCCTTGAGTGTCAGATGACGAGAGGATTAGGTACTCGTCGTCCGTTGCATACTCGTCATCAGCGTCGTCTGAATCTGAGTCATCGTAGATGGTAGCAGGAGGCGCCATGGCATAATTCTTGTTGCTAATAGTCGGCTGGGTTCGCCTGCCATCAGCATCTCGCATAGAAATGATACGGCTGATAAAGGACGACATGCTAAAACCACTCGAGTTAGCAACACTGAGAAGCTCGTGAATGGTGCTGGTTTGTGTCGATGTCTAAAGATAAAGGAGGCTACTCACTTCGTTGACAGAGAGACGTTGCAGGGTGTGACGGGATATGCGTGTCCATGAAACACAGGTTCTTGTCGGGTCAAACTCTGGGACGGAGATTCTCTCTAGGAATCGACGTAGCGAAAAGCAAAGAGATGGCGATGAAGCAAGAGGTTGTGACTATATAGAAGTCGGGGGGGTATCTGCTGCGGCAGCAATGGTGATGTCTGGGTTGTATTTCCTTCAGTAAACGAGAATTTGGTGACAGAGTATGAAAGTTGTTAAAGGGTGTTGTGGTTGATCAAGAAGACGGGGAGAAACCGGATCAATTTCTGAAGGTGGTCGAATAAACCAAGTTGGTAGTTAAAGTGAGGAATTCGTGAACGAAGGGTGTTCTAGAGCGGTTACGTGCCAACCAAGGAGTTATCCAGCCAGGCCTATATAAAGGTCTCCCAGCTATTACTATTTCCTAAAACTTGTTCGCCTTATCTTATTCGTGAAACCGCCAGTAAGTATCACCTCCTTGAAGTCCTACTCCATAACCCCAACTTCTCCCAATGGAGCAGATGACCCCTTTGCTCCTTAACCCATCCAGTATACAGTGCCCAACTGATCATCACCGCCACGAAGCTCGCCAATGACAGCCACTTGAACTGGTCCGTTCTGGGGAAAGAAATAGCCGTTCCTGCACCTAGAATCTCGAAGACGTTGACAACGGACGTTTCCACGCCGGCGAACTTGGATCTCTGATGCGCATGGACGAGGACCTGGGTCAACTGCTGGGTGGTCAAGTCGAATACCCAAACGCCAAAGCGGGAAAAAAGAGAGGAAGGAGAAGATCACCAGGCTCCAGCCCCAATCTGGTGAAGTCGAGGACGCAAAGGAGGACGTCGTCTCCTGCTTCTCCATCGAAGATGAGATAGCCCACAGAGCAACAACCACGGGAGCCTATAACAATGTGTTAGCGGCACTATCCTCGGCATACTGTCCGCGCGCTTAAGCTGCTTACAAGATTCAGTACTTGCCAACTGACACCCCACAGGCCAAACCGTTGGAGACCAACCAGGGTCTGGCCGTCAGCAGCGTGCTGCTGCTCACGGGGCTCAATCAGCCCGACCTCAAGCTCATCTCCTTCGCCAGCCAGATTTTGGTGCTGACAGTAGGCTTTACCCATATAACGGATCCCGAGAGGAGTAGCCACTGTGCTGGAGATCTCGAAGACTGAGCCAATGGCTCGGGCCGCCGTTATGACGGGCAATGAATAGCCAATATTGATCAAGTAGGTGATGAACGTGGCTCTCCAGGTCATCATGTTGAAGTGCAGCAGAGCGAGGGCGACTGAGGGCACCCAAACCGCGGTAGAGAAGTACATCTCGAAGCCCTTGAACAACTGAAGAATGCGACTAGTCCATGGCACAGCTGGAGCTGGAGCTGGCACCGAAGCCGTCCCGGAGGGTTGTTTCCTCGATTTGGGCACACGAAGCACGGGACTGCTATTCCATACCCCTTTAGCCGAGATGGTCTCGATTGGGAGGCTGATCAGACTCGTCAGGGCCGAGTAGATGACCCCTATCCGCACAGAGTCCGTAGCCGATATGACAACGGAAATCAAAATGGGAGAGATTAGCTTGCAGACGAGATCGATGCGCCGCATGACGGCATTAAGATGTGTCAAGTCATAGGGCTGCCCCGGAGGCGCGGCAACGGTGACGACCCAGTCTCTCTCCATGGAGATGAGGTTGCCGGATGAGCTCAAGCGCTCGATGATGCCGAACGTCACAGCGACTACGAAGATGACGTGCTTGAGGACATCGTTCTTGGGGAGGACGAACACCATCTCCTTTTTCACGAGGTCCTCCTGGCTCAGAATCAGGAGCCAGAAGAACGAGCCAATAAGGACAGAGGTACGATTGACGATGATGGTCGTCAGGAGGGTCCGGAGCCGGTCGGGCGCGTTCTGGACCCAGCTTCCTATCGAGCTGGAGAGGATGATCATGGCCAGGTATATGATGATCATGCTATAATAAGAGTAGATGAGCCCATTTGACCCCTTGTTCAACATCGGGTAGAATCCGGAACGTACCGCAGCGCCGCCGCGACCAGCGTATCCGGGTAGGCCGCAGCCGTGAATAGGATCTAATTGGGGGGCCGTGTTATTCACCATCGCAAAGGCCCCTTCTTGGCAGTGGGTGGATTGACTTACAGCAACGAATTCGTAGCCACGCGCATTCCAGGTCGAGAAGGCATGACTCACGTACAGCCTGACGGCCTGGGCTCTAGTCAAGCCCGGGGTTGTTGGCGGTAGCTGTTCGTCTTGAGCTGACATCAGCTCCATCATCTCTTCGCCTTCACTATTACTATCCATGGTAGACGTATGCGTCGGGACTAGAGTGAATCTCGAGTCAGATGAAGGTTTCATTGACACATGCCACCTTATAAGTTCTGTATAGCTAGGGGCTGCATTAGTGCCGAGACCGGGGCTAGTAGTCATGTAGCCGGAACCGGCCTTGGGGAAAAGGTGGGAAGATGCAGCAAGGATGTGGAGAGAGAGAAAGAGAACCCCGGCCGGCCGCACTCGGTTCGGTAGCCAAGTACATGACTAGCGAATCAAGCACCGGCAGAGATAACAAGGCAGCAGCCGGATCTGGCCGAGCCTAGAGTACATTACTGACCTGCTATAGTAGTATAAGTATATTCTAGACTACCAAAGAACACAAGACTTGACTCGAAACACTCACTCAGATGGGGAGAAGTACGGCTATGCTTCCAGAAACCCCACCAGACTTATTTCTCATAGAATCAATTACACATGGGTTTACGCGTGGAGAAGTTCCTTGAGCAAGTTTGCCAGAATCATGGTTGGGGTGAAGTGTGACTGTCCGGAGACAAGTCAGCACCGTATTTTTTCATTCAATCAATTGTCTGTCTCTTGAAGATCCCAAAATAAATCCATCAGCCAGCCGGTCCATGTCGTTGGCCGCGGTCCCTGGCAAGAGGGCAAAATTCTCCTGAGCGCCATTCACCCTAGGGTCCAAGTCGACCGAGCTGCCATTCCTGTCGCACCTCTAAAAATTGAGAGGTTGCAATCATCAATCAGATTCCATAAAGTGTGTTTGCACAAGTGTGTGTGTGCATGTGTGTGCGTAGAAGAGTTGTCTCCATCATGTCGTGCCTGAATCATTGGCGAACCAAGTCCAGGGCCCTCCATCTCTTGCAGTACCAAATGCCCGCGTCCTTCACGAAAAATACCTCCATCCAGCGGGTCGTTGTAGAATAATAAAAGTTAAGAACTATGCCTCATCTCTGTAAAGTATGTAGAGACTGGCCGTCAAGCTTTGGCTCCGTTGGGGCCAAGCTCGCTTGAAGTTTGATGGCAGCATACTGAGGTTGCTCTAGAAATGGCCCATGCGCTCCTCCATGCCGCCCCAGTAGACAATGGGTCGCGGCTCCAGCAGGTTGAGCTCAGAGCCATGCACCTTCTTCTCCTCTTCCATGAAGACGATGGAGGGCTGGCGGAACATGACGCTGTTGATGGTCTCGGTGGGGGTGCTGGAGGCGCTGGACACAAACGAGTTGCGCGAGCTGGACGACCGCGACGACGCCGACGAGGCTCGGCGGAAGCTGGTGCGGATGCCCGCCGGAGAGAAGCGGGAGCGGATGGTCTGGAATCGGGATGGAGACTGCATCTTGGCGGATGGGTGTGCGGTCTAGTTGCGGAAAACTGTGACGAAGTATGGCCTCTTATACGATGGATCCGACGTGATACCGAAGCCAGAGAGGGTATTAGATGGGTGGTAAAAAGAGGCTCAGCCTGGGGGTTTGAAGAAGTCAAAAAGGGTTTATTTTTGTTGGAGAAGCGAATGTCGTTAGATGCGTAGATCGAAGTCAGTTGACTGAAAAGATAGGACGATCTATTCTGACCAGAGATGATAGAATAGAGCAGGGGAGAAGTCAAGAGGTCGGGAAGACGACTTGATAACACAGGCAGGTCGACTGAGATAAGAGAGAAGGAATCGGGACACCACACGTGAGAGTCTGATCGGGAGAGAGAAGAAACGGAGGCCAGGATAAGAGACCAAGCCCGGATACTTATTGGAGTCTGGCCTGGACGGTCGTCTGAAGTGACCCAGGTAGGCATTGAGGCTGCGCAGCTTCCCAGGCGCGGTGTAAGTGGCAGGGAGCGGAGCAGGAGCGGCACCGCACCGGCAAGACACACCTTGACACACACACTTGACAGGAACAGGCGGACAGGGGTCGAGGTTGCGTGGAAGCCGCAACTAGAACGGCCGATCAAGAGGATGGCACTCTGGGTGAAGAATGCGATGGGGCATTACGGGGCGATAGTGCCAAAAGATCAGCCAGCTCCGAGTCTTCAGGGTCTGGCAGCCCCAGGGGGGATCCATCGTAGGCGAGATTGGGATTATGCAACACTAGTTGCAGGTTGTCATGAACAGCCGAGTTAGTCATGCTGCTAAGAGCCTACTAAGGCAGGTACGAGACAGCAAGGCGTCGTGGGTGTGTCATTGATCCGGCTGACTGTGAGGTATGTAGCCATGCAGCTCACCTAGTCCTGGCCCGAGTAGTTTTAGGGTTTGACGGTAAGATGTTTTCCATTCCTCTTCCTTTTTTCTTCTTTCCATCTGTTCACCAGGATCCTACAATAGCCAGTGGGAAGAGCTGGAGAGACAGAGGAGGCAGAGAGAGAGAGAAGGGGAAAAAAAGAGAGTGAAGAGGCGATGAGAACGGGTGAAACAAGCCCTCCCTGGCATTCCCGTCCAGCTGTCCACGACGTCGTATCAAGCATGTAACAGTCTCTTGGCCAGTGCGCAGACACTGGAACTGGACCGACGATGTTGGAAGAGTGGATCTGCTACTACAGTACCCATTCCTATCCAACTCTCTAAGCTTTGATGGGTTATTGAGGCAAAATCAGACAGAGGCACGACCACTATCGTTGTTGCTTTTGCTGCTGATGTCGTGCATGCGTGGGTGATGGTGATGATGGTGATGAGGGCGATGAGGAGTCCAAGGAGTGGTTGAGGTATGATCGACGACAGGGATCCTGTGACGTGACACTCAACTCAAGACAATACGACCCCATTCGGAGCAAGTGTGGGGTTCGAGAGAGTCGCAGGTCCAACACCAGAACAATGCCAAAGGCCCGGGATGCGACAGGGAAGCATCCAAGTTGCTGTGTCGTTTCACGGCTCCTTGCTTCAAACTCTTGGAGGGGGCCCGGGAAGGCCGCAGATCGATTCTGCAGCGAGGAGCAAGAAGCATTCTGGAAGATCATGAAGGTCATTTTGTGGGAGAGCACGAGAACCATCGTCTCTTCTTATCTCTGCTCTGGCCTAGCCCCGGGCTATATGTAGAACACCTATTTTTGGACCGCAATACAGACGAAACAAAGTGTCAGGCAAATCGCAAGGAGTGAAGAGTGCTGAATCAGGCCAATACAATACAACGGACCACAGTGGAGAAATCGAAAAAGCCCCGCGAAACCACTACATAGGGCGTTTCTAGTCTTGGCTTGGCCTAAAGCACTGCAAATGGCATGCAAATCAATTGATTTCCAGTCCTCCGTACGGAGTACACCCAAATATATTTATAAATCATTGCGCTTTGCACTTCTAAACGCATTGTAAGTACTTAAGATATACCACTATAAACATCGCGGCTGCTTGCAGCTATCTACGTACATCCCCGACCTATACCTGTTCCTGTGGTCAAATGTAGTGCAACGTAGGTGCCTACCCGAAGTACCCCCCCTTCCCCCCCCCCAGCACTGCAGTGTCTGTCGGGATCTGTCTCAGATCAACACATTCCCGTCAAGCCCTACGCCCATGCGCATGTAGGTTGCATACTTACATAATGCCCAAGGATGGTTATCCTCCCTAAGTACCTATCAGGCATTGCACGAGTCCCAGAACATACAGTTAAATATCCCCCTTTTCTTTGGACCGAATCGAAGCTCAACACTTCGTAGAGTTCAGGCAGTCTTGACATGAACTATACGGGCGTGCATGCTGTTTGTGAATAAAACCAAGAACTTTGCCCAGGCTTTTATATATGAACCAGCTGCGGAATCTGTCGATGGGGTATTCCTTCCCCCAAGAGCTTGCTTGAGTACTTTAGTCTTACGCGAACTGTTTGCGATTTTCTGAAGATGATAGGCTATTATTTACATTGGAGGAGACAGGACCCCGTGACGCGGCTACAAAACTATATCGCTTGCTAAGTGAACAATGCAGATGACCTCGCCCTCATCCTCCTTCCGCTATGGTGTTGGTATCGTATCGTAAACTACATTTGATTCTATATGCATGCAACCTTCATCCATCCAAGCGCTGTGAGCGTGTTCGGTCACTCGACGGACCGATTCAATCCTGAATCGCCGGCTAATAAGAAAAAAAGAAGTAAGAACCCTTCAAAGCCACCCTTTTGCGCCTGTTATGCATTCATTTGTAATCGTGAGAATCGCTCTTGCTTCCATTCGTACCCCCTTCTAATCTCAATATGCGCTCCAATCGGTTTTCCGGACAGATTTGCGAATCGTTGCACTGCGTCGGATACTCTCGACCCAGACCGAGTCGTCCAATAACTCACGTACCTGCGCGGGACTGACGGAGCTGCCGCGCCTGCTGTTCCCGGCAGATGACGTTCCGGGCTCCTGCAGCTCGAAGCTGAAGGCAGACGTCTGTGTTTCGCGTCTTGGCATCGACGGCGCCGCGCGCGGCGCGCTCAGGGGATGTGCCGAAGAACTGTCATACCCTGTGTCCGCGCTCGAGTTGTTCCAACTCTTGTGTAGTTGACGCGAAGCGTTCGAGGCACCCAGGAACTCGGACGACCGACTGGTGCTTCGCGGTGTTACAGCCAGCGTAGAGCGCTGCGGCGGTTTGAGCCGCTGATCCTCGTCTTCTACGAAGATATCAGGAACATCTAGCTGGGGAACTGCCGTCATTCTCCCCAACTTCTTCTTGTCGATATGTCTCTTGAACTTGCGTGCCCAGTAGCTGAAAAAAAGATGTAAGCAACTTGTCAAAAGGGAGGTGACAAAGTGGGATGAAAACTTACAGTGTGTCGAAGAACCCAAGCACGACTCTTCGACGAACTTCTTCCTCGACACGCTGGAGGCGGGCACGGCGCCGGAGGAACTCCTCAAGCCTCAAGCTCTTGCTGTCACTAATAATGTTGTAGTGCGCCAAAATCATGAGCACAGTGGTGAAGGAGATGCCCCTGTCCGGATCTGCAGAAACCATGACTTCTTCAAAGAAGATATTGAACCGGCGGCGGCGATCCCGAACCTCCTGGACGTCAATCTGGTTCAGCCTGGCATTGAGTTTGCCGATATCGACGCCCCAGGCACTCGTCGAGGCCGCACCTGACGCGATCGACGTGTGTCTTGCCTGCGAGGGATCATTGCGAACGTCCTCGAGGATGGACCGAACAGAGTCTTCCGGATCGTAGATACGCATCGTAAAAATACCAGAAAGCTCCCCCAATAACCTGGGGAACTGTTCTTTGCTGATGAAACCCGTGCCGGCTGGGTCAACGCTGCGCCATGCCTCCTTGAACCGCCGAATTTCATCTCGGTCAACGCTAGGGAGTCCACTAGAACGTTGATATACATAAGAAAAACTCTCGTATATGAGAGAAATGAACAAGTTGACAAAGAGATACATGCTGATGATGTTCCACCCAATGAACAGACCCCTGGCCCAAGCCGTGCTGCCGCAGTCGCTGTCGAAAAATTCGGCGTCTTTAACACAGAACGGTGGCTCAATGGTGGCAAAATCCTCCATGATTTCGTTCCAGCCTTCTCCAGTGCTCATGCGGAACATCATTACTAGGGCTTTGGGCACGGTCCGGAAGTTCAAATTTGCATCCTCCGAACCACCAAACCTGGTGAGACTGAATGTCTGAGTGAAGGCTATGGCAAAGACCAAGAAAAATACTAGCCATGTAGCCAACAGATTCACAATGGTCGTCAGACTAGCCGCGGCCGTCTTGAAAAGCTGATCCAGTGCGTCATTTCGCGGGATCAACAGGAGGACAATGGCTACCAGGAAGAATTTGTGTAGCTGGTTGTAAGTATCATGGCTCGGATTGCTCTCAATCAGGAAAGATGTGGCTAGGGCACCAGTAACGGCGATGAGTGAGAACATGTCCCAAGAGCTTCTTCGAAATCGCGCCCAGCCAAGACCGACAATGCGGATGATGATGTTTGCAATGTAGGTAAACGTGAAGACCAGGAATAGTATATCCCTAGTGCGTGTCCACCAATATGGCTCAGGCTCGAACTCGGCCATCAGGAGTATCAGATGAAACACAAGCACACCGGTGATGGCCGTATACCACTTGCCGCGTTTCTCGATTGCCCGCTTGTGGCACCACTTCTTCCATTTATTCTCGGAATCGTCGTAAGAGCTTTTTGACGGCGAAATCTGCCGGAGAAGTTTACGCAATTCGAGCCACGATCTCTGCTCGGCAGTCAAGAAGGCCACGCCCGTTTGTTCCGTGTAGTTTCTCATGAAGATGGAAATGAACAAGGTCAGAATGAAAACCGTGGCGAGAATGTTGAAGACGACAAGGAACATGGCGTTTCCTGGAGCTGCGAGGTCGCTGGGCTGTTCGCCCCTACCAGTTATTGCTTGAACAGAGAATGATACGTCTGTCCAACCTTCTTGTGAGACGATTTGAAAGAGGATGAACATCGATGAGCCGAAGTCGTCAAAACTGTAGAAAGGGTTGGCAGCGACGCGAGGTGCCAGCATATTCCAGTCGTCGCTAAACGGGGTAGCCTCGTATTCGCCAAAGCATTCAGAGAGGTTACCGACATTGTCATCGTTGCATTGGACGAGCAGGCCATTGAATACATTCAGTGCGTAGATGGCGAACGGTATCAAGAGAGAAACGGACACAAACGCGGCCTGAGTGAATAAGTTAGCAAGACAAGCAACTTTTTGATTACAACCGAACGAGGATAACTTACTCCAAGAATCTTCCAGATGCTGACGATAACGAGAGAATGGAAAGTTTGTCTTGCAGTGTCGCTGATATTGAGCAGACGAAGAGCTCGCAGAGCTTTGAAGGCACCAATAGCCCTAGAAACGGCTCCGTCGTTGGCCAGAAGAGTGAGGACATTAATCCAAAGGGTGATAAGCACGATACCATCGATGAAGCCCCAAGAACTGCGGAAGTAGGCATTGGGGGTGAAGAAAAAGCCATCTGCCACAATCTTGATGACGGCCTCGATGCTAAAGACCACAGCAAAGCCCATATCGACCCAGACGAACCAGTTGGAGAACTTGAAGGAGTGTGTCTCAAAGTACTCCTTCTGATACAGCGGAGTAGTGACACAGGCAAGAACCACCATTGCCACAATTGCGGCGTAAATAAAGGCCGAGAATGTATACCAAGCTACCTTATTTGGCTCCACGCCATCGAACCTCTCGTTCCCTCTCCCTGGCCCGACCAGTCTTTGGCACAGGCGCCTGATGGGGTTCTTTGGCGTGAAGATATAAAGAGCATTATTGTATGTTGGGTGTCGGGCAAGGTACTCACGTTGTGCCTTACGTCGAGCTGATGTAGCAGACACCGCCTCGCGAGCCATCTGTCGAGGATCTGGTGTCTCATTTGGGCCATTGAAACGGATATTGGAGTAAAAGGGGTTTGGGTCCTTGTTGATGAATAAGGAACGCAGCCTGCTCCAAACGCCAGATAGCAGTCCAGGGCGAACGTCCCCAGCACCTGCGCCCTGATGCGGCGACTGTCCGTCAGCGGATGTCTGCTGCAATGGATCCATGCTATCATCAAGAAACTCGCGAACAACGGCATCTTTCAGGAGCATCTCCATGGTTGCAGGCCCATAATCAAGAGGATCTTTCTTCCTCCGAGTCTTGCCGAAGCTGAAAATTGTCGACAGGGCTAGATTGCTGGAGTTGTTTCCGAGCTCTTTTCGCTGCAAGAACGCCTTCACTTGTTCCAACCGCTTCTCATCTTCAGATACGTCGAAGTTTTCCTGGATAACAGCAATAAACATGTTGACCAAGATGAAGAAGGCAAGAATGAACCAGCCGATAAGGAACATTGAACCGTACCAGGAGGTCCCCCTACTGGTCGTGTGAGAGGTAACATTATACAATATCTCCGTCCAATTCTCGCTAGACAAGATTTGATACATGCCAAGGAAGGCATTGTAGATATTGTAGAATGATATTCTGTTGAGCTCGCCATCTTGGTACAACGGCAACTCGCCCCGGAATATTTGTACGGAGAATATAGCCATGATGAATGTGATAAGGAACACAAAAAACAGCAGGTTCGCAATACCTGCAGCATTTCCCAAAACTAGTAGAATCAGCTTTCGTGTGATGGGAATGGCCAAAACCACACGATAAATCCTGAGGATCTGGAAGCCACTCAGCCATGCGTAAGCTTGTCCTGAGTTATATATGGGCGGGAGGATGATGATGGTTGTGGTTACCGCCAGGAAAAGATCGAAGAGGTTACGGTAGTTCCTATGGAACCCCCTCCAGTTGGCAGCAATACGAATGGCAATCTCGACGTCCAAGAGGCTGGTGACAATGATTTCGACAACATGGATAAACGTGGCTCGGCTTTCCGGCATTCTAGAACTCCGCCAAGCCTGCGTTACCAGATCGAACGTAATCAGTATCACCCAGATAATCGAGGTCTTGTCATATAACTTCTGCAAGGCCGATGTGCGTTGCAGGCGGTCTTGATCTGGTGCAGCGGCCACCAATGGTTCCTGGCTAGAGGTGAAAGCACTGGACTTGCTTTCCTCTCGAATGACTTGGAAAGAGGATGTGATGACAGCGATCAGCAAGTTGGTCATCCACAGCATCATGATCATGATGCCGGCCCCCAAAGAAAAGAGCAGACGTCAGATAGTCCGAGTTCGCGGTCCAGTACATCAGATCAGACCATGTGTTCGCGCTCATTAGTACAAAAACCAACTCCAGCGAATGGTAAATGTTGTCAAAGTTGACGGTATTGTTGTAAGGGCTGTCTTGAAGTAGACACAAAGACCCCTTGGGACAGATGAAGCCCTTGGGATGCGACGTGGTATTGTAAAGGTCTGAAAGGTCGTCGTTGCGCATCCTGACCCAAGGAAGAGCTGTTCCATTTTGAGCCAGATGTCCACCACAGAAAACTTCGTCGTTGGTGAAAGCCGCTGTCAAGTTACCGGGGTCTTCTGGGTCTACCCATACACATTGCCGGCTCAAGCTTGTTTTAAAACTTTGAATTCCGATAATCGCGAATAGGATCCAGAAGAAAAGAATAAGAAAGGATACCCTGAGCAGTAGGGGCGTCGCCTTCTTGAGACTTCGTAGGATAATCTGGTGGGGTATTAGCGGTGCTAGTCTATTAAGGGGGAAGGGGCTTGAACATACAGAGGTACCATTCGTGAGAGCAAGAAGCCTGACGATCCTGAGACAGCTCAGCATCCGAAAGATCCAGATGTGGTGCGCCGCCTCTATGCCCGTAATGCTCAAAGCGAAGGTGATCCAGAAAGAAACCACTGCAACAAAATCCAGTCGATTGAATCCGTGACGTAGGAAGGCCCTCCGAGCTAATTGCATCCGCTGCGCCTCTTCAACTGTTTCCGGAAGCCTCTGTCCATGCATCATCGTGAACGAGCGGGCAAATGTGTGAGGACCAAATGAGTCTTCCCTCGGGGATTTTACAGACTTCTGCCGCTGCGGCTTGAAGACTGCCTCGTATCTCTCGGCTACCAGTTTCTTCACACCCTTGCCTCGATCAATGGTGCTGTACTCTGTCGCATTGAGCACGAAACCAGACACAACAATGCGAGCGATAAGCTCTATAGTAAAAATGACGAACAGAACAAGCATCGCCCAGTCAATTGTATTGCCGCCCCATCTCTCAGGTCGATGATTTTCCGGTTCGTGGACGTTTGGGGAAGCTTCCACAGCCAGCAAAATCGTTTGCAGTACTATCAGGATGAGAATGAACGGCTCCATGTAGGGATTGACTAAGACATCGCAGAGTCGTTTTCGAATGGGATTGTCCGGGGAAAAGACACCGAGTGAACGACCTTTGAGCGGGTTTGGCATAGGCCTCCTGGGCATCATCGGAGGTTCTGGGGGCAAAGGTAAACCGTTCTCCAGCTTTCTCAAGGGGCGTAGTTGGGTACACCTGAGATTGATACGATGTGTCGCTCGTGAAATCACCCGGAAGCTGGGATCTGCGTCCATCTGCGCTGGGCGATCTAGAGCGTGACCGTCTCTGCTGTTGTTCGAGAGTTTCTGCCTCGCCACTGATGTTGACCACACGCTGGGACATGGCCCTAACAATTGTTCCAGCTCGGTGCAAAGCCGCGCCAGGGGACCGTGAAAGCCGATTATCTGTTGGCGTAAGGGAGTTGCCAAAACTTCGATGCTTGTTAGATTCGAAATCCGGGCCTAGATCGAAGCCCAGCATCTTGGTATCTCTGGGCTTGGGCGATTGCCCGCCATCCAGGTCCGACACAGTCTGGAAGCTACTTCGCGGCTGAGATTCAGTTGGCGGAGTAGCATGAGCACCCGATATTGGCTGTGCGGAAGCTGTTAAAGGCGCGCTATCCGAGTCGAAGTAGTCACCATTCGAAGGCTCGTCGTAATACGTCGTCTGCATTGCATAAGGATTCAGCAAATTCGTCGAGGCCTGTCCGGGTGATGGGTGAGGCGGATGTATCTCCGGAGGCAAAGCAAACTGCAGAGCTGCAGGGTCTATAGGCGAGCTTGGGGTTGAGCCCACATGCCCGGCGCCGGGCTCTTGTTGCGCGCCCTGTGACTGTCCCCAATATGTCATGAGTCCAGGCAGCTCGCTGTTCCTCTGCATTGAGGGCGGAGATATCCTCTGAACGGGTCGAGAGCCCGTGGGCGCCGCGGCGCCCGTACTTCGTCCTGCTGCATCTTGATCATGCTCGCCTGGAGGTCTTGCCAGATTCTGTAACGGTATCGATTGGGGCGACGGGGGAGTCTCTTGTGGATGCTGGGATGACATGGTGATCTATGTCTCTGGCCACCACGACCAGGAATCGAGCGAGTGGTCTGGGCGATTCGGCCAGCGCAATGCGCGAACGCAATGGCAATTAATAGTTTAGATTGATACAAAGAGCATCACGAGAGAAGCGAATGTAAAAGGCAAATCGAATAGCAGTTTTCGCCCTGCTAGAATAGTAGGGCCCAGTAGATTGTCGAGCGCGGTGTGTTATCGCCGTCGCCGTCACGGTTGTCGTCGTCGCGTTGGCCTGGATCGGAAGGAGCGAGAGAGCGAGGGACAGAAACGGGGGATGGAGGGTCCGTTGTTCAACAAGGACCAGCTCTGTATTGTCGATAATAGTCCTGATCGAAGCAGGAAAACGGGTGACTGGAGTTTGGATGCTGGATGGAACTCGTCGCAGGATAGTGTTTCGTGGTTGGTGGGATAGCACACGCCCAATTGCTCTAGTGCATGTACTATGTATGAAGGAGGTAGACTAAGTTGGCTGAAGTGAGGGTGATTTCAGTTGTCAGACTCAACCTTGAAGTTTCCCTCGTAACCTTACTGGAAGTACACTACTGGATGCGATTGGGGGTGCAGAGGCATCCAACGTTGGACAAGGGGGCAGTGACCAACAGATGATCCGCCCCTGCGGTTCTCAGCCCGTGCACTGCGAGGTGCCGTCAAGCCCCCATTGCGCGAGCTCCTAGGCTCCTACACACCCATCGACCCCTGCCGGGGGGAGCATGCTGCTATACTCGACTGGTACTAGGCATTCAGCAAGCAGGCACTAACCCAGCCTGCCAGCTGCACTAGAAACCTAAGCCAGCGGTCATCTTCTGCAAAACTTGGGACGCCCCGGGACGCCCCTTGGCCAGAATCCTTGGTGGCCTCCTTTAGGAGTAAGACACGCATCGTGCCCCCAATCCCCAATGCAAGTTACCATCTCGAATGCACAGCAACACACTATTGATGCAGCTACAGGGTTTCTCTCTCTAAAGGCCAGCTCAGCCTCGAGCTTCTTGGCTCCAACTTTGCGCAAACACGAGCAATTTGGGGTCGACGAGTTCTAGCCCACTTTGTTTTGCGCCATCCAAACCAGAGTTTGAGTGAGTTGGGTATGATTCACAGGATTTTTCATGGCGAAACGGAACCACCACCTGCCAAGACGGGTTCTACTGCACCCACCATCGCATGAAAACAAGAGCCCCTGGTAGCATCATTGTTGTATCCTACAAGTACATACTCTCCAGTGCTGTCGGCATCCATCTTTACAGCAAGAATAAAGGAAATAAACCGGCCTTCTCTCCTCGATACTGACAGATCGAACATTGCAATTGCAAATTACGATAGATTACCTCCCAGAAAACCCCACAGAACGAAATCCATTCTTTTAAAATGATATATTTCTTTCTTTCTTCCGACCTCTGGGCTTTGAAACATGCTTTGATCTCGGATTAGGACCCCAGTGCTTCCTGGAGATGTGTATTCGAAGGGTCGGTTTACCTAGAGTCACGACCGCTTTGCATGCCGGCTTTCCGTGTCATATAGTCTTTCTGGCCATTCCGATAATGCAGAATTGAATCATTGCATGGAAGAAGGCCAGCTTGGCTTGACTAATGGATTACTGCTTGGTTGGCAGGATTCGAGAAGCAGAAGAAGACAATTGCCCGCTGCGTTGCAGGTAATCAATCATCTCTGTGGTTGTGGGGAGTTATTAGACGCAAGACACCGGAGACACGTCACAAGAGCGACTAGGATTCCCCCATCCCGCATCTCGGCATGTGTTCAAACACAGGCATGGGGGTCCTGAAACGACAAGTTATCTGTTTCTGGCACTTGCAGATGGATCCTCGCAAAGAACGCGATGATAGCGCGCTGATCTTGCATCTTCCCTACATTAGCCTCTCCAGTTCCAGTGCATGGGTCGTGTTGTTGCTTTATTCTGGGCATCCACGCGCCCATTGCAGTTGTGTAGGTATGTAAGTTTTGAGCGCGTCCCGTTGTCCATGCTAGGCAAACTACAGTACCGCATGTATGAAGTATATTAAATCAAACGCCTTCCCAGGATCAGGAGAGTTGCTACAATACAGTAACTATTTACCGGTATGAGATACTCATGCTCCTTGCTGGCAACAGTCCCGCTGGTTGGGTGCTCTGGATGCGTATACCATCATCCGTTTGGGGAGCACTGTGACTACTAACCACCATCAGTTATTCCTAAGCTCACTATCCCGTCGATAGACAGCTGTCCCTGAACCAAGTGCTCCAGAGGCCATCAAAGGGGTTTTTGGTGGTTTGCTGCAACCCCCATTACTATAGAATGATAAGGGTGTTTGATTGTTATATAAGTGCCTAAGTACTTATTAGACATTTGTCATAGGCTCTAGCGGCTACTCCGGTGTACATATTGTAAAATCCTTGTCTGTGGATGTGTAGTAGGAGGTATCTTCCTTGATGTTCAGAGTGACTGACCAGTGGAAAGGAAAGGCACGACAAGCAGGTGGTGCATGAATGAATTGATAAGACAGAGCAACTCAGAAGTACAATATATATGCGGTCAACTGCATGTAGTTTGAAGGTTACTTAAAGGTTCGATCGACCACGGGGCATAGAAGTACGCACGTGACAGTACCTAACCACTCGACAAGTGTTGATGGAAGTCGAGAAGCTTGATCTGATCGATTGATTTGATTGAATGCGGTTGTACCAGGGTAGGTCCATACGTTCTTAGCTTAAGTAATGCCGTAATGTCGGACTGCGCGGCGCGTTCTCCTACCTAGTGGTTTAATGGAGGGACTGGCCGAACGCGTTTGCAAGGTTTACGGAACGTGCCTTTGGACACAAAAATACCAACATCAAGACGCAACGCCTCAAACCTTGCATTTAATCACCTTTGCGTGCCGGCTGGTTGTTCTCTCTGCTTCGATATTCCCATACCGATCCGTACATGGCAACTTGCATTAATCTGTCAAATATCCTTTGCACTCTTCTTCATTGAAAGTCGCACCCATGCTTTCAACATCTATCGCATCTCCCTTGACCTGACGACATCTCGCGACCCCCCCCCCCTTGCTACCGCGAAGTCACTAGCAACCTTGTTCCATCCAACTTTCCTGCGCACACCATCAGCCACAGTCCCTCGTCGCAACTGTTCAAGATGGTCTCGTCGAGGAAGCGCACTTTGCGCGATGCAGAACCCGAAGCGGATTCCCCAGCTCCAGCAGCCTCGCCATCAAATCCGGACCAGTCTAAAGAGACATCGCTGTTGCATCGCATCCGCAACATGTGGCAGTTTGCCAACCTATTTCAATGGATATATCTATTCGGCAAGGTCGTCAAGATTGATGACAGCATTGACATTGACGTAAGTGTCAACTGATGATAGCAGTTGGCCAACGTCCAAGCTAACTGTATCTGCGTAGTTTTTGGAAACGGAATGCCTCAAGTCGCAGTCCACAGTCCTCGTCGATATCGGTCTGTGCCTGCTGAAGTTTGTCTCGTCACACCGCGGCTTGACCCCCGAACTGTTCGACGAGTACACAAGGCGTCAATATGTTGCCAAAGATCCGGACCATAACCCCTTCGGCACGGAGGAACAGCCTAACAGGTTCCACGACTTTGATGTTCTAACTAAGGTACGTCGATATTGCCGCAGGCGGTCCTGACAGCCGGCTGACCTTATTATATAGCTTCGTGTTCTTCACAAGTTGACCCAGTGGGTAATGTTACACCCTGAGCGAATCCGCGAGAAGATGGACGAACAGCGCGTTTCCGACCAGACCGAGTGGAGGATTGAACCTTACGGTTGGGACAGCGAAGACCGCACTTACTACCTGCTTGACGACGATCGTCTATATCGCATGACGGATGCTCCGCCCCCAGGCAGCACCTGGAAGCCCAAGAGGAACACGAAGAAGGCGAAGGCTGCAGCATCAAGAGCTGCTAAGAGACGCCGCGTATCAAGATCTGCTGCTGCCGATGCAGATGACGACCAGGGACCAGACTCCGAGGCCGAGGATGCCCCCGAACCTGAAGATGATGGCCTCGGTGGCGCCAGGTGGGAATGCATCGCCGTTAGTCTGCCAGATGTACAAGCTTTCTTGGCCACAATACGCAAAACGCGTGACGATAACGAAAAGGTTTTGCGGGATCGCATTGAGGAGGGGCTTGTCCCCATTCTCGAGAAGCATGAGGAATCGCGAAAAAGGAAAGCCCTTGCGCGTGAGAAGGAGTTACTCAACATGGAGAAGCTGGCACATGCCAAGCGCTCAAGTCGCATTGCCAACAAGGCAGAGCAGCAAAAACAGGAGCAGCAAACCCGAGAAGAGGATGAGAGGCACCGCCGTGAAGCCTTAGCTGCGAAGAAGGAAGAGCAGAAGCGCCTCAAGATAGAGAAGGAGCGGGACAGCAGGCTCGTCTCTCGGGAGAAACGACTGCAAGAGCGCGAAGCACGACGTATTCAGCACGAGGAAGAGCTTGCGCAATTGTCCGAAGACAGCAGGAATTTGAGCTCAGGCACTGGTCGCTTGTCAGAGCGTCGCCTCCAAGCCGAGATCGACAGAAACAAGCAAGCATTGAAGGAGCTTGAAGACGAAGAAGAGTGGACGTTTGATTGCGTCTGCGGAATGTACGGTCAGGTTGACGACGGCACCCACAGTATAGCTTGCGAGAAGTGCAATGTGTGGCAGCACAGCAAATGTGCAGGTGTCAGTAAGAAAGAAGCTGATCGCGCCGACTTCCATTTCATCTGTGGCGCTTGCAAGAACAAGGACGCAAATCCCAAACCAACGGTTATCAAGCTCAAGGTGAAGAACCAAGATGCTTCATCTTCACCGGCTTCTACCAAGCAGACCGAAGGAACACCGCATGGAGGACTGGTTGTCGAGATACCTACGAAAGGCTTGGCGAAGCCCGATTTGTCTCCTCCGAGCGGTTCAGGCTCTCAAATACCATCTCTCAATGGTATACAGCTGCAACAAGATCTCAAGCAGCAAACGAAAGCAGTACCTAGTATTCCGGTCAAACCGGCAAGTCAGGCACCGGCAATCCTCCTTCCGTCGCCATATACACTTAGTGAGGGTCTCAACCCTTTCTCTTCACCACACCCGCAGCTTTCCCCTCCGCAGCAGTCTCCCAATAAGTCTCGGGCGTACTCTACCATCAATCATGGCAAACCCCCGCCCAAGGGGCTCTTCCATGTGCCATCCCCCAAGACCAATGGCACCGCCCTGGCATCATCATCCAGCATGCCTCCTCACGCGGATGTGACCGTCCCTTCAGTTACTGCGAGATCAGACTCGCCCCTGAAGCAGCCCCTTGAGGCCGCAGCAAACAGCCTGCCCGCGCTATCTCCTCCCTCGGTGTCCTTTTCCTCCGGGCAAACCACGAGCAGCATCCCTGCTGGTCTCTCCACGCCGCAGCTGAAACCGACGCATCCCAGCTCCAGCCCGCGCGTCTCGACACCAACGCTACCGCCAGCGCAGAACGGCCTCTCGCCCCAGAAGAAACGCTCACCGCCGCCTCAATCGGCGAACTCGAGCAACGGCATTCACTCAACGCCGGCGCCGGCCATTTACCCGCCATCCACCTCACTATCCCCGTCGCCCAAGCAGCAAATCAATACGCCGCCCGTCAAGTCTTCGGAGCCTGCCCGCCCAGCTTCGCAGCACTCTAGTGGCACTACTGGAGGCTTGTAGGCTCATGGAGGAAGGGTATGGTACGATGGCCCGGATATGAAGACTTTTATTCCCTTTTGACTCATGACTTGCGCGTCAGCTTTGTAGTTCATATAGGATATACCGTGGGTACTGGTTGTGCCGTGGTTGGCTGTACATGCATGTTAGAGGCGCATTGGTTACGGCAGATTAGAGAGGACACTTTGATTGTTCATGTGCATGGGCGTCTGAATTCACCGGGGTTGAGTGAATGATATTGCATGCTTATTTGGACTGCGTGTACTACAAGAGTCAGGAGGGGGGGCAACACCTCTACAGGAGGCTGCAATGCGATGCATTGCCATTTGGCCATGAGTGCCAATCTGTGGTCACTACTACTACTGATTGTGAATTTAGACAGAAATTAATCATTGATATATTTCCCACATTCAGATATCAGTACAGGTCTACTACGATGGCCCACCGTATCATTTTGTACATTAAACTGTCTGTCACAGGGCAATCAGAGCTGTGCATATTCAGTATGTGATAGGCATGAAGCTAGAGTTTTAAATATGCAGTGAATTGTATTTTTGTGCAACGAAGACCAGTAGGGGTGAAAGGGGCGCTCTCTATAGGCACGCATGTGTTTTTCCTGTACCCAACCACCTCTAACCCCTACGATCGCTGGTAAAACCCCGCAAGTATTTTTTGTCTATCAGTTCCCAAGCGAATACAACATTTAAGCAGCAGCACCGCTGATGAAGAACCACTTGTCAATAGAAGCGTCGATCTTCTCAGCGGGAAGCTCCTGGTTGGAGGGCAGAGGAGGCAGCTGGTCCTGGGTGATACGGCTGGGGGAGTTGGCAGCAGTCAGGTTGGTGCTGTACGGATATGAATCAGTATTGGCTGTCTAGTATTGAGGTGGAGGAGATTCTGGAAATGCTTACGTGGAAACACCGCCAGCAGGGGTCTTGCCAGTGATGAGTCTTTCCCAGGCCTCACCACACTCGCGAATGACATCGAAAGCGTACCTATCAGGGAAGTTAGTAATTGGTATATCGACAAGGGGGGGTGGAAGCAGAAAGACGAACTCCTTGTTCTTGCACTCGCCGGTGAAGGCGAACTGGTTCTCGGGCTTTCCGTCGGGGATCTTGTAGATACGGAACCACTCGTTGGTGGCACGGAGAAGGCCGGGCAGGTGGCGCTCAACGTCCTCGACGTCGTTCAGCTTGGGGGCGAGGGGGTCGTTGATATCGACAACGATGACCTTCCAGTCGGTCTCCTCCTCGTCAAGCAGAGCCATGACACCGAGGACCTTGACCTGCTTCACCTGGCCGACGTGGCCGACGAGCTCGCCGATTTCGCAAACGTCGAGAGGGTCGTTGTCACCCTTGGCCTTGGTCTCGGGGTGGATGGAGTTGGGGTCCTCCCAAGTCTGTCATGTGCAGGTCGCGGTAAGATCAAACTGGGCTCTGCTGTATTCGGAGACGAGGGGGGAGAAATACTAACCTGGGGGAAGGCACCGTAGTTCCACAGGTAGCCCTTGTGGGGGAAGCAGTTGCGGACGTAGCGAAGCTTGCCCTTCTTGATGTCCTGCTTGATGGGGTTGAGAAGCTCCTCCTTGGAGATCTAGTACGTAGCTCGAGTGTCAGCAAAGTAATTGACCAACATGGCAGGCTCAGGCCCGGACTCAAGGGGCGGCCAGGTGTAGTAGACGAACCTCGAGCTTGGCGTTGGTCCAGCGGGGGATCTCGACAATCATGTTCAGGATGCCCTTCTCCTGGTCGGCGTATAGGGGAATGTCGTGGAAGGGGGGAGACGGGGACGCCATCCTTCTCGACGTAGACGCGGTGCTCCAAGGTGTTGGGAGCGGCGACCTTGCGGACGGAGTAGGCCATGGTGCCGGATGGGTCACTTGGACGATGAAGCTTCTGGTCGATTGATAATGGCGCTGAGCTCGAAAGATGACGAGCTATTTGGGCGGAGCGTTGGGATGCTATTTTGGCGGAGGAAGAAGAAGACGACAACAATGGAGCGGATGCAGAATTATTGTGACGAAAATGGATGGCGGAGGGGATGCTGCTAGAGCAGGACGGAGGGGGAGGGGTACGTTGGCCCTGTTTGCTACTGGATTGGTCGGCCAGCTTGAAGGTTGCGATGGTGTGATTGGCCCGGCGGCACGGACGCAGCTGCTGAGGCGATAGAGATTTTGTGAGCTGGTGCTGGTGCTGGTGCGAGAACCGGACTGCCTGCAGTGTCTGGCGACGGAATACAGGCGCTTGAAACAACCACATAAGGGTGGAATATATATAGGACAACACTCAAGCTCCAGCTGCGTATGAGGCGTGGGGGGGCTTGCACGACAACAGCCGGTTACAGTATCTTACAAGCCACGGCTCAAGATGGACACGGCAAGTCTCGATATCCTTCTAACCTAGGCACTGGGTGAAGGGAAGGCTTCAGATTAACCTCGAGAAGTTTGTCGTACGTACCCCTACCCGTCTGCACGTCGATGTCGATTTGAGCCAATCAGACATCCATGGCTCGGGTAGTTCTTCTGCTAATGCCTGTCTACTTGTTTTTCGAGGTACAGCGCATGCGGGCGGGTTCGGCCAGGTGGCGCAGGCTTCACTAACGAAAACACATCAACCTTCTACCTCTAGATAGAGGCGGGACGGAGGAAAAATACTACATAATATAAGGATACAGAGAGCTAACAATTTATAAATATACTAAAGGTATTGATTGACATCATACACCAGTCGTATACATGTAGACAACACGGAAGTAAAAACATCAAATTCAACAAAGTGCTGCAACGTAAGGTTACCGTCGGCAGCGTTCAGTGGTGGGGCTTTTCCGATTAGATTAGACAGATCCGACCCGCTGGGAATTGTGAGTACCTAACCAGTGGTCCGGAGAAAGACATACCTGAAAACACCAGAATTCGAATCCACGCTCGCCTCCGTCCAAATCCCTCTTCCGTGTCATGTCACTTCTCAGCCGGCTTTTGAGAAGCATAATGGCGACCGAAATCAAGAAGGTTCCTATTCCCCGCCGAGGTATCGACTACCGCGGCAAAGTCGTTCTTGCGCCCATGGTGCGCTCCGGCGAGTTGCCATCGCGACTCTTGGCCTTACACTATGGAGCCGACCTGGTATGGGGTATGTATTACTTATACTCTACGCACGCACTGTCGAAGCCATTCATGGAGTTTTTTGGTGACTGACAATTGATCTATGTATGCAGGCCCCGAAACCGTGGACAAGGCCATGATCGGTGCCACCCGCAAGGTTCACGAGGACACCAAGACCCTCATGTGGACGCGAAAGCCCCATCAGGGCGCGAAGCAGCCTCCTCCTGAATCCAAGGAGAGCATCATCTTTCAGATACACCCAGAAAGAGAGGGACAGAAACTCGTCTTCCAGCTTGGCACTTGCAACCCCGATCTGGCCGTCGAAGCGGCAAAGCTTGTGGCTGCCGATGTCGCTGGGATTGATGTGAACGCCGGGTGCCCCAAACCATTCAGCGTGCATTGCGGCATGGGTGCTGCCCTGCTCAAGACTCCGGACCTCCTTGTTTCTATACTAGAAGCCTTGGTAGAGAAGGTGGGATCCGAGCACGAAATCGGAATAAGCGTCAAGATCAGGCTGCTCGAGACGGCTGCGGAAACGGAGGCTTTGGTTCGCAGACTCGTCGCAACTGGCATCACCGGTCTGACGGTCCATTGCCGCACAACCCCGATGCGCCCCAGAGAGCGCGCGATTCGTGAGCAGCTGCGAATGGTGGCTGATGTCTGCCATGAAGCTGGTGTCGCATGTGTGATGAACGGCGACGTAGAAGGCCGTGACCACGCTTTAAGCCTGATGGAGGAGTACGGTACCGATGGGGCCATGATCGCAACTTGCGCTGAGAAGAACTCGAGCTGCTTCAGAGCCAAGGCCGACGGAGGTGTTGCGCCTTGGCGAGAGGTGGTGGAGCAGTACCTGCAATGTTGCATGGACGTCGAAAACAGGTTCGGTAATACCAAGTACTTGCTTTGCCAGATCATCCCAGGCAAGCAGCCCGAGTACAAACTCATTAGTGCGTGCAAGAGCTATACGAAGACATGCGAGATGCTTGGCTTTGAGCATCTCCTGGAGCGGGCTCGTGATGTCGACAACAAGCTTGACATCGACCCAGCAGGCGCCAAGAAGCCGGAAAAGAAGCCAAGCAATAAGACGGCAATGGCGGCGGGCGGGCAAGAGGCCGAATACCGCTCGCAGGAAAAGAAGCCCCTATCGGCACGGGGTGTCACAACTACGCAGGCCCCGCCCGAGAACGCAGAAGGCATGGCGATTCCTGCTTAAGCGACACATCACAATGAATATTTGCATTACACGGCGTACATACATCCTAGCATTTGATGGAGTCGCGGATTTGGCTATACCCTGGCAAAGGGGCTAGGATTTAAGGATTTTTGCAGCATAACTGAGCGCTGCTTTGCTGAGCCTATCTTCTTGTATCACCACAGATTATGATTCGTGACATTTCTGACCTTGCTCTGTCCACCTTCCAGTCCATGGTGTAGTGTCTGGATTTTCCGGAAGAAATGCCCCCTTTGGTAAATATGTGGCTCTATGACATAATACTCTCTTCAGTTTACATTCGGTTAGTGAGTGGCACGCAAAATGCGGGCTCTCCGATTTGAGCATTCGTTCCGTAAACTGGGCGGTATTCACTGGATATTATACAAGCACTCGATACCCCTTTCCGTCTATGACACTCAAAACCAATATGGCGCAGCTACAGTATCTCCCAACCGAGATACTAGTTCAGATCCTGCAACATGTTCGTCACGTGGACTTTCGGACGTTTCTCTTTAGTCAAGCGACTTCGAGGATATTTCGAAGTATCGTTCAAGACATGATCGTTTCGGTACATCAATCCTCGTCCAGCGCCCAGCAGCAAGAGAAACCCTGCCTGCACCCTTTCCTCCAGCCCAGGTTCGCGCCTCTCTTCAATACCACCGACGCCTTTACGGCAGAGGAGCGCGCGAAGAACATCTACTACTACCTCTCGCTCGAGGGCGACTGCACCCTTCCCTTCCGGCGTCTGCCCTGGGCGCAAAGCGCGGCCGAGCGCGAGATTTACCTGCGCCCGGAAGCCAGCTGGCGACATCTCCCTCTTCTTACGGGTGGGAACGGCGGCGGTGGTGGGCCCATCACGCAGCTGGAGATTGTCAAGAACTACGCGACGCAGACCAGCGACACGGTGAAGTACTTCCAGGTCGAGCTGCCCGGCTCCTCCTCATCGTTGTCGGCGACGACGGGGCAACTTACTATGGGCATGTTCTACGATTTGCTGCTGAGCGAGAAAGCCACGTATGGCTGGGAGACCGGGAGCTGGGAGTTGCACCTGGGGACGCGGCTGAGGAATATCGACTTGTTGTACGAGTACGAGTGCTACGTCTACAACGACCCGGACCTGGTGGACTTGGACGCACCACACTGCGCGGTGCTGCATGTTCTAGGCGGCTCGGGTTGTGATCACGAATTTGCCGGTGTGGATTGGGAAACGTGCTGGCGACCACAGATCTTAGGGCCGAAACCGCCGAGATGCCTACCATGGCAGGGACCACTAAAGCAGACAGACAAGGAATCTGAGGAAGACAATGATGGTGAATAATAATGATGAAGAATATGAATTGTACGTATGCGTATATAATTATATATAGCTGACTCGTATACTGAAGACTCCTTCATTCCCCATGTTTCAGTAGGTACGAGTTGGATATGGCCTTGAAGCTGAAGTCACTACCGACATGCTTTAACACGATGCCCTCCCGCTTCCGCTTATTCAACCCGACACCTTCGGCACGCTGCAGCAGGCCCGACACGCTGGTCGCGATCTCCCGCAGCGGGAAGTAGCCGACCACGGGCACGTGCCGCAGCCCGAGCTGCTCCGCCATGACCTCGGTTTCCTTGGGCGGCAGGTACCTCTGGGCGTCGATGTCCCAGACGGCGAAGACGAAGAAGTCGTGGAACCCGGCGGGGAAGCCCTCGAAGTTGCTCTGGACCGTGCTGCCGCACAGCTCGCCCTGGAAGGCGAGGCTGCGGTTCAGCGCCGACAGCTGCTCGGCCAGCCTGCTCTTCTTGGCAACCCTCCAGTACTGCGGTCCGGCGGCTTTGTCGTTGTTGTCCTCCGCGATGTCGACGTTGCGGGAGCAGACGCCGAAACGCCCGTTGGGCTGGACCACCGTCGGCTGCTTTGCGGCGTCCACTTCGGGCAGAGCCTGGAGCTTGTCGCTGTCGTTCCGCACGAAGTAGACCGTCATGGACGAGCCATCCATCTTGGTGCTCTCTTGGAAGATCTCGTCTTTCCACTCCTCGAAGACGTTGGGCAGGTTCTGGCAGCGCTCTTGGTCCGTCTTGCGGATGAAGGACGGGATGGGCTCCTGGGGGGTCTCATTCCACCCGCCCGTCTTGTTGTCCATGGCCTCCCACTTCTGCACCTTCAGGGCACCCTCAAAAGAGGACTTTTGTGCGAGTTCTTCGGCCTCTTCCCGGCCGTGTTCGTCCTCCAACTGCTTCAGCTTCCCGGTCACCTCGGGGAAGTCGCCGAGCGGAAGCAGCAGGCCTTGGGAGATCTGCCCGCGCATTTTATGCGACTTGACCCGGAATCCTCGGTGGCCGTTCCAGTTGATAAAGTTGGAGCCCAGAAAGGCCCATCTCTTGTCCTCGGCTGGGAGAAAGCTATCGATTTCGAAGAAGACGCCCAGTTGTCCTTTCCGAAAACCCTCCTTCTTCACAATGCATTGCCAGCCATCTACGAAGGCGATCTCAATCCGGTCTGCGCCCTTGATGGGTTGTATATCGGTGACTTTCCGGACCGTCACTAGTCGTCGTAACATGGCGTGTTTTTATTCGGATGTTTAGATGCTTCTGTGATTATGGTGGTAATCCGCACACCAAGCCAGAGGCATGGCTAGTCCAACACGGCATATATAGGCGAACATGTAATGCCAAGTCCCTCCGCAAGAGAGAGGCTTGTACCCAAATTCTGGCGAGAAGTGACTCAATGCCAGAAGTAGGAAGTGGTGGAGCAACTGTTGGTCCCTGGGGCGAGAAGAAGCAACAAGTACGTCGTATTCTTATTGCTGGAGCCTACCGTTAGAGTAAATCATTGAGCGCATATAACGGCTCCCATAGTCCGACATCGGTGGGTTCGACCATGGAAGATGTGCAGTAGGTATTCTTGACTGCGCACCTCTATTCTTTGGCCATATATAATAAGATGGAGATCAGAGCGTCGAGAAGGCAGCAGTCTGTGTGTTACGCGCGGCAACGTGCTTAAGGCGAGCTACATATATTCGATGCTGCACCTGATAGGTTGCGCATGTATACTTACTTACCTACTTACTTAACTTATGTGTAAAATGGCACTCAATCAGTCTAGTCGCTAACACGATTACAGACATGCAACTAGCTATCCCGACGACCGTCTTAGTTCTGTGTTCTTTGAGTTTGTTCAATGGAATCAAAGACAGCGCTTGATCAGTCCAATCAACAGATGTATTCGTTCAAACGAGAGGTCACGCATAGGAAATGCATAAGTAGCTATTGCAATATAACTAAGTATTCATACCAAAGCATCAAGTAGGTAGGTCAGGTAAGATGAAATAGATCTGTATGTAAATTGGAGATAAAATCGAGAGGTACTGGCGGGAACGAGATAGGTGGGATGATGTCAACCCCGCTAAGAGTCTCTCTAACTAACAGGGCAGGGTCAGGAACCACCACTTCCATACGACAAATAGCCACCATGCTTTGTCTAAATAAGTCATTGAATACTGAGATTACATGAGAAACAAGCGGCAATCATCTCAGCCCCTGAAACTTCTTTATTCTGTTGTCTGGACCGCGGTATTATCCATAACTACCACCGATTGCGTGCGGTCTTGGATTCGGCTCAACCGCAGATTTCGGTTCATAGAAAACCTCTGGCTGCCCGCCAACTCCAACAACTTCTTATCAGCAAACTTGCTGGCTCAGGGGATAGTCGTTAAAAACTAGGGAAGCCTGCATACCCCTTACGCTGTGGCCATTGGATGCTGCAAACCCTTTGAACCCCTACCTAGCCGACAGACCAAAATTCGACATGAGCGATCTGCAGAAGGCCTGGGCCAAGTCCCGACTTACTGCAGGCATTACTCCCGATGCCTTCGATGAGCGAGAGGAGGAGATGGAAGAAGCGGACAGCTACATCACCGACCTCCCAGAGTCTCATCCTGATGATGATTCCTCCTCAGCCTCCTCGGCTTCCTCTACAGGCACAATCATCCCGTCCCCCAGCCAGAAGCTATTTGCTAGGCCTCAAGGGTAAACCCGCTCCTTTACTAAGCAGGATTTCTTCCAACTCACCCGAGCAATGGCTGGCTGCTAACATCTAAAGCAGCGTGCCACGAGGGCGAACTCTACAGCCTATACCATGGACAACTTACTTTGAGCGGGAGCTGTTTCTCCAACCTCCTGAGAGTGCGCCTGGCCTCACACTTCACGCCTATCTCACATCCCCGGGCGACAAAGGCCCCCTGTTTGTGATGCACCATGGAGCCGGCTCTTCAGGCCTGTCGTTTGCCGTCTGCGCATCCGAGATTCGCAAGCGCGTCCCCGCTGCCGGCATGTTGTCAAGCGACGCACGGGGTCACGGCTTGACCGTCACGCCCGAGGGGGAGGAGCTTGACTTGAGCTTGGGGACCCTGGCCGAGGACCTCCTGACCGTCATCCTGATGACCAAGGCCGAAATGAAATGGAAAGAGCTGCCTCCCATAATACTAGTGGGCCACTCACTCGGGGGCGCCGTCGTAACCGAACTCGCCAAATCTGCGCAGCTAGGGAATGCGCTGTTGGGCTACGCTGTGCTTGACGTGGTCGAAGGCTCGGCAATGGATGCATTGCAGAGCATGCAGACATACCTATCCACGAGACCGACCGGCTTCGCCACACTGGAAGCTTGTATAGAATGGCACGTACGGTCCCGGACGCTACGAAATTCCACCGCAGCACGTACAAGTGTGCCGAATTTGTTAAGCATGGAGCCCGCAGCAGAAGGCGATTCGCGGCCATGGAAATGGCGAACTGATCTGGCGCGAACCCAACCCTTTTGGGAAGGCTGGTTCGTAGGTTTGAGCAAGAAGTTCCTGGAAGCAAGAGGCGGAAAACTGCTGTTGCTTGCAGGTACAGACAGACTAGACACCGAGTTGACTATTGGCCAGATGCAAGGTAAACCACCCACCCTAATATTATTATCATCATCATCATCCCTGTCCCTCGATGTGGCCCGAACTCTATTAACTTCTGTTTGCAGGCAAGTACAACTTGCAGGTCTTCCCAGAGGCCGGCCACTTCATACACGAAGACCTACCGGAGAAGACGGCGATTTCTTTGGTAGACTTCCATCGCCGCAACGACAGGAGTGCTCTCGTTCTGCCACCGAAGGTTGCAGATCTGCTCAAGCAAGGGAAAAGGTCTAAACCCAATTCCAGTACTCATATAGAATAGGGGGAACCGAGACGCGCTGCCTGTCTCGTCATCCTCGGTCTTGTGGTATCATATACCTTATTCGCTAGACAAGACCCTCATCGGAGATAGTATATCGTCTCCACATAGAGGACAGCTACGACTCACGATTTCACGAGCTGACGACGCAAGCGTTCGACCTCATTGCTGGCACTTTCCACATTGTAAAGTACGGGGGTGGCTGCGCAGGGGGCTTTGGCCTACTACTACTTGTAAGACGAGGCTTTCCCGGGTCAACGGGATAGGATAACGTACCTGGTCTGTCCCAATTTGGCTGGGCGTGACCTTCTGGTATTCTGCCTTTCGGAAGGCGAACCACGGATTGGTGGGTTGTGATGTCATGGCAGCAATGCCATTGGCGGCCCTGCGATTCGTAGATGCTTGTTCTTGAGACTATCCCCATTCAACATAGAGAACATTGATGTAAAGCTTCGTATGTGTAGCAACGCTCTACGCCCTCACACGAGCTCGGCGGTCTCGGTGTCGACCAAGGGTTTCGCATCAGCCCACCTGAGAATGATGATGTCGCCAGTCCTGCCTTCCACGTCGCCGTCGGCGTCGACGCCCTTGCCCATGACCCGGCCGTCGCGTAGCAGCCGGATGAAGACGGCATTCTCCAAGTCGGGCGTGTCGATCATGGTGATGTTGCCGGCCGTGTCGTTGAGGTTCTGGAGGGTCGGGCCGAAGGAGCCCAGGAAAGAGGCCAGGTAGTGGTTGTGCAGCAGGGCCTGGTGGCGGGTGGCGTAGGCGAGCTCAGTGGGCGAGAGGCGGGCGCGCAGGTCTGGGGTCGAGAGGTAGTGCAGGGCGTGGCGGTCGACCTTGGCGAGGCGCGCGCGTAGGTAGCTGCGCACGAGGAACTTGTAGCGCTCCAGCTCCGTCTGGATGACGATGAGGGCGAAGTTGCTGCGCGGGTCCATGTCGCCCGTCAGCGCCTCGACCCGCTCGATCTGCGACGCGATCCGCCCGTTGACGCGCTCCACCAGCCCGTCCGTCGGCCACGACAGCAGCTCCGGCGTCGACCGCTCGGCGACCCAGACGCGGGTCAGGGACTGGAGGTCGCGCGTTTCGGAGGGGAGCCCGGACGAGGAGGGGTCGACCTCGCGGAGGATGTCGTCGATGTCCATGGTGGGAAAGGTGTTCTTGGTTTCTTGGAGAAAGCTGGTTGGGGAAGCTCAATTACAACAAGCAAGTAGCATCCGAAAATCCTAAAGTCGTAGTCGTAGTGGGAGTGGAAGCACAACGGAAGGGCATATATAAATCAATTAGTCGCGTCTTACCAGCCCGCATACGCGCCGGTTGAAATTGTAGATTGGCGGGGTATGCTGTAGATGGATGGTGGGGCATTCCCTCCCCAATTGCATCCATAATAGGCCGGCCGGGTACAAATAAAAAAGCCCGGGATACCGATACACGCCTCCTATTACTTATTACTTACAGACTTTAAGGCGTATAGAATATCCATTACTCTATTCATTCTACTGATATATCAAGCCAGACTACTCGAGTGCAGATCCATATGCTACGGGCTACGACGCGTGACATTTGTTTATCCATCTTATCTCAAAGCCGAGCTGATATCTGGGCTTTGGCCGTTCCATATCTTGCAATTTTGCCCGACACATCATCCTTCAGAAGCTATAAGACCAGCTCCTCGAGCCCGATCTCCCATGTCGCGGCCGCTTGCGGGGATGAGCGACGCTTCGATATAGTTTCAGCTATGCTGGGTCGGGGACGAAGAGATCACCGCGTCCATCCTGCACCCCGCCAAGGGGGCCCGGCTTCGAGGTGCTTGTGGTGACGCTGGACACGGCGACCACGGCGTGGCGGCTGGCAGATTGGTCATGGCATTTAGGGCATCCTCCACAGGCGAGGGAAACACTGTCGGTTTCACTGACCCCGTGTACAAGCGCAAGTTCGCCGCCGCGCACGACATTGGTCCTGTTTGATTCAGACTTTTACGGCGTCGCGTTCAATTGCATGGGCCCAAACATTACGAGCTACACCTATTCCAGATTCCAAGGCAAGGTAATCGAATAGGGCAGCTCGTCAATTCTGTTAAGGTGCTCAGGCTAGGTAAAGTGGTCTTGGTAGGGTGGCCCGTCCTGGCGGGCTGGGCATTGGGGGTAAAGAGGGTGCCAGGCATGTGTTGGCTTCGCTCTCGGCTGACCTTAATCTGACATTGGGGTTGATGGGTGTCAAGAGTGAGTCCGATCTCGGTCAAGATATTTGGAGAAGGGTATCGTATCCTCAAGACCTCAAGGCTAGCCTAGAGACGCAGGCATCGTTGCCATGGCCCATAAGGTCAAGCCTGCGTTCGGCGCATATAATATTACATATATAAGCTGGGGTCAGCTGAGGTATCACGTCTTTCTCTCATACACTGCATCTTACAATAAAGACACTGCAGTATTTGCACAGTGGGAATTTTCTGCTGGAAATAACCCAAACGCCCTAGCAATGCTTCGATGTTTCCCCGTAGACCGGCCGCTGTCCCTTTAACCGTCGTTCAAGTCGGCCTGCTTTTGCAGAAATCGGGAGTGACGATCTACCTCCTCAATGATTCCCTTAATACCCAGCTTTGCGCCATCCAAGTTCATCTCCTTGCCGTCCTCTGCGATAATGCACTTGTTAGTCCTGGAGCCATGCATGGTATATTCCTCTTTCAGCTCGGAGAGTCGAAACGTACTGAACTTGACCTGGAGCACCGCGGGATCGGCCGAGGTGCGCGGCAACAGTTTGGTGTCGATCTTCATGCCTTGACTCCGTGCATTGGCCGGTAAGGACGACAGGAACAGTCGCGTGGATCGGGCTGCTGCTGAGAATGGGTTGAACTTGGTGTTCACCTCGGTGATGAACCTGGTGATCATGATTGCGACTGCAGAAGCGTTAGAATTAGAACGCTGACAGGGACAATTGAATCTCGTCGTGGAATTGGCTGAAGGGAACACCTACTTGAAACCCAATTGCGCTGAGCTGGAACCGATCAGTGCTGTTCTGGCAGAGCTTCCTTCGACATGCAAGGCGATTTTCGCTAAGGTTGCAATACCTAGAGTTGCGAGTGTTTAACTTATTAGACAACGGTCGCGATCAATTGCGGCTGGTTCGTGGCTAGTGCGTAGCTCGATGTGTGGCGGTGCAGCTACGGGTTTCTTAAAACCAACGTCACCAAATGCCCAAGCAATCCAATCATATTGTATCCCTGTATTTGACTGGTAAGTCGAGGTGTCCTCCTCCTCGACTAACCTCAGGACCTTTGAGCATCTGGTATTCTGCACTTCAAGCACAGCACCCAACGCCTGTTTTTAGTAAGGGTGTTGCAACAACCCTTTCAAGCCCAGCATGTCAGCCGACGATCGAGAACAGCGGTTCGCAGAACTGCACGATCGGCTCACATCCTCACAAGATGCCATGTCTCAGCTCCGCGAGCTCATCGAGCGTCTCGCCAAGTTCGACTTCCAGCCCGGCTCGGTACCGCTGGCCGCTGGCGACGACGACGATGTCAGCGCGGAGCTCAGCACCGAAATCATCCAGGTCATACGCGAACAGAACGAAGACCTGGAGCTGCTCCAGGAAGACATCACATCCCACCGGCCCCCGAAGCAGCACGACAAGGCCAGGTTGACGGACGGGGTGGTACGACTAAGGGCGGAGCTGGGCAGCTGCCGGGCGTTCTTCCGCAAGGCCCAGATGTCCGCCAAGCGCAGCCGGGAGGCCGCTCAGCGGCGCGAGCGACAGCTCCTGTTGGCAACGCTGGCCGCCTCGCCCAAGTCGCGATCTGGCGCATCGTCCCCGGCATCCGAACAACAGCCACATCAACCACCGGTGCGGCGGAGGAAAAAAACGCGGTCCGATATGACCAAGGAAGAACAAACCGTGTCAGCTGCCAATGATGTCACGGTGGCACTGCGAAGGACCCACGACATGATGGCGGCCGAGTTGTCAAGGAGCGACTTTGCGCATACGACGCTGAAAGAATCAACGGCTGCACTGGCGCAGCTATCCGACTCCTACTCGAGTTTGGATAGTGTGCTTACTCGCTCGCGAGATCTACTGGGAACTTTACTAAAGAGCCAGAAAAGCGATACATGGTACCTGGAAACAGCCTTCTATCTCCTCGCAGGCACACTTTGCTGGCTTGTGTACCGGCGCTTCTTATATGGTCCAATGTGGTGGTTGATATGGCTGCCTATCAGAACACTCTTCCGTGGCGGAGTCACGGTGTCAAATTCAGTTCGCCACCATGGAGCGGACAAGGGTAAGGAAGGCTCTCCTGGCGTCCAGCCCGGCGTTCCGTCGCCTGAGATGAACAACAAAGACGTTCCTACGATAGTAGTGGATCACGACCAACCCCGGGAGTCGCCCGAACCCATCGATCCGGAATCTATGGTTGATATGATTGATCAAGTCGGACGAATCATTGACGAGTCCAAGCACGATACAGTACTGAGAGAACGAGACGACAATGAGATACCCAACCCGAACAAGCGCACGTTTGAGGTAGAAGAGGAACCCAGCCCGGATGAACACATCCCTGAGGTAGAGGCAGAGCAAGTCGTGGTGCCTCAGGAGCCTGAACGGCTAAGAGATGAACTATAGCGTAGCGTAGCGAGCACTGGTTTAGTCTCTGAATGAAATAGGGTTATGAAACAAATGGCGGTCCCGGCAGTCTTTCCGTATGGCCGCTTGACAGGTCATCCAAAATAAGGAGATGGATTATAACATGGCAGTCGTTGTAACCTGTGCATATGGTCTCGAAGCTGTATGAGAAAAGTACTACTCCTGGGCTGTGAATCAGTCGGGGTGGGAGGGATACCCGGTTTTCTGAGGGCTCATGGCATAAAGAAGCCGAGTTGAGGAAGATGATATCAAGTTCTCAGATGCCACCCCCGTTGTCGAGACACTCGACTGATGTTACTACTCACAAAGGCATCCAAGTGTTCTTGAACTGTCAATGTTCTTTGTTAGGGACAGCATCCCCCCTTTTTTAGGTGGCCGTTGTCAACATGAGAACTCAAGCACGGGACATTCCATGCTCAGAAGATGGGAACAATGAATCAGCAAAGTCTATGTAAGTCACTCACTATACACGTACAGCATATTTCACATCATCATCTGGACGGTCTGGTAAGAGAAGAAGAAGAGGTTAGTCTCCAAGTTAACCCCTATGTGGCTCATTGGATATCTTTCTAAATTGACAAGAATGCAGCTTCTCATCTCTTTCTTTTAACTTCACTCATACTTTGAGCGCATAAATTCGACCTCGTTCCCTTCTAAGTTCCCCGAACTCCCCCTCATCTGTATCATACAGAAATGAGTACGTGCAGCAGCCCTATTGACCGGACCCAATGCACCAGGAAAACCCCTATCCAACTCTGTGTCATCCAAGAAGATGCATGTAAAGGGTCAACAAAAAAAGTGAATAATAGATACAATAGTTAAAAAAAAACCCCGACGCCGACTCGGCCCATTCATCCTGCGCATACCAACAAACACCATGCCGAAACGCTTTCTAACAAAAGTGTCGTCGATTTCTTAGCCGCCGCCAGCTTCTGAGCCAGTGCCGCCCGGAAGTGCTGCTGCTATGGTATCGGTCGGACTACTTTCGAATAATTCGTTCATGGCTCTGTCGTCCAGCTCTTGTGTCCTCCAGTCAGCCGACTCCTGGAGGGACGGGTCCAACGCTTTGAGGTCCCCCAACCCCAGGCCCGACGGCGCCGCCACCCCCAGGCCGCTGCCCGACAGCGCCGGGTCGAACGCGCTCGGGTCCATGAACTGATGGTGGCCGTCGTCCAGATCCCCGGGCGTGCCCATGTCGCCCATGTAGTGCTGGTCCGCGCCCAGGTTGAAGATGTCGTTGTGCGCGTTGAGCTCGTTGTAGAAGTCGTTGCCGCCCGTGTCAGGCGGTGCGCCGTACATCGATGACGACGGATGAGGCGAGCCGGACGAGAAGTCGTGGTGATGGTGGTGATCCGGTGGGGGCAGCAAACCCGGGTGAGGGGACATGGTGGCAGAGGGCGGGTAGTCGTAGGGCGAGTCGGATAGGGGCACGGGCGTGCCGTGGTGGGAATAGGGGTGGTGGCTCGGCGTACCGGCGTGGTGATGATGCATGACGGGCGTTGGCTGCGCCGTCTTGATCATGTACACGTTCTCGTGGTGGTAGCCCGGGTGCGGCATGCCCTGTTGGTGGCCGTAGTGGTGATGATGAGGATGTCCGACCGTCTGCACGCTTTGCGCATAGTACTCGCTCTGCGGCAAGGCCGTGTTGTACCCGGACGGCAGCGGCTTGTTGGGGTTCTGGTAGCTGTAGTGCGAGATGGTGCGCGCATGCGACGGGAGCGGCTGGTATGGCGAGTATACGGCCCGGCCGCCGGGGTGGTAGTCGGCATCTGGGTGATCGGCGCTGCGCGCCCGCGTGCTCTGCATGCGCGAGCCGCCCCGGGGGAGGCCACCGTCGAACACGTCCTTAAGCTCAGGCACCTCCCAGTCCTCGTCGCTGTCGTAGCCGTTGGGCTTCTTGGCCTTCTTGGACTTGGAGGGCGTGAACTTGTAGTCGGGGAAGGCGCGGGCGTGGTTGTCGCGCTCGAGGCGCGCCCACTCGTTGTACTGCTCGATGACCTCCTTCGGCTCCTGGGCCCAGCCTTGCCCGCACACGGCCGAGACGATCTGGTGGTTCTCGTGCGAGAAGCGCAGCTTGACCCGGTTCTGGTGGTGCTTGCGGTACAGCATGAAGGCGTTCATCGGCCGCTTGATCTTGTGGTTCTTGTCCATCTCCACCTCGCGCCGCCGGTCCTCAGTCGTCCGGTTCACCCAGGCCTCGATGTCGGCGTCCTGCACGTCCGTCACCCTCTTGCACATCATCGACAGGGGCTCGTCGAAGTTGAACTTGGGATCCGAACCGTTCGCTGGCTTCTTCTTCCCCTTGGCCTTGGGCTTCGGTTTCGGCTTCGGCTTGGAGACGCCACCGGACTGGACGCTGCGCAGCGGATCCGAGTCGTTGGCCGCCGTTGTCGTCGTGTGTCGCAGAGCATAGCGCTTGGCGGGGGCATGGGTGGCGAGTGGAAAGCCGAGAGAGGAGTGGCCTTTTTACCAGCGTTAGTCTTGCCTTTAGCCTTGCGAGTCCGCTTTGGGGGCAAGCACGACTTGTCCAGCAGCATAGGGCCAACATGAGGGCGTCTACTTACAGATCCGGGGTCCGGGTCCGGGTATTGTGAGTCGAAGCTGTCGTCATGGTAGTAACCGGGTGTGCCACCATGGCTCGGCGTCCCCTCATAGGGGCTGGGGTACATGGGCATGCCATGGTTATTAAACGGACTCTGTGTTTGGTGGCGAGGGGGATATGGCATGCCGACCGCTGGCACCGACTGGTTGTAGTTGACAAGATGTTGGAACCCATTGGAGAAATCTGCGCCGGCATCTGGGTAGTGCGAAGGCGCAGGAGAGGCGGGTCTCGTGTTCGACATATCTCCTTCAACAAAAGTATGAAGTCTCTCAAGACAGTACCTGTTTTCCTGGAGGCAAGGAGGTTTCCAAGAAAGCAGGGTGCAAATATAGGAGATTAGATATTAGATGTAAGGAAGGGGCAGTATTAGGACTAGATTGTCGTCAGGTCGATGGGGACTCGCCGTTACGACTCTGGCTCGAATAGACTGGCCCTTGACGGTGTGATGAGTGATCACAACCTGGCTAGGGTCCAAGGTAGCGAAGGCTCCCGGTCGGATGGTGAAGTCGTAGCGGGCCAAGGCTGCTGCTACGTCTTCCTCTCTCGGAGCGCTGCGTGTCTCTGGATGAGAGACCGTGAGCTGTGAGCCCGGTCAATGTCTTATCTGAACCTAGACTCCGGTCCGCAACTTGACAGCGATGATAGCGGTGTGTCTGTGTGTACCGGATGCCACGGGGTTACCGCGCAAGGGGGTGGGCAAAGTCAAAGTCCGGGGTGTTGAAAAAGGGACGTTGACTCTTCTAGAAAGCGTCGACAATATGACAGAAAGAGGAGGCAGTCCGCGCTTCTGTCAGGTCTACTGCTCGGGAGAGACAAGGGGGTGAGGATAAGTCTGGTTGCGCCTGAAGTTTCAGAAATTCTTGTCAGTTGACATGTACTTCCAGTGTTATATCCAGATGGCTGTGGGCTGCGATGCCTGTTTTGGTCTCTTGGCAGAGGTGGTCGTGCTTGTATTACAGATGTGCGTCTGTAGCGCCATGTACGTGTAGGTAGGTGTATAATGTGCAGGTATGTATGTGTATGTAACTCCCTACGTGAATGATACGGAAATACGGATTGAGCAGCAGAGGCGGTGGGATTAGTGGAAAGACCTATCAGAAACACACAAGACGTGGGATTGTCTTGTGCTGCTTCTGCTGGTAGGCTGCCGTGGAGGATGCTGGGGGAGGGCTTGAGGGGGCGTGCGTGTATACAGGAGGCTCAAAAAGAATGAGATGTCAAGCAATATTGGAGGCCACTAACCTGTGGTGATGGGCGACTCTCTGTCTGGCAGTCAAAGACGCGCGGTATTCAGACGCGACTCCTGGGCCAATGTCACTTACACCCCGTATCAGATGGAGACCAGTTAGATGCAGCCTTGCTGTACCTGTGCTCTGCACAAGCCTCTTCTGGTTTTCTTTGTTCCCCTTTGCTTTTGGGCCTTTTTTCCTCCTTGAAGGCAATCTACTGCTTCAATGGTGGGCAGCAGGCGCGCAGGACTAGTGATGTTGGCTACTGGGTGTACGCAAGGCAATGTACCGATGAGTAAAAGCTGCTGTTACTATCGGCTTAAAGGGCAAGTTGTCTTTGATATGGAAGAAGAGCCGAGGACGGATCGAAAGAAACGGTAACTTTATGTTGGTTATTTTGTCCGTTCGATATAGAGGAAGCCAACGTAACAAGGTCTTTGGCGGGGGCAAGGTATAGGTGCTACCAAAGGAGCCGGCCAAAGAGAGCAGGGGAGATGGGCTGGAGCGGCGGGCTTTGTTTGTCTTGTTCTACTAAATCCAGTCTGTTGTTCCCGCGGCGTAACAGGCTCTTTGGAGAAGCGACCGACAGCATCGGAAGAAAGAAAATGGTAGATGGTCTTTTCTTGGGACTCCAGGACTTTGTATGGACCATTTGCCAGTGTGAACGAACGGCTTTGTGGGTGTGGCAGGGGCGGCGTCCATTACCGCTTTCGGAAAGATGAAAGAAAAATCCCGAGGACGAATGGGGGAAGGAGGGAAAGCAGAGAGGAGAGGAGAGAGAGAGAGAGAGAGAGAGAGAGAGAGAGAGATAAGAGAGAGAGAGCGAGAGATTGTGTGCGGGCGAGCGTGTGCGTGTGCGTGTGCGTATGAGGATTGAGAGACAAGTCGGGCAGAATGGAAGCGAACGCAGAAGGAAAAGGACCGCTCTCCGGCCGCCACTTACAAGACAGAATCAGCCCTGAGCCCAATCCAACGTGTGTAAGCCCCGTCTTCGGGCAGGGGCGTGTCTATTTCCGAAATCTGGGGGTCCTCGGTACATTCCGAGGCCTGCTCGGGAAACGGGAGGGCACTATACTAGGCTACTAGACTGTCCGCTTGCGAGGGGGCTCGATTCCAGAGAGGAAGAAAGGATTGGAGCTTTCGCCGTCTTCTTCTTCTTCCTACATATTTGGGGCTGGAAGGCCTTGGGCTAAGACAGCCATCTCTCCTCTCTCCCGGATCGAACTCACTCTTCCAGACGCAGACACAGTCACGGTTGAGGGCTAGAGAATATGTTTGGGTTCACTTGAACATGGGCCTTATCGTTATCGTCCAATTACTATATGATCTCGGATTCTGATTGTAGATGTATGGAGCTTGGGGGACGACCATGTACATACACCCTACGGGAACATGGTGGAAGTCAAGCTCGGTCTGTGCTGTTGCTCGTGGCTGCTCGGGAGATCCCTGTCGTCGTGTTTCAAGAGGGTCATGTGTGCAATTGCGAGCGGGTTGTTGGGTCGGGTTGCTTTGGAATGCTGTCGATGGCATACCTGGAAACGTGCTGTGTGGTCCCGTGGCGTGCCTGGCCTAACACTTGCCGCATTCCAGTGCTCGTTGAAGAATATGGCGAGGCTACTGCGCAGCTGATCTCAGCTCGACAAACAACCCAATCGTCGTCACCAGAGTGACTGTAAACCACTACGGGCAACATAACGCCGACCTGTATGATCATGTTCTCCTTCTGCTGCACGGCAGTAGTCCATACATGCATTCAGGGATGGGATGGAGTAAGGGAGCACGTAACGAGCCTCTTGCCGCATACACTCAGGCTCAATTCTTGCATTTCAGCATGTAAGAGAAAGATAAAACGTGCAGAATTTCCATGTTCGTGCACTTGGATCGGTGCCATTGCGCGATCGATGTCTGCCATCACCTGTCTCGTGGGATGCTTGGCAGCAGCAGCAGCAAATACAACTCCCATGTCTATCTATCCCTGTTCCTGATCCTCTGTTCCCGATACCAATCCTGATCCTGATCTTGACCCTGTTTGTCACCGCCCTGTTGCATGAACACACGGGTACTTGCATTAGCGTCGATGCCGGGGTGGCTGTTTGGACGTCGGTCGCACGCGGAATTGAGGCCTCTGTTCTCTCTTGGCCGGAGCTGCTCTCTCATGGAATGGCAGGTGGCACTACATGAAGCATATAACGAACGACACTACTGCTACTGACAGAATCACCATCGCATACTGTATCCACTGCGAGTGTGTAAACGGCATGTAGCTCGTGTGGTTGCGTCGTTGCTGCGTAGGCAAGCAAAGCATGTACGGAAATGTCGGAGGAATGTTGACATGTCACGGACACAGCTACATACACCTACGCCACGGCATGGGCGCCGCATATATACGGAGAATTCTTAAACATCAGCCCGCCCTTCCCTACTGCTATTTCCATCATCTGCTTTCGGTTTTCTTCTTCTTCTTCATAATTTCCAATGAAACTTGTATATGCCACAGCGGATGGGGACTTACCCTCCCCTTTTGCTTCCTCAAGCTCAGGTCGGGATGTAGTACCGCCGCTCCAGCGAAACAGGGACAAAGATTTCGAAGAAGTCCATGTCCATCGAGTGAAGCTGGAGATTACCATTGGAAATAGTGCCAAGAATGAAGAGAAAAAGAAAAACCAAACAGTCCCTTCCAAATCTCTTCGCCCTTGCTCGTTCATGCTTATGGCCCGAAATGTCTTGGAGCTCAGACCAATGGTTCGTGACGACTGGGCGGGAAGTACGACAGCTCATCTTCGGACAGACCGCCCCATCCCCAAGATCCCTGTCTACCTCCTAGAGTATCTCAAGTGCTGCCAGATAATAATACATGGACCGGTCCGATAAGTCCATACTTCCATGAGTGGTAGTGAGGATGATTCGACGCCACATATCAGCAGGTAGCCGCCCGACGAGGATGTACCAGAGCAAGGAAAGCCGGCTGGGAAAGCCCCCATCTCAAGCTGGTTTCCAACCTACATTGGGTATCTATTCCTATCTCACACCGAGGCCAGCGTGGCATCACTCCTGTCTCATCTGCGGGACAGAGGCCAGCCTGTGTTGAGGCAACCACGTGGCCGCCTAGGATGACGATGCAGAATGTAACAGGATCTAGAGGATATCGAGACGAAGCATATCATGATTAGTTGACATTGGCAATGCCATATGATGATTCCTTCACGTTGCTGGAGTTGGTATAGCTCTATCTCCCCTTCGGTCCCAATGTCTCAAGTGACACACACTTGGAACGGTCCATCCCGATGGCGTAGGTATAGGTATCAAGTACCTGGCAGATTTTCTTCTTCTCCAGCCAAGGCTGTCTATTCGAGACTACTGGTAGATCCTTGGGCGGTCTGGTCCTGGCTCCGTATTCTTCCCAGCAATACTTCTCAAGACTCTGGTTGCGATGTCAATGGAGCAAGTGGCATACGTCGGAACATGTTGTCATTGCTGTTAGCGCTGCCATCGTCCAATGTCTTGGCAAGTGTTCTCCAATCTAGTATTTCCTGCAGCGGAACCATATGATTTTCTAATCATTCTGAGACCAGAGAACAAGCGGAACTCGATCCCAATGAGCCGCCCATGGTATACTCTACCGAACTCCAAGGGCTGGCAACGATACTGCGGCCCTCACCCAATCCCGACCGAACCAACCCAGTCCAAATTGCCGACCTCCAGGGAAAGCGAAAGCGCCGAACAGATAGAAAGCAAAATACCGAACCGGGAAGATCAAGAAACTACATATGGCAAGGGAACGCATCATCCGATGAACTCCGTGCTCAACAAGGTCTCCCAAGGTTGACCCGTTTCCCAAACCTTCAACATCAATTTTCGTGCATGACGAACCTACACGTACCATTAGCCCAGCTCAGTCAGTGAAAAAGGGTGGGTATAATTCGATTCCCCCTTACCTGTGTCATCCCATGCGCCTCGCCCGTCTCAAATCGCTCGAGTATGAAAGCCCGCTGGGACTCCTCCAGCGCGTCGCAACCCGCCGTAAACGTGGGGAACAGCATGCTCTGCTCCGAAGTCCCGTGGCGCCGTATGCTATCAAAACACTCGATGATCTTCTTCACGCCCGTCTGAACATCCTCGGCCTCCGAGGGCCTACCCAGAATGCGGCGGTATATGTGGATCAGCCCAGCCCAGTGGAAGGCCTTGTTCGTGGCGGCGAGACCCACACGGCCCCATTTCTCCAGGTTGCCTTTCGTGTGAATGTGCTTGCAGGGCCGCGGGGGCTGGCTCATGCTTTCCTTGATGTCGGCTTCGAGCTTGAGGCCTTGCGCGGACGTCTCCGGGTCAGGTTTCCATCTTGCTGTACCATGATGCTGATGTTGCAGCGCGAGCCGCTCAGCATCACATTTCCGGGCCAAGTCGGCGATCTTGGCCAGCAAGTAAACGCAACGGGTCGTGAACCCCATGATGCAGTCGATCTCATCATAGCCATCACTCCTGTCCTCTATCTCATAATCAAACATCCAGGCCGTGGAAGAATCCTTGGGGCCACCGCTCAGACTCCCTATTACGTCGAGATAGGCGGCCCAGCTCCAGAGGAATGAGCAGACGTTGTCTTGTCGGAAGTTCCCTTGGTAATGCAGACCGCCGGGCCGAGCTGTGATGAGCTCTCGCGCCAGACTTAGATGTTTCTGCCACGGGATACTGTAGCCAAAGATTTTGGGCGATACAATCTCCAGCGACGCCAACATAATTGCACTTGCGAGGTTGGCGTCCGAGAAGTTCTTTCGCGGATCTGATAGGGCTTGCCGTAAAGTAGGAAAAATGTCGGTAACCCATGTCGCTATGCGAAGCTCTGGCTCCGGGTGCTTCAGAACGCGTGCTCTGTGGGAGGCTGTTTCTCGCGATGAGTAAGAGGAGATTATATGGGCTTCGGACCGTCCGTACCTGAGTATGCAAGTACCAGAGCTAGAAGGTCACCGTTCTTCACGGCCATCAGTGGCAAAGTGTTCCGAAATGGATTGGCTTGCGGGTCGTCATACGGCACAAGTACTGGGTGATGTTAGTAGACGTTCAACATGTATCACGTTAGGCTACTATGTCTTATCATATATGGGTGTCTTTGAATCATAGAAGCAGTCTGTTGGGGAATTATCAGGGGGGAATAGTAGACTACCATACCTCTCGCAGTGTTGTTAATGAAGTGATGCTGTACATAAGTAATTAGTTCACTGGCCCACAGGCTGGCTATAGGCGTGACCAATAGGCTTACGAAGTACTATACGATGTTGTCAGACCTTGTAGTGGATGAAAACGGAGACCCTGTTACTTACAAGGAGATTCATAGGGTTATTGAGAAGTCTAATAAACTGTGAGCATGCATGCGCGAGGCCTGGGCCAGAGGGGAGGTCCCTTACTTGGATGGTAGCGGCTCTAGGTGAGGAGGTATGTAGATGGAGACAGGTTTGTCGTAGTAACCTCCTGTCTTTTCCGTCGCATCATCCATATCAACGCCGAATCCGAACTCCGCTGCGAAGAGCTGATCCGTATCGAAGTCTCCGAAGGGCGTCTCCATCCTGTCGCGCTGGCTGAAAGGAGACTCCCCCGAGCTTATCGCGTTGCTGTCATCGTTCTTGCCGAGGTCCAGGTCAGGCAGACCCCGGTCGACGCCGTAGTACCTAGACTGACTCGACTGCGATGTATGTGTGTTAGAAGAATGCAGACTTGAAGGGCTGGCATAGTCATCCTGAGAGCCCTGTAGGCCGGGAGGGCCAGACAGCAGCGAATGGACCGACATGCGCCTCATGTCAGGGGATGTCACCGATAGCCGGTCCGAGCGTTGAGCCTGGCTTGTGTCATCGTCGCTGTACGTAGATGCAGTGGTAGGCGTATCAGGTGACGAGGCCGAAGGGACTATGGGTAAGGCCCATTTGAACGGCGTCGGCCCCGTGTCTCTTGCGGAGGTCGGAGAAACGAGTGGCGCTTGATCAGCAGCAGATTCTGCGGCCGCCCTGCTGTCGAGCTTGATGCGTTTGCTTGAGCTCGGGCGTTGGTCCTCGGGCGGGCTCTGTGGTGTTGTGACAGACGCTTCCCTGGCCGGAGCCGAGGTGGTGGCTTTCCCCTTCGCCGCCTCTGGAGGAGGCACCGGGGCTGCCACTGGCGCCCCCAGTGGCTCAATCTTTCGCCCACTAGTCGAGGCTGTCGCGGGAAACTGGTGCACCAACTTGAAGCCCTTGGCCGGGATGGAGGAAGAAGATGATGTTACGGGTGCCGAGGCAGGGTCGACACCCTCGGGCTCCGGCCGCTTTCCCCGGCGGCCCTCCCAGTTCAACCTGATACTATAATCACAATGCTCACCGGCTCGTTGGCAGCTGGGTCCCGCATTAGTACCGATACCGTGACTGGGGTAAGTTCGGTCTTGTGTCCGGGGAGAGACTCACTTCAAGCAGCTCGGGTGTTCCTCCCCGCATTTGATCTTCCTGTTTTTGCAGGGCCTTGATAGCTGGTTAGTCACATCAACCCCAGAATTTATGATCGGCCAAGAAGAGCATCTGACCAGCACCCATTACGGCTCCTTCTTTTCGGTTCAGGCGCCCCAGGTTTCTTGGGCCGTGGCATGTTGGGCCGGGAACGGGGTCCGGCAGACTGGTCCCGGAATTAGAATTGAAGCAAAACATCAGCCGTGTACCCTACGCTGACAGTAGCTTCATAGAGTAAAAGAATCCGATAATCGAAAAAAGGGCTACGAGTGTTGCCAAGGAAGCACAGCAAAGTTGATGCACCTACTTTAAGTATGCCTTGACAAGGTCCCTAATCAAATGGTCATGCTCCCCAGAAAGAGAGACAGATAAGGTCGTTCGCTAGGCTGGCGGTTTCGGATTGCCGCTTCAGATACACGTGGGGCATGACTCGCGCACCTGATAGTACGGCACTAGACAACCAAGGACAACCAAGGACACCCAAGTGCTGATGCAGCCTTCCACGGTCCGGTTCCTTGGTGTCACCGAATCACGAACCCCCAACCAAGGCTGACAGGCCTGGCCTCCCCCGGACTATTACTACTACCACTAGAAAACCCCCATCAAAAGTCCTCCAGCTGGCATTGGGCCCTTGTTCAATCAACGCCACGATGAGGTCATCAGGAAACTCTATTCAATACGCCCCGTCGCGGGCATTTCATACTATATCGATGTTCAATATCTTGATGTCCTCTTCAGGCTTCTCCTTGTACGTCCGCACGTTGTCTATCTTGTGAACCACGTCCAGCCCTTGAATCGCCCTACCGAAAATAGTGTGCTTGTTATCAAGCCACGGCTGCACATTAAACGTTAGCGAGTGATAGTTTGACACGGCCGCCGATCCCCCCCTTGACTTACTGTCTTTTCCGTGGTAATGAAGAACTGGCTACCGTTGGTGTTGGGCCCTGCGTTGGCCATGCTAACCGTGTAGGGCTTGTCGTGCTTAAGCGTGCTGAACTCATCTTCAAACTCCTTGCCCCAGATGCTCTCGCCCCCGTACCATCCCTAGCGGGTCGCCGCCCTGGATCATGAACTTCCGTATCACTCGGTGGAAGACGGTGTTGTTGTAGTACCCGCGCTTCGCATGGGTAACAAAGTTCTCCACAGCCTTGGGTGCCGCATCGGGGAACAGCCGAATATGTATATCGCCATACGTTGTGTGCAGAACAGCTGCAGTGCCTGTCTCGGCCTGTTTCGTCTGCGCCGCCTTCTTTGCACCCAGCATCGTCGGCTTCTCGTTTTGGACGTCCCGGGCCGATTTGGAGATTTCCTCCTGATTCGTGAACATATAGAATCGCACCTTGCCGACCGCTGTCGCGACAAGTATAGGGTCACGCGTTTCTGACTCTTGTAGAAGGGGATTGTTGGATGCTGCCATCGCTACTGTCGTAACGCCCTTCTTCTGCGGTTGTCCCTGGTAGATGGCCAAGTTCACCGGGCGTATGTTTTCTTCCTTTCCGTAGACTTTGACAACCTGGTTTGTAAAGGTATTGATGACCTTGACGCCTAATATCGAGCCGTACAGAATAAAATGGCCGGACTCATCAAAGATCACATTCACCTTGTTCCTTAATGATGGCGATTCAATCTCACGCTCGGCTGCTAGCCTCCTCCCAAATTCAACGTCATCGAGCTTCTGCGTAGCGGCCCCAGCCTGTTGCATCTCCTCGATGACTTGCATAGACTCATCGTATGTCCTGTACAGTTTCGCGCTCGCAAACTCGAATATGCGAATCTTGCGGTCAGGCATGGAGAATGTGACGAACTGCTGGCCTGTTGGTGAAATGGTGAGAGACGTCGGTGTAGATTTCGCTTTTTTGAAGTCAAAAAGGTTGGTCGAGCTTTTGTACTGGAACACGTTCTCCGGCTTCTCGTAATTCGAACTCGGGCTCCAATACTCGAGCATCCCATTGTCATCGGCGGACACCACGCAATCGTAGACATCGTTGAAAGCCATCATGGTTACAACACTTCGGTGAAGACCCTTGATCGTGTGTATCGGTGTCTGGTTCTCTCCCCGGCCGTCGTAAATATTGATCAAAGGCGCTGTGTCGTCGGCTATCGCTAGCAGAGGGATGGAAGCTCCGCGCTTGTGAACCCAACATAGGTACCGAGGGGTATAGTCGAGGGTTAGCATGGCCAGCAGATCAAATGTTATGACATCAAAGATCTTGACCGTCTTGTCTGCCCCTGTCGTCGCAAAACTTCGCCCGTCTTGGCTGACCGAAACCGACTTGATCTCCCCTTGATGTGCCTTGAATTCCTTGACAAACTCAATGTCATCGACCACCTTCTTCCAGAACTTGACAACGCCATCGACAGAACTCGTGATCAGAAAGTCGGTCAGGGGCGTAACGGTCACGAAGGAAAGGTTCTCCTTGTGCATGAGCGACTTGGAGTATCGATTCGACTTGGGCAGAGCTGATATGTACAGCTTCTCGTAGGGCAGGACTCTTCGTTTCTTCTTGGGTGCGGCCGAAGGCAGCTGTGGCCCCATGTCATCGTCCGAGGAGCTGTCTGTCAACGATCAGTTGCTGAACACTCCAGGTGAATTTATGGGTGTGCATGCATACTACTCACCATCAGCGGCTTGATCTGCGAAGTCAGAGTGACTGCGCTTGTTGGACTTGGAGTCCTCGTCTTCTCTGACCTCCGCCATTGCAACGGTTTTTATAGGAATTGGAAATACCCGACTCCTCTCTCGTATGGAAGCAAGCAGGCGGGAGAAGGAGTGACTTCTTCGGTCTGGAAAGGAGGTTGGCGCGACAATGCGCTGCGTAGATATGATTTGGTTGATGGATGTTTTTGGAGGAAGCTCTAACAGAAGCTTAAGCTAAGTATGGAATAATAACAAGCGTCGCATATTCCTTGTCGCGGAGGGGCTGTCCACCAAAACGCCGACCACCGATGGGCTGGAACGCACCTACACCACGACCCGGGTACTGAATATGTAGTTTAAAGTACCTACTTCCTACCTAAGATTCAATTTGTCAGGGACCGAGTTTAGAAATCATGCCAATTGAACAACTCCAGTCCAGGTCCGTCCCGGCGGGCAGCCCCTTTCCGGAATTCTAAGATCAGATTATGTCAGCTAACAAGCTCGTACTCGTCCCAAGTAAGGAAGGTAAGCGAGAGGTAGCTTTTGCTCTTGGACTTGAACGCGTTCACGGGATGTTAACAAAAGCCGAGGGACCCATCTGATATCGTCAATGACGTCTCACGGCCATTCTGTAGGAATATTCTTGTCCACGTATGATTGATTTATACACGCCTGGGAGTTTCTCAACCCTCCAGAGATTAGTACATAATTTTTCCTCGCTAGGATTTTATCCCTCCGTTCGGACAATCCAAACCATATACACACTCTCACCCACAGGAGTACGATTCTGGTATCATGGCTCGGCATCAGCTACAGCGGCTGGAAGCCCCTTCAAGGCAGTTCTCGCTGTTCTTGCATGCTGCAGGCATCGCCTCATTCACGGCCTCGTTCCGATTCCTCAACAGCTGGGAGACGCCCATGTCAAGCGCCTACGGTGGTCACTATCAATTCCTCACCATCATAGGCTTAGCTCTGGCGCAAATCACCTTCGTGGTCGGGTTATTGGCAGACATCACACTTTCACCTAGTCTCTTTACTGTCAAGAATGCGCTGTCCGTCTTCTCGGCGCCCCTGGAGATTCTCATTACCGTCTTGTACTGGGGGCTCTGCGCGATTGACAAGTCCCTCGTCTTCCCTCCCGACTTTCAGCTTGATTTCCTTCCGGATTTCGGCTTCCACGCCGCGCCGGGCCTGATGCTCGCGCTGGACCTACTTCTACTGAGTCCGCCATGGACAGTCAACGCTTACTCGGCGGTCACTCTCGGTGTAACGCTAGGTTTTGCGTATTGGGTCTGGGTAGAATATTGTTTCACCCAGAATGGATGGTAAGGAGGATGTATGTTGTTTCTTGGAGGACTCGTCACACTGATACTCGTGAACAGGTACCCGTATCCCATCTTCGATATCCTGAGCACGTGGCAAAGGGGATTGCTGTTTACCTTCTCGTCCCTGTTGATGTCAGGCAGCACCATGACCTTGAAGTGGCTGTATGGCAAGCTCAACGGTGTGGAACGGTTCCAAAAGGAAGCGGTCAAGAATCCTGCAGGCGTCCGCCCAAAAGGCGAATGAGAGACTCAGCGTGGACTCGAGGGGCGTGGTGATTGGATTGATGCATTATCACGTAAGGGACTTCCCGCGTATGATTGCATCAAGGTCAGGGGGCAGATGCATGTAATCAAACACCATTAAGCTGGGTCACAATCCGCGCCAGGCAGAGGGCAAGAAGAGCGATACCAAAGATGCAAAGCCGACTTTGGTGTCAGGAGGTTCGAAACGATATAAATGAGGCACGTGGGAAAAAAGGACGTGAAAGATGAATTAGCATAGGTAATGACTAGCCGTAACTGATAAGGGGGCCAGTTGGATGTGACTCTTTACCATGGATGAAGGTTGTGAGAGTGGAGAAGAGAGAGTGTGTGTGTGTGTGTGTGTGTCTGTCCTGCTCGAGCTCATCACGAATATTGGACAGTGAAGAATGCATTCTGGTGTATGCGCGTCGTAAATTGGAAATCGTATGACTTGTAACATATTGACAATTTACTGACAGTGTGTGCTTGGATCAAGTCGCATCGGGTACGGGCATCGTCACACCCACCAAGAGGTGTCCTCGGTTGTCGGATGGGTTCTCTACATGAAAGTACAATTGAAGGGCGATAATTAATTAATGGCTGCATGGCGACTGGCTGTCCCTCTATGTATGCCCCGCCTTTTAGTTCCGTCACCTCAATTCATAGCTTGAGCTGCATGCGACACAGCTCCGATCCGCGCTCTCAACGGCCGCCTGAACTTTTTTTTTCTTTCCCTTTTCTGTCAGTCCTCAGGTAAACAATTGTAACATCTTCTCCTCCTTATTTCTTGTATAGATCTTTTATTCATCTGATTCAAGCTCGGGATTCTCGACAATTGGTCTTCATTACCCTTTTAAAGCTTTCAACTCTAGCCCATCATGTCGGTAGGTTGCCCCTCCATTACATCACTGCGGCCACTTACACGAATTGGCTCTTCTGACTCACTTACGTAGAGCTTCTTCATCGAGAACAAGAATGTGGGCAACAAGGCCGACAGTGAGGATTGGCGAAGTAAGAGACTACATGGACCATTGCTCTGCGACCTCAATTAACCTTCTGTCCTAGTTCGCGGCTACAACCCCTTGACGCCGCCGGACCTGCTGCAACATGAAATCCCCCAGACCCCCACCGGAAAGAAGACGGTGCTCGAGGGCCGTGAGCAGGTGGCCGCAGTAGTCAATGGCACCGATGAGAAGCAGCGCCTGCTGGTCATCATCGGGCCCCTGCTCCATCCACGACCCGAAGGCCGCCCTCGACTACTGCGATATGCTGCTGAAGGAGAAGGAGAAGTACAAGGACGAGTTGGTGATTGTCATGCGATCCTACCTGGAGAAGCCTCGCACCACCGTAGGCTGGAAGGGCTTGATCAATGACCCGGATATCGACAACAGCTTCAAGATGAACAAGGGCCTACGCGTATCACGACAGCTCTTTGTTGACTTGACTGACAAGGGCATGCCTATCGCCAGCGAAATGCTCGACACCATCTCGCCCCAGTTCTTGGCCGACTGTCTTGCAGCCGGTGCTGTTGGTGCCCGAACAACCGAGAGTCAATTGCACCGAGAATTGGCTAGCGGCTTGTCCTTCCCAGTGGGCTTCAAGAACGGTACCGATGGCACGCTGGGCGTCGCCATTGATGCCATTGGTGCCGTCAGGCACCCCCATCACTTCTTGTCCGTCACTAAGCCCGGTGTCGTTGCTATCGTTGGTACTGTGGGTAACGATGACTGCTTCGTCATCCTGCGAGGTGGAAGCAAGGGTACCAACTACGATGCCCAGAGCATCTCAGAAGCCAAGGCGGCTTTGGCCAAATCCGGTACGCGCCAGAGGTTGATGGTGGACTGCAGCCACGGCAATTCCCAGAAGAATCACAAGAACCAGCCCAAGGTAGCCGCAGAGCTGGCTGAACAGATCTCGAAAGGAGAGACCGCTATCATGGGTGTCATGATTGAGAGCAACATTAACGAAGGTGATTTTCCTGCTCTGCTTCCAGCTATCAATCCATATCGACTGACGTTTTTCAATCAGGCAGCCAGAAGGTACCAAAGGAGGGACCCCAAGGTTTGCAGTATGGAATCAGTATCACGGACGCTTGCATTGGCTGGCAAGAAACTGAGTCGGTGCTCGAGAACCTTGCCAATGCTGTTAAGGAGAGAAGAAAGATCTCGAGCTCGAATGGCCAATGATGTACGTGAAGTCTCTGTAAATAATACACACAAAAATGTTCGCGGCGTAGGTAAATTTAAAAAAAGGAAAGAGTACCTAATAATGAGAGCAATCGATCCAACACTTATGGCATCTATCTTTAGGGAAACAAATTACTTTACAGCATTGAAGCTGCCCGTGGAAACACTGACTGCCCAGCCCCTCCTCCAGACATGGAGGTCTGGCAGGGGTCCGCTCACAAGGAGTCTGACTCCATATAACATCTCACACTTGGGCATGCTACACCACGCAGTGTCTATGATTTGCTCAAAAGTGAGCTCTTTCTGGATACAAGAATGATGGACCTGCAACCCCATTTCGAGTAAGGGTTTCCTGATTACCACCCTTAGACCGCTTGGTCTGCGAACTGGTGACCGGTTGACAGATCAGCATCTGCACTCGTTCATCATCAGCTACACCTACATAAAATGCGGACTCACAAGGATCCAGAGCTGGAGAGGCCACCGGGTCCTGATTCAATGTTTGATTCTCACCTTGCGCCAACTTGCTTCTCGTCTGGTGATCTCCTCGCAAGACACCCATACCGACGGTTCCTCGCTCCTGAAGCGGGCCTGGCTGCAACATAAGACCCCCCTAGGACCGGAATACACGTTGAGCCGAAAACAGGACGGTACGCATGTCTATTTCGAGCAGAGTGGCCTCCAGCAGCTCGGGGGTTGTAGAGGCTGTTATATTCTGGGTCAGGGGGCTCTTGTGTCTGCAAATATGGGCAATCGTGATCACCGAAATAACAACTCGTCAGAGCAGAGCCAAGAAAAAGTCCATCATGGGCTTGCTATCGTTGTAGCGTATTGAACTTGTCGAAAATATAGACCAATTCTGAGCCAGATCTCGCCCGTTTTACACTTGGTACACTCGTAGCATATTATAGCTGCCTGCCTGTCATACGCGTGAACTTCTCACCTAGAAGAATAAGAGGGTTCTCATGCAAGATAATGCGTGTGAGTCTCAGACGCATTTACAAGACCAATGCTCATGTACAGTATGTAGGAGGTATGTATGAGAGGATCGGTTATCCGATTTTCGGTCGCTCGGGTCCCAACCCAGAGGACCGGAAGATCACGTGAGCGCTCGGATCAGGCGCAGTGTGGCAGTCCGCTTTTCCTTTCCTGCACTGGCGAATCAGAAAGCAGGCTTTCCTGATTGCTGTTCGGCTTCTTCTCTCGAGCTTTCCAAATTCTCTCACCACCCTAAACGACGAAATACCCCGAACCTCCAGACAACGAGTCTGACGACCCATTGACATTGTCAACCAGCTTGCCGCCCTTCATCCGCCTGAAGAGCAGCTCGCCCACCATGTTGGCAAGATCCTGCCTGCGCTCGACGCGCATTCTCAACTCCGCCAGAAATGGCGCGACCAGCTTCGCCAAGGTACGACCAATTCGATTCCCAACTCAGCTCAATCACTTCCCTTGGGCCCGTACCAGCCTCAATGGTGGCTCCAATGGGTCTCTTGCCACCCTTGCTGGTCATCCGGATAGCTTCAATGGAGTAGTCGTAGCTGACTATATATCTTTCTAGCGAAATGCCTCGACGTCAAGCTCCGGTGCCGAATCCCCTGCGCGGTTGAACATGGCCGCCGCCGCCTCGACTGCTGTAGCCATTGGATCCGTCGCTTGGTACTACCATCTCTACGGACCTACTGCTCAGGCAATGACACCTGCCGAGGAAGGGTATGTGCTGTCGATGAACCCAAGTCGCCGAACCAAGCCGAGTCGATTTGGGGCGGTGCGAGCGGCGTCCTCGAACTAAATCACGCCAATTACTTGGATGACGTTGCTAACACATCGCTGTGCAGTCTGCATCCCACACAGTACCCCTGGGTTCACGAGCAATGGTTCAAGACCTTTGACCACCAAGCGTAAGAGCTCCAGTCAGCCCGCAGTTCTTTACTGGTTCCCACTAACGCCTAAGCATAGCCTTCGCCGTGGTTTCCAGGTCTACCAGGAAGTCTGCGCCGCCTGCCACTCTCTCAGCCGTGTCCCCTACCGAACACTCGTCGGTACCGTCTTGACTGTCGATGAGGCCAAGGAGCTGGCCGAGCAGAACGAGTACGACACCGAGCCCAACGATGAGGGTGAGATTGAGAAGCGACCTGGAAAGCTTTCGGATTACATCCCTGCCCCTTACAAGAACGACGAAGCCGCCCGAGCTGCCAACAACGGTGCTCTGCCCCCAGATCTGAGCTTGATCGTCAAGGGCCGCCACGGTGGCTGCAACTACATCTTCAGCTTGTTGACTGGCTACCCTGAGGAGCCCCCGGCTGGTGCTCAGGTTCAGGCAGGTCTGAACTTCAACCCCTACTTCCCCGGAACCGGTATTGCCATGGCTCGTGTTCTGTACGACGGTCTGGTTGAGTACGAAGACGAAACCCCGGCTTCGACTTCGCAGATGGCCAAGGATGTCACCGAGTTCCTGAACTGGGCTGCCGAGCCCGAGATGGACGACCGCAAGAAGATGGGTATGAAGGTTTTGGCCGTCACTGCAGTCTTGACTGCTCTCAGCATCTGGGTCAAGCGATACAAGTGGGCGCCAATCAAGTCGAGAAAGACGGTGTACGACCCTCCCAAGGCCAGCAAGACCACCCGCCTCTAGAAACATAAATCCTGCTGTATGTAATAGTACGCTCCTCCGTAACTCCTTTGTTTTTGTCTCGGGAAGAGAATCGAGGTTGCAAAACAACATTGCTGGGGCTCCAAAGACGGTGATATTAGAGTGTAAATCAAGTTTATCTTTTTTTATTTTAAGATGCATCGTTTTTTGCTTGCTTGAGAAACTGGGTTTCATCCCCCTTCCCGGGCTACTCTGTGATGGGAGAACTGGACAGAAGACCATGAGCTGATCATGTGGCATTTGACGGCAAAACAAACATATATATGTATCCATTTGGTTAGGAGTGGTTTGCATGCAATATGCGTCTGATAGCAGGTTTCACACATGCATAGAAACCTTTAGAGAAGACTTGCAACCAGCAAAATGAGCAACCTTGGTGTCTCCAGCTGTTACTAAAATGTGCACGAACTTGGCTCATTTAAGAGGCCATGCCACTCTCACACTCAGTGGATAGAATAATGCGCAGGACCTGTTGCTTGCCGCATCTTTTTCTTCTCTCTCACAACAAAGCGACGCACACCCAGACTATTAGTAATTGTGAGCTGCCGCCATCTCAATCAAATGGTGCAGACATTTAAAAATCCATACTCCCCGGCACTTGTTAACTAGGGCGATTGTTTGTTGCGTTCCGGAATCCTAGAAGCTGACCGAATATTTGATTATCTCCAGGATAGCGATGTTGTTCTGGTAGACTCCAATATTGAATCACCAACCCCACTAGTCTGGCATCACCAAAAGCAGGCTGCCTAATTGCTCCTCGATCACGACACGAACAGACATCGATAAAGTGCATTAGAAAGCAACAACGTCACATCTCGTTCATGAAGTGATGGGATCCCGCCGGCGAAAATCGAGGAGGCAGAAGTTGGAGGCCGCTAATGTTGTGGAACGGCCGCAGCAAACGGACCCGGCAGAAACTGCCAAGGGTCCAGACAGCCAGCTTGCGGATGACTTTATGTTCGGCTGGAATACGGAAAATGAGGTGGACAAAGAGGCTTTTGGTCTGGCTATTGCCCATGGCCAGATGGACCCTGACGCGCTCGCTGAATTCCGAAGCTTGAGTCTACTGCGTGGGTTCGAGGAGTTGGATATGACGCTGGCCTGTGCAAGCTCGCTGCTCAGAAAAGATGCAGACCCAGAAAGCCTCGATGGCCAAGACATTCTCACATATGTTGCAAGACTTCTTGGAAACCTGTCCCAGGAGCCTGTTTTATCCAGCAGACAGTTAGAACCCTGGTCGGTGCAACAAGATAAGTCAACAACTTTCGAAGGCGAGAGCAAAAACCGCAAGCGGAAGCGAGGCGAAGACTCTCCCTACTTTGCTGAACACGAAATTCCCGAGAGCGTTGCTAGGAAAATCGCCAAGAAAGCTCGTAAACAAGCGAAGAAGCAAACTAGAAGGTCTCTTTTCGCCGAGCAGCTCGAGCCGGATGCTGCTTCACTTGCGGTGCAGCACAATCCCACAGTCTTACAGGACGCCGCAACATGGTATCTCGGCAGCAGGAATGACAAACACGAAGACGCCGCTCACGACGGAGATGATGTTCAAAATGGAATTCGCGGCAAGAGCCATTCTACAAATCGGACGGCGGAGGGTCACGACGGTTTAGAGGATTGCCCCGACGTAGCTCGCGCCGAGCCCATAAATGCTTACGAAATCCAAAGCGAGGAATTTGACACTGCAGTGGACAGTCAGTCACCGCTTCTGGAAACATGCGCCGGGGTTGCATCCATGGTAAACGGTGGCGAGAGTATAGAGTGTGCGTCTCTACAATCTACATTGGTGGGGAGCAAACGACCCTCTGATACCGATGAACCACCCCGGCGTGTACTCCGCCCATCCAACTGTACGCCCAAGAGGACGACTTCATCAAAATTCTTCGAGTCTCTCCCTAAAGCCACCAGTCCTGCGAAGACGAAGAGTCCTCGTCCGCCGAGGGGAACAGTGTCCGCGTTGCCGTTTCCTACACTATCCGCACCGCGATTCGGTCTTGTGCAAGAAGAGCTTGCCGGTGATCCCTTCCGCTTACTCATCGCCGTCACATTCCTGGTCAGAACCTCTGGAAAGGCGGCGGTCCCGGTGTTCCGCACGCTAATGGACAAGTTTCCCAGCCCCGAAGCGCTTGCCGGGGCGCAGCCCAGTGAGATATCCGCCATGATTAAGCATCTTGGGCTCTCGGTGGTCCGCACGGCACAGATTCAGAAGTTTGCCCGCATATGGCTCGAGAAGCCCCCGACCAGGGATGTCCGCTACGGCGTCAAGAACTACCCTCGGACGGGCGACGGCAGCGATATATGGGCCGGGGAGGAGCTTCCCCCCGAGGAGCACGATGACTCGCGCACGTCGGCGTGGGAGATCGGACACATGACCCAAGGCCCTTATGCGATCGACAGCTGGCGCATCTTCTGCCGGGATGCCCTGCTCGAGCGCGCGCAGGATTGGAAGGGCAAGGGTCGCGAGGGAGAATTCCAACCCGAGTGGATGCGTGTACTACCGCAAGATAAGGAGCTACGGGCGTACCTACGTTGGATGTGGATGCTTGAAGGTTGGGCGTGGGACCCAGCCACTGGCGACAAAGAGGTGTTGTCTGAACAGCTTTGGTCTGCGGTCAACGAGGGCAGAGTCGCCTGGGACAATACGGGGAACCTGAACATCTTGGAAAAGCAAGAGGAGGCAGATGACGGGAACGAGAAGGCTTAATAGAGTGTGCCACAGAGCGAAGAATAGCGAATGCACCGGGGATGTGCTATTGCAAAGTAGCTTGGTGGTTCATGTAACATAGGAAGATGCTCAGGATACCACAATTTTGGTATCTATCTACCTGCATCTTTGCATCTGGCTTGGAGTTTGGATTGGATACCTTGCGATTTACTTGAAACAGCTTCACAGCGACAGTCCATCTCTAGGTATTATCCAATGAGATGGACGTGTATCACATAGCGTACATGCATCCATTGCAGCGTACATATAACCGGTCGGTCGGTGATACGTCAATGGCGAAGCAGGGTGACCCCAAACTGTCGAACCTGCTCCAACCCAGGCCAACCCAAGACCAAAATAGCCCACCAAAAAACACCCGAGGCCCACGGCTCGGGAGAGAGCCGGCGGGCGGTTGCGCAAAGTTCAGACAACCTAACACTCCTACTGTGAAGGAAGAAGGAGGCATTTAGAGCCTGTTCCCGCCATTCTGCCTGCAACAGGTTACGACAGACCACATTCTCAAACGTAATACACAATAGACTTCAGGTCCAAGGGGTCGGTCCGTCATCATGCGACGGAGCGGAGTCGCCTTGCAACTCTCGTCTTAGACCATCATCGCTCTATAGTTTACATACTAATTGCCTGCTTCTCCTCCATTGCTTTCAGCCCCCCTCTCGGAGAAAACGACACTTCATCACTTCAAATCGAGGGGCGAAATCTTATACGATTGAGTCTTCCCCAATTGCCTCTCCTCACCTCTCCCGCCTGTAAACTGCACACGCCAACATGGGCTCTGTCGGTGTTCCCAAAGACGATGAGTTCACCATCTTAGTAACGGGCTTCGGTGTAAGTCTCGTCGTTTTGTCTGCTTGAGTCGATGGTATCAGAACTTTTGACTCATCTGTTGCTTTAAGCCGGTCAAAGACTATTATCCGCTCAACCCGTCATGGGAGATCGCCCAGTCATTGCCCGAGTACCTACCTTTCGACCGGGTAAAGGACCCGGCGCACAAGTCTCCTACCGGTGGCAATGCTGCTTCTGCTCTGCCGCCTCGGGTCCGTATCCTGGTGCCCCCGGCGCCGATCCGCGTCAACTACGAGGTGGTCCGGGGCGTCGTGCCGGTCCTGTGGGACGACCCGGGCTGCAAGATCGACGCGGCGCTGCACAACGGCATGGCGGGGCCCCAGCACATGTACCAGGTCGAGCGGCGGGCCCACCGCGAAGGCTACCTGATCAAGGACGTCGACGGCCAGTTCCTCGAGGACGACAGGCGGCGCCGGGAGGCGGGCGGCGACGCGGGGTGGATCTGGGAGGGCCTGCCACTGGAGCTCCTGTCCGACTTGGACGTCAATGATATTCACAAGCGATGGGTTCAACGTTGTCCAGTAGGTCGCCATGATACAATCCCTGGAACCTGAAATGAGATGGCTGATAGGTTATGCATGACTGTAGAAAGGGCTCGACCTGCGGATATCCGAGGACCCAGGACGTTACCTGTGCGACTTTATCTATTACTCCAGCATGGCGCATCTGACGAAACAGAACCGACCACGCAAGGTGCTATTTCTCCATGTCCCCTGCGAGCAATCCCAGGAGACCATCAAGAGCGGGTGCGAGATTGCAACATAGCTCATTCGATCCATAGTCGAGAGTGTAGTGGCCAGCAGGGAGCCGGAAGAGCGTGGGACACATGTCGGATAAGGTGTGCCTTATTTATGAGACGTCTACATGTACATACACAGTTGTGCCGTGTGAATATGGCACTATGGCGGGCGTTATAATATATCTTTTCAGCTTAAAGTAAGTAGGTAACTTGTACAAATTCGATCCCTTCTGGGTCAAACCTTGAAGTTTCAAACACTTGCCCCGTTCCTAAGTTCCTTGCCCTTTTGATACCTTCCGGGCAAAACTCGGCGCGAGCTGTGCCTCGGCCAGACTGATTTCCGAGAAAGCAAAGAGATGGTCGATCAAGCGTGACACCAGAGCAAGAGATGTCGACCCAGTTGAGAGGATGATGGGAGATGATGGGCGTTGGCGTTGAACGCCCGACTGTTGCCAAGTGGTAAGGCCGGGATCAATAATTCAAAGGCAGTGAACGAGGATCTGGGAAGCAGAAAATAAAGCAAAAGAAAAGAGGAACCAAAGCGGTGTGTCGGAGTCTAATGAGCATTTGCGTATATAGGGACCTATATTCTTTCGCAGCTGTTATGAGATCAAATTTATGGTATTCCATCAACTCATGGACCGTCTAGATATTCCACCCAATATATTCAGAACGTCTTACTCGTGGACTTCACCGAGCGTTCTTCTCTAAGCCTACTTTTATATGTAATTATACAAGAGTGGATGGAGCAAGGAATATTGTATGTACGCCCACCATAGTGCTAGGAACAGGTATGGATGAACGGACACCAATCAATGCCTCTGGGCCGATAAGACTAGTCGGCGACTTCGGAGAATGGGGCAAGCAGCAGCACTTGGCTTAATAGTTGCAGCATCGGAAAAGTAGTTCGCCGATCAGATTACCCGCAGCAGTTCGCAGATGTGCTGGATTTAGGTGGTGACGGCGTTCAAGTCCGGGGACCACATGATTTATAAATTATACTACATCCTTCTGATTTGACCAATACCTTCACAACCAACTGTCATCATCAACCTCTCTCTCTCTCTCTCTCTCTCTCTCTCTCTCTCTCAAAAGACCACTATCACCACTCCTCAAAAATGTGTATGAAAGCTACGTGCGGCAGCTGCGGTATGTTTGTTCCCCTCTCCCCCACTTCCACTTCTTGTAGTGAGAGGTACTTCGGTGCACAACTGCCAAGCATGGAAACCACACGCATGCAGGTCATTTGACTAAACACCACCGAATATATAGACAAGACAACCTGGTATGGTTGTGGCAGCCATATCCCCAGCGTCATGGACAGCATAAAAGAAGACGAGTGGTGCACCTGTGAGCCCAAGGTCGAGGTCGGCAGCAAGAAATACCCGCCCAAGAGGAAGTAGGGTAGTCAAAGGCAGCGAAGCAAGCCAGGATGGAGGCGGACGGACTGGCCAAATCAAACGCGACACATATATACACCTAGAGATATAGTCGGTTTATGGTAGTTCTCGCATGAAAGCGAAAGTGTAGCGAATGGATCATCCTGTATCGTCTCATAAATCTTGTTTAGCCAGTCGGCATCTCATGCAGTTCTTTCTATCCCAAAACTTGTGCTGTGTTCCGTGTATCATCTCATCATCACTGCCCTTGATCTTGACTCTCTACATCTATCTAGTGACGGGGCGCCCTCCAGTTGGAGCGAGCATATTGGTTGGGCCACTTGACCTCAACACCGAGTTCAAAAGCGCACTTGAGCGGAAACTCGGGTTCCCTAAGAAGCTGCCGCGCCATCAGCACCACGTCGGCCTGCGTCTTCAGCCCGGCCTCCTGTTCTACCTCGATGCCGCCACACTCGGGCGGCTTCTCCTCGTTCTCCGCCGGCTTCTCCTGCACGATGCTCCTCGCCATCTCGGCGCTGGTGATGAACCCGACAGCGCTGATGAGCAGCTTGAGGCCGGCCTTCTGAACCTCCTCCCTGACCTGTCCGGCGATGTCGACCTGGTAGTAGGTCGAGATCTGGATCTTCTGGTGCGAGTTATTGCCGCCCGAGCTCACGTCCAAGAGGTCGATGCCGGCCTCGGGGAGCATCTTGGCCAGTCGGAGACTGTCCTGAACCGTCCAGCTGGGCTCGCCGGCCCACTCCATCCACTCGGTCGAGGAGATGCGCAGCCACAGCGGCATACCCCCGGGAATCACCTCGCGCACGGTCTTGATGATCTCGAACAGCAGCCGTGTGCGGTTCTCGAAGCTGCCGCCGTACTCGTCGGTCCGCTTGTTGCTGAGGGGCGACATGAACGACGTGAGCAGGTACCCGTGCGCCCCATGGATCTCGATCATATCGAAGCCGGCCCTGACGGCGCGGGCGGCCGCGTCCCGGAAGGCCTGGACGAGGGCTTTGATGTCATCCAACGTCATCTCCTTGGGATGGGGGAAGGTCTCGGAGAAGGGAATGGCCGAGGGCGCCCAGACATTGTCGGGCCAGCCGCCCTCGTCGGCGGGCGCGACGGCGCTGGCCGTGACGGTGTGGGTGGCGACCCAGGGGGCGACGGTGCTGGCTTTCCGGCCGGCGTGGGCCAGCTGGATGCCGATCTTCTGGCCCTGGCTGTGGGCGAAGGTGACGGTGCGGCGCAGGGGCTCGATCTGGCTGTCCTTCCAGAGGCCCGAGTCCTGCGGCGTGATGCGGCCGTTGGCGGTGACGGCGGTGGCCTCGACGATGGTCAGGGCGCTGCCGCGCAGGACGAACTGGGACAGGTGGGCGAAGTGCCAGTCGGTGTGGTGGCCGTCCTCGGCGCTGTACTGGCACATGGGCGAGACGACGAAGCGGTTCTGCAGCGTCATGTCCCGCATCGTCAGCGGCTGGAACAGGGTCGGCGCAGTTTCTGGATGGAGGGCGGTGCCGACGGGTGGGTCCTGCTTCGGGGTGAAGTACGGCACACCCGGCGCCGGGACATTGGCAGTGGTGCTGGATGACGGGGCCATTCTGATTGGAGGGCTAGCACCTTATAGCAGGTGGTCTTAGTCTCTCTGGTCCAGACAGCCACGCGGTCAAAGAGACAGGCTTGGCAGGCGTTGGCGAGATGAGCTGAGGATCGATGCCACGGTGCAATCCCCGGGCGAGCAGGGATGAATTAGAGGGCGGGTGGGGTTTGCTTGGTTTGACTGTTTGAGAACGGATGCAGCAGGGGGGCAGCGACAGGGACAAGGGGACGAATAAATTACATAGGGACGTGCCACCTATATGAGCTTTTGTTTCTACTTACTTGGAAGGCAGACAGCAGGGTGCAGAGTGCAGAGTACCGAGAGAGAGAGAGAAAGAGAGTCTATGTACCAACTGAATGGATCACTGGGAATTGGTTTCGGTAATTGCGACCGAGGGCACTCCAGAGCAAATTTGTGTATGCATCACATCATATGCTCTGGTCGTAGCCTGGGTTTCGCTTATAGCCCCAAGAGGTGAGGGGAAGATGACTTAGTAATGACCCCTGCATGACGTGCCAATCTATTCGAAGAGAGAGGTTGAAGAGAGGTTACATAAAATAGAGCCTCCTCATCATTATCGTATACGGCAGACGCCACTGCATGCGGGCACTTTCGAAACAGGCCGGGCCAATCCTAGTCGGAAACACGAGGTGCGAGGCGCGGAAAGGCGGCATTCCTATCTGGCTGCGTTAGTCTGTTAGTGCCGATGGCTGCATTTGGGAGATCTTGGTCATCACGATAACGACTTTGCTCCTTTGAAGGACATGCGCGTCCTTATAGGCGACCAAGTTTCAGCCTGAGACTCGCGCTTACCTCATAGGCTCTGCACGTAATGATGGTGTGTGTCGGCGAATTGCAATGGCCAAACACACACGAACTGCGAACTTGTTTGGTCGGTGGTCGATTCCCAGGCTGAAGCAGACGTGGGGCTCTCTGCTCCGTCAGCATGCACAATGTTTTCATCCCTTCTTTCCCAGGTAGGCTATTCGCAGATCAGGGGCTCAATCTGAATCCGCCAAAGAAGGATGAGAAAAATTATAGTTGGACAAGGTTGTCGAGGTCCATGACTGGTCCAGAGATGGCCCATGTCACTTTTGGCAACTCCCGCACCACCGATCACATACTGCGATGGAGCACTGTACATGGGCACCGTTTCGTTTCGACCGCCTCAGCTCCTCACTGTTCATCCTGTTTCTACAAGACCTGGTCTTGGTCGTGGCTTATCTGCCCCCGGTCCGGGAGAAGCGTCCAGGGTCTTGGGCCGCTTGCGTAGTTTGCGTAGCATCGCAACCCACACCACACAGCACAAAGGTAACCTTGCAGGTGGTGCTGAGATCCCAAGTGGGTGGGCGTGCTAAGTAAAGTGCATCCCTAACCTCCGAGCCTACTTTCACGAGAAACGTGAAGACGGGGACCTGACCTGGAGAAAGGCCAGACGCATCGAGTCTCCTCGTGCCTGACGTGTTTCCACTCTTGTACTTTAAGCTCTTCTAGAAAACGGCCCTCTACCCGTCCGTTGTGTGTGTTTGCTTTTTTCTGCTTTCTGGTCTCCATCTACGTCAGTTCCGTAATCAATAGCATCACCGTCGACCCGAGTGGCAGGTTTTCCGCTTCAACAAGACTTTAGCTGGCCTGACTTGTTCTTCGTTGACTGTGATTGCCGCTCGTTTCTTTTCTTCCGGTTCGCCCGCTGGTATACCCTTTTGGTTCGATAATACTGTTAGCAAGTCCTAACAACAACAACAACATAATGGCACCGACGAACTCGGCTCTCAAGCGAGCCTCGCGGGCCTCGCGTTTCTCACTGTCTACGTAAGTTCTAACTAGCTTCTTCCTCTCTCCCTCCTCTTTCCTCATATACTCTATAACCAACACCTCACTGACCATGCCTCCCCAACTTATAGTATCCTCACTTCGGAAAATGTTCAAGTGCTTGTCGGCGAGGAGAGCCGCGAGTTCATCATTGCCCGGGAGCTCCTGGCGGCATGCTCGCCCTACTTCCGCGATCGTCTGGACGCCACGGCCGTGCTCAAGCAGCAGAACGCCCAGTTCAACATACTCTGGTTGGAGGATGAGGACCCCGAGATGTTCGAGCTCTTCACCTACTGGCTCCACCAGCGCAACGACAGCAGCATCAGCAAAAAGGACTTCCGGGCCATCATCGACGACTCCATCTGCAACGACTACGCCGAGGAGCTGCAGTGGGACCTGGTCAACCTGCATATCTTCGCCGCGCGCGTCATCGAGGTGCCGGCCCTGCAGGACGCCGCCATGGATGCCGTCCAGGACCTGCACCTGATGTGCAACTGGGACATCAGCTCCAAGCTGGTGCGCCACGTCTACGTCGACTGCGACCCCGACGCGAGCTGCCGGCTGCGCAAGTGGATCGTGGCCATGACGGCCTGGACGCTGGGCGGCGGCTTCGAGCGCCCCGGCACGGCCCAGCAGATGCACGCCTCTTCGAGGGCTGCCCGGACTTCTGGCGCGACTACGTCGCCCACATCTCCAAGATCTCCAAGAGCCGCGTCCGCATCGCCACCAAGAACCCGCAGCTGCGCCTGCCATCGAACCGCTTGCGCAACGACGAGCGCCAGTTCGGCTTCCGCCAGTGCTCCTTCCACACCCACCGCTCCGTCGTCAAGCAGGGGCGCTGCCCCCACGTCAAGGCCCAGCAGCAGCAGCAGCAGCAGCGGGAGCAACAGCAGCAGCATCTGAGGCCCATGGCCCTGGCGCTACGATCGCCCGTCTCGGACGAGGACAGCAGCGAGTCCGAGCTCGAGTCCGCTTACGGCCGCAATGTGCTGTCGCCGCGGTCCACCATTTTCGAATTATATCTGGGCATGCCCTGAAGAGGGTGGCAGTCTTCCCTTGTCTTTCTTTTACAACTAACATTCTTTTTCTCTCTCTCTCTTCTCTCTTTCTTTTGTTTTCTTTCTGTCATGATCGAAGAATTTGCCTCATTGCTGAGCAGTGCAGTTGATCGAGCGAGCGAGCGCTGCTAGCCCAGCCGAGGAGAAATCTTCCAATTACGACGGCCACGTTTTTCATGACATATTTTTTTTGGTTGCATGGATTTCCAATCTATGCCTCCATTTTATGTAACTTTTATAACAACAAACCCAAATAGACAGATGAGACGTGTCTCATCTGTATTTCGCCAGGACGGCCAAATGGACACAAAAATGGTATATGCCGCGCCACCAACCGGTTCAGTCAGGCTTCATAGTAGCCGAGACGCAACTGGATGCAAACTAGTTCTCTGCGCGTTGCAGACGTCGAATCTGGGAGCGGGAAGAGAGGAGCTTATGGTGCTGGAAATAAGGTGACTTATTGTACGAAGAGAAGGATAGAATTACCACCCCTGAGGAGGATATAGGAGACTCAGGGCCGTTCATTCATCCGGGGTATGTTGAAACCACCACGATACCCGCCTACAGGAGGGCTTCTTTCCACCGAGTTGAAGCTATACCGCACCACAATCAAAGAAAATATAGAAATTCAGACTTTGAATTCTCCGAAGCCGGTCATCTCGATGTCTTGCGTGAATAAGTAATACTAAACTGTTCTACGAGTCACTTTTCTCAATACGCAGGCCATGAAGTTGCGACATCAATTGGTCTATAGCACTGGGTTGGTAATGATATGAGCTCAAGGAGTTTGATTCTAACTGCAGTTTCCTATTTCTTCATAATATCATTGGGAATTTTCTTCTGTTGCGTTGGTATCCAAAACGCCAGTATCCAACTAGACAAGAGCCCGGTTTTACGGACTGGCATGGCATAACGTGACTGTTGATCCGTATCATAAAGACACCATCCGTCATTCATTCAAATCATATCATATCCTCATTATCGTGAAAGAGGGCCCAGTCGTAGGGCAAGCACTCGAAATGCTTTGCCTACCCTGGGCATGCCTCGAAACCATGAAACATCTTCAATCTGTCCTATCCCCCGAGAATTAAAATGTGCGTAGCCGTAATTCGTAGCTTGCTTCCAAGTCGCGTCGTTGCCCAATATATTGAGCTCCTGCATCGGCGGAGTAGCAGTTGGTATGTAGTAGAATCTATACAAAGAAAATGATCGTGCTAGCCCAAGTTGGCTGTTGTAAATTGTCCTGAGCTGATCATCGTCACCATGGTGACTGAGATCGCCGAGTGACGTTATTTCGACTTCGAAAGTCTTTCAGTCGTTGGTCGATGTAAGCCAGTCTTGATGCCAGGCTGGACCGAGAAGGGGTGCTTGGGGGATTCGTTTCCGAAGGCTGCTGTACCGTAGCAAACCCCCGGCGCAGAGCCGTCAAGTTGAAGCCGAGGGGTTGTGACAGTCTGTTGGGGAAGGAGTGGCTAGCGCCAAAAGGAGAGCCCAATCGTGGGACTTGAGGTGCGGCCGCTGCCACGGGTAGACCGGCCGATGAGCCGGTCTCAGCAGGAGCAAATGGATCAGACATTGCTGTTGACCTTGGGATAAACATACTATCGTTCTCGGCGGATTCTGTGGAGCTGAACTGAGTTTTGTTTCCTGCTTGGCTTTGGGACTCCGTGGGAGGGAATCCCCAGAGAGCGGCCGACAAGCTCGGGCGCCGACGTGGTTGGTCGTCGCGTGACTTGACTGACCTACGCTTCTGCGTGCCGGATTTCGAGCGTGTCAGTCGCACAGGCGACTGCAATAACTTACGGGCCCCAACAGTATGAGGTTGCCTCCGTACATCCGCGCTACCAACAAGTGGTGTAGACGAACTTGGGCCATAACTGCGAGCAAAGAAAGGAGAAGCAAGTCGAGGACGACTAGCCGAGGGTACGTTTTCCAAAGCATGCTCTGGTGCAGCTGCTGCGGAAGCAGCTATCGGCGTTGAAATATCCTCTGGCTCGGATTGGGAGCAAGTGAGCTGCGCCAGAGGGCCATACGGCTGCATAGTCTCCGATGTACTCAATGTCAACGACATCGACATATCTTGAGCGGAGAATACCGAAGGCGAACGCGCAGGTCCGTGTTTCCTATTCCAGCGACGATGAGCTGCAACTTGGAAAGGTGTAGGACTGCGAGACGTATACATTGCTTTTCCAGGTTGCGTACTGGCCTTAAGCCTACATAGTTCACGCAGCTGAGCTTTGGTCGCTGCGCATGTATGCGGCCACTGAATGAATGGCTTGCTAGAGTCTGCGGTGGGCGTGCTGTCTCGGTTGGCTGGAGTCACCGCGTTGGAGCCCTTCCAACTTCGCTTTGCTTCTCGGGCTACGCGGTTGCATACGCCTTCAGGTGGAATGCGGCTCTTCCCCAAACGGAAAGGGGTCACCCGTGGGTCTTGCAGGTACAACATGTATGTAGACCACAGATGCGCGCTCATAGCCTTGGTCCATGGGGCTCGCCTAGGCTTTCTGGAGCGCGTTGCGGGTGCAATCGGCAAAGCGCTATCCGAGTCATCGCATTCGGGTCCGCTGGCGTGTGGGCATTGACAATCGTCGTCGTCCGAGGCGCGAGAAAACTGGCTGTAGAGAGATGACGCGCTGGTTTGGGTGGAGAAGGCCGTCGACGGGCGACTGGACTCGTACTCCGGACTCGATTTGGCATCAGAGCCACTCCAGCAAGACTCAATTGACCAGTCCGGGTATTCACTTGCTGAAAGAGTTGGCGCAATATCGCCAGCTGGCGTTTTGGGAGGCGAAAATGCGCGCGCCCGAAGCTGCTCCAATAATCCCATGTTGTCATGCTCAAACAGGTCTACTTCAGATAGATCATCAACCATGTCCTCGTCGGTGTTGATGACTGATGGTTCCTCCACACTCGGTATCGGTACATCAGCGGCTGCGACCGATGCTAGGAAATGTTGTGTCGGCGCAGTCAGCTGAGTAGTAATATTGCGCCGCTTAAGCTTCAATCTTGGTCGCGGTGGCGACGGCGGCATTGCATCCATGGGCGCAGAAAGTTCCGGAGTCCTGGGATCGCGTTCGCTGGCTGGCAGGCGAAACCCCTTGGGAGAGTCGCCGCGCCGCATTGTAGGGGCAACATGGTGAAAGTGGTAGGTTTAGGCTTGGGGAACCGCATGTATAGCGCTTGTTACGATCAGCAAGCACAATCCCGTGATGCTGTTTATTGTCTTTCTCCTCCCTTGTAGCTTCGGCAGGCGTGTTGTTCAAGGCGAAAGCCCAAATGATAGACGCGTCTCTGGTGTTTTGACGCAAAAGCTTGGTTGGATTCTGGCGGCGCGCAAGTTGTCGCAATCTGAAACCAAGTCGGTGAGATATGCAAGTCACGTTGATCGGTGATGGTTGTCTTGCGTAGTGCCGGCTGCTGGTCTTTTTTTAATTTAGGGATAGACTTGGGCGGAAAGAAAAAGGAAGCGATTTGTCATGGCAGCGTCGTGAAGAGGGTATAGCAATAGAAGAATCAAGCAAAGGGAATCCGGCTCTGATCGGGTTCGAAACGCGGTATATGACGCTTTGAGTAAATAAGTAAATAGACTGCTAGTCCTCTCCCCGCCGGAACGATGGCGTCAGCAATCCGTCCCCTCAAGACGATCTGTAGGGGGGAAGCATATAGGAGTGAGCGAATGTATCGATCGTATCGTGCAGGGCAGTTGAAGCAATTAGAAAGCAGAAGACGAGCGACGGGAAGCGGGCGGGATAGGATGTAAGTAGGATAGCGAGCAAGCGGAACTGAACGAAAGAAGGTAGGTGACAGTGAAGGTGGAGCAGCAAGACTGGGGGCAAGGGGGGGAGAGAGACGGTACCTACTCCGTACACAAGCACTATCCTATCAATCAGTTGGCAGTCACTTAGCGACTAGGCGGGCTCTGGGCTAAGAGTTACTGATTCAGAAAAGAAAGAAGGAAAAAATAAACCCGTGGGTAATATGCAACACTCCGGGCGTTCTAGGCTGGTACTTGCTTAGGGTAGGGGAGTGATCTGTTGACCTGCGCGTCCCTCCTCATGCAGCTGTGCATGTACTATACTACATGTACTCTGGACTCTGTGCTACGCCCTTTTCGGCCTTGGAGGGCTTGAACGCGGTTGAGAATTGGGATTGGGAATGCGGTAAGCGACCAAAGCAAGACGGGAAAGGCCCTGAACCGCCACGCCTTAGCGCTAACATGGATGGAAGTGAGCCCAGCACGGTACCTGTGAGCAGTGCAGCCAGTGGAGAGCCCCGATAGACAGGCTTGACGCTCGACTGGGTTGAGACCAAGTCCACTGTGCCCACTGTACTAACTCTGAAGTTGAGCGGTCAGCCTACAGTAGGTCGGAGCAGCCAAAGCGCGGACACTTGTGGGGGCCACTTGGGCAGGGAATCAGGAATTGGCGTGGAGAGAGCCTGTGAGTGAGTGAGGGTTGAGAACGGCCCTGACTGGCCTGACCACACTTGATGGCATTTTGGATCAACTCTGTGAGGGGCCGGTTTGGGCGATATGTATCGTGATGTATGTACGTATGTGTGTATTTGATGTAGGTCATAGAAGTCCGTGTTGCGAGACTGGCGACTCCAGTTCGCAAGACACTAGCACCAGGATCAACTGCACTCCTCGCAGCGCTGATGAATGTAGGTGCTGATAGGTGCTGTGGTGCAAAAAGCACTTCACCATCAGGGGGGCACGGGGGTAGACGTTCAACGCTGCTGCTTGCTTGGCTTGAGCCTAATTACATGGACTCAAGCAGAGGCGCCACTGCATGTATGTCTCTGTGACCGCTGCAACCCTGCCCATGCAATACGCTTGCAGGACATGGCCAACAATCGACAAACACAGCATTAGGTACGCATACATTTGATCGTCGGTCCGCGGGGTCGAACGAGTGAACCGATAGGAAAGCAATCGACCACGACGAGGGCCAGTGTACTTACGCGTCTAGTAGAGGCGCAAAACCACTGGGCAAGGAGCGTCGAAGCAGCGCGATGCGCAGTGGTCGTCCCATACGAAGGAGCAGCAATCGGACGACTGGGAGAGGTGGACCAAAGCCTAGCAAGCCAGTCGAACAGAGGAGTAGGTCCGAACGTAGCATTCTCGTGATAACCATACGGCAGCGCGGCAACTGCAGAAACCTGAAAAGCAATGGCTAAATGGCAATCGCTCAACCAATGCGCGCGGGTGGGCGGATATGGGGTAGCTACCCTGTGAAGAAGATGCACTGTGCCTACCTTAGGTTCGTTGCTCAATTCAATACGTGATTGCTCGTGATGCAGACTCGGATCCCCAGAGACCATGTCTGAACCTATCAAATATCCCAACGGCGATCTGGAAGTACGTTACTGCAGCCAGTCGTTCGTTACAGGCACGCACGACACGACCGAGCCAAACCAGATGAAGGGCATGTGCGGTGAGACATTGATATGTAGCAGGAGTCTGGAGTCTAGAGTCTGGAGTCTAGAGTCTGGAGTGCGGTAGTGCAATGTAATGCATTCCGCGGGCACTGCTTAAGGTAGGTATCAAAAGAGGGTGGCTGGGAAAGCAAGACGTCGTTACATGCACGCACACAGTACGACTATGCAAGTACAAACCAACATCATTCAATGTGCGTGCCTGGCCCGGCTGATTGATCAAAATGCATCCCACACACCCCCTCCAAGGTTCAAGTGGATGTTTGCAACGAAAGAGGGATGATCCCTTCCATAGGCCAGGTCAAGCTCAAGGACGAAATAAACTCGTCGATCGTCTCAAATCCAACTTCGTTGATTTCAAACGGCGGTTATCCGTCGTCCCGACTCCCGACAGTATTTCAGATGCCATCCATCCATCGTCCTCGCTCGGTTGAAGCAGTGCAAGCGAAAGTGAAAGTGATGGAACAAAAGCGGGATGTGACAAGTTTGGACACCAACCAATCAGCGCCCATCTAGTACATCGCGAAACTTCCGCGTCTGCCACGCGCCTGGAGCATCATCCCACATGTCCAACGGTGCTTGAGGGAGCCACTCGATGGGCGTTCGGAAGAGATCCAGCTTCTTTCTCTCTTTGGTTCAGGCTAACATACATGCAAGCATATATTCTACTCCGCAACTTATACCAATCGTTGGGATACATATCGCATAAGTCTTCCAACTACCTGCGAACTATTTCCCAATAATCATACCCAAGCTGCATATGATATCCTCCTCAGTCGCGTACTTGTGGTGCCACAGCTGAACGCATCTAACTAACATGGCCACGATTCAATGGCTAGTCACACTTCTTTGCTCCCCGCGTATAACACTCGACTTCAGGAAAATATATGGATACGTTGCGACTACATCATGCTACATAGTTCTAGGTTGAGCTCGCTGTCAGCCAGCTTACCATACGAACGAGCTGCGTCCTTGAAGCTGCTCTTGTGCCTTCGCGAATCCGAGTGACAGGTTGTGCATGGGACTGTCTTGATGAACGTCGCAGGCCCAGAGGTTCGGGTCGAAACGCATCTGAACGAGCATTACTTGTGACTGCTAAAAATGTAGTGATGGGGCATTATTCCAAGGGCTGAAGGGGCCAATATGTGTTGTCCAAGTGAAACACTATGGGACATCTTCATTTTGGTCTTCATTTCATCCCTGTAGGACTCGAGACTTACATACTTAATAGCTGGGCCGGCCCTGTCACCTTTCCTAGGCTAGCAATTGCTTGCTGTTCATCTTTTTTTGCTTCCCGTGTCATCATGCTCGACTCGTCCAGAGCATCATCATCACCCATCAAGCTCCTACTGTCACTGATTATTTTCAGCTGGTCTCTATACTACCTTGGGTTCCTGGAAGTATTTGCGGATGTCGAGGATGAGAAGGTCCTCTTTGTGGGCAATTTTCTCGAGAGCGAGGCAGATGGCGATTTTGACGGCGAGCCGATTGCCTCTTTGTGTTCGGCTAGGAATTGGACCGAGGGACTGGTCTTTAACTGTGATGCCCCGTCGGGTGGCATAGGCGTAGTCCGGAACGTTCACCTAAACTGTATACGATTTGCCATTGAGGCTGGTCAGTCCACCTGTACCAGCACGCTGCTGGACCTTGTTGAGACTGACTGGCATGTTTAGTGGAACTGATCATTCCCGAGATCGTGCGTCGTGATGATAGAGACATAGCCAAGTTCCTTCCAAGCCCCAGGGGGCCTCAACGTGGTGCGCCGCCCGACTACTTCTATGACCGGAGGCACCTGAACTGGACTCTTTCCACCTTCTGCCCGCAGATAAAAGTGTATTGGTCTATAGACGAACTATTCGATACGCCGATGGCCAGCCCCATATCACTTAGACTGAACCACCTTGGCCTGAGCCGGGTGGACCGCACGGTTCTCGCGCAGCCTGAGATATGGGCTTCGCAGTTCACCAAGTACTTGGACTACAAATCGAATCCGAAGACTCGTCTCTGGCCCTTCAGGGTCAACGTAGCGCAGACGCGGTACGTTTGGCCCACTTCGTACGACAGCCCTGCTTTCGTACGAAGCTTGGGCGCATTCTACGATTTAGAGAAGACGTTCGGGAACTTGCTGCTTCGGCGTTCTTCTCCATGCAGAACAGGCTGGACGAGTCCCGTGGCGGTCAGGGCGAAGGTGACACGAGCGCCCTCGGTTTCGTCGGCGTACACTTGCATGCGCAGGAGGATTTCTGGGATGCTGACTTCCCTCCCTACGAAGAGCAAGCGGCGCATCATTTGCGTTACATGGTGGAGTCGAAATACCCTTTCGCGTATCTCGCTCCCGGTGCTACAGCAGCGCACGTCACGTCGTTCACATAACGGGCCCGCGACTTCAACATTACCGTCGTCACGAAAAGAGATCTGCTCGACCCGGATGAACTTGGGTATCTCAAGCCTGAGTTGGGATCAGCAGACCCTGGTAGACTATGAGCTGCTACTCCGGGCCGATCTAATGGTCGGGATCAGTGACAGCAGTTTCGCCTGGAACGTCGCCCTGAGGAGGGAGAGCTGTGGCCGGCGGCACGGTAGGGAGCCAAGCTGCTTCCTCTCAGGGCAGTCACGTTCGGTGGCAAGATGCAAGGTCTGCCATCATGGGCGAGGCGAATGACTACAATAACATGGAGAAGGCAACCTGGCCATGAAGGCCAACTGAGTACTTGAAGTTGACTAAAACACAATATTTCAGATTAGCTAAAACGTCCACTGTCGCTATTCACCCACTCAGTCAGTTGTCTGGCAAATGATTCCTTTTGCTTCCAAGAACCCAGGTTGGATGTATTATCTGCCAGTAAGTAATTGGAAGTATTACTTTGTCCAATAAAAGTGCACACATGCCTATCAGTGTCGAGTAGGTACACAGCGGATATAGCATAGCACGTAAGTAGGGCTTAGCTGCTCCAATGAGCATCCGCACTATCATTCTCTAGTGCCCCCCCCCCCCTCCCCCCCGGCCTGGCCAAGCTGCTGCAGGATCCATCCATGCAATTGGGGACTCGGGCACTCATGACATGCTTCGCATCCACACATGTTCGCATGCGTCTGCCGTTCTGTCCTTGCCATCAATTACCACTTCATCAAATACACTTACAGAAGAAGAGGAAATGGACAGAAGACAGTAGTTGAAAAAAAAGGACAGACAGAACGGCGACTTGCTCAACATGGCGGCCGTCACAGAAGCCGTGACTTTGGCCAACTTCGAGGCTAAGATGCCTAAATGGACTCCCGACCTCCCCAACCACCTTTACGCATTAGTTGACATGGGAAGGTTCGTGATATCGTCTACCTGCTGTTTCATTGCCAGTAGCCTTCATATCTAGGCAGTAGGCGGCGGCTAACTAAGTGGAAGCAACGGCATTCGCTTCTCTATATCGGATCTTTCGCCGCCACAGACTCGCCTACTGAAGTGTCTGTACAAGGAGCGCGCCGCCATCTCGCTCTTCGACGCTCTCAGCTCTTCGCCATCCACTGCACTATTGAAGTTTCCAGCCGAGACTATCACTCTTGTTTCTCAAACCCTGGCCCGCTTTAAGGCTATCGCCGACGGCTATGGGGTGCCACCAGGTCACACTACTGTCCTCGCTACAGAGGCGATGCGTAGAGCCGAGAATGCGGCGTCGATGCTCGAAGCTGTTTATACTGCATCAGGACTTGGCATATGCGTCCTGGCCCCCGAAGTCGAGACCTTGTTCGGCTCTGTTGGGGCAAGAAGTGGCTTCGCAGAAGTGGACGGGCTCTTTCTTGACCTTGGTGGAGGATCAGTTCAGATGACGTACTTGAACTCAGCCATGGACGTCTACGAGGTTGCCGCCGCACAGTCCGGGCTGAGCCTCCCATTCGGCGCTGCGAAGCTAATCAAGATCATCCAGTCCGGTGAAGTCAAGCAGCAGGAAACCGCGCGGTCCGACCTGAACACAGGGATGCAGAAAGCCTTCGTAGATCTGCAGAGCAGGTTCCCGACCCTCAAGGCATCGAGCTCAGATACTGCAGGCATAGATGTGTATCTCTGCGGTGGTGGTTTCCGCGGCTATGGCAGCATGCTGATGCATAACGATCCGATCCAGCCATACCCCATCCCAGCCGTGGGTGCCTACACGGTAAGTAACTCGGGCCGGCTATCTTGTCCGCGTTAAGCCCCTTTTATGGAAACAGCGGGACCGTTTCCTGGAGAGAAGGGTCACTAACCTAGAGAATTGTAAGGTTCCCGGCTCGTTTTTCAAGGAGAGTAAGAGGATGCGCAGGGTCAACGAGGAGTACGAAGGCAAGATCTTTGGCATGTCAAATAGGCGACGAGAGCAGTTTCCTGCCATTGCCACAGTCGTGGAAGCGCTAATCAGCAGCGTCCAAAACATACGCAGCGTCACTTTCTGCAGTGGTGGAAACAGAGAGGGCGCCTTGCTCATGAAACTGCCTAAGCATGTGCGGGAGTCCAGACCTCTGTCACTTCTTCGACAACCCGGGGATACCACCAGTGACGCCACGTTGCTATCTGTGATCGAAACCTTGAAGTCCGCGGTCCCTTCCGGCTTCGACGCACAGGATCTGTATACGGTTTTCACGCTCGACTTAGGGCCGTTGTTTGTTGAGGCGATCTGGGCGCGTCTTGGGCAGCCTGATAGTACCAATGCTGCCTACGAGCTACACCGCGCCATAACACGGGACCCTAGTGTTCCTGGCTTCACGCATCTCGCACGTGCAACACTGGCTCTTACTTTATGCGCCAGATGGGGATCAGACTTGGGACCCGTTGATCGCCAGCTACTTTCGAGTCTTCGGCAATTGGCATGTGCATCATCACCGGAGGTGGTGTTCTGGGCGGAGTATTTTGGTGCGGTCGCCGCTGTGTTGACCACACTCTGCCCAACCGAGCCGAAGAGCCCCGAGGAACTGGGCAATATTGTTAGGTGAGTATCTTCGGCATAGTCACGAACTTCTACTAAAACATCGCGTGTTTCAGGTTCCGTGCGGTCACTACACAGGGGAAGAAGAAGGATCGTATTGAGCTAACTATACTGGTTTCCGCTAATGCCTCTCGTGGAATTGAACTCGCGAGCCTCCAAAGCCTTTTCAAAAACATTGGGAAACAGAAGAAAAACCCATACACTGTGAATCGAAAAGTTGAGCCGGTCTTCGTCCACGCCTCATAGTTCCATTTGAGGCGGACGAATACGATAGATAGGCCTCGCTAAGACTTTAAGGAACCAATCCGTCCACGATCTGGATACCAAACAAGGCGCACACAGATGGAAGTGGATATCTATGGTGCCCGGATTAAGGGCGATCGGCCTTGCCCGCATGGCATACGAGGATGAGGCCGTTGGAACCCAATCTCGGTGCCCAAGAGTGGCGTAGGCCCTTAACTTCGAGTCGACGCTCACTGTGCCATTATGATGCTGTTTTCCGCCTCTTACTCCCACGGGAATGGCCTTTTACCATCTTGGCAAAGAGTGTCTTCACGAAGGGATCAAGTGAGCTCGATTCCCGATTCAGGGAGGGTACTGCAGTAGTCAGTCAGTAAATGCAGAAGAAGGCAAGCAGGCAAGATAAGATAAGCCAGAGCCGGAAGGAAGAGAAAACAAAACTTCTGCAACATACAGAATTGCTCCAGACTGTTGGCTATCATCTTTGATTCGTGGGGGAGTTGTTGCCAATAAGACCCTACACGTTGACTGCCCTGATTGGCCGGGTCCGCAACTACAATATCGTCGGGCACGCCTCGCTTGAAATGGGCTTCGCACATCACCACAATGGCCATAAAGAGCTCTCGAACCGGTCTGCCAAATGACTGGTAGACTACGAGATTGTTAGCACCTCGATGAGAAGAACCGGACCTCTTTTCCATTGTGTGCATGTCTTTATAGGTGAGCATCAACAACATCATGCTGACCCAAGTCGGAAGCTGATCTGCTGCCTGCATGACACCAGGGCTCGAGAGCTTGTCGAATACGGTCCAAATGTCCCGCTCAAGCCGGTGAAGCTCGGCTCGCGCCATCCCTCGGAGCTCACACACGATGGAGGCCGGCAGCACGTAGGCCGGGGAAGCGTTTGCGTCCCGGTAGTAAAGACGCCTCGGCCTCCATATCTGGTACATGCATCTGAATCTCAGAACGTTGTGAAGCAGGTTAAACTTGGTCATGTCAGCGCTGCACAGTACTGTCGAGGGCTGCCAGGACTCACCTGTGGTACGTTGTGAAACCCACCCCTAACGCAGGAGTAGGTAAACAAGTCCAATGCTGACAAAAAGCCGGGATCACTCTCTTTCAGCATCTGCTTCTCGGCCCACTCCTCGATGAGTTGTGATGAAGGCACGGAGTCTCTCAGAAAGACGTAGCATCTCTGTGACCGACCGCTGCTCGCCTGGTGGTTCATGGCAGGCAAACCAAGCTCGACTTCCTGCACACACACATCCAACGCTTCAGGAAGCGTTGCATGTGTGTCGAAGTAGATGAACCACCTGAGAGGGTTGGACTTGCCGCCGAATTTGCTTGCAGCAGGAGCTGGAATAGCATGGTTAGCAACAGCGGACACGGTCCCCGTACGGCAATGCTTCGGGTGAGGAGGATATTGACATAAAGGAGCTTTGGTACGTACAGAAATCTGGCGGGAATGCCAACGTCATCCCTTTCTCGAGGCGAACACAGAGGTCGTACTCGTTCAGCATGCTATCCCGCCACTGTTTCCTAGCATGACTGCTACAGTGATCACAGGGGTACTGTGTGCTGCACTGCGGTTGTTGTTAACGACCATCGGAGACGACCTCGGTGTACTTTACTTACCTTTGTTTTCTTGATACGGCATCGCAAGCACGCCCCCCTCGCGAATCTCGGCAACGTTCTCCCTATCCTGCAGGGGTCCCGCTCGCTTGCCCCTCCCGGGTTTCTGTGTCAGGATCGTGGGCGACCTTATTGATGATGGCACCTGGTGGGCCGTCGACGACAAGGTGTAACTTGAAGATGAACTTTCCCGATAGTTGTCCACCAAGTTTGGAGAGGAGGTGTACTCCAAGTTGTGGTTCAAGAGAATGCGGGAGGGGTAGTGAGGGTTCTTGGGCCTGATCTCACGTTGTGGGATTGTGTAGTCATCATCGTGCTGCTTGAGGATGTTCAACCGGGCCTTGTCGGGGGCTCCGTCCTCGACGGGTGAAGAAGGCGAGGCACCTCCTTCATCGGAAGATCCTGAAGTGAGGCCTGGCACGGATGCCGCGTCGGGATTGCTTCGTCCTTCCATGTGTTCCTCTTCCTGGGCTTCATCCAGCATGGAGGGAACTATCCACTCACTGATGTCGAAAGAGAATACTCTTGACTGGTCATTATCATGCCAGTTGGCAGGGGTGGCTGAGGACTGGCGCGGGACACTAGCTCTGGCGCTGCAATGGTCGTCTTGGATGTCTTCAAAGGGAGAAGGCCAGTCACGGAAATCAAATGGGAAGTCCTCGAGCTGAGGGTGTTGGAGCAACGGGTCCTGGTGCCAGTTGCCTGAGTTGAGTGGGACTTGCCGTGGGGTGTGCCTCCTTCCGACCTGGTTTATAAAGCCAGGGGCCTCGTTGGCGAGTTGTCCGAGAGCCGCCATGCCCGCGTGTAAGTCACCAGTCATAGCTTGGCTTGTAAGACAATGCACGGCGGAATCAACACACTGGCGTGTGTCCAGCAGGATTCTTGTGGGGTATCAACAGGCAAAAAAAGCTCACGAGACAAATGAAGTTCAAGATGAAGTGTCATTTCCCGGTGAGACGAGCATTTCGACTCGTAGAAGTCGAGGCACGCATCGGCGAGATACCTCAAAGTGCGCATCGGCAGCCATGGCTCTGATTGGTCGACGGCCTGGCCAAGCTACTCTGAGCGATGCAGAACTGACGAATCGCATCCCTGCTTCTCACCGAAAATGAACAAGCCAGTTGTTGACGGGTCGCACAGAGTGTCGGCCGGCCGGTTGGAATGTCAAGGACAAGAACTACAGTCCTGGTAACGCTCTACTATAGATCGGGCTGGGGGGCCCAAGTTTTGGCGTGGCTCGACAGTAGACAGATGCAGTCCAATTGATTTGGTGATTTGGAATTGAATACCTTACTCAGATCCCGAGTTCTATAGACTTGACAGGCCTCTCTATGCGCAACCAACTCTAAGACATCGTTCCGATACTCCTTCCAAAAAAGGCAAAAATGTCGGCTTACACGGAGGGAACGTGCATACATGGCCTGCCAACCATTTCTATCGTATACTTCCGGGCTTGTACATACCTCCATCCTCGCACACACCCAGGTCCCATTAACTGTCTACATGTATGTAATTACAGACATAAATGGCTTGCAGGGGTTCTGATAAACGTTAGCTACAAGTACTAGTTTCCGTCGGGGGCAGCATACTGACTCCGTCTGTCACCCATCGAAAAGAAAAAGAACGATTTTTATGATAGATGCACTCCTTGGGTACATGGAATGGAAATCTAGAAGGGAACATGGGCTTTCCCCTCCCATCACCTATCACCACCACCCTCCCAAAAGGTAGGTAGGTGGTAGGTATGTATGTAGGCATCCTAGGAAGTAGGTACGGTACTGCGCACCACACTGCGAACAGGGCGGGTCGGCCTGTGATTGGCACTCATGCAATCAGCACACCCCCTTCATCTTCAGGGTCGGCGGCATCTTGCGTCTTCTGGCTGCAATGACTAAGCTTGTCATACCATGGTAGATAGCACAGTAATTATGGGACTTCATACTTGAGTCTACAGTACGCATGTTACGAGAGGGGAGCAGAATGGGCCGTCGAATGTTTGGGCTGCGGTGGCCGTGGTGCTCCTCTTAAAGACCCCAAGCTTCCTCTTCGCTCAGTACTCCGTATGGCATGGCCATTAACCCCGATGGCCTGGCGTTATCTCTCTCTAGCTATCACGCAAGTCTCTTACCTTGGCTTTTTCTTCTTCTTTTTTTTCTGTCATTCACTGAGAAGAGCAGCGACACTTTTGCATGGCTTCTTCCCAGATCCAATCTCGAGTTTCAATCATATGGCCTTGTATCTTGTGTGTTATCGGAGAGGCAACCTGCGACAAGTTGCAAGCTGGGCCTCATGTGCCAGTAAGCATGTATATACTATCCCTCTTCCTCGGTCTGTATTGCAAAACAACATATCCTCGTTTTTTGCTACGACAGAGTCGCACTGCCTGAGGCGATCTTGATAGAGTCTTGAGCACCTATGTTAATGCAGGTATAGCACCAACGCCTCCCTGGTAGAGCCGAGAGAACAGTTTATAGAGCTTCGCTTGTCCATTACTATGCATTGCTCCTGAGTCGTCATCCTCGCATGCTAGGATGACTTGAGAGCGAAGTTGGCTCGAACCAAAACACCTACTTCTAAGGAAGAGCCTCTGAGACGATACATACATTAGGTAGGTGTGTTATTGTTATTGGTTTTCTTCGACGACACATGAGCAGCGCGTAGCGGTGACCATAGCCTCTGTGCCTGCTACCCACCCCTCTAGGGTGGATGATCTGTTCGGTTTTCCCTATAGTTCATCTTGTATTCAGTACATGGTCTTAGTAGGGGGAAGTAAGTAATGAGACCGCTGACACACCGCCGTCGCCGAGCTTGAACTGACTGAATGGCGACCTGGCGCTGACAGAAATCGAGTCTCTTCTGGATCGCTCTCGCAGTCTAATATTCACCGAGGCTCATGAGTGAGCCCATGTACTAGGGATGATGTTGAGGGCTCATGATGAAATCTAGCTGTTTCAGCATGCCGTGAGCTTCGCCATACATGAAGAATGTCAGTGTGAGTTCAGCCACTGCATATTCCTTCGGCATATATGGATGGGATGGACTTCATATCCGGACAACCCGCAGAGGAGACACGAAGCCATGGTATCACTAGTGTGCTCGTAACACTGCCTGCCACGTAGTGCTCGGGCACATTTCATCTCACCCGAATACATCCGGAGATGTGGAAGTTACTCTTTCAGTTACCAGGTGCGTGCCTTTGTGTTAGGAATCGACAAGCATCGTGCCTAGTTCAAAAGTGATGAAGTAGGCAAAGAACCCGGCGACGTCATCACGGATTGCGGCCCGCGCGGCTATTACAAATGTAAATTTATAGCTTCGTTTCCAACTCCCCAAGGGCTGATTTGTACTTGCTGTATGTGCGGGAGGCTAGTCGCTGGCCGAGAAGTGTAAAGAGATCTGAAATTACCGTGGGTTTTGTATCCATACGCAACGCGGATAGGGCCACGCTGTCGAGATTAGTTGCATAGTAAGATATCTAAACAAACACGCACACATAAGGGTGTCTAACCGTCAGAAACAGCCATTTACCATAGTAACAAAGACGTTACCACGTAAACGAGGGCGTTTGTGCCGCCTGTCAGGCGTGGGCTATTCCTGTACGTTGCGTGGGGAAACAGTCGAACCGTCCTAACCGCACAACGCCCGAGCAAGCCTAGAGAGCAACCAACACGGCGGCGTGATCCTTTATATCAACACTTTGTTCACGGGAAAACCGCAAAGCCTCCTCCTCTGGAGCACATGTCGTCGATGTTGTTCCGGCAACAATGGACGATCACTGCTTTACGTTCGAGCGGGCGGGAGACCAGTGAGGCTTGAAAAGCGGGACGGAATCCTATCAGGGACTTATCGTCATTTATATATTCATCTTTGTGTATCTATACCTATATATATATGTAAGAAGGTCTGCTACCATAAGGCTGGCTAGCGGTTGTACAAGAAGGAACTAGCCAGAGTCGCGTCGTCGTGGCTGTTGGAATCCATTCGCTGCCGGGACTCGCTGCGATCGAAGCGAATTAGATATAGACGTCGACTATCCATCCATAGGGCAGGGCAGCGGCATGCGAAGAGATGTAGGTATGGGGGCTTGGATACGTTTCACGTCTCCACGGTGTAATCCTTCAGCCGCTATACGACAGGATAGGCCGCTAAGAGGTAATAGAGTAGAGCGAATAGGGCAGCCACGGGTCAAGCTAGAGATGCTGAAGCGACATCTGGCTTCGGCTTGTGGTTCGCAATAGACACAAGGGGGGGGGGGGCACCATGCCCGTTATATTATAGGCCGCGATATCCGTACGACGGACACGTACTGTTTATTGCCCTCTCTAGTCAGTCTGTTAGCCATGGCGTTGCGTGCGTGAGTGGGTGCTTGCTATTAATAGCCCTCTTTTTTCTTCTTCTTCTCCTTCTGGCTCGTAGTGCCCGCGCCCCTCTGTTTTGTCGCCACGCGCCACGATCCCAGGTAGGCATCGCTCCCTCCTATTGTTGAAACATCCAGGCCGTAGCGCGAGAGAGGAGAGACATTTGGACGCAGGTGCGCATGGGAAGTTTCAGACGACAGGTGATTTTCTGAGATGATTAAGGTTCGTCGAAATGTAGAGAGCGAGATCAAAAGTGATTTATTAGAACCAAAACCTGCCTGTCCTGTCTGCTGCTGCATGCAGTCTAGGGTGTACATGACGGGAGTGCGGAGAGAAGGGCTTGGCAGTAAATTGGAGGTGATCATCTCATCCATCCAGAAATCCATCCGTCCCAGGTTTTTCTGCCCCTGCAACCAGCTGCGTCATCTTACAGTACGGGACTCTTTTCCCTTTGACTGCCGTGCTCAACCGGACGTGCCTGTTCTCGCTTTTCCCAAACCTCCAATTTACCGTGAGGCACCGTTGAAGTTGGAACGGTCCTGAACACTCAATGCCATGTCATGAAGCTGATTCTAGCGCATACAAATTTGCTGGCTACAGGCCAGCTGGGCCGGGCAAATAGGACTCAGGAGGTATCCGTCAATATTAGTTGCTGGAGCTAGGCCTCCTAAATACATGATGCGAGGAACACGGGGTCGCTAACGCATGGATACCTACACTGTACATCCGGCCAATGCTGCACATCCACACGCGTTTTCCCCAAATCCGGGTACTGGCGATGTAGGCATGTACCCTTGCTCTCGCTACTATGTACTACGACTGCCACCCAGCTCTCGCTGCCACCTGAGGTCGGGCGCGGTGCGGCGAGGCACGACGAAAGAGAGCGAGGTGCGGTTCCATGGGATGGGACGGTCAGGTTAGGTATGCATACCTACTCGATTCGTTAATGCCGCCGTCTCCTCCGCTTCCGCTTGCCCTCATGGCCTTTTTTCTTCTTCTTTTTCACCTTCTACCCTTTTTTTCTCTCTTTCGTTTCGGGGGATTGTTTTGTTGGTGCTAGCGAACGTTTTCCTCGCCTACTTTGACCCAAACATCCCTTACCACCGTCACATTGACTTCTGTGCTCAGATGAGACGCTTTGGACAGGCATACCCTCGCAACCACTCGAAAAGCAACACAACCAGCATAACGCCCGGTGGAGCAAACGTCATCCACCAAAACGTATTGTCCCCGAAACTCTCCACCGACTTGGTAGAGAGGCTTCCCCTAGACCTGACCGTCGGGATTCGGAACGCCCATTGGTGGCTCCTCCGTCCAGCCCGAGTGCCTTGGTCCAGACGGCTCGAGGCGAATTAAAGTTACTGGACTGTCTTCTGTTTTGTTCATCCATCCTTCTCCCGATCAAGGTTTACGCTTTTACGCCTTTGTCTTGTCGCTCATGCAACGATGGCTTCAAGTAAGTCTGCCGCTCGCCCCAAACCTGGGCGCAGTCTTTCTGTCTCTTCTTTCCTCTCCCTCCTCAAGTTCGACAGCGACCCTTCCTCCGATGCAGACAAGCGGGCTGTTTCGAGGTCGTCTGCCAAGAAGGACCCCGAACGCAGCTTCACTCTGCCTATCAACAAAGACGACGCCGTCTTGAGCCGAGTCGTAGAAGCCGATCACCCAGCTGCTGGCGACCAAGCCAGCTCTGAGCCAGCGCTCATGCCTCCCACCAAGACTCGGTCGACGACGAAGCGTAACCGTCTGTCTATGTTCTTCCCCTCACTAATCACTTCCCCCGTAGAGCCAGAACACGGCGAGAACGTCCACCGGAAGCCGATTCCCCCAGACTCGCCCTTGAAAAAAACCAACACCAATCCCTCCTCAACAGTACGCGAACGACCAGCTACGAGCGGGCATATGAAGGACTGGTACTCGTCAGAGAAGACAGACTTCAGGACGAGCGAGACCACCCTGAATGATGGTCACAGCGATCATCAGACGGTCTCCTTGGGTTCCGGCGATTCGACAACGCCAGGAAAGACGAAATTGCAAAAAGCGGACAACCCTGTGCCTCTTCGTCCGGAACAACCGCCACCACCCCCGCCGGGCAGAGTCGACTCGCCAGTGCAATCAACCGAAATGAAGACAAGTACCAAGTTGACTAAACGAAGCCCTAGCGGGCAGCGCTCGCGGCGGAACTCTATGCAAGATGACGCGCATAAACGCTCTTCAAGTTCGCAGGCAGGTGCCAACCTTATGCCTCGACAGCAATCCCCTGGCCCAGATTCTCGGGGAAGAAGGAGCGTCTCGGCGCAACCCCCCGATAGAAGATCGACCCTTGGGGGCACCGCTCCTTCGGTGACTACGCCAACATTGGCCTCTCGACCTGGTTCGAGCCATGGCAGCCAGAGCCCGCAACGAGATGCAGACAAGAGGGGTCGGCTGAGAAAAAGCTGGCTTCCAGGAGGTAGATCCAGATCCAACTCGGTGGACCTGAGGAATGCGAAAGGTGCCTCCGCATGGATCCTTGGCCAGACCAATACCGAATACAACACCGCCATCCTCACGAATGGCGAGAAGGTGCCCGAGCTCTGGAATGAAGCTGGGACCGTCTTGGTCTGTTTGCACACCAAAAGCAGTGGCATCGGCCCGTCTTTCAAGGTGCCCTCTTTTGTGATAGACCATTCTCTCGTCTTTCAGGATATACTCTCGGGCGACCTGGACCTCGAGGGCCCGATCTCACCCACAGGTGGCAATCGTTCCTTCTTAGGTCGGGACAGTCTTTCTGTGGCCGATGCTGCACGCAATAACTCTGTCCAGTCACCACCTCCGGAGGAAGACGACGCAGGAGATGTACGCCTATATGTCCCCAACGTGACTCTGCCCGGCCAAGAACAGAACACTAGTCAACAGGATGTAGATCGATTGGTGGCCATCCGAAACATGTTCGCATTCCTCACTGGACAGCCCTTGGTCTGCACCAAGGCGCAACCCACCTTGTTCGCCGTACTTCTGCGAATCTCGAGCTTACTAAGTGAATTCGAGTTTTGCAATGAAGATGGCTCGACTTTTGGTGCTTCGGTTGAGATGGCTTTCGGCTTCTTCATGGAGCAGATGGCCTTGGCCGATGTGAGACATAGCAGGGAGAAGACCCTGGAGGCGCTTGTCTTGGGAGAACGAATGAGATCATGGGATCTCTTTAGCGAGGCATTTGCTCATGCTGTCGGAAAGTACTCGGCTCTTCGTGACCTGCGGTCCCCATTATGGGAACAGGTGTCAGCCCCCACGCGGCAGAGACTAGAGCGTGCCCATCTAGATCTGGTCAGCCGCCAAGCCAGTGTTAACAACCGCTTAGAGTCGTTCGAGTTCCCATCCCTCTTCTCGGGAACGGCAAACTCAACGTCCATGTCCGAATACAGAAATGTCAAATACGGCGTCTGGAGGAAATCTTTTGGTCGCATGAGGCAATTTGTGCTGAGCTTCTACAAAACCAACTTCGGTAGCTGGCCTCCCAAGGCCCGCAGCAAGAAGAACCCCTTCTCGGAAAGCGGCCTGAATCGGTTGGTCCTTAAGATCTTGTACTCGGACCTCTGCGCACTGTACGACTTGATAGTCGATCGTGAATCGGTAACTCCACGGGTTATCGACCAGACTGTGGATGACGTTGAATCGGATTTAACAAGACCAGAGATGTCGGCTCTCCGAAAGATTCTCACCGAATACGAAACTTCATCGCCTCCTGTACTTCCACCAATACCCTATGACATTCCCAGGGTCCCTGACATGCGATCGATCAAGGAAAACTTCCACGACCTGCCACAAAAAGAGCAAGCAAAGTTGGAAAGAAACCTGCAGAGCTACGAATTCCTCCTGATCCTCAATAAATCCTACGACTTTGAGACATCTGCGCTGAAGATACCGTTCATCAAGGAGTTTATGGAGTGGGAGCAGAAGGAAGCGAAGGGCAAGTCGGTCCCTGAGATGGCGGATCAACGAATTGGATATTGGCTATTCCTCTACGTTGTGATCCAGTCTCTTCCCATGCTCGTCGTCGATGCTCCTGGCCTTCACTTCACCGAGGGCGTCGAGTACTTCCTGTGCCAACCACCAAAGGGTCATCCGCCGTGGATGGGAGATGCACAGGAGGTGCGCAAGAGATGGTACGAGGTTGCAGGCGGTGCAGGATATGTCGAGTTGAGCGCCGATGCGGTCGAGTTCTCGGTCGAGGGTATCTACCACCGAAGCCACTGTTGGCTCGCAGCGAAACAATGGGAGACGAATGCTGCAGCACTGCCCCCGCCCCCGGAGGATGGTCTTTCGCCACTCCAGGCACCTCAATCCGTTTTCGAGGACCTAGACCCCCCAATTCGGGCAACCTGCCAGGTCGCAGCGAGTCTCCTCACCTGATGGCCCCTTCGCCCCAACTGCGGCCAAGATCTCACTCGCCAGCGGGCAGACCTGGGTACCGGTCCAGCGTTGCCCTCGGACTTGAGCCTGTGCCCATGCCAGCCAGCGGACACTCGAGTGATCACCGGACCTCCAGGATATTCAGTGCCGGGGATTCGCCGGCGGGGGGTAGACCGGTCAGCATGATGATGCTGAACCGAAGCAGATCCTCGGGCAATCTTAACGGCATGGCCGGATCTCCTACTCTCGCGTCGCCAGACCGACAGAACTCGCAGAGCGGAAGCACGTTTGATGATATCCTCAAGGACATGGACAACAAACCCAAGAAAAAGAAGACGTTCTTCGGATAAGGGAAACAGATACAACTGGAACAGAATCTTGGATATTTGGGGGATTAAATTTTTCTTTATTCATATTGTACCACATATAGCGGATGGAGCGTTGTTGCATAGTCACCATTCGGCATTGGTGATCTAATAGAATACATGCATTTGCTTTGTTTTTAATCCGTATCCTCCCCCCCTCCCCCTCTCTCTTCCTACCTAACGTGATCAGCTCTGCTTCCATCACTATCGTAGACGACTTCATTATCTTTGTGCAAAGATCGGTCAATACTAGAGCCATCTGTCACATATCATTTCGCCTTCAGCACCGGGGCGGGGGTAAGGGACAAGAGGTTTGCAAGGCTTGTTGCTTTTTTTTTGGCTTTTTCTTTGCTTTTTTTTCTGTACTGGCTGTCGCTAATCAAGGCAGCGCACCAATTGTCTGCTTCGTGGGGTTAGTACTACCATAATAGTTCTTCTGGTCTGGAGGAAGCGGTTTGTGGAATACGTCTCCCACGTATTTGTGGAATTTGCGAAGAAGATTGCGACGAAGATGCCCAGGTAGGTAGTTTCTAATAAAGAATTGACTTTGGATTGCATCTCAAGTATTTCTACATACACAGAGCCTCGAGTCATGTGGTGTATTGGATGATAAACAACCGCTGCCATGCCATGTTGATGTTACCGTCCCAAGTGCCTGGCCGGTTCCAGCCAGTCAGAATGTGTGTTTCCTCGCTCGATTATTCGTTCACAGATGCCTAGACTGATCTGGGGAGAGATCGAGTGAGCAGCCGACAGGCCTCCAGGGCCAATGATCTGGGCTGCTGGAGGACCAACAGTGGTAGGTTTGGCTGTTCCAGGACTAAGTCTCTAACTCAGTGGCGTCCCGTGCAAGGTGCACCTGTCCCTGTCTCGCCTGGCCGCCTAACATGCTGCGTCCCGCTTAACGTTTTCCAGCCCAGGTTTTTGGGACAGCGCCATCGAACGAAAAAGTCCCGTTCGACTTCACAACTTCCAAAGTGCCAACTTCTCACTTCTATGATATATATATATCTATATATCTATCGACAGTATACACGTGCATCATCTCTCTTCTCGTGCCCACGGCTTTTTCTCGGATGTCCCCTTCGAAACGCGCTCGAATCAGTACAAGAGCTCAGCTGCGCGCGCGTTTCGTTCCCCCGCCTGTCTTGACGTTACCTCTGCCGATTTAGTAAACAGGAACCACGGCAACCAAGGAACACCCCGCCGTCCGATCTTGCCTGCCATCGAAATAGTTGCCTGCAACACGCAACCTACCTCACCGCGTCGGGCGCCTTTCATCCCTCTTCTTCTACATAGCCGCCACTGTATTGCTCCGGGCTGGTTTCCAGTACCCACTTCCAACATCATTGCTTCAGTCGCTTATACACCGGCTGCTCGACCTTGACCTCTTGCAGTCGGTGACTACAACACCGGCGGTTTGGCTCTTCTTTGCTTCCATCGGTAGGCTTAGGCGCGCTGGCGAGCTCAGTCGCGCCTGTTTGCGACTCCTGCCCAATGGATGACTCGGTAGAAGATTCGCAGGCTACTCAACAAGGTGCGAACTGAATTCCCCACTGCGTCGCATTGCGTCGCATTCCCCCGACTGATTGTCTAATCCTTCCTTCCGTAGCGACGCAGACTGCACTCGATCCGAGGCGGCTGGGGAAGCAAAACTTGGGCTTCTCTGACGAAGACATATCCGACATCGTCTGCCTCCTTTATCCGAACTCCGAAAATGCGAGCCGCGAAATTCAAGAGGATAGCCGACTCGCCAGAGTTCAGCCCGCACATCACGGGCCGGTACGCTGCCGATGCGATCGACTCGGATCTGTATCGCGAAGATGGCGCCCGCCAATTCGGCCCGCACCCGGGGTCTGGGCGATCATGCGATCGTCCTAAAGCTCTCCTCCACTGTCAAAAGTCCACATCTGGGCTTCACCTTCGGTCGCAACCAAACACGGTGTGATATATGCTTCACCCACGATCCCCACCGGAGGCTCAGCAATATCCATTTTCGAATCTATATAAACAAGTATGGTGTTGTACTACTCGAAGATCAATCCACGAATGGAACTATTGTCGATGACGTTCTGCTGAAGAAGAAGAATGCCGAGGACGGCTCAGGCGCAGTTAGACGGACGCTGGAGAGCGGTTCGACCGTGAAAATCTTCATGCACCAAAACAACGACGACTTGCAGTTTATTGTCCGAGTGCCTCGCCGCGATGATCACCTCGAGGCGCAGTTTCAGCAAAACCTCAACAATTATCTGAGGAGACTACAAAGTCAGGATCCGGACCGTACAATTATAGCTCCCAACACTGCTCACGGTGTAAGTCGTTCTCGTAGTGGCCCCTGATACTGCATTCCAGTCCTCTTGCTAAACCAACAGCTAGGCCAAGCTGATGCCGCCGCCCCATCAAAGGCGTCAACAACGAAGCCCAATCGATGAGACGACTCAGCTCAACACGGAGCGCTTTCCACGGGAATGGCGTGGTGGTGATAAATACAGCCGTGTTGGCGTCATCGGCAAAGGCGCTTTTGCGACTGTGTACAAAGTCACTTCAAAATACAACGGTCTGCCGTACGCTGCGAAAGAGCTTGACAAGCGTAAGTTCATGAAGAACGGTATTTTAGATCAAAAAGTCGAAAACGAGATGAAAATCATGCAACGAGTACACCATGTAAGTCATGCCACTCCTGCCCGTTTCCGTGCCAGCGCGTTGACTGTAATCAGCCAAACATTGTGCAATATATCGAACATTTCGACTGGGACACCCACCAATTCTTCATCGTCATGGAATATGTTCCTGGGGTGATCTCGGCAAACTGGTCCAGGAGAACAACGCCATCACAGAGCCCTACGTTAAGATCATGGCGAGGCAGCTGATTGACGCCGTGGGCTACCTACATGACAACAGAATTACGCATCGCGACGTCAAACCAGACAACATCTTGATAGAGTCAACAAACCCGGAGCTCATCGTCAAACTGACCGATTTCGGCTTATCAAAGATGATCGACACCGAGCAGACGTTCTTGAAGACATTCTGTGGCACTCTGCTCTATTGTGCCCCTGAGGTCTATTCCGAGTACAGCACATACGACGAGCATGGCCGTAGGATACATCGTAAGGACCGGAAGCCCATGAATAGGGAACGCTACGACCATGCGGTGGACATTTGGTCCCTCGGAGGGGTGTTGTTCTACGCCATAACAGGAGCGCCCCCTTTCCCGGTGAAGAATGGTATCAGCTACACCGAGCTGCTGCATCACATCATGACTCGCCCCCTAGATACAAGGCCGTTAATACAGCAGAACGTCTCCGCCGAGGGTATTGATTTCTTGCAGAGGATGATCGATCGGCGCCCCGAGACCCGTGCTACCATTGCGGAGCTCAAAGCCCACCCCTGGCTCAATGAAGCTGCCGGCGAGTCCTTCGATGAAATTTCTGATGACGGACTTGAGCAGGGTGCCTCTCAGTTGAGCCTGCACGATGGGCAACACAACATAGGATTTGCCGAAGCTAGTGCGTTGCTTGAACCCCTCCCGGACTTCTCGATGGAGGAACTCGAAGAAGATAAAGAAAACTACACATTCGAGGATAATCAGGCCGCCGCCGCACAACTCTGGGGCGAAGTGAACAACTCGGCATTCGGAAGCACGGGCGCTGTTCACGAGTCGAGGCTGAATCTCCCACTGTCCGGAGTCAGTGCGGGGGAGACCGAAATCATAGCGGCCACCGAGATCTTAGACAGCTTTGAATCCGAGGACTTTTCCACACCACGACAACCAAAGGCATCCCAACCTCGCGGCCTTTTGTCATCCGACGACTCGCTATCAACTGGCAACTCCCGCAGCATGGCGTTAGGCGCCGGATCCCAGAGCCTAGGAGGTGCAGAGTCTATCCTGGAGAATCTGAACATGAAGTCCTTGGCCCGGACCGAAACGAGCTTGCGGAACGAAGGCGGCGATCTGAACACGAGCAAGAGAAAGCCAGGATACGATAATAGTGATGAATTCGACCGTCCAAGCACTGCCCTCAGACCGTCTTTCAAGAGGATAAAGTCGAGAGAGGATGATGACTCGGATGAAGATGCAGTCGCGGACGAGCTGAGTTTGTTTGCCAGCGTTCCTCCTATCATTAGAAGTGAATCGGGGCGGCAAATGGACTATCCTCTCCACAAGACAACCTTCTGGGACAGTGCCGACAGACAGACATGGCACCTTGACTACCCGGAAATGACTCATTTGCAATACGCGGCCTTCACGGAGGCTGTCCAGAAAAGGAAAGAAGAATTTAACCCAGGAAAGTCTCCTCTTTGGGACCTCGCTATGAGATACTTCCCACCGAAACGCAACAAGCCTTTGGGCTCGACGATAGCTCCTCAAGAGACGCAACGTGCGCTCCTCCGGCGCGATAGCCGATCCCTCGGTCGGTTCAGAGACTGGGACGCGCCTCAGACAGATCCACTTGCTCTAGACGACGAGCTAGCCTCGATACCAGATACGCTCCCTCCCGACAGTCAGCTGTTGAACGCAACGCGCGAAGTTGAAACGCGTCGCAAGACAGTCGCCAGATTTGTTTCAACGCCAAAATCGGGGCCGATGCCAGGCTCGTTGATAGGTGGTATAAGCCTCTCAATGGAGGATCCAATCATGTCCTGGGGTAGAGAGCGCGACAACACCGTTGTGTACCAGTATCCATTGGAGTCGAAAGTGCCCAAGTATGCTTTCAGAGTGATGCTATGGAGGGAAGGCTACACTGGGTCTTCCAACGACTTCCGACCTTGGGAGCGTAGCCGCTCGGCTGGTAGCGCAACGTTGCGCGCTTCCCCCGAGCCCGAATCTTTTGCTTTTTACATTTCCACCAAGGCGACCAACGGCTTGCGCATCAACAACAATCCACTGCAGCCGAATGAGCCGAAGAGCCCCAAGGCTCCTTCCAAGTATTGGATGAAGCTACATCATGGCGATACCATTGTTTTCTGGGGCACTGACGACATCCACAACCAAGCGAAGCTTGATTTCGAGTGCTATTGGGGTGGCTCGTCTACGTGGCGCCCTGCCGACGAACCACCAACGTGTGTGCCTGACGGAGTTGCTCGCAAGCTTGATAGCGCGTGGGCTCGAGCAGAGAAAAGTCTACATGCCGACCGGATGAGGGCGGAAGCTGATGCCGACCACGAAGGTCGCATGCGGGATGTCTCACGGGAACAAGAGCGCAGCAAGCTGTTCGAGAAGAAGCGTGCCGAGGCGGTCCGAGTTCTGACTTTGCGTGCCAGCAGACAGCCTTCCCCTCTTGGCCCGTCTCCTTTTGGGAGGGCCATCCCAAGATATCGACAAAACAGCCCAGCTGTCCACAGCAATGTCTAGATTCCACTGCCATATTTATCGGTTGCTTTACCCTTGGGCCCTGTTCCTTTCCCTTATTATTCATGGGCATACATCTACATAATCTACTTACTAATCGGCGATCTGTACAATGGGGGGGAAGGGGAGATACGTTGCAGCGGGTGGCGTTTTCTGTGCTCTGTCGGCTTTAACCAAAAGAACGATCTTGCCGTCTTGGAGAATCCGGAATGGGGCTTGAGAGCACAGCCTAGATGTTCGGAACAAACATCATGTCGTGATTTTACACAATTGCTGGCATGAGCGCGCACTATACAATAAAGTACGGGGATGCAATCTGGGAATAAATGGGTAGAAAAACCACTTCATCAAAACTCAACCAGCTAGGTAGCTACGAAAGTAAATATATCTATTACTCTTTACTAAGGTGGAAGAAGACGAAACTGCGACTTATGTCTTTCATGGCTTGTAATAAGTAAGGTATTCATTCGTTTTGTGATGCTTTCTTGCAAAAAGAGGGAAAGGTTGAACAGGGCATGAGGAGGGGCGAAAAGGAATATGCCCTTTGCGATAGGAAAGTCGCAACTTCCTATTTATATTTATTAAGAAATAAAAAGAAAAAAGAGACCAAAAAAGAGAATCGAATCAGTAGTAACTTACCCAAAAAGAGATGTTGCCCACTACTGGAATCGAACCAGTGATCTCATCATGTCTGTCGGTCAGAAATCGACATACTAGTGATGCGCTTTACCACTAAGCCAAGCGGGCTTTAACGTGAAGATCCACGGTTCCGGTGAGAAGACTCGCCACTACAAGATCCTAACTAGGACAGCGGGTCTCGAGGAGGACTGGGTGTGGGGGTGGTGATCCGGATAGGCTGGCGACTGGCGGGCGGCTGGTGAGCCAATAGCGGAAGCAGTCTTCTTTCTCCGTGCCTTTCCCAGCGGCCCGTCAGCTGATATCATTCATACATTAGGGATCATTTGGGCAAGATTAGGAAGGATTGATTCCCTTGAAGAGTAATTGATACACTCTTCTAGTTCGTTCTTCACCTGATATCAAGCCCCCTTCGAAATATGAGGCAAACGCCGGACGTGATGGAGCAAGCATGACATGCAACAGAATTGGTGTGTCACAAGTTTGACGTCACCTGCAATTCCAGGCCGTTTACCCCAAAGATGTTTGGTCATGGGTGTAAGCCACTGGAGCAGGCTACATTAATAGAATTGAATGATGGCTGCTGGCTCATACCAAGGAGGTAGGTAGTCTCAACTATTGGAAATCAACTCGTCGCCTTTTTTCTTCCCTCTCTATCCTCTTGATAGTATCGAAACCATGTCATCCAGCGCCAACACCTCCACTGTCCGCGCCCTCCAGGCCACCAATGCCGCGGTGCTTACCACGACGGCGGGCCTCAACCTCGGCCTCTCCTTCTTCGTGATTCCGCGCCTCCTCGAGTCGCCCACGCCGCTCATGCTGCGCCAGTGGGGCCGCATGTTCGCCGTCACCTCGCCCCTCTTGCCGCCAGCCATGATGGTCCCGGGTCTCGTCCACGCGGCCCTGGCGTATTACACCGTCGCCACCACCCGGGGTCCGCAGAAGGGCGCCGTCGGCAACGCGGTCGCGGCGCTGCTGGCGCTGAGCGTCATGCCCTGGACCCTCGGGCTGATGGTGCCGATCAACGAGAAGCTGCTGCGGAAGGTCGACGAGGTCCAGAGTCTGGGCGCGGGTGCGGAGAAGGAGGTGGAGGCGAGGGAAGTCGGGGCCCGGGAGGAGGAGACGGCGCATGCGCTGGTCGATCGCTGGGCGCTGTTGAACCTTTATCGTGGTAGTGCGGTGCTGGTTTCTGGCTGCTTGGGGCTGTATGCTGCGGTCTTTTAGCCAGAAGGAGGGGCCGGTCTATGGCGATTGAATATCTTGAACATCCCGAGTAAGGGCAATGCTACTTCGACGTAACAGCGTCCACCTTCTCAATAGCTGTTTCTTCATTGTTCATCTTCATTGTTCAAGTGGATAGACCTATTCATTATAGTCCCTGGCTTACTGTTCTTTATCGGGTAGCAGCAACATTATAGCTATATATTGAAGATCACCAGGATACTTACTTAGGTGACCTTGCCATATGGAGTGTTGTCCCTTTTTATTACATAACTAGACAAGTTATAGTTTAGATCCCGCACTTGATTCTATACCTGGAATATATATTCCTAGGTAGGTATACACATGTGTATACCTTTCAATTGCATGCCAAGGTAAGAGCCAGTGTAGATGTACAGGTAGATGGCCGGTCGGCACTTATCGGGCTACTCCCCCACCTCCCCTGCCAAAGACCTACTAACCTGAAGACCCCTGTTTCCGCTACTGCGATGCGCCTATGAGAGCGGTTTGTGACGCGCGGAAAGCTGATCCACCCTCTAGAAGAAGCGTCCCAAGCTCCCAACCAAGCTGGAAGCAACATAGCTGTCCTCAATTGGAATTCAATTCACACGTCAAGTCGACTCGATTTTGAATCCACTTGGCCCGACCTCACCCAAACACCCACGAAACAACACCCATCTACTTCAGCAACGGTCCAAGCCCTGGTTGCCTCGACTTCCATGATCACCACAACTCCCTAATCGCTTTTTTGTCCGAAGGGAACAGACAGCTGCGATAGATCAAAATCATGGCTGTCGCATCCGCCTCTGACCCCAGCCCGATGCAGGTGCTGGCTGACTTTGGCAAGAGCAAGAGTCTACGCACTCTGCTGAGGGTCCTCATTCTCTGCTTCATTGCCGGCGCTGCTGTTTCCAGCCGTCTGTTTTCCGTCATTCGTAGGTCAAGCCCTGCTTGCGTGTGTAGATGACCGTTTGCTAACCAACAACCACCCGTCATTCTAGGCTTCGAGAGTATCATCCACGAGTGTCAGTTCAAACCGTTCCTCCCACCCATATCGTATCGAGGAGCTTCACGACGTCTCCCCCAATGCCGACGTACGATTGCTGACCTTATAGACAGTCGATCCGTGGTTCAACTTCCGAGCAACAAAGTATTTGATCGCCAATGGATTCTATGATTTCTGGGATTGGTTCGATGACCGAACATGGCACCCTCTGGGCCGAGTCACCGGAGGAACGCTGTACCCCGGCCTGATGGTCACCAGCGGTGCCATCTACCACGCCCTCCGAGCCCTGACTATTCCCGTCGACATCAGAAACATTTGTGTCTTGTTGGCCCCTGCCTTCTCCGGCTTGACTGCCTTCGCCGCCTACCTCTTGACCAATGAGATGACCACCAACACCTCGGCTGGTCTGTTGGCTGCTGCCTTCATGGGAATCACCCCCGGTTACATCTCGAGATCCGTCGCTGGTTCGTACGATAACGAGGCCATTGCCATCTTCCTTCTGGTCTTCACCTTTTACTTGTGGATCAAGGCCCTGAAGCTTGGTTCCGTCCTGTGGGGAGCTCTGTGTGCTCTCTTCTACGGCTACATGGTGGCCTCGTGGGGTGGTTATGCGTTCATCACCTGCCTGGTGCCCCTTCACTCATTTGTGCTCATCTGCATGGGCCGATACAGCACTAGACTCTACGTCTCCTATACCACTTGGTATGCTCTGGGTACCTTGGCCAGCATGCAGATTCCCTTCGTCGGTTTCTTACCTGTTCGCACTAGCGAGCATATGCCTGCTCTCGGTGAGTACCTTTGGCGCACAGCAAAGTATATCCAAAATCCCCGCTAATCATGTCCCCAGGTATCTTCGGCTTCCTTCAGCTGGTTGCCTTCATTTACTATATTCGATCAGCTCTCTCAGGGGCCCAGTTCAAGGCATTCTTGTTCGTTGGCCTGGGTGCAGTCTTCGGGCTTGCGCTGTTGGCCCTTGTCGCCATGACTTCGGCCGGCTACATCGCCCCCTGGTCCGGCCGGTTTTATTCGCTGTGGGACACTGGTTACGCCAAGATCCATATCCCCATTATTGCCTCGGTGTCGGAGCATCAGCCTACAGCCTGGCCGGCCTTCTTCTTTGACCTGAACATGTTGATCTGGTTGTTCCCTGCCGGTGTTTATCTGTGCTTCCAAGACCTCAAGGATGAGCATGTCTTCGTTGTAGTCTATGCCCTGTTCGGAAGCTACTTCGCCGGTGTCATGGTTCGACTTATGCTGACTCTCACCCCGATTGTATGTGTTGCCGCTGCCATGGCCTCGTCGCAGCTTCTCAGCACTTTCCTGTCGGTCAAGTCCCCCAAGGTTAAGGATCCTGCACAGGAGGATGTTACAGATAGTTTGTCCAAGAAGACCAAGCAGAACGCCGGCGGCAGTCTCCGCAGCGCAAATTCGCCCTACGTCGGTGTCTACAGCTTCTTGTCCAAGGGCTTGGTGTCAGGTATCATGACCATCTACCTCCTCCTCTTCGTGCTTCACTGCACATGGGTTACATCCAACGCCTACTCATCTCCCTCTGTCGTTCTCGCCAGCAGAATGCCTGACGGTAGCCAGCATATCATTGATGATTACCGCGAGGCCTACCAATGGCTCCGCCAGAACACCAAGGAGGATGCCAAGATCATGTCGTGGTGGGACTACGGCTACCAGATTGGTGGTATGGCTGACCGCCCTACGTTGGTCGACAACAACACCTGGAACAACACCCACATCGCCACTGTTGGTAAGGCCATGAGCTCCAGCGAGGAGGTCAGCTACCCTATCATGCGTCAACACGAAGTCGACTACGTCTTGGTTGTCTTTGGAGGTTTGCTGGGATACTCCGGAGATGATATCAACAAGTTCTTGTGGATGGTGCGAATTGCCGAGGGCATCTGGCCCGACGAGGTCAGCGAGCGAAAGTTCTTCACTCCCCGTGGCGAATACCGTGTTGACGGTGAGGCCACCGAGACCATGAAGAACAGCTTGATGTAAGTTTTCCCCGTTCACCGAGTTGCAAAGGCAGTTGACTGATAATCATGAATAGGTACAAGATGTCCTACTACAACTACCACACCTTGTTCCCTCCGGGACAGGCCCAGGACCGTGTCCGTGGCGTTCGTCTCCCCGATACCGGGCCCGTGCTCAACACTCTGGATGAGGCTTTCACCAGTGAGAACTGGATCATCCGTATTTACAAGGTCAAAGATCTCGACAATGTCGGTCGTGACCATGCTGCTGCCGCCTCGTTTGACCGAGGCCACAAGAAGAAGAAGGCCACTAAGAAGCGAGGCCCGAGGGCGTTGAGAGTGGACTAGGTGACCTATACATACTAAAAGCGGTAATGAGCACTGCAAAAATTAAACCTCTTATGTTATATATGGCATCCCTGGGCTGTTTACTGAGTTAAGAGAACAAATGACCAATGAGAAAGGCATTTGTATGTAATATTTATCAAACAAAATCAAGGTGCAAAAAAAAAATATTATTCTCTTGATAACGTGCTACCTCTCTTGCCTGCTGCTGGTGGTGTAGTGTCCGTCATGCTACCCGTGTGTGCTCGTGGGCTCGGTGTGTCGTACTTACCTAGAGCTTCATTGTTCCCCCCTTTCCATAAGGTGGTGCCTGCCTGGTCTCTATTCTTCGGGCGAAATCCCTTCACTGGGCCTTGTCTATAGTTGGATTGTTCCCAATCCATGGACTCTTTGCTGGCCTAACTGGATTTCTCCAGAAGTCGATTGTACATTGACGATCCCTTGCCCTAAATACTCACAATGGCGGGCAGCAGAATCGGCGACAGTGAAGTCAACTATCATCAACCCACGTCCCGCAACAGAACAATCGCTGATGGTTCTGCGAATATTCAATCCGTCAAAGGTAATGACACCGTACTTTGGTTTTGTGGGTTCTCTGCTCCATGTGACCTTTTTTTGTCAATGAAGCTTGTATTCACTCATGCTGCATTTTACCTTGCGTTCACTCTACACTGCTTTTCCTACATCTCCTCCCCAGTTCTGACCTGACTTCTTGATCCTTCCCACCTTCTTTCCACCACCATCCAGCTAATCGCCTACAACCCTTCACAGCTTGACCAAGACACTCGAGGTCTTGGTTCGTTCCTCACTTGTTCGACCAGTAACTCGGCAGCACCTGCTACAACTTCCGTCCTTCACCACCCTTTCGTTTCCTTCTACGTGCCCACACCACCTTCCAGAACTTTGTTCCAGAACTTTGATCAGCATACACGAGAAAAGCAGCAAGAGCAAGAGCATCTCGGCGTGAGGCATGTGGAAGTCTCTCAAGGCCCTTGGTGCCACCAGGTAAGTCACTTTCCTTCTCGTTGTCCGACTTCATGTTCCATCTGCCTTGGCCTGTCGTCCCTCAAGACTTGGTTCTTCCGTCCCATAGCAGCTACTCCCTCTTCCGTCGCATGTGTATTCCGTCACAAGTTGCTTCCGTCGCAAGCCTGTTCGTCGCAAGCTACTTCCGTCGCATCTTTTCCTTGTCGCAAGTTGGTCTCTTCGTCGCAAGTCTCTTCGTCACAAGTTGCCTCCGTCACACATTTTCCCCGTCCCAGGTTCTTCCGTCGCATAGTAGTTACCTGCTTCCGTTCCATACTTTCACAGGACCAACATTCTAGCCCACCTCCTTGGACTACAACCTACTTCACATCATCTCTAGCCTGTCGAGAATGGTACAAGTGCCTTAGAAGAATGCCACTGACAATCAATGTTCATATCTACAGCACTCAAGGCCATGTTGACAGCCAGGCATCGCTAGGCGCCGGTGAGGGCTATCTCCCCGATAATTCGTCGTATGAGACCAAGACAAAGTCGGGAAAGTCTGCTACCCGCAAGAAGAACAAAGAGCTATTGCAGAAACATGGCTTCGATGTCCTAGGCCAGAGCTTTGGCATCCCATCCAGAGTCGATTATGAGAGGGAGGTACTTGGGGACATCCCTGCCGGACAGACTGCTCGTCGTCGCTCCCTTTCGGTTTCAACATCTGACCAGGATATCGAGATTTACCTTGACAACGACTCGTCCCCTCAAGCCAAGTTGAAACCAGCCCATCGTAAGAGGGTTAGTCCTCCCCCCTCGTCCGAGAAGCGAGTCCGCCGCAAGTCTGGACAGACAGCAATGCACTCTGCGAACTTCCAGTTACCGACAAGCAACACAAAGCAGGGACATCGTCAGCGTCCGCGTTCCATGTCACAGTCAACCACGTCCTCGAGTGCAAAAGACAGCCGCAAGCAGATGGTTATGTACAAGTCGGACGATGACGATGAAGACACAGACTCAGAGACCACCCAATCCTCGACGTCTTTCTATCTCCCGCCGCCTCCGCCTCCCCCAACATACAGCGACAGGCCCACCCGGCATACTATCCCACGCACCCAACAATGGCTGGCTATATGCCTGTTGTCTACCCCATGGCCGGCAATGGATACGGCACGGCTCAATATCCGGCTGCTACCCCGTTTCCAGGATTCTATTATACTCAGCACCTTCCTCAATGCCCCCAGGCTGCTGGCTCCAACATGTATCCGCATGGATTTGCGATGAACCAGCCCGGCTCACTGCCAGTACCTTCGCAACTCCTGCAGCATCAGCTTGGGAACACAGCGCCTTATAATCCACCCATGACAAATTTCCCTACAGGCCTAGTTCCTCCGCCGCCGCCCCCCCTCCTCCCCGATTGATCGAGCGGAGATCGCTCCACGTGGCGACGTTCAGGCCAACGCCGATATTGACAAAGCAGTATCCGGTAGAGGAGATGAGCCAGCTGATGACAACAACCCGAGTAGCAGTCATCAGAAAGATGGACCGTCTTTGGAGCGCAGTCCGAAGCAGTCTGTGGAACTGAAGAGCAAGTCGCTGGCAGAGGACTCCGAGAAACACCAGGGAAAATCGACGGCAGCACAAGATGATGAGGAACCTTCTGGTTTCCCATATAAGCATGTATGTGCCGGATGTGGCAAGCCGAGATCCAATGGATACCATATGACGCATCGTCTGAAGAAAGACGAACCCGCCGAGCCTGATTATTGCCGGCGGTGTGTTGCTGCTGCTGCATTCACAGACTCCGAGGCACCTTCTATGGACGGGCATAGCCAACTCTTTACCCCACATGTTAGTATTTCTGTCGTTCTGTCATTATCAGGTATTCGACTGACTTGTCCCTAGGGCCCTCTCGCGTCAAGCCGAAGCAGTGGCGCAGAGTCGCAGATCAGGAAGGGTTATTATGTCTTCGATGATCGAAGCCGTCGACACAAGTTGCACGATAAACCCAGAAGGCGGAGTTTTCTCAAATCCTTCATGCGTGCCTCAACACGCCATACGCTCAGCAGCGAGACCAGATCTATATCCTCTGCCGAGGAAGGAAGTTCGCGAGCTCTTTCGTCTATGCCAGGATGCAAAGTTCGTCGCGAACCCTCGCTTGTATCTGCAGAGCATTCGTTCCACCGGGGGAAGATCGCAACACCAGCCACCCACACATCGGTTAGCACACAGCATACCAAGGGCGGTTCATGTAAATCCCATCTTGCTACAATGCAGCTATCGGATGCTCGCCCTGACTATAAGGACGCCAAGGAGAAGAATTCTAGATCCCGGAAGCTTCATAAATTTAGAGTTGAGCAGACCACTGCATCAGTCGCAGGCAATGGATTGGCAGTACCAGCTCGTAAGAGTAATAGGTACAAGCAACCAACAGTACGCAACGAAGCTTCAGAACTTGCCAACAGAGCTTTGGACTCCAGCGCGCTTGATGACAACCACACCGACATCCTTATACAGTCATATGAGGATCTACCTGGTATTCCATTTCGCGCCCCTAACGAGCGGTCTGAATTCTCCGACATTACTTCGCCGGCGCAAGCCCCTATCGACACAAAGCGGAGCACCCGAAGCCAGGATAAGACTATGTTTACCAAGCTGACATCCTCTCTTCCGAACGAGGAGGCAAATCCGTTTGGCGAGTACGACTCATCACCCAGAGACCCTACCAACTGGTTTGGCTCTGTCCCCGTACGCCAACCGACCCGGCCTCATCGATCCACGCCGCCTATCCCCACATTGTGAATGATTCGTGGGGGTATGAGCAGAGCCACTTCGAGAGGGTGGCTGAGGAGCTGGCCGAAGAGGATCTCATGCGTGCCGGTAAGCGCTCGGGACTTTTCACTTCGTCCCGAGATAGTTCAACGGCATCGAGCAACCCGTTCTTCAGTAACCTGACACCGAGTTTGATCTCTATAGAATCCTGCCCTTCGGACGAAGAACGCACCGATGGCAACGACAACTACGAGATGGCTGCAGGAGGTGGATCTGACGGGGAAGAAGATGACACTGTTACGAGCAAGAAAAGCCCCAAGCAACTCGGTAAGCATGTTTCAAACCCCAAGCATGCATTCTCGAGGTACATCTCATACTGACGACTTTTTAGAATTTTCTAGCTCAGAAGACCGCATTCGCAAGACTGCAAGCTGCAACAGATACCCCGATGATAGACATGCCAATGTCAAGACCACCGGATATCACATGCCGGATGCAGGAAATATGTACAACAACCACGACATGGACTCAACCATCTCGAGTCACTCGTCTGACTTTCGACCGCCCGCGGATGGCTCGTCTCTCCTTGCCCACACCGGACATTCGATGGACGACATCCCCTTTTCGGGCACACGAGCTCCCCGTCGCCGAACCCGCCGCTTTGGTGGTCTTTTGCGACCCTAATTTGGCACCTTGCATTCGATTTCACGTGTTTCTCTCTTGCCGATACACCGCATTGCGCTGGCGTTTTCTCTCCATACCTTTGCATGCTGCATTTGCACACGAGCTTCTGCATTGAATCGATGTACTATTACTACAGAAAAGCCTTTTTGCCGATATGTCTCCACGACTAGACCGGATGGCTTGTTGGACTGTCTGAACCAAGTCCCTACTCCCTGGCTGTTTCGTCTTTCGGAACAAGCCATGTGTAAAGGAGACGATGGTCATGCACAAATTTTGTTTTTGAGCTGCCCGAACACAGAAACCGAGAGAAAAGACCGAGAAAAAACACACACACCAAAATTACAGGGGCGTTTTTGAGGAAAGAAAGTGTCAAGGATATCAACGTACACATGTTTAGTACATACTAGCATACCGGTTTCCAGGATGACGAGGGACAAGATCCGGATAAACCAGCAGCAGTAGGCCACATATCTGCCTGCCTGCCTCTCCCGATGGCGGTATATATCCCACAACCATACACTCTACTGAATGAATACCTTACCCCCTCCCCTGATACCCGGACTGGAATACCCCCTGGTGTACCCAGCAAAAGAAGACACCGGACATTACATAGTTATGTAGGACCAATACAACGTCTCTTCTCATCACTACCTCTCCCGAGCGTTATTTTGTCATAAAGTGCTTGTTCGTATTGGTTAGTACATTCATGTCAACTGTACTACTTATGTATAGGCGAGGTTTAGGCTCCGGCACCCTCGGGGATCTAGTAATTGTCGTATTACACATGTACACAAGAACCTAAGGAAAATCTATGAGGCTTGTTATCTTTTTGAGACCGTCGTCATCATACACGCCCCGATCCGCCGAGGCAAGACCACTACAGCCAGCACCTGCAGGGGGCATTGCCAGGGTATCACGTAGGTTGTCTTGCTGCTATAGTAGCTTCTGCTCCAGTGTCATACACTCCCACACATGGACGAGACTCTTTCTTCTACTCGAATGGCCCTCCTTGTTTCCCTGGTTCCTCTTGGGATTGGGCGAGCTCTATGCCAGGTCCACCCACTTGCTTCGGTCTCCGCTCCGTCACATTACAGTCCATCATCTGGCCAAAAGTCGAGGTAATCGATCATGAATCAATCGGATTATGCGGTCTGCTTGTCCAGAGCGGTGAGGTAGGCCTCGAGGTCGAACTTGGGGTCCATAGGGTCTTGTTTCACTGTGTCGCCTCAAGTCAGCATCTCTTTATTTGCTTGCACAAACCACACACGCCGGAATTCGATCTGAGAAAGGCAAGAACATACGAGGGCTCTTCTCGCTAGACGGGGCCTTGGGGTTCTTGGACTCGGCATACTGGGCGCGAGCCTGCTCTATTAATTGTTGCTTGTGCGCCCATTCCTTCTGTGCGGCGGCGGCCTTTTGCGAGGCGGTAATGGATCGCTGGTGGCTGAAGCCATAGAAGACACCGAAAGCGAGAGCCGAGTACCGAAGCACCTGAGCAGAAAATATTTGTTAGCATATCCCGTCGTCTTCGCTGTTCTGTCCAGTTGCGCCGTTTCCGGGGTGAGATCGAGATAGGTCCGAGATAGGCGCATGAAGGAGCCGGGGTTTTGAGAAGGAAGAGAATGGGTTCTCTGGTTGTATAACCCGCTCTTCAAGTTTCGCTGCCATCTCCAAGCCCAGAGACGACGGAGGGGGGGGGGGGGTGAAGGAGCAGGAAGCAGAATCTGGCCAACGTACGTTAACTCCCGAAGAGGCAGACATGTTTGCTGATCGATTGGACGGCTGGCGGATGAAGGAGAGAAATCGAAGAGGAAACCGCAGCAAGCGCGAAGGCGATTGAGAGCCAATTGACGAGAGTGGGAGGAGGGAGAAGTTGAATTGATGTTGATGTCAAGGAATATGGAGAGCGACGGCCAACTTGCTGGAGCTCAGTCAGTCTCGATCAAATCAATCCAATCCTGTCGAGCCGGGAGATTTCGCACGGCAAAACTTTGGCTACGTACGGAAGTGGAAGTACCCAAGTACAGTCAGTTAATTACTCTAGATGCATAACTGTGCTTTATGCATTTGATAGCGCTTATGCAACCCGCCAATTATGTAACCTTAGGCAGGTTAGTAGTGCAAGGAACAAAAGAGAGAGATGCACGCCTGCACGCCTGCACGCCCGCACGCCCACGCAAGGGAGACGGACAAGGCACGCAGACAAGCTGGCAAGGTACAAGGGACGACAACCCTGCTAACACCAACGTGCATTTCATTTGACGGCGACGGCCATTAGCTCCCAATAGCATTAGTCGGTAGCCAACCTACTCCGTACCCTGAAAGGGTTCAGTTCATCGGTTTGAACCCGAAACTCCAAAGACATCAAACCCCAACACCAACTCGCATCTTCAATCCCAGCCATCAGCCGCCCGCCGTCGATAACCCCAGACCGGGCCAATCGCAACTTCTAAAGCGCCACGGGAGGTCCGACCCGGCATGGGTTTCTGGCGCCGACAAGATGCAACAACGCAGAGATGAGATTCTGGCCAAGAAGGCGAAACTCGCCGAGCTCAAACGCCAGAGGGAGTTGAGGGCAAACCAGGCAAAAACTGGCAGGCCGAGCGTGAGCGGTTCCGGCGATGTATGTCCCAACCTACTATATACCTACCTACCCTGACCCTCCAACAAGGCGCTGAGCTGACTCTGCATCTTCTCTTGCGCAGCTCATATCTCCCACACCTGGCCGAGGCGACAAGCGGGAGGAAATCGAGTTGCTCATCAACAGCCTGGTCGGAGAGAGCAGGCCCGTCTCGGTGTCCACAGGCGCCGCGTCCCCGGCGCATCGAGCAAGTCGCCCCAACAGTGTCCTCAGCGCCGGCGAGCTGAGCGGAGACATCTCGGAACTAGCATCGCAAGCCAACGGCCAGATTGCCGCCCCTTCTCAGCCCCAGGTACTCACCACCGTCGCTCTACAAACCGTCTTCGAGTGTCCGCCCTCGCCCGTCAAGGAGATCTTCTCCTACAGCAAGGGGGTCCAGACCACCGACGAATGGACACCCCCTCCTACACGAGCCCGCGCCATTTCCGAGCTGCCCGAGGACGATGACTTCACCGGCCTTCCGTCCACACCAACCAAGAAACAAAGCGCAAGGGCCAAGTTACGAGAAGAAGAGTTGCGACAGAACCTGCGCAAGGAGATCGAGGAAGAGCTCAAGGCTACCTTGGACGGCTCGGTAGCCACATCCAATTTCCCGGCCAGGAAGCTTACAGACGAGGAGCTCAACGCCGTGACCGCCTCGGACGACTTCGTGGACTTCGTCGAGCGATCAACCAAAGTCATCGAGCGAGCGCTGGATTCCGAGTATGACATTTTGGCCGACTACAGTCTACAAGTACACGAACTAGATGAAGACGAAGAGCAGGCGGGCAATGTGGCTGGCAAGGGCCGGCGGCGCGTCAAGGAAGTCATCCAGTTCTACGATGAGCGCTGGTCCAAGAAGCGCATGGTCAGCAGCATCGACTTTTCGCCCAAGTTCCCAGAGTTGCTCCTTGCTTCATATACCAAGAACCCAGCAGCACCTCACGACCCAGATGGCATCGTGCAGGTTTGGAGTGCCAACCTGCGTGACCGACCCGAGTTTGTCTTCCATGCCCAGTCCGATATTCTGAGCGCCAAGTTCTCTCCCTTCCACCCCAACCTCATTATAGGCGGTACATATTCCGGCCAAGTCCTGCTGTGGGACACGCGAGCCAAGTCTGCCCCGGTGCAGAAGACACCCCTTACTGGTTCCGGCCACTCGCATCCTGTTTACTCTGTTGATATCGTTGGTACGCAGAACGCCAACAACATCATCTCTGTTTCCACAGATGGCAACCTCTGCGTGTGGTCTGTGGATATGCTGGCCCAACCCCAGGAATCCCTCACCCTGACCAACCCCCATCCCACCAAGTTTGATGACGTAGCACCAACAACCATGGCCTTCCCAGCAGCGGATCCTACTTACTTCTTGATTGGCTCCGAAGAAGGTCCAATATACCCCTGCCACCGATACGACCGGGCTGGCGCGAAAGCTGGTATCGACTCACGCGTCGCATACAAGGGCCATGCTGCGCCGGTCATGTCCGTAGACTTCCATCCTCCACGAGGTCCCGTTGATCTCGGCGACCTTGTTCTTTCGTCATCGCTGGACTGGTCCGTCAAGTTATGGAAGGTTCGCGCACCAGCCGCAACTTCCACCATTGTCGAACCCCAAGGTACCGCCGTGGCCCCTCTCCTGGAGCTGGTCCGTGAAGATGTCGTCTACGATGCCGCGTGGTCTCCGGTGCGGCCCGGTGTGTTCGCGCTTGTCGACGGCGCCGGCAACCTGGAGATTTGGGACCTGAGCATCGAGACCGAGATCCCCATTACCAGGATCAGCCCCAGCCAGCGCAAGGAAGGCCGCACAATGCTCAGCAAGAGTCTGAACAAGGTGGCCTGGGAGCCCAGCGAGGGCAAGCGCCTCGCCACGGGCGGCATCGATGCCGCCGTCACCGTGTTCGAGGTCGGCCCCGACCTTGGCGGTAAGGACGGCGTCAGGTCGGAGGAGTGGTCCAGCGTCAAGAAGCTGGTTGCGCGCCTCGAGGCCGGGGGCGCGGTTGTATGAGTCTGAGTAGGTTTGAGTCTAGTAGTTGGTGCTGTTGACTAGTCTTCTTCCTGGTGTGAAGAGATCGGGGCGATGAATGCTTTTCCCGGGGCAGAGGCGAAGAGGAAGAGAGAAGAGGCCATTTTGAAAGAGCATACTAGTTTTGTGTGGCTCCCTTACCCAAAGACCAAGTTGGGTTGTTACTTGTGTTATACCCCTTAAATTTAAACTGTTGATATATGAATTATGTAAGGATCCATAACTCCGTAGTCTGGGTCTATGACCATAGAAGAATGATCGTGTGGCAAGCCTTTGCCCGGATAAGCCGAGTGACTGGCTGGTATAGCAAACGACACCCATTATCTACAAAGTAGGTCATCGAGCATGGAAACCGATGCTCACTCTGATAACATGGACATTACCAGATCAGACAGGCAATGAAATGGCACGAATGTGATTCGATGGGCGCCAAAGATCCGCAATGTGTTCTTGGTTCATTATTACTTTTTTGGTCCAGGAAAACTAGACTACAGGTACATGTTGCTACATGTTGTGATACAGATTTTGGTGTTTTTGGTCTAACGTCGTCATCGTTGCATGAAATATCCGTCCCTTTCTCTCGGCCCCATTCGCTCAATCTGTTTCGTCCAGCGCAATGGCGACCGGTCCTCTCTGCGCAACCGCATTCCTGACCTTGCCCAGAACGACGGACCGGCGGGCCCGGCGCTCCTTGACCGCCTTCTTCTCGACTTCGCCAAAGCCGCTCATCTTCTTCCGCGGCGGCACCGCGAACATGCCGCCACCGATGCTGGCCACCGACGCCGAGAGCGAATGGCGCATCGCGCTCGCGCGGGGATGATGGCCTGGCGTGCCCTCGCGAAACAATCTGTCGGGCGAGAACATGAAGGACGAGGTAAACTGCTTCTTGGGCGTGCTAAAGGGGGAGCCCTCGCGGCTCCGGGTGCTGGAGCCGAAGTTCAGAGTGCCTGGCGACGCGAATCGCAGGGAACGCATCCGGTTCTCCAACAGATCAACATCGCCACTGCGCTTCTCGGCCATGGCCGTCATCTTGGCGATGGTACGTACTACGGCGTCTATCGTAGGCACAGGGCCGCCCTTGCCATTGGCACCGCCGGCCGCCGCGATTTTTGCTCTTAGCATAGTAAGGCTCTCTTCCGTCTCGGCCAAAAGCCTGGTAAAGTGGGCTAGATCCCGTCGAAGGTCACCCTGTCGGCCTGCCTGCTCAGTCGTCAAGGGCAGAGCTCGGTTTGCAGTGGCTTGATCAGGGTCAAAGCGAGTGTGGATAATCTTCTGGAGATCATTGCGCTTGCAACGGTCGCGGACGAGGTCCCGCAGCAAGTCTTGACATTCCGCCACCTTGTCCTCGGCATCGGTGATGCGAGCCTCTCTCAAGTCATGGGCCAAGTCTCTTGAAATGATCCTACTCAAATCCTCGAGCTCGCCAATGGTCCAATCCTCGGAGTTGGATAAATCTTCCTTTTCACGCCTCTCATGCCGGAGCGCTTCGGAGTGGCCGGCAATAAAGTTGGCAAGGGACCGCCCATTGAGCCCTAGCGTATCGATCATCGCGTTGATATCGCGATACACTGCTTCAACTTGAGCAGGGATATTATTGTCGGCAGCTGGGGCTGGGCCGGCGTGTGCGATGAACTCGTCGAGGTCCAGAGTCGGCTTGATGCTAGCGCTAAGCAGTTCTTGTTTCCGCTCATCTTCTTTATCGACCAATAATTGTGCCTCCTCGGCTTCCTTTCTCTCTCGCGCCTTACGCTGTTGCTCTATGTGCGAATCGACTGCAACACTTTCTCGTCCACTGATTGGCCGACTCTGTGTTTTCTGCGACGCACCCAGGAGCTGCGATGCCATCCCGGGGCACTGAACGACCTGGTTTGTTCGCTTCCCATTACCCTGGATGGGATGGCCCCACGTATTGGACTTGGTGAACGGGGGCTGATGGGATTGGGTTGTGGGAACGTTGGTATCCCTTGCCCTGTGTTACCGAACAGGGATTTCCGCTCGGGTTCTGGGCGAGATATTGTCGAGAAACTGCCACCCAATCCGTCGAAAGAGCTCTGAGGGGTGAACCCTGGTGATTTGTCTTTGCTGTCCTTGCTTCCCGGAGGCGGGCTCAGATCTTTAGCGACATCGACACCACTGCCTTCGGTGCCTGCTTCACTGGCATCTTCCCCTTCAGCTTCATCCGACTCGTCATCTTCTTCACTATCCGAGACTGGCGGTGGATTTGTGGGAAACATGAACAACCCAGTTGATTTGGGGGGTTCTCTATCAAAGACAGACCGCGGCCTTGCAGGTTGGGATGGCTTTGCAGGCTGGGATGCGACTCCCGGAACTGGTTGGAACTTCACATCGTATATCTTTTTGTTTGTTGTGGGATCAGGGGGTAATGGCGCATCATCGGACGCCTCAGGCTTGGGCTTGGGCTTGGGCTCTTCCTTTTCTCCGGGGAGAGGAGGAAACTTAACATCGTATACCTTCTTGTTGGTAGATGGATCAGGCGGGAACGGAATGTCGTCACCATGCGAAGGCGGGGAATTCGATGGTAAAGGTAATCTTTCTGCCGGCTTACTCTTCGAAGTTGGGAAACTGGGAGGTAGTGGCGCTTCTTCAGGTAATTTCCTGGAATCCGGAGAACCTGCTGATGTTGTTGATGAGGATGATGACTCGCCAAAAGGATAGGATGCCTTACTGGTAGAATCAGGGGGGAGAGGAGCGCCAGGTACCCCGGAGAGCGGCTTCGGCGATTCTGGTTCAACTTTGACCTTGGGGGGCGCCGAATATGCTCGATGTGGGCTTCGAGGGTTGGCCAAAGAAACCGCCGCCCGAGGGCGCTGTGGCGGTCTGTGAGAAGAACTTGGATGGTGCTGGGGTTGTCGTAGGTGTTGTAGATTGTTCCTTGCTTCCAAATGGGCCAGGGCTATTTGGTGCGGCAGCTTCCCCAATAGCAGATGCAAATCCACTCCCAAACATGGACATACCCCCGGAAGAGGCTTCCTTGGAGCCCTCATCGGCCTTCTGATTGGGGTCAGGCTGGAAACTAGAAGTAAGCTTGAACGGTTGGGAGCCGAAGGCATTCGACGCGCCTGCTGGTTTGGAACTCGGCGGCGGGAACGATGTACTGCTGTTAGTTTCCGTAGAAGCTTCAGTCGGTTTGCTCGAGGCAAAGATACTTGTTCCACTCTTGGCGCCACTATTACTGAGAGCCGCGAAACCTCCCTGGTTCGCGAAGCTGGCAAATCCGCCAGACGGTTTAGCTGTTCCAGCCGTACTTCCGAAGGGGGCTGCCGAAGTGGCAGATCCGATACCTGCATTTGCAGATCCAGATTGTCCAAAAGCAGGTGTGTTTGTAGCGGTCGATGCTGTAGCCCATGGAGAGACTTTGGCCCCAATCCCTGACTGCTGGCCAAATGAAGGAGTTCCAAACTTCGGGGCCGAGGCTGCAGGTTGACCCCCAAAAGAACTCGAGCCGAAAGCAGCGCCGCCAGTGCTTGAGCTTGCCGATTGCGAGCTCCAGGGCGATGACTTGGCTCTCAACGCCGAAGGTCCACCGAAAGCAGGTTTGCTAAGGCTAGATGGTGCCCCAAATGCTGAAGCATTGGCTGCGCCGAATGGGCTCGACGTGTTTGGCTGAGCTTGTATCCCAGAAGAGGTGCTGGACGCACCAAATGCATTCGACTGGGCTGGCTGAGCTGCTGCGGGTGCACTAGCCTCGGCAGCTACCAGATTGCGGTATGTGGTGCCTGCTCGAATCGACTCGTTATATATGATCCACCACGCCGATAGCACGCCTTCATCGTTGAGCACCCAATACCCTGGCAATGGACCGGCGGACTGCTCCATCTCATCAGTGGGGATTGGCTTATAGACAGGCTCTTTACTCGACAAATCGAGAGCCGCGCCCACAGGCAAGCCACTGTCCAGGCTCTCTCCCATTGGCAAGGTCGCACGCTTGGAATCGTCTGCGAGCTCTGTGGTTGTGAAGACGCCCGTTATTTTAGCCGCATCCATCTCGGAGGTCAGAGGTGTTTTAGAGCGAGACATCAAACCGATGTCAGGGGTTGCGGTCGAGGAGACGACTAGAAGATCCTGCAGATTTGGGTCGGGAATCCTTCAAACGTGCTGCTGTATGATGAGGAACTTTAGGGCTCCCGAAGGGATCGACTGGATCCATCATCTTCTGGTAGTTGAAATTTGGGCCTTGGCGGGTTATCAAGTGATAACAAGAATGAGGTGGTTGCTCCGCCGTAGAGACATGGATCGATAAGAATAAATCATTTTCCAACCAGGCCAGGAATGAGACTGTCACGGTAAGTAGTCATCCTATACGAGAAAGAGTGGTGGTGTAAACATACCAAAGAAGCTCTCATTCAGAGATGGAGGCTTAGGAATCGTGGCCTTCAAGTCGCCAGTGGGCGTCATCTGCTGTATTGTACCGTCGCCTAGTCCAGCGACCAGCTGTTTGCCCTTGGTACTCCAGGCGACGCAACTGACTTGGTCCTTCAATATCTGGCCGTTCTTCCCGGCAACAAAGTCCTTGCTCTTCATATCTGCTATGAGCAGGTTGCCTTTGTCTGTGACAACAGCGCATAATTCCCCCCTCTCGGACATTGGATTGGGTATGAGGGCTCTTAGCGATTCCCCGTTGGTTGGGATCTCGAATGCAGGGCTGGTCGAGCCCTGAAGGAGAGCTTTGGACGTCGTAGACAGCCAAACCTCCACCGTTTTCGGCTGAGAGGACCAAGTAGTTCTCGTCCGACGTGAAGGTGAGTTGGCATATCCTCGTGGGCAATGGTAGCTTCAGCTCTGGGTTGAATGATCGAAAATCGCTGTCGCCGTCTTTCGGGCCGGAAAAAGCTTTGCGCACATTTTCGGTGGTCGCGATTGTGAGGCCATCGGGGCCAGCTGCGGCAACAAGGCCTTTCCAAGAAGCAATGGTGAGGAGCGAGGCGTTCTGAGCAGGGGCGGGAGACCATGCAGAGGTGAAGCGGACTTTGGCGTCGCCAGCTATGGACAGAAAACCGAGGGTTTCGGTGGAAACAAGTTCCAAGTCCGGGCCTTGATTGACAGATCCTGCTCCTGTCCCTTGGGCTGGCCCGGGGCCCAGGGCATTGCCAACGTTCCCAAAGCCAAAAGCCATGCCTGTTGACAAGTTCCCAGTGTTGGACAAGAGGGCCAGGTGCTCTTTCTAGAAGGGGTTTATGTGCATCGGTAGGAACGAGAGGTTGTCGCGTATCACGTCGCTCGTGGGAATGTGGCGGGCGTTGAAGAAGGAGGGAAAGGGTCTTTGTAAGAAAAATCGACCCTGAATGAAATGGGATTATTAGAGGTTGTAAATGTAAGAGGCAGGTAATCGCGACGACGACGTGACTGACCTTTACCAGTGCAAGGTAGCTATCAAAAGCCAAGGCCACTTTTTAATGGGCCCTCCCTTGAATGTTGTCGTCCAGCAGCAGCTCGGAGCCTTTCTGTTGTTCCCCCGACTCAATAAAGGTACCTAACCTGCCGGAAATGGGGGCTGAAATCAAAGGCGTATGGGCATCATAATCATTATTAATAAGTAAGTGCATGCTCATCGCCAGCGAGGCCGTGGATGAGGAACTCAACATCAAGCTCTCAGAGAGGGTACCTTTTTGTACCTTGAATCCAGGTAAGCTCCCCAGTATCTTCAATCAATCAAATCGATCAACAGAGGTAGTACCTATTGAGCGGAGGCTAGCAACTGTAAGTACCTGGGTACAAGGCCTTTTTAGTGGGCGTGTCCGAGCTTCAAGGCAGCTCCAGCTGTTCGTCAGCGTTCCAAGCCTGCCTCATCGCTACCTACATAGAGAAGGCATTCAATTACCACCACCCAACCGTCGACGAAGCGCTGACCCGAACAGCACCACGCCCACACAATCAGCTTCATCACGATCCTCCATCCACCGAATACTCTTTGACATCCCTCTCCGGGTGTCGGCCTGCTTAATTCATCGTACTGTGACCCAGCCTTGAAGCCGCCATCATGCCTGGCTTCGACTTCTCCAACTACAACCGCAATGCAGCCTTGCATGCGCGCGGTGTCCCTCTACCCAAGGCCACCAGCACAGGTACCACCATCGTCGGTTGCATATACGATGGCGGTGTGGTGGTAGGTCTCATCTTCCACGCACTTGCGTAAAGTCTGCGGCAAATGGCCAACTGACCTGTCTGCCAGATCGCTGCCGATACTCGAGCCACGAGCGGTCCCATCGTTGCCGACAAGAACTGCGAGAAGCTTCACTACATAGCGCCCCAGATTTGGTGTGCCGGTGCTGGTACTGCTGCGGATACCGAATTCACCACCGCCCTCATCTCCTCCCAACTCGAGCTTCACTCCCTGTCCACCGGCCGGAAGCCTCGTGTCGTCACATGCATGACCCTGCTGAAGCAGCACCTCTTCCGATACCAAGGACACATCGGCGCCTACCTGGTCGTGGCTGGTGTGGACCCTACAGGAGTCCATCTCTTCACCGTCCATGCCCACGGAAGCACGGACAAGCTGCCTTACGTCACCATGGGTTCCGGCTCTTTAGCTGCCATGTCCGTTTTCGAGACGCAGTGGAAGCCCACCCTGACCCAGCAGGATGCCATGAAGCTCTGCTCAGAGGCCATCCAAGCTGGTATCTTCAACGATCTTGGATCCGGTTCCAACGTGGATGTCGCCGTCATCACAGCAGACAAGACTACCCTACACAGAGGCTACGTCAAACCCAACGAGCGAAGTCAGAAGCTCAAGAACTACAAGTTCGCCCGGGGCACTACGGCGGTTCTGAACGAGAAGATCATCACCAAGGACGAAATTGGCAAGTACGTCAGTGTGCAGACTGTAGAGGGGGAGCAGATGGAGGTGGACTCGTGAAAGGGACGAGGTTACGTAACGGTTATGGACGACATCAGGTCTTGATGAGAGCACTCTGTATTTGTATACTGTGCCATAATAGACGGCGTCAATCGCTGGGAAATCTACCCGGCTCTGTCACATCATTCATTGCTCCTTGCTACAGGTATTAGATCGACATGGTGAAGCCGCCATCAGTGTGGAGCGGTTCACCCTTACAGTACAGTTGGTTGTGTACTGCCCGGGTCCGTCAGGTGCCACCGCTATGAGGCCCCTTCCACAAACCATGTTCACAAGCTCCAGCTTAACGCAACCGCAGCAGCGAGGAGAGCGCGAGTGATTTGTACGACGGGTTAGTTAAGCAAGTGACACCAACCAAGGTAGACTCCTCGTCTATCCTCCGGGCTACCTTAAGATTTGTGTAAAGCGTAACCCTTCTGAAGCTCCTACGGTACGGTACCAAACCTAGAACTGGTTCGCTGCAATTCGTATGGGAAGGCGTTCCCAATCTGGTTGTCCCCGTGTATTTCATTTCAGTCCATCCACGTCGTCCCGAAGCAGTCCATACACATGCGCATCCTAACAGGTGATCTTAAGTCAGCGTCGTTCCATAGTGAATGAGGGTCGGCTGAGCAGGGACTCGGAAGCCCTGGGGACCACTTACCATGACCACGCCCTTTTTGCAGACGGCACCGCGCATCACGCCATCCTTGGTGAACCCGGCCTTCTCCAAGACCCGCATGCTCCCGGCGTTCATCTGATAAACTTCAGCCTCGAGCCGATGCAGCTCGGGAAACGTCTGGAAGGCCCAGCGCACAAACGCCTGGACCGCCGTGGTCGCGATGCCCTGGCCCCAGAACTTCTGCCCTATCCAATACCCAAGCTCCCAGGTGCGGGACCGGACGTCGCGGCCCGGTGTCAGGCCCATGCCGCCCGCGAACTCCCCCTCGCCGTCTTCCCCTTCGCCGCCGCCGTTCGGCGTAGCGAAGACGGCGAAATCGAGAACGGGCTTCGCTTCCAGCGTCGACTTGATGAACGTGTGCGAGTCCTCCAGTGTGTAGGGGTGGGGAAATCGGTCACGCAGGAAACGGACCACCTCGGCGTCGTTCGCCAACAAGGATGCGGCAGGGGCGTCCCTCAGGTCATAGGGCCGGAGATAGCATATGGGAGTTGTCACGATGCGAGCTGGAAAGGCGCCACTGGCGGGTTCTGTTTGCAGAGTCGCCATTGTAAGCAGATGACGGGGATGTTGGGATAAATAAAAGTGCAAGTCCGAGTCTTTGCGTGACTAACTACTGGGTACAATACCTGTATACAAATATCTGTCGTACAAGTCTCTTGGGTGAATTCATCCTGTACCTTATATACCAATCATATCATACTTGTTGTGACTGGGCTATCCGTACAGTGGGTCAGGTTTATCTGAGTCACTGCCCGTCCTGTCAGCTTACACTACATTATTTGACCAGCCTATGTGCTTTCTTGCAGTAACCGTACTCCTATCTCCTTTCAACCTGGTTGGGTAGCGAAGCCAACAAGCCGATGCCGTCGGTCATCTCACTTGACACATCGGCTTCGGCTTGTCGGCGTCGTCATCGGCTTTCGTCCCGGTGATATATTCTTAGAGCAGTGACTTGGCACTACAACGAAAAAGCCGTCACTAAAGTCAAATCAACTATTTTTGTATTAAAACTTTTGGGTAAGGTATATAAACATCTAAGACTACAATATACGTGGCATCTTATCTACTTTAGTCATGCGAGTAAATGCCAAACTTGACTCAGGGGGACAACATCTATTATCGATCAAGTAGTTGTCATGCTCAAGGGTGGACTACTATGATAGTACCGCGCGGAGATCATGCCTCCCGATATCCTCTGGTTGGCTACCCGCTCTAGTTGTTTGGTTAGTGCTTGAGCACCGATGAAGATGCAGACACGAACTTACGCTGGACACAGTCGACCATCTTCTGAAACCTTCCAGGCCTCACTTCCTACTCCGACTGTAGCGTAGAAGAAGTTGGCAGGGTCGAATTTCTGCTTGATAGCTAGCAGCCTCTGGTAATTGGATCCCCAGTAGGTGTCCTGGAAATTGGGTTGGCGCCAATCGCCCTCGTTGGCTAAAATCCGCCATTAGCAATCTTCATCTGGCGCGCTACCATGCAGCCATGAGCTTGTGCGAGCGGGGGTCTTTTACCGTATGAGCCAGATCCAACTGTGGCTGCCTCAATTGCAGGCATGATCTTCTCCGTCATCTGGTCTTGCAGGGCAACCATCTCTTCCCAAGGAGCTGTAAAGTTCCAGGGCAGGGTAAGAGTGGTGTGAACAAGGGCGTCGCGCCACGCTGGATGAACAGACGTGGTTTCACTGGTTCCAAAGGAAGAGACGTCGGTTCCGACGCCGATCCAAGTCGCTCCTTGCTCAATAATGCTTCGCCAGGTCGTAGATATCTCGGCCGCCACAGAGCGAGGGATCAGTCGCGCACCGTACTGGGCAATTCCAACCTGGATGTTGCCGAGAGGCAGCGGACCAAAGTAGTTGTCGTAGTGCTCGTAGTAGCTATCAAACTGGCTATACGCCACGGTATAATTGATATCGAGAGAGTCAAGCTCTGAGACAAAGGGTCGCATGATAGTCTCAACCTCCCCCTTTGTCTTGTTATAGGCGTTGAGGGGTGAGATCATGAAGAAACTGTCGGTGAAGTAGTAGACCACCATGGACCCAGCATCAACCATAGCCGGCAACGCCTCGTGGAAGGCCTGAATGGCCTCGTAGAAGCTCTCTTTCGGGTTGTTCTCCGTATAGAAGGACAGCGTAGCTCCACCGATCGTGGCGTCCGGGAAGGCCTTGGCAGTCATTGAAACAACCACGCCAAAAGTGCCACCGCCACCCCCGTTGAGAGCCCAGAACAGATCCGGGTTCTCGGTTCGGCTGGCCTTCAAGAAGGTTCCATCAGCGGTAACGACCTCCCAGGACAGGACATTATCCGCGGCTAACCCAAATGAGGTGCTGAGAGCAGAATGACCGCCTCCTTGGGCATATCCACCTACAAGTTGAGCTTACGTTAGCATATACGGACTTGTGGAGAGCCAAAGATGTTGGCCACGAGAACTTCCCGACAGTGTGAGCCCTGCAGCCAAGAACAACGCGTGATAGTATTACTGACCTGCAATGCCAACGGTAGGGCATTCGCCTCCCACAACGACTAGCCCCTTGTCACGGCCAGCTTCCAAAATGTCAAAACCTTGAACACCGGCACCGAGCTTGACGGCCTTTCCTTGGTATCCTTGGTCATTGCTGTCGAGGAACTGGATGTCCTTGAGGTAGTGAGTCCACACAGCAAGTGCGCCGGCACCTGTCGAACGTCCGAGATAGTCGTGGCCAGTATTGCGGATGACGAATCGGATGTTCCTGTCCTTGGCAAAGGCAACAGCAGCCTTGATGTCATCGACACCAGTGGCGTTGACGGCATAGCGGACGTAGTTGCCCAGCTCGCAGGGACGAGACTTGGGCTGGAAAGGGTCACAGCTCTGATTGGCGAAGAACGGCGCCATTACCGAAGAAGAGGAGCTCATGCTGCCTCCAACATTAGCATACGATAGACGGTGAGCTCAAGCATGGGGAAGGCAAACTAACTGGACTTCCTCGAACTGCCATTGCTGCTGCAGGTTTTCGCAAACTTCTGCATCATAATCTGACCCATGGCAAGGTGCGCCAAGGGGGGACTGTCTTCACTAGACGACCCCCAATAGTGCTGTTCAACTTATCCCACTCTGCAGGCGCAGGCCAGCAGCTGTCTCCGGGGAAGCATTTGCAGCTGTTTGCTGTCCCTATGGTGGTGGCACTATGGCAACGCGATACTGCAGTGGCGACCTGGACGACGGCTAGCAAGCCAAAAAGGAGCTTCATGCTGGCGAGCACGAAATATTAGCAATAAAGAGAGGCGAGTGGCCAAGACCACAAGATGAGAGGGGAAAACGAATGGACGCGCTTGAGAAGAGTAAGCGTTGCATTGCGATCGGCCACGAGGAACTTTGTTCTCTTTTGACATATCTCGGCATGCAACCTAGAGCGCGGTGCGTCCGGGGTATGTAGTATAACTCCGTGCAGGCCAGTGGCACAGCTTATACGGTATTTGGGCATCAGAATGTGTAAACCCGGACGGCAGTTCAATCAAGGGCCTCGATGAGTGGCTCTACTATCGGTCAGTGAGTACGAGTGCGGACTTACACCCGCTTCTGAAGTCCCTCGTCTGGACACTGCGGTGGAGGGCGGCTTGGGTGCTGCCGATCTATTGGACTGGGACCCGTACCCAAGATGACATGGTGGGTGGGTAAGACATGGGGTAGGCGAATTGCCTTCCACAACCGTTCGAGTCTGTCTTTTCGGGCCTAGACCGGTTCTCACATATCATTCAGTCCTTTTCAGCTGATACGTAAGTAAGGAGAACAATAGTATCGCAATCCCGAATGTCATGATGGCCTCTCCTGCTGGGGCAGTCTTTCTTCCGAGTGAAGACTAAACAACAATAAGTTTACCACACACACACACACATCCCGATATCCATCTCGAAGCTGCTAAGGTTAATAGGCTATGGCACTAAGGAAGACAGTGCGACGATTGTCTATCGGAAAGTTTCCATTGCCAGGGTAAAGCACTGCAACACTATTACGAGGGCAAAGATCGGCAGATGAGTTACCTCGTTTTGTAGCACATGACTCGCGTAAATGCGGGATGCCCGACTATTGCAATTACTACGGCGGATGTGACCCAGCAGTTTGGTATCCGCCACGTGCAGAACCACGTGGGTTCCCAGAGTGGACACCCCTTGTCACATCCCATCTTTGATATGATCGTGGCAGGCGGTGGACAAAAAAAAAGGACACTGCAAATCTGAGTATGAGCTTTAACGTAAGATACTCGCCCAACTTTAAGGATTTAAAAATAAGGAAAAACTATTGTGTTAATATTTAATATATTAAGATTATTAAGCGTATTTTTTAAGATTTTTTAAGCCTTTATTATAAGTCGTGGGGAGCTGTGAGAATACTAGTAGTATTCGAAGGGTACTTTGGTGAGGCGTGTTTACAGTGTCTTTTTTGTCCCCCGCCTGCGTGGCTCGCGACAATGGTCGATACGTGAGGGCCTGGTATATCACTGGCCCTCGAATCTTCTCCGCTACAGCCTCGGTGTACTAAGATACCTAGACGCTCTACTGCGTTGCTCTATGTGAATCTCGATGAGCATGCAATCAAACAGTGTGCTTGTAATTTACACCAAGATCGTCTTGATGGAATCTGTCGTCGACGCTCAGTGTCGGGTAGGCAGACCAGCTGTCGACGGCCTTTGTATTGACCGCTATGTGGTCGAGCAGCTGGATGATCTCGTCGGATCGGGGGCACTCCGAGGCTTATGGGTGGCATGGGTCTTGTCGGCGACGATATCTCTGATTCCACATTACCCAGGGCCTTCAGGTGCCCCAGAATAGGAAATAAGGAGCAGGCTTTGCCTTCTGCCCTTGACCTTATTAGTCCTCGTACATGTAGTAGTCACTGTCATAGAAACTTTGTCCTTCCATGTGGGAGGGAGACACTGCTTTGCTGCTTTTTAACACTCGATATCTCTCGAGATGGAGAAGGATAAATCAGTATCGCCTGTATTAGACGTCATACTGTGCCACTTTCATTAGCGGTGCTGGTCTGCATGTGTTTCCCTTCTAGGCTTCTACACTTTGTTGTACTCGAACTTTGAAACTTCTACTATCTACTTTTATCGTAGGTCTCAGGAAGGCTGGTTGACTAGCGGTATTGTTAAGGTCAATCTTGACATTCACATTCTCCTGGAACCTCTTCCAGCACCCAAGTACGGACGAAACGACGCTCTGAGAACGTCTCAAGCAGCTTCACGATGTCTTGGACATTCAATGCAGAAGGCGACGCACCCACGGATGCCATTTGGATCTCGGTCGTAGCGTTGCTATTCACATCGATTTCGCTCGTCAGTGTAATCCTCCGGGCCTATGCCAGGGTGGTATTGGTTAAAGCCAGCGGTTTTGGTAAGTTTCTATTCCGTTCAACAGGCGGGTCTGTAGTATGTACAATACTAACGATTAAACTTAAGACGATGTGGTCATCGCTTTAGGTTGGGTATGTGGTGGTTCTTGTCTATGTACGACTTGACCCGTTATTAACACCATCTCAGTTGGCATCATGTGGCTTCGCAGTAGTCACCGTCATCCGTAAGTATCCTGAATGCTTGATGTGTAGCATCTCCCTTATATGCCGTGATGACTCACCCGGAACTTCCAGAAACAAGATGGGGCCTGGGCTTGCAGAATGTCCATGACATGCCGCCGGAAAACTTGTATAACTTTGGACTGGTATGCTGTTCTATTCCATCTCGATGATCTGAGAACGCCGCTCACAGAAAACAGCTGCAATATATAGGCGCTCCCTTGTAAGTGACTTTCGTACCCTCTTCAAAACAGCGTACTGACGGCTTGGTTGCAGCTACATCACCAGTATTCTCTCCTTTAAGCTCAGCCTGTTGCTATCTTATTTCCGATTTCTGCCACAGGGGATCTGGAAGTTCTTAACAGTCATAATCTCCATCGTGTGTGTCGTATTCCATGCCTCCTTCTTGGTGGTACAGATCAACCTTTGCACTCCGGTATGTGCCACTCGAGCCGTATACGTGCCACACCCGACTAATAACCGACAGATCGCCAAGCAATGGGACCCAGCTATCACCCACGGCCACTGTATAGAGGCTGTTCCTTTCTATACCACCGTGGCCGCTATGACGATCGTTTTGGATATTTTGGTGTAAGTGACCACCAGAGATGCTGTGTCTACCGAGCCGGCGATGCTGACTATCACCTGGAAGCATGGTGCTCCCCTTCCCAACCTTGTATGCGTCCAAGATCCAGAAACGCAAAAAGGTGGTGCTCCTCTGCCTGTTTGCCCTCGGCATCTTCATAACCATTATCCAGATGTTCCGCATTCAGACGATCAAGAGCCTTGCCAACTACCTCGACTCTGCCAAGCTCATCATGTGGTCAACGATCGAGAACAACCTGGGTATCATCGTGACATGCATCCCGACGCTCGCACCGCTCTTGAAGTACTTTTCAGAAAAGACCCGACGGGGCACGACAGGGGCTGACAACAAGTATGGGAGGAACTCTGCTTATGCATTGAATACTTGGAGAGATGGAGGAGTAGGCGGCGAGGACGGTTTGCAATGCCCCAGCAGCCACGCTGAGCGGGAGATTGATATCACTGGGTCCAAAGCGGCAGAAAGCCAGGAGAACATCCTCGAGGGACTAGGCATCGTACGAAAGACCGAGGTCACGGTCGTACGCCAGGCCTCGCGTGAGGCATGACACCGGAGTGGTCGACATACTTAGTTCAACCCCAGATAGCCTGTTGGGCCCTGTGGACGGATGTGACGATGGCAATGACTTGTACCTATAGGTAGTATGGACAACCAATATACACCCCAACAACAACCGTCATGGCTATCCACCAATCGAGGACCTTCTCCATGATGAGCGTATGCATTTATAGCCGCTTCTTGGTCTTGAAACAGTTCAGGTTGAACAACCAGTTCACCCATCGACTTCGGACCGACATTCCCAAGTAGTTGATGTTCCATGCTAAGGTACATATAGGCAGAAGCCAAGTTAAAAAAGGATGATACTCCCCACTCTACGCTCCCATACAGCACCAGAGCAGCTACCTTTTCAAAAAGCGCTTTCGCCCGTACGAAGTGTTCGAAAAATAAGGAAAAATCCCAGAATCATTTAGAAAAGAATAAAGTATCAAATTCAATTTTTTTTCTGAATTTTTAAAGTAGAATTTGGCGCTGTTATACTGCTTAGATTTTGATGTTCTTATTGCCCATACATTTGGGGGTGTATCATCTATTTTTTTTACTTTACTTCTGATGTAGGTATGCACAAGGCAATTGAATGTCAATTGATTGGGCCTTTGATAGGGGGCTTTGGGGTAGGAGTGCATTAGATAAGCGTCACTAAGCCGAAGCTGGCATCTTTTATGGGCCCCGTGGACCCACCCCCCAAGCTAAGCCGCGGTCCCTGAAAAACGAAAGGTGTTCTTTGGCGCGTCCGGGAGTACTTTCTTACATGCTTGACACACATTATCGATTCAACTTGACTTGAGCGTGGGTGGATTTGCTTTGCTTGCTGGCTTCGGGAACTTGCCACCAGATCGACATCTCCGAGAATATCTCGACGACACAACCCCAGGTTGGAATAGAACTCACTCCGAGGTATCAAGCCATCTGATCCAAATGCCGTGTTCACGGTAGTACTGGAATTGCCTCTGTTTCCCTTACTCAATTCGTCCCTGATCCCATTGATTTCACTCAGCAGCCGCTGCGTTTCGCAGCTTGCCGTCGTTCGATTGCTTGCCTTGTGCGCCCTTGAGCTCCATCCTTCCTAACTCCAAACTCGCAATGGCTGCCAAATCGAGATTCACTAGGCTCGACGCCTTTACCAAGACCGTCGAGGATGCGAGGATACGAACTACGTCGGGCGGCATCGTCACCATCGTCTCCTTGATCGTCGTACTCTACCTCGCCTTAGGAGAATGGGCTGACTATAGGAGGGTAGTGATCCACCCAGAGCTCGTTGTCGACAAGGGAAGAGGTACGTGGCCTGGCAGGCGAGGACCGTCCCAAACGCAGCAACTGCTAATAATGCGACAACAGGAGAGCGAATGGAGATCCATATGAACATCACCTTCCCTAAGATACCTTGCGAACTCCTTACCTTGGATGTCATGGACGTTTCTGGAGAACAACAACATGGGGTCATGCATGGAGTCAGCAAGGTCAGGCTTCAACCTGCTCAGCAAGGTGGTGGTGTGATTGATGTCAAGGCTCTGGCGCTGTAAGTCCATACCATACATACATATCTGCGCAGGCACGCTTGCTTGGCACATTGCTGACGACAAACACCCAGCCATTCCGCCGACGAGGCTGCGCAACATCTTGATCCCGACTACTGCGGTCCCTGCTACGGCGCACCCGCTCCGGGTAATGCTGCCAAGGCCGGCTGCTGCAGCACTTGCGACGAAGTCCGAGAAGCCTATGCGCAGGCATCATGGGCTTTTGGCCGTGGCGAGAACGTTGAGCAGTGCGAACGAGAACACTACTCTGAGAAGCTGGAGGAGCAGCGACGCGAAGGTTGCCGTATCGAAGGTGGTCTGCGGGTCAACAAGGTCATTGGAAACTTTCACTTCGCCCCCGGCAGGAGCTTCAGCAATATGAACATGCACGTTCATGACCTGAAGAACTACTGGGATGACCCGGCCGGCATTGGCCATTCTTTTGAACACACCATCCACCATCTGCGCTTCGGACCCCAACTCCCCGAAGACATCGCCAAGAAGAGTGTCAAGAACATCCCCTGGACGAACCATCACTTGAACCCGCTAGACGGCGTCAAACAGTCCACCGAGGATCCCAACTTCAACTTCATGTACTTTGTCAAGGTTGTGCCTACTTCTTACATGCCCCTGGGCTGGAAACAAGGTAGCCAGCGAAATGACGACGGCACTTGGCTTGGAAACCTGGGACAAGCTTTTGATGGCAGCTTGGAGACTCACCAGTACTCGGTTACCAGCCACAAGAGAAGTCTTGCTGGTGGCGACGATGCTGCCGAGGGCCACAAAGAGCGAAAACACGCACAAGGTGGCATTCCTGGAGTCTTCTTCTCCTATGTAAGTTCCCAGAACACAGCCCAACACGAGTGGACGCTGACAAAACCCCAGGACATTTCCCCAATGAAGGTTGTCAACCGCGAGGAGCGTGTGAAAACATTCTCTGGTTTCCTCACGGGCATCTGTGCTGTCATTGGTGGCACGTTGACGGTAGCTGCCGCCGTAGACCGTGGGGTCTATGAGGGTGCGACAAGGCTGAAGAAGCTGCGCTCTAAAGATCTGTAGGTGCCACCTCGATCTCTTGTAGGTTCTGATTCGGGTTTGCATGCGATGCATAGGAAGCGGAGTTATCGGTTAGATTTTATAAAGTAGATGAATGGTAATCTTCATCTGACCTCCCAGGCTTTACAACATACATGTAGGATTGACATGGCCAGTGAGCTGTCGAAGGCCGTTGCTATGTAGCAGAATGGACCACCAACAATTGATGGCTATTTTAAATCCATGAAAAGTTATATAAGTATATACATGATGCCACCCGTTCAAGGCAAAACACCGGCTCATCGAGCTTGACGTCATGAGAATAAAGTAAGCACCAGCCAAATCCTCGTCCGACACGAGGCGAGGTACATACTGCTGTGGCCTCGTCTGATCAATGCGTCAGACATCAAGCATTGACACACCGGCCAACACGGACAGCCTAGGCAAATAACGCAATGGCTGTGACTGCGCACTCCCTTAGATGTACGAGGAGAAAGCGAGGCCCAGGAGCCGCACTCAGCGTTGAGGGGTATATGGCAGATTCGAATATTTTGTATTCCAAGCCCACAAGCCACGGGCATCACAGGGATTTCTCCGCTACCAATCTTCTTACATCCACTTAGCCCATTCGAACGATTGCACAAGAGCTGGCGGGTAAGTGGCAGGCAGGGTAAGGCGTGGTAGTGGGTACTAGGATATATATGGTACATTTTATGATCCCAATACATTGACTATGTAGGTATGCTCTTGAGTTGGCATTTCCATAGCAACAGCATGCATTTGCCCCAGCAACGGCATATGAGCGAGGGCATCTCTTGGAGATAGAAGTGAAGCTTTACAGAAAATGGGATGTCTCGGTGGGAGGATATCAAACTTTTTCATAGAGACAGCTGAAACATCCGCCACCGATCAAAACAATGAACTCCCGAGAGCCGGACGGATTCCAATGCACGCCGGCGAGGACAAGCCGCCATCAAGCCAGCTACGTAATGCCGCGAGATCTTGTAGTACCTGACCTAGATATCACAGCCCTTGGGGCATCGGCGATGTACTCGGGAGCCTAACCTTAACCATGTATTTATGTTTCAAAGGCGGGGAGTTGGCCCAGGCAGTACAGGAACGCATTTATCTCCTCTTGCTTACTCAGTCGAGTCAGCCTCTACATGCAAGGAGATGCGTACATGTACGCGAACAAGCAATGGTAGAGTGCCTCCAATTTCGGGGTGCCGTTAGTGGATTCAGTAGAGATGTGAGCACACTTATTACATACATACTTACGTTGCCATATCCGCTACAGTACCTTATATACTAACGGAAATCAGGAGATGGATCTCCCTTGTTCCGGCTTCCCATGACAGCCGACCAAGGAGTCGCAGCTCCGCGGTTCGCAATCTTCTAGAATTTCCCCTCCTGCGTGTAACAGGAACGACCTTGCTGTTTCCAGTCTCCCAGCCCGACGCTATTCGCACTACAATTACCTAAGGTAGCAACCTGACATGACTGGTTGAAGGGGTCTCTCATCTGAGCACGTACCGCAATTTCCATGCCAGAACCCGTGATGGGAGGACGGTATGGCACAGGATGCGGACGAACCCACCGCCCAAGATTGACCAACTAAAAGTATATGTGATAAAGCTATATAGCCTTGAATCTGACTGACTAACAAACACCTCTACTATGATACTGACCTAATATTAGCATAATGTTTTCTGTTCGGATAATTCACCCCGCGGCCCTCGTGATGCAACTAAATTAAGTTATTCGGTCTAAACCACCGCCCCCCGAGGACAATTGATTAATTGACTCAATGCATCCATGGACGGAAATATAGGAATATAGAGAACTGCGCGATCGCAGGATGCTGGGTTCATTGTTCCCCGGATCCCATCTCATAAGTCAACGGTCGTCCAAAGGTAAGGTTAAGTAGTTATGTAGTCGTAGGTGGGAATTTCGCCCAATGTTAAACGTGTCGGCTTGTCCCAAGTTATTTTTAACCATGACTTGACGTTGGTCCGGTTGTATCGTGTCCGGCCAGGCTGTGCTCTCGAAAGGGCTCTAGAAGGCGAAAAAGGGCTCCTCTTTAGCTCTCTTTGGGACGACAGCCGTCCAAAGCTAGACGCTTCTGTAGCCTAGAGCTTCCAACACACACATGTGCTTGTTCGTATTTCGACGGGCTAGACCAAGCTTAGCATCTGGCTTCTGCGCATAGTCGATGCCTCAATCCCTCTACCACTAATACGAGCAAACCACAGGCGACGCTGTGCGAGAGAGTCTGTACGCCTGTAGTATGTAGTATACAGTAGCAAAATAAACTTCTATTCCATCCCCAAGAGGAATTCACATGTGCTGTGAATGATGTTAGGGTCGTATGTGCATAGGTATGTAGGTACTAATGTCAGTACATCTGTATATGTACGGTGTACCTACATCTGATGAGATGGAGGTGGGTACGCCCATACATCGATGCGTGCTGGGCCAGGGGCTGCATCTGCATCGCATTATCGGCCAGATATGAGGTTCTGAGCCCAGGACCCCTAATGAGGGTTTCGAGATGACCTCCTCTGCTGCTCCGGCCGGACCGCTCGAGGCCATGGAACAATGGAACAGGTGATTGATTGAGCCCGGCGAGGAGAGGCGGACGGGGCAGGGGTTCGGGTAACCCTTCCTTTTATTGGCAGACTCCATAGATGCTGAGGTGAATGATACCTCGCTCGCTCGTCGTCAGCTTCAATCACAGCTCAGGCGCCGGTACCAGACGAAAGTGCGGGACTGCCCAACTTGGACCCTCTTGCCAAGAGACTAAAGAAAATTGACCCCCTTCGAGATGGCCCATCATACTGCATATCAGAATACGCATCTCCATCCCGATGGGATAGCATGGCAGAAGAAGGGACGGTTTTGGATCGTTGCCGTCGTTATTTGCTAGCCTTTTTTTTTTTGTTATTATTTCCTGCCTCTCCATCCAGGATGGGCTTGTTTTTTTTTCTTTCTAACTTCCTTTCCCTCTTTTGCCCTGGAAATGCCCATTTTGATCAATTTCATTGATTGATCGAATTCATGTATTGATGCTCAATAATTAGAGCATTAGCTGGCGGCGCTGGGTCCCCTACTTCAAGTTACCACTCACTGCCTTACACTTACACCTGCCGAACATTGAAGTACATCCTTACCCACCCACATGACCTACTGACTTACTATTTTCAAACCCGCCATCCCAGTCTTCCCAGTCACCCCAGTCGCTGCGGTCTGGTAGCAGCAGCAGCTAGGTTAAACACACCTTAGCCTGCCGTGTTGTGGAAGCCTTCCTCAATCCTATCGTATCCTACCGTCTGTCCTCTCTTTACTACTGCCACCGCTGCTACTATTACTACTACTGCTACAAGTACTACGTACATGCATGTATGCATGCATGCAACATAGTCCAGCCTGACATCCGGGGAAAGAAAAGATCGTGTGTGGGTTTGACGCACCGTGGCTTTTGCTGCTGCATGCCTTCCTGCCGACCAACACCTGCCGTTCTTCATCGAGCCCAGCAGCACCTGGGTCGTCATTTCGAAGCCGGCCAATCCTGTCGCTCTCTACAAACGCCCCTTTCTTTTTAAACCGCCACATTCAGGTACCCGACTAGCTCCTTTGCGTACCAACTAACACCGCCGTACGGTACGGTATACCTGACAAACAAAAGAACAAACGGTCCCAAAATCCTGAATCACATCCCTGGAGACGGGTACCCTGAAATCCAATCCAAAGAAGAAAGCCCATCCCGAATCAATCAACTACATACGCCGTACGCCCCCGTTTCCGGCATTCCTATTCGTTCCTGTTGCATCCTGCTGCACTGCACTCGCGACAGAAGCCATCGCCACCACTATCTGCGAACCATCACCTCCTTAGAAAGATATACTTGTTAGCCGTGGCGCCCTGAATACCATCCTTCTCCGTTCTTCTGCATACTCTTCTATAATCCGACTTGACTCGCCGAGGACGACGGCGCCGCAACTCGATTCTCGATTCTTGATGCACGCAGGAACTTGGTCCTGACCACAAACGAACTCAATCACTGGCATAGGAACAGCCGCAACCTAATTGTACCCGTCAAGCACATAGTCCTGCGTCGTTACATCTCGAACCTCTCGACGCCACACCTCGTCACTCAAAAGGCTGTTGCCATATATCGTAGATCGCGCGCGCGCCTTGCGCAACTCTAGGCCGGTCTGCAGAAAACCAACATGGCAAATCGACCCAACTTTATCGACCTCAGGTCGACTTCTTCAGCATCCGGAGTTTCTGGAGCCTCTGGGGCATCCGTTGCAAGCTCACAGCGGCCTTTGCGATCCCCAAGATTACACGTTGCAGGGGAGGTTCCTCCTGCACTCTCGCCACTCGATGCCTTCGCTGCGCAAAGTCGGCTGCTCGCCAAGCAGCTGGAGGAGAGCAACAAGCAAGGCAGGAGAATGAGCCGACTGCCTCCCTTGACTGTCGAGAGCCCCCTCGTGGTCCAGGGTCGCTCGGAATACTTTCGATCCCTGTCGTATGATTCGAGCGAAGACCATGACGAGACACCGATGCAGAAAACGGGCCTGGGACTGCTTTCTGAGCTCGAAGATCCATCCGATCGGCCAGTGTCCATGCACCCCAGAATGAGCCGCATACCGCCTACCCCGGACGAATCGATACCGGTGCCCCCAAACCCTTACGTCGAGCGCGGCTTCCTCGAGCGCGGCCGACAGCTGGACCGTCTCGACGAGGCAGATGATGGCATGTTTGGTGCCCGAAGAGAACAGTCTCCTGGAGACCTGAGCAGCTTACCAGAGCGCATGGACGAAATAAGACAAACGGACCCGGATCCGAGTTCCAAAGAGGCCGGCCAGGTTCTCCTGAACGAGACGCCCATTTCAGTACCGCCGTCTCCCGAAAAGCTGACCCGGCAAACCTCTCACGAGTCGGGCCTGGCTCCTCCGAGATCCATGTTCCCAAAGCGCTCCTCGAGTATTATGTCGGCACCGCTCGAGTCGCATCATGACGACACATTAAGCGCCTCTTTCCATTCCCAACCGCCGCCTCGCAAATTGTCTAGCAGTAGTGCCTTTTCTAGCCACTCATTGGCATCGCCGATGGCTGCAAACTTCCATCATGCAAGGTCACCTTCGATAAGCTCAGTTGCATCGCTGCCACGCCCCTCCTTCAACTTCTCCAGGCCCCTTAGCCGAGCAGGAACGCCCGGCTTCGATCCACCGGCTCGGCTTGAGACACCATCCCGTCAAGCATCCCAAGATAGTCAGCCGTCGTTTGTCTTAGGGGACGATGCGGCGCAGACTCCAATCAGTATGCACAGCGAGGCCTTCGGCGATAATGTAGGCGAGGACGGCAGAGGCGCGCCCTCCTATATTTATACCAAATATTCATTGCCGAGAGGCAAGGCACTGCAGAGAAACTCGGGCATGTTCAACCCCGATGAAGTCTCGCAATTCAAATGGGAGGAGCCGATGGTTCACCCTAGCAATGTGCAGCCTTTCAATAAAGGTCACGCTCCCCCGTCGCCGCCCTCTCGGCCTAGCAGCTCCTCCTCGCGTTATCTAGACACGACGCCAGCTGCGGATTCTTACCTCGCGAGACCCTCCCTAGAGCGAAGTAAGTTATCCAACGAAGTTTCCTTGAATGGGGAGCTCTCGCCCGCCCCGAGTCGAACGTCGACCAGCGATGCTGGCAGACCGTCGGAGGACGCGCCCAGGGGGCGGCCATTGACGTCTCCGCTGCATGACCAAACTCGAGGTCGCACGCCTATGTCAACCACTACAAGCGATTCAGCCAGCACCGTGAAACCCGCAAGATCCCTTGCCCCTACAGCGGCCGAAATGAGCGCCGAGGAACATCTGGAGAAGGGAATCAAGTGCCACGAGGAAGGCTCTGTGAAAGAGTCTACATATCATCTTCGTCTAGCGGCGCGAGGCGGTTCTCCTACCGGCATGCTACTCTATGCTCTGGCTTGCCGTCATGGATGGGGCATGCGGCCGAACCAGCGCGAGGGCGTAGAATGGCTGCGGAAGGCTGCTGAAGGTGCTAGTGGAGAGATCGCAGAAGATGAAGGCAATGTCAAAGATGGCAAGACTGTGGATTTCGCTGAACGCAAGACACGCAAGGCTCAATTTGCGTTGAGCATCTATGAGCTAGGCGTTAGTCACATGAGTGGATGGGGTATTGAGCAGGACAAGGCACTGGCATTGCGGTGCTTTGAGATCGCCGGTAGTAAGTTGACACCTTTCCAGTTGTGGCAACATGAACGAACTAACTGAATCACCTATAGGTTGGGGCGACGTTGACGCTCTCACCGAAGCTGGGTTCTGCTATGCCCAGGGCGTTGGCTGCAAAAAGGATCTCAAGAAAAGCGCCAAATTCTACAGAATGGCCGAGGCGAAAGGGATGAGCATGCCTGGGAACAGCTGGTAAGTATCTCCAAATAGTTGGTTTGATTGCGAACAGCCAGACTGATATCACTTTGCAGGATCCATAAGAGCAAATACGCGGACGACGATGCTACAAGTGTCAAGTCCAAAAAGGCCGGCTGCAGCGGCCGCAGCAAGTCCAGAGGCCGCCACATATTCGGTGGCAAGAAGCCCAAGGAGACGGAAGCTAGGAAGGGAAATGTTTAGAACATCTTGTGACCAAGATTATCACGACTACGATGACGAATGAAGACATATTCTTTGGGTTTTCTGGCGTTTCTCGGAGTCACCAAGCGGAGCGTTATTTGCCGCATTTTCCATGAGCAACCAGCTGCCTTTCAAGTGCAACGACGCAACTCATACGCGTTTGCATACGGGTGTGAATGGATTGTTTGAGTATTTCAGCATATGTGCGGATATATTGCGTCAAAATGGGGCATCAAGCCCAATATTGGAAGCATTTCGAGCGTTGGGCGTGACAAAACACGGCATAGACATATTTCGTGCCTTTGCACATGTGTCATTGTATGATTCATGGCCATGGGGAGAAGAGAAAGGCAGGCGGATCTACCCGTCTCTTTGGGAGGTGTATATAGATAGATTCGAGGCAACCAACCTATCGGCAATATCGATGCTAGATAGACACTGAAGAGCCCATTATGTAGGGAAGCCGACTCGGCCTTTATGACAGGCTACAATCACAATATAGAGGGAGTAATAAAAAGGACGGGCTGGGAGGTCAAATCAGTTCAGAACTTGCTCTATTCTATGCTCGCTTCGCAGCTCAACTATGATTTCTCAACGCAACGCAGTCGGCAAGATAAACAGAATCCACTTGGTCGTGACACCAACTAACCTAGGTTATGCAATTCTGTAGAGTGATGACGCTCAAAACCTCCCCTTTCCATGACCTCCCGTTTCGCTTCATTGTGCCCCCATCCAACGCAGGAACCACCATCGCCTTTCACTGGGCCGAACGAGTGATGAGAAATGGCGAAAATAGGCCGATCAAGTTACGACAAAGCCAGGGTCGCACTGGGGGCCGCACTCGGTCGCATTGCCCTGGTGCTCGAAGCAGCCCAAAGTTCCGTTGTGGTTCCAGAGAACTTGATCTATGCACGGGTCCGACGACTTGTCAGTAGGCAGATTCCCGCAGCATACTTACAAGAACTCGGGAGAGATGAAAGAAGACGGAGGGGCGGTGGTACTTACTCAGGTCGTAGGCAGTAGGGACGAAGTGGCCGCTCGTATCAGAGCACTGGGCTGTCAGATAAAAGGTGATGTTGGTGGCCGTGAAGTTCAGGTTGTTGCAGCTGGTCATGAAGTTGCCGCTTTGTCGGGCAAGTTAGCAATTGAAGTTTGTTACTTTTCTGGCTGGCGGATGAACCGAGGGAGCAACGGGACTTACTTGTCATAGGCAATAAGCTGGCCGCCGTTGTTGATCAAGCAAGGAGTGAGGTCGAACCCTGGGTTAAGACTGTTAACATGTTGGGCCAGGAAGGGAAGGGAGGTACAACATACAGGTGAACTGGTATCCGTCGTTGTCAATGTCATCATCATTGCAATACATGCCAAGGAAGCTGCCGGTTAGATTGGCGGACTGCCAGGTGCAGTTGCCAAGGAAGCCCTGCGACTCAACGAGGCCGATGAGGCCAATGAGGCAGGCAAGAGTTGCGGAGAGGAGCTTCATGATGGTTTCAGGTCTTGAGAGTGAGCTGGTTGGTCGAGGGGGTGTTTTCTGATGCTGTCTTGGCTCGGGAAGTGTTGCTTCAGAGGCAGAAGGGAAGCAGGTGGGAAGGGTTTTTGGCAAGTATGTCCTGTCAGAAAGAAAGGTGTGTTGTGTTGTTGGGTGAGAGTTCCGAAGGTAAGGTGTAGGAGTGTGCTTTGCTACCAGACTGCTGCTGCAGAGTAACAAGTGCAATAAATACGGAATATATGAAAAATACCCAGTAACTAGGTGAAGTCAGTGTGATGCAGATTGTGAATACATGAAGTATCGTGAGTGGTGGGTGCTCTTCATCCCAACCCTCCAGCTGACACAGCGACCACCTAGGTCAATAAGTAGACCAAACCACAGGTTCCATGCCACCCTTCTTGCTTCACCTCGCTATCACCCCATCACCCTGTCCCTCCCCACGCCTCCTCCCCACGCGGCTGAGCCCATATTGATCTCACGCATCGCACTCGGTGCTGCTGTATCCAAAACATGTAAGATTGCCAAACGAGTTGGCAATGTAGTCATCTTCTCCTCGACAAACAGTTAGTACACCACTTCGCACTCGCTACTGGGAGGTGCTGACCTAGGTATGACAATGAGTCCGTCCAAGCGATGTTCCCGCTGCTGTCGACATGGGGGCATGCGCATCGTAGACTCGGGTCGCCGCCCTGTGAGCTGAAGTCGCAACCTGTTCCTGTACAGTTTCCCTTCTCAAGGAAGTTTCCACTACCCAACCAGCCAGCCATGTTCAGTACTCGACCGCCGTCATGGTGTGGGCAAGAGGTCGACTCACTCTTTTTCTGAGACCAATTTGCCTTGGTCATTGCCCAGACACCTGTGAACCGTCAGCCAAGAGGTACTGGCGTCTCAGATCCTCATGCCATGTTGTTTCCACGTGGTCCATCTCTCACTCGTTGAGGTCCAGCAGAGAGCAGCGAGCAGCTCCTCCGACATTGCCGGTGTCGCAGTCGGCCTAGTCCATCATCTCACCGATTAGCCGGTGAGTACGGTAAGCAATATGGCCGGCCTCCGATCTGACTGAGGGACTATGTACCTGTGCTGCATTGGATGGCACTGTGGCAAAGAAGGGGGCATTATAATATACTCTATTCGGGGGAAGCGAAACAAGTGAGTACAGACCTGGACGTAGAGAATGTTCCGTAGTTCGAGATCTTTGTCGTTGAGGCTGACATTGTTGCATGTGAGGCTAAAGTTCCCCCCATTGGCAACTGTCACGAGAGATACCGCGAGAACCATTACCGGCCACATGCTGGCATGGAAGTATAGGCGTGTGTAATCCGTATGTCGGGTTAAGTGAGTCGTCTCAGAAGATGGAATCCAACGATCATGTACGGGTTATATTCCAACAGAGTGAGCGAGCTTGCTTGCCTGCTCCTCTCCTACACCTTTGTCGCCACGTATCTCACATCGCATCATGCCACGGGTACAGCTCGAGTAAGGTTACGAACCTTAACCCGCATTCGCTTCGCATGCCGTTTTCGAAGACAGCGGCAATCCAATCTAGACCCGTCTACGTGTGTTGCACTCACCAAAGTGATGCAACACAAGACAACCAGGTTCGGCAGACCGATGTTTGCCCATGTCACACAGGGGCAAGCCCATTCAAGACACCAACAGCAGTCATAATCCATTCGGTTGGGCATGCAATATATACAAATTACTTGGAGAGATATACGTGTCTCTGGTGCAAGATTAGGGGTAATCCGTGAATCCCGCGCTTGGTCCGTCTCGATCCATCAAGTATCTGAACCTCTCCTTCTGGTCGAGCAGAATCTTGGGCACGTCCTGGTTGTCGTCGATCCGGCCGTATTCCTGCCCTGGCCGCTCCCATATATCCTCGCCTTCCCGGACGTGCTCTGCGATCCATTCCCGGTTGCGGTAGAATTCGTGGTTCATCCACTGGTGGGAGAAGGAGGACATCTTGGTGAGCAATTCCTCGAGGGAGGAAAAGCAAGAGGAGCAGTGCCAGCCCGCGTCCCACAGGTCGGCCGTCTCCAGTTTGACCAGAGGCGGGAGGTTCCCGTCGCCATTCCGGAGGTTCACGGGTAAGATGGTGCGCCAGCCTTGGTAGTACGTCGCTTGAGGGTGCGACCATTGTATACCCTTGTGCATGAACTGGAAGCTGTAGTAGTAGAAATGGCTCCGGAGGTTCAACCTGCGGGGGTAATTGCAGGATTTGAGGAGGACGAGGTGTCTCAGGGCGGATGATTTCATCCACGTCGGCCACGACAATGGCATCGCCTTCCTCGGGGGCTTGCGGGCCCTGGAGCCGGGGCAGGACCTGCTCGTACATGGCATTGCGTTGAAGGTCCTCCCAAGCCCAGGCGGGGTTCGGCCGATCCGAGTGGAAGCCTTCGGGGATATCCAGGGTGTGATAGATGATCTTGTCCTTGTAGGCGGCGAATTTGTCCAGGTTGTCCTTGATGACAAGAGGCTTGTCGTGGTTGGTGAAGGTCTTTGGCGACTCGACGACAACAAAGTAGTCGACAAAGTCATAGGTAGTATTCAGGCGAATCTCCAGCCAGTCGAGTTCGGTGTTTGCCATCAGGAGATCGTAGACCTTTCTCGGGCGCGCAGGCGAGCCCTGCGGCCTGAACGGGGACCATCCATGCCGCTTACAGAGCCCATCTATTTCCCCGGCATGGGGATAAGGGTGGAAGCGAGAGACGCGGTGGACCGTCCGGTCTCGCCAGTTCGGATTGAGCCAAGTCAACAGAAGGAGACTGAAGATCAGGCCGGCCGCCAGTTTCGGGGCTGAGCGCCTGTCTAAGCCTAAACACCTCGGGGCGCGCATGATGGGATGACAGTTACAGTGGGTGCTGCGGCATTGCGAGACCAACGACGTCGCAAAGTTGGGGAGACGAGCACGAGCACCGTCTGGTGTAGTAGGTGTAGCCGCCAGCTAACTCGATCCAGGCTAAGGTTAGACGAGGGCACTAGAAGGGTTAGGTAGCGACCGTGAGGATGGGAACAAAAAGGAAAGAATAGGCCTTGGTAGGGAAGAATAGGTAGAAACAAGCCAGGTTTCTAGGAAATCACTAAGATTCGAATTCATTCCCCATGACACTCTTTTTATATTAAACTTATACCATGCTTTAAATCAAACTGTAGGTAGATGATACTGCCCTGCTATTAAGTTCAAGCAAGCAAGCAAGTATAGGCGGTACAGGCCCCTGGGTTCAAATTTACTGCCAATGTCACTCTGTACCTTGTCGGAGCTAGCGTCGATTTGGTTTCTCCAGGCTCCAGGGGTCCCGAAGGAATGGCCTATTTCTGGTAATCTACAAGTACCACCAACCAACACCCAACCGATAACCGGATGCCACCTACCTCCTACTTAGGTATCTAACCTATTCCCCTTGAACTTCCACTGTCTTAGAAGCCTCTCAGGAATAATCGCTGGATATAGGTAAGGAATCGTCACATTCTCAGCGACAGAGAACAGTTATTGTAGCTCAGGTTCGAGTCAAGATGAGCGCTGTCGTGCACGTCAAGCATGCCGGTCGCCGTAGCCCGGCTTTCTGCTCTCCAACCTTAACCTTACAGCCACTAAAACCAATAAGGTTATTGTTACCATGTCGAGCCCAGTCGACGCTTTCGTCGCATCGTGGCCACCAGTCACAGCTGTGGAGCGGCGCAACCCGCCGTGCCCTGTCGTCTAGGCCGGAGCAACACCGGCCTCGGCTGCCGCATAGTCGTTCCCGCACCAAACAGCTTCTCCATTAATACATCCGCCCACCACCACCACCCCGTCTCGGCGCCATTCTACTGCTCCCGCCTCGTCATCTTCACACTCACTCCCAATGGACCAGGGCAACAGCCAGAACGGTGTTCCGGCCACTTGGGTCGGGCATGGAGGGGCTGCGGCCTTTGACCTGAGGAGCGACACTCAGACAACACCGACTGTCGCCATGTTGTCGGCCATCTCTGTGACGACCCTGGATGACGACGTGTACAACGAGGACAAGACGACTATAGACCTCGAGGCTCATGTCGCGGCACTGGCGGGCAAAGAAGCCGCCTTGTTCGTGCTATCTGGGACTATGGGAAACCAACTAGCTCTCCGTTCCCTACTGGTACAACCGCCGCACAGTGTGCTGTGTGACCACCGCTCTCATATCATACGATACGAGGCTGGAGGGTATGTTTCCCATTGATATGTATACTTGTGGACGGACACCTGATACTCAACTCTACCGCAGGGTCGCATCTCTTTCGCAGGCCATGATTGAAGCCGTCGTCCCTCGCAATGGCATCCACTTGACCCTGGACGACGTCAAAGAACATGCATGCGTAGGCGACAACGTGCACGACTGTCCCACGAGAGTCATCAGTTTGGAAAACACCCTCGGAGGCATGGTCATGCCCCTGGAAGAAGTCAGGCGGATTTCAGCGTGGGCCAGGGAGCATGGCATCCGCATGCACTGCGACGGTGCCAGACTCTGGGAGGTGGTAGCCTCGGGGGCCGGCTCTCTTGCGGAGTTTGCCGAGTGCTTTGACACGGTGAACCTCTGTTTCTCCAAGGGCCTCGGAGCCCCCATCGGAAGTATCATTGTCGGGCCCAAGGACATCATCCGGCATTCTCGGTGGATGCGTAAATCGATCGGCGGAGGACTGCGGCAGTCGGGCGTCGTCACGGCAGCTGCCAGAGTTGCCGTTGATGTGACTTTTGGCGCCGGGCCCAACGGCGAAGGAGGATTGCTAAAGGAATCCCACGCCACGGCGAAGCGGGTGGAAAAACTATGGACTGAGATGGGAGGAAAGATGCTCTACCCAGTGCACACCAACATGCTCTGGCTCGACCTGGAGTCGATGGGCTGCAGCGGCGATCGGTTCACCGAGTTGGGCGCGCAGCGTGGGCTGAAACTATCTGGCAGCCGCATCATTACGCACTATCAGGTGGGCGAGGAGGCCGTTCAGAAGCTGACCGAGGTTTTCCAGCAAGTGGCCGCGGAGAGAAATGCACCTCCCACGCTCGGTCCCAAACATGCCAACGACGCGGGAGTCCATGTTTACAAAGCTTAGAGGTCATGTCGATATTTGGGTGACGCCAATACGTCATTGGTGCGGAGAGCGGAGGATAGGCACGACAGCAACTTTTATTAGCCTAGTTCTTCTCTCTTCCACGTCCAGGGAGGAAGGGAACATTGATGAAGCAATTGGAATAGTCGAAGGCTAGGTAGAAAGCCGCCAGTTCCCCCAGCCTCGCGTTTTCCCTTAGCCCGTTATGTATTTGGCCAGCAACAGGGAACATGGATCGGATGCGGGGGATTTTCGCGGGGAAAAACACCACAACAGACGCTGCCGAGCAAGACTAGGCTAACTAACGGTGAACGGCGTCGCAAACCTTGTCCAGAGCAATGGGTCCGTAGTCGACCATTGTTCATCCGACGCTCGTATTTGAATGATTGACTGATGTAAGACACATTCGAACCATCCACGCGGACCGGGCAGGCCCGTGTCCTCAGCACTCGGCTCACCGATGCAGCCTAGATGCCGACCCAGATGCAGGCGTCTACTACAACTACCTAAGCAGCCCCATGCACACTCCCATCGTCACATTACCCCACTAGTGAGCGACTCTGCAGATCCATGACCAAGCTTAGTCGGCCATCCTGCTTGCCACTGCCTCCCTCCCTCCCTTACCGTGTCACTGCAGTTGCCATCACCACCATCGCCCGTCTCTGGTACCTACTACATAAACCCCCAGCCTGGAGGCTGACACTTGTACTTTCTCCCCTCCACTGCTTTCTCCTACCTATTGAGGCCAACCTACACTTCCGCTTCCTCGTCTTAAGAATATGCTATGCCGACGACTAGCTTCGGCCGCTGCCATCGTAGCCCTGGTGCCGGCCTTTGTCTCGGGTCTCTACCAGAATGGTTCGACTATAGCACCATGCAACTCCACCTTGTACTGCCATGGAGAGATCCTCAAAGCCATCCAGTTGGCCAGTCCGTTTCCTGACTCCAAGACTTTCGTCGACCTGTAAGTCTTTTGCCCTCCAAGAGTCTAAGAGGCAGGAAGGAGTGCCTGTAGACTAACCATCAACAACCAGGCCCACTCTTCGGCCCTTGCAAGAGGTCGTGGCCGCTTTCAACAACCTGTCTAAGCCATTGAGCAACAATACCGAGCTCAATGATTTTCTCTCGGCCTATTTCGGCCAGGCCGGATCCGAGCTGAGGGATGTCCCCCGCGACCAGCTGTCGACGGATGCCGCCTTCCTGGACAAGGTGAACGATCCAGTCATCAGGGAGTTTACCCAGAAAGTCATCGATATCTGGCCTGACCTGACGAGAGACTACGTTGGTGCCAGCAACTGCCCTGACTGTGTCGACAGCTTCATCTCCCTGAAGAGGACGTTCGTAGTTGTGAGTGCCCGTCCCGTCGCCCATCATACCAACCGGAGCAGGCTTTCGCCACGTTGGCGACGACTGTCTTCTGAACTATGCTAACTTTCTCCAGGCCGGCGGACGTTTCAGGGAGCCGTATTACTGGGACTCCTACTGGATCCTGCAAGGACTGCTACGAACAGGCGGGAACTTCACCGAAATATCCAAGTCGGTCTCCTTGTTTTTAAACCCAACTCGAGTCTATACTGATGCATGATTCCATAGGAACGTGATTGAGAACTTTTTGGACCTGGTTGACCAATTTGGATTCGTGCCCAATGGCGCAAGGATATATTATCTCAACAGGTCGCAACCACCAGTCCTCTCGCAGATGGTAAAATCTTACGTTGAATACACCAACGACACTAGTATCCTGGAGCGCGCAGTGCCCCTGTTGGTGAAAGAGTATGGCTTTTGGACGCAGAACCGCTCAGTTGAAATTCAGGCTGACGGCAAAACGCTTACGCTGGATCACTATGGCGTGGAGAATACGGAGCCTCAGGCCGAGTCCTACAAAGAAGACTACGTCACCGCTAATAACCACTCGTACTATGCCGCCTCTGGTATTATTTATCCCGAAACTCAAGCCCTGAATGTCTCAGAAAAGGCCGAGTTATATGCAAACTTGGCGAGTGGCGCGGAGTCTGGCTGGGACTACACGACGCGCTGGTTGAAGAACCCACTTGACGCCGCTGACGATGTCTATTTCCCACTGCGGTCACTGAACACGGCCAACGTTGTTCCCGTGGATCTGAACTCCATACTCTACGCGAACGAGGTCACCATTGCAGGATACCTCAAGGCGGCCGGGAACGAGACCGGCGCAGACTGGTTCATGAAAACGGCCGAGAAGCGCTCTGCCGCCATGTACACGCTCATGTGGGACGCCAAGTACAACTCCTACTTCGACTACAACTTAACCTCGAACGCCCAGAACAAGTTCGTCCTCGCCGACAAAGACACTACAGCTGCACAGGAGGGAGACGCCCCTGAGGGCTGCCAGGTCTTCTTCAACGTTGGGCAGTTCTACCCTTTCTGGCTCGGTGCGGCTCCCAGACAGCTGAAGAGCAATCCACTGGCAGTCCGGCTTGCGTTTCAAAGAGTCGCCGACCTTCTCGTCCGAGAAAAGGGGGCGATACCAGCCACGAATATCATGACGGGCCAGCAGTGGGACCAGCCCAACGTCTGGCCGCCGTTGATGTATGTGCTGATGCAGGGACTGCTAAACACGCCGGCGACTTTCGGAGAGGACGACCCGGACTATCGCGAGACCCAGGATCTGGCATTGGACCTGGCCCAACGGTACCTGGACAGCACCTTCTGTACGTGGCGAGCTACCGGGGGATCCACCTCTACGATGCCTCAGCTGCAAGGGCTGGGGCCTTCGAACCAGGGCATCATGTTCGAGAAGTATGGTGACAACTCCACCAACGCCGTCGGCAGCGGCGGCGAATACGAGGTGGTCGAGGGCTTCGGATGGACCAATGGTGTGCTGATCTGGGCCGTTGACACGTTCAACATCAAGTTGAAGAGGCCCGACTGTGGCAATATCACCGCGGCACACACGACGTCGTCCAAGAAGAAGAGAAATGCCGGCCCCAGCGCGCTCGAATTGCATCCTTTCGATGCCAGGTGGACCAAGAAGTTCGGAAGGCGCTCATTCGAGTGACGACCTGGTACCTATAGGGGTGCCTTCTTCAGATTCCTAGAGCGGCTATCAGCCATTCCCAGAATGCCGTTCATGCATTAGATTATATACCAATTAGTACAATAATATGTCATACACTATACTATTTCGCCGACTGGCTGGCTTATGAGGAGCAAATGTAACATGTGCGCCAGAATACGATGGCTAGCAAGATTTGTTAATTTCTGCCGGATAGCATAGGCACGAAGGAGAGAGCTCCCTGAAACGACGGGAGCTGAAACATATTAGAAGACATTCAACAATCATCAGAAGCAAACAAATCTTGCACGGAGAGAGTCGTACCCCTTAATGCCGGCTACCACAATCAGGGCATACCTCCGGCTTGTTCCGACCCCAAGCTTGGCTCCTTCGGACTGAGTACTGGCTCGTCACGTAGTCCGTCTCGTCTTTCTTGTCTTCTTCCTTCGTCTCCTCGTCGTGCTCCTACTCCTCGGAATCTGTCGCGGCCCGTTTGGTGTAGTAACGCTGCCATGAATAGTTCTCGCCCAAGCGGCGAGCGACATCGTTCGCCTCGTTCAGGCTGACCAGGCGGCGCTTGTCGGGGTGCCGGGTCATGAAGCCCTGGACTACCTCCCAGACGCGCTCTTTGCGCGAGACCTTGGGCTGGTTTCTATTGACGAGGAATGCTTGCGGTGTCTGGCTTGCCAGGTTGGTGGCCACGTCATTAGTGTTGTGGAAGTTGAATCTGTGGTGGTTGAAGGCGAAATCTCGCGGTGGCGACATCTTATATCCGATGAAGGCGTCGTAGGCCATCTCGGCGGGCGTGCGGCCCACCGCGTTCTCGCGATGTAGGCCCTTGGGGCTTTGCTCAAGCATCACGCGCATCTGCTCCGGCAGCTGCAAGAGGACGGCGCTGTGCGCAACCGTGCCGCCGGATCCATTCAGAATGTCAAGATCATGACCCCCTGAGTATTGCAGCAGTGTCTTCAAGATAGCGACATTGTCACTGCCCTCCTGGGGTTCCGACTGATTGGGGTAGTGAGATTGGTAAGCGTATCTTTGTGAGTAAATCGCAGGGTTCTCGCTCAAAAGCCAGGAGTGCAGAGGAGTGTTGCCGCCATGAACGAGATGGTTTCGTTGAACGAAAAGATGAGACCGGAGTTCTGGATCTAGAAGGTCAAGGAGCTTCCGCAGCTTGTCCAAAACGGGCTGGTTCGTCAGCGCCGCATGGATGATGTTGTTGAACTGCTTGTCTTTGACAGACTGGTCTGCACCGGCCTCGATGAGCATCTTGGCAACCTGGTCGCGGCCGGGGAGGTAGGCTAGAAAATGGGGCGTGTAACCGGCATCGGACTTTGCCTCGAGTGATGATGGGCACACGCGGATGAGATACTTGATGAGTTTGTATGTGTCATCTCCTTCAGGAGCCATCACGGCACAGTGTAAGACCATATCGTCTGAGGGCATGTGAGTCAGTGACCTGTAGGCGAAGACAAGACTGGCTACATCAACTTACTTTGATTACCAAGCCACTTGATTATAGCTCGATCGAAACCACCTGGTGACTGGCTCAGGTGCTTCAAACGAGGATCGTCCCTTGCCGAGTCGAAGCTTCCGAACTCAAGATATTGGCGCATGGGGATGTCACTGACGAACCATTCCACCGAGTTCAGAGAGCCCACGAGGGCTGCAGTGAGTATAGGAGGAACCTGACTACCCGTGGTCTTCGTCATAACAGAGCGTCCTGCATTGGCCCAATCGGATCTTTTGTATGGTCAGTACACCTGACCTGGTATCTTCTCAAATTGTGATAGAATCCAGACTTACTGCTTTTTCCCATAGACCTTGAGACCTTGGTAGTAACGTGGCTTGACTTGCATGTTGACGCCACTCTTCTTGACAAGATGCCTGCCAATACAGTTAGTCGCAGGACGAATGAACGTCACAGATGGCGCGAATATCGATCATAAAAAAATTGTAACTCACTCTAGTGGTATGCCAGCGCCAGTACGCCCGATGATCCCAGATAGCATGTCAACGCGGCCGAGCTTGATGGCGTTCATGAAGTCGGCTTCGGGAAAGGTGTAGATTCGACTCGTTTCATCATCGTTAGGGGAATAAGGTCGCTGCTTAGTGAAGTATATGTCCATGTTGACGAGGCGATTAAACCTGTCCATGTCATTTTTCCTCATGGCAAGATAGAGAAGGCTTTCTCTGTCGTGATACTCCTCCAGCTTTGTGCCGGTAAAATGGAATGTAGGAGCCGACCAGTGCAGAAAATCAGCAGCGAGGACGTTGCTTTTTACCTGCATGGAGACCTGCCCTATGTTCTCGATCGTGAAGTCGCCATCGATGATCTCCTTGAAGAGACCTGGCTCCGCAACCTCGCTCTCTTCATCTGACCCTTCACCACACTCCTCGTTGTCGCCATTGGCCATTTTGTATCGTACTTTGCTCTCATCCGCTGGTGCCCATTGTGCTTGGACAATCCCAAGGATGGCCCTGGCGACGTCGTAGTGGCCTTTGAGAAACGCCAAAGAGAACGGATTGTTGCCCTCGTCGTCGGCCACAGCCACCTTCAATGGGGACTCCGTCTTGTCTGCATCCCAGGACGCCAAGGTTAGCGACTTGATCTTGTCCAAGTCACCTCGCCAGGCTGCTTCGAAACTACATCGATGTCAGTGATGCCCATATAATGGAAGTGGGCAACTCGAAACCCACAGTTGGATGTAAGCCGCTCTTCTCTTTTCAGTGACGTCCGGCGCCCCCTTGAAGGAGAAGCTGTATTCGTATAGCTTTTCGTCCTCCTCGTTATTGGAACCACGGGCCTCCTGTGGATTCTCAATGTCAGGATGCAATTCTCTAAAAGTCTTAGCGCCTCGAGCCATCAGGACCTCCTCGGTTTGCTGCAGCTGTGACACAAGATCTGCGATGGCTTCTTTCTTCATCTCAAGACTATCATGGTTGGAGATCTGCCCCATTTCTTTCTCGAAACGGTCCAACTCTTCCTTGTAGGAGGTAACCCTTTTTTTGGATATCTGCTGAAACAACCATATGTTGGTACGTCCCATCTTGGAATCGCTCAAGGAACTGTGCAGTTCCCCGAGGACCGTTGGGCGGCTTTCCATACATGTACTTTTTCGAGGATGGATTCCTGTAGCTAATGCTCGAGTATAATCTCAGTGAACGACTTGGAAAGAAGGCAACTTTCTCCCCCTCATATGCGCGCAGTGCCTTGAGCGATCCGCGGACAATATCTAGAGGTGTCTGACATGTGCTGTATCCCCTGTACCTGTTGAGCACGACACGCTGAGCTTCTTTGGGGAGGACGTTCGGGTCTGCACCCTTCTTGAGCAGCTCTAGGGCAGTGAAGGGTTGAGCAGAGCGGACTGCGACGATGAGTGGCTGCTCCACTGACTGTACGAACAATTGCTGGTTGGATTCGTAATCCCGGAGACGGTTCTCGAACGTCAATTTCGCCCCTGCAGGCTTCGTGTTAGCATATACACTTGGCGACATCCAGAATGACTAGACGAAACCACTGACCTTTCAGCCATGCATCGAAATCGATCTCGGGCCGGGGACCCGCCTCCAGCAATCGCATCACCAGGATGGGGTCTTCCCTCTCGATAGCCGTCATTAGAGGGGTCGTGGCGGTAGGATGCCAATGGTTTCCGCCCACGACTACATGATTAATAGCTGCCTTCAAGCCCAACTTGTCGTTCTCCCATAGTTTGTTGACCATTACCGGGCTTCCCTGCTGTACATACCGGTGGAACGCAGTAACTCCACCTGCGTCGGCTTGTGATGATGTGGCACCAAGGCTAATCAGTGTTTCGGCCATCTGCGTGGCCCTCTCTATGGGGAGTGCCAGGGCCAGAACAAGGGCAGTATAGCAGCTCGAACATCGGTATCCGACCCATCGCCGCCGAACTTGACCGGGCTCAACACATCAGCTGCAAACTCCTGGCAAAGGAGTTTCACTACCTCGATGTGCCCACCAAGAATGGCGAAGTGAAGTGCACTGCAGTGGGAGTCCCATGCGGCAATGTCGATTTTGTAGAAATCCAGGTCGCTTGGATCGTCATCGAGCGGGGGGTTGTCCTCTGTGGTCTGTGTTTCATCACCTGTCTTGCGGACCTTGACGAACGACCCAGTAGCAATTGAATGGTCTTCGCCGTCAGAATCAGTATCGGTCAGTAAATCGGCATCATCCTCATCTGAGTCCTCTTCACCCTTAGAACTATCGTTCTCTGCATCTTTGGCTTCATCCGTTGCCTGTCTTCCATCCTCCTGGCAGCCAGCTTCGCGAGCCTTTCGCCGAAGATCTTGCCTTTTGTCGTACTCTTGTTCGTTCTCGGAGCTCTTTTGTAAAAGAATTCTGATAATCTCAACGCTGCCACGTGCAGCGGCAAGGTGAAGTCTAGTGCGGCCATCGGCAAGCCTGGGAACAAGCCACGCTCCGTGATCAACCAGACACTTCACAATCTCCGGCGTTGAACTTGACACGGCAAGTTGTAGAGGCGTGCGTCCGGTGTAGTCTCGCTGGTTTGGATCAGCTTCATCTTGAGAAAGCCACTCTTCCACATGCTCAAGATCTTCATCTACAATGGCTTGACAAAGGCGAGCGGTGTTGCCCACGTAGGCCATTTCTGTCCAGTCATTCTCTGTCAGGGGGTTGAAGGAGCCGATTTGCTATAGCCGTGTCAGCCGTACGATCAGAGAAGGGTGCTACAAAGGTGTGCTTACCTGTCTGCCGGGATCGTCAATACGGAAAGAGACTTCACCGGAGACGTAAATCTCGCTTTCCTTCTTCGCAATTTCGACTTCCTCTGGGGTTTTCGGCTTTGGGCAGGTACCGCAACAGTCCGCGATAACATCATTTACACGCCCAGAGAAAGCGGGATGTCGATGAAGATACACCTCTCTCTCCTTGGGTTGGTTCCACTCAGCGTTGAGCACTGCAGATCTGCTTAGCTCCAATCTGGGGGTGCCTGGCAAGCATGGCTGTTGCCAGTCTGGACAACAAAGGGGGCTCCATGTCTAACTTACACAAGTCTCTAGTATAACAGAGTTTTTCGATTTTCTTGGCATGAAACTTCTCACCGTATGGGATGGTGAACGTGTGGTAACTGGATACGTCGTCCTCGTTGATCCAGTCTGCAACTTCATCTTCGTGAGCATCCTTGATGTTACCTCTCAGTCTGAACTGGAAGCGATTATTAAGATCTGGACGCCCCCACTCCTCTCGGCGTTTCCTCAGATACTGCTCCCTGGCGTTGGTTGTTGGCAGACGCTCTAGCACCAAAAGGCGAGCAAGGTCAAGAGTCCGGCTGAAACTTCGTTCGAATATGGTTGGATCTAACCTGGAGCGGTCAAGCTCAGGCCAATACACCTCGAAGTTCCGGTGGCTATACTTAGACAGCCTGTTCTCGTAGGATGGACTTCGACGCGAGAGGTCAACGGGGTTGATCTGGGTTATATAGGCAGCCAGCGCACGAGGTGTGCAGTACACTTGCTGTCCATCGAAGGCAGCACCAGAACAATCAATGTCAAAGCCGGTTAGAATCTCCGATACCGACTTGTAGACTCGCAGGACAATCTTCAAGAATGTCAGCGCAGCAATGCTGTTATACTTCTCGATATATCATATCTGTACATGCCGCGTGGGGTATTGGCTGCCTGCTGCAAGTCAGTAAAGGAGAAACACTTGGAGTGGAGCAGTCAACGCAGCGTACAAATAGTGACTGCATTCTTGGTACGAACAACAGTGGTCTCAGCAAGTATGGCGTCTCTGATTTGTGTCTCAATTTGTTTAATCTTTTCTACCGCCTGCTTCTCATCAAGCCCATACAGAAAGTGGCCGACATCGGAAGCAGGGCAGAACTTCTCGTGATAGTATTGACGGAGAGATCTTTTGGAGACCTTGTACTTCTCCGGAACCGGTAGGAGGCAGTTGACGACAGAAGAGCCAGCAGCCACGACATTGGACCAGTCGAAGTCAGCCAAAGCGGCCTCGGAGAAGACGGAGAGATTCTGGCGAAATCCCCCAGGGATTGAACCACGGCTTGTGATCCAGTAGGTCGACGTTTGTCGTCTGGGAGGGTCGTAATATACTTTTCCTTCTCAGATGCCGACTCTTGCCCGAGGTTACGAGCACGGGTCTTGATGTTCGATGTCTCCCGAGTGAAGACGGGCAGAACATTGAGATAGGGGTCATCCAAGATGGGATTCTTCCGATCCTGAGCAAAGATCTCACGCAGATGAGCCTCATACTGGCGATAGGGCTGGATCAGTGTGGCTATGCGAGTTGACGGATGGTTGGCGATGTACCCAACCAGCTCGCCATGGGGAACAGGCAATTGGGGGAGTGATTCGGCGGCCATGATGATCGAGTTGACAACCTGAACTTGGTAGCTGTAGTTGTAGGCCAGGGGCATCAAGGAAATAGTTCCTAGGTAGAGTAGAGTGGCAGGTGCTTGCCTGACGATTTCGATGGCACTTGGAAAAGTTGAAGAGACGGAGATGACAGGACTTGCGAAGAAGTCACCAAGTCCGTTTGAGTCTGCATAGCGATGTCTTATTTATAAACGTCAGCCTAATCTCTATCTCCCCTCCTACCTTCTTACCCACAGCAACAATTTAAGGAACGATCCTGGCCGGACTGCCAAGTACCTACCTAGGCTGCAGCTCAGCAAACAGGCTGCCGTAGCTCCTTCCTTCGGTTCAATAGAAGAAGCTGGGAACTAATGACGGATTAGTAGAGGGGCTAGCCCTTCGCGAACGTTCCACGAGGTCCCGTGACTTCTCCACTTCCGCCTTAAGGACGAGGGACTGATGCCTAGAATTGGCCTTGGTTGCCTGGTGGTCGGTTGAGACGTCGAATGCATTGGTGGAACTGGCCCAACTACTTGGATTGATGGGTTCGATATCGAACTGCAGGCATGGGCTGCTACTTCCATTACCTACTACCTAGGATGTAGGTACGTGTACACACACCAACCTGTTTTGGCCAAGGGCAAACGCCCCAGCCGCCTGAAAGACGGAGTTGGTTCGAAACCTTTGTTACAACGGGAGCCGTTGGACCTGCGTTCAATCTGTCTGGTACGGGACAGAACCGTGTTGTGTGTGTGTGATATAGTCTGGTAAGTTGGATATACAGATCCTTCCACAGGTTTAGAAAGTCGATTCTAGTCTAAAAAAGGGGAACACAAAAGAGTCGCGCAGTTCTGCGTCTTCCTCAACCATCTCTACCCTTCTGTGAATGCCTCGCTCTTAGCTTTGGCCTGAGCTTCATCTGTTGACCCATCAGGCTTCGTTGATGGACGGTTGGCAATAAGCCGCTGTCATCAAGTTAGATGGATGGCCCCGTACGAGATCCAGAAAGATTCGCCGCAAGTACACTTACCACCAGATTTCTAAGGAGAACAGCAATGGTTACTTTGCCGACCGAAGGTACGTATATCGAGGCCTTCTCCTTGATAGCGGGCCCATCAAAGTTTCGGTAAGACGCGAAATTGATGCAGACAGCACCATCACGAATGAGCTCAGTGGGCACCTTGTAGTTCTCTGAAGGGACGCCGCTGATGATGACATCGCTGATCGGGACACACTGCTCTAAACCCCAACCCTCCTTGTCCTGAACTTGATGCCGGGGTTGTTTGATACCCTGGCCACGGGTGAAGACCTGCACGCCGGTGATGTCGACCGAGTAGACGGTGGCGCCATCGTTGGCAAGCAATGCAGCCATAGGCCGCCCATTCACTTCAGATCGGTTGATGACCGTGATGGTCTTGCCAAAGAGCCGGTTTCCGGGCGGCAAGATGGAGTTGTAGATGTGGAGATATTCCAGGATCTTGACCACAGCCAGAGGCGTGCAAGGCAGAATCGACTTCTTCAGGTTGTGGGGAGGATCCAGGAACCTCACGTTGTGGTACATGTTGTAGATGTGTTTGTGGCACAGCCCTTCTACATCCTTCTGCAGAGACACGGTTTCTTGTATGTACTTATCCTGAGCCTGGTTTCCAGGGAAAATGGGGTAGTAAACGAGGATGCCGTCGACGCCGTTGTCCTCATTAGCATTCATCACGTCTTCTTCCATGGTGTTCTTATCGACTTGACGGAGATCGAAATTGACACCGCTGAGACCAGTTAGTTAGAAGCCCAAGGCATCCCAGAGGGGTCTCCCAGTCCGCAGAACATACTTTTCCTCGCAAGTCTTTTTTGACCATTCGGCATACTTCATGGCAGCCGGGTCATCGTTAGCCAGGAAGGCAACAAGAGTGGGCCTGCTTGGAGCATCTTGCTGTATGGTCTTGAGGGTCTCGGTCACCTCGGCAAGCAAATTTTTGGCGATGTTGTCAGCCAGAATCACCTTGCAGGTTTTCGGGACATCTTGAGAGGCCATGTCGAGCAAAAGTATACAGAACCTTGACTGGTATCAGCTATATGAACCAAATACATGCGCGAGGCCACGGGGGTACAGCGAGACCTAGAAAACATATATAAGGGGGGGGGGGGTGCGCCATTGGTATTCGTTAATTCAAATTGTTTAGGTATATCTATGCGTGCTTGAGATAAGTTATTTTCTACGTACCTGCCCCACTACCCCGCGATCAGGCGCGATATATTGCTGAGTATAGAAAAAGAAAAGTCAGAAGCAGGGTGGTGTGTGTGAATAGTAAGGGCCGCCGTACTGGGCCAAGGAAAAATGGTGTGATATTGAAACGATGGTAGATCTGACCGAGAAGTGAAAAGAGTTGCAAAAAGAGCGACTGACTGAAATCAAGCCCAGATCGAATCCTACATTCGGCGGGAAGTAGGAGGGTCAAAAAGCGATCTCAAACATTCACCCAGACGTGGTTCTGGGCGAGTAGGAAAGAGAAAAAAAAATCAGTACCCCTCTTACTAGATTCGGCCTAGTGATGGCCTAAACTGGGGGTTCCGCACTCCGTCATTGGCTCCGGCTGCCCAGTCCGTTCAATACGTGGGGTTGATGCTTCAGATTGGACCATCCGACGTCGCTTGCCAGACTCTCGCATCACACGGCCCGACACCAGAGCTCCTGTCATCGCTAGTAACGGCAGGGCAGCATATTTCTTTGCCTTGGTAGCTGTCGCAGGGAATGTTTGTCACATATGCATAGCTCACATTTTGGCTAGCAATACGCACAGAGTTGCGACGCACCACATGCGCATCTTATAACCGGCCAAGCCGTGTTTAGACCTCGTGGGGTGGCCGATTGTTTATCAGCTTCTTTGATAACAGCTCGCGATCTCCCCCCTACCCAAAGCGCTTGGCCTTCCAGTCACTTCGGAACACTGCGCCTTGATCATGGCATCCTTCGAGGATCTTGCTCTGAAGTATGTGCTTTCCGATGGCGATGACAATGACAGCCCTCTTCAAGCTGCCACCGCCATCGAGAGTGCCGCCAACCGACTTGCTGTTGGCCAATGGGTGGTATCCATTAATAGATGGATGACGAATCCGGATGATACCGCCGATGACGACCTCATTTCGCGGGCAAAGGCGCTGGAATTTCTCGCGCGAACCTTGGAGTTTCTGAAAAGAAGCTCCCTCAAGCCGGACCAAGTGAAGCTCCTTGTCGGCTTCTTCAACTCCCTCTTCTCTAGCGACCATCGTGCCGGCATGAGCGCTTCCTCCAGGGCCCTCAAACAGTTGACAGCCATGGATGGCTTCCGACCCTCACTTGGCAGTGAAATCATCATGAGTGTAGTAAAGCTAGGGGATGATTTCAAACGACAGACGCCGGCAACCCGCCTCGAAATCTACGACCTTGTCCTCAATTTGCTCAGCAACCCGCTAGTAGCGGAAGATCTAGCATACCAACATGGGAACTCTTGCGGCTTCATGACAGCTCTCGTGGGCGTGTGCAGGAGTGAAAGGGACCCCCAAAACCTAATGAAGTGGTTTGAGATACTACGCCTATTCCTTCAGAACTTTTTGCCAGCCAAGGAAGTTTTGACCGAGGTGTTCACGGCATTCTCCGATTACTTCCCAATCACCTTGCGAGCCTCAATCACCCCATCTGGTATTACCGTCGACGACCTCAAGGGGGCTGTGCGGGCTTGCTTTGCATCCCATTACCGTATAGCAGAAATGACGATCCCCTTCCTGTTGAACAAACTGGACCAGGGGGATGCGGTGACCGTTACCGTCAAAGTCGACATTCTCCTCACTCTCGAGGCATGTTTAGCACAGTACGAGCATACCGCGCAAGGGGTAGTTCCATACGCTAATCAGATATGGGCGTCACTGAAGTACGAAGTCAGAAATGGGGAGATACGAGACACAATTGATGCCACATTGAAGGCAATCGGTACGCTTGCTAAGAGGCTGCCCGAAGCTGATCTACGGACCTTCTTTTCAGCAGCTTGGAGAGATCTGGGCGACGATCTGTCCAACGCAACCTATACGTCTCAAGCGAGCCAACTATTGACCTCTATTGCTGCTGCAAGCCCAGCATCATTCTCATTGTTAGCAGAGACCGCCATGCCTCACATTACCACTACACTGAAACGAACGAAACCGAGTCCCATCAAGCCGACATCCTCGCCTTGCTCAACTCTCTCCTTCAGGTCAGATCCGCCCTGACCGATGTGACCGGTGAAAGCGTCAATCTGAAAGACGAGCTGTTCGGCGACCAGCTGTTCGAAGATGGATATGCACGCATATGGGACTCCGGCGCTGGGCCCTATGTACTAGCCAAAGCCATGGACGGCATGGCATCCTTGGCGTCGCAGCGTACCGGCGGTCCCAATCCCCAACTGATTTGTTCACAGCAAGTCTGCGAGAAGATTTTCCGATGGCTGGCTCTACCATCCATCATATATCCTCTGGAAGGCAAGAGCCTGGTACAGAATGCCTCTGAAGAGGACAGCCTCGCCATTTGCAACGCAGCCACCACTGCGCTGCGGAGGGCGGTCCCCTCTATCCGCCTGGGTTTCAACAATTGGTGCTTGATTTTTTGTCGTCAGTATCCAAGTACCTTGAAAATAAACAAGCCGACTCAATAGATAAAGCGACGTTATTGAACGCAGTAGCACTACGACTGGCCCGTATTGGTTGCTCCGCCACTGTCAGGATTGGGTCTCCCTGGTTGAACTCCCTGGTTCTTATCAATGGCTTCCTACAGGGACTGCATGGTTTATTGAAAGAGGCCCCAGTGTACTGGATTGCCATTTTAGATGCAATCCACATGGCCATTCTTCGTTCAGCGGATACGTTGGCAGTGTTACTAAGTGGCAAGGATTCAATGTCTATCCCTGGTGATCGAGCTACCAGCGGCCAGCCGTGGATCACTGGGATTGACAACTATATCCAAGGATTGCCACAAATTGATTTGGATCAACTTGGCGACCTGAACTTGGCCCTGAAGAGCCTAGGAGATCTAGAGGGAGATGCAGTTTCCTCTTTTAAACAGTTCCAGGGATACTCCATTCATGTCGTCGCGCAGCTCTACAGACGATTCACGTCCATCAAGTCGGGTTTTGGCGCTTCATCACTGATAGACGCACCTCACGACAATGTGATAGGCTTGAGTACAGATTTCCGTCTCGATTCAAGCGACGAGGTTGAACAACAAGATCGATTCCTCTATCAGTTGGCACGCATGGCAACTTCCGTGATGCGTTCGCTGAGTGAGGACATACAGCAAGAACTGGAGCTTGTCCTCGAAACCTCTGTCATGTTTCATGGGAAAGGTAGTGAGTCCGAAAGCGCCAACTTCCGTTCTCAAGTATCTCAATCTTTCCAGACGGATAATCAAGGGTATCGAATCACATTTAGTCCCGCCGACGACTACCGTACTGCACCGCTAGGGCTGGGCATTCTTCAAGGTCTTTGGCCCGGCGCCCTCAGCACGATCGTAAGCAACGTATCTTTTCCTCTTCCAAAATAGAAAGTATGCTGACATTGGACACCCCCTAGAACCCGCTTCAGACAATTGTGCCGTTGTGCGAAATCCTGATGAAATCACCAACTCAGTGTGCTGGCAGTAGGCGCATCGCGCTCGACGCGGCGCTAGCGACACTCTCTAACAAGTCATCTGACAAACAAATGTCCGCCGAGGGGTGTTCTGCAGCGCTTAATGCCCTCGCCGACGGCTATACTCAGGTGAATAGAGGAGCAGCCATCGATAGCCCGGACGTACCTACCAGGTTAGCTATATTCAAGAGCGTTCTGCACTTCCTTGCTGGCGATATTGCACGATACCGACCGACGGGAGCTCACAACTGGCTTCTCCGAATCATTTGCGATACTGCACCGTCTGAAATCACAATTGGACGCCAGCTAGCCCAGTGCTTCGGTATCCTGGTGAGCCCTAAGGAGTGCCTGACAAAGCCCAACCATGCTCACCTTAAACCATTCCGGGGTCAGTGGATCTACCAGGAGACGGTCCGTCCATATTTCGACAGGTGTTTCCCTTCTCCGTCTTCAGGCACAGATCAGGGTGGCCAGGATGATCGATGTGCCACGAACCGGTCCGTGGCCATCTTCGCTATATTGAGACACCTCAAGTATAATGACTATTCGTCCGATGCCGATCAGATTGTAAGGGTGGTAATCCGGTCGCTGGCCACATTTGGAGTGAGCGACGACATCAACGCAGTTATGACGGTGCTGTGCCAACTTCTTGAGCATGAGCCTGAGCGCTTGAAAGAGCACTTGACCGCACTCGTTACGAATACCATGGCTGTGTACAAGATGGCGAGGAGCGTTGACAGCTCGCTGTTGATCTCCCAAGGCCCGGGAAAGTCCACAATCACTCGCAGCGACGCCGGTAAATGCCGGCATTCGGCACTGTCCTTCATGAGACAACTCCCAGGCTGCTTTGAGCCAAGATATCTGCTGCCGCATCGCGTATCGGTATTGCAAGGCTTGTCATTGGCCTGCGGAGATCCGGTACGCGGAGTCAGAGCGTTGGCAATCTCTGGCAGAAAGGCCTGGAGTAACTTGGCCTGATGTGTTTAATTGTTTCGGACTCGATTTACAGCCTAATAGGCAGAGGGTCAGATAATACTGTCTGCCTTGAGATGAAAGCCGCGAGCAGCTGAGCAGATGATCGACATTGAAGTGGCATACATGACCGATAGACCAACGTTACATCTGGGATAAATCAGGCGCCTTATTGTCTATAGCGTCTATAGTGTCCAATAATAAATTAAGCTAGGAATGCTCGGTTTTCTCCTCGTATGCGTTCAGCAGCCGTATCCAGTTCGGTTTACTAAGTGGAAAGCATCTATAACCGTACACGTGATCAACTCTTGCAGCTTTCCCCGGCTTGGGCGTGTTAGTTGCTGCCAAGTCACGATATCTAGCAATCTGCACGTGTTAGACCAAGGAAAGGGGTCTGATGTTCGACAGTATTTTCAGGGGGGCCCAGTAGCACTATTTTCGTACGAGTACAGTCAAATATCTCAAGCCTTTCTTCGCTTGGACTTCTTCCCGAAGCTCCATCGGCACTCGTAGCGCTGCCCACATCCTCGCCGGCCGTCAAGGCGTTCAACACATCTTGATTCATATTTACAAAGTCCGATGCAGGCTCCCGTGCTGCTGTGGTGGCCACCGCCCTCTTAGGGTCTGCTGCTGCAATGAGAGGAACCGAGGTAGCCAGCATAGATTGGAAGGGGGGTACAATGAAGTGACCAGCCGCATCAAACCACTCAGTGAAAGACTTTTGCAGTTCAAGATGGCTAGGCTTGCCACCCCTTGCTGGTTACCGTGATCTTCATCTTGTAGATAGGGATGTTCTTGTCGGTTGAGGTGGCAATGGAGATCTAACCAAGGGCATTAGTCAACCAGCGACAAGGCCGCAGATGCTCGCGACAGCGGGTGCCGCTCGACAAGCAAAAGGAGACAAACAAGGCCCCTCGGGGTCCGACATACCTTATCTCCTTTGGGGGTGGTCCCCTGATACACGATTCCCTTCTCCACAAACGCGATCCAGTAGGTGAGGATGGTGTTTATCACGGTGTAGACAGCCACAGCGACAGCAGTGTAGTACTTGGTGTTCTCGAAGCCGAACTTGTAGTCCCAGGCGAAGCAGGCGCCGGCGATGACGAAGGCAGAGTAGCCGAGGACCAGTCGCGTGTCGACTAGGCCGTGGTTCTGCTTGAACTTCAGAGAGTTGAGGTAGTTCGGGATAGCATCATCGGAGGTGTTCTTCAGGTCTACAATGCCATTGTCAGCTCGGTTCGGGGGATGCACCAGCTTTAGAAAGCCATGATGCGACAAACGTACCCGCCAAATTGTGGACTGTGATCTTTTCTTGAGAAGCCATGCTGGCGGCTTGATCTGTAATCTTTCAGTTTTGCCAAGTTGCTCTTGGTGGGATAGTAGGCATTCCAGTTGGACCGATGTCAAGGAACACGTCAAGTGAAGAAGTGAGCTCCCGTCCACTATAGCTGCTACCTGGGGTCCGGGTTACGTGAGATCGGGTGTGCTGCCGAGGGGTGGGAAAGGTTGACGTGGCCTTCTGCCACTTACAGTTTAGGCAATTTGGAGTGGAGGCTGCCCATAGGCTTACACCAGCCAGATCCCATCACTAAGGTACCTACAGGTGCAGCTCCTACAACGATCGGCCGACCCTCACTCACGCTCCGTCCCGTCAGCACCTGCATCATCTCCATTCAGTGCTTGCACTAGAATCAACCATCCAGTCTCGCTTCAGACAACCAATTGCGAAGACACTATTCTCGGTTCAGATCTTGCGCCCGGAGCTTTTCAATCCACCGTGCCCAAGGCCGCTTCCGTTGCAAAGATGGCTCAACTGCCACCGCAGACGATCCAAAGGGATCCCCAGCTATTGTCAGTCTACTCCCACGCGGCCTCGATCACTATGGATGCGCCGAGCTAACCCGGCCGTGTATAGCTACTGGATTCTCTTCCCCATTACCGTGGTCATGGTCCTTACCGGCATCCTACGTCACTACGCAACCGTTCTCATGGCGAGCCCGCCCAAGAAGGTCGACCAGCCCGCGCTGAAGGAACAGAGGTCCCTCATGCACGGCGTGGCGGTTCGATCCAACTTCCACGCCTTGACAGCCCCGTCCTTCAAGGCCCGCCGCGAATTCCTCACCACCGCCTTCGAGTCGGGCGCATACCTCAAGGATCCCGAGCGCCGCGGCCACCCCCCCCGCCAACCCCATGACGGACCCCGGTGCCATGGATGGTATGATGGGCATGATGAAGAACAACATGGCCATGATGATCCCGAATACACTGATTATGAGCTGGATCAACACCTTCTTCAGTGGATTTGTCATCTTGAAGCTGCCATTTCCAATCACCATCAAGTTCAAGAGCATGCTGCAGGCAGGTGTAGCGACCAAGGAGATGGACCCCCGATGGATGTCAAGCATTAGTTGGTATTTCTTGTGCTACTTTGGCCTCCAATTTGTTTTCAACTTCCTGCTGGGTAGCGACAATGGTAAGAACCCCACCCCTCGAGCCCCTTAAAGAAATTATAGCTTACACCTATTCCAGCCGCTAGCCAGATGGCTCAGCAGATGCAAGGTATGGCTCCCCAGGCACCCAATATGTTTGGGCCGGGTGTTGATGCCAACAAGCAGTTTCAGGCCGAGGCGGAGAATCTGGCAGTCATTAAGCATTATTCTGTCCTCGATGATGTGGAACAGAGATTGCTCGAGGGTATCAAAACGAGATAGAGGCTACGCCAACATAGCAGTATCCAACCACCCTCCCGTATCTGGGTGTGTATCGTTGGACACCATCCGAATGCTGCACTCCGTTCCTGCTCCTACTCTTCAGTGTCGTCCCACCAAATACAGACACCGAGGCCCTCTTTCATCATGGTGCCCTGGATGCTGTAAGGAGATATCTTCTTGGCTTGCTCCACCGCATCTTCAGCAGTGCTCTCTGGTACTTGGTCATGCCAAGCCTCATCGATGACGGACAAACGCACAGGCTCGTTTTTGTCATAGTACATGCGATCATCATCTACCACCCATGTCCAGAGCTGGGCGTTGTGGTTGCTAGATTCCGGTCAGTCTTGTAATGCCATGCTAGCCTTCTGGCAGACATATTCGACCAACTCACAATTCACAAGATTCAGGAAGTTCCTTGTAGGAGACAAAGATTTCCTCGAAGAAATCGGTGCGAACTAGATGAGAGTCAGGGGGGCAGGGTTCCAAGCTCATGGGTTTGGGGGCAGGGGAATCAATGTGGACGTACTGTTGATACCCTCTGGAGTGGCACTGCTGATTCTGCCAAGGATGGTTTCGCCTTTGAATGGCCTGAAGACAATAAGTCGGAACTCGACTGCTCAAGATCAGTTAAGGTGCCGGTGGTCGGATTATGTAATTAATGTGGTGATGGGCAGATTTACCATTGACATTGACCAGGCCGGTGCCATGGCCGATCAGGCCCTCGGAAGCCCATAGCAGGTCATACATACAAATGCACAAGCCGATCTTCTGGATGACACGGTTGGAGTACTTGGCATTGATGTTGTCCTCGATAGCGACTCGGCTATGCTTCTCGAAACTGTGCAGGTGCAATCTGCACCAAATCCGCGATCTTGGTCTGCGCGGGACGTCATAAAACCGGCATATTAGCGCTGGAAGTGCCTTCGCCTTGGAAGGTGGTTCATGATGGACAGTGTAGTATGTGTCTTACCAGTATAAACATTTCTGCGAAATGCTCTCCCCCATCACTCACTTGCTGGTCTGTTTGCTTTGGAAGCAAAGCGAGCTTCAGTATGTTGCTTTTAAGCGAGTCTTATCTGCCTGACTTTGAAAGGTTTATGTGGGACTCTTTTTAGCTCTGAAGTACATACTCCGTAAAGTCCATGAGCTTTAGGCCGGTTAGGTGGCTGCATACCGCTCTCTCTCCCTGCAACTTGCAAGTTACCTACTGCTAGAAACGCCTCACCTTTAGCCCACACCCCTCCAGCCTGAGCCAAGCCACAGCGCATGCTTCTCCCTGGCTTTAGCGATCAAGGAAGGATTGCCTCTTCGCGCTTTCCCAACTACCAACTCCAACTCCAACTCCAACTCCAACTCCAACTCCAACTTCAACTTCAACTTCAACTCAAGAGACCGACGCCTATCCTTTCGCGATATTCCATTCAATCTTCCTCCAATCTAGATGATATGATCGCCGTTTCACACTAGTCGGTTCGACTTACTATAACAGCGTCGATCTCCCTTCCCAAGAGTAGCCCTGGAGGATATCCACGTTTACTTCGCTTCCTCTGGTTCTACTACTTACTACTGGCGCTACGGTGATTGACCTCGTTCTTCAGCTCTTGAAGCCACAAGTCCTGTCACGTCAAATTACGGAGGCCGAAGGCTTAGAAACCGCTTTCAAATTACAACTGGCTACTTGCTCGCAAAAAGCGTTTTTCTTTTTTGCCGTGTCGTAATCGTCAACCATTTCTGCATCTCGACGACCTACGACCTAGAGCGTACTGTATCTCTCTTCTACCAACATCCCCTGCCTAGGGCATATCGAGAAGGTCAACACAATGGCGGGTCAATATCAGTACCCTCCGCCGCCGCCGCCTCCAGCTGCCGCACCTTCTGGTAGCTATCCCTCCTATGGCCAAAGTCCATACTCGCACGCTCCTCGAGGTGGAGGATCGGCGGGCATGGGTGCAAACAGAGGTCGAGGCGGTCACCATGGTCCACCATATGGCGGCTATTCCCATCAGGAGTTCGCGGGTCACAGCCCAGCACAGTATGGTGGTCAGACACCAAGTGGCTACTGGAACAGTCCTGCGCAACCCAACCATTCTCCTCATACAAATGCTCCCCTTCCGCCAAGTACTTATCACCCAAACTACGCACCGCAAGGGTACAATGCACCCCCGCCTTCCAATTACCCCCCAACGGCATATCCTCCGAACCCGCAACCGCCATACCCGCCGTCTTATGGTTCCAACACCCCAGACTATGCTGCTCGGCAGTGGAGTGAACCCGGGACGGCTTACTCCCCACTCCAGAGGGGTGGACGCGGAGGTTTCCAGAGTGACCGAGGTGGTCATAGGCCAGAACATGGTTCGGGACCGGCTATCAGATTGGGGTTTGATCAGAACACTGGTCATGCCACTCAAGCGAGCAATGGCTACGCCCCGCATTATCCTTCCCCTCAGCACCACGCACCGTCGCCCTACCCGCCGCCGCCTTACCCTTCCTACCCTCCTGTCCCTGCGCCCACTTACTCTGGGCCTGCACCTACTTATTCACACAACAGCAACAGGGGTCGCGGTCGTGATGGTTCCGGGGCGTTTAGAGGCCGTTCCCACCACAGCGACCGAGGAGGTGATAAGTTCCGTCACCGCGGCCAGCGGCCGCACCACGACCACAGTCCTGCTCAGAAGTCTGATCCTTCGTCTTCGAAGAAAAAGAAGAGAAAGACAAACACACTAGGTCTGACACCAGGTGACGGCGAGGAGTCGGAAGAGGAGGCAGTAGATGAGGAAAAGCGACTATCAGAACTTCTCGGGGCAGATGCTCCAGTGTAGGTGACGTGTAAACCCTCTTCTGCAGCAAGTGTCTCACTAACGTTATTCATCACAGCGTCGATGATATGGCAAGTTGGGTTGCCGAGCGTCGTGCTAATTTCCCTACCAAAGCTCGCGTTGAGGCGAAGAAGGCAGCTGAAGCAGCACAACGCGCCGAAGTCGGTGAGGACCAGAAGCCGGTCACAAAGCTGGATAAAGACGAGGAGAAGGCGGAGAAGCTGCGTCGGCAGTTGGCCAAAGTGGAACGCAAGCTTGAGAAGCGCAAGAGAGAGGCCAACGATGAAGGGGACGAAATGCGAGTGATGGTGCCGAATCCTCTTCGTCTGACTCGGAAGACGACAAACCCGAGTCCTTGCCAACCCGCAAGGCTCCTTCGTTTTTGCCGCCTCCTCCCATCACTAGAGCAGATCCTACCAACCACTGCAAATATTACTCCACGGGTGGTATTTGTGGTAAGAAGGGCAAGTGCCGATTTGTACACGACAACCTGGTTCGCGAGCAAGCTCTGCGTGAGCAAGCCGCTAATGGCGGGCGCATGACGCTCAAACAGCGTCTACTGAGAAATGACAAGGATCAGGAGGATCTTGCCATAGTTCGGAGCATCATGGACCTCCGTACCGCTGGTCGACTGGCAACTGGACAGCAAGCTACCAACCAGTCTTCCTCTTCAAGTCAACGACCAGTCCACCCGCTTCCTCAGAAAGTTGTCGATGCAGCTTCTCTTCCCCCAGCTCCCGATGTCTTGCCAGACGGACGTGTCAAGTCGGCGTACATCTCGACTGAAACCAGGGATATGATGAACGAGCTTAAGCCATATGCTGGCCACGATGGAAACTAATTAGTCCGAGGTTGTTTTAATCCTTTGTTGAAGCTGAGAGCGCTCTTTTGTTTGGCACCCCCTCGATTTCCTGTATTCATCACGCGAATCATCGTGCCTGGATGGGAAGAGATTTCTTTCTCGAGGTCTTCTCCTTTTACCATCCAAGTTGAGATTTTCAGTGCCCAGCATGATCGCCAAGAATAATCTGCCACGGATGTTGATGCGGTTCCACGATTGCTATGGCGGGTTTGCAACATCACCCGTCCGTTTTCACATAGGCCAACTTCATCGTCTCACTTGCTGCTAGCTGGATGTGAAATTAGTTGACCAAGAAGACTTGGTTGACTTTGTTCCTGCGCAAGAGGGACTCGAGGTTTGCAATCAAGTTCAAGTGACAGCTTGACTGACCCCTTGAGTTCATTGAGGTCAGGTGACTACTCTTTGCCACTTCCAGCAACCAAGAACAAGCAAACATCACCCGTTGCCATTTCCGGTACCCGAACATGGCACCGCATTACCACAGCTTTTATACACCGAGTCAGCGATTCTCACAGACCGATCTTTTGAGCTGTCGAGAGATACATAGCCCCATCCAGATGGCATACAAAGTACAAGGGGCCTGGGTGGCATCCATGAAGTTCCTTGGCACTTAGCTACCCCCTCTGTTGTGGCTTCAGTGGCGTTTTAGTCTAGTTCCAGCATTAATACAAGCGATCAGTTGATTCATCACGCCTTCCTATATGACACACGAACCACTTAGCTTGTGGCCATGCTTTTTGAAAATATCAAGGATTGAATACACGGAAGTCCCCTTTTCCACCTGTACGCCAAAACTCACTCAGCACCTGAGCTGGCACTCCGCACTATATGTACTAGGTGTAGTATGTCAAGACTTCACTATTCACTACATGTTTCGGGCGGGCATTCAACAAACAAGAAGAGCATTGATGTATGGCTTGGTCAAATGGCATTTCCGCAGCCTTGACCTGGTAACTACTATCTAATAACGCCCATACGCCATAACCATGCAGCCTGGTTTGTAATTCCAGAGTTTCCTTCCCTACTTTACGTAGTGCCCACGCGTGATTTAGACGAGAAGGACGGCATTGACGCAGCCGTCATTCTCCGGGTTGTTGGTGACCTGAGCATAGCGACCCCAGACGACTTTGCCCTAAAAGAAAAGGGGGTCAGTCAAGCAAAGATCATGTATTCTCATCCAGGATTATTCCAACTTACAGAAGTCGTTGTCAGCCCTAGCTCGCTGACGTTGATCTCCAGAATTGTACCCTTTGACAGGACACCCAGTTGGGTATAGAGCGGGTTGGACGGGTTCTTCTTGACTGCAATGATGGGCAGCATGACGGTGACACCGAGGGTAGGGTGCGTCACATGGGCCTTCTTGTAACGCAGACCCATGGGTCTGATGAAGCGCTCGTACTTTACGGGCCGACGAGTAAAGTCAGGACCGACAAAAGTAGGCCTGTACGGGATTTGATCAGTGACTATCGTCCGAAAGGTATAGCCAGTTTTGGACGGCCGAGAGGATATGGGTGAAAGGACAAGGGGAAAGGGGCCTAGCCCTGCGTAGGGGCACTCACTTGGTGACCATTCGCTTCCATGATTTCTTGTTGACCTTCTTACCCGTCTGTATCACCTTGAACCTGTATGTATATTAGCAAGGCCGATAGCGCGGTCGAAAGTAGGACGATGGACTTACATTTCCTCTTCTGCAATACCTTTGACCTAGAGAATTTTGGGTCAGCTAAAGCTCCTAAGATTCCAAAGTCCAAAGTTTGTGGTAAACGGAAAACTGATATGGCATAGCATAGATTGCCAGCGATTTTCAAACAAGCATGGCGAGCTTACTTTTGGTAAGGGAACGGCACTATACCAGGCTATGTTAGTGAATCTGTTCTGAAGACGCTCAGGGGCAGTACCATGCTCCAGTAACAGATGTGTGGTAAGGGTTCTTACAATCGAGCAGCGGCATCCTTTCGCTTGTTCTTGATGGAGGTGGACAGAGCCTTGGCAGTGGATGGGTTGCTTCGGTCGAGCAGGTAGTTGGGCAGAGGGGCGCTGGGGTCCTTCTCGCCGGCGGACTTGACGTCGCGCTCCTCGTGGGCCTTGAGCTGCTTGCGCATCTGGATCTTCTCCTTGTGGCGCTTCTGCTGGTTCAGCTTGGCGCGCAGGCCGCGCAGGTTCTGGGCATCTTCGGACTGCTTGTGGGCCTGACGCGCTTCCTTCTTGCGGGATCGCTCTTCGTGGTCGAACCGACGGCCGTGACTGCAAAAGTCGACAGGGTTAGAACTCGGACGGAGACTAGACTGGGAGTCGGGAGTAGTAGAGTCGCTTACAGCCGCCGAAAGCGATCCATGTACTCATTTTGAGGCTACCAAGCAGAGTGGTCAGTCAGGGGTGGCTTGATACAACGAGCAGGAGGGAGATGGGGACATACCATATTGGCGATATGATCTCTGGCGGAGTACTTGGAGAGATGAGTTAAGGTCAATTACGCGAGGTCGAGATGTGTGGGAGCGGTTGCTTGCTGCTGCTTCGCTACCTAGTAGTAAGTAATTGATGCAATTGAGGGACCCGCCACTTATCGAAAAATTGTAGGCGGGATTGCTGGATAAACCGTTATCCAGCCCTCTGATTGGCTGTAGGCACACCGGCTCCGCTATAATTCCAGCAGGCGGTAAAGCGCACGTTAAGCTCGAGATCCCCGTCACTCGGTAGTAGTACCGTACCTAGTGGCACCTCGAATGGAAGAATTTACTGGACCTACTCGGCGACGCAAGTAGAGACGAGACTTGGACGACTTGGACGGGCTGCTCGACATCCAACCCCAATCAATCTCAATCACCAAAAGGCGACGGTGGCTAACGAGCTGAGAAGTACCTCGTCAACATGAGTCGCTCCCTCCTTCGCACTCTCTTCGAGCTGCGAGCTCCCTCCACACCTCGGCCAGCCGCTCAATTCAAGCTGCCTGTCCGATCACTATCCACAACACCACTTAGGAGGGACTCGCCAACAGTCAGTGAATCGCCTACAATATCCGCGCAAAGTGCCACGGCGCCCTCGGCTATACCAACAAACCCTACCGAGGCGGCGTCCCTGGTGGCCGAGTCCCGGTCCCCAACCCCCCAGGCGCCAGAGGCTCTCTACCCGCGCATCCCGCAGCAAGTCAACCAGCCCACGAGCGCATCCCAGGCCACCATCGCCCAGCTGCTGCCCCTGCTGCGCACCCAGCCCGCGCACTACCTGACGGTCCACATCTGGGGCCGCCCCTACCTGGTGACGGCCGGCGACCAGATCCGGCTGCCCTTCAAGATGCCCTGCGTCGTCCCCGGCGACGTGCTGCGCCTCGACCGCGCCAGCACCCTGGGATCGCGCGACTTCACCCTCAAGGGCAGCCCCTACGTCGACGAGCGCCTATTCGAGTGCCGCGCCACCATCCTCGGCACCGAGACGGAGCCCATGCGCATCAAGATCAAGACGAAGCGCCGGCAGCGCCGCAACAAGCATGTCAGGAGCAAGCACCACTTTACCATCCTGCGCATCAGCGAGGTCAAAATCAACGGCCCCGAGGCCGTCGGCCTGTAAGGGCAAGCCGGGCTTTGGAGAGCAACCCCCTGGGTAACAGCCAGCCGAGGGACGGCCATATGCCACATGACACGTCGGTATATGCCAGGGAGGAATATTGGCAACCATTTGTATTGGCATGGTTACAAAAGTGTATCACCAACCCGTACAGAGCTCTAGATTCAACTTGGTGGGGGGTTTCAAGAGTCCTCGACCAGGCAATGTAACACCCATATGTACAATAAGCATACAAAGGAAGAGGCAGTACTTCACCGAGAGCTCGAGACTTCATATCCAAGTTGACATTTTGAATTAAACATTCTGTAACAAGAAAAGAGAAAAGCGCAGCGTAAAACAGCTGCCGCGTCAAAGGGGGAATATAGATGTAACGCGCAATGAGCAATCAACCAACAAGATAGATACCTCGCCCTTCCTAAGCCAAAAAGCCCCCCAAGAAACTCCGTGGCTAAAGACAAGATCCGCCTTTTGGTACAATGAGCGAACGGCGAGAAATACAAAAAGGGGCGGGCGCAATTTTGGGCCCCCTCCCCCCCCCCCCAAAAAAAAAACAACACATGGAAAGCAAAGGAAAAAAGCCTTCCCTGCCCCAACCGCACTCCCATTCCTCATTCATTCATTCAAAGTTGTCCCGTCTTAATCCCATCAACCTTGAATATCCAGTCCTTCCGCGTTGGTGACCGTAACCCAGGTATAATTAGCCATAATCCATTACAAAATTTTATCCTGACCGGCGAGGTCCCTTCCAACAGCCTTTGCAATGCTGCCCCAGTATGCGCTGGGCCACACGCTCAGCGCCTCGGCTTCAGTAGGCATCCTCTCCTTGCATCTGGTAACTACGCTCTGAATGATGCGGCCGAGCAGTTCCTCACTCAGCGGCAGCTGTCCCTCGCCACACTCGACAGGATATAGGAAGGGATCCTGCGGACTGAGCAGGTCTCGGCACGTGGGTCGTAGATCCCGGTCACGGGTGAGACACCGTCGCATCGTACGCAGCAGACTAGGCGGTACGGGGACATTTCCCATGCCGCGGTCTTTGAAGGAGATGGAGTAATTCCAGTCGATGATGGCCTGGCATCGCTGCATCTGGTTGGGGATGTGGCCGAAAGGTGGGCTGCCGTAGACCAATTGGTAAAGGATGCAGCCCAGACTCCAGACGTCGCTCGGCTTGCCCAACTTCATGAGCTTGGGAGCGCCAGGGACACGACTGCTGGAGCTAATGCGGCGACCGTCGGGCCCCATTGTGTTAGAATCGAGCAACGACTCAGGACTCATGTAGTTAGGTGTCCCGATCTGTGTTTCTCGGTGGACATTGACCGTCTCATCAGTCTGGATGGCGTTGGCAATGCCGAAGTCGATGAGCTTGAGGCGTCCGTGAACCACAACAAAGTTGGCAGGCTTCAAGTCGGAGTGGACGATATCGCAAGAGTGCACTGCAGCCAGACACTCGAGCATCTCCTGCCAGTAGTACCGAACAAAGACGGGATCGAACTGTGACGTCTCTGACGAGTAGCGCTGCCGTAACAGCGAATTAAAGTCCAGTTCTCCCATTTCCATAACCTGCCGAAATGTTAGCAATTGACGCATAGTCGGCGAGAAATGGAGCGACTGACCAAACTGAGAGCCTGCTTCTCTTCATTCATTTCCCAGTCAATCAGGCTAATGACTCTGTCGACGCTGTTCAGCTTCTTGAGCAGGTCAATTTCCCCCTTGAAGCCGCGGATTGTCATAGGATCCGCGTTCTCGGTGGATACCCGCTTCAGAGCAAACATTTTCCCATTATCTGCGGCGACGCGGTATACCTTGGCACTTCCACCACGGCCAAGCGAGTCGATCCGGGTGTAGTATTTCCCGTTGACTTTCATGTAGTTCCTCTTTCTGGATGCCTGCTGGGTAGTGGCCGCCCCAGCCGTAGAGGTGGCCGCCTCAAGCATAGACATCTTTGGCGGAGGCGCAGGGGCTGCCCTTCTCGGAGTGTTCTGGTTGATGGACGACAGAGGCTTCCGCTCGGGGGAAGCAGGTCGCATGGATCCCATCTGTGCGCTCATCGGGCGGGAAGGTACCTTGGCAGCACTAGGTTCGAGGATACTGCTTTCAAAACCTTTATTCCTTCTAAAGGTGGGAGGCGCCTCGTTCTCTTTGCCGTTCTGGACTAGTAAGTCCGATCGTGGCGGTGGGACCTGATATTGAGGGATGGGAATCTCCTCTCGATCAGGCGACGCCCGCCTAGACAGTATACTCTGTCCATGCTCGGCAATAGATGCCTCTTGATCCCGTCTGGCAAAGCCTTTCACACTAGAAGGGCTGCCAGAGGCGATGCGGTCGGGCACATAATAGGATGAAGCATGGTTGTCGGCTGGTTCCAAGTCGAGTCCGTCCTGAGGCAGTTGGCTTTCCGGTTCCTCCTGACTCAGGGGCAACATCTCTCCCTCGTTTTCACCGTCCTCCTCGCTCTGGCGCCTCCGGCCTCGTCGCGCCGGTCCGCTGAGGAAACTCCCGGGGATTTTCCCCACTCTCTTGACACGCATGGCACTCTGCAGAGCCTGGTTTTCCTCCGATCGTGTCTTCGATCCATGAGACCCAGCCCGGGACCCGCTGCCATGGCCAAGGCCAGAAGAAGGGCGTGGAGCAGTGACGGGTTCCTCCGGCGCATCATTCTCGGATTGGTGTTGGGATGCAGGGTCTGTTCTTCTAGACGATGACCCGGATGAATGACCCCTCCCGCCGGAAGAGCCAACCGCAATGCGAACACTTCTAGGAGCCTGAGCAACAGGCGTATTTACGTCCCGGATTTCCGAGGCATTTGCCCTCTCCTCCACCACACTGTCTCGGCTAGGTGGCCTAGCAAGGCCCCTCTGAGAGGCAGATAGCGAGGTGGATCGTCGTTTTGATGGCTCTACAACGCCGAACTGCGCTGCAACACCCGGAGTGGTGCTTAGCCTGACGACTCTCTTCCGCACAGGGCTGTTTCCGTCGTGACTAGCTTGGCTACGTGCTGGCGAGGCGGGTCGAGAAGATACCTGAGCACTGCTCGCTCTTGTGTGCCGCCTCTCCTCGGCCCGGGATGCCGCTGATGTATTCAGGATACTGCGCCTCTTGACGGGCTTCTCGGCTTCTTGAGGTTGTATTTGTGCCGCTGACACCGGGGAAGAAGGGCGGTGGCTCTGAGCTTAGTCCGAACTCCTCGTGTAGCTGCCGATGCAGCAGCCATGGATTGATGGGCTGCACGTTGTTGGTCGGCGGATCCGCCATCGCTTAGCAAAGCTTTGGTGAGGGCGCTGAGCTTCATAGGCACAGGTATTTCATCATCGGAGCTGTCCGCGTGGGACGTGGTGTTGGCGGCATATTGAGACCTGGAAGACGCGTGATTCGGATAAGCGGCCGAGTTCGATAGGCACGGTCGAGCTGTGATCGCGATGAAGCTCTCCTCAATCCCGATCTCAGCGATGGTTTCCGTGACGGCACGGATTGATGGCTCGAGCCAACGGATGCGGGGGACGCGGTCGTCATTCCAATTTTCTGTTGTTCGTTCTCCCTGGTGAGATCTCTCTCTCTCTTTTTTTAATGGTTGCTCGTGAAAACGTCGTTCTCGCCAGGGTCAATCGCGGGACGGAGTTGCGGTTTATTAACCAAAACAAGAGAGCGGCCTGCAAGCGAAGACTTCTAAGTGATATGGTTGATGGTGGACAATTGGGCCGTTGTAAGCAATGTTCTACGCGTCGGGGCTGCTCATGGTCGAGAAAATGCGATCTGGGAGGGAGATTGCAGCAATGCAGGCGCGCATATGCAAAAGATTATGGGTTCGCGTTGGCAGCATAATATCGTGGGTAGGAAGCTCGGGTCAAAAGGGAATCCTTGTCGTGGCTCTTGTTAGTTTGTGCTCCATCGCCCAATCAGACGCGCATAGGGCGTTGCTCGGGAAACAGTGGGAAAGAAGAGGGAAGTGGGGTCGCGCTATCCAAGAAACTGTAATGAACGGTTTGATTGCCTTTTGCATAAAGTAAAGTTGGACCAGCAGTATGTATTCAGCCTGGGCTTTTTTCAAAGTGTTACCCATTTCGGTATGGAATGCTTTGAAGAGATGATCCATGCCATGCGCCGCCAAGGCAAGGAGCTGCTCCTCTCTAACATTCGCCATGATTACTCTCACGCCGGGTTACCTTTTTGTCTACGGAAGCAACTTACACACACGTCATCATAGCAGGTTGCGAGCAATACTACCGTAGCTGAGAGAACCTACCTCGACATCGGAAATCATGGCAACGCAACGTCGAAAATACGCACAGGCCACACTATATTGGGCGGAGAGATATTGGTTTTCTGAGAAGTCGGACTGTGCCTTTTGTATGGTCGTAATTGACCTAAACGTTCCTGAGCATCCGGCAGTCGTCATATGCAGGAAGTGCAAGATTGCTCGTATACCTAATGCCGATAGCGTGCCAGATCATTGCAGTCTCATGTTCGCATAACTTCTTCAGTGTTCCGTAAGCGTCGTAATCCGGGACGATTCGCTTAATCGAAGAGACCGAAGCCCATATCCTCGTCGGACTCCTCCTTCTCCTCTTCCTTCTCCTCCTCCTTGGGGGCATCGGCGGCACCTCCGGCAGCGGCAGCACCTCCGGCAGCAGCGCCACCAGCACCGCCGCTAGGAACGGAAGCTAGCTTGGAAGAACCCTCCGAGATCAGCTGAAAGATGGCAATGTCAGTAATGGTATCCCCAAGAATAAATAGCAGTTCCAACAGTGTCTCGTACCTCCTGGATGTCCTTGTCCTTGAGCTCAGACAGGAGCTTCTCGAGACGCTCCTCCTCAGCATCGATACCGACGGACTGGAGGACCTGCTTGATGTCGGAAGCGGAGGGCGAGGCGTTGCCGCCCAGGGTGAGGAGCATGTAAGCTGCGAGGTGCTTCATTTTGGAAGTGGTGACTAGATGCGGCCCGTGTTAGATGAGATTCCAAATCCAAGCGCTGCGAAAAGAGCCTCTTACGAATTGTCTTGGGGAACTTGAGAAATCAATCAATTTAACCGCGAGTTGGGGCGGAGACTGAAGTCTTCGAGTCCGTGAGGAAATTTGTGAATTGGGGGGTAGTTTGGTGATGGAATATTTCTGATCTCCCAGTGCCTTGAGAAAAGGTCGGCCTCTTTCAAGCAGCTGTCCAAAATTAGGTGGGCTGCCTGTGTCTTGGTGGGTGCATCGATTTTCCGGGAGCTCCACTATATCCGATAAGAGTCACCTGATTAGGGTCGTCTCTTGCTACTAAGCTCACGCTCTGTTTCTGGGTGGCCCAAAACTGTACAACCCCGCCATTCGCTTTGTACACCTACGACACAGCAGGCATTGATTGATCGATTGATTGATGTCCAGCTGCGGGTGATTGAATATCCTTATGACATGCCTGTTCGATGCTGCCCCCCAATAGACATGTTCATCCATCCAGAAGTCCTTTACTACCTACTAGGGTCCTAACCTCGTTTACCTATGACATAACTATATAAGTATGTAGGCTAATACGTAAAGCACCTTCCCTTTGTATGAGCTGGACGCTCATCTGCGTTTAAACCGTCCCTTTGTTTCGAGGGCGGGTGTTTTGCACTTCTTCGCAGTTCTCTTCGCGTTACTTGAACAGTACCTAATGTAGCTAATGAAGTGTGCTATCGACTGACTGTTCCTACGTACGTCATCTAATTGGAAAAATTATTGGGACAGATTCATGTTACATGCTAGGTAGCTGGCTGCCCTCTTCAACTGGGCTACTAAACAACCCAGCGCAGCTCACTCTGCCTGCCTGCCTGCCTGCCTGCCTGCCTGCCTACTCCCACGTGGACCAAAGGAGTGCAGAGCTCATGTATGTTCATCAGCCTCCACGCCGCACTGACAACTGCCCACTGCCCACGCCCTGTGGGCCTAGCTGCTTACCTTAGGTACCTACTTTACCTAGCACAGTCTACAGCCAAACATTCCTATTATGCATTCTATACTAGCGATGTTTTATGTATGTACATATTTATGTCTGCTTTACTACTTTATGTGCATAGTCTCCTATCGAGTTTTTACCGTCTCCCTTGCAGCCAAACATCAGGTCGATTTGAGTTCCTAGGCTACCTTACCTAGGCTCCTTACCTAGGCTGCTGGAATCTCTTACGACTGTACCTTTCACAACTGGGACCTAAGCCTGGGCTAGCGCATTATTAGAGGCTCATCCAATCCCGAGCCCAGCCTATGAGAGGACGACGTGGTTCTCCATTATCGCCAGAGACTCGAGTCTCTGTCTGTCCATAAGAACAACCTGGGTTCTTTCTTTCCGTACTCCCTTCACACGCACCTACTTCCTTCCCTTCACTTCCCTTCGAGCTCAGCGTCGGTATCGCGTGCATCCTTCTTTACGGCCGCTGCATCCTCGCTCGCCCACAGGTCTCGACCCTGTCCCGGTCCTGCTCTATCCACGTTCCAGCTTTCCCAACCGAAAACAGAACAGTCGCGCTATCTTTAGTGAGCGCAACGCCACTACGCATGACAACATTTTCTATCATGTCCCTGGCACACGACTCCGTCTGACAGCAAACCCCATCACCCCTGCGCAGTTCTTCAACGCCCCAATCGATAGAGTATACTGCAGTTAGTAACTGATCAAGATGCCGGTAAGTGCACGCAACTTTTGTCATCCTGAGATGGGTTTGGCCACGGCTACAACCCCATGCCCCAGTTGTGTAGGTTTTGATATATTGACTCCTTGTCTCCGCAGATTTCCGACTTGTTGGCCGAAATCACGGGCGAGAAGGCCACCGCCAACACTACGCCCTCGTCCATCAGGACGCCCACTACCATAGGTTTGAAGCGCAAAGCCGACGATGATGCAAGCAATAGCACCACTGCCAAAACCGCCAGAACCCAGCAGAATGGAGCACCACCGCTGTCCTCGGTATCCCGGAAACCCTCTCCAGCATCCGGTCGTGCTCCCAATCCCACCACAAAACACTCTACATCCCAACCCGGACAACGACCTTCCTCTGCGATACCTGCAACCTCAAAGCCCTACACGGGTACCGCTACCGCGAATCGTCAATCTGGCGGGCCCCCACCTGTCAGGAAAGACCTGACCGAGCGACCGAAGCTCCCTTCCTCAGCGGTTGGTTCTTCCAAGGTTGCTCCAGCAAGGCCTTCGCCCACTACCTCGAGTGCTTCAGAGCCGTCCAAGGCACCCAAGAAAGGGTCTTTCGCCGAGATCATGGCCCGAGCTGCAAAGGCTCAGCAGGTAATGCCTAAAGCAGGGATTATCCAGCACAAAGCGCTCGAAAAGCCCCTGCCGAAGAAGGAGAGGGAGACTACCAAGGGCGCGAAAAAGACCAGGTGCCAATGGAACAAGCACGAAAGGGTCAGGTCAGGGTGGCGCTTCACAAGTGAAAAATCCTCGGCCTGTGCCCAAAAGCGGTGCTGCTGGTGATGCCAAGAGCGGTAGCAAGAGTCGGCCTACCTCTTCGGGTAGCGATGCGCCCGAGAAAAAAAAGAAGGGCCCGGTTATGACAGGCTATGCCGGCACGGCACGTTCTGCGCCGCCCACGAAGAAATCAACGATTCCCGGGAAGGGGGCAGCATCAAGACGCCCTCCTGGAGGTCTACTTGCACCACCTAAAGCCGCTCGTCGCGACCGTTATGACGATGAATACGATGAAGAATTGGACGACTTCGTGGTCGATGACGACGACGAGGATAACCCGTATGCGCGCCAATACGGCTATGCTTCGGATGGCTCGAGCGACATGGAAGCTGGCATGGATGATATTTATAACGAAGAAACAAGAGCAGAGAGGGCTGCCAGATTGGAGGATCGTCGAGAAGAACAGCTTCTCGAGGAACTGAAGAGAAAGAAGGAGGAGAAGAAGAAGCGGTCCGGGTATCGTTAGTGCCTCGGCCGGCTTTTCCGATGCTACTTTTGAAGATTTTGCATGTATCTAGCGGGTTGTGTTGTCTCGCCGATTGCGAGACTGCTTTTCTGGCGTGTTGCAAGGATTGTGCATCCGAACGGAGTTTCACGGTATCATCATCAAAGAGGCGTCAAATCACATGGGCAAAGGCGTTCTTAGCAGGGCTTCTTGGCCTCTAACCCAGCGCATTGCATTTTCAGGTCCATGGAAACGATTACATAGAGAGTCTATAATCTGAGCGGGGGCGCAAATCAGTTTGCAGCCCTATCAGCACATATTTGTGCCTAGAGTGTCCCTGCTGCGTCTAATGGCTAGTCGGTTGAATACATAGGGGTAGGCCTTCCTGGCGGCTGGCTGGCGCTGTGCCTCTAGGTAGGCAGTTGCTAATTTGCTCCTGCTCACGTTCTCCCTGGTTTCCATAGGTCAGTCAATATAATTCCGAGTCAACATTAGCTCGGCCTCTGCCTATGGATCTTCCTTTTCAACACCTGTGCCGAGGAGCTTCAATGGAGCCGCATATGGCAGCAATTCCGCCTTACCGTGCTTCTGTTGGCCCTGACAAGACATATACCGACATACCGTTTGTGGTCAGCGTCAGCGCTTCGGCTTTTGTCCTAGTGGTATGTTTAACTGCTTCAAGGGCAATATGTATGCCTCTTATTGCTTCGCTTGAAGCTTGCCTTCACAAGCGTGCAGCGATAGCCTAGTCAAATCCCCGGGTACGGAAGGATGACCGACAACATCCGCAGTTGATATACCTCCGAAGTATCTAGTGTAGGTAGCATTTATGTACAAGACACGATAGGCGCCGTATCATAAGAATTTAATATCCCTTCCCCTCCATTTGGCCAACGGAGAACCGTCTTTGCCCTCTTTTGTAATAAGTAGGTCTGGCCCCATACCATCGAAGCATTGACGACATGGAGAATTACTACCGTTGAAGTTCATGGCCGCAAGCGGCAGGTCCTGAATAATGCTTTCTCTGACAGAGCCATGCGCTCCATCGAGCCATGCATACACTCCAATACTGATCGGTGGGGTGAGCTCATTGGACAGACAATTTCGGAAGGAGCAGAATGGTCGGCCTCGCTGAATATGGCAGACTGGGTCAACTACCTCGTGTGCGATATATTGGGTGATATTTGTTTTGGCAAGTCGTTCAGTATGAATGATCCCACGAGTGAACTGACATATGTTCCGCACCTCATGGCCGACTTTGTGAAGCTCGTGCATCCCATTGAATTCTCTCCCCTTGCCTCCCTCTGGGTATGGATGAAAACCCCGGGGCTTGGACAAGCTGTTGGCCATGGCTAGTCCCCCAGCGCTCAAGAATGGGAAGATTTCGTCGAAAAATGCCTGTCCGATCTTACGAGAATGGAGCAGCTATACACCGACACTGGAAAGCGCAAGGATTTATTTCACTTCTTGTTCGGTGCCGTAGATCCGAAATGGGCACAGGCTACGAGCTCGACGAGCTATAACAAGGAAGTGTACCCCGAGCCCTTCAGGTTCAACCCCGAGCGGTGGATAATCAGCGAACATGGAATTAGTGCTCACCCAGCTCAGAATGTTGCCTTGGCCGAGAGTGTCCATCATTATGGCAAAAATCGTGCTCAGTTTTGAGGTGGCGCCCGATCCGGCCAACCACCTCGGCGCCGGCGACCCAAAAGGTAAAGCTGGGCGTCGCGAAGCAGCTCAATACCAGGTTAGTTCTCATTGAATGCTAGGCGGGATTTGTCACTAACACGTACCTGAGATATAGACTTACGATGAGTACGTCTTAATAAGGGATGGGCCGATGGTACATTTTAAGCGAAGGAATATAGTCTAGGTAAATCATCGGGTTTTTTTTTATTAAAGGGTGATTATATAAAAGTATCGGTATTAAGTCGATTATATTAATAATAAATTAAAGTAGCTTTATAAATATAAATTTATATTTAAACTTTTTTAATATATTATAAAAAATAAAATATATATAATTTACTATTTTATTTAATAATTAATAATTAAAAGTTTTATTAGTTTAAAAGTTATTTAATATATATAAAATATTATTTTAAATATTTTAGAAAAAATTAATATTATATTTATTTTAAACATTAAATTATATTAATTAAATGTTTTTAAAATTTATAACATATTAAATAACGCGTTTATTACTTTTATTAATTATTAAATTTTTATATAAAAAGTTTTAAAAACTAAGTCGTAATTTAAAAAGCTTAATATATTTAAAAAATTATAATTTAAGAAAGAAATTTTTAAGCTTTTATAATTTAATATAAGAAATAATAATAATAATATAACTTAGTTTAATTATATAATTAAACTTATTTTTACCGCGGCTTTATAATAATCTAAAGCGTATATAAAATTTAATATAAAGAGCTACCTCGTAAAGTAATGCTTATAAACTCGCTTTTAATAATAAGCTTTATTATATCACATTATTATTAATATTATAAGGATAAATTATACTCAAGGATAAATAATAAATAATAAATAGCATTAAATAAATAAATAAAGCGAAATAATTATTAAAGAAACTACGTAATAATAAAATAAAACCTAGTTTAATAAAGCGTTATTAAATATCTTAGTATTATTTAATTTAATAATATTAATCTCGTTTAATTAAAATTAAATATATAATAATAAATATCTTTTATATAAATACTTTTTATTTTAATACTTAATTTAACTTTTTAATAAAATAAATAAGTTTAATAACATTATTATATAAATATTTTTATTTAATTACGTTTATTATTACTTTATAACTTAGAATATTATTATCTAGTATATTAATAAAACGTTTTTTTATTACACGTTTAAATATTTTCTCATATTATTAATATAAACTTAAATAATATTTATTATATTTTAATTAGTTTTATTTTTACGAGTTATTGTTTAAACCTTTAAATAATAACTTTATAAAGATTATATTAAAATTTAAGTTTAACATCTTTATTTAATAAGGAAAATTATTATTTTTAATACTATTTAATAAAACTTTATTATAAAATTAATAATAATAAAGACGGCTTTATTTAATAAACTTTAATTAAACGAATTAAAATTCTTAAATAAAAGAATAATAATTTAAAGCGCTTATAAAGTTTTAAGCGCGATTTAACCTTATCAATTAACGTATATAACTTTATTTATAATAATAAAACTTATTATACTATTAATTAACTATTAAAGTTAATATTATAATAATAATTAATATTTAATATAAATACTTTTTATTTTAATTACTTTTATTATTATACTATAACTTAAAATATTATTATGTATTATATTAATAAAGCGCCTTTTTTATTATACATTTAAAAACTTTTTTATATTATTAATATAAAATTAAAAATATTTTACTAAGTTTATTTTAAAACTTAAATAATGTTTATTAAAATTAAACTATTTTTATTATTATAAATCGCTATTTAAACCCTTAAATAATAGCTTTATAATAATTATATTTATACTTAAACTTAATTACCTTACTAGATAAGGAAAAATTATTATCACCACCCCCGGCACCTTTTAACGAGACCTCGCCATAGAGGTCGATAGCGACGATAACGACGACGGCCCTATTTAAGAAGCGCTAGCTAAACGAATTAAGAATCTCGAGTAAAAGAATATTAACTATTAACACTATAACGTTAAGCTTAAAAAAAAGCGCAACGAGCTCTTAATTAAAGAGGTATTATAATAAATATCTTATAATATTAAAAAGCTACGCGAAAAAATACGCCTCTTTTATATTATTATTAATATTATTTAAACTCTTATTATACTTAAAAAGGAGATAAAGATTAATACGCCGACAATTTTTAACGAAACGAGCGAGAATATTTAAAAATTCCTCGTTTAAATTAAAGCTTATTAATAATTTTATAAAAAAATATTTTAAACCACTATTTAATAAGTTATTTATATCTCTTTATTTTTTATTAAAAAAGGCGCTGATTTAATGTAAACCTTATTTAAATAAACTTATGAAAAATAATAATTAATTAAATTTCATCGAATAAAAGTATAACGGGTTTTTAAAAGTTACGACGACTTTTTAAAAACGCTTTTAAATTATTATTTTAAAACTTTAATAAGAAATAATAAGCCGAGAAAAAACTTAAAACTTTTAAATAAAAATAATTAACAGTTTTTATACAGTTAAATTTTAACGAACGATAATTTAATTAAATTATATTAAAACTATAAAAATTATAATATATTCTTAAAAATTAAATAAAATATTAAAGATAAACTTAATTAGCTTAATATCTTTAATTACTTTTTTATATATATGAAATTTATTATTAAAATTAATATACGCTTATATAAACGTTGCCGTAAAAAATAAAGCGGTTTATAATAATAAAATAATTAAGTTTAAATTAAAATAAGATATTTACGTTAATATATTAATATATAATTAAAAATTATCATTATATATAATTATTATTATTAAAACAGTAAGAACTAAGGTTTTCTATACTACTTTAAAAGAGGTGCTACGTACCTGCGCGTACGAACCCCTTTTTTATTTTATAAAAAAGCGTATACGATACCCCTTATAGCTTATATTAAAGATAAATGAAAATATTAAAAATATAGTAATATAACTTTAATTAAACTTAAAACCTCTATACGTACGAATAGTTTATTTAATATTAATTAATAGTTACTCGTGGCGATTATAAATTAATAAGAATAAAGAAACGGTTTTACGCCTTTACCGATATAAGGGCGACCGTGTTAAAGATCCCCGAGAATTTCCGCCCGTTAAAGATTCGAAGGAAGAGCCGAATTAAATTAACCGTACGAGGAGGAACCCTTTTTTCCGAGTATATATTATTAAGAGGAGACTAGGTTACGAATTATACGCGAAACTAGTTAAGCTATATATAACTATATATTTAAATAACTTTATTATACGACTTATAAAGCGTTAACCTTTATTAAAATAAAGTTAATTATTATTAACGAATCGAGAGCGAGTTTAAACGTATCGAATCTAGATAAACCGACGACTTTAAATTTAAATTTAAACCTTAAACTAATTACGTACGAGGAAATATTTTAATATATTTAAATTTTATTAATAGTTTAAAAAAAGAACGTTAACTTTAATTTTTAAGAGCTCGAACCTTTAGAAATACTTTTTAAAGAGATATCGCTTAAATAATTTACGACGTACTTTATATAATACTTTTTAAAATATTATATATTAAAAATAAAAGAGACTTTTTTTTAAAAGTCGTTTATTATTAAGTTTAACGAATAGACTAAGTACTAGTTCGATTAAATTAATTATACGTTCTAAAAAAAACTCTTTAATTACTTTAAAAAATACAGAATCGATATACTAATAAACGGATCTTTTAAAACTAAGCTCGTAAGCTTAATATTACCGGTCGCTCTTATACACTACTAGGACTAACTAATAAAACCGACTTTGGAAACTCGAAAAGAAGATATTCTATACTCTTTCTTAGAATAAATAGTCGAACAACCGCCGCCTAAGCGAGAGACACCCGGTCTCCGTACGGAGTAATCGTTCGCGATATTATAAGAAACTCTAGGCCCGACGTCTAACCCTAAATTCTTAAGTACTTAAGCGTCGCAAGATATCGTCCTTTTTCCTTCTCTAACTCCGGTACCGCCGGACTAGACCGTACGATTATCTAGTTTAACGTACGTTATAAAGTATAATATCCTTTTAAGCCGAGCTATTTATAACGGTAAAATTAATTAAAATAAGGTCGTCGCTTTTTAAAGGTATAAAAAAAGAAAATAACTATACCGGCAAGCCGTATAATATCTTTTATAATAAAGTACGGATATTTATTAAAATATACCGACGGCTAAATATACTAAAGGACTAGTACTACGTGATCTTTTCGAATATTCTTTCCGGCCGTGCGAAGGTATTTAATCTTAACTATATTAAACTCGAAAAAAATAAAACGAGATATACCACCTTATAAATTTATACTTTAATATAATAATAAATTACGTATAATATTTTACGGACTAAATTATAACTTCTTTTATACGAGTAAAAAGTTAAAACGCCGAGGAATAATTTATCGAGGTTTTAAAAATCTTGTTAAATAAGCTTTAACTCGTATAACGAGCCTTTAAAAAGGGATTTAAAAAAGAGATCGCTTTTTATACCTTAATTATACGAGCTTATTAAGAAATTCCGGAGCTTATACCGACTTTATTAATTAAAAGCTTATATATAAAGCGTTATTCTTAAACTTTCGCGCATTATTAAGTATAATAGCGGACTAAAAGCTCTCGGAACGATATTTAACGAAGGAACTATATTAAAACCTAGCTGCGAACACGTACTTAATTAATAAGAGGTTTATAAATAATCGCACGAAAGGAAACCGACTAGCTATTAATTAATAAACTATTTAATTAAAAAGCGAACTTATATAATAACTTAATACTTTTAAATATATAATAACGTTAAATAAGACCTCTCTACCTAAGACGAATATAAAGATTTTATTCGAAACTAAAAAGCGAAAAAGGAAGAGCTAAAAAATAACGAAAAAGAGTACGACTACCTTAGTTTAAAAAATGCACGATAAAATATTACTTACTTAATAAATACCGCGTTCTATTACCGGCTTATTAATAAAGATATCTACTTTTCAAAGGTTATTATATAAGCCGACTAATTTAACCTTAATAGCTTATATAATTAAACTTATTAAAAAGAAAGTTTTAAAATACTAGCGCCGCCCTGCTTTTAATAATTAAAAAGCTTTAAGTAAAGGCTTATATATAAGAGAACTTAAACATATAAATTAATTAAACTTTAAAAAGCGCCGAAATTAAGTTTAAAAACTTAAAGCTTATTTCATTAATTAAAATAATTAAGTATTATATCTTAAATATTATAACCTCTTTTTTTACTTTTATTATATAACGCCGATTAATTTAAAGCGTATTATAATTATATCTTTAATTTTATTATATAAAAAAACGGCGAAATATTTCTTATAATTAAAAAATAAAGATACTTGTTTTTTAATACCGGCCGTATAAAAGCGACGTTATATTTTATTAAAAAATAGTTTCGACACCTCTATTAATAGTTTAGACACCTTTGTACAGAGAAACTTTATATTTTAAAAAAAAACGCTGATTACGATAACGTTAACCCTGTTATTTTTAACGAGATTTAAAAGTTTTATTCTTAATATTAATTATATAATAAAGCGTTATAAAGATTTAAATTCTCGTTATAAAATAAATACTACTTTAATTACGAAATTATTATAAACGTTATTTATATTAACGAATAAAACGTACTTTACGTAATTAATTTAAATATATCTTTTTAAACGATTATATTCTTATATTTACTTAGTATACGAAACACTTAAAATACTTTTTATAAGTATTAAATATATATATATATATATATATATATTAAAGACCCTTTAATTATATCTTATATAATCTAGGTATATACTTTTAAAAAGAGTTTTAAGATTATATATGAATAATAAGAATTATTTATAAATATATATTTATCGAAGCTTATTAAGTAATAAATAAAGTTAAACGAATATATATTTTATTACGTAGAACTATTACGATCGGCGGGTTAGTCCCCCCGCGGGGTAGTACTTAAGGCGTAGAATTAAATAGAAATGACCGTCTAGTTATTTCCGAAGCTTTTACTTTATAGCGTAGTAATTAGTTTAAACGCATTATAATAAGAACCTTCGATATTTTATAAAATAATTTCGGTTATTAAATAAATACCGAAATAATTCTTTAAATAGTAGTTAAAGCTTTAAATAATACGGCTAGCTTTAATAGCTTAATATTTACCCTACTCGTATTCGAAATATACCCTCGTATCGACGGGAACTTATCATCGTCCGGAGATCTAAGCACGAGGAGAAGCCGTACGGAAAGTAATAAAGATACTCCGGAAGATACGTGCGGATATCGATATTTACTAAGCTTTAAACACTTAGAATAAACTAGTTATCCACGATATTTTAATACTCCCGCTTCGAAGTAAAGTCTTAATTTAGTAAAAAAGAGAAGGATAAACTAAACTATATAAGATAGTAGTTATTAAAGACTATATAATTCGGGTAGACACTTTAAACGGCTTAAAAGCTTTTCGAGTAACTTAAATTAAGTCGTACTACTAGGAAAAGGCCGGAGAACCGTACGACGAGCCGGATATATAACTAGATCTAAAACAGCAGGTAAATACTTTAAATACCGAACTAATAACCGAGGAAATTACGGTAGCTCTTATATAACGTAGCCGGGGACGACTTAAAAAATATTTACTCCGGAACGTTTTAACCGCCGTATTCCTTATTTAAAAGGGATAAAAGAATTACGACCTAGTAGTTAAGCTTCGATAAAACGGGGTTATTATTTCGTTCGGATATTTATTTTAAAAGTCTAACGCGGAAAAGATTAATAATTTCGTTGCACGAGGAGTTTTCGAATTTATTTAATTCGACCCGGGTAAGTATACCGGTTAAAGAATTTTTAAAACACGGCTTATACGAAAAATTAAGGGTAAAACTACGAAGCTATACAAGAAGTTTAAGCTCGTAATATAAAGCTATAGAGATATAAAAAAGGAAGTTATTTTAATTTAATTATTAATAATTTAAAGGATAAGTTAAAGACTTTTTTTAACCTTTAAATCGATCTTAATTCGAAACTTTAATACATAAAGCGAGCTACGCGATATTATATAAGTATATACTTAGTCGTATAATAAACTAAACCGAATAGTTTATATACGCTTACTGGTAAAGTTAAAAACTTAATATCTCGAAGAGACGCTATTTTAAATCGTATTACCCTTATACGAATTAATAAAGTCGAGCTTTTAATAATTTAAAACGTATTATAATCACTATATATAAAATTTAAAAATAATAGTTTTAATATATAACGCTTATATAACGAACGCTATCTAGGTTTTAAAAGAAACCTAGTAAAACGTACTAAGGTTTATATTAATAATACGAGAAAGTAACTAAACGTGCGATAAAGGTCCGCCTCTATTAATATAATATATAATAACCGTAGGAATAAAGGTAATTAAAGTGCGTAGATTTAAAGGGATTTATAATAGTTTCGTTAAAGCTATTTACCTTATTAATAAGTTAAAATTAATACTTAAATTAATTATTAAAATAAAGAGCGTGTTATAGTCGGCGGGTTAATCCCTCGCGAGGTAGCACTTAAGGCGTAGAATTAAATAGAAATAACCGTTTAGTTATTTTTAAAACTTTTATTTTATAGCGTAATAATTAATTTAAACATATTATAATATAATAACTAAATATATTTATTAAATAAAAAACGTAGGTTTAATTTTTATACTTATTAAATAAGATCGCTAATAAATAAATAAGGCTTTATACGAATTAATTCTTTATATAAAAGCTTTAAAAAAAATTATATCGAGCTTAAATAAATTATACGGTTATTAAGAGTTTATCGCCCTAAGTATAAGGGTATGCCCTTAGAGAGGAGGTATAGTATTACGATCGGCGGGTTAGTCCCCCGCGAGGTAGTACTTAAGGCGTAAAATTAAATAAAAATAACCGTTTAGTTATTTCCGAAGCTTTTATTTTATAGTATAGTAATTAGTTTAAACGTATTATAATAAAGCGTTTATATAAAATATATAAGGAATATTCGTTATTATATATTTAGTCTTTTTTTATTAATCTTTTTATTACTTAGTTTTAATCGATTATACTTAATATTATTTAATTAAATACTATTAAGCTACTCGGTATTATTTAATAATATTTAATATTATTTAATTAAATATTACTAAACTGTTTAGTATTAGTTTACTAAGTTACGTTAAGCTTTATTTATTACGTAACTCGTTCTTAGCTATTTTTATAATTTCGTTCACCTTCGTTTATTTAAGGCTAGATAGTTATATCGTATTATTTTTATAATATTAATTATTATAATATTATAGCGGTATAATATTTATTATTATAAGTAAGTTCGTTAATATTAATCGATAAGGTAAGTCTTAGTACTGCTTTTCGTAAACGCCTCGAGATATAATATCGCCGTGCCGAGTATAAGTCTAGCCGTATAGTTAAGTTAGGTCGTAATACTATCCTCCCTTTTTTATTTACTTTATTTTTAAAGTAGTTAGTCGTTATAAGTACTGTGTTTTATCGTTTTCGTCGGTGAATTTTTTTTAATAGGTTCTCCTTCCTTCTTACTTTTATTATAATATAAAGTCGAATTAAAAAACTATAGTTTAAGTTAAAGAGTTTTACTGCTCGTTGTTATAATCTTATTACTTTTTTTTAACGATTTCGGCTTTAAAGTTATACCGTGTTCTCGTTATTTTTTTAAAAGGTGAAAGTGTGTAATAATGAAAGATATTAATAAATATTAAAAATATACTCGTTCGTTATTTTTTTATAATAATATCAAGGTGTTTTTTTATTTATTATAACGTATTTAAAAAAAGCATCGTTATTTAAGGCGCAAAGAAGTTATTACGAAAAAGCGTTTCCTCGAGCTTTAAAAATATTATTAAGAAGAGATAAATAAAGTTATTACTCGCTTGATCCGCTTTCGGAAATAGAAAGACATGGTTTATACTTAGGGTGTGAAGTTAGTGTAGCGGGGTTTTCGCTTTTTAAACGAGTTAAAGGAGCAAGAGCGTTAAGAGTTTAAGGCTACTTTAGCCGTTTAGGTTCATAGTGGTTTTAGCGTTATTAATTAAAATGTAACGGATTTGTCTTTTAGTATAATACTTAAGGTCGTTATTTAAACGCTTATAGCTTTTTAATAATATTCGTTAAGTATTTTTTAAGTTTTTAAGTATTATTTTTTAATAGGTTACCTTTTTATTAAACGAGGTATTAAAGGCTTTATTTTGTTTTTTTTATCGATAATTTTCTCGATTTCGTATTCGTATTAATCTATTACGACTTTTAATCATATTTTAATCGGAGTATTTTTAGCCGTTAGTTTAAATAATAAGATATAAAATATTAAGTATATTCGTATTATTTTAAGTATTAATAATTAATAATTAGTTTTTAAAATTATTTCCGCGATTTTAAATAGTTCGATTTTTTGAAAGTCTAGTTTATTACTTAGTTATTTAATTTTAATATTTCGTTATAAAAGGTACACTTTTTTTCCCTTTAAGGTTAGTTTTTTTAACTTAGTCTAGTCGGCGTATTTATTTATTTATTATTAAAAGAAAATAAGGTTTTATTATAACGTAATTTAGAGTTTTTTTTTAGTTTATTAATTTATATAGTCGCGATTAATACTAGGTTTTTTAAAGGTTTTTTAATAATCTTTAAATTATACTCGTAATTTATTCGAAATAGTAATATATATATAGTTTCGTTATCCGCGTTATTATAAACAAATTAAGTTATAAGTAATAATTATATTTACTTATTTTATTTATAATTAATATAATAAAATAGGTATTATTTTAAGGTCTAGTTTATCCGCTCGGTTTATTTATTCGTCTAAGGGTGGTAAGCCGTAAATAGTTTATATTTAATACCGAGTTATACTATAAGTAATTTCTATAATTTAGCGGTGAATAGCTTATTTTTATTAGAGATAATCGTTTCGAGCAGCCCGTGTTAATTAATAATTATTCGAAGGAATGTGTAAGCTAGGTCGTTAGTATTACTAGATTTTTTATATAGTAAAAAGTAGGTGTATTTCGTGAGTTTATCCGTAATTATTAAGATATTATTATAATTAACTTTAATTAAAAGTTCTTTTAATAAGGGTAGTTTAATTACGAGGTTAAGTACGATTATTTTTTATATTTTATTTAGCGGTGAGATTAATTATAATTCTTCGTATAGTCGGTATTTAACGGCTTTAGCTTTATTATAAAAGTCGTATTTATTAATTACTTTAACAACGATTAATTTAAAGTTTTCGTAATTAAATTACTTAGTAATTCGTTTTTAAGTTTTAAATATTCTTTAATATTTATATATAAGGTATTCGTAAAATTCTTTAATAAAGTCTTTATAATATTATTTAAGAATATGGATCTTATTTTAGTAAAAGGTGAGACCGTTTCGATTCTCGAGGTAATCCTTAGTATAGTCGGCGAGACTAAAGGTCCGGTTAAGTTATTAAAACTTAATAACCTAATTATTATTATATTAAACGTAACTCGTAGCGTTTAATTACCGTAATAATACGAGGTTATCGTCCTAGTCGTAGGTTAAAATAGTTCGCGTTTCGAGTAGGACTTCTTCCTAGTGGTCTAGTTATTAGCTTAGTATATTAACCCGGCCGTTTTCGTTATTTTTTCGATAAATAATAATAAGGTTAAATTTAAAAAAGAATTTAAACTATTATATTTATTATTTATTTAACTTTTTAATAATAATAAATATTATAAGGTTTTTATAATTAATATAAACTTTTATTAGTTTTATTATTTTATTAAATTAATATCTTTATTTTTTATAAGTTTTAATAATAGTTATTAACTTTTTATTATAAATTTAATAATTAAGTTTTAATTTATTAAACTTTTTTAAAAAGAATGCGATAAGGTGCGACTTCTCGTTATTATCTCGTTAATTTAATTACTTTTTAATCGTATAGTCTAATATATCGGTTTTAATTTTAAAAGGTTTAATAAAGTTTATTACGTAAAGTACTAGTTCGTTAAGGATTCGCTCTTTAATATTATGAAAAGTTTCGGCTTTTTTTCCGTTTATTAAAATAGCTCGTCCTTTTTTATTAAGTTTATTAAAAGTATTATTATCTTATTAAACCTAGGGATAAAAATCTAGTAATAGTTAGCTAGTTTTAAAAAGGATTTAACCTTTATAGCGTTTATAAGCGTAAGCTACTTTTTAATTATTAAGATTTTTAAAGGTTCTATCCGAATTTCGCTTAAAGATATTATATATTTTATAAAGGTGACGAATTATTAATAGAATTCGCTTTTTTTAAATTAATTAATAGATTAGCGTTTTATAACTTTTAAAGTATTAATTTTACGTACTTTTAATATTACTCGTTATTCTCGGAGTAAATTAAGATATTATTAAAATATATTATAACGAATTTATTAAAGTATTTATATAAACCGTATTTAATTATTATTTAAAAACAATTAATATATTAATTAAGTTAAACGGTATAACTTAATATTCGAAATATTTATACTTAGTTTAAAACGCGTTTTTTTACTCTTTTCCTTTTTTAATCCGGATTAAGTTATATATATTAAGGAGGTTAAATATTATAAAGATTTTAACGTGTAATAGCTTATTTTATAAGTCGCCGATTAAGGGTAGGGGGTACCGGTTTTTAATAATAATTTAGTTAAGCTTTTGGTAGCTAATATATATACGTTATTTAGGTTTCTCGTTTTTACTTTTTTTCGGGACGAAGAGGATGGGGAAGCCCGTTAGTGATGTGAATAGTTGTATAACTCTTTTTTCGAGGTTTTCTATAATGTACTTTTTTAAGGCTTGTTTATACTCTTAGTTAAGTTTATATATAAGTATAAATAAGGGTTTCTTTTTATTTTTAAGGGGTATTTCATGATCCCACCGTGTATAAAGCGGTAAGCTTGTTTTTAGTTCTTTATTAAAAAGAGTTTCGAATTATTAATACTTTTTTAAATATAATTATTATAATATTTAGCTTAGGTTTTTTAATAATAATATATACTTTAAAGATTTTAAGTTTATTAAATAATTACTTTTTAAACCGCTGTTTATTAATTAAACTTTTTTTAATGTATTTTGTTAAAGTTAGCTTATTTTTTAATTAATTTTAAAATTATTTACTTATAATTAAGATATTTTTAAAATTATGTCGTATTTTACAACGTTCGTGATATTATACGTAATTCGTTTATATTACTCTTTAATATTAATTAAAAGGTTCGCGAGTTTTTTTATACTTCTTTATTATTATAAGTTATAAATCCTTTATTAATAATTTTAAGTTAATATAGGGCGTTTTTCTTTTATTATTTAAGTTTAAAGTAGTTAACGATTCCTAATGAAATATAGTTTCTTTACATTTTATTATCGAGTAGCGCTTTAATATAAACTTTTTTTACGCTTATTATTAATATAATATATTTATAAATAGCTCTATTATTTATTATTTAATATAGGGACTTATCTTAGTTCGTTTATTATTATCCTTTTATAATAAGCGGCGTTTATTTCTTAAGCGCTGCTCTTATAAGTAATTAACGATCTCTTACGATCGATCGTTATATTATCGCTGTTATTCTTTTCGTTCTTTATGAGGCGCTTCTTAGTACGCTAGCGGAGGTGTTTCTATACTCCTCCTCGTGTAAAGTGCTGTCCCTAGTGCTTAAAATTCAAGTTCTTCGAATAGTTCGAAAGTTTATTAAGTTCGCTATAATTTATAAACGCTTTATAAGTTCTTTAATATATTAAAAGGGTTCTTTTATTAAGTATATACCTATACGTCTTAAAAGCATTAGGCGCTCTTTTTTAAATATTTATAGGCTCGTAATTTTTCCTAGGCGTATTTAAAGTATTAATCCTTAAAACACTCCCTTTAATCCCGTCCTTCTAGGTGGCACCGTCGTGGCCACCGTGGATCTTCTTGTACTAACAGGTACGCGCGTTGTCCGTTGGGGACTAATGTCCGGATTTTCTTAATAATATAATTAGGGTGTGGTTATGTAATAGGTCGTTTGCCGATCCTTCGAGGAAACCATTCGTGCCTTCCTTGTCCGCCAAGTGAGAGGTGCACCCATCGTCATAGCAGGCTGTCCAGGATAGGCTGCCGTGTTTAATAGTGGCGCTGCTATTTTTAATAACTGCTGTAGGAGTGTCCTCTGCCTTGGTAGCGTTGACATGTCGTCCGTTTAGGACTCTTCGGAAGTCTTTTTTCGGTGCTCGATATTCTCGAGCGTAATATCCTTACTTTTAACAGTTATAACAGGTAATATGCTACTTTTTATCATGCTTATCGTGTCTAGTAGCGTCGAGGTCTATAGGTCCATTATGATAGCTATGCGCCGTGGTGCTTTTAGGTGATATGCTGTTATGGTAACGTGGTTGTCCTGTATTAGCCTGGATTCGATTGGTCCACCGTTATTATCCGCCTTGCTTCTCGCGGCGTCGTTTATATATACAGGTGTTGATCTTAATAGTGAGCTCTATATATGAGAGGAAATTATTAGGGGTATCGAGCCGGCTGAGTTCGTCCTTAACGTTCTCTTTAAGTCCTCGGTAATATATTATAATTTTCGTAGCTTTAGTATAATTTAGTCGAGTTATAATACGTCGGAATTCGGCGGTATAAAAAGCGGCTAATTTTTTTTATTTAATGGTTTTAAGTTCTCTTTTTACTTATCGCTTTTTATCGAGGTTTTAAAAAAGTGATTTAAAAGCTAATTCGAAGCCGTCGTAATTTTTAAAAATTAGTTATACCTTTACGCGATATAGCTTAATTTATTAATCATTTTTATAAGTTCGTTTAAATAAGGTTTAAATTAAGCGAGTACTTTATTTTTAAAAAACGAGGCGGCGTGAATAACTCGTTAAGTAACATCTTAAAATATCTTTTTATAAAACCGTTAATAAGCTTTAACTTAAAGAAGGAATCCGCGGAGGTTCTCGCTTAAAAACCGTTAATAAGCTTTAACTTAAATAAGGAATCCGCGGAGGTTCCCGCTTATCTCGTTAAAGGCCGCTGGGGTACTAATTTTATTCCTTTTTTAAAAGTAATAAAGGTTTAAATAATATTAGCGGCGGTATAAAAGAGGCGTACTTTTTTACGTAGCTCGTCGATATTTAATGTTTACTTTAAAGTGTTTTTAATTAAGAGCTCGTTACGCTCTTTTTTAAATTAAGTATAATAATATTAATAATTAGCGTTTTTTTATTTAAGTTTTTTAATTCGTTTAATTAATGTTTATTAAATAAGGCCGTCGTTATTATCGTCGCTATTTATTTTTATAACAGGGTCTCGCTAAGGGGTATTTACGATAATAGCGAGGGCCTTCTCGTAACGAGGGGTGTTATTAAGTCTAAGTATAAATATAGTTTCTATAAGTATTATTATTTAAAGGTTTAATTAATAACTTATAAAAATATAAATAATTAAAGTATAATAAATATTATTTAAGTTTTAAAAGAAACTTAATAAAATATATTAAAGTTTATATTAATAATATAAAAAAATATTTAAACGTGTAATAAAGTCCGCCTCTATTAATATAATATATAATAATTATAAAAATAAAAGTAATTAAAGTATATGAATTTAAAGAGATTTATAATATTAATAAATTAAAATTAATATTTAAATTAATTACTAAAATAAAGAGCGTTTATATAAAATATATAAGGAATATTTGTTATTATATATTTAATCCCTTTTTTATTAATTTCTTTACTACTTAATCTTAATCGATTATATTTAATATTATTTAATTAAATATTATTAAACTATTCGATATTACTCGGTTATACTTAATATTATTTAATTAAGTATTATTAAGCTACTCGATATTATTTTATTAAGTTACGTTAAGCTTTATTTATTACGTAACCCGTTCTTAGCTACCTTTATAATTTCGTCCACCTTTATTTATTTAAAGCTAGATAGCTATATTATATTATTTTCGTAATATTAATTATCGTGATATTATAGCGGTATAATATTTATCGTTATAAGTAGGTTCGTTAGTATTAATCGGTGGGGTAAGTCTTAGTACTACTTTTTATAAACGCCTCGAGATATAGTATCGCCGAGCCGAGTATAAGTTTAGCCGTATAATTAATTCAGGTCGTAACAGCTTATTTATTATTTATTATAAAAAACCGGACACTTTTAATATTATAATAATATAGACCGACGATATATTTAGCTTCGTTATAGCCCCTTTTTTTTAAAAGAGGAAAAAAACCTAATAAAGGAATAATTCCTTATAAAACTAAAAAATATCTTAACTAAAAACACGCTAATCGAATTTAACGAAGGTAGGATTTAATTAAAATTATATAATATCCTTTTTAAATAAAAGGGATAAACTAATTAATTAAAGCTTATCGACTCGAAAACTATTAATAAAGATTAGTAATACATTTCTTAACGTGTAAAAAGAGTATATCTAGCTTTTATTTATTAATTAAAAGTAGCGTATAATTTATTTATCGCCGCTTAAATACGAACCTTAAAAAATAAAGATATTAAAAGCTTAAATATATAAATTAACTAATAAATTTTAAATTTAATACGCGGCTTAAAATATATCTTATTAAATCTTTATTATATAAAGATATATATCTTTACCGACGGTTCCTTCGAGAATAATAAAAACCTAACTTCTTAGTTCGAATACTTAATTATATTAAACTAATAGCTTTATCGTATAAAAGACTAGTTCTAAATTTAAAGTAATATTATCTATTAAAACTTAACGAAATATAAAAGAATTACTCGAAGCGTATTAATTAACGAACTATACGATATAATCTCCGGTATTAATAACGGTATCGTAATTAATATTACGTTTTAAAAAATTATATAAAGCTTCGTATTTTAAGAAGTATTAATAATCCTTTATATATACTCGAGATTACTTTATAAATACTTGATTAAATTAAGAATAACGACCGGAAAAAAATTAATAATCGATATTATATTACTTTAAAAATTATATAAAAAAGGGAGATCTTAGAAATCTATTAAGTCGACGGCTAAGATAACCCTATAAACGCCTTTATTAAAAAATCTCTAAATAAAGCCCTCGAATAGCTAGTATTAATTAATAAGTTAATTATACGCGTAGAAGCGTACGTCGAGAAACTGGGCTCGCACGGCGAGTAAGAAAAGGGGAAAAGAAATAAGAGAGAAAAAAAGAGAGATGTCTTTTTCCTTAACGAGGTGTAACGCATCTCGATATACGACGGCGCACTTATTATTATTACTATTTTTAAACGACTAGAATAATTAATTAAAGGGACTTATTACTAAATAAAATTAATATTAAAAAGGTATAATATTACTTATATAGTTTAAATAAGCACCGAATACCGGATTAGCGTAATCTATTCGTACGAAACCTTTATAAAAAGAAGATTCGTTTTAAAAAAGAGAGCTAGCTAAGTCTATCGTTAAAATAAAAACTATTAGTATTAAATAATAAAAACTAAAGTTTTTTATATTACTTTAAAAAAGATGCTACGTATTATAATACGTTTAAATTAATTACTACGTTATAAAATAAAAGCGTTAAAAATAACTAAACGGTTATTTCTATTTAATTCTATACCTTAAGTGCTACCCCGCGGGGGACTAACCCGCCGCTCGTAATACTATACCTTTTTTTTAAAGGTATACCTTTATACCTAAGGCGATAAACTCTTAATAACCGTATAATTTATTTAAACTCGGTATAAAAAAACTTTAAAGCTTTTATATAAAGAATTAATTCGTATAAGGCCTTATTTACTTACTAATAATTTTATTTAAGTAATTAAAGAGAGCTCTTATTTAATAAGTATAAAAATCGAACCCACGTTTCTTATTTAATAAATATATTTAATTATTATATTATAATATATTTAAACTAATTACTACGTTATAAAATAAAAGCTTCGGAAATAATTAAACGGTTATTTCTATTTAATTCTACGCCTTAAGTACTACCCCGCGAGGGACTAACCCGCCGATTATAACACTACGTATTTACGCGTACGAACCCCTTTTTTATTTTATAAAAAAGGGTATACGATACCCTTCGTAACTCGTATTAAAAATAAATATAAATAATAAGAATATAATAATATAACCTCGATTAAACCCGGAGCCCTTATACGTATAAGCAGCTTATTTAATAATTATAATAAACTTAAAAATTTTAATATTATTAAATATAATAAAAAAAGAATATTATTTATTATAATTATTAAAAATAAAGATATTATATTTAAAAATATTAATCTTTAAAAACGAATTTTTAAAAAATATTTAAAGGCGGTATATTAATATTATTAAATATAAAAACATTTTTTAATAATTATTAAAAAAAGTAATGTTATAATTAATTATAATTGTTTATTTTAAATAGCTTATTATAATAATAGATATATTAAGTATTTAATAAATAAAAAAAAGAATCGAATAATTCTTTAAAACCTTTAAAATTAAAAAAGCTATAATTAAAGCGTTATAATAATATATAAATAATTTACCATAATATATAATAACTATAATAATAATAATAATTTAAATAATTAATAAAGATAACTTATAAATTATAAATAATTAATAAATATATTAATAAATAAATTTATAAATAAGATTATTAAGCTTTAAAACTTAAAAACTAATTAATAAACTATTATTTTAAGCATGTTTTATTTAAACTCGAGATACTTATATTAAATATATATTACAATAGGATTTAATTAAAGGGTTAATTAAAACTACTTCGTAAATAATAATTTTTATATCTCGCTTATAAATAATATATACTTTAATTTCTTTTAAATATTATATATATATAGCGTTTATATTACCTTATAAATGAATTTTATAAATATAACCTATCGGGCGATTAAATAATTAAATAAACTTTTAACGAGTAAACCGATAATAAAATAAGCTTAAACTAGATTCGACATTTCGATAAGTATATTAAAGCGTGAACGATAGGCTTTTATCGCCTCTTAATTTTAAACGGTTATAAAAGCTATATTTCGGCCGAATTTAAAAAATATTATAAAAATAACGGTATTATTACGCTTAATATACCTCTTTAATTTATTTTTATTTTTTAACTTTTAAATATAATACTTTATTCGCCGTTAAAACGTACTTGTTTAAAAAAATTAAATGATTTATTAAAGCGTTAATAAATTATATTATAAAGTTAAATTTCTTTATTATTTTTAAGGCCGCGTATTTTATTATTTTCATAAAAAATAATATTAAATTTAAATTTAAAATATTTAGTTTAATACTTTATTATTTAAACGAAATAATTAATAAGCTAGATATACGTTTTCGAACGCCTACACTTAGTTTATTATATTTAAGAACGATTAATACCTATAACCTTTAAACGTTATTTAATTTTTAATAAACGATTAAATACTTTATTTTTATTAAAAGTAAGGTTTTTATTCATTAAAAAAACTCTTTAATATTAATTTTAAATATTATAAATTAAATAACGAAAAATATATATATAATAATATATATAATAATATATAAAATAACCTTTATAAAAAGTTAATTTATTATTTTATAAGCGTATAAAATTAAAAAATCGCGCGTTTAACTTAAAAGAGCTTTTATTATATAAGAATTTTAAGAGCTATAAAACGAGAAGGTAAAAAAAAGCGTTTAATAACTAATAAATACGAAACGAGAGGTTCGTTAAAATAAAGAGCGACTAGTAAAAAGCGTTATAATATTTACGGCGAAATAAGTTATAATACGTAAATATATAAAAAGGATATAAAATTAAATAACGAATTAAATAAAGAATAATTTTAATTAATTTAAAGCGTTAAAGTTAAATTACTTTATATAAAAGAAATAAAATATAAAAAAGTAATTAACTTAATAATATAATTAACTTAACAATAAACCACGTTAATATAAAATTTTATTCGATTTATAAGTAACTATATAAAACGTTAAGTTTTAATAAGAAAATAAGGACTGTACGCAGACTTTTAGCACCTAACTTTACCTAAGTGCCGATACATACTTATTTAATCTACGTATTGTGTTGTCGAGGGAGCTACGCATGCTCTCCACTGTCGACGATACATCTAGATTAAGCCCTGAAGTCGGCCTTTTTTGGTGACCTTGATTTCAAGTTTCGGTCGATTCTCTGATCGCCCGAAGTAACCGTAAAACAACCGGTGGCGACGAGGTGACTGGTGGCGAAATAGTCGTCGACGGTGTAGTTGGCAACGGTACACACGTCGCGATAACAGTGCAAGGGACGGTTGGCGGCAGTTGGGATTCCTTATGTATCAAGGAATATCTAAACTGTCCGAAGCTCCAGCATCTGGGTTCTACTCGCCATCTCCATCATCATCTTCATCATCTTCATCATCACTGTCCTCACCACTTCCCATCTCATCTGAGTCGTCCATACTCTCATCCTCGGAATCAGGCCAATCGATTACCATGCTGCTGACCATCTCCTTCAGCCCATTCTCTTTGTCCTTCCCTCTCCAGTCTCTCGACCGAGCCGTGGCATTGAACCGGACCGGCAATGTTTGGAGAGAAGGGCCATGGTCATTGTAGACGCTGTCAAGCTTGAGACTTGTAAGAGCCACGTCCGACTTGATGAAGTGACGCAGAGCCCTGGCCCATAGGTTCACTCTTCCAGATCCAGATACGGATGAGACGAATGCATCTTCCCCATCAAGATCACATTGTAGAAACTAAGGCCTTGTAGGCTGGCTTCGTATTTGGTTACCAAATCAGTGAGAATGTCGACCCTGATCGAGACCTTCCCAAGGTCAAGTTGCTTTAGTTTGGAGAACGATACAGGCGGTGGAGGAGAAAGGTTGACGCCCGCATCGGTTCCGGTTCTTTGCATCGAACCCGCCAACGCTGCTCCCGTTGTTGCTGCCGTCGTTGCTGTTGCCGACCCTGCAGCCGCCGACAACGGCAACAGAGCCGCGAGCCATAACAGGAAGTCGCAAGTTCTGTGTCGGTCACAGTTGGCGAAATTGAGTCTCAACGATGAAAGAGCTGGCAATTTGGAAAGGAAAGCCCTTAGAAAGTAATTGGTGCAATTAGATGGTGTCTGATCGGGGCCAGAACGCGTCATGGCGGGAATAAAATCATCGCTTAGATCCAGGAACAGCGTGTCCAACCGAGCCAGCACAGAGTCATTAAAAGGTTCAGAGAACCGAGGTAGGTTGAAGGCAACGTCGAAAAGCCCATGGTGTCTCAGGATGACCTCGAATCTCTTTGGCCTTGAGCCCGACTTGCCCAGGGCCTGGAGAAGGCCAGCAAAGAGTCGGGCTTCATACCAAGGCCAGTTGTTGTCCAAGACCAACTGCGGCGACCCATGGCCAAAGGCAACAGTCGAAGCTGGCCTAGCCAGGGCCAAGCCGGTATCTCGCTGATAGGTGGTGGCGCCGTAACTTCTCCATTCCACGAGGGGCTGATCGCGGAAACGAGAACGGGAATTGAAGTCCCGGATTCCAATTGTATCAAGGTTAGGCAAGTTGCTAAAAGCGTCGGCCAGCATCTCGAGGTCTTGACTGAAGTTTATGAGGTTGATATGGCTGGAGTATTCCTGGCGCATACGCAATCTCCTCGTGGCCTCGGCGGCGCTGTCGACGGCTGGAAAAGTATGTGGTCTTGCCCATACTGGCCGTTCAGCAGCGAGAATGACGTGTGTCAAGTAAGGCGAGAACTTGCATCTCGATATGTCGACGAGAGCTTGCAAGCTGAACTCGGTCAAGACGAACTGCCGCTTGGAGAAATACTCCTTGGCAAATGAGGAGTGCAGGGACGCCTCGATGTGCTTGCAGGACTGGCGAAGGTTGCAGTAGTCCGGTGTAGTCAGGTAGTAGGAGATGAAAAGCAGAACTTCCAAAGGCATCGTTAGAAGCAAGCTTGCTGACGACGCCATGGCGAAAGGGCGATGGGGCTGCACCGGCAGCGCCTAGGTGGGAATATTGTGTTCAGGTAGGTAGTTGGTGCAGTAGCAAGTAGACAGGAAGGAATCAATCTCATTCCTCTCCCTGGAAAGGTGGTTTCAGTTGATTGGCAAGAAGTCTTTGCCTGTTCTTCTCCCAATTGTGAATTGAATCCAACATTATTGTTGAAGTGCGATTGATCAATGATCTTGGGAGGGTAGGTACATTAAGTACTTACCTACCTACTGACTTCCCTCGCACTTGCACTTGCACTTAGGAATAGGATCGGGAGGTGGCTGCCTGCCTGTTCTGCCTGGCGCTCAAGCCAAGAAGGTGTTCAAGGGTCGTTGCTGCCTGCAACCAACAACATAACCGCGACGTCAATATTTAAATGCAGCTCGCTTCACATCCCGAGCATTACTTACCTACTTTAAGTATGCTACCTGATTCTCCGGTCAATCTAACTTGCCTTCCACCACACCCCATTGTCATCTCCTGTCATTGGTCACTTTGTACCTACACAGGGCCTACTGACACATACTCACACTAGCCAATTGACACCACTCCAACCTTACTACCCTCCCAATTAAGGCATAAGTCACGATGCCGCCCAAGAGGAAGGCCTCACCACCGTCCGCACCAACAAATGGACGAACCACGCGAGCTGCCAAAGCTAAGTCGACTGATGCTCAGGAGCAGCCTGCCAAAAAGGCAAGGACAAGGTTCAAGACAGAGTCCGAGGCGGAGTCCAAGGCGGAGCCCAAGACGGAGCCCAAGACGGAGCCCAAGACGGAGCCCAAGACGGAGCCAAAGACGGAGCACCCGGCCATCGGAGAAGCTCAGATCGCCAATCCAGAGGTCAAGTTGCACATTCCAGTCGACGAATTGTTCCCACATGCCCATTATGAAGTCTACATTGATGATGCCGGCATCATCTACGATGCGGCGCTCAATCAGACCAATGCGTCCAATAATAACAACAAGTTCTATCGCGTCCAGCTTCTTCGCAATGTCGCCGGTGACTATAAGGCATGGACCCGCTGGGGTCGGGTTGGCGAAGGAGGCCAAAGTGCGACCCTCGGAGATGGCACTTTGGAGGATGCGCTGAAACATTTCAACAAGAAATTCAAGGACAAGTCTGGCCTAGCTTGGGCTGACCGAGGGGAGAAACCCAAGCCCAAAAAGTACAGCTTCATCGAGCGCAGCTACGCCCCCGATTCAGAAGACGAAGAAGATGCCCCGGTCAAGGACGACCCCGAACTCGACAAGGCCCCAGGCGAGGTCATTAAAGAAGCACCAAAGTCCAAACTACACCCAGCCATTCAGGAGTTGATGGAACTCGTTTTCAACCAGAAATACTTCGCTGCCACGATGAGTGATCTAAATTACGACGTGGATAAGCTTCCTCTCGGAAAGCTCAGCAAGAGTACCATCCTTCGCGGTTTCCAGGCCCTCAAAGACCTGTCCGAATTGATGGACAACCCAACTTCGGCCCAGGCCAACCATGGTATGGCATTCGGCGAGGCCATCGAGGCTCTGTCAAATACCTTTTTCAGTCTGATCCCCCATGCCTTTGGCAGGAACCGACCGCCAGTCATCCGCAGTAATGACATGCTCAAGAAAGAAATAGAGGTTCTCGAGAGCTTGTCAGACATGAAGGATGCCTCTGGCATTATGAATGGCGATAACAAAGACGCTGAGAAGATCAACCTTCTGGATCGGCAGTTCCAAGGGCTCGGAATGGAGGAGATGGCCACGCTCAAGCATGACAGTGCTGAGTTCCAAGAGCTGGCAAACTATCTGATGGCCACACGGGGGCAAACCCACAATGCGAACTACGAGATTGCCCAGATCTTTCGCATCGAGCGACAGGGTGAAAAGGCCCGCTTTGAGCAGAGCGAATTCGCCGGCCCTCGGGATAGAAGACTTCTCTGGCACGGCTCCCGATGCACGAACTTCGGCGGAATCCTCAGCCAAGGTCTTCGGATTGCACCCCCAGAAGCACCTGTCTCAGGGTACATGTTCGGCAAGGGCGTGTACTTGGCTGACATGTCGTCCAAGTCGGCAAACTACTGTTGTGCTGGGATCTCCAACGGCCATGCACTCCTGCTTCTTTGTGAAGCAGAACTCGGAGACCCAATGCACGTCCTTACAGATGCCTCATATAGCGCAGGCGAGGATGCCAAGGCGAAGGGTATGTCTTCGACCTGGGGCCAAGGCATGACAGGACCAAGCCAGTGGAAGGATGCAGAGTGCGTTCACCCATCCTTGAAAGGAGTCAAGATGCCGGATACAGCAGCAGCGACGCCAGGGCCGACCAATGTGCCCAACGCATACCTGATGTACAATGAGTATATCACATACAACATTGCCCAGATCCGCCTTAGGTACCTGTTCCGGGTTCGCATGTAGGGCCTGGGGTCCCCCTGATACCTAGGCTTTGTCGACTGCCATACCTTTGATATCGAGTTCTTTGGTATGTGGAGTTCATATCTTGAATGGTATGGCTATATGTTCTTACCATTACGGATTGATTTGATGCTACGACCACTGCGCTGACTTTGTTGCTCGGCGGTGGGCTCATTTAACGGTGGCATAGTGTGAAGAATAATACACGTTTGCTGGAGTTGATACTCGGGAAGAATTCAAGAGGCGATGATTTGATAGGTGTCAAGTCTAGTGGTAGCCGTGAAAATACCGCGTTGTAGAACAATTGAAGTCATGGGAAAATATGATCGCCCTCGTGAGTCCATTTGCGTGATCTGTTTTTGGCCCGGTTTCCTGTTGCGGCAGTCGGGGAATGTGGGTTACATATTCTTCTGACTATGAACATGCATACATTAACGTACCTACGTATCGGACCGAGTGAATTACTCGATAGAATCGAGCAATTATCTATAGGTTGGCCCGTGCAGGCCTTGTCGCGGTCTTGGCAGGGTAAGGGTGGCTGTCGCTAGCACATGCAGTCTTACGATAAGCCGGGGGAGACTGGAGACTGGGTGCCGACAGAGACATCAATGTATGCCGTACATCTTAACCTAGCATTAGCTCTGCATGTAGTCATTGCCCCCTCCGTCAGCCCATTCCCATACTCGACAGGTCTAGTCTCATCATCGTCCCATCCGGTTCAGCTTTGGAGGTAAGGTTAACTCTGAGTTGTGGGAACAATGAAGCTGGATCTGCTTCCTTCCTTTCTCGGCCGCTCGGCTAGACAGCCCAACAGGCAGGACAGATGACAGAGGCTGCAGAGATGCCGACTACGGAGAGGGCAATGGGCTTGGCAGGGAAACCCTCCTTGCCGGTAGATAAGTAACCGATTGAGTAAAGAAAGAGGCCTGCCATTACATATGCGTCTGGGTAAGGTGTGGGGGGAGGCGTCATTCCTTATCGCAGTGCTCCGTGGATGTGCGTGTATTGATACTTGTACACGCCACGCGATAGCAGGCTCTGAGTAACCTTTTCAGACAAAGTCAACCAATCGCATATCACATCCAAAGGGGGGGACGGGGACGGGGGTGGTTACGGTACCTTTGATAGTGGAAGACATGGATTATCATGGCTGCAATGTCCTCGCCGTCGTGAGGTGCAGTTGCTCTCTTTGGTTTCTTCTTCTTTTCGTTCTGTCTTCTATCATCTCGTCTTTGGTCTTCATGCATGCTGGTTGCTTTATTTATTCCTTACACGTAGATCGGCAGCAGCGATATCTTGCTCATTTATCTACACTTGCCTTCACGAGCAACACGGCCTCCATGCGCTTGTTGGACGTTTAAACTTCCAGCTAACTGTACGTCATCTTTGACGAGCCAGGCCCGGGGTCGCGCGCAAGAAGTCCCTGGCGTGCCCGAATTATCCTTACCACACCATTACTCGATCGAAACCTCCTCTGTCTGCCTGCCCTTGACACCCCGCTTCCCTGCCGCGACAGTACATATAAGTCGCCGCCGCTATGCAGAAGCTGCACAACAACCGGCTTGCGCGATGGGCCGACAAGCTTGCCGTCGACAACGAGGACGGCCTTAGCATGGCGCAGTTGATGGCAAGTCACAGGCACTCTTCAATGCTCTCGAGCCTACCCAATGCGCGTGCTCGAGCACCAGGGATCCTATAGCTAACCCGGCGAATCACCTCTACTTTAGTTGACCAACAATGACTTGAAGCCAGTAGAACCAGAGCGTCGCCAATGGGGCCCCTGGAACTTCGTTGGCTTTTGGATAGCTGACTCCTTCAATATCAACACCTGGATGATCGCCTCGTCCATGATCGTCGGCGGCCTCTCGTGGTGGCAGTCATGGCTATGCGTGTGGATCGGCTATGCTATTGCCGGCTGCTTTGTATGCTCGACCGGTCGCATAGGCGCCATGTATCACATCGGCTTTCCGGTTGTGGGCAGGTCTAGCTTCGGTATCTGGGGAAGTCTTTGGCCCGTCTTCAATCGCGCCGCCATGGCCTGTGTGTGGTACGGCGTGCAGTCGTGGATTGGTGGACACTGTGTGTACTTGATGATTCGATCCATCTGGCTCTCGTGGGTAAGTTCGCCTCCCCGATGCTGTAGCCGGTTGCCCGAGGTCGATCTGGATATTAAGCCCATTCGCATACACACAGAATCGGGAAACCATTCCGAACACCTTTCCGGAGAACTCAGGAGCCACCTCGGCTGATTACGTCTCGTTCTTCATCTTCTGGCTCTGCTCACTACCCGCCATCTGGTTTCCCGTGCACAAGATCCGCCATTTGTTCACCGTCAAGGCCTACTTTGTACCATGCGCCGGTATATCCTTCTTCATCTGGGCCATTGTCAGGGCTGGTGGTGTAGGCCCCATTGTACGCCAGCCCTCCAAGAAGGTATGTCCCCGTACCTGAACCATCCCTGCAACTAGGGCTTAACTGATGAAAATCCCAATAGCACGGAAATGAACTAGCTTGGGAATTCGTCAAGGGTAAGAGTCCTCCTGCTTTATATGATGATGACCGCGGCATTGCAGTATGAATGCTAAACCCCCGCAGGTGTCATGTCCTCCATCGCCAACTTTGCTACCTTGATTGTGAACGACCCCGACTTCACGCGGTTTGCTGCCAAGCCACGTGATGCTCTCTGGTCGCAACTTTGTACGATCCCCATCGGCTTTGCTATCACAAGCTTCATTGGCATCATCGTCTCATCATCGTCGGTCGTCATATATCCAGGGAGCGAGCCGATCTGGGATCCCTTGCAGTTGCTCGAGAAATTCCTCGATGATGGCGGCTCGGCTCAGCGATTTGGCGTTTTCGTCATCGCCGCAGCTTTCGCCCTAGCGCAGCTGGGTACCAACATTGCGGCGAACTCGGTGTCCGCCGGCACTGACATGACAGCCTTGCTGCCGCGATTCATCAACATCAGACGAGGTGGTTACATCTGCGCAGTTGTAGGCTTGGCCATGTGCCCCTATACCCTCCTGACAGACAGCAATCAGTTCACCACTTACCTAAGCGCCTACTCGGTCTTCTTGAGCTCCATCGCTGGTGTCATGTGCTGCGATTACTATCTTGTTCGAAAGGGATACCTGGAAGTTAAGGAACTCTACGATGCGCGCAAGACAGGACCATATTTCTTTACCTTTGGCATCAATTGGCGCGCCTATGCTGCTTACATTGGAGGTATCCTCATAAACGTTGTTGGTTTTGCTGGTGCTGTTGGCAGAGATGTGCCTGCCGGTGCTACCTATATTGTGAGTTGGCCCAAACTTGCATTCCGTTTCGCTCCCCCCGTGGGAAACTCTTACCAGTGTTCGTCCGGGTACAGGGCTTTCTACATCAGCGATCTTTGGCAAGGCATTTGCTGACGCGTGTTCTAGTTCAATCTTAACTTCTTCTGCGGGTTTATTGTGTCATCGTCCCTTTACTGGGTACTCTGTCGCCTGTCCCCTATCCCTGCCACGAGTCATCACTGGATGGAGGTGGGTGATGCCATCACGGACGTGCGACTTGCATACAATAGCAGCAGTGCGCAGGACTTTGACGAGGAAGCGGTCATGGGCACAAAATACGGGGAGAACACAAAATCTGTCTGAATTATGTTTCGTGGATTGTAAAGGATTCAGCATGCAATAGGCGATATGATATCCGTCAGGGGCCAACATTAGTATGCCGATATTTACGACATACGACATACATGCCAACGATCCGGGGAGGGCGATGAAACAAGAACCTTCTCCATCTCGGCCGTGCTCGTATGCTATGGAAGAGAAAAAATGGCACACTATTAGATTGTCAACTCAGCTGCGTGCACAGCGTAATGGGTTTATTTATGCAGCTGGGTTTCACATGTGACCACGTCACGGTGCCTACTAACATGCAGCGAGCAAGCACAACACCGATGGCCTTGCCATTCTATGACGACACCTGGGCATCTAAAAACCCAAGGATCCTCCCATAGGTGATAGGCGACGTGAACTCCTTAACGCAAGTAGATTAGAGCGGCAAGTCACTTTGGGGGAAAGACCCAGAATACTCACGAGATTCAGGCCATGGCCTGCCTTCGGCACAACAAAGCTGTCGAAAAAGCTTACATTTGTGAAGAAATGCTTCACATTTGCAGGTATGGATGGATTGGTCTTAAGGAAATTCCCGCCACAAAAGGGGATGTCTCGTTCTGCGGCGCGCAGTCAGTATCTAGATGCCCCTGAACAGAGCCCGGCGTGCCTTACTGCTTGTAACCACGAGAACCGGTCCCTGGAACGAGTTTTTTGTTGATGATGGCCCTCCTAAAGTTAGCAACTCGCCCACAGTCACAGGCTGTCCGGTTACTCCTGCGGCTCAAAGAACCGACGGGTCGAATTGACCTGGCGAGAAGAAGCCTATCTGTGCACCAGACACGCTGCCGGCGGCTAAGTACCCGGCAGGGTATGCTGCGAGGGTGGTATGGTATTTGCACTGACGAAACTATTCCCGAGGAGGAAATAAGGAAGGAAGGCGGAGTCTTGGCTGAATCCTGTCAGCACGATCCCGTTGAGCTATCCGGGTAAGCGGCCACCAAGCCGTATGTCTGGATGGAGCCGAAGCTGTGTCCGACATGGACGATCTTGTCAAACTTGGCCTTGATCTCCGATATCCTGTTCTCGCGGAGCATCGTGGTTAGAGCATGAAGGGCAGATACCTCTAGCCAGGACTGGATCTCGTTGACGGGCTCGCCGTGGGACGACTGCCCGAGACCTAGGCGATCAAAGAAGAAGGCGGAATAACCTCGATCGATAGCCCGGTTGACGTAGCTGTAGTTGTAGCTGTTTACCGGAAAGTCCCAGTAGCTACGATCAAAGGCGATGCCATGTGTGAGGACCTGAACAGCCTTGCCAGGCCCGCAGTCCGGCTCGCAATAAGTCGCGGCAATACTGTAGTTACCGCTTATAGTCACGTACTGAACAGAGTCAGTAATACCCAGATTACTGGAGCTTAGTTCTAACCTCGTTTAAGACGGCTTCGGTCAGATTACGGCCTGGCTGCGCAAGGTTGAGGATGAAGTTGGTGGCCTCGATGTTAGTGGCCGTGGCCTGCAACTCAAACCTGCCATTGCGAGACGAGATAGAGATCAATATAGTGAAATTTTAACAATAGCGAGCTGTGCCGACAGATAGAAGCGCAGCAACAGCGGCCGCTCGCGCGAATCGAGGCATTGTCCAGGCTGGCTCAAGTGTCCGTCGTGCTGGGTAATAAAATGATGGTGCTGCCACCTCGATACAGAACTCACTAAATGAAGGTGACGTCGAAGAAGGGGGAAAGAAAGGGGATCCTATGGAGTTATAGACCATCTCCCTTCGAACAAACGATGGCTGGTCGACGGGCAGAGGGGGATCTTATGTCCCAGGGCAACAGCGATTACTTACTTAGGTAGTCAAGCGATGCAGGAGAAGAACCCAATTTGTCACCAAGCTGACATCATACATATAGCGATGCGTCGACATGACGGCGCTCTCACCGCGACCTTCGCGCTGCGTATGCTCCTGATAGACCGTCATCATCTGCGTCTGGGAAAAAGTACCTTTGTACTGTAGTCACCCCTTGCTATGGACATGCAATTTGGAATCTTCCGCGGCTCGGGTTCTGTATATCGTATTCCATGCCAAGAGAAGGTACCTATATACACCTGGTGCATGCAGAGCTACGTGATGCAATAGTCACAAGTGCAGGAGAGGGATGCAGGCTGAGAGCAAGAACCGACAGTAAACGCGATCCCCCCGCCGCAGCTAGACGAACAAATGTGTATCAATAGATGGGACCGGTCGTGCTTCCATCGTGGCTGTTGATTCGCAGTATTCAAGAATTTGTGCTTAGCAAGTTCCTGGTTACCTACAGGAATCATCCACCTGGCTAGGTAATTAGTCATACGTAAGAAGCCCGCTTTCTAAATGGACCGCTTACATAAAGTTGTCGGCCTTATAGACCAAGAACTTTGTTTCGCATCGTTCCATTGCCCGTGGAAATTGCGTGATTTTCACTTGATACTCAGCGAAGATGGCCTTGTGCCTTATTGCGTGCTCGTGGATGGGCCTCATGTTCTGCCCAAGTCGCACGTCTTTCGAGACGGTCAGGACGGCGGGACAGGTAAGGTAGAGAGTGGGAGGCCGGTATAAATAGAAGGTACCTCTTTTTACGCTCACTGCTGCCAGGGTACCATCCAAATTGATGCGCCGGCCGATAAGTGGGCATCATCAATTGGGCCACACTTCATTTGTGCGGCAAGCCTCGGATTACCAAAATCTCTTCCCACTATAACATAATACTTGGTCCCTTAGGTTGGCCTCGTCCGGGGGGGATATTAGATATAAAAAGGCCCAGTAGCGACGGAAACGGGCGGTCAGCTTTCTCTTCCGCAGAACTGTCAGTCATCTTCCACCGAACAATCCTCGTCAAGAAGTAGGTAAAGTAGGAGGTAGGTTTACATTCACTTCCAACGCCTCCCAGCATCCAGTAACCTATGCGGTGGAGCCACCTCCGACACCACCGGAAAAATTGGACATGAGATTGCATGTGCACTGCTGACTTCGTGTGCAGTTGCATACCTACTTAACTCACTCATTCATCTTACTGCTCGCCGCCATCTGGACCGCGAGTGACGACATCGCCCTCTTTCACTAAAAGACAAGCGACGCGGGGCTCTGGTCTCCCGTCCTGTGTGCTGCCATCATGACTGTCCCGGTTGAGCAGCCGATCGCCACTCCACCCCGCGCGCCATCGCCAACTCTCGGCTTTGGCACCCTGGCCGTCCATGCCGGAGCACCCCATGATCCCACCACCGGCGCCGTCATTGAGCCCATTTCCCTGTCCACCACCTTTGCCCAGCGCGAGGTCGGCCAGCCCGTCGGCATCTATGAGTACTCCAGAAGCGCAAACCCCAACCGCGACAACTTCCAGCAGGCCGTCGCCGCCCTCGAGCATGCCAAGCACGCCCTGGCCTTCGCCAGCGGCAGCGCCGCCACTGCCACCATCCTCCAGAGCTTGGCCTCGGGCTCTCATGTCATCAGTGTGAGCGACGTCTACGGAGGCACCCATCGCTACTTCACCCAGGTTGCCAAGGCGCATGGCGTCAAGGTCACCTTCACCCCCCAGATCGAGGTGGACATTGCCGAGCACATCACCGACGACACCAAGCTCGTCTGGATCGAATCCCCCAGCAACCCCACCCTGAGGCTCGTCGATGTCCGCGCCGTCGCCACCGCGGCCCATGCCCGCGGCGTGCTCGTCGTCGTCGACAACACCTTCCTCAGCCCCTACGTGCAGAACCCTCTGGACCACGGAGCTGACATTGTCGTGCACAGTGTCACCAAGTACATCAACGGCCACAGTGATGTCGTCATGGGTCTCGCGGCCGTGAACTCGGACGACCTGCAGAGCCGTCTGGCCTTCCTGCAGAACGCTGGTGGCGCCGTTCCCTCGGCCTTTGACTGCTGGCTCGCACACCGTGGTGTCAAGACGCTCCACCTCCGAGTCCGCCAATCCAGCACCAATGCGACAGCCGTGGCCAAGGCCTTGGAGGCGAGCCCTCACGTGATTGCCGTCAACTACCCGGGGCTCGACTCCCACCCCCATCGCCACATTGCCAAGAAGCAGCATCGCGATGGCATGGGCGGCGGCATGCTGTCCTTCCGGATCAAGGGCGGCCATGCCGCAGCCGAACGCTTCTGCCGCCTCACCAAGATCTACACCCTGGCCGAGAGTCTGGGAGGGATCGAGAGTTTGGTGGAGCTACCCAGCGCCATGACGCACGCTGGCATCCCCAAGGACCAGAGAGAGGCCGTGGGCGTTTTCGACGACCTGGTCCGAATCAGCAGCGGTATCGAGGAAGCCGACGACCTCGTAAGGGATGTCCAGCAGGCTCTGGAGAAGGCGGCCCTCGGCGGCGACTCAGCGAACGGTGTCAATGGACACTAGACTAGGCTGGATTGAACAAGGCATGATCACGGCACGTGGCGTTACGGGACTACATAGGAGATGGGGTGGCAAACCTCACACGGTTACCAAAATATATCATTTAGGGTTAGAGAGTTGTTTGCTTGTTATTGACTGCCTAGGCTAGCTGGTTCTCACGTTTTTCTTCCACGGGCATGTCTTGATTCTAGGTGCCATGTACATCTTCTTATACTCACGACCATAGAAAATAGAAGGCCTTGCTCCTTGAACTGATCGAGTACTTATGCATGCATGCACGCAGGCACGTCTGTATAGGTGTGCTACTGTACCAAAGGGGTGGAGGGGCTCGAATCCATGTCCGACAGCGGCTTCAATTGAATGCCGTGTTACGGTAGCGAGTATAGTACCTACATAATGTACTCTTGTCAGTCACTATTATTGGTCAGTCCCATTGATGTGTTGACTGTCCATACTCCGGATTGGCAAAGTGGACTGTTGTCCTATTTTGGGACCCTCCCCCGGCTGCCCGACTCCCCTCAGCGGCTCAGGCTCGTAATTAGTTGCCGGGCTGGTCGCATCCCCCGTCTGTCCCTGGCTCCACTCGATTCCATGTTCAACACCATCCATCAAAGCTACTTCTACTACTACCACTACCTTATAGGTTAATAACCTAACCTACCAGCATGAACATTCTACCTCCCGAAATCGTTCTCTCCATCCTCGAGTATTGCGTCATCAATCACTATGGCGACAAAAACTCCCTCTTGGGTCTTCGCACCGTCTGCCGCCTTTTTGACCATGTCATAAAGCCCTACGTCCTCCGAACGCTCCAGCTGGAATTCACGCGCCTCGACAAAGTAGCCAGGCATGAACGCCCGCTCGACCACGACGCCCTGGCGCGCATCGGCCATCTGTGCCATGCGCTTTATCTTGACCTCATGTTGGTCAGGGACGACGGTGAGCCATCTAATCAATTGCCTGCACTACCACGCACACTGCACCCGGTGCTGACTAGGCTCCTCCTTCCCACAGGCGAGGTCAGTTACTTGAGCAAGATCTTCTCTGCCGTCCCTTCGATGGAGGCCTTCGTCACGACCCTGCGGGACCGATACTGCTTGAACGAGGCTTCCTTCACCGAAGTCGACTACCGAGACAACCTGGGGAAGCTACTGGAATACACCCCGAATGCCTCGGCCGTTCGTCTAAACCTCCCGTTTCAGCTCATCTCGAAGCACTGTCGCGCTGCCACCATGATCCTTGGCAATACCTTCGAGGCCCTCGCCCAGCGGCCCGAGGACTCGGCAAGAGTGAGAACGCTCGTCCTGGAAAACGTGACTGACACTACCATCGTGAAGCTGTGGAGGAATCCTCGCGACGTCAGGAACATCATCGACGCATTCTCAGCGCTCGAGAACTTGCTCATCTCCGTGCGGCGACACGAGGAAGGGCAGGCGCAGACCATCAACTTCCGCCACCGTCTCTGGGAGATGATCGGCAAGGCGCCAAACCTCGAAAGCCTCTGCTTGATCAGCTTGGACTGGGACGAAGGCTCCTTTGAGCCCATCAAGACGACCACCCAGCGCGACTGCAGCATCGACGATTGGCATTTTAGATCCATACCGACCATACGGAAGCCGCCCAAGTCGGTTCTCGCGCGACTTACCTATCTTGAGCTTCGTCGGGTGGAGGTGTCCGGGTGCGGACTGCTCTCCATGTTCAAGTGCTTCAAGGACTCCCTCAAGGAGCTCTATCTGAACCAAGTGTATCTCAAGAAGGTGCACAGCGCCGGCGCGCCCGGAAGCTCAAATGATCTGTTATGGATTGGACTGCCCAATACGCGGCCACCACAGCACCACAGGTGGATAGCAACCTGCCTTCGTCAAATGGAGCTGCGGTTGCGTGTCTGCCGCGTCGCTTCTCTCGGTTATGATCAGTACGTCATAGGGGAAGAGCCTCATCCCATGCCGGGTTATGATCTAGAGGACCCTTCGGGTCTCGGCCGCACTCTGGAGCAACGGTTTGTAGAGGTCGTTTCCGGTATCCAGCAGCCCGATGCACCAGATGGTTCGCCTGTCGCGTATTGGCCAGAGCAGGAGGAACAGGCGTGGGCGTACGCGGATAGGGATAGACCACATGACATGGAACCCAGGGACTGGAGTGCTCCTCATTACTTTTCCACGCAGAAGAACCCAACTTCCGGGTGGCAGAAGACCATCGATTGCCAGTTCCCCAACTTCAACCAGTTCACGCTGGACGAACTTCACTGGTTCGCCGATACGGCGTGCAAGGGGATGAGCAAGATCAGTCGTGCTATGGATGGTGAAGAAGACCGGCAGCATGCTGGGCACCATGGCCCGGATAATTCCGAAGACGTCCCCGGCACGAATGCACAGCTCGGCGATACTACATTTCATGGTATGGACCTTGATTAAATGCTGACACGTCTTCCAGTCGGGAGCCCCGGGAGATAGAACTACATACGCCCTAACGGCGGCCCGTGTTCTTGACCGAACTTGACTATCCATTGCTTCCAAGCAACGATGCTGTAGTAGTGTAGTAGTAATTGATATCAACCAGCGTGTTCGATATCGTTTGCGACCATTGGCAAATAGGCCAAGGCATGTTATACTTGCTCGATTTAGCATTGCGGATTGCATCATTCTTATTCTTACTTATTCTTGATTGCCACATATTATAGCCAAGATACCAACGATTCGCGTTTATTGCCGGGAATCCCATTGAGCAAAAGCCTTTGGAAGGAGTTTCCGATGATGTTTGTCCCGCTGATAATGCCCAAGTCTAGCCATGTCGACAAAGTGTGGTGGACGGGGGATGAACTGAAACCTGACGAGTCTTCCGAAAGGATGTGACCTGCATGATGATTGGCCGCCCCCCCCCACCCAAAGCAGTTCTGGGCCACTGACGACAGAGCACCCTTCAGCCGGGCGCATCAGATTGGTTGGAGGGCGCACACCACCACCCCAAGTTCGAGAACCATTGGATCGCCATATATCAATTGCATAAGCATGCGTGCACTCCGAGAAGCTCGGGGCCTCCTGACAGGGCGGTCGTGGATTGCCACCCACCACTGGGATCCGAGTAGGCCAGACCACGCAAGCAGGCTGCCGTCGGCTGTCGTCCAGAGCCTCACTTCGACCATCTGCGCTTCTCATTGGTAATATAGGCTTGTGCAACTCGCTCCTCACCATTGGGCTCCATTCGGAGAATGCGACTTTACTTCGTCCACCCACGATTTTTGGGTGCTGCTCTGCGCCTCGTCCGAGACAGGTTCAGTGAGCTGCTCAGGCAAGCAAAACTCTGGATTTGAGCAGCGACTCTTCCTATTTTAAACAGCAGCTACGCCATCTGTCGACGTCCGCGGCGGCTTGGGGCGCGAATGAGAGTTCGAAATGGTTCATCGCTCGCCAGCGGCTTCCCATCGATATACTAGGCCTCCCTACGACAATCGCGCCAACGGCCATGCCAGCCATCATCACCAACCGCGCGAACCACCAGTCAAGCGCGAGGATGTGTCAACTTTATCGGAGATGAAACTTGTTGACCTAGATAGGTTACGCCCAGACATTAAAATTGGCATCCCCCCTAATGTGTCGCGATTGTCCAAAATCTCGGCCTTCTTGCACCGGAAATATCGAGATGATGTGTACTCTATTGCGGATGATGCGAGTATTTCCTTCTATCACGGCGGTCATGTTCTGCGTGACGACATGATACCGCGCGCCATCTTTGCTCTGTATTACAGGGTAACACGAAGCGGCGCTAGTCGCAGCTTGCGCCTCCTCTGGAGTGAGCGCCTTGAATTTCATCCGCCCGAAGTGGATGAGTTGATGGACGGCATCGAGGCTGGTATCACGGTACGGAAGCTCAGAGCCGACATCGCAGCATGCTTGGGGGGTAGACGACAGCTCCCGTGTCGTGGTCTCGGTTCGAGATGGTCTGCGGCCTGGCTTACTGCAGGGGAACAACTGGGAAGCCCGCCGCGCTCATACGTGGCTCTGCCAAACACTATTCATCGATCTGGTAGCAGAGAGGAACTATGTCGTCATGAAAGGGGTCAACGAGGAGTACATCTTTCATCCGTTCAGCTGCGCCCGTTCGGTTGGGTCGCGCACACTCAGAACGTGGCTTCATGAGAGGATATTGACCAATGTCCGTCACCCCAAGTCTTCGGAAGGGAGACGGCCTGATCTAGAAGATATAAGTATTTCCTTAGAGGGAAAGCCCCTAGGAAGGCACTCGCGTGTGAGCCTCGGGTCCACTGTCGAATTCCAGCTGGCCACCACTGCTCATCACCATTTCGTGCAAGAGGAGGGCTGGCTGGTCCCGGAATCGGAAACGTGCATCGTCTGTAGCGACGAGAAGAGGGTATCCGAGTTCCCAGCTCGTATCGCGAAGACCTGTGGCCACCAACCCGCCACCTGTCGAGACTGCATCGGTCAGTGGATCGCCTCGAGTATGGAATCAGTCTCGTGGGACCGCCTCAAATGCCCCGAATGCAGTGGTCTTCTGTCCTTTGAAGACGTGAGGGCATTTGCTGACCCGGAAACATTCGAGAGGTTTGCACCCCGGCCCAGCTCCTAGGGGAGGCGACTACCGTACCAGGGGCCTAATGCGTGTTCAGGTACGATTCTCTAGCGACCAAGGCGGCGCTGGGAAGCATCCGCGACTTTCGGTGGTGTCTCAACCCTCGCTGCAGCGCTGGGCAGATCCACAAGGCCGACTGTCCCAGGGTCAAATGTCACGCCTGCAAAGCGTCATCATGCAGCCACCACAACCTACCCTGGCACCGGGGTGAGACATGCGAGGCCTACGACCGGCGCACTAGAAGACGGAGGAAGAGCGACAAGGCTTCCGAGAAGAGGGTAAAGGAGATGACCAGGTCTTGTCCACGGTGCCACAAGGATGTCTACAAGTACTCGGGTTGCGACCACATCACTTGTAAGTCTCGGCAGAGTCGCTACGAACTTGCAAATATAACATTGACTCCCTACGGCGCAGGTGTTTGTGGCCACGAATGGTGTTACCTGTGCCTTGCCGAATACTACCATGACCAGGAAAGCTTCCTACAATGCAAGCACAAGCGCAGCTGTCGGTATTTCCAGAATCCTCCCAACTACGAAGGCGGTCGGGCCTTTATGCCCTTTATACGGCCGGCGAACATGGCGCCACCGCCGCCGCCACCGGGGTTCAGACCCTGGGGAGTTCCGCCGCGCCCCATGCCACATCGTCACTTTGGGCGACCGCCCACGCCGACGCCCCCTTTGCCTGCCCAGGGTCCGCGGGTTGACCCGGATCCCTTCAACTTCCCAGAGAGGAACTTTGCGGAACGCCGTGACCAGGCAAACCATCTTCATGTTGGTCATGCGGGCAATGGCGAGGCAGGCTTTATGGGCGCGGCGGCAATGTTCACCATGGATCAATTCCTCCAGCGAGCACGGTAGACAGGGGGGCATGTTCTTCAAGGCTGCGTTGGTTGATGGGACAGAGCCTCGGCCTGGGTGCCGTGTATTGATCTACATTCGTTTCTCCATAGCCTCCCTATGTGTCTGCTCTTGGGTCCCCCTTCACTGTCGATGTATCTAATGTAGCACAAATTCAAATTCAAAGTCCTTCGTCAACAAAGCGTACTCGTCTCGAGTACGAGGTCCACAGCTGCCGGAGCCGAGCCCGTGGTGGGCAGCATCGAGCCGCAGCACGACGTTCTCGGTCTTCTTTCTGTGCAACTCATACGGGTGCTTGGCAGCTTCCACATCAGCCACACGGTAATGCGAGGCATGGAAATCGAACAGCTTTCTCGCCGTCCTACTGTCAGCTGGGGCGCAGTCTAGATCCGCAAACTGGGCCGTGATGGCCTCTCCGTTGGCGTGGGCCAGCTTCAGCCAGCGGGTGTCGGTTCGGTTGGAGCCTTCCTGTGGGTACTCGTAGTCTGTCCACAGCTGGGACACGTCGGCCGAGTAGATGCCCAGGCGCTGCGAAAGCTTCTTGTCGCAGTAGCTTTCGCCCGGGCCGCGGCCATACCACGAGACGGAGCTCCACTCACCTGGCAGCTCCGTGGTGAAGCCGATACGAGGCAGAGTACGAGGGAGACAGTCTCCTTTGGGTGAGCCCTTGGCGTGGATCTGGAGCGAGCCAGAGGCGTGGAATGTGTAGGTAATGCTCAAGTCGATCGACCACGAGAACGTCGGGGGGGCAGAAAGACTGGTGCACCTGGACAGCAAAGGTGGTTTCATCACCGTTGGGGCTTTCCCATGTGCAGCCACGCGTTCTGGACTTGGCCAAGTCCAGCCTCTTTTCCTTCCAGTCCCAGCCGTCTTGTGGCGTGTCGTTATCGGTGGGCGCCCGATACATTGTCAGATCCGGGCTGTTGGCAAGAAACTCGGTTCCGTTCTTCTTGATGGAGCGCAATTTGCCATGGATAGGAGAAAACGTCCACACAGTAGTCCCGGACTCGATGGTCAGGAGCGTTCGTGTCTCCTTGATGTTCAACTTCGCTGCAGGTTCCGACGGCGCAGCCAGAGCGACTGCTACGTACGGCATCATGGGAACTTCTGCAAAGGCAACTTCGAAGCCTGACGGCAAAGCTAATGTGTCAGAACGCTGGCGGAAGAAGAGTTGCAGGGTGCCCTCTCCTAACAAGTCTGAAGCTGTTGGCACTACCAGCTCGGCCGTTTGACCCGGGCCAGTGCCCGTTGGGATGGCGAGCCGCCCGGTTCGGGAAGTCGGTTTCCCCTCGTCAAGCACAGCGTAGACACATTCGAGGTGATCTAGCGTGACGAAATCGTAGCGATTGATGATGACAACCTTTCCTGGCGAATGCGAGACGACCTGGACCGGCGCAAGCGCTTGCTTGTACTCGACCAGACCAGGATTGGGCGTGTGGTCGGAGAACAGGACACCGTCCATGACGAAGTTGTAGTCGTTGGGGACGTCGCCGAAGTCTCCGCCGTATGCGTAGAACTCATCGCCAGATTCCTCGTCTTTCTTGAGGAGGCCGTGGTTGGCCCACTCCCAGACAAAGCCGCCCTGCAGCTTGGGATACTTGTAGAAGACATCGACATACTCCTTGATGTTCCCCGGTCCGTTGCCCATGGCATGGATGTACTCACACAGAACCATGGGCTTCGTTTTGCTTTCGTCCTCGGCAAAGCTGATGATCTCCTCGATGGGCGGGTACATCCTGCTGTACATGTCCATCGTCTCGGCATGGATATCGGCCTCGTAGTGGATGGGGCGGCTGTCGTCGAAGGACTTGATCCAGTCGTACATGGCTTGGAAGTTGCGGCCGAAGAAGGCCTCGTTCCCCAAAGACCAGATGACCACAGAAGGATGCAGCTGATCACGATGCACCAGCTGCTGGGCCCGGTCGACATAGGCCTTTTCCCAGTCGGCATTGTCTGTTGTCCACTTGGCGGCGTCGAGCCTTGTGAGCAGCTGGCGCTCGCGGAAGGGCAGGGCGCGGTCTGCAGGGCTCAGCTTGGCATCACCTGGGAAGTTTAGTCACGGTGTAGGAAGCCGTCTGCGTACTGAGACGATGGGCCGGGCAGGGAGGGACTGAGCTTACTGATGGTTTCGAATCCGTGGCATTCCAGGTCGGCCTCGTCCATGACCCAAAACTATACAGAGCAATCAGCATGCAGTCCTTGTAGCGATACAGGCACACGTAGGTATATATACTCACGCCCAACTCGTCGGCCAAGTCATACAGCCGCGGGTCGCTAGGCTGGTGCGATGTTCGGATGGCGTTAATGTTGTGTGTTTTCATCAACATCAGATCCTGCCTGAGAAAGTCGAGCGGTACCGACCGACCGAATTTCGGGTGGTGCTCGTGGCGGTTGGCGCCTTTGAGCACGATACGCTTGCCGTTGACCTTGATGAGGCCATCCTTCATCTCGACTTGCCGGAACCCGACGCGGTGGGAAACGTAGCTCGTCTCGTCGAGGGACACGACCAGGTGGTACAGCGTCGGCGTCTCAGCTGTCCACTTCAGGGGGTTTTCCACAGCCAGCGAGAACTCGAGGGTCCCGCCCGACTGCGTCGCCGCGCTCGATGCCACCAGCGTGCCCGACATGGCAGGGTCCAGCAGGGTGACTTTGACGTCTCCCTTTCCGGCCATGCGGACCTGGACATGGAGATGGGCATTGACGTACTGGCTGTCAAGCTTCGTTTGCACGAAGAGATCCTCGATGCGGGACTCTGGGGGAAACCCAAGCAGATAGACATCTCGAGAGATGCCGCTCATGCGCCATTGATCCTGGACTCGAGCGGTTAGTGGGCTCTGTCATCTGCTCCTGCCCGTAGCGACCACAAGAAGACGTGTGGCACTTACTTGATCTTCAATATAAGTTCCGTCGCAGTATTGATACACCCGGACGGCCAGCGTATTCGGCCCGCCCTTCAAGACTTGGGCCGTGACATCGAACTCGGCCGGGTTGCGTGAGCCCTGGTGGTATCCGATTTCCTGGCCGTTCAGCCAGACGTGGAAGGCCGAGTCGACGCCCTCGAACCTCAGCCGGAGCTGGCAGCCTTGCAGGTGGCTGGGCACCTCGAATCTCCTCACGTAGGGACCCCGTCTCATTCTCGCCAAAAGGCACATTTGGCGGATCGACGGGTATAGGGAAGTTGACATTGGTGTAATGCGGACCCTTGCCGTAGCCGTTGAGCTGCCACATACTGGGCACCGTCACCTGGTCCCATTGCGTCGTGTCAAAGGACGGGTCCTCGAAGCCCTCTGGTGCCTCGAACGGGTTCATGGACAGGTGGAACTGCCAGGCGCCAGAGAGGCAACAAGCCTGGGACTTGTTTATGTCATAAGTCAGGGCATCCTCTGCGGACCGGTATGTGTAGAAGTTGGTGCGCGGGAGTAGGGTGTTTCTGTGAAGCACCTCAAGGTTGTTCCAGTCTGGCTGGGAGGCCGGGTGTTTTCTGGCGCGAGACATGGGGTGTAGTAGCAAGCAAAGAGGCTGGCCAGTCACGAGGCGGTGAATGGTGAAAGGTATGGCATACACTCTTTATAACTTGGGTTCTATCCTATCTGCTGTGAGGCGTGGTCCTGAGTGGCCCCCCCACACCCCCCCCCCCCCCCCCCAATCCCAATATATGTATTCATTCATACGTAGCTACTAGCTAGGGCAGATGTGGCATGAACCCCTCTCCAAATCTTGGCCCTGACGACGAGGAGGCAGTGATTCTGTGGGGGGCCCTTTGGGGTGCGGGGGGTAGGGGGAGAACAAGGGGAATTCCGTGCATGGCGGCAAACCCGGCCTTCTTGCCGATGCGGGCCGGGAACAGGGCCCTGGGGTTTTTCGCGACATTTCCGCCCCCTCCTTCCTCCCCCCTCTCCTTGGGTGTCTCTTGTGCTTGATAGCATCTTCAGTTATGTCTTCTGCGGTGTCATAACCAGGCTTCGTACCCGCTCCCGCAGTGACGCCTCCAGATCCACGTCGGTCGCGTCCTCGAGCCGATTCCGGTATGCGTCCACCAGGGACATTCGTAAGCCAGGCAGCATCCCCTCCTTGCCCGTCTCCCAATCCGTCAACTCTTCCATGCCGGCCTCGATCAGATGGGCTGCGTGGCTTGCCTGCCCGCCTTGGAGGTGCGCCCACAAGAACCAAGAGCCATGGCGCAGTAGGCACTCTTCAAATACCGTGATCTTCTCCCACACCAGTGGGTTCCTCGGCTTCGTACTTGCAGGCTCGCACGAACCCAAACCCGGCCATGTCGACCGTGTAGAAGAGCGCTGCCAACTCTTTCGTGGACAGGGACCCTATGTACTCGATCTGGGCGGTGCGGGTCTTCGTATGGGCGCAAGATCCAGAGCTGGCGGCCGGGCTATCGGCCGCCGCCATGTCCGCCATGTAGTCGCAGTGCCACAGGGACGTCCGCATCAGCTCGATAAGCTGTCCTTGTTGGCGTGGTGTAAGCGGGCCCAGGAGCGGAGGATTGCCCGTGTTCCAGAAGTCGCGTCGTAAGGCGTCGCTGATTCGCTCTTGTCGGAGATCCAGCTCCAGGATGGCGTCGAACGTGTTGGCGGCAACGATGTGACGCTCTGGGCCGCGCGAGGATAGCACATGTCCCATGGGCGGAAAGCCGCGTGCTGTCGTCTGGGCTTTGCAAATGGATGTTTCGTAAGTCTGGAGGATGGAGCGAACAGTCTAGACGGCCATGCCAGGTCGGTCAGTTTCCTTGTTCACCACCCTCGCCACGGCAGGGAGAGTTGAGCGACGTGCCTTACTCGTCTGCATGAAATGCATCACGGTAGCCATGTTCATATACTGCTCTGCCATGCCCAGGATGATTTCAGGAGGCAGTAGTTCCATTTCTGTTGTCTCGGTAAGTATGGCCAAGTAATACGACGCTGCAATAGTTTCTGTCTTTGGACGGCGGGATACAATATGATATTCGCCGGTGAACAACGAGGCGACTACCACGGTTTTATTTGGAACTCTTGCTGTGACGAGCAGCGTTGGGCACCTTGATGGCAGCCATCATCACAGTGAGCCATCAAGGTTGCAATTACATCATGTCATGCCAAAGAAAGACCTTCCCTCCGATGCGTTGCGTTGCATTGCGCGACCGGCGCAGCTGGCATAGCTGAATTGAACATTAGATGGTGGTGGTGGTGGAATTGCTGACAGTGGAATAGCTGCAGATGGCTGGTAGGGAAAGCATACCTAACCTACACCTATACCCCCCTCTTGGCGTATGAATCGAGGAGGCTGCAGAGGATGAGATGTGCCAGTCATGTTTGAATATCCTCCAGTCGGCCGCGTCGTGGCGCAACACATACTCCGGCCGCATAGATTCCCCCCCCCCCTAGAATGAGTCAGAATGAGTCACGATGAAGCGTCACCTGCTGACGGGACGGCTTATTACCAGTTCGACTCGATACAGCAAGTAAAGGCAACCACAACGGCGCGAATATAGATATACGCATAGAGCAAGTGTAGATATCTTGTCGGACGTTTTGTCAGAATAGTCGCAACAACTACCGTACCCACACAAGACCTACTCTACCACCAGCGGCCCGGTCCCTTAATCACTACAGAGCCCAACCCAACCACGATGCCAGAGCAACAGAACCTCTCAGCTCAAGGTGTGGCGCCTTCTCCCGACACCGCTTCCACCTTGTCAGACTCGTCCACCGTCTGGTCTCGCCATGCCGACGCCTCGGCCCCTTCCTCCTCACCCACCCCGAAAAAGCCTTGGGCGCAGAGGTTCCGCAATGCTCTAGCAGACTTCGGCAAGCCTCCTACAGCGACATTTGATAGCGAACATGGCATCAAGCCCAAGACGCCAGGCACTGTCGACACAATGAGCCGGCCACCCAGGATCTAAGTGGGTTGGGTTTGGGCAACGGGATCGGGCCATGGCCTTCACAGCCCAAGAGCAACAACTCCCCTCCCAGGCCGAGGGATGAGTGGGCCGTGTCCGTTGTATCGTCCAGAATCAGTTGGAAAAGACAGATATAAATACAACCAAATATACACAACCCTCACTATCATCTGCAAAGTATGCTCTTCAAAGGACACACACACATATATATCTGTACAAACCTGCCCAGCCAATCCATTGATGCTAGGGCTGCTCGGGACCACAGGGACTACCTCTCCAACTCATGTGTTTCGGATGTGCATCAACTTCGCCTCCTGCGAGTGATTAGAATACTCCAGTGAGCCCCTTATTCCGAGCCATATGCGAGGGCCGTCGAACCGCAGCTGCCAATATCACCAACTGCAGAGCCGCCCAGCGTTGTAGCAACGCTGCAACGCTACGCGGCCAAGGGTATCTAGTACCCAGCACAACTTAGGATGGCACCCAACAGGTTAGTCATCATAAGAGACTCGATTTTACCGGACTAACCACTATCTATCGCCCCCTTTTGGAGTGTTTTTGGCGAACTTCTCTTTCATGGAGACCCTCTTATTGCCCATGGACTTGATCTTATCAATCAAGGTTTTCCTCGCATCGAGCTCGTTGATCTCATCGCTGCCGCCGATGCTCTTGCCATTAACCATAATGTTGGGTACTGTCGACCTCCCCGTCATCTCCCCCAACTTGGCCTGCAGTTCTTTGCCCATCGGATGCTCATCCAGCTCGACAATGTAGGGGGCCGGGTCGATCGTGTATTTCTCGAGCAACACTCCTTTCGCCCGCTTCGAGTAGGGGCAATACGACTTGGAGAAAACGACCACTATAGCACGTCAGATGTTGACTGGTGGCCTGGGGAAGGGAAGGGCCGAGGAAGGGCAGAGGCCTCGATCACCATGGCAATCCATAGCTGCTCTAACATACCTGGGGACTTTTTGAGCATCTCGTTCAAGGTTGCCTCGACCTTGCTGGCCGGGTCCGACCCGTCCTTGTTATCGGCGGAAGCGTCCTTGTCCTTGAGCTTCCTGTTTTGACCGCCGGCTGAGCTTCCACCCCGACGACCTCACTGGGGGCGTCGGGTTTGAGGGGCGCTTTGGCGTTGGCCTGGTCCTTGGCCCTCTGCTCGGCGGCGCGAAGGCGCTCGGCCATCTCCTTGGCCTGCTGAACGTCATCCTCGCCCACGGAGCCGTCGCCGTCCTTGTCCTTGGCTTCGCTGACGGCGGTGGCGCCCTTGCCGTCCATGATGATCTGGGCGCCGCCGCTGCCTCGCTTGCGTTCCATGGCATTGACCGTCTTGCCATAGAAGTCCTGAAAGGCGCTGCTCTCGTCGGAGCCGAATTTGGATGTGAAGAAGAGGGTGGTGACGATGACGGCCATGCCGACCATAACCAGGAAGCGTACCCGGCGGGCAGAAGGCATCTTGGGCAACAAAGTCGGGCTGTGTCGCGTGGCGCGTCGATGCGATTGGATGTGGAAGGGGCGCGCAGGTCCTCTCGGGGGCTTGTCGTCGTCGTCGCCGACTTTCGCACAAAGGGTCAGGAGGGTCGGAAGCGTAGCTGGCACATGTGTCTGTATGTGTCGCAAGGGAATATTGTGAACGACGTATCACGCCATCGATTCCGAGCCGATTTCGTGTATGTCGAATGCGCTGTTGTCGACGGTAGACTGTGGCCAAGCGTGCTCAAGGTAGCTTGTAGCCGATGCGAAGGATCGGATCCGGATCCAGATTCCAGGGCGAGACAAAACTGGATGTGCAGGCCAAGATAGAGATGATTCCTTAGACAAGACAGAAGAGAGAAGGATGGAGAGAAGTAGTAACCCAAGTAGTTGCGTTGCGTTGCGTTATATGAGTAAAGCATGTAGAGATGTGTAGCAGATGTGGCGGGTGACCGACTGGCTAAGAAGTACTTAGGCAAGGGTGGGTGTGTGTCGGATCGGCCAAATGCAATACCTTAAAGGTGAAGTACGTACTTACTCATCCCTCCTTACAAACATCCATAACTTCCAATCCAATTGAAGTCTGTTTTCAGCCGGATGCTCTCGATGCCATTTCCCATGCTCTATGGCTTATTCATTCGAGCCTTCAATCAACCTAACCGCATGTCCATAACTTGTACTCGGTCGGAGCATGGACGACAGACATCAACCAGCCCCTCGCTCAGCACGTGAAAGGGGTTTGCATTATTAAGACAGTCCACATGCGTATATATTTTGAAATATATAGAAATATACATAATACATAGCTATACGTTAGTATAGTCTCTAGATATATGTATCCAGCCACTTCGCTAATAGTATACTAAGTAATACATGGTGTACTGATACAGAGACGCTAACGTCGTCCTCTTGCTCATCTAGACCACTTCCTTCTATTGACTCCTTAATTCCCTTTGCCACAAACTCCAGAACCCTAAATACTTTCAATGTATTGGACCCGTGATATATACGCCACCCCTGGTTCAAGTCGCCGCCGTCGCTTATCATATATATAATATGCCATCTGTGCATAGCACGAGGGGTAGGTAGGTAGACTCCTGAGCGTCGCCATAAACGGCACGCCGCGTAAATGAAGAAGAAGAAGAAAGATCAACCCGTACATGCCAGAGAAATCATGAAATCAGAATCCAAACGCCGCCCATGTCGAGACAGTGTGAGAGAGAGAAAGAGAACAGACAAAGATCATGGATGCTGCTAACAAAAGAATCCCATCGCCGCTTTTTATACCCTTCACCGGGGCATCCCTAGCGACGGTACTTCGACCTCGCTCAGGTCAGGCACACCTTCGTCCCGCCGGCGATCAATGAAGCTGTTGCACTCCGCCACCACCAAGCTCCATTCCGCCAGAGCCCGGCCCGAATACTTCGCCCCTCTCTCCAGATGGCTACCTGGTTTGGTGCCGTGCACGAATGCTTCCGTCAGAGGCGTCGTGGTGCGGCCTTGGTCCAGCGATGACTGATTGCTGCTGATGCGTTCGATGCTTGCACTTTGGCTACCCCGCCGATCCATCGTTCTCGACGACCGGGGGCTTGCCGACGTTTCCGACAATTCGGCGTTTTTCGCCGCCTCGATCAATCCGCTTTGCGCGCTGCCCGACACCGCTCGCGTTGGTGCAGGCCGGCCCGGCGATAGTACATGACAGCTGTTTCCTATGTCCGAGAACCCCAGCTGAGAGTGGGCTGGCAGTGGCAGGCGCGGCTGCGTCAAGATACGTTCCACCGGAGGCATCAGGTTCGGCCCGTTCCAGGAAAGAGTGAACTTGAAGACATATCGCAGGCTCTCGTAGATAGGCGAAGAACCTATACTATCCGTATCCGAAGCGGGAGGCGTCACCGGGTTGCTTGCTCCCTTCGGCGGGGGTGCTGGCTTGCGGGCCGTTGTGCCATCCCGTACTGGTGGCTCGGCACCTTCACCATTGCTGTTGTTCGACAAATGGAGGACTCTGCCTAGCAGGTTCCATTTCTTCTTGTAGGCTGCAGCGTCCGTATCTGGCGGGCTCACAAACTCGAGCGGGGACGGCGCTGTTGACGTACACTCCAGCGGGTTGAAGGACGTGGAGAACGAGTCGAACCCTACCATGAGCCCCGGCTGCGCTCCAGGGGCTTCAGTGCGGATGATCATGAACCGCTTGCCCGGAGCGGGTGTAGCGGGGGCAGTCGATGGCGCACTGTGATTTTTCTCTCCTTCGGCTGCATCACGAAGCCATTGGTAATGAGACCAAACAGTCCCAAGACGTGCGGCCGCGAGTTGGAACATCCGGCTATATACATTTGGTCAGTAAGGATTTTTTTAGATATAGTTTTTATCTCTCCATCAATTGACGGATACAGTGCATCAACGTACATATCCGAGTCATTCGCGCTGCCGTCATTGCGGCAGATGCGCCAGCAAAGCAGACGCATGTAGTATGCTCTCACCATCGGGCACCAGTTATTGAATAACTTGTTGAAAGTGTCTTCGGTCAGAAGCCAGCCCTGGCAAATGGCCTCCTTTTGAGCTTGCTCACTCGTAGCAACATCCCAGATAGAGAAGACCAGAGAGAGCACTCGAACTTCGGACATGGTGTGGTTCGAGTCAAGGATTTTCTGGCACGCCTCAAGCCAGAATGGCCAGTCTACGTATTCGAGAGACATGCGGCCCATGCCGAGGAAATCTCGGTATGCAGCCAATGACTCCTCGAGAAAGTCGCACAACGTGAAGCATGCGTTGTGGTCAAACTGGCATGTCCTCTTGGCTGCAGCCTTCATGAGCGCCATGAACGCCTCAGCAAACGAGTGCCGAGCACCTGGAAACGCCATCGAGCTCGTAGATAAGAAGTCCTTGAGAAGAGCAATAAGGCGGTTTTCATTCATGCCTCTGCTGATGTTGTTGTTGAGGTTCATGGGTAGTGCCATAGCCGATGCATCTGCTCCCTCGGAAAGCGGCAGTCCCATGGAAGCCTCGAGGCCTGCTTGCCTGTGTATCGTTGAGTCTAAGGTGGCTAGGAGCTGCGCGTTGACTAACACAAACGCAGGTGCGCGCCCCTTCTCCGCCAGCGGGAGGTCCGGAGGCATGAACTCCTCGGCGAGGATATAATAGTATTTGCAAAAAAGGAAGAACAGGTCGGTGTCGTGCCCCCTCCATCTCGATACCCATTGGCCATGCCAAGCGATCTTGGCAGCGGCCAGTGGCAGTTGCGCAGCTTGTCGTAAAGATTGGACCATCGCCCTCACAGATGACCAGCCGAGATTTTCTAGATTCGGCGGGAAGAGGGCTACGAGATCTTTACTTCTCCTTTGCTACGCCGGGGTAAGCGAAACTCGTCGGCAACGCGGCGGAGCACATCGGGAGTTAGAGTCCACAAACGCACGAGGACCTCGGCCACCCCAGGGGCAAAGAAGAACGCGTACGCGCAAGCTCTCCCCGCAAAGTTGACAAGGCTCAACGGCGCATGACGCTGGGACAGCTTATCCACAACTATGCCATTCTGAGTCACGAGATTGGTGACAAACATTGTGCGTACGTTGTGCTCGGCCGAATCGGCGAGAAAGTCGGAATCCGCCGTCGAGCTTCGTGAATGGTTGCCAGACTCGTCGCTGTGCGCGCGTTCCTTCCGCCCAACCGGCTCACGAGGGCTTCGATGTGCTCGGGGACGAATTGCGGTATACACTGACGCCATTCCGGGCGCATCATCAAGATGGTCGTCACTTCAAGGACAATAGGCCTATCGACACCCGCAACCGACTGGTTTGCCTTCCCGTCTAGCAAATCCAACAGCCCGATCCACCACTTATTCAAAATGCTGGCCCTAGGCTCCAATTCCTCGAAACGTAATGCATTGTTGGATGGGTGCAAGGCATATTTGCGCAGAAAGGGGAGGAGAGTGTTGCGCACTACACTGACTTTCATGTGCACAGATTTGGCCTGAAATCTGCCGTACTCTGCATCTAGCGCCTTGAAAGCCGACCATAGCGGATCTCGCGGTTGATGTGTTGTAGATGGACGCTGGAGCTCGTCAGGAACCGTAGTATTGCTGTTTTCTGATGCCGCATTGGAAGCGCGGGTGTTCGTGGCTGAGCTTGCTATAGATGAAGCGGTGCTATCTCCGTCGTTGACCGAAATTCCTCTGACCAGCAGGCTCTGCGGGCGCTGCTTCATCTTGGACAGGTAATTGCCTGATTTCCCCAGAGAGTCGCTCGACTTGTTGGCCTCCCGGTCCATGGTCGACATAGCTCGCTTGCGAAGGTATTTCGGGGATCTCGTAACCGGCTCATTATTGGGGGAGGGCTCACGACCCTGAGGCTTGTAAGATATGTAGTCCCTGGCCTCCTTGCTGGGAGAGGGAGAGGGCGATCGAGACGTGGAAATCCAACTGGTTGAGCGTTTTGCCAAGGAAGCAAATGATCCCGAAACCGACCTCGACTTGTCCGCCGCCTTCTGTTCTGCATGATGGGGCTCCAGGGGGCTTTGTGGGGGCCTCGAAGCCTTCTTTTCTTGTTCTTGTGAGAGGTCATGCTCGGACGGCGACTTGGAGCCTGGCATCCATGACTGGCGGCGGGATAAGAGCGACTTGCCTCTTGCTCTGCCCATCTTGTCTGGCTCAGAGGCAGGGAGACTCGTGTGGTTCGCATCGGTGCTAGCCGGGCGGTCAGGAACTGGGACGGAGAAGTTGGGGTCGAAATCGAAGTCGGGCAGGTCGAAGGAGGGAATGTCGAAGGCTGGGAGAGGCGAGAGATGCTTGGTCGTGGTGCTTGGCGATGGTTTTCGTGATGTCATATCAAGGTTTGAGTGAGACAGTCGCGGTCGCTCAGGCACCATGTCTGAGAAGGAATGCGAGCGGCGGAACGAATGTGTCGACTCAACGGCTGGGGGAGCCGTCACAAAGACAGTAGGCCCACTCATATCATGACTGATTTAATATGGAAAGGTGCAGATGGGTCTAAAGCTAACCTTGACTTGACCCGTGATAGATGGATGGATGAGCTGATTTTTCGGGTCAAGCACACACGCCTGCAGGCTGTTGACAAGTAGGTTGTCAACGGCAATGCTAACCTTCCATTGACTGCCAGGCGGGAAGGATGGGGCTGGGAGGGGTTTCGAGGTTTTCAGGATACCAGGAGCTTGCTTTCGACACCGGACCAAAATATTTAAGGAGCTCCTTTCATGCCGGGCTCGTGGGAAAGAAGAGATCACTGTTGTGACCAGGCTATTGATCCTCTTTCCTCAACCAACGGGAAGCAGACAAAGAAACACGAACGAGTGTAAGAGGCTCGAAAGCTCGGAACGACTTGTGGACAGGGAGAACAACAGAGGCGCGAGGCGCAGATGCCAGCACAAACTCAAGGGGGCAAAAAGGTGGTGGTGTTTCAAGTTACTAAGAATATCGATTGGGATCGGTTCGTGTGCTAAGATGACAACCTCGGAAATGACGCGCTAGGTTGAGATCGGAAAGAGTTAAGTTCCTACCTGCAGATACTGTAAATAGATGGATAGATCAATGTTAGACCGATCAATGGCCCTAGAGAGAGAGAGAGAAAACTCTTTCGATTCCGTCTACATGTTTGCCAACACCCTCTACCCAAAGCTGGTCTGGTCTGATGTGTCTACTTAACTACATTATGTACATCTTAATATAATATAATAGGGCGAGGGCCAAGTAAGGCGAGGAGACACAACAGAACAGAAACCCTCACTGAGCAGATGCCTGGGCTAGGACTGGTCTGGGTACGTTACAGACAGATAGGACAGTGGAGGGGAAATGCGTATCCACCCACCAACTCGTTGGTTCAGGACGGATTCGGCGGCGGACGCAATTAGTACATTAGCCCACCTCTGTTGTGCTTGTAGTATGTTCTTCCGAATGTTCTTCAGATTATCCCGACATGTAGATTCATTACCATCGCGCCTCCAGCAAGTCATTAAATTACGTAGGTAGACGTAGGCAAGGCCGTGTGGAAGCCAGTGCCGGACGCCGGACGAAGGATGGTGGATGGAATAGACCCTTGCACATCTGAAGAGAGACAGGCGTATCGCCAAGCCTTACCAGCTATTAGGGGCTATATGCCTGCCAAGGAAGGGACTGACTGCTTCGAAAACGTCACTGATGAGAGATCCTAGGTTAGGGTCATCAGTCTCTCTCTATACCTATGTACTTACTCAACCGTTTGCAGGGCCGAATGCCTGGGATGAGATGGAACATATGAGAAGATGCCCGCCTGTTCATGGGCGGGAATGACCACGGGCGTGGCTGGCGGCTGGTAGACAGACAACCTTGGAGTCTTCATGTTCGGTCCTCGAGTGTGGAATATCGTACATGAAAGTCTGGCCATTTTATGGATAGGCCAATCATGAGATCCAAAAGGTCCGAATAGAAAGTGTAATCGTGTGAGGTATGCATGTACGTACGGTGGTGGGTGGGTGGCCAGGTAGGTTCCATACCTATCTTTTCATTGGTATCAGGTATCTTGAAGCGTTCACTGGAATCATCAATCTGCTTATCACCCCGGTCGTCGGCTCGGCAGGAGCTCGATTACCCGCCGACTTAGCCCAGCAGAACAGTTGGTTTTTTGCCGTCTTACTCCGCTTAAATTTTCAGGATAGCTCCCCTCCAGTCCTTCGGTGCTGCGTGCGGACAAGAGACAAAACCAGCAAAGGACAACAATCTGGTATAGCCAACCTCCAACCATTCCATCGCAATGCTTCGCCAAGTGTGAGTCCGCCAGACCGCAACGACTCTTCGCAGACTTACTCACATGTGCATGATAGGAAACCGCGCAACGCGCGATCGAAGCGAGCCCTGGAGAAGCGAGCGCCCAAAGTCGTGGAAAACCCCAAGACTGCCCTTTTCCTGCGATATGTAAGTCTTCTACCCTACTCTACCGGTCTGCGACGCTTGTGGCACAATTGGACTCACAAGCAGTATAGACGACCTGCTCTGAAATTTGTCAGAATGCGCTCGGCGACCTTTATGCGCTCCGAACGCCACTGGCGAAGCGCTTCACCAAGAAGAACGACATTCACCCCTTCACAGATCCGGCCAGTCTAGAGTTCTTCTCGGAACGAAATGACTGCAGTATGTTCGTCTTTGCTTCGAGCTCCAAGAAGCGGCCTCATACTCTGACCTTGGGGAGGACCTTTGGCCACAAGATTCTTGACATGATGTACGTTTGGAGCTGTACCCCCCTTTCGTCCCACGGCTAACCCGTGTACCCATCTTAGTGAGCTCTCTCTTGAGCCTGAAACATACCGACAGATCTCGCAGTTCAAGACACGGAAACCTGCCATTGGCTTGCGGCCAATGCTGGTCTTCTCAGGTACCGCCTTCGACTCTCCGACGGCCAATGAGTACACCATGGCCAAGAGCATGCTCACCGAGCTGTTCACTGGAGACACCTCCGGAGACAAGATCGATGTCGAGGGCCTGCAGTATCTGATTAACATCTCTGCCGATGAGCCGGCCGGAGACGAGGTGAAGCCGGCCATCCACGTGCGCGTATACATGATTAGCACAAAACGGAGCGGGCACAAGGTTCCGCGCGTAGAGGTGGACGAGGTTGGACCCCGCATGGACTTCCGACCCGGCCGTGTCCAGGAACCGCAGGAGGACATGTGGAAAGAGGCGCTCAAGAAGCCCAAGGCCGGTGAGGAGAGGACCAAGAAGAATGTTTCGACCGACTTGATGGGCGACAAGCTGGGTAGAATCCATCTGGGTAGACAGGATTTGGGCGATCTGCAAACCAGAAAGATGAAGGGTCTCAAAAGGAGTCGCGACATGCAGGACGAGGATACTGCGATGGCCGAGGACGACACAGCGAAGAAGAGCAAATGATGCGCTTCAGAGTATACCTAGGTTGGGAACATGATGATGGCGTTCAGGCGTACGATACATTGAGAAGGTCTACATATGGAGCGAGTGACATGGGCATCATGCAACGACGTGCAGCTTTTGTATCTATAGAAAATCCCATGTCGTCCGCCGCGCTTCTCCGCGCAAAATGTATGCCTGAACAGAAAGCGTGCTACGTCTCGTGATTGTTCCAGAAGCTGTTGAGAGCTGCATATTTAGTTACTCGTCCTGGCGAATTTCCGCCGGGCCTGGTAAAGCGCATAAAAGGCCGGACATGAAGTACTTTGCGGACAGTCGGGTACCTACTTGGGGAGTGTGTTAAAACGGGTCGCTTAAATGCCCCTCACAGTAAGTACCCCGATTCCTATGGTGCTCATTTGCATCTACACTGGGCACTGTACGGGCTGGGGGTAGGCTAAAGTAGACGCCTAAGCCAACTCGGGGCTGGTACCAGGCTGCCAGGCTGCAGGGTGCTAGGGTGCTAGGGTGCTAGGTTAGGGTGCGTCAATCATCGACTTCAAACGGAATGTGAACAGGCTCAACGGGTGTGCTACGTACGTCCCAGACTTGCGCCTACCAAAACTCCTACTACTCAGTATATCCCCGTCCGTCCGCATCTGAGCACCTCCGCATCGCAGCTCACCATCCTTTGCGACAACACTCGTTCTGGGAGCAGCATGTGAGGTCACACTCACACCTAGCGGCTTTTCATCATCAAATGCGGTGGAGCTATGAACCATGATCCCTCCCCAATATCGCTGGCGGACTCTCACTCGACTTTGCCCCGTCGCCACGACGAGACTGCCGCCGCTCCCCCCGGCCTTGGCGACGACGGCGAGAGGCAAGACGATGCCGCTCCAGCAAATACCGGTGCACGGCGATCCTCGCTATCCAAGAAGGCAAAAGAAGGCCTCGCCAAGAAGCTGGCCTTCCTGACACACCTGCTCGGGTGCTTGGATACTCTCATCTACGCCGAGCTATGCACATTATACTACATGGAGTACGCCGCATCAGATTTCCCATGCCTTTGCCGAATGAAGCAGTCGCTAACTTGGCATGTGACAGGTGTTCGTTCTTCCGGCTGTTCCTTCGATGGCTGCCGCAATGGACCTATTTGACCCCCAAGCCCGAAAACATCGTATTTCTCCTTCCCAACTACCAGGCTAGCGCCATCGTCGGGCCAAACCTCCTCTGCATGCTCCTTCACATCGTGACCTCGTTGCCCCAGGCCAGCGAAGCATCGAGAGGCTATCTTCACGGCGGTGTTTTGGTCGACTTCGTGGGCCAAAGACCTCCAACCTCGAAATTTACATTGCTGCTGCTCGACGCAATACTCCTAGGCCTGCAATGCTTTATGCTGGCCGTTAATATGGAGAGGGACAAAGTGCGCAAGATCATAAAGCCTACGCGAAGCAGAGCGACCAGTGGGGGGAGGGCAGGGGTCAGCACGCGACCTACCTCGAACCAGGATCATGACGCCGAGGAGCGCGGCATTCATAGGGATGCGCCCGCAGCGGGCCAAACGGACGAGGTTACGACAGGGACATCGGCAATGGGCGATCTCGAGGGCTCTGCAGAAGTTACAGAAGCCGGGAGCATCATCACGTCTAGAGGCGCCGAAGCCCGACGGAACAGTGGCTATGAAGAGCTTGGCGATGTACTGAACTCAGGAAATGCCACCTTGGCGGATTTCCACGTGCGGGATGCCCTTCGGACGGCCTGGAGTGATCGCCTGAACACGCCAGAAAGTGGTGCCGCATTCGCATTGCAGGTTAGTACTAACTTTACATCTCGGTTGGTCCCTGGGTGCCAGCGAAGTGTCCCGCCATCATCTACCCCCTTGTCGTCCCAAGGCTAACCTGTCCTTGAGCAGAACGTGGGTTACAATGCTACTCTTGCAGCCTTGGCCGCGCAAAGAAACGCGAGACGGGCTACTACTCGAGCCACCCGTACAGGATAGTTGTAATAGTATCGCAATTAGCGTTCGATTCCTTGCCAAAAGGTCGCGGTGAATAATGTTTAGCTGTTTATGCTACCTTTCTTCCAACGTTGCCCACACCTGTCCCCTTCACCGAGACTATGATGTCACCCGTGTCATCGTCTTCCACATCCTCATCCCCCAACTACTTGCACCAAAGGTTTTGAGGTCTCTTGCCAGCTCGATGATCTCCTCGGTGCCAATGACGTCCCTACCTAGTCGCAGCCTACCGACATCCTCGGAGCCTATGGCCATCAGGGTCAAGACGGTGCTGGAGGCGGCGAAACTTGCACACCCACCTTTTTGTATTGTCTCGAGGAGTTGATAGGCACACCTCTTGCCAATATCTTCCGGTACCACACCACCCTCGGAGGGCGCGACGACGTCGGCAGAGTAGAATACGCCTGCGGCGCTCGATTCCGCGACCAAGCTCATGCCAAAGCCTATGCCGATCCTCCTCTTTCCTGCTGTTTTCTCTGTTCCTTGGGTGGAGGGCGCCTGGTCATACTGAGCGGCCACGTGAATATCGGAGACCAGCGGGTTTAAGACCTCCCTTGCCGAATGTATCATGCGGGCGTTGTTACTGGCCGAAACGCCGGTCGCGTAGGCCACGCCACGTATTCTCCGTATCCTACCAGGGCTGCGGTTGAGATGTAGCGTCTTGGGCAGGCGGACCTGACTAGCGAATCTAAGCTCGACAATACCAGCGCCTCCAACGCCCTTGTGGCCTGCGCATGACCGTTGCAGCACGCGCAGCTCGATGCGCATTGCCGGAATGCCGAAGAGATCGTAAAGAGGTAGAATGGCGGTTCGAAAGGAATCGATGGAGAGGTCGCCCGTCTCGGTAGCGGAGGTAATGACACCCGGCCCAGTGAAGCGCACGTTCATGTGGGACTTGGAGAAGGGGGCGAGCAGACATAGAGGGATGAGGAAGTAGGTTACGCCGCGAGTACAGTTTGGCGGCAGTTGGTGCCCGATGATGTTGCCTTCGCCGACGCCGAAGCCTGGGGCAGCACCGGTGATGAGGCCGGGTTGGTATGTTATGGCTGTACCGGTAATAGAAATCTGCATGGAGGAACCGTTGGTAACGGCCTCAAGGAGGCGTAGGAACGAGACCTCATGGGAGGCCAAACCGGGGTTGGTGGGCGAAGAGGACCGGATCTTGGATATGTGGACAGGACGGCCAGTGAGGGTGGACAAGACAAGACGTTGGGTGAAATGCCGGTGGCCTGTGAAGCGCAGAAACTCGGGTTTTCTCTCCGACATGGTGAATGTTGTGTTGGCCTGTCCGTCAGCGTAGGTGTGAAGCTTGCTAGAATTCGCACCCACCTTGCCTAAGCACCTAGACTCTCCGGCGTTGAATTCCAATGCTTCGCAACGGGCAGAATTCTTCAAAATTTAGGCGGTGTGAACGCGTTTACTTTTCAGGTTAGTGCGGGCGGTTCTCGGCTAGGTACCTCTGGCCGTCCTGGGCTGCGCTTGGAGGTACTTGGCCTGTTAGTGGGGTAGCCCAGGGCCTGGCGTGCCTGGCTCGAGCTGGCTCAGGCTGGTACTTACATGCCCGTACCCAGTCCGGTACCAACCCAGTAGCCAGTAAGCAACCTGCTAACCTTAGGTACATACCTACGCTCTGCTGCGTAAACGTTAGGTGGCTTTTGAAAAGTGTCAAGATCGCACTCAACTCAAGCCGTGCTTCGATTTATTTCTCGGACAGGCCCCAGTACCTAACAAGGGGGACACACCAAAAAACCACACAATCTTCTACCACGGCCGACCTTGACGTCGCATACCAACCCCCAACTGCCACACTCTTTTAATCCATACGTTCGTGGGACTTTGGCAGACGGAGAGGACTCGACTAACCAACCTTGCGACGCTTGCTGCACGCACTTCGGCACAATGTTCGATATAGATTGGTGGAGCCTGGCCCTGCCCTTTGGCTACATCTTCGTCCTCGGCAGCTCCTTATATGTATTCTCGACTATCTACAGAAAGCGCAAGGCTGGTACGTTCCATGCATCCTGGGCCCTGCTTCTTCTGCCACGGACCTGCTAACTCATCTCGCCTCGTATAGCCGAATCCGCCAACCTCGCCCCTTGGTTCCCCCCACATCTGCAGAAGGAAGTCTACTCGACCTTGCTGGAGCTGGATGCAGACAAGGACCGTAAGACCAAGGTCCCCAGAAGCGTCGTCCGCGCCGCTCTCCTCAGACGCGCCGTCGAAGATATTGCACGCATCATCCAAGTCCGTCAGGCCAAGCAGGCTTTGAACAATCTACTACAGAGGGGCAGCGTCGGCGAGGACCTGAACCAGCGCTTCCAGCGTGCCGAGAAGGAGATTGAGGAGGAGCTGAAGGATGTCGTCATGGAAGTCCGTTGAACCTACCCTTCACACATGCAAATGACCCCTTTCCACTAATCCATCTCTAGGCCAATGCACTCGCGCCCGGCTGGGGCCAGACCATCTTCCAGTCAGCAAACGAAATCGCCGCTAACACGGTGCTGCGGTCCCGACTGGACGACATCCAGAACAAGGCCGCGGCCGAGAAGGAGTGGTGGGAGAAGCGACGCGAGACGATTCAGAGCGACTTCATGAAGGAGCTGGAAGAGGAGCCGACAAAGGTGGCGCCAAGGCTAGCAGCGACGATGACGCCGTACTGGTCGACTCGGGCACCCCGGTCACCACACCAAGCAAGAAGAAGAAGGGCAAGAAATAAGACCGGCATGTAATCTGGAAATAATACCTTGGGCCGGTGCTTGCTATAGCAGGCCGCAACCGCTCTGCATCACATTGGCGTTCAGGCAGGGCATGCGGGATCCCCCACCATGGGGCGTTGCAATCGTGGTTCTCTACTCCATGGGTGCTTTCTTCTGTGGCTTGTTGCTGAATTTTAAGCATGAAAACAAAATCTTATTAAGTCAGGTAAAATGCCCGAATCAAATATAGATCCCACCTGCAAACGAGTGCCTGTGGGGGAAAACGAGGGCGTGGAAGTGAACAGGTATCTGTCTGTCAAATCTCCGTGCAATCTTTATACTCAACATGTACCCCCCCTTCCTTCCGGGACTCACACTACCAGGGCATTTTCCGCCTCCACATCTCTTCTTCGTCTCTCCACCTTGCCTGTCTGGCCTCCTCCATGAGCTGTTCTTCCGATTTGCTGTTTACCGGTGTCTCGCAGCCCCGTAGCCCGATAAACTTGCCGATCTTGCGCCGCTTCTCTTCGAGCGGCATGGATGGGCTCCACAAGACGGGGCACGGGTAGTGGCGGGTCCAGACGCAGGGCGTGCGCTGATGGTAGAAGGACGCCAGCGACTCGAGCTCGTGGTCCGTCAGAAGCCAGAAGTTCAACAGGGTCGTCGGGAACTGCGGGTGCACGTCCCCGGTTGTGAGCTGAACGAGGGGCGCGAGGGGGAGCGCCATCTGCCTCACTTTCTCCCGGAAGGCCGTGTTCTCGGCGGCGCGCCGTGACGTCAGGGTCGGCGGCGGCCGCGACGATGGTGCGGCGATGCCAGCGGTGGCATCCTGGCACCCGTGGATGCCCGTGCAGCGGTCGATCTGGGCCGCCAGGGGCGCTGGGGGTGATGGCGTCACATTAGATGCCGTGACGGGCGACATGGGCATCGCTTCGCTGTCCAGATCCAGATCCATCTCCAGATCGAACGAGGACATGGAGGAGGGCAGCGAAGATGTGGAGAACTGGCTCTCTGCTGGCGAATACGCCGTGGAGGGCGACGGGAAGTCTGTATCCATGGGACTTGAGTGTTGTGTGTTGTCCATGGCTATATCCGTCGGTGAGGTGGGATAGGACGGGGAGGGCGGAAGACGTGTGTGCTCAAAGGGCATTTTAGTTTGGCCGAAGGACCCAGAGGAGGGTGCCCAGGTGCCAAGTTCGCTGTTGGACCCTGCCAAATGCAACTGGCTGTGGTTCGGGGTGAGTTGGTATGAGTATGTGTGTGGTGTGATGTATTGTTCTTTGTTTGCAGGCCTGTGATTGGTCTGCCGTCCTTTTGTTGTAGAACTGCCGGATGCGGCAAGTGATGTATATTTGGTCTGCAGGGACCGAAACGAACGAGTGAATGAACGGATCAAGAAACAAAATATAACGTGCGTTCTATCGGTCAGTCAAATAAGGCGAAGATGTTGTGTGTTCCAATAGCCTTCTGGTAGAGTGGTCTAATGATGCTGTTTACCCGCTTGAAGGGGTCGACTGGGTCCGCCGAAGCCGCTCAGCAGTTGAATAGTAGTAGTATATAAAGACTGGAATCGGCTCGAGAGAGAGGGTGAGCTCCTGGTTATCCGAGAAATACTTCGCAGGCTTGGGCAAGACCGGGGAGGAACCAACTCGAAAACGCCGGGCGGGCAGAACATTCTTCTTGTACAGGCCCATTCTCATTGTTGTGCGCCTTGTTGAGCCTTGTTGCGCCTGTTTCGACTTTTCTTTCTATCTACTGTACATGTGAGATCAAACAACTCTTTATCGGGCTGAATCAAACGTGCCTCTCGAGCTTTGTTCAGACCCCGGTGTTTCTTTGTGCAGCTGGGGGGGCCGATCAAAGACCAGATCAGCCACTTGATGTGACTTGAAGAGTCATCAGAGGCCGGTTTGCTCCAAGCCTTTGTCTGTGCTTTCAGCAACAACAAGACCAATACAAGACCAGTACTCACCACCTCGACACGCACTTGGGGTTTCTGGATCCCGTTCCTTCCAGCCCATCTGAAGGGGGCTTTATCAACCGCTTGTAGACCCATAGTCCATCCGTGTCTTGGACTTCTTAGAGCCACGCAAGCTTGGCAATGTGGTCCACCTTCTTTCTACTAGGCTTCACAAAGCCCAAGACTCTCATTTCGGATAACGCACGATAGAACATGACGAGCGCCGTTCGCTCATCAAGGCCATCTGCCTCGTCCTCGCTGACGATGCCAAAGAAGGCCGTCCACAGGTCTGCAACGTTTATGAGGGACCCGGTCTCCAGATAGAGATGGTACAGTATGGCGGTCGCCGGAAGTGTTGGCATGATCTGATCTTTGGACGAGTTGCAGCAAGAACACGCCAGATAATCATGTGGCCGCAGCAGTGCCCGCTGAACGACCGATCGTGGCCGCGGCATGAAAACCTCCCGATATGGGGTTTTGAAATCGTACAGCCAGGCTTCATGCAGCCAAACATCCTCCGCACGCTCACACTTCAAGAGGGCCTCCACATGGGCAATGGCCTCTTCCACCAGCCTGGTATATGACTTGTCTTGTGGGGTAAGTGTGGCAGCATCATGGCTCAGTTGAACCTTTTGCGCAATGACCGTCGTCCGCATAATTTTGTTCTGTCCACTATATTCACTTCGCAACGTAGAACCGGCATCCTCGGCCTCCCGACAGAGCGTCTGGATTTCTGTGACGATACCGGATAGGAGCGTCACACTCGGGACACTCTCACCTTTACATCCTTGGAGCCCCATATTGCTGTCACCATCTTGGATGATGGCCACAATTTGGTTGAGAAGAGACATCATCTCGGCCGGGTCCATCCGTCTCATCGAGTTAACGAAGTCGGGCAGCTGATCTAGCCCGTCGACACCCTGGGAGAGTAGATCGACGTATAGCTGGGTGAACTTCGAGGCGTGCCCTTGATGGCACATCAGGATCTGGAGGGTTCGTAGAGAGCGACAGACCCAACTGCGCGATGATAGAAGCTGCATTTGGACTTGGCGATTGAGATAGTCGTCGTCGTCCAAAAGTGATTGGACATGGCTTACTGCCTTGCCATGCAGACTTGCCTCGACATGATTTCGGAACGAGCTCAGCGACCGGGCTACCTCGAGATGCTCTGCCTGGAGTGCGACTTGTGGCGCGTTGTCTGCCAGTAGGATGCTGAATGGGTTGGTGTAGAAGTGGCACATGTACGCATACTAAGACTTGTTAGGTCCAGGGCGGCTGTAGAAGGGCAGGACAGGGCTGGCGGTCAGCTTACCTTGAGAGAGCTCACAAAGACGGGTATACCAGCAGCCTGGTCGCGTTGCCGACTCAGGACCATCTGAAGGGATACGGGGCCTATGCGGAGCGGCGCATCAACGTGCGCGACGGCGGTTTTGAAGATCTTCTCCACGATGGTATCTGCTTGCTCCACGTCGAACTGGCGCCCATAAAGCAGCTGGCATGTTGATTTCAGCAGCCTTGCCTGGAACAGCTCGACGGAAGTTGCTACTCCAAACAAAAGCTTGAAGGGGATTCGATCAAGCCAAGAGCTAGATAATTGGTCAGTCCAAGGGCCATGCAGTGCGTGGTTAGGCTGAGCATACCTGAACAACAGGATCAGGTCTGTTAGGAGACCCGTCTCGAAGGCTTCACTATCCTGGAAAGCCACAATGACATGTGGCGAAGGGCGAAGGGCTAGATGGCTCCGAAGAGCTTCGAGGTCGTAATTCAGATAACGCTTCCCCTGTACGCAACATATTAGTATGCCGGGCGATGGCTAGGCGCCGGGTACGTGCACATACATCGTTATCGAGAGAGAGGTCTGTTCCTCCCCGGCATCCGAAGGGTTGGCTACGACCTCGAGAATGATCTTTCTCAGAGCAGCCTTGAGGTTGGAGGCGTCTCCCGAGCGTAGTAAGACGACCTTGGCTCCGGCTCGGGCCTGGAGGCTGCCGGAGAGCTGTTCAAACAGCAAACTTTGCGAAGCCATGTTGGCTCCCGTGATGATGAGGGCTGAAGGAATGCGGGAGTCGGTCATTTCGACGGTACATTCTTTGATAAAAGCAGTGACAGCCTCTAGAGTCGACTGATTTGTTTCTCGAAGCACGCCCTTGATGGAATCAGCTCATGAAAGGACGGCGGGAGGGAGTATCTTTGTATACACAAATGTGTGTATACCAGGAAGGCCAAACTAACATCAATCCTGTCCTGGACGCGAGACCAGGACTTGAGGAAGGCGTCCTGACGAAGCTGGAGGCACTCATTGCTCTCCAGGCCGTTGAGAAGAGGCTGGAAGTGGTGGGTATGTTTCTCCTTGGGCTTCTCCGACTGTGCGGCGTGCTTCTTGGAGATCCTCCCGCGCTTGGCTGGTCTGGCTGACACGGGTGCTTCCGGTGCAGGGTCAAAGATGTAGGCAGCCTAGGTTACGTGTTAGTGAAGATCCGATGCGTTCAGCAGCAAGGTGCTCGGTTTACTTGGTGTTCTTGGTCTCCCAGTACTTGGCCCAGGGTCTCGGTATCAGCCATGCTGGATTGTGAGTGTGTTTTTAAGTATGTACATGTAGTTGCTACGGATGTCTGTTTATGTACCTTATGTATGGCCTACCCAACTACCACAGGGGGGCCCATCCGCTAATCAATTGGGCGTCCCCTGCACGTAACCGTAACAGTGGCCTGAGGTATTGGAAGTACCGTGGTAACCTTGCAGTACCTTGGGTACCTAATGTAGAAGGTAAGCCCCGACTGTCATCCATTGATCAAAAGGGCAAAGCGACTAATGCAACCTTTTTACATAGCCTTCTTTATCTTATCGTAGCTTCAATCAATCAATACTTTCTTGATGTCCAAATTCATTTCCCAAACTCGCCGAATTCCGCCATGACTGGTTGATTGTTTGCCTTTTGGTTTTACTCGGCACCATAGCTCTCATGCCTCCCAAGTCGCTTATGATCGATTTGGGTTGTCCAAGTTTCATTTGCAAACCCTGCCTTGCCGCCCTCCGCCGGGCACCGCGCCATTCCGCCATAGTCGCACTTGGCCTGCGAAAATCCTCAGGCCAAGCCACCGGCGAGAGGCCACCCCAGGCCCTCGGTACCGATCGCCCTTCTGCCGCTGCCCAACCTAGCGAGGACGCCGAACGCCTACGAACACTGAGGAATCTTGGCCTTCTCAAGGGATCCGAGCCGGCTGAACCCAACGTCAAGGTCAACTACTTCGAGGAAGCAAAGGGCGGGAAGCTACGCCGTCTGAAAGGCCAAGATGAATTCGCCGCCTCCCTCATCGATCCCGGCGGCGAGCTCGCCGGCCAGTTGGAGGAGATGGAGCAGAGTCTGGAGAAAGTAAACAGCATCGCCAAGGTCCTCGAAGAGAGTGCTTTCGAGGGCCCATCCCATGCGCCCGACCAGAACCCACCCTCGGGAGACGTCGAAACTGCATACGATACCATGGCCGACATGCAATTGATGGAGTCCTACGTGCGCGCCCAGCAGTCGGACACGACGTCTTTTCGAACCATCCTTATCAACCCTGGCACAGATTACAGGGCCCGCCGTTTTCCTCCTGCGCCTCAACGAGAAGCTGCAGAAGAGCGCAAAGTGTCTCGACAGCGGCAGGCTGGGCCCAAAAGAGCGCAACCGCCTCTGGAAGTGTTATTCCGACTCCAAAACGGCCCTTTGCGGCAACTGGAATGTCGTACCTCGCGCGGCGTGGGAGTTGTTATGGCATGTTCTTGCCGCAGACACCCCTGACAACACCAACCGCATGGCCCGAATTTACACTCTGACCAGGGACATGAACGTGGCAGGTGTCCCGATGAGTCGCGAAAGGCAACTCCTGGCCGTTGAATCCATGTTCATAGAAGGCTGGAAGAAAGAGGCTATTGATAATCACCGGAGATGCGTCGCAACCATCGGCACGAACCCCGAGACTTTCGTCGAGTTCTGGCAGCTGGGCTTGCGCATGCACTGCCAAGTTGGCGATGTCGAACGGGCTGAACGCATTGCCAACATCATTCTAGAGTCGCCCCAGAAAAGTGATCCGCGATTCCTCATCCCCTCATCCGAGCCCACGTGGACCGCTCGGGCGAAGGCGCAGACAAAGCATATGACGTCTACGACTGGCTGAGGTCGTTGTTGGGGAACAATATGACCATTGACGACTACGACCAGGTCATATCGTTCTTCTTAGCAGCCAACCAGACTGAGCACGCGTTGTGGGTTTTCGTTGACATGATGAGTTCCGGGGCCATCCGGCTAAGGGGGAAATCCCGGATTCCCTTGGCTGTTGCCAATCCCTTCTTCGTCGGCAAATGGGTGGGAAGACTCATTGGGCACGGCGACTACAATGGCGCACGAGATGTGCTTCTGCTAATGAAAAGCAAGGGTGTCATCCTTCGGCCTATCCAAGTAAACGGGTTGATAGGCGCTTGGTTGCGGTCCGGATCGGCAGAGAATTACAAGCACGCGGATGATGTCGGATGGGCCATGGTCAACGCCCGGCTCCAGTTCGTCCGGAATCGACGGGCCATGCAGGACTTGACAATACAAACCAATGGGACAGGTTGGCCCTGTGCCACTTTGGAGACCTTCTCCCTGCTTGCAGAGAACTATCAGGCCCGAGGCATGTATGCAAAGGTGGAAGAGGTCTGGGATGCGTTCGCCCAGGCCGAGATCGTGCCGAACACGTTCATGGTGAATCAACTCCTGTCTTCCTACCTCGAGAGTGGGCGAGGAAAAGATGTGGCTAGCTGTTGGCAGCACTTGAGTGCAGAGTATGGGATCCCACCCCGACCCTTCGGTTTTCATGGCGCTCTGGCGAAGCTTGCCAGTCCACAGACTCCGCGGAATACCTCGAGAGCAAATCGACTCGGAAATTATGGCTAGCCGGAGGCTCTTTGCTGAGATGGTGCTGCATGTGCGTTCCTTCAACGGTGGGAGTATCGACAAACCATTGGCTAAAGTCATCTTACACACATTTCGACGGCTTGGTGACAAGGTTGGCCTACTGGTGGCTTATAGAACACTGCGCGAGCTGTTCGGTTACGCGGATCCGGGGCCCCTTGTTTTCGAACTCATGCTCGGGACCCCAGACGTAGTGAAAGCCACGGCCCGTGGGGCCAAGGCAAAGCAGAGGCTCATGCTGGCAGTGTCGGAAGTCGAACGTTACCTTGCTCATCGACACGGGGAGTTGGTGAACGCTGGACAGCTGGGGGCTAACGATGATATGTCGGGCAAGATGAAGGCGGTGGAGATGGGCAATTTCCTTGACCTGCAACTGGAAGCCGATGTCTCGCTGCTGCCAGACGGCGAGTCGCTGTTCATGGAAGCAGCTAGCCAGATGGGCGTGTACAAATCTAAATGAATATCGTGTATAATAGTTGGCATCTGGCCATTGCCCAATCGCATCACATGTGCACCATGGTTTGATCTATGTCTTTATTATAGAATCTCGCCTGTAATGTGAAGATCCGAGTCAGTCTCAATACTAGGAACCTCGTCTATCAGACCCACTGTGCCGGCCGGTCGTTCTGGTGTGGAGGTAACGCAGCCATGCAATTCAATCGTGATCTTCCTCCGTGAGACCCGGGCATCCATCCATCTCCTTGTCTGGGTAGGCGCATTTGCACCAGAAGCAGTAGCGGTACTCGTCGCGTAAGTATGCCACCAGACATTGTAGCCTTACCTCCGGCTCTAACCCATTGAACCCATCCAACTCGGTATCTTCTTCCTCCAGGTCTTCAAAGGGGGCTACGACTTGGTCGGGTTTGCCCATGGCTTGTTGAGTGTTGTCGTCGTCGTCGTCTTCGCCGTAAGTCGGCAGGTGAGACGATAGGCTCTGCTCTAGATCATGCCTCATGCGCCGGTCCCGTTCTGCTTCTTCACGCTGACGTACCAACCCTCTCCAGAGAACGTTGATGCTCTTCAGAGGCCTGGTGGACAGAGTCCGCGATGTAGGCTTGGCCGGGCTGTGTGAGTCTCGTTGCTCGTGGCCTTGGCCCTCCTCGTCCAGCATCTCTGCCACCTTTTGTGCCGCGTGAACCTGTCTCTCGGTCCGCGCAGCTTCGCGCTCCTTCCGAACGCGGTCCCGAAACTCGCCCTCGTCGACCTTGGGCCGCTTTCCCTGGGGCGGCAGGCCTTGCTGCTCCGCGGCCTCGTCGACCTTGCGCTTGCGTTCGGCATCCAAGCCAATGCCACTACGATCCTCCTTGATGCTGATGCGGATGGGTTCCGCGTTGGCGCTTGTCGCACTCTCCTGGGCGCCCAGGGTGCTGCCGGCCACAAAGCCCATCTTCTTCATCATGGCAAGGCCCTTGGACTTTTGGGCGGCAGGCGCGGTGGGGTCCAATAGCGATTTTGAGAGTGCATAGTCCCTAGCGGCGGCCTCGTCGGCGGCAAGCTCAGCTTTGGACTTGGGGCGTCCTTTGATTTCGGCTTCCCGCCTAAAACGCTGTTTTCTCTGGAGTGATGTCTCTTGGGCAGGTTTGGTTGGGACTTCGGAAAAGTCCATAGACATGTAGTCGTCTGGCTCGTCGGCGTCTACCATGGCGGAAGAATCCCACACCGTGCCACAGTCGTAAAGGTGTAAGAGATGTTGAGGTGGCCTGTCGAGGTGGCTAATTAAGGTAGCCTAACCTACCCTACTTATACACAAGACCCTAGGTAGGTTTATTTTAATATAAGTGAACTTAGTAATAAGTTAACTAGCTTTTTTTATATTTTTTTATATTTTTTATATAATATATAATTAAATGTTTAATATATTATAATTTATTTTAATTTATTATAAATGCTTTAAATTAAAAACTTACTTAAGTTTTAAAACACGTTTTTAATATATTAATATATATAATATAGTTTATTATTAGGTGATTTATTTTTATTATTTTTCAACTATAATTAAAAAAGAGGTGTTTTATAAATATATAATTAATTTAAATATTTAAAGACTATCTTTTAATATTATTAATATAAATAATATAATTAATTTTTTTTAAAGTGGTGTAGCAACGAGCACATTAATAAATATTAAGTTAAGCGATTTATTAATTATAACTTAAACTTTAAAATTAAAATAAACTATTAATATAATTATTAAAGAGCTTTTTATAAAGATTTAAACGTTATTTTAATTAATTAAAACTAGTTATAAATATTAAAGCGATATATAATATTTTTAATAAAACTAGCTTTATAATAAATTTAATTTAATTAACACTTATTATAATACGTGTTAATTAATATAAGAGAATAAAATTAGTTTAATTTAAAAATAAAAATTAATTAATAACTATTAAATATATTTTTTCCTCTTAATTATTAAATATAATACTTTATTTATTATTAAAGCGTATATATTTAAAATAAATTAAGTTATTTATTAAAATATTAATAAATAATATTATATAATTAAAGGTTTTTATCGCTTTTAAAGCCGCGTATTCTATTATATTTTTTTTATAAAATATATTCGTAAATAATTAAACACTTTTATTAAAATTTCATATGTTATTTTAATAAAAATAATAAAAATAAAAATATTTTATTTTATTTTATACTTATTTTATTAATCTTTATAAATTTAAATATATTAAAATAATACTTATAATTTTAGTTTTACTTAATAATTTAATAAAAATTATATTATAAATATAATATAATTATACAACGTGGTTTATTATTAAGCGAATTACTTTTTCTAGCTTTTTATATATTTAAATTTCGATACGTAATATTTTTATAATTATAATATAGATTTAATAATAAATATTAGTTTAATAAGTTAAGCGACACGAACTTTAATAAGTTTTATAAGCGAATAAGCTATTATAAAAGTATACGACGTTTTTTATTTAATTTTAATTATTAAACTAATAATTAAACCTCGCGACGCGAAATTCGATATTTACGATATAAATTAAATTTAATTAAAAAATAAGTGTTTCGTAATTATATAATTAATTTAAATACCCGAGGGATATTTTTTCATATTAATATTATAAGAGATATAGTTAATTTATTTATAGTATTACGCGAGGGCGACCGCGTTAATAAGTATTAAGTTAAGCGTTTTATTAAGCGTAACTTAAACTTTAAAACTCGAATAAACCGTTAATATAATTATTAAAAGGCTTTTTATAAGAATATAAGCATTATTTCCGGCTAGTTTATATTAGTCGCGAATATAAAGATTATATACGATATTTTAAATAAAAATATATAAATTTTTCACGAAACTAGTTTTATAATAAATATAATCGAGTTAATACTTATTATAATACGCGCTAATTAATATAAAAAAACGAAATCGGTTTACTTTAATAATTAAAAGTAATTAATAATTATTAAATATATTAATTCGTAAAGTTAATATATTTTATTATTTTTAATTATTTAAAATTAATATTATTATAATACGTTTAAATTAATTATTACGCTATAAAATAAAAGCTTCGGAAATAAATAAACGGTTATTTTTATTCAATTCTACGCCTTAAATACTACCACGCGGGGGACTAACCCGCCGATCGTAATATTATACCCTCTCTTTAAAGGCATGCCCTTATACCTAGGGCGATAAACTCTTAATAACCGTATAATTTATTTAAGCTTAATATAAAAAAACCTTAAAGCTTTTATATAAAGAATTAATTTATATAAGGCCTTATTTATTTATTAACGATCTTATTTAAATAATAAAAAAAACTCTTATTTAATAAATATAAAAATTAAACCCACGTTTTGTATTTAATAGATATATTTAATTATTATATTATAATACGTTTAAATTAATTATTACGCTATAAAATAAAAGTTTTAAAAATAACTAAACGGTTATTTTTATTTAATTCTACGCCTTAAGTATTACCTCGCGGGGGACTAACCCGCTAATCGTAATAAATATTACTTCGTAAATTAGTATAACGAATACGACTTACTAGGCGACTAAGTAATTAAATCGACTTTTAACGACTAGATTAATAATAAAATAAGCCTAGATTAAATTCGATATTTTAATAAGTATATTAAAGAGTAAAAAAAGGGCTCTTATCGCCTCTTAATTTTAAACGATTATAAAAGCTATATTTTAGCCGAATTCGAGGAATATTATAAAAATAACGATATTATTACGCTTAGTATACTTTTTTACTCTTTTTACTTATTTTAATATTTAAATATAGTATTTTATTTATTATTAAAGCGTATATATTTAAAAGAAATCCTGTTATTTATTAAAGCGTTAATAAATTATATTATAAGCTAGAGTTTTTTATTACTTTTTAAATTATATACTTTATTATTTTTATAAAAATTTATATTAAATTTAAATTTAATATATTTAATTTAATATTTTATTACTTAAATAAAGTAATTAATAAGTTAAATATATGTTTTTAAAAATTTATATTTAACTCGTCGTGTTTAAAAATAACTAATACTTATAACTTTTAAATATTATTTAACCTTTAATAAACGATTAAACACTTTATTTTTACTATAAGTAAAGTTTTTATTTATTAAAGAAGCTTTTTAATATTAATTTTAAATATTATAAATTAAATAATAAAAAGTTTAAATATAATAGTTTATAATATAACTTTTATATATAATTTAATATAACGTATCTCATAAGCGAATATCCTATATAAGCGAATGTCTCACTTTTATAAATTTCCTTATAGCCTTAACTTTTTTTTATATTTTTTTACGTCCGAAAATACTATAACTTTAAAAAGAAAGTAATATAATTCTAGCGCTTTAAGCGCTCTAAAAAGACTTAATTTTAAACGTATAAAAGGCTGCATTAATTTATTACGTTTTATTAAAAACCTTATAGCGTAAACGAAATAGCTAACTTGTACGACGCGAAATACTTACGAATTCTCGAAAGCTTTTAAATTTCGAAAAAGATACGATTATTCGATATATTATTAATTTAAATATACGATCGTTTCTTTCTCAGCTAAGTAGTATAAAAGATATAACGAATCGATTATTTAACTTACGCGATACGAGACGCGTCGGCGTTAATTAGGCTTTTAACTTTATACGACGATAATTAAACCTTTAAACGCGTTTTAACCGAAGAATCGATTATTAAAAAGTCCTTTATAAAGATCTCGACGCGTATCGCGCGTGGTTTACCCTCGTACGGAATATAATTTATAAGTACGAGATTTAAAAGGAGGATATTTATAACTTCGACGAGACCGGCTTTTTTATAGGCTAAATCTCGTCCGAAATAATCGTAACCACTTTCGATCGACGCGGAAAGCTTAGGTAATATAGTAAAGGAACTAGGAATAAGTTATAATTATCTAAGGCGTCGGATTATACGGTGACGCCATCCCTTTATATATTATTTTTATTAAGAAAACGCACCTCTTTTCTTAATACGAAAACAGCCTATTATCGAAGGATTAAATGATCGCAGTTATTAAAAATAGCTAAACCACGAATAAAAAAGGCGAGGACTAGGTTCGATACTTTAATTAATATACTAGGTTTTATACGAAGGATTATTATCGCCTCTTAGTCTTAAACGGCTACGAAAGCTACTACTTAATAGCTTTCGAGCTTTATTATAAAGAGAACTCGATTATTATACTCTACATGTTTTCTTATTCGTCGTATAAGTTCTAGCCTCTTAATATTAGCTGTTTTCGTATATTAAAAAGAGTGTATAGAAAATAAATTAAATGTTTTATACGGGCGTATATCACTTATATCTTAAAGGAGGACTTCCTACCAGCGATTTTAAAAACGTTCCAAGCGATTTTTACTGTTTCGAATATATAAGGAAGCTTTTAAAAAATAGGACTCGTTTTATATAATTTAGAATATATTATTTTATAATTAAATATAAAGCTATATACTTTAACACCTCCGGGGACGTTTTTTAACCTATTTATTCTTTAAGAATTAAAAACTTTAAATAACTTAATTAAAACCTAATTTTAAACCGAAAACGTTTAAAACCGTATCGTATAATATTAGAATAACTCTCCGACGATTTTTTCAACTAGCCTTAACTAGATCGTAAAAGCTATAACGTATATTATATATCGAGTTACTCTTTTAAAAAGTAAGAACGCGATATTTCGAAAAACAAATAAAATACTTAGCCGGCGCCGCCGTACGAAAAAAAACGGCTATAAAATAAAAGATTACTTCGTATATAAACTAAAAAAAACCTGTAGTTTTAAAAAGATATTAATAAATAGTTATAAAACGAATCGCGTCGAAGGAGTAATTATACGAGGACATTTAAGACACGCTTATAACGCTATAAAATCTGCGGAAAGCCCGGGCATAATACGCGCATTTATTAAAATAATATAAAAGTATCTAGAGATAAGGATTTCGATTAATTTTAATATATTAAATACGTTATAATAAAATTAAGTTATATTTTATTAAAAGGGGTATAAAAGAATAAAACTTTCGCTTATGTGAGATATTCGCTTGTGAGATATATTATATATTAATAAAAGTTAATTTAATACTTTTTAAATATTAAAGTATTAAAAAGTTATGTATTTAATATAAAAAAGCCTTTATTATATAAGAAATATAAAAGCTATAAAATAAAAAGGTAAAAAAAAGCGTTTAATAATTAATAAAAGCGAAATAAAGGGTTTATTAAAATAAAGAGCGGTTAATAAAAGGTGTTATAAAATTTATATATTATAACCTAACTTAACCATGCGACTCAGACCTACTCACCGGCACGGAACTACGATAGCCTGATCCGGCTACGATATAATAATTAGCGACTATATTACTAGCTATATTAATATAAACTTAATCGCACTTTAATAATATATAATAACGTAAACGGCACTAGCTTATACGGCGATAAAACGAAGATAAAAAGGCGTAAGAACGAGGCACGGCGAGTTACGTAACGAGCTACGAAATAATAAAGGTACGGCGCCTAGAGTAAGCTAACTAAGAACGGATTACCGTGATCTAGGGGATAGATTATCGTAAGCTAATAACGAGATTACCGCGAGCTAATAAATAATTTAATAAATTAATAAAAGAGGGATTAGATATATAATAATAAACGTTTTTTTATATATTTTATATAAATATTTTTTATTTTAATAATTAATTTAAATATTAATTTAATTTATTAATAAAATAAATAACTTTAACGATTTTATTATAAATACTTTTAAATTTATATACTTTAGTTATTTTAGTTTTTATAGTTATTATATATTATATCGATAAAAGGTAAACTTTTATCGCACGTTTAAATATTTTCTCGTATTATTAAATATAAACCTTAGTATATCTTATTAAGTTTTTTTTTAAAACTTAAATAACGTTTATTATATTATAACGAAATAAGTTATAATATATAAATATATAAAAACTATATAAAATTAATTAATAAATTAAATAAAAAGTAATTTTAATTAATTTATATAAAAGTAATAATATTTTAAAAAAAGTAGCCCGCTTAATAATAAATTATATTATAATATATTAAGTTCTTATAAATTTAAATAAAGAATTTAAAAAGTTAAAAATTATATACGAATATAATTTATAAATTTTTTTTAACCACTTAATATTATAAATTATTTAATAATAATTCCAAACTTAATTAAACTATTTTATATATAAGTATCGAAATATAATAAAGGTAAACTACTTAATAATACGAACCACTTAATAATAAACCACGTTAGTAGCTATTTCGTCTAGTATATTTTCTTATTAAAAGCTGCCGCATAAGAAACAAAGCTTATGACGAGGGCACGCTAAATCCGAAGGCATTAATACCCATGAGCCAACGTTTAGTTTTGAGCTCATTGCGCCTCGACCCGCTGCATCCGCACTAGTTGACCACCATCTACAGCTGGAGCTGGTCTGGGTACTACGTCTGCTACATGATGCCGCATAACACGAGCCCTCGCGCCGTCCACCCCAGCTCGACGGCCAAGTGCCAGTACTCGGCCACGGACAGCTTCGAGCTCCCTCCCGAGGTAATGGCCCGGAACGGAGACCAGCAGCTTGCTCAGCTCCGCTGCCTGCCACGCGCCCGCCCGCAATTCAACAAGACGACCGCAGACGACAATGCCGGGCCTGGGGCATGGTAGTAGATCACGCCTAGCGCCAAATATTGCCTAGAGCAGGGTAAGCTTCATGGTGATTCCAACGCGTTCCTAAGGCGAGACATGACTTCGGCTCGAAGCTCCTCTTTCACTTGCTCCAGTTCGGGTGCACGTCGACCGGAAAGCGACTCCCAATCCTCTTGTAGCGAGGCAAGACCATCTTCCAGCTCAGATAGACACTCGCCCTGCTGCGTGGCCGTGGCATCCAAGTCCACGATCGCCACATCAGCCTCGTCCATGCGTCGCTGTAGGACAGCTTGCTCGTTGTCTTGCGTCGCCGCTTGGTCTTCTAGCGTCACCAGCTTGAGCTGTAGGTCTTGAATTACTCTTTCCTGCATGGAGACAACCCCTTTCAGCTCAGCCAGTTCAGTGAAGAGGTTTTGAGCCCAGGTAGGCAGCGCTTCGCCGTCATCCAGCCTCCCCATAGACGCCATAGCGTCCCCTTTAGCCGACCTACACACTTGGTTCTTCCATAATGCCCCCGGCATATGAGTCGATAGGGGGCTATCGTCATCTGTTTGTGTACTAGATGCGCTGCATTGCCGACGCCGCTTATACGGTCTTTTCCTTGAATCTGGCTCTTTCACGCAACCAGGAGCAACCGGAGGCATGGGCGGTCCGGGCCCGATTTCGTCGTACGACGGTGGACTCTCAGCTTGCGCCGGTGCGGCGATATCGGAGTCGGCATTGTCTGGCTTCGCAGCGGCGGAGAGGATGCTGCCCCCCATGCCCTGGTAAAGTCTATGTAGATCGCCATATCGGGCGACGGGGCGGGAGAGACCCGGCTGTATGGCTCCGGCGATTGAACCAAGGCGTGCCTTGGATAGTGTAGTGTGCTCGAGGTATATAGTAATATCCAAAGCCGTTGTAAGTGACCCAAGCGCCTTGAGAATAGTAGCCGTTGCAGGCTTCTTGGGCTTCAATGGCACTTGATCGGGCACAATAACTTGAGCAGGTTCCTTAAGATGGAACCGAAGATGGGTAAGGTTGCTTCCCAATTTTGACTGCACAGCAGGATTGACAGTGGTGTCGCCAAATGTCCATTCCAAGGACGATATATGATTGGGGGGTATATGTATGTACAGGACGATGGCGTGCAGGTGCATGTGCATGACAGGGACACGAAGTCGAAAGAAGGAGAAGTATTGTGGGCCATCCTGCTCAAGGCAAGCCTCGAATGTAATGTGTCGATTTCGGGGATCGGGGTGAACAAGACATTGCGACCCGACTCCAGGCCCTCCCCATTCGACGGCGGCCTTGCCGCTGGCGGTGAAATGATTTATGTGGTCGGTGAGTTTTTGGGAGGATGGCGATGTGCCCACCAGTACTGTTGTTGCTGCTGCTGGGGCGGACATGACGATGAATATCTTCTACTTCCCCGGAAACATCACATTAGTAGACAGTTATCAGGGGCAGAACTTACTACTACCAGCCCGTCAGGTACGCACTTCCACCACTATAGCAGTGGGAGACGCTGGATAGAGAGTGACAGATAATGCGGTTATCTCCGCGCGCCCCAGCGGGTCAAGCAGAAACAAATGCCGGTTGCGGTTACAGGAAAACCACCCAGCGGTAGTCCCCTTCCTCGGATCCCGATCCTTTCAACAAAGACCTGGGTGTCTACTCCTCGTGCACTTCACGTCGCGTATCGGCCCGCGAGAGCGAGCAAGCGAGAGAGGGCGTGCGAGGGAAGAAGACGGCGTTCGTTGAGTAGGAGGTCGGCCCAGTTGATCGGAGGTGCGCGTCACGGGCATTTATTTCAGCTTAACCGGCAGGACGCGACACGGCCACTTCGTCACGCTGAATCGATTCGAAGACGAAGCGGAAGACAGCGTAACGATGCCTAGAGATATATGATGTTCTGGAATCGATCGTGCCGTGGCGTCGTTTGAAAGCGAGATGGTGGAGGAAGGAACGAAGGGGTGACGGGACCAAACGGGATTGCAAATGCACTAGATGAAAGGATGATTGATTACTTAAGATCAGAGGAGGCTGGGAGAATGCCGCCCGGTGGCTATGGCGGTGGGTGTGGCTGTATTTTGTGGCTTACCTTATGGTACTAAGCTGGATTACGCTGGATCCGTAGAAGACTTGTTGCACTGGGGGCTGTTAGACGCTAATGATTAGGTATGGTTATTAATTATATATATATATATATATATATATTAATAGTATATTAAAAAGCTTTAAGTATAGACTTATATTTATAAAGTTATATTAATTTATTATTATTATAATTTATTTAATATTAATATAATTTATTATTAAATTAATTTTTATTTATTTATATAAATAAACTTTAATATATAGTATTTTTTTAATTATAATATTAATTTAATAAAAAAAGATAGGATTATTTTAATACTTTAAACAACGAGAGAAAGTTTAAATTAAATTAATTAAAAAGCTATTATAAAAATATATAAAAAATTTTAAACTACTTTAAATAATTAACTTTATAATATTAAACGTCGTCGTAAATTTTAAGATTTATAATATAAATTAAATCTAATTAAAAAGAAGTGTTTTATAAATATATAATTAATTTAAATGTTTAAAGAATACCTTTTAATATTAATATTATTAGAAATATAATAAATTTTTTTTAAAATTTAGCGGCGATAACTACGTTAATAAATATTAAATTAAACGTTTTATTAATAATAACTTAAACTTTAAAACTTAAATAAACTATTAATATAATTATTAAAATATTTTTTTATAAAAATTTAAATATTATTTTTAATTAGTTTAAATTAATTACGAGTATTAAAACTAAATATAATACTTTAAATAAAAATATACTTAATTTTAACGAAACTAGCTTTATATTAAGATCGGCGGGTTAGTCCCCCGCGGGGTAACACTTAAGACGTAGAATTAAGTAAAAATAACCGTGTAATTATTTTTAAAGCTTTTATCGCTTTAAGTATAAGAGTATACCTTTAAAAAAAGAGTATAATATTATAATCGGCGGGTTAGTCCATCGCGGGGTAGTATTTAAAGCGTAGAATTAAATAAATATAACCGTTTAATTATTTTTAAAGCTTTTATTTTATAATATAATAATTAGTTTAAACGTATTATAATACGCGTCGATTAATATAAAAAAACGAAATTAAATTAATTTAATAATTAAAAATTTTTAAATATATTAATTTATAAATTTAATATATTCCGCTATTCTTAATTATTTAAAATTAAAATTATCTTATAAATTAATTTTATAAAACTAATTTATTCATTAATTAACTAATAAAACTAGTTTTTAATAATTAAATTAATAGTAAAATAAGCTTAAATTAAATTCGATATTTTAATAAATATTTTAACGCGTAAATAAAAAGCCTCTATCGCTTTTTAATTTTAAATAATTATAAACGTTAAATTTTAATTAAATTTAAAGAATATTATAAAACTAATAACATTATTATATTTAATATACCTCTTTACTTTTTACTTTTTTTACTTATAATAAAAGAGACGCTTTATTAATATAATAAGTAATAATATTTAAGTTATAATATAATAATAAAAATAATTAAATAAAGGTATTTATATAATAAAGTTATTAAAGTAAAAAGTGTTTATATAAAATATATTAGAGATGTTTATTATTATATATTTAATCTCTCTTTTATTAATTTCTTTATTACTTAGTTTTAATTAATTATAATTAATATTATTTAATTAAATAACGCTAAGCTACTTAGTATTAATTCATTAAGCTACGTCTTATCTTATCGTTATGTGATCCCTTTATTAGTTATCTCGCCTTGCTTCTTTATTTAATACTGTTTATCTTATACTATTCATCCTGCGTCGGGTCGCCTTTAAGCATGGTCCGTCCTTGTGGTGTTAGTAGCGGTGCGTTATAATAGGGCTTGTCATTATAGGCGGGTTTATAGGTACTGCCCTGCGGGGTAGTTCCTTGTGCTGGGTTTTATACGCGCTTCGAGTTATAGTAAGGCCGTGTTAAAGGTGGGTCTCGCCGCATGATTAGGCTAGGTTGTAATACGAATTATATTACTTCTCGAACTACGTTTTTAATTTTTTTATATATTTAAACTTTAACGAGTAATAACTTTATACTTATAATACTTATTTAATTTAAAAAAAGAATTTTATTATAATAATTTATATAATAAAGGCTTTTATAAATTCTTTAATTAAAAAAGCTATTATAAAAATATATAACGTTTTTTATCTTATTATATATTATTAAATTAATAATTAAATATTATAACGGGGAATTTAATATTTATAATATAAATTAAATATAATTAAAAAAACGATATTTTATAATTATATAATTAATTTTTTTATTATATTACGCGGCGATAAGCGTGTTAATAAGTATTAAGTTAAGTATAATAAACGCTATTCGAGTTTTAAAAAAAACTTAATAAAACGTACTAGGGTTTATATTAATAATATAAAAGAGTATTTAAACGTGCGATAAAAGTCCGCTTTTATTAATATAATAAGTAATAATTTATAAAAATAAAGATAATTAAAATATATAAATTTAAAGGTATTTATAATAAAATTATTAAAATAAAAAGTATTTATATAAATATATAAGAAATACTTCCCGTTATATATTTAATTCCTTTTTTATTAATCCTTTAGATTATTTATAAGCTCACGGTGATCCAACCTTGGTTGGCTTACCTCGGGCGTCGTGCCTTTCGTCGCTCCGGGGTCCGTTACGTGACCTATCGTACCTTATCGTTATGTCTGCCTTTATTCGTCCTATCGCTACGCGGGCTGGGGCCGCTTATCTTGTCGCACGTTATTAAAATATGGCTGCGTATATATTAATATAGCTGGCGGTGCGATTATTAACTATGGTGTCGTAGCCGGACCGGGTTATCGTATCCTCGTGCCGATAAGTAAGGTCTTTTTAGCCGTATAGTTAAGTCGGGTTATAAGATTATCCTCTTTTTTTTAATTACTTTATTTTTAAAGTATTAATTTTATAAATACTTTAATTACTCGTAATATTTAAGTTATAATAGGTTTTCTTTCTTTATTATCTTTTATTATAATATTTATTTATTATAAATAGTTATATCGAAAAATCTCGGTTTAAAAAAATTATTACGCGTTTAGCTCTTATTGCTAACATAGAATCCACGGGTAATTTAATTAATATACCCTATATTTATAGTTTTCGCTAGAACTTAGCTTATTATATAAACGAGAAGTTATTTCGTTACTCGGAGTATATTCAGGTTAGTTATTCTTATAATAGCACTTTTATTACGTTAGCTTTAATAAAGCTAGCCGCTTAATAAAAAAAGTTAGAGGCGGAAGAATTAAATATAAAAGAGGCCTTATTCCTATTATAAACGTAATTATTTACCGCCTTAGGTCGTTTAGCCCGTTTTTATTATATAAAAAGGGTTATAATAAAAAAGTGTTCGAAAGCGTTTCATTAAGGGATATAAGAGCTAAATAAAGAGGATAATATTTCTTCCTCGATTATTAACTAAGAGAATTTCGTCCTAGGTAACCTGTGTTTTTTAAATATCTCCGAAGACGTTAATTAGTCGTTTTTTAGTTTAATAGACTTCTTAAAACCTGGCCCGTTAATCCCCATAAAGGGAGCTCTTTTTTAAACTTTTAAAGTTTTTCCGCGGCGTTTATTAAGTATTTTTCAAGTTTTTAAGTATTGTTTTTTAATAAGTAGTTTTTTTATTAGACGAAGTATTAAAAGCTTCGTTTTTTCTTTTTTTATTAATAATTCTATCGATTTCGTACTCGTGCTAATCTATTTCGACTTTTAGCTATATATCGATTAGGGTTTCCTCGGCCGTTAGCTCGAGTAATGAAATATAAAATATAGGGTGTATCCGTATTGTTTTAAATAATAATAATGAGTAATTATTTTTTAAAATAACTTCCGCGATTTTAAATAGTTTAATCTTTTTAAAATCTAGTTTATCGCTTAATCGCTTTATTTTAATATTTCGTTATAAAAAGTAAACCTTTTCTCCTTTTTTAAAAGTTAATCCTTTTAACCTTATTTAATCGGCGTATTTCTTTATTTATTATTAAAGGAAAGTAAGGTCTTATTATAATATAATTTAGAATTCCTTTAGTTTTTCAACTTATATAGTTATGATCGGTATTAGCTCTCTTTTTAGGGGTTTTTTAGTGATTTTTAAGTTATACCCGTAATTTGTTTAGAATAGTAATATACGTGTAATTTCGTTATTTACGCTGTTATAAGCGAATTAAGTTATAGGTAATAATTATACTTAATTATTTTATTCGTAATTAATATAATAGCGTAGGTATTTTTTTAAGGTTTAATTTATTCTTTTCGTTTATTTATTTGTTTAAGGGTAATAAGCTGTAGATAATTTATACTTAATACCGAGTTACGCTATAAGTAATTTTTAGAATTTTATTATAAATAGCTTATTTCGGTCGGAAATAATCGTTTTTAGTAGTCCGTATTAATTAATAATAACGCGGAGGAAGGTATAGGCTAAATCGTTAGTATTACTAAATTCTTTATACGGTAAGAAATAAGTATATTTCGTAAGTTTATTCGTAATTATTAAGATGCTGTCGTAATTAATTTTAATTAAGGGTTCCTCTAATAGGGGTAGTTTAATTATAAAGTTAAGCGCGATCGTTTTTTACGCCTTATCTAGCGGTAGAATTAGTTGTAATTCTTTATACGGTCGATATCTTACGGACTTAGCCTTACTGTATAAGTTATACTTATTAATAACCTTAGTTATAGTTAGTTTAAGGTTCTCGTAATTAAATTATTTAGTAATTCGTTTTTAAGTTTTAAATACTCCGTGATATCCGTGTATAAGGTATTCGTGGAATTCTTTAATAAAGTTTTTACGATACCGCTTAGGGATATAGACCTTGTTTCGATAGAAAGTAAGGTCGTCGCGGTTTTGAGACGATCCCCGGGGTGGTTAGTGGAATCGGGGCCCTAGCTAAGTTACCGGAACTTGGTAACCTATTCGTCGCTATACTAGACGTGGTTCGTAGCGTTCAGTTATTTCGACGGTGTGAGGTTACCATCCTGGTCGTACGTAAGGATAGTTCGTGTTTTAAGCGGGACCTCCGCCTGGTGGTCTGGTCGTCGGCTTAGTACGTCGGCGCGACCGTTTTCGCTACTTTTCCGGTAGATAATAGTGAGGTTAAATTCTGAAAGGAATTTAAATTATTATATTTATTATTTATTTAACTCTTTAATAATAATAAACGTTATAAAGTTTTTATAATTAATATAAATTTTAATTAGTTTTATTATTTCGTTAAAATAATATCTTTATTTCTTATAAGTTTTAATAATAGTTATTAACTCCTTATCGTATATTTAATAATTAAGTTCTAGTTCGTTAAGTTTTTTTAAAAAGAATGCGATAAGGTGCGATTTTTCGTTATTGTCCTGTTAACTTAATTATTCTCTAATTATATAATTCGATATATCGGTTTCGATTTTAAAAGGTTTTAAAGGGTTTATTATACGGAGTACTAGTTCGTTAAGGATTCGCTCCTTAATGTTATAGAAGGCTTAGTCTTCCTTCTTTATTTATTAAAATAGCTCGTCTTTTTTCGTTAAGTTCGTTAGAGGTGTTACTAACTTATTAAATTCGGGGACAAATATCTGGTAATAATTAGTTAATCTTAAGAAAAATCTAACTTCTATAGCGTTTATAAGCGTAGGTTACTTTTTAATTATTAAGACTTTAAAAGGTTTTATCCGGATTTTTTTAAAGAATATTACGTATTTTACGAATATAACGGATCGTTAATAAAATTCGCTCTTTTTTAAATTAATTAATAGGTTAGCGTCCTATAGTTTCTAGAGTACTAGTTTTATATATTTTCGATACTGTTTATCGTTTTCGAAATAAATAAAGATGTCGTTAAGATATATTATAATAAACTTATTAAGGTATTTTCGTAAAATATAGTTAATTATAAATTAAAAGCTAGCCGGTGCGTTAATTAAGTTAAATAATATAGCTTAGTATTCGAAATATTCGTATTTAGTTTAAAACGCGGTTTTTTATTCCTTTTCTTTTTTAATCCGGATTAGGTTATATATATTAAAGAGGTCGAGTATTATAAAGATTTTAGCGTTTAATAGTTTATCTCGTAGGTTGCCGACTAAAAGTAAAGGGTACCGGTTTTTAATAGTAATTTCGTTAAGCTTTTAATAATCGATATATATACGCCATTTAGGTTTCCCGTTTTTACTCTTTTTTGGATAAAGAGGATAGGGAAGCCTGTTAGCGATATAGATAGTTATATAACTCTTTTCTCGAGGTTTTCCGTGATATACTCTTTTAGGGCTTGTTTATACTCTTAGTTAAGTTTATATATAGGTATAAATAAGGGTTTTTTCTTATTTTTAAGTGGTATTTTATAATTCTACCGTGTATAAAACGGTAAGTTTATTTTTAATTTCTTATTAAAGAGAGTTTCGAATTATTAATACTTTTTTAATATAATTGTTATAACGTTCGGCTTAGGTTTTTTAATAATAATATATATTTTAAAGATTTTAAATTTATTAAAGAGTCGCTTTTTAAACTGTTATTTATTAATTAAACCTCTTTTTAATATATTTTATTAAAATTAACTTATTTTTTAATTAATTTTAAAATTATTTACCCGTAATTAAGGTATTTTTAAAATTATGTTGTATTTTGCGACGTCCGTAATATTATATATAATTCGTTTATAGCGTCCTCCGATATTAATCGAAAGGTTCGCGACTTTCTTTTATACTTTTTTATTGTTATAAGTTATAAATCTTTTATTGACGGTTTTAAATCGATATAAAGCGTTTTTCTCCTATTATTCGAATTTAAAGTAATTAATGATTCGTAGTGAAATATAATTTCTTTACGCTCCGCTATCGAGTAACGCTTTAATATAAACTTTTTTTACGCTTATTACTAATATAATATACTCGTGAATAGTTCGATTATCTATTGTTTAGTATAGGGACCTGTTTTAGTCCGCTTGTTATTATCCCTTTATAATAAGCGGCGTCTATTTTTTAAACGCTGCTCTTATAGGTAGTTATTACTTCTTTATAATCGATCCTCGTATCGTTACTATCGTTCTTTTCGTTCTTTATAAGGCGCTTTTTAGTATGCCGGTAGGGGTGTTTTTATACTCCTCTTTATATAAAGTGTTATCCCTAGTATTTAAAACTCGGGTTTTTCGGGTAATTCGAAAATTTATTAAGTTCGCGGTAATTTATAAACGTTTTATAAATTTTTTAATAAGTTAAGGGGGTTTTTTTATCGGGTATGTACTTATATATTTTAAAAGCGTTAGGCGCTTTCTTTTAAACGTTTATAAGCTCGCGATTTTTTTTAAGCGTGTTTAAGGTATTAATTTTTAAAGTATTCCTTTTAATTTCGTTCTCTTAAGTAATATTATCGTAATTATTATAAATCTTTTTATATTAATAGGTATACGCGCCGTCTATCAGGGATTAATGTTCAGATTTTTTTAATAATATAGTTAGGGTATAGTTACGTAATAGGTCGTTTACTAATCCTTCGAGGAAACTATTCGTATTCGAGTTTCTCCGCGAGGTGTTTTATATAAGTATCGTATACGTATAAAATTTATAAGAGCGTAAAGTGTTTTTTATATATAGGGGAGATTCGGGTATCGTCCTTTACCGTATAATTACCGTAGATTTCTTAATTAAACCCGGCCGTGATAAGTATTTAGCGTAAGTGTTTTAAGTTAGGGTAGGGAATATTAGGGATAGCTAACCATCTATCGGTCCTTAGGTCTCTAAACTTTACGATCTTATTTACTAGTTCTTTTATTAGTATGCTAACTAGACGTTTATAGTTTAGTAGTTACGCTGGTTGACTTATGGTGTCGTCCGTGGAGTCGCTATCGTCGTGTAGGGGGGGTTGCTCCCTCCGTAGTATCGCGACGCTCCGGTTATGGTTTCCATCCTTGGGGGTTTTTAAAAACTATCCAGTACCTTCCTTGTCCGCCAGGTGTGAAGCGTACCTATTGTCGTAGCAGGCTATTTAGAATAGGTTACCGTGTTCAGTAATGGCGTTACTACTTTTAATAGTTATTATTAGGGTGTTTTTTATTTTAATAACGTTAACGTGTTATTCGTTTAATACTTATCGGAAGTTTTTCTTCGGTACTCGATATTCTTAAGCGTAATATCTTTATTTTTAATAGTTATAATAAGTAACGCGCTACTTTTTATTTAAATTATCGTGTTTAATAACGTTAAAATTTATAGGTTTACTATAATAACTATACGCCGTAATGTTTTAGGCGGTATATTATTATATTAACGTGGTCGTTCGGTATTAACCTAGATCCGATTAATCTATCGTAATGGTCCGCCTTACTTCTTACGGCGTTATTCGTATATACGGGTATCGATTTTAATAATGAACTCTATATATAAAAAGAAATTATTAAGGGTATCTAGCCGGCTAAGTTTGTTTTTAATATTTTTTTTAAGCTTTAATAATATATTATATTTTTATAGCTTCGGTATAGTTTAATTAAACTATAATACGTTAGAATTCGGCTGTGTAAGAGGCGGTTAATCCTTTTTATTTAAAGGTTTCGAGTTCCTTCTCTGTTTATCGTTTTTCGTTAAAGTTTTTAAAAAGTGACTTAAGAGCTTGTTTAAAACTATCGTAGTTTTTAAAAATTCGCTTTACCTTTATGCGGTATAGCTTAACTTATTAATCGTTTTTTATAAGTTTATTTAAATAAGGTTCGAACTAAGCGAGTACTTTATTTTTAAAAAACGAGGCGGCGTGGATAACTCGTTAAGTAGCGTTTTAAAACGTTTTTTCGTAGAATTATTAATAGGCTTTAACCTAGATAAAGAAGCTTCGAAAGTTCTTACTTATCTTATTAAATAATATTAAAGTATTAATCTTTATACTCTTTTTAAGTATAATAGGGGTTTAAATAATATTAATAGTTATATAAAAGAGACGTACTTCTTCGCGTAGCTTATTAATATTATAAAGTATCTGTCTTAAGGTATCCTTAATTTAGAGCTCGTTATGCTCTCTTTCGAGCCGTGCGTAATAGTATTAATAATTAACGCTTTTTTACTCGAGCTCTTTAATTCGTTTAGCCAACGCTTATCGAGTAGGCTCGTCGTCGCTATCGTCGCTATCGACCTCCATAGCAGGGTCTCGCTAAGAGGTGCTAGGGGTGGCGACAGGGATCTTTCCTTATCGGACGGTATTACTAGGGCTAGGCGTAGATATAGTTCTTATAATATTATTATTTAAGGGTCTAGGTAATAACTCGTAAGAATAAGAGTAATTAAAATATAACGAACGCTATCTAAGTTTTAAAAGAAACTTAGTAAAACGTATTAAGGTTTATATTAATAATACGAGAGAATATTTAAACGTGCTATAAAAATCCGCTTTTATTAATATAATAAGTAATAGCTTGTAAAAACGAAGATAACTAAGGTGTATAGACTTAAAAGTATTTATAATAAAGTTATTAAAATTATTTATTTTATTAATAAATTAAATTAATACTTAAATTAATTATTTAAATAAAGAATATTTATATAAAATATATAAAAGATATTTCCCGTTATATATTTAATTCCTCTTTTATCGATCCTTTAGATTACTTATAAGCTTATAATGATCTCGTTACTAGCTTATAATGATCCATCCTTTAGATCACGGTAATCTAACCTTAGTTAGCTTACCTTAGGCGTCGTGCCTTTCGTTACTCCGGGGTCCGTTACGTGACCCATCGTACCTTATCGTTATATCTACCTTTATTCGTTTTATCGCTACGCGGGCTAGGGCCGCTTGTTCTATTGCACGCTATTAGAGTATAGCTATATACATATTAATATAGCTGGCGGTGCGATTACTAGCTATGGTATCGTAGCCGGACCGGGTTATTATATCCCCGTACTAGTAAGTGGGGTCTTTTTAGCCGCATGGTTAAGTCGGGTTATAACATTAAGCGCTTTATTAATTATAATCTAAACTTTAAAATTAAAATAAATCGTTAATATTATTATTAAAAGGCTTTTTATAAAAATTCAAGTATTATTTTTAACTAGTTTAAATTAATTATAAATATTAAAGCGAAATATAATATCATTAATAAAAATATAATAAACGATATTAGAGTTTTAAAAAAAACTTAATAAAATATACTTAGGTTTATATTAATAATACTAAAAAGTATTTAAACGTATAATAAAAAAACTCTCTATTAATATAAGAATTAATAATGTTTAATTTATAAAATAATAATAAAAGTAGTTAAGTAAAAAAATACGTATAATAAAATTATTATAGTTATTTATTATATTAATAATTTAAATTAATACTTAAATTAATTATTAAAATAAAGACTATTTATAAGAAAATATAAAGAATTATTTATTATTACATATCTCGTTTTTTCTTTATTAATTTAAATTAAATCATAAATTATATATTCTTATCTTCGTAATTTACGATTCGTTAATATTATAATACGTTTAAACTAATTACTACGCTGTAAAGTAAAAGTTTTGGAAATAACTAAACGGTTAGTTTTATTTAATTCTACGCTTTAAATACTACCCCGCGGAGGATTAACCCGCCGATCGTAATATTATACCCCTTTTTTAAAGGTATGCTCTTATACTTAAGGCGATAAATTCTTAATAACCGTATAATTTATTTAAACTCGGTATAAAGAAACCTTAAGGCTTTTATATTAAAAACTAATTCGTATAAAGCCTTACCTACTTATTAACGATCTTACTTAAGTAATTAAAAATAAAGCTCTTATTTAATAAATATAAAAATCGAACCTACGCTTTTTATTTAATAAGTATATTTAATTATTATATTATAAAATAAAAGCTTTAAATATAATTAAACGGTTATTTTAATTTAATTTTACGCCTTAAGTACTACTCCGCGGGGGACTAACCCGCCGATCGTAATAATTAGCTCGCGAGATCGTAACTTATTATTTTTTAATCTAACGATTTATTATATAACCTAGGTTAGTTACTTATTTAATAGCGCGGTTTTAACTTATTTAGCTTTAATTATTTAAGCTTAATTATTTAGTTTTAATTATTTAAACCTAGTTATTTAATATTATAATCGGCGAGTTAATCCCTCACAAGGTAGTATAACGAACGCTATTTAAATTTTAAAGGAAACCTAATAAAACGTACTAAGGTTTATATTAATAATACGAAAGAGTATTTAAACGTGCGATAAAGGTCCGCCTCTATCGATATAGTATATAATAGCCGTAGGAATAAAAGTAATTAAAGTGCGTAAATTTAAAGGGATTTATAATAGTTTCGTTAAAGTTATTTACTTTATTAATAAATTAAAATTAATATTTAAATTAATTATTAAAATAAAGAGTATTTATATAAAATATATAAGGAATTATACGTTATTATATATTTAATCCTTTTTTTATTAATTTACGCCGGATTATTAAGAGCGTTATAATTTTATAGCTCCGGGATTATTAAGAACGTCATGATCCTATAGCTCCGGGATTATTAAAAGCGTTATGATCTTATAACTCCGGGATTACTAAGAGCGTTATAATCCTGTAGCTCCTTATCTTATCGGCACATGACTCCGTTTTATTTATCTAACCTATACTAGCTATTTCTACTCCTCCACTCCTGCCTATCCATCTTATGCTATCCTCCGGGTATTATTCTAAGTTAGCCGTATACGTTTATTATCGTAGTATCGGTTATTATAATTAATATAATAAACTCTTATTATTATAAGTGGGGTTATAAGCGTTAACTAGCGGGGTTAATAACCGTTTATTAATTTATAAGCGCTTCGAGTTATTTTAGTTTCGTCCCGAGGGTAGGTTCTAGCTACGTCGTTAGGTTAAGTTATAATACTATCCCTCCTCTCTTTATTATTTTATCCTTAAAATAGTTAACTATTATAAATACTCGTTATATACCGTTATATTAAGATTTTATAAATTCCTTTCTTTTTTTACTTTTATTATAATATATATTTATTATAGTTTTAAGTTATATCGAGAAGTTTTTCGTTAAAGCCCGTAAATATTCTTTTTTTTTATAACTATATTTCTCTTAATAATCGCTTAGCCGATATACCTTACTTATATTATTTTAAAAATAAAAAATTAAATTATTATATTTCAGATCGTTTTTCTCGTTATAAAAAGTATACAAGTCGCGGTCGTTTATATAACGGTTTTTAATAGCTTCGTTTTTAAAAAAGGTTTTAAAGTAGTAATAAAAGTTAGACGCGGACAAAGAGAACGCGAGCGAGAAGCTCTTATCGCTTTATTTAGAGCTAACTAAGCTTTAATCTTAGCTCGCCAAGGCGGCCGGTTAGTTATTACGAATTCGAAAGATTCGTTAAAAGGTAAAAAAAAAAGGCGCTGACTTATTTAATCATGGTATAAAGGAGTTAAATAAAGAGGATAATATCCTACTTATATTAAATAATTATAAAGGTTATTTAATTAATAACCTCTAGAACTTAAACGTCTTTTTTAATATAGACTAGTCCTCTTTAAGCCTAGCTAACTTTAAAGGCCTAAGTCTTTTAATACCTCTTATCGTTATTCAAACTCTCGAAGTTCTTTCGTAATGTTCGCTAGGTATTTTTTAAATTCTTAAATATTATTTTTTAATAAGTAATCTTTTTACTAGATAAGGTATTAAAGGCCTCGTCTAGTTTTTTTTTATCGATAATTTTCTCGATTTCGTATTCCTATTAATTTATTACGACTTTTAACTATATATCGATCGAGGTATTCTCGGCTATTAGTTTAAATAATAAAATATAGAATATTAAGTATACTCGTATTATTTTAAGTAATAATAATTAATAATTAGTTTTTAAAATAATTTCCGCGATTTTAAATAGTTCGATTTTTTTAAAGTTTAATTTATCGCTTAGTTACTTAGTTTTAATATTTCGCCGTAAAAAGTAAACTTTTTTTCCTTTTTTTAAAGTTAATCTTTTTAACTTAATTTAATCGGCGTATTTCTTTATTTATTATTAAAGGAAGATAAGGTTTTATTATAACGTAATTTAAAATTCTTTTAATTTCTTAACTTATATAGTTACGATTAGTGCTAGTTTTCCTTCTATAGGTTTCCTAGTAATCTTTAAGTTATACCCGTAGTTTATTTAAAATAATAACGTGCGTATAATTTCGTTATCCGCGTTATTATTAGCGAATTAAATTATAAGTAATAATTATACTTAATTATTTTATTTATAATTAATATAATAATATAAGCACTATTATAAGGTTTAGTTTATTCGTTTAATTAATTAATTTATTTAAAGGTAGTAAGCCGTAGATTATTTATATTTAATACCGAGTTATGTTATAAATAATTTCTAGAATTTAGCGGTAAATAGTTTATTTTTATCGGAGATAATCGTTTCGGGCAGCCCGTATTAGCTGACGATCGTTCGAAAGAATGTGTAAGCTAAGTCGTTAATATTATTAAACTCTTTATATAGTAAGAAGTAGGTGTATTTCGTGAGTTTATTCGTGATTACTAAGATGCTGTCATAGCTGACCTTAGTTAGGGGTTCTTTCGATAAGGGTAGTTTAACCACGAAATTAAGCGCGATTATTTTCTATACTTTATCTAGCGGTGAAATCGGTTATAATTCTCTATATAGTCGGTATTAAGCGGCCTTAGCTTTATTATATAAGTCGTATTTATTAATTACTTTAATTTCGATTAGTTTAAAGTTTTTATAGTTAAATTGCTTAATAATTTATTTTTAAGTTTTTAAATTTTTTTAAAATTTATATATAAAGTGTTCGTAAAATTTTTTTAATAAAGTCTCTACTATATTACTCGGGGATATAAATCTTGTCTTAATAAAAGGTAAAACCGTCTCGGTTTTTAAAATAGTTTTTATTATAGTTAACGAGATCGAGGGTTTAGTTAATGTTATAGTGTGTGTGGACTAACCACTGCGCCACAAAGCAAAAGCTTCGGAAATGACTCTTCGGGTCATTTCTGTCCAATTCTACGCCTTAAGTGCTCCCCCGCGGGGGACCAACCCGCCGATCGTAACAAGTCGAAGGACGTTCTCGTTATTTAAGCTTATAGGGGTTTCGGCGTTATTAATTAAAACGCGACGGACTTTTTTTAAGCCGGTTTTAAAGGTTATTACTTAAACGTTTATAATTTTTCCGCGGCGTTTACTAAGTGTTTCTTAAGTTTTTAAGTATTATTTTTTAATAAGTAACTTTTTTATTAAACGAGGTATTAAAGGTTTCGTTTAAGTTTTTTTATTAATAATTCTTTCGACTTTATATTCGTATTAAACTATCTCGATTTCTAGCTATATATTAATTAAGGTATTTAAATTTAAGCGTTAAGTCGAATAATAAAATATAAAATATAAGGTATATTTATATTATTTTAAGTAATAATAATTAATAATTAGTTTTCGAAATAAATTATTTAATTTTAAATAGTTTATTTTTTTTAAAATCGAGTTTTATACTAAGTCGTTTTATTTTAATATTACGTTATAAAAGGTAAACTTTTTTTCCCTTTTTAAAGGTTAATCCTTTTAATTTTATTTAATCGGCGTATCTCTTTATTCGTTTTTAAAAGAGGACGAGGTCTTATTATAACGTAATTTAAAGTTCTTTTACTTTTTTAACTTATATAGTCGCGATTAATATTAACTCTTTTTTTAAGGTTTTTTAATAATTTTTAAGTTATACCCGTAATTTATTTAAAATAGTAATATATATATAGCTTCGTTATCCGCGCTATTATAAACGAATTAAGCTATAAATAATAGCTATATTTAATTATCTTATTTATAATTAACGTAGTAGCGTAGGTATTATTTTAAGGTTTAATTTATCCGCTCGGTTTATTCATTCGTTTAAGGGTGGTAAGCCTTAGATAGCTTATATTTAACGCCGAGTTATACTATAAGCGGTTTTTAAAATTTTGCGGTAAATAGCTTATCTCTATCGGAAATGATCGTCTCGGGTAGCCCGTACTAGCTAACGATCGTTTAAAGAAATATATAAACTAGGTCGTTAATATCGCTAAACTCTTTATATAATAAGAGATAAGTATATTTTATAGGTTTATTTATAATTATTAAAATATTATTATTACTAACCTTAATTAAGTTTTTTTTTAAATAAAAGTAGCTTAATTACGATATTAAGCACGATTGTTTTCTACGCTTTATTAATAATAGAATCAGTTATAGTTTTTTAATAAAGTTTTCGCTATATTATTTAAAGATATAAATCTTATTTCGGTAGAAAATAAAACCGTCTCGGTTCTTAAGGTAGTTTTTAATATAATCGACGAGATCGAGGGTCTAGTTAAGTTATTAAAACTTAATAACCTAATCGTTATTATATTAAACGAAGCTTATAATATTTAATTATTATAACGGCGTAAGGTTACCGTTTTAATTATAGGTTAAGATAGTTTATATTTTAAGTAAGATTTCTTTTTAATAATCCGGTTATTAGTTTAATACGTTAACGCGACCGTTCTCGCTATTTTTACGGTAAATAATAATAAGGTTAAATCTCGATAAGAATTTAAACTATTATACTTAGTATTTATTTAATTTTTAATAGTAATAAACGTTATAAAGTTTTTATAATTAATATAAACCTTTATTAGTTTTATTATTTCGTTAAAATAATATCTTTATTTTTTATAAGTTTTAATAAATATTATTAACTTTTTATTATAAATTTAATAATTAAGTTTCGATTTATTTAAATTTTAAAAAAAGAATATAATAAAGTATAATTTTTTATTATTATCTTATTAATTTAATTACCCTTCGATCGTATAATACTATATCGGTCTCGATTTTAAAAGAGTTTATAAAGTTTATTATGCGAAGTATTAATTCGTTAAAGATACGCTCTTTTATAGCGTAAAAGGTTTCGGCTTTTTTATTTATTTATTAAAATAATTTATCCTTTTTTATCAAGTTTATTAAAAGTGTTCTTATTTTATTAAATCCGGGGATAGAAGTCTAGTAATAATTTATTAATTATTAAAACGATTTAACTTTTATAACGCTTATAAACGTAAGCTATTCTTTAATTATTAAACCTTTCGTAGGTTTTATCTAGATTTTTCCGGGGGATATTATATACTTTACGAATATAATTAATTATTAATAAAATTCGCTTTTTTAATTTAATTAATATCTTATAGCTTTTAAAATATGAATTTTATATACTCTTTATACTATTCCTTATTTTCGAAATAAATTAAGCTGTCGTCGAGGTATATTATAATAAACTTATTGAGGTATTTATATAAAATATAATTAATTATATTTTAAAAACTAATTAAGGCGTTAATTAAATTAAACAATATGGCTTAATATTTAAAATAATCGTATTTAATATAAAACGCGGTTTTTTATATTTCTTCTTTTTTAATACGAATTAAGTTATATACGTTAAAACGATTAAGTATTAAAAAGATTTTAATATATAATAAGTTATTATATAGTTCGTTAATTAAAGGAAAGGGGTATTAGTTTTTAATAATAATTTCGTTAAGTTTTTTATAATCGATATATATACGCTACTTAAATTTCCCGTTTTTACTTTTCTTTAATATAAAGAGGATAAGGAAGCTTATTAACGATATAAATAGTTATATAACCGTTTTTTCGAGGTTTTTTATAATATATTCTTTTAGGGCTTATTTATACTCTTAATTAAGTTTATAGATTAATATAAAAAAAAAGCTCTTTTTCTTTTTTTAAAAGTATTTTATAATCTTATCGTGTATAAAATAATAAGCTTATTTTTAATTTCCCGTTAAAAAAGGCTTCTAATTACCGATATTCTTTTAATATAATTATTATAACGTTCGATTTAAGTTATTTAATAATAATATATATTTTAAATATTTTTTAAACCGTTACTTATTAATGAAACTTTTTTTAATATATTTTATTAAAGTTAGTTTAGTTTTTAATTAATTTTAAAATTATACATTCGTAATTAAAATATTTTTAGAATTATATTATATTTTATAATATTTATAATATTATACATAATTTATTTATAACGTTTTTCGATATTAATTAAAAGGTTCGCCACTTTTTTTTATATTTCTTTATTTTTATAGGTTATAAATCCTTTATTAACCGTTTTAAATTAATATAAAGCGTTTTTTCCTTTTATTTAAGCTCGAGGGCAATAGTATTTCGTAATAAAATATAGTTTCTTTATACTCCGTTATCGAGTAACGTTTTAATATAAACTTTTTTTATATTTATTATTAATATAATATATTTATAAATATTTTAATTATTTATTATTTAATATAAAAACCTTTTTAAGTTCGTTTAATATTATTTTTTATATTTAGCGGCGTTTATTTCTTAATTAATATTTTTTTAAATAAGTAATAAGCTTTTATAATCTAGCGTTATATCGTCGCTATTTTTCTCCTCTTTTTTTAATAGGGTATTATTTAATACGCCGGTAGAGGTGTTTTTATACCCCTCTTCGTGTAAAGCGTTAGTTTTAATATTTAAAATTTAAGTTTATTAAGTAGCTTAAAAGTTTATTAAGTCTATTAAAGCTCTAAGCTATTTTATAAGTCTTTAATTATAATAAAGGGGTTATTTTATTAAGTATATACCCGTATATTTTAAAAGTGCTAGGTATTTTCTTTTTAAACGTTTATAAGCTCGCGATTTTTTTTAGCGTATTCGAGGTATTAGTTTTCGGGATATTTTTTCAATCCCGTTTTTTAAGAAATATTATAGTAGCTACCGCGAGTTTTTTCGTATTAATAAGTATGCTTGTTATTTATTCGATATAAACGTTTAGATTTTCTCGATAATATAGTAAGGGTGTAGGTACGAGATAAGTTATTTATCGATTCGTTAAAGAAACTATTTATTCTCGAGCTTTTTTAACAAATTTTTAATATAAGCGTCGTATATATATAATATTTATAAGAGGGTAAAATTTACGTCGTTTATAAGCGAGATATAAAAGTCGTTATTTATAGCGTAGTTTTTATTAATCTTTTAATCGAATTTTATTAAGATAAGTATTTAATATAGGCGGTTTAAATTTAAGTAAAAAATACCCGGGATAATTAATTATTCCATAATTTTTAAGTTTTAAAGCTTAGCGATTTCGTTTACGAGCTCGTTTATTAACACTTTTATTAATTATTCGTAACGTACCCCATAAGCGAGCTGCGCACATAAGCGAGCTGCGCACTTTTAATTAACTTTTTTATAATTAACTTCATATTAACTTTTCTCCTTTAGTAAGCATGGAACTAAAAAATAATAAAAAAAGTTTAATTTAACGCTTTAAGCGCTTCAAAATAACCCGAAATTAAGAGTACAAAAAGCTGCAGCGATATATCATGTCCCAGAGTCGACGTTACGCAGCCGACGACGCGGAATTCGACCACGATCCGAAATCTCTACAAACTCTCGAAAGCTTTCTAATTCTAAAGAGGAATTAATTATTCGATACATTATTGATCTAAATACGCGATCGTTTCTTTCCCGGCTAAGTGGTGTAGAAGATATAGCGAATCGACTATTTAGTTTACGCGACGCGGGACGCGTCGGCATTAATTGGGCCTCTAACTTCGTACGACGATAACTAAACCTCCGGACGCGTTTTAACCGAAGAATCGATTATTAAAGAGTCTTTTATAAAAATCTTAACGCGTATCGCGCGTAGTTTACTCTCGTATAAAATATAATTAATAAGTATAAGATATAAAAGGAGGATATATATAACTTTAACGAAACCGGGTTTCTTATAAACTAAATCTCGTCCGAAATAATCGTAACCATCTTTAATTAATACGGAAAGCTTAGGGTAATATAGTAAGGGAACTAGGAATAAGTTATAGTTATCTAGGGCGTTAAATTAAACGGTTACGCTATCCCTCCGTATATTATTTTTATGAAGAAAACGTACCTCTCTTTAATATAAGAATAACCTATTACTGAAGGATTAAGTGATCGTAATTGTTAAAAATAACTAGATTATAAATAAACGAGGCGAGGACTAGATTCGATACTTTAATTAATATACCAAGTCTTATACGAAGGGTTATTATCGCTTCTTAGTCTTAGACGGTTATGAAAGCCACTACTTAATAGCTTTCGAGCTTAATTACGAAAAGAATTTAATTATTATACTTTATATATTTTTTTATCTATTATATGAGCTCTAACCTTTTAATATCGGTTATTTTTATATATTAAAAAGGGCGTACAGGGAAGAAATTAAGGGTCTTATATAGGCGTATATTACTTATATCTTTTTCCTACCAGCGTTTTTAAAAGCGTTCTAGGCGATTTTTATTATTTCGAATATATAACGAGGCTTTTAAAGAATAGGACTCGTTTTATATAATCCGGAATATATTATTTTATAATTAGATATAAAGCTACGTATTTCTATACCTCTAGGGACGTTTTCCGGCTTATTTATCCCTTAAGAATTAAAGACTTTAAATAACTTAATTAAAGCTTAGTCTTAAATTAAATACGTTTAAAACCGTATCGTATAATATTAAAATAGCTTTTTAACGTTTATTTTAATTAGTTTTAATTAAATCGTAAAAGTTATAATATAAGTTATATACCGAGTTGCTCTTTTAAAAAGTAAGAACGCGACACTTCGAAAAGTAAATAAAATGCTTAGCCGGCGCCGCCGTACGAAAAAAAAAACGGCTATAAAATAGAAGATTACTTCGTATACAAGCTAGAAAAGACCTATAGTTTTAAAAGGACGTTAATAAATAATTATAAAACGAATCGCGTCGAAAGAGTAATTATATAAAAACGTTTAAGACACGCCTATAACGTTATAAAATCTATAGAGAGCCTAGGTATAATACGCATACTTATTAGAATAATATAGAAACCTTTAAAAATAATAATTATTAATATATTTAATTAGTTCTAAGCGTTATAGTCGAATTAATTTATAACTTATAAGGCTTAATAATAGAAAGTGCTCAGCTCGCTTATATACGCAGCTCGCTTATAAGGTACGTTAGTTTATAAATTATTTTTATTAATTAGTTATACTTTCGTTATCGTTAAGGTCGTTATATATCGGGGTAAACTCTTTACGCATTATTACGACGCTCCGGTCGTGGCTTTCTTTAATTACGAGGGCCTTAGGGAATTATCCGGTTCTTTTTTTATCCGCTAGATGCGTAATATATTTATTATTATAATAAATTATTTAAAATAAGTTATTATAATTAATTATAACGTTATTTAAAATAAGTTATTATAAGTAATTATAACGTTATTTTTTTTACATAATTATTATAAGAGTGCCCTCGGTTTAAGTAGCGTTAATATATTATTTTTTAAAAACTTTTCGAAAAACTTTTTTTAAAGATTAATAGTTTTAGTCGTATAGTTTTTATTTTTAATAATTATAATAACGTTCTTTTTTTATTATATTTATTATATTTATTATATTTAATAATATCGAGGTCTATAAGTTTATTATAATAGTTATATATAGTAATATTTTTATGTTATATATTAATATATTAGCGTAAGCGTTTTATATTAATTTAAACTCGGTTATTATATTATTATTAGCTGCTTTATTTTTCGCGTTAACGTTATATAAACGCGTATCGATTTTAATAATAAGCTTTATATATAAAAAGAAAAAGTCGAGGGTATTAAATTAGCTAAGCTCGTTTTTAAACATTTTTTTTTAACTTGAAATAATATATTATAATTTTCGTAATTTTTAAATAGTTTAACCGGGTTATAATACGTTAGAATTCGACGGTATAAAAAGCGGCTAAACTTTTTTATTTAAAAGTTTTAAGTTTTTCTTTAGTTTATTATTTTTTATCGGGGTTTTAAAAAAACGACTTAAAGGCGTCCTTAAAGCTGTCGTAGTTTTAAAAATCTATTATACCTTCACCCGGCATAGCTAGACTTATTAGTTATTTTTTACGAGTTCGTTTAGGTAAGGTTCGAACTATGCGAGCGCTTTCTTTTTTAAAAGGGAGGCGGCGTGTATAACTTACTACGTGGCGTTTTAGAGCGTCTTTTCGGAAAATCGCTAGTAGGCCTTAACCTGGATAAAGAATCCTCGGAGGTTTCCGCTCGTCCCGTCGAAAGGCGTTAACGTACTGATCTTTATTCCCTTTTTAGGTGTGATAGGGGTCTAGATGATGTTGGTAGTAGTGCGAAAGAGGCGTACTTCTTCGCGTAGCTTATTAATATCGTGAAATATTTATTCTAATATTTATTTAACTAGGAGCTCGTCGCGTTCTTATTTAAGTCTCGCGTAATAGTATTAATAGTTAACGTTCTTTTATTTAAGGTGTTTAATACGTTTAATTAATTCCTATTAGGTAGGGTTGTTATTATTATTATCGCTGTCGACTTTTATAGCGGTGTTTCGTTAAGGGACGCCGTGGGTAGTAATAAGGGTCTTTTTTATTGAGTAAGGTAATTAAGTTTAAATATAAATATAATTCTTATAAACTTATTATTAAAAGGTTTAAATAATAATTCGTAAAAATAAAAGAAATTAAAATATAACGAACGTTATTTAGGTTTTAAAAAAAACTTAATAAAATATACTTAGGTTTATATTAATAATACGAAAAAGTATTTAAACTTATAATAAATGAAACGCGTTATTAATATAATAAATAATAATATTTAATTTATAAAATAATAATAAAACTAATTTAACGAAAGAATTTATATAATAAAATTATTAGGAGTATTTATTTTATTAATAAATTAAATTAATATTAAAATTAATTATTAAAATAAAATATACTTATATTAAATATATATAAATTTATTTATTATTATATATCTCGTTTTTCCTTTATTAATTTTAATTAAATCGTAAATTATATATTCTTATTTTCGTAATTTATAATACGTTAGCTCGCGAGATCGTAACTTTTTATTCTTTAATCTATCGACTTCTTACGTAACTTAAGTTAATTAGTCGTTTAATAGCGCGGTCTTAACTTATCTAGTTCTAGTTATATAAGCCTAGATGTCTAGTCTGTGCTATTTATTTAATATTATTGTCGTTATATTATCTCGTATTCTTTCCTTAATAATCGTCGTCATGTTTTTAACAAGTAGGTTCGTTATTATTAATAGGTCGTAAGCGTTAATTAAATAAGGCTAATTTATATTAAGTTTTATATATATTTCGAGGTATTAAAAAGCCGTGTTAAAAGTAGGTCTAGGTTATATAGTTAAAAGTTAAGTCGTAATAAAAAATATATATAATTTTAATAAAACTAGATTTATAATAAATAAAATTAAACTAGTACTAATTATAATACGAGTTAATTATTATAATAAAGCGAAGTTAATATAACTTAATAATTAAAAATAAATAACGGCTATTAAATATATTAATTAATAAAGTTAATATTACCTCGTGAATTAAGTTCGTAAATATAATTTATTAAATAATTAAGTAATTAAATTAAATTCTAATAATTAAATTAATAATAAAATAAGCTTAAACTAAATTAAATATTTTAATAAATATATTAAGCTATAAAAAAAGAGTCGTTATTTTAACGGCTATAAGAGCTATATTTTAATATAATTTAAAGTATATTATAAAAGTAATAATAAGATTATAGTTAATATTTTATTTTTACTTATTTTAATTATTAAATATTACACTTTATTCGCTATTATAACGCTCGAATTTAAAAGAAATCGAGTTATTTATTAAAACGTTAATAAGTTATATTATAAAGCTTGAATTTTTTATTACTTTTAAGGCCGCGTATTTTATTCCTTATATAAAAAATAATATTAAATTTAAACTTAATATCTTTAGTTTAATATTTTACTACTTTAATAAAATAATTAATAAATTAAATAAACGGTTTAAACTTTTATATTCAACTCGTCGCGTTTAAAAACGATTAATACTTTTAATTTTTAATAAATAATTAAACACTTTTATAATATTAAAAATAAAGTTTATATATATTTAAAAAAGCTTTTTAATATAAATTTTAAATATTATAAATAAAATAATAAAAGGTATAAATAAAATAATTTATAAAATATCGTTTATATGTAATTAAGTACGTATTTTAAAATATATTAATATAGGTTTTTTAAAACGTTAAAGAATTAAATAATTACGAGTTTAATTTAAAAAGCCTTTATTATTAAAATATCTTAAAAAGGATAAAATAAAAAGGTAAAAAAGAGCGTTTAACGATTAATAAAAACGAAAATAAAAATTTATTAAAATAAAAAGCGACCGGTAAAAGGCGTTATATATAATATTTACTACGAGACAGGTTATAATACGCGAATATATAAAAAAGATATAAATAAGTAACGAATTAAATAATAAGTAATTTTAATTATTTTAAAGTATTATAATTAAATTAATTTATATATAAAAATAACGTGGTTTATTATAAAGTCGGCAATATTACTAAGTCGGCCACTCTTTTTATATCACCTACTTTTATATAAATTAATTTAACCTTAATATATTAAATTAATTAAAATTACTCTTTATTCGATTCGCGTATTATAACTTGTCTCGTAGTAAATATTATAACGCCTTCTACCGGTTGCCCTCCGCTTTGACGGACCCCCCGTTCCGTATTTATTAATTATTAAACGCTTCCCTTTTACCTTCTCGTCTTATAATTCTTAAGATTCATATATAGTAAAGGCTCCCCTAAAGTAGACGCGCGATTTTTTAACTCTCCGGTGCTTAGAAAGTATTAAATTAATCTTTTATAAAGTATGTATTTAATTCTTTATAAAAGTTATTTTATATACTATTATGTATATATATTTCGTTATTTAGTTTATAATATTTAAAGTTAATATTAAGGAGCTTTTTTAAATAAATAAAGAGCTTATTTTTAATAAGTGTAAAATATTTAGTTATTTATTAAAATTTAAACGACGTTTAAGAGTTATAAGTACTAGCCGTCCTTAGACGCGACGAGTTAAGTATCAACGTTCGAAAATATATATCTAATTTATTAATTATTTTATCCAGGTAAGAAAATATTAAATTAAATACCTTAAATTTAAATTTAATATTATTTTTTATAAAAATAATTAAATACGCGGCCTTAAAAGCGATAAAGAACATTAGCATCGTAATATAATTTATTAACGCTTTAATACATAGCTGGATTTTTTTCGAATAAATACGCTTTAACGGCGAATAAAATACTATATTTAAAAGCTAAAGTATATAAAAAAAAGTAAGAAGGTATATTAAGCGTAATAATGTCGTTATTTTTATAATATTTCTCGACTTTAGCCGAAATATACCTTTCGTAACCGTTTAAGATTAAAAAATAATAAAGGCCCTTCATCCACGCTTTAATATACTTATTAAAATACCGAATCTAGTCTAAGCCTATCTTGTTATTAGTTTAGCTATTTAAAGTCGGTTTAATCACTTAATCACCCGGTAGGTCGTATTCGCGAGACTTGTTTACGAGGTAATATTAGCTTTAAACGATTAAGAACAGCGGACTATACTAGATTTATAAATTAATATATTTAATAGCCGTGAATTATTCTCGATTATTAAACTAGACCGACTTCGCTTTCTTATAACGATCGGCGCGTGTTATAACGAGTATTAACTCGATTATATCTATTATAAAGCTCGTCTCGTTAAAATTCTATATATTTTTATTTAAAATATCGTATTTAATATTAATATTTATAATTAAGGCGAACTAGCTATAAATAACACTTATATCTTTATAAAAAGCCCTTTAATAATTATATCGACGGTTTATTCGGGTTTTAAAATACGGGTTACGGTCGATAAAACGTTTAACTTAATACTAAATAACGCGGTCGCCGCCGCGTAATTTTTAAAAAAGATTAGCTATATCTCTTATAATACTAATATTAAATAATATCCCTCGGGTATTTAAATTAATTATATAATTACGAAGCACCTCTTTTTAATTAAATTAAATTTATATTATAAATATCGAATTTTGCGTCGAGGTTCGGTACCGCGGAGTTGGTCGCTTAAAATAGCTCGGGGATGTCGTATACTTTTGCAGTAGCGTTTTAACTAATTCAATTCGAACCTTCTCACGTCGCTTAAATTACTAAAACAATACGATCTTTTTTTATTAAATCGGTATTATAATTATAAAGATATTACGTATTAAAGTTTAATTGCGTAGGTTAGAAAAAAGAGTGGCCGACTTAGTAATATAGCTGACTTAGTAGTAAACCACGTTAAAATATTAAAGAAATAACTCGAAACGTAATATAATTTATTTAATAATACATTATGTTAATTAAAAATTAATATTTTATATATATTTATTATAAAGTAAAATAAGACTTTTTTAATTAAAAATAATTTAAAGCTTTAATATAATTAATAAATGATTTATATTTTATATATATAATAAATTTAATAAACGTATATATATATAATAAATTAAATAAATAAAACTTGTAATAAAAAAGGAAATAATAAAAAAGAAAATAATAAAAAAGAAAATAATAAATAAAATTTTAAATTAACAAAGTTAAAGTTATACTTTAAAATACTTTATAATTTTATAATTAATAAAGTAAAGTTTAAAATATATTATTATTTCGCTTATATTATTATTTCGTTTACTTTTAATATTTTTTAATACTTTTATATAAATATATTTAATAATAACGCTTTAAATTAATTAAAATTATTCTTTATTTAAATTATTACTTAATTTTATATCTTTTTTATATGTTCGCGTGTTATACCTTATCTCGCCGTAAATACTATAGCGCCTGCCGCTCGTTGCGCGCCTTTTTAACGAACTACTACTTTCGCCTTTATCGGTCGCTAAACGCTTCCCTTTTACTTTGTCGTCCTATAGCGCTAAAGATTCCTTAATAATAAGAGCTCTTCTAAGCTAGACTCGTGACTTCTTAGCTCTCCGGCGCTTTAAAAAAGTTAAATTAGCCTCTTTTAAAGTACGTATTTAATATTTTATAAAGGTTATATTATATATATTTCATTTATTATTTAATTTATAATATTTAAAATTAGTATTAAAAAGCTTACTTTATAAAGAAACACTTTATTTTTAAGAAAAATGAAATATTTAATCGTTTATTAAAAATTAAATAACATTTAAAGGTTATAAGTATTAATTATCCTTAAATATAATAAGCTAAATATAAGCGTTTAAAAACATATGTTTAACTTATTAATTATTTTATTTAAATAATAAAGTATTAAACTAAATATATTAAATTTAGATTTAATATTTTTTTATTAAAAATTGTAAATTGCGCGGCTTTATAATATAATTTATTAATATCTTAATAACTAACTCGATTTCTTTAAAATAAATAAGCTTTAATAATAAATAAAATATTATATTTAATAATTAAAATAAGTAAAAAAAGTAAAAAGGTATATTATTAAAGTATTGAATTTAGTTTAAGCTTAATTTATTATTAATTTAATTATTAAAACCCGATTTAATTATTTAATTATTTAATAAATTATATTTACGAAATTAAGTAACGAGGTAATATTAACTTTAAACTATTAAAAACGACGGAATATATTAGTTTTATAAATTAATATATTTAATAGCCGTTAATTATTCTCGATTATTAAACTAAATTAACTTCGTTTTTTCATATCGATTAACGCGTATTACGATAAGAATTAATTTAATTATACTTATTATAAAGTTAGTTTTATTAAAATTCGATATATCTTTAGTTAAGATATTATATTTAACCTTTATACTTATAACTAGCGCGAACTAATTAAAAATAATACTTATATCTTTATAAAGAGCCCGTTAATAATCGTATCGACGGTTTATTCAAGTCTTGAGGTCCGGGTTACGGTTAATAAAACGCTTGACCTAGTAATTGCTAACGCGGTCGCCGCCGCGGGGACGCTATAAAGAAATTAAGTATATTCATTACACTAGTTATATTTAAAGGTATTCCTTTACTATTTAAATTAATTATATAATTATTAAGTATCTCTTTTTTAATTTAGTTTAATTTAAGTTATAAATATTAATATTTACGTTAAGGTCTTTAAAAATATTATATAATCGATCGCGTAAAGTAAATCTTAAAACGTTATATATTTTAGCCGCGCTTTTTTAATTATTAAAAATCCGATCGATACGTATCACTTAAGTAGTTAAAATATTATAATCTTTTTAAAAAGTATTAAATACTTTAATTATAAAGTTATTACGCGTTAAAATTTAAAGGTATTAAAAAGTATTAAAAATAAACGAAATAATAATACGAATAAAATCGTAATAAATTACGTTAATACTTTAATAACTTTTATAAAAATTTAAACGAAAATGGTTTTTAATTAAAATAAAGTTAAAGTTTATTTTTATTTAATTATTTAATTACAAAGCTTTTATCTTTATAAAGTTTTAATTAAATTTTTTATACTTCATTATAAAAAAAGTCGTTAATTATTACTTTTATAAGCTATTAATAAATAATAATAATAATAATTTTTTAAGTTTTAATCTTTATATTTCTTTTTTATATATTTTTTTTAAATTTTTAATTCATTATTATATTAATTAATATCTACCTTTTAGTTTATAGATATTATTAAATTAATACTTAAAGCGAAGTTAATAAAATGAAATTTCTAAGTAAATTAAAAAAATTAAATAAAGTTTTAATAATAATATTTAATTAATTTATAAAATGAATTTTTAAAATTAAACGTAAAATATTGTTATCTTATTAACTTAATTAATTAGTTTTATATTATAGTTTTTAATAATAAGTTTAAAGAGCTTTAATTTATAATTTTTAATACTTAAGCTTATTTAATTATTAAAAGGTTTATAACCTCGCTTAATAATTATTCTAATTTTATAAAAAAGGTATTAATATTATTAAGTAGTTTATTAACGAAGTAAATATTATTTTTTTATAATATAAAAACTTTAAATTTATAAATATAACTATTATAAAATATATTTAAAATATTTATTATTAAATTAATTAATACTTATTATTATATCCTTTTATATATATAATATAGTTTATTATTAAACGAGTTATATCATTAAGTTAGTTATTTCTTTTATATTTTATTACGTTAATATAAACTAATATAATTATAACGTTTTAAATTAATTAAACTTATTCTATATTAAATTTATTACTCGATTTTATATTTTTTTTATATATTCGCATATTATAACTTACTTCGCCGTAAATATCGTAACGTTTTTTACTAGTCGCCCTCCGTTTTAAGGAACCCTTAGTTTCGCCTTTATTAATTATTAAACGTTTGTTTTTCTTTCTTATTTTATAGCTTTTAAGATTTTTAAATAGTAAGTGCTTTTTTAAATTAAACTCGTAACTTTTTAACTTTTTAATATTTTAAAAGTATTAAACTAGCCGCTTATAAAGTATTAATCTTTATATATATAAAAGTTATTAAATATATTATTACGTTTTTATTTTTCGTTATTTATTTTTTAATATTTGAAATTAATATTAAAAAGCTTCTTTTATAAATAAAAACTATATTTTTAATAAAACTAAAGTGTATAATTATTTATTAAAAGTTAAATAACGTTAAAAAGTTATAAGTATTAATTATTTTTAAATATAAAGAATTAAATAAAAATATTTAAAAATATATATTTAAGTTATTAATTACTTTATATACATAATAAGATATTTAAGTAGATAAATTAAATTTAAATTTAAATTTATTTTTAATAAAAATAATAAAATACGCGGCTTTAAAAGCGATAAAAAAATTTAGCTTCATAATATAATTTATTAACGCTTTAATAAACAGCTCGATTTTATTTAAATATATACGCTTTAATAACGAATATAGTGCTATATTTAAGGGCTAAAATGAGTAAAAAAAAGTAAAGAGGTATATTAAATATTATTAATAATAATATTATTCTATTAATACTTTTTAAATTTAATTAAAATATAGCTTTTATAACCGTTTAATATTAAAAAACAATAGAAACCTTTCGTTCGCGCTTTAATATATTTATCGAAGTATGGAATTTGATTTAAACTCGTTTCGTTATTAGTTTAGCCGTTAAAAGTCGGTTGAATTACTTAATTACTCGGTAAGTCGTATTCGTAAAACTAGTTTATGAAGTAATATTAGTTTTAAATAATTAAAAACGGCGGAATATATTAATATTATAAATTAATATATTTAATAGCTATTAATTATTTTAATTTCTTAAATTAAACTAACTTAGCTTTTTTATATTAATCGGAGCGTATTATAATAAGTATTAACTTAATTATATTTATTATAATATTAGTTTTATTAAAATCTTATATATTTTCGTTTAAAATATTATATTTAACTTTTATATTTATATTTTACGCTAATTAATTAAAACTATTACTTAAATATTTATAAAAAGCCCTTTAATAATTATATTAACGGTTTATTTACGTCTTAAAGCTTAAAGTATAATTAATAAAACGCTTAGCCTAATCCTTATTAATGCGGTCGTCGCTACGTAACGCTATAAAAGCATTCACTATATCTCTTATAATATTAATATTAGAAAGTATTGCTTAAATATTTAAATTAATTATATAATTACGAAGTATCGAATTTCACGTTATAAAGTTTAGTTATAAATTTATTAAATTTCGCGTTACTTAATATTATAACTCGCTTAAAAATAAACCACGATATTTAATAATTAATTTTAAAGTTTAAATTTATTTTATATTAATTAAAATATTTTTATACTTATTTAAATTTTAAATAAAGCTTTTTATATTAAATATATTTATGGTTTATAACGCGGAATTTAATTTAATATCTTATATTAAAAATAAATCTATTAAGTGGTTAATTTAAAATCTTTATATAATTAGATTTGAAGTTTAAAGTTATGTTTAATTTATTTTAAAGTTTTTTAAAAAGCTTTATAAGAGATAATTATTTAAATATAAATTAAAATAAGTAGGATTTTAATTTAATCATTTCTATTTTTATAATAATAAAATTATAAAAATAAAACCAGTATTTTTAAAGCTTAATTCAAATTAATTATTTAAGAATAAGAAATTTTAAAAAACATTTTATATTTTCAAATTTATACTTAAAAGCTATAGGTATATATAATAAATATTTTACCTTATTAAATAGTATTTTATTTAATTAATTCTAAACGTTTTATTTTATTTTAATTTAATTAAAATATTACTATTCTTATTAAAAAAGCTATATTTATAGAGATTATTAAATATAAACTAATTAATAAGAAAGAAGTTTTTTATTATAATAATATATAAAATAATATTAAACTAAAAGAATTTTTAAAAATTAAATATATATACTTTTTAAGTAATAAAAGTATATTTTTAAATCGATTAAAATAAAATAAGAGAATTTATAAATATATAATTTATAAAAAATTAATTTTCTATTTACTTTTAAATTTAAATATTTATTAATTCGTTTTTAAAATTCTTTTTTATATCTTTATTTAATATAAATAAATTCTAATAATAATATTATAAACACTTATATTATAATTAAAGGAGAAATATATAATTGATATTCTTTTATTTTAAAAAAAAGTTTTAATTCTTTTTTAAAAAGTTAAAGTTATATTAATTTAAAATAGAATATTAATACACTTTTTTAATATATTAATATAAAAAACTTCATTTTTTTAATACGAAAAGATTTAATTAATATAAATATTCTTTTATAACTTTAATAAAATATATTAAATATAGTTAATTAATAAGTAAATTATATTACTTTTTAAAGTAATATTTTAAATTTTTACTTATTTAAACTTTAACAGGTAATAATTTTATAACTATAATACTTATTTAATTTAAAAAAGTTTTAATAGTTTTAATAATTTAAGTAACGCGAGCTTTTATAAATCCATTAAATAAAAAAGCTACTACGAAAACATATAACGTCTTTTATTTTATTTTATATTATTAAATTAACGGTTAAACTATATAATATAAAATAATATATTTATAATATAGATTAAGTATATTTAAAAAAAGTATTTCGTAATTATGTAATCGATTTAAATACTCGAGGAGTTTTTTTAAATATAGTTAATATAAAAGATATAACTAATCTATTTATCGCGTTTCGTAATAATAAGCGAGGTAATAAATATTAAATTAATCGTTTTATAAACCGTAACTTTAATTTTAATACTTAAATAAATTATTATTATAAATTATTAAAAATCTTTTTATAAAAATATAAATATTATTTTTAATTAATTTAAGCTAGTTATAAATACTAAAGCGAAGTATAATATCTTTAATAGAAATATATATAATTTTAATAAGATTATTTCTATTATAAATATAATCTAGTTAATACTCGTTATAATACGCGTCGATTATTATAAAAAAGCGAAGTTAATATAATTTAATAATCGAGAATAAGTAACGGTTACTAAATATATTAATATATAAAGTTAATATATTTCGGCGCTTTTAATTTTATAAAGTTAAAATTAACTTATAAACTAAGCTCGCGAATACGATTTATTAAGAGATTATATTATTAAAATCACTTTTCATAATTAAATTAATAATAATAGAAGCTTAAATTAACTTTAATATTTTAATAGATATATTAAGTTATAAAAAAAGTGTTCTTATCGCCTTTTTATTTTTAACGGTTATAAAAATTATACTTCGATATAATTTAAAAAATATCATAAATATTATTCTTTATTTAGTATTAGAACGCGCGTATTTAAAAGAAATTAAGCTATTTATTAAAGCATTAATAAATTATATAACGAAGCTCGAGTTTTTTATTAATTTTAAGGTCGTTATTATAACTTAACGTAATAATATAACTAATTCTTACCTTTAAAGCGAGACTATTATAACTCGAAGCGATTATAAAATATTAAACGTAGTATAACCTCGCCGGGTAATATATATAACCTCGCTTATAATAATTAAACTTATTATATTATTAAGTAATTAAGAAAATTAATACTATAATAATAATTAATTAAAGGATTAATTTAAAATATTAATAATATAAATAACCTTAATAACTTTATTATAATAATATTTTTAATTAATTACTTTTATTACTACGTTATAAATTAATGCTACGACTTATTATATTAATAAGGCGTTTTTTATTATATGTTTGAATACTTTTTATATATTATTAATATAAACTAAAACATATTTTACTAACCTTTTTTTAAAACTTAATACGTTTATTATATTTTAATTACTTTTAATTTTATAAGTTATTACTTAAACCTTTAAATACTAGCCTTATAAAAACTAATTTTATATTTAAACTTAATTATTATATTTAATAAATAACTATTTTTAATACCTTTTAATAAAACCTTATTATAAAGGTCGATAATAATAATAATAATAACGGTTTTATTTAATAAGTATTAATTAAGCGAATTAAAATACTTAAATAAAAAATTATTAAATACTAATCTTATTATATTAAAATTTAAAAAACGTAATAAACTTTAAATTAAAAAAATATTAAAATAAATACCTAATAATGTTAATAAATTATATAAAAAAGTACGTTTTTTTATATATATTTTAAAAAGAAATTAAAATTATTATATCGATACTTTTTAATAAAATGAGTGAGAGATTTAAAAAAGTCTTTATTTAAATTAAAGCTTATTAATAAGTTATAAAAGATTATTTTAAAACTTTATTTAATGGATTATTTACGCCGCTTCGTTTTTATAAAAAAAGTACTCGTTTAATTCGAACCTTATTTAAATACACGATAAAAAACGATTAATAAATCGAATTAAATTAAATAAAGGTGTAATAAGATTTTTAAAGTTATTATAACTTTAAAACGTTTTGAAATTATTATTTTAAAGCTTTAATAAAAAGCGATAAGTTAAAAAAGAATTAGAGATCTTTAAATAAAAACGTTTTGCTATTTTTTATATAGTTAAATTTTAATTTATTATCGCTCGATAAAGTTATAAAATAATTACGAAAATTATTATATATTATTAAGAATTAAATAAAAAATTAAAAAAACCTTAATTAGTTTAATATTTTTAATAATTTCTTTTTATATATAAAATTTATTACTATAAGCGATGCGCGGTTATATAAACTTTATTATAAAAAATAAAGTAAATAATAATAATAAAATTATTAAATTTAAATTAATAAAAGTCGTTTATATTTTTATATTAATATATTATAAAAAATATTATTATATATAACTATTATAATAAACTTATAATTTTTATAATATTATTAAATATAGTAAAAAAAGAATATTATATTACGGTTTAATTTAATTATATAATTAAGACTTACTTTTAAAACGCTATTAAATTAATACGAAATATATATAAAATTTTAAAAAAACTTAACCCTACTAATTAGTGCTTAATACTTTACTTATATTAATTATACTTACGATATTATTAAATGGTTAATAAAGATAATATTATAATAATAATTAATATTGTTATTTTACTTTAATATTTAAAGGATAATATTAATTTAATTTATTAATAAAATAAATAACTTTTATAATTTTATTATATAAATTCTTTTATTCGATTATTCTTATGATTACGTTACGAATTAAAATAGTATTAATTTTAATAAAGCGTTTTTTATTACACGTTTAAATATTTTCTAATATTATTAATTTAAACTAAATTTATCTTATTAAGTGTTTTTTAAAACTTAAATAACCTTCGTTATATTTTAATTACTTTTATTTTAATAAGTTAGTATTTAAACCTTTAAATAATAGTTTTATAAAAACTATATTTATATTTAATTTTAACCACTTTATTTAATAAGAAAAGATTTTAATTATCATCTTCAATATTTAATAAACCCTCGCTATAAAAGTTAATAGCGATAATAAAAATAACGGCTTTATTTAATAAATATTAATTATTAATATTACTACGTTAAGTTTAAAAATAGTATAATAAACTTTTAATTAAAGAAATATTAAAATAAAAATCTTATAAGATTAATACGCTTCGCGAAAAAGTACGACTCTTTTATACCGTTATTAATATTATTTAAACCCTCGTTATATTTAAGAAAGAAACAAATATTAATATACCAACACTATTTAACGAAATAAGCGGGAATTTTTATAGATTCTTTATTTAAATTAAGGCTTATTAATGGTTTTATAAAAACCCGTCTTAAAATACTACTTAGTAAGTTATTTACGCCGCTTTATTTTTTTTTAAAAAAGTACTCGCTTAATTTAAACCTTATTTAAATAAACTTATAAAAACTAATTAATAAGTTAAACTATACTAAATAAAAGTAAAACGAAATTTGGAAAGTTATAAGAACTTTAAAAACACTTTTAAATTACTCTTTTAAAACCACGATTAATAGCGATAAGTAAAAAAAAACTTAACACTTTTAAATAAAAAAGACTAACCGCTTTCTATATAATTAAAATTTAATATATTACATTTTAATTAAACTTTATTAAAGTTATAAGAATTATAATAAATTATTAAAAACTATATAAATAAATAAAACCGAACTTAATTAATTTAATACCTTTAATTATTTCTTTATATATAGCTTATTATTAATATCGATACGCGCTAATACGAATGCCGCCGCGAGAAGTAAAACGGTTAATAATAATAAAATAATCGAATTTAAATGAATATATAATTAAAAAATATTATTAAGCGTAATTACTATAATAAACTTATAAATCTTAATATTATTAAATCTAATAAATATAATAGAAAAAAGTATATGATTTATTATAATTACTAGAATAAAGGTATTACGTTTAAAAATATTAACCCTTAAAAACGATTATTAAAAAGTCTTTAAAAAGCGATATATTAATATTATTTAAAACTAGAACATATTTATAATAAGTATATAAAATTAGCCTTATATTTACGGTAGTTTAAACTAAATAACTTATTATAATAATAAATATATCGTGTATTTAAGAATTAATAAGAGAATTAAATAATTCTTTAAAGCTTGTATATTAAAAAATCCTATAATTAAAATATTATAATAATATATTAAAAACTAGCCTTAATATATAATAATAACGAAAATATAATTAATTAATATATATATATAAATAAACGAGCTTATAATTAAAGTTTTTAAGTATTAATATTTAAAAAGCGACGATTAATTAATTATCTCGAGCATCTCTTATTCGAATTTAAAACACTTATATTAAATATTTATTATAATAAGATATAACGTAGTCTATAAGCGAATTAACCACTTTCGTTAAATTTTATATAAATAACTTTTATAACTTAATTCCTTTATTACCTATTATAATTAATACTTAAGAAGAAGTGTAAATAGTTCTAGCGTTTTAAGCGCTTAAGAATAATTTAAAATTAAGTCTTTAACGCGTAGCTTAAACGTACGAAATCCTTTATACGACTCTTCGTAACCGACAGCTCAGTATTCCTGCGAAACGCGAAATATCCGTTAATTCTTAGAAGTTAACGGATTCCGAAGAAGATGTAATCGTATAATATATAATCGAAATAATTTGCGATCGTTTCCTCCCCGGATAAGTAGCGTTAAAGATATAGCGAATTAACTATTCCGTTAACGCGACGCGGGACGCGTCGGCGTTAACTGGGCTTTTAACTTTATACGACGGCAACTAGACCTCCGGACGCGTTTTAATCGAAGAATTAACTATTAAAAAATCTTTTATAAAGATCCCGACGCGTATCGCGCGTGGTTTACCTTTATACGAAATATAATTTATAAGTATAATATTTAAGAGGAGGATATTTATAACTTTAACGAGACCAGCTTTTTTATAGGCTAAATCTCGTCCGAAATAGTTATTATTACTTTCGATCGACGCCAAAGATTTAAGGTAATATAGTAAGGGAACCGGGAATAGGTTATAATTATCTAAGCCGTCGGATCGTCTGGTTACGCTATCCCTCTATATATTATATTTATTAAAAAAACGTACCTTTTTTCCTGGTACGAAAACAGCTTATTGCCGAAGGACTAGGTAATCGAAGTTATTAAAAACGGCTGGATTACGAACGAGAGAGGCGAGGACTAGATTCGATATTTCGATGAGCATACGAAGTCTTATACGAAAGGTGTTTATCGCCAATTAGTCCTTAACGGCCATAAGAGCCACTATTTAATAGCCTTCGAGCTTTATAATAAAAAGAACTCGATTATTATACTCTATATACCTTCTTATTTATCGTATAAGCTCTAACCTTTTAATATCGGCTGTTTTCGTATATTAAAAAAGTTGTACGAGAAAGAAATCGAGGGTTTTATACGGGCGTATATTACATATCTTAAAGGAGGACTTCTTACTAATATTCTTAGTAGCGTTCTAAGCGACTTTTATTATTTTAAATATTTAGGGAAGTTTTTAACGGGCAGGATTTATACCGTATAATCCGGAATCTATTATTTTATAATTAAATGTGAAGCTACGTACGCCGACGCCTCCGGCGACCTCTTCCGGCCTACTTATACCCTAGGAATTAAAAACTCTAAATAATTTAATTAAAGCTTAATCTTAAACCGAGTACGTTAGGAATCGAATTACGCGATATTAAAATAGCTCTCCGATATTAATTTTTATTAGACTTAACTAGATCGCGAAAAGTATAACGTAGGTAATATACCGGCTCGCTCTATTAGAAGGTGAGGTAACCGTATTACGAGAGGTAAATGAGATACTTAGGCGGCGCCGCCGTGCGAAAAAAAAACGGTTATAAGATGAAATATTACTTTATATATAAGTTAGAAAAGACCTATAGTCTTAGAAGGATATTAATGGACAGTTATAAGATAAATCGCGCCGGAGTAGTGGTCGTACGAGAAGGCTTGAGACACGCCCGCGGCGCTATAAAATCTACGGGGAGCCCGGGTATAATACGCGCACATATTAAAACGATATAAATATATCTAGTAATAAGAATTCCGATTAATTTTAATATATTAAATACGTTATAACGGAATTAATTTATATTTTATTATACGAAGTCTTAAAAAGTGGTTAATTCGCTTATATAATTATTTCGCTTATAGACTACGGTAATTAAAAAATTAGTAAAAACTATATCGTACATAATAATTTTCGTATTTCGCTTACGAGCGATATGTACTTTACCCTTTTATATATATTATAAATAACTAATATTTATATTAAATATTTCGTAAAGAAACTTAAGAATAAATAATCTCTTTAATAAATTAATAAATAACATATTTTATATTTATATTTTAATTATATTATGAAAAAATCTAAACATTTATTTTAAATAAATAATAAGTATATTTATTAATATAAAGAGTTTTATAATAGTTATAATAATAGTAATTAAAAAACCGAGATTAAAAGGAATATTTTAATAATTAATACTTTAAATACGCTTAAAAGAAATCGCGAGCTTAAGAACGTTTAAAAGAAAGCGTTTAATATTTTTAAAATATATAAGTATATACTTAATAAAAAAAACTTATAAAGTGTTTATAAGTTTTAATAAGCTTAATAGATTTTAAATTATTTAATAAATTCGAATTTTAAGTATAAAGGTTAATATTTTATATAAGAAAAGGTATAAAAACACCTTTATTAAAGTATTAAGTATATTATTAAAATAAAGGGAAAAATAACGATAATATAATATAATTAATTAATCGTAAGAGGTTATTATTTATTTAAAGAAATATTAATCGAGAAACGATTATTATTAAATATAAAGGGATAATATTAAGAGAATTTATAAAAGTCTTTATATTAAATAATAAATAAGTAAGGTAGTTATAAATATATTATTTTAATAATATATATAACTTATAGAAATAAAGAAATATAAAAAAAAGTCGCGAAGTTTTTAATATAAATAACTTATTTTATATAAAGAAAGAGTAAAAAATTATAATATATATAAAGTAAAAATATTTTTATTTTTATTTATATATTAATTAATTAATAAGTTATAACTAATTATATTATATTTAAATACTTTATTAATATTATTATAATATATTATTAAAATATGTTTACTTATTTTAAATATTATAAGAATTAAACAATTTTAAAATTAATTAATTATTCTTATATTCTTATCCTTAGATTTAATAAAATAACGATACGTTTAATAAACTTGATAAAAAATAATAAACTATTTTAAGAAATAAAAAAAGCGGAAACCTTTTATAATATAAAAGAGTAAAATTTTAACGAATTAATACTTTTTATAATAAACTTTATAAAACTTCTTAAAATTAAAAGCGACCTATTAAATTATACGATTAAAAGGTACTTAAATTAACGAGATAATAAAAAGAAATCGTATATTATTATATTCTTTTTTAAAATTTAATTATATTAAAGCTTATAAAAAATAAAAACTTTATTTTAATAAATTAATAAAACTAATAAAAACTTATATCGATTATAAAATCCTTATAATATTTATTACTATTAAAAAATTAAAAAATAATAATTATAATAGTTTAAATTCCTTTTAAAATTTTTACTTTATTATTATTTATAAAAAATAAACGGCCTTATTTATTATTATAATAAAATCTATATTTTTAAATAATATTAGAAAGAATTTATTAGAAATTTTTACGAACACTTTATAAATAAATACTTAAGTATATATTAAAACTAGAAAACGAATTATTAAGTAATTTAATTATTAAAACTTTAAAGAAATTATAATTAAAGTATTTAATAAGTATAACCTTTATAATAACGCTTAAGTTATTAAATATTAATTATATAAAGAATTATTATTAATTTTATTATTAAATAAAGCGTTAAAAAATTTATACTTAACTTCATTATTAAGTTACCTTTATTAAAAAAACCTTAATTAAAGTTATTTATAATAATATTTTAACGATTTTAAATAAATTTATAAAATATATCCACTTTTTATTATATAAAGAATTTAATAATATTAATAACTTAAATTATATATTTCTTTATATTATTATAAATTAATATAATCTATTAACAAAGATATATTTTAATTATAATAAATTATTTTTTATTAATTCTTAAAAACTCGATAATAATATAAATAACGAAGCTCCGCGTATTTAATTACTTTAAATAAATTATAACTATAACACGAAATTTATTAAAAACCCTTTAAAAATAGATTTAGTACTAATCGTAACTATATAAATTAAAAACTTAATAAATTTTAAATAATTTTATAATAAAACCTTCTTTTTTAAAAAGCCGAATAAAGAAATATATTAATTAAATAAAATTTAAATGATTAATTTTAAAAAAGAATAAAACGTTTCCCGCTTATAATAAAATATTAAGATTAAATAAATAAGCGAAAAAATGAACTTTTAAAAAATCTAATTATTTAAAATCTTAAAGATTATTTTAAAAATTAATTATCGATTATTATTAATAGAAATAATATAAATGTAGCTTATACTTTATACTTTATTACTTAAATTAGCGGCTAAGAATACCTTAATTAATATAAGTATGAAATTTAAAACATTATTAATAGATATATAAAAAAGCGAAGCTTTTAATACGTCGTTTAATAAAAAGGGTATTTATTAAAGAATAATACTTATAAACTTTAGTTTTTAATAAATGCTAGTTAAGAATTTTAAAAGTTTATGAGTAAAAATAAAATCCGCTAATAATAACGGCTGTAATAGAATATTTAGGAGTAGTTTATTTTAATTAAACACGAAGTTAATAAATAATATATAAGTAACTTTCGAAATTAATTCGATAGCCGCCTCGTAATAAGCCTTTTTCTTCGCCTTTATATACTCGATACGCTTTAATTTTTTAATAAAAGATATACTGCGACGAATTATATATATTATTTTATAAACTATAATTTCTTTTATTTATAAAAAAGCTAAACTTTTATAACTAATTATATTAATTCTTTTTTAATAACATTTAAATCGCTTTTAAAGCGAAATTAATTATAATTAATAATTTTTAATTAAACTACGAAAAGCTTTTATATATTATAACGTAATTAATTCTTTTAAATGTATTTTATAATTAATAAAGTTTAATAAAATCTTTAAATAAATCTTTTAATTTTAAAATTTATAATAAGAATAAATAAGTATAGTAACGAACCGTTAAGTAATTAAACTAAATATAATATTATAATAAGTATATATTATAAAAAAGTATAATAAAAATCTATAAAACTTAATATAACGATGAATTTTAAATATTTATAACTTTTATTTAAAAATAAAATAAATAAAGGAAAAAAGATAATGGTATAGCTTAGTTTAATTATACGGCTAAAACTTATTTCAAAAACGATATTAAAATAACTTAAAATACTTATGAAATTTTAAATTTAAATTAACACCGTTAATTAGCGCTTATTACCTAATTTATAATAATAAGACCTTAGGTATTATTAAATAATTATTAAAATAAAATTATATTAATAATTAATATAACTATTTTAATTTAATATTTAAAACTAATATAAAATAAATAATACGAATATATTAATAAGATACGATTAAATTAAAAAACGAGTTATATATTACTACTTATATTAATAAACCGTTTTTTATCGTATATTTAAATACTTTCTTATATTATTAATATAAATCTAACTATATATTATTAGGTTTTATTTAAAACTTAAATAGCGTTTATTATATATTGTTTATTATAATTATTAGAAATAAAGGAGTTACGCTTAAAAGTAATAATCTTTTAAAAAAGGGTTTTAAAAAAATCTCTTAAAGATAATCTATTAATACGACTTAAAATAAAGACACTTTTATAATAATTATTAAAAAAAGTAATTTTATAACCGATTATAATAACTTATTTTAAATAGTTTAAAATAAAATAAGTACATTATATATTTAATAAATAAAGAGGGAATTAAATAAATCTTAAAAGTATTCAAATTTAAAAAATTTTTATTAAAGCGTTATAATAATATATAAAGAATTTATTTTATTATATAATAGTTTTAATAATAATAAAAATATGATAAATTAATAAAAGCAATAAGCGAGTTATAAACCATTTATTAATATATTAATAAAAATTTTATAAATAAAATTATTAAGCTTTAAAACTAAAAAACTAACGAATAATTAATTATTTTAAATATACCTTATTATAATAAATGCTATTAAGGTTTTAAAATAAATTTAATAAAATATATTTAAGTTTATAATAATAATATTAAAAAAAGATTTAAATTTATAATAAAAAGAACGCTTTATTAATATATTAAATAATAATACTAATTCGTAATATAATAATAAAATTAATTAAGTAAAAATATTTATATAATAAACTTATTAAAATAAAAAGTTTCTATAATTATATATATATATATTATTTTTTTTAATCACGGTTTTAAATTATTTAAAAAACTATAAACTCTTTATTATTAAATTACTTAAATTATTATAATTCGTTACTTTTATTTTTAACTTATAATAATTATCTTATATATAAATTATCTTATACTAGTTATTATATCTTAGTTATTATAAATTAATTATTATAAGTTAATCGTGGGTTATTAATTAAAGGTAGTTATTATAGTTTTTAATTATTATAAATAAGTTTATTAATATTAATCTATAAGGTTTTTTTTAATTTTTATTAATTTTTATAAATGCCGTAAGATATAATTATATTATTTTATAATAAAGTTTAGTTATATAATTAAGCTAAGTTATAATATTTTATATTTTTTTTATAGCTTTATTTTTAAAATAATTAATTCTTATAAGAGTTTTTAATTCTATTATTTCGGTAAATTCTTAATAAATTCTTTCGGTTTTATTTTTATTATAATATATATTTATTATATTAAGTCGAATTAAAAAGTTTCGTAAAGCTTGCGAAGATCTTTTTCTTTAAAAATATATTATTTTTAACGGTTATTTCGCCGATATATTTTATTTTCGTTATATGAAAAATAAATAGAGTTATAAAATCGCGGGTTATTATTTTTATTACTAAAAGTATATAAGCTGTAATTATTTCTATAATGACTTACTCGTAACGTTTTTTAAAAAAGAGGTTTTTATATAGTAATATAAGCTAGATAAAAATAAAAAAAAAGCGAGTAAAAAGCTTTTATTTTTCTAATTAAGATTAACGAAGTTATAGTTTTAATTATTAAAAGCTATTAAGCGTCTTTTATAAATATAAAAGATTTATCGTAAAATAAAAGGGCGAGGCTACGAGTTTTTTAAATATAATATAAATAAATTAAATTAAAAGAATAAAATCTTATTAGCTTTAAATAATTATAAGTTATATTTTATAAACAACTTTAATTATATAAAAATCCTTAATAATATTAATTAATTATTTTTTAACTTAATTATTTTTTAAAACCCTAGTGTGGTAGTTTTTCTTAAAAGCGCGTTTATTTAAATTTTTAAAGCTCTTCTATAATATTCTTTAAATATTTTTTTAAATTCTTAAGTATTATTTTTTTAATACGTATTATTTTTATTAAATAAAGTATTAAAAGCCTCGATTTATTGTTCGTTTATAAATAATTTTTAGATTTTAGATTTATATTAATTTATTTAAATATTAAAATATATATTAATCGAGGTATTTTTAACTCTTAATTTAAATAATAAAATAAAAAATATAAAGTATACTTATATTATTTTAAATAATAATAATTAATAGTTAGTTTCTAAATAATTCAAATTTTTTAAAATCTAGTTTTTGCTTCATTATTTAATTTAAATGTTTTATTATAAAAAGTAAATTATAAACCTTTATTAGTTTTATTATTTTATTAAAATAATATCTTGAACTCTTATAAGCTTTAATAATAGCTATTAATTTTTTATTATTAATTTAGTAATAAAACTTTAATTTATTTAACTTTTAAATAAAAAATAAAACGGGGTATAACTTTTCGACGTTATTTTATTAATTTTATTACCTTTTAATTATATAGTTTAATACGTTAAGTTTAATTTTAAAAGGTTTTATAAAGGTTATTATATAAAGTATTAATTTATTGAAAATTCGCCCCTTTATATTATAAAAGGTTTCCGCTTTTTTATTTATTTATTTAAAATATCGCTATTTTATTAATTTTAAGTATAAAAATCTAATAATAATTAATTAATTTTAAAAAAATTTAACTTTTCTAGCGTTTATAAGCGTAAGCTACCCTTTAATTATTAAGATTTTTAAAGGGCTAATTAAAATTTATCCGAAATATATTATATATCTTATAAATATAATCATAATTTATAAACTTCGTTCTTTTTATTTTATTTAATAAATTAGTGTCTTATAATTTTAAAAGTATTAGCTTTACGTAATCGTTATACTACTCTTTATTTTTAAAATAAAATAAAATATTATTAAGGTATATTATAATAAACTTATTAAAATAGTCGTATAAAATATAGTTAATTATAATTTAAAAACTAGTTAATACGTTAATTAAATTAAACGATATAGTTTAATACTCGAAATATTTATATATAATATAAATCCTTATTTTTTATAACGGTATTTAAAGTATTAATAATAATTTAATAGATTAATAACTGTTTTAACCTTTAATTTAATAGCTTTACATTTATTTTATTATTTCTTTATAATTAGTTTTAACTTAAATTCTTTAATATATTTATTTAATTTAATAACGTTATATTTATATTATATAGAATTATAATAATTAAATATGTATTATTTAATTTTTTAATAAAGTATTTCGATATTCCCTTTTAATAAAAACCTTTAAAGCTGATAATACTAATAAATTTATATAAACATACCTTTAAAATTTAAATACTATTGAAATTAATCTCGTTAATTTAAAACTTTCTTTTTATACTTTTAATATATTATTAAAGTTAAGTAATTTCGATATATTTATAATAATAAAAGTAAGTATAATTAATTTTAAGATAAATTTAATAAAAAAAGTTATAAAATAAATATTATACATTTTAAATTAAAAAGAGTTAATAAAATAATAAAGGATTAAAAGATAAATTTAATAAGTTTAATAATAAAAATAAAAGAAAACTTATTATAAAAATAATAGCTTATTTAGTTTCGTTATTTTATTATATAATTTAAGCTTTAAAATATATATTATATTTATAATACTTATAATTAAAACTTTACTTATATAAAATATTATATATTATTTTATATTAAGTATTAAATTAAGTTTTATTAAAAATAATATAATAATTTAAAAGCGTAAACTTTTTTAACTTTCTTTAAAAATCGTAATATATATAATTATAATATTTAAGTTTTCTTTTTTTAAAATAAGTTATTCTTACTACGTTAATAGTTATAATAAAATTTATTATTATATTATATTAAATTTAAATAAAGCGTTTAAAATTATTTTAAATATTAAAATTTAATAGTTTATATTATTAAAAAGGCTTTTTTATTAAGATGTTTAGTTTTTTATTAACGGATATATTTATTTTAAAATAAATACTTATATTATTAATAACTTTAATAATATTTAAAGTATATTTATTTTAATTTTAATATAAATAAGAAATTTTATTAGTTTTAATATCTTATATAAATTAAAATATCTAATTTAAAAAAAGTATTGTTTTAAAATTTATATAAAAAGTACTTATAAAGCTTATTAAAGTATATAATTATTTAATATAATTAAAATAATAACTTTTTATTATATTAATGTTTATACTTTTAATAAATAATTAAATACTTTATTTTAAAAAAAACTCTTTAATGGTAATTTTATAAACTAAATAGTAAAAAATGAATATATAATAATATATAAAGTAACCCTTATACAAATTTAGATATTTACTTGATAAAAAGCTAGTTTAATATTTTCTAAACGCTGAAAATTTAAAAAATTACGCCTCTAGCGATTAATAAAAGCTAAACAAGGGGTGTATTAAAGCGGAGGGCGGCCGGGGAAAGGCGCTATAATATTCAAATATATAAAAAAGATATAAATTTAAATAATAAATTAAGTAGAAAATAATTTTAACTAATTTAAAACGTTAAATTTAAATTAGTTTATATAAAATTATTAAAAGTAATGAGATAAAATAATATTAAAAAAGCGTATAGTTATTAATAAAAACGAAACGAGGTTTATTAAAGCGAAGGGCGATAAATAAAAAACGTTATAATATTTATAGTAAAATAAGTTATAATATTTAAATATATAAAAGAATATATAATTAAATAAGGAATTAAATAAAGCATGTTTTTAATTAATTTAAAGTATTAAAATAAAATTAATCTTAAATAAAAATAATAAAATATAAAGAAAAAGTAATTAACTTAATAATAACTAGGTTATTTAATTTTTTTATTCCTTATTTTAATAATATATAAAATGTTTTATTCTTTATTAATAAAATAAAGTTTATAATAATAATTAAATTCGCTTATTTTTATATAAGGTTTTTTTTAAAAACTTATTAATTTCTTAGTATTATTTATTAAAATAAATAATTTAAAAGTTTAATTATTAAAACTATTATTAATAATAATTATAACTTAACGTAATTTATTATTAAATAAATTAAATTACTTTTTAAATTATTTCTCTTAAATTTTATTACTTTTATATAAATTAATTTAATTATACTATGGTTTACTACTAAGGTAACTATATTACTAAGTCGGCCACTCTATTTTTAATTTAAATAATTAAACTTTAATACGTAATATCTTTATAATTATAATATTAATTTAATCGAAAAAGCTCGTATCGTTTTAATAGTTTAAGCGACGAGACAAGGTTTAAATCGAATTAGCTAAAAGAATTGTCACGAAAGTGTACAACGTCCCCTGAACTATTCTAAGCGACCGACTCCGCCGTATCGAACCTGGACGCGAAATCCGATGATTATAACATAAATTAGATCTAAATAAAACAGAGGTGTTTTATAATTATATAATTAATATAAATACTTAAAGGATACGTCTTAATATTAATATTATAAGAGATATAATTAATCTTTTTTAAAAGTTATACGGCGGCGACCGCGTTAGTAAATATTAAATTAAACGCTTTATTAATCGTAGCTTAAACTTTAAGACTTAGATAAACCGTTAATACGATTATTAAAAGACTTTTTATAAAAATATAAGTATTATTTCCCGCTAGTTCGCGCTAATCGCGAATATTAAAATTAAATACGATATCTTAAACGAAAATATATAAAATTTTAATTAAACCGGCTTTATAATAAGTATAATCGAGTTAATACTCTTTATAATACGCGCCGATCGCTATAAAAGCGATATTAGTTTAGCTTATTAATCGAGAATAATTAACGGTTATTAAATATATTAATTTATAAAGTAAATATATTCCTCCGTTCTTAATCGTTTAAAACTAATAATACTTTATAAATTAATTTCGTAAATACGACTTATTAAGCGATTAATTAATTAAACCGCCTTTTAACGGCTAAATTAATAACGAAATAAGCTTAAACTAGACTTAATACTTTAATAAATATATTTAAACGCGGATAAAGAGCTTTTATTACTTCTTAATTTTAAATAATTATATAAGCTATATTTCGGCCGAATTTAAAGAATATTATAAAAATAATAAAATTATTACGCTTAATATAACTCCCCACCTTTTTTACTTACTTTAGTTTTTAAATATAATACTTTATTCGCTATTAAAACGTGTTTATTCGAAAAAAATCAACTATTTATTAAAACGCTAATAAATTATATTATTAAGTTAAAGTTTCTTATTACTTTTAAAAGGGCGCGTTTTATTATTTTTATAAAAATTAATATTAAATATAGATTTAATATATCTAGTTTAATATTTCATTACTTAAACGAAATAATTAATAAGCTAGATATATGTCTTTAAACGCCTATATCTAGCTCGTCGTGTTCGAGAACGGTTAATACTTATAACCTTTAAACGTCGTCTAATTTTTAATAAACGATTAAATACTTTACTTTTATTAAAAATAAAGTTTTTACTTATTAAAAAAGCTCACCGTATTAATTTTAAATATAATAAACTAAATAACGAAAAGTATATATATAATAATATATAAAATAACCTTTATAAAAGTTAAATATATTTTTTATAAAAAGCTAATTTAATACTTTTTAAACGCCGTAGAGTTAAAAAATCGCGCTTTTAACTTAAAGGAGCCCTTATTATACAGGAATTTTAAAAGCTATAAAACGAGAAGGTAGAAAAAGAAGCGTCTAGCGACTAATAAATACGGAACGAGGGGTCCGTCGAAATAGAGGTCGACCGGTAGAAGGCGTTATAATAGTTACGGCGAAACAGGTTATAATACGCGAATATATAAAAAAGATATAAAATTAAATAATGAATTAAATAAAGAGTAATTTTAATTAATATAAATCGTTTAAAATAAATTAATTTATATAAAAGTAATAAGATATAAAAAAAGTGGCCGACTTAATAATATAGCCGATTTAATAAGAAACTATATTAACGAATTAAATTAATTAAAATTAGTCGTTATTTAATTCGTTATTTAATTATATATTTTATATATATATTTATATATTATACCTTATTTTACCGTAAGTATTATAGCTTCTTTTATTAATCGTATTTTATATTAATAAACTTTTATTTTCGCTTTTATTAATTATTAAAGATTTATTTTATATTTTTTTATATTATATTATTTAAAATTATTTAATAATAACGGTATTTTTAAGCTAGATTCGCGATTTCGTACTTTTTAACGTTTTAAAAAAATTAAATTCACCTTTTTTAAATTACTTATTTAATTATTAATAAAAGCTATTTTATAAATTATTTTATTTGCACCTTTAATTATTTAATTTATAATACTTAAGATTAATATCGAAAAGCTTTTTTAATAAGTTAAAGCCTTATTTTTAATTAAAATAAAATACTTAATTAATTATTAAAGGCTAAATAACGTTTAAAAGTAATGTATCTTATAAGTAAATATCTCACACAAGCGAATGTTTTATTTTTTTTATACCCTTTTTAATAAAATATAAGTTAATTTTACTATAAGGTATTTAATATATTAAAATTAATCGGAATTCTTATCTTTAAATACTTTTATATCATTTTAATAAGTACGCGTATTATACCCGGGCTCTTTATAAATTCTATAACGCTATAAGCGTGTTTTAAACGTTTTTATATAACCACTCCTTTAACGTAATTCGTTTTATAACTATTTATTAATATCTTTTTAAAATTATAGGTCTTTTTTAGTTTATATATAAAATAATCCTCTATTTTATAACCGTTTCTTTTTCGTACGGCGGCGCCGGCTAAATATTTTATTTACCTTTCGAAGTATCGCGTTCTCACTATTTAAAAAAGTAACTCGGTATATAACATAAGTTATAACCTTTATATTTAATTAAAGCTAGTTAAAATAAACGTCGAAAAGTTATTTTAATACTGTATAATACGGTTTCGAACGTATTCGGTTTAAGATTAAGCTTTAATCGGGTTATTTAAAGTTTTTAATTCTTAAGGAATAAGTAAGCCGAAAAACGTCCCTGGAGGTATTAAAATACGTAACTTTATATCTAATTATAAAATAATATATTCCGGATTATATAGAACGAGTCCTATTTTTCGAAAGCCTCCTTATATATTCGAAACGGTGAAAATCGCTTAAAACGTTTTTAAAAACGCTAATAGGAAGTCCTCCTTTAAGATATAAATAATATACGCCCGTATAAAACATTTAATTTCTTTCCCGTACGCCCTTTTTAACGTATAAAAATAGCCGATATTAAAAAGTTAAAGCTTATATAACGAATAAGAAAGTATATAGAGTATAATAATCGAGTTCTCTTTATAATAAAGCTCGAAAGCTATCGAGTAGTGGCTTACGTGGCCGTTTAGGACTAAGAGGTAATAACGACCCTTCGTATAAGACCTGGTATGTTAATTAAAGTGTCGAATTTAGTCCTCGCCTCTTTTATTCGTGGTCCAGCTATTTTTAGTAACTACGATCACCCAGTCCTTCGGTAATGGGCTGTTTTCGTATTAAGAAAAGAGGTGCGTTTTCCCGGCAAAGATGATATACGGAGGGATGGCGTAACCGTGTAATCCGACGCCCTAGATAACTACAACCTATTCCCGGTTCCCTTATTATATTACTTTAGGCCTTCCGCGTCGATCGGAAGTGGTTACGATTATTTCGGACGAGATTTAGCTTATAAAAAAGCCGGTCTCGTTAAAGTTATAAATATCCTCCTTTTAGATCCCGTATTTATAAATTATATTCCGTACGAAAGTAAACCACGCGCGATACGCGTCGGGATCTTAATAAAAGACTCTTTAATAATCGATTCTTCGGTTAAAACGCGTCCGGAGGTCTAGTTGTCGTCGTACGAAATTAAAGGGTTAATTAATACCGACGCGTCTCGCGTTACGTAAGTTAAATAATCGATTTGCTATATCTTCTATATTATTTAGCCGGGGAAGAAACGATCGCGTATTTAAATTAATAATATATTAAATAATCGTATCGTTTTTAAAATTTAAAAGCTTTTAAGAATTCGTAAATATTTTATATTATATAGGTTAATTATTTCGTCTATATTATAAGGTTTTTAATAAAACGTAATAAATTAATATAGCCTTTTATATACTTAAAGTTAAGTCTTTTTAAGGCGCTTAAAGCGTTAAAATTATATTACTCTCTTTTTAAAGTTATAGCATTTTCGGACGTAAAAGAGTATAAAAAAAAGTTAAAGCTATGAAGAAATTTATAAAAGTGAAACATTCGCTTGTGTGAGATATTCGCTTATAAGATACGTTAATAATATTAATTATCTAGAAAAGCGACGAGTTAAATATAAATATATAAAGTTATATATTTAATAATTAAAATAAAATAAATAAATAACGAGGTATATTAAATATAATAATATTATAATTTTTATAATATACTTCGAATTATATTAAAATACAGCCTTATAATTATTAAGAATTAAATAGCGATAATATTATAACTTAACTTAATTATATAATTAAAGCTTTATTATTAAACGATACGATTATACCTCGCGACGCTTATAAAAACGAATATAGATTAAAACCTTATATATAATATTAATAAACTTATTAAAGTTAAGAAACTTATTTATAATAATAAACCTTATTATATCGTTACGCTTTTATAATAATTAAAAACTAAGAGATTTCTATTAATTAATACGCTATAATTAATTTATAATAATTAATATACGATAACTAAGATACGATAATTAATACGCGATAACTAGTATATAAAACGATGATTACGAACTAAAGGTAAAAACGACGGATTATAATAATTTAAATAATTAAAAAATAAGGGGACTATAAAGCTTTATATAATTTAAAACCGCGATTAATAAAAAAAAGAGTAAATATATAATTATGAATATTTTTTATATTTTTTATATATTTTATATATATACTTTTATTTTAAGAATTAATTTAAGTATTAATTTAATTCATTAATAAAATAAATAACCTTTTAAATTTATTAAATAAATACTTTTATTTAATTACTATTATTATTAAGTTATAAATTAATATAATTAATTATTATATTAATAAAGTATTCTTTTTTTTTATATTTAAATATTTCTTAATATTATTAATATAAACTTAAGCATTATTTTATTAGGTTTTTTTAAAACTTAAATAAGTTTTATTATATTTTAATTACTTTTATACTTATTAATTATTACTTAAACACTTAAATATTTACCTTATAAAAATTATATTTATACTTAAACTTAATTACTTTATTTAATTAAAACCTTTCTATATCACTTTTAATAATTTTTAACGAGACCTCGTTAAAAATAAGAATAATAATAATAATAACCTTATTTAATAAATATTAATTAAACGAATTAAAGGTTTTAAATAAACTATATTAATATTATTATATTAAAGTTAAAAACGAATATAATAAGCTTTTAATTAAAATAAATACTAAAATATACACTTTATAAGACTTATAAGTTATATAAAAAAGTACGTTTTTTATATTATTACTAATATTATTTAAACCCTTATCGTGTTTAAAAAAAGATAAAAATTAATATATTAACACTTTATAATTAAATAAGCGAGAAATTTAAAAAATTCCTTATTTAAATTAAAACTTATTAATAATTTTATAAAAAAACCTAAATACTATTTAACGACTTATTTATAACGCCTCGTTTTTAAATAAAAAAAGTTCTCGCTTAGTTTAAAGCTTATTTAAATAAAATTATAAAACATAATTAATATACTAAGGACGTTTTTAAGTTACTCTTTTAAAACCTTAACGAAAAACAATTAATTTAAAAAAACTTAAAACTTTTAAATAAAAAAGATACGCCGCTTTTTATAATATAAAAATCTAACGTATAATAACTAGATTAAATTATCCTAAAATTATAAAAACTATAATATATTATTAACGATTAAAAGAAAGTTAAAAATAAATTTAATTAACTTAATAGCTTTAATTGTTTTCATTTATATATAAAGCTTATATAAACGTCGCCGCGAGTAATAAAGCGGGTAATAATGATAAAATAATTATATTTAAATTAATATAAAACGCTTATATTAATATATTAATAAGTAATAAAAAATATAATTATATATATCTATTATAATAAACTTATAAACTTTAACGTTATTAAATATAATAAAAGAATTTTTTAACTTATTATAATTATTAAAAATAAAGTTATTACACTTAAAAATATCGATCTTTAATAAATAATATATTAATATTATTTAAAATGAAAACACCTTTCTAATAACTATTAATAAAAGTATCGACACGGTTAATTACGATAGCTTATTTTAAATACTTTATTATAATAATAAGTATATTATATACTTAATAAATAAAAAGAGAATAAAATAATTCCTTAAAGCTTTTAAACTTAAAAAAGCTATAATTAAAGCGTTATAATAATACGTAAAGAGTTTATTTTAATACATAACGATTTTAATAATAACGAAAATATAATTATTTAATATAAATAACTTACGATTTATGTATAAGTAATAAGTATATTAATAATAAGCTTATAAATGAAATTACGAAGCTTTAAAACTTAAAGATTAATAAATAATTAGCTATCTCTAGTATTTTTTACTTAATTTTTAAACATTTTCGTTAAATACTTATTATAATAGGATTTAATTAAGGGGTTAATAAAGACTACGCCGTAAGTAATAACTTCCTCGTTTCGCTTATAAAAAATATATAATTAACCCTCTTATAAATATCGAATATATATAACGTTTATATCGAACATTAAATAAAAAAAACTAGAGAACGAATCGTTTTTTTTAAAATTAATAAGCGACTTACTTTATACTTATAATTTAGTTATATAAATAAAATAATACGAAAGTTTATTTTAAATAAACGATAAGCGTATTTATTAATATAAAGATTTATAATAGTTATAATAATACCGGTTAAAAAATAAGATAAAAAAATACTTTAAAGATTAATAATTTAAATATGCTTAAAAATAACGAGCTCATAAACATTTAGAAAAAAATTAAATACTTCTTAAATATAAAATATTGAAATTAAGAAATCTTTTAATTATAATAAAACTTATTATTATTATAAAAAACCCCTTTTATTAAATACTAAAACATTAAATAAAACTAATATTTATTTCTTTATGTAAATAAAATAAAAATCTGATTTTAAAAATTAAAAACAGTTTTTAATAAGAAATATTTATAAAAATTATAAATAATTTAAATATAATATTATTTAAATTTTATAATAAATAATAAAGATAGTCTTTTTATTTTTAAGTATATTATAAGTAATAATTAATAATAATTATTTTTAATTATAATATTAATTAATATAAAACTTTATAAATAAGTTTATTTAAAAAAAACTTAATTAATTTACTTTTTTTTTTAAAAAAAAATGCGGTAGAAATATATATATTTAGTTAAGGCCTATTTTAGTGCTTTTAAAGTTTTTATAACAAGACTTTTTTTAAATACTATTATTTCTATTATATATATTTATATAGGAAAATTAAATAATAGTATTTCTTTTAATTCTAATTAGTTCTTAAATAAAATTAATTTAATATAAAGATTTTATTTAATATTTAATAAATACTTATTTATATAGTTTAAAATTTTAATAATAATAAAAATGTTTATATATTAAAATTTATTAATAATTAATATAAACTTATATATATAATATAACTATATTAATTAATTTAAAATATTTAATAAAATTAATTCTTTAATTTTATATAAGATATAATTAAAAAGGATTTTTCTTTAATACTTTATATAATAAAAATCTTATTATTATTTATTTTAAAAAGTTTTTCGCGTTATATATTTAAATAATTAAAAATTACTTTCTAAATATAATTTAATAGGTTTTATAAATTAAAAAACTACTTATTTATATAATTTTATTTTAAATTAAACTTTAATTTAATTATATATATAACGAGTCTTTTTAATAAACACTTTTAATTTTTAAGTTTAGTACTTAATCGTTACTTTTTATATTTCCGCTTTATAATTATTATTTCTACTTTATTATTATATTTTATTATAATAAAGTTTTTAAAATAATAACGTTATAAAGCGATAATAATTAAAATTATCGAACCGAATTAAAATTAAAATATTATATTAATCGATTAGTTTTTTTATAAATTTATTTATTTATATTAATAATAAAATAATGATTAAAAAAGTTAATAGAATTATTATATAAAAAGTTATAGTATTCGACGTAATATTTGTATTATTATAAGAAAGAATTAAAATTAAAACATAAGATAATATAATAAAAAGATTTTAAAATAAAGTTTTATATAATAAATCTCGATAAGTTCAATAATAAAGTTATTATAAATATTAATAAAATAAAACGTTTATATAAATTAATAAAAGTATCTTAAAGTAAGTTAATTATTTTCGAAGTTATTTTTTATTCTTAACCGACTTTTTATATTAATTATAAATAAAGAATACCCCTTCTTTAATTATAATTTTAATAGCGTTTATAATTATTGAAAAAGGTAATAATAATAATTATTATTATAATATATTTAGTTTTTTAAAGAACTTTTTTAATTTTAAAAAAACTTAATAACTAAACCCGCGGAATTCTTATAAAATAAGCATTTTATATAACTATTAATTAAGTTATTACTTAATTAACTTTTTTATTTTTATTTCTTTATAAATATTTAAATTAAATTTTAAAGTTAAGTAAAATATAATTAATATATATAATTTTAAATTTTTTAATTCTTTAAATTTTTTAAATTTTTAAAAGAAAGTTTTAAATAATAAAGTATAATTCTTTTTTTTATTAAAAGTAATTATTTTAATAATATCGCTTATTAAATATTTTACTATCTTTAAATTATTTTTATTAAATAAGCTTTTATATAATAAAATATTATTAAAAAATAAAAGACCCTATTATATTATAAAAGCTTTTAAATAACATTTTTTATTAATAATAATTAATTTATTAAAAAGCTTTAAAAGGCTTATTTACGCGTTTAAAACTTATGTAATATTTTTAATATTTAGAAAGAATTCTTTAATTAAATAATTAAGCATTTTAAAGTTATAAAGCTATTAATTATTATTATTAATAAAACTGCTTTAATAGCTCGATTATTTATTAATAAATACGTATTAATAATAAATAAAGTATTATACTTAAAGTTTAAAATAAATAAGAGAAGTAAAGAGATATATTAAGAGTAATAATGCCGTTATTTTTATAATATTCCTCGAATTCGGCCGAAATATAGCTTTTATGATAATTTAAAATTAAGAGGCGATAAGAGCATTTCGTTCGCGCTTTAATATATTTATCGAAGTATCGAATTTAGTTTAAGGTCGTTTTATTATTAGTTTAATCGTTAGAAATCGGTCTAATTACTTAATCGCTCGGTAGGTCGTATTCGCGAAACTAGTTTATTAAGTAATATTAATTTTAAACGATTAAGAACGGCGGAATATATTAGTTCTACGAATTAGTATATTTAATAGCTATTAATTATTCTCGATTATTATACTAAACCGATTTCGCTATTTTATTACGATCGGCGCGTATTATAATAAGTATTAACTCGATTATTTTTATTATAGAGCCGCTTTCGTTAAAATTTATATATTTTTATTTAAAATATTATATTTAGTTTTAATATTCACGATTAATATAAACTAGCTAGAAATAATACGTATATCTTTATAAAAAGCCCTCTAGTAATCGTATCGACGCGATCGCCGCCACGCGATTTTAAAAAGAAATTAAAAAGTATTTCTTAAATATTTAAATTAATTATATAATTACGAAGTAACTTTTTTTTAATTAGATTTAATTTATATTATAACTATCGGATTTTATGTTAAGGTTTAATACCGCGGAGTCGGCCGCCTTAAGTAGCTTAGGGGACGTCGTACACTTTCGTAGTAGCTCTTTAACTAATTCGATTTAGACTTTTTCGCGTTACTTAAATTATTAAAACGATACGATCTTTTTTTTATTAAATCGGTATTATAATTATAAAGATATTACGTATTAAAGTTTAATTACGTAAATTAAAAAAAGAGTGGCCGATTTAATAATATAGCCGACTTAGTAATAAACCACGTTAGAAAATATTTATTATTTATATATTCCGTTTTTTAAAATCCTTTATTACCTAGTCGTACTTAGTATTATTTAATCGTGCTTAATAATATTTAGTTATACTCCGCTAAGCTATTTTTTTATTCGTATTATTATATAACTAAGGTTAGTCGTTTAGTTTAGTTTATTTATTTAGATTTATTTATTTAAATCTATTCGTCTAGGTTTATTTATTCGTCGTTTACTTATTTTAGCTCTTTTCTTTAATAATTATTATTATACCCTTAATAAATGGGTTTATTACTATTAATAAGTCGTAAGCGCTAATACTAGGTTTCGTATATACCCCGGGTTATTATAAAGCCGTTCTGTAAATAAATCTTAAGAGCGCTAAGAATCGGAGGCCGCCTTTATTATCTAAGTTTGGGGTAGTTTTAATATAATTAATTAAAACACGACGGACTTTTTTTACTCTTTTACTCGAGGTTATTATTTAATTACTTATAATTCTTTAGCGGTGTTCGCTAGGTATTTTTTAAGTTTTTAAATATTATTTTTTAAGAAGTACCCCTTTTATTAAACGAAGTATTAACCCCTTTATTTAGTTTTTCTTTTTTTTAATTATTTTTTAAATTTTATACTCGTATTAATTTATTATAATTTCTTATTATATATCGACTTTTACATTTTTAAGGGCTATTTTAAATAACGAGATATAATATATAGAGTGTATCCGTATTTTTTTCAATAATAATAATTAATAATTAGTTTTTAAAATAGCTTTTACGATTTTAAATAGTTTAATTTTTTAAAGTTTAGTTTATTACTTAGTTGTTTAGTTTTAATATTTCGTTAAAAGAGGTAAATTTTTTTTCCTTTTTAAAAATTAGTCCTTTTAACTTTACTTAGTCGGCGTATTTCGTTATTCGTTTTTAAAAGATGGCGAGGTTTTATTATAATACTATTTATAATTTTTTTAATTTTTCGATTTATATAGTGGCGATACGTATTAATTCTCTTTTTAAGGGTTTTTTAATAATTTTTAAATCGTATTCGTATTTCGCTTAAAATAATAAATATATTTATAGTTTTATTATTCGCGTTATTATAAGCGAATTACGTTATAAAAAATAATTATACTTAATTATTTTATTTATAATTAATATAATAACGTAAATATTACTTTAACGTTTAATTTATCCGCTTAGTTTACTTATTCGTTTATAGGTAATAAACCGTGGATAGCTTATACTTAACGCCGAGTTACGCCATGAGCGATTTTTAAAACTTGGCGGTAAACAGCTTATCTCGGTCGGAAATAATCGTTTCGGGCAGCCCGTGTTAGCTAACGATCGTTCGGAGGAACGTATAGGCTAGGTCGCTGGTATCGCTAGACTCCTTGTACAGTAAGAAGTAGGTGTACTTCGTAAATTCATCCGTAATTACTAGGATGTTGTCGTAGCTAACCTTAGTTAAGGGTTTTTTAAATAAAGGCAGCTTAACTACTAAATTAAGTACGATTATTGTCCACGTTTTATCTAGCGGTAAAATTAGCTATAATTCTTTATATAGTCGGTGTGTAGTAGCCTTAACCTTATTACAAAGGTCGTATTCGCCGATTATCTTAGCTATAATTAGTTTAAGGTTCTCGTAATCGAATTGCTTAGCCGGCTAAACTTATTCTTAATTTCCTTTTTTAACTTTTAATAATATATTATAATTTTTATAACTTTTATATAATTTAACTAGGCTATAACATATTAAAACTCTATAGTATAAAAAGCGGCTAATCTTTTTTATTTAAAAGTTCTAAGTTTTATTTCGGCTTATCGTTTTTTACCTAGGTTTTAAAAGAGCGATTTAAAAGCGTTCTTAAAGCCGTCGTAACTTTCGAAAATCCGCCATACTTCAACCCGGTATAGTTCGATTTATTAATCGTTTTTTACGAGTTTATTTAAGTAAAGTTCGAACTAAGCGAGCGCTTTCTTCTTTAAAAACAAGGCGGCGTAAATAACTCGCTACGTAACGTATTAAAACGTTCTTTTATAAAATCGTTAATAGGCTTTAACCTAGTGTAACGAACGCTATCCGGGTTTTAAAAAAAACCTAGTAAGACATACTTAGGTTTATATTAATAATACGAGAAAGTATTTAAACGTGCGATAAAAAAACGCCCTATCGATATAATAAGTAATAACACTTTAGTTTATAATATAATAATAAGGATAATCGAGTTAAAAAATTCTTACAATAAAGTCGTCAAGGCTGTTTATTTTTTTAATAAATTAAATAAATATTTAAATTAATTATTAAAATAAAAACTTTTAATATAAAATATATAAAAAATTACTTATTATTATATATTTAATTTCTCCTTTACTAATTCCCTTTAAGATCGTACCGTCGACTAGTGATCCTTTCTATTAGCTTACTTAAATTACCGTAATTCGTCCGCTCTTAACGTCCCTGAGTATGTTATCCCTTTATTTTATCTCTACGTAACCTAAATTAATTCACCGTCTAGTTCGTATAATCCTAGCTTATTTAGGCTTATTTATTTAATTCTAGCTATCTAGTCTTAGCTGTTTAATTTAACTTAATTACTTAATATTATTGTTATTACTTTATTTCGTACTCTTTTTTTAATAATTATTATCGTGTTCTTAACGAATAGTTCCGTTATTATTAATAAGTCGTAAGCAGTAATTAAATAGGGCTAGCTTATACTAGGTCTCGTATATATTCCGGGTTATTATAAAGCCGTGCCGGAAATAAGTTTAACTTATATAGTTAAGCTAAGTTATAATATTATCTCCCTTTTCTTACTTTATTCTTAAAGCGGTTAGTTATTATAAGTATTATACCTCGCCATATTTTTAATCGAGATTTAATAAGTTCTTTTTTCTCTTTACTTTTATTATAATATATACTTATTATACTAGATCATATCGAAAAATTAAAATTTAAAAAAATTCGCAAGCGGTCTTCTCTTTAAGAATATATCGCTTTTAACGGTCGTACCGCCAATATTCCCTATTCTTATTATTTTAAAAATAAAAAAAGCTATAAGATCACGGAGCGCTTTTTTCGGTACGAAGAATATATTAATCGCGATCGGTCTTATAATAGGCTCCTAGTAGCTTCTTTTTTAAAAAAAGGTGCTATCGTAGTAACGAAAATTAGACGCGAACGAGGAGGAAATAAGCGAGAGGCTTTTATCGCTTTATTTAAAGTTAGCGAAGTTAAAGTTTTAATTTAATAAGGCGGTTAGTTACTTATCGCGTATTTAAAAAATTCGGCGTAAAGTAAAAAAACGAGGTACCGATTTATTCGAATAAAGAATATAAAAACTAAACGCTAAGGATAAGATTCTTCTTACCTTTAATATATAGGCGTCCCGGCTAACGTGAGCTAAGCATCTTTTAATCTAAGTAATTTTAAGGACCTTAGCCCGCCGATCGGGGGCCCTCTCGTTTAAATTCCCAAAGCTTCGTAACGGCGTTTTTTAAGTGTTTCTTAAGCTCTTAAATATTATCTTTTAATAAGTACCTCTTTTCTTAAACGAGGGATTAGACGCCTCGCCTTACTTTTCGTTTACCGGTAATTTTTTTTACTTCGTATTCGTATTAATTTATTTCGATTTTAAGTTATATATTAGTCGAGGTATCTTTAGCTATTAATTCGAATAATAAACTATTAAATATTAAATATATGCGTATTATTTTAAGTAGTAATAAAATTTTATAATTAAACGTCGCATCATCGCTATTTTTCTTCTCTTTCTCGATAAGATACTACTTAGTACGCCAGTGGACGTGTTTTTATACCCCTCCTTATATAAAGTGTTAGCTTTAATACTTAAGATTCGAGTTTATTAAATAATTTAAAAGTTTATTAAATTTATTAAAGATTAAAACTATTTTATAAGTTTTTAATTATAATTAAGATTTTTTATTATTAAGCGTATACTTTTATATTTTAAAAGTATTTAATATAAATGTTTTAAGTTTAAATAAAAACTATTCGAAATAATTATTTATTTATTAATTTTTAAGTTTTAAAGCTTAGCGATCTTTTTTACGAGTTTATTTACTAATATATATATTAATCGTTTATAATTTAAAAATCACTTTTATTAATTAATTATATATTTATTATTATTAAAATCGTTATATATCGAGGTAAATTCTTTATATATTATCGTAACGTTTTAATTATAGCTTTAATTTTACTTTAACGGCCTTTAAACATAATTCGGTTCCTTTTTTATTTATTAAATATATAATATATTTATCGTTATTATAAAGTATTTAAAATAAACTATTATAATTAATTATAACGCTACTATTTTAATAGCTATTATAATTATGTTTTTATTTTAAGCAGTATTAATATATAGTTTTTTAAAAACTTTTTAAAAAAAAATTTTAAAGATTAATAATTTAAACGTAATACTATTACTTTTAATAATTATAATAAATAATATTTCTCTTTTTACTAACGTCGAGATTTATAAGTTTATTATAATAATTATATATAATAATATTTTTCTTCTTATTTATATTAAGATTTATAAGTTCGTTATAATAATTATATAATAATATTTCTTAATTACGTATTAATATATTAAAGTAAGCGTTTCGTATTAATTTAAACTCGAATACTTTATAATTACTAGTCTCTTTTTTTCGCGGCGACTTTTATATAAGCGCGTATCGGTTTTAATAATAAATTTTAAGTACGAAAAAAAGTTAAAAGTATTAAACTAGCTGAATTTACTTTTAATTTCTTTATTTAATACTTAATAATATAGTATATTTTTATAGTTTTAATATAATTTATTAAATTATAATACGTCGGAATTTAACGGTATAAGAGGCGGCTAATCCCTTTTACTTAAAAGTTTTAAGTTCTCTTTTAGCTTGTCGTTTTTCGTTAAGGTTTTAAAAAATTAATTTAAGGGCATCCTCGAAGGTATCGTAACTTTTAAAAATCTGTTATACTTTTACTCGGCATAGTTTGATTTATTAGTCGTTTTTTACGAGCTCGTTTAAATAAGGTTTAAACTAAACGAGTACGATTTTTTTAAAGAATAAGGCGGCGTAAATAACTCGCTAAGTAGCGTTTTAAAACGTTTTTATATAAAACTATTAATAAGTTTTATTTTAAACAAGGAATTTCTAAAGATTCTCGCTCGCTTTATTAAAAAGTATTAATATATTAATATTTATTCTTTTTTTTAAATATAATACCGTGGTTTAATACTAAGTCGGCTATATTATTAAGTCAGCCTCTTTTTCTTTATCTTATTAATTCTATATAAATTAATATAACCTTAACGCTTTAAATTAATTAAAATTACTTTTTATTTAATTCGCTACTTAATTTTATATCCTTTCTATATGTTCTCGTATTATAACATGTCTCGCCGTAAATACTATAGCGCCTTCTACCCGTCGCCCTCCGCTTTAACGAACCCCCTGTTCCGTATTTATCAGTCGCTGAACGCTTTCTTTTTACCTTCTCGTCCTATAGCTCTTAAGACTCTTATATAATAAGGGCTCTTTTAAGCGAAACGTCTAATTTTTTAATTCTTTAACGTTTAAACAGTATCAAATTAGCCTTTTATAAAATACGTATTAAATTTTTTATAAATATTATTTTATATATTATTATATATATAGTTTTCGGTTTTTATTTTATAATACTTTAAATTAATATCGGGGAGATTTTTTAATAAATAAAAACTTGATTTTTAATAAAAATAAAGTTTTTAATTATTTATTAAAAATTAGACGGCGTTTAAGGGTTATAAGTATTAGCCGTTCTCGAACGTGACGAGTTAAGTATAAGCGTTTAAAAATGTATATTTTATTTACTAATTGTTTTATCCAGGTCGTAAAAAATTAAACTAAGTACGCTAAATTTAGATTTAATATTATTTTTAATAAAAATAATAAAAATATTAACTTTATAATATAATTTATTAACGTTTTAATAAATAGCTCGATTTTTTTTCGAATAAATACGCTTTAATCGTAAATAAAGTATTATATTTAAAGGTTAAAAGAAATAAAAAAAGTAAAGAGGTATATTAAATATAATAATGCCGTTATTTTTATAATATTCCTCGAATTCGGCCGAAATATAGAATTCGTAACCGTTTAAGATTAAGAAGCGATAAAAGCTTTTCGTCCGCGCTTTAATATATTTATCGAAAATCCGAATGTAGTTTAAACTCGTTTCGTTATTAAGGTAGCCGTTTAAAGTCGGTTTAATTATTTAATCGCTTAATAAATCGTGTTTACGAAACTAATTTATAAGGTAATATTAGTTTTAAATAATTAAGAGCGGCGGAATATATTAACTTTATAAATCAATATATTAAATAGCTATTAATTATTCTTAATTATTAAACTAAACTAATTTCGCTTTTTTATAATAATTAGCGCGTATTACGACGAGTATTAACTCGATTATATTTATTATAAAGCCGGTTTCGTTAAGATTATATATATTTTTATTTAAAATATTATATTTAGTTTTAATATTTATAATTAGTTTAAACTAGCTAGAAATAATACATATATTTTCATAAAAAGCCTTTTAATAATTATATCGACGGTTTATTCGAGTCTTAAAGTCTAGGTTATAATTAATAAAGCGTTTAAATTAATACTTATTAACGCGGTTATCGCCCCGCGACTTTAAAAAAAAATAGCTATATTTCTTATAATATTAATACTAAAAGGTATTAACCGGGTATTTAGATTAATTATATAATTATAAAGCACCTCTTTTTAATTAAATTTAATTTATATTATAAATATCGGCTTTCGCGTCGTGGCTCGGTACCGTAGAATCGGTCGCTTAAAGTAGCTCGAGAGACGTCGTATACTTTTATAATAGCTTTTTAATTAATTCGATTCGAACCTTTTCGCGTCGCTTAAATTATTAAAACGATACGATCTTTTTTTTATTAAATCGGTATTATAGTTATAGAGATATTATATATTAAAGTTTAAATATATAGGTCGAAAAAAAATTAGCCGACTTAGTAGTAATCCACGTTAGTTTATTACTAAGTGAATTATATTACTTTATAAACTAGTTTTTTTAAAATTTCTTATATATTTAAACTTTAATATATAATAACTTTATAATTATTATACTTATTTAATTTAAACATAGTTTAATTATTTTAATAATTTAAGAGACGAGAGTTTTTATAAATCTTTTAAATAAAAACACTATTATAAAAATATCCGACGTTTTTTAATTTACTTTATATTATTAAATTAATAGCTTAACTTTATGACGTAAAATTAAATATTTAAATAATACTTTCGAATATAGCTAATATAAAAAATATAATTAATCTTTTTATCACGTTACGCGGCGGCGAATATATTAATAAGTATTAAATTAAACGCTTTATTAACCGTAACCTAAATTTTAAAATAAAAATAAATCGTTAATATAATTATTATAAGGCTTTTTATAAAGATTTAAATATTTATTCTAATTAATATAGAATAGTTATAAATATTAGAACGAAGTATAATAACTTTAATAAAAATATATATAATTTTAATAAAACTAGCTTTATAATAATTATAGTCTAGTTAATATCTATTATAATTTACGTCGTATTACGACTTAACTTAATTATTTAACTACTCTTTTAATTCGTTTAAAGTGAGAAGAACCCGCTATATTAACTTTATACCTTAAAAACGAGCCATCTCTTTTTAGCTTTAAAGGCGGATTAAACGAGTAATAGCCTTATTTATCTCCGTTTATTAATACTTTAACTCTTTCGCGTATCTCTTTTATAAAGCTAGAAAACGCTCTTTAACTAAAACCTCGTTTCATAATAAACGGTTATATTTATCCTAGATTTAACGAAAGGAAAATAACGAAACGCTAGTCTCGTCGCAAAAGCAGTTCCCACGAGTATATTCTTAATACTTCGTAACACTCTATATTATTACTCACTTTCACCCCTTTTTAAACTAGCAACTACACGGTATAACTTTAAAACTAAAAAAAAAAGATATAATAAGATTAGCTTAATAAATAATAAAAGACTTCGCGGGATCACGTTTTTTAACACGATTAAATATTATAGAAAGTATATGTTATAATAAAAGCATAAAAGAGAGGAAACTTAAAAACTTTCGATATAAAAAAGAGGTTAAAATATTTATAAAATAACTAAATAATTTTAAATATAAAAAAAAAAAAAAGAAACAATATTATAACTTAACTTAATTATACGATTAAAACTTATTTATAATATAGCTTTATAATAACCCGAGGTATATATAAAACTTAATATTAAAGCTTATAACTTATTAATAATAACGGACTTATTTGTTAAGGGTATAATAATAATTATTAAAAGAAAGACTTTACATAAATAAATAACGAACAAGTAGACTTAAACGAATAGATCTAAACGAATAAATCTAGATAAATAAATTTAAATAAACAGATTTAAATAAATATATTAAATTAAATAACCGATTTTAATTACGTAATAATATAAGTAAGAAATATAGTTTAACGGAGTAGAATTAAGTATTACTAAACATGATTAAGTAATATTAAATATAATTAAAAAATATAAATTATAATTAATTAAAACAAAGTAATTAAAATTTAATAAAAAAAGAAATGAAATATATAAGTAATAAATATTCCTTATATATTTTATATAAATACTTTTTATTTTAATAATTAATATAAATATTAATTTAATTTATTAATAAAATAAATAATTTTACCGAATTTAAATATATAAACATTTTTATTAAATTACTTTTATTATTATTTTATTAATTAAAAGAGTTATTACTTATTATATTAATAAAGCGTTTCTTTTATCGCACGTTTTAATACTTTCTCGTATTATTAATATAAACTTAAATAACGTTTATTACACGTCGATTATTATAAAACAGCGAAGTTAATATAACTAAATAATTAAAAATAAGAGACGGCTATTAAATATATTAATTTATAAAGCCAATATATTTAGCTATTTTTAGTCGTGTAAAGCTAATATTAACTCGCGAATTAAGCTTGCGAATACGATTTACTAAGCGATTAAATAATTAAACTAACTTTTAATAAATAAACTAATAATAAATAAGCTTAAATTAAATTAAGTATTTTAATAAATATATTATATTATAAAGGAAGTGTCGATATCGCTTCTTAATTTTTAACGGCTACGGCTACGAAAATTATATTTTAATATAATTTAAAATATATTATAGAAATAAAGATATTATTACGCTTAATATATCTTTTTATTTATTTTAGCCGCTAAATATTATACTTTATTTATAGTTATACTTAAAAGAAATTAAATTATTTATTAAAGCGTTAATAAATTATATTATAAAGCTCGAGTATTTTATCGCTTTTATAGCCGCATATTTTATTATTTTTATAAAAAATTATATTAAATTTATTTATAACCTATTTAGTTTAATGTTTTATTATTTAAATAAAATATTTAATAAACTAAATATACGTTTTTAAACGCTTATATTTAATATATCGCGTTTAAACACGACTAGTACTTATAATCTTTAAACGTTATTTAATTTTTAATAAACGAGTAAATACTTTTTTTAAATTAAAAATAAAGTCTTTAAGTATTTAAGAAACTTTGTAATATTAATTTTAAATATTATAAATTACGTAATAAAGGGTATAAATAAAATAACTTATAAAATAACTTATAAAATAACTTATAAAATAACTTATAAAATAACTTTTATACGTACTTTAAAGGAGGGTAATTTAACTATTTTAAAGCGCCGGAGGGTTAAAAAATCGCGAGTTTAGCTTAAAAGAGCCCTTATTATTAAGGAATTTTAAAAAATACAAGACAACAAGGTAAAACAAAAGCGTCTAGCGACTAATAAAAATAAAAATAGGGGTTCGTCAAAGCAGAGGGCGACCGGTAAAAGGCGCTGCGGTGGTTACGGCGAAATAGGTTATAGTACGCGAATATGCGAAAAGAATATAAAAATTAAGTAGCGAATTAAATACTGAGTAAATTTAATTAATTTAAAGCTTTATAATTAAATTAAATTATATAAAAGTGGTAAAGAGTAAAAGAAATTAGTTTAAGAAGAAATATAATCCGCTTAATAATAAACCACGTTATTATTACGCTTAATATTTTTATTTAATTTTACTTAATTTAGCCGTTAAATATTATATTTTTTTCGTTATTAAAGTGTGCGTATTTAAAAGTAGTCGAGTTATTTATTAAAGCGTTAATAAATTATATTATAAAGCTTAAGTTTTTTATTACTTTTTAAGCCGCGTATTTTATTAAAAAAAAATAGGATTAAATTTAAATTAACCGTAATTAATTTAATTATTTAATATTTTAAAAAGTTAGTTAATAAGTTAAATATATATTTTTAAACGTTTATACTTAACTTATTATATTTAAAGACGACTAGTACTTATAACTCTTAAACGCTATTTAACCTTTAATAAATAATTAAGCACTTTATTTTTATTAAAGGTAGGGTTTTAACTTAATAAAAAAGCTTTTTAAAACGGTAAAGAGTTAAGTAATCGCGAATTTAGTTTAAAAAGCGCTTACTATTTAAGAAACTTAAATAATATAAAACGAGGAGGTAAAAAAAAAAGCGTTTAATAATTAATAAAGGCGAAAATAAAGGTTCGTTAAAATAAAAAGCGACCGGTTAAAAACGCTATAATATATAAATATATATAAAAATATTAAATTAAGTATTAAATAATATTAATTAACTTTTATAAAAATAATAAAGAATTAAAAAGTATTATAATTCGCTTAATAATAAACTAGGTTAATAAGTTTAATAATATTTAAAAATATTTTTATTTTTATTTTTATATAAGTTATAACCTTATTAATTATAACTTTCTTAAATTAAAATATATAATTAAGAATATTAAAAAAGTAAAACTTATATTATTTTAAATATAATTTAATTTAGTATTTTATATAAAATAAATTAAAATATTAGTTATAAATATTACATTAACTATATATAATATAAATATAATATATTATTTTAAAGCTTAAATTATTTAATAAATAAAATTAAGTAAATTATAATTTATTAAAAAAAAGAAATTTTATTATTAAACTTATTAGACTTATTTTTAAACTTTTTAAAAAAAATTTATAAACTTTTTTCTTTTTATATTTACTTTTCTTAAATTTCTTTTTATCTTTAATAATAAAACTTAAAGCTTATAATAAAAGTTATATTAAAGATAAAAAACTATTTTTATTATATACTTTATAATATAAATATATATTATAATTATAAAGCTTATTTTTATAATATATACTTTTTAAACATATTAAACACTTTTTTAATTTATTATTTAATCTTTATCTTTTTATTTAATATTATTAAAAAAAGAAATAATAAGAACTATTTTATTATTTACGAATATATATATTTATTTAACGTTTATATTTAATAATATTTATTATAAGTATAACTATAAAAGTACTTTATTTTTTTAACTAGGTTATTTATAAAACTAATTAATATTCGCTTTATAATTTATTCTCGCTTTTATTTTAATATTATTAATATAATACTTATTAAAAACCTCTTTACTTTAAATAATTAATACGTTTATTATATTAAAATTAATGTTATATTTATTAAAATAATTAATTAAGCGGGTTTAAAATAATTCATTATTTTATTATATTAATTATTATAATTTATAATCCGGCGAGTTTCGTTATTTATATATTTTAAAATTACTTTAGTATTAGTTTTAACTTTATATTTTAAATTATAAACTTATAAGCCGTTTATATATATTTATAAACTTAATTTTATCTTTATTATTAATATTAATAAAGCGGAATATTTATTATTTTATTTTATTTAAATATTTATTAAATCGTTAATAACAATCACATTTTTAGTTTTAATTTTAATTATATATTAATCGCTAATAATAATTACTTTTTAAATTCCTTATAACTTTATTATTACGTTTTTTAAACTATTTAATATATGTTTTTTTTTAATTTACGTAATTAAACTTTAATATAAAATATTCTTATAATTATAATACTAATTTAATCGAAAAAAGTTCGTATTATTTTAATAATTTAAGCGATATAAAAAGGTCCGAATTAAATTAATTAAAGAGCTATTATAAAAGTGTACGATATTCCTCGAACTACTTTAAGCGATCGATTCCGCGGTATTAGCTAAACCTTGACGCGAAATTTATTTCTTATAATATAAATCAAATCTAATTAAAAAAGAGGTACTTAGTAAGTACATAATTAATTTAAATATACGAAGAATGCCTTTAAGTATTAATATTATAAAAAATATAATTAATTTCTTTTAAAAATCGCGCGGCGGCGACTATATTAATAAGTACTGGGTTAAACGCTTTGTTAATCGTAACCTAGATTTTAAAACTTAAATAAACCGTTAATATAATTATTAGAGGGCTTTTTACGAAGATATAGGTATTATTTCTAGCTAGTTCGCATTAATCGCGAACATTAAAATGAAATACGATATCTAAAATAGAAATATATCAAGCTTAACGAAACCGCCTTTATTATAAGCATAATCGAGTTAATACTCTTTATAATACGCGCCGATTATTATAAAAAAGCGAAATCGATTTAATTTAATAATTAAAAATATTTAACGGCTATTAAATATATTAATTTATAATGCTAATATATTCCGCGGTTTTTAATTATTTAAAGTTAATATTATTTTATAAACTAGTTTTAAAAATACGATTTACTAAGTAATTAAGTGATTATACCGATTTCTACCGGTTAAAGCGATAACGAAACGGTCTTAAACTAGATACAGTATTTCGATAAATATATAAAAGCGCGGACGAAGGGCCCTTATCGCCTTTTAATCCTAAACGGTTACGAAAGCTATTTTTCCGGCGAATTCGAGGAATATTATAAGAATAATAGTAGTATTACGCTTAATATAGTTTTTTACACTTTTAATTTCTTTTAAACTCTAAATATAATTTTTTATTCGTTATTAAAACATACTTATTTAATAAAAGTCGAACTATTTATTAAAACGTTAATAAATTATATTATAAAGTTAATATTCTTTATTATTTTTAAGGCCGCGTATTTTATTATTTTTATAAAAAATGTTATTAAATCTAAATATAGCGTATTTAGTTTAATACTTTATTACTTAGACGAAATAATTAATAAGTTAAATATATATCTTTAAACGTTTATACTTAACTCGTTACGTTTAAAAACGGTTAATACTTATAATCGCTAAACGTTATTTAACTTTATAAACGATTAAACATTATATTTTTATTAAAAATAAGGGTTTTATATAATAAGAAAACTTTTCAATATTAATTTTAAATATTATAAACTAAATAATAAAAATATATAAAAAAAATTTATAAAAGTTTAAATATATATTTTATAAAAGGTTAATCTAATACTTTTTAAGCGCCGGAGAATTAAGAAGTTACGCGTTTAATCTTAAAAAGCCCTTATTATATAAGAATTTTAAGAGCTACGAGATAAGAAGGTAAAAAGGAAGCGTTTAATAATTAATAAATATAGAACGAGGGGTTTATTAAAACGGAAGGCAACCGGTAGAAGGCGTTATATTATCTACGGCGAAACAGGTTATAATACGTGGATATATAAAAAGGATATAAAATTTAATAAGGAATTAAATAAAAAGTAGTTTTAATTAATTTAAAGCGTAAAAATTAACGTAATTTATATAAAAATAATAAAATATAAAATAAGTGGCCGATTTAATAATATAACTAATTTAGTAATAAACTATATTACTTATTTTTAATTATTAACCTTTATTAATTTCGCTTCTTTAAAATAATCGGCGCGTATTATAATAAATATTAACTTAATCATACTTATTATAAAGCTACTTTCGTTAAAATTATATATATTTTTATTAAAAATATTATATATCGATTTAATTTTTAAAACTAGTTTAAATTAATCGGAAATAATATTTAAATTTTATAAAAAACCCTTTAATAATTATATTAACGATTTATTTAAATTTAAAAGTAAGTATTAAGATTAATAACACGATTAACTTAATATATACTAGTATATTTATCGCCGCGCGATATAGTAAGAAAATTAATTATATTTAAAAATTTCTTAAAATATTTAAATTAATTATATAATTATGAAGTACCTCCTTGTTATTTATATTTAATTTATAATATAAATATCGAATTCGCGTTTTAAAGTTTAGCTATTAATTTAATAATATAAAATAAAATAACAAACGTTATACTTTTTTATAATAGCCTTTTCACTTAAAATATTTATAAGAACTTATGTCGCTTGAATTATTAAAATAAATAAATCTTTTAATATTTAAATAAGGATTGTAATTATAAATTTATTAGTATTATAAGCTATTTTAATAATTATAATTTAAAGGTTTTTTTTAACTTATTAAGTTTCATAACTTTATTAAATATTATTAATAAATTATATAAAGTTATTTTTTAAAAAAATAGATTATTAATTTTAGATTTATTAATAATTTAAAAATAGGTTTAATAATTTAAAAAAAAAAACTTATATTTTTTAAAGTAATAAAAACTTTTTATTTAAAAATAATATGTTAATTAAAATCTTTTTAATTAAAACTGCGCTTTTTAAATTAATATTAATAATTTATAAAAACTTTAAGAAAAAAGCTATTTTAATTATTATTAAAATATTAAATAAATATTTAGTTTTTATTAAAACATACTTAATTAAAAAAGCTTTATTATAATTTAAACCTTATAAAGTAATTATAAGCTTTAATAAACTTAATAACGTTTTAAATAATTTAAGAAACTCGAATTCTAAATATTAAAGCTAGTATTTTATATAAAATAGGGTATAAAAACACCTCCGCTAATATATTAAAAAATTTCTTATTAAAAAAAAGGGTGAATAATAGCTATATAATATTTAATTATAAAAGTTTATTACTTATTTTAAAAGAATATTAAATAAGTAATAAACGCTATTATATATAAGAAATAAAATAAATAAGCTAAAAAAGGTTTTTTATAATAAATAATTAAAAATTTATAAATATATTATATTAATAATAAATATAAAAGAAGTTTATATAAAAACATTATTTAATAATAGCGCGTAGAAAAACTATATTTAATATTATATTATTAACTCTTTCGAATATAAATAAAATAGAAAAAACGCTTTATTTTTATTTAAAAATATTAATAAAAGATTTATAACTTATAAATATAAAAATTACTATAAAAAATCGCTAACCTTTTAATTAATATTTAAAAAATATTATAAACGAATTAAGAATAATATTATAAATGTTATAAAGTATAATATGATTTTTAAAAAAACTTTAATTATAAATAAAGCTTTTTTTAAAAATAATTAAAAAATAAACTAACTATAATAAAATACGTTAAAAAGGGTTTACTTAATAAATAACGATTTAAAAAAAAACTTTAATAAATTTAAAATATTTTAAATATATATTATTATTAAAAAAGTAAGCTAAATATTAGAACGATTTTATAAAAAAAATATCGATATAAGCTTTTTTTTCTAAAGAGTTAAAAATAAGCTTATTATTTTATATATAATAGAATTATAAAATACTTTAATAAAAGAAAAAAGAACTCTCTTTATATTAATTTATAAATATAATTAAGAGTAGTAATAATCTTTAAGAAATATATTACGGAAATATTTTAAAAAAAAAGTTATATAACCTTTTATATTATTAATAAGCTTCCTTTTCCTCTTTATTTAAAAAAAACGAAAACGAAAAACTTAACTATTATAACGTGGTTTATTACTAAGTCGGCTATATTACTAAATCGTCTACTTTTATTTTATTTTATCACTTTTATATAAATTAATATAACCTCAATGTTTTAAATTAATTAAAATTATTCTCTATTTAATTCGTTATTTAATTCTATATCTTTTTTATATATTCGCGTATTATAACTTATTTCGCCGTAGATATTATAGCGCTTTCTACCGGTCGCCTTCCGCTTTAACGAACCCCTCGTTCCGTATTTATTAGTTATTAAACGCTTCTTTTTTACCTTCTCGTTTTATAGCTTTTAAAAGTCTTATATAATAAGGGCTTCTCTAAGTTAAACGCGCGAGTTTTTAATTTTCTAGCGCTTAAAAAGTATTAAATTAACCTTTTATAAAGTGCGTATTTAATCTTTTATAAGAGTTATTTCATATATTATTATATATATAGTTTTCGTTACTTAGTTTATAATATTTAAAATTAATATCGGAGAGCTTTTTTAATAAGTAAAAACCTTACTTTTAATAAAAATAAAGTATTTAGTCGTTTATTAAAGGTTAGCCAGCGTTTAAAAGTTATAAGTATTAGCCGTCTCTAGACGCGACGAGCTAAGTATAAACGTTTAAAAACGTATAACGTATCTTATAAGCGAATATCCTATTTTTATAAATTTCTTCATAGCTTCAACCTTTTTTTATATTCTTTTACGTCCGAAAATGCTATAACTTTAAAAAGAGAGTAATATAATTTTAACGCTTTAAGCGCTCTAAGAAGACTTAATTTTTAACATACGAAAGGCTATATTAATTTATTACGTTTTATTAAAAACTTTATAGTATAAACGAAATAATTAATCTATATTACGCGAAATATTTACGAATTCTCGAAAGCTTTTAAATTTTAAAAAAAATACGATTATTTAATATATTATTAATTTAAATACGCGATCGTTTCTTTCTTAACTAAGTAATATAAAAGATATAGCGAATCGATTATTTAATTTACGCGATACGGGACGCGTTGGCGTTAATTAAGCCTTTAATTTTATACGATAATAACTAGACCTCCGGACGTATTTTAACTGACGAATTGATTATTAAAGAGTTTTTTATAAAGATCCCGACGCGTATCGCGCGTAATTTACCCTCGTATAGAATATAATTTATAAATACGGGATTTAAAAGGAGGATATTTATAACTTTAACGAGACCAGCTTTTTTATAAGTTAAATCTTATCCGAAATAATCGTAACCACCTCTGATCGACGCGGAAGGCTTAAGGTAATATAATAAAAGAACCGGGAATAGGTTATAATTATTTAAGGCGTCGGATTATATAGTTACGCCATCCCTCTGTATATTATTTTTATTAAGAAAACGCACCTTTTTTCTTAATATAAAAATAGTTTATTATTGAAGGACTAGGTGATCATAGTTACTAAAAATGGCTAGATTATGAATAAAAGAGGCGAGAACTAGATTTGATATTTTAATTAATATATTAGGTTTTATATAAAGGGTTGTTATTACTTTTTAGTTTTAAACGGCTATGAAAGCCACCACTCGATAACTTTCGAGCTCTACTATAAAAAAAACTCGATTATTATACTTTATATACCTTCTTATTCGTCGTATAAGTTTTAACCTATTAATATCGGTTATTTTTATATATTAAAAAAAGTATACGGGTAAGAAATTAAATATTTTATACGGGCGTATATTATTTATATTTTAAAAGAAAACTTCTTATTAGCGTTTTTAAAAGCGTTCTAAACGACTTTTACTATTTCGAATATATAAGAAGGCTTTTAAAAAACAGGATTCGTTTTATATAATCCGGAATATATTATTTCATAGTTAGATATAAAACTATATATTTTAATACCTCCGGGGACGTTTTCCGGCTTATTTATCCCTTAAGAATTAAAAATTTTAAATAACTTAATTAAAACTTAGTCTTAAATTAAATACGTTTAAAACCGTATTATATAATATTAAAATAACTTTTTAATATTTATTTTAATTAGTTTTAACTAGATCGTATAGGTTATAATATATATTATATACCGAGTTACTCTTTTAAAAAGTAAGAACGCGACACTTTAAAAAATAAATAAAATATTTAGCCGGCGCCGCCGTACGAAAAAGAAACGGCTATAAGATAAAAGATCACTTCATATATAAGCTAGAGGAGATTTATAATTTTAAAGGGACGTTAATAAATAGTTATAAGACGAATCGCGTCGGAAGAGTAGTTATACGAAAACGTTTAGGATACGCTTATAACGCTATAGAATCTACGGAGAGCCCGGGCATAATACGCGTACTTATTAGAATGATATAGAAGTATCTAGAAATAAGGATTCCGATTAATTTTAATATATTAAATACGTTATAATAAAATTAATTTATATTTTATTAAAAAAGGTATAAAAAAATAGGACATTCGTTTATATAAGATATTCGCTTATAGGATACGTTATTTAATTTATTAATTACTTCGTTTAAATAATAAAGTATTAAATTAAATGCGCTAAATTTAAATTTAATATTGTTTTTTATAAAAATAATAAAATATGCGGCTTTAAAAGCGATAAAGAATTTTAACTTTATAATATAGTTTTTATTAACGTTTTAATAACAAGAAAAGGCTAAAGAGGAGGCTCGTTAAGAAGCGGCGGCTAAGCCGGCCTAGAAGGTTGTTTTTATTTTTTCATCGGATTTTTCTTTTAATTAAAACGAGGTTTATTTTAACGTTTCGTTAAAACCGATTTTATTATCCGAGTTCGGGCTTATTCCGCCTCGAACGCCTCAAGTTTTTTAAAAAAAAAAACAATTTTAAAAATTTCTTAAGTTTTTAAATATTAATTTATAATAAATACCCTTTTTATATACAAAGTATTAAAGGCCTCGCTTTACTTTCCGTTTATTAATAATTCGCTCGACTTTATATTCGTATTAATTTATTTCGATTTTTAGCCGTATATTAATTAAGGTATTCTCGGCCGCTAGTTCGAGTAATAAAATATAAAATATAGGGTATGTCTATATTATTTTAAATAATAATAATCGGTAATTAGTTTTTAAAAAGAAATTCCGATTTTAAATAATCCGATTTTTTTTAAAGTTTAATTTCTTATTTAATCAATTAGTTTTAGTATTTCGGCGAAAGAGGTAAATTCTTTTTCCTTCGTTAAAAGTTGATCCTTTTAATTTTATTATAATACTATTTATAATTCTTTTAGTTTTTCGATTTATATAGTCGCGATATGTACTGGATTTTTTTTAAAAAGTTTCTTAATAATTTCTAGGTCGTACTCGTAGTTCGTTCGAAATAATAAAATATATATACACTTATTATCCGCGTTATTATAAATAAATTACGTTATAAGTAATAATTATACTTAATTATTTTATTTTAGTATTTTATTTATCCGCTCGGTTTATTAATTTATTTACGGGTAGTAAGCTATAGATAGTTTATATTTAACGCTAAGTTACGTTATAAATAACTTTTAAAACTTAGTGATAAATAGTTTATTTCGGTTATAAATAATCGTTTTAAATAATTCGTATTAATTAATGATCGTTCGGAAAAACGTATAAGCTAGGTCGCTAGTATCGCGAGATTCTTTATACGATAAGAAGTAAGTAAACTTTATAAATTTATCCGTAATTATTAAGATATTACTATAGATAACCTTAATTATAGTTTTTTTAAATAAGGGTAATTTAATTACGAAATTAAGTACGATTATTTTCTACGTTTTATTTAGCGGTAAAATTAGTTATAATTTTTTATATAATTAATATTAAGCGGGTTTAACCTTATTATAAACGTTATATTCGCCGATTATCTTAGTTATAATTAGCTTAAAGTCTTCGTAATCGAATTACCTAGTAATCCGTTTTTAAGTTTTAAATACTCCTTAGTATTTATGCGCGAGGTGTTTTTAAAACTCTTTAATAAAGTCCTTACGGTATTACTCGAGGATATAGATCTTATTTCGATAAAAAATAAAGCCTTCGCGGTCCTTAAAGTAATCATTAATATAATTAATAAAATCAAGGGTTCGATTAAGTTATTTAAACTTAATAACTTAGTTATTATTATATTAAACACGGTTTATAGCGTTTAGCTAACGTAACGGCGTAAAGTTACCGTTTTAGTCGTATCTTAAAATAGTTCGCGTTTTAAGTAAAACTTTGTTACGGCCGACGGTTGTCTCCCGTGCGGGGTAACGCTTATAGTATAGAATTGGACAGAAATGACTTGTCCAGTCATTTCCGAAGCTTTTGCTTTATGGCGCAGTGGTTAGTCCACACGCACTGTAATAAACTTCTTCTTAATAGTTTAGTTATTAGCTTAATATATCGGCGCGACCGTTCTCGTTATTTTTATAGTAGATTATAATAAGGTTAAATCCCTATAAGAATTCGAACTATTATATTTATTATCTATTTAACTTTTTAATAATAGTAAACGTTATAAGGTTTTTATAATTAATATAAGCCTTTATTAGTTTTACCGTCTCGCTTAAATAATATCTCTATTTTTCGCAAGCCTTAATAATAGTTATTAACTCTTTATTATAAATTTAATAATTAAGCTCTAATTTAATTAGCTTTTTAAAAATGAATACGATAAGGTGCGACTTTTTTTTATTATCGTCCCGTTATCTTAGTTACCCTCTGATCGCATGATTTAATATATTAGTTTTAATTTTAAAAGGTTCGTAGGGTTTATTACGCGAAGTATTAATTCGTTAAAGATACTTTCTTTTATAATATAAAAGGCTTCGGCTTTTTTTTTTCCCTTTATAAAAATAGTTTATCCTTTTTTATTAAGTTCGTTAAAAATGTCGATAACTTATTAAATGCGGGATAAAAGTCCGGTAGTAATTAACTAGTTTTAAAAAACATTTATCTTTTATAGCGCTTATAAGCGTGGGCTATTCTTTAATTATTAAAATTCTCGAAAGTTTTATTTAAATTTCTCCGAGGGATATTATATATTTTATAAATATAATTAATCGTTAATAGAATTCGCTTTTTGTAAGTAATTAATAAGTTAGCGTTTTATAGCTTTTAAAGTATTAACTTTATACATTATTTATCGCTTTTAAATTAAATTAAGATATTATCGAGGTATATTATAATAAACTTATTAAGGTATTTGCGTAAGATATAATTAATTATAGCTTAAAAGCTAGTTAACGCGTTAATTAAATTAAACGGTATAGCTTAGTATTTAAAATATTTATATTTAATACGAAACGCGGTTTTCTATTTTTTCCCTTTTTTAATACGGATTAGGTTATATATATTAAGAAAATTAAGTATTAAAAAAATCTTAGCGTATAGTAGCTTATTTCGTAGGTTACTAATTAAAGGAAGGGGGGTATCGGTTTTTAATAATAATTTTATTAAGCTTTTAATAATTAATATATATACGCCACTTAACTTTCTCGTCTTTAACTTTTTTTAGTACGAAAAGGATAAGGAAGCTTATTAGCGATATAAATAATTATATAACTTTTTTTTCGAGGTTTTTTATACTATTTTTTTAAAGCTTATTTATATTCCTAGTTAAGTTTATAAATTAATATAAAGGCAAGCTCTTTTCTTTTTTTAAAGGTATTTAGTAGTCTTATTATATATAAAGCGGTAAGCTTATTTTTAGCTTCTCGTTAAAAAAAGCTTCGAATTACCGGTAGTTTTTTAATATAATCGATATAATATTTAGCTTAAGCTTTTTAATAATAATATATACTTTAAATATCTTAAGTTTATTAAGAGGTTGCTTTTTAAACCGTTATTTATTAATAAAACCTTTTTTAATATATGTTATTAAAGTTAGCTTATTTATTAATTAATTTTAAAATTATTTACTTATAATTAAAGTATCTTTAAAATTATGTCGTATTTTACGACGTCCGTAACATTATACGTAATTCGTTTATAACGTTTTTTAATATCGATTAAAAAATTCACGACTTTTCTTTATCCTTTTTTATTTTCGTAGGTTATAAATCCTTTATTAACGGTTTTAAATCGGTATAAGGCGTTTTTTTATTCGAGCTCGAAGGAATTAATAATTCGTAGTGAAATATAGTTTTTTTCTGCTCCGCTATCGAGTACCGCTTTAATATAAACTCTTTTTACGTTTATTATTAATATAATATATTTAAAAATATTTTAATTATTAGTTATTTAATATAGGGACCTTTTTAAGTTCGCTTAGTATTAATTTTTTATATTCGACGGCGTTTATTTCCCGGCCGATATTTTTTTAAGTAGGTGATAAGCTTTTGTGATTTAGTATTATATCATTACTATTCTTTTTTTCTTTTTCGGTGTGGTGTTACTTGGTACGCCAATAGAGGTGTTTTTATACCTTTCCCTGTATAAAGTATTAGCTTTAATACTTGGAATTCGGGTTTATTAAGTAGCTTAAAGGTTTATTAAGTTCGTTGAGGTTCAGGGCTATTTAACTAGTTTTTAATTATAATAAAAGGGTTTTTTTATCGGTTATATACTCGTATATTTTAAAAATGTTAAGTACTTTTTTTTAAACGTTTATAAGCTCGCGATTTTTTAAGCGTATTTATAGTATTAGTTCTCGAGATACTTTTTTTTATCCCGTTTTTTTAAGTAGTATTATTATAACTATTAAAAGTTTTTTTATATTAATAAATACGCTCGTCGTTTATCCGGTATAAATGTTCGAATCTTTTTAGTATTATCGTTAAGGTATAAGTACGAAATTAGTTATTTACTAATCCGTCGAGGAAATTATCTATTCTCGAGTTTCTTCGCGAGGTGTTTAATATAGGCGTCGTATATATATAATATTTATAAGAGGGTAAAGTATATATCGTTCGTAGGCGAGATATAAAAGTCGTCGTTTACGGTGTAATTTTTATTAACCCTTTAATCGAATCTTGCCGTCATGAGTACTTAGCGTAGTATTACGATCGGCGGGTTAGTCCCCCCGCGGGGTAGCACTTAAGGCGTAGAATTGAACAGAAATGACCGTCTAGTTATTTCCGAAGCTTTTGCTTCGTAGCGCAGTGGTTAGTCTAAACGCACTGTAACACGTAGGTATCTTAAGTCCCGGTAAGGAATACCCGGGATAGCTAACCATTCGTCGATCCGTAAGTTTCGAGGCTGAACAATTTCGTTTACGAGCTCGTTTATTAGTATATTTACTAGCCGTTCGTAACTTATAGGTTACTCCTATTAATTAGTCGTGCCTTCGCTATCGCTAAGGTCGTTATACGTCGAGGTAATTTCTTTACGTATTATTACGACGCTCTAATTACGACTTTCCTTAGTTGCGGGGGCTTTAAGGAACTATTTAGTTCCTTCTTTATCCGCTAGGTATATAGTGTACCTATCTTCGTAATAAGCTATCTAGGATAAGTTGCAGTAACTAGTCGTGGCGCTATTTCCTTTAATAGTTGCTATAGGGGTGCCTTCGGCTCGAGTAGTGTTAACATATTATTTTTCGAGGACTTTTCGAAAATCCTTTTTTAAAGATTAATATTTTAAGGCGTAATACCTTTAATAGTTATAATAAGTAACGTTATTTTTTCTATTATATTTAAAAACGTCGAGGTTTATAAGTCTATAATAATAGTTATACGCCGTGATGTTTTTCGACGCCGTGTTATCGTAGTGACGTGGTCGTCTCGTGTTAGCTTAGATTCGATTAGTTTATCGTTATTGCCCGCCTTGCTTCTCGCGGCGTTACTCGTATATACGAGTATAAATTTTAATAGTAAGCTTTATATATAAAAAGAAATTATTAAAGGTATTAAGCCGGTTAAGTTTATCCTTAACGTTTTTTTAATCCGCGGTAATATATTATAGTTTTCGTACGGTTAATATAATTTAATCGAGCTATAATACGTCGGAATTCGACGGTATAAGAGGCGGTTAATCATTTTTATTTAAGAGTTTCGAGTTCTCTTTCCGCTTATCGCTTTTTATTAGGTTTTTAAAAGAGTGATTTAAAGGCTTATTCGAAACTATTATAGCTTTTAAAAATCTATTAAGCCTTTGTGCGGCATAGTTTAATTTATTAATCGTTTTTTACAAGTTCGTTTAAATAGGGTTCGAACTAAGCGAGCGCCTTATTTTTAAAGAACGAGGTAATGTGGACGACTAGCTAGGTAACGTTTTAGAACGTTTTTTATAAAATCGTTAATAAGTTTAAACTTAAATAAAAAAGCTTTAAAAGTTTTTACTTATTTCGTTAAATAATATTAATATATTAATCTTTATATTTTTTTAAATATAATAAAGGTTTAAATAATATTAATAGCTATATAAAAAAGACGTACATTTTTATATAACTTATTAATATCGTGAGGTATTTATTCTAAGGTATCTTTAATTAAGAGCTCGTTACGCTCTTTTTTAAGTTTAGCGTAGTGGTGCTAGTAATTAGACTTCTTTTACTCGAGTTCTTTAATTCGTTTAGCCAGCGCTTACGGCTTAAGGTCATCGTTGCTATCGTTGTTATTAACCTCTATAGCAGGGTCTCACTAAGCGGTACTAGGGGTAGCGATAGGAATATTTCCTTATCGGACGGTGTTATTAAGGCTAGGTGTAGACATAATTCTTATAAGGCTATTAGTTAAAGGTTTAAATAATAATTTATAAAAATAAAAGTGATTAAAATATAACGAACGTTATCTAGGTTTTAAAAAAACTTAATAAAATATATTTAAGTTTATATTAATAATATAAGAGATTATTTAAATATATAATAAAAGAAACGCCTTACTAATATTATAAATAATAGTATTTAATTTATAAAGTAATAATAAAGGTGGTTTAATAAAAGGATTTATATAATAAAATCGTTAAAACTATTTACTTTATTAATAAGTTAGATTAATATTTAAATTAATTATTAAAATAAAAAATATTTATATTAAATATATAAAGAATATTTATCGTTATATATCTCGTTTCTCTTTTATTAATATCTTTAATTCCTAGGGATTTTAAGGGTCTCGCGAGATCTCGAGAGGTATTAACTTTTTAATTATTTTATCTTTACGTAACTTAAATTAATTATCCGTTTAATTCGTATAGTCTTAGCTTACTTAAGCTTAGCTATCCGGTTTTAATTATCTAGGCCTAGTTATTTAGTTTATTTTAATCGCCTAGTATTATTATTATTATTCTACCCCGTGCTTTTTCTATATTAATTATTATTACGTTCTTAACGAGTTAGTTTATTATTATTAATAAATTATAAATATTAACTAAGTAGGGTTAGCTTATTCTAAGTCTTGTATATATTCTGAGGCATTATAAAGCCTTGTTAAAAGTAAGTCTAGGTCGTATAGTTAAGCTAGGTTATAATAAAGTAATACCTTTTACTTTTAATTAATAAATTATAAAATAAATTATTATATATTAATATTTATATAGTATTTAACCTCTTTAATATATATAACTTAATTAGTATTAAAAGAACTACGTTTTATATTAAATATAAATATTTTAAATATTAAAGTATATTATTTAATTAAATTAACGTATTAACTAGTTTTTAAATTATAATTAAATATATTTCACGCGAATACTTTAATATATTTATTATAATATATTTTAAGGATATTTTAATTTACTTTAAAAATAAAAAGTAATATTAGAAATATATAAAACTAATATTTTAAAAGCTAAAAAATATAAATCTATTAATTAAAGAGTAGCTTACGTTTATAAGCGCTATAAAGGTTAACACTTTTTTAAAATTAATTAATTATTATCGAATTTTTATTTTATAACGAACGCTATTTAAGTTTTAAAAGAAACTTAATAAAACGTATTTAAGTTTATATTAATAATATTAAAGAGTATTTAAACGTATTATTAAAAAAACGCTTTATTAATATAATAAGTAATAATATTACTTTATAACGTAATAATAAAAGTAGTTAAATAAAGATATTTATATAATAATAAGTTGAATTAATATTTAAATTAATTATTAAAGAGTATTAATATAAATTATATTAAAAAGGTTATTATTATATATTTAACTTCTTTTTTATTAATTTCTTTATTATTTAATTAAGTAATACTAAGCTTACTTAATATTATTTCGCTAAGTTACGTTTTATTTTAATATTATATAACCCTTTATTAATTATTTAACTTTATTTATTTATTTTATATTAAATAATCTAAATCGTAGTTTATTATTATAATATTAATTACTATAATAATAATAATATAATATAATAAGGCTTATTATTATAAATAGGTTTATAAACGTTAATTCTTAAGGTAATTTTTTATATTAAATTCTCTACGCGCCTTAACGTATTATAAGGCCGGATTAAAAGTAGGTTTAATTATATATTTAAATTAAGTTAAAATACTATCCCTTTTCTTTTATTTATTTCATTTTTAAAGTAATTAATTATTATAAGTATTAAATATATACCGTTATATTAAGTTTTTATAATTTTTTTTTAAATATATATTTATTATAGTATTTAATTGTATTAAAAAATCTCGATTTAAAGCTAAAAGTTTTACAGCGCGCCGTTATAATTTTTTTTTTAACGATTTAAGTTTCTAAGTTATATTATATTCTCCTTATATTTATAAAAGTAATATAATACGTAATAATAAAAAACGTCGCGAAGTATTAAAAATATATTCGTATTAATTAAGTTTATAATAAGTTAAGCGTTCCCTTTAATTTTTATAACGAATTTAAAAGAAGTATTATCGCTTAAAAGGCGAAAAGGCTTTAATTAAAAAGCGGTTATTTAAATTATAAAAACTTTGTTAAAAAGAAATAAACGAGGTTATTATTCGTTAAATTCGTTTATAAAATTAAAAAGAGATAGCTTGTTTTTAAAACGTAAAGTTAATATAATATAGCCTTCGTTTTTAAAACGCATTAAAAAATAAAAGCGTTAAGAATTTAAAGTCGCGATAGTCGTTTAAATAAACGAGGGCTTCGGCGTGGTAGATTAAAATATTATAAACTTTGTTTTCTTTTCGAATCTTCTCGATTTACCGGTTATTATGCTTTAAATATTTAAAGGGCCTCGCCGGCGTTTTTTAAGTATTTTTTAATAAGTAGTTATTTTATTTAACGAGATATTTTTATACTTATTCGATTTATTTTTTATTATAAATTATTTCCACTATTTATTATATATCGATTTTCGCGTTTTTATAAGCTAATTTTAATAATAAAAGATAAAATATAAATTAAATACGTATTATTTTAAATAATAATAATAATAGTTAAAAATTAGTTATTAAAATTATTTTTATAATTTTAAATAATTCCATTTTTTAAAATCTAGATTTTCGCTTAATCGTTTAGTTTTAATATTTTATTATAAAAATTTAAACGTTTTATTTTTTTAAACTTTAGTCCCTTTAATTTTATTTAATTAATATATTTCTTTATTAGTTCTAAATAAAAATCAAGTTTTTTATAAAGTAATTTAAAATTCTTTTAATTTATTAATTTATATAGTCGCGATTTATATTAACTCTTTTTTAAAAGCTTTTTAATAATTTTTAAATTATACCGATAATTTATTTAAAATAATAAAATACGCGTAGTTTTATTATTCGCATTATTATATATTATAAATAATAATAAAACTTAGCACTTTACTTATAATTAATATAATAATATAAGTTTAATTTATTTATTTAACTTATTAATTCGTTTAAAGTTAATAAACTATAAGTACTTTATATTTAATACCGAGTTACGTTAATAGCGATATTTAAATTATAATAAGAAATAATTTAATTTAATTAAAAATAATACTATCACGACCTGACTTAACAGTACGGCCGGTACTCACCCCTAGAGCGAAACTATAATAACTCGAAGCGTTTCCGAGGTTTTAAGCGCGACTCGACCCCGCCGGTTAACGCGTACAGCCCTACTTATAATAATAGCCCTACTTATAATAATAAAACTTATTATATTATTAATTAATTATTAAAATTAATATTATAATTATACTTAATATTTAATATAAATATCGTGTAATAGTACTTTCGTAATAAATTTAGTTAAATAATATAAATAAAGATAATATATAAGCGTTAATTAAAATAAAGAGAAGTTACGTAACGGATTTCGAGATTTTAACGAGATTTAAAAATTCAGCTCGACGAGATCTCGCGAAATCCGCTAGATCTTTAAATTAATAAAAAAAAACGAGATATATAATAATAAATATTCTTTATATACTTTATTACTTTATATACTTTATATATTTAATATATTTACTTTTAATTTTAATAAATAATTTAAATATTAATTTAATATATTAATAAAATAAATTCTTTTAATAATTTTATTATATAAATATTTTTATTTAAACATTTTTATTATTAGGCTATAACTTTAAATATTATTATTTATTATATTAATAAAGAATCTTTTTTATTATACGTTTAAATATTTTTTCGTATTATTAATATAAATATAAATATATCTTATAATATTTTTTTAAAACTTTTTTTAATAGAGAGAATTTAATAATAATAAAGTTAATTACGATTATTTTCTACGCTTTATTTAATAATAAAATTAGGTATAGTTTTTTATATAACCGGTATTTAATAACTTTAGTTTTATTATAAAAGTTATATTTATTAATTACTTTAATTATAATTAGTTTAAGGTTTTTATAATTAAATTATTTAATAATTTATTTTAAAGTTTTAAATAAGTTTTAATATTTATACGCGGGGTGTTTATAAAATTCTAAAATAAATTCGTTTTAATATTATTTAAAGATATAAATCTTATTATAATAATAGATAAAACCGTATTTTATATAAGTACTTTCGTATTTAATTAATAAAATTATATTTAATAAATAATTTAAATATATCGTAATAATATTTAGTTTTCGTTTTAATTTTATATTAAAATAATTATAGTCTTTAATAAAACTTTCTCTTAATAATCGAGTTATTAGCTTAATACGTTAACGAGATTATTTAATTACTTATTTAATAAATAATAATAAGGTTAAAACTAAAAAAGTATTTAAATTATTATATTTATTATTTATTTAATTTTTAATAATAATAAATGCCGTAAGGTTTTTATAATTAATATAAACCTTTATTAGTTTTAATATTTTATAGAAATAATATCTTTATTTTTTATAAGTTTTAAAAATAATCAATATAATTTATTAATAAATCGATTACATTATTATATTAGCCACGTATTTTACTTTTAATTACTTTTATATAAATTAAACTAATTTTAAAGCTTTAAATTAATTAAAACTATTCTTTATTTAATTCGTTACTTTATTATATAAGAATTCTAAAAGCTATAAAACGAGAAGATAAAAAAGAAGCGATTAGCGACTAATAAAAGCGGAATACATTAAAACGAAGGGCGATTAATAAAAACCACTATAATATATAAAAAGGATATGAAATTAAGTAACGAATTAAATAGAGAACAATTTTAATTAATTTAAAGCTTTAAAATTAATTTAATTATTATAAAAGGAATAAAATATAAAATAAGTTCTTTTTTATATATTATAATTTATTTCGCTATAAATATTATAGTGGTTTTTATTAATCGCCCTTTGTTTTAACGAACCCTTTATTCCGCTTTTATTAGTCGCTAATCGCTTCTTTTTTATCTTCTCGTTTTATAGCTTTTAGAATTCTTATATAATAAAGACTCTTTTAAGTTAAACGAGATATTTTTTAACTTTTTAACACTTAAAGAATTTAAATTAACCTTTTATAAAGTATATATTAAATTTATTATTAAGGTTATTTTATATATTATTATATATATATTTTTTATATTATTTATATTATAATATTTAAAATAAATATTAAAGAGCTTTTTTAATAAATAAAAACCTTATTTTTAATAAAAGTAAAGTATTAAATTATTTATTAAAAATAAAACGACGTTTAAAACTTATAAATATTAGCCGTTTTTAAACGCGATAAGTTAAGTATAAGCGTTTAAAAACATATATCTAATTTATTAATTATTCTATTTAAAGAGTAAAGTATTAAACTAGATATATTAAATTAAAATTTAATACTATTTTTTATAAAAATAATAGAATACGTGGCTTTAAAAGCGATAAAGAATTCTAATTTCGTAATATAATTTATAAATACTTTAATAAATAATTCGAAATTTTTTCTAAATAAATACGTTTTAATAGCGAATAGAGTATTATATTTAAAAGTTAGAGTAAGTAAAAAAAGTAAGGAGGTATATTAAGCGTAATAATGCTATTAGTTTAACTATTTAATTATTTAATAAATTATATTTACGACATTAGTTTACGAAGTAATATTAGTTTTAAATAATTAATAATAGTAAAATATATTAACTTTATATTACGATCGGCGGGTTGGTCCCCCGCGGGGTAGCACTTAGGGCGTAGAATTAGACAGAAATGACCGTCTAGTCATTTCCGAAACTTTTGCTTTATAGCGCAGTGGTTAGTCTAAACGCACTGTAACACGTTATTAATTAATATATTTAATAGCCGTTAATTATTCCTAATTATTAAATTAGATCGATTTCGTTTTTTTATAATAATCGGCGCGTATTATAACGAGTATTAACTCGATTATATTTATTATAAAGCCGGTTTCGTTAAAATTTTATATATTTTCGTTTAAAATATCATATTAATTTTAATATTCGCGATTAGCTTAAACTAACCGAAAATAATATTATATCTTTATAAAAAGCCCTTTAATAATCGTATTAACAGTTTATTCGAGTTTTAAAGTCTAGGTTACGGTTAATAAAGCGTTTAATTTAATATTTATCGACGCGGTCGCCGCTACTTAACTTAAAAAAAACTACTATATCTCTTATAATATTAATATTAAGAAATATTCCTTAAATATTTAAATTAATTATATAATTACAAAGTACCTCTTTTTTTAATTAGATCTAATTTATATTATAGATATTAGATTTCGCGTCGAGGTTCGATACCGCGGAGTCGGTCGCTTAGAGTAGCTCTTTAGCTAATTTGATTCCGACCTTCTCGTATCGCTTAAATTATTAAAATAATACGATCTTTTTTCGATTAAATCGGTATTATAATTATAAAAATATTACGTATTAAAGTTTAATTATATAAGTTAAAAAAAAGAGTGGCCGACTTAATAGTATAATTAATTTAATAATAAACCACGTTAATGAATTAAATAACAAGTGATTTTAATTAATTTAAAGCGTTATAATTAAATTATTTTATATTAAAGTATTAAAATATAATAAAAGTAAACTATTTAATAATAAACTATATTATTAAATTAATACGAATAATATTTTATAAAACAAGTTTTAATTTATAAATAAAAGGTTTGAAATTAATAATTTTAATAAAATAATTATTCTTTTAATTAAAAATAATAAAAACCTTATTTAATATTCTTTTAAAAAATTAAATATATAAATAAATAATTATAAGAAAAAGATTAATTAATTATATTTTTAAGTATAATACTTTATTTATATATAATTATTTTATTTAATATCTTTTAAATAATAATAATAATAATCATTTTATTTTAATTAATTAAGCTTTTAAATTAAATAAATTAAAAATTAAACTAATTTTTTTTAATTATAGCTTTATATTATTATTAATAAAGGTTATTATTATAACCTAGCTTAATTATACGAATAAACTTACTTTAAATATAGCTTTATAATAATTTAAAGCGTATATAAAACTTAATATAAAAAACTACCCCGTAAGATAATACTTATAAACTCGCACCGCTATTAATATAATAATTAATACTATAATATCGTACTATATTTAAAGGCGACTTAATATAAAATAAATAGTATAAAATAAATAAATAAAGCTAAATAATTAATAAAAGGATTACGTAATAATAAAATAAAACGTAGTTTAATAAAGTAATATCGAGTAATTTAGTATATTAATAAAGTAAACCGCTTTAATAATTCTACTATATAAATATTTTTACTTAACTACTTTTATTACTATATTATAAACTAAAATATTATTACTTATTATATTAATAAAGCGTTCTCTTTATTACATGTTTAAATACTTTTTTATTTTATTAATATAAACTTAAGTATATTTTATTAAGTTTCTTTTAAAACCTTAATAACGTTTATTATAATTATAGATATTACTTAAATTAATAGTATTATAATTTTATATTTTAAAAAATAAAATTTAACTTTTAAAATATTACTAGTATTAATTTAATTTAAAACTAATTAAATATATTATTTAAAATTTATAAAGTTATTATAAAAGGGTATTTAATATTTATTAAGATTAATAATAAAGATATAAGTTTTTTAAAAAAAATAAAAAAAGTTTAATACTTTTATAAAAATTAATAATTATATATTAAATTATATAAGTTTTAATTTTTTTTAAAAAAGAACTTAAATTAATTATTAAATAGCTTTTTTAATAATAATTAAATTAAAATAAGTATTAGAAGATATTTTTATTTAAATTAAAAAGCTTTTTAAAAAAAGCGTGTTTAATATTTTTATAAATAATTATAACTTTTAAAGCGTATATAATATATTAAAGTTTAAAGATAATAAATGCTAAATATTATAATAAATTTATTAATTTTATTAAGTTTAATATTCTTTTGAAATTTTAATTTATAATAAATCTTTTAATAAAACTTATTATATTATAAAAATCATTTTTATTTAAATTATATTTTATCTTCTTAATATTATTACATTTAATATATATTTTAACATTTTAACCTTTTATTTTATATATATATATATAAATATAAACATCTTTTAATTTTACTTACCCCCTTAGCGCCTTTACCACTGCTAGTGCTATGCCCGGCCCCACATGCTGTGCCGCCCTCACCTCCTTTCGTTTCCCTCCTAGGAGCTGGCCCTCTCCTGCAACATTAACTATCAAGCCATCCAGCGCTGTGCGCAGAGCTTCAGTTCGTCCTTCTTCATATTCCTCAGCTACTGCATCCACACAAACTCCCCAAACCGCGATTCCATCATGAAGGGCGAAGTGAGTTACCCCAAACATAGCACGTTAATGACGCCTGAAGCAAAGCAATGCTGCTCTGCTCGTGCCAGGCTGGGCTGCTGCTAGCTTTACCGCTTGCTGTTATCACCGACGAAAAAAACCGGCACGCGTTGAAGCAAGACATGACCCGAACCTGAGACGGGTTGAAACCAACCTGTCTTACAACCCGGTTGTTTCTTCAATGTTATTGACTTTTGCTTCACCTTCAGATCCTCCATCTTCACCTCGGCCAGGCTGGTACTCAGCTGGGCAACAGCGCCTGGGAGCTGTAAGTCACCTCACCGCCTTCTCGGAACAGACGCACGTGCTGATGCTGATTTGCACGACAGCTACCTTCTCGAACATGGCCTAGGCATGGATGGCCGACCGGATCCTAACGCCAAGGACATCGTCGAGGGCGGTTCATACGAGACCTTCTTCACCGAGACGAGCAATGGCAAATACGTGCCTCGGTCCCTCTTCGTCGACTTGGACCCTTCGCCCATTGACGAGATCCGCACCGGCGAATACCGAACACTCTTCCACCCCGAGCTGCTAATCAGCGGCAAGGAAGATGCTGCCAACAACTACGCCCGTGGCCACTACACCATTGGAAAGGAGATGGTCGAGAGTGTTATTGATCGCATCCGACGTGTCGCCGATAACTGCAACTCGCTGCAAGGCTTCCTTATCTTCCACTCCTTTGGTGGTGGTACCGGCTCGGGTTTTGGTGCCCTCCTCCTTGAGCGTCTCTCCACCGAGTATGGCAAGAAGTGCAAGCTCGAGTTCGCCGTCTACCCCGCCCCGCGTGTCTCGACCGCTGTCGTCGAGCCTTACAACGCCGTTCTCTCTACGCACAGCACCATTGAGAACTCGGACTGCACCTTCCTTGTCGACAACGAGGCTGTCTACGATATCTGCAGACGCAACCTGGGTGTCCAGCGTCCTGACTACCAGCACCTGAACCGTCTGATTGCTCAGGTCGTCAGCTCCATCACCTCGTCTCTCCGGTTCGATGGTGCCCTCAACGTCGACTTGAACGAGTTCCAGACCAACCTTGTCCCCTACCCCCGCATTCACTACCCCCTCATCAGCTATGCTCCTGTCGTATCAGCGGCCAAGAGTGCCCACGAGAGCTTCAAGGTCCACGACCTGACCTTCCAGTGTAAGTAAACTCCCGAGCCGATCCCGGATGGATGCCTTTTGCTAAACATGGCCATGCAGGCTTTGAGCCCAACAACCAGATGGTGGTGTGTGATCCTCGCAATGGCAAGTACATGGCTGTTGCTCTGCTGTACAGAGGAGACGTGGTTCCGCGCGACTGCAGCGCTGCAATTAGCGCTTTGAAGGCCAAGGCTTCGTTCAACCTGGTTGAGTGGTGCCCCACTGGCTTCAAGCTCGGCATCAACTTCCAGAAGCCTATCTCGGTTCCCACCTCAGGCCCCGAGGATGCTGGTTTGGCCTCTGTCGACCGCTCCGTCTCGATGTTGTCCAACACGACTGCCATTGCCGAGGCCTGGTCCCGCCTTGACCATAAGTTCGACCTCATGTACAGCAAACGTGCCTTCGTGCACTGGTACGTTGGCGAGGGCATGGAGGAGGGCGAGTTCTCCGAGGCTCGTGAGGACCTGGCGGCCCTGGAGAAGGATTACGAGGAGGTTGCTGCTGACAGCTTCGAGCCGGACGAGGGCGAGGCGGAGTACTAGATCGGGTACTAGAGGCGGGTGCCACAACTGGCGTACGTATCTATCTTTGTTTAATACCCCGGCGGTTTGTCATTTAGCCGACGTTGCACATTTAACAGCTTGGACAGTAGTTGCAGCAGCGGCACTGCCGGTTTGCGAGAATGTTGTACTTCTGAAACTCCTCAGCTCGGAATCCATTCTGATGCTCCTGAGCCTTTTTGGTAGTTATATGACCAAGACATCTTGTAAGAGAGGGCTATCAGCCTGCTGCTCGGCGCCTTGTAAATGTTTCTGCCTGTTCAAATAGATTGAGTATCCCTTCTGTAACCTTTTAACTCGTGTCAACCTCGGAAGGGCCAAAGATTACGCCTTGCTTACATGGCTCTTAAATAGCTGTGAGTGATGTGAAGTAAGCGTTGAGGGGGGCTACTGCCTGCCAATGTAAAAGCTTGTATGAATTGTGGTTCATGCTCATCCATGGCCGTGTGAAAATTACTCATTATTGTCATCTCTAGGAAGCACCTTTTACATATCACGGAACGGGCAATACGTGAATCCACCTCACCAGAAGGTCTAGTAGTTTGGTATCGTGGGTTGATGGAAACAGACGAATATGGGGGAATTATGTATTTGGTAGTTTTGAGACATCCAGCGCCTCACCGGGCGGAAGGTTTACCACTGCCCTTTTCCCGCCATTCTGCAGCTCGTTTAGCACCCCGTCCAGGCTTGGCAGTTGCCACCGACTTCTTGTTTTTGTTCCCTTTGCCCTTGCCTAGCTTGAGGTCTCTGGGTTTCCCATCCTTGGCACTCGCCCGACGGCCCTCGAAGACTATTTGTTCCGGTGTTTTAATGGTGTTCAGCGTGTTTGCATTGCTGCCAGTTGCCGGACCGTCATCTCTCGATTTCCGTTTGTCCCCTCTGATCTCACGTTGTTGCCTTGCGGCCCCCGCACGACCAAGCAATCTTCCTGCTCTGCCGGCAAGTGACTGCTGCTCAGGCGTTGCCTTGAACTTATACTTGGTACTTTTCGGCCCTTGTGAGCTGCCCTTGCTGGCCTCTGATGCCATGGCCCCTGCCTTGAGCTTCGTGGACCTCTCTAGGTTCAAGGCTGTTTTGCGTGGATCCTTTGCGCGACTGACGCGCAAGGTGCGTGGCAACATGGGCGGAAATTTCTTGCCTTCTAGTAAGAGAGCGGCTTCCACATGATTCCCGTCGTAGAATTGGACATAGGCAAATCCCTTTCCGACACGGGTTTTAGGATCACGGGGCACACGAACACTCTCAACTTTGCCAGCCGCCTTTTCGAAGACACGCCACAGACCCTCTTCGATATCCGCCGGAACCTTGCTTCGCTTTTTGGTAACCGTCTCCCCTTCGGCGTTGGTTTCAACTATGGTTTCGTCGTCTACGAATCCTAAGTTGCCAACAAAGACGCAGCGGCGGTGATCCACGGGAGTGGGATGTGCCACGCTGTCCACTCGAAGATGGCGATCGAGAATGACTGAGCCATTAAGGGCTTTCAATACGGTCCGAGCCGCCAACAGAGTGCTATACACGACATACGCATTCGTGGACTTGGTGGTTGATGACATAAGGGACTTAGTAATGAAAGCGGCGCGCTTAGGGATGCTACCGGCACCAAAAGCGGTCGACCTGAAGCGAAGGGACTCGATCTTATGAGGCCCGGTTGATTGATCAAGAGTAGATAGCGAGGAACCGAGGTGGGAAAGGAGCTGCTTCTTGGCTTTGGTAGAGTTGATGGCCTCGGCAGACACGTTGCCAAGGAACAGAGTGCGGTTCGCTTTGTCGATCTCGGAAGCATCGCCATCATCAGCATTCCGAAGAGACTCGTGAACGATGGGAATGTCGTCTTCGACATCCTCGTCATCCAATACCTTTTCAGGAGCTTGGTCAGTCACAGCCTGACCAGATTCACCCTTACGCCGTTTATCGCCGTGGCTCTTCTCGTCTTCCTCGCTAACCAGCTTGCTCATGTACTTGGATTCGAGATCGTCGTGTATGTCCTTACGCTTGCGCTTGCGATCCTTTTTGCCAAGATCTGAAGTTGCTGCGCCTGGAGATGGATTCGCCACACCCTCTGGCTCTGCGCCTGAGACATTCTTATCTTCGCTGCCATCGTTGAGCTCGTCATCTGTAGCCACGCTATCTTCTTCTTCGGAGTCGAGTTCGCTTAGTGACTCGTCGTCACCGCTTGGAGGGTTGTCGGCGCCGCCTTGTTGATCGGCTTTGGGCCCTTTTGCGGGCAACAACGTCTTGTAGCGGCTGGGCGGTGGTACCTTCACAGGACCAGACTTTAGATGTAATTAGCAGATGGGGCGAGTCAGGTCAGTGGATTGCTTACACTGCTTGCGAAAAGAGCGTCGAGGGCTGGGTCAAGGCGTTCTTTGGAGGCCGCAAGTGTGGCTCTCCTCCTACGATTGCGTTAGTAAACGAAGCCATGCTTAAAGGGGAGACGCAGTAACGTACGAAAGTCCCATATTGTGCAACAAGTCGCTGTAAGGCGACTTTGCTATGCTGCAAACGGACGCGAGGTTGGGCGAATTGGCTAGATCGTAGAAGTGAATGCCTACTTGCTACTTGCCTGCGATCCTGTCCGTTCAATAGCCAAAAAAAAAGTTAAGAGAGGTATCTAATCGAGCGGGACTCGCTATCGATAAGCATGACCTAAACTGCACGATGGCTCTTGGTCCACATGCAGTTATCAGATGTAAGAGAGGTACATGTATATAGGTAGGCAGGCAGGTACTTGACCACTGACCTACCACCGAAAAGTACGCGCACCCAACCACCAATCAGGTGCAACCATTCGCTCATTCATTGGTACATACTCTTACTGTAGAGGTAAACCGACTGCAGGTGTTATCATCCTTGCTTTTTCCCATGGGCGCAACTGGCTGCTGCTGCTGCTATCCACCAACAGAGCACCCTCGATACTCTACCACCACCGTAACAACAATCACCTTCTTCCTTTCCCATTGAGGTGCCTCGCTGCATTTCTGCCAGGCCTCATCTTCCCGCACGTCCTATGGGCCCCGCCATCTTGTCTTGTTGACTTCAACTTGAGTACTTACATGAACGACGAGTCGCACGCACCCAAAGCCTCTGAACAGCGCGTCGTCCACTCTTTGCGACTCCTCCTTCCGCAGTGTCTTCTTGTTGTATCTGTCCTGCGCTCTCCTGCCGACTCGACTTGAACAAAAGGTTCGCTGTCGCAATGACGACTGGGGGCACGGCACCGCCACCTCCCCTGACCATCCCACCTCCTCCCATCGAGCCACTCTCAGAGGACGGGTCCAGCCCTTTGAGCGACGTCGAAGACAAAGACGATGAACATAACGGCTTGAACCTCTTGGCTCAACACCAAGAGAAAAGACACGATACTGTCGAGGACGACGCCCACCTTTCGGATGGCGATCTTTCAGAAGCAAACGACACCGAGGCCGAAACAGAGCGCCTTTACGACACGCCACACACAGCGACGCACCATAGAGACCTGGTCTTAAAGCAAAATGCAGGCGATCACGGCTTTGAACACACACCGACCAAGCTACGAAAAACTACAGCAGCTCACCCCGAACCGGACATGGAAGACGATGACATACTCTCCGAGAGATCTATCAACTCGAGCCCTCCACCCCCGGCAGCGCACAGTCCTTCCCCGCCTGCTATCGAGAAATTACCGTCACCTACCTTAGATATACTCGCTGAAGCTGCCGCCAACCAGGAAGCCGAGGGTCGAAAGAGAAAGCGCCCGTCCTTGCATGCCGCACAGGTTGACGATGCCCCGCCCGTCAAGCTTGCTGTCCCTGCTCAAGCCGAGCAAGCGAAAGACTCTGATGGGGATGTGACTATGGCCGACGAAGAGGACGCTCGATTTCACTCCAACAGCAGGGAACAATCTGCCGATGAAACCCTCGATGCGGTCAACCCCACCGTGTACAATTGCGAGGACGAGCGTGTTGTTGGGCCTGACGAGAGTGAAGCTCGGGATCAGAAAGCGGACGAACCCACATACCGTAAACAAACGCGCAGCGGCGCCAGGCGTCAAAGAGGTGCCGTGGACCCCGAGAAGCGTATCAGGCAGGAAGGGTCGGCCGAAGACACGGGTTCAGGTGTCGCTGCAGCTGAGGACGACGGGACACGGACCGGTGAAGACGACCGGCATCTTGAAGCAGATGCTGATGAGGCCGAGGCTGCACATAAAAACGAAGAAGAACGTAAGACAACCTTAACGGCTCATCTTATGGCGCTGTCTGGACTAACGATAGCAATAGTCGAGCGTAAAAGAACAGCTTATGATCAGCTGACCAGCATCGAGAAGAGGTTTGCTACATTCCGAGAAAGGTATGTTCCGTGGTACTCACCACGCCGTGCCAATCTTCAAATTGCTAATCCACAGTTGCAGGCTGTACGAAGAAAGGCTTGAACAACTGAACCGCGAAGAAGCTATGCTCCGCGCGGACAATCCCACACACCCGGAATACCTCGCTATGATGCAGTGTATTGACTCGAGGCGGGACGAAAAGCTTCGCATCGCAGAGAAAGAGCTCGAGCTGCACCTTGAATCCTTGGGCCGATGGGCAGTTGCCCGGCGCGCTCAGATTCATTCCCAGTTTTACCAAGACGTTCGGGAAGCGCGCGAAAGGACAATGGCGGAGCTTGGCCAGCATTGGTACGCGATACAGCACGAGCGCCGAAAACACGCCAACAACGTACCCGACTTCGGCCTTCGCTATCCGACAAACCAGGCCCAACGTGTCCGTAATGCTCTATCATACAACAAGGAAGTTTCGATACTGTCAGGGGTAGCCAAGTACGAAGGCATGCCAGCTGCTCCAGACATGAGCGGCGCATCCATGCAGGAGATGGAGGATGATTTCGACGCCATGAACGTGAGTGTGAGCCCGGAGTGATCGGCACTGCGAATGACTTTGCTGAAAATATGTAGCGTGGGAGACAGCCGGCGCCTCTGCCCCAACAGGTACCGCGTCCTGCATACGTGGATTATGGAAGCGTCTCCTTTGGACACGGGCTTGGCGCCGCTGGTCAACAGTTCTTGGAGCAAACCGCCTGGGCCAATCCGAACCATCCGTCCAATGCGCACCTCCTCCAACGGCAGCACCCAGCACACCATGACTCACGAAGGCGAAGCCCCCTTCCTGACGGCTCAAATGCCTGCCGACACTCTACCCAACCCTCGCATCCTTTCTCCTCGAGCACGTCGAATCATGGACCAAACCAGCTATTGAGTGAAAAGCATGGTGCGCGGTTACCATCGAGCTCACCCGAGGTTGCGCGTGCCGCAAGCATGCTAGAACAAACTAGTGCTCGAAGTCGCAAGGCCGCCGCCGCCGCCGCCGCCGCCGCCGAGCAAGCGACGGCGATCAAGCGCGAGACCGCGCTGCCAGTGGGCAATTACCACTGATGGCTTTCGATGGAACTGTATACTGCGACGGGACCACCATGATACGTGGCAACCGACACTCATTGTAGCATTTGAAGCGGGATTTGAACAAGAGGTATACCCACGTCCCTTAGGACCCTGTTTACGGATTTTGGCGTTTTGCTCTTCAAGTTGAATGGACTGCCATAGTATCTATAAATACATGCTATCTGCCCACCCACTGCTAGGTGCAGTGTGAGGACGAGGTGTCCCGGCTGCACCATGGCCCAAATCACATTGCTTTTCACAGTAACCTCATCTGAGTAGAGAGACGTGAACATGCCCGTAGCATGCAGCACCCAAGTAGAGCAAGCCCTATATACAACAACTCCACGCGAGGGTAGCTCGAACTGGAAAGTAGACTCGACTGTAGTGTGATGCGAATACGAAGCCTTTGCCATAACGCCAGACCTGAGATGCTGTGACTACTGGCGCGCCTAATCATGTAGCCTCTGTATGCACCGATTATAGATTTCTGAACCTGGGCCAGGTCGAGGCCGGCTCATTTCTTGGCAGGTCGTGGCGTCTCAGGGACCTTGACATCCTCGAATTCGTCCTGGCCAATAGCTCGGATCGTGTATACATCTGATATGGGGAAGCCCCTAGTGTAAGCACTTCTACCTTTGCTCCCGGTCCTTATGTGCCACCAGCCGAGTAGATATGGAATGGTGTCAGGACGTACAAACACCAATAGTCAAAGCAGCAATTGCCGATCCCACGACGGCATTTTTGAAAAGGTAAGGTCTTCGTGCGCGGATCAGGGCGGGTGACTGGCGGGATAGCCTGTCATAGTAAGAGGAGCTTCCAAGACTGTGATGTTAGGTTAGAAATGCCATGTAGCCATTCCGACGCAGCGACATACCCAGGCATCTTTATTAGGATTGGGCTGGAATACGTGGGGTGTTTTGGAGATAATCGAGTGATTCCAACTACTGGCTGCGTACTAGCCCTTGATTAGCAGTGTAGAGCACCTACGTGATAACATAGGTAGGCTACCTTGACAAATGGTTACGCGGCGGAATGGAAGGTGATTTTGCGATCCAATGGCAATGAGGATCTTCTCGTCATGCAATGAAGAAGCAAGCTACTATGCTTATCTGCATACATTCCCTGTAGTTGAATAAGCGGCTCCTACCTACCTAGTCTATTCAATGAGACCCATTTGTAAGTAAGTAAGTACCTAGGTACCTTCCACTAACAGCCTACCTACTGGACTCAACTTCTTTCAACCAAACAGGAAGGGTCGACACGCGATCCTCAGGTTCGGCTCGAGGTTTCTTTCAACCCTCGCGAAAGCAGTACTATTTCCGTTTGGGTGTTTTCATCCATCCGCCATCTTGTCTCGGCCATTGAGATATGCTGATCAATTCATCGTCGCATGAATGATCCCAATCTAGTGCAAAATCCCCCAGCGAGGTGGAGATTGCCCATTGTTCCAGACTGTGCCAGACTATACGCGCTTTTTGTCACAAGCTCCGGTCCCTGACATCGCTATTTTCACTTCCATACCTACCTACAGCATCGCCGCCATCGCCATCACCACACATAGCAGGCCACGCCACAGACTGGTCCGATTAGTAGCGACAGACAAATTCGCGCATCGCGCCCATCCTCGTTTGCACCGTTTACACCCGCGATCCTTCCGTCGTCCATCCTTCCCGAGCTAAGGCCTCTCCCCTGCGCTCTGCGCCTCCCGCTGCCCAGCATGGCAGCTTCAGGCCAGCTCTCGGTTCCCGACCAGATCCGGCAACTCGAAGGAGCACGCAAGCTCGTTCTGGGCGACGTGAGCTATTACCCACAGGTCATCCAGGCGACTTTGCCCATAATAGGGCCTACAGCGCAGGTCGAGTTTCGCCGATGGGGTGCCGACTTCCTTTCCGAGGCATTTGCGACGCCAGCCGTCACCTTATCGCAGAAGGAGACCCTGTCTCTCTTGGTGTTGGAGACGCTGATGTCGCTTGTCCAAGATCCAAAGCAAGACCCAATGGTATTACGCAGCGTCATACAGACAGCAGCTAGTATATATCCGCTGGCACTCAGATGGACGTAGGTAGGCCCTTTCTCCATGCTCCCCGCCTCGCATGACTTCGTAGACCTAGCCTCTCCCTCGTAGTAGTCCGAATCTTTGCCATTAGCTGTCATGTCGATCCATTGTGTAGGCGCTATACGCTCTTCGCCCTGCACCCACTCGCGGGTTGCAAGGCGCGTCTCGGCTCTCGCCGGGATGGCCCTGGATCTGAAGAGACAAACGTGCTGATATTCGCCCCTACACCAGAATTAATAATCCTTACGATACTGCCGCCTGGGATCACATGTCAGCGATCAAGTCTAGAGTCCTGCGGCTTTGGGACACCTCCCCTATTACTGTTCGCATATGTTGTGTCAAATTCGCCCAACGAGTAGTGCTGGCTCAGATGCCAAGCGTAAACGCGGAGCCGAGGGTAAGATACTATCGAATCAAACTTCCAGATACTCCCTGTGGCAAGCTAACGCATCTATAGAAGAACGACCCGCTCGACGTCTCCTTAGTCATGATACCTTCAGGCCACTCCGCTCTTGATAAGCACAGCCTAGAGGCAGAAGCATCGGGACTTCTAGATCGAATGCTCGGTGTTTTGCAGGACAGCAGCAGGTATGTTCCTTGGACCCCCTTTCCCTCTGAACTGATGTTGATGCATCCTCTAGCGAAGTCCTGATAGTGGATGCAACTCTGAATGCCTTGTCCGTCCTCATTCGGACGAGACCATCGGCATCGAATCGGATACTGAACGCCATCTTCAGTTTCAATCCCTTGAAACTGGCAAGCGTGCCGTTGACGCCAAAAACCAAGGTTATCGTGCGCTCCATGGAGAAAACGACGCGGATGTTGTTAGCTCACTTGGCCAGACGGTATGTTTTTGCGGATGGATATCCCAAGCTCTTAGGAATGAGGAACTAATGAGAATAGCGATCCTCGGAATCCCCATGCCCCACGAATACAACAATATCTTGAGCGGCTCATGGCATCCAAGGCCGAAATGCTGGATGGGGGTAGTAGAAAGCGCGCACACGGCGATCCTGCAAGTGGTCTAGAAGTCAAGCGCCAACGAATGGGGCCTGCCCAGCCTACGTTCCAAATCTCGCCGTTGGGAGCTGGACCCCATTCGCTTGCCGACGTCTTCGCATTAACACAGAACGCCGGATTGAGGACCTTTGATGTATCTCAGGTGCCGGCAGCCTTGGCAGCGAAAATCAGTGTGAACACGATAGCCCGGATCGATACCAGCATTTTGGATCGAGCTATCGAGGTAAGTTGAGTCTCTGTTCCATCTATTTGAACATTTTTGCTGACCGCCATGACTTCAGGGGGTACGAGACCGGCTTGCACGGCTTCATGAAGCTGCGCGGCAAGCCCCCAGTCCAGAGACAACGGCCCTTGACGTCGAGGATGACGATGACTACGAGCCGTACGAGCCGGCCTACGGCCCCGCCGAGAATGATGAGCAGATTCTGAACAAACTCGATTCGGAGCCGTCGTCCCAGAGCCGGGAGCTGCAAAGGCCGGCGGTGCTCAGCTCGTTAGGACTGCCTGCCTTCAAGCTACCTCCACCACAGCCCCTGAATCCCAACCAAGCCGTCAAAGTTGGACAGGGAACTGTGGCCCGCGTTTTTGGCATGATGAGCGGTCTGGGCGACCCGGCCATCCGAAGAACAAAGATTGGGGTAAATCGGCTTGCCGCTAGCTCCTATGACCGAGACGCCTGGATCACGATTATCACTCGCCTTGCAACTCGGTCCCCCGCCGGACTGAACGGGGTCTCGGTGAAGGATGAAGACGAGTCGGCCCCAGCCAGCGGCACGCACTTGGGCAACTCGATTCGCGAATCTCTCTATACGTACGTGCTGGAAGACTTCCGGAAACGGATCGATGTTGCTGTGTCATGGCTCAGCGAGGAGTGGTACAACGACAAGGTACAACAGAAGTCGGCCTCGGACCCTGGATCGATCCCGTTGCACTACGAGAAGTGGGCTCTTCGTTTACTGGATTCGTTCCTACCTTATTTACACGCACAAGATAAGGTGCTGACCCGGTTCCTGAGTGAGATTCCGGAAATCAACGCTGCACTGCTGAGCCGGGTGAAGACATTGTGTCGTGATCCCAGTATGATTACGTTGGCTCTCACCAGTCTCTTGTATCTGGTCATGATGCGCCCGCCCGTGAGAGAGGTTGCTCTGGACACGATGCAGGATATCTGGCTAGAGTACGAAGAAGCCAGACCGTCGGCGGCGAGACACCTGGCCAAGTGGCGGCCGACATTCCTGGAGGAACAGAAACAAGCAAGCAAAGGGAGTGGTCAAGTGTCCGTGGGCGCGACAACAGCCGCTGTGTCGACGTGAAGGGTTCGTGAGCGCTGAACAGGAACAGGCGGGTTCTCGAGATAGACAGAGGGACACTTCACCCTATGTACTTTAAGGCATTCATTTCTTTAGAGGGCTGGCATGAGATAGTTGTGAGACGGTTGGCGGGCAATCATGAGCCGGAGTAGTCATGGTATGGGCGTTTGGGACAGCTGAGATGCCATAACCTAGTGTATTATTGTATGTGTGTGCATGCAGGCTGAAGTGGTCTTAAAACGGACTGAGTCAGGGGTTCGGTAGCGCAATCCCAATCCCAATACAGCACAACCCACCACCCGCCACCTAACCTACACACAAGGCTTGCTCACAGTGATGGAAAATCCAGTCCAACGGGCGTGCATGAGATGAGCCCCACCGCCCTGCTACAGAGGTGCATAATGTTTTATTTGCAGAGTTTGGCCGCAGTCAAAGGATCTATTTCCTATAAAAGGGTTACAAGCAGGTTTGCAGTATAGCCCAAGGCCAGTAGTATACGGCGAGGGGCATGTCTGTCTGTGCCTGTCTAAGTGCGTGCAGCTACTACCTCCTCCCATGGGTGAAGTCTACATGTATGTAGGTACTTAGTAGACGGTTGCTGGGCCACCGACAAAGTTAGTAGAGATTTAATGTGTCATTTGTTCTCTTGCACGCACATGCATGTGCTGTTGGTATAGGTAGGTGTCGGTGTCATGGTAATTGTGGCTAGGGGCCTCCCCCAACTAATCAAATCAAGTAGAGAGGTAGGAGACGCGTTTGCGCGTTTTCCGGGGTGCGGGCCTACATACTGGATCGGGCTGCTCGGTCTCCTGAAAGTGAAATCAAATCAGGCGCCCCATTAATGGCTGGCTGGCTGCCTACATATTTGATCGAGTAACCTTAGGCGAGCAAGTAGACATGACATGCATGTTTGCTTCTGTCTCAGTTTTCCATCGGGACTTGGGCATTCTAGACGGTTACTCGCAGAGGCGCATATCGCTTGGATCATAGTCCATCTGCTAGTCCAGCTGCTGGCAGGGTAGAGAAGCTCTGGCGTCTGATCGAGTAGGTTTGTTGGGTGCCTCAAGCTACTTCTCCTACTTTATGTCATTCTTCCCGTCATTGAAGGCCAATGCTGATATATACCAGACCTACTACATTAGGTATACATACATACTTCCTTGGTCGGATCAATACTTTCCACACGAAGTCGAGACTTCGGTGTAAACAAACCATCGAAAATCAATAACAACAACAACAACAATAATAATAATAATAGCCCGTCCGCGGGTTTTCCCCCGGATGCAAACCATCCCACCCTCAGTCGCTGTCGTCGTCCGCCTCCCCCCTCCCCCCCCCCCGATGCTCCTATCCAAGTCCAAGTCCGAAATGCCGAGTCGATTACAGAGGATGCGGTCTCACCGTGCATCCCGAAGCGGAAGTGGCAGTGGCAGCCCAAGCCCAAGTCCCAGTCCCAGTCCCAGTCCCAGTCCCAGTCCCAGTCCCAGTCCCAGTCCCAGTCCCAGTCCCAGTCCCAGTCCCAGTCCCAGTCCCAGACGAGAATCCGTCGATGCCGGGGCCTATAACGAAAACGGTAAGCGGCTCCCTTCGATTGATTTGCTTTCCGTGTGTAATCTTCAAGAATAATTGCGACCCCATCCGCCCGTGAGATTATATCATCTGTCCTACCCAACCCAATTAAACAGGACCCTGGATTGCCAGGTTCGCTGCAAGCCGTCACGCCAAGCAAGTTGCTTGACACGACACGACACCGACAACTCAACGGCCGCGGCCACAAGGGCAAATAGCGATCAATGCAATAGTACTTTCATTGTTATTTTTGTTTTGTTCTAGGCATGCTGTACTATATGCTTCCTTTGTCTTGATTCTTGATCGCATCCTCACACACACACACACACACACTCTCTCTCTCTCTCTCTCTCTCTCTCTCTCCCTCTCTTTCTCTCTCCATCCTCTCCACTTCTACTAGCTCCCTTTCTCTCTTTCTTTCTTTCTCTCTCTCTTTCCGTACGCTCGCTGGCTCGCTGGCTGCTTGCTTCAAGCTTTGCTTGCCTGACTCTGCCATTTGTTTTTCTTCTTGTTGTTCCTTCTTCAGCGGCGCATGTGCATGACACAAATACAAACACCACACCCACACGCCAGCTTGAGTTGAGGGAGGCATGAGTAGTGAGTGACCTGGCCTGCAGGAACACTTCTCCCCGGCAAGTCGCCGATCGATGCGCTATCTCCCACTACCACCAGATCCGCTATCGCCATGATGGCCGAGGCGAGATACAATCCTTACGCCAACTCCCCCAAGTCTACCAATGGTACCATTCCCTCCACAATCCGCACTGTACCAAGCTTCGACGCCCCTTCAGACTCCTCTTCCGGCTCGCCGTCCGCCAGGAATAGCAGGTTCTCTAGTTCCGTCAACAGCAACACCAGCGCTGCCTCCCACACCTCCCAATCCCAGAATGGCCCAACAGTACGCTTAAGATCCCCTTCTCCAGGTCCAACCACAGATCCCCAGGCAGTCAAGACGCCTATATATTCGAGCAACGCCACCGTTCGCACCGGCCAGACTGGCCTGGCACCCCCACCGCAAATAATACCCGCCCCGTCTCCGGAAGGGAGCCAGATGGACGAACAGGCCATCCGCGAGGGGTCACCACAATGGGACTCGGCCGTGGGCAAGGCCGCCCTGGGAAAGACGGGCCGCGTCATCAACAAGCTGGTCTCCGACAATGAAGCTCTCCGGCGCGAGCTCAAGGTGGAAAGGATGAAGGCCGAGGAGGCCAAGCAGACGGCCAAGCTTATGGAAGACAAGATAGAACGCACCGTCTCCGAGTACGAATCACGCTTATTGGAGGCGAACGTCACCAAGACACTACTCAGCCGCAAGGAGCGCCAGGTCGAGTCTCTGCAAGCCGCCGTGGAGCAAGAGAAGCAGCGCGCCCTCGACGCACTAAACCGCGAACGAGTGTGGAAGGAGGAGCTGGAACGAGGTCGCCGCGACGCCAACGTACAAGTCGATGAAGCCAAGGCCCACGCCACCCTGATGGAAGGTCGGTACAATGCCATAGCCTCACACTGGAAAGACCAGGGCGACGAGGTGAAACGAACGGCCATCAGCCTACACGAGGAGATCGCGGCACTCGTTTTGGAACGGCGCAACGACGACGACAAAATCAACACGCTACGTGATCTTTGCGATCAGCAAGACGGGAACATCCGGGATCTAAGGGAGCAAAAGGACAGTATCGACACCCAGTTTGAGGACTATAAGAGGGAGCAAGAGAACCTGCTAGGAAATATCAAACGAGCTGCCCGGGAGCGGGAGGAGGAGCAGAGACAAACCATCGAAGAGACAAAACGAGTACTCGGGGAATTGCGGTGGGCCTTGAACGTCAAAAAAGAACGTTGCCGGAGCCCAATGATCGCAGGAGAGCACAAAGGGTGTTTACGTTACAAACACTCGAGTTCTGGCCTCTGGAAACTAGGCCGGCGTTTGAGAATACTTCACTGCAATAACCCCGAACTAGCCGCCCTGCAGACCCCTGTGAATCTCTTTGGCCCCCCATGGCTGAGTCTTTGCGCACTTCTGCGCATCGTTTTCAAGGAAACAGGGGAGCGAGGGATACTAGGACCTCGAGCGCGCTGGATAGTTCTGGGTCTCTAGCATCTTTGGGCCACGCCTCTCCCCACCAGGTTGGCCAAGACGTATGCTCAGACAGCAGGGAGGCATAGGAGCCAGGGAGACCGGTCCAGCGTAGCTCCCCGGGCTTGGCCAACAGCTGGCATACACCATAAGCCCCGAGTCTTAAAGATATACCCCTCTCTACATACCGACATGCGCGGCCGCTCACGTTTGGCACTGCCCAGTGCATCTCGGCCTCTCTTTCTCTTTCTCTTTCTCTCTGGGGAACGTTAACGCGGATCAGGAGGGCATGACAGGTAGCAAATACTGCCAGGCACATGTTAGGGGCACAGAAAGTCGCCCAGCTTTTCATGCCATCCACGGACGAACGAGAGACGTATAGCAGAGACCACCCTGACAGTGCGTTTAGCATTTGGGGCATTTAATAACTAGTCATCGAAACCGATGTGGAAATGGAGAGCTAGGCTTTGCTCTACCACAGAAAGCAGTATTGACCTTCTTGAGCCAGATAAAACCGCCGTTACCCAAGCGGTGACGGTCTGACTAGGGGACCTCACATGAAGCCACCAGATGGATTATCATACGAGGTATCACCAGCAACAATAAATAAATCTTCTATGTTAACCATAGGCCTAGCTGTTATTTCGTACTTGGCATGCTAGGTATCCTAATGTATCAAGACGACCCACCGACAGTGCAGCAACAAGACAAAGTGAAGAAGACCGCCGGCCAACTGAGGACATATGGTCTATTCCAGTAACATACCCAAAACCACATTATGTCGGGCAAGGCCGAGGGTAGCAAGTAAACCAACAAGGAGCCCGCACGCACTGGGCATTCCCAACCCGCACAACCCCAAAGAACTGCATATGTGCTTCGTGAATGAACCCCATGTTAACCTAGTAATATGACCTGACAATGCATCCAAATCCACGGCCAGGCCTTCGAGAGCAGATACAGGCTGGCATGGAAGGCAGGAACCCATATGGTCGTGCTAGAACTCGATGCTGGAACTCGATGCTGGAACTCGGAAACAATGACGATAAGCGTAGCCAACAATCCAAGAAAGAAAATATTCGAACGCCCGCAGCGATAACACCCTATCCTGAACTCCTTACCCCCCGCTCAAAGATATCGGTCAGTCGATCCCGTAGGCTGCAGCAAGCAGTATGGGGCCATGATACCGCCTTCTCCCTTATTCGATCCTTGGGGGTGTATTACTTGGAGTCAGCCGCCTTCGTTCCCCCTCTTTCCGTAGGCTCTCGATGATCTTGAGCATCTCTTTGCGGGCGCCGATACTGTCAATGGCTTTACCCGCCATGCTCATCGAGATTTTCTCGCCCGCGTTCACGGCAAGCAGACGCTTAACCAGCAAATGACGCATGATGATGCAGACGAAAACGCCGCAATCGCTGCCGTTCTCTTGTTGGGGACATTCGGACAGGTAATGGAAGCGCAGCGGCTTGCCAAGCACACTCGCCAACCGCTTGCATGCGACCCAGGCTTCCTCGTTGTTGGCGCCCTCAAGAGAATCGTAATGGAATGCGACGCCGTCAATGATGCTCACGAGCAAGAGCGACCAATGACTTCCTCCTCGGCCATGCTAACATTCCTATTATCATTAATTGGCAGGAATATGTGGGTGATTCCTCGAAAGTCGGGGAGTGCCGAGCGGACACCGTCGGTATCCCCATTCTTCATCAAGAGGAAGGTCATGGATGGTCGCAGGAGGACGATATGCGCCTGTGGATACTTGGACAGGATTTCCTGTTCGAGGAACTCTTCCCAGAAGGCGATGTTCTAGTGAAGATGACAACAGTAAGCCACCAAGGCCGCGATTCGCGAATCTTGCTCAAACTCACATTATCTGTCAACCAGTCCCCCTTGAGACACTTGATGTCTTCGTACGTTACTTTTCCCCATGTCAGTGTGGGCTTTGGAGGAATCGCAGAAGGGCTTTCAATCGCGTACAGAGGACATCATGGTCTGTCGCAAGCGTAGAGTCAGCATATTTTTCTTTTCTTCTCCTGCCAACAAGCGTGGGCGTAGGGGAGGGCCACAGGCTGCAGCAACTCACATGAAAGGTAAGGTTGTGTTGGCGAAGGCGAGGGGGAAAGCTACGGAGGCATCAGTTAACCACAAGACGGCAACCACACAGGGTGCTGCTTGCTCACGCTGTCGCCTAACCGCCTAGCGATCCTGTCTCGGATAGGCATCTTAAGATACGAGGATGCCGTCTAGGTAGAAAAAGCTGTTGGGTGATGCGATGCGAAAGTATGCGTAGGCAAAGCGACGGGAGCGTGGGCGAAGCGGTCGAGTCGAATGACAAGCGAGGTGGTGTATGCGCGCAGGGGATTGGGACAGTGTCTCGAGGAAAAGAACGGAGGCCGGGCGGCGGAGGTTACTGCGACCTAGTGCAACTCTATGGAAGCCTTCGGATGGGCAAGCTACAGACGGAGGGATGCAAGTTGGGAAGGCTTGGGCAAGTGGCGGGCGCGCCTGTCGATTGTCGGAAAGGCGCCAGCAACGAGGTTCGAGGTTTCTCGCTTGGCCTGCGAATGGACACCGGTGATGACAGTCAGTCGGTACCCTTGGCTTTACCCTTTGTTTTTCTAGAGCCGAGGGAGGTGACAACCTACGTAATGGGGGAATATGGAGATGGCACAGGACGGCTTCTGATTTGCTGGGACAAGGAGGTACAGGACTATGTACTTCAAATTTGGAGCCGGGCGGGATGACGCCGCCGTTGCTGTGCCGCCTGTAGGGTGCAGGTCTAGAACCTCGAGAATAGATGGTGGGCGAGATAGCCCCGGGTCCTACTGCACAGAAAGCAAGGAAGGATAGGGAAGGAGGGAGGGAGAGAGAGAGAGAGGCTCTAAACAGAGATTCCAGATTCCCATCCAGTCCGGGAAAGAGAAGAGAAGACTGACTGACTGACTGACTGGCTGGCTGCAAGGAGGGAGGGGCAAAGCGGATCGTGCAAAACAAAAAATGGGGGTTGGATGCGAAAGAAAGTTAAAGTAAAAATTGCGGGGGGGGGAGGAGGGGGGGGAACCAACATGGGCATGAGCATGAGCATGAGCATGGGCAGTGATTGCCGCCCACCTACTAATACTTCTCTTTCCACAGTCTGGTTCGGAAATTCCATGCGACTTTGTAAACCATGATTGTTGCCTATGTTCACCTCTTTCTCATTGATGACGGCCCACTCTAACTATGTAGATTATACAAAGCGGGGCCGCCATGCTCGAGTGTATGCGGCGGGATGACGCAAATGCGAAAATGCGAAAATGCGAAAATGAGGCTGAGCAGTACAGCTGCTGCACTGCAGGATGGCCTCCAACCTCCCTCTCCTTCCCTTCTCTTGCTCCTTTGCATAGGATCACAACAGCAGGTCACCTTTTCTGGTGAAGCACAGTCTCTACCACACCACCTTGGTATATAAACAAGACCGTAGCTACGCATGACCACTACAGTCTATGTGATGATTACCCATGGCAGATTGGCCTGGTGAGTCCGGGGAAAGGTAGCATCGTTGCGACAGAGACTTGTGTCCATGCGGCTTGGCTCTTGGTATATGTTGTCTCCTGGTCGCGAGCTTCTCTCACTTCTTGCCCGCCTCTTGCTCTAGGAAAGCGGGATTTTGCTCCATGGTGGATGATATGAACCCACGCAGAGCAGCCCACCGGTTTGGCATGTTGCCGCTGCCTGTCGTCGTCTGGCTTTGCGTCGAAGTAGCAGCATCTTGACCGGCAGCCTGCTCCATGGCCATGGTGTCTTGGCCGCTGGCACGCATGGTATTCAATTGCGCCATGTTGCCCTGGAACCGCTCGAGCTCGCTCTTGACCAGCTTCTCCTTGCGCTTCAGGGCGCCCTTGCGGCTGCGCAGGCTTTTCAGCCGTACCTTGCCTTCTTTGAGCTGCTTCAGGCCCTCTTCCGTTGGGCCATCCTCGAGCAGATCTGGCAGGGCCTTTTTCAGCGAGTCCAGGTCCGTGACCAGCTTCTTGCCCGGGCGGCGGCGCTTCAGGGGTTTCTTGTTGGCTTTCTGGATGCGCGAGACAAAGGATGAGTGTTTGACCAGGCGTTTGTCCTTCTTGGAGCTGATGAACTCGTCCGAAACGGGGGCCGAATCGGGGCGCGGAGCTTTACGAGGTGCATAGGGCTCGGGGCCATTGGCCTTGGCCGCCAACTTGGCGCGCAAGGAGCGCCTCTTTGTCGGCGCTGTCGGTGCCTGTAGATGGATCGTGAGCCGGGGCACTATATATACAGAGCTGACCGTGGGAAGTGAAGCCCTTACCATTGTGGTGCATCAAACAAAAAGTGCCGAGTCACACGAAGGAACGGAGAAGATCAAGCTTGACCACTTTCGAGGCATCGAGGGCAGTAGGTACCTAGTGAAGTGAAGTAATTGGCAGTATGGAAGTGAAAGTGTGATAACGATAAGAATGGCCCCCACCCTAAAGTTTTTGGTGGGGTATACCCATTGTGAGAGGTACCGATAGACTGCCAAGTAAGTACCTTAGGTAGAGGGTGCATTTCAAGTGTACTGTAAGTATACTAAGGTTGCATACTTACTATACTGCCGGCACCTGAATATCAATGCGACCGACTAGGAGGGATGCTCATTTCATTTCAGTCAGGTCATGTCAGCAGCTGAGGATTGCAATCTTTATTGATTACATACATGTAACTCTTTTGTAAAGGATCTCATTATCGCAAGAGGCAACCAAGCAAGCTCACACATCGCACGGTCTTCACTTCCCCCCTCCCCCTCCCCCTCATCTCACCCATCCTCCATCTTTCACCCCTCCGTTGGGTGGTGTTGGAAATGGAACCTGCTTCCAGCAAAGCTGAACAGCTCCGACTGCAGATCGCCAATGCTGAGGCCGAGCTGAGAGGGCTCCGGTCGCAGCTGAGCCAAGTCGAGACAAGACAAGAACAACACCCCCCTCCCGACCAGTCCTCGCACAGTGGCGTGCCACCCGAGATCAAGTCTCCATGGAAATGGCCTCTGCAGCAGCAAGAATGTGAGCGCTATGCCCGCCAACTCATCCTTCCTAGTGTCGGCCTTGCAGGACAAATGCGTCTGAAGTCAGCTGCCGTCCTCGTTGTCGGTGCCGGCGGGCTAGGATGTCCTGCTGCCGCATACCTGGCAGGCGCAGGCGTGGGGATTCTCGGCCTGGTCGACGGCGACATAGTTGAGGTCTCCAATCTGCATCGTCAGATAGCTCACAGCCACACCAAGGTCGGCATGAACAAGGTCGATAGCTTGGCCCAGTACTGTACGGACCTCAACCCCCACATAAATTGTGTCCGGTATGCCACCCATCTCACGCCCGAGAATGCCGCGAGTATCGTTTCCAAGTATGACGTCATCCTTGACTGTACCGATCACCCGACTTCTCGCTATCTGATCTCAGACGCCTGCGTCCTGTCGCAAAAGCCGCTGGTGTCGGCCTCTGCGCTCCGAACAGATGGCCAGCTCATCGTCTTGAACTGCCCGCCCGCACCACAGGGAAGCAAGGACGGCGGCCCCTGTTACCGTTGTGTCTTCCCAAACCACCGCCCCCCGGACGGTGTCCTTAGCTGTGGCGAGGGTGGTATTCTGGGACCCGTGGTTGGCGTCATGGGCGTGTTGCAGGCGCTGGAAGCCATCAAGCTCGTTGTGACCGGCCCAGCTCCCTCGCCCGAGGTACCTGCACCAAGCCTGATGCTCTTCTCTGCTACCGGTACACCGACCTTCCGATCGATGCGCATGCGTGGCCGCCGACCAGATTGCTTCGCCTGTGGCACGTCGTCCAGCTTGACCCTTGACGCCCTCCAGTCCGGCATGGTCGACTATATGCTTTTCTGTGGGGTTCGCAGCCCCGTCCGAATTCTGGGCCCGGATGAGCGAATCACTGCCGCAGCCTACAGCAGCATGATAGCTGAGAATCCCGGGTTCGCACATGTACTACTGGACGTGCGAGACCGGGAGCACTACGCGATAGGCAGCATCCCGGGCGCCGTGAATGTGCCGTTTGCCATGTTCCAGAGAACGGAGATGGCTGGACAGGGTGGGACTCGGCCAGACTGGCTACCTGACTCATTACCACCGGACGCCCCTATTTATGTGGTATGCCGCGTCGGCAACGACTCGCAACTAGCGGCTCGCAAACTAAAGGAGATGCGAATGGGCTCAGAACATCGATTCATCGGCGACATACAAGGAGGTATGGAAGCATGGAAACAGGAAGTAGACAAGACAATACCGTTCATCTAGCTAGGATACACGAGGCAGGTTCAAAAAGGAGACGACGGGTTTTTTTCTTCTTCTTCTTATTTTGACTGAGTACATAGCAAGCCTCGCTGGTAATAGTACACTGGAGTGGAAGGCCCTTGGGCAACTGCAAGGAGAATCGTGGCTGAAAGCTAAACGAGATACTCCTTTCCTGACCTCGTTGTTATTTGCATGGTAAGATGACGGTTTAGACGAAGCTGGTACGCTTCTTGTTGAAGGCTCTCTGATCCTTCATCCACTGCCGATAGCCCGCAACGCTGGAGATCTTCTCTCCATAATAATCAGGAACTACAGGCAGAGAGGATGGTCAGTAAGTAACAAGAATAGGCCGGTCAGAGAGAAAGGGGTGCGAGCGACTCACCGGGGTTTCCAACGGAGCTGACGCTGGGGTCGACACGGTTCTTCTTGATTCTGGCGAAGAACTCGGCTTCCTTCATGGCCATGGGCTGCTTGACGCCGCGCTTCAGGGTATAGAAAATGGCAGAACCAAGACTGGGACCAGCCAGCCATCCGAGGGCGGCGGAGCCCATGGTCATCAGGCCTAGAGTGATGAAAGGGTCGAGGGGGATGCTGCCCATCCAGTCCATGTCCAGGTTGACCAGCACCATGCTGGCCATGCTTCCGCCGACCAGCATGGTCACCAAGCTGCATGCCAGCTGGTACCTTCTTCGGGTCTTGCGCAGCTTGAAAAAGGTGTCCCAGTTGAGGTCGCGTGCAGAACAGGCAGGGCCAGTCGGACCTGACGTCGTGGTGGTGGTGGTGGTGGTGGAAGAGGAGGAGGCGGGGCGGCGGGCGACGAATTGGCATTGTAGGCTTGGGGGTTTACATGTGCCGGGGCGCATCTGTCGGGTCAATACGGAGGTGGTGAAGTGGCGGGGCGCGAAGCAAGAAGGCGTGGTCAATGGTGCAGCTTTGGTGACGCCAGAGGCCGAGGGCAGCTGGAGACTCCGCCGACCCAATGTGCCGAGGCGCATGATGTGCGCGTTGGTGGCCAGCATGCTGTGCGACTTTATCCCAAGTCTGAGGCAATCCTGGTCTGGGGAACCCAGCAGAACAACGATTTGGTGCGATGGAGTATGTAAGGCGGGAGAGGCTGTTGTCCCTGCAAGGATCGTGAAGTCGAAGGCGGGCTGTCGTCGGATGGTGATGTGAATGCGAAGGTGAAAAGTCAAAGCTCCAGGCCATTTCTGGAGAGCTCCAGTAGGTATGTAGTAACCTAGTAGGTAGGTACATACATACCTTGAGCCAAGCCACACACACACACAGTGGATGCAGGTGCTGCTGGTGGCCGGGGTGGAGGGGCACATTTGGCGCAGGTGGGCCCTGTGGAAGGTACTTGCTTCCCCATAACTGTAGCGCAGACAAGGGTCGGACAGGTACCTACTACTACAAGAGATGGTGCCCGCCCATTAAGCTGGACGCGCCAAATGTCAGCAGCCAGGTACCACCCCGGTAGTTGTAAGCACATTGATACACGCCCGCACACGCGACAACGCGAAAAGCATCACTCACTTGCCCAACCCAGCCCAGCCCAACCCAGCACAGCACCCCTATCGCCGTATTGTGCGATTGGCTGGCCCGGCATATACCTCTCAGCAAAGCATGACACCCCGTGCAACTCGGCTGCTTCTGGGCAATGGCAAACTCACGTCACAATGGCCCGACTTCGCGACCGCAGCCTAGTTTGAACAAATTCGAATTCGAAATCCCCATAACCACCAAACCTCGAACCTACCGCCGCGGTGATGGCCCGCCCATGGCCCCCTTGTCACTCGCCCTCGAGAACGAGTCTACCGCCTTCATTGTCGATAAGTTTGTGCGCTTCCTCCAGCACCGCCCGCACAAACAACAGATGCATTACCTGGTCCGCTGGAAAGATCTGCCCGCCGCCGCTCTGGCCGTCCCTGCAACCGAAATACTCGACTACGTCTCTCCCCGCGTACTGGAGGACTACGAGTACCAGCTCTCGCTGGAAGACGATCAGCCCGTGGGACAAGAACTAGAGAAGAGTCGGCTCAAGCATGTGCGAGACAGGCCCCCGAAATCGCAAAAGCCAGCAGAGTCGCAAACGGAGCCAACCGGCCTGGTGAGGAAGCGTGGGCGCCCAAGGCGAGCCCCTTTCCACCCGAGCCGTTCTCTCCCCTCTCATGCTCATGTAGCCGCAGCTGGGAGCCCGCCATCCCCCAGCCATATGCCGGGGCCTTCACTTGCGACAACGCCCAAGAAAGGGACAAAACCGTCATTGTCAACACCCCAAAAAGCGTTTGCTCCTAGTGTCTATGCAGATGATCCTGCCGAAGATTTCGTGTCTGGTGTCGATGAAGAAGAAGCAGACCTCGACGAGGCCCTGACGCAACAACTCAGCCGGAACAACGAGTATGATGCCGGCGCACACGAAACAGGTATACCTTCTAGCGGCTTCACACCAGTGGGGAGGGCGGTCGGGCTATGGGGCCCGCAGAAACATTCGAGAAGTCCTGAACCGGAAGGGACATTGACACCAGCGTCGGGCCCCCCTTCTGAAGGGAGTCCAAAATCTCGCCGGAAGAAAAGGCGCAAGCTATCTAAGCCAGCGCCAACATTTGAGCCGGCATGGGAGGTCAAGAGACTAGAAGGGCACAGGATATCCGAGGTGGACGGCCAGCTCGTGCGGTTCTTCAAGGTGCGTTGGGAAGGCGATTGGCCGCCGAGCGAAAATCCGACATGGGAACCCCAGGAAAACCTACACCCTGGGCTGGTGAAGCAGTATCTCAAGAAGAAAGCAAAAGCGGAGGGGGCAGAAATGGACTTTGTGTCTCCGCTACCCATACCTCCAAGGCCACCTCGAAAGTACTCGAGCGTTGCCGAGGCATTCGAAGGGGAGGTCGAAGAATCGCAACACCAGCTTGCCGCTGATGCTGTAGAAAGTGACCACGACGAACGGTTGTTAGTTGAAGAGGATGACCTTGCCTTCTAGAATACCCTGGCCAAATTTTGGGAAATCACTACTGCTTGCATAGTATAGAGCAAGCACGGCACTGGTGGAAAGGCCCAAGAAAAGTAGTCACTAGATGATTTTCTGCATTCAGGAACTATCGAGTTCATCTATTTTTCATCTATTTTCTCCTGGGATACCAAACGCCCCCATTGCGCCTTTGTTCCTCGCTCCCGTAGGCATCTCTAGCTCGGCTCCAACCCAGGCGATAACGGCGTTCATAATAGTACAATGTGGGACAGCAATGTTGAGTGGGTTAGATCTGTGCCTTGAGATCCTTTCGGGTTCGACCCATCCAATAGCCGATGTTCTCAGACCATTCCTTCGGGTCTTTCAAGAACGAGGTGAACCCTCTCAGCTCCTGATATTCCGCGTCCGTGTAGATCCAGTTTGGATCCGCGGTGATTTCATCGATGGCGTTACGGACAGCTTGTGCGCCCTCAACAACGCTCTCATGACAGCCCTCGTGGTCAGGAGAGGAAGCGGGGGTGTGGTCGGGGGCATGGTCAGCAACAGGCGGCGACGACGGATTCGGGGTGTCATCGTCGGGGGTGTGGTCATCACCAAGCGACGACGGGTTCGAGGTGTCATCGTCGAGATTATGCTCTGCCGCCTGGCCCAGGTCTGGATAGGTACTCTGGATGTCCCAAGAAGGGTTGCCTATGACATCCATAAGACAAATGCCCTCGTCTGTCGTGGTCTGTGGCTCATTCAGAGTCTTGAATGGCTTGTCACAGGGATCGGCAACAAAGCTGATCGTGTTGTGCGATACAGGGAATAGAGCCTCGCTGTTCTTGACAAGCCGATAAACCTTTGTGGCAAAATCCAGGTCTCGAAAGCGCAGCACTACCTTGTTCCCTCCTAAGTCGAGCACCACGTCTTCCAGCATGTCCTGCACACGCGGGAACCAGCGTCGCAACGAATTGATGAGGCTTCCCACCTCCTCCGCGGGGGCTGCCTTAATCTCAAAGCACCTCGTGGACCCTTGCTCCAGCGCATTCATAGATGCAGGCGACATGGGATATGAAGGCGTATCGGCGAGGGCAACTGAGCATGTGCGGTCACACAAGACGATAGCATGCGACTTGGCGTGCTCATTGTAGGCGTGGGCGTGTCTCCAATTGGCAAACTGCACCAGGGCCGTGGCGCTGTCGCTTATGCCGTGGAGCTGGACAATGGTTGCCCGCAGGAGCTTTCCACCACGCACCACCCCCAGCACATCTCGTAACTGTGCTCCGATGCTCAGACCGGACATGATGACGGTGCGGCATTCGTAATCTGTCCGCTCTTGCTCTGGTTGCAGAGGCAAACTCAGATTGGGCACATATCGGATTCCATACCGGAAGATGGAAGGGATGGGTCCATTCTGCCTAGCATAAGTACGCATGGTCTGGTTGCGCATTTGCTCACTGTCGTAAAGCCGATCGAGTAGGTCTTCGTTGGGCACCATGATCTCTGGCTGGGCACGGGGTGCTTCGGTACGGCGAGGAGAGGGGCCATCATCACCATCAGGGGCTATGGATGCCGAGGCGGCAGCGCAACCAGCCGATACGATCAGTGCAGGGTTTTCAATGTTGCTGTGACATTCGGAGCTGTCGCTCGGAGCGGATGGGGACGCCGGGGCGGCTTGCAGCTTCTCAGCGGTTGGCTCAAATTCAAATAGGATGAGGTCACTCCCGGACGATCGCAGGGCACACTCTATGAGTTGGCCTGCAAGCTGGTCTTCGAGACTGCTCAGTTGGCGTTGGGCATCACGAAAGCGCTGGTGTGCAATGAAACTATGGGCATGACCGGCAGGGTATTCTGTGTTGATCTGCACCAGGTCGTGGAGGTTTCGTTCTCGGTGTTGCTTCATTGCATGGAGCTGAGCCGTTGCCATGCCAGCGATGGCGCTGACATACTTCTCCCGAGTCGCGGGCGGCAGAACGTGAGGCTCTGCGCTGATAAGCTGGAACAAGTCTTTCAGGTGCTTGAATCCTTGGTGGTCGCCATGAGAAAAGTGAGTGACGAGGTCATGAGAGCCAGGCTCACTCGGCTGATGGGGGTGGATACCAGCCATGGTGTTCGTGTCGCTGCCAAAAGACGCTGTGTGTCTCTCGTCTTGATGACGCGAGCTGGAACACTTGGAGTTGTGTGAGAAAATTGACGGGAGTTGGTTTTCAGTTTCCAATGAGTTCTTACCTCGTTGCATTCACCGGAGACTGAGTCAGCATGGACAGGCAAGGCTGGGTAGATGAGCAGCTGTCATGTATCTAGCAGAAGAAACGAGGTGCTGGGGAGGGAGGTGCGCGGATAAGTTAGCAATCGAACGATGGTTGACGGGGGTGAATTATGCAGGTTTCAGTTGAGGGAGTGGTGACAAAGTCGACATTCCCCAGGCTAGTCGCTTGCCAAGGGTGTGGAGGGAATTCAAACTGGGCAGGAGACAACTTACCTAGTTGTGGTTGGGACCAGGCTGGCGGGTGAAGAGAAGTTGAGGGAATGCTGCGGAAAGGAAGACGGTGGGCTTCAACAACCGCAGACAGGTCAGCATGAGGTAGCCGGGCCTGTGGAGCTGAATATTGATGAATGGTGCGAGGAGGATGAAGGAAACCCCAGAGGGAGAAAAGGAAAGAGAAGAGAGAGAAAAAATACGATAATACGACGATGCTGTTGGCGATGGTGGTTGCTACGCACTTACCTGTCCAATAGCTCGGAGCAACCCGGTCGAGAATGAGCAAAGTAAGGTGGCTAGCAAATCTCCAACGAGTAAGAAGAACTCGGCCAACTTCTCGTCGAGCGAGTCTGTGGTTGTATGAGAAAAAAAAAAAGTCCCACCTATCGCCAACCCTGCCGTCGACCACATAGCACAACGCAAGTGAGTGAATGTAGCTTATTACTTAGCAGGTCCAGGTACGCGCACACACGCCCAAGAAAGCCCTTTTTGTGCCTGCCAGTTGTTGTTCAACCTAGGTAGGTTTACAATATATATAGAGATATAGATATAGCTACTTAGCCTTGATACTCCGCAGTCACGCTGTGTATACCTTTTGCTATCTCCAGCGGCGTCGCCTCTCAATGCGGATGTTTGAATACGTATAAAAAACCAGCGATGACACAGCTGCTGACTGCCCGCGTTGCCGAGCCATGCTCCCTCCCTCTTTCCCCTATCTACCCAAGCCGCTCGGATGTCAAGGCAAGGAAGGCGTGACTGAGGTCGGTATCGATGCTATATGGACGAGTGAAGCCCTGCATGAGGCGATGCTAACGATTTGCCGATCAGTGGGCTGTCCATGACATGGCCGGGGAATGGTGCGTTCACTTTATCCGGGCACGGAGACTCGTGTCCGGCAAAAGGAGCCATGCATGCGACCCTGATTCGACCCGTTGCAGGGCTCCAAAAAGCTTGTCCGGGCCCAGACTTGGCCACGGCGGCACACGACGACAACGTAGCATGCTGGGCTTCTGGCGTTCTAAGGCTTCTTCGGTAGAAAGGCGATGCTACGCCCTCGTTCCGCCATCCTCTGCCGCCCATCTTCCGTTGGGAAGCCATCACTGGTAGTAATTACTGATGGTTCCATCTCGTGCTGTGGCACATTGGCTTAGGCAAATCTCCAAAGTGCAGGGCTATTTACAAAGGTGAAAAAGTATGCAACATGGCCTACCGTGACGGCAGTAGCAGCAGGATGCCCAAGATATCAGTGCTGGCCTGCCCAGGAGATGGTGTGTGACTTGGATGTCCCAGGAGACATAGAAAGAAAAGATCGACACTGTTGGATGCCCTGGACCATAGCCCGTGCCCATAGGAAGATCCTGCCATGTCACCCTGCCGCCGGCCGCTTGCCATCCTGGCTGCGTATCTCGTCGTCGTCTTGTGCCAACGGGCCAACTATCCTCTGACTTCCGACTCCAACTGCGCCTGCTACCAAACCAACGAGACAGCGACCCAGTTTCTTAGCCACCACAAGTTCTTCGACTTCCGCAGCCTCCCGCAGTACGTCCACGTACCCAAGCCCGTCGACGATCCTGCTTTGAGCGCAGGTGTCAATGTGTCCAGCGACTACTTCTCGTCCTCCAACTGGACGAGCTGGTGGGACATTCAGACGTGGAACAACAGCGACACCCTGCCGCAAGGCAACCAGACCAACACGACCATCTCCGACGCCACCGTTCTCATGGTGAACTCGCCCGGCAACATCTACCTTGAGAGGAACACCGACGCCCGCCCCTCCTCCCAGACCTACCTGACCATGCGAACCGTCCGCCACAAGAACTTCCAGTCCGCCGCCGAGTTTGAGTCGGTGGTGCTGGACTTCCGCTATCTCAGCGTCCGCATGAAAGCAAGAACCAAGGGCTCCCCGGGCGCCATCACCGCCATGTTCACCTACCCCCCCCCGCCCAGGACATGTCCAAGGTCCAGGAAGCCGATCTCGAGGTCCGAACCACCGATCCCCAGTACTCGATCCAGTACACCAACCAGCCTTCATGGAACGACGACGGGGATGTGCCCGGAGCGACGCAGAACATATCCGACCCGCGTCATGTCGACTGGGGGAGCTGGCAGGTTCACCGAATGGACTGGACCCCCAAAGCGAGCAACTGGTTCGTCAACGGTAAACTAGTACGAAGCCCCCTCCCCTTACGCGAACAAGGCTTATATCCTCCCTCCTTTCCCGTAGTTGTCGACTATATCCTTCCAAGTGCCCCGAGACGGCAGCCAGGTCATATTCAACTCGTGGAGTAATGGCGGCAGCTGGAGCGGCAATAGTGAGTATTCCCGCCCCGTGCCGCCCAGCCAGATGGATTTCACATCGTCATGCGCCTGTTGACCACGTGTATACTCTAGTGAGCCTCTTCACCGAGGCGTATCTACAGGTCCAGTGGATAGAGATTGTATACAACAATACTATCCAGCTTCCACCAGGCCAACCGTATCCTGGTTGGCCGTTTCCGGGCCAGCCATCCACCTCGTGCAAGAGTGTCTGTAGTATAGATCATACCTCTGTCGTGGGAACACCTGTTTTGATCACAAACCCGGGAATTCCAGGAAATCCCGGCAATCCAGGAAACCCTGGAGGTGGGAATGGATGTAAGAGAACCTTGCTTACCTTTAGATCCTGTCCGAGTCTACCATGATGACGCAAGTACGTGCTAATCTGGGATCCAGGTACGTCTGCCAAGTACGGGCAATGTGCCGGAAAGACTTGGAAAGGATGTACCAATTGTGCAGCCGGGACAACTTGTCGTTTCCAGAACGACTATTATTCGCAATGTCTCTGACAGTATCTATCACCAGTTCGCTAGACCACGAGAAGAGATATTACTACAAGAGCGCCGAGTTGAGGTATACGGCCCCGCTTGGATTCTAACACCACGAGAAGAGAATTTTGGAAGATCATTGTCATGTCATATAATATCCTGGAGCGGTCAGCCAGAATGGTAGCTGGGGAGAATGAGAGTGCTCCAATAAGGTACAGTAATTAAATATCAAGTTCCCATCTACAAGTGACTCTTCACGCCAACACAGAATGTTAAATGACACGCCGTCTTGGGCAACAATTTGACTGTAGGCGTATTTTGGTTCTTAACTTACGGGTGAGCCAATCTGCCCGAGCCGACGGAAGAGATGGATACAACCGAATTCCTCCGCGCTTGTTTGACGGGACCCATCTCGATGTCATTAGCCCGGTGAACGGGCCCAGGATGATTCGGGTCGTTCTGGGTAGCAGTGCCATGGGTGTACGGAGGCGGCACATCGTAGACGGGGGGCGGCGGAAAGGCATGCTCGGAGGCGGCCTCGCGAGGGCCCCGCCAACGTCTGTATTCAAAGACGAGGGCCGAGAGGAGCCACAGCAGGCACACGACCACCGCGACCACCGAGTATGCCGTGATGGCCGAGTCGGACGCGTTGGCAAGTTCCAGGCCGAAGCCGCCGTTGATGATGCCCAGAATGATGGCGCTTCTGCCGACCCACAGATGCAGGTGAGACCAGGCAGTCCGTCGGCCAGTCTTCTTCAATTTGATATGATGCAGCCAGCCAAGCAGAGGTTGAAAGAACAAGGACCCCAGCACCACCAAGCCGATGATAGGGTGGACATTCGTTTGGGCCGAAGAGAGCTGCATGTGCACCATTCGTTAGCTACCATAACACCAATCTCACTCAACAAAGCACTGGGAACCATCGCCAGCGTACCATGCTCGCCCCGTTGGGCGGGATGCGCACAAGCCGGACCAGCCGGATTCCCAGCGCGGCAGCAGCAATATAGAGGCCGTAAGCCAGGATCTGGAAGACGCCATGAATAATCCAGGTAAAGCGTCCAGGAATGACTCTCATCAGAACGGCCCCGATTTGGAACAATCCCACAAAGGCGATGGCAGCCAAGATGCCGTGGGTTTGGCGGATGGACATGGCCTGGTCAACATCGAAGCCGGCGCCGTTCTGGAAGGAACCCAAACCATTGCCACCATCACCACCTTGCCCGAATCCCGAGCTTCCGCTTCCACTCCCACTACTCCCACTGCCGTCGCCGGACCCAGAGCCAGAGCCGCCTCCAAGCCACGGAGGATTAAATCCCGAGTCCCCAAACTGAGCCTGGGCCCCGGCCGCTGCTGGCATGCCGAACTGAGATTAGAAAGATGGTCGCCAATCGGGAGAAAAGTGCGGCATACCTAGAGAGAGCGCCCACAATAACCTGTATCGCATGGTGTCCGTCATGTCCGGCAACTCTCTGGTTGATCGGATCTGATTGTACCTAATGGTGAGTATTGCGACAGCTTGAACGCCGCGCACAATGCATATATAAATCATCCATAGCAGCAGACGCAGTAGGCATGTGCACCGGCAACTGATTCGAGGGCGGCAGCATTGCGTAATGCCGCCTCTCGGAGTATCATGGGATGTGCGGGTTGGGTACTCTGCTGGTCTGAGACTTTCAGGGGGAAGGTGTTTTCGAGACCGAGCACGACGGCTGATTGGTCTATGTAAACCTTGGGGAACCTTGCCACCACCGCCACCTTGTCAGGAATGCCGACGACTGCTGTCATGAACACTATTAAGCTGTAAACATGAGAGAATGCAGCCCGATTGAGCCCCGGCCCCTGTCATGATGTCGACGGCGAATGATCCACCAGGAGTAGCTCCCCCGGCTCCCCCAGCTCCCCCTACGGCCACCAAAACGAATCACGAAGAGCCCGTCGCCACCTGCCAGTGGGTCGTTTACATTGAACTTCTCTATTCGCCGGTCCATTGCCTGAGTGAGCCGCAAACTGTTCTATTTGTTTGTTGCAGTCGTTTCTTAGCATCAGCCGCATCAAGATGCGTGTAGTCCGTCTATCATGAATCCCATGCCATCCCAACTTGCATGCAATAGTCTTTTCTCGCTCTGACGCCAAATGACTAAGGGCGGCGACCCTAGTAGTCGACCCCCGTGTAGATACATGCCCCAATGCAGCCTCGCCTTCCGTGATATACCAAGTCAGCCCTAGGGATCATCTTCGATGAACTCAATCATTACGGTGCCCTGTTTCAGGCCAGCTTCCTCGATGGTCAGGTCCAGCTTCTCAACGAGATCTCCGCCGGGCTGAGCTTTGAGCTCAAACGGCACACCCTCCTTCCCCTCGAGTGGCTCTGCTTTCAACCACTCGTAGATGCGACGGACCGGGTCTGCTACGGCGAAACGCCGGATGACACGGCCGGCAGGATGTCTGAACTGGATGCGTGTAACTGTGGCAGGGTTCGGTTCGGGCTCGGCATGTGGTGCAGTCGAGGAGATCTGTTGAAAAAGCGAATCCGACGGCGGCGGTACTGCCGCTGCTGCCGCCGATGTTTCATCTGCCTCTGTCTCCTCACCTTTTCCGCCTGCCAGCTGGGATTTCGTGAGCTGATCGGGGTCTTGGATGCCTGCTCTCGACGACGAGCCGCTCGAGTCGAGGCTGTTCTGCATTGCCATCTGCAGCATCTCTTCCTCGGTCATGCGGTCCACGTCGACGGGCTTGGACTTGGGCTTGGACACGCTAACGGGGTTCTTGCTGTTTGCAGCTAAACTGTACCGATCCAGAAACTCGACAAGGTCGTTATAGAACTCGCCAGCAGGCGGAAATGGAAGACCTGACCATGTCTTGACCTGCTCGCCAGTCCGCGGATCGATTATGGAGACGTAAGGGTAACTGCTGGGATCTTCGTGGCCTGCATTAAAGTAGAAGGATACATAGGTTTGCGACTCGGCGCTGCCCTTCTCGTACTGCAGGAAGATGAAATGCTCCTTGAGTAACGATGCAATGTTCTCGTCTTTCCAATGGTCCCTATTCAGTGCCTGGCAGTTGAAGTCGCTCATGTCTTGCACGTTGACCATGATCCATTTCTTCTCATCTTTGCCCATCTCCCTAGCCTCGTCCCACGAGTATCGCGAGATGATGTCGTAGGGAGGGCGGAAGAGATCAGCGAGTCGCTGGGTTCGCGAGGTCGGTGGGGCGGGGTCGCCAGGACGAGATCCCATGGGCACGGGGGGTACACCGGCGCTCGTCGCGTTCGGCTCCTCCCAAACTGACTGGCTAAATGGATTATGGGCGGGCCCTATCACAGGTGGGTTAGTAGGTTCTTGCGGGGTGGTGATTATGGCTTGAGTTGGTCTTCTTACTGTTGTTTCGAGACTGTTGCCTGCGGCGAAGCTGTTCTAGCACGGCGGACTCTCTATCGTCATCGTCCAGGCTCCAGGAAGGGTCCGGTGCGACGAGTGTCTCGGTGGTTCGGGCCATGGGAGCCCTGACGCCGTCGGCAGAAGCCGGGTCTTGCGAGTACATGTCATCCTGTAAACGTCTGGCCATTGCGGCGTCTTCGTCCTCCTGGGCTTGCCGGGCCAGGGCTGCTATATTCTCGTGGTCATCTTCGTTGTCTGGAATGGTGACGTGGTTGCGATGGTCGGGTGGTTGGCTCATCTCGACATCGTCGTCGTCGTCCGAGTCGATATGTATGACGCCATGGTTGTCTTGACGGCCGAGGATGCGCGGGGTGGCGCGGTCGAGGGCGGATGTGAAGAGGAAGCGTTGTTTGCTTGTGTGGTGAAGCTCGAGGCGAGTTCTGGGTTCTCGAAGAAAAGCTGGATGGCTTGCATGGGGTCGTTGCCCGAGATCTCCAGATAGCCGCGCGCGACCTGTTCGCTGTCGGTGCCGGTGATGGCCTGGAACTGTGCCACGTCTTCGTCCATGTTGGGATCTCTCGGGATGCCTGGCTGGGGGAACGTCGCGGTGGAGAGGTGTGATGGAGGGGAAACTCCAGGGCGGGACTTTGAATGCGAGTTGGCGCTTGCGACAGTGTTAAGTACGATGCAGTATGTACGAATGCTGTGCTTTCCAGCGGTGGGGCACCTGAACAGAGCTGGATGTGGTAAGTGAGGTGAGGTTGGATGTAGGTGTACGTACGGGCGGTGCAAAAGGTGGGAGGCGGCAGGTGGGATGTGATGTGGTGGTGGATGGTGGGATGGAATTTTGCAGCGGCTGGAGGTAGCAAACGGAGAATCAATCAATTCAATCAATTCAATCGTATGGGAATGATGATTGGATCAAACCACTCATCTGATCTGAATATTAGTTACTTCTTTAGGTATCTACATACTTACGTACCTAACCTGCCTACCTGCCAGCCAGGTGTGAGCGCGTGGCAGACAATGGAAGGTTTCCGTTGCAATAGTGGCCGCCGCCGCGCGAGCTTGAATTATGTAATTGCTTCATGTCATTTGAAGTATATAACCTTACCCCTCCACCTGCCTGTCGCGGACTTGACATGACATATACGACGCACACGCACACCTGCAACAGCTTATTTGCTTTGAACTGGATCGCGATTTGTTGCGTATACGGAAATCCTTACATACGTGCTTGGAACCTTCATAATGCGCTCGTGGTCATCACCGATCAGGGCAGGGCAGGCTAAATATATGGTATATACGGGCATTAACGAACGCTACCGCCGCTTTCAAAAACAACAACAACATGGCGCCGAGAAAATAATCATGCCGTAGCATCTAGGAAAATGCTACAGTAGCAAGCTTCAGGAGTCTCTGCAAGTCCAGAGACCGCTCGGATTCCACCATCGATCCGATCCTTTGTTGTGCTTCCTCCCGCACACTGCCCTGTTCGTTGCTCGGCCCAAAGATGCCCTTGCTCCAGCCTTTACCCAGAGCCTCAAGCGCCTTGGCCCGCCCGCTTCTTTGATTCTCGAGCATGGCATCCTTCTCATCTATCGTGAGCACCGCAACCCACCTCATTGCTAAGGCTCCCGAGTCAGAGCTACTGGGTGCTTCGGATGCCAGCGCCGCTTTGAAAAGCTCCGTCGCGCATGCGAAGAAGGTATCCTTTGCAACAGAACGTGCTAGCTTAGTCTTCTCGACTTCCGATACGACCATCTCCAGGACTTCTCTGGGATTCGACACCAGACGGGGGCGGTTGTAGGCTGACATGACAACCCTCAATGCCGCCGCCACGGTCGTGCGCCCCACTTCCGTCAAATCTCGCTTGGCCCCTTCTTCCGGCCCAAGATGGGCTGCAGCTACGACGAGCACCTCACTGTACATGTCCAGATCTTCGCGCTCTGCTGCGAAAACAGCCAGAGCTCTCAGGGCATGCGGTCGGTATGTCTCATTGTTCCGTTTCGCTTCACGAAGGGCAATTTTCTTCGTTTGTGCTGCCATCCCGGCGTCGGAGCTCCATATGGTTTTGCTGTGGCGGACGAATTTCGGGAAGGACTTGACCAGTCTTTCCTTGCCTGGGAAAGTCTTGAGAGCCAAGGACTTATCGAGTACCGGCCATATCTTGTGGAGGACGGACGTGGAGAATTGTCCATCTTTACCTACAACGTTACTGATGGCCGTTACCAGAGACGCCATGGTCAGCGCCGCGCCGTGCTGGAGTGCCCACTGCGATGTGCCGAGACCCATCGAGACAAACTGCACGATTTCCTCGGCAAAGCGCATCACCGTGTGATCACCGCCAGCGTGCTGAGCCCATACCGCTTCAAATTCTTCCGAAACATATTCGTCCGTGTCATGCTTGGCCACGTAGGCCAGCGGTAGTAGCCGAGTCTCGAGGTCGCTGAAAACGTCCTGTGATATCTTGGCGATAGCCAGAACCGTATCTGCAACCTTCTGCCGGCGGCTATCGTTCTGAGATGCAAAATAGATATCTGATAGTTTGATAGCGAAGTGCTCGCGCGTCTCGGCCCGGGCGGTGCGCAGCAAGTATGCCGAGCTTCGTGCGTAGGCCTTGCTGACCTCGTGATTGCTTTCCAAAATGTGGCTTTCCATGGCTTTCAGCAGCATCGCGTTATAAGGTGGCAAGAGAATGCTGCGCCGGAGTGAAAGCGTGCTGAGAAATCGGCACAGCCCACCTTTGTCTGCAGTCCAATTGCCGACTTGATCGTCTGGGCAAGCTGGGGTACCAGTTGCTTCATGACCTCTTCATCGGCGAAGCGGAGGCAGTTGAGGATGCATTCGAAGAGGGGAGAACGTGTGGCGGCAGTACTTCTAAGTTTGTCAAGCTCCTCCCGATCCTGCTCTCCAACACGTTGGTAATGATAGTTGATGGCCTCGGGCTCGATTGTGCCCAAAAGACCCAAGCAATGGATGACGATTGTCGGAATGAATGGCTTAAGTGTATCTCCGCCGTTCTTCACCACGTCCAAGACGGTCATGATAGCCATGTACTGGACTTCTTTCACAGAGTTCTCAATACCCTTCTCAGACAGTAGAAAGGGGAGGACCTGGGAAACCATGGCCTTGGCCGAGGATGTGGCATTGTTCTCTTGCAATTGCGTGACGAGAGTCTTCGAGAGCCCCATACACAATTTCAAGGCCGCGTCCCGGACCGATCTTTTCTGGTCGTCGAGTACTCGTAATGCCACCCTCCAAACGTTGGTGTAGTACTTCTCATATCGCTGGAACGGCTGGCCGTAAATGAGGTCCGCGATAGCTGCGCAACTGGCTTCCCTCACGCGCCATTCCCTGCCGTCAAGGATGCTTTTCAGCAGATCGTCCATGATGGGGTAAAAATGAACATCAAGTGCAGTGGTTGGGTCCTTGACAACGGCCTTCCAAATGTCATCCATCGAGCGCCTCACATTGGAGTTCGGATCAAAACGGTAGCGGTATAGCTTAGGAAGTATCTTAGGGTCAAGTTCAGCGTCCGATAAAATGGTGCTTAGTCCAAATCTGCCGAATGCTGAGCGGGCAGTCCAAGTAGCAGCATTAGTGGCCAAGGCCATGAACTTGTAGATGAGACTCTGGTCGCCCACTTCGTTCGCGAGATTGATGATGTCCTTGTAGGAGGTGACGGATTTTCCTTCGCCAGTAGGCAGCGCTCCCACATCGAACAGCTCCGTGTCGTCATCGACCTTGAGCTGAGTTTTGGTGCCAGTGAATGTTGCGACAAGGTCCTTGACCAAGTCACTGCGGAGGGAAGGATCGCCCTTTTCATAGACCAGGGCCAGGCCCCTCGAGGCGGTCTCTTGAACTAACTCATCTCGTGCTGATAGAAGCCTTGTAAAGGCAACTTGGCATTCCCTGAGCCGCTTTTGGATCTCTTCGAGGTGAGAGCCATACTGAATCAGGCAGAAAAGCCAGATTCCACTTGCTTTGAGCAAGGATGGCTTGGTCGCTTTGCAGCCAGAAATCAACTTATCTACGATCTCAGAGATACGTGCTTGTCGTCTGCCGAGAGACTCTGTGACTTCATTACTGGCCGGATCTGGACTCTCAATGTCTAGTCCTAGCAATATGGCCTCCGAGTTCCAGCGAAAGATGGCGGCCGCGATGGCCTCACCGATAGCAAAATGCACCTCGGTCCTCTTTATGTCAGATAAGCCGAACAGCGCGTCTAGGATGGAATCCACTGCGTCAGAACCAGCTGCCGAAGGAACTGCGAGCCTCCCCAAAGCGGTGATTGCTTCTTCGTTGTGAGACTTCCCAAGTCGCTCGAAATAACTGATCACTTCTTCGAAGTCATTACCGCCGACTGGAAATGCTAGGTTGACAGTCCATAAGCGACCAATCACCTCAATGGATGCAGTTTGGACTTGGCCATCTGAATATTCCATGGCGGACATGAAAATGCGCCTCAGATCCTCAGTATGCTGCGATACAACTTCGCCAGAAAGCCTCCCATAGAGTGCCGCATGGTACATGTAGCTGCCAAGGAAGACTAGCGAGCCTTGAAAGGGACCACTCAGTGCGGCCGGAGGCTCTTCGGTCGATCCCACCGCATCCCTCAGTTGCGAGAGATATGCTGCAGTGCCCTCATTCCACGGCGCAATGATTCCAAAAGCTTCCGCTGCTAGCTTCCTGACTCTTTGATTGCTGGACTTCAGTAATGATAGAAGTTCGCCGACACGTGGCGCGAGTTCTTTGATGATCCCATCAACCGGCGCGAATGAAATAATCTCGGTGAAGGAGCGAATACAATCCTCCTCCCCAACGTCTGGGTGATCCCGAATGCCATCCAGGGCCGCATTTAGCAGGCGGACAAGGTATTTGTGGCTGCCATTGGCAATATAATTCCTGAGTGTAGTACGAGTTGGAAGTTCATTCTGAAGTCGTCTCTCAAGTTGTGGCTCCCAGTCCATTTCGATCGCATTTTCTCCCAATGCCGCGAGTTTGACCATCTGCGTTGTATATCTGATAGCAGCGGGAAATGCACGTAGCCTTTCATCGGCGAAAAGGGGATATGCAGATCTTTGGTCAATGTTCATCTGGTCATCCGACGCGTCTATAGACGTCAAGTCGAAGAACCAGTCGATTAGTTTTGTCCAGTCCGGAAGGACCAATGCTTCGTCAGGACGCAACTTGGTCGACCACCACGGATCCAACCCTTTCTGGCCTTCTTCCAGTATATCGCGCCGTTCGGATGAGCCACCACCCAGAGCGATTAGGTCGACCCATCGCGCCTTGATATTGTTGTACGGTAAACAGTTGTTGGCAAAGCGGGCCGCAACATGTTTCGCAGTTCGCAATCCTTGGCGCTCTGGCAGGGTCATGTAGTCGACGAGCAAGATCTCAAGATCGTGGTGATCATCTTCATAATTACTTCTGAACAAACTCATCATGCTGGACAACGCACTTTCGATATAGACTATAATGTCCGAGGTCGAGTCAGATACAAGGGAATCGAACAGCCATTTCAAAAGCGAGTCCTTGGCCTTATGCCCAAACTGGCTCGCTCTTGCAAGAGTGCCGATCGTCTCATACGCGGTTGCGCGAAGCCTTTGCTCGTCCAGTGCTCTGGATTGGTTGTCAGCAGATGCAGCGTTGGGCCAACCCTGCTGCAAAATGTAGTCTTTGAGCAACAGAACAAGGCTGGGGCCCGCGTCTATAGTCGCCCCTGAGCTATTTCTAGCCATCCAAGCCAGGAACCCGAGAAGGGCTTTGTGTAGCCGAAGAGACTCTAGGCCTCCAACGGGAGCTGCCTCACCTGTTGTGAGCGCAAAGTCATCCTTTACCAACTGCACCACCTGGTTCCCCATACGACAAGCAGCCGCTGATTTCGAGAGTATCTGGAGGATTTGTATCCGGTGAGACGCCGGTAGCTCGCTGTTCAGTGGCTGTCAGCAAATACTCCCGGTGGAAAGAGCTGCGGAAAGCTGCGAGAGACAACAGTAATTGCAACAACATGCTGGCTTTGACGACCTACCTATGCAAATCAAACAGGCTTTGAACGACGCCGGGTTCCTCCAAATTTACTGTGGTTCGTTTAAGCAAATCTTCAGCAATTGAGGTTACTCGGGAATCTGTCAACCCGGCTGCACAAAAGGCTGGCAAGAATCGTTCTTCATCCGTGAAAGCGCCACTCGCAAGAAGGCCGATGGCTTTCAGCCTGCATTCCGGAAGGCTTAGGCTTCCAGGCTCCTTGTGGTCCCACGTCTTGGGATCGCTGGCTCTCAGGAAATTGACCTCATCCGACTTCAAACCTGTGGGCGAAGACGCCAGCACCCGGTCAAGCTCGGCGCCGTTGGAAGCTGTAGCCATGTCCTGCCTCAACAGGAATAACTTCCCTAGCCACCGCGAAACATACTGTGCATCTGAGACAGAAGCCAGCCCAATATTGTCACGGAGTGTAATATCTTCCTTGCTTCCCCTGGGCGGGACCTGAATCTCCAGCAATAGCCGCAGGAGGACAATGAAGATACCGGCCGAGCTGGCTTGGTTGGGTTCGTTCGAGATGGAAGCAGTCACGACGGGTAGCAGTGACCGACGTTTCGACTGATCCAATCGAGCAAGACCTTTCTTCACAAGACCCAGATCCAGCTGCTTCACTACCGGAGACCTGGTGGTTTTGTATTGTCTTATGAGGGCGGCAACTGGTAGGACCACCCTAGCCAGATCGATTGCATGTCAGAATCCACAATATCGAGCCTGATAGAGAGGGGTTGCTTACGAAGGTGGTTGAATGAGCTTGGTCACACTGATATATGCTTGGAAGGCCTGGAGAAATTGTCAGTGGCTTCTCCGTCTGGATGAATACAGGGAGGTAGGAGCGTCTCATACTGCATCGCGAACGGATTTGTGCTGACTGCTTGCGTGTTCAAGGAGTGGAACAAGTTGGGTCTCCAAGGCCTCGCTGAGCTTGACCTCGTCAGTAGACACGTTTGCAATTCGATAACGAATCGTGGAAACGGTCTTGAGGCCCGCGGCCTCTGTCGCTGCCATTACTACCTTGGTAAGGGAGTTTTGCGAATGTGACAAGGCTACTACTATCAATAACTCATTTTTGAATGGCCCAGGAAGAGAAACTTGAGTCAGACCATCAGTAGTCGTTCAGGAATGGTAGTAGCAGTAGCAGAGGATGAAGGAGAGAAGTTTAGTAGTAGGTTCTCTTCAACAGTCTTTGGCCTACTCTCGTTGGAAGATCTCCCAGCTAATAGACGGCAATGAAGTGCGTCAACTCAGCCCAACAGGCAGGCAACTGACCACACGTGGACGTTCAGCCACAAGTGGCGGGTGCCAATTTTTGGTTGAGCTCCCCTCTCACTAACAGGAACCTCAGATTCAATCGTACCCAATGTTCAATGTTGAACACGCATCATCTACGACTACCTCGATTTCTTGATTGCAATTAAAACGGCCGTCCTCCTACGGGTCGTTCGTCCGACTAACATGTACTCCCTGTTATCTATAGCGCAAGATGCATGCATCTCTACCCTTCTCCATGCATTTGGAGTAGACGTACTTATGTAGTGAATCGGTTCTCCATTGCGGCAACTTTAAGTCAAGATAGTATTGAAATTGCGAACCAGATAATCCGATGCCCATACTCCATACAAACCAACATTTACCTCCCTGGTCCTGATATATTTACAAGCATTAATTACCACAAACCTCCCGGTTGCTCCAAATATAAAGTTTTATATCACTCTGCGGATGATTTCGCTGATTCACATGGTCATGCCCGGGCGCAAGAGGGTCCGTTTTGTAGCAAGTGACTCGTTCAGACTACATGTCTTGGGCCGAGAGAAACGGGTCGCTCCATTGCGAACCTGGCAATAGTACCTAACCAGATGGCGGCGGAGCTCGTCCCAGTTTGAAGCTTATCAGGAGTTTCCAAGCTTTCAAGTTACACAATCGCGGTTGGATCTGTTGGATGACCGGAGGTGCCGTTCACGATGGGGGCCACATGCGACCGGTCCAAGTCGCCTGTAATTAAAACGGACGCGCTGTCAAGGCAAGCATCATGCTATACAGGCGGCCAATTTGTGCAGCAGCACAACAAGCCACATTGCGCGCCTTTGGCCCAATGCTCTGCGAGGCATTTCAAGGGGGTAACCCAACGGGTACCAAACATCTTAACTCACTCGTTTGGCTGTTTTCATTACTGCAAAGGCTTAAGCCGTCGTCGGCTGGCGCCGGGGAATGGGAGCAGTTCTTCGTATGACAACCTAGTGCCATTTTTGACCGAGTGGCTGCCTGCATGCGTAACTGGTCCTCAAAGGCTGAGTAGAGTTTTGGTTCGCTAGCTGTGACGCGACTGACGGAAACACACCCCTTGACTTCAACTTGGGGGGGCCTTCATCACGATATAGGATCAGATCGAAGCTACACAGGTCCCACGACTATTCTCCGTACGCATCGTATCGTCCAATGTCTAAAGTCAATTGATGAATGCATGGCTTCTTAGGCTCCTGAGGGTGGTGATTGTAGATTCCAAATATTGCGGGATCTATAGTAGCAGCAATATTTCCCAGCATCTCATGAGATAAATGTAACCGTTTTGATTACCGTGATAATCAGGGCATAGGTCTGGTAATGTTCGGCTGGAGGTGGAGGGGTCAAGACTTTCAAACAAGGATACTTGCAGATCATCGAAATTCCGGGGCTGCTCTCCATTCTGATTTGAAGATGCGGTTCCCAGATTTCGTTCCCTGGATCTTCGGGACTGTCGCTTTTTTTAACACGTGGGAAATACCTGGTTATTAACCCTAGCAGGGGGGAAAATCTCGATATGCGGCAACTTCCGTCCCAGTCGCAATGAACGCTACATACACTTGACGATCAACAGTAGAGCTATGAAGACAACCTTTGTAAAAGCAACGCCTATGTGTCTAATAGTACCTGCGTATCAGCCTCTATTGAATGGGCATTGCCGCACGCGGACGGTGATGCAGGCAGAATACGAGTGCGGAGCAAACAAGCCGAGTATGTTATATATATGTAAGTAAAGCTTTGTAATATCTCTCAAACAACCGCTTAGCAGTAGTAGACCTAACCTCGCCAAGCTGCATACATACATGTACATATCATGAGTGCCATGGAATCTTAGCACCTTGAAGACTACATACGTGTTTGAACTTTGGGCATCTCATTTAGTGGACGTGATAAGGAGCTAATCACTGGTAGCACCCGATGTGTACACGAATGTAGACCAGGACGCGTTTCAGGAAGAGACGAGAGGAAGCAAAGAAAACATCGCGCAACAGGAAAAGTCGGCAAACAAACAGCTCGTGAACCACTCCTATAATCAACTACTTGGCACCCGTCGTTTGTGTTTGCAGCGAAAGATGACCAAAAAAAATAATAAGATCGGCTCTGGGATCAAAACTGTCCATGTACGCACCGGGCAATTGATTCTGCAGTCTTCCTTACGAGCCCGCGTAGCTCTCGACAATATGCACATCATTGATGAGGGGGTGGGCACCAGGTTAAACTGGCCGCCAGCCCTTCTCCACCGCTACCATCCTTTCGCAGCTCCCAAGGGAGGGGAGGTTCTACGGCTGAAGTCTGGCATCCAAAGACCACGATCGAAATATATCGATATATATATGTATATATGTTTCCAATGTTGGCACCCAAGAACTATGCCCGTTGCCCATCTGATTCTCCCCGGTGAATAGTCAATCTGTTGCACGCACAATGTGAGCCGTGGTATCGTCCATCGCAATCTCCAGTCGCGATACTTGGACTTGACTGACGTAGTTCCAAAACAATTTGATAGGGCAGCAACATCTAGGGGACGTGCTCTAGTGCATAAACCATGCAACTGTTAGTTCGATGAATATTTGATTCCGGATCGACGCACAAGCCTTCAAGGTCAATTGCATCCAACCAAGTCTTTCCTGCTTGCCCTACTTTCAGGCGTTTGCCCGCTATGTTGTAAACAACCATTTGAGCTCCTCTCAGGGGGATTTCCCTGCTCATTGCTTCCTCGGACCCGATGCAGAAAACGCATGGAATGATTGATGTGCGCTGGGGCAAACGGCTGGCGAGGGCCTGGCCATCACTGTGCACTCGGAATACTAACACCAAACGAGACGTACGTCATTTTAGGTCACGCCCCCGCGGCTCCTCAACAGCTATGGGCTAGCTAGCCCCTACAAGGCGACCACATCTTAGTCGTTAGTTCGGGATTTCGCGAATCTGTCTGGTATACATACAACTCTATACCTTGGGGAAAACGTAGCCAACTCAGTGATTGCGTGTCTGCTGCCGGTACCTCTATGTTCTATCTGCGTTGAACCTACCTACTAATGAATGCGCGCATGGGGGCGAGTAAGGAGATACATGTGAGTTTGCTGCGACCTAAGGGAAGAGACCGGACAGATCGATCAACTGCATTTGATCTATCTGTCCCATCAATATTTGCACCTGCATCTTCGGCCACCAACCAACTCGTGCATTTAAGGTTCAGTACTTGAGTCGCGTCGACCACCCGTATCTTGCTTGCATCTTGCATGAGAACACAAGACAGTAATTTGCAACCCTGAAACACATTATTTTACACGGCTGCGGGACGATACAGAGAACATTGGTCTCGGCGTCTCTATAGGTGCCCAGGAATCACAGCACCAGCACCACTGTGACAGACAGGTTCTTCTCCTCACGGCACAGTTGAGCTTGTATCCATGACCTTGTCCAATACCCGATCTAAGCAAAAGTGTATAACCTTGTAACCTAGACCGGACTGTAGGCATGTGGGTAGCGAGCCTATCGCCCGTAGCGAACTGGGTAGGTTGGTAGGGTACTGTAGTCGGGTACGGTAGGTACTGTAGGTAGGTACTGAACTGTACTGAGGTGGTAAAAGCATGTACTGCTAATGGTCGACAAGCAGAGAGACGGGCTTGTGCTAAGCGACTAGCGGCTCACAGAGTTTTTGCGGTCCTCCACCAGGCCTGCCAAAGCCGCAAAGTCAAGAGTCGTCTCCTCCACCCATTCCCCATTCATTCCACCATCCTTTTCCCACTCACACGCAAACCAAACCGGCACCATCGTTGTCTGCTTTTGTTTCTTGCTGCTTTCCGGTCTCTATCTCTTCCACACAGTTTCGGTCTCTCCTTCTCTCTTCTCTCTTCTTTTTCCTCTTCTCCCTCCTCTAACCCTAATTCCCCCCGCCAGCTTCGTTTCACACCCTCTGCCGCTTGCGAAACCGCTGCCTGTTTGGCTCGCTACTTGTATTCGTTGTGTGCGTTTTGCAAGAAGCTTCCTTTTGGTGCTGGTTCGTTTCCTGCTGTGTGCGCGTGCGCGGCCCGTTTCCGGTAAAGCCGCCGACCTCTCGTCAACTTCCGCATCGTCGCGCAAAACTTTTCCCTCCGTTGCGGCCTTTTCACATTGCTGAGTACCACGCCGGTTCTAGTTCTACTTCAGATCGCACCGCGAAATTTTATCCCGGTATCTTGACGACGTGCGACACGACGACTCGATCCCTCGACATTATTCTTCAGTCCCTCCCGGTATTTCTCGGTCTTGCGGGTGTTCGTTTCCACGGCGCTTGTGATCTCTACTGCTTTCTCCCGTCTGCATGACCAAAAAAGGCGTCATTTGGTGCACAAAAGTAAGTACCCGGCTTTCCTTCCTTCCTTCATGCTGGGGTAAGTAGCGATCAAGCTTCTGCTAGCCTGCCGGCCTGGTGTCCGCTCTGCCCTCGACGTTCTTGTGCTGCTCATTACGACGCGGGCCCGGATTTGACCTTTGATCTATGGGTCGTACTGCCAACCAAATCAGCGGGGTGCTGTTCAGTCCTCAACGGCTCGGGGATCTTGGGCCGCGGGGCACATGTGAGGTCTACTGGGCAATGTGTGTGGTGCAACTCTCGAAGGTCTCTTCTCTCGCTCGATCGAACCGAACTACTTCTTCCGCTCGACGCTATGCCAGCATGATCATCGCAAATTGTCTTGTCTGGGCTTATGTTTGCTATGGGTATTTCAATTGGGTTTGTGGCATGCGGAAACCACCATTTCTCGAAGAGACTCTTCTGTTTACTTGAGACTCTACAGCCTGCCTATCCGTCCGTAGGAGCTGGCCACAGACAAGTTGGTGGAGGGGCTGAGCTTCTCAATATGGCTCCTGCGATTTCCGGTTCCAAGCATGGGGTTATTTGCGCAAATGTGCGCATGCCCCATGGGCTACTCCGGGAATGTATGATGCATCTCACAATGAGGTACGGTGCGGCTGCCGTCTGGCAAGGGAGACATCTTCAAAGTACAGCCTCTGTCAAGGACGCATCGGACCTGGCACGGCATATTCGTTCAGATCACTGCCAACTACTCGTTATGCTGTTCAGCATTCTCTTTCAATTTAAATTCTTCTCACTGGACCTCGACAAGTCCCTGTGAGCTCCAATACTGGACACGATTTGCGCAGTCTCAGAGCACGTCCATCCAATGCCTTATATCGTGTACGAATGGCTTGGACCCCTGAAATGGAAAGCTGGTCGGACGGGTTCTCTTTCAACGTCCTTGCTCTGATGCGAAGACGCCAGCATCCTTGTCTAACCAGGTTCTTACGACTAGCCGGGCTTGATCGCTACTACCCCAATGGAAGTTGCTCACTATTTCTCTCAGCTGCATATTAACCATAGGCGCACACAGGTTAGGAATTCCGAAACTCTTATCCTTTAGATCGTATCACGACTTGACGTTCACTTCATTCGTCTCTCTTGATCAAGCGTCTCTTCAAATCTTTAGTTGGCGAATCGGAAAAATTTGGACCAAGGTCTCGGTTATCGACGTTTGCATTTCAATCCGCATTCAGGCAGGAAAATTCGGCGGCGTCGGCGTTCGTTGCTGGTATAAGCACATCTGGATATCAGTTGGTAAGTCGATCTACAGCTCCTTAACTCTAGTGGGCTGCTGCCACGCTCTGCCGTTCCCCGAACGACCATATCATGTGTGCTTTCAGCCTCATGTCCCTTGTCTTTGAGTCTGCACTGTATTCATTTTGTATTTTATGACGACCGTTGTTGTTTGCATCTGTGTGGTGAAACGAGGAGGAATCCTCTTTGCATGGCTGGACTGCCCCGAGTATGGCTTGCTGGCATTGTGCTACCACCATCCATGTCTACGGCTCAGTCTACTTTCTGCTCAGTGGATCCCCGATCCCCCTAATCATGACCAAGTTGCCGTTAGCGGCCATCAGGTGGGACGAGCAGACATGAACATTAGGGTTGCTATCATTTGCCTCGAGCTTTGGTTCCTCTCCTCGAACGATTCAGTTCGCTAACATGCCGTTCACTGTAGCTTCTACCTATCTCACGAATCTTAACCTGCTGTCATCTGCACATTTGTGTGAGCCTCTTTAGTAAGTGCCCCTGATTCAGGTGTAAGGTGCCGTGCGTTTTTTTTTTCATACACTCACCGGGGACATGTCTGGTTATCTCCCAGTCGGGCCGCCCAGATGCACCCCTGGGACTCAGTAGTCCTGCAATCCTGGCCCGTTACGCCTACGCAATCCCCAACCTGAGCACAATATCTCCTTTGTATGCATTGATATACCCTATCCACTTCAACAAATAGCAAATTCGATGGGCGAAGTTGCGTCCATCTCAACCCGGCCTTCAAAATGTGTCGGACAGGTCGAGCTAGGTCTCTGGCGACTGTGAACCCAGACTTCCAGCACCAAAACTCCCTACAAGCAGTCTCGCTCTGCCGTCTTGTCCAGCTGTGCTGCCTGCCAGATGCCTAGTCAACACCTTGTCGAATGATGCTTCTTTTCCGAAGTCCTCTCTTCCAGTCCCCTCTTGTTTAATTCAGGAGTTGCCCTTGCCCTATCGAGAAGCGGTAGCAGTTCATACCACCCCATCGATTTGGTGTATGGGCCTAACCACTTGCTGCCACAGGCTATCACACAACCTATTATCACATATTACCCTTTTCGAGATAGCAGTAGCTTTTGTGAGTGTGCTTATTTTGCCCTGTTTGCCTTGTTTGCCCCTTAAAGTATTGTCCTTGCCTCGGTCCTGCCATCTTTGATCGGCCGTCTGGCTTCTTGCCTTCACGCACTCCCTTTGATACACCTGAAGGCGTCTATTCTATCTGGTAGTTCACGGGTCGCTCTTGGGCCTGTATATGGCCGGGTCCTTATATACAGGAAGTGGAATCGCCGAATGAGGGGTGTTGAATGAGAGATCATCGGCGAGGGCTGCCTTCCAAACAATGGAAAAATTCGTTTGGTTCATCTACTTTTAGATGACCCGCGATGCCACTTCACAATACCAGCACAGCCAAAATATTCACATACACGGCTCCCTTCCCTAATACTTGCCTCTCTCTCCACCAAGTCAAACCTTCTGTGCACATGTTCCTCGACTTGTGCGGCTGATGCATTAGTTGTTCCGCAAGTGCTTCTCCAGCCTTTGCCTTCCTCTATCTTGCTTCGCTACACAGCAGCTTTTCGTCGATCGTTCCTGCACAAGCTTTGTTCCTGCTTATACGCATTTGTCGCAAGACACTCGTCGGGCTTCAAGTTCTAACTCAAGCGACTCGACACAGGCCAAGATGGATAACTTCAATCCCTACAACGGCAAGGCTCCTTCCAACGGATCCGGCTCTCAAGGCGAGGGCGGTTCCCAGGGCGGTGGTCCCGGTCTACCTCCTTCCGGCCTGCCCATCGCCCATCCTAACGGTCAATCCGGCGGTGATGGTTCTACAGGCTTCCCCTCGGCCGATGCTGCTCGTCAAACGCTCTGGTAAGTTTTCACTATTATGGCAACAGCTCCTTCCAATATTGGTGTGTCGCTGCGGTTTCTGCGTGCTGCACTCCAATACTCGAGCTCGGCTCGATTGGGTAGTCGCAATGCTCTGATCCTCGCGGGCCCACCGTGCCTTCCTGATCGAATGCCATGCGACATTGTAACTGACCGACCTTGTGCACATACAGGATGGGCGAGCTAGCAGGATGGATGGATGAAAGTTTCATTCGCTCGATTTATTCTTCTGCTATGAACGAGAATGTCCAGGTGAAGATCATCCGCGACCGTCATTCTGGGTAAGCTATTGACCTCCATTCTTCGGCCCTGCACCTACCTTGCTTGTCACCGTGCTTGTATTGACACGCTGGTAGTAACGCCGGATACTGCTTCGTCGAGTTTTCCAACCCCGAAGCTGCGCAGAAGGCACTGGCGCTCAACGGTACTCCGGTTCCCAACACTGACCGCGTCTTCCGTCTTAACTGGGCCTCGGGTGGTGGCTTGGTCGACCGTCGCGATACACGAAGCCCCGAGTTCTCCATCTTTGTTGGTGACCTCGGCCACGAAGTCAACGAGTTTGTCTTGGTTGCGCTGTTCCAAGCCCGCTTCCCTTCGTGCAAGAGCGCCAAGATCATGACGGACCAGCAGACTGGCCAGTCGCGCGGCTACGGATTTGTCCGATTCTCTGATGAGCAGGATCAACAGCGCGCTCTAGTCGAGATGCAGGGTGTGTATTGCGGCAATAGACCTATGCGCGTTTCGCCTGCTACTCCCAAGAACAGGTAAGCCTTCTCCCAATTCTCCTTCCTGCCTGCTACCTACAATGAGGAATGTATGACTGACGCGATTCAAGAAGCCACCAAGGTGGTCAATTCCAGAACTTTGGCAACCTGGCCATGATGCCTCCTCAGGGTGGCATGCCGCCCCCGGGTGGTATGAATAATCAGTGGATGGCCCAACAACAGCCAAACTACGGGTTCCAGCAGGGCGGTGGTGGCTTCAACCCTATGGCCATGAATCAATTTACCGATCCCAATAACACCACCGTCTTCGTGGGAGGCCTGTCAGGCTATGTCACCGAGGACGAACTCCGCTCTTTCTTCCAGGGCTTTGGCGAAATCACCTACGTCAAGATCCCCCCCGGAAAGGGATGCGGCTTCGTCCAATTTGTCCATCGCCATGCTGCCGAAATGGCCATCAACCAGATGCAGGGTTATCCTATCGGGAACTCTCGTGTTCGTCTCTCGTGGGGCCGTTCTCAGAACAACTCGGGCGTAGGTACTCCGTATCGCCCTGCTCCCCTCCTCCCCACTACTGGCCTCCTGGCCCTCCTGGTCCCCCTGGACCTGGCGGTTCTTTTGGCGGTCCTGGCTTTGGCAGCAATGGACAAGGCCCTCCCCTGGTGGCTTGGGTCCTCAGGTTCGTGTTGGATCGTTCCCTGGCAAGTAAATTGATGGCTAATCTTGGTATACAGTAAACGCCTTGATACGATTTTAGCATTGAGGCGTCCTGCGTTCCGGCGTTTTGGTCGCTTTACTGCGCGTACATCTTCGGGTCCTGCTCTCTGGTTTCGGCTAGTTACACTTTCTTTCGCATACAACGTCTTCACTCCTTGACCGTCCTCTGGGCGACACACGTTTCGACGTACTCGACGCATATTCCATTGCTTCCTCACCTATTTCCTTTCAACCTCTTTCCGACCGAATCCCGCTCCTGCTTTCACATCGTCGATGGACTGGGACCTATAACTGAAGTCGGCCATGTAACTTGGCCACTTGATCCTCGGTCAGCGCGATGAGTCTGTGCCGTCGACTACTACTGCACCCTTTGGCCAGTAAGGCTGCTGGCACGCAGGTGGCGGAGCGCGATCTACTTGCAGATTTCCGACATTCGATATTCAGATGACGAGACCAATGACCCGTCTCATAACGTCTTTACGCGATGACTTGGCGCTTTCCTTCACGAGGGATGACCTTTGTTTCGGGTTTGCGTGGTTTCTGAGCATTTGAGTTTCGCGTTGCATTAAAATAGATGCTTTTTCATCTTCTGTCTTGCTTGCCTTCTATTTGTGACCTGTCTTGATTTTACGCACAGGCGGCCGTTGGCGACTTGGACATCGTTGCTCGAGTCCTTTCATGATGTATACGAATGATGGGGCTGGCCTTTTGATATGGCCGGGCCACCGGCGACATGATTTGTATGCTCGAAGTCGAGCCTCCTGGGAGATTTCCATACCTACCTAGTTTGACAACGTCAAAATCCTATACCCCCTTTCCTTGTCCGTATTGCCAGCCACAGAACCGGGTAAACCAAGCAAGGCGTATCCAGGCCTTGCCTTTGGGGGTGACTCGGATGCCACCAGTAGGTAAAGCTACCGTCTTTCAAATACTACCACCTAATTCTTGTTGCGATTGGAACAAGATCTTTGCTTGGGAGCTTGGGACATGGGGCGTCTGGTGGTGCCATTGGAGTTCAAAAAGAAAAAGGAGAAAAAAAGAAACAAAAAAGAATCGAGTCAACGGAAACCCGAGCCTCGTAGAAGGACACGATGATGAAAACCCACTTGTCATCGCTTTATATAAGGAGAGTGAGTGATGAAATGCGTATCTCTAAAAACATCCAAATCTGCAGGGGAGGGAGGACATGCCAATTAATGATATACCTCATTATCTACCATATTTCTTCACGTTGACAAGTTATGCTCTCCACAAAATCCCGACTGTCATGACAGCAGCAGACTCATGCCCTGGAGCCTTTACGCTTGCTCACCAAACAATTACACCGGTTTGAGCGCGAGATCAAGAGTCTAGGGGAACACCTAGGTTGCTCTCAACCCATATCCTGCCGAAACTGTGTTGCGCTATGTCAAGCAAAGGAAGAAGGAACGAGAAGACAAGAAGACCAAGCCAAGATATGGATTAGGCAAGAAATCAGATTTGGCCGGGGACAACGCATCTACCGTACACGAGTCCCGCGCCATCCATGTCTATTGATGAAAATCGGGGGGTATAGTACACTCCATACATCACGTCTATTGACGTCGTCAAGCTGCAAATCGATACCGGGCAGCCGGCAAGAATCACGCAGCCACCCTCTCCCAACAAACACCTTTACTTTACTTCGTTTTTCTCGTTACATCAACAAAAGAATCTGTGTACACCATGCTTTATGGATTTCTCCTTTCCCCCATACCCGGATGACCGACTGCTGGCGGCTGATGTCTTCATGCCATCTCTTCTTCGTCCAGGGGTTCGACCCGAACAAGAATCTCCTCGAGGAGCCCTTCTAGGAATGTGCCAACTTCTTTGCCCATTCCAACTGGCTCGCTCTTGTCCAGCCGGTCGATCTCCTTGCAGACATTGGCGAGCTTGTACACATGCTTTCTGATTTTGTCGTGTGCCGCTTCGGCACGTTGCCTTTGAGGTGTGACTCTCTCGTTGCGGTAGATCTGCTGCAAGCGAATCTGCCGCCGCTTTAAGGCCTCCTCGAGTGCTGGGAAGATGACGTCGTTCAAGGCGTCCAGCTCGCCATTGGGGTTTGGTGGCGCCGGCGTAGGGAAGGACTCGGGGGCTGCAGGAAGTTGTTTGGGCTGGGCTTTGGACGGGAATGCCTGAGGGCTCGGGAATATTGGTTGTTGCATTGCGGGCTTGTGTAAAGAAGACTGCGAGGCAGGGCCCCGGAAAGGAGGGATCTCGGGAAGGCTCAGAGGCCCGACCTTGGAAGGTACCCGCTGTGACGGTTGTCCCAGCGTGTAGAGCTGAGTCTGGGATTGCCTCGGAGCCAGGTTTGGCTGTTGGTAAGTCAGTTGGGGCTGGGACGGAGGGGAGGTGATGTTCATATGTCCCATATCCCATCGTAGCTGTTCTTGTAGGGCGTGGTCATAATCTGTCGAGTTCATGGTAGGCACAGTGGATGTGTGCTTGTTAAGCGGCCGCGGCGTATCGGGGTCCCCGTAGTATTTCTGGGGAGAAGACGGCAGCGGCACCTTGGTTGGGGATGAAGGAATAGAACCAGGTACAGGCTTTCGCTGCGGAGACACCTGGCGTGACGTGCCGGTCGAGGGGGAATTGGCCGCCTTAAGGGTGCTAGAAACAGACGAGCCATTGAAATCCTGCATCTTAACAGGCGATTGTCCCCTTGGTCTCTCGCCGTAATCACCCTCCAGCGGCCTCGACGCCCTAGCATTTCGGGCCGAATCGTCCATAGGGTTGAGGCCTGGCCTGGTCACGATGCCTCCTCGATCTCCGACAAGACGCACAGTACCAAAGTCCCACATGTCCTCGTTGACTGGTTCTCTCTCGCGCACCTCGTCGCCGCCCTCCATTGCCTCCTCGTCCTCGGATTTGTGTGTGGCGCTCCATCTGCTGTGTCGTTCGATAAGCTCCGTCAAGTACGTTGTCTTCTTGGCCCGTCGAATAAAGGTATGCTTCAGCAAGTCTCGGGCGGAAGGCCTTTCCTTGGGATCACGTTGTAGGCAAAGTTCGACGAAGTCTTTGAATGCTTTGGTGAAGTTGCCTTCCAGCCTGGGTGGGTGGTTCTTGGGAATGAGGAAAAGCACTTTCATGGGGTGGATGTCGGCATAGGGCGGCTCTCCGTTGGCCAATTCGAGAGCGGTGATGCCCAGAGACCAGATGTCCGCCTTGTGATCGTAACCTGACTGTTTGATAACTTCAGGTGCCATCCAGAACGGGGTTCCCACGAAGGTATTCTTCTTAGTCATGGTTGCCGACAGCTGGCCAGACACACCAAAGTCGGCCAGCTTTACCTGGCCATTGTGACCAAGGAGAACGTTTGCGGCTACACACGAACCATGTCAGTCATCAAGGGCCAAGACGGGCCAAGCGGCACCATTGTTGTTGGATGTCTCTCACCCTTAACGTCGCGATGCAGCTTCTTGTCGGCATGAAGGTATTCCAGTCCCAGCAGCAGTTCACGGATGATGATGGCAATATAGTCCTCGCCAATCATGCCCGGTTTCATCAGGTCCGCACAGCTGCCGCCGGAGCAGAACTCCATGACTATCCATAACTCGGCGCCTTTGGCATAGGAGCCATAGTACTTTGTGACGTAGGGGGACTGCAACTCGGAGAGAATGGCAATCTCCTGTATGATATCCTCGACCTCGTCTTCGGCGCTCTCGATGTCAATAACCTTGATAGCGACTGCCTGACCGGTTCGTTTCTCCACGCTGGCGCACAGGTTTGCCGTTAGTACAGAATACATAGCTAAGAGAGCTTGGTGCAGCAGTGCGGAAGGCAATGTACGTACCCTTTGTAGACTTTGCCGAAGCTGCCTCCTCCTATACAATACTCCTTGGTATACAGAAGCTCTGGGTCCAAAGCCTCATTGCTGTTGTCGTCATAGTCGCGGTCAGCCATGGTCAATGTTGAATCGTGATGTCGTCAGAGGTGCTCGTCAGTCGTGAAGTGGGCAGTGGTACAGGCTCTGGTTGGGCCGTGGGTGGCTATGCGCACAGCATATGCCGGTGTTGGTCGGTAAGCAAAGGAGTGGGAGAGGGCTTGTGTCGAGGGGCGTCGGCGTGCCCTACGAGCGGGAAGGGACAAGTATTGGCTTCGAAGTAGGGATGGGGACCGGATGAGCTGACCGCTTGGACCTGACCTGGAGCTGGGGATATCAATAGAACAACCGAATGAACAAGTGAACGAAGGTTTTGCCAATGCGCCGGAGCCGAGCGAAAGAGGACTACTTCACGGCCAGTGACATGCCACACTCACCCCGGGCGAGCAATGCACAGGACCTTGGAGAAGCCAGGTCGAAAACCAAAAAGAAGAAAAAGCGCCGGACAGGTTCACTACCTTAATGGCCAGATGAGGGAACGAACGAAAGGAATGAACGGTGGGTGGGTAAATGACGAATGACGGATGACGGATGATGGTGGATGGTAGACGGTGGACGGTGGACGGTGGACGGGGACATGCGTACGTGCATGGGTGCATCTGCTTGTCTGCTTATTGTTTATGGCAGAGGCGAGTAGGGCCAATCCAATCGAACGTCTCTCTCTCGCGTTGATACTTGATAGCTTCACGCAGCCTAGCACGGGGTGAACGAATGGCCCATGGGATTCCAGTTCTAGTGGGGGATTCCCTGGTGGGATTGGCAACTGCACGGATGGACTGGGTCAATCAAATCGGATCGGGATCGCATTGAACTCTCTACCCTACCCTAACCTAACCTATTGATCTTTATCTACCAAGGAGGCAAGCAGTGGCCCGTACGCAAAGAACAACAAGATGCTACAATACAGGAACGAACGGGAGGGTCGCCGGGGAGATCATGTTTCAATGGTGTGCTTTGTTTTGTTATTTGCTTCTGTGTCTTGTCTGGCATGGCATACGACCTACCTACAAAGGCAAAGTTAAGCAGGTAGCTACCCCTGCTTGGACGGCCCTGGTGTATGTATATATAAACAATATGTATCAAATATATATTGATGCAAAACAGCATAAATAGATCCAGTCCGAGGACCAATGCTAATTTCAATTTCCTGCTCATCGCCCAACTCACTCAACACAGGTAACGCGTCCTAGTCGCGTTTAGGCTGTCTACTTAAGAGATGCTAGATGTCTGCCCGCATGGAGGCCAACAGCTGGTAGATATTGCACCTTGGTAGCCAGGAGCTCTCAGGGTATGTACAGTACGTATATACATGTATGTAGTACAAGACAAGTGCATTAAATTGATGCATCCATCAGCCCTAACACAAGAAGGAGGAGAAGAAGAAGAAGAAGAAGAAGAAGACACAGATTCACCCGGAATGCCAAACCCCCTTCTTCGTGTCTCCACAACTGCACCAACATCACCACCACTGCCGGCCTTCGCCCGCCGCCGCCTTTACCAGCGGGAACCAGTCGTGACGTACTTGATACTGCTGCCCCTTTTTGTATTTGACCCGCTTGCGGCACCCCCCATATCGTCATTCCTGGGATCCAACACCAGGCCCAAGAAGCGTCGCGAGCGCCCCAGCACGCAGGGCTACGGCCGGGTCGTCGTCGGGGAGCCCGGCGCTCGAGGAGCGCCGGTACAGGTTCTGCACCAGTCTGCCGTCCCGATACACTCGGGCGACACGAACCGATTGGCGCCGGCGGCCAGAACACCATCGACATCAACCGGGTTGAAGAATCCGTGGATATAAATGAGCAATGGGTCAAGAGAATCAAGTTCCGTCTTGTACTGACTGATGCCGTAGGCAATCACCGTCTTCCGAGGCCCAGGGTTGAGAGGCCCAGTGTGGATGCCAGTGATATGGAATCCCTGCGGAAGGAGCCCAGGCCAGGCCATATCAGGCAGCATATCGCGACCAGACCGAGGACACCCCAAAGCTACCTAGAATAAGGATGCAGGCTTCTTGCGTCTCGCAGACACCCTAACTTTCTTGGCGACTTCCTGCTTTCTGGTCGCCGTCTTCTCTCATGCGTAATCAGATTAGGCAGGTAAGAGCGGGTGCTAACGATGCTGTAGACGTTTTATACCAAAACCCTTCCTTGCTCGTCTCAAGGGTTGAAATACAAATAAACATGGCCATGTCATCCTCCACAACACATTTCAGCTGGGATGGTGTTTATGTCGGACTATTGTTAATATCCTTCTACGATTCTGTAAAAAGCCGCCACCGGCTAAATCTTTCGGAGGCTTTTTCTTTGCTACAACTCTCGGCTACCTGTCTCCGTGGCCTACAATTCTCTTAGAGAGCAACTCGTATCGCCCTATAACAGATATCGGTGTATCGAGATCTCGGCTTGTATATGCCAATGCAACGCAGCGAATACATCACGTGGATGGATCAATGTTGGATATTATCCTAATCTACCTACAGTACAGTTTAAGAATCATCAGATGCCGTGACTCCATGCACTCATGCTAGCATCCCCCAGTGTTCGACTCTGGTCTATGAAACGCGTCGTATACAAAAACAGGGGCTGTGGTATCAAGGTTGGGTGGGTATAGGAATTCCTAAGAGGAGGTTTTACAGCGTCTCCATCTTGTTGAGGATGGCGCGAGTGAATTCGTGAGTGGTGGCCTCGCCGCCCATATCCCGTGTTCGCGACTTGCTATAGAATTGGTCAGTAATTTGGTAAACCCGGGGCAAATGTGAAGGGGTGAAGGGGTGAGGGGGCTAGGGGAGTAACGTACCCCTCGGCAATGACGTCGTAGACGGCCTTGGAGATGCGGTTGGCATGGTCGTCGAGACCAAGGTGGCGCAGGAGCATGGAGCCGGACAGCAGGAGAGCGGTAGGGTTGGCCTGGTCCTTGCCCTTGATATCGAGACCGACGTGACGGCAACCAGGCTCGAAGACGGCGACGTCGCGACCCATGTTGCAACCGGGAACGATACCGGGGCCACCGACGAGGGCGGCGCCAATGTTGGACAGAATGCCACCGTACAAGTTGGGCATGACCATGACGTCGAATTGCTGGGGCTTGGAGACACACTGCATGCTGGCGTTGTCGACAATCATGTCGTTGTACTCGAGGGTCGGGTACTCCTTGGCGACACTGGCGCAGGTGTTACGGAACAGACCGTCGGCCAGCTTCATGATGTTGGCCTTGTGGATGCAGGTGACCTTCTTGCGGCCGTTGGCAAGGGCGAAAGAGAAGGCGAACTTGGCAATGCGCTCCGACTTGGCGCGGGTGATGATTTTGAGCGACTCGACGACGCCAGGCACACTCTGGTGCTCCAGACCGCTGTACTCTCCCTCGGTGTTCTCTCGGATGATGCAGAGGTCGATGTTCTTGTGGCGGGTGTCGTAGCCGGGGATATTCTTGATGAGGCAGATGGAGGCGTAGATGTCGAGTTCCTGACGCATGGCGACGTTGAAACTCTGGTGGCCGGACCGGCTGATGGGAGTGTGGAGGATACCCTTGAGGCCCAGCTTGTTCCTCTTGAGAGAAGCAACGGATTCGCGGAAGGCCTCCTCGGCGCTGCCGGGCGAGCCAGAGTCCACACCCGACACGTCGATCTGCTCCCAGTCAATGGGGACATTGTCGGCCTTGAAGATGGTCTTGACGCTCTCGGCGACCTCGGTACCGATACCGTCACCGGGGATCAGGGTGACTGTGTACTTGCTGCCGAACTTGGTGGGCTTGAAGAGGTCCGACTGGATGGTGGCGTAGGATCGGGCGGCGGCATGGGGTTGCTGGTGAGCAGCAGCTCGCACCAGGCGCTAAAGTAGAAGACACATGTCAATGTCGGTGTCGAGACAAGAAGTGCAAAGTTAAATGTGTTTGTAGCGCAGCGTAGCCGGCATGCGAACCAAAGCTGTCCTTCAATGGTGTCGGCGAGGGCAAGCAGATAAGGGACGGGCAAGGTCGAAGAGAGGGTTCTGGATTTACCTGAGCTGCATGAGCCGAGTTGCGCGAAAGCATTGTGGCAGATATCGTATTGCAATGTCTAGGCGAAGGTAAAGGGTAGGGGGGGGAGAGAGAAAAGAATATTGCGGGCGTCTAGGACCGACGGTAGAACTAGAGTTGAAGACAACGGGCGAATAGTGTATAGTGCATGTGAAGAAGAAATATCACAAATTGGAAATGCCTGCCTGGGTTGGTTGCAGCTTGCATGCAAATAGCGCAAAAGATCTTGCTAGCTTTTGTTATCTCCTCTAAGCCGAAGACTTCCGAGCCAGAATGGTACTTGCGCCGGTACCAGCTGAGTTTCGATGTTTCCCGTTGCATGGGTTGCACGCAGTGCACTAACCCAAGTACCTAACCTATGACAGGGTAAGGCGTCAGTATCCCGTGGACGAGCCCTCGTGCTGAAAGGGTTGAGTGTTCAATGGTTGATGGATGTTAGTCAATTCCTCCCACTCAGCCACATGTGGCGAAGCAAATACATTCGACCTTGTCATGAACAACGACTACAACGGGTAAAGAGAGGAGGTATGGTCTCCAGTATTATCTCGTTGCATAGAGCAACGTGAAACTTGGGCTGCTTGCAGCGTCTATCATGTCAAGCCTTGGCGTCTGGAACGATGTGTAGCCGCACAATGAATCATTGGGAGGTTCACTGCGATCCCCCCGCCCCGTCACACATCACATCACACTCAGTCCTGTATATGCGTACCCATGTCCCCCACACACCAGCCCATTGTGATCCAAGGCGAATATCCCTCTCGAAGGGCAACCTCGGGGCTGCAGCAAATCGATGTCATGGATGGACATTACCCCGCAAACACCCCAGGCACCCCTCATCAGCACTAAGGCAGGTAGGTCACCGGGTGCCGGGTTATATAAAGCGCATCTCTGCTTTGAACGGTGCCTGTCTGTCTATCCTGTCTATCAGCAAGGAGCTAGGTAGCAGCGAATCCTGTCCAGCCATGCCCGTCTTTAAAAGCAGACACCCCGACATTGCCTGTGTGTATAGACCACGCCCAGAGAAATGCCTGCCGTATATCTGACTGACGTCTACCCAAGTTCCCAGGGATTGTACCATATGGGAATGGATCTTCGATGAGAAGTCTCGTACTCTCCCCTGAATAGGTTCCCTCAGTCGGACTGGGCAGGCTACACCGACACGGCCACTAAGGAGCACCTTTCCTGGAAAGGAGTTAAGGATGCAGCGACACATATATCTACTGCTTTGAGTTCCAACTATGGATTCCAAGCCAACGACACTATTTCTCTGTTCAGTAGAAATACGATATGGTATGAGACTCTCGGTGACCACATAAGCCTCTAGCCTGCCGCAGGGTTGGCCATGACACGGCATTCTCGCCACGTGGGCACAGCTGAAAGGTTTCATGGGAGATAAGCGACTAACTATAGACTCAAAAAGGTATCCAGTGACTTTGTTCGCGGCCGTTCGTCTAGGTGAGCTTACCTCCCTGGCCCAGGCCAATGTTGAGGATAGACAAACTAACGCTACACAGGCGGTGTTGTATCGGGTGCATCACCGGCGTACAACGTCGAGGAGATGGCCTATGCTCTCAAGGCGGCAAATTCCAAGTACTTGGCCACGCACCCGACGTCGATCAGAGTCGCCGAGCAGGCGGCGCGCATTGCTGGGATCCCCAGATCCCACATCTTCCTTCTTGAGGGCGAGCTCGAAGGTTACACGACGATACAGCAGCTGGTCCAGATGGGGAAGAGCCAGGGAGAGCACAGCCAAGCCCTGGCGTCCAAGCTTCCGCCGGGGAAGCAAAACGGAGAGGTCTGCGCGTTCCTCAGCTTCTCGTCCGGCACCACGGGGCTGCCCAAGGCCGTCATGATCAGCCACCAGAACGCCATTGCGCAAGCGCTCCAGATCGAGATGCTCAAGCCCGACGACCAACCGAGAAAGGCCCTCGGCGTTCTGCCCCTGTTTCACATCACAGGCATAGTGCACAGCATGATCCTGCCTATCTTCATCAATGCCGAAGTCATCATGCTCCCCGCCTTTGGCATGGACTCGATGCTCTCCGCTGTTGCTGAGTACCGGATCCCAGAGCTCCTTCTGGTGCCGCCTATCCTGGTTCGACTGGTACGTGACCCGACCGTTGCGAAATACGACCTGAGCTGCGTGAAACGGTTTTCGAGCGGCGCGGCTCCCTTGTCCGTGGAGATCATCCAGCAGCTGAGGGAGAAGTTCCGGGTACGGGGTTCAAGCAAGGCTACGGCATGACCGAATCCTGCTCTTGTATCACAGCCCACCCCCCGGACAAGACCAGCTACGACTATGCGCACACGGGAGGGTCCATCGTGGCTTCCACAGAGGCCAAGCTGATAAAGGACGACGGCACCGAAGCGGATACTGGGGAGCCTGGCGAGATCTGGGCACGCGGCCCCCAGATAGTCATGGGCTACCTTAATAACGAGAAGGCTACGAAGGACACGTTTGATGCAGATGGCTTCCTGCACACGGGGGATCAGGGCATGATTGACAGCGAAGGTTTTATTACCATCACGGATCGTATCAAGGAGATGATCAAAGTTAATGGGATCGGTGTGGCGCCCGCCGAGTTGGAGGACCTTCTACTGGGTCATGTAAAAGTTGAAGACTCCGCGGTGCTGGGAATCCCCGACGATTGGTCTGGTGAGCGACCCAAGGCTTATGTCGTTCTCAAGAAAGGGATAGCTGGTGACAATGCTGTTGGTCAAGAGCTCATCAAGTATGTCGAAGAGAACAAGGTCAAGCACAAGTGGGTCAAGGAGATCGAGTTCATCGACGAAATCCCCAAGAGTGCCAGTGGTAAGATCTTACGGCGTGTCTTGCGGGACAAGGCTAAGCAGGGCAACCAAGGCACTGTGGTGAAGGCACGTAGCGGGCCTAGAGCGAAATTGTGAGGCAACCTAGGAGAGTTTCCGTTTGTTATCTGTTCGCTAGACTAGACAGCTTCCTCGTGCCGCCCATGCCTAGGGCACCGTCAATGGTCATGCCTACAATGGTCGACTCCAGCTGAGCTCATCACCACATGCCGTGCTACAACGTCATCGGAGCCTCCAAAACTTTCTCTCCATTATCCCAACATCGTACAACCTTCACCAGCCGTTGCAATACGAGTTCGGGTATTTCGGTCTGCATTGAAACAGGAGTGGATCCCGATCGAAGGGGTTCCCAAGTCTCAGCCTTTTCATCACTTTTGACGCTTCCAGTGGTCAACTTCTTGTTCTCATTGGTAACCTGACCGAGGGCCCCCTGGAGAGTGGTACCAACGTGCTGCTTCTTTCTGATTCTCTTAGGACCCGTCGAGGTTTAAGGATTCGTGGGAATGAATAGACAGTACTGACCTGTGGGTTTCTGGCGTGGGCAGCATCCTTGATCGTCATTCGCTGCTGAGATCCCACGCCTGGGTTGTAGTCTTTTCTGTCCGGGACAAGCTGTTCAGGAGAAAGAACAGGCTCGGTAATACCATCACCCTTTGCACCCAAACCTTGACCGGGCTTCCAGCCATTCTTCATCATCATCTTCATTCCGTAATTCACAGGCGAAGATTTCGGCATCTCAGGATGAACAGAAGCGGGCTGGCCGTCCAACTGCATCTTTGCTAGATTGGCTGACAGGTCCCGGGCAGTGGATCTAGGGGCCTCAACCCTGCTCTGGGGATGCTTCTCTCCGCCAAAATGGGTGTAGACGGCCTCTTCTTGAACCTCCTTGGCGATTTGGGAGCCCTGGGTTTTGGCCTCGCTAGGTTCTGACTTCAGTGTATTGGTACCCGATGCTGTATTAGCAGTCTCTGCCAGGCTTGCCAGAGTATCTTGGATACTCTCGAGGGCTGTGGCCTCGAGGCAACTGATGGTCGATTGAGCGCCAACGTAAGCAACCACCTGTCAAGCCGTCAGTTTACTGAGATGGTTGGGAGAATGGATACCAAGGTGTCTCGATGCAACTTACCGACTTGAAGACGCGGTGGGCCAGAGCAGCTTCGTTGTCATCGTCGAGGGAAGCCTTGATCATCTTGCACAAGATGGCCTTGTCCTTCTCTTCGAACTTTTCCAGCAAGTGGTCTAGCATCTCCGACCGAAGCGAGGACATCTTCGCTACTTTGGGCCTGTGAATGACCAATGAGGTGTGAACCTACCTACTTAGCCATTTGGGTAAGTTGATGAAGGGGTCAAGGGACAAGTCTCAAAGGGCTTTGGTAAGTCTCGTAAAGTTGTCTTCCGAAAGATTGGCACGCCGACTGCCACTGCTGTAACGATCGATGTACTCACTCAAGTTGGAATGAATAGTTTCCTGAACAAAGTATTTTTGGTCCGACAGCGTTCATGCAGCTGGAACCGTTGATTCCATCAATGTAACTGGTAATGTGAAAGGCATCAGTCAGTCTGGTAGAAGACAAGTTTAATTTCCATCCAATCCTCAGGTGGAATAAATGGCTGCCTGGGGCAAGTAGGTATGTACCTTGCACCGGCACGTACAACAGGGCAAGGAAGCAACGACGAGCCTTATCTTACTAGACGAAAGGATCAGGTCTTTGCTACATACATACTTATTTAGCACTGCTCATCCCAAACAAAATTATGTTGACCAATCTGAATTGAACCTATGTCTCCTAATCATCAGTGCATAAAGCAATGTAGCCCAACTTATCTGCGTGACACCCTTGACCCTCATAACATCCCATATTCAGGCCAACCTCGATAATACCTGTGTGTACCCCGGGAAGCCACTCCATCCACTGGCCCGTCTTTGGCATTCCAGCTGGCATGGTCCTGATATTGTGACCCTTCCAGCCCTCCACTACCAGCATGGGACGATCGATGCAGTCGTTCTGCTTTGCGACCCGAGTTCCACGAGACCATGTTAGCTTATGAGCAACACGACTCCTTGTATCCTCGAGAGAGAAGTACCTATAGGGTAGGGGCAACGAGACATGCGGCGCAGGCAGCCTGGCAAGTCCCATATGCCGAGTTGCAGGCAACAATTGCTGCAGGAGCAGCAGCGGCAGCCACGGTGCCGAACGTGAAGCCAGCAGCACCATAACAAGCAGCGACAACTGCTGAGCATCCGGCCTGACATATACCGTAAGCCAATGGCCCTGCCGTTGCAGTGGCAGTAATGGAAAGTATGTAGACGATGTAATTAAGGGGCTGCATGGTTGTCCGCGTGTAGTTTGCAAATTGATATATTGGCAGTCTACCGTTAGCTCAGGATGCGTGTGGGCTTGATGGGTATGAAAGAAAACCAAAAGACGAAGACGGGGATAACCAATACACTTATATACCTATACTATAACGGCGAGAACACTGAGGGGTGATATCAGATGCAGTTAAGAAAGTCGGCTGGCTGGCTGATTGCATATTCGTTTCACCGAGGTGGTGGGCCTCCCACAGCAGCCACAATGGTTGATCTCGCACTTCTTCAAGATAGGATTGATCGCCTCGAGACTTCAAAATCTGGCAACTGACGTAGTCCATAGGGTCGGGGTAACCCTCCAACAGTCCAACTGCAGTTTGGCTTCATCTCGTCCCGATTAGTCTTTGCCAGGGGTTTCTTAAGCGGAGCTGCTACAAGACGACCTTGGAACCATGCATGGCATACTATCTGGTAAAGTGTTTTCTATCATAAAGCTCGCAATACATGACGATTGGAAAGTGAACTGGAATCAAAACAAATTGCCTCTGCTCGAAGTTGAGATATTCCATATTTCGGTTCACAACTTGATATATTGCAATCTAGCATACGCTTGGTAATTAACTCGCTAGAACAAGAATATATGGCCGAAGCTTCTTGATGTGCATTTGAGCCCAAGCAGCAACGCCTGTGAGAGCATCTACCGCCCGACTCGATCGGTTTAGCCAACGTAACTGGATCCCAACGGCCGTAACTTCCCGAATTCGCACCTGAGCCTATATGAGGGTGGTCACTATGAGAGGAACCCGGGGCGCAAGCAACGCGGTGAACAACAGCCCAAGTCTGAAAACTGCCGAATATGTCATGGCCTATTTCCAAGCCGGCTGGGTAAAGCACTCCAGACGTCGGGAGTACTGGAACGTATGCCATAGACCCCAGGCTAGCTTGTAAAGGTCGGTGATCCATACGACTGGGGCACAATTTGCTTTTGCTATGCCTCCTTCAGGTGCGTCCAACAAGTTGCTAAAACATTGCCAAGTCAGCAACGGTACTCTGATTTCAACGGCACACTTTGAAATGCGTAGAAGGGGAGAGTTGTTCAGAGTAAACAATATTTCGCATCAAGATCGACCTTGTAGTAGGTGATTCAAATACAATCTAGCTTATTATTGGATAATTCATCATGAAAAGGGCTGGGTGAAGAAAAGAGCAGCATTAGCAAGACTTACGGAGGATTCGTAGAGATAGTACCCAGAGTATTCTATGTAAATGTACGCTGAACGCGACTTGAATCTCCTCTAGGATTTTGATACAGGTGGCTGGAAGAATGCAACTCCGAATCACCATCTTCTCGGGCTCCAAAGGTGTTGCCCTTCAAAGCTGATGTTCTTTCGCCTGCGTCATGATTTCTTGATCTGCGCCGCTGACAGCTGCAGCATCAATCGTGGCTCAGAAGCGATCTTCGGGCTTCTTCCAGCCAGCCATCCGACTCACTTCACCTATACCAGACAGAATGTGGTCCACGCCAAGTTTGACTATACTTTGTCGTTTGTTCTTGCCGTCCGAGTCGTGCGAGGGTGGTTCGCTACCGATGGTAGGCAACACGTTGTCACTAGCTGACAAGCTGACAAAGAGGGCAAATGGAACAAACCAAACGCAGAGGCCAAAGAACGAGGCAATCTCAGTGAAGCTCGGGATATCTGGTTGGTCGTATACGCTGTTCATTGCCGCGTAGGAGCGTGACTGCGCGATGGAAAAGTGGCGGAACCAGAAGTAGTGGTTAACAAGGACGAGGACTGGCGTTTTTTACATCAGTTCCAATGCGCTGTCGCGTTCGAAGACAAGGGGAACCCACGGCAAGAGGCAAGAAATAAGGGGTCCGTCAGCTTGACAAAGGGAAAGCGTCGCATGTTGCCCAAATAGACCACATGGGATGCGATGCCCATCAGGGTCAAGGACAAGGGAAAGCCATCGGCAAGGCACAGGATAAGCTGCAAGCCGATGATGGCATAGATGAGCCGGGTGAGAAGACGTTTGGCTATGACGGTATGCTCTTCAACCAGCTCTGAGAGATAGTAGAGGCCCGAAGCTATAGTTGTGGAATAGAAGTCGTCAGTTTCCCAAGGACGTCTCGCATCAAATCCAGTTGACGACGGGAGCGTGGCCTACCAATTGCCAAGGTCAGAAAGCAGAAGCCCACGACGGAGCCTAAATAGCCGACCAGAGGTAGAATCCACATATTATCAAGCGAGCGAAAATCTCATTATCTGCTTGAGACTAATTGATGTGTTGTTGAAAATTTTCACGTCGTTGCTGTCGAGGACGGATGTTTCCTTATCTCGAATCGTATCGCGAGTGGTAGGCACTGTAGGTAATTTATATGGATCATGACGCGCACGACAGCCAGCGTGGCCTTTGATGGCGAGGCGACAGGCTAATTTTAATTCGGCGACATACCCATCCCATTGCAGTAAGGGAGCACTTGCGCCGTAGCGGGCGTTACTGACTGCCAGTGTAGGTACCTATGGTGGCAGAAAAACCCCTTGAGAACCCAGGTGGGTTAGCCTCTATATACATAGATAAGGCAATTAATAGATTCTTTATCGGCGCATATCGATAGAGAAAATGCCCCCACTAAAATTATCCTTCGGAGGGGTCTTGCATTTTCCCAGCCGGCGGCCGTCAACATCGTAAATGCTGTGATAAAAAACTGGATGGGTGAACCGCAAACCAGCCAGCATTGTCCTCGATCGCTATAAACAACTGAAGACTCCAGTGCAGATTCCGGTGGTCTACTAGAGGCTGCGCAAAGCCTAGTACATTGCCCATCATGTCACGCCCTGAGGATACACTGTAGGACGAAGCCACCCCTCCACAATTCCCGTTTTACTTGAGAAGCGTCGCATTCTGACCAGCGTCACTATTGCTTCAGGTCCGCCGACGTGCACTACGATGATACCGAAGCCCGTAAATACACAACCTCGTCACGCATACAAAACATCCAAGCTTCCATGACCCATCGTGCACTCGAGCTGCTAGATCTGCCTTCTCCCTCCTTGATCCTCGATGTCGGCTGCGGTAGTGGCTTGTCTGGCGAAATCCTGTCCTCCTTGTCGCCCGAAGAAGGTGGCCCACACGTGTGGATAGGCATGGATGTCTCGGCATCGATGTTAGACGTGGCCTTGCAGCGAGATGTGGAAGGCGACTTATTGCTGGCCGACATCGGCCAGGAGTGCCCTTCCGCGCCGGAACATTCGATGCCGCCATCAGCATCAGCGCGATCCAATGGCTGTGCAATGCCGAGAGTAGCGAGACCTCCCTTGCCGGGCGGCTGTCAAGGTTTTTCAATGGGTTGTATGCGAGTCTGAAGCGAGGCGGAAGGGCCGTCTGCCAATTCTACCAAAGAACAATGAGCAGAAGAAGATGATAACGGGTGCCGCTGTCAAGGCTGGCTTCGGAGCCGGTCTGCTAGAAGACGACCCGGACACCAAGAACGCCAAACTCTACCTTGTCCTCACTGTGGGTGCCGCGGTCGTCGATGGAAAGAGCGGCGACATTACAGGAGTGGTACAAGGCATGGAAGGCGTAGATGTCATGGACGCCAGGAACCGGGGGAAGGCTGGCAGTGGCGAGATCAAGAAGGGATCTAAAGCATGGATCGTCAAGAAGAAGGAGCAGATGGAACGGAAGGGGAAGGTGGTCAAGGCCACCTCCAAGTATACCGGACGCAAAAGACGGGTTGCTTTCTAGATTTGAATGGCGGGAGATACCATTGCATTGGCTGCGGCGTTCACGGAGTTACATTTTCTGCATTACTTGCGAAGCAGGAGACCCTAGGTCAAGAAATATTGATGTCGGATTCGTTCGGATGTTTTCTGTTTAGCTTAGTCTACACAAGGCACCGCGACTTATCATGAGTTATTGCTACGAGTCCCAAAGGTACATAAGGCTGTTTTACCTCCCAAGTGTACTGTTGCCAGTTCCAGCTTCATCCAGCTCGCCAACACGGATGAACACAGCCTTTTGCTCTAGCCAGTCATCCATACTCAGTAAAAAGCTTTCTCGGCCAACACCGCTCTGTTTGTACCCGCCGAAGGGCATGTCCCAAGCACCTGTGGGAGACGTGCAGTTTACACCCACCATGCCCGATTCCAACCCCTTGGCCACGCGCATGGCCCTGTCGAGGTCTTTGGTATAGACGGCGGCATATAGACCGTATTTGGTGTCATTTGCGATCTTGAGCGCCTCTTCTTCCGTCTCAAACGTGTTGATGCACACAACGGGTCCGAAAACCTCCTCCTTCATGATTCTGGAGTCCTCGGGCTGCTGCAGAAACACGACGGGCTGCACGAAGAGATCGCCATTCTCGGCGGGGAGAGGCGCACCCGTCTCCACCATCTGCCCCGTCTTCTTCCCCTCCTCCACGTACCGCATCACCGTTTCGTACTGCGCCTTGTCCGCCTGCGGGCCCGACGTGGTCTCCAGCCGGCTGGGGTCGCCGAGCTTGCGCGCCGCCGCCAGGGCGTTGAATTTGTCGACGAAGGCGGCGGCGGCGCCCTTCTGGACGTAGATGCGCGAGTTAGCCATGCAGGTCTGGCCGCTGTGGAAGAAGATGCTGTGCTGGGTCTCGCGGGCGGCGCGGTCGAGGTCGGCGTCGGCGAAGACGAGCGCGGGCGACTTGCCGCCCAGCTCGAACGTCAGGTGCTTGAAGTTGGACGCGGCCGCGGCCCTCTGGATCGCGCGCCCCGTCCGCACCGAACCCGTGAACGACAGCGCCCGAATCTGCATGTGGCTGCTGATGGCGTGGCCCACCACCGGCCCGTGCCCGTGCACGATGCTCACCACACCCGGCGGGAGCCCGGCCTCGCCCAGCATGGCGGCGACCCGGTCGGAGCTCAGGGGCGCCTTTTCCGACGTCTTGAGGACCATGGTGTTGCCCGCGGCCAGGGCCGGCGCGAGCTTCTTGCTCAGGAAGACCAGCGGGGCGTTCCAGGGGATGATGGCGGCGCAGACGCCATACGGCTGGCGGATCGAGATGTTCATGAAGCCCGGTGTGTTCAGGCTGGATGTACCCACGGGATACGCCGCCTCGGAGAAGTAGCGGAAATGCGTCGCTGCATAGTATCCATCGAAATATGTGCTGACTGGTCTGCCCAGAGAAAGAGCATCCAACTGCGCTAGTTCGGCATCTGCATCGGTTATCATCTGGGCTAGCTTGGCCAAAGGCTTGCCGCGTTGTTGCGGTGACAAGGCCTTCCAGGCTGCTAAAGCTGCTTGAGCAGCCACAACCGCTTTGTCTACATCGTCTGAGGTTGCCTCAGAGACTATGGAGATGTTAGGGGTTTCTCGCACTATATTCGCGCCGGGTCAACATGCCTTGAGCTACACAGTCCCCTGAATATGGCGAGAAGAGGTCGAAGGTCTTGTTGTCGCTCGAGGGGAGAAACTACCACGTCTTGGTTACTCATCCGGCCACCACTATGATCAGAGTTATGAACTCACCTCCCCGTTAATGTATTGCTTGACCTTGATAGGAGCCATTATATGAAGCAAGGTAACTGTTTGAGGGACTGGGAGGTCTTCAGTCTGTAGTCCTGACCATAAGGGACTCGTGGCAGTGAGACTCTTTACAGGTCAAGTGTTCCAGTATGTTCACAGTATTAAATCGCAACAGTGACTCTATGGAGGCGATGATAAATGGTCTATTGCGTCTTGGCAAGTTCGCTTGGTCCTCTCTCCTGCCTTGGACCTTTCCTCCCCCACAAGCCGCACATGATGTACGCTGCCCTCAATCACTCATGGAGATGCGGAGTACGGTGCGGACCATCTCGATCCGCTTCTCGGCTCTGTAGCCAATAGCCGTATATTTTGGCATTCACCATGCACCCACCACCGTCAGATCCACAGTAAGTAAACGGCCGCTTTCCCGGGTGGGTTGTAGTCGCGGCATGACTGAGCTCGGATCAATGATGCCGCAGGATAAGTCATGACACCGGGTCTCTTCCTATCACTACCATCCAAGACGGAGCGATTGCGTAGGTTAAGTCATCAATGGCAGCCACCAGGGATGATTCCACACCCGCAGTAGTGGGTTTATGATTCGGTTTAGAGAGATGCTGATGAGTTCATGAATCGAGAAGTATGGGGACTGGTGGGTGTTGGTTTGTGTGGGGTTGACAGGGGGACTCCTACTGTACCATCGGCATAGTCAGCCCGATAGACTATCAAGCTGTGCCTCAGCCGTGGTCTACGCGTCGATATCACACCTCTATCTCACTCCGCCACGGAACTGGGGTACCGACAGTCTGGTACCAATTCGATCCTACGATATCTTCTACCATCCGACCGGGACACATCGTGACAGGCCGACGGCACCAGCTCCGAGCCACGGAGCACACTGATGGCACTAGAGTAATCAAGACCAATCCGTCCGTGAAGCCAACAGATTGTTTGGTCTTGGCATAATAACCATGGCCGTAAACTGCTACTTGGCATCTCCTTTACAGATTGCTGCGCTTCATCTATCCAACTGGCCGGGCCTGGTCTAACCCATATTCAGCTATGATCTTCTCTGCTGCTATTTCCCCGATGATGTATGCTGTTGACTGGGTATGGTTGCTGACCGTGTTAGCCTTGGCCGACTAAGTCTCTGTAAGCCTTGCCAGGATTGACCTACTTGGGAAGCAGGGGGCAGACACTCATATCAGCCACGCGTAGATTCTGTATGCCGATGACCTTGAACGAAGAGTCCACACAGGCCTCCTGCGCACTGCGGCCCATCTTCACCGTCCCTGACATATGCCACGAACTCCTCAGATTCGAAGAAAACGCTTCCTACGTTTGCTGTCAGCCGTGAAGCTGGAGATGAGGTGCGAAGGGGAGAAGGGATCCAACCCAGATTGCGCTATCCGAGTGGTTCCGGGGCCAGGACACATTCCGCACCGTCTTCTGTTTCCAGACAGGGGCTTGGAAGAACCGAAGTATTTCCCTCATGCCTTCGATGGCTGTTCTGCGGTCGAATGGATGTGTCAGGAACTTTGGGTCGATGACGGGCGCTTCTCTGGGATCTGCCGATCTCAAAGTGATGGTACCCCTTGGTTGAGGATTCATGACCAAGCAGATGGCCGAGAAAACTTCTTCATCGTCCGCTAATTGGACATCGCCAAAGAAAGGGGTATGCGTCGCCAACTCCCAATTTGGGACCAAGGGCCTCCTCAAGTAAGTCTGCATCTGTAGTGGAAGTGCTTGGAATTCCTCTGAATCGAGGACAGCGGGTAACTGAAACCAGCCCATCGGGGATGGGCTTTGCTTGAACAACGCTTCACGTCCCTTCTTGATGACTATGCCTGCCGCCGAGAAGCAATGGTCTTGTAGATTTCTTCCCACTTGCGGCAACTCAAGGATACGAGGAATGTCATGTTTCCGCAGCTCCTCCTCTGGCCCGAGCCCTGAGAGAAGTAAGAGTTGAGGGCTATTGATCGCACCCGTCGAGATAATAACCTCTTTGCGTGCCCAGAACCGGAGTCCAGATGCGATTTGCACACCAACAGCCACGTTCTCTTCGAATATTACCTTCTGGACCAGTGCATTGGTTATAATCGTAAGATTGGCAGGGGGGCTTGTTAGGTAAGCACTGGCGGATGTCACTCTTACCCCCTTGTAGATGCAGGCTGTCCCAATACCCATACCAATGGGGGAACCGTTGTTAACGTCCGGATTGAGTCCAAGGCCAACTTCTTCAGCAGCTTTGAAAACATCGCTTGTCGTAGAGAGCCATTCGTCCTGGTACGATAGGTCAACCGCGCCCCCCCACCCATGGTCTTGAGGGAGTTAGTCACAGGTCGGAGCTCCTCATGTAGGCGCAAAGTCGCTACGCACCTTCAGTCTTGGGGATGATTCGTCCCGGAAAGCAGCAGGTACATCGTTGTGGAATTTCTCGATCCGCTGGAGACAACGCCGAGCATTCTTCCAGCCGAAAGAGTCATCGCCAACTAACCGCGCCCATTCGTCGTAATCCTCGGAGGAGCCGACAACCCAGCCGCAGAAGTTGATGGCGGTGCTGCCGCCCAACCCCTTCCCCCGCGAGTAGTCGATCTGCTGGCCTTTCCACTGAGGCTCGGTCTTGTACGCCCAGTTCAGGGGAGATCCTTCGCGGAACGCCACTTCGTAACGCTCGGCTCCGGTCAAATCGGCCGCATCTTGATTCAAGCCCCCTGCCTCTAGCAGAAGAACAGATGGCTGAGTTGACGAATGGGCTAGTCGCGAAGCGATGACACACCCGGACGCTCCGCCTACAAGAAAATACGTTTGTTTGATGACGTCTTCCTGGATCCGAGGAACAACATACCTCCTACGACGATGAAGTCGAAAATCTCTGCCATTTTCTACGATGATCAGTAATATGGCCTGTTGGTCTGGAGTAGGTCACTTCAAACCCCATATGCGATGAACCGTGGCTTATCTTAGACACGATGGCACGCAAGGTAATGCAGCCAATCGCTTCCTTCGTGTGTAGAACAAATATCTGAGTCTAGGCCTCACGGTATTCTTTCAGATAACAGGTACCTCCGTAGGCAAATGGCTCCTGCGAAGGAACCGAGTATGGTGGATCATCACCACCGCTGGTCCTATTCCGTCAATCGGAATGGGCCTGCCGACAAATCCAGAGATGGCTGCACGTTACAGGGGGGGGTCAGACACACCCGGCTAATAGGTGGCCAACCCAGGACACCCTCAGCTTGGTATGTACCCCCAGACATAGCAAGAATACCCCCTACCCCCTGAAGTTTGTTTAATTCATACCCCTTGTGTGAGAGCCCTGGTACAGGTATTTCATGCGTCCGCAATACCTCTCTATCTGCTGAAACGTATAACAGCTGCCCAGTTGCGGCATACCTTTTACGGTAGTATTCCTCTCTGTTTTTTATATTTCAAATAGGCCGTCGATGTAAATACTCCCTACTGAAATATAACGGTATCTGTCAATTAACAAACTTTCAGGGATGCTAGTGTACGACCACAGATATCATACGAGACGTGCATCCGTGATGGGTAAATGCTCTATAATACTAGCAGCAAATCACAGGTGACTCGGTGATCTGGCCGCCCTAGGGACAACAAGTGATAAGGATGCCGGTGTCAACCTGACCGGTCAAATCAACCATGACCCTATAGTTCGCATACCACGCCAAGCAATGCCCACATCTTAGTTGCATGCCATGCTGACGAACGGCACATAGATCTACTACTTCCTCTGCTTCATCATTCATAAGAGCTGGCTTCGTTATTTATTGCTTTTTAGACGGGGGTTTACTCAAGGTATATCTGGCTCATTCGGAAGCTTGTCTGTCTCAAATCTATCTCCCATAGAATTATCCGTGGCAAGCAAATCTTGCTACAGTTCGCGATATGGGCGTCGAGGGGCTTTTGAAGAAGCTGGAGGTCAAGCCGACAGACGATGAATACGAGTCCATCGCAACAAGCAGATGGGGCAACAAAGACGTATATCCGATCCCAAGGGATAAACGGACATATGGATGGTTGTCATTCTATGCCTACTGGGGAACCTGCGGGATATCTCTGTCTAGCTGGACCATCGGCAGCAGTCTCATAGGGATAGGCCTGACAGCTGGCCAGGCTTGCGGCGTTGTGGTGCGACCAACCTGGCCCCCTGTTTTGATCGTGCGCATGTAACTGATCGGAGTAACAGGTCATCGGATGCGCCATTGCGTCTCTGAGTTCCTACTTGAACGGGGCGGCAGGGACAATTCATCACCTTGGCTACGGAACACTTGCCCGAGCAGCCTTCGGCCTCTGGGGCGCATACTTTGTCGTCATGCTGAACGTATTCCAGTCGTTCGTCTTCTACGGGACGCAGATGTACTTTGGAGGTAGGGAGATTGACTGCAAGCCTTACTGGAGGATTCTAACCATTCCCGTGACAAACAGGCATGGCTTTCGTCCTGATCCTGAACGCCATCTTCCCGAGCTTCCTCCACATGGCCAACACTCTACCGGAGAGTGCCGGCATCACCACGCCCCAGCTAATCGGTTTCGTGCTCTTTGTCTTGTTGTACATCCCCGTCATATACTTTGTACCACCGCACCGGATCCAGAGGTTTCTTGTCGCCAACTTGGTCATCTCGAGCGCCACGCTGTTCGGCATTATGGGCTGGGCAATCCATGCGGACGGCGGAGCTGGCAACCTCGTGTCACCCGCGGTCGTGGTCCCCAAGTCCCAGGTCGGCTTCATGATGGTCCACGGTATTACCTCGGTCGCCGGGACGTACACCGGCGGCAGTGAACGCGTCAGCGACTGGACCCGGTATGCGAAACACCGACACTCACCCACGCTGGCTCAGCTCACGGCGCTACCTGTTACCGTGACACTGGTGGCTCTGATCGGCATCGTGACAACCTCGGCATGTGCTGAGATGCTGGATCAGGTGGAATGGAACCCGATGATCATGCTCCAGACGATCCAAGTCCGGTACTACACCGCCGCCTGCCGGGCCGGGACGTTTTTCGCCGGCGTGGGCCTCTTGTCAGTCACAGTTTTCATCAACTATACGCAGAACTGCGTTAGCTCCGGCATGGATATCGCCATGTTGGTACCGCGCTATGTCTCGCGCAGACGAGGCTCCATCATCTTCGCGCTTCTGGGGGTCTTGGCCAACCCCTGGAGGTTCCTGACGCAGGCCACGACCTTTATCACCGTTCTTTCGTCATTCGGCGTCTTCATGTCCCCAGCGGCGGCCGTCTTGGTGGTGGACTTCTGGCTGGTGCGCCGGACGAAATGGAACATCCCGGACCTCTACTCCCCTGGCGGTATCTACTGGTTCTGGAATGGAGTAAATTGGAGGGCACTTCTATCGTATGTCTTGGGGATGATATGGGCCTTACCTGGCTTCATCATGGCGGTCGGCGGCCCCCCTGTTGCAGAGGGGTGGTACCATCTATACCAGATCTCATTTTTCTTTGGATATGCGATATCCGGAGGCTTGTATTACCTCCTGAACCTGCTATTCCCGCCGCTTGGACTTGGTGAGCAGGTAGACATCAGTTCTGCAGAAGGGCCTGTCGTGATGAGCGCGTCTGCAAGTCGCCACAGTTCGGACGACGGAGGAAATGAAAAGCAGGTCCGGCTTGTGGACGAGAAAGTCTAGGTTGAATCTATGTAACATGCGCCAGCAACAATAGTAAACACATCTTCAAAATACCGAGGTTTTCCGAATACGTATGGGTTGATAGCTTTTGGTTCATAATCTAATAGTAGCTCATGGATTTGGTGCCATCTCCCTGATTATCTGACATGATAAAGGGGGGAGCGGACGACAAAACAAAAGCTATCAGAATGCGATGTCGGTTATTTCCGTGTCGCAAAGTGGTGCGGCCAAACTGTAAAAGGCACGTCAGAACTCATCAATGACGTCCTATATCGACCCCAACAATGGCTGTGCAGTCACTTTTAAGATCTGATATCCACGGAATTCAATCCCCTACTTGTTGTAATGAAAACAACACTGATAAATATACACAAAATGGGCATCTCTCTATCTGCAGCGCGCTACCTGGCGCCAGGCGCATTCCTCGTCGACTTCGCAGCGCAGCTGTACGGGCTGCTGAGCAGTCCCAACATGAAAGACGTGCACGATGCAAATATCTCTTTCTTCTCGCCCCTGCCGCTGTTCATTGCCTGTTTCTTCTTCCCGCAGCAGATCTTCCAGGCGGCTTGGCTTTGGAGACTCTGGAAGGCCAAGCCAGAGAACGTGGAGGAGGACCGCTCCTTGCGGCAGATGATAGATTATGTGCCATACTACGCTGTGGGGAATCTCTGCATTGCTGGTGAGTCCGCCCTGACCTTTATCTGGTTCACACAGGCCGGGCAAGCTCAAAAAAACTGACGCCATGGGTACTGGGACAGCCTGGATGGTCGTCTGGAACCAGTCCGATCTGAAGACCGCCAACGCTTTCGTCACCGTCAACAGCTGCTTGCAGCTCTACTACGTGTTCACGAGGCTGGGTCCCATGGACCTTGGCTCCTGGACGTCGATCCTGACCCACGTCGTCTCCAAGATGTTTGCCGGCATCGGGGTGCTGGACCTCCTGCACAACAGCTCGGCGGCCTACGCCGTCGGTCAAGCCCCGAGCACCGCCGTCAAGGTCTTGACTGGCCTCGAGTTCGGCGCCTTGGCCTCAGTTAGCGACTGGGTCTTCGGCGGCTGTCTCGCCTACGACTTGGTCGCTCTCATGGTGGGCCAGCGTGTTTACGGAAACGTCGTCTGGAGTAACCTGCTTGGCGCTTACGTATCAGCCGTTGCTGGACTTGTCGTGGCCCGGAACTGTCTTCGGTAAGTGCTTCTTCACTTTCAGACCAAGATGCAATGTTTGCCAAATGCTAAATGGTTTCAGACCCCCCTATGTGCGTCGGGACGAATACCAGGCTCTTCATTGACCTGCAATGAGGCAGTGGATTGCAGGCTACGAGCATTAATGAAAAAATACTGATAGGCTCTGGAAATCAGTGCTATTGGTTGTATCATGTAGGTTTATATGTCGTTTGGCTTTGCAATCGGGGAGAAGTCCTGTTTTCCAGCTACATTTCCTTCATATCCAACCGCCTTGGCAAAATCCTTGAGGAACGCCCACCTCACCTGCTTCGCCCAACCTTTCTTTGCAAAACCGTTGGCTGGTTTTGGGAAGAGATCCGCAACATGTAGAAACGTTTCATCGTGTGCGGGAACAATGAGAAAGTTGTCGTACGCGTCAACTTCTTGCAGCTTCTTGATGGACTCAATGGCTTCGGGGATATCGTAGTGGACCTGGGGAGCGTTGGCCGGCTTGGCAGGCAGATAGAACGGCTGATCCTTGCCGTCTCGTAATATACCCTCAAACATCTCTCCAGGGCAAGGCGTCGTGGACAAGCCAGTGAAGGGGTTGGGTGAGATAGAAGCCGGTAACGGCTGCCACGGGTGCGGTCGTATTTCCCCGCCGTGATGAGCGGCGTCGCCACCCATGACGATGAAGCTGTCGGGCTCCGTAGTTACCCGGGCCAGGCCGCACATGTGTCCGACCGCGTGTCCCGGGGTGTCGAGTAGATAAAACGAGCCATCTCCGAAATAGTTAAACGCGGCAAACCTGCCAATCTTCAGCCCTGACTCGGCAAAGTCTATCTCCCGGATCTCACGGCCCGCCACGTCGACTTGGTTGAAGGCCGCCGAGGGATTCTCCGGGTAACCGGGGAATATCTTGTCCTTGCATCCCGGGCCGACGACCAACGCCGTCTCTGGCTCGAACGTCGAGGGGTCACCCGTATGGTCGAAATGCCAATGCGACCAGATGACGGCCTCGATGGACTTGGTGTCCACGCCGCCTGCGTCGAGAATCTCGCGGACGTGCCTGGGTACTATGGGCGTGTAGCCGCTGTCGCGAAAGCGCTGGACTAGAGGCGGTGGGAGACTCTCCCAGTCCTTCTTGATTCCGAGGTCGAAGACCAGCGTGCGGCCGAGCCCAGCGTGCCGGATCAGGAAGGAGTAGCAGGGCGTAGCGAGCCACTCATGACCAGCGATCGCAGGCTCCACAAACCTCCACTGGTAGTAGATCGGCTTTATCAGCAAAACATCCCTGCTCATCTCAAGAAACTGGAGCGGGTTTGCTGCCTACTGTGTTAATGCCATGAATAATGCCGCTGCTGTTGATGATGGAGACATCGACGGTAGAGGTCGACGTTGGGATATTCAACTCCGGAAGCGAAGCCATGGTTACTCAGAGTTCCCCAGGCACCAAATAGGAAAGCAGGAAAATAATTGTTTGGATGGAGAAGAAGAGAACCACTAAAGCTGTCTACTGTCAGCCTACGAGGTAGAGGTCGGCATTCCGATGCATTAGGGCGGGAGTCCAACCCCTCCTATGGATTTATACTCTCGGCTAGTCAGACCGGGAGCGATCGCACACACCATTCCGATCTGCTCGCTGGGCGCGACCTAACCTTAGGTAGCATCCAAGAACACAGCGGGGCGCTAGGTTGTTTCGGACAATGCCTCCGATCAACCAGCAAATGCAAGCCATTGGTCAATGTTCTGCAGGATAGACACTACACAGGAGGGGAAGGGGACTCGATACTTTGGGACATGGACGAAATTTGCGTTCTCAAACCCAGACTATTTCCAGATGATATATACATGTTGGCAAGCCCGCTACCGCTCGTCATGTCCTACGACTCGAGCCCCTGATCCCTTACCGCCTGGTTCCATAGTCGTCGTCGTCGATGTCATTGATAGATGCCGCTCATCGCATCCATAGTACTCATGTCGGTTGAATTCTGGGGTAACCCCGTGGGCCATACAGGAAACTGAGCCGAATCGGGCGGTTGTTGCAAGGGGCCGTTTTCTGCCATATCCGTCGAAGTAGAGTCCATGCTGAAGTCGAACGGCGATGTCGCAACGTTGCCCGTCATGGTATTAATCATGTAAGAGAAATCAGCTCCCATCCCACCTTGGCCCCATTGACTGGCAAAATTATTGAAACCTTCTTGCACTGGAGGCTCTATGTTCACAGGATTGCGAGGCTCGTGTTTTCCTTGGGCAACCAGGCCCATGATGGTTTTCTTGATACGCTCGAAAACGTCGCGATACTTGCGAGCCGAAGGATAACGTTCAGTGACAATGCTGAGGCGGTCAAGGTTAGAAGAAGATGAAGAAGAAGAAGAAGAAACATTAAAGTGGGAAGACATGGAAGCCCAGAACCCATAGAACACTTACTACAATAACAACTGACAGTCCGTGAGGGGGGCGTCTACGCTGAGAAAGCCCGCTGGAGCCAACCACGCGCAGTATACCAAGGACAGCCCTATAGTATGTTAAAATCAACGTAGCCTGTCGATTCAGGTATCTTTTACCTGCCAAAAACACAGACTGTATACTCAAAGCTGAGAATCCGACTGGGAAAACGTGGTGTAGCCTCCTATAATCCGTGATGATGCCGGAACAGGCATTGGCGCAGAGTTCAAGGTACTTCATGTTCATGGGGGTTTTTGCAAGCCGAGGATACAGTAAGAACCGGATGCAGCGATAGTAATGAATCGTGTACAATTCCGCGCCTTCATATGCAGGATTTTGCTGCTGAACGTAGTTGGTAGCATCATAAGGGATAGCATCCTTCCAGGAGTTTAACCTGTCCAGGAATGCATCTATGGTGGCGTCAGCAATGGTTCCCGGCTTGTCCACTCTGTATACGATGTGCTGAATTTCCGACTCGATCCGCTTGAGCCTCGTCCGATGGATAAATGATGTCAGTGTCGTCGGCGGATTAACGGGGATATTGGATACGTGTGTCGAGGCCTGGCGGACAAACTCGTCATCCCGCGTGTCCTCGTTGATGTCTAGAGGCAATTCCGCATCAATGTCGTGGTCGGACAAGCTTGGCGGTCTTCCAATAGCAATGGATATATCGCGATCCAGGAAAAAGGTGGTCCAGAATCGACGCTTGTTCATTTCAGCTTCAACGCTCGGCAGCTGGCGCCTTGGCCGGCGATGCAGCCCCAGCTCAACGCATAGGCGCATGGCGGCGCCCACATAAGTCCAGGCCCCCGGGTCTCGCGGTGCTCTTGTACAGTAGAGGGCCATGAGTAGTAAGTAGTCCACCGTACGGGAATTGCGAAGCTGAAGCAAGGAGTCCATGTAACCGAAGGCTATGTTGTAGTGTTGCTCGCTGAAGAAGTGTCCCATCTCGCCAGCTGACTCCAGCCAGCGTCCACTGACCGCATATACCAAATGGAGGATACTCTTTTCGTACTCGTCAGAAATGTTGTCGCGATTGTCATGGAGTTCTAGCACATGGGCCGTGTGTAGGACTGGGTAACGGGTCGCGATATGTCTAAACCAGCCCTCAAGAAGTCTGTGGGCAACATTCGGGCTAAGCATGGGAACGCCCACAAATTCGGAGAGCTGGGCCGAGTAAACAGATTTGGGGGCTGGGTCGTCTTCATCTCCTACAATATGACTCTCATGTTCGTTGGCTATGGAAGTTCTTTGGCTTTGTACAACCGAGTTGAGGACACGCCCGATGGTTATGTTTGATGAGGCTCCAATGTAATGGCCCGAAGCAGACAGTGACAAGTCACGCACAGCAATGAGAATGTCATTCTCATCATCATCCGAGTCCGGTTGCATGTGTTGTTGTGACGCCTGTAGCACATGGCGACCGGGTGTTTGGAGATGCGGTGATGACACTGATGCACCGACCGTCCCTCTCAAGTGGTCGGTCCCCGCGCCCATATGGCCCAGCGAGGCCAAGGCGGACTCCAGCTCAGCTACACGCTGCTCGAGTGCCTTGATGTACAGCTTCTTCTCGCCCGCCGCCGGGATGAGAGGAACGATATAGACACATTTGAGAGACAGACGAGCGCATGATGCACAAGCCGGCCGTTGTCCATCACACTACAAGGGAACGAGCCATCATGTTAGCTTTGATACAATGGATGCTGGATCGATCTCACGAGGCGACTACCTTCTGCTTCCTCGTCTTGCAGCGCTGGCAGGCGAGGGCAACACGGTCACGCTTGCCGGCTTTGCGTTGGGCCGGCGGAGCGTCTGTGGCGGGTGCGTTGGGCGAGGTGCCTTGACCTGTCTCAGTGGTGTCCGGAGAGGATCCGGTGGCGTCCATTGTTGTAAGATCCAATGGCGCGTGATATTGGAGCGACGTGGTGTGAAGCGAGTAAGGAAGAACTGGGGTTCCAAAGCAGGGATAGTATGCTGCTCTACACACCGAAGGCTGAATGGTGTCGGATCCGCTTTGTACCGGCAGCTGCCGATAATCAAGAGCATGGGAGCCTCTAAGCTCCAAGTAGAGACTCGGAGGTGGTACCGTAGCTGAGCCGTGTGCGGTGGGCAGTATACCTCTACAAGCAGCGAATGGGTGCCGATCTCCTCTAGGTCGTATAGTCCCGGAACGAGATGGCCGGGGATGGGTAAGTAGGTATGTAGATATCGTCGATATGCCAGATTGGCAGGTAGATAAGGCGGGGAAAGTGAGCCAGCACTCGGTTGGGTGCTGTTCGCCGCTCCTCGCCGAGCTGGCTCCGCTCCCGCTTTTCCGTGGCGAGGTCTGGTGCAAGTCATACACGCTCCCGCCCCGTCATTTTTGCCTTATGCCAGCGCAATTGGCCTGGTTGGTGATAAGTCTCCTCCTGGCGGCAGGCAGTGGTAGATTATGGACCAAAGCAATAGAAGCTCATAACGGCAAGATCAGCTGCTGTGGTGTCAAGCTCGGTCTGAGGGACACAGCCTGCACTGTGGGCCAAAAAGGTCGGGGTCAAGGCAACAGTGTCGGCGACGCTTGGTCATGGATAGATGAAAATATCAGAGCGCCACAGAATGCCGCTGCCACTTGAGGCCGGTGGCCACAAGGTTGGGGCTTTTGCCTTTGGCGTCCGCGGGGGGCTGAGTTAAGCTTTGAAAGGATTGCTTGCCATGTTTGGGGAGTACCTTGAACTGGGGGCATACTCTGGAACTCCAGACAGACGCGGTTACAGTATCTGCTGCTGCCAGGAGTCAGGTGGATTCGCGAAGGACAGTCAATCGGTTAGTTCCTTGCGCTAAGTACCCAATCCAGATTCCCGCCAGCAAGTGGCAAGCCCGGTGGAAATTGGGGTAACTCTCTATGTAGGTAGGCAGTAGGTTAAGTACTTTCCCGACATATACTGCGCGTAGTGGCAGTATAGGTAAGTAAGTACATGTGTATGTAGGTACAAGTATGCTGTGGATATACTGGGCTTGCAGTAGCAATGACCAAATGCAGGTCCACCCCGCCCACTGTATTCCACGCCAATCACTTGACGTGGCTGTCGCTGGTTGCCGCCGCACTGTCTTCCAGCTTGATTCATTTCCGTCGTTTCACCAGATTTAAGGTTCAACTCTATGGATGACACTGGACGGTTCTAGACGGCATGCGGAGGAGTTAGCGGCGCGACTGGCCAGTGTCACAGTGTCACAGTCGACGGCGCCGATCCTCGATCCTTAGCGGACGGTATTGATGATGGATCCAATCTGGCGTGACGCGAAATCTCGAGATATCTGATAAGTGTCTTGACCTTCCCCGCTGCCCCGCATCTCGTCCGCATCTCATCTGGCAGGGGTCCGCTGCGTTTCACAGGTATGTACATGTACCGACTTACCTTACCGAAATGCCTGACAGTTCGTTTCCCTAAACCTTTGGTGCCAAACAACGGGGAATACTGAACACGACAGAATATCGTTTGGTCAACCATAGTACGACATCACATTACATACGCCCGTACGTAGTTCTACTGCTATCTTCTATCTTGTAGTCGAAGAAACAACTCCTGAGCCAGGTAGATCTCTCCAGCTCAGAACGTGAACCGGTATGTTCACTCGCCTAAGTTATCGCTTCGGAATAAGTCTCCCGCTAGCGCAACCCCATCGCCAGCCTTTTCCGCTGTCCTGTCTGTAATGACGGCCACTGTCATGGAACGCCTCATAGAATGCCTCGCTGGTGGTTGATCTGTTGAATCACTAGCCTTCGGAGCTGAAAACAGACAATTGGGCCGAGTGTCACTGGGAGAGAGTAGCACATTCAGCTATGTGCTCCCGTTCCCTGACAATGCACGCTTACACCGGCCATCAACAAAAGTAAAGGTCGGATTGGGCCCGTCTTGTCTGTGGCCGCGAGCCGATACTGCCGTCCGTCACTCTGGCTCCCATATACCTACCTCCTTTACCTATTAGATCGACAGGCGGGCCTTCGGTAACCAGCCCAGGACCACTCTCTTGGGGCCGGGACATGGTTCCGCATTGCCTCTCCCGGTGAGATGGGCAACGCTTGGCCAAGGCATGGTTCCGAAAACTCCACTGGAACTGCCGCCTGCTATCTTTGCGGTTGCTGCGGGATCCAATACCTGTACGGCCTACCAGCCATATCATGCGGGACCGCATGATCCTGCATATTCTTGGCCCTTCACAGCTTACCCGACCTTGTCGTCAGTGTGGTCAAGATGGCCACCACCACCACAACCAACACCAAGGGCATCAGGAGAAAGTCCGCCATCTTGCAAGTCAAGTCCTTCATCAATCGATTCTTGAAATACCACCAAGTCCGAGACTCCACCTCCGGGCCAATGGACAACACTGAGCTGCCCCCTACGATAGCCATTCTTGGCGCTGGTATCGGCGGATTGGCTCTAGCTATTGGCCTCATCAAACGCGGTGTCGCTGTTACTGTATATGAGGCTGCAGATGCCTTCTCTACTGTCGGGGCCGGCATTGGGCTCGGTCCCAACTCCCTGAACGCCATAGATTTGATCGACTCCCGCTTCCGCCAAGAGTATAACAAGGCCAAGACAGCAAATGAAAAGCCCGAGTTTGAGCACAGCGTATTTGATGCTCTGTATGCCGAAGAAGGGCTTGGCACGAAGAGAGGATGGACAAAAGGCCTCATCGGTGCTCCGTACTTTACCAGGAGCAGCGCCCATCGCAAGGACTTGCTGGACATCATGGAGAACCTAATCCCGCCTGGCACCGTCACTTTCAACAAGCGAGCAAAATCAATCGAGCAGATTGGGTCCAAGGTTGTCATCAAATTCTTTAACAGCGAGACGGTGACTGTGGACGCCGTCATTGGCTGTGACGGAGTGAAAGGCATTACGAGAGGGCTGGTGCTGCAGGATACTTCACCAGAACAGGTGAAGCCAACATACTGCAACATGTACATATACCGTGGCATCATTCCGATGGACGAAGCCAAGGAAATACTTGGACAACATGCCGGCGATGCCAAGTGGTTTATGATGAAGGAAAAGGGCGTCGCGATCTATCCCATCTCTCAAGGGAAAGAGGAGAATTTCGTCTTCTTCGTCACAGACCATAAACCCTGGACCCAAGGGGACTCTCCGGTAGCATGTACCAAAGAGGAGATGCTCGAAGACCTCAAGGACTTTGACCCAAGACTCTTGAAGCTATTAAACTGGGCCAAACCCCTCAAGTGGCCCACTTGGCACCACCCGCAGACATCAACATACTACAAAGGTTGGGTTTGCCTGCTTGGAGATGTCGCCCATGCAACGAGCCCCCATCAAGCGGCTGGTGCCGGCCAGGGTCTGGAAGATGCTGTTGTCCTTGCCCACCTTTTGGCACTGGTCAAGACTCCCGACCAGCTTGAGTATGCCTTCCAAGTATACGACGCCATTCGGCGGCCACGTGCGCAGAAAGTGGTTACGACCAGTTTCGAGGCTGGTATTATCTACACCTGGCTGGATCCCGAGATCGGCGACGATATGAATAAGATTGTGGAAAATGCCAACCATCGACTCCACTGGATTTGGCAACATGACATCGCCGGTGACCTGAAGAAAGCCGAGAGGGAATTTCTGAGGGTGTCTTCCTCGCATCGCAACATCCAGGCCAACATATCCGACAACAAGATTCACCCAGTGATGCAATCCCACGAGCTTACCGCTTCATTGTCGTGAGCCAAACCCCTTTCCAGTCTGGTATTAGACAAGGCTTGTACCACTGCATTTTCCATACAAACAATAGCAATACACGTACATGCATACACTACTAGTTTAATTACAACACATTGACAGAATTCTGCCCAAGCATAATGCCATCGCCACCGGCACGCTGCATTGATTGGGTTGAAACAGAAGAGAGCCTGGCTAAATCATGGGCTCTACGGCGGATAAGTTTGAGGAGTTACCAATGAAGGATTAATGCTCTTCTAAAAGAGATCCAAACCCTGAGACCTTATCCAGAATCCCATTCGTTCTATACGCGTGCCAAACCGTCGCGGTATTTATTGCGATGACCGGCTTACCAAGCTCCTTTTCCATGCTCGCGGCAACCCTGGCAGCGGGCAGATTGGTTCCTGCTTGCAACAGCGCATCCACCTCCGGAGCGTTAACCTTTCTGAAAGCTTTCTTGATTATTTCGGGGTTTACTTTGGTGATTGAGGTAGCTGTCTCGCACCGCAACCCATGTATCATGTGGGCTTCGTAGCCTATCTGGGTGAAGAAGTCGACAACCTAGGATTTCGATTAGCACCCAACCTCGGCAACACATGAGATTACTCTTGGATAAAGAGAACATGAAATACCTGCTGATCGCCAACGGCCTGGTATGGTGTGATGATGCCAATCCTTTTGGCGCCGTAGCGGTCTAGAGCCGCTTTCGCTGCCAGCGCACCGGTAGTGACCTTGAGGCCACCGGACTTCTCGATCATGAAGTCTTCGAACTGCTTTGCGCCATCCTGGCCGCCCCAGAAGGTCTCTGCGCTCATTCCCATGACCATGTAGGTTGGTAGGCAAGCGCACGCGCGGCTCACAGCTCCGCCGATGGTCTCACGCAACTGCTCAAGAAAAGCCACCATGGTCGCATCGTCCTTCAGGGACGGATTCGTTATCTCAATGCGAGCGCTGTGCCAGGAGACGCCAGGAACCGTCATCCAGTTGAATTCGGCTTCGACCACGGTATTGGTTGCTGGCCTTTTAGGACATGCTCAGTTACCTGCCATCGATTCTTCACTATGCACATTCCAGATATTATCATTGTACTCACACAATTAGCCCGAATCTGGCCCTTGGAGAGACGTAGCTCACGGGTGCTTGGATTGCTGCTACCATTGTGACTGGAGTGTTATGTATATCGCCAATGTCCGGTGGTAAGTGTAGATTTAGTTGACTGGCCGGTGGTGCAATATTCTGTATGTGCTTTCAATTTAACGGATTACACACACACACACACACACCTGATGTTACGACTCAAGACCAATATACCATGTATCACGACATGTCCAAGCCTTACACATACGCTGTCCTCGTCCCGTACGGGGTAATCTACCCCGCTATGAATTCATGACCAGGCTGCTCACTCATCCACAAAGTGCACTGCAGCATACATGTACGGACTACATACCTACCTGCATACTTACTGTATGCGGCATCGGAACAGCTGTAGATTAGGATACGGTAGTACACCTCTTCCGATGATAAATGACCGGATCCTGTTTCCCGATACATCAGGGGCTACTTGGATTGGTTCGCGCATCAATTTCCGGGTCCGCATCACCTCTCCTTGGCACTTCTTAGAACCCACCCACCTTACAATTAACTGGTATCTCACGAGTTGCATCCGGGCGAATACAGAAAGATGTCGGTCATTTCCTATCCAACGCAACCCACACCAACCCGTCCCTATCTGTGGACCTCTCCTACCCTTGTCGGTCGCGTCTTGTCCAAATAAGGAAATGTTACCTTTTTGCCTGTGGTACTTGTTATCTTTACGCATAGGAATGAGACGACTCGGCTGATTAGTGTTTATTAGCCTGGCCTAGGGGCTTCTGCTGCCGCCAAGTCGCACCGGTGAGAAGAAGGAAACAAAGGTTGAAGCTATAGGATCTACGCCAGGCCTAGCTGAAAGCGGCACGTTCCAAGAACTCTGTTCTCCACTACTCAGCCATGGCGACCAGTTCTTGAGTTCGTCCCAAGATCATGCGGTGTCATGTTGCATCGCACCACCCTGAAATACAGCTGCATGCCGGCGTTGCCCCCCTATGGCTATCTATCACAGGAAGCTACTTCTGAGGATGAGAGGACGGCAGGACGGCAGGACGGCAGGACGGCAGGACGGTGTTATCGCGCGTCGTGTCGGACCAACTGTTCCTACTTCGTCCAGGTCGGCAATACCGGTGAACCCAGTGCCATCGCCAAGGTCACTGTGCCGTGTTGTACTTTCGCAGCGTAGGGGGAAGATGGTGGATGACTGGCAACCACTTGCATCAAGCCGGGGGCCACAGGCGTGTTGACCTACACGGGCCAGGAGTCAGCAACGCTCTTAAATGCCGGGCCAATTCTTTCTAACTCGCCTGATCTATCGAACGATCTCCTAATGTCCACTGATAACCCGTTGATCCTTCTGTGGCCCTTCCACGCTTACCTCAACTCATCCTTCATCCTCTGGCGTTTACCCACTTACCCCGGATTCTCTCGTCGACGGTGCTGCCGCCTCGGGACATACGGTGGGGGAACATTTGGCAATCCTGCCTAGTACCCTTACCGCCCTTGGAAGGGCAGGTCGTAGCGCAACATGGGGGATGCCATGCAAAAGACAATAACAGGCGCGGATCGGGAATTATTAAAAAATAGCAATGACTCTATCACGAGCTCAGGCCAGGTCGCCGTGGCGGAAGCCGATACGGCTCTGCATAAGAGGCTATTATGGAAGCGAGATGTCGTTCTTGTTCCCGTTATGGGAATTCTGTATACTTTACTGTTCCTGGACAGAACGAACATTGCCAATGCGCGAGCATTGGGCATCGGATCCCCCACTGGACTGGAAGCATCGCTTCAGATGCCAAGCAACGGTTATAACATCGCCTTGGTGATTTTCTATATACCCTTTGTTTTGGCCGAAATACCGGCCAATTTGATTCTGAATCAAAACAAGGTCCGGCCCGGACTGTTTCTTGGTGGACAAATGGCCCTCTTAGGTGTGTGTGCCGCTATGATCTGCACCAGCTTCAAGATGGACTCGAGCTGACCTGACCCCTGAACACAGGCATTCTTGGAATGTGTCAGGGTCTTACGAAGAGCTATGGGGGGCTTCTCGCCGTACGGTAAGATCACTATACATTGAAACATCCAAAGCCTTGAAATATTGACAGTGTCATGGCTCTGCAGATTCCTTATGGGTACGTTTGAAGCCTCGCTCCCTGCAGGAGCTACGTACATGATCTCTATGTACTACACAAAGAAAGAAGCTGCTCTTCGATTTGCATGGTTCTTCAATTTCGCCCTTGCTGGTCCATTGTTCTCGGGTCTCCTTGCCTATGCTATCCAAAATCTCGAGGGAGCGGGTGGTTACGCAGGGTGGCGCTGGGTCTTTATCCTCGAAGGCTGTAGGTTTTCCGCATGGCTCCTTTTTGAGACTTATCGTGGACTGGCATGACTGACCTGGTTTCATCATCCTAGTAATGACTGTTGCTATTTCGGTGCCGGTTATCATTTTCTGCCCAAACTTCCCTCATCAAGCGCAGAGCTGGTTCTTGAAACCTGCCGAGCGCGAACATGTGCTGGCCCAGCTAGAAGCATCCCGAGGAGTCGAAATCAAAGGCTCGGCCTCGGATCAAGTCTCGATCTGGAAATTGCTGGTTGATTGGCGCATCCACTTGTTCACGCTCTGCTTCTTCTGTTGCGACATCACGGCTGCCTCGGTGTCGGCCTTTTCGCCCACCATCTTGACCGAGCTAGGCTGGACCAACACGGTGGCGCAACTGATGACAATGCCCGTCTGGGCATCGGGTATCATCTCGTCCTTTCTCGTTACATGGCTAGCGTCACGTCTAAATTGCCGGACACCTTTCGTCCTTGGGGCCATCGTCTTCCAACTCGTCGGCTGGATCATCATGCGGGTCTATGTCCCCAAAGCCGGTGTACGGTACCTCGCCCTTTTCCTGATGTCTATTGGGACGTTCCCACAGATGCCCATCCTGATGGGATGGTTATCTGCCAACCTCCGGGGGCGCAAATACCTTGCCGTGGGCATGGCATGGATGATCGGGTTCGGCAACTGCGCCAACTTCGTTTCCAGCAACGTCTTCATCAAGGCAGAGGCGCCGCGGTATGCCACCGGCTTCACGACAGGGCTTTTGTTCACCATTGTGGGATTCGTGTTGGTCAGCAGTGTGTGTATGCTACTAGCGATGAAGAACAAGAAGAGGGAACAGCTGAGGTCGCAGATGACGGCTACTGAGCGAGAGAGCCACGATGAGGTCTACTTTAAGTTTGTCCTGTAGATCTCTAATACGTTGCTGCTGAGAAGTACGCATCGCACAACATGTTCGTATTCACACGAACACATCTCCTTGATTGATTGAATACTCCTCGTGTTTGCATTAGTGCCTCTATTTGTGACATGTCCCATGATACTTTTTTCTTCTGGAAATGAGCTAACTTTACTTCTGTCTTTCGTCAAGTGCAAAGGTTGACATCTAGTTAATGTATATACTTAGGCATCTTAACTAAGCTAAGAGGCCCTTAGTATTCCTCAAAGCTCTGTCAAGGTTGGCTTGATGGTTGATACATGGATCAACGGATGGATCATCATATTCGATTACATGGATTCGGGGTAGGCTTCGTAATGATTTAAGTGCTTTGGCTATGGGGGGCCATCATTGTTGACCACTTTAGCGAGGTCTTCTCTGATTACTCAACTTGCATTGATACAAATTGGTCGATAAAGTTCTCATGTTTTCAAGCGTACCAAGAATGGTCCTGGATTCTGACCTCACCTGCTGTGGAAGCCTGATGAAATGCCCACTTATCTTGAGATGTGCCTTCCCAAATGACTGAGAGATAGCAGGCTGCCCACCTGCCTTACCTAAAATAACTCCCTTTTAAGATTAGCTCTCTTCAAGTACGTAATATCTGCTTGGTGAGATTAGGTCTGGCCCTTTGGTGAGTAGGTGGACATTGAAGTTGAGGGTAAGGCTGTCCAGCAGCATACCTCCCTCATTTGTTGGTATCCAATTCCCAGATTCTTCAATTCTCAAGTCTCTCTGGTAGACTCGAGTCCAAGTCTGCCCTCTGGATCCAGTTCCTTGTCTTGGTGTCCGTCGTTCTCTATTCTTGTTCTCCCTGGCGTGGCACTTCTATCCCTACGTTAGGTGCCCTCACTGTGCTTGCCCAACAGCTCTGGCGTGGACAGTTCCTCATCCGGACGCGTCCTGCCTGCAACCTTCCCTCCAGAATACCACTGTCTATGGACCTTTCCCACTCCTGTGGCTACCTCTACCTATCACATCACCACTCGACAGGTTGGCACTTGGCAAACTCATACGTAACTGGCTGTACCTACCGGTGCCCCTTCTTGTTCACAGTAAGCAGCTTGCTATGTTTCCTTCTGTGTCTTGGTGGTGTATCCTCGCGTATAGCCTGGCCTCACAATCTTGAGCGTCCTTTGGACGATATTCTCCCAGGCAGTGGAAATACCCAATTGGCATCCCCTTCACTGTTGCAGACCAGTCCGGCTAAATTGCTTCTGCTAATACAATGTTTGATGCTAGGTCTGAGTCTTGGCCAATGTGGCACAATCGAGTCCCTTTTCGTTCTTCTAGCGGCGATAGTCTTCAGACGGCGATAGTCCCGAACAGCTTCACGGCACTCAGCCCGTTCAGATTGGGAGGACCAGAGTCGTATCATCTCCTTACCTGAAGGAGATTATCCTTCCGTGGAGAAGCACCATAGCGGCCCAGCCTCATATCACGTCTCTTTTTAACAGCGTTTGTCCTTAGGAGTTGTTCTTCTTTCAATACTGAGTCTTGCACGGAAGCACCCACGAGCTCAGCCAATAAGCTTGACCGGCAATATCCCCGAGTGCCTCCTCATTACAGTCTAGTCCAACCACATTGGCCCCTCGAAACTCCCCTGCTAGGTCACGACGTTCGATTGACGATACCCGGAAGGTCTCCTCCTCCAACATAGTATTCCAACCACGCCCCTTTCATCGTCTGCCTTGAGTCACGCCTTGTGAACAACTACAACAAGCAATTTTCTAGCACAGCTGTGAAGTTCTCTACTGCGAGCCCTCATGGTCCGATCACCTCACAGGTTCTCATCGTCTTGGATGCCCAACGAACAGATGATTTGCTTTTGAAACCAGTTCCGGGACTACTTCGTATTTAACTGCCTGTAAGTCATTCTTGATACCCTCTTACACACCACTCATCCCTTGTAAGTGTTGCTTTCCAACGAGGAGCCTGAGAATCCAGCCTAACTCACCAATTAGAACGCCCCTAAGCCTTCCTGTGATTGGACATTCACAAGCGGTCACATGCTTCTCAAAGAGTAAGTACGTTTCGCCTCTCTTCATCCATTTTGTGTTTGTCCCCTTTCATGGACCCATGGGTACGTTCAGTTACCACGTACTGTGAACATGCTGGTCCATGATAAGATCCTGCATACGTTTTCCTTGAGATTCAGATGAACCAACTGAAGCGAGTTGCCATCCAAGAGGGTAAAGCCTTCATGGAGAGCCAGAGCTTACTTAGCACCTCTTTTCCAAATATTTGGTTATTTCGTTCGTATGGTTTCTATGGCGAACGCTAACATACTTGCGTAATCAGCACATGCACCAGACTTACGCATAGCTCGCTCACATCTTACTCTGGAGGAGCTTTCAGATTCGGCCACCGTCTGAAGTTCTTCTCTGCCTGAAGTTCCTCTCCATCTGGAGTCGCTATTCTGTCTGAAATCGTCCTTCCGTTTGTCGTTCATCCGGCTGGTCCCTACTTTGTGCTCAAGTCGACTATGGGTCTACTTTCGTCCAAAGCGGGCTACCGTCCGAAATCAGCAGCTACAATAACGCAGCAATGTCTTCAAAGAATTGCTCCATGCCAGAAGCTGGCTTTGACGACATGCGGGATGAGGCTAACTCAGGGATGGAAAATATTCATCTCGAGTCCAATTCGAATGGCAACATCATTCCTCTCACCTGTTTCATCTGCCCCAATAGCCCTCACTTCTCGGATATCTCTCACCTTCTAACCCACATCTCTTCCAAGGGTCACTTGCAGAACAAGTTCAAAATGGACATCGATAAAAAGACAGACCAGGGAGCTGCACGCAAAATGCAGCAGTTTGATTCATGGTACCAAGAAAATGGCATCGAGGATCTTCTCCGAGCCCGTAGCGATGCTCGTGAGCAGAAGCAGCGCACTAGCCAGAGTAGAAAACCTGGAAATATGACAAATACGAAGGGGAAGGCACCGGGCAATTATGGTAGCGGCGGTGCAATGAAGCGTGGCAGAGGGGTAAGTAGTTGTCGAGATCTTCTAGAATTACTAAGTCACGACACCTATATTGATCATTTTACTGACATTGGCACAGGCTCGACGCAACAACATTATTCGTCCCAAATCTCGAACGAGCAACATAAAGCCCGAATTAGAGGAAGAGAGCACCTCTGTGACAGATGGGATGTCTTTCGCTTATGGCCTACAATTGCCATACTGGCATCCCGGCCATGATTCGCGGACATTCGGACTCTCTTCTTACCATACAAGCATGGGCTTCCCACTATCGCCAATGTTCAATGGACCAGACTATTCGCAATACAATGATGTGGTCAGCGGTAACGGTGTCGATTATGAGGATGAGGACGACTTTTCCAACTATCAAGCTCCGTCCGATGAGGACGAGGATGTTGAAGACGAAGATGATGCCACCCCATTCCCGTCCGACAATACAGCCGATACAAGCCTAATCGGTATTCCGGATCTTCCAGAGGGATTAACCGCTGAAGACGCTCACAATGCTAAGTTCAAGAAGGGAGAGTGGTTGAAGGGCATGGACGTTTTCGATGCGGCGTCCCAGGAAGATCGTCGCAAGAGAAACCAGAGGAAGGACCCTTCTGTTTTGGCAAAGATGCAACTCAACTCGGGGCTCGTGGCCCAGACTGAGACCGTATGCGACTTGTATTTCAACAAGCAAAGGGAGCGCAATGTCTATGATGAACCGTCAATCGATGGTAGTGGGGTATGTATCTTTCTCCTGGTTACTCAAGACGATACTAACAATGCCATGCCCAGGACGAAAAGAAAGCTTCTCGCACGGGGCGAGGTAGAAAACCTCGGGTTACCAAGGCACCACGAGCCAAATCACCAAAGCCTCGAGGTAGAAAGCCTAAGGCATCGCAGATGCTCAAATCCGGCCCCGCTTTACGCGGCTCACGACGAACTCGTGGTGCCACCCGTGGCCGAGGTGGTCGGACCGCTACCGCGGCATCTCGAGACGACGGAAACGCTGTACCGGCAACCACTCGGGTTACTCGCTCTAGTCGCGCAAAGGCCGATGAACATGTTAAAGTCGAGCCCTCGGAACAGGCTTACGAAGATGGCCCGGAGGATGTTTTCAGAGACTCGGAGGTTTCCAGCCGAGGTGAGGGTTGGATCTCCTTCTTCGAAATGGCATGGAAACTCTAGATCCTAACTCCTTCTCAGCAGGCCACTTTGGTATTCCGTTTGGTCAGCGACCGTGAGTTTACTAGCTCAAGATACGACGAGGGGAGAAAGCTGACATCGTGCAGCAGCGACGGCCTCCCAGGTCTTGCATTGCGGCCTGGTCATCCCAACCTCAACTTGCTTTCACCCACACCTACCCACAAGGGACAACACTCTCGCCTGTACAGCGGCAAAGAGAACGATGTTTTCGCTTTCCACCACGAGCCCACGTCGAACCCCTACCTACCTGCCCTCGGCTCTCACGAGGGCAACTCGTTCAACCCCCTTTGCATACAGTCTCGAGATGGTGTCGGGTTCCGTCCTTTTTCGCCGTACGAAGACGATGCAAAACCTATCGCAAATGGATTCCAGTCCATTAACGGCCCCAATGGGCACACCGGTTACAGCTCACTTCATTTCCCTTCTCGTAATACTCCTGCGGAGTTCCAGCCTAGCCGTTACCATTACGACAATTTCAACCTCTGAGTATTTCAGCCTCAGGCCAGGTGACGCTTGACAATGTCATCGGCCCGAAAGCTACGCAAGCCTGAGTTACCACAACACTTACAGTAGGACGCTGAGGCGACCAATGAATACAGTTGAGATTTGGTGGTCTTCGAAAGACAACCTTTGCGGCCTCCCGACGCTTTCCCCCCCAGACTTGATACATTGGAGTCCTCAATCGGTAGTGGCGCATGGTAAGTCCCTTTTAAGAACGCCCCGCTACATTTTGGTCCCTGAAAGCCCTACTAATGCCAGTTTTAGATAACCATAGCACAACGGCATCGGGATACTGCACTTTTTTTTCTTCCCCTTCTTGGTTTTTTTCTTTTTCATATTTCCCTCACCAAATGGCGCTTGAAGGTGGTGCATCAATCCGGTAGTGGGGAGTCATATGGGCAGGTCTCGGATTAAGGACACTATCCCGGGATACCAGGTGAGGATGTCCATTTTAGACATTTGCGCACTCATCATAGCTGTATATTAGCCGCGTAGAGATTTTTCATTTCCCACTATTATTCCCTCCTGTGTCGATTCCTATGCTGACCCTGAACAAGACTAAAGTGATGATACAAGTAGCACTGTGCCGAACTAAAGGAGCTACAACTGCTCAATGCTCGACACTAACTGATCAAGCTGGCCATCCCCATTGGATTGTAGCACCTCGGCAAGCAACCGCACTGTTCCATTCAACCTGCGCTTTGCGACTTCGTTCTCGAGCTCCCTCGACTTCTTCGCTGCCACATCCATCACTTTCCTTGGGATGCGTGCAAGTCTTGCCACATTTTAGACCGTATGATCTGTGAGCAACCCCATCGGCTACCTCATACAAGAATGTGATTTCTTCATCTAAACCAGACGAAGCTTCGTCTGTATCCTCCATTGCTGAGTCGTCCATGACGCGTCCACTCTTGGTAGCCTCGAAACGCATATGCACGTTTCTTATCCGTCCCTCGAGACTATCGGCAACACGACTCAGATTCTGGTAGTGTGTGATGAACAGTGTCAGGCACTTGTTCTCTTCCACGACCTGCTGCAGCACGGCCTGCGCGATGGCGGCGCCGTCGTGGGTGCTGGTGCCACGACCCAGCTCGTCGAGGATAACGAGGCTCCGCGGCGTCGCGGCGCGCAGGATCTGGGCCGTCTCCGAGACCTCGACCATGAAAGTACTCTCGCCCGCGAAGAGGTTGTCGTGGGCGCCCATCCGGGTGTGGATGGCGTCGGTGAGGGTGAGCTCCAAGGCGTCGGCGGGGACGAAGGACCCGACCTGGGCCAGCAGCACGAGGAGGGCGACGGCGCGCACGTAGGAGGATTTGCCGCCCATGTTGGGCCCGGTGATGAGCTGGGCCAGGGGGCCCGGCGCCGCCAGCGTGGTGGTGAAGGGGATGTAGGATGTGGTCAGTGTTTGCTCGGCGATGGGGTGGCGGCCGTTTTGCACGGAGATCGCAGGCGGGGAGTCGGAGGGCAAGAAGGTCGGTTTGGTGTAGCCAGGCAGTGCGGCCACTTTCGACAAGGAGAGCAGACAGTCTAGCGTGGCTAGGCCGGAGACGGCGTCACGCAGCGGTTGGTAGTCGGAAGCGACGGTGGATAGGAGCTCGGCAAAGGCCGCGTCACAAGCAGCGGCCAGCGCTTCCTTGTGTTGGTCGCGTTCCGAAACCAGCCGGACGACCTCGGGCGTGTGGAAGCGTGACAACTTCTTTGTCCCGCTGATCTTGATCCACGATGCCGGGACTTTCTTCAGGTCGGTATTGGCTACTTCGATCAGATACTCGATGCCCGCAACAGTGGCGTACTGCACGGGGATTTCTTGCCGAGTACTTGGGCTGCGGGCTGGCAATGAGCATCCAGCTCCTGCTCCACCGAAGCAATCCCCAATTTGTGGTCGGTGATGGCGTCCGTCTCCTCAGTCTCCCGGAAGAAGGAGTACTTGTCGTCTTTACGCGCAGCCTCGGCGTTGATGCGATCCAAGTATGACAGTACCGAGGGTAAAATGGCTGGAAGAGAGGCCATGGCTTTGCTGATTGCCGGGGAGGCAAAGTCCGTGGTAGACCGTTGCTGGGAGTATTGGACGGCGATTCTTTGGAGGGTTTGCAGTACTGCCAAGAGCTCTGGTCGAGTGCACTTGCCGTAGTAGATACGAATTAAGCTGCGTTCCAGATCCGTTCTGATATTCACCAGCAGATTTTGCAGCTGGTCAACTTTGGGCGAGTTCTGGTTGTTGAGCAGTTCCCTCTACTGCTGCCACGCGCTCCTCGAGCTGGCCTTGGTCTAATAGGGGTCTACCCAGCCATTTGCGTAACAATCGTTTGCCAAACCTGGTGAGAGTCTTGTCCAAAGCCCAAAATAGACTTCCTTTCTCGGCCTGATCCGTCTGGTTTCGATACACCTCGAGGCTCTCCAATGTCGTACCGTTGATAAGCATGTGAGAGCGGGTACTGAAGGACTGAAAGTACTTTGTAAGATCAAAAATGTGCTCCAAGCCGTATTCTTTCAGATGGTTGATCATGGAAGAAAGGCATATGGTTACAGGCTCTGGAAGCTTGAGGACTTTGTCGAGGAGAGAGCTGGCGTGCTCGTTATCCTCGCTCTCCTTGAGCTTATCCGCGTAGAATTGCGTGACGTGCGAGTAGGCTTCCGCAGCCGCCGTCTTTGATTTCGGTAACTTCTCGACACGACTGCGGTCTCCGAACACGTTGGTGCCGCTGGACAAGTGCTTTACCAGCTTATCTGTGCCTTTGGTAAGCTCGCCAACAATGAGAAACTCGCATGGGGAGATATGGAGCAGTCGCGTCTCGATCTCGCTACGCATGAAGCCATCCTCGAAACTATCGTATATGATGTCGCCTGTAGCGGGCTGAACGGCGATAATGCCGACATCGACCTTTTCATCGGTGCCCCCACCCTTCGCCTTGGATTCGGTAATGCAGAGCAAGTATCCGCCAGAAGGCGAACTTCCTAGTTCGAGCTCGCCGATCTCATCGACGTAGGTTCCCCTTGGTGTAGACATTGGTCAACTGTCTCACAAAGGGCGCATTTCTGTTGTCTCCAACTTTCTTGAGGGCTGCTGTTTCGATCTGTCGGATGACGCCGACCTTGTGCCCGGCGGCCACCAAGCGTTTGGCGTGGACCGGCAGTCGCGGTACGGGTATGCTGGCTGACGCAAAGCGATCGAGATGTGCTTCAGATGGGTGCTCATCATATCGCATTTTGCCTGGTATGCAGACTATACTAAGCTCCTTAGCGGCTATGCGAGCATCCTCGCCAAAGAAGCGGAATTTATAGCCCACTTCCATGATCAGAAGGGTGTCCATGTTCTTCCGCTTGATGGCCAGAAACTGCTCCTCCATCGGGGTAAGCTTCCCCGTATTTCCCCCTTTTTCCGACCTTTCGGAGCTGGACGCTGCTCTTCCTCGTCCTCTTCGGCATCCTCGGCCTCTTCAGGGTTGGTCTGTTCGTCGCTGGTCTGCCACGCCCGCCCCTTGAGGCTATCTGGCCGGCCGAGCTTCTTCACAAATTTGGCATGCAAGTCTGCCTTCCTCTTTTTCTCTGCGGCATCATCTCCGTCGTCTTCGGTTCGAACATAATTTTGCGAGGCCGATTCATCGTAGATGTAGCGCTCTGTCCGCGCAGCCGTCGGCTTGGCAGTGCTCTTGGTGTCAGACTTGGTGGCTGACGGTGAGGTAGCCTGGACAGCTACCGTCGAGGGCTTGGTTCGCTTTGTGGGGGTTTCATTTTCGTCATCCGATGCTGGCTCCAGCGAGCGCTTCTTGGAGCTGCTCCCCTCTGGTGTCTGACTTTGTTGGGCTTTCCAGATGGCGTTGAGGCCGTTGACGCTTTGGGGGGTAAAGAAGTTGGTAAGTGCTTGCTGCTTCTTCTCTTTCCCAGCTCCCGCCATCTTGTTGCAATGATTACTACACGGCCAGTTGTACAAATTGATTAGAAGGTGTTTGGAGACCAGAGGCGAGAGTTGATGATGGCGTCGGATTGGCTCGATACCAGTGACGTGACGTGACTTCTCGGGGCGCGATCAGCTTAACGCGCTTTCCGTGATTGGAGACGCGTAAGGCTAAACTGGTTTGATCGGGGTCGATACCACCTAAAGCCCAGGGCTGCAGGGGTCAGTCGGTACCTGAACAGTGCCTGCGTGCTGCTTAACCCACTAATTGAGACCAACCCCGGATTCCAGTTCTTTGACTTCAGAGTCCCCAATACCACTCGCCGAGCCAGAGTCACCCGTGATGGCCCTCTGTACTGCTACTGCTGCGCAGCAACCCGCTTGCCTTCGAAATCAAGGACACCTGTCAGCCATGGATGGGCTCTCCCCAGGTCTCGACCTTCTCTGGCTGTCTTCGGCCCCGCAACTGCATATATTACAATCTCTCAACGGGGCTTCTGCTGCCTGTGTAGGCCGGATGGCAGCCATCGTTGTTGCTGTTTCCCTGGGCCAATGGTTGACCATATTCGCCATGTACTGCTCGTAACTTCTCCCCAATTGAGCAGCCGATGGACCTCTACCCAACGAAGCAGAAGCCCAGCCGTTTGTGTATGTCTTGCCAAGAACGACGCCATCCTCTTTATATGGCTAGTCAGGTGCATGCTTTACGCAGCATTGTCCCAGCGTTATTGGGCGGCCTATCATGAAACACTTGGCAGCTGGTAATAGATTGCCTCTCGGGACTCGTTGTCGGCATCTCTATACCCCTCAAAGCAGTCTCGCTCCAACGGGGCCATGGCTATTCTGGGCAGTTCTCCGTGGAGCAAACATCCACCATGTTTCCCAGCTCCCTGACGATCGCCCGACGAGCCAGCCAAGAGAAAAACTTCATCTATAAACAATCAAGGCACTGGCCACCATACTATCCCAGGGGTATTTAGCCGCCGGGAAATCGTTGACATAGTCCATCAGTCATTATACAGTTGCGGTTCCTATAGCTTGGCAAACTGGAACTCTATAGCTTGGCTCCCCAATCATCCAACTCACATCCCACACTTTCAATCTATACCCCACAAATGCCGGCAGTCCTACGCCACAGGATCGCCATGGGGATTACCCTTCGTGTCAGGTCCCGGAAGCTCAAGTATGCATCATGATTAGGGATAGTGACGCGAGGCTGGCATGGTGAGGGGTGTGTAGGCCTGGATAGGGGCCCCCAGGGATATAAGAAGCTTGATGATCGCCAGTGACCTGAACAAGAAAGGATTCTCACCAGTCAGGCCCTTCACGCATCTGGCAGTCTTCACTACTATTCACCATGGTCTCCTTCACTGCTCTCGCGCTCGCCGCCACGGCCATCACTGGGGTCCTCTCTTCCCCCCTTGAGCTCATCAAGAAGGCCGGCACCCCCTCAAGCACCGGAACCCACAACGGCTTTTACTACAGCTTCTGGACTGACGGCCAAGGCAATGTCAACTACGTAAGTAATTTTCTGGACGCGGCATGAACTCGGTGCTGATAGTCTATGCCCAAACAGCAAAACACGGCTGCTGGTTCTTACAGCGTGAACTGGCAAAACTGCAACAACTTTGTCGGCGGGAAGGGTTGGAACCCCGGATCTGCCCGTACCATCAGCTATAACAGCACCTGGAACAACTTCGGCGTCAACAGCTACCTGGCTGTCTACGGTTGGACCAAGAACCCGCTCGTCGAATACTACGTCGTCGAGGCCTACGGTTCGTACAACCCGGCCTCGGGTGCCCAAAAGAAGGGCAGCGTCACCGACGACGGCGGCACCTACGACATCTACCAGACCACCCGTGTCAACCAGCCATCCATCGAGGGCACCTCGACCTTCCCGCAATTCTGGTCCGTCCGTACACAGAAGCGTACCAGCGGCACTGTCAACGTTCAGAAGCACTTTGACGCTTGGTCATCTTCTGGTCTAAAGCTGGGCAGTCACGACTACCAGATTGTTGCCACTGAAGGTTACCAGAGCAGTGGTTCTGCCTCTGTTACTGTCCAGCAATCGTAGAGTCTCGGACACAGTCAGTGACAAGCGACAACACCGCCTGAATGCTCCAGGATGGGTTACTCTAGGGACTTGCATGCTCCGGCCCGTATCACCAGCCTAGAGTTATTGTCTGCACGTGCTGTTTTCCCAAGTTAACTGTCTGGAGCCTTGGGGGTCGTTCTCTGTCTATATCTTCTCTTTCGTCCTTGGCCTAGTGCTGATGTACATATCTTGTTCATTGGAAGGACTTTACCTACACCACAATATTTCCAGTCATTCTTCTGACTTACGTGATCGCAACTAATGCTCTAGGATACACAGGAGATGCGTGTATCCGTACGTGAACGCATGCATCATAATGTTGCCCTTCTTTGTGACAGCTAATAATACACCATCTCGATGCCGTCAGGCTCCCGGTAGAGACAGTATGAACGAGGAAAGCCAACCCCAATGCAATACCCAAATCCCCCGCAAATGAACAAATTCGACATTTTCCAACCCTTGTATGAATTACAATACATCCTACAGTCGTACCATCTCCCTCATGTCTCGTAAGTTGCAGAAGGGTCTATGGTACGGTAACACCAGCACCGTTAAATGCGATCCTATTCGGACTTCCATTTGGGTCGTGTACCATATCTGGCGTGGCGAGCTCGATCAGTCGACGACGAACCATATCCGCGCCATACAGGTTCTCGTGCGAAATGAGATATGTTGCTAGGCCGGCTACGTGCGGAGAAGCTACCAACAGCCAGGAGACCTTGTCAGTTTCGTCATCCCATGCACATAGATAATTGTCCTGATATTGTACGGTACCGGCAGAAAAAAGCAGATGGATGGACAGGAGAGGGGGAAAACCCCCGGCCTTTGAAAAGGGGCTCTTAGAAACTCACCCATGCTCGTCCCGCTTAGCGTAGCGTACGCGCGACCGGTGACGTCGGGCCACGCGCTCATGATTCCGTCGCCCGGCGCGAACATGTCGACGCAAGGGCCCCAGTTGCTCCAGCTGGTCCGTCCGTCGGACTTGTCGATGGCCGCGACGGTGGTTGCGTTGGCCCCCCGTGCGGGCGAGTACCCGCACGCGTCGGCGCCGTAGTTGCTCGCGGCCACCACCACCGTTATGCCCTGCGCGTAGGCCCGCTGCACCATGTCGTCGAGCGGCTGGTACGTCGGGCCCCCGATCGACATGTTGATCACGGAGCGCTTGATGACGCCCAGGGCCGTGGCGTTGCCGCAGGCTGGGATGTTGGTTTAGTTTTCTCTGAAGCACTCGGAAAATTACAAGAATACAAAAGAAAGGAGGTTCGGGAGGTTCTCGTACGTACCCCAATCTATGGCTGCCATGACGCCAGACCACGTTCCTGCCGAGTTTTTGTCGAGGCACTTCACCGCCACCGGAATGGTGGTATTGTCGACTCCCACGGTGTTGCCAGCGGCGGTGGCCGCCGTGTGGGTTCCATGGCCGTTATCATCATCATCCTGCATGCCATGTTAGCCTGTGTGCCTGCCCACCTCCTTTATTCTGATGAAGTATTTACCGGAGCACCGTCAATGAAATTCTTGCCCCAGACGGCTCGACCGCCGAACTCCTGATGTTTCAGCTGGATGCCGGTGTCGAGAAAGTACGATCGTGTCTTCGGTGCTGATGTCTTGATATATCCGATCATCCCGGGCATGCGGTGGGAAATACGGACGAGTCCCCACGGCGGAGGGGACGCGGCATTCGAGTTGCCGCCGTCGTCTCGGGTTACGGGCTTCTTGATGGCCGCTTGCACCGTGACCTTCCCGTCTTGAGCAACGTAAGCAACCTGTTAAAGCACAATGTTAACTTCAATCAAGTAGTTTGCCCGAAGCCACGCGTTTTGAGTACTCACGTTTGGATGGTTCCTGATTGTTTCCAGCAATCCCTGGTCGCACTCGATATGGAAAGCATGCAGTCCATTAACGTTCTCAAAGGTCTTCCGTAGACCTCGATGGGGGCCCAAAAGCGCCTTAGGCAAGGTACGCAGCGAGTTGTAATAGGCCGTTGCTGCTGGCGGCGCCAGGCCCTGATCCATGACCACGATCCAGCTGTTCTTGACAGCGTCTTTGACGTCACGGCTGATGAGCAACGCCTTGGCGAACACGGAGAGTGGCCAGAGGCAGAATATGATCAATCGGATCAATATCATCTTGTTTTTTATAGAAAAGCGGGCGGGTGCTCCGAACCGCGATGTGGGGTGGGTAGGGAAGTATAGGGTGCTGTATTGCCAGGGTTTACCGTCGTGGGGTGGAGAGTCGAGAGTCTATCCTTAGGAGTATTAGCCGGCAAAGCTAGATGCGAGCAGCAGGCGAAATAAGGGCTGCTGAATGTGATGATGCTTTGTTTATTTGTTTACCAGGTTGGCTGGTGAGCCTGAGCGGGAAAATCTGTGAGCGCGTTCTCTACAACTCGCAACCAACTTGATGGAGGCCGTGTACAACGCTATCCGGCAACATTCTGGATTTTCAAGAACGGGGAAAGGGCATTTATCTTCGTATTTTCCATGGGGAATTCCGCACTTCTTGGTGAGTGAGAGATGGCGAACGACCTGTCATGTGAGGCAACCTCCCTCACATTCTTCCCACGCATGAGCATCCTGAGTTTTTGTCGGTTCTGGGTGTTAATCATGGAGCATTGAAACACTAGCAGTAATGCGAGCAACACTGTCGCTTACGGATATGACTATTTGAGAGACATATCGAAGTTCGAATCGATATTGACCCCTGCTGGTAACCGTAGCTTCTCGCCCAGTCTCGGACCGGGCGGCTTCGCATAGTCTGTCCTCTTCATTCGGCCAATAATGTGTTGCTCGATGACACCTACCGCATTCGATACACTATCAATTTTTGATCATTCAATATATGTATGGTCAAGGGTGAGTTTGTCATTCTTCAGGTGGAAAGCGCCGAGTGTCCTGAGCAACCCCTTTTCGTCACATCTAACCACCATGGTTGGCGGCACGAAGATCTATCAACATAGCGAGGAGAATTCGAGTATTTCACATATTCCCTGGAAAGAATAGATATATGTTCTTCATAATGAGTCGGCTAGGGCACGGAAAAGAGTATTCTTGTATATTATATCAATATCTCTTCAATGTTGATATTGGTGCCTGGACGTAAACAACCCTCGCAAGGGGGTCTGTAAACTTCCCAAAAAGACCAGCAAAATACTGCATGGCATACATAGATACCCTCTCTGGATGATTCTCAGTTCCTAGTTTGCCAATGTTAGATACTGCAATGGGAAGCAGTAGCGAAAAGAATGATGGCGTTTTGCATGTCACAGTGGCTTCATGGTGTAACTGGATGGACTTGCTCAAATCACCGCCATTGGCTCTTGAGCTGCGCCAACAGCCCCTTCACGAACTTCGATGGTATATAGTGGGAACACATGTTATTGCTTTTCAGCAGCTGAAAACGATTTTATCTATGTACAACGAAAGGGGTAACTAGACAGATACACAGACGGGTGGCATACGCTAGTATACCCAAAGCACGATGGCAGCTGTCCCGTGATGCTCACTGACACGAACAGCATAATGCCAAGTTTGGTAATCGGTCCTACATAGGCTACTGGGCTCGGCCTCAGGTTCTCGGACTGAGCTCGCACAGAGACCATGTCTTACATACGCGCATGTCTTTCGGAGTCCCATAGTTAAAAAGCACGACAAGACTACGGGATCCTTAAGCCCCCGACACACAGTGGAAGCAATGGGAAGTCAGCACAAAGAATGGGTTCTCAATATCGCGCACCGAAAGAACGAAGCAAAACTAGCATGAGGTGTGCTGTCCCAAGGGACACGGTTGCATCTGGCTACGTATTGAAGACGGTTTGCGATCTGGGAGTATTTTCTCATCGGCTTGCCACTCCTCTTCACCCATACCAACGCTCGTCGTGTGCGATTTCAAGCTAGTCGTGAGATTGTGGGAGAAGCGTGACCATAGCCTATTATTCAGTGCAGTAGACTCGAGTCGGCTAGCACTAACTCAATGGGTGCATCTGACATATTACCATATGCACGCCGAGGTGGAATAAGCAGACCAGACAACCCACCGACGGCCCTTCTGCATGACTTACTAACAGCCACATGGGTAGATGGGCCGAGACATTGGGTTTCCCAGCTGGCTATTGGGGCGAGTAGTGTGTTCTATGGGGCGAGGCGGACGGTTGTCAGCTGCGAACCAAAATAGACCTGGCACGAGCCCATGCGGTGATAGTTACATACCTACTTACCCAGTGGAAGTGCCGAATGCCCGACATTTGACCAAACTTGCCACTCCTGTTGATTGCCAAAGCGAAGAAGTTGACTTGCTACGAACATAAGCCAAGCGCCCAAGGCGCTTCACAGAAAAATGCCTCATAGAGGGCCGCATCAGCGACAGGAGCTGGTGGATGAGTGGGAAATAGGCCTCCGGTACTCTGTATGCTATTTTTACCACCTTTGCGGCGTCAAGCCGTGTCGTCTAGGGCGATTCCTAGAACTCCAAGAGAAGTTTCTTGTCTGAGTTACTACTTCCCGTCAATGGTAAAACAAAATATGTTATTGGCGATCAATACTTGTCAGGACTAATGACAGGTCGCGTACAGTCGGCCGGCTTTCCTGAACGGGCAACTCCCTGTCTGCTCTGCTCTGTTTGCTTGGCCCGCAGCAGGAAAATCCGGGGCGAGGCTCTTTCCGTGCTGTCAACGATGGCCGCACTACAACCTCCGCGCGCCGATCACTGTCGGAATCCAGTTAGTCCCCGCGGCCGCCACATAGAACGTCTGCGAAATGGGGGGGGGGACGGTGAGGAAAACACAACATACAACAAGTACCTCCTCCCGCGGCCAAGCCCGTTTGCTCACCGTCTCATGCCATACCACCAAGGCATCGCGCGTTGACCCCTTCTGCCAAGCCTGCAGGTTAAGATGCCTAAGATAATCTTGCAACCCCGAATGCTCTCATGTGTTTTGCCGGTTGTCGTGCCCAAGCAGTTGGCATGCTTTCCAAAACGTCTCACCGATCTTGGGATGGCAGCCAGTTGGCGAGTTGGTTGACATCCGGGTGCCGAGTGATGGGAAGATAAAGTTCGGGCCAAGCAGCCAAGCAGAGGCCAAGTGCCATCGCCTCCCCCTCATCCCACAAAGCTTCCTTCTCCAAGGCTCCAAGGCCCCCCCAAGTGTAGGTTTCCGGGGAGGTGCTTACTTGTTCCTAAAGCTTGTTTCTGGTTTGGATGCATATATATATATATATATAAGGGGGCGATTGCGCAACCCTCTTGCTTTTCAATTTCGATATCAATTTCGATATACGGTACTCCACTGCCGCTGTAGAATGCCTCCTTCCGACACTTGCATGCTCTCATCTTCTGTCTCCACCATCCCTTGCGCAGGCAGGCGTGGCGACGACCAGTTCACCCTAACCCTACCGTATCCGGACCGCCCGGCCTTCCATCCCACCCGGAGACACAGCGATTCCAGCTCGACTTCTTCGTCGTCCTCCTGCTCCTGGAAGTGCCCTCGCAGCTTATGCGCCATGAGCCCGGCCAGCGAGGCCTACTCACCTCCTTCGCCCCCGTCTGTGTCACCAGTCACGGCACATCGTACCAAGCGAACCATCAGCCCCGGTGTTTACATCTCCAAGGGAGAGGGCCACTCCGTTCGCCATTCCTGGATCATCGACGGCCGCCTTGTTGAATTCCCCTTCGCTGCCGCCATCCACATCAGGGATACTTACGGCCACAATACAGCCGGGCTGGCTCAGGCTACCTGCCCTCCCATAGCTATTCGCCCTGGCGCGAGACCCATCCCTACCGGCAGTGCTGACGGTGGGCGCTCTTGATGCTCCCAGCCTCGCAGTGAAGAGACATCTCTTTATTCTTTTTCTTCCCCAGGTAGGTGATCTTGGAGTGATTGCGCATGACTCTCGGCCCAGCCAGTAAACAACCTTCATCCAGATCACTGGACGTACTTCAAAGGCTTTATCTTCAATTTCCCCCTATTCTTGAGTCTGCGACTTGCAATCATCGTTTGGAAGCCATGGTTGATTCATTGCTCACTACAATTTTAGATTATCAATGACCTTTGGTCATCTTGCTGGACTTCGGACGATTAGCGACTCTTTCTTTTCTCGGCATTTGGCATATACACCGACCGGGGTTCCTTGACTGCGAACTCTGTCATCAATCCATGACGAAAGATAGCAATGGGGTTGATTCTTAGCTGCTGTCAATACAATGCTCCATGCCTATCCGTGTGTGCGTTCGTGCGTGTGTTGCATCTAAGTCCCAGCATGCGTGCTGTTCACGAGAACTCCGAGACGACCTCCGTATCTATAGATGTATTCTCGGAGAGAATGGTAATGTACGTACACACAGCTGAGACAGTAGCTTTAAGTATGTGCGTGCGTGCGCTGCGAAGCTGCTTGGCTGCTTACTGTGCAGCATTGATTGACCCCTCGAGTTTTAGTGGTGGGGGCTCCAGCTACTGTACATTGATGTGAGCACCACTGCTATGCAATGCCTACTTCTGAGTAAAAGCATCTTAAGCTTAGTGGACTGTTTTAGTGGGTTGGTGCCTGTGGCTGCATGAATTGCAATGGTCATGCCGCTGCAGAACGGCTCTTTGGCCAATGCTACGTCACTCGACACGCCAAGTCATCATCAATCGGTCAAAACATTCTACCCTAGATCTCCATCAACAACCCCCGTCCTCCAAAACTTCTGCATCGCATCCAGAGTAAAGAGCTGCAAGGGGGGAAACAAGCTTCAGAAACCACCCGATATCCTGCAGCTCCAGCTTCGCATCGCTATCGGACACCGGCGCCGTGATTTGCTTCGATCATGGATGCCTGGGCGACGTCCAACAAGACGACTACGTGCAACGGCAATGAAGCTGTAGTCCCGGGTTCCAAGGATATTCAAGTTCAACTCATCATCTCCCTATTGCTGGGCGTCTCGGCATTCCTTGCCTTCTGTGTAGGTCCAGTCCCAGTGCTGTTCGGCTAGCATACTCAGATATCTGACCTTTCACAACCAAACAGTTCTTTAGGCCGCGATGGCCTTCCTTATACGCAGCTCGAAAGCGACACAACGATCCCCAAATCGCTCTTCCCGCCCTCCCCGACACCTTCTTAGGATGGGTCCCGGCTTTGTACAGAGTCACCGACGAGCAGGTCTTGGCCTCCGCCGGCCTTGACGCTTACGTCTTCCTCTCCTTCTTCAAAATGTCGATGCGCCTGTTCTCGGTCATGTTCTTCTTCGCTGCCGTCGTACTCTGGCCTATCAATATCACTTTCGGTGCCATCGCTCCGACCCCTGGTGATGGTGACGGCGACGGTGACGGTGGCGACGACTCCAACGGAACCTCGTTTCCTTACAACTTCAATAATTATGGCTACAATCCCTTCACTGCGATGGACGATGGTGATAACAGTGGCTTTGGGTCACAGACCGAGTCCAACTATCTGTGGGCCTATCTTGCCTTTACCTGGTTCTTTTCCTTTTTGGTCGTATACTACCTCAACTCGGAGACGTTCAAGATCATCAAAGTTAGGCAGGAATACCTGGGCACCCAAAGGACCATAACAGACCGCACATTCCGCCTAACTGGTATCCCCAAGGATCTTCGCACAGAAGAGAAAATCAAAGACTTTGTCGAAGGCCTCGAGATCGGTCATGTCAAGTCGGTTACTTTATGTCGCAACTGGGCGGAGATTGACGGGTTGATGACTGATCGCAAAGCCGCCTTGCGTAAGCTAGAGGAGGCTTGGTCAGTATACCTGTCCAAAAAGCCAACAGCTGCAGAACCTCGCCTTAGGAGACCTGGACAAGGCAACGGCGACGCTGCCAATGGTGAAGCTACCAACGACGACGTTGATACGGACCAAGAAACTGCCCGGGAGGGAAGTCGGTTGCTGGCCAACGAGAGCCTTCGCAATCTAATGAGTGAAAGGCCACGGCCGACCACTCGGATCCGGTTTGGCTTCTTTAAGATGCGAAGCCGCCAGACAGATGCAATCGACTACTTCGAGGAAAAGCTTCGCCGCCTAGATGCCAAGATCGTGGCCGCCAGGAAGAAGGAGTACGAGCCTCAGGCCACCGCCTTTGTTACGATGGACTCCATTGCTGCTAGTCAGATGGCTATACAAGCATTAGTCGACCCACGCCCGGGTGAGCTGCTCTCGAAGCCAGCTCCCAGCCCGTCAGATGTGGTCTGGCGCAACACATACTCGTCACGCTTGAAGAGACGAACCCAGTCGTGGCTCATCACCATCTTCATCACTCTGCTCACCTTAGTTTGGGTGATTCCAGTCATATTCCTGGCCAGTCTTGTCAGCATCTGCACCATCGAGAAAGTCGCACCGGGGTTTGCTGAGGTACTCAACAACCACGAACTCATCAAGGCCCTTGTCCGAACTGCCTTACCTGTAACAGTGGTATCATTGCTCAACATAGCTGTGCCATACCTGTACGACTATCTCAGCAATCTCCAGGGTACGATCTCACAGGGCGACGTGGAGCTCTCGGTGGTTTCGAAGAACTTCTTCTTCACCTTCTTCAACGTATTCCTCGTCTTTACCATCACTGGATCAGCCTCTACTTTCTGGTCCTCTCTTCGGAATGCTGTCAACCAAGATGCAGGGACCATTGCCAGAAACCTAGCCACTTCTATCGCCAGCCTCATCGACTTCTACATCAGTTTCATTATGCTGCAGAGTTTCGGTCTGATGCCCTTTAGACTCCTACAGTTTGGCAGTGTCACCCTCTATCCTATTTACAGGATGGGTGCCAAGACACCACGAGACTTCGCTGAACTGGTCCAGCCGACTTTGTTCAACTATGGTTTCTACCTGCCCACTGCGCTATTGGTCTTCATTCTCTGTATGGTCTACAGCATCATGCCGCGGTCATACCTTGTACTGCTGGTGGGTGTTTGTTATTTCACATTGGGATACTACGCATACAAGTACCAACTCCTATATGCTATGGACCAGCCTCAACATGCCACGGGTGGCGCTTGGCGTATAATTTCGTCGCGCATCATTATAGGCTTGTTGTTTTTCCAGGTTGTCATGTTGGGCACCCTATCACTGCGGAAGGCCTTTATCCAGGCTGGACTGGTGGCCCCGCTGCTAGTTCTCACAGTATGGTATAGCGTTTACTTCAACCGGCGGTTCAAACCTTTGACAGTGTTCGTGGCTCTACGTAGCCTGAAACGCGATTCCGATCCAGGGCCACAAAGTAGTCCCAATCACGATGCTCAGCAAGCTGCAATGCCTACCAGGCTCGCCAGACGGATGAGCACAATCGATGAGGACAGGGAGAAGGGCTTACGGTTCGTCAACCCCAGCATGATCGCTCCCCTTGAGCAGCCATGGGTGTATCAGGACCCCCCGCCGCCGTTATCGCCGGACGAATCGGCTGTTGCGTTTACGGACGACCTTGACGATGTTGAAGGGGTGGACGATGTGAGCAGGAGGACGCCACTGAACGAGACGAATGGGAGAAATAGCGGGATCAACAGCGGGTCGAGTTCCTTCAGCTTCGGAGATACCCATGTCTGGCGCGACAACGGCGGCGACAACGTGTAATATTTGTTTTATTATCATCATGGTTCCTGGTGTTTTAGATATCCTCATGTCGCGGGCGGTAGATTGATACCATTCACTGTTAGAATGCACACGAATGAATTGACACATGACTATACATTGCTATACTTTATCATGATTCTGCACATTGAATGAATGCTGATTCAAGCAGTTGGTCTACCAGGCGTAAGAGACTTTCGCCCTTCAAGCCCACATTCCATCGAACATGAACAACCAATCGTCCCAGTACTTCTCGTAGTTACCAGTCAGCCAGCTGAGGCCGTCGCCCGAGCCGCCGACTCTCCAGGGCCGGGTATGTACACCGTCGGCCCGGAGGTGGCGCTTCAGCGCGACGTTGATGCTGAAGCTGCTCGGACTGACGCCCACGAAGTAGTCGGACTGAAGGAGCACGACGAAGTCCACGAGGGCTTGCTGGTCCCAGCTCAGATTCTGCAGCGCCTCGAGATCCTTGCCCTGCAGGAGGGACTCCTTAGTCTGCACAGTCATCTGGAGCCGCGAGGCCGCCGTCTGGGCGAACTTGGCAGCCTCCGTCTGGTTGCCCGTTGCGAGGTAGGCCGCGGTTTCGCGGTACCCCAGCGACTCGGCCGTCGCCATGTACCCGTCGGCCTGTAAGTTATACGACGGCCACTTCTCCAATGCGTCGCTCTCCGTCCGCAGATGGATGCCGAGGAACCTCTTCTTGTTCTTCTTGTTTTTGGCCACGGCCTTCGCCTCGCTCCGGACCGCCTCGACGACCCGCTCGCCCAGCGCCAAGACGTCTTCGCGGACTTTCAGCAGTCCCCCAAACGTCGCGACGAACTCGGGCCCGTCGTCGCGCGCGACCCAGTCCCACAGGACGCCCCACGACAGCCGGACCACGCGCGGGTTCTCGCGGCGCGCGGGGCCGAGCCCGCGCTCGATGGCGGACGCGCTGAGCCACTTGCGGAACTGCGAGCCGAATCGGTGCGCGTGCCGGTTCTGGTCGCGTCGGTCGCACCCGCCGCGCGCCCCGAAGTCCTTGGGCCGGATCTCCTCGTACGACTTTTGCGACTTTGCGCCGGCCCCGTCTCGCGTCGCTAGCCCCGTGCTACTGTCACTATCTTGCGCCGTAGCCAGCCGCCCGTGCCGGGGTACGTCTTCGAGGGACTCGTAAAGCTCGAGTTGAGGACAGGCGGCCCCCAAGGCCATGCGGAAGTGGGCCTCGTCGAACATGTAGCCGAGGGGCTGGGATCCGGAGCGGAGGCCGGCGAGGTTCGTGGGCGAGCGCGTGGCGATGCGCGGCATGACAATACCCGACGCGCCGGCCTCGAGGGCGTAGCGTATGCAGGTTAGGATGTAGTTGCGGATGTTCCCCGGGCCGCCGCTGTTGTTGTCGCACAGAAAGACGAGGCCCGGGACGAGGCGGCCGCGGCCGTCTGCTCGTCGCAGACGCGCTTGAGCGGCCAGGCGACAAAAGGGGCGCGCGGGGACGAGAGGCCGAGACCGCCGCCGCCGCCGCCACTCTTGTGCTTGTGCGGCGGCGGCGGCCGGACATCGAAGGCCACGGGGCCGGGCTGCGGGCGGGCGGCATCGATGCTGACGATCGGCTGCTGCGTCGAGGGTGCTAGCCAGGGGATCGGGGGCCGCCACATGAGCCAGAGGAGTGGGAAGAAGATGAGACAAGTGGAGAGGATAGCGGAGCGGTGATGAAGGAGGGCCATGCCTGGGAGAGCAAGCAGGTGCCTGGCTAGCTTCAATCACCGGAGATGGTTCGCATCCTGAAGCAAAGCAAATCTTATTGATCGAAGCACGCGATCGAACCGAAAATGTAGGTGTAGCCTGCGAGCTGTTCACTTTTCGTCATTGATGAATATTACCTCTTCCTGCCAGCTTTATGATGCTGGTGAAAGTCCACCATTTCTGCCATTCTTCCATTCTTCCGGGGGTGTAACGCTGTTGATGACGGGCAGGGGTGCTTCTGCCCGCCAACCGCGAAATGAAATGGCTTACTTTCGTAGACCAAGATGGGTGCTTGCGCCGCAACACGTAATGAATAGCAAGAGTAAGCAGTGATAGGATTATGCTGGAGAAGACGCGTGACCAATGGCTGCTCTGCTTTGCTGCTGGGTGCGTTACGTGCAGCATGGCTCGTCGAAGCATCGACAGATAACCTTCCTCGGGTCACTGGAGACTAGCCTCTAGTGCATGCACCGCGCAGAGCCCAGCGGGATTGATAACGCATTACCGATCACTAGGATCGACAGCATCGACACTTGGGATTGGCTTGATCGTTCTTGCAAACCGACTCTATCGTTCTTAAGTAGGTGGAGCAGCGGGGGTGGCATCGCATCGGCGCCATTTGGGCCTTCGGCAGCTCCATGCCCGTGTCTTTCCGACTGCCCGCCAGCCATGTCACCCAAGACGGGCGGCTCTCTGGGGATCAGACGAAAAACACCCTCCGGGACGAGAGAACTGGGTCGTGTTATTGAAATAGAAGCGGTCGGCGTGTTCGCTTTGACACAGACTACTTCCTGCTCATCATACCCACCACCGAGGGGTCGTTCTAGGTCGCAAATAGGCAGCCACCATTAGGGATTGTGACCCGCTCGCCTCGGGTGGAGCTAGAGCCGCCTGGGGTTTCTACGACGCTACTAACTTAGAACGTTGTAACCTAACCAAGCTGAAGCTGAGCTGCCGAAGCTGCCCAGCTGGCGGTTACAACAATACAACAATATGTACCTTTTACATGTAGGGACCCACCACTAGCAGAGCGGCACACCGAGAAGTGAGGCGTCCTGGCGTCTCTGCCAGGTTTCGGTGGATGTCGTTTTGCTTTTCGCCTGTCCAACCAGCCAACTAACTGCTTACAAGTCCAGCTCCGAGAAGGAACATTGAAATGATTTTTTTTTTTTTTTTTTAGCGAGTTCAGCTAGGCGGGACCCCCGTCTCTTCCCCCACTTCCACTTGCCCAGGTTGGCTTGGATGGCTTCCGATACGCCCTTCGACAGCGGCGGTATTTGCAAGTGTTACTTGTTACAGACTTTTCGAAGGGGCGTTGGCGGGGCTTCAATATTGACAATAATCTTCGTTTTCTCGTGTCGGCTCATTCATTGTCTTGCCGTATCTACTGTTGCAGGTCACAATACACAAAGGCCTTGGAAGTTGGAAGTCTTTGGATCGAGATCAGGACATCAATCAGACGGTCGTGTCCAGGGGTTGAAGCTGGACTGGTCACTGCTATGTACTTGTAACTTTAGCCACGAATAGAGTTTGATTAGCTTCCGCAAGCTCGGGAACAATCACATCCAGGCAGCCAGGGAGGGCATCCTCCCTAATTTAGTAGAATCACTACCGTATCTACTAGTCGTCATGGCAGCGGCAGCGGTAGGACGACTACCTACGCCTCCCTTGCCTGGCTGCCTGGGGCTTTTATACTTTGTCCAGCGACCTCCAAAAACCCTAATCTCCATCTTCCTTTCAAGTCTAATCAAACTTAGGAGCAGCAGCCGCAGCAGAAGAAAAAGAGTGGAAGACGCTCTCAATTCACACTTTACTCTAAAGAGCGCCACCGTTTTCATTCAACATGGCTGTCATCGACAACGGCTCGCTGCCTGTCGTGCTCGTCACCCAGATGCCCTCCGACGCATGGATCGAGGGGCTTGCCGTGCGTCCCAACGGCCGCGTGCTGACTGCCCGCCTGGACCAGCCCGAGGTCTACTCCTTCCAGGCCGAGGACTCGGACGCCGCCCCCGAGCTGCTCTGCACCTTTCCGGGCTCCAACGGCATTATGAATATTTGCCCCCTCCAGGGCCGCCACGACGAGTACGCCGTCCTCTCGGCCACCATCAACATGGCCAAGGCTCAGTTCTCCGACTTCGTCGTCTGGCGCATCACTCTCAAGCCTGGCTCCGACGCCCCAGCCCCGGAGCCGGTCAAGATGGCCACCATACCCGGCGCCGGGTGTATCCTTAGCCTCACCGCGGCGACGGAGCGCATCCTGCTCCTGGCCGACTCCGGCAAGCATTGCATCTGGCAGCTGGACATCGAGACCGGCGAGAGCTCCGTATTGATCTCGGACGACTCGATGAAGGTCAAGTCCGCAGGCGACTTCTTTGGCCTGAACCGGATGCGCGTGGCCGACGGCTTCATCGTCTTCACTAACACCAGCGCCGGCACCATATGCAAGGTGCCGTTCGGGCAGGAGGTGGCGGATCGGTTGCGCACCCTGGGCCCCGTGGAAATCGCCGCCAACGATGTCGTCAACTGCGACGGCTGGGCCATGACCAATGGGAAAGGGACCTTTTACCTCGCCAACTACATGGAAGGCCTCCTGTGGAAACTGGACGTCGACCCCGTCAGCGCCAAGTCGACGACCACCGTGGTCCTGTCCGACCTAGTCTCTCCCACCGCGGTGGAAGTGGTGGATGTGAACGGCCAGCCAAAGCTCTTTGTGGTGTGTTGCGGCCAGATTGACGTCGGCTGGGTAAAGGAGCGCGTCTCGTGGAGTGACATCAACGCAGCTGTCCAGGTGACGGTCACTACCGAAGAGGTAGTAGAGCCTGTCTAAGCCCGCCCTCGAGTTATCGTTGTCAACTAGGAGTGGTTTTGGGCACCCGAGCAGGTTCCCTCAGATACGGACCTCGTGGGGATGCGCCCGTCGGATGCCGGGCTCCCGGGAGTTGGGGAAGTTTTGCGATTAGGGATTGCGCCCTGAGAGTACGTACATGGAAGCATCGGCAGTATGGCGCCACTCGACTCAGCATGCAGCTCAAATCTGTTTTAACGACCCAAGCCGGATCCGTCCGACACCAGCCTTCCAGCCCCGGGCTAGAAGGGACCAGCCAAGTGTCGGGTAAAGCACGTTGACTGTTTCATCAAGGCTGCTGGGGGCGATCGCCCAATCGCGTTCGAGATCACATGCAAAGAAATGCAGTATCACCACCCCATTAGTCGCGCCCGTTGGCACCACTGTGCTGACATAACGCGCTGGACGAAGGCCGCCAATGGACTGCGAGAAGATTTGGTCTCGTCAAAACGGATGGTGTTTTGGAAACAACGACTTGGTTTATTCATTGGCGCTGAAGCAAATGGTCGACAAATTCAGGGCTAGACGAAAGACGGTGGCACCTATTGTTGTTGTTGTCAATGTCCATGTGTGTCTTGGTTCATGAGCACCAGTGCTTGATATTCAGCGCAGGAGGTTTCGGGTCACATTTGACTGTGTCCAGTCCAAACGGCTGTAACTCTGGATCATGGCCAAGCCGGTTAAATCGGCCAAACGGGGACAATTTTGAAATATTTATGCTGATATTGACTCCTACTTACGCTATAGGTTTGGTTTGGAAAGGAACCTTGTTATGCTTTATGCATTGTTGTCACTGGGGATCTGTTTCGTAGCATGTATGGATCATGCTATAACAGTAGATAATTATGCGCAAAGAAGCAGCACACAAATCTGCATTGACAGAGATGATATAAAGCACTCTTCTATCCTTCGGTCCATTATTTGGTTCGTGTACAACTCCCGAGTTCTATTTTCTTTACAATACCTTCTCCTCTGAGATGAACCATGCGACACTAGACTAAGCAAGCGCTCAAGCGATTCCGACTAGCTATATTTCTCAATACGGCATTGATACAATTAAAAACCAAGCCCTCATTCCTATATTGTGTCCTCCGGTGATAGCAATAATGAAAAGCGCCATGTTGATGCTTGCGGTTTCGGCTGCGTCACTAGTCACAGCTTTGCCGGTAGCCCGACCATCACCAGAGCTCGATCTTCCATCCCATACACCCACAAGCATTGCATTTCAGGAGCAAAAGACGGCAGGCGGTGGCTGAGATGGACTTGATGAACCCCGTGATATCATCGCCGCCCGTGTGTTACGTAGGTTGGTCATACTTGCATCCATTAGAGTATCTGTCTGCTAACTTCTTATCATAGCCCCCCTTATTTATGTGTCTTACTCATTGCGAGGCTATTGGCGCGAAGAAGCCAGTAGTGGACGTGTTCGAAGAGATCATTCAAAAAGATGAAAGACGTCATGCTACGGCAACAGGTCACGCTTTACTTACACAGCAGCTTGGGTGACTGTAATAGACAGCCTCGGCATGGGGATAGGGGGATTTCCAACAACGTCTTGAAACCAGTTGACGTGAGCAAGTGAAGCCTTTCATCATATACGAGCTTTGTTCATTGAATTTCTGAGCACATGATGACGCTCTTCAGTCTTGCTACATTGAATCCATTTCCTCGGCAACGCTCTCAGTGTCATCGCCATATGATGCTCGACCGTTTTGTGAAATATCGTCCATGCGTAACACAAATTCGCCTTGTAACTGCTTCAAATAGCTACCAAGTGCAGCATCATCCATATCAGAACTTCTCAGCTGAAGCAAACTTTCGTTTAGGTTAAGGATGAGTTTGCGCCTCAAGGACAGCTGTCTCGATTGTGATGTTCGCTTCTTCTCCTCGATCTGCTTCTTGAGGGTGCTAGAGACCTCGTGTGCAACCTCGATGAATTGTTCGGGGAACCCGATGGTTCGGGCCAGGTTGATTCCATAATGCTCTTCTTGGGCTGGGCCAGAGTTGACTTTGTGTAGCATTGTCATCTTGGGCGTTTCTTGATCGTGGCCCTGCGAAACCTCAGTTTCAAGATGCAGATTGAGCACGCCTGGGCGACTTCCAAGGACAGCAGCTAGAAACGATTAGAGTGTTGTTATGGACAAGCCGTGGATCTGAGACCATACTCAGCTGTTCAAAATGTGTTGCAAACCACACAAAGGCTCCGCTTTGAAGTAAGGCTTCTGATATCGCAACGGCAATTGCAAGACCATCCCTCGTACTGGTCCCACGTCCAAGCTCGTCGATAACAGCCAGGCTCTGCTTGTTGATGTTCCTGAGTATGAAAGCCATTTCTCTCATCTCTATGGAGAAAGTCGACATGTTGGCTTCAATGCTATCATCGGTAGACATTCTGACGAAGAGTCGGTCGATTATTGGAAAGGAAGCATACTCCGCTGGGACGAAGCAGCCGATCTGTGCCATGACTTGCAACAGAGCCACCATTCGAATGTATGTGCTTTTACCACTCATGTTGCAGCCAGTGATGATTTGAAACCGGTGTTGTTCATTGGCAAAGACATCGTTTGGAGTAAATTCTTGCTGCATCAACTGCATCTCGTTAGTTCCCCGTGAAGTTTGATCATGTATGCTTTACTTACGTTCTCGTATATCGGATGCCTAGCTGCCTTGAGTGCCAGCACACTCCCGACTTCTGGCCTAATGTAGTCTCTGACAGTAACCGATTGCCCGAAGCTAGATATCATGTCCAGGAGAGCAATACTTTCACATACGCGAAACAAGTTGGGGATATGTTCCCGAATCGAATCGAGGAGGTCATGTATAACGCGATCGCTAAGCATGACAGCTTCGTTGTGAGAGTCCGTAATCCGAGTATTGAGTTGGACGAGGGTCAGCGTCTGGCATTCGAAGTAAGCCCCCTTTCGGACTCGGTTGATGAGGATGTCCGGCAAATCTCGATTTTCCACATCGCACTCCCGCAGTCGTAGCCAGTATTTCCGATATTGATCAAACTTGATATCAAGGGAGATTTCAAACTCTTCTGCTCGCCACGTTAGGAGGTCAGCCACCAGCGAGGCTGTTATTCTTACTGTTGATATCATCCACATGTTGATGCACATCATCCGTGCCCTCTTTGTATGTTTGACGGGCCACATCAAGCAACCCGTTGACGCCAGACTAGCGTGCCATCAGCGAAGGTCGAACATCTTGATGAAGTAGGCTCACCTTGACCGCGTATGTTCTCTGATGCCACATATCGATTGGAAGTTTCATGAAGGTCACGTCCTCGTTGATGGTCTCCTTGATCATCTCGATAACAGGTTGTATAAGTTCTGGCCTGCAGATCGTCCGGATTCGACAGAGCAGTTTCGTGTCGGCTTCACGCAACGCCTCATGTAGTGTTGATATAGCTAACACGAAGACTTTGATCATCAAAACGTGATTGATGGCCTGCTCTGAAGCATAGATTGATGCTCCTTCAGGTATAATCACGAGCTAGTGGCGGTTAGTTTGCTGTAAGCACACATACCACGCGGCTACTAGTTACCTTTGTCAGGAGCTTTTCAGCGTCGGTAAACCCCTTCAATGCTTTAGTTGGTCAGCAGTGGCACAGGGGATGACTTGATGAACACCTTACCCTTCCGTATCTCAAAGAACATATCCTCCTTTACAGCTAGTTCATCCAGAGCATCATAACGAGGTGTTAGGGTGCCATCCACTTGTGTAGATGGCTGTAAGATGCTGCTACGTAGCATTCGGGATCCCATGGGCGTCACTGTCTCGTTTAGTAAGCCGTAGAGACAGTCCTTCGACATGGCATTCTGTATGTTCTGGATAAGTTCGAGGGAATGGATAGTGGAGATGTCAATCATCATAGTGTTCTCAGATGGCTGATAACTCAAACGCAAGGAATGAGACATGATCGTCAAGTGACAGGCGAGTTTCATATATTTGACAGCCTGTGGTCATGTAGTTAGCCTTGGTACTTCCAGAAGCACAAGCTTATATAGGACACATACCGCTGCAAAAGAGCATGTGGCATAGTAGTTGCCCTGGGTTGCGACCTTAATGGCATCGAGGTCTTCCCGGAATGAGAGCGTCTGGATAAACTCGAGTCCTGACGTCTCGGACCAATACTTGCGATCAAGAGCCTCTATAGACGTCCCCTGAAGCCCTCCCTCCAGTATAGACAGCAAGTTGGACTTGGGATGTGGCGGAAATGCAGTGTTCACCATTAGGATAACCGAAGGCCCGTAAATCTGTATCTTATGGACAGTTTTAACATAGAACTGAGAGTCGCATATCTGACAGAGGACTGCTTCATTAGTTGTGGTGTTAATGAAGGCCAAGCCAACTGACGGGGACACGCCGCGTGCTTCGCTGATGGCGCAGATAACCTGGTGACCGTCGGAGCCCCATACCGAGGAGGCTGCAGCAGACCTTCGGCCAGATGCAGTGCTCGCATTGCGGCGGTGGCCGGACGGACGGGATGGGCTTGTTACAGACCGACTGCCTGACCGCGAGTGCGAGGTTGATTGGGTAGCAGGGGTCTGCCGTCCAGCCCTAACTGAAGGATGCGGTGTCGAAGTAGAAGCCCGGGTCGAGGAATTGGACAAGCGTCGGTTTCCAGCCAGAGAGCGCAGTGACGCCGCTGACGGCAGCCTGGGTGGTATCGGGGACGACATCATGAAACTGATACTCATATGTAGGTCAAGATAATCGATGCTGAAATGCGGGAAAGCCGACTGGGAATGATACAAAGCCCAGTACAAATGGACCATGAAACAAATTGATACATCAACAAGTAGAAATGAAATGTCGGCGCAATCAGGGAGGGCCCGTGAGATAGCAAGGCAATGGATGTTAGGCCGCCCTGACTGAATGTTCCCTTTCAGTTTCATACATACCTATACCTACACGTTCGGTGGTGTGCGTCTGGAGTTATTGAGTATGTACATTGATAGTTGCAGATTGGAGTGTACTGTTATATTACCTAGGTACCTACATACATAAGTTTAATGGTTGCCGTCACGCACAATCAACATGTTAGGAGCCACCGGGCTTCCACTCGACTTCGCGCTTTCCTATATCTCAAATACAATTGAAGTATAAGTGGAAGCACCAGTTGGGAAGTCATAGGATCCTAGCTCCTTCCCTGTATTGGATGTGGGTAAGTGGGGGACCCGTCGGCTAACCCAACCCACATTAGCCATCTTATCGATAAAAGATTAGATCTGGTAATTGGCCCAGGGTGGGGTTATGCTCTGAACTTTTTATTTTTGGGTGTGATACTGAGGTACCGTAGGCCGTTGTTTCTTGCCCGCGATTCTTAGCTTCACTAAGTTTCTTCCTTCAGATCAATCCGCGACTCTAATCACCTCCCGGGGTGCCTCGAAACTTATTGCACAGGGCGCATACGGATACGCCAGTCGACCAGCCATGGCGACCATTGCCCCTCCCCCGTCCAAGCGGCAGCGTCGCGAAGTTCTGGAGCGCTCGCAGATCCAGGCCGACGTGACACCCGCCCCGATCGAAGCCGACTCTTTCAAGGCTCGATTCATTGACAGCGATTCGAACCAATTGGCTGAGGTTGTCGAGATTCCTCTGGCAGACGCAAGCGAGAAGAATGTCTCGCTACTCCTGAACACACTGCTTGGTCGAGACAGGGACGAGTTTACTCCGTACAAATTTCGCATACATTTACCCGGCTCCGATGTTATACTAGACAAATACCCTTCACCGTCCGAATTCCTAGCTGTTTTGCGAAGCCACGGTGTCGCAAACCCCTTTGAGACGACTCTGACCCTCTCCGCCGAACCTCAGAGCGTTTTCCGGGTCCAGGCTGTGACTCGCTTGTCCCACAAGATTTCAGGGCATGGCCAGCCCATTCTCGCCTGCCAATTCTCGCCAAAGAACAGCAAATATCTCGCCACTGGTTCGGGAGACTGCACAGCGCGGATTTGGGATGCCGATACTGGCACCCCGAAATGCACTCTTTCCGGGCATACAGGATGGGTTTTGGCCGTTTCATGGAGCCCCTGTGGGGCATGGCTCGCAACAGGTAGCTACGACAAGACCGTTAGGATATGGGACCCTGAGACTGGCAAGCCCATAGGAAAACCTCTGACGGGGCATTCTAAATGGGTAACCGGTCTCGCTTGGGAACCCTACCACATGTGGCAAGATGGGGCCCCGCGCCTGGCAAGCTCGAGTAAAGACGGCACTGTTCGGGTCTGGAATCCTATTGTTGGTCGTGCTGACCATGTACTCTCTGGCCACAAAGGGAATGTGACGTGTGTTCGGTGGGGAGGCGTTGGATTGATCTACACTGCTAGCCAGGACAAGACTATTAAGTGCTGGAATGCGGCTGACGGAACACTGGCGCATACTCTCAATGGCCATGCTCACTGGGTAAACCACTTGGCTACATCAAGCGACTTCGTGTTAAGGACCTCATACCACGACCACACGAGAAATGTTCCCGAAACCGCAGAAGCAAAGCGAGCAAAAGCAAAGGAGCGGTTTGAGAAAGCTGCCATGCGGCAGGGTAAAATTGTCGAGAGACTTGTTTCAGCAAGCGACGATTTCACGATGTACCTTTGGGGCGACCCGAACGAGAGCACAAAGCCCCTCCAGAGAATGGTTGGCCATCAGAAACAGGTCAGTGCCAACTCACTTCTTGCGTACTGAACACGGACTGCAGTCCGTGTTCCGCAGAGTTCGAGAATAATACGCAATGACGATAGCAACTAACCTAAGTGATACAGATAAATCATTGCAGTTTCTCGCCGGATGGCAACCTGATTGCTAGTGCTAGCTTTGATAATCATGGTAAATTACTTCAGGGTGTACTCTCAAGGGTCATCTCCATTCGCATCATGCTAACTAAACCGTTTTTATAGTCAAGATATGGAGCGCCAAGTAAGTTGGACGTGGAAGATGCTGGTTTATAGTTCTGTTGGCATGCTAATCCACACACCTTGCAGAGACGGAAGGTTTCTGAACAGCTTGCGTGGTCACGTTGCTCCCGTCTATCAATGCGCCTTCTCGGCTGATTCGAGGCTCTTGGTTTCTTGTTCGAAGGATACCACATTGAAAGGTAAGCTGAGCTCTACTTTCTATGCATAATATCGATTGACTGAGTGTATAGTGTGGAATATGCAAACCTTCAAGTTAGCTGTGGACCTCCCAGGTCATGAGGATGAAGTATGGGCAGTGGTACGTATATCCCGATTCTTTCCGATTCTTTCTCCTACATCTAGGGTTTCTCTAGAGGCACACCTACAAACTACCTCGAGGTCTCCGTAAACGTTTTGGGCAGTACTGACTCTGACTGTTGTAGGATTGGAGCCCTACCGATTCGCGAGTAGGCAGCGGTGGGAAGGATAAGGCTGTACGTCTGTGGTGTCGATGATAGGCTCAATTTAATCCGAGTGATCGCACACTATATAGTCGTACCTACTTATCGAATGAAATATCTGAGCAACTGAGATGGTACAGCTCTGAATGTTTATGAGGCGATTAGCTTCTGCCTTGTGGAATCAACCTCTCGAACTCCAGAATGCCACCTAAGTGTATAAAACTGAGGACTACCCGAGTACTATACGGTGCTCGTGTTTTCCCTGGTCCTAATGAGTCATCCTGGTGATCTGCTGCGACTCGAAATGAACGATGGGGGACATTACAGTGCGGCCCATGACTTGCATTCTCAGACTCGTCCATTTGGCTTCCTTACCATCCCAGCCGAAGAATATATCCACACGACCAAAGGCAGTATCAGTCAACAGTACATTGGCCCTTCTCAAACAACTGCTAACGAGACCTGTAATAGGTGTTATTTTCATGCCACAACACCCACTCAACCACACCACTATTCTCCCAACCTGCGTTCCCATCCCCTTTCTGTTTCTTGCTGAACTAGATCCACTACGTGGCGAGGAGGTCAGGGCTCTATCTCCTTGGTCGTACGTCCTCCATCGAGGTAGGCTCGAGTTATGCGTACCTATTGAGAGTACCGTTGGTTGTCTGCCAGCCAAGAGGATGAGTATTGGGGTTTCTGGGGACCCGTCCCAGGATACATGCAAATTTCTCGCGTTAAACCTGGGTTTTTATTGGATGGGCTGTCTCTAGGGGGCTCCCGCTAATCTAAGTAATGAATACCAGCTAATAGAAAGCACGGGCGATATCTCTGCATGGAGGGCAAACATAATCTGCCATCCTTGTGTTTTGCAGATGGTGTTAGATAACACCGACTGAATGCTTCCGCGAAGAGTTCTTCTCTAGATAGTAAACATTGAATGCCGGTTTGCCTGTGTTTACGGAGACACATGAGCCATTTTGGGCGCTTCCAGACGTGGGAGTCCTACATAGTATTGGTGGTCTAGGGAAGGGAAGTATTGCGTGTAGATCACACCAGAGTCTGAAGCCAGCTCATCAGGTCAACACCCTCAGAGATACTACTCTCCCCACATGCGCAAATGAGTGCAGACCACTGCTTCTTTGCTTTTCGAAGTGCCCTGGTGCATACTAATGACACTTATAGGGAAACCTCTAACTTCCCATTAGGCCGAGGACCTAGACTTGCATGCGTCAAGGGAGAAGAAAAGGAAGGCCGGGTCTCGTTACCTATGCCGATAACTCGTACGACTCCCTTGCCGGAAGGGGCGATGGTTTTCGGGTCTCGGGCCATTGAGTGAGGTTGGGATAATAATCTGTTGAGTATTACCCCGGGCCAAGGCGATTCCGTCGATCATCTTACCGCCACGATCTGTATCAACCGGCAATGCTTTCCTCGTGCACATCTCACATTTAATCCTTCGCCCCGTGTTCGGCGATGCAATATCAAGACCTGTACTGATTGGGCCAGCTCAGACAGCCTCGAACAAGGAAGGTCCCACACCCATCAGGGCAGATGCAGCTTGAGCGTATGGCCATCAAAAGAGGTGAAACCCTGTTGGTGTTTCTGGAAGAAAACGGTCCGGTTGCTGCATCCATGTTTCGACGTGCAGTGGAGGTTATCTGCACCTAGGGAAGAGTCAATCAGCTGGACTGATGGGCGTGCTCGGCGCGTAAAAGCGTCGGATAGATGGTAGGCGGCCTTGTTGGGGGTGGAGGAGGAGAGCCCATAGAGACAACCCCATCTCACATGTTATTTGTAACAACTTGTCTATTTCAGTCTTCCTGGAATCCCGAAGAGGCCGCGCGTTGGACGCGATGCCCGAGAACTTGCGAATACCACACACACACTGACTCACGGCTGGCATTCTTATCGCGTAAGGTGAGGTTCAGCCCAAAAATAGGTCCTGTGAGACGTTACTTAGCTTATTGGGTCTTGTGTGACCCCTTTTTCCCTGTATTGACGTCAATGACACTATATCCAGGATATGCGACACCATTGACATACAGGGACCAACCTGTCCTCGATATCTTGCCTTGTAATATGACATAGCCCACGGGATCCCACGAGAAGGCGCAAGATGTTGTTCCAAGCCACACAGCGCCCCATCGTGGAATCCCGTGGAATGTCCAGGCTGATCCGCCATGCACGCCCGCTGCTAGGCAAACCTCCCACGGGCGCTGGAGGCGTTTATTGGGGTAAATCTAGATGCGTTATGCACCATGTATGCAAGGTCCGAATACCGACGAACCATTCCATTAGAGCGAGGCTACTGTTTCTACCCGGTTTCTAGTCCAAACAGGCAAGTACACCCGTGTGTGATGGAATCGAATTGCCATGATCACGTCGTGTTGGTAATGTCGACTTCATGAGAATAGGATAGTGAAGACAACATCCCCGGCCACAAGCTCGACCATCAGCTGATCAGAAGGATTGCAGGTGAGAGGATTGAGAGGAAGGGTGGAGGAGCGTTTGTACCGTTGGGCCTCGGCCCGTCCCAGTAGATCCAATGACATTGATATATTCCAATCTCGGGAGCCAAATTGACGCGATGCGCGCACATGCGTTGGGGTACTGGCCGAACACACACACACCTAATGTGTTTTTGTCAGGTTGGGCAGAGCAAAAGGTTGGGGAAGGACGGAGAAGAGAGGCCAGGAGCAAGCAAACCAATGCACCCTCCAAGAAGGAGTACCTACGGATGGGAATTGGATGTGGCTTGGAGGGGGGATTCCAGAGGTGCCATGCAAAACTCATCGATTGGTGTCCTATCAGAGCATTCTGACATGTCACCCGAGAAAAACTAGCTAGAAAACCCGAAAATCATGCTCATGCAAAGCAGGAGTGCCAAGTGGATGCCACGATGAACAAGTCATTAACGTCTGGGGAAATGGCCGGAGCACTGGAGCCTGTCATTTGCTCGCAAGGAGCGCCGGGCAGGCCGGATTAGGAGGTGGTTGCAAGGCCGTCGATGAGTTTGGACCGGAGACCCATTTGATAACTAGCGACACCCCCATTTCGGGAGTTCTCGGGCAGCTCGGACGCGCCCTCATCAATCGAATTATATGCCTCATGCCTCACTCACCCTAATCTCTATGTAGATACTATTTACACATTGGCCCGAATCCAACTCAAAGAATGACACCCCCTTTTTTCGACTCTGGACTTCGTGAACACGTATAGAGACCTGGGTGGACATGTGCATACATGAACAGATACAGTCATACAGTTATGTTCTGCAGTCAGACCCTCCCTATTGTTGCCAGGATCGACCACGAGCTGGGAATATCGATGATGACTGGTCGGTTTGAGGGTCGTTGGGCGCTTGAACTCTCTGCCCGACTTTCTTCCCGACGGTTCTGTTTGCGTCAACTACACGTCGAATTGTCAATGGGTGTGCTGGGTATTACATATTATTCCCGTGCACTCTAGGTGGGTCAACTGTAATCCCTTCTTTCTGTGTAGTGAGTGGTATATACTGTATGCATCCTCAAGTGGCAGTCGCTGGTGATGGCGAGAGGTCGACCTGCGAGGTCGCATCGTTCGTTCCAAGGGACGAGTAGTTGCGTTAGACTTCCCGGGCGTGCGGCGTGAGCTGGCCAAGACTACAGCTAGATCCCACCCCCCTAGTTATCTGGTTATTATTTGCTGGTTTAGCAGCCGAAAACCATGTCACCTTACGGTATGCAGACGTAAAAACCACATGCTATTGAAGCTCTCTCGTAAGAGAGGGGAAGTTTCCAGGAGCTCCCCCCGCACGTCGACGGCTAGATTTCTGCATCTCCACTGTCGCCGCCAAGACGCAGCCCTCTGTCAAATCACACGTCGTCCTACATTCTAGAACACTCGACTATGCCAGCGAGCGAGAAGCCATTCACAGGCCAGCCGGATTTCCGTCTTGGGCAAGTCTTTTGCGTACATGCTTGTTTTAGTGTCAACATGTCGTAAGGCGGGTGTCAACAAAGGCCAATAGGCCCTGCCGGCTAGGCATACCATTGAGTTTGGCATGCTTGCATCCTAGGTTAGGAGGTAATCCTATACCACTATGTATGCTCGGGTAAACGAAAATCATGGCTTTACCTAAGGTTGAGAGCCTATTGCACTATTGCAACGGCTAGTTCCATATTGCGACTTGGCAAATCTCGCTGCACCTTCAGATACATACTGGACCCAAGAACAGCCATGTAGGTACCGTGATCATTAAACCCTTGAAGCACACGATGAATTCTTTCGGTGGTCGAGTCAATGTCATGTTCTGTAAGCAACAAGCCACTGCCTCCGGTTTCAGGTTCCTGGGGAATCTCCCTCACATCGTGTCTTGTTTGAGTAGTTACGCAGATAGACCCCGAAAGGCCAAGCCCCTGCCCCAAACTTCTGCCGGTCTGGCTAAGCTGGGAAATAGACTTTCATCTAGTTGGGGATATGCATGCACAATATAGCCAACGTGCGCGCGTCGTGGTCAACGCAGTGGTCATCGCTGTTGTTGTTGTCGTCGCGGCCATATCTAGCGACAGATGGGTAGGGATGCCTCGAGAAAGACCGGGCTAGACCACTCGATAAAACCTGATGATGATGATGGTTGCGGTATTCGTAACTTGACAGACAGTTCATCTAACTAGCAGCCTGATATTGATGAGGATTGGTAAATGCAAGACCCGACCTGCAAGGCCGATATTCGTTGCCCGCACGTACAAATCATCGGCAAGTTGGTTACGATTCCGTAAGATCCCTGCTAGCCATGCCTTTGTTGGGACCAGTGGGTGTTGCGACCCCTGTCAATCCTCTCCCTTGGCTGGAGGATCTTGAGCCGAAGCTAGCGCAGAGATTTTGCTCGAGGATTCCCGAGGATTCGCATACTTAAGGTATTGATGGGATCCATCCGGAGGAATAATAAGTGTACTTACTTTGTTAGCCTGTGTTGGACAGATGACGAAATTGGTCGAAGCTTCCAACATCTCGAGTCTCGACTGCCTGTCCACGACCACACGAGTTACACATTTGCCGAAGAAGAGGATTGATGATACTTGACTGCCCAATTTGCTTGAGCCCTGCTTATCTATCGAGATCTGTGTTGCTGGATTGCTTACCCTACCCTGCCCAATTTATTCCTCTTTCTGGCTATCGGCACCAAAAGGGCTTGTTGTTGTGTGCCCGGACTAAAAACTCCTGGGCCGATCGACAAAATCACTGGAGCTGAGGCCCTTGAGGCGAAGCTTGGCTGTCCGGTATTTTTGTGACTTGTCCAGCAAACCCCGATCACACATCAAAGACTTGATTCCCGTTGATTCTCGAATCCAGTACAGTGAGCCCCTCCTTTGATTTTCGTGCATCTACTCCGTACTCCTCGGAGCCTTCGCGACAAGAGGGCGTGTATAGCGCACCATGTCAGCATGTCCCTATACAACAGCATGACATGAGGATTGGCTGTATCATCGCATACCTTCTAACGAGGCTCCAAAAGTCAAAAAAAGCATATAGCCAGCTATCTCTCCAGGCTCGCGGTTATTGCCCCTTCTTGCTTGACCTTACGAGATCAAAGTTCAAGTCACCACATAAACTCAATAGCGTCACAGACGACGACATTCTCGACCCATCCATCTCCCCATCCTTCTCTGCATGCTGCGCGTTGCAAGCAGTTTTGGTGCAAAAGAAACCCGCCGGATGACGTTTCAGCTGCCAGCCCTGGTGCGAACGTAACAAGCGAAATAATTAAAGACAGCTGGGCCCACGCTATGAGTTGTGGCTTTACGATCTGATCCTGCTACAGTAGCGCCGAGAAAGAGAAGAAGAAGAAGAAAAAGCGCAGAAGAAAAGCCTCCAGCCATTCCTCCAAAGGTACGTACAATCAGCCTAGGGGTTTCTAAAGTTGTTTCCCGTCGGACCAGGGCCCCCTGTCTGGATGGCGCTTGCGTCCCAATTGGTACCACGCCCTCGAGCCCAAGCACCAACAAATCCTCCCTTCCCAGGCTCAGCCCTCTCAGAGTCGCACTACCTCAACCAGTGGTTGTGGTGCCTGCAGTTGTTGTGGATGGGCAAATGCAGTGCAATCCCGAGCAAATCAGGTTACGTCACGGACGGCTTCTTTCCCTTCTATTCGCCAGCGGCGCCGTATAGCCGTGCCTGTATTGTATGTGCGTGTGAGTACATGCAGCGCAGACAGGCACCTGGATCGTAATTATTATCATTCTTTATTCTTACATGCCCCCCTCCCCTGGTCCTTGTCCGTCCTTCCGGCCTCGAGTTTATGTTGCGATGAACAGTAACTCGGCGTTGTGTGGGGCTCGACTTTTGCATGTCCGTCTGGTCTGGCTCTGGAGACTGGCGCAACATGAAAGTTTAAGTAAGCTCCAACGTCGGGCCCAGTTTCTTTTACATCCACTGACATCAACCTGATCATCTTTGAAACCGGGACCACCCACGACTGTCAGTTCAAGTTCATTTATGTAGTGACAGTTTCCGTCACTTCCAAACCCAAAGAGTCTCCATCCCAACCTACATACATTCAAGTGCACACTGCACCACTGCACCACTGCTACAACTCCAACTACTACCTGCTTCCCTTCGCTGGTCAGACTCGCTGCGTACTGAACACACCATAGCTGACAGAGCACAAGTCTCAGGTGCTGCACCCTCGTCGCTCTCCCTTGACAGCTGGAGCTGTCACTTGCTTATTTATTCTTCACCGTACACGGACTGGTCGTCTGTTCTGTTGCCACAAGAGCGTAGCCTATTTCAACGGGAAACTTGACGCATCCGCCTTTCCCAAACGCAAATACCTACTTGCATACCTCGCAACATATCAACACCCAGAGACTGGAATACTCCAACACAACATTCTGAGATCGATCCTCAGACCTCTTGCCCACCATGACGGTGTTCTTAGCTTCTCTGTAAGTCGTCCCTGTATCGGATCTGGGCTCCCGTCCCTTTCCTATTGCCATTGTCACGAATATACGTTACTGAGAATAAACAGAAATCTCCCCAAAACTGTCCACTTCAAGCTGCCAGATGCACCCAGGAAAAGAAATCGTTCGCAAAAGGCGCCAAACGCCAAGCCTCCCAAAGCCGTCAACAAGGCGGTTCGCCCTGTTCTAGATACCCGACCTAGTCTGTTCGCGCCAAACCCCACCGTAACCCCCCCAGAGACCCCCACCGAGGATGAGCATGTCGGTTTGAACGATGGCCTCTTTACAAATGAAGATGGCGTACGACTGCACGTCACTGTCTCGGATGATGACAGCAGTGTAGACCTTGGGCCGACTGATCGGGAGTCTCCCAAATGGGGTGCCCGAATGGACCAGCCAATGTCCCGAGCCAATTCGCCACCCCCTTCCTCTATACTTGACCATTCGCGGATCCTCCAAAAGGCCAAAGAAATGGGTCGCCAAGGTGTGACACAACCTCGTGTACATCGCAGCGACAGCCACGACAGGGTCTTTGCCAATGCCAACTGGCGCATTGTCCACTCAGACCAGGGCAATGGCGGTTTGCGCAATGCCGCCGAGGCCGCACTGCGCGATGGTTATGAGGGCGAATACACTTGGGTTGGCACCCTGGGAATGCCGACTGATGCTCTCGAGGGAACGCAGCAGAGAGATGATATCCACGATCGCCTTCTCACCGAGTACAACATGCTGACTGTTTTCTGCTCCGACAAGGACTTTGATGGCCATTACTCGCACTTCTGCAAGCAGATCCTATGGCCCGTTTTCCACTATCAGATTCCTGACAACCCCAAGAGCAAAGCCTACGAAGACCATTCTTGGAAATTCTATGTCAATGTCAATCAAAACTTCGCCGACAAGATTGTCAAGAACTGGAAGCGGGGCGACACCATTTGGGTCCATGATTACCATCTGCTCCTGGTTCCAGCCATGGTCCGCCAGAAGATCCCAGACGCCAAGATTGGTCTTTTCCTGCATGTCCCTTTCCCTTCATCGGAAGTCTTCCGTTGCTTGGCAGTGAGAAAGGAGCTTCTGGAGGGCATGCTTGGGGCCAACTTGATTGGCTTCCAGATTCCGGAATATACTCGACACTTCCTGCAGACATGCAGCAGGATCCTGAACGTTGAGGCTACGGCGGAAGGAATCCATCTTGAAGACCGATTCGTCAACGTGGAGGCCCAGGCTATTGGCATTGACCCCGTCAGCCTCAACCAACATCGCCAAGACGAAGAAGTCCAAAAATGGATCAGCATTATGAAAGACCGGTACAAGGACAAGAAGATTATTGTCGCTCGTGACAAGCTGGACCATGTTCGAGGTGTGCGCGAGAAGCTGCTCTCCTACGAGTTGTTCCTCAACAAGAACCCTCAGTGGCGTGATAAGATTGTCCTTATTCAGGTCGCATTGTCTGGGGGTGAGAATAGTGACCTCGATGCCGCAGTCTCGGACATTGTCACGCGTGTGAACTCATCTTGGGCCAATCTTGCATACCAGCCTCTGGTATACCTCAAGCAGGACATCCCGTACTCGCAGTATCTGGCTCTGCTTACCATTGCCGACGCATTGATGATTACCAGTCAGCGCGAGGGCATGAACTTGACCTCCCACGAATTCTTGGCTTGCCAGGATGGCGTATGCGACGAGAAGAAACACGGCTCTCTGATTCTTTCCGAGTTCACTGGTACCTCGTCCCTTTTCGGCGGCAATGAACTCTTCGGTCAACCCTTGGAGCTACCGTCAATGCTCGGATGCCATTGGCAAGGCCGTTGAGATGTCGGACGAGGAGAAAGCGACGCGTTGGACGAAACTCTACGAGACCATCAAGAACCATACTGGTGGTCAATGGTTTACCAAGTACCTCAAGACCTTGGATGATGCCTTCGAGGAACAACATCGTCACAGCCAGACGTCGATCCCGCGTCTTAATCTGCAGAATCTTAGTCTGAGATATTCCCAGTCTCAGCGCCGCTTGTTCTTCCTTGACTTGGAGGGCACCCTTATCCCGAATAACCCCATGAACTCAACGGTGCCAATGAATGCTCAGGTATGTCCTTGTAGCTTGATTACTACTAGACCCCCCTGCTAATGTTTTGTTAGCGAACTCTTTCGGTGTTGAATGATCTCGTGGAGGATAACCGTAATACAGTCTATGTCATGTCAGGTCGCAGGCCTGACGAATTGGACCGACTCTTCCGCCTGGTTCCCAATCTGGGCCTGATTGCAGAGAATGGTTCCTTCATCAAGTATACTGGCAACAGTACCTGGACCGAGATAGCGGATCGTTCTAGTGTTGCCGCCTGGAAGGAGTCGGTTCGCTCGACGCTAGAATACTACATTGAGCGCACCCCTGGCGTCGAGGTTGAAGACCGACGCTGCTCCCTCATTTTCGACTACAAGCACGCCGAGGATTTCTCCACTGCCGAACGACAAGCGAGTGACTGGACAGGTCATATCAACGAATCCTGCGAGGGACAGCATGTACACGCCACCCAGCTGGACAGTTGCGTGGTAGTGGAGTCCACCGACTACACCAAACACACTGCGGCCGAGCGCATCTACCATGATATGAAGAACAATGCGCCTTACGGTGATAAGGCTGGCACCGTCGACTTTGTAATGGTTGTTGGCGACGGCCGCGAAGATGAGAAGGTTTTCAAATGGGCAAACTGCTTGTGCAAGACTGCTATCAAGGATGTTTATACCGTAAGTCTTGGAAACCGCAACACAGAAAGCAACTAGCACATTGACACAGGGTGTCACTGGTGTTCTTGTCACTCTGCAGAAGCTGGCCAACTCACCCTAGGACACGAACTAGCAGCAGACACAGTGAGGACACTGTGTAGCTGGCGGAGCGGCGGGATGAGACGATTGCTTTCCTACGCCCGCATCCTCTAATTCCAGTCATCTCGGACTTTCGAGGGATCAATTGTTCTCTTCTGTTTCTGTTTTCCCGATTCTCATTTATTTTCTTGTATGGCCAATGGAGCACGGAGTGTGGCGTTGGAACCGAAGGAATCGTACGTCGTGCGCGCTCGTATACCTGGACAATAGAATGATTACGGCACGAGGTGGGTACACACGACACCAGCGATGGAACACTCTGAATCGAGTCGGCATAGAAGCAGGCATAGACTAGATAGCTATTTGCTATGAAAAGCATGAATACATCCTTGTGGCAGGACTTGCCACATGTTGAGAACCCCTAACAAATCAGGACTGTCTGGGACTGACCGTCAGATCGTTTGTTTGTAAAGCGCCAATATGGATAGCTTATACCGATGAGCCCCCCGATTACGACACACTGGTGACCGCTCATACGCACGCATAGCAGACTGTTACATCCAACATTGAATCCCGTCAACTTCCTTTGTTCCTTATATCGCGATGACAAGTTCCACTTTTGCTCACATCGACCCGGGTACCGGAAATCTACATGATCCCTGTCCAGCGAAGTCGTCAGTGGTCTCCACCTTCTCTTGAAGATCAGTCCGTCGAGCTTTCCTAATGCATCTTTATGCGGCCGGCACCCGGGTGCGGGGGCTGGCAACCAGGAAACTACATGTATAATGCATAACTATGTACTTTCATGCACGTCGAGGGCGCCTCTCCCGGCTGGCTTCCGGTGCTAGCTAGGCCCTTCCTCGGCCTTTGAGTTATAAGGCCGTTAAGGGTGCTTCGAGCTACGAGTGTGATCCACGCCACGTTTCCGGCCAGACATGACTGATGGGACCATACCTACGGATCGATCAACTGCTGTTGCAAAAGACGGGTTTTCACATGGCAGGAGGCGCCATCGTCCCTACTAGGTTAATCAGCGATTCGATCCAACAACAGTCCAGCATGCCGGTCACCGAGACCGAGACACAAGGTTCAATCCCTCTTCCTCTGATAGGCCAATGTTGCTGTCGCCGGCTATCCTTCGGCGAACGAAAAATGCCGGCTTTGGTGGAACTACTAAACTGCCGCCGCCGGATCCACACGGACTTCCGGGACACTTCGAAGTCCAGTCACCCACGTAATTAATTACTTTACTGCTGAACAAGTTTCGAGTCAAGAAGTCCTGCTATATACTGTACTTGGCCAATTGAACGTACTGGGCTATAGTATTTCAACTCATCGAGGATATGGATTGAACGAATGGCACAGGCAAAGTCTCAGACATTGGTCATCGGGTCGCTCAACCATTTTACCCCAACCATGTCCGGAGAATGGTACGTAGGGTTCGGCCAGCAAAACAAGTGCAAGAGTATGCTCCATTAGGATTTCCAGGGACCTTAGTGCCAGGGATAAAGGACTACTAATCCCGGAACCTTGTTCAATGGTGAAGATGCTGGCCTTGATAAAAGCGTGCAACCTGTCAATGTCAACCCGGAAATACTGTTCAAGCCGATATTGTCTAAGACCCGTTTGTCTCTGCTCCAGCCGGTAGAGTATAGTATACTAGAAGCTGACCATCTCAATGCCAGAAGCAGAGACATCGGTAGCTGCTCCCAGCGGCCAGACAACTTCTTCGGTGGCTATCCCGAGTGATTCGACCTGGTTCTGGAATTGGGTGATGAACTCGCATCTCTAGACACCCAATCACATAGTCTACGGCTCAGCTGACAACGACAACAAAATGCGCCTCCACACTCTACGCGAGCTCGACAACAGCGAGGGTACTGTACAGTTGCACAAAGGTGCCAACGGAACCCTCGAACTGGTGCCCCGGCCGAACGAGACTGACCCGAATGACCCGTTGCGATGGCCGAAATGGAGGAAGCACGTCGCTTTTGCCTCTGTGTGCGCCTTCGCCTTTCTTACAAATTACGGAATCGGAGGTCTGGCGCCGGCTTTCTACATCCTATCCAAGGAGTTTGACAAGACGGTGTCTGAGACGAGTGACCTGCTTCTCTGGCCGGTTCTTGTTCTTGGCGTAAGTGCTCCAGACTACCCCTGCTCCATTGTGATCTCAGGCAGATAGCTGATTATAAGAAGGCTTTCAACTTTTTCTGGGTCCCTATCGCCAATTACATTGGCAAGCGGCCTGTTTTTGTCTTCGCCAGTCTGCTTTTGACACTGACTTCTATATGGGGCGCCACGGCCGATGGCTTCAAAAGCCTCCTGTGGAGTAATATCATTGGAGCATTTGCAGGAAGCTCTACCGAAGCGCTGGGCGCCAGCATGGTCAGCGATTTGTACTTTCTTCACGAGCGAGGCGCCAAGATGGGCATCTACACCAACGCCATCAGCGCCGGCAACACGATCGGACCGCTCTTTTGTTCGTTTGTCCTCCAGGGGATTTCGTGGCGCTGGCACAAGTGGATCACCGCCATATTGACGGCCATCACCTTCTTCGGGGTACTCTTCTTCGTCCCGGAGACCCGATATCACCGAGCCAACGAGCAGTCCAGCCGTTGCGACGATAGACTTGCGACGGAGGAGGTGACATCATTGCCCATGCACCGCCCGGATAGTCTCTTCACATGCTGGGAGCCCGAGGGCCCATCCCCAACTCCAGAGAAGAGCCGAGCCACCGCCCATGGCCATCAGAGCAGCAGCTCGGGGTCTCGCTCGCCCGAACGCTACGCCGTGGCGGAGCTTCCCAAGAAGACTTACCGGCAGGAGATCGCGCTCTGGACGGGCGTGACGCCTAACACGACGCTCTTCAAGTCCTTCGTGCGGCCGCTGCCCCTGATCGTCTACCCGTGCGTCGTCTACGCGCTGCCTGGGGTACGCCGTCTCGCTCGTGCTGACGGTGGCGGTCAACATCCTGAACCCGTTCGTGCTGCAGGCGCCGCCCTACAGCTGGTCGCCCCTGGTAAGCGGCCTGATCAACATCGCGGGCTTCCTGGGCAACGTCTGCGGCGCCTACGCCGGCGGCTGGCTCGTCGACGTCTGGAGCGACTGGCGCGCCCGCAAGAACCAAGGCGTCTTCGAGCCCGAGAGCCGGCTCGCCCTCCTGGTGCTCCCGACGCTGATCACGGGCGCCGGCTGCCTCGTGTTCGGCTACGGCGTCGAGCGCGCCCTCCACTGGACCAGCCTCTTCTTCGGGTACGGCATGATCAGCTTCGCCCTCACGGCCGTGCCGACCGTCACCATGGCCTACGTCAGTGACTGCGTGCTGCCAGTCAATGCGGATGCGTTGATGCTGGTTAATGGTAAGTTACCGGGCTGCAACCACCATGCATGATATATGTGGCTAATTGTGTGATAATAGGTGTGAAAAACATCGTCGCCTTTGGGTTCCTGTACGGCATCGTTCCCTGGGCCGAGGAGGCAGGTTACATCAATTGCTTCGGGACCCAGTCAGGTATCTTCGTGGGCATCGTTGCGATTGGGGCCGTCTTGTTAGTCATGTTCGGCGCGAGGCTACGACATGCGCAGGCGAATTGGCGTATTATCCTGTGAGGGTGCAGTTCCAACGCCGAGCCACGGAACTTGTATGGGCCTGCCCCTGCACTGTTCCAAACGGTGCGTAATATACACATACTTATAAATGAGCCAATAGAGTGCTATTCGGCGGCTTGGGGATTAATTCTGAAGGGTAATTAAGTAGATGGGTAATAAGAGGTGTTTGTTCCCTTGATAGAGATAGATTATACATACCCGTTTTCACAACATGCGACAATGGTACGAGTGAAGATTGTCAACGTTAAGATCGACAATTCAATCCAGCGCTGTTAACGTGCCTTTCATGTCCTGACCTCCAATGCCTTCATGTGCGTAGGTATGTGTGACTGCATCCATGACCCGAGATGTGTTGCGGTATCGCGTGGGTTACATCTGAAATATGTATATCTCATGTTGACATTTGCATGGATGACATCGTACGAGCAGGGATGCATGCTATGTAAGCTGAGCTGAACAGCGGGTCACTACCCCGCCAATGGTCTGACGTCTGGCTGCCCAAGGGAGGCCGAGAAAAAAAAGGCACACAGAACAGAAGGGATGAGTGCCCCGCGACCTCCGAAGATCGGCACTGTTTCAAGGAAAAATCCCCTAGTAGCGATGAGTAAAGTTGGTAGGCCCAGGTAGTAAGAGGACATCGCAATACTTGACTCGGCCTATCAGAAGATAACACAAACCACTTATTGACGAGAGTCTCTATCACTCGCTCACTCGGCAATCGCATAGTCTTTGAACCAGTTGGGCAACTGACAGTCCAGTTTCCCTCAACTTCACCTTCACAATCGCGACTCGAGCTGCTCGAGTCAGTCACCGCCGTTTACACGCACCCCCACCAGACATTATATCATGGCCGCCTTCCCGCCGCCTCCGGTCAACACGATTGACTGGTCCAATGTTGGATTCCGCGTCAGAGAAGGTGTGCATCTGCCTCAAGCTGTGGTGTCTTGGTGATATAGCTATGGGTTCCCGCTTTGGCTGACCTCCGTCCCGTCTCGCAGTCAACGGCCACATCGAGTCGCATTACTCACAGAAGACTGGAAAATGGTCGCCTCTCAAGTTCGTGACCGATCCGTTCATCCGGATTCACGGCATGGCTCCGGCCCTCAACTACGGCCAGACGGCCTATGAGGGCCTGAAGGCCTTCCGCACCCCCTCGGGCGACATCCAGGTCTTCCGTCCGGACCGCAACGCCGCGCGCATGCAGCATTCGGCCGAGTTCATCTCCTGCCCGCCCGTCCCCAACGACCTGTTCGTCGATGCCGTCAAGGCCGCCGTGTCCCTCAATGCCGAGTACGTGCCCCCGCACGAGACGGGCGCCGCCATGTACATTCGCCCGCAGATCTACGGCTCCAGCGCCCAGCTGGGCCTGAACCCGCCCGAGGAGTACATGTTCTGTGTATACGTGTTGCCTACTGGCGTCTACCACGGCACGCACCCGGTCAACGCCCTGATCTTGGACGAGTTTGACCGCGCCGCGCCGAACGGAACCGGTAGCGCAAAGGTCGGCGGTAACTACGCGCCGGTGCTGCGTTGGAGTGAGAGGGCACGAAACCAGGGCTTCGGTATCACCCTGCATTTGGACAGTGCTTCGCACTCGGAGATTGACGAGTTCAGCACCAGTGGTTTCATTGGTGCAATCAAGAACGGCGAGGACGTAACACTTGTCGTACCCGACTCCAAGGCTGTGATTGACAGTGTCACTTCGGACAGCGTCCAGGAGATTGGCCGCAGCTTTGGCTGGAAGGTGGAGAAGCGATCGGTGAGTACCCGATAGGATTGTCATAACCCCCCTGAAGCTTGGCACTCACTTACACACACTCCCCCCCCCATCTGCAGATCAAGTACGGCGAGCTTCCCAATTCTCCGAGGTCATGGCTGCTGGCACCGCCGCTGCGCTGGTGCCCATCCGTTCCATCACCCGCCGCGTGTCACCTTCTACTTCTGCTTCCATCACATCCTCCGTCAAGGAGCATGCGCGCCTGTCAAGCGACAGCGAGTCTGAGAAGGTCACCTTCATTGAGGAGAGCCAAGAAGATGCCGGCCCCATCTGCCTGAAGCTGTTGACGGAGCTCAAGGCCATCCAGCTAGGAAAGGCAAGGACCAGTTCGGGTGGAACGCCGCCGTAAGCGCAGCCGATAGCTCCAAGGTCGAAGGTGTGCCGTCGGCAACCAACGGGAATGGCCAGACCGTGGACCAGATGGACTAATCGTTGCGGGCATCACGGAAAAGTGTAAATAGATGGGTCAAAAGGGTATATATGAAAAAACAAGATCTAGCATCTTCAATATGAGGGACTTCTTCCAGGCTATGCTTCGAAGGTGTGCTGATGGAGCCGCGATCCCTACCATCCCAGAATGTCCCAGCATGGTCAACCGGCAGCACCCGACTTGATTTCTTTTAGCTTGGTCGAGCAGTGGATGGCTCGAAGCCTTGAAAAATGATGAGGGGGTAGAGGGCACGCACCACTATACCAGAGCCGTATCTAGGTAAACGGGCCTACGAACACGGCGGCCAGTAGCTTACCTGATTTTAACATCAACATCGGCATTCATGCCGACAGACCAACTACCTACACAGCGAACAAAGCCAATATCCTGTAGGCTTTCCATATTCCCGCAAGTCCTATACAGTGGGGGGAAATTTCATTTGTTGGTTGCGAGCTGTGGTCGTAGCCTATTTGATACGGGGTGGTTGTTGTAAATGCTGCAATGAATGGCAAGGGTAAGAAATTAATATCTCACCCACGCTGAAGTGTAAACAATCAAGGCGGTTGTGGAGGTGGACACTGCGGGATTTAGTTACAGGTATTTGCGTGCACTCAGCCATATATCCTATACTTGTAGACGTGCAGAAGGGCAGCCTCCGACAGGGGACAAGAGGGGATGGGACAGCCTGCAGGAGGATCCATGGCATTGGCATGCAGGACCTTTGTCCAGTCGGTTGATGGACGGTTACCTACCTACATACATAGGTAGCTACAATACTGTCTAAGTACATATCATATATGTTCACTTCTACTGGGGGGATTTGCGTCAGCCTGATGAATGGCATATCTAATCATGTACTCATATTAAAAAAGAAGAAGAAAATATAATAGTAACTAGGTTAACAAAATACACAGGGCTATTTGCGTGTTATGCGATTGCTGAATGCCATGCTCTTAATGACAGTGTTGATATGATTAATGGACTGGTCTAGCCCTTGAACCACTCAACGCCCTGTACATACCCCGGCCCCCTGACCCCAACCCGCAAGTTACATTGTTGTTCAAGTACCGCAGCACCCGCACATATTTTCAAGGTCGTTCGTTACTCACATGTAAGATCTCACCGACCTTCGACATCCACAGCTTCTTACTGGACGTTTGCGGTATTTTCTTGGCGGCGGGGGCCGCGGGCAGCCCAATCTCCTCTAGTGCAAACTGTCGATCGTTCCCAGTACGAGCTCCGAATGGGATACCAAAACCCCGGGCGTTCGGCTGGGAACTGAAGGGATGTGAATCCACTGACATCATGCCGTAAGCCGAAAACAGCATGCCGCAGAACCAAAGGCGCAGGCAAGCATCTTAGCGTCAACAAATGAAAAGCTTATCCCAAGCCTGCCCTTCGCTTCTTTTACACAGCATCCTGACTACTGTACCCTCCCCCTTATCTGTCCAATCCAGTGCCATGTTCCTGTGCCTATTGCCCTGCATTGTAGAGGGTAACAAGCTGGCAACGGACATGGCTTGTTGCTTCCCTCGAGGCTTGAACCCAGCAGCAAGAGGAGCAGATAAGACGGGCTTTCGTAGCTACCCTGGCAGCGTGGGGGGTTCAGATGCGGTTGACCAGCAGCATGATTCGTCTGAACTATGTGGTGCTCATGGCGAGCTTCTGGTTGACACCACCAGTCCACGACGCCATAAGCGATGAGTTGTGACAGTCCCCAAGGCTAGAGATGGATGGGCCCGATCGGCTCGCTGGAATGTGGCGTTCACGTTCCGCCGTCCAAGCCTGATCCAGTTGGTTGGAGTCGCTTATATGTGTTGACCGAACCCTGTTTCACCCACACCTGGATCTCTCTTCTGTGTGCTCCTGTCTGTCTCACACATTCCTCCCCTGCTGCTGCTGCTGCTGCCGCCGCTGCACCTTGTTGCTCTTACGTACTGCGTCCCTCACGGGTTTCCGTAAACGATCGTAGTCATGGCGGCCCCAACAATCACCATCGCGGATGATCTGGCGCCATTGGACAAACCAGAGAGATTATCCCATGCCGGGGGCATCTACCGTACGCGCAGCCACGACGCCCGTGCACCGCGAAGCGCCTCCAGGAGTTCGCAGGAGCACAGCGACCAGACTGGCGTCGTCGAGGATGAAGAGGATTGGAACCGCGACGATGGTCGGAAGAAACAGGTCTTTAAAGGAACAACTCTACTCTGGTAAATGCACAATGATCGGTGACTTGATAGACCCCAATCTGACCACTGTCCCATAGGCTGGCCTACCAATCAACAGGAGTCATCTACGGCGACATTGGAACTAGGTAAGAGACTCCAACTTGCCACCTCCCCGCGACCAAGAGTCGATGGGAGACGAAATCAACTGACATCGTCCGATAAGTCCCCTATACGTCTTCTCATCTACCTTCACCGACACACCAGACTACAACGATGTACTTCAAGTGCTCTCGCTCATTATCTGGTCTCTCACCATCATGGTGACCCTCAAATACGTGCTCATCATCCTACATGCCGACAATGAGGGAGAAGGCGGCACTTTCAGCTGCTACTCCCTGCTGACACGATATGTAAGCAGGACCCTCCGCACCTGTTGCAACATGGCGCTGACACACACACAGGCCAACATCACCCAGCGCGATCCGGGAGAAGCTCTGCTCGTGAGGATGGAGCGGCACAAGACCCAGGATCTGTATCGTACCAACAAGTCCATTCGTTCCGGTGTCGAGAATTCCAGCTTCATCCGCGGCTTACTCAAGACTATTGGAGTTCTGGCCGTCTCCATGGTTATGGCCGATGGAGTATTGACGCCTGCCCAATCGGTTCTCGGAGCTGTGCAGGGTCTCAACGTTGTGAAGCCTGACATCTCTTCGTCCACAATTGTCGGGGCAACCTGCGGAATCTTGGTTCTCCTTTTCTTTCTCCAGCCCCTGGGCACTTCCAAGCTGGCCACCTCCTTTGCACCCATTGTCATTGTATGGCTGGCCTTCAATGCTAGTTTTGGCATTTACAACTTGGTCCAGTACGACCATTCCGTACTGAAAGCCTTCTCTCCTTACTATGCCATCCATTTCTTCATACAGAATAAGACAGATGGATGGCGCATGCTCGGAGGAGTCTTGTTGGCCTTCACCGGCGTCGAGGCACTCTTCGCCGACCTGGGTGCCTTCAGCATGAGAGCAATACAACTCAGCTGGATGTGTTACACCTATCCCTGCTTGTTGCTGGCGTACATTGGCCAAGCCGCCTACATTAGTGTCCATCCCGATGCCTACAGCAACCCTTTCTACAACTGCCTCCCGCCCGGGATGCTGTACCCGAGCCTTGTCGTCGCGATCCTCGCAGCCATCGTGGCTTCTCAGGCCATCATTACGGCAACCTACCAGGTAAGCGATACTATACTGGAACTATCGTGACTAGTAATTGATCTAGTCTACACAGCTTTCGAGTCAAATCATGAAGTTGTCTTACTGCCCGCACATGAAGGTAGTGCACACGTCCAAGACTTTCCATGGGCAGCTCTACGTTCCCTTTCTCAACTGGATCCTCATGGTTCTCACCATCGTCGTAACATGCGCATATTCCAATACGACGCGTCTTGGAAATGCTTATGGGTAAGCCGTCCTCTCTATCCTGCCGTGTAGACACATGGACTGTGACTAACCGGCATACTTCCTCCAGTGTCTGCGTCATGTTTGTGACGTTCTTCGATACATGCATGGTGACACTGGTCGCGCTCATTGTCTGGAAATTTTCGCCGTTCCTCATCTTTCTTCCTTGGCTGTTCTTCGCGACGGTCGACGGACTGTATCTCTCGTCTTTCCTCGTCAAGGTCCCGGATGGTGCGTGGCTCACACTGACCATCGCCGCAATTCTCGCGGGTCTTTTTCTCCTTTGGCGTTTCGGAAAGGAGAACCAATGGCGTGCCGAAGCCGAGGATCGCTTTAAACCATCGTATCTCATTACGAAGCAAGCAGACGGAAGGTTATCGCTTGCTGACCGTTGGGGCGGCGGCCCCTCTTTCCAAAATCCGCGGCCTTGGCATCTATTTTGACAAGACTGGAGTCCTGACGCCGACCGTCTTTACCCAATTCGTCACCAAATTTGGTGCCATGCCCGACACCTTGATCTTCTTCCATCTCCATCCCGTGGAGGCTCCAACGGTCCCGGATGGCGAAAGATACTCCATCGCTCGTCTCGGTTCGATACCAGGCTGTTACCGATTGGTTGTAAAGCACGGGTTCATGGATGAAGTCATCTCCCCAGACCTTGGTGCTCTCATCTACGAGCAAATACGCAAGTTCATCGTCCGACAGGCTGGCGGGGAAAACCTGCCCGAAGAAGAGGATCACACGTTGCCAGAGGAGGACCAAGCCATGACCACGGGGCTCGCGAAACCGGAGGGCGCCCATCTCAAGCACACCGCCGTTGTAGGGAGCGAAACCGTTGAGGAGAGAGCCGATGCCGAGACGAATGGCGGAGTACGTCCCCAAGAGAAGGGCAAAGTCCGAGAACCGCCCGAGTTGAGAAACGAAGCGGTCCGGTCCGAGCTGGCGCAGCTCGATCGCTCGTACGCAGCCAAGGTCATGTATGTGGTCGGCAAGGAGCAGATGAAGATCAAGCAGGACACCTCGATCTTCCGGCGCATCGTCTTGACCATCTTCTTGTGGATCAGGGAGAACACCAGGGCCAAAATTGCGAATCTACGACTCTCGATGGATCGTGTGGTCGAAGTCGGCTTCGTGAAGGAAATTTGAGGACGCCAACCAATAATCATGTAAGGGGGTCAGGTTGGAATCTTACGATCAGGCGTTGTGATGTTTCGTTCAGTATCTATGTCCACTTGGATGGTAACTCTTGTTTCCAAAGGGGGTTACGACAGTCTACGATTTTTCGGTACATTGGTCTTGGAGAGGGTTGGATAGGTATATACACAGGCGTTCACAAATTCACTGAAGATTTGCGGTATCTACTATGGTACAGGATCTGGCATCCTTATATAACCTTGGATCTAACTTCCTTATCTCAGGTATATAAAGTACCCAAGGAATGCGGAATCCCTACGCTATCCTTTCCGAAACATGATCAAACGCATGAGAGTGAGTGACCCTTTTCGACGAGATCCCAAAGCCAAGCAGACGACGATACCTAAGTCTTGTGGTAAACCCCCCAGTTGACTTGGGTATCACCACAATGAGCCACGCCACTCGCCCCGATCTTGCCCGTCCGTGTGTTCTTGAACCTCATGGTCGCATCGAAGACCAGGTCATGAATATCGGTGGAACCGAACCAGATGTTGGTCTTCCTGCCAGCCTTGATCACGGGGCGCACTCCAAAGGCGCAGGTGCCGTGCCACCCCAGCTGTGAGAAGGTATCGGGGCCGACGCTGGTCACTGTTGTTGTCACGCATGTATGTGTTAGCACTCGCGGTTCAAACAAAAAGGTGGGTGTAGTGGTGCATATGGGGACGACTTACGGAATATACCGCTATGAGCATTCTCGTAGCTCTTGGCGAGTTGGATGCAGTCGTCGGCCAGAGGCGAATTGATGCTGGTCTCGCCTACCCATGTGGTGTAGGTGCAATAGTCCTCGTATTGTTTACCCCTGAGTATATCCGTGGCCGAGGCGGCAGAGGAGAGCAAGGCCCGAAGACCGAAAACCCGTGTGAGAGGCAACATCATCATCATGTTGAGTTTGTATCTATAGGCGAATGTATATGTGTGAGAAGAATACTGTGCGTGTTTATGTTATGTGGAGTTGTCCTTGCAAACCGGAAGGGCGGCCAGCCTCTCTTTATAGGGCATCTTTGTTCGTGATTTCCAAATGCGGCTTCACTTGTTAACACGTGGAGATAGGAAATGCTGGCATCCCTATGGGGGCAATTGTCTTTGAATTCTAATCTTCAAGTCATGAGACTTGTTCGAGTCATTGCTATATTTGCCTCTCAATCCCTTTTGGCATCTCTCCTTGCTGAGCCTTTTGTCGCGATGCAAGGGGCCCGGCTATGCTGGGGACTTTGCCACCTTATAACTCCCAATAACCAACAAAGAAAGACCAACAGAAGGGGCTCTGCGTAACTTCAAAAAAAAAAAAAAAACCCTTGGCCTTCTTCGTACGGGCGTGTCACCAGCCGAATTTCTCAACACTGAGTCTAATCTTAGTACCGTCCCTGACAGCAAGGGCGCATGCATTCCTCGCGGCTCGGTTGAGGTTGTCCGGTCCCGAAACGACAACCCCTAGCTTCTGTCGCCGCATCTGGGCTCTGGTGCCCAGTTCGGCAAGGTAGCCTGCGATATCAGGCCGCCCCGCTTCCGCAGTAGGTCCCGGTATAGTGATTTGGATACCGGCCTCTGCGAGCTCGTCTAGTCTCTCTTGGGGCAGCCAGCTGAGATGACTGCGCGAATGTACCACCCATAGCAGATATATGTCTCGTCGACCCGGCGCATCATCTGGTGCCGGATGCTGTGCAAGAGCCCAAGCAAGCGGGAACACCACGGCAATGCCCGACCCCCCAGCAATGAGCACTTTACTATCGCACGCGCGAAGCATCTCGAGCGCGCCGGGGCTTCCGTATGGCCCATCCAACCGCACACGGACATTCGAATGTGAATGTGCATACTCGAGAAGGTCGTGGGTGAAGCCATCTCGCGCTCGAATCAAGAGTGAGAGCCACGCGTGCTGCGGTGTCCCCGCCTCGGGCGCATCATGGTGTCTGGGTGCTGCCGAGGCGATGGTGAATGGGTGGGTTTGCAACGAATGAGTGCGGCCCAGCGATGGTATGGTGACGAATACATGGTCCATCGGCTTCCAACCATGCCGGATGCTGTATCGCAGCCACGAGTAGACCGGCTGATCGGGTTGGTGAGACATGCTCCAATTTGCCGATAGAAGCAAGGTCTGACCATCCTCCAACACCTCCATGTCAGCCGTGAATGATTCAGACTTGAGACTCCGGCGCCACACCAAACGGTCGACCAGGAAGATAGCCAATGAGGCCAGGACGTAAGGCCGACTGGTGAAAAAGTGCAGATATAGGAATACCTAGGGCCGCGACTTGAAGTATCACATGCGACGCCAGGAAAAGCTCGTAGCAGCGGGCGCGGAAGCTAGCAAGGGAAGTGGCATAGAGTAGCCCGCAAGCAATAAGAGCAACCATGCCTAGCAGATTGCGTTGCCCTGTCAGGAAATCCCAAAGATTGCCATCGAGCAGCCAAGCCGGACAACACCAGACTTGCCATGCCACGAAACAGACGGTGTGGGCGAGTGCGGCGAAGCACATGAGTTCGCCCACACGGCGATGGAAGATGTTGAGCGACTCGTACGAATAGCCCGTGAGGAAGCTAAGAGGCTGGTTCTTGGCGGCAAGGAGGTAGAGCAGAGGCAAGTTGACGATGAACACATAGCCGATCCGATCGGCGAAGGCGAAGAAGTACTTGGGATGCAAGGGGCTCTGAAAGAACTGGAAGAAGACGTTAAGGGCGACATAGGCCAACACGAACAGCGAGGTCTCATTGGGGGGTAGTGTACGGTTGATGAAGGGAACGGGTTGCGGCTGATACATGAGCCAGGCCTGTAAGGTGTTGGACAGGCTTCCACGGTTCGGCCGAGCTGCAGATCCCAGCAATGGCTGGCGCTCAAGGTCCACGTCCAGCTTGACCGAGTCCGGAGGCGATTGGATGCCTTGCAACGTACTGCTAGACGACGAAGATGCCGGTTTGTCTGCTTGCTTTGAGGAACTGGGGGAACAACATCTTTCCTTCCATCTTCTCTGGTCTCGACGTTTCGTGATGAAGTGGCGAAGTGTAAATCCAGCCAGTACGACGGACAATACCAGGTTATAACAGGCAACTATGTCACGTCCATGCAGGATGTGATAGATGAGGATCCGTATATATTCGACCTTCTCGGGATCGTCTGTAAAGCCGGTGATCACGACATCAACTGGAGACAGAGGAGACTTGGCATATCGTAGGCTTGTGCGGAGGAGGCTCCGAGCCCACGGCGCTGCAGTTTCATCCATGATCGCTGGCCTTCTTGCGCTCTTTCGTCTGCGGTGTGGTGCGACTTGTACGCAAACAGATTCGAACAGGCGGACCCATATTTGTATGGAAGATAGCTAGACGCCTGCCTTCTGGACGGGATTCCGGGTTCTGCCCTGCTGACTCCGATGGTCGCAATGTTTTCACTGGTGGTAGGAGGTAGCTTTCGGTTTCATCTTATCAATCTAATCAGCTGTGGGCAGATCCATCATTCCGGATGCGCTAGGGAGAGCCTAGGGGAAGCCTCTAGGCGGTGTCTAGGCCCTATACTGCCTGGCTACCGCGAATACCCAGTGGTTGGAGCCAATCTTGTGACGTGGTGGCTGGAGCCAGCACTGGGCACGTTCTGGGCCCAACGAGGATAGGGCCCCTCTGGGTGGTAACCGCCCCGATTCTTGGCTGTCATTTACTTGCTCAATTGCTCTCAGTCAGTTGATTGTTTGATCTCGGGATTTTCAGTTATAATACAACTGACATAGAGGAGTATAGTGGTGGTTTGTAACGGTTGGTGTATTCCAAAGTTCTGGTTAAAGGAATGACTGCCTATGATATGCCCCCCCCCCGATACCCAATGTAAACATTATTGACCTGATTTGCCCCATCGTGTATTCGTTCATTCGTCCAAACGTCCATTCATCTATCCATCCTTGCAAACCCATCATTTGCCCTGGCAAGTCTGGGCTCAACTGCCTAAGGCAGAGCAGCGGGGGTGTACATCTGGTCGGGGACGACGGGTTCGCCGTTCTTGAGCTGCTTGTCCTGGTAGGCCGGGTAGACGATGAGCTTCTTGTCCTCATCGACGACGGCGAAGGTGGTGAAGGCGTTCTCCTTGCCGAACTGGTCGCTCCAGCCCGACGTCACGCGGTAGGGGCCGCACTGTTGCGGCTCCTTGATGTCCGTCTGCGACGCCGGCGTGCCCTTGGCCGTGACCTTGCAGGCCTGCACCGCGACGCCGGGCGTGTTGGTGTTGACACCGAACTCCCAGTCGCACACCGTGTCGTCGGCGTTGCACGTCCGCGTCAGCGACTCGATCGTCCACTCGCCTGCCGCCATCATCGACTTGCTGGCTGCGGGGCTGGCGGTGGGGGCTGCGAGGGCGGCGGCGGCGAAGAGGGTGCTGATGAGACTGGTGTAGAGCATGGTGGCGGTTGGTGTTAATTTTTCGTTTTGGTTGGTGATTAGCGGTGTTGGTATTAAAGGGGCTTACAGAGAGTGTGTAGAGAGGTAGTAATTATTCTACTAGGTAGTGTATGTATGTGATGATGGGATGGGATGCCGATGATACTGATTCCAATAATGAGGGAATGAGGAGGCTCTTTATATACAGAAATCCGGTCTGCCACATCCCGAACAAACCTCCTCTTTCTTTGTCTCTGGGATGCTCATCGAACGAGAGCCTAAGCCCTAGGCCAGCACGACAACGTTTCATCTGCCTCCCCGATCTCCATCTTGCTTCTATTTCCATGCACGGGACCTAGGACCTGTACCGTGTCTTGCGTGGGTGTGTATACGAAGAGAAGACGCCCGCCAAGTGTCGACTCGGCGTATCCTCTGCCTGCCCTGCTGTGCTGGCTTCTCCTCAGTCAACCACACCACTCACCTACCCACCGTCGTTAGGTCTTACGGGCGGGGTGACATTGCGGGACGCGGCTCCTCGGCAACAGACCGGGGCGGAAGGGGGACACGAGAAGATCGTCACTCAGCTGATCTCGTATCCCCAAAAACGCAGAAACGGGTTTCAGTGGGGCCCCCCCTCCATCGACTATAGGAGCCTAGACAACGATGGATTGCCCGATCTAACCATTTACGCCCGCTTACGCCCGCGGCCCCCATCGCATCGTCACCGCACTACCGGACCACATCACGGGTAAGGCAACCAAGACACAGAAGCCCATAGTTTAGTCAACAATACGAGCGGTTGCTACCTTCTTCTGCATTCTTCTGCTCCATATCTACACCGTTTTCTAAAAAAGAAGAAAGCCTAAACTGGCCTGACGACGGGACGCTGGCAAATGGCGCGCTGGGCCGAAGAAGGGAATGGAGGGTACGGCTAAAGCCGGCCGGCGCGGAGAAAAGCAGCCGCTGCTCTACTTCAGGAAAAACATTTGTCAACCAATTGACGTGTCGCATGTTACACGACGTCATCTTATTTATATTTTATATATTGCCATTATCGTATCCGTACTTCACTCTACTACTTGCTTGCTATACACGCATGGAAAGTAAGCCTGAGTTGTTCGGCTTTACTTCTACAACCAGCAGTGAGGCTCGATGTCCGGATGCCGGACCTCGGAATGCACTGCTCGCAATTGGTTCGCCTCCATGTTTTTTTCTTGGTCCATGCGCTCTTCCCATGCAATGCCTCGCCATGTATTGAAGACCAATATGGGTACCTGGGATGACCGAGGCCCTCTGAATAAGTCCTGCGTTTTTGCTTGTCCAACTGTGATTATCCGTGGTGATACTCTTCAACCAAGTCCCTAGGCAACACGACCAGGTCGCCATTATCATCGTAGACTGTGACAATGTCGGAACCAACATTACCATCATCACCATCGTCACTATTCCCAACCTTTTTCTCATTGGCAGTGGTGTCATTCGGTTGCTGCGATGGCTTAGGCAGACCTCCGGGGAGCATGCCAAAAGTGACATCAGCGAACTGCCCTTCGGGGAACTGATCTAGGCTGAGATGGTCCTCCAACATCGCTAGAAGACGGTCGACGCCCTTCTTTTCAGCAATATTCCCAGGGACTGCTGACTCTCCCACCTCACTTTCAGGTCCAGGCCAACTCGCGACACTAGCGTGTAGGACTAGGCTGGCCCAGGGCTGCAGATCGAGGGGGATGACGGAAGGATCCTGCGCTGCGAAATGGACGAGTTCTTTGCGTGATAGAGTCGCCGTATCAAGCCCATAGAAACTCTGTGCAAAGTGGTCTCGCCAGCACAACATGGTTGGTCCGAGAAAGTGCCACACCGAACGCAGCAGGCAGTCCATGGGCGACGGTAGGTTTGCATCGTGACCTTGGGAGAGCTGCGTGTGGTTTATATATTCCAGGAGAAGTTTGCCGCACTTCAAGATTCGCATACTTGCCAACTTCACTTGCTCAGCATAGATACCTTGGGCGCGGGCGGTTTGGGACAGACGCTCGGCCGCATCAAGGCGCTCTGCGACGTGGACATTAAAGCCGAAGCTGCAGTGCTTGCACTCTCGCTGTGGGATGTCTGAGCCGTACCTCTGTCTACGGCCATGAAGTATCTGGTGATACGAAACGTCCACGTCATCTTCGTTGTCGTCAGCCGCGGCATTGATATGTTCGAGATGGACGGAAAAGGGGCAGACCCCAGTCGGGCCACCAATCCGCTGGCTCAGTAGGTCTTGTAGCGGACTAGGATACGTCGGGTGGGCGGTAGGATTACCCTGGTCTCCAATCTGCAGCGAGCCAAATGGCAATTCCAAGGAGCCAGAGCTTCCGATAGGGTTTGCACCTAGCATAAGCAGCGTACGCACAGCCTTGACGTTGCCATTGCAGCACGCGTAGCCCAGTGCCGTTCGACGCGCAATGGGAGGATACTCGGCAGCGGAGTTGGGCGGCAGCTTGTGTTGATCAAGTGCGTCGATGTCGATGCCGAACTCGATGAGAGCCCAGATTAGACTGGGAGACGTGGAGGGGGCGTCGCAATGCCACTGTAGCGCATTGTAGCCCATGAAGATCTCGTATGCGTTACCTCCGTCATCGAAGATAGCGTCGTGCACCTCTTCTCCCGACGTGGCAAGAAATAATGAGGGTATTTCGTCAAGAGTGAACGGCCTTGTTTTGTCTCTACCGCCGGTGTGGTAAGGCTCTCGAGTCTGGCTATTCATGTTTCCAACTTTGATAATGCTGGATATAGGCCAACGTTGAATATAAGGCAGTAGAGCTGCCAGTTGATTCTGTGGTTGAGCTGTACTCTGTGACACATATTCCTTGTAGTGAGGTACGCTTCCTCGTTACCCCAAGCAGAAATGTTATGCAACACATATCGGACAACAGGGTGCTTAGGCAAGCGCGAGCGTGACCATTGACAGACAGTATGGCGTGTCGAGTAAACAAATAAGCTCTTTGATAGCGGTCCAACTTCTTGTCAATAGTCTCATCAAGGTCATTGTAGCAAGAGCATCCCCGTAGCGTCAAGCTAGATCTCAAGCATTTCCCACTACAATCTGATCTGCATACCACGCTCAGCACTTCATCATTCATAGCTTAGGCTGTGAGGGATTCCAGTAGACTGGCTCTCCAAACTCAATGTCAGCGTCTTCCATCTTCAAGCCCAATTGCCATCGTCCCAATCCCGGCCAGAAGTTCTCATAGCCAGCTCGTGGGACCTCTTTTGCGCCTTTCTGGCTCATGTCCACCCAAGCGATGCAGGCCTTTCTCGTCTTCTGGCCGGGGAAGACTTTACTCCAGTGTTCCGTGCCCGGTAGCTCCTTCTGGCTACCATCTCCAGAAGGAAGCGGCGGCTGCACCAGGGATGCGTCGATTCCGATGTACTTCAAGAAGTTCAATGACAATGGAAAGGACGGCGCCCATTTCAAAGGCTGGATCGTGACTTGGAAGAAGGGGCTTTTGCTCGCGTGGGTCTCGGTCACGTCATCAGTGGTGTCGTGCGGGTAGACCTGGACCGTTGTTGAACCATCGGGCAGGTCATTGAACTCGAATCGCGCAAGGTGCTTCGGTATGTTCCAATCTACATTCGTGCACATGTCAGCGGACAATGCGCCCCCACCCCAAAATTCGGAGATAAGAGACAACTCACTCTTCCTGCCGTTCCAACACGTATACTTCTGCGAGACGTAGATCCGGGTGATGCGCGCATTCTTCTTCGTCTTGATCTGGCCGTTCTCCTCGGTCTGGTACTTGAAGAAACCGGGGCAGACAATGAGCTCGTCATAGGGCCCGACTGGGGTTTCGGTATAGCGAATGATCTGGAATTGGCTGAGGCCACCAAGATGTTCCCCCGATCGCACGGGGTTGGAGAAGTCTGATCTGGCCTCGAGTGGCGAATAGGCAAAGTCTGGCAGTTTGCCGGCTTGCGCCCAGAAACTGACCATGTATATCGTACCCTTAAGTCGCCATGGTGCCGGGACTGGCACAATTGGTTTGCCGTCCATGCTGGTCGGTTGACGTCGCAACTGGGAAGCTGGGAAACGAGCTGAAGCTTGTTGGGCTTGGGCTGTTCTTGCTGTTGCTGCGGTCAAAGAACGTCTCGTCGCATACTCTAAGTCGGTTTATAACGGTGTACGGAGAGAGCTCCGGCACCCAAATTTATATAGGATAGGCTCTCCATCAGCTCTCCCAACTTCCCCAGTCTCTGGCATAAACCTGGGCGTCATACTAGGAGAGCGAGCAGCGTGGCTTCTGTGACAGGTGAAGGCGGGGGAGCGCTCATTCGTCCTCGGCCCTCGGATTGCCTGCCACTTTCGCTGCCAATCTTATCTGCCACAGCTTATGTGGGTCGTGGCGGGCGCCTCGATCAACAGCCATGGCAGCATCAGCAACAGCATCATGGCAGAAACCCTGCCTTGCTTCATCATGCCTCCGCTTCTGGGCCAATTTTTGCTGAATTAGGTGCCTTCGTGCAGGCTACTGTCTACTTTTCTCCCATCACTTCCAGGTCCTAGCCTGGCCATCCAGTAATAGCGGTAAAGTTTGACAAAGGTGGTAGACCGTGGACGCTGTACGCGATGGCGCTTCGGCCGCTAGAGAGGGACAACCAGAAGCCTCTTGGGTGGAATCATGAAATAGACTTGTAATACTTTAGTAGGCTTATCACGACACTTTGAAAAGTCATGGTGCTAAATGCAAACATGCCGATGATCATGTCGACAATGTGCCTACATACACTGGCGACCAAACTTGGCGATGAATTGATTCGCAGGTGGGTTTGTGGAGCGTCGGAGGATCGGAGGGTCGGGTCGGATGGTCGGATGGTCGGACGATCAAACGGCAGGAGAATGCCACTCAACACCCATCACTGGCCTTACAAACCATCCGACACAATATCTCATTCTGCAGGGTCGTAAACAACCATGATCGTTTAAACATGTCAGCCAAATCTCCTCAGGACGGTGCGTCACGATCCTCCACGCCTCAAAGGCGGTCTCTTCCACCCCTGAGTCGCCGACGAGACAAGCCTCAACTGAGCTGCAACCTTTGCCGCCGACGGAAGTAAGTATTTACAACTTCGCTTGTTGAATATATGCTGACACAAGTTTCCCCTAGACTACGTTGCGACAGGCGCCAACCATGTGGTACTTGTGCGAGGCGGAACTTGCAGTGCACTTACGCGAGCGCTCCTCCATCAGACAGGGGCGGGCGAGATGATGCGCCCACCAGCTCTCCATACACAGGTATACAGGACAGGGTAGCCCAATTGGAGGACCTGATTGGGGATCTGATACACCGTGGTACAAGTGACGCTCGCCCATCGAGACCCTCGGGATTTTCCCATCCATCTTCAAACACCATTATGGGAAACGAAACGAGACATGACGCTTCAGGGGTCGGGGCAGCGCCCAGAGATCTTGATGCAGGCAAGTTGAGCTTGCAGTCAGGTAACTGGGTAAACTCTAATCGTAAACGTTATTCCTTTGCAACCCCTATCAACGCCGCTCGCAACTTTTGTGTCCACTGACCATTTATCTGTTGCACCTTCATAGATTGGTCTGTCCTGCTTGATGGCATATCCGAGGACAGGGAGCAGCGACCTGGTAGTAGTCAGGACTCCGCGGAATCTCATCATTCGAGTCATCCCTCGTCTCCGGGACCGAAACTCTTTTACAGCTGCCCGCCCGCCACTCGAGCGGAAATTTTAGCAGCATTGCCATCAAGGAGAACTTCGGATCGCCTAGTCTCTGCTTTCTTCAACTTTCTAGATTCAGCTGCAGGTTCGTAAACCCACTAAGCTGATTAGTACGGCATCGGTAATGACTAACAAGAATATGCGGCTCGCAGCTGCTATTGTGCATAGCGGAGAGTTTCTGAATATCGTAAGCCCATCCGGAACACCACTAGCTTGCGTGATGTTTGTCTCGACTAATCAACTTTAGTATAAGAGATTCTGGAACGACCCGTCTTCGGTTTGCATTACCTGGATGAGTATGCTCTACTCCGTGTTTTGCATCGCTTCTCGCGTCCTACACGCCGTAGGGCTCCAAAGGGACCAGTTCATAAAAGAAAAAGGAAAGCTTACCTCAGAGACCACATCTCGCTATCGAGAAAAGGCTGTCCAGGCTCTCATGCTTGGTCAGTATACCAAGGGTGGCCCTTATGTTGTCGAGGCGCTACTGGCTTATTTCACTGCCGAACATTTCACCAGCATTGACGCCCAGATCGAGTCGTGGCTCATACTTAGCGTCACAGTCAATATTGCAATGCGTCAAGGCTACCACCGCGACCCCAGACACTTCCCGCAACTCTCTCCCTACGAGGGTGAACTGAGAAGACGTATTTGGTCCACCCTTTACCAGGTCGACTTAAGCATATCTGTGCAAATGGGGATGCCAAAGCTGATCCGCGACAGTGTCTCAGACACTCAACTGCCAGGCAATTACTCAGATAGCGACTTTGACTCTTCAACAACCCAGCTGCCAGACCCGAGACCTGAGACAGAATTGACACCATTGCTGTACACGATCACCAAAACCCGGGTTGTGAGGGTCATTGGCATGATTATGGAACACGTCTCAGAGGTTCAAACGCCTTCTTATGAAGACGTGCTTCGTATTGATACCATTCTGGACGATGTATATGCAAACGTACCAGAGGTCTTTCGATGGGAGGGCATGTCCGAATCCATCCTGTCGAGCACCGCAGTTGTCAGCCAGAAGTTTTTCCTGCATACTATCTATCAAAAGGGCAAACTATTACTTCACCGCAAGTATATCCCATCTCTGGGCCAGCAACAAGACTCGGAAAAGTACGAATATTCACGAAGAAGGGCTTTGGAGGCCGGACTGGCGATCCTCCGACTCCATCACATTGTTGTTGAAGAGAGCAAACCATCTGGGCAACTATACTCGAGCCAGTTTATGTTCAACTCCTTAGTCAGTCACGACTTATTCGCGGGGGCCCTTGCCGTCTGCTTCTACCTTCAGCACCACCGAAATGGCATGGAGTCCGAGAAGCTCCAAGAAACCAAGGGACTTCTACGAAAATCACAAGGCCTTTGGATCGAGGCCAGTTCGACATCAGCTGAGGCTGCCAAAGCGGCAGAAGCCTTGCGCATATTCCTGAATCGGCTCGACGAGGAGACACTCGCTCAACAAAATCCAGAGGATGCAAGTTCTTCGTCGGCCTTTTGTACGCCTGAGCTGATGCCAGCTGAAGTCTTCCAGGGTGAGTCAGCGAGACGGACAAACTTATAGACACATGCACACCCCTTATTTACGAACGACGACTAATATGACTTAGATTCTCTCTGGGATATACGCTTGCCTTTCACTTACTTCCCTCTGGATCTGCCTGGGCCAAGACCTGAAGAGCCCCTGATGATGACGATGGCAGGTGGACAAGAAATTGGCATGTCAGAGTCGTGGTTGGCGTCGGTCTAGAACTCTCCCATCTTCTACAACGCTACACGACACGCAGCAACAGCTTAATCACATTGCATGCAGTATACAAACTTTGAACCGTGTGAGGTTGCCGCATTAGGCTGCCGGTATTACCGAGAATCCAGGCTTTGCTGTGGCAGTATTCGCTAGTCATGGCTGGTAGTGGATATGACGCCTTAGATATCGGACCATGGTGGGTGGTAGTGCATACGCCGTCTTGCGGCGCACTACCAACCACTGCTCTGGGTTGGCTGGCCTGGCCTTGTTCACTACGTGAGCCAAGAGGTGCTCCTTCCAAAAAGAGTGTGGCATTGTCCAACGGGAGCGGCTGCCTAGTAATCATGGCATCATCGGCTCTCCCCGGCGTTCTGATAGATTCTTCCTATTTCCTGCGATGTTGACAACGAAGGGTCACTGCTGTGTTTCGCCGTCTGGATCCACTGTTATTATAAACCTCAACTGACGTTCATCAACAGAAGAGAAAATATGGCTTCAACCACAGAGCGCATCCAGACCAATGCGGAAAGGAATCGTTTGTTGCTTTCAATCCTATCTGAGACGGATCATGCAAAGCCGTCATTGCAACAGCATGAGTTTTACCTCGGCGATCTAGAACGCCAGCTCGCAGATGCCACCAAATGGGCCAAGGAAGTGGACAAGAAACGCCAGAAGGAGTTGAAGGAACACAAGAAATACCGAGACTCGGTCATGAAGCGCTTTGCTTATAAGGTCTCGGGGAACAAGGACAAATTTGAGGAGAAAGCGGCCAAGGAGGAGCGCGACTACTTCGACGCGCTGCAGGACGAGCACAAAGCCAAGGAACAGGAGAAAACCCTCCAGGGCCTGCGCGAATCGGCCATGGTCCACAGGACGGAGCTGCAGGGCATGATGTCACGTCACAACTCGGCCCAGCACGACCTGGACACCATGTACGACGCCATCTTCGATGGCCCCACGCCGGAGTTCCCCGAGGAAGACAGCAAGGAGCAGGTAGCCAAGGAGGCGCTACAGGCGTATCACGAGGCGAAGGTCCAGGCCGAGGGCGAGTTGGAGGTCATCAAGACGCTCGGCGAAGTCATGAGGCGCATGGATGAGGCGCTCAACCACATTGAGGACGCGCTGGACCACAGCCGGATGGACATGTTTGGCGGCGGGACCATCATGGACATGATGGAACGCAGCGCCCTGCACAAGGCCGAGCTGGCCATCGAGGAGGCGCGGCGGCTCATGAAGCAGGCCCAGCGCCAGTCGAAGCGCCAAGTCACCCCGCTGCTGAAAGTGCACATCGCCTCTGGCAGCATCATGAGCGATGTCGTCTTCGACAACATCTTCACCGACATGGCCTTCCATGACAAGATCAAGGCCGAAGTAGGGCCGAAGTAGGGCGGTGTCGTCTAGACATCGAGTGTCAGCTTGCCAACGCCCGCAGTAGATTTCGGCAGCAGGATCAGCTGGTCCAAGAAAAGGCCCAGGTGCTCGAGACGGCTCGGGCAGAGCTTCAGCACGCTAGGGAGCTCATCTTCGAGAAGGCTACCGCTGGTGCCGGTCCCAGTAAGCAGGATGTCAATGACCCTGAGGGGGAATAAGAGAGATTAAGCACGGGCGTTTGCCTTTGCTCTATTTCTGTCTGTCTGGTGGCATTATAGTGTTGTCATTCTTATGATGTGATACCCCATTCCTTCCCTCGCCTGCCAGTCTTGCAATCATGATGGTGGGCATTATATTCTGACAGGAATGGCTGATCAGGGCGCAACGGCTGGCCCTCGCACATCATTGGATCGGTCTTGGATATTTAGCTGCATCAAGCTGTCTCACTTGGTGGCGGCGTAGCAGCTGCATGACTCCAGATTCCAACAATAGTGTCGAGCATTTGGCGCCTCCGACAACGCATCAGCAACAGCTAGTCTCTCCTATCGATAGGTGCATGCGCCAAGGCAGCAAAGTACTGTGGCGGTGGATTGCCTACGAGCCGCATGCTAGCCAATAGAGGACTTGATGCAGCCAACAGCACGCCTTTCCGCTTTCATTCCTTTTTCTCGCCGCGGTCCACTCCGTTCATATCAAGAGTAGAGCCCAGGATCATCTCCCTACGAGTTCATGCGACAAATATAAGACAAAACACGATGTAGTAGTACACTAGGTACAGGCAATTACGGTGGCACTAAGATGCAGAGCGATAAGTAGCAAAGCTGCAGACCCAAGTCGAACCAATCATTGGATCGGTGCTGACCGTTATGGAGGCCGGGGAGTTGTGGAAAGCCCCCTGCAACTCGGAACCGGACATCCCCAAATCAGCACCGGAATATTATCCAGGCCCAGACGGGCCACTCGTACAGATTCTTGCTGGCCACTTTTGTTATTTCTCTACGTAAATGACGAATGAACACGAAACTCATCATGTACGTCCCCGTGTCAGCTTTCCTGGCCCCTGTTCGTGGGTGTGGGTGTGGGTGTGGGTGAATATCCCGCCGCGGGTCGCAGTCACTTGCCTAAGCTGAAGACGAGCTAAGTGACTATCAAAAGTACCGCAATACGTACACAAAGTATCAGAAGCTTACCGAGAAGTAGCAGTCGAGGAGTAGTCCAGATCAAGGGACCTCGTTTGAGACAGTGACGCAGCAGGGAGATTCGATGCCCTGACAGGGCTGGTGCCCACAGCTTGACATGTAAGCTTAAGCTTGGCATGGTCCCACACAGATCGGAGGAGGGGAGCCATGGAGCTGCAGGGTCCAATGATACTGCTAGGGGGGCGGCAAAAGGAGGGAATCTGACGAGAGAGATTCGGTAATTCCATGTTGATCTTCACACCCCGCGGGAGATACATGATCCTATGTATACTACAATGCATGAACCAGCCAACAGGACTGATGGCTAGCTATCAACCACCCCAGTCTGGAAGCAATATCTAGCGCCGGACTCCCCACCAGCTTGGATGGGGACAAAATAGAACGGTGTCAGCCCATCATGCCCAACACAGCTGCCTGGCATCATGGGAAGCCCGGATCTTGGAATGTGAAGTCATGGACTGCCAGCCACAACCACAAGCGACGGGCCCCCCATAGCCATAGTCCGGCCGGTTATGCTGCTGCCCGGGGATCTATCAGATAGAAAGGAGTCCGCCCAGTATGGTACCCTCCTTTAAATGCCCTACCTCTCTTGCCCCTTCGATTCTTCAGTCCAGCTTTGCTCCGTTTCGACATACATCACAACTAATAACAGTTGAAACCCACCATCAATCCACCACCCTGTACCGCAAGTCACCAAGATGGAAGGTGTCAGGATTATCCTGCTCTATCTGGCTATTCCCAGTCTGCTGTTCTCAGCGTTGCAGCAGATCTTATCATGGAGGAAGAAGGGCCCCAAGCGGACCATCCCAGGCCCGAAGCAGTATCCTGTTATAGGACGCGTGCATGATCTAGATCGCTTCTGCATGTGGAAAAAGTTCAAAGAGTGGGCCGACATATATGGGCCGATCTATCGTACAAGCATGCTTGGGCAGCAGTTCATCATCGTTTCGGACGAAACCATCGCACAGGAGCTACTCGTGAAGAGGGGGCACATCTACTCAGGCCGCCCCCAGATCAGGGCACTCATTGACCACAAGACAGGGCCGGGGTATCTCGCCTTGATGGACCGCAATGGTGAGTCACAAGCCAGCCGTGACTATACCTATCTGCCCATCTCTCATAGCGGTTTGCTTACATTATATAATACCCTCACAGATACATGGACAAAGCAACGCAAATGGGTTCACGCGGCCATGGCAGACTTCCATCGGGCACACTTCCATGGCGTGATCGAGGAAGAGGTGAAGCGGTACCTCGCGGTCTTGATGCTGGACCCGGCCAAGTTCCACGCCAACACGCGTGAGCACTGCGGCCGCATCATGAGCCGGCTCGCCTGGGACGACGCGTCGATCGGCAAGGACAACGGCGACAGCGCCGACTGCACCCTGACGCAGATGTCCGTGTCGGGCCCCATCGTCAACACCATGACCCCGCTGTGGTCCATCCCGTGGGCCCTGAACCCTTGGAAGAAGTTCGAGCGGGCCCGCGAGGACAACCAGCGCGTCTGGTGGCTCAACTCTCTGAAGCTCGCCAAACAACGGTACCTAAACGGCAAACTTCCGGCGGAGACTTGGTCGTTCCGGTACCTCGACAACCTCTACAAAGGAGGAAACACGACCCTAGAGCAGAGCGAGAAGGACGAGGAGTTCGCTAGCTGCATGCTAGGCTTCCACAATCTTGTTGGCGTCGTCACGATTGCCGGCCCGATGCAGTTCTTCCTCATGGCTATGACACTGAATCCAGGTATGATGACACAGAGAGAAAGCGATACAGCCAAGAAGATACTAGTATACAATTCCTGACGACCATATGAAACAGAATGGCAGAAGAAAGCACAAGAAGAGATCGACCGTGTTTGTGGCGACCGGATGCCCACCACGGCCGACTCGGCCGACCTACCGACAGTAAGAGCCTGCCTCAAGGAGACGTTGCGCTGGCGCTCTGGTGTACCCCTCGGTATGTTTACAAACTTTTTCTTTTCACAATTTCCTCATTCATACTTGGCCTCGGAGCTAACTTGAAATAAATAGGCGTCCCTCATCAAGCAGAAAGAGACGACGAATACATGGGCGAGAAAATTGCTGCCGGTACTATTGTTCTTGCTTGTGAATGGTACGTTAGACCCTTTGTCCCAGCGTGAGCTACGCGATTTATCCGTTTTACTTACATTTCCCGCAGGAGTATGAACCGCGTCCCCGAGGTGTACCCGGACCCGGAGAACTTCCACCCGGAGCGGTACCTGGAGCCCGGCTGGCCGACGTACCAGGAGCCGCTGAGCCGGTACCCGAACTTCCGCGAGGGCAAGGGCATGCACACGTTCGGTTGGGGCCGGCGGACGTGCCTGGGCCAGCACATCGTCGACGACGAGATGTTCGTCTCGGGCGCCGCCGCGCTGTGGGCCTTCGACCTGACCAAGAAGCGCTGCCCGTCCACGGGCCAGGAGATCGACTTCGACTCCGAGGCCACCAACGCCCACGTCATCCTCGAGCCACTGCCGTTCCCCATGGATATCAACCCCCGGAGCGACGAGCGCGCCGCCCAGGTCCTCGGGGGCTATGCCGGGGTTAGGGAAAAGTTGAAGGTTTAAATTTGAGTCTTTTAGTAGATCCCAGAACGTCTTTGTTTGTGTACTCAAGATAGCAGCGCGGGGCCACAGGGGTAATATGCTCAAACTTGCTTGTAGCTACGAACTTTGTATCTCTTTTGGTTGGTGTCTCATGGCGAGCGACTTTGTGTCCATGTCTCCTTACAAACCATATATATAACAGAAAACTTGTGAGACGAGGAATGAAGTTTGCCTGCACGAAGAAGCTGTAAGAACTTATCGAAAAACCAAAATCGGATCGCAGCTTGAGATAATTCGCCAAGTAGTCTTACATACCCTTTTGTATCCAATACTGCCCATCCATGTCGATACGGTGTCCTTTTGGCTCGTCGTTCCTTTCTCTCCAGTCTCAAGATATCACTAGCTTTAATCTTTGGTATGCCACGGTCTGGAAACAGGATACAAAAAGACTACACACCTTCCAGTCATTTATTTAAAATCATGGAATGACGTCTCGTTTTTAATAATGTTCCTCATCGAGCAAGCCTTCACTCTCCCATTGGTTATTATTCATAGCACCTCCTTCAATGGGGAGCTTCCTAGTCCTGATATGAGACGTTGTTTGTAAATAGAGCCGCTGAATAACAGCACGGAGCAGTGGAAGCCATCAGATGTCCTTCTTCTTAGTCAATAGCTCTTCATGCTCCAAAGTGTTCAGACCTTTTGCCAAGCACAACCTGTGGAAACGTTTGTACAAGTGCAGACCGTCGAGATCCAATCAGCCACGTCCCACCAAGTGGGCGGTGAAACCGGCACACCGAGGACCTGTTTTCTTGGGCTGAATCCTCTGTTTATTTGTTTGTCCAGTACGATGCTATACTCTGGGTCAGTATAGCCACTCTGGATAGTGACCGATAAACTCTGTTGATTACCCGTGGTTTAACCTTAAAGATACTATACCGAGAGCCCGTATCCGACATATATCAGCAGTGAACTTTAATTGATATTGCATGTCACAATAATGATAGCCTCCCGTCCCGGACTGCCTTGGTTGAAACAAGGCGATTACTGACGTCGTACATAACCTTCCGCAACCCATTAGTGCATTAAGCGGACGGTGAAAAGCCCCAATAACAAGGGCCGCGGGTAAGAGAAGCCTATTCTTCCAGAAGGGACGGAAAGGGGTATATCTCCGATGCGCAGTCAATATGATGGTCATCGCCATGCTCTGTATGACAGGTGGGGAGGGTATATCATCTGCTGTGTGGTCGTAACAGTTTTTACTCGTGCGTCTCTTGCCTAAAAACCAAGTAGGATGTGTCCGTGTTTGGTGGTTGCCCCCCTTGTTTCTTTCTGATCTCCCCGGAACCACCCCGGAGTCTTCCACAGGGTCCCCGCTAGAATTGCCGGATATCTTTCGGTTCCGCTAGAAGTCTACAGGCCATGCAGGGTATCCCCGCATTCAATCAAGAGGCATTATCCCTGTTTCCATCATGGGGAATAAAGACTTGGGATGCCGGTTATCCCCGGATCCGCGTCTACGGGCCCCCCACTCGGCCTAGTTGCATGCATACCAAAGATTCGGGGGCGACCATCGCACATTTGTATGATAGATGGTTGTGAAAATCGACTCACATTTAGTATGAAGAAGGATAGAGCCTGACAGATCGGAGTCAGCATACCCCGATGCAGATGCGGTCATCTTTCACTGTCAGCCAGCCTGCACACTGCAATACTTGTCATTGACCGACATTGCCCCCCAAAAGAATAACCACAAGGGCCAGGCGACTCCCATCCTCTCTGTTGGAAACATATACACATTACGAGCAGAAAAATCAATCTGCCGAAGATGTGGGCCAATCGAACGGACCAGCAGTTTTGCCCAATCCCTGTACATCGTAGCTCGGTCTCGATATAGACTAAACACATACCAAACATAGCCTGCCTACCGATGAACTTCTGACTCGGCTATGGAAGTATCGACAGACTCAGGAGGAGAGACATGGCAATGCCTCTATCAGAGAGAAGCATCGCCATCCCCGGAAGATGTTGGTTGTATATCACCATGCCACCCATCATCCTGTGAACATCCCGTGTTTGGTTCCTCACCATGTTGAGGAAATATTTGACTTCATTTCTTGAACCAACCCTTTGGCTTTCATTTCTTCAGTCGGCAGTGCCTGGACTTGGACACCTCTCCCCCTTTTTCTAAAATCCCGTGATAACACCTAAGTAGGCACCATGGCGAGACTTGACATGAAAGAAAAGGTCGAGTGGGCAAAAGATGTTATACGAACCGACACGACCACAAACAGGGTCAAGAGCTTTGTCGTTACCGGCACCCCCAAGCTCCCCAGCGCGGCCGGGCAGTACCTCCTCGGGAAGTTCCCCATCGTCCAATGGCTCCCGCGCTACCACCCTTCGTGGCTTGTACAGGACTTCACGGCCGGCCTGACGATCGGCGTGCTTCTGATCCCTCAAGGCCTCGCGTATGCCAAGATTGCTACGATACCGATCGAGAACGGGCTGTATTCCGGCTGGATCCCCGCAGTCATGGCCGTTCTCATGGGGACGTCAAAAGGTGCGTTTATTTCATCCCATAAATATTACGACATGCCAAGTTCGCCGACGATTCTGACGATGATAGTGTAGACCTGTAGTCAGGTCCGACCTCCATCTTGGGTCTTTTAACTTCGGAGATCGTCCACAATCTCTCGGCCGAGTACAGCCCCACGGCCATTGCTAGTGCCGTCGCGTTCATGGTCGGGGTATACAATCTTCTGCTGGGGCTCTCCGGGTTAGGCTTCCTGTTGGAATTCGTCTCGGTCCCTGTGCTCACCGGCTTCATCTCTGCGACCTCGTTGACCATTGGCTTCGGTCAACTTGGAAGCCTGGTCGGTCTTAACGATACCCCTGACGGCATCTTCAGCACCATAAGATACGTGCTGGAAAGACTCCCTCATTGGTGAGTAATCCGGCCTATATAGTTCTGCCCCCCTATATACTGCCCAAGATCTGACTGGCATTTGTGTGCTTATAAAGGGATGGACCTACCTGCGCCATTGGGTTCGGAACTGTCGCTATCCTCCTCGCCCTCGAGAAGATAGGAAAGACATGGGGCAAGAAGAACGTCGTCATCAAGTATATCGCGTCCAGCCGTGCCGTATTCGTCATGGTCATCTTCACTCTCGTCAGTTTCTTGGTCAATAAGGACCGTGGTGCGAAGCCCCTCTGGTCCATCACCAAGGTCAAGACGCAGGGAATCGCCGCCCCGAAAGCCCACGACACCGAGCTGCTCATGAAGGTTGCCTCCCGGGCCTTCGCTCCACTGGTAGCGTGTGCTCTGGAGCACTTGGCCGTGGGCAAAGCATTCGGGCGGCGCAATGGCTATACAATCGATCAGACCCAGGTAGGAGGCGATCAAGCATTGTTATACATTTTCTGGTGTATTAGCGGATGCTAACCTTCGGTCGCTGCCGTCTCAGGAGCTCAACTATCTCGGATTCACGAACGTGATCAACAGTTTCTTCAGTGTGATGCCGATAAGCGGTTCTATGTCCCGCACAGCGGTAAACTCCGAATGTCGCGTCAAAAGCCCGCTGAACGGGATGGTCACGGCCGGCTTCATTCTACTGACTATCTACGTCCTTTCACCCGCGCTGTTCTGGCTGCCCAAGGCCACGCTTTCTGCTATCATCGTGAGTTCCCTATCTAAGCCCTTATTGGTTGCTGCAAGTTGCTCCATCTGACACATTTACGTCCAGATCATGGCAGTCGTTCATCTGTTCGGTCCTGTATCGCTCTTCTACCGCTATTGGCGTGTCTCCTTTGCCGATTTCGTGGCATCGATGCTGTCCTTCTGGATGGCTATATTTGTCTCAGCTGAGATCGGCATCGGCGTTGCCGTGGCATGGTCCGTCATCTACACGCTCCTGCGCTCCGCCTTCGTCAAGCCTTTGGTGCAATTCGACGGCAACGGCGACTGTAGCGGCGGCGAGCCCGGCCCCTCCTCCTTCAGGGCGGCGGCGTTCTCGTCCAACTCCAATGAAAAGCCGGACGACGGAGGGGTGAACTTGAGCGACAATTTCGCCCAGACCACCGCGGCCACGGCCGCCTCCTCCTGAAGATCCCGAGCAACACCATCGTCATCCAATTCACCGACGCGCTCTTCTTCCCCAACGCGCAGCGCAGCAAATGCACCGCCCTCGAGGCCATTCAGCTCGTCTACGACGAAACCACACGCTCCACCACATCTCCATCATCGGATAGCGAGCGGTCCTCCTTCTTCCAGAATACCTCACCACTCTCGGGGTCGTCCTTGAACAAATGATCGACGACCATCTTCTTGGGCGTCCCGCCCATCCACTGAAACAGGGAGAAGTCGAGGAACTCGTCAGCGCGGAAAACCTCCAGCATCTCCACGGGCTCGTCGCCGATGTTCTCCACGAAGTGGCCGTTGTTGCGCGGTACGATACCGACATCGCCAGGCACGTAATCGAAAGTGCGGGCAGTGCCTTCCGCAGCGAAGATGGTGATGCGGGCGCGACCTTTGATGAAGAAAGACCACTCGTCGGCGTTGGGGTGCCAGTGCATCTCTCGAATGGCCCCAGGCTGAATAGTGACATGGGCGGCGGCCACCGTCTTGGAGACGGCGAAGTTCTTGGAATCGGTTATGCGCACTTTCCCCACCGCTCGTCTTCTTGGGTTCTTGATCCAACATGCGATGGGTGAAGTTGTACTTGGATTTCTTCACACCCTTGCCTGTTGGCCTCTCCTCCTCGATGGAGCCGGGATTAGTGCCTTGGAAAATATACTTCTCACTATCTGGGATGTGGGCAAAGATTTCTGGCGCCAAGTCGAAGTTCTTGGCGATGACCGACTTGGGAGTGTGAGCTGTGGTAGAGTCAGTTGTCCATATCGTAAGTGGGAACACCTGGGATTTCATACCAAGCCAGTCACTAAGAATGAAAGTAGACTCTTCCGAGAAGTTCCCATCGTCAAAGATGAGAAGAAACTCAGTACCATTGGGACTCAGACCTTGAAGCGAATGAGGAACGCCGCTGGGGAAATACCAGAGGTCGCCCTTTTTCAAGTCATCCATGAAATTACCCCCTTCATAATCGATGGCAGTGACACGGACTTCTCCGTCTAGGATATAAGCCCACTCGGCTTCCTTGTGCCAATGAAGCTCCCGTATAACACCTTCATCCAGCCGCATGTTCACGGCAGCCAATTCCACACTGGAGCCGAGCTCGCGGACAGTGGTCTGTCGCGTCCAGCCCCCTTCCTGCAGCGATGTGTTAGCAGCGGGTGAATGAGTAAGAGGCCAAGTCGCTTTCGTGGCTCGAGGGATGAACTGACCTCAATTCTCACATGAGAATCGGCAAAACTCCAGCGCATGTTGTTCATATTGCCGTGATCGGTAGACGGTGGGCGCACCATATCCGGACCCTGCCGGGATCGCTCCCAGTTCCAGGGGCCCAACACGGAAGCGCCCAGGCCATTACGGTAGGGCAAGGATCTAATTTGTCGCCGACTGAGTCGACTGCTTTATCAAGAGGATCCTTGAAGCCGGGGGTATAAGGAGACTTGCTCTTCCCAAAATTGGAAGGCAGTGAATGGCCATCCAACAGCCGTTGGCGCTGGCTGTCCTGAACAGGGACAGCGCGCCCAACCTCACTCAGCGCCGCGCTGAGAATTAATAACGAGCTTGTCAGTTGCATTGTGTGATCGAGTGTTGATAGTGTTGACGATGCCCAACCCACCAAGTAGAGGATGTAGATAAGAGAGAATCAAGTCTGGGCTACGGTAAGGTTACCTGTTGGGTTAAGACCTAACCTTACATATGAAGTACGAACGTCAATGGGCGAGAGCAACTGCAACTCCCAGTTGACGTATGCGATCAATCATGCTTGACGCTCGAGTGGGGATACGAACAGGGATCACACAAGGTCTCGTCATGACTACTCGCATGCCGACCAACGGTGACAAAAGCACCCACCAGCCTACATGCCGAATGTTCGCCGCGGACGAGTGTAGCACGGCTTGAGCTGGAAAGGCTTAGACCGAGAAGAGAAGTCGGGTCAGTGTACGAGATGCTGGTCAACACCATCTACTAGAGCTTCTGCTGCTGGCTGCGTTTTCAGGACTGGAACCTTGGCGATCACGACAAGGCCCATACCACACGTGTAGACGTATGTATGTACGTGTACCTAGTGCAATGCAGCAAGCATGAAATATCCAAACCTAGGTAGTGGGGGTGCTAGATAATCGGTCTGCGGGGTAGTATATGCAGGCCATCTCTACCTATGGACAGAGACGAAGCATTCCTCATAGCCAACAGCTTGCAATTGTCCAAGAGATCAGTATCTCGCCATGCCGGATTAGCCGTGTTAGTGTCGTCCGCGGTCGTGGTGGCCGGAGGCCGCGTGTTATAGCCCACAGTATAGGCCCGTGTGTCGGATCGCGGCATTCTACGCGGTGAATTTCTTGCGGTCTTCCCAGTTCGATCCGGGGAAGAGGAGTCGTATGCCGAGAAAGACGGATTGGCGCGCAAGAAGGTTGATGACTCTTTTGTCAAATCAGACCAAGTTGGGAGGACCAAATTCATAACACCCCAACTCGGCCCCAAAAAGTGTCGTTCATGTTAGCCCTCGACCGGCTTTGCCTGATGTGTTAGTTTCGGAAGTTACTCAAGACGTGCTTCCACACACAGAAAGGAAGAGGTATTGCCGCTCCAAAGTGTTCTTGACAACCACGCTACAAAGTTTGGACGAAGGTGTTTCTGGTGGCTTGAAGTTCAGAATGCACAATTATATACAACTTTTTTACTATACAGACCCTGAAGGTTTGACTGTCCTACGAGATATTGCACGACATGCTTCAGCTACGAAGAAGCACCGACTGCAGGTCAATTGACGCCGATAGAGGGGCCGAGTGTTGGCCTGGAAAAGAATCTAGAACGATATTTTAGCTTTACGTGAGATGTCCATCAATGGCTGCAACTGGTTCCTTGACCTATCGCTTGAGGCTTTGACTGCGCGTCATTCATGTTGGGTAGCAGCTGAGCGTTGTCGCCTTACCTGGAGGTTAGGAGGTGGAGGTAGCTGAGATATCAGCCCCTGGTGCTACAGAGGCCCTGGCCAACTGAAACAGTGAAACAGGGCAGGTATTGTTAGGTATTGCCCCACCTGGAATGGAGAACCAGAACCGCTAGAACAGCTGGAACAGTCAACACTCGGCATCCAATTCCCGATGCAGAAGCAGCCAGTCAGCCAGTCTAGATCCCGCGATCTGGTTTTTTAGATTAGGCGGACTGAAGAGCTTGAACCGATAAGTAATCGTTCTGCCAACATACGTCACAGATTGGTCCGAGTCAGCCTCTATTGAGACGGGCTGTTTGGTCAATCTATTTGAGCATTCCCTCGAGAAATACCTCGTCCGGAACCATCACGGCTGCTGGTTTTTGCTTCTCTTATCATTGCGCATTCTGTCCAGCCTAAATACTACGTCATGCCATCCTCCAGCGCCTACGGTTCGCTCAGGAGTCACTCCAGACCAACTACCCGCCGCAACGCCGACGAAGAGCAACCTTTGCTGGGTAGGAATTTGGCGAAAAACTCGGTATGGCGCGAGAAGTTGACTGTCGATGTCCACCGTGATTGGGCAGATGTGGTCTTGCTGCTGTGCTATATCATTACTGGGCTGCTAGACAGTGCTGCCATATCTACCTGGGGTTCCTTCGTCTCCATGCAAACAGGTGCCTCTCATTGCAACCCAGGTGCAATGCTGAATTTGAATGCTAATTATGCTTTCTGCAGGGAATACGGTGTATATCGGCCTCGGATTGGCTGCCCCAAATGAGTCGAAGCGCTGGGTCAAGTCTGGTCTCTCGCTGATCTCGTTCTGCGTGGGCTCATTCTGCTTCAGTCGCTTCCACCGGCGCTTCTCGCCCTGCCGGCGCTGGGTGCTGTGCGCTTCGTTCTTGGTCCAGATGGCCTTCATCATCGCCGCGGCCAGCGTCATGACATTCGCGCCCGCCGCCGCCGAAGAAAAGGACAGCACCAGCTGGAACGTCCTGGTCCCCATGGCCCTGGTCGCCTTCCAGAGCTGCGGCCAAGCCGTCGCGAGCCGGGCGCTCAAGTACAACTCGCTTACCAGCGTCGTGCTGACGAGCATCTACTGCGATCTCTTCTCGGACACGCAGCTGTTCGCGTTCGACAACACGGAGAGGAACCGACGCGTGGGTGCGCCCCTCCTGCTCCTTTCTGGCGCTGTCATGGGCGGTCTACTGGCTCGCAGCGCTGTCGGTACGGCTGGGGTTTTATGGATTGCCGCCGGGCTCAAGCTCCTTGCTGCCATCACATGGTTCCTCTGGCCGGCTGCAGATCAATGAAAACTTCGGTACTAGATCTGGCGAGATACGACGATGCCTCCAGGGGCAGCGAGCAGGGAGGGTGTTTTTGTACCAGTAGATAGATCCACCCGTCTGGGCTAATACTATGTAAAATACCAATAACGCAATCAAAATTCTAGAGCTAAGCACGTGCAAGTTTCACGATGTATCTTCTCTCGACTTGATACTTATCTGAACCAACAATACTTATACATGTAGAAAGTGAATCTGAGTTTATAGAGTGCGGTAAGATAAGATGTAGCTTGCACGAGCAGAGACCACCGTCATCGTGCAGCGCTGTGGGGCATGAGTTCCATAGGCCTCCGCAACCCCCAGCCCAGCGGGATGGCTCGCAACTCGGCAGTTGAGTAGGTAATGTAGGCCTAGAACAACCCCACGAGATCTACAGCTGAAGCCTCATAGATAGGACTCGGCCGCAGATATGTATTGTATCTCCATTTGATACTTTATGTAACCTACCTAAATGCTCCTAGTGATGTATCAAATCTATCAGCTAATAAACTGACTTATTAGATGGCCGGGGAAATAGCCCGGGCACAACCTCCCCTCGCTCACTCTACTTGTCCCTGGCTGGATCATACCTGGCATATGCAGGTGCTTCAGGTACGTTGCTGCTTCCTTCCATGTTTTCCTCTTGGGCTTGCTCAGGATCGTTTGATCTTTGCATGTTTGCATGTTTGCCAACGCAGGACCGGCCTTTCGTATATGCAACTCGGCAGCCTGCGCCTTCTTGTCATATCTTGTCATACGTAAGGATGTGATATGTCCATATTCCTTGTGCATATGATGATAGTTGCCCCGCTCTTCCGAGCTGCTGCTCACCGTACGCCGCCAAGGTTCTCTCTCCCATCCCTAGATTATTTTGTGCAAAAGACCCTCAAGCCGGTGGAACTCGTTAGCAAATCTCCTACCTTGAAAAACGTAACCGTTACTCAAAAACCAATCCCACCATGAAGCTCGCCGTCTTCGGTGCCAAGCCCTACGACATGCTCTACCTCACCACCGCGCACGCCGCGGAGCTGGCCCCGGAGGCCGGCATCGAGGTCATCTACCACGACTTCCCGCTCTCGCTCGAGACGGTGGAGCTGGCCCGGGGCGCCCAGGCCGTCTGCGTATTCGTCAACGACGCCGCCGACGGGCCCGTCCTCGAGGCCCTCGCGCAGTACGGCGTCAAGGCCGTCCTGCTGCGCTGCGCCGGCTACAACCACGTCGACCTCGAGGCCGCCGAGCGCCTCGACTTCTTCGTCGCCAACGTGCCCTCCTACTCGCCCGAGGCCGTTGCCGAGTTCGCCGTCGCGCTCATCCAGACCCTCAACCGGAACACCCACCGCACCTACAACCGCGTCCGCGAGGGCAACTTCAATCTGGATGGCCTCCTGGGCAGGTGAGCCACTCTCGGAAATCCTGGTCGCATATAGTAGATTAGAACTCCTTCCCCCGAGAAACAAGTCACGTGACTACACTGTCTTATTAACCCCCGGATCACTCTCGGGGATCCTGACGATAGGGCCTACCACTAACATTGCATGCATACTCTAGAAATCTACATGGGAAAACCGTGGGTCTAGTCGGAACGGGCAAGATTGGGGTTGCGTTGGCGCGAATTATGGTGGGATTCGGGTGCAAGGTGATCGCCTTTGACCCCTTCGAGAATGACGAGTTCAAGAAGTGCGGCGGGACCTATACCGACCTCGATGACCTCCTCGCGCAGAGCGACATCGTCAGCCTGCACTGCCCGCTGACGAAGTCCTCGAGGCACATCATCAACCGCGAGTCGCTGGCCAAGATGAAGCCCCACGCCATGCTCGTCAACACGTCGCGCGGCCCCTTGATCCATACCCGGGCCGTCATCGCCGCGCTCAAGTCGAAACATCTGGGTGGCCTGGCGCTGGACGTCTACGACGGCGAGGGCGCCCTCTTCTACAAGGACCACTCGGGCGAGATCATCGACGACGACGAGCTCATGCGCCTGACCACCTTCCACAACGTGCTCGTCTGCGGCCACCAGGCCTTCTTCACCGACGAGGCGTTGACGGAGATTGGAGCTTGCACGATACGCAATCTGGCCGACTTCGTTCACGGCCGCAAGTGCAAGAACTCACTTGTACTTCAGGGGCACGCGCTGGTGAAGAGGGACTCTGTTCCGGTCCGCATCTGAACGTTCCTTACCGCAAGTTCATGCGTTGAGCCATTTCTAGTATCGGGCACTTCTTAGCTGCTAGTAGGGTACAACAGGCAGCACAGCAACCAAGAGGGCACCACACAGCATGGGTATCAGATTCGAGTTGTGCCCCGTAATGGGAAAAGGCTTCAGTCAAACGAAGAAATGTACTGCGTAAACTGCTTTAGGTAAACTTGAGAGCGTTGTAAAGTTTTATTGGTATTTTATCCGTCTAGTCGCCTATCCGTACCTACTTTAGATAAGAAAACACCCACCATTGACCCCACTTGTCAGAAAGGGGGTCAGGTGGGTGATGAACATGCAGTATATAGGCAAATAACACGCCTTTTCTATCGTCTATATACCCCAGAAATAGTGTAGTCCTTTTTGGGGCCATTGACCGAGTACCCGAGTCTCCATTCCTTCAGATTGACAGCCCGGAACTTGAATTCGTACTTGACGTTGTAGAGATCCTCTATGCACAGATGGCTTGCTTTGGCGTGCCAACCCTTGTTCTGTGCTGCCTCATCATCGGCGTCCGGTACGATGAACTCGATGTCGTGGAACAGATAGTCGGCTCGCATGTTGTCGTCCGTCTTGGCGAACCAGACGCTAAGCACATCCCGCGCTTCGTCGTACCTCCAGACGTAGCGCCGCGTGGCTCGAAACTTCATTCCGTTGCTGGCCGTGAAGTCGCCGTCTTCAATGTACAGGTACTCCATGCCGAGATCATCCTGGTCTGCAACATTGCGGCCATCCGCTGTGCCTTGGCGCAGGAGGAACTTGGCCGTTCCGGCAAAGCGCCCACTGGGGTGGGATGGCAGCTTCGACACCAGATCGCGTTCCAGCTTCCATTCCCCCAACAAAGACCTGAAGACGGCCTGGGCGACAAATCTGGCTTTGGTCAAGCCACCTAGAGCGGTTTCGTGCGTGCACGCTAGGTTCCTCTCTACCTCGGCAAGCTGCATCTGGGCCGCTCCCTCAGACACGTACCGGGCAGGTGTGAGGATATCCATGCTCTTCCCATTTGCCAGAGGCGGTGTCTCTCGAGGTGCCGAGGCCTTCATCTCCAAGGCTTTCGCAAACTCTTGCATGAGAAACGCGTAGTCACCCATCGGAAACTGTGACGATCGTGGGTCTGGACGAAGATCAAACACAGTTTGGATGGAATTATCACAGTCGAGTGCTTCTTTCAAGGCTGGAGAGGGCTCCGGTGTCGACCAAAGACGCGCAATGAATCGGGCTTGCATTTCCATCACACCCCAGTAAGGTGAGCGGTAGAAACCAACGAAGCCAAGAGTTGAGAGCGAAGGATGGTGTGTTCCGTGGAAAGCGAGAGCGACTGGTAGGTTCGGGTGCGAGGGAGCATATAAGATCGTCTCTAGAACATCCGACGGGAGAAAAGCCAGGGATGGGCAAGGATCGAAGCCAGTCGCAAGGACAATGGCGGCGATATCCTCAATCTTCTCATTCGTAGGTGAAAGCACAGCCGTGTTCCCAGCGAGGGACGACACTTTACCTTGGCTAACGGATATCATCCCTAATCTGACAAAATCGGCATAGTGACTGCTCATTGCCAGGAATGGCTGCTGTTCTACGAGGCCATCACTAATTTTGATGTCCGGAGAAAAGTCGCCCTGGTCGGTCCCAAGCACTGATTGGAAGATCGAGTTAAACGTCTTAGCCGAATCCACGCTGATGTGTCCGGAGCTGTTGGTCAAGGGATGAGGCCGATTCGCTAAGTTGTAAGACGGCAGATCACAAGGGAGAAAAAAGGGGTGCTGCAGCTGCAGGCTTTGAAAAATACTTAGCAGCACACTCTGTTTCTAGGTGTGGGCATGGGTCTTACCTTGGCAGAAGTGAATAATGGAAAGACCCAGGAAGGTCTCTGAGCGACATGATGAACTGAATACTTTTCCGGGTTCTTGACAGGCTTTTCCCCAGCGCCATGCACTGCAGAGGAAAGGTGAGTGGCGATTGTGCCGGCGATCTCAATGCCTGACATCTGCCCGCCAACTACAAGGATCTTGTGTCCCTTGCGATTCCCTCCAGCTAGCAGACCCTTCAAATCCCGATACTTGCTGCTGTGTATTATGGGAATCTCAGCCTCTTCCGGCAAATAGTCGGGCCAGATCGGCCTGCCGAAGAAGCCGGTTGTGACAAGCAGATGGTCGAAGGTGTGAGATTGCGGACCCCCCTCAGACTCGGTCTCAACCTTCCAGGCGCCGTCCTGTTGTAACTCTGTTCGCACGACCGTGTGGCCCAGCCTCACGTCCGCACCTCCGTACTTTTCTGAGTAACGTTTGAGGTACTGTCCTACCTGCCATGCCTTTGGCATCTGCGGGACATTGTCGTCCCATGCGAGGTCGCTGAACTGCACCGTGTGCTTGCTCTGGTTGGCCACCATCAGCGGATGGACTAACCCGGCAGTATCATCCTTCGTCAGCGGCCATAGTCCGCCGATCCGTGGCTGCGCATCATAGATTGTGACCTTGAAGGTGGCTGGAGCCACATCGTGTAGCAGTGTCTTGGCTGCCACCAAGCCCGAAGGTCCAGCGCCTGAGGTCTGAGTAAGTCGGGTTGTATCGACGTGCTATAATCACGAGTTTATGGTATACAAGCCGGGAAGAAATAGCTAAGGAACTGACTTACCGACAATACAGACGGTTTTCGTCATGGTTTAGTTCAAGGTTACCGAAAGGGCATAAAAGAAGGAGAGTGGGCAAGCGGGAGGGGAGGCTCGGAGTTTGCTCCACAACAGATGCTTGGGTGAGCACTGAACTAATTCCAATAGCTCGGTCGGTGGTGGGGGTTGTTACGCAGGTTTTAGTTAACCCCCTCATTACTTATATTAATCGAGGGATTAAATTTTTTACGCCTTGTATATTAAATAATATTAAACTATTTTAACCTTTAGTTTAATTTATACGTATACTCAATATATATTTAATAAAAAAAAAATTAAATTTTAAAAAAAATTAAATTTAAAATTAATTAAAAAGTAAATATAATATATAATATATAAAGTAAGTAAATTAAATTATATATATAATATAGTTTATTATTAAATATTTTACTTTTAATAATTATAATAAATAATATTCTTTTTTTATCGTATTTATTATATTTAATAACGTTAAAGTTTATAAGTCTATTATAATAATTATACGCCGTAATATTTTTTAACGCTGTGTTACTATAATAACGTGGTCGTCTCGTATTAGCCTAGATTCGATTAATTTATTATTATTATTATTCGCCTTACTTCTCGCGGCGTTACTCGTATATACGAGTGTTAATTTTAATAGTGAGCTCTATATACGAAAGGAAATTATTAAGGGTATTAAGCCGGCTAAGTTCGTTTTTATATCCTTTTTTTAATCCGCGGTAATATATTATAATTTTCGTAGTTTTAATAGAATTTAAGCGAGTTATAATACGTTGAAATTTAGCGGTATAAAAGGCGGCTAATATTTTTTTATTTAAAATTTTCGAGCTTTTTTTTTACTTATCGCTTTTTATAAAGGTTTTAAAAGAGTAATTTAAAGGTTTATTTAAAGCTATTATAACTTTTAAAAATCCGCTAAGCTTTTATATTATAGCAGGGCTAAGAAATCGCGGCTTAAGGCACGAACAGTTAATTATATAACATAGAGGGGTATAATATTAATTTTGCGATACGTTTCCATATACGATAGATTAATAATGAATATATACTCTTTAATATACACTTAGACGTTCGTTTCGTTACTCTTATAATGTTTTCCCCTTAAAAAAAAGGCCGCGTACAGGTAGCTTAATAAGGGGCTGACCTGCGAGTGTCGACCACAGTCTATAGCAGTACGGATTATATGGTTTTATACGATATAGTTTAATTTATTAGTCGTTTTTTATAAGTTCTTTTAAATAAGGTTTAAACTAAGCGAGCGCTTTATTTTTAAAAAATAAAGTAGCGTAAATAAATCGTTAAGTAACGTTTTAAAACATCTCTTCGTAGAATTATTAATAGGCTTTAATTTAAACTAAAAAGTTTCGAAGGTTTTTACTCGTTTTATTAACGTACCTTATAAATAAATTAAATATATAAGTGAATTAAACACTTTCGTTATATTTTATTTAAATAACCTTTATATTTCTTTTCTTTTATAATATAATATAGTCGGTATTTAAAAGGGAAGTAAATACTTCTAGCTTTTTAAGCGTTTTAAAATAACTTAAAATTAAGTCTCTAGCGTGCAACTTTAATATATAAAGTCTTTTATATAACCCTCCGTAATCGATAGCTCGGTCTCTTTATAAGACGCGAAATCTCTACGAAATCTCGGAAGTTAACGAATTTAAAAGAAGGAGCGATTATAAGATATATAATTAATTTAAATTCGCGATCGTTTCTTCCTTAGTTTAGCGGTATAAAAGATATAGCGAATCGATTATTTCGTTAACGCGACGCGAGACGCGTCGGCGTTAATGAAGCTTCGAACTTTATATAATAATAACTAGACCTCCGAACGCGTTTTAATTATAAAATTAATTATTAAAGAGTTTTTTATAAAGATCTCGACGCTTATCGCGCGTAATTTACCTTTATATAAAATATAATTAATAAATATAAGATTTAAAAAAAAATATCTTTAACTTCGACGAGACCGGCTTTTTTATAAGTTAAATCTCGTTTAAAATAATCGTTATAACCTTTAATTAATACGAAAAATTTAAAATAATTTAATAAAAGAATTAAGAATAGGTTATAATTATTTAAAATATTGAATTATACGGTTACGCTATCCCTTCGTATATTATATTTACCGGGAAAACGTACCTCTTTTCTTAATACGAAAATAACTTATTACCGAAAAATTAAATAATCGTAATTATTAAAAACGGCTAGACTACGAACGAGAGAGGCGAGGACTAGATTCGATATTTCGATAAATATATAAAGTCTCGTATAAAAAGTATTTATCGCTTATTAATCCTTAATAACTATAAGAGTTATTATTTAATAACTTTTAAGCTTTATTATAAAAAGAACTCGATTATTATATTTTATATATTTTTTTATTTATCGTATAAGTTTTAACCTTTTAATATCGGCTGGTTTTATGCGTTAAAAAAGTTATACAAGAAAGAAATCGAGCGTTTTATACGGGCGTATCTTATTTATATCTTAAAGGAGGACTTTTTACTAGCGTTCTTAAAAGCGTTCTAAGCGATTTTTATTATTCTACATATTTAAGAAGGTTTTTAAAAAATAGGAGTTATATCGTATAACTTAGAATATATTATTTTATAATTAAATATAAAGCTACGTACGCTAACGCCTCCGGCAACCTTTTTCGGCCTACTTATACTTTAGAAATTAAAGACTTTAAATAACTTAATTAAAACTTAATTTTAAACCGAGTATATTAAAAATCGAATCGCGTAATATTAAAATAACTTTTAGATATTAATTTTAATTAAACTTAATTAAACTACGAAACGTATAACGTAAATTATATAACGGCTCGCTTTATTATAAAATAAAGTAACCGTATTACGAGAAGTAAATAAAATACTTAGCCGACGCCGCCGTATAAAAAAGAAACGGCTATAAAATAAAAGATTACTTTATATATAAATTAAAAAAAAACGTTAATAAATAATTATAAAACGAATCGCGTTAAAAGAGTAATTATACGAGAACGTTTAAAACGCGCTTATAACGCTATAAAATCTACGGAGAGCCCGGGTATAATACTCGTACTTATTAAAATAATATAAAAGTATTTAAAGATAAGGATTTCGATTAATTTTAAAATATTAAATATGTTATAATAGAATTAATTTATACTTAATTATACTAGGTTTTAAAAAGAGTTTAATTTATTTATAAGGTACGTTAAATAATATTAATATATTAATCTTTATACTTTTTTTAAGTGTAATAAAAGTTTAAATAATATTAATAATTATATAAAAAAGACGTACTTCCTCACGTGATTTATTAATATTATAAGGTGTTTATCTTAAAGTATTTTTAATTAAGAGCTCGTTATATTTCCTTTTAAGCTTAGCGTAGTAGTGCTAATAATTAACGTTCTTTTACTCGAGTTCTTTAATTCGTTTAACTAGCGCTTACGATTTAAGGTTATTATCGCTATCGTCGCTATCGACCTTTATAATAGGGTCTCGCTAAGCGGTGCTAAAGGTGGAGATAGAATCTTTCCTTATTAAATAGTGTTGCTAGGGCTAGGTATAAATATAGTTCTTATAAGGCTATTACTCGAGGGTTTAAATAATTATTACGATCGGCGGGTTAGTCCCCCGCGGGGTAGCACTTAAGGCGTATAATTAAATAGAAATAACCGTTTAGTTATTTTCGAAGCTTTTACTTTATAACGTAGTAGTTAATTTAAATATATTATAATAGTAATAACTTATAAAAATAAAAGTAATTAAAATATAATAAACGTTATTCGAGTTTTAAGTAAAACTTAGTAAAAAGTATTTAAATTTAACGTACCCCATGGTTTAATTAACTACACGGTCTAATTAACTATTTTCTCGTAATTTTTAATAATTAAGTTTATTTCATCTCTTTTTTATTATTTTATTATAATTAGTAATTAAAAAGAAAGCGATATATAATTAATACTTTAAGCGCTTCGAAATAGTTTTAAATTAAGTCTTTAATTTATAATATAAGTTTATAATATCCCTTATATAACTTTACGCTTTCGATATCGCGGCGGTATTTTACGATAAGATATACGATTATTAACGTAAAAGCTTACTATTTTTAAAAAAATATATAATAATTCGGTATATAATTGAACTAAATTCGCGATCGTTTCCTCCCCGGATAAGTAGTATTAAAGATATAGCGAACTAATTATTCCTTTAACGCAACGCGAGACGCGTTAGCGTTAATTAAGCCTCTAACTTTATACGATAATAACTAAACCTTTAAACGCGTTTTAATCGAAGAATCGATTATTAAAAAGTCTTTTATAAAGATCCCGGCGCGTATTACGCGTAATTTATTTTCGTATAAAATATAATTAATAAATTTAAAATCTAAAAAGAAGATATTTATAACTTTAACGAGACCGGCTTTTTTATAAGTTAAATCTCGTTTAAAATAATCGTTATAACTTTTAATTAATATAAAAAGCTTAAAATAATTTAATAAAAAAACTAAGAATAAGTTATAATTATTTAAAACGTCGAATTATACGGTTACGTTATCTTTTCGTATATTATATTTATTAAAAAAATATACCTCTTTTTTTAATACGAAAATAATTTATTATTAAAAAATTAAATAATCGTAATTATTAAAAACGGCTAAATTACGAACGAAAAAAACGAGAACTAAATTCGATATTTTAATAAATATACGAAAACTTATATAAAAAATATTTATTACTTATTAGTTTTTAATAATTATAAGAGTTATTATTTAATAATTTTCGAACTTTATTATAAAAAAAACTTAATTATTATACTTTATATAACTTCTTATTTATTATATAAATTTTAACCTTTTACTATTAGCTATTATTATATATTAAAAAGGTTATACGAGAAAGAAATCAAGGGTTTTATATAAGCGTCTATTATTTATATCTTAAAGGAAGACTTTTTACTAGCGTTTTTAAAAGCGTTCTAGGCCACTTTTACCGTTTTAAATATTTAAGGAGGTTTTTAAAAAGTAGGACTTATATCGTATAATTTAAAATATACTATTTTGTAATTAAATATAAAGCTATGTATATCGACGCTTCCGGCGACCTCTTTCGGCTTATTTATACCTTAAGAATTAAAGACTTTAAATAATTTAATTAAAACTTAATTTTAAACCGATTATATTAAAAATCGAATCGCGTAATATTAAAATAGCTTTTTAATATTAATTTTAACTAAGCTTAATTAAATTACGAAAAATATAACGTAAGTTATACACCGGCTCGCTCTATTAGAAGGTGAAGTAACCGTACTACGAAAGGCGAATAAAATGCTTAGCCGACGCCGCCGTACGAAAAAGAAACGGCTATAAGATAAAGGATCACTTCGTATATAAGCTAGAAAAAACCCATAGTTTTAAAAGGATATTAATAAATAGTTATAAAACGAATCGCGTTAAAAGAGTAGTCGTACGAGGACTTTTAAGACGCGCTTACAGCGCTATAAAATCTGCGGAGAGCCCGGACATAATGCTTATACTTATTAGAATAATATAGAAGTATTTAGAGATAAGAATTCCGATTAATTTTAAAATATTAAATACGTTATAACGAAATTAACTTATACTTTATTAAATAAAGTCTTTAAAGGTGGTTATTTAAACCGTATAGTTAATTAAACCGTGAGGTACGTTATATTAATAATACGAAAAAGTATTTAAACGAGCGATAAAAAAAACGCCTTATTAATATAATAAATAATAACTCTTTCGTTTATAAAATAATAATAAAAGTAGTTTAATAAAACAATTTATATAATAAAATTATTAAGGCTATTTACTTTATTAATAAATTAAATTAATATTTAAATTAATTATTAAAATAAAGAGTATTTATATAAAATATATAAGGAATATTTATTATTATATATCTCGTTTCTCTTTTATTAATATCTTTAATTCCTAAGGATCTCGAGGGTTTCGCGAGATCTCGTGAGCCGGCTCTCTAGATCTCGTTAAGATCTCGAGAGCTGCTAACCTCTTAGTTATTTTATTTTTACGTAACCTAAGTTAATTATTCGTTTAATTTATACGATCCTAGTTTATTTAAGCTTAATTATCCGGTTTTAATTATTTAAACCTAGTTATCTAGTTTATTTTAATCGTTTAATATTATTATTACTTTACCTCGTGCTTTTTTTTAATAACTATTATCGCGTTTTTAATAAATAGGTCCGTTATTATTAATAAGTCGTAAGCGTTAACTAAATAAAGCTAGCTTATATTAAATCTCGTATATATTCTAAGGCATTGTAGAGCCGTGTCGAAAGTGGGTTTAAGTCACATGGTTAAGCTAAGTTATAATACTAAGCCGAACGTTATAATAATTATATTAAATAAATATTAATAATTTAAAGCTTTTATTAATAAGAAATTAAAAATAAGCTTATTACTTTATATATAAAAGGATTACGAAATGATTTTAAAAAAAGAAAAATACATTTTCTTATACTAATTTATAAACTTAATTAAAAATATAAATAAACTTTAAAGAAATATATTATAAAAACCTTTAAAAAAGGAATTATATAACTATTTATATTACTAATAAGTTTTCTTATCCTTTTTATATTAAAAAAAGTAAGGACGAGAAACTTAAATAGCGTATATATATCGATTATTAAAAGCTTAACGAAATTATTATTAAAAACCGGTACCCTCTTCTTTTAATTAATAACTTATAGAATAAATTACTACACGTTAAAATCTTCTCGGTACTTAATCTCCTTAATATATATAACTTAATCCGTATTAAAAAAAAGAAGAGTAGAAAACCGCGTTTTATATTAAATACGAATATTTCGAATATTAAGCTATATTATTTAGTTTAACTAACGTATTAATTGTTATAAATTATAATTAACAACGTTTTATATAAATACCTCGATAAGTTTATCGTAATATACTTTAATAATATTTTAATCTATTTCGAGGATAACGAGTAGTATAAAGAGCACGTAAAGTTAATATTTTAAAAGTTATAAAACATTACTTTATTAATTAATTTAAAAAAGCGAGTTTTATTAACGATTAGTTATATTTATAAAATATATAATATCCTTTAAAAAAATTCGAATAAAACCATCGAAAATTTTAATAATTAAAAAATAACCCACGCTTATAAGCGCTATAAAAGTTAAATCTTTTTTTAAATTAGTTAATTATTATCGGATTTTTATACCCGGATTTAATAAGTTAATAACATTTTTAATAAACTTAATAAAAAGGATAAATTATTTTAATAAACGAAAAAAGAAGCCGAAACCTTTTACGCTATAAAAAAACGTATTTTAACGAATTAATACTTCGTATAATAAACCTTATAAAACCCTTTAAAATTAAAACTAACGTATTAAACTATACGATTAAAAAGTAATTAAATTAATAAAGCGATAATAAAAAGTCGCACCTTATCATATTATTTTTTAAAAAACTAAATAAACTAAAGCTTAATTATTAAGTATATAATAAAGAATTAATAGCTATTATTAAAGCTTATAAAAAATAAAGATATTATTTTAATAAAATAATAAAACTAATAAAAATTTATATCGATTATAAAAACCTTATAATATTTATTATTATTAAAGAATTAAATAAATAATAAATATAATAGTTTAAATTCTTATTAAAATTTAAGCTTATTATTATTTATTATAAAAGTAACGAGAATAGTCGTGGCGACGTATTAAGCCGATAATTAAACTATTAAGAAAAAGTCTTATTTAAAACCCGAATTATTTTAACTTACGATTAAAATAATAACTTTACGTTATTACGTTAACTAAACGCTACGAACCGCGTTTAATATAATAACGACTAAGTTATTAAATTTAAATAACTTAACCGGACCCTTAATTTTATTAATTATATTAAAGATTACTTCGAAGACTATAATAGCCTCATTTTTATTAAAATAAGATTTATATCCTTAACTAATCTCGCGAGAACTTCGTTAAGGAACTCTACGAACATGTTATAGTGCCTGTGAACTAACCACTGAGCTATAAAGCAAAAGCTTCGGAAATGACTCTTCGGGTTATTTCTGTCTAATTCTACGCCTTAAGTGCTACCCCGCAGGGGACTAACCCGCCGATCGTAATAGAACACCTCGTGCACGGACATTAAAGAATATTTAAAACTTAAAAACGAATTACTAAGTAATTTAATTATAAGAACTTTAAATTAATAATAATTAAAATAATCGACGAATATAACCTTTATAATAAAATTAAACTCGATAAATATTAAATATTAAGAATTATAATTAATTTTAATATTAAATAAAACGTAAAAAATAATCGTATTTAATTTCGTAATTAATTTACGTTTATTTAAAAAAAACCCTAATTAAGGTTAACTATAATAATATTTTAATAATTATAAATAAACTTACGAAGTATATTTACTTTTTATTATATAAAGAGTTTAATAATACTAGCGATTTAATTTATACGTTTTTTTAAACGATTATTAATTAATACGAGTTATTTAAAATGAATTTTTTAATCGAAATAAGCTATTTATTATTAAGTTTTAAAATTCGCTTATAATATAACTCGGCGTTAAATAAAAACTATTTATAACTTAGTATTTATAAATAAATTAAACGAATAAACTAAACGTTAAAATAATATTTACATTATTATATTAATTAAAATAAAATAATTAAATATAACTATTACTTATAACTTAGTTCGCTTATAATAGCGCGAGTAACGAGGCTATACACATATTATTATTTCGAGCGAACTACGAGTACGATATAGAAATCACTAGAAAACCCTTAGAAAAAGAGTTAGTACCGATCGCGACTATATAAATCGAGAAACTAAAAGAACTCTAAATTACTTTATAATAAAACCTTACTTTTTTTTAATAATAGATAAAGAAATACGCCGACTAGATTAAATTAAAAAGATTAATTAAAAGAAAAAAAGAAAAAGTTTACCTTTTATAACGAAATATTAAAATTTAACGATTAAGCGAAAAATTAAACTTTAAAAAAATCGAACTATTTAAAATCGTAAAAACTATTTTAAAAAATAATTTATAATTATTACTTTTTAAAATAATATAAATATACCTTATATTTTATATTTTATTATTTAAACTAGCGGTTAAGAATATTTTAATTAATATATAACTAGAAATTAAAATAAATTAATACGAGTACGAAATTAAAAAGATTACTAAAAAAATAAAGTAAAGCCTTTAATAGCTCGTTTAATAAAAGAAGTATTTATTAAAAGATAATACTTTAAAGCTTAAAAAATACTTAAAGAATATCGCTACGAAGCTTTAAGAATTTAAACGAGAAGACCTTCGACTAGTAAACTAAGGTCTTTAAAATCACTTAAATTAAAAGACTCTTAGTTCACGTTAGCCGAAATACTTATATATTAAAGGTTATTTATTAAACACCCTTTATAATTATTTAAATAAGGAGGATTTTATCCTCGGCGTTTAGCTTTTATATTCCCCGTTCGAATAAGTCGGCACCTCGTTCTTTTACCTTGCGCTAAATTTTCTAAATACGCGATAAGCGACTAGCCGCCTTAATAAGTTAGAACTATAGCTTCGCTAACTTCGAGTATAGTAATAAAAGCTTGTCGCTCGCCTCCTCCTCGTTGTAACGAACGCTATTAGGGGTTCAATAGAAACTTTAGTAGAACGTACGGGGGTTTATATTAGTAATACGAGAAAGTATTTAAACGTGTAATAAATGGTCGCTTATTAATATAATAAATAATAACCGTGATTTAATCGTAATTAAGTATAGAACGTAAGGGTATTTATAATAAAGTTATTAAAATAATATACTTTATTAATAAATTAAAATTAATATTTAAATTAATTATTAAAATAAAGAGAGTTTATATAAAATTTATAAAAAACGTTTATAATTATATATTTAATCCCTTTTTTATTAATTCTTTAAATTATGTTATAAATTAGTAATCCGCTTTAGTTAGCTTACCGGGAGCGTCGTGATCCCGTAGCTCGTGGCTTACCGGGAGCGTCGTAATCTTATAGCTCGTTATGTGACTCCCGTTAGGTACCTATCCTCCCTATAGTTTATTATAAGGTCCTCGTGCTAGGCGCCCGTCGGTCGCGGAGTATAGGTGAATTTATATTAGTATAGCTAGTAGTTTTATTAATATTAGTAATATCGTAACCTTATCGGGGTATTATAGTTTTATGCCGGTGAATTATAGGTTTAAGCCGTATGATTAAGCTAGGTTATAATATTATCCTCCCTTTTCTAACTGCTTTATCCTTAAAACGCCAGGTCTTATAAATACCCTAGTTTTCTCGTTCTATTAGGCTTGGTAAGTTCTTTCCCTATTTATTATTTTTATTATAATATCTATTTATTATAATATTTAATCGTGTCGAAAAGTTTTTTATTAAGGCTTATAAACGTTCTTTTCTTCGTAGTTATATTGCTTTTAACGGCCGATCCGCCGATATGCCTTATTCGTATTATTTTAAAAATAAGAAGCCGAATTATTATATCGCTAACCGTTCTTTTCGTTACGAGGAGTATATAAATCGCGACCGTTAATACGACGGTTTCTTAGTAACCTTTTTTTAAAAGAAGGTTTTAACGTAGTAACGCAAGCTAAACGCAAACGAGAAGGAGGCAAGCGAGAAATTATTATCGCTTTATTCCGAATTAGCTAAGTTATAGTCTTAATTTATCGAAGCGGCTAGGCGCCTTTTAAAGATTCGGAAAATTCGTCGGAAAGTAAAAGAGCGGGGTGCTAATTTATTTAGCCGGGGTATAAAAGAGTTAAACAAAAAGGATAATATCCTCCCTACCTTAAAAGGTTACGAGAATTATTTAATAAGCGACCTTTAGTATATAGGTATCCCTATAAACGTTAATTAGTCTTCTTTAAGTTTACCGGACTTCGGGAACTTAAGCCTTTTAATATCCTTTAAGGTTCTTACCGTTCGAACTTCTAAAGCTCCTTAGTAGTATTCGTTAAGTATTTCTTAAGCTTTTAAGTATTATTTTTTAATAAGTACTTTTTCTATTAAACGAGGTATTAAAAGCTTTATCCCTTTTTATTTTTATTAATAATTTTCTCGATTTAGTATTCGTATTAATCCGTCTCGACTTCTAGCTATGTATCGATATACATGTTTTTAAAGGCTAGTTCGAATAATAATATATAAAATATAAGATATATCCGTATTATTTTAAATAGCGATAATCGATAATTAGTTTTTGAAATAATTTTTACGATTTTAAATAATCCGATCTTTTTAAAGTCTAATTTATTACTAAATCGTTTAGTTTTAATATTATGTTATAAAAAGTAAACTTTTTTTCTTTTCTTAAAAATTAGTCTCTTTAACTTGGTTCGGTTAGCGTATTTCTTTATTTATTTTTAAAAAAAAATAAGGTCTTATTATAAAATAATTTAAAATTCTTTTAATTTCTTAACTTATATAGTTACGATTAGTACTAGCTCTCTTTTTAAAGGTTATTTAATAATCTCCGGGTCGTACTTATAATTCGTCCGAAATAATAAAATACGTATAGTTTCGTTATTTACGTTATTATATATAAATTACGTTATAAATAATAATTTTACCTAGTTATCTTATTTATAATTAACGTAGTATTATAAGTATTATTTTAAGGTCTAGTTTATTCGTTTAATTTATTTATTCGTTTATAGGTAGTAAGCCGTGAATAGTTTATACTTTACGCCTAGTTACGTTATAAGTAATTTTTAAAACTTAGTAATAAATAGCTTGTCTCGGTCGGAGATGATTATTTCTAGCAGTCCGTGCTAGTTAATAATAATTCGGAGAAATATATACGTAAGGTCGCTAGTATCGCTAAACTCCTTATACGGTAAAAAGTAAGTATACTTCGTAAACGTATCCGTAATTACTAGTATATTATCGTATTTAACCTTAGTTAGTAGTTTTATTAATAGGGGTAGCTTAATAATAAAGTTTAATATAATTATTTTTTATGTTTTATTTAGTAGTAATATAGGTTATAGCTCTTTATACGGTCGGTATTGCGCGGCTTTAGCCTTATTATAAAGGTTATATTTATTAATAACCTTTATAATTTAGTCCTTTAAACTTTCGTAATTAAATAGCCGTATAATTCGCTTTTATATTTTAAATACTCCTTGGTATCCGTGTGCGGGGTGTGAGTAAAATTCCTGGATGAATTCCTGCCGGTATGGTTCGGGAATAAGGATCTTGCCTTGGTAGTATATTAACCCGTTTCTTAATATTCCGTACGGTGGTTATAGGGTAGCTATGTCCATTTGTTCATAGTATTCTTTAAAACGTGCAACTTACTTATCGTTATACTAAACGTAATTAATTATATATAAGTATCGTAATAATATAAAGTTACTATCGTTATTATATATAAAAAATAGTTCGGGTTTTTAATAAAACTTCCTCTTAATAATTTAGTCGTCGGTTAAAGGTATCGGCCTTTTCGTTATCGCTATTTTTACGATATATAATAATAAAGTTAAATTTTAATAAGAATTTAAACTATTATATTTATTATTTATTTAACTTTTTTATAATAATAAACGTAGTTAAGTTTTTATAATTAATATAAACCTTTATTAGTTTTACCGTTCCGTTAAAATAATATCTCTATTTTTCGAAAGCTTTAATAATAATTATTAATTCTTTATTATAAATTTAATAGTTAAGTTCTAATTTTTTTAATTTTTTTAAAAAAATACGACGGGGTATAATTTCCCGTTATCGTTTCGCTAATTTAGTTAACTTTCGATCGTATAATTCGATACGTCGGTTTTAATTTCGAAGGGTTCCGTAGAATTTATTACGCGAAATATTAATTCGCTAATAATTCGATCTTTTATAGCTCGGAAAGCTTCTTTTTTTTATTAGTTTATTTGAATAATACGTCTTTTTTAGTTAGGTTTATTAGGGGTATCGCTAACCTGTTAAACCCGGGGATAAAAATCTAGTAATAATTAGCTAGTCTTAAGAAGGATTTAACTTTTATAACGCTTATAAGCGTCGGCCACTCCTTAACTATTACTACTTTGGAGGATTTTATTCGGATTTCTCTCGGGAATATAACGTATTTTATAAAGGTGACTTAAATCTAGTAAAATTCGTTTTTTTTAAGTTAATTAATAAATTAGCGTCTTATAGCTTTTAAAGTCTTAGCTTTACGTATTCCTTATATTATTTTTTATTTTCGAAGTAGATAAGGATATTATCGAGGTATATTATAATAAACTTATTAAGGTATTCCCGTAATACGTAATTAATTATAAATTAGAAATTAATTAGTACGTTAATTAAACTAAACGGTATAGCTTAATATTTAAAATATCTATACTTAATCTAAAATACGGTCTTTTATTCCTCTCCTTTTTTAATACGGATCAGGTTATATACGTTAGGGAGATCGAGTATTATAAAGATTTTAACGTATAGCAGCTTATCCCGTAAATTATTAATTAAAAGTAAGGGGTACCGGTTTTTAATAATAATTTCGTTAAGCTTTTTATAATCGATATATATATATTATTTAAGCTTCCCATTTTTACTCTTTTTTAAAATAAAGAAAATAAGGAATCCGGCTAGTGATATAGATGGTCGTATAACTCCTTTTTCGAGGTTCTCCGTAATATACTTTTTTAATACTGTTTTATACTTTTAATTAAACTTATATATAAGTATAAAAGATAGTTCTTTCCCTTTTTTAAAAGGTATTTCGTAATCTTATTATATATAAAACGGTAAACCTGTTTTTAATTTCTTATTAAAAAGGTTTATAAATTATTAATACTTTTTTAATATAGTTATTATAACGCTCGGCTTAAGTTTTTTAATAATAATATATATTTTAAGTATTTTAAGTTTATTAAAAGGTTATTTTTTAAACTATTATTTATTAATTAAAGCTCTTTTTAATATATCTTATTAAAATTAATTTATTTTTTAATTAATTTTAAAATTATTTATTTATAATTAAAATATTTTTAAAATTATATCGTATTTTATAACGTCCGTAATATTATACGTAATTCGTTTATAACGTTTTTTAATATTAATTAAAAAGTTCGCGATTTTTTTTATACTTTTTTATTATTATAAACTATAAATTCTTTATCGACGGTTTTAAATTAATATAGGGCGTTTTTTTTATTTAATTTAATTAAATTTTATTAATAATTCGTAATAATATATAGTTTTTTTACGTTTCGTTATTAAATAACGCTTTAATATAAACTCTTTTTACGTTTATTATTAATATAATATACTCGTAAAGGCCTTAGTTATTTAAAGTTTAATATAAAGACCGTTCTAGTCTCGCTTAATATCGTCCTTTTATAATCGGCGGTATTTATTTCCCGACCGATATAATTTTACGTAGGTAATAGTTTCTTACGATCGGTCCTGCTATCGTTACTATCTCCTTCTTTCTTTATAAGGCGCTTCCTAGTATATTAGGGGAGGTGTGTCGAATCTTCTTCCTATATGTAGTACTGGCCCTAATACCTAGGATTCTAGTTCGTCCGGGGATTCGAAGGTTTATTAAGTTCGCCGGGCTCTGTACGTATTTTAGAAGTATTAAGTATTTTACTTTAAGCGTTTATAAGCCCGCGATTTTTCTTAGGCGTGCTCGAGGTATCGATCTTCGAGGTACTTTTTTAATCCCGTCTTTTTAAGTAATATTATTATAGTTACTATAAATCTTTTTATATTAATAAATACGTTTAATATCCGTTTAAAATTATTATTTTAACTTTCCCGATTACGTAGTCCGGGTATAGTTATATAATAGCTCGTTTACTAATCCGTTAAGGAAACTATTCGTTCTCGAGTTTTTTCGCGAGGTGTTCTATATAAGCGTTATATACGTACGAAATCTATAAAAAAGTGAAGTATACTTTATTCGTAAGGGTAATACGGGGGCCGTTATTTATAATATAATTATTAATAACTTTTTAAATAAACCTAGCCGTAATAAGTATTTAGCGTAAGTATTTCGAGTCGGGGTAAGGTATACTTAAAATAGCTAGCTATTCGTTAATTTTTAAATCCTTTAGCTTAGCGATCTCGTTTATAAGCTCGTTTATAAGTATTCCGATTAATCGCTAAGGGTTATCGGTTTATTATTTTTATTTAATTATTTCTTTATTATTATTAAAGTCGTCGGCCTTTAAGGTATACGCGAGCGTAAGTTCTCGGCTGGTTATTACGAGGGCCTGGTCGTGGTTTCTCTTGCTTTCTAGGGCTTTTAAAAATTATTCGGTACTTTCTTTATCCGCTAAATATATATTATATTTATTATCGTAATAAGCTATTTAAGATAAGTTATCGTAAAGTATATTTAACGTATTACTAACGCTACTTCTTTTAATAACCGTTATAAGGGTAGCTTCACTTTTAATAGCGTTAACTTGTCGTCTTTTTAAAATACGCTAAAATATTTTTTTCGGTTTTTAATATTTTTTAATATAGTATCCTTTTTTTTAATAATTATAATAAATAATATTCTATTTTTTATTATTCTTATTATATTTAATAATATCGAGGTTTATAAGTTCGTTATAATGTTTATATATAGTAATTACTTTAATTTAAATATTAACCTATTAACGTAATCGTCTCGTATTAATTTTAGTTCGTTTATTTTACCGGGGTTATCCGCCTTACTTTTTACGGCGTCGTTTATATAAGCGCTTATCGAGCTTAATGATAAGATTTATATACATAAAAAAAGTAACCGGGGCGTTTAATTAACTAAGCTCGTTTTTAACCTCCTCTTTAAATCCTTAATAATATATTATAATTTTAATAACTTTAATATAATTTAAACGAGTTATAATATATTAGAACTTTACGGTATATATTATTACGAATCCTTTTTATTTAAAGTATTCGAGCTCCTTTTTAATTTATCGTTTCTCGTCGGGATCTTAGAAAAGTAATTTAAAAGCGTTTTCGAAGCTATCGTAATTATTAAAGATTTATTAAGTCTTAGCGCGGTATAATTTAATTTATTAATCGCGCTTTATACGTTTATTTAAATAGGGTTTAAACTATAAAAGGGCTTTTTTTTTTTAAAAAAAGAGGCCGTATAAATAACCTTCTAGGTTAGGTTTTTAAATGTTTTTTCGTAAAATCGTTAATAAGCTTTAACCTGGACGAGGAATCTTCGGAAGTTCCCGCTCGTTTTATTAAATAATACTAGTGCGTTAATTTTAACCCCTTTTTTAAGTACGACGGGGGTCTTAATAATATTAATAATAGTTTATAAGAGTTAGACCTTTTTATAAAGCTCGTTAATATCGTTTATCGTTTATTTAAAAACTACTTAAGCTCGGAGCGCGTCGCGCTTCTTCTCGAGCTTAGTATAGTAGTACTAATAATTAACGTTCGCTTATTAAAGCTATTTAAGTTACTTAATTAATTCGTTCGAGTTAATAAGGGTATCCTCCTTATTATTATTCTTAACCTTTATATCGGGGGCGGGTCGGGTAATATTTTTACCGTAACGAGGAGCGTTACTTCTTAAAGTAGATATATTCTTATAAGGTTATTATTCGAAGGTTTAAATAATAATTTATAAAAATAAAAGTAATTAAAATATAACGAACGTTATTAAAGGTTTAATAAAAACCTTAATAAAACTTATAAGGGTTTATATTAATAATACGAGAAAATATTTAAATATATAATAAATAATTACTTATTAATATAATAAATAATAACCGTAATTTAATTATAATTAAATATAAAATATAGAAATATTTATAATAAAATCCTTAAAATAATATATTTTATTAATAAATTAAAATTAATACTTAAATTAATTATTAAAATAAAAAAAGTTTATATAAAATATATAAGAAACGTTTATAATTATATATTTAATCCCTCCTTTATTAATTCTTTAAACTACGCTATAAATTAGTAATCCGCTTTAATTAGCTTACCGGGAGCGTCGTGATCCCGTAGCTCGTTACGTGACTCCCGTTAAGTGCTTATCCTCCCCATAATTTATCGTAAGGTCCTCGTGCCGGGCGCCCGTCGGTCGCGGAGTATAAATAAATTTATATTAGTATAGCTAATAGTCTTATCGGTACTAGTAATATCGTAACCTTATCGGGGCATCGTAGTTCCGTACCGGTGAATTATAGGTTTAGGCCGTATGATTAGGCTAGGTCGTAACACTCGTCCGTATTTAATTTTTGCTGTTACGATAGCACTTTTAAAAAAAAATAACTATTAAGAGCTTATTATAAAACCGATTACGATTAATATACTTTTTGTATTAAAAAAAGTACTTTATAATTTTATAGCTTTATTTATTTTTAAAATAATAAAAATAAAGTATAGCGGCGGTACGACCGTTAAAAGCGATATATTCTTAGAAAAAAGACCGCTCTTAAATCTTTTTAAATTTCGATTTTTTAACACGATTTAATATAATAAGCATATATTATAATAGAATTAAAGAGGAAAAAAAACTAATTAAATCTTAATATAAAAAATAACGAGGCATAATATTTATAACAATTAATCGCTTTAAAGATAAAGTAAATAAAGAGGGGGAAATAATATTATAACCTAGCTTAACTATACGATTTAAACCTACTTTCGGCACGGCTCTATAATGCCTCGAAATATATATAAGATTTAATATAAACTAGCCTTATTTAATTAACGCTTATAATTTATTAATAATAACGAACTTATTTATTAAAAACATGATAATAACTATTAAATAAAGAGTATAAAATAAAATAATAACGATAATACCGAGTAATTAAAATAAACTAAATAACTAAGTTTAAATAATTAAAACTAGATAAATAAGCTTAGATAAGTTAAATTATATAGACTAAACGAATAATTAACTTAGGTCACGTAGAAATAAAATAAAAGGATAATATATTTAAAAACGTTAAGAATAAACGGATTACGATAATTTAAGTGAGCTAATAAAAAGGATTACTAGTCGACGATATAACCTTAAAAAAACTAATAATAAAAAAAACAAGATATATAATAATAAATAATCTTTATATATTTTATATAAAAACTTTTTAGTTTAATAATTAATTTAAGTATTAATTTAATCTAGTAATAAAATAAATAACCTTAACGATTTTATTATATAAATCCTTTCGCTTAACTACTTTTATTATTACCTTATAAATCGAAAATACTATTACTTATTATATTAATGAGGGGTTTCCTTTATCGCACGTCTAGATACTTTTTCGTATTATAAATATAAACTTAAGTACGTTTTACTAGGTTTTTTTTAAACCCTAGATAACGTTCGTTGCACTATTTCGCTTATTAAATTTAAAGGATTTTATATCGCTTAAATTATTAAAATAATCAGTTTTTTTTAAAAAAAAAACTTAAGTATTATAAATATGAAGTTATTACGCGTTTAAGTTTAACTAAAATTAAGAAGTAATAAAAGTAAGTTATTTAATAATATAAACTACTTAATAATAAACTACTTTATATATAAAAATTAATTAATTAATTTAATATTATTTAAAAAGCTTTTTTATTTTAATTTTAATAATAAAATTAAAAGTTATTTTAAATAATAAAACGTGATAATTTTATATTTTATTAATATATAATAACTTATAATATTATATTAAGTTAATATAGTTTTATTTTAATTATTATATATATTAAATATATATTTAATATAACGTGGTTTATTATTAAATCGACTATATTATTAAATCGGCCACTCTTTTTTCCGATTTATGTAATTAAATTTTAACACGTAAAACTTTTATAATTATAATATCGATTTAATCGAAAAAAGATCGTATTGCTTTAATAATTTAAGCGACGCGAGAAGGTTTAAATCGAATTAATTAAAGAGCTGTTACGAAAGTGTACGACGTCCCCCGAGCTACTCTAGGCGACCGACTCCGCGGTATCGAACTTCGACGTAAAATTCGATATTTATAATATAAATTTAATTTAACTAAAAAAAGGTGCTTCGTAATTATATAATTAATTTAAATACTTAAGGGTTAATTTTTAATATTAACATTATAAGAGATATAGTTATTTTTTTTAAAGTTACGCGGCGGCGACCGCGTTAATAAATATTAGGTTAAACGCTTTATTAATCGTAACCCGGATTTTAAGACCCGAATAAACCGTCGATATAATTATTAGAGGGCTTTTTACAAAGATATAAGTGTTATTTCCGGCTAGTTCGCGCTAATTACGAATATTAAAACTAAATACGATATCTTAGATAAAAATATATAGAATTTTAACGAAATTAGTTTTATAATAAGCATAATTAAGTTAATATTCGTTATAATACGCGCTAATTATTATAAAAAAGCGAAGTTAGTTTAGTTTAATAATTAAAAATAGTTAATAATTATTAAATATATTAAATTTATAAAGTTAATATATTTCGCCGTTTTTAATTATTTAAAGCTAATATTATTTCGTAAATTAGTCTTGTAAATATGATTTATTAAACGATTAAGTAATTAAACCGACTTTTAATAGCTAAATTAATAACGAGACGAGCTTAAACTAGATTCGATATTTCGATAAGTATATTAAAACGTGGACGAAAAGCTTTTATCGTTTCTTAATTTTAAACGGTTACGAAAACTATATTTCGGCCGAATTCGAAAAATATTATAAAAATAACGGTATTATTACGCTTAATATACCTCTTTATTTTTTTATTTTTTTTAGCTTTTAAATATAATATTTTATTCGCCGTTAAAGCGTGTTTATTTGAAAGAAATCGAGCTATTTATTAAAGCTTCGATAAATTACATTACGAAGTTAAAACTTTTTATCGCTTTTAAAGCCGCGTATTTTATTATTTTTATAAAAAAAATATTAAATTTAAATTCAGCGCATTTAATTTAATACTTTATTATTTAAATAAAATAATTAATAAACTAAATATATATTTTTAAACGTTTATACTTAACTCGTCGCGCTTAGAGACAACTAGTACTTATAACTTTTAATCGTTATTTAACCTTTAATAAACGATTAAATATTTTACTTTTATTAAAAATAAAGTTTTTATTTATTAAAAAAGCTCCTTAATATTAGTTTTAAGTATTATAAATTATATAATAATATATAAAATAACCCTTATAAAGGATTAAATACGTATTTATAAGACGTTAATTTAATACTTTTTAAACGTCGAAGAGTTAAAAAATCGCGCGTTTAGCTTAGAGGAGCCCTTATTATATAGGAGTTTTAAGAGCTATAGAACGAGAAGGTAAAAGAGAAGCGTCTAGTAATTAATAAATGCGGAACGAGGGGTTCGTTAAAGCGGAGGGCGACCGGTAAAAGGCGCTGTGGTATCTGCGGCGAAATAGGTTATAATACGCGAGTATATAAAAAGGATATAAAATTAAGTAGCGAATTAAATAAAGAGTAATTTTAATTAATATAAGGTATTAAGGTTAAATTAATTTATATAAAAGTGGTAAAACGTAAAAAAAGTGGCCGACTTAATAATATAGCCGACTTAATAATAAACCACGTTATATAATATTTAAATAAAGTTATTGTATTATATTAAAGTTTTAAAAGATACTATAATTATTTTAAATAAAAAATTTAAAAAAAATAATATAAAAAGATTAAAAAGTAATTTTAATGAAATAAATTTAAGTATTAATTAATAAAAAATTAATTAATTTTAATATAAATTAAGTTTATGTTTAATTAATTATTAAAGTTTAATATAACGTTTATATTTTATATTAAACTATTTTATATTTAATTAACATTAAATTAAATATTAAAATAATTTAATATTATTTTATATATAAAGCGTAAAAAAATTAACGCATTAATTAATATAAATAATAAAGGGGTTAACTAATACCCTCGTTATTAAGACGGTCTGCGCTAAAAAGAGAGTACTCATAACAAGATGGATATCTAGAAAAGTCGGGAGGTACGGAGGGTAGCTTAAAACATATACGCTTGCCACGTGGAAAACTGTTTGTTCCTATCTGTTTTAATGCCTTTCTTCGCATTTCTAATATGATGGTGATGCTTCATAAGCAACGTCAGCACCATTGGCTGTTGCGCACGCCATTTGTTGATTCATGTTAAGAGGCCCGCTTCTCACCAACATTGAGTTGGGTGGCCACATAGCACAATACCTTGTCTTGTGATGCAACATATACCTGCCTACAGGAAGATGCGCATCAAACAGCTTCTGCGGCCATTGTTCGACGGGCAACGTGTTCGAAATTGAGCCAGACACAAAATAACCTTCATACCTCCATGTGGCTGGCACGTGGACTCTGTTCCTTTCCTTGCATCCCAAGGGGAGCCTCCAACGATGCTACCCACCCGACACGTTGCTCAGATCGCCCGCGGGGTTTGGAATATCTGTGTCAACGTACTATAATCTTCTTTGCCTCGTACCCCATGTTGAAGCAGTTTGCCTCCTTGTTCGTCGCTGTAGCCGAGACATCCTCGCCAATCTGCCACTGACCCACGGGTGTCCCAAAATGGCCCATAGGCAGTATGACTCGTCTCGGTGCTCTTGTTCAAAGTCCCAAAGTCCCATGCCGGTATCAGAGCACGTGTCATCTTGCTATCAAGTGCGACCCGGCTCGTGGATTGGGCTTCGCTGGTTGGAGGTTCCTGCCTCCAACTAGTCAGCAATTCTGTGCAATGGCGCTATCGTTACAGCATGCCTCTCAACATCCCTACTCCTTGCCAAGCCTTCTACGCATTCCACAGCTTCCATGCAGATATTACCCTCCACAAGCACCGTCTCTTGTTGAGGCGACCACCCGTCCATCTGATTTTTTCTGGCTCGTACAGTTCCGGCGGGCGTAAGCCTTTCAGCTTTTACGAAAGCAATAGCCTAAGGCCTGCAATCGTGACATAACTGCAGCGACCATGTGGCCTCCCGAACCATTAGGGATGTTCCTGTATCGAAAAGGGGCCAGGGTGAGAAACTCATGAGTATATGGCTCGGCTTGACCAAGCTTTGAGACATAAGTTCGGCTGGAACTTACTCTATAATTACAATCGTTGCAGTTCATTACCATCGTGTGTGGTATGGTACTGTTATGAGGTTTGTCAAGTAGATTTTGGCATTCAGGCCGGACATGCTGTGGCGTTAGTAGTCCATATTTCCCCCGAAGACTGTCTGTGACCGCGAACAACCCCAACTGTCCTCCACGCATCTCCGGACGGGAGCTAAGCAGGCCGGGAACTCCCTAACCTACATGCTTCTACGGACCGCCAAGCGGTACTTTTGTCTTGCCTAATCTCACAAATCAGATTACAGCAAGCCAGGGTGAATCAGATGGTGTATACTTTGTCCAAGGCTGTGCTACGAGATACCAGGCGCCGAGAAACTGGTTTGAGTCACCCTCGTCGCGTGGAATTGAGTGTTACCGGCCTGGGGAGCTCGTGGGTTCTGGGCCCAGGGTCTTCAAGGCCTTGCTCGGATATCACTTTATTGTCCCGAGAAGAACGCGCCGGGATAGTGCATCCTCAAGAACGGTCACCTGTTAGAACACATTTCTCGTTCTTACGAGATGCGATCCCCACCATCCCTCCTGACTGTAATTGGGTAGCTCCAGGGATGGACGGGCGGCAGCACCAGTTGGTAAGAAGGCGATGACGGCTTCCGAAGATTCCGCACTAGCTTTAGTCATTGTCAATATTGGATGTAAGCATCGAGTCACACGAAGAAGCATTTGAAATTGTATACTACAGTAACTGCAGAGTAGTAGTTCCCGCCTCCCCTTATTGATAGTGTTGTAGCATTTAGTGATGGTCCCGCGGGGTAAATTGTGGACGACGGGGATCATAACTGGGTTCCCTGCTTAAAGTAGCGTTTCTCCCGAATACCCGAACTCGACGGCTCGGTCCAACATTATGGCGCTTGCCCCGTGCCGTGCTTCTTCCGAGGGCTTTTTCTCTTAGTTGCTTGCAAGCAGACTACCTCGGGTGTGATTCGCCTGGGTCTCCCGCCACACCGGCGTGCTTCGCAATCATGCTGATGATTGATGTTTACTTGGCAGGTTGACAGGTTGCCAGTGAAGCACTGCAGCGATCTGTATGACCATGACATGTAGGTAGACAGTCACCGTGGGCCTGACTGTCACCTCGTACGACAGAACCTTGCCGACGGGTTTCTGTGAGAGGTAGCGGATTCAGGTGAGGAAAGACCTCAATGTCTTGAGCGATGCTTCGGCCGCAAGAGCAGGCAAAGTTTTGGATATCCTCCAATGCATCATTGTCAAGAGAATGTGTAGTTTGGCGAAGAAGAAGCTGGCCGGTCCTGGGGCCAGTCGACGGTCCTTGGATATAACACAACATCCCAACATCCAAACATCCCACTCAATTGTGCGCCTTCGAGTGCAATAATTGCATTATGTACCCTAAGCTTCGGGGAACACAAGCACAGCCTTCGGCCATTTTACGCACATTCTTTAGATGCAACACCATGTGACACTCTCTGCAATCATAAGGCACGAGTGCAGAGTGAGATACTGCGCATCTTGAGCAAATGAATCGCTGGCTTTCAGGGAGGGTGCTTATTACAAGAAAATAAGTTGTATCCACAGCTGTCGGCAGGCTAGGTTTGTATTGAGTAGGGGTACGACCTGAGGATTCTACCTGATCGGGGGCCGTGGCCTAACCCCCGCACCGCTACGATCTCCAGTCAGTCACCCCCGGCTCGTCTAAAGCTTGCCTCGTCAAGAAACGTGCCGCAAGCTAAGGCTATTTCACGGGGGAATCTATGATGCTTGATGATGGACAAGTGGACAACTACTACTAACAAACATCACCAAACAACGAACGGACAGCGATGGCACGACGGCCACACCGAATCGTAGGACCAAACTCCTTTTGCCTGTGCGGGAGATAGGGCTCTTCTAGCAATCTACAATGGCCAGCATGGCGGATATCCATGCAACAAGAACCTTGTAACTTTGATGAATGCCACTCCCTTGAAGCTCGATAATCCTACCTGGCTACGAAATCAATTGATTAATACCTACCTGCGAGGCCTGATATCCGGACTGTAACTACCGAGGTGAAGTACCTAAGCAGATGCAATGCACATCAACTGAATAAATCCGACATGGATGATGGACACTAAAACTCTTGATCATTGTAGGTAGGCCGAACCAATCATTTAATGGTGTGTGGTGGGTGTCCCTCAGGCAAGATGTTATATTATGTAAAACCCTTGGTACATGTAAAGTAGGCAAGCACTGAGAGAGTTGAGGCATGTAGGTACCTCCTTCCGCCTTGAGCACCACCCGTCCACCCCCCCCGTCCCTCCCCCCAACTCCAGGATAAGAAAATAACCTGGACTCCCTTCATTCGTAAATGTCGATCCTCCATTTCACTCCCGAATCCCGTCCTGCCAGACTGATCAAATACCCTACACTCGGTCGTGGGACTTTCTTCCACCTACTCTACACCTGCATCTGTACCTATTCTTGTTGTTCTTCTTCATTGTCCATTTTCTCTACACCTTCTTCGCAATTCTGTAAAGAGACGCCTATCCTATATTTGTATTCATGAACCTACATTGGCATGAATTACTTATAAGCATACAGTTCACATACCTACTTCATACCCAGGTTCGACTCCCATCCTCTCTCAACTTTACCTTTTGGCGCAGCGCGGTGGACCTGCGGGGAAACTTTCAATTCCATGAGAACCCTTGCGGCGGGCTTTTGTACTTTCACGCTTTAGTTCCCTTCAACCGGGTTCAATAGCCATTTGCCAATTGTTCTTCTGGGGCGTGCTTTCACATTGACTCAACATCCACATCATGAGTGACCTCGAAAAGAGCGAGGGCAAGGCAGCCTCCTCCCGACACGAGAGCGATGCTTCACCAGAAGCCGGCGTTTATCATCATGGATTACTCTATGACCCAGACACGCATCTGTCGCCTGAAGAAAGGGCAAAGATAGTAAGAATCCGAGACTGACTGAACTTGAGCCCGTCTGGCAAGTTGACTTACAAGGATACCAGGACCGCGCTCTGGTATGGCGCCTAGACTGGATTCTCATCCCCTGGGTAAGTGTGGAGCAACTGCACATTCCCTAATATGCCATTGGGCCACGGTCGGACGCTGACATGAACTTCACAGCTTTGCGTTCTGTACCTGCTGGCGTTCCTAGATCGAACAAACATAGGCAACGCCAAGATCGCGGGCCTATCCAAGGATCTGGGCCTCACTACACCATCTTACAACGCAACCTTGACCATCTTCTTCGTGTCCTACTCGGTGTTTGAACCGCTTACCAATGTCCTTCTCAAGAAGCTCCGGCCTTCCATTTTCATACCCATCATCATGTAAGCAGCTGGTGTTTGTCTCTTGCGGTGCTATGCTGACCCTCCTGATCTAGGGTCTTGTGGGGCTGTTCGATGCTGGGTATGGGCTTCGTCGACAACTGGTCTGGCCTTATGGCTGCCCGCTGGTTCCTTGGATTGACAGAAGCTGGCCTCTTCCCGGGAGTCAACTACTACCTGTCCTGTTGGTACAAGCGGTCTGAGTTTGGTGTTCGAGCCGTGAGTTACTCTAGCACATATGTCATAGGATTAGTCTTCTCACTCAACTATGCAGGCGATCTTCTTTTCTGCCGCTGCCATCTCTGGCTCCTTCGGTGGTCTTCTCGCCGCTGCCATTGAGAAGATGGATGGACTTGGTGGCAAGAAAGGCTGGGAGTGGATCTTCATCCTCGAAGGTCTCCTTACGGTTTGCTTTGGTGTTGCATCCTTTTGGATGGTTCACGACTTCCCCGACAATGCTAGATTCCTCAGCGACGATGATCGCGCGCGTGTTGTTCGACGACTCAAGATGGACCAGCAAGCCTCCGCCCAGCACGAGGACTGGAAGCCCACATACTTATGGGATGGGCTGAAGGACTGGAAGATGTGGCTTGGAATGGCCATCTATATGGGCTGCGACATGCCCTTGTATGCTTTCTCACTTTTCTTGCCCACAATTGTTTCCGAACTCGGGTGGAGCGGTCCTAATGGGGAGGACGTCGTCCGTGCTCAACTCATGAGTGTTCCGCCCTACGTGGCCGCCGCTATCCTCACCGTCATCATTGGATTCGTCGCCGACCGCACACGCCAGCGTGGCCTATGCAATATCGCTGTTAGTTCCATCGGTATTATTGGGTTTGCTATGATGGTCGGCTCCAACAGCGCCGCCGTCAAATACGCTGGTACTTTCCTTGGAGCGCTTGGCATCTACCCATGCATCTCCAATACCATCAGCTGGATGGCAAACAATATCGAGGGTGTCTATAAGCGAGGTGTTGTTCTCGGCTTCGTGATCGGCTGGGGGAACCTCAACGGGATCGTCAGCTCCAACATCTACTTCAACGCGCCTCGGTATGTGGAAGGACATGCTGTGATTATTGCCTACATGACCGTATTCCTCCTCGGTGGTAGTATTCTCATGACGACATTATTGCGCATCGAGAATAGGAAGCGTCGAGAGGGGAAGCGGGACTATCTGGTAGAAGGAAAGACGGAGCAGGAAATCGATGCACTTGGAGACCACCGCCCCGATTTCATGTACACGCTTTGAGGTGTCTGGTGGGCGTGGGAGGGTTCAGAGATCCGGGTGAGGTCGTATGCGGGAAGCTATTAGACTCCAAATCGTTGTATGTCTCTTTTGGTCTTCATGAGGAGCAAGGCTAAGATATATTCTGATGTGTAACTCTATCGCTCTCAAATCTTCCGGCTTAGCTACGTAGCCAGTCTACCACAGAAACACAGTACAGGGAGGAACGACGACCAATCTCGTAGGTAGATTCAATTGAGCTATATCGGATACCCCATTTACATTCCCTCTGTCAACCTGAATTTGCCACTTGCGACGGCTTGGTAAGTCATATGCCAAAACAGAGCGTTCATTTTCCAACCCCCAGCTGGGCCAGTTGGTCAACTAGTAAACATAGGCCCAGATGTTCATGATCCAGAATGCGATGATGTATATATCATGTATGCCCCAAGGACCCTCTTCTTACAAGGTCATGTCAGTCAGAACTTCGGTAAAGGAGGGTGGGAAAGACTTCATGTTGGTCAAATCATTGTTTGTTACATGATCTGGTCATTTGGATTCTTCCAAATAACAGTTTCACCCAAGGATGGGCGCATTCTTGGGAAGGTTTGGGATAGGGCAAAGGGGTTATCGTGATTATCTTAGCAAGTGCAAATCGCGTTGCGCCGTGCCACAAATCGGGTTACCGAAAACCGCCAAGCCTCCACCGTTTCTATCTGAGCCCAGTGGCATGTATATGCTTTTAAACTCTGGTAACCATCTGCTTCTTACCATAATAATATATGCGTCGAAAGGAAGACCGGCAAGAATACGAACACGTAATGCACATATTGACCAATCAGAATGCTGGGTGGCCCAACCTATGGTGATATGGGTGGTGTGATGGAACGACTGTCAAGTCCTATCACAATTAGAAATTGTTTTCTCGGATAAATAAAGTAGTTGTTTGCTTCTGCGATGCATAAATATGTAGCCTAACCTGCACGTGGCGAGCCCCCTTGCTGCAGGGGTCTCAAGGCGCTTACATGATTGATTGATAGTAACGTGCAATGCCTGGCATAATAAATATGTAATTCCAGAGATCTGGACCGATTAGGAGAAGAAGGCGTATAGTAAGGCGGCACCCGTACGCATCCAGATACGCCAAGCCAGGGGCGGGCTGCAAAGAACTCCTAGACGTGCCAGGTAAGCGGATACATCAATGTGTTTATTCTTAGGCAAAGGCTCCAGGTTGCAACGTATGAATCAACTGAGGATTCGGTGGACTTGGGACTACCAACAACTCCCCTCACATCAAGTAGAACAACCCTCTTTCCGCTGATTCCCCTGCGTGCCTCACATGCGGTTCTTGGAATCGGCTTCGAATTGGGCGTAGCATCTGTTCGTTCATTGCGGCTAGCCCCTGAATCACTCAATGGAGCAGGAAGAGGAAAGACAGGCAGCCAGCCGGTGAGACTTACGCATCCCCCATAAGACCTATTAGATGTTGGCCATCGAGTTCTGGCGGGGCTTTTTTTCTTCTTTAGTTTCGCTATTTCAAATAGTAATGTTATGTACACCTCCACCGAGGCACACCCCAGTGGGCAGAGGAGGAGGCATTTGTCGGCGGCTTCTTCATTTTGGATGCTGAGCGAGCCCGCGGCTCGGCCTCGGGCATCCGCGAGAAGTTGTGGGTGAGGCGGGGCGCCAAGGCCATGCCGGCGACGGCTAGGAAGGACGCGTCGCCGGCAGGCTCGGCCACGTCAACAGGTTAGCACACACATCTAAATGACACACTCTTGTCTCACGAGCACGTCTTGTGCCGTATAGCTCTCACGGTGATGTGAGAGTGGTAGTAGCAGTAGGGGGGTGGGAGTGCATTCATTACCTTTGTTCCGGCGGCAGCCCGTCGTGTGAGCAGGCTCCGCGTTCGTGGTGACAAGCTCGGCGGCAGCACGGAGGGCCTGGAAGGAGAGAATACGGAAGAAGCGCATGGTGAGGGACTTTTGAATTCTGACATCAAGCCTAGAATAGATTCAAATAGGCTTTTGCAAGCCAACTTGTGCGTGAGTGATAGACTCAAACTTGCTCTAGCTCTGATCTCTACCCAGGTCCCCCTACCCAGAACCGTTTACACCATTTGATCGGTCAACATAACCGTCATGACAAATTTACAGCTTCCACGTGCCTAACTTTGATCGGAGCTGTATGCTATAGTTCCATCACTGGCTACGTACGGTTGCCAGCCCGTCATTGATGTCTCAAAACGTGTCGGAAAGCAACTTAATGGCTGGCTGCTCTACTCGACACTCCGATGAGCACAATGTGGAAAAGCCCGCCTGTCGCGTTGAGAGATTTATTCTCCTGGGCTCTAAAACCATCTTGAAAGTCCCAAAATGTATTCGGGATTCTTCCGTCGTATGAGCATGATAAGTATCTATGAAGCTGAATAACACTATCGGTTTGCGACGGCAGCCTGTCTGGACTTGTTCCTGAGCGCATTGGGATCTGAAACAGAATGTCATGGGCAGGGGATGCGAAGTAAGGAGGTTTCCCTTGAGCCTCGTCGTGCATAGGAGCCCCATTCCTCGCAAACGTGGTCCGATAAGAGACTAGCATGGTGTGCCGCGCGAGAAGGCCTGATTGATCTGGATCAGGGGGTGCAGGCGGCGTTTGGTCTTGCGTCGTTGTCAATCTACGTACCGAAACTCGACTCTGTCCTCAAGACAAGTTTGTACGACCCGATGAGAGGTCAAATCCAGGTGGCAATCAACGAGTACCCCGATATGGGCATGATCAATGCTGTCGTTTGTTGCTGCTGATCAGCACCTACCTTGCTAGGATAGCAATGCAGTCACCCAAACGGTGTGGACACATACACGCAGCTGTGATAATGGATGGATGGATGCCTTAGGTAAGGTCGAGTATTCTTGGGTAGGTAGGTAGGCATACGATGTATGCAGGTAATATAACATGGCCTGGTAGGTAGAGCAGCGCTGCCAAGCTGGCAAACCACGGTTTGGACCAATGGCATGATGCGAAATTCTTCATGAGACGCTACAAACGGCAGTGTCTGAGCGCCAAACGGCCGAGCCAGGCCTGTTTGGACGTCGCCTTTCACCGTAAACCCCATGTCGGCATACTTTAAGTAGGCAAGTAAATATGTCGGAGTTGAAGACATAGGCGAATCTGACTGCGGACAAATCGTTGAGTCAGCCAAGTCGGTAAGGTCATTGGACTAAAGAAGGATCGTCGTGGTACTGAAGATTACGTCTCCAAACCCGGGCGCGTAGAGACCAGACATGTCATCTCTCGACCTCTTGCTTGGGGTAGAGAGCCTTATTAAAAGCAGACCGCTTCCCCGTGCCTCCAATTCCCGTCCCGTCGGTCTGCAACGTCCCATACTGACTTCAAGCAGCAAGCTCCCCGTCCCCCCACCCCTAGCAACGGCCCAGCTGATGACATACGCTAGGGAATGCATGGTGCGGCGACATATGGTTGGACCTGGCTACGTCGTACAAATCCGCAATACATGTCCAGGAAATGCCAGGACAGCTCATGATTGGAATGGAAATGCATTATCCAGGATGTCGTGTACATGTATTGTGGTAATTAGCAGTACCACGCAGCAACAGCAGCATCAGCAGGCAAGGAACGATTTGACCAATGAAATCTTTTCTCCAGAGGTGATGTGGCGTGCCTGATTTATTCCCCGCCCCCCTTTGCCCTTCTCACCCCTTTGCCTTGATTGATAGGTATGGACCGAATGGATGTGTCGGGTGTGTATCGGATGAAGCAAGGGGCCCTACCTGCGTGGTATTGGCATGGCAATCGCAAGCAGCATGCATTCTCAACCCAATTAATTCCCTTCTCTTTCAATCAATCGATGTAGACGCAAGATGTAGCTTTCCTCCGCAGATAGTAGGCAGCCATGACCCTCCCCCAGCTCATGTCAGCCATGCGTGGGGTCGGGGCGGGATGGGACGCGATGGGATGGACCAATCTTCGATGATTGCCACCAAGGGTCCTGGCAGATGCCATATGCTGACTTACATGCACTCGTCTTCCTTGTCATGTTATGAAGGTATGTAACGGCCAGGGTTGATTGATTGCTACAGGCAACCTACCACCTACTTTGGCATGACCTTTGGCATGACTTGCATCATTGGTGTCGGTTTCGTTTCGTTTGAATGGCCGGGGTAAAGACAGGTACCTCACCATTCGTACTGATGGTTGGCCATTCGGTTGTTTGCCTACGTCAGGTGGATGGATATCTCGGGACAAACGAAGAACGAGCACGGAAGAAGAGAAGTGCGAAATTGGGGTGGCCTGGGCGGTCCGATCGTGTTCAGCTCAGGTTGACGAGCCATTCGGGATTGGGGCATCCTGGGGCATCCAGTGTGAAGCTGCATACTTCGGATGCCACTGTCAGTGACTCGATAGATGCAAGATGCCACCCCATACGACGCTCCGGGTAGCAGACAGAAGAGCCCAACTAGCTTTTCCTGGGCAGTGACCAACCAGTATGGCACTGAAAATGCCAGACGCCCAGGTTGGCAGACAATTCCTCGCCCTCGCCCTCGGAGAAACAAAACCGGACATGTTTCCCTGCTCTCCTTGCTTCAATATGCATGTCACGACTCTTCGACCATGGTAGATTGCAGCCGTGTGTAACCAAAGGCAGACTCGAAGGGCTCTAAAGCGTTTGTACGGGGGCTCACCTCCAAACAACTTGATAGCATGCAGTCTCTGGGCGTCTCCTCTTTTCTGTCTCTCTCCTATATTGTCCCTTCCTGGCTCTGCAGGTCTGGGGTAAGGTAAGGACTTCGTGATTTATATCTAACCCAGACCAGGCGAAAAAGCGATGATGCGGCTGCTTGCCTTCTAAGCTTAATTGGATGTCTATTCCTTCGCTCGCCTCTATTGTCCTACAGACAGTGCCTACGATCCAATTCATAACCCCGACCTCTGTTTCACTCCTGCCTACCTATCATTGATGATTCCACGTCGGAGACACCTCAATCATCTTGCTTCATTCTCCCCATTCGCATTGTATGCCTACTTCTGGGCTGTATTGATATTTACCTGTACACATGGTAGCCTCCCAAGTCTGATCAACACTCACCTTCGATCCACCGTTCCTGTCCTGTTCTATTGCCGTGTGCGCTCATTTGTCCTCCGTGACACAACTCAATCTCCAGATATTGTCACTATACCACAGCAGGAGGATTCACAAGCCCGCTTTCTATGGTGGGTTCTCCCGACTAAAGACGTCGTCGACCCACGCTTCTCGGCTCGATGCCGATGCCGTTCAGCTTGAACAACCCATCAATGCTCTAATCTTGTAACCGTACCACCCAGATCTTTGGACCAGTATTCTACAAGAAAAGAAATTCGTTGACGGTTTCACACTCAATTGAGCTGGTCACTTGTCACCACCCAGCCAGCTCCACGAGTCTACCAACAACAGCATGAGCTCCTATGGCGATGCTATCATGGACAGCAGCGAACCAAACCACGACACTCCACTGTCAGAGACTGGGAGGCCATTCAGGGCTACAAGCCTGACACGAGAACAAGTGAATACCATTGTCGTCTTCGAGAGAGTCGGTGCCTCGCTCTCAGTTACCGGAGTTTTGCTCCTATTGATCGCCTTCGCCGCGTTCAAGCGCTTGCGCACTGTCCCGAACACCTTCATCACCTTCGCATCCTTCGCAAACTTGGGCGCCAGTATTGCCTGCCTTATCGGGTATGCAGGAATCGAGGCAGGTGCGGGCAGTGCGTTATGCCAGACCCAGGCCTTCATGTTTGAGATGTATGTCGCCGGCCCCCTTTGCACTTTCCTCCCTACCAGAATGAGATGCCCAGAAGAACGCACTTATGAGACATTACCGTCCTGCTAACGCGATTTTCTTTTCCCTCTCGCAGGTTCATGCAATCCGATCCATGGTGGTCATTCGCTATGGCCGTCAATGTCTATATGGTATTTTTCTTCGCTGCCAACCCCAACAGCTTTCTTGGGTACTGGTGGGCGTACTTTGGCATCTGCTACGGTATCCCTTTCATCCCAGCGGTATGGTTACTAGTAGCGCGCGGAGAAAACCGAGTCCAGGTGTACGGAAACGCAACGGTATGCGGGGACCGCTCTGAACCCCCAGATGACATGAGACTGACCTTGTCGCAGCTATGGTGTTGGATCGATAAGGATTGGAGCAACTTGCGCATATACACCTATTACCTCCCGATATGGGTATGCATTGTCTTATCTACCTGCATCTACATCGCAGTGGGATATTACGTGTTCAAACAGCGGAACCAGCTTCGCAATCTGTCGCTCAGTAACCCTGCTGGAGATGTGCCCGTACCCGGGATTCAGGGGAAAAGGTATGTTTCTCGGAATCAACGGCATCTCATATTTGAATGATATTCTTACCATGACATCCAGAAATTGTTCTCGAACGCTGCTACTATGGGTAGCATTGCGACAACCGAGGTGACCCAAACCAGTACAGTCCATCGACCAACCCCAATCAGCAGCGGGCAGTCTAGGTCTCCTACGGCCATAAACTGGTTTGATGGGCCTGCCGAGGACCGGGACCAAGCTCGACTGACTCTTACACCTGAGCAGTCTACATCGCACAATCCGTACCACACTGTCACACGGATTACGGCCGATCCCGCTCCCAGGAAATCGGTGTGGGCGCACTTGCGCAAGGCTTACACCCGCTGGTGCAGCAAGTTTAACAACATGGATCCCGTCAAGTTGGCCTATCTCCGGACGTCCTTTGTCTTTGCCATATCGGTGTTGGTCACTTGGACACCGAGCTCCATCAATCGCGTCCATGACCTGATCAACCCGAACGAGGTCAGCTTCGGCATCAACTTGGCGGCCGGCATCGTGCTCCCGCTACAGGGAGTCTGGAACTCGGTCATATTCTTCTCCACCAGCCTGACGGCGCTGAGAGAGGAGATCAGAGACTTGCGAGATCGAGTGAAGGGCCTCCCTCGCGGCCACCTTGCCGCCAGCGCCGTAAGGGACGAGCGCGAGCGCGAGCGGGCCGTCGAGCTGGAGCGTCGTGTCAACAGAGGACTCAGCAAGGACGACTCGGGCAGTGAAGTAACAGGCAGTACCATGCGAGTTCTCCGAGATACGTCCTTGACGAGTCTGTGACACGACTCGGATCGTTTGCTGTGGAAGCCCAGGAACATTGAGTCAGCGAGGGCGCTTGTACAAAAGAAAAGAAAAACGCTGGCGTGGGTACGCGACAGGAGTTTTTTGGGGTCGATTTTGCTGTTTTGAGTCACATGGATGGATATAACAACTGTTGGCTAGTTGGCCACGTCGGAGGGTATACCACTACAGGGAGGGTCGACCCAGCGTCGCCCGTTATGCGGATTATGGGCCGATGTTAATGTTACAGTAATACTGAAGGATAGAATACATGCAAGCTGTAGAGTAAGGTACAATAGGCAGTCAGATGGAGCCGCCTTTGATCAAAGCATAACGAGAAGAAGGTATCACACGAAAAGAACCTCCGCATTTGCCTTCCCCAGTGCCGTCGGGTGGATGCTGTAACCCCCAGAGTGCGGGGTTGGAGGGAAGTATCCACAGAGTGTGCATAGTGTTCGAGTTGCATGCCCGTCTTAGGGGAGGTTTAACTAGTCGTGTAAGATATAAGTCGTTCCATATATGTCGATTTGTGTTTGGGTCACTCATCGTAAATCTTCACTTGTGTCGTGAACACCCCAGCAGGTATTATAGATTGGAAACTAATCCCATTACTTACTTTAGTTCATCCTATCTTTTATTTCCCTGGACGTCAGCAAAACCGACGATGGGCGACAACAACCCCCAGCCCGGCGGCGCTGCCGATTCCACGGCCCGGCCGACGAAGAAGAAGCTGACAGCCGAGGACCTCTTCCCGCCGCACGTGCTGGCGCAGTACGATCCCAAGGCCGTCGAGCTCGTCCTGCTGGGCGCCAACTCGGACAAGCCCGCCCAGCACGAGGCACCCCTCCCGGAGATCCGCAAGAACCCCGCGCTCTACGCGCCGCCCTGGTGCACCAACACGACGGGCTACGAGAGGGTCGCGGACGACGCGGTCGCGTCCACCGACGGCCAGGCCCAGGTCCCGGTTAAGGTTTACCGTCCCGATCCGGCCAGGTGGGGAGACGGCCCTTACGGCGTTCATCTCAACTTTCATGGTGCGTACTTGACATGCCTTTCCTAAATCGGTCGGTCTAGATCTTTGTTTCTTCTTCTCTCTGCGACAATTTTGTTTTATCGGATCTTATGATCTCGTGTTTGTTGAGATGATTGAGCGGATCCATCAAGGAAGGCGTTGGGTGATAAACCTACAAGAGATAAACTAATAGAGGGCACACCTTCAAATGCAATAGGAGGCGGCCATGTGCTCGGCGACCTAACGTGTGACGCGCTCCTCTGTCTGAACATGAGAGATGGCGCCGGCGTTGTTGTGGTGGATGTGAATTATCGCCATTGCCCTGGTAAGTTCATCGGGCTCCGTGGCTGGGGTGGCGTACGACGTTTGCTAACTCGAAGAATCAAGAGGTTACTTGGGGCAAGGGCATAGAGGATGGATGGGCTGCCGTCCAATGGGTATGATTACCTGACAACCGGCCTAAAAGGGCATTTGGAGATTAAGCGACATTAGCACTAACATTAAGCCAAAGGTCCGGGACTCGGCACAAAAGTTGAACATCAATCCAGACTCGGTCTCGGTAGGGGGGATCTCTGCAGGCGCCACCATCAGCTTGGTGCTGCAGCATCTGGCGCGGGACGCCGGCGTGCCCCTGAAGCTGTGCATGGCGACGGTGCCGGCGACGGACAAGGGGCTGCTGTACGACGACCCGGCCGAGTCGCCGTACCCATCGTTCCGCGAGTTCGCCCACGGTCCCGTGCTGCCCTTCAAGCGCATCCGGCTCTTCGGCGGGTTCTGCTTCCCACGCGACCAGCTTCCCAAGCGCCTCGCCCTGATCCCCGAGTGGTGGACGTGTCCCATCAAGGCCGACAACTTCCGGGGGCTCTGCGACACCTTCCTTCGCACCGGCGCCGTCGACCCCCTCCGCGACGAGGGCGAGGCCTACGGCTTCAAGCTCGTCCAGGCCGGGAATGTCAAGGTCACGATGAAGCGGTATATCGGGTGCCCTCACATGTGGATGTATTGGAGCCCTATGCCCCAGAAGCACGAGTACGACCAGGATTCCATCCGGGCACTGAAGGATGCGCATGGTGTGAAATGAAGGGTTATTCAGCATATACCTAGGTATGAGGGGGGTGGAGGGGCGGGGGTCGTTTACTACTACTTGAACTCCAAGTTTTCCCGAAGGGAGTGGACGAGGAGCAAGAAATATGGGCTTCAGGGGGCGGACGCAGATGATTATTATCAACGATGCTAGCTCGTTCAATCGCCTTTATGCTGAATCCGCTTACTTGATTTCTGAACGGATTCGCATCTATACTATAATTCAAGTGCGCTCCAATGACCAGCTCAAAGATCCTCTGGCTCCATTCCCTTTTCTCAGCCACCTAATCCATATTGCGCCTTCGACGTGCGCTTGAAGACAGCCAAAACATCTTCTCGGCCATGCGCCAGCTCTTCTGCAGTCTTCCACATGGTGTCTTTGAGTTCAAGGTTGACACGGCCGCTAGCTAGGAGCTTCTCAATACAGCTGAGAATCCCGTTTTTCTCCGATGTGACAGCCAAGTGGAGAGGCGTGCTGCATGTTGAGTCATGGGCATTGACATCGGTACCTTGGTTGATGAGAACATACACGACTGCCTCGTGGCCCCAGACAGCTGCCAAATGAAGAGCTGTGGCTCCTTCCTTGGATTCATCGTCGAGCGCAGCTCCAGCAGCGACGATGCCGCGGACGACGTCGAGATGCCCTGCTTCCGCGGCAAGATGCAGAGCGGTGTATCCTCGCGATTCCTTGGCCGAGAGGCTGGCCTTATAGCCAACAAGTCTTCCGCAGGCCTCGAGGTCGTTGTATTCGGCGGCGTGATGCAGTGGCATCCAATCCTGGACATCTCTGGCGTCAAGTTCCGTTCCAAGACGAAGTGCAACCTCCAATGTCTCGATCGAATGAGACAGCACTGCTTGATGGAGAACGGTTTGCTTCGCATCATTCTTGGTGTTGAGAAACACCTTTTGCGAAGCAAGCATTGCCAGCATACTAGCATGGCCTTGCCGAGCAGCCACCATCAAGGGAGTGTTGCCAGACTGGTCGCGGCTGTCGAAGAAGAGCTTCTGTAGGCCTTTCTGAGCGGGAGGGAACTCCAGCAGGCAGCGGATTAAGGCAGCTATACAACAGTAAAGTGTCAGTCATTGCTCACCATAGAGCCAGCAAAGGCTTAGAGAAGGAAATGCATTGTATCTTACTACGGCACATCAGTGTACCGCACATTGCGCAATGGTGCCCAAGATGTTGCCCCATGGCATCTTCGACTCGGACGATTACTTCCGCCGTGGTAATCTTCTCTCTCTCTCTGCCAGCTGCTTCACGAGCGTGATCATGGGCAATACTTCACCATTGCTACCGTTCTGGAGCAGACGAGCCTTCTCTTCGTCAGCTACGTTGAAGTGGCCCATGGTGTTGGTTGGTCGAAGGGAAAGGGGGTCGGTGGCCAGGAGGCTTGCAACAACTGATAAGACAGCAAAAGCAATATACAAGCTTGGGTAGTTGCAAATGCTTGGTTGAGAAGAAAAGAAGAACAATATATCAGGAAGGATTGGTCGGTGATAATGGGTTGCTTTATATGATTGAGTATGCAATCAATGCAATGATCCTCCGTATTCACGTGAATACTACATCACTTCACGCTCGGTCAGAGGACCAAAGTGCACAATATTGAATATAACGCGGATCGGACGATGGGGAGTCTTGACAGGAACAGGATCCTAATGGCCAATTGCTTGCATGCGTAAATGTTCCAAAGTAAAACCATTAAATACTGAGGCTGACAGGACTTGACCAGAAAAGAAAGGGGCGCTTTGCTTGTAATCCCCTTTCCCTTGAGCATTGTCAACAATTGGTCAGAACATTTTCCTTTGATCGACTTCGCAGGGAGCTGATGTGTTCTTGCTGTACATCCATAGATCTATACATTCGTGTATTTACAATAGTACATAATAGCGTTATACAATCGGTCAACGCCATTCTACAGCCTGGATACATACAGACTAGCTTTCTCCAGCTCGCCCAGAATACCGTTTCCAGCGAGTGTCCATCTCTCACTGACAGTCTTCTCGTCTACTCTCAACCTCAAAACACCACTTGCAGCCCAGTACTCCATGAGTGACCGCGCCTCCAGCTTGGAAATGCTCTTCACATCAAACACCTTGACGCCCTTCAAAGCCTCAAACACGCGTTCATCGTACTTGGCGTAAAAGGCGTCCCGCTCCGGAAGGGGCAGCCCAGCCTGATCGGCAACAGCCTGCTCAAGTGCCTTCTCCACGGACTTATTCTTGAGCCAGTTGCCCTTTGTCATCACACCAACGATGGCTGCACCGTTGGGGAAGTGCGTCTTGCCACCCAGAGCCTCCACAAACAGCCTGATAAGAGCAAAATCGTGGCAGTGGATTAGGTTGAAAGTCGGGCTGCGGTAGTCGCTAATCCGCATAATGTGGCTCAGACCGTCTAGGGTGAACATAATGGGTGGCCGGCCGGGCTGGAGCAGTTCCTGCCACAACGCTTTGAAGATGGGCCAGGCGAACTCGGGTTCCTTGGTGGCGTTCGCAAGAGAAGCGAGAGACGAGTTGCGGGAAACGGATACGGGAAGATGGATGTGCTCCAACTTCACAATCTCCTTGGAGAGAATCTCCTCGTTGGCAGAACGAATAGCCTGCATAAGCTTGAGGATGTAAGAGGGGTGCGAGAACTGTTCCGGAGTCGTTCGCGGTATAAGCGAGTATTCGGTGCGTGCTTCAGCCAGATCTTGGGCTGACTCCAGTGTCAGTATGCGTCAAATGGCAGAGGAAAGGGTCACTAACCTTCGGGGATGTTGATAACAACCATCTTGTTCATGAAACCCGCAGCCATGGTCTGCAGACCCAACATACTCTTTCCAACACTGCGCTCGCCTTCGATGACGGCCCTTACGGTCTCCTTATTCCCAACCCGTTTAGTCAAATCCCCTAAAAAGTCGACCGTGTCTTTCCTGATGAGCATATGCGGGCTTCTGAATAGTCCCCAGTTCTGAGTGGGCTTGAATGCCTCAACAGTCCTGAGCTGATCAACTAGACCTGTTGGTAGGCTGACCATCTGGCCGACGGCAGCGGGATCAACCAGTTTCTGGGTTTCTAATTCAGGCAAGCCCTCGACCTTGAGGGCATTGTCATTGCTCAGCTGTATGCGCTTACGGAAGGCCTTTCGTTCACCAGGTCCTGGGGGTTTTGCTCTTTCGCCTCTTGGCTTCTTCTTCTTTCCCAACACAAGTTTCCTTCCGGTGCGGACATGGCCTTTCAAGGAAAAGCTTTTGTCATCCTTGGCTTTGGCTTTGGGATTGCCCTTGGCTCTAGAGAGGAGCGCAGCCGAGGTCGTGAAAGTGGCTAGCGAGGTGGGAGCTTTAAAGGATGACAGTGAAGATGGGGCCAGAAGCCGTTGTGTAGACGGGCGCCCAAGGCAGCGCCAGCAATTCGCCGTCGCCATTGTGTCGTCGTGACTTGAACGCCGTCGTTGCGACTTTACGAAAATCCGAGCTTGATCTTTCAATCAATTGAGCTTAGGTCGATCCAACCCCAGTCCCAAAATTCTGGGAGCTCATTGGAGACTGCCCAGACTGGACAGGTGCAGCAACCGGGCTGTATCGGTACCGGAAGAATGGGGCTTCCGGCGCAAAGCGTAAAGAGCAATTAGGTACATTGATTGGAAGGTACATAGCATAGCTTATCGGCCGACTATCAGCACGCGCTAGGCTTATCATATCAGCTGTAGTGGGACAGAAGGTTCCAACTTACAAAATTTCCGGGATCGCAAAGTTGAGGCGCCCCGGTGTTGAAGATCTCGTAAGAACAGTGCTGCGTGCAACTTCAATCTACATCATCAACAACCTGTCCGCCATGGCCGCCACAAAACCCAAGTTGGACATCAGTGTCGACAAGCCGACACCTTATACCTTCGATCTCGGTCTCCTCCTTGCAAATGACCCCAACCCTCTACCACCTTCCACTTCGTCCGGAGATCTCGAGGAACGCCTCGCAGCGACCGCGCGAGATGGCGCTCAAGCCTTGAGTATGTGCCAAATCCATTTCCTTCTTCATCTGGCTCGATTACAGCAGACTCGGCTTGCGCGCCTCTTTACTGACCCAGAATTTCCCAGTCAACCAAATGCTCACCACCCTCCCATTATCATCTACACCAGCCGGTGTGCTGCTCTCGTTACCACCGGTTTCCACTCCCTTGCCGAGAGAGAAGCCGCTTCCGGCGCAGAAGGAGAAGACCAAGTGGCAGCAGTTCGCCGAGCGCAAGGGCATCAAGCCCAAGACTCGCGAGCAAAGGCGCGAAAAGAGCCGAACCTTCAACGAAGACAAGGGCGAATGGGAGAAGACATGGGGCTACAAGGGCAAGCGCAAGGAGGGAGTGGTGCCAGACGACTGGGTTGTCGAGGTCAACGAGAAGTCGGAGAGGGAAGCAGAGGACAAGCAGAAGCAGAAGAAGAAGAGAAAGGCTTAGTGTGCCCCTGTGGGTTCTGGCGATGTTCTCTGAAGCTGTTGCTTTCGCCTATTGTTGCGTTTCGTCGTTACTTTACGTATTCATCGCCCTCCAGGGCTGGCGTTCTGGGACTGCATTGAGGGCGTTGGGTTCACCAGGATGGAAAATTGAAACATCAAAGATGACAAACCCTCTGTCAAACTTATTCATTCAAAGCGCATCTTCATCATATGGTGTTTGTCTGCTTGGTGATATTGAATGCACTACTCGATTGTTTATGCAGTGTACCTACATACTTTACCTATGCGCTGTATAACAATAGTCAAGATGTTCAGCCCTCAGATACGGACTATACTAAAACAGATATACTGAAATATAAATAACAAAACTCACAATATAAGTATGTACAACTAATTGCACGTCTGACAGATCCAAGCAGTTATCCCTGGTCGATGACCAAGCCCAAAGGCTTTGATTCGATATGCCGAACGAGAACTGCTGGAATAGGTACTTTTGTTCAGACTGCCAGTACCTACCGGGGATGCAGTAAGAATCCCGTTAGCGCAAGTGGCAAGTGGGTGTTCGCATGTTCGTTTACTCAAGGAGCCTAGTAGTAGCAACGTCACTCCCCGGTGGATTAGTGGGGGTTCACTGGCAGACACGTGCTGCAACAGACGGCTTGAATTGGCCAATGGCTCTGGAAGCCCTGCAACGACCCAAGCAGAGAGCTCCGTCACAGTGGGGAAAACTCGATGGTTGCTGCTGGACTACCACGGCCGCGCGCAGACAGAAGCTTGTCTTTTGTTGATGCACCTCACTCGGCTTCCTTGCCTATTTGCTGTCCAACCCATCGTGGAATCTTTTCCATCTCGTAACTGCTAAAGCCCTCTTCGCCTTTGCCGTTGCCAGTGTGAGATTCAGAGAACGAAAGGGGGGAACATCTTGGATATTCGCGCACGCTCGTGGGCTATCCCGTTGAGCTTTCCAATCAGGTTGTTTTCCAAGCCTCAGACAAGAGACAGCTATAGTAAGTATAGCCCACATACGCCTACACGAGTTTGCCTCTGTCCCATTCTATCAAGGCTCGCCCTGGGCCCATATCTGAGCGCGGACACTTCTTGTTAGTCGGTTGCTAAGCCAGCCAATGTGTTTTTGCAAGTCGGGAGCCACCTACCTTCGTCATTCGTTGTTGGGTTTTCTTTCCTCCTTCTACTGTACTGCCGATCCATGTCGGCCCAGTTGCTACATCTGCCACAAATGTCTCTTCCTACTTACTACCTACATGTATGATCTCCCATGCTGATTATAGAAGACCTCCAAACCCAGAAGAAATCTTGGATCTCTACCCGCCACGGTCTCCATCCTAATTGGCGCGCCAAGCCAGGCCTTGTCGTCATGAAGTTCGGAGAACAGCTTCGCACGAGTGTCATCTCGGAATACCAATGGTACTACGTCAATTACGATGATTTGAAAGAACAACTTAAGAAGGCGTCCGGCGCCCCGATAGAAGACGACTCCGCCGCCGGCCCCTCGGAGCCATCCAAGAAAAAGCAGAAAGCACCGAAGCAGGAGTGGACGGAGAATGACGAGGCAAGGTTTCTCCAGAGACTCGATGAGGAGCTCGAGAAAGTCTACAACAAAACCCAGGTCAAGACCTCCGAGATTCAGCGCCGTATAATGTGGGAAGAGAAGGAGGTCGACAGCCTGGTCAAGAGAATGCACGATCGCGGTCCGAATGAGCAAGGTCCTGCCGAGGAAGAGTTCGTCGCGCGGGAGGAGTTTATCAGCGACATCATTGCCGATGTTCACGATCTCGCCAAGTTCGTACAGATCAACTACACAGCATTCTATAAGATCATTAAGAAGCACGATGTGAGTCTACCGCTTCCCTGTCTTCGTGGGATTACCGAGCTCTGGCTAACAACTCCATCTATCTAGAAAATGACTGGATGGTACCTCAAGCCTGTGTGGGATACGAGGCTCAAGTCAAAGCCCTTCTACCGCGAGGACTACGATCGCGATGTTGTCAAGCTCTCGAAGATGTACGACAACGTTCGCACCAGAGGCAATCCCGTTAAGGGCGACAGTGCTGCCGGCGGCAGTCAGGCCAGTTTCGTTCGCCAGACGACCAAATATTGGGTCCATCCGGATAATGTCACTGAGTTGAAGCTTATCATCTTGAAGCATCTTCCGGTTCTTGTTTTCAACGCCAAGAAAGAGTTTGAGCAGGCCGACTCAGCCATCACTTCTATTTACTACGACAACCCAGAGAAATGGGATCTCTACGAAGGTCGACTGAAGAAGACCGAAGGCGCTGAGGCCATTCGACTGCGATGGTATGGCGGTATGCAGAACGACCAGATCTTCGTGGAAAGAAAGACGCATCGTGAAGACTGGACCGGAGAGCAGTCCGTCAAAGCCCGTTTTAATGTGAAGGAGAAGAACGCGAACTCGTATCTGCGAGGAGACCTTCTACCGGCTGCTCTGTTCGAGAAGGCCCGTAAAGAGGGCAAGAAGCCGGAGAAGCAGATCGCCGAAGAAGAGCGTTTGGCACAGGAGGTGCAATACTCTGTTCTGAAAAAAGGATATAAGCCAGTCTGCAGATCGTTCTATAACCGGACTGCCTTCCAGCTCCCGGCTGACGCCCGAGTGCGTATCTCATTGGACACGGAGCTTTCAATGGTCCGAGAAGATAATCTGGACGGTGTGGCTCGATCCGGCAAAAACTGGAGGCGAACGGACATTGGCATTGATTATCCCTTCTCTCAACTTCCAGCCAAGGATATTGTCAGGTTCCCTTACGCTGTCCTGGAAGTGAAGCTGCAGACGCAGCACGGACAAGAACCTCCGGAATGGGTGCGGGAATTGATTGCGAGCCACCTCGTGGAGGCTGTACCCAAGTTCTCCAAGTTCATTCATGGATGCGCATCCTTGTTCCCCGATCGTATCAAGCTCTTGCCTTACTGGATGCCTCAGATGGACGTTGACATCCGCAAACCAGCTAGCAAGGATTTTGGCATCCGCCGGCCTAATCATTCCTCTGCCAGCGGTACAACATCAGATGCCGACGATGATGATTATGATTCAGATGACGAGGAAGCTGGGCACAACGGCGCACCCGGCGATCAAGCAGATGGAGAGCCAAGCACGAGAGACCAGGCTGTCGCTGTTGCTGTTGCTGATCTCGAGGATCAGACGGTAGGCCACGCAACTGCAGATGCGGACTATTCCCTGTACGATTCAGAAGACGAGGACTCGGATCTAGATGATGCTCTTGAGGAGTCGAGGAGAGTTGGCGGCTGGACGTACTACTCGGCTCTTGGAAAGAAGTATGCAAGAGCTGTAGGCCACGGCACCTGGACAGTACTCAAGACTATTGTCCCGCACCCTCAAGGAACCACGGTGCCGGTCAGCAACCGCCAACAGATGTTCTTTGGTGACCAAGTTGTATCGACGAAGAAGCTGAAAGCACCAAAGGGAAAGAAGATCTACGTGCCAGTCAGAGTAGAGCCCAAGGTGTATTTCGCCGCGGAGAGAACATTCCTCGGATGGGTAAGTACACACAAGTTTCTGATGATCCCCGGGCAGGACGAGACTAACAAGACGGGCTAGCTTGAATTTTCGATTTATATCGGCACCATCGCCGTCACGTTGCTGAACTTCGGCACGAAGCCTAGCCTCGTTTCCTTCATCGTGGCTGGCGTCTTCACGCTCCTTGCCATTCTCGCTCTTTGCTACTCTGTGGCCATCTATCTGTATAGAAGTGGTGCCATCCGAGAGCGAAAGGCGGCCAAGTTTTACGACAAGTGGGGGCCGAGTGTTCTCTGCGTGTCCTTGTTCATTGCCGTGGGTTTGAACTTTGTATTTGAGGGCAGGGAAAGAGAGATGTGGTAAGCGGTTTCGAGGCTGCCTGCTTGTATCGTTATTTTAAACAGCCATGAGATTGGACTAGGGAGCATTTGTTACAGAATAAGGGGCTGAGCGTCTGTTGACCACTCGGATACTTCTTGTTGTACACTACCTCCGCAGCAGTTATTGAAAACCCTGTATATAGCGACATCTGCTTTAGGCTGTATATTAATCGAAGCGCTCTGTTTTGAACCCTTCTCGCTCCAGTTTTGGCATAGGGAATGACCGCTATACGAGTGCGGCAGGAAGGCAGGGGCCCTCTGCCCCTAGATAGGTTTCCCCAAGGATGTTGTGTTGTGCTAAGAGTCCACGCCGCAAGCTAACATGCTGACAGGCTGAGTAAGTAGGGACTTTATGAAGGCGGGGACGACGCAAGGGAGGGGTTGCGGACGGGCCGCTCTAGATGTCTTGGGCCATGTCTCGGAGAGTTGGGAGTTGTTCCAGTCAGTAGATTAACCAGATAATCGGAACTGTGACGCTCTGGATGAAATGTTGTTGGGGCTGGCTAGTCATCATCTACTTAAGGTTGGATCAGATCTTGAGTCGTATGGCGTGTGCTTGTTAGTTGGTTGGCCTTACATATAAGTTAAGCATGTGTGGGGATCATCCAACGACTACTTGTTTATTAGGTCCTGCCGTCCCTGACCCGGGTCCCTCCTCTTCCTCTTCCTCCTCCCTTTTGGCATACTCGAACGAATCGACTTGACTGTTCGACAACAGAAATAGAGAAAAGTCTGGTCCTTTGGTTGCATAGTGATTGCATAGTAAAATCTGTCGGTGAAATTGCTGTATTTGCCCTTGAATACCGAGGCAATCCAAAAAAAAAAACCCCTCTCAACAATGGCCGCAGCAGCAGTCATCAACACCCCGTTCGGGCACTCGCTCCCGCCCGAGGGCCCGCATACCGTCACCATGCACGCCCCCGGCTGGACGACAGCCCTCAGGTTCCGTGACGGCGATCTGACCATCATTAACCAGCTGAAATCCATCTATCCTCGCTTCTTCCCCCTTTGGTCCCGCCGCCCAGGTATCAACCACGTCCTCCCCAACCCGCCAAGGCAAGCCACTGACAATGCCTCCTCTTCCTCCCTAGCTCACCGCCGAGACATCCAGGAGGATCGGGCTGAAGGAAGGCCATGCTCTAGTCGCTTTCCTCACCCCCGATGTCTGGGCCTCGAATCGGGAACATGCCGTCTCAGAGTAAGCGACTCTCAGTCTTTTCTTCGTCTTGTATTTGATCGTAACTCTTAATTTATATGCAATGCATCCATCCATTGTCTGATCTCCGGTCTTGTAGATGGAGGAAGGATAAGAGGCTCAAGGAAGAGGACATGAAGTACCACGTGGTCGAGATCGCTGGCCTGAGGCTCTATGCGGTCGAGTTCCCCATGTCCAAGATGGTATGTACTTATGCACCTGGCTTCCCTACCGCTGGATTTCTTCGCCATCGCCACTGCGACCTAAAGACCATACCCTCTGTCTTTTTGATTTACTGAAACCCCCGGGTGCTGTAGATGGGCGCCATCTTTATGTGGCAACATGCAGGCTTGATCTTCAGCACACGTTTAGCTGAGCACCTGCTCCCTCAAGCCGATACTTTGGTGTACCTAGGGGAGTTCCAAAACGAACTGGGCGTCCCAACCCCGACGTACCTGCCAGAAGTGGAAAGCCATGAACTTCTTCGCAAGCGTATCTCTGGGCTCTTGATGCGCGCTTGTGTGGAAGATCCAAAGCAGCCCGTCGAACCCGAAGACGTCTACCTCTATCAGACGGGCATGGCCGCCATCGTCCGCTTTCACGAAATTGCGATCAAGGGTGCGGCCATTCCCGGTCGTCGTCTTCGGAGCCGTCTTCCACAGCACCTGGCATTATTTCGAAGAAGAGCCGGTGAGCATGAAGCACTACGGTCACTGCGACGACAATGACTTGAACGAGTTTGAGGAGTACCTAGAGGGAGGTGGGAAGTGCAGCTATGTGTTCACGGAGTTTCCTTCCAACCCTATTTTAGTGAGCGTAGATTTGGTTAGGCTACGGAAACTTGTAAGTAACCCCTGCCGCCCAGAACGACTACTAGGAGACTGGCGATGGGGCCATGCTAATACCAAGCGTGCAGGCTGAGAAACATGGCTTCTACATAGTGGTCGACGAGACCGTGGCTAGCTTTTGTAACGTCGATGTCCTCCCAGTCGCCGATGCCATCATCACCTCCCTCACCAAGTCCTTTTCGGGCTACGCCGATGTCATGGCCGGCTCCGTGGCCCTGAACCCGGCTGCCTCCAGCTACAGAGACCTCAAGCCCCGCTTCACCGAGGCTTTCCGCAACGAGCTATTCGCGGCCGACGCGAGCCACCTCTTCAAGAACAGCGACGACTACCTCCCCCGCTCCATCATCCTCAACCGCAACGCCGCCGCCATGGCCGCCTACCTCCAGACGCAGGCCGAGGACCCCAAAGTGCCTCTGACCAAGGTGCTCTACCCGCCCTACGCCTCGAGCGTCGCGAACCTGCAGCCGTTTCTCCGCAAGTCGACGCCCGACTTCCCGGAGCCGGGGTACGGCTGCCTGTTCTCGGTCGAGTTCGAGACGGCCGAGCAGACCATGGCGTTCTACGACAACCTTGCCTTCCACCAGGGGCCCCATCTCGGTGCGCACATGACGCTCGCGATGCCGTACAACGCCATGGTCCTGGGCCGTGCCGATCCGGAGTACCACGCCTCCTACGGGTTGAGCCCCAACCAGATCCGCTTCAGCGCCGGGCTGAGGACGAGGCGTCCCTGGTCGCGGTATGCCAGAAGGCGATCACGGCGCTTATGGAGGCCGGGGTCCAGGTCAAGGAGGGTGGCGATCTGACGAGTGAGATGATTACAGGGGCGGCTGGCGTGGAGGCTGTGGTAGCTGGCGAGGAGGTTAAGACGGGATTGGATCTTATGGGCGGCGGCGGTGTTTAGCATGTCTTTTGCTTGTTTCGTTCCTTCACTACTAGAGTATGTTTGAGGGATCTTGGAGACAGAGAAAAGATACTTGTTGATTTCAATAGAGCAAGCGCGCTGAACAACATCTGCCCTCGATAGTACTTTTCTGCTTTTTGGATAATTCGACTGCGTCCTCTTCAGTCAAAGACGTTCTTGTAAAATTCCCCGTTCTGTGCGAGAGTCCTTCCCATCTTTAAGCTGTCGTACGTCAGTCAGGCTTTTGGTGAGATTGACAAAGCTGAAGAGAAAGTAGCATCCTACGGCAACCTCATATTGTCTAATCTTCTCTTGAAGGTATCTAACACCGTTCTGGCTACGGCACTGTTTCCGATCTAGATTAAGCTAGAGTAACCAAGATACTTTATCAAATGTCGCTGTGCCTTCGTTCCCTCGCCTCTATTCTGGCCTGTCTTTCTTCCCCTGATGGTCATCTGTGTCTCCATGACCCTTTGACTTGGACAATAACTTTCTTGGCTGGACATCTGCCTCCAGGAGTTCACATCTCTACCCAGTGAAACGAGCGATCCACTGTTAGCTCCCCGTGATCGTAGTCAAATAGCGTGAAGTGGCATTTCGCAGTCAATGTACTCCCTTTTCTCTTTTCCTTTCATTTCGACACCAATCTACATCAGATGAGGCCTTTGTGATACTTAACCAGGGCGTCGCATAGTCATCAAAATTGCATGTTTTGAAGGCTAATAACTGTGGTGAGCATCTTGTGGTCTCGAAAAACTCTTTACAGTAATAAAGCTGAAGTCTCTTCACGCCCAAGCAGTCTGGCAATGACCAACCGCGTTGCCGCGCAACGAGTACAATAAGGAGGGGGGCATCACGAGGAACATTTCCGTGCTTTCCTTTTGTGACTCATTCGTAGTTGTGAAGCCGTCCCTTGACGCGTCGGTTCTCATGTCCAAGTATGTAGTTACTCCCTCGTGCCGGGTTGCCAATATTCATTTCCTGCTTCTTGACCAAGCAAGTATTCTCTCTCTGGTAACGGCTGCATCATACGAGTGTCGTAGGTGAAAGGATAGGCCAGTTACAGAGGGAAAACCCCGTGTGCTCCCTGAACGGTATACAAGCTTGTTTCGTCGGAATGCTGGCCGGAGCATGGTCGCCATCACTCGCCTCTATTTTCGACGCCATCCAAGCCACTGCTCGTTGGAGCTGGGGTAGCCCTTTCCCATCGCAACTGCCTCCTTCTCTTGATGGCCTGCAGACTCAACGCCGGCTCTTCGTAACGCGGTGTGCAGATTCACTGTCGCCCCTGCGTCAACGGTATACAATCTTGCCCTGTCTATATTCAATACGGCATTCAGGCTCAACCCTCACCTTTTTCCCTTCATGAGATAAAGAGTCAACATCACCTAAGAACTGGCAGCGACGTGCTCATCGCGATTCCCTCTCTATTCCGTCCAAACACTGACACCGGTGTTTTCATCGCAACTTATCTCTATTCCGTCGCATCCTCCCTTGTTTCTTGTTTTCATTCACCGCGATCGCTAACACCGTCGTCGTCTTCATCGCGACTGCCTTGCCTTTTGTTCCTTGTTCGTCCGAACACTGGCTACTTCGACTTCATCGCGACTACTTCTCCCCTCGTCAGTTCTTCCGTCTGAGCATTAGCACTGTCGCCTTCGTCGCAACTACATCTCATCTCGTTGTTCTTCCGTCTGAATAACTGGAAACTCCCCCGTCGCGACACGCTCCTCTCCTCTTTCTCTGGCTTGGCCTTCACTGGCTGCTCGAGACCCAACCGACCTGGCCAACTGTCTTGAGATTCACTCAGCTTTTCACAGTAGCATCGATTCAAGGCTGTCATCACCTGCTGCTCCAGCCGCTTCGAGCAATTTTCTCAACTTCGACCACTTCGAAGTTCAAAGCATTGGACTTCAAGTGGTAGCTTCTGGAACCCGACATCTGAAAGGCGTTGCCAAGAACAAACTTCCCGTGAGTACCATCCTTTATGTTGAGTATTTTTTGGTTTCCATTCTCGCTCGAAGAATAGTTGTCTTATCCCGTCACGGTCTCATCCCGTCACGGTGGTACCTGGTTGAGGCGGTATAAAGCGGTAACGGTATACCGTCACCGCGTTATACCGTTCCTGCTCCTTCATACTTACCACATGTCGCTCCTGCTTCTTTACATTTAGTTCATACCGTTCCTGTTTCCTTGCACTCGGTAGATATCGTTCCTGCTTCTTACACTCGATGCACATCGATCCTGCTTTCTTACACTCGGTATATGCAAATCGCGACTACCTTGAAACCAGAGGGAAGCTTGAAGACAAGATGTGCAATGTTCCTTTTCATGTCTGATCTCTATGAACAATATCTAACCTCGTAGTCGAATGGGACTAATAAGCATAATTCTAGATCTACAGTTACCCCGGATTTCGCGCCCAATCGGGAAAGACATCTCCGCTATTATTCGGTATACACTGTCGTCAACTCCCTATACAACCAGCCAACCAACCAAAGTCTTGCCCAACCTTAATTTCCCGACCAATAGAATCTCACCCGAGAACACAAGAAGATATACATCGATACCTCAACAAGATGTGCATCATTGAGTACGTAGGTTACTCGTGCGGGCACAGCTCCGTACCGGTGCTTCGCTTGTGCCCCATGACCACCCACGCGCTCAGCAACCCAGTCTGCAAGGACCCGAGCCACCGGCCCACCATGGTTGGTGACATGTGCCCGGCCTGCAGCCGCGTCATACACTCGAGATGGGTCGATATCGTCATGTTCGAGCACCAGTGGATGCATAAGCGAGGCACATGTGGCTGCCCGACCAAGTTCCCGTCGCTCTTGCACCCTCGGACTATGGGGGCCGACTCCAACAGAGAAGCCGATCAATACACTGGCCAGACGACTCTGCGAGGTATCTCGGATCGGATAGGTGAGGCCATAAGTAAGAAGTTAGAATCGGGTGATGGCACTGCAGCTACCAGCTATGAAGACAATGTAGGCTCAGCCACTGCCACTGCTTTTGTAGATCGACCCTCCGTAGGCGGGCCATCACGCCCCGGTAGAGGCAATGGCAAGAAGAAAACCCACAAGCCTGTGAAGCAGAAGGGCAAGGGCAAAGGCAAAGGCTGGATCCGCAAGCAACATTATAAGAACAACAACCCTGAGCTCGGCCGCCATGCCATGATGGCCACGCATCATGATGCGACAACGACCCTCCTCCCGCGCCTCGCTACACTAAGCAGCGATGACGAGGTCGTCGAGACATTCCAGTTGCCGTCGTTGGAGTCATCATCGACGACGGACGGAATTCACAGCGCGAGCGACGGCCCGCCGCTGCAGCAGCAACAGCAGGGGCAGCAGGTCAACGTGCGTCTCGCAAGCCAGTTCGCCGCCGAGTGGATCCCGGACCACGCCGAGCGGCACCGGACCGGGGCCTGCAGCTGCCATGTTCGGTTTGAGCGGTACCAGCCCTACGAGGTGACAGAGGCCGAGTACTACTTCGGGCGTGCCGACTCGCAGGGGTCCAGCATCAGCTACCTGGACCATATGACAGCGGGCATGGAGGCTCTCGGCTTCAGCGAGCCGGGCGGCTGCGGCGGCAACTCCTCCGATTCTGGTGGCGGTTCCACTGCCATTATCCCAACGACTACTACTATTCAAGATGTCGAGGGCACGGAGGGGCTGTTCTTCCACTTCTCGTCTCCTTCGCCGCAGATGACGATGAGCAGTAGCGGCGATACTGGTTACGGCAGCATGGGCTTTAGCCCAGACTTTACGACTCTGAACACAGCAGCAGTCTACGACAACACCACCGACTTCGCGACCGCACCTCCATTCGGCCCTGATACCGGCAACTTCGACAGTATGCCCATGAACAACTCCTCTTCTTATATGGCAGCCCAGGACGACTACAACACTTGCGCCTACAACTGCAGCTACACCACCCCGGCCCAGACCCCGCCTGCAACGCCCATCACAGCAACCCCTCGCTCCCCCATTCTCTATTCCTACCCGCCCGAGCAAGCCCTTCGCCCGATGGACATCGCCCACTGGCGCGTGATCGAAGCCTCGCCGGACCCGGCCCGCTCCTGGGCCGTCGAGTCGCGAAACCGACCCGAGGATTTCGGCTTCCGCAGCGTCGACGAGGCGGCCCGGGTCCTGGCCCAGACGCCCGCGCAGGCCCCGATCCGGTCGCGGCTGGCGGCCCCCGTCGCGGCGGCCGACCACCTGCCCAACACCCTCTACTACCAGCACTTCGACGCCGACGACCCCTCGACCTACCCCATCGTCGCCCTCCCCCTGGGCGCCGGCCCCGAGGGCGGTCCCGAGTACAGCCACTCGCCGCGCTGGGACGTCTGCCACCTCGCCCGGCCCCGGCCCCGCAGGTCTCGCTCTCTGGATGGTCGTACTTGAGCGCGTCGTCTCCCTCGCTCAAACCCAACCGACTACCCCTGAACTGCTGCCGGAAGCATCATGATTAGTCATGATAGAGAGAACAGGAAACCTCAGGTAAGATACCAAACATCCGCACATTAAAACCAGGGGCTAACGCTGTAGGCAGAAAATTTCGTCAAAAAAAGAAAAAACTCTGAAGGACCTTTGTACTATATACGGGGCGGAAAGACGCCTCTATGCCAATGCCATGGATTCTCCTATGGCCTATGGTACACATGAAGGTGGTTTGGTCCGCAGCTTTCCCCTTCGTCTTGACTCGTATCACGAGTCTCAGCTTTTTGCTGTACTATCAACTCCCCTGTCTCTACCGATCGACCTCGCCTGTGAATGGTGTTAGTATGAATTTTTCCCCTTTGTTCTGCTTGAGTCGATTACTTACCAAACACTAGATCCATCGTTCCGATTACGGCAACAGCGTCGGCCAAGAGATGGCCTCTTGAGACGTGATCAAAACCACCCAGATGGGCGAAACCAGGCGCGCGAATGTGGCATCGGTAAGGACGCTCGCTTCCGTCACTCACGACATAGACACCCATCTCACCCTTCGGGGCCTCGATTGCTGAGTAAGTCTCACCTGGCGGGACAGAGTAACCCTTGGTGTAAAGCAAGAAGTGGTGAATGAGAGCCTCCATGTTCTCCTTCATGGCGGCACGAGGTGGCGGCGAAACCTTGTAGTCCTCGACTCGGACGGGACCGGCAGGCATCTTGTTCAGGCACTGATGAATGATTCGCAGGGACTGGCGGAACTCTTCCATACGGCACAGATATCGGTCGTAGCAGTCACCGTTGACACCCACCGGAACATCGAACTCTACTTGATCGTACGCATCGTAGGGCTGGCTCTTTCGGATATCCCAAGGGACACCAGAGCCTCGAAGCATGACACCGGTGAAGGAAAGGTTCAGAGCCTCAGCGGCGGTAACAACACCAACACCCTGCAGACGGTTGATCCAGATTCTGTTGTCCGTCAACATCTCCTCGGTCTCGTCGATTCGGTCACCGAATTGGGTGGCCCATTGGTAGATGTCGTCCAGGAGACCCACGGGGATATCCTGGTGGACACCACCAGGTCGGACGTAGGCGGCGTGGAGGCGAGCTCCCGAGACACGCTCGTAGAATTCCTGGAAGGAAGAGTGGTGATCAGCGCGATGCTCTCCTAGCAATTGTATTTCTTGGCACATATGGCGTCTGCATTTTACTTGATAGTTCTCATTCACGTCCATAGCAAATGCAACATCGTTTTCTCCTTACCATAAGCTTCTCTCTCTCCTCGAACCCCCACAAGAACGGCGTGAGGGCACCGACATCCATGGCGTGCGAGAGGACGGACATGAGGTGGTTCAGAACTCGGGTGATCTCGCCAAACAGGGTGCGGATGAACTTGGCTCGCTCGGGGATTTCGACGTTGAGCAGCTTCTCGACAGCCAGCGAGAAGCACTGTTCGTTGGTCATCATGGAGACGTAGTCGAGACGGTCGAAGTAGGGCAGGGCCTGTAGATAGGTCTTGTACTCGATCAACTTCTCGGTACCTCGGTGAAGCAGTCCGACGTGGGGGTCGGCTCGGACAATCTCCTCTCCGCTCAATTCGAGGATGAGCCGCAAGACACCGTGGGCGGCGGGATGCTGGGGACCGAAGTTGACGGTGTAGTGGCGGATCTTGCGCTCCTCGACGGTACCCTCGCTGGACTTCTGGTAGGTGCGGCCATCGGTACCCTCGACGTGCTTGACGCCGTAGGGGTCGGACCAGTCGTTGCTGACGGGCTGGATGGTGGTGCGGTCGGTGGAAGCCTCGCTGGCGCGGCGGAGGACGGAGTGGGAAAAGGGTCGTACGGAAGAGACGGACATCGGCCTGGAGGGCATTGCGAGCTGCAGGCGCCTGGCGCCGCAACTGGCGATCCTGCGAAATGCCGCCATTTGCGATGGTTGAATGGCAATTGGCCTTTGATGTCTGGGGGAATGCTCGCTTCCTCTGTGGCGACGATTGGGTGTAGTTCTACCGGCTAACTAGCTGTTGTGCTCGTCATGGAGTTCGGCGAGCGGTTTTTCCGGGATTGACCAATGAGAGCGCCAGCATTTCCATTCACATCCACCTCCCCGGGCCAGTGGGGCCTCACTCATGATGGTACATCCCTACTGCAATTCAAAGTTCACATGTTCTTGGGACTCCCTGTTTCAACTTTACTACCTAATCCATTGTCCATTGGTGTCATCTTGGTGTAGGCCCAGTCCATACCTTCTCTTTACATCCTCGATACCGGTAAGACTAGAAGTGATGATGATGGTCTTTGGGTCAGTTCCTGCCAAGACGGTGGTGAACTCACTACTTCCACAGCACTGCCCTGTTCTTAGTGAACAAAGCCACTCTCGAATCTCATCTCCGGAGGTAGTCCCCTGACGATAAAATGCAGCGCTTCTCAGTTTCCAGTATCGTACTCAATTAAATTCTGAAACTACATACCTACTTAAGTACTCTACACACATACAGAATGGGCCTCAGAAAGACACTCGAGAAGAAGCTAGGACGGACCCGTGAGCGCCGGGGCTCGAACACAGCACAGGGTGAAGACACCACAAGCAAAGAAGGAAACTGCACTCCGGAGCCATCAGCATCATCATCTGGGTCATCGTCACCACCATCTGAAATCCCCGCCATCTCCTTTTCAGACGAGAGCTTAGCAGAACCCACGACAACGGGGAAACGCAAGCCATCCGACGCCCGTCGGTCAGGCATTGCACCAAGGCCCCGGCTAAATAGCGATGTGATGGGCAAGCGGAAACCCCAAGACACTGCCGCCTTGGTAGCTTCGCGGCCGCGCGCCAATAGCTACCAGACGCCGACCAGCAAGAGGGAGGGCGAGCCTAGCCCGGCGGATTACCTCTACTTCGGACCTAAAGAGGAAGGAGGAGCGTCGTCTTCAAATGCTGGCGGATCTGCACCAACCGGTGATGCGGCGAACAGGACTCGTCCACGCCAGACACCCTCTGCAAGCGGCGGTAGCCATACTGCACAGACAAGCCGCACGGACGATAGCGGTTTTCTCAAAACGGGCGTGGCCGGCGCACGACAGCAGATGGGCTACCAGAATCTGACGTATGGCGGGTCGTTACAGTACGACTATTCTGGGACACAAGCACCGTACTAATGGGAAGCGATTTTGGTTTCTTGACTGGTGTATTTCAGAGTACCATCCAGCAGCCAGTCGGGAAGGACAGCAACATCCAACTGTTCGAATAAGTGAAAAGAGCACCCCCTAAGGGCATCAGTTAAACCAATTCAAACTACTTTTTGGCGGCAACAACATGCGTCATGGTTAATCTGAGCGTTATGTCGTTCTATGTCATTCTTCAGGGGCTTGTTAGGATGCTTTATAGAACACTCATATCCAGCGCACCTGGTTTACTTCTTTTGCCCTGCATGCTTTCAGCCACATACCAACGCCTATGCCCAAATCGTGGTTATGAGAAAACAACCGCCCCTGTCTTCTAAATGGTATCTCTAAAACATCCCGCTCATGTGAAACGAAGGAAGAACTTGAATGACAGCGCGGGGAAAGCCGGGTCTGTCACCGCAATCTCCTGCTTCTCCTCCAGACCTAGCCCCTCCCGCAATGTCTTCTCGAGATTCGGCCGTGTCTGCTCCTCCAAACTTTTGGGGAATCGCATATACAGTGTTTTGCTATCAGTTCTGATAGATGGCTTTTTAAGCTGCGCACTGGCATTGGTGGCCAACGAATCGACCAGTTCCTGTAGAGTCCACCTTGGGTCAACTTCCAAAGGCTTTGACAAGGATCCGCAAACCGCACAGTCCTCCTTCTTCTCGTACTTGAATGTGTTGGTGTAGATGGCTTCATCGCCGTGGTAGGACATGTAATTATCCTCGAATCCCAGAGCTGGCGCAGCCGCTGTGGCGATCTTGAGGGCCTCATTGCAGCAGCTCGCCGCAATGATGGCGTTGGTTGATGCAATGGCAGGAATGATGCTCTTCACCACGCCTTGTGTTAGCGAGTAAGTGACACCAGGGATCTTGAACTCCTCAGCTCGGGAAAGAGCCTTCTGGTAAAGCCAGGTGATGTGCTCCGGATCGTCCTTGTCGAGACTAGGGAATGGCTTTTCTTGTTCCCATGCAATGATATGGGCCCACTCGATGCAATGCTCTGGCTGTCGCGGAATTGTGGCGAGGGTGCAGAGAGGAACGGCAGTGCGTGGCGCGTACAGGTCCAGCTGGCACTCTATGCAAGGGGTCATGGTAGGGAATACCACACGAGTCTGTCCCTTGAAGCCTTCGGTGCCGCCGTCGATCATGGGTTTCAGCGAGTCTGGGTTGTCTTCGTCCACCATGTTGACTAATGTCGCATTCATCCAGCGCCGTGCTTCGATGCTGTCCAGGCCACATACGACCATCTGGAACTGCATGTAAAAGTCCTCGTCAAAATCTTGAATCCGGCAGTTGTGCGGCGTAATCTTGACTCCCTGAACCCTTCGCTCGACGAAGGCAGCAGCTACCTCGGCCTTGGACCTCCCGACATCTGCCTTTCGAAACAAGAATTGGCGGTTCAGGTTGGATATGTCGATCGTGTCTATCGGCGGCAGAACAAAGGTTAGTACACAGCAGCCAGACGCGCAAGCAAGGACCACTTGCCCATATCGATTACATGTATGTTCTTGAAGCCGGAAAGCGCCAGGTTCTTGAGGATTTCGCAGCCCAGACCTCCGGCCCCGATGACGAGAATGGTAGATTTTCCGAGGGTATCTAGCATATCCGGGGTGACTTCTTCATCGTCATTAGGAGGGTTGAAGGGACCCTTGGTCTTTCGAATGTGGTCGAGATACTGCCATCGCGCGATACCATCTTCGGGGCTGACAGCCATCTTGGCGAAATGGTCGATGAGTTGTGCTGTCTGTTGCTGAATACAAGGGGGGACGGCGCTTTGGAGCTCCAGCTGTTAAGCTCAGGGCCCTTCGGTACTGCAGCTGGGAGGTAACGTCAGAAACTGAGGGTTATCGACGATAAGGATGTTGGGGGGAGGTGGTAGAGTTGAAGTGGGATGGATGGGCGGGGTAATTAAGTACAAGCTCTAGGCTGCTCTAGCTGCCTAATCAATTGAGTTACAGGGGGTGGCAAGTGGTTCAGCACCTGAGGTACCTAGAGCACTTACCAAAGATGCATTATGTAATATCTGGTGCAGCAACTTCGACCTCAAGACTCAACTCCGGTGGGCTCAAGGTGTGATGGGTACATATGCCTTTACAAAGTCAACTCGGATTTCAGTTTCTCTTTTATCAGTAGGTTGTTGATATTGGATAAACCTAACAAGAGTGAGGCTGCTGCCGGTGCAGACCATGGTATCTGGTGAGCATGGAGGAACTTCTCACTCCCATCAGCCAGACTTACCGGTCTTCCAACCAAGCTCGTGATCTTCTCAGCCTTTCAAAAACAGCCAAATCTCCGGCTGCAACCCATCCGGATTTCAAAGGCTCCACCCCTAAGGAAGCCTTGGAGGCTTTGAAAGGCCAACCTGGATACGATGATCTCCTGCAAATCCTCAAATGGCTGCGAGATGGGACAAGAGGCACGCACCGCTTTGACATCCAAAAACCTAACCCTCAAAGTGCGCAGATCGTTCACGTCCTGGTGACCGAAATTGTGCCTAATTACTGGACTTTGCTAAAGGAGTCTTCTTCAAGCCAGAAGAAGTCGCAGCCTGTCGATTTACTCCTTGCCAATTTACAGAGCATCAGCGGTCTCAAGGCAGCCCTAACTTATATGCGAGCTTTGTTGCAGGAAGCCAGAAAGGACCCCAAGGGTCTCAACCACTCACCGGCAACCCCGAACCTTGCTTCTGCATTGGAACTTGTAGCTTGTATATTGAAGCACAACTCCAACATTCAGGGCATATGGCAAGCCGTGAGCTCAACCGAAGACAATGCGGGCAAGATTCGTGCCTTGAGTCAGGACTTCGTCTCCTTGATCGCAGGAGGAAAGGCTGTCTCGTTAGCTGCGGAAGCCGAAGATGTATTACACCAAGCAGATATGCTTGAGGAATCGAGCTGGGTCGCGAATTCAAAGCTATACGCCGAATGGCTAGGAAAGAACCTGGTAGACTGGACTCGATCTAGCCCATCGGCTGGCGATCTTAGGATTTGTGCAGATCTCACAGGTCGTGGCTTGAAGCTAGGACACTCCGGTCAGTCTCGTGCTATTGTAGCAATGGTTCCTTGGACTGACGGAGATAATAGATTTGATGACCAAAATTCTATTTACTGGCCTTGTACTGCATGATGAACCGCAACCGACGACGTTCGAAAAGCTGCTCGACTTGCTGTCTTCGGCCGATCAACGAAAGGTGCTCCTCATAGTTCTCAAGCTGTTGTCGAGCGAGTACCTCTCCTCCGTCAATTTAGATGGAGCGATAAAGGACTATCCGACTATATGGGCTGCTGCTTCTGTACTCCAGTCTGTCATAGGAGCTAGTAACGTACGAAAAGCACAGCTCGTATCATGGCTAACAGGCGCGACCGGGGCTGGGCTGGGTGAAACGTGCGGAATCAGGCGAGCAGCACTGGCAGTTCTCGTCGATGACAAGGAGGCCATGTTCTCGGTTCTTGAAAGCAGCCTTGGGCTCCTTGGTGATCAACTCTACATAAAGCATTCACCAATGTTACAACAAGAAGGTCAGTTGGTCCCCCACAATGGTGTCTGTCGCGCACATACTTACACCTTGAACACAGCGCATGCCCAGGTTCTTCTGCTCAGTGCAGGTTACGTTCACCGGAAATCGCCAATCAAGCTAAACGTCCTACTTCGCTCAAGTAATTTTCTGAACACCATCTCGAATAGGATAGGCGCCTCCCAAGAGAGGGCCAAGTTTTTGGGCATGGTTGTTGGAGAAGCGCTCTCTGGGCTTATACACAATGAGGACAAGAGACTCAACTTCCACATGGACATGACCAACACGGAAGAAGGGAAGTGGTATAAGTCACTTGTCAGTATTGCAGACAAGGTTGGCCCAATCAGCCCCTTAAAGTCACAAGAGATGCCGAAGGGGAAGCCTGCAGCTCCGAAGCCAATAAAGGAGACACCTAGATCAGCCCCGAAACCAGCACGGTCCATGCCGCAATCAGGGTTTATCATTGAGGAAATCGAGGATGAAGACGAGACAGCCGAAGAGGAAGATGATGATCTGGTGGCATATGCCAAACCAGATTCAGACGAAGAAGACGAGGATGACGATCCTACCCTGATCAACCGCAACAAGCCTAAGGCTCCAGTATACATCAGAGACCTTATCGCATATCTGCGAGACACCGAGAACTACGATCGGCAAAAGCTTGCTCTTACTACAGCACCAGTTTTGATCCGGCGTAAAGCCAACCATGGCACGGAATTCAGCACTCACGCCGAGGAGCTAGCAACCCTTCTCGTCGGCCTCGAAGATAAGTATGAGCTGGACGACTTCCACAGTCTTCGAACTCAAGGTATGATATCCATCATTGTCGCACAGCCGCAAAAGATGGCTCGTTGGTTCGCCAAGACTTTCTTCGATGGCGACTATTCACTTTCTCAGCGTGCTTCAGTGCTCATTGTCCTGGGCATTAGCGGTCGAGAAATCGCAGGATTCGAGACGTCTGAATATTCCGATGTAGCTTCATTCCCATCCAAAAAGCTTCCAGCCAAAGTCGAGAAATATTACGAGCCCTCAGACCCAGCAAATCGGTATATATTAGGTCCAGCGAGCCTCAAGGCTCTCCCTCATAACGCTCTGGACACCATCTCGCAGACCCTCTCGCAAGCTTTTCTTGCTCCCCTCGCTGCTGAAGCTGCCGATGCCGCTACGGGTCCCGACGTCCTGAAATTGTCATCCTTCACATCCCGCCTCCGGCAGCAGCAGTCATCCTCCTCAGCCGCCCCCACCTCTGTCTCTTGCCCCAAGACCCGCGGCGTCCGCGCCATCCCCAACACCACCGCGAACCTCCTCGCGACCTCGTTCTTCTTCCCGCTGACCTCGCGCTTCCAAGCGGCCCTGCACTCGGCCTCGGCGACGAAGCGCGGCATCCTCTTCGAGCCCTCGCTCCTGACCCTGTACCTCAAGACGCTGGCCCTGCTCCTGCACGCCGCGGGGCCCAGCACCCTCGCGCTCCCGCAGATGACGGCCGAGTTCTGGGACCTGCTGCTGGGCGTCCGTACCCACTGCGTCGGCGAGGTCGGGGTCTCCGGCGCCGTCCTGTTCGGGCTCATGGCCCTGCTCGACGTCAACGAGAACGACACGCGCGGGCTCTGCCAGCACCACGGCCACGAGGTCGTCGAGAGCGTCGAGTGGGTCAGCGGCGTCTTCGACCGCACCCGCGGCGGCGACCAGGGCGGTAACGGCGAGGAGAACCAGGTCAAGATGATGGCGGCCGGTGTGCTGATCCGGTTGCGGGAGATGGTCGAGAAGTACCGTGCGTTGTTGATGGGCGATATGATTGGATTCGCATAAGTATAGCCGGCACGTAATCTACTGCACCTTTTCTTTCTGTCATGTGAGCTTAGTTACGTGTCAGCAGTTTCGTATTAGCAAGTGTCATATCACGAAGAAATACGGTTGCCAGTACACTGCAACTATCGTCATGCAGGGGGGAATAGATCCTCGATTCGTTGCTACTCATTCGTTGTTCATTGGAACGCATTTTCCACGTTCTACTAGGGACGGGTTTTATCAAGCTATATCATGAAACTTCCATCTCCCACTTCAATGCATAGTTTCCTCCTCCTTATCATTCCAGGGTATTGCTCTCTTGTTCCAAAACGCCATTCCCGCCAGACAACCGCTGCCCAGCACGTCTCGGCTCCATCGTCCCGACTTGGTTCCCGATCAGGGTCAGGTGCTCGCTAAGGCTGCCGATCAGCCGCCTCATCTCGTCCGTCACGTCGCCCGCCGCGGCCCGGGCCTCCATGACGCTCGCGGACGGCGGCGCGACGTACGACGGCATCTGGAGATCCATGAACGCCGAGGGTCCGCCGCCCCCGCCATTGCTGTGGCGGACGCTCATGTTGTCGTCGCGGCTGGTGCTCCCCTGCATCATGTACTCGGACTCGCTGTCGTTGACGTACGTATGGCTGCCGTCCGAGGGCATGTGGCCGTTGTGCTGCAGCCGGACGGTCTGGTCGCCGCTGCTGATCGAGGCCATGTCGGGCACGTCGGCCGCGAGCTTGGCCGCGACCGCCGTGGCGTACTCCGAGTCGTCCGAGACGTAGATGGATGGCTCCCTAGTACCCATGGAGAGAGGCGCATAGACAGAGGTGTGCCGTTCGAGCTCGAAAGGGTTGGCCAAGCCGCCCATATCTGATCCAGCGATGGAAGGGACATCGGAGTTGGCAGTCGAAGGACGGGTTAGTTCCGGCATGCTATTGTCGACCAGGCCTTCGTCCAGGTCGATGAGACTAGATACAGACATGCGGTCGTTGGTGGAGCGGGGAACCTGTAGTTCGTATCCTTGTGAGGGAAGACCAGCCGGTTCGGTAGATTGATGCAGAAGAGGCGGACGTGAGACCATATCATCGTCGAGGTCGTCGTTGAAGGGAAAATGAGACACCTCAGGGTTAGCAGAGGCAGGAGGAATAGTCGTGGGCCACTGCCAGGCTTGCGTATGTCTTGCACTATTTGTTTGCTCCGGATCACTTAACGGAGCTCGATCGTACTGTGAATCTGTATTGCTGGCCCCTGAAAATGACCAGCTATGGTCCATGGATTGCCGAGGTCCGTTACGTGGTACTGGTCCAGCCTTAATGGTATCCATGTCCATGAAACTGGAGAGGTCAGCTCCCCCCAGGGAGGCATCTAGGTCGATTAATGATTCGCGCAAAGTAGCATGCAGCGAATCATCTCTAAGAGGCAAATCGGATACCGGTACGGGTGGAAGAGGAGGTGGCGGGGGCGGCATTGGGCCATGGCCATAGTACGCTTGAGAATTCTCAACATAGTTCGAAATCGTGTTTGGGTCAAAGACTTTCTCCAAGGGCGCTTTCATGGCTGCCAATGCTTGAGGGGGCGGTCTACGGCGACCGCCTTTCGGCTTGCCTGGAGCCATACCCTCGTCCGGATAGATGGGGAAGTCGATCTGTGAGCCATACACGTCCCTCACTGCCTCGAAATCGGTGAGGCCGTCGGAGTTGTCGTGGATTTGTTCATCGAAAGCCAACGTAGTGCTGAAATTCCACTCATCTGGCGCCATTGACGTGGAAGCAAGATCCGAAGGACCCTGAGCGCCGATGTTGGGGTTGAACAAGGATTTGCGGCTACCGCCTCGTTCCTCCCATAACTTATATGCCTTCACCAACGCCGCGAGTGAAGAGGTAGGGGTATCTTGAACTGGTGTCCCGGATGTAAGGGTGTTCCTGCACCTGCTGGACCGTTGGACGTTGTGCTGGTGACTCTTCGAGGCAGAAGGCCACCAGACTCTTCAATTCCGGCGAGTACTGGTCTCCCTCTAACCGAGGAATATGTTCTCGCAGGAAGCCACCAAATTGCGTCAGGCCCACGTTGGCACCAACGTTGGGCGGTAAGCCAGAAGCAATTTCGAATACCATGGAACCGAAAGCCCAGATGTCGACCTCGGTTCCATACTGCGCATTCGGGTCGAATAGTTCGGGCGCCATCCAATGCGGCGTTCCGATAAATGTTGAGCGCTTATCAAACTTGGTCTCCATCATGCCGGCGACTCCAAAGTCGCAAAGCTGGACTCCGCCATCCTCCATGACCAGCACGTTGGCGCATTTGATATCCCGATGGATGATTCCTTGTCGATGAACCCAGAAAATAGCAACAGCAACCTCCCGCAAAATCGGGATTATCCACTTCTCCTGCAACCCGCCCGGAGCAGTTGGCTTCATAAGGGTTGCAACGCTTCCACCTGCGCAATATTCGGTGACCATCCACATGGCATGGCCCACTGGCAAAGCCTCCAGGACACAGTTGATGTTCTGAGCACCACCTTCACTCAGAACCTGCAGCGCATTTACCTCCTTGAGAAACTCACTGTATGTGTCAGCGAGTTTGGGGTTCACCGTGTCGCTCTCGTCCACGTTGATGATCTTGACAGCTACCAATTTGCCGTCATTCTTGCTGGCAGCCTTGTAGACTCGACCAAAGCTGCCTTTGCCGATCAGCTCCATCAAGTCGTAGGCTGGGACTGGCTTCCCTCCCTTCGCACAGTCTTCTTCCACCATCTCTTGCATCTTTCGAGCATCGTCAGTCGCTTTTTGCCTTGCCGCTGTTGGCTCGAAGCGGACGCTGAGGTGGGACATTCTCTGTGAGACGTTTTAGTACTGACCATGGCCCGGTATGGAGGATGGGCCCAAGTGTTGCCTCTGCTTGTTACAAGAGCCATCAAGTTCGGGCAACTGCCCAAATTGCAAGGCCAATGTGCGGGAAGACGGGAGAGGGGCCCAAGGTAAGTGGAAATCAGTTATAGGCGAGGAACGTAGGCATGACGAGGAATGCTAACGTATGAGGAATAACAGGAACGGAATATTGACTTACTCGTCCTTTAAAGTCTTTAACCACTTTTCGTGTTTATTGCACCAATCCGTATGCTCTTTAGACGTAACCCACCTTTCGTGATTCTTGCACCAATCCGTCCCTCCTTTGATCGCTCTGGGGTCTGTCGGTAAGTAAGGGTTCTCCCCTGTGTCAAGTGGCCATAAGAAGCTTGGTTCACTGCCGTCACCTTCTCCTTCTCGGATGCGTAAGGTGGCAGAAAGGGGACGTTTGGTAGTGGGGGCATCTCCATCGGGCTAGAGTCCCACGGACGGAATGGGGCCTCGCTGGAGGAAGGGTATATAAAGATGAAAGGGGCCAGTTGAGGAGTCCGAGCCAACGTGCCGTCCCAACTCGGAGCTCGGCAGATTGAGCGAGTGAAGGGTTGTATCAGGATTGCGGGGAATGAGATGGATGAAGCATATCCTTCATCTCATGACTTTGCTCACGGATATTGAGGAAAACAGGATGAAAAGAAAGACGGGGTTTGGTTGTGCGCATTACATTGTGCGTACCAACAATCAGGCGAGTGGTGGTTGCAAGATGTGAGAACGGGGGTAATGGTGACAGTGTTGAAAAGGGTGCGGTGAGGTGAGTGTAGAGTGAACCATGGTGCGGCCTGTTGTCTTCGTGGAGCTTGTTGTCGCCCCGGAGCCTGTTGTCGCCCCGAAGCCTGTTGTTTTGGCATTCGACCCTGACCGAGGGGTATGCGATGAAAGTACAATGAAATGACAGCCAAAGCCATACTCACCGAACTTTTCCCACTGGATCGACCAGGTATTTCAATTCCTCCCGACTCGAATTATTATATAAAGCGGCTGGGCCTTGAAGCTCCCAGAGGCCTAAACAAAGCTCGACGAGAACTCCTGTATTGGGCCCAAGAGCGAGGCTTCAGATCACCAGGGAGACAGACGTACGGAGTAGAGTAAGGTTAAAGATGTGAATGAAATGGGAACAGTCCGACTGCTAGGTTATATGAGAACGCCGAATGACCGAAAGGGGTATCATGAAATCAGAGGTGAATTGAAAATGGCATGCTTCTGTGGCAGTGGGCAGTGTGGTCACGACGAGGTCGACGATATATTGAGAGTTGTTGTTTTCCGCTGTCCAAGATTCCACATGCAGTCCCGACTCGGTCCTTCAACATTCGGGCATGTCAGGATGTGGCTCGTGAATGTTTCAAGACGCTAACCTCACACCAACCTAGCGTCGGGCGCTAGTCCTTTGGTGGCTACGCTAGCGTCCGCTTGCAACGTCTTTCTCGACCTTTCGTCAATGACTAAGCATTCTCCCGATACTATTCAAAAATATAGTCGACAAAGGGCTGGTTACTTGTACTGATTATCGTGAAGCATGAAGAGGCTCGAGAGTAGGTATCTTACTCAATTACTAGTGATGTGCTGTGGGTGATATTATGTGATAAGATGTGTTGCCCCTGGCTGTTACATGAGACTGCTCCGGCCCCCAATCTCCATACTACCCTGCCCATCGCGCATCTCGCCGCTGCGACCGACAACAAATTCGTGGTAGATGCGCTCGAGCCTGCTGCGCTCCTGTCTGCTGATGCTGGCCCGTGCGTTTTCAAGGGCCTTCACTATGTGTTTCCAGCTTATCACTACTTCACCGCTGGGCTGCGACCCTTTTTCATCACGCTGCCCAGTGCCGTTGGCCATGGCGCCGCCTACCTTTTGCCCTTGCTTGGCCATTCTTCGGGCTTGCTTGATTTCTTGTAGCTTCGCAGCAATCATGGCATTCTCAGCTAGCTCCGATGACCTGTTGCAGCCTTGAGCAGACCGCGCTTTTTCTTCGGCTGCAGCCTGCTCTTCTCCATAGCGAAACTGTATGAAGTTTCGTGATCGCACACCTGCATCGCTGGTTTTTGTAGCAGCAGACTGCCGAGATTTCCCCGATGGCTGGGCTTCCATGTTGTCAAGAACATCATGAATAGCCTCTAATTGTGCGTTGCTGACCAAGGCCTGCAAGTCAGCACCACTGAATCCGTCTGTGCGACGGCCTAGCTCTTGAAGGGCCTCCCCTGACTGCAGAATTTCATTCGACAGTTTGACCTTGGATCCAAGGGCACGTAGAATGTCAATACGGTCTTCAAGGTCAGGGAAGTCGCAGAGAAGACTCTTGTCTAATCGTCCAGGCCGGAGAAGCGCTGGGTCGATCAGATCAGGTCTGGATGTTGCAGCAAGTACGTAGACACCACTCAGCCCTTCAGCTCCATCCATCTGAGTAAGCAATTGGTTCACCACGCGATCAGTAACTCCAGTGGAATCATGCCCTCGCTTGGGGGCAATCGAGTCGAACTCGTCAAAGAACAGCACGCAAGGCTTTGCAGCGCTGGCCCGCTCAAACAAGTCACGAACGCTCTTTTCAGACGCGCCTATGTACTTGTTCAAGATCTCGGGGCCCTTGACGCTGATGAAGTTCAGCCCGCATTCTCCGGCCACGGCAGACGCGAGAAGCGTCTTTCCGCAACCGGGGAATCCGTACAGCAAAAGACCCGAGCGCAAACGGAGCGGGCACTGTGCAAAGATCGGGGCGTATTTGGTAGGGTATTGCAGCGTCTCTAGCAGAACACGGCGTGTTTCTCGCAACCCGCCAATCGAGGCAAAGGTTGTAGTAGATGTCTGTAAAGTGACATTGCGAAGAGAGGCTGGAGTGAAGCCTTTGAGTGCATTGTCAAAGTCGACGCGGCCTAGTTGTATGATGTCGAGCGACTTGCCCCCGGCCTCTTCGCTCACCGATCGGATCAATGCTTCGTTGCGGGCTCGTGACACTAAAAGCAGTAAGTCCCCAGGCATGTAACCATCGGTCTCTCCTGCCACATCCAGAAAATCGAGTTCAGAGTCCAGGAGGAACCCGTCACTTGGAGTTTGGGCAGCCGAAAAGCCCCTATTTGGTTGACTGGCTCCATCCATCCAGTCACTGGCGTCTTCGTCGACGGCACTTCCATCGGCGGTTGTTGGCCGGCTATGGTCCGTATCCTGGCCATTGGCGATACCGGGAGATACAGTCTGCTGGTGTACTATCGTCTCCATAATCCTTCTCCTAGCCTCCTTGTCGGGTGCTTTAAGCTCCACGATTTCGCGGACGACGTGCCCGCCAACTATGACTTTGTTGAGCGAGTCTTTTCCTTGCGCTGTGGCTAGCAACACAACGCCACTTCCCCGTGTACAGTACTGTTGCACCATAGAGCAAATTGTTTCACTAATCTGCCGGCTCCGACCGTTGTCGTTCCCAACCTGTAGCTCGGTTTCTACAGGGCAAAGCTTGTCTAGGTCATCAAGAATGACCAGTGCTCTGCCACCGAGCCTTGCGCCCAACTCGCCGTCATGAAAACCCGATTCAGCTTCTCTTTGATGGAGATTACCCTGCTCTCATCGGTGACCAATGTACGACAGGAAAAGTACGTAGTATGAAACAGATAGTCGTGACGGAAAGTTTTCGCCAAGGATTGAGCAACTGCGGTCTTGCCAGCCCCCAATGCTCCGCTCAATAGCACCGAAGACATATGAGACACGTGGGTTTTGAGGTCGGCCAGAACGGCATCAATACCAACCAGCACAGAACCAGGCGCAGGTGTACCACAGTCATGTTCCCCGCTTTCCAGGAAAGATGGAAGGGGGACCGGCGCTTGAACGTCAAGAGTAAGTGACTTTTCCCGGCCTAGATGCCAGCTCACGGATTCCTTTCCGGAGCTGGCTGGTGGGAGCGGATCGAATCTGACAATTCCGCCTTCCCATCCGTTGGGGAATTCGAGGCCGTCGTGGGTGCCTAGCACCATGCCATCCGTCAAAGGCCCTTGCAGAATCCCATTACTTCCGCCATACATGTGGCTAATCCTCTTGGCAGCTTCCTCTTTCTCTGCTTTCGATTCTCCACCGAACCGAAATCCTTCGAGAACTTTAGAGCTGGTTCCGAGAAACGGATATACTTTCAACTGCTGTAGGGTATCTTTTGCGACTGGCTGAGGGGACACTTCTATCTTGACCACCCCACCAACCAGCCCTAAGCAGCCGAGAGTTGCGCAAAGAGAAGCTGACAACGCAGTAGTCTGGCTGTCTGGAGGATCATCCCATGGCCGCAAGGTAGCAACTACTCTTGCTGAAGCTTTTGTTGCCTCGACATTTGCGGCCGCCTCTTTCTGCTGCTTCTTGGGATCGATGGGGGGCAGCAAACCAGCTGGCCTGATCAGGTTGACAAGAACATAGCTGACCCCTCGGAAGTCTTTCGTTTGGAGGAGATCTGAATCAACCCATACGCTCATTTCTTGAGGCGTAGCGTCCTCGTCGAACCACTCGTGGCAGAGGCTGCGGTCGATGCCACGCAGAAACAACGTTGGCCTCTTCTCTTCACGCGCGCTTCGTCTTCGGACCGTGCTCGCTGAGCTTTTGGCACTTCTGCTGTCGCGGCTGCCTTTGGTGGGCTTGGATCGGGTCTTTGGCGCAACGATAACCTCGGCATCAGGGGCGATCTTGACAAAGGGGACATCGGCAGCCGGCACGGGTTCTAGCGACAAGATCTTGATGTTGGCAGTAGACGTTGGTGAAAGGTGGAGCGTCAAAGGATGAGGCGTGGCGGTCTGGCCTTGGCCAGGCGTATAAGTCGGGTTCGGCAGCGCTCGGATTTGGGACAGCAAGTTTAGCTCGAGGAAGTTGGCGTGTAATTCGATGATCTCCCAGTCTTCGGGCGTAAGAGGTTCGATATTGACGGTATGTGCTAAAGGCGGATCGACGTGAATGATAGCCATGACCTTTTGTCCGTCTGTTATCCCCAGATTCGAGGCGAGAGTAGCATCGAGCTCGACGGCAGCAACTTCTTGGTCGCGACCACTACCCGCGAACTAGAAATGCCATCACGGGTGACCAGAGGCGCATATCTGCGCTTGCTGGGCATTCCAGTCCATCCTACAAATATGGATTGTTGACTCGTTGCGCCGTTGGTCACTTGGCTCGACGTATTGGAAGGTCGGTAGTTCAGCTCGACGACGACGTTCTGGGCCGGGGTGTTCACATTCACAAGTAGGGATACCAGAGATGGAGGGAGATTGGCCAAGCAATTCTTTAGATGGACGAGGGCGATTTCGGCAGCAGTAGACTGCGCATTCTTGCGCTGTGAAGGAGCCATGTCTGGCAACAAGTATACACCAATCCACGAAGCATTGGAGGCGTCGCTTTAAGGGTTGGCGACGGGAAGCAGTTTCATGCCCTCATGCTCAAGGTCAGGTCGAAACTCCAATCGGCGCAGCAGCTCAGCTTCCTCCCTGTCAGGCCCCGGGGAGTCTCCAGATGCACATGCCGGGGGGCCGAGGCAACTAACAACAATTGCTAGGCATGTTCAGTGGGGTACCAACCGTTCGGTGTAGGCCCTGTAGGGGGTCGATCCAGCACCGCCACCAATTAAAAAGAGGTGTGGCTAGCCAAGTATCGTCGCGGGTCCGCAGCGCGTCTAGGACGCGTTCTCCTTGTCCAATTGATTTTGTCGCGAGCCCCCTGCCCGTCTGTCACCGTCTTTGAGCCCCGGTGATTGCCAGCCTCCCACCCCCGTACCGCCTCTGTGTCGCGCATATCATTCAGGTACAACCCCACGACGACGCGCGCGCAGACGACTCCTCTGCCGACTGCACATTTCCACCGCCGACTGCGATTCGCTTTTTCCCAGCAAAGCTTCTTGGCAGCAACAATGGCGCTCCTCCAATATCGCAAAGTCGTTGACTACGATGCGCAGCAAGCTGCCTTCGAGGATTTCCTGGAGAAGTTTAAGACCTCCCCGCAAGAGACCATCACCCATGCGATCGGCCAGATCAGTATCGACGAGGACGACTTGAGTGATGAGTATGACTTTATGGACGAGGATGACGATTCCGCACAACACGACCGGAGGAGGAAGAAGGCTGCCCAACGCCAACAACCAAAACACAATTACGTCGAGTTGATGCAGCAGCTCGCAGATCGTGCCATAGACGAAGTGCTGATAGACTTGGACGATGTTGCCTCGGTGAGCATTCAGCATCATCTGCACCACTGTTGCCAGAAATCTGACTTTTTACGTAGTACGAGGAGGCCAACGACGGAAATTTGAAATTGGTCGAGTCCATCGAGGCCAATACCAAGCATTATGTCGAAATTCTTTCCAGGGCAATCGACAAGAAGATGCCTGCCCCCACATCGGGCACCACCTTCAAAGATGATGTTCTCGACGTCCTCATGGAGCGAAGACAGGGCCGGAATCAGGAATTGGCCCAGATGGCCGAGGCCTCGACCGACCCTGAACTTTTAGCCAGGACTTTCCCGGCCCAACTTACCCGACGTTATACTCTTATCTTCAAGCCCAGAACCTCAACTGGGGACAAGCCCGTCAAGGCTCTGGCAGTACGCCAAGTGCGCGGCGAGCACCTGGGCCACCTCATCACGGTTCGCGGCATTTCAACTCGAGTGTCCGATGTCAAGCCTATCGTACAAGTCGGCGCATACTCCTGTGACCGATGTGGTTGCGAGATCTTCCAACCGATCAACGACAAGTCTTACGCCCCGCTTACCAGCTGTCCTTCAGAGGAGTGTACCAAGAACCAGGCCAAGGGTCAGCTCTTCCAGTCTACTCGTGCTTCCAAGTTCCTCCCCTTCCAGGAGGTCAAGATTCAGGAAATGGCGGAGCAGGTGCCCATCGGTCAAATCCCACGAACACTTACTGTCATGTGCTACGGCAGCACTGTCAGGAAAATCAACCCGGGTGATGTCGTTGATATTACGGGTATCTTCCTGCCCACACCTTACACTGGCTTCCAGGCCATGAAGGCTGGTTTGTTGACCGACACATACGTGGAAGCACACCACATTGTGCAGCACAAGAAGGCCTACGACGAGATGATTATTGACGATCGCTTGCTGCGTCGCATCACCAAATTCAGCCAGTCTGGCGCTGTGTATGATATGCTTGCCAAGTCGATCGCCCCTGAGATCTTCGGCCACCTAGATGTGAAGAAGGCACTGCTTCTCTTACTCGTTGGTGGTGTCACCAAAGAGGTCGGTGATGGTATGCGTATCCGTGGTGATATCAACATCTGTCTCATGGGTGATCCTGGTGTGGCCAAATCCCAACTCCTGAAATATATTTCCAAGGTTGCGCCCCGTGGTGTCTACACGTCTGGACGTGGTTCCAGTGGTGTCGGTCTCACAGCTGCCGTGATGCGTGATCCTGTCACGGATGAAATGGTACTTGAAGGCGGCGCCCTGGTTCTGGCCGACAACGGTATCTGCTGTATTGATGAGTTCGACAAAATGGACGACAACGATAGGACTGCCATCCACGAAGTGATGGAACAGCAGACAATCTCCATCTCCAAGGCCGGCATTTCGACTACGCTGAACGCACGAACCTCTATTCTGGCGGCTGCTAACCCGATCTACGGTCGCTACAACCCTCGCATCTCGCCTGTTGAGAACATCAACCTGCCGGCTGCTCTGCTTTCGCGATTCGACGTCCTCTTCCTCCTCCTTGACACTCCTACCCGTGATAGCGATGCTCAGCTTGCTAAGCACGTTACATATGTCCACATGCATAGCAAGCATCCCGACTTGTACGCCAACAATGCTGATGCCGATGGCAACGGCGAGGCCGCCAACGTGGTCTTCACCCCTCACGAGGTCCGGGCCTACGTCGCGCAAGCCCGTACTTACCGGCCCACGGTTCCCGAGAGCGTCACCGAGTATCTCACCAAGACGTACGTGCGCCTCCGAAAAGCGCAGAAGGCGGCCGAGGCCAAGGGTCAGAACTGGGCCCACACGACGCCACGTACCCTGCTCGGCGTGGTCCGTCTCGCCCAGGCGCTGGCGCGGCTGCGGTTCGCCAGCGTCGTCAGCCAGGACGACGTCGACGAGGCGCTGCGTCTCGTCGAGGCCAGCAAGGAGAGCTTGGCCGCGCACGAGGGTCCCCGCCGCCGTGGCCGCGATGCGAACACGCGCATCATGGAAGAGGTCAAGAAGCTGCTGGATACCGGCGCTTGCCGCCCTGACGACGAAGACTATGACGACGAGGATGGCTCGATCGAGCTGAGCCTCCGCAAGGTTCGCGAGCGCGTATTGGCCAAAGGTTTCACGGAAGACCAGTGGCTCACCGCTTTGGATGAGTACACAAGTCTCGATGTAAGTTTTGACCCTCCCGTGGATTCCCATAGACAATTCATTCTAACCTCGATCGATAGGTGTGGCAAACTGCTGGCAATGGTACTCGCCTCCTTTTCATCAACGCTGGTAACGGCGATGAAGAGATGGAGTAGATTAGGCTCTCGGGGTGGTTGTAGAAAAATGAGCGGTGCAAAGTCAGCGAGTGTGGTTTGTAGATGTTTTCACGGCGTTTGCGGGTCTGGGAACAACAACCAATGTCGAGATGGGATTCTGCAGAGATCGAAGAGCATGTTCATACTGAGGTGAAAGATGACGAAATGAAAGATCTTAATGAGAAACAGCACATAAATACCCGTATCCCTCTCCTAACAACCCAGTTTCCCTAAGTGCAATGAGTCCGGAGTTATAGTCCCCAGAGTTATGCCAATCGACAGTCAAGCAACTTACGTGCAGGGAAATTATTACACAATTAGGGGTTGGTCGTTATATTAAACCGTCGAGTGGCTTATTCTTTATTCACTTACACTCTCTACTCTTTCTTTGCTAGATCTCCTACCTACCCTTAGATGGCTCCCAAGTCCTCCGCAGCCAAAATCGGCCCTGTTTCAACTTCTCCTCGTCCTCTTTCCTATGTTCATCACTGTCCTCGTCCTCGTCCTCGTCCTGCTGCTGCCGCTCATTACCCTCCAGCCCGACTTCGTTCAGAACCCGCTGCACGATGTAGTCCAACGTCCGGGTCTTCTCCCGGAAGGCCTCGAGGTCGGCCTCGAGCTTGTCATGCTCCTGCATCAAGTCAGTCAGCATCTGCATATCATCAGCATCCTCCATCGGATGCCGATTGCGCTGCAAGTCGTCGTAACGGTCTGACACCGACTCCAAATGGCTCTTGAACCGCAGCATGCGCTCCCGGTGGATCATGAGGGCCTCGTGCAGATGCTGTCGGATCTCCTGGTCGAGGACGGCAGCGGCTGAGTCTGTTGTTGTAGAGGGAGGAAGACGACATATTGTCAAAGTTGTGGTTTGGACATATTCTTTGGTTGATGCCCTAATGCATGGACCCGAGTTGGTATCTATATAGTGCTGGCTGTGCCTAACAAGGGCATTATATCGAGATACTCATAAGGTAGAACAGGCAAAACACAATGGAGGCACTGGTCACTGTCTCCTTTGTTGGCTCCGCGGCTCGGGTTGGGGAAAATAACCATTGATAGAATTCAGGAAAACAAAAGACACAGGGAAGCAAAGCCATCATCAGACAATGTCGTAGTTCTAAAGCATATTAGATCCTACAAATCATGACCAGTGTGTCACTTGTTCCAGATTGCTCCTAGCATGCTATGAAGACAACAAGCATTAGACAGGCACTGGATCAAAAAGAAAAGTCGGAACAATACAAGATATCAAAAGCCCTGAGCAAAAATTCGCAAATGTCATTCCTTTTTAGCCTGTAAAACGCCATCTATGGTATCCCCTACAGTGCAAAGCCACTTCTTTTAGACTCCCTGGTGCACGTTCTCCTAGAAGTTTCGCACCATGTTCGTCACTTGCGGCTTGAGCTTGTTGATCTTCATTTTAAGGGTCAGGACCGATTCTATGAAGAGCTCGTCGCTGTCCCATTGTCCGGTGCTCTCGACCGAGAAGATGAAGTGGTCCCTCCTGCGGCCAAGTTTGACTTTGCCCTCGAATTCCTCGTGCCGCAAGACTTCGCGGCTCACGGTGTCATGCATGGGGTTGGCGACTACGGCCTTGAGCTCGCCCTGGTGGCCTTCGTATCCTGATCCCTTCTTGCTAGCCTCCTGTTTCGTCACCTTCTCCAGCTCAATGACGCCGGGCATGAAGCATTCCTGGAACTTCTTGGCGTCGGCGCCCAGAATAGGCTGCAGAGTCTTGATGGTGGGCATCAAGCGGTAGCTGGCGGTGGCAACCGGCGAGAACTTGGAGTGATCCGCACCGATTCCCTTGTGCATGTGCATTTCTACGTTGATAACCTGGGGCGGGCGCAGCTTGGCGATCAAGATATCGGGATTTGTAGGCTTAATGATGCCCTCGCCAGAGAAGATCTCCGGTTGCTTGTCACCGACAGGGTCGAACACGATATCCTTGGCGTACACATGGGCGTTGTGGTAGAGCTTCTTGGGGTCCTTCTCGTTGGGGTCGGCGTCTTTGTTGTGGGTGCACTCGACGTTCAGCTTGAGGCAGACCGTGTTGAAGTCGAAGGTGGTGGAGTACTGGTCGGCACCCTCGGCCGGCTTCACGAAGGGCTTGAGGAAGTCGCGAAGGCCCTTCTTGTCTCCCTGGAAGGGGATAAGACCAAGCCTGTGTGCCAGAACCTCATCTTGGATCACGGAAGTGTTGTTGTGCACGAAGACGGTCTCAATGGCAAGTGTCGGGATCTCGGCGATGAGGATGCGACGGAAGGCGTTGGCGACGGAGGCGTCGAGGCCGATGAGGGAGAATTGCGAGTCGAACTGGTCGTTCTGGTGGAACTGGATGTGGAAGTTGTCGCGGAAGTGGTCCACGTCCCAGGCGTGGTCCTCGTCCAAGAAGTGATCGGGGTAGTCGGTCGAAACGGTGTTGGTGACAGTCTCCTTATTGATGCCGACGGTCTGGGTTTCAGTCAGTTCAGAACGCTTCTAAACGCAGAACACCAACACCAACGCCTCCAATCAATTACCTACATTCCGGTCTTCCAGCTGTTCCTTTGAGGGCGCTGAGCGCCGACCTGATGAGGGTGCCATGTTCATATGTGTGGTTTGGTGGGGTGTGTATTCGGATGGCCCTCGTCAACAAGTTCGGCGCCCTCGAAAAAATGTTATTATCGGATTGACGATAACAGCAGCAGTAGAAAAAAAAAGTTTAGGTATGTTGCATACACGCCCCTCCCCACATCCCTGCCACTTTTGACTCCACCCCACTAGCTCCCGTCTCTTGTCGCCGTTCGTGTCCAGCTGCTGCTTTTCTTAATGCGGAAGCAGAAGTCGGGGAGTAGCTTGAGCTGTTCTGGTAGGACTTTGCATAACGGACTACCTGTTTCTCACATGCACGCAAAGAAAGATTGGCGTAGGTACTATTACAAGTTTTGTACATACTATATAGTTTATATTTTACATTAATAGCACAAGTGACTTGCGTGATGCAATCTTCACCCGTGGTAAGCCATCATCTAGCTTTAGAGTCCAGTTCGGTGCCGCTCAGAAGATCTTCGCCCCCTTGCCCGCAGCCTGCTCCATGAAGAAGTTCTTCAGGGGCCGCATCGCGTTGACCGCATTGAGGCCGAACGACCGGAGCGGCACGAGGGGCCCGCTCCCGACGCTATAGAGCTTGTGCAGCTTGTCGACGACGCCCAGCATCACGTGGTTGACCGCGTAGCGCTCCGCGTTGTAGGGCTCGAGCGACATGCGCGTGCCGAGGTCCTGCCCGTGCAGCACCGAGTACTCGATGGCGCGCGCGAGGCTCTCGACGTCGCCCTGCCCCGCGTTCAGCCCCTGCCCCGCGAGCGGGTGCGTCGTGTGCGCCGCGTCGCCCACCAGCGCCACGCGCTCGCCGATGTACGTGTCGGCGTGCCGCAGCTTGAGCGGGAACGAGGCCACCGAGCCCTCCTGCACGCCCACCACCGTCTGCGGCACCGACTGGTGGTTCACGTGCGTGTGCTGCAGCCTCCAGAGCAGCTCTTCTGCCTGCCCGGACTGCATCGTGTGCATGAACTCCAGGTCGACCGTCCGCAGCCGGAACGCCGCGTTGACCATGGCCAAGAAATCCTCGGCGGGCAGGCTCTTGAGAAGCGCCGCGTTGCGCGGGGTCGTGGACCAGACCATCGTAGCATAGCGTCCGGGCATGGGTAGCATAGCCACAGGGCCCGTGGGCAGGAACCGCTGGTACGCAATCTTCATATCGTGACCGCCCCAGCCCTCGTCCTCCATCTCCAACGTAGCCACCACGCCGTGCCTCTCATAGTCCCAGCCCCGGCTCTCTATCTCTGCAAAGGCCCGGACGGGGCTGTTCGCACCGTCTGCGCCGACCAGGAGCCGAGCGGCGAGCTGCTTGCCTCCCGAAAGATGCACTACGGGCCACTGCGTCAGATCCAGCTCCTCCTTATCCTCGCCGAGCGTGATGTTCTCCACCTTGACCTTGTCGAATACGTCCGTCCCCCCAATTCCGTCCATTCGGCGCAGAAGCCCAGAGGTGAGGTTCAGGTTCTCCGTCATGTAGGCAATCGTCCTCCCCGTGCTGGCCGTCTCCCAGTCGAACTCGATGCGCGCATCCGTCAAGCCGTCCCAGACCTGCATCTCGTGATATGGCTGGACGCGCTCTCTCGCCAAGTGGCCCCACGCCCCAATCCGGTCCAGGAAGTTTGCCGAGGAGGGGGTCAGCGAGCTGCAACGGTTCGAGAATCGGTCCGGGGGCAGCTTCCAGTCGTGCGTCTTGGCCAGGTCCTGAGCCTCGATGAGGGCCACTCGTAGGCCGGCTGTGGCGGGGTTCGATCCTATGCAGCAGGCATATTGAATTAGACTCAGAACTCATTCACAGACCCAGCCAATGGTATACATACGCAGAGCTGTTAGGAGACTCAGCCCGGCGGGCCCTCCGCCTACGCAGACTACATCGTAGATGTCTGGTTGCGACGCAGCGCTGGCGTAAGTGCGACGTGCCTGCGCTCCCAGCTGACGGCTGCACGACCGACAAAGCCGACTTGCAGGTCTCCGAAGTTGCCGTGACCGAGTTAATAAGGCCTCCATCTGTGCAAGGTTCCTTTGCTCGGAGGTCTGTAACGATCCGGCAACCGAGAAGTTACAAGGTGCTTCTCTGGAAGCTACTGGGAGCTCCGAGTCAATTCCCGAGGTTTTGCCGCTACCGTATATAATAACCGAGTCGTACGAGTAGGAAATAATCAAGTTTGCCCGTTCGGACGACAATGGTTCGTGTTTTATGTAGAGTCTCGCAATTGAAGAAGACAATACAATAAGTTTGTGACGGTACGGACATTTCTCATTAAAAAACTGCCTCGACGAGCCCCATCATAGCTACACCGAAGCTTGAATTCGTTCAGTATCACTCCCAGCGCACGCCAAACAGTCTGACCGGTTACCATAATCCCAGAACCCAACCTAAGTAACCTGATAATACTAGCCAATACCGACTGCCTCTCCTTCTGTGGTATTACCGCTCGTAAAATGTACACTTTCAAGATACCGCAAGCTGCTAGCGACTAAAGACGTCCGCCTTCTAGGCAGCGACGCCCGTTTGTTGAACGTTATCGATCTTTAGCTCTGCATCTGCTTCTGATTTGGCAACAGCCGGTGTCATATAAGTCTCATCGTCCGTAGGAAGGCGTCTTTCGTTTTCTACCTCTCTCTCTGGAGTAGCTATGCTTCCGGCCGTGCCTGCGGCAGGCTCGACGTCCAGATCCGGCTCCCACTTACGGAGGTCGTCCTCGGCGTCGTTGAGGATCTGCCGCGCAGCACTGCCCTCCTGGTAGCTTTGACGGGCATCGCCAGGGGTAACGGGGCTGTCGTCGAGTAGAGTGAGGAGACGGCGTCCGTGCTGGGCCAGGATGATCTGCTTCTCGGCCCGTTCAATAACGGCGGCGAACTCGGCGGCATAGGCCTCCTTGAGCTTCTGGCGTGTCTGTACCGTGTTGCGTTAGTAGTCCTCTTTGGCCGTAGTTTCTTGCCGAGCAGTGAGTGTTCCTCTGCTACATACCACGTTCGTTAACTGCGCCTCGGCCACCAGGTTCTCGGCTTCGGCCCTAATAAGCTCCTGCTCCAAGACAACCAGGCGGGTGCTCTGGGGCTCCTTGACCTTGATCTTCTGGATCTCGTCGGCGATCTTGGCCTTGCTGTCGCGGCTGGGCTGGACGCTCTTCTCCGTGTTACGGATGGTCTTGAGCACGCCGCGGGCGTCCTCGAGGCCGTGGGCGTAGTTGTCCTCGACGTCGCCGAGCTCCGACAGGATCACGCCCACCTTGTCGCTGATGTCAGACACGCCGTCGTCGCCCGTCTGCTCGCCCCACTCGGACAGCTGCGTCGCGATGTTGGTCCGCTCCCGGCCTGCGTTCTCGTGCGCCGACACCAGGTTGTTCGACGACTTGATCACCCGGTACAGCTTGCGCGACAGCTCGGGCTGGATCGAGCCGCGCAGCGAGGCGAACGTGAAGCCCTTTCGGTGGGTAGGCGAGGTCTGGTTGGAGCCGCCGCCGCCATTCTTGGATCGGATGGATAGAGCGCGATTCCTAACAAAATGGCATTAGTGATCAGCCCGACTGAATGTGGGAGACCAATATTAAGCTTTTCAATACAGGTGTACTGATCCTCTAGAAGAAGGCCGTTCGGCGCATGTGCCCTTCCAATTCTTTCCAAATACGAACATGGTTGGCGCATTCAAGTGTGTTTCAATAGATGCACTCGAGATGATGCTGGGGGTTCTGAACTGTTAACCTACATCATGGCGCAGTCTCTGTCCTACTGGGTGGGTATGGGTATAACTGTGCGCCAGAGTCAGCAGCATTCTGCTTATTCGTCGCCATGATCCAAGACTGGGAAAGCATGGATGCTCTTCGAATTGAAGCTTCCGCGAAGCGAAAAGCAGTGCTTGTCGACTTACAATGGAAGTGTCTAAGTAAGCAAGCTTGGTGGAATCGTTACTCGATATGTCGTGGTGGGGCGGGATCAATACGGGTTCGAACTGGGCCACGGATGGTTGTATAGTCGTACAGGGATGGGGTATATGGGAAATCGGTATAATAGTCTTCTGGAAACACCGATCTGGGGGAACCAAGAACTCGGCGATGGGGATTATTAATAGTATCGCTTTTGATTTTCTGGGCGCATCACGAACGAGGACAAAGGGAGAAGTTGGCAAAAGACTTGATCATTATGTACGGCATACACCCTCCCAAGCCACCTCTCCTTATTGCTCATTCTTGCTGCGGCCGGATATGACGGGCCTGCGAGCGTTGGTCGTACACTACGGAACCACTAGTTCTTATTGGTGTTATCGCAGCAAGAGCCAGTATTGATCATAAGGTCTCACTCATGCTGAACCAAAGGCTTGGGGCTGGTTGTCTTTACATTTTTGTCGCTGCCGATGACGACAGAGACGATGACATCATATTGATCTATGCAAGCATCGAAAGCCCAATCAGATCGAGAATTACTACAGTACTCCCCCCCCCCTGCCCGCTAGACACCCAAAATTCCCAAAGAACACCCCGCTTGCCCAATGCGTCGCTTTTGCTCCCCCACCTCGCCGGTCAAGCACCTATGATGACGCTGTCGGACGCAGTGCCCATTTGACGCTCGCCGGCTGGTAAAAGACATTAAGTAAAGAAAATGAACGTAACGTAATCCCTGCATTCCACACCGCAGCTTCGCGCTCTTATGAATTATGACAGTTTCAGTCGTATAGCAACAACGCTCTCTTTCCCCCCTCAGCTTAATCTGGAAGAGTCTCATGTCGTGAGTCGTGAATTAGGTTGTGTATATGTATCGAAGTTGTAATTGTGTCGCATAGTCCAGTCCATTGGACTCAACGAGCGCTTAGTAGTAACGTGTCTGGCTCGTCCGTTCGTACACGACGGGGACGGCGCGATGGTGGCTCGTAGTGCTCACCCGCGGGCTGTGCGACGAGTGCCGGTGGTGGCTGCTGGTGTAGCTAGCCCGCGGAGCATGGTGCTTGTGGTGATGGTGGTGGTGAGCCTCACGAGTGGGAATGACCTCGGAATGGTAGTAGTAGGTCTTGGCGGGTTTCTTGCCGAAACACATGGTGTCGGCGGGGGTGACGTAAGCTCGAACGGTGGTGGTAGTCGTTGAGGGCATTTATATGGTAATATTCAAGAGGGTCCTGGACTGTGTGGACGCCTCCAAATGTGTATATGTGGTTGTGAAGAGTGAATATGATATGTGAGATGGTCTAGAGGATCTGACGGACAGAGACTCTGAGAGACAGGAGGAGCAACGGGGTTTATAGGACGCGGCACAGTCTATGGACAAGGTAGGTAGGTGACTGACAGGGTCGGATGATGGATTGGACCCTGAAACTGTCATGGAGGAGAGGCGGGAACTGGTCACCCATTTATGATCTTCTCATTCCTGCCCACTCGCTTTACGTAACATGTACTTCTTCCTTCGTCTGAAGGCTATTGCTCGATCCCTTGTCTTTGCCTTACCGAGATCTGCCTTCAAATTCCATGTTTTTGGCAAACTTCCAGGGTTCTGATCTCTATACCCTCGCACTGCCCAGCTGCGGATCCCTGCAATCCTTGCCCGACTGACTGGAGCTTTCGGCTCGGATGATCCCACACCTTCACCCCCATTACGGCCACCTTCAAGTTTGTAATACATCCTGGCAACGATGACAGGCTGTGCTGGCTGCACCTGGACAAACCACCTGAAGGCTGCGCCGAAAATGAATGCCTTTTGCTTGGCAGCATTTCCAGCCCAAACACGACAGGACGAATGACCAGATCGCGGACCTTAGAGCCTCAAGCTAATCAGGGTCTAGCCAACTAAAACTACAGCCCCGTGAGCAGCGTAGTACTCCAGATACGTAGGTTAGCAGTCAAGGTAAACTAGCACGCACTTCTTGGCAGGGTAGTTCGACTGCCATGTGGATTTGCCTCTTCGTTCGTATACAAACCGACTCCATTTTGTCTGCCTTGCTTTCACCACGACAAAGTAGTATCCAAACGTCCCTTACCAACACCACCAAGGAATTCCTCACCCCCTCCGCAGTGGCATACGAACGTCGGGTCGTACGCTTGCATCTACGTAGGTATTCAACCCCGGTGCGACTCGCCTGCCTTTCTCACGACTCGCCTATGATGTCGCGCCGACGTCAGCTTGCATCCCGACTAGTTGCCCGGGTACGCTAGCTGATTTGATCGCCAAGCCACATGCGTTCACAACTTCATCCGTCCCATTTAGCTGTTTGAATGCCCTTCCAATAGTGATGGCAGAACCGAAACCTCGCAGAGATCCTACTTCGGTGGCCTATAGAGATCTCCATGTCAAATCGGAGCATTAGAGTGCAGGCAGATGACAGGATCATCGAGATCGCAAGATAGACATGTAGAACCAGCGGTGAAAGCGAAATACTTTTTCTTTTTACATATCATACGTTGTTGAATTTGGCAGACGCCTAGATGGTACGCTATTCATCTAGTCATCTCGCATCACTGCGAGGGGATGATTATGAAGTCACCGAAAGTCTACTCAAATGTCCCTAACCGGTACGCTGATACGTTGTCATCGGGTTCCTTTTCATATCAGTACCCCCCTATGTACGGCTGTGGTTGCATATGGGATCACAAATGTCCATAATTCTATTTTGATGAGAGCTTCACGTCCACTTTGGACAGAAGCCAGATCCCGACAAACAGGGACATCATGCTTCCGAAAACCACCAATGGTTTCCGAAGGCTAGCCGCGAACGTGTAATCGTAAGAAACAATCAAGTCCCGGTCCCGGAAATCGTCATGAAGATTGCGGGCCTTAATGGTAAGCACAGTGCGGCCAATAGTGTCCAGATACGTCTTTTGTTGGTCAACAACAACGTCGGTGATGGACGACTCGGGGATCGATGTGTGAAACTTGACGTTCCTACGAAACATGTTAGTTATTGTTCCTGCGTTTAATTGGACGTGTTTTACTTACTCGGCGCCTTCAGGCAGCAAGACTCGCACTTGGACTTGCTCATACCCAAAACCCTCGGGCTGCTTAGGCCCCTCGAGAAAGGGAATGTTCAGGATGTAGCTATCGCCAGTTTTCTGTCGCAAGAAGTACTTGGCGTCCGCGTTCCACCCAATGGTGAAAGGGTACTTCCAGCCACCGAATATAGGATAGCGAGGCTTAATCTCGAGAGAGGCTTCCTTCTTGTTGCTTCGGAATCGCGACGTGGACACGTTGCCAATGGCGTCGGTGAAGTATGCATCCGTGCTTCCGATTCGGAGAGGAAACTTCATCTCCTTCAGTGCATACGAGTTGGGGTTGAAGTATTGCGACTGGGCCCATTTAACGCGGTTGAACAGCGCAGAAAGGTTGGCGCCCTGGTTGTACAGGGTATATCTCTCCTCGAACGCAATGTTCCCACCCCAGTGGCTGACCTCCACGTCACGCTCGAGCAGAGTGACATGGCTTACAGGCTTGGTGAACTCGTAACGGACCTTGACAGGGGAGACCGCGCCGGCTGGGACTTCGTGGAAAGGTCCGTAGGTGAGCTTAGCACCTGACTTCTGAGGGAACTCTTTCACGTCACCGGAGCTGGCGATCTTGGTGTACTCGGGAATGTCGGATCCAGGAAGCTTGACTTCAGTCTTCTGCTTGACCGTTGTGTAGATCGAGGGGCAGTAGGCGGAGAAGGAGTAGACAAGATACTGCTTATCGGTCTGTTGAATGGCCGCGGGAGGGGTGTCAAGGCCTGGAGATAGTGGAACGAGATGCCAATCGTCTGTTGAGCCTTAGGTGGGAGCGGCGCAGGCAATCGGATTCGATAGTACTGTGTGTCGCTGAAGTAACGTGTTAGTGCTAGTTGGCAGTACACATTGCATCCACGCTCACCTGAACGGGTCGTATTCGACTGCCTCTACGACGAAGCCAGTGAGACTGGAGTCCTTGCGGTCCTTAACCTCGAAGCCTCCCACTCTCTCCATCTGCTGGCTCGTAAAGGGTAAGAAGTATTCATCTTGGGGCTCCTTCGAATCGTTCTCGACGACAACGTTGATCTGCTCCTTGGCGAAGTTCTTTTCTAACGAGATGACATGGACGAGGTTTGCATTCTTGAAGACCTGGGGCGGCTTGAATGTCGAAGGCAGGGTAGCCTTGGAGACAGAGGGACCAGCGACATTGGTGTCGGCAGTGACTATGGGCGAAATGAGTGAAAGCAGAGCTGCTGCGCAGGCCGCAATTGACTTCATGATGGAGATCAAACACCTCGAGCGCTCATGGGGAGAGCTGCTCTACAGAATTAATAGGTGGGAAGTGAAGAGAAGAGTAGGGGGAGACGATTGTAGTATTGTCGTTGTGACAAGCCTGGCCTAACTCGTCATTGGTCTTGATTTTGGTTCAACTCGAGTACCAATTCAATATCATCAATCTGGCCCGAGTTCAGTTGAGAGCACACACGCACACACAGACAGCTTTACCAATTGGACCAAGAAGCTTACGTTGCAGGTCCCGTCTAACAGGGGTCTAGGTAGCTAGGTAGTGGCCAGGTAAGGTAGAGGAGTTTCCCGGCATTGGGGAGCTACTTTAGTCCGGGCTTGGAGTAGGTGCATTTCAACTTAGCGATACACCTGCACCACCACATAAGGCGCATGAGCCACACTTGCCACAGAGCATTTTAATGTCGCTTAAAGCTGTGGTGTAATGGGTCCTTCTTATAGTCGCTAGGTACTCCATGATTTAGGAAGAAGGAGAAAAGGGTTTACCAACCGAAATGTTACTAGACTGTATTGGGGCCGATGGTGCCTGGAGTTAACGATCCTACTTCTTTCCTACATAACCTACAGTCCCGTGCATGCCTATCTTAGGTACATGTATTGACGTGTATCTAGGGAGGTAGGGTAATGTGCCTGACGGTACTTACAGAAGCGAGAGCGGGACAGGAGCTTGGCCCCTTTTCCAGCGTCGAATGGGATTCCGCATTCATCACTGCATATCAAAAAATTGCCCCTCGAATCCATTTGATATCATCCATCTGGACTATGCAATGCAGCGCAATTCAAACCACACAGCTGTGAAATATGATGGATTACTAACTGACTGCAGTACAGCTTACCCCAAATGTTCCCCCAACAGATTGTGACACGCTTGCCTTGCCCTTCCTCTTCTCCGTTCCTATTGGAGCTAGATATACATGAGTTAAACTGTAAACATTCTCTCTGCCACTCGTCAGAGCAGACATAGTTTCAGTCGCAGCATCTTACGATTGTACATGTTTCTTGAGCCACCACCGGAATTCCGGAGGAGGCATTTTCTGCAAGAACGCCACCCTGAGTGGGGGTTAGGATAAGTAATATGGTGCTCGGCTGATTGAAAATGGAAGAGAAGGGCCTTTCCGGTACGCTTCAATGCAGTGGACTCGGGGCTTGGTTCATGGAATGGCATGATGGGCAGATGGGAATCGTAGCGAGCTGGCAGCCCACGAGTCCCAGCACGACTCGACCGGCCTCTCTTTCCTCGCCTCACCACCCCGAGGCTTCCATCACGCCGCTCGAGGGGGCATGGCGTATACCGTACGAGACGCCTACGAAGGGCAGAATGGAGACACCGCTGCAGCGCGACCCACCGTGCGAGGATTCCCTGGCGCTGTGGTAGGGCAGAGCTGGGCAGAGTAGCCAGCAATAGGGCCTTCTAGGCTTCTGGGCTCTGGGCTGTCTCTTCCTTTCGGACCAGGACTGGACCAGGACTGGAGACCGGGACCTGGCGTGTTGTTCAATTAAATAAAGTAATGAATACAATGTACCTACATCGACGATACGTGATACGTACTTGACATCAACTCTAATTGCGCCCCCGCTCTTGCTGCAATACCTTCAAAAGTGCGCCGCGCCGCCCGCCAGAATCGACCTCATCCCACCTCCTCCTCCTGTCACCCATAGCTGTCGGTTGAGCTGAGTAAGTTTGTACCCTACCTACATCTGCATCAAGAAGTCTTTCAGCTTGTCGCCAAGAAAACTTCTGCATTGCTTTTCTTTCCAACCAACTCAAGAGGCTTCTTCTCCTACTGACCATTCCGTATAGTTCTTACTTTGTTTGCACTAGACCTACCAACACCGAATATGTTAGTGTCTCTATCTATCTATCTACAGCCCCTCCCCCTCCATATTGCGTCATACGATTGAAAAGCCCGATTGACTTTTCTGACTTACACATCTTCAATCTGCACACACCCAGATTGGCTGGCTGACGAGTAATTGCCTGCAGAATTAAGACAACACCAAATCAAAGACATTTTCCGGCAAGATGGTTGGCCTCGGTCCTCGCAAGCCGCCGTCCCGCAAGGGTATGTATCATTGATTCTTCTTCACCTATCTTGCTTCTTTGCTTTCGGGTGCTGGTGCTGGTGCTGGTGCTGGTGCTGTCCCATGCTATATTCTGTGTTCGTGCTACATATATACAACTCCAAATCATTGTTGTGCAACGTTCCGATGCGGAGCTTTGGAGTCCTCCGGCACATAGCTCGAGCATCTGCATAACAAGATGTGCGCCGACTGGCCGAAGGCCGTCACCTCCGGGCTCAAGGCGCGTGGGCGTGGGCGTGGGCCGTGACGATATAGTTGGCAAAAACCGCCGTGGCCCTGTTGGCATTGGCGTTTCTGGGAAGAAGCTATCGGCTCTTACCATGGCTTAAGCGGCACGTCCCGTCTGCCGTGGACGCGTTGAGTTGTTCAGCTGCCTGACGTACTAGACTCGCGTGCTCGAGAAGGGATACTCCCTAAGCCGCCTGTTCGTCCTATGAAATCGTTTGCTCTGGCGGATTATTGCGATTGTTAAATCACGCCCTTTGCCCTAAAGCAGTGCCTTTTCATCTTAACTCTGGATATTCCTTCGGACCAATCCAGGATGGCTTCTAGTCATAGGTCGTCCGTCTGGGGGCCCCCCGTACCATGGAGGCACACTTACTACCATCACAATCTTTGCTGCTCTGTCGATGGTTGCTTTCCGTTTCTGGCATTGATTTACATTGTATTCCATGAGACTAACTCAACATGCCCACAGGATCCATGGCCGATGTCCCCAAGGACTTGCTTCAGGAGATCAAGAAGCTTGAGGAACAGTTCACCGTTAACTCGGCTACGCTCAAGAAAATCACCGATCACTTCGTATCCGAGCTCACAAAGGGTTGGTGTGACACCTGTCAAGACTTGAGCCACTTTTCACTGCTAACATTTTCTTAGGCTTGAGTGTAGAGGGCGGTAGCATTGTACGTTCTAGTCTTACACGTGATCGTACTTGAACAGTCCTGAGTGCTAATGTTCCCCCTGATTTAGCCCATGAACCCTACATGGGTTATGGCTTTCCCCGATGGCCATGAGACTGGTACTTACTTGGCCCTTGATATGGGCGGCACCAACTTGCGTGTCTGTGAGATCACCCTGACAAGCAACAAGTCGGAGTTCGACATTATCCAATCCAAGTACCGCATGCCCGAGGAGCTCAAGACAGGCCAGTCTGACGAGCTCTGGGAGTACATGGCGGACTGTGTGCAACAGTTCATCGACACTCACCACGGCGGTGTGCCCCCTGCTGCCAAGATCCCGCTTGGTTTCACATTCTCCTACCCGGCCACCCAGAACTACATCGATGAGGGTATCCTTCAACGATGGACCAAGGGCTTCGACATTTCTGGAGTCGAAGGCAAGAACGTGGTCCCCATGTTCGAGGCGGCCTTGAACGCTCGAGTTAGTACCCAGAACCCGCCGGTTCCGATGCTCTGCTAACCAAATCGTAGGGCGTGCCCGTCAAGCTTTCTGCGTTGATCAACGACACCACCGGTACCATGATCGCCTCTGCCTACACAGACCCCAAGATGAAGATTGGCTGTATCTTCGGCACCGGTTGCAACGCCGCATACATGGAGGACTGCGGATCTATCCCCCAAGCTGGCCCACATGAACCTGCCTGCCGACTGCCCGATGGCAATCAACTGTGAGTGGGGTGCCTTCGATAACGAACACAAGGTGCTGCCACGCACTCCCTACGATATTATCATCGACAAGGAGTCACCAAGACCCGGCCAGCAGGCTTTCGAGAAGATGATTGCCGGCTTGTACCTTGGAGAGGTCTTCCGCCTGGTAATGGTTGAGCTTCACGACAACAAGGAGGTTCATATGTTCGAGAACCAGGATATCAGCAAGCTCCGGAAAGCTTACACGCTCGACGCTTCTTTCCTGTCGGCGATTGAGGAGTAAGTTTCATTGTTTTGAGTGGTCCTATATATTGATGACTGGGCTGACACTACGTAGCGATCCGTTCGAGAACTTACAAGAGACAGCCGATCTGTTCAACGACAAGCTGAACATCAAGACCACCCGCCCCGAGCTTGAGCTGATCCGCCGCACCGCTGAGCTCATCGGTACCCGTGCCGCCCGGCTGTCTGCCTGTGGTGTTGCCGCCATCTGCAAGAAGAAGAACATGACCTCATGCCACGTCGGTGCCGACGGTTCCGTATTTAACAAGTACCCGCACTTCAAGGCCCGAGGTGCCCAGGCTCTCCGTGAGATCCTGGACTGGCCCGCCAAGACGAACCACAAGGAGGAAGACCCCATTGAGATTCTGGCTGCCGAAGATGGTAGTGGTGTTGGAGCTGCCCTTATTGCTGCTCTGACCCTCAAGCGGGTAGAGGCTGGCAACATGGCTGGTATCCTCCACCCCAGAACTTCCAGTAGGCTCTATTCTAGCTCCTAGGAATCTCACCTACAGGGTCCCTTACAATGTAAAAGGTTGCAAGCCCTTACACCGGACCGGGAAGAGAAAACGGAGGTTGCTCAAAACGGATGAAAAAAAGGGAAGTTATAGAAGTTATTGGTAGACCCTAAAATCGAGCACCTGGTTTCTCCCATTCTGAACATTCTGAACATTGTTGCTGTTCGGTTTTCTTACCTCATGAAAGTGCAAGTTGGCAGCCGGTATTCTGTGGTGAACGGTGGTTAGCAATGAGCAATAGGGTTCGAACAAGACAGAAGGAGAAACGGGCACTCACTGTTCAGTGTCCAATACCTCCTCTTGATGCCCTCCCACTCGCCCTTTCCTTCCTCCTGAAGTCCCTGCATGTCCACGTTCATCTCCTGCCAGGCAACGTCCATGCCCGCATCGCTGAGATGCATCTCGACGACCTTGGTGTAGACGTCGTAGCAGATCTGGCGGTCGGCGCCGAGGCCGTTGAAGAAGCCGAAGCGCCCTTCCTCCTTGAGCAGGCCGGGCACGTACTCGGTGAAGAACATGCGCAGCTGCGCGTAGTCCTCGCCGAAGGTGTCGAAGTAGATGGCGTCGTACGTCTCGCCGGCCTCGAGCAGCTTGGGCACCACGTCCTGCCACCGGCCCGCGTGCACCTTGAAGGCGCCCTCGCCCTGCCCCTGCGGGGCCGAATTCTCCCAGGCCGGGCCGAACGGGCAGTCAGGCGAGGTCGCGATGTGCGCCAGCACGTCCGGGTGCGCCTCGATGATGTGGTGGCGCGCGGGCTTCGTCACGGCGAACATGCCGTCGATGATGCCCATGCCGAAGCCGATGTTGAGCACCTTGCGTCCCTCGGGCTGCTGCTCCGGCGGCAACAGGGTGTCGACCGAGGCCCGCATGATGGACGTCTCCCACGCCATCATGACGCCGTTGGCCGATTCGTCCGTCAATTTGCCGGCGCTGTACGTTAGGTTCGAGCGCAGGTATTCGGCCGAGTCGACTTGCGAGGCCTGGGCCTCGGCGGCGCTGGGCGCGACGAAGGCGCGGTCGGGGTTGGACTCTAGGATCTCGGTTTCTTCTTCTTCTGCCTCTTTTGCCTCTTCCTTCTTGGGTTGTTTCTCCGTGGAGTGGCCCTCGCTATTGGTTTCCACTACGAGATCCGGAACTTCTTCACCGTCCCCAGCCGCAGCATCGGCGGTGATGTCCACAATCTCTTCGTCCTCCTCGTCATCTTCGTCCATCGACTCCAGCTCCTCGTAACCCTCGAGCAGGCCAAACAGCAGCTCGGCCCGGACGCCGGCGCCGACGCACATGTCATAGAGCTCGGACTGGCCCAGGCGCACGGCCACGCAGCCGGGCGTCTCGTTGTTGGAGTCGACGTCGTTCCAGATGGCGCCGTTGAAGAACAGCTCCTCGAGGACGCTCTTGGCGGCCTCCAGGTCGGTCGTGGTGGCGCCGGTAGCAGCAGCAGCAGCGCCACAGGACCGGATGGCGGCATGTAGCGGTGTCTCGCCCGTTGTGGGTTCCTGGACGCTCGCCCGGCCCGGGACATCCAGCAGGGGTTTCAGACTGGCCAGGTCGTGGTGCCAGGCTTGGGTCAGGATTTGGGAGATGGAGGCGGGGCACGACGGCGGGATGCGGGCCTCGAGGGCGTCTTGGTTGTTGCTTGGCTCACCCATTCTACCGGCGGAGGTCTACCTTGTGTGTATATCTATAGAACTATAGAACACGGAACCAAGGGGTAAATCTAGTAGCAATTGAAAGTTCCTGTTGGGCTCTGGGAATCCCGTCGCATGTACCTGGTCTGGTCTGGTGTAGCTTCTGGACGGCGGGGTATCTGCGATGCGATAGAAAATGCTCTTGACGCGACCGCGGGGTTGGTGGGTCGAACTGGCTTTGGCTTGGCGCATTCCCTTCCTATCGATATCAATATCAATATTAATAATAGGGGATCCTATACTAAAGAAACATCCATCACGGACGGGCGTGTGCAGTCGAGAAGGACATACATGGCCTATAGTATTTCAGTATTCTTCAAATGCATAATATGATATTAAGATAGTCGGGAAACCATTCCGGACTATTCTTTCGTGCGACCTTCGACACCCGCTAAGAATTCCAACTGATCTATATCGTATTGGTTTGGATGTCTGCCTTGTAAGGTATCTTTAGATATGAATACATACATACGTATGAAGAACCACGCATCGATGATAACCAAGGTTGAGTCTCCTCATACTTCCCCAGCGCATAGCTTGTTCTCTCCCTCTTGCGTCAATATGAGTAGGTACTATAGCCTCATGAAAATTGCCATCCAGAAAACCCAAAGCCGACGTCACAAATGGCCACCAGAGCCCTCGTCATTTGCCGGCGTCAAAGGTTATGGGCGCTGCCAACAAGTCCCTGCGGCCTCGACAGGCTGAACAAACTTGGCTTGCTCATTCATCCGTTGGAGAACCCCGGCTCCGCGCTCATAAGCACTACCACCTGGCCGAGAGAACCCAACTCTCCTACAGGTATTCAAGTATCCCACGTTAACCAAGAAAACCAGCAACACTACTACAACCGCCAGGGTGCGGAGGATAGCTCGACCGATGTCCACCCAGAATGCAGTCCTCCACCCTCTCTCCATCATGCATGGCAACTAAAACTGAAAATAGCAAGAATGGGTATTCCGAAAAAGACTGGTTATCGAGTTCAGTGTCCGTTGGAACGGCCATAAGTGACGAACATGCCGTTTCGATGCTCCGGGTTGTGGCCGATTCTTAGAATTGCAAAAGCCGCTTCACCCCCCATAGTGGCGAGCGACTTGATCCTCTCCAAAGACAGGGCCAAACAAGCTGTTTGTTTTCCGCCAGTGTGTATCTTGTCCAAACCGGAGAGCCCACCTCCGATATCGAACAAACACGCCCATCGAGGCGGAAAAAGAGGGCAACAAAAGGCAGTAGTGACATAGGAAAGCATACGTAATCGTTCTCGTCTTCACAGACCATGACGTCGTCAGAAAAAGAGCAGAAAGGGATATAGCCGCCGTATAGAAATGCTCCCACCTTCACAGGGAGAAAAAAAGAAACTACGCCAACTTTTTGTATCCATCCGCAGGGGTATAGTACCGGTAAAGACAAAATGCGCTCTCGTCTCGGCAAGTCAACGTATGAAAAGACACGACAAGTCTCGATATATACCAAGGCATCTGTCATTAGAATCCGAGTGGCGAGAGAGGCTTGATGGGCGATAGCGGTCTTAACTCTCCAGATCTCCTGGGCGTTTCGATGCTATTGATGGTTAGGCTCGTCGAGATAGTCGAAGTCGTCGAGCCAATGCTGCCATTCGAAGTGCCCGAAGGCGCACCTTTCTTCCTCAGCTTCCCGCTTCCGTTCGGATGGTGACGTGAGTGCTCGTGCGGCTGCTGAGCGCTATCCAACGGAGAGCTTCCTCGACCTTCGTTCTCATTATTGTCGCTATTTCCCTGTTGTGCCGGCACATCATTTCCATAACCCCGTGGCGGCGGCGAGTTGAACAACGCATACTCCTCTTCGATAAACTGAGCCTCGGTATTACAACCTTGCCAGCACTGTCTCCAATCGCAGACAAGAAATCGAAAACAGAAGGCATCGATTTTCATACAGGGCTGGAAGCAGATGCATAAGTTCCGAAAGTCCATCTTGTTCTTGTCCGCGTGAGCGAGTAGGAGGCTAAGGTGGCATGTGATGGCGAACAAAAGGTAGTAGTTGTAAGGCGACAAATTTGACAGTTCATCAATGAGCAGCTGAGGTACTTCTTCGGCTCCGGCGCATTCTCGAGCAATCCGTTCCTGAGCCTCTTTTGGGAACAGTTCGTCAGGCAGTTCGCGGAGCCAAGCCTTGAGCATAGACCCGATGATGTTGATGTCGTAAAGGTCGTCCTGGGCAAAGAGGTCGACATCATGTTCTATAATGGCGGTCAGTCAGCATCTAACATTGCAGCTTGTCCCGCATCCATGGCGACTTACGCTCGTCAAACTTTCTTTGCCACTTTTTTATCTGCGGCCCGCTTCCTGGTACTCGATACAATCCTTCAACATCGGTACCCTTGTAGTTGAGATAGTCAATGGCCCGCCACGGGAAGGCGGGCATCCAGAACTCTGTCTTGTCCTTCGATTTCTCGAGTCTCTTGGAAATCCTCGTTATTCGCGTCTGTTCCACCAACGGCAGGTTGATTACTTTGATCTGGTAATGTTCATCGTCCACCACTGGCTCTTTCTCCGTCGTACTACCGCTCCGCACTCCCTTTCCGAACAGGCCCTTGCTTATGATATCAGCGGCTCTCGTACCAGAACTCCGCAAGCCATTGAAGAAAGACCCGCTCGTGTTGTGTAGAGATGAAGGATGACTTCTGTTATGGTTGTTGTTATCTCTATCCCGGCGTTGTTCTTTATGTGCAGATATGTCGCGAGGGGCAGCTCGATCAGCGGAGTGGTTCCGAGGCGTTGCATTCATCATTTGCCGGTGTGACCTATCATAAGTTTCAACTGGGGCAGTCCGCAGCGGCTGTTGACCGGCTAAGGCATGGGCCCTTTCGGGCTCTTGAATCTTGACCTGTGTCGATGTTGAGGCCATGTCCTTTGTCCTAGGACTCTCCTTATCCTTGTCTTTGACTGAGCGCGATCGGTTGAGCAGCGTAAATGGCTTTGGGTTATTCTTAGACTGTTCGTTTTCTGTGACACCTGATGCCAAAGAAGCATCCGATCGAGAGGGTGGGGGTTGGCCGTCCCTCGAGGCGGGGGGGGTCAACTGAGGAGTGGTCTGTAACGTAGGAGGAACAAAGAAGTCAGCAATCCGGGGCAGACCTAGGAGGATGAGAAACAACAGCCCAGAACGTGGGCATATGATGTCAAGGCAGACGACACAAGAATGGGGAACAAAGGCAATACTGTAACTCAAATTATTCCTAATGACATACCTGAATGTTTTGAAGCTTTGCTCGAGACACGATCCGACATACTAGGAATGTCTATATCCCGGGAGACCGCCTCGTCGGGAGTCTCGACAGGTAGATGGTTCTGGCTCCGACTAGGACTTCGATGTCTGCCAGGGTGTAAATTCCCAGCCTTAGGCCCCTTGCTGAAGTTGAAGAAGCGACTGGCGTTGCGCGAGTGCTTCTCTGCTTCGCGAGATGACGACTGCTGTTGCGGTTGCGGTTGCTGCTGCGGCGGCGGCGGTTGCGATGGTAGTGGCGGTGGTAGATGCGACGCAGATTGCGATGTGAATAGCGATGTAGGCTGCGGCGTAGATTGAGGGTGGCCAGAATCCTCTATCGGCCAGGAATTTTGCGGCGGTGGTTTCTCTATTGCTGGGTATTCGGTCTTAGTTTTGGCTTGATGCTGCTGATATCGATGATAGTCGTCCTCGAAATCGTCGTCGTCGTCTTGAACCTCGGGAGCGGGGGCTGTAATCGCAGGCCGCGCCTGGTACTTGGATCGAGGTAGGCGATACGTCGCTTGCGAGTCTTGGGATTGGAGCAGCGACTGGGAGTAGTTTGGCTGACCATGCGATGACGATGGCAGAAGTGATGCTGCTGGTGAGAGCTCGGGCTGCGACGGCTGAGCCTGTTGCCCTTGGGGGGCTTGCTGGGCTTTCTTGGATGGGTTGAACCTGCTGAAGGGCGAACGTGGAGACCGAGACGACTTGGATGAGGTCGGGCTTGGGACGACCTGAAGTCCAGTTGTTTCACCACTAGTTGCAACGCCGATGGCAGATGCAGGTGCAGTTGCAGCAGAACGTGGACCTCTACTTGAACCACCACCTGTTGTGCCTGTCGTGCCTAGAGTGCGATCATTTGATGCGCTAGAGCTGGAAACAGGAGAAACACCAGCAGAAGAAACTATGGATTCGCTGAGGTGCTCATTGGAATTTGGAGTCAGATGTGATTCATCAGCCAAGGGCAGCGGCTGAGGAACATGTCTGCGAGCCATCATAGTGGCTGTCGGGAAAGGTGGTGGTGAGCCAAGGTACCATGCGACTGGTACCTGTCTCTCTCACACACTCCCGTCCGCCCTGGGTGGCTCAGGTAGGTAGGTACGTATACAATAAGCACGGTGCGGCCGGCTAAACAGTTTCCAAGTAAGAGGATTGCGTAAAACGGGATGTCTAGTGTAGCGAAACAGACGGGCAATGTGATGCAATACCATGTGTATGCGCGTGAAAGTGAAAGTGTCTCTGGGGGGTAGCTTGTACCGCCCTTCCAACTGGCTGCACAGCGAATGCGATCGACCAGAGGGGGTGTTCCGGGTACTTTCAACTCTCTCAGGACAGTGTCAGCAATGCCCAGGTCTGAGGCGTGTGGTGCCCGTGTGTGTGTGTGGTGCGGGTGTATGATGTTTCTGTTAATCAATGCAACAAGTAATGTGCGCCGCAGGTCCAGTCCCGACAGCAGGGTGACCCCGAGAGAGGACTCCTTGTGTTGCAGCACTGCTGCCCTCTCAAATAGAAAGCGGAGGAATTGTCCACTTCGGGGGTGGTGAGTTTGGTTTGAATGTATGTATGTAGGTGCAGAGCTGCAGGTGTGAGTGAGGGATCCTGGGCCTGGGACCTGGCAGCGAAGTACTCACTCCCTATTCTCCTCCTCCTCCTCCTCCTTCTTCTTTTTCCTCTTCTCCCTCTGGTCTGGTCGGGGGTTCGTCGCTCGTCGCGGCACAGAGCACAACCTTAACAAGGCACATTTAACACGCACACGCGAAGGCACATTTAACACGCACACGCGCACGCACATACACACATACTCAGCAGACAAGCAGCAACAGGAAGGGGTAGGGATGGTCTCGTGCGCAGTTTGGAGACACGTATCAGGTCCTCTCCTCGCCTTGGAAGTCGGTAGGGTCGATGGGAGGGCCAGGTCTTTTGATTCCGACTGAAATTGATTGATTGATAGATTGACTGATCAACCCAATGGATCGGGTGGAGGAGGCAGAGTGGGATGATCAATTGGATCGGCCTAGTTGAAGCCGACGTGAATGGGGTGAAGTGGATAGAATGGCGCGATACTGATAATGACACTGGGACAACCACATTCGTGATCTTGTCGTTCAATGTTGTCAGGAACATTGAAAAGTGACTGGAGCCGAAGAATCTTCATGCACGCATCGTCGCCTCGGTCGCCAGCCAGTGCCTGTCTCGCCCGTGGTTCGTATCTACTGCGAGCGCACCCATCCATCTGCCACCTAGCCCATCATCTAGGCCGTTTTGCTACCTACTTTAGTAGCAATCAATACGATGTAGCCAGTTACAGTGCTCTCTTAGTTCATTCCGTTCAGGGCGAGACTTATTCCCCTGTGCTTGGCTCTCCCCTCAGTACTTAATTAGCTTCTCCAGTAAGGATCCTGCCCACCGCTGGACTGGAAGCCCGGGCTGTTCAACGCACCCTGCCCAGAAGCCCTGCCAACCTTGAGTGGTGTGTGCTGGAAGTCAAGCTGGAAGAGCATACTTGGGATCAGGTACAGAAGACAGGCAGACCGACGCTTCCTCCTACCCAAGTAGAGTTAATATGGCTTCGCCCCTGGTAAACAAAACCTTCAATACGGCTCAGTTCGTATGAGACTCTATTGCATGACAATACAGTAGTTCCCCCATAACATTCCAGAGGTGTGGGACCCACGGGCTTGCTCAAGTCCAGATGAGTTCCCAACTCTATATTGAAGTAAAACATCGAAATATTTCAGGGGAATAGATTTGGAAACTGCACGTCTCCCTTCCCAAGAAATGCAGCTCTCAAACGTTTCGGGGCAGTCGTACAGATCAATACAGAGACCGATTCCTACAATCTACAGTACATGCGCAATGTCTCGGGATGTTTGGTCTACATCTTCCAGTTAAGGCCGATTGGACACAGGAGCCCCGACATCCAGCCAGCAGTGGTGGGCCGGCCAGGCGCCGGCTGGCTGCGAGCACTTAATCGTTACCCTACCTAACATTAGCTTAGGAACGGTAATGGCTACCTGTACTTTTGGTATCCGCATTGCAGGCACAGCTGCATTCTTCGCGTCTATCGTCCATTGTCCATTGCATCCCTATGGCATTGTGTTCCGCGGCGACGTTAGATCGCATGTAAGGCATGCAAGAGTGATGTAGATTATATGAGTTACGCTTTGTGGAAAGCCTACAGTACGACCTCTGATAATCAAGGGAGTAAAGTACAATGCGCCGCTCAGGTGTGTGTGTGTGTGTTGTATCCGTCGGGGGCAACTCTGGGCGGCCGAAACAGCATGATATCTGAGACATTGGATCCTTACGACGCGGTCTCCCCTTTTTTCCCCAACTGGCAGGGGAAGCGGGAGGGGAGATCTTACGAGATGTGGCATTTGTGCCTGGCTTACGTTTTTACGCCAGCAAATTCTGATACATGTTGCTGTGAATCGCGACAGCGTACATACTACATAGCTACGCATAACTATTTTTAGTTCATTGGGTTCGACATTGCTTCTCCTGACCTCCTGGGATAGCAATGTTACATTACCTAAGGGCATAGCTACCTGTCCAGTAGGAATCTTACCGATGCATAATAACTCTACCACGGACTTTGGCGATGAGCGAAGCCCTCTCTGTACCCACGGGCATGCCGCGTCAACGTACATACGTGTACAGATGGTTGGCCGTTGAGTGGCCAAGTTGTGGTTATCGTACGCGCTACCCTGGCCTTGTGTGGCTGCAAGACTGTCTAGCCTGGCCTTGGGGCCAAGTCCCTCTAGCCTCGAACTGTGATATCACTGCACTGAAACATTGAACATCGGGGGTATGTGAGCACAATGGGTGATGGCAACGTGCCGAGGCTTGGGATAGTCAATAAAAATATTCGCGTCATGTTCGTGACAGAAGAAAAGTAAAACAAGTTTACCACGTTGCTGTACATGCACAAGGGAACGAACGGTGAGACCGGGGATGATGAGCATGGCGTTTTTCTCGTACATTAGGTCAGGCAAATCTCACAAGGTGCGTGAACCATCACCTTCTGACTTGTGAAGCGCTGAACAGTCATGCCGGACTTGTGGCCGACAGATGGGAAGCAAGAAAATACAAAATACGACAGTTCTACTAGATGGCTCTATTTATGTAGGAGGTATTTGTCAAACACAATAATTCGATGACTCTTTGCCAGGTTATGGGAAGCACATGCAAGCAAAGCATCACCAGTGATACGCACGAGAAAAGCAGATGTGATGGAAACACTGTTCACTCAATCTAGCCAACGTTGGCCTGAAATTTTAGAGTACTGTGATGTGGTTCGACAGCATAGCCAACACTTGCTTCTTCTTTACATCCTTGGGCAAACCAAGAAGAGCAATGAAAAAGATGAGTTGCGTCGCTTGGAGGCAGTGTAATACCAAGGACACGGTGGGCAGGTGGCATGTGCAAGCACAGAGGTCACCACCCTGATGACAAAAATAAGAATAATCACGATTGAGGTCCTTAGACCTCTTTCAGAGATTAAACTGAAAAGAACAGATACTACACTTGATTGAAGCCAAAAGGCAAAAAGAAGAGCTGAGGAAGGAAAGAAAAGAAAATTGAAAGAGAGGGAGGGAGGGCAGATATTTATACCCTTTCCCAGCAGTTTGATTGCGCTCAGGCAGCAGCGCCCCACTCTGATAAGGGCACTCACCGGTGGGGGACGAGGCTGATTGTCCCCCTCCACTTCAACCAATTGAATTCATGAGCTGGATGGATTCTGAATAGTTTCCTAAGGCTGCCGCTCGTAATGCCCCGCTACCTACTGTAGGTTAGGTAATTGCATGTACGTCAGCAGACTGGTTGGCTTATGTACATCCACCCCTAAGGCCAAGAGGTATTGCGGTCTTGGCTTGGATGCTGTAGGTACATTGAGGTCATCCTCGAAGCTGGACATCCTGAACTGCTCTTTCTCTATTCTAGTCTAGGTTCTTGAATCATGGCACAACTGCAAAATCTACCGGACGAGCTGCAACTTGCGACGGAGGCCCATGTCAAATACATCCAAAATCTCGACTCCCGCAAAGATGAATATGAATACTGGCTGACCGAGCACCTGCGCCTCAACGGTGTCTACTGGGGTCTCACAGCCCTCTACCTCTTGAAGAAACCCGAGGCCCTCCCCCGCGACGCTACTATCGACTTCGTCCTTTCCTGCCAGCATGAGAATGGCGGCTTCGGTGCCGCCCCCGGCCATGATGCTCACATGTTGTACACCGTCAGCGCGGTTCAGATCCTCGCCCTGATCGACGCCTTCGACGAGCTAGAGAAGAGGGGCAAGGGCAAGGCCGCTGTGGGCAAGTGTGCGTGATGACTCTTTGACCGGCGCAAACCAACCCTCGGACATTCTAGGCTGACGAGCCAACATAGTCATTGCTGACCTGCAGAACCGCGAGACTGGCACGTTCGCTGGCGATGAGTGGGGCGAAGAAGACACCCGTTTTCTCTACGGCGCCTTCAATGCCCTCTCGCTGATGGGCCTGCTCGATCTTGTCAATGTCGACAAGGCTGTCAACCACATAGAAGCCTGCGCAAACTTTGACGGTGGATACGGTCTAACGCCCGGCGCCGAGTCGCATTCGGGTCAGATCTTTACGTGCCTGGCTGCCTTGTCCATAGTGGGACGGATGGAGTCGGTCGAGGCTGATAAGCTAGGCAAGTGGTTAAGTGAACGACAGCTGCCCAACGGTGGCCTGAACGGTCGGCCCGAGAAGCAAGAAGATGTGTGCTACAGCTGGTGGGTATTGAGCAGCTTGGCCATGATCAACCGCACGCACTGGATTGATCGGAATGCCCTCTTTGGCTTCATTTTGAGGTGCCAAGACACAGAGAAGGGCGGCATCTCGGACAGACCTGGTAATATGGTTGATGTGTGGCATACGTTGTTCGGCCTCACAGGGTTGAGTCTTCTCGGATATCCTGGCCTGGACGAGATTGATCCCGTGTACTGCCTGCCGAAATCTACGACCCAACGCATTCTTGGCTCCAAGAAATAAATACGGAAACGTATATTCGCCCTACTTCGCTATCGGTACAAGCCTTCGGCCAATAAAGCGTGTCAATCAAGTGTTCTCTGTGGATCTAGACTGAGTGGTCTGCCATGGGTGAAGACTTGCGGCTGTGTCTCCGGCTTTCTCCCTACAATCTAGTGCCTTGCAGTCCGTTTCCAGTAGTAACTATGATCCATGGCAGATATGAATCTTCATACGATGCATCTTGACATTTGTACATATTCGGGTGCTGGAACAATACTTTGCATTAGAGCGTTTGTCCGATTGTTGTTGACCATTAATGTTCAAGAATCGAACAGCATTTTCTTATTCGGCTGGTGCTCTATTGCCCCTGTCGACTTGCAGCAAGAACTCAGGCACTTCATCCGCCTTCTACTGATATCGCCTTTCTCGCGTATCAGGGGAGCCATGTGCGCAACGGGCATACGCTTCGTCTTCACGGACGTCAATAGCATAGCCACTGCCCTAGCAAGAGGCCCCTTATCGTGGGTCTTCGGGATTGTGGAGGGCCAGATGATAGATGCGGGGTTAGCAAAGCAGTGCCACGGAATACTGGCCGCGGAGTGCTTGGATTCGGAGTTCAGTGTCTCATCGCCACCTTCTGTATCCGACTGAGAGCATAGTCCAATAGTGAACTGCCGTGGTTCGGGTACGATGCCAAGTCAGGTAGAAGTAGCATCGAAGCTATGTCGGGCTGCCGATGCATCTGCGGCTGACCCAACATGACTCGAGCGGATTGGAGGTGTGTATCGACTACGACGATGCGTATGTTCTCGACTCTCCTTACTAAGTATTGCTTGGCAACAACAGACAGAATTTCTAGACTTGAACCTACCAGAGCTAGGCAGTGGGAAACGCTCTTAGGATCACTATCGCCATCTTGCCTTTACTGCCTCATCTAATGTTGAAGTTGTGCAAGTTTGGCAACTCCCCTCTTGGACGCACAATAGTGGCATTATATGCAGAAAGGGCCACAAGAAATACCTGAACAGAGTTGGTTGGTTGTTCTTCGTTGTATGCAGTGAAGTTGTTTATCGAGCCAACAACCTATACAGAGAGACGGACAGACGTGTCAGGGGTCTCCCGCTTCCCCCACTTCGGCAACTACCTACCCCATGGGGATCTCTTGCTTGCACTATCACGACGATCCTAGCTCATTGCCGGGTGGGGGAGGCCTATCTTGTAAGTCACCTACATCCCATGAAGAGGAGGCGTGAATTGTGTGTATCAAAGGGGAATGGATGTTCTTCCAATTCGAATGGCGCTCGTAGGGGGAGCTTTCATATATCTTTCGCACTTGTTTGCTACCTATAAATATTTCTGGGGTCCTGCATATCTCCTTGGCCATTTCTTGTTTCATTAGCAAGTACCTAGTCAAACATGGCGATGGGAACCGACGATAAGACGGCAGCGTCAAGCCAACACAAGGAAGTCACCAGGACTGCCGAATCGTCCAGCCAACAACATGTTGAAGGCAACGCGTTACTGGTCGACAAGCAGGGTCGGATCCGTCGACTGCCTATACCTTCGAACAGCCCAAATGACCCCCTGAATTGGAAGGCGTGGGAAAAGTCTGCCGTGATCTTTTGCTGTTGCTGGTTTTGTGAGTTTTGTTTCCTCCTAATTTGGATCTGGGTCGTTAATTAAGTAACAAGTGGACAATATGCTGACTGATCTGTCAACTTCAAGCCATCATGGGACTTGCTCTAGCGAGTGGCCTCGGTGCGATTCTTGGGGTGTTCTTCCAGTTCTATGGGCCACAAGGTTATGATGCCGGCCAGATAACGTTCTTGTTGACGATGCCGTCCTTGTGCATCGGGCTAGGTAAAGAAGCTCTCATCTATTCTGCTGAGTGCTGCTAACGGCTCACAAGGCAACTACATCATCCTGCCACTGTCACTAGCCTTTGGGCGCCGCCCCGTGCTCGTCCTCTCCACCAGTGTCCTGCTAGGCGCCACCATCGGGTCCGCCGCGCAGGATAGCTACAACGGGCACCTGGCGTCGCGGATCATCCAGGGGCTGGCCACGGGCGCCTCCGAGTCGCTGCTGCCCCTGATGCTGACCGAGGTGACGTTCCTGCACCAGCGCGGGCAGGTCTTCGGCCTCTACTGGATGACCCAGAGCGTCCTGAGCGCCGCCTTCAACCTCGCCAGCAGCTACGAGGCCGCCGCCCTGGGCTGGCGCTGGTACTACTGGGTCTTCGTCATCACCATCGCCGTGGGCCTGGTCTTTGTCGTCTTCGGCGGCTTCGAGACCAAGTTCACGCGCCCCGCGACCAGCCTCGACGGCTGCGTCGTCTACACGGACGAGTTCGGCGTCACGCGCGTCGTGCCCGACAGCGAGGCCCAAGAGTACCTGGAAGCCGTCGACCTCCAGCAGCAGCAGCCGCCGCCGGACGCCGCCGCCACGGAGATGCGAAAGCCGTACCTCCAGAAGCTCAAGCTCTGGTCCGCACCGCACCCGCACCCCTGGCGCGCCATCCTCGCGTCGTGGGCGCGTATGCTGCAGTGCTTCACATCGCCGGCGCTGCTCTACGCGGTCCTGATCAGCTCCATCACGCTGGCGGGGACCATCAACATGTCGCTGACGTACGACGCCGTGCTGCAGGGCTACGGCTGGCTGCCCCAGGACGTCGGGCTGGTCAACGTCGGTGTCATCGTCGGCTCCGCCCTGGGCGCCGCCTACTGCGCCTTCCCGGGCGAGTGGCTGACGGTCTGGATGGCGCGCCACAACCACGGCGTCCACCAGCCGGAGCACCGGCTCCTGGTGCTCGTCTTCCCCGCCGTCCTTGGCTTCGCCATGCTTCTCCTGTACGGCTACACCGCGGTGGGCGGCGCCTCCTATTGGGCGCCGCTACTCGCGTACGCGTTCTTCCAGATCACCTTCGTCAGCGTCCTAATTGTGTCGTCCAACTTTGCGGCCGAGGCGGCCCGAAGCACCCGGGGCCGGCTTTAGTCGTGGTCGTCGGCACAAAGAACATTGTCTCTTTTGGGGCCACGTTCGGCTTCACGCCCATGCTTGCTCGTGGGGGGTATGTTTGGTCTTATGGTGTGCTGGCAGGGATGTTTGGGGGCATTTTCGTCCTCGGGATTCCCGTGTACCTGCTGAACCCCAAAGTGGAGGAAATATGTTTCGGGAGTTGAACAGAAGCACGGCATCACTTCGACCGATTGATCTCCCCCGTAACTTTGTTAGTGTTGATATAGAGAAGATGGGCGGGCATCTTTTTATAGATTTCTCTCCACCATTATATGCTAATACCGTATGATATAACTGGCAAGGTCGGTTGTCTCATCACTCTACAGCCCTGGCGAACCTATCATATCATATTATGCACCTCAATTTTCTGATGATGCACACTTCCAACCAGTAGCTAGTTTAGGATCTCCATGATCTTGTTTGCTTACACTCGGGTAAGGGCAATGTGCTAGATGACTGTTAATAAGCGAAATGGAACTTGAAATACTAGGAGGGTATGACTTGCTTCTTTGCGACACATCTTGGCCCCCTACAACATCATCGAGGTACTTGGTTCCAATCAATGTCTCTGGTGTTCTACTGTTCTCGACCCAGTCGATAAGGGCCAAGAGTGCATTGTGGCTAGGATCGAGCAAAACCTGGTCATAGGGATATCTTTGGGCATTTCCTATGCTCCATGCACCAGGGCCCCCACCACAGTGGTGCATGCCCGGGATGAAGAACAAGCGATAGAAAGCTTGAGTTTCCTCCAATGTCAGATTTGTATTGCTTTGAACATCGCTGTAGAACCACTCGGACAGCGCCGAGGTAACAGTCTGAGGATGATGTTAGCGACTAAGTCAGGGGCCTAGCCAACAATGTAGAAAGACCAATATGGGAAAAGGGGCTTACCTCGTCATTCCGGCCGTGGTATGAGATGATCTTACCACCGCGTCTATGGAACTCGGATAGGTCGGTATCCCAAGCGTTGACCTGCCCAGGATTTGCCGCGAGCGCAAAGTCCATGTCCGCGGTACTGAAGTTCTCGGGCGTCCAGGCACTATCGTTGTAAACAGCACCCCGCCAGAAGTCCTGCAGGGTGGTGTAGCTCAGTTTTGCGATCCCGTTCTGCTGATTCGCTGAGAAGACGTTGGTGTTGGCGCCAAGATCGAAGGCCGGATACACAACATGTCCGCTCGAGTCGGCGACAGGTTCGTAGGCCTTCCGAACCGAGATCACCTGCTGTGGCGTCAAACACAGTGTCGCATTCAGCAGTCCGGTCCCGCAGGCGAGTGTCTGCGGGTCAAAGCGATGCCGTGTCGGCTCGTCGATGATCCCATCGGTTACACCATCCAAGGGATCTAGCTGCCTGATCTGCTCTGCTACGATAGCCGGCCATTGCTCGGGTCGCACATAGGCCGGCGAGTCGAGGTTAGGCCACCCTATTCGATGCGCGAGTATGCCTTTCGAAGCCACAATGCGTAACCAGTTCACCCCTGGACTTCCAAGCAGGAGACCGTCGAAGTCATCTGGATATAGGTGGGCATTCTGAAAACCCTGTCGTCCCCCGGTGCTGCAGCCGGCGTAGTACTTCTTCGTCGACGAGGCGCCATAGTACTGCTCTACCACCTGCGTGCCCACCGAAGCCTCGACGTGGAGCGACCGATAGCCGAAGTCGTTCAGAACCTCTGGCCTGTTCAAGAAGAATTCGAACCCCGTCGACCCGTTGTGTCCGGCATTCATCCCGAACGAAGCGAAGCCGAGCGCGGCTCCATTTTGCATGGTCGGGTAGTCGATGCAGCCACCGATCCCTCCGGTCCCTGTAGCCAGAAGTCTACTATTCCAAACGTCCGAGTCTGGAAGCCAGGCTTCGAGCTGTACCTCGCTTGACGAGCTGGTGGCCACCAAAAGCACCACCCGACAAATATCGGCCGTGATAACGGCACTGGGGTCGGGCCCACCGCATGAAGCGACTGTGCCCAGAAGAGGCAAGACAGTTCCGTTAGTCTCATAGCTGTAGGTGATGACTTGGGTGTCGGGTATAGAGAGCTGGGAGCCAAGCGAGGCGCACTTGTCAGCAGTACATCTTGCCAACCGTGCAAAGGCTCCGAGAAGCAGCAGCTTAGTTGAAGCGGATATTTTCATATTGAAGTGTCAATGGCCGTCATAGTCTCCTTCCAAACAAATTCCGAGGTAAATTGTGCCAGGTCGACGGAGCTGCTCATTGACAAGGGTGAAGTAATTATCAACTTCAATAGCGTATGTTAATCAAGGCTTATATAGATCCCACCGCTCCCGCATGCAGGCGGTGGCCTGCCCGCACATGGCTGCCGATGGTCAAAGTTGAGGCAGGCATCTCCAGGTTTCCCCGCGCCCGAGGCCTACGTCGACTCCGCTGCGTATCCGCATTCCCCGCATACGACAGACCATGTAACTTGCGATCCTTTCTGTTCTCGTCTGGTGATCATAATCTCGGCCTGCAATAGACTATCGGATCTCTAGAAGGAACGAGTCTTGACTTCAAGCAAAGCTTCAGGACTATCGAGGCATCTTATAAGAGATACATCCGCTGTGTCAGAATCAGGCAATCTGAGAGAATCCTGGAGTCAGCAGAAGTCGGTTGCCCAAGTCACAAAAACCTTTCCTGTTGCATCTATGTCTCCATACACACTGGCACAATCAGCTCATATCCAAACACTTGACAATCCGCCCGTCAGCTCTATCCGGGATTATAAGCCTAGCATGTGACTTTCTTGGCAGAGACGCATAATAGCCTGGAGCAATTACCTTTGCCAAAGAAGATTTCTCATGTCCATGGGGCGTGGTGAATTTGACCTAATTGGGGACTTATAGACAAATAAGCAGGTAGTCTCCGATGGCAATGGATCGCGAACGAGCACCTAGAAAGATGTGGACATATGTCAGGAATATTATGGTCACAGTCTTTTTCCTTTCATTTTTTGACGCAGTTGTTAAGATGGAAGCGGTCAAGCTGTCATGGAACTCCCAGCCAGCCAGCCGTCCGCACCAAGAAACAGAAGAGGAGCCGGATGAAAAGGGACATTTACTGTTACAGTTAATGGAGGGTCTGCTGTCGAAGATGTAAGAGGAGGAAGAACAACTTCAAGTTCGACTCGGAGTCGGGTGGCTGCCCGTTTCGTATACTCACGATGTCAGCCAACCATCCGAGGACTAGAACCCTCCATAGGATCCAGATCCCAACACTTCTTGTCCGTGTAGACTGAACCCGAATTTTAGGATCGTCTGGTTTTCCACAGTAAGCTCCTGCCTCAATTGTATCTCACCGACTGGTGCGTGTGGTGGACAGATGTATAAAAGGGGGACTTTCTTCAGTATGTTTTGACACCCAAGCAGCAACAACCACAGTATTGCCCACCAACCTTCATCTCACCACTCTTTTTGACCATACTGTTACCGCTAGAATGCAGCCTTCACTCATCACCGCTCTACTCTCCAGCTTGCCTCTGATCGCAGCTCAGACGACTACGCCCCAGCCGGACCCGCCCGTACCGGGAAGACCATTCGCAGCACAAGTATGGAACAACACGGCCGATTGTGCCACTGACGGGCCGTGGAGGCTCATCTACAGCAGTCTCAACTGCCTCAACTATCCCTCCCCCGGCACCGGCTCGATCACCGTCCTTGTCGGCGTGAGAGGGGAAGACACCCTGTCCGCTTGGACGGGGCCGGACTGCACCGGCGAACGCATCATTTTCGACCCAACCCACGATGTTTGCCAGAGCCTGGAAGGCCGGGCTGTGAAAAGCTGGAATCATTACTTGATCCCCGCCGATGGCAGATAGACGGACTGGGTTCCGATTGAGCAAGAAGAGTATGAAGGCTCAGGGGATATGTTACTGGGTTTCCACATGTAGACACGGGACTACATACCCTAGACGTAGGGGAGTATTAGTAAATCATGCTTGTATACGTATGAATACAGATGTTGGCTAGGCTTCAGTACTTTTGTTCCAAGGACCACGATGCAATTCCTCTGATGTACTTCTGACCTGGTACAACATCATTGCCATCGGTCAGACATCAGCCTGTCAAGTAATCAATCGCTCTTATCCGAAAGTACTGAAAGTACGGATTACTTGCGATAGTGACAACTTTTGGGTATGTTATGATGCCCGCTTACGAAGCCTGGGCGCAATGCTACGGTGAAGCTCCGTCTGCATGACGATCCCCCGAGCCCCGAACTCGAAAACCAACGAAAGTCTCCGAGTGCTGCCTCTTTCGTCCAACCCATGCAATTACTAAGCCGCTGCTCAGCCCGGTGTTTTCACTGTTTCACCATAACCAATGACATTTCAGGTAAGAGTCTGCGGACTTCGGCTGGGCGACTGCCCCGAATTGGCAACAAGTCGATGTCTACATACCATGGACGCACCCCCTTACATTAACATTCGGCATATAAAAAACCAACCGGTTTCTCGCTGTCTGGGCTGAAGCCCGCTGACTTACTACGCCAATCATAATCGATCCTTAGAGAAGGGTAAACTTACACATCACCACCATGTCGAAGCATCTGGAATCCGAGGCCGCTTTCGAGGCCAGCGTCAAGGGGTACCTGTATCGCCAGTTTATGCTGCACCGCAAACCCCTGCCAGCGGGCACGCGCCTAGACGGCCAAGTCGGAGTCATCACGGGGCTTAGCACGGGCATCGGGCTAGACGCCGCGCGCCAGCTGCTGGACCTCGGCGTGTCGCACCTCGTCCTCTCGGGCCGGACGCTCGAGAAGGGGGCAAGGGCGGCCGAGCCGCTGCGCCGGGCGCAGCCCGCCGCCAAGGTCGAGGTCTGGCCCGTCGAGATGGAGTCGTACAAGACCCTCGCGGCGTTCGCGGAGCGCTGCCGGACGCTGCCGCGCCTCGACTTCGTGATCCTGAACGCGGGCCTCAACACCCCCGCGCGCCGCGTCAGCGCCGAGACCGGGCACGAGCAGCTGTTCCAGGTGAACTGCGTGTCGACGGCGCTGCTGTCGATCCTGCTGCTGCCCGTCCTGGAGGAGAAGAAGAAACAGAATTGTAGGGGGCCGGAGGCCTCGCAGAAACCCCCGGTGCTCAGCATCGTCAGCTCGGATGGCGCGCTCTACGCCTCGATCAAGGGGCTCGGATCCGTCTTCGCCGAGTTTGACGACCCCGACCAGTTCAAGTTTCCCAGGCAGTACCTCAACTCCAAGCTCGCCCTGGTCCTCTTCGTGGCGAAGCTGGCCGAGCAGGTCGACCCGAACAAGGTGATCGTGCACACGGTACATCCTGGGCTCGTCGGGGGAACAGACATTGGAAGGACCATCGCGCCCGGTTGGATCAAGAGTTTCCTCGTCGCACTCGTGATGTTCCCGATGGCGAGGTCGACGCCGGTAGGCGCAAGCACTTACGTGGACGCGGTCGTGACCAAGGGTGTTGAGAGCCATGGGAGTTACATCAGTGACTGGTCGATCCGGCCGTAAGCCTCTTTTTTTCGTGAATGCGATTCTTGAACAAAGTGCTAATTCAGCACAGCTATCCACCCGTGATGTACACTTCGGAGGGAGAAAGACTTCGGGAGAAGCTATGGGCGGAGATGATGGAGGAGTTTGCATTTGCTGATGCGAGGAGGATTATCGCGTCCATGTCCTCATAGGCCGTTCAGTCTCCTATTTTTCCCCCGAGGGCGCTGGGGGCCTTAACGTGGTCATGGTTGGAAACACGCGTGGAAGAAAGGCTTCGTAGTTGAGAACCCAATGCTTTTCGACAGAATGAGGAGCTCTGGATGAAAGCGCTGTAAACGTAATAAATCTTATGTGTTATGATTTACGACTCGATGCTGGCCGTATGTACTATGAATTGAAACCACTAAGAAACGAGTTCTGCATGTTGCACAAGAAGATGTTTCACGAGAAGTATTATCTGATTTAATCTCTCAGGATGCCAGAGGTTGATGCTTGAGTCGAGTGTTGGCCGGTCTCGGTGACAGGATGGTGTGTGGAGACAATGAAAAGGGGTATCGTGACACTCACCACATGCTCAACACCATGGTTTCCAGGATCGCGATGTTATCTGTTAGAAGCAGCACGTAATTCCCTAAAACCTCATGTTTTTACTGCTCTAAGGAGGTACTTGCAGGTCGAGTCAATTGCCAGGTCGGGTGCAGTGAGGTAGGTGCCTCGGTGCCTTGGTAACCAACCGGCCTCCCCAGCCGCCTCTAGGCATCCAACGGATAAGCCTCTTGTGACAACAATCACTATTAGGTACCTACCCAAGGTAGGTTAATAGGTACTAATAGCAGCATATTCACCCATCCCCGGGGCAGGCGGTTGGATGGTGTGGTGGTTAAGAACGAGAGCTTGTATGTTCGATTATCGCGGCAATGAAAATTGTCAGGCAGAAGAACTACTCACAACGCCCCATGCCAGGACACCGAGTTCGAATCCATCCTGTACCAACCCTGAGGAATAGCCTGCCCCTCAGAACCCCCCCAGCAAACCCTCTGGTGTCATTACACCGTGTCCTGGGACAAGGCAAAGATGTAGCTGTGGAAACGCGGCCGCGCAGTAGCAGGACGGGTAAAAGTCTCTGGCTGGGCGATAACCACGATGTTTTTTTTTCTTCCTCTATTCTTTTTTTCTCCCTCTGCTTTTGTCTGCCGATGACCCATGACCTTTTCTTTAGTCAGCTTGACCAGCCACCAGTGGTTGCTTGAGTATCAGGATGTTACTTTGGTTACAACATGCTGAGAAGAAACAACACGATACGCACGGATATTGGAGGAGTGGGAAAGGAATCCACGATTATCACTAAACAAAATATATCACTCATCCATCACTCAAGTAAACCTAGATTGGTCGAATATGTGTTTCACTTTTGAAGCAGCCCGAGTGGAGGATACGGTTCATAATTTTGTATTATTCTATCGACCTTTTAGACATGCCTGCCTTGGCCGTCGGCTTAACTCCTTTGCGTAGGTATCTATTTAGTCACACCATCGAGATACAGCTTGGCCGCCCTGTCCATGATCTTCTTGACCTCCGCAGGGTTGATCTTCTCCTTACGGTCATACGAGTACAGCCCGTTGACCTCCTGTTCGATATCGGTGCTGTTTGGCAAAAAAAAAAGTCACGTCATTAGCTCGTTTCGTTCTCACCATGCATGCATAGAAGGAAAAGGAGTGGGCTTACATCTGTGTCCACACGACCCCGGAAATGTGACCGGGCTTGATGACCGCCATGACGATGGCCTCGATGCGCTTCAGCAGATCCTGCGGGTCGCTCGCCGTCGTGTAGCCCCAGTCGCGGTCCGTGGCCTTGTCCTCGTCCGACTTGGGCTTGATGTTGACGCCGCCGAACTCGGAGCAGATGACGGGAGCGCCCTGCTTGTGCTGCGAGCCCGCGTCCGCGCCGGCGGGGCCGACGAACATGCCGCGGCCCGCCAGCTTGGAGCCCATCGTGCTCTCGAGCGTGGCGTACGACTTCTCCAGCGCCGGCGCGTCGTTGTAGTCGTGGAACGTCGACAGGTCGCTGCACACGTGCTCCCAGCCGCAGTTGTCGTTGATGGGCCGAGTTGGGTCGAGCGACCTTTGATCCAGCATGTTAGTCATGTGCCTTATCCGCTGTGTATATATTCTTTGTTAACTACTACTTACTTGGTCATGTAGTACAGCGAGCGGATGTGGTTCCGCTGCTCCACGTTGTCTTTCAACGAAGGGTACGCCCAGCTCTCGTTGACGGGCGTCCAGACGATGATGCTGGGGTGGTTAATGTCGCGCCGGACGGCCTCGGTCCACTCCTGATCGAATCGCTTCATGTACTCCTCGCTGAACTCGTAGGCGTTGGCGATCTCGCCCCAGACCAGGAAGCCGAGCTTGTCGGCCCAGTACAGGAAACGGGGGTCCTCGACCTTCTGGTGCTTACGGCAGCCGTTGAACCCCATCTTCTTGGTCAGCTCGATGTCGAGCTTGAGGCTCTCGGACGAGGGCGGCGTGATGCCCGTCTCGGGCCAGTACCCCTGGTCCAGAGTGAGGGTCTGGAAGATGGGCTTCCCGTTGAGGCGGAAGGTGCCATCGCCCGTTGTCCAGTTGATTGAACGCATGCCAGTGTACGTGTCCACTGCATCCAGGAGCGCGCCGGTGGAATCGTAGAGACGAATCTGGAGATCGTAAAGGGTCGGGTGATCTACCGACCACAACGCCACACCGTCTTTCCAGCAGTCCGCGTTATCGGTCGGCGCAGCACCAGTGAGCTCGGCAGACAGCTGCTTGAGCTGCTCGGCGGGCACCTTCATGTTCACGTCGAGCTTGACGTAGTCCTTGTCCTTGAGCAAGGCCTGGCGGGTCTTGCCCACCGACACGCCGCCGATGCTGCTCTCGATCTCCACGTCGTACTTGGCACCGGCCCGGCGCCCGACCACGTTGACCTTGGCCTTCAGCACGCCCTGCTCGATGTCATGGCTCTGCAGCACGGTGCCCTCGGAGCTGCTCGCGACGCGCGCCGCCGGCACGACCTCCATCCACACGCTCTGCCAGATGCCGCTGCTGGGCGTGTAGAAGATGCTCTCGGGGGTCGGGGCCCAGTACTGCTTGCCGCGGGGCTGCTCCAGGTCGCTGGGGGAGTCGCGGACGCGCATGACCAGCCGGGCCTCCTTGCCCTCGTTGGCCGCGGCCGTCAGCGCGTCCGTGACGTCGACGTCGAAGGGCACGTGGCCGCCGCGGTGGCCCCCGACGTAGCGGCCGGCGACCCAGATGCTGGTCTCGTAGTCGACGGCGCCGAAGCGCACGAGGACGCGCAGGCCCTTCTCGACCTCGCTCCAGGCGCGGGGCTCCGTGAGCACCGTCTCGTACCAGAGCACCTCGTGGGCCTCGTTGTCGCCCCAGCCCGAGGCCGGCGTCTGGAAGACGTAGGGCAACTTGATGGGCTTCTTCTTGTTGTGCGTGGCGTTGGGCCGGGCGAAGCCCACCTCCTTGAGCTCGGGGAAGGCGGCCAGCTTCTGCAGCTCGGCCTCGGACTGTCCTGCGGAAGAGGCGTCGGCCACCTCCACCTGGTCCGGCACGCCCTGTAGGTGCCAGCCTGCGCTCAAACCCAGATCTTGGTCATCGTATAGCATTTGCCATTCCTGGTCGTCCAACAGCTTCCAGTTGAGGTTAGGACGGACAAAGTCCGGGCGCGGGTAGTTAGTGGGGGGAGATGAGGAGGCCATATTGCCGGTTACTGTGGTTGTATGTGGTGGTGGTGATGTCTCTTCTCTCAGAGTGAGGCTGTTGCTTACTTAGGCCCTGCCTGTTCTGGTGTGAAAACGAAGGTGTTGATAGAGAGAGACGTTGTTTTACGGAGGGAGGCACGATTCAGCCAGTGATGGATAATTGATAACTCATCTGCAGCTTGCCACACGTGATGAGTTGTCCTAAGTAACCTTTCTACATATGTACATACAGACAGACCATGCGTGCATACTACCACATTCCGTTCCGTCCAGTCTCTCATGCTCTGGCAAAACTAGAGCCAAATACATGGTAACTAATACGACGATCGGTCCTTTGCATATGCATGAAACGTGGGCTATGGAGACTGACGTCATTCGTATCCAATTAGTTGATTCAATTGAGAGACGGTATGAAGAAATGCTCCAACTCGGACAGGCTCATAGCTTGTTGGAAAACCTGGCCATCTGGAGGCATTGCGCGTTCAGATCAGATAAAGCTGACTAGCTGGGCAACTGGGCCAACTAGGGCTGTAGGAGTATCTTTCTCTCCACTTTAGGAGGGGAATTGGGGTCGCCTCAATCATTCATAGCACCGGTACGGAGTATTGCATGCATGCCTCTGTTGGCTCGTTACTTCGTTCTACAGGAATCCCCCACTATACTACTCCGAGTCGTTCGTAGCCCCTTAAACATAAACGCCATCATCGTAGAGTGCTCCTTCTGGTATTCGACTCCACATTCATCATATTCATGTCTCTGCGTTCTGTGTCCTCCCCCATGAATCCCCCAAAGGTGACTAGACGATGCCGGTAACTCTCCGCACACTTCGTCTTGCACCATCACCAGATATCGAGATCATGCCGTCCATCTCAAGCGCTCGCATGGTTTCGGCGAAATCGGCCGGCTCGACAGGAACGCTGGCGCTCTCACTGAGCTTCCTGCTGACTTCGCTCCACTTCACCGTTTGACCGCCGGTGGTAAGCTCATCAAGTAGAGCAGTGATGGCCACCTTGAGCTCTTCCTTGCGCTTTCGGTCTGCAGAAGTGACACTCTCGGTGAGCATGCTCATATCGATCCTTCCTTGAGAGTCTGTGGCGGCTGTCTTCAGAGCAGTTTGGATGAGACGATAGGCCTCTTCCACATCTGCCTTGGTGACTATGGTGGAGAGTCTCATCTTGGCATGTGCTTCGGAGAGACGGATCATCGATTCAAGCTGTCGAGTCGTGGCAGTGATGCGCTTCTCCGCGGCACGCACATCCTGACCAAGCTTACGCATCTTGATGTAATTGTCCACAAGCGCTTGGCCAGCATCCTGGGAGATGGTCGGATGGACAAAGGCACGCGCATACGAAATATATGCTGTGAGGAATTCAACATCCTGATGAGTCTGTTAGCAAGCTGTCTAATTGTGACGTGCGATTATCGCCGTGTAAACTTACCAAGATTTCGAGGCTCGAAGGAGCCGAGTCAGGCTTGTCCTCCAAATACATGGAGAGCAAGTGGCGGGCCATCTTCTTGTCGGTACTGTCGTCAACACGATCTAGGATCAGGTAGACGAGATCAAATCGTGACAACAGAGTGGGGGGCAGATCGATGTTTTGAGGAACGGGCAGATCCGGGTTATATCTCGATCCTATGGGGTTGGCCGAGGCAAGGATACTGGTCCTGGCGTTCAAAGTGGTGATGATGCCAGCCTTGGCTACCGAAACAGTCTGCTGTTCCATGACTTCGTGAAGAACCGAGCGCGTGGAATCTGACATCTTGTCGAACTCATCGATACAGCAAACACCACCATCAGACAAGACCAAAGCACCAGACTCGAGAACCAACTGGCGGGTTTCCGGGTCACGGGAAACGTAGGCTGTCAGACCTACAGCAGAAGATCCCTTACCGCTAGTGTAGACACCTCGCGGGGCAATCTTGTGTACATATTTTAATAGCTGAGACTTCGCAGTAGATGGGTCACCACAGAGCAAGACATTGATGTCTCCTCGGTACTTGGGACTGCCTCCTTTTGGAATGTCTTGTTGGTGCCGCTGAACATTTGCAGAAGAATTCCCTTTTTCACATCCTCCATCTCGAAGATGGACGGCGCAAGCGACCTAGAGAGCAAGTCGTAGATGTCGGCGCGTGCACCAGTAGCCTTAATCTTCTCCTCGAGCTCAGGAGTGATTTGCCGTGTCTCAGGAAGGATGTTCTCCGAGTCTTTCGTCTCCTCGTCCAACGTGGAGGCATCAGCTCCCATACGTTTGTCGTCCACCTTCTGAACGTGCACAATGTCGACGTAGGTCTTGAAAACGCTCTTCACTGTTCTCATCCGCGGGTTCACACGGACCGGATTGGTGCAGTAGATACCGGTAACGCGAACACGGTCACCTGCCTTGCAGAAGTCCACGAGATCATCATAGATGCACACCGAAACGGAGTGAGGAGTCTACCGGCAGGTACAGCGTCTGGCGTCTCTTGGAGCTTGATAATCTGCTTGTCGGCAAACTTGCAGCGGTTATGGATAATCTGCATCGAATTCTTGGAATCACAGAGAGGACGGGGACAGGCTGTCGGCTCCCGGATCCTGCCTCGGTCGAGCTCCACCAGAACAGAGTGGTTGCAGACACTGCATCGGAAAAACGCCTCCTTCATGTCTGGGATGACTGGCGTCGTGCGAATAACTAAGCCCTTGATGCAAATGAGTTTGTCCATGTCGGCTGGGTTAAGGTCTCTCAAATTCGTGACCTTTTCAAGACCGAATGGCCGAACTGTGTAAACAGTCCCCAGTACCTGATCCTCCAAAGCAGGGCTTTGCTGAGCTTGTTGAGCCCGAGGGGGTCGAAACTGGCTCCTCGCTACGCTCTGAGCTAGGGAATTGCATATCAGAGCTTGGCGCTCCGCTGGGCCTCGAAGCAGAGGCTCCGGTGCTCTGGTTGCGCTGGCGCGCATCTTCGGCCTGGGCAAGCTCAACCATGACATCCTGGCAACATTGGTCCATCAAGGGAACCAATTCTTGAGGGTAGCTCTGGATGTGGTGCCATAGCTTCCTGGTTCGGGGATATACTTTGAAATCCGCAATATCGACGTAAAGGATTCTTTGGCCGAGGGCTAGCATGTTCTTCAATTCCTCAAAGTAGGGCTTTGTCTCGGAGTCAGGATCGGCGTCAGTCTGTTCTTTTGTCATGCCCTCGGTCCACATCCGATATTTCTTGGTGAAGTTCTTCATGAAATCCTTCAGGCCGGCGTAAGCATCATCCACGGAAACATTAGTACCCCAGATCGTAGTCTCGCCTCGGCCACCGAGAACATTAGCCTCGGAGGTATTTGGATCAACGTTGGAAAAAGAAGCTGCATCGGAAGGCAGTTCTCGCACCACCCGACCCGAGTTGTCTAGAACAATGCGATTACCCCGTACGCTATTGTTGTTGAAGCCCTCTGAGTGGATATCACCTCTGACAGTTCGGCGGGCTCGAGGGGTCTGGAAAGCATCAACAAACAGGTTGCTGCTTTCGCTCCGGAGGTCTGACTGAAGGCCCAGACCTGGTGCTGGGCTGGAGCTGGCCTCGTATCGGATGGGAGAAGATTCTGGATGCCTAGTTAGCTTCGTGACTTCGAGATACATATGATACTACAAAGACTCACCTCCGACCAGACCGCTTCCAGTAGCCCTCGGAGTCCTATCTCCGTCATTTTGGCTTTCATTCCGCGTCGTCTGAGAATGTGTCATATGTCGCAAAGGCGAGCTAGGAGCGGCACTACCGCCAGCATTGCTCTGGGTTTCTGTGTTATGTCGCAGGGGTGATGAGACGTCTGTATTTTCGTTTGCAGGCGAAGACTGGTAGAGCAGAGGGCTAGAAGCCAAGTTTGATGTACGAGTAGGGCGAGAAGGAGTGTTGGCAGTTTGCGAAGCAGGATTGGCGTTGGCGGGGCTGCTCTGCGGTGCTTGGGAGTTACGGGCACTTCGTCGTGGAGTCGACGACTGCGAAGCCTGCTGGCGGCGCTGAGAAGGTGAAGACATTGTGGTATGTGTCTTATAGATTCATGAGAACGGGGTCTGGATCAGTCTCGCTGTTGTAGTTGGAAGTGCGAGTGTTTATTCCTCGGGCGGGTTTGTTGCCGGGGGAGGGTGGGGAGCGGAAGAGAGATTTGGCAGGCCTTCTTTGCGCACGCGAAAGAACGCGTTTCTAGGAATTATCCAGGGGCTACGACGCGAAACCGCGTTAAGTGGTCGCATCAATTGAGCTGGGTCTAATCGCACTGATAAGACTAAGAGGTACTTCTTACCTCAGGTAGGTACCCCCAGGACTCGGCGATCCGCCTCAATTAAATTCCGGGTTATGCCACCTTGAAGGAAGTACTTACGCCGGGGTTGGTCTTGCGGGGCCGTATCTCGCACTGCGACAGGCCACTCCTAGCACTTGTACATGCGTATCGACTGAGCTGTCACCTGCGAAGTCGACAACACACGAAGCCCGCTCCAAACTTCCGACTCTCTGCATTCGCACCTTGTACACCACCACTCGTCACAATGGCTCCTGGAATGTCCCTCTTTACCGTCAATGCTATCATAGTATTAAGCGTTGACGATGGCAGTCGCATATTCGCCAAGTACTACAACCAGCAAGCCCCTGGCGCAACAGCCGGTATGCCATGAGTCTACGAACCACCCAACGGTCAAGATGCAGTCGCTAATCCGAGGAAAACACAGTCGCTTCACCGACGACGAACGGCCCTTACCCAGATGTCAAGTCGCAAAAGTCCTTCGAGAAGGGCCTGTTAGAGAAGACGGCTAAGCAGGTGAGCATGGGAAACATGATCTGCATCATGCAGATTCGCAATCGAGTCTTACGCAAATGCTGACTCGAAACTCGTAAAGACGGGCGACATCATCCTCTACGATAACCGGATCGTCCTGTACAAGATGGAAAGCGATGTCATGATGTACGTCGTAGGAGACGTCTCAGAGAATGAGGTGCTGCTCTATAATGTCATACTAGCCCTGCGAGACTCTCTACACCTGATCTTCAAGTATGTTCGCCCGCTGTCCTTGTGACATAACATGTGCTAAAGGAAAATACTAGGCAATCTGTCGACAAGCGCACAATCATTGAGAACTACGATTTGGTATCGCTGGCTATCGACGAGATCGTTGACGACGGCATCAGTGCGTATCCCCAGATCACCCACTACCTACCGTGAACTAATGTATCTGCGTAGTCCTCGAGACGGACCCCACGATCATCGTCCAAAGAGTCAGCAAGGCGCCCGCGCAAGACGTCAATCTGGGCCGAATCGACTTGAGCGAACAGGGAGTGAACAACTTGGCACAATTAGGAAAGGCCAAGTTGGCAGACTGGCTGAGACAAGGACTGTAGAGAATCAGCATAGCATCGGAGTCTTCACTTTAGAGTGTCGGGCATGGCGTTGGGAAAAGTCGTCTGTCCCCAATTAGGGACAATTCACGAGGGAGCGAATTTGCTTCTAGGTCTATTCTATTTTTAGGACCTAATCTCAGAAGCTGCCTTGCGCAGCCTATTCATAACCGCAGCCGCAATATCGTCACTATCCGGGATGCCTTCGACGAAGATGACATCGGCCTTTTCTCCGGTCTAGTTCACGGAGTGCCGAGAATAGTCCTTGCGCCGCACTCCTTGCATCAACCCCTATGCTCAGATCCAGGAGTTTTCCAATCGACTCATCCGCTTTCGGGTACAACAGCTCAGCCTCGCGAGCGTCAACCTCGATGTCCGGCTCAGGGGCTTCCACCACTTTTCGCGACTCGAATTGCCCAGTCCTCAAGCCTGCCGCTGCTTTCCAGCTTCTCGTTCTGATGATGCCTATTGTTGTGGGCGCCGAGCTTATCTCCTTTGCTTGCTGCGAAAACTGTGTGATGTAACCGACATCGTCCTCACTAATGCCATTCTTGCCTGCAGCATAACTGGCCTCGTATAGAACGACCCTTGCTTTTGGGCTATAATGCTTATACTTCATGCCTGGCGCTCTTGGCGCGGCTTTGCCCAGCTCGCTCTGGTCTTTGTACGCTTTCTCGACCTTGTCCCACCCAGGACAACTTCGAATTTCGTCCATGCTTACACCACCCGGCCTCAAGACGACCCGGGGGATCGCATAGTCCATCGACCACAGTACTCTCGACACCGACTTGGCATGGACCACCATCCAGAATCAGGTCTATCCGACCATTCATATCCTCCAGAACGTCGCTGGCAGTTGTTGCCGACGGGCGGGTAGAAGCGTTAGCTGACGGCGCGGCCAAGGGCGCATCGGCGAGCTTTATCAAAGTCAATGCAAGGGGCGAGGATGGCATTCGTGCGCCGAAGGTTTTGAGCCCTGCCGTAACTTCAGGGGCTAATACGGAGTGTTCTGGGTTCGGCAGCAAAATGGTGAGCGGTCCAGGCCAGAACTTGCTAATAAGGGGCTTGTATATCTCTGGTATCGGATCGCGGTGTCCATTTGCCGTACCATTGGCTGAGTGCTGAGGTATCAAGAGTTTCCGTAACATGTCTAGATCAGAGACGTGGACAATAAGGGGGTTGTCGGACGGCCGCCCCTTGGCAGTGTAGATGCCTTTCACGGCGGCGCTTCTTGTCGCGTCCGCGCCCAAGCCGTAGACAGTCTCTGTAGGAAATCCAACTGGAACATCCTTTGTCCTTAGGTATCCTGCCGCCTCACGAAGTACCTGGACACTTGGCGAGTCGGTTGCAGAGACCTCCCACGTGCTGAGCCGCTCTCCATGAGTTGACCCCCCCTGCCTGAACCTGCCTAGTTCATCTTTTCCCACCTTGAGTAGCCGGGTACCCGCCCGAGACGGCACATCCTGCGACATCGTATTGTACGAGTTGAGGAAAGCCCGGACAGGACGAATACTCGTATAAATGCGTCGGAAAGCCAACTTGGCTACCAAATCCAGCTTGCTTGGACAATCTTGTCAGTGGAATAAGGGCCTTCGGCTGCTCGTCAAGTTATGGATCATGAAGTGAAATGCGGATTATTTCGAAGATAGTTTGATCTTGGCCAGAAGTTACTACTGCGACTGTACAAGTTGTTTTTATGGTGAATCTGATATGTGCATGTACGTATTATTGTTGACTCATCTCATGAAAAAAAGAAATCCGAGTTTGGCGCACGCCCTATCGATTTTGAACCTACCACCACCCCCCCCCATTACAGGGCCTTTAGTGCGTCTTTGGGCTGGAAAGAGCCACATTTTTGGGGGGTCAGCCGCTAATTCCACAGCGCCCGTTGCGACGACTCAGCTTGGGGTGGTCAGCTCCTTACAGCAGCCAATCCACTACCTACTAGGTTAACCTAGATCTGGCTTCAAATGAGGTTGCTGATGGGAATCGATACGACACTGGACAAGATACGGTTCCGATTAAAATCACACAATCTCGTGCAGCCGACCCAAACGGGGCCGCCAGAGGGGACGAATGCTCACGCCGCTATGCTTTCTCAACCAGCAACGTCCCAATGTCCGCCACCAACCATCTCAATGGCGATTCCCCCTCCACAACCGCCCATGCTGCTGCTGCAGGGGCGCCGACCATTCGCCGGTTGAGCAATCATCATAGCAACAGCAATCCCTCGATATGCGATGCGCAATCCCCAGAGGACGTACGCGCCTCGCTGGCCACTCTGCACACTCACGAGGCTTCCCTCACCAGCCGTCTCCAGTCCCTCTTCTCCTCCCAAGCCGACCTCGCGCGGGAGCTCGGCCGCCTGGATCTCCTGCGTGCGAACCTCGGGTCGCAGGTCATAGCGACACGCTCCGTCAGTAACGGCATGCTCGCCTCGGCCGCCGAGACGGCCGGCCGCCTCTCGAACCGAGTCAAAGAGCTGGACCTGGAGAAAGACCATGTACAACAGACACTGCAAGTGGTCGAGCAAGTCGCCGAGCTCAAGGCCTGCGTCCACGGCGTGGTCGGGTCCATGGGGGCCCCCCAGGACTGGGAGGCCGCAGCCGGGTATATCTCGAGAGCCTCCAAGGTTCCGGAGAGCGTGATCAAGGGAGGCTTTGCCGCGGCCATCGTACCCAGCGTCGAGGTGCCGGATGCGCCGTGGGTTACGTTAGAGAACGCCAAGGAGAGCTTGTGCGGCCTGTTCCTGCGTGAGTTCGAGAAGGCGGCGCAGGAGGGAGACGGAGCCAAGGTCACTCGATTCTTCAAGCTGTTCCCTCTCATCGGTCGTGCCGACGTGGGGTTGGACGTGTATGGCCGCTACGTCTGCACGGGTGTAGCTGGCACTGCGCGCCAGACGTGGAAGCTAGTACCAGGGGCTGCTGGACAGAAAGACGGCTTCCTATATGCCAACGCTTTGACAAAGCTCTTCGAACATATTGCACAAATTGTAGAGGGGCACGGCGGTCTTGTGGAGCGACACTACGGCGAAGGAAAGATGGTCAAGGTGATAGAACGTCTACAAATGGAGGTCGACGTACAGGGAGGCATAATATTGGATTCCTGGAGCGATGAGCGAACAGTGGAAAGGAAGCTTACCGACGTCAAGAGCTATCCATTTTCGTTCCTTGTGCAGAGTTTCCTACCGCCGCAAAAAGGACTTACGGGTACCCCTAGAATGAACTCTCCGGCACTCGGCGGAGGGACCAATGCCAGAGACAGCGAAGACGAGGGAGTCAACATGAAGGAGGTAGATGCCCTACTAAACGAGATAGCTCTCATGCTTGGACGCTGGTCTCTTTATACGAGATTCCTCGCTGGGAAATGCAAGGTAAGCTGATGCAATATGTGCCTACCCGACTAGTCCACTAACGAATTACAGGCACCTGGGCCCCGAGGATGCTTCTGCCCTGTATATTCCAGATGCGTTGACCAAGTCAAATCTGTTAAGGAAGGTGTCCGACAAACTGATTACCCCCTATGATATCTTGTCGACGTTCTACTTTAGAAGATCGGTCGAGAAGGCATTCCAGCTGGACGAGTCACCTTCGGGGCTCACGCTCAATATAAACAAGCCGGTTGTCACTGAGCCCCCCTATATAATATCGGCTGTCGATGATGTCATGTACATTGTCAGTACGGTCATCCAGAAGTCGATTTCTACATCGCAGAGGGACGTTGTTGGGCATGTGATTCCTACCATAGGAAGAGTGCTAGGATCCGACTTCATCGGGATGGTGCAGAGGAGAATGAGAGACGAGTCGTACCCAAGCCCGTCATCCAAGGCGGCTTCCCGCCTGAAGACAAAATTGTCTCCTTTATCATCCTCATCAACACTCTGGACGTTGCGACCGAATATCTGTCGCGCATCATCACACAGTGTTTGGGAAGTTCCGAGGAGGCCAACGGGCCTACTCAGTCCAGTCCGATTGCCCACTCGTTTCCTTTTGAGCATGACGCAACATTTGTGACGTCGGCTTTAACAACACTCAACGCGTCCTTCTCGACCAAAGCAAACGAGCTTTTGTCAGATGGGCTCCAAGTCCTGCTAAACATGGTGGTCAAGCAGAGGCTACGGCCCATCATCTTGGACACATTCCGTGATGCCGACTACACTTTGACGGAGGACGAGCTGGCGGAGATAGCACAGCAGAACGACGAGGACGAAGAAGAGCTAATGGACCATGTACAGCGGAGATTTGAACATGGATGGAGCGCACTTATGAAACCGGTCGAGCGATTGATGACGCCCAAGACATTTAGCACACTCATGATAAGTACAGCCAAACACCTCGCAGTGGTACTGGAGAAGCGGATATGGAGCTCGAGTGGCAGGATCAATGCGTTCGGCGCGATCCGTATGGAGCGGGACTTCTCGGGCATCGTCCGGGTCGTGGCCGAGGGCAACTATAGTGTGAGGGAAGCATTTGCTAGGGTGACACAGATGCTCATGGTCGCCAACATGGAAGATGACGAGTGGGACGAGATCATGGCTGAAGGGGAGGACGATGGCATACAATGGGTGCTCAATGAGGAGGAGCGGCGGAAAGCTAGAACCTCGTAAGATGATATGAGGCTGCCCTGCCAATAGATCTCGCTGCATCTTGATCTCTGGTCAAAATAATTGGTATCGAGTTCGAGTCTAGTAGAAGTCTTGCGACAAGGAAATCTATCAATCAATTCTACGTATTCAAATACAGTGCTGAACTATCGAGTCGCTCCACTTTAAGTGCAAGAATCCCTGCATGGGCAACGGCCAGTAAACCCAATTCCAAAACCTCCAAGCAACGAGCTACGATTTATTGTTTGTCACCTCAACATAACATACCCTAACCTCTGACATTCAATCCAGTCCGAGTCTCAATAGCCGGTCTTCCTGCATTCAACATTAGATACCCGCAGCAGTCTCTCAATCAAGTCGTTTGCCTTACGTTTCGATTCGATTGCCCAATAATCATGGCGACGTCTCGCTATGATCTTCTCGATCAGCACGATGAAGATGAGCTGCACAAGAATCGCCAGCTGCCCGTAGAAATCAGGCCCTTCCAGCGAATCTCGAAACACGTCGCCCTCGCGAAGCTGCCCGCCACAAAGTTACCCACACCACCACCCGAGGGCGCCCCCGAATCCCAAGATGGCGCCAGCGCCGCGTCCACGGGCTACATGGGCCAGGTGCACGGCAACGCCGCGGCGATGAAGGAGGACATCCAACTGGACTTCGCGGCCTTCGACAGCACCATCACGCGCCTGCAGTTCCTGGCGACGGCCAACGAGAAGGAGCGCGAGCGCTACGCGACGGACCGGAGCAAGATCCTCGAGACCATGGAGGCGGTGCGGAGCTCCAACGCGAGCCTGCGGACGCAGCTGGACGAGGCCCGCGCGACGCTGGCGCAGCGCAAGTCGTTCGACGAGCTCGCCGACCGCATCACGTCGAACCGGATGCTGCGCCCGCGCGCCGAGCAGGCCGTCAACCTCGACAAGCTGGCCGAGGAATGCGACGAGCTGCAGCGCGAGAGCGAGACGTACGGCGTCACCTGGCGCGAGCGCAAAGAGCAGTTCGACAAACTCGTCGGCGAGGGCGTCAACCTGCTGCGCCTCATCCGCGACGAGAAGGAGGAGGTCGAGCGCCGCGAGGGCATGGACGAGGAGGACGGCGACGAGGACGGCGACAACAACAATAGCACGCCCGGCGGCGGCAAGCAGGGCGGCAGCCAGAGCGGCAGCGGGACGCCAGCACGACACGGCGACGACAACGCTACGCCGAGGCCGGGAAGCAGCTCGGGACGCACACCGCGGCAGGACAGCCCCGGTGCCGGAGGCAGTGGTGGTGGTGCTACGGATAACTTGAAGCCTCAGCCGGACGTCGGTGGGAGCTTCTCTAGAGGCGGCAGCCTTGCTCCGAGTCTACGGGGAATAGCCCGGCAGTACGTGGTGGCCCGGGTAGCAGTCACGGTGGGAAGGACGGCGAACCGGAGGGGGGTGAAGATGTGGAGATGGGCGAGCCGGCACAAGTTGCGGATACACCGATGACTGAGGGTGGCGTTAAGGAAGAAACTCCTCAGATCACAGTGGACGCACCTACCGGCCCTGATGATAAGATGGATACGACATAGAGACAGGAGTTGCTTAGTTGAGGGACACTCAATAATCATCATGCATGGCTCAGGCAAGAAAAAGATAGGAGAGGATATGATATACCCCTGGATGTAAATCAACGTGTATTTTTAACGATTGCTATGCTGCCCTCCAATCGTGTCTGATTCATTCACCCAGGCATCTTAAGAACTGTGGTATCATGTATGTGCAGGCTTTGCACGCTTCGTCGTAATGGTCGTCGCTGGTGCTACCACCCTCCAGAAATAGGTTTGCTACTCGTCGGTCGTTTTTTTTTTAATGGAATCTAAGCATCATTTTTGGGTGTTGAGGCTAGCACCTCCTTGGCCTTGGTGACTTCGTCCGCGTTCGCATTGCTGTCACCCTCAGCCGAGGCGATCTGCTCCTCGAGCCGCGATACGGCCTCGCCGATGCGCGTCTTGAGGGGCCCGAAAACTGCCTTGGTCTCCTCTACGGCTTTTTGCTATGACGTGGGGTTTCCCTGTTAGCACAAGAACTAGAAAACTGAACAATCTGTAGATGAAAGAGCATCTCGTAGAAACCAAGGGCATAGAAGCTTGGGGGGTTAGAGGAGCGTCGATGTGGTATGACGCCGTCGTCACTTACCTCCTGCTTCACCATAAACTCGGCATTGCCGTCCTCGTTGCCGCTTCCGTTCTTCAGGTCCGCCTCAAGCTTCTTGACGCGCTCTTGTTGCGATGTGAGCTCCTTCTGGTACAGCTTCTCCTCCTTGGTCAGACGCGTGACGGCGTCCGTCGCGATCTTGAGGGGCGAGGGGGCGGGCATCTTGGGTTCGTTCGGTCGTCTTAGCAGGGGGTTTGTCTGCGGTTGCTTGTCTGGTCGCTTGGTCTAGGGGGTTTAGGATGTATACACGAAGGGGAAGTTGCTTTGCTTGGGGGTGAGCTCTTCTGCCTAGAGCGGGATTGGGCAACCGCTATTGGGGAATTATTATTTTGGTGGGTTGGCGGGGTAAACGATGCTCGCCGGACGGCTTTCGGGGTCGGTGGGGCTAACAGCCCGGGAGGGCCCGATGTCAGTCGAGCCAAATCACTCCATTCCATACCTTGACACTTTTATATGATGACGAATTCGTATAAATATCTACAGTTCTTCGGCGTATAATATCTTATTGCCTTTGTATGAGATTATTACAAATCAGAAGGTGTAGCCTCGAAGATGATATCGATATCTACATAAAAAAGAGACTGAAAACCCCTGGGTTGCAGCGGTGAATACACATGCATATATCAACGCCGCTGTCGCTATAGAACTCTCAACATCGTTCTGCAACACCCAAAGACCCAGGGGCGTCTCAATGGCCTTCAATTTCAGGATCATGGGACCATGCTGGGCTGGCACACGGGCGCCATACATGAGGGACCGGTGCCCTCTCTTACAAGGTGGACTGCATCTGGACGTGGAGATGGACTAGATGATGTCGACAGTGCCTTTTCCTCCACATCCACAGAGTCCTCATCCTCCGAGGAGGTGCCATGGCTGCTTCGAAATCCAACTATCATTTCTGGTTAGCCACGCTCTACACTCTGCACTCTACGAGTCCATTATTGACCGCTAACTTACATTGCACGGGTGGGTGGTGTCTAGTGAGGCGCTTCAGCCCACCAAGACCTTTGGAGAGCACATCGAGTTTGGAAAGGAGAGCCTCTCGCTCAGCCACCGTGTCTTCACTCTCGGCTGCAAGCTGTTTGATATCTTCGTCACTCAGCTCGGCGACGCTCTCGGGGGTGAAGAGCTCTGGCAGCTTCGAGGTCAGGCAGTTCTCCACCGCAAGGTGAGCGACGTCATCGACCACCCGCTTCAGAGTAACCTAGATGAGATTCGGTATTTAGCCTCGGTTCCATTAAGATTGGGTTTCGCTCGAGTGTTAGTGGTTAGAGGCTTGGAGAGTTTACCTTGTAGTATGCTTCGGACATGTCTACTGCGTTCGCAGCTCCAAAATCTCCCATATCGGCGTGCCTATTGGAAGTGAGGACATCTACAATGCGGTTGAATGAGACACGAAACTCGCTTCCGGGTGCATAGGTGTCAAAGTTCTGCTCTAGAGTACGTCGCAAGTCCTTTTCGTAACGCTTGGCCTCGATTTTCTGCACCGTCTCAGTGAGGTAATAGTTGTAGGTGATGGGATGGGCGGTTTCGTGGCTGGTCAACAATTCCGAATTCTTGGTACGGAGCACCGTTTTCAACTTCTCTAGGGCTTCGCCGATATGGCCCATCCAGAGTCTGTCCTTCGTCTCCTCGTCGACGACATGGGACAGTATGGAATTGACAGAGGAGTCGACTGCGCTAATGATCCGGGTCGAGTACTTCTCAACAAGATCTGCCCAGGGCTGGCATTGCTCATGGAACAGCTCGGTGATGATAAGGGGGTTGTAAGTACCAGGAAGCTCGCACCCTCGGTTCCTCCTCATCAATCGCCGAACTTCGGCCAGGTAGTCGGATCTCGAGACTTGGCCTTCTATCTCTGGTCCCTCCACGGAAAAGTCTATAATATCACGAGCTTGTCCATTCTTCCGCATGTCCTGAGCAAAGTCCTCCAGCGTGTTCTGAAGGACGGCTCGCAAACGCTTGTGGTAGCCCTCATCTTCCCGAGCATTCCCGAAAAAGGAGTCCCCGTACGAGCCGTATACAGCTGACCGGATCAGGCTGGAGAACCGATGGCTAGCATTCAGGAGGTACTTGCGCTGCTCGTCAGCTTCGCCCCTGGCATCGCCCAGTCTCTCCAGTCGATCTGTACATTCCCGGAGGCCGTCTTCAATATCAGTCACCACCCGGGGCAGCTGAGCAATGATATGATCTCTCAATACTTCGCTCAGGCGGGTCCGTAACGCGGCGACACCCTTGTGACTTTGTGGCAACGAGTTCCAAATCCCACTTGATAGGAATGCGACCTCCTTTTCGTCTCTCTCGGTGTTCGAGATTGCCCGATCATGGTAATCTCGGTTCACGACCACGTGCCAACCGAGACGGAAATCAACATCTTCATTCCAAGCCAGCTTGAAATACATTTCTTCCATCTTCCGAACCGACAGGTAGGGTGTCTGGCTTGGTGATCAGGCCCAGAGTTCGAGATCTGCGGTGGTCGAGATCCCGTGCATACTCTGTCACACTCTGCTCGGCGAATTGGCTCTTGGCAGAGACGACGGCCAGAATGATACTTCGTGGGTTCTTCATATAGGACCGCACAAGCGATTTCACAAGTTGCCCCTCCTCCCGTGACTGATCTCTGTTGCCAGCAGTGAAAAGGCCCGGGAGATCGACTATGGTCAGATGAGGTTGCGTAGGCCCCGAAACTTCAATGCGAAGGACGTCATCGCAGAATCGCTTGGCATCGGTCAATGCCATGGCATCACGCGCGCGATCCGCCACGTTCCCGACGTCGAGCTCGTCGAAGGTAGTGGAGAAGCCGAAGGCCTCGAGCTTCTTCCTCTGATCATCCGAGTGATCCTTGCCCGGCTGGATCGAGACCCTGCACCGCTCCTCTGACGTCTCCGTGGTACGTCGAAGAACAAGCTCCGTAGCAAAAGTGGTGGTGAGATTTGTTCCCACCGGGAACGATAGGCCTGAGATGGCTTGAAGCACGGAGCTCTTGCCCGATGACTGGCCGCCGCATGCCACGATTTGGGGCAAGTCAATGTAACGACTGACCCCCTTGGAACGCAGCCCATCAATGATGTCCATCAGGACTTTGTGGTCTTGACTCTGGAGGTCCTTGGTGGTTTCGGGCGCCATGTTGAAGAAATAACAGGCGTCGGCGTACTCTTTGCCTGGCTATTGCTCGTTGATATGGGCAGTCGATGACTCTGGAGCCTCTACAGTAAGAATGAGGAAAGTTAAGAAAGAAAACAAAGATGAGGAGATCTTGACATCGTCGCGTTGGATTTCCTTCTGCAAACAAGGTTCCCCGCCGTTTGGGTAGTGATGCGGGAGGCCGACCAGAAAGACGCGGTGTAACCCAAAGTATGGATGACTGCGATGTGATGATGAAGGGGATTGGGCAACAGGGGCGAACCAGGGGGCAGCGGCGCACGTAAGAGTTGGAGAGGCTGCCAAAGATATAAGGCGTCCAATGGGAAAGGGGGCTTTCGAATATGATTTCCTTCTTATGTATGTTGATACAATCTTGGGTTGTACCGATGTATGAGTTAAACATTTGCCTACTAAGTAGGCATGGGAGCATTGCATCGTCATGTGTTAATAACCTAGGTATACTAACAAAGTGACATTGCTTAGAAGTTCCGAATCCTTACTTGCCTTTAGAAAGTTATCCCTATTATGTGATCAGAAGGCAATTGCATTACGAACATACAGGGGCATAATCTAATATCAATCAAGGTTGAATAGGTCACTTTGGCATGATGATGCAAGATGAATATTGCTCGTCTCCAACGGACGTGGCGATGAGGCCACGCCCTCGCAATGGGTGTATTCCATTGATACTTCCACTCCCTAGTGCACATTTTAGGCCACCTTGCTCTGTAGCAATAAAAAGCAAACCGAATACTCTGTCTTCCAAGGCCTTTTTAACCTTGCCGAGACGGGATTGTTGAATACCGTACGCCATGCTATGTGTCCTCTGATGGGAATAATCGCCAAAAATGAATCTCTAAACCCACAAAACGCCTGTCTATGCGATAAGAAGTTGATTCTTCCGCTGGTATAATAAACCTGAATAAATGTTCACCCACATAGAATGAATTTAGAACTTCAGCTCCTTGGGCTGCTCCAGGTGAATTCCTGGTTGGTGCCGAAGTGACCGAATTTAGCGGTCTGGTAGTAGATCGGACGGGCAAGGTTGAGCTGCTTGACAATAACACCAGGTCGCATGTCAAAGTTGGCCCGAACGATGTCGATCAGCTCCTGAGCTGACTTGTCCGAGGTGCCGTAGCTGTCCACGTAGACAGAGCAGGGCTCGGCAATGCCGATAGCGTAGGAGAGCTGGACCAAAGCACGGCGAGCCAGCTTAGCATGAACGAGAGACTTGGCAATCCATCGAGCAAGGTAGGCAGCAGATCGATCGACCTTGGAGAAGTCCTTTCCGGAGAAGGCACCACCACCGTGAGCACCCCAGCCACCGTAGGTATCGACAATGATCTTACGGCCAGTCAAACCAGCGTCACCCTGGGGACCACCGATGATGAACTTGCCAGAGGGCTGGATGTGGTACACGGTCTTGTCGTCCAGGTACTTGGCGGGAATGACCTTCTCGCAGATCTTCTCCTTAAGCTCCTTGCGCAGCTGCTCGGTCGAGATGTCCTCGCTGTGCTGGGCGCTGATGACAATGGTGTGGGCTCGCAGGGGGACGACAGCACCACCGTCGTGCTTGTACTCCAAAGTGACTTGCGTCTTGGTGTCAGGTCGAAGCCAGGGAAGGCTACCATCACGGCGCGCATCGGACATGGCCTTATTCAGCTTGTGGGCGAGCAAGTGAGAGAGAGGGTGAAGCTCGGGGGTCTCGTCGGTAGCATAACCGAACATGAGACCCTGGTCACCGGCACCGAGCTGCTCCAGCGCCTGCTCGTAGTGAAGACCCTGGGCAATATCGGGGGATTGCTGCTCAATGGCGACCAGAAGGTTGCAAGTCTTGTAGTCGAAGCCCTTCTCCGAGGAGTCGTAGCCAATGTCCTGGATAGCGTTGCGCACGACCTTCTGGTAGTCGAGAGGCGACTTGGTGGTAATCTCACCGAAAACCATCACCATACCGGTCTTGGTGGCAGTCTCGCAGGCGACCTTGGACATGGGGTTCCTCGGCCAAGCAAGCATCCAGAATGGCATCGGAGACCTGGTCGGCAATCTTATCGGGGTGACCCTCGCCTACGGACTCGGACTGTTATGGTCAGCAAGATTTTCACCAAAGCCAATTGACGAATGAGGGGGAGGGGTTGGGGGGTAAGCAGCACGTTTAGTCGAGGGGTAAGCAACGTGTGTACTAGGAAACATCTTGTGGAATCACTAGGAAACATCTTGTGGAATCACTAGGAAACATCTTGTGGAATCACTAGGATAACCGTTGGGATAGCAAAGAAAAGCCTATTTGGACAGGCACAGTGTTTCTTACAGTGAACAGGAAGGCGCCCTCGTTAACGATGGCGAAGGCATCGCCCGAGGTACCATTGGTGGCAGGCATTTTGTCGATGTAGAAGGGGTTTCAATCTGGTTACCTGAAGACGCTTCCGATTACAACAATAAACGACGAGCGGCCCGTAAGAGAACGAACAATCAGGAGAGAAAAAGAGAGAGGGAGAGAGGGAAAGAGGGAGATGATGATTGGGGAGAAGATTGAGGGATTGGGACGGGTGGAGGGGAAGGTGGTTTTATGAGACCAGGTAGGGAGGTTCGGCTCGGGTCTTTTTCTTGTTGAGTGAAAAGGGAAGGGAACCTACCAAAGTGGTTATTACCTTCTGGCTTACCTGGGTACATCCGGGGACTAAGATTAACCTATGCTGGGTCGTTCGTTATTTTCTCTTTTCGCGGTAACGGCTTAGTCGGACAAATACAGATGCAAAGCGGTTTATTAGTTGCCGAACGATGTCGGCCGCTGATTTTTTGACTGGGATTATGATTATTCAGTTGACCAGGCACAGCAGCCTAGGGTCCAGTCAAGGGGGGTAAGGAGGGGTAATAATGATAAGTTATTATTCCTCTTACAGTAGCATACGGCCACACTGCATGGTGAAATCACCCAACATCAATGTTCAAAAGTAGATCTCAGTATTCAATAGCCATGCATTCTCGAAGCAGCATTAATTCCATGGCTGTTCACTCCATATGGACAGTTCATGTAAATCAATACACAAGACTGCCAGAGGACGTCCCATTGAATTGATAGCTACTACTACTACACGTGCCGTAGTTGATCCCCAATCATCCAATCTTCAGATTTTGTATTATTTTAAGCCGTGCTTTAACTGACACGTACTCGAGGAACATGGCTACGTGAGGGAGTACCCGAACAGCTTGATGTCGATGGTGTGTGCCATCGAGTCACCATCGAGTCAGTAGATATCAACAGGCACATAGCACATACAGCATCTCCGACTTCTACTGTCCCAGTCATTGCTACAGACTTTTCATTGCTACAGTAGTTGCTCCCTCTTGTGCAAGTGCTTGTCTCATGCAAACGTTGATTGAGTACATCGGTCTACTAGCTAATACATTCCCATTGATCCTTCTAGTCTGAAAGTTGTCTCGCTTTGCACCCTAAAACCCAGCTCTTCAGAAAAATTTCCCACCTTTTGATCGCGCCATCTCGCCCAATATTAATACCAGGCCGGTTGTCGATGGGGTCTTCACCGCTTTAGCGCCCAATCCGCCCAAGAGCCGTTCCTGCCATCTGCATTTTTTCCTTTTCTTTTCCGTCCCTCTTCCCTAGCAGCAAGCCTAGTAGTTGATAGTGGGTAGGGTATGTAGTGTTCACTGTATGTAGCAACGCGGGGGCACCAATGCACTCGACCCTCAAAAACGTGGTCCAGGGATTGGCTCTACCTTCGGCATCCAGCCAGTATTCTGGGTCCCTTTCGAAGAGCTACGGAGACGAAAATCGGCATTGGCAACCGTCTTTGGCCGGGACGAAGACAGATATTTGCCCGCGGGCCAGTCAACCCATTCTCCTCCTGACTTCAATCAGAGACTACCTAGGTAATTGGCCTGGGGTACTTGTCATCTATGTTAGCCTTTGCCTTTGCTGCTGCATATGCGGCTACTTTCAGAAGACGACTGCAGATCTCTGAATCGGAGTGTCGGACGGACCCCGACAGTTCTCAGCCCGGACGTACTTAAATCACCCAACACCCGTCCCTTTTTCTTACATTTGGCAGCTTGACATCATCGCCTTTGCGTGCATATCTGGATGTGCGTTGTTTCAAGCTTTACCTGGAAAGAAACATGGTGGCAGTAGACATCTGTCAGTGAGGTTCAAATGTTCGTCCAACCGTAAATCCGAATACTGCATTTATACCCCGGCCGGACTTGAGATACATTTGATATATCTAATAGAAACTCCCCAACTCCGGCCGTTGAATGCCTGTGCTTCAAAGGATCGGCGACCGTAAGCAGCCGTAAGCAGCCGTAAGCAGCCGTAAGCAGCCGTTGCTTCCGCGTTGGCTGAGATGGTGCCAGTCCAGCCAATCACGTTGCAGATGCCCCTCCAGTCCTGACCCCTCCAACTTTTCCAGCTGCTCCAACCAAAACTCTATCCATAACGAAAAGTTGAGGAACCTTAGTCGCTGCTACCACATTGCAAGGCTGAGAGTACTTCTTACATACTTACATACCTAGTCAATTTTGGTTGTCTCTACTCCCTGATCACCTGCACGCACTGAAGTATATAAGAACTTGTAGTCACTTTCGACCACGATGAGCAAGTTCGGCACCATGGTTATGGGTCCTGCTGGGGCGGGCAAGGTACGTACGATATACATCAAAAAGTAGTCGCATTCCGTCTCTGACACATCTGCAATCCAGTCCACGTTCTGCGCGGCCCTCATCACACACCTCAACCTCAACCGGCGGTCTTGCTTTTACGTCAACCTCGACCCGGCCGCCGAGAGCTTCGAGCACACCCCCGATCTCGATATCAGGGACCTCATCTCGCTCGAGGATGTCATGGAGGAGATGGGCCTCGGCCCCAACGGCGGTCTGATCTACTGCTTCGAGTTCCTCATGGAGAACCTCGATTTCCTCACTGAGGCTCTCGACTCCCTGACGGAGGAATACATGATCATCTTCGACATGCCGGGCCAGATCGAGCTGTACACACACGTGCCGATTCTTCCAGCCCTCGTGCGGTTCCTGACAAAACCCGGAAGCCTGGATATCCGGCTCTGCGCCGCATATCTTCTCGAGGCGACATTTGTGGTTGATCGCGCCAAGTTCTTCTCGGGCACCCTCAGTGCTATGTCGGCCATGATTATGATGGAAATTCCTCACATCAACATCCTATCGAAAATGGACCTGGTCAAGGACCAAGTGCGCAGGAAAGACATGAAGCGCTTCATCACGCCGGATGCGACACTGCTCGAGGACGACCCAGCCGAGAAGGCAAGGCGGGCCGTCGACGGAGAGACACCGGAAGACGATGCCTACGCGGACCCCAAGGATAGAGATGCCGTCATGCGCGGGGCATCCTTCCGGCGACTCAACCAGGCTGTTGCAGGCCTAATAGAGAACTTCAGCATGGTCAGCTATCTGAAGTTGGACGCCCAAGACGAGGACAGCGTCGGTGCTATCCTCAGCTACATTGATGACTGCATACAGTTCCACGAGGCTCAGGAGCCCAAGGAGGTCAAGGGTGGCGAATTTGAGGAGATGGGAGACATGGAGGAATAGTCACAGTGTATGTTGGAGGACTGAGCATCACATGGGATTTAGGGAATATGCATAGCGCCGGCGTACTGACGGGGTTGATACCATTTTGAGAGCTTCATAGCTTAATTTATTGCCAAAGAGAACGTAAGCATCGTAATTCGTCAGATCCTGTAACTGCAAAGTATAAACTAGCCTGGTAAGTATACCAATTGCACGCATGCGACCGCCATCCCAATTCAAAAGGCCACTAGCTGCTGTCATCTTGGCTCGATTTATCTGCCCCTCTTCTCGACATGCCAGGACCGCCCATGCCTCGCCCGTTCTTGGTTTGCGCGTCGTATCTCTCGTATTCGCTGAGCCAGAAGTTCTTGAGCAGGGTCGCGTAGCCGGCGATCTTGGAGACGAAGATGACGATGTCGCGGATGGCAGCCTCGGGGCCGCGCTGCCACACGACGGCGAGGGCACCCGCCAGCACGGCGTAGAAGATGAGGCGCATGGTCATGCGCGTCCAGAAGAGGACGACGCGCTGGACCCAGAAGAGGAACTGCAGGGCCGCGACGATGAAGACGAGGACGGCCCCGACAATAACGATGTCGGGCGAGTCGTTGAGCGCCGTGAGGGCCCGGTTCACCAGCGGCTGCACCACGGGCACGGCCGCCTGGAAGACCTGCTGCGTGCGCTGCCACACCGACCGGCCGATGATCTGGAAGGGGGTCTGCGGGTGGAGGAGGTTGTCTTGGAGGAGCTGGATGGTGGACTCGGTAGCCCGACGCCTATTTTTGTTTAAACTGGGTTAGATGGGGTTTGTATTCTTCATGGTGTTTTATTCGACGGCGGTGCGAATAGTGTTGACAGGAGATGTTGTTGTCACAACTTACCTTCGAGAAGGTCCAGAACCCAGTGGTTTTTGTCCCCATGATGATGATGAAGATGTTGTTGTTGATAACGGATTCGTTGGCTGTTGTTCTGTGGTTCTTTCGCCCGGCGAACGTTACAGGAGAGGGCTCAAGGTTTCGCTGGCAGCTTTTGGCCGAAACCTATTACTCGGACCCCCTGCTGATAGCCGGATAGCAGCAATAGGAGAGGCTCGAGATGGCGTGCGCTTGAGGAGAGGGCTGGACAATGTAATGTGCACTACTTAGGTAATGCAGTGCTACTTGTTGCAGTGCAGATGCACGTATGTTCGGTCGAGGGCGAGCAAGTATTATCGGTGTGTGGGGAAAGCACGCTTGACGTAAGAATGTCTGAGTGACTGAGTGACTGACAGCTGCGGCTGACGAGCTTTGCTGGGGCCTGTGTTGGAAGGGGAGTCAAGAGAAGATATATTCTTTACATGTGCTTTATGTATGGATGCATCGAGAGGGTTTCACTTCTCCATTCAGCAAAACATAAGTTCCGAAGCTGATAACTGGAAGGAGTCTGCCGACTTTTTGCCAGGAGCCCAAAATTTCTCGACGTGTTGTTTACAACCTGACTTTCTTTCCGCTTTCCGCTCCGACAAAGCCAGCAAATAGGCGGTGGAGTGTAGCAGCGTTGCATGTGCCTTGGCCTGCTAGCCTTAGCCTGGCCGGCCTTGGGTTGGGGGTTCATAAGATTGGCTGAACCCCCCTCGAATCAACCCTTTCCCCTCTGCCCCTTTCAAAAGAAAAAAGTTCACGACCTTGGGAGATCACATAGAAAACTCGATTGGAAAAAAAGGCATGGCAGGCTAAGGGACCCGACGAACAAGGGTGTTTGTGCTTTTGCTGCAGCGTCCCAGTGTCCCACTTACTGGTTCCAGCAGGTGGGACAGCAGATGAGTAGCAGATGAGGTGCTGATTGCACCAAAATCAGACCGCTACAGGGCCTGGGCTCGCGGGGCTGCTGAGCTGGCAGCCAGGGGCACCATTCCATTCTCGTCCATTCTCACCATCATCGGCGTCAGTCAGGCTTTCCTCGGACGAAGGGGCATCCCTCAGGCGCATATACATGACTCTGTGAGTTGCAAAAATGGAAGCAATGTCTTAAGACTCCCATACATGCCATGTGTCTGTGCATGCCCTAACCTAAGTACTTACTATACTAACACCAGCTGCAGTGCCTCTCTCTCTGTAAGCAGCCTCCTATAGCTGATCAATACTACTAGCTCTTTGCTGATATGATCCGATTCTTCCCCCTCGAAACATTCAACTATATTCTCACCAGTACATTGAAGTAAAGTCGGACCAAATCACTCTTGGGCCATGCCCAAAAGCGTCTTCCATGGTGTACCTATTAGGTGCTAAGAACAATTATTGCTGTCGTGTATCCCAAATCCAATGACTCTTTGGATCAGCGGCTAGGATTCTCATAGCTTCCATATCTTCCGAATCATGTCCGTGTTCTAGCAAACCCTGCTCAAGAGACAACTTTGCGTATTCTTTGGCCATGGCTTCCACGCCAAAGGTATTGTAGTTCAGTGCCGCTAGGGTGTAGGCGTCTGCTATCTTGTGATCCAGCCGCTCCTCTTTGTACAGAGCAATGAGTGTCTCGATAGTCGATGTAGACACATTTGCGTTCTTCAAGTCCGTCAGCTGGTTTTCCACCTGATATATCGAGAAGAGCCTTGCATCGGATGCCTCTGCCTCAGCCTCAGGTAGACTACATTGAGAGCATCCGCAAGAGAAGCCCCATGAGGCACGAGTTCTCGCCTGGCGAACAGACCGGACACGAAAGGAGTCCAGGTACGATATGCTCAGCTCTTCTCCTGGCTGTATATCCCTGACTGCATGGGTGTGATGAGTCAGGTTTTGGTCAACATAATAGGCGAGGCTGTGTGTTCCCATGTTAGCCAAGATCGATTGTATATCCGTTGGGAGCCGCTTGAACTGACCTTGGCCGGCAATCATGGTTGAGGCGTGACACTTCTGGGAAATTGCCAAAGTGCCGCTCACCTTCCATGCCGAGGGAGACTTGGAAGGAGTTGGTGAACATGATGTCCGCTATGCGATAGCCACCCAACTCTCCAGCCTGGGCCAGAAGACGCTGCCGCCTCTCACCAGGCAATGCCTTCGCTGCTTGATCTAGCATGGTGTTCTGGCTGTCCAGTCCAAGTTCATCTACCAGAGCTTCATGGACCACAACGGCAGGGCGGACAGCCATGATCTCCTCGCCTCGACGTATCAATCTCGTAGCTACCAGGCCGATGCCTTTCCCCGGGATCGCTACGGCCCGGAAATGAGAGGTATCGTGATTTCCATCAAGAGACTGATCTGATACTTGGGCTACCCTGTGCCTGCTAGACAGCGTTGTCACGACAGACACTCCTCCATCCCCAAACCTATCATTGGACCAGACACAGAATCTGCCGAGACAAAAATGAGGACCACTCCAGCTGTTCTCTGCAGTGGCTATCTTGTTGTATCCCAATTTAGACTGCAAAGCAACTGACTTCGGAGGGTCAGAGGCAAGACAAGACATGGAAAATGGCAGGTGGAAGGGGCCCCATGGGCAGATATCCTCAGTGTAGTAAGACCAGTCCGAAGCCTGGCGAGCTTGGGCGCAAGAGAGAAGGTATGCATAGGATAAGAACAAATGCGAATGCTTCATTTTGAGACGGCTGTGTAGAAAAGAGGCTTCAGTCTTTGGAGCGCATTTAAATCAATCGCATTTGAGTGCCAAGTTGGTGAAATTCATCATGAAGCCCGTCGTTGCTTGTCGGCGATTAGCTTTGGCGAGAGGGGTGTTTCATCTAATGCTTCTCCAAAACAGTATTCGTGGCTTAAGCGACGTTGAGGTCCCTGGCCGCCTCAGCCGCACTTTCCTTGATACTGGTTGGAGTAATATGCAGGCGCCGGAGCGTGACAGGCAAGTAGGCTCCGGATGGTGGGTTAGCAGAAGGTCCGTTTCAGGAGTGAGCATGATGGATGAGCTTGGATCACAGGTCCATCAATGAGGTTCCCACCATGTGCTGCTTATTTAATCACCTGGACAACATGCACCCTCGAAATGGACTTCGTTAACAGTCTTATGAACCCTCCCATACCTATTTGTGTCTCTCTTCCATACCCTATGATCGCTATATAATTCAAGCGCCAGACGAGTTCCAGATTGTTCGCCTGACGCTAGTTACACCGAGATACAATACCATACATATAAATACATATACACGCTGTCCCGGGGCGTTTCAGCGCGTCCCAGCCAGCCTCAAAAGCCGACCTAATCAAGCTTGAGATCTCGAGACTTGAGATGCACTTCAAGACGAACTCCACCCATCCATTCGGCCAATCACGACTCTCCATTACCATCGCCAGCAACACTTGGACCCTTGGCGACTCGGCTAGCTGACGCGCTCATCTGCAACCAATGCCATGTCGGCAACCGCCTCCAAAAGTACAGGTATAAGTAGGTTTGGCGAGAGATTCCGCTCGCTCTTGTGCCCCGACAAGTATGGGACTGTGTCGGACACTAGTAGTATCACCATGCCCGACCTTACCATTCGTAACCTTACCGCCACCGCGCTTGAACTGAAACTCGTCGAGCGCCTCGACGGCACGCCGACGTCGGCAGGGGGGCAAAAGGCAAAAGGCAAAATCTCCAGCGTCTTCAAAGGCTCCAGCGCAGCCCAGCATGCGCGCCCAAGGGCGATTCGCGGGACCGCTGCGAGCTGTCCGTTCCCCTGGGCCGCTTCGAGACACACGGCACGGATGTGCAGGCTCCGGAGCCGGGCCGGGAGGTTGTGCGCCTGACCTTTGGCTTCGACGGCCACAGGTACCAGGTCGATGTGCCCGGCGAGTCGCGCCGGTCCCTGGTGATGAAGAAGCTGGACGACGGGCCTCACGAGTACACGGTCGTATACGTGACGAACGGGGCCTGCGTGTCCATTTACAGCTCAACCCACTTGTCGAGTTGGATGAAGGAGCTGCGTGATGAGTGGCCGCTGACCGCCCTGTCGATTCCGGGGACACACAACAGCCCGACTTCTCACGTGGCGCTCCCGTCGGTGCGGTGCCAAGCCGTGGGCATCCGCGAGCAGCTGGACAACGGCGTGCGCTTCTTCGACGTGCGCGTGCAGGTCAACTCGGACGACAGCAAGTCGGACCTGATCCTGGTGCACTCGGCCTTCCCCATCTCGCTGACGGGCACCAAGTACTTCCACGACCTGCTAGACGACGTCTACGCCTTCCTGGAAGCCAACCCGTCCGAGACGCTCATCATGAGCATCAAGCGCGAGGGCACGGGCAAGGGCACCGACCAGCAGCTGTCGAAGCACCTGCACCAGCGCTACGCGGCGCCCGACAACGACAAGTGGTGGACCGAGCCGCGGATCCCGCGCCTGGGCGAGGCACGCGGCCGCATCGTGCTGTTCCGGCGCCACGCCAACGACGCGAGCCTCGACGCCGCGCACGGCGGCCGCGGCTACGGCCTGGACTGCGCGGCGTGGCCCGACAACTGCGAGGACGCGACGACGGGCGGGCCCGGCGTCGCGCGCGTCCAGGACTTCTACGAAATCGACGCGTCCCACAACATCGCCAAGAAGACGGAGCTGGTGCGCGCCCACCTCGAGCGCGCCGCCGAGCTCGTGCGCCCGCCCAACCCGGCGCCCGACGACGAGCACAAGCCCTTCTTCGTCAACTTCCTGAGCGCCAGCAACTTCTTCAACGCCAACTGCTGGCCCGAGAAGATCGCCGCCAAGCTCAACCCGGCCACCATCGAGTACATGGCCCTCCGCCACGGCGAGGCCGGCAAGGGCCCCAACGGGCTGGCGGTTGGCGACGGGTGCACGGGCATCGTGGCCACGGATTGGGTCGGGCTCGGTGGCGATTGGGATCTCATCCGGTGTATCGTGGGCTGGAACGCCAGGCTCCAGTTGAAGGAATGGACGCTTTCTGTCAACGCTTTTGTCGCCGTGCACTCCGAACCGGAAACACAGAGCAGGCGAGAGAGGTGGAGGTGTCTTTGAACGAGGAGTGATGGGCTTTCTGGTACATAATTCGATATCCTTCACACCAGAGGGCCGGAGTGTATTTGTTGGGTAAACTTGGCTAATAACAGGCCTTGGCAGTCAGGCGTACTATAGAGGTCATTATTCTATGTATATTACTTTCAAGGGAAACGGGATTCAGTACACTAGACTAGTCAGATACTAATTCGTATGCACAAATACCCATGATAGACACAAGCAAGGGACATCGAGGACTGCTGCCAACAGACAAACCTTGAGGTATTATGATTTCATCCCATTTATTTGTGAATGGGTTGTGAACTGCCGCTGTGTCGTCAGGGCAGAAAACAGCCATTTGTCAATGTTACAGTCAGTAAGTAGCATGTAGCATGTAGTTGTACACTATGTAGACCAATGAACTCCGTCGCCCCTTTTTTATACACTGAACCTCGTGAGATCCCATTCCAGTCCGTCTTTTTATAGAGACCTGCTGGATTCCAACATTCGAAAGATTTAATCGTCCTCGATATCGTCATCACTCAAAACGAGCTTTTGTACTGTAGGTCCTGCCAAAGATCCGTCGCCCTTCTGACGGATTGCCAATATCTCCTCTTGCGCGGAGATGATTCCTCCGTGGGTTTGTCCGTTGCCCACGTCTCCGTATCGGCAGGGTTTGCATCGTCGACGTCCGCCGCCTCTTCGTCGGGGTCCCACTCGTGCCCGAGAAAGACACAACCTTCTCCAGCTCTCTCAGCCTAAGGTTGTTGAGAGACGTCCTCCGGCGCCGTGCAATATGGGCCATGTAAGGTAGTCGTTCCAGGAGGAAGCTCTTTGCGCGCAGAACTCCCCAGGGATAGCAACGGCGCTGCTTGGTCTTGGGTATGCTCTGTCACCTTGGCTTGGCCACTGCTACCGTGTGATGCCTGTTTGTTGGCCCATTCACCGGGGTTGGCGGCCTTCGGTCTACGGAATGCTGACGCACCCGCCGTGATACTCTGCGCCGTGCTCTCGTCACCTCTCATCAACTTCGTGGACCAAAGATCGACCATACTTTCGAGTTCTTCCTTTTCTCTCCAGAGTTTCAGGCTTGCCGGATAAAACATTTTGAAAGCCTCGCCGCCCTTTCGACTGGAGGTAGTCCCAATCCTCTTTACTGGGTTAGGAAGTGAAAAGAGCAAACCCCTGGTAGCCACTTGAAAAGTGATCTCCTCTTGCCGTAGAACGTGACTTGCTGAATCCCTTCCCGCAAATGTTCCAGAACCAAATCCCCGTCCCCCGAAGAACATATCATTAGTTGGACATAGTAGATCGCTTTCTGACAGATACTCAATGCATTCGTTGATGTAGTCAACAGCAGAAGATTGATCAATTGGGCCAGTTGGTGCACAAGACAGGACATAGTTTTCGTGCAACGCGGATATGAAGGTGTGTGTATCCGTACCAGTCTCATCTATGAGATGATCGACTACGACTTCGGAGCGTTTTGGTCGAGCACTCGCAGCTAAGAAGTCAGGCAACCTCTCAGCTTGTCCTTCCGGCGATTGAGAAGGCATCGCTTTCTCATCACGTTTGTTGTACACAACTTTCCCAACGGCGTGGAATATCCCTAAACTTGACTCGCGCTGTGTGACCAGCTCAAGGCTGTCCTGTTCTCCTTTGGTGAGTGCGACATTATCCTTCCCACCTCGTTTCAGCTTTGCGAAAGTCACTCTTGATCCCCAGTCAGCCTCGTCGTCGCCTTTGAGACACAAGAATTCCAATGATGATACGGCGCTCCTGATATCACCGATTTCGCCGAGACGCTTTAGCACTAAAGGTCCGGGCGTGCGCTTTCGGCCAGACTTGCGAGCCTCCTTTTTTACAATCAGATCCAGGGCACCCGCAAGAAGAGTTGGGGCGATTGCATTGAACTCTAATATGCCTGTACCCGGATGCCAGTTATTTCAGGGCCCAATAAGCGGTGAGCTGTAAAACTGTCGGCTGATGCCGATGTTGTCGTGAGAAGTGTTTCTGAGATCACCATGACAACAGGTGTAATAGGGGCTTTTAATGATGGCTGCCCAAACGCGGCCAGGGAAGGTGTGTTGGCCGCGAGGTATTGCAATATTGTACCTCGGAAAGACTGTAGAGCAGTTGAAGACTTTGTAAAAGTATTCGGAAACTCTTCGATCAGAAATGAGCTTTCGTGCATTCTCATTTGTCGTCACAGTTGATATGCTGGCTGTAGTTGGCACGTCTGAATCTGTATCCAGTTGCCCAAACTTGCCACTGCGGCCCATGAATTCTTCGAACTTTGCCGAGGCCGACTGGAACCCAAGGCCTAACCCCGAAACTGTCGGATTCCTCCATTCGAGTAGCTCGCATTTCATATCATTCGCGAGAAGACGCATTGTGGTTGTTTTCCCCGTTCCTGCCGCGCCCTTCAAGATGAGCAGGCGCTGTCTCATCCTACCCGCAATGACATCCTCTAGCCATCTTCGCACATCCGTTACCTTCTTCTTATGGACCGCCAGCTCTTCTAGGCTGCATGGACCAAACCGTTCAGACCACGGCCTTTGATCGTCGGCAGGAGGAACGGGTGTTGTCGGACGAGGCGGCCGGAGAAACTTCTGGCTTGCTGTGATTACCGCCCCAACGCCATGTCCAGTTTCGCCCTGCGCCCCATCTCTGAAGCGCTTGCGGGCATTTGCAGCCACTCGACTAGTCGTTGTAGATGAGACATCGCCCACACCATCTTCATCGGATATTGGGTCGCTCAATATATCGTCTATTACTAGAGACGAAGGTGTAGCAGTTGCTCTTTCGGCTTGCCGAGAAAATAGGGTCTTCAAATCGGCAGTCTTTCCTATCGCCTCCGATTTCTCGATGGCTGCAGTTCGGTTCCTTGTCTTCCTAGGACTGATGCTCGAGCTGGGTTTCTCGGTTTTCCTTGTCAGAGCAGTTCCGGATTGTAATGGTTTCTTTGGTGGCTGCCTTCGATCGCTTCACATGCAACGGGCGCAAAGTTCGCTTGGCAATAGGACTCGGAGTTGGCGATTCTGCACGCGACGTATTTGCTGTTGACTTTGGGTTTGGATCTGGCGAGGAAAACATATAATTGGTCAGGGTGTTGGTCTGAGGCTTGTCGTCATCTTCATCGTCGGAGGCATGCACGACATTGCGCTTGCGACGCTTCGGAGGCGGAGCCATGACGGAGGTAACGAAGCAGTGGGAACGTCATCTGCTGAGATGGAGCTCAGTCATGGACGGGACTCATGAAATAGACATGCGGACGGGCATTGAATTGGAATACCTCACAAGTGCCAGGTGCGCAGGCGTTCAGAATTCCACGTGTATGGGGGTGCCTGTTACATTGGTAGGAAAAAGCAAGTGTCTGCCTACCAGGCTCTCAATGTTGACCTGATGATGGCGCATTGGACGCCCTCTCAAGGCGGGACAACCCACTCTCTGACCCGCGTCGCGCTCTCTCCGCATAATCCGCGCTATCACCTGACTCAATCAATCGTAGCCAGTGCACTCAAGGTATGTACTTTAGATAGATGATAGATATCATGTCCATAACCTTCCAGATTGTATGTCAACGCTTCATAACGGGGTTCTTTAGATATCGTCCTGATAGAATTCCTCCTAGAAAAAATTTAATATGCTGTACAGTTTCATCAAGTCTACCACCACAGCACAGCTACTGTGCGTGTCATATATCCCCCCCATTGGTTTCTTTTACAACCCATACCATACCCCCATACATGTGCGAAGGCCTGCACATGCATCATTCTTGACTATATTAGTTTTCCCCTCCTTTGGTGGGCAAGAGTGGTGTTCCTTATGTACGGTAAGATGCGAATCTTTGCCAAATACATGTTCTCGAGCTTTACAGACAAGGTCAAGATCTAGGCCCGCCAGCTTGGGCTCCATCTAAGCTCCGTGACATAGGGGGTGGCTGCACTACCGGCACTACCGACACCACAGTCGCTCGATGATATGCTTACCTGACGTAAGCTGCGTCTAATTAGGAAAGAATGTGGCCTATTTGGTATTCACAACATACCTTGAAGTGAAGTATTGGGCTAAAAGTAGGTAGAGTTCCCATTCGGTGCTTCTAACAGGCAAGACTTGCGCCTGTACTATTGACACTGGCTAAAGCAAAAACCTATATCGCCTGTCCCTGGTCTGTAACGAGGAGCAGCCTTGACATCCGTACACATGTAGTTGTTTCCAATAGTATTCGCCATATTAGGCGAATATTAGTGAAACGTGGATGGACTTGTCGTCGACCCCAGCGCCATTCGCGTCCAGACTAACGCCACTGGAGCTGACTTTCATGCTTCGCCTCGTCTATAGACGAAAAGGTTCGATACTCTAGGATAGCGAGTAGTTCCCAAGATCACTAGCCTAGGATCGGATCTGGATCTTGGGCAGTATGCCTGTTCTGCGAAATGCTCTTGACGCCGAGATAGGGCCACTTACACCACAGCACCAAAGACCAAAGCCATCGAGATTTCTCTCAGCCATTAACATGACATCAGCAGCTGATTATTGAATTTTCTTTTTGCTTCCCGCACCAGCAAGGCTGAATGGTGTCTGGAGAATAGCTTGTGCTGGGCGGCAAGAAAGCAACTGGCCTTGACAGCCTACCCCTATCTGTGTCTAGCATGGAATCGAATACAGAGGCTGAAAGGAACCAGAGATATAAGTATCTCATGAAATCCCCAGAACCTGTATACCATTCATCACCATCAACACTATCATTATAACGACCATCGCAACATCATCACGTTCACTACTTCTCCATTACCTACAAACACCAACGACATTTCAAGCTTCAAAAGCCCAAATTTCACAATGCAGGTGAGTTCGTCCAAGCGACTATGCCAGCGAATGAGGCGACAACTAACCAGCCCCCCAACACAGCAAGTCGCAAAGATCGCTCTGTCCCTCCTCGCCATCGCTGGCGCTGATGCCGCAGTCATCGAGCGCACGCCACTTGCCGTCGCGACGGTGACACCTTACCTCGCACCGCTATGCAAGACTGTGGATGTGGTCTTCTCGAATCTGTGTACCTTCAACCCGGTGACCCTCACCCAGAGTGGCAGATGCCAAAACGTCCCCAACACGTGCAACGTCCATTATCCTGCCTCCTTCACGGCATCCACCAACCAGGACAATGGTGGCAGTTGCCAGGTGGTCGTCTATTCGGAATCGGGATGCACAGGAAGCCCGATCAGCAGCGGAGCACTTTCCACCCAGCAATCTGGCTGTATCGAATCCACCTATCCCGGGAAAGCGGTTACAGACGGTGTTGGTCTCGTGAATGGAGGTAACATTCTGCCCTTCGGATTCAAGAGTGCGCAACTGGTCTGCGGCGGCCAGTACTGAGCCAGTGGTCGCTCAACGGGGAGAAAAATGACATCAGTCTTTAGGTTTAGGGACCATAAAGTTGGTCGGCGGCAGGTTCCAGGCAAGACACCCAGTCTGTTGATCCTTCGGTAGCATTCATATTTGGATGGATGCGTGCCTGGTGTGGGTGGAAGGCTCTTCAGCTTTTGCAGCTCAAAACTATGTGTAGTTTGATATGGGGCAGACGTGTCCCAGGGGTCCAGAATCCCATACACATTCCTTATTACATACTCGATCAATGAAAAGTTACATAATTACTTGTTTCAACCAACCGTTCTTATGCATATGGGTGAGAAGATAACCTAGGTTAGCTGGAGCCTGGAGGCAACAAGGTTGTAAGTGGTTGTATGTAGTTGAAGCATTCGCCACAGCACAGCCACACCTGCAAGTCAGTCATCAGTCGTGCACCTAAAGCCGGGATTTGCAGGGTCTAACTGGACTATTGTTCCAACTAAGCCCGAGACGGCAAGGAGAGAGACAAGAGAGCAGCTTTGCTGCCTGGGTCACCTGGGATCGATCCATGGCTTCCACTGTTAGACTGTTGCCACAGAGACAAGTGGTCGCAAAACTCCACGTTGCTTGTTCAACATCTCATTTCCAGCAAATGAAAAACCTCCTCGCCATTGAACACCTTGCAAAGTTTAGCATCGTGAGACCTGCTGCCTTTCATTTTGCTTGCCTCAGCAGTTGGAGCTTTGCTCGTGATAGCCGAGAGTTTTAGAGCTCTTAGTTGCGCACTTCTCGTCCAGGCCAGACGTCATTTCTGCGTGTCTCACAAACACCCATTGTCAACATTAATTAAAGCAAGCGGAACACTGCAGACAAGATAGCAACTTGCACCTGCCCCAGGCATCCGGTGAAGCCCGCCAACAAGACTTGTCTTGGCTTGCTTGGAAGGTCTCTTTCATCCCCATCTACTTGTTTTCTTTTCCCGCATTTTATTTTTCACCAAATCTCACCGAGCTACGACGCGCAACATGTCGGACACGGAGGAGATATCTACAGCCAGGCTTTGACGCCAAGTCGTTGACCATGCCGCGACTTCGATCGGTTCTTGTCGCTCACAACGTCAGCTATCCTGCTACCGCCAAGAAGGCTCAGCTCGTCGAGATATTCAACGAGAACATTGTGCCACAGGCCAAGAAGATCCTGGATCGCCGTGCGAAGGCTAAGAGATCTAGCAAAGGCATCGTCGACGCTGAACGTGGTCAGAGCATAGTTCCCTTCGCCGAACAAGAGGACTTGGCGCCTCCTCCATCCGTCCGAACAACACGTCGCTCTCAGTCGCCCAGGAAGGCATCAATGCGCATCAAATCCGAAGAGCCCGACCATACCATCATGCCACACGCACGGAGTCCCTCCAAACGCCAGCCGCGAGCCTCCAGCCGTCAGTTACAACCATCAGACACCGATACTGGACTTGATACAGATAGCGCTCGGAGGTCGCGAAGTCCGCGCAAGAAGCTGGAGACTGTACCGCAGCTTAAAGCCGAACAGTCCGACGAGTTCTTCAGGCGTACATCGGGCATGTTCACTTCGGACAACCCATTCCAGAGCGGCAGCTCCCCGCCCGCGGAGGTGTCTAGTAGCCGACGCAGGACTGCCGGCCATGAGACTTCGCGACCAACAAGCAGCTCATCAACGCGCAGACGGACCCATGACCCTGCCTACACCTCGGACACGTATGATGCGCCCTTGCGACCTCAAACCCCAGCTAGTCGTATGGTCCGTAGCAAAACGCCCGAGATGACACCAGACCCCACGATAGAAGCGGGAGAAGAATTTACTATCGAGGAGCAGCTTGAACTTGCGGCCGAAGAAGCTACTACTGGACAGGCGGCTATGATCCCGAGGCAGAGTCGGCTCCCTTTCTAAAGCCAACTGGGGTACCTCGTTGACGGTTATGGCGGTAACTGCTCTGAGTGTATTCGCTGGATGGTACCGACAAGAAAAGATCGCTATCGGGTACTGTGGTGTCGGCCGGTCGATAGGGTCTGTCCCCACTGAGATACCGGTTCCTGAATGGGCGCAATCCGTCCTCCCTCCAGAGATCGAGGTGCCACAGTATGTCTTGGAGACGTTGGAACCCGTGTGCGAACCTTGTCCTGCTCATGCGTACTGCACTGGTGACTTCACCGTACAATGTGAACCGGATTATATCCTCAAGCCCCACCCCCTATCACTTGGTGGCTTCGTCCCTCTTCCACCCACGTGTGAGCCTGACGGCGAAAAGGTCCGCCGCGTTAAGGCGGTGGCGGACAAAGCGGTCGAGGAGCTGCGCGAACGCACAGCTAGGTTCGAGTGTGGCGAACTCGTCAACGAGGAAGGCGGCAGACTTGAGTCTCCAGCCATAGAGGAACAGGAACTCAAGGAGGCCATCAACCAGAAGAGGAGTAAGAAATTGAACAACAGGGAGTTTGAAGATCTTTGGGGTAGTGCACTTGGCGAGGTCAAGGACCGCGAAGAGGTTGAGGTCAAGGTTGAGGAGTAAGTCTTTCTCTCCCTTTTCGTTCCCGGCTTTCTCTATCCGTACCGCGGGTCTTCTAACCAATCCATATTCTGACATACAACTAACCAGACCACAACCCACCACAATAGAGTACGAGATTCCCGAGGTGTTCCAAACACCTACCCTATCGTCCACCAGTCTCGCTCGAGTTCCCATCCGCTGCGCCGTCAAACGATCCATCCGACTCGGGCTGGCGCGATATCGTTTCCAGATTAGTACTCTGATTTCTTTTGTGCTCACCGCTATTTACGCCCGTAGACGGTACCTTTCGAGCAAGAAGGCTGCTGCCCAGGTTCCAGCACTTGTGGACCTTGTACTGGAGCGACTGGCGAATCAAAAGCAGCTTGGGGAGGATATTGATGACCCATGGTTGTTCCTGCCTAACCTCCGGGACGACGTGTTGAGAAGCATTCACTCATTAAGTCAACGAGAGAAGATATGGCAGAGAGTTCGTGCAGTTGTGGAGCAGAACAGTAATGTGAGGACCAGCCAGCGGGAAGGCCGGAGCGGCGAAGTTGGCAGAGCATGGGAATGGATAGGCCCGACGGCTGGAGATAGTAGACGACGGCGCAGAAGTGGACGGGTGTCTTTCGGCCCTGACGTGAAGTCCGAATCCAGCTCGCCCGAAGAGGAGAGGTCGTATTTGCATCAGAAGTGGGAGGAGGGGCGGCCCATCTATTAGGACGCCAATGAGAGATGTAATGAGATGTGAAGATATGGCAGACGAGGTCTGAGGCGTCGGTAGGCGTTCTGGTAGATTGGTTTGCGGGAGGCAATTTACGACGCACTTGCACTTTCAACGTCGCGCGAACCCTGGTGTTTCGCTTGTTCGACGAGGAGGAAGTACTATTCTATACCTTACTTCATTCGTAATTGCTGGTATGTCAACAGAAGAAAGAATGTTACGGCCCTTTCTGCTGGAAACATGCCCATTCAGGAGATCCTTCTTCCGCGATTGTATCTTACGAAACCTAATTCTGTTGCCCTTTTCGAGTTGATAATGCCTGGTAGTAACCTGGGGACGACGAGACTCCTCCAGATAATGATAGCAGTTACATCATGTATAAATCCGATATTTCGATAGTTGAGTCTGAAGTTAATCCATTGCCGGTGTTACACATGATTCGAACCCGGCTTGTCTCCTTTTGCCTATACTATTACCTTCCCGACATATCCGCCCTCCACCAGGGCCGGGCACTAGGCAGCATTCATCCGTCTATTCATCCAGTCAGGGAGTGCATGAACAATCACAAAACCAGGTCACGCCTGCTCAAGCAATGCAATGCGTTGCTAGACGATTTGTATTATGTGATTTATATATTTGCTATTCCGAGCACTCCACTCCCCATCTTCTGGACGGAGAGCGAGTAGAGTAGTACATGGTTCAACTTCACATACCAACACGCTAATGGGAATTCAAGACGTCGAATCCTCCTCCTCCTCCTCCTCCTCCTCGCCCTCTTCTTCTTCCGTCTGTCTCGTCTCCTCGGCTCTTCCTCCTCCTGCGCGGCTCCCTTATGGTATCATGCGTGATGTACGTATATCCAGAGGAACGTCAGTAGGTCGGGTAGAGCCATGCGATCGTATGGCCAGGCTATTCGCAGATCGCGGATCTAGACCCAATAGGTGTAGGAAAATGGTAGTAGAAAATAGGTACATGAAAATTATATCATTGCGCCGGCTATAGCCGAGACGATATGACTTTTTGCTTCTTCGTTCGAACTGGTGCAGGAACACGTCCTGGCGCGCGTAGAGTCTCGTAGACTCGGTCGAGGCTTGTGATAATCTAATATGACAAGAAGGTGATGAGAGTGGTGGCAAGGGCGATGACAATTGATGATAGGTACGCGCGACACCCCGGCGCTGCTGCGCCTGAAGAGGAGAAGCATAACATTGTTATGTGTAGATAGTCCATCTAGGGATCATGCGGCAAGCGCCCATTCTTCTTTTATGACTAAAAAACATTGAAGCGCCGGCCGACCCGCCCGCTAGGGGCCCAAGGGAATATGCGTCTTGTGAAAGTGAATGACCGTTGAAATGCCGCTCCATAGGGGGTATAAACGATGGACATGAAAAGTATATATAACAATCAAAGTTTCGTGACAGTGTCGTGAAGTATATGTGCAAGCATTGAATATCACCAGTCAAAAAACGGGAATGGCCAAGGCGGCACACCGGATGCCCAGCAGCGCCATTCTGTTCTTACAGCCTGTTGTTGTTCTCACCACCGAGGTTCAACCAGCTCATATCATTCGAGGTGGAAGCCGTGGGTAGCTGGGGCTGATTCGAAATGCCAGTGGGAGGACGGCTGATTCCCGGCGGGCCCAGGTGAGTGGTGTATACGCTCGCTGTGTAGGCGCTGCTGGGGGCTCGGTCGTGGCCCCAGGGCTTCTTGGCCACTGTTGGATCCCACTGCTCATGAACGCTTGGGGGGATGCCGCTCGAGTACCCAGACGATGAGGTGCTGGAAAGCGGTCGCTCGATCTGGCCCGACATGCCCTCAGATATCTGGCTGTTGATGTGCGATACTGCTGGGCTGCTCGAATGCACGCGACTGAAAGACGGGCGGCCTTCCACTTGTAACGGCGGCACGGTAGCCGAGTCCTGGGTCATCCGGTGCACATCTGAATAATGCGAGCTATCTTCCGATGCCTGGGTCTCTCGGCGGCTCCCAGGACCAAACCCTAGAATGTTCAGGGTGCTTCCACCAGACCAATACCGGTTCCATCCGGAGCTCCTTCTCGTTTCTCCGTCTCTGTTCACTGCTGGGCCGTTCCTAGGCTTTGGATCCTCGACTTCAGCAGCAAAAGATACACCCTTTTCGTCTCTCGACTCAAAGATTGGCGAGGTGCTCGGCTGGGGCACTGGTCGTCCGATAGTGCTCTTGAACTGCTTGGCTAGTATGCTGCTGACTGAGCTGCGTTTAGAGACACCACTGTTTTGACTGTTCTGGCGCTCGACGGCAGCTGGCTTCTGTATTTTACCCATTAGGATCGCCATCGACGAGAAAGATCCTGCTGACTCCTGTTGGCCGTGGCCTCGGTAATATCCACCAGATGCCTTGGCCTTGTTAGGAAGGTAGTCTTGCTTCTCCGGAACCCCGCTGTCTCTTCGGTTATGGCCTTGTTCCATGTAGGTCTGTCGCTGCTTCTTGCGTCGCAACCAGAACAACAAAGCAATGAGCATGATAGCGATACCAAAGATGACACCGAGTGATATACCGAGTATCTGGCCGGTTTCCATCTTCTTGGGGGCTGAAGCAGCCGCAGGGGTGTGGCGGCGGCGGTCTCGGTCGGCGCGGGGATTGCCAACGGGGATGGGACATCGGTCGGATCAGATGTACTGGAGGTAGGTAGCGAGGCGATACCAATGTCTCCAGTCCCAACCAGCTTGGCCGTGGCATTTTCCCAGCAGTTTTGTCGGGCATTGAATATACAGAAGACATCATTGTCGTTCCCTCCTGACATAACAACCAGGCCATCTGGACCCGAAGCCAGTGAGTATTGATCCCGCACAGTCGTTGGTGCCAGAGTTGCGTTGTATTTCGGCCAATTACTCGCAGTCAAGTCTCCCTCCGAAAACCGGCTGGGGCTCTTTGCCTTTCTGATGGGCGTCGACTTGACCACTGGCCCTGCAGCGTCCATCAATACCGTCCGTTGCACCTCGTTTGGTGACTTGCTCATATCGAAGGTATAGAGGTGCTTGCTTCCATCATCGGCTATCAGCAACGATGCCTGCACCTGTGTTGTACTCTTCGTTATAGGCTCGGCGAGGGTGCTGCCTGAATCACTCCAGCCTGCCTTGCCGTCGAATAGCATGACCTTTGTATTCGTTGCGTCGCCACCGACCATGACAGCTTGTGTCTCGGACCACTGTAAAAGTATAGGAGCAATCGCCGGAGGGGCAATTGACGGCCAGGACTGAATTTCGAAGGGTTCCGAAGCACCAATAGTAAAGGTTTGGGATGATAAGTGTTGTGAGCCATCTTGTGCTCCGGCGTATACCAGTATCGAGTCGGAAGCGTTGAGATAGACAGCGCTGTCCACAGACGGCTTTGGGTCACCGAGACTGTCCAGTTGATCGACGACCACTCGCCAGTCGAGTACGTGAACTTCTGGAGACCTTTATATTTGGGGTCCGCCAACGTTCCTCCTACAATGTACAGACCTGCCTTCGAGGTGTCCTTGGGCGTCGAGCCCACGCAGACTCCGCCTTCCACCGCTGTCCCATTCGCTAACTGCTTCCATTCCTCCTTCTCTTCCAACAACAGCGACTGGAGCCCTTGCGATGAATATTCATACAGTGTGTTATCGTGGATGACCGAGCAAGCGCCCGTGAGGGACACTGCTGGTTTAGGGAGTGGCATCTTCGCTGACCCCTAATCAATGGCGTCGACGACGGGATGATGCGGCGTATCCAAAGCACCAAAAAAAGAAGAAACTGAAGTTTCGAGCTGCCTTGATCACTATATCATTGTTGGGGAGATTGAAGTAAGCCGGGGCGCAGGTTTGGCCAGGGAGACCCTCGAACGTCAATTGGTCAGTGTTGAGGCGCAGTCAATGCCTGTAACAGCGAACGATGGCAAAGGAGATAGCTGTGACCAGACTGACTTTGACAAATGGAAGCGTCCTGGGACTGTTTGCCAATGTCTTCTGGATAGCAATAGCCCTATTGGATGTAATTCGTTCCGAAATTCTTAATTCCGGAAAAGATGAACGTCCCGCCGGCTCAAAGAAAGAGTGCTCGTCTCAAGTCCAGTGTCGAGCAGCGCAACGGGGATCTAAGCCGCCGGAGCAAACGAAGGGAGAAGATGGATGATGAGACCGTCAAGATCGTCTGGGGCAAACGACGAGTACTGCGTGTTCCCGGAGTACTCGCTTAATCCCGTGCTTGACTTGACCAACGACGAGCGGCAAGCAGCTCGACAAACCAGAAGTCTCGGGCGGGAAAAGTCAGAAAGATTGCGCGCGCGCAGGCGGGTTGGAAGGAGTGAATCAGTGAGTGATCTACGGAAACAAAGTTTTGATGAGCGCAATGTTTCCGGTGTCGAAGGCCGGGGGGGAGCAGGTCAAGAGAGGGAGGGAAACACCAGCCAAGCCGCTTCTTGGTGTTCCTGAAGGACTTCGTGTCGCAGGATATGGGGGTAAAAAAGCGGAGACGTTTAACCCGTTGGACGCCTTTGCCAAAGCGAGCCTCTCCTCCGACCGAGGTTCTACTGTCTTATGCGTCGTGGGGGACTGGGAGGACGAGACTACTCGATCCCGGCAGATAGAGTTCTGCTAGCTAGCTATCAAGATCAACCAGATGAGGTTGGTGGTTCGAGATGACGATGAAGACGGTTAATGTCAGCTGACGTCTCTCGGCGAACGGTGAATATCACTTTAGGCAACAAACACAGGAAGAAAAGAGAGAGAGAGAGAGAGAGAGAGTGTGTGTGTGTGTATGTGAGGAGAGAAAGAGAGGCGCGTTCGGAATCACCACCAACACCCGACAGGGAGCAAATACGACGAACGGATACTGTCTGTCTGCAGAGAGAGCGATGGGCAAGCGAGTTGGATGGACAAGGGGTGTCAGCGTGATGTTAGATGGCGGATTATCCACTAAGAGAAGCAGGCGAAGACGACCCCTGATGGATGTCTGCGTGTATCCAATCAGACTCTAGACTACGGCCTAGGGCTCCCATGGGCGTGTGGGAAGTTGAAGGTGACTGGTGATGGGCCATGTACCTGCAAACTGGCGCAACCGACTAGTGATTCCGATGTAGAGCGGCACCATGCAAGTACCCTGTGGCCTAGGAGGGGGCCGGCTTTTAGCACATTCTGCATGGGGGCCCTGCTGGGTGGGTTGCAGAAAGAAAGGGGGGTGGGGACGTGATTTTCCCTTTTCCCATGCGGAAAAGCAAAGCATAATAGCAACGGCCTCGGTCTCGTGGTGGATGCCCGTCTCTCGACTCTTGAACGGAGCAAATTACCATCGCATGGTCGTATGTGACAGTGTCGTTCGTATGCGACGCAACCGTCGTTCCTATGTAGCTTCCGGCGGGGACGTTGGGTCGGTCGCTAATTCTAGCAAGTACAAGCATTACCATAGCCTTGCGCTCGGCCGCCTCACTGCTGCCTTCAAAAAACGAGGATGATCATTGATCGCGATGAGATGTACCTCGATGGCGTTATCTCTGGCAGGGTAAGATCCAGTTTCGCTTCCCACGGCACACCTAGCCACACCAAGGGACCAAGACGGGACAGACGAGCGCCAAAAGACAACAGGTCAGCCAGCAGCGGTCTGCCAGGTTAATTTAATCTAGCTCTTAGATCGTATTCTATGTTAGGCGGTTCAGGCTGGTCCCTTGCTTTTGCCTATGCCTAGTAGTACTACTACTAAAAGAGAACAGCATTCATTACCTGCCAATAACCCTCTTTTTGTGTTGGTGTTACACCTTAAGAAGCACGCACGTTGCATTTTGCAGGCTCACCGGACAGAACACCGGAGACACTTGGGCTGCAATGGCAGCTGTCGTAGTATCCTAGCTTCACAGTATCACAGACTCCTGCGAGTTCCTGTCCACTGCTCTCGCAAGTCTGGCGAGTCTGAGGGTAGTTAGGTAGTTAGGGTATTTCTTAGTTTGGACAGTTAAGCAGGTAGGTGGTAGTTGCAACTAAAAAAGCCCCAATCACCAATGCGACCGCGCCGGCTGCAGGCGGAGGCGCTGTCGGCGGCCACTAGCCAGCCAAGGTAAGACTATTTTTATGAAACACCCCATCCATGCAGACGACACCCTCCTGAGCTAAGGGCAAAGGGCACGCATGTGAGGAAAGTCATCCATCCATCAATCGCATTGCCGGTTTTTCTTTCTTTTCGAGGGTCGGTAAAGAAACGAAACTCTAGGCCGGCATCGGTGCTGATGGAAATGTATGGAATTCCATGTATGAACAGCTGTTCTCCCCCACCCCCTCTCCCCTTCTTCTTTAGAGACGATGACGCGGAAACGAAGCTTATTACATTGGCAGGTGGAATGTCGGCAACAAACCCCGACGGGCGTGCATGGCCCCGTCTGGGGGATGCTGGCAAACGTACTGTACTGTCGCGACCCGATCGACCGGAGTCTTTTACACGTTGTAGGAGCAGGTGTTTTGAATTATCGCCCAAAGCCTCTTTTGGAGGCAGTAACGCCATGTGGCTGGCAGGCCTGGGCAGTGCTTGTGCCATGCGGTTTCTCTACCCCTTGGTAACGGTTAGGTTCCGTCTGTCTTACTAATTGTCTTACCGTGAGGGAGGAAGTATCCGTGTCCGTATCAACTAAAGAACAAAGGGATGTTGGCGAAAGCAATGTGTCAATCCCCATGTGTCAATCCCACGTGTGGCTGGATAATCTATTCGCATACACGGGATGCTATTATATAAATATAATTGACCAAACTGTTAGAGTGGATGGATGATATTGAAATCATCGTAAGCTCGGTCAAGCTGCTTGTAGGAGGTGTAGCTCCAACCCCGGCGTCGCATCTTTCTCTTGGACGTATTTCCTGTCCGCCCTTGGCTCGTCGTAGTAGTGTAGCACCTGACACCCAGCCGAGAACTCCGCGCTTCTGGGCTCGCACCCATGCGCAAAGATGTCATGGCTGTCCGCAGGCGGTCGGCCTTCCTGGCCATTATGCTCTTTATGACATCTTGGATGCGAGTCGGTAGGATCGAAAACTCCATGCAAGATTAAAGGGTGGGAAGGGAGGAGCCGCCCGATACGCAGAGGGCCATACGACAGAGCATGGGTTTGTTACTTAGCCAAGTATGTACAGAGGCCAGAATGAGTGGCCGTCAAAGTATACTATTAATGCTCCTCAATACCAGGCGTGTAATGCATTCAACCTCTACCTTCATGGTTCACTTTGCAGTATAAAATTACTGATCGAGTGTGTGGATGTGTGATGGATGATGGATGATGGATGATGGATGATGGATGACGGATGTCTCAATCTAATGGCTATCTAAGCTACAAGCACTGTATAACGCCAAATGCACCTCCGCCAGTCATTCCTTAGCGCCGAGAACGAAGACATTCAGAGCCGTCCAACGAAAGCGCGCGCTACCCAACCAAACCAGCGAAATCCGCTCTCTTTGCCACCGATTGGTCCGTAGTGACTTCTTCTCGAACAATTCCTCTGATGGGCATTGCCGTTGCTGAAGAAATCCAAGCTTTCTTTGGCTCCGGTTTTTTCATGCAAAGATAGACGTGACGGCGACTACGAATCCTCAGTACTCCAGTCCTAGTCCTAGTAAAGAGGAAACGATGTATGTATGCATCAATCACACATGAGATGAGGGCCAATCCACCATGCAGGCCCTAGCCTCTCCCGGAACCACGTCAAGCATGCCATGTGAAAGCCGAACAAGTGCGGTGTAATTGAGATTTGCCTTTCTCTCTGTGCTGCCAAATCGAACGCTAGGAATCCACCACTATCCCGTCGTTGGGCCTGGTATCAAGTGTCAAACGAGGCATCCATACGGGAACCGTTGTCACCAAACAGCTCCAGTTCGGGCCAGTCTGTCTCCATCTCCACACGCTGTTCGGCATGCGTCGAATTTGGATTTATATATAAGTACAATAACACACTCCGCCCAAGTGCTAGATTGGGCTCGCTGCTCGCTATGACTCTGGAATGAGATGACCGGCCACCTGAAAGCCATAACTCCTTGCCAATGCATCCTTTTTCTAACCCATTGTCGGATATCACCACTAACTATCATAACCGTAACCATCTCAGACGGGACCTGTTCCGGTGAAGGCGTCTGCGGGTAGAGAAGCCTAGTTGATGTTAGTCTTGAATCGTGGTCATGTATTTCTTGTCCCTTTAACTTACTCGTTTTTCGTTGAACGTAGCCAGGGCCTGGTCAAAGACCCAGTTGGCAACATCGAGACACATCCTGGAGTATTCCTGGTTCATGCCAGTCTGCCTGCAAAGCTCCGCCAGCATTTGCTGTTTCTGGACGTCTTCTGCTGAGACGGGTACCAGAGGAGCAACAGGGACTGCAGGAGTTGCGACTGCTGGTCCGAGAACAGGAGGAAGGGGGTTGTATGCTTTCAGAGTAAGCACGTCGCTGGCGACGCGGATGGGATTCCGACCAGGAGCACCCGGGCCCAGTAGAATAGTGCGAGAGAAACTCCTCCTAGTAGTGACCTTAGTCTGGGATCTTGGTCCTCGAATTCGCCATGAAACGTTATAATCATCCCGTCTACACCTGCCATACTCTGGCCAGACAGGTCGGCAAGGCCACTGATGGGATGACAATCGATAATGTACTTGTCAAACTGCGTGGCAAGATCGGGATGTCGTGTAGGCGGAAGTTTCCGCCAGACATCTTGAATAACTGCGGTGCCGCTGAAAAGACGCTGCTGTCGAGCATGCGTTGTGGTGATCTTAACATGGTTCCTGGAGAACTTGATGTACGAGCCCCACTGAGGAAGCGGAATGTCTGGCGGATGGGAAGAACGACCGTTGACAGACAGCGAGAAGTGGCTGTACTCATCATAGTACTTAGCAGCAAGGCTTGGTCTATCCATGTCGTAACCTCTGATGAAATCGGTGATGAACTGTTCGCCTACGCCATTGATATCACGGAAATTGGGGCCGCTTTGCGAAATGGGCGTGGGCTTGTTGGCAAGCTCGGCAGCAGCCACCTGCTCGGCAGTCCGAACTTGAGTACCGCTCAAGTTCTGCAACTGGGAAACCACGACACCAACTCATCTTTGTAAGTCGGGTTCGAGACGTCGATGGGGTTGTTGATCAAGAGAAGGGTCTCGAGCTTGCGCAGGCGGTGTTGCCATTTCCTCAAGCCCCTGAGTTCCTTGATCGAGTTGTTCGAGAGATCCAGATGGATAAGATCGGGAAAGTTTCGGTAAGAGTCATGACCTGACCGACGTCGTCGATGTTGTTGCCAGCAAGAGTCACACTCGAAATGGCATCGCGCTTAGCCTGTGCGGTTTTGAACTGCTCGTCGCAGATGACCATCAATGCTCTGAAGAGTTTCTGCGGAGTGCTTTCCTGAAACATATTCATCTGAATGAGCAGATGCGTCGCTACCAAGGCTGGATAGATTCAAGAGCTTTTGTCCAGGATCATATCGCTGAGCCAACATCGTTCTGAGATTCTCCTTGACATCTTGCGTTTGGGCTGAAAGGCTGGAGGCTTCAGCGCCGTTAGGTGCTCGATCGTCGGCCTCGGTGATGTGGACCTTAGTGCCGGCCCAATCAAAGCCGTTGACTTTCATAATGTGCTCGGCATCTTCCTTGCTTGCCGTGATGTAGACGAGGTCACCTTTCAGTTGTGACTGCTAGACGTTAGCAAGGCTGTAAAAACCTTGGCAACGATCCAGGATTCCGGGATAGGTACACGCGGCGCGGTTGTCAAGAGTATCCGTCTCCTCGTTGTCTGCGAGCTATACGGCATAACGAGTTTGGAGATGATGCGTTGCTTCGTAAACCCCCCCCAGAGCCCCCAGATACGCCTTGCTTCGACTTCGGATATAAACACATACCTTCTTTATCCTGACGGAGTGGCTGAGCTTTCCAGCAGTTGTGGCCTTGCGCTCGAGAAAGATCAGAAGCTCCTTCAAACCGCCGCCTTCATTGTCTCTCGCTTTGCTATGTTGAAGGCCTTCGACTATTAATGTTTTGGTGTTTGTCCCATTGATGGGGCGAGAGTTGCGAGTGTGCCGGGAGGATGGGTCGATTCCTTGAGAAATGCGCGAATGCAGACTTCCAGTTCCTCCTTGTATCACTTTGGCGACCATGTGCGACGCCTTCGTTGTCGGTCTCGGGGGCCGTGAAGACGATGCATTCGTTCGAGTGAGCTTGCGCGTAGATCCAACAGGTGTTGGGTTGCTTTTCTTGCCGCGACTACCGGCGCCATTAGCGGCGGCGGCTGCGTCCATGTCCAAGTCTCCATCTCTGTCGACTCTGATGGGCCCTCCGGTGCGGCGCTTTGCAATACCACCTCGACTTGCTGATTTCCCTGAAGCCGCGCCTCGCGTGTTATTGCGAGGGGCGCTATTCCGGGGTCCTGTAGGAGCCATCGCGGGAAGTTTTGTTGGTGGGATAATCAGGTTCAGAAGAGACGAGGAGCAATCAAGACTGGTGGTGAAGCCGTTGTGTGTTGTAGTGGCAACGAAAGAAAGGGAGGATAGCGCTATGGTTTTAAGTGCCCGCCGAGGGTAGGCTACCTCTGCGAGTGAGGATTGAATTCATTCGGTGATCAAGTTCAATCGGAGAACCTTGAGTGATGGATACTGATGGAACTGAGTATCTCTGGAAGGGATTCGCAGCTTGGTTGGGAAAGATGTCGCGCGAGGGCAATCGAAGGGTGATGAGGAACAGAATAGAATGGGCAACGGAGATCGGTCGCGAATTGAAAGGCAGTGACGTCTGAACAAAGACTTTCCCGCTCGTACGGGAATGACAAGGAAAATTGAGGTGTTGGGGGTGCACGGCTGTTTGGGAGGAAGATGACTCAGCTAATGGCCAGTCAGCTGAGCGGAAATCTGAGGCTTGCATCTTTCTGCCTGGGCCCACTAATCAGGCAGCTGCGCAGGAACCTGAAGCTTGGATAGCTTCAGCCTTGAAGTGCCTAATTGATAAGAGCTTGAAGCTTACCTAGGAAACCTACCACGCCGTTACGGTAGGTAATTTGAAGTCTTCCAATTAAGTGCACGCACTCTATGACTGTATTTTGCGCATTCCAACGTTTTAGGTGGATAGGTACTCCGTATAGATAGGACCTTTTTATAAATAGAAAAACATTCATCGCGTATTTGGGTAGGAAGGTTTTTAAGTATTGGTACGTAGCTCTTGTGAGTGGCGGGGCCGCTATCATGTGATCTGGTGTTAAGAAGTCCCCACTGCCGAACGCGTCTACTTCGAATCACCAGCATTCGACCAGCACCATTCGTGTGGTGGGATGTCCAGAATCGCCCAATAATAAGGCTCGCCACAGCGACTGACCATGGATTCAGACGAGTTCGACGACGACATCGCAGACGAAGATCTGATCCTCGCTGCAAGTCAAGCTCCCAATAACTTCAGGCCGTCGGATAGTACCACCAACCCGAAGCCCCATACCTCGCGCCTATCTGAAGCGCAAGGTGGGAATGGCTTCGAGAAACGCCCGACAGTAAGTGACAAACACACAGTTATCCTCGTACTTTCGCGCATCCAGTATTCGCTTGTGGGAATTCATCAGGCTTGATCCCCAACCGCTTTTCATAGTCCATGGCATTGACATTTGCAGGGTGTTCGATCCATGCCAAGTCGCAATGAGCCTTTAGTCATTGATCTAGACGAGCTGCCTTCAAATGCTTTTTCCAGTTCTCCAGATTTCCATCAAACGGCCCTGCCTCATCAAGATGGTGGCCATCGTCCTCGGGTTACTGGGCCGACTCGGGCATACCATCAAATAACGTTGACCGGTCAGCCTGTTCAAAGCCAGGGCAGCAACGGCGTGGCACCATCTACCCAAAGGGCCAATAGCAACCGTGTGTTTCGTGCAGGCTTGCCAGTAGAAGCGCCTACGCATCATGAAACCGACACAGAGGCTATGAAGACCTGGGTATACCCTACCAACCTTGGGCCAATTCGTGATTATCAATATTCCATCGTGAATGCTGGACTCTTCAACAATACGCTCGTAGCCCTTCCGACCGGACTGGGCAAAACATTCATCGCAGCAACCATCATGCTCAACTACTTCCGCTGGACGAAAACGGCCAAAATCGTCTTCGTTGCACCGACCAAACCACTAGTGTCGCAACAGATCGATGCCTGCTTCAACATAGCTGGCATCCCAAGGTCAACGACCACGCTCCTGACTGGTGAAGTTTCTCCTGCTCTGCGCGCAGAAGAATGGGCGACGAAACGCGTATTCTTCATGACTCCTCAGACTATTCAGAATGACCTGTCGACTGGCGTAGCCGACCCCAAATCCATTGGGCTGCTCGTTGTGGATGAAGCCCATAGGTCTACTGGAATTATGCATATGTGAAAGTCATAGATTTCATCAGACGCTTTTCCAAGAGCTTCAGGGTCCTGGCGTTGACTGCCACCCCTGGCTCGACTGTCGAAGCAATCCAAGAGGTTATTGACAATCTTGGTATATCACAAGTCGAGATCCGTACTGAAGAGTCCCTTGACATCCGTCCATATGTACATTCAAGAATCGAAGACATTGTGGTCTTGGATCCGTCGGAAGAGATGGGTTTTATTAAAGAACTGTTCAGCAAAGCCCTCAAACCACTCGTCGACAAGTTGAGTTCGCAAAACATATTCTGGGGCCGCGACCCAATGTTTATGACCACTTACGGCCTGATGAAAGCCAGGCAGGACTGGGGTCGTAGTGCTGGTCGTCATGTCAACGAAGGGGTAAAACACATGATCATGGCAGTCTTCAATATCCTTCAGAAGCTGGCTCATCCGATCAAGCTGTTGAACTTTCATGGGATCAAACCCTTTTATGAGCATCTTGTCCAATTCAGGGACGAGGTAGAGGGGAAAGGCGCCAAGGGTGGTAAGACCAATCGGCAGGTTACTGAATCCCCTGATTTTCAAAAGATGATGTCCACTGTTGGGGCTTGGGGTCAAAAAGGAGGGTTTCGTGAGCCATCCCAAGCTCACGCATCTTTCTGAAACCGTCCTTAATCATTTCATGGATGCCGGTGAAGGCCGTGAAGGTGGTGGTTCCTCTAATACCAGAATCATCGTCTTCAGCGAGTACAGAGATAGCGCCGAAGAGATTGTACGGGTTTTGAACCGCCACCAGCCCATGATCCGGGCCGCAGTGTTTGTGGGCCAGGCTGACACCAAGAAGTCGGAGGGTATGAAGCAATCCGAGCAAATCGAGCGGATCCAGAAATTCAAAGAAGGGGTCTTTAACGTTCTAGTGGCCACGTCAATTGGTGAAGAAGGGTTAGACATTGGCCAGGTCGATCTCATCATTTGTTACGATGCCTCATCCTCTCCAATCAAAATGCTGCAAGAATGGGGCGCACAGGGAGAAAGAGGGCCGGTAAGGTCGTACTGCTACTTATGCGAGGCAAGGAAGAGGACAAGTATACAGCGGCCAAGGACGCTTACAATCAGTTGCAGGCAATGATCTGTGATGGAAAGCGATTCAATTTCCGACACGACCTTTCGACAAGGATTGTGCCGCGGGGACATTAAGCCGCAAGTCGACAAGCGTCCGGTCGAAATACTCATTGAAAACACTCAAAACCCTTCTCTTCCGGAACCGCGGCGCGGAAGAGCGGCCAAAGCAAAGAAGAAACCCCTCAAGAAATTCAACATGCCGGACGGAGTGGAAACTGGCTTCACCAGCGTCGCCGCGATGATGGGGAACAAGCCGAAAGGCATACCAGAAGCGGTCGCGCCTCGCGAAGAAGACGATGTAGCAGACATCCCCAGTGTTCAACGAGTAGAGTTGAACGAGCAACAACGCAACACACTGCGCCACGCTTATCAGAATCTGCCTTTTTACCAACACAAAAGTGGAAAAGGTAGTTACAGTTGATGTGACAGCCCATCCTCGGGCCCAGAGATCCCTCTGCAAAACCTCACAGCTGAACCACGGCGAGCATACCAAGCGGTGCGTCAAGCTCCTGAAAAAGCTGTCGAAGATACAGTCAACAAACAGGAGCGACTTGTACGTATTTGGTGAAGTCGACCAGAGTCGCTACAGTGATCTGCCGTATCCAGACGACCCGTCAGAATCTGAGCTACTTGCGTCACGAGAGCCCACACCGAAGAGAGGGAGAGTGGGCTCCTCTTCTATGGATCGCGTTGAGAGAGTGAAGCCGGACCAAACGCATCTGTCCAAATCACAAGGGGGCCGTAGTGCCTGGGCCGCCAAAGCAAAAACAGATGCACAAAGTAGTACGCTCACCATCGGTCGGCGAGGTGAATGCAACGGATAGGTTGGTGGGTAGGGAAGTAGAAGTTCAGCTTCCGTCTATGCCAAAATGCCAACAACGCTCGGCACCTGCCAAACCCCGGAAGCGCACTTCTCGACCAGGGAGAACCCGAAAACAAAGAAGGCCACATCCCATGTTTATGACGAAAGTGCTGATGAAGGGGACGATTGTCGAAGAACAAGCGATCTCGAATTAACTGACGAATCAGACGATGGGTCTGATTTGGTCGGTTTCGTTGTGGACGATGGCGTACAGACTTCAAGTGTGCAACCAACTTCAAGCATGGTCCAACGTTCAAGTTCTCCAACTAGTCCTTCGACCTCTTCAATTCTAGGTCGGAACTCTAAGAGGGCACTTCGGGCATACGAGCCAGCTCTTTCTGCTACACAGGAAAGTGACATCGAAACCGATGATGATTTACCCCCGTTGAGACATATTGCTGCAACACAGCGCCAAACACAGTCATCAGCCCAACTTCATACAGATTCGGGAGACACTGAAGATGTTCTCGTTCAAAGAGCCAGGCGTGGCAACAGGCGAGCCATTGTATCTGATGATGAGGACGATGAAGACGAGGACGATGATGATTGAGGAGCCCTATAAAGGAATGTTTATGTACTCTACCACCACTGTGATACTAGCTAATGAATAGAGTTGTGATCATGCAAAGCTCGACATTGCTATAACACTAATATTGCGGCATGGTCTAGTACCAGTGTCCGATACCAACTTTTGCCCATTTCACTAAACTGACTAAATCTCAAATTTAATGAGTGGGATATCCGTATTCTCTAATCTCAACCAGATAAACGGGCGTCTCGAGGTGATTAGCAGTTCATGTAAAGAACAATGCCCAGCAGCGCAGGCATACATGTCCAAACACCGTAGCCACATCAAGTCCATTGTATTTGTATTCGGGCAAGGAGGCAAGTGCCATACGAATACGGTCGTCACGAGACTATTTGGAGCTGCTCGCTTGCTAGATCTCCGGGTGTGGTGGAAATAGGGGTAAGTGGGCACAAAACCACCAGCACTTACTCCGAACATCTCAAATGTACGTTAGACCCAACCCTTGTAATCGCACAGCCCAGATTGATGATGGATGAGCAAACCTATAAATTAAACCTAGGGACAACACAATTGATAGGTGCTTGGTAAGTTCGGGCAATACTTGACGTCTCAGGAGATTTCAGACATCCAGTCACTTCTTCCGTTTGATAGCTCCAGTAAAGGGGCCGCCTAGGAAATGTGTGGACCTGGCATTGCATCTATGATATAGCAAGGAAGGCACAAAAGAGAACATTGAAGAAATTCTATCCAAGGCAAGTGTCTTTCCATTATTGCCTATATAGGTAAGGCTATCCCTAAATTCACACGCGCTGCCAACCAAGCAAGCTACGCATGGCCCGATGAATAGATTCCAATTCCACAAATACGTTATTTAAATCGTTTATGCGGCTGACCGTCAAATTCCTGTAGCATCAATCATCTCGACATGTCGTCGTATCCGGACCGAAGTCCATCTCATCAGCCACTCTCGTCCAGCACACTCCCTGCAACGGCTCTGAACTTCCAGCCAGTTTCCCTAGCCCCTACGTTCGGATTCTGGAAAACCCCTTGGATATAAATCCCTTCGATGAGCCCTTTAGGACCAGCTCCTGTTGCCAATCTGGTATGTCCCGCGCAAGCACCGACTGCCCCGTTTGGGCATGGTCCGAAAACACATCATCAGGCAGTAACACCCTTGCCTACGACGCTCCCCCACCTGAAGCGCCTCAGGGTGCCTCCACTACTTCTAATAACCTCTCTTCCGCAGCTGCCGCCTTCGGCGACGGCAGTGCTGGCGTTCCCCACGCCTAAGCTGCTCAGAGTCTCTTGCCGGCCGACCTCCCGGCCGATGACATAACCAGCACCGAACCCGACCACGCTGACCAGCACCACTACGCCCGCACTAACGACCCACGTCAAAAGTGTGGACTGATGAAGGCCTCATCCACGTTCGATGAAGTCTTCTTCTTCTTGACCGCTCTCGGTTGCTTGCTGGGCGGGGTCGGGGTGGCGGCCCGCTTGCCTTTCTCGGAGCTCGGAGTGACCTCTTTAGACGACCCCGAGGGCGTTGGGACTGGATCGGCCCTTAGCACGCGGCCCTGGGCTACGGGTCGGTGTGTGGGGGGCATTAGCTCGCTCTCTGGTACAAAACAGAGATTCATAGGCTGGTTTCTGGCTGGGTCAGAACGGTCGCCCAACTCTTTGTCCCCATCCTTATCGCGACCCCTCGCCGCAGCAGCACAGCTCAGCAGAGTCGTCAAGCTTGCGCGCAGAGCAGCGTCGTTGTCAGCTTGGTAGCTAGGCGACATCAAGTTGGGTGCACGAAGATCGACTCGTGTAGTACTGCTACGCTGGCTGAAGGATGGGCGCGGGTGGTTTTGTGGTATACTGGAGCTGGTGGAATGACGGTGCTGCAGGTGCGACGGTGGATGGGAGAAAGCGTTGGGCTGTGGCCTAAAAGGCTCAGATGGCCGTCGGGTGCCAAGCGCGGTAGCATGATCATCATCGTCTTCCGCTTCGTCACTACTTTCCGGTGCAGCATGGTATACATTGCGCAGAGGAGTCGAGCCCGGTATATGCACCGACGTAATGTTCTCGGTAGATGAGGTGATGACGGGGTCTGAATCCGTCTCGCTCTCCTCGTATTCTTCCTGACTACTCGTGCCGGCTTGGCTGTACTGCACAGCACGGCTTGCCTGCTGTTGCTGCTGCTGTTGCTGTTGCTGCTGTTGGGCATAGAGATGGTTGTAGGATTGGGGGTGCAGGCGTCGCCTTCTGGCAGCATAAGCTGACGAACCGACACGTAAACCAGTCGTCACAATCTCGTCTCCGGGCAGAAGATACAGACGAGGACGATGGATGCGACGATACTTCGACCCAAGATTCTACGTCGCGAACGTTTGATCTCCCTTGCCTGCTGACTCCGGTGAACTCATAGGTGGATACGCCGTCGTTGTGGCGCGGTGGTTGCGTGGATGACCTCGTCGGCGCAGTGGAGTTGTTAACTCCGCCATCGCCGCCCATATTGGCCTGCGCGTTTCGAGTGTTCATTTCGTTCCCAGGGCTTTACGGCGGGAAAGGCATGAATGGAATCAATACGAAAAAGAAGAAGAAAAACGTATGATAAGGTGGCTGAAGGCGGGAAGTGTAACAAGCGGTCGTGTTAATGAAGGGGTTGTGTCCCTCACACACCGTCTCCCTATCGTTTTCCCTAACAGAGGTACCTAGCCCCACGGTAATGGAGAATGGGAGGGGGCCCAAGGATGCCCACTGATCTTCGTCAGTAGCGCGGAGTCTCATCCGTGTTCGCGGGCAGCGTATGCATACATATGCTTTTGAGCCCCCCGCCTGTGCTCGTTTGTTGCTTGAATGATGGCGGAACTTGAGCGCCGATCCAGTGCTGAGGTCGTGAAAACGTAACGTGCAGAGATGAAACGACAGTGGTTTGCAACAATCCAGAAAACGAAAGAATGGGACAGGAGAAATGATGGCCGGCCTCGAGGGAATGTTGGGCACGGCTGATCCGGGGTCTGACCTTGATTAGATCATGGAGAGAGGTCACGGGTGGCTTTGGTTGGAGTGGAGGGGTCCCAGTACGCTGTAGGGCCCTAATTTGGAAATATGTACCCAGAACAGAGACCTGGAATGGGGGAACCAGGCGAATCAACAGCTGAGCAGTTGAATAGTGGCTTTGTCTCTCATCCTTTGTTCACAGAGGAAGGAAGGTATGTAAGCAGTAAACGATTTATTAAGCCTGGATGCCAAGCCTAGACGGCTGAGACAATGCCTCAGGCCCTTAGCCCAATGACGAGATGCAGCCGTTTAGCACCGCTTCGTATCCTTGATCGGATGTGATTGACTGCTGAGAACGAACGACATCAGCCCAGTCGTGCATAGCACAAGTGAACATGAAACCTCCTATCTCGTTAAAGTTATCTGTTGGAATCATACATCACAAATACCTGCATGCATCATGCAAGATATGGAGGGTAAGGCCAAGATGACATAACACCCCCTCCCCCCCTTTTGTCCCATTCTCATCACAAGAACAGCTGGGCTGTGCGCGTGCTCCTCCCACCCCGCCGCTGACGAGGCCCCATTGACGCACTTACTACACCCAAGCACCAAGGCACCCCAGGAAGCAAGGGCAAGTCCTTTATTTACGGAGCGTCAGCTACTAGTAGTACATAGATTAGATATAAGCAACCATACAGGTAGGTTATCTAGAGCCATCATTGCCCCGACAGAAACTGCGGAAAAAAGGAAAATAATAAAACAGAAGTTGCCAGTGCAGCTACCCAGGTCGTATGTCCTTGGTGACCACGCACCTAGGACCCCTTTCCCCAATATCACAGCAAACCCGTCTTGATTTTATGATAGAACTAATACAGGTCACGCACATATTCGAGAAGCAAGTCAAGGCACCGGGAACAGTGATAGATTAAGCCTATAACTAAGGAAAACCACATCGTACATCGTAGGAAGCATTATACTCACCGAAAGAGCATGGATCCAGAAGTCGTACAGCCGGGAACAGAATGGGGGAATTGTAACGCCTACCAATCATCGCAGGAAAATCATCGTAAAGAATACTTTTCGGAGCCCTCAAACGCCATCATAAGCCCTCTTAGTTTGAAGAGTGGTCCACTCAATGCTGCCGCCAGGCTTTCATAAAGAGCTTCGTCCCATCTTCGTGACCGCAAGTTAGCCCACAGTGCCCTCAGAAGGAAAAGCCGACGAGATGATTGTGTTTTGCCATCAAGAACATGGGAACGCTTGGAAGGAGAACCCGACCAAGTTTCCGTCCTGCTTCTTCATTCAGCCCACAAGCCCACGGAATCACATGGAGGGTACCCTCCAATTAAGCCCTCAGGTGTATCGCAACTCGGTCAACAGACCGAGTATAGCCCTCGAAGCCCACAACTCCCACAGGAGTGAAGTTCTAAGAAGCCGACAACCCACATAGCCAACCGTCTTGTGTCAATGAGCCCTCATGTGCGGCAGATCGTGTTTAGAACTGGGAATGGTGAGTTAGTAGAGATTTCGAGCGTATGGTAGTGCGCGTCAACATACCGTGATCTTCTTTCCCTGGAAGCCGCCACCACCGCGACCACCACCGAAGCCACTACCGCCACCGCGGCCACCTCCACGTCCACCAAAGCCACCACGGCCTCCGCGACCACGATCGCCACCACCGCGACCGCCGAAACCACCGCCACCGCGGCCACCACCGAAGCCACCACGGCCACCACCACGGCCGCCGAAGCCACCACCACCCTCACGGGGAGGACGCTGGCTAGCGTAGTCGAGGCGGACGGCACGAGAGCCACGACCCTCACCAATGTAACCGCCGTTCATGGCGTTGAAGGCAGACTTGGCATCATCGATGCTGTTGAATGTGACGTAACCGAAACCCTTGCGGTTGCCCGACTCACTAGAAAGGAATTAGCGACAGAACATTTCGCGTAGTAGTAGGTATGTTGTAGCTTACGGGTCAGTGGGCAGACGAAGGCTCTTGACCTCAGCAGCTTCGCTGAAGAAAGCAGTGACCATATCCTCATCAGCATCAAAGGGTAGGTTGCCGACGAAGAGGGTATCGCTTTCGGGGCTGACGGTATCGCCGTGCTTCTGGGCACGGTCGTTGGCACGGTCGTTGGGGGTGGCCGCGTCATCAGATCGAGGCTTGGAGAAGTCGAGGTTCATAGCACGACCTTCGAGCTCGAAGCCGTGCATCTTCTCGTGGGCAGCCTTGCAGGCCTCGGCGGTCTTGAAGTCGACGTAGCCGAAGCCACGCGACCGCTGCATGTGCTTGTCGGTAACGACTCTGGCACTGTTCAGCCCATCGCACTCCTCGAAGGCCTTGTACAGGAGGTCATCATCGATACCCCAGCCCAGGTTGCCGACGAAAAGAGTGGTGCCCTCCTCTTCGCCGTTGTTCTCCGCCTTGGCCTTCTTGGCAGGGGCGGCAGACTCGTCGTCGGCCTTGCGCTTCTTGGAGACAGGCTCGGCAGCCTTCTCCTTCTCCTCGGAGTCAGAAGCGTCGGAGTCGGAAGAGTCGTCTGAGTCCTCGCCGTCATCCTCGGAATTATCAGAATCGTCAGAAGACTGTACCACATGTTAGCAAGCTATCGTTGGTGTGAGTGAAAGGTGGGAGTCGTGGTGGTCTAGACGTACCTCCTTCTCGGCCTTCTTGGAGGCAGCAGCGGTCTTGGCGCCACCTCCTCAGCATCGCTGTCCTCCTCATCAGAGTCGGAAGAGTCGGAAGAATCGGAAGAGTCGGACTTCTTGGCCTTGCCGTTGGTCTTGGCCTTGGCAGCAGGCTTCTTGACTACCTTCTCGGCCTCAGACTCGGAATTCGGAGTCGGCAGAGTCGTTGGAGCTCTCCTCAGACTCATCAGATTCCTCCTCCTCGCTGTCCGAGGACTCGGACTGAGACTCGACCTTCTTCTTCTTCTTGAGGTCCTTGGCAGAAGCCTTGGGGGCAACCTCCTTGGCGGCCTTCTTGGACTTGGAAACACCAGCGCTCTTGACAGAGGTAAGGGGATCGGCCTTAGCGGCCTTGCCGGTAGCTTGCTTGGTAGACTTGCCCATTTTGAGTGATTGTGAAGAGATTGATGGGAAGTGAGTGATGGGAAAAAGATGGAAGGTGCAAGGTGAAGTCTGCAGTACAAGAAGGAATGCTGGAGGGAGCTCTTGACTTTTTATCTGCGCCTGCGGAAAAAAAGTGGTTGGCAGATACTTTTTTCTGGCAGAAAACTCGGACCCTTGAGTTTTTGCAAGTGGAGAGGTGGGGATCGGAACTTTTTAGCTTGGGGACTTTTAGGCGGTGAATTTGATATGGAGATGGGTGATGTGATAGATTATCGATAGCGCACGGACGGGGCGACTACTGATAAGCCAAAAGATGCTTCTGCCTTAGACTTAAGGCTTGAAGCCTCATTATGTAAGCGGACAAGGCCCAACTTCGAGCTGCACTTAGGTAAGCTTTGGTTTGAGTGCGCCGTGCGATCAGTGAGAAGAAGCTCCGACACGAGAGGCCAATTCCCACCCCCAACGCCGGAGTACACAACACGACCGAAGAAGCCATCTCACCCCTCCAGCTCCCAGTTTTCTATCGAGCCAAAGATGCCAACTCCCGAATCCGAGGCTTTCCTGGCCAAGAAGCCCAAGGTCCCGCCTACCTTCGACGGTGTCGACTACGACGACAACAAGGCGCTGAAGGCCGCCCAAGATTCCATCGTCCGGGAGCAATGGGTGCAGGTCATGATGGGACGGCTGGTGCGAGAGGAGCTCAGCAAATGCTACTACCGCGAGGGGGTCAACCATCTGGAGAAGTGCGGTCACCTGAGAGGTCAGTAACATACGCATACATCCGAGAAGCCGTGGAGCGCACACAGGCTAGGATGCTTGCCGCTTTGTCTCTTGTCGGGTACATATAAGTAGAATGAGCTACTAACGAGGCTACAGAGAAATACTTGCAAATGCTCGATAAGCACCGTGTGCGTGGTTTCCTTCTTTGAGCAACAGAACTACTCAACGCCATCGCAAGTTGCGGCTTTGGCTGGGGCCGCAGATGCTACAGCAGCCTCCAAGAAGTCTAAGAAGCAATAAAGGAAAGGATTGGGCACGCAAGCTTGTAGTTGCAGATGCGAATTGCGTGTCAATTGCACTCGGGCTGCCGTGGAAAAGGGAAGGGCCAGACTCCCGAGGACGGTTCTCGAGCGGGCAAACTCGACCTTGTAGAACTACTGGGCATGCAATTGGCCCTTGTATATAGAACGGAATCAATTGCATGAAACACTATATTCTACATTGCCCTCTTTGTTCTTCGGGGTTATCTCGATTAACTCGCATTCAAGGTGACTGTGGGATAGCGTAGGAGCCCAGGCCATACATATTCTTTGAAAACAAACCGTTGCATTACGGTCTGTATTGAGTATAAATCTACCGAAATCTCATCATCGGTCATTTCCCCTATCAATACCGTATAGCCGTTTGAAGGTGTTGGTTATGTTGGTACGTTAGTCGTTGTAAGGTAGCTTATGTCAACTGTAGAATGCGGTACTCCCACACTCAGGATAAAGTGACAGGGGGGCCGTCCGGCCCGCCAAACAAAATTTCTGGAGCTTCTAGCTTGCAACCTAGGTCCCGACCTTTTGAGTGTCCCCCAACGCAAAGGACGACTTGCGCCCGACTATTTTTGAAAAGAATACACCAAACATAAGAATTGGCTCTTTCGCCAGTCAGTTCAGGATGATTTGCTGGCGCTGCCTCCAACGCGCCTCCTCGGGGCTAAGCCGCCCCGTGGTGTCCTCCGCCGCCGCCTCGGCAAGCCGCCAAACCACTATCACCACCACCGCTTCCCCATTCCTCAACCTGCGGGCCCTATCTACATCACTGCCACGATTAGACGCCCCGGCCGCCGACCAGCAGACCGAGACGCCCACCTTCAGCACACCGCTAGCCGACGCCCCGGCCTCGCCCGAAGAAGCGGCCGCGGGCAGCCTCTCGGCGTGCACCCCGGCACCGTCCTGAGCGGTCTCAACTACTTCAAGAACCGGACGGACCCCGTGGCCCTGGCCGACGATAAGTACCCGGAGTGGCTGTGGCGGTGCCTGGACGTACAGAAGAAGCACGACGACGCGACGACGGATGACGCTGCCGACGAGTTCTGTATGTGTGCACCTTTTTCTCCCGAAGCGCCCCACTCCATCACCACACTCACTGCCTTCTCCGTAAATCCCATCTTGTTGTAGTATATGAGTGCTAACCCATTCCCAAACAATAGCCAAATCTAAGAAACAGCGCCGCGCCGCCGCGAAGCGCCAGCGCGCGATCCAGTCCCGCCTGGAGGCCGATGGCAACCTGGAGGCGCTGGCGCCCAAGATCCCGCTGCAGCAGCAGAGCATCAACATGCCCGGTAACGAGGACGGCACGGATGAGGGGGCGATTGCCGCGGTCGAGGCACGCGAGGAGCTCCGCAAGGCCATGCGCAAGGAGCGCAAGGCCAAGATCAAGGAGAGCAACTACCTCAAGAGCATGTAAACGGACGACCGGGCTTGGCCGCCGTAATGGCTCGTACCGTGTCATGCGAAACCCTATAGAGATTTGTACATTTTATACCATATTGGACGCTAGCATTCATGGGGCAGGTGGCATGACAGTATAGAGGTATTAACACTGTACAATAGTGGAAAAGGGGTGATATGTGTAAAGTACTCTTTGGTCATTACTTCGATCTGTGAGGTCGTCACTCGACAAGATATCTGCATCATCATCAATTTTGCATTGCTTGGTATAGACCTGATGAATAGTCTAAGCTCAAACTAGGGTATCATTTATATAAACCTTGCATATCCCGACCCCCCCCCCCCGTGGGTGTGAGCCCATTGCTCAATGTATGCTCCCCTGATTAATTTCGAGCCTTTAAGCTGGTGCTGCAACCTAAACGGCTTTAATGATACAAACCATATCTGTGGTTCGAGTGCTTCGCGCAGCATAGACTGCAACAGCAACAAATGCCAACTGACCCACCTCAGTCGTCGTCTGTAAGGCCGAGCTTTGCTTTCTTGAGAGCGATTTCTTCCTTGGTTTTCTGGATCGTGTTGATGATACGTCTCTTCAAGATCGGGTTTTGCTGGGCTTGAAGTTGCGCCTCGGCGGTAGCAAGCTGTTTCTCGAGCTGGAGCAGGTCCTCCCGCGCATCTCGCTTCTGTAGTTCTTCTTCGTCGAGTTCATCGTCATCGTCGTCGTCGTCTTCCTCGGATATGTCCTCTTCATCGTCTTCGACTTCATTGTCGCTGGGCTCTTGCAGGGGCGCCGCTGGTGTCGCCGCTCCCATGGTCATTGGTGTTGCGGCTTCCATTTGTGTGGCGGGGGTAGCAGCTTCCGCCTCCATATCCATTTCCATACCAGCAAGTTCGAATTCACGCTCGAGGTCCTCGTCATCGATATCAGGCTCATCCTCGTCGTCCTCCGCCCCGGTCTGTGGTCCGAAATAGTCCTCTTCGTCCTCATCCCCTTCAGCGTCGGCGCCCGAGTCTGACATCTCTTCGTCTTCGTTATCCTGGATGTATTCGATTGAAGTTTCGATGGCCTTCTCGTCGTCTGCCATCAGCTTTTTGACCATCTGGCTCACGCTTGCCAGCTGTTTCTCGGTCATGACCTTCCTGAACCTCCGATTTACAGCATCATGCATAGGAGGCGTGAGACCATGGGGCCAACGAAGTTCGGATCGCTGGGCCATGGGGCGGCAAGGCTATTGTCTTGGCATCGGCCTCGTTTTTAACCTTGGCGAAGCAAAGTAGCATCTGTGTGACATCGGAGTTCTTCATCATTGCTTTGCGATCCCACGACTTCATTGCTTCTGTGATTGTAGGAAGGTCGACCAGGACGGCGGCGTAGTGTTCTCTCATCGACCGTAACCATTGCTCTGCGCTCCTTGGCATCAATAAACTGGATGCTTATATCGGCACCGCCATTGGCCTTGGGTAGGCCGATGGTGCCCTTTTCAAGGGCCTCCCGCAGGTATTCTGTCGATGGGCCCGGTAGAGTGCGCAGAATCATCAGGGTCTCTCTAACGGGATCACCTTCCTTATCATCGGCCTCCGAGTCGTAGGCATCGCCCGGGCGGTGTTTGACGGGCTCCCCTTGGCACGCCATTTGATGCCTAGGGGAGTGGTCGCACTGACGAGAGGTGTTGGACCACCGCCTGCTTTCTTGACCTTGATCTTTTTGGAGGCCAAAGGCTGGTCTTCGTCGCTCGAGTAGTTGCGCTTTTTTGACTCGATGACCTTGGCGGTAGGCTTGGGTTGCCTTCCAGCTTTCGTCTTGTGGAGGGCCGGGGTGGTAACTCCAGGAGTGGTAGGAGTGCTCTGTATCTTGATCTTGATTTTCTTTTCCGAGCCGCCAGGCGTTGGGGTGTCGCCGCCCAAAGAAGGCCGCCGTGAAGCAGTATTCAGCTTTAGAATGGGACGGGGGTTCTCGGCAGCGGGTGTTACGGCAGATTTGATGTCGGTAGTAGGTGGCGGCGGCATGCCATGACTGGCGGTGCTCAGTTTCAACGTAGGTTTCTTCGCCTCGTTGACGTCGCCCATGATGGATGGGTGAGTTGTGAGATGTGAGAGAGGCGCAAGCACAGCCAAAGTGTTGGCGGTCTGTGTAGATCTAAGATGTAGCAGGATAGAAGGCCGTGCTTGGTTGTCGTCGATCCGGTGTGAGGCGTTGCAAAGTCGGACTTGAGCTCCAAAGGCTACAAAAGTTAATAATATACGTTAGACACGCCTCACCAAGGACGGGAGGTAATTAATTGATGGAGTCAGTCGCGTCCTGCTGGCTTGACAAGGATGGATTCGATCTGCTAGCGCAACGTGGGGTGGGGGACAGACAGCCTGTGCAGAAGCCTGTGGTGCAGGGTTCAACGGATGTTTCTCTGATGAACATCCAGGCATTTGGCGGCAGATCCTGTGATATAGATTTATATCGTGTCCAATACAAATACATATGGTAACTTCTAACAAACAGCAACTGCCCTCATGCTGTCTGGTTTTCAGATGTATCTTCAGCGACAGATGTGAAATGTGAAATGTTAGGTAAGGTACATACATGTAGGTAAAGCTGAGCTCTCCACCCGAGCTACAAGCGTAATGCAGTGCAGATTCAGTGCAGTGCAGTGAATGAATGTGGACGCGACAGACTCCAAAATCGGGCCGGAGCTTAGCGTTCACAATGTCCGACTCTGCTTTCCACTTTCTTCGAGTTTCCTTCCTTCAAGCGACTTGGCGACTCTCTCGCGCCCATGTTCAACATCACTAAGATTACCAACTTCACCTCTTCTGTAAAATCCCAATTATAACAAACCCACATTCGTTCTCACTATAAAAAACAGGCAGTCACCATACCTCCTTCCCCGCCGCACCTCGTTTGTGCCACCTCCGTTTGTGAGAGGCGCATCCATTTGACGATGCTGTCGTAGAGCCTTTGGATGTCCCGTCCCACATCGCATCGAAAAGAGACAGTGGAGGACCTCCGAGCCCTGGACTGCCACGACGACACTGGGCGGCTTCTTAAACCGCTTCACACCGCCAAAGACAACTCTGCCCACGGACTTTCGACTCCCGCATCTTCTCTCGTTCTCCTCGCGACCCATCATTGTGCGCGTCGCATCCTGCCCCCACGAAATGTCGACCAACGAAGCGCCCCGAGGCGTGCCCTCGACCCAGTACTTCCATGCCCTCCTGCGCCCGGCCATCCTCCAGATCCTGCGTGCGCAGGGCTACTACGCCTGCAGCCCCGCCGTGCTCGACAACGTCACGGAGCTGGCCGGCCGCCACCTGACGGCCCTCGCCGACCGGACAGCCCGCTTCATGGAGACGAATAGCGAGGCCACGCTGCAGCCGACCATCTCCGACGCGAGGATGGCCATGGAGCAGTGCGGCTTGCTCGCCCCCACGCGCTTGCATACGGCGCAGGTCTGGGCCGACGACGAAGACACGAGCGGCGTCGAGGACTTCATCCGCTGGGCCGAGGGCCCTAAAAACGCCAAGATCCGCAAGGTTGCTCAGGCAATCTCAGAACCTACTGGCCTCGAAGACGCGGATGCGGCGGAAGAGCCTGCCAACAACTATCTTGCTGGTAAATACTTAGCATACCTACCTGTGCTTTCCCTTTCAGAGCAAAGAACGATTTGTCAGTTGCTAACGCTGTCTGCCCCATAGCCCTCAAAAAGAAGCACAATAAGAACGATCAGGAATCCAAGTACACTAGTACCGTGCTAGGCAAGGGATATGACCACGGTGATATTTCGGTCGGGGGCGGCCCTGTGGCTAGCGTCAAAGACTGGGAGCAGATGATGCGCGAGGCTGCACGTCGACCGCGTGAGCCTACTCCCGACTCCCGACCTCCCAGCTCCGGGCTTAGTTCGCTTGCCGACGACGATGTCGAGATGATGGAGATAGAGATATAGCGCTAAGTCGGCATCGGAAAGGGTAGGCGTGAATTTCGGCATGGCGTTGGTGGTTATTTTCAGAGACAAAAAGCAAAAGCAAAACGGGCGTACAGGAAGATTAAAGATGGTTACGTATCTTGCGACGACCGCGCCGAGAACAAGTTTAGAGCAGGCGGGTACAATCTCCAGGGTGACAAGGAATACTGGCAAGCAGGGTGACTACCGGGTGATATAGGTGCCTGCTTGGAGCGACAGATGCGCGCAGTTGGATAATTTGTAGTAAGAAACAAATGGCTGATCAGGCGACGACAGGGCATCAAGTTAACCTTGTTGTGCTTGTTCTGGGGGCGTTCTTCGGGTTCGGGCACGATACCCCCTTCCCATATGCTCGGCCCATACATTTGCAAGTATATATTGCGTTTGTGTAGAAATAGCGTAAATACAAATACCAAACAAATCAATGATATGTAGCTTATACGTTTCATGAAGATGGTAAGAATCGCGAAGTTGCATAACACGTGTTGAGCATTCTGAAGTCGGCCCAAGTTATATTGTATCATCATCAGGCTACAAGTAGCTGGCCACCGTAGCGAATGTGTCCAAGTATACAAAGGGAACCTCAACAGCCTCATCCCGCGTTCGGTTCTATTTGCCCAAGACGTTCCTCTTCCTCCCATTTTGTAGCATTTGTAGATGCTGCTGCTACCACTGCCAAGCGTGGCAGCAGGCCGGGCTCGCGCCCATGATTTGAAATTAAAGAGAATATATGTCAGGTGTTCATTCCGGGCATCCTCCTCGCTTTTTCCCGTCCTAGATTGAGCATACCAGGCGGCCAAAGGAAGTTTGGCATAAATAAGAAGAAAATCAAGACCAGACCAGACCGCCTAGTAACGAGCGCAAAATCGCTAATAAAAAAAAAACAATACAGAATGCACGCTTCGACAGATATAGTCAAAAACCGCCGCGCCCAGGAGTACATAAGGAAAAGGAAAAAGGGGCTTGGAGGTGAGTATCACATAACCATACATCTGCTTCCCTTACCGGCCTTCCCATCCTTGGGTGCGGTGGAAGCCCAGGTCACATCCGTCCAGGCGGCGCTACTGGCAGCATCGAGCTCCTTCTCGGCCTTCTTCTGCTTGCGCCGGCCCGCCCAGCCACGGGTCTTGGCGTCCTGCACGTTCCTGGCCGCGCTCCGCCTGGCGCGACTAGGTCGCCGGCTCAGGCTCGTATGGTGCCGCAGAGAAGAACTGGTCAGCTGCGAGGATGACGGCGGGGGCGGGACCACAGGCGGCTGCCCATTAGGACCTTGCTGGCCAATGATGTTACGGCTCTCGCTGCCAGTGTTGCTGTAAACGGTTTCAAGGCGCTCGGCAACAGGACAATTGGGGTCACCAACACCCATAATAGCTTGTGGGTGTCGCGGGATGGGTTCATGAAGCACCGGCCCTGCAGGTGTACCTTGTGTCCCTGCCTGGTCTGGAGTGTCAAAGGCTCCGCTAATGCCCGTTGGTGTGCTAATTATCAACGGAAGCTCAGGGTCGGTGGCACGTGTCGAGGAAAACTTGGCATGAAGGCTGAGCCTGTTCGACGAGGGGGCGCGGTCTCTGCGGATTGCGCCCAATGGGCACCCTTGGGATTTGGAAAGAACCCGAGGCAGGCCGCGGTGCTGGATGGTTCTGACGGTTATGCAGTGCTGACAGCTGGTTCGGGCTGGGTAAAGGGGGCAAAGCGGCTGCCAACATTTCCCTGTTTGAGATATTTATTGCAGGTGCTGAGCGAGGATAACCCGACACAGTTGCCGCCGACAACTGACTGGATTCAGGTTGTGTTTTGGGCAAGTGCTCGCATTCGGAAGCCGTCCAACGACGGGGTCCTGATTTGCTCGGCTGCTTTGGCTCTGTGCCATCTGGGTCGAAGACGATGAAGGTCTTTCCGAGTTGAACGGATCTGGTGTATCGGAAGTTTGATACGGTGCCGCACTCGCAGAATAGGAATTCGATAAAGCTGGTGTGTGGCTTGCGGCAGTTGCGGCAGAATCTGACGGTCTTCTCTGTTGCGTTGCGTGTGTAAGTGCTGGTGGCGGTGCTGAGTCGATGGGCGAAACGTCGTAGATTTCTTCTTGATCAAGATTGGGAAATTGAGAGCCGCTAGTCTGGGATCGAATAGAACTCGAGCCTGGCCGGTCATGGTGGTTTTCGAGGGAGTGTGGCTCACTTCGAGACGCCGACCCGCTCACAGAACGAGGCTGTGACTGACCCAACTGCCAGGACATACGAGAGCGCCGGTCACGGGCTGGAGACGTCTGGAGTTTAGGTAGGTCCAGTCGCGCCGACGAATTACCTGAAGAATGCGATGGCATCTGAGTCAGTTGCGGTGGCGCGGATGGAGGCGGCAGCCGAACTTCTGTCAGAGCAGCCGATGGAGGTGCAAGAGGATGCGCTGAGTGTTGAATACTAGGGTCGAGTCCAACCCAGGGATGGCAGGAGCTCGAAGAAAGGCTGGAGTGTCACCAGGGTCCTCCTTTGAATAGGGCGGTGGCGGTGGAACCCAGTTATCCGCATCACTTTCATGAGGATGCTCAGCTCGCCCGTCAGCTCGGCGATACTGTATGCGCCCATTGGTGGTGGCCGATGGATGGAGACGACGGTTCACTGCGGCTGCTGTGGCAGCGCGTCGCAACGTTGGTCCGGACCGGGGACTTGCATGAGCATAAGGCGCATCAAGAGCCTCCTGGGCTTCTTCCAGCGTTGCCTCCTCTGGCTCATCGCGGGAAGCTGTGCCTGTGTTGGCCCGGCTGCCCGATGCCCCAACGCGCCGCGGCATCAGCGGATCATCGTCGTCGCAGCCCCTGTCGTCTGGGAGTACAGGGAGCCTTAGGAGTGATTCGGCTTGCGCAACAGCAGATGTCGTGGATCGCATCCCACCGGAGCGACCGCCGCGCTTTTGAGCTACAGTCCTCCTTCGGACAATAGCCACTTCGGTATCCAGGTCACGATGCTCCTCTTCCAGCACCTCGGGCTCTTGAGTGCCAACCTCGATCGTGATATCAACCGTTTCACCATCGGTGGTGCCATAATCGAAGTCAAGAATGGTGATTCGACCCCCGTCAACAAAATCAATCCCATCCTCCTCGGTGATTGGCTTTGCTGGCTGTACCCCTCGAGCTGCGACGACGAGACGCTCTTGCAGCGAACTCGAGCCATAATTTGCAACCCACTTAACAGTGCTAACTCCCTCCAACGCTGTCACCTTGCGGCCGCTCACAAATGTATTACGATACTTATCACACAGTATCTGCCACTGAGGGACTCTCCCCCATTTGTCTCTTGCAAGCGGGACGAAGGCGTGCGAACTGAAAGTGAGCTGTTCCGTCGGTTCAACCCTGGTACCCCTGGCTCCAAGGAGGAGTTGGATGTTGTCTCGGGCACCAGATCCTCGGAATTCCATAAATCCATACGTCTTTACTCTCGAAACCGGCAGAAACCAACCCTCCGCAGTAAGTTGCTGCGGGTAATGTGCACGGCAACAGAGTCGTCTGAGCAAATGTATTCGGTATAGGCCCAGTGAAGTAAGTCGTCCCATTGCGCAGATCGTCAATCCGCACAGCTCGGAAGGTTTCGAAACTGCTGTCATAGGTAAAGGTCCAGCTAGCTTCCTCCGAGCTTGACTCTGGAGTAGCACCGCATGGCTGCAGTCGCGGCTTGTATTCGGAAAGAGTATGGACGTGGTCCACAATGCGCTGATGTTATTCTCTCCCATATGGCTCCCGGGATCGTAGTAAGGCGCAGTGAGAATGACCGTGTTTGGTGGTTGTGCGAGAGTGGTCGTTCCGAGTAATTGTGTCCCGTCAAAAGGAGAAGGCCAAAGAATCCACGCCGTCGCACTTGACTGCCCTCCTGTCAGTCGGTAGCGCCCCAGTGTGGAGTGAAGAAACCTCAATGCCCCCTTCATAGGCAGCTGCCAATACACTGCCGCACGGCGACAAGGCTATCGTGCGGGGCGGATTATCCAGAATGAGCGACTGGGTGCGCTTCGGGGGTTGCTGACGAAGGTCATACACGTCTACTTGCATGTCGCTGGATAGCACAGCAAGTAGGCTCGCATCATCCAACGTACAAGCAGAAACTGGCCTGCGCATGATCTTCAGTTCCCTCTTGACGACGAGCTCGGGGCCTCGAATATCCAGGACGTAGATCCGCGACGAATTGTAGGCAAGCAGATGATAGCCCCGCGGCGAAGAAGTAAACTGCATGCCTTCTCCACCAGGCACCGAGGAGGAACTGATTGAATTGGAAACCAGCTTGATGGTGGTTGTACGCGGCCGCAAGTAGGCCTCGAAGAGGTTTCTCTTGACCTCCCGTGCGAAGAGGCGGCAACTTGGGCAAGGCATCGGCGCCATCTTTGTCCAGGCTGGAGGGTTTGGTTTTGTGGCTGGCCGAGTAAGAAGGACATCGGGACAGGTGGTAGGCATAGAGATGTGCCTGTTGCGAAACGCGCCTCCAATTCCAGTTGAGGAGGACCAGAGATGCGAAAGAGTCCGGGTCTGTCAGGCGCAGTATTCTAGAAGCATAGGCGCGTTGTCAGCGGATTCTATTGCTCGAGCATTCAGCATCACGGCGACCTACTGCTCAATTATTTCGTCGGGCAGCCTCTTGAAAGCCGACTGAGCATCATGGTGGGCTGCGGATGATGGCGATGTCGACGGCCGTCTCTTCTCCATGCTTGGCCGCGATGCGACAGCCGTATCGGCAGCGTCCTTCATGTCGTCGGTAGTAAGTACAAATGCTATCACGACATGTAGGTGGGATGACAGTGTTGTTGATGCGGCGCCCCAAGCCTAATAATAAGTCGCCTCCAATGTAACCTAACCTACCTAACCTCTGCTCCGACAGACAATATACCTGTTGAATTAGCCTAGGTTAGACGGTGCCAGGAAGGATGGTGGAGGATGGTCAGTTATTACGTGGGAGCTTGCTATTTAAGCGGAGTTGGCGTTGGGACGGGGCATCCATCCCCCTTTGGTGCCCCCCACTCTGAGCGACTAGGTTAGCGAGTGCCTGTACTCTCCAACTTGTTTTTGTCCAATAGCTATGTACAGTTGGGACCTTTTTGTTTCGTTTTCTCCGAGCAGGCGACAAAGAGGAGAGAAAGAAGATGGTATTGGGTCGGAAAAGCCGCCCGCACGAAGGAGGGAGAAAGGAGGAAGAGGAGGAAGAGGCAAGCGAGTCCCGACTGAGGCGGAGCAAAGCAGTTGGGCCAGACAATAGGCGTCTGTCTGTGCCTTTCAGCTTGGCCTACAGACATCTAAGTACATAGCCTGCGCGCGAAGCAGATGTGTTGCGGGCGCTAGCCCAACTCCTGTCTATGTCCTATGTATCGAGTCAATAGCCTGAGAGACACATATCGACAAACAAGTAGGTAAGTACGCCATGGGCTTACACAAACTCGTGTCAAGTGAAATGGGCCGGGGGTTCAAGTCGCGATCTGCAAGGGTTGGGCAATCAATCCATCACTTCCGCCTATGCTCAGACTTTGCTAGAACAAATCCTCCATGTCAGACAAGTTCTCACATGCGGATTTTTCCTCTTTGTTCTCTCGGTCGAATACCCGCGAAAAGGCCCACTGGGGAGATTCGTACATGCTTGTCTCTGATCCCAGTACAGCACGGACAGGCCTATACGATATGTCGATCCATTGACATTTACTGCGTACTGTAAGTAGTTCAAAGTGTCAAGCTGAGCCAGCCCGTAGAAAGCCCATGATGCCGGGCTTCTCGTAACTGCCGACTACCTGAGGCCCAGACCGCGCTATTCATGCGGTGTTCTCCTTTTTGTTTGAATCATATGTAATGTCGCAAACAGAAGAAAGGAAAAAGCTCATTGGGTCTCCCTAGCGTCGAACCTCAGCTTGCCGGGATCGATGCTATTTATAGCCGAGCCCGACCCGCCTGGACCACCCTAGACCATTTACGGTACTGCTAGATACTGGTGGAACCAACCATCTCCCATCCCCGTCCAGCCGGTGATGAGGGTCTGATGAGGGGACTGAATGGAGTGAATGCCGTGCGTGCGAGAGCGCGGCATGTCCAGATGGGGAAATGCTCGAGGAACCCAATCTCCTCCGCCGTTCTGTCGGTGTATCGCATTCGTATTGATCAGATTATCATGCAGTACAAGTGTCAATTTCCTGACGAGTTGAAGAAGAGTGTGGTGGTACGGATACGCAAGTAGGCAATATAATATATCTGGTGGGTGGGGTTATGTGAGACCTAGGAAAGGTGGCCTGGAGAATGGCGTCCTCGGCCGGCAACTGATGCGCGCTCCATGGCAAACAGTAGTAGCATCTGCATCTATGTAGATATATCTGTATCTACATCGATAGATAAGTAATTGGAATGCGTATCCCTTTCCATATAGTATCACCCCAGCACTGCCCTGCCCAGTGCTTGCCTCGCTCCCCGGATTCTGGAGATACAGATCAATTCAAGCAGCAACAACTCCACACAATGAACTCTTACCAGGCGGGTCATGATGTAAGGGCGAGGGGTTCACGTGGTGCATCCTCATGCCAGCCTTTTGCAGTCATCGTTATGCAGTTCGTTCGTTCATGTAAGGATGCAGAACTGGATGGGGCACTGGAACGCTGGCCCGAAACTCTATTTGCATCTCAGTCGGCGCTACGAACAAGGCGGCCCCGTACTACTTCAACAGCCCGCACGCCAGCCGCCATCGTAAAGCTATCGTCATGGCACACTCCATAGTTTCGCTACCGGTATATATTTATATGCATATGTCTTATCCAGTTGTGGCACCTGCCGCTTGTTTCCTAGCTATACATGTAGACAGACGCCTTAATCGCACATATTCTCGCCCATATCGAACCGAAGCCGGATCTCCGCCTGCGAGCTCAACATGTCTGGTGCATCGTGTAACGTCCTACGCCAGGCAAGCCAGAGAGCCGCCGATTACCTACCCATCGAGAACTATGGCATGATCGGGAACATGCGAACATGTGCCTTGGTTGCGATAGACGGTGGTATAGGTATGCTATGCACATAGGTATCTTGATATGACGCACCACCGCTAACCATTCTCGAACGCTCCGTCTAGACTTCATGTGCTGGTAAGTCTTCGAGAGAGAGAAATGAGTGCTGTAGCATATTGTTGTCCCACTTTGTAAAGGGATTGTACTTTTCCGAACTTCGAATGTAGCAAGGAAAGGAATAGTCGTAACGGCAGCTGACGCAGGTCGTCCTCCCCTGACCAGGCCAGACTTCGATTCACCGTCCCTATTCTGCCGGCTTCTAGATAAGGACAAGGGCGGCCATTTCAGCATCGTTCCTCGCGACGCCTCCTCCTGCACCACGAAGCAGCAGTACCTCCCCTCGTCGGGCATACTGCAGACTCGTTATATCCATGAGGACGGTGTCGTGGACTTGGTAGACTTCTTCCCGCGGCCGAGGATCACCGCCATCCTATCCTCGAAGGGTTACAAGCAGAACGTCTACCGTGAGACAGAGAAAGTTCAGGAGGAGCTCAAGAGATGGCTTGTACGGAGGGTAGAGTGTATCCGTGGAAGACTTGCCCTCGGTACGTTGTTGTTATTGTAGCTGTCCCCGGAAGATTGTTGCTCACATAAATCTCCTGCCAGATATCGATATATTCCCTGCCTTTGGATACGCTTAGGAACCACATGAGACACACATATTGCAGCCAGTAGTCAAGCCGGAAGACCACCAAAGCAAGACCGTCACCTTCTCCAGCCAGAGCTTAAAGCTTCAGCTCGACGTCACCGTCGACAGGGGTGAGAACGAGTCCGACGTCTGCCCTTCGGTCATCTTCAAGAAGGAGGCACGACCCGGCATGGCGGGCGAGGGCGTCGTGGTCAAGATCCTGCTCACCGAGGGCCAGGCCGTCAGCTTTATCCTGCGCGAGGATATCGCACAGCATGTGACGGATCACATCACCACGACGATTATCGATAAACAACAGAACGACACGCAGTCCTTCTGTTTCAGCTGGTTGTCGAAGAGCACCTATAAGGGCGGCTGGAGGGAGGTCATTCTGCGGTCTCTGATAATACTGAAGATGCTGACGTACGAACTGACGGGAGCCATCGTCGCAGCGCCAACCTTCTCCATCCCCGAGGATGTTGGCGGTGGTAGGTAAGCGTGCCGTGATAAGTATCTGTATCTGCTAATGCATTTACTGATGTGCCATCTTAGAAACTGGGACTACCGATTCTCCTGGGTCCGCGACAGCAGCTTTACCATCTACATTCTCTTGCGCCTGGGGTTCACCGAGGAAGCTGACGCGTACATGGAGTTCATGAACCAGAGATTTGTGCACTCTCTCAAACCGGACGGCGGGCTTCCCATCATGTTTACCATCCACGGGGAGACCGATATCCCCGAGATCGAACTTGATCATCTCCACGGCTACGAGGGGAGCCGGCCAGTCCGGATCGGCAACGGCGCCGCTTTTCACCACCAGCATGATATCTATGGGGAGTTGATGGATGGCATCTACTTATACAACAAGTATGGTAAGCCCATCACTTGGGACACCTGGGTTTCGGTCAGAAAGATGCTCGGTAAGAGAAGATATATAGATGATCTCAAGTCCACAGCGGGATTATGCTGATTTATTGTCAGATCATGTACTAACCATCAAGGATGGTAAGCGGCGGTACTGAAAACTCAGAGCACATAGGTTGACATCATACAGATCCCGATATGTCCATCTGGGGAGTCAGGAACCATAAGCAGAACTTCGTCTACTCAAAGATTATGATGTGGGTAGCGTTTGACCGCGGACTTCGTCTCAGCGAAAAGCGCTGCCTACCCTGTCCCAGCCGGCAAAGGTGGCTAGAAGCTCGTGACTCGTTATACGAAGAGATCATGGAGAAAGGTTGGTGCTTTGGATCACACCCAATGCTTTCTCAACTTAACTACAGCCCCTGCAAAGCCCCAATGCTGACCAGGTTTCTTGCAACCAGGCTACAACAAGGAAATGGGGTGTTTCATTCAGAGCTACGAGAACCGGACACATATAGACTCGTCGATCCTCATCGCGCCGCTCGTCTTCTTCATTGCCCCAAACGACCCCCGGTTCGTAGGGACCCTGGAGCGAATCCTCCTGCCGCCCGAAAAAGGGGGGTCTAACCAGCACTGGTCTCGTCTACCGCTACGATACGGAGCTATCCGAAGACGGTTCGTCAATTTCCCTTTCTTTACCCACTCCCTTCCTCCCCTCTCCTATTCTTACACTTCAGTTTACTGACGGGAAATCCTGGGAAAAACAAACAGGAGTAGGCGGTCGCGAAGGCGCCTTCTCGATGTGCACGTTTTGGCTCGTCGAGGCCATGACGCGGGCCAGCGTCTACGAGACCAAGTACCTGACGTGCGCCGTCAACCTGTTCGAGAACATGCTCAGCTTCTCGAACCACCTGTCCATGTTTTCCGAGGAGATCGCGCGCAGCGGCGAGCAGCTCGGCAACACGCCGCAGGCCTTCAGCCACCTGGCTCTCATCAGTGCCGCCTTCAACTTTGATCGGGTCAGGGAGCACAAGCGGTAGGCTATATAGAGCTCAACACCGGTCGCACCTTATCATGTGAACTCCTACCCTGTGTTTTTTCATTTCCTCAGACACCAGTGACTGACGCTCAGCAACGTTTTCAGACCTGACGGCTAGTTATCTAAAAGAAGTATCAATACTATCAAGGGAGGAATTTGTAGACTTAGCATCAGCTATAGCATTTCATTTTCCTCGTACGACCTATACATGTTTTGTTCGAATACAATATGACCCTAGTAGATGCTCACATTCTGAAACCTGAGTCCTAGACGTGACACGATAATAAGAGTGACGTTACCGTAGCATAAGGTATAATAATAATAATAATACAGTCGAACCACAGGTACAGAACCAGGAAGCAGTGAAAGGTACCTACCAGCTCAACAGACACTTATCAAGCCTCCTTTTTAGAGCTTTTGCTGTTGCCGCCCCTCTCGAGCGCCTGCGCTTCTTCTTCCTGCCGCTATTCCTCTTCCTCCGTTGCCTGCATTTTTGGCCGAGCGGCGACGGATCGAGGAGGAATAATCTTGGATTTCGGAAAGCGCTGTCGCCTTCTTCTTCTTCTTCTTCTTCTTCTTCTTCTTCTTCTCCGCCGCCTTCCTAGCCCTCCACCGCACCGTCGCCGCGGGTAGGTACTTGAGGACCTCCTCGGGCAACCCGGCAGAGACGGCGCCGAAGAGGGCGCAGAAGAGACCGCAGCGTCAGTCGGCTAGGCGATGACCCAGGAGGCCTAGTATTGCGGACATGGTGCGTGGTGTTCTTACAGTAATCTTGAAGGGATGTAGATGCTGTTCCTACCGCTGTTGCTCTAGCTGGTGATCGGGCGAGCGCCCGCTACATGTTTAGGTAATTTGGCGTACCAGAAGACGGGGTTAAATTGGGTTGGGCTATGAATAAATATCGAACATTGAAGGATGGTTGGTTGGGTGTAATGTGATGTATTACCGCCAAAATATCGGCTTGATGATACCCCGACTTCGTGAAATATAAATACGACATACAGCCAACGGAGCGGCGGGATGGCTCAATAACCAATCCAAAATAGTACCAAAACATGTGGAAAGCGCAGCGTTCATGAACAGATCAGTTGTATAAAGTCCACATCAGAACGTCTGTCAGTCTCGAAGGACACAGACGCTCTCCTGGGCTATGGTTTCGATGGAGAGGCAGCATGATTGCAAGTAACGCTGAGTAGATAAAATCTAACGATCATTTTGGTCCCGTAGTCTTATAGTGTCTTTATTTTGCCAGCCATAAACGATGAATGCCACATGCCTATGCAAACGTACACATTTTTTGGGTATGCAATACCCCGCGCCCATATACAATGCAATTCCAGCGATGAATACAGACAGACAATACAATAATAGTAAGAGACATTGACCTCACCCAGGGTCGACCTGGAAGACAACCCTACAACTCAGCAGGCGGGTCGTCCCTTTTGCTGCCACCAGCAATAAGCTCCGTCATATCTCGCATTCGGTAGTCCAGGACCGGTGTGACCCAGTCATCTTCCACCAATGAGTAGCTCTCTTTGGCGTTATCGTGGGGTTTCCGCGGGTTGATGGCCCAGTAGGCAAAATCCGCGTCGAGAAACTTCAGATACCGCAGCAGGTTATTCCAATAGTTCGCGTCGCCGAGCCCCGGGTGCTGCGGCGCCCCGAACTCCCCTATCCATACCGGCGCCGTGTTGTCTTCGACCAGGTACGCCCAATTGCGTCGCATCGCCTGTATGAAAGACTCGTAGCTTCGCTTCGAATAGCGCCCTCCGAGCTGCCCCATCCGGACCAGGCATACACATGCGCCGTATAGACGAGTCTGTTTTCCACGTCCAGCTTCACCGGCCTGGTGGCGGCTCCGTGTATATCGTTGTTGGACTCGGTCCCTCCCACCACGATGAGCCAGTCATCGTTCATCTTCAGAAGTCGGTTGCCGCACTTCTCGGCGGCCGTCGCCCAGCGATCCCACGTCATGGTGCCCCAGACACCACGCACCTCGTTCCGCAGGTCGGCGCCGATGACGCGCGGGTTATCCAAGAATAAGCGCATGACCGTCTCCCAGTGTTGGATCCAGTCCTCCTCGGACTGCGAGATGCTGCAAAGCGGGCCGAGGTGGTCGTTTGCCCAGCCCGCGTCGCAAGGATCGGCGCCGCAGCACCATGTAGCGGACGTAATGTGGTTGTTGATGATGACGGCGATGCCCTCGTCGGTCAATGCCTTGACGCAGGCCTCGAAGACCTCCAACGCGCGCAAGCCGGCGAGGTCGGGGTTTGCAGTCAGAAGGTGGGGCAGGATGTGCGGGTTGAGCATGACCATCTCGTCCGAGTAGGGCATGCGCACACTATTGAAGCCGAGCTTGCGGATGGTCTGGGCGATGACGGAGCGGTGCTGGACGTCGAGGCCGCCAGGGATGTAGAGTTCGTCGCTGGCGCCATACCAATTGACCGAGGACAGCTTGAAGCGGCGGCCATGGGTGTCGACGATGTCGCGGCCCTTGGTGGAGAGGGGCAGGGAGTAGGTCGCGATACTAGTTTCGGGGATCGGAGGCGGAAGCGGTCGTTGACTGAACAGTCTGGCGTCGGCATCTGGCGTCCAGGGCTGGCCGAGGGTGGCATCGGCCTTGCACAGATAGTGGAAGTATCCTCCTCCCAGGAGCAGGAGGCTCACAAGAATCAGCATCATGACGGTGCGCCGGTTCTACGCAGGTCGCATCCTTGGCCGACTGCTTAGGGGAAGGAAGAGAAGTCAAGCAATACTGGATTGATATGGACGGAGAGAAGATGGAATGGAATTGGGCGTGGATTGATAACGACCAACCCTAAAACCAAATACACGGCAAATCTAGAAGAGAAAAGAGTTGGGCTACGTTGAAGCAAGCAAAGCAAAGAATAAGTACCTAACAGCCTAACACGAATCGACGTGAGTAAGGGGCTAATTACGTCGTGAAATATGGGGGAGCAAGCTGGAGAGTTTGTTCCATCGATTGAAGATAATAGGCCCGGAATGATGTTGATCTTGCTCCTGACACGGGTGATTGACTCTCTCTGACTCTCTCTCGCTCTCCTCCCATGGGTCGCTCTCCTGTGACAGAGTTGAGGGTTTGGGGGGAGAAGCAAAGCTATGGGCGTCTGGGGGGCGCAGCGGGCGCGGGGCTGTTAAGGCTAGGTAAGGCTAAGGGACCAGGATTGGGGTTTCTCAGGTACCTAAGGTTACATGCCGACACTACCTACGTGCATACTAAAACAAATGGACTCTTAACGACGGGACGTTTAAATATGGTTGTGGTATCTTGATTTCATTCATTTACAATCCAATCGTGTCATTACTCTCTCTCTCTCTCTCCCCCTCTCTCTTACATATATATATATATATATATATGCCCGCATGAGCAACATCGACACGAGGCCCTTCCCCTTTCCCCTTTATTCGAGGCCATATCAGCGAAATTCCCAACTGGGATTGCATCTCGTACATGAACATGGCTAACGCTCCTGGATATCAATCGTCCCTCCCTATACGCCATGCTGACATTTAATGAAACCTTTTTTGTACCTAGCCGTGACCACAGTATACACAACTGGCCAGGATCGTGAGAGTGCCTGGCCAAACAAGAAATTTGACATGGAAACATGAATTGCGCGCACGCGAGTGCACGTTTTTTTGTGTCTTTTGACATATTGATGTATTATATTGGATCATGAGAGTTGCCCTGTCTTCTGGCCTCATATCCTATTCATCCCAAGTGGGTCGACATAGCCGTCCGGGACTTGTCCTTTGCTCGAGGTCAGCCGTGACGGTGCACGAGGTGGGGAACTCGGTTGATGTTGTTGGAATGGTGAATCTCCCTCCCAAGTCCCCGGTGTTGCTGCTGCTTGCGCCATCGGCGAGAAATTGTGTTGTTGTTGGTATGGCGACCCCCCTCCCCCCAGGTGCCCTGGGCGGCTTGTTGCGGCGGCCTTGGCGAGGAGAAGGATCGCGAGTGCGGTTGGTATCGTGTGGCCACGGCCCCGGGCCCGAAATAGTCAGGCGTATGGCGTCCATTCCGCGGGCTCGTGGGCGACATGGCAGGGCTAATCGGCGTTAGTCCAGCTTCGGCGTCTTTTCCGGAATCATGTGACAACATTTCATAGCTACGAGGATCGCTCTTCAAATCAATACGCGCATCCATGGAGACGAACTCCTTCTTCGCACGCTTTCCTCCCGTCATGCCAAACGTCTCGAGCCAGCCGGTCACCATTGACCAGCGTCCGAGGAGGAACAGAAGCCAAATGCCGTTCATCTGTCGTCGTGTCAGCTGCTATTCCTTTCCCACTTGACACCGTAGCCGGTGGGGTAAACGGGGGTAACTCACAGCCAGGAGGATAAGAACAGCCACTACCGTCGGGAGTGGAACGACAAGGTTGCTGGCCAATGGGAGACATGTGTTCTTCTTGTCTTCCTCGGTCTGGTAAAGGCATTCGATCCAAGCTAGAGCCCGGGTGCCTGTCTTGGCTGCCTGGACCACGTTGTCCTGGAAAACGAATATGACGGCGAAGAAGATAACATCGCAGATAATGATCAGGACAATGACGATACCACGCCACTGTAGCTGAATGACGCGCCTGACGCGACGGTACGCTTGTCTTGGGGTCATGGTACGGATACTGGCCGTATATGACGGCATCCCAGAACCCTCGGTGGTCGCGCTGCTGTCTGCCAACGATGCCAGGTAGACCTTGATACAGTATCCAAAGGTCGCGAACTGAATAATGACGGTGAGACCGGCAAAGACCAACAGCGGGATCCAGAAATCCGCCAAGCTGTTCTGGTGATTGATGTGGCACGTCTGTCCGAATCGGAACGACACGCCGCTCACCATTAAGGCGATAATCAAACCCACGATGGGGGATGCCCCAGCCTACCACCTGGGACAGCCACATGAAGCTCCTTCCGACCACTGTCTGCCAGCAGATCTGCAGATGCAGGGACAGAGACCGCAGGAAGACCCACATGACTCCGGCCCAACCGCCCCCGATCAAGAAGGCCCCGGAGGCTGCGCACATACTGCTCGAGTCCATGCCATGAGGTGTGATGGCATTGAAACACTGCTCGGGTTTGCCTGCGAGCGGAATAATGAAGCCAAGCTATATAGAACATTAGAAAAGATTCCCCTACCACACCGCCTCGGGGCGGGAGTAACTCACGTTCATGAACATCACAGCACAGGTGAGACTGATACTAAGATAATGGCGATGCGTTTTCTCAACCGGGAGAAAAGCCCATGATGCTAGTAAGAAGACGCAGCAGACCACACCCGCCACATTGATCCAGTTGGCAACCTGGCTGGACGACTTGAAGCTGTCGGGATATGCCCAGTCCGTCATGGGGCACGGTAAGCAGCATGTCAAACCTGCGACTGTTTGACATAACCGTCCGTCCACAACTGTAAAACTTTAGCCTTGCGCAAAACACTGGATTTCGATGTCTTTCTACTTACAACCACCCGTAGACGGGAACTTCAGCTCGTTTAAGAAAGGCGCAGGACATGGGATGTCCGATATGTTGAATGACATGTTGACGATCGACCAGGGGGTCTGCACCCTTTGTTGTACTCCTAGCTAAGTCGTCCCCCGATACTCGATATAGCTCTGTTGAGAATATATATATACAGGACAATATTGTCCCTTGTAGCCTCGCAATGTCACGGAGCGGCAAGAAGCTCGTCACCGCTACACTTTCGGACACGGTTGGGGGGTAGTAATCGAGTGGTCGGTGGCGGTTGTATTAGTGTTGGTGTTGAACTAGTGAGTTTGCGCCGAAGGGTCTCGGTCCAGACATATACTCCCACACGGCGATAGGACAAGATATACAATGCGTCAAGTAAAGGATAGCGGCATAAATAAAGAAGCGGTAGGCGGCGAATTAGACCCAGGGAGCCCGAGAGGGTGGGAAGCGTGACAGATGAGAAACAAGGAGTGTTGTCGGTCAGTTAGTATTCATGGCTCGAAAGCCTGCTGCTAATGAGGCACTGCTCACACAAAACCAAGAAGCGGCATAGGAAACCAAGACATGGGAGATCCAGACGTTTGAAGGTCACACGCCTCTGCGTGATGGGGGGGGGGAGGAGGGCGGACGCCCATATAAGTTATCAATATCTGGGGATACAACTAAGGACAGGCAGGCCCTCGAAGCCGGTGGGCCTAGGGAGCAAAGACGGGTTCCCGCCTTTGCCATCCAGCTTGCCAGGAGTACAAATCACTCGAGCTGCGCAGGGGCCTATCCTAGAACTAGGGTGAGAGTGAAAGTCTTTTCTTGGTGATGATAGGCAGCGTCTCTAATCCTTGGACAAGAAAGCAGCCGGGGCCGGGGGAGGAGGGTAGCCTAGCCTAGGTGCATATTACATGTACCTAGCCTAGTACAACAAGTACAGCCCAAACCGGCGAATGCCTCCATAACGAATGGGACCCTTGACGCGTTCTTGTTGCTGTGATGAATAAGTGGCATCGGGCATATCGCAGACGCAGACGCAGACGCAGACGCAGACGCAGACTTGGAGGCGGTGGGGTGGGTACTGCACACCAACCAGCCCGGCAAGCCAGGCTCTGGCGTGTAAGAGAGGTGAGCTACTATGTAGCTGGTGAGGGTACTTTTTTATTTTATTTTTTTAGTCGAGTATGGATGCGAAATGGGCCAAGCCGCTACGGGGGGGGGGGAGAGAGAGTGGAGTGGCCGGGGGCAGGGCCATCGATTAATCGACCCATCACCCATCAAGGCTCGGGTCCTGCAAGCCCAGACTAGAATCAGGCCCTGCTTTTTTCTCTCCTCAAAGGACTGGGTATCCTGGAAGGCAGGCCTATTGGTCAATCCAGGGCTCCGTGCTCGAGCATGCCGACCAGGTGGATGGACACAGTACGGCTTGGAGGGTGATGCACCAGCTGAGAGTCGAGACGAAAATGCTGCAGCTTATTTAGCGAGCTGGTGCTGAGCGAAAAGCTCGATTCGGGGCCTCGTTGGCTGGAAAGCAGGCTCTTGGGTGCGAAAAGGGGATCCAGTATCACCCTCTCGCCAGGCCATCTCATCGGTATTCCTAACCCGACAAAACACACTGCCTTACCGTACATTGCATACGATACGTACGGTACGGTAGAGGTGGGTATCTGGTGGAAGTAAACCCACGACACAAGAGGGAAACAGTCCCGGGTGGCTTTTGTTCGTCCGACTGCTTGGATAGGAATAGCTGGATCGTGCTGAACCGGCGAACTCCAAAGAAGAGCATCCCATATTTTCCCTACTTGGGAACGCAACCTGCTCTGCTTATTACTACCCCTCCCATTCAAAGAGGCTGATAGCTGCAACCCTCACCTGCTGTCTGGCACAACTTACAAGTGCTGTAGATCTCCGACTTTGGAGAACCCCGAGGAACAATATCTACCGAGGCATGTGTGCCCTTTGCGAGTACAGCCTGCCTCGCCGAGGACACACCTTGACACGCGCATTGGGCCGAGAGGGTGGTATGACGCAGGGTCTGCTAATGGTAACTGGCGTTGGGCTTTGACTTAGAAGTTGCGTTCTCTCGTATTTTTTGTGGACAAAGGGAACATCACTGCCAGTAGTCAACAACAGACACAGTCTCGGCAGATGGCCTAAGATGTGGTCGGATCCCGTCGCTTAGGTGCTAGCAAACTACACTACGTGTGCACGTGGGAGGGAAGTGGCTTCTGGAAGTGGCTCTCTTTTCTTCTTATTCTCCCCTCTTCCTTGTCCCGGTAGACCATGGCTGGATGCGATGTAAGCATGCGAGTTTCGGGCACAGAAAACAAAAAGTACGGCACTTCTGGTGATGAAAGGTATTGGTGCGGTAAGACATGGACAGCAATTGGAGACTGGATAGGCGTACATACAGATTACACGGGCTGTGGTGACAGGTGGAATCGTTCCAGTGCTTAAGGTACTGCAGAGTTGTGTCGGTGTAACGTTAATATGGCAGGGCAAAAGAAGAAAAAGCCTACCTAATCTACGGATATGTACATACATACTCCGTACATACATACATCATTAACGTTAGCGACTGACGTCCCTCTAGGCCGACCCGGCGATCACCAACCAACCGGCCATGTAAGCAGAGCAAACCAGTGAGCACGGGAAGAGCCGAGCCTGAGCATCCCTTCGCCTCTTCAAGACTTGACTCGGACAAGCCGCCAACAACACTGCCAGGCGGCATATTCCACTACCGTGATTGGTTGGATTGGAGGGAACCGGCAACATGCTGCCTCCGCTCATATTATGCAGAGCCCAGCCTACTCCAAGGCGACAAGGCTTTTGAATAACGACAGCAAGGTGCAAGGTGAGATGAATGATGGTGGGTTGTTCGGACGGATACAGATGCATTGGAATGTCTCAGCCCTGTTGCCAGGCCCCTGGGATCCAATCCAGACATGTACTTTTGCTCCCTGCTGCTGTATTCACAGCTCGCTCTGGAAAGGGAAACATGACACTATTGCCACGCATTGGCCTCGCATTTGGGATCTTTGTTACCAACGGAAAAAGAGACCGGCCACTCTTAGTGGACACGCAATTACATCCAAGGGTAGAGACAGGAGCGTTTTATTGCCAGTCTCATCCAATGACGAAAGGGGATGGGAAAATAAGGAGCACAACAAGGCTCTCGCCGACATCCTAATCCCACCACCACCACTCAGTGCCCCTCCAGCTTCCTGAGTGCTGAGTGAAGGGAATGCGCATTTGGATTCTGCCCTCTCAGGATTCAGCATGGGCATCTACGTGCCTGATTGGTCCAGATCCCAGTACCGCCCGAGAAGAGCGAGCCAGTCAGCCAGTGGTCAGCCAGTGTCTGCTGCAAGTCTTAGATGACGAACAGATCGACGACAGATCACACATCCGAGCCAGCCAGCACGCCAATTTGCTTCCTCCTCTGCGGCCGCCTCTGCGCCGCGTGAGCTCGCACGCCAATCGCAACGAATCTCGCATTGGTATTAGTAGAATCTCCTGGATTACGGCACAGAAGGTCAACGAGATGAGGTTATGCAATGGCTGGAAGATTGCAATCAATGAATGGCCTTTTTACCCGTGTCTAGGTACTTAAAGTATCTTTACGCATTCGGCAACTTCTAAGAGGAGACCTGTAGAATCTTTCTTCAGCATCCTTGTCGTTATTAGAAAGGAACACTCTTCCCTGTGCTTAATTCTCGTCCCCTGCATCCAATCGTGACATAGCAAATAGCCCGGCCAGGACCGTACGTGACACTGTACGGGTTGTGTTCAGGAACCGAAAACCCACTCGTCGACTCCAAGACTCACTAGGCCAGCAACCAGCTCTTCGGCCGATGCACGGCTCGATTCGGTCGATAAGCATGCGGGCAATTGTACAAGTATGACCACAAACTGTTGATGTCAGAGCAGGTGGTATCTTGGTCAGATTTAGGCGTCTTGGTGCGCGGCAGGATTGACCGGGGCGCATTCCGTTGCGTGCCTGCGTATGTAGGCATCCACATGCATCGCCAGGGGAGGAAATGAGGCAAATTTCGAGCGAACACCACCAAGAGAGGCCATCGTGCTACTACTATGTACGTTGGTGGTGATGAGTGTTATTAGCGCGATAGACTGGCAATATCATATCACGTCGTCTGAGCGTCTGCGTACGATTATGCCACGTTCTATTGTGCAACCACAGGCAGAAGCCACGGGCGCCAAAAGCAAGGATGAACTCGATGGGTTCGGGTATGGGTGAAAAGGGTGAACCATTGAAATCCTACGGGACCAAAGAACTAGCTCGGGGAGAAGGAGTGTTGGTGGATGTGCGTCGATCTGTTCCTGAACAAACAAGATGTGTACAAGGCATGATAAGCCCTTGCCTTATTTGTTCGGGCTTCCAGGAAACCGAGAATAGATCGTCGCGCTGCTAATTCATCAAACGATCCGGCCATCCCACTTTCCCCCATTTGCGTAACTGACTTGCGCAAGGGACCTTGCGTGTTTCCGTTTCCGTTTCCGTTTCCGTCGAGGGCGACCGGCGACCGGCGACTGCAGCGTGTCTGCCGAAACATCACCCGGCAGTCTACGACCGAAGCCAGAAGAAAGAGATGAAGAAAACCCGAATTGAGATACCGCTAACGAACCAAGTCCAAAGCTATAATTCTTCCTCCTTGCCGAATGCAAGATAGCACGCCCTTCGGTACGAGGGCCAAGAAGCTTATGGTCACAGTGGTCTGGGTAGTCGGCCTCGCTGTCAGTTTCAACTTCCAACCCCTGCCGAGTCACTTCGTACGATACCACCATGCATACTGTAACCTAGGTGGTTATTCGGCCCGCCGGGAACGTCACTCTCAAGTCTGTGTTTTGGGAAGGATCTTGTCATCCCTCCTCCTTGTACTGTAAGTACGTATATGTATGTAGATCTGCAAAGCGTACAATCTGTCGTCAGTTCAGTAGCACTGCTAACCCGGAGTACTACTATAGAAGCTGCCATGTAACATAGGAGCGCAATGACGAAAGTTGCTCCGGGCAACTTGCTAGGTTACTCTGGACTTCGCATGCGGGCTGATTAGATTAATCCTGATAGAAATACAGTGCAGAAATCACCAAATGGGAGACTAAGTACCTACTTATTAGGCATGTAAGCATCTCCATCTTCTTATTAAGGAATTTGGGGTCACTAAGGTTTGCAGTCTGACCTGAACCACCTCTGTCTTAGCGACCTCTATAGTTCGACCGGCGTCCTCATGACCGACCGTGATGCGTAGGACGGGACGGCGAGGCCATTCGTCTGGATTTCTGGAATGTTTCGAAACCACTAGCAACAGGCTATGCATGCAACGTCCTCGCTACCCGGGAAGCCCCTTGAGCGAGCGAGGCACCAAACTTGATGTCTTCAACGTGCCAAAGTTTCGAGGGCTGTTGGGGGAAACCCCCATGCGTCGGAACTTGAACCACCCTCTTGAGTGGTATGTGCGTGCCTGTCTGCTACATACATACTCCGTATATACCGGCACCCCCAGACTAGAAGGAGAAACAGTGCTGTCTAGGCCACCCCGTGTTTCAGCTGGTCCCAAAGTCTAGAGCTTTTTGACTATTTCAGGCGTCGTCGAATTCAGGTCAGGCTTCATTCAGCACGTTATCATCTCAACAATCCAATTGACGAATACGCTCATTGCCATCTGCCAGGCCAATGGAAGGATGCAATTAGCCAATACATCACCTGTGTATGAACCTAAACCTGAACGCCACGCCCCGTCGTCGTCGGCAATTCTCTTTCAGTATTTTGTAGATGCTCTCCAACAATGCCCCAAACCAGGGAGGGGGCACAGAGTCGGGTTCCGCCCTTACCCGTTGCAAGATGTCTCGACTCGTGGCGGCGGCAGAGACAAAAAGCAAGCGAAGGATAGTCTGGCTGGTTCATGCGATACTCGAGATGTGAAACCTTGCGATGCTAACAAAATTTGGTTCACGACGGTAGGTAGCAATCACGTTGCAGGGTGCAGTTGCGCAGCCCAATCAGGCACAGTCGGCGATGGAGACCACATTCTCCATCAACCCAAAGGCATAAGGACAATGCAACCCTCGTTCAGCCTTGGAGCAGTCATCGTCGTGCCCCAATCTCGGTGTCTGCTAGCTCACAATACCTCGAATTGCAACGGAGACCGGACTCCCCCGGGCACCTAGGCTGTCGTGGCTGATGGATCTGTATATCTTCCAATTCCATGTAGAGACTGAGACATGGCTTAACTTCTGGGTTAACTAACCTGTATACCTGTATGATACCCTGTCGATCATTGATTATTGATCGCTGAATCATTGATGATCTAACTGTTTCCTCCTCGTTTCTCCGTCCAGGCGGGATGTTCGCTGCAGCCGATAGCTAGTATGTGATTGACTGACCGGGGTTGGTTGTCGAGCACGCCTTGTGGGAGGAACCCACTGTAAAGACGCAGGCTGGCAGGTAAGATGGGCCCCCCTGACGATTCCTGGTGAGATCTATCAAACTTCGACAGAAGATAACGACAGAGAAAAAGAAAACACAAATACCCAGAAATAGCCATCAATAATAAAGTACATAGATGCTGCTGACGACCCGAGGCTCCACGATCATGTCATGACGGGCGGCGGCCTGCCAGCCTGCACTGCACACCTTCCCCATTCATCCCAGAGACCGAGCCTCGATGTCTGCGCCTACCAATTTCAGCAATAAGTCCAGACTCCAGGCTTCCTCCCTGTGTGAGCATGTACTTACCACATTGCAGCTGCAATAGCGAGGCACAGAATGCCAAATCCTAAATTGAAGAATCCTCCTGCTAACTTACATGAGAAGCGAGCAGGGATGAAACGAGAGTGGCGGACCAGACTGGCGGGTTTTTCTTTCTTTCTTTCTTTCTTTCCCAGGTTTTTGAACGAATGGAAATATCGAAACAGGCTGCTGTACATTTAGACGGGAGGTAAATAGTTGCGTACAGATGACGACGGCCATGTTACGAGTAGCCAGGCAAGTCCAGCTGTGAAACCTCCATCTAGCCAGCAGTGCCAGCTTCTTTTCCTTCTTCTTCTGGTCCCAAAACTCTGGGCATCTCTGGGGGTTTTCTCTTCTGTGTCATGGTGATGATAAGGCTTTGCTTCTTCTATTGCGTACTGTCCGCATCAAACTCACATACTTGATAGGTAACATGCTGAACTACACGACATGGCATACCACATACATAGACATGATCCTCTCACCCTCCCATAGCCAACCCCGGTTCCCCCACCGGTCCGATTGAATCCATCCCACATCCACACACAGACACACACACACACACACACACACACACATACCGTCTAGAGCCCCCAGCTTTTCTGGGGCGGAGCATGGGCATCGGAGACATTGCCCGGGGTGGAAAGTGCGAAGCCGGCCACTTTTTTCCCTGCCAGCCAGCCAGCCCCGGATCATGGGTCAGTCCCTCCGTCGGACGGACCTCGCTGCAGTAGCGTGTCCTTTTCTACGGGATCCAAAGGGATTGGTTGGCGACCACGCGGGCACGAGGCGGACAGGATCCTGTCGCGTGTTGTTTATGTTGGCTAGAGGGTTTCGCGTAGGATCAACCTGGAAGACGGACCGAAAGACGAAAAAGAGAATGTCCTCATTATGTTGGATGGTTACGTATGACGTTGGCCAACGGGGATAGTTACGCCCAACGGTCTGGACGAAATTGTTGCTGACTGGGGCAGCAAGGGTTTTGATCTACTTGTACGCACGTCCGATAGTAGACGAGATTTAACACTCTCATGTTCTTCTGACTTTGCTCGAATTGCTATGTCCCCTGGAACTGGTGATACGCATACTTCGTATCCAGGCTTTTAATATGTGCACTGCAATAAATACGACCCTTAGGAACGTCGTATGGTCACGAATGGGATCAGTTACGTATGTGTTATCTTGGACAGTCGAAGAAATCAATGCTACCGCCGAAGAGTTTCTTATATTCATCAATCATGTCTCGGAACTTGCATAATGGCTATCGCTATGACTATCTTTCAATTGAAAACGAGTGCTGCTCTTGAGCCACTCAGACCCTAGGCCTCCGTAAAACATATCGCCTTTTCCGATAATAACTTGCTTGTGAACACTTTCTCTACGCGAGTGCAAGAAACGGCTATTCCCGACGGCGCATGCCATCAAGAGAGGACGACAAAGTCCCTCGTAGTGGCCGGTGCCCTTATATCGGATGGGCATAGCTACGATTCCCCGTTTGGCCACACCCAGTGCCAGTATCGTATCTGCCCAATTGGATGCTTCTCCTTACTTCCATGAGAAAAATCCTGAACTCCCAAGATCTTTTCATCAAGTACATAAGAAGCAGATGCAATCTCAGCAGGACCATGCTGTTCAACGCCTCGCTGTAAATATAAATGGAAAATCGTAAGCTAGTAGTGTGTTCCCGTAGACCAACCTCATGTCTAGATCACCCGCATGACCGTATCAGATGATTTGACCGTCGGTCTAGGACTTGGGTCCTCCTCAGGTGTACTGCTTTTGGATGGCTCGTTGGGGCGTGGTGTTTCGTCAGGGTCGCCCTCATCATCCATTTTGCCGGGCGCCAATGACTCGGGTGGTGTACGCAGCACCGAATTGCCAGGTAACCTTGCTTCCCGGACAGGAGATGCGTTTCCTTCTCTCGACGGAGTCGCCACCTGCGTAGTAGTTTCTGGTGTGATGGTGTTATCTGACATCACGGCAACGCTATCGTGGCTGTTTGCTCTCATCATTTCGATCCCAAGTTTGGAGCTGGGTAAGTTGGGCTTCCCACGATGGTTGTTGCGTTCCCGGTCCCGACTTGCTCCTAACTCTTCGTCCTCGTCATCGGCAGAATCGCTGCCTTCTCCTCGCCGTTTCTCGAGATTCTCTCGCCTAGACCTCAACTTCTCTAGTGAACGCCGCGTCATCGGCGCAGTGGACTTCTCCATCTGAGCCGGAGCCGACTGCTGTGACAAGAGCGGGGCCGGCATGTCCGGAGAACCGTTAGCGTCGGGCACAGCCTCGTCCTGAGCAATTCCAAGTCCATCCCAGTCGCCGGTAGCTTTACGACTCAGTACGACAGGAACATCATCGGTTGTGGCAGATTCCGAATCTCCGAACAAGCTCGAGCTGATTGAATCCTCCCTACTTGATCCTCTAAAGCTGCTACTAGGATGCTGGGCGTAGCCGGAGGAACCCGAAGTTGGACTGTCTTCAGAACGTAATCTCTCAAGTTTGAGCACCGATGGTATTGATGCTTGGTGGTTGGTTGAAGCACCGGCTGTCACTTGTCCAGGAGAAGGTGGCTTCCACTGGCAAAGGTTGGAGAGGACTTCAATCAACTTGGAAGAGCTGATGGGCTTCTCGACGAGCGAATCAAAGTAGTGGGGAGCTTGCAGCTCTTTCAGGTACGCCGTAATGGCTACGATAGGAGTATGGGAATTGACATTCTTAAGTTCGCGCACCATTCGGGCAAGATCGGCACCACTAACCTCGGGAAGTTTGAATTCGGTGAAGATGATGTCAAATTTGATTTCGCTCATGGCATACCGAACGGCCTCTGAGCCAGTGGATGCTGAAATGGTTCTGCAGCGCAGCTTCTCCAGAAGCTTCTCCATGACCATTCGTGATACCGGGTGATCTTCGCAAATCAGGACGTCTAAAGATCGAAACGTCGGGCTGTCGAGGTTGATCGCCGACATCCGCCTCGAGCTCTGTCGGCGTCTCTGGACACGAAGCAGGGCATTTGCTTTCTCGCCCTCATTGTCAGAAGAAGATGGTGACATATCAAACACTTGGCTTCGCCGGTTCCGATGATGGGCAAGCAAATCAGACGCCACCGGACTACCCTCTTGGGAGCCAATAGTCAGCGACCTCGACCGGGTCGAAGAATTGCTTGTCTTCCGCGGTGTGTTGAGAGGCTTCTGCGGGGAGGACAACGCCAGCGGTGGTGGAGCGCCCCTACCCTTGATGGGAGACGGAGCAACAGATGTTGTTTTTTGGACAGCAGCAGCCGCTCGCGGGGAATCAAGAAAGCTGCCAGGCTGCAGTGAGCTGGTAGACTGCTGGGAAAGGCTCGATCCATTGCTGGAAGGCTTTCGCCGGCTGTCGGGACTTTGGCCGGCGACGAAGGAAACGAGCAATGGAGATGATGGCTGCGAAGCACGGCTTGGAGATGAGCCCGCCTGGCCAACACTAGAAGGCGAAGCAGGCCGGTGGGTCGCCTTAGCATTGGACAAGCTTCTCTGTACAGGCATAGAATGGACGGGGCTACCATCCAGAGTGGGAGCCGGGGAAGTTGGATTATTCGACCCACCCGGGCTCCCGTTAGATCGGTGTTGAGCCGCCATGGCCTGGGCTTTCAGCTGCTGAATCACATCCTTGTTGGCTTTCTCCAGTACTGTAAGATTTTTGAATGCAAATGTTCCGAAGTCGTCTGATCCCATCGGCTCGCTGAGCCTCCGGCTCTTCAAGTCGCGGATATGCGGGGGGATGTGTAATGGCATCAGACCACGCTTGATGGAATTGACATGAACCTGAGATCGCACGCGAGATAGCGCATCGTGTGGCCGGTCTGGGTAATCGGGCGTGGGCGCAGAGGGGGGCGTGGCCTGGTCTTCAATCTCTTCTGTGAAGGCCTGTAATGTAGCGCCACGAGAGTCGAAGTATTCCGTGTCCTCCGGGTTTTCGGGCTGAGGCACAAATTGAGCCTCGTCCTGCAAAAGTGTATCCCAGCTAACGCCTTCGAACCAGGCATGGCTTCTGATCTCTTCCCCGCCCGAGGCGAATTTTTCATCCCGATTGGAGCCAAGACGTTGTCGAGGGTCCATGCAGAGTAGCTTGTTAATCAGATCTTTTGCTTCTGGGGAGACGTCGAAATCGGCCTCATCCGGCCACATGATTTTACGGGCAAGGATATTCTCAAAAACGTGCTCTGCCTCGCTGGCATGGAACGGGGGGATCCCGTAAAGGAACTCGAACAGAATACAACCGACTGACCACCAATCACTGGTTTCATCTTGCCTCTCACCGTTGATGGTTTCCGGAGCGAGATAATCTGGAGTACCGACGAATCGCCTATTCGTATCCTCGGGGTCGAACAAGGCCATGGGCGGGGGCATCATACTTGATTGCGGCGGCGTATTGCGGTGGTGCTCGCTACTGTGAGTACTCACTGGCTGCAAGGTTGGGAGATCTGGAGATGCGACACTCGCACAATCGCTAATTTCGTCATGCGGAGATCTGACGCTTGATTGCGATAGCCTCGAATGCACCGCCTGGGTTGTGTGGTTGTCATTCAGCGAAAAGTTGTTCATCATCTGAGATAATGTTTCGCTGCCACCACTGTCGCTACGCTGCCCCGAGATGCGACGGGGCTCCTGTTGGAAGGATCCTAGACTAAAGTATGATGGTTGACCGAGGTTGACCCCCATATCAGAAGGGGTCATTTGAGGCGTAGTGCCAGGTGAGTGATGCGGAGCGTATAGATCCATCGACGCAGATCTTGACGAAGCCATCGAAGTAGACCGAGCGAAGGGTCCAGATTTTAGCAGATCAGGGGTTTGCTCTGGATTGCTGCAATTCAATGCTCGCTTCTGTCGCCCTATAAGTCCCATCCGCGACAGACCGAAATCCGTCAACTTCAAGTGTCCCTTCTGGTCAATCAGCAGATTGTCTGGTTTCAAGTCACGATGAATGATGCCGCGGTCATGAAGATGCTCGACACCAAGTATTACTTCTCCAAGGTACTTTTTCACCCAATCCTCGGGAAGTCCTCCAAGCACTTTGATAAGGGAGGCACAATCGCCACCGTTGAGGTACTCCATGACAAGGTAAAGATAGTCTTTGCTCGAGAACGTCCAATAGAGCTTTGCAACGAACTCACTCTCCCCTTGCCACATCATGATAGCTCGTTCGGCTTTGACATTGGTCACTTGGTTTTTGGCTACCATGTCGGCCTTCTTTAGGACCTTGATGGCGAAATATTCGCCCGTTGACTTCTTCTTGGACAGATAAACACTGCCAAAGGCGCCTTTGCTGATTGGTTTGATAATTTCGAAATCTTTGATAGACGGGGGTACCGCCCGAGCCTGGGGGGCAGCATTGGCGGGGTTCAATCGAGGTGAAGGCGGGTGCCGGTTGATAAATTCGGGGAAAGCAGCAGACGACTGTCTGCGGTGATGGTGCGGTACCGATGCCGGAGAGCCAAATTCACTATGGGGCAGCATAGGAGAGGCCTCTGGAGAAACGATGCTGTCTTGGGAGTGCTGAAAGCTCCTGGGCTTGAGAATACGAAGAGGAGACGATGGCGGGGCATTTCGGCTCGGTGATTCTTGACGATGTGGTGACGATGCGCCCGGAATTATGAGGCTTCTCCTTTGTTGTTGCCGTGAGCTTGTAGCACGCCGTAGCCCACCGAATTCAGACATGGGAGAATCGGTCCGAGGTTGGCGGGACATTACCGAGGAAGATCTCACGCTTCCCTCGCTTTCTGCCGTATCGCTCTCGAACATGAGGGATTCGCGGCGAGATTCTCGGGTCTGACCAGCGACACTCAACCCACCACGCAGTGATCTCGGCGTTGAACATTCCCTGGGACTACTTGACCTAGTGGATCCAATAATAGAGGACGGACGCTGCCTGTCGCCAGGTTCTCCGAGGTCTGCATTCTTTAAAGCCAGAACTAGCGAGGAAGGCGCATCAAACGACCCAGGGAAAATGGCTTCTTCTGTTGCAGCTGGTGTCACTTCGGATTCTTCTGATAGATCTTCGCCTTCTGTCGAGTCACTCAGTCGTCCGGCGGCGATCCGGGCAGCTTTGCGCATGGCCTCATCGATGCAATCCTGCACAAGAACTGCAAACTCGACCCGGATTCGTTCCGTGTACTCGAGAATTCTCCGATATCGGAATACAGCTTCGACCTTTTCTTTTGCGACTCTTTCGGTATCTGCACAAAGAAGCGCTAGCCCCTGTTCTTGTTCTAGTGTATTTGACCCAGGGGACTGCCACTGAAGTACTTGGGAAATCCGGGACTCTGACTGCGGCGATTGAGTCCGAAACTCGCCAGAGCCTTGTGAGCCCGATTCTTTGATCGCTGGTGTGCTAACCTCTATGGAAGTATCGCACAGATCGAGTAGGAGTTCCACGATTCGTGCTTGTGGACGGCGGACGGCAAACGACCGGGAGCGGTGGTGGCCAATTGTAGTCGACCGATCCCGCGATGAAGCTACAGGCGATGATGTCCCCGGAGATGATGTGGTCGAGGTCGGACCAATGGACAGGCCCTTGTATTCAGCAATGGGCAGAGCGGCCTGCTGATCGCCCGACAGTGGCCGCGCTTTACGAGCCTCGAGAGCGTCAAGTACTTTGACAATAGAGTGGCGATGCTCGACCAGGTTCTCCTGGGCCATCTGGACGTCCATCTCGGCCCGATGCTCCTGAAGGCAAAGATCGGTATGTTTTTCGAACCACCATGGTGGGATTTGGCGCTCGCAAATACGGCAGAGGACAGGCAGCGGTGGTGGGTGGTTTGCAGGATCATCATCCCCGGACTCAGCTAGCCTGGTCAAATAGCTTGCCAGCACTTCGGCACCGGAGCCTAGGGAATCTACTATCAGTGGTGGGAGATCGATCTTGACTTCTCGGGGTGCGATCCACGGCCGTATCATCCACATAGTCTATGAACCTGTTAGTTGTGATATCGCAGTTAAGTATGTCAATACCCCGGCTTACATGACTCTCCCCGCCCGTAGCACGGTCATAGACCATGATACCTTGGGCTTCCAGCTCCACAGTTGCCGGTTCATCCTCGCTATTCTCTGGTTCACCAAGCTCGTTGACCGCAATCAGTTTGGATAAGGGGCCTAAGTAGACGGTAAAGCGTATGAAATGACTCCGTGAATCGTCTTGCTTCATGTAGGCGATAGCATCGGCAAATACACCCTTGTCATCGCCAATAATAAGATCAGCGATGGGAGTGCCTTCGAGTGTATCTGTTTGAGTGCCTATAACATCAACCCACGAGGGGCTGACCCAGCGTATGGTACCGTCAAGGTTCAGGTCTACTATGACATTGAGAGTCTGCTCTGCCGCCTCTCGAAGCTCCTCCCTTTCTTCTCTTATGTCCTCGCTTAGCGTCCGTTCCATAGCACTGCCGGCAGCTTCTGCCCGCCGCAGCGAGCTCACTGCTGGCGGGGCCAGCCTGTCAGGGTCTTGGACTCGATCCATGGTCGCGGCCCCAAGAATGACGGCAGCATCGGAGGGAGGGAGTTGGTATAGTTTGAACTGCTAGGTACCTCGTGGGTTGCCAGTCGGGTGCCGTTAGGGGAGGGTTGTTGTATTCGGTGGATCGACCAGCCGGGCGTTGCAAGTACGTGAATGGCCAGTGACGACGTCCTGGCATAAAGCCAGAGCTACAAACTTGCAGAAACCCGAGGCATGTCGGTAATGCGGCGGCAATGGCGAGGACGAGGCTCAGATCAGGCCACCGGCTCGAACAACAGAGTATGTGGTTCGATGGTCCAGGGTCTATCTTCTTCTTTTGGAAGTTGCAGGTTTGTTCCTGAACAGGTCAATGGGCCAAGGGCGGACAGGCAGGCCAACGAAAGAGCCAAGCTCCAAAAGGCGAAAGAAAGTAGGTTATTGGCGGGTTGGGTAGTTGGAGAAGTAATAGAGTGCCACCACTGAGAATCGTATGCGCCTGGTGTTTGCGGTGGTCAAAAGCAGGCCCACGTTCACGTGGTGTGGTGTTCTGTTGTGTTGACGGCAGTGGGAGGATTTGAGCGACGGGACGCCAAAGGGACTGTCTCGCGGCTATGCTGTGTGTGCAAAGAGGCAAGAACTAGTACTAGGCAACGATGGGGAGATAAAGTACAGTTACAGTACAATGGAGAGACAGCTAGGGTGAATTGGAGATCAATGCCTCGTCTTGAGAACGAGCATGAAGAGAGTGTTGGGAACAGTCTGATCGCAGGCGATGGCCAAAGGTTAAAAAGAATATGTAGAAACTTTGCTCTGCATCCCGCGTGTCTGGTGGTGCTTTTGGTGTCTGTTTGGTGTTTTCCAGTCACTCTCAGTCTCCGTCTCCCGTCTTTCCCTGCTGCTGCTTTGCTTTCCCTGCCTGTGCTTTTTAATAAGGCCTGTCCATCCTGCCATTCATGCCTGGCACTGCTCGACCCCCCTCCCCCTGCTAGGCATTCTGCTGCTGCTATGGTCCCCACCGACGGATCCCTTGTCCCAGCCTAATGAAGTAGTGCCTGTTGATTGGGCTATTAGTGATCGGCTTTCTGGCTCATCTTCACGCTTCGATACAACCTTCACACACAACCTCACAACCTTAGGTCCCTAGGTCCCTAGTAGGTAGCACTCACGCACTAGCCAACCTACCTCATCCGTTATCCATCACCCAGTCAGTCCCGTATGCAGCCCTCTACTACGTCGCCTGCCTCATATATATAGCAAGTGTAAGCTTACTTCGTGGAGGGCCTGCATGCATAGGATGATCACGAATGTTTCCAATGCACTCTTACCCACTCCGCCATGAAACACGACCCCAATGGCTGCCGACGTGCGTCAAGACCACTGAGACCTGAAATCATGTGGTGAGCAGCGGTAGTGCAGCCCGTTAAGTAACGTGAAGAGCTACATGCCTTCTTACGTATTCGTGCTAAAAAAGGGCAACTCCCCAAGTGAGCATGTGTGATGCAAACAGCGCCGAATCCCCACCCCTGGCGGCTTCGTGTCTCTACTGTACCAGCCTGTGTAGGCCTAGATAAATCAATTGGCTTACCTACAGTCAGACAGCAGCCCCTACCCATCGCATGCTAGGTAGGAGCTGTGAACTGCTGGGTGCCAGGCCATATTGAGACGGGCAACCCAAAGTGGGCTTCGTATTTGGCCGGGGCGCACTGCTCATTCTATGTAATGAGCAGCTCTCATGATATGCTTGAGCTTCCTCTGATATAGTTGTTGATGGAGGGATGCGTGACTCAATGGAAGATATGGTATCCCATTGCCCCGAGTAACGAGCTTCTATTCCGTCTAGCCCGACCTTCATCCCTGATTGGGCCCCGCGAAAGAAAAGGAATGCGAAAGTTCGTTTATTGATACCAGGCGTATGGCTGTCGAGCTTTTCATGTGTTTCTGTGTCTCGAACTTCCAAACTTTAGGATACAGCCAGTAACCTATGAACTGTCAACTCTCTTGCCTGTTGCTGCTGCCATCGCTAGGTAGTGTCTAAGCACGCCTATAAATGGCACATGCTGTTATTAACGTACCTACATGTAATCTTTGACATTGAAGATGTCGTACTAAAGGTAATGCTTTACCTCCCGCCTACATGATGATGTACATACTTCCTGCCAGCCTACATATTCTTGCATGGGCAACACACGATCCTTCAGCAGCGTGATAAGGTAGAATTGGAGCAGCTGGTCTAGCGTATCTAGTAGGTCTTTATTGATTATGCGGACCAGGAATCGAAATGGATGGATCTGCGAATACGCACTCAGCACGTTAACGTTAATACTACTACGACGGCCGCTAATAACATAGTCTTTCCACGTGATCGTGTAAAATATCGTGCAAAAAAAGCTATGAACGCGTGAGGGGGGAAACAGTCGATTCAAATTGCGGCAGGCAGGGGTGTTTGACCCAATGGGAACAACGTCCAGATTCCCCAATCCACTTGACGCGGTGGTGGAGCCATTTGTTTATGGTGTGTACAGTAAGTTGGTTGCTGCTAAAGAAAACAAAAAAGTTGTTGCGGGATTGTGATGTGATGGATGTGATTGCAGGATATTGAATCTGAGTAAGATAGATGTAGATACGTAGGTGGGCATATGAGGAATTGATCTGCTCGTTTATTATTGCCATACCTAATACTTCAGGATGTATCTGCTTCATCGCCCCCGATCGCCTATCCCATCCTACATCTACATCGATATCCATCTTGTACGAGAACTGTATGGGGGAACAGCTCGCCGATGAGGAGGTAGGGTCGGAAGAGCCGGTGAAGTGGGCAACAGCAGGATTGGGCCAGAGACATGACGCACGCACTCCCCCACTGTTTAAATGTTCTCCTTACCTCACAACCAAGATATGTCTAGGACTCTAGGCTACATGTAAGTATAAGAACGTGCCCCCTTCAGGGGAGGCGAGAAAGCACAGGAGGGTTTCCTACCTACGTGGCAGCCCAGCGTGGGTCAGATCTCCAACTTTCCAGGGTGTGACCTGACTCTGGCTGTCTGGTAGCTGATGGAATTGCCGATGCTGCAGCTGTTTGGCAAGGGTGCCCTTTGAATTGATCGTTGACGCTGCACACTAATGAACCTCGTTCCCATGCCAATCTGTTGTTGTGAATATAATACGCCTTCTATAGCACACACACATCATCATTCTCCTGTCGCGAACGGTCTCTATAATCAGAGGCACGCCTACCTACTTACATCTACACGTACCAAATAAACGACACTACAGCAACACAACAGCCGCGCTCGTTGAACAAGGCGGTTTCGAGCCGTTGCGCCAACCCACTGTTGGCCCCCCGCTAGCAAGTTGTTCTATCGGGAGTGACACGATTGGCAACGGCTTTCGTCAGATGCAGAACCTATTTTCAGATCGACCTTCCAGGATATTGGTCTGTCTCTTCAGGTTGGTCCCACATATACCAAACCGACGAGTGAACACCAATCATTGTGAAAATCCTCCTCGTCCTAGCTGCCCAGTACTTGAGTCTACTACTATCTGACGATGATGGTCAATACATATGTAGTCCGAAGCAGTGAGCTTCGCTTGCCCATCCCATACTTTACGCACCCTGCCAGTCATGCATGGACTAGTGCTGGCCGGGTGAGCTTGACATAGTATGATAAGCAACAGATCATGGTGACCTTCGGAACCCCCCCTGCCTGCACGGGCAAGAAATGACTTGGTCGCATATCACAAGCACCAAACAGCCGGGGAGTTGCCGCGCAACGGCTCCGGTCGTTATGCCCACCAACGAGATGCTACGGCCATTCTGCGAAGGCCTGTTCTGCTCGGTCAGATGAGGGATGCCCAGGTGAACTTTGTCAATGGACACGCAGCTGGAATCTCGCCTTGCATTAGTGATGGCTGCACATGATGTATTTGCTGCCGTATCCTGGGCACCGCCAACCAATCCCAGCACCACAGTTTACCCCCTCGCATCCCGAGGCTTAGCATGGACAACCGACCGATAAACAAACTCAAGCACACACGTAACCCTTTGTCAGCCGGGTCTGCAGCCGGTCTGACGGTAAGATATATTATCGACCCTCCGTCTGAAGCATTTCGAAACTGTACTGAGATTGTTCTATGTGCTAGGCGCTGGGCAAGTCGGTAGGGCACAACCGCTTCCTAGGCCCCGGGATCAAGTGTATAACAAGCCATGATGACGAAGGGTGATACTATGTGAAATGCACCATGCGGGCGTCGAACGATGCCTCCTCTAGCAGTCGTAGGCCATCGTCTGATTGTAAGACCACTTTCCCCGTGCAGTCTGGGGCTCTACCAGAGCACTAGCCAATCGCAACTGTATGCAGGAGACCGAGCAATTGGATGCGCCTCTTTACCCGTAGTATATGTTTTCCTGGCTTTCTCCTGCGTGAGCTAGTTACACGGCGCATGGTTCTCTGGGAAGAACATGTTCCAGCAGAAAGCTCTGCGGAGTCATGCGACAGACCTGGCCGGAACTATGTTGAGTTTAGGCAAACCAGCCTGCCAATGCAGAATGAAACGTGATAGTTTTTCTTCAGCAGCCAAGCCAGTTGCACTCAAGCACCGGTAACTCTTCGGGAGCAGTCTTCGCGCCCAAGGATGCTACCTACACCCATGATTCATTTAGACCACTCAACTCGTTGCCGTTCTAACCAACTGCCCTTCTCGATCCACCGTTGCTCTATCCATTTAACAAGCTCTTCGTCCGTATGGGGTAGCTCCTCCAGTGGAAACCTTCGTGCGTGGACTGCAAACTTATAACCATCCCCCCGGGAGATTCTGGGAAGGCTCAAGGTTTCCCATATGTTCGGTGCCTCGAGGAATTCGTCCCCGCGTTGATAGGCAATTGTCAGATCATACACGGCTTTGACGTGCGGCGCTTTTCTCAGATGCTGCACGGTGGTGACGAACCCCTTTGTTCGGGGGTATAGAAGATGCTGGGGCAAAGGCCGGTCATTCTCTTCGCACCAGATCTTCGCCTCGGCGTATTTCCGTTTCGTGAATCGAGTAGCTTCGCTGAAGCTGACCAGCCAGGTTGGCCACATTCTCCCGACGATTCCGTTGAACACTCTGCCGAGTTCTCTCTGGTCCTTCATCCAGTTCCTGGTGACCATGGGCATCCCGATCGCCCATATCCCCCAGCCCAGGAACGGTACCGCACGAAGTTGGATCTTGGCAAACCAACGGCATCTCCCGAGCATCTCTGCTTTCATTGCTAACTTCTGGATCATGTAGAAGTCGGTCCAGGACACATGGTTACAGATCACGATGGCTGATTCTCCGCTGGGCAAGGGGTCGCCCGAAACAGCAATCTCTGCGCCGTTGATGCCCTCGAAGATGGCCTGAACCCAAGCCCATACTGAATAGGCGATGTGGGAAGACAGTTCGTAGACAAAGTCCGGAGCGAACGCTTTGACGGGCAGTAGCAGACAGAGCACCAGGTCGGCCGCGCCCAGGTAGAGCACCCAGGGAAGCACAATGAGAAGGCCTCTCAGGTGCGTGAGCAATCCTCCAAAGCTCGCCGCCATCTGGGGTGAAAGTATATATCGAATTGTGGCTGGCCTTCTGACGAAGCTGAACGAACGAGAACTGGGGGAGAACCTTGAATGTTTTCCTTGGGATGCGTGCTACTTACTTGTAGGGCGACGGATGTGCTCGAAGGAAGGGAAGGAGGTTCGGTGATGAGCAGCAGTAATTACGGCCCCGCTTCAGACTATGTATCAGCCTGTCTGAGCTGAGGCTCGTGGGTTTACTAGCCTGCGACATGATCTTACCGAGTAGTGACCGGACCCGGGAACGGTTGGGCTTTAGCCCTAGACCAGACAGAACGGTCCTCGATCCAAACGAGTGTAGAGGAAAATTCAAAATTCAAACACCACAATACTGGAATCGCTCTAGAGCGTATCGTTGCGTACATGAGTTTGTCCATTACCATGTGCCAAGTGGCGGGGACGAGAAACCATAGCCATCCTGAGACGACTGTCATCTGTCAGCAACACCCGTGATAATCAGTCGCACTTGGATTAGCGTGTTTTGCATCAACGAGGGACCCACCCGCGGGCCGTACATTCACGTTACTGTTAGGGCAAGTCACTCGAGATAAGCCATCTGAACATACAGGATTAGGTACGACGGGAGTTGCGGAAGGGAACAGACTATGTAGGTGCGCATATCCACTACGTAGGTGGAAAGGTAGGAGGCTGGTATGCAGGGGCATAGGTATGAATCGTGTATGCATCGGACTTCGCATGATAAGAAGCAACCCATCCTTATGTGCAGTATTCCATCTCACTCTACTGTAGCATCGTGGGGATGCCTTGGCGGTTTGCTTGTGTGTCTTGAAACCCACATGGGAATCTACGGCAAAAGAAATTCTGATGTATATCCCTGTACACTGCTGACTTGGCAGGTATTTTACAGAATTTCCTATACCGGAAAAGATGGGAGGTAGAAGCATTCATTTTCTTAGCATACCTGTAGTAAGCGAGGCGGTGTTGAGCTACGCCGACATCTGCAAGCCACCAATCACCAATAGATGACTCCGCGACGAAACCCGTTCGTTCCGCTCTGCTGCCGAACGAGGTGATGTCAAGTTCTCCGAGCTTAAACTTCGAACACCATCTAGCAGGCGATGCTGAGGATGCATGGGCAGACTTGAAACCCCTGCTCTCGTCCCGGGCGGAACTCTCTGCTGTACCTCTGGTAGCTTACGGTCTAAGAAGACCATCAGCACCTATATATATATCTACCCCTCTCATGTGCCATGCTGCGCCTTTGGTTACTATAGTTATGACTTGATATACACATCATCTTTGCGCGTCCCTTGTCTTGCCTTCCGCGCATAAATAAAGCCGGATGCCTTGCTAACCTCATGGGCATGACCTATTTTGTGCGCTTTCTGATCTGTCGGGATTTGCTCGCCCATGCAACACTGACTGGCTATCACCGTAGCGCTAAATAGGCGCCGACACACCATCTGGCGCTTTAAGAAGCTTCTGCTATTCTGCGTACCTTGCCTCCGACACGGAAGGCGAAGATCCCTTTCTGCCCAAATATCGCATATACTACAACTGTTGGCTACGCCAAGCGAACCGACGAGGATCTCACAACACTGGTTGAAACAGCACTTCCTTGAGGCAGTGCTTGGTCGGGAAATACCCTGCTTCCTCGCCTCCCCGGCCCCAGAACAAATCATTCCGGCTGCGCTGGGGTTTCTCCAGATTCGCTGATCGGAGTTCAGGTGCGTGATACATTTACTTCCCCCTCGCGCCTCCCCCTGGCCGACTATTTGGGGCTACTCTCCATCTATTCTTTTTCGGCTTGTATGCCGAGTGATTGAGCGGGCCATCTTCTATCAACATCCATCGGAAAGCTACCTATCTAAGCTGCCTTCTCTCTACCGTTGCACCGTGACATTATTTACATTACCCAACTTGTAACATGGCGAGGGTGACGACTGACTTTGGGGCTATAGCGGGAAGCTATCCATCGCCCCCGACTTATTATAGCTCCCCGAACCGGCGCAAGCCGTCCTTGGGTTCTTTGTACGAGCAAACACAATCCATGTCGTCCTCATCGTCGCCTCAGGCGCAGTCTGGTCATGGCAACGGTCAGGACAAAAGCCCGTTATCGTCATTGAATCTGGGCTTCCTGAAGACTTTGTCAGAGAAGCGGACGACGAGGGACGGTCAACCTGCAAAGCGTCGAGGGCCGAAGCCGGACAGCAAGCCTGCTCTTACACGACGACAAGAGTTGAACAGGCAGGCCCAAAGGTAATTCTGCATGTCACCTACACCTTTCCGCACCTGAATCCCTTGTCCTGTTGCCGTGGTAGGAACTTTGCTGATTCCCAGCCGCAGAACACACCGAGAGCGGAAAGAGTTATACATTAAAGCTCTCGAGGATGAGGTTTTACGCCTGAAGGAAATCTACTCCAATGTGTCGCAGGACAAAGACAAGCTAGCGGAAGAGAACAAGCAGCTCAAAGGCCTCCTGAACCAGAATGGCATTCCGATGGCCTCGCCCGGCCGAATGGACGACGTAATCAGTAACCCAAGCCTTGGCTATACTTCGAGTGCCAGCATGTCCGGTGGCAGCTATGCACCCGGATCTGCGACGACCTACACCCCGCCGTTAACGTCGCAGTCCATACCACTGTCGGCGTCTTCACAGGGGATGCCGCACTACCAGCCACAGCATTCGCACCACGGGCGGAGTACGAGCCAGCAACATGCCCAGCAGCAGCACGGCCGTGTTGATTACGACCAAGTTGGCGTAGATTTCGTTTTAACGTACGAGAGCCCCGTTGACCCTTCGAAGGCATACATGTCACCACCCCCTCATTGACGAGGGTATCCCTGAAAGCACCCTCCCCCCTGCGCTGCGCCCCTCTCCGTGCCAAATGGTGAGAGCGCGACAAAACGCCCTCCCATTGCTTGGTCTTGATATGTGTAGCTAATTGCCGCCTTGGGGAGGAGTTGTAGTCTCGAGAGGCCATGTATGGATCACATGCCCTACCTAGTAGACAGGGCACGGGACGGCACGGGCGAACCCTGTGGCCATACGCTCATGGCCAGCTGCCCACCCGAACCGGTTGACAAGCTGACCAACGAGATACCCTTCGGGTATAGCCACACGCGCTCTGAAGAGGGCAAGTCGGGCCAGCGCACGTGGGAACTCTCCAAGGGTGACTTGGCGACACTGCTGGACTTAAGTCAAAAGCTCGACCTGGACGGCGAGATCACACCCGTCATGGCGTGGGGCATGATTCTGGCGCATCCTAGGCTATCGGAAATAAGACCTGAAGAGTTTCGCAAATTGGCGGACGAGCTTAAAGGCAAGGTTCGGTGTTACGGGTAGGCTCACCCCTTTTTTTCCTTCCTCGACTCTTAACACAGCAGATATCACTAACCACTCTTTCGCACAGCTTTGGAGCGGTTATGGAGGAATTTGAGGTTCGAGATGCGCTCAACGCGGTGCTGAGCACCAAACCGGAGTATGTTTACTGAGTTGTTTAACATTTTCAAGTTATGAGAGCGTCTTGGCACCTCCTGTCGCCTCTGCCCCTTTAACCTGACCGTCATACAGGCTAGCGAGCTACATGTAATTGTGATTTGATTTGATATTATATAATATATGAATTACACGATTGTTTCAGTATGGCAATGGCCGCCCATCATAGTCTCATTATGTAAGTGTGTACTCTGGCCGGTTGCTACCGTCTTAATAAGCTTGAGATTATTCAGTATCATTAACTGGCATTGTCACATTCTCGAGGCCTGCAGATAGACCGAGTAAAGACCAACTACCTAAGTACTGCGATTAGAAAAGTGTGTAAACACCATATGTTACTTGACTTGATGCCTGTGGTCGTGAGCGAACATGGAATCGAGCCTCAGCACTCCACCAGACGCAGGTGTTCATGTTTATTTAGGTTCCTGTACCTGAGGTACCTAGCCTACAGAGGAGTGTCACTTTTTTTTAATGGTGCCCCACCTTCCTGCTGCCTCGTGCTGAGTCGTCCTCTCCCCTCCCACTCCCACTTGCACTCACCCCACCAAAATTGAAAGTGCGAAATTCGAGGCGCCCGCAACATTTTCTCTGGGTCAAGAGTCAACCTCCCGATCGACCGCACTCTGGAAACGACGGCCGAAAACTGCTAGAACCTTCACAACCACTGCACGGCCTGAAGGAAAATAACCATATTGTTTGTCTGTACTTCTCTCTTCTTTCCACAGCTGAGATTCCAACATGACATCCTCTTTGGCCGACTTGATCGCGGCCCTTCCCGCCGAGGATGGATGGGGCCCGCCCACTGTCACAGAGACGACTCTGAACGGCGTTCCTTACGCTCCCTTCTCCAAAGGCGACAAGCTGGGTCGCATGGCCGATTGGACAACCGACAGCAAGAGCGAGCGCGGTGGCCGGCAGCAGTACAACAGGAATTACAGAGGTATGCTCAACACCACTGAAATCTTATCAGCACGCACACAAGCAAAAATCGCCAGACTGCTAGTAATCCATTCATTGCTGACACAACCCTGGCATTAGACCAACAGATCTACGGTGCTGGAACCGCTGCCATCTTCACGGCCCCGGTCGCCGAAGCCGACGAGGCATCCTTCTCCGTCGTCAGCAGAGAGCCCACCAAGACTCGATACGGCCGTGGCGCCATCTTCACCCGAGGTGGCCGTGGAGCGCGTGGCGCTCAGCAGGGCGCTCGGGGTGGCCGTGCTCAGCTTGGACGAGGTGGACGAGGTGGCCAAGGTGGCTACGACAACTACAGTAACCGTGGCCGGGGCAACGCCAATAGGGGTGGTAGACGCTTTGGCTGGAAGGACTACGACAAGCCGCAGCGAAATCGAGATGCCAGCATCAACATCAAGGCAGACTGGAAGCTGCTGGAAGAGATCGACTTCAACCGACTCGCCAAGCTGAACCTTGACGCCGACGAGGGCGATGATGTGGACAACTACGGTTTCCTCTACTACTACGACCGGTCGTTCGACAAGGCCCCTGTCAAGGCTACTGAGAGGAGACTTACTGCTCTCGACCGTGCCACATATAATGTTACGACTTCGTCCGACCCCGTCATCCAGGAGCTTGCAGAGAAGGATGAGGCCACCATCTTTGCTACCGACAGCATTCTGTCCATGCTGATGTGCTCGCCTCGCTCTGTTTACCCCTGGGACATTGTTATTGTGCGACAGGGCAACAAGATCTTCCTCGACAAGCGTGACAGCGCCGCGCTTGACATGGTGACGGTCAACGAGAACGCAGCCGACGCCCCTCTTGAGGAGGGCAGTAAGGAGGGCATCAACCACCCCATTGCTCTTGCTGAGGAAGCTACCTATATCAACCACAACTTCGCCAACCAGGTTGTGCTGGAGAACGAGTCCCAGCGAGTGGAGATGGCGCATGAGAACCCCTTCTACAACGCCTCGGAAGAGACGGAGCCCCCGGCCAGCAAGACCTACAAGTACCGCAAGTTCGACCTCTCCCTTAACGAGGAGGAGCCGATGTACCTGGTTGTGCGAACTGAGCTAGATGCTGTGCAAAAGAACGCCATCAGCGGAGAGGATCAGTACGTGACGGTCAAGGCGCTCAACGAGTTCGACAACAAGGCGCAAGGTAGCGGCGGCGCTTTGGACTGGAGAAGCAAGCTGGCTACCCAGCGCGGTGCCGTTGTGGCCACCGAGATGAAGAACAACAGCGTCAAGCTCGCCCGATGGACGGTGCAGAGCATCTTGGCCAAGGCTGACGTTATGAAGATTGGGTAAGTTGATCCGATGGCCCGTCCCTATGTATGCAGGCTTACTGACGACGCAAACAGATTCGTATCTCGTGCCAGCCCCAAGACCAACGACAAGCACGTCATCCTGGGTGTTATCGGCTGGAAGCCTCGCGACTTTGCCAACCAGATGAACCTGTCGCTATCCAACGGTTGGGCATTGTCCGTACTATTGCGGACATGTGCCTCAAGCGCGAGGAGGGCAAGTTCGTACTGGTCAAGGACCCCAACAAGTCGATCCTGCGACTGTACGAGGTTCCGGCTGGAAGCTTTGATGATGATGACGAGGTCGAGGAGGTCGCTGAGGCTGCCGATGCTGACGAGTAGATAGAATAGTTCTCTTGACTTCAGGGAGAATTATCCAATCGGCGTTTGTATAACAGCACGAGGTTTATGACATGACAAGCAAAAAAGCATAGGTAGTCTTACTTTCGGCAAGAGACGAAGAAATGAAGTATTGAAGAATTCGATATGAACTCCTAACCTGAGACGGTGATCCAAATCTGCCGGCTCTCGGGCAAACTACTTCAGATAATCTCGCCGGCAAGTACCTATCCAAGGTCCAACCTAAAGTGTACGTACATGTCGATAATGCTGTGGTGCGAGGGCACTGCAAAGCAAGACTTGTAAGTCAACGCCCGAGTGTTGAGATATCGCAGAGTAGGTAGGTACTACTATGTACATAGCTATGGATGTGCAGTGCCTCTGTGATGGTAGTCGAGTCGCCACATGGGTGTGAGCGAAGTGGTACGATGCGATCCCATTTAATAAATAAAAGATTGCATGTGCTTTGAATGCTGCCCACGAAACCCCACCATGACGAAGCGAGAAGTGCCCCGCGATCCTCCCGTTCCGGCGTTTCAATAATTTCAGATTTACTTTTCATCCATTTCAAGAGTCAGGCTTGAATCGGGCGATATACTGGACCTTGAGGGTTTACGCATGTACTACTTGTCTTTTGACCTCTTTATTCACCCTCTCACCAACTACCCAGGCAACCATCGTGAAATCCTCCAGCCATGGCTCCCAAGGCAATCATAGCTCCATCCATTCTCTCGGCTGACTTTGCTCAGCTGGGTGCCGACTGTGTGAGGACTATGGAACAGGGCGCAGATTGGTTGCATGTAGACATCATGTAAGTATGGATAATAAGGGCCGCGAGGCTGAGCTTGGAGCTACATAGCTACGTAGCCCAGGTAGCTAGAAAGGGTGGAAAGGGCAAGGGCGGGCAGGAGGAGTAGTAGAGATACCTGCTGCTGCTGCTGCTACTGCTGCTGCTCTTTCGTGATATCTCATATGCCATTCGTTGACCTGAGTGTCTCCTCGGCTGACCATCCGCCAATCCGGTACTAGGGACGGCCACTTCGTACCTAACATCACCTTCGGCGCGCCCGTCGTCGCCAAGGTCCGGAAGCACGTCGAGCCCCCGAGCGGCAAGTACGGGCGCGGCACCTTCGACTGCCACATGATGATCGCCGAGCCCAAGAAGTGGGTCAAGGAGTTCAAGAATGCCGGCTGCGACCTGTACTGCTTCCACTACGAGGCCGCCTTCTCCTCCGCCGCCGAGAGCCCCGAGGCCAAGTCGGACCGGACCACCAACCCCAAGGAGCTCATCCGCTACATCCACGACTGCGGCCTCCTCGCCGGCATCGCCCTAAAGCCCGCGACGGGCGTCGACGTCCTCAACGAGATCCTCGAGAACCCCGACGAGAAAGAGAGACCCGATGTAAGAGACAGGCCTATTATATTTCCCCGTCCCCATGCTCCCCCCACCCCTTTTCCATATTCCGACCCTCTGTACTTGATTTGCGTCGACCTAGCATTTGATCACACACCCCTATACACGACTATATACAGGAGAAGCTAATGCGGAGCGCGACCCCGACAATAGATGGTCCTGATCATGACGGTCGAGCCCGGCTTCGGCGGACAGAAGTTCATGGCGTCGGAGCTGCCCAAGGTCCAGGCCCTGCGCGAGAAGTATCCGAACCTTAACATCGAAGTCGACGGCGGGCTGGGCCCCGGCACCATCGACCAGGCCGCCGACGCGGGCGCCAACGTCATCGTGGCCGGCAGCGCCGTCTTCGGCGCCAAGGACCCCTCCGAGGTCATCTCGCTGCTGCGGGACACCGTCAACAAACGATCGTCGTCAGCTTGACTTGGGGGTTTGGAGAAATTGTAGCCGCATCCGAGCTACATTAGAGTAGGCACTGCGCCAAAGCAGCTACACAGGATGTGGCTGAACGAATAAAAATAAAAATGCTTGTAATTAGCAGGCGCGCTTGAGCGTCGACACCGTATGCAGAGTTATGAAATGACAAATGGTGAACATGTATTCCAGGATCTCGGTCAAGATGATGTGGGAAGGCAAGTTGGACGAAAATGCAACAATGCGCTGACCCTCGCGGGCATTCTACTACGTGTTTATCCATATACAACAACACAGAGAGAAGGCCTTGAGGTATCGTTATGAATTGGTTTGGGCCAAGATAAGGAGGGTCGGTCAAAAATATACGAGCTACCCCTTTTTGACCCTCTGATGCTGCAGATCAAGAATAGGGGTAGCTCGTATATTTATTTGGGACGGACTTCAAGATGGCCAGGAGGTGATACATATCATTGCCGGATCATTCTTCATTATGGTCATCGCTACTCGAACCCCATTTTCGCCCTAGAAAGCTGTCCTGACCTAATCTGATTCGCTTTCCGCTGAGGGTGAGAACCCGTTCCACTCCTCCTCGGTATCCTCGCCGATCTGTGCGTTGGGATCCTCCGCCTTTTTCTTGTTTTCTTCCTCGTCTTCCTCGTCATCATCATCATCATCATCCTGCTCTTCTATATCCAGGGTCCCCGAGATATCCCAGCGATCGCCCGGCGCGTTGCGACTCACGTACTTGACGAACTTCAGGGTGCCGCTGTCACGCAGCACGATGGTCATCTTGTTCCACGCAGCCGCCTGGAAGAACAGGATGTTGTCGTCATCGCCGCTCGACTTGTAGACGGCGGCGTCCTCGGCACTATCGTCGTCGCCGGCCATGTAGACTTCGTGACCGCCTACTTCCTCTGGCTCCTTGGGCTCCTCTTCCTCCTTGCCCTTCTTTTTTGTTCTTGCCCTTGGACTTTCCTTTGGACTTGGCGGGGGCCTCGGCCTCCTCCTCCTGCTCTTCGTCTGCCTCGTCGCCCCAGCCTTTCGTCGGGGTGATCCCCAAGTTGATCTCAAGTCGCGGCTTGCCCTCGTGACCAGTGGCCAGAGTGTAGTCCTTGCCACGTCGGAACCGGCGGGCAATGAAGTCGTGGTTTTCGATGGTGCTGCTGGTCGCCATCTGGAGCCAACGACGGAACTGCGGGCTGGGCAGGAAGTCGTCAAGCAGTTCTTGCAGCGGGGACTTCTCCTTGGGTGCCTTCTTGTTGCTCTTCGAGGAAGACTTCAAGGGATTCAAGTAGAGGAAGCGGTGCTTGTGTGGCGGCTTGGCGACCTTCCATGGGCCCTTCTCGATCTCCGAGCTGGCTTCGGGCAAAGCCTCCTTCTCCGCCGCAGTGACATACTCATGTAAACGTGCGCCGAACTTCTTGCCAAGAATATCCCCAAGCGTAATGCTGGACTCCTCGTCGAACTGTTCCTGAATCTGTTCGAGGGTGTCCGGCGTGAGGTATGTCGGCGCCATGTACTTGAGGAGAAACTCCAGGTCGTCCTCGTTGAACTCTTCAGACGAGTCTGTTTGCTTGATAGCGACTGGTTGCGCTTGCGGCGTGTCGTATTGGTCCGGGTTGCCTTGGAGCTGCATCAAGCTGCTGTTTGCCGCCGCCTTCTCCTCGGCACCCTCGACGTATCCATCCTCGCCAGGCTGCGGAATGTGGAACCAGCCACTGATGGCCATGCGAACCCGGCCGCCTTGCTTCTTGAGCTGCTTGGGGTTCTCGGCGTGGTAGACCTCCTCGACGTCGTGGAAACTCTCGCCCGGTTGGACGGCGAAGAAGCTGAGCTGGTTCCAGGCAGGAGGAATGACCTTGCTCACATCGGCTGCCGGCGTCTTCGCAGTCTGGCCATCTTTTCCTTCTCTATCAACGACGGGGAAGAGACGCAGTGCGCCACCCCATTCTGGCTTCCACGGGATATCAGGATCGACAAGATATAGAATGAAGCTGACCTTCCTGCTACCGATGACGTCGTCGTGGCAGAGCAGAAATGAACCTGCGGTGTAGACATTGATAGCCAGATCGGTCTTCCTGCCACTCAGGGGGCCGCAACCAGTGATATGCGACACATAGTCTCGGAATTGCTGAGAGTACATGGCATCGCGGAGGGCCAGTAGCGATGGCAGTTTGGAGAGTGCTTCGTCTTCAAGCCCGTCGAGGTTCGCCAGGTCGCCGGATTGGTGGATCTTGTAGATATCTGTTTCCTTGGGCGTGAAGGAGACGTTCTCCTTGATCTCGTCGCGCACGGCGCGCAACAGCTTGTCGTCGACTAGGTCGTGGATGACGGCATGCTTGTATGGCGACGACTGGGCGTACTCGTCCGTGTATTGCTGGAGAACCTTCTTGTCGAGCAGACCTTTCCTGAACCTGGAATTGACTACTTCGGGGCTGAAGGGCTTGGCTGCAAAGGAGTCGGGTTAGCTTCCTGTAATAATACTCGAGACCAGGCGGGCGCAATCGGAGGTGGAGTGGTGCGACTTACAAGTCTTGGACTTCTTCTTGGTGGGTTTCTGGACGGCGCCTTGGGCTTCGGCTTTGCGCTTCATGGTGAGAAGAATGGTCAATTGATATGGGAGGAGTTGAGCAGAGTGGCCTTGAACGAGAGTGAGGCAATTGATTGTATTTAAAGGCGGTTCTGCTCATACGATTTGGTTGCTCTAAGGAATCACCTTATCCCAGATCTTTTTCCCCAATCGAACGATGAAAGTGGCAGAAATCCGTCGCTTTTCTCACCGCCTGGCGATCACTCACTCACACACTCAGTCAACCTCAGAGTATCTTCTGTCAACCACCCACACAGGCTCTTGATAGGAGGAGTTTACCTACCTACATAACAATGCATAGTGAGAGGTAGGTAACGGTTTGATTCGAATTGATGTGATTGATACATGGCTGCCAAGTCCCCCCGAAGCGCTTAACCTCTTCGAATCGGATTTTGGAGTCACCTGGCCATTATATCCCACCCGCACGCGGATATGCATGCTGCATATATGCGCTTGCCGTGTCATGAACGGATTTCATGCGTTGTTGCATCTCAGCGCCTGCTGATGTAGAATAGCAACTGGCTGGGGGCTGCTATTGCTATGCACTATCAAGAAAGTATCGGGATTGGGCGGACTCGAATCGGTCCACACTATGCGATGATGATATCGAGAAGCAGTAGCCCCACCCTCAAGGTTCGTTAGGCGGGGAAGACAGGAAAGTCACAGGTTGTCGACCACTTGAAATGGCTCACGCTCGAGTTGAGATCTGCTTCCGATACTAAAGCTACTAGTTAAACCCATAAAGCTTCGCGGTAGCTGGTTCTTATCAGTCTTATATACTCACATATACACACACTCTCTCCCCTCTCTTCGTCTATACCTATAGAACTAAGACAGCCAAAGCTCGTTCAAGGCTCGGGTATCATCACCATGCCACAATTTGATGTCACTGCGGCGCGTTCCAAGTTCCCGGCTCTAAACCAGGACCAGGTCTTCTTCGATAATGCGGGCGGTAGTCAGACGCTGGGAACGGTCGTTGACTCGATCTGCCAGTACCTGACCAACAACAACGTCCAGCTAGGCGCCACATATCGTGTTGGTAAGCTTGCGACGGCTCGGTACAATGACGGGTTTGCCGCAGCAGCCAAGTATGTGAACGCCCAGGAGGATGAAATCGGTACGTCGTCCCCCCATCTTCTCTCCAAATCCGGACGAGTGTCTTAGTTGCACGAAACCGGGGGGATAGCCCCATAAGACAACAGTGAGCAGAGCTGATATCGACTATAGTCTTTGGCTCCTCGACGACACAGCTGTTCAGGAACCTCTCATATGCTCTGGAGTTCCAAGAGGGCGACGAGATCGTCATCTCGAGCATCGACCACGAGGCCAACATCGCGCCATGGGTGGACCTCGCCGCCCGGAACAAGCTGACGCTCAAGTGGTGGACGCCGGCCAAGTCGACGAACCCCAAGCTGCTCCCGTCGGACCTTGAGGGGCTCCTGACGCCCAAGACGCGGCTCGTGACCTGCACGCACGCCAGCAACATCCTGGGCACCATCACCGACGTCAAGGCCGTCGCCTCCACCGTGCACGCCAAGGTCCCCGAGGCCCTCATCTGCGTGGACGGCGTGGCCTACGCGCCGCACCGGCCGCTCGACCTGGCCGACCTCGGCGTCGACATCTACTGCTTCTCGTGGTACAAGGTCTACGGCCCGCACATCTCCATGATGTACGCGCGGCAGTCGACGGCCCAGCAGCCGCGGAACATGCGCAGCCTCGGCCACTTCTTCAAGAGCGGCGCCACGCTCGACGAGAAGCTGGGCCTCGCCGGCGCCAGCTACGAGCTGCTCCAGGCCGTGCCCCATGTTGTTGAGTATCTGGCAACGGCCGGTGGCGGCACCGGCTGGCCGGGCCTCATGGCCCACGAGCACGCGCTGCAAAAGACGCTGCTCGACTACCTCTCCTCCAAGCCTGATGTCTTCACTGTCCTCGGCGAGATGACGGCGGACCCCGCCGCGCGCGTCCCGACCGTCGCGTTCCTCGTTAAGGGGTGGAACGCCCAGGCCCTCGTGGAGACGGTCGAAAAGACCACCAGCTTCGGGTTTCGATGGGGCGCCTTCTACTCGAATCGGCTGGCCTACGACCTGCTTGGCTTGGAGTCAGATGGTGTGGTCCGTATTAGCATGGTGCACTATAATACAGGTAAGTTCACCTCAATCCCTCCCCCATAACCCGCCTGGCCGACCCCTTTTCCCCGAACACATGAAGCACCTTGAGAGGACCCAAAATTAAGAAGAAATACTAAATGGCCATGTGTCGTCTAGTGGAAGAGGTTAATGGCATTATTGCGGCTATAGAAAATGTTCTCTCGCAGTGAGAATGGTACGGCATGCCCAATACGTATTACGTCGAATGCAAGTGTAACGAAGGTACTTTAGAATGTAATCATGATATCCTATATGAATAATGGCAGTTGCCAATGCAGATGCTACGCTTGACAAATGCAGATGATCTAAATCAAACCATATATCCATGGCATCGCTGTATCCAATCTTCAACAGCCCCGACTTGCCCTCCCACAACGCCGTACGTGATGTATAGAAAACACCTAACTCCATGCTATAAATTGCCAACAAATAAAAACGCAGAGACTGACCGATCACAAGTCCTCTTTAATTTCGTCTCGAGTCTTAGTCTTAACGAAGGCATGTTCTAAGAAGTGAAGCCACAACTCAGTCAGCTTTTTCTTCTTGCCCTTGTGCTTTTTCTTGCTCTTCTTCTCTGCATCGAATTCCTCGTCGTCTTTGTCTTCGTCGTCGTCGTCATCATCAGTGTCCTCATCGTCTATTTCGTTGTTTTCCGTATCACTATCACCACCTGATCGTAACTCCTGGGTGAAAGGCGTTGAATCGGCAGGGGCCTGGCCGATACGATATGCCAGCTCTACAAAGCTGCGGACTGTCATGTCGTGAAGCTTGTAAAGATCGTCATGAAAGGTGGAATATTCGACTTCATAGTTAAAATTTCGGGGTTTAGGCTTATGCGAGGGTTTCTTGCCCCTGTGTTTGCCTTCATTCCACCCGCGAGGGGATATTTCATCGTCACTGATGCCTTCAGAGGTCATGTCATTGTTGATGTGGGTTAGGTTTGCGAAAAACTGAGTAAAGCCAGTGAAACTTAGAGTCTGAGGCGAATAAGCAGGGCCAGGTGCGGCTGTTTTGGACGGCCCCTCGGGAATGACGAGAGTTGCGGTTTTCTCGTTCTTTTCTTCCTTATGATTAGTTGCTGTCGAGTCGATCTCATCCTTCTTTGCCAAGGGGCGAATCGCTGCTCTGACCTCCGACATGGGGTCATTTTCTTCATCCGAAGACGAACCTCGTCTGACATTACTCCATGTAGGAGCATCTTCGAGACCAGTGATATTGTACTCATAGATGCGGTAAGTCGGGTAGTAGTTCGGAACCACACTCGGCGAAATGAGCGAAAGTTGGAATCGTTCTGCCCATGGACCCCCAATGTCGCTATTTTTCTTGCCCTTCTTCTTCTTCTTGTGCTTCTTTTTCTTCTTCTTGGCCGTCTCTACTTCACTGGTTTGTCGTACGGCAGCCTTGGGTAGTTTTGACCATGCTTCCCGAAGTTCCACGAGATAATCTTTGCCACTCTGTATCGACACCAAATCGTCGTCGTCGTCAGAAATAGAGTTGGTGTTCTTGTGCCCCTTTCGCTTCTTTCCCTTCTTGCCCGATTCTGACTTGTCGCGGTTGCTATCCAGCAGGTCGAGATCAATCTCATGGGTATCTTGAATCAAGAAGTGGTCAATGTTCATATGACCATAGGTGGCGCCCACAATGACATCGCGGTACTGCTGGAGCCATAACGTGTACTTCTGCCAGCATGTTTCCTCCCATAGTTGCTTCTCGCCAGTGCGAGCAGGAGGAACGTGGCCCATGAGTATAGCTTTCATCCCGCGACTGCGAAGGTTACTGAACTGGACGTCGAGCCATGCAAACTGCTTGTATCCAGGTTGTGATGGCGAGACGCAGTCGTCGATGCCAGCATTTCGGTCAAAGAAGTACAACGTGTTGAGGCTGAAAACGGCCAGGTGATCTGGGACAACCTCCGTGTAGAACCATCCGCCATATTCGAATGCATGACGCTGCGCCTCGGGAATAAACGAATGCCAAACATTAAGATATTTCCGGAGCCACCTATTGGGGCCAGCAGTCATGACATTGTGAGGTAGGATATCATTGTTGCCAAAAGTCGGTATAATGGGGATGGTGAGGCCCTGGGAGTCGGAGAAAGCGTTGGCGAGGCCATCCGCGATCATGCGGTTAGTTTTAATGACCTCTTTCTCTGTTCGCTCAATGGATTCGTCGCTGTCGTGCCTAGCAGAGTCGCCAGTCCAAATTACAAAATCGACCTCGTCCTGTACATTTTTGGCGAGCCAGTCAAAGGTCGCGTTGACAAGAGCGAAAGGCGAATCGCAATCGGAGGTTTCTGCGCCGTAGACACCAGCCGGGCCTTTCCCTTTGTGACAGGCGTCGTCCGCTTCGGTCGACGTGTGTGGTTGGTAATAAAGATCTGGATGGAAGTCTGCTCGGGCCATAGGGTCACGTCAGTCATTGTTCTGCCCCTCGGGCCTGCAAGGTTTGGAGATAGAGAGAGAGACACACACATTGAAGTGTGGGATGTGGGAGTTTCTGACGCACCTGTAACATGCAGGAACCTGCCATGAAGTTTCCTCTGCGACGGTTTGATTTGTGGTTGGCTTTCACCGGCGTCGAACTTTAGAACAGCCTGCTGCTCCGTCGGGGCTGGAAGTACAGGGGCAGCGGGCAAAAGCTCTATTGCGACCAGGAGCAGCAGCACCCAATTCCGCGACGGCGTCTGGAACATGGTGAAGAGCTGCTCGTAGATTGCTTGCTTCTCACGAACTTGCAGGAGAAGCAGATGGGTTGCATTGGAATATTCAGGTCCGACCTCTCAAGAACAGGCGCCAATATATGTGTCGAGTCGTGTAGTGGAACCTGAGTGCATCGTAGGAAGTAATACGCGGGACTCGGTTCCCTGCCGAAGATGTATTCAAACTTTTTTTTTTTATACCTTTCGTCGTTTGCTACTGTACTGCTTATTTTTAGTTTCTGGCTGATAATGGGCAAGCTTTGAGGCCAGCCCAGTAAAACCAGCTGAAAGGTGCGTCTTGGCGCCAGCTGAATTGTGACGACAGCCTAGAAAGCAGTGACGGAGCTGGCTGGTGCACGTAGGGTCTTCTGGGCTTCTGGTAGGGTCCCCTCGGCCGTGTCGGCTCGGGCTTTTGCTGCAAGATCCGATTTGCGTAACCAGGCCTAACCCAGGTAGTGATGGCCAAAAGGGAAACTGAGCGAGTTCCAAAAATCGATCAAAGAGCAACCATTATCCTTCGTTCTCTGAAGCACAACTTCGGGGCTTTTAAGAGGAGAAGCATTCCGGGGCAGTAGTTTTGTAGTATCCTATCCCAGACAGAACCCTTGACAAGCCCAAAGTCAATCCAGAGGTCTAGGCAGCTTGTAAGCCTAGCTGCAGCGAATGAGGATTTAGTATAGTCACACGTGTAGACACAGGATCACCACAAGTTGGCACCATTTGACCAGATCAACACACGCACCTCTCGATGCTTATGCTCGTAAATGTCTCACGCGACCACGAGAGTGAGGCACACCAACCCACTGCATGACTTTCGTGGCTGGCAGTCCTTGGCCGTTGAAGGCCTAAGATGATGATATACACAACACTTAAGCCATTCAGCTTGGCTCGTCACGCAATACAGTATCTGATCTCGATTTGCACGCACAATAGGGGCTCCAGCCCAGACGATGGTAGTGTGCGGCTAGAACCGGAGCGTTCCGCTTGCATACCTTACATTTCGATACTCCCAGTGGAAAATTCCAGATATGGGAAGCAAGACAAAAACATCCGATATCCCGGCGTGAATTGGTACATACTAGTCGTGACAGTTCATTTCAGTATTTTTAATCTTCAGCATTCAAGCATACCTGGCAGGCTATCGAAAATGACAACAGTCAATATAATCGGTATTTCTAGGTAGGTAGGTAGGAACCGCAGCTGACATTGCTTTGTACCTTCCGTGACGTCATCTAGGGCGCTGGTCCTGTCTTGAATTCTGCCAAGCCCGAGATCTTCTTTTACCTTACTAACCGAGCCATGTGTCTTGTGTACGCATGTAGGGGTGGCCTATCGAAGGAGACAGACGTAGCGATTTGAGTCGAGGACCATGAGATGAGGCTGGTTGATCTATCAGCTGCTGAATCCTGAATGGTTGGTCTTCGTAACAAATCCGACTTCTATGTAAAAGCCTGAGTGGGAGGTTGAAGAAAGAGGGCTGAGGGCTGTCAAGCTTATGGCGCTTTGACCACTGTTTGGAACAGAGTGGGAAATTGCTGCAAGAATAAAACCAAGAGTCCAAAGCCTGGAAATTTTCTCGTTTTTCTTCTTCTTCACATTCAAACGCACTGTCGGTTTCGACTTGTCTTGCAGACATGCCAAAACTTTTGGCTTAGTGTCTCATGGCTCAATCAATGTGCTAGATCATCTTCAAAGCCGCTCGTTTGAGGGAATCCGATTTTACTCTCCGTATCGGCTTTCCATGGTTTTTCGTGGCTACATGCTGACAGCAAACTTGAGCTAATGTTGCAAGCATATTGTCGATTGTGCTTCTCGCCACGAGGGGATCAACATCATTGTAGAGACGACCTGTAATTGAGGTGCTAGGGTCGCTCACTCTTTCCGGCCATGGGACCGGAGGCTTGAACTTGCGTAAATAAAACCTGTGAAGACGTGCTTTATCTATAAACCAACTCCTTGTATGCCGAGAGGAACAAAACACGTATATTTTCCATGGATGGTCACACTACCCCGACCTGGGCCCTCGAGGACCCGTGTTGCCTATGATGTATTCTGTCTTCCACCTTAATCGAGAGTTTCTGCCTGACCATGGTCAATCTCCCTGAGCCGGAAATCCTGGCTTGAAGCATCGTCGACAAACTCGTACATTTTGTACTCGACATTTTTGTACTTCTGCCCCTTTGCGACCCTTTGCAAGAAGCCCGAGTGCGTCACTATAACGATATGCGTCTCTGGGCGGTGAAACAACCATTCGCGCGCAAAGCGTGCTCGCTTCTGCAGTGCTTCCTCAGACGGAAAATATAACCCTGTCTTGGCCGGATACACAGGATCGAGTTGGGAGAAGTCCAGAGACGGCCATTCTTTTCTCTATCACAGCTACCTCGGTACAAATATCGCACGGGTTGCCTGTTGTTTCCTGCTTCTCTGTCAGCGAGGACTGCGCGCGAAATCGAGGAGACAGCGCACGCACCTGCCACTCAGCACGAAGCAGCACCGGCACGCCTTCATCGCTCAGCCACTTCAGACCGTGATGGTATGTCTGTAGTGTGCGCTTCGCCGGGCTCACGATGATAAGGGTGCTCTCCTTCTCAAAGGAATATCGACTCCTCAAATCCTGTTCGAGGTATTCGCATTGGAGCACCCCTTTCTCAGTCAACTCGGGGTCAGGTATGGACCAGTCATGTATGTGCGAGTCAGCCAATGGCGGTCAACAAAAGGGTTGCACGAGGGGGGCACTTATTGCCAACATCTGCGCAGTATCAGCATTTCTGGACGAGCGGCTTTGTCCTCTTCCAATTTGGAGAACCCACTATGCGTTGCCTCTCCATGGCGGATTAGTATAACATGAGGCGCCATGTCTAAGTTTGAGTACTTATTTTATCGGGGGTAGATTGAAATGTTTGGGGGGAGTAAGGAGAGGGTTGATGTTTTTTATTTTTGGGATCGTTCCACAATCAATCTAGTAATCTAGAATGGATGAGTCGAAACTACTACCTCGACGGAAACCCGTGGATACCCGGGGCTCGCAATAGATCCTGGAACTATTATTATTGACGCAGGTTATTGTATATAATACGGCAGGTACTATGGATGTGAGAACTCTACAATCTCCATCAGTTAGTTGGCACCTCTGGACCTACCGACTTCGCAGCCTGAGAAAGTCGCCATGCGATGAGTGAACTGATGCTTTCTTCGCCAGGCTCTGCGCATTCGCCTCAGGCTTAGCACGCCTACCCAACCGTTTTGGAGATTCCACGAGCACAGTCATGGAATATGGATCAACACCAGGATTGGTTGGCTGGCGGAACCTTGTCCTTAGACCTACTGTAAAGCAAGCGCCGACTTCCGAACTCCGCCGAATCAGTCTGCACTGGGGACTTCTTACCAATCGACAACAATCCGCCCTTCCAAGCCTCTAGACACCCTCTTTTTTCACCAACTCCCATGTTTCACAGAGATCATGAGTTTGCGGTCGATACTGGGGCGTTCTAGCCGGGTTAAAAAGGCGTCCTCCAAAGGCGCAGGTGCAGGCGCAAAGCGGGCTTCTCCCAGTAAGAGAAGATCAGCATCCTCGCAACCTGTGGGCGGCGATGAATACGAGGAAGATGATTTCTTCGATGATAAACTTGATGACTGCGGGCTGGTCAAGGCCTTGGCGATTGATATGAATCTTCGCGACACTGCCCAAGCTATTCGGTACATCCGTTCGCATATGTTCACGCCCATGCCACAGCAGGCCGGGGGTATGAATTCGACCAGGATTGCCGAGGTGCTCAACTATCGCACGAACCTGCCTCCTATAGTGACCATATCCCACATACAGACCTTGTTGTCTTCTCCAAGCGCCGTTGAGCGCGAGATCGCCCAACTGGCACAATCTGGCTTTATACGCAAGATTGTCGTCGCAAGACGTGGCGACATTGGCGAGACACTAATCTTGTCTTCAGACCTTGACACGCTCATAGACAGCGTATCGATCTTACCAGCAACAACCAAGGAAAATTTCAAGGCCTACCTCAAGAATACCCTAGTACGCAATGTGTCCACGGGTCGGCATTATCTGAGCATGATGTGGATAGCCTGTTCCGAGCTGGATTCCTGACGGCGCATCACGCGGGCTTCGTAACGCATTCGTCGTTGTCAAATACCGTGAACACGTTCTCGCGCCCCGAGGACCGGACATCACTCCTCTCACTGGAAACAGTATCGCGACAGCCCACAGGCTCACTAGGCGCGGTGGGCGGGGCCGGCGCCGTCTACGCGGCCGGAGGCAGCGGGGGAGGTCCTGGCCCATTATCGCTTCCCGCCAATGTAACCGAACTCCGGCTAGCAATCCCGGGGAACGGCGCGTTCTTAAAGTTAGTGTCGTCGGCTTTGGAGCATTTCGTCACACTGCTCGGTAAATCTCGGTACCGGGAAGCGCCGGAGGGTTTATTGAGGGACCGCTGGGATGGCGCGATCGCTAGGGACGAGGTCCGCCGCGCGGCCAAGCGTTCGCGCGGGGAGTTTGCAGGCATCCTGCCGGGCCACACGAGGAAATGGAAACAGTTTTACGGTCTGTCGTTTGACTGGGTGCTTCAAGAGGCGGTTGGTTCAGGGCTTGTCGAAGTTTTTGAAACGAGAAGTGTCGATCGCGGAATTCGTGCCTTGTGATAATGCAGGGTTGGAACGCCGTTAGTGATACACATGGTATCTTTGAGACAGTGATTGGACTCGGAAGTGATATACGATGACCCCAAAACATCCGACTTTGACAGCGGCCGGCCGCAGCTGAGCTCGAACTCTTGGTGCATAAACCGGCATCTCGTAGTTCCCACTCAAAGCAAGCAGCCGTAAGAGTTCATCCTAACGTGTTGATCGTATTGCAAAAATTGGGCCACCCCGAACCTCGGGCATCCACGTTGCACAGCCGTACTTGTTCAAGCCGGGCAGAGAAGCACCTCGGTAACCGGTACCTGGCCAGTTTTCTTGCTCGAGGATCGCTGTTTTGGAACGATTCAGGAACGATTCAGGGACGGAGAACGGAGGCTGGGAGATGCAACAATTCAACCCTGTTATCAACCTGGCGTCGGTCACTTTATTCCGACTGGTTGAAGAAATGCTGTCAGACTAGGGCGCAGTAAAAGAAAAACGGAGATTATCTTGGCCAATATAGCTTATAATACCGAGGCATATTGAAGGGATAAGTACGCCTTGACCTCGACGTACTCTATGCATACAATTATGTATGCCCCCTATTACCAGCTACAGGCCGTACAGTACGGAGTAGGTACGGCTTCTATACCAAATTGAATGACCTGATGACGAGAGATGCAACAATAAAAGTCATTACCTAGATCGCATCACAAACGGGATTGTCGCTTTGACTTTACTGCACGACCCGTAGTTGGCAATCGAGGGGATACCTTTGCTTTTGAGGCAACTTACATCGGGCTACATGTGTAGCCCGGTCTTGCGGCTCGGCGGAGTTCTGGGCTTTCCTCTCCCGCTGCGATCTGTCGTCGGTCAGTCGCGAAGGAAAAGGAAACCGTTATGTATCAGCCAGAGTTTGAGCTACTCTTAGGGTAGACTGTCGGTCCCCGTTCAGGCCTAGCTGCTCTGTGTGTGTGTGTGCCCTTAAAACAGGTATGAAGTGTGAACTGTGTAATGCAAAACATGAGTAAAAGGGGCGTTCGCCGGGTGCCTACATGGTTTGACCATGTCCTTAGAAGTAAGTTGATATGCATTACATAGTCGTACTCTCTGCGGTTGTTTCTTGCAGGGTTTCGTGGAACCCTAGTGCGGCTGTCATCTCATCTTGGCGTTGTAGGGAGAGGTTCATGTTCGTTCCGTGTCGGAGTCTAGTAGGTCTACGAATATATCAGTGCTCAACTAGTCGTGAGATCGCAGCATCACAGACTACTTTCTCGTGTGCGCTGTGGCCGGTAGGTAGGGGCTTGCAGGGAAAATACCAGCTTCTCCTGTGGCAATTGGATCTTGGTTCTGGCGATGCGAGAAACCCACTGCAACAGACGTGCCACTCCGTACTGGAGTAGCCTGGTAGCCTAAGCACATGCACGCACGGAGCAGGCGCCTGCTGGTTGTTCGACCAACACCAACAAAACCAGGGGACACAGTTGGGGCCAGGAAAGCAGCGTGGGGCGTCGTCCAGACGTCTGCACCTTCGAAGAGAAATGTTGTCTCTCTCTCTCTCTCTCTCTCTCTCTTGCGCGCTCTTTCTGCCTTTTTGCCTTCGTACCTACCTGCAGCAGGTTGCTTGCTTGCTTGGCTTGGCTCGAACCACCCTTTACTCAGCTTTGGGGGTCCAATAGGGTATAGGATAGTTCAGGAACCGTTGGGATTGGCGAAGAGCTCTAAGCGGACTATACTCTATCGGCTATAGTGTTGGTAAGCTAGACCACTTATGCACGACGTGCCATCTCAATGCGGATAGGAATGGTCTGTGATGCGGAAATTACACTTCACAAGTGCGATGATAAACGCGCCGGCGAAAGAGAGGCGATGGGCCGAACAGAGATCTACATACGTTGTAATATCTCGCGATCGAACGAGACTACTGAACGGGTAGGTGCCTAGAATGACAGCAACTTTTGCGCGTGGCGAGCGATCCAGGTAGTGTAGATGATCAACGAGCTGGTATGTCTAACCTCGGCTTTTGGAGGATATTTACCCTATGAGGGGCTGACTCGAAGGAACTGAAAGAAGTAGATACATACTTCCTAACCTACTTCTTGATATCACGTCCACCAGATCAATGTGAATGTAATATAGAAAAGTGGCCCCTGGGTTATTGGCCTTGTAGGAGGGTGTGCCCCGAGAAAGTAGAAATCGGCATCATCCTTACATCTTTAGAGGTGAAGAACTGAAGCTGCTACTGCAACTCCCCTTCTCTGCAGGAAGATAAGTGCGATGCCACCCAAGATCAATCAACATACGACACCCGATAGTCGTACATATATGTAGGAGCGGCATGGCAACGTGGTTCAGCGGCGGGCCTTCATATTATCTCGCAATTACGACACGATGTCATGTACGGAGTACACACATACTTTTTCCCACTGCCAAGTGAAGCCGGCCAGGGATGAGAGGGTGGCCAATTACACTCGGATGTGCCACCGACAGAGGTGCTCTACGAAACCTCCCGCGGGGGAAAGTGGTGAACAGTGCTGGAAGACACGGGACAACGGCAATTGACTGTAATGCACTGCATGTAGTGTGTATGTGTCTGTAGTCCAAATGAATCTGTGTACATGCCACAAACGTGTGTGTTGGAACAATATCTCAGTCGACTGCGACCTCCTCCACGCCTGCCCACTTCCTGATTACTTACATGGCGCAAGGACGACGGGACGGTGTTAGGCCTTGCATTTCATCGACATAGCCTAAGTAGCTAGCACGTAGATACAGGCCTCTTAGGGTACCATCCATTGCAGCTACCTACCATGCTCAACATGCCCCTTGCAGCCATGCTACCTCGTACTCCATATAACAAGGTGCGTTAGGTAGGTACACCCAAGACCAGATGAGTGATGAGTGAGCAGTCTTAGGTAGCCAATTGATTTAGGCGTTCTTCGACTTTGTGACAAGCCTGCGAGTGACAGGGAAGGGGGATTGAACAGCAACAGGGGTGCTTCCTGTGAACCGTTGTGGTGATATGACCCTCCTCGGTCACTATCTCAAATTGATTTGCCCGAATGGGGCATAGCCATCGTCGCATCCTGGACGGAGGTAGGCACTAGGCAAGGGAACAAGTTCGAACCAGTCGAGCCTGCATCAAGGGGGGGCGGAAAACGAGCGTGGGCTTGTTCATTTGCAGAGAAGAGAGAGCTTGAGGGGAAATGGCATGGCATGGCATGGTTGCTTGCTTCTATTGGTGTTTCTACTGGTCATGAATTGCACACACACTCTCTCCTGATCAATATCTCTCCCTCCCTCTTTTTCGATCCCTTCTCGCCCTCCGCGCCAGTCAAGGTTATGTCGTGAACGTCGTGTCTTGCTTTTCGTTCCATACATAGTAAGCCGACAGACAGTGTCTCTCTTTCTTTTTTTTTTTTTTTTACCTTGGCGGCCCATCACCTATATACGGTCCTTGTTGGTTTTTTCCCCCTGCTTCCTTTCTTGGCTTCGACGGCAGACTTGGACCTGAACTAGAAACTTGGACTCGACTTCGACTTCGACCTGGGACTTGGACTGGGCGATAGATACCATCCGATCCAGTAACCCGGTGGCTGCCTTGCTGGAACTCTTCAGACCCCTACGTCGCTCCCCAACCGACACCGCAATACGGCCTCAACTCTTTGTGGAATCTGGACCCATTTACTTGCGCGCTCAATCTCCTTAGCACCCTCTAATACAGTCTCTCGCTCCGTCCCGCAAGCCTCTTGCACAACAAGCTGGACAGCCAGCCAGCCAGATCATAATCGCAACGCGCCCACGCCCACGCCCCATCTTCTGACTTTCCTTTGACTTTCACCAGGACGACCAATCCCCCGAGGCCCGCCGCCTAACGCCCACCGCCCATCGCCCAACGCAGCTGCATTCGTTGCCACGCTGCATCTGGCCTTTGATTTGCTAGTATCGCCTGGAGATTGGTCTCTATTTCACGGCATACCCACTCACATCCCGGACAACTCATCTCGACAGGGGTCAAACACCGGCGCCTTCGCCTTTCGCTTTTGCAATCGCCTCGTTTATCTGGCACACCAAAAACACTCTGCGATAGAGAAAGGCAATTTATCGAGATTCGTCACTCAGACATCCCGCTGGCTTGTTTCGCTATAAGCAAGAAGTTGGTCGGAAAAAGCAAAGAAAAAGCAACTGGCGAATCAGAGACGGACGCCGATTCGTTTCCGATCTTTAGACATTGCGGGCTCAGTCAATTAAAGCTGTCAGGGTCCTCTGTCAGCTCCCACACCACCCCTCGTTGCGCCTGGTAGGCTTTTGTACGTCATGCGATCTTCTATTCTCTAAAGTTGTATACAGGCACTTGATTTGCAAACCAGTCCAAGTATGGACACCAGCTCAACAGAGCCCTTGCCAGTCCGAGTCGAGGACATGCGCAGCTAACATAACATCACAGTTAATCCTCAGCTTGTGCGACATTGCAAGTGCTGAGATAATCACCCAAGCGTTAAGCGGTCACACCACGGCCAGCCTCACCGATAACCACATATATTCCATAATTATCTCAACTGTCCCTCCACCGGTCACTCGCTTCTTTGTGGATCGGGGTTTGCTTCTGCATTGTCAACCTGCGTTAGTCAGCTTCGAAAAAGTTGTCATACGTGATCCCGTCGCTATTTGGCCGCAGGAGTTGCTGTGCAGTGAAACCCCTACATGCTATTGTGCAGCAACGGGCTATATTAGCTACAGCTGTAGTTTGAGACTGATGGAGTACTAGTCTGTGTAAACCCAGCTTTATCAGACACTCAGGCCGCTGGCTTTTCTGTCGGTTTGCTTGGAGTTCAACCTCAAGTGCCTCGACGTCAGCCCGAGATCAAACAATGGCCACAATACCTAGGCCGTCGCGCCCGTCAGTCGGGCCGCCCACCTCGGCGCTCCCTGCATTACCTGTTCCCAAGACGCGCAAGAGCACCGGGAACCTGCACGCAGCTACTAGGTCGCCGAGCACACCAAGGAGCGGCCTCCGCGCACCGTCATCAAATCTACCGCCACCCGCTCCTGCTCCAACTTCCGCCCTCCCGACCCCTAAAGGCGCAGCTACCCCTAATGGAAAGACGATACGTAAAACTGTTAGCATCAACTCGTTTCCACAACCTCCCAAGGGCGATTCGCGCATATCCAGTCTCCCGCCCAGCCCATTGTCTGGCGCAACAGGAAATTCGAGGAAAACAAGAATATCAACTGCGCCTAAGGTGAGCCACGGAGTGCCCAGCCTACTGAACGGAGGCGGCGATAGCAAATCCGTCCTCAGTAGTAATAACGTCAGGAATTCCGATGGGCTTATTAGTATCGCTTCGCCCCCGCAGAGCCGCAGTTCCTCAGCCCAGGATTCTTATTCGACTTCGGCTACGACATATGATGATCCGACCGACCTTAGCTCGACTCCCACAAACGACAAACGGACCTCTAAGAGTTTGGATGGTAAAGGCAACGTTATTGTTAGCGTGCGAGTGCGGCCGGATGCAGGTGCCAGTGATCAGGGACGGGTGGAGGGTGAATGGATGGTAGACGGCAGGAAGTCGCTCGTGTCCTATCGTGGCAAAGAAGGCGGTGACTACCACTACGATAATGTTTTTGCGACTCATGACGACAACAGCAGGGTCTATGACCATACAGCGAAGCGGCTAGTCCGAAGAGTTATGGAAGGCTACCACGGCACCGTGTTTGCCTATGGTATGACGGGTACGGGTAAAACATTCTCGATGCAAGGAACGGCCTCATCTCCGGGTGTTATTCCACTCGCCATCACCGATATTTTCTCCTACATTCGGGAAACGCCGTCGCGAGAGTTTCTGCTACGTGTCAGCTATCTCGAGATCTACAATGAAAAGATCCACGATCTTTTGAGTATGTCAACTGGCGGCGGAGTCGGAGGTGCAGGTGCACAAGAAGAAATCAAACTACGGGAAGACAGCAAGCGTGGTGTCTATGCCACTCCTCTGAAGGAGGAAATCGTCCAGAGTCCGACACAACTCCTGCGAGTCATTGCCCGTGGTGATCAAGCTCGAAGGACAGCCAGCACACAATTCAACGCCAGGAGCTCGCGCAGTCACGCCGTTGTGCAGATCGTCGTCGAGAGTAGAGAGCGGATGCCAGCATCGGGAGCGGATAACAAACGCTCGGGCTTGGTCCCCGGCGGTGTCCGTGTCTCTACTCTCAGCTTGATTGATCTTGCTGGTTCCGAGAAGGCTGCCGAGACCAAGGAGCGCCGGCAAGAAGGAGGCCATATCAACAAGAGTCTGTTGACTTTAGGAAATGTTATCTCAAAACTGTCGGATGCTAAGAAGAAGGACGGCGCCCCCTTAGACACCAAGCATCTTCCTTACAGAGACAGCAAGTTAACGAGGTTGTTGCAAGGGGCGTTGTCGGGGAATTCCCTTGTCAGTATTCTCTGTACCATTCAAATTGGCGCAGCTGGGAGTGCTGCTTCTTCGAATAGCCATACGGCAGAGACTATCAATACTCTGAAGTTTGCTGCTCGTGCAAAGAATAGCATTGTCAGCCATGCTAAGAAGGCCGAGGAAGCTCTGGGTGCTGGTGGTGAGGGCGGAGCTAGAGTCCTGCTCGAGCGGTACCAAATGGAGATCTTGGAACTTCGATCCCAACTTGAAACACAGGTCAAGAACAAGCCTGCTGAGACGGTGGAAGAGGAAGAACCTATTAAAGAAGTGGTGGAGGAGCGCTTGCGCGAAAAGGAGGCCGAGGCAAGGCACGAGGAGCAGATGCTGGAGATGCAGCTTGCGCGTACGGCATTGAAAGAGCGGATCGATCATTTGAACAAGCTGATTTTGAGCTCCAAATCCATTGGTGTCAATAGCAGCGGAGCCTACAGTGCGTTGGGTATACATCCCCGTTACTCGCAGTCTTCCTTGGCTCCATCTGTCCGGACCTCGATTGCTGCATCCTCCAAGAGCCACCCGATAATGGAGAGAACGAGCTCGATGAACTCTTCGTCGTCCACAATTGGCCGGCGATCAAATCTCCAGCGGCGATCGAATTCCGGTGAGCCATCAACCGAGGAAGACGACAGCTTTGGCGAGTACGGCGACGGCTTTGCTTCCCTGGCAGCCCAAAACCAAGCTTTGCAAAGCGATCTCGCCGACAAAAACCGGTACATAGCCACTCTCGAGAAACGGCTCCTTCATGCAAGAAGGGCTAGCTCGTCTCGCGCATCAGTTGGTTTCTCTGCGCCCAACAAGGGCATCATGGTTGGAGAAGACCACAGCGTTTCCGCTGCACTCAAGGAGAAGGATGCCGAGATTGCAGAACTCCGGGCGAGATTGGATGACAAGGACCGAATGCTTGGTGCTCTGCGCAATGCAGCTCGCTCCAGGGATGCCGCTGAAGGGCTGGAGAAGGGGGCCCCCAAACCCGAGGTTCGCGAGGTTCGCGAGGGACGAACTTCTCTACTGTATGAGCAGGCAGCTAGTCCTCCACCGTCCGGGGCGCTACCAGACCCGCCCATGGCCGGGCGAAAGAGCGCCTCGCCTACTAACGAGCGCAAGAGGCCCAAATCAGTTGACGAGATGAGCCGCATCCTAGACGAAATGATCCAGGAGAAGGTGGAAAGCGGCCACGTCGTTAGAGGTATGCGAGGCAGCGTCCGTATCGCTAGCGATGGCCGAAAGATACACGTGCCGGCGGCAGCGCCGGAAGCGGCTACGGTCAACGCCGAGCCAAATCGGGAGAGCCCAACAGTTCCCAGGAGCCTCAGGAGGTTGGTTCCTCTTGAGGCGTGAAAGTGATGTCGCTCGTTCCGGGGCATGTACAAATTTTATATTGGGGACTCGGCTGGGGCGCCGAAGTCCGAGGTATCGGTGTTTTTGGTTGGGATTGCTTCTGTCCGTTTCTTTTATACCCCATCTTGTTGCGCTATTTGCTACGACAGGAGTGTTTGTGGACGTGAATGCTCTAACGACGGGAAGAAACCGATGGACTGGGTCACTGTTACTATTCCCAAGCGGTGTCCTAGGAAGGAGTTGCTTGTCCTCCGCGGGACGCGACCGCGTTATATAATGAGCGGGTTCTGGCTGTATCTTATTTTTTCTTCTTTCCTTCATTTTCCATTCGTTCCTCTTATGTTAGTGCTGCCACTCCTGGAGAAAGTGGTCCAGGGATTCCATCTTTATGGACGATAGAAAACATCTGTCACAGCGGACTTGACGCCTCGTATGTAATTTTAGCCGACAAAAAAAGACACGTCGAAATGGACAGCAAGAAGAAAATAAAGAATCGATTTTCGAGACTATCACTGATCTTCTATGCATTAGCAAATACCAGCTTGCTTTTATTCTTATTTTTATAGCGATGTCCGGTTTCTGAGATACGCCGACCGTATGGTGGCGTCCAACTGCGTCAATCCATGATCGGCTGTCTACATTATATTTATCTTGTCCAGCTCCAGCTGGCCTCAGTTCCCTCCCCACAAGCGACGGCTGCTGGATACCGGCCAGGTCCAGCGTCGAAGAGCTACAGACAGGTAGAGATACATAGCTCTGAGCCATAATGCCATAAAGCAACTAACACGACCCGGCAGATGATATCACGAGAATCGGATAGACCATATCCAAGCCCCGCTCCCAAGGGAACTACAGTATGTGCGCTAATGCCGGGGCGAATGCAACGGTCGGACGGGACGAAGCGAGAACACAACCACCTCTTTCAAGTGAGCCGGTGGGGAATCTCTCTCTCTCTCTCTCTCTCTCTCCCCCTCCATCTCTCTCTCCAATAACGTATCTTCCACTACAGGCAAATCAGAAAGCAATTCCATCTTTCGGGGGGGGGGGGGCACGGCAGTGGGCACGGGAAGACTCAATAATGAATGGCACCAAAGCCACTTTTTCCCACCAGGCCGGCGCAATTCTGGCTGGCAGTCTGGGTACAGTACATACCCATGAAAGTGTATACGACTCAGGCTCGCTTTCCTTATGCACTTTGGGGCTTATGGGTGGGTCACCTGTCTGCCATTAAAACCTTGAGCAAAGGATTTAAATACCCTGCACCACCCATGTAAAGATTTATTTACCCTGTCGTTTTTTCTGCCGGATTTTAACGCTTTAGCCACCACCCTTCTCGTTAAAAAAGTACGTAACTTATTTAAGAGTAGTTTAATTTAAAAGATTAATAATATTTATTAATTATAATAACTTTATAATTATTATTTTAAGTTTTTTAACTTTAATATTATAACTTTTACTTTTAATAATTAAATTCTTAAAAGGAAGTTTAATTATAAAAATTTATTATTAAAGTATAACGTGTATAATATAAGCTTATTTCTTTATTAAAAAATGTTTATAATATTATAAAGTGTTTTAAAATATTAAAAATAAATCTTTAAAGTTTAAATATTAATAAAACTAATTATAGCTATTTTTATAACCTTTAATAAAAGTATTTAATAATTTTTTTATAAAAAGTAACTTAATTAAACTATGCTTATTTATTTTATTATTATTTAATAAATTAAATTATAATAAAATTTTAACTTTTTTATATTTAATTCATTAAAAATATTTATTATAAAAAACTCTTTAAAATAATTATATTAATTATATATATAAAGTTATTATAAAATCGTTATTAATATTTCGAGTAAATTTTTATATACTTTTTTTTAAAATAAAGCGAGCTTTCGCTATTATAAAAAGCTTATAATTATAAACGAAACTTTTTTTAAAAACGCTTTAAATTAATACTCTTTTTTTATTATAATAATTAATGTTAATAAAAAAGATTTAATTTTAATATAAATAATATTTAAGTTTAAAAATAAGCTTTTATAACTCTAATTTTTATAATACTTAAAATAAGTTATTTTAAATTTTATAAAGCTAGTTATATTACTTTTAAATCGAGATAAAATCTTTTAAAATAATAAGAAGATTTTAAAACTAATTATTTATATAATTTAATATTATTACTATATTAAAAAAACATTTAACTAAGTTTAAAGAAAGATTCATTACGCTTTTTTAAAATGTTACTTATATAATTATATTAAACTAATACGAAATAACTTGAAAAAAATTAATAATAAAAATAAAAAACTATTACTTACTTTTATATAATTAAGTTAACTTTTTAAATTAAAGCCTTTTATTATATAAAATATTATAAATATAATATTAATTATTTAATTAAGTTTTAAAATAATATTTTTAAAATAAATTAAAAGCTTTTAATCTTTAAGCTTTTAAACTCGCTTTAATATAAAATTAATAAAAAAAAGCTTTATAAAAGTAAATAACTTTTTAAATAATAAATACTAGTAAATTAACAACTTCTTTTATTAAAAAAGCTTTTTAAAAAATTAAATAACTAATATTAAGTAATAAAGTATAACTTTTCTTATTAATATAAGTTAAAGTAATTTAAATTAATAAAAACGTTTTTATTATAAGCTTTTTTATAAAAAAAAGTGTTTATATTAATATTTTTAATAGAATAATTTTTTTTATAATTATATTATTTTTATTATTTAAATAATTAAAAGCTCTTTAATATTAAACATCTCTTTTTACTTTTTATATAATATAAACTATTATATTAACTAATTTAATACTATTATTTAATATTAATAAATTAAAACCTTTATTTAACGCTCTTTACTTTTTATTAATTATAAAAGCGTTATATAAAAAGCCTTTAAAAGAAAGACTTTAAAAAAAGTAATATTGTTTTAGAAAAGTAGCTTTAAAAGTTTAACGAACGTTATTTAAGTTTTAAAAAAAAGTTAGTAAAATGTATTTAAATTTATATTAATAATATAAAAAAGTATTTAAAATTACGATAAAAGAGATACTTTATTAATATATTAACTAATAATATTTTAAAGTATAATATAATAATAAAAGTATAAAAAAGTAGATAAATAATTTTAAAGTTAAAATTTATTAAACTTAAAAGCATACTTTAATAAATAATATTAATAAAAAAAGGCGCTATAATTATTAAAAATTAATAAAGTAAATAATTTTTTATAAAAGTAAAATAAAGTATTTAAATCTTTTACTTTTAAAACTTTATTAAAAAGCTCTTAATTTAATTAAACTTAATTTACTTTTTTATTATTTAAATTAATTAAACCTTTAAATAATAAATTTAATAAAGAAATAAATATAAGATTATTAAAATATAAGCTTTAACCTTTTATTTAAGTCTTTATAATTATATATTTTTAAAGTTATATATAATATACACTTTTTTATTAAAAATCGAGTTAGACTTAAAAATATATACACTTCCCCCGTATGCAGCTTTAAGGATAGATACTATAAAGGTGTTTATTAGTCTAGCTCGGCCGCCCCCCTTCTTGTTAGTGCAACGGATTAGGGGGGGGGGGGGCCGCGCTGCGAGCAGGTGCAGGTGTCATTCAAGCCATGTCGTTCGTCCACTCCGCCGGCGCCCGGCATGGTTGGGCAGACAGACACGAGTGAGCCCAAACACGAATGACCCTGGTCCCCGCCTCGTTTTTTTTCTTCTTCCTTCCCTTCCTCCAGTTTCTTCCCATTTATATACATCAAACGGCCAACGGGAGTTGCGAAACAAGGCAATAACGGCTGGCTCATTTGCTCGTGACCAACTTACCTGCCTTGTGAGGCAATCCAATATATCACCTACAATTCCAATACGTAGGTAGTATGTAATCACCAGCCGTACCAACGAACACATGTCGATCTACAGACTACGGATAACACCTAACCCAGATTGACAGAGACAAGAGGTCGGCAGTCGGATTGGCCCTTTTCGGGGTTGGTGCCGAGGCAGAGATGAGAAAGCGGATTGATATGCTCTCATTGGTCTTCACAACATGCACATCTCACTCGGTTACTACAGTAGAAGTAGATCCGCGCCAGGGGGGGGGGGGGGGGGGGCCCTCTCCGCAGATCTTTAGACTGTTTCAGAATGGGCAGGGGGTATGAGTGGGCCGACCAAAATAACCATCAATGGCAGTGAGGGGGACAAGGAAAAGGACCCTTTGGTTTGGAAGAACCAAAGGCATTTTTTGGCTCCCCATCCACATCATCCTTCGGGCCATGCCATGCCATGCCATGCGAGATGCAGGCTGGCAGGCAGGCAGGCACGAGTAAGTGACGGACGACTTTCCCTCTTTACTGCTTGCATAATAGTGCCATAAGACGAGGCCTCACGAGATCTTCGTGCAGATCGCCATGGTTGTTTTCACTTTTTTCCTCTGCCATCAACAGTTCCGCCAATCGCATTGGCTCTGCCCCCCTTGCGAGCCCCCCCCTTTCAGCTTTTTCTTTGCCAATCCTCATTTTCTTCGATGTAACGCTGGAACCACCGAACCGTTGCTTATTCCCATGTGACATCATCCGGCGGGGCCTGCTATTTGGTCTATGTGCAGTATTACTATCGCGCTCGCTTCCGTCCTCACAAGTACATACAGTACAGTACAGAGGTAGCTGCTGTCACCACTCACCAACCACATCCACATCCAAATTCCCATCACACCGTATCCCCTGTGCTGGGCCGGTCTCGAGCCCGTCAACCCCGTCAGCCTGCCTTCACCTCCCTATTGTACATAACAACACACATTGATCCAACGGGCATCAGGACATTAGATCTGGCAGCTGGCTAGCCATCTGATATCCGCCTTTGAAGATCCAAGAATCACACGATAACACTGCACCTTCCCTCGTGTGCCCTCTTGTCTCGTATTGTTCGCTTCTGGCCGGACCAACTAAGGTAGCTCGCGGCCCTGCTTATCCACTGCCGGACGGACTCCCTGGGTGCTTCCGCGGTCATCGTCATTTTATGCCATGTACCGGACCTACTAGCACCCTCTGCACTATATGTATCAACCATTTCATCAATGATATCGGTGCCCAAGGGTCTCTCGACCGCATTACCCAGTATCCATTCTCACTATTACCTTCCCCCCAGACTCGGAACTGGTGGGATCGTCATCTGCGTTTGATGAGCATTGCGTATGCAGGAAGTAGCTGCCCATCTTCAGGTTCTGTTCGGGGCCCTCTTACTGTACCAGTCGAAAGGAACCCCTGCTTGGCAAGCCCAGCTCTGTTTCCACCTTTCCCCATTTTCCGTGCATGGATGGGACCTTGTGACAGCCAGACGGTCTGCTGTCATACTATCAGACATTACTTCACTGAAGATCGGCCCTGTTTTACCCACCCCGCCACCCGGCTCGACTCTCTGACTCTTCTTCGTCTGTCTCTGTTTGGCCTCTTGCAATCCGAATACATACAAGTACTGCGTTCCACAGACCGCTTGGCCAGCCTTCGCTCACCACTTTGACGTTCCCTCGCATGTCCTGAATGTCACCGCCAGCGAGGTGAGGGCAAGCAACCCACCCCGCCTCTTCGTTGCCTCTTTTCGCTCGATGGGACTCTGAAAGAGAAGGAGAAGAAGAAGAAGAAGAAGAAGAAGAAGAAGAAGAAGAAGAAGAAGAAGAAGAAAAAAAGCACACCCACGCCGTACCAACGAAACGTCACTCACATTTCCATTCTAACCGTTTCTTTACCACTCTGTCCCTTCGAATCGGCAAACTGCTAGATTGGCCCCTGGCCGTACGTGTTTGTCACTCGGCTCCCGTTGCCAGTCAATCCTTTATGCCAAACGGCCACCGGAACAGCTCACCTATACTACACTCCTTGGGACACCGCTTTACGTTGAACTATTACTTTTAATAATTTGTATGCTCTCCTATTATATCTAACAGCATCCGCAAAGATGCCGCCTCCCGCACTCGATCTCACACACAGCACCCATGCCAAGATGATGGTGATTCCACCCCGACTCAACTTGCGCAGAGCCGCATCTTATACCGGAACATCTACGAACGAGAAGGTCCCCTTATCTTCATCGACTTCCCGGTTCAACTTCAACCATCTACTCTTCTCACCTCCACCATCTCCTGGTCTTCCCGCCTTGGTACCGAGATCCAAGAAGTCTCCGGTAGCCCCTCGACCTAGTCGAGTTTTCAGAGTCTTTGGGTGGTTCCTGTCTGTATTGGCTTTTCTGTATATCGCCAGGGCGGTCGTGAGACACTTTGGAGATGTACCTGTTGTTGTCGACTGGGCTTTGGGGAGCCAAGAGGAGTATGAGATGGTGGGCCAAGACGAACTTCCAGTTTTCCTACCCCGATCGCTGTCACGGATCGTAGAGGCAGGACGAAGTGGACTGTGTCCATACCTCCCTCCTACAGCTTCCCCTTGAGTACCAAGGAGTATGCAGACATCTGCGCCAAGTGTCACGAGGTCGCCACTCATGTAAGGGATCTCCATGGGAAGAGCTACCCGTCCCAGAAGGCGGGTTTGAATTATTACTATCAGGACCCCTACTTCCTCGATGTCAACGAGGCGGAACAGCGTGGTCTACTTCCGGGTGCACAAGACAGAGCGTGGAGGATCTCCCCCCGAGCACAAGAAGGCCATTTAGTCGGCGAGAGCAAGAGCACTCTGGTAGACCAGCCAGTCTGTGGATCAACCCTCACATTCGTCCTCGAATCCCCCGACGCGGGCCTGGGCACAACTCTTATGATGCTATGGATGGCATATGGGTTGGCTCAGAAGGAGAAGCGCGCATTTTTCATCGATGATTCGAGATGGGCATACGGAGAGTACACAGGCATTTTCAAGGCCCCGCCCGTCCCAAGCTGCCAATCGCCCCCACGACACGAAATGCTTCCTTGTCCGCGACATGCCCGCCACTTGGTGGTGTCAGTCGCCACTGCAAAGGAATCATTTGGGAACAGCTTCGCGAATGAGTACGAAGTCCTGCAAAAGAAGGATCAGGATCGGGAGCGGCCGATGTTCGACCTGGCCCGAACGGGATACGAAGCTCTGTTCCACCTGAATCACGACGACCACTCTTACGTCACCAGCCGAATCATTGAGCTGAGAAACAAGGCTAAAGCCCCCCAAGGGCACAAGCAGGACGGGACTGTCGTTGGCATCCATGTCCGCCATGGCGACCAGCACCCCTTCGAGTATCAGTACAGAGGTGCATACATACCCCTCAATCTCTACGCGGACAAGGCCCGTGAAATCATTGAGGATTTACACAATACGAGCGCCCCCAGCGGCGGCGAGAACGTCGTGGCAAAGCAACATTCATTCACCGTCATTGCGTCTGATGATCCCGAAGTTTATGATTCAGAAGAGTTCAAGCGCTCACCAAGGGCTCAGGAGATGATCAAACTTGCGGCCAAAGCTCAGAGTCCGCAACCAGAGCAGGACCGTAGTGTCATGCACAAGTTTGTCGAAGAGACGTTCGGGTGGGAAGGTGGTTTCTTCGCGAGCATGTTCTGGAATTTGGGACGCTCGGGCATCAACAGCGACAGCGACAGCGCGGCTGCCTCGATGCCCGTCACCCCCTCCGCCGAAACGACGCGCCTGCGCAGCTACATTGGTCGCGCCTATCTCATGGACCTCGCCATCTTGGCCCATGGCAGTGACGCTCTGATCTGCACCATCAGCGCCACCGGATGCCGCCTCATGGCCGTCATGATGGGTTGGGAGAAGGCCATCAACCATGGCGACTGGGTGAACATCGACGGAAACTATCAATGGGCAGGCTTGGCACCTCTTTCGTGATCCTTGCTTGAACCCCAACTGTCGCTTCATTTTCCTATCATCATTATTTCGCATTGCGTCGGCTGCATTTTACTAGACCATATTCACTCGTTCATTGCATGGCGTTTCTCTGGCACGAGAAAAGGTTGGATGGGTTGTTTCTAGCATCGTTTTTATATCCGGACTGGAGAGAGCGGCGCATTTCCGTTTTGCTTTCAAGCGTGTCTTTGGAGATTTCAGGGATGGGCATCAAGATACCTCAAAAGAACGAAAGAGAAGAAGGCGTAGCAAGGGAGCAGGAGCACTGCTTATCCTCGCATTGGCAAACGGTTTGGATACTTCAATCAAAGGGTGCATTCCGAGGCACATATCAGAAGAGCTATTTATCGGCTTTCTGAGTCTTGCCATCTATCGATTACGAGGGGGGTGCAAGCAGATTACTTAGTTATAGCAACTATTTCGCATACCATGGATCATCGGATGTAGCATTTCAATCAAAAGCTATTCAAAGCCAGTAAAAGATGTAAGATAGGTGTATATCGCCATCATTTGTTCAAAGTGTCCGTCTGGACCTTATTTTTACTCCAAACTCCTCGAGTCTCTTTCATAGGCGTCTACAGATCTAACCCGAAACTAAGCTGTTATATTTTGTTCTTCTTCCACGTCCGGTTCCGCTCATCATGCACCATCCCCTTTCTACTCCAGCTTCAAATCCTCAAACTGCTTGATGGTGCCTTCGAAGCCCTTGGCTTCAGATTCGAAATCGCCCAGTTTGCGGCGGGCGTCCTCCTGGAGGTTCTGGGGCGTCTTCTCGAGATACTTGGGGTCCGCGAGCAGCTTCTGCTGCTTGGCGATGGCCTGGCGCGTACGGTCGAGCTTCTTGGACGCCTTGTCGATCTCGGCGTCCAGATCGACGCGGCCCTTGACGTGGAGGAAGACGGCGGCGGCGCTCGAGACGGGGAACGCGACGGAGCCAGCCGGGCGGCTATCGGTGCCCGGGATGATCTCTGACGGAGGTCACGCCCTTGCCCGACAGCGACTTGATCGAGGCGAGCTGCTCCGCTACGGTCTTGTGGGCGGTCTCATCGTAGGTTTGAATGTAAACTATTTTCGAGTTAGTAATCAACTCCTTTCATTTTTTAAAAACTTCCAAGTCAGAGAAAAGAAAAGCCTTACCCTTGGCCTCATCTTTCAGAGCATATTCTGCCATCAGGGAGCGGGCACCCTTAGAGCAGCCCATGACCAACTCGTAAGCTTCCGCAGCTGCGGGGTTGTCCAAGTCAGGGTCGTAGACGGGGTACTTGGCCAACATGATGGAAGGCGTCTCGTCGCTGGGACGGCGCGGCAGACGCTGCCATAGCTCTTCTGTCAGGAAAGGCATGAAGGGGTGGATCATCGTGAGAGCGCTCTCAAGCGCCGTGTACAATGTCTGTGTCGCAGATTCCTGCTCTTCTTTGGTGCCCTCCTGAATCAGAGCCTTGGAGTTCTCGATAAAGACATCACACAGCTGGTTGTACCAGTAGACGTAGATAGCGCCAGTGGCCTTCGAAAATTCTCGCGCGGGAATGGCGTCGTTGATGTCTTTGGTGCAGGCGTTCATCTTGTGCAGAATCCACTTCTCGGCCAACGACTCCTTGCCCGTCAGCTTGCCAGTCTTGTTGGGCACGAAGTCCTTGTCCAGTTTGCCAAGCACGTATTTGGTTGCTTGGTAAATCTTGTTGCAGAACCTTCTGAAACCATGCATGACCTTGATATCAAAGGCAATGTCACCGCCACCGGGTGTCACGTAGTTGGCCATGCAGAAGCGAAGAGCATCCGTACCGCACTGGGGAATGCCATCCGGGAAGGCAGTCTTCTGATACTTGGTGGCTTTTTCAACTTCCTTGGGGTCCAGGTTGCCAACAAGGAGCTTGGAGTGCAGCTCCTCCAATGGGATACCTTTAATCACATCCAGGGGGTCAACGACGTTGCCCAGGGACTTGGACATCTTGCGACCCTCGGAGTCTCGGACAAGAGAATGGCAGTAAACCTCGGTGAAAGGAACCTCGCCAACCATCTTGAGACCCAGCATGATCATTCTCGCAATCCAGAAGAACAGGATATCCCAACCTGTTTCCAGGACCGAGGTGGGGTAGAGTTTCTGCATATCAGGGGTTTGGTTCGGCCAGCCAAGTGTGCTAAAGGGCCACAATCCTGAGCTGAACCAGGTATCGAGAACATCCTCATCTCTCTTGAGCGTGAACTTCTTGCCAGCGAGAGCCTTGTCGGCCTTGGCTTGAGCCTCCTCCTCGGTGCGTCCGGAGAACCAACCGTTGCTATCGCCTTCGTCACTCTCCTCTCTCCCTCGACCTGCGCGAAGTAGACAGGGCACTGGTGACCCCACCACAACTGTCTGGAGATACACCAATCATTAATGTTCTCCATCCACCTGTAGTAGCTCTTCTCAGCCGACTCAGGGCGAATCTTTATCTTGCCGTTCTTGACAACATCGAGGGCAGGCTTGGCGAGGTCATCCATCTTCATCCACCATTGGGGCTTCATGATGGGTTCAATCACATCCTTCGTCTTGTCACAGAGAGGGACAGTCATGGGGTTGTCCTTCCAGTCAACGTAGAGGTTCTTCTCCTGGAGATCCTTGATGATGGTGTAGCGGACGTCAAATCGCTTCTGTCCCATGTAAGGGCCAGCATTTTCGTTCATCAAGCCATCATCAGTCAGGATGTTGATGAATTTAAGGTTGTGGCGTGTACCGAGGGCGAAATCGTTGGGGTCATGCGCCGGTGTGATCTTGACGGCACCAGTACCAAAGTCTTTTTCGACATAGTCATCTGCGACACTGCAGGGTACAGAGTTAGCAAGACTCGCGTCTGTGTAGCCAGACAAATATGGAGGAAGCATAGCCGAGGCCACATCGGCGCTATCCATCAAGATGTCGGATTTGACGTAGGCGGCGGGAGTTGCTTACATAGGCATTAATCTACCCTCAATGAAGGGGTGAACAGCGTTCTTGCCGACAAGGTGCTTATATCGGTCATCCGCAGGGTGGACGGCGATACCAGTATCACCAAGCAAGGTCTCCGGGCGTGTTGTGGCTACCTCAATGGTCTCATTTGTACCTTCGATGGGGTACTTGAAGTTGTGAATGGTACCGAACTCGATCTTCTTCTCGTAACCTGGGACGTCGAGGAGAGTCTTGCCAGGCAGCTCCTTGTTGACGACTTCGAGGTTAGATAGGGTGGTATTGAGCTGCGTACACCAGTTGACACTGGTTTTCAATATTAGTGCGGGTTTCGCCAAGGAAGGAAAGTAGAGGACCAGGGAGAAACCATACAGTCTGTTCGCCCGGTAGATGATGCCCTCCTCGTGGAGCTTGACGAAAGTCTCCGTAACAGCAGCCGACAAAATTTTGTCCATCTGTTTCAGGTCAGCTTATACGCTCTTGGCTGGTTCCTATTATTTCTGGGGAGCATACGGTGAAAGCCTCTCTGGTCCAGTCTGTAGAAGCACCCATCTTCCTTTGGGCGTTGTTGATGCGAACATGGTAGTCCTCTTTCCACTGCCACACACGCTCGATGAACTTGGGACGGCCCAGATCATGGCGCGTCTTCTTCTCTCGGTTCCACAGCATCTTCTCGACGACAGACTGGGTGGAGATACCGGCATGGTCGCAGCCGGGCAGCCACAGGGTGGTCTTGCCGTGCATGCGGTTCCATCGGATCATGACATCCTGCAGCGAATTGCCCAGCGCGTGGCCCATGTGTAGCGCGCCGGTGACGTTGGGCGGCGGGATGACGATGACGAACTTGCCCTCGGGCTTGACCTCGCCCTCGGCAGTAAACTGAGGCTTGAAGTAGCCCTCCTTCTCCCACCATTGGTACCAGGCGCTTTCGACGGCGATGGGGTCGTAGGCCTTGAAGTGGGGGTCGTCGAGGGACTTGAGGCGCTTCTTCTCGCCGGCCGGGGTTTCTTCGACGTACGCGTGCAGGGCCTCCTCGGGCTTGGGGGCTTTCGCTTTCTTGGCCTTGTTGGAGGCGCCGGGGGCCTGGGCGGTGGCAGCCTCCTTGGCCTTCTTCTTCTCCTCGAATTTGGCCTGTTTCTCGGCCTTCTTGCGCTCGCGCTCGAGCTCCTTCTCCGTCTTCACCTTGGGCTCGGCGGGGGCGGGTTGCTGCATGGACTTGTCTTGGCCGGAGGCGTGAACGCCGGCACCATCAGCCGGGCCGGCAGCTTGGACGGCGTCCTTGGTGCCGCTGGCGACGGGAGGGGGCGCGCCCTCGCCGGTCTTGGAGGGGCCCTCGTCGGCAGCAATCTGATTGCCGCGGCCACTGTTGGTAGCCATGGTGGTGGAAGTCAATGCGGGGTAGGAAGAAGAGGAATAGGAACAGAAGGGGGGCGCAACTGGTGCGAGTCGAAAGGGAGTGGTAGTTGGGATAAATGGCGACCTGCGCACCCAAATGGCCCGGCACAGTGGTCTAGACAATTTGGCGGTATTGCTGGGTGAGATTGTGGGAGTTCAGAGGCGTAGGTACATGGTTCTCCGCCTGTAGGTCAATGGCTACAGAAGGTATAGAGAGAGAGAGAGAGAGAGAGAGAGATAGGCAAGTGTTGTGTCAGGCAGGGAGGGTCCCGATGGCACTGGGCTGGGCTGGCGGGCTGGCGGGTTTATGGTGCGGTGCGGTGCAATGCGTCAGTCATTCCGTCAGGATCGAACGAAATATTTTTGTTGATTTGACTCACAGGCGCGGGGCAATTTGCTATCAGTTGATACCGAGCTCCATAGTCGGAGCCGGGCGCTAATCGATGCAGGTACTTGGCTCCAGGTACCTTGCATATAGATATCCGGGCATGCTGGCTGTCATCATCTTTTAACCCATACGTGTATGCTGTGCATGCCTTCAATCCAGCACCGATGCCGCAGTCTGTCAAGAGTCAGCAGGCGCTTGGGTAAGACTCAGAGATATGACGCATACCTAGTAGATATTTCGGAGACGACAACGGTCGAGATTCCTTTCAAGTCAGTCAGCTACCTATACACTGCCAGTGTCCCAGGAACGCAATAATATACATGTCTTATGAATCAGCAGTGTTATCTTATTATATACCTAGTATCTACAGTCATAGTCCATACGACCCAGTCGTGAACAGTATCACATAGCTCATCCTCGTAGTTTGCTGGTAAACCCCGAGAATCATCTCATGGCCCCTCCGTAGAACCTGCTCTCCTTACTTCAAGTCCATAGCGCCAGTCCGCACCTCCACATTCGCAGCCTCGGACTCCCGAGCCCCATCGAACGCCGCCGTGATCTTGTTCGTTACGTCCGTATCATCCGGTGCTTCTCCGGGTGCGGTCGTCGCTGTCGGGGCGCTTTCTCCCCACCGGCTTGCTCGTCATGGCTGCAGCAGTATTGGTCGCAGTAGTATTCTCGGTGGTCTCGGCGGCGCCCCCAAGCGGACCGACCTTGGCGACATCCTTCTTCAGCCTTTCTCCCGCGATCCACTTGAGAAACAGCGGGACATCCTTCCAGATGATCCCGGGCATGGCCATATTCTGGACCCACGACGGCAGCACGCCGCCCGCATCGCTTGCCGTGGCCATGAGCCATTCGATCTCGCCGGCCTTGCCGCTCCGTTTCTGGCTCTGCTGCTGCTGCTGGTCGCGTGCTTCCAGTATCCGTATGCGCTCGACGCTGACGTAAGCCGCGATCTGCGCGCCCTTTTCGCGCGCCAGCCGGCTCGCCTCGCTCGCCCCGAAATCGGGCACGGGGATACTAACCACCACGAACTCGCGCGGTTCGCCCTCGGCTCCGCTGCCGGCCGCGGGCGTGACGACCGTGGCGGTCAGCTGCAGCACGGGGAATGTGCGGTCCTTGAGTACCGGCCGCCCGACCTTGTGCCGCATCTCGACGACCTTGAGCGTGAACCGCCCCCAGCGCTGCCTACTACTAGCATTGCCCCTCTCTTCCTCCTCCTCGTCTCCTTCCGCTATATCGACAGGCCCGACGCCGCCACAGTCCCAGCTAAGCGCCTCGCACGTCGCGACGACGGCCGGCGTGAACCCGTCCTCGGCGGCGGCGTGCTCGTCGCGGAAGCAGCGCACGAACTCGGCCCAGCTCGCAGTACCCTTCTGGGCGGCGTCGACGTGGGCGCTGCGGCGGCAGGCCCAGACCTCGTTCCCGAGCCGCGACTGCGTCTTCTTCTTGATCTCGTCACTCAGCATCGCGCGCGCCACGACGGTCTCGAGCTCGCCTGCCCCGACAACGCGCTCCGATACCTCGACGGGCGTCGCGGAATCGGCCGGCGACGACTTGACGCCCTTGGACTTCCACGGGTTCTTGGCCGCCGCCGCCGCCGTCGAGGAAGAATCGGGGTCGGCGCTGCGGGCATGACGTGGCGCGGCGCTGTCGATGAAGGGGAGCGCTTCTTGGAGGATCGAGACGAGGAAGGCGGCCAGGTCGTCGGATGATGCAGTGGGTGATGGGAGCCGGGAGGCAGAAATGCCCCATAGGCGGACGAGAGGTCCGAGGTTCGCAGCGGAAGTCATGTTTGTTTCTGTTGGGTTGATGGATTGATGGATTGATGGCGAAACGGGTGCGCCTCGGACAGACGTCACCATTTCTTGTCAATGCGCGACGAGGCGCATTGTGGGAGAAGCCGACTACTTGCAGTTCCCGACCAAATTGCTGCATGTGACTAGCACATCGCAATGTTACATTTGACGGTAGTGATTACTAATGTTCACCAAAAATAAAACTAAGAGGAAGAAGAAGAAAAGGAAAGATCTGGTATCTGGTTGCAAGGCATGCGAGGGAGGCACTCGGAAACTGCGGTAGGTCGCAGGGCTACCCAAAGAAGCTGCCAACCCCTCCTTCCTGGATATTCCAGGCACAACCGTCACCAGAATCAAAAACTACATCAAGGATGCATCATTCACATCGTCGCTAGCTGGAAACTGGATCATCTCATGTTCATATTAGTATTATTGTGTATACGTTAGGTTTCGGTTATCTCGTCTATGTTGCCTCCCTCCCCTGTTGTGAGGCCGTCGTCTATGCCGATATATGTGCTAAACGCTATGTACAAGAAATCCCACACGGTCCTCCAAGATGTATCACTAGACCGACTATGCGTCTCTCTTCTCCCAGTGAATATTGGCGGGCTCGAGAGGTCTTGAGAACAGCGAGGCGTAATCGGTGCCAATCACCTTGTTGCTGCCGTCGACGTTGCGGAACTTGAAGTCGCGAACAACCATGGCCGTGATGGTTTGAAGCTGGACGTTGGCAAATTGCTCGCCAATGCATCGGTGTCGGCCGGCGCCAAAGGGCAGGTAAGGAGATGCGGCACCCTTGCTGACCAGACCATAGCCGTAGTCGATCTTCTCTTCCTCGTCCTCGTTCTTGACCACCATCCGCGGGGCAATAGGCGAATCCTTATCCCATCGGTGCGGCTCCCAGGTATCCGGGTCGGGGAAGAATGTCGGATCGGTGGCGGTAACACCACCAGCAGAGAGGAGAACGTGGCTAGGAGGGATGACATACTTGGTCCCAGGCACAGGCATGGGCTGCTTGACGGCGCGCATGATGGAGTGGATAGGGGCGTGGAGGCGAAGAGTTTCCTTGACAATGGCCTGGTTGAGAGGCAGCTTGGCAAGATCCTCGTACTGGAGCGGCGGGAGGTCAGCACCGAGGTTCTCAACCTGTTCCTGGTAGAGCTCTTCCATGATATCCGGGCGCGCAGCGAGCCAAAGCATGATCCAAGAGCTGGTGGAGGACGAGGAATGCTGGCCAGCCATGAGCAGAGCGATCATCATGTGGGCGATTTCGTGGTCGGGCACAGGAGTGCCATTCTTATAAGTCGAGCCCATCAGATGCCACATCATGTCCTGCGCGTCCGACTTGCCGGCTGCACGTCGTTCCTTGATAGTGTCCATGTAGATCTTGGCGATCGTTCGCTGTGCGTGATCGCGGCGGTTGTTCCAGGGGAGAGGGGCCCAGTGCAGCATGAAGTTGACCGGGTTGAAGCCCATGTCCAGGTCGTGGTACAAGTCGGCAAGGGTCTCGTCGAATTTGTGGCGGATCTCTTTGCCCTGAAGCGAGTGGGAAGCAGTGAAGATGGTGATCTGAGCCATCTTGGGAGGCATGTTCACGATGCCCGACTTCCCCTTGAAATCGGCGCTCTTCTTGAAATAGGAGCTAACCTCGTCGGCGATGATGGGAACATATGACTGGAAGGCCTGGGTGGTAAGTGCGATTTTCATGAACTGTTTGGACCATATTGTTAGCTGTTGCCATGATGCAGGGTTGTGTGATGTGATGTGGCGTACCTTCTTCTGCTCCATTAGCTTGGAGTTGGGGCAGTCGTACACGACATCCTTGCCGAAGACGGGGGTGGTGAGGACGGTGTAGATATCTTCTGCGCAGACGTCCTTGGCCTTGCCGTTCAGAATGAAATCGTTGCCCTGGCAGCCGACGTAGACGGTGGTCTTCTTGCCCAGGAGGATGAAGGTGAAGATGTCGCCGTACTTGGCGCGGTTCTCCCTGAAGAATTGAGGGGGGTCCATGCCGTAGGTGATGGTACTGCCCACGATGGGGAACCACGAGAAAACCAGCGGAGGCTCATTGGGATTCTTGAAGAGGAGCTGGCTGGCGACGTGGACGAAGACGGAGAGGACGATGAAGGCAGTGGCAAGGGCGCCGACTTGCGCCGCCACGTGCAGTTGTGTGAACTGCTGGACCAACGGGCCCGCTAACTCTTCCAGCGCGCCCATGGCGAGGAACTGGGGAAGATAGAGGAATTATAAGGGACGGAATATTCTATCGCACCCAGAAAGCCGAGTTTGACGTTGTTGTTACAGCGAATGAATCGAGTCGTCGTCGTCGCGCGTTCAAGTGGTGTTTACAAAGGGAGGACGAGGTATGTATGTGTATGTGTACTCTCCGTAGGTACGGAATATGCAGGGCAGGTATGCAATTTGCAAGTCCCTGGAAATTTGTCAATTGGCTTTTGACGACCGGCCATTCGCCCGTTTCCTCCCACTTCCCACTATGCACCAGCCAGGGGTGGGTTGGGGGGCCGCCCTAACCGCTAATCACCTAGCCTGCTGCTAGCCACTTAAGCAATCTGCAGTTACCACGTAAAAAAGCCGAGCACGGCAGCCAACCGCATCGCATCCTCGTCGTATTCGTACCCGAATTAGTCTCCTCCTTCGAGATCCAGCCGAGATGTAAACATACGATTTGCCGAGACATCGAATGAGTTGCGAGTATGCACCAACAATGTAAAGGGCGAAAATCGAAGCCTATTGCTTTCTTGGAAGGGAAGGGCTGGGAGTCCAAGAAACGGAGACTCTAGACCTTGTCGTCACGTCGCTACATACTCCGTACATGTACTCCCTCTCTGTAGCGTCCTTGACCCCTATTTCGGGTTATTCAAAACCCTGACGATGTTCTCTTCAGTCGGTAAACATACAAAATAGGAGGGCCATCACATACTAATAAAAGGTATGTCGCCTCTCGCACCTATGCATAGTCCAGAAATATACGCATATGCCTATTCCTCAACCATGTTTTGTGGGCTACGAACAGGCTTCCGGAATATTGGACAAGTTGACAGGGAGCTAGCTTGAGGTTATGATTGTGGGATGAATAGCAACTGTATTCACTTGTGTTTATCGCTGAGAGGCGACGCCTCGGATCCTCGTTAGAATTTGGTTGTATGAGGAAGTATAAATCAATCAGGACCCCAAGTCATGAGGAAACCCCCAACGCCCACCAATGGCCCCTGACGCCGCTTTGTTGATATGTAGGTAGGTATGGTCTTAACTGACCATCAGTCTATCCGTCTCTACGTTCCGGCTGATTTCATAGCTCAGGATCCGTAGGTTATAATAATGAATCATCAGGCGATATCTAAGATTCTTCCTTGCCTGGTTGTCCCCAGATCCTGTGGCCACGGGCAGAGGCCCGACTGCCACCCCATACAGAGGGCAGATAGGTCGCAAGCCAGCATCCTCGTCTCTCCGTGTTGGCAAGATAGCCTCGATATTGAACCCCCGTTCGAAATACCACTCAAACTGATCATTACGCGGTTGAGGCTTCGTCAACGTGATCAAAGCAACACGGCCCGACATAGATGCCCCGACAACAAGCGAGAGCTCCGGCACAAACACCACATTGCTGATACGATCTATGCCCCATCTTGCTAACGGGAAATTCGGCCGATTCACCTGCGCCGTCGCATGCTGGCACATGATGCCAACCCCGCCTTCATCGTAACTCCTCAGCTCGATATCCGTCTCGTAGGTACGAAGAATGCTACTTCCATCTTTGAGGATCATATTACGCTTCTTGCTCTTCCCAGGTCTGACTTCGACTGGTTTCAAGCTGTGGCTGCTATCCCGAAACCTTTCAACCCAGCAGTCAGACTCGACAAGGTGTTGATGCTGGAGGGGCGCAACGCGGTTTGCTCGACGAGCCCAGGGATGAGTGGTTGCAACGTGTGGTAAGTTGTGTACTGCACGACTGGTGTCGATCCAACGGCCGATCTTGTCGTTTTCGGCGAATCGTGCTTTTTGGGGAGTAATGCCGAGTGAATCATGAAAGTTCGCTGTGCTCAGAAAACTCGTTTCGGGTATCACCGCAATACCCCAGCCCAAGGGTCTTCTTCTAAGTCAGTATCAAAGCTCTCTATCGTTGCTGGGCTCATGTTTGTTTACAAGCCCTTAGGACTTCACCTTGGGGCGTTTGACTCACCTTGCTTGATCAGGGAGAATACCATTCGGGGCCATTCTTGATCTGTGGATACCCGGTATCTTCGTGGGAGATTCCCACAACTCCCATATGTTAAAGAGCCATAGGTTTCCTCTCACGTCGACCGCCACGACTTTATCAACATCGCCGTCTGTGTCGCTACTGAAGGCAAGATTCGGTATGTTATGCCCTACTTCGCCGGTCTCGAATACGACCCGCCAATTGAGATGCCTGCGACTCATGGCAGAAGATATCTCTCGCGCCGTCAGATAGGGAACATCTCCCTCCTTCTTCATTCCTTCGGTGTCCCTTATAACGGTCTTGTAAAGCGGCTCGATGCCACGACGCACGTGCGGCAGAGGTTCAAACTCTCGACCGGACAAGGCTGGCAAAAACACAGTGGCCGCATGAGCATTCGATCCGACAGCTATTGCGCGGGATTTTTGATGAATTGCCAGGCCCCAAGCGGACCGCTGGACATTCTCGTGAAAAAAGGGATGAACCGCGTGGTCATTGATTTCGCAATCTGCCTCGCGTCGGGTCACTTCTGCTTGGAGACATCTAGTGTAGTACGCGATCACATCGCCATCATCGTAGGCGAGCAGGATAATTTCCTGTTCCCCAAACATCCCAGTAACCAGATGGTTGACCTGGTGGGCAAATTCACGATCAAGAGCCCCAATAACTCTTCTTCCAGCATCGCTTACAGGTGGCGTGAGAACGAAGTCTGGTACGGAAGGGAGACTATGCGCGACACAGCTACGTGGGTGTGACATGTGGATCTGGTTTCTGTAGGCCGCGAAGTAGAGGTTGTGGACTTGCGACAAGGCTGTGAGGTTCAACCTTGAGGGCGCGACGGAGGGTGGAGTTCCGTCTTCGGGAAACTGCTCAGGCATTGTATTCACCACGTCTGCTTCGCTTTCCAGGTCGTCTGAGTCGTCTGAGTCATCCGAGAGAGGCTGTGGCCAGCCGTCAATACCAATGGCTACCCCAGCAATACCGATCGGGGGAACCGCATTCTCAGGCTGTAGTCCGACAGCATCGCCGTTGTCGCCATTTTCACTTGCGTCTTCTTCCTCTTCGTCATCGTCATCGTCATCGTCGCTCAGGTCGGCATGTGATTGAAGGACAGCGGGTGTAATAGGACCCGGGTGGTCGAAGGCGATTGTGGTGGTGGGTGGCAAATGGTATCGCTGATGACCAGTTTCGCAAACGCATCTGCTCACTTGAAGCTTCCCAGCGGGGCCAGCAACGTTCGCCATGTCATCATGTTCTCAGCGTACGTTTCTGGCCTGGTGTTTCTGGGCCCAGATTGCACAGTAATAGTAACTCTGTCAAAGTAACCAAGAACTAGATAAGCCTGTGGGATATTGTAGTGAGGCAAATGGGTCATAAAGGCATTTAGGTCGGTTGGGAGGTTGAGGTAGGATCTTTATCGTTATTGGTTCAGTTGGTTGGGCGGGCGGATGGGCATGGCAGGCATGGGCGGGCATGTTAAACTTCCAGTTTGGTAAGGTGCAACTCTCAGCTCCCAGGCCGTATGTACTTGCATTATCGATAAAAGCTTCCCCCCAGCAATCCATCCATGGTGGGAGGGGGGGAGGCAGGGGTCCTTAGGTCCTGGGGTACCGACACCAAAACTGCCTGCTGGCAACTCCCGCATATTTCTGACACATCGAGTAATTACTTATTACGGCCCGTGATGACAAGCCCGGTATGACAGTGACAGTAAAAAGAAAATATAGATTGGTATCTAGATCCCGTAACTCCTCGCTCCCATTCGCTTTTAAGCGCAAAGCTATCTCCCATATTTATATGTATGCAGCTTACATCATTCCCACAGCTTTTCGCCTGTTTCCAACCGAGGCGGGTAATTGTACAGAGAACCCAACAGACCAAATTCGTCGAGGTAAAAAAAAAGTTGCATATCGAAATCCCACAAGCTCCCCCAGAGCGGTCGATTTTTATTTATTGAGTAGTGGTGGCTGGGTCACGAGGATCTTGCACATCTTGCTCGTGCGCTTCCTTGTCGATGGCCGCTTGCTTGGCAGGTGCGCGGGCCGAGATACCAATCTTCTCGGCCTCGGACTCGAGCGATGTCCCGTTGGTGTTGGCCATGTGGGCATGCTCCTCGATGCCGTGCTGGGTACGATTTGAGCGTTGCCGCTGTGGGGATCCTCCTTCGCCGGAGTCCAGGCAAGGAAATCACGGCGGACCTCGACGTAATCATAAGCAAACTCTCCAAGCTGGTCGTCGTCCATACCCAAAAGCTCAGCCTCCTCGCTGGCACGGAGGTGAAGGCCAGGGATGATGTCGATGATCTTGGCGATGATGGCGGAAACAACGAAGGAGTAGGCCGTACAGGCAACGATATAAGCAATCTGAATGTAAAGCTGCTTCCAGTTGTGGTCCAGCCAACCTCCGGTTATAGCACCCGTGTTGACTCCATCAAGACCAATGATATAGCCAGCGCCAAACAGTGCGTTAAAGACGAGACCAACCATACCGCCAATACCGTGTTCGGCGAACACGTCAAGGGAATCGTCGATTTTGAGCAGGAATTTTACTGCCGCGGGGTTAGTAATTGACGCTTGATCGGGTAGACGGCCAACATACCTTTAGTGCCGAAGTTACAGCACACTCCAGTGACAACGCCCAAGATAATCGAGGCCCAGGGGGGGATGAAACCCGAGGCAGGAGTGGCAGCGACAAGACCAGAGATGACGCCGGAACACCAGCCGACCATCGACCATTTCTTGGCCAGACGGAAATCGAGGAGGCACCACGTCATGGCAGCAAACATGGCAGTCAAGCACGAGTTCCAGCAGGCCATCACGGCGCGAAGGTTGGCGCCAAATGCAGAGCCGCCGTTGAAACCCAACCATCCAAACCAGAGCAGAATCGTTCCGAGGGTGATAAGGGATACGTTGTGGGGTCGGAAGTTAAGCATCATCTTCTCGTGGCGGCGGCCGAGGACCCAGGAATAGGCGAGCGCGGACATTCCGCTGACGATTTCGACGGGGCCACCTCCGGCATAGTCGAGAACTCCGTACTTGTACGCCCATCCATTCACGTTCCAGACCCAGCAGGCAACTGGGCAGTAGACGATGGTAGCCCAGAAGAAGGTGAAAACCATGGCGGGGAGGACACGGCCTCGTTCGGCAGTCGCACCAATCACGAGCGCACCAGTTACAGCGCAGAATTGCATCTGAAAAGAATCACAGCATGTCAGCCGCAAATTTCCGTCACGAGGCTGCACTGATATCACAGACGCAGTCGACTAACTTACCTGGTAGAATGAGTACAGAAGCTCGGGGATGAGAGGAGAACCGGGTGATGGCTTGGCGAGTGTGTTCATGAGACCGAAATGGTGTAGATCGCCAATGAATCCGTTCGTGGCAACGCTGCTAAATGCCAATGAATAACCCCAGAAGTACCATTGGAACTGTGGACAGACGTATTAGACAGTGGCTCTGCAGCTGGTGCCGCTTCATATACTTACGATGATGACGGAGAAGGACATCATAACCACCCAAATCAACGATAGGGCTGACTTTCTTCGAGACAATCCAGAGTAGAGGAACGCGATACCAGGTACCATGATCAGAACCATGCAAGCAGCCACGATGATGAAGGCCTGGTCTCCGGATTGATACCATTGGTTCAGGTTTTCGGTGGCTATAGAATTCGTCGAGGTAAGCAGTCATCCCCAAGCTGTGGATAGCGAAGACCAAGAGGCAGTCAGCAGGTAGACGTACTGGAGTCACCACCAGTCTCTTCGTTGGTGCCATTGAACTCCGTCGGAGCTCCAACCCACGAATACGACATGGTGTCGCGGCGATGAACTGGTAGAGTCGAAAAGGCGTCTCGATGTAGCGGTAGACGTTTATGAGCTGGAATCTGCAGACAAAGGCCCCGGTCGTAAACTCTATCCAGAAATACAAGCAGAGCAACGTATAACAAGAGCGACTCCTTCACCTGGCCACAGATGGCCGCGGCAAAGAGTTATATACGAGAGGCAACACTACCTAATAAAGGTGGACGCTACCTAAGTTTCCTCTACGCCGAAACCTCCAGGAATCCCTAGGTCGCGAGATCACCCGTACCCAAGTACTTGATCCCTGATAACAGGCTGACAGGGGCGCCATATTTGGGGAAGAAATCGGCGCCCAAACCAATAAGAGGGCGACCCAGACGGAATGCAGATAATGGGGGGGTCTGTCCAGGCGGCGTGCGTTAGCCGGGTACATCGACGTCCCATGTCCGTCCTGCTATAGGCGACGTTTAGCAGAGAGCTTCCGTCAGGAAAAGTGGGATTTGGGACGGCCCAGTGCCAAGGTTCGTGCTTTTTCCAGCTCAAACAGCCACCGCGGGATGGCAGGCGAAGGACCGATGTCGCGATTGGTGTGAACGGGAATGGATCGCTTCTACGCTTGCATGAAAGCTTTACCTTGGTCCAGCAAAACGGTGTATGTGGGGAAAAAGACTCGATCTGACCATGCGTTGCCTGATTCTGGATTCTGGATTTTGCTGGTATACATGCGGTGTGGTTTCTTGCATGGCTGGCAGCTGCCGAGAGTTCTCAAGCGGTCGGGCTCGGTGTGACGAGCAGCATGTGTCTTAGGCGTTCTGGTTTCCCATGTACCTATTCTTGACGAAGACGAACCTCGGGGCACGTCACCAGCCAATGGAGGCGAGACAAGGCGACAACGGCCGTGGTTGAGGTAGGTTAAACGGACAATCGCGAGTAACGGAACTCTGCCGTATCGTATCTGCTCCCTCACTAAGAAGCTCGGATTTGTCGTTGAATCTTCAAATACGATGGAGACAGCCTCGGAAACCCCAAACTGAGCATGATATAAGTGGGTTCTTGATCTAACCTTGCATTCTAGACCGTATTTGGGAGAATGCACTGCAGAACACTTTCCCCGATGGTGATGCGGCCAGAAATGCGGCATCTGCGAAGAAAAGCTTGAAGCAAACCAAGTACCAAAGGGGCCTATTTTCCATCCATTTGTTTCTTGACAATGGTATGCCATCACGACAATTGGTGTTTCAATGCCTCCTCCGACTCTTTCTGCTTCCCACCCAGGTGCCATCTAAAAGCAGGAAACTTCCAATGTTATCAAGCTAGGACCCTCGATATCCATTAATGGCTGTATTGCCGTGTACCGTACCGTATTGAAGCGCCAAGACTAACTCTGCATCTCGCACAACACACCCCCAAATATGTACATAGAACGGGCGGAAGCACAGGCCCTAGAACCGCTGGGCCCGTACGTGGGGCCCATGAAAATTTTACGAAATTGTTTGTCCAGCGACTTACAAAGACTTTGTTCCAGGGCACTTGTCAGCTGCTATTAGATCTAGATATTGGTCTATCTTATCTGCAGATATAATGTTACTTTATATCATCAATCCAAGGCCAGGCCAGGTCCATGACATGTTTCCCCATCAAATGCATCGAGTTTGTCTGGTTTCCTGACCCCACTAAGCGGCCTCGTCTCTGCTGAGTCTTCAGGACTCTTGCCAACCCCCAAGCCTACACACGTAGCATGGCATTTGTAAGGTGACGGCCGAATCAGAAGGGCCACAGCGAGGTGCAAGCCCGGTTAATTAATTGCATACTTAACTGACGAGGACGTACCGGTAGTGTCGGTGTCGGCCAGATTGACTCTACGAAGCCGCAAGGATAATCAAGCTCAGACGGTGCATTCAGCCCGTTGCTGCATGGCTTTGTACTGCACTAACAATTTCCCTGGTGGGCGAGCCTCGCTAGTGGTGCCTGTGCGGCGTTCTGTGCGGTGATAACGACAGGTTACTGTTTGTGTGTGGTAAAAGTCGATCGGCCATGATGTCAACAAGACGCTGGACCCCCAAGGCTTCTGCTCCTGTCGAGGGCGACTCCAATCTCATCTAGAACTCTACACAGTTAGCGTTGCCCTATGCTTCACAAGCCGACGCAATCGCCAAAGATAAGAACTTCGGCAGTCATATGCTAGTCGAACCAGGTGAAACCACCTTTACCTTCTCTTGCAGCTGAGAGACGGACCGACCGTCCAGAGCGACCAGGTAAGGCTGTCTTGGGTCTTCAGACCCAGGCCGAAACCACGCATCTCAGCCCCGGGAGAATGAACAATATTGTTTTCAATGTCCCGGCTCGTAGTAAGTCGTAATGGTAGGCACAGTTATTACCGTGTAGCGTGGTAGTAGCTGTAAGCCACCTCTAGCTTCGGGCTACTAAGCAGCATCCCCATCAAAGTCCCCACCGCCGACGGGGGTCAAGGGCTGACCTTATCTCTTGGCAAAGTCTGCCTTATCTCGACCAATAGTGATGCGGTAGATTTCTCATCCACTCAACTCAGGGCATTCTTGGCGCCAACTCAAGCATCTGAGGGAGACGCGGCCAAGTCGATCCAGTTCGTGTCCATGCCATCGTCACGATGCTGCCCATGATTCGATCAGTATCGCGGTGTTCTTACGGGGTCGTCGTGATCTGTATCATCATCCGTTCCAGTAGCCATCTGGGCAACGTTGGAATAAGCTCATGGAGCCAAGGCGCAAGGCTCAGGCCTAGAGAGACGTCAACACTTTTCATCACGTAACAGCTTTACCAAGTGTCCCGGCAGACGAATTTCCATTACCTGACAGTCCGTTTTGGTCTCGTGTCCCTTGCATTGAATTCCAAACCTCCCAGTAAACCCCTGGCCATTTCTGGAAATTTTCCGTCTTGGGAACCCCACCCGCAGATTCAGACTCGCCATCCCACCGTCCCATCCCGCCTTCATGCAGCCACGTCAGCATCAAGACAAAGCTGAAAGGAGAGGGCAACGGATGCCATTCGCATTTGCTTCTTACATGCCACGAGCCCCTAGCCTCGAATCAGACGCTGGTGCCAGGAATTCAGCTGCTGCTCGTGAAACAATCATGATTCCAGCAGACCAACCCAGACCTGAGCTATCGCGTTAGTTCTGCCGCGCTTTGCCCAAACATCTATTTTCAGACCATCCAGAAACCCGTACTTCCGTCGTCTTTGACTAAATAACACATGTCCGGGAAGGCCTGTCTACAGTACTCTCGCGGCCCATTGGCCTCCGTGATTATACATAGTATCCGCCTAATCCCAGCCCTTGTCATAATAATAGAGATGGAAGTTATCATCGAGGGTCGCATATGTGGCAGTCCGGATATTGGAACATCAGCAATACCTGCTTCTAGTTGCTTCGATGCACGCTGTAAAGCTTATAGGCATGGGCAGCTTCTATTTGGTAGGACATGTAACTGATGTTGCGGGGCATAGACACTTCACAGAAGAAAATACTCATCCCTATTGGACTCGGAAGGTGTCTCAAGAGTACCGCCTAGCACCATGCCTACCAAGGTGCCCTACAAGCCTCCGGCGGGTACAGACCAGATACTGAGCTCACATGGCATCATTGATTACTGTGTCCGGATGTGTTACCGTTGAGGAGAATACTATCGGGCTATGGAGCAGTAGCATGGAGAACATCGATAAGTGCTTCGCCCCTGGGGCAAGCAACACACTCGCGGCAAGCAAATATTGTTACAGGTGAGATAATAGCGGATTCTAAAGAGGCTTGTATGATTACGAGCGAGCCATCGCGCAATCGTCCGACAAGGCCCGGTCGACTAGTTGATTATGACTTTCAAGTGCTCACACGAAGCGCGTTTGAAGCTGGATCGGAGTCGGAGCCCCATAGCTTCTCCTTGTTCGGGTGCACTTGAGACTTCAACGCTTCGAGAAAGGTTGGACTGGCCACTGCTGACGGAAACCCTGACCTGCTCGGGGTGGGAAGGGGAGCCCTTCGAGCTGAGTATGCCAATTCCACTTGTTAGCCACTGCAGCTGATCTCATAGGGACGAGTTTCTGTGAACGATTCGTACCTGAAGGAGGTCAGTTCGTTGGACAATAGTTCTGTAGTATGCAATCCAGAGTGAAGCTGGAGCTACAATGCCATTCACCGCGACCCCGGCGTAACAGCAAAACCTCATATCCTCCCTTTATTCCCTCACGTCTGCTCCAGCTATACCTTGGTGACGCTATCGGAGATTTAGACAACACTCTGTATACCACTTAGGGGGGTCAAACAGCCCTATTTCGGATATCAACGGTGGCTGAACACCGAGCTTGAGCATCTCAACCAAGTCTCTTTTCAAACGACCGCCCTTGCCTGGTACCTTCTTCTCATGGCTGTTAAGGCCTGGCTTAGATCTCCGGGCCCATAGTCTGAACGAATATGTTCAGGTAGAGGATGCCGCTACCCTTCACCAGCCAACGATATGCAGTCGCAGGGTACCACGACCATCTTCCTCCTCATCTACCACCACAAGCCAGGGGAACCAGAAGGAGGACGAGGAGGACAAAGATGAGAGGCGGGAGACCGGTTCTAACGACCTGGTATGCAGATACTTCTACTTGCTCTTGTCTAACAAAACACTTCGACTCAGAAACTACAACCGTAAAGATAACAACCTCGGTCTTGACGATATCGTATGTTTGTAATTCATCACTGATCTACACTGAAGGCTCGGCGGAGACACTTATAAAGGTACCGGATTGGCTCTCCTACCTCACGAGAGCCACAATAGCAACTGCTATACGATATGGCATTGCCAATTTGGCTCTTGAGATGAATTTTCAAAGAGAGAGCTTCACAAAGCTATTGTAGTGTTTGTGTACGAAGCCGTGTCAGCCGTGCGTTCTGGTCTTGCTAGGAAATAGACATCTTGTTCAGAATGTCGAAACGCCGAGTCGGTTGTGGCTCGTCGAATAGATGAAGTAGGTATTTACCATCCTGTCTAGCCTACAGCTACTACAGCCATATCACTGCTGGGTGACTGTCTCGAGATTGTACGAGTGAAGGAAGTTCGCCGATGAAGGCTCAATTGCGTTGCCACGGAGAAGAGTGTTCGGAAGTTATCCAGAGAAATTTGCGTCGCATATGCAAAGAACTTCTCATGATGCAATCCCCAAAGTATGTGGCCCTGCAGCTGGTACCGCTTGGTAGAGTCCCCGAAGCTTCGGATATGGATGAGCTGAAGGATAATATCAAGGGGGTGTCTACCATGTCATCTAATGTCGCCAGATCAGTATATTCAGGCAAGCTTCACATATACTCATCAGCACTCGTTCCTGAGTTGCTGCCAAACCAACCCACCTGCTTTCAAGGTATCATTTTAGTCCGATACTCGTTTTCTTGTTTGTATATTTGCTTGCTTGTCTGCATGGGATAACCCTCTCTCACGTGACATCGCGTTTGTCTCGGCGTCCGTCCCCGCTTCCCACGTCGTCAAAGTTTTCGCCATTCGGCTCTGAACGCGTTAGCAAATTCACTCGACCCTAATCAGCCATTCCCTCGAAGCACAGTTTATTATCGAAGGGCGGACCACCAGCCCTCAGCCCCTGAACCCCTCCAACCCCATCTTCGCCACCAAAGAAACGGTAGGACAGGGAAGAAGATATAACATCATCACATCATGGCCACCCGCAAAGTCACCTTCGTCTTCGTGTGCGGCGAGACGCAGCTCAGCTACTCGCACGACCTGCCGGCGCGGCTCGTGACGGCGGACCCGACGGCCGTGCCCGACTACCGCGAGGCCTACATGCGGGCCGTGGCGCCCATCATGGACCAGCACAAGGCCGTGTGCCTCGTGGCCTCGCCGGACGCGTGCGGCGTGTGCGAGAAGGCGCCGACGACGCAGATCCTGACGACGCCCATGTCGTACCTGCACGTCGTCGAGGAGCCCCGCGTCATGGTGCTCGTGACCGCCATCTGCGACGGGGACGCCTGCAATGCCCGGGGCCAGCGCGAGATCAACGCCATCGTTGCCGAGATCACGGGCATGGAGCAAGGCGAGGTGCGTAACAGCAGCAGCAGCTAAATTGTGGGTTCCGCATGCTGCTGTTTGTTGCTGTCCGTCACCAGTACGTGAACCCTTTCAGCTGAAGCACCGTGGGACACTACGAAGGGAAAAGGTCGGAATTTCTGTCTCATGGTTATTTGAGTGAGCAATGACGACTAAGTCACGAACATCTCCCTAGCGTGAGCAAACAAGCTGGGTCATGTATCGCTTTTTGGGGGGCGGCGAGGTTTTGGATTCGTCTATTGGGCATTCGGCATAATGCCCATGAAACATATTACTGGTCTGTTAGCTAAGTCTCTTTGCGTTCGCCTCTTAGATAATCAAGATACACTGCAACAGAGCTGGTACCGAGACAAGGCAGCGGCATACGACCCACTAGTCTTCCGTAGAGACTCATGTTAGGACACAAATCACTTGCCCATCGGTAAGCTGTGAGCATGGCTTCGACGATGGGCGCTTACAACATCTCAAGGCTAGTCAAGCAACGAGCCGTGGAACTTCTCACAGGCATGATGCTACCCAGAGCATCACGACCCAAAGGAACTTCGGGCACGTAATACAGCCCGCTCACGATTCCCCTATTCACCTACTGGCCGTGAACGTACCTATGACTATCTCACGTTTCTAAGGCTGTCCACTTGGCCCCATACTTCGATCCGGGGACATCATAGCATCAGATCGCCATCCTACCCCGCCACAAGTCCCTTTTCTAACAAATCGGTACAGAGCCAGCGTTACCCTCGCCGTTCGTGGGACTTAAGGCCCGACTGTAGTCCTGTCCTACTTGATCGGTCAACCCACAGGTTACACGTTCTCCGACTGTCTCGCGAGTGAACATGGTTCAACATCACTCCAATTGTGGCGAGCAAGCACCCGAGTAGATGCTGCTTGAGATCTTGCCTTTCCCCTCACTGGCGAGGACGGCTTCACCAATGCATGCATCTCAGGCAGTCTTCGTAGAAGACGGTTACGGTACTGCCGCAGAGCATCATCAGCCTTGTACCAATGCATAGTCTAGTCGACTACAATCAGAAAATTAGATCGATATACCATAACATACCTGAAGTCGAGATGAGAGGTGAGAGATAAGAGTTCTTGCGGTCGTAACAGTGGAATCACACCCAAACGACTTACAGAAGCAAGGTAGTTCTAGATAGGGCTCGCATATTACGTCTACTACCTGATTGCCGCGGATGCAGACAACATATCTCTTCCTTAGAGTTCCCCCTATTTTTGTCATCTCCCATCTCGAAGCCATCCACTGAGTTGACAGTAGCTAGGACCTGCCACATTCACAGGAAGAGACCGGCAGCTCTAAAGGGAATTGGTAATTGAGACACCAGACCACCAGATCACAGCAGCATGGCGTCCGCCTCATTCCTTACCATGTGCAGACCGTATGCTAAGCTAACTGTTTGAATAACATGATCTAGCAGCTATACACAGCGTGTCCATAAATTGATGGTACTTATCCGTTACCTTCTGATCAAGTATCAATAGAGAGCCAGTACCGCCCATCCATCTGCATCGCACGATATCTGCAAGATCTTCAAGGGCAAATATCAGTCTCCTCGATCTGATATAGCCGGCTTCCTTGTTATCTTCATCACACTTGGCGACTGGCCCCGACTAGCTGGGATGGCCAAAGTCGTCAACTTGGAATCATTATGATCAACGGGTAGGCAAGAAAAGAAAAGAAAAACAAGGGTGACAATCGTGTAACGAGATGTTCCAACGCATAGTGGCTCACTTATGCCAAGGATTTGCACTGCGGAAGACAAAGCAGTGATCCCCGATGCAACCCCGAATACGACGAGCGCTTTACCTATAGATGCACCCCCCTGGTAATTTCCATCATGGTTTCAACAGCAATTCTATTTGTGGGCGAACGACAAATACCAACTGCTCCGATATCGTCAATTGCCGCCCCGATTCGTGGCCGGAAAAGCCAGGGCTAGGCTAGACGTCGACCGCTCATCCCTAGACCTCGCAGCCACACCGTCGTTTCGTGCTGGGCATTTTCATTGTGACATGACCTCAAGCGCCCATATATCTGTACGTATAAGCGGTCGTTTGCGAGGTTTGGGTCTCTGGGGAGAGCCAAAAATCTGCAGATGATGGTTCGATAGCCAAGCAGGAAACAAACGGCGGCGGCGGGGTGCGAGGACTATGCCAAGCGCGGCATCATCTCATAGTGTCGTACTTGACCCCCCTCCGGCACCGGAAGGTGCTTGGGCTGTCGCAGGGCGTCTTTGCTTGCATGGTGCAAGATCTCTCGTGGAGAGACGAGACTAGGCGTGCATAGCATTCATGCAGGTAAAAACGGCTAGCTGCCGAAATCACGTGAAGATGAGGGCGAGAAGAGGATAAGAAGAGGACGCGAAGAAGACGAGGACGCGAAGAAGAAGAAGAAGAAGACGACGACGAGAAACAGGGGCTCTGTGAGTGGCCGATGACTTAGCAGGCGAGTGGTGAGAGTAGTCAGCCGTCAATTATGCATGGTTGGGAAATGTGGCTGATTTCCGAATGAGGATCGGGTTGATCTCTCTGGCGGCGTTCGCTTCGCTACGTCGCTATCTTGCCTGTGAACGGGCGAACCCCTGAGATGAAGTTCCTTGTCATTGCAACATCATGCATGCGGCTGGCTCATGGATTTTCAGCCGTGTTGTTGAGAGTACTCATCATCTTTGGGGTTCTCTGACTTTCTGACGTGAGGCTCGGGGTTTTTGGATCGAGGTGTCAAAGTCGCTTTGATCCAATGAAAATCATCTGGCGGTTTTGCTGTGTCACCACGAGCATGCGAGGAGGAGGCTGACGATGATTGGCTTACCAAGCACACCCCATGCGTTGTGGCTTGGTTGAAGAAATCGAGACGTCAGATCGATGGCGTGTCAAAGGGCCAGAGCATTTCGGATGCACCAGGGATGCTTTCCGGGTACGAGACAATCAATCAATGCCGCCGACCAGGTTGTTGGATTCTAGCGCACCGAGCAGAACAATCTGACATCCCAGGGCCAGGGTGACATAACTTCAAATATACATGCCGACATTCGACCAGCATATCTGCGGGTTCGCGCCGAGTCGGTGCAACGGGGCTGCCATGGCCCATCGGGAAGAGGAAGAAGTAGAACATCAACAGGAACAAGAAGAGGCACATCTGATTCAAGCCATGCATGCCAGAAAGAGAAATACAGGCCTCGAATCTCTGTGCTCGTAACACAAGACGCAAAACCAGTGTGTTGCCCTTCTCAGCCAGTCTAGGTCTTTCAACCCCGTTTCTGTCCGTTGCATGGCAAATGACCAGAAGGAAACACAACTAGATTAGACGTCTAACGTGAGAGGCCAATCTCCGGGAACAGATGCAGATCTCTGTCTTCGGCGACGCATCAGCAGCGAGAGCCGGGAACACTCAAGACAGGTTACCAGGAGACGCGGGACTGCCACCAACTTGGCAGCCGGTGAAAGTGGTCCATGTAGTGTACCTAAGAGAGCTGGGCAAATGCATGCCGGCCAAGCATGGACAAGTCACGCAGACGTCTTGGGTTTCGGAGCCCAGATTACTTTGGCCCTACGCCGCCGTATAACCGCCCTCTTCTCAGTGATCTGCCACTTGCTTGACCGGCCAATACATGTGGTGGCGGTCTGGTTCAACGGGGGAAGCTGCATGTAACATTGGACGGAGTCCAGCACCGCAGCTGTCGGCCAACGATGGAGATGGAAGCTTGCAGCACAGGTGCTACTGACGACGCCACCGGTGAATCATGGAGATGGGCGTTTCTTATTTTGATTTGTCCACCAAATGTAACCGGCGGTGGGAGTCTGAAATTTGCTTGGCCTTGCAGGTTGCAGATACCTAACCTACGTAGCATGTAACGTGCTGACTGCATTTGAAGGGTCAGGTTCAATCCACGTGAGGAAAACGAGCATTTAGCTCGACAAGTCACATACAGGGCTATAGACCCTTGTAGAAAAAGAGAAGGGGGGTAAAAGATTTGATGCCGCGGATCCGGGTCGCTCAGCCCGCTTCTGCTTGACGGTGGATACTTGACTTTATGCCGGCCCTAAATCTGACTATCCGATTCCGTAGATGCTTCTTGTCAACACCCATGGGCTCTCGCGGCATCGCGGTGGCTGGCGAGCTGGGCTTTGGCTGGAGCCAAGGCATACGTCCCCGAGTACCCACTTTCTAGAACTGACAGCAGAATATGCTGGGCATGAAGACATCGACTTGACCAAAGACTGATACGTAGCATACATACGATCGATCACCATCGTACGAGATCGGTCTTGTATCTCCCCAAGAGCGCCACAATCTACTCTTGCCCCCAAGAGCATCGTATATATACCTACGTACAACGAAGACAGACTTTGCATGGCCTTGCAGACAGACATGCCAAGACGCTGTCTGTTGCAGGTCCCTGTATGCAAACAGCTATCTGCTTCGGAGTAGCACCTGCCTGTGTTGGCAGTCAGACGTCCAAGAGGGCGCGAGATTCTGATCCATGTTCCCCAGCTGTGCTTTGTTGATTACTTATATTAGTAATGTACCTCAGTATGAGCCAGGTGCGGTACAGTCTACCCTTGCAGGCATGAATTCGGGGGTGAGGTAGCCAGTATACATGGGGATGTGCCTCTTGTGTTCACAGCTCACGTCGCACATATGATTTGCACCCAGATCCGAAGGGCTGCCAAGACAAATGGCAAGAACTCGCATTGCATACTCGGAAGACTGCAAGATGCCCGAAATAAAAGCACTATACCACGTATGGTAGGCCCCCAGCCAGCCGGTCTAATAGTACAAACCTTTGTGAAAGACAAAGAAGACAAGGAAAATGAGAATATTGAAAGAGAAGAAAGCAGAAGGAGAAGAAAAACAAGCAAGACATTGTAATGCACACCATATCCCTGTTAACGTCCCAAACGAACCCATGGTGAACCACATCGGCGATCATCGCCGCGGAAGCATGCAGTGCGCCAGCAATGCAAATGCAGCCACAAACAAATTTTCGTATGTTGCCTCATCCTTGTGCATCGATGCATTATTTTTCAACCCTTGAACGCCAAGCTTTTGTCTTTCCGTACTCTCGACCGCATTACCAAGAAATGGAGCAAGTTCTGTCGTCGTGTAGCTAGATTAGGGGTTAGGCCTAGTTGGTGTACTTGCGGAGTGGAAACGCATCTCCTGGCATCGGCTCGAGGTGCCATGCCTTCACAGTGGTGCTCTCGAATGCGTCATGCCAATCGCTTCTTAGTTCCTCTGGGAGATCCCAACCAAGAGCTGAGCTGCGGAGTCTCATACGAACCAAGTGTCGTCTCTCTCGTCCTGTTTGGCCGTTGACGAAGCTCTCGCGTCGATGCAACACTGCCATATTGTTGATGAAGTGCATATCGCCTGCTTGTGTCATGATTTCAAGCTGCGTAGCTCGTGCAATAGCTTCGATGGCATCGAGTGCTTCACGCTGTCGGTCATTCACTTGCGGCAAGGTAGAGGACCGAGGGTGGGTGGCATTTCCAAGCAAGGGGGTACGACCAAAATTCATAATCAGCTTGGAGTTGTGGTAGAAGATAACCGGCCGGCATCGGAACTTGGGGCTATGAAGAAGTTAGTCGCAATCCAATAGTTTGAAGCTTCAATCAGTCCATACATAGCAAAGGGCCAGTCTGATTTGGCCAGGGTCCGTATCATATCTGGGCGGTAAGCTGCAAGCACGTTGTAAACGTGGTATGCCGATGAAATGATGCATCTGCCACCAGAGGCCGGAGTGCTTCTCGTCAGCCAGCCAACGCAGTCACCGGCTTCTTCATTGTGGAAACTCTGTAGGGGGAAGAATCAGCTTTGGTGCCTATAAAACCCGGACTTGTTCCAATTACTTACGATGGATGAGGTCGAATGACGGTGATGTCCTAGCATTTCCGCCGAAGAGTTGTCGGCAATGATGTGAACTAAGACCATATCAGTGTGCGACCGACATCCAATATACCGGGGGATCTCACCTAGCATGTTACCCTTGTGGTCTTGACGACCACGCTGATCGACAATATGCGCTTGGATTCCAAGCCATACCATGGTGAGTTCCTCGACCGAAAAGTCACTGGGCGTGATTCCCCTGATGACAGAGAATCCCTTGCCATTGTGCAACTCCTGGCCAAGCCCGGCAAGCTTGGGCGCTAGAGTAGGAAGGGGAAAGTTCTCAACGTTGATTAGGTCGCCATCGAGTTCCAGGGCTAAGACGGGTATTAGAGTCTCGATGATCTGTGAATGGGCACGTGATGCCAACTCACCCTTGAAGTGTCCCAGCGTGGACTTGACCTCGTTAACATCTTCTCCAGTCAGATGGCAGACGTAGGATTCGTCGTCCTTGAAATCAGGCCCCTTCCAAGCAAGTTTGCTGTCCAGAATGGAAGGGTAACCAGAGGGCAAGCCCAAAGGCTCTTCGGATAGGGCACATCCGCTATGTCCACATAGGGCGGGTAGCTGTGCGTCCCGGAATGGCTGTGGAACAGCAACAGGGCCGTTGGCTAGGTGATACTCCATGGCTTCGTTCATGTTAAACAAGAACCACAAGAGAAGTAATGTGTTGGGTCTACATACCCTTTCTACTTGAAGATGAGGCAGGGCCGAGTCGATGTTGTCTCTCAGAACTGAAACAACAGAGTGTTAAACGATCTTGGGTCTTGGTGAAGGTGGTCAACGCAATGGAAGCCAACGATGTTGCAGATTTGGCGGTGTTGGGAGAAACGTGCAAAGAAGATTGGCGAACCAAGGACGGGAGTCGAGGGAAAAAGCACACCTTTAAAGGACGGGGAAAGGTCCGAGAAAAGGTCTATTTGCATTTGATGTAGGAAAGGAAGGATAGAGATTCATTCATGCAAGTCTCATAAATAAGCAAAGTAGACAGCAGCGGTCTACTCGCTACAGCTCGAAGGCTTTTGCCATCTGTGGTTGCGACTTCCTTCTGGACTTGGACTTACACACGCGATGCTAATAAGAAGGTTTGATAGCCAGGGAGCATAAGAAGTATGTAGCTGATCCCCACCCGCGTTGCAGGTCCCGGCTATGTACCTCGTGGTACAGGAGAGCACAGCAGCCGATGTAGGGGTTGACGCTCGAAGCTGGTGATGGGAAAAGGAGCATCAAGTCTATCTGCCGTGACGGCATCATGCCCGTCCGCAAGGACCCGATCCGAGTCGTCGAGATGGAAGGTGCGCATGCAGCAGATCCAGAGCCTGTCCTACCCCCAAGGAACGGGGGTAAGCCTGGGAGAAGGCAGATTCGAAACTGAAAGCATTATACCGTGCATGTGGTTTGCGAAACTGCCGCCTTCATCATCTGTAGACGGCCAGATACCCGGACGTACTGTATAAGTGACTGGAACCTGTAGAAGTGTATTTGGGAAGTAATGCCAGCACTGGACACACTGTATATTGGCTGTGCGGCACTTGCTGCTTAAGGAAGGTAGGGTAGGGTCCCCAGTGTTTTCAGTGAAGAATTATGTATCAAATGATGATGGGTAGGTACTTATTAATGTATCTTACTCGCAGTAGCAGGAGCCGGAGCCGGAGCCGTAGCGGTACATCGTGGCTTCCTTGACTTTCGAAGAGGGTTTGCAGAATGTAAAGCAGGAGGCGGCAAACGAGCAGTGGTGGGGTCTTGGTCTTCCCGCACCGATAGTTCTGCCAGGTCCAGATGGAGACATCAATGACGAGAGATGTAGATAGGCTAGGTAGCATTTGATACTCATGAGTCTGGTAACCTAGCAGAGAAGTATGTAGGAAGGGGGGGGGAAGTACAATAGGTAGGATGAAGGATGCCTAATTGGCATTGGTCGACGCTTCCATATTGTTGGATTTATTTTGCTTTTCTTTTCGTGAACGGAGAGACAGCTTTAGCGAGAGGTGAGTCGATAGTTATGCAGGTAGCCTGGCGCACAGCATTCCGCTTTTCATGCATTCGGCAATACGATGTCACTGCACCACGGGAGCTCGTCGAAAACTCTCTCCTTCTCCATGGTATTGTCGAGTAACCTATAGGCCAATGCATATTGACCGGCCTACTTTCTAAGGCCGGCAGGTGTATAGGTAAGTAGGCAGGTAGTTAGTTACCCTATATAGGTTAATGTACTGCGCTCACTGTCTGTACCCAATGAACTACCAGGCATGCAGGCGCATGTGCAGGTGCAGGCAGGTGGCGGTGCAGATATCGTTCATTGATCGGTTCATTGAGATGAACAAAGGAAAGAGGTGAAAATCGAGAAGCTCCACTCCAAAAGAAACCAATTAAGATGAAGACGAAAGAGCCAAGTGCAGAAGACGATCTTCTGCCGTCCCTCGTACGCGTGTCCGAAAGGTTATTTGAAACAGTTCTTCCCCGAAAAGTTGATGGATGGCGATCGAAGGATAGAAGGTGGAGGGAAAGGGAAACCCCCCGCTCCTTTTGCCCGTCCACCGGCCGTTTAGTGCAAGGTAGGTATGTACATACCTACTTACTTACCTAGGGATTGTGTAACTGGACAATGCTTAAGGCATGTAGGAGAGGCTGGAGATATAGATATGTTGTGAAGAGTATAGGTATTAATGTATACCGCAACGAATGCCATCTAATTCGACAATTTGGTATAGGCAAGGGGCAACTCGCCGGTACAAAACTTAACGAGTGGGTACAATGCAGGGCTCTCTCCAAATGCCGCAGCCAGCCAGCCACTTTTCTTGCGGATGCAGAAATCCGCCTTTAAAACGCAGACTATACCGCAGCGACTAGTATCTTTCCTTTTTGCCCTTCTTCTTTTTTTCTTTCTTTCATAGTTACATGGTTTCTCTAGTACCGCCGTTTACAGATACACGGGATACCGATGAAGCATGGGATCGATGCAATCATTCATGTTCATCTGGGTAGTACACAATCCACAGTAGACGACACCAAGGGCCGGCCCGCGTCGCACCCGTGCTACCTGGTCGCTGGTAATATGGGTTACTGGATGTGTCTGACGTCAAATTTAATTCGGTCCGCCACAGCATACATATCTTCAACAAAGTTGCCTCCCGCCCTGCGTCTGCGTCTGCCTCTCCCTCCTACCTGGTATGTAGGTCGTGTCAACTCAGTATTATCTGATCCTTGCGTGCGCCATGGGCACCGGATGTTGTATCGCATGCGCACCCAGTGACTATCTATGCCACTTCTAGCTCCTCTGTGTGCAGTGGCTGCAGTATTACAACACACGTATGTAGCATATCATTGCCAGGTGTATCTTGCGCACAACGGCTATCTCGCTTCCGATTGAATGTTGAGATTGGTAAAATGTAGCTATAAAACCCACAAATCATGTCGGTTCGCCCAGGAGGCTTTCCGGATGCGGATACCATTGATTTGATTTTCTTCCCACCCCTACCCAGTTTTCTCTACCCAGGTTGCTTCCACCACCCCCCTCTCGGGTGTCTTCGTCCTGGTGCGGCGGCACAAAAGCTAGGAAAAGCTAGGAAAAGCTAGCATCTTACAGCCTACATAATGCACCCAGCATCTTGCGGCATCCATCCCGGCGCATGTCAAGTTCTTGTTGGTTCGGGTCTCTCCCTGAGTTACATTTGCGAGCCCCGTCGCCTCCACCCCAACCAGCCAGTATTTCTTCTAGACCCAGTCTCTTTGGCCCAGAATCAGGATATCAAATCAGTCTTCGAGGCGCCCAGTTTTCTTCGTAAAGCTGGCTGATGAAGTAAAAATCATCCTCGTAAGCATCACGTTGACGGACCTCGTCCCAGTGCTTTCCTGTTCTGGGCATCAGCGTTTATTCGTAATGGATGGGGAACTCAGTTACGTAGGACCTGATTGAGTCAGGACTTACCTTGGTCCTTGACGATATTCCTTGTCACGTTGACAAACTTGATCTTCATAGCATCGAGTTGAGCCAGCGTTCTCAGGTCCTGGTCTTTGCACTCGGCAGAAAAAGGATACATTCCTGGCTATCGTTAGTGCCAACCAATTACATGGGACGTGCAGACCAAGATTACCTTTGTTGCAGTAGTGGAAGTACGCCAAAAGTATATTGGCCCCTGTTCGTCGTTGAAGTCAAGAGTCAGCTCTGATCCCGTCGTTCTACCGTACAGCAATCCCGTGCCAAGGTAATTGTTCTCGCACCTGTTAAATACTCCTTGACGGTGTTCTCTCGAGCGAAGCGAGCCTGCGTGGGTTCATGTCAGCTAGTCATCCATTTTTGCACCCGTAGCAACTTCTCCCACGGTTCGCTCCCGAGGGACACATATGCCCAACGTACCTTGATACCGTGCTTTCGAGCATAGGCAGCGTCATGCTGGCAGAGAAGAGAGACGTTGTGCAGAAAGATGAAGGTGACAAGATATGCCGTAAACCACGTTATGTGGTTGTTGGCCTGGAGGATACCCTGAAGCTCGTCTAGCATCTCCCTCCGCAGCTTGTTCTGGATCTGATGGATGAGGATGAGCTCGATCTGAGCGCCCATGACGGGAGGCAATGGAATCTGTCCTCGCAAAGGACTGGTCTCGTCCATGATGTCGGGGGCCATCCCCAGCGTCTCTTGCCCGACAATATATGTGGACTTGGTTGTCATTCGAATGGCCATCCACAGGCGGAGGGCCTTCCGAAGCAGCGTTTTCTGTTTCTCATCGGTCTCATCTGCCATGGCAGCCTTCAATGCTGCAGCGTATGTCCCCCAGATGAGTTTGTGCTTGCTGGAGACGACGTTGCGACAGAAGTCCTTGACACCACGTGTCAAGTGGTCTTCGTATGCACTTCTGGCCTCTTCGAGGTTAACAATGGCAAAGGCAGGAATCCTCACACTCCGTCTGACTCCGTTGTATACCCATGTCCTTTCCAGTGAATCTCCCTCTTGCGGGACAAATTGACGCACACGAAGCACTACGGGCTGATGAGTATATCCCTCAGTCACGCCGACGTTTCTGGTTTCAAACGAAGCCCAGTTGGAGATGTCGTCAGCCACGCCTTCTTGCCAACGCCTTGTCCATTCGTGCCCTTTGATCTGGCCAGGTTTGAATAGCCGCACGTCGGTAATCTTGTAGCGCAGACATGGTAAGCGCGAGACCTTGCCATGCGAGACTTTGGCGCATGTTAGACATGTGCCTTGCTTGTCAACGGGGTTTGTTTCACACTGCATCTTCCATTAGCAAGCTGGATCATGGTAGTTAAGACATGGCAAAAAAATCTAGCGAGACACGGGGGCTGCTTACACGGATGCGCTGCATCCTGCAGCGAATGCAAGACCCGATACGTCGCGTCTCAGCTGTCTGCTCCCGAACTTCATTGTTTTTAAACGGTCCCCTCTTGGACACCGGGGCTTTCTGGTAAGATGTCGCAATACCAAGGCTATGCGGGTCGGGACGTGAGAATGTCTTCTCGTCAACTGGAGACGATAATCCGACACTGGAAGGATACTGGGATGCATCACTTTCATGGCGCTTGAAACTTGAAATGGGTGGGTACTGAGCGTTCTCTCTGTCTGGCGCAGCGCTCTCTTCCTGACTAAGACGTCGCACCACTGGAGCTGGGATCGGGAATTCCTCCAGCGACGATATTACTGGGTATACCATTCCCTCTCTACGAGTGCTAGGTTGAACAATGGTCGGCTGTGTTGGCTGAAGTATGGGATAGCTAGACATCAGGTGTGCAGGATTTGCCTCGTCATACGGGAACACATTAGGTTGGCTTGGAGGTAGAGTCCAAGCTTGGGATGAAGAGGATGGCGACTTCTCGCTCAACAATGGTGGGCTTCTCTCATTATCGTCGAACTGGGACCTGGAAGGAATTCCAGAGTAGCCTTCACATTGCTTAGTCTCTGGGACAAGTCACGCACAGAGCAGGGAAGGGCATACCTTCGGGCTCACACGTTGAGCACGGAGGACAGACTGAAATGCCGGCAAAGTAATGAGCCAGCCGCGAGCCGCTAACGCCAAGCGAGAACCCATCATGGCGGGCCGAGCCCGGTGGATTCACGGGAGGCCGGTGGTGGGATGTCTCAGATGGCGAGGACGGGGTCTCATGTGCAGGCATTGGTTGTAAGTCGGAGCTGAGCCGTAACCTCTTCTGTTCTGGATATGTTGGTGACGAGGACGTGGTGAACCGGGGAGGATTCCTATTAAGATCCAAGAGCAGGGTAACTGGGCACTGGAGAATAAGAGCGGCTTGGCCTAGTATTTGTAAATCCTGCTGGGAGAGGCTTGCCTGAGGCGACTGAGCGGTAGATGCAGAAGTAAATGCATGAGGGCCCTGGGACACTAGCACCGCAGGGGCGCCCTCATGGCCGCTGTACCGGCGCTTTCTAGGATTATAACTATTCTATATGCAAATCAATCCACTGTACGTAGAACACCGGATATGCAATAAGCCGCCTCTCCGCCAAGGGCTGGCCGGGCAAGGGACCGGAGGGGGCAGGTAAGGGAAAAGGAACCTTACCATTGTATCTGAGAATTAATAAAGGGTGTGTTGGACAAGAAGGGAGGCAAGACGTAGGGGCCATGCACTGGGTCGATCCCTCATCGATGTGTGTACCGTACCGGTAGCGTACCGAACGACAATACATGGGAACCGCAGCGAGGGACCAGCACCGACACCCAAATCAACACCAAGTCACAACAGCAATATACCTATACCCAGGTAGCTCTGGTGTGTGTGCGCCTCACCCGCCTCGACGAGAGTGGGGTGGAGTCAGCAACCGAAGAAGAAGGGGAAAAAAGAAAAGAAAAGGCACAATGGGATGGATTGACCGGAGTGTGGATTTCAAACCCCTTGTGGTCTCACCACTGCCATTGCTTGACGAGGAAGAAGGAAAAGAAAAAGGTCCCTGGGCGGGCGATTCCGGGGTTAGCGCGGAAAGCAGAAGCGAGTATGGTCAATGGGAGGCGCGTATGTAGTGTTTTCTCTCGCTCTCTCTCTCTCTCTCTCTCTCTCCGTTGTCTTTAGTGCTGGGTGTCGAGTACTCCGTAGACAGGACTGGTATCGTATGGCGGAGTATGTAAAGTGACTGGAGGAGTATGTAGCAATTGAAAGGGGCTGAACCACCGACCCGGTGGAGGGCCAAAGCAAGAAATGCGGGAAAGGCAAGCTAGCAGCAGCAGATCCAAGAGAGCCGTTGTCCAATGTATGTGTGTATCCCCTCTGACGGCAGCGCAAAGTGATGCGATCGGGAAGCAAATGGCACGACGGGGTCCTCGAGGAGGGTGGGAGACAAGCAGAGCTCGAGCGAGAGACAAGAACTCGGTGAGGAGGTGTTCCTGGAAGAGGGCTGCTCACCGGTGAGAGGGATAATAAGAGAATAATAAGAGAATAGTGCTTGCCTGGGTCAGCTTTGTGCAACAGGGGGAGGAGAGGGATAAAGCGCGAGAGTGGGAATAGGAAAAAGGGAGAGTGAGAAGCATGACATTGCATTGTTGGAACACGGGCCAGTTATCTGCCCATCATCCAGAATCCAAGGCTTCTTTCTGCCTACAGACTAGACTACATCAGGTACCTCCCCCAGCATCCAGACATGCCCAACGGTCCTATAATACGACAGTGGTATTGTCTGTCCCCAAACATCGTCGGTCCCCCATCCATCCATTCCATCGCATCACGAATTCAATCAATTGCCAGCGTAGACAGGGGGAGGTCTGGGGTAAGCGAGCAGTCAAGTAAGGCAATAACATGAAAGCGAGGCCAGAAAAAGAGAGTCCACAGGCTGCAGCTAGCCAAATCCGTTATACTACATACAGTCCCCATTGCTTTTTGCCCGTTTCGCGCTGCGTGCTGGCCTGGCATACGGCTGATCGCTTATCGCACAAACTTGTCATTTGACCTCGTGCGCGAACAAGAAAGAAAGAATAGGACAGCAGGGAGCATGTCCCGCATTCGTTGACATATTGCGGGCGAAAAGCAAGCAAAGGCAGCATGGCGGCATGGCCTCCAAGCCCCCCTCGAGCCCCCCGCCGTACCCCCAAGAAACCCTCATTTCCCATTCATCCATAGAGACGTCGACGCTTCCAGGGTCTCCATGACAAGCGGGGCGGAAACCACCCTTAGCATCGGTCGCCGCCAGCAGCTGGCCACGTGTTATATTGTTTGCCCATGGGGGGAAGGGGGAAGCCGGTCAAGGTCATCATGAATGACGGGCTGCATCAGTCATGGTTACTATCGTCCACCTTGACGTTTCATTCGCACCCTCCAGCGGCTTGGCACGATCCAGGCGACGTGATAAGGCCCGTGTGGCCGGTCAAACACTGCGCCGTGGATTGTGCTCCAGGAAGGAAACCCACATGGGCGATCCTGCCGAATCACCTTACATAGTGCCCATCCCGAGCCTTATTGACGGATCCGAGGAAATACAAATGTACGACGAGACGATGCCGCCCACATTCAATTCCTCCATAAGAATCACATCGGGAGGTGGCCACTTTAGTAGAGATGCTCTTCATGGATGCGCCATGGCTCCTGAGCGTGCGCTTTCTCTGCAATCGCATCTGTCTTTAGAAAGTGGTTCAGACCGATTTGGATACCATTTCGGTGCCGATGTGGGTGTGGCTTACCAGAAAGCATTGGGCAAACCTGGCTTGGGCTCGCCCGATGGGGCCGGGTTTTGTGGTCAGACGGAGCTGACAGCCGAATGCACGTGAGAAGTCCAGTCAGAAGATCGAGATTATCCATCGCCCATTGAGATGTGCTGAAGGGTTGTGATCCGTATGGCCTGTGATTCGCTGGCTCTCCCTAGCTCCCCCGGAGGATGGCCCAACCACTCACGTTTGTGTTGGCCATATTGCTGCTCCGCTACGATGTTCTGTTGCCCGTCATTGGCTCCTGACGGCTGTGACGGGAGTATTTTTCTGTCGTGAATGGCGAGCGCTGCAACATAAGCATCGTGAACATGCTCGCTGAGAGGACACGAGTTGGTATGGGAATTCCACCCGTGTTTGATGTCAGCTTTGCAGGCAAACTCAAATGGGATAAGAGGCTGGATGTGACATGCCACCGCCACCGTAGCGGTGCAAGCATCGGGGCTCGGTGAGACTCGATTTATGCGGTGAGCATGCACCATCCTGATCCCAAGTCTGGGTGCTCAGATATCTTGAATCGTCGTACAATTAGACTCGGCAAGGCTCGAGACCACCGACTTGCTAGGTAAGTCCCAGACATGTGCAAGGCTAGAAACGGCTTGGAACATTCCGGACGACCGCCCCTCCCTGCCTCCTCCCCCTTCCTGAACCCACATACCTATTGCCCGAGAATGATGATGGGGGCCCCACAATCCCGGTGCCAGTGTCAAGATGCCGATAGGGGACAGTACCCTGGGCAGTATGTTCTGCTGCTCCCCAGTTGGGTTTTGGGGACAGATAGTCGGTCCCAGGGCGACTCTGGCAGTTCTTTAGACAGCAACATGGGGCACTCTTTAACATGTACATAGCATCTCTGACAAGTGGATATCACCGACAGACCGGTGCAATATCCCCATTCAAAGAACGCCCGCTGACCCTTGGACCGAGCAAGGCTGTCAAGTGTCAAGCCGACAATTAGTGCTTAGAGCAGCAGCCTCTGAGGTCCACCTTCAAGCTGGTGGTCAGAAGTGCCAGGATCAAATGACAGAATCATGACGATGAACTTACGCATACCCGACTTGACCGGTTCTGTCAAGTCCCGCCGGGAGATGTAGGACAACATAGCATGCCCAGCATCATGAGAATAGGTCTTGGAGGCCGGCTACCTACAGCATCGAGTCCAGTCCCTTTTCTAAAAATAAGGGAACATCGCTCTCACCCTGCGTCAAGCCTATACGACAGGAGATGGCCAAGCTTACAATGCAAGGGAAAACCGGTGTGGGTGCAACTCGATTGGTCACAGGCCACAACTCTCCATGCGGCCGAACAAGCGAGAAGAACCTCGAAAGCTGTTTGCCTTGCAGAAACAACTTCAGCATTCTGGGTGGCTGCATCATCGCAGCAAAAGCATCTGATACAGGCGTTCGCGAACTATCTCAGACAGGTGTTCATTGGGAGCTGACTGAGGCTACGGTGGGGAGCAGCAGCCTCAGATATGGCATGTTGGGGGGCTCTTGCCTCCGTCCAGCCTATTGTTTCCACGAATCCTCAAAGTCATCGGAGATTTCACTCCCCAGACACCCAATTGTAAGTTCTCCCCGAAGTCGGGACTCGGTAAATGAAATTCCTTGAACTCACAACCTTGTACGACATCCTTCCACCTCGAGGGCTTTATCCGCCCACTACCCTGGTCCAATAAGCCCATGGTGTTGACACCGAAGTTGGGCGAATATCCGAAGAAAGCAAATCTGATACGCTGTGAAGCCTGGGTTTCCTTCGCTCCCCCACCTACTGTCATGATGTGCATTGGTTAGATCCGCTCTATATCCTTATACACGCATATCTACATATGTATAACCTACTCGGCTTGCTCACTTTGACCCCCCACACTGGATCTATGTACCCTACATCAAATACGACCTGACACTTATGCCACTACGTACTCAATACTTGATGGATCAATGGGCCGTACGTCGATAATTGCTGCCAGTTGCTCCCAGGCCCCTTGGCCCGGCTACAGTACGATCCTCCTCTCCTGCCTGCCTGCGGGCTTAGGGAGACAGTGCTGCGCATTCCCGTGGTTGCAGCAGTCTACTCCACTCACATGCCACCTTGAGTGCATACGGTATCGAGGCACACCAACTAACGCATGTACAGCTGGGCATTGAACAGCTCGACAAACAACAACCAAGGTACGTGCGGCAATCAGCAATTGAGTAAGCCGTGCAAGCTTTCGGGCAGGGATTCACCACAGTATGGAGTGTCCAACGATGACGTGGGAATTACATGGCAGCTCATTGTAGCACCTTTTCGAACGTCCTAGGGTAGTTGCAAGTGTTATATATCGAAGGATTCGCCTGGAGAGCTGTACCGCACAGTTCCTCCCCTCCTACGTACTTACCAAAATGGCGATTTCATAAGAAGGCGAAAAGAGACAAGGGAAATGGAATTGCTCATCCCTTCTCCGCAGACTCCGCAGCGTCGTAATGCAATGCCACATCGTCTGGGGCTCTAGATGATATGCCACGACACTTCGACGGGTCCTTGATAGGAGGAATAGGGGGTGCGAGCTTATGTGGCAACGGCTCGATCCTGCAACCCTGACGACGGGAATGCCACGGCCTTTCCCTCGCCGAGTCAGTCGGTTCGAATCCAGTTCGAAAGAAGTCACCCGCTGCCCGAGCCATCATCAGGAGGATACTCGGGTTACCGAGTCGAGGCAGAAGCAAACACCTTGTTCCCGATGATGGTCGACCGATATAGCCAGAGTACGAAACAAACGTCCCAAGCCGAACTTCGTCAAGCCCCATATGATGTCCGCAGAGAGCCGGAGGCATGCATTGGGCAAGGAGGCGTTGAAGGGGTAGATGTAGTCATCATCCAAGATGGCTCCAAGGACCGTCGCTCCACGATACTACACTACTCGCTTGCTTCTTCGTTCGACCGCAACTGCCTATATGCACATCAGACATTGAGGATACGATATGCTAGCAAGCAAACAGGCATATCCAACCTTGGTAAGGCTCTGGCCGACTCGAGACTTGCCGCTTACGTACTTGGCCTACCTGGTATATAGGTGCGTACGTAGGCGGGCGGGCGTGCATGCGTGCGTGCGTGCGTGCGTGCGTGCGTGCGTGCGTGCGTGCGTGCGTGTATGCCTGTGTATTTGTGCATGAAGGTGTAGTTTACATACCATGTGCTGATGGACTGGTCATGACTTATTGCGTTGATCAATCAGGACACGAAGAGAGCTTGCCTCCTGATACTTTCTGATATCTACCTTGGACGGAAAGGGCGGATCCAGCTGGAGAAAATAACGCTGGACCCCTAGGAATATGTGTGTTGTCGCTAAAAGGCTGCAGCAATTTGGTACTGCTGTAAGGTTTTGTCCACAAGATCTAGGGCGTTCCTTTTCTTTTTCTTTTCTTTTTTTTCTTTCGCTAAACCCAATCAGCCAATCAACCGGTCAATCGTCGAATGCTTTTGTAGCAAACACAGTGGCTTGCATTTACCGGTGAGAGAAGTTCCCCACCAATGCGCGTGGGCTTCGAAACGAATACTCTACGCGTCGACTTCCGATTTGCCTCGCAAGCCCAAGTTGCCTGCTCATGTGCCTCTGCGCCCATGTCGTCCTTCCCTTGTTCTTCCCAATGCAATGCCCTTTTGCAACAAAAAAAAAAAGAAAGTCCTCTTTTCTGTTAACGACCGAATAAAAAGTGGAGAACCACCGGTGAACAATCTGCAATGTGGGAGGGAACAACATCATCACATCAGCAAAGCAAAGCAAGGTAAAGCAAAAATACTTATTAGGTATAGCAGGCACAGTCAGTCGGGTCGAGCGATCCTGCCTTGGGTAGTGGATGACAACATTAAAGGAAGCTACCTAATGGTTGACAGGCACATACCTTGTGTAGTACTTACATTTGATGATACTCCAGTCAATCGATGCTCGCTTCAACAATGTTGCATCTGGTACACCTCGAGCTTACTGCTGCCAGCCGCCTGCCAAATTGGAACTGATTGGCATCTCGATTTCACATCTCACACCGGACGGACCTACTGCGGGCTGGCTTCCAGCAGCCACCGGCCAAACCTGAGGAGAGAGCCACCCAGCGCAAAGTGGGCGGGCTGGCTGCTTGCTTCCTTTTGCGTCGCAAAAGAATAATCCCGCCTGCAGTTCGTTCGGCTTGCAGCATACCGAGGTCAAAGCTCTTGATCACCTTGGTCCAAAGTACAGACCGCCTGACCACCATTATCTGTCTACTTTATCTTGGCCCAACCTGCCTCTCCTGTGTGCGTGACACGAGGCCATCAGGACAGTGCATGGGATATTGGCACATCGACATGGATTTGACCCCCAAGGCCATCCAGGAGGTTGTACATCCTACCGCGGCCTTCCCACCGGAGCAGGAGGAAGGGGCTCTCGACGGCGGTCATGATCTCGCGCAGAATACCTGGGCCAGGTCTCTACTGAACCCGTGCAATCGAATAGACAGTCTGGATTATCCAAAAGACGTATTCTGGCGACTCGACGGATGCGCTGGGCTGGGGACCCAGTATTATGCCATTCCGTTATTCATTTCTCCTGTTCCTCCCATTCGGATGGACGTTTTCATCCCCGAGAACCAGCCACCTCTGCTCCGTCATCAGCTTGATCTCAACCTTGCTTTCCATACGAAAGACTCGGAGAGACTTTCGAGGCTTGCAATCACCCGGCACATCATCCGGACGCTGCAACTCTGGGTTGCCACCGAATTCGAGGACGTCGAAGCCTTTGCTGATTTCTATAGAAGAGCGCCGTTTGGCACCCGCTTGGTCTTCGAAAACTTGTCGCTCGACATTCACCAGATCCGGGTCAGGGTCGGTCCCAACCACTATTTGGAGCGTCAACTGCTGAGCGCGCCACAGCTGGCGGATATCTGGGGGCATGAGTTCAGGTTTCCCAAGGAAGTCGACTTCTTCGATGTGGACGTGGTCAAAGTTCTCCATGATAGTGTTTGCCTCGCTCGTATCGAAGGACAGCTATACATTTTCAAGGCTCTCACAAGCGGTGCCAAGTATCTTTATCACGAACTGAAAATATTGAGTACAATACCGCCGCACGCCAATGTGATCCCACGGCCGGTTCATATCGTTAGGAAGACTTGCCACTTTGGGGCTAAGAAAGCGATTGCTGGTTTCACTACAGTCTACCAGCCCAAGGGCAGTCTCCGGGATATCCTACCACAGCTCCGCATCCATAATCAACTCCATGCCGCCAAACAGTTCAAGTGGTGCATGCAACTAGCCACAGCCCTTGACCATCTACGGAGCACGACGCGTATATACTATCCAGACCTGCGACTTGACAACGTTGTGCTTTCGGAAAATGATGATATCATCATGGTGGATTTTGAGCAGCGAGGGGTGTGGTGTGAGTTTGCCGCCCCAGAAGTCAACTCAGTCGAATATGTCCGTCTCGTGGCCATCGAAGAGCGCATCTCGGATGATGTGCGGGACAAGCACCAGGATATCCTAAGCGAATTGGTGCCCAACTACCCGTGTCTCGAGGACGACCAATACACGAACCCCGAGGATGGGTACAACCTCTCTTGGGTCTGTCTCAGTCCCATCGAACAGGAAGCTGCTGAGGTTTACATGCTGGGGAGAGTGCTCTGGTGCATCTTTGAAGGGGTGAGCGGTCCGCAGAAGGCCGCGATATGGCAGTCTTACCGCTTGGAGTCTGACCTGGAGTTCCCCGAATACCAGCGGACACCTCTGGAGCTGCGAGACCTGATCGACCGGTGCACCCGGGGCGGCGGGAAACCCTCAGCCGCATCGTGCAGCGACAGGGAAGCATACTGGTGCTCCGAAACCGGCCTGCGGAGGAACAGACTGCTGATAGAGTCCAGGCCGCCGCCCGCGCCTTCTGGGAGACCGAGCTGCAGGCTGCAGAGGACTTTATCGCTTTGAGGTCGACACAGAAGGCGGCCGGCGTGTGGAAGGACAACTACTACGACCGTCCCACCATCCGAGAGGTCTTGGCCGAACTGGGCCGGCTTCGAGAGAGGTTGTGCCGCTAAGAACAACGCTTCGAATCGGGACGATGATGAGGATGATTAATCGTCCATTGTAAAATAGGTCTACTTTATCTGATTACACCCTATAATCTCAAACCTCTTCTTGCTACCATAGCTTTCCTATTTAGATTGGTTGATATCATTGACCAGCCGCGACATTCCTGTGCCGTGGGATGTGTACGGACAGACAAGTAGCGAGCGACAGCAAACGTCATCGATGCTCTCAACGATCTCTTCCCGACTCTTGTGCCGCCAATCTTATTTCCTTATTTTCGTTTGCCTTTCCCTTTATAATTTACGCATGTCCGCCATCGGGTGCAGATGGCACTCCTTCCCACGTGGGTTACTTTTCCTAGAGGCGTTTTACTAAGACATGCCCTCTATCCACCATTCATATGATGACCGCCACTTTTCTAAAGAGTCAAGATACAGCATTCAAGCTGGATGCTATCCAGCATGCTGAACTGTATCATGCTACTTCTCCTAAATTGTAGACTATCGTCCCAATGATTCATTGGTCTGAGTATACGTTTCTAAGAAGCTATGCCCCGTACACATTGCGTACTACTAACTGCCAGTCCAGGGCAGACAAGGATCGTCAACCATAGTATCGCCAAGTATGATATGCTCCCTTCGAAGGCGGTGGCATCTGATTCCTAGCGCATCTCGGGAAAGGAAAACGAGGCGGTAGATTGTGAGATGAGCGGTTAATTCAAGGTGCTTCTTGTGAGACAGACTCCCTTTGAGCCGCCCCAAGATTGCCGCAGCACCAGATGAGACCACGTACTCAATAGATAAGACACACTTTCCCACTCGCGATGGCCAAACGGGTCCTCTACACCGCAATCGCCTATTTTACCTTTTGAAAGGGGCTGCGGGGACTCCGCTTACCTGTCTGTAAGACCTCTCAGATGTCGGGTTACTGTACTCAAGCAAGCCAACCGGATGAGTGCTCTGCATAGCTGCGGCCATCTCTGGGAGCTTAATTTAGGTTTTCTTTCTTCCCCCGTACATGACCAGCGACTGACTATTTATCAGCTATACTTCGACGGGTCCAAAGATGAATACGCCTTGGCGTGGAGAAGCCCTTGGAGGGTGGTCGCTCTGGGGTCCCAGACCTGGGGCCTGGCCATAGGGCCATCCGTCCCATAATCGAGACAAACAAGGCTGTCTGTCAGATGCCCGCCCCGAAAGCCAGAAACATGGCATAGCATGGTTGGACTTCTCACCGCCTGAGTCAGCGTTACAGCTCGGGATTGTTGGTTCACCTCATTTGGTGCACCCCTCGACACTGCCTGAGACATGTTCAACCGATCACCCCAACGTCCTATAGTTGGTATTTACACATCATGCATGCTTGTGCAAGGCCAATGATGACTCCAAATAGGTTCCGATTCCGCTGTACTCTGATGGGATGCGTTTGGCCTGCCCACCCCCTTCCTTCTATGGCCTTTGACGCAACCACAAGAAGCTTCATCCATGCCTACCCCATGAGTCACCCGTCCGACATGTGCAAGTACGCAAGCACTGTATCTGAAAGTCACCGGCGCTTAAGCAATAACATACCCAAGTGTTCGACAACAAATCAGACGTCGGATGTAAGACGGAATCCCACGATACAACGATAGGTCGACTTTGCTGCACAGCCAATCGGAAAGGAGTTTTCCTAGTAAGCCAGGACTGTGCGGGATCGTTACCAAACTTGGCTCATCTCGTTATCAACAATCTGCAAAGGCCAGGGGGTCAAGGGGGCACATATGCATTATCGTACCCTTTATCTGCCACCTTGTTACTCCGTAGTTACTGAATCGTAACTCTCCCACTCGGACGGGGTAGTAGTGGGAGCCTGGCCCACAAGAGGTGCATAGGAGTTGTAGGGCTCTCTTGGAGGTTTCAGCGAGACCCCCTTGATCGGATCGTCTTGCCTATCCACTCTTTCCAGAACGACGAGGATGTCGTGGGAGATCAAGCTCTTCAGACTCTGATTGGAGAAGCAAGAGACGACTAGGGCTCAGCCTCACGCAGCAACCATGTTACAGACGTCGTGCGGTGGCAAAGAACCGCCGAGGTGGGTATGAGACGAGTAGAGAAAGCGTCTCTAAGATGTCATGGGAGGGATATGTATGGAGGGCGGGCAGGCAGGCAGGTAGGGTAGGGAGGGAGGTATGTAGGTAAGCCCAGAGGCAAAGGCAGGACCGGGCCGAAACCTCAATGGAGCCAGTTCGGGGCTGAGGAATAGAAGATGTAGATTTACTGCTATGAGGTAGCCTGGGCCGGCAATCGCGGACAGATAGGTACTTTAGATATATGCTTCCTTCTCCTTTCGGGAGCGACAGCAACCCATTACATTAGGTAGCTAGGATGGACTGAATATACTATACGAAGTAGATGTATGACAACAATGGCGAATGATAGTGATAGCAGCAAGTGAAGAGCGAAAAAGACTTGGGATAACAGAGTAGGTGTCGATGCGAACGGTGTGAAGTCATCGCATGCCAACCTCCCGCGCTTGTTTGACGACTCGGAGCCGTTGGGCTTTGGACCAACGGTGGTGGTACTGAAGGTACGGCTAGGTACCTATTTTTATCAGCGATCCCACCAAGTGCTTTGGGGGCGGTACATGGCCCTGGCGCGGTAAATAGGCCCAAGTCGAAGTACTGAGCCGGGGTTGATCGGCTAGTGGTAGTTAGACACCAAAGTACTGCCTTTTTTTCCGAGGCCAATCAAATCATTGAATTGATTGATGCCTTTCATTCATTTGGTCGAAGAACAATGTCCCTGTTCACCTCCAACAGAACAAACCCGACAGCAAGCAACACCAGACCGTTGCCTGCCATGGTCCTCCTTTCTCGCTCTTGGAGGGCTCCAACATGTGTTACTCCAACTCTCGTCATGCCACGAGCGTCTGGAGAAGGGGATAGAAAGGGAGTAAAAGCCTCGCTGGGCCTCGGGAATGGGCCGCGCCAAATGGGGTAGGCCGGCCTTCTCATGCGGCCACGTCCAGTGGTCCAGTGGCTTGGGGGCCGGAAATCACGGCCTTTTAGACGCAACGAGCAACGACTGCCTGCTCTTGACGTGTAGCAGGCCGCATCCAGCGTGGCCCACGGCCTTTATACTGTTCATCTCGAGGCCCCGGCAAGGCAGAAATGAGAGGACTCCAGTTGGCATGCCGCGTTTAGTCGCTTACCCGCCAATCAGCAGCCCCTTCCGCAGGGCGCAGGCCGATGCAGCAAGACCCAAGGCTGCAGCGCTGCTGCAGGGCTGAAGCCTTCCGTGCTCCAATGGGAAAGTCGACTTCGAACCTCGTCACTTAGCCGGGTCGCCAACACCGGACTCTGGCTATGGCTCCCGACTCCATCATCGCAACCTCACTAGCATGTCCCTACCAGCAACCACCGGAATACAACGCTCTGATTGACTCATCAGCCGTCGCTCTTCTCCGACACTGCGCACCTGACACCCAAGTCTGGTAGTCGCTCAATATGTACCATTTACATTGTCCATCTCTTTCTCCATCAAGGGGAGATAGGTTCCTGCAGAATATGCATACTCCCCCTAAGCCAACATGGACTAAGTGGTCCCGAGGCTCGGTCTGTACCCTATTCCCATGATATCAGAGGTCTGCCTATAATATTCTGTCCGGTATGCCGCTCCCATCTTGCGGCTATATATAACACTTCATGTGCCCCTCCATATCGGTCAGACACATTTCTATCCGAGACATCGATCAATCATCATTGTTTCCTCATGACTCCACCGTCGCCAACCGAACGCTTCAGTCAGCTTTCTATCGATAGCATGCCGCCCACAACCCGAAGCCGGAGCCGCATGCAAGCCTCCGACGACTCACCTGCCGTGTCTGAACATGAGTCGGATGACCTCGGCTACAATGATGATGGCTCTTTCACTTTCCCTTCCAGGCTGTCCTATTCTCTGGACGAACTGGACGAAGGCACGCAGGAATACATCGTCTCGATGATGGAAGATAACCCTCCCAAATGCCTCCTACAGAAATGTGTAGCACGAGAGGACTTCATTGTCTTCCAAGTTGCCGAACTTGTGCAGCACTCTGTTCGGGCCATTCAGCCCGGGAGCAACTGCAACTTCCTTCCTTGCGACTGCGATGAGCATGCCCGGACCCAACGTCCGTGTCGTCACATGCTCTGGCTGTTTGACCAGATCACGAACCAAATAGAACCAGCACGGGGAACCCCGCTCACCTTGACCATGAGAGGCTACCCGAGTGAACTTGGCAACATTTACGACAGGGTCAACGAGTTTCACCTCGATATACTGGATGAAGCTCTGCACTTGCAGGTGCCGGATATGGATACGGGCGACGACAATGGCATCAACCCACGTCGTGTTCAGGCCATAAAAGAGATGCTCGCCTCGCTCAACGCTGCCCCAGTCGAAGGCTACCGACCTGATCTCTTCACGAACCCGACCAGAGGCAAAAGGCTTATCAAACCCAAGGATCTGGAAGGCACCATCTTTCGCATGCTGCTCCCGAAACGACTCCTTCTTCCAATACTTCAAATCTTCTCTGAGATACGACGAGCTTCTCGAAAGCCCTCTGAAGAAACTGCAGTGGCGGATGGAGACAGCAATCGCCAAATTTGACGCTTTTAGACGGGCACCGGGTCAATCGCCTCACGGCAGGATCAAGGATGCTGAATGGTGTGCTCGCCACCTGTTGGGTGTCGATAGGCAGATCAAGTCAATCGTTATGAGCACAAACCACCCACTCAGCGAGGGGGAATCTCATGAAATCGTCAGTGTGCTGATGCACATGATCCAAGAGGTCATCAACCGCAACGATCGGGTTAGGGACAACCGGAATCTCTACTATGTCCTGCTCGGCGATAAAGACCACGATTTCATCACGGGTACCTTGACTGATATCATACCTTCCCATCTCTTTCCCTTCACTGCCGAGATCAGCCATGTTATCGACACACTAATCCAATTCGGTTACGGTGTACCCCTTTCATACCTGGGGAAACTGCGCAGACTCATTCCGCGCGCCCGGCAGGCAAGCACCAGTAGCCCTAGCGGCTCAAAGCGCTCTTCGGGAGGAGGACCAGACAGCAGAGCCAAGCGTATGAAGTAGGGGCTCTTGAGGGACGTGGCCGGCTTGCTGAACGGTCAACTTGATGATCAACACCTTGGAGAGCTGGCTCCTCACCAGGGGGGCTATGGTTCACTTCGACTGTCGATAATTTTTCGTCCTTGTTTTACTTCACCTCTACCCACCTCACTCCCACTTTCAACTGTTTCTTAATGCCTTTCTCGTCATTCCTTGGGAGTCTTCTGGAAGTCTTCCTTCTCCGTTTTATATCTCGTCTCGCTGTACACTCATCACATCAGAATCAAATGGGACACTGGCTGTTCCCATCCAAAACTACACAAAATCGAAATTCCCAAGACTGTACTAGGAACCAGGGCGGCTAGGGCAACCTACTCTCTATATAGAATGAATCATTCACATGCTTTTGTATACCAGTCCGAGGGTCGAAACCCACATCCATAGTCGTCTTCATCATCAGTGCTGCGCAACCATATCAAATCACCATCAGTGCTAGCCCAACATATCATCATCGTCATCGTCTGTGCTACGCGAACATATCACATCACATGGTAGAAAGCAACGACCTTTCTAACATTCCAAACTACAAAAATGCGCGCGACCTCGCCAGTCGCAGGTATATCCATCCAACCCCACGTTTGGTCTCATAACCAATCAATTTCTTGCACAATGCACAATAAAAGATGTGCCAAACCCAACCGGACACCTTGGGAGACCACTATCATCTGAGGTCAACTTTCCCTTCCCATAATCGATAACCATACACTCCACGCCACGCCACGCCACGCCATGCAATGCTAACGATATACATCATATATGGACGCACCCATCCCTCACCTAAACAAGGGAGAGGGATTACACAATATCCACCAGAAAGGTATTAAGCGGGTGTCCCATGAAACATGAGGACCTATAGAACACGCCACCCATCTGGAAGACAAACCAACATGAAAGGATATATAAGAAAAGAGCCATAACTTCATCAAAAGAAGAGGCAGCATATGAAAAGCAAAAGCAGTGTGTTTGCGCATATGTGCCCGCCACCTTTTTAGGCCGGTGGTGATATCGCCGGTTAATCCAATTGCTGGTGCGGCGCCGAGGCCGCCGCCTGGCCGCGCGCCTCGACGTTGGCGATGGCGCTCTGCAGCGCGCTCGTCAGGTCGATGTGAAACAGCGGGCGGTTGAGGCCGTGGATGGCGACGCGGCGGGGCGTGTGGGGCGACGAGCCTCTGCTGTGGCTGGCGCTGGCGCTGGCGCCCGGCTTGACCATGTTGTTGTTGTTTATCTTGTCGTTGTCATCCGAGGCGCTATCGTTGGACGGGCTGCTCGCTTGGCCGCGTTCGATCGCGTCGACGTCGTCGCCGGCGTGCTTGTGGGACCGCTTTCGGTGCAGCGCCGAGATCTCCTTCTCGTTCTCGGCGCGCTCGGCCTCGGCCGCGGCGGACGACTCGCCGCCGATCTCGGCGACGCTGAAGATGGGCTGCCAGCGGTGGTGCAGGCCGTCGGCGCGCTCGGTCGGGTAGCCGAAGCCCGCCGAGACGAGGGCGCGCTTGGTCCAGCGGTTGGTGATGCAGGCGATGTGCCAGTCGACCACCTCGGGTGTCGTGTACCGGTCCAGTTGGTTGCGTACGTCAATCAACTGTTGCACCGCCGTCACGTCCACGTTGTTCACCGAGCTGAAGTCTAGAATGACGGCCTTGAGCGTCGGGAGATCGAGGTTTTCGACGTGGCCCTTCTTGGGACCCGGGTCATTCCACCTGTGAAAGAGAGAATTGTCAGTATGAGGGGGAAATCTTCCAGGAATGAGGGGGGCTGTGATTTGACGCGACTTACGGTCTGTCTCCTGGGCGGGCGAAGTTGTCCAACTGGGTTCGTCTGGTGTTGGCAAATATATGCGCGGTGAGATGCTCCAGGGTGTGGCCGGCATTCGGGTAGTTGAAACCTTCTGAGAAGCGGTAGATGAACACGCCCGGGTGGGGACTGGCCACATCAACCTCGGGGTTGGTGCCATCTCTGTGGTCCACGGGGATGAAGACGTTTCGCGTAGGAGGGGACAGACTCTTGTCCTTGTCGGCCTGCTCAAAGGTACCGTAGTCTCCGACGACCTTGCTATCGTGGCCGATGATGTGATCACCGAGGACGGAGTGGACCTGCACCCGGCCGAGGAAACGGCCCTGCGTCCGCAAGACGCGGAAGAGGTATACGGCGAAGGCGAAGGCGATGGTGGTGTAGATGCCGGTCTCGATGGTGGTGAAGACTGTCACGATAACACCGGTGAAGAAGATGATGACTTCCCACGGCGACACGCGCCAGAACCGGTAGACAGTGTTGGGTGGCGTGATGAGATCGCCAACGGCGTGGACGATGACAGCCGATAGCGAGGCGGAGGGGATGTAGAAGAAGACGGCAGGAAGGGCATAGATGGCCAGCAAGACGACGCAGGCGGTAATGACACCGGCAAAAGGCGTGCGCACACCAGCTTTCGATTTGATGGCTGTGCGACTGAACGAGCCGGTGGCGGCGAATCCACCCAGGAAAGGACCAATGCAGTTTGTAACCCCGATAGCCACCATTTCCTGCGAAGGGTTGATCGTGTAGTTGTTGACTCTGCCAAACGATTTCGAGATGGCAATATGCTCGATGAGAAGTACGATAATGGCGGCCGGCAAGTCGGAGACGAATGACCCGATGATCTCGGCGTTCATTGTGGGCACTTTCGCGTGTTGGAAACCTAGCAGTCGTCATATTGGTCAGTTTCTCTGCAGCCAGTGACAGGAACGGCCCTGTGGACTGGACTTTCTTACCTCGCGGGACGGTGCCCAAGATCTTGAACTTGGGGTGGTCTCTGTGGTGCATGTTGACAAGCCAGCTGATCATGGTGTACAGCAAAATGACGAAGACGGTTCGTAGTGTCGATATGAAGAACCACATCTTTTGACGGGACGGGTCCTTCTTCGCTATAGTATTGCACGCGATGCGAATCCCGTACAGCATTGTCAGTGCCGTCAGTCCCATGGCCGCATCGAGTTTCGTACGTGGGAGGCCTTTCAGGGTGTTGATGATGACCATATAGGTGGCCTCCCTAGTCGAGAAGCCATCAATACCCATTATGGTGGGGATTTGGCCAGCTGCGATGTTGATAGCGGAACCCGTCATGAATGCTGCCAACGACACAAGGGGAATGATCTCCACGATCCAACCCCAGCGAATCAGGCCTATGAAAAGCACCACAGCCCCTGCGATGATGGCCAGAGCCTGTGCGATGACCCACGGTTCATCCTTATACTGAGGATATTTATCGATAGCGCTGAGCACGACGTTACCGGAGACCGTGGACATGACAGCAACGGGCTGTTGTGGGCTGTTAGTAAAGCGGCACAGGCGAGAAGTTCTTTAAGGGGGGTGCACTCACGCCAATCGTAATATCCTTGGACGTCGCAAAGAACCAGTAAATCAGGACGCCCATGAAGGATGAGTACAAGCCGAATTCGACGGGGAGTTGCGCAAGTTTGGCATAGGCCATTCCTGCGGAACAACAACAGCTCCGATTGTGATGCCTGTAGCCGAGTCAGTTTCTTTCGTTGTCCTGGATACCATGGAGTGAGTACGAACCTGCTACAAGATCGCCAAGGAACCATTGCACGTTATAGAAGGGAATCCAGGATAGGAATGGGAAGAGTGACTTGATGTATGCAACGACTTCATCACCCGTAGGCACAAGCTCGGATAGCCACTCTACAGAGGTAGGTTGTTCCTCGACGAAGGAGTCTGTCGTCTGGGTAGAGAATACTGACTCTCCCCTGGTGACATCGTCTCGTGCGCTCTCAGGTGCGTCGAGCTTGATGCCCAGGACCTTGGCCAGGCCGTGGCCTATAGCTGTGCTGGAAGGCATGGTGAAGGATCTGAGAGCCTATTGCACAGAAGTACAAGAAAGAAGCCCCTGGCTTCTGTCGAACGACTCGGGGATATGCCGCGTGTCTTATGGTGTTGCAACACGCGAGGCCCCAGCCTGGAGCTGAGATGGATCCTTGGAGTAACCGGCCAGGGTCGAAGTCGTGATGTCCCGATCTGGAATGAGATAACTAGATGACCCGGGTGTGTGGTCGATAGTGCCACGCGTGGCTTGTAGAAGGGGGCGACAAGGAAGCTTGGTGAGCTTGTATGTACCAGGACTGCTGGCCAGGCGCAAGGAGATGCAGCTGCGGCGTCCAAGGAACCACGCCAAGCTGAGCTGGGCTGAACCGAGCTGAGGTATCAGGATGGGATGATAGCGGTAGGCTTCGTTGCGTCTTCGGGCGCGGGGTCGCCCTGAGCCTCGATGGATGCCCAGGAGGCTTGAAGACGTGATGTGACCTGCTTGATGAGCACAGCAGTAGCGTGGAAGACGCAATAGCACGTGCTGGGTAGGTTGAGACGAGAGGTCGAGGCGGCTGGATGTCTCTGCTTTCGTCGTAGCAAGAAGCTCTAATAAGACGGCAGGGCAGAACTGTGACCGGGACTCCAATGGAATATACTTCCAAAGCGGAGAAAAGGGCGAGGATATATTGCGTAGACGTTTGAAGGTCTTTCTCCGAAAGGGAGACAGAGTTTCCGAAGCTCACTAGTAAGCTTCTTGTTATTAGTATTTTGACTGTTATGGCCTACTACTGGGGCGGCCGGGGAGAAGCTGAAGCTGATTGGTCCGTCAGAACTAAGATAGAGGATCGCCACGACTTTGACCAACTCAAAGATGGAGGCTCGACTCTTATGCTTAATCGGGATCCGGCCGGTTAGGGGAAAAGACTGAGACGAGGAGATGGTAAGACAGGACCCCTTGCTCTTACTGTTCAAGACGATATAGTTGAGGGGGAAATGTCGTCGAGGGGGACGTACGGGGTAGGGGGGATCACGACACCGCAGCGGCCTGCTCACTTTTCCAATTGTACATATACTGTTTGTAAGCTTGTGCAGTGCTATATCAGGTACCCCGTACCAAGAAAGGCAAGTTTCCACACTTCGGTCTTACCCACCCTTGCAGGATTGAATAATGGATAAAAATAATGGTTCGCTGGGCGTCAGAGTCTGCCATTGCGCAATCGCATCCCCCCATGTTAGTGGCCGTAGTAGTCCTAGTAGTCTTCTCCCAAGACCGTATTTCTCAGCAGCCGAGAAACCTGAGATTGAACGGGGGCATTGGGGGGGGGAGGGCGCGGCGACCTGCCCCATTAGAAACGACGTACACGGAAGACGTGTGATAGAGCCAACAGATACATAGTAATACTGTAGGTTAGGCCGGCCAACCTATCCAAAGCCCCAGCCTCAAGAAGAGGAAAGGTATCCGAGGGGAAGATGGATCCCCTTGCCTTTGGCTAGCAATGGGACGAGGAAACCCAACCAGATTCAATGAGATCAAGCCGTCGTCATGAATGGCGGTAACATCAATCATACTAATAAGTAGATGCCAGACATGTATTATTATGTTAGGGGAGATTCCTAACCGGCAACCCTGGATTTGGCTCCGAAGGTTCTCTACCTACCTGTCTTATTACCTACCTGCCACCTGCCCCATAAGTTCTATTTCCGAACCTTGGACGGACTGTGTCCTCTTTCTTTTCTGTCTTTTTTCTTCTCTCTTTTCTCCTTCGGAGCTCGCGTCCGCAGAGTGGACAGCATCGATGATCGTTTGCAGATTCTGCCTTGGATACAGGAAGACATTACATAGTCGATTCGGTACGTACACAGTCGCTTCCATGTTCCGGGGGCGATGGGGGCTCCTCTCGTACTGCTTCTTAGTTCCGCATCCGCCCTGCACTGGAGGCGGCAGGGCGGGTTCCCGTACTTGAGGTGGCACCTCAACGGGCGGGGTCACGGACCATCTCCTGATCCAAGCGTGATGTCGCAAGAAAAATGCAAATGATGCCATCGGGCTAATACATGGTACCAGTTCTGGTACGACCAGTATGATATGATACTATGCTCAGTCTACATATGCTGTAGTCTGCCCCTCTTGCACTATTTCCACAGCGCCTGTCGTGACGTACCTCTTAGACCGTCCCAAGTGGGTGGCTCGCCGAACACTCCGCTGCCCATGGATGCCCATGGAGTCATGAGCGTATGAGACTGGGAAGTAGTGGTTCGAAGTCACCAAACCCGTGCTGCCACTCTTGCATGTGCGGCCACATCAGGCCAGGTGTACTGGTACGTGCAACAGTTGGCTGCTTAGGGTGGTCTCCGGTATGAAGGCGACCTTGGAGAAGTACTGTACCTGTTTGATCCATTTGATTGATTGATAATAGATATCTCAGGAGTCCCCCCCAACAATCATGTCTTCGTCCAAAAAAAAAATCTCTATCAACCCCACTCGTCTAGCCCGGAACTAGATTAGTCAGGCGATCTCTAATACCAGATCTGCCAGGCACGGCAGCAGAGCCGTGAAAGGATTGCACTGGGCCATCTCGATTGCGCGTTGCGGGAATATACTCCGTATGCCGGAGCCATCGACCTTTGCAGCTCTCTTGACTACATTGGTCAATCACAGCGCTTCTGATTCGACAGAAGTCGGTCGTGGTTAATAACATACCCAAACCGGAATGAGCCAGGAACACGAGCCCAAGGCCGGAAGAAAGTGCCGCTGGGCCCTTCCCTTATGTTGACAAGCAGCAAGCAACGTCTATTAGAGTAAATCATGTCATTGGGATAACTACATAATCTCGACGGACTATTCTTCTTTCGCCAGGCTCGAGGGGGGGCCGGCAAGTCAAGTCAAGTAGGTAGTAGCTATCAATAGAAGTTGAGGCGAGCCACACGAAAAAGCGCGTCTTTTGGCAGGAGAAGAGAAGGAGAGGGACAGAAAGCAGAAACTGACGGCCCGTCGGTGTAAACACAACAAGTCCCTAACCTAGCCGGCCAACCAGGTTGCTAGCTTCCAGCCTCCCACTTTCACATACTGCGACTACTGCTGCGACTTACTACAGCGACACGACACGGCGGCAGAGAAAGTAACACGGTAGATCGAAAAGGCAACCAGCGACGACATGTCTTGAGACGATCAAGGCCACCTCCCCGCATTGGAATACTCATTCTAAGCTGCCCAAAGTCCCTACCCCGCCGCCTCGACTCCCAAGATGCCGAGTCCAACTCGAGATTCCATCCCGACCCTGGCGCCGCATCTCGTCACTGAGATCAGCGCCCCACCATCACCGCGCACACATCGTGCGCTGCGCAAGCTGCAGTCTGCGCACAACCTGGGCGCCGCCGCGCGCTCCACGGCGCAAATCTCGCAACCATCGCTCATTTCCCAGCAGCGCCTGCTTCACCAGGAGCGCAATGTCTCCCCCACGCGCAGACAGGCCTCCACCAGGTCTCCGCAAAGAAACCGTGCCAACAGCGATGCAGCTTCGCCAGGAAACCTCCAACCCGCCATCTCGCTCAATCGAAAACGTTCGGCCTTGAGCAGGACCTCGGCCGCCGCGGATGGCATGTCGCTGGAACGACTCATACGCGATGGTCCCCCGGATGGAGACGTTAGGGGCGCATTGGAGAGTACGCGACTGAAGGTGCTGGATCAGGGCATCAAGGCCGATACCGACGGTATGGTAAGACTATTCTGGCCCGACTTGTTTTTCAATGGAGGATTCATCACGTTATACTAAACAAACACAAAAAAACAGTCTTCGGTCCGCATCTATGTCTGGCTGATACTTCTCGACGCCCCGGTTATGGGAACGGATGAGTATCTGTCGCTCATCCACCGCGGCGCCTCGCCCGCCTACTCCAAGATTCGCAACGATACCTTCCGAACATTGACTACCGATCCCCTCTTCCGCCGGCGCGTCAGCGAAGCCAGCCTGATTCGGCTGCTGAACGCCATCGCCTGGAAGATGCACGACTCCCGAGAGGTGCGACGGCCCACTAGCAGCCGCCAATCCCTGCCGGCCGCCGACAGCCGCCCCGGAAGCCGCCCCGGCAGTTCCCGCACCGACATCTCCACGACGTCGGCCTCGTCGCCGGCGGCGGGGGGCGCACCAGCCGCTCGCGTGCCCTGACTCTGACCGACAGCTCCGAGACCAGCGTGGCCGAGTACTCGTCGGGTACCTACGTGCAGGGCATGAACGTGCTGGCGGCCCCGTTCCTGTACGCGGCGCGCAGCGAGGCCGAGGCCTTCGTGGCCTTCGACCGCCTGCTCACCAAGGAGTGCCCCGCCTACATCCGCGGCGCCATGGTCGGCGTGCACAAGGGCCTCGCGCTCGTCGACAAGGTTCTCGCCATCGTCGACGCCCGCTTGCACATCTATCTTGTCTCCAAGGGCCTGTCGGCCGAGATCTACGCCTTTCCCTCGGTTCTCACGCTGTGCGCTTGCACGCCCCCTCTTCCCGAGGTTTTGCGACTCTGGGATTTCCTGTTCGCGTACGGGCCGCACCTTAATATACTGTGCATCGTCGCTCAGCTCATCATGATGCGGAACGAGCTGCTTGGTTCTAACAAGTAAGTAGCTGACTACGATGGATTGTTGTTGCCTGTCGACGCACACGACTTGTCGCGTACAGGTTATTATGATTTGGAAAATGCTAAAAAAGCTAACGCGTGGTATGCACAGCCCCAATAAGCTCTTACGGTCGTTTCCCTCTTTGCACGCAGACCAGATCAAGCGGACCGCGTTGGCCATCGTCAAGATGATCCCCGACGACATCTACGCTGAGATTGTGACCCACGCTCTATGAAGAGAGTCTCCAAGCGCAAGCTTGTGAGGCCTATGACTGATAACGAAAACAGAAACGAGGGCTCCGAGAAGGAAGGCTCGGCTCGTGCGATTGCGAGGCAGGGATGAGGGGCAAACCTATGGTGGCGGTTTATAGTGTACGATATTGTGGTTTGCATTGCCCGCCGGTTCGCGTTCATGAGAGGGTGGTTATGGCCCAAGGAGGTTTAAAGGGAGGGGACGCGATGATCACTAAATGACATGACGAGATTTATGTATGTACCATGACTGATTGATGAAAAAGAGGGGTGGGCAGGAACAACTGGGTACATATCAAATTCTCGAGCCATGCGTCTCCCTTGATATTATAATACATGTATGGGTAGTCCTCAATACGGATTGCTTTTTTTGTTCGCTATTGGAATAAAGGGATAGGGAACACTATTGTTTTGGAGTGAGACCTTATATGACAGAGGCCTCTTCTACCACCCCTCGAGGGACGGACTATTCAGACATCGCTAGGATAGTATCAGCACACCGAATTCCATCTGGCCCTCCCTCTCTCAGGGATATGCGGTTGCCATTGAGGGAACACTGTACGTGGTGGAGTGCTTTTGAGGCATATATCAGCATCGTCATAAATAGTCATTCAGCAGTGCTCATTATAATGTATCTTGTGTATCATCTATCTCTATCCGCCCTATTTTTTCTATATGCTGGTCTTCTTGATGCATGTCATAGTCTTCTGAACCGCAAACTTTCTATCGCAAAACGACACCCCGTTCTAGTAGTTTCCGACCAAACAGCAAAACTCGCATTTACTAGTACCGTTTAATACTGTCAAGCCATTCCCCCCACGAGCCGCAATGCGTCTGTCGACTGTTTTCGTTATGCAATCCGCCAGCGGCCTGGTGTTTGCCATGGAGAAATATTCGCCGCTGCCCAATGTCACGCTTCATCAGAGACAGGTGACGAGCTGCGAAGAAACCTATGGTGCAGGTGCGCAGTTCTGTGGTGGAGACAGCAGCAGATTCTGCTTCCAACCAAACCTTGGCCAGGTCCGTCCATCATTGAGGGAGCGCACTTGAGGAAGAGCCCATAACTGACATAAGACATAGACTTGCTGCCCTGACAATGGATACTGCGACAAGGGCTTCTATTGTGCTCCGGTGGCCAACTACTGCTGTGCCGAGGTGAGATAGGGTTCTCAGCGTCCGCTTTATGACCGAGTTGCTGACTTAGCGATTACCACAGGGCGAAGATCTGGAGACCTGTGCTCGCAATGCTGGCTTCGTACTTCCAGCTTCGTTGGCATGCTCGACGACGGGATTTGCCAGCGCCAGTTCAGCCGGCCTTATAGCGGTAACCTCATTCCCGCCGCAATCTCCAACTGATGCCCCTCCAAACTTTGGCATTGTACCCGCGACGGGCGTAGCAACTGAGCAGACATTAGGCGACCAGTCGACGACGCTCCCGGACATGACTGGAGACAGCGGTAGTACAGCACCCACCAGTACATCAGTTGATGCTGGTAACTCCGATGTGCCAAGCGCCACCACCGTCTTGAACGCCACCGACGCTCCGTACGTCCAAGTATCGGCTGCGGGAGGGCATGAGAAGTTCGGATTCGGAACTTTGGCTATAGTGTGGGTATCCATGGCTTCGGTTGCTCTCAGTGGTGTTCGAATTGCAGCCTAAGAATGTCCGCGGGATCCGTGATAACGCAGTTGCGATACCATAATATGAGCCGATTGGATAATAGCGAATTAATGGATCTTTATCTGTACCCATAGTACCTGAGCCCAAGCAGCTCGCAGCCGATGGTAGATATTCGTGTTTTCCATCTTTTATTGTTTTCGTCAGTAAGCCGGACATCCTTCCTGGGCACGACGGAAGGCACCGGCGAAGAATTCTTGCATCGCGACGTAGTGGTACAGAATACCACCGAGCACGGCAACGTGCCACAGGTTGTGGGCGTTTCCAAAATAGTCGAAAGCCCCAGGACACCAGCGTTCTGGGACCTTGCTTGCGTAGATGCAAGCGCCAAGGACATAGACGCAAAGAGACTTGACCAAGTTGGAACCAGTATAGAACTCCCAGGCCCATTCTGGCCCTCTGGTGAGAATGATTTGGAATACCGGTAAAAAGCCAGTCGCACCAAGTCCAACAAAGAAACCGACGCGCAACCACGCCATGTCGGATCTGTTGAAGAAGGGGTGCCAGGGCATGGCAACACCTAAAATCCCAAGAGCGCCGGTAGCCACAATATATGTCCAGCGACTGATCGGTTCACAGTAAAAGGCCGTATACTCGGTTGTCATGATCGATGCGGCGATCAGTAGGCAATGCCTGTATAATCGACACATGCGAATCGTTCGAGTAATGTTTGGTCGGCAACGCAGTTCATGGTATGCCATATCGTACTGCAGACAAGACACTTGCAAGCCGCAAAAAAAGAAGAGCGCCGCGATGAAAACATCGGTATTGGAGCTGAGGGAGAAGTTGGGCGATGTTGGGTAGAAGTAAAAGGCTATAGCTAGGACCAAGATGAGGCCTAACGCATGAGTCCAGATGTTGACGCTCTCGTTGGAAAAGTTGAACACGGAGCGAACACATCCCAACTTGGTTTCGCTGAAGCGATATCCCTTCAGAATGTGGGGGTTGACTCTCCAGGGAACGGGGAGTTCTTCGTATTTCAGGAGACCATGCCTTGCGCGAGCAACGGCATGTTGCACATGTTCTTCGACGGATTCGGCGGCACGCTTTGCTCTTTCAATGCCTTCGTCCACCACGCCTCGGGCACGCTCGAGCCCCTCGTCGACAACACGACGCCCTTCGTCCATCAGACTGCCTGCGGCCCCGGCGGCGTTAGCCAGCCCCTTGTCCCGAAACTTCAGCGCGCGTGTTTCGTAATCGGTGAGCATGGTGTCCATCAGTTCGATGCCGACTTTGGCTTTTTCATTGACCGACTCCGCTGCTACCAATGCTTCGTGGTATCTGGCATCTAAAGTCTCGACCATCACTTGCAACCTCTTCCGGCCTGCGCCAATCACCTCTTCCGAGACCTGCGAGCATCTTGCGCGTACTGTCTGTAGAGTCGCATAGGCTCTGGATATGCCTCCGTCGAATGTGCCCTCTCCAAAACTCTCCAGATATTCTAAACGTCTTTCTAATTCCGATAGGAACAAGTCGACCTAGTCAAAATCAGCGTTGGGGCGCTCTTGTACTAAGCGGGTCCACAAACCTTGAGTAGCAGCCCCTCCTCGCCGTCCATGATGTGGTTGACTATGGATTTGCGCCTCGGGATGAAGAACGAATGCCGTCTACGTTGGCGCGGCGTAATTTCTCCAGAGGGAAGAGCGGAAGACGTAGCTTCGGTTGGGTCCTCAGAAGCGCCTAAAGCGAAGGGCGAGGTGCACGCCATGTCGGTGGGGGATGTGAGATGCAGATCGAGATGTACAGGAGATGGGGTGCAGCGGTCTTTCTTATGTACCGAAGAGCCAAGGCGGAACAACTGTCCGTCACTGACGCGGGCACACAAGCCTAATGAAGAGTGAGGATGCGGAGTTTGTACGTCAAGCGTTTGTGCCGTAGTGCCGTTAGCAGTTGGATTCGTGCCGGGGAATTTGTGCCGGTCAGTGGCGTCTTGTATGCAACGGTGACCTGGTGCGGCTACCGACGACCAATAGATGAGACTGATGAGCCGGAGTATTCTCGACTGCCAAGGGGTGCTGAGCTAGGTATTGTGATGTTGCAAAAGGATTGCAGGAGAGAGAGAAAAGGAAAAGATAAAAGCAATCATCGCCCTGATTCACATGCATAAGTAGGGCAAGGCAAATAATAACAAACCCAAGCACCACCTGCTGGGTAAGAGAGGGCCAATTGGTCGGCGGGGGCGAACTATCTCAGGCATCTTAGTGGGGTCTCGGAGGTGTCGGATTCATTCAAAGATTTGGTGGTTCAAACTCAACAAAATCAATGCGGTCAGCGCCATGTTCTTTTTGCTGCAGCAACGCCGAGTTCACAGATACCTGAGCTGCGGAATGGGCAACTTTGGAAGCATTCAGGTACATGTAGTTATTTCAAATATTGTCACTATGTACCTAGGGGTTGTCAGTTCGGACGTCGTAGAAGCCTCGAGCTAAGCTTCCACTTCGTTCGGAATAAGAAACAAGTCCAAAAGCCGGAGGGGCAAATGTCAGCTCTTCGCTGGCAGTGATGTCCAATGAGACCCACTGGCCCTTGACCCCAACTGCGCTTTTGGGAAGTACCCCGGTCTATCAATCAGCCAGGCAGGGCCAATCAGCTACCGGTTTCTCTCCCCACATGAAAAAGTGAAGCTTACCTAAGTCCCTACCTACAGTAAACCAACCGAATCACTCCGTGCGTCCAACGTTCAGCTTGACGCCAGCATCTGCATCGACACATTATTTTGGTGTTTGGGTTTCACCTGAGTGAAGAGGAAAGTCCGTCATCGCTTCCCAACTCGGACTGGATGTCGACTTCGATAGTGACCGCCTGAAGCTCAATCTCGCGGGAGTCTCAGCCAGGAACATCATACATTCAATCCGGGCACACGACCGTCACCGTCCCTTCTTCCTTGTTCGACTCTACACGAACAGAATCCCATCTTACAAACCACACACACTGGCGCCATGTCAACCGCCGATATGGTAACAGATCACAATTTGGTGTCGGTCCTAGACGCGTCGCGCGACGCGCGCCAGCAAGCACTCGCCCTAGTCGACCAAATCTCAACTATTGGACCACTCGAGAATGCCTCTGCCGCAGACCAGGCCGAAGTCTCGAGGCAACAGAAACTGCTTATCACCAACCTCGCCCGGCTTCGGGGTTTACACCGCTCTGCGCAATTTCGAGGCCGGCACGTCAAGCAAGAAACGGCCGGCGCGCGTCAGGAAGTCGATCGCCTGCATCTCCAGCTACAGAATTTATACTACGAACAGCGGCATTTGCAAGGGGAAATCGCGGCTTGCGAGTCGTATGAGTCAGTAGTTACCAAAGTCTCTACTCTAGTTCACCATTCGTCAAGTGCGACGTCAAGCGACAACCCACCACCTGGCAGAGTTGCCTATACCCTTGACGCTATACAGCTTACGCATGAGCTAATAATGTTGCACAATAGCCACACTTACCAGCAGTTACCACTGATACCTGTTGACGAGTTTCTCGCAGCTAAGCCGGAGCATGCGGACGATGACGAAAATGCTTTGATGATTGCCCGGATCGAGCATGAACGCATCGAGCGTGAGACTCTAGAGCAGAAGCGTATGGAGCTCCTGAAGCGGAAACAAAAGCTCATCGCCGACAACAAGAAGCGCAAGGATGATCTTGCCAACCTAGACAAGGAGCTTGAGAAGTTCATCGACGTGCGTGCCCAACAGATGACCACCAGCTTGGTGTGTACTTACACTTACAATATCTGCAGGCCGCGAAACCCATTCAGAAACTCTTCGAGAAGAACATCTCATCATGAGTACTTTGTTCTCACGAATCGTACGAACGAAAGCATTTGCCGGTACTCTGCGATTTACATAGTGCGGAGTCCATCGAGGAATCTTGGGCTAGAATATCCTCGTACAACCATAAGCTACCGCACTCACGATTGCGATAAGAATCATCTAAATGCTTGGCAGAACGCGAAATTGGACACTGGGTAGCAGAGCACGCTCTTGGCCCGAGTTTCGGGTGAAACTCGTTATCTTGTGCTACTATAGCACTCGAATACAAGAACCAGGGATCCCGCTGGAATCCACTTATAAGGGCAGGCACACCTCGCTTTGTGTTTGTATTGTGAGTATGCCTTTCTCCCCGGAGGGTGGAGGAGACGGCCTTTCCACGCTTCCCACCAACCAACTCGATCATAACTGAAGTGACCAAGGGGGTTTGTTGGTTGCAAGCTCAATGATTTCAGACTGAGGGTTTCGGAGATGGACGAGTACCGAAACGGCATTTTGGCCTTTGTCCGTCACATAGTGAGCATTTCTGGCCGGAGACAAGGCACCGGATCACTTGACATACAGCCAAGGATTGAGGATCCCGGGGGCTGCATGACTAACGATAATCGAACTCGACTGGACTCTCGCTAGAGTCTTGAATGGTCGGTGTGCATCCAGTGAGGGGCGATAAGATATTGGCAGCTGATGATCCGATAGTGATTAAGCAAGGGAATGGAAATACAGGAATGACATCAGGGCAGTAGTCACTCAAGTGGATGATGTCCTTGAGGCGATCCTTAATCCCACCAGCGTATCTGACGGCTGGCGCAAGGCATAGGGCAACGCCACATGTTCATCACGTGGACTGATCCGAGGTGGTCTTAGATCACTTTTATCCATTGATTTCGTCTCGTCTAGCAGCCAAGGACTCCATGCCGTAAGCCCTACTGAATCGATCTTATCAAGCGGTATCGAATGATCCAACCACGTGCTAAACAAAGCCTCTGAGGTTCGAGGAGCCTCTAGAATCGTCGTCGTACCTAACTCTAAACGGGAATAGGGCCTGTGGAGAGTCTTGAGACTGCATACTGCTCCCAACCACGACTATGACTCTGCGTAGACGCAACCGCTTGCCGGCACTTTGTCGCGATCAGGACCGGGGACGTGCAACGAGCAATGCGCAATCTCGGACGCAACGATTTTGTTTCATGCCAGAGAATTGCTAGAGATTCCAGACGAAGCACAACTCTTGAATTGGATACATAGCTCTTTGCCGGATTCGGGCAAGCCGTTAGAAAGACACTTACAAGTACATACTATAAGGTGGTGGTCCGGGCCCCAACACGACCGACCCTGGGATACGACTTTAGACTGGCCATGGCCGTCCGCCTCGCGCGCGCGCCGGGACGCATTGTCGGGAGGTAATGTCGAGCTGCGATTGAATCTCCGTAGTGTCGCTCTAGTCTTCTGATCTAGTCCAGCCTCGGGCGACGAGGAGAGGCCAGCCAGAGGACCTAGACACTTTCGGGGAAATGAAGGATTGTCGGCGTGTTACCGAAAAATACAATTAGCTCTGATGTTTTCTCTCTACCGTTTGATTAGACCCATCAAACTTGCAGCCGAGGGAATTTCTGGGCGAATCAGAGCGGGGGATTAAGCACGATGGCGGATCGAATTTGGGGAGATGAAATTAGCTTGCACAGCTCGTGGGCCGCGGGCATGCTGCAAACTGGGGTAACGAAGGGGTGGAATGTTTTCCTGTTATTTTATTTTCTTTGCCCTCTCACCTCTGCTGCCCTCTCGTTTGTCGGTCTCCCGATAGCGATAGGCAAGTGCAAATCTTAAAGACAATCTGAATGGTTTCGTCTGTGACCGCGCCGTCTCCCTTGCTTATTAACTTTTAGTACATATCACGCAAGGAAGCTTGGGTATTTCCCCTTCTCCTTTTCCTATGTTCCCCTGCCTGTTTGAATCTGGTAACGTTGGCTGCCTCTTTTTGGTCGTGTGACGTGACAGGAATCAAACTATACCCGCAGCGTCTCTGACACACTGAGACCATTGGCTATAGCGCACGCAACACTGCAGATCCTCCCTCCTTCAACATGAGTAGTGTCACTAAGTCAAGGCAGACTGGCAGACGCATTATTTTTGGACGAGGATAGAGTCGCAGAAATCCTTCAAGCCTTCCATATAGGCAGCCGTTTAGTAGAGTGGATACTTCTATTTTTTAGCCTTTTAGCTGTATGCAATGGAATACATACTACTGGGTCTCGCGACGTTGAGTCCTCTCGAATATACTCCGTAACATCGAAAGAGTTGGAGTGTCGCAAGGCAACCCCTAAAAATACCACATACCTTGCAAGGGTATCTCTCCACAGGGTTGGGCACTGCTCGCAACGAGGCTCTTTTCGTCCACGGCGTCTCTACCTCTATCCACTGTATTTGTATAGTCACAGATGCCACCCCTATGATAATGCAATTATCGGGTGGGATTGACCATTACGCGCGGACAGGCAACGAAGTTCGGGACCTCGCAGATACTGATGGGCACAACGCAGGTCTTGTGCTCCAGTAGGCCGCGTTATCGAATATATAGCTTCGCGCAAACCCGAGGTTCGAGATGTACGCCAGTGTCAAGTCCACGACTATTTGCCATACCAACTTGAGCTTCTGACGACAACACGAAGACGAAGCCCAACGACAGTCATCAGTGAGAGGGGATGATGACTGGTTCAAAACCCCAGGTGGCTAAGCACGCGCAAAGCCACCCCGAGAAGCTTGGCCGCTTGGCTTACGTCGGTCTGCTTGGACTTGTCGAGTTACATGCATGGGTGATGTCGAACTGCAGTAGCGAGATCCCAATCCCATTAAAAGGAGCAATACATACAGTGCATAGTCCCCACAGGGCCCTAGTGGGCTTTGGGTGGGTGTGCTGACAGGCAAGTCATGTACATAGTGCAAGCTGACCCTGTGGGAATTCCTATATACTGTATTAATTGTCCACTATGCGACACGGTGAAGGACGGCAGATCAATAGATATGTAGGTATCGGCTATAGTAAACATTTTGATCGCCAAGCAGACATACTACTATAGATTTATTAGTCATGCTAGCTTCCACTAGATGCTATCCAAAGATGCAGTTTCATGGGAGCTATAGAATCCCGTGATAAGCGTACTCAGTGACTCCGAGTACTCTGGCTTGGTGGTAATGCCGTGTGTGGAATAGGAACCTTAAGGACGGTGAACATTCCGCGCATTAGCTGCACCGCAATAGGAGGTATGCTTTGAGGAAGTCTCACGGCCGCCGCCGCGGAACGGAAACACAGTCGAGAGCTAAGATTCCTGGCTAAAACAACCGGCAGGCTTAAGCGTAGGTAGAAGATGAGATGAAGGGGACGGCATGCTTGCAGGATGGACGGATCCCTTTTCTTAATACCAAAACAGACCACAAGCCTGAAATCATGATGGTTTATTAATTCGAGAATAGGGCATACACACAGTAATGTTATGTACATAGGTACCCCCACTTGGCCCAAACGGCCTTATTACTGCTATTTTAATGTCCGCTTGCATTGCATGCAGTTTGAGAATATTGTATGTACATGACATGACAGTGAACTGTGGGCTGGCCTAGAATTGAGCAATGAAACATGCGGGCCAACCTGCACATGCGTGCATGCATTCTCACTCCATTGTCACAGCCAGACAGCCCTCCTTTTCACACCTTACAAGAAACGAGTAGAGGGAACACAGGAGGAGGAGCAGGAGCGGGCAGGCATTATCGCGCAGTCTGCCAGTACTAGCATCGCATCACCCGACGGCCCGCAGCCGACAGGCCCCCAAGCACACATGGATGAGACTACCGGAAGGATTCTCGCGTTGTAACAATGACGGCAGAACGCCGTCTGAGAACACCTGATAGGACCAGTACCGTGCACCAATATGGCAAGATGAACAGCAAACCGGGCGCCGAGGAGGAATAGACAAGTGTCAGAGTCTGGTCAGAGAATGTCGACGCGACAAATACGGTGTGGCTTTGGCATCATCTGGGGTGGCTGCCTCAGATGATCAGCATAGGCGATCACTAACCTTACTTACTACTGTTAGTGGTGCTGAGCCCCCTACCGGCTCGCTTCAAAATAGAAGTCGCTTGCATATATGGCTTGCTGTTAGGTGGCTCATCCCTCCCTACACGCGAGCTTGCAAGGGGCATAGCCCAAGGACACTTGTCTGTCTATCTTGCATCCTAAGCTGGGCCTACTTTACGGCTCTCGTCAGCAAAGAACAAGCTACAGCAAGCTACCTTACTAGCTAGCTCCTTTCCTTCAATGGCATTGCTCTGGTTGCCGCACTTCGCGTACGTAATTGAGGCTATACGATTCCTTTGAATGACCAGTCGGTGATGAGGTATGATCCCGCCTGCATACCACACAGCTGTACGGATATCGAGGCACCCTATCAGCTGTGGTTGGGGCCGACAACGTCATACCGGCGCGTCAGCATACCGTAACCGAGCTGCTAGCAAGCCAGTCAACCAGCAACGTCGCGGAATCTGTAACCGCGGGGGAGGGGGCCATGTATGAAGTTGGGTCTGGTATCATAGTATCAGTTCACCAGATGCAGCAGCACACACACAGCTGCCGCATTTTCTGCCAGGAAACGAGCTTTGGTCGCTCGACATGAGTTGCATGATTGGCTGTCGTCGCAAGGAGGGCTCGTTCAGTCAATCCATCCATCTGCAGTCGCCAAACGACCGACCGCGGATCCCGAAAACGACGAAACTTTATTGGGGAATGTTCTTGTAGTGGTATGATACCAGCTCCTGCTCCTGCGCCCGCGCCTGCGCCTGCTCCTGTTCTCGTTGCCGTAAACACTCTTCCTACGATTCCAGTCGGCTTGGCCCCAAACAAAAAGATGGGATAAGTCAGTCTGCAGCAGGCAGGCTAAGGTTGGTTTTAGGGGGACGTCAATGACTGACAGAAAACAAAACAGACTGGCAACTGGGCTCGTTCGCCCCCATGTTCCAGTTCAAACCTAGAACGCTGAAGTACTGAATGCTAGCATAAACATGCCTGATTGCTGCTGCATCCAGCGAGTGCCTGATGCTAATACAGTGTGTGCATACTGTAAAGTGCTATTTATTTAGTGTTTTAGTGAGATAGCACCCCCCTACCACCACCAAGCGGCTGTGGCACGCTAAAGAAATAAGCCAACACCACTCCTCAACATTCCAGTTCACTCAATGCCATCCGTAGCTGCAAGCAAGCAGCAGCAGCAGCGAGGCAACATATTACCTGTACTTGCCGACCGCATGGCTCTGAAAATGGCAGCAAAGCAGAAATAGTCCACTTCATCCTCCAGTCCATGAATCGTCTCCAGGGTGTCCCCTTTTCATCGCTTCCGTGCGGCTTCAATTACCAGTACGACAGACCGACCAACATAGCTACCCCTGGGCGCGTGAGCGGAAAAAAAAGGAAGGGAAAAAAAGGACCTGGTCTCCAGGTTGTTCTTGATTCCCGTAATAATTATCCCCTTTTGGGCACCCGTTCTTATCCTCTACATATTTCAATTTCCCTGTGCCCCCTGCTACGTTCCTAGCAGTGGAACCGGTAAGAACATTGATTGAAAGCAGAGTTACTCTCCACGACGGTACCTGCCAGTCAGCCCCCCCAATTTTAATTATTGGCCTACTTGCCTGCCTACCTACCGCGTGCTGCTACCTTGGCCAATACCCGCGACAGAGGAAAAGGAATTGAAGAATTAACTTCGATTCGCGTGTCAACCTGGAACTTCCAGATTTCCACATCCATCGGCCTATATCCAGAAAGGGAATACACCGCGATAGAACGAGAGAGAGAGAGAGAGAGAGAGAGGAGGTCGGAACCGAGTACGCCTCGATATCCGTCAACTCATCTGCAGCATCCGACCGACAGACGCCCGCAGCGAAAAGCAGTTGAGCAGCGAACGCAACCGACTCCGCCGCCCGCTCCAGCCCAGACAAAAAATAGCCTGTACAAATATCCCACATCTCCTACCAAACTAGCCTGGCCAGCCTGGGTCCTGCGCCCCGATTTGCTGCGTACTAAGAGCGAGTACATGCCCACCCTCTAGCCGCACTGGGCTTGATCTGGATCTTGAACTGGGGCGCTCCCTCGAGCAGTCGGTTTGTACCCTACGAAACGGCGAAATACCACCCCTACCTCACATTCAACCCACACCTTGTTTCCTCCCCGTCCCTATCATTTCCCGTACCAACTGCTCGATTTACTACGCTCTCTCCCCTCCACATTCCATTTCTTTTTTCTCTCTCTCTATCTCCCGCTACTGCCTGTACTGTCTGTACTAGACCGTAGGTATCAAGACGCCGGCTTCCTCCTCCTGTGTGGTCTCTTCCGCTCCTTTTACCCATTCCCTTGACCTACACCACAGCTTGTCGCGCGTCTAGCCTACCTCCCTCGCAACCCCTTCTGCCCGAAACGCACATCGCCAACAACACATCTTGCCCGCCATGACTCTTTTCGGCTGGTGCACGCGGCGTGCAGGAGGGCTGGCTATGATAGCTACCATCGCTCTGAGCTACTGGGTCATCACGAGAGAAGCGGCCACGCCAGGGTTTGGCTACATCAAATACTGGCAGACGAGTTCACTGGGCATTGCCGGCTCTTCTGTAACCTCTGCTGCAACTGACGCAGCCACTGGCACCACCGGAGCCGGAATATGGACGACCATCTTCGCCTACTACTGCCTCTTCATCCACATACTTGTCACCTGCTTCCCGATCCGCTCCTGCTGGTCGATTTTCGATCTCACCCGCAGCTTGAAGAAAATGGCGCGCAGCAAGGCTCTTCGGGACATCAAGATGTCTCACCATCGACGACGAGGCTCTTCCACTTCGCTTTCTAGCTCTGAGACGTTGACCTCTTCCCGAGATGGATCGGCATTTTCCTCTAGTACCAGCAGCGAAGCTGGCGATTTCGAACTCGATATGTACACAGATGGCGATGCTATCAATACCGATAACGTTATTCACGCAATTGTTATCCCCAATTACAAGGAAGAAGTCGACATTCTAAGGGAAACATTGGAAGTCCTCGCCTCTCACCCTCAGGCGCGATACACGTACGATGTAAGTTTTATCTTCCAGCTTGTTTCGCGTACCGCTGCACTGGCTCGCTCGCCAATGGCAACGACGATCAATCGATCGTCAACGCCATCTACGAGATTGACGCCGGGATGGAGGATGATCAATTGAAGTAGTTCTGGGTGTTTGAGTGCCAGTTTGGACGGAATCGTCATGAACCCCTGTGGATATTGCTGACACATGTACTATAGGTCTACCTCGGTATGGAACAGCGCGAGCACAACGTCGAGCTCAAGGCTATGAACCTGATTCAAGAATTCGCCAAGAAGTTCCGCTCCATCGACTTCACGCTGCACCCTTCTGACATCCCTGGTGAATCTCCTGGAAAGGGTAGCAACATGGCATGGGCCGCACGGAAACTCAGTGAAAAGTACCCCTTGGCTATGCGCAAGGATGTCATTGTGACTGGAATTGATGGTAAGACCACTAAAGGCAAAATCCTGTTTTGTGAAAGGAGGAGCAACAACTAATACAGCATGATAATTTAGCCGATAGCCATTTGGCTTCCAACTATTTTGCTCTGCTCACGAGCATGCACTTGTCGCACCCGGAAACCGCCACCACGACCTTATACGCTGCCCCCATTATTTTCGACCGTAACGCCCATAACATCCCCGCCGTCGTCCGTGTTGGTGACATCCTCTGGGCCGGTGCCGGTATGTCTGGTCTGTACAGCGGTTCAACAATTGCTCCGCCTACTTCTGTCTACTCTGTGCCGCTTCAGCTGGTCGATCGTGTAGGTGGTTGGGATAGTGACGCTGAGGCTATCGGCGAAGACCTGCATATGTATCTGAAGTGCTTTTTTGCGCTGAATGGCAATCTGACCGTCCGAACCGTGCTCAGCCCGGTGAGCCAAACTAATGTCAAGGGCGACGGCGGCGAGGGTGTTGGCGGAGTGTACAACGACGTGAAGGCGCGATACAAGCAGGCCCTCCGACACATGTGGGGTGCTCTCGATTCTGGCTATGCCATTCGCAAGTTTGCGGAAGTGTGGCAGGAGAGGAAGCACACTTCAAGAGCTTTCCGCCCCCTTCACATGACCATGAACGATCCTTCTGATGATTATATCCCCCAAATCGATGGCCTGAGCCCCGAACAGACCGTCGAGAGCGGTATCTTCTCGGACGTCACCACGGATACGCTGAAGGATCCCAACTGGGAGCGCATGCTCTACCTGGCCCATCGCATGTTCGAAGCTCATTTCCTACCTGTGCAGATGACAATTTTGGTCATCGCATCCACGCTATACGTCTGGGTTACGGAAGGAAACTCTGATCCTCACTCACTAGCATGGATCTTCGATGTCTGCAACGTGCTGCGTACCCTTGGTTTCATGGAAGTCGCCTTGAATCTCTTCCTATACGAAAGGTTCCACCGAGCAAACGTCGCCAACCGCGAACGCGAGATGACTGAGGCTGGCATCGCTAAGGGCATGTGCTTCTCGCATCGCAAAGTCAGCAAGAACTTTGTTGACTACATCATGGTTCCGCTGGTTGCGCCGCTATACGGCGCTATTCCCGGCGCCCAGGCACAAATCTGCCACTTTTGGACACAGAGCCTGGTCTACACCGTGAGCAAGAAGGTAACGAGGCAAAGAGCCAAATCGTTATCAGCCTCTGCCATGGTATAGCGGGTCTGTTCGTTTGTGTACGTTTTGGGTTTGGGTGTATTTCTTGTATAGGTCAATTTCAGGCAGAGAACTGTGACCTGGCTTTTTGTTGTTTTCTTTTCTTTGTTCGATTCGCTGCACACCATTTGAAGACCGATCCCGGCGACGTTTAACTCGACCTTTATCGACAACGGCTCCGAGAAGCATGTAAATAGAGGACATGATGTTGATATGCATGGCACGGCATCGGCATTGGCATTCTAGATATGGGGGGTAAACTTATCTGGGCCCTACGGAGTTCTCGGAGCAATTTGCAGGAAAATGATGACTTCACATCAATCCTGCCGGCATTCGTTTATACGGCAAGAAGGGAGCGCGGCGCCATTGGCGACACAATCGCGGAATCCATGTGCAACGAGCTGTATCGACTCGACGCAAGCATGTGTCCACGCGGGCAAGGGGGCTAGCCCGGCAGAGTTCGAAGAGGTCGTCACGCTCTCGAATGGGCAAGCACGTCATCGTCTTCGAAACTAGCCCTATAATATCTAATACTTGTATAAGAGCAGGAATGCGACGGACAACACTGTTGGTGGAGGCAGTATCTGGACAGGTCCATTGATTATAATGGAGGGCCTCCCGACAAGTAGCGGAACTGAGGGTTGATCAAGCAAAACCCAGCTGTACAAAGATAGAGAATATCTTGTATCGTTCGAGAACTCGATCTTAGGCAGCCTTTGTGTACATATGCTAAGCTCGTCTCGAGACGAATCGATAAGACATGATCAATGAAAGAAACATGTCCGATATTCCAAAACCTCGCATCTGAAATGCAACGTCTTAAAAAAGGACTCACCACTTTTGTTTAGGCTTGGTGTTTTCTTCGAAATGCCGGTGTCCTCGGAGAACTTGATGATGGTAGCATAACATGTGATACCTATATGTACCGTCCAAGTCCGAAGCTCGACGGGGTTATAACCTAATAACAGCCAATCATCTAACACCGTTAGCGGACCCACCCCAGCATCGCACTTAACACCGGACCCAACCGGTTATATGAGGACGGCGGCGCGAAGTTTATGTATCCGTGGGATCGTGGTGCCGCGTGTCCGCCGGATGCTAAGAGTTGTCGAATTGGGTGGTCGCTAGTCTCGAGGTGGGTATAAAGTCAATCTCATCTGCTTCAAGTACGATTATAGACAAACGTATCGCATCCAGCCTGCTCATACTACCTGTGCAAGCCATCCCTCACCTTCCCCTTTAAATCCAACTTCCATACCAGCTCTTGCGAGCATATCTGATCGACCATGGGCAAGAACAACGTGGTTCGCATTGGCATCTTCATACCTACCGAATGCCAGCTCCTAGAGCGTCGCATGTGTTGATATATTCGGCACAATATCGCACGAGTACATGTCGCTGGTTGCCGGCCTCGTCCCCCAGGCCGTCATCGACCTCGCGCCCTCGGTGCAAATCTCGTATATCCGGGGGTCCTTCTCCTGCTCCTGCTACTGCTACTGCTGATACGAAGTTCACGGCCTCCTCGGGTCAGGCCGCCGCCGCCAACAACAACATGATCCCCCTCACGTCGGGCATGAGCATCCCGCGCACGCACCACTACTCCGAAGCGGCCGTGGGGCCCGGGAAGCTCGACATCGTGCTGGTGCCGGGGCCGGACCCAAGCACGACGTTCGAGGCCGGCGCGGTCGCGTGGCTGCGGCGCCAGGGCGAGGTCGAGACTACGGACATCCTGTCTGTTTGCACGGGGATACTCCTCTGCGGCGAGGCGGGGCTGCTCAAGGGCAGGACGGCGTGCGGGCCGCGCGGGCTGCAGGACAAGATTCGCGACATGTTCGGCCCCGATGTCGTCTTGAAGGGTACGGAGCTTCGGTGGGTCCAGGACGGGCGATTTTGGTCGAGTGGTGAGTCGTCACATCTTTCATTCATTACTATTTCCTCTGGTTGTCGCTCTACCGCAAGTCCAAACCGAAGGAGACAAAAACAAAGAGAGAGAAAATAGCCAGGCAAAATTTGAGAAGAAATGCTCCGGTCTACCTTTATGTAATGGCAGTCCAGAGTTGTTGGGTCATATGCAATGGTGCCAGGCTAGTGCCCGAGCCTTCCGAGATATCAGACACTGAGCTTTTTTTTTTTCCCTTGCCCCCCATTTGTTCACGAGCGTGATTTCCTCAATGGACCAGCGGAAAAGCTCGGTTGGCGGGTGATGTCCTCGCATTCGGACAGCAGCTGACATGCCGGTCGACTTCTTGTGCAATGTAGGTGGCGTGACCAATGGAAACGATCTCGTGGCGGCTTACGCCCGGCAGTCCAAGCACTTCCCGAGGCCGGTCGTCGAGGTGGTTCTCGCCATGACGGATACCGGCGATCGAGCGCAGAAGTACAGTCAAGGGCAGACGAGTTTTGTCCTGGGCATGATACGGAACGTACTGGGTGCGGTCTTCTTGGGCTTCTGGCGTCGGAAGTAATAAGGAAGAGAGATTGTGTGTGAGAGAGAATGAAGGATAGAGGGTTGAGGTGATAGCAAAGTTGGGGAAGTAAATGCGGTGTAAGCTTGCTGTGTGAGCTGACGGCCAGCGATATAGCGTGATCTGGGTGCTTATGTACATGTATTCAATGCTACGATCATGGACCGTTCGCGTCCCGCTTCCCGCGATTTGGATGACGAATAGATTCACGATCAAAGATGTGGTGGATTGTTGGTGGCGTGACCTATAGCATTAGTTGCCTGACTCCTCACTAACGTACAAGCCAGCCAGCCCACCTTGATAAACCACTATAAAAGGAAAGCAGTCTACTACGTTGTGATGAAGAATGCTTCAGTTGATCAAGTTACACGAGAACATCTCAGTATATTCGGGTAGCAAGAGCTGCGCGTCTCGTCAATCCCTTCTTCTCCGTTCTCGCCGGCCCTCAGCCCAAGACTGTTTGGGCTCTGCTTGCTTCCAGGGTAGAAGGTCGTCGGGTATCTGCAAAATAAGACCGAACTCGACCACAGCAAGCAGCCGTGAGTTTCAACGGTTCGTCAACGTGCCCAGAGACCAAGCAATTGATTCGAATTGCCAGCCAACCATGCCATTGCCAGATATCAATGCACTCACAGCAACTGTTTTCTACAGGTAGGTACGGATACGTAGGCATGTAATGTTTGAAGATAACTGGTGGGCGTTAGACACGACTAAGAACTCTGATCATTTCAATGGGGCAGGTCAGGTCAGGTCAGATCAGATCAACATCAACTGGCCAATCGGGGATAATACCCAGCAAGAACCGCAGTAAACCGCAGTATTGTATCATTCTTTAAATCTACCCGTCAAATAAAAGGTTTAGACAATGCGAAGATCGGAATAGGTTAATGCTAAGAAGCATACATGTAGCTACCAGCGTCTCTGGTCCTCGCCTACCTAATAGTCTGGAGGGGTTCATATAGAACTTGGGACCCAAGGTTGTATAGTATTTAGTACATATGGCGGTGAGCGGCACTCATGATCAACAAAGGCTTTCACTGGTGTCTGGATACCTACATACTTGAATACTGTATAACAGAGCTCTGGCAATTTCTGTATGTACGTGTGAGGAAACTTCAGTATTTGTGGCATTGCTTGAGTCAGGTAGGTCTGTCAATCTTGTACACCACACCCGCGTTTGATACTCTGGAGCAATGTACAATACGTGAAGTAAGGACTTGATTGATGTCAGTCAGGTCCCTGGAAAATGTTTAGTTTGTCCCGGGTGGGCGCCTGAGGTGCCCGGGCAACCAGCTTTTTCTTGTCCTACCCGTCCCATAAAAGGCCCATTTAGCGGGAAGGCGGGCTTATCAGTTGCTAGAGTGGAGTCGGGAGCCGGCCTTATCGAAAAAAGTTTCTATTTGGCAAGCCTCGAACAGTACCAAAAATTCGACGAATGCTTCATCATACCCTCTTCTCCGTCCCATTGAACATCCTTCTTTTTCCCCTTCTTCTTCCTCCCCTCCCCCATTGAGACAGGATTCAATTCGACAAGACCATTCGCTTAAATCTTGCTCTTACGCATTTACCCAATCATTTAGTAACTGCGCTCTCACACGCTCTCACCACAATGTCTGGAATGAAGACTGTCGCCCTCTATGGCCTGGAGGTCCCTCCGGGAAGCATCTTGATTCCCGCCATGATGGAGGATAGCTTCCCTGATGCTTCTGTAAGTCTAATAATGCTACTCATTCCCTAACCATTCCTACCCAATAATCGCGCTTGCGCCCGCTTGCGGTCGTATGCAATCGAACGATCCAGTCGACTAACATGACAACTAGTTCCGCATTACCATGGCTGCGCTCGACCCCACGGAAGAGCCTGAGGCTGACGAGGATGGAAAAATCCCCTCCATCCCCCGCTCCACCTTAAAGATCGTTCGCCAGAGGTACCCCGACATGGACAACGAGGTTGATGATGAGTACCTTGAGTCGCTCGTACGTGGCGGTTCCGATGATGATGAGGAGGACTCCGACGAGGAGGAAGAGGTCAACGGCGGCCCCAGCGACCCTTCCAAGTCCAAGAAGGCCAAGCAGGCTGCTGCCCTCAAGAAACTCATTGCGGCGGCACAGGAAGAATCCGATGAGGAGATGGCCGATGCCAAGACAAACGGCAAGGCCAAGAAGGGCAAGCAGCCCGCCACCTCGGATGACGAGGATGACGATGAGGATGATGAGGATGACGAGGATCTCGATTGGAGGAGAACGTCATCTGCACTCTTGACACCGAGCGCGTAAGCCATGAAGTATACCTACGGCCCCTGAATGAACGTGTTCCTGACCATCAATAGAACTACCAACAACCTCTGGACATCACCATCAGCCCGGAGGAGAAGGTCTTCTTCATCGTCCAGGGTACCCACACGGTTCACCTCACCGGTAACTACATCGTCGATGCTGATGATTTTGACTCGGATGAGGAGGATGAGGAAGATGACGAGTACGACGACTTCCCCGATGAGCTTGAGGCCATGTACGGCGAGGGCTCCGACGAGTCAGAGGATGACGAGCTCGATGGTCTTGAGGACCCCCGCGTCATGGAGATCGATGACGAGGAGGAGGCTCCCAAGCTGGTCGCCGCTGATTCCAAGAAGGGAAAGAAGCGCGCTGCTGATGAGGAGGCCGAGACGCTCGATTCTCTGATTGCCAAGTCGGATGCGAAGCTCAGCAAGAAGCAGCAGAAGAAGCTGAAGAACAACAAGGGCGATGCCGTCGAGGTCGAGGACAAGGCCGCCAAGGAGTCTCCCAAGGACGCTAAGAAGGTGCAGTTCGCCAAGAACCTCGAGCAGGGTCCTACCGGTCCCGCTGCCGAGAAGGAGAAGGAGAACGGCCCCAAGCCTGGTATCAAGGTTGTCCAGGGCGTCACCATCGATGACCGCAAGATCGGCACTGGCCGTGCTGTGAAGAAGGGCAACAAGGTTGGTGTTCGTTACATCGGCAAGCTCCAAGATGGCAAGGTCTTTGACTGTAAGTATCCACCCACCGTGTTTCCATGATCGTGTCCATCGTCGCTAACCTACTTTATAGCCAACAAGAAGGGCAAGCCATTCCAGTTCACCGCCGGCAGTGGCCAGGTCATCAAGGGCTGGGACATCGGCCTCATGGGCATGGCCGTTGGTGGTGAGCGTCGCCTGACGATCCCTGCCAGCCTCGCCTACGGCAGCAAGTCGCAGCCCGGTATCCCCGGCAACTCGACGTTGGTGTTCGATATCAAGCTGTTGGAGATCAAGTAAACTTGACGGTTCCGAAGCTTTCCTGTGCGGTGTACATACGATGGGCGCGGTTTTAATGATGGCAGCGTGCCCATGTCCTGGACGGATTCCCATTCGTGGCTGTACTCTACTCCATTGCGGCTGTGTTCATCGACAGCCTAGTCTCTGAGCTTCATGATTTCCTTGTCACCACACACGATTTTCCTACAAACAAACCCAGCGCTGTGTTAAGGTCTCCGACCTGCGCGGGTCTGCGAGGACCCGGGTCCACGGACACGGTAGGCAGACGTTGTCACAAGGGATGACGAGCTCTGCATTGCATCTCAGGCGTATGAAAAGTTGATTTTGGGATCTGGGTTTCCGTTAACATTGGTATTTTTCCTTTGCCTTGTTTCCTAGGCCAGCGCAGATAGATTCAGACCAAGAATTAATCAATGACTTGCCGTGTATTATTTATCTTCGATTCGTCTTATTCCTCTCCTTTCTCCGCTGGTAGCTGATGTGACTTCAATGGGACTACCTCATGTACTCCCGTCAATGCGTCTGCCTGTATCAGCCATTAGAATCTGTGTTGATGATGGAAGGAGCAACGGCCTAGAGCGACTTTATTTTGGCACTGAAGGCAGGGACGAGCGAGGGGCCGGAGCTATCACTCCTTGCGTTCCTTGGACGCCCAGTGTCTTAAAGTCCAGTCGGAAGGCGCAAGTGACCTTTTGGCCTCCCAACAACCGTTCGTAACAGCCGTGATATTTGAACTAATGCATGGGTAGCACGATGCTCCTCCGTTTTGCCCAACCAGCAAACATAGCTTGCATTGCTCAAGACACAGTGAAGCAAAACTTCACTCTCTTGCAGGCGATTCTCCGTCACTCCGGAGCCAGCAGAATTGGTGGTTTTTCTTATCATTGTCGCTCATCTGTCATTTCTTACAGTCGTTATCACCAACAGTATTGTTCAGCAGCAGCGCCTTAACTGCAGAGACCGACCCATGATCGGCTGTAGCCATGAAACGGAATACTGCTGCGCTCAGCAGCCGCCCAACTGCACAAGTGGACTCACAAGCAGTCGATTCCTCCTCGTCAGTGTCGGTGACGGGTGAGCCTCCAAGAAAGTTACGGCGGCAAGGCTCGAGGATAAGATCGGTCCTCCGTTCCTTGACGAATAGTGGTAAGAGCCCTTTAGCCTCGCAATGGAAGTGGAAGGGAGTATACAGTATTGTCCTAACCGACATAGCATCAGGCACTTCGTTGCATGAGCGTGCCAGCCCCCAACCCAACTCACCGCCACCGGTAAACGAGAAGAAGTCATATAAGCAAGATGACGGTCTGCTCAAGCGGTTCTCCTTCCCTGGGTTGCAGTCTCCGTTCAAACCCGCCGCCACCATCATTCATCGCAAGCCTTCCAAACCAAGATGCTCCATTCGTTCTATGGAAAGGCCGCAAGAGCAAGATGTGCCGCCGTAGTTCAGTGGCCTAGAGCATGGCCTCGACGCTGGAACCCCACAATCCTCAACATCTAATAGCAACAGTAACAGCAATAGCAATAGCAACACAAACTCGAGTGGCAGATACCCAGGTCATCCAATCGAACCCACCGTCACGCCAGCAACCTCTTTGGACTCGAAGGTCTCGCACCAGGACACCAGTTCGACAGAGAAGAAGCCCAAGGCCGCCAGTGTTCTTCGCCGCGAAGTTGCCCCCGAGATCGATTCGAGCCCAGACTCGACGCTGGAGCCAATAGAGGAGACTGCCCTAGATCAATTGAATCCAACTGTCTTGACGGTTGAAAAGGCCTCGGCTGCCAAGATCTATCTGGAAACCTATTTCAATGAGGTCCTTACAAAGAACAGCCCGAGGCACCTACGCCTCCAACTCCTTGAAGCGGATCTTTGGGGCAGACGCGAGGAGCTAAGCCCACCCGAGAAGGACTACCGGCGTCGTATGTTCTACAAGCAGGAGACGGACCACATGCGCGAGACACGCGTACTGAAAGCCAAGAGTACCAGTGTGATGAGAGGCTTACACAACGAGCTGGCTGATAATTATCAAGTATTGAAGATTCTAGGCAAAGGAAGCTTTGGTGTGGTTAGGCTGGTCAAGGAGAAGACTAGCAATAGCTTCACCAACCAAACCGTACCAGATAAGAAGCCTGTTTACGCCATGAAGGTGATCCGTAAGTCTGCGATGCTGCGAACAAGCCAAGAGGGGCACTTGAGGGCGGAGAGGGACTTCCTGGTCTCCTCTGAAGGTTCAAGATGGTACGCACCGTCCCTGATGCAAGACGAGAAGGTTGTTGACATGGAATAACATGGCAATTTGTAGGATTGTCCCCCTGATCGCCAGCTTCCAAGACCCTGCCAATCTGTATTTGGTCATGGAATACATGCCCGGCGGCGACTTTCTCGGTCTACTCATCCGCGAAAATATCCTGAATGAACCAGTAGCCAAGTTCTTCATTGCTGAGATGATCCTTTGCATCGAGGAAGCACACTCCTTGCGTTGGATACACCGTGACATCAAACCAGACAATTTCCTGGTGTCAGCTACGGGCCACCTCAAGATATCCGACTTTGGTCTTGCCTTTGACGGTCATTGGTCGCATGATACAAGCTACTATCACACCCATCGCTACAGTCTTGTCCATAAGCTTGGTCTCACCATCGAGGGTAATGCCGTTGATCGGTCTGAAGGCTTTCAGGGCACGCTCAAATGGGCGCAGAACGTGGCCGAGACAATGCGGAAGCATGAGCGTAATGCACCAGAGAACGGTTCCCCGCCACAGACCTGGACGAGCCTCTCTTGAACTGGCGCAACCGTTGCGGAAATCGACAGTCTGCTCGATCAGTTGTTGGGACTAGTCAGTACATGGCACCCGAAGTGATTCGTGAGGGCGAGTACGATGCCAGATGTGACTGGTGGAGTCTCGGGGATTATCTTGTACGAATGCATCTATGGCCACACCCCTTTTCTGTCCGAAGAAGGCGGTCGTCAGGAGACAAAACGCAACATCGTCAACCACCAGAGCACGTTTGCCTTTCCGCCACGCCCGGCCGTGTCACGCCGCTGCATGGACCTGATGGCCAGCTTGATGCGCGAAAAGGAAAGTCGTATCTGCTCAAAACGCTACCATGCTCGGGATTCTCAGTCACTTCCAATCCAGCCTTTCCGCTCGTGTCGCCGTCAGTCCAATCGTGATTGGACTGGCCGAGCGGTATATCCACACGATGCGGAAGATCTCAAAGCACACAAATGGTTCCGTGGCATCCCCTGGGACAAACTGCACACGGTTCAGCCACCATTCGTGCCTGAAATCTCGAGTCTCGAAGATACACATTATTTTGACGAAGAGGAGCCCATCTCGGACTGGTCAGAATCGCAGCCAGATACCGATTCTTGCTCCTTTCCAGCAGATGCTGGTCTCGGTATGGGAGATGGTACGGCGCCCATTGCTGTACATGGCACTGCTCGTCTACTAGACGGGCTGACGGCCAATATCCCCATGATTCCTCCTCCTGTAAACACTAATGCCCCTTCGCTAGTGGCTGTTGCAAATCGGTGCTCACGCCGGCTAGAGGCGGTGCAGCGACATCTGGCGGCGTACCCCAAGGTGGTGCGCAATATGGTAATGCACTTTGTCGAGACGCCGTATGACGCGGCACGGCTGAAGCGCATCGATCGGGAGATCGAAACGCTGACGGCGAACCCGCAGGAAGTGGAAAAGCTCAAGAAAGTGGTGCGCGCCTACGGGGCGGAAGGAGAAGAAGCGACCGCGGGACCGGCTCCTGAGAGACCGGCATACCAAAGGCCTGGTGCTCGAGGTGCGGAAGCAGAGTGCCTTCCTAGGTACACTTGGAAGAGGCGGGGTGGCAATGTGCTCGGCGATGCTTGGAATGATGCCGCGGATGGGATGGTAGGCGTCGTAGGGAACATGGAGCTGGATGGTTCGCCGGCGGCAGCATGGCCGCCGCGGAGAACTAGGTTTATAGGAGAGGCATGGGTTGATGGTATCGGAGGGCTGGCGGCCGTTGCCCGCTGAGGAGAAATCATATCGAGTGGAATGACTAGGTCGGTGTTGAGGCTGTTAAGGGATACCAGTCCCTCTGCCGAGCACCGATTCTTACGGAAAACTATTAGGTGGGCGTATCAAGTTTGCTCGACAGCGAGAGCTCGAGCATGAGGGAAAGGTAGACATGATGAGAATTGCTGTGAAGTTGGAGAGGGGGTAAACAGACTTAAAGCCGTAATTATACCCTAGTCATTATTCGTTAATCAACGCCCCTATCGGCACGTATACTTTATGTGGCCACGCCCCTTTATACGACATGGTGTGGTGTGTGGCCTACAGGCGTATATAATAAGAAGGTGTTGCCATAATGTGTATATGGGCTTACACGGTCTCGTTTCACTTGGGAGGACGAGTCCCAGTGTGTCAAGCATGTCATTTACAAAACAATAATGTTGGAGTCATGAGAAGTCTTGAGACGGAACGAAGCCGATTGACCCTGGCCCTCCTACGCCCTCGACCAGCTCTTCTCCTCGCGGCCCTCTTTCTTCATAAAGCCGGCCCCTCCGGCACCCGATGCGTGAGCCTTGGCGTTCATGATCTCCCACTCGAACTCCTTGAGTGCGCGCATCTCGGAACCAACAAACAGGAGCGCGATAAGCCCATCGATGGTTCCCGCCACGAGGCCCAGGCTGCTCAGGAGCATCAGCACGAAGGCGACGTAGTTGTGGGGGCTGAACCAGACGCCCACGTAGCAGGCCAGCGTGACGCCGACCCAGGCGAAGAAGTGGTGGCTGCGCCAACGGCGCTGGGACCGCTCGCGCACCATGTAGGTCTGCACGACGGCGAGGATCTCGTCATAGGTCGAGGGCGGCAGGCGCGCGACGGGCTGGGCGGCGTCCTGGAGCTGCGCCTCGTACGAGGTGGCGAGGAGGTGGTTGCGCAGCGTCGTCGTCGTGGACTTTTGCTTGTTGTGGCGCAGCGGGAGGTGCGAGTCCGACGCCGTCGGGGTCTGCAGGTAGATGCCCGCCGTCAGGAAGGCCTCGGGGATCTCGGTGGCGCGGGTGTCGGCCATGGAGGTGGCGTCGCCGGCGTCGGCGGGTTTCAAGTGGTAGTCATTGCTGGACTGGGCGGTGAAGCTCTTGTCGTTGTCGTTGTTGGTGGAAGATTCGGCCAGGGCGGCGGTGTTTTCGAGGGACAGAGGGTTGGAGCCGGGCGACTGCAGCGAGGAGTGGTGGAGGACTAGCGTCGCCTCCACGGAGAAATGGTCGCTGAGGCTGCAGCCCAGTTCCGGATGGCGCTGCAGCATGCCCACGCGCGCGTCCTTGACGACCCACCCCCAGCCCGGGTTGCTGTCGCTCTCGCTCGCGCCCGACGAGGCGAAGATGTAGTCGAGCCGCTGGCCGCGCGGGTCGGACGTGTCGGGCGCGACGATGACGTCGGCCGGGCGCCGCTGCTGCTGCTTGGGCCAGCGCCAGCTGTTGTAGGCCGTGTTGCTGGTCGCGCCGTTCTCGCGGACGTTGAACTCGGCCGTGGGGATGGGCCGGCGGCGGGCGCGCTCGGCGTCGTGCTCGGCGGACCCGAGCGACGAGTCCGGGTGCAGCACGCGCCACACGTCCCGCACCGGCGCGTGCGACGTCAGGATGCGGTGCGGCAGCGAGAGCGGCACGTCGTTGAAGTCCCCCAGGGCGACGACGAGGTGGCCCTTGGCCGCGGCGCCGCGGACGAGTTTGGCGAGCTCCCAGGCTTGGGACAGGCGGTGGGCCGTGTATGTGTCTACGCCCCTTTTTGTGATTCTCATAGGCAGGATGGGTCTAGCAAGATAGGGAGGGTTGTTAGCTTTTTTTCAAGTCGCTCTAGTAGCAAGTCTCCTCGGAATGAGGCGCGAGACCGATTTTCCCCGACTCACATGAGTGTTGAAGACCTCGACTACCTCCTTTGGCCCTTTCCCGTACCGGATCCGCGCACAGGCAACGCCCTTGCCGGCGAACCAGTCTCCGCGGAAGAAAGCGGTGGGCCGGCCGTTCAAAGGATAGCGGACCATGGAGCTTTCCTCGATGGGCCATCGCGACAGTATAGCCAGGCCGCCGCCGAATGCGCCGCTATGGTAGAACTTGCCGTAGGGCAGTATAAAGCGGGTGGCACAGCGGATGGCCTGGTAGTCTTCCTGGGTCCAACATTCCTACCCGACTCTCGGCGTTAGTGTTACTCTTCTTGGAATAAACAAGATGTCTCAGGAGCCAACCCCTTGAGACATTGGGATAACGAGGAATAACGACTGGAATAGGCAGGAATAGACCCCGAGGGTCGCTTACCTGGAGGCCCACGATATGGGGCGTTGGGTCCGAGGCGGCGAGGGCCTGGCCAATGGCCGCGAGACGGGAGGCGCGGTCTTTGGATAGGTACAGCAGACCCCAACAGTTCAAAGTGATGATGTTGAGTTCGGTAAGCTCAGACGGGAGGGAGTCCATGACGGGCGGGACGGTCCGGGGATGCTGGATGGGTGTCGGAGGGGACTTGGCCTTTATCACTGGGTTGGATTGGATTCCCTTGTAACAGGGCTAGCACATCAAGAAGGAAATATGTCTCGGGACGGTTGGAGAACGTATTTAAGACTATAGGATTCAATCACTTTGGCAGCTCAGGGGATCATGCCCAATAATGTCCAGGGATGGGAGATATAGAATACGTATGATAGATAGACAAACTTCAGGCTCGTCTGTTCTACTGTACAATAAGGTTAGTTCCCAGTGGCATGGTTGCATATCCGGAGATGAGAATGTGACGAACAGGGGGGGGGGGCAGGACCTGCAGACATGGGGGTTGTCGTCAGTCTCTGTCGTCAATACGGGTACGGAGAGTCTGCAGAAAAGGCTGGGTGTCGACGTCAGGCAGGCACAGGCACAGACGCAACCAGGATGTTTTGCGCGTTCGCATTAAGTACCGACAGATCCTCTAATTCGAATCTAAAATGAGTTCAGCGCCCCCACTAAGCAGCCTAAGTTACGCCAAGCTACAGGGCCCAACGTGGGTAATCTCAGCCTTGTCCTCAATTCTACAGCACCCACTGTACAGAACCTAAATGCCCATCAGCACATGCAGTTATCTTTGAACAAGGCTGTGAACTTGACATTCCCGAAGGCTATCAACTTTACACAACCAACCGCGAAACACTGGATTTATCCCGTCGCAACTGCTCCTAATACCCATTTCGCCCCCGGAATGGGAAAACCAGTCCAAACCGCCAATACACTTTGATCCCGATAGACCTGAACCCTCCTTCCATGCGATATACACACGCTTCAGGAACGTAAGCCGGCAGACGTATCCAGTCCAATACAATCGCGTTGCGCACATGGCAGAACTGGACACATCAGTGGCAGATGTGCCAGTGACGGCCCCTCCCCCAAAGCGGCGCAAAGTCCATCAGGAGGACAGCACAGAGTCCACCCCGCGATACGATACCCCCGACGCCAAGGAAGGGCAAGACGGCAAGGACAAGGACGACAAGTCCACCTTGCGTGTTTCTATACGGGAACAACAGCGAGAGAGCCCATCCGCCAGCAGGAGCCCTAGCCCCAAACGTCGTGACAACTACTACTCGAGCGACCACGACACATCGCGCAGTCGATCGAGGTCTCGATCGAGGTCAAGATCACGCTCTACTTCCAGATCACGCTCCGACTCTAGATCCCGATCCCGGTCTAGATCAGAATCAAGATTAAGATCCAGGTCGAGATCAAGGACGAGGACAAGGTCACCCACAGTCTCGCGCTCCATCACTCGGTCGCCCGTTTCCGGCGATCCAACACCTTTTCGCACACCCGCCGCCGACGCCGGCGTCGACGTAGCATCCGAACCACCTCAGCCGCGGCAGCCCACGAAACCGAACTTCAAGCCCCGCCTCATTCTTGGCGGGCACCGCAAACCAATCTCCCAAGTACGCATATCCCCTGATGGGAGGTGGATCGCCTCGGCCTCGGCAGACGGCACCATCAAGATATGGGAGGCGTCCACGGGGAGGCACATTGAGACGCTAGTGGGGCACATGGCCGGCGTGTCGGCCGTGGCCTGGTCACCAGACTCCAAGACGTTGGCCTCGGGCTCCGACGACAAGGCAATTCGCTTCTGGGATAGAGTCACAGGACAGCCTGCGAGGTCGAGACCCCTGCTTGGGCACCACAACTACGTCTACTGTCTTGCTTTCTCGCCGAAGGGCAATATCTTGGCGAGTGGAAGTTACGACGAGGCTGTATTTCTGTGGGATGTGCGCGCGGGACGGTTGATGAGGAGTTTGCCGGCGCACAGCGACCCAGTCAGCGGCATCGACTTTAGTAGAGACGGGACCTTGGTGGTCAGTTGCAGCACGGATGGTTTGACGTAAGTTTTTCGTCCCCCCCCTTCTCTTACCCCTAACTCTTCAAAAGAAAGAAAGCGCCCAAGCTAAGGACTGCTGCGCCCAAACATAGGCGGATATGGGACACGTCCACCGGCCAGTGCCTCCGCACCATGGTCCACGAAGATAACCCGCCCGTGACGTCGGTCTGCTTCGCCCCTAACGGCCGCTACCTCCTTGCGTTCAGCATGGACTCATGCATACGCCTCTGGGACTACGTGAGCGGCCAAGTCAAGAAGACGTACCAGGGTCATACGAATGCCGGTTTTAGTATTGGTGGCTGCTTTAGCGTGGTGGACGGAAAGGCCTACGTCACGGCGGCCTCGGAAGACGGAGATATCGTGCTCTGGGACATAAAAACCAAGGAAATCGTCCAGCGTATCGAGAAGGCGCATGATGGCGTCTGTTTCTGGGTCGATTTGCACGGCGACACCATGGTCAGCTGCGGGCAGGACGGGAAGATAAAGGTGTTTCGGCACCGCGGCCCGGTCGAGGAATGCAGCATGGCTGCTGAAGCTGCCACGAGCGAAGTCCCGAATGGCACTGGGGACTCGACTGACCGAGCTGCACCCGAGGCCATGGATGTGGACCAAGACCAGAGCCGAAGCATCTCGCCCCTGAAGACGGATGCTGAGATAAAAAACGAAGAATCGTGAATTTTAGCATGAAGGTCGACTGATATGAACTCGGCCATCTCTGCAACCCGAGACCGCCCGTACCTCCATAGCCAGGAAGCGTTTCCCTAATCGTACTAGGTTTTTAGGTAACTACTTATGGGGGCATGAGGCTACTAATGGAGTAAGAGCTCACTGGAGGCTCGGCTTCCCCTCCATCTCTATAACAGTATCACATCAGAGTAGAAGTCGGTGCCACTGACAAGCAGGAAAGGGATGCTCGGTCTTTCTGAAACCAGAAGGAACCTATCACAAGAAGCCCATGTTTCTCTTAGATTTCTAGATAGGCCGAGATAATGTATATACCTAAACTCCAGACACACTGTCTTATATACACTTGCTTCCCCGTGCACAATCCGACTCGTACCCCGTAAGCCTAGGTGACTATACACCGTTGAGGATGGATGGACTGGGACTCCCTATAAACATCTACACGCGAGGAAACGAAAATGAGATCTGATATTCTTTCGAAAACTGTGGTGTTTTCAATCCATTGCTTGTATACCTCACGGCGCCGCCAACTATATAAGCTACCTAGATCGATCCGGAGCATGTGCTTAACCGGATCAATCCACCATGCTTCATTTCCGACAACTGAGCTCCAGCGAGCATTTCTCCCCTAGACATTGCTGTCTTTCAACATCCCCTGGGACGTGTCGAACCACGTAACATAGTCGTGACTGCTAGAAACGTAGAAACCGCGGCAATAACGACTAGATCGTTTCCCATCCACCATTATTGATGTCCGCCTCTAGCTTACGACTAATGAAACTCGGTACGCCGTGGCCGAGCCACATGGCACGGATCATGGAGTCGTATCGACGCTGGTTGAGGAAGAGCTGGCGGCCGTGGCGCAGGCCGACGTCCACCTCTCCGTATTTGTCTATATAAGGTGCGTTGCTGAAACTACCACTCTTGCGATGGAGATAGAAGATGGCGCACTTGCGGATGTTGATGAATATTCCCATATTGCGCTGGCACCTGTTCACGAAGTGTCGTTAGTCAAGCTCCGGCTGCGATAGCTAGAGGGAGGGAGGACTACTACTTACTTGAACAGCATGTGTTGCTGCGCACCCCCGATCTTCTTAGAGGGCTTGTCGCCGGGACCAGGCTCCTTGTAGTCTATTATACAACACATGGTCTGCCCACAGAAAATGTCACCGCACATGAGGCAAACAATCGGGTCAGCGAGGTCTCTGCCCGTCTTGGGGCAGCGACGACGAGCGCACTCCTCGATCAAAGTATCAAAGTTCTTAGGAAGCCCGATCAGTTCAAATATACCCGGGTGACTAAGCTGGGCTGAGGGAGGCAGACGATGCGGGGCTTCGAGGCTGTTGTCGATAGGGAGATGCGGTCGGATTGCAATTTGGTGTTTGATCCAGCCGTGGGCAAGTCTTTCCATCTGCTTGGGCCAGCCGTAGTTGGCTCCAAGAGGCGTTAGGGCAGTGCACATCTCGTCGAAGGATGGGAGACGCATCGCGGCGGTCAAGCGCGAAAGCTCATCCAGCTCAGGGGCTGTAGGGACGTAGCTATTGAGGTCCACACCAAAGTAGACGTGGAGGAGGATGGCCGTCTTTCGCAAGAAAACGAGGGCGTATCGCTGAACGAAGACGTAAAAGTTGGACAGGCTCTCGAAAGACGGCTGGTCAAAGCCTGCATTCGGCAAATCATCAGATAACTCGGGGTCTTCGCAATTGCTGTTGATGCCAGCCAGGGTGACGGCGTGGCAAAAGTTGGCAAAGTTGTTCAAGGCTGTATCCTCTGTAGACCGATTGCCCAGGTGTTCAAGCCATTTTCCAATTGGGATGTTGCGTGAGATGTGATAGACCACCTTGACAATCTCGGCGAAATAACACAGACGCACCAGGTCATTGATATCAATGTTGTGAGCAGCCGCGACACCAAAGACGCATTCACACATAAAGATGAAGGGGTCTTGGCTCAGTAAGGGTGGGTGGTCCTCCGCGGGTTGTCGGCTGTTCGACGAACCCTTTCCGAGATACTCGGATATGAACAGTTGGCAGTGTTGCCGCTCACTATCCTTCCTGAAGTCGGCCTCCATTCGATTATCTCCCCCGTTACGAAGGCCACCGATGGAAATGTAGGATGAAGTCGTTTCTGACAAGATACGGAGCTGTATCAATGCTTGTTCAGGGATCTTCTCGATCAGGGTCATTCCGTACTGAGCCTCGAGGCCACGTTGTTGGATCTCGGTAGCGGAGATAGAAAAGCCCACTGTGCGGGCCATCGCTCCCCCGCCCACAAGCTCGTCGTCCTTGTCTTCGCCAGCTGGGCCCGTATATAGCTTGTTGTTTCGTAGAGTGTCCCGCAAGCGCCGGTAGGCAGACATAAGCTCTTTGTCGCTGTTCTGGGCATCTGAGGGGCTTCCCGAGCGCACACTAGACTCTGGGGTCGCCACAGAAGAGAAGGCATCGCTAAACGGGGTACTAACAGAGACAGATGGCGGACGGCTTACGTTCCATGTATCCATTACCAACTGGGCTGATCCCTCGACTAAGCTGTCTGGCATCGTAGAACGAACATAGTCTGCGAAGGTATGCTGCAACGAACCACGAAGTCGAGGACCCATGTGAGGGATGATACCCATGTGATAATCAAGGAACGATGCAAAGCTGTCTTGAGACTGCAACGCGCCCGGATAAGACTCCTCCTTACCATCCCAGGAGATCGGTAGGAATGCGTTACCCAGCGCTTTACAGAGGGGGCACACGAACTCTAAGCGCTCGAGGGACTCTGGATGGTGCCGTGCTATTTGGTGCACATGGCGGCGAGCTGTCGCCTCGGTATACATCTCGAAGCAGCTGAAGTGCATTATGTGCCCGCAGGAGACAGCCACTGGACCAGGCCGAGAAAGTTTAGCAGGACCCCTTCCCAAGTCCCTGCTTCTCAGTAACAAATGTTTCTCCAGCAGAATTGATTTTCTCAATGGAAACACGGTTCTCGTGGGCCAAGCCGAATGGGCGTATATCTTCGGCTGAACGATCTAGGTTTTCTGGGGTTGGGCGGCTTCCCTCACAAAATCTGCGTCCTGGAAATCGGTCTGCCGCAAGATATGGCTTTCCATGAATAGACCGAAAGTGCCATAGAGCCGTCCATCATCCGTATCTTCTTGGCATAGAATGCAGGTACCACGAGGATACTTCCAAAAGTTCTTCCGCTCTTCGACTGTCTGCTCATCACCCATATCGTCCAAGTCTTCATCGCCCCAGTCAATGTCTCTCCTGCAATTCGAGGAAGCTCTTTTGCTGTTGTTGGAACTGCGCCATGACTTTAGCTTGCCGATCCAGAGCAGCCTTCTTTTTCTTCTCACGCTCTTCTTCGGCGAAATGAGCACTGGCAGGCGAGGCGGTATCAATCCTGTTAAATGGGGTATACCCAGGCGGGTATAGGCGGTGTCGAAGTGAACAGGCAGCTTTTGCCTCATCCTCTTAAGTATAAGATTTATCTTAGGATGACAGGCCTTGAGTTCCTCCTTGGCCGACAGCAGCTCGAGGAGAGAGACGATCGTCTTCGCCGCTGGGGCCTCAGGCATGAAGTTGCTTCGCCCTTGGCTTGTGAGAGCTCTGTAGACGAAAGATTCCTCCGTGGGCGCATTGTGCTCGGCCGTCTTATCCTCTGAGATCGCTATCAACACGAGATGCAGAACAATCTGGACAAAGGTCTCCACTCGGGTGTAAGGGACCTTGGGTGTGAACTTGGTTGCGACAAGCGGATACAACAGGGAGTAGTATACGATCTGGGCAAACATGCCTGTGCTAGTAAAAGCTGCCAGCCTGTTGAACGCGCCCGATTCGATAGGTTGCAGATGCGGCTCATACACAATGTCCTCGACAGGCTTGTTGGATTTCTTAGAGATCCAATTCCGATAAGCAGCCTCGGACTCTTCTCGCTGGTTCTTGTTGTAGTGTGCTATGTATGGGTCAATGTTCTCAATATATTGGGGTTTCAACTCGAATGTGCCATTGTCCGACACCCCCTCGGGCGCCTTGAAGGTTGCCACTTCGTCCAAGACCTGCTGGAAGTCCTCCTGCTCATGGAACTTGTCTGGGAGTTTAGTGCAGACCTCGTTGAACGACAATGGTTTGAAGCAGAGAACGTGAGAGATATCGCGACGCATAGCCATTAAATGCATCTCTCGCTCGTCTTGGGTAATGAGTGAGGTCCTATCACTGAGCAGGACGATCAGCAGATGGATCATATCCTCGATAACATCCAGGTGTTGTATTTCGTCTTGCGCAGAAGGGCGTTGTTCAAAGAACCCCTTGACCCAGTTGTCCATACCAAATCGGTCGACAATGGATGCTAGAACCCTGCTTGGGTCGCAAACAACCAGGGCCGTTTGGAGCAAAAAGATGTCACGGTGATGGGTAACGTTTCGATGGAGGATGTTGCGATAGGTAGTAGCTTGATGCCGTAGACTTATGCCGTTGCGCACCCACATTCCCGCCTTGATCTGGGCAAGCCAAACGCAGACTCGCAAGGGGTAATCAAAGGCGGCCATCAGATAATCTTCAGGTCCGTATTCGCGCCTCGGCAAGGTCTTACGGCCCATTGTTTTGGGCTTCATCTTGAGCTCTTGGGAAGTAAAGCTGAGGACTGAGGCGAGCTCTTGAGCGGACATATCCTTGCCACACTCAATAAGCCACGATAGCGTGTAATGAAGTGCGTGGTGGAAACTGATGGGCTGCTCTTCCACAATGAATTTGACAACATCGAATGTTGTGGATTCTCCCGCGAATTCGAAATCAGTAAGAGTCTTGAATCTGATCTCGTCTTTGACCTCGGCTTGAGTGAAGCGAGCACGCTCTGCGCCAATCGAGTTGACAACGACACTCTTCGCCGTAAGTCTGATAGCTCGCGGAATGCATTGCAAGTCGTGATCGGGTACTTTACGGAAAGATTCTGCGAGCATTCGGCACAACTGGTTCATTTCGCGTGTCATTAGAGACGCTCCGATCCAGCTGTCGGTTTCGTACTCGACGTGTTCGCCAATTGCTCTGATATTGGGACAGATACCCTGATGAAGCTTGACTAGATCAAGGAACTGTAGTAGGTATCGTTCTTCTGTCCTCATGCGTTCTTGTACGTGTGGTGAACTGAACAAGTACCTCATGTCCACATAGAAATGATACATACGCCTGTTCGTGACTGATCCTGTATCGAATCCGAGGACGGCGCTCGAAGACACATCCCATGGGTGACCCACCTGCCTCGTCGTCAGGAAGGTATACAGAATGGCCATCAGCGTGGTGAGGAAGTTGCCCCTTTCGACAACCTCGGCAGTGATAGATGGGGCGGTCAACATTTGTAAAGAGATGTTGATGATGGAATGATCTGGCTCGCGGTCTCCAATAAGGTATAGCTGAGCAAGAGTTGTGTACAGAGCGGCAAACCGAAGTCCAAGGATGCGCTTGAACTCGGGGATGGTAACGACCGTCGATATGTAGAGAGCACGCAAGTCGTTCCGGACTTTTTTCCACAGCCGCAAGTCGAATAAGATTAACCAATCCAGGCGAACCCTTTCAAAAACATCTTCATATGGCCGGCTCTCAGCATTTTCCAAGTATGCAGCTGGTGTCTCAACCCAATACCTTCCAGGCCTAGGTGGATCTACCTTGTCCGCCTTGGCATGCCCGGGAGTTTTAGGCACCTCAAGATTTACCTTCGCGTATACTGTTGGTGCTATCAAAGGCTCGGCAGTATCTGAGTCAGAAGGTGTTAAGTCCCGGTCTCCTGCATTTCGCCTTGGAACCGGAGGCGGAGGCGGAGGCGGAGGCGGTGGGTATCCAGCAATCGTGGCTTCTTCTTCTTCCAGAGCCTCCCCTATAGGGCCTTGCCTCCAGTCAGACATGTTCACATCTCCAGCGGCTCCGGCGCCGGCATCTATCATCATGACATCTCCGTCGTCCTCATCATCACTGATATCGTTGTCTTCTTCGGCACTCGGCGGAGTCTGGCCATCATCGTCGTCGTCGTCGTCGTCGTCTGAATCATCAAGAAGGGCTGCCAGATTTCTTGGCATAGCCGTAATACCGGCGGGTAAGGTACCGGTGGCGTCGGCAAAAGCCATCATCCTAGCACGGGTCACGAACAATCGCGCGGTTTCCCGCTGGTAGTGTTGATACTCAATCTTCTCCTCGTCCTCGATGCTGATATTGGTGAGGCTTGCATGAATGGCAGGACTGCCCTTCCGCCATGGCATTAAAAGCTCTTCGCATACAATCTGACGGAGGATACTCCCATCTCCACCAACAGAGCAGCCGGCGATGTCGTTCAGCCAGCTCACCATCGAACCACACATCTGTTCTCGGAAGGTATCTCTCGACGACCGGATTGTGACGGTAACTTTGATCTGCTCCAATATCCTAGCAACATCTAGAAGGTGCGAGATATCACGATGGTATATGAGAATACTACGCCCCATGTTGTCCGTTTCGTGGGCTCTTTGATATCCATCGGCCAACGACATGCGACAGGCCCTGGCCACTTGATCCTGTACTTCCACGACAGTATGTTTCTCGTCATTCCAGAGGATGACGGAGAATTCTCCCGGAGACTCTATATCACCGCCACAGTACGTAGAATTCAATCGTGACATCTTCTCGTCCTGCTCGATCGAGGTTTTGGTCTTAGGCTGCCTAAGCTGCTCAGGCGCGCATGAAACCACATCGCATATAAAGTCTATAGCCCTGGCAACCGTCATGCGAATATTGCTTAGCAGAGGCTCGGGCAGGCCGGCTGCCTCTTTGCCCTTCCCTTTGGCCTGACCCTCGCGTTCGGTGTGAATTGTGCAATATAGCGGTCGCTTCCAGGCCTCGGGGTCTCCGCAGTCACAACAACCACTATTACCGGGTGATATACTGATGCGAACCATATGGCCCCTGTGATCTGTGGAATCAAAGCACTTGCTGCACAGGCAGCATGTTTCGTCGGCGCCGCAGGTCTTGCACGAGTAGGTGGCCTCGCCTGCGCGGAAGATGTGACCGCATGCCTTGCCCCTCGCGGCTTCTGTGTACTCGGCGCCTTCTATTGCCCCCTGAGCTTCGCTGAGTTTCAGGCTGCCAGTGCTGGGCAGCTTGCCGTCGGGAAACAGCAGGCGCATGTACTCGGGCTTGCCTCCAGCCATGGACCAGAAGAGGTTGGAGAGGAGGTCGCGGGAGGCGGCATCGGTGTATCGGTAGCCATGTCGCTGCGGAAGCTCTATCAGATGCTGACAGAGCTGCAGCTCTTGCGTAGACATGTTAGCCGTGTCCATGGCTAGGGAGGGGACCTGGTAGGTCGCATGTGACGTCGGCAGCTGTGGATCTCGGGATCAAAGTCGACAGGTTTCCTAAGCCTTCTATTGATTTATTCAGGGACGGCGCAGCACATGCAGGTCGGATTGCAACGATTAATCGCAGGTTTGTTGGTAATAAAGAAGGAGAACTGATGAGTAGGTAGGTGACGTGACGTCGGTATACCTACTTACTGCATGCGTGGTGTTTGACTTTCTGGTGATTAGTGCTGCCACAATTTGGGGGCTCAGCTTGGATCAGGCCGTTCCAAAGCTCAGCATTGGTGGGGGTTCAACGCTGGCTTGCTGCTGATGGGGTAGTTGAGCTATACCCATCCTTCTTACATAAGGTGCCTCTATTATCCATGCATTTGTCATGCACTCAAGACAAGTAAGTGACTTTATCAATGCTCTCCTATGAGTATGATGTAGCTATAGGTCTCGATCATGATGCTGATCTGTTTTATTGCGAATCTCTGTTTTATTCATGTGTGTTCAACAATGAACGGCGGCCCTTAGCTAGCTGATGGCAATGACCACACCTTATCGATACCCTATACTAGCAAACAGGTGCCCCGGGTTCATTCAAACATGCACAAAGAGCGAGAGCCGAGAGCTAACATCGGAAGCAACGCCGATCTCCGACAGACGTGGCCAGCATTATGGATGTACATGAAGTTGTTGCCGGTAATGTAGTAAGTAAGTAGCATCCTCCGTGTCGCTTGTTGCCATTCCTCAGCTACTTCATACTGCCAGTCAATCGATATATCTGTTTCAAAAGCGAGGACGTGACGATCGATGCCTTATAGCATGACCAATGGGCCTCGGTATGCGAACAAGCGAAGCGTGAACAGGTCTGACAGAATATAATTTTACGTCACGAACGAGACTTGCAGCTTGGGTGTCCTTCCGCATCCATCGCGTAGTAGTTCAATATTTGCGCAGAGGCGTGTCTTTTGTCGTTCTATAGGGTACAAGTGTACAGACGGGGGCTGATTTACATCCTCCCGCAATTGCCTCTCAGCTTTCTCCGGACTATTGTCTGCGTCTATTCTTCCTCGGCGTCCTGGACGTACTTGTGTCGGATGTCCTTCCATTGGCGCTGCAAGTTGTGAGCCATTATATCCTGATATGGGGGCGGACATATATCACTTACGCCTCGGTTCATGCTGTCCCAGACCTTGTCCATGCCTTGGTTGTAGATCCTGTTATAATACCGTTAATTCCTGTTGCGACTCTTGCCTGCGCCCGAGATACGTACAGCTCGAAGCCGAAGCCCGCGGCAAAGACGGTTCCCAGCATCTGCCAGTTACGGGAGAAGAGGGCGCTGCAATTGTAGTGTTAGATTGCATTGTCGTCGTGCTCGAAAGATCGTTGGACTGACTTGTAGATAGGCTTGACCTGTTTGCGCGATTAGTCTTCTCTCCCAAGTAAGCAGTCCTGGGTGTTTGGGAGGGGGCGTACCATTTTGACGGATATGTGTATAACCGCACTCTGGTGCTCGAGAATAGACGGTCGTGTGGTCGGTAGGGTGTCAATGGCGACTCAATTGACTTGGTTTGGTAGAGAGTGGAATCGAATCGTGGTTGAGAATGAGGCTCCGACGACTCCTTGGGAATTTCCAAGGTCTTGGTGATGGCGGGCTTTTGATTGGCTAGAGCTTGCCTGATCCACCAGGACAGGCTTGAAGCGACTATGCTTTTGGTCGCACGACAAATGCCCTCAGCAGCCCTTTCTCCGATAGCAGCAGAGAGGACCCCTCCAAGCCCTCCAAAAGGGTCTACACGGCTCGGAAGTACATAAGTCTGATTCTTACGCCGGATTTTTACAGGGACTTGGGTTGAAATTTAATTGTTCTTCTCATTATTCTGTTCACAATCGATCTGGCAATTTCTTCTCTTTTTTCTTCTTCTCCAATTTTCTCTGGGCGGCTCCGAAAACGCAGCGAGAGCTTTACATTGCCCTCACCAACATCACGATGCCTTCAGAACCTGCCAGACCGTCCACTTCAGGCATCGTCACCGACGAAGTCAGTGGTGTGCGTCAAATTCCGGAATCAGTACGCGCAGATGGAAGTACTCGAAAAGCGATCAAAATCAAGCCTGGGTACCGACCCCCAGAGGATGTTGAGCTCTACAAAAATCGCACCGCTGAGTCGTTTCGCAATCGCGGAAAGGGCGGAATACCAGGCACAGAGGGACTGAAAGAACAAAAGGTCGAGCTACCTTCTGCAGCTAGCAACAAGAATGCAAAGCGGAGGGAGGCGCGAAAAAAGGCCAAGGCGACTGACGACTCGAACGATGCCACTGCCGACAAAGCGAAGGATGCTGCCGAGGGCAAGCCAGAGGAAGTCGATCCCGAGGTCGAGAAGGAGAAGAAAGCTCGCAATCTGAAAAAGAAACTGAAGCAGGCCAAGGACCTCCAAAACAAGAAGGAGGGAGGCGAGTCCCTTTTGCCTGAACAAATTGCCAAAGTCATCAAAATCAACGAGCTTATCCGCGAGCTCGAAGCGCTTGGCTTCGACGCCGATGGCGAGGCCAAGGCCAAAGGGGAAGGCAAAGGTGAGAAGCAGCAGGAGGAACAGGGATGAACTGCACGCTCTCTGGTTGCCATTCGACGCGTGAGGGCTACACGGCACGGGCTCTACTTTGGATATCAACCCTATGAGCTCGTGGTTGTGCCGGAACGCTAACACCATCCTCCAATACCTGATATGCCGCAACCACCTGTATAGGCTGGTCGCGGCTCATTCGCCCTTTGGACTCAGAGAGTCTGATTCAAGCTTGGGGCCGTCTAGTTCAAGAGCACATGCCACACACCCAACATGTTGTCATTAGATAACTCGATAGCCCACCTTGATTTGCGAAGTGATCACAGCAGCATATTCGGCAAGGATGAGGCCAGGCTCAAGGGGGGTGATAGATGGGTAGCAGTGGGGGTCCTGAATCGACGAGACGCGTCATTCTGCAGGTCCGATGGAACGACCCCTGGGGACCCTAGCTTGATAATTATCTCATGTTCAGATAATCGACTTTTTAAAGGGAGGCCCAAGACGAAGAATCTGCGAGCAGTTTTGGGTAGTACGTAGAAAGACTATGTAGATATCCTCCTGAATATGAGATGTAACTGGACCAAATTAGTGTTGCTCCTGTAGCAGTATGCATAAGTTTATACAAAGCATCGAAGTTGCGTGACATCGCGTTGTCAGGAATCGCGTTTCATCCTTTCCCCTTATGATAGATAATGATACCCTTGTTTTTTGGTTGTTGTTTTTGTCCATGCCAGAATGCTTCCTGGCTCGCTTGGTTACGTTTATCTGGAGTTGATGCGGGGCGAGGAACAGTCGGACAATATCACTGATAAGACCCCTTGCGAGGCCTTACACACCACAAATCCGCCTTTCGAGGACGACTCCAACCAGTCAACCAACATTTTGCAACGCGTCTTTTGTCCTCCAACGATGACTTCAACGATGATGGCATTTCTCACCCAAGATAAAACTCGGGTTCGGCTGAGGCGAGAAATATGCGATGTGGTCAATGACATTGGCTCAGTCGACAACTGCAACGTCTTGGCGACGATAGATAAACCCGAAACATGTACTTCACCCCCAGAACTGAAGAAGAGACTTCGTGACGCGCTCGCGGCGTGGCTCTCGTTGGGTGCTGCTGGCGGGTTGGATATGAATAGCCTGGTCTACGATTTTGGAGACTATATAAGTGGCCAGGCTCTTGCCCTGGGTGCACTTTCACCTGGTGGAGAAGCCACCCAGTTCCATTGTCTCCAGACCGTAGCTGACGAGCTCAACTGTGAGGTCTTTCTCGTCAAGCTGAAGAGGGAAGATTATGGCTTCGAAGACAACGGGTATGATTTTAGAGACTTCTTTGAGCGCGACGTGACTGAGGACGATGTGACTGAGGACGACGATGAGGAGGATAAGAGCCCGCCTGTACGTGTATTCATAACAAGTCTAGGTCTGGTAAACAAGCTAAGATTATATTGTCAACAGCAGAGTTGTGGCTTGAAGTATGAAATTATGGAGAGGACATGGACAGCCGAAGTATTAGTCGACTGACGGAGTGGGTTCAAACTAGACGACTATCCTCTCGAAGAGCACATCGTAGTCCAGGATGAATTCGACATGGAAGCGTACGATGACGAGGTTGATGAGCAGGAGGAAGATGCTATCATAGGCGGACCGAACGAACCTGTAAGTCAGGAAACCGAACCAGGGAAATGTGTCTCATTCAAATTCTGACATGAAGCACCTAGCGACACGGCTTCACCAGGTGGTTCACATCCACGGTGAGTAGCACATCAATCTCAGCCTCGGAAATTTTCCCATTCATGCTAATGTTCTAGCTAGGCTGCACTAATCATATCCAAGTCCTCTTTGCTCGAGTTCTTGTGCGAACTGTCTCTCCATGACAACCGTAGCTCATCCGTCTCGCAGCTGGTTACTTATATGGCTGCTACATGCCGCGATCCAGAGAATAGCCAACACTATATCCGCAATCTATTTGAGCTCTGCACAAAACTATCGAGCAGTCCTAACCAGCTACGGGCACTCGATGAAGCAACCATCATTGAGGTGCTTCAACTAGCTATCCATCACAACCACGCGCAGCTGTTCGACCTGATAAGCAATAACATCGCCATCACATTGTCGCCAGGGCGGTTCTTCACTTGGGCTGGTGAACATCTTCGGAACGTGAGATTTCCGTTGGGGGCACTGGCACTCGCGTAAGTCCCTCCGTCATCTTAGCTGCAGCTGGTACAGACGGTCCAGTGTTGATAACAATCGCAGTATGCGCCGTTCCCTTTCTCTTGCATGCCGATGTGGTGACTGGTATACTTGTATTGCTAGCCTCAAAACATCCGAGACTGGAGCTCCTGGCAAACTACAAGAATTCGCGCAGGCTGCTTTGAGTGAGGCGGCACTTTTCTGTTCACAAGGCGAGGTTTATGAAGGAGACGGCGAGACTCTTGTACTCATAGCTTGCCGATGTAAGGACTTCACCTGGCTACGGAATGATTACGTGGATACGTGTGAGAGCGCATGCACATTGACTGACAAGACTAGGATTGCCCCTATCGTACGTCAAAGGGCCGTAGGTTTTGCCTTCACTGCGGTCTTTTGTTGGACACTCTATGCTGCGGCGATCCGTGGAGAGCTGCCGAGAGAAGAGTCTCTCGAGCTATTAAGGAGCTTGGTGGCCAACCTCCATGAGTCGTTTGACATCCTCCAGCTGGTAAGCGAGTCGGTCTTCTGTCAAAGAACACAACAGGCAGTCACCAATCGTACGCCATTACCACCGCCACCTGTTTCAGGCGATACTCTCATTAATCTGGTTCGGCTAATGATCGCCATCAATCCTGAGAACGAAGTGCGAAGCTTTCTTTCCAAGATTACGGAACAGGTCAGATTCGTGGACTGGAGGGATTTCACTTGTCTCTATCTCCCTTTCGTCAACGATCTACTGGGGCTGGCGGGGGTGCAATCGGATGATCTGAGGGAGTCACCTTATGCTAGCCTTGCTCGTGAAATCGTCATGGAATACTGGCAGCAGCAGTATGGTGGGTTGGGGTCACAGCCGCAGACACAGGCACAGGCACTTGGTCAGCTGAACATGATGCTGCTGAATTGCGGGTGCCCCTTTTGCCAAGGTATACGGGGATTCCTTATTGAGACCCCCAACCTGCCACAAGCGGTCTTTGGGGTTGTGGCTTCTGACCGTCCGTTGCTGACGCACTTGAGTGCGGTGGTCAAGCAGTGTGCTGGCTGCTGCGATTATCAAATAGAGCATGAAGGATTATACTGCAAATGGATACTCACCAAGACAGGCTTTCTGTCTCTGGAAGAGCAAAACAGTTGTTTACACTTCGCGCGGGCAGCCTTGAGTAAAACCAACCAGCTACGGCTATCGTTGGCACTTGACGAACTGCAATGTGAACGACTTATGGGCACGAGTCCGCCCTCGCTGGTTTCTTGCCCAGGGCCATTGCCATACGAGGCCTCGGATCAAAGTAGTTTTCTCAGTCACAGACTCCCTTGATAAAGGACCAACTGACCCTCCGTGACCTCGGATGCAAATAGGAGTTTGCAAGCCAAGCAGCAGAAGACCATGGTGGTGATCCCTTACCGCACTCTCTCCACGTAACATCCGCTGTCCGAACCCCCGCCCTCCCCACCTCCGCCTGCACATGCGATCCGACGTGGATCCGCATCCCCCTCTTAAAACATTCCGGCTTCTTCGGGGACAGCCACGAACAGCACGAATACGGACTTCTTCCCATTTACTTGATTCATTCTCCATTTTCTGTGCTATCGCGGTCCGGCAGTATGGGTTCAACGTCGGGCATCCCCGGCTTACTGTATGCTAGCAGCAAAATAACACGACCTGACATCCTTGATACCAAGACCTTCTTTGAGTGGTACGATGAAGAGCACATACCCGAGCTGATACAAACCAGCGGGTTCGACTCTGCGTTCCGGTTCATTGACAGCAACCCGGACTCAGAAAGACCCTACCTGGCCGTCTATCCTACAAAGGACTTCTCGTTTTTTCAATCAGATGAGTTCAAGGGCATGAAGTCGCTACAGAGCGACAAACTGCCTGGAACCGGCGCTGCCGCAGAAGTCATGGAGTCCGTGTCGAGGTTTGACAAGTTGGTTCAAGTGTATGATCCGACCAAGAAGGGACCTGGTAAGTCTGGCCTAGGCAATCCCCTTGACGCAGCAAACAGGCGATGCTAATATCAAGAAGGGCATACCAAGTGCATCATCTCCGCACAGATGAAGTCCACTTCTGGTCCCGCCGCTGAGGAGGACATTGATTCGTGGTACCGCGAAGAGGTAAGCAAAACCACACAAGCCAGTTGAAGTAGGCACCTGCTCATGGACTCTATAGCACCTCCGGCTTATTGCCAAAAGCGAGGGATACCTCCGAACCACCAGGTACAAACTTGCCTTTTCTGCGCAACTCCCGCCCCCAGCGGAGGACGAGGCCAAGCCGCCAGTCTGGTTGGCCCTTCACGAGTTTGAGACTAAGAGCGTCGATCTGGACAAGCTGCGTGAGCTGACAACATCAGACGTAAGTACAAGGCTATGGACTTGTTACCCAACTCTCGCTGACCCTGATACCCTATAGTGGACCAACAAGATCCACGAGACAACCGAGGGAATTTTCATTATCTACGAGTTTGCTAAGGATTTCGGCACCCGAGATCTGTTTCATGGGGTTGAGATATAATCCCATGATGTATATCCCCGAGTAAGAATGCAAACCAACCTAAACCCATATACTTAGCTATGCGACTGGACAGATGACGGTACTTGACTGGAGCTCTTCGATGTCAGCATAGTATTTATATATGGAGAAATATACCGCAAGATCATGTGCACAACGCCGGCCCTACCGAGTATTTGACTTGATTCTCATTGCGAAAGAGCAGCAGCATGTCTATGGTAAATCTAGCTTGCGCCATTCTAGTCTTTCCAAAATTGCAATATAATCTAGGCGCTTCACTCACTTGGAGCCGTTCAGAACCTTGGCAGTCGCCTCATCAGCCCTTGAAACGCACTCCTCGATGACCTTCCAGAACATGGCGATGTCCAAGCCTCTCGGTATCCGCACGCCTTCCTTTCCAGGCTCGAGCAGAGTGGCGACCGTCTGCCCGGTCCTGGCGCCGTTCTTCAGCGCGTCTTCCAGGCTGCCCTCGGTCGCAACCTTGACATGGAACCGTTCGTGTCGTCGCTCACCTGCTGCGCTCTTGGGGTCGAAGTCGTAGAAGGGGATCTCCCATTCCGTGCCGATCAAGGCGATTGCCACAGCGAGAGGATCGTGTAGCGGTGGGCCTTCTACAATACCGAAAGCATCTCTGCTCTGGAGGTTAGCGCCATAGCCCTTCTCATGCCACAAGCAAGAAGCAAGGAAAACCCCCAGAACAAGAAATATATATATAAAGAGGAGAGAGGGAGAGGGAGAAAGGCAAACGAACCTGTAGGTGCCCGCAAAGAAATTCAGAAGTTCCACCAACATAACCCTGAGCTCCGTCTTGCCGCGGCCCTCTTTCACGCTCGCGTCGGGACCGTACAACAGCAGCTCGTTGACCTCCAGAGTCGCGAGCACGAGATGGGTCAGGTCGAGCGGGATCAGCGTGGTCTTGGCGGCGAGGATGGGGTTCTCGAACAGCGAGGCGGCGGCCTCGGGGTCGATGAGGATGTTGAACTCGGCCCAGGGCGTGTAGTTGCCGATGCGCTCGCGGCCGTCGACCTTGCCCAGCACGGCGGGCGTGAAGCCGCCGCCGAGAGAGCCGCCCATGATGCTGAGCCCGCGGATGTGCGCCGCGAGGTCGGGGTGCTGGCGGAACAGGGCGCCGACGTTGGTGAGCCCGCCCGTGGCCACGAGGCAGGCGGTCCCCGGCGCCGTCGCCCGCAGCGCCGCGGCCATGGCGTCGACGGCCGACACCGAGCGGTCCGCGGTCGTCTGCGGGCGCGGCAGCAGCTCCGTCCCGTCAAGCCCGGACTCGCCGTGGATGTCCGTCGGCGCGTGGATCGGGGCGCGCTCGAGGGCGTGCGCCGCGCCCGGGTACACCGTCACCTCATGCTGCTTGCCGATGGCGGCGAGCACCGAGAGGGCGTTGTTGGTGGTCTTGTCGAGGCTGGCGTTTCCGTGCACGGTGCTGATGTTCAGCAGCTTCAGGCCGGGATGGTACGCAGCAAGCAGAATGGCGAATGTGTCCTGTTCGTCGGGTTAGCGAATGTTTGCGCAGCCGAGTCATGCAACGGCGTTCTCTGGCAAATACCCAATCTCCAATCCGATCTTTGGGTTAGAAAAGAAGGTTTGAACGGCTCGGCTATCATGCACGTCACGTTGCCTTTGCCGAAATCATCCCAACTTTCGGCACACATTATCTTGGGCAGTGGTAACCGCCGCCTCGCCGCCTCCTAGCACTTTGGACCACTCCTGTGCGGTCACCTTCCCAACCTCAGGGGGAAATGTAACTATACTGCAATGAATTATAAAAGGCTGAAGAGACTCACATCATGGCCAGGATCACAGTCCAACCAGACCGGTACCGGAGCCGACATATTCTGAGATATTTGCAATATACTTTCCCTTAATATGTATGTATGAGAGCAAACAATGTCCCCGCAGCAATGCAAATATGTAATTTTAAAAGGTTCAATGTTAATGTTGGAGAGAGACGGTCAGTCTAATGGGAGCAGTTGTTTGTCTGTTACTGGGAACTTGTCCACATTTCCATCTGTACTACAGCTCATAGTAGCAGTTGCGGGACCAGTGAACCGTCGGCAGACTTGGTGTGGACCTGCCCGAGACACCGCATAGGTTGCAAGCATTGCCGATCGTGGAATCCCGACGACACAGCCCCTCCGGGACGACACTGTGGCTTCGTCCAAATACTGTAAAATACGGTGGTCACAAAAAGAGCATATTTTAATAATACTAGTAGTGGCTACTAGGGATTAACGTAAGTAATGAGACATTAAAGGTTACGGATACGATACCTTCTAATCTGCTCGAGACCACTGCGCCATTAGTACCCCAGTGCTTGTTATTAATGGCGGTAAACATGTCATATACATCGGCAGTAATGCATTCCGTATTTAGTATCTATCTTGCAAATGGCCACCACAATGTCCTTGAGCTCCGAGAGGGTGACCGAGACAAGTCCATAGACACAGCCAGCTCCCAATGCATAACCGACTTGGCAGAGACAACAGAGGTAGTAGGAGTTACTTGCCAGCAGTCTTTCGTTGCTCAAGCACCCGCATGACGTCGGCAACGTTGTTGGCATCTCCTTTTCGCTTTTTGCCTCCTCTCTTGCGCTTGGCCTTGCCATCTCCGCCTTCCTTGCCGTCCTTGTCATCACCTTCATTCCCCCATTCTGATAACTCGACTTTTGAATCGTCAAGGTCGGCCTCATCCTCGAACCTGCTCATTCCAAAGCCCATATCCATATCCTCGGCGTCGCGATCCACGTTTTGCAACATCTTGCGATGGCGTTCTGCCTTGGCTCTGGCTTCTTCATCGTCCTCGTCTGAAGGCTTTGGTATTGCCTTGAGGGATGCTGCCCTCTTGAATGCAGCCGCAATCGCCGGATCGGACATAGAAGGTGCTTGAAGTGTCTCGGAGGAGACCAGCTTTGATTTCGAGTCCTTGAAGTAGTTTCTTGGTTCTGATGTCGTAGTTGGACGGGGAGGTGGAGGCATCGCAGCCCGATCTACCCGTTCTGCGGGTGTTGCGGTATCCTTTGCGACCTCTCCTTCGTCCTCGTCGCTATCTTCATCTGAGTCGCCGCCAAGGTCGGCCAGGGGGTTGTAATCATCACCCACGTCGTCAAAGATGTCAACATCCTGTTCGTCCTCTTCCTCAGGCTTTGCTTTATAGATATCAGGTACTTCCATGCCTAACGGTTTGGCGTTCTTATCAGGCCTCATCGCCTCGCGTGCCTTCGCCTCACTTTCGGCTTCCGCTTTGGCCTGATCCTGTGGTTGGATCTTGCGAATCTTGCGTTTCTCGTGTCCATCTTCATCAACGACGATTAGTACCTCCCTCCCTTTGCTGTCTCTCTCTATCCTGGATGAGCCTGGGGTAGGCTTGTCGCCAATCTTCTTGAATTTGTCACCAAGGGCGGATTTCTTCTTGGCATTGGCAGCATCTCTTGCTACTTTCAGTTCAGCCAAGATCATGTCTCTCGTCCGCTTCTGTCCAGGTTTCAGCCCTCCCGTGGCAAACTGTCCTTTCTTTGCCTCTTTCTCTCGTGCAATAGCCTCGACATTAGTAGACTCAAGCTCCTCAAATGCTTCGTCGACGTCTTCCGCTTCCGCTTCTTCTTCCTCTTCTTTATCGGGGTCTGGCTCGTTTTCGTTTCCCCCGTAAACGTTCTCGCCTTTGCGGACTCGCTCCAGTAACTTGAAATCTAAGCCTTTGACCAAGTGAGTGCTAGAAAGATCGCCGCCTGCAATCTCGAGCCGTAGTCTGTCGAATGTCTCCTGGTCTATCTCCTCCTTCTTTAGAGATTCCTCCAGCGCCTTGATGCGCACAGCTCTAGAGTCTGCCTCTTCGTCCTCTCGCTCTTTCGTTCGATCCACATAGCCGGCTGCGAGCTTGCTTCCTTTCGGGGCGGATGTTTTATGCTTCTTTTGCGGTTTATCGGCTTGGTTTCTTTCAGCTAGCTGTCGCTGGAAATTGTTTCGGCTAAACCCTACAGAACGACTAATCCGAGATTAGTATATAGACCAGAATGATAGAAGTTGGATGTATCGTACGGTGTCATAGGAATGCTGGATTTCTGTCGCGAACCGAGCGCAAGGGAGCGCGCCGGCGTGGATTCATTGTTGTCTGCTGTTGGTTTGGGGTGTTCCCTCCGATAAGCCGCCTGAATTGCTCGTTGTTCATTGTAAGATATCGCAATGGGAAGAGAGCGTCGGCAGTAAACGAGAGTTAGGGTTGCTTTATGCGTCGCAGTACTTGTTGTTCCCCTCCAGAGAATGACTTTGCGATAAGTCTATCGGCGTTCAAGTTGAAGATGAAGCATGGAGGAAGCAATTCACTATCCGTCCGTTACTTTATAGTGGGGGCCCTTCTGTAACTGAAGCACTATTTTTAGTTGAACTCACTAACAGCCCATCAAAGCACAGGACATACATAACATGTGCTCTGTTTATGTGCCTCAGGCCTCACAAGTGTATGTAAAATCGATAGCAAAGTCGAAAGATTTCGTTCTGTTTCGAAATCTCCTTTCTTTCAAGCTATGACAATGTTCATATTGGTAATGGTGACGAGCTCGTTGGCGGCTCATTCGTTATTTGGAACGCTGGTCACGGGATGACGTGCAAAAACGGTCGCGTCGGCCCCACCATCCCTCTCACAGCCGAGGCGCGTTTCTAACTTACATTGATACCTCCAATCTCATTGAAATCATACCAAATACTGTCTGGGTCAGAACAACAAAAGGAGGGAAGACCTGAAATAACGTCTCGGCAATTCTCAACCGCTTTATGCTCACCAACAAACTGTGTGGCTGTCTCATGGGGTTCAGAGCATCGATCTCGGAGTATATTCTTGCATCATGATACACTCACCGGCCTTTTGTAAGCGGCAAACTGGGCGTTTTCAACCTACAGCAGTCCCGACTCACCGGAACCATCGTTGGTAAAAATGGGTAGCCGGCTAGATAAGAACTCGAACGCTGTGCGCAAGCTTATCGAGGGGCATACCTTTTCGGATGAAGGGGAGAGGAATATGAGGCGAGCGCTTTTGGTGGATTCAACGACTATTTCCGTCGCAAGAAGATCAAACTGCAGAATCTTGACTCGGAACTCAGAGCTTCTGCTAACGATAACCCCCAAATATTCAAAGGGGTGGTGGCACATGTGACTGGCTATACCCAGCCTCCACTTCATGTGTGAGTTGACCAAGACCACCCACAATGCCATACCCAATCTGACTTTCAACTTCAGCCTTCATCGTGAACTGGTTCAACATGGTGCAGGTTTCTTGCAGTACCTGGATTCCAAGACCATGGCCACTCATATCATCGCATCACATCTGCCGCCCAAGAAAATGGTCGAATTCAGCAAGTACAGGATCGTCAAGCCAGCCTGGGTCATGGACTCTATCCAGGCTGGGAGGCTTCTACCGTGGACAGACTATCGTGTTATCGAAGAGACTCCAAGACAGAAGACGTTGAAATTTGACGGGACAAATCTAGCTAGTCAGACAAATACGCAAACGTCACCCTTGGCTGGCTACCGTGAGCAATCCAACAACAGCTACTATACCAACCAGCTAAAGGGGTTTGCCGAAAGTGTAGATGGGGCCAGTACTCACAACAGCTCACCAGCCCAAGCTCGTATGAACACGCCTTCGAAGTACCAGGCTGTAAGCGCCAATAATCTCTCTTCGGTGCCTACAAAATCAGATCCCAAGAACGATGGGTCCGGAATGCCGCAGTCCACTGATACATCTGCCGAAGGAGATGAAATCAGTCTTGTGCAGCATCCCGATGCACAAGAGGATATCACCATGCCAGACGATGATGCTCCAATCACCGAGGAGGCAGTAAGTGTGCCTACTGAGATATGGAAAGAGATGACGTCCGAAGAGCACAATGCGGTATTGCTTCAGGATCCGAGAATGCGCAAATCGTCGACTGCCAACCCAGATTTTATCAAGCAATACTACGCCGAAAGCCGTCTTCACCATCTGTCGACATGGAAAGCTGAATTGAAGTCGAGAATGCAGAAACTTGCAGCCGAAAAGGGGCCTCAAGCAAAACCCCTGAAGAGGACGCCGGGTGCGCGTCACTACATTATGCATGTCGACTTTGACAGTTTTTTCTGTGCTGTTTCCCTCAAAAGCGCCCCACTTCGCCGACAAGCCCACTGTTGTTGCCCATGGGGCCGGCAATGGATCAGAAATTGCCAGTTGCAATTATCCTGCCCGGAAGTTTGGCGTGAAGAACGGAATGTGGATGAAGAGGGCTAGGGAGCTATGCCCCGAACTCAATGTTCTGCCATACAATTTCCCTGCCTACGAAGAAGCAAGCCGTCTCTTTTATGAATCTATCCTCGAATTCGGCGGTGTGGTTCAGAGTGTCAGTATTGATGAGGCTCTGATCGATGTAACCTCGGTGATACTGAAAGCCGCCGGCTCTAGTGGAGGAGGTGTAGACGAAGGGAGCATTTGGAGGGAGCAGGAGAAGGCAGGTCAGATTGCACTGGATCTCCGTGGGCTGGTCAAGGAAAAGACTGGCTGTGCCGTCTCGGTTGGCATTGGCGGCAACATCCTCCTTGCTAAAGTGGCTTTGCGAAAAGCCAAGCCAGCAGGCCAATTCCAAATGAAACCCGAAGATGTGCTTGCCATCCTTGGAGAGCTCAAAGTCGACGATCTTCCAGGTGTTGCTTATAGCATTACGGGCAAGCTGGAAGAAATAGGGGTCAAGTATGTTAGCGATATTCGACAAATTTCCAAGGAGCATCTCACTGGAACCCTCGGCCCAAAGACTGGAGAGAAGCTATGGGAGTATGCCCGGGGAATCGACCGAGCGGAGGTCGGTGACCATCCGATCCGAAAATCAGTCTCGGCGGAGGTGAACTGGGGAATCAGATTCATCAATCAGGAGGAAGCTGAAGAGTTCGTGTTCAACCTATGCAAGGAACTTGAGCGCCGTCTGCTCAACGAACAGGTGAAGGGCAAACAACTTACTATCAAAATCATGAGGAGAGCTGCCGATGCGCCATTGGATCCACCGAAACATCTCGGACATGGCAAGTGTGACACATTCAACAAGAGCACCATGTTCGGTGTCGCCACACACGATGCCCAGGTACTTGGCAAGGAAGCTGTGTCCATGCTGCGCTCCTTCAAGTTCAACGCTGGCGACCTTCGTGGTCTCGGTGTGCAGCTGACTAAATTAGAACCCCTAAAGACGTCAGCAGCCGCGCCGGATGGCAGCCAGAAACAACTCAATTTTGGTACATTCAGACCATCAACGACTGCGACGAAAGCGGCTTTGGACCCCATACAAGACACTGGCAGCCCTGAAAAGCCAAAATCGCCTCCAGGCCGCAGTGGGCCAAATGACCCTATCATAGACGGGCCCCTGACTCCCAGAAAGCCCAAAGGAAGCGCAGTACACCCGGCCTTCACATTAACGAAGGTGAACGAGAAAGATGGCAAGGCGAGGACGCCCCTGAACATAGGGGGCACGCAGTTCGTGATCCCCACCAATCCCGACCCAGCCGTCCTGGCAGAACTGCCCAACGACATTCGCGCCCGGTTACTAGCTCAGGCCAGCCGATCCTCCGAGAGCAGGGAGCCGTCACCAGCTCTAGGAAGGTCTAGGACCCAGAGCCCTGCCTTGTCGCTTGACGAGATCCCGCCCGAATTTGACCCGGAAGTCTTCGGTGCACTGCCGGACGACGTGAAGATGGAGATCTTGGCCTCGTACAAACAGACGCGGGTCGCTGGGGCGGTGGCGGCGGCACCACAAAGCCGCCTGCCCCAGTCACCGCGTAAGGACCGCCTCATCCAGCCCACGAAGAAGACGACGCCGACGAAGCGTGGTCGGCCGGCGGGGATGCCGTCGTTGCGCGCCAGAGAGCGCCAGGCCGATGCCAACGCCAAGATTGTTCAAACCAACTTCCTATCCCTGAGGAACAACAGCAACCAAACAGGCGGCGAAGGCAGCGCCGCCGCCGCCGCCGACGAAGGGGCCGAAACCCCTGACGATTCGTTATGGGAGGAGCTCGATCCCGAATTCCTGGCCGAGCTACCCGAGGACATGCGGAAAGAGGTCGTCGCGGAGCACAGGCGGATGAAGGCGCAGCGCTCCGGGCTGGATCTCCGGGCTATCAACAACCACCGCAAGCGCCTTTTGCAGCAGCAAGATTCGGACGGCGAGGACATGGTTCTCCCCGGCGGACAGACGACGCTGCAGTTCGCGCCGAAACCGGCCAAGGTGGCCTTCACGAGCGCCGGGCTCACGACCATAGCCGAGATCACGGATATGCTGAACGTCTGGTACAAGGAGACGGTGACCGAAGGGCCGCATCGAAATGACGTGGAGATGCTGGAAAAGTACCTGGTCAGAGTCGTGTTCGAGGAGCGAGATTTGAATAAAGTTGCGAAGGTTTTGAAATGGATTGGTTACTTGAACGAGGAAGACGTATCTGACAGCCCTGGTAAGACGATCTGGAAGGCGGTCTTGCAGGAAGTGAAGGCGGCAGTGCAAAAGGCTGTGCACAGCACGGGACGAGGCTCCTTGGTAATATGAAGCCGACCCCTTTGGATTTCAAGGAGCGGTTCCGTTCTGGCGTAGACTTATGAGACACGAGCATGATGATATTAATGAAAGATACATATCTCTAGACAACCATCGAACTTGTCTGAATTTTCAACTGAATTCGTATTTTGTCTATGAATCAATACCCTAATTCTATGAGAGCCATGCTAACCCATAGCCTCCTCCGTTTGGGTATCGTTTTGTCTATAGCCACCCCAACGCCATGGCCTCCCGAGAACCAGGTCAACCCAAACGCCTTCAAACAACAGCATACGCGAATTCCCAAGTGAGAGCCGGAAATGGCACAGCAGCCTCAAGAGAATGAACGGCACCTATGCAACCTTAGAACGAAGATCAACATAACAAACCCGACACTACCTCCCCAACTCCATTTACAACGCGCCCAGAGAAAGAGCCATGCCTCTAGCAAACAAGACAGCCCAGATCACGGTAGCTGTCATGGCGGCAGCATTCTTTTGGCGTGTTTGTCGCAGTTGGTGTCATTGTCCTGGAGGAGTACTCAAGGTGCTGCTTGCAGATGAAGCGACGGTGCTGTTGTAGATGCTGAGCCGCAGATTGCCACCGCAGGCGAGGGTCTTGTCGCCAGAACACGGCATGTCACAGTCGGCGCTGTTCTGTTTGGTGGCACGAAGGTTGATCTCATTGCCGCACCAGCACTCGCGGGACCACTGGAGCCCGGCGAACCTGTACTTGCTGCAGAAATCCAGGCACAAGGGCACCGTCATCTGGTCGGGCTTGATCTCGGACTCGTCTTTAAGAGTGCGACTGGTGGAACCATTAAGCCCTTGCGTCTCTAGGTAGCACCCGCCGTAAACGAAGGCGGAGCTGCCGTTGAAGTTGGCGAGGTCATCTGCGGTGGCAGTGGATGAGTAGAGGGCGAGCATGGTGATGGTGACGAGGGAGATGGCCATGCGAGAAGTTTTCATGGTAGCCATGTTGATGGGCCAGCCAAGCAGCAAGTAAGCAAGTAGTAGAACGTATAGAGAGGAAGAATAGACTAAGTCTAATATGTCTCAGAGACTATGCTGTGATGGAGTTTGGGGTATTTGTTTCCGTGATAAGCCAAACACTTCCAAGATGATTGATGTTTGTAGAAGTGCAAAGTACTGAGGAACGAATAAGTTGGAAGAAGATCGTCAAGAGATCGAAACCCAAGGGGCCCAAGAAAGACAAAAAGGCGTTGCAGTCAGTCAAGTCGATTTCGACAGCGACGAGGCAGAAGAAGGAGCGACAGCCAGATCTGGGAAGGTGGAAATTGCAGGTGTCCTTGGCTGCCACACATCGACTTCTCACTCGAGGAAAGAGGGCTTCATCCAGCTTTTTCGCCATGTCGAGGGTCTAGGCGCTACACCTGCATTGATAACGGTCAGGCTAGCTAAGAAAGTCTTAGCAATCCATACTAATCAGCGGCCGCCAAACTCAGGTAGGTACCGATGGGATGGAACGGAACAGGAAGTCATCAAACGATAGACCATTAGCTGACCGGGCCTGACGCCGCCTGACTGGGAGCTGATGTGTGCTGAAGGCCCGAGATGGTCTGCTCACTTAACGAATAGAAGCACGCTAACCTAGCAAAAGCGAACAAAAGCAAGCACGTACCGCAGCCGACAAGCACATGTGCAGTCAGCAGCAAGTGGCAGTGGCCATTCAAGAGCCAGAGCACATTTCCATTGGCACTGGTCGAAGCGACGAGATGTGTGCCACTATGTACTTGGTGATATTTAATCATCCTTTGTTTCTGGGTATCATGACTTCCCTTTTCTACCAACAACTTTTATGTCATACGCTTACATACCAGTCGCGTCATGATGCAATCATGAAGCATGTAGGCCGAGGTCTGGTGTATCCTAAATGGAGTGCCTACGTCAACCCGCGTATAAAACGATATAATGCATAGAACATCACTAATCATGGCGGTCATCCTGGATGCCCCAGCTGCCAACGAGCCTCATGGCTTTCTCGTCGCCGTTGATTAGTCGCTCGTCCTGCAATGCGTCCGACAGGCACCTCCAGGGATCGCGACTTCCACCCCCACTTCAGCAGGTTTTCCTTTAGTCGTTCACCATTCGCTCTATTGAGGGCGGATCCGTTCTGTCCGGCCGAGAAGACCACTCTCCAGACGCGTTCCGAGAGGACTTGGTCGAAGAGATAACTATAGTAAGTGCTGCCGTAGCCAAACAGGTGTCCGAAAAAGCCTTGCCATCGGGTCCCTTCCGCATCAGGCGGCAGCTTGCCATAGGTGCGTTGCAAGCTATGATATACCCCGGTAGACTCGAAGTCGGTTTGACCGGGGCGTAGTGCATGATATTGTTGGTCCAACATGGCCATGATGATCTGGTTTTCTCTATCCGATGCCTCGAAGCGTTTCAGAACCTGCAGTCGCTCCGATACCAGTTCATATGGTAAGGGCTCATCGGTTTCGTAGTGCCGGGCAAACATTTGCAGAACCGTCGGGTCGGCGCAAAAGTGCTCCATCAAAGTAGACGGCAACTCGGCAAAATCTGTGGCACATCTGGTTCCCGCCACATTCTGGAGCGAAGTGCGGGCTAGGACCGAGTGGATGGCATGTCCCATCTCGTGGAAGAGCGTCTCCATTTGGTAGTAGTGCAGTAGGGCCGGCTCATTCTTTGTTGACCGCTCGTGGTGGAAGTCGCATACTAACGCGATGGTCGGCAGTTGCTTGACAGAACCCACTTGCTTGGATACATGCATGCCATCGTTCGCCTCTGCAATAGCCGCGTCCGTTGATGCCTCCTCTCGCCTGTTGGAAATGGCCTGTGCTGCTTCGTGGATCTCTTGTTCGGAGATCTGCCTGGAGCAGCGAACGGTGAAATGGGCAGGGTTGGGCGACTTATCCGCTCGATAGAACAGATCGCAGTATAGCACAGCGACATGGCCATCTGTATCCGAGATGACGTCTAAGCGCCTCACGTCAGGGTGCCATGTCTCTCCAGGCAAAGTATCTCTAGGCACGAGCCTGATGCCATACAGGCGCGTAAACAGCCTCGAGAGGCCCTGCATGACTGTCCCAAGCGAGAAATATGATGAAAGAATGTCATGGTCGCGCCTTCGCGATCTCATGTCCCTTCTTATACTCCTCCATCCTTGTCCCAAGGGTGCAAATCGGTGGCACTGGAAGCGTGGATATTCTGCCCCTTGGCTTGCATAAGGTCTGATATCTCCTGTTCAACCCGTGGGCCATTGTACTTTGCCAAGGCCAGCAAAAACTGATGAACAGACTCCGGGGTCTTGGCCATCATCCTATCCCGCAACGCCAACTGACCGTAATTCTCAAAGCCCGATAGGTTGGCGAGCTCAGCTCTCAGCTTCAGGCATAGTCTCCAGTACCTTGACTGATCGATCTGACGCGGTCCTGGTCGCATAATAGATGGCCTCGCGGGTGGCTTCATCGTGGACACTGCGCAAAGCTACTGTCGCCGCGGGGGACATTGACGGTAGGTACAGGAAGCCTCGATGAGTGTAGCTCTGAGCCATATGTGGATCCATGCCATGGAATTTACTACTCGGAAGTACTATTCGGTGTTGCTCTGGGCTCATGTCCTCGACAAAGACCGAACCCAGCTCGCTGATTTGCTGTGATATCTCGACAAATCTATTCCGCGGCCCTTCGGGCAAGTGGATGGCTGATTTCATAAAGTCCTGCTGCAGAAGTTCACCAACAGTTCTCTCCTCTTCGGTCCAGCTAGACACCACTTCCGGATTGTCCAAAGCCTTCCCAAGCTGGTCGCTCAAGCCGGTGGTGGTATTCAGCTGGTTCATGTATTGGTAGACCAACGACCAGGCGTGAGAGGCGGCCTCCTGTATTCGTCCATCTGGATGTGTTACACGCACGAAGTCGGAGACATCCAACACTCTACACAGCAGGTCGCTGAGCCGGTCCATGTCCCGAACCACTGATTTATACTCCTCCACTGTGGACGCCGCCAGGACCTTGTCGACCAGCTTCTGCGCCCTCTCTAATGTGTTATTCGCGAAGACAATAAAGCCCTTGGGCGACGTGAGGTATTTATTCCTGAAGAGGCCGACATTTGCGCTGCCTACTGCCCGGCTAGACGGTGACTCGAACTCCTTAAAGGTCTGGGGCGAGTCGAAGAGCTGTCGCAACAGGAGTCGTCATGGTTGGCACCCGGCTGAGAATGAAAAGCAGGCGTGTTCGCAGGATCGAGTCGCGCAGCACCCGTCGCTGCTCCAGCCAGCCAGCGGCGTTGTTGGGGTTGGGATGCTTGTCGGACTCTGCATCTGGAACAGGCCCGCAGACCGGAGCGAGTAGCTTTCCACATGGCTGCTACAAACGACAACACAACATGGCTGATAAGCCCCCAAGGAGGTGGCGCTCTTAGGTACGAACAGATGTGAGATTGTACAAGTAAGAACTAAGACAAGTATAATACAGAAAGTGTTGGCGCAGTTCTGAATGTTTGGATTTGAGGTCAATCCAATTGCAAACATACAAGTATGAATGATTTCATAAAGCCGTCCTTACTTAATCGTCAATTTGGTGAGCAAGCAAGCAAGCTCCAGAAAAAAAAAGTGTTACCGAATCGGCCGCCTGGACCGGGATTAGCCGCCAAAAAAGACATCACTGGTGCCAAAGCTTGGAAACTGACGTTTGACGACCATTCGAAGTTGACAGAAACCCACCTACTTTCACTACCAATTGAAGGGCATCATGGCTTCCAGAGTGCTGCTGCGACGGGTAAGATGCCAATTGAATTGCTCGTACTTCCGATCGACATACTGACAACTACGATTTAGCGCGCTGCCGCTCCTCTAATGGCCACGGCTCTTGTGGGAGCATCGCTAATTCCATCGGTCGCACTGGCAGAAGCGCCAGCGGAGGTACTACTTCCCATCTCCCCTCGACAGCAACATGTCCAAGGTGGTGATTTGAGTACTCACTAAACATCTGTCTACAGAACCGATCGAGGAAGCCCATCTACGATGACTACGAAGTCGCCACGCCGCTTCCCACTGTCTCTACACCTAAGCCATCGCCCTTCTCCGATACGATCCCGCGCACATCTGAGCCCGAGGTCATCACGCGGCCCCATGGCCCGACGCCCACAGACCGGCTGGCCGAGCGAATAGGCAAAGCGCGGCTGTTTCTGTACAAGCAGGCGACAACGGCCGAGGACGCTGTCAACGCCGCCATGGACCGGGCCTTCCACCTGGAGAAGTCCTTCACCTCGACGGTGGCCTCGCTGGCGCCCCCGCGCGAGAGCGGCGAGAGGCTGATGCCGGGCCTCGTCTACGTGCTCGTCGCGGGCATGGCCGGCAGCATCGTGACGCGCAACCGCAACGTCGTCTTCCGCGCCGCCCTGCCGCTGGCCCTCGGCGTCGGCGCCGGCTGGCTCGTCCTCCCCGTCACCATGACCAACGTGAGCGGCCTGCTCTGGACCTACGAGCAGCGCTTCCCCGTCGTCGCCCAGGCCCACCTCCAGGCCCGCGAGAGCATCCAGCGCACCTGGCACGCCGCCAAGGTCCACTCGGACCTGTCCAAGCGCTACGTCGACGACAAGGTGATGACCGCCCGGGATACCGTCGAGGATTGGGTCAAGAAGGGCAAATAGACAAAGCCAAAACAAAGGAAAACTGGATGAGCATGAGTCTGGGCGGGGCAAGCATATAAGTTGCTGGCACAGACTCTGCATCCATTGGGGAGCAGACTAGGTAGAAAGACTGCATGCTATCCTACAAAGAGCCTGTATTATAATGAATAGACACAGCATTTTCTATGTTCGAGAAGTTTAAATGTATTCTGAAGATTGTTACATGGCTTGTATAAAATAGGCATTTTTATGAATCTTCTTCTAAACTTGTGGCCACCAGTCAGTACAGGCGCCAAAATTCAAGTAATTCAAGAAACATCAGATAGATGGCCTCGGGATGAGATCGGTTTTGTGGACATAGTGAGCTTGCTAGTTCCCACTGCGTGAGTTGGCCATCGTAAGTTTTAAAGAGTATCACCATCGCATTGAATTCTATCTTCATGCGACCAAATCTATAGTAGTCCAGAAACCAATCTTTCCATGCCTCTGTTTTAGGATTCCTACCACGTTACAGTGTACATAGGATATGGGCCCCTTTTTCCACTCAAGCCTATCCATTCATGAATGAATATCCTACTCCTTAACGACTAAACCTTTTCTTCCTGCTGCTGTCCCTTGTCGATCATGAGATGTAGGACTCGTTCGTAAGTCCACATGGTGACCGCACTTGCCGGCGCTGCCTTAATAAGGCTGACTGTCAATCCCCGGTACAAACCCTTGAAACCCTCCCTCGCGACTATGGACCGCAGGGCCTCCACCATGCCGGACTCGTACAGTGGGATGTTCTTGTGCACGTAGCGGACCCGCGTCGGGCCCTGGACTTGTATTCGCTTCCTCACGAGGTCGAGGGGAAAGACGCCCGTCTTGGCCACCACGCTAGCAACTACGCCGGCCGTAGCGTCGCCGCTGCTAAAGGGGAGGTCGAGCTGCCCCATGGGCCGTCGAAGCCCCTCGTACATGGCGAAGAACAGGCCCATGTACGGTACGATCTGCGCGATGCCCGGCCCGATGCCGCGAAAGAACCCCTTGGCGCCCTCGTCCCGCTGGATGTCCCGGATCGCGCGCCAGAGGCCCGTGTAGACGCGCTCCGTGCCTGGGCCGCGAAGCGCGTGCGCAGAAGGTCCAACGGGTACGTAGTCGCGGTGGCCGCTGCGCCGGCCGCGGCACCAGACACGAAGCTCTCCACGCCCTTGGGCAGGGTGCCCTCCCCGAAGACCCGGTGCAGCAGCAGGGTGATGGAGCGGTACGAGGTAAACTGCACAGCGGCATACGAGACGTACATGAGCTCGGCGGGGACGTTGCCCTTCCAGAGGCCCGGGACGCCCTCATGGCGCAGGATGTGGCGGAGGGTCGCGAGCGTGCCCTTGTAGACGGGCGAGCCGCGGGGCAGGCCCGAGTGCGAGAGCGGGTCGGAGAGCGAGTGCGACTGGAGCTGCAGCCGGATCTTGACCACGTCCAGCGGCGCGATGACGAAGCGCGAGATCAGGCCTGCGGTGGCGCCAGCGATCACGACTTGCCACCGGGTGCCCTGTTTGGTTTATTTATGGATAAGCTTAGGTTGAGGGAGATGTATTTTAAGACGAGAGGGAAGTGTAAAGAAGATTCAGAGAGAAGAATGAAAACTAGCTAGCAGTTGGTGTCCCGTGTAATCTATTTGGGATATCTACGTTTGGTTTCGCAACTCTCGTTCCCCAAACTTGCTGACTCACCTCATCTTGAAGACGTTGGCCGCTCTTCGACATGCATCCACGACTGTCCTTTCAACCCGGACAAGGGCAGTCGGTGGCTGTCGATTCTATTGATCACGTTGGCGAGTGCAGCAAAGCGTAAAGAGAGTTGACGTTGAAATGTTTTTCACACGACTCGAGCGTCGTCACGAGGTGGCTTTTTTGGGGTGCACACAGGTGGGTGGTCGAGATTTCGCTGCTGAAGTCGGATGAGATGGAAAACTCTCTGCCGTCTTCTAATTTAAGCGTGGCTGCTGATCACTGCAGTAATGGAATAAGGGCTTCTGATCTCGGACCTGACGCAGAGGCTTTGGGCAAAGCTTACCATCTACTCGTCGTACACGCCGGACAAGCTAAATAAACAACAATTTCCTAGGTACGCGGTGATATTCAGTTGAGTGCAGCACGTATTATGCGCCACACTAGTGAAATACATGTTGCCTAGTCGCTGCTCTATCCAGTTCAACAGTCTTGTTCGTCCATCGTCAATATCTCCCGTACCCCTCATCCATCCCGGTTCACCTTAAATCTGCAGCGCTGCAGCCTGCCCATGCTCGCTGGGGTAGTGACGTACAACCTTACATCTCAGGGATCCCCAGGAATCTATCCCACGCACTGGATCTTCCATCTTTGAAGCTCTGCTATTTTTCGCAGCAATTGAATTTGGGCCAGCACGTCATGAGAACTGAAACGAAGCAGGACGGTACAGAGGGTTCAGCCGCACGTGGATTGAACGGGAGCAGAGAGTATTATCTCAGACCACCTGCAATTACCAGACTGTCTTGCAAGCAAGCCTCTGTACTTAAAGCACACACATGCGAATGCGAACGACTAAGCAAAGCACATGCAGTCATTATATTCTTACCTGTCCGGCACTATTTTAGTGACAGTCAGACTGATCTCGGCCCTTATTCCCTTGGATCTACTTCATCCTCCTCGTCTCCGACCCCGAATAGCCCCACCTCGACCTGCATGCTTCACTACCAACTCCGCGTCGCCTAGCAATACTAGCAATAGTCAGCACTTCCACTCGCCCGAAGCCAGCCTTCGTATTGGCTGGAAGGCGCATCACGGCTGCGGCACTGCCCACTTACGCCCATACCTTATCTGAATCGTTCCTAGTTTCCAGAACCCTGGGTATTTCTTCTGGCCGGACGAGCAAGTCGCAATTACTATTTACTCGGCTGTATCCTACATTCATCTCCCAATCATTCTTGTCGAGTATCGATTTGCTTCTGCTTCTGCTTCTGCTTCTGTCCTCGGAAAACCCCGAAGTTGTGGCAAGAAAAAACAACGTCACAATACGTCGTTCGAACCTCAGTGTCAGGTGGCCCTCCATATTCGACTAAGAGTAGTTGCATGTGACATCAGGTCGAAGTCCCGGTGGAAATTGAGACTGCTCTACAACTTCTATACTCATAATCAACAAAGGCAACTACTGTCTGCCTCGTTGTGGTGGTCTCGGGCAACTCTCTGCTCTCCTCTCCCTTTTTCAAACCAGACCAATATGACGGCACCAACCATCAAGAGCCCAGACCTGCGCGAGGTAGTTGGTCCTGTCTTGCTCTCTCTTCCTCCAGCCGCCATCGCAACACAAGTGGCAGAGAACGTACTACCCCTCTTGACACCTATCCTCAGGCAGAGGGTACAGCTTCTGTCTCCGGCGAGCACTGAGCCATGGATCCGTCTGCTCTGTTATGACCCCGCCAAGGCAGCTAGGCTGGCAGAGATTGCCAAAAGTGATCGGCTCGAGGCACATCCTGTCAGCGGCGAGGTCGAGGTTGACTGGGACTACGACGCCGAGACTCAATATCGAAGACTGGATGAAGAGACTCTCCAGGCACTCGTCGCCCTAAGGAATATGGAGTTGACGTTTCGACTCGTTTATTGTAGCGGCGACCCAACTAGCCAAGGCTGGAAGGTTGGTGAAGTGGGTGTCACCGACACTCCTTCGACATCTGCTTCCTTCAACGGAGTATCGAGTATCGCAGAGGCGGATCGACAGTTCAAGGAGTCGCACACAAAGAAAGATACATTGGCATCACAGGCCCCACGCCCCTCGCTTCACGTGGCCGTCGACGATATCCGCCATGACGAGGACGAGGACGATGATTACTGGGCCAGATACGATGCCACACCTGCTCGTACGCCAGCTACCAAAAGATCCCCCCCCATGTCGATGCAGGGTGCGCAAACTTCGGGTCCGGCGACTGATGAAGACGATTACTATGCTCAGTACGATTCAGTGCAGCCGGCAATGGACAACCATGATCCCAACGAGGAAGCCAACCTCCAAGAGTTGACACCACCGCCCAACACCTTACCTAGACCGATCCCTCAACGACGAAACGGATGCGGCGACGAAGAGACGGAGCTGAACGAGACCAACGGGGCTTGGACTCTTGCTGAACCACCGAAATCACCATCCCTCGGTTCAAGAGCCACAGACGATCCCAATCTTATGCACCCACGACCCGAGTCTAGTGCAAGCTCCAATGCATCGGTCGAGAAGCTCGAGGCTGCGGCAGAGAACTTTGGCGTCCAGCAACATATATCTCGCAGTGTCAAGAGCTTGTACATGCTGGGCCGGGCCTCGGGGATAGAACGCGAGGATTTCGAGCGGATTGTCAAGAGGGAACTCGAATTGCTTAAGCTAATGGAAGACTGATGCGGGAAGGGCTGAGAGCTTTGTACGTCCGTTGCGCGTGCCCTGAATAGGCACTGGTTGGTGGAGATATCCGGCAATGGTGGTATGGTGTAATTGTTTGTACATTTTTTGCATATCCCGGCGTAAGAGCATTGAATAGGGAAAGGTTATCATGGTAGTGAGGGAGTCAAGTCATTATTATCAAATACATATATTTCAAGCAAATCCAGGAAGAACCGAGCACTGTGAGATGTTATGTTGGAGTAGGTATTGTTGCCGATGATTCCTGCTTTGTATACCTTAAGTATGTTGAATTACACGCGTACATCCCAGAAGGTAACCCCCAACAAAAGTCAGCCCTTCTCTGGCTCTACAATGCACTAACAGCAATAAGGGTTCAGCTTGGTGCTATTCTGTTGGTGGTGCCATCGCTGCGTGGGTTCTTTGTTTTTTATTAGTGCTACGCCGCAGAGCAGCGTGCTACGCCGACGTTTGAAAGTGAGAACAAATACCAGCTTTTTTACAGTCAAGTGCCACCACCAACATAATAGAGATTTGAATTGCGCTCTTAGGAATACAGTCGATTCCGATTTCAGTATCTTGCCCAGGTACTTAGTTATTACGCCTGGTATATAAAGCAGTAGAGTAGGTAAAGCAGGTAGGTGATTAGCAGTATTAAAGCCGCGTACCTAGGCATCTCCTCCCACTCCACTAAGGTCAAATAGATTCCAGATAAATAGGAAAACTTGATTAACCATCTTCAACAGCACATAATTGTTTCAATTGATCTTTTATTCTATTTTAAAAAACTGAGATAGCTTCCGTTATTACAATGCGTCATCAGGTAGGCAATTCGAACTGCTAGAACAAAACTGTCTTCCTCCGGTTGTGGGCTCTAGGCGGGAGGAGATAGCTTAAATACAAAGTACCAAAGTATCTCGATTCGATTTCCCGCAAGGGTCCCCGAATTGAAAAAAAGTGACATCGAGCTTCTGAACTCAGAACGGTCCTCAGCGCTTGTAGAAGGACGACGACACACCACATCCCCCCTCCAACACCGACACAATGTTCAAGCCCAGAGTGCGGATACCTCGAGTGCGCATTGCGCAGCCTCAGCCGCTGCTGATGCAAAGGCGGTCGCTGCACAGAGTGCCTACTTCGGAATTCAGCGCCCGAGGCGTCCCCGGCCTGTTATCACCAGATGGCTTCCATCTCGCCTACACCGAGTATATGCAGTTATTGGTCGACAAGCTGAACGCCCTCGTTGGAGGTAAGCTCTATTTTGCCGTGAATATGCGTCGTCCTCTTCCGGCCCGCTAAACCGTCATCTCTTCCCTCAGGCACCGAGATGGAGTTTAAAAGCCCGTACATGATCCTCCAGCAAACCGCTCGAGAAACCTTCGTTCGCCCCGACTTTCAACTATGCCTCCATGTTGCACAACAACTCCTTCTTCTTCGGGGGCTTGAACTCCTCGCCAAACGACAAGCCGATGTCTGTGCGACTGCAGAAGGAACTGGAGGACGAGTTCGGCTCCATCGAGACGCTGCAGCGGGAGATGCTCGTCACCGCGTCGGCCATGTTCGGCCCCGGCTTCGTGTGGCTTGTCAAGAACGGCAAGAGCAGCAACTACCGCGTGCTGACCACCTACTTGGCCGGCTCCCCCTACGCCAGCGCCCACTGGCGCCGCCAGGGTCTCGACATGAACACGGTCGAGGGGCCCACGTCCACGGAGAAGTCGGGGGCCGCCGGGGAGTGGACCGCCCGCACGCAGCTCGGCGCTGGTGCGTCCAACGGCACGCGCTGGAAGAACACGGCGCCCGGTGGCATCGATGTCATCCCCCTGCTGTGCGTCAGCACCTGGGAGCACGTCTACCTCCGCGACTATGGCGTGGCCGGCAAGAGGCAGTTCCTCGCGAACTGGTGGAACACTATTGACTGGACCAAAGTTAGCGATCGTGCCCAGCTCGAAAACAAGAGCTTCGTGTGAGAGGCGCGGTTTCTTGATGAGTGGATGGGCGAGAGAAGAAAAGAAAAAAATCTCTACCTGGATGGATCTGGGCTGTAAGATGCGATCCTGGTAACTAGCTACCTCTTCGGTGTTGTTGTGTTATAAATAAAGATGTAACATGTGTATCATATCTTGCAAATCTACTTCAAAGAAACCGCCAGACAAATCATGCAGAAGCAAACCGAATGGTGAGGCCGCCAGAGAGATCACCAGAGGTCTTCCATGTTGTTCGTCCGAGGGGGATCTGGGTTTTATGCTCTGGAGCGATTCCATCCATCTTCGTCTGTCGAGGCATGAATGGCATAGAGCCAAATCTTGACCCAGTAACTGTTCAGTTGAGATAGCATCCAGTATAGCATTACTTCGGCCGTGTTGGCTAATTAACAACCATTTTATACCAATTACCATTATCTATGGCGCAAAGCAGGACTACATAGTACACTGAAGACCTATTTCTCTTCTAATGTAGCCCAGGAGGCCTCCACTTTCTGTATCTAATGATGAAGTTTGTGGGATATCTAATCCGCTAATATGTTCTCCTCGGGCGAAATCACACGACCTTAATTGTGCGGAATCCAGCTTATATACTATGTTTTGGGCATATGGTGACGTGAACAAGAAGTAGCTACGGCGGAAGACTCATGAGCTACACGATGTCCTTCCGATGTTTCATACAGGATGCCCTTGGGCTGGTTTGGTGGCCGGTCAAGGCAAGGTTATATACATGCATGTAGACACTGAGAGGAGTGGAAGGCAAATAGGGTGGCACTCGTGTGTTTAGTTCTAGTCAGGACGCAATGCCCTTTTGGTAATGCTATGTCACTTCAAAACACGTTACATGTGCTAGAGATACAGCCATAGTTGCCCGTTATATAGACTGAGTAGTAGTTGGCAATTACTTATGTCGCTAGAAACGAGCGTGTTGCTTAAATGCAGCATCTGAAGAAACAAAGTTCATGTCTGGAAACCAAACGCGTTTTGAAAAAGATAAAATCAATTTAGATTCTCTCAGAACGACCCAAGAATGCTTGCGCTTGCTTGCTTGTCCTGCCAGTACCGTAAAGCGAGTACTGGCTCAGAATGGTATCATAGGTATGTAAATGTTTTGTGCTTTTGTCCAGCATCATGTCGTGCCCGGCACCAAAGCCCTGAATCAAAGTTCAACATAGAAGAAAAGAGAAAAACCCTAGAGTCAGGTTGTGTGGTATAGTGCAAAAAGCAGAGTTGAGAGAATGATCAAAAACCAAAAATCGCAATGAAATCAAATATCCGCCCATCGTTATAATCGTTCGTCACTGCAGCTCCTGTCCCCAGTTTCTTTGTTTCTCTCCTCCATCTTAGATCATGGCGCCGTTCACACTGATCTCGAACCCTTCTCCCTTCTGCTTCAGCGCCTTGGCGAGCATCAGCTCCCGCATCCAGTCGATGCGCTCGTCCCGGCTGCGGACCGCGAAGTGATGCGTCTTGCCCGTCCCATTAACACGCTCAGCTAGCGCGGCGGCGGCGGCGGTGCTGCTGCCGAGGCTGCTTTCGCGCTTGTGTAGGCGCGCTGTCAGGGCCTCCTTGCCCTGGGGGATCAGCTGGAAGGCGAAGGCGGCGACGTCCTTGTTGTCCTTGCCCTCCCTGGACGAGCGCGAGATGCTCATAGCCTTGAAGGCGGCGTTGAGCTTGGACGTGCTGGCCAGCGACGAGCAGGCGATGGCGTAGTCGTCAATGTCGATGTACTCGAGCGTGTTGGCCCGGCGGGTCTCGACGTCCTTGTGGATCGCCAGCCGCGTCCCCTTCAGCGTCGCGTAGTGGTCGTGCCACTCGTGCCGCAGCATCTTGGTCTTGCGCTTCCGGACGGGGCCCTGGTACGAGATGCCCTCGGCGTCCCGGGTCGCGGCGGGTTCTTCCGGGCTGGTGGCTCCCAGCGACGGGAGCGTATGCTCAAATGCGGAACGCTGCTGGGGTGACCAGGGATACTGTGCACGAGGAGGGGCATGAAGTGGCTGTTGGGAACGGGCAGGAGCTCTGGGAGGCGAGTTGTGCGGGGACCTGGGCGAGCTCCTTGTTGGGCTGGTCTGATATTGATGTGCTTGTTGTTGTTGTTGATATGGCATGGTGCGGGCAGTGGGGGTCGCTGCGTTCTCCTCGAGGGGCGCCATGGTTTGGAAGGTGGATGGCCTGCGAGATGCGCGCGAAAACGTCCTGACTGGAACTGAAGGACCTGCCCTGTACGACATATCGGGTGGGACTGACTGTGACGCATCTCGCGCAACCGGCCCTAATGGGACGGCTGTGACTGGGATGTCCATCTCAGAGAATGGGGTGCCAAACCGATAAGGAGCGACGGGCGTTTGTAGATCAGGCGACAGCGCCTCAGCCCTCTCCATACGATAGGGGGTGAAAGACTGCTGGAGATGAGACGGCCCACGCTGCGATGCCCTTGATACTGTCTGTCGTCCAGGAATGGACAACTTGGGTAGGGTGCGAAGCCCCTCATGCGGTGCTTGCGTGTTGGAATAGAGCTCAAAAGGGGGAGTTGGGGGCACCTCGCCTTGTGAGACATGACCACCTTCTTGGTGCTGGAAGTCCAGGAACTGCCTCACATTGTCCTGGGGGTCTGGGGCTTGGACGTTTCGGAGAGTTGCTTCCTGGAGGTACTGGAAGGGACCCATCCCAGGGCCGGGTCCGAGGACGTCAGAAGATGCTACCACGGAAGGCACGGCGTCAGACATGGGCCGCAGGGCCTCTGTAGAAGAAGGCCGGTTGAGAGCCTTGGCGGTCGAAGCATTTCCTGGGTCTCCAGCAACAAGGATGACGCCCCCGACGGTGTCGGCAAAGGGGTGTTCCTTCTTGAACTCCTCGATCATGCGCTGTTGTTTCCTCCACGTTTTGCAAGCCTCGCCCTTGGAGCACTTGTGAGGCTTGGGAATGACTTGCTCGATGCCCACGATAGACACAGACTCGAGCGGTGAAATGATGTCTTCGTGTGCTGGTCTGTCCATACGCCGCTTGCTGTGTCCTCGGCTGGGCTTCGCATCAGCATCGCACCGCTCGCCTCTTCTCCGTTCTTTCCTGGCCTCTCTGCTCTCCTCGTTCTCAATGGGTGTTGTTGGCCGAGAGCTCTTTTCCTGGATGCCCCGTAGCTGAGAGACATGGTGCCAAAGCTTCATCCTGATCCCGAGGGAGCCGATGCCCAGCTCCTTCAGATCTTCTGATTTCAGTGTCATTAAGATAGCCCCGGTAATGTCGTTTTCGATGAACTTTTCTGCGATGTGCGGCTCAACGCCAGCATTGAGCATCCATTGTGCCACTTTCTCCGGCTGCCAGGAGGCCAGGTTCTCTGTGTGCAGTACTTCGTGGGTAAACTGGAACGGGCTGCTGCGCATCCGCGGCGGCAAAGGCTCCTGGGAGTAGTAGTGGTAGCGTGATTCTGCATCCAGGGGCTTGGGCGCTCTTGGCGTTATTGGTGAAAGAGAGAGCGCCTCCTCATATTCAAAGGAACTCGACGACGTCGAGGAGGCGCGGAACAGGTGCGGGCCTCTAGGTCCCTCGACCGGTTTCAGCGGGTCGTATTCGATAGGATACGCCTCGCGAGTCCTGCTCGTCCTGGGCGTATGTGCCTCTTCATAAGACGACAGTGTCGTCATACTTTGCTGACCCGACTGGGAGAAGGGTGTCAGTAACAGGTATAGATTTCGAGAGCGTAGGTCGTCTTACAGAGTTCAGGCTGATTCTAGGTGAGTTGTTTCCATCGTCTTCATTCTCGCTGATTATATCATCATCTTCGTCCCAGTCTGTGTCTACAATCTCGGTGGCTATTGAACTCGGTCTTGGCTCTGGGCCCTTTAGACCGAAGAAGGGATCGTGTAGGCGGGTTTTTTGTTGCATCTCCCGCCGCGACTGCTCACTGGCCATGTAAGACTGTGTATACTTCGGGACATTCATCATATCAGTAAGGCAAGCAACGAGTATCCAACTGGTTCTGGGTTCACTCACCATATTTGCTGCTATAAAACCAAGGTTGCGCAGTTTACGCTTTTGGTATCAGGCCGTTGCCGGCAAACTACTATGTTCTAGAAACGATGATAGGCGAGATAAGAAAAGACGTAAAAGAAAATAAAAGAAACCTGAGTATAGTCGTGGGATAGAGTTGACGTCGCAAAGAGAGGAAAGAGGGGCTTGAGAGACACAATCGGCAAGTTGCGGATAGTATATGTATCAGACTGGGGGGCTCTACACCGGTACACAGCAGTAGACCACGCATGCACAATAGCACGTTGTAATAACGTGGGAAGAGATGCTTCGAGGTCGGATAATGGGACAACGTGATTTGTTTTCTTCGCTGTCCTCCGAGAGCACAGTTCACAGGAAGACCATCTGCAGCACAACCTACATGGTACGAGGCGAGGGCAAAGAGCCAGTTTGCTTGGGTGGTTGTAGGCGATCTGGCAGGGTTCGAGCCTGAAGCCAGCTCCTCATTCGCTAAGAATAGCATTGACGAGCTTGCTACTCTGCGAGGAGCGAGTGTGGGGGAGGCAAAGGACCGCTAGATGCAGCGGCACTGGGCTCGAGAAGAGTGGCTGGTTGGTTGGAAGCTATACAGGTGGAGGTGATGCAGAAGCCTCGGCGTGTCGTGATTGGACAGGATGCAGCGGAATCACCCCAGAAATAGCCGTCTAAGCGCTTGGCTATGCCGACCAGGGTGCCTGGTCACGCACCCGCAACCGTCGAGTCGAAGATGCGAGTCTTCCTATCAAATGTGTGGCACTCGTCCCAGAGGGCGCCAGAGGGCGTGGCTGTGGACTACAAAGTCGACGACGGCCCCCAGCAGGCAAGACGATTAACACCTCTGGCCAGATGCCGTTGGCCGACAGTGTCTTGACTACGGCTCCTCCTCACCCCGTGGTACAGCTGGCTGTGAGTCACGAGACTGAGCGGTGAGAAGCCAAAACTTGAATCGTGAGTCTCGAAGTCTTGCTTTTCCTGCGTCGACGATGAAGCCCCATAGCGGGCCGTTGAGGTGCGGGCCTTCCCATGTGTTCGACAAAGTTGCTAAAAAATCCTGTCCGGGTGTACGTGTAGGTTAATGTCGGTCTCTGGGAGTGGTACCACCGAGACCGAATCTTAACGGGCCAACCCAGGCCGATCTATTCTTCACCTATTTTTTCGCTCATGTTAAACGAGAGCTAGAAAGAGCAGGGGTCCAATTCAACCCCCACCAATCATTTTGCTGCATTCACTTCTTGAGTGCTGACCGCATACATTCCTAAAGGGAGGGCAACCCAGCGCTTCTTCCAGGAACTTGCTGCTATTGGCTCTTTCCCGTCGGTTTGCGAGCTAGTAGCATATGATCAAAGTCATCCTTGTCAGACGCTGATGATCAGGTAAGGTGATGAATTGTGTGTGTTCTGTCTTCTATGGTACGTCGGAGAAGTTAAGGTACAAATCTGCACCTGTGGAGCCACTTCGGTCCATTATTAATAGAACCGACCCAGTACCGATACTTAAATATAATCTCCCTTTGACACACCTTTTAAGGTTTTTTGCACCGCCTATTTATATATACCTTTTATAATTAATTTTATATTATAATATACTTTAAAATAAAATATATTATAATATATTATATACTTAATATACTTTATTTTTTTTAAGTTTAATAATAATTTAATTAATTTCTTTTAATTTCTTTAGCGTTTTTATTTTTAATTATTTTATTAATATTAAGTAAACTTATTTATATATAAAATACTTAATAGTTACTAATAATTAAGGTTTTTATAAGCTTCTTTATACTTTTATTTTTTATATAAGGTTTTATTATAATTAATAATTATATATATTAATATAACGATTTTAATAGTAATTAATTTAATTACTTAATTATTATTATATTAAAACTATATTATATTTTAATTAAAATAAAAGTTTAATTCTTTAATAATAAACGTTAAAATAAATAGTTTAATTCTTATAATTAATATTATAATTTTTTTAAATATAATTTATTATTATAACGAGTAATAATATTTAGTTTATAAAGTATTTTATTTTTCTTAAAATTAAAGTATTTATTTATTAAAAAAGCTTTTTAATATTAATTTTAAATATTATAAATTAAATAATAAAAAGTATATATATACAATTATCTATAAAATAACCCTTATAAAAGATTAAATATATATTTTTAAAAAAGCTATTTTAATTTAAAAAGCCCTTATTAAAGAATCTTAAGCGTTATAAAATAATAAAATAAAAAAAGCGTTTAATAATTAATAAAAGTAAAAGTAATAACTTATTAAAAAAGCGTGCGACGAGCGGTAAGCGTTATAATATATAAATATATAAAAAGGATATAAAATTAAGTAAAGAATTAAATAACAAGTAATTTTAATTAATTTAAAACCTTATTATTAAATATATTAATATAAAAGTATTAAAAGGTAGTAAATTTAAATAAAATAATAATATAAGCGAAATATTAATAAAGCGTTTTTTTACTACACGTTTAAATACTTTCTCATATTATTAATATAAACTTAAATATCTTTTATTAAGTTTCTTTTAAAACTTAAATAACGTTTATTATAACGAGTTAAATATAAGCGTTTAAAAACGTATATTTAATTTATTAATTACCTCGTTTAAATAATAAAGTTTTAAATTAAATATGTTAAATTTAATATTATTTTTTATAAGTATTAACCGTTTTTAAACGTGACGGATTAAATATAAACGTTTAAAAACGTATATTTAATTTATTAATTATTTTATCCAGGTAATAAAATATTAACTTAAATATATTAAATTTAGATTTAAAATTATTTTTTATAAAAATAATAAAATACGCGGTTTTAAAAGCGATAAAGAATTTTAATTTTATAATATAATTTATTAACGCTTTAATAAATAGCTTAATTTTTTTCGAATAAATACGCTTTAATAATAAATAAAAGAAGTATTATATTTAAAAATTAAAATAAATAAAAGAAGTATTATATTTAAAAATTAAAATAAATAAAAAAAAGTAAGGAGATATACTAAGCGTAATAATACCGTTATTCTTATAATATTCCTCGAATTCGGCTAAAATATAACTTTCGTAACCGTTTAAGATTAGGAAGCGATAAAGGCTTTTCGTCCGCGTTTTAATATACTTATCGAAATGCCGCATCTAGTTTAAGCTCGTCTCGTTATTAATTTAGCTATTAAAAGTCGATTTAATTACTTAATCGCTCGGTAAGTTATATTCGCGAAATTAATTTATAAAGTAATATTAGCTTTATAAATTAATGTATTTAATAGCTATTAATTATTCTCGATTATTAAGTTAAACCGATTTCGTTTTTTTATAATAATTAGCGCGTATTATAATAAATATTAACTCGATTATATTTATTATAAAGCCGGTTTTATTAAAATTCTATATATTTTTATTTAAAATATCGTATTTAGTTTTAATATTCGCGATTAGCGCGAACTAGCCGGAAATAATACCTATATTTTTATAAAAAGCTTTCTAATAATCGTATCGACGGTTTATTTAGGTTTTAAAGTCTTAGTTATAATCGATAAAACGTTTAATTTAATACTTATTAACGCGGTCGCCGCCGCGTAACTTTAAAAAGAATTTATTATATTTCTTATAATATTAATATTAAAAGGCATTCCTCGAGTATTTAAATTAATTATATAATTATAATGTACCTCTTTTTTAGTTAAATTAAGTTTATATTATAAATATCGGATTTCGCGTTAAGGTTCGATATTACGGAATCGGTCGCCTAGAATAACTCGGAGGACGTCGTATACTTTTATAGCAGCTCTTTAATTAATTCGATTCGAACTTTCTCGCGTTACTTAAATTATTAAAACGATACGATCTTTTTTTAATTAAGTCGATATTATAGGTATAAAGATATTACGTATTAAAATTTAATTATATAAATTATAAAAAGTGGCCGACTTAATAATATAGTCGACTTAATAGTAAACCACGTTATAACTTTTTAATAATTAATTTAATTTTAAATTAAAACCTTTTTATTACTTATTTTTTTAATAAATTAAAAGTTTTTATATTAATTAATAAAAAATTACTTAATTAAATAATAAATCGTATAAGTATTATTATTATTATTATTATTATTATTAATATTAATAAAATAATCGATTTATTTAACTTTATTAATTAATTAAAAGCCGTTTTATGTTTTTATTATTTAATATAAATTAAAAGTTAATTATTTTTTAAATTATTATTTTCTAATTATATTAAACTTTTTAAATAATAGTTTAATCTTTAAAACCTTTTATTTAAAGCTTAAAGATTTAATAAAAATAATAAACGTATTAATTAATACTTTTTAATTTTTAAAAAAGTGTAATTAATATAATTTAATATATAAAATAAATATAGTATTAAAAAGTACATAAAAAAGGATTTAAAATAATAAAATAATATTTAATATATATTAATTACTTTTTTAAATTAATAAGTTTTTTAATTAAATATTAATAATTAAATAAAATAATAAATTATATATATTCTAGTTTTTTATAATATATTAAAAAAGTTTAAGTATAAATTTATACCTATAAAGCTACTTTAGTCCATTATTAATAAAACTAACCCAATACCGATACTTTTATATAATCTCCCTCTAATAATCCTCGCTCCTCGCATCCTCTCTGCCTCGCATGATGCTTCCCGTGACATTGCACTAGCTACTCCTATAGCTCTTGGAGTGATAATACTAGTTAGCTAAGTAGCAGCTAGTTGTGAACTACATCAGCGTCTGGTTCAGTCCGGCCCAGTCGTTCTGGTTCTTAGCAGAGGCCCAGAGGATCATGAACGGGCCGTTAAGAACGGATCAGTTCTGTGCATTAGGTTTGTCGCGAACACTGTCAATGTGACTTTAGATTGAACTAGCCGGCGTAAATGGAGGGGGATTGTCGGGGACCCTGCGGGATTCTCTGCATACCTACCGTCGTAGTGCCCCAAAAGCCCATATCTCGTTTCCCATATCATGCAAGATTGACAATGGAAATCCCTCAACTCCTAAGGGTCCGTTGACAGAAAACGTCGTCTGATCTAGCAGAGCTGCTGAATGCTATCCAAAACTAGGAGGTAAGCTAGAGCATGAGTGAGCCCTTGACTCCTGGGTCGGGTTTGGCACTTTGCAACTACAACTATCACTAGTCCTGCAAAGAGAAGATGTGATTCCACCTTGCATATTCATCCCATTCCGCACATTTGATTGCTGTGATATCTCACGACAATAAGTTGCAGTAGCAGGGTTGGAGGCTGCTCTGTCTCTATCAATACCTTACCTACACCGACGACGACTGGGAAGGATTGATCTTATCGTACCCCGAACGTCACCATCCTTCACCGTCTGCCCTCTCCTTCCTTTTTCTTACAGGGGAACGTCAAGGCCCAATCTAATAAGCTGAGAAGCTTATCCGACAAGAGACACCGACTGTACCCGACGGGATTTTCCCCTCAGCTCAACGGGGCCAGATCAGGAACATGTGAATATGGCACTGATCTTTGGGCTGGGCCTGGAGATGCCACACTGGGCCATTTCACACTCCCACACTCTAGCAATGTCTCGGCAGGTCGAGCTTACTGGCGGTCATGGTCTGGCCCTGGCCTACCCGAATTCGAGGAATTGCCCAATGGCATGCCCAGGGGCGAATAAACCTATTCTATAGGGCGGAATTTCTTTACGAAGGCCGCCTCTCAAGTGAGCCGATGACACCACGCTTGGTTCCAATTTCCAATACAGGTCATGTTATGTGATTTCATTTAAAAAGAGTGACGAGGTTCTCGTCGACTGCTTTGCCGGTCACCAATCGCGGAAGTCACGACAAGAGTCGAACAATGCGTAACTAGATCAGTGATCAACGATGCCAGGAGATGGCATGAGCGGGTTGGGCACCCGCATAGCTTTAGGTACCGAAAGGTAACATTTCTGATTTCTACAACGTATCACCCACCTCTGCCCGGCAGTAATCTCCACTTGTCATTTGTGACCGAACCAGGGTTTGGACCTGGGGGGCCCTGCAGCGCTGGGGAGGAGGTTGAATATTGCTCGGAAACACGGACCATGACCAGGGTTTAAGCCAGCCCTGCTTACGATGATTTGCATTCTGCTGCCCTTGGTTCCCGGTCCGTCATATGGGTTGTGGGCTGCTCTTATTATTAACCTACCCAGACAGCTTATCATGATATGTAGGTAGGTAGCATGTGTGGTGGGATACACACACCTACAAATTAACTCACCACACAGGTCCCTTCGCCATTTCGGGGTATTAGGTTTGCTTGGGTTGCTTGGCCAACATATCCAAAATCGCAGCTGAATTTCGCTGTAGGTGTTTACAAGACGTGTGTATCTCGGCCGTGTAGGAGTCGAAGCCGGAGAGTATTGCTGAACCTCGCCTACCCGGCTCCGAGGTATGTTTTGCGCCACAAGTGATATCCCTAAAAGCGGTCAACGAACGGTTTACATTGAAGTCATCGATGAGCATATGACCGAGGCGGGGGTAGGTGGGAGAAGTTGCTTGACCAAGGGTCTCGAAAGTACCGAGCTGTTCTTGGCCGGCCACTTGTAGTACCTACATTAATGACCGGATCTCGACAGACACATGTGTACATGTAGTATAACCTACTGATTTAGCCCACCTGCAGGTTGCCATTGAAAGGCCATAATTAGCCCACAATGATGACGGCATACTCGGGGGCTAATTAGCTGCAGAGCAAGGTGTGATTTCTTGCCGCCAGGCCGGTGTGTGTGTGCTGTGTGACCGCCGAGATTATTAGCCCACATTGTATTGATGAACGATCGGGAAGATGGGTTAAATTTAGAATATTGAGACTAATTTGCTCGCTTGGGGCCCAACCATGGGGCAACATACGGAAGAACTTTCACAGCAGCCGGCCCCTTGTACTTACCTTGGTCTCTATCGATGTGCCCTATCTCACATGCATCAGTCACATTTCCACAGCAGTACAGGAAGCCAAGGAGAACAGCAACAAATATGGGGAGGATCGGCTTGAACCTGGGCCTGCATGCATACGACTTACGTATATACAGCGGTACCCTGTGTCTTCTGCTTGTCTTCTTTCTCTTTCTCCCTTGCTGCTTTGCTTATTCCCCTCTTCCGTCTGTAGCTGCCTGCCTCTGTACCTATGTATGTAATCCTATCCTCCTGTCCTTCTGTGGTATAACCAGTTTCCACAGCAGCCCATCTCCGCTCTTCGACGAGCTCCGCTCGAGCTCCAGTACCAGAGGCTAGCCATCTGCACTAGCCGTGTCCTTCCCGTCTCTGCATTCAGATTCGTCCGAGTTTATCCCCAGCTGCCCCCTAGCTCCCGCCAGCGAGCCAATCCGCTCTCTCAAGTCTCTTCTTCATCACAGATGCCTGATGCTGATCGGTTGGTCCCGCCCAGGGCGCTAATGCGCCATCCAATATCACACAACGTCGAATCAGCGACTCTACATGGCACATCAGGGACAGAGCGACAGAGGGGAAAGGGAAAAAAGCAGCCACCACCCCCATTGTACCACTGCCTATGTGCGCTCTCGCTTCGGTGACAAGTCGTATTGACTCTACAGTATGTATTGCTGCACTGCACCACATGGCCTACCTTACGTTGCATACGGAGTACCGGGTGACCGAACATGGGAAAATTACCAGTAATCATGGACAAGCAACGACTGGTTGCTACACTGGCCAATGCCGTCGTTGATTCTGTCCGACGAAGAACCATTGGCCGAGCTTCCATATTGCGCATGGCCATTCCACAAAGCGAGCTGTGTTCCAGAGCCACGGAGTCCCAGCAAACCCAGGTCCAGACACAGAGAAGCATTGGAAGTTCGGCACGTGTTTGCCCGAGGTTTTTCTTTTCTCCTAGACTTGTTTGGGCTGATGCATTCCACCTTTCCACCTCTGGAGGAGGAGAGGATCGTGAGCGATGATCAGCACTGCTTCCGCCAGTCCCACTTTTCCGACTTTGGCCGTGAATGGATTTATCAGAAAACCTGTGTGACGGCTCAAGAAGAGTATCACGACATGTTATCCGAAAACAGAAGTCAACACTAATATGTGGAACCTATAGCATGCATACTACATAGCTACAAGTGCGTGCTGGGAGAGTCTGACATGCAGCATCTTCGCGAGCACAGTCCAAGTCCGTGCTGTCGACGTACATACGTTGTGATCGGTGCAAGGGTTAAAGGCTTTCTCAACCCAGGCTATGTATCTGTATCTGGCCGAGCTCAGACTCTATGGTGGCACGCACATTTCCGGGAAACGGGTGTGGGGTTGTGTACGAGCTACTCGTGGCTTTTCTCGTGCGAACAGCATGGCTAACGAACAGCTCATGATAGCTAGTCTCGGAGGAAGCTACTGTAGTTCGAGGACTTGTCCCACTAGGCAGTTGAAGCAATTCAATCGCATCGTGGTCTTCTGAGTCAATTCGTGGCCCTCTCCCCGCCCGGTATTGGGGATCAGCATCTACCCTTGTGCATTTCCAGTAAACCGAGAATCCCCTCTGCAAAGCGGGCAGATGAAGGTCAGGTAGCACTGGGGTAAGTAAGGCCAGGGCTTGCGAGGACGTGCTCACTAACAAGCCTACAGGTGTTGCTTGGCTGTTGGTTGATTATGACATCCCGGTGTCTGCATGATGCATCAACGGCCGGTCGAGCGGGCTGCCTTTGCTCTAACGAGCGAGTGGTCAGCCACGCAAAAAGCAAAGCTGGTCATCTTACAGGTTCAGTTGCTCAACATCCTGGCAAATCCCCCTTGCGCCCATCCCTGTCTGTCCTTGCAGCAGCGTGCTTCCGTAGTGCTACCCACCCATGGTACAAAGACTTTGTCCGAGTATGTACTGCTATTCTCAGCCGGGGGTGGTTGGCTAGTGCATCCACACTCTCTGCGGGCCCATGGCATGGCCCATGAACGTCCAACCTCATTGGCACTCCTGGGCGCATACCTGGCTCATGTCACCTTGCCCTATCCCAGCTGGGTAGTCGACACTGACGGATGTGTCTGCATGTGTTGCTAATTAGGCTTGCAGAATATTGGGCTAATTTGGGAATTAGTCCATTTCGCTGAATGTGTCAAAAATAGAACAGGACTTGTGGTTCGTGATGCAAGCCGATGTGGTCGATGAAGACGAGGCCACGATATAAGTCTTCCACCGCCAGGTCGTCAAGTGTATCTGAGGAACGAGGTGAAGAGCAGAAGATTCAAGTGTCGTCCCAATCCCGAAATCATCATTCTCCCCCTCTTCCCTCCGCCATCCCCTCTAATTCCCTCCATCAAACATACCTCTCAACGTGAAAGGCAAGCTGGACTTGCTTGGATCCTGTCACTCATTCGACGAGGCATAATCTAATCTTTTTTACCCCGATTCTCATCACACTGGCTGGGCCTGCCCGCCTTCATTTCCACTCGATATCTGCTCCGGGGCTTTTCGACAGCCGAACTAAGAAAACTTTCCACGCAAAGAACTAAAGAGGTCCCTGGGGAGTATCCTTACCACACTTCCTGGTTCGAATCTGGACCCCCCTGCTCGACTCGGCAAGAGGACCCCAACACCGAAGCCCCCACACCACTGCTCGCAAGACGCAGGTACTTTTGTTCGTCTGGACTTACAATACAAATGTTATCTCTACCCCCCAACTCCAGAGAAGGCCTCATGAGAGGAGTAGCAACACCAGCAGGCGTCAACATGGCAGTCGCACAGCCAACCAAGACGAAGGCAACTTCGAAGACTTCTAACAACAATGCAAACCAAAAGGCAAAGACACAGATGCACCGCCGGTCAAGAACAGGTCCGTGTTCCTTCCCTTTTTGACTTACACACAGGGTTAGCTTCCCTTATACTGGCTATTAGTTAGCCTGTGTAAGCGGACAACCTAGCTATACACATACAATACTAACGCAGAGTCAATGAACAGGCTGCTACACTTGCAGATTACGGCGAAAGAAGTGTGACGAGGGCACGCCCATGTGCACAGCATGCAAACACCTCGGCCTCTGCTGCGAGTATAAGAGGCCCATGTGGTGGAGTAACAACGAGGCGCGACGACAGCACAAGGACGACATCAAGATGATCATCAAGCGGAAGAAGCTATCAGAGAAAGCCTCGCATGCTACTATCCAAACCTCCGTTAGCTCACCGCCCGGTCTCTCCCATTCGCTTCCTACCTCGGCCACATTCTCCGATCCCCTGGACCGCACAAGGTCAGCTTCCATCGATTCGCACTTCTCGTTCAACTTCAACAGCCCGCCGAACATTTCGGACTATGGCTCTTATACTCCTCAAATACATCAACATCCGGACTTGATGTTCTCCATGTCTCCTTACGAGATCGACGTGAAGACGGAACGGCAGATGTTTGTCAATGATGTGCCAACCTTGAGGGAGTCGACTATCTCGACCTTCAGCACGTATCACACGCCGCCTCCCCTGGCACCGTCCTGCCCTCCTATCCTCTGGGTGGCGAGTGGACCGAGCAAATCTACCAAGAACGGAGAGAGTCACTTTCTGAGGAGAATCTGAATCCTAACTTCTTCGACTTCTCCCACGGCCCTGCAACAAACAACAGCCAAGTAGACATTGAACTGGATGAGGGTGATCAGCGCTTGTTGGACCACTTTGTCCAGTTTGTCCTACCTACCATCTTCCCGATCATCGAGACAAACCAGCATGGATCAGTAGGGTCTGGTCTGATTCTGCCTGCCCTCCAAAACAACAAGGCCTATCTCCACTGCTGCTTAATGGTCGCCGCCCAACACTACAAGGCAACCATGAACATCCAGTCGGACGACATTGACAATGACATTATGCGACACCGACAAGCAACCATTATGGCTCTCTGCGCTGCCCTCAACCAGGACGAGAACCACCAACAAATCCTCGAAGCAACCCTGGGTCTCATTTTCTTCCAGTGCAGTGTCGGCCGCTATGACGACGGTCTTCCCGACATCCCATGGCACCAGCACTTTGAGGCTGTGAAGTCTCTCGTTACCAAGCTCGACCTGCCCCGCCTGGTCTCAGATCTACGGAGCCGCTCGCTCAAACACCGTTCAACATGACCCTGACGGCATGGATCGACATATTGGGAGCTACAATGCAAGGACGCGCGCCCACGTTTGCGCACACTTACCGCGACAAGCACCTTTCCACGACAAACTCCTATCTCGGGCTTCGAGAGCTCATGGGCTGCGATGACCGAGTTATGATCTCATTTCCGAGATTGCCTGCTTGGAGGCGCTCAAGCTCGACGGAATGGACGATATGACCCTCTGCCAGCACGTCTCGTCCCTTGGCGAGCAAATCGGTCTGACCGAGGTGTGTGAGACTGCGCCTAAGACGGCCTTCAACGCCAACGGGTCGTTGAGCCCCAAGCAATTAAGTCGCAACATCACTAGTGCATTCCGTCTGGCTGCTCGCATCTATCTCTGCAGTCTGGTACCCGGCTTCCCCCAGCCAGGCCAGCTGTATTGGCTTGGTCGAGAAACTGACCAATGTTCTGCAACACATCCCGGCTGGCGCAGGTGGTTTCGACCGAAGCCTGGCATGGGTCTACTTGGTCGGCGGATCTGTCAGTCTTCCTCACTCGTCGTTCCGACAACTCTTCGAGGAACGCATCGCACAAGTCGGGGATGGTGTCAACTACGGCAGCTTTGGTGGTGTGACCACCTTGCTCCGAGATGTGTGGCAGCAGGCCGACAGCTTTGTGGCCAGTCCCAGCGCGACAGGATCTGTCGAGATCCCATACATCTCCTGGAGAGATACCATGCATATGAAGCAGTGGGACTACCTGCTCATCTAGCCGCGCCATCATCTCTATCTCCACAGCTGGCCTTGAATAGGGCATGATGGGGCGGCAGAGCCTGCCTGCATCCTTCTTCCAGCGGCTAACAATTTTTTATTCATCATCACTACCTTAATTATCACCTCTACACAACTCTGAGAGAGAGGGACGCCGCAAGGCACATCTGGGGATTTATTTACGGGACGACGACACTATGGACTGGGGTCTTTTCCGTGGGCAGCTGGGCTGAGCGCTGTCACGATGGGTGGAATAGTCACTTCTACGGATTACCACGAGGGGACGACAATTTCTCTACTTTGCTATTCACGATCGCTCTTGCGCGCGCACGCGTCTCACACACACACACACACACCAACATCCGCACACGCACACCTTGACTTCGCCACACAATGGGGATCGTTTTTTCTTTCTACCTTTCACTCAAGATACCACGGCATTGCATTAGGGACAGGAGTTTTTTGTGGGCTATATAGTCTAGCCATTTTTGGGATCAAGAGCAGCATATGGTCTGGTTTAGGGCCCTGGTATATCTCTGTGGCCCCGATGAAGGGGGCCTTTTACTGAAGGGAAGCTCCGCTTTGACAGCTCCCGCTCTCTGCTATAGTATAGCAATCTGAAGCTACATGTAGTTATCTCGTTGAGTTGCGACTCCGAGAGGGAAAATTATGTAATAACACTACAACATACCCAATTAAAAAAATATCTAGCAATATCTTGACAGGCAGTGTGACTCATTTGCCATTGTTATCACAGATACGAGAATCCAAGGGTTCAAATTGTACATATTAGTAGACTGGAGTCGAGACGGCCCGCCGCGCTGCGTTTTTGATCGGGTCCGAACCAAGCGAGGATGCGACAGTAGCGGCGAATCAAACGGCAGAAGTGGTGGTTTTCAAGCAAGTGGAGGCTCAGGGTTATTCGGAGTCATGTGGTAACGCCAACACAATGGATCCTCACTTGTGACTGAAAATCCTGCTATGGTGAACCACTTTCTTGACAGCTTCCTTCGATCAAAAAAGGGAGTCGGTGAGAGCCCAAGGAAGGGGCAAGGTTAGGCGACGTGGATGGTCACGAGCGAGCAGCAGTGTTTGCCCGCCCGTGTGGTGTGCCGTTCCGCTTCCCCACTGCCCTTCCCGATGTGTTGTTACCAGGTACATTCATATATCTACCTATGTACTTCTTTCAATGCCTTGGTGTTAGGCACTAGGGTACCGATGGTGATGAAGACTGATAGCTGTACCCCAGAGTCCGATCACGGGACGCATGAAATGGTTAAAGATGCTACGCCGCAGACTTGCAGATTCTGTGGCTGCGTGCATGCGTACGTATGCCATAGCGATCAATGCATCAACCTTTCGCCCTTGACAAAAGTTGACAGAGGGGGATGACGTATTTGGTGGCCTCCGTAATCCCTAACGAGCTGAGTTAATGCGACCGCTCGCCCAACATCGATACCTAATGAATGGTCAGTCGGTTGAAGAAATGGTCGACGCCGGCAAACCGGCTGCTGCCAGGCCCTTCAAGAAGCCACAGCGAGCAATGGGCGGTCTCATCTTGGGTCCGAAGACAACCGTCCAAGAATGGAGCCAATGGACAAGAATGCTGTGTACGGAGTACTGCGTCTACTATCGATACATGTACCTCTTGCTTGGGTTTCTATATAGGTACATACTGTGCATACCTCTTTCTCAGCCAATGAGGCAAGCCGGATGTAGCTGAGGGCCTACGGAATGCCTAATTCAGGAAAGACCAGGCACATGCTAATTTGCCCAATTTGAGGTTAATAAGCACGTTACATGTAAGCTAGGCTAGATCGGGGTACGTACCTGATAGAGAGCAGAATGAGCAGTCCCCCCAAACGCTCCCAGCCAATCAATCCAAGCAGCTGGCGCCAATCTCGAAACACCTGCCTGGCCATTTGATGGCCTCTCAACCACTAACCTTACATCTCCCGGCCTCGTCTCTTGCCGCTGTGCGTGGGCGCTTCGCGATGGCCTCCCGTTCTGTAGGTCACCCATCGTTTCCCGACTCGGGCTGCCTCAGTCCATTAGCACTGGTCTGCAAGAAAGCAATCGACTGGGCAATGGGACCGGCCTACCGTGGCCATCCACAATCTGCACCCATCACGGCATCGTAGCTTGGTTATGGGCATGGGCAGTGTGAAGAATGAAGATCCAGTCCTGGTCATTGGAGGGCGCCTCTCCGTCTGCTATTCGGTTTCTGCTTCGTTTCGTTGGACAAGAATAGCTCCGATGCCCAAGTCGCTCTCGAGTCACCTGGGTCGACGGGGCTTCGATGATTCAGCGAAACCGACCGGACAATGACGGGCCTGCGTCGAAACAAAGACAACCAAAGATCACGCACCGTCGTTCAATCTGCTCCTTCTCTCCTGTGCCTTGTCGTGACTCTGCCAGCTTGATTCTCTTTCTTTGTCTTCCGTCTCTTTCTCTTACACCCTTGGACTCAGGAACAATCGCTTTTATGGTCTTGTCTAGACGTGACTCGTTTCTCCTTGCCGTTGTTCCATAATATCTATACAACCCATCACCCACCCCCTTGCTCTTTGAAGAAACGTCAACCTACCCTTTCCCTTGTAGAAACCCACAAACCTCTTTGCTGCTATAAACCTTCCAGTTCTAGCAACCTCGAGTCGGACCTTTCTGATCTTGCATTTCGCCAAGATATCTACACATATTCAGCTATCTCTGAACAACCTCCAGTTTTCGAGGTCCTTGGACATACGCGCACGCACATATATAAACGCACATAACTATGAGAAGGATACGAGGCGTGCTGTGGGCCTGTTCGCTCGCAGCGGCGCTCAGCATCGCTACAACCAACGCCATGTCAATAACACCGAATCCGATCTTCGAGAAAGCCGACACGTGCGGCGGCGGCAACTTGGCCAAGTGTACGCAAACCGGGCTCCCGGACAACTTCTGCTGCGACAAGGGGTCTTCGTGTATACCGTTGGCAGGACTAACCACGGTATTATGCTGCCCAACGGCCCGGACGGCTGCACGGTCATCGCGCCCATCGTCTGCGACCTGAAGCTGCAGGATCCAGCTTCGAACCCAAACGCCCAAGTCAAGACGACAGTACTTAATGGGAAATTGCCGTCTTGCGGGAGCAACTGTTGCCCCTTTGGTTACTCATGTGGGGGTGATGGAAACTGCGTCATGGATCAGGACCAGAGCAAGAAACCTCAAGGCGCGAAGCCTGCCCCGACATCGACAGGGGCGGCGCCGAAGTCGCCCGTGCCCTCACCCACGTCAAAGCCGCTCGCCTCCGGGACCTCGGGTGCCACCCCGAGCACCATCGCCACAGCAGCGCCGGCCTCCGAGACAGCCAAGACGGCTCCCAGCACGTTCCCCACCGGCGCCGTGGTCGGCGGGGCAATAGGAGGTGTCCTTGGGTTCAGCGCTATCGTTTTCGGCTTCCTAATGTACAGGCGCCGTCAACAAAGGAAGGAGGGCGACGACAGTGGGAGCTTAGGTGGACGCAGCACTAGCTCCTCGAAGTTTCGAGAGTCTGAGTTCCATTGCAGAGGCCAGCCGCCGCAAACGCTGGGCCCGCGGGGCGTCCAGATCAGCAAGCCCCTGGGTACGACGGTGCAGAGCCACCAATGGTACGATGAGTCCATTGCCCAGAACACCCTGAGTAACCACTCCACGCCCATGTCGCAATCCCACGGCACGTTTCAGCCGTTGCACCACCGGCCGGTGCCGCCACGTCCGAGCGAGAACCCGTTTGCGTCCAGGGGCAGCACCGCGTCTTGGGAGAGCGATGCCCGGAGTCGTCACACGTCGGGCCGAGCCGCCTCCTCTCAAACAAGGAAGCCGCGACGTGTCACCAGACGCCATGCTAGACCCATTGCGAGGAACGATCAATGTGGGATTGGACCTGCACAATGGAAACGCGAAACGGCTCAGTGGTAACGCCAGCCTTCAGAACCATGTAATTGAAGAGGGCGTCCTGGAGTATCTGCAACACGGTCATAGCTACGATAGGAGCAGCAATTCGCCGGCAGATAGGGACATGGGGCGCGAGAGTCACTACCCTGACGAGTATGACGGACAGGAGGAGCAGAGGCCGCCGATGCCGCCGATGCCGCCAGTGGCATCTCTCCGACCACCACAGCAGGGAGTTGCCAGCAACTATTCTGCCGGTAGAAACCTGACGGCGCCCGAATCGAAAGAGGGAAAACGGCCGGAAACGACTTGGGAGATCATCCAACGCCAGGCGGGAGGTGATTAGTGGAGACGAAGAATAAGATATAGGACAATCCATCATCAGTATGGATGTTTGTTGCATTTACAATGGCGTTCGTTTTTTTATTATTAGTTTATCCCTTCCTTTGGCCAAAGGAAGTCTGGGATAGGAGGCAAAGTTATGATACCACCGGAAGCATGAAGGCGTTTTTTGGTTGTATTTCTGCATTTACTCTTTTCATGCACATGGCTTCTGTATTCAACCATTCCTGATCATTTGCCGAGGGACTGACCAGAATTGACACAGCTGAGAATGGAAAGTTCAATGATGCAAATCAGTTGGCACATACTCTACTACATTCATGCAGCATTCGATGTTCTAGAGTATAGGTGCCAATAAAGACACAATCTCCCTTGATCAACTATCGTAGAATTTCATATACAAGGCGTCTTGTAGTGCAGTAATCTACATCCAATATAGGCAATGCGAAAAACACAGTGAAGCGCACCCATTGCTGATTACATAGCATGACGGCTCGAGTCAGCAGCCCTTCGAATCATGTTTGGTCTCCCCGTTTTCTTGCGCCCTACTGCTTCTTCTTCGACTGAGAACCTGAGGCCTTCTGCTGCTGTTGCTGCTCGGCGTGGGCCTTGTCCAGGCCCTCGCGCTCCTCGCGGTCCTTGCGCTCGGCGTACCACTGGCCGGCCTGGAGGACGAGGATGCCGACGAGGACGAGGGCGAGGATGGTGTTGCTGGCGGCCATGACCTTGAGGGAGTCCTCGCGGCCGAGGATGACCTCGCCGGTGAGGGGCCCGTCGACGGTCTGGGCGAACCCTTCCTCGTTCCAGATGCCGGCGCTGACGGTGCGGAGGCCCTTGACGATGTTGGCGATGTAGATGCCGACGCCAATGAGGTAGAGGACGAGGAGGCGCCGTCGAACAGCATGTTGGACTCGGAGGGCTTGAAGAGCTTGACGAAGAAGCCCAAGAAGCCGGTGCCAATGGCGATGTGCAGGATGCGCGCGATCAGCGGCGGCGACTGGTGCACGAACTTGAGGTGGACCTCGAGCTGGTCCAGGAAGGCGGCCGGGACGGGCTCAGAGGTCCAGAGCAGCGGGAAGTCGTAAGGGAACTGGGAGAAGATAATGCCGAGGAAGAAGCATGTTGCTGTTGTTGGACGGCGGCGAAACGCGCGCGCACAGATTAGATAACTGATGATTCAAGATTTCCAGGAACCGGGCGCGGGGGGAGGGAAGAGATTGGAGATAGATGGATCAATGGGATGGACTCTATACTCACGCCCAATGATCAGAAAGGTCGCGAACGAGCTCGACCCGCTGTGGGTGTCGGGCTTTGGCGTGCTGCCAGGCATACTTTATATCGGAGGTGTCGGCGGTGGCGAGGATGTTGGGTTTTGAGACAGACAGGCCTATGATGTATTGCGGGCGCGCCTTTTTTCGAGGGTGCGCGGGGGAGCTTTGGAGTTTCTTGTACGGGAGGGGGGGAACTGCAAGTTCAATTGAGAGAGGACGACTCACAAAACTACCAACTGAAGATTACTTTTTAGTTAGCCCGCGAGATAAGTAAGTACCTAATAACATACCTACATAAATAAGCCAAGAGGCCAAGCCAAGGCTGGCGCGTTTTCAGCTTCCCTCCTCACCTGCTCGCCCTGCTCACCTTATCAAGCCGGGGGAGCTTAATCGGTAGGTAATCATTACGATTCCGTACATTAACAATAACAACTTTTGAGATACCACAGAGCAGTGGAGCCATGGACGTCCACGCGACTCAAACAACAGTCGGCGCGGTCCCTGACTCGGTTTGGATAGAAGGGGACTGGCTATTGCTGGATGCACGCATTCAATTGGCACGGCATTTGACGCATTACATTGGATGCACTGCACTATTCTTGGATCATGAAGTCCGGAGCCGTTGTGATCCCATGGCTTCCGTTCCTCTCCCGGCAGCACCGAACTAGGGTCACTTGTGAGCTCGATCGAGCAAGACCAAAGTTCTGCAATGAATATACCAGTGTCTGCCACTTGGGCGTCATCGTCATGTGTATCGACAGCACAGTTGCTCAAGTCGTCCCGGACAATAGAAGAAAGAGAGATGAAAATGATAAGAGAAAGTGACAAGATCCTTTAGGTGGGCAGCACAACCAGCTGTATGTCAGCACAGCATCTGGGGTCCTGGCGCCCCTTGTTGAAGTACTCAAAAGGCAATTTTTGGCGTACGAACGACCTCCTTAGAGTGGACATTGCCTTGGCCAGACTCTAAAGTAAAGCAATGGGTAACCATCATATTTAGCAACAAGTCCCAGTAAGTGAGAGCGACCTCGTGCTGGAACTTTCTAAACTACTCACTCTCAGTCTTGTATCTATTACAGTGCCTACTATAGATTTCACATAGGGGTTTCTACAAATGCTCTGCTGGGCCCTGGCTGACCATGATAGAAGACGTTATATGAAGACCCAGCACTTTCACACAGTCGTATGGAAGCCAGGGCAAGTGTCCTTGGTTTATTTGCAACCTGCGCCGAGTCCATATAGGGAGGGGGAATCCGGATAACAAGAACGCATGCAGCCTGCACCAGTGGCTACACTCGCCGACGCATCTCGCTGCCTAGGAGGGTGATGGGAATGATACCATATGATATTTGAGATCTGAAGGGTAATGACTAAATCCATGAAGAGCGGCTTTGGTTGTTACTTGCACAAACACACGAGCTCGACAATGGAGCTTCAAGTCGCCCCTCGCCCTGTGCTCGCAGGCCTTTTCCACCTGCGCACTGCCGGGTAAGTTTCAATCACCAATCCGTTGCTCTGTTCAAGCCAAGAATACCACGTGGTGCATACCTACTCAACATCTTTGCACGTACGAGAGAGGGAGAAAAAAAAATACAAAAGGCCGCGGGAAGTGGGAGTATACGTTTATCAACTCGACGAGCACAGCCTTCTGTGATCATGGACGGCTCTCGCTCAGCCACGGCCGACGTAGCACCGTATCTTGAGATATTTCGCAAGGCTGAGGCTGGACAGTATGTTGCTCCTAACGGTCCGTCCTCGGTTCTCCGAAAAGGGGTCGTGAACCGCATCCTGACTATACGGGCACGTTCAATCCACCCCACGCCGGCCACCTCGCCACACTGAAGCACGTCTTCGATCACTATGGCAAGGACTACAATGTAGTCGCCGTCGTGGTCGAAATGACCCACGATAGGTCCCTGCAGAGGAAGTTCAGGCGTCGCCCGACAGCCGATACGTTACTACTCAGTAGCACCCAGCGCCTGCAGATCTGGGAGGAAGCGCTCCAAAACCACGAGGGCAAGAACGACTGGTGCTGGATCATAGGTGGCTACAACTTTTGCGAAGTGGACGACGGATTCAAAGACATGGTTCTCGCAAGTACGACTCTGAGTGGGTTTGAGGTTCGGATCACGCAGCTGCAGGGTGGCGACCATATCTGTCCGCGTTTTGCGTCCTCCTTCTGGGATGATGGCGACTTTATTATACCGAATATCAGCCGGCCAGTTGAATTTGAAGATGATCTGGGAGGAATGACTGCTCTACCCGGCTGTATCCAATGGGAGAGAATACCCGACCAAGAAGAGCCCGATAATCAAGGCAAGGAGGCCTTAGTCTAACCGGTTGTATGAGTGGATTCATGATAGTTAATTTGTTGAATAGGTCAGAAGGACCCAGCACCGGTGGAAGAGTCGCTCTCCAGACTCAGCCTCGGAGCCGGACCTGGAGCCGGAGCGGGGGCGGTGGTCTGGAGTTGTACGAAGCAACTGTTCAGGAACTATACGATCCGGTTCGTTAGCGCCAGAGAGCCAATGAACCCCAGCCCGAGCTCGACAGCCGTCCGACAGGCCATCGTGAACAGCAAGTCGGAGGAGCTTGTCAACAACCTACGCCGGAGCGGTGCTCTGGCCCCTATTTCTTGGCCATCTTCATCAGAGAGAAGATCGACGACTAGGTGGCTAGAATTGCGTAAAATATTATAATGGGAACTGTACATATCGTGTTGAATTTCTCTATAAGCCGTCGGCAAGTAGAGCTATCACAAAAAGTAGACACTGACTATAAGTGGGCGCTGCGGTACCAGCTTCGCCAGAACCAGGGCAAGATCTGGTCGTCGGCATCGACGAGGAGAAACCCCCACATTCGCTTCCCTGATCAACGAATATAGGTATGCCCCTAGGCATGCGCCCAGCGCGCCTTTGTTATCGCCGTTGATCACAGTGCTCCAGGAGACTACGGCGCAGTCCTGCTTTCACTGATGGAGTTGCTTGCGTCCTCGTGGGATACATGTAATGCAAATAACCCCTAAGATACAGGAAATGGCAGGACTGCAACTCCGCGCATGCCATCCGTGCTCTTGGCCCGGATACCGAAGATGACATTGTCTTTGCTCAGGTCCACGGTCACCTGGTTCACGAGCCCGACATCCATGACGTGGGTCCAGAACGGCGCCGGCGTCGCGCGCCAGACGACCTCGTAGCTGCCCACGGCCTCGGCGCCGGCGGTCGGCGGTTCCCAGTAGAAGATGCTGTCGTTGCTGAGCTCGGTGGCGTTGACCCGGACGTTGCGCGGCGCACCGGGGGACTGGGCCAGGCTCCAGAGCGCGGCGCCATTGACGCGGGCGATGCGGACGATGAAGTCGTAATCGCAGAACTCGGGCAGGTCACCGTACTGCTTGCCCGTGGTCGCGTCGACGCGCACGTCCTGGTGCTGGTGGGCGAAGTCCTCGTTGGGCTCGGTGAAGCGCGCGGCCGGGTACCCGGCCTCGAGGAAGGGCCGGTGGTCGCCGCCGCGCAGGTAGCGGTCGAGGCGGTAGACGACCGAGACGTTCATGCCCGTGGCGGCGTTCTCGGCCACCTCCTTGACCAGGCGCGCGAGGTTGCGGGCGGGCGTGTCGCTCTCGCCGCCGATGGTGAGCCGGCGCTCCCGCGTCGCCGCGTCCTCGACGCCGAGCGGCGGCAGGCCCTGGCCGAAGAGCCGGACCGTGTACGGGTCCGCGGTGCCGTCATCGGCCATGGAGGCGCCCACGATGTCGTTGGTGAACATGCCCTCGACGTTGGCCCGGGGCGTCGCGTTGGCGTAGGTTTGCGCCAGGAACTGGGCGCCGAAGAGCCCCTGCTCCTCGCCGGCGACGGCCACGAATGCGATGCTTGCGCGAGGTCGGGGTAGCCCGGCTGCGACATGATGCGCGCCAGCTCGAGCGAGATGGCGACGCCCGAGGCGTCGTCGTCGGCCCCCGGCGCGTCCGACTCGTAGTCGAGGACGTTGGAGACCCGGCTGTCATAGTGGCCGGACACGACATACAGCCGCTCCGGCGACTCGGTACCGTGCAGCGTGGCGACCACATCACTGATCCGAACCGGAAACAGGATACGGTTCCCGTCGGCGGGCTGCTCGTATCCGATGACGTCTACAGTGAGCCGCCCATCGCTGGCATTTGCGTACTTCCGAAACTCGGATGCGATCCAGTCCCGGGCTGCCCCGATACCACGTGTGGTACTGTTCTGGATGACAGCGTATGCCGCGTTCCGAACGACACAAGCTTTAGTATGGTGGCCTCGATATTGGCTGGGTCGACCTGGGCAAGCATCGACTGCAGCTCGGGCGGCGGCGTTTGCGGGACATTGAGACCGCCCACAAAAGTAGGGGGCCAATTTACGGCTGCGCATGTAAAGATGGTGGGCGACTCAATCTCACGGGTTGTGAGGATGCTCAAGGGATTCGGTGTGGTCCCGAGTGGCGTGGTCGCAGCAGCCGCCACTTGAGGAAAGAGGATGGCCTGGAGCTTCATGGCGTAAACCGACTCTTGGGCGAATTAGCTTATGCAAGTACAGTAACATACAGGTACTTGGATATCCTTAATCCTTGAATCGTTCGGCGGCATTTTTCTCCAATGATACCATTCGAAGCGGTCCATGAGTTATATAGTAATCTGCGTAGGTCTATGTAGGACCTGACCCGGTCTCGTCTCATGCGGGAGAAGACCCCTCATTCACAACAGCATCATCGTTAATCTCGCAGCAGCAAACACAACGCATCCCTTGCCTAGAAGGGCAAAACCGCAGCCATTTGCCAATCAGGAGGCAGCGGGAGCGTATCTACCGATATGAATCGGCGGAGGTGGCAGTGAAAGAGCCGCTTCCGACGACAATGGGTGGAGAGCCACTCGTCCGAATGAGGAAGCTGGGGTTGGCGCCAGGAATAACTCGTGGGATCGCTCCCGACCTGAATCAGTCAGTACGCTCAAGTCGGTCAAGGCCGGGGTGTGAATGTGACAAGGTTCCATCACACCAAGGCCAAGGTAGGTAGGTACGTAGGCATTGCTGAGAACTGGAGGAAGACGTGCAATTGCGGCAACTCGCACTATTAACATTGATTACCACTATCCAAGGCGCGATCTCGTCCTCATTATCGCAGTACATCAGTCGATCAATCCGTCTCCTCATCAAGGGGTATCGGCCCTCCAGGGCATCTTTGCACAAACACCGTGCTTCAACAAACCAAACCAAGGAAACAATAAATAGGAAACGAGTGTGGAAAAAGGGGGTCGTAACAGAACCATGCTTTCGCTTATAATACATAGAAGAATAAACGAAGAGAGTCCGAAATGCTCGCCGAGCCAGCTTGCGCTGCAATTCCAAAAAAATCGCAATGCTGGTACTTGCTCTCCGTGCTTCGGAAGGCTGAAGGAGAATAAGATAAGAATGTGGTATCAACGCATAAGTCCAGGCTCCATCGTTCAGTCGTCTACATAAACATCAAATAAATGCGCAGTAAGACGAAGTTGTCGCTCGAATAGTAAAATGCAGCTTCCAGGGAAAGACGAGAAGAAGGCAGACGGAAACGCGGTTCGATCTCACTTGAATCTACACTCATCCTTGTGAGATCTCAGGCCATGCAGTCATAAATTGACCCCGGCTTCTGGCTGTTTCTTCGACCCTTTCGACGGTTTCTTCAATGTAAGCTGGCTTAGAGACAGAGTTCTAGCGGCTCGTTTGCGGCGGCCGTCCGCTTCTTCGTTGGTCAATTCCTCGCCGAAAGCCCCGTACCCATGCTGAGGGTACTCTTCGTTCGGTGTTTTGAAGGCCTCGGACCCGGATAACTCGTCATCCACGCTCGCAAGTTGGGCTTCTTCCTCTTCGTCGTCATGCTCGAACATTGAGCAAGTAGGACCATTCACAGGAGCATCCTTTTGTGAAGCCCGAGATAGCAGCTGTAGTTGCATACTCAGCTTGTTCACTTGCGCCTCTAACGCTTGTCTTGCTGAACGCTCCGTTTCTATCATGGCCAGAAGAGTTGTGTAGTGGTCCGGAGTAAAGTGCCCAGAAAGCTCACGGGGAAATATGGGCAGGCTAGTCGCGCCACGAACTGTGGCCGTGGACACAGGGCGGTTTGCAAGCCCACTTGAAGCGGGTATAGAGCCAATAAAAGTATTTTCATCGCCAAACGAGTCATTGGAATCGCGGGAGACATTCTCGCGAGCTTGATTTGCGGCGGCAGAGCTCGTTGTGTAAGCCGAGCGGGGCGGGCGTTCATGGGTTTTGGGGTACTCGTTGACGCCGGGAAGGAGCTGGAATAGTTGGTAGACTAGTTTCTCCAACTTCTGGTTGGTCGTCTCCAAATTCGCTATCCGTTCCTCGATGCTGACCGCCTGGGTGATCTTCATACCAACGACAGGCCCAAAATTGAAGGGTTGGGGTGGTGTTTTCGGGTCGGGCCTGGAGGGTGATTCAGGGGGGGTTCCGGACAAGCCCCCAGCCTCTTCATTCGCATTGGATGAAGTTGGCGAAACGAGGACCGGGTTGTAACTCTCTCTCCAGTACCGAATCTCATCGCTACGCCGTCTCGGCAGCTGACTGCCATCATCCTGCAATTGCGACAAACTTCTCGAGCGACGGTGTAGCGTCAGGATGTCACTGGTGATGGCACGGCCAATATTGCTGGGGTCGTCGTCGGTGAGCTCCAGGTTGCCCCGACCTTGGGCGCTAGCCGGTCGTGGTGATAGCCTTGGAGGTCCCCAAAGTCTTTGCTTTTTGTGTTGAAGAGTCGGCTCGTTGTTGTTGCCGCCCGCCGCCGGTATTTCATGGGCTCAACCTGCAAAGAATTGCGCGCACTTTCAATTGCGATAATGTCTTCGGGCCCGACGGAATGAGACCGTAGAGCTCTGTCGAACTCGGTGATTGGCAGTGATGCTGATCGTTTCGGCTCGCCCTCCTTGGTCCTAGCTCCTCGGCTTAGAGACGACGGTTCCTACGGGGGTTGTCATTAGCCGACGGATCGTCATAGCTCACGGGCTACTTCGACTTACACTTCTTTGCAATGCCGACTCGGAGGGGTCCTCATGGTGCGCTTCCAACGAACCAACCTTGCCCCCATTCTTCTTCTTGCGCCCAAACAGTTTGCTGAGGGTCGAGCGCAAAGTCGACTTCTTCCTTTGTGGGGCATCGCGTTCGGTATCTGTGTTGTTGCTGACACTCGAGTACCGCAACGTACTTGACCCGATTGTGCGCTGTTGCGCAGGGCTCCCAGAATTCTCCGAAGCTTGACTCGTCCCTAGTTGGTTCCTTGATGGTGTCCTCTCCTCGGGTGACACGCGGCTAGGGCCGGTTGTGCTCTGGCTGTCAATGACAGATACGCGCTCCTGCGCCTGCGAGGGTGCAAGTCTGTTCGGTCCCTCGCTGGCCAAAGGCGTGGCTTGCCCCGTTCCAACCTCGCGCATGGGGAACTCGTCATCATCGGCCGGGTTGGGTATCGGGATAGGTCCAGATATCTTCCCTCGGATATTTGACTGGGCTGTTTTGGGGCGACCAGCGCTGGACGGCGACTTCAAGAGGCCGCCTTTCATACTGTTCTGTGAGAGTAGATGTGTAGATAGACTGTGGGGTGGGGAAGCTTAAAGAAACCTCGGGCGGGAGAGTGGTAAGGGCCGTAGATAAGACAGAGAACGTCCAGCTCGATCCATCATCAGTCCGGCGTTATGAGGCAGAGAATGAGCGAGGGAGGGAGCAAGTCCGGGCGGTCCCTGTTGGTGGCTCTGACAGTTAATGCGTTGCAGCCTGGTCACCAGCATCCCACATCGCCAGCAATGCAGCTCCGAGAAGGATAGCACGTATCGATGTGCGAATCAAGGGCGCTGAGCGTCTAGTTCGTTGGCCATCCAGTGACGGAGACGAATGAAGCTTAAGAAAGCTCGGGTGGGCTGGCTAGCTGGGGGATGGCACGGAATCAGCGATGGTTTATGGGACGGACGAGCAAGTAGGGAAGAGCCCTGAGCCAGCGCATCACGTATCATACTGCACTTCTGTTACGGACAGGACAGCAAGGAAGGGGGAGCGAGCGAAGGTCTGTCAACATGGATACCGACCTATGAAACAATACAACCAGACTGGCAGGTTCCGAGAGGTCAGGACCGCAATGGGGATTGCGACTTGGAGGTAAGTATGTAGGAAAAGAACTGGAACCAGGCCAGACATGGCACTCCTGGTAACATATTGAGTGATTGTACGTGTACTTGTACATGGAATAGGTACATCCACATCCCATGTGTTCGTAATGGTGCAATGCAGCTAGGTAGGTTCGGATGAGCAGGGTGGGTCTCTTTCGGTCCACTCCAGCTGGGATTGCCTAGTCCTCTCTCCCCCTCCAGGACAGCATCGTATGTAGCAGTAGTATATCGGCAGACTCGCTGTATCCTCTTGATGAGTTGGTATGCAGTGCCCGCCCACATCCAATCTAGCCTATCCATGGTAGCGAGAGCAACTGAGCTTGTTATTTAGTGGAGAGCCGGCTACGTGCCAGTGGGGCGACGGGGGCCTTTGGGGGGGGGCCTGAGGGGCCTGGGGGCGCCTTGGGGGCTTGCCTGCTTGCAGCTCGCATGTTGAGTCTGTGTGTTGGTTAAGATTGCTTGTCAACCTGCAGGAACTGTAACAGAATGGCCCTTCGGAAGGAGAAACGTTCTCCGGATTGGTCGTGCGCGTCTGCGCTTGGGAAAGCGAATCATACCATTACAAGTCCAGCTCCCAGAGCGAGTGTGCTCCGGTACGAGTTCTGTTTGGGATGTTGAACAACCGGCCCTGGGGATTGTGTAAATCCACGAGTCTTGATAATGGGTGCTGTTCCTGAGTGCAGCCGTCACAAGCGGCGTAATATACAAACATACATGCCACACACTAGAATCGAATTGGACGGGGACGCTGACACTGACATTCAACGCATGTGGAGAGAGCAACCAGAGGGAGCAACCCTAAATTGAATTAATGTCCCTGCCAACCCAGACAATAACAACAGCTACTATCTATATAAGGCCAGATCAATAATAAGACAATCGTCATGTGGGATGCGTGTGACTCCGTGTAGCCTATGTACTCTGGTCCATTGACAGGAAACGCGTCGATCTGCTAAGACATGGTGTTTGCTGTTCCAGCCCAGGCATTAAACTCTCCGCGTTGGGACAAGGAGATTAGAGATAGACCCCTCCACGACACGACATGACCGACTCACCCTCGCCGTCTGACCTCGTCAACTGAATAACCTACCTACTTACTTACCACCTCGTTGATCACGCGTCGGCCTGGCCGTACATGATTCATTCGGTTACTGAACTCCTCGGCATGTTTGTGTGGATGATACGAGGTAGCCAGCTTGCAAGCCTAGCCACCTGCTAATCCAGGACCTAGCCTCCTCGCTTACAAGTGCCTACCAGACCTATGCACGTCTAAGCACTCAGCGCTCAGCGCTCAGCGCTAATGAAGCAGCTATAGATAGATAGCAGGTGGCATTCAGGACTACGGTATGCATCTAGACTGTTGAACTGGAGGGGCCGAGATAATCAGTTATGCGCATTAGGTACATATACCAATATCATACACGCAATACATGCCCATGTACTCTTTCCTAGTTGCTGTAACAGTGACCTGCAACGCCGCTGCAGATGAATCCTTCGCCAAGCATCAACACTGCCAGAACTGCTGGATACGAATCAATGCTCGTTCTCATTCATACCCTTACGGAGTCAGAAATAAACCGTACTTAGCCAACACAATAGAATATCTCGAAGGCTGCACTCTAGATAACTTTACACTTACTAAGTATAAAAATATAATAGAAATATAGAAAAATATAATATTTAATTCCGATAATAAGAGTATTTTTTATATATTTTTTCCTCTATTCGTTCATTTGTAATCATTCTCTGAAATAGTGGTGGTCTGCGTTGGGATAGCCAAGTCCGGCTTATTTCTGACAGCGCCAGATACCCTTGAATCCTTTGGCCCTGATGATCTCCAAGTCAACCAGTTACTGTCAAAGCACGCTTAAGACTACATATGTAGTTGCTCTGGCCATCTATGTACATTTGCTATGTATCAATCTATCGATGCATCTTACCGCAGAGTAGGTAAGGTAGTTAGTTGTAGTACCCGAACCCTCGGTACTCAGAACATCCATAACGAAAACCCCTGCGGATTTCTTTTCCTTTTCTGTCTCGCCCCTGACGCCATAGCCGAAACCTTTGACATTCCTAAAAGCTTGGATGGCGGGGGCGCAAGAACGTGTTTGATCTTCCTCCTCCGTTCTGGCCTGAACTGGAGGGTCAAATTCCAAGGGGGAAAAATTCGTAAGACGCCAGGAGTCCCACCTGTCGAGATCTTCTCCCGTTCCCGATGTGTATCAGGGTCTACTACTAGGTAAAAATGGGAGACTCGTTTTATGTGACATTGGGCCCTTTTTTCCTTGACGCTGTTTACAACCCATGGTGGTCCACTCTTGACTGGGGCCGTTCTGAGATGTCGGGTCTGGCTCAGGAATTGGCATGTATCACGCCGGATGCACACGCCCTCTCTCAGGCCTCTCTCTCTCTCTCTCTCTCTCTCTCTCTCTCTCTCTCTCGACACAAAACCGGAATTACTTGTAACATTGCCTATGGCTTTCCTCCGTGTGGCTGAGACCTACAGAAGCACATCGTGCACGACTCACCACAGCATCATCTCTGGAGCTATTTCCAAGGAAAAGAAACCAGGGAGGGAGAAAGCTCCTATAGGTTGCTCTCTGCTACTCCCCATTTCCATCTCGTCACTTGTTACAGACTCGGCACCAATCCGCGCTGACCAGACAGTAGCCGCTGCAACAGATCCTGGGTGCAGCTTGCTGCAGTCATCCTGCGAGCTGCAAAGCTGGCTGCCACCCTATTCGGCCAGGAACACACTGCACTCAATAGGGGGGGAGGCTTTCTACTCACTTTATGGAGGGGCCAAAAGGCAGGCTGCGTGACTGCTAATGCAGTCTGGAAATGGAAAGGCTGGGCCATGCCATACCTGAGCAAACAGGCAAAGGATGCATGCCAGCATCCTCTCTTCATGAAATTTCGGAGAGATTCATGCATGCGGACGGCTGGCCGGTCGGCCACTCACCAGGTTTGCTTTTGCGCCGTCGCTATTCGGTATTAGTATCTACGAGCTGCGCACCGCTTTGATGAGCGAGGCCCTACCCATGATATGATATTCCATTTTGGCAGTGTAGAATAGTTCCAACGGTTCGACCCCGGACGCCCCCACTCGTGCTACGATGCGTGACTAGCAACCTGAAACAGCATGGATAGTAGATTCCGTCATTATCGATGATTTCCCTGTCCCCACGAGGATCTTGTTCCGCCTACTAACATTGGTGGTTACCACGTTCTCATCTGGCCATTCCCTTGTCGGGGGGTAAGCGACCTTGCCCGTTAGCGTATTCAATCATTTAACGCGCAGTCCAAAGTGCCAAGGATATGCTGTCTGGAAGTACTGCTATAATATGATAGTCTAGAGTTTCGCGTGGTTCCAGTGGAGCGAAAATTCTACGAGCTGCATGATAGTACACAATGCTGGGTCATAAAGGGAGCAAAAACCTCCGACTCATGCAAGCATTATGGGTAGGGGGGAGGAGGGAGAGACAGGATGAACACGTCCTCCAATCTGAAGCTCGAGTGGATCTCCTTGCATCAAATGCTCACCGCACCGCCCGTCGGCTGCTTCGGCCGCGCATTGCCAGACGTGCCCGAGTGCTCAATGCCATAGACTCTTAGCTCGTCAGGATCCGAGCGAAGCGAGGTCTGGATACCGCAAATCCGCATTTTCTTCGAGCCATTCCATCCAGTTCTTGAGGAACTTGCTTCCTCTTTGCCAATGTAAGTAATCAGAAACATGTCGCAGGCAAAATGGAGGGGACCGGAGGACAACCAAGAGCTGCTACAGGGCAAACCCCAGAATAGCAAGCAGCTTGGAAGTGTGTGATGACCGGTAGGAAATGCAACGACTCACTTCTGGACGGTATCTGAGTCGCCGATGACAATAAGCGAGCGCTTTGGCCTAGTCATTGCAACTAAAACCCTGCATCAGCTGCATACTTCTCGTCTTGAGTAATGGATGCTTCGGCTTTTGCAACCGAGGCAGTTCCCCCGTCTGGACCAACTCACCATTCAGGCGGCGCTTCTCGCCTAGGAAGCCAACCTCGCCCTCACTATTGCTGCGGACCAGTGTGACGATGATAGCCTCTTTCTCTCGGCCCTGGAACCCATCGACGCTACCTAGCTCGATGCCGGGAAATTGGTCTTTAAGAGGTGCGAGTAGAGCAAGCTGGTTGAAACGTCAATCATTGCCGCTAGGATAACGACACAGAAGATGCTTACTTGCGCATTGTATGGCGTCACGACAGCAATGTCCTCTGGCTTGACTCCAGCATCAACGAGCTTCTGCACGTACTGCTTGGCCAGGGCGGCTTCATTCTCGTTGCTCTTACTATCACCAAGAAGCGACTTTACACTTGACTTCCTCCCTGTGTCTTCCTCTTCGCTTTTCTCGGGGTAGTCGCCACCCTGCGTATCAATGAATACGACGGGCTCGTTAGTGTCTTCGGTATCTTCAACTCCAGGTAAGTCATTTAGCAGACGCCCTTTGACACCATCTGCTGCTACAAGCTTGCTATCGTAGAGTTCGTCCGAGGGAAACCGCATGATTTTCTCATGCATACGGTATTGTGTCGTAAGCATCCGCTTGATGGACGAGCCATGCAAAGACAGAAGCCTATCGAACAGGGTTGTTTCGAGACTCATGCCCTTGATGATTTTCTCGCCGTCTTTAACCGTGGCTTTCGTCTTGGAATTGCTGGACTTGACCGTAGGGGGCAGCTGTAAATGGTCTCCAGCACAGATGGCCTTCTTTGCTGCAAGCAGCGGCACCCAGCATTGGGCTTCGAGTGCTTGACTCGCTTCATCTATGATAATGACATCAAATGCCTCGTTCTTCAGCTGAAAGCCACCAGCTCCATGAAGAGTGGCGAGAACAACTTTGCTGCCTCTGATCAGGTCGCTGACACATTGCCTCTCCCTAATCCGATATTCTTTTCGCAGACCCTTGAGGTCAGCATAGATGGCCTTGCGTTCTCTCCCAGTCCGGGTCTTCTTGATGGAAGCCTGCTTGGCATCCATCTCAGCTCGCACGTCTTTTACTATCAGGCCTGCCTCCGAAGTACTGGTCAATATGTCCAATGAATGATTTAGCACCGACGGCAAGAGTCTCGCTGGATGTCCAAGACGCAGTATGGGTAGTTTATGAGGTGACAGTCGCTCAACAATGTTATCTACCGATATATTGGACGGTCCGCACACCAGTATGTGCAGGTTCCTTTTGACCATCTGTAGGATGAGTTCGATGAGGGTATGCGTTTTGCCTGTCTATTGTAGGTCAGCCGATGTATCCCAGGAGGAGCCGGCACGGAGTTCACTCCTGGGGGTCCATGGATCAAAGCTATTTCCTTCGAAGTCAAGGCGAACCGAATAGCATCTTTCTCTGCAAAGACGTTAGCATTGGGGAACAGGACACTGCAACTAAGGACCCAATCTCTATAATCGGAGTTCTCAACTCCTGTTATAGCTTACGTGAATCATTTAGCGTTGGGTCGATCCACTCGACGTTAGCACACTCTGGGTCAGAGGATAGGTCGGATGGGATCGATGAAGGCGAAGACAGCCCGAACAGGACTCTGATAAACATGGAGTAGTCCGACTCGGTCTGCTTTTCGAGATCCTTCATAGTCTGGTTCATCCGTCGATAGGTGACATCATCAGCCAACTTGACGATCCATAGCCTCCCGGAGAAGGAGACATCCTCTTTGTCCTCATCTATAGCGATGGCCACGGTGTCTCTCTTGGTCTTGGTGACGACGCCACGGGCGCCCTTCTTTTCCAGCTCCTTGATCTCTCGCTTCTTGGCGCTGCCCGCTGGCAGCTCCGAGACGAGCACGATGTCGCCCGTCCGTATGCCGTGCTCCGGCAGCTCACCCGTAGCAGAAGTAGCATTGTCCGGACCCAACTCGAGCACGGTCTTGCCTCCTAGACCAGTACGTTGGGCCGAGACAACAAGGTTGATGATAGCGAGTCCGGCGCGCTGTAAGGCGGTGGGGCTGATGTTGTTTATCAGGCCGCTATTTTCCTGAAGCTCACTTTGCAATTCTGCATCCAGAAGTGCAAGTTGCGTGTTCGCAAAAGCTTGGATGTCGACCGGCTCTGCAGGGGCCATATTGCAAAGCCAGGAGGCAAATAATATATTCTTAGATTATTGCAGGTGTCGACTTCTCCAATTGATTCGGCGTCCTGATGACTGACTGGTATTTACATGTAATGTAGGTGTGATGGTTCTAGCCAACAAAGTTTTTGGAGCGCCTGCACGCACACAGCCGGGTCCACCGCTCTCGAAGCAAACACACCAGCTTACTTAGCTGAGAAGGCAAATCTCGTAGTGGTGTAGCAATAGACCAAGAGGGTTTATTGCACGCGCTTCAACTACGACACCGACACCTATTGATGTTGCAGCTCCTATTACAACCCAGGGTTCATGTGAACTGTTAGCGGGTGACGACATCATTAAGTACACTTCCTGGCAACCGCTTATTGCCTATAGCTGGCCAAGCAGGCATCTACAAGCTTTAGATGGGCAATTGAACACGGCATCATTCCCGTTTTTATTGATTTGGCTTATATGTGTTTCTATCTCAGCTTTAACTGCAAGTAGCTTGCGAGCCCGACCTATGCTCCTCATTCACAGATCAGGCCGAGAACTTGTTGGATGTACAACCACCACTATGATGAGTGAAGCTACCATCAACGCCATGGCTATCAAGGACACAAGAACGATTGTTAACCTCGCCGCCGGGAATTTCTTTTTCAGAATCCATTGTTGGCTTTGGAAGTATCTTTGGTAACCCAATAGTAATATTAGGATACTAATCCCCAAGAACGTCGCACCCAAGGGTTTCCCAAGCCGGCGAATGGTTTGTAAAGCCGCATCATCACCTTTGGCCAAAGAAACGTTTAACCGGAACAGCTGAGTAACGGCGATTCCAATGGAAGCAAATGCCAGGCTAGTCCGTAACCAGGCAAGAAAGGTCCGTTCTGATGAGTATAGCTATTAGACGCTGGTGTATAGCAAATGGTAGGTAGATAGTATAGGGCTTCCAACATACCTAAAGCTAGATGATCTCGTGCGACACTGCCCTTATTCTCGAGTTCGATGGACCAGATGTTACTCCAGAAATATGCCCAGGAGTTTTCGTCTCCCGTGTTGCGAGCCTCGCCTGACCTGGGCTGTACGTGCCCATCGGTATCCTGCGCCTGCGCCTGAGCTCGGGAGTTGTGTCGATCGACCCTCGAGTTCGAGTTCGATTGGGTAGTTTGGTAATTCTTTACATCTCGTCCTACGATGCCGGTCGTCTCGTCTGCGCTCTCGTCGTTGTCGTGAGGGCGGAGAAATGGCTGCATCTTGGGATTTTGCGATTGAGACATGGTATTCGCACGATGGATGCCGTTCTGAAGCAACACCATTAGTCAACGGTCCATACGTCGATGTGCGATGTGCCGGTCACATGGTAAACTCAAAGCCACCGGGGCAGAATTAAATAGCACACCTGCAAGGGACCGAAGTAGTACGAACCTCGACAAGCTCATTGAGGCGTTCCTGGGTCGACTGCTGCCGCGACAGGCCGGAGAAACTGGTTGACCGGTTGATGTTGCTATTATCTTGCGTTGAAGAGCGATGTAAAATCGAGGCGGGCGCCGCCCTCGCGCTGCTTTGCTCAGCTTGGTGCTCAGCCATGTTGACCGACTGCGAGATGCGAGGTTGGGGTACTCAAACTGATCACGCCATAGCCCTAGAGCGGATGAGGCTTTACATGCATATGCGGCAGATCCCCCCAATTGCCAAATTGAAGTTGCGATGGTATGAGTCGATTTGACGAGTCGTCCTACCGCACATAGAAACGGCACGGGGCCCTAGAGCCCAAGATCCATGTTTCGAAGTACCGACCTAGGGCCCCACCATGGTACGGCAGGTCTTGGCATACCTGCATACATCGATGTACCTACAATCAATGCAATATATATCTACTCAGTATTAGTAACTTAGCGAGGCCTCTTCGTAATGGACTCACAACCGTTAGGGTTATCTGTATAGCGGTGGTCGAGGTGTTGTTCTCTGAATTGTTATAGCTGTTTTTTCTCGTAATGCGAGGCTGTTTACTAAGTAGGGATATTCTCGCGATGGCCTTGTCCATGTGGTATCGTGGTGACAAGTTGGCAATATATTTATTCTTCTATAATACTGTGACACAACTGTTGCAGGGGAGATTTGCAACTCAAGAAGCAATCTATTAGTCTTTCCTACTGTAGAAGCTGCTTCACTGGATGTCTCATGGAGCTCGTCTTAGGGAGGGGATCCATTGGCAACGAGTTGGCTTCCTACCCAAGCGTATTAACTCCTGGGTTCTAGCAACTCCTCATCGCCGTCCTAATTCATCCATTTGCCTGACCAATAGTCCCGACGCAATGGGTTACTAGATGATCTCACTCGGTGTGAGGAGGTCTCGACTCCTGGATTTGGCCGAGAAACATATATGGCGGAGGGAGGACTCCAGATTTTTACTTTGTTACAAAGCCGAATTCTTTTCGGTCTTCTATCGGTCTAGAAAACTGTACTCGCACCGACTGTGATATATATTCTTCTCTGTCTAGTGAACATTCATTCCCACAAATAACCGGTGGCATCGATATCGACTCGGACAAAACCTCCATTCCGCCTCCCAAAGTGATAGATGAAGAGGCATTCTCAGTAGGTGAGGGTCGTTCAAGAGTAAATCTATGCACGGTACAAGATATCGTAAATATAGAGGTTCTTCCATTCTGTAATACAACCAGTGCAATAGTTGTGGAGAGGGATAACTCTCCACAGCAACCGTGTCCGATGTATCCCCCCTCTGTGCCGCTTCTTATCACGAAATTGAATACTTAATATACATGCGACTTCTCATCACTCCTTTCAACGGGTGGAAATTGAGGCCCCTGGTCGCTGTAGAAACCCTCGAATGTATCGTGAGCCATGCGGCTATGTCGTTATCGTGTATAGCTAAGCCTGTACCTCGATACTTCCACGCCTTCGAAACCACAGGAGGTAACAGGGGCTTTTAAAGAGTACCTATATAACATCAAATATTTGGCGACTCGTTCAAATGATGCTGGAGGCAGCTGGTTCCGTTCATAGGCTACCTTATCTTCCCAGCCTATGAACTATGACGTTCAACTCATGGTTTTCATTCCCATATACAGCAATCCAGCCTGGGACATGTTATACAGTCGTCTACACGGCATCACCGAGAACCCAAATATTGCAAACCACTGCGGTTGGCGGTCACAGTGGCTGCCTTACTGTTCCCGAATCATTTCCATGCTTACTATCATTCCCTGAGTAGGTGCGGTGAAATCGTATGTCGACCTCCACCCAGCTTATCATGGCCATTGAACGCACACACTTGGGGGTTGCGGCCCTAGACTGCGGCATAGGCTCGAGTTTGCGAGGTCACCCGTTCTCGTTCCCATAATGGAACTGTACAGCACAACTCGCTGGGTGAAAGTGCTGACGAACAAGAAGGGGAGGGGGAGTGAGTGATGTGCTGTAGAAACAATGAGCACCATCTGGAGCATTCTCAAAGGGGAAATAAGACTATGTGGCCTACTATAGGTGGACAACTGCCGATTTCCTCCCAGTATCACGAATTGGCGTTTAATGCGTCTCATCTGCAGGATCTACACGATACTGGTATCCCGCTGAGCACCAGTAAGCTTCATCAGTCTATGCCTGTTAGGCACACTCTCTATCGTAGTAGCATGTTTAGGCACTCCCTGGCGATGCGTCAAGGCGCAGCCTGTTAGTACACCCGTCCATCACAGTAGGATGCAACGCATCTCACGAGGCCCGACTGGATTAAAGCCTACTGGCTTGTGTCGTATCTTGCCAGTAAATATACCCTGATGGGGTCAGCCCCGAGCGCAAACTGGCGTTGGCATGTTTAGCCAGACAATGTGTGCTCAGTTGATGCTAAACTCAAGACCCTGACTGGAACGACTCACCATACATTGTATATACGTTTCTCAGGTAGCCTTCCTCGTCTCGCATAAACGGTGGCCTTCAAACCCTTGGGACGTGCATGGTTGAAGGGAGGGCTATAAGAGTATGGTAAGCAGTGGTGCAAGAGGTAGTCGGAAACTATGATTGGATGTCCTTGATTGATGCCTCTCCAAGCAATTATTGGATGTTAACGACTAAAACGGGAATGGATCATGAATACACGTAGCCGTAGCCAGCAACCCCAGTGAGATGGCACCGCGGGGATTCGATAGACAATGGCTCTTTCCCCGGGTAATTCCTGAGTCCAGGCCAAGCACAAGGCTATTCTAATAATGGTAGGCTATATAACTGCCTGAGGTGTGGTACTTTACGGTGATCCCACTGGATCGTCTTGTCTTCTATGTGACACAAGTTCACTTTGACGATAAGAGGACAGAGTGCAGATCCAAACCTCGGATACTAACTGCAGAAACTAATTGCAGGGTATTGACGAGGCCCGCGATCAGCAGGTATGACGTTCGTCCTGACATTGCATGCCATGGTCCCGAGGAACCCCTTCCCCCGGGTTTATCGAGTTTGTTCTATCAAATGACATTTGAGCAGGTAGCCTGACGAGGTCTCTTAAGCCACTAATCAATATGCTGCCATCATAAAATTTACCCAGAGAGTTTTCTCATGATAGGGGCACCAGGTGTCCTCACTCGGAACAAGAATGGACTCAGGGTCCAACGGGGTCACGATAGGTTCAGATAAGGCTGAGTGAGCCCTTAAGAACACAGCCTCAAGGGCAAAGGACATGTTCTCAGTCCTGCAACTAACTCGGATGTTTATGTGAATTGTGGTGGTCTACTGCCCATCCTTTACCCATTCGCTTCGATTTGTTTGAACCTACGGCTCTAGATGGGCATCACAGCCCCGAGGATACACATACTACCATACAAACACGTGATATGTCCACGAGGTATCCCGCGACTAATCGACAGATAAGATAGGGCCAGGTCTCGACAACGGTCGACATATCGGCGGAATGGGGCTCCCATATTGGTGTCATGCGACTGCTTAGTTATCAAGAGGCAGCTTCTCAGAGATCCAACATAGTGCGGCTATTCCCAGCCTCACCTGACGATTTCGTCTATAGCCGGAATATAGGATATACCCAATCCGTTCTTTCGACATGTCGATATGATGAAGGGCTTAGTAAACTGCTTACATACAACGTTGGATAAGACTACTTTCACTACTACTCGGCACACAGGGGCAACACCAAAGACTCAAATAGTCCGATGAAGATCGGACGAAATTAACGCACTACCATGTCGACACATTAAGAAACGGGGAGAGCATCTGACATATTATCTGGCCTATCCATTCGATAACAAACATACTTAGAATGTATACTACCCTGCGTGGGCTAGTTTAACTCGGTTACTCTGATAAAGATACCGGGAAGGGGGAGTTGAACTGATGCTTGCTGCGTCTTAGAGCCTCACCACAGGACTTTTACCTAGATCTTCCAGATCAACGGGAATCTCGCTGGTTTCACTCGCTGGCACATTCATACTTTGGCACAAAGCCAAAGCGTTGTCGCACACTGGGAAAGCGTGTAAAGACGCCCCTTCGAGTGGCGCCATGGCTTTCTTTTTCTCCCACCAGCCTTATACGAAACATCGGTGCGAAAAATGATGCGTCACGACACCATCTCGGCTTTGATCAAGACGTAACTACCAGCAAGTCCAAAGGCTGGGCAGAGCTTCTCGCCCGTGATAGGCCTGTACAGGTTCGTACGTACGACCGGTGCTGACAAGCTGGGAGTAGAGGAGAGAGGCGGTTGGGACTTGGTTGGACGGCCTTCGCCCAACACAAAGGCCCCAGAGTAGATATTTGCAAATTGCTTGTACGCTGATGTCATACCTGAGTTCTCCAAGCTGAGATGGCTGGCCCAAGGGACATGGAAGTCAAGTACCTAAACTTTACAGACCCCAATCCCGCCTCATCCATCTCATGCCATGTTGGCTTGTGAGATCTGATTCATCTCATCTGATTTCTAGAAAGGCTAACTGCTACACATTAGACTGCTTTCTCAGCTGGAATAAAGCAATCTGCGCACATGTAAGGTGGGTAGAAAGCGGTTGCACTTTTCCTGGGTATACTTGTACGATGAATCCCGCCCCCTCTCTCTGCGTCGGGCGTCGACTTAGTAGAGTGCTTAGAAGACACGGGCACGCACATGTACACACTCGTTCCCAGAGATGATTGGGCAGCGACATCAGCAGGAAACAACGATAGGTGCGAATCAAAGGTTCAGGGCCTCGATCTGAATTGGATGGGCATTGCGTAGAGGTAGTGACGTTCGTTTGGGTTGTTGTCGATTGGCTTGCCTATGACATATCCTCTGACGTCGATTTGAGCATGCTCGGACCATTCATGTTCGTTGTTAAGATTACCTCCTCCAAAATGCATCGCTTGGATTAAGGCCATGGTTGCAGTTCAGGTGATTGGCGATTGGGCCATTGACAGGCCCATGGTCGTACTGGATCGCACATCAACCAGTTGCCTATCGAGAGAACATTGTCATTGCCCGCAGCAGTGACCGACAAAGCGCACGTAGGTGCCTACGCCATAACCGTCCGCCATGACCAAACATACAGCGGGCTTTTTCCACGCTGCATTCCGCCTCTTGCTGCACGCCGCACTCTGGCGAACCATGAGTGCCAGAACCACTCCGCTAGTCCGATCGCTACGAGACGTTGGTTGGTAGCAAATGGGGTATCTACATATGAGGGTGTGATTCTGGGAGGCATCCCAAACATCATGTATGCCTGTCTAGCACTGTACCTATATACCTAATGCACTTTGCCACACCCCGACTGGCCAATCCGTGAAGCGAAAGCCCAAAGTCCTGGCGTGCACATCTGGGCCTCCTGCAGGAACCAACGCCTCCCCAGGCATTGATTTTCATTGCCTAGCAAACAGAGACCAACCAAACCCATTTTAGCCTCGGTTCGTTCAGGTGAGAGGTGAGTACGAGGAGGGGACATTTTTTTCAATCGGCGTCCGCTGCCATACCCAGGTAGGCTGTTCCCGAGAGTGTGGTTCAAGCAAACTTTTGCGAGAACGAAGAACCGTCGGAATCGCAAGCCACCACTCCGACATCACCCGCTGGCCGCGCCATGGTTGTAATGTATCTATCTACAAGATCTACACTGCCCACTTTGTTTTCTTGACCGATCGAGTTTGCCAGCAAACATGCCACACTTCTTTTTCTTCTGCTTTACTGATTTGTCTTGGTGTGGGTGTGTTGTCCGTCGGCGGTATGCATGGAGCAGGGCAGCCAGTTCGACCCGTGGGAGGCGTCCCAGCGGCCCCGAAGCCGGTTTCCCCAGGAAAATCCCCAAGAGAGGGGAGCGGGCTAAGTGGTCTCATCGCTGTCTTCCAGAACCCGTCATGGAACGCACATCATCTTTACCATTTGAAACGGCCTGAGATAGACAGAATAGAGCCCGAGAACTGAAACATTGTGACTGCAACCCACCATTTCACAAAAAGGGTCGGGCGGGATGTGATTGGAATGCCTCTCGATGGGCTGCACTTCGCCATGAAATGCACGCTATGAAGCCATTGCAGTTGACTACTGCAAGTTTGTGCAGCTGGGAACCATCGCTTTCCCCCAATGGCCCCGTACCTGTTGATCTCGGCTCGGCACCAGCTTTTCTGTCTAGTATCTGAAACAGAACAACGTGCAGATGGCTGACGCTGGACGCATTTATCTGCAGGTCTGACATAGCGGGGCTTGATGGCCTATCTAAACGGAAGACATGTCCCTCCATGTAAATACATGCAACGAGACCATCCCGACCTTCCGTCTACAGATATGTAGCGAGTGTAGCAATCTGGGGACAGGCTCATCACACGTGCATGGCCTCTCTTCCTCTTCATCAGGTACTATCCCCTTGCGAACAATTGCTAACTAGCACCGTACCGGCACCTGGCAGCTTGGTCTGGTGTACTGTATCTGCGTGTAGCAGCTTCAGGGAACCTCCCTGAAGATATCCGGAGATCTACTAGTCTACTGGCACCATTTGTATGGAACAGGCAAGATAACGTTGGGACCTGCAGATGTCGTCACGCAAACTCACGCACTTGATGAGCGTAAGCAGCACCCACTAGAAAGGGAACCCCTTCGACAGCCCGGAAGCCAGCCCTCTATCAAGTTTACAAGATGCATGCTTGCGTGTACGCGGAGTACATACTGAAACCCCCATAAACCGCTCCCTCTCACCATCCGGCCGCGTGGGGGACTGCCTCCAGCTGGCTACTTCTTGACGTAAACTTGCGAATAAGATAGCGGGCGACAAAAAGCCAATTCCAGGCTCAAACTTGTTTTTCTTTTTGCCATAAGTTACGTAAAGAGCCAGTGCGTGCGCACTCCGCATCCTCATTTGTTGTATCCGACGGATTGAACTGCATTCTCGGTAGTTCATCCGGCCCTGGGTTATATGTACAGCAAATATGTAGCTGTAATTACCATCACGCAGATCTATCGTAGTAGCGTAGATGGGAGTGTAAACCGCACGACCGATGACGGAACTCGGCCGCTCACAGACAATACGGTAACATAGAAAGATTGCTGGATCTTCTTTCTACTACGACGTATGGCATATGCGAGTGTGTAATGATGTTGGGGGCTTCCGTGTGCTCAGGCTTTGAGCCCTGCTGAAAATGGCCTGGCCACTGCTAATTAGAAGTTGACGTTTGCTCACGAACTACGGGGTCCCTTGCGTTTATGACGATCGTCTGTTGCGGTCCGTCGGCTCTCCATCTTGTGCCACGGCTAGCGAAGTAGTAGTAGTAGTAGGCAGGCCTACTAACCTAGCACCTAGGTACGGAGTAGTGCAATAGATAAAAGAGAAGACGAAATGGTACACCGAGGTAATGTGCTCTTTCTCACCTTGTCATGAACCCTCAATCTGTATCCATCGAGCTGTAGATGACTGATAGAGGATAGAAGAGACAAAAAATGACAACAACAATCAATACACGTAATAACAGCAAGAACGGCTCGGCGTAGTCCGAGTGATCAAATTATCTGATGAAAAGTTTTGCTTTTGGCCAGTCGTTCATCCAAGAATTGAACGGGTTGGGAGCCAGCGGTATGAGATTCTCTATCCACATGTTCGTGATCCCTCGCAAACACCCTTGCGGGTTTGCATTAATGGAGGTCAATGGTTCCATCCGGCAACGCTCGCTAGCCACGGTCCCTGCCAATGGGGCGGGCGCCCGGGCTGCCGTCCTCGGGGCGGTCGGTCTTGAACGCGATGGCATTACTCAACCCATACGTGCAGACCGATAGTCCCGCGTTATCTGCCTCTCGGCACGCGCGCGTGTGTGTGTGTGTGTGTGTGTGTGTGTGGACGTAGGATGGTGCAAGGTACACATGAAGCCGCTCAGGTGTCAAATTTACCGTGACATTCGATATGCATGACCGGGTGGGGGTGTTATGGATGTACGGGGCTTCTAGAAGGTTTCAAAGCGTCTCTTCTTGGCCACTGGGAGTCGTCCCCGGCCCGGTGGGCCAGCAACGGAACCCTGTACAGAACCCATAGCAATATTGCTTGGCTACCCACGGAACAATCGAAGGAAGCGGTATTGCTTCCAAACTTCCAAGGAATGTCACATGCCCGGACAATGTAACCCGATGCAGGTGAACTGGATCGCAGGCTCGCTTCAAATGGGCTTCAGTCGAGCCCCGGGCGGTCTGGCCTGTGTAGACACACCGGAAGGGCAACGGATAGCCCCCTCTCGGTTCCTGATCGCCAGGGTCCAGGAGCTGGCTATGGTAAGTGCTGTAGTAGTATGCGGAGCACGCGGAGCACGCGGAGGCACAAATCTGGTGGTACTGCTAGTAAGCGACAGCGACGGCGGGCAACTCATTCTCACCTTGGGGGCGAGCTTTCTTTACACACCTCAAATGCGGGCTATCGTCCGATGCTGGATGAAGTTTTTCGCCACATGTTGGTGATTGTCGTACAACATACACCGAAGAAACAGCTTCCGAATCTGGCCTACTGGTTGAGGGATAGGCCCGAATTTGTGCAAGACCCTTGCGCATGGGTGTAAGTGAAGGCTTCCAAGCCCATAAGTTTCTGGAGTTGTGTGACCGGTTTTGTCCGTGATTGGCCCAATATTTGCCGGCGAGAGATCTTCTGGAAAAACATCCCTACGTAGCAGTGCTACATACACTATCGGGCCAGCAGGGGCCCTGGCAGACTCTGGCAGGCCCTGACCTGCCAAGCCTGCCCTAGCCTGCTCATTACAGGTCCTTGTAACAGGCCCCGTCACCCTTGATTCCCCGGCAGGCCGGACTCATTGCCAAGACCTCGTTTTGGTAATGGGGACTCGCTAATGACCAGGGTCCGGCCTGACCTTTCGTGAATCTGGGGTTCGACTTGAGACTTGTCATCGCTTACAATTTTAGGTGGCGGGCAGCTATGTATCTGCCCACGAGCGGGCCGCCGTGGTGTTCGTGACACTGTCCTTGAGATCTTGAGTGGAACTGGCTATAGAAGCACGGTCAATCTGCTGTCGTTTGCTTACATTTGACAGCGTTGCACGTCTTTGCGGTGAGGTGCCTGGTCCCGTCCAGTGTCTGTCCAGTGCCCGTCGTCGCCTTCTGGTCGCCCATGACGCCCATGGCTTTCTAGGACGGTAAATGAGTATTCGATGGATGGGCATAGATTTCACCCAAAACGGACGACTGCGGATTGACACTGGAGGACGAAATAGCGCATTTCCAAGGGCTTGGCAATCACCAGGCCGACTGACTAGAGAACCAACAAGCAGCAACAAGAGTATCGCACCGCCTCTGTTAAGAGGTAGTCGGGTAGCAGACCCATTGCCCAATAGTACGTGGTAATTGAAGCTATCTAATAAACAGGCTAGTGAGTCCAGTGAGTTCCCCAATCCATCCATCCATTTTATCCATTGACCTCAGACAGAGTCGCGCAGGACGCGAAGGAAGGACGGAAAGTCTACCGGGCCTCCCCGTGCGACCGCCCATTGTGGATTGGAGAAGGCACCAAACTGTGCCAATGTACCGAATGGATCCGAGTACAGAGGAATTTAGCAGTGTGTTAGTCGAGAAGCAGATACAGGGTCCGACAGGCCCCTGCCTATAACATTAATGCTCAAGGGATTATCGTTGTAAATCTCTGCTAGCACATAGCCCATTGGGCAGCCGGTCGGGTTCGTCCAGCGATCACTTTCGTCCAGCCTCACGTGCAATAACGTGCGCTGCCGACGCGCAGCAGTAGTTCCAGCGACTAGTTGCCAACTCCGCGCCGCGAGCAGAGAAGAGCGAGCGAGTTCTACGGATACACGTACGCTATCTGCTATAGAACGGATCTTGGGTGAACTTCACCCTTCAGGCGGTCTAAGGTGATCTGCACAGGCCATCCTCTGCGGTTCGGGGCCCTAGTACCTGGATGCAACGACTATCGAAGGCCATGGGATAGGTGACAATGGACTACGGTTGGGCGGTTTTCACAAGCTGTTCGACCGATCGTCGTCCGTCTTGACCAGTTGCTGTCGCTACTGCCTGTACCTTGCAGTAGTGAATTTCGTTCTGTCCAGCAACCAGGTGCCTGCAAGCAACTCACCCAAAATTGCCAGCACCGTGGCATCGGACTTGTGCCAAAGGGCTTGCATGAAAGCACGCGTTCATCATTCGTCGGTGGCGTTACAAGAGAACTCCATTCCCGGTGGGGGCCAAGATGTTGACCAAGATTTGTACACCAATACATTAGGTCTGGATAAGTGGCTGCTGGGATGCCTGTGTGTAAGTGACGAGCCAACCAGAGAGGCAAACAAGGCACAAGGGCACTATGGGAAAATAATGCCGGATGCACAAAGAATACGGTAACGTAATGTACCACTTTAGATACGAAACGAGGTGGGCAATTCGGCAAAACGAGCCTGAAAGTCTATATTGATTAGGTGATATCACTATGCATACTATAGCAAATGGAGGATTGTTTCATTTACATCACTGGCCCTCGTATCAAAGATCCCGTGTCCTTATGCATAAAGCAGTCGAATCGTGCAGTAATAGGATGGTTTGAGATTAACAGGGAGACGTGAGTAATGCGCATCGCCATTGATAGGCTATTTTTGTTATAGAACCCCGAGCATAGCTATAATGATAGTATGGCGAACACCGAGTAATTGTGAATTCGACAGCGCCTCACCTGGAGATGACGTATCGCCAATGTAGGTACAGACTTGGCTACATCGTATCGTGCAGTGTGCTCGACAATGAGCCCGAGATTGTGTAGCTGTCGGCAAGATCGTACACAATCTCGTATTTGTAGGCTGTGCAACCATATATGAGAGCCTGCTGCCCGCAATGGCCGATGGAATAGAAGGGTTAGACATCATTATTGCCTTTCGGGTGCAATCTAGGCCGGTAAGGACTACTGACCTGATGATTCATTTGATTCTACCCTACAGCCTGAAGCACCAAGGGAGGGAGGCCTTTGTTGGACATTGATGAAGAATGGTGGCGTTGAGGGGGAAAAAAAAACGATGCTTTTCCGTCCTGACGGTACTGTAGCGCAGCCTCCTGGGCTCTAGCCTCTGGATAGTTGTCTGGAGTAAGAAAGCCACCTGCCACTTTTTCGCATACTTTGCCGAAGCCAAAACCGGCACTTCGCGATATCATGTCAGATTAAAAAGGCTTCGTTTGATCTCAAAAAGCCACTATCTAGGATGAAATTCTCTGACACGTCCCAAGTGAGCCAGTAGCTAAGCTACGAGGTGGCTTTTGGTTCGGGATCCCCAATCCCCGTAAGCTCGTTGGCTCGCTAGTGGCACCAAAGGCGACATCCTCCAATTACTCGTCTTTGCGCCCGCGATGCCAGTTTCTGACAGCCATCACAGAGAGAGTTTCTAAAAGTAATAGTGCCCAGAATAGTTCCGGCAACTGGGCGTGACGGCTGAAGTCTGTGATGCAACTTCTCGCTGTGTCCGCTGACAATGGCGTGAATGAGAATAGCACTTTTGTGTGCTCAGTGCTCGTGTGCCTGGGAAGGACGGCAGGTAGCACATCCAGTAGTAGAGTGCTTGCATGCGCCGGCATGCAGGGCATATTTCATCAGGTGTGGGCTGACTGACGATGCAACCAACCCATAGCCAACAATAGAAAAAAAACCCCATCCTATCAGCATAAGATTCATCCAAAGTAGGACTCTGCAGCAGCCTTTTTCCAGACTCCAATCAGCGACGGCGTCATTTTGCCCTATCGAGTACTGTAGTCACCCATCGGGCGGCACGCCCAATTACATGCCCAGATGCCTATTGCACATCACTTCCGGGCCTTCCTACGTGCTACCCACCCGCTCTCTGGCGGTCATATGTTTCCGCTCGGCAGGCGGTCCAGTCCAGTCCAGTCCAGTCCCGTCGGTTTACTCCCGAACCATCTGCGCATAATCAGCCATCTGGCTTGCGGCGCGATATTATTACATACATCCCTATGCAGTAGTAGCATATGCTATATCCTTATTTTATCTGATATTATTTTTGCCTTTTCGACTTCCTCGTCTGATATCTCCCGACTGATTTAGCAGCAGCCATCGGATGCATTAACCATGACAGGACAGGGTCCACCTACCCAGCAACATGTCATGCTTTAGGGCAATTCGTTAGAGGCGCCCTCTCTTCTTGTGCCAGCCAGCGCATGAGAAGAGATCGCCCACTGTTTCGCGTTCCCGGCGGTGTCTCTCCATGGTCACATTGGAATTGACTGCCAATCGCTAGAAACAAGCCCGTACCGGCGAGGGAGTCCCCGTCCAATGGTAGCAAGCATCACACTTCAGATCAGAGGGAAGATGTGAAGGGAAAGGAATCTGCCCGTACATACATTTGAAACGGAACGCCGCCGGCGCACCGTACCTGCATTCCTCTGGACGCCAACCAGTAATGTAGCCGACTTGCACAGGCTGTTTGTTAGTCGCGAGGACGGTCGGCACAAGTCTGGCCTATCATATCTTTATGCCGCCACATTCTCACCGTCCCTTCCTCTACCATGTACTATGTATGGACGGGCACCTTAGTGATGCAGCAGGGGTGGCCGTCCGTCCCATCCCATTACGACGACTCGTCAACACGATAGCACGGGCGCGTTATTGGGAGGATTGGCAGGCTACCTGCCCCAGGTGGAATGGGCTGGCTATCCTAAACAGGCCCAGCTGCAGGCACACTAATGTTGTTATCCTGCACAAATGGTCGTGTAGGTGGGTTATATTACTTATGTACACACCTGCATGCATGTCGTGTCGTGCGTGTCGTGGTCGAGGTTGGAGGGAGGGTGGAATACTAAGACAAGACAGCACGGCCAAGGAGGGCCCTTCCGAGTCCTGGCCAGAGTACATGCGAATAGTATAGTACGAAAGTATAGTACGAAAGTATAGTACGGCCCCTCCAGACTAAGAGAGGGGTCCCACCAGACCCAGACCGCAGACACAACAACACACGACGAGCCAAAGTATCGTCTGATGGGCGGTACATGCCTACCTGGGACCCATGTAGCGCTCCAATGCAACCTAACCTAACCTACACCCTCGCACTAAGCCCGACCAGTCCTGCCTGCTCTGGCTCTGGTGTCTGTCTGGCTCTGGCTCCTCTGGCTCCTCTGGCTCTGGACAGGCTCGTCGGGTGCCAGGAATAGCATTGCCTCTCTTGGGTGGCTTAGCGTCTCTTTACACCCGCCCATCTTGGGTTCCACCATGATCACTAGTCTAGGTCGCTTTGGAGGGCCCTTGTAGAGGCAGGCTGTCAGTGGTTCCCAGCTTGTAAGTGAGACACAGATGTGTGGGTGCCGGCTGGGTCATGCCATCCAGTCTGTGCCTATCAACGGTTTTAATGGCGTTGATCTGTCTTTGCCCTCTTGTCTACTACATTATCCTCCAAGGTCTCCCTTCGACACGCTCATTTATGGTACCCAGCATATGATCGACAGATCGCGGACTTTTCCTTCATAATCTCTCGGCTTCTGCGTTTCTTCTTGTGACTTGACTTTCTGGAAACCTTCCGAGTTCACTCGAGTTTCCTTCCCTTCATTTGATATACTATCAGCTGCCCCTCTGCTATATACCCCTCCGCCTCGTTCTCTTCCTACTACCTACCCAGGTATATCATATAATCTAGACAAGAGCCCCGAGAGGCCAGCCATATGTACAACACCAACAACACAGTCACTCGACTCGATAGCTTATAGACAGTCTTGGATATCAACTTCAAGCCTGCCGTCCATTCCTTCCAACCAGGAACCGAGCCACCATCATCAGGCCACTCGCCCACTCGATCAAAGCTGCATACTACTACACCAAATCATACTTAATTGATAAACCAGAGAGAGAGAACCCCGCCGGACTTTACAGAACTATATATTGGACACGAACCAGAAACAACCAGCCAGATATCAAGACAGGTTGGTGAACCTGGAGGCTTTGTTTGGAGGACCAGTAGGAGCTGATATATGTGTGCCACAGGACAGAAATGGATCCCAACATGATGGCCTCACAGGTGATGGGACCTACACCGTTCTTCTACTACACCCCCGACATGACCGCAGAGAACCGCCAGCACGGTCACTTCAGCCAGCACCCCGGGGTTCAACAACAGATGCAGATGTACCCAGTAGTGCCGACACTGCCCTCAACACCCATCTACTCGAGACCCAACTCCTCATGCTCGCAGCCTTCGGCACCGACGCCAGTGTTCAAGCCAGTCACATCCAACATGACCCCGGCCGCCTCACCACGTTCGGCCCCTCAGAAGCCGTCCATGTACCTGCCGGGACATGCGGCCAAGCTGATGCTCGAGACGGAATTGATGTGCGAGGGAGATGGTATGTACTACCCGGCTACTCCGCCGCTGTCATCGTCGGGAAGCAACATGGGCAGCCCCGGCGGCGGTGACATGCTGGCTACACCGCTCAACCCCATGTTCTCGGGTCTGGATGGCTACGAGAACGCGAAGCCTGAGATTGACACCCTTCCCGAGACGATTGAGGGTCTCGATTGGGCCAGCTGCGGTTCTCCCCCGTTGACACCAGGTTAGTGGTTTTTCTTATTCATTACTGTTTTGTTTGTTTCAATATTCTCTTTAATTTGCGGGAGCGGTGGGATTGGCAGATGCATCAAAATTGGATTGAGATGTATGTGTGTGTAGTCGGTGGGAACAAGAATCGGTCGATTTTGGGGAGTGTACCTGCCGAGCCCTTCCCCTGCAAATCCAATTGATTGTTCTGTCTGGCCTGCGGGGCCCCCATCGCCAGGAAATTGACTTGAGCTAACTTTGGGACCTTTTTCCCTCAGTTTACCTGCAATCCGCCCAACCCATCAGGAACATCTCGCTTAATTCGTCGGTCATCAGCGACCTCGTTTCTACGACCTCGTGCCCTTCCCTATCCCCATCTCCTCCCCCCTACGCGTCCTCGGATTCATCAGAGCAAGACGTCGACTTCAGCATCGACCCCCGAAACTTGACTGTCGGTGGTGTCAGCTTGGCCCAGGAGTTTTCCGCCCCTGCTGCATTGGACGAGTTCAGGGGTGACAGCCTTGTGAAGCCTACCTCAGATACTTTTGAGTTTGAACCCCAAATCCATCACGGTCTGCCCACCTTCGACGACCTGTCGGATTTGGAGTCGGAGGAAGATTTTGTCAACGGACTCGTCAACCTTGGCGGTTCCTCGGAAGTCAAGCGATCGCGTTCTGCCACGTGCTCAACCACCTTTTCATTGGGCGACGATTCCTTCTTGACCGAGACCAGCCTCTCACCCGAATCGGAGGATTTCCACTCAGCCAAGAAGCAGAGGACCTCCAAGAAGGATTCTCGCACCACTTCACCCGCCATGAACATCGCCGCCAGCTCCTCGGATGCTGGCCAATCGGGCCAGCAGTCGTCTGGCAGCCACGATGGCAACCAGACCAGCAACAACAATGCCACCGCCGCGAGCTCTGACGCTGGCCAGGCCTCCGCAACCACCACCCTCCCCGCCCCGCCCACCCGTCGTGGTCGCAAGCAGTCTCTGACCGAGGATCCCTCCAAGACGTTCGTGTGCGAGCTGTGCAACCGTCGATTCCGGCGCCAGGAACACCTGAAGAGACACTATCGGTCGCTGCACACCCAGGACAAGCCCTTCGAGTGCCACGAATGTGGCAAGAAGTTCTCCCGAAGCGACAACCTCGCCCAGCATTCACGCACCCACGGCAGCGGCGCCATTGTCATGAACCTTATTGAGGATGGCGACACGAGCCTGGAGATGATGGGTCACAGCGAAGCGGACTACCACAGTTTCGGCAAGGTCCTCTTCCAGGTGGCCGCCGACATCTCGGGCAGCGGCAGTGATCTCTCTGGAGAGGAGTCGCCTAGTGAAAGCCTTGACAAGAAGAAGCGCAAGCGCTCCGACTGAGGCTTGACGCATTTCAGCTGTATAAGAATTTACACATGCCAACAATCCGCGATTTATGGCATATGCCCGACATGACACTCAACGACTTATTCATCTCTCGACCACCCCCGCTAATCTTACGCGGATCGGTCTTAGGGTCATACAGACGGATGGTTCCCGAACCACACGTTGCCCAACCAGGAACGACGGCATCTTACCTAGAGGATCGAAAAAGTTACATCTGATTTTGCAGCATCAACTTGCCTTCTTGTATCAACTTTCACACAAGACTTTCATAACCACCTCACGGCCTTCATCACTTCTCGAGGGAGAGAGGAACACGAACACAGCAGTCTAGGGGCGACTCGCGAGGGAAACAAAATGGGGGATTTGCGGCGTATACTGGCGACATGATACACACTTTTGCGAATTGTTTGCGTGCCGGAGACGAGGCACTGCTTGCGCATATTTGGTCTTTTTTCCACGAATTTTTGCTGGCGGCTTTCCGTTCGTTACGCTCGTTGTAATGGCTGCAAGCAGGCGGGGCTGGACAGCCGCCCTCGCCACATGCATAGGAAACCTCCTTCGGCAAGGGGGGATGCAGCTCGCAAGAGCAGTTTTCTCGCCTTTGGTGGTGGATTAAACTATTTACTTTTTTTCACGACTTCCTTTGCTGCGATTGCCTTCAAGGAAGTGTGCAGGTCACAAAGAAAGCTCTCTGCAAGTCTGTACAAATAGGAAAAATCTAAACCGTCTGCCGCTGCCAAAACCACCTTGTTCAAATCCTGCTACGTCGTGACATGCATGTGTCGTGAAGCGTCTTACCCACCAACCTAGTCTAGCGTAGGTGCCTGCATATCTACATGTAATGTGGTCAGTAAGTAAGTAGTCCAATGCTCGCTGCTTTCTTTCATACTCCGTAGGTCCCAGTGCAACGGTTCGACTACAGTGGGCACTATTTGCTTACATCTTATCTGCCTACTTACTTTTACTACTACTACTACTACTACTACTACTACTACTACTTGCTAGTGAGTAATCCAAGAGTGAGTGGTTTACATGAGAAGTGTTGGCTTTTATTTGACACCTAGTCTAGCGTGTGTACGAGTAAGTGTCCCCTCCCAAAGCGGTATCTGCCAGATCCGAGTCAATCTCTACCTATAAACAGATGGCAGGTTAATCGGTAACTTTTCAATTTAGCTCCGGACCTTCGGCTACTCGAAACACCGGATTTCCCAATGGAATGGAATAGGTAGGCCGTCTCCATGGCCCCAATATGAATAAGCCCCCGTGAGCCCAGATAAGCAAGCAGGCGACGACGGGCTTGTTTTCTCCAGATTCGGACCCAGATTCGAGATGGGGTGTTACACACACGGCTTCCAATATTTGCTGGCTTTTAGACATCATACTCTGAGGACAGCATCCCCATCCATCGCGACATGCAGCGAAAGACCTATGATATGGTGGTTACGGTCCTAATACTCCGTAGATGGGCACGTCATGCGAGTCTCTCAGCTGTCTACCTGTCTACCTGTACCTACTGAGCAAAAGTACATCTGCTAAGCAACGAATACCCGGCTTCAAACTTATCTACCATTGAAGCTAAACAAGAAAACGCCGGACGCAAGCAATAACTCGCATCAACGCCAATCTTTCACGAAGATCAGACGGATCTACGCATTACGCGGGCTGCGCGCGGGATAACCCTCTTGTTTTCCCCTCATCGAAAGAGGGGCCAGTCACGAAAGCACGAAACACGTCAATAAACTTGAGTCCAAAGGTGTGCCATGACTCGTAAACCCTCGACTTAAACAAACAAACCCCCGCCTTTGGGGTTTCAGATGCTGACAGCTTAACCTCCGACTAGGGCCTCTCCTACCACGACGACTTTTGTGCTACTTTCCACTGCCCGGGATCATGGCGGTGGACGGACCCCTGAGCGTCATCGCCCTGGTATCCGGTGGGAAGGATAGCTTCTTCTCCATCCTGCACTGCCTGGCCAATGGCCACCGCGTCGTAGCCCTCGCAAATCTACACCCACCAGACCACCCCCATGTCAGCGCTACCACGCCGGCCAGCGATCCAGGTGCCACTGAGCGGTCCATAGCCGACGCCCCGGCGCGCCTGGCTTTAAGTACGGACACCGGGCATGGCTTCAGCAGCAATCCTGACAGCCAGGGTCCCGACGAGACGGATCTGAACAGTTTTATGTACCAGACTGTCGGACACCAGGTCGTGCCACTGTACGCCACGGCCACCGGCTTGCCGCTGTTCCGCCGAGCCATCACTGGCACTACTCTAGACCATGGCATCAGCTACCAGGACCCTGCCCTGTCATCATCCACCCCTTCCCCCAAGCTAGATAGTCTCGACGGTCTGCCCACATCTGACTCGGGCGCCGTTGTAGTGGACGAGAAGCGCAACCGTGGCGAAGACGAGACCGAGTCGCTTATTCCCCTGTTGCTTTCTGTAATCACGGCTCATCCAGAGGCCAATGCTGTCTGCACTGGCGCGATTCTTTCTACATACCAGAGGACACGCGTTGAGTCTGTGGCCCTGCGACTTGGTCTTATTCCACTCGGCTATCTGTGGCAGTATCCCGTATTGCCGGCGCCGCTAGCCTCGGCTGAGGAAACCCCACGCAGTCACGACCCTTCGTCATTGCACCGCCTCGGTCTACCAGATGACGCACAGCTGCTCCGCGAGATGGAGTCCGCGGGGCTGGAGGCACGCATAGTCAAGGTGGCGAGCGCTGGACTAGACGAGGATTTCCTGTGGGAGAATGTGGCGAGTGAGAGAAGTATCCAGCGCGTCAAGCGCGTTTTAAGGAAGTTCGGTGGCGGTGGGCGTGGATCTGTACTCGGCGAAGGGGGCGAGTTTGAGACCCTTGTCGTTGACGGCCCGTCGGCTCTTTTCAAGGGGCGCATTGTCGTGAAAGACGATGATAGAAGACTCGTCCGGGAGGGAGGCGGCAGTCTTTGGCTCAGCATTCGTAAAGCATGTGTGGAGATGAAGCCACAGGGGCAATCGTCTGATGAGCAAACCGCAGGGGAATCTATTGTCCGTACCCCTGCACTCCTTGATAATAGGTTCGAGGATATCCTTCAAGCGCTGCACATCGATGAACAGGCAAGTGGTGGGTTTCAAGAGGTGCCGCTGGCGCCTCTACCTCAGTCATCAGGGTTTGTGGCTTCAAAGCTTCCTGAGCAATGGTGCCTCGGTCGTAGCCAAGAACGCAGTATTGAGAACCAGACGAGTGAACTGGTGGATGCCGTTCATCAACGACTTCGTGATCAGTCGCTCTCGGCTTCTGCCATCACGAACACCATCATCGTGCTCAGACACATGTCAGACTTCCCCCTAATCAACAAGCTTTACGGCGCGCTGTTTAGGGAGCCCAACCCGCCTGCGCGGGTCACTATTGCTAGTGGTGACTGCCTACCCCAGGGGTCAGACATAGCTATCTATCTGACGGTCCAACCTTGTTTGGGCCAGGATGACAGGCAAGGACTACATGTCCAGTCCAGATCTTACTGGGCGCCTGCCAATATCGGGCCTTACAGCCAGGCCATCGCTTTCCCGCTGGGGGGCCCGCCATCGGGGTCATCACATGCCGACAATGGCGCAATGAAGGTGACGACTATCGCGGGCCAAATTCCACTCGTTCCAGCCTCGATGGTGCTCCCTGCATCTGACGACACGTCTAATGATACCACGGACCTGCAAATTACCTTGGCACTTCAGCACCTCTGGCGCATCGGAACCGAGATGCAAGTCCAATGGTGGACAAGTGCTGTGGCGTACTTCCCCAGGGCCTCATCGTCAGCAGACATGAAGCGCAAGACGAACTTAGCTGCCCATATCTGGGATGCGGCTCATCTCTGGGGGCTTGCTGCGGAGGCCTCGGAAGAAGATGACGACGAGACTGGCCCCGATCTTTGGGATCGCAAGTTCAACCCGCAGTACATGTCCCTGACCGGTGGGGATGACGACGCCGCTTCACCTAGCCTTCCCGACTGGGACGTGCTTGCCAGCGTTCAACTAGCTTCCGAAGCCGACAGTGACGGGGTCGGAGGCATTGTACAGTCGCGAAGGCGGTACATACCTTTCATGTTTGCAGCCGAGGTGGACGAACTGCCGCGGGCCGCGGGCGTCGAATGGCATGCTCATGTGGGCCTGGCCAAGGTAGGTTCTAGCTCTGTCCACACCTTTGCAACTACTGCAGGGCGCAACGATGGTCGCCGTCTAGAGCTCCATCATGTCGTAGTCCGGTCTCCCACGGGAGGGGAGATATACGTACACACTACCGCGGCGCTTTCACTCGAGGGGGGAAACGCGGATGATGTACTACCATCGTCGTCTCTGACGTTTGGCCCGGAGATTGATGCCATCTCTGCTGAGGTCATCGCAGCTTTGGAGAAGGTGCTCGGCTTACCTAGGGAGGATTTGTCTCCCTCCCCTCCACAAGAACCGGGCTCGGTACCGCCTGCTGCCCGTCCTTACTTGGCGTACATCGATGCTTCCCATGTATCGTCGTCCTTCTCAGAAGTGGCAGGTACTGCCTCCTCGTCGAGCGCATCAGCAGTCATACCCTGCTATAGTCTGTGGAATGCGCGAGGTGCCCGTTTATCAATCGTGGCATTATTCCAGAGCCATTATAGTACAAATATCATGGAATAAGGACTCGAAAAACCAAGTTATATAGCGATGAAATAGTTCCATACTACTACGGTCTCAATAAAATTACTGATGTATCTCGCCTGTGTCTATTCTCTATGATTACTCGCCAAATCCTTGACTGTGTTATCGTTTCTGCCGCATGACCGGGGCCAGCTCTCTCCACGCATCACACCTCGCGCGTTGTTCCTGCGGCGTGCTCTCCATGGCGGTCTTGCCTGTCTCGAGCAGCAGGCGGCGCTTGCCGGCGCCCCACTGCTCCCACGCAGGCGCGGCGGGGCTCCGGAACGGGTTGGGGTCCAGCGCGCGCACAAAGGAGATCCAGTAGTCCATGACGAGCGGCACCATGGGCGCGTTGTACGTGTAGTAGCTCTCGGGGGCCCCGGGGACGTTGTCGGGTCCGAAGATGGCGAAGGACTCGAAGAGGTGCGGCACGCCGATGCCCAGCGCGGCGTTGACGGCGTCGGCGACGTTGTAGCGGTAGCCCCACACACCGACCGAGAACGCGTTGTCCTGCTGCGCGTGGTAGGCGCTGAGGACGTGGACTGCGGGACAGATGAAGGTGGTCTCGCCGTAGGCCATCTGCGCCGACGAGAACCAGGGGTTGTGGTTCGGCAGGGCTTCTTTCATGAGCGGGTAGAGCCCCGTTATGTTCTTGGCTTCTTCGTCCTCCAGGAAGCGGTAGTTGTTCTGGAGGAACGTCTGGATCTCCTCGGGTGACCCCGTGTTGGGAGCGAACACAGTCCCCTCTGGTCGCATGATGTCAGTGGTTGGAATAAAATATCTTGAGAGCGAAGGTATATAGATAGAGGAAACATAAGAAGTGTGGTGTAAGGGACAAAGACTAACCATCATTGTCGTTCCCAAACATGATGGGCACGTGGATGAACTTGCCATCCGCGAACATTTTATAGGGTCGATCTTGAAGCAGCTGTCCATCGATGCAGGGCGTCCAGTAGAAGAGCGGTAGCGGTATGTCCGTCCGTCCCGGGAAAGGAGACGGGGCGTTGGCTGCTTGCAAGGTCTTTTCGTCTTTGCCTCGCAAGCACTTCATCGGGCTGGTCGCGCCCTGGCACCTCGTCTCGTTCAGAACCCTGGAGAACTGCCATTCCAGCTCCGATACGTACGGCTGCGAGGGGAAGAATAGAGACTCCCCTATCCCGCCGTGGAATAGATGCTCGTCGACGCCACCATTGGCGATAAGGTGAAGGGCGACTGAGCCCGCACCAGCCGAGCCGCCGTGGATAATGACATGGTCTGGGTCGCCGCCAAACTATTGTGCAGTCAGAATAAAAAACTTCGTGTTTAGATGAAGCGAGAACAGGAATGGGAACCTACCTGTTCCACGTGTTTCTTGACCCATTTCACTGCAGGCAAATATTTGTGTCAGTAGCCGTATCGAGCAAACGGGGCCGAGAGGACTGGCTCCTTGGCGACTCACTCATCATGCGCTGATCCAACAACCCCGCGTTGAGATCTCCATCGGCTCGCACTTGTTCACCGGCCAGAAACCCCCACAAGCCGACTCTGTAGTTGAAATTGACGAGGATGACGTTGCCTCCAGACCTCTGCACGACCTCGGACCCGTTCCAATTAGCATTTGCGTTGACGGTATACCCGCCCCCCTGGATGAACAGCCAAACCGGCAGCTTGGAGTCTGTTGTTGCATTAGACGGCGCCCATATGTTGGCAAACAGGCAATCCTCCCCTTGGAAGTCGTTGGGGAGCAGCTGCGATATCCCCAGACATATTTTGCCAAACTGTATATACCACCGGTCAGCATATCTACTACAGATAACCTGGTGGGCCGTTGATACCCAAGGACACACAACTAACCGTGTCGGCGGGCTGGTCCCCTGCTTGCACTCGAGGCTCTTCAGGGGCCTTCCAGCGCAGATCCCCTGTCGGGGGTGCTGCAAAGCGCATCCCGAGGAACTGATTAACTCCATTGGGGAGATGCGAGCCTTGGTATTGTGCATAACCTAGGTTGACGCGTGCTTTGCTAATGTCGGACGGGGTCTAAAACAGATTGTAAATCAGCGTGATGGTCTTGGTGGTACATATATGCTATTTCTAGGAAGGGCAGTCTCCTTTTTGGGAGCACTTCGTTCCACTCACCTTCTGCTGCTCCTCTCGTGTCCTCTCGTCCTTTTCGTCCCTCTCGTCCCTCGCGTGTAGCAGCACGGGAACAAGCACAGCCGCGAGTACAATGACGACTACGGCTAGAACGGCGGCAAGGACGTAGGCGTGCCATCTGCGGAAACCTCGCCTCACCTTGTTCAGGGTTCCGTCACTCCCATTTTCCACTCCGGCGAGTTCGCCCATGCCGCCGCAGACTCACAACTTTGCTCGTCAACTGGACTCCATGCATAGACAAAGACGAAGAATAAAATGCTGAAGCTGCGTGCAGTGTAGTTGATAATGCCAGCCTGTAAGCATATATAGACTGTTAGCCACTAGGCGGATAGATAGAGTGCCACCGGGCCAATCAAGTGTCTTGGTGTCGGTTTAAATAGAAATAGCCTGAATGGCTGACTCAAAATCGTACTGATTCAAGGACTATAACCTACGTTCGGTGTATATACTCGCTCTGCTGCAGAAGAGTGAGACGGCCTTGAAACTTGGCGCTGGAGGACCAAAAAGTTAGTTATGAGTTAGGGGAGTGAATAAATCGGTATATATGGTAAATACGAGTGAGGAAGAAGGGAATTGACGAATCAAGCCGCACTGACTCGGGAATCGAGATGGTCAGATCCAGTTAACGTGTTTCGACTGTTACCCGTTTCTAAACAGGGCAGTTCCAAGATCGGCCAATGTTTGTTGTGGCCGAGCTGGCAGGCTGGGTCGGTCAGTCGGTGGGTTCGGCGCAGGAGCAGGAGCAGGAGCCGCCTAGTTGTTGTAGATGATGATTTCATAATACACCTTCTAAGTAAAATAAGTCCGAATCCTCTTCTGTTCTCTCGCCCTTCCAGCTTGGCTGGCATGCTTATGCGTCAATCAGAATGCGTGTTAGCTCTTCTCCTTTCCAATTTGGGCGGCCCGGTTTTCGGGAATTGAAAGAATGGGGACTTTGGACTGCCTTGACTGCGGACTGCTGCAGTGTAACTCTTGTCCAGTTACTGCTGCTACCAGAAGAAGTATGTAGGTCGTTCAGAACATCAAGTCAGATTCAATCTTTGTTATTGGTGTATTCATTAAGCCCCCAAGACTCCAGATGACCTCCAGTATGCACGTGTATATAAGTCGTGTGTTCTGTATGCACATTTCCTATTGAACAACCATACTCCAAGACGTCTCTGTGAGCAAGCCACCCCCTCTACTCCTGCTTCTGCTTCGTGCGCAATGCCCGTCTCAACAGCTCTACTAATTAATGGCTACACTGGGGAACGCCTAAATCAAAACCCATAAATGCAGCCAGGTGCCAGAACTCCCCTAGACCAACAAGAAATATCGTCAAAACCACGTAACGTCCAGAGATGGTGGACGCTCCGAGTTGGTCATCCGTCAGAATGCTCCGTCATATCCCATTCTTTGATCATATGTCCAAGGAAACGCCCATTGCCTGCAAAAGACCCGTCGTTATAGTCGTCATCATCATGAAGCAACGTCGCTGGAGCCGATGCGCCCGGTGACCCAGAAATCACTTGGGCGCATCCGCTGGCCTGCCGGTTCTGCAGTCCTACATGGCAGACACCTTCCGGGCCGACGCCGACGTGTTGTTGACGCTGCCTACACGTCCACTAGTCTTGCGAACACCGGCAGCCGGAGGATTCGATCCCGATGACCGGTTCGAGTCCGTCGAGCGCTTGCCGCTGCGAACCTTCGTCAGGACGCCTGACGCACTCGCCGACCGCGTCGGAGACTGCGTAATGTGCTCCAGATTCTTGGGTCGGGCGCTCCCGATGTTCTCGGCATCGTTGGAAGCATCATTCACCACCTCGTACACTGTAGTCGTCATCGTGTGGCTGACCGACCGTGACTTCTCACTCCGGCCTGGGGATTGGGACTGCGATGCCTTGCGGTGACTGCGCATGCGAAGATGAATCTCTTCCTCGGAATCCGCCCCATTGGACTGCCTTTGGACAGAAAGCACTTCAGTCTCTTGTTTTGTCCCCTGTTCTTCCTCGACAGCCTGGTTGATGGCGTTTCGTTGATAGGGATGGTGGCGGTCCACCCGGCTCGTCTTGCGCGGTTGTCCCGGCGTAGGCGCCGGCAGATAGTCCTCCTGAACACCAATATTATTGCGCTCGTGGTCTACTTCACTCAGAGGTGTGCGGCTGGAGCTAGCTTTGTGAGAGGGGGTCGTCGTGGCCCGACCGAGGCTTGTCTTTGGCGTGGCCCGGGTCGGTGTACTAGGACCAGCGGCATTCGCAGCCATTTCTTTACGGAGCTTGCGCTCTATCCTCTCCTCAATCCACCACTCACGGAACACACCCTGGTTGAGGTGCAGCCAGTGTTGTTGAGGGCCCACCACCATTCCAGGCCGCATGAAGCGCATAAAAGCAATGACCTCGTTGGCGGTGAATCCATGTCGGTAAATCAGGTAAGCGCCGATGAGGCACCCCGTACGGCCAAGTCCAGCCTTGCAGTGCACTGCGATGCCCTTCTTCTTCACTGTGATTGTCTCGTGGGCAAGTCGGATGAATTTTCGGACGGTACTCAAAGGAGGGCAAGTGCCATCCTCGAAGATCATGTCGAGGTGCTGGATTCCCAATGCCTCAAAGTAGGATGGGCAGTAGAGAGGAGAGTTCAGTCTCACGACCAAGCCAATGTTGCGCTCCGAAAAGTGTTTCAGGACGTTCTTGAAAGGCTGAGGAAGAGTGGGATGGGCCTCAACGGCAGCAAGAGTCTTGGGGAGAGCGTTAAAAGCCTCGGAGCCCTGGGGAATTGGCGCCACAGGGCTCTGCTGAGGCGAGGCGAAGGCCAAGAAATGGGGGGTAACCCAGTTGAAGTCGCCATGCTCAACTCTCTCGAACCTCTCATATTCATCCAGGTCAAAGTTGTCCAGCTGGCAGCAGGACTCCTCCTTAGCCTTCCAAACGCCGTAGACGACATCCTGCACCGTGATACCATAATCAGCCTGGCTGTAGCCGGCATCTCGGAAAGGCATCAATGGAGGTTCAACTTGAGCGATCGGGGCGAGTGCCAAGTGTGGCGGCCAAGATTGAATCAGAACCATATAGCAAGCCAACAAGCAAGCTGCGTTCGCCCGGCCTGGTTGTGGTGTTAGGAGGAAAAGATCTCGAGTGTTAAGTGGGGTCAAATAACTTACTTCTTGGGTCAGCCCGACTCCAGAACACGATAGGTCTTGTTTGGTTCTCCTTGGCACCGAGCACATCGTGGAATTGTAAGGCGAAGCGGTACAGATGCCCAATATGGAATGGACCAAAATCGTGATGGAAAGCATTGTAGTATAGTTGGTCGTCTACTGTGAAGTAGCAAGGCGCCTCGCGCGCAGATTTCGAAGAGACAGCAGATGGGCCATCGACCGCTCTAGAGGATCGTTTGCTAGGCGAGCCTCGGACAGGCGCTTCGGGATACGGAAAGACAGTTTCGGCAGTCGGGGGGTGGACGTAAGACGCAAGGTACAGTCGATCTAGAACCATCAGTATCGATATAGGGGTATTGAGAATAAAGTCATATCTAGGATGGAACATGTTGTGCAAGAGATAAGGGGTGGCCGCCTCTGTGAACTTCCTTTGTTGACATTCCTCGGGAAGAGAGGCTGGGCGGTGGGTAACCGATGCGGTCTGGTGATGATATGCCAAATGCGCACCACTTTGGCCTTCGCAAAACAGAATGGACATGGAGTTGTGGCACAGAGAGACTTACCAGGAATATATTCTATGACCTGCCCCATGTTGGCATGCTTGGATGAAGGTGCCATCCCTCTGTGGGCGATTGGCGGCCGAAGGGATCTGGCGGTAAGAAGGCAGCGACGACGCCGTTGCAATAGAAGCTTCCCAGAATGGACTCTCTGTCGACGTAGCTCTGACCTGAGGGTTTGGAAAGGCAGCGGTTACGGTCGTTGGCGGCGGAAGGAGCAATGTTTTGAAGAGTAAACAATGCGGTGTCGCAACGTCATCCAGAGTAGCAGCAGGTGTCGCTAGTAGTGGCAATGACGATTGGAAATATCGGAAACGATATTTCGAGTACCAAGACAAGAGAGGAAGGGGGTAAGCGAGTCCAAACAAGAGTTGTAGTGGTGATCAAGATGAAGTAGATCGTGGGAATGCTTTCCTAAGGAGGATGATTCTTTTATTATGCAAGCTCTGGCAATGTTGGTACTCCGTCCTTCTGCAAAGCGGGTCGTGTTTTGGTGGGTGTGGTCTCCGCTGCTGCGGCAACCAGCAAAAGGCGAAACCACACAGGGAAAAGGGACGGAGAGCGGCTCCTCCTTACCAGACCTAGACAAGTCACAACAACTCTCCCATTCGGGCTTAGCTCCCAGAGATTCCAGATTGGCTAGTCTAGTGCTCCCGTATCGAGCTTAGTCAGACTCGGTGCTGCCATTGCATTCAGACATCTGGGAACCGTAGCAGATTCTGCCACCGTTGACATACGGAATAACGCCTCTTGGACCGTCCAATACACGTCTAAATCGGATTCAACGTAGAAGACAGCTATTCCAGCGTTGATTCCATACCAAGTACACGTAGAAGGCTTTGGCAGGCGTTTATTCCAGTGTATAGCTGTACTACGGTTGGTCTGAGCGTTGATTCATGCTTGCATACGGAAAGTCTGTACATTTGGTACCTCATGCAATATTTACCTGATGTCGTTATCATGTAGTCTACACTGATTTGATCTGGAGGTGTTTCGTTCAACTAGGTAGTGTCCCGTGATGGATTCCAGTACGGTTGTTGTGTTGTTCTTCATGATAGCATTGGCTCGTGTGTTGGAAATATGGATCCAGGCCGCATGTCAAATTGACTGCCACCCCGCATGGTAGGTAAAATTAAGTGCCAATAATGCCCGCACGGCCCCCTATTTCTCACTAAAACTCAACATATTGGAAAAAGGTTTAAAAATACGTATAAAAATCTAAAAAATAAATGTAAATTATGTTTTTAACGATTTTCTTTAAATGTTTTAATAAATGATTTTTTTATTTTAAAATACTTAGTTTTAAAAAAGTTATAAAAAATTAAAAAAGATTTATAATTAAAAACTTTTATAAACTTAAATAATAAGTTATATAAAATATTTAATAAAATAAAGTAATATATATAAGTTTTATTTAATATTTTTTTCTAAAAAAAGCTTTAATTTTATTATATATATAATAATTAAAAGGTTATATAAATACGTTATTTTTAATAATATTTAAAAACTTTTTATTATTTATAATAAATATATATATATATAATTATAAAAATAACTATTTTAATTTTCGAATAAAACTTTATATAAAAACACTTAGTATAGAATTTTATAATTTTATTTCGATTTATAAGCAGCTATATAAAACGTTGAGTTTTAGTAAGGAAATAGGGACCGTGCGCATACTTTAGCCACCTAACTTTACCCATTGAAGTAAATTGAATCAACATGTCAGTCTCTCCCCCACCATAGACTTTCCTTCCAGATCGCCTCCAATCAACCAATCAACTACTGGCCGCAGAAGAGGTCTGCGACGATAATATGGCTGCTGCTATGGAAACAGACCAGTTTCCCTGTGTCTTGTAAGTTGATCGCGCCTGCCTTCCGACTTGGCCAAGTTGTGTTGTGTCACCCTCTCTAATTATTCCTTGCGAAGAACTGTCCAGGTCCCGTTCCCGACTGCCCGTCTCGCTTCTGTCGCCCTTCAGTCCCTCCAAGTCGACAAGGAACTATCCCCCCTGGTGCGCAGGACATTCACTATCAGTCCTCCAGCCGGCGATGCGAATACTACAGGCGACCAAGACAAAACCTTGCACGTAGAGTACCGCGCAACGACCAATAGAATGCTTCGCGTGGCTGTCAATTCATTCATGGAGAGCTTGAACCTCGTCATCGAAGTTATGGAGCACCTAGATGCAGATGTCCTCGCCGCGGAGGCACACTCGACATGAATCGAGCCTCGACTCCCAGTATAATGGCAATGATTACTCCATTCGTCCGCCGTTGCGCTTGCTTATTCGACTGGGCGAGCCAAAGGCCGAGTGATGCGTATTAGTTAAGAGTCATGACGAGGGGCTGGCAGGTGGGACCACGAATATCACCGAGAGACAATGACGAACGATGAGCGTGTACGTGTGAGCAGCCGGTTTCAAAACAACATTTTTTTTGTGGTAAGTTTTCTCCCCTCTTTCCTCCTTTGTTAGTATGTAACAACTGAGACGTACAACACCACTGACGTAGGTTCCAAACTAGACTAGACAAAGGACTAACTCCAACCTAACCAAAATATCGCACACAGGAAGCGCGCCTATCGCCTCCAATCCACGTTGATCTTGTGGATATCCATTATTCCACGTCAACCTTGTGGATCTCTGTCCAAGTGTCCTTCTCCATCTTGGGGACGGTGATGATCAAGATGCCGTTGTCCATTCGAGCTGTGATTCCAAAGGCATCAATGTCTTCCTTTTCATCGACCTCGGAAGGCGGGAGCTTGATGCTACGTTCGAACATGCCAACCCGCCTCTCACTGGAGGTGAGACATTGAATGAACTCCTCATTGCCAGGACGATAGACCACGCCGGCAACGTTGAGAAGACTTTTCTCAGCATCCCAGTTCACACCAACGTCTTCTTTCACAGCGCCGGGCAGGGAGATATGAATGACGTAGGCCTTCTCCGTGGTGAAGATATCCAGGGGTGGCACAAATGAGCCATCCTGTTGTCCTTGATTCTCCTGGGGTACTTGCGAATTGGCGCGAGCTTGCTCGACGTAATCCCTCACACCTTGCGCCAATGGGTGGGAAGAGAGCGCGTACATGATAGGGCGCATGTCTAACGGCCCGTCGTAGGCAGGAGGGTGTCCTGCTGGTCCATGTCTTTCACGATGTCCGCCTCGACCTCCTCGACCACCTCGTCCGCAACGGCCCATGTGCCCACGTCGGCCAAAGGGATGGTGATGATGATGATGATGGGGTGGAGGAGGAGGATGAGGACTTCCTGGGGAGGGGCCGTGTCGTTCTTCTGGAGACTCGCCCGGAGCATCCCTCATGGTCTCAGGCGATGTCTCATTATCGGACTCCCGCTCATCAACGTTCATGTCGTTGGCTTGCTCGTCACGGCCAGACTGATGGCCTCCCCCGCGGTGAGGATGAGCAGGCCTCCCATGGGGTGGGTGGATGAAGTTGCCTCCATTCCACGGCGGGCCGCCCCAAGGAGCCCCTGGGAGGCTACGCCGAGCCCAAGGGCCTTCGAAAGGAAAGCCTGAGCCGAAACCCTGGACGTGATCTACGCCAGGGCCAGGGCCATTTGCGTGATGAGGGTCGAAGGCTTGGACAAAGTCCCAGAAGGCTTGACCGCTACTAGGGTTGTTACGATTGTCGTTGTTTGCCATTGTGTTCAATTACAAATGAATTCAAGATGTTGTTAAAAGGTGATGATGGGAGTGTTGGGCATAACTGTCATTGAAAGCATGACGGACAGGCACTTATATACTCTATGAACTATATACATAAGGCAGATCGCATTGCGTAGTGTCTTGAAGATGGCGAACTATGAGATATCAGGTTGACGGCGATTACGAATGTTCAAACAGTCAGACGTACGTACGCAAGATGGCCTCGAACACGCCAGAAGACATCAGAAACAATAGGCAGATAGGCAGGCAGGCTTGCTCCGGGTATATCGTAGTAAATACAGCAGTGATCGAGTCACCGGAGGCATGCTTTGCCACGCGTCCCCGGATGCAATCCTGCGTCGTCCAACCATCTCGGGGTCAGGCGCTCTGTAGATTGGACAAAGCTAATGAAGGGTTGGGGGGAGGGGGAGGTGTTGGCCACAATGATGTGGCTTGAATGTGGGGCGAACGAGGCGGCAATTGGTTACGTCCCTTGGGATGCTGAAAGCCTCCACTCCCGAATTCATGCTTAGTCCAACGGGCATACGTAGACTAAGTAATCATACACTGGAATAAACGCCCGCCAAAGCCTTCAATGTGTACTTACCATGGAATCAACACTTGAATAGCTATTGAAAGTCTGAAGCATTGAACAATTCTTTAACGTTGATGCCGACATAGACGTGTATTGGACGGTCCGAGAGGCGTTGGCAGGATCCTGAACTGCAGTTCATTGGGTTATCTAAGCCAGCCTAGAGGTAACAGGCATCTGTTGGTGCTTTGGAGATGCTGTCGGAACTCGGTAAAGCCTTGGGGGATGCCCTGAATACAGGCAACTCGCCACTTCTTCTCTGTGTAAAGGCCAATATCTGCTACGGAGAGCGATTCATGCTTAAGCATTGATCTCAAACTCGGAGTTGAGAAGCCACCGGGGTTCTTCATTCGTCTTTGCTGCTACCGAATACGAATGGTCCTAAGTATGGATGCTATCATCATGTCTACTTTCAGAGGAAAACGAGTCACCAAAGCTCCTGCATCGTTTCTGCTGGACCAAGCTACAAATGCAGTCTTCCCCCTTGCCTGCAGAAATTCGTCATGGCGGGAGTACCTGAAAGCTAACTTACTTCACCTCCGTACCGAAGCTGAGACCCAGCCCAACCTCATGCATGGCAGCGAATTAGACTCCGGTTGGCATGCTAACCAACATGAACGGATGGTTTGTTTTCGAACCAGCTATTCCATGCGCCGTACATAGTTGACTTGCTTCACGTTGTATTCGGCACAACCTAAGCACCTACATAAACACCCCAGTCTTCGAAGACATTCCGGGGTAAAGTCACGTCTGGTTCCCACTATTGTCCGACTTCATCCTCGGTGTCGACTTGCGATGCTGTGGATGCGATGGTCACTCAAGAAGGGTTGCCGACAGCAGCAGCACGCAGCGCACACGTTGAGTAATGTCAACAGGAGAAAGAGGCACATGCATTTTGTCGAGAATGCCGTCTTCTCAAATCTCTGCTTTGCATTGGCGCTTGCATCTGGGAAATACTTTCACCATCAGGCCCATTATCGTAAGCGCCCATTGGTGAAGGGCCAATGAGGCCGCATTCTGGTCACCCTGCCAAGCCGTCTTGGGGGCCGAGCCAGCAGCTCTCAAGTGAGCGAGTGAGTGAGGATAACGGCAGTCAAGGGTTTTTGACGCCCGTCCTAATGACAGGCCCACCTCTTGGGCTGTTTCTCCATCACCCTGTCCCCTGTCCCGTTGCGCGGGATCGAACTCAGTCAGTGGGTAACTCCCCTCTTCCAGATGGATGGATGGATTTGCTCCTGTCGCATTTGACCAACCCGAGCAGGACAGCCTTGGTGAGTCTTCTCTTTAATCTTTTATTACTTACTTACCTACCTATCCTGCAACCTGTTTCGTCTTGCTTCGTTTCAGCCGTTTATCCTGCGTCTCCCTCCGACTACTCTCAGAACCTTTGTTTCTGAGGAGTCATTGCAGATCTCCCCCTCAGTCAGCGGCAGATGGGAGTCGTTCAACCCCACCACCACTAGGCCTCGATAAGACCGGCCCAACTCAAAACCTCCAAGTAGTTGCCTCCTCCTCCTGTCGAGTATTCCTATAAATAACTCCCTTGTGCGTCACCCGCGCATACACCGCACAGCTGTAAGCTGTTTCGTGTGTCGCGTAGCTGCGTAAGTGAGCCAAGATGGCTCGCGGTGGTCGTGGCGACGAGGAAATGTTCCTCAATAAGCCTTACGACGATTGCGACAGTCCCACCATCGAACCTCTGAGGGTATTCAAGCCTCAGAGTCCTGTTTCTGCTGCCGAGAGGCCTCAAAACCGCTACAAATACCCAGCGCCTCCTTCTTCCCAACCAAGCTTCCCACTGCCACCAGGCGCATCCAGCTCGGCGGAGCCCTTGCCCTACCCAGATGATGACGACCTCCGACCGAGTCAGCCGTCAAAGTCGTCTCGTCTTCCATATCCCGACGATGGTCCCCAACCATCTAGTGGACGAACCTATTCAAGTCCTACGAGCTCTGTCCACTCCGACAGACTCAACGATACCACCCCTCGACTAGACAAGAGTCCTGTTGAAAAGAGGGGTCCAGGCTTGGCAGAGAGAAGAGGCACCGCTCCCAAGCCTTTGCCAGGAGCGCTTAGCCCGACAAGCCCAGTTGATCACGACGAGCTCTTTGCCAAACCTCTGGCCGGACAACACAAGCCCGCTCCTTCCGTGGACAACAACTTCCCTGACTACCACAAGAAACCTTACTATCCCCCGCCTCGGGGAAGCTCAACAAGCCCCAGCAACAGTTCAAACCATAGCTCCAACAGCAATGCTCGTCCGCAGCAGCCGGACGATGGTCTGCTGAAGATGCCTGGCGAAAGTAGCGTGAACAGGTTCGCTTCCACGGCGTCTACCTCTACGACTCGAGCCAACCGTGGATCGCCCCCTCCCCCTGAGACGCCTATTGTCGAACCGGGTGTCGTGCCCGGCGGTGGTATCGAGGCCCGATATGCCGCGTCAGGGATCTCGGGGACTGCCACACTGAATAGTCTTCAAAGCGCTGCTGCCACGCAGCGTTTAGCGCAGTATTCGCAACACCCAGCTACGCAACAACAGCAACAACCAGCACCAAATCGGCCTTGGACACCCACAGAGACCCCTGATCAACAGCCACATGGACCGCCTACGGTATATCAGGGTGCAAACCCGGTCACCAGCACTGCGCAGCCGGCAAGCAACAATCAGCCTCGACCTGCGACATCTTCGAATGCGCCAGCCTTGCAGGAGAGTGTGCTTGAACAGGACTTCCGAAGGATGCAAATGGCTGATCCACCGCCGGCTTATTCCAGCATAAACCCAAGTGGCAGTTCGCAATATCCTGCGGAGAAGCAACGCCCGGCCGCGCAACCAGCCGCTGCTTCGACTTCCTCGCCAGCTCAAAGTGCCCAGAGTGTGACTATCCCTGCGAAGAAGCAACAAGATCCCGCTGCCGCTGGACTTGCCTCCCCAGCTCTGCAACATCCAGGACATCCTGCATTTGCAAACGATCCCCAGCCAGAAAGCTCGACAGCCGCTACCCCGGCACCACAGCCTGTACAATCGACCCCTTCCCCATTCCAAGGGCAGGGGCCAAGCTCGCCTCCCCCGCTGCCCGAAGGTTGGATGGCTCATCTCGACCAAACTTCTGGTCAATACTACTACATTCATCTAGCTACTAAAGCCACACAATGGGAGTTCCCCAGGGGCCAAACCCGCTCAACCATGAGACAGCACCTCTGTCTCCTACGGCCTCGACATATGGCAACCCACTGGGCTCACCCATGTTTGGGAAGCCATCTGCTCTCGCATCACCCATGTTTCCCCCACATACACCTGGATATGCGGAGAGTATCATGAGCGTGGCTGCATCTGCTACGCCTAGTGCAGCTGGGTTCAGCGGCCCTCCTCCCAGTGCAGGCGTGGACATGTACAGAGTACAGCCCACTAACGGTGTCTACTTCGGGCCATATCTGCGATATGTCAACATGGACGTAGAGAAGGGGATCTGGTTGGGAAGCATTCTGATCGTTACGGATGGCCAACAGCCCCCGACTATCCACATACACTTGAGCTCCGATCTGTCACCGAACCCGCGGCAGCTAGTACCTCATTGTATCCACACCCACCAAAGGTGGCAGTTTTTCAAGTATGACATCGATTTACAGATGAATGATGGGCCTACTGAGAGGTGGACATATGCGATAACGTCCCATTTGGGCTGCACTAGATACGAATTCGTCGTTGCTGGTAAGCAAGAGACGAATTGGCGCTTTGTGGCGCACTCTGGCAATGATTTCGCGGCGAGTACATCACAGAATGAGCGCAGCAAACTCGGCGGTGTCGGCTTCATGTGGAAAGATGTGTTGCAGAAGAACGTCGACTGTGGTGGGTTCCACGTCCAACTGGGCCTCGGGGACCAGGTTTACGGCGACAGATTGTGGAAGGAGGTACCTATTCTGAAACAATGGCTGGCGATGCAGGGCAAAGAAAACCGACGAACATCCCAATGGACAGCAAGGCACGAGGAGGACGTCCAACATGCCTACTTCCATTTCTACACTAGTCATTTTGACCAACCGTTCTTGCGTGAGGCATGGGCCCAGATACCTCACGTTTGCCAGATCGACGATCATGACATGTAAGTCCCTTTTTTCGCTCGACGTACGGATAACGCAAGACTATGAAGCTAACGACGTCGACCAGTTTTGACGGCTATGGCTCGTACCCGGACTACATGCAGAACTCGCAGATGTTCAAGAACATTGGTCGCATAGCGATTGATATGTATCTGCTGTTTCAACATCATACCACGCTTGAAGTACTGCGAAATGTCAGTCACGACTTGGATTTGTTCACCGTTACTGGGCAAGGATGGCATTTCGTCAAATACCTCGGTCCAGCCGTGGTGGTAGTTGGCGCCGACGTACGATCCGAGCGATCTCAAAGCCGGGTTTTGGCCGGACCAACCTACCAAGGTCTCTTCCCCAAGGTGGCCATGCTGCCCCCCAGTGTGCAACACTGCCTCTGGATGGTGTCTGTCCCGCTAGTTTACCCCAGGCTCGACACTGTGGAGAGTTTGGCCAACACTTTCGCCACTGGTAAGAAGGCCGTGAACACGACCTACAACGTACTCGGGAAAGTTACAAGCTCCGTCGCAGGCATCGTGGGCGGCAAAGATATGGTGGCTTCGGGCTTCAGCTCGGTCAAGAAGGCGGTTGGTAAATCGGGGTTGATGGGCAACGTTGTCAACCAGTTCGGAGATCTAGATATCAGCGAGATTCTAAAGGACATGTGGACTCACGAGTCCAAGGACCTGGAGCGAACGTATCTGATCCGCACCCTCCAAGGGATTGCTCACCAGAAGGGCATCCGGATGACGTTCTTATCAGGAGGTAAGCGCCCTTACCCGTCCCTTTTCTCTTTGCAAGCAAAGCGACTTAACTAACATGCTCGACAGATGTCAACTCGTGCGGAGCAGGGTTGGTGCATGATCCAACGCACCCCAGCGATCACAAGACCATGTACCAGGTGATCACGTCGCCGATTGTGGCTGCGCCGGCGTCCAACTACATCCTCAAGATGCTGCACAGCAATAGGATGCATTACATACCGGCCAACGGGAACAAGTCGTCGCCCAACGACGTCAGTGACACCAAGGAGGACATGATGGAGATCTTCCACACGGATGCCTCGGGGGCGCCGCGCGAGCTCAAGAAGCTCATGGGCCGACGGAACTACATTGCGTGTGTGGCGTACGACCCAGAGGCGATTGCGGGCACGCAATATGCGGCCAGTATTGCCAACGGGCAGCAGCAGGGTCTGAGCAAGCTGAGCTTGGCTATCGACTTTATCGTGCAGGGCGATGGGGCGTTCACTTCTCCGACGAAGTACGGACCCGTCATTGTACCGCATCTCGAGTTTGGGAGGTGATGACGGCGGCAGGCAAACGTATTATTAGCGTGGCGAGATTTGTTTGTAAATAAGCGAGCGGCGGAGGAAGATTTGAGCAGAGCCCATCTGAACGTCTACATTACATTTATGCAGTCCAATCCACGGATCTTAGCGGTTCAATACATCAACAGAAACATTTACGAGTGGTTGATATACGACTTAAGGTATTGTCAGACCAAGGCAGACTACTACTGTACATACCTCAGAAGTGCATAAGTACATTGATACTACCTGTTGGACCCCTGACAAGGAACATTGGTGAAGGTGTCCTGCACTAATTCACCAGCTGGGACCCCTCCAATCCAGGCCAGTCTATTGACAGCGGACAGGGATTATTAGGTGTTGGCAGAAGGTTCATGAGGGGCATTCCTGCATTCCCTCGCTAATTCCCCCCCCCCCCAATCATTGAATTCTTGACTGTCCAGCCTGCAAAAAGGCGGCCAGCAATTGACCGCCATGTAAGTCTATCTGTCTTTCTTGCTTCAACCCCCAAGACTATTTAAATAAATAAAAAACACGAGACCAACAAGTTTCAGTGAACTCACTCTCTTTCCCACAGATTTCCTCCAACTCCTCCCCATCCTCGTCATTATGGCCAGTCACGATGCTACCTCGCTGGGCGCCCAGCCCACGTCCTCGTACCCTCCCCTCGAGGATCGTCCCATCAAAAACACCATCTGCTTGTTCGATGTTGACGGCACCTTGTCGCCCGCCCGTCTCGTAAGTTGCCTGCCTCCTCTCGCCTGCGGCAGACTGCCATGACGGACCGTTGGCCCAGCGCGCTGACTTTTGCCTCTTGCCTCTGTACAGTCTGCATCGCCCGAGATCCTCGCCATGCTCGAGGCCCTGCGCCAGAAGTGCGCCATCGGCTTCGTGGGCGGCTCCAACCTCGTAAAACAGCAGGAGCAGCTGGGCGCTCCCGGTCGGCCCGTGACGGCCATGTTCGACTTCTGCTTCGCCGAGAACGGCCTGACGGCCTACAAGATGGGCGCCGAGCTGCCCTCCAACAGCTTCATCAAGTGGATCGGCGAGGACCAGTACAAGGAGCTCGCTCGCTTTATCCTGCACTACATTGCCGACCTCGACATCCCCATCATGCGCGGTACCTTCATCGAGTACCGCAACGGCATGATCAACGTCAGCCCCATCGGCCGTAACGCCAGCAACCAGGAGCGCCTGGATTACCAGGACTACGACCTGAAGCACAAGATCCGGGAGACCTTTGTCGAGAAGCTCCGGGAGAGGTTCGGACACTTGGGTCTGAAGTGAGTTCATCAAATCCAGAGCAATTTATGCGGCTCTTGTATTACTGCTAGATGCATCCGCAACAAGATGGAGCAGAAACTCCGGCTAATCCACGAATGACTTGCAGGTTCGCCATCGGTGGCCAAATCTCCTTCGACGTATTCCCCGAGGGCTGGGATAAGACCTACTGCCTTAAGCACCTTGAGGACGAGGCCAAGAAGCCCGGCGGCATCAGCTACACCAACGTGCACTTCTTTGGCGACAAGACCTTCGAGGGCGGAAATGATTACGAGATCTTCTCTGATTCCCGGGTTATCGGCCACACTGTGGAGAACCCCGAGGATACACTCAAAAAGGTCATGGAGATCTTCGACGTATAGAAGACACATTCTTCACCGAAAGAGAAAGAGTGTGTTTGTCTAGGGGGGAAAGCAGATGATCTGGACCTGCAACACAGCTATCATTAGACCAAAAGAAGAAGAAGATGAAGAAAGAGAAACTCCCAAAATCTACAGGGTTAGAACGAAAAGTAAAGTCAAAAAGTAGCGAGCGCAATGTGAGATCAACACAATTCCGTCCTGGCCTTAAGAGTCTGAGCAAGTATTGATAAATTGCTACATAACTACCTAGCCAGTCGGTAACGACATATGAGAATCTCTACAGTGTCTAGAAACAGGGCCTTCAGTTAGAAGGTACGAAGTGTAGAAGGAGAATTGTAAAACGATCGGAGGAGTTTGTGAAGTTTATTGGGTTTGTTTCTTTCCTTTTATCCGCCATCCCCTAACCTTAACCTCGGCAACGACAGGTCGTTCTCTTTCTTGGATAGACTGGTTCATCTGTAACAGCTCAGGAAGGGTGATTGATAATCCAGCAACCCCTAAGAGAGGTCCGTAGAATCCCCGCCAAGCGTAGCGGCCTTGCCCCGGGCCCCTTGCTTGTTGGCAGTTTCAGTAGTAGTAGTAGCAGTACCTTCTGTCTCTCCCTGCTGCTGTTGCTGCTGCTGTGTAAGGAAGGTCCGGCCCTGCTCCACAGCCCCTTGGAGGGCCTCCTTCTCTGCCATCTGGTGGATGCCTCCCTGCAGCGCCGCGGCCCCCTCCGCTCCCTGCTGTCCCTGGCTCTGCAGGTCCCGCACACGCTGCAGGGTGTCGGCGCCGATAGCCTCGGCGCTCTTGTCCTGGTTCTTGGCCCGCTCGGCCGCGACACCCGCGCCGAGCTGGCTCAGCTGCTCGCTCGATAGCTCCGCTGGGAGCAGACTACCGCCCCCACTGGCTTGTTGGAGGTTGGCCAGGGTCTGGCTGATGGTCTTGGCTAGGTCTTGTTGTTGACCTTGTTCTTGCGATAAACCCCCCTGCGCGGTGGTGGTGGTGGCGGTGCTCTTAGGGTCGGCATTGCTGCTGCTGTTGTTGGTGGTGCCGCTGCCGGCGTTCTTGACGGCAGAGGTGATTTGCTGCTTGACGAAATCCATGGTTTGGCCGGTTTCGATTCTCTGTTAAAGATATGGGCTATCTTCGGTGTTGGTAAATTTGAAAGGCGATGAGTTTGTCTTTGCGAGAGTTGAGGAAAAGGGCAGGAGTATGTGATTGTGTGTACGGGAAAAGACTGCTTTCTCTCCCTGATCTTTTTCTGGACGGTCTACCCTGGTGGTATTTATATAGCCCAGAGCCCTCCTAATCCGTTTGGAGGAAGGTTTCTCCTTTTGAGAGTACTTCCTCTGGAGCTCAGCAGATTTCATTGTAGCAGCAACCCAAACCACAGGTTGTCGTCACGCAAATTCAGCTGCCGCCGTGCGGAATAGAGTAAAGCATGCGAGACCCTGTGTAATGTACCTAGAAAATCCCATCACGGTTGAGCGTAGCGGAGCCCTGAGTCTGTAAGACGGGCCACATGGTTCTCGAACCTCGATGTCGGCCTGGCCTACGTTCAAGATCAAGACATTGCGTGGCTGAAACATGTTAGCCGGGGTTGCAGTGCCCCGAATGACGCGGAAAGGTTACCTTTCGACTGGCACCGTGAACCAGCTGCGTGGAAACTACGTTGCACGGGTACACACGCCGCATCAGGCCAACATAGTGATTCCCGCCAAAGGTAGGTAGAAGGAAGAAAGCCATTCATGTATTGGGTATCGACAATCCAGATGAGACGCCCCAACTCCTCTATGCCACTGCTCTCGCTTCTCATGATCTCGCTCAAGTCATACAAACGCACACGCAGACATCGTTAAGACTCATCGCCCCAAAACCCGGTCATTTCAATCACCAGATTGGCGACGGTGCCAACCGTCCACAAGCTAATCAGGCCGTAGCCAATCTTCCTGCTCATGATCCACTTGTTCATCGGGACCACGACCAGAAGCACCAGGAGCGTCATCAGTAGCACCACTGTTGAGATCATCAAGCTGGCGGTCACTTCGATGTTGTAAGCCTTGTAATGAAGAGGCCGATCCGGGTGTTTATTGTGATGGTGGTTGGCCGTATGAATCGTTTGATACGCTCCTCCAAGGCCAATGCCAAGTAGGATATTTAGCAGCGGACCACCAAAGCAGGCAGATCTATCGAATGTTAGTTCGTCCTCAGATGGTAATGGGAATACTGCGACTTACAAAGCCATGACCGGGTAACCAAGGCGAGCAACCGTAATGTCGGCTACGAGATCCCCGACGGAGTTGCCCACCGCAAAGACGGTCAGTCCGAGGATAGCCTCGGAGATGTCCAGTATCACACCGAAGGCCTTCAAAACCCCCACGACCTCTCCTGCTATCGTCGAAATCCATGCAACGGCAATGATGAAGCCCATGTAGCAGAACAAGTGATTGTACTTTGGGCGTTTTTCGTGTGAAGTGGTCGCTAGTAACAGCCCCAATAACACGAGAGAAAAGATGAGGGAGCCCAGTATGGATTTCACGAGGACATGGATGGGGTTTGGAAGGTCTTCTACTACGTTTGCCCAAATAATGCACACGGCAAACAGCGGACCAGTGAAGATCTGCAAGATGAGCAACCATCGACTCCACCCACCCTCGTCGCTGTTCAACGAGGAGTCGTCTGGTCCAACTTCGGCATCGACCTTGTGGAGTGGCTCGTAGTGAGGTTCTATGCGCTGTCTTGAGCCAGACACGGTGCCGTAGTCAGGGGTAGCCAATATAACCATGGGGCCCGGGGACGCGTGGCGTGAAGCGCTCTGAGAGCTTGTATGCCGTCTGTAGCGCTGCCATTCCGTCTCGGATTCTATTGCGCCGGCAGGCTCGTAGGACACAGGTGCCGGTGCGTTCCCGAGACCAACCGTTGGATGTTCCACAGAGCCCTGGTCCGAATCACCATCGGCCGCTTCACTTTCAACCACGGGCAACGTTATTACCAGCAGAAAGATGCTAGGCACCGAAATCAAGCTGACAAACTTGTCCAAGGCCGACTTGCTTCGCCAACCCTGCAATATCGGAAACAAAGTGCCCATCAGAACACGCGGGGCCGGCAAAATCTCGTAAGGCCACCAGCCCCAGCCCTTCTGGTCAGCCTTTGAGACAAAGGCAGGAGAGAATGGATTATGTTCAATAGTTGGCGCAACAGCTGGCGATGGGAGCATGAGTGGGGGCCCGATGGGATTGCTTGGAGACAGCATCATGGGTGACTCTGAATAGTGAGGAAATGGCGATGTGGCTGGGGAAGATTGCTCACTACCTGAGGGGCCGGGGACAGGGATGCGGATTTGTAAGTTTTGCGGCCTTTGAGGCGACTCAGTATCTGCGGTAGGCGCCTGGACAGCAAGATGGCCAGTGGAGTCTGTTTGAGGGGGTGCTAGTTTGCCTCCTACAGTCCGCACCGAATGGCTTCGTGTGTGATCTATGTTCCTCGCGGGCTTGGGATGAGCTTGAGTGAGATCGTTGTCTAAGGAAGACGGGATCGCCCCCGAGGAATGCGAGCGCGCCCTCGTCGTGGTCGTGGTGTCCGCGGGTGCCAAGCCCTGCAGTGTTTGTGCACTCCTGTCGGCCCCGGCCATATTGCCACGAGTGTTGGCGCGATTGTGGATCGCCCAGTCCGTCGAATGGCTCCTAGGATACATTGAAGGGCGTGCGCTTTCCCCTTCCTCAAAATTCGATAGGACTGACCTGAATTCGAGGGCCCCTATGAGACTTGGCCTGATTGGCGTGATGGTAGTGGTAGTTCGCCTGCCGCGAGGTCGCGAGACACGCATTTCTGCAGCCATCTCTGCAGCAACATGTTGGCGATGGTCGCTGCCATCATCTTCATCATAAGCACTGTCGAATTCAATTCTGGGTCCTGCCTCTAGCATTGCACTGTCGACAACAGTAGGCTTGTTGGCAGAATGCAGGTGGCCAGGGTCGTCTCTATAGGGCTCCATGATGCGGCTGCTGTGGCCAGCCCCCGATCCATCGAGCATGAGACCCTGGGACGAGCCTGAGCGTGACCTCTTTGCCGCTTTTCTTTTCGCTACCGTATGCCAGCCTACAACGACAATGACGTAGAATACGTAATAGCCTATCATTGTGCAACACTCCCACAGATGCAAGTGCCCGTCACGTAGGAACCCGACGGAGAAACTGACGGCAACAATGAAGAAGCAGAGATCGCGGATGAAGGTCTTCTTGCTGACTTTGAACTCCCGCACCAGGGCCATGGAGCCAGCCACGACCGCCGTGATGAATCCGGCTGCGCCGATGAGCTCTCCAACCGCCATGCTCCCGCTGTTGGAGCTCATAGCCGCAAAGGTGCTAAACACGTCTGGAGAGCCATTACCGAATGCAAGGAAAGTCACGCCAGCTAGACTTTCACTCAGACCCAGGACGGTGGCGATGGTGCTCAGGTTGACACTGAAGAAATCGCTGGCAGCGATGCCAATGGTAGTGAAGAGCAGGCCCAGCCAAGCGACCAGGACAACGAAGGCGGCGGGCTGGAAACGGCCCAGTGTGCAATAGTAGAAGGATAGATAGGAGATCAGACCGGCCTCGTCGTCCATGCAGTTGCGGCGGACGAAGGCGCACTGGTCGGCGGCATGGTGGACGAGACGACAGTCCTCGCCAGTGCGTTTGACCAGGCCCGAGGTATGCTGACGGGGTCGAACAGGACCGCGCACAAAGAGACTGTAGACGGCTAGAAGGGTGATGATGAAGACGGTGGCATAGAATGGACGAGAAGTAGGCCTGGCGAATCTGGCCAGCCTGGAGGCCTTGCCCGACGTTGCGGTATGTGAAGACATGTCTAGCAACAGCAAGGTTGGTGGCGCCATAGGTGAAGCGAATCGGGCAGATTTGATTAGGCCAATTGGAGTGGTGTTATCGGGTTTATGGTTATGGTTGTGACTATAGGGGGCATGACATCAGAGCAATAGCATTGACAGACAGGTAGGTCATCAGAAGATTTGGGAGAAGATTCGAAGCTGATGAGATGAGATGGGAGGAAAGTTTATTCAAGGACAAAGCTGCAGGAACGTTATATTTTGAGACGAAGAACAAACCGAATCAAGATGGAAGCGGAAGAGACGCGTTCCCGTTGCAAGTGATCGCAAATGATTCAGCTCCCAGTCGAGCCGAATGAATGACTGACGACGACAGTGGACGGACAGCAGTCTTCCTTTTTTTCCCCAATGATGTTAGGGAGGGATGGAAAGCCTGGGAACCTTGGCATAGGCGACCTCCCGTTGAAACGGGTTTCAACGGGTTTCCCTGCTTTCCACTTAAGCTCAACTTCCAATAGGCCGTCCTCCGGTCGGTAATCTCTGATGGTGGTTTGAGGAAACTGGGAGCGCTAAAGATAGGCTAGCCGGGCTGGGAGGCGGTATCTTAGGCGGTATGTTCAAAAGTATGTTACAGTAGGCTCAGACGGCAAGTCAATCAAGTCAGGCTTTCGGCTGGTACCGGAGTCGTCTGACCGTTGCTTCTGACTCGGCGAGTCGGGACCAAGCCATAGCCGGGAAAAGGCGGGGTGGAAGGATGGAGGACAATCAATGGGAATAATTGCAATTTGATTGTCATTGCAGCAATCTGGAATTAGGGATGGTTGACCAATTGATGATGGGATGATTGATCAATGGATGGAACGCACCAACCGACAACAGCCACACACGGACTGGCGCCAGCCCGAGCTGGACGCCTTGGAACGGGTCACAGACTACAAGTACACGTGTCAGTGATGTGGCGTCCAGGCGTCCAGACGTAAGCGTCCAAGGCAAGCCCACTACTGTAAGTACCTAATGTAACTTAGAGTCTTAGCCGGGAACAAGGGGGAAGAGAGGGGTTGTCGACCTGCCTGTGGCCGTGGTCCCCGGGGGGTGGGGTGGGGGGCGGATATGGGTTTGTTTACTCTCGCCAGAAGCAACAAGCACTGCAAACAACACTGCTGCTGCATTTGGAACGGCCGGACGGGGCTCCTGCTTCACACACACACCCGCGCGCACCCACACACCGCACACATACATATCATTTGGCTTTGATTTTTTTTTATTGGCAATAGTAGTTTTTTTTTCCCACGGGGAGCAGTGCAATTCACGCATCGTCAATATGCCTCGCGTTGCTCAAGTGCCACGAGCAAACGCTGGTAGTAGGAATGCCTCTGGTTCCATGCAAGCATCGCCTTTCAAGCAATCCCCTATCAAGTCTGGAATCAAGTAAGTCTGCATGCACGCCCTCGCTTTCGCTGCGCAATCCCTCTGCGCCACGGCAGTAAGCTTATAACCATCGCGCGCACTCCTCAGGATCCCCCTGAACGACGACAAGCAGGAGAAGAGAGGTCGGCTGCACTCGCGACAAGCCCGCCACGAGAAACAAATCAACGAAATCAAAGCCGCCGCGTCGACCCCGGCGCGCAAGGGAAGTCGCAGACTGGAGGACTCGGAGAATGCCTCGCCGGCGTCCGACCCCCCGGACGCCTCGGCGCGGCCAGGTCGAAGACGATGAGGTCCTTTATGTGGGCGGCACCGGTGTCACCCCCATGAAGCGCGTCCCTATCCTGGCCAACTTTGAGGAATGGATGAAAATGGCCACCGACAACAAGATCAACGCCACTAATTCCTGGAACTTCGCCCTCATTGACTACTTCCATGACATGTCGCTCCTGAAGGAGGGCGACGGCGTCAACTTCCAGCGCGCCAGTTGCACCCTCGATGGATGTGTCAAGATTTACACCAGCAGAGTCGACAGCGTCGCCACGGAGACTGGCAAATTACTGAGCGGCCTTGCCGACAGCAACAACAAGAAGAAAGACAGAGACGAAGGAGATGGCGAGGAAAGCGAGGAAGAGGTGGACGAAGACGGCAATGTTATCAAGAAGAAGAAACAGAAACGGGTAAGCGCTACTACCGTGATGGCTCTCTTGACAACCACTGACTCGGGCGCCAGCAACGATCTTCCGAGGCCACACTCGCCCCCTCTTTTGCCTCGTTGCAACTGAAGAAGTTTGAGCTCGAATTCTCGGTGGACCCTCTTTTCAAGAAGGCCTCGGCCGACTTTGACGAGGGGGGTGCCAAGGGTCTCCTGCTCGATCATCTGATGATTGATGGACAGGGCCGAATTGTTTTCGACAGTAGTGATGATGCCAATGATGCATCCAAAAATGGCCTGAAGCCACGACGAAGAGAGGATGTCACGCCCGAAGAGGAGGAACTGGAAGAGGGAAACGAGCCGACCACCCTCACCGAGCACGAGCCTGAACCAGAAGAGGAGGATGTCGAAATCGACATTGGCGCCCTGGGTGCCAAATTCTTCCGGATCTAAGCATGCTGGATGGCCAAGATATCTGCCCGTCACTCAAAAACTTCGATCTCGGCGACCCTTCTGGCTCGTTGGACATCCCATTTTTGCGTGCCGCCGAAGACTGGAAAAACCAGGAGAACGATGATGACGAAGAACTAGGAGGTGCCGCCAACAAGTCTGGCATGTTCATCGATGACGACAATCCGATGGGCTTTGACGATATGACAGCTATGGGCGGCTTTGACGCTGTTGCCTTTGGCGAGGGTGGTGAAGCGTGGGCTCGAGAAGCCGCCCTGGAGCCTCAAATGCGCCCCTACAGCGTTCCACTTGAAGACGGTATGGAAGGCGGAGACGGCGTCGATGGTATGGACAATGAAATTGGCGACTATGTTATCTCCATGAACCATAGCAAGAATAGCGAAAAAGTACACGAGGATATCCTCAGCTATTTCGACCAGGCTCTGCAGAAGAACTGGGCGGGCCCCGAGCATTGGAGAATCCGAAAAATCAAGGACGCCAGCAAGCCGGAAGCCTCCACACGCCAGCGCAAAGAAAAGGAGCCGTTCGAGGTCGACTTCTCTTCGCCTCTTGATCCCAAACTAGGGGAGCAGATCTATACGGCAGCTACTACCAACGCAGCCATATGCATGCCCAAGAAGGATTGGAAGTCCAAGACCCGGAATCTTCTTCCTGACGACAAACATTTCAACTCTAAGCAGCTACTGAGCCTGTTCCTGAAGCCAAAGGCACGCATGAGGAGTAACCGCCACTCCGGGAGCAAGATTGGAATGTTTGGCAACGCTTGCCAGCAAGATCATGTGCCCGAGGGTGACATGGATGAGGCATTCTGGGCTAATAAGGAGCCGCTCCCGACCACTGCTGGAGGGGATGAGACGGCCCTGCCGCAAGGAGATTACGATGCAAACTTCTTTGACGATGAGATGCCCTTACCCGGCGGCGGTCTCCTCGATGATGATGATGACCTCGAGTTTGCGGACGCGAGAGACCACTTCTCACCCGGTGCCGAAGCCCCTATGACGGAGAACGCAGGTTTCACCGCCATGTTAGATGGCGGTATGACCATGGGCGGGTTCGGGACACAACTCGTCACGTCGACCCGCAGATTGCGGCCAGACTATGTACAATATGCCAGAGTTGCCAAGAAGGTTGATGTGCGGCGACTCAAGGAGGAGCTCTGGAAGGGCATGTTTCTTGAAGGACTAGAGGTAAGATTCTCCACCCCCATCTGACTCGGGGGCCCTTTGTGGAAAAAAGCGAGAGTATCAGCTGACACGAGTGACACCAGGATCCGGACAGCGCCCGGATATCGACATCGCCGACGGAGGATGAGGCAAGCGCAAGCGCGCCCAAAACAGAGCCGACGTTGAAATTCACTAGCGTCATGAACGATCTCCAGGCGGTCTACCCCAAACCGGTCATGGATGATATCTCCACGAGTTTCTGCTTCATCTGCCTGCTGCACTTGGCCAACGAGAAGGGCCTCATGATTGAGAATACTCCCGAATTGATGGAGTTGGATATTCGAAGAGACCCTAACGCTGAGATCGCTGGCGAGGCCTAATCGTCCCTCAAGATTATACTATACCTACTTTGTGTATATTCCAAATAGGTGGAACTTGTATCGGGAGATGATGTGCATACGATTGAACGACGGAAACATACACCTGCTGGGTGGCGATAGTACCACCTCTGGGTTCTTGAGGTTGTTTGGGTACTCGTGGAGTCTGGGGTTCATTCTGGTCTGTCGTCGATTATGACTTCACGAGTTCTGCGATATACAACCTCCCTCGAATGACGACATCTTGTAATTTCCTGCCTCGTTGAATGAATGGCAATTCATCGTGAGATGTCTTTATCGTTGTCATATTGGCATACCTGGCTTGTTTCCAGGAGTTAGTTGCCATGATGTTATTTGTCATAGACCGAACCAAGAGACGCAACGAGGTTCACTATTTGGGTACTTTTATTTTCACGGAGCTCGGTATAGAAGGTAGCAAATGCTTCAGACACTGCTCTACATACATGTACACACTTACACATACACACGTACTCCCGCTAGTGTACCCAACAGCTCGCAGAATCCCCATATCGCCATCCCAACTCCGATACCAATGAACCCTTCGCCGTCAAAATGGTAGGCGTTCCCGAGAAATGACGTCCCGTATAAGAAACCCAGATCAACCACGTGCGTCCTTTGCAACCGAACATGGCATGATCTTATATAAAGTCGTCATGCGAAACGCGTAGAGAAGAGGAGAAGCCCGTTTTCCCAGGACCAAGATGCCAACCAAGCTGCTCAATTCAGGAGCAACGCCGCAAAAGGAAACGCCTCGGGCAACGGCCCCGTATGTGATTTTTAGTTCGCAACGAGGCACGCCAATGAGATACCGGAAGAACGCCAGCCATATCCCAAAACATAATAATACGCCCCCCGAACTCCGATTCCACGCTGCTACTAACGGTTGTATTTGCTGCACAAATCTGATAGTTTGTCATGCTCGCAGGGCGCGAGGGGTATTAAAACAGTAAAATGATAAAAACTCTGTAACACTCGGCGAAGCGCTAGCCAATGCATACGAGATTTGCAGGCTTATATAGGAGAAAGCAAACGGTTTTTTGCGCATAGAAGCCTGGGCCCTAGAGCGTCTAGCAGGCATATTCTTGCGTTGTAAAGCACCGCGATGAAAACGGCGTGATAGAAATCATCGAACGTCGTTATAAGTTGCCTCGCCCCACAATGTCACTAGCCCGTAACAAGGCACTCATGCCATCAAGACCAGCTTCGGCAGAAACGGGGGGGTTTGTTGCCACGGGAGCCGATTGAGTCGTGGGAAGTACTAGGGGTGGCTGAGATGTCATCATAGGAGGGAGGTAGTTGAGTGGGCTAATGGGATAGGATGCCATTGGTGGCTCAGCCTGATGTGGTGACATGCTATTGGCATATGGCCGCCTCATCATGGGTGGCTGCGGCTGCGGCTGCGGCTGCGGCTGCGGTTGCGGTTGCGATTGCTGATGATGCTGTGGTGGTGGTGGTGGCAGTTGCTGACCAGGGGGGCGACCTGGGTGTTGATGCATACTCGCTGATGGCCTAGCAGGTATCGAAGTCTCGTATGGAAGAGGGGTCGGAAGTTGCGTGCTTGAGGGCATTTCAGGCTTGGAAGACAGCAGTGCATGAATAGGCAAAGATGCCTCACTGGGTGTTCGAGGTGTCGAGTAGGAGGCAAGTGACGATATGCTTCCCGAGGATGATTGATCCTTCCTCAACGATGGTGGCCGGGACCAATAAGTCGAGCCACCAGAGCTATTGGAATGAGGAAGACTCGGAACGGAAAGGGGTGTGTTTGATTCCGGAGAATGCGCGGTAGACGATGACACCACCGCCGCCGAAAGGGGTGGCAACGTCGATGTTGGCGAGTTTTCAGGTATCTGTTGGCTTTCCGGCATTGTTGATTGTCGGCGCGGTTGCTTGGCAGGCACCTCACGCACGCCGGGACTCGAAATACCACGCGGTCTGGCGCCGCCCGACCCATCGTCTGCCGGGTAGACCAAGAGGTGATTGTGATAGATGGTCAGGCGAATGCTGAAGAGAATGCGTGTTTAAAATAGGAGACATGCGGACTTCAGACTGAGATGCGATCGAGCTCATCCGCTGCTTGCGTGACGGTGGTGGCTCGCTCCCTGGCTGACTCTCTGTACCGCTCCCACCAGTTATACCGTTGGATCCCATCGATATACCGGCGCTACTCCCACGATAGCCACTGTCCGCTTCCGTCTTAATCCTCTTCGAAGCGTCTTTATCTACGATAGGCGTTAGCAGTGGCGTAATAAACAGCGACGCCATGACTTAAGACGCACCATGAGCCGCCTGCCGCTTGCGAAATTCCTGTAAGTAATCACAATAGGCCCTATACTCAGGCGTCTTCTTGTACTCGGCCATCTCTCGATTGTAGCGCTCTTTCGCCTCTTGAGCTTGCGTTTCGTACGGCTCCTTTTCATTTCGATCCAGATTTTGCCAATTTTCGCCAACAAGCTTCGCAATCTCGGTGAACGTGAGATTCTGGCCCTTCAAGTCGTCACGCATTTCTAGATTCTGAGTTAGCAACTGTCGCCAGTACACCATATCTGGTTTACACAATATTATGGCGACACGACGTACTATTTGAGAACAGGACGTAAGCGGAAGGTGGTCGCTCAGGAGCATGCTCATCAACCTAAACGCAAGATTAGCACGGTGCTCAGGCGTGTAGTATAACTCATGTTTAGTGACGAACCTTCGGGTGCCGACGGTATTTGCGTTTTGTTGAGGTCGTGACATCTTTTGTCTCGGGCTGGGCTGGCTTGTTACTATTGGATGCCGTATCTTCTATGCTGGTGCGCGTTGGGGATACAAGCGTTGTGACCGGTACTTGCTGCCCGCGGTAATTGGCAATGCGTCGCTGCAATTTCTTCTCGGAATGTCAGTATGACATATCCATACGGGTGGGAGTGGACAGTATCATACCCTCCGATGACCCAACTTCACACCGAGTGCATCCCTTGTATCGGTTAGCCATGAGTCCTGGGTCTCCAGCCAGGATCCAATACACAGTACTTACAGATCCGATTCGGTTATGTCCAAGATGGTCTCCCAAGTGTCGAACCCCTGATCAACAAACGTCTCGAGGTAGTGAGAGATACCCAGCTCGCCAAAGATTTGCTCGAGTTGATACATGTAGACGGTTTCAGCCACGTAGGCCAGATGTGAGGGAGATAACCCCAAGGTCCATGAACCTCGACCAAGATATGGTCTGCGGACGCGTCTCGGTAAGCCCTGGTCTGTTTTTGCCGAATAGGTTCACAGGTTTGTCAGCGCTCGGAAATTCCCCCCTGTTAAGTCAAGAGCAGCTCTTTCTTCTATCCTTTTCTTGCTTGCTGTCTTCACCTGGTTCTTCCTCCTCGATCCTTAAACGCTTCTATCTCAACAGGTCTGATAACCAGTTGGCTGTTGTTCGTAGTCGTTATCACGGAGACGTAAAGACCAGGAATCGAAGAGCCAAGAACGAGAGGCCGGTACGTTGTTCGGGTTGTTTGCGAAATTGTCCAGTGGCGTGGGCAGTCCCAAGGAATAGGTGGTTCCGGAGCAGATGGCTCGGCGTGGGTGACGGAGCAAGAGAATCGAGCCCTGGGCGGGTGCGGCGCCTCGAGTATTCGGTGGTACAGCTGTTGGGATTGGTCGTCCGTGTCGAAGGATGGATGGGGAGGTGGCAGACTGGACGTGGCATAAAGCAAACGAAATGGGAAAGTGAGCAGGCCGAGGGAGATCAATGGCAATGTTTAAGGGCAATCTGAAGAATTGGCATCATGGATGCAGAGCTGGTTCTTGAGCAACATTAAGTCATGGCGATTGCGACAGAAAATTTAGATCTCGATGCGAGGGAACACCAGGTGAGGATCGAAATACAGCAGGTCAAACGGAATTCGACTTCTAGATTACGGCAAGGCAGGCCTGCGACTGCGACTACTTGCCAGTACATGGTTGAAAAGCAGGGCTAAAAGAGACGGCCTGCAAAGTACCTACAGTAACCGTAACGCTAATGGCCCTATCCACTTGGTGGGGAGAGAACTAGGAACTAAGCAGACTGGCTTGGGTGTGCTTGGGTGCTTGGGTGCTGGGTGCTTGGGTATGCCAGTGCAGAAGCCAGTCTGCTAGTGGATGGATGCTCAATTGCAGCCGACGCTAGTGATAAAATACAAGTGCGTGCGTGCGCGACCAAGGAGACGCCCCATTAACGGACGGATGGCTCTTCATATTGTACGTAACGGCAGGTACCTCTCTCGTGGGCAGTAGGTAGCGTCGGGTGCCCTCGATGCGATAACAAAAACCCAACGGACGAGTAGGTAGGTTAATAGGCCCTGCCGAGGGAGGCCCTACCTACTACGTACGACTAAACTTGGAAGTTCTCTCGCCCTGTTTCATCCAGGAGAGACACGTACTTCAATGGGGGAGAAACAGTGGAGGAACTGGTGCGCAGCCGCGGCCCTGCTTCGTTACTCGGCCATTCATTGTTGACTTGACGGGACTGCCAGGAAGACGACAGCCGAAACGGCAGCCTTGCGTCGAATACCGTACAATCCCCCAGCCTATGAGGTCAGAGACGGCGCTCGAGCTTGTTGACCGGACTTCTGGTCCACCAATAGAGTGAGACCTGCTAGGGTGTTGTCCTTCTGCATGCAGCTCGCATAAAACAAAGGAACCTGGCCTGGGTCTGTCTGGCCTCAATATACATATCAATATCGATCGATTGATTCCAATTGGCATTATTGCCTTCCTACATCCAACTACCTACCGTCCTCCAGAATGGGTACTTAGTGCACCTTTTTACGGTGGATGGGGTTCTGGATGGGGATCCAGTCGGACCAGTCCAGGGCACCGGTAGCGCCCTGGAGACCCAGGCACCAGGCCGCGCAGGTTGCCGGAATCCCAGGACTGCAATCCGGTCTTTCGCATCTCATTTCTGCTTTCGCATCGACGTTGAGGCAGGCCGTATGATGCAATGGGAGGGAGAGGCAATGGGTATTGTACGCAAGTAGTCGCGGCAGACAGGCATTTTCCAATAACCTTTCTGTCCAAGAGCCGGATCATACGACTTGGGTGTGGTAGCGGATCGAGATCGTCGAGTGAACCTTGTACAAACTTGTGTTGGGTTGGGAAAAAGGTGCAGCCTTTTTCTCCTTTTCTTCATCATTCACGTCGTCTCTCCAGGCTGATCCACGAATTTATATTCTGTCTGTCTGTCTAGCAGCCATGTAATATAATCGGTATGTTCATCGAGATGGCGCTTGAGTCTCGCCTCGGCCATCTCGCACAGCCAACCGGCTAGTTTAGAGAGGTAGCTCGGGTCAGTCCTAGCGTGCTCGGTGACAGCCGCCAAGCACTTTCAACCTTGAGGCATGACGCCGTGTGGTTGCGCGGGTGCTATGTTTGCTGTGCTTTCTTTTCTCCCATTTGCCTGGATCAGACTGCCAGGCTGCCTATCAGGCACTCAAGGCGGTGCTTGATTGGCCTGGAGAGGGAAAATAGAGAAGTCCTATTGGCTCGCCCGGAGGTGGGTGGCCCTGTGTGCAGGTCGGAGCAGATCGACTATTGCTATGTGCGATCGATACTGCCACTGGTTTTCGTGCTTATATATGTATTTCCCAAAACCGTTTTGATCTCCACCCTGCCTTGCTCGGGTAGGGAGAAAGAGTTGCAACACCCAAGTCCGACACTTGAACACCACCCTCCACGGTCCTTACCCCGTAAATAGAGAGCCATCGTGATTCCGAATTTATGCATCGAGATGCTACCTAAGGCTACACTTCTCCCTTTCGCCTTCAGGTCTAATAAGTCCCCTTTTGGCCCGGCTAGCTTGTGTGTCATGCAACCTGATAATCCTACAGTCGCCCACGTACCTAGCATGGTACCTCACGTACAATATTGGAAATACAACAGGTGCCGTACCGATAGGCGATAGGGCCGCCGCCAGGAACGGAGCGTTTTTACGGAAAGGCCAAAACCGAACCCGTCAACTGCGGGATGCGGCTCGAGTTAAAACTCTCTTGCCTGGACGAGGGGTATTTCTGCACACCTTGTCAAACTCTGGTAATTCTCCTCGGTCATCAGTTCGATCGATGTAGCTGCGACCTGGATCACATGTGGTCCGGTCCGGTGTTGTTGACAAACCTAGCACGTGTTCCCCTGAGTCTGAGGGCACCGTGCGCGACCCATTGTTTGAAGGAAGCCGTATCAACTGATGTTGGCATTTGGCTGCTGGCAACTGGGTGCTGAATGACTGACTTCGTGCATGCTACCTGGCCATAACATCGCCGAGCCTTCATTAACTACTCAATCCACGTCGGCTAACAAGGTGGATAAAAGGTCTGGCCGAGTCAAGCCACCGTAATGGGATGGAGGAGTAGGCGAGACGCGCACTTTCGGACGGCTATCGCTCGTGTGTTGTGGGGTGTCATGCCTTGCTGGATTAATATATTACCACGAGAAGGACCGTATCCTGGCAGCAGTAGGCTGTAGGTCGGAGGGCACGGCCAGCGGGCCAGTATATGTAGAAGGTGGAAGAATCATTCTAGAATACACATGAGCGACTGACTGTCGAGAGAAACTTGGATCGCATGAGGCAACGGCCTACATACTACGGAGTACTGGCACCCAAAAGAGGAGGTGCATGCAAGAATATGTACTTAGTGACTGGCTTGATTGCTGGGTTGAACCTCGTCCCATTGCCTTGTTTAATGCTTAACATGTACATATGTAGAATATCATTCAGTCATTCCATGATCATCAATACATAACCTACCGAGATCAGCCCGTACACGTACAATACGGACCGTTGCTAATCAATCGAAAATCCGGTAAAAGGTTAGGTAGCTGGTAGCGTGGTAGTAATGAAATGTGACAAGTGATAAGATGAAGAAGAACTTCAAGTCTTATCTCACGTGTGCCAGCTTATCGCCGGCGTCGGGGATAAAGTCAGAAACTCCCACCTCACCCGACCTAGAACCTGCCTGGGCCACTTCTCCAAGGCCAATACATAGATCAATTGTACGTACATGCCAGCACCAAGACAAGCTCACCTGCCTGGTACTAACCTAGTCGGTACTTACACCCCCCCTGGAATGGTCGAAGAAGAGGCTGGACCACGCCCACGCATCTTCTGAGATTGTTAGCCTCGTGGCAAAGGTGTGTGTTGTTTGGTTACTGGAAAGAAGCGACGACACCAAGTTCCAGCGACACCTCCTCCACAACCCGCCCTGGTCAAGCTTCACTGTTTCCTCCCGAGAGGAAGTCGTGTTGGACCGCATGTTGACATTTGCACTCATCCAGCCAACCGAGTTTGCAAACCGCCATCAGAGAAAAGACATACTTGCACACCTGATCCTATCCTCAATTCTCGCCCTCCCTGCCGTACCCATTCCCAAGATCACAATGTCCGGAACGCAAGAGCGAGACACCAACAAAAACGCCGGCCCTTCGGACGGGTCCGCGCCTATTGCGGAATCGTCGTCTCAGGCCGAAATGGCACAGGTGAGTGAGGGAGTCTGGAACGTCAAAACACGAAGACCTACAATGATGTGAACTGCATGCTTCCGCGCTCTACATCCCCGCATTTTCACCAGAGAGCGGCTGACACGGGCCCATGACCGTTCTAGGCCTTCAAAGACCTCGCCAGGTACGTCCTCTATCTCCCTAGTTTCGCATGGGAAACCTTCCTCTTTCGCCCTGTTCAATTTCGACTTTCCCATGGCACAAACACCATTGGCGAAATGCGTCTCCGAAACACCCATGCGGTCTCCTGCATCCATGCAATCTACCTAATCCATACCTACTTGTGGTGTGGTGTGGTGTGGTGTACTTTTAGGTACCCAGAAGCCAGAGTCCAAGTGGCCTGCTGGCTTGAACCATCACAGCTTTGCTGTCCTCCACTCGTGCCACTCTCCCGGGTGCCGGCTGGTCTAGATCGCTAGGTTAGCGATGCATGTTTTCCTGGGCTTCTTCTTCTCCATGGTCTAGATGGGAAATACTCGTCTCACTCGGGGGGAATGCCGTCCAATGCTTGATGGGATTCTGCAGTCTTGTCGGATAGATCCCGAGAAGAAAGTTCAAACCCTCCGCAAGTGCGGACAGCCTACCGCTGCAGGTGGCGTTGCCGCTGGGCCATGATGGCATTCTAGATTCCCCCATTCCCTTGTCGGAATTTGGCACACCGCCATGTCCTCGTAGTCATGCAATTCTAGTAAATGCCACTTTCGGGGTAGCTGGCTAATTTCAAATGGCACAGGGGTGAGCAGCAAGCCGCCGCGATGGAGGCAAACCTTACGAAACTAGAAAACAAACTTGACGAACTATTGGCCCAGTTCGAGACAACTGCAGCAGTCGGGTCACCTGATTTGGACAAGGCTGGCGGCAATGGCAACGAAAGCAAAGAAGAAAAGAAAAAGGACACTTAGGATCAAGGATTGCGGACATGGCATCGCTTTTCCAGTTCTGTGTATGTCTTAGAATCCAACCGAATCAAAGCATTGTCTGCTTACCCGACTCCCTCTATCCAACGAGCCACCATTCCGGTGTCAAGAGAAGCCCGTTACCCTGAAGTAGAAACGGTCTAGGCCACGCCTCTATGCAGGACTATGATTCCGCATTTAGTACCTAAGGTAACATGTTGAACAACATTGCCGCAACGAAGCAGCTGGATGATCGAAGAGATGCTTTTGATCCATTTCGTGGCCATCTGCCAGGTCTTTGTTAGCCCTAGATATCGCCTGGGTACCGTCTCAACGATTTATTGCAGTGCAGCTTTGGATGTTACAGCCAGCAGGCTTGGTTTTCACAACGCTATCAACTGAGTCGTCTTGGCATGGGCATGTAGCACGCCCCGAGATGGTTTCTATCGGCTTGGCTCGGTCGATTGGAAATGTGATGCTGCAAGATGCCGCGATTGATTCAATGCGTCTCCTATAGCGGTCCCATGTACTGCGTTGTCTAACTCAACGTCGGGCCTGAGGTTGGGCCCGTCCTCCAAACTATGAAATGGAGGCAAAGATACACATACCCTTGGGCAGCCGTAGAGGCCGTCGGGGGTCGGAGTTTATAAGTGATGTTACTATGGTCTTGCGCCGTGCGGTATGCCGTGGTACGATCCACTGTCAACAAGCCGAGGCGGGAGATGACAGGGTAACTTGGTCAATGAACCTATCGACCTGCTTCTTAACCAGCTACGTGCGGTCCCGATGCTGGATCTTCCGGCGAAAGCCACCGGGGCACGGCCGGGTTGGACCGAACAAGGCTTGCGGTCGCAGGTGAGGCGGACTAGTACACACATATCGGACTTTGTTGTGGATTGCAGACACCTGCCCGACAAGATACGGATAGTGTATGCGGAACTTCACTTACAGAGGACTTAGGAAAGGGGAAATTTGGAATCTAATAGCTCTTAACTCGAGCCCAATGAGTACTGCGCTACTGAAATGCAAAGGCGTGCGATGGTGCCTGAGACGGACCAGGGGTACCCCGAGGAAGGTGAACAGAGCAGCACGAAAACGGCAATAACAAGCAGAGACGCGTCATGATATAGAATAGGTGTATTGCCGGTCGTATATCTCCATGGATAGGGGTGTCTCGCCCATGTACCCCCTATTCTATGGTCTTGACCAGACATAACCGCACCCCTTGTGTAAAGAGATCGACATTCGGGCTGATCCTTTATTTGTACAGTCAACAGCAATGCAGCTTCGAGAAAGAGCAGGTCCATGTATGATCGTACAGGCGGATCGCGAGCGCCACTCATCATTCAATATATGATATGAATATACTCCATTCCTCGTCCGACAGGCGTGGCTTGAAGAGCTGATTTAGTCTCGAAACCCCTCCCATGTATCGGTAGCCGCTGGTGACTACGTCCTCGCAAAGTACTCCAAACAACATGCAGCTAGAACTGCGCAAAGCAACATGTGATCCTACGCCTTTCCAGTTCAAGTCCTGGGCAAATGCAGCAACGGACTCGACCGCCCTGCCAATATCATAAGGATAGTCGACAGATCGAGGCCGCAAAAGTGAGATACCCGTCCCGAGTGAATAAACGCCAAAGAGAGTCTCAAACAAGTAACTGTGTTTGATCCTGTTCGCACCCATCCAGGTTGTACTTGATCTCGACAACCCCTATCATATACTAATGCATGGCCTCTAAGGGCAACCGTGCTTCTTCATAAAACCTTTCCATCCAAGAGTCCTGAAACGAGAGTAATAAAAAACATAAAAAGAGGAATATTTCGTAACGCAGACAGTGATAGAAAAAGTGCCGCAATGCAGGAGATGTGACGGACAGAGGGTATCAAGCTGACTGATGCTGAATACATGCGAGAAAGACAGATTGCTAACTCGGAACAGCGGGTAGAATAGCACTGCATTTTCTTTTCCAAACAACCGGGCTCTGGAACAGAAAGAGTTCAGTTGCTATGCGCCCGTAGGAGATGCTAAACGACCGCAAGGCAACGTTAGTTGGTTGCTAAACAGGTTTCAGGAAGACTCGCATTACGTGCCCTTGCTAGTGGATCCTCCTGGTCTGCTGTCACCAGGTTCGGGCTGGTAATATTGCCCAGCGGCTCTGTCGAAGTAATAGCTCGAGGTTCTAAACTGGGCCGCGGCACATTTGCTCCGTTCTGGAGATTGTGGTTGCCCTGTTCAGTTGACCGTGCTAATTCGCGTTCGCGGTTCTTCTCTAGTAGTGCCCCGCCCAGTGTAGCACATTTCAGGATCGTCTGGATAAGATGATTCTGCTGAAGAGGCTTGGAGAGGTACTCGTCCATCTGTGCTTGTATACACTTTTCACGGTCGCCCATCATGGCGTGCGCCGTCAAGGCGATAATGGGTGTCCGTTGGGCGCCGAGACTCCGTTCGTATTCTCGAATCTTGCCCGTCGCTTCAAAGCCTCCCTGCGAGTGTTTTCGTTAGTCAAATGGCGACCTCAGGGGCTACGCATAAGGGGAGTCATACCATTATGGGCATCTGGACATCCATTAGGATCACATCGAACTTCTTCTCCTTCACCTTCTCCACGGCCTCGAGGCCGTTCCCGACTACTGTCACCACATGGTGATATTTCTCCAAGATCTTGACGGCTAGCCTCTGGTTCACGCGGTTGTCTTCGGCAAGGAGAATCTCGAAAGACCTTGTGTTATCTGCAAGGGATGGCGTAGCACGATTCTCCAGTGCCGGAACCATACCGTTCCCGAGATCGATAGGCTTGCAGGGTGTCGTCATGTACGACGTGATACCCAGGTCCAAGCACGATTTCAGGCTGACGTGCACAACAGGGGCCAACAAGACGATCGGGAGATATTTGAAGTCATCGATGGCTCGTAGGCGCCGAGCTGTCTCGATAGAGTCGACAATGATGACATCGTACGGCGGCTCATCAGATCCAAGATCTCGGCTAGGGCCTTCTTGAGTAACGACCACAGGGACCAAGCCGAGACTCTGAAGGATAGAAACAATTTCTTTCCCGAAGCGCGTCCGTCCCCGGTTGACAAAGAGCACCTGGTGCTCCTTATATGGCTTTAATTGCTTTTCAATCATGGACAAATCGCCATTGGCGAGCTTGACGACGCATGTGAAATAGAAAGAACTGCCTTTTCCGAACTCGCTTTGCACCCACACGTCACCACCCATTAGGCTGACTAGCCTCTTGGAGATTGAAAGCCCCAGACCAGTACCACCAAATTTCCGCGTCATCGAGCCGTCTGCTTGCTGGAATGTGTCGAAGATCAGATCCAGCTTGTCCTGCGGGATTCCTATTCCCGTATCGGAGACGACAAACTCAAGAGCGTACTCGTTGGGGTGCTTAACCGTAGCGTTTTCGGCCTTGCTAATAGTAAGACTGACCTCACCGTGCTCGGTGAACTTGATGGCGTTGCCTACAAGGTTGAGGATGATTTGGCGTAAACGGAAAGAGTCTCCCACAACGTAATCTGGCACGGAGTGATCCACGCGGTAGGTGAGATCCAAGAACTTTTCGTTGGCCTTCACAGCAAGCGTCTTGAGGGCATTGAACACGGTTCCTCGCAGGGTATACGGGATCTCCTCAATCACCATGCGCCTGGCCTCGATCTTGGACAAGTCCAGAATGTCATCAATGATGGTCAACAGACTGTTAGCCAAATTGTTCACAATGTTCAGCATTTCTCTCTGATATTGCGTCAGGTCCGTGTCCAATGTCAACTGAGTCATGCCGATGATGCCGTTCATGGGTGTTCGGATTTCGTGCGACATATTGGCCAGGAATTCAGACTTGGTCTTATTTGCCTGTTCGGCAGCCTCTCTCGCTTGCGTATTTCGCTGGATACTGTCGCGCAGATTGTACACCATCTGGTTGATCTTTCGCTTCAGCTCATCCATCTCACCCGAGGCTTCAACGTCGACTAGTTTGGTGAAATTTCCATCGGTAGCAGCATTAGTGATATCGCCAAATGCTCTCACTTGGGTAGTCAAGTTGGTGGCCATGGTGTTCACGTCGGTAGTGATTTCTTTCCACCTTCCTTTCAGGCCACCCACGTCTGCTTGACCGCCCATCTTGCCGTCGACACCTACGTCCTTGGCGACGCGCTGGACTTCGTTGCAGAAAATAGATAGTCTGTCAACCATGTTGTTTATGGTCTCCTTTAATACCGCAACTTCACCCTTCGCTGGAACGCGAATCTTTTGGCTCATATCGCCGTCGGCGATGGCTTGCGTAACCATCGAAATACCTCGCACCTGAGTTGTGAGGTTGGAAGCCATTGTGTTGACATTTTCGGTGAGGTCTTTCCACTTCCCTTCAACGTCATCGACACGAGCCTGGCCACCAAGAGTGCCGTCTGTGCCGACCTCCCTGGCCACTTTGCTGACCTCGAAAGCAAATGTACTTAAACGGTCCACCATAGAGTTGATAGTGTTCTTCAAATCCAAAATCTCGCCCCTGACTTCGACGCCAATCTTCTTAGTAAGGTCGCCTTTAGCCACGGCTGTGGTAACCTTGGAGATCTCTCGCACTTGGGTGGTCAAGTTCATGGCCATGCCGTTGACATTGTCGGTTAGATCGCGCCAGGTGCCTTGCACGTCATTAACGATAGCCTGGCCTCCCAGGCGTCCCTCTTGTACCGACCTCTTTGGCAATTTTGGTGACTTCGGAGGCAAATTGCTGGAGCTGGCCAACCATGGAGTTGATGGTAGACTTCAGCTCGAAGATTTCACCCTTACACTCGGCTTGGACCTTCTGCGTCAGGTCACCTCTCGCGACTGCTGTTGTGACTTTGGCTATATCTCGGACTTGGGTGGTGAGGTTGTCGGCCATAGCATTGACGTTGACGGTCAGCTCGTTCCACATGCCTTGTACTCCCATTACATCCGCTTGTCCCCCAAGCATTCCCTCGGTTCCGACATCGCGCGCTACACGACTGACTTCCGAAGCAAAGGTGCGTAGTTGGTCAACCATGGTGTTGATAGTTTGTTGAAGTTGTAGGATCTCGCCCTTGGCCGGTCTTTCGATTTTCTTGGTCAAATCACCATGCGCGACCGCTGTCGTTACAGAAGCGATCTCGCGCACTTGGTCGGTGAGATTTTGGGCCATCACGTTCACTGGTAGACATCATTAGCTCATCATGGATAACACTGAAACGAAACAATGCGGATAGCCACTCACCATTGTCAGTAAGCTCTTTCCAGGTACCATCGACGCCTTCAATCATGGCTTGGCCACCCAGCATGCCGTCAGTGCCGACCTCGCGGGCGACCCGAGAGACTTCACTCGAGAAGACCTGAAGCTGATCCATCATGGTGTTTATCGTTCGCTTAAAAGTTGTGATCTCTGGGTCCATTTCCACCGAGTTCATCCGCACTCTTTTACTCAAATCACCATGAGCTACAGCGGTGGTGATCTCGCCAATCTCTCGCAAAGCCTTTTGGAAAGCCTCGTTGGCCTTTTGGTGTTTCCATAGCTCGCGTTCGAGGGTGGCGACACGCTCTCTTCTAGGAGACGAAGCGCCTTCTCTTGCAGAGCCTTTTGTTCGATCAACTGGGCATTAACGTTGGTCAACTCCTGGCGCTGGTTGTCGAGGAGTTTGGACTGGTCGTCGATATGTTCACGTAATCCCTCCAGAGCTTCGTCAGTCAGCGACACGTAGGCCTTTGGGGGCCGATCTTCAGTGCCAACATGGCGAATACTTGGGATCGGTGATAACTTAGATCGCATGAGAGACTTGCCGGTAATGGACCTGGGCGAGGATGTCTCTTCACTGAAAAGAGGCTCGACCGTTGTTTCATTGGGTGTAGCCGGGAAAACGGGCGCGTTGGCCATGCTGGCCTTGGCCTCGAGATGCTGGACCCTGGCAGCAAGCGCCGACAGCTCCCTCTCGAGAGCATCTTTAGCCGGGCTGGTAGGTCCTGGAAGTTTTGTCGACGAAGAAGGAGTTACAGTAATGGGTTCTTTGGGGTCACCGGCGGCTATCGTCTTGACTATGGCAGCAGCCGCTGCCAAAGCCGATTCGTCGGCCATGATTCTCATGACACGAATACTCGGCGGTGGGCGAGGTGATTCGGGTTGGATTAGATTTTTGGGCAATAGGTAAGGAGCGAATAATCAGGCCTAGCAAAGGCACAAATAATGTCGTGAATCACCAATTCATTGGCAACCGGATCTTGCGAGAAGGTGTAAAGAAAAGCCCCCTTTCGTAAAGAAAACCAGAAGAGAATGTTTTTGGTGTGTGCTTATTCCGTGAGGTCGAATTTCATGCCCGGTCCCAGCGATGCGGTCGTTAAGCGGTCGGCGAACGGCTAGCACCAGCGGGTAGCCAGCGTGGATGGTAACTGGATAACGACAATGGGACTTCCCGTGAGGTGTGTCGGGAGGGTCGTGGACAGAAACGCAGCCGCTCTTTGTTTTATCCGATTCAGTCAAACATGTATTAACGAGATGCGATGACAGCAAAAAATGTACGAGTCGCAGCTGAGGTTGTCGAACGGTTGTGATAGTTTTGATGGTTAAGGGATAGGATGGGAACTTGAAAGTGGAGGTGCTGAGATTCGGGTCGGGATCCCAGATAACTCGAGTTAGGAGCTTGTGTGCCGCAACTGTGATAGTGCGTGCGTGCGTGCGTGCGTGTCTCCCAGACTCTCCCTCTCTTTCTCTCTCTGTGTGTGCTTGTGTGTGCGTGTGTGTGTGGTGGTGGTGGTTGTGCGTGTGTGTGGAGGGAGAGGGGAGAGAGAGAGAGTACAGTGTACTTCTGATATTGCCGTCAAATGCAAAAGGTGGGTGGTTCACTGCAGTTATTTGGTGGCTGCACCCAAGGCCAAGCGAAGATAAGGCCTAAGAAAACAGGGGCGGTTGAGAAAGCGGAACAGCAGACAAGCCAGACTAAACATGAAAATATGTACTGCCGGCCGCCAGCCAGTACACGAGAGGAGGGCGAGAAAAAGGGCATGGACATTGTAATGGCATGTCTTTCTGGTACCGCTTTTGCCATTGCCAAAGGGGGGTTTGTGCTCCCCAAATATGGACCCTGAACTACCTAGCCGCTATCCCAGGATCTTCGAATCTGGGATGGCCCTCGTCTGCCTGCTTCATCGAGTGGTCGCGGTACTGCCCAATGACCCCGACTCTCCTGTGCTTCTGTGCTTCTGCGCTGTGCCGCCCCAGGTAAGCAGGCAGGCAGGCATACCCTACATAAACAAACGGCGGGAAGTCAAATTCTTCGAGCTTGTCTGGTTCTGTCAATTGGATTAAGTTAGATGGGTTGACAACCTAAAACGTCTGATGGTAGTAGCTGCGTAGATGCATACATCAATAATACGGTACCGTGGGCTGGCAAGCCTGGCAAGCCTCCGCCTCCGATGCAATGTCTGTACGAATGCTACTACTCCTCCTACCAAGTAGTACCAACATTAACATGTGAACTTTGAAGTGAGTAGGTTGATTCCAAGATTTGTGCTGGTGCTATGTACGTACGCTTGTTGTATGGCATGGCATGGTATGCCACGGCCAGCACGAGAACTTGCAAGTTAGTGGTTGTTACTCGACCATGGTCCAGGCTAGGTCTAAGCTAGGTAGGTCTGGTAGGTGTCTACATAGGAGACAGGAGGGTGGCAGGTGGGCATTCCGATTTGTTGCTATGTACTGTACGCACCCGAGTCACTACCTAGGTATCGTCTATTGATTGATGCCGTCGCATGGTCCTGTCCTCCTCTCTCTATACCTATGTAGGTATATACTCTGTGTGCCCAATTTCCCGAATGCATACCTAGATAGCCATATTTCGTAATACTGCCTACCCTCTAGGTAGGTAGATCAAATTGACTTCTCGGCGTATCAGCTTCCCCCTATTCCCCAGACTAACCGACTAACCCTTTTTTACACAAAAACCCTTCCCCCTCCCCCATCTCAATCACCTACTGGAGGCTTCGCTGCTGAGGTTGAGGTCGGCGAGAATCCGAAACAGCTCAGCCGCTAGGTTAGCACAGCTTTCAATAATAACAATTCCATGACTATCATATTTCCAAGTGTTCCACCGTCGCGAACAGTGAGCATTTGCTTCTGCTTTACTTCATCTGTTTCTTGTTCTTGTTCTTGTTCTTCTTCGTCCTTCTGGGTTTCTCCCGTCCGCCACACATACGCACACGCACACATCATCACCAGAAAGCCCATCAAGATTGCTGTTTGAACGCAAGCAACTCAACCAGTCAGCGAGCCGCTTCGGAATCTTATGGCCGTTCTGTGGGTCGACGGTTCCAGTCACTGCACGAAGAAAGTTGCTGGCAGGCTGGCTCGTGGCATCTTTGGCTGTTCAATGTTGTGTTCCACTCAGCGCATCTCGGCAAAGTCTAGTTCGCTGTCAGCGACCCCATTTCGAGAGAAGACCCCATAATTCCCATTGGAGTCGAGTGCCAGAATGTGCCTGGTGCGAGCATGCTAGGTGTGGTGTGTGTACTGTACCTGTTAGGCGAGCCATACTTGATACTGCTCCAGCTGCATTGTACATGAATATACTGCTAAAAGGTGTATGGACAATGGTCATCTGCGACTCTATGCTCGTATGAGAAAGTTGCACAATTTATGTGCCAGGCTGAGGGGTGATGATTTGACTCCTCTGCAGTCAACCAACCGGTACCACGTCGTCCAAGGAAGCCGGGTGTCTTGACAATAAATTTCATTCACTGGACCTATGCAAAATCCGGCAGCAACATAAAACGAGAAACAGCCTGAAAAGTTCTGCCCCCATATTGCCTTCTCTGGCTATGGTTGGATATCACATTGGCAAGCCACCTCCACAAGCCAAGACCCGCTTTCTGCTTTTGGGCAAGCCGGACCCATCCATACCATACGTAGGTACATACCTTGCGATGTATTCTTCAACCATTCCGCCCTTCAGAGCAGTTTCTGTTCAGAGACAGAAGGAATGTGCCCTGTACTGATTATAGGTATTTGCTTTTTGGGGGAGCGGGAATCTAGGTATCTGTTTGTGCTGGATACACGTCCACTACCTTCGCGGGTTAAGAAATAATCGGTCAAATAGGGCAGATTTAGTGCTCTCTGTCGAGGTATCTCAATACGTAAGATGCATGCTTTTACTGGTACTCTGCAGACGTATGTACATAATTGGCCCCTGGTCCAGGTTTACGGACAGTCCTCCCGACTCCTAGGTATGCAATGGATAGCTCATGGTCCGAAGATTCGGGTAGAAGCACTGTGCAAAGTCAATGGGAGTGACCAATGGCGGGGGTCTAAGACATGATACGAGTCTGTTGTCTGTTTTGATCAAATGGCAATTGATGGTGGCCGTCGCCGTTAAAGGCGTAGGCACAGGCACGCCTTCACCCCATGCCGCTTAACCGGTTCTTGGTGGCTGGGGGGCACAAAAGTCAAAAACGAAAAAATTGGTTTTCCTGAGCTACCACTCACTGTTTCCGGCATCCAGCTTTGCTACGTGATCGCAGCCAGTCTTGTCTTTATAGTCGGCGGTACACCTGAGCATGTCGCTGCCCAAAGTGAAGAGCAGGAAGGCCGACGGGCGAATTGCATATGCAGGGAGAAAGCATATCAATTGGTCTCGAATTGAAGGGAAGTGGGAAGGGGCGTCGTTCGTGTGGCAAAAGCCCCCTCAGCCCATCGAGCCATCCAGCAATTTAGGCCGTTGATCGACATGATTGAAAAAGGTCATGCCCAAACATGGACTCCTTTTTTTCCCTTTGTCTCTCCCAGCTGCCGATCTATCTGGTCCTGCAGGAGTTATCTGGCCAGCTTTTGGGCCATCTATTATATTACAACGTTCAAAGTTGTTTCATCTCACAAGACAGATCTCTTCCCCTGGCCCTTCAATCTCACAACAATCGTGACCCCAAGACCCTGAATCTGTGACCCCTCCACATGACGTAATCGTGCATGCCTAAGCCAGGTGGCCCCGTCTCTGGCAGGCATCGTCCGAGCAATGATCCCAATATAACCCGACACCTAATATGTAGCGCTGCCAACAGCACCTCGAGATGTTGCGATAGCCTTGACCCATGCTAACCAAGCTGTTTCGTCGGCAAGGCAAGGCTGAACGAGTGAGAGCGGGCAGCGAGTGAAGCGCTCTTCACTACCGCTACTGCTGCTGCTCGGCCTGTCTTCTGACCTGTCGTATCCATGTGCGGGAGGATGCAGCACAGGGCAGGATAGATCATAGGACAGGACAGGGTCCATAAAAGCCGGAAAACTTCGCTGAACTCATTCTGGAAGGACCCTTATGAAACATGGCACAAAAATGGCCAAATGTGAACCTGTTGCGGGTCCTTTTTCCATCACAAGCCTGAGCCGGTTCTTGACCTAAAAGCTAGCGGTCAGTTAGGTATTATTGCCCGCCAACCCACGACACTTCAAATGGACCTCGCACCTCGGTCCGTCTCTGGAGACGCGAGCGCCTTGTTCCTTTGATCAACCCTGGATTTCTTCTCGTAGCGGTATTTGCTTCATGTACCGCCATCCGCAACCGTCAACGGCGGTAACGGGCGGCCTCTTACTAGACCGGCATAAGGGGGCAAGGCAGGCTATGAGGCCCGGAAGCCCGGCGTTCTGGCATCTCCGGATTATTGACTGGCAGACCAATTTCCGAAACAAAACAGTTGGCGGATCAAAACGGCCTTGTTCTAACCTTAATGTTTGTTCAACGGCAGCACGCGTTAACAAAGAGTGGTGATCCCTGATCCTCTGCCTCGATCTGAGCCAAGAGATTATCATATCCTCTTTTCCCCCATGGATCTAACTGATGTGGCCAAACTGTCGTTTCACCGGCCGCACCGTTGGAGAGGCACAAGGCACAAGGCGCCAGGCACGAGGCACATAGCTCAACTTCTCAAGGGATTGCAGACCGCCAAATTGTGGTCTGGTCTGGTCTAGTAGCCAAAGGCAACCCAAGGCCCCGCTTCTCCTGTTAACAAGGAGCCCGCAGCTCCAGCTGCCCGCCATGCCGCTCGGGGCGGGCTCAGTGCATCATGTAGAAGTGGCTCGCTCCCAGGTGCCAGCCAGCCAGCCAGCAGTACCCGTCGCGGCGGCTGCGGCCAAGGCAGAGAAAAGCTGCATGCTCGAGTGCCGATCTGAGTATGCACACACATACACTGCCCAGTGTTTCAGACTGTCAAGGAGTAACCCGTATATGGCGATTAATCGACGTTCTATTCACGTGGTGAAGATGGGAAAGGCCGTGATTCGACTGGCTTTTGCCGACACTTGGGCTAGCTAGCCTGGTAGCTGGGGGTCGTTGTTGTCCACAACCCCTGCAACTCATCCCATCTTTTTTGTGTGTTTTTTTTTCCTCCCCCCCCTCCCCTCGAGGACTTTTTTGGGGTCTTTGTCGATTTCCCAATCTCAAGATGGGAGTCAAGAGCCAGTCGAGGCCCAACGGCCATGCTCGCACATCCCTACCTGTAACGACTTGTCTGGCGGGATGCGACCGTATGATGGCCCCTCCTCCTTGGAGCTTCCTTGGAGGAGGACAGCATCTCGTGCGTGGTATCGCCCGAGTGGAAGCCCCGGGTCGCTGCATATGCCCCTCGGCCTAAGCCGGAGCTCTACTTGTGAAGAATCGGGACGCAAGCCGCTGTGCCAAATTTCAAACAAAATGCCTTGGAAGTTGAAACGGGGAAACCAGGATGCAAGCCAACATATTTCCATATTCGCGATTGATAAGCCTGGTTCTACACAAGTCTAGGTCTCATACGCCTCAAAGTATATCTACACAGATCACCCCTTGGTGGCATATGCCGCTCGACTTTGTTATCCCACACGAGCCCGCAATATATGTACATATTGTATGTAAAAAACCAGCATGAACTATGTAACTATCAGCACGTGGTCTAGGCGTGCAAAGCAAAGAAAACCCGGACAAAACATTAGGTTATGTGTAGGGATACACCATGGGACACCATGGGACACCCAGGAGTAACGATCGATCAAGAGTGCCTAACTGCCGGGTCCAAATTTTGGATATCTGTTCGCCACAGTCCTCTTTAATCAGCCACCTCATGGTAGTCCCTGGCAGCTTTGCTCACCGTCGACTGTTCCCTATGCGGAGTGAGCGAATCGCGGTACTACCGAACACGATTCATGCATGAGCGTTGTTCGGCGCACAGGTCGTAAGGCGGAACGTTGTTTTTCTGTGTGGTTGAAATTCACCGTCCCACTGTAATCCTTCCTCATCTGCATGACCATGCGAGATAATAACCTTTTCCATCTTGGGGCATGAGCAATTCTGCGGTCGAGGCTATCGCAGGGCAAATGATTCAGCTTGGGACTTGGATATATCCCAGCCCCTGAGCACATGTAGTTACAGAGCACAGCGCGAATCGACCCGAGAGAGTTAAGAGAATCGTACTACAGAAGACTCGGATGTATGTGCATGAGTTTGATTAATTATGAAAAGGCCCAAAGGGAATCGCGATCAACCAAAAATGCCTTGCCATCATGAGGGTATAGAATAACGACAAGATGATGATGACGACAAGATGATGATGACGACGTCCGAATGAATCACCGACTAACAATAGCCGCATGGGGAAAGGAAACACTAACGCCGATACGCTTCGCTCCTCACACACACCTCGTCTCTCAGTCACCCCTTTCCCTAATGCGCCACTATGTAAACATTCTGCAGTTCGGGAAGGGGCTGAAGTTTGGATGTAAAGTCACAGCTCGGAGCTTCCCATCCCTAGTGTCCCTGTCGCTTCCCACATGGCATAGTAATACCATGTTCGAACAACGTGAAATGGTGTCATGCCTGCCTAGCCAGGCCATACCCCCAATCCCATCAGAGCTGGTAAGCATGTCCCGGTCTGTCTCCGGGAACAGCAAGTTTGGATGGCCGTCCCGAGTCATGCCCCCGCAGTGTGCCGCCCCATCTGGCATCCACCGCCCATACCAGCGGTACCACAGTCGTAACGCTTGTACGTCGTAAAGAGTATGCTGTTCGCCAAGATGCCATGGAAGGAGGTTTCATCTTCTCGGTACACCTCCACGGCCGAGGCCCCCACTGCCGCCGCCATTCCGACCTTGTGCGACGCTCTGTTTCCAGATCATCTGCGCGGCGTTCTGCGCAGCCAGGCGCTCCTTCTGACGGTGCCGATGCTTCAGGTAATCCGCAGCCTCGGGACGCATGCGAAGGATGCGGAGGATCATGTCGTCGCTGGGGTCAGCCTGCGCTTCTTTGCGCTTCTCCTCCTTGGCACGGCGCATGGTGCCTAGGTTACGACTCATCATGATACTCTTGCCGCGACGAATTGTTCCCATCGAGGCAAAGGCCGGGCCTGCGCCCACACCCATGCTGCCAAAAGACGCGGGGGCCGAGAGGCGGTTCGGATTCGACGTGAGCTGCTGCTGCATGGCCTGCTGCTGGCGCTGGGCCGTGGCTGCCGCCATGCGCTCGGATGTGTGAATCAGCTGGTCCGTCTGTTCAAAGTAAAAGAAGTTCAGCGAGGCGAGCTCGTGATACTTAGGCGACTTGAGGACTTCGGCAGGGACGCCGAGAACCTCGCCGTCTTCATCTCTTGCGTTGAAGAACTCGAACAGCAACCCGAGCCACTTATACACCACCTCACATTCCCGCTCGGTCAGTGGTTTCTGATTGGATGGCTTATCAGACAGGGGAGGCACAAGAAGCGACTCGATTGCCATGAGCACCTCTTTCCAAAGTCGTGTCATGACAGCAACCATGGTGGCTTCTGTAAGCGTCTGCTTCATAATGGCGAAATTGTCGTTGAAGTAGGTGAAAAGCGACTGTAGCGCGTTCTCAATATCAGCACTCGTAATAGTCGGCATGCGAGATTGACGCTTGAAGAAGACCTGCGCAGACTGCATTATATTCCTGCCCAGTAGGTTCCGAAGGTTCTCGTGGGACAAAGTCGAATGAATATGCGCCGTAAGCTTGATGTCATGTTAGCGCGTATTGCTATTAATGATGGGCGTGGTTTCCATACCTTGTCGGTAATTCCCCGGACCATGTCTCGCTCCGCCCGCTTGAGGAGTCTGAAGGCTTTGCCAAAGGTAGAACTGGATATCATCTCGCTCGCCCTCCATGCTGACACGAAGCAGTATACGGCCTTGCGTATCGAGCTCGAGCCAGAATTCTCTCGGGAGGTAGTCACTGAAATGTATTGGATCGAGCTTCAAAGAGGTCCGCCCAACGAAGTCATGGTCTCCGAAAGTATCGTAATCCCATATTGTTGCAACGACATTCAGGGGGCCAGTGACGGTAATATCGACAGACTCGTCCCACCTGGGATTCAGGTTTCTCATGACCACTCTGGTCTTGGCCAGCCGTTTTTGATACTCGTCCCCAAGGACCACGTAGGGATCGCTAGAGCCATTCGCGTCACAGGCTTTCAAGTCCTCGGCTTCGACAATCTTGATTGTAAACACATACTTGTTCGGCCGCTTGACTTGCTTTCTAGGCCCGTCGGCTTTCTCCAATACAGCAGCACACGCGTCAACATTCATGGACTTCTCCAGTTTGTCCAGTTCTTGCATGGCATACTCGACGTTGTTGAGTTTGACGAGAGACTATCACGATATCAATAAGACATTCATTTGTGACCCGGATTGCTCGACTCACCTGGGAATAAAATTGGAACGGCTCGAACTTGTCTTTCGAGTTCCACGCATCCTTTGCGTACTTCATAAATTTGCCCTGCGCCGTTTGTGCAGCCTCGGCCTCGGCCTCCTCGTTTGTCCTCGGGGTGTTCATTTCTCTGACAAACTCACTGTCTACTATCTCGCAGTACTTGCATATACCGTTGGCGAAGATCCTTGAGAGAGAAGTCATGAACCGCGCATGGTGAACATCGTTATCCCAACCAAGCTGGAAGATCTGGTCTGCAGTCTGGTTGAAGCTTCTGAACATATCAATAACCGAATTACTGTGCCGTTCAGAATCTAGAGTAATGTGTCCCTCTCCTTGTGACCGGACTTGGAAGTTGTCCAATTTGATAGCTTCATTGACGATTTGATCTGTCAAACGTTCGGCGTTTTCGATCCATCGCCACACGAAGCCGACAAGAACTTCTTCGATGTCAAAGGAGAACGGTTTATCCGGCAAAGACGAGTGGTGGATTTGACGTATCTCACAAAGTTCTCGGTAAAGCGCGAAACCATCGTCGGACCCAAACTCGATGCCTTGGGCTTGTGCAACTTCAATGATTTGGATGATACACGATTCAGCATCTTGCTCAAATGATGGGAACATCGTTTCCACGAGAATGGTTAGAGGGTTTACCCCCATGATCTCTGGCTTAGATCGATACCGTTTCTTGATCCTTTCACACAGTTTAACCACACTCTTGCCCAGCTGGACGACGTGATTGAAGTCCCAATCTTCTTTCTGCACCGGAAGCACATCCTCGAGGAACCCGCGGTAAACTGCTGCGGCCTTGGCTTGAAGACCCTCCCGTAATGTGTTCGTGTAATTCTCTTCTTCCTCGGGCCGAGTGGAGAAGCTGAGATCGCACTTGATGTGGTTGTCAAGTACGTGCAAGGCCGGGCCAACCGAAGGTGGCTTTGTATCGTAACAGTTCATGAAGGTGTCGTACAATTCGCGGAGGAGGGCCTCGTGAAGGGAGTTCAGAGTGTGTTGATAGACAGCGAAGTCGTGTAGCGTCCACTTACTCCTGTCTATGGTTGCCAGACTTTCATTGAATAGGTATATGTGAGGCGGCTTCTTGGACTCAGGCGGTGCCTCTTTCACCATCTCGAACGCATCGTCCAAGTCCGGTACGGTGAACATTGTATCTAGGAACCTGCCGGCTGCCACCTCCAGGAACACGACTAAGCGGGTGAACTGAGGAATCCGCCATTGCACACATAGCTCTGTCAAGAGATCCATGGAAACGTTCGAGAACGGGCCAGTCTGCTCCGAATCTTCACCATGTACAGCGTCAAACTCCATGGTATACTTGGCTATGGTCTTGAAGAAGGCACGAGGTTCTGGCGGAATGAACGTGTAATGTGCCTCATCAACGCTTCTGATGCTGCTGGTGTCATCCAAGGTCATAGACCCTAGGTTGAGCGCCTGGTCAAGGCTGTACTCAGAGCCAGGGCTCGACAAGACTCTCCCAAGGTCAGAATAGGCTTGGTCCTCGGCGTTAGATGAGCCTGGGCTAGAAGGCAATGGCTTTTCCACTGCCGCAAAATACGTTGAAGTTCTGTTCAAACGTGGCTTAGCTGTGAGGATATCCATCATCATTTGGGACAGATGAGGAGCCTCTGCTTTCTTCCATTCTTGATATGCCTCGTCAACATCAAAGTCTCTACTCTGCAGCGCCCCAGCCATACCAGAATTCATGCGATGCTGGTATGATTTGAGATCCTTCAGTGCAGCTTCTTCGGTCCAATTAGGCTTTTGTGCATCGATATGCTCCTGTACATCTGAGTTGGAAACACCGAAAATCCTGGCGACGGTTTGTACCATTGGCATGTCTTTCACATCGTAGCTCAGCGGAACCGTAACCTCGACTGTTGTACCCCCGTTCTGTCCGGTGTCGATGAAGAGATTTTGGTCGTTCGTAAGGAGCTTGTTCTCGAGAGTCTTTAGGCGGCTCATGAGTTCAGGCTTGTCTCGATCGCTGCCCATATCTCTCAAGATATTGCTCACAAGCCGCACAAACATGGCCAGATGCCTGTCGACGAGGGTCTTCCACAAGTCGTCCCCTGGCTTATCTGTCGGGGCAGCGCGGCATGCCTTGGTCGCAGAGGAGAAGAAGATCAATATGAGAGGCTCCAGTTTCCGTTCCTTATCTATGCTCTTCCGGAAGCTTTGGTCGGTAAAAGCAGTGTAGGCTTCGCCAAATGTTCTCTTGAGGGCGGCGTCATTGTATCCCGGAGCTCGTTCGGTTCCCATCAGCACACCCGTCATTCGTTTCTCCAGTGGACTACGAAAGCCGTGGGGTAGCTTCACGCTCCCCGAATTTCCAGGTATGAACTCCTTGACAAGGTCCGCAATGTTAGCAACACTAACACTAGAGGCGTGCGGTCGTGTTGCAGGTTTTGGCGCAGGCACAAACTGCTTTCGTTTCGCCTTTGGCTGGAGGAGGTAGTGCAAGTAGGCAACCCTCAGCGCATATGTGTAGGCGTCATCGTGGCTCACGGTGAGCTGTCGGGCACTCGAGCTGGTCCGGCTGCGTCTGTCGCCCCTGTCGCCCCTCTGTACGCTGTCGAGACGGCGATTGAGCAACTGGAACGACTGCCTCGATCCCTGGGACATGGCGACGGATTGTTACAAGTCGAGCGACGTGTCTTGTTGTGTGCGCCGGGAGTCGGTCATCACAGACTGACCGACGTCAGAACAATCAATCGAGCTTCGACGTAGCTAGTACTGGCGGCAATGGTGGGAGTGAGGAAGGTAGAGAGAGAGAGTCGGAACAGAAATGGCGACACGGGCCCAATGAAAAAGAATATTGTTGACCTGGCCTGTATCACGGGTGGGTTTGAGTTCAAGCGCTGGGACTCGGGAAGGTTAGGTTTAGATTGGGACAACGTCATTGCCCAAGGCGACGCATGATACGATGGGAGAAGAACGAGGGGCTGGTTTGACCCAGGAAAGGAAATGCCGCTGAAGCAAATTGAGTGCCCCTGGCGCTATCCTGACGCTGCGTGTGAAGTACCTACCGACACAAGAGCCTGAAATACATAGATTGAATATTGTTCCTACGGCTAATCCCTACCTAAAGGTTAGAGCCTACACGCTAACCTTGGGAGGTAGTGAGAGCCAGGTTGGTTAGTAGCACTACGTAGGTGTTAGGGAGCTGTTGGGGCGCCTGATTCATTCTATCAATGTACCTAATTAATTGATAGTAAAGTCGGTGAGCTGGGCACAAGTGATATTGAACTACATCTGATGCATGTGATGTGGTACAAGTACCTTGAGCTTCCATTCAGGTTGATCGATGTTGATCCAAAGCAATCTCCCATATCCCCAATTCCAAAAACACGCTCGCAAAGGAACATTAGAAAATCAGGAAAGCTAGTTACCTAAGTAAATAGACAAGTGCCGTCGATGTCAATGCAAATATGTGATGGATCTTTCTAACATGTTTGTAGGTAGGCACATAATTTGGGCCTTAGCAGCTAATTGATTCCACGCCCCATAGCATGCTCAGGTATCGTGAACCTTGCACCTTTCACGCTTGACAGTGACAGCCGGGCGCTACGTGCCAACACTGTGGTGCGCTCAATATTCTTTTGCCATGCGTCAGGAAAAGACCACGAGAACGGAGGCGAGTACGGCTTTCGTTCCGTGCGAGTATGGAATGAGATCCGGCCGTGAAGTAGACCGACCTAAGCGTTGCGAGAAGAGAAGTGGGATCTATGCGCTTCGCTCTAAAATGCCCGAATCGTCAATCTATTTGTGTACACACGAGATAGAAGTACTCCACTGCCCCCGTCGACACACATGCCTCGAGGTAGAAAACTAGCCGTCTAGCCGTGTTGTATGGTGCATATAATTTGGTATAGGACCATTGGATTTCAGTTCATCCACTAAAGTACAAGTAAGTGAAGGCAATGCTGGATGCCATGACTGAGGCTCTAAACCACTTGTCAGATGCTGCTGGAGTCGAGTAACGCCCTGCAGAATAGCGCGATCGAGTTGGTGGTGAAGCGGGGCCTGCTCAGGTTGAATAGCTTCACGAGTGCATGCATGTGAGTACAGGTAGGCATACGCTCATGTGATGTGATGCGGTATGGTATGCCAGTAGTATTCTACTTTCCTATAAAGGAAGATATACTGCTGTGGAACCGCCCACTACATACCTGCCAATTAGGTATGTCATGGACCGAGGTCGTATATATATATATCATAGTTGATTACATGTATATACAGCGCCAATGCTGGTCCATAAGCTGTCCTAACGGATTTCGTTGTTTTCGTCAATCTGTTTGGTTGTCGTCTTAGACTTCGATCAGGAGTGGCAAAGATTGGTATCTTGGACAGGTACGTACGGAACGGGCCATTGAGAAACGCCATGCATTCGTATTCTAGGCTACCTCGATGGAAGAAGCAAGAGGTAGAGGAGGACGTTATCAGACAGGGGTATGGATTACCTACCTATATAGCGAGTTGCTGACAGGAGACAGTCATACGCACACGCACACGCACACTTATACACGGATACGATACGATGTCACGTCCCATCATTCAGGAAGGGGTCAGCTGTTTGGCTGCTTGCTCAATGACACATTCCAACAAGGCCAGGCGATTCACGAAGCAAGAGACCGGCCAGCCAACAGAGTCGGACTTCCGACTTTGGTACACAATCCCCAAGCTGCTTGCGGCGTCTTGAGGCCACAAGGAGCACACATATAACAACAGCCTTAGTAATATGCAGAGTACGGGGTATAGGTGCCTACCTAGTATGTAAAGGTTTCGTGGTCACCCCTCAGGCCTCGAACCTAAGATTAGATGCAACGAGAAGGCGCAAGAATCTGGAGATAGAGTATTGATCTTCTCTTTCTATCTCCGCCAGCTGGCTCCTAAATAAGTGAATACTTACTGACCTAGGTCTAAGTAGGTTCGTCAATGATTGCAGGGTGGTCTCCGTCTGGCCCCCTTACGTAGGTATCAAGTGGCCCTTCCCAGTTCGCAATTATTAGAAACAACAACCCCGCCAGCCCCAGTCGCATTCAAGCTTTTTGGAGCACCAGATTGGCCGGCCGACGTAGTAGCCCCCCTCTGTCGCATATCTCCCACTGCGGTATACTGGGCTGCCGCTGCTGCTGCTGCTGCTGCTGCTGCTGCTGCTACTACCATACCTACCACTGCCTACTTACATACACACACATCAATACCTCATACTCCAGTCCGGCCAAACACTAAGTACGCTACATTCATTGATTGCACCGCCTACCTTACTGTATCGACGGCATGATTTGCTTACAACCTTCGATTCCCTCGACTTCCCAGCATTGAATTGACTCGTCCTGGCCATTCCGCTCCCGCCTTTGCATTTCTATTTGCATCCAGTCCCCGTCCCAGTCCCAGTCCCAGACGAAGAAACAATATCAGTATCGATTTGGCGCGCGCTTTCCCGACTGTGAACACCACGTCGTGACTCGCGGCCAACTTACTGGCTGCAGCCTTCTGCAAACATGGGCATTGTCAGTAGCCGACTCGACGATGGCGCCGCCATCTACCTAAGGGACCAGAATCGATGTGAGTGCGCAGTCTGCATTGCATCTATGCGCCATAAGTGCTGACCCTCTTTCTGCAGTATCGATATCTTCTCTAGTCATATCCAACCCTCGAAGGCGCTCCGCCGTCACCGTCGTCCCCAATGCTTTCCCAGCGACGCGAGCTACGGCAACACGGCCGACGGGCGATACTGGTTCTGTAGAGTTTGTGCAGGTTCGTTGCATGTGCGGAAATGTTGTTCTTTGCAGCAAGTCTGACTGCGTTTAAACTAGGACAATGAACCTTCTGCGACCCCGAACTTCTTACTGAAGCTCAGTAACGAAGACGAGCTCGTCTTCAACTTCACATTCATCGTACGGCAAGAAGCCGGTGCTAGCCCGGCGGATACGAATATCAACGGCCTCACCTACGTCTATGCATCCACCGCCAGGAGGTGGAGAACCTGGTCACCAGGGAGTTTCATGCAGACCCCAACTTACACAAGAACTCCAATGTCGAGCTAGTAGGGGACTTCAGTACCGGCGGTAGTTCCTCAGTAAGCTTTGAGTGGTCTTGGAGATGGAAGCCTCCGAGGCCCATCGAGGACAGGGGAGGCGGTTGGAGGACTACTTGCAGTGTATGTCACATCGACATTGGGGGGAAGATGGAAGCCCGTTGCTGACATGCCTGTAGTTCGTTGAGTACGACCCAAGAGCCCACAAGCTCGTTACGCTTGCCAGCTTCTCGTTTTGGGTTGCAAGTAAGCATCTGCCCGCAGTCGCGATAGAATTCCTGCCTGCGAGTCCTAACGAACCAACAGACACCGGATTTGCTCCCAGCCATCCAAGCTCGCCATCTCCAGTCTTTCAGCTAGCCGTCCCTCCCAAGATTCGCGTTGCCTCGGCCCAGTCGGTCGACTCCCGCATTAGTGAGCAGGAGGAGCCCGGGTCACCCCTGAACTTGCACTATGACCTCTCACCTGCCGTGCCAACTGTCTCCCAGTCCACGTATCAGTCTGTCAAGGTTGATGTGGCTTGCCCCAGGCCCGGCGACGACATGACTGCGGGCGACGACGGCCCGGTCTTTCGCGCCACAATGAAAGCGCTCGAGCAAAAGACGGGCAATATGCGCGCACAGATGAAGAAGGTGCTGAAAAAGGCGGACCATGCTTATGTAGCCCAGATCGAGGCCAACGATGCCTTCATGAGCTTCATTGAGGCGCTGCGGGAAGCCGCCTCGACTAATGCCAATGCTGTTCAGCCCGCGCTGAATCACTACTTTGATCATATCGCCAAAGAGATCGCATCGTACGAGCGGCAAAACGCAATAAACTTGCAAAAGATCATCGTGGAGCCCGTCAGTAGGCTGTACACCTACGACATTAAACAGGCAGAAAGCAAGAAGCGCGACTTTGAAGAAGAAAGTAAAGATTACTACAGCTACGTGTCACGTTATCTAGGCCAACGACAAGATTCGGTCAAAACCAAGAAGTTAGCCGACAGCGACACAAAGTACCAGACGAAGCGGCGCAACTTCGAGCTGAAACGTTTCGATTACTCTTCTTTCATGCAGGATCTGCATGGGGGTCGCAAGGAGCAGGAAGTGTTGTCTCATCTCACAAGATACGCCGACGCTCAGGCAAGGGGTTTCCTGAATACGGCAAAGAAGATAGACAATCTGTTACCCCAACTGGAAGCTCTCTCGAGTGAGGTGCAAGAAGCCGACAAGGAGTTCCAGTATCAACGAAGGGAGAGAGAGGAGAAACGTCGCGTCTTAGAGAAGAGCAATCTCCAGTATAATGAACCGGAGGGTGTCATCTCTGCCTCCGGCATCGGCGGCGTTGTGGGCGCTATATCTAATGGCGGAGTGTCGACCTCTGAGGGGGACCTTGGTCGCGCTGATAGCACAGGCTCGCAATTGAGAGCTGTGCCAACCGGCAATTCGGGCTCAGCCACCGTGGGAAGCGAAATGTCACGTTCACCCGGCAGTCTGAACCAGACAGCCGGGAGCCCAGCACAAAATGCCAAGTTCAAGGGGTTTCGCGATCTCGAAGAACGAGACCTTAGCATACTGGCTATTGCGGAAAAGAACTCGGCACAACGCAAAGAGGGTCTCCTCTGGGCTCTGAACCGGCCTGGAAGTCATGTTGACCCTAGGGCGTTGACAAAGCAGCAAGGATGGCACAAGTGAGTACGGCGGCGCCCGGGATATTGATCACCTAACTAACTTGTTCAGATTTTGGGTGGTGCTGGATCAGGGCAAACTATCCGAGTACAGTAATTGGAAGCAGAAGCTCGACCTTCACATGGACCCCATCGACTTGCGTATGGCATCTGTTCGAGAAGCGAGGAATGCAGAACGAAGGTTTTGCTTTGAAGTCATCACCCCGCAATATAAGCGTGTTTACCAGGCTACCTCGGATGAAGACATGAACAGCTGGATCGTAGCCATCAACAACGCCTTGCAGAGTGCGGTGGAAGGCCATGGGCTCAGAGAGAAGCCGTCTACGGCATCTTCAACTAGTGACACTCCGAGCCTGAAACGAGACATTGGCTCGATACTCACGGGCAAAAGTATCAGCCTGAACCACGGACATAGCCAGAGCGTGACTAGTTCGGGATGCCCCCTCGCCGCACCACGGTGGGGGCTCGGCCAGGTCTCAGCCAGCGGCCTTCGAGCAGTGCATACGACGAAAGCCCTGACAAGCTCCTGCAATCGCTTCGCGACAACGATCAAGGCAATTGCTGGTGTGCAGACTGCGGAAGTGGATCCAAGGTGGAATGGGTTTCTATCAACCTGGCCATTATTCTGTGCATCGAATGCAGTGGCATACACCGGTCTCTTGGAACCCACATCAGCAAAGTTAGGTCGTTGACCCTTGACATCACCTCGTTCACGCCCGATATCATCGAACTGTTGATGTTGGTAGGAAACCGAGTCTCCAACATGGTGTGGGAATCAAGGTTGGAGCCGAACGTCAAGCCAGGACCTCAGGCGACTCGTGAACAGCGCCTGAGGTTCATCACGGCCAAGTATGTGGACAGAGCGTTTGTTGAGCCCATTTCTGCTACACTGTCGAGGTATCCGTCAGCCGACGAGACACTACTTGCAGCAATCAAGCGCAGCGAGATCCAGCAAGTCATATACGCCTTGGCTTTGAAAGCGAACCCAAACGTGCTGGATAAATCACGGGGCACACATCCGGTCTTTCTCGCCCTCGCTGCTGCCGACCCGGCATCGCCCTCTCCGACGACGACGAGCGCGGAGGGACGATCCGAGCCCAGCATACGAACAGTGCCCTTCCCAATTGCCGAGATGCTAGTCCAGAACGGTGCCGAAATCCCGAGCACTATGCCTGCGATCCCTCTCAGCCGCAGTGCGCAGCTCTACATAGAGCAGAAGAGAGGTCGCGCGGCTGCCATCGAAGCAACGGGCCCGTCTGCGGGCAGCTCGAGTCTTAGCCCCAGCCCCAGCGAGCGACTCCCGCAGCGGGATAAGGACCGTCTGCAGAAGCGCATCAGTGCGGGAGGCCGTCTAGCTAGATCCCCTATAGCCGAGCGATAGAGACAGCTATGGCCATCTGCTACGGGCTCCAGCACATCATCGGCCGTGTCACTGCCGCCGTCACCCTTGGCGCCGTTGTCGCCCTCGCCGTCACCAACGAGCAAGTGGCTGTCTCGCGCGAAATCGTTTACTGGGTCGCCTGCTTCCACGAGTCTTTCGGAGCGGAGCAGACGGCGATCGCGCTTGTCTACACCCTCGCTACAGAACTCGTGTGCGGCAACGCTCAGTGCGCTCTGTTTTCGCGGGACGCAGTCTACAGCGCAGATTCCACATATCCCAATGTCCCCCTGTGCGATCGACTCTCTTGCAAGCCCCGATGCACGATACGACATGTACTCCTGACGGACCCACCAACGATACCAGGCTAGATCCGCGTTTGGTCTAAGCTGTCAAAGCCATCTTAAGGCGGAGGGTTCTTTGGTGGCCACTGTTACGGCTTCATCCGCCATGGCGACCATCCGGTACGGTCTGTCTAGCCTTTCTTACGAGGTATTATATGAATTCACATGTCACGAATCGACGCCAAAAGAGATTATGTTCTGGGCCATAATAGCTCGGTGCCGCTCACGAAGAGCTGCTATTCGGATAGAGTCTTCAGGGTTTTATCATTTGGGGGAGGGAAGTTTCTTAGGTATATACCAAGCAAGCAGGTTTACGAATGGAATCCGTAAACAATAGTGTGGGCAACGAACGGGCCGCCCCCTTTTTTTTCTTTTTTTCTTTCATTGTTCTTATTGACGACAAACCGATATCCATGGCGAGAACGGCGACGGAAAGGTCGCGATCTTGTCTGAAGTTATGTTACGAGGCAAACCTACACTACACGGAGGAAAGAAAGGAGGAGAAGCCGAGTATGGGAAAGGAAAGGCTACATACAACATATGGAAAGGGGGGAAGGAGAGGAGGATTGTGGGAGGCGCAAAGAGGCAAAGAAACCTGTGGTGAACTGAACGTCGCGACTGTCGTTGGATTTTGATATATCCACGTCTTGGTCAGTTAGACAGTTGGCCTGGGGTGTATGGATAGGATAGTAATGGTAATGCCCACGTGTATGATGCCAAGGACCAACGAATAGAAGATACACGTTTTATATTGCTGCTACCTACTTCTACTCGGGATTTTTACCCGGCTACGCTATCCCAGCTATTAAGCCGAACGAAGCACGGCGCAGCGGCATTCTAAGTTAATCCATGGCTGGGATGCCCTCGAGCATTGTTCTTGCTGCTAACGACAAACCGACATTCACCAGTTAATAGGTAGATAATATAAATTCGAATCTTCCAATTAAGTCGAGCGAGCTAATTTCAATCCTCTCTGGGATACGTTAAGCTCTCCATCAGTCTCCAGTCTGGTCTGGGGTCAACTCTGGCTCCATGTACTAAAGATAGCAAATACCTCAGTACATTTCGTGAGTACATGCATGTAGAGAGCAAAGTTAATAAACTAGGTATGGCCCCTGGCATTCAAGCTGAAACCATCGTCTGAACCATGACCATACACTTTTGAAATCCATATAACGCCAGTCCTAAGCCGAGTATGAAGATAAGGTGACCGGAAGAGATATATACACGAAGGGATGTAGTGCTTGTAGTTGTCCGGTTAAATGGCAAGACCCTGTAGAAGCCAGGGTAGGATAGGACATAGAAGCTGTCGGGCTTCAGCGAACGGAATAATATCTAGAAAGATATAGATAGACGTGTCGTATCAAGACTCCTTTATTTCCCGCCTGCTTTCGCTTTGCCTTTATCCTTAGATTTGGCGTCGTCTTTGGCGTCGCCTTTGGTTTTGCCATTGGCGGCGGCGGCTTCTGCTTTGGTATAATAGCTCTCGCCATCGTTGCCAAATAGTTCCTGGTCGCCCTTACCTCCCATCTCCATGAACTCGCGAGCATCGCGTTTGTCTGCTGGTCGAGCTTCCATGGGAGTGGCATTCGTCGGATTGTGCGAGTGTTGGTTTTTGGCATAGACCTTGAGCGGCTTGTCCTTCTGCTTGGGGCCGAGAGGCACGTCATGCGCTACCGTGACAGAGTTGATGGATGAGAGCAGTGTACGCTCGCGGGCCATCCCGCGACGTTTGACATCGAGACCACCAATCCCAGCAACCAATCCATCGGTACTGTCGTTCACGCCGGGCATCTGTTGGGTAATCCACGGATGAGACAGGCACTGGTCGACGGTGAAACGCTTCTCCGGCTCTACAACCAGCATGGAATCGATCAGGTCCAGAGCTGGATCGCCCACCGAGTCCCAGTACGGAGAAGGGTAATCAAATCTGCCACTTCTGATCTGTTGCGACAAAGTAAATGGGAATTCTCGCGAGTACAGCTCGTCGGAAAAGGGGGGGAATCCACACAGGCAGATATACAGGACAACCCCCAACGACCAAATATCGACAGCTTTCGTGTATTTCCTGTGCTTGCCCTCGGCAAGGATCTCTGGTGCGACATAGCTGGGCGTACCGCAGAGAGTAGTCGTAAAGGACTCCTCTCCGATGATCTTGGCTAAGCCAAAGTCAGCCAATTTGACGTGGATTTCCTTGTCCACGACGAGGATGTTTTCTGGCTTAATATCCCGATGGACAATGTTGCGATCATGCTATTCATTTCCTAATCAGTTGACAATCATAGCAAGGGGCCATTGAGGAGCTTACCAAATACTTGATGCCTTGGAAAAGTTGGATAAAAAGCTTCCGGCACTCATCTTCTGTCAACTTCTGCTTCATAACAATGTGGTTGAACAATTCTCCTTCCGGGGCCAGTTCCAGCACCAGATAGACAGCATTCCTCTCGTTGAATGTGTCCTTCAGGCATAGGACATTGGGATGGCTGACACCCATAAGCACGGCAATCTCCTGCTGTAGACCATCTGTCTTGGACCGCTCCTCCATGCCGGGCTGCTTTGTGAAGATCTTGACGGCATACCTAGTGCCTGTCGATTTTTCAACACATAGGAAGACCTCGGCAAAGTGGCCCTTGCCGAGCCGCTCAAGCAGCGTGTACTGCTGTAGAAAGCGACTTGACATGCGGCTTCGTGGGTATTTGAAGATGAAGCGCGTCTTATCATTGACGGCGATCTCATCTGAATCGTGGAGCTCCCTCCGTTGATTACGGCCAACCAGATCTTCATTAACAAATGTACCGTTGCTGGACAGATCTTCCAGGACTGCGATAGCGTCGCTGCCCTTATTCTCGGTGAAGATCAACGTATGCCGATTGGAGACTATGGGCTCGTTGACCACGACGTCGCATTCCTGATGGCGGCCAATCAGATACCCGCCTGCCGGAATGCCTTTGGACTTTTCTTTCTCATACGACTCCTCCTGCTCCAGTGCCCGGTTTTCGTTCTGCTCCTTGATCTTCGGGGCTGCGCTTACAGCATCAGGCATGGGCAGGAAGCCCTCTTCCGTAGGACCACGCATCTTCCATACTGGGTATCTAGAGGAAAGAGGTAACCCCAGACCCCCTCTTTCACTTCGTCTTCGACTTGGTCAGACAGGGCAGCCTGCTGTTCGATGAGTTGCGAAGGGAAAGCCTGGGTATCTTGTGGGGGAGATGAGAAGCCCTGGTTTTGCGAGTACGTCTCTTCCGGCGAGCGCTGTGCTATTTGGCTGGGCGGGCCACCTGGAGGCGGCGGGGTTGCCGTTCGATCTTTGGTTGCATCGTAGGAGCTGTTGTTGTCGCCAAGCGCGGTCACCGGGGAAGGGAGTTGCTGTTGGTTCTTGGTCACGGGCGTCTTGAGATGCTCGCCATTGTGGGATATCCGTTCGGACCTGCGCGGCTTCTTGGAATCGGAGGTTTCGACGGGAGAATCCTGCGCCATGGTCGGGTTAGTCTGTGTTCTGGCTGGCTAGAGAGCATATGCAAAGCATATGTACTTACCCGAACACGCTTCAATTGGCTTTTCTCGCGCGGAGCCATGATGGAAGCTCGTCGGTGTGTGGGTGCGGCGGCAGAATGGGACAAGATAGGATGCTGGTGCCTACCGCGCAGGGTAGACTTGAGTCAACCGGTGTCGGCTGGAGCGTGTAATTGATTATAGGTGACTGACGGGGTGACTCGCTGGGGATGATTCAGAGTCTGTTCGTATCGAATGCAACGAAGAATCCGGCACAATTATGATATGTCGGTCGATAGGTTATAGGTTGGACCAGCTCACGACCTAGAGCTCGAGGATGGAGCTTATTTGAAAACAGATGGGGGACCCTGAAAAGCAACGTTTGGGATCTCGGGATGGGTATTGGCTAACAGTGGGCCAGAGAAGAGACAATTCGACGGTGGTGAAGTAGAGTGAAGTGAAGCGATAGGTTCTAGAGCTGAGTTCGCCGTTACCCTGCATGTGCATCAAATGTATGTATGTATGTCCCTTGGAAATACTTAATGCAGTGTACAAGACGGACGGACGGGGGAGCGATCAAATGGATGGATCAAATGGCCGGTCGAGGTTCAGTCGGCAGGACGGGTCACTTGTACGAGCGATAGTAGATAGTGGATAACCAGTCATCACTTGGACCAAGCCGGAAACTGACAGGGCTGATTTGACCGATGATCAGTGCTAGGTTACCTGCTTCCTGCTGCTGGGACATCAACGATGGGCTTTTCGTCTTTTGTCCATCCCTGATCAATCATTTCAATCCAAGATGGCCAGGTCTGCCGGACGTGTCCAACCACCAGATGACGTCGCTCGTGCTCGGTGCTTGGGAATCGGAACGAAAGCGCCCTTCCACTTTTTCTCTGTCTCTCTCTTTCCTCTTGCGATTGTAGCTCATCACGTCCAACTGACAGACTGGACGCGAATGACACACACCTTTGAACAGGCCATGCTCCACCTGGCATGACAATGTCTACCACAGCCCACAGCAGTGCAGCCAGGTTGCCAGGCAGGCACAATTGCGCCCCGCCCCGCCGTCGACATGAGTCCATCCAGGGCAGCGCAGCTGAGAGGAATACGGGAACAAATGACTCCCTCCCTACTCACTACCAGGGTGTCTCGCCAGGACGACTCATCACAAGCCTTGATCACTAGCTTGCTTCACTTGACTCTGCCTTTCCTGATTCCCCTTGGATGAAAGGTCGCCATTGCACACTTACTTCTGGCAAAGCCATCCATCCATCGTCTCGACTTTCAGCATCCTATTTCGTTCCTCGTCGGAGTTGGATGCTAGAGGAAAGGAGCACCTGGTAATCCGTCCTGTGATCCTGTGACTTGAGCGGTGCTCTCGGGCAGCTCCAGCCTCTCCCGCAATGATATTTCTGCTCTTCTTGCTCGTCTTGTGCGCGTAAAGCAGAGCAAAAGAAACATAGTTCACCCGGGGTTGGGCGCCGATCAACCCTAATAAATACAGTTGAGGTGTAGTTGCCTAAATGTACCTAGCATAAGTGATAATAAACCGAGGCGATGCCATCACCCAAGAAATATTCAAAGTCGCATGCTCGAGCATTGAGCAGCTCCTCCATCTGATCTGGCAGGTTTGCCAAATATAGCTGTACTTGGGTGTTTGAAGTTAGTCCGCGCATTTGAAGTATTTTGTTTCGTTGCTAATTCCGCTTGCGGCTTTGTGGAATGCGTAAAGTATTCAAGCAAACCACCTAAACCACGAATGAACCGCTCGAATGAGTTATAATGCAATGTCACTTGCGGATACCAATACTTAGTATGCATAGTAGAGGACGATGTGTTTGAACTGTTTGCTCCGAACATAAGACTGCTATAATGCCTGTATTTCAATTTCTTGCGTATTCTCTTGGGGACAGGGTGATGCTGGATCGCTATGCTGGATCGGCTTGGTTCCATCTTCGCGGCCAGCTCCCTTCCTTTGACAATTCCTCTTTGTCTGGATACAATGCTTCTTTTGACTCCTGACTACGCCGGAAGCATGTCGAACATAAAATCAATCTCGCGTCTTTGTCGGCTTCGATGCGCCACCGCCGCCGACGGCGCCAGGTATCGGTATCGTCAGGGATATCATGTCAACATATTCCATCCCAACGCAGTAGCAAACTGCGAGCACGCTATAGCTAAATGACATGGAACACCGATTCGGGGAGCCGAAGCATTCGGACGGAGACCGTGGTCCTGGTCAAAGACAACAGGGCCAGCGTCACCCCGGGGAGCCCCTTCCACCGAAGGACGTTACCGACTATGTAACAAGGCCACTCCCAGGGTTCCTCCCCCAAGGCCATCATCAAGTTCATCCTCGGACTATGAGCCCGCCAACAACACTTCACGGGACACCTCCCCAGCTCGGTCTAGAGAAGGGACGGTCACCGATTTGGAGTACTCGAGGATGGTCGAAGAATGTGGCGGCGCTCCAGATGGGTTCGAACAGAAGCAATATCCAGGCTCGGATCGGAAGGATGTGCCTATAAGAAAAGATGTGCCTCTGGCGATCAACACAGAATACGTGGACTTCAATGACTACAATATGGTCAGCCCTGTCTCGCCCTCGACCCCGACACAGTCCTATAGGCTACACGTCGTGTCGCCACACCACCTCCCTCGGACCCCGGGAGGGAGTGTCGACATGCCAGAGATGATCGAATCCTACAACCATAGCCCGCGTCGGGGAACGTACGACCGCGTTGCTTTAAACAGGGCTTCCGGCGCCAACGACGGCCGCGTGACGGTCCAGGTCGCCTTGCGCCAGCCCTCTGACGAGTACGACGCCAGGCGAACTCAGCCATCACCACATATGTACCAGGTTCCGTCAAGCCTGCGGGTGCCTAGACAACCTCCCGTCAACAAGCCGGCCCACAGGCGCAGTGATCCAGGAAGTCCATCCATGAAAGAGTCGTCGGTCTCGGGCGACGCTGCCCGAGGCACCTGGCAGCAAAACAGCCCTCTTCGCCCGGGGCAATCAGAAGCCCCAGTCCTCCGAGCGCGAAGTCACGATGAACCAAGAGTCAACCCCCATGCCTCCGAAGTACCGCATCCTTCGCACCTCGGTAGCCAATCCAGATTTGTAAGCACGTACTCTCGGGAGCAGAGTAGACCCCCGGTTGCAAGGGAGAAGAAGATCTCATTTGCCGGGCCCAAGGTGCACAGCTACTTGAACCGAGCTAGGTTGAGCAAGCAGACGCCGCCGCCGTCTCCGCCTCGGTTGAAGCTGAGCAAAGACAGTACTACGGAAGGGCACATCAAGACGCCGTTCCCAGTCAGCTCTTTTGACTCAGACGAGTCAGACGACGAGGGACAAAAGAAAGCTCGGAAGTTCCCAAGCCTGTCGGCATTGGTGAGCCAGAACCATAACAAGCCCAAGACAGAGGGACACCGAGGGTTAGGAGGACTCATGTCACGAGTAACATATCGGTTTCGACAGAAGATCCGAAAAAAGACACGAGGGGCATCAGTGCAGAGCAGGACAGGTATTTACAGGCCACCCGAGCGGTTCGGCAACCTCCTCCGGGCGATGAACATAATTGGATTTAGCTGGTGCCAAAGTGACAGCGGCTTAGTTGTTGGGCATTGTCGAATAAGTACGATCGTCCGGACACAGTATGTTATGTAGAATACAAATGGAATAGAGTTTGTTGCTCGTGTACTCCCAATGTCCGAAGCCACATGCACGCACTTCGCGGACCGAGCTTCCCTGTTGAATACCCCGCGGTCTCCGCGTTCCAGATTTGGACACTGCATATCTCCAAATCTGATCTTCATACCATCCATCCATCCATCCATTCCTAGCAAGGTACCTAAAGTAGGTTCATTACGTAGGGTGTATGGAGCTACTTGGCTACTGACAAGACAGGCGATTAATTATATCTCCTCCACCTTCCATTTCTCCCTTCATACTTTATATATCATGAACACCACCTCCTCCGATCCACCTCCGCTTAGCCAAGAGCCGGCCAATAATAGCAGTACCACATTGAGCTGCCCACAGCCTGACGCCGATATCGATATTGATATCCAGCGAGCGCTTGACCTCGATCTCACTTCGTACGAGGCGGCGCATTACTGGGATGCGTCGACCATGGCACCGCTCAACGAAACCTCGGCGGTCAGTATAATCTAGAATCACTATCTGCTTTCGTTTCCACCCCATACACATATATATACTTTTCTCGTCGCAATTCTTCGTTGCCTGCCCAATACTCGTGGTTTGATGAGAAATGGTGCTGTATTTCTCCCTCAAGTTGTTCCTGCATCACCGTCATCTTTTGCGAACGAGCGAAAGTATACAACCCCAATCAAGTGCTTGCGAATTGTGGAGAGGGTGAAGGGAGAGTGAGAATGAGAGTGAGAGAAGAGAGAAGAGACAAAATGCTGAGGAGCTCCAAGGCCGCGATCGCGCGCTTACGAGCTTATCGACCACCTCCGTTCCCGACATGGGACCGACTGCCCGTGAGCCGGCGGGCCGCGGTGCTTATATTGCTGTTCGCCGACCGGCGCGGGGACTTGCGGGTGGTCATCACGATGCGGGCGGCAAGCTTGCGCAACTTCTCGGGTACGGTGCCACCCCCGCGGCCTGCGACAGATTACGAGATCGTAAAGCTGACAACTAGCACCGATACAGGGCACGCAGCCTTTCCGGGAGGCAAGGCAGACTCTATAGAAGAGACGCCGTGTAAGCGTTTCCCTTCATTTCCCCCTCGCATGGCCCCTCTCCATACAAGCGAGCGAGGAAGAAGCAAGGAAAAAGGCAACGGATGCTGACCGCACGCCACAAACAATCCAACAGACCAAATAGCCCGCCGCGAAGCCTGGGAAGAGATCGGGCTTCCCCTCGACGACGCCAAGATCCCCAAGCCCTTCCACATCGAGTCGCTCTGCCAGCTGCCCTGCAGCCTCGCCAAGACGGAGCTCGCGGTGCGCCCCTGCGTGGCCTTCCTGCACGCGGAAAACGTGCCCGGCAAGCCGAGCCTCGTGGTCGACGAGAGCATGATCCCGCAGCTGAACGCCAAGGAGGTCGCCGCCGTCTTCTCCGGCCCCTTCCACAACTTCCTCAAGCAGCGCGACGAGCGCCCCGATGGCCTGAATGAGGAAGAGGAGGTCCCCTTCCCCGATGGCGACTGGTACGACGGCCGCTGGACCGAGTGGCACGCCGAGCCCTGGCGCATCCACAACTTCTACGTGCCCATCCACAACCAGCGGGTCACGAAGCCGCCGACCCGAGACGGCGGCCAGGCTGCGCTCGCCGACGAGCTCGAGGAAGACGAGGTGCAGCGGTTCCTGGTCTGGGGCCTCACGGGCCGCATGCTTGTGGATGCGGCGAGGATCGCCTACGCGGAGGAACCCGAGTTCGAACACAACGATCACTACGGAGACGAGCACATCATCGCGCGATTGGAATCTAGGGGGATGCTACCCGAAAAGAAGAGGAGGGAGGTTGGGCTCGACGCTGTCAAGGAGGACCCCAAGGATGCTAAAATGTGAAGGGGAGGATTGTGTTCCGGGATCCCCATTGGAAACTAACAGGCGCGTTTGGCAGAGCATTTAGAAGGCATCATTTATAGACGTGGGTAGGTTATTGTGCCTGCCACCCCAATTCAAGGTATGTAGTATTCGAGCAATTATAGTTTTCAGGTCCTTCCAAGTCGGGATGCCCCTTCCAAGGTCGACCTGAATCGCTTCGAGATGAAACCGGAACGCCAAGTGAGTGTCTCCCCCTATCACCGCTAAACCATGTAACTCCTCGATCCACCTGCTCTATGAGTTTAATCTCAGCCCACGCTTGGTCTCTCTATTTCGTAAACGATTCTTTAGTGGCACGCAGTCTCCTTGGTTACACTTGTCGATTTGCCAAACACGAGGTATCCCAGGAAAGCCCCAACGGCGACAGCTACCATGACCCAACCGTTGTAGGTCATGAACAGCAACCTGAGTACCGGAGTCAGCCAACTGTCATCCGTCTTCTTACGTAGCGGGCAGTGGTAGTCGTAAACTCACATGATCATAAACGCGTAAAAGGTCTGGACGGCGTATAACGCGGCCTTGACGATATGCGAGCGCTTCTCGGCCGTGACGTGGCGGTGTCCTATGGACCAAAGGAACGGCGTTGATTCAGTAACTTGTTCTTCGGCTTTATCCCGCAAAGCAGCCATGGTAAATTAGAATCTTGCTCTATCAGGTTGCCCAATGACGATACTTTTTTTCTCACTGGGGTGGAGAAGAAAAGAGCATTTGGGTGTACGAATCGTGCGCATGCAATGGGTGCGTCTCCCCCTTCTCTCTTTCTCTCCTAAGGTGGAGCCCAAGAGAGATAGAAAGGGTGAAGCTGCAAGGACGTAACGCTCCGTGAAGTGGCAATTTCTAGGATGGGAGGTAGGTAGGGGAGAACTCACTTGGAAGACCCTCTGCCATCTTCGCGGCCGAGGCTCCATATCGCCGGATGAGCTCGCGCAATGCCTCGTAGCCGGCACAGATCAGAACGACGCCCAGCAGGGAGAAGAGGAGCGAGACAGGCCCACGGACATGCCATTGGCGGAAGACGATGCAGAGGTTCGTAGTATCCCAGGTGAACAGCATCTAACAAGAGTTAGCATGCCAAGCCACAGGAGCTTCTTATGCGCATGCAGGAGCAAGTTATAGGTCGTAGCAGCAGCCACTCACGTTCATGTTGCACATATCGTTCATTCCACCGCCGCCGTGTCCCATGTCGCCGTGATCCATGCCTCCATGGTCCATGTGAGAGTGGTCCATCTTGGTATCTTGAATTGGCTGAAGCCGACTTGTTCCGATCGTTCGAATGGGCGAAGTATTATAGCGTCTGTCGAGGGACGAATCGGCAGGAAAGATAAGGGGTGTTGATATGCGTCGGGAGCGGGAGTGAGGCGCTTCTTATAAAGCTGTGATCCTCGGGTCCCCTTGTTAAGTACACGGCACACGTTGCTACCTATGTTGTGTTGGTATGCATATGATTGAAGTAGCCGGGATGGTCTGGAATAGAATTGATAGCATGTACGTACTTGGCTGTAGGCCTACTGTACTGTATGCATGAAACCTTGCGCAGATAATCAGTAATAAGGGAAATGGCGCCCGGATGTGTTTTAGCTTGCTTCTACAAACCCGCGCAAATGTGCTCAATCGTGCGTCTGGGGGGGTTGGCGTCGACCGTTGGAACTTGGGAAAGGTTACGTGAGCTCGGTCGCAGCGCGTGGCGTGGCATGTTTCGGGTCGGGTTACTGCATGGCGCTTATCAGATCAGCATATCCACCACTCAGGGCTATCTGCGTCACACGTCTCAAGCTGCCTGCCATCTCCAAACTAACAAGCCTCCGTCCCTTCGAGTAAGTGCCCAGTCAATACTTGCTCATTATCGGCAAGAGCGCCTCTTCACGCCTTAAATTAGGTAGGCGGCATGGAAGGAACGTAGCATATCCCGACAGGAAGACGTGATGTACGGAGTACTGTCCCATGCTTTCAGGTTCGTGACTGGCGGCGCCTACCTACTTCGTACTGTAAGTGGAAAGAATGGAAAGGCAGCGATTGGTGGGGAAGTGGGGGGTTAGAGTTTCCCAGTGGTGCGGCAACTCGCGGATAGCGTCGACAAAGACGGAGAACTGCTTATTCACAACTCAACTCGCTCATACATCAGAGGTTGGAAAGTCCTTCTTACTTCGTATGCTAGTGAACAGCCGGCCACATTCATTTCCCAATCACCGGTACTATAGGATATCAACCGCTTCAAGCGCCGACTGTGTAAGTGTCACCCACTCTCCACACGTCACCCGACCCGAAGTCGCTGACTCGTACTGAACTCCGCCTGTACTAAGCAAACGGGAAGTGGAATAGTAACGGGGGAATTCATACGATACCAACCATGCTTCCTGTACCTGTGAACCTGCCCAAGTGGTGAGTAGTGAGAAACCTCTCCAGATAGACCAATGAGAACCTGCTCACACTTCGCCCCAGGCTGGAGGAGAACTCCCATCTCCTGAAGCCGCCCGTGAACAACTACTGCGTGTACAATGATGGCTTCACCACCATGGCAAGCACACCCCCACTATATAATTAAAAAGAGGAACGCAAATCTCATCCTTCCCCTCCCCTCCCAAACAGATCGTAGGCGGTCCCAACGCGCGGACCGACTACCACATCAACGAGACGCCCGAGTGGTTCTACCAGTACCGGGGCGCCATGCTGCTGAAGGTCGTGGACCCGGAGACGGGCGCCTTCCAGGACGTCGTCATCCGCGAGGGCGACATGTTCCTGCTGCCCGCCAACACGCCCCACAACCCCGTGCGCTTCGCCGACACGGTCGGCATCGTGCTGGAGCAGCGCCGCCCCGAGACCAGCCTCGACCGCATGCGCTGGTACTGCCAGGCCACCAAGGAGACCGGCGGCGGCGACTGTGGCGCCATCGTCCACGAGGCCGCCTTCCATTGCACCGACCTCGGCACCCAGATCAAGGCCGCCATCGAGGAGTTCATGGCCAGCGAGGAGAAGCGCAAGTGTCCCAAGTGCGGCGCGCTGGCGGACTCGGTGCCCAAAGCTGGCTCGATTCTGGACCCTAATCTGGCCTAGATGGGGGAATGATCGGCTGCATTGCTGGAGTGCTACCGTGTACACGGACACTGAGTTATTCTTAAATTTTTCATTATATTATGGATGCAAGTAGTATGTATGAATGCCAATATCGCTCTCTCTCCCTTAATGCCACAACTCAAGTAGAGAATCCTTCTACTTTCCCTTCCTCCTTTTCTTTTCAAGTCTCAAAAAGGGATCAAAAACGCCCATGCTATGCAAAATAACATATCTTTCCGCTGATCAACTCGACGTTCAATCCAAATTCATTCTCCCTTGAATTAATAATTTAGCTGTTCCTTGGTCCTCTGCGCAGACTTTTTGCCCTGCCAGTTCACCCATTCGCACTTGCAGCCGCCCGTGCCTCCATCCACACCGCCGAGCGAGAGATCGGGTTCGCTCGATAGAGAGTTGACGAGCGTGCCCCCGAAGCCCCTGTTGACGAGGATGAGCTTGCTGTCGGTCCGGTTGATGTGCGACTGCTGGTCCATGCCGTAGTAAAACGTCGCCTTGCGGAAGGGGTTGCCGCCGTGCAGGTCCTCGGCGATGGTCACGGGGTACGGCATGGTGCCCGGCCGGGCGTGCACCGTCGTCCCCTCGGTGCCGGGGGCTGTGCCGTTGCCGATCAGCCGCGAGCTGTTGCCCATGCGCGTCCACATCTGCACGACGAAGCGCACCTCGGTCCAGGTGACGAGGAAGCGCGCGTCGGCCAGGCGGGCGCCGCCGCCGCGGTCCGTCGGCGTCGTCTCGGCCGTGTTGAACAGGTAGACCGTCTTGTTGAAGTGCGTGTAGAAGCCGTAGTGCTCCGTCGGCAGGCCGCGGTCGAACAGGCGCAGCGGCTGCTGCGTCGCGAGCGGGTACAGGCGCGCCCGGGCCCCCGTGCCATCCGGGTTCGTCTCGGGCGGCGGCAGGATGTTGGTCAGGTTCCAGCCCGAGGTGCCGTTGATGGGCGCCGTGTCGATGCCGGTGCCCAGGTCGCGGCGGCGGTTGTCCGAGTCCTCTTGCGTCATGTTGGGGCCCACGATCGCGTCAAGGGACGGCAGCAGGCTGATGTAGAAGGGCGTCGGCTCGCCGGCCTTGTTGTCCGACTGAATTTCGTCGGTCGTGTTGCCCAGAAACGAAATCTCCCGTAGCGACGGCGGGGCCGGGTTCGGGTTGAATCCAGAGTCGTATCTGCCGGCGTCTCGCTGACCTATCGTTCCCTTGCCCAGGTCATCCTTCGGGTGGGATGTCGGGGCTGGTTTGCTTGCGGACTGGTAGATCTCCTGGATCCCTTGCTGTGATCCTTGGTTGTTGTCACCCTTCCACAGTTGCCGACTGCTGTTATCGTACTGGATCTGGAAGATGAACTTGGGGACCCCAGAAGGGTTGGGGTTCCGAGGGTCTTGCTGGTCCTTGGGCACCGCACAGCTCCACGCAGTCGATGCAGTTAACTCCAAACAACCGTCGGTGATGACCGGTGTGTCTGACCCCGACACAGTTAACACTCCAGTTGGCATGGGCGGGAAATCGGTCAGGTTGAGCCAGATTGACTGCTCTGGTCCAGACGGTGACCGCTTGCGAGTCAAAACCACAACCAAGACAATGATGAGAATGATGACGGCGAGTATGCCGCCACATATCCCCAGGTAAACCCTGCGTCGCTGTCTACCTTCACGCCCCGAGCGGCCGAAGCATCCACCGGCTGGCATGCAGCCGCGGCCCCTCCAGAACCCGCCAACTCTCCTGGCTACGACCTCTTCCTTTTCGTGGCGCCTCCTGTCGCGCTCGGCTTTGTGTCGCGTTCCGGATGCGTTCTGGAACTGGTCGCCAGGCACATAAGAGCCAACGGGGCGGTCCGGGAGCACAGCCGCTGGGACCATACGTGGCGTGACTGGAATCTCGGATAGGTTGATCGCCCCCTGTGACGACATAGTAGCCGGTATGCCTGGTGAAATCGGGCCGGGGGAGGGAATGGGCTGTGGGCTGTAGAAGCCTTGAGGTGGTAGTATCGGGACATACTTGACCTGCTTAGTATTCGGGGGCGGGGAATATGGGGGCGGCTGATCCGATGCGGCATGGTTCTCTTCGAAAAGGATCCTTGCCTTTTCTGAATGGGTCTCTTGGCGGTTGGAAGGGCCGGCCTCTGTCGGTGTCTGCGACTGCAGGCTTTGCACGGTTTGCACAGTTTGCGCTGTATCTTGCTGCCTCAATGCTGGGTGCGAGATCGCATTGCTAGTAGCCCCCGTGACCGCTGCCTGTTGCTTCTTTTCGTCGACTCCCTGCCACCACTCCCGAGGAGAACTCACCAACGGGCTCGGGCCGGTGGCCTGACGCCTGAAGGGATTTGTCGGGGCGTAAGGAGTGCCGACGTGATCCCACCAACCGCTCACCTGTGTGTCGGCGCTCTGGGGAGTTGCCGCTACAGTCCTGGGCTTCAAGGACTTGCGAACCCCCATCGGACTACCGTCTTCCTCGAACAATGTGCAAGGTGTTCCGACGTCGTCATCCTCAGGGTTACCAAGCGCCTGTGGCTGTGTCTGGTTGAATCGTAGAGTTGCCGGGATGGCAGGTACAGGGGGCACATCGGCGTTGCTGTCGTTGGGGTTCAAGCCGAAGTGGGAGTATTGCGAGTATACACTTGAAGCAGCGCGTGGGCCTTGATAGGGTGACTCGCTAGCGTCGGTGTCGGGGGACCATACGGAACGCAGCTGCTCTGGCGACAGCATGGTCCCGTTGGCCTTCTTCGATGCGGCCTGGTCGATATAGTTCCGCATGTCAATGGGTGTTTCCACGAGAGCCGTCTGGGGGCTGACTTCGTGTGAAGACAGGTCGCCTTCGGGCACGGCAATGCCGATCACGATGGGCCGTGCTACGGGCGAAAGATCGATCTCGGTACCGCGGGTGGTGGCAGCCTTCTTGGCTGATTTGCTGTTGCTCTTTTGGCTTGCGGGCTTTGGTTTAAGCCAGGCGAAGCTTCCGATGGAGGCTGAGTTGGGGGAGCCCTCGAGTGCTCGGAGTGCGGCCGAGTCCTGAAATCGGGTGGTGCTGGTCTGTTTTCTGGATGTAGTCCGGCGGAACTTGGACATGTCCGTAACTAAGGTAATGCCAGCTTCTGCGTTCTGGGCTTTTTGGCGACGTCTTGATTTTAATCGTTCGAGTTGCCTCTTGGTGCCTTTGAAACCATTGTCTCCCGAGTTTGTCAAAGACGCCCCTTCTTTGTCTACGTCGGTCACTGTCTCCTCATCTTCCCAGGCATCCCAGTCTTCCCGGTCCGCATCGTTGCTGGGGGTGGGACGCCGTAGCTGCGTCGTATTTGGCTTTGTTGTGTCCATTTTGGTTTGTGTACTATACGCCTTGTTTGGGCGATATCGGAATATTCAACAGAGTAAAGTAATGATATCCTCAGTGAACCCGCAATGAGGAAATGCTTGGGAGATAATTAGAGGATCTGAACTGGAGACACAGAATGGATACTTGAATAGAAACAGACTCGAAGGGATATGGTCAAGTCAGCGAGTGTGTAAGGTGATGAATGTACAGGGTGTGTCGATGGTTCAGAAACAGAGCCATTCACAGATTGACTGGTCGTGATGGATGTATGTAAGGACAAGGGAAACACGTTGGAACAATCGGATAGAAAGAAGCAAGAGTAGAAGAATTCAGAAAAGTTGCAATGACATTGTGAATTCAAGAGTTACATTGGGCCATGGGGCAGCAACAAAGAGTCTGGGGGCCATGAACAATAGCAACAATCAATGAGTAGTTACCACGAGTCTCCCTCTCGAAACCCACCGTTACCCGAGCAAGGGCTAAGGGCAGTCAAGCTGGCCATGTCAGTAGAGACGGGACTAGCCATGAATCCTGCAGCTCGAGGCGCTCTCATTTCAAGCAAATGGTCGCTTAGTCCATGGCATCTCGCCATCTGACTGGTTCCTCGAGCATGGAACCGGGGTAGGTGGGTGGATCATGCCGTGTGTGTCTGCAGGTTCGATGGTCAAACGAGGAAGAATTCAAGAGCCTCATAGTGGCAGTTTGAGAGGCCCCCGCGGCTTCTGGACACGAGAGGCTGAAACTCGGACTCCAAGTGGTGTGTTGCTGCATATGAGTTGGTATGAAATAGCCGCCGTTGTCGTTGCTTTTGAGCCCCTCATTGGTGGAAGTCGGCCAGCGCCAAGCATCGGCACAGATCTGGTTGGATCTGATTGGATCTCCGCCTCTGCCACCGCGGCTGCAGACCCCCGACCCGCCCTTTTTACTCGCCCGGTCTAAAATCCCTTCATGTACGCTACCTAATGCAACCGGGCTGCTTCCCTCTAGGCCACCCAGCTTGCCAGTGCTGGTGAACCATAGGAACAAGGGAGTTATACCCCTTCCGTCCCTCCCTCTACTGCAGGTCCATTTTGGCGCTTGGGACAGGTCGCATCCGCGGCCAATCGACCGGGACGGAATACTGCAAAAAGCCTGGCTCAACCAGAACATTCTTGCACAACACCATTCAAGGGCACGTGTTAGCGTGTTGGTCTCCCGTCCATGAGGCCACGGATACACCCTCTCACGCCATCCGGTCACAGTTAGCCGCATCATGCCGTTGCACTCTGCCTTTTACCGTGACACAGAAACAGCCTGAATCTAGTGTAACACGTCTGATCACCTGGGGGCTCTTTGGGGGCTAAATGTATGCCGAGTCCTGAGTGGTAGTGCTAGGAGAAGGGAACCAGCCCTTACCCATCCAAGTCACGTCACTCCAACGCATAAGAAATGGACAGTTTACGCGCGTATCGTATCGCGTTGGGTATATCTACCTAGAACGCCTAAGAAATCCAAAACCTCGTGTGCCTTTCACAGCTCATTGTGTGTGGGCGGTACCTTTCCTCCTCCGAACTGCAACATTGAGTACAGTTCCTGGGCCCAAGCCTCTTGCGGCCCGTCCTTGATGATACGCCCCAGATAGAGAACCCAACAGCTGTCGTCAAATTCACGGCCTTCGGTGTCGCAAACGTACTGCGCGGTCGTGATTCGGGGTGGCCAAACCCCTGTCTTGGCACCCACATTCTCGTCCAGGAAGTTGTCCATGACAATCTTCGCCACTTTGGCGCGTGCTGGTTCCCACTCAGTCCCCTTCGTCATCAGGATACGGAGGAAGTCCTCCATGCCCTTGTTGTCGAGGAACTCGCTGCGAATCTTGTCGGATTTCAACAGTTTCCCAACTACCGCGAGCAGAGCGCGCATCCAGGTCGCTTCGTTCGAGGCATCAGCCGAGCCCTGCTCTGCCCTAGGCTTGAGTTGACTGTAGAAGGCATCCTTGAGGGATTGCGCGCCCGAATTGGTCTGCCCAGCCATCAGAGAGTCCCAGACCTTCTCGACATCCTTCAGCGCCGGGGGGTTGTTCTGCAGGGCCGAAGAGAGAGTGGTTGCCGCCAAAAAGTCTCGGCGGTCGGCGTACGAGCGCTTTGTCACTTCGTCGGCATCTCGCTTGGTAACGAGATGGAAGAGAGCCCTCAGGGTATCTTCATCTCCGGCGATCTGTTGTCCGTAATACATGTCATGCGAGAAGTCTTCCAGCTCGGCAAGGGCGTCCTCTAGGACAGACGGCTCGGCCGAGAAGGCTGCGTTTCTATGCAGCTTGACCGAGTCCATAGCTTGGAAGAAGCCGGGGTTCTTCTCCTTGGGCTCCTTGACCACGCCGACAGGCTCATAGACAGGCGCACCTGATGGAATGTTCGGCTTCGCCTCTGACAGATCCGGATCTACTACCATGACAGCCTGATCCACGGGAAGGCCTTCGAGCGCTGCATCTTCTGCGCCTGGAGTATTCAGCTTTGCTTCCTTTTGGCCGGTCCAAATGTTCATTCGGACATGAAGCCCGGGTGGAAGATCCTGGTCATCGTGTACAGTTTGAAACCCCTCGGTTGGCGAGAAAACCTTGGGATAGCATTCGGCTGAGTTGTCAGTGTGGCATATCAATTCGCCCTTTGCCGATGGAGAAGGAGAAGCCGGCCCTGGAGGAGATGATACACTGGCGATGGAGGAAACAACAAAGGATAATAGGAGAAATGCAATGCTTAGTCGAATGATAGAACGCATCCTGAGGGAAGCCATTGTGCGCCTGAAGAGGGTTGTGGTTTGGGGCTTATAGCAATCCACGTGTAAGTATTGGAGGATAACTCATGCGCATAAGCTCAGATCAGACGCGAGGGCTACTTTTGTAGTGATTAGTGGACAGTTTGCAAAGTGGAACAGGCCACGAAAACAAGACACATAAACCTACGCAATTGCTTCCCATGGATATGACTCGGTGGGAAAAACACACAGCTGGATGCCTAGAATGTGGAAGTGGTGATCTGGTCATACTGAAATCCTCATTTACATCAAGAGCTCTAGAGGTTTCGAATGGATTCTTCTCTTATGCTCAGCCCAGATTGAAGATGTCAATGCATCCTGACCTCGGGACTTCAGTTCACGCAGGTATACCAGACAGAAAAGACACGGCACTGCAATCCATTATTTGGAGATGGCATCATTTAGTAGCAAGCAGGATGTATGTATAATTGAAAATACCAAGGAAGATCTCTCATTGTTCCCGGACCTTAAGGATTTCCCTACTGTAAGGCTGGAAGCTGTTCAAGCTCCGCCCCGACAGCCAAACCCCCACAGCCTCCGATACACGCCTCTGATTGGTTGCTCAGCTTAGTGCCTCAATTCAACATCACTTGCGCATTCCCGGAGAAACAAGTGAGGGAGCTCTCCTCCTCGAAAGTCAAGAAACGTCAATTGACACCACCACCCCCATCTCCACCACCATGCAGGCCCTCAGGGCAAAGAGCGGCTTGCGCTGCTCGACAAACGCGCCCAGCCCCAGCCATCCGGAACGCCCGTGGCTATGCCTCCGGCCACCACCACCACCACGCCGCACCCGAAGTGAAGGAAGGCCTCGGCGTACGTCTTTCCCATCATCCTTCTTCCCCTGCGAGAAACCAGGGGAGAGGCCGACGTCAGCTAACGCCGGATGGATAACAGACCGCTTTCTACGTCTTCGCCGGCCTCCTCCCCACGTCCGCCGTCTTCTACACCATCTCGCGGCCGGGCGCCGACGGCGAGCCGTCCATCATCTCCAAGTACCTGAACCAGTTCGAGGCCCTCAACAAGGACCACGTGGTCCGCAACGCATTGCGCACCGACGCCCTCGAGCAGGCCGCCCACGACAAGCATCTCTTCCTCAACGCAGGACCTAAGAGGCCGCATGTCGAGCTCAAGACGCCTGAGTAGGTCCCACCCCTTCTCTCAAGCGAATGTTTTCCTTCTTTGTGATACGGAAGTATATATGTGCCCAGGCAGGGGCGGGCAGTTGGAGTCTGTGCGGACAGGCCCGGGAGAAAGTAGGGAGAAAGACGAATATTTGAACAGAAGTCTCACCAGTGATTGGGAGGGATCGGAAGAATCCCATCTCGATTTACGACCTCATCTTGAAGATATAGCTTTGGGGCAAATCAGATTGACTAACATATCACACGATGACAGACTCCTGACCTCTGGCTCCCCATGGAACGTCCCCGCTGGCCACTACGCCAACCTTGACCATGTGACGGAGCACTACCGGAAGGCGCATCTCGCAGATGAGGAGCGTAAGGCCAAGAAACTGGCCGAGAAGGCGGCAGCGGCCCAGGCAGAAGCCCAGGCAGCACCCCCAGCCGAGGCTTAGTACGATCAAAAAGGGCGAAGGAGAAAGCGAGACAGAGAGGAGCATGGGCGAGAGCATGCTCGATGGGCGAGCCTGCCTCTATGTATGCGTGTGTATCATAGAATCGTACATAGAAACCGGAGAGGTGGAAAATCCAACACACTAACAACAGTTCCCTTTGTGAGACCAAAGGCTTAACTTCCTGTCTCTGTTCATCAGATCGCCATGGTATGGAGCATTGCGTGAGCTGGCACCACTCATCTGTTGAACCCTACCACCCGAGGCAAAAGTAGACGCCATGGACAGTCACCCCAATGATATATTGGTGCATGTATCTTGTTAAGACCAGCATGCCAGTGGAGCCATATGTCAGTTGTCTGGCGTACTGGCTGGGAGCCTCCTTCTGCAGTTTAGCATGCTGGCTCCGGCTCTGGCTCCGGCGCCCTGCAGGGTGGTCAATTTTCTATGAACATGACAGGGGATTTGCCCCGAGCACTGCCTATCAAAGGGTAGGGGGTTAGATCAACTGATTACAAGTGTACGGATAGCAGGATGCAGGAGGGTGTTATGCAAAGAAAGTGAGCCCGGGGGGGATATGTGGTATATAATGCAAGATGCTACCCAGTTATGCCCGTGCCTGACAGATATCCCACAATTAACACGACACCGAAATGAGGTCAAATGAACTGACGCTACTAGGCGTACCCTACTAGCAACATCAGTGTTGATATAGATCCTAAGCACACAAGCCAAAGCGTGGTGCTGACACGCACCTCAAGTTAGGTAGTTATGTCCAAGTACATACCTGTATAAACTACATTTGTACCCAAGTCAGGGCTAAGCTCAGTTTGACCACACAGTAAACCCTGAGTAAACCTGTCAATACAAGACGCAAGTTCAGAAGAATGCAGCTGTTCCACATCACCGACCTATGACAAGTGAAGCAAGTATCAGGGTACGCATGAGGTATACGGAGCCACATTCAGCGGTTTCTTCTACCGGCCTCGTGAGCCTCAGCACGTCTAGTGTAGATTGTGGGTACACGTATAAAGGATCAGTATGAACTGACGGTGGGAGGGAGACGAATGGCATGCGGAATATCACTTCGTTCTGTACGGAGCCAGTTGATCGTTGACAGGATGTACCATACACAGTCTATGCAAGCTGGTTGATTTAATTCATTTCGCTATCGTTTCACTTTGGGAGTACGAGCTAATGTAGCGACACCCATTGAAGTGGCATATCAGACCACGTTGATGGACCCCGATCGGCAGTTTTTTGCCAAAGAAAGCGTTCGATGATATTTTATCTCATCTATCATGACGCATATGACATCATGTGTAGGCCAGATTTCCTTCGTAGCCACACTACCAAGCAAGAACCCAATCCATTCGCCTTTTCCATGAATGCAAGGACCCCCAGATAACCCGCAACTGCCTACTTGAGAGGAATGAAACGAGAAGAGTGGGTGGCACCAATACCGGGACGACCGTGCTTGACGGGGTGGCTAGAGAGGTTGTCAGTCATCGTGGGACACGTCCATGGTATGCTGCGGGGAGAAGAGGAACATACTATGAGATAGAGAATTCACCCAGGTAGTGGCCGACCATCTCAGGTCGGATTTCGACCTGGTTGAACTCCTTTCCGGAGTAGATACCGATCACGCTGCCAATCATCTCGGGGACGACAATCATGTCACGCAGATGCGTCTTGACGAGGTCGGGCTTCTCGTTGGGCTTGGCCTCCTGCTTGGCCTTGCGCAGCTTCTTGATCAGACCCATGGGCTTGCGCTTGAGACCGCGGTTGATTCGGCGGCGGGCACGGGCGTGGACGACATCACGGAGCTGTTCGGAATCGAGGTCCAGGAGACTGTGCGAACACCAGGTTAGTAACCGTTTCGTCTCTTCTTCAGGTAGTTGGTGCTGGTCGGGCGACTGGTTGGAGATGTCGGGGGATTCACGTACGCATCAAGGTCGATGCCTCGGTAAGAGACTTGCGGAACTGTCTCTTCTTCTTGAGCTCGGCGGCCTCCTCAGCGTTCTGTATTCGAAAAAAGCCTTGTCAGTCCATCATTGTCCATCAATTTGTATTTTTTGGATTGATTGATAACCATGCGCTTGCCCCCCGCGCGGAGGGGAAAGGCAGGGCGAATGTTCTGTCTGTTGAAGCACGTACGTAATCGGGATCGTCAGCCATGATTGCGATGATTGAGTGTTGCAGGAGATTCGCTTGTCGATGGAGGTTGGTCGAGGAGCGAATTCAAGGGAGGTTGTTGGTTTCTGGTGTCGAGGTCCTATCGATCAAAATTGATAGAGCGGATCGAGCTGCTACCACAAGAACACAGCCTAGACTGGAACGAGCCGCCAACAATTTTCCCGTAGGGTTTTGTGCCCTTTTCCTTTTGGGCTGGGGAAAATCTGGTGCAGTGGGTGCAATGGGGGCTGACCACAGCTCCACTTTAGGCGGGACAGAGCTGGCCAATGGGGTTGCGGATGAACTTCGGCTGCAGGTGGCCAGCGTCTACCTCCATTTGGTTATGTACATGCACGCATAAGCAAATTTATGCACATACACATACAGCCAAGAGGTATTTACTTAATCCCTTCCTCGACTTAAACAATCACTTCAGGGGCACCATCAACTAGAACACTCAATTCGCAGGATAGGTCAATGTCCATAGTAGGAGCGAACGGGTAGAGCCTCTTTTGTCCTGCCACGAGGCAATCTATCTGCAGCTTATATAATACACAAGGCCAGCGCTGGTTGTTGTTGTCGTAAGAACTAAGATGTAGTATTGGTCCCCTACGCCGTCCATATCGCAGCCGACATGTGACACCGTAAGCGCCATGCACTACGGCCTGGAAATAACAGAGAACGAAAGACCGAAGGTAAATGCGAATCCGCCCAATTTAAAAAAAAAAAAAAATCAACTTTTTGGGAATAAAGGTGATCACATCACAACCACCGTAACCCCTGAAACGCCTCCTCCTCAGTGTGCCGGCAACCAAACCATTCAATGGGAACAAACGATGGCAAAGAAGTAAACCCCTACCCCCATCCAATGCATAATACAGCTAGAAATTCCGCTAACGCGACAACAAAAGACAATCATAACCGTGCAAGACCTTCGTCATAGTGGAAGCATGCTGCCTGCCATGCAGCCAATCCGGGAAAATCCTCGATTAGATGATAGTTTCGGGGGCCGGTGCTTCCTCCTTCATCTCCAGCTGTTTCCTTAAAGAGACTACCTCATCCATAAGGTGTGCAAAGTCTTCCTTGTGGTTTTTCTCTGACTGCTCCAGGAGACTGACACGCGTGTTGGTCTCTGTAAGTCTTTCCTCCAAGCTATGAATATACGCCCAGATCCCTTGGTCGGTTGCGAAGATGTTGTTGCTTGTGCTGTCCCCGCTGCCGCCATTTTTGACTTGGCCCAGTAGACGAGGCAGGTTGAGCACCAGCAGATGCAGTCCCCAGGTTGGACTGCCCAGTGGCCGCAGAGGAAGTCTGGGCGGAAGAGATAGCGCTAGGGGCGCCGGCTTGGCCAGCTGCAGCGTAATGACCGTCGCTAGAAGGAAATCCAGAAACTGAGACAAGTTGAGCAACTAGAGCTTCAGGGTATGACGGTAGAGACGACGAACCTGATGAAGTCTGACGGTCTGCCTGGTGGCGACCAAACTGCTGCTGTTGGAATTGTGCCGTTAAACTAGGGGAGCGCTGGCGTGCAACACTGCCATCATGTGGCTGAAGACCGGGGCTGAGCGGCTTCGGGCTTTCCGTCATGCCGCTTTGCGCATACATAGAGTTCGGGCCACTCGAAGGTATGGAGGATATATTTGCGTTCGCGGCGTGTGGCGCATTCGAACCGCGCTCCACGTTCGGCGGGTATAGTCGCCCCGTAGAGGTACCTAGAGGGTATGTTCGTAAGTGATGCAAAGATTCTTGGGGTACAGCTTTTTTACCTTGAACGTGTGGAGCCTTTATCCCAGACATGCTCAAGCGCCGACGCTCCTCTTCTGTCATATCGGCCTCATTGGGGTTTTCGTATACGACACCGGTCATACTGGAATCATCCACATCAAGATGACTGTAATCCTCTGTCTCGAAACCGAGGCTGCCTCGGCGACTAACACAACCACCAGGGCCCTTACTATGGCGTGCCAAGGCATCGCCGCGTGCAAACTTGCGGTCGCACTTGGGGCACACGTGTGGCTTCTCACCCGTGTGCAGCTTACCGTGGCGCTTCAGATCGTGCAAACGCCGAAAGCGCATCTGGCAAGTCGCACAAACGAAAGGCTTCTCTTGGCTATGCGTCAACAAGTGACTCTTAAGGTTGTGGTGACGCGTAAACTCGGTTTCGCAATAGGGGCACTTGTGCTTCTTCGAATTTGGCGATTTGGGGCCACCTGGCTGATTGGGCGTCATTGGCATGCTCATAGTGCGTGGAGGGGCGGGCATTGCAGCTGATGGGGGTACCATGCCAGGATACGACAGAGACGTAGGATTTGACTTGTCCTCCATCTGGGCCTGAGGCTGCGGCGCATACCCTGCTCGGTCCCCTCGTCCATCAATGTCCATAGGTCCTGGACTGGCAGTTACATGGGCTGCGTTGTTGCCCAGAGCAGGCATATTTGCAGCCTGCTCGGAGGCAACATCGCCCCTTTGTTCCATGTGCTCTACATGATCTACATGCTCTACATGCTCAGGGTGCTCCGCATGCTCTGCGTGTCCCATATGTTCTGTAGGCTCCGCATGCATCATGTGTTCTGTGTGTTCTGTATGCTCCGTGTGCTCAGGATGCTCAGGATGTTCAGGATGCTCAGGATGCTCAGGATGTTCAGGATGCCCCATGTGCTCTGCGTGGTCTGTGTGATCTGCGTGTTCCGCAAGCTCTGTGTGCTCGTTGTGTTCGGTGTGTTCCGGAAGCGCCGTTTGCTCTATACGATCTGACTCTTCGGCTTGCTCCGCTTGAACCATGTCGCCTCCCCGTCTGAGGCGGAATCGCATCGGCACCTTGGTGATCGATTATCTGTTCGTCAGGGTGCGCATCATTCGTCACAGGCGCATCCTGGGGCCGGCTCATGGCAAGCGCGCTAGCAGACATGAGTTCAGATTGCACCCTGAATGCTGGGTTTTCGCTGTCACCCGAGACCTGTTGTCTGTATTCCTCCTGCCGTCTTCGTTTCTCGTCTTCGAGGGCGGCAGCACCGGTCAAAGGGGCTGGAGAGTGTCTCGAGGGCAGACCACCAATCAGCCTAGCAGCTTTGGATGGCGACAGGTCCGAACCAAGGTGAGCGGTGAAAACAGACGAGGGCGACGTGGGTGTGGTTTCCCGAGCGCGCTTCAAAGAAGCTGTCGCGCGAGTCGCGTCAGCCTGCAGCGACTCAACGGAAAAAGGATCGTGTTGGATGGCGGGTTCGGAGATGGTAGAAGCAGGAAGCGGCGGTGCTTCGGTCGCGACTGGACCCTTCTCCGACGCCATATGAACTTGGAAGGGGTTTGAAAGGCAGGCCAGAAAGAGGCGATTGAGATCCTACAATTAAATCGCCAGCGACGACTTCACAAAGTCCTGTTCAATGGTCGGGCGCATCAACGAAGCATCGTCGAACCCGGATAAGACAAGGCTGGAAGCGTGTGGCTGAAGACCGTGGCTTTGTAAATGAGGTTGATGGTGGACAGAAGCGTGGTGTGCCACGTCCAAAGTAGAGACTGGTGGATTGTTTCAGGAAGAAAACTGGTGGAAAAGGAGGGCAATGAGTAGGGAAGGCCTTGGATGCAGTGGCGATCGAGTTAATGCAGTCGAAAGACAGTCTAGAGTGAGGAAAACAACCAGTATCTAATCAGTGTTGCCTTCGACGACCATGGGTGGTGAATGACGAGAGCGACGGGAACTGAGCCGCAGAAGGAACAGAGTGTGGTTGAGCAGGAGAAAAGAGCTTGGGGTGGGAAAGACAGGTGTGGTGGTGCAACGCAGAGGCGAAGGGCCCTCTTTTTTCCCTCCCTCTGCCCTCCAAGCTGGGTGGTGCTGGGGTCCGTCCTCTGCTTTGGGTCAGGTCGAGCAAGCAGCGTCAGACTGGCAAGACTAAGACTGGCGGGAGGGTCTGACGGGTCCCAGTATTCCCAGGATGTGAGATGGGGAACATGAACCAGGAGGAGCCCAGTTGAGGCGAAGGCCGGCCGCTTCGTGGCGTTCACTGCTTTTTTTTTTTATCTGTCCCCTGATGTCCTGTCCTGGTGCCGAACATGTACTTTCCAATACCCAGGTTACCTACATGTAGGTATGTATCAAATTGAACTGAGTTGATTTATCAGCATCGATGAACGTCTTTCTGGTTGTCATCGACCCGAAATTGGTAAGTCTTCATGAGTGTGAAGCTCTATATGTATACCCGCACAGGCCAAGTACAGCCGTCAGTTTAATCCAGCATGCTGCGACATAAGTCCATTAATCCATCAGTACGTATTCAATGTCGAGAGCGTTTGCCAAGTAAAATGATGTCCTGCCAAACTTTGGCAACGAAAGTGGATTGATCAGTTCAATAGCGCGTGGCGTAGCTCCCTCCTCCTCGCTGCAGGCAGGCTGCTGCGAAATAAAAGGTACTTTACGACCCGTTACACACCCCTCCGGATGGGTGCAAGCAAGAATTGCATCGACAAGGGTTGCCGAGGTACTTGCTTGCACTTACCACCCCTACGCGGCTCCAGGAGACGGCTTGAATTGTCAAGGACGAGGTCTTCTCTCTATGTAGGCTCGCTCTCCGTTTGTAGGGCTGTATCTGTAGGGACGGACAAGAACTGTCACCATGGTCGGTGGTGGTGGCCGGCCGGCGCAAGCGACGAGTTGCGCTTACTTGCATCGGGAGACCCGTGCAGCAAGTAGCAGCTAGCAGCTGCCAGCCTCGATATGGTGAATGCGTTCGAGACTGCGCCAAGTGTTGGGACGAGGTGTTGGCCACAACTTTTGGCCGTTGGTGTTGTTGGTGTTGATCGCAATCATAGATACTGTCGAGGCCGATGGCTTGATGAACAATCGCTATCCACGAGTTTACTCGCTGACAATGCATGAATTCCACAGCCTAATAAGAGCAGTGAGTTCATCAAACCAGCGTTGACGTACAAGGTTGGCTGAGGTGAGAAGATCGGCGGCACCTCCTGCAGAAGCTAATCGCAACTGCCCAGCAACCAGCAGCAGATGGTGCAGATGTACAAGGTATGACTACACGGTGGGCCATCCGAGCAAGAGGAGAGCTGAGGCGGGGAGTAGTTGTGATGTAGTTATTGCCATATGTAGGTTATACTTCTTCTCAGAACTTGTCAAGTGATGAAACCAAGCAGCCCAGCCAAGAGTAATGTGACGTTCACCGTAGAAGTTACATCGTGGTAGCCGAGTGGCCTTGTAGCAGCTAGGGAGGGTCGACTCTGCTGTAAGTTGAGAAGATGGAAGTGGCTGATGCCCATCGCCAATAACATCTTCAAGGTTGGTTGGCTTGTGGGTGGTAGCCCTGGGCTTAAGCCGTGGCTGGTGACAGAGTAGCCTTGTGGCTTCTGTGCAAACACAGACCGACATGGAGAGTTACGATGTTACCTACCTTTGGTTCGGAAAGGTAGCTGTACCTCTTGCCACCTACATACCTACCTATGTACTGACTGCCGTCATGTTAGGGCAGCTCGGCAGCAAATCACGTCGATTTTGGGGTAGGTCGTTTGAATCGCCGCATATGTACATAGTAGTACGTGCTGACAAAGCCCACTTCCGGGTGACGGAAGCTAGACAGGAACAGTGCCATGGTATGAGGGCAGAGGGAGTGGTGATGATGCCCAAGAGACTCAACCACACAAATGCGCATCGTGATACGAGCGAGCATAAGTACATACAGTGAGTGCTGCGAGTAGGCAATCAAGCGAGTAACATATCCAAACACAGCACTGTTGACCCTAGCCAATCAAAAGCACCGTTGGGTTTCCGTAACCTATGCTGATAACTAAGGCAGCCTCCCCGCTGACGTAGATACGCCCGCTCCAGTACCTAGTCAGTGCGGTCATGCCATTGCAGGCTGCTCAATCGCGTCCAGGTAGGGAAGAAAACCTCTGTCGCTTCTGTCTCTTCAGGTATTGGACCGGAGCAGAGGCGAGGTTTCTTTTTCCTCAAGCCACAATAGGACCATGCGCTCCCGACGAAGATGCTCATGCTCGATGAGGTCGTCGGGTAATAGTGTGCTATGTGTCGTCCCGCGCCATCTCGATCTGTTTGTTTTTCTCGTATGTAAAATAAAAAATAAAAAAAAAAATAAAAAAACACCCGCCATGTGCCGAATGCAGGCCCCAGGATCCATCCAATGCTGGGAAGGGGGAGGGGCCATGACCGTCCAGGAGCCGTAGTGCCGCCGGCGTCTCCTTCCAGCACCTCCCAATCCGTCCAGAGTCTTTCCTTAGTTCTGACTATGGACCCCAACAAGGCAGGTTGCTCCGCATCGAGTTCTGCATCGGGATTATGTATCTACTAATACGCACGAGGAAGTAAAGCCGCTTTTGCACCAGCCACCGTTATTTATCTGGTAGGCGGCCTCGTCGCCAACTGCACTGCCGAAGAAGGTCGGTCGGTCGGTCGGTCCTGCATACTAACTGTCAGGTTGGTGACATGGCTGTTATGAGTTCTCTAAAGTGTGCAGAAATCCCAGCAGACGTTACCGCCTGACTCGCAGATGAATGGGCCATATCGAGACTCCAGTTGCATGTTTACTGCATGTTCATTCGCTATTGAGATGGCCCGGTTCAGCTCAAGAGAAAAGATACTATGTAGGTATGCCGGCCAGGTCTCATTGTGCCACACACAAGGCCGGAGGCTCAGCTCCCTGCCCAATGCCGAGCCACACTGCCCTGAGGATAGTGCATCATACCTGCATCTGGATCTTGCTGGGGCCGACTGGCTACATCAGAAGGTAGTTAGGCAGATGGGTTTGTGTTTGAGGCAAGTACGGATAGTTTGTGTTTTACTTGCCTGCCAGCAAAGACTATGTACTACATGTAGATACGTAGTAAATGGGGTTTATGGCCTAGTTTGCGACCTTCACCTGTCCGCCGTCGTCATGGCGGGTTAAATGCCCGATCCCATCTCTATCTATAGGTCTGTCATTGCCGCTGTACCCGGAACCAACAGTCAGCGCTCATCCGCAAGGCCCGCTTCTACATTGGTTTGGGTACACCTGGGATCACTGTCTTTGCCGGCTGGGCGTACAGCCGAGTGTCATCAGCAACTTTGCTTCGAATACGGAATGCATGACGATGGCGTTATGAGCCCAGCCAAGCAAGGCACAGCCACGGGTATCTGTGCTACCAGCCTTGAGGCTGATGATTTTGTCATGACCACACGCCCATGATCACGGGTTGGGGGCCGTTCTTTTTAGACTCCTAAGACTTCTACCGTAAGGTGGTCACAAAATTCGATAGATGCGGTGTACCTAACGGCATGTGTACATGTGGCTTGAGAAAGACACTGGCAGAGTTATGTCTTCTTGCTGCAGTAGGCTGACGAGTGATGACCCAAGTAAGTCACATTTGCATCTCTTGAGCGCTGGGGATAGCTACTAGAATCATATGAAGTTGTAATTTTTAATATATGGCATTCTCCTCTTTCTCCTTATGTCGTCGTGCTGGATAAGTATAGTCTTTTCTGCTTCTCCCAAAACATAAGAGTCCATAAGAATCGCAGCACAGGTGCAAAGGAGTGGCTACTAATGACAAGCTTCCGTTGTGGGCTGTAGTATAAAACACCTATTGTCTTGTGAAAACAAGAAGCTCATGGGAATAAAGTTATGAGATCACCTATTCGTTCTTTTCTGTTATACAGGCTGGCTTGGTCTTCCGACTCGATCACTTCCACATACACATCGTTGTAGGGAAATTAGGAGCAGTAGGCGCAGCAGTTCGGATTCTGAACTACTTAAAGTTGAAAAGGGGCTATGGGTCCCAGCTCCTCGTGCTTCAGTTTCCTCAGAATGAGTACGACCAGTGCGCATGGAAGATGACTTCTAGCGGCCGAGCTCCTCTTCTCCCAAAGATGCTGTTAGAATGTTTAGGTCCTTCATCGCTCCGCGGCTTCAGCGCGGCGTATAGACTGACTCCATTGCACTCCATCCAGGTCTACTTAGCATCGATAGCCGTCTTGTACCTCTGTATCCATGACCTATTTGTGTGCCCATCTGCTTTCATGCTGTCCCCCCTCTAGAGATCAAGAGAGTCGCAATGACAATGGGCGTTGCGGTAACGGAGGCACAAGATCACATCTAAATTTACTCATATATCTTAATCAAAACCGAACAATATATTCTTTGGGCAGTGTATCCATTATCGCTTTTCAGAAGCTTGCTAGAGACTATAGACTTTGCCACCTCAGAGCCCGGATTCTTGGCTATGAAAGGTGTTGTGTTACTTGCTGTTTTCCAACTCACCACCGAACATACCCCTCGTATCAATGTGCCCATATTCACGATTTACCCAAGGGAGTTAGTTGATAGCAGCTCAACACCCAAGAGCGACATATCTAACATATATATGTTACGCTTAAGAAATGCTGGCATTATTATGCGTACATCTGCAATCTGCTAGAGTGTGAAGCACATAGGCTCCTTGAGGATATACATTATATACCAGCCTCCTGACAGGCAGTAGTGAGTTTTACCAGGCTTTCTAGAATAACGCATCTTCAGGTAACTTTCTGTCAGACCCCTGGCCCAGGATCATGAAAGTCGCCTAGATGAGCCTAACCATCAGAAGACACGTCTTCGTCACGAGAATAATTGATATATTCTAAAAGTATCCTATATATGCATGTAGTTGTACACCTCCTGACTTCGATCTGTAAGTGCCGAGGCCGGCTTATTCTCATAAAAGGAGGATGCAGGACGGAGCTATGGTGATACGGACTAGCAGCCTCATCTGGGCATGATCTGACCATGATACCAACTATATCAGCTGTTTGGGTTTCATGAGTTAGGTAACCCATATGATTCAACAGGCATCGAATTACTTCACCACCTGGTGCACGCTAGGGTTTTGACAAAGATGTTTGAACCTGGCCTACTCATCTCCACCAGACTTTGAGCTATGCAGCCTCAAGTTGGGTGCTCGACCCCGAGAGCCCGCAATAGGCTCACTCTAAATTCTGGCCATAACATGCGAAGACGAGTAAAGCCATTGCTACTTAAGATATACATATGGAAAAGCACCCCATGCTAACAGGCGTGTGGCTATTCCATGTTTATTGAAATAGGTCAGGCCACGTTTAGCACATGACTAAACGATCGGTGTTATTTTGTTATACTATCCACCCAACGTACCACATTCGGCATTTCCTATAAAGACATTAATCAAATACCAAGCGAGAGCTCAAGGAATATAGTATACAACTAATACGGTATTCTCCGGTTTGTGTGCGTCAACTCACCACTTCGATAATATCAGGGAAAGGTGATAAAAAAGTACTGAGACGTGCGAATCCGTCATGGGACATGCCACCCATCTTCAAATCACTGAAAGATTCTGCAGCCCTACATAACAGACCAGCGGCTAGTCAATCCCTATAAGGGGTAAAACATGCTCGCGGCGTGCTTGGGTGTCACTGGATTGGCCTCCGTTGTTTCTTAGCTTGGGCAAGCCGCTCAAAAGGTTGGATGTAGGCAGCATAAGGCTGGAGGCGACAATATATGGCAATAAAAAGCCCAGGTAGCCGTCAAAAGGACACCCACCCAGAAATCAGGTATAGTTACCAAGAACGGGGCACTTACCCGGTTACTGATATTACAGTTACGCCCGGACGGGAGCATTCTACCTAATTATCGGCCTGTAGACTCGGAGCAGGACTATGTACGATAGCCTCAAGAACAGACTTGCCAGTTGAAGCACTTAAGGTATGTTATGAAACCGTCACAAACCCCGGTCTGTTCATAATCTGGCTCTAGGAACGAACCCTATAATTCAAGGTAGGCTGTCAATCGAACATCAAGTGCAGGCAGGTATTAGAACTACCGAGGACGAGGACGATCTCGACCAGACAACTGCTCTAGACCCGGGAGCATTGCGCAGAGTGGACGGAGCGGTAAGGTCGAATTCTTAAGCCAAGGCCGGGCCAGTTGACGTGCTGAAGCGCGGCATCCGGCATCTCCAGATGTGTTGTTGAGTCGCACGCATGGATTTCCCGAACTGAACGAGATGGTCGATAGCTATCGTGTGCGCACGAGACACAACGCCCTAGCAACGGTTGACCGGAATCGAAGAAACTAAGCCTCAAAACAGACCGCCAGTAGTTGAACCACGAGACTGTGTGTGTGTGTGTGTGGTGGATATTGTAGCACGTCTGCTTGAACAACACAACATCGGGCTTAATGCATTCATCTTCGATGCTGCGCAGTGTGGAGCCTGGAAATCTGCCTTGATGGCGCATGAAAGTCGAGACGGGGAGCGAACCAAGTTTTGACCAGGAGTTCTCCGCAGCACCGTAACATATAACGGTCGGCGATCAGCGATGTCAAACTACCCAGGCTAGAAGCACGGGGCGGTGACTGCCCATATATATATGTTGCTTCATTGCAAAGAGCGCCGGTCATGCTTCCAAGGCAACAACACGAACTTAACAAACGGACGAGGATGGCGATAAAATGAAGCTGACGTTGCCTGTCCCGGATCGACTGAGGACTGACTATATCTTCGTAGGTGTGTGGCCTCACTCTCACCACAATGGGATCATGTCAGCTGTGGAGAACAATTCGAAACATCGACGCTACCGGTCGAGCCAAGCAAGGCACGCAAGCAAGAAAGTGGAAGCGCGGAAATATGTAATTGCATGCCTGGCACGAACATGCATGTCCCTGTGTCCCCCGGAGGAACCATTGCTACAGAATATAAAATACTTCCAACCATGGCATCCACAAGTTGCTGGCGGCTGGAACGGAAGATGGATGATGCCATATCACCGTAGGAATGAAGCTAATACTAACAATTCCAGCCTAGAAACAACCAATACCAATTGGACCGTGCTACAGTGAAAAGGGGTAATGATGCACCGGATGCCAAGATGCCTGCCGTTACTTTTAGCTGCGGCCAAGCAGATCTGGATGTCGGATGCCAAGGCCCAAATCATGGTACATAACTTTGGGGCGTGGGTCGGGCTTCTTCTAAACTTGGAGCCATCGCCTGTTCTATATGTAGTTGGCATGGGTGATAGTACGGAATCTAAAGTTGCTTCGCTTGTCCGTATATGAGAGGTGAGTGAACTACCGATTGGCTAGAGCGCGCGCCAGAAGCGCCCACGACGATAGTTGTTTGCAGCCGGCTCACCGGCTTGGTCACAATTTGGTTTGCTGTAGAAAAATGCGAGCGAGCGCTCGGAATGATGTCGGCCGCTTGTTGCGATGGCTTTTCGCGATTGAAATGAATTGAGTTGCATAGCTACTTAGTTACCGTGGGCGAAGGATTTAATGTTATGTATGCTGTGCCTCGTCGATCTCCCGACATAAAAACGATTGAATGTTTTTCTCTGCGTCGACGATTTCCCAGCAGAGAAAGGATTGCCGATCGCATCGCAGCGATGGAGGCACAGGTGACAGGAGGCACGGGGATAGACTGGACCAGAGCTGGACGGGGCTGCAGTCCACTGAACAAGGTGATGGCCCTCTCCTCTTGAATCCGATCAGGGTGGATGGTGTGCGTGGACGGGTAATTATTCGAAATGAAATGAGTAATTTCGCCTGTCAGTAGCAGTTTCCCCTTTGGACCAGACCGCAACCGATGGCGCCCCGTTTCTGGACGCCCAAGCCCCAATCTGCTGGTGGGCTAAAGACGGTTGCTGTTCCTGCAGTAGCGCGCTATGCCATGCCATGCCCTGCCCTCCCCATGCTTCCATGCCATGCCGCGCATCCTGCATGCCAATGTTAGTAATATCGACACACCCCAAACAACATGCGTTCCTGACCCTACGCACCCTCCCTTGGACACGGGAGAAGGACGGGCTGTTGCTTTGCAATGCCCAATCTCCTGCAACAAGAGCGGTGGTTGGGGTTGGAAGCCCGGTGTAACGCAAGGGTAGCAGCAACTAATAACAACCTCACAATCAAAATCCGTGAATGCCCATGCCCCCTGGCCAGCATGTATCTGAATCCGTAGCACTGCAATATGAGCCCACCTCCAATCCCCGGGGCCAGATGAGAGAGATGCATGCGCACTGGCCTTGGCCTCCATCCGACGGAGCCTTTTAGTCTGGTTAGTGGTCGCTAGGAGGAGAAGAACGGGCATCGGTTGGTCGAAGCAAGGGTTAGCAGCAGGTCCAGGCACTGCTGCTCTCCATCTCCAGGTACTGCTCCAGATAGTGCAAGGTTACTGGGTTAGTTAGCCCAGACATCTCCCACCTGCGCACGCTTGTCCACATAGAGAGAGACTACTAGACTATGTTGCCAGCCGACTCTCCCACCTCCTCTCCCTTCCTCTTCCCTCACGCTCGTTTCGACCTTATTCGCAGTATCGCGCGCGTCGCTCTTCATCCAGCCAACTGAGAGTCTCTTGACCTCTACCACATTCTTTTGGAAATCCAACTTACGCAGTCACTCGTTCTACCGCAGAATAAGCAGCCGAATCAACAAACAACTATTCTAAAGTCTAATCCCGCAAACCCAGTCGGTATAGTCTAGGTGAGTTTACAGAAAGGCACAGCGTAGCCTACCTACCTACCTATACTGCTCCTTCCTTCCTACCAGGCCTCATATCATGAACAACAACGGCCTTTCTCATGAATGCTTTGTTCTTTATCGAACCCCTTCAAAGATCAACCATGCGGCCCGCCACCATTGTTACGATGGATCAACTAACCGTGCCAGCAGAATCAAGCGACCTACACGACATTACAATAATTCGTCTCCTCGACTGTATCATCTCAGCTTTGCCATTCGCAAAGTCGCAAATACAGTCGCCATGAAGACCACCATTATCAATCTCGCCCTCGCGGCGACCCTGGCTTCCGCTCAGCCTCACAACCATGGCCACGGCCGCTTCCACCATAAGAGGGGCGGCGCATCCCCGGTCGAGAACGTTGAGAAGCGTGGCGACGTCGTTACCACGGTCGTAGCCGCCACCGAGACTGCTTATGTCATGGGCAGCAAGGTAGTCACCCCGAGGAGGCCAAGGCTGGCATTGACAAGGGTCTCTTCATTGTTGTCGGAGAGAGCACCCCTACTTTCACCCCTCCTCCCGCCTCGCCCACGCCTACGACGGAGAAGAAGATCATGGCCCAGTTCTTCCAGAAGCCAGAACCCTCCACCACCTCTACTCCCACTCCCACTCCCGAGCCCACCCCGACTTCCTCGACCCCACCACCGCCTGCCAAGTCTAGCAGCAGCAGCAGCGGCGGCTTCTCGGGCTCGGGTGGCAGTGGTCTGCATGCGGACTTCCCTGACGGAGAGCTTCCTTGCGAATGGGAGTCTCTGGCGAAGTACGGCGCCGTGTCCATCCCTGGGCGGGAATCCAGGGATTCACTGCCGTTCAGAAGGTCCCAACTTTCCAGGTTGGCGTGAAGATCGCCAACATCATTACCGCCATCAAGGGCGAGGGCTGCGAGAACGATTCCTTCTGCTCTTACGCCTGCCCCGCTGGATACGTCAAGACACAGTGGCCCGTGGAGCAGGGTGCTACTGGCCAATCCGTCGGCGGTCTTCACTGCCTCAACGGAAAACTGCACCTAACACAACCCGATAAGAAGACTCTGTGCGAGGAGAATGCTGCATCCCTCACGATCAAGAACAGCCTCAACGAGGGAGTTGCCACGTGCCGTACAGACTACCCCGGAACCGAGAACATGATTGTCCCGGCTTGGGCTGGCGCGGGCTCAACCGCCTTGCTTGCCAACATCAAGTCCAGCGACTACTACACTTGGGAGGGCAAGGACACCACACTACAGTACTACATCAACCCCAAGGGTGTTGCTGTGGAGGATGCCTGCGTCTGGACTAGCGCCACCAACCCTGATTCTGCTGGCAACTGGGCGCCCACCAACCTTGGTGTTGGCCAGTCTCGCGATGGCCTCGTCTACTTGTCCATTTTCCCCAACACGCCCACCTCGTCTGCCAAGTTGGACTTCAACATCAAAATCACCGGAGATGTCACCGACAAGTGCACACTTGAGAATGGCAAGTACTACACAAACGGCAAGGAAACGCCGACTGGTTGCACCGTAAGTTCCCCGGGATCATCCGCTGAAATATATACGTGCTAACGAAAATATAGACGGCGTACAAGGAGGGCGCCAATGTTGTGGTTGAATACTACTAGAAGGATCTTCAGGAGATCATGGTGGCAATATATGGACGCCTTTCGCGTTACCTTTTCGGTTCTATATTTGACTTTTAATCAATATCTATTGACGTCTACCGCACGCGTCGACGCCACGTCACGAAGCCGGCTGTGATAGGAACGGCACGGCGGACCTGGTCAGTAATGCGGAGTAATGTCTATAGAAGAGGGCGGGAGTTGGCCCTCGGTATTGTATAAGGAGTTTGACGACGATAACGGTGGCCTCGATGCGATCTGGAAGCCGGGTGAGGAGAAAAGGAGATCATGAACTTGACGAGAGGAATGGTGGCTACCAGATGTGGACGGGGAAGAAGGCCAATATACACTGCAATCCGAGTCTGATTTCTTTTGTCGGTTGCGGCTGAGTGGGAGAGGGGTTGCGTTTGATCTATTTGTTTCGCAGATCAGGGCCTTTCGAAACTATTTGTTGTATATCTGCTGTTGAATAAGATGGATTTCACCCTGGCCTGGACAAGACCGACCCATTCTAGATGTACGTGTGTCTGTCTATGTGATGAACTATGTGCGACCAAGGTTGGTTGGTACTGAGGCAAGCCATTGATTGCACTGTGTCGACTCACCTATGAACCTACCTCCTGGACGTTTTGTGTTACTTACAGGTTACATGGATGCAGGCAAGGTAATATTCGATTGACAGGTGACTTGGATCGCGGCGGTACGAGTGCGACTGCGAAGAATTTCCAGCCAACCAGTCAACCTTATGTGGCTATGGATTCGTGAAATGCATTTGTTATTACCCAATTTTCCCTTAACCGTCTTGCCTTGTTGGGTTCCCTGCTGCATCTGCATTGCATCGGCATGGATCGATTTTTCACGCCTCCGTTCGACTTGAAGCTGCACCTCGGTCTCGGCAGTCTGGCAGCCAGTCCAGCGGGTGATGAAGAGAGCAGAAGCAAAGGACGATCAAGTACTCTGGCCGGACTTGGCCGTGGGTTGAAGAAAAGTCACGGAGGGGTTTTATCTGCAGAAAATTTTCTCCGGCGTTGGAACCTTCAGGCCAGCCAAACCAACATAATAATAAGGTTGCTTGGACCTTTTCAGAGGACTTCTGATTCCTGAAGGGCTTCCTTCAACCGAAGCTACCCCATCATCTCCAGACCTCATCCCCATTGGCATTTGTCCGCACCTTGTATTGACAGCTTCCCAGCTTCCCCCGGTAGGCGCCGCGCCACTTTGGTTTAGGCTTGCAGATCGAGCGAACTACTGTGCCAAAAGCAACGTCTCTCCCGACCCCAAGTGCTGGATCATACCGGCACGTGAGATCCTTTCACGTCATTGTCAAATTAATCCTCTGCACTTAGTCTACCCCGCCAGCGCTAAGCCTCCCCAGATCTCCCCAGCTATACCCAGCTGTCTGTCCCCTTGGCGTTTGTATAAGACACAACGGGTTTGGCTGGTTTAACTGTTGGTGAGTGGCGCAGACGAGCAAAAAAAGCAAGCGTCGACTGCCGGTCTCCTTCTTGTCTTGTCTTGTCGTCGTCGTCTCCTTTTTCATCGGCTGCTTTTAGGCCAGCGCACCACGCGCATCTCTTTCGCTTTGCGGCCCCTTTGCACTTTCACCTATCCCTTCTCGTTGTGACAAGTAAAAGTCGTCATGTCTCTGAACCGAATCGCATCTCTCGAGACCTTCCTCAGCGTCTCGGCCGACGATGACCGACCGGTGCGGCCCCGGCCCCGCCGCGACTCCGCCTCGTCTTACGCGGCGTCGCTGAGGGCCAGGAAGCTTAGCTTCAACCCATTGCCGGAAGCGTGGGACCCGGCGTTCGTCCACGACGATGACATACCGAACCCAGCCGTTGGCGCTTTCGAGGTGCCACAGTGGAGGCGCATATGTAAGTAAGCACTTTATATATATATCACCCTGCCGTGATGTAGTACAAACTTGCGGGCTGACATTTCAATGTTTCAGTGCAGGTGGCTGTAACAGTGGTATACTGCCTCTTTGCGGCCGGTGTCGTTTTCGGCTACGCTGCCTTGAAACCAGTGTTGAAGCGTGAAGGTGCGTACCATGATGTGTGCGACGGCGTAGACACTTGTGTTGAGATTCGCCTAAACCTTATGTTCACGACGGCCGCCGTGGCCACCAACGTGGCTGCACTGCCCGTTGGGGCTATTCTGGACCATTTCGGCCCCAGAGTAAGTGGCTGTCTCGGGGCCATATTCCTGGCTCTAGGTGCTGTGGTCATGTCTTTTGCAAAGACGTTGCCCTTTGACGGGTTTTTGCTGGGCTACCTGCTCTTGGCCCTTGGCGGCCCCTTCACCTATATATCTTCATTCCAGCTGTCCAATGCCTTCCCGCGCCACTCGGGCTTCATCCTCGCGCTCCTCACTGGCGCCTTTGATGCTTCTAGTGCCTTATTTCTCGTATACCGCATCATCTTTGAGAAGACTGGCGGTTCGTTTGGCCATGACAAGTTCTTCCTGGCCTACCTGGTCGTACCTGTTGTGATTGTCATTCTGCAGTTCACCATACTGCCTGCGCAGTCTTACAAGACGGTGGGTGAGATGATCGAGGACATCGAGGGTCCTGATCCCGAGGAGCCATATGTCACAGAAGAGATTGCCATAGACGATCAGGTAGACGAGGAGACGGCGCTTCTCCGCCAAGAGCATCGCGAGCACCGCGAGGTCGTGGTCCACGAAATCGAAGAGCTCCTGGGTTCGATACCGCAAGCCGACAAGCAGGCCCACCGCGAGGGGGTCAAGAACGAGCGCAGCGGCGTCTGGGGCGTCATGCACGGCGCCAGCGCCTGGTCCCAGATCTGGTCGCTCTGGTTCTGGCTCATCTGCCTGTTCACCGTGGTGCAGATGACGCGCATCAACTACTTTGTCGCGACGATCCGCCCCCAGTACGAGGCCATCTTCCACTCGCGCCCCAAGGCCGTCGAGATCAACAACTTCTTCGACTTCGCCCTGCCGCTCGGCGGCATCATCTCCATCCCCTTCATCGGCGGCATCCTCGACCACACCCGCACCGTCACCGTCCTCGCCACGCTCATCGCCGTCGCCACCACCATCGGCGTCCTCGGCGTTTTGCCCTACGCCTGGGCCGCCTACGCCAACATCCTGCTCTTCGTCCTCTACCGCCCCTTTTACTACACGGCCGTCTCCGACTACAGCGCCAAGGTCTTCGGCTTCCGCACCTTCGGCACCGTCTACGGCACCATCATCTGCCTCTCGGGCCTCTTCAACTTTGTCCAGAGCGGCCTGGACTTCCTCTTCCACGAGACCTTCCATGGCGATCCCGTGCCCGTCAACGTGATGCTCCTGATTTTGGGGTTCGTCATCGGGGTCGCCCTCGTCGGCTTCGTCGGATGGAAGGCTAGGGTGATGAGGAAGAAGGCTCTGGCGGCCGGGGAGAGAATGGGCAGGGAATGAAATAGGATTTTTATTTTATCTAGCAGGTCATTTAGCAATCAATAGCTCGGTAGGATAAAAGCTGACTGCTGGGTTTCTGGGTAACACGGGGGTGGTTACATAATAACTCGAAAGCATGACATACAAAACGTTTACAATACGACCTTTCATCTCATCTAATTTATTTTGATCTTTCATTTAGTAAACTTCCGAGCCATAAACCTGGCTCACCTTACCAACTTCTATGGTCCGTACTGTTTTGCAACTTCCAAAGTGCCCCGCAGTATCTTCCCTCCCAGACGAAGACTGGCAATAAGGGCTGGCACCTTGCAAAACCGCCTTCCGAATAAAGTAATTAGAAACGGCCCAGCCATGCAATAGTTACATGCACAATACTAATACTGATCGCACGCTACTATTCCAAGGCCTGCACCACCATATTCCAACTACTGAACGCTTTGGATTTTCCGCCACCGAAGGAAACCAGCGCTTACCATCACGGTCCGCTGCAGACTACATCTCCATGGGCACACCCATAGCCTCCTCCCGCAGTTTGCGCGCATTGTCGTCGTGGAGCTCGGCCTCCTCCTTGAGGCGCTGCTCGACCTCGTCGCGGATGGGGCCGAGGTCGGGCGGGATGACCTGGTACTGGACCGAGGGGGCGTGGCTGACGAAGCGGAGCTGCTCGGTGACGTGCTGGACGATGTCCTGGAGCTTCTTCTGGGGGTTGCGGTTCTGGCGCGGCTCGCCGAGGATCTGCTCGATGGTGGGCAGCAGCGTCTCGTGGCGGAAGCGCTCGCGCCAGGGCGTATGCTCGGGGATCTGGGTCGGGATGTTCTTGTGCTGGCCGATGGCGACGGCCGTCTCGTAGGCCCAGGCGCGCGCCACGTTGCGCGGCGTGTAGCCGCCGCCGCCGAACATGATGAGCGGGATGCCGAGCTTCTTGCAGTACTCGACGCACGACGAGTGGCCCTCGACCAACAGGTTGAACTTGCCCAGGCGGTCGCCCGCCAGCGAGTCGGCGCCGCACTGGAGGGCGATGGCGCTGGGCCGGAACTTCTCTACACACCTAGAGATGACGTTCTCGAAGAGCCAGGCGTACTGCTCATCCGTAATGCCGTCGTTGAGAGGAACGTTGAGGGCATGGTGTGCTCCGGGATTGTGCTCGCTCTTAGGACCGTTATCGTCTAGGGCACCCGTGCCGGGGAAAAAAGTGTTTGGGTCGTACTTGTGAAAGGATACTGTCATGACCCTGTCGGTGGAAAGAAAAGCTTCTTCGACACCATCGCCGTGATGGACGTCTATGTCGATGTATAGGACACGAGGGTAAACGCGCAAGAGCTGCAGAATGGCAAGGACAATGTCATTGATATAACAGAAACCCGAAGCCTCGGATTTTTTGGCGTGGTGTAGACCACCCCCAGGCAATGGCGATATCCGCTTGCTTGGAACATATCTTCCTCGCCGCATCAAGCGAGGAACCGGCTGACATGGAGCAGTAGTCGTACAGGCCTTCAAACAGCGGGCAATCACTACCTCCCAAGTTGAACTTGAGATCCGGGTGCATGTTATCCACGTCCAGGGGTGTAGGCTGAGGGGCTACGGTCGCCAGGAAGTCGACATAATCTTTGGTGTGAAAGTTGGTCAGCTCCTCGTACGTGGCAGTCCGTGCCGTGTAATTGTCCATGGCAAAGTTCATGCCATAGGAGGTGACGAGACTCTTGGTCAAGGTAAGACGCCAGGGCTTCATGGGATGTGTCTGACCGAAGTGGTGCCTCTCCATATTGGGGTTGTAATGGAAGGTGACATTGTAGCCTTTTGGTTTTGTGATGCCATACTCATGGGCCATCCGCTTCACCTTGTTAAAGTAGTGGGCATTTTCAAACTCGCCCGGGCGGTCCAGGGTATGTTAGGTGTTTCCACGATGGGCTCATCAGCGTCAATATTGTGCGGCAGATAATTAGGCTTAGGCACGCGGAACCTGTATGGTGATGCGGGATCCGGCTCCATGGCGGGAGCTGCTGTCCCACTCACTCGGACCGGGGATCGAAGTGCGAGAGAGAGAGAGCGCCAAGGGATGTGCTAGCCAGCATGGAAAGCGAAAAGCAAGAGTCGATGGCTCGGCAAGGCCCCAAAGCCGTCGGACGATATACCAGGAAGATGTAGAGGAAAATTGCGATAGCAGCAGCGCCGCCACAGAGCACGGGATCCGGAGTTGGTGGTTGGTACACCCTCGGCTGGCGTACAAGGGTGGGTGGATGAGTTGGACCCAGTCTCTGAGCGTGCCAACAAAAAAGTGAGATTAGCGACGTGCCTGGTATATGATGTCCTGGTTGTACGTATCCGTATGGAATGCTGTAATCCGAAGAGCGGTCCGAGTCGCGATAATAGTGTGTGTATGGCTCTGTCTGGTTTCTTTAACGGAGGGTGCAAGCCAATGCTGTCTGCCCTTCATGAAATTGAAGAAAGCTACGCGCTACTGGCAGACCGGAGCAAGAAAGAGCAAGACCCTCCAAGTCCCAAGCTGTCCAACCCATGCAGGTCCACCCCACTAAAGCCAGCAGCAGCTGGAGGTCACTGCGCTTGCAGATTTCTGTACCTACTCCAGGTACATGTATGTAACACACTGTCTATCTGTAGGTACATCTAGTTGTAGCACGCAGCATTGGAAGTCAAACATTTCAATGATCTTCTCGGCCGTCTTGTTTCTCTTCGAACCCTTCCTTTCTTACTCCATGTCAATAGTCAATCCATCAAACTCCACTCTCGAATCGCATCTTCGCCGCCCCATCCTTCACTAAAAAAAAGTAAAGAGAACAGCACGGCTGATTGAGCAGACCAAACATCACACCACACACCGATTTACTCTTCATCTTTTTCCTGGTCCGCCCTTGTCACCTTACCACACCTTCGGCCCCAACACGGAACCATCCTTGCGGCAAATCATTAACCATCTATCTCTTTTTTCCCTTTCCTTCTCTCTTTTTCTGTCTCTCGCCTAATCCCTCTTGCGTCTGCTCGTCAACAAAATCCCGGGGGCCTGGAAGGTGAGCCATAACTGCTCATACATTGTCGTCTCGTTCTTTGCCTTGTTGCCTTCGTTTGGTCCACTGCCGTGTCCGCTTGCCTCCTATGCTATGCCATAGCATGCGCCCATGTAGATGTCTATGTGCATGTGCAGTACCCAGTCCGGCCATTGCACATTAACACCACACTCTACCTACATACATGATCGTACATATATACCTGCCTACCAGCCCTCTGTACTCGTGCCCGTCCATAATACTTCTCAGCTCGTCAAAAAGACTTTCGCGCATACCAGACGATATATATATATATCTAGTGCGAGAAACAAGCCGGACTCGCTTCCCATGCTCTCTGTTCTTGCTGCCCACAAGCCTATATATTGCTTTCAGCGACTCTGCCGAATAGGTCCAGGTTAACAGCAATGCCTAGAGACGACCTCTCGATCGACTTCGTCCACAAGATGGCCCCTTCGGTCGAGGCCCAAGACCCGGCCGTCATCCTCGACGACTGGGTCCACCGCACCTCCAACCTACACGAAGAAATCCGCTTCCTGCAGGACGAGATACAGGACAAGGACCGAGTCTACCACGATTGCGTCAAGAACATCGAGGAGAGCGACAACAAGATCCAGAAATTCATCCGCTCCCATTCCAGCGCCCAGCCGAACCCGCGCGAGGATTTCCTCCGCAGTACCATACGCGAGAACTATGTCAAGGCCGATAAACTGGCAAGCGAGAAGATCGCGCTCGCAAGCAAGCTGCAAAATTTGATGGACAAGCATCTGCGCCATCTCGACGGTCAAATCAAACTGTTATACGATCGCGGCGAGCTAGGCTTCACGGATCCCGACGAGGTGCCGTCGCTCCTGCGTCCGAGCGCGGCGAACCACAGCATTCCCAATACTAGATTCCCGTCCACCGCCGCCGCACAGCCATTAAACCCGAGTACAAATGGTGCCACGCCATCCGGGTCGCGCGCGCCGAATCCGCAGGTGCGGACGACTCAGTTGCAGGCGCATGGCTCAAGCTCAGCTCCAGCCACGCCTGCTGCAAGCATCATTCTTAGTAGGAAGGAGCGCGAGATGTCAGCTGGTCCGGGAAGCGGTGTTCCTAAGAGGGGACCCAGGACGAACAGCGTTCTCGGCAGCGCCCCTTCGGCGTCAAGCGGCTTGGCGCGGCACTCTTCGCTGGGGCCAGGGACACCCAAGGCCGGCACACCCGGTGCAGCGAGCAGAGCAGGCAGCACAGGACCCAAGGCGCACAAGGCAGGCATTCGGAAGGGGACACCCAGCGGCGCGGCAGGGCGTAAGAAGCCCGCCAATGCCAAATCGGGCCTCAACCGCGTTAAGCAGGCCGGGCGTTCTAAGGGATCGCCCACCTCGACGGCGGACAGCGAACTGTCCGATGCCGACTCGGTGCAGAGCTCGCGCGGCGCACCCTCTAGGCAGGCAGCGGCACGCCGGCCCCGCGTCGGCCACTACCTCGCATACGTCCCATAAGCGCTCAAAGCACGCGCCGCCGGACGCGGACGGAGACGAGGAGATGGCGGACCACGAGAGCGTCGATGAGGAGGCCAGCGGCGGCTCGGATGACGACGAGGACGACGAGGGCAAGAAGTATTGTCTTTGCCAGCACGTGTCGTACGGCGACATGGTGGCTTGTGACAACCCCGACTGCCCCTACGAATGGTTCCATTGGACCTGCGTCGGCCTCAAGAGTGAGCCCCAGGGACGCTGGTTCTGCCCGGAATGCACCGAGGCTTTGCGTAAGAAAGGAAAGTGACGTGCTATTTCAGCTTGGGCACAGCCGCGCCGTGGTAGCTAGGACCGACCCGTTGTGTATATACATCATGTATGAGTTATGAAGATCAAGATACCCGTAGCTGAGAATTATATTGCTTGCAAAATTGCTTCGAAATCAACGATACGTGCAGTAGTTAACGACCAATTTGAACAGTGCTAATCAGTCCAAAGAAAACTTTAAAGTCCTCGACAAGGCTCAACCGAATCAGCTTATTTTACTGGCATATTATTTTGAGCTGGCGGGTATGTCACGTGAGATAAACAGCAGGGTCTTGGGAATCTTTGTGTATGTAGGATATATGGCCTATTGCTATTACTACTCTCAGGTGGTTATCGTCTATCCCATTCGAAGAGTCACGCTGGAGCGGCTATCATCAGCTCAGCCTCCATAAGGAGAAATTGACGCCGCAAGCCTCTCCATGCCGTGACCCCTAGCTTGGAGCAACAGCTCATCCCTGGGCGCAGTGTGATTGCATGACTTCATTATTAAAATGCAAGTAACGGTCAAGAACAGGTGAGAAATGCGAGAAGCCCCAGAATGCTAGCCATCGAGCGTTTAATGCTCGAGCAGGCGCAAGCTACCCTGGACGACCACGTTCTCAAGAATGGATCCGGGAGGAATATCAATCGTCGAGCCTTCGGTTGCGACGATGATGACGGTACCTTTCAGGACAACACCACGGCCCAGGTTGACATTACCAGTAATGGTGAGGTGGTCGAGCTCGACAATCTTGGGGATCGAGGCGATACGCTTCTGGAAATCGGACACCTTCTTGAAATCACCACCAAGCTTAATCAGAGGAGCGTCGCCAAATCGGCTGGCGCTCATTTGCAGCTGGCCATGCTTCAGGGCGTACAGATCCGACTTCACGAGCATGAGATCGGAGCAAGTCTTGACGGGCAGGAAACGACGACGGGGAACGTTGACACCGTGGGCGTTCCGGAAATGACGGATGGCAGCGCCGACGGCGGTCTCGAGCTGAATAACTGAGATATCGGACTCGCCCTTCTTGTCGCCGGGGATGGTCTTGCCGTTGGGGATAATCTCCATCTCAAGCTCATCGTTCTCAACGACACGCTTAATGGCCTTGACATTCATCCAGATGTTGTTGGTGTTGAAGTACTTGAACTTCTTGATCGACTTGAACTCGTTAACGTGCTCCTTAGGAACCTGAGCAATTTCGAGCAGGCGGACCGAGCCTTCGTAGTCGATGATGGTACCACCCTTGACATCGGCCTTGGTCTTGTTGGTCAACTCCATGACGTACTCGGATTCGGACTCGATCATGTGCTGCAGAATGCGCAGATCAACGACGGCTCCCAGGTTGTCGACGTTGGACAGGAAGATGATCTCGATACCGCGCTCAATGAGCTTCTCGAGAACGCCCGAGTTGTAGAGGGACTCGAAGACGTCACCGTGGCCAGGAGGGTACCAGTCAGATACAGCAGAGTCGAAGCTCTTAGGGGCAGGCAGGAGCGAGTCCTTGAGGATTCTGGGGTACCGAGACTGGTTGAAGGTCATGATGTCGACATTGTGGCCCTCGTACTTCTTGATAATGGCAGCCGTATCATCGTTGGTGTTGAACGAGTTCATCAGGATGAAGGGAACATTGGTGTCGTAGGTTCGGTTCAGGTACTCGACCTGGCGGACGGAGAGATCCAAGAAGGACATGCCATCACGGACCTCGATAACGGACTTGGGGCCGACACAGCCCATGGAGGTACCCAGACCACCATTGAGCTTCAGGACGGCGAGCTTGTTCAGGAAGTTAACCGACTCGGAGTTCGCAAGATCCTCGTAGTCAACGACCTGGCCTTGGGCGGGGGGGGCGATGCGATCCCAGTCGCTACAAAAGCAAGCACATATTAGCAGCCGACTCTCACTTGGGTGCGGGGGCAGTCAAGGAGGGGTGGGCAGGGCAATTATACATACACAGCGTTGCCCTTGGATTTCTCGTTCAAGTAGCGGCGGAAAAGCGAGAAAAAGTTGTCCATCTCGGTCTCAAACAGCTTCTTCTCCTCGGGGTCTTTGACGGTCTCGGCAAGCTCCGTCAGGGAGTTGCGCATTTGCGCGGCGGCGATGTTGGTCGAGGCATTCTCGAAAGCCTTGCAACCAGTGTCAGTATCTCGGCGGGACATTTTCGGGGAAGTGACAGCGATGCTGAGTAGAGAAGCCACGAAGTGGAGATGAGGATGTGGTGTGGTCTGCGATGGGGGAAAGGGTTGAGGTTGTAACAAAACAACTGGTATTTTTGTGCCTGATTTAAGTGTGCTTTTATGGGCAATGCCGAAGGGGTTGAATGTGAATACAGCTAAAGCTGGGGTGTGAACAACAATGGGCTCGATGACCAGATGAATTATTATATGAGGAATGGTGTGAAGAAGCCGATTGTCCAATGTGAACAGTGAGCTGAGGCAGGGAAGAATCGATCGTGACGGGCTGCGAGCAAGAAGCAGGAGGTGCCCCATGTTGCCCTGGGGAACAAAGCAGCTGGGTCGTGCTGCCTGGATCGTCAAATTGTCCACCTCGAGGTAGCTGCCCCTTAGGCTCAGGCAGGAAGGGACTGAGGAGCTCGAGGGGAAGAACCGAATGCAATTGAACTGAACTTACCATGTGTGATCGAGTCTTGCCATGGTGACGGCCACCGGCCTCGTCGTTGGCGTTGCCGGGCTTCAGGTGCGAAGGCAGTGCACTTTTGATAGCCGAGGCCATGGTGATGAAGTAGTTCTCGAAAAGGGTATATAGACAGAAGTGATTCCCTGGTGAAGATGACCTCTAGAATATTTCAACAGTGAGTAAAGAGGAAGTCGACAGAGAGTGAGGAAGGTACGAACAGGCCCAGAGTCGAGCCCGCGCAAGTTTTTGGCTTTTTGTTGTACAAGACGACGTCGGTCAAGGCCAGACAGGGGTGCGAGAGATGGCGGGGTAGAAAAGAGGGCACACCCAAGCTTTAGGTTAGGTAGGATTATCCTGGCCGTTGCTCGTCGCGCTGCTGCTACCAGCTACCACCAGAGGGGACGACCTCTTATTAAAACAGGTTGACGTAATTTGCGGCAAACAACAAGCAACCCCCATGCAGGCCACGGAGACCACCAATCAACCATCGCACAAGCTGCTTGCTTGTCTTGTTCGATGTCCTGTATCGTCCTGTCTTGTCCTGCCCTGTTCCGAGCGTGTACGTACCACACACTCTCACAACGCATAAGGAGGGGGAAACGAGCGACACAGAAGAAAGACAGCACTTGCACTTGCAGCGATCACCCACCACGCCACCACCACCACCCATAATAAGAGGAGAAAGCATCCAATAGCTAGGCACTCACCTTATGAATCGTTCGACCAGAAGCACCCAGCTACCAAGTTGATGACGAAATAGTGAATTCGGTAATGCGGGATGATGGATGGAAGGAAACAGAATCAACATAAATGGACGACTGGGTGGCTAGGAGCTTCACTCAACTGGCCTCCAGCTGTCTTTAAGTACTCCAGCATCTACGGGTACTTGCCTCGATATCTACTTACACTTGATGGCAACAGCCATTGACGCATCCTGCTGAAACTTACATACCTCAAGTGCTATGTACGTACGGTCCGGTACCTTTCGTTTCGTGAGCAGTATGCCGTTGCTCCAGGAGACTATTGACACCTCATACTCCCTCATATTGATGTCCACCAGGCTGTGGTACCTGACAACCTGTCCCGAACATGCTCGGGCCAAATTTCCCGCCCTTGGAAGAGTCCAGATTTCATGAGAAAAACGCCTTTAGCTGTCGAACAGGCCCAGCAGTCCAGCTATTGCGACTTGTCTGCTTGTGGCGTGCCACTGGCAGGGATCTCTAGACCGCCATCGGCAGACTGTGCGTTTTAGAGCCTGGACCAAATAAGTCTCATCTCTGACCACTGGTTTGTTGGTGGGACGGATGGATGCCAATGCAGAGATATCAATAAAGGCCAGAAATCCTGTGTAGGATTAGCCAGGTGGAGGATCGGAGGAGATCGCTTGCATCCCGCCTGCTTTCTCACCTGCTACTAGTACGTACCCGGCGGAGTATATCCTCGAAGATTGAAGTGTCAACATGCATGCCGCCGTGGACGGAAGCATGCAATAAACAACTGCGACACACATAGTCTGGGGAGCGTCAAAAGTTGCCCGAGGAATACGAGATACTGCGGGCTTTCAACGGTTTCTTTGTTCCGAATTGATGTTCTGGAAGCATACGTTATCTCTGTCCATACGATGAAGACGTGCTTTATTAACTTCGCATCTCTTGGAGAGATCGGCAAATTAAACCCCTCCCTAAGCCCCTGGAGATGGCCACCAGGGTAAGGGATCCTGGACTTTCTACCCCATGCCATGTCGCATCTGTCTTTGCGGCATTCAAATAAGAAGCCCGCCAGCGGGAACTCGCGAGGCTGGATGGTGCCTGTCATTTTGAGCTTCAACAGGAAGCCTGGTACGACTCCACCATATAATACAACTCGGGTGGCTTCCAAGTAATGAAGCATACGTGGGCATCGGGCGCGAGTCCACTCCGGTACAACAAGCCAGCCCCTGGCTAACCTAGATGAGATGGTCGATAAGTCACCGCCGGATCGGTGAACATGAAATACAGATCCACGGTGAGGCTGAAGCTGGATGTTGAAGTTCAACCAATATACGACATCGTACCCGGATAAAAGGCCCAGGCCCCCTATTCGCAAACTGGATGTGATGTTGTGGCATTTCAGCCAGCCGTGTCTTTTTCCCCCTTCACCTGCAGCAAATAAACAGCGAGAAGCACTGCCACGTGCGGCCGATACGGCGGCATCCAATTGCATCCCGCGCTCAACGTTCCGCGCTGGGTGGGCAAGACAACATCTGACTCGTAGCCTCAATGCGAATCGGCATATACATACCTACTCGGTACGTACAATATGTCTTATTCTGGGATGTCTGAACCTAACTTGCAAAGTGAATTTGAGCTGTATATTGACATCTTGGAAAATCTAGATGGAACTAAACCGTACTTATTATTAGCTACTGTACGTGTAAAGTATATGTAGCTGTAGCTGTAGTTACCTGCCGAAGCCGGGTGCTGCTTTCTTGCTGCAGTCTGCTGCCGCATGGCCCCATAATGGACCCCCACAGGCACTTTGTGGCTTGATGGTTGCGGCTGACGCGCCTGTCAATTGGGTAGCATTTAGAAAGTGATGAGTTGTAGATACTCTAAAGTGATGGGAACGCCCAGCTGAGACAGGCGGAAACTCAAAGCACCACAACGCACGCGTGTACATAGATTGATGCCCTACATTGCAGCAATCGTTCAAGTCAAAAGTTGGAATTGCCCCCACGCCCTTAATTGGCTACCCGGAACGGGAACGCAGGCCGACAATTCCAAGACAATATTAGACCAAAGTGAGGTTATTTCGAGATAAACCTTACCTAGCTACCAAGAAAAAAAAGGGAAGCACAGAACCCACTTCGATGCCCTACTGGCACGTCAATGTCCCGGAGCCGGAGCGGGAACGGGACTGCCCCGAGTTCTTGCGCGACCTGAGCGCCAAGGACCGGGGCATCATCGGCACGCCCGACGAGCAGTACCACATCCTGACCTGGCCCGAGGTGCGGGACATCGTCGCGACGAACCGGCTGGACCGCTTCCAGCGCGTGCCGTCCGACCTGCGCCGCTACCTGGCCTACAACTGGCAGCTTCGGCGCGAGCACGGTAGCGTCATGAACTTTGTCCTGAACGAGCGGCTGCGCTGGACCATGCCCATCGCGCCCCGGGGCCGGCCCTTCGAGTGCCCCGAGCTGGACATCAAGACCCTCTGGAACGACTGGCCCTACGGCCTCGACAAGCGCATCGTGCACCTCGTCGTCTGGACCAAGTTCGACCTCGAGGAGGACCCGCAGACCCTGGATCTGACCGACGCCGCGAGGAAGGAGATTAACGACTACGTAGACAAGGTGTTTGGGTCACGCCTGCCAAGGGAGAACGTAAGTCTTTGAGCGTCTATGTATTTGATGTTTTATGTAAATCTTGTAACCATTTATTGCTGCCGCTGATTCTGGTGGAACAGTACATCTGGTTTAAGAACTGGAGCTCCTTGAAGTCCGTCCACGCCGTAGAGCATTTCCATGTCATGCTCTTTGATCCTGATCCAGCATTTATCGACGAGATAACCCACGGAGATGTTCCCTTGTGTCGAAAAGTCTAGATCCTTTCGGCCTCTTGTCTTTGCTTTGGTTGGGTACAGATTGGACAGTTAGACAGACTTCTCAGACTAGATCGGACTTGGTGCCACTATAGAACCCGCCGAAAAGACTGCTAGACCAACAGTGACCCTATTCAGATATCTACTGTACCCTGTTGCCAATGTACAGACAAGTATCAAGCGTAGATTCTCAGGGCAAGGCACCTCCTGCTTTGATCTCCACCGCCGGACATTCGGCAAACGGTACCGCGATGGGCTTGGCCAGACTGACCTTGACTTGCCATCCTCGCTCGCGGGCCGTCTTGGGCTCGTCGCCAATCTTGAAGTCGTTTAGTATCTTGTCGGCCAATAGCGACCCTAGTGCTTCTAATGTCTCGAAGGATGAACTCTCCATGGTCTGTTTTTGTCGAGGTGAGTTAGTTGAAAGTGTTCTGTTTTCTCTCTCCAGGGCGAGCCAGACTTACCTCGAAAACCAACTTCTCCACCTCGGGGTGGATGTCGCTCGTCGTATCGAGCCGGTCGATTTCCACGTCGGCCACGACCATCTGCTTGGCCTGCCGCTCGTTGGCGTTGACGCCGATGAGGGTGGGGATGTGCAGGCTGTGGATGCGTAGCGAGCGCGCGTACGACTGCAGGGGGTTGGCCTTCTCCTCGCCGAGACCCATCTTGAAGCAGGCTGTGACGGCGAGCGCCACGCCCGCGCCAAGCAGCGAGGCCTTGGGCAGGTCCACGGTCAGCGTCAGCGACCGCAGCTTGCCGGCGTCCAGGAAGGGGACCTGGTCCAGCGGCAGCGCCCGCCGGCTGCCGTCGACCACGCGGCCCGTCAGGCCGACCCAGAGCATCTCGAAGGCGTCGGCAGCGCTGGGGCCGGGGCCGATGCCCCCGGCCGCGTCCGCCTTGTGCGCGGGGGCGGCGGCGTCCGGGTTCTTCGGGGGCGTGGCCGAGAGCCGGTCCAGGCTCTCGCGCAACCGCTTGCTCAGGTTGCCATAGTGGACCGTGTCGCCCGACGCGACGTTGTCGCCGGCGGCGGCGGCGTGGAAGGGCTGCTGGAACGAGACCTCGGTCGACAGCAGCGCCGGCTGGGCCTTGTTGGCCCGGCCCCAGGCGTCACGGCCCACTGGCAGCGTCCCCTGCAGGTTGTGGACTCGGACCACGGCGATGGGCTCGCCTGCGCCGGCGGCGACTTGCCAGTTGGTCAGCAGCGGCGCCGGGGGGTCGGCACTTTGCTGTTGGAATTGAGCAGGCTCCATCGTGACCCAGCTCTTGAGAGATGATAGCATTTGCGGGAAGGGAAAAAAAGAAAAAAGAAAAGAAACTCTACGGGTTATTAGGCTTGAAGCGTTTATCGAGTGTCTTGGGCGTCGTGAGGCAGATGACGTCAGCTGCTTCGAAAGATGGGATGAGAGCGTCAGCTAGCAACGCCAACAAGCAAGCATATGTATACTCAGTATTCAGGATATCTCGAGCTATTGTGATGGAGTTAAGGCTTGAGAATCAGATGGAAGAAGTGGATGCTGAAATATGTAAGGCCCAAGTATTGGATGCTAGGCAATGTCAAATGTGTACGGAGTACTGTAAGATGTATTGTCGGTTTGGAACGTGCCTCAGCTCAGCCCCACTACAGCGAACTCAATATGACCGAAATACAGTCCAGTCAGTCGCGCCAAATATTTGCCCTTCATCTTCCAACATTGTGTCACCTTCAAGTGAATCAGACCTCTTTGGGATACCATATCATGTTCCAGATCTTGTGCATGCATTTTGCTCCCCATTGACTTAGATCGGTCTCCAACAAGTCGATGTCTTTGAATCCGTTCTTCAGATACAAACTGTGGCCATCCGGAGAAGCCTCTAGATATGCAGGCATGCCAAGTTCTTGAGCCTGCCTCAGGGCCCATTGGATTAGCATCGTTCCTGCACCCCGGCCTTGATGCGTCGGATGCGTCTGCAGCATATGCAAGTCTTTAGGTCGATGTCATGTCAGTATTGTGTTGTGCCTCTACTGCTACTTCCCATAAAAGTCGAGGTCACTTACAGACATGGGGCTTATCACCCACGAGCCGAGTTCGTTGAGCCAAGAGGCCTCCCCACAGCTTCTCGCAGGCCTCGATGTTGCTGCCGGGGCCAAACACCCGGGGAGTCAGTTCAGGCGGTTCCTTATAGACGTGCACCTTGGCCCAAGCGACCATCTGCTCGTGCCCGTCGCCCTCAATCTCTGTATCGATGACTTTGACGTGTCGTGCCGTCTTGTCTTCCTCGAGTGTCTTGACAAAAGACTCGGACCGCATATTATTGGCCTCCTCGGCGAACGGGCCGGGAAACAGGAACGGCGTGAACGGATTTGGCACGTAGGCAAGCTTCTCGATCTCCAGTCCGCGGGAGAGATCAGCTAATGTAAATTCTCGAAGTTCTAGCGGCATCTTGTCGTCGTTGCCTTTTGACTGTGTGTGTGTGTCGACCGGAATGGAGAGACTAGCCAACGGCCACTTCTACTCGCATAGCTGTCTATGCTTTCTGGTATATATATACACATATTTCCTCTGCTTCACTTTCCAAGTGACACAAGCATGGTGAGCACTAGTCCTTCTGTCTGAAAATCGTGCCCGGCTATATGAGTCACCCCGAGTATCGTGCCATCTTACAGGCAACATGGGCCATTACTTAATGAGGAAGGAAGATATACTAGGGTGATTAGGTCACTATAATGAAGTATACTTATACGGATGGCACAGATCAGACCAAGCCAGCCAGCGATGTTGATACAACGAAGACAGGCATTCTCTCATATTGAGTCCTGCTAGATCTAGATCGTGGTTAAACGCTGGTAATGCAACCCTTTCGAACATGAGATGTGCATTCTATCTATATTTGCTTCCCATGCTGCATGGATGTTGATCGATGTCATATATCAGAATCCGAGGCTTCGACCCGGTCGTTCGGTCCATGGTTCTCCCAGAAAACAGGCGGGGCATAAAATTGCACCTACTGGTTAACTCTCCATACTGCTTTCTTCCATCTATCAGCGTCGACTATTTATAAAACTCGGGCTAAGTAAATAGCCTGCACGCCATTATCTGAGAAACAGGACACCGAGGCATAACCAAGGGTCCCGGGTTCTGCACATTCATCACCCCACGCTATTGCCCCTCACCATCGCCGACCACCATGCCCACCATCCCATCCACCCTAACCCTTCACGGCACGCCGTCATCCCCGGCGGCCGTCACCTCCGAGCCGCCCAGCCCTTTAAGCCGGGCGACGCGATCGCTTACTTCGCGGAGCCCTGCATAGCGATTCCCGACGCCCCCACCCAAGCACTGGTCTGCAACTCCTGTCTCCTGCCGTCCTCCGGCACGCAGCCCCGGCTCTGCACCGGCTGCAAAGCCGTCGCCTACTGCAGCGTCGCCTGCCAGAAGGCCGACTGGGCCCGCGTGCACAAGGAGGAATGCAAGGTGTTCCGGCGCGTCCAGACCGCGGCGGCCGCGGGCCGGCCGCTCCCGACGCCTGTGCGCGCGTTGGTGCAGATGCTGCTCCTCGCCGAGAAGCTGGAGTCGTCGACGGGGCTGGGGCTGGAGAGCCACGTGGACGATTTTCGCCGGCAATCTGGCAGCGGCGGCGAGCCGGAGCGGCTGGAGGCACCGTCGTGGCGAGATCTGGAACTGCAAGCTATGGGCGCTGTGCATTATCTCGGGCGTGAAGCCAACCCTCACAACATCGCGAATGCCCTAGAAGCGGCGTGCAAGGTACGTACGTACGTGGACTGTCGGGTTTTATGGGAGTGATCAACGGTTTGACCTTTTTGCTAACCGGCTCTTGTCTGGCGGCAGCTGCAAGTCAACTCATTCAGCCGTCTCGACCCTGATGCTGGACAGACTGGCCTGTATATGCACCCGGGTCTGGCTATGGTGAACCATTCATGTACGCCGAGTGGATTTGTGCAGTTCATCGGACGCAGAGCCGTACTTCGGGCGTATCGATCCATTCAAAAGGGCGAGGAAGTCACAATCTCCTATATTGGTCAGTCGCCTGGAGTACTTATGCCTATCTACATCGCTTACGTTGACCATACGTGTTCCAGCCTGCGAACTGCACCGCAGCCACCGACAAAGGTCGCTGAAAGAGCGCTACCACTTCCAGTGTAGCTGTCCTCGGTGCAAGGATGATTTAGATGTATATGAGGTCTGCCAGGCCTATTCTCACCTGGACCTCAACCGCCTCAGTCTGACGCCTGACTTGAACATCTTCCGTAACCCCCCGATCAGCGGATCGATCAGGTCGGATGGAGCACTGCAGCGCATAGTGGATGAAATATTCTTGGAATGCTCCCAGCCCCTGACAGATATGGACTTTGCCAAGCGCTCGAAGCTTTTGGGCAACCGGTGGGAGAAATGCGAGCCGCTCCGCAAAGCCAAGCTCTACGCCATCGAGCCGCTGCCCCGAGTGCTCTCCGAGGCCAGTATATACTCTACAGAGCTTGGGAAATTCTCGCACTCCCTGGCCATCTCCTGCTTTCTGGCTTTGAACTGTGACCCCTTCCAGTATCCCATGCCTTTCCATCCTTTCCGGGTGAAAGGGCTGCTTGCCGTAGGGGAAACTGATCAGCAACACGGGTCAAGGCTACGCAACGAGCGCCTCCCAGGGCAGCATCAATGAACCTATGGAGACTAGACTCAAGCAAGTCTTTGAGGCCACCGACTCGATTACAGTGGCGCAGGCAGCCCTGATGATGGGTGCCTGGTGGGGACCCAAGGCACACTCGGAGGAATGGCAGCCCTACCAAGAAGCCATCGAGGTGCTAAAGGATGTGGAGACGCTTCCCGGCCGCAACGATGAGAAGAAAATGCTGAGTCTTTGGGTAAAGGATGGGCAGGATCTCGAGGCAGAGCTATTCTTCAGACACGCTGTACTGAAGCCAGTCCAAGAGCTTGCCAGTCTTGCTTTGGACATCATGGACGCAGAGTTTGGTGACCAGCGGTCTCCTGTGAGGAGGAACTAGCCTAGTTGTTCTTTACTTCGGAATACAAAACGATGGCATTTTCCAGCGTAAGATGAAACTAGTGAAATTCGACCGACACCTTGGTAGTGTTCATAGTGCTCACAATCTATTATATGGCAGGATTAAACACAACATGAATTTTACTTTGAGCCAGGATGTTTTCCATGACCACCAAGGCGCATTAACTTTGTTCTGTAGTGCTTAGCGAATCCCGATATCTGTGAATGCTTGAGAGGGCTCGTAGTACCGATATCTTACTTGAGGATGCTCTTGACGCAACCTATGACTTTACCATTCCCTCCAATCTGTTGGGTGATCTTCTCTTCAAGCTCGTATTCTTAAGTCCGCCGCGTACCCTCACGGGCTAGCCCTGTTGGCAGAGGTCGTATTTGCCTCCAAGCGCTGTACCCTGCTCTTGAGCAATTGCGATTCCATCTGTAATGTCTCGACCTGGCCGACCCGGTTGCCGAACTTGGTAATGTTGTTGGTGAGAATGTCAAGTTCTTCGCGAGATAATGCACAGTAGTGCAAGGCTCGGCCTTTCGCATGGTCTCGAGCTGTGGCATCCCGCAACTGGGCGACTTCCATTCGTAAGAGGTGGACTTCTTTAGCGTAGCTGTCATCTACAAGGGTGTTCTCCTGAGAGGCTTCTCTGGTCTCCCAGCTGCCTTTTGAGATCGTGGAGCTCCTCCTGGAATTGGGCCAGTTCGCCCCTGACGCTGTCCATCCCCCGAGCGAAGTTTTCTTCGGCGGAACTTGAGCGTTTCGAGAACTCCTGCTGTGTGCCCAGAAGTTTGACCTCTATAATAGATATCTGCTCCCGCAGTGCTGTGACGCCCCAGATATCGCCAGGAGACTGCTGATTCTTTTTGACTGCATCTCTCAGGAAAGAGAGATCAGTCAACACCCCATAGAGCTCCGATTTGTGGCTGTCCAGGTCTTTTCGAAGAGTGTCGAAATTGGTCCTCAGTGACTTTATGTCACATTCAAGGCGCACCACGGCCTCGTTGCAATTGGAAACAAGCTGGCGTCCAACGATATCGAGCATCTGGATATCTCTCTCCTGAGCATCCACGTCGGTGCGTAGGGCACCCCAGCTGTCCTGGCCTGCGCTCATGCCATCATCACTGGTGTAGTTTCCCTGGTAAGGTCCTTTGAAGCTCCATGGATGATCATTGGGCATGTGGTTCTTCTGGGCGGTCTCCTTCAATTTCAGTGTTCTCTGGACATTCAGTTGCACCTGGCCGTCTATACCTGCAGCATATATGCCGATGAATGCGAGACGTAACATCAACTGGTCACTAACACGCATTAGCTGATGAGCAGACAGAAGCAATAAACCCCGACGAGGGATATCAAGTACAATTTTGCTAGAGTCCAAGGGGCACTTTTGTAGCACATGGTTCACAGGTGTACCCAGGCACCTAAGACCAAGAACAGTTTTGCATTGACGACAGGCAACGTCTTAGAGATGACTATATATGTTGGCGTCAGCTAGGATACAGTTGCTCTAAGAGTAGCAGCTCATACCATTGATCAACCAGCGTCGATGATTCCCCCGTTCGAATAGAACCAACAGCAATAACGTCGAAATCCGAGCCTGGGAAGAAAACAGGGCTGAAGTATGTTTTGCCTATCTGTACCCATGCGTTTACAGTTGACCCGATGGCCGCCTCGCAGTTCTTGCAGTTCAGGGTGACAGGTTCCATGATGCGAGTTCCCAAGGGATGGGGTTTTCCTTCTTGAGTCACAAGTGATTGGGAAAGGAAGACGACGAGTGATAACCAAAGCCATGCGTGAGGGACTTGTGAGAGTTGTTCGAGTAGGGTGCCATGAAAATCCCTAGTGGCTTAAAGTATGCAATGGTTTATCAGAACTTCTGTCTAGAGCAAGGTAATTCGGTTCCCATTTGATGCCATTGCCACAAGTTAAGTCCATTGACCAACGTGAGTAAAATACGCAAGTACTTACCCTCTCACATACATCATACCACGAGGTTATAAGCAAGATGCCGGCTTCCTTCTTCGGACGTTCTACCGGAACCAAGTCCATCAGTTTTTCGACTTTAGGTACCCTGGCCGGATGCATTATCGGATTAAGGGAATGGTCAGACGTAGCCAATGCGAGTAGCAGCCGACACTTGGTCGCGTCGTGACCATTGAGTGAGAATAGCATCCATATCGATCATTGATGTTCTTGCTCTTATGTAAGTAAAAGTACCTAAGGAGACCCACAGTGATAGTGATAGGCGAAGATCTGCTGTAAGTTAGCAGGACGCGGCTGTTTTTTAGCGCTCTCTCCAGTGCCCACCCTCCAGAAATGTGTGCAACTCTCGGCTGCTAGGCTCGACCTAGGCAGGTACCTAGTCCCTAAAGATGACCCCTGTTCTGGGATCTGGTCCAATAATTCTTTGCCTGGACCGCAAAACTCCATCACCTTTTTTTGTATGTACGTCGTCCTGCAAACCCATTCCGACCATCGCATCCTCGTCGCGCGCCCCTTTGCCGCCGATTATCTTGCGGCACACGCCCAGTGCCCACCATGGACGCCACAACTGCGGCCGAGGATATTGCGAACGCTCTTGCGATCGTGCAGGAGGCTGTCGCAAACAATCCCGATGCTGCTGTCGTCAACGGCAGTGTCGCACGTGCCGATATCTCGTCCGCTACCTTGTCCGGCACCGTCGAGGCCGAGCTGAAGCCCCAGACCGCGACCGCCACTTCCATGCCCGAATCAAACGGCCTCAAGCGTGCTAAGCCACATGATGAAAGCGTCGACGGCGACAACGAAGGATGGCAGGTGGTGCAGAAGAAAAGCCGGCCTTCCAAGAAAGCCAAGAAGATCCCGAGAGCCGACTCCAATAACTACCCATCCATCAAGTTCAACTACAACGCCAAGCTGCAAGCCAAAGTTTCCCTCGAGCAGCTGCGCAACTTGGTTCTCTACATCTTCGCCGATGGCGTGGCCCCCCAATGGGTATCTGTCTTCCAGCGACCCCAGTTTCGCAAGATAGTCACTCTCATGGTGCCCGGCCTCGAGGAAGCCATGTTCAGACGGAATGTGGACTTTGCTACGTACAACGACAAGGACGCGGATGGTTCCGACGACAGGCCTCGTGCTATTACCTCCCCTGACGACTACTATCCGCGCTTGCTAAAGAAGGACGAGCTTCCAGAGATACTACAGCCCTTTGCTGACATGTTTGAACATCTTTGGCCTTTGAAGACGCCCGGGAACGAGAAGTACGGCGCCTTGCGCTCCCCTCTGGGCACAATGCTCACCGCGCCGATAGAGAAAACTCCTGAGGAGAAGGCGAAGAAGGGTGTGCAACCTGCCAAGGAACCGAGCAATTGGAAAGACGACAGAACCAGAATCACCGAGTTTCTGGCCATGCCGGAGGATTTTGTGCCTAACGGTTATACTCTACACCCGGCACTTATCGATGACGAGGAGCGCCGGAAAGAGTACCTAGACCAGGAAGGCTGGGTTCATACTCGTGTTCAGGATCTGTCAGAAGGCGATGTTCCCGAGTCGGAAATTCAGCAAGGGTCTATTACGGCCGGTCGCGAAGTGATCGCTTTAGACTGTGAAATGTGCATGACTGGGGAGAAAGAGTTTTCCCTTACCAGAATAAGTCTTGTGGATTGGAGCGGAAACGTTGTTATGGACGAGCTTGTTAAGCCTGCCAAGCCCATCGTCGACTACGTTACGAGGTTCTCTGGTATCACCAAGGAGATGATTGATCCAGTCACCACAACTCTGCAAGACATACAAAATAAGCTACTGGATATCTTGCACCCCCGGACGATTCTCGTCGGTCACTCCCTCGAGTCCGATCTCAAGGCCTTACAAATCACCCACCCCTACATCGTGGATACCTCACTCCTCTACCCCCACAACCGAGGACCCCCCTTGAAGAATAGCCTCAAGTTCTTGTGCCAGCGTTTCCTTAAGCGGGAGATCCAGAAAGGCGGCGCGGCCGGCCATGACTCAGCCGAGGATGCCAAAGCCTGCCTTGACCTGGTGAAGCAGAAGTGTGAAAAGGGCAAAGCTTGGGGCAATCACGATCATCAGGGCGAAAACTTGTTCCGCCGCCTCAACCGATCTGGCACCAACTACAAAGCCAACGGTGGCGCGAATGCCTTGGGCGGCGTGAAATCGGGCAAGTCATCGACCATGGTAGACTGGGGTGACCCGATGAAGGGCGCGGGAGCTGCCGCAACGTTTCGTATCGGGTGCAATTCGGACGAAGAGGTGGTCGCCGGTGTCCTCCGCGCCGTGCAAGGCGATCCAGTGGCGGAAGAAATCCCCTCCGGCGGCACCGAATTTGTGTTTGCCCGCTTCCGCGAACTAGAAGCACAACAAGGCTGGTGGAATACGAATAGGGCCTCCGCAGCCGACGGAACCGCTTCCAGCAGCTTCTTCGCGCTGCCCACAGCAGCATCTTCATCCGATGACGAAGCATCGTCCCTGGCCGACTCTCTACAACGCCTCACCGCTCGCATCAAGCAGATCTACGACAGTCTGCCACCTTGTACCGCCTTCTTTGTCTTCAGTGGCAGCGGCGATCCCCGCGAGATGAGCCGGTTACAGACGATGCACAGCCAGTTCAAGCGAGAGTACAACACACCTGGCATGAAATGGGACGAGCTTAGTGTCAAGTGGACCGACGTCGAGGAACAGGCACTGAAGAAGGCCGTGGGCAATGCGCGAAATGGAATCGGCTTTATCGGAGTCAAATGAGGGAGTCTATAAACACACTTCCCATATTATGATTTCCGCCAACAACTACTTCTTTGCGGTGTGATATCATCATCCCAAGAGTAGCTCCCTCCAAACCATGGCTTTTGCTTTTCGCTGAAGCATATGTTGAACATTTCGTGTACAAACGAAGTACGAATGAAACAAGAATGGATGGCCTCGGTTGATGGCATCGCCGAGGCATATATATGCTACATTCTCGTCTTGTGCGTGGTGTGGTGCAAGAAGAGAGACAAGCAAACCAAAAAAGGGATTCTATGATACCCCAAGCGTTGTTGCCGTTGCTGCTGTCGTCGTCATCGGATGACGGACGAGATAGGAGGGGAAAGCGGGAACGGAGGAAAAGTACATGTAGTAATAGCTCCAGTGACTGGTTGCCTGCCATGTCGATCACATCAATCAACAGCATATGGATGGCATGATGATTTATGTCTTCTAATTGTGGACTGTGCCATGAGTTTTATCAGTGCACACGGTGGTACACGACATCGTATCATTGCTGTGTTTGCATTCTCACTGACCCCTTTCCGTCTCCGATTCAGGGAAAATATCCAACGCAGGGGTCGCATATCGGACAACTTTGTAATCCCCATTAATTTTAACAGCGAGAACGTCTTATTTCCAGGGATACGTGATAATGAATACTACAATGAGTGAACTGAACGCCTGTTCAATGCTGCACTTTGCTCAAGTTTAACCTCTATAGGGTTCCCCCTAAAACCAAGCCGGGCCAATCTGTCTTCGAAAAGCAAGCTCCCTTATACTATCACTCATATCATATAACCGTATCACCTCATGGCAACGTTTTTCTTCTCTCGGTATACTTCATCAATTCGTTCTTCCACGCAGAAGCTGCAGGGCGATTGCCAGACGAGCCTTCCTAGAAGTCGATATCCCCGCGGAAGACAGACGGATCCATACCGGCGACGACCTTCTCGGCCAGATCGCGGCGGTTCATCTGCGAAAAGACACGGCGCAGAGTATCGTAGAGGTTGGTGGACCGGTTCTGGGTTGTCATGGCATCGAGCTGTGAGTCCGAGACGCCGCCTCCCAGGATCTCCCGGGCTTTCTCGCGCCCTTCCTTCTCGACGCTCTTGTGCATCTCCAGAGCGGCCAGCAGATGGCCGGCGGCCTCCTCGTGGCAGCCCATGTTGATGCAGCTAACCCCTAGGTTGTAGCGGGCACGCACAAAGTTGGGTCGCAACGTGAGCGCCTTCTCGTAGGCGGCAATGGCGTCCTCGCTCTTGCCCGAGTTCGCCAGCGTAGCACCGAGTCGGTTCCAGAGCAGGTGGACCTGCGAGCGCTGGTTCGAAGCGCCTTGCTCAGCCGAGGCGAGGGCGGCGCTGAAGCAGTCAACGGCTTTGGCGTACTCCTCGGCCCCGTAGAACAGGACACCCAATCCGACCTGAACATCGGGATCCATACGCTCGCCACCAGGACTCAGATTGGCTGCCTTGATGAATAGTTTGGTAATCTTGTCGTGGAGAATTTGGCGGTCCGTAAACCCGAGATCGGTTGCCTGTGACAGGTCGGCTGGCGAGATAATGGAAGGGTATTTGACGGATAGCCAACGCTCGAGCGTTCGGTAGGCCGTACTGTCGAAGCCTTCGTTCGTGTACGAAACCGCCAAGGTCATGAGGGCCGCCAGGTTATTCGGGTCAAGCTTCTTAGCTTGCTCGAGAGCACGAATGGCTGCGGTTTCCTTCTCGTTCTGCGCCTGTGCAGTACCCAGCTGGACCCAGGCCTCAACGTGGGTTGGGTTTTTCTGAGCGGCGGCCTCGAACGCCAAAGCAGCCAAGGATAGATTGCCACCCTCGTCCATTATGCGCATGCCCTCGTCGAAGGGATTCGACATGTCTTTGAAGAGGTTGTCTTCCTCAAAGAGATAACTCTCAACCTGCGGGTCGCCCACGAGCCTGCTGCTGTCACCCCAACCATTGGCGAAGTTCCTTTGCCAGTCCTCTTCGTTGAACTTGCTAACCCACTCATCTTCATCAAGGTTTTGCTTGGCCTGGGCCTTCTCGGCCTCGATGCCCCTCCATATGGACTCAAAGTCTCCAAACTCGTTGGTTTCGGACTCTAATATCCGTTCATCCATCTGGTTGAGCTCGGCCTCGATGCCCTTGTTCTGCTCCTCTTCCTCCCTCGCCCGCTGATCCTCGAGGGCGATTTGCGCAAACTGCTCCTCCCACTGGTTGTCGTTGAGTTCGACCATCTTCCCCTTTCCTTTTGCATCTTGCATGGCATGCTGGGGTTGGGGCTGTTGGAACTGTGGCCCGTACGCGCCCTGCATGCCGTATGCCGTACCCATGCCACCCATCATGCCCATGCCACCCATGCCCATGGGCCGCTGGTAGCCCCCCATGGACTGTGGCATAGGGCTCGATCTCGACGAGTTCACTTGCTGCATCATATGCTGGAACTTTGTGTAATCTTCGGGACCGAACTTGGTGCCCTGCGGCACCTTGAAGGCCGACTCCATGGCAGCTTGGGGGTTTTGTTGAAACTCGTTGGCCCATGACGGCGACGTGGAGTTGGCTCTCAGGTGGACGCCCTGCGACAGATGGTCCAAGCGAATCTGGTTCATGCCCTCGAGGGGCATGTCGGGCAGTCGGCCGTTCTGTTGTAGAAAGCCGTTCATCATCTAGGTGGTTTGTCAGCGGACCATGATGGCTCACTCTGCGTTGCATGGAATCGCCCAACCTCGTCTTGGGGCGCATGGTTGGGCGTGCTCGAAAGCCGCCCATGCTCCCTTGAGGCCCGCCATTGACGAGCCTGTCGCGCTGCAAGCTCTTGTCGTCCTGGGTATGTTTTGCGAATTGGCTGAGCGGGTTGCCCGCGGTCGAGCATTCGGCTCCGCCTCCGAGGAAGGACATGGTGAAATTGTGGCGACGTAGCAGGTGTGGGGGACGATGGGAAGATGGAATTAAAAGGATGGTGCTATGCAGTAGAATAAAAAGACTTTTAGGTGAGGGAAAGGTCGAGTGCGGCGGTGTTGGAGGGAGAGGGAGAAGAAGCAGAAGATGATGATGATGAAGATGAAAAAGTTACAACAAAGAACAACGAGTAGATGGAGAATCAGATGTTGGATTCCAGCTGTCGCCCGCACTTTGATTTGCCGATGCGATGCGATGACTTTAGGTACTCTTACCTAGGTAGGTGGGGTTGCTAGGGACCTGCCGAGGGAGATTGTCGGTTACCCGACTGCTGAACCTACAGGCCCTTCCATCAACTTCCCCAGACCCTCTGACAACCGATTTAACGGGAGAAATCAACACCAGTATATTCATCTACAATGCAGGACGGGGAGCAGATGGAGGGAGGACATGATGCATTTGATTCGTAGGGTAGCTTTGCTGGCGCTCCTGGATTATCATCTATCGTATTGTACACACGGGGCTATTTGTTGTTACACATACAGGCTATACATGAGCCCTAGGGGTTCGCATCCTGAACCGGTCCATCTTGAGGGACCTTTCACGACCGAATCCATCTTCATCTGGCTTCGTAAAATGAGGCACAGGCTCCTCAAGGACATCCTCGTTCTCAAGCCCGCCGCGTCAACACCATCCCCGACACGCGAGAAACCTAGTCTCTTCTGCGGCTAGAGTTCTCACGAATCTCGGAGAAGTCAACACGCAGGCTTCGGCCACCCAGTTCCATCTGGGAGACCTTTTCATGAGCCTTAGTGGCGCTCTCAACATCAGTGAAGTCGGCATGGGCGAAGCCACGCGGCCAGCCCGTGTTACGGTCGACGGCAACGCGGACATCAACCACGTTGTCGAGATCGGCAAACAGTTTGTTCAGGTCAGCATCCGAAGTCTCGTAGGGGATATTGCCAATGTACAGCGACCGGGTAGGGCCCAATTGGCGGGCAGGCCTGGTGATACCAGTTCTCGCCTTAGCATCGTCGGGGGATTTCCGGTGCTCGACACGAATACGGCGGCCGTGCCAGAAGGACTGGTTGGTCTCCTCAACGGCCTTCTCGGCAGCTTCGCGATTGGCGAAAGTAACGAAGCCAAAACTGATGGGGAACTTGTAGTCAGTAACACAATTCTGCTATACATGCGCACAGATGGCCGGTAGAACATACCCTCTGCTCCTGCCGGTCTGGTCGCGGCTGATCTTGATATCTTGAATTTCGCCGAATTTGGCGAAACCCTCGCGCAGGTGGTTCTCGCCAGCATCCCAAGTCATGTTGCTGATGTAGATAGCGTTGCCAAACGCAGAGGCGGGATGCTTCTGCTCCGCGCTCGCCTGCTCAAGCTGATCAAGTTTGGTAGCCTCATCGACAATGGCCTTCTCATCCTCGGCCATGCGCACAGACTGCGAGAAGTAGCGGGTCATGGGTGCGATAGCGGGCCGGAACGAGGCTCTGCTGGCTTGCATGGCCAGAGAGCTGAGTTGCAGCCTCGAGGTGTTGGCTGCTGCCAGCGAGGAAGAGCTGGCAGCTCTGAAAGCTGCGCGACGAACAGCATGCCTGCCAGAATTGACGGTTAATTAGCAGTGAGGTGCATTGTGCAGGCTTAGGGAATATCTTACATCTTGAGAGACTGGAAGAGACGGAATGGGAATCTGGAGGTTGGCCGTGGGAAACACTGGCAAAAAGTTGATAATGAGAACAGTGAGTGGTGTTGATTGGAAGAAAAAAAATTCAGTTGACAAGCAATTAGCCCGAAACGATAGCAGAATGAAATCTTCAACTGGGTTAAATGCATAAGTACTTATGCATGCACCTATGCGATTGCACTCAGCCCAAGTCAGGATTCCCACAATAACTCGTGCAGTCAAGCAGGTGGGTATCAATCAATGCCAATGGGCTCATGTCTTCTCAAGACTCTTGTGTTCGAGGCAGACCTATTTGATGTCATGTCTCGTAATAGGTGCTGCCGCAACCCCTAGTCCGTACATAGAGGATTTGCTGTTCTCGGTAGCACCCATCACAAATAGCATACATAATCAGCATTCAGCAGTGCTTCACCTCAGGCAGTCGTATGCGCCTAGCTCACGATCAGAGAATTGGCGGCCGAGAGAGATATGAGTGTAATAGTTGATGGCTTTGGCTTCATCCTTTTCGCACGCAATATACATCTGCAATGACGCATACTATAGGCAATGCGGCTTCCCGTACACAGCCCTATCCTTTGCTGACACCTTCCTAAGGAGTACCAGCAACAGTTCTACCATCTAGATGTCCCCATGACAACACCACAACTATATACACGCCCCGGGTTAATTTCCTCTGCCCCCGTTCCGCAGAAAAAAACAAAACAAGAAGGGCTCGCAGTAGCCATAGGGTTTTCGAATGACCTCGGCCCAAACATGGTGGGTATATACACATAGTTACACGCAGATACACACACTGCCCGAAACGAGATCTTTCACCGAGTCTTGGCTGCCCTGCTGAGCCCAAGCCATCTCATTCGCCCACTGCCCAAAGCCTTGTATGCTGGCAAAAGTTCTTGCTTCATCAGATGATGGTTAACTCACGGCCCAATCCTAGACAAGACCGAGCACTCGCGAGCAGTCCGGCCCTCACGGTGCGCCGTCACGGCGTCACGGCGCCGCCCAGATCCGGTATTGGAGGGCCTTGATATGCAGTTTCCCCGACTCCTGTACGATTGTAAAATTGTAACAAATCCCGTCGCTCCGGATAGCCCACTTCCATTACCGCTAATCAAATCAAACCAACCGCAACCCGTCCCGATCTGAGATGCGATTCTATTTCAATTCTTTGAAATTCTGCCCCAGCCCTTTTTATGGTGTGCTAAATGCACCGATGGAAATGTAAGAATAAAGGAAGTAACATAGTGTCGTTACTTGGAGATTGGGCCGATGTGATCGCCGCAAGGTATCAAAACAAGTGAATAGAACAAATATGGTAGACAGAAAGCGAGCCTTGGTCGTTTAGAAGCGAGCAGGCTCGGGTCGGAACCCGTTTGGTCGCTGTCCTTCATACTGGACTCCGGTCATAGAGTCTGGTCCGTTGGGCATGGTGGTGCCAAGCGTGCGCAAAGGTGGTAATTCTGGCCGCGAAGCCGCATACTGCGCTTGCTGTGCATAGGGGTCGGCAGGAGGCGGTTGTGGCGGCACAGTGTGACTTGCTGGAGCTGGCCCGCCCTGTCCGTTCGCTGCCCGTAGTTGCCCATTCTCGTGTTGCAGACGCTCTACTTCCCGGCGTAATAGTTCGGATTCTTGGGCATAATTTTGGTAATGGGCCGTCAACTGTTTCAAGTGGTCTTGTTGTCGCTGGTGCTCCGCGATGGCTGAATGTATGTTAACCACCTGCAAAGACACGAGTTCCCGGGCACAAATACATACCTTTGGTTAAAATCTCCCATTTGGAAGCCTTGGATCCACGCTCTTGGGGCATCAGATCCCTAAGCTGTTCAAACAGCTCTTTCATTTCGGTGCGACGCTTACGCTCCGCAAGCTTGTGGCTGACGCGTAACTCTGGTGTACGACTGTACGGCTGAGCGCCAGAATGCGGACTGGATTCCTCGCTCTGGAGGTCTGATAGCTGTTTGTGCTGGAGAGAGTGGTGGTGTACCGCGGGGAAATCGGTCGATGCGGTCGACAATCGCTGCTGGAAGTCGTTACCAATCCCATCCTCTAAGCGTCGTTGTCCGGGGGGTAGCCGTGATTCGGTAGTGAATTGACTGCTAGCAATGGATTCTGCAATGCTGCTGCGCCTGGAGTCGTGAAGGTTGGTTAACGAGGGCATCCGCTGGATCTCTTCCTCGGGGAAGGCCCAAGCCTGGCCTTTGGTAGGCTCGGCCGCTCTTGCAATGTTGCTTGTCGCAGGCCCAGTAATGGCTGGTGCCGTCCGGATCTTGGGGTGAGCCTCGGGGGGGTTGCGGTCGGCGCTCGGCTGGTAGCCGTTGGAAATTCGGTGCATCGATAGATTCTCTAGGCCTGCCCGAGGGTTGCGCTGCTGTGCCAAGCTCCCTTGTATCGAGGTAGTTGACTGGTTGTGGCTGGCATAGGGCGAGTTGCCAAGTTTCATATCCCCGAATCCTTGGTTGATCCTACTGTCGACACTTTCTCGGCGCGAGTCGGGGGCTCCGTTCAAAAGAAGCGATGCGCCATTCGGGTTCACCTCGAGCGATTGAGGCCGGGTGAAGCTTGCGCTGCCTGGCGTTGTGGGCGAGACCATCGAGGTGATGCTCATGCTGCTAACAGGCGAGTGCAATGGTTGGGGCACCGTATTCGTGGTGGTCGGAGAAGGGGTCTTTTCGGTCGAGTGATAGCCCGTGGATGTTGATGAGGGACTTAGAACATTGATTCCCACTCCCGAGGCAGTGGACGTGTCTAAATCTAGTGTAAGAAATACGGTTGCATACAATGCATGCGCCCCCATCACCCCAATGATTTGTACATACGCTTGCTCGAGGCATCTGTGCATGAGAAATATGCAGAGTCGCGGTTCTCCTCCGGGTTCAGAACGCCTGCCAGCCCCGCGGGCAGCTTCTGAGACGCGGGCCTTTGCTGCTCGTTGGCCATGTCGTCGACAAGAAAGCCAAAAGTTCCGGCACTCTCTCGGGATAACAAGGCAAAGTAGAAACCGAATGGGCGGGTGCAGGATTCGGCAGAAATACTTCAGCGCCACGCAAAGTATGATTTGGTGGTAGTACGTGCTTCCAGTCGGCGGCGCTTTCGCATGACCCGATCGAGGCAGAGAGCAAGAATTAGACTGCGATGCTGCTTGACATTGGATGCAGTCTCCTCCCAGGTTCCATGTGCTCTGCAGGCGCAACGGGATGACAACCTCGACCGATGGATGTAGAAGAAACAAGAAGAATAATAAAGGATATGGTGGTAGCCGCAGTATTCTGTGAAGACGGCCGTTCTTCAAGTCTGGCAACTTATTATGGAACTGACTGTGTTCGACGACGGGAGGGTACACAAACAGCAAGTTACACTCGGAAACCCAGTCGTGAAATGGGGACGGGGGGGGGGGGCAGCAACGTTAAAAGAGGTTGAGGATAGCAGAGCGCCTAATGCCAATTCTGTGCGCCCCGATTTACCTGGTACTTTGGACAATACTTGAGGGAGCGGAAGGGTAGGGCGGGGGATCCCAGATCAGATCAGAAAATGAGCGAGGGAGGGAGTGAGAAAGTGACGGGGTCTTTAGCAAGGAATCCGTCGTCTAAACCGAGGCGAGGATGACCTGCGAAGGGAAGCTAGGCCTACTGTATGTTTGAACACCCCCCAGAAAAAGAGCGCGAATTGGGGTGGGCGGAACGGATGTCAGTCGTTGACAGGGTATGTTAGGTAGCCCTGTTCCTGTACACACTTATTCAAAGGTTCATCCTTCTATCTTCAGTATGTACAACCGCTTGTTACTTGCTGTCTGTCGAACGAAGTATCTATCGTGCGAGAGGAAGAAAGTACTTGCTGACGGCGGACAGCCACATGCATTCAGAAAGTGCGGGATTGTGCTGGTCTTGTGCTGAGCTTACCGCAGAGCAGATCAATATATGGCCAGTGTCAATATCACAGGTAACATGCCTCATTGGGTACGTGTAGACGAGCAGCGAAGGAAGCCGGCCGTCGCATGGCTTCAGGGTCAATTTAAACAAATGGACCGAAAAGCTACCTGGCTAGTGGATAGGGTGGTCTGCCGAGCCAAGGATTTCCATCTAGCGCAGCCTAATGCATCCAATCAACCTGGTTGTACGTACAGAAAGGGCGGGTACTTCAGGCATGCAGTGTTGCGGGTGAACATGAACGAGGCGCCATCTTGCTTAATGTTGTTCGTTTTTCCCTCGTGGCGACGCAAGTACTTTCTCGACTCGACTCTTAGCCCGAGATTCCCACGAGCAGCCCCTGTCCGTTAACTTTGCGCACGCGTGTGCGGAGACCCACCCTTGTCACCACCACCACCACTACAGGCCACACTACAGCTGCATGTACATAATTTATAGCCCCCCCCCCCCTCCCCCCTTGCACAACACTGTCTGTACTGTCCTCTACTATGTAGTTTTGTTCTTAGCTTCCCAGTAGCTAATAAGGTCGGTGATGGTGTGTACCACAAATAGTAGTGGGAAGGGCAGTGGTTGTTTTTCCCCCGTGTAAGTATGTAGATAGGGAAGGTAGAATCTGGGAATACGATACAGTGTGTGCTGCTTACTGCTTTCTGTCTTCATGTTCTGTCTCCCGCTGCTATTGCTGGTTGTGGTCCAGTACATCCAGACGCACCTTGAACACAAAGTACTTAACGTATTAGGTCAGAGTTCAAGGAGTGGGTTGGAAGCGTTCAAGGCTCGACCCGGGCAGCATCTGAAACCCTCTTCGACAGAAAAACAAAAGAGAACAGAGAAGGGGGGGAAACATTGCCTTTGGATAGCTGGCTGGCCATCCAGCCATATCATGAATTACTGGATGATAAAAGCAACCAACTCAGCTGCTCCCGCGAACCTGTCTGTTTCAACTGCCAGGTAGGCTATTATCTGGTGATATCCAAGCCCATCCACATGACCTAACGGACCTGGCGAGATGGCCTATGTATTCATAGTAAATAGGCAAGTACCGTTGTACGTGGTAGTGCACACGTGGGTGACGGCCATCTGAGTCCCGTCTACTGCGCTGACATGACATGACAGGCGCATCGAATGAAGCAAGGACGCGGACCAAGGGCAATGCATTGATACATACTTACTTACTGTACGCTGTAGGATATCACTTGATTTCCGTGTCAATTTCTGGCCGGGCATCTCATCGCATCACGCACCAGTACCAGCTGGTCCATGACTATTATGTCTCGCTTTCGGTGCCTACCTAGTGAACAAGCTGCGCAAAACCCGAGGGGCCCAGGACTTGATGGTCCTGGCATGGGTCATGTCATACAAAGCAAATAACCTTCCTTTCCCGGCCCCTAGGCTTTTGCTGAGCCCCAAGGTCTCACATCTCGCATTTGGTGGGGGAAGTAGGTAGGTGTTCGTGAGGCAACAAGGAGGAAGGAGTCGCTGTCCCCGAGCACAGCCCCGGTGCGGCTGTATTGTCTGGGGTATATGGCTGAGAGACCCATCACTCCTTTGATACAGCGAGTATTATAAAAATATTGGTTCAACCTGTGTACGAGACGACGTTCGGCAGGAGGTAGGCAAGTAACTAGCAGTGCCTCGCACACATGTAAGCACTGCAGGTAATAAGCCGAGAATTTTACCTTCTCGACTCTTCACTAAATAAGTGTAATAGGGACTGCAGGAGCAGGTCTTGTTGCCGGCTCATGTTCCCCGGCTCGACTGGGCTCTTCTCTCTTTTGGTTTTGGGGTAGACGACTCCAGATCTTAAGCGTGCATGAACAAAACCCGCAACCTCTAACGGGGCGGGTGAGTCCGTCTATTTGTTTTTCTGTTGGCCGACCATACCAAAAAAGAAGGTTTTTCTTATTCCCCTCCCCTTTCACCTCAAACCGCGTGCATTGACAGCCAGTCTGGGCCTACGGAGCGACCGCTCGGTAGGAAGGTTCGTCCATAGCTTGCGTCCTTCCGAGACCAAACCATGTGGTTGAAGCCGCGTATGTCATCATAGTAAGTGCAGTAGCCTGACAATTTATTCATGGGATGGTATGATGCCTATTGGTAGGTAGGTATGCTTACAGCAACAACGGGATCATTCCTGTGGGGATGCGTATACATATTACATATTGCTTAAAATGACTGGCGGCTGACCCGATTGCTGAGTTTGCGATGAAAGAATGAGAGAGCACGAGGAGACAGTGCGTTGAAGTGGCCAGCCGAAGAAGGGATACTGTACGATACATGACCTGCCAACCCAACTTGCAAACGATTTGGCCCGGGACCCAAGTGGGATCTTCCCGCGAGCCACGTGAGAATCGAGTGCTGCCATGTGCCACTTGGCTGTATTGTGTATCTTGGCCTGGAGGGTGTCTAGCGCTAGGTACGCTCGTTGGGCTACCGGGACTGCAAGAAGCATCTTGTCGTACCTACTCGTAGTGAAGTACATCCATTGATGGGCTTGCTGTCGCTTGGTGGAGCAGATACGTATTTTTATGGGCAGACGGTCTGGCTGGCCCAATTGATGCAACCAGCTAGGTTAGCCAGATACCAGACAACCAGACTGGACTTTTTGCGGGAGGGTACCATGGTACGGGCATCAACAATTAGTTCCAGTTCGGCATCCTATTCCTTTAGGGCAAGCGAGAGTAACCGGGATAGGGATCTCGCCCGTCCCCTACTGGGGAAACGCCAGCGACGATCCGTCTGTCTGCCCACCTCGGATTGTTTGCATCGACATGTCTGTCCTGCCCAGTTCAGTACATCGCGACGATGCTACGTTGTACGGGCGACAAGGCCTACCATCTTTGCCCTCTTTCTCTCTCTCTCTCTGTGTCTCTCTATGTTGCCCTTCCCTGATTATCACTACTCGGACTCGATGCAATCACTCACTCATTCATTCACCGAGACAGTGCATTAGACCATGAGCCCGTGCTCCAGCTTTCAGGTAACGGCTCGAGTCAGTGCGGTGGATCAAGCGATTCTGGCCAGTTGTTTATTAGCCTTGTCTGCTCCATCTTAAGGGAGGTCTGTATTCTGGGCAGCAGTGGGGGGAGGGTCGGGGAGCGACGGATAGGTTTGCTGAGACCAGACTGTTCCACTCATCTTGACGACCGGCGGGTGTGTACATGATCCGCGGCCCTCTGCGCGCCCGACAATGCTACCTACTCGGCGAAGACCAACCTTGCACCCGTCAGAGTCATTACCGAAGCATGGGCGGCTTGAGCAGCTAGACTAGACAGGACATGATAGAGACGACACACGACCGGCCAAGCTGACTGTGTGTGTCTGTGACCATGAGCACATGTTGTTACTTGTGGGTGCTATCTCGTCAAATTGTCCGCGTGTACCTGCTTGGTGCTTGGCGCCCACGCGGTTACTGACAGACTCCACTGTGCCGTGCGATGCTGCGTCGCGTTTAACAGAGATTTGCTGTTGTCCTTGTCACTGCAACGTCGGTCGATTGAGCCGGAAAGGTAGGTATGCAGCGTTACAGTGTCCCTACATGTACACAACTCCAAATCCATTTGATGGTTAATAGAACATGAAAAGTACTCGTGTCCTAGGTAGGTCGGCATACCTAGTCGTTCATATTCTGCATACCTTAGGCAGGCAGATGCATATTTTGGGCTTTCTTCTCTCCCCGTCTTATGTACGGCTCTTTGGTGCATGTACTTTGATTAACCAACCAACCAGCCAGCCTCTTGGCAGTGCCCAGGCGGAATATAGCCTCTGGAACGTCATTGATGGGATTACACCAGACTCCATGCATATATTCCCGGCAGTATTGATTTCCAGCGAATCTAGTATCCTGTTGGTGTCGTACAAGCACAAGCATGGGCAGCTGGTTAGTGTTGAAGATCTACGCATTTGGTTATCAACAAGCACGTTTGCGCAGGTTCCAAGCCACGAAGCGATCCCAGTGAGATAGACGACGTTGCTAGTACGTATGTACCTATGCTGCCAAAGTTGCCTACTGAGGCTATTTTACCAGCCGAGGCGAAATCTGCATATAGGCAACCTCAGCCGGGGTAGGACCGCAGGCAGAGTTGCTCTCGCCCATATTTCCCATCTTGATTTACCGAAGCAGGCAGGTTCCGGAAGCAGCATAAGAAAGATGCTCGACTTGGAAAATGATCTCAGCTTACTTGTCAGCGTTGTCAGACTTTAGGAACCAACGAAGACGACAACAACCACGTCTGATCTTGCAAATTCCGCCGAGTGATGGGCTTTTTACCCCCCACGCCTGTATGCCGGCCTGTCTGCCTGCCTGTCCCTTTTCAGCAAACAGCAACGGGTACTGAGAGTGTATCTGCACGAGGGAATTACTGCAAGTGCCGAGTCTCCCCATCCCATCCCATCCCATCTCTTTCCGTGTGAATGAATGCATGTAGTGAGATTAGCTAGTCTGATCTGGTTTATTGGATGTGATGTGTTGGATGGGATTGTAGGTCGGATCATACTGTAGGGTAGCTCCTGTGCCCGTGCCCACTGCCCGTCCCCTCCACTCCACTCCAGGTATAGCATACCTTTGGCCTATGTTCGGGTGCATATCACTAGGTAGGTATTACTATTACATTACCTACCTACTATACATACATGCCTGCCTTACCTTGCCTTAACATATACACATGTACTTATTGTGACAGGCATCGCACAGTCGAATCTAATCGAACCGAACGAACATGTAACCGTACAATGATGAGTCGAGTGATGCTAGGGATACCATTATGTATTTTGACCGGAACATGTGCTTCACACGTTCCGGGACAATATCCTGGTCGAATTCTCCAGTCAGTCTCTCGGGGGAACTCATGAATGTCTACCTATTCTCAATGGTTGTACATGTGGATTGTGAGTAGAGTACGGACTTTCCTTTTTCTCTGTCCAGCGACTGTGGGGAGACGATCGGGACAGACAAACAAACACACGATCTGACATTGAATTGTCTTATTTTCGCCTCTTTCTTGGCTTTTTCTTTTCACCATTGCGCCCAGCTCTCTGGCCTGTTCTTAATGTTCTAATTTCGTCCTACAGGCAGACAGGGCTTCAATACATCTGGAGGTAGTATGTATGTATCTTGGTATCCCAGTACCCCAAGTACTATGTTATCCGCCGCTTTTCGGCCAAATGCAAATCTTGGTATGGAGCTTGATATCTCGCAGGCTTAGGGCGTTGGGGGCCCTGCGCCAATCCCATCCTACAAGCCGATGCATCAAGTAAGGTTGGTGATTTGACTGCTGATGGATGGACGGCAAGCGGGAACGGAAGATCCATAGGATTCATACCCAGGATTTGGCAACGTCATGCCGTTTCCTATGCGGCATGATTGGTTAGGTAGTCAGTCGACCACCAACCGGCCAGCGCGATATACAGGAAGAAATACGGATAATCCGAGTTCTTCTCATTATCCCCTTCCGTACATGGCCGACTGTCGTCCTGGATGGAAAAGTGTACATGCCCCGTCGACAAACGGTCTGGCTGCCCGGGGCGTATTATTCGTGGAATGGTCGGTCATATGCACATGCAGATACTATACTCGATAGTTGCCCTTCCTATACAACTCCGAGAAAACAGGGACCTAAGACTTTGGGTCTTGGGACGTATAGTGAGGGTTGTCAGCTACTTTTGCGATTTGTTCTTGCGCCCTCGAGATTAGTGATCTCTGCGGTGACACAAGTTCGAAAGAAGCAAGCAGATGCAGCACTGCGCCGCGGATCCACAGTCAGTTCCTTCCCGTGATGCGATGCTGCATAGAACCCATCGATGGCTCTCGGTGAGATGTGATAGTTGACACGTCTGATCTACCAGAGGAATTACACATGAGATGAAGGTAGGCGGAGGGTGCGATATAGAGAGCGAGAAGAGAGAAAAGATGCGCGCGGGAGACGCGACAGCAACGCCCAGCCGTTTGGGTCGTCGTCTGATCTGATAGCATTTTTGGGTGAACCGGCCAAACCTTATCTGGCGTCCCAAGTCTAGGTCGTGAGCATACGGACGTACATGGGCGCGCCGCGCACCAAGCCACGCAATCCATCATTGGCTTTCGCCCGGTGGTGTGGCTTCAAACCATTGTCGCCGGATGGCCGGGATCTCCTTGCTATGTGTGCGCCACCATCGACAAAGTAGCGGTAACAGTTGAGATATCACAAAAAGGGTGTGAACCGCCCGTCACAGGCTGGCTGGCTGGCAGGTCCACTCGCTCCCCGATCAGCCGCTCGGGCTGACTGCAACTAGGTTACGATCTCGTGGGCGGCGGCTGTTAGGTGCGGAGGGCAAGGTATGTAATATAGAATCCCAGCTGTAGCAGTCCCTGGGTCCCTGGCAGGCCGGCTGCTGCTTCTCGTACCTGGAGCTTCGAATTCCAGGAGCGTCAACGATAATCAAGTACCTCTACTACATTAGCGCAATCATGAAAATATGCTTGCGCTGGGGGAGAAACGAGATCCCAGCCCAGAAAGCCAAGAAGCACCCACTACGCCTATATAACAGGGTGCTCTCCAGTTCACGACTTGACATATTTGTGATCGATCGGGACTGCAGAGCGTAGAAACATTGCGATGTCGCAACAACGGCCTATCTATATATACGATTTGTCAGATTTCATGCCGGGGTGGTGGACGCTTCGGTGGACGCCGTACGTTGCTCGCGAGGAAGAAGAAACATGGTCGATGCACACGTGTGAGCTACGCACTACTACGTGGGTTCATGGGGGCCTCGATGTAATGCGTGGAAATGCTAGCTTGACAGGTGTCGCCCACGGTGTTTCACCATATCTCCTCTCAGTAGCCAATCGCGCGGAGGGCTAAAGGGTCCTCACAATGAATGGTCATTCTCATTGTGGGTGAGTACCTGCGCTGCCTGCGTTCTGACGCCTATGTAGTGCTTGTATGCAGTTCCAGTCGAGGGATGGAAAAAAAGTAAAGGAAGAGAAAAGCCTCCAATTTCGGATCTTCCCCTGATGTGCGATAGCCATCGTGACCATGTGTGCTACCGATCGTAGGATCTTGCCTGCTGCATGCTGCAGGTAGTCCTGAAATGAAGCAAGGGGAGACAGATGGAGGAAGGGGGTATCACCAAGGAAGTTTTCACCTGCAATCGCCGAGCTCGTCCTACACACGTACCGGCGTGAGGATTCCCCAAAGGGAAACCCAACCCCCCAAAACCAAAACCAATGCGGCAGGACGTGGCGAGGGCAGTGAGGGCAACTCGAGGCAGCCAGCCGAGTCTACATACCCCAGGAATCCTAGGATGGGGGCCACTACATACATCTGGCCCCCTTCCAGGCAGAGATGAGATCTAGCCACACGGGAATGCTCCCGGAAAGGGAGCATGTCGTGGAATCCATCCTTTCACTCTCGTGCCTGCCTGCCACCGACGCCCCCGGTGCCAGGCCCAAGACATGGTCTTGGACGACGTGCAGCCGGTTGTGGAAAGTGACACGGCGGCTACTCGCATCGTCCGACGCTCACTTTCCCACGTTTCTGGGTTGCAAGCAAGCAGGCACGAAGAAATCAAAGAAGGAAATAGTTCCAATGTGACAAACAAGCCACAACAGCCAAAACGGCCTTTTTTCCCTGTCTCTGTGTGCGTGTCTGATACACTACTAGAGGCGAGATGTCTCGGCTCTGCTAGTACACAGAAGTAAGGACGCCTGCCTGAGCCCGCCGCAGGATACCGCCGATGGTGAGGTAAACAAGTACTCACTTGCTATCTTCTCCTATGGTGGCCGTGATTCGCTTACTTCGGTTTATTGGGTGGCTTGTTACGCTGTGCGCCCCTGATCGAGTGTTGGCACTCTCTCGACACTGGCGCTTGTCATGCCGGACTCCGAATATGGCAGGAGCGATGAGTGAGCGGCACTCCAATAACTGCAGAGACCCCTGATGCCTTGATACCTCCCTATCAAGGTGGAGGATGATGAAGATATTGAAACCCAGTAGGAGTGGTTGGGATGCTGAATCGATACGTGTGTGTGTGTCGTTGCGTTGTATACGATGGGAGCCGGTTGGTCCCGCGGTTGCCGTTGGACCCCACACCTCCGCGCCCCCTCCCCTAGTCACGGGGATGTGATTCCGCGGCAGCTTTGCAAGCTTGCTGGGGCTTGGGGGCCGTAAGCTTACCTCCCGGGGGCTGCAGATTTACAGTCAGCTCGCGATTCTGCTCTCACTGGGACTGAGGAGGCCTATCTAGAACGTGCTGATTCGTCATACAGCTCGAGCTAGATGTGGCTCGTATTCTATAAACGTATAAGACGTCAATGCGATGTTTGGCCAATAGGTTGACGCATCAGGGGTGCTGGATATGTATGTATGCACGCATGTAAGTAGTGGCTACCGTGAGGTCGTGGTCAATCTCGGACTCATCTGCCCCAATATGGTAATATGGCTGCGATGACACCTCGGATTAACTTCTATAGAGAGACCGCCCATCCAATCATTGCCTGGTCTGGCAATGGGACCGGCCGTAAGATAAGACTGGGCGCATCAATGGTTTCCCATTCCGGATACAGATAGGAGACGGGGCTGTGGGAAGTATAGAGACACCCTTCACCTCAACGTTGCATCGGTGCCGATGCTGATGGTTTTCACGCCGATTGCCTAACGGTATATAACTTGGAATCATTGTTCAGAGGCCAGGCTATGTACTACTACACTTTTCCCTAAAAAACACACGATGTAATAGCGCCGACAAGCCAGGGGTTGGCACCCAGGTCAAGCGTCACTGATTCCAGCCACCGAGGCAGCACACATGCCGTGGCATTCGTCGCTCGCGGCAGCCATGACTCCCCATACTAAAATTTCATCAAGAACACATTACAGAGTTTCCTCGCTCCATCTACCATCACCAACCCGATACTTTGCGTGATCGGACGGGACAAGTACGCCGGAACAATCTGCGACATCGTATTCGCTCACTGGGACGACCCATTAGATGATATATACACAATTGAAGCTTGCGGCACGTGGGACTGTTCGCTTTTCCGCGAGTCCGTCAATGCGCCCGTCCGTCCATCCCTTACAAGCCGTTCAGAAAATTTTCACTTCTTGGAGCAAGGGATCGGGGCCTTCAGCGCCTTGGCGACCGCCGCCCCGACGGGCATGGTCACGGAGGCGTTGTGTGCCGACAGGGCGGTCGCCAGCCACGGGATGGACTGGCCATCGTTCTCGACGGCCTTGCCCGAAAGCTGGAACGTCAGTTCGCCCTGGGGCGACTCGCAGACGGGCTTCTGGCCCAGCGCGGTCAGGACTGGGACTTGGGCGATGTCGGCCCAGATGTAGAAATCGTTCGCCCCCGGGCGCATGGCCAGGTTCGGGATGTACGCTGTGCCGACGTTCGCGCCGCCGCCGAGGTAGTTGTTCCATGTGGTATTGCCCTTTTGTTGGAAGATACGACGTCAGTCTATGCATGTATACATATACCTCGCATATCATCAGATAGAGGGCATGTGTGTGTACTCACGAGCTTGAAAGTGAAGACGGTGGGGTTAGGGATATGGACCGTGCCGTTGAAGTTGTTGGTACTGGCCAGCGTGACGTTGATGTTGGACACACTCAGTCCCGCGAACCCGTTGAAGGCCTTGAGCTCCACATCCTTGCGGAAGGTGACAGGATAGTCGCGGGCGATGCCGCTCACGCGGACCTGGGTGTCGCCCTCGACGCGGACGTGGACGAAATCCTGGCTGAGCAGGGCCTCGTTGAAGGCGACGAGCGAGTCCACGTCGGCCACCGCCACCTGCTGGCTGACGTTGACCGCGACCGAGGCGGCCGACGCGATCTCGGGGAACTGGAACTTGGCGAAGGCCAGGGGTGCTGCGCCCTCCTTGTCGGGCAGCAGGGACATGGTGCCCTCGAACGCCCGGATGGTGGCATGGACGCCGTTGTCCGCAAGGACGGTCGAGTTGATGGCCATGTGGAACGAGTCCCTTTGGGCCTGCGAGATGACTATAGAGTCGATATCCAGGGTGGCATTGTTGAGCCTGGACTGAGCCATCTTTGGGACGGCAACGAGGAGTCTGGGCAAGTGATGATTTAGTGCAAGCTCTCTCCCTTCACACTTTGTCCCATTTTGCCTTCCCACTTACACGCATGGCACCACAATCACGAGTATGACTACCAGCAGCACCACCACATATATCCACCAGAACCTCCCGCAGTGGCCTTTAGTGCTCTTCGACTTTTGTCCCGCGGCGGCAGCTCCGGATACTGAGCCATTGGGAGAGTCGTGGTGAGATACCGCGGCCTTCTCCGACATTGTTATGACTTCCCCTACAACGAGTCGCCGATGCGATTGAAAGCTGGAGATGCTGGAGTTGTACAAGATGCGCGGCTTCTGGTCTCGTCCAGCTGCAGGCCAGTTGATGTGCTAGAGTATCTAGGCAATATTAAACCGTTGGCACCCACGCGGTATAGTCGGACTGGTGAAGAGACGAGAACAAACAAGAGGAATGATAGATCGAGGACGAAAGAGAGGGACTACGGCCACAGACATTAGATGGAGCGAGATGTCGCCTATTATTCTCCAAGGTAAGAGTGGCCAGGGCCGGAAAACGGCTGCGTAGGTCGGAAGTATGGCCCTGGCGCATCTCTCAAGGCGTCTTCTAATCTTCCTAATTACGGTCACATTTTAGGAGTAATTCGTCGGAGCGAGCCTGTTGTAGCAGGGCTAGCATATACCCTACGGTATGACAATGAGGACAGTGGTTGTTGCGTATTTCCCGGAGAACTAGGGTCATTCTCCAATCACGACAGAGCATAGGAGAAGATGCGGCCAGAGATCATCACTGTTCCAGGGGTTCGACGGGCCAATCTGTTGGCGCCATCGGCCAACGGTAGAGCACATGCAAATTTGGGTTTAATTGACGCTAGGTCTTGTTTCCATCAGGGACCTGCATTAGATGCAAAAGGGCAGGTGGCAGCACCTACTAAATGAAGAGGTGAGAAGGTCAGAACTATAATGGTCGTATAAACGCTGATTCCTGTTCAAAACCCCGGTGGTCCACGGGTAGGCTAACCAAGCGGACTGGAGTATAAGCAAATGCCCAGCAAATGTCACGGCATGCCATCCATGGCAAGGCAGGACAGAAATGCTTCTTTCCCCGCGTAATTAATCTTGACACGCTTTGTGGAGGTGGACCAGTCAGAATAGCAACCTTCTTCCTTCCCATGGCCCAAATATGGACAGGCATCCATCCCTCCGGCCTTCTCGAAACCACACAAGGACCAGCCCTATTTCGAGGACTGCTACTCGAAAGCAATCAAACCCCCCTAAGCATTCAAGCCCAGGTAATGAATGCCATTCGTCCCCCTGATACGGCAACGGCAACGGCAGACCAATCCAAGCTTTTTCTAGGCTTATTTCTGGGCGGCTTATGGCTGATTGGGGACAAGTACTGAAAAGCTTATGAACATGCACACCGAAATTTCCACCCCTTTATACAAGAAAGGGGACGGATATCCGTAGATAGTGGTAGATCAAGCCAATTCAACGGTCTAGTATCTTATTGCATGCGGCTGTCTATGTCTACAGCTTGGATTTCGTCCAAAGCCCCATCTTGTCCAACCCCGCGCCACCATCGTATATATCCCTCTCCACCATTCTGGTATTAATCTGTCGTAGTTCGTCGGGTTAGCCTGCGTTCAATTTCACAGAAGCTTGAGATTCGGAGCAGGCAGAGGAGTACTCACATGCTGAGGACCAAGTGCAGAGATGTCCTTAGCTCCCAAGAGCCTCATGCACGTCTCTATTTCGGCCTTGAGAACTATCATCGTCGCATAAGCGTCAGTAAACAGAACAGATAGGGACAGGGGCGGCATTTCGCTTTTCTCCACTTACTCTCGAATACGCGCTCCACGCCAGCTTGGCCGCCTGCACCTAGTCCGAAGAGAGCAGCCCTCCCGATGCCCACTGCCTTGGCCCCGAGGCATAGCGCCTTCACGATGTCGGTCCCACGCTTAATGCCCCCGTCCACCCACACTTCGATCTTGCCGAGCACTTCTGGGCAGTACTTGCGGATCTCGAGCAGCGTGTGGACGGCGGGTGGTGCCGTATCCAGTGCGCGGCCCCCGTGGTTCGAAAGAATGATGGCCTTCACCTGGGGAGCGTATTGGGCGGCCAAGTAGGCGTCTTCGTGCGTCTGGATGCCCTTCAGCACAATCGGCAGGTCCGTGTGCTTCGCCAGCCAGGGCAGTGTGACTTTCCACGTCAGGTCCGCAGCGGTGCCCCAGAATAGCTGCTGGCCGACCCCACCGCCGCCTGGTCGGCTCGGTTCGTCTCCCGCCTTGGCCGCCGCCGCTACCGGGGCGGTGTTGATGAAACTGGACTTCTCGTCTAGCTCGCGCTTCCCCGGAACGGGGGCATCCAAAGTCAAACAGATGAGCTTGAACTTGTCCGACATCTTGTTGATCCGAGCCAGCATGGCCTCGCTCTTGGCCCGATCATTCTGGACATACAGCTGCCAGCCGAACATCTGGCCGGGTTGGGCGTCGGAGACGATCTGCTCCGGGGTCATAGAGGCATTATTCGAGATGATCTGCAGCGCGCCAAACTTGCTGGCGGCCCGCGCAATTCCCTGCTCACCGTCGGAGTGGCCCAGCCTCGCCATCGCAGCGGGGGCTACGAACAACGGCAGGCCTATCTTGGTGCCGATCAGGGTGGTGGATGAGTCGCACGACGTACAGTCGACGAAAACCCTCGGCCTCAATAAAATATTGCGGTAGACCAGGCCATTGTAGGATTTGGACCATGTGTCATCGCTGGAGGAGTAGTAGTAGGCCCAGGCTCTCCTCGACATTTTCTTCGTGGCCAATTCTTCGATCTCATTGATATTCAGAAGACTCGCTAGCGGAGGGTCTACTTCATCCTTCCTCTCCTCCTTGGCTGCTGGCTTCGTCGGGTTGGGCATGGTCTGAGGATCAATCTTGCCCAGCTTGGCCTCTGGCTTCAGATTCTCCTCTAGTGTCCCAGGGGGGTGGATGGGGTCATATTCCTCCGTGGCATCTCTACCAGCCAACTGCAAAATGACCTTGGAGCCTCCTGGATGCGAGGACAGGAAGTCTGTCACATCGTACACATGACCATACAAGACAACCCAACAGCTGTCGGGCGAGGTGTGTTTCGCCACTAAAAAACGGTTAGACAGGCCATCATCATCTAACTCTTCCAACACCCGTCAACCCGTACTGAGACTTACCTTCCTCGGCCTTGAAAGTCTTCATCTTGGCTGGCAGGCTGGTGATTCTTGATGAGAATCAGAGGAGATGTCATTGGCAGATTGGTGTACGCGCTGGCGCCCTTTTGGGGAGCCGGGGTGGGACCTTCGGCTATCATTAACCCGCAACAACAAACCGGGGTATCGTAGGTTACCCCATACTTTGTTCAATGCGGGCACTTCACCGATCACTTAATATGAAGAGAGGAATGGACATCACCGCAATTGAATTACCGGGAAATTTTATGCATACGTTGCTTCATTGCTTCCCTAAAGGAATAATGCCCCGACAGTTTAACTCAGGTGGGGATCCACCAGTGCAAATCATGGATTCCTTAGCCAATGCTTTCTTAACGACGAGCAATGTTAGCTCTTGCTTATTCCGTGCTCCAACTTTGCCGCTGTCATGGCAGACAAGCGCCGGTAATATCGCCCACTAAGCCTCGAGTAAACATAGCCCAGAATCGGGTCTACTTCTTTGGACCAGTAGATGGAGTGGGTTTAGGGGTTGTCGGCTCCCGCCTGCAACTTCTGGGCGCTAGCCGAGGGCAAGATCGGAGGTGGGATGGAGGCTGTGGACTTCCCAATCCACTCGGCGTAGGACGTCTTTTTCTCTGCTTCTTCCCCAAACTTGTTGACAAGGTATCATTTTCCTCCTGGTCAGTGTCGCTCTGTTCTTCGGCTTCTTTGGGAGACTCGGAGCGTGGGGCGTAGCTAGTGAAGGACTGTGGTGCGACCGGGCCTGGTGCTCTAAAGTGTCTGCGCCCCCGGCTGAGTGCTGCTTCGGGAGTTTCCGGTGCCGGGACGGGACGGGACACCCGTCGATGCTCCTACAGAATCTCCGCGTGTAAGACTTAACCATTTGTCTTGAACGGTTTCTTCGGTAGAAAATGATGACTGCTTCTTGCCATCTTTAGTAGCCGAGGTCCCTTGAATTCGCTCGAGATCCTGGAGATAAGAGTGGGCTACTGAGAGCAGCGCCTCCAGGGACTTGGCATCTGTTCTGAGCGACTTGCTTGGAATCGCATGGTCTCCAGCGTTCGCTCTTACTAGATGCTTGTCCAACAGTTTCATATGCTTCCGGCACCGCTTCTCCCAGTGCTTCTGCTTTCTCGAACCACTACTGTCGGGAGGGAGATTTCTTTTCAGGCAATCTCTGCTGATTAGATCCTGTGTCGTTCGTCTCAGGTCTTCGTAGCCGACACTTGAGTTGCCTAGGGACGCTTCGGTTTGCTCGTTGTCGTCGCTGGACGCGTCATGCTTGGGCTGTTTCTTCGGCCGCTCCTCCGTGCTGCTTTCAGTCGATCGCTTCTGGGTCGCAGCTTCAATCTAGGAAACTGCGCGTCCTTCGGCGACCCTGGTAGGGCCTCGCTTTCGTTTCCCCATCGTGCCAAGAATGACAGTAGTGGAGGGTTTCTTCCCAGCTGAGCAAATGATGATACCGACAAACACAGGTAGACTTGAAAAGAAGTGTGACACAGAAGGTCGTGGGCCAATCTGTCCAATTTTAGCAGTTCAAGACCGAAGGGGAATTAATCCATCCATGGAGAATAGATAAGGTGAAGAAAGGAACCCGACTACACTATCACATTACTATCACTCTGATTTATTTACTTCCTTACCTACCTACTTACCTTCCTTGGGTAAATGGGTTGGGCACGTGATCTCGTAACAGCAGCATATCTTCTTTTTTACTATTAATCGATTAAAATACATCTCATATCTAAAGTAATCTGGTACTAAACATGAGATGGCATACATATCTTATTAATCCAGCTGGAGTTATTAGATCAGGGCGACTAGATGAATAGTCGGGTCGGACATTAGACATGCCGGGCACTAATCGCAGGATGCTACCTAACAAATCTCAGAAACATGTGGATGCTCCCGTCCATCCAGAATGCAGAGGTACATAGGTTACATTGCCAGCCATGTGCAGGACACACCGCCGCTGCCGCCATCACCAAAGCTATTACTAAAAAGATCGACGCCGGCGGAGTGAGCAGTTTGAGCGGGCTTGGCGCGAAGGCTCGGTAGTAGCCGGCACGCGGTCCGAATTAGAAGCTTCACTGCCAGAGATAAGCAGGAAGTGGAGAGAACAGTAATATGACGAAATAGCTCCTTCGGCCGTTTTTTATTGTTTTTTCCCACTGGCTTTGCTTCTCTTTTGTTCTCTCTGACCTGCAATGCTGAACCTCAGCAATCAATTCAAGGCATGTGAAATTCTTCGTTGGGGGATTCGGTCCGCTGACGGGGTGTGCTACCTTGATTGATTAGAGTTATTTCCAGAAGCCAAGCATCATGCAAACCTTGAAACTGTATCCTATTCGATTGGTTTCCATGGCCTTTCTTTTTTCACGCCTACAGAACGGCTAATGACGTGTGAACTCTGCGCTGCGCAACGGCTGGACCCTGCAGCTTGAATGCTCCGACAATTTCCTGGCCGCCAGCGCCAACCAGAGGGGGTCGGGTGGGCGGCGAGCTGCACACATGCAGTGTTCCCCCCACGTCTGCGCTTGACAGACATACAGACTTGTACAATATGTCACGATCTTGAGGCCAGCAACCGTTTGAATCACTAGTCATCTGTCGCGCAACTGTTTTGCCTAGACCATTAAATTTCAAGTTAATATCTACCTAAGAGGGAAACTAAGAACTGCTTAATTAAAATATCACGCGAAGAACGTGGAGCAGGATCCGGCCGAAGATTAGGAGTGCAATCGAACTGAAGCTTAACTGATCATCTAGTTTAGTATGAGGTAATATGCCATTTTTAGCTTGTGATCCAACTGTTTCAACCTCACACGAATGTGGGCAATACTGCTACTAGTACACAGTCTTTGGGCTGGTTACTCATCAAGTCTGCTACAAATCAATCGAATCCTTGTGTCTCGCCTCTCCTACTCGTACTTCCTGTTGGCTTTGGTACTGTAGGTTCGACGAGCCGAGATACAGGACAAGGTGTTCAAGATACCCGACTGCAGCTTCATCAAAGTCCGCCTCAGTATTGCAACCCCTCCATCCCACCCACACACACATGCCATGGCCCACTTGGTGACCCATCGCGAAGCTACTGTACATAGCTCCCACGTTTTGTCGATATACACTCGGCCACCACAACAGCACAATCGTCATTCTAGGTACTGATTAGCTCTTAAGCCCGTGCATCGATTGCCTCGACCAAAGCAGCGTGGCTAGGTAACTAACTGTCTTGGTACTTCGGTCGTATCGCGTGTAACGCAAGGCAACGGCCAGCCCCGGACACGGCCTACATGGTACGGTATGTGCGTGCTGTGCTGTGCTGTGCTGTGCTGACATACGCACGGTACTTGCAGATTAACACTTGATTTGATCTCGCTTCCATCAATGTCGCTGTAACCCGCCCGCCGTTATCGATAATCGGTCGTGGGTCTTGCAGTGTCGCAACGCAAGGAAGATAGCTCCAAAATATTAATACTCCGTCAGTCACCCCACCATCGTCACCACCACCGCAAGCCAATATCTCCCCAGCTCAAACGGCCGATCGAGACTCCATCACTCTCTGTCCGTTCTCCTTGCCACAGTCCTACACCCACAACCCGACTTGTTTAAAGAGGTCCCACGATACTTGCAAAAGTCAGCGCATACCTTTCTGCCCACTACCTATACATTGGTGGAGCTCCAGTCTCTTCAAATTCCTGCCAGCCCACGAACGGCCAAAAGTCAAAAAATAATCATCTACCCCATCGTCCACCCTGTCCACGTCCATCATCACTGCGCTCAGCACATACACCACCTCACACCACCACAATGCCCGGCAAACAACCCAGCCTGTTCGCCTTTCCCGGCTTGGATGAGCTGGCACCGGCTCTGCGCTCTTATGTCATATCTTGCCAGAACGCCGGCTTGACTCGCCACGGTGCTTTCAAGGTTGGTGTCTCCGGCGGCTCCCTGCCCAAAGTACTCGCCAAGGCCTTGCTAGCACCAGCGACCTCCGACGAAGACAAAGTCCAATTCGACAAATGGGAGATCTTCTTCGCCGACGAGCGCGCCGTTCCGCTGGATCACGATGACAGCAACTATTGTTTGTTGAAAAAGGAGCTGCTGGACAAGATTCCCGCCAACCTGGGCCAACCTACCGTCCACCCTATCGACACGCAACATCTCAACGACACGCAGGAGTTGGCCGACCAGTACGAGCAGTTGCTCGTCCGCTCCTTCGCAAGTCGCGACTCGGTCAAGCTGCCCATTTTCGACCTGCTGCTCCTGGGCAGCGGACCCGACGGCCACACTTGCAGCCTGTTCCCTGGCCACACTCTTCTACGCGAGACGAGCGCCTGGGTTGCGCCAATTGAGGACTCGCCTAAGCCGCCGCCAAAGCGAATCACCCTGACGCTGCCAGTCGTCACACATTCGGTCAAGGTCGCATTCGTCGCCACTGGCGGCGGCAAGAAGGACATCATGAAGGAGATCTTTGAGCAAGGCAACGGTTTACCCTGCGCATTGGTAAATGAGGCCACCGGAGAGCGTTGCAGCTGGTTCGTCGACAACCCAGCCGTAGAGGGAGTCAGCTTCCCCCGACGCGGATTCCTGTGAATCCACCGAGGCGTCCTCTAGTTTGTGTTACAGAACACTCGCCACGTCTTCGCAAAGGTCGCTTCTTGTTGTTGCATATCAACATCACGACGGTTGCATTCAGCCGTTGACGAGATCCATCTTCTTGGGGGTAGTGCAGATACTCATATCGACCTTACACGTCAATACACCTGCATCGGAGCAAAACCTCACTGTTGGAGTTGCTCTGGGCTGGCTAGCTTGAGTTTCAAATCGATACTCTTGGTAGTTGGCTTTCACCACCCCCGGTGCATGAATTCTAGACTTTCTTTTGGTTCTCTCTAGTTGAGGATCATGGCGGTGGCTTTGGTTACTTTAGACGGGAAATCAGGAGGCAGCTTACAATGGTCCGACTGATTGATTTTACTTCGCATCTACGGAGACGTTGGCATGGCCTTATGAAATTATGATAGAAATAAAATATATTCACCCCATAATATAATTCCGCGATTGCATTTGGACGTCCTGGATTTGAGATCACCCAGCATGACTACTTACACAATGCCTGATACAGTCTGCTTTCTATTTCTTGAGAATGTAAGTTCTGAAGGGAGGGGCTTTCCCATTGGTTTAAATAATGTATTATAGCTTTGACATTCTACATGTATTTCTGTTTAAAACCCCATGGTGTATAAATATGTTCCAATGGCGATAGGCTGAAGGAAAGCAGCCCTTGATGATTCTCTCCCACGAGCAACGTTTCATGACGATAATACCATACGGCGGAGCGATTTACCTTTGGACAGGAGCGACCGACGCACTTCATCGGTCCAACTTCTTCTCGCGGATGAAGGCAGTGGAGACGAGGCACAGGCACGCCAGCAGGGCGACGGGCAGGAACGCCCAGGTCGTCGCCACGGCGTAGCAGTCGCGGACGGTGGCGGCGACGGGCGGCGGCAGGGTCCAGATGTAGTCGAGGCTCTCGCGCACGCGCGCCTCGATCTCGGCGGCACGGCCCCCGTCCCGGAGCCGCGCCGCCAGCTCCGTGCACAGCACCTGCTGCAGCACCGCCGTCGACAGGCTGATGCCGATGGTTGTGCCGAGCGACCGGAACAGGTAGGAGCAGGCCACGGCGATGGCCATGTCCTCGGGGGCGCAGTTGGCGATGATGGCGATGAGCGTGGTGGTTATGGCTGCGGCGCGGGGGTTGGCTTTTAATAGGATTTCTTTTTTCTTTTTTTCCCCTTCTAGGTCCTTGGACTTGAAACAGGAGACACATGGGCGGAAACGAAGCTGTAGGAAACGGGCTGAGCACGACTTACATATACTCGCCCCCAGTGCAAGAAACGCCATTCCAACAACGACGCCGATCACCGACTTGGTGAGCGCCCCCGTGAATAGTACCAAGGGCACAATACTCAGGAGAAGAATGCTGTACCCGGCGAGCATGAGCCCGTAGTACTTCCCGGTCCTCCTCATGACGAGCCCGCCGCCGAGCGAGCCCGTCAGCCCCAGCACCGTGCTGGGGACGAACATGAGGCCGGACTGGGTGGCCGTGAGTGCCATGGCCGCCTGGTAGAACATGGCGATGAAGAAGAGGAACCCCATCTGGGCCGCGACGCCGAAGAAGTTGGCGCCGTACGCGGCCAGCAGCGGGGGGTCCAGGATCACGTGGCCGGGCGCGAAGGGGTCGGTCGCGACCCGGACCTCGACGAAGACGAAGACGGCGAACAGGACGGGCGTGAGCGTGAGCGGCACGACGGTCACGGGCCGGCCCCAGCCCTCGTTGGCGCCGTTGTCGAGGCCGTAGAGCAGCACGAACGCGGCGGCGGACAGGGCGAAGGCGCCCAGGAAGTCGATGCGCAGGAGCTTCTGCCGCCAGTGGTCGGTGCCGCCGCCGGCGGTCTCGGGCGGCGATTGCAGCACCGTGAACACGGCGATCCAGGCCAGTATCGCGATGGGGAACTGGCCTGCGAACGCCCACCGCCAGCCGATCGTGTCGGTCAGGAGCCCGCCGATGGGGCCGCCGGAGGCGATGCCCGCGCCGAAGACGATGTTGATGTAGCCTTGCCATACGCCGCGGTCACGCAACGAGACGAGATCGGTCACTAAGATCGAGACGACGGCGTTCATACCGCCGCCGCCCATACCAGCTACGCCACGCGCGATGCACTGCAATTCTCGGTCAGCTCCTTGACTCCTTCGCACATGTTTCATCATTGCGCCCCGCCCCCTTAATACTCGGTGACTTGCCCATGGTCGTATGTATGATATGATGCGCCTTATACCAACTTACTAGTTGAATGATATCTTGAGCAAGACCGCAGCCCAGGCACCCGATACCGAAGACAGAGTAAGCGAAGAGCAAGCACTCCTAAAATTCCAATGATCAGCACACTATCTATCACAAGCTGGGGCACACTGTAGGGCTGAGAATCACCTTTCGACCGAATATGTCACTCAGCCGACCATATAGGGGCTGGAACGTGGTGAGAGTCAGGAAATAACTATAGTATGGGTCAGTCTTGTCGGACTGTCTGACAATGGCTTTATCATTCAAATGCCGGGTTTCAACGGTTATATGCACTCACGAGGTTGCGATCCAGCTTGTGTTGTTTAAAGCGTTCAAGTCACTGCCCATTTTCCCATACGTCGCGATGGTCAAAGTCTGGTCCATAGCCACGAGATATATCTGCCAACATAAGTCTTAGCTTGTATACTTCTATTTGAAAAGGCTCGCTTTGGTTATATTTCGGGTGTGACCCCTTCCCCAACTCACGCCTATGGCCAGGGCCGGAAGCGGTTGAGCCAAATTCACTTTGATTTTCGGCTCATTGTCCTTGGCGCCACCGGTATTGCCATTGCCGCTGCTCAGCTCCGGGTCCGCTGTGTCACGGCTAAATGTGCCATGGCCGCTGTTGCCGTTGAATTTAGAGATATGTGGTGCTGCCGTATCGCCCTGTGCTGAAGCGGCCGAGCCCAGCAATGGTGCAGTCTCGGACGTTGTGCCGGCGACTTCTTGAGGGGCTTGTTCCTCGACGGCCATGTTTAGTTCTGTAACGCTATAGGGGCACGTCGGCGGGCGCAAGAACAGAAATTGGCTGGCTGCTGACTGGCCTCCGGGTCAATTGGTAGAATCGTCACTCGGCCTGAGAGTAGGCGAGCAACTTCGCGCCATTTCGATACATTTCAAGCCATTTCGCACAGCTCCGACTCCGGGGTAGCAAACACATTGAGAGTGCGTTTCCCGCCCAAAGCACATCATTGATAACGGACGTACGCCGCGGCCAAGCCCCCGACGGGTACCTTGCTGTTCCGATCAGTGTTATTCCCTCAAACATCGCAGTATTGCATGCAGTATTGGCAAACCCTGCCCATCCCTCCCCTGGTCCCGTCCCTACTTACACTATCCTCTTCCCGTTCCATCCGACGAAGAACACAAGAAAAAAAAAAGGGAAGAAAGAAAAGGACGCACATGCAGGGACGCTTCCTTTAGGCCAACTAATTACGGTACAACGTTCCCGCTCTGGAGGCTTGTCTACTGCGAACTCTGCACTCTGCTGTTGCATTGCGTTCGTTCACGTTCAATTCCGTACTATTGTGATTGATGAACGTCCGAGGATGACAGCCTTACATTACCATCCAAGTATACGTTTGTTCATTTACTGCTAGCTCTCCAGATGCGCAATCCCCAATGTAATTGAGACGCTCGATCTTGGTTGGAGTCAACATCATTAGTCGGGTACTGTCCTTACCTACCTACTATCACATGCATGTAAAAGATACCTACCTAGTAAATGGATGCATCGTTGCCCACATGGTGATTTCCGATCGTGCCGGCTGGTCGCATTGGTAAGCGCGCAGCGTCGCACCTCTCGCTTCTCTGCCGGTTATAGTACTAGTATGTCGAGAAGAAGACAGAGCGAGAGGGAGACAGAGCGAGAGAGACAGACAGACAGAAGGACAGCAAACAAAAAACAAAACAAAAGTATTAACCCCCTTCCATAGGTAGAACTAGAAGGCTTCGAAGAATCCTTTTTGCGGTCTTCCATATGGGTTCTTCAGGGAGAACGAAACGACGGCTTAGACACTACCGGTCCGGTAGACTCGCAACTAGATGCCTTACGTAGACCAGGTGGATCGGAAAACGGTTTGTCGCATGATATAATCCACAGCTTTGCTGGTTTCGCATCTTGACCAGTGGACTGGGCCTTCCTATCACAATGTCCAGCTTTCAGGAGTTCCAAAGGTTAGGGCCTAGGATCGGGGCTGTACAAACTGACATCCAGTACGGATACGGAATACTACGTACATACAGTACATATTGACAGAAATAGGCGGGGGCAGGGTCTTCTTGGACGCGCACCCCGAAGCCTGTCGAGTCGAGCCGTGACAAGCACAAGGCAGAAGCATCGGGCCCTTGGCAGCCACTTGCAGCGTGGGCCACCGGTAGGTCTGATGATCCCCAGGATCATCGCTCCCAGCTCGTCAGAAGTGACGATGCATTGTCACACTGCCCCCCCTGCAAACGTGCTACGCTAGCCAACAGGCTAGGGAGGAGGAGAAAATTCCCTTCCGTGGCTGGCGCCGCATTCACTCAATACATACCGATGACCGTTATTGTTATTGTCTAATTCCGGCAGCCTGGAAAGACTCAGATCTTCCCGTTGATGGACAATATATGTCCATATATAAGATGAGACCGTGTTATGTATATTACCTGATGACGAAAACAACAACAACAACAACAACAACAACAATAATATAACAACATTCTGCATGACTCGGACTTAGGCACAGTTCTCTGCACACATGAATACCTATCTACCGCAGTGCTGGGAAAAGACTGACCGACGCGACGACCCCTGCCAGGGTCAATTTAAACTTCGCCGTCGGTCGCGTCTCTCGATATATTCTAGGATGTTTCAGATCGTCTAGGGGGAGGAGCTTTGACTGGCCCGGAATTGCTATTGGTGACGGAGCCCAACAACTACATACATATTCGCATATCTCCGCAGGGCTCAGGATCCTTGACCTGCCGAGCCTGCGTGAGCAAGATTCTCCACCTCGCCTCCCGCTTAGGGACGAGTCGATGCCATCCAGTCGTCGGTACCTGCATTAGCCCGGGCTCACTCCAAAGCAAAACCTGGAAAGCAGGGCAGAAGGGGAGCAGAGGCAGCAGGGTTCTGGCCGCCGCGGATGTATGAGAACATGAACATCCAACACCGGGCTACTTTATTTATTCTTTACAGCGGGACTGTGCTTACCCATCTTCTTTACATACCTGCGGAGAAGACATTGCAGGATCAGCATGAACGTCTAAGGGCTGGACTACGCAACCAACTTCGCCTCCTTCATGCCCGTCTACTTCAGACGAACGCTCTATAATGGATACGACCTCGCTTCAAACTCCTAGGACGGGGCGCTCTCGCTTCTCCAAAGCCCTGCCAGCCCCTCCACCCGGTTTGGAAGCCGGTTTAAATATATCAAACACCTCGTCACCACCAGGCCCCTTCAAAATACCTCGCAAGCTGCCGTCGCTACCTCAACTACCATCAACAACAGCAGCTTTCCCTCCTCGGAAGAGCAGTATAGGTGCCCGGCTCAACCTGAAAAAGGACGCCCCTCTGTTGCCGGCGCTTCCGCCTTTACAAAAGGAGCTCCCGACTACCCACAAGAAAATGAATGCCATTCCTAGGAAGGCTGTTGGCCAGCAACCGCCAGCAGCAGCAGCAGCGCCAGAACTTGCGCCGAAGGGGAAGGACGCATCTACCCCAAGGAAGCTAAAACGCATATCGTCCATTTCGAGTATACTATCGGCATACTCCAGCGCATCCAACGTATCACAGGACTCTGCGCACAGGTCGTCCCAGGGCAGCGTTGCAACGAAGGACAGTGAGCCGTCTCTTTCACCAGAACGTGATGCTGCGGTCGACCCTCGAGCTAAGCTCTTTGAGACGCTGGGCGACTATACGGGGAACCCGCATGAAGATGAGCTCCCTAATACCAACAATCAAATGGAAAATGGACCGCAAGAATCACTGCTGCCTGTTCCCGCCAAGGATACAAGGGGAGGTGGTAGCCCTACGCTGGGGCTACCGGCTAATCCCCGCGGTGGGCTGCCAGCGACCCCTCGCTCCGCTAAAGCTACTGGTGGGGAAACTACATCGTCAACCACACCGGCGCCTGCCAATCTGCGGAATACTTCTCCGTTGACAGCACCCGCCACTCCTCGAGATACCCCTCCGTTAACAAAACCTGACGATTTGGGAACTACTTCATCAACGCCATATTCGCCCATCAATTCGCGGAATATCCCCTCCATCGACGAAACCCTACGACTTGAACGCTACATCGTCGTCCCCGTCTGCATCCGTCAACGGGAACGCACAGCCATTGTGGCAGCGCCGAGCATCAAAGTCAGATGCTAGCATAAAGGTTCCGGAACTCACACTGACTGTTAGTCACGGTTCAACCGGCCCAACCTCATTAACTTCACAAACGCTCACCGGACCGCCCGTGCCTCCTAAGAGTGAATCTTCTAACACGCGGCCATCGCGTTTACCCCCGACATCATCATCAGGTCTGCCTGGACGTAATATCCGTCCAGCCCCACCACCCCCGACCAAAGCAACTGCATTCAATAAACCTGGCGAGGACGAAGCGATGAGGAAACTCGCAGCTTCAGTGAAGGCCGTTGCTAGGCTGGGCTCTGGCGACAAGGGCAGACTTGACAAAGAGAGCGAAGAGACCAAGGTACCCGCACCTGGCCCAAGCCCGAGTAGCACAGCTGCAAATGATAGCAACTTGCAGAAAGGGGGTCTTGCAGAGAAGAGGAGCCAAGATTTTGTGTCACCTCTGTCATCGCCTGAGCTTCGTCCTTCCTCTCAACGTGGCCAGCAAGGAGCCTCCCAGGCCACCGGACGTCCGAGCACTGCGCAAAACTCTGATAGCCGAGACCAACCGAACCAATTGCCCCGCGATGGAGACTCCATGCCACGTCGACAACGTGGCATGCCTCATTCCAATGAGCAACAGCCAATGCCTTCACCTATGGGCTCTATTGTCAGCCATCAACAATCGCATGAGCAACTTGAGCAGCAGTCCAAGGCGCCGACGAAGGAAGAGCTCTCACCCGCTTCTAGCGGCCAGACTGCTCGTCGCCTTCTTGCCCCTAATGGAGCACCGGCGCCTCGAACACGTCCTTCTCTCAGCATGGTGGGCGAGGAGGTCTCGTTCACCAAGCCGACGCCACTCACGGATGGACAGCAGTCGGAGTTGACACGCGCCATCATGCTGTTCCGCCGCCATGATAAACCCATCGCGGACGAGTACCCCGTCCTCAACGCGGCGCCCCTGCGGCCCAGCCACCTGAAGTGCCTTAACGATCACCAAGGCTTCATCCGTACCAAGAATGCGGCCCATTCCATCGCGTGCGCCACCTGCCACGTCGAGGATCGGGAGCCGCGGTTTGTCTGCACCACCTGCTCCGTGCGGGTGTGCTCGCGCTGCCGGGATCTACTGGAGAAGCACAAGGACACGCACATGGTGCTGGGCCTGCTCCAAAAGAGCTAGGAGGCCGGGGGAGGCAGGGGAGGCAGGGGAGGCATAGGGGGACCATGTATTATGAACGAAGGCGTTTTTCAAAAAGGCAACGGATACCAATGACTTATTTTTTTTTTAATTCTAATGGAAAGAACTTGACCAGAACTAAATTGGTTTTCTATGAAAGTGACCATCGTTCTACAACTTTTCTTACCAGAAAGGTATACTGGTGAAATGCAACCGACTGAAAACACCACGTCTAATAGGCCGAGGAGACCTGGGGGGTATCAGGGCCGAACAGCGAGACACGGATAGCGGTGCTAGTGATCCTCCTAGTGATCCTCCAAGCTAACTCGGTATATCTGTGTACCCAGTGTAGGGTTAGATATATGTTTATTTAAAGGATTGTCCATGTGACAGAGAAAAGGAAGCATCGAGAAGGATATACTTCGCGCATTGGGCCATGAGTGAACTCGTGTATATCCAAGACATCTATTATAGGCATACTTACATGACCAGCACTAATTATCCCATTGCCAACAAGTAGTATAAGCTCGGAATCCGACTAGATGACGCAAAGTATTTATTTACTTAAGTTTGCTCGACTCTTACTCCCGCAACCAGGATGCCCTCCATCGTGCGTCGATGGAGGAAGCATCCAAGGACGATCTGGTCCTGGTGGAACAATACTTGAAGGACAGATACCCTGCACGTCCTGTCGATAACCAAGCACTTAACACATCGACCTGACGGTAAGGTAGGTAGGATTTCTGCTCTGATGCGTGCACCTACTCCCTACCTCTTAGAGATTTGACCGCTATGTTGTTGTACCTACCTCCCAAATGTTCAGCACGGTGGGTGCCTAAAGTGTGCTGCTTTTAGTGAATCCGTCAAAATGCAAGTTCTTAAACCAGCCCCCCCAAGCGCCCTCAGGCCCGGCACTTCAGTGGGGAAACACCCGCCTCCCGCCTGCCCGCGTACATGAAATGTCACTTAAGTTACGGGGCTTGCCAACCAACGCTACAGCGGAGATCGACAGAGCAGCAAGGACCCTGGCATCAATTGAGTGATTGATTGAGTGATCTTATGAAAGATTCTTGCCGTGGCACTTCAATACTCGAGGTACGGCGTCTACTTCTCTCATGTCCACCATACCGGTCCTTTGCTGTCCACAATGTCGTCCAACTCAGGTCTGAGTCGCACTCGATCATTACGCAAGCCTGCCTCCACCATTGCCGGCAGTACGAACCAGAAAGAAAACACCAAATTAGCGCCCTCGTCCTCCAACGACCCCGGGAAAGCGTCGCCCAGCCGACTACCACAGGTCAAACCCTTGACGCGGTCAGCAACGACAACTGCCACGACTTCGGCAAGCACCCGAGCCCGAACAACGAACCCGACGAGGACGTCAACAACATCAGCCGCAGTACCACCAACAACGGGAGGTGGCAGGCCATTAGCCGGTATCCTCTCCAGCAGGAATGGCCTGGCCACGACGAGACGGGCGAGCCCGACCACGGCCGAGAACACAGCCGCGGCGGCGAAGCCTTTGGGAAGGGCACCCTCTACACGCCATGCGCCTTCTGCATCCGGAAACATACGAAGCGTCAGCAGAGAATCTTCGGCCTCGACCCAACGGCCGTCGAGCTCCGGGGGCGTTTCGTCGGCATCCACAGTGACAAGATCGAACACGCTGGGTCACGCGCGAGCCAAGTCTACAGCGACAGGTCTCACCGCCGCCACTACCCTTAAACCACCAAGCTCTCGAGTCTCGACCGCTGCCTCATCGATAGCCTCTGCGAAACCGCAAACTCGCTCCCAGACACTGCAGGCACGTGGCGCAACCCACGGGGCCTCGGCCTCGACATCTTCTGCCACAGCTGCTGCTGCGGCACCGCCATCCCTGCCTGCTGCTTCCCAGAACCGCCCGGCTTTCAACACCAACCAACAACACTACTCGCCGCTGAAGTCGCACGCGCCGAAGCCCCTCACCTCGACCTTCCTAGCGCCGCCCTCGCCCTCGAAGCTCCCCGCCAATGTCGCCATCACCGCCGAGACGGCGCGCCTGCAGACAGAACTCCTGCAACTGTCTCTCTTGCATCGCGATGCTGGGGCCACGGCGGCCGAGTGGCATGACAGCGCGCAGCAAAAGCTGGGGGCCCGGTTCGCGGAGCTGGTCCGCACCGAGCAGGCCCTGGGCGGCTGCGAGCGCGACGGCGTCGAGGCGCGCAACGCCGCCGTGCTGGTGCGGTGGGGCGCCGCCCGCGCCAGCACCGAGGTCGTCGGCGGGCTCGAGAGAAGGTCCAGATGCTGGACCAGGTCGTCAACGGCGTCTGGCGGTTCGGCGAGCCCGGCGGGCGCTACGCCCGGGTCGTCGAGGAGTTCGAGGACTGGGCCGGCCGCCTGCAGGGCATCATGGAGGCGCGCCGGAAGGGGGACGTCAACCCGCTTCTGGGAGACGGCGCGGATGACAAGGGCGAGGTCCTCTTCATTGGCGACCTGGAGAATCGATGGAGGGACGAGTGTCCAGGCCTCGTGCGGAAGCTGGAGGAGTGGCGTCGGTTGTTGCGCCATCTCGGCCCGGTGCCCGATGGTAGTGGCGTTGCTGCTGCTAATGCTGCTACTACAACGACGCAAGAAGGCGATAGCGGCCAAAAGTCGAGCCTGGCCAGGATACTTGAGGGCTACACGGGCATGGTGGACGACATGCTGACCGAGCTGGCCCTGATGGAGCAGATGGTACGCGAGGCGGTCCGGGCCGAGGACGACTGGATCGAGGCCATGAACAAGGAGCTGAACCTCGGCAACGAGAAGGATGCCCCGGGTGACAGATCGGCTCCGCTTTGGAAGATGGTCGTATGAAACGAACCAGCACGATGAGCAGGTTAGCTGTCGCAGATTATGCCCCGTGTTCTTTTTCGCCTTGTGTTTTTATCAAAGGTCTCTGCCCTCGCATACATCGTTAGTCGGTCGCACAGTGTTGGTGGTACTCGAAAGTTATGGGTTGTATCATAAAAGCGTGTCTTCTACTCTCCCATTGGGGTTTTCCTTCTGCTACAAGTGAGCCACCTACTTTGCAAGCGACTATTGCTTTTTATAGAGAGCGGCTTCCCTACATTCTGTAGTATATAGAGAAACGATGTTGAGAGAGGGCCTTTCCCCCCAAAGACGGACTTGAGGTAGCAGTGTCTTGAGCAAACACTTTATGTATTATTCATTAATTCCTTAACTGTAAACCCTTGCCCGATTATATACCCAATAGCTATCCCGCAGTCAGATCTCCTTAACTTTAGACAAAACGTGGATATAACAGTGAGGGAACCCTCCGTGATCCCCGTGGATTTTTTTTTTAAACTATTATCATTTATACAGTTCATGAAGTTGATGAGGCGGATTCCTTGAGCCAAGCAGACGGTACGTAGCATCCCAATCCCGACCATGGCAGGGGCTTGGGACGAGCGACCCAGTGGTGGTGTTCGTCCGCGGCGGCGTGATCATGCTGGACGTGGGCATACGGGCGATAGACTCCCAGACAATCAATGGCATCACTGAGCTCCCATATTCGGAGCTCAGGTCGTCTACGTCGTAGACCCAGATGCGATCTCCGACGGGGACTTCGGGCCACCACCTGGGGTTGGGCCACAGGGACAATTGACGCAGGGACTCGAACCAGAAGAGCAGGTGCACGGTCGCGGAGCCTTCGGATACGTCTTCAGGCTGGCGGCGACCGCCACCTCTGTCGCCGTCGCTGTCGTAGCTCCCATCCTCCTCGCTATTGTACCCACCGTCGAGGTCATCCGTGCGGGTACCGATGTAGTCCAGCGCCACGTGTTGGAATGACGAGATGATCCTCCGGAAGTGGCGGAAGGCGTCCGGGTCCTGGGGAAACTGCCTGGCTATTCGGGCGTCGTGCGGATCCGTGCTAAGCCGCCGGTCCGGGCCGTCGTCGGCAGGGTGCAGAGCGCTGTACTCAGGCACGCTGGTGATGACGAGGATATCGGTGGCGGGGTTGCACCGCACGTGACGGCTTCGGCGGCGGCAGAGGCTCCATCCGCCACGGGCAGCCGTCTTGGGATCCACGTATTCGCAGACGCGGAGGGTTTCCGGGTACGCGCGGGTGACGACCTCGCGAGACTCGCGGCAGACGCAGCCGAGGGACCGGAGTAGTAGCGACCCGGAAACGGTATCATCTTCGGGGTCTTCGTCATCCTTGGCCACGGCGAAGAAGCCATCGGCCATACATACGCCGATATGGTTTGGTTGCCTCTCCCTATACTGGGGACAGCCGCTGTGGCAGCCGCAGAAATGCCCGCCCACGGTGACACAGCAGTGCTTGGTCGAGTACCTGCGGTGATGAATGTCGAGTCGAAGTGCCCGTTCGGTGTCGGGCATGGCCTGGCGCCATATCTCGGCCCTAAGCTCTGCAGGAAGATCCGGGAATCTCGGAAAGATTACCGCGGGTTGGAGTGGTGGTGTGCCCATAGTTGCGGCCGGTATTACAGTATTTGTCCTGACAACTGAGATCTCTCCAGTTTTGTCGTTGTGGCCATCTAAGGAAGTACCTATCAGTTGGCTGTGGGGTCAGACTACATGCATGATACCGGCTAAGATCACATGTTTTGCCTTCCCAGGAGAGGGTAAGCATTCGAACTCCCTTCTAGCCATCCAAGTTCATCGACAGATCATTCATCTTGCCCCGTTATGCCTGTTAGAATGTATAGCAATGTGGTGCATTGGGCGAATGAGGTTAGATCGTACCCCATCGTCGTGAAGTCCGGCGGTGTATATCTAGGACAGGGGGGGGAGCAATCACGACACTGCTACTGTAGTACGAAAAACATGTAAATCCTGGGACGGTGAGGTATGGTTGAAAAGTGTACTCTAGACTATTTCCCCTTTCTTATTGGCTCCAGGCCGAATAAGTCTTCCGAAAGCACAGCCTTCCCACTGGCATCTAATGGCACCTCGCCAAATAGGAAAGCGGTTCTCTCTCGATTCACATTGGCCGATGGACGCTTACGGTGCTTCCCTGAGGGAGACGCTGTGGAGGACGAAGGCTTTGAATTCTGCGATCCGAATACATCTGGTTGTGAGGATGCCGATTGGTCTGGCTCGAGCATCCAAGAGAATGAGGATTGGGCTAGTGTTGAACGTGTAGGAATCGGTGCCGGTGGGCGCTGGAGTACTGTAGCTTGGGTAGGTGTTGCTGTTCTAGAGGTTGAAGCTAGAGGGTCGGTGTCCATAACGTCTGGATGGTCGTGATTGCTTGTGGCATCTTTCGCAGAAGATACCGAAGTTATATCAGGGGTCTGACTGGAGTTCTTGGGGTTTGAGGGATCAACAGTCATCTCAGGCGTACTGATAACCATTGCTGCGACCGCATCGCTAGGAGGATCTGGCGATATTGGATCGGCTTCAGGTCCGGGATGACTTTGTGCTGGAGGGAAATACTCATCCTCAGGCAGCGCTATGGTCGAATCCTCCAGGTATATTTTAACGAACTGAACTTTAGCGGCAGCTATTTCCAAGGCTTCTGATTGCTTCTGTTTATCATCGGAATCCGATGTTGCCAAAGTCTTCAGCGTAGTGATGGTCTCATCCAACAGCGATGCTAGCTGTTTATTCCTCTGGTCCATAGTGGCCACAGCTTGCATGGCTGTATTGTTAGGTCCCGGTTCAGAGAAAAGCTCGCGCCCTGCCTTCATACTTGTCGTAGCTTCGCTAACATTGCGGCGTATCTCGCCAAGTGCATCTCGCACCGCCTGGTTAATGCCGAGCTTTTCGCCCCTTTCAAGGACGCCCTTAGTCGCACCTTGGAATAAGGCTTCTATACCACCTTGTTGCTGAAGAAACCGTTGAGGTGAGAGAGGCGATCGCAGTCCTCGAGTTTTCTGCCTTATACCTAAACCCAAAGATCTTGGTGTGCTGGGTTGCGAGGAATTCTTAGGTGAGTCTGGTGGTTTGCCAGTGTACTTCAGAATGAGTGTTGAGCCTCCGGCAGGGGTAAGATGATTGCGAAGATATACGGCGTCATCTATGAATGTATGTGGTCCATAGGGACCCTCAGGTGGTGGATACTTCAGTAGGAGCTGTAGAGCGACAGAATAGTCCGCCTCAAGGACTATATCATATGGGTTAGTTCATGAAACGTTGCGGCCTAATAGATGGTAGACTCACGAGCCCATCGGATTCTGACCATCATGGCAGTACAAACAAGATCTATAAGTTGCAAAGAAGGGTCAACGGAAAAAAGGGTATCCCAAAGCACGAGCATCTGGTCAAAACGGAAATTCGCGGCTGAAGAGTAGTCGAATCCACCGGCTGGAGAGGAGTCAGATCAACTCACGTCGGGAACAGGCTGGCATGGACTCACATGAGGAAGATCTGAGGTAGGATCTCGATAGTCTTCAAGTGATTGGTTAAGTCAGGGTCGACTTTATACAATAAGACTTCGTGGATGTGCTGGCTCTTTTCGACGATGCTCGACTGCCCTCCTCGAGCATCGTCAGCGACCTCGTAGAATGCCTTTGCGTGGTCCATGACTTTAGAGAATAGGGCAAAGGAATCATGCTCGATGAAGGACGCATCCAGCATCTCGATCATAGCCAAATCAGCTTGGCCCTCAAAGGCGGTCTCGGCTGGATTAATGGCATCTCGTTCGACGACGAGGAGAATAGGTGCGAGAAGCTCGTGCATTCCCTGACGATAACCGCCAACACCAGGGTTCAGCTTGCAGTAAATGAAGAGCACATCCAATATCATCGTTTGGACGCGGGGCTCGTGGTAAAACGGCTCGTCCGGTAAGCGCTGAACATCCTGCGAGATTTCGGCCCGCAGGGCCTCATCTTGCCTCAAAGTATTCCATGGTGACTAGTAAAGCATTAGATCATGGACTTCTTGATACTGCGTAAGGTGGGTGGGAGATTGTTTCATATGGCTTACATCGGGGTCGTCGGCCAGAGGATCGGTATTTACAGTAGCCAAATACTCGGGATGATTGATATACTTAAGGAAATGGTCTCTCAACGAGGCATAGGTGCTTCTGGACTCCAGAAGCGCATGGGTGCAGCCGGTAGTATTGGAGCCATGGCCGAGCAAGAAGGTTTTCCAACATATGGATCTGCAGCCTGAGATGCAGGGGCTGTTGGGGCCATTATACTTGACAGCGCGCTGTAAGTCGGCCAGGCTAGAATATTTCACGGTTTCTTGCCAACGATCTCTGAAAAATTCCATAAGTCAGCCAAATATTCGACTCTTGGCCGGCTAGTCATTGTTTGGGCAATCTCACGTCGACTCGGCCAGAGATCGCATCCTGATGGAGATGAGGCCAATCTCCCCCAGGGAAGTCCGGATGAGGCGAGCGATGGGGCCGGGTTGCTTGGGCTGCGACGCAATCGTGTCAAGTGTACCTGCAGATGACTTAGGATGTTGTTGCGCCGAAGTCTAATGCGGCTGTACAGATAAGGTATCTTGAGGCTGCCAGCCTGCACTTAGACCGATTGCGAGCTGAGGACGGACGGAAAGCCATGCCTGCCAACTGCGCGTCAGTGGCAGCCAGATGGCAGCGCGGGTGGCCGGCACATGACGTAGACTTGCTGCAGCCCCTCTGCCCGAAACAGGCGAAAACAAGACGCGGACATCTTCCCGTTGGATTAAACCTATTACATAGCTACAGTAATTTACCCCGGATTAATGCCCGATCAGTCAAGATACTGCAGATAAGGACGATGCTAAGCACCCGGGTACGATCTGGTGCCTCGGTAACTGTTGTCCCACTGACTTACCTAATAGTCGATTTGTCATCAAGGGTAAGCTCAAAGAGGAGAGATCCAGCCCAATACCGAGACCCCCGATTTTGGGTCCCTTCGGAGTTATCGTGATGGTCCACTATGCGATGCCGGTTCCATCTAACCCTTCCTAGAAATGGGCGATATCTCTTCGTTGCTTAGAATCCCAGGAAACCTTACCTGCTACCGTCCCCCTTGACATATACATACATATCTTCGCCCTAGAGTCAGAAGAGGTTTACTGGATTTTTATTCATTTATCTTAGTCCATCTTCAAAGACGTCATCGGTTAGATAACACGATGACAGCACCGATCCCAGACCTGCCGAACCTTGCCGCCGACGACTCGATGTTGTCGCGAAAGTTCGGCCGTGAGACGGCCAATTACTTCTCAGGCAGCCCCTTGAACAGGGTATCCTTCCTGCGGTCTGAGCATGCCTTCTTGGCCTCGGCCTTCTCACACCCCACGGCCTCGTTCCTGCTCATGAACAACTTGTCGCCCACGGTGAAGGACGCGGCCAGCCTCGGCTTTGTCACCAAGGCGGACGTCGAGCCCCTGACCGGGGCCGAGCCCTTCCGGGAAAACCGAGGAGGAATGGGTCAAGTGCTTCAACTCGGACGTCGTCTCTCCCCTCATCCTGTTCTTGGGCCTGGATGAGAAGAAGACCACGGGCTTTGAGTACAAGGGTTTCAAGGGTGCTCCGTACTTCGCTATCGATGTGACCCCGAAGGACGGCCTCGCCGAAAAGGCGAACGGTGTCATGGAGGCGGTGAAGGCCAAGGGACTGGACTTCTCTAAGTCTGCGAGGATGTTGTCCTTGACTGCACCGGAAGGCAAGTGGGATGAGTGCAGCAATGATCATGGGAGAGACTGAATGGGAACGAAGAAGAAAGCTGACATTTCCCCGTAGCCGCTATTTACGCACAAGCTCGAGCTCTACTGGACTGGAACGCGCGGAACCCGTCCTGCGCCGGCTGCGGACAGCGCACACTCTCCGTGAACAGCGGGCACAAGCGACGGTGCCCTCCGACGGACTATGCGGGGGTTCCCGAAGGCAGCCCTCCCAAGGAGCGAGGCGACTGCCCGACGCGGCACGGCGTCTCGAACCTCTGCTTCCCGAGGACCGACCCGACCATCATCGTGGCCGTCGTATCCGCCGACGGCACTAAGCTCCTGCTCGGGCGCAACAAGCGGTTCCCGCCGGACTGGTACAGCACCCTGGCCGGCTTCCTGGAGCCCGGCGAGTCGATCGAGGAGGCGGTCCGCCGCGAGGTGTGGGAGGAGAGCGGCGTGACGGCCGGGCGAGTGGTCCTCCACAGCTCGCAACCGTGGCCGTATCCGGCCAACTTGATGATTGGCGCCATTGCGCAGGCCACGCCCGACGGCGAGACGATCGATTTGGGTAACGATCCGGAGTTGGAAGACGCCAAGTGGTTCAGCGTGGAGGAGGTCAGGGACGCTCTAACGTCAGGCGTCAGCGACTTGGGTGGACCGCCGCCCCCTACTCACAAGGAGGGGGTCTGAGACTGCCTCCCCAAACGGCTATTGCGAACCGGTTGATCGATTCAGTATGTGGCGGATATCTTGCAGCTGTATCCAAGATGTGAGATAAGGGGTGTTTGCCTTTAGACTAAACTGGCGTTGCCGCTTGTGAGTAGGATAGACTTTGGTGCATGACACACTGCGCATGTTTTGGAAGGATAGGACTCATTAGGGATGTCCAAGTAAGGATACCTATATACTCAATAGACACGACTCTACGGGCTCAACATGAACCGGGGGAAGCGGGGCGGTATTGCTATCAAATGCGAAGCGGCTATGGAACCCAAGAAATGTCGGACCACGCGTCCACTCGATTTCCATCTCAAACCAAGCCCTCCTTCTCTAGCCGTGCCAACAACTCGGCCTCCTTTTGCTCTTCCTTAGCCCTTTGATGGACGGTTCATTATTTGCGGTCCATCAGCGGCCCTGTCCATCGGCGGTACGTGAATCGACGTCGACGTCTTTGTCGAAGTTGTATTCGATATAGTCCTCGAATCCCATGTTACCAATCGACAGGTTATCGAACATGGTCATGGTTCGGTCCCAAGGCATGCGCACGCGGTTATAGTCATGAATGCCAGGCCAGCGAGCCTCGCACCCTCCCGAAGGTTTGTCCTCGCGACCGTAGATGCGCTGCGCCACGATGCAAGTTTTACCCCCGAGTCCTTCTTCGTCTACCACGAGATACAGGTCCGGTTCAATGCTCTCTATGTGCCGGACCGCCTCTACGAACGTCTCTATGGCTGATAGGCTCGCGCCGGCCCACGCTTTCGAGATAGGCGGGCGAATGTCTGGCTCGGTGAAACGAGACTCAGCCCCTTGACCATGACCCAGAGCCTTGAGATCTTCGAGACGGTCTGATAAGGCAAGCTTAAGGCCAGAAAAGTCAGGAGAGGAGCGCAGATGGACGAGCGCCCTGTTCATGGCTTTCGCGTCTGCACTAGGTGCGGTAATAAAGAGAAGGCCTGCCTCTGCCATAGCGCGTTATGTGGTCTCTAGGAATAATCAAGTACCTATGCAGTGACGATGGTCTGATGTCTCAAAATGCAGGACTACAATTGTGTTTCTTACTCGCCTAGGTGCCTGGAACTTTGTAGATGCATCCATCCAGTGTTTCGTCTATTGCAGTAAGCACTGCTGCCTTGGTAATAATGTGTAAGTTGGTCATTGCAGATCGTTAGGTGTGATGCAATAGTGCAGTCCAGAGTCCAGAGTTGGATGGCTGCCTGCTCTGCCTGCAACATACTTGATGCTACCATACCACAACAGCACAAATGTGATGCATGTGATGATAGCCCGCGAGAGATACCGCCGACCTAAGTTGTTTCTATCTCCAGGTAGCTTACTTAGGCATGGAGTATCAAAAAGCCCAGCCACTAAAATGCCACAGCATGTCGCCCACCGCAGCTGAAGCGTACTGTGGCAGCCACAGCCGGCTGATGGCGGGTGCCCCACCCAGCAGCCTCTGCGGGAGAATAAATACTTGCCTTCCTCCCCTCCTCTCTAACTTCTCTTTTCCTTTCCTTCTTCATCATCAGTGGAGGTTAGACTAATTACCGTCATGTAATTAATTTAATTTTTCATTTGAGGCTCCGCTATGCGGCTTGCTGAGGGTTAATTCTATTCTCTGTAATTCTCCTTCCGTTCCCGGCCTCATCAAGTAAAGGAGACGCTCTTCCTAATCAGCCGCCGACTCCAGCTCTTCCTGGTTCGCGACTGTGGGGTGTCTGCGACATTTCAATATATAGAACACGCATCATCATTAGGCGAGATCCGGCGAGATCAAGGCTCCAATTGCCGTCGATCAACAAAGGCCGTTCAGGGTTTTTCTGCTCTCGTAGTACCAAGTACACATACCGCGGTGTTTCCGTCGCGTTGCCCATTCTAAGTCTACATTTTGAGCATATCTGGGTAGCGCGAACGCGATGCCTTGTCAGATTGCCATCCTTGATTCGACGAATTCCGATGGTGAACATGGCAAATTTTGCTTCTTGGTTCTTGCGTAGTAGCAAATTTGCAAGAATTACCAGAATGACCATGGTTCACTTTTCTCGCATCTGGGAAACCTGCTTCTAATTTGCAGTTTTTGCCTACGTGCTGCCATTAGCTGCCACGATTTCGACATAGAACTGGGCTCTGTTGCCTGCACTTCAATACGAATCATGTTCACGGACAATAAACATAATTATTTGGTCATATTTTGAAGGGACAGGCAATTCCTTGTGACGTGGCGCGAGAAGGTTCGTGTTGTCATTGGCTATCTATCTTATCTAGAACTGAATCCGATCCGATAGACGTGCTGTTAGTTTTCAGCGTCTTCGATATGACAATACTACTTCCTCCTACGACCCAGTGACATGCTTAGTAAAGGCGGCGGGGAGGAGACATGGAAGCCTTGATGACCAGGCTTCCAACGTTCTGCCAACCCTTCTTCAGCAGGGAGACGAGGTAGTTGATGGCCAACATGATGTTGGAGATCAGCTCCTCGGTCTCCATGCCGACGTTGCCGACGGCGACACCCATGCAGAGAACCTTCTTCAGCTGGAACTTGACGGTGGACTTGACCTCGGTGATCTTGCCACTCAGGTCATCGGCGTGCGAGACGGGAGTGGGGAACTTGCCAGCCTTGGACAGACCGGGACCCAAGAGACGGGGGATCTGCTTGATCAAGGCCTCGGAGGCGATGAAGGCATCGTACTTGCGGGCAAGCTTCTTGATGAGCTTCTTGTTCTTGTTCAGCTTCTTCAAGTCATCGGCGGACATGGCATCGACACCGCCGTGCTTGGCACGATCGATCTATTCATTGCGTCTATTGTCAGTTTCCACACATCGTCGGGTAATCGGTTTCCGGCTCGGGGTTTGCTTACATCGTGCTGGTCACCGAGAATGCAGATGGCCATGTTGGGGCGGGGAACGCTGGGCAGCTTGACGGTGCCAGAGAAACGCTTGTCACGCTGGGGATCGTAGTTCTTGAGACCGATCTGGAGCTCGACGGTCTCCAAGAAGTTGCGCTTCTTCTCATTGTTGGAGTAATCAAGGAGCTCCTGAACGTGCGTACGCACTCCGGCTGGAAAGTGACAAGCATGTTAGAATATGATACTTCGGGTAATCGTTTTAAAGAAGGAAATGGCTGCTTACCGACTGTGATCTTAGACATCTTGACAGTCTTCCAGTAGATTCAATCTAATGGTGAGGAATACTGCGTTCGCGATGGTTGATGGATGGAGAATTACAAATTTTGGAGGGGAACTCCAGTCGAACTTTTTGGAATTTGTTAAGTTCTGGCAATAATTTCGGGTGGCGCTTGTGGGAGAGAGTGGGGTCTTGTGAGCCACATTCCTAGCGGGGCCACGCAGCCCAGATGTGGCGTAGATGCGAACCTGGCTTTGTGACAGCCACCCATAGCCAATAGCGAGTTGATGGCCTAAACCAGATCTTGAACTGCCATCAGAAGTATCAAAGACCACTGACTGCATCTCTAAAACTCAAGCCGCCAAATTCTGGTTAGATGAGAGTATCCTACGCCACGTGGTGGCCCGTATGGATCTGCCTGCCCTGTTTCCCCGTTCAATCTTGTCTTCTTACCCAGTTGTATTCATCCTCCTCTCTACTAATATAGCATGCCTTGCCGGGTACTGTTTCGACTGCTCCCATGGTTACATTGAGATATATAAGATGCGAATGGTTTTCCTTTGAATGCACTCGGCAATTATTTGGAATCAGTCAAGACTTGTCCCAGACGGCAGTCCACTCTTGAACCCCCGGCGATATGTTTCTGTTCCGACATATCACCCCGCAACTGTTTGAAACTGGAAGCTCCTGTATCGAGTTACCTTACCTATTGCGATCCTGTTGATGGGCCAATCGTAACCTGCCATTTCATGGAGAGGGCTCGTTTCCATTTCCATTGATACCGTATGCCTCTCCTGTCAAGGGATCCGGTGATAAGTCGTCTGATAAGGAGCATCGTTACGAGGAAACGGATTTTGTGTCTAGTCGTACGGAGGTGTTGCTGCTAATTTAGGTTCAATGGGCGATTCCTGTCAGGTATTGCCTCATTGATAAAGACCAGTAGCTGGTCCCAATCGGCGCCTCTGCCTCTGTGGACAGGTGACTTGCATTGGGAGGGGGAACGCAAGAGGTACTGAGGATGACGCAATTGGAGACGACAATTGCTCATCTCCTATATCCTATGTGCAAGGCAAACCGCGACTTGGAAATTAAAATTACATAAACTCTTTAAGTTTCGAGAATGAAGTAAAGTGGCTGTTTGTCTCATTGATCACACCATGTCCACCACCACGACCGTGACTGACACTACACCTGCCGCGCCAGCTCCGCCCGGCCAGCCAGACATCGCGTATGCACCGGATTACCAGAAATGGCAAGCACGGGCAGCACGGCGCCTGGGTTCCGAGGCTCTACCCAAGACGGCTCCCGAGGGCTTCCCCAGCAGGCTCTCGGGAGATCTTGTGTGGGAGGGAGAAAAGCTGGCCGAAACGTATAACTGGACTTACGTGCTGAACGAGGACCAACTGGTGGAGATCGACCGGGCCGTCCAGCACTTCAAATGTTTGACTCCCCTTACAACATGTCATATAAGATAAGGTGTATTATCAACTGATGACAAGTCGCGCTCAGCCCTGAATCTGTCGTTGGGCCACCTCTCGCCCGAGACATTCCCCCTCCCCGCCCTCCACGCCCAGCTGCGGCGCCTGTCCCGCGAGCTGCACACCGGCCACGGCTTCTTCGTGCTCCGGGGCCTGCGCGTCGACGACTACGCGCGCGAGGAGAACGCCGCCATCTACGCGGGCGTCTCGTCGCACACCGCGGCGCAGCGGGGGCGCCAGGACCACAAGTTCGACGGCCGGCCCGCCGACGTCGTCCTGACCCACATCAAGGACCTCCAGGTCGACCAGATCGCCGCGGGCGGTAGCGCCATCGGCAGCCCGGCTTACACGACGGACAAGCAGGTCTTCCACACGGACTCGGGCGACATCGTCTCGCTGTTCGCGCTCGAGACGGCGGCGGCGGGCGGCGCCAGCAAGCTGGCCAGCACGTGGCGCGTCTATAACGAGACTGCGCGCACTCGGCCCGATCTGATTCATGTGCTGTGGCAGAACTGGGACTACGAAGTGTGAGTCTTTGCCCCCTACCCTTCTCGATGAAACCGTTTTCTGACACGTGAATACGCTTTAGTTTCGAGAAGGCAGATAAGCAGTGGACGGAGAGGCCACTGATGTTCTATTCGGAAGCGACGGACTCTCGTCCCGAGCGCATTGCCCTCCAGTACGCCCGCCGTACTTCGTCGGGTTCGGGGCTCTGCCACGCAGCCCCGACATCCCGCCTATCAGCGAGGCGCAGGCCGAGGCGCTGGACACCCTGCACTTCCTCGGGGGCAAGTTTTGTGTTAAACACGGATTTCCAGAAGGGCGATATGCAGTATGTCAACAACCTGGCAGTGTTCCATGCCCGAGATGGTTTCACCGATAGCCCCGAAAAGAAGTGAGTAGTAACGCCCGCCAACCGTGGCCCCCCCTTTTTACAGTTGTGAGGCATACGCTGACTGACATATTGCAGGCGCCACCTTCTCCGGCTCTGGCTCCGCGACCCGGAGAATGCATGGGAAACCCCAGAGGCTTTGAGGCCCAGATGGACACAGCTGTACGATGATATTACCCCGGGGAGCCAGGTCTTTCCTCTTGAGCCCTATATCCGCAGCGCCAGTAACAAGAGTCGGTGAAAATGATCCCAACTGAGCTGGGCTCTCTGCATTCGTCACTTGGAGGAGATGAACCCTAAGAGCATAGTCTTTTGAAGTAGGAGCGAGCCATGCAAACCATTCCCGCAGATTTAGCTTGATAGATATGTACATTCTTGCCTATCTGATCTTTCTTATATATGAGGCAAGAGTGACTCACGGGATGAGTGAACATTTGTTGAGTATATCAGGTGACTTAAGTGGTCACTTCGCTTTTAGATAAAACACACGTACTTAATCAACCCAAATACAAAATCTCCCTGGGCTTCGAAGCATGCGACACCAATCCGTTAACCAATCCGACAAAGAAGTCCCAGGTCCAACAAAAAAAAAACCAAACCACCTACGCATCCTCGGGGATGCCGAGCTTCTTGATGATCTCACGTGCCTCAGGGCCAAAGTCGAAGGGCTGGCCGCCGATGAGGGCGCGGGCCTTTGGATCCGTCTGGTTTTCGACGATGATCTTATGCGCCATGAAGCCACGGGTCCAGACGTCCGTGGTCATGCCCTGGGCCTGGGCCTCGGGAAACTTGGGGAAGGGGACTTCGGCCTCGTCGTCCTCGTTGTCGCCGCCCTTCTTGTCCCACATGGCCTTGCTCTCCGGACCCCACTCCCAGGTCCAGGCGTAGTTAGGGTCGGCGTAGGCCCAGGGGTTGCCGAGGGCGCGGCAGTGGCGCGTGGCCCCCTGCGGCAGGAAGGGCAGCACGTACTTGACGTACGTCTTCTCGACGAAGTCGGTCACGAAGAACAGGCCCGGGGGCGTGCCCGCGGCCGGCTTGAAAATCTCCGCCGTCGGGGTCCCGTCGAACCGCCACGCCGGGTTGTTGTAGAGGGCCCGGAGCAGGGCCGCGTAGTCGCAGCCTAGCTCGTAGGCCTCGGCCGGGGTGGGGTGGGTGATGGGCTTGGACGAGGCGGTGTTCCTTGCCGTTGACGACATTTTGCGGATTGGGTTAGGAAATAGAGAAGGCTTTGAATTGATATGCTTAGGACCTGTAACTCTAAATAGGATATATGATCTTTTATCGTAGACTTGTTTGATTGAGATTGAGGATGATGAGGGGAAGGATAGGCACCTGGTTAATTGCTTTTGCTTTTATGGGACCGATAGCAATGTTGATCCCATCATCCCAGCTTTTGACATCACAACTGCTCTGCGAGCCGGAAACCTGCTGAGTTCGGCTGTACAACGTATCAGGTAAATACGAAGGCCCCCCTGTCCGGTATTGAAATACCGTTTGGTAGCGGCGATACAGGTGGCGGTACGCCCGCGAAGAGGGATACCCTCCTCACTGTATATCGTGACCCCACACGCCGAGCGAAACTAACTTTACTACCTGGCAAGAGAGCTTTTAGTGGCTACGATTATCGTTCAGGGAAGTCGATACTTCCGTACTGCATGGAACCATCCCAGAGACCTTGGGCCGTACTGGTAGATCGTTGCCGCTACAAGGTTCACCAACACCGACTGTTACTGCGTAACAGAACAAATAACACAACATCTACCTATTCGACTAGTGGTCCACCACGTCGGGTCCGTATATCTCTGTTTGGGGTGGTTGTTGTTAGCTTTTTCTTACTATACTCACCGATCCATCTACCATGCCAACATATGAAGTAGGCGACTTACTTTTGTCGTCTCTGCCATCCTCGTTGTTTGTCAAGCGTAATCGTCGTACCCAACCGAGTGCCTGAGAGAGGAGGCTTCTTCACACTTACCCACTTGGGAGACTACAGGAATTTGGCTGGTCCCCATCCCAAGTCAATAACCGGTTTAATCATATGTTATCTTCATGGTCTTATGGTCTTGTGGTTTAGTGGTATAATTCTCGCTTAGGGCACATCCTGAGCATCATGCGAGAGGTCCCGGGGTAAGTGACAAATCCCTACATGATGTGTGACGAATGACGACTAACAATGCGCAGTTCGATCCCCGGCAAGACCCCAATATACATCTATATATATGTTTTTCTTTTTCCTTTTTCTCCTCGGTATTTCTTCCTTCTTTTTGCTTTTGACTACCCCTCCTGATCCCTTGCTCGTGGATGGAAGATCCGTTTTTGAGAGAAAGAAGCAACATCAAGCCTGGGTTTACGAAGTCTGGCTGCATGCAAGTAGCTGTACTGAATTAGCATGCAAGGGAAATACGGCGTATGCTACGTAACGTTCTCATCTACGGCATTCTTGGCTCTATAGCTTAACGAGCTGTGCTAAAGTTGATACGTGCTTACTATACGGTGTCGCTTCATCCGTGGGGCTCTTGATAGAGCGAATGCACGATGCTATTTTTGGGGGTCAATATCGAGATGCATATGCTAGAGATGCGGCTATATATGGTGTCGTGGGCTAGCTGTATTAGCCAAAAAGAAGCCACCACTCGGAACGAGCCGCCATCTGTAAACCCCTCGATCAGCATGCAGCTGCAAGAGAATAGCGGCCTGCACCCTGAGCAGACTTGGATGCCCGTAAGCAGAGATCGTGCCTGGCCTAGTCAATAGGGCTTACTAGAGACTGCAGATCGTAACTATCGTCATGCTGAGTATAAGTACGAGATCATATTCTGCCTTGTATCACCATGGAGTTGACGCATCCCATTCACATCCAACAGAGCCCTCATATCGTTTTGCAGACTCTCGAGATTATTTCCCCACCCCGTTGGCACAGTAAACATGCTTCTCCCGGTGGTATTGGCGCTCGCAGCATCCTGCACGGCTCTGTCCATCCTCCAAGAGGGTACCAAAGCGAGACAAGCATTTCTCATCCCCTACGTCTACAGCTTCTCGCCCAGTGGACGACCGGGTGCCGGCAACTCGCCATATTGCCAACTTACATGTGAGAGAGAGCCCTAGCACGAGACCCCTATGCTGCCCCTCCCCCTCCTATTCCTACGATTCGAGAGCTGACCATGGTACACTGGCGCAAAAAGTCAATGTGACCGACGCGGCCACCAACGACGATACCCAATGCAAGGTTCAGTATGGACCCTGCGCGTGGAGCGGCGAGCGGCCGCCCGAAATGCCCAAGCCGGATGCGCCCAAGCCGGCGAAGTGCCAGAACGAAGATTTCAAGTTCTGGTTCAGCAAATTTGACTCGATGCGGAACTTTAGTCTGGAGATCACCCACACCTACCATGATAAAGACACGAGATCGGATGTCGTGCATACAGGCGATAGCGGGTGGATCAACCACGATCTCTCCTCGGATAGAGGCTACTCTTACACCTGTGGGGGTAGTGGTGTGTGCAGCATGGGCTTTCGTAACAACACGGATCCTCTGGTGGCCACTTTTAAATAAAAATGGCAGGGGACTTCGTCGATAGGGAGTAGTTCAAGATGGCTGGTGGAAGTACTATCCGAAGGTGAAGACCGCCAGGAGTGTCCAAGCCTCAGAGGTGGAGGCAGAGGAGATAGTTTTATCAAGATCAAAGTTGTTCGGTCTTCATGATATCTGCATCTACTCCAACTTGTTGACGCCCACTGTGACGGTCCGGGAGAGATATGCGAGGCTCACACCCTGATACCCTCCCCGACCACATGAGGGTTGAGGGGCGATTACGGAGGAATGGAGCCTGGTAATCCAGCAGCATATCATGGCCCTCTTTTTTATCGGCTGTCGGCTTTTGACAGCGCCCTCGTGTGGCCCACTCCAATGATCAAGCAAGGGGTTCTGGGCGTTGTGAGCATATTTCAAGATGGATGGCTTTAAGAGCGTGGTCTCCAGTTATGTTTGCTCCGTTCCTCAGTTCCCCGGATGTAACCTTCTGTTTCACGGCTCGGAGGTTTGCAGTTGTCGTTGGACCTCACCCCTCGATTTGTATCACCCCTCGATTTGTGACCCCTAGACCCGTACAATGCGTGGGCTGGCAGAAACGACGGGGCGGGGCACGCAGAGCGAGACCCTGGTTGCACATCAATCAGAGACAGTGATAAAAAAAGAGGTGCTATGACGTCCTGGGCGAATCCTACCTCACGGACACTCACAGACGTCAGCTCACCTGACAGCAGGTGTTTGCCCTGAATTTAACCTTACATACTTTATGTAGGCACATACCAGGGTTTGCAGTAGCCAGGGGGTTGGCTCGATGTCAGTGCCGTGCAAATCCCCAGCAGTGGTTCGAGACCGTCGTCACTACCCGCCGGTTGTGTGTTTCTCTGTCACCCACCCCAGCTCCGAGCACCCTGTAGATTCCATAGTTTCAACTGATGCCGGTTGTCGCCGCTGTCCGTTGGGAGGGCAAACCTGACCTGGGTATGACCATCAAGGTGCAAGGTCGAGAAAGAAGGCTGGCTGGAAGGCCTCCTATATGTACACATTATCACGAGTAGCCCGCAGTGGGGGCCAGAGTGGCAGTGCTGGCAGTGCTCATGCATCCGTGCGCCGCCACGACCGATAGCCTAAGGACTGGGCTGATGAGATGTTGCCTGACACTTCTTTTTGCTCCTACAGTAGCGTTTGCGAAAGTCAATGCCTTGAGTTCCACGTTGTGAAGAAGAGGTTGAAACACGGCCCCACCATGGCTTGCCTGGGTACGAGGCAGGGATATGTCATTGCTCAGTAGCCAATCGCAACCAGACGGCTGGGCCAAGGCTGCGGCCATCACACCCCGACACCCACGAGCAGAAGTAGAGTAAAAAAAAGATGATACACCCTAAATTTAGGGATAATAAGAACATCAAGATCTAAGTAGTATAACGGCACCAAATCTCACTTTAAAAAATAAACTAGAATAATGTATGATACTTTATTCATTTCTAAATAATTCTATTATTTTTTCTTATTTTTCTTCATGCCCTATACGTGCAAGAGCGCTGTTTGAACAAATAGCTGCTCGGGCGCTGTATGGTAGCGTTGTGTGGGGAGTATCATCTGTCTTTTACTCTACTTCTGCCACGAGATGGGAAAACATCCTCTGAACCATATCACTTTCTAGGGGTTCTAGGCTCGTGGAATCTCCCCCACAGCCACACATACCCGTCGCCGGCCAAAGAACAGACCCCTACCTAGTTCGTTACACTGAGCAATCAGGGTGTTGCAGTGATGACTACATCAGATTGTTTTGAAACTTGTGAGCCGCCTGCCGGCCCATGAGGCACGATGGACGATGGACGATGGGCAATGATATACTTATACGGTCCGGCTGCAGTACCATGTTTGGTACCGCCCTTTCTTGTCGATCTAAGAGTCAAGGTTGCCCATCTGTTCCGCTTGCAAACTCATCATCAACCCGATCCAATATATAACCATCCAATACTTAAACCTTACAGCCAACCACCAACTGCGGGCTCTATAACCTGCAGGGCAAACAACGATCTTGCAAACCTTGCTGATCCTTCTTTCATGCGGCCATCTGCATCTGCAGCTTGTCATCTACACCCGTCACATAGAGAAGTTTATTGTGGCTGCTCCATGGGGCTCTCGTCCGCGTGAAACCAATACTGCTTGCTCAGCATGATCATACCTCCTCCTTCTGTCATCGCGAGCTGGCCCAAACCGAACTATGTCAACCCGGAGTCACAAGGGCCCGCCGGTGCTGGCGTCGGCAGCACACTTATAGTACTCGTCACGGTCGTACTACTGCTGCGCCTATATACTCGCCAGTGGATTTCCAAGGGATTCGGTCTTGATGATATCCTCATTATCTGCGCATATGTACGAAAACTCTCCCTATATTTTGGAGACCCTGCATGTAGAGTTTGCTAACTTCTGTTTTACAGGTTCCTGCATTGGCATTCATGGTCATCGGGCTCGTTGCTGAGCGGAAGCTGGGATGGGGAAGGCATGTGTGGGATGTTCCTCCAGGGAACACCACCACATCGCTCAAGACTAGGTACGCACCGCATTCTACGGACGGAATCGCCTGCGTGTAACTCTTGCTAACCTTAAGAGCAGTCTCGCGACCTTGATACTCTTTGACGCAACGACAAGTCTGACGAAGCTGTCTATGCTGGCCATGCTGTACAAGCTAAGCACCGCCTCGACAGACAAGAAAATGAATGTTGTCATCCTGGGACTGTCGGCCCTAATCAGCTTGAACGCGTTTATATTCTTGATGGTCGAACTCTTTCAGTGCAGGTAGGTTCAAAGTCGGCATGCCTGGTCTACGTCATCTAGAATACTAACCCCTTTGAAGGACGATATCAGACTACTGGACACCGTCGGCTGGTCGCCAGGATTGTATCGACGAGTCAGCACACCTGGAGGCCGCCGGCATCATCAACACGACAAGCGACTTCATACTGGTGTTCCTACCGATCCGGACGGTGATGGGCTTGAAGCTCCCGAGGAAGCAGCGAATCATTGTTCTCGGTCTTTTCAGTGCCGGCTTCTTGGCTTGTATCGCGGGTGTAGTCCGAGTTTACTTCACCGCTATCTCGACCAACGACCTCAACTTCGACCGGACTTGGAACTCGTGGGCAACTTGGATAGCGAGCACAGTCGAGCTTGGTCTGGGAATTGTAAGTAGCCCCTGAGAAATCAAGACTGGCCTGTGAATTGAATCCCCCCCAAGAAACATAAGTACTGACCTCGAACTTACCATCTGAAGATCTGCGCCTCCGTCCCAGCCATCAAACCCTTTTTTGTCTACTATCTGCCCTTCATGATCGAAACCACCCGACAACGTCCACACAGACAGACAGCATCGGTCGGCAACGAAGAACCAGAATCCCAGGTTTCCACTTCGCGGTGGTCGTACGACGACAAGGCCTCGCCATTACCCGCTCGACTACTTCCTGCGCTCGTCAAGCAGCACAGGCGGGGTGCGTCCCTCCAGGAGGTCAAAAGTGAGCCCGAGCCCGAGCCCGAGGACGAGCTTCGACTGCTTCCTACATTCAACAATAACAGCAACAAGCAGCAGCAGCACAAGCGCAGTACATCTCTCCAGGACAATCTTTCACCCCCCGCAGTCCAGCTGCTTTCGACGTTTGTGCACAAGCGCGGCGCGTCTCTCCAAAGCCCCCCTTCTTCTTCTTCTTTTGCTCCAACAACCCACGTTCGCCCGCTGTCGGCGGCAGTCGGACACAAGCGCGGCGCATCCGTGGACGTCAATAAGCCCCTGCCTAGCATTCGACGCAGCCAGGCACCCGCCGATAGGCACATCGATCATCCCACCGCATGCATAGGCATTCCGGTCTCGCCCCGCCCATTTGCCTGCAGTCGGACGAGAGAAGCCATCATGCCTGCCCCTCTCACGCTCCGACGAAACAATAATGTTCGCCCAAACACCACAGCGGCGGGCAACGTCCCCCAAAATCCCACGGTGCCAGACACGCCGTCCCAACAGCAGCGGGGTGGCATCCGCTTCAGTGGAGAGGAGACGCGTCTCAGTACAGGGCCGCGCGGCGATCGGACCACGGTGGTGATAATGTTTAAGGGGGACGAGGAGCCACCACAGGTTCCGCCAATCTGAACCACCAGCCGTGAATAGATGGCTCGCTGCAACGTGTTATTCTTCTTCAAATTTAAGTTTATACTCACTTTATAGAGACTTATCTTGTTTTCTCTTTGTCTGTTTATCAGGGCCATGGCAATTTATATCCAAGGCGGAGTTTCTGTGGGAGGAGGAGCCATCCTGTTAGAATTATCAAAGCGTATAACGAATGACGACAATAAACAAAACATGAACCATATTGGTGTGACGAAACGAACCAGTGAGATGAGTGTTAAAACAGTTAAACTTGGGGTTAAATCTCGTGATCGTTAAGTTGAAGCAGACGCGACCAGCGGACGCTAAGTACTGTGTGGTCCTACCCGTGGGATCGAGGCAGAGGGGCAGATAATATCTCATAGAATACGAAAGGACACAGGCGGTGTCGAAGCCGTAGTGTGCCGAGTAAGTCGGCCAAGTAAGGATACGATACGATAGTTGAACGAGATTTTTCTTTCTTTTTCTTTCTTTTTCTTTCTCAAACAATGCCTCCCTCTATTGCTGCTTTTTTCTTCCTCTTTTCTTTCTCTTTTCCCTTTGGGGATCTGTTCCCCGTTTCTTCCTCCTCAAACGATAAAAGAGCGTCGACAGTAATGATGACTGAGTTTCGTAATCCAAAACAAGTGTACAAAACAATAACCACCCAAACAATTGCAATCTGAAAGAACAGGCAGGAGAAAACGACTGGTAGGCTCCTCCAACGACAACCTCAAAACCTCAACATCGCAGCTCGAGCATAGATGCCAGCAGCAAGCCTCAAGCTCACATAGCTTGGCTAATCCCCTCCAAACCACGGTTGTGGTGTTCTGGCAAATCGCTCTTCCCCGGCGATGGTGCCTCGCTCATTCTATCCAACCGACTCCAGCGTTCATAAGCGCTGGCGTCCACGTCCTTGGCATGCCTTTTAGGCTCATCAGTTCCTGGGATGATTCCGTTCCTTGGCTTGGGAGATCGTGGCAGATGGCCTAATTCCATGGATTCTATTCCAGTCTGCGTATCCTAGCCTGGGCGGCAACATTGGCCTGGCCACTGTGGCTTACGCGCTATGGAGCATGCGGAAGTTTCGCAAGGCTCAATAATGAATTCAGAGGGAAATGTGCACTTGCAAACCCATGAGTGTCGTCAAATGAAACTTATATATCCACGCTGCTGCAACTGGGCGTAAGCTTATGTTCCAAAAGACTCGGAAGATGATCGTCTACTTACGTTGTTCATCTAGCCAGAGTGGTGGTATGCTCGTCGGTGGGACTCGCGAGACTTCTTAAGCTTGCGAGAAATCTTCTCCATGGAAGTGAAGTGCTCTCCAGCCTCGCCAGTTTGGTCCAGCAACTCAAAGGCCGCTGGGTTATCGTAACGCTGCAGGTACTCCTGGAGCGCAGAGCGGTGCTCATACCATTGCTCAATCAGAGGCTGCTCAGCTGCTCGGGCAGCAGCTGCTGCATCATCAGCGGCGGAGGTCTTGGAGACGGGCTTCCGGCCGTGGCTTGACAACTCCGTGGAATCCTTGCTCTTGCGCTTACGGCCCTTAGTCGAGTGGGCTGTTGATCCCCGACCGGAGGAAGAAGATGGGGCCCCAGAGCTCAGGGATTGTCCGTTGTCGTTGTGAACCCGTCTCATGTGGTCCCTCAAGTTCCAGTTGCGGGGGAATCCGCAGCCAGGAACAGCACGGTCGCATCCTTCGTAGGTGCAAAGGTAGGGCTTGTCTCCGTGGCCATGCATGGCGTGGGCCTCGCGCTCATGTCGAAGGAGACAGGCAGTAGAAGAGAAGCGGGCGTTCTCGCAAGAATCAATCTTGCATCGGTACGGCTTCAGGTGGGAATCCACGAATTTGCTAAAATTTGGGTTAGAGGCCAAACCAAACAGAATAGGGAGAAACATGAAAACCAGGGAAAACTTACTCATAGTTGCACTTGAGCTTCTCGGCCTTGTGGTTGCAGGATGAGTTGCCCTCCCAGGGGCAGTGGAAAAGTCCGTCGGCTTTGGGCATGGCGTTCTTGTACAAGGGATGGTCCCGGGCAGAAGACTCACCGTCGCCACTGGAACGACGAGTGAATGCGGGGGGCAAGAACGAATTGTCCATGAGGTCAGTGCCATAGGAATCCTCGGAGCCGATAAGTCCACGGTGAAGGCTGGTGTCCGAAACTGTTAGAAAACCACCTATTGCTTGATACATCATCCATTTCACAACATACCTTGGGGATTGTCCATCCATGATAGGCGAAGATGTGCCAGCTTGTGGCGATGTGCCGAGGGGGACATTGGCCCACGAGTCCTCAGGGACTGCGGGAGAAGACATTCGCGACTCCTCGCCGGGGCTGAACGAGGACGCCCACGAAGCAGTGGGTGAGTTACCCAGACTCGCTTCGAAGTCCAGTTGCATGTGTGTAGGATCCATGTGTTGCTGCGGCATTCCTGTGGCAATCACCTCCGGGGAATAGGGCAATCCGTCACTGGCCATCCCAACTCCCATAGGCAGAGAAGGATAGTACATCTGAGAGGTCACCGAGTGGGCATCCGAATCAAGCAGGTATGCTTCCATGTGCCCATTACCTAAAATGTCATAGCTTGACATGTGTGATCCATGTGACACGCCAGATAGGATAGTCGGGCGGTTCTTCTGCTGTGAAGCTGCCTTCAGCGTCCTGTGCTTGTGGCTGTGGCTGCCGGCAGAGCTGCGAGAGCTGATGCGACGCATGGGTTCCGAAACAACCGCGGGGGCTTCTTCAGCGGCAATCCATTTACTTGAGATGTCATCCACGACATCAATGTGATCCTGTCCATTTCCTCTGGGAGTAATGTGGCCGAAAGAGAAAGGGAAGTCCTCGGCATCTCCATGGAAGTTCTGTGTACCTTCTGCTGTTGTCGTGTCCCATACTGAACCGTTCAGGTCCGATGGTACTGTTTGAGAATAAAGAAAAGGTCCGCTGGCAAAGTTCCCATGGGAGAATGAGCTGTAGTCACTAGAGGGTTGGGTTAGTGTGTGCTGTTTCCCACTACCCATGGCAGAACTGTATACGCCAAACATGATACAAAAGAAAGATCAGCAGCTGGTGCAACTTTGTCCCTGTATTGGCAACGCGGTTAGTACATACATTCCTACGCACGAATGAGGGCCATGTTGCACAAACCAAGCTGTAATATAGCATCGCTGATGATCCGTACCACCAGCGATGCCGTGGTCCGTAATGGACAGTCCTCGAGAGTATTCCATGTGGGAGCAGGCTGCCCCATTTCGAAAACATGATTAAAAGAAAATCCATAGTCCGGCAAATAAATCCATGGGTGGTATAGTGTCCAGTGTAGAAAGAAAAACAGGAAGCAAAGCAAGTAGCATAACGCAATGGCCGAAATGAAGTCGATTGTGTCCATTCATGGTAAACCATGTCGCAACAGAAAATGTCGACAGCGTCAGGTATCGAAACTCATCCAGGCGGTAGCAGTTGATCCACGTCACGGCGACGTATGTGACGGGCTTGAGTCAAAGAGTGCATCCAGAGAACGATCCATGGCAGGTCAGTCGTTATCCTAAGGGAATCCTGTTGGTTCTCCGGTGGTGGGTAATTCGAAAAAGTCCTCTGGCGGGCAAAACAAAGGCCTGAAACATTGTCGGTGTCAAGAAACGCGATGACCTCTGGGCAGCGAGGAATCCTGATTGAAAATGAATCCGGTCACAAGTCCTGGTTCGAAAAGTATTTGGCAATTGCCATCCAGATGTAAAGTCCCCTTGGGTCGCATTCCAGGAAGATTTGTCCTTGTCCATTTGGGTCCATACAGAAAGAAAAAAATCCATGGGAACGTCAAGCTTCTATATTCTTGTCACATAAAACTGTCGTGGGCGATACTCACCGTAGAGACGACGAGGTCTCTGGTGTTTTGGTTTCTGTTTGATCCGCTGAGAAGACGAAGGCTTATCTTAACTCAGATATTGATGTATCCAGGGACTAATACGGTCCTGATCCGGGGCGATCCTGTGTGGCTTCCATGGTATCCTTTTCCGGGCAATTGTAGTAGTAATGTCCTTTGGGTTTGAAAATAGTCCTCGGTTGAAGCCAAGCACTTGCTGGCGGTCGATTGAACAGAATAGGAAAATACATGACTTCTCGCGCAACATGACTTGTGGTAAACATATCGTAGCCAACCCCGGTAATGAATAGAAAGCATTGCAATATACCTCGCGGGAGTGTGGACAGAGTCCATGTCTAGAGATGAGCCGTAACTAGGCATTCTCTCCTGGTGAGAAACAACAGTGGCAGTCATTTGAGGCCTGGCAGCAATCCTGTGGTATGTTCCTCGAGACTGGAATCCTTGTGGGATGCAGTAGAAGGGTCCTCTGAAGCGAGGAGCCGTGATCCTTGGGTAGCAGAGCTGTAGTTGACTAGGTGTCGCACAGTGATGATCCTGGAAGATACACTCAAGTGTTGAGGTGAGTTGGCTTGAGTGTAGGTAGTAGGAAGCTGTTGTGTAATTCTAGAAGTGGCGACAGTTGGGAGTTGATAAGAGGCTGACGGGGTGAATTGGATCGGCTTGGGCAGAAATGATCTTCAGGCTGAAAGAAGAAGTGGGAAAATTGTGGTGAGAAGGAAGGAAGTTGGGCATTCATCAGGTAACTGGGCATCGGGCGGGTTATATGGCACACGAAATTCATGGGCTGGGCAGAAACCGGGGGCCTGTCCTTGTTTGATGTGATGAGAACCCCGCTTCATTTCCCTGGTCGTGATGGACTCATTCGCTGGCGACGGCAGACCGCTGCTTGTCGACCAACACCCGCCAAGGCTCCTTCTCCTCACCATTGGCCCATCGTGTGGTCTTCAATTTGGCCGTCACACTGGTCGCATGCTTTAGAGCTCTGCGCTGGCCCTCGGTGCTGCACTTGCGATAGGCTCGCATGGCGCGACTTGTCAGACATTGCGTCCGACTGGCCGGCGGCCATGGTTGGCGAGAGGTGAGGAGGGTCTCATGAGGACTGGGGTGGAGCTGGGCAACGATGCCCCTAGCCTATCAAGCACGGAGCACCGCGCTCGCAATGTGACGAAGGACGACCGGCTGCAGATGAAGGATGCAGCGACAACGCACTGGCACCGACAGGCCAGGAAACCACGGGAAAACACTACACCCTCCATCGATCGCATCATTCCTCCCTTCGCTCATGGACAGCACAGCATCACTCACGAGCGTTGGCAATGTGATCGAGATACTGACCCTCGCTGGTGCAGGGCGTCCTTGACCATGATTACCGAGCCTGCAAGTGCCCAGCCACGCTGCGTTGCGTTGCGCGCTGTGAGCATTTATTAATTGCTTTTTGGACTGAAGCGTGTATGCCTGCAGGTGTTGTAGTAATCCAAGAAAGTGTCCAGGAAGTGTCCAAGGAAGTGGGTGGTGCCAAGTGGAGACCCCAAGGACGCAAGCGTCGGCAAGCGTAGCAGCGTAGAGTCGTCGCGGTCAGACCTTCCCTCCCGACGCCAAACGGGGAATCCGCAACCACCAGCCAAGCCTGCGTCGGCCACCTACACTGCCCTTGTCAAATGTCCATCCAAATCTCACCACCAGATGAAAACCAGAGCGGTGAAAAAGTTAAAGTCGACTAGGGACAGTAGTGAGTCACTGCAGATTTTTTCCGGTGGATTTCTTCCCCTCACGATCCCGAAACGCTGGAACATCTTGCAAGTTCTCCGTAGTAATCCCACTTTCGTATGACCAGACAACGAGCTGGAGGGGCTAAACTTCAGCCGCTCACGATACTTCCCTATTATATGCCAATGGTTATACTCGAGAACCGTAGATCATTCTTTGCCTGTAGTAGTATATTGAGCAAGTGGCTCTGGAGGTCCTAGGAGAACAGATGATTGGGTCTGCCATCATCTTTTCCTGCTTCTAAGGGTTGCCCTGTGAACCATCTTACTGCTCTAGCGCCATGAATTCAAAGGGCTCCAAAATCTTGTAGATGGAAATCATAATGATACGTTGATGGTAATGATTACAAGTATACCACTGGCTTGTTCACCAACCGACAAGCTGGGGGTCGATCGGGCTAAAGCCCATTACATCCTTAACGCCGCCACAAGACACGCCCGACCGACTCCTGTCCGCCCTCCGTGTCGCTTCCTGCCAGAGGGCCTTGATTTCGTCCTCACCGTCGAAGTCGTTCTGCCAGGCGAACAGCCTCAGCACCGACTTAGCCCCCTCCCATGTCTTGATGCCTAGCACCTGGTTTGCCAGAACAATCTTGGCCATATACACATCCTTCACCGCCTGCATCTGTTCACTCTCCAAGCTGGACACTACTCGGGCAACAGAGACAGCACAGGCGCCAAACATGACGGTCCAGAACCATAGTGGCTGCGAATACTGGCCCTTCTGCATCATCGCCTCGGTGCGGCACACGTCCGCGATCAGTTGTTCGATGAACCAGTTCAGGACAAAGGAGTCAACCCGCTCCTCACGAAGGATAATGTAGAGATAGAAGTAGCATGCGATGAAGCCGGACCTGCTACAGTCCACCGAGCGCAATGGTGCGATCGGCCCGTTATCGGTTGCTTCAGGATGAGGTGAACGCCGTCCTAGAATTTCCGACAAAGGCTCAGAAGTATCGTCTGCGCCACTCAGCGTAGCGATGCTGTATATGGGCCGCAGAGCGACTCGGAGTAGCGATATTATCATTGATTGGTGGATGTAGTCGGTCCTGCTGATATCAAGGATATCCCAGATTGGTCGGCTGGGTACACACCGGGCAGCCCTGCAATGTGTTAGTCAAGTCAAGCCGACAGGTGACGCTGCGTATCGAACGTACATCAGAATCATGCGCTGGAGAAGCCCCGTGGTTTGTGGCGCTCCAGATCGATCTCGCATCTCCTTTATTCTGGCGAGGCCCTGGAGATGTGATGCTACAGCGTCGATCGTGCCCAACGAGTTCTACGGACAGACAGTCAGTACCACACGCACGACAAGTCTTTGCCCGGGTAATGTTTACCTCTACTAGAGCAAGACTGGCCACCGCAGCAACGGTCCCATCGTTCACAGCCATCTCTGGGTCCGCTAATTGTTCTTTGACGAAACGCATAGCTTGGAGCTTGTGATATAAGTACGGTATCCTGAATTGTTCCCCGTCGCCGGTGGTCCAAGCCCACTGTAAGGTTGTCATGAGCAGGGCTCCATGAAGGAAGCCAGGATGTGAGAGAGCCCTATGAACACTAAAGCTGCATGTCAGTATAGTCAGAGGTGTTGGTCTTCGATTCGAAATGTACTCACACGAATGAGTTCTGGTCTCTTTGTACGGGCGTATTGTAATAAAACTTGGTATTCATGACTTAAGGCAAACCATGGTCAGTTTCACTTGAGCAGGCGTTATAGAGTTCCTTGGCGGGCTACTTACAAAGCTGGAATAAAGATCTCGACTTATACGGCATGTTGATGCCAGTGCCGGCGAAAGGATCTTTTGGGGTGGCATCGTTCAAACCAAGGTAACTCAGAGCATCCTCAGGCTCTTGCGATCCGTCATGGGAGCTGCCTCCGGTACAAGAAGGCGTAGAATTCTGATCCTCCGCATAGCCGCATTCACCACCGTGCCGTAGACAATATGTGCTGTGCCGCTGTTAGTAGGAGGGTCCATCAAGGGAGCAGGCGATGGAGTTCTAGGGTGCCGTGCCATCGGAACCGAGCACCGATGGATCGGGCCCTAGTTCTGCATCTATCGTATGCGTATTTGCGTATACGCATAGATGCATCACCGATTTCCAATAGACTGGAGTCTCGTATATATTGGACAACCTACCATAAAGGTTTTCTTTCGTCGCAACGAATATGCTTCTGTTTGCACACGAAACAACCTACAAAACGCGCGCGCGTTGTGTCGGTCGCCACAGCGGGCGCCTCGAGCAACGCGCGATTCCGTCAGCGCCCATATCAGAGGTGATTGCATGCAGACATTACTCACCATTCCGGGACCTCCTATGGAACTTGCGCTGCCTTTGCCGCTGTGAAGCCGTGCTCTGATCGTACATGGTGAGTAAGGTATCGGGAATCTCTTTTGCTAACCGTTTCGCCTTTGCTTATAAGACTGGAAAACTTCTACTTTGCCGATGCACTTGCTTCGAACTCCCCGCTTCCATTATATCTTGAACTGTTCCCTCAAGGCACCCGCATTTCTCTCAAGGGCATAATATGGGATGCATCGAACAGGTGTGGCAGCACCTAGAATGGAACCCAGAATGACGGGCCAGGGCTTGTGATCCTTCCCGCATCAACAGCAGAAGCATCGCCTCCCTCTTGAGGTCAGACTGGCGGGCGCAGATAATATCTGGGCCCTAGCATCAAAGTACCATGCGTACAATGCAGCCAATGTTTAGAGCGATATGGTCCGGAACTCGCTATAGAAGGAAACCCGCATGGTGGTAGATTGCAACTTGCACCCGCCGCCCTCCTTCAGGGGTAGCAGATTGATCAATCTAGTTTCCCAATTTCGCCAAAGACGGCGGGAGAGACTGAGACCGCCGAGCACCGAGCTTTGGGTAGGAGACGCATGATTGGTCAGCTTTACGACAAAGATGTTGGTAATCAGCCCTATAAACCTGCAGAACAGCTTGGAGGGTTTCCCGTCTAGGTAAGGTGGGCGAGGAGCGATGAAACCAGACTACGTGATTTTCCAATAATAGGCCCAGGAGCAGATATGCGCAGCGGGGAAATAAATGGGGAGCTGACATGAAAAATGATCAATGGGGTTCAGCCATATTATTGTGATGATACAATTAGAAACGAGGTGGCTTGCTGGCCCTCCAGGCATCCGAATAGAATTGGCGCTAGACGGGGCTTTCCCTGACGGCTGAAATAGTGCCCAAATTAGGTAGGAGGGAAGCGGGTAGGTAGGAATCTGACGGGCTTTTTTTGTTGTGTCCACCCACGTGGGAAACAAACTCGGGAGTCAGTTTCTTCTGGATTACTTAAGAATTATCCGATTGTGGGGAGACTTCCAACGTATGACAAGACTTGAGCCTCACAGGTGGGCTTTCTCTCACTCACGGCTGACTCGAGGGCTTTGATTGGCAACGGGTTATGACGAGCCCGGCACTACGGTTCAAGTCCAGCAAAATATGAAGCTGAAGGTCAGCATGCCGTTACGTACATGAGATGGACGGGGGACGATTGTCAGAACTATATGCAGTATGGCCTGTTCTTTTCTGGCTAGGCGGTTGGGCGGGTCCGCCGGGTTTCGGCGCTGTCGGCGGCTTACGTTGCTGCAACCGAGGCACATCGAGCTATTGATCTATCTTAACATCTTTTTGGTATCGGCTTAGATAAGACTTGAGCCATAATCAGGACACCCAATTTCCAATCCATAATACGCTTTGTCGTGACCGGAGTTCCTCAAGCATATCTCCAGCCGAATTCGCTTGTTCCATTTCTTTTCATCCCGAAAATATCAATGAGCTTGCTTTCGCACCTCCTGTGGTCTTTTGCTTTTTCAACTCTTCGTTTCTGGTATAGTTACTATACTGGAGGGAGTGCCTGCACCAGCCCACTACAGCACGACCCTCACAGCACTCTATACTGGGATTGCTGTATCTAACACTTCCCGACAGACCGAAGATCCGACAAGGCTGCCATGGTACATTGATCTCGCGTCGCTCTCCCTCACTCATCAGGGGCAAACTTATTACAGTGCATGCACCTGCCAACCTTAATATATCTCCTCCATCTCCCCTCTTCCTTGGCCGCGCCTGCTGTCTAAGGTCTTCTCCTTTCGACCCGCCCGGCTCCTTGGGTGAGAATAATACGTCGGTGGTGAGATTGGTCCAAGTTGGGCGTGTGTCCTTGTGCAACCCCCCCTTTTTTGTGCCCAACTGTTTTGTTTTGACACCGCTCATTCGCTGGCCAGGCTGTCCCTGCGATTGCCGTGTCTAACCAACCCACTGGTGTATCTCGTCTTTTGGCCCAAACCCGGCTCAGGGCTGCCCAATCGCTGCCTTATCGTCTTCACAACTTGGTGAAGGGTGACAATTGTCTCCGCAAAGTCGGGATAGCATAGTCCCCAAGCAGCATAGTGCCAGACTGATGTTGCAACATGTCCCGGGATACACCTGGTAAGAATGCCAGCAACTCTTTGTGGTCTGCATAGGCTTCCTTCTTTTTGGGCGCAGTGCCCAGCGTAGATTCTCTCCCATTCTAGGCGCGCTTCCGCTGCCATATGCCTGCCAGCACTGAATCTTCTAGTCGCGCGCACTCAATCGGGCTGCACGTCACCTGGCCAGAAGTTCCATCGCGCTCCATTTCAGGGCAACGATCATCCTAGCCTATTCTGCTCGGTTGCTCTGTTGCTGACTTGGATACGTCCAGTATCAGAGTGGCGAAATCATGGCATTCTCGGTGCATTGAATCCACGGTGCGGATGGAACATAAAGCGCCAGCGTCTCGAAGAAATTTCTTTATAATATAATCGACCCCAGACCGAGCTATCTCCCTGCCGAAAAGGACATCGCTGGACCTGACTGTCGAGTAAAGTCTAGTGACGCTCAACATTCATCCTCTACAGCCCCCAAGGACAACTTTACCCTGAGAGCGTTGGTGATATCCCCAAGGATTGTTCGTCCATCCGGAGTCACGATACCACACCGCTATAGGATCTATACCAGTATATCCCGGATAAAGACACATTTCGACCGTGGATCCTAGGTCTCCTGGACGTTCTAGCACGGAATATTTTTTCATTGTTAATTTTCTTCTCGTCAGAGGGAAGCGCAGGACCTAGCTTCCCCTCCAAGAGGAGTACTTCTTCAGCCCATCTGTAGAAGCGGACTTTGAAGCCATTTTATCTCTCGGACTAGGTTCGAGGTGGCGCAATTTGATTTCCAGGATTCATTAGAGGAATGGCCAGAGCAGACGTGCTGTATCAAACCATGTCGAACGGATTTCGAACAGATTTGTGGAATTCCTCCCGCAGGTGCGACCAGAAAGCATTGCCTATTGGAGTACATGTCAAGACTAACCGGTTCAAGTTCTGTCTATGATGACCCTTATATGAATGGTGGCTACCACAGATCAAGGTAAGGCTCTCTCTGCAGAGACACCCTCCATCGCTACTTGGACTGCAGGAAGTAACCGTGCATCTTGAAGTGTCTCCTATCCTCCCGCAACAGGCTCTTCGTATGGCGTACCTGCAGCTGTCAGTACAGCTGGCCCAATCGGACGCATCGAGCCTGCATATTCATCGTCACCAACCTACAACTCACGGCCGATCTCCGCGACCTATAGTAACTCAACGGCAACGTTCGGATCGTATGGCGGCCCAAGTCCCCCAGGGTGGGAGGCCCGAGGCAGCTATTCGCCACACGACTCCCTGGACGACCTAGTTGTCTCCCCCAACGGCCTGGATGGCGAGCTGGGAAGTGCGACAGCCGGCTCCTCGACAAGGAACAGCGGAAAGGGACGCCCCCAGAGGCGACCTTCCAACCGAGACGAGTTTGATGGCCCGCACCAGTTCCTGAAGCGACCCCATCCCGAGTACATCGCATCGCAGGAGCGAGAGTTGCCCCATCTCCCTACGCACCTTCTTGTGCAGGAGCAGGACCACATTCTCACTCAGGTCAACGACCGGCTGTCCCAGTGTGCTTTTGACTTTGTCGCAAAGTATCAGTTTCCCATCCCCTTGACACAGGATGTTCGGCCTGTGGAGCGACCCTCGGACCGTAAGTTGTGATAGCCGCTTCATCCCATCATGACCCGTCATGCTGGATGTTTCGGGCGAGTCCTTGTTGGTTGAGTAAAGAAGCTGACAGCAGACGGCACAGGTGAATGGACCGAATGGGTCTACCTTCTGAAAAGACTGGCGACCAAACGGAGAATACCGGCTAGAGTCCTATACAACGGGCAAATCAAGCAGTTTGTGACCATCTTGGAAAACTCACTAGAGATGAGGCACGCAGCGAAGCATCAATCGCGCCCTCTGAAAGACGACCGGAACATCTTGCAACTGATCAGCGCAGGCATCCAAGTTGCCAAAATCCTCAAAGACGCGGCGGCCATGGACTTTTTGGACCACCTTTACGTTTCTACCCAACGTCAGATTGACGAGCGTAGTGCCGCAGCTCAAGCTCGGTTTCGCTAAACATGGGCACATGGGCACCCAGGACCATGAGATGATGCTCATGATGATACCACAACGTTATTCCGATTCACGGAAATGAAGAATTATGATATTTTTCACGGGCTTCACCGATGCACACGATACACACCCAATGGGGCGTGACGAATCACAGATGTGCGCAATGCGTATCTGATGGATGGATGGATGAATGATGGGGTTGGGCGTTCGGGATGAAGTTTCAACGAACCTTTTTGTTTCATCACACACACTCAGTCGAGTGGTTGTTTTTTTGTTTGACTGAATGGAGCGCTTACCCTCAAGGACAGAAGCCAGAGCCAGGATTAGGATGGAACAGATTATATGGAAACCAGCACAAGGGGTTGCCCGGCGCAATTCGACGATTCGCTACATCGTGGACTAGAGGTACAGCCAAACCAGCCTCTACAAGTGTCTCTCTAGGCTATATGAACTGCCTGCATAGCCAGCTGGAATGGAGATTTTTATTCGGTAGTAAATGTATAACAGCGTGTTTGTGCCATCGGGCGCTCACCAACATGACAGATGTGATGGGTATGTAAGTACTTATGGCAAAGTACCTTGCCCGACGAGCGCATGGCTTGAGACCTGTCATTGGACCAGAATGAACACGTGCTTGACTCGGACTATTCCCACAGCTGTGAAGCCCGGTCAAGGGCATGCGGGAGAGGCACTGCCTGGACGATCGACCGAATCCCGACTGGGCTTAGCGTGCTCTGCCATCCGCAACATCGGTGATCCCTTCGAGTTAGGCGCATCATGGCGGAGTCTGCTGTCTGCATCTCAGGAAGCCTTAAAGGTGAACAGGCCCTCGTCCTCAGATGTTCCAAGAACAGCAGTGCGTACATAGTTTTGAATACTAGTATAAAGAGCCCGTTGCATCAATTCAGTTCCCACCTGATATCTATCTATATGAAATAGCTGGCCTTTCTGAGGACTCGTTTACTCCTTGCAGACTGCAAGCTGGTATATGCCCACATTGGGTGAGGCTATCAATTGATTCACCCACATTGCGCAGCGGCTCTCTCTCGACAACGAGCGTCACATACGATATACTTACCTTATTTATCCCGACCTACCTGATCGAGCCCTGGTTTTCGCCAGTCGCTATCTAGAATCTCAAGCTCCTCGAACCCGGTAAGAACAGAAAGAGGGTTAAGAAGACGGCGACTTGTATTCTTGTATTTAGATGATACATCCGTTCCTCGCCAAAAGTCTCCCGTCTTCTACGCTCAACCAGGCCAGTCAATTATGGCTTCGGTCGCGTCTGCATCGCCCTCCGGGAGCAGCTTCCAACAGCCTGACTCGGCGGATGAATCAGAATCATGGCAGTATATTGAGTCGAACCCTGGATCCGTTGCTTTCTTCCCTAGCCCTGCCAGCGGTAGTCTGAACAGCTGGGGTCTGGTGGGCTTCCCGGACCAGCTCGAGAACTCCTCGCCTGGGTCCGCCGCCGTCTCGCCGCTCCAGCTGAATGACCACCACCAGCAATCGCCGCAGTATCAGCAGCAGCGGCAGAAACAACAAGTATTCTCCGGCTCATATACTGACCAGGCCAATGCTTCAATGATAGCATCCGCAGGCATGGAGGGACAGTTCTTCGCGAGCCTGGCGAGCGACCCTCAGCTGGCAGCAGCCGCAGGTCAGGACTTCATGTTCAACGACCAATACAACCCCGAATTCGACCTGGCGCCCTTCTATGATGCGTTCCCGAACAACAACATGGGCGCGCTAGACGGGATGGGAGAAGACATGAACACCCCTCAGCAACCCATGGACCTAGACATACCCCGGCAATTCCGCAACACCTGCGATGTGCCGCCATGGGAGCCGACAAACCTGAAGACCGATGAAAACCCCTTCGTCATGCCCGGATTCAACGCTTCGCCTGGCGCCTCTAGCTGCTCTCCTCAGACCTCGCCTGCTCCAAGCGGTAGCTCACAACTATCACTCAGTCCACAGTGGGCTGACATCAAGCCGGAGCCGGCCGGCAAAACGCCGATTCGCAGGATCAAAGGCGCGGGTAAGATCGAGAAGAAGAAGCCGGAGCCGGTGAACAAATTCGTCATTATGACCCCTACCCTCATCAACGCCTCGGCCGGGAAGCCGAACCCTTACGAGTGTTTCGACGCCATGCGGACGACGGCAAGGGGGAGAAAGGGGCCTTTGGCAAACGATACGAAGGAGAGCGCTCTTCAAGTGAGGAGGCTAGGTGCCTGCTTCTGTTGTCACAGTCGAAAAGTGAAGGTATGAGCCTTACATTATTATACCAGGCCCCCCATGGGAAGTTCATTCGCTGATCGATCCCTGCCATGTCCAGTGCGATAAGGAACGGCCCTGCAAGAACTGCAAGAAGCTCACACACCAGCTACCCCAGATCGTATGCTGGCAATTCCCGGACTTCCTCCCTGTTCTGTTTCCCGACTTCATCCGCAGCCACTTCAAAAAGGACCAGATGGCCAAGTTCATCAGCGAGAACGTGGATGGTTTCACTGTAGGCGGCTCGGAAAAGACATGCAGCATCGAGCTCTTCTCCGGCCACCGCTTCCAATCGACGCTCACCCTTCGGGCCTCGTTTTTTACGGCGAAAAGCCCCGAGGTCCTGCAGCATTGGCACTTGAACGCTGGCGTGAACTCACTCGAGCTCGAGTCGAGGGGCGCAGTGCCGATTGGCATTGATCTCGACAACACGACGATCCGGGAGGACGTGAGGCGGAAAGCCAGAGACTACGTCCAGTCTTTAATCTTCGATCCTCAGTACGCCGAGCAAGTCACCGACTCGGTCCGCCATACGGAGTTACCGCGAAAGATCCTTAGGGCCGTCCAGATTTACGGACAGCGATCCGATGTGAGTAATTGCGAACACAAGAGCTACCGTTTCTTTGACTTTGACACTGACACGTACATCTCTGCATGGGACAGTCCCCTATCGTCAAGAAGGCACTGTCTATTTACGCCATGCATTACGTCTTGACGCGACACCTATGCATCACGCATGCCTCCATGGCGGAGCTCCAAAGCACCAACCTCGTGCCCGCAACATCCCCTGGGTGACGCCGCGGCTGCTCAACCGGCAGGTGAAGGCGATGCTGGACGAGCACCTGCTCAAGGAGGTCACGACGCTGTTCGAGGCCTTCTCCAAGTCGCTGAAGCCCAAGTCGCGCGCCGGGTGGGCGCCGTGCCTCGCGGCGTTCCTGGTGCTCTGCCTCTTCATGGAGTCGGTCGAGACGGCGGCCGACGTGTTCGTGATGTCGCAGAACGAGGTCGACCTGCGCAACTGCCACCGCGCCGGGTCCGGGACGCCGCTGTCGTACCAGCGCGCCTTCGCCCGCCCCGTCTGCCGCGAGATCGAGAACATGCCCTTCAAGCAGTTCGCCTACCAGTTCCACCAGATCTACCAGACGCACTCGCGCGACGCGTCCACCAAGCCCTTCAACCCGCTGGTCGACGACAGCTTCGCCGAGCTGGGCGAGCTGGACGCCGCGTCGTTGGAGCTGGTGATGACATTGAGGGAGCTGCTTCAAGGCGATTCATGTGAGTGTCTTTCTTTCTTCCTTCCTTGGCGCTTTGTTCTAGACGATGTATGCAATAGAGCTGATTAGGTCTCCTCGAACGACCATAGACTATGAACTGGATTTCCTTGTGGCGGACCTCATCTTGCCAAACGAGGAGAGCCATCCGTATCCCCGCGATGTATCGATCAGCTACACGGGCCGGCTGGTGTCAAGATTCCTGCTCTCTTTCCTGGATGAAAAGTACTTGTTTGATGGCCAGTACTAGCGGTGAACGGCATATTGTGTTGATGTGTTACGAGGTATGAATATGTGACTGGAGTGAATGCGCATATGAACAAGCAGTTATGGATGGATATGTAGATCCCGAGATATGACGAGACACGAACAGCTTTTGATCTAGTGGTATACACTTATACATGGTATGGTGCAAGGCAAACGCATCGAAATAATTATATAAGTTCAACGGCTTGGTATCCAGCAGTTGCTAACGTTCTATCTATGTATGGAGATGTATGTCCGTATTAGTCCCGTTACCGCACTTAAGCAATCTACGGCAGCAGGGTGGAATGGACCGGCTGTCTAGGCCGTTGTGTTTTTCTTCCACTTGAACGATAACCTGTAAAACAGAAGTTTTGACACTCCAGCGCACCAAGAGTCGCGGAGGTAGGCATTTTGTGGGTTTGGTTTGGTCTGGTTGTGTGCCATCTCGTATCCAGACAAGATCCAGATTGGAGCACACAGAGCCATGATACATATACCAAGAAAAAAACAAAGGAAATGTAGATACCTAACCTTCGTGAAGCATACAAAAGCCATCCCCATGAGGTCTCCTTTACCTGCACTCTCGACGTCGTCAGGGCATCGAGGAGGTTTTACCTGGGCTCTGAATGTTTGTTTTTGGGTGATGAGAAAATAGGTTGGTTGGAAGGAAGAGGCTTTGGGCGGAAAAAAGTTCGCAAATAAAGAAAACCCAGCACTGGATAAAGGCACGTGACCTGGAAAAGCCTGGCGGGGCTGGGACAAGCTGGACAAAACTCTGTAGCATCGCCGAGATGCCTCTTTTCTTTTCCTTTTTCTTCTTTACACTTTCCGCACGATTAATCAACCGGTTTCGAATCGCTCACTTGCTACCGGTCATATTTGCGTGCCAGACTAAAATTTCTCGTGACCGCTGCCAATTATTAATTTTGCGTGATGCCTCCTCCGAGGTGTTGCGCAATGGTGGCACCCGTACATCTTCCCTCGTTCTGTCTCTTGTATGTATGTTGTGCTATGAGGTTCTTCGCTGATTTGCCCAACTAAGCGGCAAAGCTGAGCCAACCGATTGAGAGTCTCGTAAAGGACTTGGGTAGAATCTGCGTCTCGTCGAAGCATGCCAATTTGCTATGGCAATGCTAAGGTAAGGTCGAGGGTGTCAAGCATAACTGCCAACAAGCCAACGCTTCTTGATATCTTGTCGCAGTTGCGTTTAGGCTCATATTGTCTGCGTGTGTTCATAATCCGAGTAGTGCGAAGCCTGTTCTTGTCAGCTTATCTTGGACAGCCCTGCATGCGATTTCTCATCATCCCTCGGGGCGCCCTGACGAGATATGGCGGGCGACCTTAAGATATTGGCTCGGCTGAGTTGAGGGATGCCCAGGCAATCAAGCCTCTCGGTTATTGACTTTGCTTGGGGATGGAATTACCCGTTCGGCCCCTATATTCCAAAGGGCAGTCGCCTTTTCGGTCAAATCTGAATAAGGTTGGTTTTCATTGCCTCGGGCCAGGGCAGATAGAGTCAATATACCACTAGTTGGCGTCCAGACAAGGCCGTACGTAATTCATTAAATGGCTGCAACGATAGTCTGCTTTGCACCAAGTAGGTTGGACGACGCCTGATCACCGGTTTGTGATCTTTCATTAGGCACTTTAGCGCTGGCATTCTCAGCATGCCAGCAGCGAATAGCGAGGACCATCGTCAGCCCAGCTCTCCGTTGAAGTGTGGCATGTAGGCAACTGTATAATATACAATATAAGTATATACTTTCATCGAACGGTGGTCATTTTCTCGACTGCCGCCGCTAATCTCGGATGAGAGAGCGTCCGGACAATGACAGGCGCGTAGAAGACCCTTGTCTCACTATGGTTTCCTCCTGGCTACCCTGTTTGTTCACAGCACCCCGCATTCGTGTGTGTGTCTGCCCACCTTCCTGCTGGGGCAATCCAAATGTAAGCGGGAGAGCTTCGTCCTGTGAGCGAGTGGCAAGCGAGCACGTCGTTCTATTGATTTGTTTGGGTGTGATTCTTTCAGAGTCTCGTACTCTTCTCCTCTTTTCACACTTTCCTAGGCGTCCGCGCAATTACAAGTTACTTTACCTGCCTGTCCCTCCACGCCGTCGACCAAGCGTTGACTCGATCATTCGGACTCGCTACTACCTCGAAATCCCGACTCGCGCCCACCATCCATATATTTAAACCGAGCCATGGTCACCACCCGTTCTGGCGCCGCCGCCGCAACGCCGCAACCATCCACTCCCCCTCCTCCTCCACCATGGCGCCGACTTCGACTTCGACTTCCACTGCTGCGAACAACCCCGCCGCCGCCGGCGTCCGCTGGCTGCACGCCCCGGACCGCACGACCCTGTTCTGGTTCGCCGTCTCGCTGCCGCTGGTGATCTGGGACAGCGTGTACGTGCTGGGGCGGCCGCACACGATGGAAGGGGGCTGGCTGTTCTGGCCGCTCTACGTGCCCTACAAGCTCTACGGCGAGGTCGACCATGTCTACGGCTGGAAGTCGTACCACGCCCGCAACGGCTTCACCGCCGCCCAGGGCTCCCTCAACGTCGTCGAGACCGCCATGTACCTCGGCTACCTCTGGCTCTGGCTCACGCGCGCCCGCGGGGTCAACGTCGCCGGCCGCGGCGCCGCCAAGGTCTTGAGCGGGCGCCCGGCTGCGATTGCCGTCCTGCTGGCGTTTACGGCGGCCGTCATGACTGTCAGCAAGACGGTGCTTTACTGTACGTTTGGCTATTTCTTCTTTGGCGGCGTTCTTCGTGGGGGTTAAAGGGAGAGACTGTGTTTTATGCGCATGACTTTGGCTTCTCCGAGAAGTAGCCTAGAGAAATGAGAGGACCAGATCATTGTGCGGTGCTTGACTAACCAGGGTGCTAGGGTTGAACGAGTACTATTCGGGCTTTGACAATATTGGCCACAACTCGATCCAAGATCTGATCCATTTGTGGATTATTCCCAAGTGAGTTCACCACTTACAAGAACTCCATTTGTGTGCGTCGCGTTCTCGAGACTAACAAGAGGGTTCCTCCTTTCCAGTGGCGCGTGGCTCATCTTCCCATCGTATATGATCTATGTGATGGGCAATGAGATCATTGAGGGGCTGACGGCAGCCTCTAGCGGATATGCTGGCATCAAGTCTGAATGAGGCTACATATGTTATACATGTACGTATGATCAGGGTTCGAAACGAAACACAGACAAACAGGTAGCGTGGGGTGGCATGACATGTAATACCATTATGTACGCTTTTCGAGATACTGATACGTGTAGCCACCTTTATCATGTAACATGATGAGACGGACGTCCCAGGCGAAGTATACAACGAAAGTCCCTTTTTTCTAAGTGTCCTACATCCATATAGTCAGGTCGCTTTTGGTATTTGTTGGTACAGCCTGAGAAGTCTCAACGGCACCATGCCCCCGAAAATGTAAAGCAATAATGTCCATCAGACGTGAGATCCCGTGCTCTCTTTGAATGATAGTCCAGCACCCTCCCAGCATCGGCTCCTCCTGACCTTCCGAGAACGCCCTGCCACAATAAGCGATGAGAAAAATGATGACATATTGAGTAAATTAACTACTAAATGAGTGGGTTATGGGTATCACGATATAGATGTGTAATAGAAATAAAAGGTTCGAGTGTGTAAGTGTGTGATATGGCGCAGCATACTCTCTTCCAACGGGCCTGCCTGTCTGGTCGTTTCCTTCCACCTGGTGTGGAATTTCTATTTTCTTTTTTCTCTTTTTGCTTTCTCACCCTTGCAATTGGGGACGAGCGTCGTGGTTATGAGGAAGGTCGATTTGAGATGGCACGCCCAGCCATCAAGGTTTTGGCTCCGTCAGACCGCCGAGACCATACATGTCCCATTCCGGGAGGATGTCATCCCCGGTGCCGCTCGGAAGCCCAAGCCTCGAGGCACGCACTTCCATGAGCGCCTTGATGTCATCCCACACCGTGGGATTGGAGGGCACAGGCATCTGAAGGGCATCGTTATCACTGGAAGTTGTAGCAACAGTGGCAGTAGTAGTGGTAATGGTAGCATCTGACTCTCCCTGGGCTTCCAGCAGGGGCCGCGGGCGCGAGGCCCTGAAGTTCGCCTCGGCTTCCTCTCTAGACGTCTTCCGGATCTGGAGAGGCGGCGGCTCCATGGACTTGCGGTAGTCGTGATTTTGAACACTCTGCGATCGCTGTTTCGGCAGACCCGGCCTCGGAGGCAGCTGCATATGGCGGTGTAGACGGGGTGGCGATTTGGCGCATACGGTCAGAGATCGCGGTGGTGGGCTGACACTGTCGAGGTTGTCCGCAGCCCTAAAATGGGCCGGGACGCAGATGCTACTTCGTCGACTGGCCCAGGAGAAGTGGTTGAGATTCGCCGGAGGCAAAGTAGGGGTCATGGGAACCGGGCTCTCCGCACACGAGGAATCGGCGATTGAGGTGCCTTTCGTCGAGACTGTGCCATGCTCAGAATTAGTCCCATCATTTGATCCACCCGTTTCGGACGCGGTGGATGGCGTTCGAGTGCTATAGATGTCCGGCCCAATCTCTGCTGCAGCCGGTGGCTGTGATGCGAATTCGACATCGTTTGTACCGTTACCGTAGCCGTGAACGACAATCTCATGATACTGAACCGACTTTCGGTTGGCTTGCGGCGATGCGGTCTCAGTCTGGGACGCCATAAAGAGGCCCAATGAACGACGTTTATCACGTAGGCTCTTCGTGATTGATGATCTCTTCGTTGGCGTCCTAGGGCTGCTGGAGGCAAGTTTGGTGTCTGAAGCGTTTCTTTGACGACTCAGTGCGAAATAGTCGATATCTGGCTTGATCTCCGTCTTCATATCTGGACTATGGGGTGTTAGGGGAGGCGTCTGATACCCTGATAAGGTACTCCAGCGTAAGGTCGAAATAGACGGGTTGCGCGTAATTTCGGTCAGGTGTACCTGGAAGTCGGGGTGCACTGGCAGTTCGTCCTTCCAGGGCGGAATGTTGGTAGTCGAGATGCAGAGGTGATACGAGGTATCGGATGCATCCTTGACTTCTGGAGGCGGCTGCGTCACCTGCTTAAGGCATTGGTGGACAGTATATACCAATATCCATCGTATCTTCCGGGCGTCTACTGGACTCAGATTCTCCAATCTGTCGGCCTTCATCGGGTTATAAACTGTGTCTTCCTCGAACTTCCGATAAGCTCTCACCAAGTCATTGTCGAGCAACTCCATCTTGTTCTGATTGGTGGCCTGGAGCAAAGCCACGTGGACTTTCGCCTTTTGTGTTGTCCCAGGTCGAACATATATGCCGAACCATGATGTCCTCTTGGATACAGTAGTTGGCTGAAGCCGGGGCAATAGGGGAAATGGCTTCAACAGGGTCGCGAACCTGTAGCGTGCATCGAATGCCTGTACGCTTTGAAGTGTACATATCCCTCCTTGTGACACTATAGGGACGGCTTGGGTAGAGTCTAGATCCTCATTGACGAGATAGTGGTAAAGTGCTTCAAAGTCGCGACTCATGACGCGGAAGACATCTAGCTCAAAGACCGTGGTCGGGGATCGATCGAAGGCGGTGGGTAGTACCCAAACTTTGTTGCATACACCCCTTGGAGAAGCGTTCGGAATCGTTCGAGATGTGCTCTTGCGCCCGGGTTCAGCCCGAGGTGGGCTTCAGAGAGCTCATCCTGGAGAAATGTCTTCAGCATGCTTCCCATCTGCCCGAGCCTCAGCTCCATTTCCACTTTGGCGCGTCTGATCAAACGTCGTGTGACGGACGATACAAGCTGTGGAATATGTTAGCTGATTTGCTGGTTGCCCACGTAACAGAGACGTGTAATTACCTGGTACTCCGGCCCAAGAAACAACTGATCGCTCATGCCACAGCAGTGGGCAAAGGCATTGATGTACAGATCTCGAATTTGGAGGACCTCGGCGAGGTGTAATATGGCCAACACGTGAGATGGCTGGCTCTTCAGATATAGGTAGCCTTCTTCGTCCATATAACTCATGAGGTCCGCGAGATTGTCCACATCGGCCGTCCGAAATAGGTGCATCGTTTCAGCGAGGGTTATTAGTGCACTACCCAAATGTTCTCCTACTAGGGAGCGCCTGAAGAGAAAAGCGAAGAAGTTTCGCGTTGCAAGATGGAACTGATATGCCTGCCTCTTGTCCAAACCAGGAGGAGCAGGAATATAAAGATCGGTCCGGCCATGCCTGTGTCGTACATGCCGTGCGTTATAATCACAACCCGGCAAGGTAGATATTGACGGCTCGGCCACATCTTGCCATATGTACTTTTCAACAAGCGGGTAACAGTCTGCCTTGAGCAAGGTGGAAAATGGGATTTTGAAGGCCGGTCCTCGCTGCGACTGGCCTTTTCCGTAAAGATGCACATAACAGTCGCCCTCCCGATACCACAGCTCCGGATCCTAAGTAGTTTGTAAGCATGCGTTCTATGGACATACGAGTAGGCAAGGAGGAAAAAGGCCGGCCGAGCAGCTACCTACCCTTCGAAGGCTGTCCCAGGACGAACTCGATCGTGCCGCACCATCCCACCTCATGACTGCTGGGTTCGTAGACAGGTGAGCCCTGACATTCGGGTCCGATTTCTTCGACTTCCACCCCCGTAGACGTTGAGAGACCCCATTGTATAGTGATGAATCTCGGTGCAACGACATGTCCCTGGATTGTTGTGATGCCAAAGATGCCGCAGAAAGGCTGAGGCAAGCGGCTGGGAGCGCGCGGTTGGCGGTACTTGAGTGTTTATCTAACAGTATAAAGCACGGCCAAGGTTCAGTCCGAAAGCAGTTGATCGAAGGTAAACTCGCAAGGAATGTTGGTAGACGGCCATCCAATGGGCTCTTCCAACACAAGTTGACAGGGGTCCTTTTCAGCGGCGAGGTTCACTGCGTCTGCCGGCCACCGACTGGCTAGAACAAGTTAACGAGCTGGGAGCCTCATCGGATTTGAGTTCTCCAGGAGTAAGAAGGGTGAGTCAAAAAAGATCAGGTAGACGTCAGGTCTTGTTTACAGAGACTCCACCCCCAAACTCAAGACGACGCAGTACATGTTGGCAGGGAGGCTTCCCAAGATATAGCAAACCAGACGTCAGCAAGTCTCTGATAATAAATAACACAAGGGCACTGATCCCCGCCTCGCTCGCTTGGGAATTAGCAAAGCGTGGGCTGGGCGGCTCTCGACTCCCCGACGGAAGACCATAGTGCCAGGCAGACGCTAATACCCAAGAGAAGTTGAAGAAAAAATCGACGGTATCACCGATATGACCTGGGTGTGCTGGATTGGATTGGACTGGGCTGGACCCGGCGTGAGTTGCTGGCAAGGCGCCTCAGGCGCCACGGACTCTAGCTCTCTAGCTGCAGGCGGCGATCCCTGTTAGACCCTGTTGGAGTCTTCGAGATAGTTTCCCTTGGGGCTCTACGACTCTACATGCATATGTTTAACTCCCCAAGCCAGGTATTACAGTAGTGTGAAGCATAGCTTTCGCACCAAAATACAGTGTGTGACCGATGTTTTCCAAAAACACCGTCCCATCTGTTTGAACCTATCTGATGTGCCGAAAGGCCTGAACACCGGTAGGTTGACCAATCCTAGCAGGCTGCTTTCGATCCCAGGGCTCACTTGGTATGTTTCCAGTCAAATACAGTCATTTAGCGCAATACTTCATGCAAGAGTTAAACTTTGCCTTGCTGGGTCGTAAAGGTCCATGGGTTGTCCGAGCTGCACGAGAATCACACGCATTAGTCTTTAGCGTAGTCGATAGCCCGGACCTGCGCTGAAATCGCAGCTGAAAGGCCCCGAGCCATGGTGCGGTAACCAAGACGTATGTGTTCCAGGCCAGGGAACTCTCTGTAATTGTTGTTCAAATCTTCAGAAACGGACGAACTGAAGGTCGCCAAAAGGACCCCTAGACCCGTGAAAGTCTGTTGGAAGGAGCCTCTGGCATGTATGTTGCTTTTTCTTTCTTTCCGACGGCACCCTGTGTGGTGTGGTCATGGATGGTAGCGTTCACCTACATACATGAAATCTGGTAGTTGTTTATGATGAGTGCAAGCCAATGGTATGCTTACTTGTACAGCTACTGCTTGCAGGCCATCCGCATTGGCTATTCGGGACGGTCCTGGTCCCCACCCACTCTTCGGTTCCCGGAGTGATCAACATTACCTTACAGTAATGTGCATGACATATCTATGCAGCCCTCGGCCGATTGAAAGCATGCTCGGCCAATCAGCTGTAGGTTGATGCTCGCATCGAGCATCTCGCAGGGGAAGCATGCTTGGCACTTGGCCGGCAGTGAAATTCCGGGTTCTTGTTGTTGACAGCAATGTTTGTCTACCTTCATAGTAATTAAGCCTAGCCTGGCATATCTTTTCGTCGCGTCATGATACAGTACTGCTGTCATTACTCGCTGCAACTATTCCGTTCCATGATGATGTTTGTAGGTATGTTTGTACGCATGCAGACAGCCACGTCGGCGACAACGTCTTTAGCTTGCGCCATGGAAAAAGGATGCGGCTTGGCATTATCGTATTCTCGGGTAGTAGCAGGTGCGATGGGAGGACAAAGCGCTTGTGCGACACGTAATGATATTCCAGCCACGATCCCGTGCAGTCGTCAGCATCTTGTTTGGTGAGTATGTATGGTGTGCAGAAAGGAAGGGGTCACGATGGCTCGTCAAAGGCCAAAGACGGTGACAGAGGAATGGGGATGCCGCCCCCTAAATCTAGGTACACATATCATCTGTGAGGATTTCGGCGCAGTATCATCAAGGTTTGGACGGCTTCTAAGAAACGCGTTTCATCCTCTACGTTGGTAGATCGAGTTGCCCCAGATTCAGTTGGTCCTGGCATCTTTGAACGTGTATCAGTTGGTCCTGTTATCCCACTGGTATGTGCTATTGATTTCGGTATGATCTCATCACCTCCATTGTGGAGTGTCTGTTAGTGATCTTGTGATGCGATGGGATCGGCGGGTGTCTGGTTCGAAAACGGATATCCGGGTATTGGGCAGCAAAGAAACGAGGACTCATGGGCAGTATACTTACCCGTCGATGGTAGTGGGAAGAGAAATAGAATATCGAATGCCTTTTGGTTCATGATGCTTTTCGTGTGTAATGTGATAAAACTGAAAAGCTCTAGGTTCGTTCGCTGAGATGATGAACTACCTAATGTCCCCTCGAGTACACCAGATACAAATCACAATTTTTAGTAACCTATATACATATGTATTTACGTAGCTACATAACGTACTTTACCTGACCTACCTACCTAAAGTACGTTTATGATGAGAGACTGTAGGTCAAAACAACCCGAACCAGCCTTATACTGTTTCGATTAGCGTACCAGCAAGTCGGATCTGGCTGGTTACCTAATTGTCAGTGCCACATCCGTACGTACAGAGTGGGCATCTCAATGTCCTGTGCAGTAGTAGGTAGCTGTAGTGCAGCAGTATGCTTGGCTGTGGAAGTTATAGTCAAAAGGAACCCGACAATATGTTGCCTGGGTACTAGATCGCTTCCGGTTAATCCCACTATGAGGCTGTGAAAAGTTTATCTAGGGCGAACCTATCTTGAGTAGTGCCTCTAGGGATCTACCTCATCCAACACTTGTTCATTTCACTTGGCGCGCTGGATGCTCGAGGTGCCTTGATAAATGGCCCGTCCGACTTTAGTACATAGCCCTGGAGTATTGTAGTGGGGGCTTTTCAGGTTCTGACTGCCCACGGCCATAGCTTCTGCTGGTTGCCCGCACGTGATTTTCCAGCTCTGCGCAATAGCAATTGAATGGGTGTTCACGGAAGAAGCCCCCGAAACGAAACCAAACACATCTTGCCCTACCGCGCAGACTTGACATTGACATTTCTGAGATTTGATGAAAAGTTGAAATCGACCGTATTGGCTCTAGGCATAAGGTGCGAGTACATGCAGAGGTCTGCCAATGACGATATGGGCATCCTGTAGTGTAGGATGTAGGCAGCGGGAGCTGTGCAAGCAAGCACCTAAGCTTCCAGTCCAGTTCTGCCCGTAGCGTACATGATTGTCAACCTTCAACTTGCATACCCTGAATTCAGTCTGCAACCTTACGCCGTTCCCGCCCTCGCTGCTATGTAGCATTAGGTCGTCACTGCGAAACCAGATCAGATCCAATGGCGTCTTTTACACCCTACACGTACATACAGTGTCCTTGCTACGACTTGTCCAACCAAACGCGCCACTCTGACGGCTCACCCTCCCCCACCTCGCAGGACCTGCCCGATGATGATGACGAGGACCACGCCTTCGACCCGCGCTCCCCACGCTTCAACTACAGCTTATACCCTCTCGAATACCTGCTCTACTGTGTCGATTGCCACCAGATACGTTGTCCCCGCTGTGTCTCGGAGGAGCTAGTCACCATCTACTGCCCGAGTTGTCTGTTCGAAGTCGGCAGCAGCAGCGTCAAGACCGAGGGCAACAGGTGAGTCTCTCAAAAAAGCCCGTCCTGCTCACTTGCATGGCGCATTGCCTTGTGCTTGAACCCCAGTTGTCAAGACGTCCCTCTACGTGCCTCTGTGCCGTGCCAATGCCCTAGATTGACGCGTTTCGGGGTTGCAGGTGTACGCGCAGTTGTTTCCAATGCCCTATCTGCGTCGGCCCTCTGGCTGTCCAGTCTCTCGAATCCGCGCCCGAAGCCTCACTTCTCTCAGTCGATAATGCAGCCGCATCTGGTCCCACGGGTCCTTGGGCGCTGACTTGCTCCTACTGTAACTGGAGTTCCGCGGAAGTTGGTGTCAAATTCGACAAACCGCAGGGTATCTTTGCCCAGCTGTCCAAGCTTCGCAATGGCAGCAGTACCGGCACAGATGTCTCTCTGACATCGGGCGACGTGTCTCCTACGAAACGGGATGCCAACATCCCCAAACCAGAGTCTACGAGGGCGCGATTTTCCGCCTTGCGAACCTTTAATCAGTCGCAGCTTGCCAATTCGAACACGGGGTCTTCCATGGCGGGAGGCATAGGGGATTATGGATTCAGCTCGCCAGCTGCCTTGACCCGTATCATGAGCATATATTCGGGCAGTACGTCAAAGCCCAAGAACAAGGCCTCCGTCATGCGGGAGGCGGACGTCCCCAATGAAGGGTTTCGTACGAGTAACCTCGACGAGTCGGAGTCCATACTGAAACTTCGAGCTGGGGGGTATAAGGGGACGGTGACGATGGAACAGGCTGCTTCACAAGTAGAGGAAGGCGCCCATTTTGCGGACGAGCTATGGCCGGTGGCGTCGCTGCTTCGCACGAAGCGAGCCAAGCGGTGCCCCGCGTGCCGCCATATTCTCAGCAAGCCCGAGGCGAAAGTAAGCAACACGAGATGGCGAATACGGCTTGTAGCCGGCAATCACATCCCTTCGGTCACCATCAAGCCTCTACCTACTCCCGGCGTACCGCTTCTGTCCGCCCTTGCCCCACTGAAGCCCATGCAATACCTCCTGACGTTTAAGAACCCCATGTTCGACAGCATCAAAGTCACACTCGCCACGCCTGCTACGACGCCGGGTAGGTTTTCCTCCAAGGTGACTATTCTATGTCCGCAGTTCACCGTTGGGGCCAATTCGGACGACTACGACTTGAACGAAGTCCTCAAGGCCGAAGACAGGGACCAGCGGGACCGGCGACGGGAAGATGACGGGTCGCACCAGGTCGAGGCGGGCAAGGTCTTTGAGCGCGGTCGGAACTGGGTCAGCATTGTAGTCGAGGTGATTCCCGCCTCTCTGCAGATCCAGCCCGCACCGTCCTTGCTGCAGAAAGCAGGCGAGCCCGAACCGGACTTGGCCCCGCTGAGAGAGGATGAGGATATCCTTGAGATACCCATGTTTGTGCGGCTCGAGTGGGAGAGTGAGCCCTCGCAGGACCAGGTCGGCGTTGCGCCTAGCAGCAAAGAGAAGGATGCCAAGGAGAAGAGGGAGCTGGCTTATTGGAGTGTTCTTGGCATTGGTCGGATCAGTCAGGAGTAAGGCAGGGAAAGGAACGTGATGTTACAAAGCCATTTTATGAGATACCCCTATAAGAAAAGGAATTGGTCATAGATAACATGTGTGTAATCCGGATGCTGATCCAATTAAACTTGCTCAAACTTTATCCATCTAAGTTGCGAAGTCGAGGAGTAACTAGTGGTATGGGACCATAGGCCTTGGGGAAGTTAACCTCTAAACGCCAAAATAATCAAGATCAAACGTAGGTATCACATCTATATAATAGGAGAACAAAGTAGTTGGTGTGTCATCAAAGAACCGAGCTTGACATTAACCTCATGTGGAATGTATCAAACTATCTAGACGCCATACCCTTTTTGTGTGATCCGAATGTGGCCTGCCAGGAGGGAATCCCAAACCTTTCCATCCATGCTGCTACCGGAAAACAAATGCAGGAAATTTCAGAACGACCACATTATCGTAATCATTGCATCCCTTCATCGTTCAACCCCAACTCCGGTCCTCCGCTTAGCCCTAGTACTCGGCGGCACCGGACTGGGGGAACTCGAAGGTAACACCACGGCCCGTAAGGCGGCGGTAGACCTCAGAGTAGGTGTCGAGGCGGTAGTCAACGCCACCACGCTCCTTCTCGTCAAGGACAACCTTGAGGACCTTGCTGCCGTCCTCCTTGGTGCGGAGACGCTTGCCGACAATCTCGACGGGGTAGACAAGATCGGTCAGGATGGCGTCGTGGACAGCAGTCAGAGTTCGCGAACGGGGGCGCTTCTGAGTCTGGGTGTTGCGAGAGCGGGCAGATCGCTTGGGGCGGGGCAAGATGCGGCGCGAGGCCAGGATCAGGACGTGGCGGTCAGAGAACTTCTTCTCAAGCTCACGGGTGAGGCTGTAGAACGGAATTAATACATTTGTCGGCCAAAGAGCCAATGGCGAAAACGGGTGAACTTACCGCTGCTGGACGCGGTGGAAGCCCTGCAGAAGAGGAACGGGGACAAAGATGGCAATAGCCTTCTTGCCGTGGCCGACTTCGATCTAATTTGAGACCCAAAGTCAGCAGGCGAGCTCCAGGATATACACGTAATGTGCTTCCTTGGACCGCTTCCCGTCCTATTCCCACTATTTGGCATACATCTGCTGCATGTGTATTGTACGTGTGGTCTACGAAGATTGCTTCATCTTATCGTTCGGCTCGACTTTTCCTTCAATCAACCCGTCCATGATCGAGCGATGTCCAAGCGAGCCGAAACCGACCAGAGTCGGCAAGAGCAGGAATTGTGCGCGCAAATGTCGGCAACAAATCTTCCTCGGGCGTCGTCGCACATATGTAGCAGGCAGAGTGTCGTGAAGGAATAGGTACAGATCGCGGTCTGGTAGAAGGTTCATCGCAGGTCAATGGCAAATCTCACCTCACGGGCAGAGACGAACTGCAGAGGTCGGAGAGCGACCTTGAGGTCGGCAGTGTTTGTCTGAGATCGTACAGAGCACCAGCAATGCTAGTCTCCAACTCGGAGGGGTTTTGCCGCGAAGGGCTGTTGGGGGCGATCTTGTTCAGAGAGGCAGACATGCTGGGCAACGTGGTGAAGGGAATTGTCGACAGGAATTCGGACTGTTTCTCGATGGGCGGCACGAAGTAGAGAAAAGTCCTGGACTGGATCGCGAATTTCGGGGTACAAGCTTGTAAACTGCAATTCCACAAATTCTGGCAGGGCAAGCAAAAATTCCCAAATCAAAAGTGTGGGAAAGAGTGATTGGGGGGAGGGGGAGGGTTTTGCCGGGGTTAAGCCAGAATGCTCCACCTTCTCTTGCCCGCCTTCCTGATTCGGCTTCCATCGAACAAGCACTCGAAGGTCCACTGAGATACCTACATGTGGACGCAATACAAAACATTCAATGAACCAGAATATTCAGTCTATCGTAATTAAATAGATTACTTATATATAAGTGTTCGTATGATCGTAACGCTGTATCGTTGAGACCGTTTTGCATGTTGGTGTTGTAAAAGTATAAGAGGTTTTGCACCTCACTGAAGCTGCCCATTAGATTGGGTTGTCTTTGCTTCCAAACATACAACTAGGCGGATGAATATAAGGCTCAACCATACTAGGTTCCCGTATGTAACCTAGATGAAGCCCATTCTCTGTGGAGGGCCCTTTTCTTACTGATACTCTCCTGATATGATAAACGAGTTGTACAGTATCTGGGAGGATAGTGTTAGACCATACGTGCTTGTTTAATACCAGACCTACTGACAGACAACATGAATATTCCCACTTCTTGGTAGGCTAACCCGGGTCTTTCACCAACCAATGAGATCACCACCAACAACTGAAGACCCCCTGGCATCAAAGTGTCAGTAGTTGGCTTTATCCAGCAAACATCAGACGATACGTTACTGTAAAGTGCGACGACATAGCACAAGTCATTCCGGTGAAGCCGAGTTTCTGTTTTATCATTAAGCACCTCCCAGCTCTCCCTTAATACAAGCTATAAGCCATGGCGAGAACCAAGTCCACCGCAGCTTTTACGCTCCCACTGCCCTACCGGCTCTTCTTCCTGGTGATTGAGCCCATATCGGCGCTCGTCGGCGCCTACTACGCACACTTCCGCAAGGCGGACTACTTGACGCTGACGCACGCGCCCACCGCACCGTCGGGGGACGCCATCCTCGCAGGCACCTCGATCGTGCTGTCCCAGCTTGCCAACCTCTACCTGCTATTCGCCCTGAACGAGGCCCTGGTCCTGCGCGCCACCTCTGACATGTTCGTCTGGAAGACGGTCCTCTTCGTCCTGCTGCTGGCCGACCTGGGCCACCTTTACTCGGTCGCCGCGCTGGGGCCCAGGGTCTACTGGGACGTGGCATCCTGGAACGCCATTGACTGGGGCAATGTCCCCTTCGTCTACCTCGGGGCGTCGATGCGCCTGGCTTTTCTGCTTGGCGTGGGCATTGGTGGTGGACGCCCGGTAAAGACGGCCACAGCTACGAGGAAAAGTGCTTGAGTTTGGACGCCTCCTAGAGTCTGGCTTCAAGCGCCACTCAAAACGGTGAACCTGCGTGCGGCAAGGGGTCCATCGTTAGCTTCCAAAGCCCCTGAGGCTTGCTTTGCAGAAGACGCCTCTCGGGATTTGATGGAATGTTATTCAGCAGACAATTTATTTGTTATCCGCCAGCAGAGGCTGATCAACCAGGCTTTTTACATAACCTATCGGAGAAGAGCCGCAACAATTCGAAATCCACAACCTCAGACACTCCTACGAGTCGAGCCAAATCTCTTAGATAAGTCTATATAGAGTCGTATCCGGCGCCGTCGCATCCACAAGGATAACATATTCTTGTAATCAGTCGCATTCTTCCTGGCTGCACGATGATCCGGCGGGTGCCAAGACTTCGTACGGTCGGCACAAATAGGAGCGCTTGAGTGGTGGAATTCTCGGTAGCATTTGTCCGATTCATCGCTTACCTGTGTCGTAATCAGCTCGTTCATCTGACATGCGTGGAGACCGGGGAAGTGAGTATGGAGTCATCCTGCATTTGCTAGGATCTGTTAACGAATTCAAGGCCATTGGCATTGCTCATTGGCCCTGCCGGCTGATATCGCAATGGGGAAGTTGGAGAAGCCCCCCTCGTGCCCCTCGTGCCCCTCGTTTATCCTGAGCAGCATCGTCGGGAGACAAACACATGATGGTGGGGCTGCTGTAGGATCGCAAAATTCATATAGCTCCTATCTTACCGGACTTCCTACTGCGGCTATATTCTGTTTTTTGCGTGATTTGTCCTCCGCAGCATTCACTCCCGCAAAGAAAGAAGGCTAATCTGTCCTTGAGCAACCTCCCGTTCCTACGATGGCTAAGTACGACAAGTATGTTGGCTTCCAGGTCAACTCACCTGATTCCTACAAGTCATTCCACAAACAGGAGTTCGATGTGAAGCCCTTCGGAGACAACGACGTTGAGATCAAGATCGAAGCATGTGGTGTGTGCAGTTCAGACATTCACACCATCTCTGGTGGCTGGGGTGATCAAAAGTTCCCCCTGGCCGTCGGTCACGGTGAGCAACTTATCATTCTTACTTATCAGGAAAATCATTAACATCTGATCCTGTGGCAAAGAAATCGTCGGCCGAGTCCTTCGCGTTGGCCCTAAGGTGACGCTCGCCAAAGAGGGGATGCGCGTTGGCGTAGGCGCTCAGTCTTGGTCCTGCCTGGAATGTAGACAGTGCAAGAACGACAACGAGACGTACTGCCCAAGCAGATGGATACCTATGGTGCCGTCTGGCCCGATACGGGCATCGTCACCCAGGGTGGCTATTCATCTCACGTCCGCACACATGAGTACTGGTACGCAGCTTGAACGAGTCTAGCCTCCATATAGGACAAGATACTTATATAGAATTGATGACAGGACCTACCCTATCCCAGATGCGATCCCGAGCGCAAGCGCCGCGCCGATGCTCTGCGCCGGCATCACGACCTACTCCCCGCTCGTGCGCAACGGCTGCGGCCCGGGCAAGAAGGTGGCCATCGTGGGCCTCGGCGGCTTGGGCCACTTCGGCGTGCTCTGGGCCAAGGCACTGGGGGCCGAGACGTGGGTGATCTCGCGCTCGCACAGCAAGGAGGCGGACGCCAAGAAGATGGGGGCCGACGGGTTCCTCGCGACGCAGGACCAGGGCTGGAACGAGGCGCACAAGATGACGTTCGACCTCATCATCAGCACGGCCAACAGCTTCGGCGAGGGGTTCGACATGGCCGCCTACCTGGCGCTGCTCGACGTCCACGGCAAGTGGATCTCGGTCGGCCTGCCCGAGGAGGCCACGCTGCAGATCAGCCCCCAGGACTTCATGGAAAACGGCTGCCTCATCGGTGCCTCCCACCTGGGCAGCCGCCGCGAGATGCTCGACATGTTCAAGCTGGCCGCAGAGAAGAAGATCGACTCTTGGGTCGAGTCCGTCCCCATCAGCGCCGAGAATCTGGCCAAGACTATTGAGAGGCTCGAGAAGAACGACGTTCGATATCGGTTTACTATGGTTGACTACGACAAGGAATTTGGAGCTTAGGTTTGTCTACGTATATGGAGACCAGTTCAGAATAACTTTTCGCACTTCAAGCACAAATGATACCATGCACAACATCTGTCGAAGACGGGAGAGATATTAAGTTCCATTGAACCGTCACGTCATTTTATTCAATGCCTGACGATTAGAGAGTGTGTATGAGATTGCGAAGATGTGAGCAGCATATCCAGCAAAGTCAGCCTCTCAGCACTAGACCTAGTTTGCGCGACTGTACGCCGTTCTTGAGGGCTGATTGTCGAGTCATGACATTCCCGGAAGTGACCGAAGATCCATTCCATTTCTCCGATATATCAGCCACGCTCATAGACAATTCTGTCTAGTAGTTGGAAGATTCATCGCTGGGGTTGGCTGGAAGCGATTGCGTGGAATCAGCATGCGCAAGATCAGGGAGGACAAGGGGGCATTGTGAGGCTGGATGATCGTTGCCACCTTGGTAGGCGGGAGCAAACGAAGGTCCAGAGGGATCAGGCTGTCGCGCCTTCTGGGCGACAGGGGGCGGCGTCAGGAAGGGGTACGGCGCTCTATCGGGCAGCGGGGGTGGCGGGATGACCAGCGGAAGATCTTCTCTTATAGCAAGAGCCACGTCTCTTGGATGTGGCAGACCCATTATCACCATAGCCTTCACTATCTCATCGTGTTTATTGGCGTTGGTCGGGGGCGGCGTGGACCTGTCGGTGTTGAACGACGACTCGTACGCTCTCCAGATGCATTCAAAGAGCCCCTTGTGGCTTGGATGGACCCGGACGATGTAGGTCCCAGGGCAGATTTGTTTCATCGACATGGTGCTTGAGGCTGCTGGGAGGGGGATTGTTGGAGTGCCGTTTAGCATGCAAAAGTGTGGTTGATAGGAGCTGTGGGAGTGGTTTGTATGCATCTAAAAACCCAACGACGGAGCCCTGGGTTTATATAGAATTGTCTGCATACGTACAAGTGCGTACCGAGTTACTAATGAAAGAATGATTAGTTGGCTATGCTGTCAGTCAGGGGCTTTTTATGCTGAGTCGAGATCAGATGTAACGGGCGTATAACAAAGAGAGTATGCCACCATCACCAATCAAGGCTCGTGCCACGAGACAAGCCCCTGTGTGTTGTTATCATTAGTGTTTGGCCTCTTACAGAAACTCTGCAAATGGTTGAGCTGTCTGTCCTGATAGACTCCAGTACCTACATTGGCACCTTCATTCAGATTTGTATCTCCACGCACCGGATGACCAGTTTGAGTGGCATATGAGTGGTATATGCGGTTCATCATAGAGAGCTCTTAAAGTACATTAAGACTACGGATAATCTCATTTACAAGGACAAAGACACAGTACTATAGCGCTCAGCAGACTAGCTGATGTCAATTTTTAGAGCATATCACGGTCAGTAGGCCCTATGTTTTGAGAAGCCAATATGAACGAAAGTCATGTCTATTCATTGTTGCTGCGACAACTACAGCCAGGTAAAAATATCAATAGGAGACACAACCTGAAGAGAGAGTGTGTACTAGCTACTGATCGAGTAAGATTCATGAGAAAACCCCCCTAATTCCCATCGCCGATATCCGATGGTAATGAATGTAATGAACTGAATGCCAATGAGGAGTCTTCGAGTAATTCGCGCCTGGATAGGACAGCCATCGAGTAAGACCGTGGCGATGCCCTCCCTCTCCCGCATCATCCCGTAGCTTTCCTGTCATCCAAGCAATGAAAACGACGTTGGCTGGTTATAGATAGAAGTCAAGCATGCCGTTGGCACCGGATCTCTAGCTCAGTCGATTCCATAGCAAGTAGCTCCGATCATGCTTTAGAGAGAAGGAGAGAGCGGAGTAGGTTCGATAACCACCCTTCGGTGGCGCTTACTCGGCAGTCCAGGCCGAGGGCGTGGCTGGTTGGGCCGGGGCTGTGGGTTCGGCGGCGGCGGAGCAGGATAAGGGGGGTAAGGGCGGGGATGGCGAATATGAAAAGATCCATTTGAGTTGTACTGGCGAGGGCGCTAATCAGCCTCTGGTTTGGCTAGCTCTCTGAGTTGTTCTTCGAGTCTGAGAATCTGCAGTCTAAGACCATTGCAGCGAGCGATCTTCGGATAATCCAGAGTCGAAGTTTTACGAGGATCTGGGATGGACAACTCCTCCAGGAAATTGCGAGATCAGCTAGCTTGGGATCAGAGGAATCAGACTGCTCGTTGTCTTTGGCTCGCTTTCCATCATCGTCGTTCTTGTCGAGCTTGTCGAGGTCGATTAAGCGGCTTAGAATCGACTGGCCAGAGGGCAATGAAGATGACGATGATGGTGACAGGGCATTGAACTGGGGAGCATAAGATTTCCAAAGAGCTTTAAAGTCCGGGCATCGGGAGGCATGACCTCAACCACATAGGCGCCGGCGGAGTTAAGCTTAATCAATGACATGATGAGTGGTTGGTTGGTATTCTTGTATGGGACTGTGCAGAGTATCAAGTTGAGCGAGGTTCTGATAGATAGAAGTATGATGATGAGTTGCTCGCCCATAAATCCGGAGCGGGAGCTCTTCATCTATATACTCTACAGAGACGAATTCGTTGACCGCAGGGTCTTTGTCACCATTGGCAGCAGCATACTGAGTTGGCTGAGGATGTCGCAGATTGCTCATATGTTGTCTGTCAGAAATAGTGAAGAATGATATATGTCATCTGCCAATTCATACCATAGAATTAACTATATAAATGAAATATGTCTAGAATCTAGTGCTTTGCAATATGTATTATGGCCTGAAGTCAAGATATGTCGCTTGCTGGTGTGCGTCAGGGGCAATACTCTTTTGAGCGTCCAAGACACTGGTAATACGAGCAGTAATGTGGGATTGGGGGGTGAACTACCCTTCATGTCGGGCTTCCAGATATCATTATTCAATCAAACTAAGTAGTTACTTTTGACTAGTTCTCTATGGAATCTAACCCAAGACCACATACAACACACACTACTCCATTTGAGACGAGGTAGCTTCATCGAGAAAGAAAAGAAAACCTCTTGCTGCTCGTACTAACCAGGCATCTTGAATCGATCGCCACAAAAGACACACTCAACAGCAGACGACTGCCCCGCCTCCGGAGCGGGTGCTGCGGCCTCCCAGGCAGTTGTTGTTGTTGAGGGCATGCCAGATGACGAGGGCGTAGCCGACGACCCGGTCTCGAACGTATTCTGCTCCGTGGTAGAGCGCTGCGGGGACGTGCTCCGGGGCGAGCGAGGGGGCTCCGACGCGTTGGTAGCAACGCTATGTCCTTTGGGGATGCATGGATCGGGCCTTGGGGGAGGCGGCGGCCGGTTGCCGGGCCCCCCTTCTTCATCCTCCCCGGGAATTACGATAACGACGTGGCACTGGAAGCCTGAGGGTCTAGGTCCGGGCGGTGGGATGTTCTTGGGCGGCACCGCGGGCATCATCACGACGACGTGACCCTTGGGTGTGCAAGGGTCGGGTCTCGCGGATGGAGGACCGGGCCTGGGAGGCCCTCCCGCCCGTCTGTTGAAGGTATAGGTAACGAAAAGACCCCTACACTGGGTCGATTCATGAGGTGGAGGGGAGCGGGAGCCTGGATTCGATCCGGGGTAGTGGCTGTCGGGATCCGTCGACGACTCTTGAACCAGTGCACCCCCAGCCTGACCAGCTGGAAGGTGGTTCCAAGCTCCAGCGAAGTTCTCGCACATATCCTCGAAGCAATGCTCCATAGATGGAGGAATGGCGACGATATAAACGCCGGGGCTCATCTTGAGAAGCGACATCTTTCTGTCGTTTGGTGAAGTAAAGTTTGATTTCTTTGCCTAGATCTTGTCTGTATTGCGTTGGGATAGGATAGCTGCTACGAGAGGGGTGGGATGAGATGCTTTATACCCCTTTACAGAGATGCAAAGGAGAAGTTTGGTACTACCTTGTCATAGGGAGTCATCGCCAGCAGCACGGCTGCCGTTGACTGTAAGTGACTTACAATGTTCTGGAACACCGCCAGCGCCCGCGGTTTCATCTACGCGGTTCAGCAAACCTAGAATCGACATCCGAATGTACTGCGATGAGATCCGTACACCCAAGATGAACTTTTGTTTTTGTTTTCCTGTCGTAGCCAGCCAACTGAGGTGTTATACATAAAGCCGGAGAATTAATATAGTCTCCGACTCTCCTCGTTTGCTGGACAACTCCTGGAAGAAATGCTCAAATTGCACGCTATACTTGGGAAACGCAGCACTGTTTTCAGTTATGCCCTAAGTCTGTAGGGGAAGAAGATCTACACGGATATGAAATAAGTGTTCACCCAATACCCGGCCCAAATAAATAGCCAGTAACCGCATTCTCTAAACGCCAGACTCCAGTCGCATTACCCATAAGAGCTCTCGAATGCTGCATTGCATTAGACCCCCTTTAACTTGAGGACACTGAGCGGGACAAGAAGACGTTTGCCGAAGCCGTCAGGCTTTCGTCTAGTTGTGGGCTTGGAATGCTTCATCACCAAGCCCATAAGACCTTATGATGTAACACCCTTGCGCCCAACCTCTCATGCTCAAACGGCGTGATCCAACTGTCATTAGCCGGTAGTTTAGCGAATACACTAGCGCCTTTCCAGGTGACCACCTGCTCGTCCATATCACGAGCACTGCGGGAGACCAGAATTCGATCAAACAGGTCTGGGCGGCGGGCCTTCAGCTTGTCCTCGAGTGTTTGGGTGAAAGCGGGAGTCTTGGAGCCGCCGCCAATCACCATGATCGAGCCAAGGTAGTCGCGGAGTTTCTTATCGTCGCCCTTGGCAGCGTTCTGGATCGACGTAAGGATAGCAATATCAAGAGGTGCAACAGGCAGCACGGCATCGCGCTCAATAGCCAGCGTTTTGGCACTGCGAGCTGTCGAATCGACAAACATGCCCGGGGGTGGCGGGGCGGGTGATAGACCATTACGCACACCATTGGCACCGTTCGCACCCGGTGCGCCACTAGGTGCCGGTGACGCCGTACCGTTGCTGTTAGCAGAGAAGAGGAAGGGGCCGGGTACAGGGGTGGAGGTGCCCTCCGGGGCGGGGGAGGGAGCATTGGAGCCCATGGGAGTGCCGTTCTCACGAGACAAGAAGTTGAAGGACTGTGACTTCTCTTTCATGGGAGTAGCAAGGTTCGGGTCCGAGGCAGAGGGCTGGAATCCATTAGCACTGGAAGCAACCGATGGCTGAACCAGGGCCAGGATGGCTAGTTGAGCTGCCGATTGGGGGTCGTCAGGCACATCAACATCGTAGGAGTTGTATGAACGGTCCATCAGCTTCCGGCGACCACGCAGTTTTGTGCTGTTGTCGAAGATGCTGGGCTCAAAGAAACCCATAGGGGCGAGGATCACCTCATCGTAGGTCTTGAACTGGTATTTATGGGTCGGTTGGTTGGGAGCGCGCAAGTGGAACTGGTACAGCTGTACGGATATGTCTGCTTGTTGCATGGTGCAGTGCTTGATCTTGAGCTCCTCGGCCAGCAGGAAGTCATACCGTCGACGGAGATTGATGTCCTGGTAGGGGAAAGTTGTCGTAGAGCATCATCCTAATGAAGGTATCGGTGACATCAAAACCGCCGTACTTCATGTTGATCCTCGAGTCTTCTACCATAAGACCGTCCTCAACACAGGCAATGGATGTCTTCTGCGCACCAATATCTACTACGCAAGCTTGGGTGTAGCCAGCACCGAATGCGGCAGCCATACTCTCCTGGATGAAGCAGACCCTGTTGAACTCAAACCAGGACATACAAGACTTCAGCACTTGCTCCACATAGCGCTTGTCGTATAGGTCCGGAATGACGAAGACGCAGCTATAGTTCCTCCAGCTACTGCTCTTGGTCAGTCCAAGTTCCTGTCGGATTGCGCGATCTAGCAAGGTCTCGAAATCATCGCAGAGATGCTCGGCCGTAGTGTATTCGTCTTCGTTGAGCCATCCGTAATGCATGGGCCACCAGACTTTGAACTTGGGGTTTGAGTCGTCAGGCACTCGTAACGCAGCTTGGCCGATGAAGCAGGACGCGGCTGAGTTGGGGTCTTCGAGGTTCTCGAGATCGGTCCATTCAACCTGCAAAGGATCATTGTGCGTCGGAATCTTCTCGGCCTCCGTCCTACGGTTGTAGTTCACCACCAGCTCCTTGGAATTGGGCAGAACCTTGCGCTTGTTGGCGCGCATTTCGACCTTGAGCTCGCTGCACATCTTCTGGTACTTCTTGGACCACTCTTCTCCGTACTGCTCGTCGGGGGTCTTCCCCTCGAACTTGCGGCGCGGCAGGGCCTCGTGCATCTCGGATTCCGTCTGCGGGAACTTGGTAGCGAGGGCTGTCGGTATCGTCTTGGGCAACGCATCACTGGCGAAGCCTATACGCAGGTTCTGGCTGCCTGGGTGTATGACGATAATCTTGGAGGGGTCCAACTGGCCATCGGCGGTCGCGGTGGCATCCTCAGCCCCTGGGAGGTCAAGTATGGGTAGTGGCACCTCGGCATGGCCGTTTCGGGCGAGGGCTCGGTCGCGGTCTTTCGCAGTCTGGACCAGCCGGTCTCGTGTTGCTTCGGCCTGGGGACGCAGGGCTAGGACCTGGTCATCGCGCTTCATGTAATCGGTATAGTAGTTCTTCTGGTTAATGGCGGGCACATCAGGCCAGTTGGTTTGCTTCATGCCATTATCGGTTCGTTCGAGCCCTGGATAGAAGCAATACGCGTAAGCAGGCATTGCGTAGAGGGGACAGCAATCACCATCACGTAGCATAGCGACAGCGAATATGGCGATGATGGGATTTGATCAATGGGACTTACCTTCCCGAAGGAGAACGCGCTCGCTGACTTTGCCGACCATGGTTGCAGAAGAATTGGATTGTGCGACGTCCACGGAGGGAAAATGGTTACAACATTACCAACCCAAAGTTTTGAGCGACCTGACGTTTATTTTCAACTCCAGGCATTCCGCGCCTTGCATTGTTCGAGCTTCATCAGACTGCGCCAATCCACTTGCACGCCCCAGACCGACCCAATCGATAAGCGACAAGGTTGGGGGATGCACTGGCCCCCTGCAATTCCACTGTCATCAATTGATTTGTCCGCTAAGTAACTTATCATGACTCTCTGGATAAGTACATCCCGTGATCCATATTACTTTATCAGCTCACTTAGCCAATACCCCATGGGCAGTATCTTGAAGATGACTGCCTACACACTTATCTATTAAACCCGGCTTGAAGCTCTATTGGCGAGCGCCGTGGCTGGTCTGCCTGCAGCTCACTGGGTGATACCCAGCTCCCCATCTGTTTGTTTTCTGCCTCTGCCCATCTTGGCTCTGTTACTGTGGTCACAGCTGAGGCGGATGGCTCTCTGCGACGCCTGTGCCTGTGTCTCAGGATCAACCACAGCGCAGCTACTCCGGCTCCCACCAGTACTGCAAGCCCTCCGACAACGCCGCCGAAAATTACGCCAGTGTTGCTGGTATTGTTGCCTGTGCTGTTGGCGCTGTTTCTTGTGCTCATGGCGTTTCCTGCACCCTGTGTCTCCGTCGTTGTCTCTATAGCTGATGTCGGAGATGTTTGGGTCAGTATCGAGGAGCTTGGTAGTTGTGTTGCTGGGTACCCAAGCTCGCCCCGGATGTCCCTGGAACTGAATTTGATTTCGGAGTAGCTGAAGATGTGGTGATGACGACTGCTTTGGGCGACAGCATATAGTGAGCGGTATTAGCCTCGGGCCCGCAGTGGAAATATTCGTACGTCTGGTCCAGGCCAACGGTGAGTATCGCCATGGAGCAAAACCGTGATTGGGGATCTGAAGGTGTGCTACATGAAACTCGTGTCAGACCGTGGGTCTATTTGTAGTATATGTTGTATGGTATCTGTGGTTCACACACGGGGGGGGGCATACCATGTCCACGTCGTTATACTTGGGTTATTACTCAGGCTGCCACAACCATCTGTGCATGTGTTCGTGTCAAAGCAGTAGCCTCCAAGGCCGCAGTCCGACACTGCGAGGACGGTAACAGGGCAAAACCCCCAAAGTCCATGGGACGTGTCGACTCGACAGCCATATCCCGACGGAGCCAACCAAGGCTCGGACGGATTTCCGTCATGATAACCACATGTCGAAACGACGCTTAGAGCTTCTCGAGGGGCTACAGTGATAGTGGACATGCTCGCAACTCGGCGGTGATTTGAACAAGGACGAAGATGAATGCTGTCGGTGTTGAACCAGCTGCTCAGCCACAAGATGGCCTCAAGGCTTTGCTACGGTGCACTGCTTTAAGACTACATGAAGAGGCGTTACCATCCCTTCGGTTCAACATTTCTACCAGTACGTGCTATATATAAGAAGAAAGGCCATCGCGGCTAATACATGCTTCTTTCCAATTAGCATGAGATGGAAGATGCAGGGGCCCAAGATGTTGGTTCGAAGTTTTGATGCTTCGACCAATAGCACACTGTTGGGGGTGAAGGCCAAATGTTACAAAGACGGGGATTGGTCGTGGTCAATTGATGACAGGGGCTCTACGATGCAGGCGCCCTACCCGAGCACTTGGGACCATGATAAAATAAGCGCTGGTTCGGGTGCCTGCCATGAAGCAAACCAACTGCTATTTTTTTAATGAAAGTGTACTTAAGGCGCCTTCGACCGACTACTTTCATTCTTGAGTATAGACCCCAGCGTACCTACTCTGTTGGAAAGGCACATAGCCCGTATTTACATCAATGATGATTGCCACGAGAAGGTCGGTGAACTTTGCCAGTTGCCTCATCTTCCTGGCTCTTGTGCTATACATTCTGCACCGTCAACAGGGCGAGTCTTCGTCTTCTGCCCTCGATGAAGTCCATACAGGAGTTGAGACTGTGGCAACCTCCGAATCAGCGGAGCCAAAGGTGCTTTCGCAGGCCGAAACCATAGCCTATGTTGCGTCTATTCTTGACCCGAAGGACGTACATATTCCTCGACTACGGTGCCCATTACCAGATTCAAAGAGGTATAAACACCTGAAGACCAGGCGTACTCGAAAACCGCCAGTCCAATACCACTTTGCCTTGAACTTGCGGCAGTGCCTAAAACTGTTACCTCAGCTGCTGGGAAGCGTGGTGGAAGCCATCCGGTTCTTGGGCCCGGAGAAATGTGCCTTGTCCATCATTGAGGGGAACTCGGAAGATGGGACTCCAGAGGTACTGGCAGCCCTGCAGAGGGAGCTGGGGAAGCTCATGGGAGACCGCGTGCGCAGCGTCCTAGGCGACAACATTGACCCTGTTTCTCTGGGTTCGCCAGGAGGAGCAAGATTCAGCCGGCTCGCCGAGCTGCGCAATATGGCGCTTCAGCCACTTGTCCAACACGCAGAGCGATACGCAGACGATGCCACTGTCATCTTCATCAACGACGTCGCCATCTGCACGGAGGACATCTTGGAGTTGGTGCACCAGCGCCGCGCTCTACGTGCCGACATGACGTGCGCGATGGACTGGATCGTGGGCGATGACGGCCGCTCTCTCTTCTACGACTCGTACATCGCCCGCGCCGCGAACGGCGATCTCTTCTTCGACATCCCGCCCGAGACCGGGAGTTTCGGGCACGGGGTGAACGGGCTGTTCTGGAACGAACCAGTCGCCCGGGCCCGGCTCGAAGCGCGCCTGCCGTTCCAGGTCTTCTCGTGCTGGAACGGCGCCGTGTCGTTTGCAGCCAAGCCGATCCTGGAGCGCAAGCTGGCCTTCCGTGTCGCGCGGGAGGATCTGGGAGAGTGCTATGGCGGCGAGCCGCAGCTCTTCTGTAAGGACATGGCGTTCCAGGGGTATGGTAAGATCGCGGTGGTGCCCAGCGTCAACCTGGAATACTCGGTCGAGAAGGGGGAGATGCTCAAGAAACTCAAGGGGTTCGTATCCTCCTCAGTGAAAAACGACAGCGCGAAGGAGGCTATTACCTGGCAACCGCCGCCTGATCAGGTCAAATGCATGCCGACTTTCAACAACCAGTACTGGAGGCCCTGGAACGATACCTTAGTATGATGCAAGTGTTCCCCATGCAGCCTATGAATGAGAGAATATTCTATAAACAATAGCTTTTGATGTGAACTCTCCCCCTGAAACTCCTAGTAGTTGACCACTTCCTGGGGTGTTTGGCGGATTGATACCGAACTCGTAGAACCAACGCTCTTTCTGACTGGCGATGCGCACTGCCATTGTTCTCTTCACATTTCAAGTGACAATCCGTACATAAGAAGTATAACGCCATGGTAGTAAGCAAGTATGCTATAACGAATAAAAAGGCATGGCGGAAATCGTGCATGCGTGTGACCTTGAGTGATATGAGCGCTTGGCGCCTGCAATTTCAAGCCAGACTCTATCTCTCTCACTTTCTCGACCTACTTAATCGGGAAACCCGTCATAAAGTAGCGGTCTCTAGAGCGACCAGGCCCCCCACCCTTTGATGTGTTATATGGCGATGCCGGCGACAAACTGTACATATATAAAGTAGGTAGATCATACATGCGCAACTAGTAGGGCGACAATAAATACAAGCGAAGGATGGTGCCGGTTTCCTCGGCGTTAAGCAGATGAAATCGCCCCAATAAAAAAGCCTGACTATTAGTATCGTACCAGCCCGCTCGGATCTGCCCAGCAGGCAGAAGAGCAAGGCTGGTAGAGCAGAATGTGTGTTGCAATTGGCAATAACATTATCAATACATGCACTTGCTGCAAGACAGGGGTTGCTTGGACATGCAAAGGAAAACTCGGTAGGCCTACGATTGGATGGCAGGTGGAGATAGGGAGATGCAACCACCCAGCCAGTCGGATCCGAGTGCAGACCGGTAGTTCGATTTCACTGCAGTGGAATGCATCCGCCCGTATTGCGGTCTGTCTTTTGGAAGGGGGTGTCAGAATGTCTTGCATGCACCAACCCTCGATCCTCAAAGCATGTAGGGAGCGAATACCAACACACATTCCTTGGAAGGACGGCGAACTTCCGGAAGGGACTGGGAAGGGGGGAAAACAAAAGTTAGAGATCAGGGGTCCAGCCAGCTATGCTGCATGCTTACATACAGTCGGGCTTTGAGCCTTTAACCTGCGCGAGTCAGAGTTACCCAGGTACCTCTGCGTGTATTGGTCCGGTTTTTGTCTGTTGAGCCGGAAGATCTCTATCTTTTAATTAGTGAATCCGTAGCCTCCGGGGGCCTCGGCTCCCCTGATGGCTGTTTATTGAAGAACGAACAACACGTTTTTCTTTTGATGCACAAGTGCCATGGTAGGACGAACATGTGTGAGGAATCTGCGGTGAGACGGAGTATAAAAACGCACCGGGCAGAAAGGGTAGAAAGGGCAGCTGACCGCAAAGTGTTCGGTCCTATTAGATCAGCAGCTCTTGTTGGGTTTGGTTGCTTAGGGATGCACCGGGATGAGCAGTTAGGTATGAGATCATCGCCAGTTAGGGAATGGGGGCAGCATGGGGTTCTTGAGCAGAGCAAGGGTCTCTGTTGCGAAAGCAGAATTCCGCTTGCGTCGGTCGCTGTACTGTAATGAGCAAATATCTATGCACATACTTTATTTTCTGGAGCGAAATCCTTCCCTGTCAGCATTATTATTGTCATCCAGTCTTAATTCCTCTACTCTAACATTCCCGTGTCTCGCTTCGCTCCACTGGGACTGGGCCGCCTGTCTCTTTCGTCTGCGATATTACATGCCTCTAACCTAATGTATGATTGATTGATTGATTTATTCTTAGCATCCCGCCCAGTTCCATTCATTCATTCCACCCACTCATAGGGCGCCCTGTCGCTTATCTGAAGTTGCTTGCTTCCGTCAGATCTAAAATATCATCACAAAGACAGCATACCTACCTACGGGCCTCGGTCAATCCGCAGATGACTTCTGCTTGTCCGTTCCACAGTCATTGCCATGTCTTGACTCAAGATCCATTCTTCTGTATGCTCTTGAATCGCTCGTTGCTCGCTCCCTCCGTTACCGATATCTTCCCACTCTTCACCGCCTCGCAGGCCAATCCCCTTTTGCCCATCTTCTTATGTACATGCAAACCCTTCCCAACTTCCAGTCCAGGTTAAGCCAGGTTTTAAACCTAGTGCAGGAACCAACTTTACTAGACGCCATAAGTCGGAACTCTCTGACTGGTGGCCGACCAACGGACCGCCCAATCCTCTCGCTGGACCCTGAACCAGCGCCCAGACGAGCCGAGTCGGGCGACGCTTCTGATCCCATTGTTGTGGGTTAAGCCGCCTGTGTGTGCGATTTCTTGTGGAATCCGTGGGACGTGCTAGCCTATACCCACCGCAGCACGATTGCATGTGTGAATCGCCCCCATTAGACTATAATATATTTCCCCAGTCTCCAATTATTTCTCTAGCCTGCCCGTGGTCTTCCCAGTCTTTCGAAGAAGAAGAAGAAGAAGAATCGCAGTGGTGCATATCGGTCGGTATGTATCCTTCTCGTATCAATCCGGACTAACGTTCGTTCTCCTTTGCCGCCTCAAGACGCCATCGGCGCAGTCGGGCTAGCTTGGTGGAGAAAAAAAAGGGTTTCGATACATACACGACTCGCTCTGTCAACGCCCCGTCAATAAGATTGTCTGTCGCTGGCGCTTGAAGAGAGATCATAGTCGGTTGTGTAGATCCGCTTGTTTTTGGTGTTACCCGTTACTCGTCCTGGAATACTTAGATCCTGCGTTGCTGACTAGCTAGCAACAGCCACTGTTACAGATTCGCCCGTCCTTTTATTGTATCGCTTTGTTTCGCAAAAAGGGGCTTGATCGTTTATAAACCCCTCCGTCCCCCGATCTTTACGTACCAGCGACCACGAGAAATTGATTATTTGACCGTGGACTGATCAAAACGTCACATCGAACACCTGTAGTCGATTCACGGCCGAGCGCACAAGCAAGCTTTCATGATCATTGCGCCTTCAACGCGTCCAAATACACTGGCGTAATGCCGAGTACAACAACACCTTCGGAGCGGACATGTCTCCCTCCAACAACAGCCGCCGTCTACCTTCACAACGTCCCTTCCACATCAAGCGCTAGCGCTTTCTCATACGACACAGGAGCAGGCGGGATGGAGAAAGAAGGAGCGGTGGACCACTGCAGACCGACCGCAGCACACCCTTTTCGGCGCAAGCAGAGCCTCAGCTCGTCTGTAACATGGCGCCAACGACCGAAATCCTTAGTGCTGGGCTTCGATGGCGAGGGAATGGCAACGGCGAAGACACAATCCCGAACGATGTACGGTTTCAGGCAATTCAAGAGGCAGGCCCAAGCATGGATTTCGAACCGGGGCATAAGTCAGGCACCTCACTCAAGGGCAGAATACGTCGAGCGTCGATGAGCCTTGTAAAGGGCATCGTACAGCGCCGCGACCGCCGCTCATCAGAACCCAGCAACGCCCTTCTCGATTGCCAGGACGATCAGCAACCACGGCCAACGACGTCTCACTCTGCTTGGCACAAGTTGCGCCAAGCTACCAGTTTCCGACATCCGAAGTTTGCAACCAACAGCCGGGGGAACCTGGAGACTATCTATTCGCCTTTGGAGTCCAACTTCTCGAATGTTCCGGTTCCTGGGCGCGGTCTTGAGCCTCCTATCATCCCTCGTCACACCGGCGCTGCTGCTAAGGCCTCGGCTGCCCTCCAAAACGAGTACTTGGCCTTTGCGCTCCAGCACGAGGACTACTGGGTTGAATATTCTCAAAATGACCGCGAAAGTGGCATTGGCATCAATTTGGGTTCTTCCACTGAGCTTGGTCTCAGTCAATCCAATATCGCCCAGGACCCTGCCATCAGCAGGGTCGACTTCATTTCCCGGCTGCCTTCGGAACTCGCCATCCAGGTACTGTCGTATCTGGGCGCAACGCACCTCGCTGCCGCGTCCAGAGTTTCTAGGGCGTGGGGGTGGTCGTTAACGACCAACAAATTTGGCGTGATTCTTTCTTGAGGGAGAAAACCGTGACGTTTGCAACCGGTGCACCAGTTCCGGCTGGGATGGGATTGGGCGTGCCGCGAGTCCAGCCGGGTAATGACTGGCAGAAGATCTATCGGGCCAAGCATGAGTTGGAGAAGAAGTGGAAGCAGGGCAACAAAGCTCGCCCCGTCTATCTAAATGGACACTTCGACAGCATTTACTGCTTGCAGTTCGATGAGTGAGTTATATGAAAGTTCCGCGCCGCGTTCCTTGGCTGACTCGTTTCTAGATCTAAAATCATCACTGGCTCACGGGACAAGACGATTCGCATTTGGGACATGCGGACTTTCGAGTGTCGGCTTGTGATTGGACCCCCGGAAGTGGTCAACGACACCTCGGTTCTGTTTGATGCGAATGGCAGACCAACTCATTACACATCTGGACCGGATGCCGAAAGAGCACACGAGTCCTTCCCGGCCACTGTGTCATTTCCAGTCCACCACAAAGCATCCATCCTGTGCATGCAGTACGACGATGGCATCTTAGTCACGGGCTCGTCTGACTCCACTTGCATTGTGTACAACATCAAGTCCGGCTACCGCCCAGTCCGCCGCCTTAAACACCACACAGCCGCCGTGCTAGATTTGGCGTTTGACGATAGGCATATTGTCACTTGCTCCAAGGATATCACTATATGTGTTTGGGATCGTAACACTGGTGCGCTCTTAAGGCAACTGAAAGGCCACACTGGACCAGTCAACGCTGTTCAGCTGCGTGGCAACACCATAGTCTCGTGCTCTGGCGACTTCCGTGTCAAGATGTGGAATATCGACAGCGGCAAAGTGATCCGGGAGTTTTCTGGCCACACCAAAGGCCTTGCGTGCAGTCAGTTCTCCGAAGATGGGCGGTACATTGCGTCCGCTGGCAGCGACAAGGTCATCCGCATCTGGGATGCCAATACGGGAGAGTGCATTCGTGAGATGCAGGCCCACGAGAGCCTGGTCAGAAGTCTGCACATCGACAGTATCAGCGGTCGTCTTATCAGTGGCAGCTATGATACGGACATGAAGGTATTCGACATGGAGTCTGGAAACCAGCTCTTGGACTTCCCTCGGTGGCACGCAAGCTGGGTACTGAGCGCCAAGAGTGACTACCGCCGCATCGTCAGCACGGGACAGGACCCCAAGATCCTCATCATGGACTTTGGCGCGGACGTGAGAGACGTGGATCTGTTGGAGAGCGCTCATATGGAGGATATGGCGAAGGGGGCAGGTTTCATCTGAGTAAAGTTTCCTTTGGAGCTTTCCGATGCTTTGCTTTGTTCAGGATGTTCCGTTCGTCATCTTCACCTGTTTTCCTCGTTTACATTTGACTTTGGCCGTGCTGTTCACAGGAGTGGCAGCCCTTTGCATTGCATGATATAGCGGAATTTGGGGGCTTGAAGGTTGAGGCTTCAGCATATCTGGGGTAGAGGTGTTATTCGCCCCCCCTTTATTTCCGAAGACGACTCGTACAACTGCTTTATGGCCGGTCTGGTTATGATCCATGGACAGAGGAGTTCGTTAGATGCTTGGGGCGTTCTGTTTCCTTCTTGGGGCATTGCGTAGCGACTGGTTTTTTTTTAATTATAATAGCGACTGCATATAGATATGTTGATGCATCATAGATTTCAGGTTTCCTCAGCGCCATCAAGTTGCAGTATCATTGGCCTCTTCTTACTCTAACATCCCAACTTTGTACGACGTGGGTGGGCATTGTCATGAATCACATTTTGGATGCGATGACCGTCATCAAGCTCAAGATATCTCTACCTCCCCCTTCATCTTGCCCCTAAACGGCCTTCCCACGTGCAAAATCAAGTTGTCTTCGCGAACGACTATCTGTCACAGTGCTACTGCGATATCCCAGGCCAAAGTTCTACTTACTCGACATTGCAGTAGGGTCAGCATTGATATCGTCAGAGCTTCAAACGCTGTCTTCCAGAAATCCAAAAAATCTTCCCATGTCAGGTGTCTGCAGCGACAGCCATGGGAAATCCAGATCACATGCAGGCCTCCAGCTACCGTTACTGTCACGGGTTTCACGAGTCACATATACCTTTTTATATTTTACCGTGGTGCACACCTGCTTAAGATTATAAATAACATTGCTTACGTAGACACTGGCCGTGTGAACGAAAGCTTGTGTCAACCGCCATGATAGGTCGTCCATTCCCTCCACCCCGTCTGTGCCCAGCCAAGGTTGCCTTGGCTTCTCGATCATGCTTATTTCCTTACCCATTACGGCTTATGATCCCGAAAGCTTCAATCCAACCTATTATTCTCACTCCAACAGAAGAGGTTCGGGAGCTGAAAGAGGCTTCGAATTTCCTCCAATTGTGTCACGCTACTCATCTGATCTATCGACGGCCGGCCCAGGCTCCCAGCAGCCGTACCCTTATTCCCACCAGTAACTTGGTATTTCCACAATGGAGCTTGATTCCCAACATCTCACTACGAGTACCACCGCCGAATCGGGCGGTTATCCATTCGTCGAAGCGCCTCAGTCCGGCCTACCTCTTGCTCGTCAAGTGCTATCGGGGGTGCGGCTCGAGATAAAAGGACTTTTCGAGCCCGTACTGGTCTTCCCAAGATTGTTACGCCAAGGGCTAGTCATCTCTAATATCCCGCGGTCAATGGGACCACTATCGGACGGAGTCTAGAATACGGTAGGACCCAGTTCAAGGGCTCGAAGTTTGCAGTAAGTCATGAACGGAGGCGTTTGAACGTCATCGATGATAAGCAACTGCGGACCGAGCATCTCGGGATCTCGTTCGGCTTTCGTGAGCATATCATATCATTTACTCATTTGGCGCGCCTGGTCAGGAGATTTATGAGTCCAGAACATAGGCGCTCAGACCGATGGCATATTCAACGTCGTTCTTCCGAGCTCAAGATCATTCGTCAGCATCCGCGTCAGAGAGCGGGAGTTTGGGTTGGAATAGCCTCTGGTTGATGGCGGACCGGCGTCAGACCAAGAGATAGGGCGAGGGCTCTGGGCATCTCATGATGAGACGAACATGCCTGTCTAGGAGAGGAAAATCGGAGAAGCATAGACTTACTCGCTCGACACCTTAGTTTGCATAGTCGAACTTCCTCTCTTCCATGTAGGTCGGGCTCAGGGTCTCAGCGCAAAACAAATAGCGTACGATGAACATCGCCAGAAAGGAACAGCGGCTGAAGAATCAATGAACGAGCAAGAATCTGGAAACGAAAGTGTTGGCCTTGTGGAAGAATAAGTGGTCCTTGCCCACTGTCTGCGAGCATATAAACCCGCCGGTCTCCTGGAGTTTTCCCTCGATTCTCCTGACTTTCCTTCATCAGCAGCACACGATCAGTATCAGTGTACCTTTTTTGCCCATACCTTGTGAACAACTTCCAACTTCATCACCAAATCACCTTTCTCCTCGTAGGGGTTCTATTGGCAATACAATTGCACCTCTTGTTACATATCACAAACCTGACCTCCACTCCTGAACCAACAAGATGCAGAACTTTCTTGCCGTCATCCTGCTCGCCGTTGCCGCCCTGGAGGGTGTCGTAGCCGCGCCTCTCGCCGATGCCGCTGCGGTTGATGTCCGTACCAATGACAAATTCCCTGATGCCCCTGCCTTCGACGGTGTTGAGAATATCTATGGTGAGTTGTTCGTCTGGTGACCCGCCGCCCACCCCCCCTTCCTAACCATCACCTGCATCGGAGCTCTATTCCCATCTTCACCAAAGATCTGATATTTATCCACTTTCACTGGTGCCCAATTAATGTGCGCACATATCCTGAAATTTGAGTTAACACTAGGTGTTAGGACGGGATCTCGCCGAAGCTGAAGATGACGAGAAGCAGAATAGTAGGCTACCAATTCAAGACTCTTTATGACCCCCTCATGCACATTGATACAGTCAGCAGCAGCTAACCTTCTCGTCGATCCAGGTGCTATCGGCGGCGGTGCCCCAGCCACCGTAGCAGATGCGATCCCCTTGGACTCGGCGCCAGAATTGTCGGAGGAACCAGCCGCTCTGGGGCCAAGGTCCGCCGACATCGAGGAGAGAGACCTCGACAGTGAGGATGATGGTCAGTTGGAGGCCCGCGATGTCGAAGAGGAGGATAACAGTGGCCTCGAGAAGAGAGTAGGCTAACCCACTTCCACATTCCTGTGACGACGTTCTCTGACTTGGACTGATATAGCAACGACGTGGTGGCCGCCGCGGAGGTGAGTTTGTGGCCTGAAGAGTGGTTCGCTCCACAATAGGAGACTACTAACGCTGGGTACTAAAGGACGCGGGGGTGGCCGTCGTGGAGGTGGTAAGTTCACAGTCTCGTTATGATTGGCGGTACAATAGGAGAATACTAATGCTAAGTGTTGAAAGGACGTCGGGGCGGTGGTCGCCGAGGAGGTACGTCTAAATTCCCAGAAAAGTCTGCTTTACAACAGGAATACTAACGCCAAATGTCAATAGGTCGAAGGGGAGGAGGTGAGTCCGCAGACACGGCCGGAGTTGCTCCTTAAATGAGTGATACTGACTCTTAGTGTCATAGGACGCAGGGGTGGCCGAGGCCGAGGTAAGTAGATCGCCCCCTTGCTCCTTTCATCCCGATACCCTCCCCACGGATATAAACTAACGACAAACATTCATAGGTCGCGGAGGATGGTGATGGTAGCACGAGAAAAGGGGCACCAGTGGTATCGGAAACGGTCGCTGAGAAGGCAACTGACCGAGTACTAAGCGCAGTATAACCATTATGGGTTTAGGTAGTTTTGCCATGGGAGGGAAGCCGCTTGTGGACAGAAAAAAGAAAAAGGGGGAAGAAAAAAAGAAGAGAGAGGGGCGGGATGTGACTTGAATCTGAGTCTGAGAGTGCAATGGGAGAAATGTTCATGGTTCTCGTCATTCCTTCATGTATGATATTAGGAGAAAGGCATTTTGCCCCTTCGTTTCCTTCCCTTTTGCCCGAGGGACGATCATTTCAATTTTATTTTTTGCTTTTTTACTTTCCCGATATGAGATATTCCTTGTGCATTGTCCAGCAACTGGGATGTGCCCATTGGCAGACCAGCATACATGAATCCTCGGCTACCAAGCTACCCATGGCATCAGCCCCTGAATCGTCAAGACTATATGTGCCAACCCCCTTCCCACGCGCGCGCCCCGCACTACATGCTGCCGTCTTTCCCCACTGCCCTCAAGCGCGGGCCCCCGTACCAAAGCACAACGACCGAGGGGAACCCGAGGGCCACGAAGAGGATCGCCGGCAGGCTGTTGCCCCAGCCGTAGCCCAGCGGCCCGCCGTACAGCTGCGGCGCGAACAGGGGAAGGCGAAGGCGAGCAGATTGCTCAGCATGCGCACGGCGGCGTTGGCCGAGGCCGCCTCGCCCGCGCCGAACTCGTCGAAGAGGTAGGCGTAGAAGCCCTGGCTCAGCATGAAGGAGGCGCAGCAGAAGACGCCGACGCCGATGTCGGCTACGGGCCACGACAGGCCCCGCTCCACGGCCCAGCCGTACCACAGCAGGCCGGCGGGCATGATGACGGTGGGGGCGACTAGGAAGGGAACATGGTATTCGGGTACGGCCGTATCCTCGTCGTCGTTCTCCTCGCTCACTGCTGCTGCTGCTGCTGCTGTTTCTGCTGTTTCTGCCGCCTTGGGGCTCGAGGGCTGCCCGGCCGAGGTTATTGTCAGCTGCTGCTTGTGCTTGTTCCTTTGGAGCCTCCATAGCCAATCCATTAGGGGCCCCCCTGTCTGCGTGCCTATGATGGCTCCCGCTGCGATGGCGATGTAGTTGAGAGAACTTTCGGTCGGTGTCTGGCCACGATCAATCCACATCTGCGCAAAAGCCGAAAGAACAAGGAAGTAGATGCTGAAGTTCAAGGCAATATTCAACGAAAGGAAGATCACGATAGGTCGGTGCCTGAGGAGCTTAAGAGGTCGGAGCAGGGCGATCTGGATGGGGCGCAGGACGTTTCGAAGATAGACCATTTTAAAAGGCTGTGGCGGAGATGTCGATGACGATGCTGTCCGAGATATGCGTTGAAGGAGGATTTTGCCATTTGTTTCTCTGAGCAACAAGAAGCCCAAGACGGTGATGACGGCGCTCGCGGCCGACATGATCCAAAAGAGTAGCTGCCATCGAAGATGCTGAGAGACTAGACCCCCGACTATGGGCCCCAGGGCCGGGCCGAGATATGGGAGCAGAGAGGCAATAGCCAGCGATCTATCGACTCGGGGGCGTTAGTATTGCTCTTCCAGCTAAACCAAGCCGCACGTCTCAGGGAGGGGATGTGTTGAAAATAAACCCGCAATGGGCTGCAAATTCAACTCCGAAAGTCGCTTACTTGCCACGATCGCTTGGGCCATACATATCCGCAAGTATCGGTCCTGTGAGCTTGAGAGGAGTTGGACACCAGTTCACACAAACACACACACAACCATCTGCTACCTCGGACACCACACAACGCGGACTCTCTAGTTGGACACATACCGAAATTCCCACAGATGAAGCAGAGCCCGTAAGCAACCGACCAAGTATCATTATGCCCTTGCTATTTCCGACGGGGCATAGCGAATTCCACAAGACAAACCACATATTGCAGGCAACCCATACAGGCTTCCTGCCAAAAATTTCTGACAGGGGACCGATGATGAAGGGGCCGAAGGCCAATCCCAGTGTATACACCGAGAAGGCGATCTGCATAACCGACTCTGACATGCGGAGATCTTTTGCGATGCGCCCCAATGCAGGTGCTACGATGCTCACAGACATGAGGCCCACCAGGTGCCCCAACGTGATGATCAGAGCGATTGTGAGTTTGCGGGAGGTAGGCCAGTTATAGGGATTTCTTGGGTCGTCAGGGCCCCAGCATGTTTCGGTGGCCGTCGCGGGCTGTTTGTTGATGACCAACGGTCAGCTCGGTCGGTGGCCTATGTGGAAAGAGGCGGGGAGAGACTTTACCTGCTGCCTCTCGGGGTCTTCCCCTGCCGTGGCTGGCATGGAGAGTACTTCACCAATCGGCTCGTCTGGCGCATTATGACTCTTTTGTCCAGGGCCTGACATCATTTTCGAATATTCTTCTATTCTGCTCTGTTTGAGAGTTGCGTTACATACATACGTTGGTCAAGAAACCCATTCGAGGGGATCACCAACGCCCGCCTTTGGTGGCCTACGAACTATTTATGGTGCGACAGAATGCTTCCTGACTCCGGCCTCTGGCTGAGCTGCTGTGCCGTGCCGCAGTGGGACGGATCAGATAAGCCAGGGCCCCGGATCTGATAAAGTCACCGACAGGGGAGTCGCATGCTTCCATTGGTCACCACCGGCTCGGCTAATGATTTGTTTGCATCCATGGCCGGACAATAGAATAGATTAGGCCGGGGGAGGCCATGCCGCTTTAGTAAGGACGTACGCGGCAATGTCGCATAGATGACTCACTTTTGATGGTGAAGTCATGGGATGGTATGCAGAATGCAAGCCCTGAAGGATTTCGTGTAGTATCCGAGCTGTCGTGCCCCGGCGGAACCTGACCTGTTTGTTTGGAACTCATGCTCTCTCTACCTAGACTCGTCGATTCAAAAACGAAGGCGCCTTTCCCCCTAAGGCTTATGCGTTGAGCGTAATAATAACACATGCTCAGACTACTACTCTTCATCAGCCAAACGAAAGTTCCAGCTTGACTGTGCCACAGATGCCAAGCCAGCCACGGCCCGTGAGCCCCTCCCCTTTTCCTTATCAAACACTAATAAGGAGGTAGTTAGTGGCTTCTGCCGCTCAGACTTATATAAACTAAAGAAGCTGCCCATCTTTGAGTTCGCCGATATGTTGCTGGGCGGTCTCCGCCTCCGCCTAGCTTAACTGTGACCTTTGGCCATCAAAGAGTATCACGAACGTTTGGACGATTAGGAGTCGTGGATCTAGGTTCAGGGGATGAGAAGCCACTATTCTTAGCATCCAAGTACATCATATATATATAGAGAGAGAGAGAGCATGTGTGATGAGCCTCTTCTCCAGCCGACGATGATACCCAAATTATATCGCGTGCACGCTATCTTCTATGTGCATCCTCGTTATGCCTACTGGATCCGACCTTGACTATGCTGGTGAGCGCATCCGGCTCATTAGTACGCGTATCCAGGATTGCAACAAACCTCCAAACCACGCACTTGGCCATGATGATGACCATCATACGGCTTCCGTAATCACGCCGTCGGATCTAGACATACCAGTATTCAGAAAGGCAAGTGACAATACTGGCCGGGCTTTAAGGCGATGTTAACTTACCAGCGAGTTACAGAGTCATGCCGCGTCCAACTTCGAGGTAAGCAGGAGATCTCCTCATATTATAGAGGCATCTTATCTTGGTCCTGGCTCTAATCCGACTCTAGCTATTCTACGACCTGTGGTTTGTCGCGAACCTCAGTGTTTTCGCAAGTGTAAGCCAAACTAAGCCCCCTCCATCCCCCTGGAACCATGCCTTCAACTGGAGACTTACTAGGCCAGATCCATGCCATCGTAGACGGTGCCGCTTTGCGGTCCTTCGTCGGTTACATACTGTAGGGCTTCTCCCCAATCCTTATTATCGGCAGAAACAAAGCTGATCCCGAACAGGCTGCTTTGGACGACCTGGCTCGTCACTAGTATATACGATGTCCGGTTCACGTCGGAGAGCATCCTCGAGCGATGCTGCCGAGGAGCCCATCTCGGCGTCATGACCGGATTCGCCGTCATCGCGACCAAATTCAACCCGGATAAGCAGATCATGGCCGTCTACCGTGCCATGTCGCTTTTCCTCGCCGTCTCGCGGCTCATCCTGACCGTCCAGTACGGGCTGTCGGCGTGGCAGGTCCGCAAGTTCAAGCACGGGCGGCGTCCGCTCCTCGCCACCGCGGCCTTCCACTTCGTGGCGGCCGTTGCCTACATCGTCATCGCCTTCCGGTACGGGGTGGGCAAGAACAGCCGGGGCTACATCGCGTGGTACGTCATCGGCCTGGCCGAGATGGCGCTGCACCTCGGCTGCTCGCAGTTCTCGCCCGTCCTGACCTTCATCGGAACCCACTTCGGCGAGCGGCTCAACCTGCTTACCCTCATCGTCATGGGCGAAGGCGTCATTATCTTGGCCAAGAATATCACCTTGGTAGTGAAAGATACGTACTTGAAAGATGCCGCCCTGACAGTGTGGAGTGAGTGTCAGCCCCTATTCACATTCACGCCCCTGGGAGGCACACGAATGCTGACGTGGTTCCCAAAGACCCTGACCTGATTGGCATCGTAACCTCGGCGCCCGCTCTGATTTACATCATCTTTCAGCTGTACTTTGACTGGATGCACGGAGAGGATGAGTCCATGTCCACGAGACATCAGGTCTGGTGGGCGGCCCTGCACCTCCCCTTCCATATCGCCATGCTCCTGCTCGTTGAGGGAAGCAACCAGTTCATCAGCTGGTGGCGCATGCTTGAGTCCATTGAAAAAGCAGCCAACAAACTCCTGGATCTCAGCGACGTGGATCCGACGTCCGAGGCGGTGGCCGACGCACTGAGCAAGCAGGTCTTGGCCTGGCTTAAGAAATACCCGCCCCTAGATATCATCGATTCGTATAAAGACGTCAATACGACGCTGGAAGATATCCGGGGGTTACCCGACAGCCTCTGGGGTAACACGACCATAGCCGACGACGATCCCACGGCGCTTAGATGGTCAAACGACGTTACTGAGCTGTTCATGACGATGATCAATGGCATCTTCAACAACTTCAAGGTGGAAGCACCCGAGAAAGAGAAAGGGGGCGATAAGGTTGCTGCTAACGGCTCCAGCGGTGTGTTACCCCAAACGGCCATGGTAGACGCCATGGCTCAAAGGTTCGGACTCGTGGTAAGTTCTTGGATCTGCGGCAAGACAAGTGCGTCTCTCTCTCTCTCTCTCTCTCTCTGACCACGGACGCTAGTTCATCTACACCTTTATCTGTGCCGGCATCGTGCTCCTGTTCCTAACCACCATGCACATCATCTCGAAACAGCGAGGCTGGTCGCCCTTCAACATCTTCCGCACCGCCATTTGAATTGCCCTCTCCATCGGCCTGGCCCTCATCACCACCGTGGCCACCAACGAAAACGCCGTCGACACTTTCATGGGCAGCCCTGAATGCCCCGACCATCACCCTCAGCTACTTGACCGCTCTGATTCTCACCCACCTGCCGCACCCGCGCCGATTCGGACTGGGGAAGTTTGGGCGGGGCACTTATGAGGGGGTCTATAAGCGGCAGCATGGCGAGGAAAACGTGCCGCTCAAGCATGTGGTGACCGATGTCATCATCACGCGTCTCGGCCAAGACTACGAGCCGTACGAAGGCAGAACTGGGGTCTTCATGCCCACGGGAGCGGATATGGCACCGAGCCCCGGCTACAACGTTACTGTCGATGCGCATCATCCATTACAGAGCTCACCGCATACTGGTGCGTTAGGATACATGTAGGTTCTCTGAGCGTTAGGGCTCGAGGTTAGGGGTGTGAAGGTAGAAAGGAGAGGGAGCAAGGAGGGAAAGGAGAAGGAACAAGAGAGGATGGAGTGTGGAAATTTTCGGGAAATCCTGTAAAATTCCGTGCAAATGCGCACAAGTGTTGATTGATAGCATATTGAGGAGATGATTGCATGGCGAGCTGGAAGAAGTGGCGTAAACGGCTACCCCTATTTGACCGCCACACCAATAGGGGTAGCTCGTATGTCTGTTTTATCCCAACTCAGAAAGATTTCCAATCCACCGTCTGTTCCCATGCATAAGCTGCCTTCAGCACCGTCATCTCATCCCAAAACTTCCCCACAATCTGCAGGCTGCACGGCACCATGGTGCTCGGATCCGCCTCCGACGGCACGAAGCCAATCGGCACGGCCAGGGCCGGGTGGCCGGTCCCGTTGAAGCTGGCCGTATTCTCGGTCATGCCGCGGCCCGCGTCCATGTGCGCGACGGGCAGCGGAAACGTCGCGCGCAGCGTCGTGGGCAGGACCAGCAGGTCGTACCGCCGCAGCGCCGCGTCGTAGTCGTCGCGCAGCCGCCGCGCCAAGTTGACGGCCTTGCCGTACACGAGTGGATAGTCCGACCAGCCGAGCTCGCCCGCCAGCAGGCCCTCGCGGCTGAAGGCGCTCATCTTGCCCAGGGCGTCCGGCGTGTACGGCAGGCCCTTGCGCGCGGCCAGGTCCGTCAGCATCACCTGGCGCCGCCCCGTCGCCCGGCCCAGCATCCCCATGTGGTTGCCCATCTTGCTCAGGACCGAGTAGATGGCGCGCGACGACGCGTGCATTGGCACCGACACCTCCTCGACCACCGCGGCGCCGAGCTTCTCCTTGAACACCTTCGCCGCCGCCAGGAACTTGGCCTTGACGGCGGCATTCATCGCCGCGCCCTCGAGGCCCTCCTTCAGGATCCCTATGCGCAACCCCTTGGCGCCGTCCGCCCTGCTGGCCTCCAGCTCGTCCGCATAGCGGGGGACCTGGCCCGGAAAAGGACACCCGGCCCCCTGGCGGTCGTCGAGCCCGTCGGCGCCGGCCAGGACCCCGAGCAGCGTCGCGCACTCGAGGCAGGTGCGGGTGAGGGGCCCCACGAAGTCGACGCTCGCGTCGTTGCTGGCGATACCGGTGTAGGGCACCAGACCGAACGTGGGCTTGAAGCCGTACAGCCCGCACATGGCGGCGGGGATGCGCACGCTGCCGCCCTGGTCGCAGCCGATGCCGAGGTCGACCGCGCCCGAGGCCACGAGCGCCGCCGTGCCCGAGCTGCTGCCGCCCGCCGAGTACCCCGGGCAAAGGGGTTGTGGACGGGGCCCGTCGCCGCCGTCACGGACACGGCGCCGCGCGACAGGTTCTCGCACACGGCCTTACCCGCGATCCGGGCCCCGGCTTCGAGCACGCGCGTCGCGACGGTGGCGTCCATCTGCGGGGTCCAGCCCGTGAACGACTCGGTTCCCAGCAGACAGGGGACCTGGGCTAGCGCGATGTTGTCCCTGAGGCACACGGTCTTGCCCTCCAGCGTGGTCGAGGACGGGCTAGCGTGCGCGCACTCGCACCTCCACGCCCAAGCGCCCAGGGGATTTTCAGCTTCTTGTGGGAAGTAGACGTTGAGCCTAGGCGTAAGGTTGAAGTCAGGTGCTGGCTGGTAATCTTTTGAGTGAGGGGTAAACAGTTAGTTGATGAGGTCAAAGGAGATGGTGGACCGAAATACCATCCATTGCTGAGACAGCCTCGAAGGTCTGTCGTGCCCTTTCGAGCAACGTGGTAAAGTCGTCTACATCTTGCTCGGGTATTTCATAGCCGACTGCAGTCGCAATCCTTCCCAAATCTTCCTTGGTAACCGGCATGTCGCTGCTTTTGATTGAGAATGTTGTAGTTACAACTAGAAGGAGAAGACAATTACCACCGAGTTTCGATCCTTCGTGATATTGGCGATCGTCGGGCTATCGACAAATATGCCGGCGTTCGGCATGCCTATTTTCGGACCTTTACCGGGTGCATCCGATTACTTCGGCGCACATCCGATACTACTAACTAGGTACATGCACCTAAAGCGGCACAAGTGTTTCTCATATGGACGCGGATCTTATTCAACAGTCAACTTTACAGCAAGCAGTCAATCACTCTTGGGAGATCACTAGTTTGGGGCCGGATGATTTAGACGTGTGTAGGATTGCAAATCTTCGCATTTTCTGACTCGGAGCAGGAGCCTTTGGTTACACCCCAACCATGCGTCTAAAGCAACGTCTACCGTCTCTGCTTGATTCGCGGCATGAACCATCCTTTTTCCCAGCCTCTCTTGGCAAGCCGTGCAGTTCTTCCCACTGCAATCCCTCTGCCTGCTGCCTTGTTTCGTTTTCGTCTTGTGAAAGTAAGCGAAACTGCTCCATGGGTATCTCAACAAACTATTGAAAGGGAAGCCGATATCGCTATTTTGCCGCCCTGCAAAACAAACGCCGAACCAATGCAAAATGGAAGCCGAAAACGTCCTGTGCTGTATGACATGACCATGCCTTCCTTCTACTTGCCAAAATCCACACGGAAATTACCGAGCAAATTTTGCCAGGTAGACACATCACCGCCAACATAAATCGTGAAAGGTGTGGTGGCATCACTGAAAGGGGTTTTTGGCGTGGCGCTTTCTAGGAGCCGACTTTCCATCTCTCTGGAGCCTGTTATCGTTTTGGCCCATGATGGCAGCCTGCTGCTGATTTGCCCGTTGCTGGTTTGACCACTCTTTTGCGCCCTAAACTCTTCAAGGGCGATCTGGTCATTTTGCCGGTGTATGTTCCTAGGCTGTGCGCTGGATGAAACAGAAGGACGCCCCGGCCCATGATTGACCTAGTGGTTGTGTTAGGTTAGCAAGTGTGGAAAGGAGCCGCTGCCTTTAGACCGTGAATGTTGTAGACCCGTACTGCAGGCCCAATTATTTGGACGTAGAAGAAGCAAACGAGAAGGCTGAATGGGGGTCTCCTACTGTGGTGCCGTTATTGTGACGGTAAGTGGAAATCTCGTGATCCCATGATGCTTGGGGCAGGCTCTCCCAGATTTTCCGTTTAGCCACGATCTCGCCAGCTTCCATCTGAGCAAGCTTGATCGGTGCTAACAAGCCAGTCACTATGGCCTCGACGAACCTAGACGAAGCTGACGAGTCCATAACTGCCCACTTTGCCTCACGGACAGCTTGTAATTGCCTCCGGTTTTGCTGCTGTTCAAACGCCGCGGCCACTTCCCGAGCTACCGCTCGACATCTCTCAGTACCAGCGCCAGTTCCTTTCACCGAGAAGACTCTACCAAGCTCACCCTTAAAGGCCTGGAGGTTGTCCCAGTAGCCAGTTGCCTGCCGTAGCTGCGTAGTGGCACCGGGAACAGGCGCGATAGACCCACCTCCTGACACCTGCTGGACAGCCGGTGCGGGCAATCTGGATGACGCCGACTGGTGCACCGATTGATTGAGGGCCTGTGTGTGGGAAGTGCCATTCGTTATTACACTTTGACTAGATGCGGCAGGTGCAGGAGCGGTGCTCCGGATACCAACAGGAAGGGCTTGAGATGAGTTCACCATAAATGAACCTGTCTGCTGAGCACTTGGAGCGGCGAACATGGGGCCGAGCTGGGGCTGCGCAATGGCGGCAGCTAGAGACTCCGGCATGCCGATACCAGTGGGCAAAGGCCGGCCTCGTCGTGCATGGAACTCATGGATCAATCTCTGTACTTCTACCTCTTCTTCGTGCACCAGTGTCTCTTCTTCAAGGGCTTCTTCCTCAAAAGTGTCCGTCATCACAATCGACTTAACGTGCGAACCCAATTCCGAGTTGAGTATACCATCAAGTACGGCATCCTTGCCTACATGCTCCATCACCTCTCCAAGTTCTGGATCGCTTGGCATATTAAAAAGCTCGGTGAGACGTTGTGCCTTGGGGATCGGCTTCTGGTCGTCAACCACGCGTTGCGCCAGTTGCATCTTGAAGATTTGCCTATGATGCAACATCATCTCAAGGGTCCCACCGCAAAGGATGCGGTAAACGAAGACGGGCTTGGTCTGGCCGATACGATACGCTCTGCCTACTGCCTGCTGCTCTTGTTGCGGATTCCACTTAGAATCCATAATCACAACCCGGTTGGCACTGGTGATGTTCAGTCCCAGCCCTCCTGCCGTTGTCGAGATCAAGAACACCTCGTAATTCGACTCCATGGCGTTAAAATCTCGCACCATACCCGGGCGTTTGCTAGCTTGCGTTTTCCCATCGAGCCTTAGATAGTGCCGGCGCCTGGAGTATAGCTTCTTCTCCAAGTAGTCCAGCGTTTTCATGGACTGAGAGAAGATCAGAACTTTGTCGCCTTTATTCTTGCTCTCGTCAAGGATTCTATCAAGCAGCAGCATCTTCGACGAATAGGAAGCCTCTTTGAGGTCTCCAGCAGGCATCATCTGCAGCAACTCGCTGACCAGCACAGGGGGTAGATTAATGCGTCCCGCATCGTCAAGTCCATCTTTTGCGGAACCTTGCTCCTTCTGTTCCTTTAGTAAAGCCCTGAACGCATCTGGGTGGTTACAAAGTACTGTCAGAGTTGTGACACTGGCAAGAAGCTTCATTGACCCCTTGTCATCTGACTGGTTGAACCTGATGTAAGTTTCGTAGAGTGCGCGTTGGAGTTTGGTAAGCGGAACACTAATCACAAACTCCATTTTCGGTGGTATGTCGTGTTGCAGAACTGCGATGGTTTTTCGATGCACCTTTGGTGCAACCGTCTCCCTGAGAGCATGGAGTTTTGTCAGTGCCTTCCTCCTTTGGGCATGGCTGCTGTCCACAGACAGACCCTCTTCAATCGGTCTCGCATAATCGTGGTCGAACTCCTTCCTATTGGAAAGATACCCAGGACAGACCCAATTCAGCATCGAATGATACTCCTTGACGTTATTTGCTAAGGGCGAGCCGGTCAAAGCGATCCGGGTCCGGGTTCTGAATCTGATGGCTGCGTTGTGCAGCTGTGAAGTCTCGTTCTTCAGCATGTGAGCCTCATCAGCTACCACGATATTGGCCTCATCAAATAAATGACCAGCCAGCAAGGTATTTTGGGCGCAATTCTTAAAAAGACTATAACCTATAACCAGGATTCCGCCATACTTTGCCCAGTCAACAATCTGGTTATGACGATCATGAAGCGAGGTGTCTGCGTCGATTTTGTACAGATTCTCCGACTCACTACCGAGTATTGGATGCCTGTCTGGTATCCAAATCAGAAGCTCGTCAGTCCAGTTATTGATGAGTGCTGGTGGCGCGAGGATCAAGGTTCTGGATTCTTTCAATTCGTCCGGAATCTGTTTGGAAATCGACGGATCGTCAGATGCGGCCGCATCCGCAATCGCGACTAACAGAGTGATGATCTGCATCGTCTTGCCTAGGCCCATGGTGTGTGCTAGGAGACAGCCTTGACGGCTCTGGGAGTCTGCAACTAACTGGTTCCACATGAAACGAACTCCTTCGACCTGGTGCTTCTTAATACGACTCGCAATATTATCAGGGACGTAGATGAAGCCCTGGTCATCTTCCTTGCTCTCGTTAATTAGAAGATGCGAGTTTTGACTAGCCTCTGAATGTCCTTGCGCAGCAAGTTTGGCACGAAGCAACTCTCGCCGTTTCGCTTGCTCCTTAACACGAGCTTTGTCACTGTCTCTCAGATGCTGGGCAGCACGATCCCTTTGGATTGGTCTCCGCTTCTTGGTCGGGGACACGGTGGGTTCCTCCTCAGTTTCATCATCAGTGTCTTCCGAGATTACTTCTGGTTCCTGAGGGTGTTTGAGATCAGGTGCTTCGCCGTTTGACTTTGTACTTGCAGGACTGTCGATGGCGGTGGACGATGGCGGTTTCCTACCGGATGATCGCCTGAGTTCTTTGACCAGTTTGCAGTAAACGTCCATAAACTTCCTAAACTGGTCTTTTTTGGAGCTCAGAATGAGTTTCTGCTCCTCGGTCACCTGCCAGTACTTCCGCAAGGGAGCTGCCCGTCCATCAGTATAAATGTCAAATAGCCGCGCCATGAAGCAGGCCACATAATAATGCTTATCGTTTCCCTTATCGGATGGACGACCGGACCATTGGTGACCAAGCTGAGGAACAAGGTAATGTACCCAAAGGTCGAGTTTACCCTCCTCTAGTACTTTCTTATGAACGTTGCACATGTTGAAAGCCCAGTCTCGGTATTCACCAGTAAGTTCTTCGAGGATCTTCCTCACTTGCTGCTCATGACAGTTTTGAGGGCTTGGTGAGAAACCGGGAGATTGTTTCATCAGCGGTTTATGGGCTAGAGACGATTTCTTGAGGGTGGAAGTCGGTTGTGATGATTGGCTCTGGTTCCTCAAGCTTGTCGACTGCTTTTCTGGCGTAACAAGGTCCACGACACCCGGAGGATATAAAGAACGTCGGGGTGTTTCAGGGGCTTTTAATATGCCTGGTCGCGAGGGCGCAGGTGGATAATTCACCTGGGTAAGGTCTGTGATATCATCCGGAACATCGCCGTGACGAGTGCCAGTATGATTACCCAGTATATCAAAGATGGACGGAGTCGAGCGGCTAGGTTCATCCGCATCGCCGCTATTGCCTGCGATATGTGCTGTCACGTTATTTTGAACTTTGGTCTCTTTTTCACCTGTCGGGGTAGATGATCCTGCAACAGGCTCGGCATCTGACAGCTCAGAGTCCGAGGTGCCTGGGTCGTTGCTAACGGCTCCATCTCCCATGTCAATTGCCATTTCATCTTGAAATGGTGTTTCTTCTGGGAGAGGCGCGGAACCCTGTTCGTCGTCTTCAACGATGAATCCATCTTCGGAGTCGCTCATGAGTAATTCCCCTTCGTCATCGTTGACTCGGGGGCGAGGCCGCTGTTCACGTTTCTTGGCAGGCTTCCGGGTCACGTTCGAGACTCTTTTGGGTTCCGACGGTGACTTGAGGACCTCAAGCTTCCATAGCGACGCTTGTAGATCTTGCACTGTAGGTTCAAAATTTCCCAAACTGGACTTGATGTCAGCCTTGTTGCGCCACTCCTGGTTGTTCACTTCTACGCGGAAAGAAGCGAGGCGGGCCTGTAGATAGCTAACTTCTCGCTGAGCCATGTCGAGAGCCCTTTTGAGACCATATCGCCGGGCGTTGTTCCACTCGATGTTCGCACGACGCGCTAGCTTGGGCAATTTTCGCTCAGTCCAGGTTGCGACATATTCATCGATGCCTTCATCAAGAGCCATGTTAATATCATTCGATGACAACGCTGTGTTCTTTTCTGCCGTGGCATCGCGCTCTTTCTGCTCGGCCTCGATCTCCGCCCAGGTATCTGAATCGTACTCGTCGCCGCTATCAGACTCGCCGAGAAGAGGAAGCACTTCGCCATGATCAGGGTCATTTGCTCCAAAAACAGTGTCGGTTTTCGCAGGCGGGCGGTCGGGTTTGGAACTCGGTAAGGGGGAAAGACCTTGACGTCGACGTTGGAATTGAACATATCGTTGAACTTGTCGTTGAACCTGACGTTTGTAAAGTCGACTGACCTGCCGGCGCCGGCCAACAGGAACCTTTTTCCGGAATACAAACTCCGTATCCACGTCGGTCAAGCGACCAGAATCAAAATCTATTACATCGACACGAGTAAGAGAATCTCTACCGAGATACCAAGACTCATCAGAGGTCGCTTGTCCACTTGTAGGCATATTTGACATAGCAGTGTCTATGATTGGTGCCTCAAGGAAAGGGTTCCTCTGGAGAGTGCCTTTGCGCATCAACTGCTCGATAACAGCATCAGCCTGAGTAGGTATAGCCGCACTGGCCAGTCCCCGAGGATGACTGAGAACTTGTAAAAGTTCGATCCTCCTCTTCTTGCAACTCGACGCTTCGTTGGATGGTATACCCTTAGGGCCATCAGGATCTGGGATAGCAGTCGCTGTGTTTGCTGCTGCCCTTTCGGCCACGGAGACTGGGGCTCGGACAGGGTCCAATGGTAAGGGTACTTGGTCTTCTGAAGCATGCGACTTCCGCTCCGCCTGAAGTTTGCGTTTTCTAGTTTCCATGTCCTCAAGCTCGTCGTCATCATTGTCCGACATGTCCTCATCTTCAACCTCTCCTTCCTGTTCTTGCTCAGATAAATACTTTTTGTACTTGCGGCTGCGATGCCGAAATTGCGAAATGGCTTCTCGCAAAGTGCTCTTGTGCTTGTGTATTTTGACGCCGATATCCTTGAAGAAGTCGTCGTCAGCGTCCTTGAGAAGGCTGATGCCATTTATCAAGTTTTCTCGTAGTGCATTCTCGAGGCGGGTAGGGTCTGGTAAGATTGGAGGGTCCTCGACCGGTTTCCAAGATCGTCTGCCGGTGCATAGTTCTTTCACGACTCGATCGGTGTCCCATTCCCAGGGATCAATGCCCTGGCCTGCTGACGGCGCCATTGCTTCGATCCAATAGTCTGAGGTTGACACCTGCTAGACAGGTACTTGCGTCCAGCCTAAGACAAACCCAGTTCAGTAAGCTCTGCAGAAGTGTAAAACGTTGATGCTAGGTGAGGAGTGACGACCAGCAAAGACGAAGTAGCTGGAAAGTAGAGAAGGGTGGGGTAGATTCAATATGAGGAATTCGTATGGTGATCGTGAAGGTATGAAATCTGGAAAGCGGTCCTCCCATACAGTGAACTACATCTAACCCAGACGCTAGGAGGTGGTGCCACCTACCTTCTTTCTTTGGTGAACAACCAGTGCGTTTGCCTGGGGCATCACCGATAGGCCCTGGGAGTCCAGCTCAAAGATCCCGGCGATGTAGATGACACTGGAGAGTGGAGGCCAAAACAGTGATACTGCGTATGCTCAGAAAATGGCGTGAACGAATCCCGATCCGATTGATCTTGAACGAGTAGAGTAGGCGCAAGACCAAGCAAAGATGGGGATGTTGTATGGTGATGTGACAGTTGGAGTTGTTGGCCCAGCTAGAAAGTTTTCCGTCCGAGAGCACAAAGATGTACAGAGGTGACAAGACCCAAGATTGAACGAATCTTTCCTGGGGAAAGTAATGGGGGTGTGCATTGAAACAATTCGTGAATAATTGAGACAATCGCCGCTCGGGAAGCGTGAATGCAGCGGTCGGGTCGGGTCGAATCGTAAGGTTGGTTGCCTTTGGATTTGTGGTTGGAACAACCGAGATGGGATCGTGGGTTTATCTGATTGTGAATTTCGACAGGTTCATCGCGTACGAAGTCGGACAATACATTGTAAGGTAGTGGATACGATTGTTTCTGTTTCTTCAATCCTATCGCAACACATCGCCGAAGTGAAGGGTGGTGAGGCTCCGAACGAGCAGTTGGCAGGCGGCGATAGCTGAACCACGGCGAGGAGAAGTAACCTTGGGTCGTTCAGAATCTTGGAACCAACATTGAATACACGCGCCTGCGAATAAGGTGAGGGCACGACTTGCTCGAGACCGTGCAAAACATTCAATGGGGACTTGGGTCAAAAGGCGCTAAGGTCGCAATTAGTGGCAAGAGCCTAAGCTGACCCGGACAAGGACCAGGCGGCAGGGCACTGAGCAGGGGTCTCAGCAGTACATAATGTACGTACATACTTGAAGAGAGCTTGGGTGCAGTGGGGGCGGGGTAAAGCCGTTCATGTTTGCTTTCGTCAATCAATTTGATCAATTGATTGATCAATCAATCATTTGCTAATCACCTCCCCCTCATCTCCATGCTTCCCATGTGAGACAAGAGACAGAGACATACAACCTAGTAGAACTACTAAGAAGCTGTTTGTGGTTGGTTATTTGAAGTCGTCTTGATTATATAGGTACTTTGGGCATATCTCTTCCGGTCTGCTTTTTCTTGCTGACTGGCCCGAACCCCACATAGATTCTATCTAGGAGAAAGCACATTGCAGACCATGCCATGGAAACCTTGCGTCACCAAGGGAGGCAGGCGGGGTTGCTAAATCAGATTCGCATCCATCTCGTGAGAAATCCATCGTAACCTATTAATAAGCCACTCTGAGATATTCCCTCCCGAAGCTAGAAATTTCAGGGAGTGTAAATTCTCGACATCTGCATCCTGAATAACTAATGCTTCGCTCGAGGCCCTTTTTCTTTTTTCAAAGTTCATGAACGAAAGTGCAAGGTGATCCAATCGCTTGATATTCCCTCCCGTGCCCTAAGGATATTGTACACAGCCCGTCTATAAAGTCTTGGCATCCCACGCAAGATGCCTTCAACCCTGCCCTCAACCTATCCGCCTGATCTGACGGCCTCGGAGGGCGAAAGGCTAGTCGAGGTGGTCAAGGACTGGGCGGCTGCTCACGGACTTTCTGTTCGGCCGCCACCAACCGTCGTGTCGGCCGAGACCGACCCGGTCGGTATCCTGTCGACGGCGGTGCCCGTGACACTCTTTCCCAGCCCCTTTCCGCAGGTCTGCTACGACCAGGGCAAGGTGGTCCAGAAGGCTTACAATGAGTTGTATGCCGCAATCAGCCAGGACGAGGAGTTCCTGGCTCAGATTGTCAAGGAGTAGGTACACCTTGCCGGGAGAGGTTGAGATGCAAAATACTAATGCCGTGTGTAGCATCGGCGACAGTGATGACTTCATCACAGAGCTGTGGAAGGTTCACCTGAAAGTCAAGGAGGAGGGTTATGCCCAGGCAAGCAGCATGATAAGTCTTACCGGCCCGGACGACACATACTGACCGAGTTCCAGCATTTGTCGCTTGGTCTATTCCGTTCGGATTATATGGTCCACCAAAGCACACCTGAAGCAGATCCTCAGATCAAGCAGGTCGAATTCAACACCATAGCTTCGTCTTTTGGGGGCCTTTCATCCCAGACTTCCGCGCTACATAAGTACGAGTGTATACTTGCTTCTCCCATTGGGCAGTTGGATTAACCGGATCGTAGGTATCTAGCGATAAACGAGTATGCGTTGCTGGAGCAGAAGATCTCCCAGGGGCAGCTGACACTCCCGACCAACCTGAGCGCACGAGGCCTCGCTGCTGGCATCAGGCGGGCCTTCCTCGCTTACGGTCCTTCGGTTACCCCCCACCCCAAGTGTGTCCTTTTCTTAGTTCAGGACGGCGAGCGCAACGTCTTCGACCAGCGCCACCTCGAATACGAAGTCCAGGCGCCGCCGAGTACTATCCCCGTGTTCCGCCTGCCCTACTCCCAGATCAAGCAGCACACCCAACTTGCCGAGGGCAGCGGTCGGCAGCTTTTGTATAGCCCGCCCCAGCTCGGGAAGCACACTTTCGAGGTCGCTGTCGTATATATGCGCAGCGGCTATGGTCCCGGTGACTACCCGGATGCCTCAGCCTGGGATGCCCGCTACCACATCGAGAGGTCAGCCGCCATCAAGTGCCCCAGCGTCCTGACGCAAGTCGCCGGCACCAAGAAGGTCCAGCAAGTTCTCGCAACCCCCTGGACGAGTCCTCGTCAGAGCCCCCTATCCTTAGTCGCTTCGTCAGCTCCAAGGACGACCGCAATACCCGGCACGTCCATCACACCGACGACACTATCGCCGCGCTCCAGCGTACCTTTACCAACATCTACCCGCTGGACTCCAGCCCTGCCGGTCAAAAAGCTCGCGCCATCGCCCTCGATAAAAACCAGTGCCAGTCGTATGTGCTGAAGCCGCAGCGCGAGGGTGGCGGCAACAACATCTACCGTTCGGCCATTCCGGGCTTCCTCAAGTCCATCCCTGAGGCCCACTGGGACGCTTACATCCTCATGGAGCTCATTACGCCGCCACCTGTGCACAACACAATCCTGCGCCTGGGCAAGCTGGAACACGGCGGCGTTATCTGCGAACTCGGAATCTACGGGACGTGCCTCTGGGACCAGCGGGAGAAGCAGGGCCACGGCATTGTCATGAACGAGCAGAGTGGTTATCTGTTAAGAACCAAGGGCGACAAGAGCGAGGAGGGTGGTGTTGCGGCGGGCTTCGGTTGTATGGATAGCTGCGCGCTGGTGGGCGGGGGCCATGCTAAGAATAGCGGCGAACGACATGTTTAATTGTCCATGATTACAGATTGCGTGCCACATTGCTGGTTTATGTATTATAGACAGCGAGGGCGAAATAGGAGGGGGAAAAGTAGGTAGACATACTACCTACATATAGGTCTCTCTTCACAGGGATTCATTTCAAGACCATGCCGAGCGCGACACCTTTGTCCTGGTGAAAATCACATTTGAAAGAGAAGTAGGTATCTTGTGGAATAGATTGTCTATTCATTGAGTAATGCAGGCAAATTTATGCCCGTCAAGTCTTTCGAGATAATATTCTCGCGACGCACGGAGATGAGCAGGCTGTCTATCTACGTTCTTTATGATCAGAATGCATCTCGTTCCCCTAAACCGCAAAAACGCCGCTCAGATGATCCGGTTCATGTCGAGGGTTTCGAGCGGAGGAAAAACAATGCAAAGATGACGGCGGATCATCTATCAACCCCCTTCGTTCTTCTCTTGTCCTCTTTTTGGCCTTCACCAGTCTGTTGAATCCTGAAACTCCCATTGCCCTCTTTACCAGACCGATGAAGATCCACGTAAAATGCCCAAAAACTTTGCACAGATGTACAGCACACCCAACAGCACGACCAAGACACTTACAAGCTCACGCGGGAGGAGAACAACTGCAGCAACAGGAACGACACCCCATCGACGAAGACGAGCAATGCGATGGTCGAAATTAGCATCACGAGACGTTGTTTCATGAGGTGCGCCTTTGTGCTCGTGTTTCCATGGATGATCGCCTTCCCAGTCGTCCGACTGGCTTTCTTCGGCAATATCGTCATCTTCCTCAGACTGGGGTTGTCAGCCAAATTGGAAGCCTCCAGGGAAACCACCAGGTCGCCGGCCACCACCAGCTGAGAAGCGAGCGCCTCGAAATTTTCTCCACCACCAAAGCCACCACCACCGTTCATCATGCTGAAGAGGATCTCGGGGTCAATACCGCCCATTCCTCCACCCATGCCGCCCATGCCACCGCCTCCGGAAAACATGTCGGAGGGATCAACAAGATCTTCGCCACTATCATAGCGAGCACGTTTTCTAGGCAGACGAGTTAGTACCCAACTTCTCACGCAACTTGGTAGCTATCAAACTTACTGAGGATCGCTCAAGGTTTCATAGGCTTCGCCTATATCCTTGAAACGCTCGGCAGCGGCGTCATCTCCGGGGTTCTTATCAGGATGGTGGACAATAGCCAACTTTCGGTAGGCCTTCTTGATCTGGACGTCGTCGGCGTTCTTGTCGACATTGAGAATCTTGTAGTAGTCCTTTCGTTGACTCTTCTTCAGCTCAAGCTCCGCCTTGCGAATCTCCTTGGGAATAGTTCTATCCTCGGGGTCCATCTCTTGAATGGACTTCCACTCGCGGACAGCATCCTCCCATCGGTCGGCTTGACCCAGAGCATTTGCCTTTGTCTTGCGTGCCTTAATGTACATGGGGGTCGAGGCTGACAGCTCGGTCGCAGTCAGCCACGGCTTCATTGTACTGCTTCAGCTTCAACCGGCAAAGTGCCCGGTTCTGCAGGAGCTTGGCGTTTGTACCACGATTAGCAGGGTCCACCTCCAAGGCCGACGAATATTTGTCAAAAGCAGCCTGCCACCGGCCGGCTTTGTAGTCGCTGTTGCCTTCTTCCTTCATGCGGTCAAGCTTCTGCACAGTTCGAAGCCACTTGACAGCATCCCGGAAGTCAGGGTCGCAGCTGAGGGCCTTGCGGAAATGTTGGATCGCCTTGTCGTTGTCTCCCTGGCAATACAACGCACGTCCACGCAATACCAACGCTTCGGGATCCTGGCTGTTGTACCTGAGGAGGGACATGGCTACGTTCTGAGCCTCACCAAGAGAGTTGATACCGCCGATCTTGAGATGGGCTGCACCTCTCATCAGTTGCCACTTACGAGGCTTCATGGCTCCGATGCCTAAGAGCTTTTCGGCTTGGTCCAATGCATGCAGCACCATGGAACCAGAGGTGCCGTTGACCAGGGCATCTTGAGCAGCCTTGACGTGCAACGACATTTCCTTGGCAGGTGCCATATCCTTGGCCGAGGCAGGCGGTTGAATGCGACTGAATGTTGTCAGGGCCTCTTTAGGCCGTCCTAGGCTGGTATAGATACGAGCAAGCCGAAGCAGAAACTTGGCGTTGGTCGGATCAAGGTCAACAGCCCGAGAACAATCCCCGAGGGCAGCTTCATATTGCCCGTGGGACATGTAAGCCGCCGCACGGTTGCTCAAGTAGGTTGCCGAGTTCGGAACTAATTCCACAGCTGCGAGAGGGAAATGTCAGTCAGCATTCTTTGTCTTGCAATGGAAGGGACGGGAAATGGGTAGAGCCCAGCATATTGAAGCATACCTCTGGAGTACTGTATGATGGCATTTCGATAATCCCGCTCTTTGAAGAATTTGTTGCCCGCGGCCTTGTACGACTCAGCCTCGTCCTCTGTGGTGGGCACAGGGCTGGAGGGGTTCGACCGATGAGGTGGGGGAGCTGGCCCTTCGTCATTTGTGGGCTCCTTGGTTCCGTTGGTGTTGGTGGGAATATTGATGGGAACCGTGACCTTCTTTTTTGGAGGAGCTGAGGCTTCGCCGGGGGCGAAGATGGAGGAGCGGCCGAGGCCTCTCGGTCAACGTCCATTTTGTCGAAGGAACTGCGGTCGCTCATGGCGGCGGCGGATAAGGCTGACAAGCGCTTGTACTCGTCGGGGGGTAGATTGAGGGGATGTGTGTTGGGGTCAATCTTATTACGCCGCGACGAGGATGAAGAGCTACCGAACGAACGGGTGCTGCGAGACCTTGCAGACGAAGGGGGTGCAGCAGGCAAGTCCTTCTGCAAGTCCTTCTGCGTGGGCGACGCGGACCGAACGGGCTTTCTTCCGACCGGCTTTGCTTGAGGAGCAGTCTTAATAGGCGACGTAGAACCAGACCGATATCGATTGGCGTGTGGACTGCGATTCTCGTCGTTCTCCCCGGTCGGGTGCTTCTTGGTGGGCGAAGGAGAAGCAGAGGGTTTCTTGGACGAAAAGAGGCCCTTCATTTGGAGGAGGGAATAGAAGATTCTATACGTTACTTTATTAAACCCGATTCCAAAAAAAAAGTTCCCACACCACCTCGAATGGCAGGGCCAGGGACTCGGTTCTGTCCGCCCTAAGCACCTCTCCAAACTTTTTAGGAGCCTTTGCAGCTGATTGAATGTATCCTAACTTTCCGCCAAAGGAAAAGCCCCGATTAGGAAAACGGCACAGGAATGTGTGTTGTATGCCGGCTCATGCAAGTTCGTCTTCTTTGATTTGATTTTTTCTTCTTCTTCTCTGGTTTGGAGCCCGGTTTTTATTATGTGTCGCGAGTGGATGCTGTCCAGTGTTCACCGCAATGCGCGCAGGTACAAACGGTCGCCTTCTGGAGCGCAGCGCTTGACTCAGCTGCACGTCTGACGTCTTTGGGGAATTAGGCTGTTGGCAGCTGCTGGCTGTTTGGAAGCAACTATAACACGAGTCGATATATCGCCGGTGTTCGTTTTAGCACGGAATGCAACGCGCTTAATTCGCTTTTAGAGCCGACTCGAAAATAGACACAAGGTAGGAGGCTTGGGAGGTGTTGCAGCGTAGTGCAGTACAGTGCAGTGCAGGCGCAAGCTGGAGCTATGGCCTGAGACAATGTACTAAGGGAAGGAAAGCCACTACTCGAGTTTGGGTACGGGCCAGAGGCTTGGGGTGTGAAAGTTGAGACAAGAGTTGCGCAGTACAATATGATATTGAACTTTGGTAGAAGACCAAAAGAATGAGAGATTCGAGAGAGACCAGAGTGAGCTGGAGAGAGGGACGAGCTTCCTCAAGATTGGTTTTAAAATGCGACAAGACCAACAAGCCGCCCGCTCTACCTAGGTATGTATTTCCATCCGGCCAGAGGGACTATTGATGAACTCGGTTTATTAGCCTAGCACAGCCAAACCCCCCCAGTCTATTGCACAAATTCCGTGGTCGTATGCCACTTTGTTCTCTTGTTCCTGACGGGATAAAAATCCTCGTCGCCAATCCGTCTCCTCTCCCCAGCCTGTCAATTTTTTCTGTGAATTGGAGAAGCGGGAGCCACTCAAGTGTAGAATACCTTTTTCACTGGCTATACCCAGGCCATAGGTCACGGTATAGAGTACTCCAGTGTAGGCCCCCACACCCACAACCGCCGCCAAACGTTACCACATCAAAAGAGTGGTTCATCCAATAGACATAGCCAGACTCGGCATTGTTTACCTCCAGATGCCACCTACAGCCCATACCGGTCGTCTCAGTGGCCAATAGTTGAAGTGTTTGCAGATAAAATGAAGAGGTTGAACTCGGCCGTCGCTCTTGTTCATTATTTCTATGGGGTCTTTGATATGTAAGCTCGTCGGATACGGGGCGAGAGATGTGCTCGCTTCTGCTGGCTGGTCGGGATAAATATCCTTGTGCACCGCTTTGAACATTAATCAGTTTTCATAACGGTCCTTATCCACCAGGCGCCAGGGGCCCGGGATTGCAAAGAAAAAAGGCACGTCCCGGCTGACTGCCTGCGCCAACCCAGCTCATACCAAAACTCCTTGATTCTCGAAGGTTCTGTGGGGGCGCAACCTCGAAATGAGGGCAAGGCTGATTGAAGCCGCAGTGCTGCAGTCGGAGGCTGGGACGGCTGTAACATGTAAAATGGATTCGACCAAACTGCATGGGGGTGATGGTATCCAGGTACACTTGGCGTAAACGTCATCGCTTTCCTACCGCACCACATGAATGCATTCATCACGATACATATTTCAACCATACGGCAGCCAACCAGCAAGATCTGCAATAATTAACGCCTACATCAATTTCAACGTCATGCTGTCACTGCGTGCATATTGACACACAAGTCGTGGGGTACCTGACTATGCTTATCTCGGCTGATGTGGCCATTGCTATTGAGCCAAAGCTTGATTGAGACGCCGTTCACCCATCCATAGTTTTTTTTTTTTTTTACATGTAGACATACAGAATCAAGGATGAGCTCCTGGGTAGAATACAAACATGTGTGTGGGCTCATGAATTCATGAATTCATATCAAACGTTCTTCGTGATTGTGCATAGCCAAGGGCCTCACGCCTCTATGCATCTCGTGAGTTATTGACTTCCAGACCCTTCTTGAGAAGTAGCTTCCGAGTTGTTATTCCCTCCCACAATAGAGTTGACAAACTCCTGGTATTTGAACACCTCGCCCCTTTTCCCCAGGCCACCGGCCATACTCTTGCTGAACGCCCTCCGTCCATTGAAGCCAGCCATAATTTTCTCTACTTCTATCGCGGAAAGAGCACGCTCGCCCGGCTCTGGAGCTGTATGTAGCAAAGCATCCCGCAGTTCCGCCAGATCTACCTGGCCACTATCATCATCGTCGAATGCCGAAAACGCAGACATCAGCTCGGCACTTGGGGACATTAAGGATAGGCCAGCTGCCAGGCTATTCAGGAATGCGGCGAGTGTCATCGTTTGCGGCCCACCTGGTGGGAAGTATGGAGAAATGTCGGATGGGCCAGTGGGGAGACCTGTATAGAAAGCATCAGCTCTACCGATTTTCACACGTGCTCATAAGTGTTGGTGCTTACCTAGCTGATTCAGCATATCGACTATGTCCTCTCTGTTGACGATCCCATCGCTGTCCCTATCTAGGATCTGGAAGCTGTCTCTGAGAGTTCGTACCTGCGCAGGTTGAAGTTGTGATAAGGCATTGCCATGTGCAGCGCGTGATGTTGGTTGCGTTCGGGATGTTACTAGCGTCGGTGAGCCAAGGGAGTTCAGAGACATGTCGTTGGTCTGCGTATACGACAGCGACTTTCGTATCTCGGACAGATCTGCTGCAGCTGACGAGCTCGCAAACCGCGATGGTGTGGACATACTGCTGACCTTGGTAGCGGAGCCGGGAGGTGTCGCTTGTCGTAGAGTTGATGGTGATGAAGGTGACTCCGGTCGACGGAAGGGAGAGCCTCTAGTAGTGCCGCTGTGGCTCAGGGGCGAAGGTTTATACCCAGCCTGCATCGCCTAATGTTCGTACACAGATGTCAGTTGGGAGTGCTCAGTACAAGTTGCTCCACTTGAGGATTCAATGTTTACCATGGATTGTAAAATTGGAGAAGGCTGATGATGTAGTAGTATGCGGCTAAAGGTCTTGACTTTTATGCAGAAGCAATGTTCGAGTTACCCAGATGCTGATGCCGGTGCCGATGCCGTATCGTATGTAGTAGGTATGCGTCAATGGATCCTCGTACGTTGGTTTGATTTCGCCTGATTGTTTACAAGGGGAAGCAAAGGGAATATGTATGGGAATGGCGTGCACCGCCAAGGACCCTCAAAAGAACCACAGGGGATTTCAGAGAGAACAGGGACTGCCAGAAACAGAAATTTATGGCGATAGATACTTTAGAAACAATATGGGCAACGTTCGAATTCCGTGAAGTCACTACCATTCTCATTGCCCATTAACAAAGCCAGATTGGGATAGCCAGTGTGGTCAACAAGTCGGCTGGTTTGACCGGGCAACCAACTGGAATGGAAAGAATCCTGGTAGGAGGTAAGTGCACCAAAGAACTGACTAACGCTAGCATCGAATTGCACAGGCCGCCCTCCGGCTGTAATTCCGGGGAGTAGCAGCGTGGTACCTGACTTCCACTACACGCCTAATGTACGCCTGCATCAATAGTACATGTCGGTAGGAATTGTGGCTTGTTATTCTCTTCAGGTCACTGTAGGTGAGGCTTGCGATCCTAGCCTTGGGGCACCCAACTTACCGTTATCTGCAGGTTTCCAGTTTCAGGGTCCTTTGTTCCACCAGCGGGCATTTAGGGATACATGACATGTATCTCCATGAAAAGAACGACAACATTAAATGATTGTCCGTCCATACCTACATACCAAAGCCTACTTCGATGTTATATGTAGCAAGATATCCAGCCATATTTAATCTCCCCTATCGATATAATACCCAGCACTTTACAACGAGTCACTGCCATAGCTCAGACATAACAGAAGTATTACAAATGACGCCATTGGTGCTGTTGCTCTCGCAATTCCCAGAGACCCTTATCAGCACTCCTACTTATTCTGGGGACTTATAAAGTAGTGGGAGTTTTGCTAAGAGAACCTGGAACCCATACAATATCTCCTCCTGCTTCACAACAGGCACACCCAGACTATGGGACACACATCACCAGATATCATCCAGTAATGTGAATAGTGTTGTAAGAGATGGGTATCAGCGCCAGCTCAAACACGAACAGCCAAACGCTAGATCGGAGGAACCACGTACCTTCGTAGACTCACTTTACTTTATTAACGTAGGTGGGTAGCGACGGGAGGTCATGGAAGTCGTGTAATTGATGTATGTCTGTGTAGATTAAGTACTTAGCAATGAAGCCTGCACCTCAGTCCATGATTACTCGTACATAGAACCATATTCGAGTCGTCTTCTCCTACCGAGCCGCCATTCATTCCGAGATCTTCACCCAGAGGGAACCGATGGGCGAGCTGGGTACCGCTCTTTAACAGTTTTCGGGTGCTCAAAAGCCGCCGAGCTGTTACTTCGGCTCCACGAATGGCAGGGGCTGTCGTCGATCAATTTCCCACCCCCCTTTTATCGTGCCCGCCCCCGTCAAATTCAAAGGGTCCTGGACCGCCAGGCAAGGTGAGGAAGACGGGACATTCAGGAGAGTGCATCAATCTTGTCACTCAAAGTACCCCTTGGAATTGGCTTTGCAGTAGTCGGTCAATTGAAGCCGAGAGAGTTCAGCAAAGGCACGATTAGCTCAGAGCTTACAACAGCGCGCGCATTCCCACGTACAACTACAGGCAGACCTACGTTAGGTACTGCACCAACGCACGCACGCCTTTCTCGGTTCCACACCCACATTGAATCCGGGCAACGAGGGGGCTTGTAGGGGACACTTGGGGACTGGAACGAATATGACTTCAATCCATGGCTCCTTGCCTCAGCACACACGGACGACAACGAATCAGTCATACTCGAATGGTCAGCCCGGCGCGGCGAACCCGCGCGCATCTCTGTCGTCTTTTCCCTCTTCGCGGTCCGCTTCGCAGATGTCGCACAGCTCTCGACCCTCCCGGTCACCACAGCCGCCCATTGCGGCCGATACCGACCGCACGTCCGATCCTAGCTCCAGATCCAACAAGACATCATCAGCCGGTAGTCGTACTGGCGCATCGTCGCAGCATTCCTCGCTATCAGCCCCGAAGCGCTACAACCCCGATGCCCAATCGCCTAGGCGGCTTCGGTCGCAGTATCCGCGTGGGTCAATCGACAACCATGTCGAATACATCCTTGTGGCGTCCTTTGACATCGACCGTGGCCCGGTGATGGAACACCAGTATCCTGTGGCGATCACCGGAGACGAGCACATGCTGGCCGAGCTCATGCTGCCGGACCAGGCACACGTGCGTAATCAGGATTGGACCATATTCTTTCTGCATAAAGACACAAGCCAAGAGGAAGATGAGGAAGAAGCCAAGGCAAAGGCAGAAAGGCGGAGGAGGCGAAAGCGCAGAAAGGACCGGGCAGCTGGACTGATCCCCGACGATGACGACGAAGAACCCGACGAGGACAGCGAAGACGATGAAGATAATGACGATGACGAATGGGACGATGAATCAACCGATAGCGAACCTGAAGGCGGGGAGGGCCCCCCCTTAATCTACGTTTTGAACTTGGTAAACACGAAGCAGGACAAGACGGTGAAGAGAGGTGCGGTGGTGAAGGCCATGGCTATATGTACACGACATCCCTTCCTGCACATCTACAAGGTATGATGGCCCTTCCGCTTATGTATATCCGCTCCTGCTTTCTTCAACTAATCTCTAGAATAGCCTCTCTTGCTGCTTGCCCTCGAAGAATACTTCAAATCTCCTGTCCCCGAAACTCTGGCGATGCTTTACGATGCTGTTAATGGTATGGATCTCTCACTGATGCCAAAACTGAGTTTACTTGAAAGGCATCTCTTACTTGCGAGCGACAACAAAGACCTTTTCGTCGAGAAGTTTGCGCAAATGATTGAGATGCGCATGGCCGAGGACCAGAAGGAACTCAGCCAGCCAAATGATGCAGGTAAGAGTATGCTGAAGGCGCAAGAAATATCTCGAGCAGGGACCAGAGCACATCTGCAGGGTTCGCCTGGGTACTCAATTCCACGAGATACTCATGAGTTCGAAAGCAAAGTACTATACAAGGGAATACCCATTCCTGTAAAGGTGCCCACTGCGGTCATGCCCGAGACTGTGGGCGACTTTTCCCTCATCAAGCTGATTCAGACCTTCTCGGACCCTCACGCCAAATCTCCCCTACCGTTTCCGGTCCATCCTCATCTGACAACAAATGGTCCAAATACGCACCCCGTCATCGTATTGGCCAATGCGCTTCTTACACAGAAGCGAATTATCTTCCTGGGCCATAATATGCCATCAGGAGATGTGGCTGAAGCAGTGCTTGCCGCCTGTGCTTTGGCCTCTGGTGGCCTCTTGCGCGGTTTCACAAGGCATGCATTCCCCTATACGGACCTCACCAAGATCGATGACCTCTTGAAAGTCCCAGGGTTCATTGCCGGCGTGACGAACCCGACATTTGAGAATCACCCCCGAATGGTGGGACCTTTTGTGTGATATCCCAAGCGGGCGGATGAAGATTAGCAGCAAAATCGAGAGCACGCCCATCACGGAAGGTTTGATATACTTCCAGCAACAGAATCCAGCATTCGCCAACCTTTTGGGTGGGCCCACCACGACTGCGACTACCGATCTGACCGGAGATATGGTTTTCATGGGTGATATCCTGAAGAGCATCGTGGCGAGACGCGGCGAAAGAGCCATCAGAGCAAAGTGGCGTGACTGGGTTCTCAAGTTCACACGTATTGCAGCAGCCTTCGAAGAGAATGTATATGGTGCCAGCGCTTTGTATATAGGCGGCGACGAGTACGAACATGTAACAGGGGCAGGGGGCCATGGCTACGTGTGGGCGGATGATGCAGCTAAGCAAAAGGAACTAGCGGGCAATGTCTGCCGGATCGAGGGGTGGAGAAAACACCCGGAGCTACTATAGCTACATCCAGGTGAGTACCCAAAGCCCCCTTCTCCTTGCTCGTTGAAAGCATCAGCTAACCGTCGCTGTAGGATCTCGCCCAGGTATACACCATCAGACCTCTCAAAGGTCTTGACTTACATCACTTGCATGACCGCCTAAGGTCGCAAAAGCTCAACCCCGCCCAAAGTCGGGATGTTTATATGGCATTTGCAAAGTACGTTCACTCGTACGACGAGATCTGCCTACTCCTTACGGTAGCGCCCGAATCACACGCCGGTCTGTTCTACCTTGCGCTCGGCCTTTTCCACAAGGATAAGGACGTAAGAGTCAAGACCGCCCACCTCCTCGAGCGGGTCAGCGACCACATGGCAGGACAGCACTGGTGGCGCGGACTGAGCCGGTTCGAGAAACTCGCGTACCACCGCATCAAGAGAGAAGCGGAAGCTGAGATGAAGCTCAAGCTTGAGAAGGAGGGTTTGGGCCCCGAAGTTGAGAAGAGGGTCAGCTAGACAAGCCATGCCGGGCAGTGATATATTTTTGGGGGAGGAGAGGACGTTCAGTGGGACTATTTTTAGACATCCCCCCCCCTCCTCCATACTTTCAGATCTAGTATGCCAGAGCCTGCGTGCTGCGTGCAAGCGAGCTACTTATTCATCTGCATCGTTTTTCCTGTCGTCTACGCTGGAGAAAGAGCACACACTAGCATAAGTATATATACTCGAGAGCCAATTTCATATAGAGATACCCATTATCTCGGCCTGACTGGGACGTTGGCATATGATACATGCAGTCGGCCATTGGGTAGAAGTGCTTAGTCCACCTGCACGTTGACGACAGGCTCATGTTCTGGAACGATTGGAAGAACCCATTTCTGAGACATATCTTTCGCACCGGTAATTTTCCGCACCGGTAAAGGACAAACAGGGCGTTCGTGTGTACGTAAGTTCGCATCATTGATGCTTGTAGAGGCGTACAGGGATGCAGCTGAGCCAGCCTTCTTTTGAAAGAGAGGGTCCAGACTTCGATGCAGTCAGCGCTAGGTAATAGAAAGGCATATTTCAAGACCGACCTAGGCAGCTGAACACATGAAAGGGAAAAGAGGTTGGATATACTCCGTATCCGACAGGGCTATCTGTGTATAAAGCGAGCCGGGTGCAACTTTGATCTACTAAATGAGATTCCGCTTCTTTGGATGCAGCTTCCCGACGACCCCCTTGTTGACAAACATTCCACGTCCCTTGCAACTCAAATTTTGACATTTGTGGAAAGGCTCGCGTACCCCTACCAGCTAATTTCCTGGACATTTATTACAATACTTCGGGTTTTCCCTGCATCAGTGTAGAGGACTTCCCTTCGCCTTGCCTCGTCCAACAGCCGTACTCAGCAGTTTACCAACCTTGTCCAGCCAGCCAAGGGTCAAGTAGTAGCCATGCAATTCCCCACGATACTCGCCGCTCTTGTCGCTGCCGCCTGTTTCTCGTCAGCGGCCCCGACACAGCAGCTTGCCAAGAGAGACTCGGAGGTGTAGGTTGCTTCCGCACTTTGAGGACGAACCCTCCGTGTTTTCACCGGTCGTCTTCAGAGAAAGACTTGTTTGCTAATCGCTTGCACAGGTTTTGATCTGCCAGGGTGTCAACGCCACCGGGCCATGCCACTACGAGGTGTACTCCATGTCGGACTGCCACGACCTCCCCGCGAACCTGTCGGGCAATGCAGCCACCTTTGCGCCTGATGGTGACAACTTCTACTGCTACCCGCGAGTGTAAGCTTTCTAGCGGCCATTTCTAACCAGTGTTTGTGTATTGTTCTCGAAGGGACGGAATACTGATATGCGACTTATATAGTGGTCACTGCTCCGACATCTGCACCAGTCCGACCGGTTGCACGTTTGGTGCCGTCAGCTTCTCGTCGCCTGTCAAATACGACCTGACGTCGATCCAGTGGAATACTCTCATCGAGGCCTTCCACTGCTACGAGAACACGACGTCTACTGCAGCATCGTGATGGTCGACAAAAGAGAAGGTGGAAACTGCAAGGGATTTGCGAACAGACTAATGATAATGAACCCTGGCTACGGGATACTTAAGCATGAGTAATATTAGGGGATGGCCATTGCTGTAACAACTGCCGGCGCTGCTACTGGCATTGCCGCAGGTGTCGGGGGTGCTTCGGCGTTTCGGGTTCTATGACGATGACGCCAGTGCAGTTGGAGCTTGAGACGAAGAACGCGGGGAGCACTGGAGCTACAATATCACCGATACGAAGCCAAGATGTGCCTATGGCATAGGCTTTTCCGTTGCAGCATAATAAATAATAATAATACTTTGGAATGGATCAATGAAACAATGATGGAGCTTCCAATGCTCAAAGGGGTATTGTTATGGCTTGGGTCCGACTGAGATTGGGGCGTTCGGTCAATAAACATTCACCGGGTGGCGGGGTTAACGTCTCCAAAGGCAGTCAGTTTTAGCGGACATGGCGGGGTTGCCAACACTTATCTACGACACATTGGACTGAGTAAACTGGATATGTAGGTATTTGCCGTCGGCAGAAGCTCAAAGCTGCCGTCTCTTTCGGGTAACCAAGCACATTGAAGAAAGATCAATTCTCCTTGCATGTCATTCAGTCGACTCCTCACTGCTGCTGCTTCTGCTACTACTATCACTGCTACTACCGTTACCAGAAGATCATTCTATACGATGGCGTCGACATTCGAGACCAAAGCGACCATCGCGACCTTCGGTGGCAAGCTGCTCAAGCTGTCCCACAAGTCCAATGCGACCCAGACGCCCATGGACGTGAACCTCTACCTGCCCCCCGCCTCCAACGACCGCAAGGTGCCCGTCCTCATCTTCCTCTCGGGCCTGACCTGCACGCCCAACAACTGCTCCGAGAAGGGCTTCTTCCACGCCGCCGCCAGCAAGGCCGGCCTGGCCGTGCTGTACCCAGACACGTCGCCGCGGGGCGCGGACCTGCCGGGCGACAAGGACAGCTACGACTTCGGCGAGGGCGCGGGCTTCTACATCAACGCGACGGCCGAGCCGTGGAAGAAGCACTACCACATGGAGACGTACGTGACCCAGGAGCTGCCCGAGGCCGTCTTCGGCGCCTTCGGCGACAAGCTGGACCGCGCCCGCGTCTCCATCACGGGCCACAGCATGGGCGGCCACGGCGCCCTGACCCTGTACCTCAAGAACCCGGGCATGTACCGCAGCGTCAGCGCGCTGGCGCCCATCTGCAACCCGAGCCAGTGCCCTTGGGGCGAGAAGGCGTTCGGCGGCTACTTCGGCCAGGACGATAAGTCCCTGTGGGCCGGCAGCGACGCCACCGAGCTCGTCCGGGCCAAGCTCAAGAGCGGCGAGGAGCTGCCCTGCCTGATCGACGTCGGCACTGGAGACAACTTCTACAACCAGAAGCAGCTGCTGCCCGAGAACTTCGAAAAGGCCGTCAAGGAGACGGGCGTCAAGGGCGTCACAGTACGCTACCAGCCTGACTACGACCATTCGTACTTCTTCATCTCGAGCTTCGCCGAGGACCATGTCCAGCACGCCGCGAAATACTTGCTCTAGGGGTTATAAGTAGTTCAGCATAGTACACCAAAGATAAATAAATCGATGAAAAACAGTTCAGAAGACACGATAAAGCCATTCGGATTTCTGCATACTTTGATAATAGTAGCGCGTGACACTAACTGACACGGACATGGTGCCGTGGCTAGTTGAGCAAGCCGTAATACGTATACTGCCCCTATTGGAATCTACATATAAGCCGGTGTTCCATACTTAACGACTCAAAGCAAGCCTTGATTGTGCCAACCTTTTCTTTTTCTTTTCTTTTCCTTCATCTTCATACTCAAAATAAGTAGATATGATTTTGCGTCACTTTCATTATCTTTGAAGACCTTTTGAGTCGACATGTTACGTAGCACAGTACGGGTAATTCTTTGTTACCGCCCATTGCAGCAGCTACTAGTATAAGTAGTCGCGGTAAGAAAGGACCACCGGGAGATACAGCGACAAATCGGCCATGTCGACGCAACGCAGTCAGAAAACAATGGGTGGGATGTGAATTGGTATATTCCTGGAAAGCAGCCAAACAACGCCTCGCTAAAACACCGGTTTTCTTGTTTTTCTCTTCTCTATGCAGACCAAAAAGGATCTAAGTATAGCAACTTCGCAGCAACTGAGCTGGAAACTCTTGGCTTAAAACAAAGCACTTTTACTGCAGTAGCTCCTCGCATGTCCAGTCCTCGTAGCTAGGGCAAAATAGTTAGCACTGAAGAAGAGAATCGGAGAGCCTGTAGTCTACCAGGGATCCATTACGAGAACAGTAAGAACGAAGGGGGAGGGACAAGAAAGACATACTATCCATCCGGCATGTACCGGCGTACAATGAGAGGGATCTTTTTCTCGCGCAGCTCCTTGATGGCGATTTGAAGGGGATCCGTCTCGCCTTCGAGGTCAACTAGGACGGGGGCGTTCATGCTGATCTGCAGGGCGCGCGTGCCGAGGATGCGCGCCTTCTCGTACTTGGTCATGTAGGGTGTGGTGGTGCGCTCCTCGGTGGGAATCTTCTTGTCCTTGTGCGCGAGCCTGGCCTCGCCGCCCTTCTTGCTCCTGGCCTGCGCCGCGGCCGCCGACGGGTCGCCGCCAATCACGACGTTCTCCTCCTCCTCGGCGCCCCGGCGCCCGTAGTCTCATCCTCGGGCACCTCGGCATCGAACTCCTCGACGGGCTCCTCGTCATCATCGAACATGGGCTCGTCGCTGTTGTGTGTGGGTGAAGCGGTCAGTCATTTGATTGCGGGACAAGTAAATGAGCTCCAGCAGGCGGCGAGACGCGAGAAAAACGTCTTCCCTCCCCTCATGCGCGAAGGCGGCGCAATCAGACGGGAGGGTAGGTGGCGGGATGGCATGCAACCAAAGAAGCAATCCGGCAAAGGCAGAGAGAGGCAAGGAAACTTACCCACGGACGGGATCGTCCCGGTCATCGTCGCCAAAGTCGGACATTTTGCTTCGGTTGAAGTCGAAAGAAGGCTTGCTGACGCCTGTTGGATGTCGTGCAACACTCAAGAAATGGGAGACTTGAGCGCGTCCGTGTGGGTTGGCGCAGCGCAGAAAGGCAAACTACTTTGAATGGTGAGGCAGGCTTGGGGAAATGCAAAATTTAAGCTGCAAGGCTGACGACGAAGAAAGTTCCCGCGGCCACTGAGCTTGGCTTTTTTTCTGCTTGCGTCGAGTAGCGCGTCGGATTTCTTTGCAGGGTCCTTGTGGCTTAGCTCATCCTTGCTGGGTGCTGTGGCTGTGGTGGCGTGGCTTTATCAAGGGTGCTGTGGTGCCCCTTTCTTTGTGCTTCTTGATGTTTGTGACTCTCTGCTTCCAATTCAGACAATATCTTCAAAACATTTTAATGAGCGTGAATGGCATAAGTGAGTGTAATCACAACGCGCAAACGCTGGTTTGGCTAGGAAGTTATCACGTAGCACGACATACTATTTGGTTTATTTACAATCTCAACCCAAATAGTATAATACATACATTGATTAAGGTCATTCTAGACTCTACGATCGGCTGTCTGCGATCAAATACTCCGTGACAGCTAAGCGTAGGTCTTCATCGATATCCAGCGTCTGGAGCTGCCCCAACTTGTCCAGCGCCGAAACTTTTGTCGCTGACACGACATCCCATACAGCATCTTTCACCTCATAGTCGTTCTGGGCCTCATTCAAGATCGGCTCGATCAGAGACACTGGGTCATTGATCGCTAGCTGAGGATTCGGTCCCAAGTCCACAATGACCTGCGACTCAGCCGGCACATCGGAAACGCTGATCGTATTTCCGCTGAAAGGCCGCGTGTAGTCTTCCGTTAGAGACGCAGATATCACCATTACTCGCAGAGACATGCCTTTTATCGTCTTGAGCCCAGGAAACCGGAAAGACCAGCCACGGGGTCTGTCTTTCACTTTCGTGGATCCTACGTGGATCCTACCCGTGGATTGGGTGAAGTTGATGGATGTCCTGCTCCATTCCTGGTCTTGGGTCAAGCTGTCGCTCGTCGCAGTGGAATCTTCGTTGTCCTCCACGAGTTCGAAGTAGCCATCGGCGCCAACGGCTATAACGACCTCGAAGGCATTGGGGCTCCCACCGCCATTCTTCGGTATCTCATTCTGATCCAAGGGTACAATGGAGCCCTCCTTCAACAGCACTGGATATTGCTCCAGGGGGCGGCTGAGCCACAGCTCTCGGTCTCCATCATACACAACGCCGCTGAAATAGTCAACGTAACGCCCTGGTGGTAGCCATGCTTTAACTTTCCCCAACCCTAGGCTGCTATTCTGGGGCATTGTGATAGGAGCAACAATCATCTGGCTTCCGAAGTAGTACTGGTTGGGTACTTTATACGCAGCATCCACGTAAGGATACTCCCAGTACATCGGCTGGATGAGCGGCTCGCCCTGCACTGCTTGCCTGAAGTTCATAGTGTGAAGGTAAGGAATCATCCTATGTCGCAAACGCATGAATGCAGTCACAACCTCTCTGTATACTGTCGGTAACTTCCATGCCTCCTTCGCCACCCACAAGCTTTTGCTGGAATGAAGTCGCATGATCGGCGAGAAAACACCATACTGAACCCAGCGGGTAAGGAGATCATAGTCCTTGACACCGTTCACTTGGGTTATCTAGTATCAGCTCACGCTGCTTCAAAACGAAGGAGGCAACTTACTGTGACCGCCGATATCATGGCTCCACCAGCCATAACCAATATTGGATGCCGTGTTGGTGAACTCGGGTTGAAAGTCCAGACTATCCCAGGATACCACCGAATCGCCGGAGAAAACCAATGGGATACCTATGGCTGCCGGGCCCAGCGTAGCGAGAGAAGATGATGGGACGCCCCTTGTGCATCTTGGCGTTGTGCACGAAATGGTAGTGGTTCAATACCCAAAGCGGATCGACGCCCATCAGCAAGAACTCACCCTGCTGCCAGTCCACCCAAATGAAATCGGTGCCGTCGTCCTCCAGGGACTTGATAATGATGTTCATGTATGCGTCCAGGTACTTGCGGTCCGTGATCTCGAACGGCACTGGATCGTTATGTGATGTGTCATGTCCCACAGCCTGTGCGACTTCTTTATACAAGTCCTCGTAGCTATGGATACCATCCGCTGGGTGGTCATTCAAGGTAACCTTGAGGTCTCGTTTATGTAGTTCACCAAGGAAGGCTGGCGGATCAGGAAACAACTCCTTATTCCAGGTATACCCAGTCCAGCCCGTCATGCCTGCATCGACGATTCGTGGATCATCCACCAAGTGCCAATCCATGTCGATAACTGCTGTGGATAGCGGTATCCCGTTGTCGCGGAAGTTATCCATGAGGGTCAGGTACGAGTCTGCCGTATATTCGTAGTAACGCGACCACCAATTGCCAAGGGCCCAGCGTGGCAGAACGGGGGCGACCCGGAGATCGTGTAGAGCGCCTTGACGGCCTCTCGGTATTCGTGGCCGTAGGCAAAGAGGTAGCCATCGACACGTCCCTGCCCAGGACGCCGAGGGGCTATAAAGCCGTCCTCTTCGAATAGCATGGTCGCCGAGTCGTCGATGGTAGCAAACCCTTTCTGTGATACCACGCCACGTCCGACCTCCATCCTGCCATCCACGCCATCAAGCGTTCGGGCCGTGCCGCCCTCGTTCTCCTCGTCCTTCCCGTACCGCCAGGTGCTGCGGGTGTGGTTGGCTACTATGGCGAACAGCCCGTGGGGGCTGAACTCCTGCTTATTGTACGTAAGGTGAAAGCGCGTCGTGATGATCTCCAGTAGGCTATCGCTTTCTTTGATCCTGTGATCCGGGACCTTGCTCTCGCCCGGGTTGCTGCTGTTGCGTGTGGCGGCGAACGCAGATGGCCTGTCCTCGAAGACGCCGTCCGGCGCCCACTCATACCGCAGGAGTCCGTCCGCCAGGAGCGTGAAGCGGTAGTTTGCACCATTCCGCCCACCAATTGTGTGCGAGTCTGCCTCTGATGACATGGTTCTTGTAGCGAGTCCTGGTGGAACCTGGTGCTCTCGAACATGCATGCTAAATAGGGGTGGCCGAGCCTTGTGTGACTCCACGCACGTTCAGTACGTAAGTGCCTACCTAGTAAGTATGTAAGCGTCGTTGTCAAACCTGCTCTCGCTTGTGTAAGTACCAGCCACGCCAGGAACGTGTGATACCTCTGTACGACATTGAAAAGAAAAGTCTATTAGACGGGTACTCCTTCATAATCGCCACTACCTACCGTAAGCTTTCCCCGCACCCCCGCAATCCGGTTCTAGACAACATCGGGATCTGCTCACCAATGAGAACGAAGCAAATGTCAACGACCAAAGGAAGACTATCCCGTCTTTATCGTACCATGACTAGTAATGAGTACGTGATAGGGGGGCGGAGAAGCCAGGCGGGCTTGCTGGCGTGAATCCTACTACCAACGATGGCGACTGTGCCGTTGCAAAGCTTAATGGCAAGCCCGACACCGTTAATGCATGCAACCAATTGCTTGCTTGCAGACCTCCTGGCCTAGAAGCAAGCTAACAGTTATGAAGGGCACAATGGGTTTTGCTCAGTGCGACTCGATAATCATGGGATGGTCATACAAGAGGAGGGGACACGGTCACTGCGCGGCCTGATACTAACATGCTTCTTACACTACTCACAAACCCCTTTTTCAACCCAATATATCTATCGCGGCCTATTGAGAGGTTATTAGCTAGCTGTACCGCAAATAAACGGGCTGGGCTAAAGACGTGATGGCGAATGAGCTCAAGTCTGTGGCAGAACAAGATGAGAAGAGATACGGTAACTGTGGCCTCGGCGGCTGGAGCGGCTCGTCTGGACGACGCGGTATTGGCCAAGATGGCTGCGGGTATCAGCAACATTGGAGACATAGCGCATGATGCGCACACGGCTACTGACTACGAGCGGAACATGACGCTGCGAGAAGCTCTGAGGCTGTACCTCAAGGCCATCGCCTTCTCCATGATCCTGTCGATGTCGCTTGTGATGGAGGGCTACGACACAGCACTGCTGGTGGGCTTCTTCGCGTACCCAACGTTCCGCAAAAAGTTCGGAGAGCCCGTCAACGACGATTCCAGCTCCTACCAGCTCACAGCGTCGTCGCAGTCCGGGCTTCAGGCCATGGTCCAGGTCGGTGAGATTGCCGGTCTGTATCTGGCTGGCATCCTGGCTGAGAAGTACGGCTATAAAAAGACGCTGCTCGGGAGCTTGGTCTTCATCATCCTCGTCATCTTCATCATGGTTTTTGCGCAGAACATTGGCATGCTGATGGCTGGCGAATGCTTGTGCGGATTGCCCTGGGGGGCATGGCAAACGTTGAGCACGACATATGCCGCTGAGATAGCGCCGATGGCTCTTCGCCCCTATTTGACGACTTTTGTCAATTTGTGTGTAAGTCCAGACGCAGTGAGCAGGAGGGAGCAACCGCCTCCGGATCTCGCATTGCTAAGCTCTAGATAGTGGGCAATCGGCCAACTAATTTCCCAGGGCGTCCTGCGCGGCCTTTTGCACAGACAGGACGACTGGGGCTGGCGCATTCCGTACACAATCCAGTGGGCTTGGCCACTTCCAGTCATTGTCGGAGTCTTGTTGGCACCCGAGGTAAGTCGAGAACATCATCATCCAACCCGGCTGTTCTCAATCCAGTGAAACGAAGTGCTTTGGCTAACACTGAATTACAGTCCCGTGGTGGCTGGTGCGGAAAGGTCGTATTGAAGATGCCGAGAAGGTGCTCCGATCCTTGGTGTCGGCAAAGAACAGCAACTATAGTGTCGATCGAAACGTGACTATGATGATCTATACGGATGCACAAGAACGAGCTGTGGCCCAGGGCACCTCTTATCTAGACTGCTTCAAGGGGATAGACCTCCGTCGCACAGAGATTGCCTGCTGTACCTGGCTGATCCAAATCGGATGCGGCATCTGGTTTGGGGGCAATGTCACCTACTTCCTCCAGCAAGCGGGTTTCGACGACGAGCAATCTTTCAATTTCGGCCTCGGACATAATGCCGTCAATGTCTTCGGCACGATCTGCTCATGGTGGGCGATGCAGTTCGTTGGCCGCCGCTCGCTGTACCTCGGGGCCTTGCCATCATGCTCGTCCTTCTTCTGGCCGTCGGCCTCTTGGGGATCCCCGAGCCGTCAAATGCCGTTGCCTACGCCTCCGGGACTCTGCTCATGCTGTTCACGCTGACCTACGGCGTCACGGTCGGCCCTGTCTGCTACTGCCTCGTCTCGGAGATGCCATCAACTCGACTTCGGATCAAGACTGTAGCGCTCGCCCGCAATGCCTACAACGTGATGAGCATAGGTGCCAACTTCCTGAACAATCCTATACTCAACCCGACGGCATGGAATCTCCGGGGCAAAGGCGGGTTCGTCTGGTGCGGCTTTTGTTTGATTTCCTACGTGTGGGCATATTACAGACTACCGGAGCCCAAGGGGCTGAGTGTCGTCGAGATGGATGTCCTATTCCAGCATAAGGTTCCGGCTCGTCGTTTCACCAAGGTCAAGGCTGACCCGTTCCAGTCTGTCCATTGCCAGGTCGAACAGGTTCAGCCCCTCGAATTCCATGGTAAATAAGGATGACGGGAAGGAGTGGTGTGTAATGGTGCCCCTGAAACCAATACTCAAATACGGAGAGCTTTTGTGCCACTCCCACGATTTGATCGTCGGTGTTGCCAAGTACCTCTACCCATAGGGACAGACTTGTAGTCAATGAGACCCTCGTGCCCGTCCCATTTATTGACGCTTGGCTTTCTTCAATATGACGATTGAGTTGAAGGCACCGACCAGCAACCGGCTCCTGTTGGTCCTAGGACTTTCTATACTTTAAGCGGTAATATGAAGTTGGCGACGACTGGATAAGCGCCTATACGCTGGAAGCATATAGATGGAAGCATATAAATGTATATATGCCGAGGGGCAGCTGCCTAGTTGTAGGTACTACCTAAATTGGGTTTTAGGTGCAATTAATCCAGTCATCACTTCAACTTAACTTCCCGACCATGATCCCGTCACTATATGGATACCTACTTTACTTATACTCTCTCCTGACTATTTGCCCTTCACGGCAGTGAGGTCTGATTGGCTCACTCACCACTACGCACCTACTATTGAGGAAACTGCAAGGAAACTGCAGGAACCTCGGCGCACAATTGCGTAGCGCTGCTTAGAAAAAATCGAACCAAAATGGAAGTCGAACTTTTCCAACCCCTGTCGCTGATAAGATCCCTGCCCCACCAAAAATTTGCTTATCCGAACTTTTTTTTTGAGCCGCCCGCTTTCCTCTCCCAATAAGTTTGGAGCGACGAAGATCGGGAAAGTACTGGCTGGATGCGAAACTGCTTCACTTGCCATTGACACAAACGACAGCCCGGACTGTTCGTACAATTGCATCCTATCACCGCTTGTTGCCTCATGTCTGGCTGCCGACTGCCCGCGTCGACTTCACTACCGTCATTATGAAGAGACTCGCTGAGGTCGCCGACCTCGACGAGGAGGACTATCAGTCACCCACCAAGAGGGGTCGAGTCACCACACCCTCTACTGCCGGCACCGACCACCATGAGGGTTCCATGTTCGATAGCGAATCCGACTATATGGACGAGAACGGCTCCGTCCATGCCGCCGCCACCCCGATGACCTCCTTCTCCGGCGCGTCACCGCCCGCCCGCAAATTCCCCTCCGATTACAAGACCATCAAGTGCAACTGGCCCGGCTGCACAAAGTCCTTCAATAGACCCGCAAGGCTCACGGCTCACATGAGGTCTCATAACAATGAGCGCCCCTTCGCCTGCCCGTACGAAGATTGCGATAAGGATTACATCGAAGAGAAACACTTGAAGCAGCACATCAAGGGAACCCATACCAAGGAGCGCGACTTTACTTGCACCGAATCGGAATGCGGCAAGAGTTTCACCACCTCGACCCGCCTCAAGCGACACCAGGCCGTCCACTTGGGCCAAGAAAAATTCCGCTGCCGAGACTTTCCGCCGTGTAATCTGTCATTCCGCAAGCGAGAGACCCTGGACCGACACATCCGTTCTGACCACGAGAACAAGCCAGCATTTGCGTGTACTGAGCTGCATGCCGAGACTGGCCTGCCATGCGTCGCGGCTTTCGATACATCCAACGCCTTGAAGAGACATACCGAGCGGGAACATGGCGAGCCGCGCTTCTGGTGCGAGGAGTGTGGTAACAAGGAGGGTGGAGTCAACATCGGCTTTCCCACAATGGACCTCCTGCAAAGACACATGCATACTTCCCATATAGGTTGCTCCTTCTGTGATCGCGTCTTCACCTCGAGAGAGAACCAGGAAGCCCACGTCGAATTAGATCATACGAAGCGCTCCAAGGGGGGCAGAAAAGGCCAGGGTTCTGTCCCCTGCCCGCACCCCGGCTGTGGAAAGACATTCTCCAAGAAGTCGAATTTAACAACGCATTACAACAGCATCCACTTGGGCAAGCGCTGGATCTGTGGCGAGGTTGATTTTCCAAAGGTCGAATGGGACAAATCCAACGCGTGCGGACAGGGTTTCGTGACTAAAGGCAATCTTCTTGAGCATGTAACTCACGTACACCTTCGCGTTCCTCGACCCCCAACCAAGAAGCAAGTCTCCAAGAAACCCAACGATATGGTGGGAATGTTGGCGGGACACTCTGCGACGACCCGGTATACCATTCCTTGTACTGTGATAGGCTGCAGCTTCAAGTTTGCCTCGCAAGGCGATCTTCAAACGCACTTGCACATAGAGCATGGCAAGTCAGGCATCCGCACGCCTAGTGAAGCTGACTCGGGTGCCTTCTCATTCACTGGATTCAGTGGTGCTTCCACGCCTGCTTTATCTATCTCGGATGAGCAGTCGCTTCCTGGACAATTTCCTGTTGCCACAACATCGCAGCCTATCCAGAGCCTGCCCGCCACAACCGGACACCAACTCTCGCCTACACACCCCATTGCCACGGCGCCTCAGTTTGACGCTTCACTTCCTGCTGCAGCTGAGCACCACTTTGGTACTGAGTTTCCAGCTGTTTCTGATTCCCAATTCAGCCACCCGCCCATCAACACTGAACATCTTCCCGCTCATGCGAATGGCTACTGGCCGCATCCATCGCCTCATACAAGCAGTCACTTTGACCCCCCCGTGTTTACTGCGCAGCAACCTGACGACCAGTGGCAGCACGACGAAGTGGAGATGCGGCAGCTGATTGGGTACACTGAACTCGATGGCTTCATCGACCCGGCGCTAAGGTAGTTGGGTTGAGGCAACGAGGCACAGTGGATAGCACTGCTACTCGCAAGATGTGAGGGTGTTTATTCTTTTTTTTGAGACATGGGAAAAAATATGGACAAGGAAACCGGCGCTGTGGAGCGGCACAATGGGCAGGCAGGAGAGCCGACGGGCTCGAGAGTTCCATCTCGCCTGGGCAATGGGCCCGAGTTAGGGGCGCAGCTAGGATCTGGAAGTTTTTGCGATGCGTTTTACGACATTATGATACCCTTTGCTTTTTTGCTTCTTCATCCGAGCGAACAACTATAGAGACAGGACGAGAAACTGAGATAAATGACAAGAGCAGCTAGTCACCGTATCCCCACCAAGTGCATTTTCATGGAGTTTGAGAGTCCAGGAGAGGTACACCCCTGAGCTCTAGTTGTGCTCGACTTGCAGGTATAGCTGATTTGCCGCCCCTTGTCTGTCTCTAGCCAGTGTGATTATAATCACATCAAAGAACAATATAAATATAGCGTGTGGATGATAAATCATACATTTCTAATGCTATATATGTCTTCCATCCTTTGGCTATGCAGAAACGTTTGCTTTTAGCCCCCTCCCCCCCAAATCTCCGATATTATTTTCTTTCTAATGACGACCCGAAAAAGCGCCTCGTACTCAGCGACTGTCTGTCACCTAGTCTTCAGTGATATCTCCGTACTCCCACATGCCCATTCTGTCCTGCTTGGCTTGGGATTCGACCTCACGGAGCTTCTTGAGAATTTCGACGCTGGCCGGGCCTCTTTCCCAGTCTTCAGCTTCTTGGGAATCATGGCGTGACCATTGGCAACAACCTCCTTGTTGACCGAGTCGGTAAAGGTGCCCTTGCCAGACGACTTGGAGTCGAACAGGGTGATGTAGCTCAAGCCTTCCTTGGTGTCCACGAAGTCAAAACTGGCTACAAGGGTCTTACCATCAGTGACGTCGGCGATGAAGTCAATGGCGTCACGGAAGTAATCAGGTGCGGTGGGTAGCTGGATGTAGGACAGAACCGCGTCAACTGCCTGAGCCTTCAGCTTCTGGGTGGTGAACTGGGGCTGGTTGAGAGGACGCAAGTTTGACCAGGAGATCTTCTCGGAATTGCCGTAATCAATGTAGACAACCTCAGCAACCTTTGCCGTGCGGTCGTTGGATCGGATCTTGGCGCGGTACCACTGCCCATCAACCGAGAACTTGGCGGACACGAAGTCGCCAGCCTTGGGTGGGTTTTCGAGCGGTTTGTTGTTCTTAGAATCCAAGGTGGAATTTGTTGAATTCGTTCATCATAATCTCAAGAGCCGAGGTGCCCTTGCCGATTTCCTGGATCTTCAGCTTGCCGTTACCGTCGATAGTAGTCACGACAACCTCACGGTAGTCGGCGGGCTTCTTGTCAGTTGCCGTAGCTGACTCGCCAGCAGTCACGACTTGGACCTCGGCCTCTTCATCCTCTTCTTGCGAAGGGTCCCAGTCGTGCCACATGCCACGCCTGGCTTCCTTGGCACGCTTCTCAGCAGCGTTCAGCTCATTTGAGTTTCCAGCCTTCTCAGCGGAGTATTGATGGACTGATGCAAAGCCTTCCTCGACGAGGACCTTTGCAAAACTCTCTCGGTTAATGTACAGGTCTCCAATGAAACCACCGACCTTGTCAATGTCGTGAATATCGACCTCAACATCTCGCTGGTTACACCGTCGGTTTGCCAAGTCCAGAGCCTCCTGGCCGAACGGCTCGCCCTTTTCTTGGGGCAGTCGAGGAGCTCTAGGCGCGCGGACACCAGCAAGGACCATGGTAAGCTTCACACCCTCTGGGGGATAAGAACAGTAAATCTTGATCCGGCTTTGCAGAAGTCGACAATGCCTGGAACCTTCTTTTGGCGTTGTAGGGTCGAGAGCTGGATCTTGGCCTTTTGGACCGACTCGGACGCATCCATGTAGTTCTTCGCCTTGGGTGACTTTCCAGACCACATCCCTTTCTTCTCTTCCTTTGCGGTTTCCTGTGCGGCAAGAAGCTCGTCGTAGTTTTGAGCTCTGTCGGTGTCATCCTTACGGTGGCGAATGACAGAGCAATAGCCCTCTTGTACTAATTGGAGGTTGACATTCTTTCCCTTTTCGGTAATCGTAGCAACATCGCGGGCTTCGAATCCTTCGCTGGCAGGTCTGTGACCATCAATGCTGACCTTCACATGCTTGCCAATGACACGCTTTCGCAACCATTCCTTGGCTTCGTCTCTGAAAGGGCCTTCAGAAGGTTCCTTCGCACGGGGTCCGCGAACACTGCTCAAGCTGACCTGCTTCTCCTCGCCCGACTTCGTTCGTACTATTATCATGTCGGCACCGATGACCTTGGACACAATCATGTCGGAAGTGCTGCTCTCGGTCTCTTTGACCGTGCTGTTCTTATGCAATCGCAATTTGCCGACCTGCGCCTTCTTTTCAGCGGCGCGGAGGGGTGCCATCTTCTCACCGAGCATCGTCGAGTGGAAATCGTTGCATCGTGCCAAGCCGTCAGCCAGCAAGAACTCAGCGATACTTCCGCGAGGGTGCAGAACGTGGCCGACCAGCTGACCTTGGGGGCTGACTCCGACCATAACGATCTTGACATCGCGCTGCAGAAGTCTCGTCTCGACATATCCACGGGCATCATTACCGTATTCCTCGGCAGCCTGGGTCATGCCTGTAGATGGGGTGACTCTCTCGGTGGCGGGAGTACGGATGCCGGCAACCAGAGTCATGAGCTGAAGATGCTTCTTGTCATTCAACATCAGGCGGCATAGAAGACGATCACCGCTCAGCACCCGCTCAACGACGGCAGGGACTGTCTTTCCCTTCCACTGGTTGAAGAAATCGGGCGTTCCGAGGTCGTTTTGGACCTCAATGACTCCACCGATGCCGGCGTGTAAGCCCTTGCTGGCGTCCCTTGCCTGCGACTCCAGGTTGCGCAAGGTCTCCAGCCGGTCCAAAATCTCCTCCGATTCCTCCTTGCGTCCTGCGTCTTCTCTGACCTTGACCCAACCGGCCTTCACAAGCTCATCGGGCAGCTGTGTACCGTCTTGAAGCTCCACGGTGCCGTACTCTCGACCAGAAGGAACAGAATAAAGAACAGTACACTTGGCTGGCTTTCCGAGAATAAGGGCACGGAGGTACTCTCGAGACTGGAAAGCGAAAGGCTCATCGCCCTCCTTTCTCAAGTGAGGAGCATTGACGTAAGCCAACGACATAGTACGCTCAAGAGTTGGGTTGTTTGTCGAAGTCAAGACCAAAGTGTCGCCGCTGAGTAGCGACTTCACATGCGCCATGAAAGTCTTAGGAGCCGCCATGATGAAGCTTGCCAAGATGATGACGTTCCACTATGATAGGTAGAGATTGTAGGTGTTTTGGCTGGGCTCTTGTACGTGTTAGTAGCTGCCCGTGACATGAATGAAAAAGAATCGACACTTCCATAAGTAGCACCGAAGTTTGAGGTGGGTGGGGTTTAAGGAAGGTGATGAAATGGGCAAAAGTGGAAGAAGGGATCTTCGCTAAGATGGAACGAATAAGCTCCAAAATCGCCTCAATGAATGCTCCAGATTGGGTGACACTATAGCACTGAATGAAGACCCAATCGTGTACCCAAGATTGTACTCCAATGCTGGACTTGTGAGGTATCGCATGCGGCTTTGATTTGGATATGATTGGAGAGGGTAGGAGGACACAAGGGGGATAAGGCTCATGTCGAACAACCGCTGTAACCTAGGTACGGCACATGGTTGTCTATGTGGTACTTTGTGTAGATAGGCAAGGTCTGTAGTGGACTAGGTCGAGTTCCAATCCCAAAGAAGCGGATATGCTTGTTGGAACTAAAGGTGAAGCTGGCGGTCACTGGCATGAGCCATGACCCCAAGCTTCCCTCGATTCTTCCAAGGATGGAGAGGCCAAAGACAGGATGAGTTTACTTACAATTGCACGCAGCTGTCTAGTAGAGGAGGTGCAGCAGGTAAAGCCGGGGTAGGGTCGGGTGTGTTTTGGCAAGGAGAGCTCCAAAAAGCAAGAGTCTCATAGACAGAAAGGAATAGACAGACGGTGAAGTCTCGATAGGTTGGGATGCTTGCTCCGTCTGTGGTGAGGTTGCTCGGAATTGATGTCGTGTGCTTTAGAGATTTGTGGAGCGAGAATAATAAGGGTCCCTGGGCCGAAACAGGCAATGGCTTATGTAATGAGGGGTAGGCGATACAAGTAGCTGTGTTAGAGCTGCTGCTGGTCTGGATCTTTGGGGTAAAAAAGAGGGTGGATAGATGAGAGATGAAGAAAAAGGACACGCAGTCAATTGGGGACGGACTCTATATACAGATACTGGTGATGCTGTATTCAATGTTCTATCTACCTGATTGAATAGAACAGCAGTGTAGCAAAAGTGAATTCTTCTCTCTATGGATATGTATGGTGTAGGCAGCCCATGCCGCGACTTGGAGCTACGCCATCGTTGTCTACATTTGCCGAGGTGCTGGTAATACTGCTGGGTTCGCGTGATCACAGGCATGCTTATACTACGACAGAAACCTGGGAACGGATGGGTTGGCTTGGTAAATAACGTCATTTTGCGCCTATTTCAGCAAGCTTTTGGTCCAGATCATGGTCCATTAACTACTTATCAAGTCAATACAGGAGGGGCCAATCTCAAAAGACAAGACGACCGTAACGAATATGCGAGGTCAATCAATTTGCCACTGTTGTTCCAAGTCGCAATTAATACCTAGCGGCGTGCAAGCTGCTTAGAAGATACCTTCCTGAGCAGATGCAATGCCAATGACACCTAGCGAGCGTTAGAATATACAATGCAGACACATCATGGCTGGCCAAGACTTACCGCAAGCCGGGCGGGGACCAGCGTTACCGGTCTTGAGGGACTCCTCGTTGCCGCCCTTACCAAGGTCATCGGTGCCGCCGTGCACAACGACAGTGCGCTAGAATGTGTAAGCAACTCCTATGTACCTATGTTGTTGTGGAGGTTTGGGATTGCTCTTACGCCAATGACGGAGTGAGGGCCGATCAGCTTGATAAGCTTGTCCTTGACAGTACCCTTGGCGTTGCCATTGCCGTCAACAGTGATGTTGCCGAGGTCACCGACGTGGCGCTTCTCGTCGCTCGGGGCGCCGTGGGTCTGGCCGTGGGGGTTGACTGTAGTCATCGAGTCAGAAGTGATCAATCCGAGAGCCATTGGGTGTCCTTGTCAGAAGCCATACAGTGGGGTCCAGCAGAGGTGCAGCCGTTGGTGTTATCGCCGAAGGCGTGAATGTGCATGCCGCGCTGAGAGTCGGCATCTTGTCCGGTAATGTCCCATGAGATCTCGGTCTCAGCGTCCTCCGACTTTTGGCGGAACCAGACGGTGCCGGCGACCTTGGCGTCACCGCGGACCTTAGCAACTGCAGGAAGCCATACTCAGTTAGCTGCTGACTCGTTACGCCAAGGGTAATATATAAACAATAGTATCATTATATGCAGCTGTCCCGAGAGCACAGGGATGCTACATCATGGTGGACGAAACGGAGCCCCGAGATGGCTGGATGGGACGGGCCGCCGTGTCCATCAAGGTGATTGCACACTCTGGTGACACTCCATCAAGGTCCCTGGCTACGAGATATTCGTGCGCAATGTTACCCGTGGAGGCCCCGAAAACCCGGAAAGCGGGGAAGATGACGGGAGGAGTTGGAGGAAGAGGTATCCAAGTATATGAACTTACCTGCCCAAACGCCGTCAGAAGCCATTGTGATTTGGATGAAGATCGATGGGGTTTCGGTTGGTTTATGAAGTTGACGAGTATACTCAGATGGGAGGAACTGGTTGGGAAGGAGGAGTAGAAAGGTTTGGAAGAGGTGGAAGAGAGAGGGGTCCTTGCTTGGTCAGTGAAGTAAATATCCAAGCTATCCCAGCTATTTCCGCTTTCCTTCCTCGGATCCCGATTTGCTGGCAGTGGACTACCTACCGCTACAAGCGGCGGCACATCTAGCGATGGAGGGGCTAAGTGGCAGCCCCGAAACCCCCACTTTCGTTCGCTTGCTGTAAACGTATAGCGTCATAGCAGCAACAGCTTTCTGTTCATGCATGTGGACTGTGGACGGCTGACAAATATGATGATTTATTACTGTCCTTAATCACAAGATCTGGCATACTGAGCAAGTGTCAGATGGTGTGCAACACACAGCACAGCTATCAATGGCGAATATGCAAATGAGGTATGCTATGCTGTAAGCCCACGTAGATCGTTGTTCGACATGGAGACACCCAAACAACATCGTGAGAAGCTACTAGACTTCAATCGGATTGAAGCTTAATGCGCGCCCTCGAGCTTGAGATGACGCTACTACTAGGGTGTCTCTCTTGCTGTCTATTTTGGTTAGATGCTTTTTGCCAGATGCCAAACTCTCGGGTTTGTGTTGACTGCGACCGAGTTGTTACCTCCATGATGCTGATATGAATTTGATGAATCAAGGACGCGATTCGACTTGCTCTTTTCCCAATATTTTACGCTCGTAGACCAACCTTGATATCCATCCGAGACAGAGCCATTCCGTTTCAATCGGAAACGCATATCCATTATTCTTGCACTGATGTTTTATTTCTACGCAAGCATCCGGCACTTATTACGTTTAAATCCGAGCCGGCGACCCGATTTGGTACTAAAGGCATAATTGGGCTACTTTAAAGTACAGCACTCTGACTGTGGCTTAAAGCGGGCAGTGCAAGTATGCATTCCTATTTCGGTTCGCAATACCTTCCACTCGCATCCCTGAATTTGAACTCTTCTATGCTTCTAATATGATAGTCACTGTTTTGTTCTAAGGACACGTGTGCTATTATAATCGAGAAATCATTGACGAGTTACATACATCGGCACTTGTACGAGCAAGGTTATGCCAGGCCCGGAGACCAATGGTCACACTGTACTGGATGACGACTCACTTCAATGTTGCTGCTCCAAGAATACCCCTATGTTTCAGCTGCGTTGAACTATAAACTCCCTGATTTATGTTTTGCCTTTGGGGACTCCTGGTCAACATTGTACGGCTTCTTTGGCCTATCGAAGCCCCACGTTATCTTCAAAGATCAAAATTGAAGTTGTAAGTCAGACTCTGGCTAGAGAAAGGCGAACGGCCTCTGGAACACAAATATGAAGTTGTTTGCCTGGGAATCCCTCCGCGGAGGAAACTGCAAGGAGGGCCCAGAATATGCACTGCTCAGTCAGAGAGTGTCGTCTCGTAGAATTGTGATCTTGCTTAAGACCAATGTGCGAACAAGCGAATTCGTCTTGTCAAGATGCAAGTGAGCTTTCGGACATTCTCTATGGTAGGAGGTGATCATAACCCAGTCTGACAAGACACTCCTCTCCGAGCTAGGAGTGCCAGATTGCAGTGACAGCAGCCAATCCTTTCCAGTTCATGTCATTTGCTTGCTTGATCTGCATTGCTACAGTCCCGAAACAGTTCAAATGAGCTACCAAACCAAGCAACTTAATGGCTGGTGGTTACAACAGTGAGATGAGCGCAGGAACATGGGAACTGCTGCTGAGTTGTAATGATATCTGTTAGATCTTCGACTTCTCGCCTTGGATTTCGAGATGTTTTGCTTCTAGCAGCTGTTGCTGCAAATCCAATGATGGAGCTGGGCCTTTTTCAAAACAGCATTTGTAAGAACAACCTCGTGTTGCATACAATCAAGAGTATGTAACACATTGATTGCATGCATGTAAGTGAAAAATCCTTCGGCATCCAGCCCTGAGAATCTCCAAGTTTCAATGCTACCAGTACTATATGCCCTGACTACGGCCCAAACAGCCCAGAACGAAAAGCTGCGGGACTAATATTGTAATCTAGGTCATTGTTTGGCCATTCTCATTCGCACGAACACCCGTGCCTGGTGGAGTGCGACACCGTTGAAATTCGCCGCATTTTTGCGATGGGTGAGCCTTGCACTGCCTGTTTGTTTGTTCGGCTAGAATCTTGCTGTCGGGACATGGGTGGCTTAGGGCTGGCTGGTGTTAGAGGGAGATTATATAAAAGTATCGGTACTGGGTCAATTTTACCGATAATGGACCGAAGTGGCTCCATAGGAATAGATTTATACTTAAACTTCCCCGACGTATTATAACGGATAGAATATATATAATTTATTATTTTACTTATTTATTAATATTTAATACTTAAGAGTTTTATTAATTTTAAAAATTAATTAATATATATTAAACGGTATTTTATTACTTTTATTATTTTAAATACTTTTTTATATATATCTTAATATTATATTTATTTTAATTACTAAAATATATTAATTAAACGTTTTTAAAAGTTAAAAAGCGTAAAATATCGCGTTTATTACTTTTTTTTTTAAGGTTTAAAAATTAAATCGTAATTTAAATAACTTAATATATTTAAATAAAAAAACTAAATTTAAAAAATAATACATCATTAATTACTTTTATTATTAATAGTAATTAACTGTTAAATTATATTAAATAATAATAATATAAAGTAGTTTATTATTAAATAAACTATATTTTTTTTTTAAATTTCTTTTAACTTTTTATTACGTTTATATAAGTTAATTTAATTATAACGCTTTATATTAATTAAAATTACTCGTTATTTAATTCGCTACTCGATTTTATATTTTTTAGTATCTTTTATATATATTTATATATTATAACTTATTTCGTTGTTTACCGGTCGCTTTTTATTTTAATGAACTTTTATTTTCGCATTTATTAATTATTAAACGCTTTTTTTTTACCTTTTTCTATATTTGTTAAGATTCTTTAATAATAAAGGTTATTTTATAATTTATTATATTTATACCTTTTATTATTTAGTTTATAAGATTTAAAATTAAGGTTAAAAAGCTCTTTTTAATAAATAAAGACTTTATTTTTAATAGAAAAAGTATTTAATTATTTATTAAAAGTTAAATAATGTTTAAAGATTATAAATACTAGTTAATTTTTAAATATAATAAGTTAAATATTAATATTTAAAAACGTATATCTAGTTTATTAATTACTTTCTTTAAATAGTAAAATATTAAATTAAATACGTTAAATTAAAATTTAATATTAATTTTTATAAGTATAGTAAAATACGCGGCCTTAAATATAATAACGAACTTAAGCTTTATAGTATAATCTATTAACGTTTTAATAAATAGCTTAATATCTTTTAAATATTTACGCTTTAATAATAAATAAAGTGTAATATTTAATAATTAAAGTAAGTAAAATAAATAAAAAAGTATATTAAGTGTAATAATATCGTTATTTTTATAATATACTTTAAATTATATTAAAATTTAACTATTATAATTATTAAAGATTAAAAGACGATAATAACCTTTTTTATAACTTAATATATTTATTAAAGTGTTTAATTTAATTATTTAATTAATTAATAAATTATATTCGTAAGCTTAAATCGCGAGTTAAAATTAACTTTATATAATTAAAAATAATAAAATATACTAGCTTTATAATTTAATATATTTAATAGTTATTATTTATTCTTAATTTCTACGCTATATTAACTTCGCTTTTTTATAATAATCAACGTGTATTATAACGAGTATTAACTTAATTATATTTATTATAAAGTTAATCTCGTTAAAAATATTATATTTTAATTTAATACTTATAATTAATTTACACTAGTTAAAAATAACATTTAAATTTTTATAAAAATTCTTTTAATAATTATATTAATAATCTATTCAAGTTTTAAAATCTAGGTTATAATTAATAAAACACTTAACTTAATACTTATTAACACGCTCGCCGCCGCGTAACGTAGTAAAAAAATTAGATAAAATTTTTATATTTAATTTATACTATAAATATCGAATTTCGCGTCGTTAAGTTTAACTATTAATTTAATAATATTATACAAAATAAAAAACGTTATATATTTTTATAAGAACTTTTTTACTTAAAAGATTTATAAAAGCTTATATTACTTAAGTTATTAAGATAAATAGAATTCTTTTAAATTAAATAAGTATTTTAATTATAAAGCTATTATATATTAAGATTTAAGTATATAAGAAAATAAAAAAACTAGTTTAAAAAATAATATAGTTTATTTAATAATAAACCACGTTATATTTTACTTTAAAATATATTATAATATAAAATTAATTATTAAAAAATATATATAAATAAGCGATATAAAAAGCTTAAAAGAGTATATTAAAAAATTATATAAAAGTATTAATATTAGGTTAATTTTATCGATAATAAATCGAAGTAGCTTTACAAGTGTAGATTTATACCTAAACTTCCCCAACGTATCATAGAGGACAGAACATATATAATTCATCACCTTACCTAATTATCAGCGTCTGACAGCTGGCTGGTGCTAGGGAGGCATCGCGGTGGGGGCTTGGGGCATTTAGCTCGTGCTTGTTGACCTCGAGCTCTTCACGTTGTATGTAATACGTATCAAAGTATTAGATGGGAGCCCTTATGAATTTGCTGGAAGATCAGGTGTGCCGGTACTTTTCGTATCATTCATTATCCAGGGTAAAGTCCTAGATTCTACTGCATGTGTAGTGGGACTCGGACTCAAACCAATCCCATTGCCCTGGATTCGGTCCAAACACCCTTCAAAGTCGTGGCATCCGTTGGGGGAGCTGGGATGTCCATGATCGTCGGACCACTGTTGTGCCGTGCGAGCCATCCGTACTGCCCCTACCTGCGGTTCAGTGGAAAAGGTTCAGTGGCAGGCCAGGAGGCCTACACACCACACGTACTTCTGGGAAGTAACCCAGCAAGCCCAGCAAACCCCAGGTTGGCAGATGCTGTTACATGCAGGGTAGCTGCTTAAAAAGCTGGGCAGACAACAGAACAGTCGTTCAGCCCAACCCAATTAGCTGCCTACCTACCATACCTACTTAATATACTTGTGCACGGGGGGAAAGAGTTGAAAATGGCAATGTTGGTTGTTTTCCTCCTTGTTTTCCCGTGGTGATAAAACATACCCTACCTACTTTCAACCTAGGACATCCCGTGAACGACTTCCAAGGCGACTCTGCGGCCGACCCAATACCTAAAGCGAAGCGCAACCATCTTTGCGAACGAAAACTCCAATTAATCACCTTATTAATCCACTTATCCCGCCTAATAGCATTCTTCGTCCCATGGAGCCTGGGCGCCTTATTAGATCAACCTTGTGACCGATCCATACCTCTGTTGTAGCCTCGATAGGCCCTCCGTCTATACCAGCCGGGCCTCTGGACCCCACGATTCGACTCGACTTGCTGCAGTCATCACCACCACCTACTCCCACCTGTTCAATCTGACGTCGCGTCCGAACCCAGATTTGGATGCCGAAGACTTGCGCCATCCGGAGGGACTGTCGGTGACATATAGCCATATTCTTTTCCGGCCAACATCTGGATTGCCGTGCTGTGTTTATGATCGCCAACAACTCACCTAGTGCGGGGCGACAAGATTGTCAACGATCGGGTCAGAGCCGAGTGCGCTGCTGCCACACAACAAACAACTTGATACCTACTTGGCGACTGACGCTTCCCGAGACTGCTTTCTATTGGCAAGCAACGAAACCCTGCGATTCCAGATCAATGCGATACGACCGACTGCCTTAGAATAGACTTGTCTACGAGACCCGGCACACCACTCGAGTCGAACTTGACCATACGGAGGAAGTGAAAGGACAATCACGACCAGGCGCCGTGCATTATCTGGTCCATTGACGAAACAGTCTTTCTTCCACCGGCGCGCCGCTGCGCGGCTTTTATCCTTGTCTTAGTTGCCGCACCAAAGCATTCCAGAAAAGTCTTGGCTGAACGCAATGTCTTTCCGAGGAGAACGCCGGTACGGCCATGTGCCCCCGGTTCAGTATCCTGTCGCAAACCAGGCGACTTCAGACCAACCGCCACTCCCACTCCGACGGCAGAGTTTTAACAGCGGAGACGACTCGGCTCCATTCGAGACGACGGCCATTTCACGCCAGAGCTATCTGCCTCCGGTGAACACGAGAGGACTGGATACAGACAATGAGCTCTTCCTAACAAGCCCGACAGGAACGAGCCGGCCTGATTATGGCTCAGCAGCCAACGTTGCCATGTCCGGATATCAACACCAATACGCTGCTCAAACACCGCCAACCCCTTCGACGTATAACCCGCAGGCTTTTGTTGGTCGTTCGCAATCGCAGAGCCTTGCGTATCATCCACCCCCAGCATCGGCTACCCAGTACAGGCCTCAAAGTGCCGCTCCGTATAGCCCGACAACGACCGCGTCAACATACACACCGCAACCGTATAACCCTGCTGCTTATACAAATGCCCCAACCGTCGGGTCTCCTCCTCCCCCTCCTCCGCAGAGGCAATCGGCCTATGGTGGATATGCGAACTACCCTAGCCAGACCTATGGATCTCCCTCCTCGGCGGTGAGTCAGCCGTCGTACTGGCAGGCGCAACCGACCTATGCTGCACCTACGGCCGCTGCCCAGGGGACCACCACACCGACCTACCAATCCATGTATAACACGGCACCTACCAACTCCTACGATTCTTCATATTCGCAGTACCCGGCACAAGCCACTTATGCCAACAGTACCAGCCCGCCCGCAACGAGCCCCTCGCAAGCTCCTTACCCGACACATTCGCAAATTCCTGTCGGGCCTAATTACTCAGCTAGTGACCCTAACTCGTTCTTGAATCGCCCCTCGAGATCGAGCTCTCAAGCTTCGCTCCTCCCCTCTCCGTCCATACAGCAAGGCCAGTCGTCACCCGGGCTGGGGCTACAAAGACACCCGACAAATGCGCCTTTGCCCAGTCGACCCATCGATGAAATATCGGAGAATACATCGTGGCGTGCGAATGGCCATTACTCCCGGCATGATTCAACGGACCGTATTACCCAGGAGGACATCATGCAAGATATCGAAGCCGAACTTAGGGGCAGCCCTTCATCAAGACATCGACCCAGTCCCGTAGATCAGCGCGATGGCGCACTTCTTGAGAACGATTTGCGAGAACTCCGCCGCTTGACATCTACTGCGAGTTATCACTCGACAGCGACTACCGTCAATAGCACTGACGATGCGTCGGGCGTCAATCGTTATTGCTCGAATGCATCGACGCTAAATCGAAACCGTTCCCAAAACCCATATACCATTCAAGAAGGTGGCGATGATGATGGCGATGAGAGCGATCCAGAGGCTGCCGCAGGCTTGTTAGCCATGCAGCAGGCCGAGGAGGAGGATCGTCGTCTGAGCTCAAATATAACATTTCCTTATTTTAGCCAGCCTGAAGTCGCACTCCCGCAACTCCCTAATCTTGCCGAGGAGCCAAGTAGCGATAGCGACTACGCGACCCAAGGCCAAGACATTGGGCTCTATGGCGGTGGCTACGCAGGTCATCTGGCATATGATGATAACCCTCAAGATGGTGAGCCTGGCTACGCGAATGGCCAGTCCCTCCCGACGCCCCGAAGCAACCACGCTTCGCAAAGGAGCCACGAGAGCAACAAATTTCCCGCTTTCGAACAAGCTGAAACAGATTACGGCGGCACTGGTGGGCTACAGGCTCCTTCTGCGCACCGCCTAAGCTTCGACGAGGGCGATGAGCGTGTTTCCCTTCATTCGCGGCTAAGCGGCAGTGAGTCGCCATACAAGGAAGACTATCCAGATATGTTTTACCACCCGGGTCTCTCGAGCCGGCCACTACCAGCTATTCCGGCAGGCTCGGATAGCAGCTCGATGCTCTCGGTCCAGTCTCCAAACCGGTCTAGCCATCAACATGGGTACTCGCTCAGCGTTGATGCTCGCCCTTACTCAGGGCCCGATGCACAATATGGCCAGAATGCTCAACAGTTGCAAGTCGAGCGGTCTATATCGTTGTCGAGCCATAGCACGTCACCTCAGGTGCAACCGCCAGCTAGATCTAGAACGGATGCTGAAAACCACAACAGACGGTTGAACAATGTTCGACAGCAACAACTAGCAGCTCAACAGGGGCTGCCGTATGAGGGTTACGACACTGCGACGCCAACTTCTGTTAACTACGACGTCATCACGCTGCCGAGTGGTAGACGGAAGAAGTTCGTCCCCGAAAAGTTGACGGTCCTAGATACGCAAACTTGCACCGAACCGTGGGCCCTTACTGGCATATCAAAATGGATTCGCGAAGTGGCTGAAGGTGAACCCGATTTAAAGAGAAAGACGGTCGAGGACGGGCTCGTGCGGTTGTTTTGTCTGAAGGTTCCGACAATGAATGTTGCAAATGCTGAGATGCTCAGTGCCAGCGTGGTCGATCGGATGATGGAAGCGGGAATCCTTATCCCTGAAGAAGAGTGGCTCAAGTTTGGTCAGGGCAGTCTCACTGGTGTCCTCTGGCAATTGACTGGCGCCGGCTGTTACACGCCTAAGCTCCACGAGTACGATTCTGAGGGAAGAGACGCATATTGTTACTTCGCGGTGTTACTCGTATCACTGTGGTCGTACGTTGAAGAAGGCCAATCTGGACGACATCTTCTCCGACGGTGTCAGAAAGGTCGACTGGGCAACATATTACGGAATGACCCCTGAGAGTATCGAAGGCAAGCACAAGAAAGAAATTGAGCGACAAAACGTCCTCCATGAGCTTGTCACAGGCGAGGAGGAATATATGGACCAACTTGACGTGCTCCGTATGCTGTATCGGGATCAACTCGTTTCCTCACAGCCACGCATCATCGCAGAGGGTAGAATCGACAAATTTGTCAATGCTGTCTTCGGCAAAGTTGATGGCATCATGCAGGTCAACAAGGAATACCTCCTTGCCCAGCTGAAGTACCGACAAAAAGAACAAGGGCCTTGGATTGTGGGGTACAGCGATATCTTCCGGGAATGGATTCGAAAGGCCAGGGCGGCGTATGTTGAATACGCCTCCGCTTACCCCTATGCCCAATACTTGATCAGGAAAGAGTCGGACCGGAACTACACGTTCAGGCAATTCTTGGATATGAACCGTCAGAATCCTCGCTCGCGAAGACTGGACTGGGTCACTTTCTTGAAAGCTCCAATTACTCGACTGCAAAGATACAACCTTCTGCTCGGCACAAGTCTTAAGAACATGTTAGGCGAAAGCGAGGAGAAGAACAACGTCGAGAGAGCCATGGAAGAAATCAAAGGAGTCGCTTTGGAAGCTGACGCCAAGGTTGCTGAAATGCAGAAGAAGGTGACGATGATTGAGCTCAACGCCATGCTTGTCCTGCGCCCTGGTTTCCATGCCGATCTGAACCTCGATCATCTTGGCCGAGAGTTGATTTTCCAGGGCGACGTCCAGCGCATGGGCTCCAAAGGAGTGCGCTGGGTCGACACACATGGCCTGCTGTTCGATCATTACCTCATTCTTTCCAAGCGTGTAACGTCCAAGGATGGACGGGGTGACCAGAAATATGACGTCTCCAAAGAAGTAAGTATTCCCAACGCGTCTGCTGAGGGGCTCACAGTTGCTAACAAGATCCAGCCGATCCCAATGCCCCTGCTTTTCCTCGAAAGCAGTCACGATGAGCCTATTTCGAAACAAAAGGGCATCGCAACGCCGCTGACCAGGTCGACAAACTCGTCATCGGATGTCAAACTTAACAAAGTAGCGTCCAATGGCGAACGTCCCGATCTCCACCACACTGCAACTACTGCCTCCCTTGGTTCGGCGGCTGCCGCGAGACTTGGACCGGGGACGGTCGCGGACGACAAGACTTTATACCCCTTCCGAGTCAAGCACTTAGGTCATGACGTTTACACGCTGTATGTTACTTCTGCAAAGAGTCGGTCAGACTGGTGCGACAAAATCATCGAAGCGAAGACCCGGCACGCAAAAGCATTGCACGCACAGAATGCCGAGCCATTCCGATTGCGGGTCATGGCAGACAGCGCCTTTGTATATGAAATAGGTTCAGTCAGCGGCAAGTACGCCGGGGGTGTTCACATACGAGGCACGCCTCTGGACCGAGCAATACGTGAACTCGAATCAAGCTTCGGGCCTGGCCGAGGACCCCCGCCAATCTCGCGGGCCGCTGTCCACTGTGCCACGGGCTTCTGGGCATATGGCAGAAATATGGTAGCAATCGGCACGGATGTAGGCGTGTGCGTAACAGAGGCCGGGGACCCAAGGAGCTGGTCAAAGGTAAAATAACGCCCCAAGGCCGCGCGTGACTCGTTGAATAACATGCTAACACCTTCTTCACAGACGGCCTCGATATCAAGGGTGACGCAAATTGCTGTGCTTGAAGAATTCTCCGTCGTGCTTGTCTTAGCTGACCGCAACCTGATATCGTATCCGTTGGACGTCATAGCGCCGCCTTCTAACTTCCCAGCGCCAGCAAACGACAACACGCGGCGTTCACCGCAACGACTGGCCAAGGATGTATCGTTCTTCGCAACCGCCCGTATGAAGGATCGGATGCTGGTCTTCTACAAGAAGAAAGAGGGCCTTCACAGCACGTTCAAGGTGCTCGAGCCCGTCTTCCAGAAGTCGAGCGAGAAGAAGTCGCGTTTGTTTGGTGGGCGAAAAGCCGGCGGCTCTACAGAATCGTTCCGAGACTACGACGATTTCTACCTTCCGACAGAATGTTATTCGCTCAACATCTTCAACAATTACATCGCCATCTCGACCGCCAAGGGGTTCGAACTCATGACGCTGGACAAGAAGGTGCCCATGAGCATTCCCGACGTCAAACAGCCGGCCATTGCGAACATCGCGAGTCGCATCCGAGACCAGCGCCCTCTGGGTATGTTCCGGCTGAACGAACAAGAGTACATCCTGGCTTTTGAAGACTGCGCCGTGTACATTGACAAGCACGGTGACGTTAGCCGCAGTGTCATCATGGAATATAGCGGAAAACAGAAGAGAGCTAAGGGCGCTACCATGTTTGGCCAATATCTAGTCCTGTTCAACGAAGACTACATCGAGGTGCGGAATGCCGAGAACGGCCGGCTACGGCAGATCATTGCTGGCCGCGACGTACGGGTGCTCGACTACGGAGTGCGGGGTCCCACCGGGGGCTTCTACCACACAGCAGCCAACGGGTACACACCGCAAGGCGCTCCGGATAACGGGGTGGAATCCAAGGGTACGGTCAAAATCTGCATGGCCCACCCCGAGGTACCCGGTCAGCAGATCATATTAGAAATGCTCCTCAACAATGGGCATGCAGAGAAATGAGCAACGATGGCGACGATGATGAACGGGATATGACGACTTTTCAATGCAGGGTTGGTTGGGGATGAGACTACGGCGGATAGAGTACGCCGTCGGTTAGTGATATGAGGGGGTTTACTTATAGGGAACGAGCGTAGGGAGCGAGTGAGTGAGTGAATGGATGCTTCGACTGCCATGGCTGTCGGGATGACCGGTCATGACAGGTGTTTCTTGTTTTTCTTGTTTTTCTTCTTTTCCTTTCTGTTCGTCGTGGATATCCGGCCCTACTGGCCACAATCGGTTTCTGTTAGGCTGCTCCATGATAGATGGTCTGGATGGACTGTCAGCTTGAGGATATAGAGCTGTCAAGGACAGTCGGAGTATTTTCTGGGTTAACAGAGGAGGGGGAGGGCTTTTGCCGAGCGTATAGGAAGCCATGGTCTCTCCCATCTGGGCTGTCGAATGGGAATGACTGCAACGAGATTGTCTGTCTATTCGTATATTGTCGTTTATCGAGTACTACTAGATGTTCTGTGCCAATGGGGAAGGAACGTCTGGCCTCTGGATAGCAGCACCATGTCGATAGCAACCAAGACCAATCGTATCGAAATTTGCAATGCCTTGTCCATTATAACAACGTATGTTGCTGTGAGAGAAACCGTGTATTCGGTCTATAAGACAAATGAGTGTTTCATTAGCTTCCGGCTATGTAAAGTACTTGGTAAGTAGGTATACTTCTATATCGGTGGTCGATGGCCCCACCCCCACACAGTAATCCATGTGTTCACATCCCTACCGATACTTACTCTCAAATTGACTTCACCCTGCTGCGTTGATTTCATTATAGCATGACCAACGCAGGTTTCTGTCCTCTGCTAAGTACATAGTCTATCCACACCGTATTCTGTTTTCTACGCCCCATTCAAAGCAGCAGCAGCTTCAAACCAGCCATGGCGAATCTCTGGTCTTCGTTGTTGCAACTCATCCCGCTCGTAACCCCACTCTCTTTTTCATCCTCGGCTGTGTCCCCGTCACACGCGGCCACCGCCATAACCCATCCCTCTCCTGGCTTCCCCATGGTGATAAACACCTGGGGTGGTCCCTTTACCGTCGCCACCGACGCCGCCTATGAATCTCTGCTTGCGTCTTCTTCTTCTTCTTCTTCTTCTTCTTCTTCTTCAGCGGGCGGCAGCAGCAGCAACGAGTATACTACTAACAAGGCGACCGCCGCCCTCGACGCCGTGCAGCTAGGCTGCGCCACGTGCGAAGCCGCGCAGTGCGACGGCAGCGTCGGCTTCGGCGGCTCGCCCGACGAGCAATGCGAGACGACGCTCGACGCGCTGCTGATGGACGGCCGCACGCTCAACACGGGCGCTGTGGCCGCGCTGCGCCGGGTCCGCGACGCCGTCGGCGTCGCGCGCGCGGTGCTCGACCACACGGCGCACAGCCTGCTGGCGGGTGACCAGGCCACGGCCTTTGCGGTCCAGAACGGCTTCGTCGAGGAGAAGGACGGTATCGGTATCGGTACTGCTGACTCGGTGCGGCGCTGTCGCGAGTGGCGCGAGCGCGACCGGTGCCAGCCCAACTACCGGCTGGGCGTGACGCCGGACCCGAGGACGGCGTGTGGGCCGTATACGCCGGTCTCCGTCGCGGTGTCAGAAGAAGAAGGAGAGATGAGGAGGAGTTTGCAGCAACACGACGACGAAAACGGCTCAGCACGGAAGAAGGAGAGATACCAGGCAAGCCACGACACCATCTCCATGATCGCGCTAGACGGCGTCGGCGGCATGGCAGCCGGGACCTCGACGAACGGCGCGTCGCACAAGGTGCCCGGCCGAGTCGGGGACGGCCCGATCGCGGGTAGCGGGTCGTACGTGGACGGCGAGGTGGGCGGGTGCGGCGCGACGGGCGACGGCGACATCATGATGCGGTTCCTGCCCTGCTACCAAGCCGTCGAGAGTATGCGGCGGGGCCTGGCGCCGGGCGAGGCGGCCGAGGACGCCGTGCACCGCATGACGCGCCGCTACCCGGGGGTGGCGGCGGGGCTCGTCGTCGTCAACGCCCGGGGCGAACACGCCGGGGCGGCCGCGGGCTGGAACTTCACCTACGCGTTCCGGGGCGGCGGCATGGAGGCTACGCAGGTCGTCACGGTGTCGCCTATCGATGGTGTGGAGGATGCGGTTGCTGAGATCTAAGGTTCGAAGAAAGTAGATAGATATGTACTTGGGATAAGTCGGGACACATTCTTTTTCAAGCGAAGCCTTCTTCTAGCCAATTGACCACTTTGATTTTTCCCGAGATCTCTGCTCGCGTTTATTTCCGCCCGGCAAGGGAGAAAATGGCAAGGTCACATGAGTAGGAGAAAAGAGGTCGGCCACATTCAAGATACGTTCTTGACCAAACAAATATCATCATTGAACTATCCTTCATCTCAGTGTCAAAAAAGTCCGATTTCCCACCGTAGACCACGAGCGAAAGAGTCGGTGTCATCCGGGACATATTCGCCAGGATTCCCCATCTCCATTGATGGACTGTGCGACCCGTGGCTTATCATGAACACCATATATGTATTGTACATTAGCTTTTATGAATTGCATGCCTCTAACCACGTCAGGCCCGTGAAGAGAATTGTATATGCACATGTAGAAGAAAGAAAGGAGTAAAAAGCAAATAGGAGAGAAAAAGGGGCCGCCCCGAAAACTCCACAGAACACACATAAACGAAGCCTTCTGCGGTCGTACGTTCGTCTTCTTCGGGGATATCTGCTTGAATCAAGTAGAGAATCTCGCTCGTACATGCCGCATCGATCGATCCCAAAGACCAAAAAAACAGAGCGTTGTCGTAAAATGTTGTCGAGGGGAAAAAACACACAAAATCCTCGCCATCAAGGGAGAGGGCGTCAAGTATCATCATGATCGCTGCAATGTACCAAACAGTATGCAGTTGTCGTGCATCGTATACGTACAAGCTCCTTGTCTTGCACACATGGCATTGCATCGACTTGGACAAAAGTCAAGTTGATATTGCAATCTCGAAATCTTCAAAAAGCAATGGGAAGCCTCCCCAAAATCGTCGTCGTTCAATATGCGTGTGTCCGTCTTAGGAGGCGTGGTTTGCACCGTTTGTGCCTCCTTGCTCTTCGTGGTCAAGACGCTTGCGCCAGTCAGCCAGGCTGGCACTGAGGCCGAGGCCGACCTCGTCGCTCTTCTTGGCCGGCGTGGTTTCGAAATCAAATGCGTTGGACAGCCGGTAATTCTCGTTGGTCGCCTCCCACTTGGACCGCAATTGGTCAAGCTCGTCAGCCAAGTTATCGAGAGCTGCGCTGTTTCGGGCATCTCCGAGTCCACCGTACAAGCTCTCAGCCTCTGAGCTCTCCTGCCGAGAATGACCCAGTCCGTTCAGATTCGGTGTATCCATAGGCACCTGTCGGCTTCGACGACGGTAGTTGTCCACCGAATTCTCGACCTGGTCGAGCAGTAACCCGACCTTGTGTTCAGCATCCAGTGCACGCTTCTCGAGCTGCGCATAATCCTGCTGCATCTGCTCGAGATCCTTCTCCTTGCTCGTCAATCGTTCAACACTCTCCTCGCTCGTCTTCTTGGCCCTGTCGCGTTCTTGTTTGGCGCCCTCGAGTTCCCTTCGCACCTCCATAAGTTGCTGCTCAAGCTGTACCGAAGAATGCTGGACTTGGCTTTCCAGGTGTTGGATCTTGGCCTCCAAAGCAGCCCGCTGTGATTCCCAGTCGCCTAAGCCTGAGCCTGAGCCTGCAGTTGCGTGGCTTTCTAACGCCCGTTCTTCAAGTTCGATATTCTCCGTCTTGAGGCGAGCGTTCTCGGTTTTGAATTTCGAGAGCTCCTCCTTCATGCGCTTCAGCATCTTCTCAGTTCCCTTCACGTAGTGAACCGCTGACTGATAATCACTCTCAAGTTGTTGTACCCTCTCGCGGTATGCAGTTTCGGCTTGCTGTGACTGCATCTCGAAGTTCTGCTTTGTCTCCTCGTGAGCAGCCTTGGCCTCAATCAGTTGTTGCTCCAGGCTTCTACTCGTCGGCGAATTGTTTCGCGAGCTGAAGTTCTGTGCTCGGGCTACGCCGGTAGGGCTGAGGCCGCGTTCGGCAAGGATATCCTTGAGAGTGCTATACTGGACCGTCATTGCGTTTGTTTCGAGCTGTTGGTTGGCTAGCTGGTGCTTGAGATCGGAGTTGAGAGCTTGCAAGGACTGCGTGTCCCTCATAGCAGCTTGAAGCTGTCTTCGGATGGTGACGCCTTCCCTGCTAGACTGCTCCTGGTAAGCCTCTAGACCGGCAATGCGCTCCTCAGCAGTACGAAGCTTGTCCGAAGCGGTGTTGGCTTCTTGCTGGTACTTTCGAACCAGATTGTTAGCAGCATTGACCTGTCCTTGAAGAGCGAGGATGCGATCCGAGTCTGCCTGTTTCGACTTCGCGCCGTCCTGCGAAACCTTGTCCAACCCAGAAATAACAGCTTGGCGGTGCACTTTGGCCTCTGCCGCATGCCGCTCCGCAAGCTCTTCGGCGTCACGCAGACGCTGAGTAATGCTCACAAGCTCGGCTGTGCGGGCTTCGTGCTCAGCCTTGAGAGTGGTTAATCTCGTCTCGAGCGTCTCCCGGTTTGCGCGCTCTTCTTCAAGCTTTTTCTCGAAATGGTTCCTCATGTCGGCAGACGCTGTCAGTGCCTCCCGTAATGAGTCGAGTGTAGATCCGCCTTCTTTGTCGCTGCTAGGAGCATCCTCGTACTTGCCCTGCAGATCATTATGTTCAACACGCAACATTGCCATGGACGCGACAGCCTCCGCTGCCGCAGTGGCTTGTTCTCGCGCCTCGCGTTGAGCATTGTGTAGTTCGGCCCGAAGGCTTTCTACCTCAAGCGAGGTTTGCTGCTTGTACGCCTCGAGATCTGCCATGCGCTTTTGCGCTGCGGTCGCAGTCTCGTCTGCAAGCTGCCGGGACCTCTTTTCAGCCTCAAGGTCTGTGTTGGCTCGTTCGAGTTTGTTCTGCAGTCCTTTTTGAAGGTCAAGAGCTGCCGCAAACTTGCGGCTAATTTCAGCAGTTCGGTCACGAGAGTCCACGTCGCGGTCTTGGTCCATCTGTGGTGTACTGGCTGTGCTGCCTGTCTGAGCCGCCACTCGTGCCTTCGCATAGACCGCTTCTTGTATAGCGGCATCGCGCTGTCGCTCGGCCTCGGCAATCTGTTTGGCAGCGAGAATGGCTTGTTTGTCGACCGAGTTTTGGACATTCGCGAGTTCCTGCTTCATCGCCAAGAGCGCCTCTATAAGTGGCCGATCCTCCTCATCAAAGGTCTCGGCCCCACGCTTTTCAAGAGAGGGACTCATTGGGGTATTGGGGACGTAGCCGGACTTTCGAGCAAGCTCAAGCTCGGAAGCATACCAGGCATTGCGACTTCTCGTAACGTCAAGCTCCTTGAGTAAGGCAACCGTCTGAGAATTCCTGCCCGACGAGCCTCTCCTAGACAAAGGGTTGCTTGTTTGACGCGTCGGCGGCGGAGGTGACGCTGGCCTGGGTGCGGGTGCCATGGCATTCTTCATGATGGATTCAGTGTTGCTGTCCACTGAGCCCTGACCACGAGTTTGGCGGGTACTACCTGATCTGTTTCTACCAGAATCGGTGACCGCGGTGCCAGGTTTGGGAGTTGGGCGATTTGGCTGTTGGTTCGGAGTACGTCGGCCATTAGCGGAGACGGGACTCTCTTCCGGGATGACTTCACGTGAAATAGGCGATCCCGTCTGGCTGCTCGGTGATCCGGCACCGGCTCTCATTGCGTCTCGCTCGATGCGTTCAATAGAAGCATTTCTCGCACGACCACCAGACGGCGTGGTGTTAACGGTGGGCCGAGGAGGTTGGCCTTGCGGAGGGGGACCTTGCGGAGGCCCTCGGTCAGGAGGTCCGCGGTCTGCAGCCCTGGGCAGTTTAGATGCGGCATTGGCTGCTGCCGCTGCCGTCATAGGTCCAATTGGTTGAGCTCCATTAGGGCCTTTAGATGTTGGACTTCCGGGACCGTTCTCACGTGTGCGTCTTTCGACAGAAACCTCGCGTGAAGTCGGAAGTCGTGCAACGGCTTGTGGTATTTCGCTGCCGCTAGGCCGTCGTGCTTGTTGCATCTTCTGCGTGTTGGACTGTATCTGAGCGTCGTTCGGATAGCGGATTTTGGTGGTATCGAGGACATAGATAAAACTGAGATCATTCACAGCCGTCATCGTCGAGCTCGGCTCGCCTCCGACGACAACGATGCCCTTGCCCACAGTTGTCATGCTATGGCCAGATCGAGGTGAAGGCGAAGGGCCCATGTTTTGGAATGTATACCATCTTCGCGACGCAATGCGGAAAGCCGCCAAGTCACCCAAATCAGCGCCTTCCTCGGTCCGACCTCCAAAAACATACATAACGTCGTCTACCAAGGCCGCTGCATGACCTTCGCGGGGGGACAGGGATGTATCCAATACAGTCTAATTGGGACCACTGGTTGATTGCGGGATCGTAGCACCAGACGTCGTTGAACCATTGGAACCCATTTGTACCACCAAACAGGTACAACTTATCGGCGTAAGTTACCATCGAGTGATTCGTCCTGGCAGGCGGGACCTTGCCTTTGGACGGTGCGGTATCTGTATTCTCAATGAGTACTTCCCAGCGATTGTTGGGGGCTTGTAGTTGATTCAGGTCGAAAGCAGCAAGATCGTTCATGAAGTAGCCCTCAACTTGACCACCGAAAATGTAGATTTTCGATCCAAGAATATTCAGTGAATGACCGTAACGACCAGTAGGCCTGGGCCCTGCCGGCAAAGCCCTCGACCATTGCCTCGTTGCTTGACACACTATTAGCCCGATTCGATCAAACCCTCAGGCTCAAGGGATGTATATAGCATATGGGAACCTACAGGTGTTGAGAAGATAGAGAGTCTCATCCAGCAGGTCTGTTTCATCGACCTTGGTATCTCCACCATACACGATGAAAGCATTTCCGACTAGAAGAGATGCGTGTCCCACTCGAGGACCTGGGCCCTCCGCCGTTGTTGCCAAGGGGTAGCATGAAAGGCTGCCCCCAGCCTCTATCAACCACAGATCTCCCTTGACTGTAGAGCTATTGATCAGGCCGCCCATCACGTAGATGTCGCCTTCCTTTGAAGACACGGAATTGACAGCGGCGCCATATCGTGGGAAAGGACTCGGTATCGAAGAGGTGAAGTTCATACGCCGTTGGGACCAAGGATATAGCGATGCATTATTGCTAGGCGACGAGGGCGAATTGCGGAACTGCAAGAGTTAGTCTGCGAACCGTAGGTTAAAGGCGACCATTGGGCCAGGGGTTCTTACAGGCAAATCGCTAGACTGTTGCGACGCGGGCGGCGATTGCTGTTGTTCTGCCGCAGCACGACGGGCAGCATACTTTTCGGGATCCTGCATTGGACTGGCGTCGTTGTCGATCGAATTCAGACTCCCGGTCGGGGTGGATCGCGCGGCCTTGTCATCTCTGGCTACACGGCCTGCGGCGTTCTGCACGGAAGAGGCTGAAGACGGCCCATCTCGACTTTGAAGCGCTCTGTCCTGACTCTTCTTGGATTTGAATAGAAACGCCATGGCGAGTCAGAGGCAGGGCCTCCCAGGGCAACCGCTGACCTAGCGTGATGGGCAGACCGATAGACTGCCAGATATTTGAGGGTTTGGGACAATTGCGACAGGAGGCAGGTCGGCAAGAGTTCGGGAGGCCCGAGTAGTTGAGGTGCGGTAGTGTGGACGTTGGGATCGCGAAGCCTCAGTCGGTTCCCCAGAAAGAATCAAACGTCTCACGACTCAAGGCCAACTTGGTGATGGGCGCAAGAAACAAAGAAAAGATGCGATGAGGAGGTTGAACCGTCGTCGCGAGGTGGGTCGGGTGTCGAGATGGCTGGGGATTTCATTGAGGTTGGCTCATCAGTCGACCCTGGCCCCCCATAAAAAAGTGCTGGAGCAACAGGAGAGGGAGACGAGGGATGCTAGCGAGTGGTGGTGCTTTTGGGGGGGTTTACTGGGAAAAGTAGTCAGGGTGGGTGGGTGATGAAGATGGCGAGCAAGGCGTCCTCTAGTCGTTTGGCCGAAACAGGGAGTTGCAAGGTCGGTTCACTTTGTGTCAACTCATTACTTGCAAGCAACAACGATGGGGGCCTATTTTTTTTTAAATGTGACTTGTTTCCGTATATCCGAATGTATTCAGAAAGAGAGATCAGACGTAGCAAAAAAAGATCAAAAAAAGATCAAAAAAAGATGATGACGGTTGGCTGCCGCTCCGCAAGGGCAGGATACCACTCGAACAAGGTAAAAGTAGATTTCAGAAACAAACCTGCCCAGGCAAGCGGATAGTAGGGGGTGACAGTCAACAGTGACTTGAGTAGTGGCAGGATGTGGATGATTTGCGATTGCGCTGCTGCGGCGGCAGTCTGACCCGGGTCGAAACGGGGAGGTTTAGTGTCCTCCTCCCAATATCCTCCCATCCTGCAATTCAGGTATGAACGTGGACGTGCACGTTGTTTGTGGGTAAATTGCCGACACCCCCCAACATCGAAAATGGATCATATACACCACCACTACCAGGAACTAATCACTACCTGGTCAAATTTTCTTCTTTTTCTTCTTTTTCTTCTTTTCTCTTGCAAGTTGCGAACGGACCCGCTGGCAATGACGATCTGCGGCTACTTGGTGCAATCTTTCGGCTTTTCCAGAAGGACGGCAGCCAGACAGCACAGCAGCAGCGACGGGAGTAACCTCGTGCTGGAGAGAGAGATCCAAGGATGTTGACACAATGTAATTTTATCTACTCCTCACCGTTGGTTGCCTGTTGCTATTACCTCCTATGTATCTTCCTTTTCCCTTATCGGTGTAACCCCCCATAGACGAGTCTAGGGAGAGAACGCTCTGGGCGTTAGGCAGCCAGTCGGGAGATGAGCGAGCGGTTGGTGAGGCTTGACACTTCGCGATCTTCATCTTCCAGTCAATCACCACCGACATGAACGATGGGAGATTTGGGTTGAGGAAGGTTCATCCTTAGACCTCCAGGGCAAGGCGCCAAGTGGCTTCCAGGGGTTCTTCCCTTAGGACGCATTAGCTCTGTAGGGCACCCTGGTCGGCTAATAGGAAAGAAGACCACTTCAGGCACATACCAGCATACTTCAGGCCAGTGAGAGAGTGGAGTGGAGAGCAAATGGGGGCTGCGACTCTGTGATGCACAACACTGCCGGCGACCAGTAGGCGACCAGGCGACCAGCATGCGTGGTGTGTGTGTGTGTGTGTAGGAGGTGTCGAGGTGTGTGTTCCCATTTACCCCCTTCATCAAATCCATCCAACTACTGTTATGGGAAAGTGGAGTATTTGGTCGGCCTCTCCTGCTGCATTGGACACATACAGTATCTACCAACTATCAGTATTACCTGCTACCCCCAGAATAAGAATAGGTAAAAGGGGCGATGATGTATTGATGTACTTGTATGCTTCTGCCCAGAATCTCCATATAACCCATGTTTCTATATAAAGCGTATTGACCTAGGCGAGGAGGCAGCCGACGCAAGATGCACATGTCTACAAACGAGGCCGTCTAGCTAGTAGCTGTGCTCATTCAGTTGCGCTGTTAGTGGAGACACGTGGGGGGAGGTATGTACACAATATAGATGTATGTATATGAATGTATCTGCCGCCTGCTTGAACGGAGCCTATTGAGGTATGTAGTTGACCTCTTTTTGGACCAGGTACATGCACGCCTGCTGCAGGTAATTGCCATTGATGAGAGCAACAACTGGCAATGAGGCGGGCTCATGGCTATGGTTTTTATCATCAGGTCGCTCGCTGCTAACTATTGACTTCGACAGCCTGGTGAGAAAGCTAACAAAATTGAATTGTGCAGCTTGCGAAACCATCTACGATTGCTTGGACATGTGGCTCCCTTGCGAAACGGGCAGCGCAGAAGGCGACATACGAAGAAGGAACCTAATGCAGGTCTGTAGGTGTCAACTGTTTCTGCCAGCTCATATGTGTCTTCGGCCGCCCAAAATCAAAGGGGAAATTCTGCAAACCCCTGACTATGAATCAGAGGTAGCGCGGCCTCCCTATTTCATAAGCATCCATTCTGACTAGGACCTACTGGGTAGGCATATGCAGGAACACAGCAGAAACGATGAGCTGTGTTTCGCCTGGGACCCGAACATGGGATTGATTGCCCATAGGTCAATGTGCTATGTTCGTTGGGTACTCGGCAGATGGGCACCAGGCACGAATCAGGACTCGATCGAGCTTACTACCATGGCTAGGAGAATTTGGCCGTACACGCGCCAGCTAAAGCATCCATCACCTGATGATGTCGCTTTCCATGACCCGGGAAGTTGCGTTTGCGCCCGTCGGCTCGTTTCAAAAAGTCTACCTCCGACTTTTCCCCGCCAATCAACCACAGACTCTCTCAGCCTTGCTTTGGCCTTCTCGTATTATCTGTCCAGTCATTACTACTGCGGAGCTTCTATCTCAAGCCGTATTCGATCTCTCCACTCGAGACTTATCGGTCTTGGTAAGACTACCATTACATCTATATCAAAAATTGGTTAATTCCCTACAAGAGAGATCTCAGACCCAGCGCATCAGACTTTTTCTACGATACACGCCAGTACTTGCGGGGTCCTAAGACACCAATAACCTAGCTTGGCCGTCCGAGATCATGGTTTGCCTCGGCCCGCGCTTATGATATGGTACGATACGGCGCCAGACGTTGACGAAGCCTCACCAGCGAACATATCGACGTTCCTCAAGACGCTTCTGCCATGCCGATGCGGATGCAAGCCAGAGCCTACTCTCACTAGGCCTCAAGCCGAAATATGCTTAGTGACGGTCAGCTGTCCTAGCTGCATCGACTAGGTATGTAGAATTGGCTCGTATATTTCCATCACAGCCAGGTTTACATCTTGCCATACCGGTCATGGTTCAGATGCGCTCAGTTTTGGTGCTGGCACCGCTCCGCGGCAGTGGCATTCTACTCTCTGCACATTGCCCTCCAAGCTATCCGTAATGTACAGAGTCTTGTGTTCAGGCCCACCGAAGCAACAATTGGTCAGGTTGATGCCCTCCGTCCCACTCGCAATCCGAGCCTTGGGGATGCCGTTTGCGTCCACCACAAAGACGGATCCCAGACTCGGGTGGCAAGTGAACAAGTTGCCCTCCTCGTCCAAGGCCAACCCGTCGGGCCCAGCGCTGCCGAAAGACTGGAAGAAGTCACCTTCTTTTGTCGTCGTGCTATTCGCATGAAGTGGCAGACGCCAGACCTGATTCGACCTCGTCATGGCCACAACCAAGGAAGTTCCCGTCCAGAGATAGGACGGGGCCGTTGGGTGAGATGCCGTTGTCGACGAGGGTGTCAAGCCTTCCGTCGGGTGAAAGCCGGTACACCTTGCCTGTTTGGTCGGTCATGCCAGTCTGTCCCTGGTCCGTAAAGTATAGGTTTTCCTTGGAATCCACGACTAGATCGTTTGGGCTCTTGAAGCGCTCGAGGTTCTTCCGCGTGAGATGCGGCTTTATCTCTCTTGTCGCTGGATCGAATGAGAGGATGCCCTTAGTGAAGTCATGTCAGCTCTGTCCAAATACGTATGGGAACGGCTTGGCGTGACAAATACCTGCTTATAGTCGGCCACGAGAAGCTTTCCGTCTGCTACGCCGACTAGGCCATTCGGTTCACCATCCCATTTGCACATGACAGTGACATTCTTGTCCGTGTCGATGCGTAGGATTCTCCCGTAAGGAATATCAACCACGTACAAGTTCCCATTCGAATCTGCCACAGGTCCTTCGAGGAAAATATGCTGGAATTTGCGAGCAAAGCCACCCCGCCACTCGGACTCTTGGTCAACGCATCGTATAGTGTCCGGTATTCGCAAATACAGTTCGGCCCTAATGACAGGAGGCACAGGGTAGAAATTCATGATGCCTAAGAGCTCTGACTGGATTACCCCCAGCACTGTTCTTTTACCTTATGTATAATATTAAGCATACTTATCGTTGTTTAATAGTCTATTATAGCGGCCCGGTGCCGTCCTGCCTTTAATAGGAGTCCCAGCAATCCCCACGATACGGGAAGCTAATGTTTACCTTGGGCAATGAAACAAAAAAGATCGGACGAAGTAGCGTTGCGGAGTCCCCGCCTTTCGATCGGACTTTGCCCGACTTGCATCGTAATACTCGAATCCACCTACATAAGGGGAGGTATGCATATAGATATCTACATGGGTTCTCCACAGAGACAACTCGGGCGGGGTCCGACTGCTGAGCATCATTCCGGATCAAACTGGATACTTGCGTTATCAGCAGGTGATACTCCAAGACATCCTCTTACGCTGTTGTCGCAGCTCTCGTTTCGCTTCATGTTGCTGGCCAGCAACATGTCTAAGCGGCTCACAAGCTCAGGATGCCGGAGGAAAGCAGTAAACACGCCCTCCTGCCCGCATGCCAGCGTTGCAAGCTGCGAAAGATCAAGTGCGACCGCCAGGCCCCTAAATGCTCTGGCTGCACCAAGTCTAAGGCTGCCTGCATCATTATTGACCCCGTGACCTCGGAGCGGTACCCCCGGGAATTCATCCATCGGCTCGAGGTGCGTGCGCAAGAACTGCAGGCCAAGGTCGCTGCCGCTGCCGCTACCACGGTGGCAACGCCGACATCCGAAGGTAGCGATACGGGAGGGGGCTTCGGGGACTCCAATACCGAAGAGCCGGACCCGATCGCCGCCGACGAGCGGACGCCGAGCAACCAGGCTTTGGACTCTCCCGCTGCGTCTCGCGGCTTCGTTGGCGATGGAAGTGGTTTGAGGTAAAAGAAAGAGTCTACGATATGGATGCAGTGATCTAGTACTTGCCTTCTTCAGCTTCTTGCGCTTTATCTTCCAGGATTCACGATGGCGCGTCTATGAGCCCCAGATAATGCAGCTCCTGGCTGAGAGACCCCAGAGACCGGAACTGACGATCTCCCGGAACCCCCAACCAACGCTGGGTGAGGCTACCGCACTCCTGGATAACTAAAAAGTTACTTATACTATGTTTCGTCGTTAGTGAGAGTTCGGATAGATCTAGTGTTCGGCGAAACCAAGCTTCGCGCGGTTTCATATTCACCATACTTTCCTCCTTCGCCAAGATGTGTTGGCCATCTTCAACCGCATCTACAGCGGGACACCTCCGCAGCCGCCGTCAGCCCAAGATTACTTCCGACTGTTTATGGTCTTTTCCATCAGCGCTGTTACACGCTATCGTAGGGTAAATATTCCTTCTTGCACTTGCAGGTTTGCCCCAGGCTGCTCCCGAAGTAAGCATGGGACGACTTAGTGTTCATCCAGGTTTCACTGGGCGCGGGTTCAGGATGCTTTCACCATTTTGTCATTGGCTAACAACTACACAGGGAGATAGCTCGGAGCATCCTTACGGGTACTACCCGGCTGCTCAGGAGTACGTCGGCAATATCCCGTTCATTGGCAGTGCGGACGCCATCCAGAACCTGCTTTTGGTATGTCGCTTCGGCATGTACCACCCCATCGGCACATCACTTTGGGAGATCTCCCAGTTTTGTATGCGGCAGTGCATTGAGAAGAATCTCCATGCCCGGCAAAATTTCCACCACGTTCTGCATGTGACGGATGTCATCCGGGGTCCGGCGATGCAGGGCGCCAATCTTGACGTGGACTCTGCCCGCGGCCAAGAGACCCAAGAATGCCTCGAACTCGGGAGACGACACGTCTTCGGGCGTCGCGCTACCGTTGTGGTCCGCAATGATCCGCACATCGCGCAGCTCTTCGTCGTGGAGCAGGTAGTCGGCCATGGCCGCCCACATGCGCAGCGAGAGCTGGGCCGAGAGGCTCCAGCCGTAGCGCGCGACGCCCTCGAGCCGCGAGGCCCGCCGGAGCTGCCCCCGCACCCACGTCGCGTTGTCGCCGTTGCCGCCGTAGGAGCCGTGGATGCGGATCGACCGGACGCCGGCCGCGTGGAAGCGGGCAAAGTCGCCCGGCCCCAACTAGCGCTCGCTCGGGCTCCCGGTCCGCGAAGATAGTGCCCCGGAAGAGCTTCTCGGGATACCTCGCGCGGCCCTCCTCGAGATTGTCGATGAGATTCCCCTGGCCGTCTTCGATGCTGGCCTGGACCATCATGATCCGGTCCGCGTAGGTGCTCTCGACCAGCGCGCTCAGTGGAGCGGCCTCTGGTATGTAGGAACGGCTCGGCTTGAAAGGGTGCTTGACTGGGTTGAAGCAGTGAACGTGGGAATCCCACGAGTGCGGTGGGGTGATCCTCACAGCCATCCTCACGGCAACAGTATTATCCTCTGCATGGTGTGTTGAGATGGGTGTGGCAGTTGATGAACTGTGCGATATCATATATATCACAATGAGACAGGCGTAGTGGAATATAGTTGGTGAGTACATCGTGATTTCATATCAGCAGCAAAACCGACTGTGATAGATCAGTATGGCTCTTGGGAAAGCATAAGCGGCGATGATTCATGATTTGATGACAGTCTTGCCATTATCCATGCGCAGGGGGCTTGGGTCTCCCCCACACCAGCATGTAAACCAGCTCGTGGAAACCTCTGGGGTGTGGAGTATTTGGAGAGAAACAACTAGGCGGGGAGAGTCCGATGGCTCTCCAACATGTTGCCTCGGTATTCTTGGATCTAGATGAAATCAGCTTCGGTGCCGATCTACTGGGTCAGAACGACATTCGTGGCCACTAACAGGATATAGATTCCCGGAGGCTCTCCGAAGCCGCTTCCCGGGATATCGGAAGAAGTTACTCGCCCTCAAACAAGTACTTGCATTTAACTTGGGCAATCTCATGTTGGGATTCACTGATATTCAGCTATTATATCGAACTTTCCGGCTTTGTTGTTTATCCTAACGACGCACTGCTGTCAAGCACCTATTTTTCTGAGATGGTTCATAATGGCACCCATGATAGATGACTATGAAAAAGGGGCTGTCCCTAGTAACGATAAGCCGACAGTATACCTTATCGACACTTTCCACCCCAAGGCTGTTGAGCATGCGAGATCATTATTCAATGTGATTCTGAACACAGATAAGGAATTAACCGGCTGGCAGCAAAAGGTCAAAGCCATTATGATACGGAGTTCCTACATGAGAGCAGATGATATCGCCAAGTGCCCAAACCTGATAGCCATTGGCAAGCACGGGGTCGGCATCGATAAGATCGACAAGGAAGCTTGTGATGCCCGCGGAATCAAAATCCTCAATGCGCCAGGCGCCAACGCTCAAGCCGTAGCCGAGATAGTCGTCGCCCTCGCCATGGCGGTCGTGCGCAACATCCCCTCGATTTACGCGCGGCAGCTGAGCCAGCCGGTGCCCAAGGAGACGTGCAAGGGGCAGACTCTGTACGGCAAGACGGTCGGCATCATCGGCATGGGCCACATCGGGCGCAAGGTGGCGCAGATGCTGCAGGGCGGCTTCGCGGCCCAGATCGTCGCCTACGACCCGTACCTGCCGGCCGGCGTATCGGGGCCTGCTGGCGGGCGCGGACGTGCTGACGCTGCACGTGCCCCTGACGGACGAGACGCGCAGCATGATCGCGTACGCCGAGCTGCGCGGCATGGAGCGCACCGCCATCGTCGTCAACGGGGCGCGCGGCGGCATCGTCGACGAGGCCGACCGCCGAGCGCTACGGCGCGCTGTGGAAGCTGCCCAACATCGTCAGCACACCGCATATCGGCGCGGCCACTGGCGATGCGCAGCTCATGTCGGCGTTGGGCGCGGTGAACAACATGTACAATTACCTGAAGAGTCTAGAGAAGTAAAATGTGTATATACTTAATTATTCTTTCAAAACAATGTGTAGTCAGTCATCAATGCCCATCAGTCAACGCGTATAATGACAAACTTGGTTCTGAAGTTGGGTGTCTTGAAACCAGAAATCATATAAGCCATTGCATATTGCCGCGGTCATTTCTGATAGATGTCGACATATTCTATGTGAATGTTCATATCACTCAGATAATCTGGAAGAAGGACGTACTTTTAGTAATATTGCACAACATACCTATTGAGTCTAATCCAACCAATTACTTGCTGTGCTGTTTTCCGGTCCACCTCAACTCAGGAGCCCAACCCACCCCCGGAAGAATACTTTGCCAATAAGATGCATTCTGCATGACTGCCGCATCTTCCTGCGACCGGACGACATGCAGCATGACAAGGAGGAGCTTCGGGCATTGGTCGATTCTTATCCCATGACCGCACTAAGGGCTTTCCATGGGCCATTCTCCGCATCATCACTGTCCAAGCGGAGAACTTAGTCGGGGTTCTACTACCAAGAAACGGCTATGTGCGGAGGTAATCAAGGGCGATATTGCTTGTTCGATGAAGAGGTCGTGGCCCCTGGTGCCAAGAAGTGCTTGGGTATGCTTGGTAGTAGATATATCCTTCCGTCATTCGTTTCTTGATATCCCTCGACCAGAAGAGATTCACCGTTCAAGAATAAATGTTCTTCTTCTGTGATTGGTTGTCTTGCCTACTATGTCAATGCAGGCCCACGACCTGTCTGACGACCTAGACGTCAAGATCGATGCCTGTATGTCCGGGCCATTGGATTTACTGCAATCGACGCGGACAAGCGACAGAAGCGATCACCGCATACGGCCATCTCTGGGGCCGTGGCTAAGGCAGCGGCAGTGTGCATCGTAGTACTGGGCGAGCAGAAGTGGGCTCGATATGCGCTGCCAATCTTGCTTTCTGTGCCGGCACGTTCGGGATCCTCTCCATGTCGTACACGTGGCTGCCCTCGACCATTTCTCAGCCGCGGGTGAAGCACACCGCAGCCATTGGAATCGCCAGTACATATGTACGCCAACGTCGCCTCGCGCTTCACCGACTGCTTCTGGCTGGACAAGTACGAGCCCTACTTCCTCGAGCCGTGGGCTTGTCTCCTGGCTTTCCAGGCTCTTGGCATAAATTGCATCCTGACGCTACAGTAAGTACCCCATGGAGCGGCTCACTTTGTGAGGCTGGCCACCCATGTTAATTGGAGCGATGCGGCGGCCATGTGCCGCCTCACGGAGGAGGAGCAGGGCTGTTGCTTAGGTACCTAAGGTTTGGCCCGCAAGCTGAGTTCTAAGGCTCATTAGAAAGCCCATGATGCAGTCAAAAGAAACATCTTTAGTTTCTCTGTTGTAAGCAAAAGTCGAAGTTGATGAGATGGCTTAGCTGTACGCCCTGAAATCGCATTGGATTGATGCTCACTAACGTCACCAGAGTCAACAAACCCCGCCTGTTGCATAGGTAATTACCTGATACCCTTAAAGTATTGTAGAATGACAACTGACATGCCACAGTCGGGTGCCACGAACTCCTCGTTGCTTCTTCTCGTGGCCCGGGGTGAGACAAGGCCTCAAAATGACTCATCTGATGCCCACAGTTTCCCCAGATTTCGAACTCAATCCCGCTGGCGACTCAGATATGATGCTTGCGGCTGAGGACATGCAGACCACTCATCATAACTCTCGCCGCCGGGCCAAAGCTGATGTGAGGCACTACCCATGAGTTGTGTTTCCCTACACTTGAATGACATTGTCTCCCTGCTGAATCAAGGAGCATATGCACAGTTATGTTAAGTACTACTAATGTGGTTGAAAGGCCGGCCCAGTTAACTGAACAGCCAGACAGCATGAACGACAGCTGGACTGTCAGCGGCTACTTAACCATTAGCGCTATTCGACTCAACTAAACGTAACCTTGTTAGGCTCAGATGGTGGAGCTCACCCCAGAATGTGAACCCTTGACGTTCATTATCCAACATTGAATGAATGTATTGATTGTACATATATGTCGTCGTCGCTGGCTTACATACATTGATGAGCATAAGGATACTGCTATCAGGGCATCCTTATCATTGTTGAGTGGAACTAGCAGATATCGGGTATGGTACTGAGTCTGAGCATACTTGGCTTGCTAACGGACTAAAAGAGGACGATGCAATGAATGTTGTAAAGATGAATTATGATGTCAATTTACGTAGGTATGAATAGGGAATACTCATCCCTAAGCTACTTGAATCTAGAGAATTGAGTGATAGGGCTCGAGCCTCTAGAACTGGTCACCGGTCGCCGGTCAACCCGATGATGATCAACCGGCTGGGTGCGGGGCATCCATCATAAGTAAAAGCTGCTTGAAGCTAATTGAATAATCGGCCATTGAAATGTTCCACGCACGGCCCTTGCGCCTGCAGAGCTGCTGGCTCGGTCAAACCGCGCCTAAGGAAAGAGTGACCGGTATGTCAGCGGCCCGCCGTGCAGAGAGAGAAAGAGAGAAGCATCAGAGCCCAGAGCCCATCAGCTCAACACCGAGCAACAATCGGCGACTGAATCTTTACGGCATCCGGCAAAGAACTGCCATTTGCAGGTATTTCTTTCCAGCATCGCCGATGCTGTGCCATGTGCATCGATATTCTTCATTGCAGTAATATGCATTATGTCCGCCGTCGCACATAATGGGAGGGGATTAGACCACCAACAGCATCAGCTACATCATCCACCACCAGCCACTTCGTTGGACCCTCAATCTTCTCCATCACAGCACAACCGACGCGTCTCTAACCAGGGCGCTTCTGTATCCCGAGTAGCACGCTTTGGCCCTACACCAGTGGCCCAGTCCGCAAGCCAAAGCAACTCCGCCACCATGCCATCGCATCCTGGGTCGAGCAGCAGCAGCGCATTTGCGCAATACCACCAGCAGCCGCCGCCGTCGCGGGCGTCCGATATAGTGAATGGGCACACCAATGGTAATGGCGTCTATGACGATGGCATAGATCAGGATGGCGATCGCCGACCTTCCAGTGCCCCTGGAAACAAACCCCAGGTTTCAATCGCTACAGCGTTTGACGACTCCGACCGCGAACAGCCGAGGCGCCGGCCGAAACCTCCCCTGTTGCGTTCCAAGAGCGAGCACTTCCCTAGGCACGAAGAGGCAGATCTGTCAGATGACGAGGTGTACGAATGGAGCGCGCGCCATGGCTTCGAGGACCATTATCAGTCGGAGGATATCATCTCTCAGCTGGCCAATGTGAGTTGTTGTTCACCTTCACCTCTACTGGTCAACCCCGGCGCCACCGTGTTCGACGGTGATGTTTTAATCGAAGGAGGATATGGACACCTTCAGGTGTTTGTAATTCTCTTTCACTTGGGAGTTTCGTGGTTCGACTTCACCGTCTTGTGAGGCGGGAGTGTGGGCTTGGGTTTGCGCCTTGCTTGAGCTGGCTTGGGTTTTGTCCACGCAACGCTCATCACCTTCTACTACTTGGGAACACGCGGTTGCACGAATTGGAACTGTATATGCTGATTTTATTTTTTGACAGAACTGGTACATGTACTACACCGACAAACGTCACGAAACCACTGGCCATCCCAAGTCACCAGGCTACACCATCGACGATTGGCGCATGCGAGATCGACTGAAGACTGTATCCGCGGCCCTTGCAGTCTGCCTTAATATCGGGGTTGAGCCACCCGACCAGTTAAGGACGAACCCTGGCGCGAAGCTAGAGGCATGGACGGATCCGTACGGCCAGAAGGCGCTCGAGAACATTGGCAAGGCTCTCCAGAACCAGTACGAAAATATTTCTGTCCGTACGAGATACAAACAATACCTGGATCCTTCGGTGGAAGAGACAAAAAAGTTTTGCATCTCATTGAGGAGGAACGCCAAGGATGAGCGAGTCCTTCTGCACTACAACGGACATGGCGTCCCAAAACCAACCAGCTCTGGAGAGATCTGGGTGTTTAATAAGAACTATACCCAGTACATCCCTGTGTCTCTCTACGACCTACAGCATTGGCTCCAAGCCCCGACCATCTTTGTATGGGATTGCTCTGAGGCTGGCAACATATTAACTAATTATCATCGTTTCGTTGAGAAACACGAAGAAGAGGAAGAAACGGCGGCCGCTGCTGATCCAAGCTACGAGAAGGTCAAGTTCCGCTCGTATCTGCATCTGGCGGCTTGTGCTGCCAAAGAGAACTTGCCGACGAATCCTAAACTACCTGCCGACCTATTCACAGCCTGCTTAACTACACCCATAGAAATGGCTTTATGGTACTTTGTTCTGCAAAACCCGTTGAAGACGAATCTCACTCCAGAAAGAGCCAAGAAGTTGCCTGGCCGTCTTCAAGAGAGACGGACACCGCTTGGCGAGCTCAACTGGATATTCACTGCCATTACCGACACAATAGCTTGGACTTCGTTACCCCGGCACTTGTTCCGCAAGTTCTTCAGGCAAGACCTAATGGTGGCGGCATTATTTCGCAATTTCATCCTAGCACAGCGTATTATGATGGTTTACGGGTGCCACCCCCAGTCATATCCCGAATTGCCCGATACACATCAGCATCCTCTCTGGGAGAGCTGGGATCTCGCCGTCGATCTCGCATTGGCTCAACTGCCGATGCTTGAACGAAAAGAGCACGAAGGGATCGAGTTTGAATACCAGAGCTCGACCTTTTTCACTGAACAGCTCACTGCTTTCGAAGTATATATTGCTAGGGGCAATGCAAACGCACAAAACCCGCCGGAGCAACTGCCCGTGGTGCTCCAAGTGCTTCTGAGCCAACAACATCGTGTTAGAGCTCTTATCTTATTAAGCAGATTTCTGGACCTAGGCCCTTGGGCTGTTCAGCTTGCACTTAGCATCGGGATCTTCCCGTATGTGCTTAAGTTGCTTCAGTCAGCCGCAAATGAGTTGAAACCCGTCATGGTTTACATCTGGACCCGGATACTGGCTGTTGATATTTCGTGTCAACCTGACCTCATCAAAGATAGTGGCTACGGCTACTTCTCTGCGATCATGAGGCCGTCGGAAGGCCTTGTCGTTGCCAACGATGAGCACAAGGCGATGTGTGCCTTCATCTTGGCGATGCTCTGCAAGGGATACAGGCCGGGACAAGTGGTTTGCAATCAGAGTAATAATTCTGAAAAGCCTGAGATCATGTCGTCGTGTTTGGCGCACCTCGGAAACGAAGAAAACCCACTTCTGAGGCAATGGGCTTGCCTCTGCGTCAGTCAATTATGGCAAGACTTCCCTGAGGCGAAGTGGAGGGGCATCAGAGAGAACGCCCCCCTAAAATTGTCGACCTTAATCAAAGACCCTTGTTGTGAGGTCCGAGCCTCTGTCGTTCACGCCTTAACAACTTTTTTGGGCATTCCTGACTTGACCGACGAGGTTGCGCGCATTGAGGAGTCCATTGCTTGGACCCTGCTGGATATGGCCAATGATGGAAGTCCATTGGTCCGCAAAGAGTTGGTAGTATTTCTTTCCCACTTTGTACCACGGTATGACAGCAAGTTCATTGTTGCTGCCTACGAGCAACTGATGGAAGAGAAAGAATATCTCGCTCATCCACCTCAGAACGAAGGTATGGACTACAAGCTGGGTCTTCACTACGCAAGACAGGAGAACCGCAATGCGGACGGCACCATCAAACCAACAGTGCAAGGATTCTCACACAATACCGTTTTCGCAGCCTGCTGGAAGCACGTCTTGATACTGGCCGTGGATCCTCACCCAGAGGTTCAACGGGATGCCACTATCATTGTAGACTACGTCCACCAGGCCTTACTTGACTCTCCTGTCAGTGTTCATGCCAAGAACCTAATGGACGACATACAAAGGCGGATGCGGAAGACAAGAAGCCAAGGCCACAGAAAGCAGGCGTCCACCTCAAGGAATAGTTTGATGCATACAAACCCTTCAGACATTACATCCTCGGAGCCTTCGCCTGGTCTTTTAAAGCGTACAGCAAGTCTTCTGTTCTCGGGCATTTGGGGCGGCGAGGATAGGCCTAATCCGCCTACACCTCTGGCGTCTCCTGGTCTGGTCCGCAGTGGTTCTCAGAAGTTTCGTAGTGCTGCCGAGTGGATAGCGCCCCAGGAGCAGAATGACCCTTCTACGATAGCGAGCCACTACCATGTGACCGAAGAGCCTGTTTCTGGTGGGTTCGAAGAGCGCAGCGTGAAAGAGCTGCCAACTTTGCCATTGAAGAGCACACTGTTGGACTGGTCTATTGAGTACTTCCGCGAACCGCAGATGAAGCCAACCGAGGCAGAAGAACCTGGTAGTACGGAATACAACGAGCGCCTCTGGAGAAGATCTCGCAACGAGAATATTCTCCGAGAAACTCAACCGCAGAAACACTATGCTGGCACTCACAAGTGGAACAACCAGCTCGCCATCATGAACAATGGCGCCCAGCCAGCAAAGATGACTTTCCACCAGTTCGAAGATCACCTCGCCGTCGCTGATGATGGTAATACCGTCAACGTTTGGGACTGGAAGAAACAGCACCGAATTGGCCGCTTTTCCAATGGAAACCCGGAAGGTTCCAAGATCAGCGACATGAAGTTCATCAATGAAGATGACACGGCATTCTTGATGACCGGTTCTTCAGATGGTGTCATACGTATCTACCGTCATTATGACTCTGAGAAAACGGAGCTTGCGGCTTCCTGGAGAGCTCTCACGCACATGGTCCCCAGCAACGTTAATTCGGGCATGGTATTCGACTGGCAACAAGTCACTGGCAAGGTACTCGTGGCTGGCGATGTCCGTGTCATCCGCGTATGGGCGGCGGCATATGAGACCTGCATTGCGGACATCCCAGCACGATCGGGCTCATGCGTCACATCCATCACTTCGGACCAGATGACGGGCAACGTTTTTGTCGCTGGGTTTGGCGACGGTGCTGTACGAGTCTTCGACACGCGACTGAAGTCGCAGGAGTCGATGGTCAAAAAGTGGAAAGACGACTCTGACAGGCAGTGGATCAAGAGTGTCCACATGCAGCGTGGTGGCCAGCGTGAGCTGGTTTCTGCCAGTCGCAATGGCAAGGTCAAGTTATGGGATATTCGGATGGACTCGCCTCTCAAAGTTATGCAAACCACAAGGGATACTCTCCGCACGGCAAGCACCCACGAGCACCTGCCTGTGTTTTCTGTGTAAGTTGACGATTCCCTCCACGACTCCCGATGTCCTCATACTAATCATTCTTGTAGTGGTACTTCTGCACATTGCGTTAAAGTTTTTAACTTTGATGGCAACGAACTGTCTCGCATGGAGCCTTATTCCAGCTTCTTGCAACAGAGTCGTGGCGCACCAATCTCTACCACTGCGTTCCATCCGCATCGCATGATCCTGGGTTGCGCCGCACGGGGCGACCACCACATCAACTTGTTCACGTGCGCCCAGGAGACGCCTCAGGCGTATCTCAACTCACTTTGAGAGCACTTGATTCATAAGCGACCATCCATCCGAACCCGAATTCGGACATATATTAAACTCTGGCTGCTGGCGCTATTTCGTCGTTGAGAGCAAGCGTTAGACTCCCAAGGACCCCCACACTACATGTAGTCCCGGCGTTTGAGCATTTCCCGGGGTGGTTTGTTGACACGAGGGGCGTATTGACGTGTGTATATTGATCCGTCCGGAGTTCAGGATCTGTTTGTTCGTGTATTTGGTTGATAGTTTCGACCACAGCGGGTCCGTTGCCTCCAGGGTGGGCCGTCATCTTCTTTTGGTGTTCTTTACGGAGGCTTTCGGTTTTGCATCCCGAGTATAAACCCGAGGTTTCTAGAGCTGAAGACAAGAAAGCCACATACCAGCGTAATATCGATAATGAGAACAGAATTCTAATAAGCGTTCATGAAACACACTTTGCTGTTCATCTTTGACACCCCGAGCTAGTTAGCGAAACGGGTTGATATGCATGCTAATTCTTTTCCTTCCCTTGACAGCAGCACAGGATGACCTTCCGAACCGCCTTTTCTATATATGGTCTTGCTGCATGCAGCTGGTCCAACGGAGATCCATGCCGAAATCGCCCCTCCGGATGAATATGGTCTTCTCATTGCCCACAGAAGAGGGTTCAGAGTCGCCTTGGGTAGGTACTGACTCGTCACTCCCATTGCAGTACTGTCTAGTCTCATGGGTTGTGAAGATATCCCCTTGAGCGCTAAATACAACAAAAGAAGTGGGCCAGAATCTGTGTGGATTAATTGGTCGCACAGCTCAGTGCCAGCTGCTTACAGCTTCTTTTGATCACGTCTATACCACCCACGAATACCCTTTACCGTATTTTACGTTCTATCATCTACACCCGGCATGCCGGTTCGAACAGTGGTAAAATTAATTTCGTACGTGTACCGGAAATGCTTCAAAATGAGGTTGAATATGATAGCGGAGAGTAGATAAAGTCCCACTAGAAAGAGGATGCACGCTGTGTGATTGGTTCAAAAATTGTACTCCACTCTTTTTGTTGTATATGGCGCTCAAGGGGATAATATCAGATTCGCAAACTCTCCCCCCTTCCACAGTTTCTATTACTCGAATGGGCTTCCTTTTCCCCCTTCTATCAAGGTGAGTGTCTTGACTTTAGCACGGTATTCCATGAGTCTATCAGCCAGATGACTTTGCTCTAAGGAGGCCAGGTAGCACAAACTTCCTATTTCACTCATGTGTGCGCATGTGCAATTGAGCGAATAGAAGTACAAAAATGACCCCCAGACGTTGAGAAACTTGGATTACGTTCTATTGATACGGTGCAGTTACTGTTGAACTACTACCTAGCCATAATACTAGGGCTGGGTATAATACAGACCATCCAGAAAATGGTGTCGTATTAAGGTTGCTCATTAGCTTAAGGCTAAAGAGCCGAGGCTTGATATATATTAACATGCAGGATTAGCTAAATAATCTCAAAGTTATTCAAAAAATACCAGTAATCGTTAATAGGGTCCGAATACAAAACACCCGAGTGTCGAGGGCACCGGGGAGTACCACGTAAAATGAAAAATGGTAACCTGGTGGGTTGGGACTGGATCTAGGAAGGGCCTCCGGCCCAAGAATATAGAGAAGCTGGATGAATAACACAATTTAAACGAGACAAGTGATAAGTCTAGGAATAGAAACGCATCTCATATACTGATCTATCTAGATAGTCACTCCAATGTCTGGTTGATGCTCTTAGGCCTCAGGGGCGTCTTATCTTCCATCCCTTTAGGTTATACATTGGTTCACAAACGTCTAGAATGCTTTGGGCACTATATGTAAGATGGCATTGCATTGGATGCTCTTTCCGCCAAGTGTCAAAAGGGGAAGAACCGACGTACTTGAAGAGTCGCATAATCACTTCTCGCCTCCAACCCCAAAAGTTAGAAAGCTACTTGCAACCCAGCCGTTTGCTGGACTGTATGCATCCATAGTCGTAGTCCCGTGGAGTACTTCGTATCTGGCCATGTCGCCAGTTGACTCTGTTTGGTTGGTCATCATCTGCGCGATCTTCTGCCCGACTGCGCTGCCCTCGAACCAGGCACCTATTCGTCCTCAATATTAGTACTATGCTCGCAAGGGCAATTGAGGGCGTTTCTCTGCAGGGAGAAGCACGTAAACGCCACCATAAGCACAGAAGCAGGCAAATAGGGGAACAGGAGGAAAGCAGCCTCCAAATTCGCTTACCATGCAAGAAGCCATAATATTGCGCCGACATAGCCTCACCGGCAAAATATAGTCTGTCGACATTGGCACGCAGGTTCTGATGTTTTTCCAGTGTCACGCCCACTGGCCAGTTGGAATACGAGCCAAAAGACATCCTTGGGGATTCAATGTTAGCATTGTAACCATCCATGCTTGGAAAGCCAAGGGTCGACCTACTCTTCAGTACTCCACCGTGGATAGTAGAAGGCCACCGGTTCTGGCACAACTTTATCTGGGAACATTGCTCGCAATACCTCGAGACCTTCGTTCTTTGTCCTCTCGTCTGATTGCTGTTCTACCCTGTAGGCTTCATTCTCGACGACCGTGACAAAAATGATGTTGGAGCCCTCTAAGAATCCTGGCCCGGTAAGAGACTGCCATACTGGATAGTAACCCCGGACCTTTGGGTCGGCATATAGGAAGTATTGTGTATTTGGATCCCAGAAGGTCTCATTGAACTGGTAGAAGATCTTCGTATAGGTACCCATCTGGAACTGATCGATGGCCTCACGCTTCCAGCGAGGCAAAGGAGGATCGAAAGTAACTGCCTCATTCTGTAGCACTCCAACAGAGAAGGTCGAAATGGCATAATCTGCTTGTATGCAGCCGTCCCGGGTTTTGACCATCACTCCCTGGGCTGAATAACTCAAAGACTCGACAGTAGTGTTGAGCAGAAGACGCGTGTCGTTTGCGCCTAGAAACGTCTGGCTCTCGCCGATGACGAAAGCGTTATAGCCTCTTTGATCCCACACATAATTGTTCTCTTCGGAGAACTGGTAGAATGTCAGGTTGTATCCCGTAATCCTGAAAGTTTTCGTTAGCTGAGACTAGGACAGATCATGGACAAACTGGCAACCTACCCATAGAGGAGACCACTGTCTTCAGGGATCTGTGCAGTTTCCAAATCCCATGCCCACCACTCGGCTGCCTGCATTTTCATGTCTTTCTTCGGTTTCCAGCCCGCTGTGCTTAACCCAGCTCGCATACTCGTATCTTGCAGGTTGTCCGTGAGGAGATACCCCGCGTCCTGCTCTACAACGGCGTAGGCCTTCTCGTAGGCGTCAAGCACCTTAGTGTAGTCATTGTAGCCGCTCTCATCATAAGTGAGGAGAGAGCTTTCATTGGAAAATGTGTTGTTGAGTCCGTATCTCTTGGCCAAAGTCCAGATTGGGTTCTCGGGTCCTCCTTTGGATTCAAGACCCTGAACCCAGTTGGCACCGAGTTCCACCGTATATGGCGCTTTGGTCTCGGGATTGACGCCGAACGGCATGTGGCGGACACGACCTCCGATGTAGTCATTTCTCTCAACAATGAGGAAATCCGTCACAGAGGCATTGGACAATACTTGCGCCGCTGTAATGCCAGCGACTCCCGCACCCAGGATGGCCACTTTGGTCTTTTGGCATTCGTTCTCACGGGGGATGGCAGCACATCCTGCCGGTTGGAAGAGATGAACCAGGGAGCAAAGAGCTGCGACATGGACGGCCCAACGCATCTTGACGAGGTTGCAAGGCGGTGATGGACAGAAAGGTGGCAATGCGATGGCAGATCAAATCTAATTCAGAAGTGAACAGCAGACAGGAATCACAACGGTCTCTTGTCTATTTGTAACCAGACCTCTCGAGCGACTACACGAGATGGGAGGAATGGAGGGTCAGAGTCTACCTAGGTATGTTTATCATCATCCATCTTGGACCTCCTCGAGTCGGCGGATCGACCTTTCCAGATGCCAAGGTTGCATTGCGTCGTAGCTTCCGTCTGTGTGATTGATATTGCGTACTCGGTGACTTATTGGAGAAGTTGCAGCTGCAGCCTGCAGGTGCAGGCGCAGTTCACTACCTGCCTGGGGAGATGGGATGATCATTTGAGGTTGCACTGGCTGAGATAAGATTGTGACGGCCAATCAGTTGGTTGGACTCACGTTACAGCTCATGGAAATGATAGCACGGTCAAAACTGCAGTATTTTGGATGTCTTGTCGTCCGACGTGCTTGTTTCCGTAGAGAAATCAATTCTAATCTAGGTCACACAAAGCCAAAGATTCATTGCCTTAGAAGATCGTAGTGGCATTCCGAGATCGCTCCAATGCGTCGAGTAAGGTAAAGTTACGTTGTAGTAGCAGATCGATAAGAAGATTCATAGCTCTGGACCTCTGGAGATTGACAAGATTGACAAGGGTGCAGATAAGAGAGATAAGCAGGGACCTTCTTCGATAAGCGCCCCAAGAGATCATGTGCACCCCATCTACGGAGTATTCGGTAAGGGTAGATATATATGGCATATAAGCATGGCCTACCCCGTATACGTCATAGCATGGTCAGGCGCGCCCCGTTCTTTGAGTTGTCTTAGCTCGGAGCTTGTGACACACTTGTGCCTGGGCGTCTCGACTGCCATGACTCCTTCCTTCCACCCAAGTCGCGCTGTTGACGGTGTGAGGAAGAAGAACCTAATTCCATCACAAAATGGTAAGAGCTTTTTGAGTTTGTTGGAAGCATGTTTCCTAGGCACTATTCTCTCCCTGTTTGAAGTGGTCGACGATGCCGTAAACAGACTGGCGCGACGTGAACGGAGTTGCTAACCTAACCCCTTGTGTCACAGGCTTCAGCAACGACTCCTCTTCTGGCGGACGACCGCCGTAACTCGACTGCCGACTCCGAAGACGATGCATTACGTGGCCGAGCTTCATCGAACCGATCAGGCCCAGCATGGGTCTTCCGACTCCGCGAGGTCCTGCTCTTCACGTGGGCTCTCCTGGCGACAGCTGGCTTGCTCATCATGGCCGTCTGGATGTCCCATAAATCCCAGACCGATATCTCGAAGCCAACCGGCAAGCGCAACTTGGTCTTCATGGTGTCTGACGGTATGGGGCCTGCGTCTTTGTCTATGACCAGATCGTTCCGGCAATACACACAAGGCTTGGAATACGGCAACACCTTGACTCTAGACAAGCACTTCTGGGGAAGCAGTCGGACGCGGAGCTCAAGCTCCCTGATCACAGATAGCGCGGCTGGTGCGACAGCATTCAGCTGTGCAAAGAAAAGCTACAACGGGGCCATCTCCATGTTGCCCGACCACACCCCATGCGGCACTGTTCTGGAAGCTGCCAAGAGGGCCGGTTACATGACCGGCCTTGTCGTCACCACCGATATCACGGACGCTACTCCTGCATGTTTCAGCAGCCATGTTGATGTACGCTCGCAGAACGACGAGATCGCCTTGCAACAGGTTGGAGATGGGGCGCTCGAGAGAGTCGTGGACCTTATGTTTGGTGGCGGACGATGCCATTTCTTACCCAACACCACCCATGGTAGCTGCAGAGCCGATGACGTTGACGTTATCAGCATCGCGAAAGAGAAGTACGGCTGGACCTACACCGACAACCGCGCTGGCTTCGATGATCTCTGGGAAGGGCGTCTCGAAGTCCCTCTACCCATGCTGGGACTGTTTGCTTCTACCGACGTACCATTTGAGCTTGACCGCCGTAACATGAGCGATGTTTATCCCAGCCTGAGCGAAATGGCAATGACTGCTTTGAGGGCGCTCGAAAAAGCTACTCAAGATAGCAACCAGGGCTTCTTCCTCATGATAGAGGGGAGCAGGATCGATCACGCTGGCCACTATAATGACCCAGCAGCTCAAGTGCACGAGGTTCTTGAGTACGACAAGACTTTCCAAGCTGTTTTGGACTTCTTGGATGAGACCAAGACGGAGGGCGTGCTGGTCGCGACGAGTGATCACGAGACTGGAGGTTTGTCTGTTGCAAAGCGTATGTCTACCTACCCGGTTTTTCTTTCCTGTATCCAGAAAATAATCGCGACTGACAATTCATTAGAACTCCGGTCTGATTATCCCGAATACTTGTGGTACCCTGGCGTCCTTGCTAATGCCTCATCGTCTTCTGAATACCTTGCCATCAAGCTTCACCAGCATATTGCATCCAGCGCCAAGAATGGGACTTCGAAGAAGGATCTCCAAACATACGTCAATGACGAGCTCGTGAAGGCAGGCTTAGGTGTTCACGATGCTACTGACGCGGAATTGGCGGAGATTGTTAGCAACCCCGAGAAAGCTCAGGATTTGATGGCGAAGATCATCAGCCAACGTGCTGAGATCGGCTGGAGCTCTCATGGCCATTCGGCTGTTGACGTGAACATTTATAGCTCGGGTGGCTCTGGAACAGACGCTATTCGTGGCAATGTTGAGAATACCGAAATTGGCGATTTCCTCCGAAACTACATCAGTGTTGATGTGGAGGGTGTCACAGAAGAACTGAGAAAGAAATACCAGAGGAGGTCAAAGACGGCAGCTTTCTAGCTCACTGCCGCTGTCGAGTCAACAGAGAGGATCGTTGGGCTGCCCATAAAGACTTGGCGATGAGACAAGTGGATGGAAGTTACTGAGTCATTTTCCGGTGTCATTGTTCCGCATATCTGGCAGGTAGCATCATCACGGGCCATTTTCCACGGCATTGTCTGGTTTGGCTTTTCACCCAAGCAACAAACAATGATACCCTTTTTCATAGATGTCTCAAGCAAAACAACAGTACATGTTTTAGGAAGGCAAGCAAATTGTCCGTTGACATATAATATGTCTGCATTCTAGAGAGTACCGATTGCAAACATCGGCCAGATTTTCAGTGTTTGACGGAGGTCTGACGGCACCCGGCGTCTGATGCAGAATTGTGACACTTCGGAGTGGGTCACGTAGCTCCGGCCTGATTGCTGGCCCCCTTTTCAACCACAGCTCCGGATAACATCTTGGTGAGCAAAGCAGGTGCATGACTCCAAATTGCCGGCCCTCTACCCCAAGATTGCTCTATTTGCGGAGCCACAATAACAATCGAACCTTCTTGGCAACAAAGAAGACATAGAGCCTTTGGAATATCGATAAACATCATGGCATCCATGGACAGATACCCACAAACAGATCGAGGAGCTCACTATGTGTCTGGGGTTTCTTGTATATATTTGCGAATGCCTTCTCGTCCCATTGGCATCTGCGTTATGGTTTATTTGAGTGTCCAATCTTGAAAACGTGCCATCATCAAGTCCGCTATCCAGGAAAAGAGAGGGCATACAAGTTTGCTGTGTCCAAACCGGACTCCTATCTCCAGTTGGTCACAGGTTGATTTGTCTCTAGGCAAGCGACACGCTATTCCATATATCGACTAAGAGGCAATTTGGACATCAGCACTACCTTGGAGAAAAGAAGACCTATTGGGCCATAGTCTCTATAATACGCGATGTAGTCATTGCAATTATGGTCGACAGCTTTGCCCAGGTATCCCTATCAGGCATCTTGCCCTCTTGCACAATAACGTCCCCTCGTTTCTGGGCTCTGTACCCATCACTGCAATAATTCAACTAAACACGTACTTGGACCCTTCTTCGGGTAGTCTGTTGAGTTTCCTACTGCCGCACTGGATCATAGTGTCAGTGGCCTTTTGACGCACACGAGAGCTTCCAGCTGTTAAAAGCAGCTTAAGAAGAGCACTGTCACGATAATCTGGCTTTGCCTTGTCGTACCCGCACTTATCTCTCACAAGTCTGTGAACGCTGTATTCTTTTCCTTGCTGCTTCTCTCCTGCACGCAACCATCACAATATTACCATCCTCCCCTCCCCTGGAAGCAAGACGGACACGACAAAAAACAGCAATCCATCAGCTTTCTACCAAAAGCTGTCTTTTGTTATTTTACACACCACTAGCAAACAAAGCAGCCGGACCGCTTCGCCCTCGCACCGATTCCATCTCGCCCCTCGTCAATATGTGCTTCTACGTCCTCCAGGTCACAATGTGCGGCCACCGGGAGCATCAGTTGTTCGCCGGTCCAAGCTGTGAGAAGTTCCTGGATGAGCTCCGCCAGATTCACCAGCCATCGGCATGGAAGAGCGGCTATGACCCCAACGCGGAGAAACTTCTACCTTTCAGTTGGCCATACAGCTGCGAGCCGAACGAGTTCAACACGGTGAACTGCTTCGTCTGGTGCGGTTGGGAGTGCCGCAATACGCATGACCCTCGTGAGTGCTTATGTTTTCTTTTGTTTTTTCCCCTTCTTTATACCTTTCATGGGAGCAATACTGGGCTATGAGAGTCGGTGCGGGTAGGGGCAGAGAAGAACACCCAAAGACTTGGGACAGACTCATCGACCAAATCCATTTCAACTCCGTGACCAGTATTGGCCAGGCTTAGCACTCAAACTTATACCCGCAAACTATCCCCCCTTTTCCGGTTGGCTTGTAATACGATCGATACTAACAAAGTCTGTCACAGGGGGTCTACAGGAGTGCTACGCATTCCCGAACGGTACGAAGCAGTACCATGAGCCGAAGGAGCCCATGGGCGAACCTACCGCAGCCTTCGGTGAGCCGCGCCTTGGTGTTGGCTGGAGAGACGAGGCTTGAGGCCTCAACCCCTGTCAGGAATCTTTCAATACCCGGCTCACTTTTTTCCGAATATAATTGGAACTACCGGCACATTGAAACACCGCTCTTTTTAACTTCAAGATGAGTTGAATTAGAACACTTCGAGAAGCACGTAATCAGTGTATGGCTTTGGCAAAGCCCGGTCATCAGGACCTTGGTTGGCCTAGAAAATAATAAAGGCTTTCAGTGGTTTCTTGTTCATCTCAGGCGTGTTGTTGACTTGCAATGGAATTCTGTGTTTCTAAAGACACTTAAGAAAATCGTTTTAATATACACATGACTGACAACCGCACTTCAGGCCCACCGTTGTATATGGGTAAAGCTATTATCATCGAAGGACAAAACATCGAAAATGCCCTGAACTGTCCTTTGATATAATCACGCCTTGTCATATGCCTCACTCTCGGATCAGTACAATCTAGTACATTACTAGACTAGCCTGGAGGTATTATTTGCTGACAGCGTTTGAATACGGCGCTGCCTCTAGCGGCCCAATAAGAGACGACGGAGTTACGGCGGCTAAAACATGTCATATCATAAGTACGTAATGAATGAGGCCGGCAGGGGTAGAAGACTGCATGCCACGCCGGAGTATGTGTTAGTTATTAAACTCCCAAGATTGATATGCAGATAATACCACCGCAGTCAGCACATCAGGGTTCAAAGCCAAGAGACCGAGAGTCCGACCGAGTTTGTATGCTGCAATGGAGCCTTCAACGGGCAAACGAGCCTTAGAGCTGAGCTATACGCCGTTTCTGCGGTCCATCAGGGTATTATATAGAACCCCCAAAGTGCCCGGGAAGCTTGACAATGAACAGAACACGAGAATATCATCTCTAGTACATTGGATCATTACAACTACCCTGACTAGCAATTACAATGTAAACTCTGTACTACGTTGTCATTTGCTTCGCCGTAGCAACAGTGGCTGCCGAATCCGGCTCTGGCTGTGGCACAGCACCGCCTATACCTCTAGGCCAGCGACGCAACGCCACCTTGTCATCCACTGACCCGTTAATCGACATCCGCACCTTTATGTACTGGCTCCCACCGTCCTACAACCCCGCCAAGCCGAACCCCCTGATCCTCTCCTTCCACGGGGGCGGCGTCAACAGCGACAGACAGACCGACCAAGACTTCTTCGCCGACGCCTCCTTCAACATGGACCACGTCGTCGTCTACCCGCAGGGCCTCCTTGTCGTCGGGTGCAGCGTCGCGCCGCCCACCACCGTGTGGCAGGGCGTCCGCGTCCTGCCCCGCTACTGGGACGACGTGGTGTTCGTGCTCGCCCTGCTCGACTTCCTGGAGCGGGAGCTGCTGTGCCTCGACCCCGCGCGCGTCTACGCCGCGGGCAAGTCCATGGGCGGCGGGGCCATCAACGGCCTGGACTGCGTGCCGCCGGTCCAGCGCTGGGTCGAGGAGTGGGCGGTGCGGGACGGGCTGGATCCGTCGAGCCCGGCCGTAGAGAAGCTCCCCAGCGGTGACAACGCCACGGTGTACCGATATGGAAAGGATGGCGGCAGCAGTGGCAAGGAGGGGAAAGAAGAGGGACTGGTCACATTTGTTATGGCCGGCGATCACGTCAACCACGATTGGCCGACCACGGTCGACTACGGCAGCACGTCCAGGGTGCTCGAGCCGGGGCAGGGGCCGGCCAACTTCAACGGGACGAGCATGATGATGGATTTCTTTAGGAAGTATAAAACTCCGTACGTCAAATTGCCTACATTTGTACTGATACTCAGAGTACTAATCCGTTATTAGAAGAAATGGATTGTGTGATATTTACAGAGATTAGGATCTGGAGACGGATGGGGTCGTCAGTCGCACCAGCCGCGGAGGCAAGTGCCTGGCGTAGCACATATTGATGGCCATTCTGCAACGGTTCAATGTGCTTCTTGGCACCTACTGTTGAAGATCTAGACGTGGGGGCACATGAACGATGACCATACCGCTTGTGCATGAAATAGTATAGTACCTAATGTACGCCGCAAGCACAGCTGTGCGCCGCGTCCTTTCCCAGCGGCAGTTTTGTAGGTGGGGGCTGACCCCAGGAAAGAAAAGCATGGCATATTAGGTGACAAATTGCCGTCGAGGCATCTCCCGGCACATAATTGGATCTGCTCTTTTCCGTGGGGTCCGTGGGAGGATCAGTGATCCGTTGACACGTGCATGGGGTTGAACACAAATAACATTGGCCCCTTCTGCCCCCATCTGCCCCCACGACTAATGCTGCCCTGAAATTCTGCGGCCGCCCGGGGGCACTGGGAGAACTTTGCCATAACCGGAGGAACTGTGTGTAGAGATTTATCTCCGCTCGAATTAGCTCGAGCATATGGGGGTGCTCCCGACGACCTGTCAGCGTGCCATGCCCCCATGGCCCCGATGAGCGAGCAAAAACCCATGTTTCCAGATAGAAGTGTCAGGAATGCTTCCGGCCGCCGATCCCGGAGCGACTCTCGTGTGAAAATGAGGGTGGCGGTAAAATGTGCAGTCAAAGCCGCTCACTGCATTCCCAACCAGACTACTTATCTAAATTGACGCAAACCCACCACGCCTCGACTTTTTCATGCTGGCTGAACTTCCAAGTCAAGCCCGTTTATTGCTGACTATGGGAGAGATCAAACAAACAAACGGACAGATTCTCCAGCCTCGAGCACCCCGATACATACTCGAGCGAACACGATGATAGCTGGATCCACCGACGGCGAGTTCATCAGGGAAGCGGCACATGCTCTGCCACTATGGAAACCGCAGGGACTCGCCATCGCCGTCCAGGCCGTGGTATATGTTCTCATAATTATGTCCACTATCGTCGTGGGGCTCCGAGTTTACGCTAGGGTTTGCAGCACTGGCCAAAGAGTGAGTAAAGCCGACCCTCGTGACCAACAGCCCGCAAGAATAATCCTCTGACCTACCGGATTATCAGACCTAATATTGGAGAACTTATTTGCTAATGCTGTGTCGTTGGACAGTGGGAGAAAGACGATATTCTAGCGGTTGTCGGCTACGCGAGTCCCACTCAGTATTCCCCTCGACGCTGAACGATGTTGATAACACTGTCGTTCACGTAGCTTCTCTCTGTCCCGGCCGGTGTGTTCTGTATCATGGACACGTACTACGGAATGGGGGCCAAAGATTCACAGGTCAAACCCGAGGAGATCGCGCTGAGGAAAGTCCTGGGTGCTAGAGTACATGGTATATTTCGAGATTCCCTACTTCGCCTCGTCATCCGCTACTAAGCTTGCCATGACTTTCATGATCATGCGTCTTGGCACCGAGAAGAAATACCTGTGGACGTTCTGGGGCAGCATCGCAGCCATGTTGTTAACTTTCACGATCATATTGGGCATTTTCTTCGGGAATTGTGTGCCGTTTGCAGCTACATGGAACCCCGGTCTGTGAGTAAATGTTGCCTTGAAGTCCACCATGCAACTCTGTCATATTGTGGAATATCTTTTGGCTTAATTTTGACAGGGGCCATTGCAAACGCGAGGACGGCTAGGCTATCATCAGTTACGTAGGGACCGCCATCATGGCCGTGGTGGATTGGACAGGCGCTATCTTGCCCTTCTTCATGCTCAGAAACCTGCAGATGCCCAAACGTAAGAAGCTGTCAATTCAGCTGATCCTTGGGCTTGGTATCTTCGGCAGTCTCGCCGGGCTCCTTCGGTTGCCACTATATCGTTACTACGACGTGAAGCAGTACCCCGAACATACCCTTTGCAAGTATTGCCTGTGCACGAGAAATGATGTATCCATATATCACGACGCTGACAAATCTATCCTCTCGCTAGACTATTACGGTCTTATGATCCTGTTCTCGCAGCTAGAGGGCGGCTTGGGGATCATCGCATGCTCTCTCCCGCCCCTGCGCGCCCTCTGGCACCGTTATTCCTACCAATCAGCCAAGAGCATGCCTGGGAGCAAACATGCCCAGAGGGGCAACACCGGAGTGAGTCTTGGGTGTGTGAAACTGCCAGCAAGAAAAGCCGAAGCATTCGAGATCGCTGACACCCCGAGGGGGGAAGGGGACTGACTGCCAGCTCGATATAATCACGTCACAGGACTTTATGATGGGCAAGAAGAGCGAGTGGGACCGCCTCGCCGACGAGAGTTCGGACCTGGAATCACAGAGGGACGGCATCGTGAAGAAGACAGAGGTAACTATTTCAACGGCCAAAGCGAGTCAGACGGGAAGTTCTACTGGGAGGAAACAGTGAGAGAATAAAACCCGTCTTTATAATCAGTGAGGTGTGTGGTTATCTGATACACATCTTGGTCGTTAAGAAGTAGGTTGAGCTTGAGCTGAACGGAGTTAATGCGGAGTTTAGGCTGGAGCTAATTACTCGCTACCTCTCGAAGCAGTGGGCACTTGAGTGGGTGGCTGGGGTGGGTTCTGAGTTTTGACGGGTCGCGGATTGCATATTGCGGGCCAGCAACCTATCACGAACTCTTGGCCCAAAGAAATCAATTGAAGACCCCTAATGTTGCTGTTTCGCGACAGTAGGGCCGACCCGATTCCTCGTATTCAATCACCAACGCCCCTGATTGTCTCAAGGCTGTAATAAGTATGTGCTACTCGAGTATCGACAGGTTAATCTATCAATTTCAACCCGACCTCTTGGCTGTCTAGTTGCACAAACTTGGCCGACAAGTGTAGAGCAACTTTGAAGTATTGCCTAGACTCTTGGCGTCCCCTCCAACATCCGAACCTTGGTCAAAAAGCCACAGAGGTAGCGACGTAGCGCCATGTCGCATTCCTCGTCCGACGAGACGGCCACCGAGCCCTTTCCCAGCGTCTCGGACCTTCCCGCGCCATCTCCTGGCACGACCCGAACTACCACGAGCGCGCCCGCCCCAATAACGAGACCTCCGACCATCACCACGACGTCGGCATCGGCGTCCGCGAGACCCCAGGTCCACTATGACCTCAACATTGACACGAACCTGCCTCCTTCGGCATCCCATTTGTCGCCACCGCCGATCTCGTCTGGGGTGGCTTCTGGTCTAGCCCGGACCGACTCCGAACTGTCGCGCATTGGCGTAAGGAGGAGGTTTACCAGATCCAATACCTTTCGGACTGTCAAGGAGTTCGAGGAGGGATGGCACCCGGGCGCTGAACCCGGGCTCGATACGTCCAAACCTGATGGCGGCCATGGTTCCATGCCAGAGTTGCATTCCGAGTGCCAGATAACCATCGTGGACTTTTCGCCGGACGACATCATGATTCATGAACTCGACAACCAGCAAATGATCGATTTCATCGACTTGCCGCAACCGAGCTGGGTCAAATGCCGTTGGATCAACGTTAACGGGATCAGTTGGGACGTCATACAGTCACTTGGCAACCATAAAGGGCTCCACAGACTGGCTATCGAGGATTTGATGAATCCTCATAACCGTACCAAAGCCGACTGGTATGCCACTCACGCCTTCATGATCATGACCTGCCAGAAGCTCGTCCGGGTCATCGACGACGACGATAGCAGTGATGACGAAAGGGACGACAGCCATGAGCTACACAGCGTCAAGAGTCATTCGTCATGGAAAGATATGAAAAGAGGTCTGAGGGCTTGGTGGGAGTCAGTACGCCAAGACGAATACGACTCCGCTAATAACAACATCTCACTGGAGAAGGGAGGCCCAAGGTCCCTAGGAGATACGTCACGGACCGTACGCCAAACAACCGGCCTATCTGATGTCTTTAACCCAAACACTCTCTGCACTTTGCAACGCTATCACGCCTCCTCCAACGATGCACGTACGGATTATATGGAACGACACAGTGCCCTGGTGGCGCGCGGGCTTGCCGTCATGGCAGAACAAGTATCCTTGTTCATCACCTCCGACAACACCGTCATTGCGTTCTTCGAGCAGTCGGCCGACGATGTCGAGAAACCCATCCTGGCGCGTTTGTCCAGTCCAGACACGATTCTGCGACAGTCGTGTGACGCGTCGATGGTGGGACAGGCCATCATTGATGCTATCATCGACATGGCTATTCCCGTGGCCGCATGCTATGCCGACGTGGTGGGGGATCTCGAGTTGGACGTCTTGACCAAGCCGAGCATCAAACACACCCGGGATCTATACATAATAACATCCGAGATCAACAAAATGGCCAGCTTCGTCAATCCCATTGCATCACTTATCTCGGCATTGCGCGATCACAAAACCCTGCTCCCAGAAGAGGTTGCTTTACAAGAACTCCAGAACCCTGGACGGGGTGTTATCATTACTCCGATGACGTACACCTATCTTGGTGACGTGTACGATCACTGTGTACTGATCACGGACAACCTAAACCAGATTCGCAAGTCTGCCGATGACATGATCGACCTGATCTTCAATACGATATCGGCCAACCAGAACGAGTCGATGAAGCAGCTCACAGTGGTCTCCGTCATCTTCCTGCCGCTCACCTTCTTGAGCGGGTACTTCGGGCAGAACTTTGAGGACTTCCCTGAGCTGAAAAATAGCCCGCTCTTCTTCTGGAAGATCGCCATACCCGTGTGCGTCTTCATCATAATACTGCTCATGCGCGAAATGATCTGGCAGTGGCTCGTGCGCTTCACGCAACGGAGGCAGATCGTCAGTGTGAGGAAGAGGAAGCGGAGAAACAGAAGGCAAAGCAATGCCGACAGGCGCCGGTGATGATGGTGATTGATGACAGCCTGCACCCAGGCTGGGGCTCCAAAGGTGGTACAGCTGGCAGGCACAGCGCCACTAATTATAGAAGACAAAACAGTGATTTCAGCTGGTGGTAATTAGGTAGACAAAGTTGCAAATCCCAATTGGTTACTCATCACATATCAGTTGAGGTAAGTCAATCTTTGGTTGTAACCAGAACTGTTCGCTACAAGGGGTTATCTGGACACAAGCAAGCCCAGACTCATTAGTTTATTATATATAGGTGAGTTTCCGGAGTTCAAACTTTCAAAAGTCACGAGAGAGCCCCCTCGCGGTGGCTCAGGCAATGGAATAATAGGAGATATGTCACTATATACCGTTCAATGTAGTAATATTGCTCATAAGCGGCCATGGAATTGTTATACCCCAATATCACCGTATGATCTAGTGTGCTAGATATGATCTTTGCATGTCCTTTTCCGGGAGGCATCAAAACTTACCTTGATGTACTGGTCGACGTACCGGATCGACCAAGAAATGTAGTATGGGCAGCCTCATAAAGCCTCGAATTCCATTCCTTGCGATTTGTCAGTTTTCGTGCTCCGTGCCAGGTAACGTATTATTATTCTAGTTATTCCATCATAGCTATGCCGTTGCCAGCTATCCTATCGTTACTTATCCTAAGCTCACCGGACTAAGTAACCACCACGAGTAGTCAAATCTCTAACCAAGAAGGGAAATCAATGTGATATGGAATCTCACGAAGTGATCCCACCCGACTGGGACTTTATCATATGCAGTACAGTAAAGTTTTCTACCCGGTGAGGATGGCAGTATCGGATAGCGAGCACCCCATCGCGACGTTCCGGGGTCGAGTACACGTTACCCCCTGAAATTTTGTTGAAAATCGCATCCTTGTGTGAGAGCCCTTATACAGATATTTCATGCATCTGTAATACCTTTATCGTGCTGAAACGTATAACAGTTAGCGTGATTTTACGGTAGTATTTCCTCGATATTTTTATATTTTAATTGGGACGTCGGTATACTTCCTATATAAATATAGCCTATCGATACTTCGTCTGAAGTCCGAAACGGTGTCCGTTAATTAACAAACTTTCAGGGGGTAACGTGTAGATGTATACGATAGTTCCACTAGCTCTCTACTCGATGCACGGACATTTCTATTAAGCCTACTTGTGGTATACTTATACTCGTCTAATTTGAGTTCGAGCGCGACGACACGGTCTGAATCGACATTGCCTTCATTGCCGTTTGACAGGATCTTTTGTATCTCCTTGGTGAGGAGATCGGCATCGCCTTCATCGCCGTGTAACCGGGTTGGCGAGGCTCCCGGGTCTTCCATCTCGCAACCTATGGGCTGTATCCGGGCTTCTCAAATTGATCTCTGCCTCTCTCAGTACTAATCCAATAAGATAACCTGCACCGGCGGGGCCCTCCGCGACGCTGTCATCGTTACTGCTTATGACCCTCACGGCTTTGTCGCACATTGCCGCCACGCCAAGGACGTCGAATGAGGCGGCCCATAGGATGGGACTGATGTAGGTTGCTGTCCTTCATATTCGGTCCCCGAATGGCTTGTCGACAATGCGTAGGGTCCGCTCTACCTTGTTGAGTGCCTGCAGTATACCGGCTGTGTCTTGTCCGCAGCCCTCGAAACCCTTCATCGCCGCGGCGAGAGGGTCTTCCCAATTGGCCAATCTCAGATAGCTCTGTTTCTGGATAAACGTGGTTGCCATCAGCTGGAGGTCGCCGCATGCGTCTGCGACCGTCTCTTCCAGCATCTCATATTTTAATCTCGTCGACGGCAGAGGATCCTCCGCTTCCTCGTCGAAATCCTCAGAATCCTCGGTGTCATAGTCCTGGTGGCTATCGAGGGCCCCATAATACACGTTCCTGCCGTTCAGCCGGGCCCGCAGACCGGAGAACTTACTGTGAGGCGCCACCCTTTCCCGGAGGTCCGCCTGTGGCGTCGCCCTGGCTTGGCTTGGGCGTAACTTTGCATTTTAGGAGCGAACTTCTAATATTCTCCAATTTTTTAATGAAAGCACGGTGGGTCCCGTTCTTCTGCACATCAGCGCCGTCTTGGACGTGCAATCTGTACAGCTCTGTTCTTAGTCTGACCGCGCAGTCCAGGGCCGGGAGAACCCAACGCGGTATCTCTTTGTCATTCTTCAAAATCCCACTGGCCATATTCTGGTACTGCACTCCCGTATAGGTATACGACATCGGCTGCGTGTTACTGGCTTCGTTTTTGCGTATTGGATATATTTTTATCCTCATTGCCTCCTTCCTTTGCACCAGCCACTCTAGCAGACGTCGCGTGGCTCTCGTGTATTTTTTGAGTGTGGTTTCTATCTTGTTGAAGCTTCCCTCGTTGGATGGTGGGCTTTCGCCTGCCGATACGTGAGCATGAAACCAGAACCTGTGGCTAGGGTCTTTCCTCTTTTGGACTTACGTGTGCCGATATGAAGTTTGCGGCTGCCGATATTGTGAAAGGGCAGCTGTAGAGCAGCTGCGGCTTGCACGTGGTAGGTGATGGGATCCCCAGCTTGGATATTGTGGTTGATTGCTGTGGGAGGTGGGAAGTTGTTTTGGTGTTGCTCGTTTGGGCTGACGTCCTGATCTTTTCAAATTCCGTTGGTGCAGTTGCTAATAACAAGCGTTTTTGATCTGTTGATCGGGCTCGTCTGAATACTTGGGCGTTTCCTTGAGGCAAAGTGTTAAAAAAGAGCATTGATATGCTGTTGTTAGGTCATCTTGGCCTTTAATGATTGTGAATCCAATTCGGCGAATACTCCAAATTGATCTGTCTTGAGCACCTGTGTGCTGTGAATACGACACATAACCGGCATGCCATTTACCGAAGCTTATTATCCGGGTACCAAACATAACAGTTGGGTCGATGAGTAACACTGACAGGCCCAAACACCAGTGATTCCCATCTCACAGTTCGAGATACTGAATTGCGTTTCCCTTCAAGACCCTGTTCAACCATATCTTCACCGGTTGACTCCTAGTTACATCACCCTGTCCGAGAGACACTGCCATCACAAAGACGCTTTCCCAAAACCTTGTTGTATTCTCCCGCACGTAAAACCATCACGAAAAAATCGGCAGGTCACAGTTTGACCGTCTCCATTTGGACAAAAATGCGAGCAAACCCCTTTCGGCGTTAACAAAGCAATTCCGTCTCACATATCCAATTTCGTCCGGATTTCTTGGCATATCAGTCTCAACATGCCAAGACAAGGCCACATTTCTGCGGAGGAGTGTCCCTTGGGGGAACGCGACTTTGAGGTCTTAGGATATGCTTTCTTGTGTATCGATGGAGAGTTTCCTGCGGTAAGGAACTGCCATTTCTGTTTACCTTATCCACTCGGCATGTATCATGCAACAAAGTTATCGAAACGTTGCATTTGTGAAAACAGATATGCGGTACCTGCCAAGCAAGGCTTATCAGCTCGAGCCATGGAGATCTGTTGCAGTTACCTCAAATATGGTAGCGCAGCTGTCATAAAGCTTGCCTCTTCTTGTTGCTTTCTTCGACGGATGAAATCCAGACAGCAAGCATTCAGCCTTTTTTAACTTTAAATGTCTCTTTGTTCAACTCCCCTTCGTAACCAGATTACTTGGGTATATACTGACATGAACTATACGCAGGTGGACTGCCGCCTACTTGCCGGCCTTGCCGGATTCCAGTCCGCCCCCGAGGCAGTACAACATTGGGCCGCATTCAAGACAAAGGTCAAAGGATTCCGGATCAGACCGGAGCTTGGCGACATCAACCTCCGGGAGCTCCAAGTCGCCGGCTACGCCTGGCAATGCTTTCCAACCAGCCAAATACCCGAGGTTAGTATCAGTTGGACGGCTCCTTACCACACGGCATGCAGTCTGTACAGCTATGGACTAATCCAACTGCCACTAGATCAAACCGAAACGGTTGTTCAAGCTCGGTCTGTACGAGACCCAAGAGCAGGCGGCCAAGGCCTGGGACATGATCCAGGAGAAACTCTATACCTTGGAGGAGAACGACGATTCGGGGCCTGCTGGAGCGGCCCCCGCTGCGTCCGCTGGCCCTTCGCCCCGAGTGGCCCGTACAACACCCAACAAGCGCAATGCTGACCAGGAGGGGGATGGTGAAGCTGGAAGTCCTGCTGCTAAGCGTCGCCGCGTCGACTATCGAGCTGGTACTTGAACAAGAACGAATTCTTGTTGTGGTGGACGGGGACAGGTTATTGGTTTGGTTGATAATGAATTTGGTTTCTGGGAATCTGTAATCCCTTCCTTCCTAGTTGCTGCCTGTGTTTCTTTATTTTTATTTTCATCTTCCTTCCCAGAGGCCAAGGCGTTGAATGTGTTATTGACTGATTTTGGTGATGCGATTTCTAACCTAGAGGAGATCGAGATACGTTGAGCTGTTTATATAAGCGTCTGGGGCTAGTGGCCGAGTTGCCGTGGAACGGTTGACAATATAGACAGGCCACCCCTGAGCCAGCCAAGAAGGCCATTGGCTGAATCCGTTTCGGAGGCCGTTAGTGCGCCGTTAATGCAGGTCCCAGTCTGGATTGGACGCCGGATATTGCATGACGGCAATTTTAACCTCCGCAAATGTAACGCTGCCGTTTTCCAACTTTTCCTTGATTCTAGGGTGTTTCGACTTTCTGAAGCGAAGCGATCGAGCGATTCGAGCGAGCGGCCGCCTTAGAATGAGGAGCCGCCCTTTCATTCCCGTTTTGCGATGGCTCGGTTAAAGACGAACGATCGATCTTCACGTCGTTCTTGTGTGATTCTTGCAAAACGCGGTCTGCGGTCTGCAATGGGTAGTTAACTCGATTGTATTGAAAATGCATGTCTTTTTTACCATCGCGGCTACGAGCTTCTTGGGAGCTGCGTCGGCTCTAGAATGCTCTAATGATGATTGCTTTCGTGGTAAGTCGAGCATTCTGAATCTGAAATGCGTACCTGGTCCAAAAGTCAATTAAACATCTAGGCTAACTCTAAAAAGCGGTCGATCATGTCTCGTCGCGCATCAGAGCTTCAGATTGCCAGAGCCTCTTCGAGGTCACAGTAACACCAGCAACCAGGTAAGTTTCTGGCAAAGGAGCATTGCAGATCAATGTACTAACGCGCAATACAGCACGGTGATGCGGACTGTGGTGGTTCAGACCACTGGTACGAAGACCAAGACTATTCTTTCATCAGATAAGATCGCACCAACCGCTGCGCCTTCTAAGCGATGGCAGCAGCAGCGAGACGCCGCGGGCGCTCTGCTGAGTCGGTCTGAGCCTCACCAGATCTCAACTTCTCCGCCGCAGAAAACACCAGACTATGCCGCCCCTTGTGGTTCGGTGAAGGCGGTGTCGTCCGTCTGTTCGTGCATGGGCTACGAGCACGCCACGATTACCGTGCCGGCGCCGGAGACTACCACGACCGTCACGCTGCACGAGACAGAAACCGTCACATCCTTCAAGACCGTGAAGACGAACCAGAGGTTTCCTGTACCCCTCAACAACACATCGGCTGTCTTTCGTAACTCAACGGCGGCGCGGTTTGGTAATTCGACAGCAAAGGCTGGAAACTTGACGTTCTCAGGGAGCGCATCACGTTCCGCCTCTGCTCCAAGCTCGGTTTCATTGACGAGCTTGAGCGACTCTGCTCGAGCCTTTGCTTCGTCGGCAATGCCGGGACGAACCGAACCATCGGGCACATCGGGGGCAACGGCAGCATCAGACATGCGTATAACGACCGGCAGTGTCATGGGCTCTAGTGGTGGACCGTTGCCCGCATCTCCTTCCAGCTCTCAACTACCCACAGACACTGGATCAAGAACAACCTTCTCCAACACCAACATCAAGGCTCCGTCTACGAAGGCTACAGCTACTTTTGCCCCGCTCTTTGCCAACAGCACAACCGCAAGGTCAAACACAACTCTAGCTGTTGCGCACACGTCCGCCAGCCTCACGGGCAGTGGCCGTTTCGTAAATAGCACAAAGCCAGCGGCCTCACCCGGCGCCTCGAGCACGGCGTCTTTCTCGAATTCGTCGACAAGCGTGTCGATTTCCCATACGACAAGTACGGCAGCAAAGTTCAACTCGACATCAGCGCCGTTTCTAAATGCCACCGCACCGGCGCCTTTCTTGAACGCAACCATCTCGCCATTGGCCAGCGCCACCCTGCCACCATTTGCGAATTCCACCGCACCGGGGACCCTCGCGAACTCGACTGGCATGCCGTCCTTCAATGCGACGAAGCCACTTTTTGTATACGCCAACGCCACCACTTCGGCACCGTTCCTCAATGCTACTACCTTCCGGGCCTTGAACGCTACATCTGTACGATTCAGCAACACGAGCGTACCCACAGCGACGCCGACGTCGACTTCCTCGTCCATGACGTGTGGGGAGACGGCATCTCCCTTCATGCTCAAGGTCTCTCAGCCGTCCGGCCTCTTCGATGGCTGGTTCGCCAAAGTCCTCGCCAACACCATCATGTTCACGCCGTCCGCGAACCAGTCAAGCAAGTTTAGTGTTGAGCCATCCGGCTACCTCTGCGCTGTTGGGTACGAAGGGGAGGACAGCAACCCCGCCATAGCCATCGTCGAGGACAAGGAAGGTCTCACAGGCAGTGCGGTGTACTTGGTCGATCAAAAGCGAATGGAAGATCTCGGGAAACAGGGCTACGGCTTCTTAGACTGTGCTGTAAACGGAGACTTGGCATGCCAAGGGGGTCAGGATCTCAGTAACTGGGTGGGGTGTGGGTTGGGTCTTGATATCAGCAGCGACGCGGGAGAAAACGTGGTGGTGGATACCTGGAACTGCACGTCAGTGGCACTGTCGGCAGTCTACGAATAATTGATATGATACTTTACCTCTTCAAATCTCCTTTCTGGCCACCAGAACTTCCGTTCACATCTATGCTCCGTACTTACCTTCTACTCAAGGATCTCGAAAGGCATGGACTCTTGGTGATTAGTCAGATACCCCGCAGTCAAACCGCCGGCGCTTGACGCGTAACCCGTCTCGTCCATCCGTGAGCCTTTGGGTTCATGCACGTCAACTCGCCTGGCTGTCAACTATGCGCATGCCATCTCATCTGTCACACTCATTACTTTTGGAGGACTGCTGCGTAGTTTCGGGGAACCCGACACCAACAAGTAGGCGCAATTCGACTGCGCTGAAATACGAGGTGCTGATCGTCGCGTCCGAAAGGTGATAGCGCAAACTTAATTGTGTCTGGGGGTCTGGGGGTTTCGGATTGGGAGAAAATGGAAGAACACAACACTGCCGTCGCCGCCATTTCGGCACGGGTCTGCACCTTCGCCGAGAAGCAGGAGAAGTTCCGCGTCTACCATGGCTCCACCAACAGCACGCGCAAATCGGAGCGCCGCGCCGACAACACCGTCGACACCAGCGGACTGAACCATGTGCTGCAGGTCGACGACGCGCGCAAGACGGCCCTCGTCGAGCCCAACGTGCCCATGGACGCCCTTGTCGCGGCCACCTTCGCACAGCGGCTGCTGCCCCTCGTCGTCATGGAGTTCCCCAACATCACCGTCGGCGGCGGCTTCTCCGGGAGCTCCGGCGAGAGCAGCTCCTTCCGCCACGGGCCCTTCGACTCCACCGTCAACTGGGTCGAGATCGTGATGCCGAGCGGCGACGTCGTCCGGGCCGCACAGACCGGCGAGCATGCCGACCTGTTCTGGGGCGCCGCGTCGGGGTTCGGCACCCTCGGCGTCGTCACGTTACTTGAGGTGCAGCTGCGCGACGCGGCCGACTACGTCGAACTGACGTATCAGCCGTTCGCCAGCCTGGTCGAGGCCTCGGCCTTCATGGAGAAGCAGGTGCGGGAACCCGCGGTCGACTTCATTGATGCTATTGCGTTCTCGCCCAAGTCAACCATTGTCTGTCTGGGCCGTCTAGTAAACGAAAGACCAAGAGAAACATCAGTCCGCCCGTCTAGGTTTACCCGACGCAGCGATCCTTGGTTCTACCTCCACGTCGAGCAACGGACGCGGAACGCTCGGGAGCCGACGGTTGATTACATACCGCTGGTCGACTACTTGTTCCGATATGACCGCGGAGGCTTCTGGGTGGCCAAGTACGCCTACCGCTATTTCTTTACACCGTTCAACCGCATCACTCGGTTTGTCCTGGATCGCTACATGCACACCAAGGTCATGTACCACGCGCTGCACCAGAGCCGGCTGGCCGACGACTACATCGTGCAGGACGTCGGCGTGCCCTTTGACCAGGTGGGCGCGCTGCACCGGTGGCTCGACGCCGAGCTGCCGACGTACCCGCTCTGGCTCTGCCCGCTGCGCGTGCGCCGCGACGGGCCGCCCGCGGAGACGCGGAACGGCCTGCACGCCGCGTTCGCCGACCCGGGCACGCCCGAGTACCTGATGAACTTCGGCGTCTGGCGGCCGGGCTCGCCGGACCACGGCGTGTTCGTCGCGCAGAACCGCGGGCTCGAGCGCCAGGTGCAGGCGCTCGGCGGCAAGAAGTGGCTCTACGCCCACGCGTACTACACCGAGGACGAGTTCTGGCGCTCGTACGACCGGGCCGCCTACGACGCCCTCCGCGCCAAGTACGCGGCCACCTACCTGCCCAGCGTCTACGACAAGGTCAAGGTCGCGGAGGGGAAGGAAGAGGAGCCGAAGCCGATGGGCGGGGTGCGCCCGTTCCAGGGGCTGTACGGGGTGTACAAGGCATGGCGAGGCGGCGAATACCTAATGCCCTCGAAGAAGCCCAGCTCCTTGTTGGCCGGCATGTGAAGTCGTTCTTTCGCGGGGCCGGTCTCATGCCCCCCATTATGTATTAAGTTCACTTGGGTCGACGTGGATGATACGATTCAGTCCATGTCTCAGTACCCCGTTTTTTTGTAGGTATAAATGCACGTACATACCCAACGTCCTTCTGTATCCGTGAAGCACGTCATCTGGATATATTTGGACGCAATACCCCGGATGACTCAATGACAAGCAGGTCATGCCAGTTGAGTGGCCACTGAAAAACGTATGCAGCGATCTGCATGAGTTCCCCGCATGCGATGAAGTCGTCGGTGGGGGTCACACACACACAAGGATACATTATGAACTTGTCTGCTTATCTATCGTCCGTAAGCGCTTCCACGGATCGCTTCAGGTCATTCTAAACCAGACTCTTTGAGGCATCCGGGAAAATATCGAATCGCTGTCAAGTCTTGTTGGATATTAACTTATTGTAGGTCAAATCAGGATTCACGAGCCATCATACCGCATGGCAGGACCCACGAAGCCCAATGCAGCAGCATCCAGTCTGCCAAGCCATGGCGACGGCGATGTAGAGTTGAGCGTGCGCGAGAGCCTAGACCTAGAGAGCCACCGCCACCCACGGGACAGCACCGAAGATGCGGCCCAGAACCTCCTGGGGCCGTCGGAGCTATCCCCGGGCGACAGCGACGCCGACGACGACGCCGCCGCGCAACTTCGTCTGGATCCAGGTCGCCACCATGTCCAACGTGTTCCTGTACGGCTTCGACAGCACCATCACGGCCGCGACCTACGCCGTCATCAGCTCCGCCTTCGGCGCCACCCACGCGGCCTCGTGGCTCACCACGTCCTACCTCGTCACCAGCACCGCCTCCCAGCCGCTCTACGGCCGCGTCTCGGACCTCTTCGGCCGCCGCGTCTGCTTCTTCTTCGCCACCGTTACCTTCGCCCTCGGCTTCCTCGGCTGCGGCCTCGCGGGCGATGTCGTCACGTTGAACGGCATGAGGGCGCTGGCCAGGCTGGGCGGCGGCGGGCTCATGACTATGGGTGAGTAGCTTGCTTACTTATTTACTCAACGCACTTGCCCCCGTCATTTTGGTAATCAGACTGGATCACCTGTGTAATACGACGGACTGGATCAGGTAACTAATTGCGGTCTCTTAAGCTACAATCATCAACTCGGATATGATCCCGTTCAAGAAGAGAGGCATGTACCAAGCCTTCCAGAATGGTGTTACGGGCTTCGGCTATATCTGTGGCGCGTCACTCGGCGGCGCCATCGCCGACACTATCGGCTGGCGCTGGTGCTTCGTCTTACAAGTGCCGGTCTCGGTGTTCGCGTTCGTCATCGGCTGGCTGGCGGTCGAGGACCCCAAGGTGAACCTAGTCATAGGCTCGAAAACGCTCAAGAAGACGTGGCACGTCGTGGATTTCTCGGGCGCCCTGCTTCTGGTCGCGGCCGTATCGGTGCAGCTCGTCGGGCTGAGCCTGGGCGGCAACGAGCTGCCCTGGAGTAGCCCCTGGGTCATTGGCGCTCTCCTGGGCAGCCTCGTCCTGTTCGTCCTGTTCGCCCTCTTCATCAGGGTGGAGAAGCGGACCAAGGTGATTCCCATGATCCCGCTGAGGATGCTCAATGCCAGACTGCCCATTCTGATACAGATCTCCAATGTCTGTGGCGGCGCCTCGGCGTTTGCGGTAAGCTATTTCGACCGAGACCTATTTCCTAATGCATGGAGATGGAGGAGGACTATTGACGAGCGCACCAGTTTCTATTTGCTCTCCCGCTGTTCTAACCCCGCGATTCTGTTCAGGTCTCTAGCTACGTTCGAACACTCCGGTTAGTTCATGCCTGCCTCCATCAGTGAGCGAACAACCTTAACCACTACGTCTTTCCCGACGTTGCACATATATATAGACCACGCCGTATCAGCCTCGACCGTCTACCTCATTCGGTCTCTAGAAACCGTGTGGGGCGTATCGATCACCTCCGCCATAATCCAGACGACGCTCAGCGTCAGCCTTCCCGAAGCTCTTAGCGACGTGCCCAACAAATGGACAGTACGACCCCTTTCATTTTGCCTCCTCTCAATCTACAATCCAGCCCCCTTTACTGTAACTCTTGAGCAATGCGTGTCTGACATAATGGCGCAAACCAAAACAGGTAATCGAAGAAGTACGGCACTCGGTTGACGCTCTGCTACGTCTGCCGCCAGACGTACAGCTGAAAGCACGTCATGTCTACTACACCGGTTTGCATTACTCCTTTGTCGCTTCGTCTGCGTGCGCGGTGGTAGCGCTCTGTGTTGCACTGTTTGCGCGTGAGAAGGGTCTCCGGAAAACTAGCTCTTGAAGTCGGTGGCGAGTCAAGCCCTTCATCGGAGTCTCCCTTTCGCCAAAGGTCAAGTTGGGCTAGGCAAGTGCACAAGTCGTGGGAGAAGTTCAGACAAGACAGACAAGACAGACAAGTGGTTTATAGCAATATTCATCAATGAGTCGATTCCAGATACTGCGTCTCACAAGCCCGTGGCTACCGCCAGAACATCATGCCTCGGCGTCAAGAGAAGGCATTTCAAGGTCCAGATGCCTGTTCCTTTGGCACATGATGCTCCGTTATTAGTCCGGTTCTTGAATACGACATCACTCCACTGTGGGGTTGACACGTTCTGCCCCCGGAACGTCGCCGTCGATAGGCGCGCATAACTTCTTACCCCAAATTTTCCCGATGAACCGGGCCCGGGGTAACTATCTGGGGGAAGCGGTATTGCTAACCCCTGTCTACCGTGACGAGAGCTTTAGGCCACCTCATTCGGTTGGTCTTTGTGATTGGTGGAGATGACAGACAGCCAAGCGTAAAATGAGGGGAGGTCAGGCTTGGGTTCTCCAAAAAGAAAGAAAGAGAAAGGCAGGCTTGATCCATTCGTAGTGACACAGGATGGCAGGGCTAAGGGTATATAAAGGCTGCATATGGTACTGTGGTAGGTAAGTTCCAATGCACAGCACCCACGGGCAATCCCAGCATCTCTGTTTGACAAGATGGTGCGCTCACTTTTCTGGCCCCTCGCGGTCTTCTCTCTCGCTTCGCCCTTCGTCCGCGCGGCCCCCACGGAGCTCACCAACGTCACCGTGTTCACGCCCCCGTCCGACTACACCGACCCGCGCGTCCTGTACGCCCGGGCCGTGCAGCTGCCGAACAACGACCTACTCGCGACGTGGGAGAACTACAGCCCGGAGCCACCGCCAGTATACTTCCCCATCTACCGCTCGACCGACAGCGGCGCGACCTGGGCCGAGGTCGCGCGGGTCCAGGACGTGGCGCTCGGCGTCGGCCTGCGCTACCAGCCGCAGCTCTACGTGCTGCCCGAAGCCGTCGGCGCCTTCGCGGCGGGCACGCTGCTGCTCGCGGGCTCCGCCATCCCACCGACCTCTCGAGCACCATGCTGGAGCTGTACGCGTCGGCGGACGCGGGGCTCACCTGGGAGTTCGTGAGCCACGTCGCGGGCGGCGGGCGCGCCGTGCCCGACAACGGCCTCACGCCCGTCTGGGAGCCGTTCCTGCTGGCGCGCGAGGGCCGCTTGATCTACTACTACTCGGACCAGCGCGAGAACGCGACGTACGGGCAGAAGCTAGTGCACCAGACCAGCGCCGACCTCCGCGTCTGGGACACGGCCCTGGTCGACGACGTGGCCTACCCGACCTACACGGACCGCCCGGGCATGCCGACGGTGGCGCGGCTGCCCAACGGCCAGTACATCTACGTCTACGAGTACGGCGGCGGGCCCAACCCCGCGACGACGGACGGGTCGTACTCGTTCCCCATGTTCTACCGGCTGTCGGCCGACCCCGAGGCCTTCATGCAGGCGGAGCACCACCCTCTGGTCACCACGGGCGGCGATGTGCCCACGGGGTCCCCGTACGTGGTCTGGTCCCCCGCCGGCGGCGAAGATGGGACGATCATCGTTTCGTCGGGCTGCTGCTCCGAGGTCTACATGAACCGGGCGCTGGGCGCAGAAGACGCTTGGGAGAAGGTGGCCACGCCGGCCGGCAGCTCGTACACGCGGTCACTAATGGTGTTCCAAGAGGACCCGAGCTATGTCTTGATTGCTGGGGCTGGGAAGCTGCCACCGAGCACGACCAACACCGTTCAAATCAGCGTTATCAAGGTTTAAAGGGGTTCCTTGAAGTCCATAGATACTTTAAAGATGCAAACAACTGTCCATATAAGATACCAAATAGGGTCTACCTTCTAATGCAGTAAAGCCAAAAACGCCTTCGTGGTGGTGCTGTTACCACCGCCATATTCCCCGAACTCCTTGCAATGTTTGTCAGCCGGGTTGCGGCCATAATTCACGAGATCCACGTTCTATTGTTGACTGCGTTCTTCTCCAAGTATGCGTACACTTCACTGTAATCTTTGCAAACGTGTTTCTAAAGAGCTTTGGTTAGTATTTGTCGATCAAGCATGCCGGGAAGTACTTACAGCGTCCCAGCCGTCGCTGCCATCGAACCCTTCGGGGAATGTCGTCTGTTCTCCTTCCAGTGCTACATCACCGGAGCACATGATGCTTTGTCGTAAGTAGTCGAAGCAGTGGTTCATGTGCCACGTCTCCATCAGGATTTGGGTGTTGTTCGAGGTTATGGCAGCATATGTCTCTGCGATAGCATACTGCCGCCTAGTTAGCTTTCATCCATCGCCATCAAAGTGCTAACATCATACTCACAAGACAGTGCAACTGGTGTGTGATTGACGTCGTGACGACAAAATTCTCACCATAGCCGACCAGTGGCTTGGGTAAATCATCGTATTTCTCCGAGTTGTTGATTTTGAGATAGCCCAGTCCCGCTGCGAGTTGAGTTGATTAGCACTGGGAACATTGACGACAGAGACGGTGAATACTTACGAGGTACCAGGTCAAGCCACTTCTGTTTGACCTCATTGGTGAAGAACTCAGACGTGTTGTCGGGCAAGTAAAGGGGATCAGGACTGAATGACTTGATCTGTTGGGTGACTGTTGCGTGTGCTGTAGTCAGTCTCCATTCCGGTCATAGTTATATGCGTCCGGACTTGGTCCGAGGACGTGCGAGAGCGGCATCAACTCCATACTTACATCGCGGTGCGAATCCTGTCAAGTCCCCTGCTCCTTCATACCGATGTTCCGGGGCCTGGCCGCTGCCGGCTCCGGCGCCGCCCCGGTGGTGTCGCTCCACCAGCAGGCCAATGACGGCCAGTACCAGCACTATGTCGATCAACCAACGGTATGGTTGCAGTTGCAGCGCCGCCAGGACTCTTTCGTGTCGAGGCCGAGGCTGCTGGAAATAGTCCTTCTCGAAGACATCCAAGTCGGACAAGACATCGTCGTTGTCGTCTGCACGCAGACTATCGTACTGCTTGGATCCTCTCTGATCTTTGGCCATGTTGGTTCCGCTTGCCAATCAAAGTAAGATTGAATAATCACAGTAATTAGCAGGCTTTTGCTACAAAGACATTCAAGTCGAGATAATTGAAGGCCCTTGTAGGGGGATTTAGAGTGATGTCGGTGGAGCCGCCGATCCTTGTTGTAACGCTGAAGCGTTCCTGCGACGTTTCGAGTCAGGGGTAGCATGGTGAAACTCCAAAACACGAGACGCTTGGCAAAGCAGCACCATCAGCGCTTGAGGAAAAGAAATATAACAGGACGGCATGGCCTTCTTCGCGGGTCTAACCTCGCCCGATGTCAACACCATATGGGACGAGCTTTAGCTAAGCAGATGGCTTGAATCTGGCCACAACCTGCGTTTCTGCTCCGCGTGCCAGCCATGGGGTCAACGCTGGTGACAAATCTTTGTTTTCCCAAGCATTCTCTGGGGCACTGATCAAAACTTCATCGTCAAATGCTCTTGGCGAGTGGTTCGGCTGTGAGCTGATATCTTTGTCCTCTGTTAATCTACCAGGACCACCACCGTTATGCAAGTCCCCTTGACGGGTCTTTCTGGTGATCGCAGTTGCAAACGACTCAATCTGAAGGAAGTATCTGTTTCGAAAATGAGCTGGGCTGAAGAGAATCTAAAGTGAACCCCTGTTGGCTATTACAAATTCTGCCAATCTTGATATTTGTTTACAAGCTGAGATATGTTATTTGTGTTAAATGCTTGGTCCGGTCTTGGTTCCTTGCAGCCAACTCAAATAAAATCTCCGGCCTTATTGTATTTCATACATGGCCTTTTAATTTGCCTATCCGCACTATACCATTGTAGAACTCAATATCATATCTCCCAAGACACCCATCGAATATTGCCAAGATGGAAAGGCAAGGAGCCTGAGGATAATCCTTGCATGATGAATATTGCTCTAAACTACTCATATATAGATATACAGTTATAATTACACGTCCTTCCATAGAGTCTAATGGATCGTCCGGAGGCCACAGGTTGGCTAAGCTTCTATATGGCTTTTTATCCAAAGCACAGCGGCGAAGCTGAGCTATGTGTATAGAAAATGTAGTGGTAACGGTGGAGACCCGCCTTTGGGCACTCCCCTGTTTCGGGCCCCTTATTAACTAGTTTACTTAAATTAACTCTTTTAATTTAATATTTCCCTTTTAGCTCGTCTTTATTATTATTATTATTATTATTATTATAACTTTTTATTAATCTTTTTTAAAAGCTCGGCTTATTTTTTTTATAAAAGGTTAAAATGTTAATAATAATTTTATATATAATAAAAAAGGCTTTTTTTATTAACTTTTTTATAAAAATTCGGTTTATTATTTATATATTTTTAATAATTATTACTTATATAAATATTATAAATATATATTATATTTTATATTTATTTAATTTAATTATATTATATATTATATAGTTTTATAATAATTATAATATTATAATAAAAACTATATATATATTAAACTTTAATAATATTAAAAAGATTTTTATTATAACGAATCGAAGCTTTATCGTTTTTAAAAACGAGTATTAACGTTATTTTAACCGCTTTTAAAGTGTTTTAAAGTTATTTTTTAAGAGATATATTTTAATTAGTTTTTTTAAAGCCGGCCGCGCTTTCGTTTCTCGAGTACCTTTCGAGGCACCTCGATCGTCGAAGTAATTACTCTCGTTAAAAGGTTTATTAATTTACGACCCTTTTCTTTATAAATAAAGTAATTAAAATCGCTATTTTTTCTTTTTTTATAACGTTAAAATCGTTTTTTTAACTTTATTTCTAAGTTTATATTATATATATAATAGTAGAGATTTTATTAATTTATTAAGGTTTAATAATTCTATAATATATTTTAAAACTTTTATATATTATAATTATAAGTATTATTATTATATAATAATTATAAATAAGTTATATTTTAAATTAATAGCTTTTATTTAAAAGTTATATATAAAGAATTAATTTATTTAACTTTTATTCTTTTAAACTTAACTTAATAAGCCTCGTTTATAAAAGTTAAATATAATGCGTTTAAAATATAACGCTTATTATAATTTAAACTTATAAACTTTTATAAATAAGCGTTTTATTTAAACTATTATTAAAGTAATACTATTATAATATATATAGACTAACCACTACGCTACAAAGCAAAAGCTTCGGAAATGACTCTTCGAGTCATTTCTGTCCAATTCTACGCCTTAAGTGCTACCCCGCGAGGGACCAACCCGCCAATCGTAATACTATGCCCTTTCTCCAAAGGCATGCCCTTATACCTAGGGCGATAAACCCCTAGTACTACATAATTTATTTAAGCTTAATATAGAGAAACTCTAAGGCTTTTATACGGGTAACCAGTCCGTATAAGGCCTTACTTGCTTACTAGCGATCTTGCCTAGGTAGCTAGAGAGACTCCTATTTAATAAGTATAGGAATCGAACCTACGTCTCCTATTTAGTAAAGGCGAAGAGTTATTATATTATAATATATATAAATTAATTACTACGCTATAAAGTAAAAGCTTTAGAAATAACTCTTCGGGTTATTTTTATCTAATTCTACGCCTTAAATGCTACCCCGCGAGGAATTAACCCGCCGATCGTAATAAATACTTTATTAATTAATTTAATTATATAATAAATAATTAAAATAAATTTAAAATCTTTATTTAAATTATTATTACTTAAAACGTATTTTAAAAAGATTTAATATTTTCTTTAAAGACTAGGTTTTAATAAAGGTTATAAAAAAATATAAATATTTATTTAATACTTTTAAATTAAAGAAACGTTTTTATTTTAATTATATTAAACTCCTTTTTTTATTACTTTTAAAATATTTAACTTTTTATAAAAATACTTATATTCGTAGGTTATTATTAATTCGTTATAATATTTACTTAATATAATTATAAGCTTAAAATTAAGCTTATAACTTAAGTTGTTTATGATTAAATTAAACTACCTTTTTTTAATAAATAAAGGCTTAATCTTTTTAATATTTATTTAAAACATCTCGTTATTATACTTTATACGCGCGATAATATCTTTTAATAAAGCTTTTTACCCTTTAATTTTATTATAAGTTAAATAAAGTAATTTAATAATGTTTTCCGCTTTTAAATTAATTTTAATAATTTATTAAATCGTTTAACGAAATAGTTTAATATTATAAAATATATTATTAAGTATAGCGTTTATAAACGTTTTTTTTAATGTTTTATACTTTTATAAAAACTTTTTTATTTTTATAAAAGCTATTTTAAAAGGTATTATAAAATAATATACCTTAAAATTTAATAATTATTAATATTAATTTATTTTTTATATAATAAATTTTAAGTTTTTAAAAGTAAAAAAAAATCTTTTCTTTAAACGATAAGCTTTTATAAAACTAATTTTTTTATTAATTAAGTTTATTTTTTATAAATTTTAACCGAATAAATAAGACCGTTTTTTAAAGAATATATTAAAAATAATAAAACGAATAAATAATTTTTTATTTAAATATTCAATAATAATTTAATTTAAAGAAATAAATTTATTTATTATTACGTGTTTAACTTTAATTAATTTATATATTATTTAAAAAAATTAAAAGTATTAAAAATAAAGCGGTTTTTAATATTAATAATATTAATATTTAAATTTATTATAACGTTTAATAAAAAAGAATAAAATATAATATAAATTTTTTTTTTTAAAACTTAAGATAAAGTGCCGTATATTATACTCGCCTTTTTTTATTAATTAATAATATTTTCGAATAGTTTTTAAGTCTCGTTATTTTATAATTAAAATTAAAACTAATTTAAATAAATAACTTTTAAGCTTATTTTATTATTTAACCGTTATAAAATTACTCTTATAATTTAATAACGTATTTTAAAATATATTAAATAATATATAATTAATATTTATTAAGCGCTTTATTAAAATAATAACTTAATTAAATATATTAACGTACTTTACGGTTTAATTTCCTACTTTTTTATATTTTCGCATAACGCTTTACTTTTACCGCGTTTTTTTATTATATTATTACAGTTAGCTTTTAAAAAGAAAGTAACGTTATTTTAACGTTATAAGCGTTTTAAAACGACTTAAAATTAAGTATACGACGTGCGGCTAAAATATATAATATTTTACGAAAACCCTTTTTTAATCGTCGACGCGGTATAACTTTAAAATTTAATGTTTAATTATTAACGTAAAAGCTTATTATTTTTAAAGAGGAAGTAATTATAAAATATATAAATAATTTAAGTTCGCGATCGTTTTTTTTCTTATATAAGTAACGTTGAAGATATAGCGAATTAATTATTTAATTAACGCGACGCGAGACGCGTCGGCGTTAATTAAGCTTCGAGCTTTATACGATAATAACTAGACTTTCGAACGCGTTTTAATTAAAAAATTAATTATAAAAAGGTTTTTTATAAAGATTTTAATACGTATCACGTATAGTTTATTTTTATATAAAATATAATTTATAAATACGAGATTTAAAAAGAGGATATTTATAACTTTAATAAGACCGGCTTTTTTATAGGCTAAATCTCGTTCGAAATAGTTATTACCACCTTTAATCGATATAAAAAGCTTAAAGTAATATAATAAAAGAACCGGGAATAAGTTATAATTATTAAAGGCGTCGGATTATACGGTTACGCTATCCCTCCGTATATTATCTTTATTAAAAAACGCACCTTTTTTTTTTATTACGAAAACAGCTTATTATTAAAGGACTAAGTAATCGTAGTTATTAAAAATAACTAAACTATAAATAAAAAAAGCGAGGACTAAATTCGATATTTTAATTAATATATTAAGTCTTATATAAAGGGTTATTATCGCCTTTTAGTCTTAGACGGCTACGAAAGCCACTATTCGATAGCTTTTAAGCTTTATTATAAAAAGAACTCGATTATTATACTTTATATATTTACTTATTTATTATATAAGCTTTAAATTTTTAATTTTAACTGTTTTCGTATATTAAAAAGGTTATATAAGAAAGAAATCAAGGGTTTTATACGGGCGTATATTACTTATATTTTAAAGGAAGACTTTTTACCGGCGTTTTTAAAAGCGTTCTAGGCGATTTTTACCGTTTTAAATATATAAGGAGGTTTTCGAGAGACAAGACTCGTTTCGTACAACCCGGAATATATTATTTCATAGTTAGATATAAAGCTACGTATTTTAATACCTCCGGGGACGTTTTCCGGCCTATTTATTTTTTTAAAATTTAAGATTTTAAATAACTCGATTAGGCTTAATCTTAAACCGAATATATTCGAAACTATATCGTATAATATTAAAATAACTTTTCGACGTTTATTTTAATTAAGCTTAATTAAATTACGAAAAGTATAACGTAAATTATATACCGGCTCGTTTTTTTAAAAGGTGAGGTAAGCGTATTACGAAAGGTAAATAAAATACTTAGCCGACGCCGCCGTACGAAAAAGAAACGGTTATAAGATAAAGGATTATTTCGTATATAAACTAAAAAAGACCTACAGTTTTGAAAGGACGTTAATAAACAGTTATAGAATAAATCGTGCCGGAATAATAGTCGTACGAGAAGGCTTAAAACGCGCCCGCGACGCTATAAAATTTACGAGGAGCCCGGGCATAATGCGCGTATATATTAGAATAACGTAGAAGTATTTAATAAAAACGATTCTAAATAGTTTTATTTAATTTTAAACGTTATAATAAAATTAATTATATATTATTATACGACGTTTAAAAAAGTGAGAAATTAGACCGTGTAGGAAATTAAACCGTGGGGTACGTTATTTAGTTTAAAATAATCTTTTAATATATAATTAATCTTATTATATTTTTAATAACGTATATTTTTATACTTATTATAGTTTTTTAACTTATTACTGCCGTGTTTTTATCCTTTACTTTTATCGCGTTTATATTATTTACCGCTTTATTAAAAAGTAGCTTTATTATTATAAGTATTAATATTATAAGAGAACTTTAATCTTTTAATTTTAAACCGGTAATAACTAATAAAGTCGGTTTTTAATTACTTATAGAAATTATTATAAACTTATTTATAATTATAATAATATTATAAAAAGTTTTTTTATTCTTTTATTATTATTAAAGAATCGAAAACTAATTTTATATACTTTTAACGTTTCGTTATTTAAAAAATTATTATATTAATATATAAATAATAAAGTTACTTTTTTATATATAAATTTAATTTAATTTTTTTTTAAAAAAGGTTAAATAATAAATCTTTTGATTATTAGATATTTTTAAAATAACTTAATTAAAATTAATTCGCTTTTATAATAAAAGGTTATTTTCCTCGTATAACTTTTATAATAATTAATAAGTTCTAATATTAATCGTTTATTATTATCTTTATTTAAAGTTTTATTAATATTTTTATAAGTAAAAGTAATTAAGTAATACTTTATATACTTAATAAACTTACTAAACCTTTTTTAAATATAAGTTAATTTAAAACAGTTTATAAGCTTTTTTTACGCGTTTAATAATATAAAGTTAATTACTTTTTTAAATTATAATAAAAATACTCTTTATATTATTAATTAATAAAAAAATATATTAAAAGTTTATTTAATTAAAGTTAAATTAAAATAAAGTAATAAGTATTATAATTTTATTTAACTGTTTTTAATAATTTTTAAAATATTAATTTAATATATTTAAATTTGTTTTAATTTTTACTTTATTTACTATTATATATTTAATTATATTTATATATTTTTAATAAGGTTTTTATTAATAAAGTTTTTATAACTTATATTTATAATTATTATTTTTAACTTTATATTAAAACGTAGTATAAAAACATTAGTAATATTAAAAATAAAGCTCCCTCGCTTTTTTATTAACGTAATAATAAGTCCCTCGTATATTAAAAAGTTTAATAATATTACTTAATAGTTTAAAAATTATGTAATTTTTATAAAAGCGCTTTAAAACTTTTTTATAAGCTTTTAAAAAATAAAAAGTAATAGTGTAATTAATTCTTTACTTTTTAAAAACTTTTATTATTTTAAATATAAAGAGATATTATTATATAAGTAATTAATTAACGTAATAAATTTTAAAAAGCGAGGGTTTAAAGCCGTATGTTTTATATTTATTTACTAAGTTTATTATATATTATATATATAAGTTCTTAATATTTAAACGTATATTAAATTTTTTAAAAAGATATACTTATTATATAAAGTATATAAAGCTTTTTAAAACCTTAATATAGCTTTACCTTATATTAAACATTTTATAAAGTATTATTATATTAAATTATTTATTTATAAATTCGTTAATTAGTTTAAATTTTTAAATACTTTTTAATATATTAATTTAAAAGGTTATAAAATATAAAAAATATAGAAAAATAAAAATAAAAATTATATAATAATAAAAGTATAAATATATAAAAATAATTATTATTAAGCTTTTATAAATTTATTATACTTTTTAATTAAAAGTATTAACCTTTAAATTAACTTTATATATTAATTTAAAAATATTATATTTATAAATAATTTATTTAATTATAGTATTATTTATAATATAATTTAAAGCTTTTTAAAGCTTTTATTTTTATTTTTAAATTACTACTTAATATTAAATAACTAATACTTTATAAAAAAGATTTAAAGGAAAATAATAATAAAATAATAAATAAATTATAAAAGTTTAAAGGGGGTGAAAATCTAATAGCTAGTTAATAGGGTGTTAAAAGTGGGTCTCCGCCATTATCTCTAGAATTTTAGTATACAAGTATATATTACTGAGGAGGCCATGGGATTATACATCATACAATACCATACGCGGGCAAAACAAATAGTATAATGGAAGTGTCTCGCTGACGACGTGAATAGTCGCCAGCATAGAGTTCTTAACTACTGACAGCAACAAAGCAAACCAAACGGATAAGCTACAAGCTTACAATAAATATGCTATATTTGACTGTAGGTTATTGCCAGACCAAAGCGGAACGGAGGAAGTTGTCTTCATATATATCGGCGGGAAGGGATAGTTGCCAACGCGCCAGCACTTCCGTTGGGCACTTTATTTGCGGTTCTCGTAGCATGACGACAAGTTGGAGAAGTGTAACTCACATGTACTATACAAAAGACTAGGTGATGAAGCTTTCTGCCCACCACATATATCGTGGTTCTATCTTCCCCTGAGGTAGGGAATATGCGGCCTACTGATCCTCGAATTGTCTAGGATCACTCTACGGTTATATAAACATTTTTAATACCGTTAATAAAACTCTAGTGGAAATAGGTAGTTTCCAAGCAATCACTGACGCATCAACTGCAAATTCAATCAAAGCCACAGGGGGGACTAAAAGACGGACGATAGTGATCAGTTCCTGGCTGTTCAGGCCTTACATACATAACTCACACAGTAATTATTGCCCAAGAACTTGTTAGTTTCAAACGCTCTCAGAGTATCTTTCATGGTCTACACGTCCGCCGTGTTCTAATTCCCATGCCAATCCATATCAACGATTGCCCATACCCCCTCATTCACGATCCCTTTGAGCAACCAAAAGCGCCAGCAATGGTATCGCTGTATGAAGATCATTGTAACGGATATGAACAAAGAAGAAAAGGTATTCTTTGGCTTGCGTGATTTTGAGGCAGATATCTCCGTCTTCGGAATGTTCTCGTTCATCGGCAGTCAAACGGTAAGCCTAAGCACAGCGAAATTGATGTGACCGAGAGGCCTGTTCTTTATGACATTGTACTTGTATTCAACTGTGGGCGGCCTCAAGTTGATGAAAGAGAATTCCAATATAACTGTTTCTATAACTCACGATACTCCGAATGACCAACCCCCTATTCTCACTCAAACCACGGGTCCGGATGCTTTGGATCAGTTAAATTCCTGAATGCTCAAGTTCAGCATTACAAATGAGTGGCCATCTGAAGTCTCCGAAATATTATTGCTCGGAGTAGCGCTCGCTATCTGGAGCCCTTGCTTTCATTGGCACTCGCCTACAGGAGTAGCCGAGTAGTCGCCCTGGTAGCTCTCGCCTTTGGCAGCCTTACTCTCCCCGGCACCTGCCATCCTTCAGTAAACATATTCCCACTAGCGCCTGCCTTCTCTTACGCCTCTTACCTACCTGCAGTGTATAATCGCTGAGGTTCCGATTGTCCAGGTTCAGCACCGGACAATCGTCTTCTTTTACATCCACGTAAGCTCCCTCCGGTATTGAACGGATAGGGCTAGAACTATCGCCATAATCGACATAATCGAGATAACCGAGTATTGACTCTCTGTGATTCACTGATTCACTTGGCCATGGGTATAAATATGATTCGTCTTTCCAAGTGTGTCATCTTGTTTCACCATCACACCTTCTCACAACACCATTTCCTACCAACAATTCTTATCACATAAAATGCATTCTGCCCAACCTCCCTCCACTTGGGAGGATTCATCTTTTCTTGACCCTTTCTCTGGAAGACACCACCAAACGGCTATCGTGACACTGTCTCGTCCCGGAAGCCCTAGTGACACCAGCAGATACCATTCCTGAACTTGAACACTGTCTCACTGATAGACATACCGGTTATATGACCTGTTATCCAAGTGGTCATTCCATTTGTGGCTCCACTGGTTATCCGAGTGGTTGCCGAAGTGGTTATTCAAGACAGGTTAGTACACTACACACTTACCGATCAACAGCTATCCTACCCTAGCTTGTGTGGTCCCATGCTAACTAGTAGTCGCCACTATAGCCGAGAGTCGACCACCATGCCGACGAACAAGACGACGTTCAAGATGTCCACCGATGGTATTGCCCTGGGCATCGCCACTGTTGCCATCGCCGCCGTCTTCCTCGCTGCAACCTGGTGTCTCGTGCTCGGGGCCAAGAGATGGCAGGACCCGTGCAGTGCGGTGCTATTACCACACAACCTGAACCCCATGGACTTGCGGGAGCTACGGGGGAGGATATTGGGTTAGGCTGAGTGGAGGAGATGCATGAATACCGTCGTCGATGCGTGGAAGGATATGACGGCCTGGATGCGACGAGTACATATGCGCGGAAATAGAGGGCTGGGCAAGATCGGAACGACTACAATACCATAACACTGGTTTCTTATAGAAACCCTACTAGTTGAAATTACTTCTTTGCCAAAACGCTGCCGGTTGAAATCGCAACTTGTGAACAACGCCTGTCAACAATGTCTGTTCTGAGTGTAAAGTGGTGCCATGTGAAGAGGGAGTAATTCGAAGATCTGTTGATGCTTGGCTGTATATACACACCAAGTAAGACACCCTAGGCTACGTAGACCAACAGTTTGTGATGTTTAGGGATGGTACTCGTCCTAAACACTTCCTATCCATACTCGTCCAGCAACTGGCTTGCAAGCCTCTGCGTGGTGCCATCTCTTGCAAAAACACTAGATAGACCTCCCTCGTATGATCGCTAGGGAAGACCTACCTACCGGAGACATGGTCTCGAACAAGAGAGCCCCAACGCTAGTCATTATACAAAATTGGACCAAGCACAGCCTCAATCAAGCCCTCACGCAAGTGTAGACATTCGCTCGCTCAGATGTCGCAGTGACTCTCCACTCATTGGCTGACCACTGGAAGGGGAAGTGAGGTTGCCATGAGGGCTGTGGGCCGGAGGGTGGAGGGTTTAGGGCTGAGTACTATAGAACGTACGGGATGCTATGACAGCGCATCCGTGCTGGGAAAAATAAGCCTCACCTCTGCCCTACCCTAACCTCTCCGTGAGTCAGCTATATCGTACACCGCTAATTAGTGTTCTTTCCTAGTCCTAATTGACAATGCCTCACATGAATAATTTTGTAGCATTGGGTATAGGTGCGTGGCCATTATGATAGCCCCAACCGCACCAACCGCATCACAGTATTGTGGGATGGGGTCGGGCACTGACGCAGGGACCCGATCACGAGGCGATTGAGTTGCGGTAGCTGGTTAGGGACTGATGTGGATAAACTAGCAGGACTGGACCTGGACCCTGAGGTTGCTATTCTATGCGCCAAACACGTCGGTCTCCGATGCGGATTTTCCAAAATGCCATCCTGCCCATCATGATAACTGCCTGGCAAGACCGGCTAGAGGAAAATAAGATGATAATGAAAATAAACACGTGTCCTCGCTCTAATGCTAATCCCGACACCCAGCCATGCTAACGCCTCCTCCTGATGAAAATGATTTTCCCGTGCACCCGGAATCAAATAACACCTTCCCAATGCACCATCATGTCCAGAACCAGAAACACCAAGTGGTTCCACATACGCTGCAAGCAAGAAAATGACCAAAAAAACATATTGTGGCCGTAAAAATACAGAGAGGCCATGCTTGAAAGGCTGGGGCTATATGCATGTGCTGTGTGGGGGATATATGGCGGGTAAATAGGAAGTTGTGAATACAAGCAGCAATTGTGCTGCTATGAGTGCAAAAATTGTATGTGTGGTGTGGGAATGCCGCATGCGATGCCATGTGGATAGCGCGGTATGGTGCGGGCATGATGATGGATTGTAAAGAGTCACCAAGCCAGGCTCAGCCTATGGAGACTTTCACATGCTGGTCGTAGTCTGCAGCAGCCTATGCCGTTTGAAACGCGCAGAAGCATTGCCCTTGTCACTAAGGGTGAAAGGGGAAAAAAATGCAAGAATAGACAGCGCGAGCGATGGGACGACTGCAACGCGATGCATCATGCCAGCCAGCATTGCAGACTGTTCTGTTCCACCCGCCACGTCAAGCTCTGGCTGGATGCTTCCCACTGCTGGTGGTTCGAGCTGGTTTTATTCCGCCCACCGAGGAGAGGCGAATCAGGGATTGCTGGGTTCGCGCGAATTCGGAGCTTCTCGCAGTCCATACACTTCCCAGAAATTCTTCTAGAATGCTGCAGATATCCACCTGCCCGGTGCATGTTCGCCGGCAGAGTGGAGTAATCTGTAGACAATCATAACTTTCTTTGTTATGGAGGCCACGATCTCGGGACTTGCCAGGGGCTGCCCCACGGCTGTGACGAAGGGAGGGGCGGGTCGCACCCGTCCTTGCTGCTTGCCGTTTTCGCTGGGCGCTTCGCTTTTCGTTGTGTAATGAAATGCCTTGGACCCGTCGGTGCAAACTTTTCTTTCCGCTCCGTGGTTTGGCTCTGATACGAGTTTCACCGACACAATATGCCAACCCCTTTTCGGGCCTCAATGGGCGGTTTGGCATACAGAGCCCTCGACTCTCTCTGCCCCACAACAGCGTAGGAAGTACCCTTATCCTTTGGGCCATGCGGCAAGAAGGTGCGTATAGCAAGTGCGCTCTCAGGCTGAGAGAGCATGCCTCGAAAACGCTGTAATTGTAGGAATGTTGTAAAACAAAAAGCCTTTGCTCGGCCTCAAAAGCTGTCTTGCGAAACCGAAATCCATCTAACGGGGACTCCGTCAGATCCAATATCGTAGACCTTGGAATTGAGCTGGCGGGGTGGTAATAACCAACGAGCATGCCCCTCTCGCTGATCATCCAACTTGCCGCGCTTGCGCATCAAATGCTCCATAACCGCTATACGAATGAAGTCGGAATTCTCACGGATCTCTCGCTGCCGCGGCCCTGGAGGCATCGTAGAGGTTGCTGTTGCCTTGGGTGATTCTGGTGGCGGTGGGAGAGCTCCACGGCTGGCCGCTGGGGAGGAACTCCTCGAACGTTGCACTTTATAAGTCTGCATCTGGATCGAAGCAGTGTAGCTGCGCGTTGACGCAGCACCTCCTGTTCGGACCTCAAGCCGAGCGCTGCTGGTAGGGTTGAGATAGCGACGCATCGCCTCGCTGGGCTCATCCTCCAACACAGGTGGCCGTTTCTCGTCCGTGAATGGCACAGTAGGATCGACCGTTAGAAGTGACCGCACGAGCAAATCTTCGGGCGGAATTGACGAAGACGTAAACTGAGAGATAGATTTGGCGGCGGACCGCAGAACTCGAATAGACGCCGTCAAATTTGACTTGAGGGCTGTCTTGAACGGCAGAAAGACAGTGTTCTGTTGCTTATCTGAACGAGCTGGCAAAGGGTCAAATACCCTGAACTCTACCTGGTCAACGTCGGCAGTAAGCTTAGAAGACAGTGGATGGTCCGGTTCTTCGCCTGGCGGAGAGGGGAGAGGCTCAAGCGACCTGCGCGGCTGTCGAAACCTTTTGCTTCTTGGCGTGACCGGACTGTCAAACGAAGGCATCGTACCAGTGCCCAGGGAATCGCCTAGCGACGGTAGGCTTTCGAACGAGCCTGGCCGTGATGATAAAGTGGATGTGAAAACACTATCCGAAATCGACGCGTCCTCCTCGCCTAGCTCGTCTGGGGGGCTCAGCAACATATCTAACGGACTCCGGCTAAATGGCGACAGGCTAGAAGGTGTGAGGCATAGTTCCTGGCTCAGGTCTTTTTCGGATACCTGGGATCGAGGAACGATGGAGTCGACGGTCATGCGTGCTTCTTTGCGCTGACGCTGCTTCGTACTTCCACGCCTATTAGGCGGCGGTATATTCGTCCCAGCCAAAAGTGCAGCGACAGATGGGGGTCGGCATCCGGCGACCGAAGCTCTCGCCCTCGGGACCCTGTGCTTGACGATCGCCGGCTTGATTGATCATGGTACCGGGACTTCATGTGGTGCTTGTTGACGGCTTCCATCTTTGACTTCACGGGTATCTGCACAGCACTCGTTGGCGTCATCGGACGAGCTGTCGCGTTGGCTGTAGGTGTTGACTTCGGGCTGCGACAGGGCGAGGTAGCCCGAGTATCCGGCTCTTTGCGTTTTGCCATTTTCTCGGTCGCGTATCCAGATTGCGAAGATTCGGAGGAGGGTTGGTTGGGGATGATCTTCGTTGTTGATGAAGCATCTCTCCGCTGAAGGAAAGCAAATCGTTGCTTGGAAGGAGTTGGCGTCGTTGATGGGTTGGAAGAAAGGGGAAGTTGGGACTGGCGGGAGTAGAAGAAGGACTTTGGTGTCATCATCATCCTAGTCTCGGTGATTGGAAGGCGGGTTCAACGGCCGCCCTTTCCAGAAGCCTTATATTCGGTGTTGGGTATCCTTAACCTGAGGGCTGGGACTCGCTCCTGCACAAGGGTTCTGCTGCGGGGCATACTAACGCCGCAAGGCACAGTCAGTTGGATACAAAGCCAATTCCAGCAGTCTCAAGTCCAGTAGAGGGCGACACGCGAGCGATCGGTTGTCGGTACGAGCGAGTACCAGTTTTTGGGACCAGTCAATTGAGTCGTGATCGTGTGCCGCAGGCACGCAGGGTGGGTGTTTTCAGTACGTAATGGCGCCCGCGCTGAAATGCAGGACCCGTACAGGAATGATGTCGGTCGTGTGTGCGTCGATCTGTAATGTAACCAGACAAAAAAATAGGGTAGTTGGCAGGTTTCGCTCGATGGTACCCGTGATAATGGTCCAGAAAGAATATATTTCGCTGAAAGGAAACCTTTGTCTTGGTCGTGTAGGGAGTATTGGGGTGTGTTTATGGGTGCCGATTCATCAGCGGGATCCTTATCTCTGCTCTACTCTGAGAAGGCGAACCTCGGAGGAGATGGGACTAAAGGTAGCCTAATCGTCTTCGCGCGAATGCAACTCTATCGGAGTATACATGTACCTTCTAGGCCCCCTCCGTAAGATATCTTTAATACGACTATGAGACTATCGAAAGAATCTAACAGGAGAGGAGTAAGTGGGAAGAAGGGCTGAAAAGAATGGGAAGCACGAGTAAGTGGTAAGAGTAGGGAGCCAGGAAGCCAGGAGGAAGCCAAGGCAGAGAAGAATCAAGTACTCCGTAAGCTACACATAAACCAGATACAGTATCTCAGGCAGGGTAACAGCATCCGAGTCACATAGGCCCCGCTGGGTTAGATAGCTCGAATAGCAGAACCCTGCACCCCGTAGAACCCGTAGAACCCGTTGGCACTGGTGTTTGGTTTCCTCAGGCTCTGTTTGGGCAGGTAACAAAGCAGTCCGGGGAGGGGAGGGGGGCTTGGGCTGGCGGTGTCTTGCTGTATTGTGGCGGTATGTAACCTAGGCTCCCTAGGGTGTTGGGTATGTCATGTATGAGGTCCAGTTAGGAGGTTAGGTAGACGTACTTGTAGCTCCGTACATGGCTGGGATATGCACTCGGCCTGTCTGATCAGGAGGTGGGATTCGTAGGGGTCCAGCTGGGGCCGTACCTTGGTTCACTTGCATGCCAATGCCATAATGTGGGGGGTCCATCGACGTTGCTTGTTTTCCAATCTACATGTACCTCAGTAACCTTAGGTTGGTAGGCACTTCGACTTCGGTACATGCTGCGACTTGTCACATCAAATTGATGACATACCACCCGACATTGTTCGGATACGAATAAATTCAGCATAAAGGCCGCCCAACCCGGTTTGCGCAATTAAGTGATGACAGGTATCCAACAAACAGCTATTGACGTTGGCTGGCGGTGGGTGCCCATCCCAGGTGCAAGGCCATATCGAGTCCAGTCCAAGATAGAAGTAAAACTTTCAAGGCACTACCCGCAAACTCTCGGATCTTCAGCTCAGTTGACTAAAGTCCGGTCGGGCTACCAATAACTACGGTTCGTTATCTTCTTTCGACTGAACCAGCAGAGCCGGCCTGTGTTGTGAAAACACTGCATGACATAAGTACAAAAGTATGATAAGTCAAGGTCACGCTTGCTTTTGCAGCTACGGATAAGGTACCTAGCTCAACTCTCGGCCATCAGTATCTCAAATAATAAGATAGGATGAATCCAATGCGTGCCTCGCTTTCTTTGCTCTGAAACGACTGCAGCTGCACCTGTAGTTTTCGGCGGTAACGTGCTGGGTATTGCTTTTCTTCAGGCTCTATTCGGAGGTGCTGCATCCATTATTATTTTCGGACCGGCGAGACCGGTCACAATGAGGACCACATTCATTCATCCAGCCAACTCATCCTGCAGAAGTGATATGCCCTTGGATTGGTGGCACGTGGACGTCATCCCCGTTGGTCTCCTCGTCTGGCGCATTCAGCAACAAAATTCATCAGGATCTTCTACGTATGGATTCTACAATAATACTGGTTCCTGTTGACTCATACAGCGCCGGCTTGGTCCGATGGCCCAGTTTCTCAATGATTACTGTGAACCGCACAGAACAGGCAGCCCTATTCAGTGAAACCCGAAGGTTCTGGCCAGCCCCGAAACTACAATCCGTTCAATGCATTCAATCTTGCGCGAATACTTAGGTGAGCACGGTGAGGTAGCAACAGCGAGCGGAAAGATGGGTAGGTACCTACTTTACTGAAGGCACCACCTTCCCCAGTGCCGGGCGAGATGATTTCCATCACCCGGCTCCATCCTGACTGCTGATTGACCGCAATGTTCAACCCGGGAACCTATGGCCCTCTACTGTTGTGGTCTATTGACCTGATTCCACATGCTTTGATAATCCCCATGGGATCAGCTACCTGCATCTCGTATTGGGTCTTTGGACAGAGCCCTCAAGAGCATCGGCACCCGCGGTATCCCATCACAGCATCACATCGCAATTGCGGCGTCTTTTGCTTTGTCTATTGTTACGCCATGACCGATCTTACTGTATCATGCGAGCTTGGGTTGCCGGTTAACCTTGAGCTGGGCTTGCACTAGCAGCCCTTGGCGTATAACTAACATCATGCCCAAGAATGCCCGTTCGATCAGTCAATATTCAATGAAAATGGTGTTGCCAGTCTGTTGGTTTGGATCGCATGGTGTTGCCCGTCCTGAAGTTTGCTCTATTGGAGAAGATTACTCACCCCAGACCAGCCACAGCAAGTAACGCCAGTAACGAGTAACGACGCTTCAGTTAACCCCACACTACCACTACATGCCCATGCGTCAAGCCGTACATGAAAAAGGTTCCCTTATCGCCATCTCATCATTGGCTTCTCCTACTCGGTTCCCCACGAATTGTTTTAGCACCAGGCTGTTGTGGAATAGGTAAGTAGTCACACACCACCATCAACCACCCTCCCTCATCGCAACACGTGTGCCTCTTCCAAGGGAGGCGATGATGACATCTATCTCCCACCCAACGAACGACATGTGAACATGACAGTGACTTCGTGACGAATGGGCGAGAGAGGCACGCGGTTGGGTGGACAATGCGAGACTGGTCCGAGACCCCCTGCTGCATCCTTATCTTTTCGTACGACAGATTCAAAACCTCCAAGACACCTAAACCCAATCAGACTTTATGTCTGGAACAGCAGCACACCAACTACCTATCTACAACATAGTAAGTCAACACCACACAACAGGATCCTGATAAACTCTTTTGCGGGGTAATAAGGCGTGGACCGTGGACGGGAACCAAGCCCGATGCCCAATTAGCAACATAGCATGCGCTAATAAGACTAGGGATCTCCCATGTGCATTCCCACCAACTACTACAAGGTAGCCTCCGAAGCAGATAGCAGGTAGCCAGACGATGACACGGCGGTTCGTCACTGTGCCCTAGCAGGCTGATCGCACACCTCCGCGGAGCGGATCGAGAAGTAAAAAGCGTGCAAGATCATCCTCTTGAAAAGCTCTCCAGTTTTCCCCTTAAATCCAGCCAAATCACGTCTACGTATCCCAAAGCATTCAATGAAGAGCTTGGTTAGACCCCGTCGCCGGGGATCTGACGGGAGCACGAACTGGAAAAGAATACCAGGGACACATGCGAGGTTGAAAGACAGTGGGTTACCGGAGACTGGCAACCCACCTGACGCTCTTTTTCATTCTAAATGCTTCTGGTTATCGTTGGACAATCCAAGGCACGGCATCCTGACGATGCACTGATGAAGAGAACAGAGCGGGAAGAAAACTAGGTAGAGTAGAGAGCATGTATCCTTGCTTGAAACTTGACATGTGTACTGAGTCAGGAACCCGGCGACATCTGACATACCACCCCTGGAGCTGGACTTGATAAGATGTCTACAGAGAACCACAAACCGGTTCTTTCCCTCTTCCCGTCGAACGATGAAGTCATACTGAACGAGCTACCGACGGAGTCGTATTGCGATACTACACTCAGTGCGATCCAGCGCTTTCTGGTTGATATCGAGGAAGTAGATAGTCGCCAGCACGACCACCAGTACATGAAGTCGGGACTTCACATAATACCATTCGCAAACTATAATCGAGCTGTCAAGTTGTGAAACAAGCCATTCATCCCATGCAGTATAGTAATCATAAGGCGTAGCAAGCATAACAAATACGGAAAGAAACCAGGAACACCGACGCACCTCCCACATGATAAGCCATCCGTACAATGACAGTTGAGAAGGAACATGAAAACTGCAGAAGGACCCTTCCGTTGTCACACGCCAAAGCTTGGTGGCTGACGATGATACCTCTCACGCTCCCTAGGGGCCATCATCATCAGACCCAGGCCTCCTTTCTAGCGCCGTTCTCCAGTCCGATGTTGACCACTTCCTTATCATGATGAACCCCACCTTCTTCTTCTTCTCCTTCGTCGTCGTCGTCGTCCGGCCTGCGGGCCGGCGGGTGATACTGCGCCATGAAATCAGTCCGCACGACGTCTTCACGCGTCGGCAGGACGAGGCTTCGTCATCGCTGCGCCGCGACGACGCCGCGGCACTCCGCAGCCGGCCGATGCGCGCGGCCGCCCCCGCGCCGAGCACCATCTTGTCCGTCGCCGCCGAGACCGCCACCGTGTCGCGACGCTCGCGCTGCCGCGTCGTCGCCGTCGTTCCACCTCCCCATCCTTCTCCTCCTGACTTAGAAGAAGAAGCAGGGAACCATGTGCGCAGGAGGGGCCGCAAAGCCGGCGCCGAGGCCGTGATGATGGAGAGGTTGGCCTCGATGGCGATGATGACGAACGAGATGTTGGACGTCGGGTCTGGCTGGTTGAGCAGCACGTAGAGACCCCGGACCAAGAGGACGAGGTGGGATATGCCTACTAACGTCGTTCTGTTGGCAGGAGGTGAGCATGGGTGTGAGCAAGTTTGGGAGGAACTCAATAACTGCGAAACAAGCAGATAGACAAAACGGATAAGTAGAGGAGATGAATGGATGACGAGAAAGATCGAGACCGTGACTTACAGGAATCCTAATAGAAATACAAATATCAAGGCGATCTTCGTCCTCTTGGGTATTTGCAGCCCGACGAAGATGTGTAGGGGTAGTCCCAGTATCAAAAGGTCCAACACGATGTTAATAGCGCTCGCGGCCACGAACAATATCCGCCGATCCACACAGAACCCCTCCAATCGAGGCTTCCATGCCTTCTGTAACGGGAAGCACTGAAACACTATGGCGAAGAAGATCGAGAAAAAGCTGGCCAGGTTGATGGTGTTGACCCAGATGACGAAGCGCCGCACTCCCGGCTTCTGCCCGAAGAGACGGAGGAGCAGGAGGAGAAGGGATGATTTGACGAGGGCCAATATGGGATTGTATAATATCTGGACGACATAGTTCCACACAGCCCCTTGCGTCGAGTCATGCGAAGGGATGTCTACAGCGCTCATGCCTATATAGTTCGTCACGATGACTTGGGGTGCGCGCAAGTCAGTATCAGATGATCGCAAGGCTTTTCAGGGGGTTCCCGCGTCCTACTCACACTCATAGCTTGCAACAGCCTCCGCGATTGCCAACGCCTACGCTCGCTGGTAAACAAGTGGACATTACAGGGCCGAATGTATTGACTTCATACCATTGCTGCACATATCAACCCATCATCTTCCCATGAGTGTTAGCCTGGCTAAATCATCACGAAATTCGCCACGACAACATACCTAAACTGAACTGCCGCGTCGAAAGTTTTCCAGCCACCCTCACAGAGACCACCATCAAGGCCAGTGCCGGAAACGAGATTACCACCACTATCGCGATATTCTGGTGTTCCATTCGAGGGCTCGCTGCAGGCTTCACTAGTGCGCCTGTGTCGGGATAGGTAACCAGGGAGTCGTCAACCGAGGACATCACGAAGGAAATATACGAGTATTAGACAAACACCTGTAGTCTTAACATATGATATAAATGGGGGATATTATACGACGTAAAGTAAGCCGCTCTCCAGTATAGTAGTCTTGGTCGGTGAGGACTCGTCAGGCGGACGGGATCAAGTCATTGATATGAACAGGAAGAAGACCTGGACGGCAAAACTCCCTAATCCCTCTCCCACACGGTCTCGTTTGAGCCTTCCCCGGAGCTTTGCAGAAGCAGACGGCTCTCATCATAGAATATTTTGCCATAGATGCCATGATAGTTCGTAGCTGACACCATACAATTCAGCCTCCTGTCCCGCGAGTGTCAATTCTGGAGGATCGCCGCTGGGTTGAATATGCATCCAGCTTGTACTGTAATACAGATGCGAGTGGATATTGGACGAACTAAGAATTGCAACCATCTCGCTTTCTCAATGTTCTGACGTGTGCAAGGATTCTGGAAGAATGCCTATCCAGTCGGTAACGCGGGAGTATCATGTTACCTGGTATATTGATCAATGTCTCATATCGTTTACCCCTTGCTATGATACTCTGAACAATCTGCCCCGGGAACTTAGAGGCCAGGAGAAGGGTCCAGTCCAGGTCACGAACGTTAGCCTTGAAGACCCCCCCTCACCACTGATCATCACAGTGGTTGGGACGTAAGGTTTGACTGGTGAAAATCGCCTGGCCACCGTGGATCAAACAAGAGGGTACGACAGGCGTGAATAATATCATGCAATCTACCAGACCAATATTCAAAGCCTGTTGGTCCAGTTAGCCGGTCGTCTGCATTGGGGGCGGCGGGGTTTGTTATGCATCCGACCGATTTTCTCGACGAGGGTGTTGCGTGACTTTCATGAAACCATATCCAAAGACGAGAAGAGGCCCAACCGCAATGATGTCTTCCCGTGATTCAGTGAATTGCATCTCGGAAACTTTTCGAAGGAGCAATTGTAATTTTCGTTACTTGAAGACGTCAATGGAATAATGCGGCTCAATCGGAGAGTGTTTTGTACACCGTCTCCCGTCCGGGTGAAGGTGGTAGGCTCGGTACCGACTGCATTGATGCAGGTCGATCATTCGTCTCAACTTGCGGGGGGTTACAAGTCACATAATGTTCGACACATTGCGCTGTAGGCATAGGTACATTTATCCTACTCGCTGCTTTTTTGGTAAGTCTTGAAACAATTGGTTCCAGAAGCATATGATACCAGCTTCCTTCCCATCTCAACCTTTATGACCAACTTCAATATTGCAATACGGGGTGAGGGTGAAGACCGAGATACGTAACGTGTGAGGCTACACACGCTCTGCTAAATCTCCCCCTTCTCTGATTCTCCCTCTTCCGGAGTAGAACTACAAGGTATAAGGGTTGGATCCAGCAAGTGTTGAGTTATTGGTCTATAGTGCAAGGTCATGCCGGGTCTATATCATTGCTCTTAAGTTCACTCGGCATCTTCGGCGTCTTGGGAATTCTCGTCGTCCTCCGCGACTGACAAGATGTTAATGCCTGCAGCTCCACCGACGGAGGTACTTCCATCAGATCCTTTGGTGATCCCAAGACTGCCTCCTAGGTTCTTGGTGTTACCATTCTTGTCCACGATGATGCCCAGGTTGTCCTTGAATTGCTCCCCTTCCTTGACGGCAGTGAGATCCTCAGCGCTGCCACCTTTGCCTTTGGCAGGAGCGGCAGCTTCGCCCTTGGCTGGTTGTGCCTTTTCTCCGCCAGCGGCTGGGTTGGATGCTTTGTCGCCACGAGAACCGCCGGAGAGAATGACTCCCGGAGTAAGGCCACTCCCAGCGTTAGCAGTACCATTGGCTCTTTGGCGGGCTCCCTCGAGCGCAGCCAGGTTCTCGGCGGTCTGGTTTCTTGCTGCACCCTTTGTCTGGTCTTTACCCGCGCCTGTCTTCTTCTCCTTTCCGCCCGAACCGCCCAGTTTAAGACCGCCGGCGCCTCCGATTTGGATGCCACCGTTCTCGAATTTGACTTGACGCTTGGCGAGAGGAGGAGCCTTGTAGGCCTTGGCAAGAGCAGAAGACAGAACCATGATATTGGCATGCGCCGCGGGAGAACCCTAATCGGCATTTGTCAGTCATACCATCCGAGAAGAGTAAGAGGGGAAACGAAGGTATAGACTTACTGTGAAGGTGATCTTTTCGCATACCCCTACATGGAGGAAAGAGATAGCCGCAACGGCGACAGCAAGAGTAACACGCATTATGACTATTAGGAAGAGAAGCCTGCTTCTCTCAAATCTCAACAAATTTGATTAGAAGTTATTAAGTATGAAGAACGACGGGGAAACGAGATGGATGACTGTATAACTAAAGACGCTCCAAGCAGCGCTGAAAGAAAGACACGGGTTGTAATGGAAAGGATCTACGGCAGCAGGAATGCATCTCGACAAGCGAGGGTGAAGCAGCACATTAGTATAAGATAGATACCTAGGGTAGGTATACATGCCAACCCTTGCCAGCATCGTGAACTTCCGCATACATACCGTCACCAGCAATTCCGCAGGCATGCCACCGGAACGCTGTGCGACCGTACGGGTAGCGATAAGCGATGCTTAAAATAATCCCTGAGCCCTGGTGCCCGCGGTGTTTGGAAACGGTCCTCCAGGTGCTGAGTGGTCTTCTCCAGGTCCACTGAGGCCTACGATCGTAGAGGAAACTCCTTGGCGTTACAGGTGACTGATTGATCTGACCGAGTCAGCTAGGGCAGGCAATGCCGAAGGCAGAAGCTACTGTAGCTTTCGAGCTTCGCATAGCCTAGCTCCCGGCGCCGAATGCAAGTTTAGCCTGGCAGCCTCCGGCATTAAACTTTCTGTATCTCTTCCTCTTCCTATAATAGACGCTTGGCCTTGCTTCAACGTAGCGGGAACAGCTTTGGAGCCAAGCCTTCGAAAACAGGATCATGCCCATTTGATCTTTTCGTTGGCCTCTAAGACGAAGGGGTGATGAGCCAAAAAGGGTGCTAGGATGAAGGAAACAATTAACAAACTGGGAGGAGTGGTTTCCTTATGAGCAGGATATATGTAGTTATCGTTACCATCTCACCACCACTACTATTAATAATCTGCTCTCCATGTCGATCTTGACCAATCTCAGCCGCGGCCAGCAATTGCTGTGAACCCTGCAGGTACCCGCCAATCAGCCCGGCACGTCACGTCAAACGCGCTGGCCAAACCATCCCATGTCCCCAACAAACCCCCATCCTGGCAATAGTACCGAACAGTTGGAATCTCAACGCAGCCCAATTTTCCTTTCACGTGCGCCAGGGTTTCAAGGCCGCGATCAGACGAAGGAAGGGTACCTAGACAGACAATTTCTTACAACTGAATCCTTACCATCCATCTGGGTTTCTTCCGTCAAGTTCTGTTACCAAAATGGCACAAGATGCTGCGCCAGCTCCAAAGAGGTCCTCCCCATCAAGACCGGCTACCTCATCCTCTACAATGCCGTGTCCGCCATCCTCTGGGCCACCGTCCTCGGCCGCACCGTCGGCGCCAACCTGCTGAGAGGCCCGGCTTTTGTCTACATCTCGACCGGCGACTTCGTGCTATGGACGCAGACTCTGATGATCATGGATGTGCTGCACGGTCTCTTCGGTATGTTGCAAATCACCCCCGCATACTTCTCCTCCTTCTAGTTTCTTAGCAGGCAGCTTTGGCCGAGCTGTGACCCCTAGCCCTGGCCACAAAAAGCATTGGCCAGAGCGAGAGCTCTCCCCATAGCCATACATACGTCACAGTATAGACTAGCTAACCACTTGTGACCGCGCACGTAGGCATCGTCCGAACCGACCCCGTCACGGCCGCCGCCCAAGTCGCATCCCGCTACGTCGCCGTCTGGGGAGTGCAGTACCCGTTCCCGGCGCTCTGCGCCTCGCCCGTCTACTCGACGATGCTGTTCGCCTGGTCGGTGACCGAGGTGATCCGCTACACGTACCTGGCGGTCAAGCTGGGCGGCTACGAGCCCGCCGCCTTCACCTGGGTCCGCTACAGCTCCTACCTCGTCCTGTACCCGCTGGGCATCACGAGCGAGATGGTCCAGATGTGGCGCGCGCTCGCCCCCGCCGGCCACAAGTTCGGCCCCCTCTACCAGCTGTTCCTCGGCGTGTCCCTATTCGTCATTTGGCCCATCGGCGCGTACGTGCTCATCGGCCACATGAACAGGCAGCGCCGCAAGGTCCTGGCCGCTCAGAAGTCGGAGAACGTGAGGGCTACACAGTAGTATCGCCCAGCTTCGGGTCTCTCCGTCGTATAGATTCTGTATAGAGCACGGACGGGATGCAGAAATCGACGAGAGAAAGATGGTGCGGGGTGGCACTTAGTCTATTGTCCACCCAGGGACATACATATACTATGGTGCGTGAGGAATGGTAGCTTCAAAACGGTGTTAGCGGTCAAGGGATACATGAGACATGACATCATTACAGGAAAGAGGATCGTAGGGAGACCAGGCATTGGCAGATACGGGAAAGGATGGACTGGGAGTAATGCGTATATTAGAGTAACACCCGATAGAAATGCGGGCAATAGCATAGATTTCTTATAATAGGATTGCATTCAATCTCGAGTATCATTTAATAGTTGGCGGAAATGCCTGCGTCTCCTTCCCCTATTCCAGTTCCCTGCTGCTAGTCTCATACCAATCATTCTTCGCCCATTTGACAATCAAGTTCTTGGCGTCATCCGAGAGCTGCGAGTAACCAGGATTCTCCTCGGGTTCGAACATGCCTATCGTACATAATCAGCATCTATTGGGCGTAGGCAAAGGGGAGGTGATTTAAGAAAGACATTGGACATATGAAAGCTGTGTGCAGTACTTACCCATATGCGCCGAAATCTCATCCCTGGCTTTGTCGTTGATGGCCTCCCTCCAGTCGCCTGCCGCCTGCCGCGCCGGTAAGTTACAAAATGTCCGGTCCTTGCCCACGACCAAGCCGACCGTGCTGACCTGCTTCGAGCTGGCCCCTTTTCCGAGCCGGGTATATAAGTTGGCGAAGCCGAGGTCAAGCTCCTGGGTCAGCTGGACCATCTTCCGCACGCGCGTCTTCATCTCCTCGCCCTTGGCTAGGCACCCCCACGAACTCCAGGTGACCCCCGACCCAGCCCCAGCCCGACGAGATCTGGTCCCGTTTCACGTAGGCAGCGGCGCCACCGGCCACCACGGCCCCCGCAGCGCCGGCGTACATGGCCATCTTGCCCCAGTTACCCCAGCCGCCGCCACCTGTGTTGCCGCCTTGTTGCTTTTTGTCTTCCGCCGGCGGGGCTTCGAGGGCGGCGACGGGCTTCTGCGCCGGCTTCTGTCGCGAGGCGTCCTCCGCGGCCTTGGTCCCGCCCCATAGCGACGTCAGTCCGCTCAACTGCGTGAGCGCCGAAGCCGCAGTCTGGTAGTGGCTCTCGGCGCCGTGCGCGACAACACCCGGCGCGATGCCGAGGTAGGGTGTGTCGAAAGCGAGGACCCCTTGTACGTACGGGAACATCATGGCATTGAAGCCGGTCTGCGGCGACGAGGGCGTCGCCCCCGTCGCATCGGCGTCGTCTCCTCCGTCATCTTTGTGACTGCTGCTCTCTTTCGTATCGTGGTGCACAGGCTTGTCGCTGGTCAGCGCGATGAGGGTCTCGGCGGCGACGATGCCGCCCATCGAGTGGCCAATGAGGATGGTGCGGACGCCCGGGTTGACGGTGGGGCTGGGGGTGCCGGCGGCGACCTCGAGGTCGATGACCTTGTTCAGCAGCCAGTAGCGGAAGCGGGCGACGCACTCGTGCAGGTCGCCGCGCGTCTCGAACTTGGGGTAGACGAGGGTGCGGATCTCGACCTTGGGGAGCTCGGCGCTCAGCAGCGCGGCGAGGTGCTCGGTGAACTCGCCGGCGGTGCCGAACGTGTCCTCGCCACCCTGGAAGCCGTGGATGAAGCACAGCAGCAGCGTCTTCTTCATCTTAGTCGTCGTCGTCGTTGTGTTCCGTCGTAGAAGGCCGCTTCCGAGACTCTAGCAGTCGTCTCCATTGGAAGGGAAACAAAAGCACATGATCTTCAAAATGGATATAGGTTTGGCAGAGACAGTGGTTGAAACCTCGTATGTAACTGTCTTCTAGGTTAAGGCCTGTGATGTCTACTGGGTCACTAACAGGTGGGGTTGTAAGGCCCCTCCGCCGCATTATTTAGTGGATGACCAGCTAAGCGTCCAGGGGCTGATAGCGCTACTCTATCAAAAGTTGTGGATAACAAGTGGATGTAGCAGAGGGCCATTGGTTCACTCAACAACTACTTTGCTCATATGCTCTCACCAAATGTTGTTTTCTACAACATATGTCTCCTAGCATTCATGCTGAAATGGCTCGCTTGATATTTTCTACCAGTAGAGCTCGGGGGATCATACGACCCAAGAATTATGTGGTAAGCTTTGACTGCTGCCGAGCTTGAGAATGCTCAGTAGGTTGCGGCCAGTCTCTGAACCAAATAATCACCACTACTAATTCCTGCATACTTCTTGTCCGTCTCGGTCGCAAAGGTTCCCGGTATTGCCTCGATAAAACTCTTGAAGTTCGGGTTGCAAAAGTACCTGTTCGTTGACATTAAACACAAGATTCAATTTACAAGTTCTCAGGACAGGCAGACTTACGCAATGCTATACCGGGCCGGGTATACGTCTCCATCACCACTCGGAGGCTCAACGACCCGGTGAATCGTGCTCTTGATGGTGTCGTTGCTCCATCTGGCCAGAAGATCACCTGCGTTCACCACGCAAGTATCCTCAATGGGGGTAGCATCCACAAACACACCGGTCGGGCTTTTGACCTGCAGCCCACCCCTCTGGTCCTGGAACAGCAGAGTGATACTCCCATAGTCGCTGTGTGCGCCGGCGCGGACCTGTCCCGGATTGATCTTGAAGACGTCTTTCCTGACCTCGGGGTAATGAAGTAGGCGCAGCGTGTTATCGCCCACGTCGGTGTAGCCGTCGAAGAACTTCTCGTCCAGGTCCATGGCCACGGCGATGGCCCTCATCACCTCGGTGTGCATCTCCTTGCACTTGTCGTGGAAGTCCAACATGGTGGACTTGAAACCTACGAGCTCGCCAGTCTCCTCGGGCCAGTGATTAGGAAGGTCCGGCTCGCCTTCGCGGCCAATCTCCAGCGACTCCTTGATGTCGGGGTTGCCCTCCCGCAGCTTCTTGACGTCGTTGATGTCCGTCAACTGGGTCGTCTTCTCACGACCGGGTGCGGAGTAGCCCCGGTTTGCTTCCGGGGTAGTCCAGACGTGCTTCATCTTCTCTTCCGTCGGCAGGCGGAAGAACTTGCAGAGGTCGCAAAGACTTGTTTCCGCGTCTCAGGGCTGATAGGGAGACCCTTCAGGTAGATGAATCCTGCCGTCTGGAATCCATGGAGAATGGCCTTGGCCGTCTCCTTTCGCTGCTCGGGATTGCCATTCAGGAAAGCCGAGAAGTCGATGAGCTGATATGGTGTTTAGGACTTGCATCACGTAAACTGACAATGGCGGAGGTAGGGTATATATACTTACTGGGATGACAAGTCCTTCGCTCTTAACAGCTGCAGATTCCATTTTGATGTAATCTCAAGGTATGAACTCAACTCAAGGGCACCGAAGCGGTTTGTTCTCCCACGTCAAGATTCTACGTGTCACTCTCGGTTTATAAATCTTCTCTTCCGGATATTGCTCTGCTTTTGAACCGAGTAATGTTGGTTGAGGATGATCAGATCAAATCGGATGGACAGTCAGATAAGTCCCTGAAAGGTTTAGGGTGGGCATTCGGCTGCATTTGAGTCCGACACTTGGATAGGCAGGCAAGCACACACAAGACCTAGATCATTCCGGACCCCTCTGTCTGCTTGGGATAATACCAATGTAGATCGCTGCATGACTTGGCGTGTTGTTATTGTTATTGTCACGTATATACATGCAGTAATAAGAATTATCCCTTCAATAAAACAGAGAGAACCTTGAACGTCCTCAGAAGGTCCATTGATTTCTTCGACATATGAGAACTACCGAGTGCCTTGTCCTTAACCCGAAACCTTCTAACTCAGGTAGTCAAACTCAATATATCTTGATTTTACGTCGTACAGAACCTTCACTATTTACGTCTAGAGAAGTGCACGCAGCCAGTCACTGCAGTGTAAGATAAAGCCATTGTCCCCTCCTGCAGATAAGGTCGGGGTAGAGCAGAGTTGCGGGGCAGACAGCCCGGTTGAATGTGGGGTTGACTATTCCGACAGGAGGTTGTCCCGGGTAGTCCCTCGATAACCGCCGGTGGTAGTACTCATGACTATCCGTCTTCTGTCAACTATCTCAAGCCTAATGATAATGGTGCATTATTCCTAGTTCTAATTCCTACTCGAATAGGAGACGTCCGGGGAGTCTCCACTCTCTATAGCTCATCTCCTTTGAGGCAAGCTGTCTCAGCTATACTACTACATACCTACCGTCCTGACCCTCGGCACATGCAATCTACCAACTCACCAAACTCTATACACGAATGTAACGTCTTGTTACTGGACCTATTCGCAACATCGTGAAAGTAAAAGACGCAATTCTACACAAGATGACCTCATCCGGATCCCGCGTTGTGGACATCCACACGCACATGTATCCACCTGCCTACGTCCAACTCCTAGAGTCGAGGCAAACCATCCCCCTGATCCGCCGGTTCGCCGGCGCCAAAGATCCGCGCTATATCATTTTGCCTGCCGAGGCAGAGTCGCTGGAGAAGATGGGCCAGGCCGGAGCGGAATCGACGACCGCCCAGCTGCCGGGGCGGCCGGTCACCTCGCACTATTCGTCGCTGAAGCAGAAGGTCCACTTCATGGACACGCACAAGATCGACATCTCGGTCATCTCTCTGGCGAACCCCTGGCTCGACTTCGTGGCCGAGGCCGAGGCTGCCGAGACGGCCAGGTCCGTCAACCGCGAGTTCGAGTCCATGTGTCTCGAGCACCCAGGCCGGCTCTTCTTCTTCGCCACCCTGCCTCTTAGCGCGCCGTCCGAGGAGATCCTGGCGGCCGTGGAATTTGTTCGGGGGCTCAAGCACTGCCGAGGTGTGATTCTAGGGACATCTGGCTTGGGCAAGGGGCTCGATGACCAGAGGTTGGTACCTGTCTTTAAAGCGATTGCGAAAAACGGACTTATGATATTCCTTCATCCGGTAAGCCAGAAATCAGCTATTACGTACCCTGACACTTGGTCGTGTACTCATTGCAGCGACCCTGAGAGATGTCCATCATGATGGAACACCCCTCTTAACATTAGTCGGGTTCCCTAGGCCTTACTAATATGTACATTTAGCATTACGGCCTTCCAAGCGAAGTATGGGGACCTCGGGCGACGGAAGAGTACGGGCACGTGTTGCCCCTCGCACTTGGCTTCCCGCTTGAGACGACTATTGCGGTCGCACGCATGTATCTCGCGGGCGTCTTTGACGAGGTGACCGACCTCAAGATGCTCCTCGCCCACAGCGGCGGCACACTGCCGTTCCTGGCCGGGAGGATAGAAAGCTGCATCGTACACGATGGCCATCTGGTGCGGGAAGGCAAAGTCGGACCGAAGCGGCGGACGGTGTGGCAGGTTCTGAAGGAGCAGATCTACCTTGATGCTGTCATCTATTCCGAGATCGGGCTCAAGGCGGCCATCGATGCGAGCGGCGTAGACAGGCTGATGTTCGGGACCGATCACCCTTTCTTCCCGCCCCTAACCAGTGACGAACAAGGCGAATGGGAAAGCATGACGTGGAACAAAGCAGCGGTAGAAAAGGCCCTTGGTGAGGGTAGTCAAGGCACTCTGGCGGTCATGGGCGGTAATGCTATCGAAGTATTACGACTAAAGGAAGATGCCTAGAATGTCTGAGATATTCATTCATTCGAGTCGTCTCAACCTATGAATTGATATTTGGAGAGACTATCCTCGGATGATGCCAGTTCCAGCCACTACGTGATGTCTGAGCCGCAAACACATGCCTATGCCAGGAACTTACAGTAAGCAATTTGCTGTTGATGCTCGACAAATGAATTGTTTGTTTGCTTTGACCCAGCAAAGATGGTTCCGAATTCCTCGAGATTGCCAACACACATTCGCAAGCGCCTGCTGCCATGTCAGGGGGCAGTGCTTACCGGCCAGCTCTAGCACAACCCGTAAGCGCAGTGCATAGCCACGAAAAGCTGCAAGTAGCCGCAAATTAGGCACGCGTGTTTCTTTTCGGTAACTGGAGTTCCGGGAGGCTGTCTTCACTTGTTTCTTTCTTTCGAAACTTCTGTCAACTTAATTTAGTACGGATGTGATGCTATTCCGAATAGCCCAAGGGCCTATCTTCGCGGCGGCGGGCGAGCCAACAGTGAATGGCCTGAACCCTTAGATTGGTATTCGCTATCCTTGTGGAAGGAGGCCTACGGAGAAGATGTAGAAGATGTAGAAGAAGTCAGTCAAGTCACGAGCTTAGAGAGTTAGTTGAGCATCTAGCAACAGCATCATAAACACACACAAGCAAACACCTCCCTCTGATTCTCAGCTATCTTCCTCGTCTCGCTCGACTATCCGTTAAACGCAATCCTACTCTATAGGCCTCCAAACATATTACTATCCAAGCAACCAACCACCACCATGTTCACCACCACATCCCTCACCGCGGTACTTGCCCTCCTTGTTTCAGGGGCCTACTCCATGCCTACAGGCACAACCTGCGACAAGCCCTCACAAGTCGCCGCCCCGCCCACCGGCGTCACGCACACGGTGGTCGCGGGCGCCAATGGGCAGCTGAGGTTTGAGCCCGAGAGCGTCGTCGCCGCCGTAGGCGACATCGTCGAGTTCCAGTTCCGCCCCAAGAACCACAGCGTGGCACAGTCGTCCTTCGCAGAACCCTGCGTGCCTTTGGCAGTAGCAGCAGCAGACCCGCCGCCGCCCGCCAACGCCACTGGCTACTCGTCCTGCTCCCCCTACTCCCGTCGCTCCCATGCGGGTGGTAGTGCGGCTGATGATGACACCCCCTTCTTCGCGGGCTTCGACTTCGTGACTATGGAGGGACTCGCCAACCACGCCTTCTAGGCCCTCGTCAAGGACACCAAGCCTATCTGGTTCTATTGCCCGCAGCCCACGGGCGCTCACTGTACCAATGGCATGAGCTGCGTGATCAACGAACCCCACGACGGTCCCAACACTCTCACAGCTTACAAGAAGGCCGCCAAGGCCAATATGACGGTTGTGCCACCCATGGTGCAGGGCGGGAAGAACGTAGCGAGGATGGAGAAGAAACCTATGGCTTAGCCTTGGTGTGTTTAGCCAGGATGGACGCTGCCGACGTAATCATGGACATGGCGCCGGTGTGGGAGCATTACAGGCGCAGTGGTGTGACATCTTGCATAACAACGGCGTCTAGGTCGTCTTTCATCATGGTTCGGTTATGGCACGGGTATTTTGGATTCACGATAGGATAGATAGAATGGTTTTGGTAATGCAATATATGTTTCTGCAATATCTTCGTATGGAGATGTTGATCAACAGACTCGTGAGTTCAAGCCCTAGCTGACCAGATATCTATCTATGTGATCGCTGGTATTAGATTGGCTCGGCAAGGATTGCAATGATACACCCAAGTTTGCCCATCAAGACATTAACCAAGGAGTCGACGATTTTCTGGACACGAAAGATGACCGAGAAACTCGGCTTTAAATGCTCGATTCGTCCTCGTCTTGCGAGCCAGACGCAGATTAGCGAGTCTCCGGCGCGCCAGGCCGTCAAACCCTCAGCCCCCCCAACGTCAGGAAAGAATACTTGGCTATACACATAACAGGAGCAGCTCCTACTTTTATAACCTCGGGATAGTATGAATCCCGAGAGAGATCATAATCAAAACTGTATGCTTGCCTTAAAATACCGGAGTTAATTGGTAAAAAACGAGTTTCAATTTTATAAAAAAGCACGAGAACGAAATTTAGTATAGTTAAGTAAAAATAAACGACGTAGCATTCTATTCGTGAACACTATGGTTGCTCCTCGTTCCGCAAGCGTTCAATTACCATCTGCTACCGTGCCCATCCCATCACGCAACGAAGGTCAAGTATGACCTCATCACAAGAACCGCCCCGAAGACGGAGCCATGGCTAGTCCTGTTGGTTTAAGCCCATCGAGAAGCTGGCAGGCCCTTCAAGCCATTCTTCGCCATGTAGGCCCTCTGCTCCTCTCTGTATGTCTCGTCGAAGGTGAATTCGACGAGGGCCCGCCGCCAAGAACGGTGCTCTTGTCGGCGGGGAGAGGAGTCGAGACGACGGCTTCACGGGTTCCGAAGGCCGTGTCAACCAGCACCTTCTCAGAGGTCTCGGGAGTGTCTGTCGACTTGAGAAGGGTGGTCGACAGAGAAGTCCGTGGCGAGTGGAAGTGGCACGAAGAAGACGGCGACCAAGGATGATGGCAACGATAGCGGTTAGGGTTCCAGCAACAATGATTCTACCGACAATGACTACGCTCCGGAGCGCAGTGTGAAATCCAAGGGCACCGCGAAGGGCAAGAAGTTCTGCGCTGGCCAAGATGATGCCTACTACAAGGCCTTCGATAGGTCCTTGAAGTGGGATAATGAAAGAGGAGGAGAGACCTCTGGTCCGTTGCTGACTACCCATCTGTTGGGCGGGAGGATGGGTAGGCGTGCCAAGCGATGCGCTGCTTCTGGTAGAAGATTGGCTCGGCGAGATCGAGGCAGCTGGCTGCGGGTGGTCGCGATTGATACTCATCTTGGATCCGCTGAGAGATGCGTCAGATCTGGCATACGGGGTGCGATCCTTGGGTGGAATAGCAACCAGAGGGGGACTGGGAGAGCGTGGGTCAACGAGCTTCTGCCGGATGAGAGCTTCATCTTGGACTGCAAGAAAATAAGAGGTAGCTAAGAAGAAAGAAACGTGGAGTGATAATACATACGACGAACCCAATGGGTGGCTCTCCCATCGACGATGTCCATTGGTCGCAATGTAGACCCGTGGGTAATCCTCAACAAGACCGTCGACCGGGTTCCACGTCAAGGCCCAAGTACGGCCACCATCAGCGAAGGAGGCAATGGCACGCCGATACTTGGGTGTATCGGCTTGGTGGTCGAAATCGTCGCACAACGCGGCACGCGCGTTGGTCACGTCTGCGACGGTAAAGCGCGTATTCAAAACACCATTACCAAGCTGGGCGGTTATGTAGTTCTTGGCCACCTGCTCATGCTCAACGATCTTGTCGTACGATGGCTGCTTCTTGTAGGGGAGGGAGATGTAAGACATCAAACGGGCTATTCCGAGCAGCCATGTTGAGAGAGGTGTGAAAAGAACGAAGTGATGAGTGGGAAGAGAAGGTTTGACGACAGTATTAAAGACAACCTGGCCAGCACAAGTCAGTTGGAAAGGCGCAACGAAAAATTGAGAATGACAGTACCGGGAGAGCAAGCTCGCTTGGCAAGGTTCCGAGGAGGGCGTGTAAGGAATAGATTGGGAAGGATATTTTTGAGAGAGAGGAATGAACTTACCGAGGCGACACGCGCAAGGAGGCAAACACAAGTGAAGATGGACGCCCTCGAACAGAACCCAATGGGTCGCTTTGCCATTGATATGCATACCGTGTCCACGATGACACGAATCCGCCATGAAGACCAGGGGCTCGTCTTGTACGAGACCGTTGATAGGGTCCCATGTCATGGCCCAAACTTTGCGTGGTGTGGTATTTGTACCAGTCGAGAAGAAGAGGTAGTTGCGAAGACAACGGTTACTCGACTCGAGTAATCAAAGGCCAACGTGATTCGAGGTCAGTGAATAAGTAGATTGACCAATGCATCAGTGCATGTTGGCAGACGGTATTCACTCCATCTTGTATGTCCATTCAAGTCAGGCGTACGCAACGTTGACGGGAGCGTCACTTGTCGATCAGATGGCAATGATGGGTACCTAGTGAAGAGAGTGATAGAGAAATGATGTGTTATGCACCAGATTGAAAACCGTCACTGTTCTTACAGCTGGGTCTGAAGAACACTTATATACACTTATTGTGTCATACTGAAAGAAGAGGTTGGTAGAAGATGTGTGACGAGTCGGTATCGCTTATATGGAGGCGAGAAGTCAGCGGCCAGGGACGAGGTACTTGTTCTATCGGATAATTGGAACAGCGTTCTACATGATATTACTTAGGTACCCTTGACTATCAGAGAGGTGAGTCCATACAATGGCCCAGGAAATAATCGTCGAGGAGATAAGTGGTACAGTTATTCCCTAGCTGCTTGTTAGGTGCAATTGCAGACAGAATGCTATAGATGTGACAGTTGGACTCGATTCTTATTTACTGATAAGCCACGAAGGACAAGACTACACAGAACAGCCGATTGCTCTAGGGCTGTTTAACAACGCTGTGAAGGAGGGAGCCTAAACAAGGAGACATAGCGGGGTGTACTATGAACTATCGATCCCGTAGATGGCCAGACAATCGCATCGGGGACTGTGATATTGTGCCAAAAGACTTGAGAATGCGACTCAGCGGTCATACATGGACAACAAGCAAACGCTTGGGCTTGGTCTGAAAAGACGATTGTCCACGGCAACACGTGTAGCTGGAGGTGACGACGTTAGTTGTTGGGGGAAGCAAAGGCAGTATACGGTGAATGCTCCCTGAATGATAACAGTACTGAACAAAAAGCCACGCAGTGAGATATGCAAAGAAACAGCCAACAACTTCGTGGGCGGAAATGGAGATAAGCATTGCTTCCTTTGATGAAGCATAGTCTTGCCAGAGGATCAGCGGGCTCTCATATGACAGAGAGTAGCTCGATTTCCAGGCGCAAGTTGAGATGGTGTAGGAAGATTTGAACAGGACGGGTAATGAAAAAGGGCGCATCAGGTGGAAGAGGTGCCTTATCTGGGACCTGATATATACCTAGTAATGACATTAGATCCGAAACTATTCTAAACCTACGGCTCACTTCTTCTTCCAAGCCCAGCTCCCCAGCGCCCACGTCAGCTTGACCATCGGCACGTCCACGGCCCGGCAGAACAAGTCGGCGGCCCAGAACAGCACGAAGGTGTTCACCAGCGAGCCCCAGAGCGCCGCGTCCATATACGCGGACCAGGACCGGTACAGCACCGCGTCCGCCGCGTCGCCCAGGCCGGTCTCGCGCAGGTCGAGGGCCACCTTCTCGGCGCTCACCCACGCGGCCCACGCGGGGTTCAGAAAGCGCGTGCCCACCGTGTGGTTCACGGTGCCGTGGGCGAGGTACAGCGCGTACGAGGTTTTGCCCAGGCACTGCGCGAAGGTCGTGGTGAAGGGACGCTGCAGCAGTGGTTCTTGGCGTCGTCATTCTTCGGGCCTGTCCGCATCGATCGGGACCGAGACGGCACCTGAGGGCTCCGGCACGGTCACGGGCAGGATGGGGTTGTGTGGTGTGCCGGCAGGATCCTCGTTGCTGCAGCTGCGGTGAAGAGAAAGGGGTGGCGAGTACATGAGTGCCAAGACGAAGAGGACGGAGCCTACGGAGTTCCAAAATCATTGCATCCGTTCCTCGTGTTCCTTGTAGAATACGGGTACCGAGACCGAGAGCGTTCGGAAGCCTAGTGACTTGGGGCCACCGTTTTCTGGGTAGCTAAGGAGGTGTAGAGCAATGAAGAATATAAAAAATGACGCGATGTGCCTGAAAGCTCTCAGCGAACGTATTGATCTATGGCCTGTAGTAGTGACTGCATTCTCTGTCTCACTACTCTTACCCGCGGGAGGCAAAACGATAGATAACTCCGCCAGCAACAGCCCCGAACAGAAAAGGGACATGTCAAGATCACCGAGCTGGGCCAGCCAGCACGTGAAACCCAGCGCCACACTCATGTGCAACCAACGCTTGGCCTTCATAAAGGCGAGCAGCAACATGAACACAAGCAAGGATCCCTTGAACTCCACCGGTATCGTCCACAGATGCCTGTCGTACGGCCGACTGTACAGGTTCGCCCGGCCGTCGATGTTGCGGAATAGGTTGACCAGGTGCACCGTATGGGCCCACCAGTGCCGGAGCTGCCTGCCCAGAGTGGCCCCGCGCGGCGGCACCCCGGCGCCCGTGGGGTCCTTCTGGAAGACGCCGCCGCCGCCGCCGCGCACCAGCGCGACGTTGACGAGCGTCGCCGCGACGATGGGCAGGTACAGGCGCAGGGGCCGGCGGAACAGCGAGCCCGCGAGCGCGTCGAGGGCACGGTCGGGCTGGCCCCGGTGGATCATGGTCAGCATCTTGACGGCGACGACGTAGCCCGAGACGACGAAGAAGACGGTGACGCTGGCGCGGCCGAAGTGCAGCACCCGCACGACGGGCCGCTGGAGGAAGAGGTCCGCGCTGCCGCCGCCGCCATCGCTGCCGCTGTCGCTGCTGCTGTGCCAGCCCTGGCGCAGGAACGGGAACCACAGGTAGCCCCAGTGGAACACGTACACGACGAGGGCGGCGACGCCGCGGACACCGTCTAAGTAGGCTGTTGGGCTCAGGGGCCGCCGGGGCGCCGTCCTGCTACCGCCGGGGAGCGCCTGCAGATATTGCGGACACTTCGCACAATCGAAGTCACGAAAGAGGGCGCGAGCAGGACGAGTAAGGAGACGGCATAGGGCAAGACGAGCCGTAGCAGGTTTTGTACCGCCGATGGGACGCCAGGTGATGAGAACCCCAAAGTCGTGTATATCCGGTCCATGTCCTCGAACCCGGCGGGACTGTTTCTTCTCGGACAGCAGACTCGAGTTCAGTCCTTCCTCTGCATCATTGCCATCCGGCATGGAGTACTGAGGGTCTACCAGGTGCTCCCTCGCTTCGACGTCTGCATATTTGGAACGGGTCTCCAACATATTTTCATTTCAGTATGGTAACGGCAAAAGAGATGAAGAATAAAGAGACTCATGCTGTGCCTCTTTGCCCTCTGTTTTATTTATCTGGGATTTAGTCAAATCGGCCAAACGAAAGGTATCAATCAGCTCAGGGATGATATATGTAAGCCCACATTCCCAGGGGCAGATGACAAGGACTTGCGACGCGACCAAAGGCCGCATTCCTCAGATGGGCCATGGACATCTACGAAGCCAAGCACAGTCTAATCGCTGATAATTCCTTTCTAGCATGACGTGAGGGTAGCCTGAAGCATATATGAAAGCAGCCGTTAACGCGTATACTCCAGCTCGCGATTAGTAAAGCGGCACAGCTTCCCTGCCTCTGTTTACAAGGTGATCCTGTAGAGGAGTAGAAGTAAATGTTTGGGGTGGGGCGGATCTGAGTGGTGTGGGTGGATTGGATTCCTCGCGGGTCAGACGGATGAATAAGAAACAAACCAACTGAGCACACAGGATAGATTATAGTTCTCTCCGTATGCAGAGCCATCAGAGCTGTAGCAGGCAATGGACGTGTTGAATATCTAATGATTCTCTCTGCACCTACTCATTTCATCATCGTACGTAACCAGCAACCTGCAAGTCCGTTTTGCGCTACGATCCATGCAGTCCGTATATATCTTATATATATATGGTGAAGCATATATATATAGACCCAACGAACGTTGGCCCAATCAGATCCAACACCCGTCTTGTGAAGCATGTAAGTTTTCAAGTTTCGAGGTGGTATAAACAAACACCAAATACCCTATAGCCCAACTTCGCCACGCCCTCCTCTGTCCCAGATTGTGAAACGCCCAGAGCCTCTGCTTTAGTTGTGAAGGCTCCTTCCCCTTTCGCACCATCATACATAATAACTCCGACCACGCAACTGGTCCCAAATTCGCTTCAAATAGGTTTCCTCCTCTCCGTCCGTCCTACGCAGTTAGTCGCGAGGAATCGAGTCTTGCAGGACTCATGATCGCATCGTTTACTAGCTCAAGGCTATCTTCAGCCTTCGCGTATCTGTATTGTGTACAACCCAAATGTCTCTAACCCAATACACGCTACATGCTAGGTATTTGCAACCACTGCTCAACTCACCACGAGTAATACACTGAACAGCGCGCCTCCACCTCACTACAATCGCTCGAAAATATGTCCAGTAGGATCAAGTAGCTTTTTTCTTTCTTTCTTTGTCGACATGGATATTACGATTCAAGTTCCTTTCGCCAATCGAGCCTCGACCTTCTCGCGGTGGGACCGGTTTTTGAGGTGGACCAGGAAGTTTTCCGCAGACATATCCGGCCCTGGCGTATACAGCTTGCCGGGGCAGTCTAAACATCGTATCCGTGGTAGGAAATAGAACCGAATGTTTGGGGGAACGGCAGCTCCTGGTTGTGGCATGGGAGCAGGACTTTCCGTGATGCTGTCCACAGCGCTGTAGCGCATGGTTCCTTCAAACGAGTCGTTTGCGTACGTGTCTGTTTCTTTGAATTTTTGAAGCGCATCTGTGAGCCACCCTGGGGGCGGGGGCTAGGAGGAAGTGTGAGTAACCAGTGTGAGTTCAAAGATGTAATGGGCTCGGAAGGAAATATTACAGGTGGACACATCACAAGCCATACGTGTTAGACCAATAGGGAAATCGGGAACGATTGTTATGGGGAGGGTGCGGGGACATAGGGGCAAAAGGTCTTACTGGATGGGGCTGGGCACCACCGGATGCTGGCGGGGGAGGAGCAGCTACACGACCAATCTGACCGGGTGGTGCACTTCCAGGGGTTTTGGAGACTGCAGCTACAGTAGTAGCATGTGTCGAGTTCGGTGTCGACGGGGGCGGCATCGAACTCTGGTGAGATACACTCGGGGCTCTGGCGTGTGATTGTGATGGGGTTTGGGATCCTGCCAGGGAAGTCTGCCTTGTCTTCAGATCTCGGAAGAACCTCTTGAGCCTATCCTTGCCGACTCTCAGAGTCACCCAGTAGTGTTGCGGCTCTTCAGTGCCCTCGCGCGTTAGTTCGCGCCCAAATTTCCTGGACACGCGGGTCTCGTGGTGATGTATTGTGGCCTCAGGTGTTTCTGACCGACCAAGGTTTGCCATGCGCTGCTGCGCAGCAGATGCAGCTCCACGCATACCGCGTGTCCTAGCCGTACCGGCCAATTGCGAAGCCGCAGGAGAGTCGGGCGAAGAATCTTCACTTGAGTCAGAATCCGAGATTTCACCATCGCGCGCACCTGGGCGTTTACGCCCAGTGCCAGGAGCCCCAGCGACTTTCTTGTAGAGCCTGCTGTCCTCCACATCTGTCACAGCCCCTGGTAATGTAGACGAAACAACCAAAGTGCGTATTGTCCTTTGCCTTCTTTCAAATCGGGTAGCGAAGGACCACCTCTGCGATTAACCGATCTCTTCTGTCTTCGCTGTTCCCTTTGGAAGATGACCTCGTTCCTCTCGAGCTCTGCTTCGCTGAGCTCGTACAGATACGGCGCAAACTCCTTGGCCTGTTGTTGCGGTCTGAAGACGGTCGGGAGCGGCGAAGGTAAGAAGGCAGCAACCAGATCGGCATCCTCTATAGGCCTGCCATCGAACGGATGACCGATACTGTACAGGCTGCGCGTAAACAGCTGACTCTGCTCCCGGATGCAATGCGCAATCGCCGTGGCAAACTCCCCACTGAGAGAAAGTTCCTTGGCCATACTGGCGGCGAATTCCTCGGGAGAGTTCATTGGGTTGTTGATTTCCCACTCGAATTGATCCATCAAGGTATGTGCGCCAATCGTAATGTTCAGTTTGATCAATATCCTCATCTCGTCGTTCTTCCAGGCTGAATACGGTAACTCGGGATCCAGCGCATCCTCGTCAGAGAATACGAAAGGGTAGAAGTCATTCAGCTGCTCGTGCATTTGTTGCAGAACCTGATCGTAAACGGGTTGCGCAGCCGGAGGCTTCAATCCCAGGTCTTCGACCAACTGCATGGCAAATAGCTCGGGGGCGGCCAACCGCTCGTGGAGGTTCCACGTGAAGGTGTCTCGTAACCTGATCTTATCCCAATCCACGTCCAAACGTAAAGGTACGAGCTCTTCATGCTGTTCTGCTTGCTGCTTCATGTCCTTCCTCTTCCATTTGAACGCTGGAGTAGTGCGAGTGCCGGGACGGGGTTTCTGCGAGGGATATAACACCTTAGAGGTGCTGCCAATCTCCGTTCTTCCATTGCCGTAGCCTCTGTAGCCTTCACCGTACAGTCTGCTGGGGGTGAACCAGGCGCGATAAGTGTCCCTCACGAGTTTGTAGTCGCCAATCATATTTTTCACATGTTTGATGTGCCTGGTCTGCTTCTCGATATCAGTAACCATGGCAGCGGCGTGTACATGATCTTTTGTGATGATGTTCGATATGGTGTAATCGTTGAACGAGTCTTTGTCGCGAACCCGCACCGTCGCGGTGGATTCGGAGTCGGGCGCATCGGGCCTGTCTTTTGGTGTCGATGCAGGCGAATGCTCTGATTTGGCTGTCGATGCCGAGGATGAAGCTGCTGTCGAACCCGCGGGCGCATTGAATGCGGCGCCGGAGTCCTGTTTGGTGGCCATGTTGTAGTCGGTGGATGGATGGGACTGCTACATATGTCTAGCCGCCTCCGAGACCCAACCGCACCTCAACTGCGTGGTACGACAGCAGAAGTTGATGCGTGCTTGGGCTTGACGCGTTGGGAAAGCCGATGGAGATGTCTGAAAGCGATGCGGGCGTGTAAGTTGGAAGCGCGATTTCGAGAAATCCGCTTTTGCTCAGCGAGACCGATTTGTCGCGATTGGGATTGGAGACGGACGCTACTTGAACTTTTTGGGAGAGGTTTCGGCTGGGCTGGCGCAAAGGAGAGGTAGCGACAAATAAAACACTAGGTAGGTTAGGTTATTAGAGCTGACCTCAGCCTGGCCTAGGGGGGAAGAACGCGACCGCGAAGAGACGAGACTGACCGTCCTCAGGTTGGGTTAGGGTGTACTTTTCGTTTGGCGGTAAACTGGCCTGGTTAATATGTATATGAAAGGGGTCCGTGCATTTTTTCTAGATGTAGGTATGCAGCACTGCTCAATGGTATACTCACTCGCATGGCTTGGACTCAGCACAAGATAACCTACCTCCTATATGCTATGCTATCTGTAGGTAACAAGCCCAAGTACGTATAGTCGATTGTGTTGAGATGAGACCACTCCGTCCTAGAAGGAGGGCTTTCTAGGACTGCTACCAAGTTTGGGCACGCCGGTTGCGAAAACCACAGAGCCTACTACGCCCAGGACCATGTTTTCAGTAATGGAGAAAGCTTCATAACAGCGACACTCTCACTACAAAAGCTCAGAAAAGTGACCTCAAATTCAGAATGGATAAAAACCAGGTAGGCTGATGACAGTTGCACCCCCTGGCCATAGCCAATCCATTTATTATGCGTACTCGTGTCGGTGGCTTCCAGACCAGGTATATAAGTTTTGTTTACGTTGAGGGCATAGCTACTTAACCTACCTACAGTAACATTCTATGGAGTGTACTAGTAGAGCTTGAACTGGAGGGGAAGAGCAAATGCCGTTGAGCTTGAGCTTGACTCCAACCTAAAGCCATTCATTGTTGCTTGCTCAAAGTCCAGCATTGTGGCTTAGGTAGCTGGGGACTGACAGACTCTTGAAGCAGGCATGAATGACGTCTGTGAGAGCGCATAGCAGCAACTTGATTCACAAAGCACAATATGCATACCTGGTGCGAACAAATATGTCACCAAGATTGTATCCTAGGTACGATCGAGAACAGTCACACACACAAAGGTGTCCGGGGTAGGTGTTCAAGTAGTGCATCCATCATTGGTGCTTGCTATCTGCTGGAAAGGTGCCCTTGGAGCACTTCCGATGTTCTACTGCGTCGAACTGCGTATATCCATATAGTAATTAGGTAAATACGAGACAATTGATTCATGCATGAGCTATTACCGCATGTCGTCACCAGTAGGATCCCTCCAAGTAGTGTCCTTTTGCTGAGCTGCACGGCGAAAGACAAGGCGAGCAAGGTACATTCAAAGTGCCGCACAAAGATGGACCCCGCAGCTTAGGAAATGCAAGGAAAAGATTGAAAACCCTCCTCTTCCTGGCTGGGACATACCACGGCCAACATCACCTACTCTTTTCCTGTCCTAGAGATACGATCCTCACTCCAAACCTCTCCAAAATCAGAACAATGGCCGACAACAAGGAAGAAGTCGGTTCGTGCATCCCCCTCCTACTATCATTCCCTTGTTTCCTCCCCCACTTTGCCATGCTCACTTGCTGTGCAAATTACTGGAAACTGCTGCAGCTGGTCGCGAACTACCCCGCCATAGGTACTCGTTCGGCCATTCCCTCCCCCTTCACCTTGGACTACCTACCTACCCAAGATGGACACACCAGGAGATTCGAAGTGCATGGCGATGCGAAAAGACTAACATGACCTCCTTCAGACTACTCGTTGAACAACCCGGCCACGGTTGACAAGTACAAGACAGCTGGTGCCATCTCGGAGAAGGTCCCTTGCTGAGGTCTCCAAGCTTTGCGTCGCTGGTGAGAAGATCGTTACGATCTGTGAGAAGGGCGACAAGCTCCTTGCCGATGAAGTCGCAAAGGTCTATGCCAAGTTGAAGAACAAGGGTCAGTTGAGAATCACACTCTCGCTTTATTGTCGGAATTATTTGGTGTCGGGGCTGGCTCTAACCCGGTATTCGCAGGCTTCGCCCACCCCACCACCGTCTCGCCGAGTGCTTTCGTGACGCCTTACACTCCTCTCACCTCCGACGAGGCCGAATCCAAGGTTGAGCTCAAGGAGGGCGAGCATGTCAAGATCCAACTGGGTGCCCAGATTGATGGCTTTGGCACCATTGTCTGCGACACCATTGTGGTTGGCGCCAAGGAGGCTGTAGAAGGTCGATCTGCCGACTTGGTTCTTGCTACTCATTACGCCAACGAACTGCTCCTTCGCTTGATGCTGCCTCCTGGAGTCCTTGCGTCCGGCACCGACGAGGAGAAGGCCAAGGCTGCCGCCGCCAAGGCCCCAACACAGGCCAGGATCACGCAGCTGTTGGAGAAGATCGCAAAGGCCTATGAGTGCAACTTGGTAGAGAGCACTACTTCGTGGATCTTCGACCGCAATGATATCGAGGGCAAGAAGAAGATTGTCATTGCACCTGGCGAGGGCAGCAAGGGCGACGGCACCCCGGAGATCAGTGAGGTGTGGGGTGTCGAGATGGGCATGAGTCTGGGCAGTGGAAAGGTCAAGAACATGGAACAGAGGCCGACACTGCACCGCCTTATCAACGAGAACGGCCAGGCGAAACGGTCCACCTCCAAAAAGCTGCTTTACGACGTCAAAAAGTCCTACCACAACTTCCCCTTCAGCATGAGGCAACTGGAGAGCGAGCGAGATGCTAAGCTTGGTGTCCTCGAGTGTGTCCGAAACGGCATGCTCCGCCAGTACGAGGTTGTGGGCGATAAGGAAGGAGCTGCCGTCTCGAGGCTTCTGACCACTATCCGTAAGTTTGCACACAGATAACACTTTCGGGCAATTACTAAACTATGCGGCAGTCATCACGAAGAACGGTGTCACCAAGCTGGGTGCTCCCCAGCACTGGATGTGAGCAAGTTCAAGACGGATAAGAAGATCGAGGATGAGGAGATTCTTAAGATTCTGGAGCAGCCCTTGGCCAAGAACAAGGGCAAGCCCAAGCCGAAGAACAAGAAGAAGCCTGCCAAGAAGAGCGACGAATGAATATGCTCAATCGGTCATCATTGATGAGAGGCATTTAGCCGTGAGCAAGTGAGACAGGATTGCAACCTGGTGGGCTATCAATGAGCCAAGCATGTACATTGACGAAGCAAATAACTGGGGAAATGGTGAGGTAAACGATCATTGTCAAGCTCTCTCCTTGTTTACGGGAGAGCCATTGCAGTCCCACAAGCTTCTTAGGTTGTCAGTGGATCCGGAAGGTTCAAGGTTGCTGTGTGGCCTAGTTCCACCTCGAAAGCAAACTGTACTCGATTAAGCTACAAAATTGAAAGCCTTTTTATGCGCAGTGGAAAATTCAGGTGCCCTATGGTGAAGAAAGTCTTTGGCGCCTGTTGTGTTGGTAAAGACAGTATGTTAGTGACACGAGAGGATTCTTTCACAGGGTGGCCTGGAAGGAAGGAGCCAACGATGCGATACGTTGGGTGCTTGAGTTGTCGAGTAAAGTGCAATAGTGATGAAATAATGCCCGTTTTCCGGCTCAGGGGTCATGGAAATTCCATACCCCTCAAAAATCCCAAGGGCGCAGTGTGGGAGCCCTCGTAGAAGCAAACAACCCGGGAATCAAGTTGACCACGTCTTAAATGATGAAGGACATTCTGGTTAGCTCATCCAGGACAATTTGCAGGCATCAAATGAACTTGACGACGGGTGATGGCATGATCCGGTGCCATCGAGATCGTTTAAGGCAGCCTCTGGAGTCACCCGTAGTTGCCCCCTCCTCCGACTGAACAAGCTGAGAGAGACGGTTAAGGGGGGCATACAAAGACACGGTCGCTAAGCCGCCCGTAAAGTAAAACCTGCGTATAAGTAATGAAAACTAAATAGAGCGTGATGGACTTCCGATTGTATTGGAAAAGCGTTACGACTTTTGCGGTGAATTTGATGGGAAAAACGAGAATGGTGTGAGAAGGGGGTCCTGCTGGTGGCCACCACGGGAGCGCGCCCTGGCCTTTGCCGGGGGCTTCGGAGCATTTTTTGGAAGAGCAGCGAGAGTGCATTCTCCTTCTTTTCCCCATCCCCCCCCATTCGACCACCACGGACAATCGCGTCGCTGATTCAATCAAACACGCGCCCTTTTCGACCTCGACAGACGCATCGAACTGTCCGCATTGTAAGTAGTCCTAGCCGATAGTCTGAAGAACGCGAACTGAATGTACTTGGTAGCCCCGATTATTCGAGAGCAGCCTGTCGCAAGGTCCTGGCCTGGGTCAATAGCAATAGGGGCGCAGAGCGGCTGCGCTCCTGAAAAGAAAATGGCACCCACAACTTCCACCACCAAGCCCAGTGCTCGCACATCATCGCGATTTTCGAGCCCTCTCCATCTCTCGAGCTCTCCTTCCGGCCACAATAAGGGCGTGTCGACCGAGGGTCAGAGAACTTTTATGCGGCACTGGTTGGAACCTCCTGTGGAACAAAAACCTTCATTTGCCCAACAAGGCCTTATGCGAGGCGGCGTCCTGGAAGGCATGGCTCCCCTGGGTACTCTCCCGAAGTCGACCATGCTGAAGAAGCCATCCGCATCGGCTGAAGGCACGCCGGCACCGACGGTGAAGAGGATCGTGTTAAAAAAATCAACCAAGGCGGCAACACCGGTGGAGGAGAGCAGCGCAACGCCACAGCCTTTGGCTGCGATGGCTGGGATGACTGCACCTGATGTGGAAATGGCGCTGGATTCGCTGGAGCCTGCGCACTCGTCACCTACTCAGCCAATTTTCCCAGTTACTGGGTTGGATGACTCTGATGACGGGGATTATCGTCCCAACACGTCGCGCGCCCGACGTTCTTCTATGCATTCCCATCACAACAAAAAATCCACCAAACGCCATTCTCGACCTGGCAGAAAAAGCTCGGCACGTGCCGTCAGCCCTGCCCCATCTGTGCATCCCATTACTGACATTCCTGAACCGACGCCTCCCGTCGGGTTTCAACCACCAGCAGCACTTCTTGGTCGCGAGCCTATTGACAAGGCGTTTGCTGACAAGGTGGTCGAGGCTGCAGTGGACGAGGCGCTTCATCACTATCGCTACCCAACAGCCTGGGCACTACGGATTCTCTACGATGAATTGGGAGACAAAGAGCCCTGCTTTGTTCACATGATCGAGGACATTTACCACCAAAGGGCCGACATTGACACCATCAAGGAGTTCAACAAACTCGTGCGTGACAGCAAAACACGCGGCAAACGCGATAACGAGGCCTGCAATTATTTCATCCCGCCCGACAATCGCACAACTCCTCACAAGCCCAAGGCAGCACCCTACCACGATCTTCTCATTATGGATTTCACACCTGTCAAGCAAACAAGCCAAGATCTTGATGGCCACATCAATAAGAAGGCCAAACTGGAGCTGGAAGAGCAGCCCTTGGCGGCTGGCACGGTCCGCAGCAGCAGTCGTGGCAGTGGCACTGGAAGTGGCAGTGGCGGTGGTAGCAGAGGGCGAAGTGGCAGCAGCAGTAAACCCGTCAGCAAGCTGAATCTGAATGGCGCTAGTGGATTGAATGGGGCTCCTGCTTCTTCTGCTCCTGCTACTACTGCTCGCGTTAATGGAATCACAACCATCCAAAAGCAATCGCCCACAAAGCACGGCTCGTCCAAGCATTCACCGTCCAAGGGCAAAAAGCACCGTCGGTCCAGCTCAGTTAGCAGCGACTCGTCTCTGTCGGAAGTGCCTGACGAGCCAGAGGATTACGAGGAGTTCCAAAAGAGGCTGGAGGATGAGATTTCGCGGCCAAGTACCGCCGAGCCAAATCATGCGCCAAAACTGGGAGACCTGGACCAGCCAATCAGCGAAGAGAAGACGAAACCCACGTCTAAAAAGGCGCCTCAACCTGATGGCTCCCGGAACACATCAACTCAACCTTTCCATCCACACGACTCGGACATGGCCGCTGCTGTTGCCATCCCCAACGGCGCGTCCCATCAACATAGCCATCGTGCAACCACTCCGCTGAAGTTCCCCAGCAAGTACGGTGAAGTCAGCATTCAGGATCAGCTTACCCTGCGCAAGCACGAGGCCAAGGCCGACACTCGTGGCCTCACAGAGGAGGTTCAGTTGCCCAGCTTCACCCGGAGGCCCCTGGATGAGGACCCGGCAGCAGAGATCGAGCTGGCGCAGGCTCCGACAGAACAGCCTCGTTCTCTCAGGACGCCGGCTGCCAACCTGAGAGCCACCAGAGCCTCGAGGCGGCACAATGAGGATGCAGAAAGCTCACCCATCGCGCCCGAGATGGATGTCCCGTCTACGAGGGGCTCTCGAGCTGCGACGCCATCCAATAACTTGCGGTCAAATAAGAAGCAAAAGACAGGTTTACGAGTCAAGACTTCGTGAGTATTTCCCTTCCTACCCTTCGAGTTACACAGTCTGGTGCCTTGGCGGTGCCAGATAAACGAGGGCGTGAGCTGCACAGACTGTGCCGACCTCTTTTGTTGTCGGACCATGTTGCCATTTTAAGTGGCATCGTGGCACCGCACTCTTGGGCCCGACTATGACAAACTCGTCCTTTTTTGGATGATGCACACCACTTTTTTCCCTTCAGTTCTATCATCGTTCCCAACCACGTCTGCTAATCATCGTGTCGCGCAGGCCTATGAAACGCAAGGGAACTGCCGCAGGCGTGCCCAGAGAAGCTCCTGTAAACAGTGGTCCTTCTTTCAACGACAAGGTAAGAAATCTAGCATCAGCCCCTTATTGTCGGCGACGATGTGTTTATTGCCTTTTGGACACAAAACCATTCGTCGAACCCTCTGGTGATGGCACTCGACACTCTGACGATGAAACTGGCTGTTTCGGCTTATATGGGACGGTTGTTTTTTTCGTGTTGTGCTACGTGTCAAGGTCCAGAGGCGCACGGTGGCAAAGGTGCCCGGGGGTGCCACCCGCTTTTGCCGAAGCTTGAGCGATCCCCATGTCAACCAGCCCATACTGACTAGTTTTTTATTACAGGATCGGACTTCTAGCAATGATGATACGTGCTATACATGTGGTGGCAACGGAGAAGTCATCTGCTGCGATGGTATGTCAATCTCCTCTTAATATCCAAAGTACCGGTGCTGACTATACACAAGGATGCAACTACTCTTTTCAGTAAGTGAAGATATTGATGCTCCTGCATCCTGCAAGATTTGATGATTGTAAACCCTATGAGGCCAGTAGCTGACGTAATGCCAAACAGCCCCCTTTGCGTCGATCCTCCTTTGCATGAAGATGACATTCCTCACATAGAGGACTTCTACTGTCATGAGTGCCAGCACATCTTCTTCCCATCCCAGTTTACGGGAAATAGAGGCACCTTCGGCTCGCTACTGGATAACCTCGACAAGACAAACTCTCGCGCCTTCGTCTTGCCGCAGGATATCCGTGACTACTTCGAGAATGTCAGAACGGGACCAGACGGTGAATACGAAGAATTTCCGGCCGGTAAACCCGTCAAGTATGCATCCAATCATAGTTTGTTCGTTGTTTATTGCTTGCTGACGTATCTCCCACAGGGTTAATAAGAAGGGCTACGATGAGCCTTTTGACTTTTACAAAGTCCGAGATGCTGATGGCAATCCTGTTCTATGCCACCAGTGCCTCAAAGGTGCCTCCGACAGCAGAGCCATCATCCCCTGTTCAGCCCCCAACTGTGGCCTTCAGTTCCACTTGGAGTGTCTAGATCCCCCGATGACTATTCCTCCGGTGCTACGAACGTGGCAGTGTCCTTGTCATGCTGATAGGCCTCCTCTCGCCAGTCTGGCGCCTGCACACCGATACCGTAAGGTGAAGTCTGCCCCGATTATTGAGCAGGCATATACCCGTGGTATGACCAACAATGGGTTCATCGAGATTGAGGAGGATGATGATGAGTCGGAGGATGGTTTCAAGAGCCGCTATGACTATGGCCGAGTTTACCGCTTGTCTGAAAAAGGCATCAAGCTGGATTTCATCTCGGCGTAAGAGGACCCAACCCCCCTACTTGTCCAATGTCCGTTTGGAGAAGCTAACAATGCTACAGAGTCGGCAAAAAGCGATCTCAGATGCGTCGTGCTAAGACCACGACGCCAGTCGCCGCCACCCGCCTGCATAGCGTGGAGGAACAACAGGCCGCACTGAATCTTTCGCAGCTGGCCCAAGGTACAGACAGCATCGGGCAGTTAATTAATGCCATGGTGGTAAGTTCACTTTGTCCCATCCCGGTATTTGCTACGTCTTAACACTGGATTGTTGCAGAGCGAAGCCAGCCCTGATGCTGTGGCTTTAATGGCCCAAGGCGATGCGACTCGCATAGCCAATGCCAGTTTGAGCAGCGTCGACGTCAAAGCACTCGAGGTCATGCTCGCACAAGTTGAGGCCTTAAAGCGAAACATCACCCACACTCTCGGATCCTCTCGAGGCGACGATGCCAGTTCAGATCCCAACGTGCCCAAACCTAACAAGAGCAATGGCATGGGGGTTTCAATGCAGCTGGACCAGGAGTAGCCCAGTCGCTCATCTAAAATTATCCTTTTCCTCAAGGACAAGAAGTGTACAATAGCGTTCATCGTTCATATAGGGAAGCGTCTAGCTTTCCGGTGAAGATAGGTCCTCATTCTCGAGTCGAAAGGCCCAAGGGATAACGGATCTGGACGAAACATCATCCATAGGAGGTGGTATCCAAACCGCTTACGCAGTTCTCCTTGATTGTATGATATTGGTTGTGAAAAAAGGTGCGGCGCACATAGGGGGAGCAAGTGAGCGAAGGCGGTTGGACTTTGCTTGGTTGATTCAGTTCTGGGCATACCAGGGCCACATTCTGCCCTCCTACCCATTTTCCTATTCTGCCTAGACGTGGTTCATTCTCACACATGCCGACCCGACTCCCGATCCATGCATTTGCAATATCTGCTGCTTCTGCGATCTTGGAATGGGTATCACGAATGGGTCTTTTGGGGGGTATTTCTCCCCAAGCGTTTTCATCATCATATGGTATATTCTTCCCGTCGATCATCATCTTCTCCACCGATGGAGCTGGATAAGAGCGCATGAGACATGCCTCACGAAAGCGAGCGTTGCTGAGCCTGGACGCAAAGAAGGAGTGAGCTAGTGTGCGAAGGAGGCGTAACATGAGTGCGCCGCATAACGATTCATTTCACTCGCAGGTTACTATCACCCTAGAGATTCTCCCATGCGAGCGGAATAGGCGAGGCGCTGCGGGTGACGATATGTTCGCAGAATTAGGTAGATACGAAGCGAGATTAAACAAGCATTCTTCTGAAACTCTCGAATGTCTGGCCCTTGCATGTGTGTGGAAGAGACAGACATATCAACCAACGTAGAAACCTGAAACCTGAATAGACCAGCAGTAGCTGTCTCGAAGTCCATTGCTAAAACCGCAGTTTTCAAATGCTGGTAGATGAGGAACGTAAGCGAACATGGCAGGTTAATAACACAGGGAGGGATAGGTTGCTCAACGGAGTGACAAGAAAAGATAAAGAAGGGCGTGGGTTCTGGTCATAAAGTTGATTCTTCCCTATTTGAATTGCGCTCTAACCATACACATACAACGACTACTGTTTTAAGAGGTGTGTGCTCTGGGGTTCGTTTTGCTGACACCCCGAGAGGACCTGGCTTATTCAGACCCCATGCCAATTTTGCAGACAGCAGCAGCATTAGCAGCAGCCGTTCACTGCCCGCGTCTCCCCTTGATTTGTATCTTTTCGCTCATCCGCCTCTCTACCAGAAACATACATTTCTCTTCGCTAACTTCGGTTTGAAGTCTTCTTGGTTCCCATGTTCGGGAGCAACTCTCTCGGGTGAGGGTCCGAGAATGGGAAAAGAACTCTAGATACAAGAACGTCGAAATGTCATATAACTTGGACCCTCCCAGCAAGGTCCACGCTCTGCAAAAGCAACGCGAAGTACCAGGCACAGCAAAGGCTAGAATCCAGAAGAAAATGAGTAAGAAAAGTTGTGCCTAGGTGGTCGCCTGCCCTCCACAGCATGATAGAAGAATCGTAATCGTGCATCAAACCATGATCCGTGAACCGATCAATCAAAAGCCCCTTTTGCAAGCGACCGTGCCACACCATCAACGCCGTATCCCCGTAGACGTTAAGCGAATTATATCACCTCTTGGATACCCAAGAAAACAAATGCAGGATGGACTCATCTCTGCAAAGTGACGTCAGCATCCTTGGTTCAGGGCTGCGGAGATCTGCGCGCACGGGGTTGACCTACGCGTCCACGTCTCGTGTTGACTGGTTGCTCTTGCATGTAGGGCATGCCACCGTAGCCGTATCCTCCCATGCCACCCATGGGCATGTTGAACCCCGGGGGTGCGAATCCGGCAGGGGCACCAGGTGGCTGGATCGGGCTTCCGTTCGGCATGGGTTGGTTGCGATACTGATCGACCGCAGGACCGGGTGCGTTATACCCTCCAAAGCCAGCCTGCATGGTAGGCGGGAAGAAGTTGTTCATGGGCTGTGAGCCACGCTGGAGCATGTTCTGCTGGTATTGTAGCTGCTGCAGGTTGGGGACCATCGACGGGTTGTTGCCGTTGTACATAGGTCCCTGCTGTCCATATGGCGGGAAAGGGGCATTGCCGGCTCAACACTCTCACTCCTAGGGACAGCGAAACCCATCTCGTAGTTGCCCGCAGCGCTTGCGGGGTTCAAGGGGTTCAGATACTGGCCTCCATACTGGGCATTCTGTTGCGCAGCGGCAGCATTGGCTTGAGCATGGGCTGCTGCTTGGGCCTGCGCCTGAGCTTGAGCCTGAGCCTGTCGCGACGCAGGTCTCTGGCGCTCGCTCAGGCGTTGTTGGCAGAGTGATCCCGAGAGGAACTGCCACCGCCGTTGCGTGTCGACAGACCAACCTCGTCCATCAGGCGCTTGTAGCCTTGGTTGGGCTGGGCCTTGATGCGTACCAGGACATTCTTGACATTCTCCACAACCTGGCTCCTGATGCTCTCATCGAAGAAGGGGGTAGTCAAGACCTTGAAGATCAGCGTCGCGCCACAGGCGTGGTCGCTCAAGATAGCCTCGAGGACTTGGTCCTTGGGGGTGAAGAAAAGAGCCTTCAAGATGGTGTCACGCGCATCTGCTTCGGCCTTCTGGTTGATAACCTTCAGCACTGTGAGGTACGCAACCTTGTGCGTACACAAATGGATCAGGTACGGAACAAGCTGCGGTGCAAGAACACTGCGTCGTTGGGGGAACGTGCAGGTATCGAGGAACCAGGTGAGAAGCAAAGCCCCGTTGGCATTAGTGGCTAGCTGTACACTGTGCAGAGCGATAGCAGCCGCCAACATGCGCTGCTGATCTTTGCTGGCGTGATGACTCTCGAGGCAAGCCCGCATAGCACGAGCACCGTATCGGCCCTGGGCGACTTCCCACATTCTGCTCAGCATCGTCTCGAAGATGAAGTCGTTGAACGGCGTGCCAAATTTCAGGCATCCTTGCAAGACGTAGTTGCCGTACTGGTCCAAGAACAGCGGGATGGTGTAGGCTCGGATGTGTTCGACAATCAGCTTCATTTGGTGGGGGGTCTTGCAGACATCGATAATCTTTTGCGCGGCCCAGGTACCATTCTTGTGCACGCCAATATCTGCCATGTGAGGGGCGATCTCAGCCAGCATCGAGTCCCGAACCTCGTCCGAGCAGTGCTCAAACAGCTTCTGTACCACCGTGTTGCCGAGATAGTCCGAAGCAAGCTCGGCGATTTCAGGCAACATATCAAGCGCAATTGTCTCAATCTCTTGCTGCAAAAGACTTTGGTTGTCGATCCGCTTGCGGATGTCTCTAAGCTTCGGGGCATCATGAACCCGCGTATGCGTTGGCTCTCGGACTGGGGGAATCTCATCAATAAAAGTTGTGAACTGGATAGCAGAGTTCAGGCTATGCGAGATTCGGAAGACATCTTCTTCAGTAGCTCCGAAGGACTTGACAATCTGCAGTATATCACCCGTCATCTCGTGCAGCGGAGGAATCGTGGGGGTCGTATTGGCGGGGGTCGTCGTCGAGGAGCCATCTGCAGTGGCAGCTGTGGCGCCAGAAGCACCTGCCTCATGGCCAGTAGCAAATGGATCTGGGCTAGGTGACGGGAAGACACCATCGTGACCAGGAGTATTCGAAGCCGAGGGTGGTTTGGCAAAGTTGATGCGGATAGGACCAGCGCCAGGGAATATCTCTTTGCCATTCATGCTCGCTTTCGCGTTCATTGCGCTGTCAACCCGTTCAAAGTTTACAAAGCCGCAATTCTTATGGGTTAAAACCCGAGCCGATAGGATGGGGCCATACTGCTTGAACATCTCCGTCAAAGTCGAAGTGGTTGTCGAGGTAGGGATGCTGCCCAGCCACAAAGCACTTGTGGGGCCTTCAAGGCCAGCTTCTTCGGCTGTCAGGAGACCGTTGTTGCGGCTACTCGATCTTCCCAGATTCATAGCAGCAACAGCTTGCGGGAGGTCATCAAACTCCTTCTCGTCGGGTAATCTAATCTCCGCCGATGTCATAGAATTATCGAGTCGCGAGGGTGTCGGGAAGAAGTTGCGCATTCCTCCTCTAGAACCAGCACCAGTCAAATCCAAAACACCAGCGGTGCGCGCTCGAGGACGGGTGATTGTCTGTCTGGCAAATGCCTGTAGCCCCTGGACGGCGAGGTTGTGACTGTGGATGGCAGCATTCGTGGCAGCGAGTTGGTCCTGAAGCAAAGCGGCATATTGACTTTCGGCACCGATCGCATCATCGTAGTCCTCCTCATCTTCATCTGCGTACTTATCCTTGTTGTTCACCGAGTAAGAACGGAACCTACTGGACTGCTTGGTGAAATCGGGGAGACCAGGAAGGTAGGAGGGGAGCAGCCAGCTGGGCCCGTGCTGGCTGAGGCGTCTCTGCTAGACCTAGATAATCAAGGGTTCGCATATGAACATCATTGTCTCCAGTTCCCTCCTTCGAAAATGCCGACTGCGCTGGGGAGCTCGGGCCGTTGGAGCCTACACTGAGCAATATGCAAAGTGTATTGCCTCGCTCACGGCCCGTAGGGTTCCAACTGCTGAATATAGAAGGTCCGAATGGAGAGCTATTTCCAGGAAGAGCCGGTGCGTACGGGCTGCGCTGGGGCATAGAGCCGGCACGCAGCCTTGATAGAAGGTTTGAGGAGCGGGAGGGATCAGCTGTTGTGGGCTCTGCCAAACCTGGCGAGGGTGTTTTGTTGAAGGGGCTCTGGGATGGCGTTGGGCGCGTAGACTGCGAGTTCAAAGTGGGAATACTCAGTAGACCGTTACCAATAGGCGCGCCGGGGAATCGTGAAGGCACAGTGCCAGCACGAGCTCGTCTGCCCGTTGACGGCAGACTATCTGGGGTAGGTAGCTGGGCAAAATCGGGAAAGCCGTCGGTGGGTGACTCGGGGATGTTTTCACGGAGGGGAGTCGAGTTTCCGCTGGTAGGTGGACCACCCCAGGGGTTGAGGGGCAAGCCCTCCTGCGCCTGGATCTCTCTTGCTCTCTTGGAGTACAGCCTGGAGGTGCCAGAGCCTGACTGGTCGTGAAGTGGGGAGCCTGCCCCCGATCGCGTAGTACCTGCCATTTTGCTGGAGGGGTTCATAGATCCAGATATGCCGAAAGGGGATCGGACAGCTGGGGTGGTGTCAATAGGAGATTGTGAAGATGTGTTGGTGGTCGTAGGAGAGGTCGAACGGCCTTGACTGGTGGCGTTCAAAGGTGGGAAGCCAAGAGTCATATGTTCAGATCTAGCACTTGACATTATCGATTATTCATCCGACCCTTCGTTACAGATAAAAAGCGGCCCAGTATAGGATGGCTGCTCTCTGTGTATGGGCAGTATTGGTTGAATATTAACCCAGTGTCGTACTACTGGTGACAGCCTGGGTCGAAGAGAAGGTCGTATCGACTAGTTGAGTCAATTGTCAAACTGGCTGACGACGACCGAAGTCCGGTATATCTTTGGAAAGAACGCCGTACAGGTACGTCTGGATGTATCGACGGCGATTGGTGCGACTCGAGCGGGACGCTTATTATGTCGTCACCCGTGCTTTTTTGTCCAAAGGAGTGAAGCTGTCGAAGGTAGCAAACCCCAGAATCCGAAGAAGAACGGATAGGTGTTCTGGACTGGGTTCTATTACAATTGACGACTGATCAGGACACTGCTCTAGAGGTCAACTGATCTACCGTGGCCGTTTGGGCGATGCTGTCTTCGAAAATGAGGAAGCAGCCGGGGGCGATGAAAAATCGAACTACCGATCGTCGAATGATGCAAGGAGCGTCGATGCCAGAGATTGGGCCGTGTATTGAATGCGTCGTGGTGCGGTGAGGGCAGAAGTGCTCGAACAGACGAATTTGCGATGGAAGTGTCGAGGTCGATTTCTCGTTCGGGTCAAGTCCGATATTGTTGTCTTGTCTGTGTGTATTCTGGTTTCTTCCCCTCCTTGTCCTCTCACGATTTCAATTCGAGTCTCGAGCTTTTTCTCCAAGCAAGAAACTGGGTGCCAGTGCTCCGCCCCAAACTCGGTCGATCAACAGTGGTTCTGAAACTCAACCCAACTTAGACTCCCTAAACCTGATCCGAACCTGTGCAAGCAAGCAGGAAGCAGGCAAAACTATGGAAGCTGAAGAAAAGGATGGTAAAAGTTTAAAGAAGAAAGGAAGAGTAGTAGTTGTCGTCCAGACAGGTAGGTTAGGCGGAGCTAAGAAAGACCCAGGAACCGATCGATCAAATATACAGGCCACATTAGTTGATCTCCAGTCGTTTCGTGTGATGGAATCCCCAAAGGTATGTATCAGAAGGCACAAGAAGAGAGCCCGGGGGTTGAAGGAGATTAAGAAGAGGGCAGGGGAAGGGGGGAAAGGGGGGGGGGGTGGTGTCGTTTTGTGGGATTGGGGACAAGTGGTGAAATCGAGCAGGAATCAAAAGGCTGGCAAGGAGCAGGAAAGGAAAAAATAGAGGGTTGATTAGATGGCGGGTTTAGGCTTGCTTTGCTTTGCGGGTGCTGTGCTGTAAGGTGCCAGGAGGTAGGTCAAGTTGTGGATAGATTCGACCAAATCCACATCGCACACACACACATACTCACACACTCACACACAGACTGACCTGACCTGACCTGCACGACCTCAAACCTGCCCGCAGCAGCAAGCAACAGCAGCGACAACCGCCGCGGTCAGCACTCGACTTGACTGGGCCGACCCGACAAATCAATCGACCGCCCAGTAGCTTGAGTGGAGGGATGTACGTACTCCCCTCTACTTTTACTTCCGAGTACTACCCTAGCCGGGTTTCTCACAAAAAACAAGCAAGCAAGCAACCTGAGATGCCCTCTCTCTCTTCTCACTAGCTAGCTTGGATCAATTAATTGCCTAGGCAGGCTTGATCTGAAGAATAAAACGTTAAATGTCCTTTTTCTCTCCCGGTCAGCTCGGGTACATCCATAATGTAGCTACAGGTCATACACCTGTTAGTAGATATGAGGGAAAGTAGATATGTTGGTGTTAATGCATATTTTTCGGCCGTCAGCGCTGATTTTGGTGTACTAATAGATAAAACAGATAACAGATATGCTTTCTCGAAATATCTGATTACAGGGGTCTGTACAGGGGTTTCCGGATCCCTGTACACCCCCTGTACAGGCTGATTTTAGGTGTAAAATCTGACCTTTACAAGGTCAACAGGACCCCCCCCTCCCAATCACCACTAGCACCACCATGTGCATACAGCACCACCGTATACAGCACCACTGCCAACAGCACCGCCAACAGTACCGATCGCGATAATTCTGTATGCGTTGCTGTATGCGGTGCTTTATCGGCGCTGTTGGCGGTGCTGTTGGCGGTGGTGCTGTATGCGGTGGTGGTGCTGTATGTGGTGGTGCAGAATTGAGGCCATTTGGGTGAGAAAATGCACCAATTATGAGGCCCCACAAAAGGTCAAGTGTGAGCTTAAGTAGATATGTTGGGGAAAACGCATAAATATTCGATGCCCGAGTCTCATCTACTAACAGGGGTAGGCCCTGTACATAGATTTCGAGGGTCTGCCCAGTCAATTTTGTTACTGGATGAGGAGGCTTGAGAACATGATGCGAGCAAGGAACAGAGAGGATCCTGAGGGAAAAAATATAGGCTAGGGTGGGGACCATAAGTCAGTGGCCATTAGGCCACTTTGGGGCCCGGTTAGCCCAGTTTGGAGGGTTAGAAGTAACGGGCACTTAGGGCGTTTGAGCCTGGTCCAATTCGGCTCTGTATGAAACCTGGCGGGATCAAGCGACGCGGCTTTAGGGGGCTCGCCAATCAACTCGATCTTCCGCAGCAGATACGTCAGGAAGCAGTTGGCAGGTAAGCTGTTCGCTATCACTTGCGGGCCCGGATCCTTTGTTATGATGTAGATTCACATGTCGCGTACATACATTGCGATCCAACTGATGCAGTCCTCCTCTTTCCCTCTCCGTCCTGGCGGTCAGGCACATACTACTAGAAAAAGAGTGGGGGTCGTGTGCAATGTCTGATGGGAAGAGAGGCTCTAGGGGGTTAGCTACAGTAGTCGGGATTGCCCTGGGCTATAGGGATCCCGTAGTGTAGCCAGGCTGGCATAGTGCATTGAATGGCATTGAATGGGGGTACTTAATGTGACTGAACCTTAGCTAGAGGCTCAAGACAAGCACCAGTCCAGGGCGAGCCTCTCATATTAACTTAAGTACATTAGACGGTTGCAAGCCCTGCGCGCTACATGCGCGCCTCCGTCTTAGCTACAGGACGACATGGGATGGCACATGCACTCGCAAATGAAAATGTCTGGCCTGTACGGTACGTATGTCGGTATGCAAGGTACCGCTAATTTTGCATTGGTCTTTATAGTCCAGCACTCTGTCACGAGCGATCTGTGTCAATGTTCATTTATAGTATCATGATGCTCCGCTTCCAGGTATAGGAATCCACTTCGTGAGGTCATTGCTCCCGATATCTTGTTTATCTGCGATCAACCCGTGAGGCTCCCGAAAAGGTTGACAACTTGGCTTTATCCATTCAACCTATCTTAAGGTTTGGGCATAGGGGGCCAACAGATGTCAGTTGTCTCGGTTCAAACTGACAACGCTCGCTAGATGCAGACTTGTAGCCTTGGTTTAGGCCCATAAATTGTAGTTCATCTGTCACGGAAAGGTTGTTTGTCGTGTCCCCGTGTCTGCTACCACGCAGAGAAGGAGGTAGCTAGCTACACAATATGTTGTACATGCAGGTAGTTGTGGACGTTAGGTTCGCCTGCAAAGTCTTTTATAGATATCCGTCACCTGGTCTGACAGCGCCTTGTCCAGCTGCCAGGGCGAGGGTATCATTGTTTTCTTCACCAGATGCCAGCCCGAGGCGAATAGAGTTGTTGGGTGCCGAAGCTTGATCATAATCCCTTGTTGAAGGGGAGGCACCCTCAAAAGAAACACCCAAGTTTGTCAGCCAAATCCCGAGACTTTGGTACATCGTTTCGTGGTGGTAGATTGCATGCAATCATTCTGCAGAAAATGCTACACAGCCTACAACAAACTGTCTATCCCATCGACAGCGGAGCAGCTTGACAAAAGCCACTCGATCTTCCTTCCCCATACGCACACGCCATTCTCCATACCTCGGATCTCATTCCGTGGTTGACCACAAAACCGTGACATGACGATATTGCTGGCTATCGGCTACCAGCTATGCACGGTCGGTCTGTATATGTGCGTGTGTCCAGTTGATGTGTAATCTACAAGCCACGGATCACTGCATCTATGTGAGACATGTTCACCACGGCCAGACCCCCAGCAGCCTTTGCATCCTCCCCCAAGGCCAAGGGCGTTGACGAGCAGAATGCGTGCTGTTGCATGATCGGGAGAGCCTGGTCTCCATACCCTGACTCAAGATCGTGCCAGAAAATGGGTTTTAAGGCGAACTATCGCTACCATGAGCCCTTGTGCAAGGTGATGGGTTGAGACTGTTCGTGCGGGTGCACCAGGACATTGTGATGCGACCGACCTGTGTGCAACCGTTTCCCACCCGAAATCCCATGGAGGACTTCGGAGTACAAGGCGCCCATCTACATATCTGTCAAAGCAATGTAACGTTTGCGAGGCACGCTCTGAGTACGGCTCAGGGGTAGAAGGGGCGAGGGTGTTCCCCTACGGTAGGGTGTTTTAGCTTCTTCTGGTGATTTGCAATTGCTGCGGGTTCGGGTGGAAACTATTCTTCTCGAAGACTGCCGAGAATCGACTAGCCAATCCGATGGATGGGGGCCCAGGGGGTTTGCAGTTGCTCTCCGTGATGTGACCCATAGCCTCGATTCATTTTGATATCCCCGCAACAGGCGTGTATCAGGCGAGTCCAAGCCCGTCCAACAGAGGAATGAAAATATCCGACGACAAGGCCAGATAGGTGAGGTGGTTGAGGCATGGCATCCCCTCCTCATCTTCCGCCGTCCTCGAAGCTTTATGGATGAGCGGGTGGTTTAAGAAGACGACGCCAGGTGACGAGTCAGGCAGACGGTGATCTGAGGGGCATTGCGACTGCTGCCAGCTCAGCTCATCTTTCCGGCCGTGTCGAACTTCGCGCTCGCCAACCAAGTTTGGTCAATATCGAGGATGCCTCGTTAGGATTAGATCCCTGCCCCGTCGGCGCGTTAAGATGTGTACTATGATTAATGCGAGGATGGGCTTTCGGCTTGCCGCCGACCAATTGCGAACTAGGAAGTGCTTAGACTGAAATCTGAAACGTCGTCTCAACTTTCCCTGGGGGGCTTGGAAGTTGGGGGGATGTCGGATTCCCTACCTGTTGCAGGGCCGAGGGTGGGTGACGCAAGGTATATATTATTATGTATGTCAGAAATAGCTGATAGCCCTGTTAATCCCCCCAACCGCCATGCTGGGCCCCTGGCCGCTTATCGTGGACATTGACATGAATGAATCCAATGAATCTAGCAAGTCGATTCGCGAAACGTGTGACAGTGACAGTAGACCGGAAGCAAAGTTACCACTACTGACCTAAGGAAATGAGCGCCAACGAAAAGTAAGTCGCTGCTGGGCCAGTCAGAGACCGAGACTACCTAATCAAAAAGCTGCTGCTTCGAGACCCGATACGGCCCCCTTCCCATTTCCGACCAATTGCTTTTTCCTCGTCAGACACAGCCTCACCCGTCGCCCGCTCGTTTCAAAGACGACCTGACCAAAGTGATCTGCAAGGATTCCACTCCAGCGTGGCTTAAACCGACAGCAAGTTCATGCAGGGGGGGTTGGTCAGGTCAGGTCTGGTCAAGTCAGGTCAGGTCAGGACTCAGCAGCAACAACACCATTAATCCAACAACATCGATCACCAGCCATGGCCAAGATTGATAGTGAGCCCGCAGCAAATCCTACGGCCCCGCGGATTTCCTAAAAATACACACCACTAACAACAGCACAACACGCATACGCATGTTCACCTTCTCAGCTGAACTTACCACATACTAGACTGCTATACGCGTAACGATCATGGTATATGCCATCTTGTCGCCAAGTCTCTCAAGTGCCTCAAGTCGTATTCGAATGCTGGGGGGGGGGGGGCGAGACATTTCCAGTCTATTTCACGTTGCGTGATCCGGGCTCATCCTTGCTTCCTCTTGTCTGTGGTACGGCAGGGAAATCCGGGGAGAGCGCGTTCTCCCCCGGCTCGCTTACAACCGCCTTTCACTTGATCTTGATCTGATCGAATTGCTACTATAAGTCAGCCGCACACATGGTCGTATACTTCCCTAGCATATAGTCAGGGGTAGTATGCGTAGTTGCTTACAGTAGTATATTGGTACATGCTCAGGGTGCTTCGGACGAGATATACTGAATTTCAGACCATTGCTGAGCAAATATCGCGTGTTCATTTCATCCGTATTGGGATGAAATTGTTTTTGCCGGAGCCCGGCACCGTCCTTACCACGCTAGAGTATCATCGTTATTTCAAATGACGCACTGAATAGCTCTAGACCGTCGCATGTTCGTTCAGCCCGTACTGATTCGTTGCCTATGTCCATGTGCGACGAAGAACATCCGGGAAGGCAAATACCCTTACCAGGCCCGCACATCAGCTTCTTTTTTTCCTTCGTGAGTCAGGTTCTGACGATTCTTGTTGGACGGCTTGGCTTCAGAGTTCCGAGCCGCTTGTTATGATACCCACCCAGCATACATACTTAGATTGGAGGTCTCACATTACATCGCGTGCGCTGAAATGGCGACTTCTTTTGCTTGGATTCTTTCTTTCTTCTATTTCTATCATTATTCTACTTCTTTCAAGACGCTAAATACAAGAAGGTCTGTAAATAAAACACAGCTCCTTTCAGTCGTCGAAGAACGCGGCACCCGTGATCATGCCGATCTCGGGGCAGTACTGGAGGATCTCGTTCTTCTTCTCCTTGTTGAAGCGCATGGGCTGGTGGTAGCCGAGCGGGCGCTCGCCGTAGATGGTCTCGACGGCGAAGCGGCGCGCGTCGTCGATGTCCGGCAGGCGGGCGGCCGGGGTGCCGTCTTCGCGTGGGGGCAGCTCCCGCAGCTTCTTGTAGAACCACTGGTCCTCGTAGGGCGGGTCCATGTCATCCTGGAAGCGGTGCCGGTCCAGGACGTCCAGCATCATGGCCCGGTTCCGGATCGAGAGCCCCCCGTTGTAGCCCGCGCCCCACGTCTCGCCGATGGGCGCCCCGACCAGGTCCCACTCGACGAAGTCGTCGGCCCGGGCCTCGGACGCGCTGCAGATGATGCTGTCGCTCTGGAACATCAGGATCTTGGCGTACGGCGCCAGGTCCTCCCAGAGCCACCGCTCCGTCAGGAAGAGCGACACGGAGTGGTGCGTCTCGAAGGTGAACTCGGGCTGCAGATGCCGGATGGTGATGTCCCTCCGCCACCGCGCGGGAGAACGGCGCCGACCTGTTGAGTGCTTCGGACGTAGTGGGTACCGTGTAAAAGATCATGGGCCACTCCTGCCCAAGCACCGAGTGGAAATGTAGTATCGTCGGGACCAGATTTTGCAGGGGCCGGTTCTCGACGATGATGGCGACCCTGTCCGTATGCTTCTTCGTCACCTTCGCCAGTGCCTCCTCTGCCTGCTTTCTCCTATTGACGTCGTCCGGTGTACTCCAGGTGACATTATGCGCTGTTTGGTTCGCTAACCGAACCACATCATAGTCATATGATTCATAAACCTGGAGCGGAATAAGGTGTTAGTCAACATCTTCAGCCAGGACGCGAAGTGACCGTGGATGAGTAAGCCTTACGTGTGAGCGTGATAGGCCGGCGATGATCCAGAACACCAACAATACACAGGTAGCTTTCAGTACCGCCGGCTTTGTAATGGCGATGGATATCCACGGCAGCGACTGGCTGCCGGGAGCATGGTAAGAAAGGGGTAGCGGAGACTTCGGAGCAGTGCCCGCGAACATAGTATAGATAAGTAAATATTGAACAGGAATATAGCGGAAGTATATGCCCAAGAGTGATTGAGTTTTGCCAAGGAGGAGGGAAAAGGAACAAGACAACGAATAAATCTATGAAGTAGCTAGATAGCAGCGTACGAGATATCTGGTATTAGTACATGGAAAGCAAAAAGATAACAAAACAAGACGCCATCAAAAAGAAACCATGGACCATAACATTGATCTCGAGCCACGGACAGGGAGGCACAGACACATAAAAGAGAAACGAGAAGGGCTCCTCTCAGGGTGGTTCTATTTCTCTTTTGGGTATGTCCATCTCCCGACATCCCTATTCGTGACATCTCTATCGTTAGATGCTCCATGGCATGGACACAAGCTCCATAGGCATATTAGTGGGCAGTACAGAAAGGACCGTCTTGGCCGAAAGAACAGATCTAGAAAGATAAGCTCAGATTCCTATTGCACAAGGAACCACACAGCCGGGGCCGAGGCGAGTCGAGACGGCCACTATACTCCAGCAAGGAGACCGTGCCGCCATGCTTGTGCCGTTCCATTCCAAACGGGAAATTTGGAAGTGCGTTGTTGCATTCTTTTTAGTAGCAACTTGTCCCAGAAGGGAGCAGCGACTAAAATGAGGTCCGATACGACAAGAAATTGTAAGGGAGCGTCGGGTCTAAGACACAGTCGGACAGTCTTGGCTCGATATGGGACTCGAGGGCTTTTCTCGCTCGCACATTCATCGTGTCATTTTCAAGGTTCATCAGACAGGGCACGTTGTATTTCGAGATGTCTCACGTCAGTTACCTCCTCCGCTAATGAGCAGGGGTTCGAGAGATTCTGCGGCGGACAAGCCCACAATTATGATTGGGGAGCTGTTTTCACTCTGCCGAATGCCGCATAGTGTGGCATACAGACAGCTGCGTCTCCAGATTTCTGTAGCAGTATGTATGCATGCCAGTATCATCATATGTACAAAGTTGCGTATGAGTAAATGACCAAGACCGTTCTCTTCTCCAGACCTCACAGCGCCCACTCGTTCCTGTTATCGTTGGGAACAACGAAAGGCTCATCAATCCGCTTGATGGCGTACTCACTACATAGAATGCTGCGAGTATGGTTAGCACACATTTTGTTATAGGAATCCGTCCGTAACTCACCAGGCCGACGCGACCAATGCATCCAGCTCTGCGACCATAGCCTCCTTCTCGGCACCGTTAACGAGGCCTTTGCTGATCTTCACCTGGCACTCCCGGATGCGCTTGCTCTTACCCACGCCAGCTTGCTCCAGGACCTTCCTGCCCAGACAATCTGAATGGAAGGCGTGCTGGCACGGGAACACGAAGAACTGTCGGCTCAAGAGCGGCAGGCTGCAGGCATAGCACTTCTCCCCGGGTTCAACGATTGCATAGCGGTGGTCAAGTGCAGCAATGTCGACCTTGATGTTTGCTGCCGTCTGTGAACTCTCGTCCATCTCCTTCTTGAGCCCGTCGATGTTACGACTGTAGTCCTCGAGTGCATTGCAAATCTCTTCCTTGAAGTCGTCGATAACAACAAAATCCGGGAAGAACGGGATCAGGTCCTCGATTTTGAGCAGATCAAAGAACTGAAGGGGGATTACTGGCTTCATGTTGCTGCAACTGCGGGCTGCTGTTTGTCATCATGAGAGTTTTCTCGACTGCTCGATTCATGACGGTCAGGACAATGTCGATGATTGCTCATATTGTTGGTGAGTCAAGCCAGCAGCTGATATGTTGGATCATATCGGACATATACATGCAAAAAATGTTGTGTTGAGACAATGCCCGAGGGGCAAGCCTGGTGTTGCAACTGGTGGTTTATCCTGTGATCCAGCAACTCGAAGAAATTCCACTCATCCTTACTGGTGGAGACAGATGATGAGGATTGCGACCTACAGCACCAGCCAGGTGAATTTGATCAGCACGAGACAAAAATGCGGCTGGTTACAGCGTCCTGACAAGTTACGGTTGCGTTCAGAAGGCTGGATTATCTTCCGGACTCATCATGGTTTATTGAAGGTTTGTACCATTGTATGACTAGTGATTGAATAGATGTGACTGTATTGATATATGTCTGTATTTGTTTGCTTCTCTATGCATTCAGGTATTGTTTACTTTATTGAAAATATGACAGCATGTATTGATTGTTGATTGTATTTATACAAATGTTCTTTGCCAGGATGATGATTATTTATCATATATGCTTTTCCGATTCCATTGATTATGTTTAGAAGTGCACTTGAGTTGTTTGTATAGTTATGCTTTCCATATGTGTTTTAGTATATTGAGACTCAGCAAATCAGCCTTGTTGGACCTATGATTGTAGCGACATTCACTTTGCTATGATTGGTTACCAATGAGCATCATCATTCTGATATTGATCATCTTATATTCAATTCGCATCAACATTTTTGAGGCATTGTCCTGATATTGACTGTCCACTGCATGTGGCGATTCATAGCATCTTTGATCATTGCTCTTCTTTGACATGTCAACTGGCTTTGCCAGGCAAACTCTTCCGCTGGTGAAGAGCCGTCGCCGCACCAGGCGCGACCTGAGTCTTTTGCGACGCGCTGACCGGCGATACACGATCGATTTGCCTTCTTTACGCTGTTTGCGAAACATCCTTGGTCATCGCGCCGAGCCGAGATTTCTCGGCGATCACAGGCGTTGCTGTCATGAAATCAACCGTTTGTTGTCGATATCGTTTGTTGATACAGCGAAAAACTGTCACTGTCTGTTTGCCATCACAGGCCGTTGACGCTGGCATGCGACTGCCAGCACAGCCGTTAACGCACCGCGATGCTGCACGATAACCATTTGGATCACGACACAATTGACCGACAGACTCGCCGTCAGTCAGCGGCTGCCGTGATGTCACAGTCTGCCGCGATGCTGGCGCGCTGAGAAAGTCATGCGACGTTGGATCCGGTGGTGGAGCATCATCATGAAATGACTGACATCGGCGATCTGGTCATGTGGCGTTAGCGCTGAGAGTGCATCGACTGCACTCGCGCATGCCAATGTTCTCGCCATGCCCAACATCCGGCACAGAACGGCTGCTGCCATGCCGTCATTAACCCGCCATGAGTGAACAGGCGAGTTTGCGCCATCACCATGACCTCTGCACGCCAGGTTGCCGTTCATCGTTCATCACATCGATAGCTGGCCGTCATGTTGCGCTTAAGGATTTTTTTCCTCGACTGTTTGGCTCATGAGGGCTCGCGCGCCATGTTTTTGTCCGACGCTCATGCGACTGTCATGGCTGCAGCGACGTTTCAGCGTTGACCATCATCGCTGCGCACCGCCGTGGCTCAGGCTGCGTTGGATGGCAAAAAGGAATTGTCGTTAAAGGCGCACACCAGCATATGCGTGTCGGGTCAACATGCGTGATGACGTCAGCTGCAGCGCTCTGGTGGATCATACCGTCGCATCGCTGGACCAGGTCACGCGAGACGCGCCGTTGGCGCAGGGCGAAGCCAGCACATTAAAATTGGCGACTGGGCGCGATCGGCGAGCGAGATCGAGACCGTGCCTCCTCACCTCGAGAGATGGCGCATATCAGCCGACTCGCCATATATGGCGAGCAAGACGCCGCGCTATCCGGCACGAAGCCATCCACGTTTATCATCGCGGCTCATTTATCGACGTCGCGAGCCGAAGCAAGCCGAACACGCTGCGCTGCCGCGATCACACGTCAGCGACGCGCATCACTTCGTCGCACGAAGACTGTCGTCCGGCATTCGTCGACGATCGAGCTTCACTGGATGTTGTGGTGAACTATATGATGTTGTTATGTACAGTTCAGTTTTGACATTGAAGCCTTGTATGGGTATCATATTGAACGACAAGTCATGAAATTTGTGTTCATATATCTGCATGACCACTTGCATTGAAATTCTTGACATATAGACATACTTTTGACTTACCTTTCAAATAGCTTTGATTTAGTTTTATGTCATATTTATGATTGGTTGTCATTTAATGGAAGGTTTGGTAGAAGCTAAACCGTGCAATACAATTTCAGTGGTTGACTGTTATTGTGGTGCTTTTGTCTTTGAACGTTAAAAGGAAGGCTATTATAGACGCGTTTAGTACGCGTCGCTACGAAACTATTAATAACCTCGTGAGGCGGTTTTTTTATCAAAAAACTCTTAAAACTAAGCCGAGATCTAGTCGTTTCTATAAACTATTGACTCGATAAGAGCGCTATCTATTTTAACTAATATATAGAAAGTCTCGTGCTATTTAAAGAGAGCTTTATTTAAATATAAATATTATACTAAGCTTTAAACCACGCTCTTTTTTAATTAATATAATAAGGCGTAATCTTTAAAAAAGAGGATTAACTATTAGCGCGCCTCAAGCGCATCTTATTAATAAAAGAGGATGTTAAAGAGAGACTCTCTTTTTATTATTATTAATCCTCTTTAAAGCGCTTTAAATAATTATTACTTTATTTTTTTTTAAACGAATATACGATTTAAAATAAACTTTTTATACTAGGCTACTAGGTTTTTAAATTTAAAAAGAAACGTTATAAAAAAGATTTAATTAGTTTTATAAATTACTTTAAGCTTTAAATAGCCTTATAATATAAGTAATAATGTAGTAGAAAAAAAAGAGGGCATGACCTCCTCCCCTTATATTTTATAAGGGGGATCTCGACTCTACCGGCGGTGGCTTTACTTTTACCCGATATATTAAAGTTTTAAAAGCTGTTCTTATCTTTTTTTATAAGCCGGGTAACTCTTTTATATAAAATAACGCGCGTATATATTAATCTTACGTCGTTAAAGAGTTTTTAAAATTTAAAGGTATTTAAACTATTAATTAACTTATATATTTATTTAATTTAAACTTTATTAAATAAGTGTAAAAAGCTTTTAAAGTAAAGATTTATAAAATAAAGCCTAGCTTTTAATACTTAAGAGGAAAATATAGCACATAAGGCGTATACGAGAGAGGTAGTCTAGTCGGCGTAGGCTGCTTTAAATCTAAGCTTAATTTATAAGCTATTAAGATCTCTTACCTCAGCGCCTTATTATTATACGTCGTATAAGGGGCTAGTATAATTATTATTAAATCTCATTTAATTATTAATTTAATAGTTTAAATTATATTATACTTATTAATAAATTAAGTATATTATTAATATTTAAAAGTTAATAGTATTAAGAGAAGAGATTAATTAAAAATAATACGTGCGTAAACTTTTAAATATTAATTTTTACCTACGTATAGCTATATCTTTTATTTAACCTCACGTATTATCGTATATTAAAAAGTAATTAATTTAAATACTTTATATATATAAAATAATTATAGTCGAGCTTATTTATTAAATATAAGTATATATTAAATATAAAGTATTTACTTACGGCCGTTTAATTATTTTATAAGTTATTAAAATTACTTATATAAATATAAGTATAATAGTATTTTAAAATAGTTATTCTTTATAAGTTTAATAGCTTTCTCCCTATATATAAAAAGCTGCATAACTAATCTAAAAAACCAAAGCAATAAGATACAATAAGTATATATAGAACCCCTTTTCGATGAAATCGGTCGTGTTATTTATTGTCCACCATCCAGTGCTGAAACTTGCAAAATTGTTCGTATGCCCACTGCGGTGGCCCATCGTGAGACGGGTTGCCGAGGCCGTGTAATTCAGCAAATAAGAGCATGTCGTCATTGCTCAGTGGGAAGTCCAACGAGACGATACCGTGCAATTGAAATACAAGGTAACCTTTGAGTAGCCCAAGCGATCAACGCATATGCTTTAGAGGCGTATGTAGGCAACTGGCTCTGTCGCATGCCCTTGGTAACCCAATAAAGCTGCCGGCCTTTGAAGAGGTTCAAAGTCTAGCATGGTCTTTAGCAGACCTTCTGGTAGTATGTAGCGACGCAAGACGCAAGTTATTAACGTGGGCACTCGGCAAGCTCACGTCTGGTATGTGCTATTGAAGCTCATTCTATCGGCTGAACCTCCTCATCGACCTCCAACGTCTGCGAGTCCGGGATGGCGGTCCAAGGACTGGGCCGCGGCGTAGTCTCGGGTTTCCGAGCCGTGATGACCCTGATCTTTATGATGAATCCTTTCGCTTTCTCGTAGTTGTAAATGATCGAGAGCATCTCGCTCCTTATCGCTTCCGAAACCCTTCTGACTTCCTCGGGCGTCCACCCCATATACCTCGTCAGAAGCCTCATGCTGGTAGGCTCGATACCCTCGGCCACGCTATGAAGACACAAGTAGCCAGTGGACATTTCACGGGGGCTTAGCGGCAAGGCATGATCGGTGACTCTAATGTCGACGAAGCCGGCATCATACAGCAATCTCGGTTCCAAGTGCGAAACGTTCCGCGGCCGGCCGGACAGAAGGGAACCCTGTAGGACATCCCTGGCAGCCCTATGAATCACCGACGCCGGTTCGAAGTTCGAGAAGAAGTTGCCGAAACCCTCATACTCGTTCAGATCGAGCACTTCGATCCACCCGCCTGGCTTGGCGACCCGGAAAGCTTGCTCGTACACGGCAGACCAGTCCTTGAATGCCCCCATCATGTTACGGAAATGGACAAGGTCATAGTGGTCGTTTGGGCGTTCCCCTGTCTCTATCAGTGACTGAACTCTAGTCTTTCATTTCGAGAGGGAGAGAGAGAGCAAGTTTGGGGCCAAACATAAGATACTAACAGTGCATCTGGGCATCATCTATCTCAAAGAATACGTTAGGATGAACCGATTTCGGGAAGACGTTGGCTATGTCTATCCCCGTCACCTCGCAGTCCTTGTATAGATCGGCCATATCCTCGACCCATTCGCCGGTACCGGCGCCGACATCCAAAATGTGCGTCGGATCGTCGAGTGGCGCGCTCGTGAGCTCCCCGTCGAACATGCCCATGTAGACAGTGTGCAGCAGCAGGAGCCTCTCCTGCTGCGGGGTCGTTTGGCATATAGTACTCCCGCAGTAGCGCCGCCCGTTCTCCCAGACGTAGTCGATATCCGCGGAGGCTATGGAACGGGTAGAGTTTCTTGGACGACGGCTTTTCAGTCATGCGCTTGGGTGGCGGGCCATTTCGAATGTTTACTCACAGCGTCGCGCCATCCTCGTTATCTCCGTCCTCATCGTCGTGAAATGTCCGTCGCCCGCCATGGTAAATGGAATAGGCAGGAAAAGCTGCTGGCGCATGAAGCGAAACCAAGTCCATTGGCAGCCCATACTCAGATGCCTCTTCGGCATCATCATCATCTTCTGCTAAACTTCGAACCAGCTCATGTGCTTGGGAGCTGGCAGCCCCACTGCTCAAAAGGTCGCTCGACCCGTCCTCGGAAGTGATGCTGCCCCCTTCCAGGTCAGGCAAGTCGCCATGGTCGTTGGCGGCGGCATCGTCGGTGTCGGTGACAAGGCAATCGATACCATCTACGTGCGGTGGCGCGGCTTCTCCAGGTGTCCCTTGCGATTCCATGCCTAACACTGTTGCGCGCTCGTGGGCACTACCTGCTTCTTCTGTTCTTCCTCCTCTTCCCCATGACATTCGACAATAGTCTAGTTCGCGGTCCCTTGGGTGCGCGTTGGGACAGAGACAGAGACAGTGACTATCAGAGCGGCTCGAGCATGGCGTCTGGGCACAAACGGCTTGGGCTATCTAGGTCTTCTGACGGCGCTGGTGCGCTTGGGTCGGGATGGATCCGGGGGGCAGAGTAGCGCGACGTGCACGAGCTTATGCAGGCACGTACAGTAAAGATGGAGGACGATCGTGTCGGAGTTCTCTAAGTTAGGCCATTTCAAAAAAGAAGAAAAAGGAGAACAGGTAGATGTAGGGACATGCTGGAACCCTGCCAATATTGAATCGCTGTTTTGTCGTTCGTTGTCTGTCTTTTGGTGAACTTGCTCGGTGCCGCCCGCCTGGCTGCTGTTAGCCACTTTAGCCAGGAACCAATCTGGCTGGGAGCGGGACAACCTAAGCGTTCCATGTAGCCGGGCCCTTGTCTGCACGTATTTTATATACTCCACCTCTCTGTAAGGTACTCACATGTAGACCTAACCTACCTACTGATCATAGTCCGTCGGCCGTCTATTCATGCTTACAGAAAGCTTTGTGATCCCCGACGATGTCTAGTACTAAAGCCATCTCGCTTTTCTGTTCAGCGGGGTCAGTCAAGGCTCAGGGCCCAAGGTCGACATGAATCGCATGATGCTCCCCCGGAAACCTTAAGTGCTGTGCCGCTCTCTACTGTACGGTCTTGGCCCAGCTTGGATGGAACTGTCCCGACGAGCGGGGAGCGATTCTGCAGGCACGCAGACGATATGGATTCCGTTTTCACTGGCTGCTTCAATTCTGATATATACATGTATATATATAGAGCAAAGGATTTAAATACCCTGCACCCCTGTAAAGATTTATTTACCCTGTCAGTTTCCAACAACCATACCGCCTTCCCTTTTTGCCTACACCGCCCACTAAAGCACGCCCCGAAGTCCGACAAGCCTTAACTTTGAAACTACTCGTGTGGTCTCCTGCACTTCCGATTGTTATGGCCATTCTCTCCACAGGTCGAACAGCGGCCTGCTGAAGCTACTCCTTCGGAACGGCGTTGCCCTTTTCAAAGCCTTTCTTTTGGAGGCCTCCCGCGTGGGGTCCTCGTAATTGGTGGAAAGCAGGGAGCGTCAGGTAGAGATTTCAGCTCGCCAGTGTTAAGTGGTGGTATTGGGTCAATATATGTAGTGGCCTATGTTGCTGAAGAGAGATGCGACGGGATATACGATACTAGAGAGCCTCCAGCTGCTTGGATAGCCGAAATAGCATGGCTATAAGGGATCCCATTCTGTTGGAAGTGTCGATATGAACACTTTTTAGCAGAGGCTCACAGTGAAGACGTTCCTATTAGTCTGAATCACTCTAGCCTCTGTGGGTGAGGAGAGTTGTACTCTGTTACTTGAAGCTAGTTGCTTGGCTTCCCGAAGAGCTTTTTCAATAAAAGGAGTAGCTAATCTGGCAGTATCTGTCGCCTAGAGAGCTGCTTGCCTTCGTGAAGCTCTCTTTTCCATGACTATGCTAAAGCGAGTCTAAAAGCTCGAGGATCGAGAGCTCTCGATCTACCTTGAGAACATTGTTTTGGGACTTAACTAGATTATTAGTATCGTACCCGTAACGTTTCGCATAGTAGAAGGCTTCGACCCAGAAAGCTGGCTCGATCGCCCGAAGGTAGGGTGGCAGCTTCTCGTTTCTGTTGTCGGACCTTCTCTAGGATTGTCTCGTACTGGTCTGGTTTAGCTGCGCGGGTAACGTTCTAAAAAAGCGTGGCAAGGCCCCTTCCAAACTTGGCCGTGAAATTCTCTTTAATATGGTGGCAACACCAAACTGCACGAGCAGTTGGTCCTAAGACCCCCTCGCTGCCCTGGAGGCCTTTATCTCGATCCGAAAGTAGTGTAACCGGCTCTGTAAGCTCTGGAATGGCCCACCTCAAGTGCTGTAAGAACCAAAGCCATGAGGACTTGTTCTCAGCCTCAACTACTGCCCACGCAAGAATCAGACCCTCTCCGTTGGCGTCGACTGTTACGGCAAGGAGGAGTGTTAATATAAAGCGTTCCTTAAGGAAAGTTCCGTCTACGGCTACGAGCCTTTTATAGTGGCGGAAGCTCGCTTTGCTTTGAGGAGGGCAAATAAAGATCCGCTCGAAACGCTGATGACGGTCTTGTAGTAACTCTACGTGTATAGTTGGTACGATAGCTTTAAGGAGCCTTTTGTAAGCTGGGAGTAGTTGGAAGCTGGAGCGATGCTTGCCGGTGTCTCTATTGCTCTATTGAGGAGACTAAGGCGACATTCCTGTGCTCTTTTATAATCGATGTCTTTAGCGAATTGGATACGGAGGAAGTCGAGGATCTGTTGTGGTGTGGTTTGTTGAGTAACGGTAAGGTAGGCAGGCACGGTTTGATCAAGCCACTCCTTATGAGAGGCTGCCGAGTGCTTTTGTCGAGGGCTGTGAAGACAGCTATGATTGGCTTTATTAATATGTAAGTTCCAAAGATCTTCCTCGGCGTCGTAGGACGCTCTGCAGCGCCATGGACAGCCCTCTGTAGCGAAGAGGCAAGCCCATACTGCGCGGGTCGCGTCTCGGCGGTCGACTCTGTAGCTGAACTTTTCTTTAATAGCCTAATTATCGAGAGTAAAGGTTATAGCGTTAAGGTCGAGAAACTCGGAGCCATCGACTGGGACTTGAAGTAACGATAACGAGGTCATCGTAAGTAGCAAGTGGCACTGATCTCTTAGTCTAAACTGCCTACGAACAAGTCACCTACTTCTTTGACGAGAGGCGTGGTGGCCAAAGCGTCAAAACCGGCAGAAAAAACGACAGGGTAAATAAATCTTTACAGGGTGGTGCAGGGTATTGAAATCCTTTGCTCATATATATATACCCCCAAAGCTCCGTCATGGCTGAAAAGACTCGAGTCAACCAATCGCTCCCTGACCAGGGCCCTGACTCAGATCCCGGCAGGTGTCATCCAGTCGTCCTCGTACCCCAATGTAGAATGTCAACAAACATATTCAGGACCAGTTACGGCCAACAGACGTGCATAATGTCGCTAGCACACGAAAGACGTACGAACTTCCCCAAACCGGCATGCTGGTCCGCAGACTTTGATACCGAGCGAATCTACACCCCTTCCAACTCAATGAGAACTATCCATGTTTAATCCTTGAAGCCGTCTATCACATCGGATCGGGCAATCGCCGTTTCGAGGGATGGTTTTGGGAAGAATTGTGGATTTATATTCTTCTTGTTGCGGCTATGGAGCTGTCTGTAATGCTAGATACCTAGGTACGGATGCTACCAACCGCAACGTGGTGGGCGGATAAGCCCCCCTGGGCCCGTAAGGCTGCCCTCTAACTCCTGGCTACATACCGCAAATGCAATGCCTAATGCTACACGCTTGAAAGTGCATCAAGCATTTATGATGGGAAGGAAGTCTACGAGAGGGTCTCTTCGACTTTTCTCTTTTTCGCCGACTGAGGCTCATCGCAGATCTCCTCCTTGTCCGACACCACCTCGGTCTCGACAACAATCGGGAACGGGCTGAGAACCTTGCTGATATCGCCCCACCATTGCTCGCCGAATCGTTTGTACCAATCTACCGTGATCTTGAGACCTTCGGCAAATGGAGTTTTCTGGTCCCAGCCGAGCTGTCGGAGCTTGGTGCCGTCCACTGCGTATCGGTGGTCGTTGAATGGGCGATCATGTGTGTACTTGACCCATTTGTCGAACTCGGCCTTGTCCTCGGAGGCAATGCCCAGCTCCTTCAGGAGCATTCCGCAGAGCTGAATGTTGGATATCTCATCGTAGGAGCCAACGTTGTAGATGTGGCCCAACGTGCCCTTGTGGAGAATGGTGTCAAACGCATCTGCGGCATCTCCGGCAAAGAGGTACCTCCGTGTGGGAGAACCATCGCCGTGCAGGACTGTGGGCCGCTTGCGGTTCAGCAAGCAGGTGAACTTGGGGATAATCTCTGTCTCATGTTCAGCAAATTTGTCCTCCAGGCTATGGTGGACTGTAGTAACTTACTTTCGGGGAACTGGTGAGGTCCATATACGTTGTTGCTCCGTACAATGATGACGGGAAGCTTGAAGCTCTTCATGTACGAATTGACAAGCATCTCGGCGGCAGCCTTGCTGGCCGCATAGGGATTGGTCGGTGCCAGAATGCTGGTTTCCAAGAGATCGTCGTCGTCATCCTTCACCTCGCCGTACACCTCATCGGTGGATATGTGGATGAATCTCTTAATGCCGAACTTCTTGGCACTCTCGAGCATAACGTGAGTGCCATAGACGTTGGTGTGAGTGAACCCGTAAGAGTTGCCGAAGCTCAGATCAACATGAGACTGTGCAGCAAAGTGGAAGACGGTGTCGATGCTGTAGCGCTCCATGCAATCCAATACCTCCGAGGGGTTTGTGATGTCGCCATGGTAGAAGTTGAAGTTCCGCTTGTCATTGAGCATGCGGGTATTGTTCAGTGATGAGCAGTAGTCCAGCTTGTCAAATGAGACAATGTTGTATGCATGGGGGTACGTCAGAGTAAGGTGACGGACGAGCCAGCAAGCACTGAGTCCTTGGTCAATCCGGCTGCACTGAAGAGTGGGATGGACTGCTACGGGCCAGTAAACCACTTACATAAAACCGGCGCCGCCGGTGATCATAATGTTCTTGGTGTCCGGAAGTGGCTCGAACTTGGTGCTACCTGTAAGGACAGGCGCGTCTTTCCAGACACCATAGTCCTCGAAGAACTGCTTCGTCGAATTGGCTGAGAGGTCACGCGAGTGGTTAGCGAGAGCTCCAGAGGCCCCAACGACCAGCAGGGAAAACTTACCACTTTGACCGTTCGTTTGGCTGCCGGTCATATTGCGCGGGTTTCTGTAGCAGGGAACACCGAGTCTTGAGAAGCTTTGCGAGAATGAGAAGCCGTCGTCAATTAGGCAATCGAAGTTTAGAGAAGGAGGAGGGTGGTATTAAAGGGTCGGTTGGTAAGGTGAAGAAGGGAAAGAAATGTGGCGGTTGAAAAGGGCCCCTCAATTCTACCGCGGACAGATATCCCAATGCCAAGCTGCTGCTGATCAAGGGAGTGAATACAGAACCCGGCAAGGGCTGTGTCAGACTACTTGAGTTGATGTCTAGTAATATTCACTGACATTATCTATCCCCCACTACGAGCGCTGGGTGGCTGGAATGCTTGGGTGCGTATGTGATGTGCGAATGGTATGGTATGGTGGGAAGGAGTATGTGAGGCTGTCTTACCGGTGGGTTCGGTTGAGCCCTGCGAACAACAAGGGTCGCGACTGGAAGGGATGTCTGGTACGAGCAATGTCAGATTATCACAAGGGGCGGTGGACTGGCCGATGTATTCTTAGTAGGAAATAAGGTATGTTCTGTGTAAAGCAGGCAAAAGATGACAGACAGTTGACATGAACGGGTCTCTCTTTTTTTGTCTCGACTTACCTCGCTAGAGAGTTTCTTTTTGTCGATTTAATTTTTCCCTTGCTCTTTGGCTGGCGGGTTGGGTTTGCAGCAACCGAAGGCGGAAGGGAGGATTTGACGGCGCTAGGGTGGAACCTGGATCAGGCTGTCTAATACGGAGATGCCTGGCAGCAACAGGCACGTACCCAGGAACTCTGCGATAGATAGTTGTTTATAGTTACTTGATAGCCAATAGGTTCGATGGTCGAGGTAGGTCAGACCTAGACCATGGGAGATTGGTTATGTGTTATGTTCACTTGCTGAGTCAGGGACAAGAACGAATGATAGCAACGTTGTACGAATACACCATGTCTCGAACAGGCAAAGGCACCACCATCTTTCAGCTGTTGCACAGGAGGCCCGATCTTGCAATTTTACTCGTCGATTCCAGAACGCATGCCGTCTGCTTCTAAAAATCACTAATGCCGCCTTCCGCTCTGCAATTCTGTGACGAGGCTCCCTGGGACCCCTCTGGACCGTCGGGGCCAAGTCCAGCCACCCCACACGGGTGAGCCAAAACTCCCTATGAGTATGAAGCCCGTGGGTGGATGAACTGATGAACGAAACCCGTCTGGCCTGTTCGCCGTTCCATAACACTATTTGTTAAGACTGCGGTACTAGAGCGTATGTAGGTACAGCCGGCAGTATCCATCCTGCCATCACTCAGGCACGGGAGAGACACTACTGGCGACTAGTACCACCGGTCCCGACCGATTCATCGGCTATCGATATGCCCCGAAAGGCCCTGCATCGGTGCATCCCTGACGCGAATAGGCTAATCTAGATCAAATGTAAATTCCACGAGTCTCTCATGCCCCTTCTTAAGCTCCTGTGTCCCTTTGTTGCATCACCCTGTATAGTGTAATACTGATACTCGCTCTTCGACTTTGCCTATTCGGAGAGTTGCATTGAGCGACTCTTGAAGCGGATAAAGACATGTTGGTGTGTTGGCTGCGATGCAATGTCCACCATGATGTATGCCGATTAGCTTGGCAAGGGGGCTCAGAGACATTAAACCATGCCAAGCCAAGCTGATGATCGTATGTATTACTATGTAGGTACGTGGGGGGCAAGGGGTCAAGCGACTCGGACAAGCGGTGCCGACTTCTACGGGGCTCTGCCATCTGCACAATACGGGAAGGATGCCGCGAGGACACCGGAGGGGCATTTTTGGAAGATCTCCAGAGCAGATTGGAGCGTATAGTCTATCTGGATCTGACCGAGGTGGGCGAGAAGGAAAAGACGCGAAACGTGCATGGACTGCCCATTTGAAGTACGTTGGGTCCGAGTTCTGCCCAAGGAGGTGATCCTTGGTATGTAGAGCTCAGCTACATTCAAGGCTAACCTAAGCTGCGAGTTAGTGAACACGCTGACACGGGGCTTCTGCTTCTTCCAATGAGCCCGCTCCCAACTCCCCAGAAAATCCATTAGAGCGCGCCGGCGCCGTCGTATCTGGGCTCGTGTAATCCCTATTTTTTCAGCTCTGACGTGAGAGGCCAATAACCTGCGCAGTACATCTCACGAGGTCAGATGCAAGTATGAAGTACACATGCAGGCTGCGGGCAGTGTATGGTTCGGCTTGCATTGAGAGCAAATGGTGTGAAAGTGTGTATCGTATTACTATTACTACCGAGGTAGCCTTGTCCCATGATCCATCTATCGCTCCCGACACGAGACTTGTGTTTTGGTAGTTGTTCTCCTAAATCAAACATTCTGTAACTTTGTGGCATTCCACAAATTCCCACTCTCCACGATTGATGCTCGGATTGTTCGGGTTATACGACTGCAGGGTAGCTGCAAACGCCATGCTGCAACACACATACCCATCTGCCCATCTTCCATGTCTTCCGTGGAGATGATGTTGGACATGCAAATGCACCGCCCAACGTGGGTGGCACCAATACGCACTAACACAAGAACTGCACGAAGGCTGTACACGTACACGTGCAGGCCTACAACCAGCACCCAACAAGACGAGAGTAAAAGTAATCTAAAATTGACGAGTACAGTATGCTGACAGGTAGGTATGTAAGGTGTACGGGTTCTCATCTCATTAAATTGCCTATTAATAAACAGGCAGGCAATCGGAAGGACTCAGTCCAATATACCCCACGTTCTCACATTCATACCTACTGTTGCACAGAACCTGCCAGACCTAAGCGTGGCCTAGAAGCGCTAAATGAACAAGATTGAGTCTACGAATTCTAGCCAGCAGGGATATCAACAACGTCGACGTCTGCTTTTGGCAAAGGAGCTGGCAGAGTACATATGTATGGGATATGTATCCATACCAGGCTCTGGCAGCCAGCCACATGCCACTACAGAGGCAGCGCGTATAATTGATTGACGTGCCCTGGCGACTTACTGCTCTGCTCCCTTCCAGCGGGCCCCTGATCAGAACCTGGTCACCTTCCTCCCCCCTTGTTCACTTTATCTCCAGCTCCACTCCAACTTCAGTCTTCAGCTGCTCCAGTCTTCGGCTCCAGTCCCAGCAGTCCCTGGAAACGTTTCTTGACGCAGCTTACTTCGCAGCGTCGCTTTTCCTGTGCCGTTCAAGCCGTTCGTTCCTCCGGGAGGTTCCCGTCTTCCAGGCTACAATTGCCTTCTGGTGCTGGCGAGGCGAAGCGTAACTGCAGGTCTATCTATTTCGATTGGGGCTCCGTCTGGAGGCATTCTTCGATTTCTTCTTTTGGATCTTCTTCTACTTAAACCGACCCCACTAGTTAAGGCCAGGCACCACATTGAGACAATCCAGCCCAATACCCTGCAACCCCCCCCCCAAAACGACTCAGCTTGCATTCATTCATTCGTAGTACAAGTACTGTAGACTGGACAAGCGCATCACGAACCAAATCCCACGAGCCAACCAAGCCTGGATGCCATTCGGAAATTACCTACTTTACTGCTCGTAATCGCGCGTGGCCATCTTTCCTCCTCCTCCCCTTCATTGCTACCAGTCCAGTCCTCCCTCGCATCAAGCCAACTTGGCATCAGAATATTTTATCTCCATTTCGCTTCCTGTGCTTTCGCCCACCCTGTTGGCCATCACGTCACCAGACTCCATACGCCCATGACAAGCACAATACTGCTGCAAACCTAACCTATTCTATCTGTCCGTCTGGGAAGCTCCTTGAGTTTTTAGAAACCTAAATCTGCACCTCACACACCAAACCCGACGACCTGGAACTCCAGCGCGCGGCCCGCCAAGTCAACTGCCACCACATCTAAACAGCGCCATACCTTTCTTTTTTGTTCTGTTTCAGTTCACTTTGCAACAACATCAATAAACGGCATCCCGAAATGGCTCCAGGCACCGCCCACGCCGCAGGGCCGGCATCTGTTGCCTCTTTATCGACGGAAGGCGACAATGAGAAGTATAGCAGCTTTGATGGGGGCAATCAGGATCGCATATCTCAGCACACAGCCGTGGACGACGCAGAAGCTCAAAACAGCCGAGAAAATGACGGTCTGCTGGGCAAGAACGAGGACGACGACCAGCAAACGCATCCCCAGACACCGGAAGCGCCGCCCAAGAAGAGCGGCGGCATGACCACGGCGATAATATGGATGGTTGTGAATACTCTGGCCACCATTGGCATCGTCTTCACCAACAAGGCCATCTTCTCGGACCCCTCCCCTGAAACTCGTGCAACTCAGCTTCGCGGCATTCCACTTCTTCGTCACCTTCCTCACGCTATTCATCCTGTCGCGGCCACAGCTGGCCTTCTTCGCGCCGCGCAGGACCACCATCCGCGAGATTCTTCCCCTTTGTGTCGCCATGGCATTGAACGTCATTCTGCCAAACTTGTCCCTGGCATTCTCCAGTGTCACTTTCTACCAAGTCGCACGGATCATGCTGACCCCTACGGTCGCGCTGATGAACTTTGTGCTCTACAAAGCCACTTTGCCTCGAAACGCCTTGTTGGCTCTGATACCCGCGTGCATGGGTGTGGGCATGGTCTCCTACTACGACTCTCTTCCGACAAAGGACGCCAATGTGAAGACCACGTCCGGCTTGGGCGTCATGTTTGCATTCTGTGGTATTTTCGCCTCGTCCTTGTACACAGTCTGGATTGCGAGCTACCACCGAAAACTGCAAATGACCAGCATGCAGCTGCTCTTCAACCAGGCTCCCGTAGCTGCTTTCCTATTGCTCTACGTTATTCCCCTTTGTCGACACCTTTCCCACCTGGACCGAGCTGCCGGTTAGCCGGTGGGTCATGATATTGATGGTAAAATCGCCCTTCAAAACCGCATCGCTCGTGTACACGGGGCTAACAACTAATCCAGTCCGGCGCTTTCGCCTCCCTGATCAACATCTCCCAATTCTTCATCATTGCCAAGACCGGTCCGGTTTCTAGTACTGTTGTTGGACATCTCAAGACATGCACGATCGTTGCGCTCGGCTGGGCTACTTCTGGTCGCGGAGTCGGCGATAAGTCGGTCATTGGTGTCCTCATTGCCGTAGGAGGCATCGTTGCGTAAGTATTCTCTCCACGGTCATTTCGAACTACCAAACTAATGTTGCCAAGATACTCGATCGTAATGCTCCAGCATAAGGCTAAAGGAGGTGGCAAAGCCTAAAGGAAGGGGAAGGGCTTTTGATTTCTAGGCGCGATACGGAGTTTGAGGGATGGTTCGGAGCATAGCGACCTACACTGCCTTTGGGGATCAAGTTCCATACTCGTATGGCGTGCAGAGTTGTATGTCACTTGGGAGTTCGGTTCATTGTAACGAGGTTATAGAGGTCGCGAAGAAAGACGTCAGTCCATAAACTACAGGAGAGGGCGGCAGCTCGGGCTCGCAAGGTCTTCCATGGTGGGCGTTTTGGTCATCCCAATCAAAAGAAAGGGTTCGCCCCTAAAATTCCTCTATTCAAACGATTCCATAAGTCGCGAACATCTCAAAACCCTGAGTTTCAGATCTCTGCGATCCCAACGATCTCCCGGGCGGATGCTCGAACGTGACCCGCAAAAGACTGAGCGGAGCTGGCAGGGGGCAGTAAGGCTCCGGAATAATACGACATGACAGTTTTACTTGACTACCACCCACAGTTCAGGAGTCGTCCGAGCAGCTGTGTATGTCAAATCCGAGTCTGACATTGACGAGTTCTTGACATCGAGAGTCCGACCTGAACCCTTTCCTCTACACAGCCTCGCGTCACGGAAAATACACCCGTTTCCCCTGTTGGCGCCCCTGCAGATGGAGAACGTTAAATATCCTCCTACTATAGGCCTGCCAAGTGAAGCGAAGTACCACATATCCGTCCAGCTTATGTCGTGGAGTGTCTAGGAATACTCAACGATGCCTGGAGGATGGCGATGGGTCTTTAGGGAATGTAATGGTCTATTACTTCACTTGCAGGAGGGTCCGGATGTGAAGCCAATAGACATCTTCCCGCGCTGCTATCGCTTCACATTTGTCACCGGTGAAACATTCCCAGCTTCGCTGCTTGGAATGCTTGTTTAGATATACGATGTCTTAAAGGCATATGATACGATAGATTACCACCAGCGACCACATCGCCAGCTATCCCTTCGCCAGCTATCCCTTTGCTAGCTATCCATCCGCCAATACTTTGTCGTTAGTTTATCACGTCGCTAATTATCCCAATCTCCATAATCTGCCGCCGAGAATCGAGGGTCACCGAAACGCGCAACTTTGGAGTTCACTTTACCCATAGTGTTATAGATGACGGCCTACTCGTTATTGTCGTCGCCGCCCAGGCCGTTGCTGGCGAGACACGTGACGAGATGCGGTCTCATCTGCGTCGTCTGCGCGCTCACCCTTCTCCTGATACCGGCGATGACTCTATACGGCGGCGCCTATTATGCCACCATTGCGGCGGCGGCGGCGAATCGCCCGGTGGCCTCTTCGGCGAAGATAATACCGGACCATCGTTATCGTGGAGGCGGCGGCGGCGGTGATCTCAGCAGCAGCACCCTTCTGACGATGACGACGGAGTCCACAAAAGCAGAGGGATCAACCCCATCGGCCAATCCGGAAGTACAACAACGAAACGAATACGTAGCCATCTGCCTCGCCGTCCGGGACCAGGGCCCGGACCTGCCCGAGTTTTTACAACACCATTATTACAACATCGGCGTCCGGCGCTTCTACATCATGGACGACGGGTCGCGGCCGCCGCTCTCGTCGCTGGGGCGGGACGGCGGATACGGCGTGCCCGCCGCGGCGCTGACCTTTGTCTACCACGACGAGTCGATGCGCGTCCACGACATGCAGCACAAGGTCTACAACGACTGCATCAACGTCTGGGGCGCGAACCACACCTGGATGGCCTTCATCGACGCCGACGAGTTCCTGGACGTCTTGGGGGCCTCGCCGCCGCCGCCGCCGGCTCCTGCCACATCATCATCTTCCTCTCCTTCGCTATTGTCTTACTTGTGGCCATCTTCTTCATCCTCGTCAACGGCATCCTCCCAAGCCAGCAGTAGCACCAGCAGCAACAAGAACACAACCACTGGAGGGAACGGCGTCGGCGGCGTCGAAGAACAAGAGAGCTCAGAATCCATCCTCCGCGAGCTAGAGCCCCTTCCGCACGTCGGCGCGCTGGGCGTGAACTGGCAGATGCACACGTCCAACGGGCGGCTGACGCGGGCCGACTCGGTGCGGGCGGCGTACACGGAGTGCATCTACGACGACCCGGCACACCGCGGCGAGGGGTCCGACAACAAGCACATCAAGTCCATCGTGCGCGTGCGCGACTACGACCGGCCCATCAACCCGCACAAGTTCGCCCTCCGGCCCCCGCAACAGGTCACCGTGGGCGAGCACAACGACACCGTCGCGCACTTCGCCTTCCGCCAGCCCATCACGCGCGACCGTCTCAGCCTGCACCACTACGCCGTCAAGAGCCGGCAGGAGTACGAGGAGAAGATCATGCGGAGCAACGCCATGAGCGCTCCCAAGAACGAAGGGTTCTGGAATCGTAAGTTTCTTGTTTTCCTTAAAAATAAAAACACTTCCTGTTCCCCATCTAGAGAAGCAAAATCAGCAGCAGAAAGTGAGAGTCACGACTAACCGCTTCTTTTTTGCAGATGTCGAGCATGATCTACCTCATGTAGAATGCAAGGACATGTTACGCTGGATACAGTGATCAATGTTGTAAACTAAACAAACTCCATGAGAGCTTGAAGAACCATAATAGACGGGGTATGATCAATTGTATTAGACTATCCTTCTCTTGAGAGGATGTACAGTACTATAACACATCAGTGTAATGCGCAGCTCTGAAACGCCATATCCATAAGGGCGCTTATCAGCGCTGGGCTTTGGTCGGGCTCAAACGACCTGTTCATTGATGCTATCATGCGAGACCCTCCGCATAATCATTCAAGTCTCCTCGATCTTCTGAATCTCGGCTTTGGCTTCCTCCCAGGCTTCTTTGTTCTTTCGTGCCCATTCGATCTGGCTTTTTGCATATGCAAGCTGTACGGAATATGTTAGAAATACGCATGTCGGATTATAGAAGAATGCCGGTCAAACTCACCATGTAACGTCTCAGATCATCTTCCTTTTCGCCTTGGAATCGCTTCAGATCCTTCAGAATGCTTCCACTAGCATCCTTCACGTCCTGGGCAGCAGCAACCTGGGCCTGCTCGAGGTGCTCAATACTCTCATGAGTCTTTCCCATCGTATCACGTCTGGTCCGCTCAGGGTCCACGTCTACAACGCCCTGAACAGCATGTCGAATAGGACCAAAAATCTTGTTAGTAATGGAGTTGGTGCTGGGCATTTTCTTGTGAGTAGGTGGTGACCGCTCAGGGGCTCCAACTCGTGCCGAAGGCGCCGAGGAGAAATCGCCATGCGTAGGGGGGAAATCGGAATCAATGGAAGCCGTATCCTCGCCGCTGCTCTCTCGATGATGCTGCGACGTGGAGTTCTCCTTCATACTCGACGATCGGCGGGGTGGCTGGTGCTGTTGTTGTGCGCTACCAATCTGCTGGCTGCTACTGAGATATTGCTCAATCCTCCGAGCCTCGGCTTCGCTTCGTTCAAGTTGATCGAGGAGCATGCGCTTTTTAATAAGTTCGTCATTGGTCATCTCTTGCTGTACCCTCTTCAGTGTCCTATAGCGAAGAACGCCCCGAATAACGCTGGCAAATTGAGCATTTTCGCGCATGGGCTCGGCAAAGCTGGCGCCCAAGGAACCGGCCAGCTCTTCTGTCGCTATGTACGAAGAGTCGGCGGCCTGGCCAACACGCTCGATAGCTGCAGCGAGTGAGGAGTCCTGCTCTGAAAGGGCGAAAGCGTTGTACTTGGCACCTAAATCAGACATATCCCCAGATAGCGCCGTCAAGTGGCTCAGTGTTCGACGGTTGACCTTCTCCATCGAGCCCATTAGGAGGTGCTCCATGTCTTTGATTGACGCCTCGAAGCTGTTGAAGTAGGGGTCCAGCTCCTGTTCGGTTAGGCTATGGGTGTCAGGTGGAAATCGCTGAAGTATCTGCGGTCCGGTCGTAGCGCTAGGGCTATCAAAGGTCGAAGGAGGGCCAGCTGCCGATGCGCCCTTCAACTTGGAGGAAGTAGCAGGGATCGGAAGATGCGAGTGCGCGTCGCTCGGGTTGGCGGTATCCAGAGGAGGTGCCTTAAGGATGGACTTCGGGATCGAGGCCACGGGATGGCTTTGGAGAACTTCGTTCCAGCTGACGTTAGGATCCAGGAACCTCCACCAGACACCATCACTTAGTAAGTCATCCATCTTTCGGCAACGGTTAAGAAAAACTGCCAACATGCGCTTTCTCAAGTCGATTATTTGTTGATCTTGCTTGGCATTGGTAGGGTTTGCGGCGTAATCGGCCATGGTGTGTTTCTCGGGTATCGGAGGAATGATGAGAGTCGGGTGAAGTCTAGTGAGCGCATCTCGTAGGGAAGCGAACTCGGAGTATCGGCGGCGAACCTCCAGGTCGCCAGTACGGATCGTGTAGACGATATAGCGACCGCCACTTTCCACGCTCTTGCCGGCATCCGTGATCATGATGGGAAGCTCAGGGTTCTCGTAGATGATCTGCTCGATGCGACTGCTGTATCCACCAGCCTTCCGCCGGGAAACTTGGGCCCGGGCCTGCGCAGCATACTCCTCGTCACTATCGGCGTCGCTTACTTCCTGGCCGTACGATTGCGGAGGGGGTGGCGCCTCCTCGCTAGTGGTGGAGGGCGTCTGTGGCTCGGCGAAGCGCGGGTTGTCTGCAAATATCCATTCGAGATCAGCTTCATTCGGTGGCGAGGGAGGGTTTTCCAGAGGAATGTCATCCCACTGGACATCCGCCTGGGAGCTGTTCATGTGGCCAGACATAGCAGATGGAGGGACGCATCAGGCAACGAGGATGGTGCAGCTGCTTTGCAAGTAATGCCACAAATATGGACTTACAGTCGCGAGGGGTCGGGGAGGCAGCATTTACAGAAGACGAGGTCACCGAATCCCGCCTGTCAAAGCTGGTCCCATATGGGTTGTTATCTTCCTCGTCGTTCCACATCTTGTTGCTGCGCGGCGTTCACAAACAATGCGATTAATGAGTCGACAATCAGTATCAATCCGAGGCGTGACCCGGTAATCTTAATGTGATGATTGGTCTGGCGCTCGTTGTAATTGCTATGGGCAAGATTACCTCAGACTCGAGAGCGACGGCAGCGGCGACAATCCCAACAACAATAGCAATGCGGCCGCGGGCGAAGCAAGGTGGGGGGAAGGTGGGAAGAGAGTGACGAATGAATGTGTCGCCTAACACAGCAGCTTCACGAATCTAGTGAATGATATGCCTTGTGGTCATTGTCTTCATGTGCGACGACAGACGGTATCATAAAAGGGCAGCTTTGATTCAATGGGGGAAGAAAGATGATGTGCGACAACGAAGGTGTAGATGCTCATGGGGAGTGGGGGGGGGGGATTAGCATTGGCTACACTATGGAAACCGGGTGCCTTGACTGGGCCCCAGCCTTTAGGTCAAGTTAAGCCTTGGAAAGCGAGAGCCTGCTTTGATTGGGATTGATCGAGACCGATGACGAAGCACTGTCAGGTCCGTGCTTTTGCTTTGCTTGTTGCTTGGGACTACTGGACCACTTGCCTAGCCTAACCTTACGGGGGCGGCCAAGATCGATCTGCAGTGCTCAAGTGCGGGACATTTCCATCAGATTGATGTGACATGGAGCCCGTTCATTCTTTTCCCACATGCAGTATATTGGTAAGATACCTGGTAAGTAGTTGAAGATATATGTCAATCCGTACACATGCATGGTAAGTCGATGTTATACCTTTGCAATCGTTGGCCTGGCGAATCAACTTCAACCGGCTGGCGTTCTGTCACACGTCATACGTCACAATGCGTGGCAACCGCCAACTCGAAGTGCAGCATCAGCATGAAGCTGAACGCACTTCAAGCTAGAGAGCTGGCTACATATAGGCCTCCAATGGCCTCCGCTTTCAATGAGTCTTTTGACTCTGTCTCCATCTCGACCAGTCAGTTGTGTTGTGGCAATAATGAGGCTCTTGAACTGCCGCACCCAGACTCTAAAGGAGTTCCTACAAGAGCCGCCGCCTCCGTATGCCATCCTCTCGCACACGTGGGAATTGGAAGAGGTCACCTTTGAACACTTACACAATGAAGTCATTCAGCACGAGACCGGGAGGGCTGGTACAAGATCCGAAAGGTGTGCGAGCAGGCCCTTGAGGATGGCTTGGACTACCTGTGGGCCGATACGCTCTGCATTGACAAGTCTTCTTCGTCCGAGCTGTCCGAGTCTATAAACTCCATGTTCAAATGGTACCGCGACGCGGCTGTCTGCTATGCCTATCTCAGCGACGTTTCCCCAGATGGGAGAGACTTCGAGAAGAGCCGTAGGTTCTCTCGAGGTTGGATACGTAAGCAGAGAGAATTTTGATTGACATCTTGTTCAGAGGCCATGGTTGGTGATCAAGACGGGAGAGTGTAAGCAACAGCCACTAATCCTTCACTTCCCATAGTCCAGGAGTTGATCGCACCGTGCGAGCTAAAATTCTATGGTCGGCGTTGGGACTTCGTAGGCCTCAAGTCAACCATGCTTGACCAGCTGCATAGCATCACGGCCATAGACCCCACAGCCCTCCAAGGCGGCAGCTTGCACCTCCTTAGCGTGGCCCAGAAGATGTCCTGGGCATCGCGGCGACAGACTACACGCTCCGAAGACATGGCCTACTGTCTGCTGGGCATCTTCGACATCTCAATGCCCATGCTATATGGCGAAGGGAAGCGGGCCTTCATCCGGCTCCAGGATCAGATCGTGCGAGAATACGATGACGCGACACTTTTCGCTTGGAGAAGCAGCGGCGACGGGGACGATCACTATCTCACTGGCGTCTTCACCACCTCGCTGGACGCCTTTGCCGACTCGGCCAACTTCTACCCTTGCCAACCTCGCTGGTCGAGCTCGAAGCAGTTCGACCCCATGACGGTCAGCAACCGCGGCGTGCAATTCGTTGCTCCAGCTCGCAAGTTTGACCGTCAAATTTTCGGCCGCGGCTACGAGATCTTCCACGTGCAGCTAGCCTGCAAAGAAGTAGGCTTCGACATGAAACCCCGCCTGCGCGCGGGCATATACCTGGCCAAGCGCTTCGGCACTGGGGACACCTGGTCGCGGATCTGGTCCACTGAGCTGCCGTCCTTTGAATCCTGGACAAAGTACGAAGTAAACAGCTTCTTTGTGCTCAAGGAGCGTAGCTCTCTCCAAGACCTGATGTTGGCGGGCGGCATCGGCGACGTAACCGCTTTATGGGTCCGGACTTTGCCGCCCGCGGTGGCCTGGCCGTACCGTCTGGCCTTTGCATATCCGCCCTATCAATGGGATGAGAGAAATAAATTGTTCCAGGGGTTTCACTGGGGCAAGCAAGAACCATTTGTCCTTGCTTTTCGCAAGTCGATGACACATGATACTTCTGACGGCGCGCTGGACGAGAATCCGGCATCGTCATACTTCCTTGTGGTCCTAGGTATAAGAGAACTGGACCAACAACAGTTGGGTGAATGGTCAAAGCAACATATATGGTTCCAAATTAAATGTCGAGGGGTCGCGGCTTACGGCCAGGAACGTGAGACGGGAGATACAGAACCTAGATAATGGGGAAATCATGGCGATGTGTGAGAGGAAAGGAGATAAACAGTATTTGTGCCGAGGAGACGGCTGGCTTCTGAAGTGTTATGTTCAACTGGAGGTGGTATGTGACCAGCACCTCTTCTGCGCCGATATCCATTTGCGGAAAGCCTAGCCATGTCTGGTCGGCGTCACACCGTTACCATTGTCTCTTAAATCCTGGAGTGTATGTCACATTGATCAGGCGGAAGTCGTATGGACGGCCTGTCTCATGATTGTGAAATACCATAAACCCTGCACGTCTTTAGGGATTAAATTATTCAATGCTCTATATCCCTGTCCACACCCGCAAGCCTCTTTCAGCTGTTTCGTTCGGCAGAAACAGGCTTCTCTACCGTAATGGAAGACGGCGTTTTCAAGCCACTTTGTTGCGGCCCAGTCTCTAGATCATCTATCTCGTAAACATGGTCTACCTCGTCCGAAGCTGGCAGACTAGAATACCCGCCCCAGGGGGCAGCCAGAACCCTACGAAGCCGGCTCATCATCCCGGACTCGGGTTCTGATGTGGCTTCGGATTTATCCGACTCGGAATTTCCAGCTTGGCCCTTTACCCAGGATCTGCACATCTCGAAGTGGGCGTTGGTTGTGTCGGGGCCCATCGAATAGTAGAACATGCCCACGAGCGCGATGCTGTACCCAAATGCTTGCATCAGGGTGACCGGGGCGCCCCAGATGAGCATCGATGCCACGACGAGCAGAATGGCTTTCAAGATGCCCGTCAGGTTCATGGCCAGGGCCGATGTTCTCCCGATCTGTAGCAATGTCAGTCAAGTTCTGTATACTTCCAATGAACCTGGGATCTGGTAGGCTGTTTAATAAAAAGCACGTTCTTAATACTTACCAAGAAGACGCTTGCCACGTTGAGCATGAAGGCTATGAGACTGTTCAAACCCAGCGCCGGCACTCCCACCCTCTCCAGGTCGGCCCAGTTGAACCGCGGCACCTCCGTGAACAACGACACGATCCCGTTCAGCACGGCGCACACTGGGGCGTAGTAGTAGAGCCCGACCAGCGGGTCCATGCGCGCCCCGTCGCCCGCCTCGCGCTTAAGCAGCACCTCGATCAAGAGGAGCCGCATGCTCTCGGCCAGGGTCCCGCCCAGCGCGAACATGAAGCCGAGCCAGTTGAACTGCGCCTCGGTCACGGAGCTGATGAGGACCCCGACAACGATGACGAGCACGTTATAGAAGACCGTCATCTGGGGGCTGGTGATGCCCATGCCCCAGGAGATGAGTAGCGTCGTGGCCGGCGCGAATGCCTTGAGCATCTGGAGAAACGACACCGAGAGGAAGAGGTAAGACAGGTTAGAGAAGACCAGAGATGCCGTGTACAGCATGCCGATCGGCAGAATGGCGCGCAGATAGATTCGACCTGTGAGGGGAACGGTATGCCTCGAGTTGAGCAACGGTGTGAAGCGAGCTAACAGTTGTGTCAAGGCAGTTGCTGTTATGAGATGCAGCGTCGTAAGGATGATAGCTATGAGTTGTCGTTAGTGATGGAGCTTATTGCAATGCCTTGATAGCGTGATCTGTAGAGCGATATACTTACGGTAGCCTGTACATTTTGGTTAGTCTAAATACTTGTGAAATGTGTATATGAGTCCAACTTACGAAATCCAGCTGTGTCGAGTAGCCATTTGTTGAAGAGGATAGTGAGGTTACTGAAGAATATCCAACTCCTAGATACGATGTTAGCGTCCGTCTCCTGGTGGCCATCGAGACTCCTGGATATATCCAAGGCAGCCTTCACATAGAACCTCGCCAGAATCGCCCCCTGATGAATGGAGACACTTACGCAACATAGAAAGCCGGGTGAAGCTGCCTGATCTTGTTGTCCCATGCCGCGGGAGCTGGGAGGCTCCCATCCCGAGGTGAATGCATATCCGAGAAGCTCCCGAGGGTATGAAGGCTGAAATATTTCCGACTATATAAGTAAGTCAATCATCCAGATGCTCTAGATAACGAAGTATAGACACAATTCAAGCGCGAAATCATGACGAATCTCCTGGTTGATACGGGCTCTCCCAAACGGGTTTCCCGAGTCTTCACACTGCGTAGAGTCACTTCTATACGTACTTTTCAAGTAACCCTTGGTTTCAACCGAACGTGCAAGCTATTATCTCTGAAGCTGCTGTAGATAAGTAATGCAGTCGTACTTATAGACCAAGAAGCAAGCCCCAGGCCGGGAGCAATGGGTCCAATAGGAATATGGCAGGAGCAAGATTTGGAAAGGAAGGGTGGCGGTGGAATAGGCTCGTGATGCCGAGATGGTCGAGGTGGTGAGAGTGGTCAGATAGATATAGTAGTAATGAGCGAGGAAAGGGCAAGCAACCACTTCAGTTCCAAGCCAATAGAGATGAGATAGATGCCCCTCGTGGAAAGTGCAGGGAGATGTTGCGTGCAGGTGGTCTTTCCCTTTCTGGCCTCCGCTTTTTATTCCTTCAATCCAGACTGGAAACAGCTGACGCTTAGTTCTTGAAATTGGGGTGAAGGGATGCGATATGTTCGTCCCTATCTAGGAAGAGAACGCAGGAAGAGAGACACGAGGTTTCACTTTTTCCCTCTCTCCTTGACGGCGCTTTGAGGCGAAGAAAGATCCCTTGTCGTTGATCCCAGTGTGTTGTCTGGATTGTCTGGAACCCCCAAGTGCAATAGGGACGGACATGACTTAAGGACCCTTAAAAAGACATCCTGGTGCTGTCAGCAGCAGCAAAATGCCATCTCCACTTGTCAGGCTCGGAACACGGACGTGGATATCATCGATAAACTGGGACACTAGAAGAAGAACATCGTATCAGGTGCCGTAGCAATCAAAGGGAAAGAACGGAAGCAAAAGGCGATTGGATGACATGGATGACATGAATGGGTGGTGTACAGTAAAACCCAGGAACATTATTAGCTTGGATCCAATGTTGTAGTCGCTAGGTAGGCTCACAGCCACTGCGCTCCCATCCCTCGACGAGCCAGCATTCCAGCCAGCATTCCAGCCAGCATTCCAGCCAGCATTCCAGCCAGCATTCCAGCCAGCATTCCAGCCAGCATTCCAGCCAGCATTCCAGCCAGCATTCCAGCCAGCATTCCAGCCAGCATTCCAGCCAGCATTCCAGCCAGCATTCCAGCCAGCATTCCAGCCAGCATTCCAGCCAGCATTCCAGCCAGCATTCCAGCCAGCATTCCAGCCAGCATTCCAGCCAGCATTCCAGCCAGCATTCCAGCCAGCATTCCAGCCAGCATTCCAGCCAGCATTCCAGCCAGCATTCCAGCCAGCATTCCAGCCAACTGAACTGGGCGCAGCCCGCGCATCTGGACATCAATGCTAGCCTGGCTTGGCGAAGTCTTGTTCCTAATCCATCGCCATGGCGGAACGACAACGAAATTGCGCATCGTACTTGGATGGCATTTGCTCTCGGCACGCACGCGCTTGTCGTTGCCGGCTATCCGTTATTGATCTGGGGAAGCGGAGACAACGTTCGAGCCGGCTCAAAGGGGGCATCAACTATTGAGTCGATCATGATCTGTGAGATATTGCATCTCTCAAGATACGGACTGCGATTCCCGAGGCCTGGCTGCCATCTACCTAGTCATGGCCTAACTTGATGCCAAGGTCCAAGGTCCAGGTCAGCAATGCCACTCTTGGTATAAGACGCAGACCTCCTCCCGCATGGAAGACCACCCTACCTAACATGTCAAATGCGCTTATGCATATATACCATGCTTACTTATGTAAATTGCAATGATTCACTAGTACGACGATATAATACGAGACCAATAGGAGGTGGAAATGATTAACTTGTGTATTGAGCTTTCCAAAAAGTTTTTAGCATCTATCTGCCACGGCAAGTAGTCTTCCCTATACTTCGCCGCGAATATTCCACCATCTCATCTGTCCCCAGGGATGTGGACGGGAAACAAGAATGAACATTAGCATAAATCGCTCGCCTAACCCCTCATCAGTAGCCGGCGGCCGTCGGTACTTTGTGCCAACTCTCATGCAAATACATAGGTAATAATTCACACCCAAATTTCCGGAATTAGGAGTGTCCCGACCTACTCGTCCCGGAACCCAACCGGTGAACGCCATGCGATGCTTGTGTAGATATACTGATAAAAAGGAGGGGGAATCGACCAATCAAATATGCAACGACAGGATTGTCAAATCCGATAACCTAATGAATGCGATGGAATGCAAATGCAATGGCTTCTCTTTTTTGCTCTTTTTTGAGAAAGGATTGTGGTCTTCGCATACCGTTTTGTTCTCACGACAGACTCAAGACGCCCATGCCAAGCGAGAACAGCAGACCGAGTAGCGCTGACGATGGAACCGAGGGGCCGGAAGCCGCGTTCTTCTCCCGGCCCAGGCCGCTGGTCGTGGAGGCCGAGATGCCCGAGGTGGCGGCCACAGCATTCTGCACCAATGTGGCGCCCGGCACCGCGGACGCGCCGGTCCCGATCTCTTGCACGTCGGACTCGGTCGAGTTGAAGTTGGTCGGGGCCAGCGAGATTTGGTTGTTGGCAAGGTCGTAGACGACGTACGCGGACCGGAGGAAGGTGTCGCCGAGCACGTTGGTGCCCGCGCCGGCAGGGGCGATGCCGAAGAGACAGGCCGGCACGCCGTTGGAGAAGGTCGGGCGCTTGCCACTCGTGGTGACGAGGTCCAGCACCAGCTCGTCCATCCCGACCCGGATCGTCGGCGACGAGAACGTGAAGTCAATGGTGGTTTTATTCTGGGCCACGGCGCATGGCACGTAGGCCGCGCCCTCGCTGGGATCGTACTGGGCGCCGACCGACCGGTAGATATCGTCCACCATAGTGTCCGGCAGGTATGTGAGCGACGAGCCCGAATCCAGGAGGACCGCGAGGGCCTGGTCGTTCGCGACCATGCTGCCGCCCATACTGAGGCTGGTCAAGGTGATCAGGAACTCGGAGAAGACGCCGGCCTGGGCCTGGATCGGGAGGGTCTGCAGCTGGCCCTCGTACTTGGCCTTGTCCACACCGCCGAAGAGAATGCTGCCGGTACTCGCGTCGAGATCATTCAGCCACAGACTGTAGGCGCTGGACTGGATCTGACCTTCAGCTACCAGCTTAGCCGGGAGGTTTGGGTAGGGGTCCATGTTCGCTCGGCCGACCTGCACTTCGTTGACGGGATAGCCGATGCCAAGAATGCCCTGTGCGGAACTACTCTTGTAACCGATTCCGAACTGCAGACTGCTGACCGATGTCCGCCCAATGGTTACCGTATCCGAGACGTAGTCGCCAGACGCTCCAGATCCATCGACATAGGAAATGTTGAAGTAGCTGCCGATGTACTTGTAAGTGAATGACGAGTTCGCATTGTAGCTCCCGGCGAATGTGCATGGTTTTGACGATTGCAGGCAGAGACTCGAGCCCGGCGTGTTCACCCATAGGTCGCTGCTCCCAGTGTCGACATGAAACCTAAGACTCTGCGGCGGTGTCCCTATCGTACCGTTGGCGAAGTATAATGTTTCCTTTGGATCGTGTTAGTATATTTAAGGGCGTGAGTAGTGCGAACACCAGCGTCGTACCTCGTTATCCAAGGTTGCCCGCGTGGTCCCCCTTCTCCGTAACCGATCCCGCTGCATCGGGTTTGAGACCTTTCTCCTCTGCATGTCCATGCCGACAACCATGGGCTGGTTGGATTTCCTCTGGGGCACCGAGAGTGCCTGTGTGGGTGTGCAGAGCAGGCCAGCCATGAGGCCGGCGGCGATGGATACCTTCATTCTAGTTGAAGATATAAATAGTCCCCTTTTTTTCGTCTTCCAAGAACGACTCTTGATTTTTCTCCAGATATCAATCACTTTTATCCTGGGTCCCGCCGATGTGGGTTTCGAGACGAAATAGAGAAAACAGAAAGGAAATATAAAGAGTATTAAATCAGGTTATCAAAATGACAGCATCGATCCGGCTGGCCCGAAGATGATTCTTTTCCTTCTATATGCGTTTAGAGATCAACGGCCGAGCCCCGAGTGACACGTAAGTCACAGGTTAGGAATAGAATCGTAAAGTCGTGACGCGGCCTGCCGAGCTAAGGAAAGGAATGAAGAAGAGTGGCGGGAGCTTAAACCAGAGCCAAACAGAAACCAGCCGCCGGTAAGCCTTGTGATAATGGAGAGAAGGAAGAAGAAAAAAAAGAGAGTAAGGAAACAGAAAGTGCTATTGTGACGACTACACAGAGGGCAAAATAGGACTTGACCTTGTTTGCATGAGCCGGGCAGAGTAGAGAGTTCAGTTAAACGTGCATCCATGGGGCGGCTCCAGTTACAGGTCGGCGGCCCCAAAATAGCAGAAACAAACAGCATAGGACGCCAAGTAACTCTGGTGTATTGCGTAACAGATCTGCCAAGATGCTCTGCTGGCCTGCGAGTCTTGGGCACCCCATACTACCATGGTGAGAAGGGGGCGGCCTAAGCTAACATTGGGGTACGGTCGTATTCTAGTTCTCTCTTGGCTGAAGCTCTGGGTCTTCAGGGCTTGTCGACATGCCATGGGTGGTAGGATTCCCCTGGCAGCGATAACCCCGGTTTCGAGACCCGAGACCCAGAGCGAGGCCACTCAGCGATATGCGCCGCGCGTCCGAACGCTTACCCAGGCCGAAGCCTCGCTGTTGGCAGTTGCACGCAAGCTATGCAGATGATGCATATGGGGGGGGGGCGATGCATGGCCATCGCCTGGCTGGATAATGGATTAGCACACACCGAGACACACGTGCAGGCAGCCCTAAAGGAAAGATGGTCCAACAGGCAGCAGATCGTGGAGGCATTCGGCAATGTTTGAAGGGCGGTGTTCTGGGCGGTGTAAGCAGGCCTGACAGGAACGACTTGATCCGAAAGAGGACAAACCCGTCTGAAACGTTTCGTGTCCGGGCAGCGGAGTCCGACTCCAGCCGCTAACCAGAAACATCGGATGGGTGTCTTTCCAGGGACGGACCAGGGGCTGAGGGGAGCCCCGATCCACCTATTTTACTTGCTGAGCCAAGGCTTGAACGGCTCGAACGGGTGACTAGCTGCTACATAGGAAGTGATTGCAGGACGTTCATTACATAAGAGGTAAGTAGCGAACGGTGCCGTCATGATTTGCAGCGTAGGTTCTTACTAATCGCTGTCAGCCTGCCATCTTGGGTTGCACGTTCGTCAGCCACATACGAAGCATCGCGGCAAAGTCGGATGCTCGGCGCCGAGACCGAGACGGTGGCTAACAGCTGTAGGCCGAGGCGCGCGTTTGTAGTCTGGATTCTAATAATAGCGCTAGATAGGATACTGTATTGATGGTTCCTATGGTTTAGTACAGTAGTACTCGTCCTTCTCGATCAGCTGGACATGTCATGTCTGGATACATCTATGATTGCCTACTACTTAACAAGATGACCCTGTTCAGGTGCTTTTGGCGAGTCGCATCAGGGCTGTGCCAACATCAAGACTGTCTGCCATGCAACGCAGGCATCTCGATATTGGATGTTGTTATTTAAGGTGTTGGATGCACTAGTGTCGTGCGCAACAGCCTCGCAGTCCCAGTCTCAGTCCCAGTCGGGGGAGTGGATCTCGAATCCAAGGAATCGGGTCGATAGGCAATTTAGGTTTTGTCATTCGCAGCCTTAGCCTTACAAGTGGATGGAAAGGATTCAAAGGATATCTCTCATATATAGTTCGTGGGATTCATGCGTAGATTATCCGTCTTTGCAACCACGTCAGTGAAGATCCTCCGGCAACTCCTGATTCTTGCATCATGACACGCACGACGCACTACACTAAGCGCCGCAACCACTGGCCGACGACAAGATATAAATCCACTGCGTCTCCCCATTACGCAGCTATACCGTGAATCGACCGAGGTTCTGATTCTGTCAAGCCAGCCACCATATACCCACCGCGTCTTACATCATTAGATGGTCACGCAAGCACCGTATAGGACTACACGATAATCCTTGGCGCTCGGTTGGAAGCCACTCATGTGCAGTTTTATATGGCTGCCTGGGCTGGAAGTTTGCGTAACGCGGGGAGCCATGAAGGCGCCCAATCACTCAACTCAGCAGCGAGTGCAAGTCAGTAAGCATAGCATGAAGGCAATGTCTATGGGCTGAAGAGCACGTCTCTCTTGATAATGTTACGCCAGACAGTATCGTATATAAGCTGTGACATGGCATTCAAGTAGACTACACAATATCTGTCCTGGCATCAGTCCCTCATAAATCCAATCATTACACCGATCGATCAGGCATTGAGATCCAGATCTCACACCACAAACATGGACAACTATAACCCTGATCGTTGGTGAGCAATCAATATAGGCATCCACGTTGAGCGCAACTAACCAGGTTGTAGCCCTGTCTATGCCGTACGTCGAGTGATATGAGACAGCTTCTGGATCATACGAGACGTTGAATAGCTAACGATGTGGCTCGCCAGTCCTTCTTCGGTGGTACGGGATGCGCTGCAGCCATTGTGTTCACCGTCTTCGGCGCGTCCTATGGGACAGCCAAGTCAAGCGGTGCCATCTTCTCGTCGGGCATCCTCCGTCCCGAGGGAGTGATGCAGAATACGTTCGTATTTCCCATTCAGCGGTTCACTAACTCGCCGTGTGAGAGGAGGAGGGGAGAGGGGAGGGATATCGGCTAACACCCCCATAGTCTCTGTGCAACATGGCCCAGATTCTGTCCATCTACGGCCTCGTCGTGAGCGTCATCATCTCGGCCGACCTGAGCGAGATGATGTCGTTACATAAGGGCTTCATGCAGCTCGGCGCAGGTGTCAGTGTGGGCCTTAGTGGCCTGGCAGCGGGCTTCGCCATTGGGATCGTTGGTGATGCCGGCGGTGAGTCCATCCTGTCTTCTCCGGGCTTGATGGCGCGCATAGATGCTGACCGGGAGAGCGACGGTGGCTGTGGATAGTACGGGCTAGTTCTCAACAGCCGCGCCTCTACGTTGGCATGGTACTCATCTTGATCTTTGCCGAGGTCCTAGGGCTCTACGGCGTCATTGTTTCCATCTTGATGCTCACCAGGGCTGGGGATACCGAGTGCCTATACTGAACAGTGGCTTTCGACCATTACTCGGTATTTCGTTGCGTCATACCATGGTGTTGATGGGAAGATACTCGAGGGGTTCGATAGAGCGAGAAGATATGAGCTTAACTGAGCTAAATGCCCGTAGTGGTGCTTCTAGCGCTTGCCGGACGCCAACGACTCTGAGTGCTGATTAGCGTAGGAGAGAGGTGGCTTGACGAAGCAGTTCAACATTGTATAATGGAACTCACCTTTCGAGAAGATGTCTTGGAGATGGAATGATCTACCATAGAATGGGCATTCGAAATATCAAGCTTTGAGGTGGAACACAATCATGGTGGGGAGAAGATAAGACTCCCGATTTCAGTGATCTCCCGCCAGCCCGCGTGAGACCGAAGTCTATTTGATATGTCACTTGAAAACCCGCACCAACACCCGCAGGTGGCTGGCTGGGAGCGGCACGCCGAACATTCATCACTGACTAACATGTAGGTCTCGGTTAGGGTAGTATGGGTAGGAGAATGACCTGCGGAACTCCAGGAATTGAAGCTGTCAAGTGATACTAACATGCATTGAACACAACTAAGGAAGATCAGATGCTTGAATCTTGAGGCGACGGGTGCCTATATTTGGTAGTTGGGGCTCGGTATCATTTGATGGGGGTCACATGCTGCAAACGAAGCGGGTTTAGTAGTAGTAAGTCGTAGTTACACTGCGCATCGGCTAGGTGCTTGAGGATGTGGTGGTGATCATTAGAGCGCCAAGGCTAATCAAAATTGAAGCACTTTTGAATTAACTCGACCTGGCCTTGAACCCCTCAACAAATCAAGTGCTGCGGTGTCGGTGAGAGAGCATGGAAACATCCAACCGATACTTACCACCTTTTAGCCCGGAATTGGAACTGACTGCACCACCAGTTGAATAGGTAGACAAACTTCGTGGTTTTTTCTCCCTTTTCTTTCTTTCTTTTCATGTGCATATCCTCCGATTTTGTTGTGTGGCTGCTGGCTTGGATGGATGGTTGATTCACCCCGGTCTGATCTGACAACTTGCCTAAAAACTCTTGCCCCTCTTCGTCTCTACTTGTCACAACTGGGCCATCTCCAATCAAACCAGCGTAAAACTACTCAGCTGCCAGGAGCCCAACAAACCTTCAGCAAGCCACCCGACGGCTACGTAGGGACAGTCCAGCTGTGCGCTAAGTCGCCCACACTCACGCCGTGCCGCAAACGGTTCATCTGAAGAAAAAATATATCGAAGAGAGTTTCCGCCGGCCCCCCGAACAACCCTCGACATGTCGTTCCTACTATACTTTGCCTACTTCATTGTAGGCCAGGTCGCCCTCACCCTGGCCCTCTACATGATCTCCTTCGTCATGCCCAAGGCGGCCTTCGCCGCCCGCTCCCTCGCTGCCTACATGGCCCTGGTAGTCACCGCCTCCAGCGGCGTCGTCATCTCCATAGCCATGCGCCTGGCCGGCAGCGGGCAGAGCGCGCAGTGGGCCACCGGCCGCGTCTTCAAGTTCCTCATGGCCGCCGCGACCGGCATCACGTTCGAAATCGAAGACCCCGAAAAACACCTCGAGACCGTGCGACCGGCCGTCTTTGTCGGCAACCACCAGACCGAGTTGGACGTGCTCATGCTGGGCTGCATGTTCCCCAAATACTGCGCGGTCACGGCCAAGAAGTCGCTGAAGAGCTGGCCGTTCCTGGGATGGTTCATGACCCTCAGCGGCACCGTCTTCATCGACCGAAAGAACTCGAGCGATGCCCGGGCAGCCATGAGCAAGGCCGCCGCCGAGATGAAGCATCTGAAGCAGAGCGTGTACCTGTTCCCCGAGGGCACGCGCAGCTACTCCAAGGAGCCCACGCTCCTTCCCTTCAAGAAAGGCGCATTCCATCTGGCTGTCCAGGCTGGTGTGCCTATCGTTCCAGTCGTTGTCGCCAACTACTCGCACGTGCTCTACGTCAAGAGCTTCATTTTCAACTCGGGCAAGATCCCGGTCAAGGGTAAGTTGGCTAATCGACGACGTCCGTAGCCCATAGACTGACCAACTTGACTAGTTCTGGACCCTATTCCTACCTCGGGCCTGACCGCTGCCGACGTGGACGAGTTGACCCGCTCAACCAGAGAGGTGATGTTAGAGGAGCTGGTTGCACTGTCTTCCAAGGCACAAAAAAGGCCCATGGCAGTGCCATCGTCCAACGGTGGCGACGGAGTGGTCAAGGCCAGCGGCGCCGAGGCCACGCTTTCATGAGCTCTAGGAGACATGTTGCGTGGAAAAGATGAGCATTTTCGGCCAGGTGGAAGACTTGGTTGAACTAAGCCCCATGATCTCGCAACTAGACTGTTGAGACACTTCCTTTTTTTTGACTACAGTACTGCGCATGCATTTGATACCCGTAGACTATTTTCCTTGGGGAGGGGGTGGTCAGGAGGGATAGACGGCCTTCCTGTTTGGCGCGGAAAGCGATCCGGCTCCTTGGTTTAGGTTCTTGGCATTGCTTCCACCGCCGAAGGTCTATTTACTGTATTGCATACATGATGAGAGCTGCGAGCGACTGCGCAAGGCGAAGCATACCACAACATAGAGTAGAAATACCCCTAAGACGCTCTCGGAGTGTGGGTTTGTACGGGCTCATGACAGCTGCGACACAACAGAACATAACACGACATATCCGCCAATCATTATTGCGGCACACCCTGATGGCTTCTTTGTCATGGCATGAAGCATGATGGATTGGCGATGAAAATAAATTGCAATCAGTTTACAGAAACCATCCATATGGCCCATGTGTCCACCCATGTGTCCAACAGTGAAGCCATTGACTGGCCAGGTCTGAAAGCAACGCCATTGGTCTGGCTGGCACTCGTTCCACGCCCCGTCAAGATGTTGCCCGTTGCCCCTCCTTTGCGATCGACCCCTGTGCGATCTACTACTAGATGCCTTGACGTAAGCGGGGTAGGACAGAGGTATGTAGTGCAGGTATGTATCACTCCCTTCATTTACGTGAGAGAGGGAGTTGAGTCTTTTTCCAACCTGTTATTAACCTATTAGCTTGCTGTACTCTAGAAACAGGGACTTGTGATACGTAGTAGTGAGGCATGTACCACTAGGATACTGCTTCTAGAATTCTTGGCCTGGGCAGCATTAGTGCTGCTCGTTAAGCTTTAGTGATGGAAGCTGTGGTTTAGAGGCCGCCAATCGACTGCTACAATTCATGTCCAGCTCCCGAATCCCAGGTAAGCCTTTCCTCCTGATCACGCCAATTACCTTCCCCCAACTGCGGCAAATCGCGATCCTGGATGATGCCACAGGTTCTGTCCATAACACTCTCGCAATATGGCATTCTGGCAGTCCGAAGAGAGACAGAGGGAGGGGATGTTCTACTTTCTCTCACCTTGAGTTTTCCACCAAAACCGGTATATTGCCTGAGAGAAGCACGCAGGGGTGCCGCCATGTTTTGCGTCTTGCCTGCACGTGCAGGCTTCGTCCTTCAGCCAATCGGTCGAACCCTTACTAGTCGCTACCGGTGATATGATGCTACATACCATCGATTGGTTAGGTGTGGTAAATTTCTTGCCGTCCGTCAGAACATGCCACCAACAACTGCCCATGCTTCCTGTCAGTGGTATGCCCTGCCCCAGCAGGGATCGATGCCAGCTCAGAGCTATGTAGTCTTCTTAACTTGGCTTCGGCTTGGGACCGGGGGGCTGGGGATACCATGACGAGAGAGCTCATCCGCTCAGCCCGTGCTGTACACGCTGAAGCTATGTACTTCCCAAAGTCTATTCTGATAGCACCGCTAGTCCTCTCATGTCTCAAAACTGCAGCAAGAGGGACAACAGGGTGTATATGATCGAGGCCGCTTCTGATGACGAAAGCTTCTGTATTGGCGTTACGTCTCCCCTAGGTACGGGTCCTAGCCCTCCACATACTGGCTGGAATGAGAGACACAACACGCAACTCGGGTCATTCATGAAAGCCGAAGCAGGACGAGACCTCGTTTAGCCGTAGGGGGGGAAAGGGTATGTCGAGTGACGTCGTCTTCTTTCTTGCTGCGCATCCCCCCTCTTCCACCATTTAGGGGGGTGGGGGGTTACGCGGAGGTAGCTCGCTGGGGCTTGCTACTGCTGTGATATATAAACCAGCTCTCTTCCAAGGTGTACTCTGAGTCGGAGGATGGAGTCTATCAAAACCTACATCCATACACATCTGTATACAAGTGAATTGAGAATACTGACTTCTGTACACCCTAAACAATCTACCAAAGTTCAACGTTAACTTCTTCATCATGTCTTACAACGACAACGTAAGTCCGCATGACCTGCTATCCGAACTGAGCCCAGTTACTAACTATCATCACAGAGCAGCTACGGCAACGATAGTTACGTAAGTTATAATAATGACCTTCTATAGCAACGATCGATCCCCCCTTTTCTTCCGTAACTGACAGCATATTCAGGGCTCTCGCCAAGGAGGTTCGGACACATATGGTTCCGGCGGCGGCGGCCGTAGCGACAACTACGGCTCCTCGGGCCGCGACAACGACAACGCCTACGGCTCCTCTACCACTGGCACCGCCGGCCGCCAGGAACAGGACAGCCCCTACGGGTCCAGTACCACCCGCTCGCAGGACCCCTACGGCTCATCGTCCGGGAACACTGGCTCCAACAGCTACGGCTCCAGCCGTCGCGACAACGACAACACCTACGGCTCTTCCACCACCGGCACCGGCGCCGGCGGCAGTGACAGCTACGGCTCATCCACTACCGGCATTGGCTCCGGCGCCGGCATCGGCGGCGGCGGCGGCAACGATGACTACAACAGCAGCAACACCTACGGCTCGTCCACAACCACCGCCTCTGGCGGTGGTGCCGGTGGCTATGGCTCGTCCGGCCGTAACGCAGGCGACGACGCCTTCGGCTCATCCACGACGACGACATCGTCGGGAGGTGCCTACGGTTCGTCCGGCGGCAGCCGCCGCAACGACAACGACAGCGCCTTCGGCTCGAGCGGCGGCAACACGACGGGCCGCAACGAGTTCGGCGACGACAACTTCGGCGGAAACACCACGACGACAACCACGGGCGCCAACGACTTCGGCTCCGGTGGCGCCTACGGCTCTTCCGGCCGTCGCGGCGACAATGACAACAGCCGCGATGACTATTCTTCGTCGGACCGCAAGGGAGGCGATAGCGGAATCGGAAAGGTCATAGAGAAGGCTGGCGCGACCCTTGGCATGGGCGGCCTGGAGCAGAAGGGCCGCGAGAAGCGCGAGGGCGCCGGCTACGACAACAGCAACAACACCGACTACTAAGCATCTTCTGCCCTCCCCTTTTCGCTGGTTGTTTCAGGAGCTGGGTTGAATAGGTAGCCATTTTATGAAGGGAGAGGACCCTCTTTCCAGAACTATATCTAGTACTTGTTTACTTGCTTGGCTCAGTTGCTCTTTGATTGGTGTCAATGAATGATGTATATGTTGGTCTACTATCAACGCCGCTTGCAGCCTCTCGTTTGTAATCTGTTACAAGTATCAGTTCGATTCTCGACATTGAGGTTTCCAATCTTGTAGGCTCATAGGAAGTCAGAGAGTATTTACAATGTTCACACCTCTTCAGTCGATGTATTATGTATAAAGCACTTGATATGTGAGTGAAAGGAATATCTCAGGAGGCTGCTGTAATTCTCATGCTAAATAGCCTGCCATGTAATATCATAACTGGGGGTCTGTTGTGTGAACTGAACATTTATTTGTATAGTGATTGCTATTCTTGAATCAAGTCTATTTTTGGTCATATGCCAATATGGGCAGCCCCGTTAGGATCTTATAACCGTATCCTCCCATCATTACCACCACCAAACCACCTCCTGACATCTAGATTATTACTATTACTGCCACTACCACTGCCGGCCGCACTACTGCTCCCGGGCTGCGTCCCCTCTTCGTCCCCGCCTAGCCACTTGGGCTTCTTGATCCCGTCGCCAATCTCCTGGAACCACTTGGGCGTGTCGATGGTATCGATGGTGTTCTTGACGCGGTGGCCTAGCGAGGTGAAGAAGTTGTCGTCCTCGGCTTCCCCGTCGCTGTTGGCGATTCGCGACCGCGACTGCGCCGCCGCCCTGCTGCTGGGCGGAGCCACGTTGTCCCGGTACGACGAGGGGGAGGTGGCGAAGGGGGTTTGGGGGGCACCCTCGCGCCGCGCCGCGGGGACCGAGAGAATGGGCGTCGACCTCGTGGCTGATCCGCCGATGATGGCCTCGCGTCGCGAGAGCGAGGTTCCGTTGAGCTCGCGCTCGATGAGGGCGCGGCCTTCGCGCCACGATCCCGTACCGTAGCCCGACTCGTTCTCCTCCTCGTCGACAAGATCCATGTCAAAGCCGACCATACGCTTGACCTTGCCATACAGCCCGAAAAGAGTCGCACACACGGGGAGAAGGACCAAAAATGGGGAAGAGGTTGTCAAACCAGTTACCGAGGGGTGTGAAGTCGATGAGCTGGCCCAGGAAGTCGTAGAATCGCGTCTTCGTAAATACCGTCGGCGAAAGGAAGGTCATGAAATTGTAGGACAGGGGCACGCTAAGCCTCGCGACATAGCTTGCATACCAGAAACCAGATTCATAGGCGGTGTTGCGCCGCACCAAGGCACGCCCTCTCCAGACCTTTACTTCGGTCATCGAGGTCAGGGCTGCCGCACACATGTATAAGATCCAGAGCGCAGCGATCACTTGGCCAGCAAAACCCACCTGCCCCTTTTCGCCGGTCCAGTGATGGACTACGCTGAGCCGGATCACCGATAAGCTGGGCAATGCTGTCCTGACCATCTCGGACCAAATAATGCAAGCAGATGCTAGAGCCAGAAAGCCCGCAAACATGACCCGAAGTGCCGGTAGGACATGGAAATGATACAGGTATCGTGTATAGGGGGTTAGAATAGTCGTCCTTTCGAGGAAAGATGAGCCTGGCGTAGCGCTGCCGAAGTCAAGCTTCTTCGATGCTGCAGAGTCCAGGATTGCCTGCGTTCTCGAGGCATCCAGTAGAAGCAGGTTCCATTCGTCGACATAGCGAGATCTGGTATGGCGCGCTCGGTCGAGTTGCCGCGTCAAGTCTGCCATATATTTCTCGGTGATGACGGTAGGCAAGATGCGACTCTCAGCTCCGATCCGCGGCATGGAGCTGCCGGGTCGTGACTCGGGCACATTGCACATGTCGGCCAATTCCTCGATCCATTCCTGGAAATTCCGAGCGGTACCCGTCTTGCGCTTGCTCAACTCGGACACCTGGACCTCCAGCTCTTCAAGGTTCATAATCGCGTCCTCCATCCTTTCGTATAGCTTGGGCGCATTCGACTGTAGTCTCCGTAGTCTGCCGCTGATGCTCGCATTTCGAAATAGTGTTCGCGGTATCGTAACGAGTCCGTGGCCCATCAAATAGATGGCGAGAAACAGGCCCCAGCAGTAGGCCAGCGCCATGACCACGCCTTTCAGGTACACAAGGCGGAAGCCGTACGTGATGAAGTAGTAGACCAGGCCTATAATGCCGGATCCAAGGACGATGGCTTGGTACTGTGCGTTTTGGCGCAAAGAGTACATGACGCGGTCTCTTGGTTCTCTATATCCGGCGTCGGAGTATTCGGCAAGGATGGGCAGTATGAACCATGTGAGTGCAAACGTCAGCCAGTACGTTATCCTCCAGGAAACCAGCAGTAGGCGCGGCGGGAACCAGATGCCGCGGGCGGCTACATCGTCGGTTGCGGCGCTCGAAGCGAGGTCGATGGGGACGAGCAGCACGATAAAGGCCGGTAGCCAGAGGGCGAAGAAGATGGGGACGAGAACGTAGGCGGGCGTGGCGCGAAGCGGTAGGTAGTATCGCAAGATGAGGAGGACGACGAAGGAGAGGACGAGAAGGGCGATGGCGGCGAAGACCTCGGAGCCCACGGGAGATGCTGCACTCAATACAGAGGCCATTGCGAACAACGGTTGTTAGGCGATAGATGCGCCCCCCATACAATCAAAAAACGGTAAGTATTATATCGAGGAGGCAATGGGTAAGAAAAGTGTCGGTATCACGACTAGACGAAATGATCAATAAACCATGAGAAGGATTGTAGAAATGGTTGAGAAGTAAGTTAATGAATGCCGGCAACTGACAGGGGACGGACGATCGCAACTTGTGATTCTTGGTTATGCACATACCTACATAGCGCAACGGACGGACCCTGGGCACTTCTTCATCTTGTAAACCTTGGGGACTCTGACGTACGCACTCGCCGAGTCGCCAGCTTGCCAGACTCCAGCCCCACTTGCCCACCAGTCCACCTGCACACCTTCAATTAGCATGGGGGTATCCAGGTATCCGTGGTACATAGCAGCATGTACCTACCTGATCACTTATGCATCTACGGAGTACTTGGTACTACATACGCAGCAAGGCTAAATTTGACTGTTGCATGAGTAGGTAGAAAGTCGGGTTTCGCTCGGATAATTTATCCCGCTATTTGTCGTGTACCCACGGTTATTCTGCTCAAGATCTGAACTTGATATGTATCCAACACCTGGCTAACTTGGGGAGGTTAAACAAACAGGCAAGTAGCGTCGTACGGGGCGGATAGTGACACGGCCGAGCCGCAAACTAGAACCCCCCGACAGTAGCCCGACCGACTCTGCCCATACATCCTTACCTCCATCTTACTCAGTTCATATATAGAACTCGAACTCTTATGCTTTGCTGGAAGTTTATTCGACTTTGTGCCTCCTTGGATTTGTTCAATGAGTGCTTGGCAAGCCGGAAGCTTTCTACTTAAGTCTTTCGCGATTCATTTGCGTTGACTTGGACATACTGGACTATTGGAAGAAAAGACGGGTAGATAGTGGTGCACTACTGCACTTCCGCCCGCCTACCACGGAGGGCTTCTATTAGCAGATGGCCATGTAAGCTTGGTGTTTGGCATGAAACCAGTGCCGTTTACGGTCTCCTCTGTACGAAACGGGCAAGCTTTCCACTTGACTCGTTACTTGTAATGGGATAACTAGCGGCAGGATAGCTGGTAACGGTAGATTTATAATAGTTACCTACCTACTGCGTAAATACCTAACGGTATCTCTAACTTAGAAGACGCCGGATGAAAAGGCATTCGGAGTAGCGGAGTAGCGGAGCTGCATAGCGTTGCAAGTACAGAAAGACCACCGTCAGTCAGTATGGAGCATTGATACATCTATGTAATACGACAAAATGGAGTACGACTGTGTGAGATCTGCGAGTTGTCAATAATTCCCATTAATGTGTTGTTTGGTGCGATAAATGCCCAGTGTTCAGTGAGGTGGATCCAATGGTAAGAGCGCTGGTTGCCCTGCCGACGGACGATGGGGAAGTCTCAGCTCCTCAAAAAAACAAAGTGGACATCCTCCCTACGCACAGTACTTCAATAAGATCAGGTGCCTTGCCCCCTACATCCGTCAACGCACCCTCTTGTTTCCCCACGGAAAGCACACACAACACAACAGACATTTGACCTTTTTTAACCACGGCTTTGGTTATTGGGCTTCGTCCATCATCGAGTCTCTCTGTTCTAAAAACAGGCCAATAAGACCACGATCAGGATCATGGCAACCAAAACTCTCGAGGCCCAATTCGGGCGCATGTCCGTAAACGATGAGAACAGCAACTCAGGCGATGGCACCAAGTTGTACAAGTCCAAGGTATGCACCACCAATCATCTAGAATCTCTGTTTTCTTCTTTATCTCGCTGGTAGCAATTTGGACAAGTCAAGTTAACTTTCTGTCCCATTATAGGCTGCTACGTCCACAACACAGCTAGCACATAGTTCAAGCAGGCCAGGCCTCTACAAGGTCGCTTTGCAGTCCCAGAGCGGCAACACCGTCACCTCCGTCACTCTCCCTTCCCAAGCAGCACAAAGGAAAGGAGCACAGCCCCCTTCACCCACACGAAAGCCCCTGCCCAGCTCAGGCTCAAGGACGTCCGACGAGTCCCAAGCTGAGCGAAAGTCCGTTGTGCTCGTCGAGCAGCCCACCATCAAGCAGTTTCACCTGGGCATGTTCGAGATTGGTCGCCCGTTGGGCAAAGGCAAATTCGGCCGCGTCTATCTGGCCCGCGAACGCTCCAATGGCTTCATCTGTGCCCTGAAGGTGCTGCACAAGAACGAGTTGCAACAAGGTCGGGTGGAGAAGCAGGTGCGCCGCGAGATTGAGATCCAGAGCAACCTGCGCCACCCCAACGTCCTCCAGCTGTATGGCCACTTCCACGACAGCAAGCGTGTCTTCCTGATCCTCGAGTTTGCCGGCAAGGGTGAGCTTTACAAGCACCTCCGCAAAGAAAACCGGTTTCCCGAGTGGAAGGCGGCCCAGTACGTCGCACAGATGGCCAGCGCCCTGCGGTATCTGCACCGCAAGCATGTCATCCACAGGGATATCAAGCCGGAGAACATCCTGGTGGGCATCCATGGCGAGCTCAAGCTCTCGGATTTCGGCTGGAGTGTGCACGCACCCAACAACAGACGCCAGACCATGTGCGGTACGCTCGACTACCTCCCGCCGGAGATGATTAAGCCGGGAGGTTCCGATAACTTCTACAACGAGAAGGTCGATCTGTGGTCACTAGGTGTGCTAGCATATGAGTTTTTGGTGGGAGAGGCGCCCTTCGAAGACACGCCTGTCATGACACAACGGAGGATCGCCAGGGCTGACATGACGATCCCCTCCTTTGTCAGCCCCGAGGCACGAGATATCATCAAGAAGGTAAGTTCATCATCTTCAACCTTGTGGCGAAATTTATACTAATTCAATGCCACTTAGCTCCTGGTTCTTGACCCCGATAAGAGGATACCTCTTGACGAGGTCCAGAAACATCCTTGGATTCTCAAGCACTGTGTGAAGGGCGAGCGAGCCGCAAACCGCGAGAAGTCCAAGTCTGGACCGAGTCAATGATCATAATGAAGTAATGAAGCGCATCGATTGTAATATAAGCTTAGGAGTAGGCGTTCAGGATAGGGGTTTCAATCTGGCCATGGGAAATATTGCATTCAGAAGAGGTAGTACTGGTATTCACAGATTCCTGATTAAATACATACATACAATATCCATTGTATCCTTAACTCCACGCTCCGTCGATGCTGTTGTGCAAATTGTCGATCTACCCCATTACCTGTAGACTTCGTCGAACGGTCGGGTATCTGAATAGCATGAATCCCATACTTGATTCACGGCCTTCACAGCTTGTACGTCGTCCTTGCACCGCGGTCTTGCCATGACAGAGGCCACAGCTCTTTTGCGTACGCAATCTTGGAATTGTTGTGTCAACGTCCAGTTTCCTCGGGTAAAGGATTCTCTCGTCCACCTGCATTCGCCACTCAACATGGATGCTCGAATCTTAACAGACAAATCTCGTTAGTAAAGATTGGACGAATCTGCGGCCCGGAAAGCAGGCTTACCTCTGTGCAAGCTGCGTGCTTCAAGTCCTTGTCGCCGGTCCAGTCCATCTTCCAGCGCAGGTGGTCCCAGGCGTGCACCATCTCGTGTGCCAGGGTGTCCTCGAGGTGGCCCCGGTCGCGCACCTCGTTGGCGCAGATGAGGATGCCGTGGTCGGGGCTGAAGCCGCCGCTCTGGCGGTGGACCTCGCCGTCGGCGGTGAGGCGGGCGGGGCAGCGGCGGCACACGACGTTGTCCTGGTCGAGGCGGCCGTTGAGGGCCTCGACCTTCTCGCGCAGGAAGCGCACCGTCGGCGAGTGCTGCAGGGCGAAGTCGCGGTAGTCCTCGCAGCGCTTGCAGTCGCGCGCCTCGTTGGCCGCCGTCCGCGACTCCCGGTAGTGGAACTGGCCCTCGGGCGTCACCTGCCCCGCCAGGATCTTGAAGTAGTTCACCCACCACTTCGTCTGCGGGTCGAAGCCCGTACGCGCGGGGTCGTTCTTGACGATGGGGGGCAGGTCGGTCGCTGCTGCGGCACTACTGGTGGGCGTGGGCGAGGAGACTGCCTCGGGCACAGCGCGCGGCGATTGTGTCGGCGCCATTGCTTGTGGGAGGGCCGGGCGTAATTGATCTGTGGTGGATTGCTTGGGCGAAAGGACTGGCTCCTATATCGGGACCAGGCAATCAGAGAAACAAGGCTTGAAGTGATGCTTTGCGCAGACGGGATAGGATCGATGCAGTTCGTCCTCAAGTCTGGCACGTAAATAGTCTCGATCTTCAAAGCGATAAGATTATCTGAGCTGGGTGGGTAGGTCGTCGGAATGGATCTCAATCGGCATGGGTATAGATAGATAGTTACATCAGTACTTGCTCTTCGGGCGGTGAGATTTATGCAGCATGAGAGGTATGTATGTAGTAGCTTAATGCTTCGCCAGAAGTTATGCAACCTATCTTCCATAAAATCCACATCGACATTCTACCAATGATGTGCTGGGCTGGCTCGCTTTCTGCAGCTTTCTGACCGACTTCGGAAAAGCCCAATGGAAATGTCTGCCGCTGAGTGGGCATCTGCTAACAAATCCTGGGAAGGCATTACACATATTTCCTGACTGTGGACCTTTCATAACCAAAGCAAGCAGCTCAGCAAGCCTTGCCAAGTAACACGATGGCCGGCCTACCAGGCGACAATGCACCCTGTGAGTCTTCCTGCATGCTCATACATAATAATGCATGAACTACTCTCTGGGTCTTTTCAGCATTGCAGTCTTCCTTTTTCCTTCTTCCCCTGAGCCAGGTTGACTAACTCAGATCTGCCAAAATGAAAGGCGCCAAGTCACTCACGGTCGTGATTAAACTCGGTAAGTGAGGCTGGTCTCTTCCTTGTAATGAATGACCGATATAGTGGGGCATACCATACGGGAACTCTTCTGACAACTGGCTGGCTTATAGGAACTAGCTCTATAGTCGACGAGAAGACTCATGAGCCTTTACTTCCCATCTTGACCCTCATCGTGTCGACGGCCGTGAAGCTTCGTAAGGATGGACACAAAGTCGTCATCGTATCATCCGGTGCCATCGGCGTTGGCTTGCAACGGATGGACCAGGACAAGCGTCCGAAGCACCTACACGAGCTGCAAGCCCTCGCGGCTATCGGTCAGTGCCGTCTGATGAGTCTGTGGGATAGCTTCTTTGGCCACTACCGGCAACCCATCGCCCAGATTCTCTTGACCAGGAATGATATTGCCGATGTACGTTGACATCAGATCAGATTCGAGACTTACACCAAGTTGCTAATGATCCACGGGCAGCGAACAAGATACCTCAATGCGCAAAACACCATGGTGGGGCTCCTGGACATGGGCGTAATTCCCATCGTCAATGAGAACGACACCCTAGCCGTTGCCGAAATCAAATTCGGCGACAATGACACGCTCTCTGCCATCACCGCTGGCATGGTTCATGCCGACTTCCTCTTCTTAATGACGGATGTCGACTGCTTATACGACAAGAATCCGCGGACGAATCCAGACGCCAAGGCCATTGAGGTTGTCGAGGACATTAGTAGCGTTCAAGCAGACGGTATGTTATTGCCACCAATTTACTCGCAGTTAGTTACTAACATGTCTCCAGTTTCGAGCGCTGGGTCCTCACTTGGAACTGGCGGCATGGCGACCAAAATAGTTGCTGCTAAGCTTGCTACTTCGGCTGGCGTCATGACGGTCATCACACGTTCCTCGAGCCCCGGCAACATTACCCAGATTGTCCGTCATGTGCAGGATACAAGCAGACCTCTGCAGCAAGCTGAGGATCCGCTGTCTGAACCCGCTGAGCCCTTGCCAGCCGAAGACAGCGCTAAAGTCCCCTTACACACTCGATTCCTCCCTTCCCCCCCAGCCCATCCGAGATCGCTACTTCTGGCTTCTTCATGGCCTTGCACCCCACGGTACTCTATACATCGATGCTGGCGCGCACCGGGCTCTGGCCCATAAAGCAGGACTTCTGCCCGTCGGCGTGCTAGATGTCGAGGGTTCCTTCGCGTCACACGAAGCAGTCCGGATAGTCGTCGTGGAGCGCAACTTGGAGCCCGGGCCCGATGGAAAACTATGGCACGGCACCCCACACGAAGTCGGCCGGGCACTAGTCAACTACGCTGCCAGTGAGATCCAGCGGATCAAGGGGCACAGAAGCAAGGAGATACAAAGTATACTCGATTACGCAGATAGCGATTATGTGGCAGACAGGGATAATGTTAGCCTCTTCCAGCGTGAAAGCCGGCCTGTGAGCCCGATATAGTAGGTAGTTTGGAGTACCCTATGAGTCAAAATATAGAATCAAATTTCAGCCTGGCGTTATGGGATTGTTGGTGTGAACGGCTCATAAGAAGGGGTTGGGGGGTGATACAGGCATAGAGCGAGCAGCTCTCTATAAATCCTAGCGATACTGGGCCTTTTACAACATATGGCTGCTAGTTACAGGAAGGATCTGCAAGGGTAACTTTACGTTGTGGTCCATACTCACAAATACAATACTGTTTGTGTGAGAGGTTGACTAAGATTTGCTGAAATTTGGCTGCCTTTGAGCCTCCTCGTGCTAATTAAACGACTAAAGAAGACCAATGACGCAGGATATCGCAGCCATGACCAAATCATGGCTGATATGATTTTGCCTCCAAAACACCGTAACTCCGCTGATCGATGCAGATAAGTGCGAGAGCGCTTCCTCCCCCTACTCCCCTCCTTTTTTTTGTCTGATAGCCATCCATCGGCGCCCACCGACTTTTTAACCAGAAGAGAACAGGGAGTCCTCGTCGCGCAGGTACTCGCCAGCATCTGCTTGTCGGAAGACCACCATGCCGGTGGGAGCTAAACGTCTCGCCTCAGCGGTGGACCGGGCCGTCACACCGAAGCCCAGCGGCCGGTCGTCCATGCTGAACACGACGATTCCCGTATGCTCTGGCGTATCCTCGGTCCAACGTCCCACGTGCGCTTTGACAATGTTTCCGCCGTACAGGAAGGGCATCTCGCCGGAGGGCTGCAGTGATACCTGGTGTTAGCTCTCTGAGGTAGCATGACCAGGGGGGGCTCGGATGCTCGGAACATACCTTGATCCAGATCTTGTATCGGGAGTGCTCAGCTGTTCAACCAGAATATTTAGTAAACCACCATGAGAGGCCATCGTCGGATTGGGGGCAAATCATACCCAAGATTGGCAACGCGGTGATGTGAAGCTTGAACTTCCCCGTCTTGGTCATCTTTCCCAGACAGGTTCCCAAGCTCAGCAGGTTGTCGCGGGCCACAGTAGTAGCAAGGTTGGCCATAGAGAGGAGCACATAGTAGACACCTATTTGCAGAGAAGTTCCGACGACGTCAGTAGTTGTAATTTGCAGAGAGCGCATCAGACTGGGCAGTACTGCGCAAGTGCAGCATCTCGCGAGCGAGGGGGCGCCGGAGGAGGAATGGGCGCCAGCTGGCGGCGAGGTTATAGAGGCTTACGGTCTTTTTGCACTCGGAAAACATATCGGTCGGCGTTGGGCGAGTTGTCAATGGGCGCAATGAGGTTCTTCAAGCTGTTGCCGCATATCGACGCAAGCTTCGCGAAAACCGTTTGGGTCTGCCGGGTTAAGAAAGAGTCCTTGGTCAGCCAACGGCTGTACGGAAAGAGGCCTGTAAGTGGGCAACGTGAGGCGAGATTGAGCTTACCTCTTCTTCTGTAAGAGGACGCATTTTGACAGAGGGTATAGAGCAATTGAATGATCGCGGGGTGGGATTTGTCGACGGGTGATTGTCCTCAATGTATTGTACTTTGTAGCATCCTCCAGAACTTTTTCTTATCGAGGGTTCCGATAAGAGATATTATCTTGGCTTGGCTGCTTTGGCGCCGCTTGAATGGCTGGGCAGGGATTAGGAGAGTGGGGCGACAGCGGAAAAGAAGGACCCTGGACTCCCAATTCTCTGGAAATTTTATGCTCATCTTTGCTTGGACAGACAACTTATTAGAGCAATAAGGCACCGGCACATGATCCCAACAAACCAGATGTCGCTCACAAACATGGCATCCAGACCAGCGAAAAAGAGGAAGCTCACTCCTCCGCCGTCAGATGACGATGACAGGTCAAGTGCCAAAGTGCAGAAGGCCTTCTTCAAGAATGCCGCCAGTTGGGACCTGGAGCAAGACTATGAGACGAAAGCCCGGAAAGCCCAAGCCAAGGTGAAGGAGAGCACACGGCTACCAATCAAGCTTGCAGATGGTCGCTTGCAACATATGCAGGCCACGCAAGATGATGCGGGCTCAGTCGTCAGCGATGAGGACTGGTTAGACGCCTCCGATGCAAGCGGCGTCGAGGAGGAAGAGGAGGAGAAGCCGGAGGCGCCAAAAATCCCGGTGGCTCAGCAGATCCGGGAAGCCAAGGAGGAGTTGGCCAAGATTGCGACCTTGGTCCAAGAAGACCCGGAGGACAACGCTGGTGCCTTCAAAGCCCTGGCCAAGATTGGTCAGTCACGGATTCCCGCCATACAGAAACTAGCAATGGCCACCCAGCTCTCCGTATACAAGGATGTCATTCCGGGTTACAGGATAAGACCGCAAACAGAGGACGGTCCGAAGGAGCTGGTATCAAAGGGCGTTCGGACTCTTAGGGGCTACGAACAGGCACTGGTCTCGGGATACCAGGGCTTCATCAAGGAACTCGCCAAACAAGCGAAACTAGGCCGAGGCGAAGCAGCCGGAAAGGGCCAGACTGTTGCGAATGTCGCCATAACTTGTGCATGTACTTTGCTGAACAGTGTGCCTCACTTCAACTTCCGAGCCGACTTGGTGAAGATCTTGGTGGGCAAGCTGAGCACGAGGAGGGTGGACAACGGTTTCGAAAAGTGTGCGGCCAGCCTCATCAAGTTGTTTGAAGACGACGAGGAAGGCCGCCCAGCTTTCGAAGCCGTAGGGCTGCTCTCCAAGATGATGAGAGCAAGAGACTACCAGATCGATGAAAGTGTCTTGAACTTATTCTCCATCTGCGGCTTCTCTTCCCAATTCAGTGGCAAGGCCTCGAAAGATCATGTTGAGCATGCCGATGGTCCCAAGAGCCAAGAAACTCAAGAACAAGAAGGATGTCCGCAGCAAAAAGCAGAAGAAGTTGGACAAGGAGCAGAAGGCGCTACAGAAGGATATGGACCAAGCCGATGCCCTCGTCAGTCATGAGGAAAGGGAGCGTATGCAAAGCGAAACACTCAAGCTCGTCTTTGCCTCGTATTTCCGCATCTTGAAGGCCAGGGTAGCGCACTTAATGGGTGCCACCCTGGAGGGTTTGGCGAAGTATGCGCACTTGATCAACCAAGATTTCTTTGGCGATATCCTAGAAGCGCTGAAAGATTTGATCCGTAGTGCGGATGCGGCAGAGAATGGCGACGAGGATGATGAAGAGGAACAGTTCGAGGCAAACCCGCGCAATACGGCCCGTGAGGCCCTCCTTTGCACCGTGACCGCCTTCGCGCTGCTCGCCGGTCAAGACGCGCACAATGCCCGGGGAGATCTGCATCTCGACCTCTCCTTCTTCACCGCCCACCTCTACAAGGCTCTCCTCCAACTCTCGACGCACCCCGACCTCGAGCTCGGCGCCAAGTCCCTGCACCTCCCGGACCCCGACGCCCCATCCACGACAGCGACCAAGTCCCGTAACAAGATCAATCTCCAGACCACGACGGTCCTGCTCATCCGCTCCCTGACCGCCATTCTCCTCCCGCCCTGGAACATCCGCTCCGTACCGCCCCTCCGCCTCGCCGCCTTCACCAAGCAGCTCATGACGACTTCCCTGCACATGCCCGAGAAGTCGACCCAAGCCGTCCTGGCCCTCTTGGCCGACGTGGGCGGCACGCACGGCCGCAAAGTGGCTGCGCTCTGGGATACGGAGGAGAGGAAGGGCGACGGTGTCTTCAACGCTCTCAGCGAAAGCGTCGAGAGCTCCAATCCTTTTGCCACGACAGTGTGGGAGGGCGAGATCCTGAGGCGGCACTACTGCCCCAAGGTGCGCGAGGGTGTTAAGATCGTTGAGAAGGCTATGCTCAAGGAGCGATAATGTTTAGCAGTGGCGGTGAAGATGGTAGCGACTAGATATAGAGTGCATAGATAGAGACATGAGGGGGGTAGCCCTATCCATGGTCAATACGATCTAGATAGCACAATAGCTATCAAATCAAGCGTGCGCTGCTGCATGCTTTATCAGCAATGTCTTGTTATCATGCGAGTGGGAAGAATATCGTGCAGGTATGTATCAGCATTACTATCTAAAGATCGAGGGTACCTGTCGACCACGATTCCATGTCCTAGCTGGCCAAGAACAAACTACTCTCGCTCTATAGAAACAGGCAAATAGAGTGACACTTTGCCATACCAGGTCATTCATGTGAGTGCAATGTTTTTCCTTTTTTTTAGTCTCATACGTCAGTCTTCAGAAACAACACCTTCTCGGAGAAGCAGCCTGTCTTGGCACTCATCATTGATGCGAATGACTGCTGCTGCTGCATGCTGTCTCAAAATCATGCATAATGGAGGCAAGACGGCAGGGCGTGAAACTGTTCTGATACCGACAAAAGGGCGACTGTGATGAGATTCTTCCCATCAGCGACATTCGGAGACCAGACTGCGTACGAGAAACGCCGAACCGAACGATATAAAAGTACAGTAATAACCAGACAAATCAGTGCGACTACCTGGAGCGCACCAACAGAGACAAGACAGCGTTGCAGGTGACTTAGATCAACCATAAATCGCTGTGAGACAGCATGGCATGTTGCCAAATCACATGCATATGATTTACGAGAAGCCAAGCTCTCGGTTCAACACCCAATTGTGTGTTGTGTTGCTTCTTGGGCCACGTCTATGCATAACGAGAAGCACCCAAGTCACCGTGGTTGCCGGTACCATGGGTAGCGTGCTGCAAACCAGGTCGGGGTGTTTGCTCTTGTGTTTTGGGCTGCGAAGGTTGGTTGATTCCTTCACCAAGCTCATGTGCTGAACTCGGCGTTTTCAACCGGGCCAGAGACCACACATCGCTGGTTCGCCAATGCTATATATTCGATCAGCTCTGACTTGAATAGTACCTTGGGATTCTGTACTTACAGGACAACTGTTAGGCAGAGTAGGAGTTGTAGGTCCGTTAGCATCAGGAACAGGCGCAGAAGATGCCCATCGAGACTCGCCAATACCACCGTGGCGCCGCAGAGGCTTTATACCCTCCTCGGTCTGTCCGTCAAGATCAATCATCACGACGTCCGAGGTATTGGATACGCCTCGAATGTGGCTCAAGGAATTGGACCCGGCACCAAAATTAGATGGAAAACCAACTCCAAACCCATTAGCCGCGGTCAAGGGTGGCATCGAGGTGGGTTGATTACCATGCTGCGGAGCCTGGGAAACCTTCGAAGACTGCAAACCCTGACTAGCAAGGCCATTCATACCAATGGCAGCATGGGCTTGGGCACCGCCGTTGGACTGAGAAAACGAGGATACAGCAGAGGGTTCGTTGCTGGTGTCGCTAGCGTACCGGCTGTTTGCCATTCCACCATGCTGCATGCCCTGGGTAACAGCCGATGACTGCGCATCCTGACCAGCATGGCTATTCCCATTAGTAGCCAGACTGTGAGGACTGCCACCGCTGGGCAGGGATGAAGGCACAACATGGTGTGATTCATTGGTGGTTCCGGCATAGCGGCTGGATCCTAATCCACCATGTGGCTTGCTACGAGGCTCGGCCACCGAAGGGGAGTTGGGAGGAAGCGACTGGTGGGTGTAGCTGCCCATGGCGTTATGGCTAGTGCGTGCTGCATCGGCGGCAACTTCATTATAGCCGATTCTGTGATGCTGCACGTTTGGTCCGTGATCAGTCACATTGCTCAATGTTTCAGTCGGAACAGACTGCGGAGCGCGAGGTGTTGTAGGAGATCCATGTGCGTTGCAGACGGAACCTTGGATTGACTGCAAGGCGCTGTTGCCAGATGCAAACGACGTTTCGCCACGCTGGTGAGAGGCGGGTGCAGAAGTCATCGAGCCATATCCAGGGGCTGATCCAGCGAAGCTTCGGCGAGGTGCATCACTGCGTGCGGGGCCGGTTGTATAAGAGCTCGGGATAGATTTGTATCCATTCGGGCCACTGTTTGGACCACGGCCCGGGGCATTGTTGAAACCATCGTTCGAACCACGGTAGGGAGTATTGCTTGAACCACGGTTCGGAGCACGATTACTCCTGTTACCGCGGCGTCGGGGAGGCTGCGGCTCACTGAAAGAAGATCGGAGCTCTCGAGCGAACTCGAGCTGTTCTTCGCGAGTCAAAACCATTTTCACTGAACGTAGACGCCCATGTAAAGTGAGGCAATCTACCCAATTCTGTCAGTTTGTGACTTACGACTCGGCGCGAGAGTGTATCGCGATGCGGAGTCTCGAGATCCAGAAATCTTGACGAGTACATGAATGATGGGGCAACTTACCTAGAATCGTATCTTGAGGTATTCGCACAGGTAGAGAACGAGTAAACAAACATAATCTTTCCCCACACCACAGATGCCTTCTGCAGATAAAAGAAATCGTCAGCGTCACGCAGGCTATGAACCCTGATCGGTTGGATTTAGGCTGGCATTTGGGGGGATGGTAGAAGATCGCGATAACTTACCACGGCAAGGAGATCTTCGTGCAACGATTTCTGGACACCAACGCAAATGGATGAACTTTTCCTGGAATGAACAGCCTTGGTTTAGGCTCAGAAGCTTGCACACGCGAAACCAGTATTTTCTCAACTGCATGCAAGTGCCGATGAGAGTGAAGATGGTGATGAGGATGAAGTGGAGCTGAAGTACGAGTTGAGGCCAAGCTTGAGGCAGGTCAAATCGGGATGGGTCGAGGAGGAAGGCCCAGCCCAGATATGCAAAGATGGATTCGATTCTGGCCACCTAAAGTAGGTAGGTACGTAACAGAAGTGACTTGTGTACTGCAAGTGAGAGGGAGAGAGCAAGCCTGAACTCGTCGCCGAACAAGTGGCAGCTACGAAGTGTTGCTTGGTTAGGTAGGTACCATAGGCGGCTTCCCATCCCACCATAATCGTACAGCTTATCGCTTCAGGAGATCGGCTCTCTCAAGCTGGAGCTCAAAGCATGGGGATGTATGGACACCTAAGTACATATGTAGGTAGGGAGGTAGGTGTATCAAGCCCTTTCATGAAAATGGGTTGCATGGGATTGTAAAGGCAAGCCCACATAGGGGTTGGAAAGCCTACCACAAAGGTGTCTCGCATAATCATATCTTCGTGCATTGCCCCATCTGCAGAATATGTCCGTCTCAAAGGAAGAATCGGTGGTTCCCATCCACGCTCGGTATCCCTATACAGCCTTTGAATAAAAGACCGGCTCTGTATACAGGTTTGGGCAACATCGATGAACAAGTGTCCGCAAATCTTGGCTATTTTCTCAGCCCTGTTCTCGACCTCGGCATAAATTGGGCTTCGGTTTCTTCCGATCTATCGTCTCAACAGTCTTGATCTTCGTGTCCTTATAACGGCCGCTCACGGCTTCCCTCAGCCATGCAACCTCGATGGGAGGCACTCGCTTGTGGATGAAGTCGAAAAGAGCTTTGGAGTTTGGGGCATCCTCCATGACGCCAATGCAGGAGACGCGGGGAACTCCAAGGGCCGAACTCAGACGTTGCTCACAAGATCTAGAAAACCCTACGAGTCTGATTGGTGACTGCGAGGAACGTAAATCAGATGCAGCAGCCACCATCTTGAGCAGGTGGCTGTTGATGCCACTTGGTTGGCCAGAGCGAGCCACGAATATGACAGAATATTGACGAAACGGCTCTGTAGTATCGCGGCTTCTGGCTGATGGTTCCTGCAGACACCGAGTGACAGTTGTCAGACCGATATCCACGTGTTGTCTGATTGCAGGCGCTGAAGGGGTGATCAGGCCCGATTCAGTCGAATCTGCTACATGACGCTTTCGTTTCTTGATTCGTTTCCCCTTGGACGGTTGGGTATGCTGCCTCCGGAAGCTTCCAAGGGGTGAGAGGAAGCTAGATGCTGCAGTCAATATCGAGACTTGCTGAGTCAAACCAGGTGCATGAACAGAGCTTGACAGGTTGCTGACCACAGCATTCTGACAGGACGTCCAGTTTCTTCAAGTGGAGTGCTAGCTTACTTGCATAGAAGCTCCAAGATAGCATCTTGGTCATCGCTTGAGATCTCTGGCCTGGAGAAGGAGGATGTTAGTACTCGTGTGCCGGACAGCGGTTACCAGCAGGACAAACATACCATGAGGCCGCAGAATATGGGGTATCGAGTTGATACAGAAGCTTTTTCTTCTCCATCTTGCTGAGTATGCAAGCGCAATAGAGTTAGGCTGAGAGCATCTGTTGTTCAGGGCTTCAACGCGATGGCTATCGGACCAGAGTCTGCAGTTGCAGGAAGCAGCAATTCTCGAAGGCCTAGTAGGAGCAGTCGCTGTGCCACACTCGGTCAGCAGACTGACATTGATTTATGCTGTCTTTGGAAGGCGACCCTTTGCTTTGTCTTGTCATGTACTGGTCCTTGGTCTTCCGCACAGTTACTAAGGTAATGTTATGGAAGCAGAAGATTCCCAAGTCTCAGTTCGGTATTCTTTCACCTTGACACACAGTGGATGGTGGTCCACTAAAGAGGCATCAATCAAATGCATCTATCTTTCTACATAGGCACAGATAGTGGCACGTGCATCGCGGTGCGTGCTCCTTGATGCTCGAGTCCTTGACACCTACCCCGCCAACCTGCGCTTCGTCAATAGCAGCGCTAGTCTAACTACGGTTAGCGCCATCGAGAACAAGCTACAAGTACTGAACATTGATGCATGTTTCTCAAGTCTTGCTACCTAGCAGCGATCTTAGGTCCCATGTCAGAGAGAGGCTCCTAACCTAGGAGCTGTCGTGGGAATCCATCCTCAACATGGAAAGGGATACAACATATGCTAGGAGTGTCAGGCTGGCAGCAGTATCACGATATGTCTGGATTTCCCGTCAAACCCTGTACGCATGAGGTTTTGTTGAATCTGAGATCAAATATCATAACCACTCACTCTAGACCAGCTCTAGCATGCGTTGTGTCTTCATATTGAAAGGCCTAGGCAACGAAATCAGTGAACGGGCTGAGCTATACATCTCCCGAGCAATAATAGAAATGTCCTAATACTACTCCTTATATGTATCTCCATGAAGCGTCTCTGTGAGAGAGTCTTGGTAATCAACCTGAGCCAGCATCCTTTATCTCTGCCGTTCAGCTCATACATGTACCTAAGGCAGTACCTGTACACCTTGAAATATCGTTCAAACAACCACGCTTGTTATTGGAATTATATGTATATGCTACGTATCGCCGAGATATAAGATAACAGAAATAGATGGCATTCAGCCAGTTTCGATGGAATCTTAGTAATAATGGATTTGTCGTCGTCGTAATGTGACCCCTTGATGAGGCTGCCTCTGTCCATACGTAGCTGGAGCATGCACACCTCATTCTACAAGTGTGCATACGTGCTGACTGTCTGATTGAATTGACTTTATACCTACCTCCTAGTATAAGATGTGGAAAATAGTGGATTTCGATCACATAGTTCAAAGTACCCATGCGGCAGGCAAGCTGACGCGCCTATGTCCATGGCAGATACGCGTACAGTTCCCGAGTTCTCTTACCAGGTACATGTAGTATTCAATGTTGAGGAGACACACAAAATGCCCAGGTGTAAATTTGATGCATGTGTAAAACCAGCTGCAACCAACCTATTGAAGCTCAAGCAACCTGGGTCAAAAAGTTGCACGTTTGTAAGACCCCCAAGGCAAGGGTGGACCCCCCGCAGCTCTTTCTCTCCCTCTCTCCCCCCTTCTAACCATCGCGTTGGTGCACACCTCAAGCTTCTGTTGCAGCTGCCTGCCGATCCAACATTGGATGGACATCAGTGATTGGACATTGCACCAACTCAAGCCTGTGTGTGATTACCTAAACCCGCTCACTCGCTCACTCACACCTCTTCTGTCATTCACCATCGAGGACCACTTCCCTTTCTAGGCCTTGCCTTGGCTGGATTTTTCTGCTGTTGAGCCACCCGTGCGTTGATCTACATACCACAGCACTTCAGCACTTCAGCACTTTTATCTGGCAGATCTCTCCGAAGAAGACAGCGGATTAACCAACCTACTCTGCTCTGATACTACGCTACCAAACTCAACCCAAGCTTGGATATGACCTCACTTTCCCATTTCCCGTCACCCAGGTATTTTTCGACAATACCATAAGGCTGCCGGCGCCTGCAGAAAGTCTCGGTCTCCTCCTGCTAGGGCGTGTCTGGATCCATCACAGCTCCTGTGCTTTTCTATTTACGAGGCTGGACTCTGTCAAAGGTATGTGAGCTGGTTCTTTGGTCACAACCGTCTTTATTTGGTGCATCAGATTCATCGCACGCCTAACCTTGCCCTGCTGAGCCCTACCTGTCATTTACCGCTGTTCTCCAACAATTGAATGGAGCGACCGGAAGCTTCCCTTCACATCAGATCTACACATACTTCACCAGGTACCTCTACCTACATCATCTTTGTGGGCAGCAGACGGAAGCTCCGTCGCTCGCTAAGAAGTTGGGTGCCTGCGACTCCCATAAATCCCCCCCACCATACAGCCACTAAGCTCGCCCCTCCCCCGCTCCTAGCGTGACGTGAGCCAAATCCATCGCTGCCAAAAGTCGAGCTGTTCCTCGAAGTTACCAGCAGTGATATCCACCGATCATCAAGAGCTCCTACCCATGTCCATCCCATTGCTATCTGCCTTATCCGCCTATGTTGCTACTTCCTTGCACTAGTCTCCGTGTAAGGCATTCAACTGAGGATTCACATTCGAGGTTAACCTTGGGGCAGAGTCGAGCTTGTCATAACAGATCTTGAACCCTTGTGGCCTGGGATTGAGCAACTTCTTTTTCTTCTTCTTTTCCTTCTCAATCTTGCGTTGGAGCTGCCCTCTGTTATCCCACCTTATCCGCGTCTCCTTGTCCAACATTCTCCCCCACGCGTGCATTCCAACCCACATGCTGATACAGACGAAGCCTGCAAGCCGCCGCGCCTTCTCGCGCGAACGCCCCGAGCTTGGAGAGACGTACCTGAAGCTCCTTCACTTGCTTTTGCACCAACCAGATGGACCTGGATTCGAGAGCCTCGGCCGACTCGACAGATCGTGCTGTCTCCTCTGAGCCTTGCTCGACACGCCCCAATCCCTTCGGCGACAGTGATATTGCTGCCCGGAAGCGTCGTCGAACCTCACGTACCGGATCACGCAGTAGATCTCTCGAGTCCTCACTTTCACGCGTGGACATGCCCGACGAAGCCGCCAGAATGCGAGTCGACACGCCCGAACCTACCGCACCCAGCACACCTCCCTCACAATCGCGGGGTGTAATCAGTGAGCCACACTCTAGCAAAGTAACAATCAACTTGCGGAACGCCGACGGCCATGTCCTTGCCCCTTCGTCGCCCGACTCCCCTTCGACTGCTCGGACCAGGAAAGATTACATCAAGCCCAGCGTGGAAGCTTCCGAAATGGACATGGGCCCCGCGCCTCAGGCGACTACAAGCAACCTTGGAGATATAGACGAGGAGGATTCGGATGACTCTGAGGTGCAAATTGTCGCCGTTAACAATGGCAAAAAGGATGGCCACGACGAGCTGAGTTTCACAAACATACGAGCAACTGCCTTCCTCGCCGAATCCCACCACGCCCTGAATATGGACCTACTTATGTTCCAATTTCCATATCACGCCGCAGATGAAAGCTGCTGTGACACTGTCGATAGGCTTCGTCAGTTTCTACTGCAACGTAGGTCGTCACAGCGTCGATACAATGGCGTCCAGAAGCTGATGAATTTAGAAAACGTCCAATTTGACGAAGTGTTGGGCAGTCTGAAAGGCTGGTTGGACCAGTACCTTCTTGCTGCGAGAAGTACGCCTACAGCTGTTGTCCAATCTTTTGGCGAGAACCAACTTTTCTGGGAAAGTTTGCCTGCTCTGTTCTGCATATTCTTTAATAGAAGGTATGGTACCCGTCCCTCATCATTGATACTAGCTCACATTTTCATAGGCATGCTCTTGCGAAACCAGAGATCTCAGAGAGCTCGCTCGATGTGTTTTCTTGCAACTGGCACAGATGACGGCATTCTTCCTTGTCCAAGACTGCCGGGCTTTGGAAGCTGCTTCCTACAACGACGAAGCAGGTGAGCCAGACATGATGTCTGCAAACTACCTTTCTTGCCTCGCCACTGTCGGTCGACACGAAGAGCAGAACGGATACCCCATGGATACTACGCCAGAGATGTCGGCGATACTTGAACTTTTTCACAGATGTTCAGGCGGGTCAATGTCCAAACTCAATGAGGTAGCTAGTTTACATCTGAACTTGCTGTCTCGGTTTCCGAAAAGAACCATGGACAACCTCTGGAATATCGCCAACCTTGCAGACACTATTTTGCAAGATGTCTCTTACCTGGTTGAATACGGACAAACCTCGCCGGAGGCGCGTTACGTGCGGGCTCCGTCAGATCTAGGCTTAGGTCATCAGCTGTTCAAAACAGTATCCGAGGCAGTAAGTATCGTGATTGATAAATTTCTGAAAGACTTCGCCCCTGAGACTGTCAACGGGATGATTCCCCATCTCACCGCCATACTGCGACTCAGCCTACAAGGAGACCATAAAGAGGCTATGGATCTCGTGCGGGAACATCAGCAGAATCATCCGGAAATTGCGCCAAGGTTCACGATTGACACGATATCTTGTGAATGGCGGTATGGCGTTCTTGTAAAGCTCATAAGATCCCGGCAAATGCAGCTGAGGGTAGCTGCTGTTATAATGCTGTCCCAGGACCTTGTCAACTCCTGGAGAAAAATTAGCGAAGCTCCCGACGAGGGAGGCCATGGTTCGGTTTACTTGAATTACTTTGCAGCCTACTTGGTCGATACTGGGCTGATCGACTACATCTTGGGGCCCGCTTGTCACCCAGAGATCACGCACGAGAGCTCTAACATCATAGGCTTCTTGATTGTTACCACAACATTTACAGCCGAGCAAGCCAAGCTCTTCTGGGACACAGTGACATCTACCCAGGACCCTCGTGTGGCGGAGGCACTTGTACGTATGCTGGCGAGGATTACAACGCTCATGGTGCCTGAGCAGCAAAGCCTTATGTGGCAACACATGCAAAATCTACCCCTGGAAGCCATGACACACTACATGAGAGACCTTTGCGATGCGATGATGAAGGCTCCCACAAACAAACAACAACCAAGTCCTTCTTTGGCCCCATTGACGAACCTGCATTTCAACTTTATACTCAGGCTGATGCGGGAGTCGTCTGTTTTGGATTCCCAGGGCTCCATAGCTTTCCCCGAGGTTCAGCTCTTTGCTGTGATGAAATTCAAGGAACTACTCCATCATGGTATATCGACGGAGGTCCGTCAGGCACTTGTTCTTGAATGCATTACCGACATAGCGGCAAAGTCGCCAACGACATCTGGCAGCCTTACGGCCTTGTCACTACTAACTCCTAAAGCGGATTTGTCGGTGCTTATTATTGAACATGACCTCTCTCGACTGATCATAGATGAGCTTGAAGCCACAATCTCTCGCGCCCGGCACATTGGTAATGTCATGGTGTATGGAAACACAACGGAAGGCAATAGCATCAACAATGCGCGTCGAGAGCTCATCTGCCAACTTATACTAAATCATGGATCGGCGATCACTCCTGCTGATGGTCGGCGACTTTGGGACCTATTAGTAGGTACAGGAGCCGTGTGTCATGAGGACAGACGAATGGCCTGGCAGAGTCTGAATGCCCTTCGGAAGCATCCCCGACAGGAGCAGAACCCATACCTGAGCTCATGTCTCCATGAGTACCTACCCACACTTCCGCCAGCGTGTTATTGCGAAGGTGCACTGGAGTTCGTTCGCTCTAGCCTTCTCAGCTTAGTGAATGATCCAAACAGCGCTGTTTTCGACGAGGAGGGTCGACTGGAGACCGACGTCATTGAGCTTATCTGGCATATTATTCTGACAGCGCCGAGCCAGAGCATAGAGAAAGAAGCCATTCAAACGCTTGTCAATGATGTTTACGTTGACAGCAGGTTGATAATGTCTTTCCCCTGCATCGAGCTCGCAAAGTGCACTTTGGTCTTGTGAACCGGTGCCTAGATCAGCTGGCACTGGCCGCACGAGTACTTCAGGCATTCAACAATGGCCCATCGAACGGAGTTGATGAACCCATGATCATTGAGGACTCAGATAACCAGCGAAAGGAGCAAGAACTGAAATTTGTCAGGTCGCTTCTCGTGTTGCGCACCTTCCAAAGAACTCTGCAGAGTAAATCACACTTTGCTGCTCCAGATTTGAGATCTCTCATGCTCCAAGCACCTGGCACCATGGAAGGAGAGTCTGCGGGACTCAAATACCAATGCTTTGATGGACATGTACATACAGAGGTCAAGCCCCTTAATATAGGACGGCAGAACACTGCAGCGTCCTTGCTTGCTAGCCTCAGAGAAGCCACAGGGTTTGACAACTATCGCATCTTCTATCGTGGTGCACCGCTTGCACCGACCGAAGAACAGATCTGCAAATCGCTGGAGGATCTCGATATTCGCGATGGCCTGATTCTTGTCAAAAAAGAGACAGGCGCGGTACTATCTCCTGTCAAAATCAAGCCTGGTGCATCACCTTTGGAGATTGAGATCATGAGTCATTTCAAGCAACTGTGGGAATATCTGAGTATGGAGGAGGGGCTGGCTCAGGAGGTAATGCATTCAACTCAATTCTGTGTGTCATAAGCTAATATAGTCACTAGATCTATGCGTTCCTCGTGAAGTTACCAGCAGATGAATCCTTTCTGCAAGCGTTTGAAGATGGCACAGCAACGTCTGAAGACATGTTTCCACTTGGCCAACCATTCAAGTGTCTCTATGCGATCCACGCCCTGCGCGAATATCTGAGCACACGTCGACTCAAGGCTCAGGTATCGCAGGTAAGCGAACCAGATACTGACGCCCATAAACGGGTGGTACTTGACCAAAGCGAAGCTCTCCTGAAGGCTGCTTCGTTAGTGGTCACGGTCATTTGTAATACGGAAGTCATCGGGCGATGTGCAAATGAGACTATTCGTATAATGCTCACCTTGCACCTTGTTGACAATCTCGTTCAACTTCTAAAAGGTCAGTTGTATAATGATGACGTGCCCGTTCGGCGAGGACCAGCTAACAATGCCATAGAATCTAGCACTGTCCCTTCAATTGTCGATTATCTTACTCCGGCTCTCTTGGAGCGTCTGTTAACAATCTTGCGTTTCGCTACTGCTGCACCATCTGCCCAGAACAGTATAGAGCTGATCAGCCGGAGCCTGGAGGCACTGCTTGAATGCTGTGTCCGAAGCAACGCTTTTTGGGATACATTCAGAAATCACGATGCTGTAAAAGAAACCCTACAGAAGCTGCTCGTTGACGATGACAGGCCGTTTGTGAGGAAGGGGGTTGTCAAGCTAATGACCGCCAAAAGTGTCTACAGCCATAGCCCGTCAGGCACGCCTGCCTTGGAATTCGCTGCGTTCTTTTGGTCGATTACCTTGGAGTTGCTACCACGCGCTGTCAGGGATTCAGGAAAGAACGAGGAAGTCTTCAACCTCGCTATTGTTCTTATCAAGAAGTTAGGTGAGGCAGACTCACCCGCTCTCAACATACGGCACTGCCTTTTCAAATGCGGCGATCTCCTACTTCAACACAACAGCGTCGAAGACATTTCCCATCCCGAGCGTGTCGATGTGATATCTCATGGGCTTCTGTCCATCCTGCATCATGGAGGTCGGCTTCTACGTGCCAGGAATGAGTCGCTACAGCTGCCTCAAAGCTTCCTCAAGGTTGCTTTTCGTAAACATCTGTTCCCTGAGGAGAACGAAGAAGGGCCACTCGTACCAGAGGTCTTGTTGAATCCTTCTTCCAGGAACATGCTGTGCGACATTCTTGGCACCTTGGCCCATGAGACACCTGGTCAACTGAAGGCTCTTCTGCGCAATCTCGAAGGACTGACTAAGTATCGTACCGACCCACCGGAGGAGCCATACAGATACGACTTGCCTCCCCTTTTCGAACGGGCCAAAGCCATTCGGTCATCTAGCGGATACCCAGGACTGCGAAATCTCTCCAACACATGTTATTTGAACTCTTTGTTCACTCAGCTCTTCATGAACACTGGGTTCCGCCGCTTCATGCTCGAGAGACCCATAATGGATACTGAGACACACCAGCTTCTTAGTGAGACGCAGGTCCTGTTCGCAAACTTGCAGGGGAGCATTCGCAGGTTTGTAGACCCCCAAGCCTGCGTGTCGTCGATAATGACGTACGACGAAACACCTATCGATATCCATAATCAAATGGACGTCGACGAGTTCTACAATCTGCTCTTTGACCGATGGGAGGCGCAACTCCCGACAGAGAGGGCCAAGAAAACGATGAAATCGATTTATGGAGGCCAACTCGTCCAGCAGGTCAAGTCGAAAGAATGCGAGCATGTCTCTGAGCGTATGGAGCCCTTCTCGGCCATCCAATGTGATATTAAAGGCAAGGCTGGGCTCGAGGCGAGCCTCCAGGCATACGTCGATGGCGAGATCATGGAAGGTGAAAACAAGTACAAATGCGAAACCTGTGACCGGCATGTGACCGCGGTCAAGCGGGCCTGCCTCAAGGACATTCCAGATAACCTCATTTTTCATCTGAAGAGGTTCGATTTCAATCTGAGAACCCTCCAGCGAAGCAAGATCAACGACTATTTTCCTTTTCCGAGCAAGATCGACATGCAGCCTTACACTGTTGAGCATCTCAGCAATCCATCAGACAAAGCCGAGCCCGACACTTTTGAACTGGTCGGCGTCCTGGTTCACTCCGGTACTGCCGAGTCTGGTCACTACTACTCGTATATTCGAGAGCGACCCAGTACGAATACCGCACCGTGGGTAGAGTTCAACGATGACTCGGTGACTACATGGGACCCTTCGTTGATGGCAAGCGCTTGCTTTGGCGGCCAAGACTATCGTCCACACTTCGACAATGGACACGTGTACGAAAAGTATACAGTGCATACATGCTCTTCTATCAGAGATCTTCTTCGCTCAAGCGAGAACAGGCCGAAATGGTCGCTTCTGGGATTCCAGGTCCCCTTAAGTTTCCCCTACCTTCTGATCTAGAGATGTCCATCAAGGAAGACAATTGGGCCATCATACACAGACACTGTACCAACGACCCCACACACATCCCTTTTGTCGTGAAGGTCCTGGCAAATGCATGGGAGGGCGATTGTGCCGAAGATCATGCGATTCAAGATAGTGCAATCAGAGTTGCACTTGGTCACCTCGATCAAGTGGCCTCGCGTGCTAAGGAGACACCAGATTTCGATGCTCTTTATCATGTCCTGGTAACCGTATGCAGGAAATGCCGTCAATGTTGCTACATGGTTTTCAAGTACTTTGAGACGCGACCCGAGTCTGTCCGCAACTTGATACAGCGGAACGCAGACTCAACAATCAGACAGCAGATGGGAAGCGTGCTCGTCTTTGTACTGAGTACCATCAAAGCACAGTATCCCGTGGAATACTACGGTGTTTTGGGTACGGATGGCACGGGATCGGCCCGACCGAGATTACCAGACCCTTTGATCCTGTCTGCTGGTGGTATATTCCTCAGACTTTGGGATACTTTTCAGAGTGCAATCCGCGCCTGGCCCGATTTCTTTGGAGTCATGGAAGATTTTGCGCAGATGGGAAGAGCCGAGGCGGCCGTTCTCTCTACAAGCCAACTTCCTTGAAAAGCTCATCATGACGATTGCTGCCGACGTCAATTTCGAGGGACTTCCTATGCAATACTCGCGCCTTGTTACTGTAGTCAACAGGCGAATGGCCACCAAGCCTCCCAATTACGAAAATGTCATCGCTCTGATCGACACGCTGATGGGTGTCATGGATACCACTATTACCGAAGAATCAGTCGTGTTGGAGCACACCAACGAACGCCTGGTCATGTCGCTTCGAGAACAGACTATCCCCTATACTGCCGAAGAAATCAACTTGCTTCATAAGACTTGGCCTGGCCATCCAGCCGCCATCTTTATTGATAAGCTGATACAGATTGATCAGAATGCAGTCGCCACCGATTCCATTATCGGCCGGCTGATGGAATTGAGTCGGCGCATGGACCAAAAGGTGTTACACACGTTACGCTACCGCATCACTGGCCAAATGGTTTCGCACGCTGTGGCCCCGTACCTACGAATGGCGGTGCTATATGTGCAGGCCAGTAATGAACCGGAACGCGTCGAGCACCTCATCAATCACGTGAATTCTCAGGCCATGACGCTACAGAATGTTGCCGAGGGCCTGAACTTCCTCGACTTCTTCAAGGAAACATTCGATAGCTCTCGAGTATCGCAAAAGAGCCTGGACGATGTGGAGCTTCAAGGACTACGTAATCTGCCCTATTGGGCTCCTGGCCTCATTGGATCGGTCGACCGAGCTGTGAGCTACTCGACCGAGCTGTTCCTACATGACGTCGTGTTCTCTCATGGCACGTCGCCCAGCTTTGGCGAGGAGGATGGCGGTGCTGTTCGTTCTCAGGCTATTGCCCGGGCGGGTGCCGAGATTGCGATCGAGTGTCTGGTATACCTTCGAGATACCTATGTGGCCCGGAGGGGCTCAGGCACCCCGAGATCCAGTCGGACGTTTGGAGTCCATCATCAACCTTTGTGAAGGATATTTCAATGCGGACCTTGGCGTTGATGGGTTGAGGGAGCAGTATCAGGAGCTTCGGCAAGGTAAGTTTATGCATGCGCGCAAGGCAACAACGGCACATAGGCTAACCGAGTGTTCTCTTAGAGGTGCTAGAGCCAGTGAGACGCCTCACGGTCGATGAGATCGAGGAGGATGGATCTGGTATGTGGAGCGATTCCTCTTCCTCGGCCACCCTAGACGAGTTGAGCTGATTGAATGAAGACTGGGACAACTCGATCGCTTCATCGGAACAAATGGACAGCCTGGCCGACCTTAGCATGCAGGCCATGGGGGAGCTTCAGGATGCAGAGATGCAATGATGGTGCTAGTCCTCCGAGGGCTGGTAACTACTGACGCCCCTACTACGAACGAGACAAGGCATGGTACTTGGTTTCATGAATGACGACGGACACAGGCGACGACACAGTCTTTTTTTATCGCATGTCTTTTTCTTTCTCTTCTTTTCCTCCAGCGATTTGACATGGCCTCGACGACGGCGTCTGGATGGCTGGAATGCATAGCACAGGGGTGTTTGGCGTCTCAAGGAAGGGAACGATGATTACGGCCTCATGAATCCACCCTGGTTCATTACGCAGGTTTTAGAGGGTTTGTGTACGAGTTATGTTGATTACATAGAATGCCAGGAGGGTGCCAGACTCGTTCTGAGCAGCCCACGATTTGCGCTGGAAGAAGAAGAATTAGGCGAAGACAGTTAGCGTCCTGATGGCGAGCTTAGAGATAGTAGCTCCTACGTGGCACACACCTTTTCTTTGCATGAATGATAAAAACGATTAATCTCAGAGACTATTATTAGATGTGAGGAGTGTTCTTGATCGGGGCGCGTAGATGAGGAGAATAGCGATGAGAATGTAGTTGGGGAGAGAGGCAGTGATTGGCTAGAGCTAATTATACTCTTGTGCAGATAGTAGTAGAATGGGGTGAAGTAGACAGGGTAGCGGACAAGATATATAGAATGGAGGAGGGCCGGTGATGATGATGAAGAGCGGGAGCCAATGATCACACAGCAACCAAAGTGCTAAAGACCAGTTATCACATACAAGTACTCCGTACATACCTCCGCATACGTACAAAGCAGATCTTGGATCATGGGCGGGGGCAATCTGTCCAAGTCAGGGGTCGGGAGCTATTTTTGGGAGAACCCTTGTACAAATGTAGATCAAGAACCTGGTGCGAATCCGGATCTGGCGGCTTGGCATGCACCCTCGGGCCCTTGGGGGATTCGACGTTCTATTTTAAGTCGCCTAACCGCCGATGCTAAAGATACTAACGCAGCTGCAGCAGTGCGGGGGGTGAGGAAGAAAAATGAAAACACACACATTTCGGACCAAGAATAGGATCATTGCAGTCTATTGGATTGGTGAGTAAGTAATTTGCATACCTACCTCATTACCTACAATCTATATCTGTATGTAAGTAGGCAGGGTGTTTCGAGAAGATGCGCGTAGGGATGACGTCGACTGATCCAAGCGAGCGCAGTGCAAAATACTTCAAGTGCCTTCGATTAATTGAGTCCAAGCCGTGGGTGATGAATATGATGATGCATCCATGCCCGCGAGTCAGGGAGTCAAGGACGGGGAAAGATGGGGTAGGTCATTAAGCTGAGGCTGATTCATCAGCCCTAAAGGTCTAGAGTCCAGACGATGGCTGGGCTGAAACCGTCAAAAAACGTATGCCCATTATCTACAGAGTACAGATGAAATCTAAAATAAAAATAAAAATAAAAACGTGATGAACGACCACATCCCAAGACCCACCACCCCTGCACCTGCCTGCCCCTGCACTTGCACTTGCACCCTGCGTGCAGCCAGCAGCAAGGGGGGAGAGAGAGGTGAGGGAGGGAAATGTCCCGGCAGTCAGCAGTTCTCGGTTCTCAGTCCTCTCATCCATCACACCGTCCTCGGCCTGCATACTCATCCCAGGCAAGTATACCGTAAATAATCTGAAACGTAGCGTCCATGGCCCACCCCGGCCCATCACTCGCATCATTCAGCATGGCATGGAAATCCACCCTATCAGAGTGGCTGTTCCGTTTCGACAAGGCCCAAGATAGAAAACTTGTAGAAGCCAACAGACCGTTCGCCCCGCGAACCACGCCGATCCCTTATTTGTTTCATCTTTCTGTGCCTCCTCGTCAGCAGTCCTACTTACTATTCTTGCCTAGCCGCTTACAACCTCACTTCAGTCTGCCGGGCTAGATGCATCTCCCGATCGGCCAATTTACTTGCTGCTTGTTTCGTGTTTCCAACTCTATCTTCTCTTCTCAGATACATCAATCATGGCACTTTCACTCCCTGCAACATCTCGAGCATCTATATCAGTCGTCGTTGCTCCCCAAGGGCCATCTCGAAACCAGAAGATCTCCTCTCTGAACCATCTCGCTTTATTCGTTTCTCTAATCCACCCTTTTGGCCTGGTGCCATTATCAAAATAGTATAATTCCGAATTACCCTGTACTGCCAGCCATTGCTATTGCCCATCCATTCGTAATCAGTCAGACGACTGGCTTCTCTGGCACCATGTCGCTGCTCAAGCAACGAATCTCCTCGCCCCTGGAGGCAGGTACTTCCATTCTCGACGCTCAGGGCATCCCTCCTCAGTTCACCGATGCTCTCGAGTACATCTCCAAGCGCCTGGCCCGCAAGGCCCTGCACGTCACTCTGATCGTCGTCCGCAAAGAGTACCAGGTTCCATCGTCCTGCGCAACCCCCACCTCGTCGTCGACCTCCAGCCCAACATCATTCGAGTTCAATATGCCCAGCTCGCCATCGCGCTTTGCATCGCCAGTAGCCGGCCTACGCCAGCTGGTCCGGCGTGGCACAAACAGCTCCCTGGCGTCTGTCTCATCTGCCATGTCCGTCGACTCGGGCTATGGCAGCACCGCCTCGTCCAGCTATTCACCCTCAACACCCCGGAGATGGCCAGCTACCCCCTGAAAGCCCGCCCCTGTGCACACCCATGACGCCCCACACGCCCTCCTCGGTTACGACAACATCAACTACGTCAAATGCCGCGACTGGCGGGTCCAACCACTTCGGTATCCGCCTCTTGCACGCTACGCCACTGTCCGCCAAGGACGAGAAGACGCTGCGCGCCACCTTCTACAAGGCGGAGCGCAAGTATCGCGCCGGGGCGAGTTGGCTGCCGCCCGCTACCACAGCCGCTGCGTGCGGGCTGAGCGGCGACCTGATCCGGCGTTCACTCCTGCAGAACGAGGTACTTTTCTCTGCTGAGGGCCTGACTCTCCTGGGCCTGGACCGTCTGTACACATTCAAGGCCGCTTTGTCAGCTTATGCCCGGACGACGCTGCCCGCTTCCTCACTGACCAAGCCGCTGCTGCTGCCCGCCGACCGCATGATGGAAGACGCTGTCGATGAGCTGCGGCGGCTCGTTTTGGCCAACGGTGGGCGCCCTCTCAGCCAAGGCCGACCTGCACCGCCGCTATGACTGGATTGGCGTCAGTGCCAGCGCCCTCAGCGACGTTGAGCGAATGTACCGGCGGGCGTACGGTGGCTGTGACCGGGTCGGCGCGTTCGAGGTCACGGCTGAGGATGCCAGTAGGGTGTTACTGGACCTCGCCCCTCCTTCCCCTCCTCCGCATACCTTATATCTTCCATCTGCCACTCAAGATGTACCCATTGTCAAGATCGGTACACCGCCGAGTCCGAAAGGGCCGGTACTCAAACTGCAGACCAAATTTGACGGGAACAAATCTGCGTTGGCGCACAGGCGCCTGAGTAATGTAAAGCAGCCCAGTATTATCCGGCCGGTCGCACACGCCAAAGGAGAGGAGTCGCCTAAGCCACGGAAACAGTCCCGACAAGAAGAACGGGACTTCGTGGACTTTGAGATCACGCTGGACGGTCTAGAAATCGCCAACAACTGCGCCGACGACGAAGACGGAGACGGTGATCTGACCGCGCGTCCTTTGACTACTGGGAGACCCTTCTGGAACAGCGCCGCGGCCGAGCCGTCATCATCGATTGACGAAATGATGATGATGGCATCACAGAAGCCTTTCAGCCCCATAGTGGCTGCAGATAATCATAGGATATCTCGACTCTCCGTATCATCAGCGTCGAGGCACGACGGGTCCATGACACCCAACGGGGTATGACGACATCTCACCCATTACACGAGGGGAATGGGGGTTCCTGTTCGCGGGCAATGGATGGAGTCAGCCTAGGCAAGGGGCTGTAGAGACTTGTTAAAGGAGATTCAGAAGCACTGCAATGATAGAGAAAAACAGACACGAGGAAGGCTTTGCGAAAGCTGCCATGTTTGTACGATGCATGAAACGATTAGACATGAGGCGTTTGGAGGCAGGGGACAGCCACGGGAAATGGGTATTTCTTGTCTTCTTCTACTTCTTGTATCATAACTTTCATCCGCCGCTCGATTGCGGCGGAGTAGATAGACACAGCTGGATATCCCAAGGACTTTTTGACTTCTATAGACATTATTCTTCATGGTTCTCGTCGCTTCTGCTTTCCGTGGACTTCGCCTTGCTATGCATTGTGCATAATGACATGCTGCTGCTGCTACTTCTTTACACCCTCTTGCTTAAGACAATGAATTTCCATAATCACTCACCATTCAAAGGCGAACCGAAGAGTATTGATGCTGATGGATGGCCACCTACCAGTTCCATTGGAGAATAGGACAATTCCCGCGTACACATTACTACCTCCAGCCGTATCGCGACCCGGCCTCGCGCTGGTTGCTCTTGCCCTTGGCGAAGCTCTCCTCGAGCGCGTCGCGCTGGTTGTGGACCTGGGTGACCAGCTGGCGCAGGCTGTGCTTGCCGGGCGCGATGGCGCGGACAGGGTTGAAGGTCTGCTGCTCGCCCGACGCGCGCAGCTCTTCGTTGTGCGCGTACTCCTTGTCCGTGTTGAAGTCGATGATGCGCGACGACGACGCCGCCGCCGACGAGGCGTCCGGCGCGCCGCTGCGCCCGAAGAGCTCGCGCCGCGCGGCTTTGGAGAGGTTCATGCCCGCGGCGAGGGTGTCGAGCGAGGCTGATGACGATGCTGTCGTCGTCGCCGCCGCCGCCGCCGCCGTGTCGGGATGGTACGAGGCGCCGTGTTGCGCGTCGTAGGCCGCGAACGCCGCGGCGGATTCCGTCTCGGCCGTCTCTTCGGTCGTGGCGAACATGGGTTCGTACGCGCCAGTGCTGACTGGTGTCGCGTCGGCGGGTTCGTCGTGCGCGACGGAGAATAGTGATATCTTCTTCTTTTTCTTGGGGGGCTCGGCTGATTCTGGCACGGGTTGAGATTCGGTCTGGGAGGGTGTTTCTGTGGCTAGGCTGGATTTCGCGGTCGTCGTCGTCGTCGTTTTCGCGACCATGCTACTGTTCTTCTTCTTCACGGGTTTCCTCGATACCGAGAGAGGTTTGAACATCATGGGCTTTCCAACCAATTTGACTTCGTCGGCCGGCTTCTGCCCGGCAGGTATGGTGGGTTGCGACTGTTGTTGTTGTGACGATGTCGATCCTCCTTCGCCATCCTCGTCGTTCTGGTCCGTGTCCCTGCTGAAGCCGGGCGCGGCGCCGGTCTTCAGGTTGACGCCAGGGCGGCGCGGTGCGCTCTTTGCAGCGCTGCTGGCGACGGAGGCCGCTTTGCCGGCGTTCTTGGGCGGTGGTAGGAACGAGGCGAAACCGCTAAACGCGCCGCCGCCGCCTCCTGTTTTGGCTCGCTTTACGGGCGGCTCATCGCCGTTTTCCGCTGTGGATTTTGATCCGTTCGATGTCGTCGCAGCGCCGGGCAGGCTGACTACGATCTTGCGTGGGTTGGAGCGATCGACTACTTTCTGTACGGGTTGCTTCGCGGTGGAGGCGGGTGGAGGAGTCGGTTTGGTCACTGTTTCGGAATCCGAATCGGAGTCTGAATAGTCGACTAAAGCCATACTGAATGTGCTACTTTTGCGACAAGAGAATGATGGGCCCGACGATGTCGATGGGCAGAAGAGATTGATGTATTCGTGAGGCTCCAAGCTCTTAAAGTTGGAGTGCATATGGTGTGGGGAAGGTGCCATGCGGTGATCCCTGGAGACACCACTAAAGGACGCTAAATGGGGGGCGGCACTCAGCCTATCTCAGCCTAGGGAGGTACTTAGTAGCGCTGTGAGTGCGGGACACTCGAGAATCGTCAATCGCTTCAAGATGCTGAAACTCCAGTCAGTTGTAAGAATCACCCCCCATAAGGCTGGTTCTCTTTAAAGGTTATACGAACAGTGCGACAGGCTCGTCACAGGCTACTCGGACGCCATTTCTAAGTAGTGCCTTCCTTCATTTCAATTCTTGCAGCTTGGTCTAGAAGGCGGTTGGGGCTTTGGGTTCGAGACCTTGAAACTCTTGGATGAACGAATCGCGCTGTCTGCCGAAACCACTCAAAACAACTCCTGCTGCAACGCGCACCACCGACTCTTTGCGGCTCTTTGACGTCGGAATCGGTCGATAACACTAATACCAAGATCGTCCTCGGCTAAAACCAAGTTATCACGACCTCTGTGGGTCTAGAATTGCTTTGCTAAAGTTGGGACCAGTCGGGGGGCTTGACACTTTTCCAACAACGGAAGCGACACCATCTTGCAGCTTCTTTTCACCCCGGGGACTCTTACTTGAGCTTTTTCAGCATGTCGCTTATCCAAATTGAAGAGTATGGCTTCCATTATGCCCGGAAAAGGCCAGTGTTGCTAATGATATTCCTGCTCTAGTTTGGTTTCCTACCAACTGCGAACCAGCTACCTCAGCGAGGTTGCTGACGGTGTTGGCGAACGACTCATTACCCTCAACGATGGGTTTCTAAATACCGCTCCTTTCAAAGCCGCCGGATGGCGCTCGAACCCTGCTCACATCAAGCGCACGCATTCTCCCGATATCCCAACCGCGATCGCGTCAGAGTACTTCCAAGCCGCCCCACGCGTCATAGGCCTTACTCTTGAAGATGAAGCCGAGGAGGGAGGCATGCTGACGGGAGTCGGCGGGGACACCCCTGGCCCCGGGGCCGCTACACGGCGGAGGAGGGAACGGCGGAGGGAGCAGATGGAGGAGGACGACAGCAGCGACCTGAGTGACGAGAGCGACGACGAGTCGGACCAGCGGGCCGCTCAGCAGATAAGGTTTGCGAAGATGCCCGTCCGGAACCGCTCTGGCTCCTCTCCGATACAGTCCTCCAACTTGAGGCAAGCCACTACTATGTCTTCCCCAAGAGCTGCCCCGGGCGCCCGGCGAGGGTCTCAGTCGGCGCTGGAGACGGTCAAGGAGAGGCACAGGCGGGACACCGTGACGAGTAGCGAGGTATCGTCAGACACCGAGTTCGACGCGTCCGGCTTTCATAAGCAGAGGGAAGCATCAAGAGCTGCCGCTCGAGCTGTTAAGCTACAAGCCAAGATCTCGGCAGACCCCATTCAGCCCGCCAGGAGAGTCGAAAGCGATCTTCTCGCCGAGGAGGAAGATTCGGACATGTCTGATGGGTCATCTGCTTTCGCCGAGAGCGTTGATTCAGCCTCTATTCTTGCCGATGTAGAGGATCCCGTGGTGAATACGTCCCCTGGACAGCAGGTGGTGGGCACCCCACCAAAGCAGCTCATGCGCCAATCGACCGTACGAAAGCCCCCTACCCAGCCGACATCTGAGTCGTTGCAAGCTCTTCCGCCCCCTCGCCCACTGAGTATCATCAGGCCATTGAGCATGATCAACCGCGGAGTCTGCTTTCCGATGCCTTCAAGGCGAAGAAAACAAAGCCCGCCATGCCCTTCGAGAAGTTTGCTACTTTATCCGGCCAAGGCGATCCGGATCCGTTCCATCTGCGCATCTACGTTCCATCCTGCAAGACACCCTCGAAGCCTTTCGAAGTACTCATCCGCAAAAACATACTGGAGGAGGATGGTTCGTTTAGGCCCGTGACAGTAGCCGAGTTGATAGGTCTTAGTCTCTGGAGGTATCACGAAGAGAAACTAGAGACCCCCCATTCCAAGCGACAAGATGAGTGTCAATTGGTGGACGTTACGTATGGTGGATGGAGATGAGGTCGATGATGACTTCCCTCCCTCTTAAAGAAAGAAGCTTCTCAATGCATTTACTACGGCAAACAACCGAGCAGGCAGGTCTGGTCTCAACTCCAAAGTCCACGACGATTTCGGGCTGGTGCTGGCATCAGAAGAGGAGTTTGAAGAGAATCAGGCGATGACGCCACAATACGACCAGCAGGAAACAGCTGAAGAGGCTGAGGAGGAAGAGCCCAACCCCAAAAGCACCACCCCTCAGGTTCAGGTTGAGGAGCTTGTGCCAGCTATGCCTCGGCCTAACCCAATCATCAATACGACTTACCGGCATGACTCGGCAGATAAGCCAACACCGCCTACGCTGACGGTCACTCCTACTGTCAGGGCGAGAAGAGATTCTTACGGATACACATATTCTCCTCGGATGCGGCGCCTGGCCAGATGCTTACGCTAGAAGTGACGACGGAAAGATATCTAGCTGAAGTTCTAGACGAGGTTTGTCTGAAGAGACGTCTCGACAAGAACACGCACGTTTTGAAACTGCCTGGCTCGGGTGCTGTGGTTATGCTGGACCGCACGGTCTCGTCCATCGGGAATGTGATAGATTTGGAGCTACACCGGCGGCGGTTTGCTACGGATGGTCTCACCCTTACCGGGTCCCCTAGTGGCTCTTCTCCCAAGGTCCATGTGTGGGACAACGCCATCGCACCGCAGAAGAAAAAGAAGGACAAGGTTGCGATACCTCACCCTCTGGCACAGGAGAGCATGATGCTCGACGAGGCTGGCAGTGGTACGGTCAATTACAAGAAATACATTGTCTGGCGAAAGCAGGCCATGCGATTCGTCGGTCTCAACGAGCGCATATTGCGGATTGATGGGGAATATGTCACCATCCAGCCTTCTTCTGGGGGCAAGGTGACCCGAGAAGGTGGCAAAACCACCACGGTGCATTTCAGCAACGTCGTTGGATGCAGTGTGTCGCGCAGGCACCCGATGAACTTCAAGGTGAGCCGAAATTGCCGAATTCTCTGTCTGTACTTTGAGCGCCGGCTAACCCTATGTCTGTTTTTCTCTTTTCCCTTCACAGTTACTCGTGTTCAAAGAAGACGTGAGCAAGCGGTATGATTTCGAGGCGAAAAGCGCCGACGAAGCGGCGGAAATTGTTCGCGAGCTGAAAAGGGGCGTAGCTCCTTACAACAAAGATATTTAGAGAAGCCGAGCCCGCGGGGCGTACGAAGCAAGCTGGGAAAATCTACCTTGTACATCGAGTACCTAGTGTGTTTCAATACGCAGTTTGCGGGCGTCCCACGGATGAGGTTTGGTGGATCGAGGCTACGCACAGCTTGCGGTAGTAGATTCAGATGACACACGTACAAGCCAGATACATTGCTTGCGATCTGGACGAATGTGATAGGTCAAGGGAGGGACGTCGATGGGCACGGATAGGCATATCATAGCGTCCATGAATAGAAACAATGCAACTCAGAGTCACTCTAGAAATTACGCAATACAAGTTTGCAGGTGAATCAAGTCCAGCAGGGCCAGAACTCCTCTATTTGGCCTGGTCGTCATGTATCCGGCCGGGTCTATGCAGCAACCCAAGATTAGAAGGGCAGACAATAGATCATTAGTTTACCAATGGGACGGTCATTTCCAGCATTTGGCCAAAGGCGACCTCAGGTAGGCAGTGGATGGTCTATGTATTCAGCCATAGGGAAGAAGAAGAAGAATGCCTAGGCTGCTAGTCCCTTCACAAGATGATTACGAGCCCAACTAGGCCAGAGAATGAAACAAAACGTCGTTACACGCGAGGAGCAAGCCACTGAGTTGGAATTACGTCGATGACATGTGCTACGTATGCGGTACAAAGTAGTGAATACATTGATTGTAGCAAACGGGAGGGAGACACGGGTGGTTGCAGGAGGCGAGGAAGCCTTGGGCTACATGGATGGGGGGCGGGGGCACGGCAGTGAAGCGTTGGTGATATCACGTCCATTTCCCTTTGGGAAAGGCTGGTGAAGGACGCGTGAGCGAGAGATGTGGTGTATTCAATCGCTTTTAGTAGAGAATATAAAAAGATATCACCCTAGGTAGGCAGTTACCTTACCTCGCCATCAGGGTTGACTGGTTGACATCAAGTACATCGGAACAATACAAGCAAGTACTTGAATAATCCAAACCTGGAGGGAGTCACTGTTCATGTTTGATCTGGCGGTTACCCAATCTGATTAATCTATTCGTTGCCCGATTCCAATTTTTTGATTAAGTCCAGCTCTGGGCCGTCGCTTCCCTACATCCCAATTTCCAGAAAGTAGGTGAATACAAACGCTGAAGCATTTAATCATCACCTGCCGTCAACACACCCACAACACACCACCACCAACCCTTCTGAACCCTCCTACCTACTTACCCAAACCAAACAAACATTGTTTTTCCTTTCCTACTTCTCCTCACACCAAAGGAAAACAAAAACATCTCACCCGCTCACTCCTACTTCTACAAAGACCAACAACTTCTTTTCGTTCTCGACAGTTACCTCTGCTGTCTCTACTTCCCTAGGACCTAGGACTGCATCCCTAACCTTCGACAACATCCCACAAAGCGATATCGCAACAATTCATTCCTACTACATCGTCTTCAAGATGCAGTTCTTCAAGGTCACCGTCATCGCCTGCGTGGCTGCTCTCGGCATGGTGAGTTTATCTCTATCAACATATTATTTGCACACAAACCCCGCTCCAGCGTTCCAAAGGGGGTAGCGACTTTGCTCTTTGCGCCTCAGTATCGCGTCGCGTTTATTTTCTTCGTGTTTCCCTTTCGTCTACTCAAACCATCATCACCACTTTCTGTAAGGTTGGCAGTTACTGACCACCAAAATCACCACAGGCCGTCTCCGAGGATTGCGGCTGCAGTGTTACTGTCACTGAGACTGTCACTGGCACGCCCCCCGGCCCCTATGGTCAGTCCAGCAGCTCCGCTGTCGCTACGACCACCGTCACCCCGGCTACGGCTTCTCCTACCCCTGCGGCCAGCTCTTCGACTGGCGCCGCTGGTACCACCACCACGGTCCCTGCCGGCGCTTCCACCCCACTACCCCCGAGACTGGCGCCACTGGAACACCCACGGGCACTCCTGCTACTGGTACGGGCACTGCCGCTACCGCTACCAGTGGCACTGGTGAGACCGGTACTGGTACCGCTACCACGGACCAGCCCACCACTCCGGCCCCGTCCGACACCTCGGCCCCTCCCTCTTCTGCCGCCGCTGCCCACCCCACTGGCGTCATGGGTATCGCTGCTGCTCTCGGTGGTGCCGTCCTCTTCGCCAACAACTTCTGAACAGGGGAATGATTTGGTACGACATATCTCGTCTTTCACCTGGTTGTCACGGCATTGTGGATATCAAGATAAGGGTGCGAGGAGCTGCCTAATGCATTGATTTCTCTGGTTACATGGCTCTGACACTGGAGAAACAGCCATGAAGAGAAGGTATTGGGAATCCGGAATGGCGTTGTTGCCATGAGGTTGTCACATCACAAATGACGCCATGGTAAATATTGCGTGGCCGGTATGGATCATCTTGGACTTGAGAGTTTCTTATAGGACGGAAACAGGTCTCAGGTAGTAGCCCTAATAATGCATCACTCCTCACTTGGGATTGTCTAATTTGTACACTACTCATAATATCTCTTCGCTGTCTGGCACTCATGTGTCTGAGGATAATTATGTAGCTCCTTCGTGTCTTGTTAGAATTGATTCGACGTAGTGTTGCACAGCACCACCAATCCCAAGACCATTGGTCTTAGTTTCCTTACCCATCGCCTCCCTGCAACAACGTAGCTGGTAACATCACAAGGTAAACGTGTGTAAAATACTCAATCTCTTCTCCCTTCATTCGTCATTATAATAATCGCGTTATAGTTTAGCCTTAGCCTTCGTCTTTACCGGCGCCGCACTGTTGATGCGCGTCCCCTCGTCGTCCTGCTCCTCCACCGTCAGATCCGGCAGCCGCTTTGGCATGATGCGCCGGGGCGACGCGCCCGGCACCAAGGCGTACTGGGAGAAATCAGTCACGCTGCCGCCGAGGTCGGAGCGCAGAAAATCCTCGTCGAGGGCTAGCAAGCCGTTGACCGAGGCCGCAGGCGCGCGAAGGACGGCCAGCACGGCGTCGCTGAAGACGGTGGGCTTGCGCAAGTCCCGCGCCGTGGCGGGGTCGGTCTGCTGCAATTTTTGTGTCGCGGCGGACTCGATGGCCTGTTTTTTTTTTTGTTTTTTTTAGTAGTCAGTTGAGTTTCTAGTCAAAGGTATGTATACTATTTCATGTATATCCTATCATATACAACGGGCAAACAAGAGATGGAGACGGACAGAAATACGGGACTTACGACGGCCGCAGAAACTGGTGATAGACATGTTCTTCAGTTCCTGGCGTTCGAAGTCCATGGCGAGACCTTTGGTCAGGACGCTCATGCCTACTTTGCCCTGCAGGTTGCCTTATATTAGTTTACGATAGTAGTGAAAGCTCTCTCTCTCTTTCTGACGTGGCGTAGGGGATACTTACTATGGCATACCCCGTCTTACCCCCGAAAGAAGCGGCTATAGATGGGCGGGCTAACCACTATAATGCGTCCTCCTCCGGCTCCCTCCGCCGTTTTCTTGAGGTGCGGCAGCGCAGCCTGGACGGCGCCGTACAGGCCCTCGACGTTGACCTGCTGCAGGAGCCGGAACCGCTTCACGGGCGTGTCCTCGACCGACGCCCACCACACGGCGCCCGCATTGTAGACAAGCGCGTCGAGGCGGCCGCCGTACGCGCCGGCGGCCCGGGCCACCAGCGCCTCGACCGAGGCGAAGTCGCGCACGTCGACGGGCACGGCCGTGGCTTGGCCGCCGGCCTCGCGGATTTCTCTCGCCACGGTCGTGATGGTGGATTCGGATGAGTTGGGGTCCGGGGGGAAGGGGAGGAGGAGACGGCAGTGTTGCTTCTGCCTGTTGTGGACTTTGCTGCCACGACAACTAAGATGCCATATGGACGGTATCAGTCGTCGAAGGTTCTGTTTCTTGGGATCTTTATAATGATTGGGAGGAGGAAGCTTGAAGAAAGTCTGGGGCGGCCTGCTTACCAGCATAGCCGTTCTTGGCTAGGTCGATGGCGATCTGCCGGCCAATACCTCTCGAGGCTCCCTACGACACGAGCTTGGGGTCAGCAGAGTTGATTGTGTTACTTTTCCAACATGACGAAAGCGTCAGTTTCACGCATGATTCTCTGCTGCTGCTCATCACAGGAAATCGCCCATTTCCTCCATCACGTGCAGTACTTACAACCACAAGTGCCACCTTCTGCGTGCCCATTGTATCGCTTTTATTGATAGATTTCCTTACGGTTACTTGACGGGAGAATGAAGAACGGAAGACACGAGAAGATCAGTTAATACATCTAACTGTGCCGTGTTGCTCGGCCGTGTGTTGTCCGTTCTGCCGTGTGATCAGTAATCCAATGTCAAGATGACGCTCGGAGGCTGTCCGAGTAAAGTGGGAACGAGCCGAGGGCAGATGCAACCTTATGGCCGGCCGGCCAGTAGTCAGTCACTCCAAACTCGCACAGTATTCTTCGACTGCCTGCAAATGAAATATATTGAGGATCTTTACACAACGGTGGGTGCAGTATTGAGATGGCTTAGTTATTCGATATCACAAAGATACATGCATTTCGGGTTGTGGCTTGAAATTCGTTTCATTATTAAAGGAGGCGCATTGATCAGCACCCTGAGTGCATTGCGTTAGCGACACAGCCCTCGGTCGCCTGTTCAAATTCCACCGAGCAGGATGCAGTCCTGGTCTTGACAAATTGCAAGACAATTTGAAACAAGCCCTTAATGAGACATGCTTTCCCTTTGCCTAGATGGCATCTAATTGCAAACTTTTGGAACCAGCCCCCAACTATATAATTTTGATGCCCTTGTAAAATTAGTCCTTGAGAAGCTTGACCAGCTCAGCAACGATGGCGTCACCCGTCTCCTTGGTACCGGCCGAGCCGCCAAGGTCCTTTGTCCGGATACCGCCATCCACCACATTCTTGACGGCTTGCTCGATGGCAGAAGCCTCCTGAGGCAAGCCAAGCGAGTATCGGCACATCATGGCAATGGACAAGATGGTGCCGATGGGGGTCACAATACCTTGACCCGAGATATCGGGGGCAGAGCCTGGAGGCATCACATGGTTAGTTGACTAGACATAAATGGGGTGGAAGTATAGCAAGGGACATGGGACAAAGGTGATCAGGGGTTGGCAGTTAAAAAATAACGTAGGTCAAACTTACCATGGATCGGCTCGTAGATGCCGTTGCACCGGCTCTTGCCATTGGGGATGCCGCTCAGACTGGCACTGGGCGACAGGCCGATGCTGCCGGGGATGGCACTCGCCTCGTCGCTGATGATGTCGCCAAACAGGTTGCTGGTGACGACGATGCCGTTGAGCGAGCGGGGGTTCTTGACCATGAGCAGGGCGGCGCTGTCGATGAGCTGGTGGTTGACGGTGAGCTGGGGGAACTCCTTGGCCATGACGTCTGTGACCGTCTTGCGCCAGAGGCGGCTGGTGGCCATGACGTTGGCCTTGTCGAGGGACCAGACGGGGGCCGGGGGGTCGCGGGCGAGGGCGAGGGTGGGCGGCGAGGCGGGTCACGCGCTCGACCTCGGCGCGCGAGTAGGGCTCCGTGTCCATGGCCTTGCCGTCGCCGTCGTCCTCCTTGCGGTCGCCAAAGTAGATGCCGCCCGTCAGCTCGCGCACAATGGTGAAGTCGGTGCCGCGGCAGACGTCGGCCTTGAGGGGCGAGTAGTCCACCAGCGCGTCCGACGCGAAGCTGCACGGCCGCAGGTTGCCGTACGTGCCCATCTCCTTGCGCAGGCGCAGGAGACTCTGCTCCGGCCGTACGGTGCCCGTGCCCCATTTGGGCCCGCCGATGGCGCCCAGCAGGACGGCATCCGCATTCTTGGCCGCCGTGAGAGCCTCGTCGGTCAGGGGCGAGCCGGTGGCGTCAATGGAGCACTGGAGGGTCGGTTAGCCTCGGAAAGAACCGGCAGCAAAGGGTGGAGGGGTTATTGGCATGGAGGGGTTCATAAAGAGAAGGAAATACGTACACCACCCAGCAAGATGATCTTGTAAGTTGAACTTGCCAGCTGATGGGCTATGGGACTCGAGAGCCTTGAGGACCTGCGGCGAAGGAGCATATTAGAACTTGGCCTATGCATTGTATCAGGTTTGCTTGGGGTTTGTTACCTTGACAGCCTCGGCTACGACCTGGTGTTTGTTTGCTGTGTTAGTATGACCCGACCCGTGAAAATACGGCAGCAACTTTCTCTCTCACCTCTGGACCACAGTGGTCACCACCGAAGACTACAATGTTGTGTGTCGCCATAATTTGGAATTGATACCTTCAGAAGCCTCTGAGACAAATTGAATGGGAAGTGCAGAGAACAATTGAATATTGGTTTGAAGTAGGAGCAGTAGCTTGAAGCTTCCTTGTCAAAGTTAAGCCGGAGCTGCTACCGAACTTCGGAGCACAAAATGTGCCCCACGATCGGTTTTGGGATGCGAATTGACCCCACGTTGCCGACTATCGGATATTCAAAATGTGTGCTTGAAGCAAGTACCTGTCATTGACTGAGCTTATGATTCAATTCATGTTTATGGTCAGGGCTTCTTGTTGCGGTGACTAGGACTGCTTGTTTCCTCTTCGTATTGCTGCTATTGCGGGGATATATCGTCATCCTTTATGCTCGCCCATGAAACAGCAGCAGCCGAACCATGGAGTAACGAAGCTCGTGTCCATCTGTCGTTTCAAGCCTCCCGAGAAGTCAAGAAGAACGTCTTGTCTTGCCTGCATCGATATATAACCTTGCTAGTCATGCGTTCACACAAGAGGAAACCTTTTCTACGACACTCCCCCTGACCATGTAAGTAAGTTGCATAGTGGGAAATCTTCGTCACAAGAGCTGCTTAGAAGCGTTCGATACAATCCAAAATGCTTCGTATTTCATTTCTCATTGACATGTATCATTATCAGTTAGCAGATTAGGTAGATGGGGTATCATATGTTGGTCGCGTGCCCTCTGGTCCAGTAGTTGCCCATCCAAATAACAAACCCGGGCTGTGTAAATGCGTCTACAGGCAGATACCTATGCTGAAAATCAGACTTCGTGGCAGTTTCCCTCGTCGTGAGCTTCGTCAGGCCGTGATGCTCCGGTCAGCGTCAGTGTCATCATCTAAACGACCTGAGTGACTTGTGAGCCAGTGGCGACGTGAGCGCGACCCGCCCCGGCCCTCCAGTGCCTCGATTGCCCGTCTCGCGTGCACGAGCAACTCCTCGAGCATTAGGCGTGTTGGCACAGAACCCGCAGATATAGACGCTAGGCATTGTTCTGCGGGATATGTTGATGCACTTCCCGTGAAGCCACAGGTCGCAAGACTCGCTGCATTTTGTTAGCCTTGCTGGTCACAGACGAAGCGGTTGATCATTGGGAAGGAATTCCTGACGTACCATTGAACCATGAAGCCGTCACTGTTGGGCAGGCTTTCGGTACTTTTGCAGAGGCATCGGACTGTGCGACCACGGCTGGACGACGGCATAGGCAGGCTTACCTCACTGAGTGAAGCTCGAGAAAACGAGGAAGAGGCACTATGAGATACACTCGACGACACACGTTGGCCCTTCTTCATCGAGGCACGCTTTTGCCGTGTTTCGAGGACTTTGCGGAGTTCACTGGCAGCGTCCCCTTGACGGCCTTCGGGCTCATTCAGCACCGTCTCTGCCTCGCTTTCTCCATCGTTCTGGGGTAGGGCTGGCTCGTTATTGTATATCCCGAGGCTGCTGGTGCTCCTTTCGCTGACGCTTCGCTGAGATGAGTGGAAAGGATGCACAGTCGATGGCTTCTTTGGGTCTGGAAGGGCAAACGAAGTGTTTCGACTCGGGATAATAATCGGTTCGTCGTCAGTTGAGGAATCGCTATCTTCAGACGATGCCCAGCTGTTGCTCCCGATCCTGGCAGGGTTATGCTGCTTCCTTTTGGCTCTGGGGGTCATGTCCTCCTCCTCATTGTCGTCACCGTCAACTATCACGGTCGTCTCGGCGCGAGCACGGCCGCGAGAATCTATAGTAAACTTTACCGAAGTCCTGGTTTTCGGGGCCGGACTTTCAGGATTGGGCATAGACTAGACAGTCTGTGGTGGTTCTTCAGCGGAGAGGTCCTCCCATTTGGCCGCGAGCTTCTTGACTCGGGGCCGGCCTCCGCTTGCGGCACCGGGCGAATGGCAGGCGCCAGAGCGGGGAGGGCAGCAGTTTTGCTGGCTGGTTTCTTTCCTCGGTTCTCACTAAAGCTTCGCAACAATCCAGGTCGGGCCCCTGATTTACCTGCTGGCCTTATAGCTCGCTTTCCTGCAGATGCTTCTTTTGTGCTTGCGGATCGTCTTATATGTGCTTGGGGTTGCAATGCCGTCGGAGACTGCAGGGGCTGCGGTGGCATTGGCGGCTGAAGCAACGGCATCTGGGACATCGGATCGAATGTAGCAGGCTCTATACTGGAAGGCGGCGGCCCGGAGAATAGGAGACCAGGATCCACGCCGCCATTGTGACCTGCAATGCTGAACGGGTCATCTGCTGTCCCGGTGAAGGAGGTACCAAGCATGTTGGCGTCCTGGTCGTTGGTGTTCTGGCTTTGCGCCGCAGGCTTTGGCGCCAGAGCCCGTTCTTTCTTTTGTAGTTGACCGTTTGTTTGGTTCTGGGTCTGGGTCTGGTCCTGCGTCTGGTCCTGCGTCTGGGTCTGCGGTGGAGCAATCCCAGCATCCTGGAACATCTCGTTTGCCCGGCCCCAATCGTCGGAATTCATAGGGGAATTCATAGGACGGTGCAGACTTGTTTGGAACATGTCGGCGCCGGAGGCCGAGAAGTCCAAGTCCATGGCACTCATGCTCGGATCCGCTTCCCAGAACAGGCGGGAGTCTGTGTAGAGAGGGGCCGTGGCTGGCGCGGACAACGGATAACCAAACATATCGGTCGGCGTGGTGGCGAAGTTAGGCATGTTGTTGTGGTGTGGTGTGCCGGCCACAAAGTCGTAGCCATATCCTTGGTCATTCTGCATCTTGTCCGTCTGCAGCTTCGGAGCAAGCCTTCTTCCCCCCTTCCGCCTGGACGGCGGCGGGGTAGCTGTCTGAAGCTGTGTTTCCTGCAAGGCCCCACCCAGCCGAACCTTCTTGTACGAAGGCTCTTGGGTATCGGATGACTGCTCGTTGTCTATGCGGCCGTGTCCGATTGCGGGGGCCCGGGGGAAGACTGAAGTCTCCTGGCGGGGTCGACCGGCGGTAAGGATAGGCTCGGGTTCGGAGAAAAGTGGTTGACATGGGAAGCTATTTCGACGGCGAGATCATCGGCAGAGAGCGGCCTCTTGTGGCCTGCAACTTGGTGGTAGGGAGTCGTGACGGAGAAGTCGATAAATGGAGCCTGTGCACCTCTTAGATTGCCAGGTGTTGCATTGAAGACGGAATAGTCTTCGGCCAATAGAGGGGTCCAATTCGATGACGACGAAACTTCGAAAGATGGCTGGCAGGTCTTGGGTGTTTCAAAGACCGAACTTGGGAAAATAACAGTCGGCGGCGTTTGTTTCGGACTGGGAGGTTGAGCGTTTGGATTACCAAAGCTGTGTGTCCAAAAGTGTGTGTTAGCACTAATAACTCGACTGGGACTGGGACTGAGAAAAGAGAGGCTGGAAACGGAGCCAGGAGTGTCTTGCCTGGGCCTGGAAGGGTCTCCACTCATAGCAAGACTGATCGGATGACTCAACACGCTGACAAGCTCATAGCACACAACGATTCAAGATAATTTGTTGGTTTCGCTCCCGTAAACAGTTGTCTCTCCAAGATTCGATTATGCCTTGTCGCAGATTGCAATGCCCCGAATTTGCGAAAGTGGTGGGTGCGGTGATGGTGTCTGTCTGATAAGCAGGCGGCAAGACAGTTGATAGACACAATAGTAGGGGTGGGAAAGACAGCTAAAGACAGGCGTAGTAAGACGTTTGGGGTATGTTGTATAAGTAGGATGGCAGTGGTCTGTCTTGCTGCTGCTGGTCGAAGATGGCGTCCAAGAAAGTCCAGAGAACAGCCACCGTTCTTTAAGATACGGGATTCTGCATTCGTACAAAGTCTGTTCAGCGCACGAAGGAGAGGAAGAGAGAGAATGAGAGAGAGTCTGAGGGCCGTCTGCCGGTCTCTGTATATGCTCAATCAAATTCGTGAAGCGCCCAAAAGATGAGCGACTGGTGGTGGGAGTTAATATTGATCAGATACACTGGAATGGAACTCAAACGTCAGTTAGCGGTTCCTGCCTTCATTGCATAGTACATACATACATGCCCATTCAGGAGGCGCAAATGCTAACCGGCTAATTCAGAAAAAAGGAAGAATCATCAGATCTCATTAGTCCTTAATGTAGTAGCTTGCTTCTCTTCCTTCTCGCTTTTCTTTTTGAACAAGAGCCGCTCCAAACAGACTTGTGTCGTCAGAAGGTCGACGCCCACCAGCTAATGGCTGTTAGTCGCGAGGAAAGACAAACGTTAACGTTGGACGGTTGCGAGTGCTAAGGATGTCTTCCGGTAGCTCTTCCTTTGGACCCGCCTATGCCTAGATAGATAGATCCCCACGAAAAAGGCTGGGGTTTGCAAAGCTGATCTGCTGCAGGGAAGGGATGAAATCAATATGGACAAGACGGTGCTTTGCTTTGCTTTGTTTTTCTCCTCTTCGCAGAGGAGGGGTAATCGTAGAATTAGGAATGTCTTGACATATACTTCCTTCGGGGAGCAGAAGAGAAGAGAAAGGGAATCAGTCAAGAGCTGCATAAGGCTGCGAGACAGACAGGCAGACTTTGTAGATAAACGGGAGATACAAGTCAAGCAAAGCTGGACAGGCGGCGCGTAGAGGTGAGATCAATGAACAATTAACCCATGCAATGCAATGCAATTCAGTGTTCACGGCAGCATTGAGAGGTAGGTAAAGATACAAGGAGGTACGTATCCGTATCTGGTATCTACCTACCTACATACATAACCGGCTTGATAATACTCCCCCCCGGCACGCAAGGGTACCCTATCGCCGAACCGGGCACGTGAGTCCTGCCGAGGGCCTACTTTTCAACGTTGTTGGCTTGCTTATAACGAAGTTGCTGTTAGCAACCAAAAAAGAAAACGTCTTTCTAGAGAATCCTTCGGCATCTTCAGGACCGTCTTTGGCCTATCATATAAGGCAAATCCGCCGGCACTGTGAACTGCGGACCTCGATGGTTGACTGGTATTTTGGCCGTTACGAGCCAGCAATGGGGAACGGCTCCATTCAACTACCAAGCGGATGGGTGGGTAGAAGCTACAAACTACGCTTACGTTCCGCTTACAGAGATGATATTCCGCCCGGTAAGAATCCGTTGCGGCCACTGGAAGAGGGGGATTTATCATGGCTGCAGCAGCAAATGAGAAGAGAGTCGATCAATCGACAGGCAACGGGCATTTGTGGTTCTTTCCACCGCGACATAATGTCCGACCTTGTCCACGCTAATTAGAGCTCTCGCCGGGTCTGCCAGTACATATTCGGCTCTGGATATATATCACAATGTAACAAGGAGAGAAAGAATGAGATCTCTCTCCTATCAAATATCATATGGTCTCAGACGGAAACCCAATGCAATGACTCAAATCGACATACGATGAGCCCCACTGATCCAGGAACAAGGTGGACAAGACGATGGCAGCTAATGTAAGGCCGACGCTCTAGTCTCTTCGGGTGTCCAGTGAGAGGTCGTGGTTGGGTAAAACACCGCACGCAATCCCGAGAATCCGGGAACGACTGACAACTGAGCGGATTAGAGGACTCTCTTCTGGCCTAGGCAGCTAATTGTCTTGGTCGCCGAAAGCACTGGCGTGCGGGCGACTGCGGAATAGTGCAGTATATTTACCTTTTCTAGGTTATTGTCGCCTATAGAACCAGTTGTAGAGTTTGGCATAGGCGAGTATACTGAAGACGTTTAATGGTACATACCTACCTACCCAAAGACATAGATGCCTTCGACAGGCAGCCCCTTTCACGAACAACCACGATGACGTTATGATGGGGAACTGCAATTCTACTGGACCAGGCTGTCTTGAATCTTGACGTTCTTTTCCAGCGAATCGGTGCTGCGTCAATCGCTAGTTGGCTGCACCATCCGATGGAGGCAATGCAGGAGCTGCAGGAGAGTTGTGTGGAGGAGGAAGTATTGATGGATTAATGGATTGTACCTACATGCCTCCTCCAGCTGCAGCGGCTACATAAAGCTGGAGCTGATCCCTCACTCGCCTGGGGCCGCTTTCGCGCCAGTCAAGGCTTGCATGCATGCGGCGGTTTTTTCTTTCTTTCTGCCTCAACAAGCGCTGGTCTGCTGCGAGCGAGTGGCTCTCGTCCGCTTCGTTGCGCTCAATCTTCTCCTGCAGACGAGGAACCACTTTCTGACGATGCATGTAGCAGGCAGTGCCTGCGTTGCGCAGGAACAGGAACTAGGACTACTACGACATCGACTACTAGGGAACTCGCGATCCTCTACTTACTTACGCAATACGACATGAGTCAATGGCAGCTAGGCGGCATATCGTAATCTCCAAGTTGACTAGAGTTGCACTCTTTAACTTTTGTCTTCGGCAATATGCTGCACGCACCATACGATAAACATGTATGTCTGATAACATGCATCGCCTCTCGATGCTGGCCACTGACTAGGCATACGAGGAAGTAAAGACGCCTTCGAGTGTCCACTAACCTTTGCTCTTGGGGTGCAGCTTTGGATACACGCCTCGAAGCTTCATCAGATCGTTTGCAATCAATCGCCGAATCTAAAGGTGCATGTAGGTACCTAGTCAGTCAGGCACATGGAAAACGTGTGCGAACCACGCTGAGCTGTTAAAGCTGCATACATGCGACATGCGATGCACTTACTGTCCCTAGTGCCGGCGGCTTCTCTGTGTCCTGTACCTCATCAAATGGCGACATTCAAATGTTGTGTTACAATACCGATGGAATTCCCAGGCAATGCTTATCCATCCGCCCCGTGGACGCAACGTCGTCGTCGCCCACAGAGGGATGGTGACGTCGCCTTGGAGGTGGTCGGTCACTCTGTGTATTTTCTTCTAGGGTACTCCGTACTCATGTCAGCCTGCAGCCGCCCCCTGCCGCGGCGTTCGCTTAGCCGTGTGTGGTCTTTGGTGCCTGACGGCTATTTGCATGCAATACAAGCGTATCCTGGGTCAATCTAATTTCGGATGTTCTCCCTGGTAGCCACCAGCTTGCATCTCCGTGCCTGGGCGCACGAGGTATATCAAATGGCTGCGCTGTCTTGGATCTTAAACTGACCGCCTTTGCTGGTTCACGTCCGTGGGCGTGCCAGAAGAAAGCAGCAGCAGCAGCTTCAGCTTGGGTTTGTTCGAACGGGCGACAGAAGGGTCATACATGGCGAGTACAAGAGGATTCCAAAAAGGGGGGTAAGAAGGACTAATTGAGAATGTGGTTGACGGATTGGATCGATTGGCTGTCGGATGTCGAATTTCCAATTGGTAAAGGTCATTGGCCACTGGAAGCCGAAGAAGCATGGATTGGATGCTACCGTAGATACTATTCTTCCCCTCACCCCCATTCGAGCTTGCCCATTGGTTAACCACTTGCAACGTTCCCAAATGGGTTCTATTAAACCTCCGCATTCTTCAGTTGCCGCTTGTTTCCGAGGGGAAGGATGGCCAGGTCTACTAGCAAACCCAGGAGATAAACGCTGGCGCCTGCCACGTTGTGCCATCAATTAGAGTAGACACGAAGAACAACGGTTTCCTGCTTATTAAAGCCCTTGATCTCGATTGTTTCGGCTTCTCGCGCGCAGACTACGAGATCGCCATGGCGTCCAAGTACATACGAAGCAAACCAAGCCACTCAGGACTACCAATCCCAAACCTCCATTAACCATCTCACTGAAGGGTGGCTGGCGGGCTGGCCAAGTATCTAGAACTCGCATGAATATAGGAAATTGCGTTGCCGTATAGGGATGTGCCCGTCTGACGTTGTCATTGTGAGAGCGGACTCTTCACATCTCGCCATCGAAGGCCACCATGGAATGACTATGATTTGAGAATTCGAATGGCATATGCTCTGTATGGCACGTCACCCATCACCATGCATTGCCATTAATGATTGGCCGTGCGATGCCCGATAGAGCCACCACATCAACTTCCACGGGCTTCGATTATCTTTCTAGAACTACACAAGCGTAAATCTAGTATGTATAATCGCAACGAAGTGAAACCTTTCGAAATCATTAAATTTGCTTTTTCATCCGTTGAGAGATATGGTATTAAGTGGGTTCAGTTAGCTGCCGAGTAAAAAGAACCGTCTTTTCGACCGGCTCTCTTCCATCCTCCGCTGTCGGCTCTCCATTGGTATGTTATATACCTACGCAGGAGGTTGCTTTCCATGTAGGTGAAAGCCATGTATTTTATTGTTTGGTGACATCACTTCCGTGAGCCAGAGCCTACAAGGAAGAAGACAGCATGGGCTAGCAGATCAACTGTACGTGCTTATGTTGTGCCCGAAAAGGGGTATGCATGACCACTGAAACTCTTTGCCACAGTTTCCATCGATCCTAGCGCATCGAAGTGATCCCAAATACGCTTGGGAACCATCTGTTTCTTGGTTCCATCTCCTAGTCATACAAGTATTGACTGGTGGGTGTATCAAGAGGATCAAATGAAAAGAGAAATTGACTGGCTAAATTATTATAAAATCTAAGAAACTACACTCTAATACCTAGTACACACAGTCGTCGTGCCGTGCCCCGACCTGTCGGATTCTGACTCGGACGAGGCCTTCTTATCGTCGTCCTTGGTCATGTCTATACTACTGAACCCGGCCGACGTCGGCGTTGACGCCGAGGCGAACGACACATTCCCATGGCCATCTGTCTGCTTGCCGTCGCTGTCGCCGATGTGCTCCGTCTTCACGTAGACCTCGTGCTGCTGGTAGATCTTGAGCGGGATGGGCAGGTCGAGGCCGTCGTCGTGGAAGATCTGCTCTTGGCTCTCGGAGCGCGTGATGCGGCGCTCGGTGCTCGAGATATGGCTGCGGCCGTTGCCGTACCCCGACCGGGCGAACCGGGAGTTCGCGGCCTCGCTCGTGCGCGCGCCCGACGATTTGCCGTGGAAGGAGCGGAGGTTGAAGACGCGGCGGCACAGGGTCCAGGTCGAAGGCAGGTTGGTGACGATGATGGCGGTTGATGATTCGCGGATGTACCAGAACGTCCACTCGGAGCCAAAGGGCTGGTTGAAACTGTAGTACTTATTCAGGACTGCGGCAAGAATCTGTTGGTCACAATATTATCAGCATCTACGCACAGAGCACCCCTAGGTGGGTCAACGAATGTTGATGCCTGGTTACTCACTGTGAATGTCCCCAAAGCGAAGACGCCGCAGAGGATCGCCTTCTTCTTGATAGGTAGCTGGGCTTGTACCAAAATAGGCATGGGGATCATAATAATCATGAGATCCGACGATATGTTGAGGACCGCATTGGTGATCAAGTGGTTGGTGGCAGCCGAACATTGGATATTATCCGGGGGTACGGCCCAGTACTGGTTGAATGGACGACACCAGACTCCGAAATAAAGGATCTCCATCACAACGAAGCCTAAGGCAGCATATGCGGCAGCAATCTTGACGGCAATATTCTGCTTCAAACTCATCCTGTTTGAACACTCTGTTAGAAAGAGCACCTAATGGTGTTAAGGGCAGGGGGAGTACTAACGTGAGACGGCTGTACATGATTAAGAGGCATGCTTTCATTAACCATACGGTCACGATCTGCATCTGCTCCACGACGAGAACCCTTCATAGTTAAAGTCAGTATCAACGCAGAATAAAAGGGAAAAGATGCAATGGAACATCATGGGCGAAAGGGACAGTCGTACATTTTTGATCCATATTCTTTCTCGGCAATGCTTGCAGGCGTGAGAGGCGCAGTGTCATTCGGATCGATGAGGTTACTGCTGGTGTTCGCAACGATATTGATGGCGGCTATAAGTATAGTATCCGTCACCTGGTGATGCATCAGTACAAGGCGAACCATCTCCCACGTATATACGCGGCCAGCCCGGCTGAGCATAGGAGACTCCTTACCATAGATAGAAGCATGAGGCCATCGTCAACCTGGAGCTTTTTGAACGAGCCGTGAAGATCCCTCCTCGAAACACTTCCAATCCCGAAGGTCAGCAATCGTTTTTTCTTTATGAAAGGGCCATCCCCACGCAAGTGCAAAGAATATAAAATAATTAACGTACATTCGAATGATGACAATTAGCCAGGTAATGGCATACCAGGTCCATGATTCAGCCGTGAGTGCAGTCAACATGTTTGGTGGTAAGTGGCCGGGTGCCGGTGCTGGTGCCTGTACAAGTTCCTGTTCCCTGGCCGTGCCTAGTAGCCAACCCGAGCGTGGCTGAAGGGTTGCAATCGGTGGACGGAGATCATCAGATGTTCACAACAAGTTGGATTTGTGTTTGTCTCTAAGGTTCGGGGAGGGGACGGAGCCGATATGTATAGAGTAGGGCCTCCCAGATCGGCGGTAGCGGAATGGGTAGGGTGATATGTAGATAAGCTTGTGGGCTGATGGAGGGGGCCTGGAAACGATAAGGAAGCCAGGATCTAGGCCTAACATCGAATACTACAGGTCTGATGCAGTTTACAAGAGCCAAGTAGTACCGGGCTCGCTACCTTCACAAAGGATATATTCCCGGGTCAAGGCATGGTGCCTGAGGGTTTGTCCCGAACGGGATAACCCTCGCCCGATGTTTATCTTCCGGCTTGACGATGCTCTCTAACTGGCCGATGAAGCTGGCTGACAAGAGAAACCGTCCCTCTTAGCCAACCTATTACTATGGCCGGAATACATAGACAACAGGGAGCGCTCCACCTTGGCAGCAACTAAAGTAGTAGCTAACGACAGCGAGGCTAGCATGATTTGAGCTGAGGTCTGCTTCTCGGATCAGAGACCGGTATGGGAGAAGCGTGGACATTTTGAGGGAGATAGTTCGGAGCTTCACATATTGGAAAAGAAGAGGTCCACCAGAAAGCCAGTTTGATCGTCAGGGGGGTTCGACTTTGGAGTAGGTAGTTGTGGTAGTGGCATTGTTGGAACCTGGGAGCTGGCAATTTTCTCCCCCAAAATAGAGTTTACTGGGGTTCCGAAATGTTGCAAGCAGTCCGAGCGGATTGCACCCCCAGATTTCAGCCTGAACCTGCACCTGCACCTGCTTCGGCATTTCTATACCTTCTTGTCTTCCCATCTTCATGCGAGTGTGCCATGTAAGGGTCTGTAACCGACAGAGGCAGGGCAGGTGGTCGCATGTGAGTCTCAGGTGCTGCATTGCAACTCTCTAGATGGGTGTTTTTCGATTGCGTCAATAGCTCCTGGCCGATTGTATGTAATCGACACGTCAAGTACATACTTACTTACTGTATGCCGTTTCTGGACGCCGATGAATGGAGCACTTGAGGATCCGCGCTGTCAGCTCCGAGATGATCCCGTGGCAGAAGAGGTAGCGCCTGCGAAAACTGGGCCACTAACGTTGGTCGGCGGAGAACACTACTCGCTTGTTTTCATATTGCTCAACAGCTCAGTAGTAGGCCTGTTTCACTGGCTGAGAAGCCTTCGCTGCACCCATTCAAGTTAAGATGAAGACTTCACAGAACAGCTGAGAGCCCAGCGCCCAGGCGCCGCCGTTGCTGGGAGTAAGACAAAATGGGAAAGTCCAACAGCAGCCCGAGGGCGGCATTCGCATACCTTGGTCGTGAAGAATGCGCGGTAAGAAGCACACGAGACATCTGGGATTGAACTTCTTCTCGTCCTGGGATGGAAGTTTAGTGGTACTGTAATCATGACGCCAACTTTCGTCTCTGGATCTCAACCCACGAAAATCGAGGAAAAGGCCGACCCAGACCCCATTGTCGTCGCGCCCCAGCGCTCGTGTCAGTAGAGGACACACGCCACACGTCCTCGCTGCTCGTCCCATGCTACATACCTTCTGGCCCAGAGTAGCTCCAGTCCGGTCCCGATGCTCAGCCCTCTCTTGTGCTCTCCGGGCTGCTCTGGGGTTGGGGTCTGGACTGACCAAGGGTGGACCTCGACCCATGGGGACTAGAGGTGCCCGAGTCAATGGGAGTCCCCACCACTTGCTGTCCGGCGAGACGGTAACGAGTAACCGGGCATCATGACGAAAATAAAAGACCAGTAGGCTATCCGATCGATAGTCACGGGCAGGACAAGGTGATATCACTAGCCCACATGACGGTCCGAATACACGACTTCATACAGATGAGGGACACCTGGGCCCCTTCATCGTGACCCTCAGTTGCCCACACAATATCTTGGGTCAGACGGGGCACGCCTGGAGTAGCCAACATGAGCCCACTCACAGATGCGATGGCCTTTACCGTTCCTCATGGCAACATTTGCCTGTCGCTGGACGACTGGCGCAACGATAATCATCTACTGTCCGCGGCAGCCAAAAGGACTCGTGCTATCTGACATCTTTTGGGGTCTTCAAGGCGGGCCATACTACGAAGCCGCGGTCAGCCACCATGCAAATGCCCCCAGAAGAGCGATCTCGGAATCACATTGTTGCGACGGCCACACAGCCAGCAGTGTCAAATATCTTCTACGCCAAGCCGGGAAAAGGTCGCTATGGTTTCCTGATATATCCTAGCTATCATTGATGGCCGGGCATGCACCCGATGGGCTATCTATGGTTATCGATCCTAGTGCGGACTAAGCCAGGGCTAGACAGCCGAGCATTCCCTCGACGAGATGGCGCAATAGTACTAGAGCTGTTCTCCCAAGCACTCTCCCTGGCACGTAGGCTTCTCGAACTATTGTAAGGCTTATCAGGATCGGATGATGATGGCTCGATTCTTCTATCTTACGCCAGCCACAGAAGCAATAGTCTTCTTGGATTCCTGTAATCTCTAGACGCGGTTGTATCAAGCTTGGATATACATGTAACGGTCTGTTCCAATCAACTTCACAAGGCCAGCATCTGCTCAGGTCTCGCTGGGTGACGAATTGCTTCCTGGGGTTTCCTTTGCTGCACATATCATCCGGCACAAAGTCGAGTTGAACTCCGGATTGTTGTCGGGTGAGGAGGGAACAAGTGCCCTTGATATGAAGGAAAGCCTCTGATTACGATTTTGCGTAACTTACCACTGAAGGAGACATGACACTGCTTGAGCCCAACCCCTATATCCATCATCTCTGGTCCCTCGTTTTGGATCACTTGCAGCCGGGGGTCTGAGGCATGCTATGCCCCATCCTCCTATGACGAACAGCTACATGACGACATCTGGAAATTGCACATAGGATTGGCTCAGACGTTCCTGGCTTACCAAGACAGCAACTCCAAGAAACGTCCAAGCGTACTACTGGTACAAGCCGGCCAGCTAATTGTTAATAGCGTAGGGGGGAGCTCAACCCAGGACTATGGACAGGCCCGGCGAAAACCTCCGCGGTAACCAGAAAAGGAATTGAGGGCCGGCACCATTGCCGCCAGTCGGCAGTGGCATTTCGATGCCGAGCAGAAGATAAGGATGAGCCTAGCACTCCCTTGGTATCACCGCTCGCTCCTATACTATCTTTCTTTTCCATCTGACGCCTACGACTCTTTGCCACAGACCTGGCTGAACCAGGCACCCGTGCTCCGGTTCCGTGTCAACAGAAGACTGTTCGAGAAGCATCCCGCAAGGTCTCCTCCATAAGACCCTCGATCGGACAGTCTACTCGACGTTCGCCTTTGCCTTTGCCAACGACATCGAGAACAACACTGCATCTTGCTATAGATATAAAGAGGATAGCGCGGCCATGCACCACACCACATGCCCTCACGTTTGGGTCCCGATCCCGCGAATATGACAGAATGAACATATCGGGCTGACCCCTGTGTTGCTCTGGCATGATCGACGATAGCCCAAATCTGTCCAAAGCAAGATCAAAGCAGAAATAGTGGCAGCATGCAGACCCCTACTCATACGAGCATGGCGCACCTTATGATATCCGTATGCCCACCCGGACCTTAGTGCAGTATCGATCACTCGCCGCGGTCGGCACCCTAATAGCCTCGAACGGCATACCGATAATGAAAGAAGAAGCAGTGGGCCTAGGTCGATGTACTGCCTCATGTTACTTGATCTCGAGAGGCACGAGTCGCCATCACCATCAGCTCATCCAATTTAACAGATGTGCCAGACAATGTTCATGCGCGTAACCGCCGTTCGTGCGGATCACTCGTCACTCGGGACGAACCACATTAGAACGGGCGATCGATATGATACGTACATCTTGTTATTAGGGGGATCAATCCAGGATTCGCGGTGCGGCGATGCGCATAGTCACACTGATAAATAATGCAGCCGCTTCGACTTATAGGGCTGCATGGCAAGAACAGGTCTCATCTCGGGCACGGTGGTAACACCTTTCGGCTGTTCATCCGATCTCCGTTGCTTGCCAACACGAGTTCACTTTGATAACCATCTGCACGATGCCTGCACGCTCATTTAAAGCAAGCTGACTATGGTCATATATCTATCGGTATCTAACTCCCCCCCCTTTGTGGCCAGGGAGGGATGGAGATGAGATATTACAGGTGCATCTGGCCTGGGCAAGCAAAGCATCGGGGTTACATTGGAGAGGTGGGAGGAAAATGACATGTACACAAGTACACATAAGGTAGTATCCGACCTACATATGTTGTACGACATCACGCTCAACTTTTCCAACTGCTCCTTTTCTCCTTTGGACAATTAAAATCTACCTTTTCCGCCGAAGTACCTTTATATATATATACCTTGCCGCTAAGCCCCCGGGCTCTGATGCAAGGTACCGAATTAGAGTTGCATCGGACGGGCAGGCGTTTCTTGTCTTTCATGCATTACATCAGATACGGCAGAAACAACCAGCCGAGGGAAAAAAAAGGTGGGATGGCGGAACATTCCAAAACGTCCCACCCCTCACTCCCTCCTACAAAGCCCCTGAGGCGCAGTTACAGACTTGTTCAAACCTCTGGTGCTCAGCCTGTTGCCTTGAACTCTACAGATCGTGAATAAGGGCGAGGAAGGGAGATGAAGTATTGATGATTTAAGACTGTACGTTAGGGACGAAAAGTCGCGATAATATAACGGCCACAGAGCGCCCCATCCAAGAAAAGCTGGCAGTTGCGGGTCTCGGGACTTTCTTGTTTCGGAGGTTTTGCTGAGGGTTTTCCCCTTTTACCGTGTCTGCATGATCTGCGCGAGGGTTTGAGGACTGGGAGTCGAGTCGATAACCTAGGAAACATCGGCTCCCTCTCTCTCACACCCCAGGAGTTCCGCACAGTAAGACCCTACCACCTAGAGACAGCTGTCGAGTTCAGCTCACACCAAGTCACTCGGCAGAACAAGACCAGTTCTGGAGTCGGAATAATCTATCATCACAAGTAGGCAGGCAGACAGGCAGGCACAAATGTAGATGGTGTTTAGAGAACTGATAATTCATCCGTCGTGATCCAAGTCAGGCCGAGCTGCTTGAAACCGCGAAGTTGCTTAAACCCGTCGTTTGTCCCATTCCCATGCTTATCCGTCCCAGTCAGTCCTCAGCAGACCCAGTCTGGGACTGTTTCGTATCAGCCTTTCTTCGTTCCATCGCCAGCGGTTTCGTCTGGCGCGGCGGGCCAAGCCCGTCGTAGTTTTCCTCCTCTTCCTCTTCCTTTTTTCCCCCGCCGGCTCCCCCAAATCGTCAAAAAAGGGGTATCAGGTATTTAACTATCTACGATTAAGAGAGAGAAAAACGTTTGCGCGCTGTGCGTATATGGACAAGCGAAGAAGAAACGATCCAGAGTATAAAGAAAAAGGGAAAACATATAGGAAAAGGGGAAGACCCCTAAAAGCAATTGGTGTGTTGTGTGATTTGTTTGTTGATTTTCTTCGAGGGTGGCTCGGCCTAATAGTCATCATAGTGAAGCCGGCCACATATTAGACATTCCTCCTCTTCCTCTTAGTCCTTCGGCGCCAATGCCGGTTCCAGTCCGCGACTTCTATAGTGAGAAGACGCCATCCACCAGGGGGTTCGCAAACTATTCGCCATGGTATCGTGTCCAGCCCGTCCCGGTTTCGTGTGTTCGTATATGTGTGAGATAAACAAAATAGACTATATGAGATGAAATATGGTAGAAGGATGTCTTGCAGTGTTGAGAAATATTGCTTGGGGGAGATGGGCACGGCGAATGCCACCAAGGTGGTTCCGTACGACCAACACAGCCCTCGAAAATGCCAGTCTATAGTTTCCTTCCCAGGGTCATCAAATCGTTGAAGCAACTTCAAGGAAAAGGTCTTCGTAAAGCATCTAGTTTGCGCTAACGTAAATAGAAAAGAGAAGATCGTGCCAAGAGATTGCGGTCGTCTGATCTGGCTTCAGATCATATTCGACATGTCCTCGAGCGGAGTAGCTGGTTGCTGCATCATCGGCGTCGAGTGCTGCATGCTCACTGGCGCCGAAGTGGGTGGCATCGGAGTCGGCGTCTCTACACCGGAAGCATTGTTCGCTGGAGTATGCGGCGTCCTCGGTGTTTGAGGCTCTACCTTGGGTTTCGCCATATGCGATGCCGCAAGCGCTCGGGAGTGGCTGCTTTCGCGCCTTCGCTTCGGAGCATCCTTGATCTTTGGGTGGGTGTGGCACTGTTCTCCAATTAGTGGCGATTCAATCATGAAAGAGTATTCGATGCTTTGCTTACCTTGTACGCGTGACGGAACCACGTTGTGCCCTTCTTCTTGCTGCTAACCAATGCTATCCAGTCATTGCAGCTGCCACACAGGCCTTCCCAGACATCAGGATTGCCATCCATCCGCCTGGTCTCATGAGGCTCCTGGAAGGGGCTGCCGGTTGCTGCGCTGATGCCGTGAGTGAAACTCTTGTCGTACCAGAATGCAGAATTCTTCAGCACCAGCCAGCGTCCAGGCTTGCAGATGCCACACCATCCTTCACGCTTGTTGCCATGGCCACGGACCCATCTGGGCGTGTAGAGGTCACCTTCAAACCTGAGCTCTTGCTCGTGAGGTACCAGGTCCGGGTCCTCGGGGTTCATATCCTCCGGGGAGGAGGGATCTGTTCCTCGTTGAGAGAGGCATACAGATCCGGTGGGTCAGAGAGGTCAGTGTAGTGGCCATGGAGCGAGTGAGGGTCGGCGTTGCTCTGGAGCATCCTGAACAGACCGTGAGACAGCAATGGGGGTGGGTTCTCAAAGACGTGCGCATCGGGGTGGAAATGCTGCGAAGGCAGCTGCGAGGGCAGTTGAGAAGGCAGAAGCATGCTGTTGCGGTAGGCCGGAGGGGGCCCATGAGACATCATGAAAGGATGTTGCTGTACGGCTTGCAGGTTGCCGAAATTCAGAGGCAGCGGCGGGTTCGAAATGGTAGGGGATGAATGCCTCGAAGAGACGCGATGACCGAAAGGATCATGAGTATGCTGGTAGACGAATGGCGAGGGTCGTCTGTTCGGAGTCGTGCCGTAGGAGCCGGTCGACCATCTCTTGTTTCGCGCACTGCTGTCAACACTATACGGTGCAGATCGTACGGTGCCAGGGCGCGGCGAAGGTGAAGCGCCACGGCCTCGACTCTGCGTTCGTACTAACTCGGAGCGGCTCTGAGGAGTCATGCGTGGCGATGCCACGGGGGAGAGTTGCGTTGACGACATGAGCGAGTTTCTGTTGGAGGTCGGCGGGTAATCCGATGTGAATGAGGGCGCCTCCGACATGGCGGCTGAGAACTCTTCGTAGGATGGCATGTCAGACATACCACCCGATGTCGACATGGTGAATGAAGAACCAGACATGCGTCGTTGACCAAACCCGTTCTCGAAACCCATGTTTTCATTCTCCATTTGCTGCCCAGCGTACCGCGAGTCGAGGATCGGAATGGCATCATCAGAGGTGTACGCCTGACCAATCATGTCTGCGTCGAGGCTGTGAACGTCCATGTTGTCCTCGCACGTCTTCATTCCCCAAGGGTTGTGCTCCATGGTTGTCATGGGTAGAACTCTTGTTGATGCATCGAAACCGGACGAGACATAGTCTCACTCGGAGTGCTCTGCATATCCAAGCCGGAAGGGTCCCAGGCCTGTATGGTGTTGAAGCCTTCTCCAGAGCAGTATGAGAATCCTTCATGAATTGTCGCGGGCCGAGGCTTCATGCCTTGTGTTGTGGGTGTTGCCCAAGTGCCGGCCGGTGTGCCCATTCCCTCCGTTGTAGCTTGCATCTCGTTCCCGCTCATTGTCATGATCGGGGGTGGAGGAGGTACGTGAACTTCTCTCCTGTTAGGGGTGTATGTGAAAGCAGGTGTTTGTATCTGCTGCTGCTGATGCCTGTAGGTTTGTGAGTTCTATGAGAAAGCAGCAGTATATACAGGATGAGCATACAGATGAGAATGACTGGAGTTCATGGTCAAGCCGGACCAGGGAGGGCAGCGTGACTTAAGCTATTGCACAATGGACGCTGAGACAGGAGGGAGTTAGCATTGATCTGGCTGGATACCATGCCTAGAACCCTCCGATACCAGAATAAACAGGCGTGGATCCGCAAGGCCCACGTAGTCCAGACGAGTCATGGGCATAGTTGACTTACATGGCAATAATAGCATGAGCTATGATCCGAGTTTGAAAACCTTCGTCCTTAATTTCCGGTAGGGATATCTGGTATATCGCGAAAGCACGTTGGCGTGGCGGGGTGATGTAAAGAGCGCGGCGGCAGGTCTAGGCCTCGATGGTATAGTCGTATGAACAGCTGTATCCTTGGAGTTGGTGGACGGCAGAAGAGAGCGTGGGTATGGTTGTAAGTGAGAGTCGTGGGTAAGGGGCGGCCTCAGTATCAAGCATAAGCTGATGGTATAAAAGAATGTAGTGAGTTGTCCGGGAGGAGAAACTCGTTTGGTAAGAGGTCTTGCAAACAGACAGTTTGGCGCGTCCAGGTGGGAAAAGAGAACCAGCTCTCAGTGTTATAGACCGGAGGGGTTTAATAATGTCTGTAGAGAGGCAGGGAAGAAAGGAGCGACTAGCAACTTGGATAGTGTCGGTGGCATACGAGGGGTGGACAAGGCGAAAAGGGGAGCAACAGGTAAGATACATGAGGGGCAGTGCAGGACCCCCGGTGATATAAAAGAAAGTACAGAGCTCGAATAGGCATCATCCATGATCTAGTGTGATAACCCAGTACGGCAGGCTGGGTCTTGTTCGGAACGTCGGTAGGAGCTAAGCCGGCGTCCTTGATACAAACTTGGCCCTGGCCAGCAGACTCCAGAGGGGAGACTGGTGTACGAGAACAGGCTTGGCTCGCTGAAAAGAGCCAGACAGGATAACATGGGCCAGGGGCATATGCAAGGATTTGCACTACAGGGGCCACTCGGTAGGTTACATCTCTCCGTCGATGATGTGTCGAAAGAACAAGATGGTATGGGGTAAGCCGCCAGGTACAGAACACCGCGTAGTCCCGAACCGGTTAGGGGGCTAATATAATGGCCGGGCCTGCCCCAGTTTAAGAGACGAACATGGGTCGATTTCTTCTTCGGGATAATCGAGACATGGGGCCCTCGAGGGGCCCTAAGCACTAGCGAAAGCGGCCCTAGGAGAATAACATGATTTGAATAGGCCATCTCAGATATCGAGGTCGCTGAGGGCCAGCACTAGTGCAACAGAAGCGAGAGGAAACGGAAACGGACTCTCGCGAGAACCGCGACTGGTCGGCCGACCCATCCCATGTCGATGTTTTCCAGTGGAGTCAGAGATCCGAGGAGGTGGCTTGTCTCGAATGTCATCCAACTCTCGCTCTCGACGAGGGTGGCAGGACGGGACGAGCGAGCGACCAGATCAAGATGAAGACCGCTTGGCCGGATGGGAAAGCAACTCTATGACGGAAGCAGCGGGCTCGTGAGGTCTGAAAATAGCAAGTCCAGAGCAGAGTTTTTCTGCACACAGCCTCGAGGGTCACCAGGGCAAGTTGGTCGGTGTCGTATGACACGGCCACGATACAAGATTTCGACCGGATAGGTCGATCTGGAGAAGGGACAAGTTTCTTGTGCGGGTAGCATGTAGCAACTCGACGGGTACCTAGCCTGAACAGGCCTGGCTGAGCAGGGGCTGAACTACCAGACGAATGCCGTCGACGAGGTTACGGTATCAACAGACTACCTGTTTGAGCCGCACGACGGAGGCGGCATACTCGTTGGGATGGGAATGGTAGTACTAGGGGAAACCTCGCCAGAGGTACAGCCGCAGTCCTGACGTACTAAGTAGGGGCGGTCATATCCGAGCCAGCTAAAAGGAAGTCCCGAGTGTGCTCGAGTATATTAAACCAGGGTACTTTTCTTTCACGCAGGTTGGAATAAGTAAGTACTTGGTAATCAGCGGGGGCAGCCGAGCATGCCCAGGACAGAGAAATGCTAGAAATCACAGAGAGAGGTTCGGGATGGCAGATGAATGTGCCATCTGAGGTCGTGTGTTCCGGCACGGTGCCTGGCTGGTTTGTTGAATCCAATCCAACTTTGATTTGGTTGACTCGTTTTGTGATTCTCCCATCCACTGATCCGTCGGCCATGGAACAAAAAAAAAGAAGTTCTGGCGCAACGGAATTTCCTGAGGTTGTGGTTGACAGGTTCCCTAGCAGCATTAGATTAGGACTACAGTACCCGTTCAGAAGTATTAAGCCCCCCTCCACTGTTTCCCGAAAATTCAAATAGTTAGACGGGAATCTAGCTTCATATAGTATATTTCAAGCCGAAAATTACTTTGATAGGCTTAGATTCACCGTCTGACTATTTGACTTTTTGGAACAGTGGGGGGGGCTTAATACTTCTGAACGGTAACTGTAGATGGGCAAGAGCCGACAGGGATGCCCGAGTTTCAGGATCGGGCTCTGAGACACGCTGTGGAACCCCTGCGTCCATCTCTTGACCAGTCAGCCCATTTACATCGTGAACCCCACAACTCAACCTCAAACGCGTCGTCGTCGTCTTCTGTGCTTCTTTTTTCTTCTTCGTCTTCCTACATACCCTCGCTTCTGCGCAATGGGTAGGTATAGATAAAGCAACCACGGCTGTAACTAGCGCGGGCTCCGTTTGTTACTGCAGCATATTTAGCCTCCATATGGAGTACCTGGAACGCGATAGGGCCCGATGCAGTCCACTAATAGGCCGGCTGTTAGCTGTTTGCTGCTACCTGCTACCTGCTACCTGCTACCTGCTTTCTTCCACTTCCTACTGTGCGCAGTGTGCAGTGCGCAGAGTCAGCAAAAACTAATAATAAATATAATACCAAAGCTTCTAATATACCCCCCTTATACACCTGCTATTCGTCAAACGATGCTGCCAATGAGATCGCGAGCCCCGGGTTCTGCTCTGTAATGTTTCTCTCGACCGGGGAAGTCGAAAGGAGGTATGCATGCTGCGTTTTCGACCCGAAGCCGCCACTATGTAGGCAAGTATGCTACCACTACCAATACCACTACCACTAGCCACTCCGCCCTTTGATCCTTCCTTGTTATGTTATTTCCAGCTGCTTTGGACGGTTGCCGGTCTTGTAAGTTACTAACATTAGGCTAGCCCCTGGAAAGAAAGGCGGTTTCTCCCACACGCGATGGTATGTGGGCTGCTTCAGTTGCGTCAGCGCCCGATGCTTATTATCTTCAGGTGGGCGCCAGCTGAGCCGGCTAAATCCACTGCAACGGCAACCGTGCTTCGTTTCTTGCGTCTCTGCTAGAGAAGAACCAAGTTTGCGATTGATAATGGATCGGATAAGGCTTTCGCATACTCCAAAAACTTGACCGGGCTTTGCCAGGCGTGCGGATGGGTGTTGTTGCGCTGTCTATTGCTAGTAGTTAGTAGTGCGTGCACACCTCACACACTCAGGCGTATATCCACATAGCCGGTGCCCATAATACTACATTATGTGCTCTGGGATAAAGTAAAAGTGAGGCAGGGATAAGGCCCAGAACGTTTGACCATAATCCTTGCCGACCTAGACGTCTGCCAGACTGGACAGACGAAAACGGCCTTCACCAACAGTTACAGGGCAGGAAGAGCTTCTGGGAAGAGGGCCCATGTCGGACATGGTTTGGCGCCAGACACAGCGATCCATGATTGCCATTCCATCTGGCCCACTGGGTCAACACAACAGATGGCGCTCGGCTTGACAACCTGCCCAGAAAATGTTCCCTTGGGCAAAAATGTCATGGGACGTTTGGTTTGGTAATCCGGAAGCCGGATAAAAACGCTGTCAGAGATTCCCTGGCGCCCAGTTGCACTGTGCTGCTTGCTGCTGGTGTTGTTCGTTTTAAGCTTCTTCTACTGTACGTACACTCGCCAATACTAGCGTGTCATTGAGCCTGTGAAAGGTTGACAGCCGCATCTTACCACCTTGTTTCAGTCATCATCGAAGCGAGGCCGTTCCCGCCCTCTGCTTAGTTGACAGGTCCGGCGCAGCTACGAAGGTGATTGCCCTTCTGCAGTGGACAGTCCTGCGGAATTCCTGCGAAATCTCTGACGGCAGTCACCGTCTTGTCTCCCCAACGTGACTCAATTGGTCTTCGACGTCGTTGTTTTCTATCGGCAGTGAGTGGGTGCTCCATCTGCTGCGAGGATATCCTGTGCAAGCCAGAGCCAGCTGTCAGTCTTTGCCACTGATCTGGGTGGGTGGCCTTGGTCACGATCCGACTCCGACTATAAGAGACGGCCATTAAGAGATAAAGCTCGAGGATCAGTAGCGGTACACGAGCCTATTCGCTATCTGTCTATCGATAATGGTGACACCCGTGCTTTTGGTAGGTATAATAAGATGCGAGATATTAATAGCAGACTTTTCCGATTCTGGGTATTATTATGTGCACACAAGCTAAATAAAAGAAACGTTCGGTCGAGGATGGCTTCCTGCAGCAGTCACAATCGATCATCCGATGCGCTGGTAAAGGGCTGAAATTGGACAGATATTACACGTCATGCATTTCTACTCAACTGGGTATGCGAGTCGTGTTGTTGTTACTTCCGCCAGCTCCCGCCGCGTAGCGCCCAGACCGTGACATCCATATCGATCGCATGGTGTGTACCTGCAGCCGTAGTTTTGTCAGCCGCCCGAGGCCCCGAACCCTCCCAACGATCGTTCTTCTGGCCATCCATCCGATGGTTGCGCATGTACAGTCCATTTTCGGTAGTCCATATCCCAGCTTCCAATCCCAGTCCCAGGTTGCACGCAGTTGGCAGCAGGCAGGAGGGCAGCAAGGCAGCACCCATTCCCCCCCTTCCAACAATCCTACATGTTACGAATCAAAAAAGTCAAATATAGTAATTCTTGTGTAGTATACTGAGATATAGTAGGTAGACTACCGAGGCCACCTGCCGCCTTAGGAAGTGCCGGACACATTTGCTTGGGGTTCCACTGGGGCAGCAGTAGTAGTCGCTGGCTTCAGAGCCTGATTTGGGGCCAAGGTCTCAGATACATGCCTATTTCTTCCCAACAACGACGGCGTGTGTACGAGTCACGTACAGCGCTCGTCTGCTTAAAACAGAAAGGCTCGGCCGTGCAGTCGTCAACTCCGTTAGATCTTTTGGCGGCTTGGGTTAGTGAGACCGAGCCCTGGTAGCCTGGTGGCCTTTTCCTTTTCGTTCGAAACTTCGATGAGTTGTTCTGTGGGGGCTGCTAGAGGAGGCCAAAGTGCAACGGCCCCGGCTGATATGTAAAAATATGACTGCTGCATCTGGGAACTGGCTATCTCGGCCTAGTGGGTGGTGGGCACGGCACAGCCCAGGCGACTGCTTCCCCGACAGGGCAGGCTTGCTGCGCATGAAGTTTGCTGACGTTTTGGGAAATTATCGCAATGCTGTCGTGTTGGTCCGGCATGGTCCCCATCATCTTAAGACGACATCTTATGGAGATCTCCGGCCAATGACGACGCAATCCCAGCTGCCCAGGCCGTGCCCGAGGTCCCCTCGGAAGATCCTATCATGCATCACTCGCCTTCCTTCCCACAATACCACCTGTATCACTTACTGACTGCTGCGAAAAGGAACAAGGACGACATGTCAAATTAAATTTTGGAGACTGAAAAGACAAAAACAGAAAACACTGCCAGGTCCTGAACAAATCAAGGAATTTACATCGGGAACAATGGACGAAAACGGAAGAAGAAAGCAAGCTTGGGGCAGTCCACTATAGTATTAACTGGCCTTGTGTTATTATGCCTATGCGATGCTTGCAGGCTTGAACCCACTAGAAGTTCCGGCGAGAGAGTACGCCTCCTGTTTGTCAGATCTAGGTGGAACAATATTCGGGTCGTTTTATCTCGGATCGATCTGTTTGATATTTAGCTGCATCATAAATAGCCTCAAAGCTAGAAAGTCCACGTCTCTGGCAGAGGCTGCCTCCCGGGGGCCGGAAAGCTAGTGAGGTGCGGGACTGACGATAACTGCGTTATAATAACTTATGTTACTGGCACTATATTTGAAGGCGAGCAGCCTCTTGGGATGAACCTGCCTCATTCCCATATTCAGGACAATCGGCCGAACTGGAGGTGTGGTCCCTGTGGTCCCGTTGCGGCGAAGTCGCCAGATCGACCACGGATGAACCACACCCTACGGGCTGGCACGACATCGCAATTTGTGAACATAACCGACTCCATAACAGTTCACATCACGTCGGGTCCATGCGTCGCCTCGCTGCTCTAGTCCTTGTTGACTCGCTTCCAGACCTCGTTCTCCGCGGCGGCCAGCTTTTCTCCTGCTCCTGCGGCCCATTTCTTCGCTGTACCCCATATGCCCTCTTCCTCCGTACCATCCTGCTGCCGGCGATTTGCGGACTCGTTCCGGGCTATAGCCTGCCTCTGGTATTGGTCCAGCCCCGCAGCATTGACGTTCTGGTGGTATCCCGGCGGGTGGTCCAGACTACTCTGGGCGCCGCCCTGACCGACGATCCCGGTAGGCGCCTGAGCGTACGCCGAGGAGGGTGCAGAGGCCGTGGCGGTTCCCAGTTGTTGCGTTGGGTATGCCATGGTGGGTGGCGGGATCGCCATCTGTTGCGGGTAAGGTGCTGACGCAGCCTGTGATGTGGTGGGCGGTGGTGGTACATATTTTTCACCCGCCTTTGGAGGGGGCGGCAGATGACTCGTCGCCCCCGCCAGCGTCGGGGCCGCACCAGGCTGAGGAGCCGGAGGACCTTGGGTTCCCAATGGCTGAGTGGGAGTGGCCTGCAGAGGTGGTGCTTGCGCTTGGGGTGTCATGGTCTGGATTGGAAGAGACGGGGCTGCTCCCGGTTGTGCCTGGGGGTATGACGATTGAGACGTCGTGGTGGCTGTTGGGACAGTCTCTTTCTTGCTTCCAGATGCATCAGGCGCCGCAGTGTGGGGAGTGATGCCTTCAGGCTTCGAAGCAACTGGGCTATTTGTGTAGACTGGGATTGGTGCCATGATTGATAGATACAACAGCTATCGTGGGGAGGAAGTAAACCTGGTCGTAGTGCCTTGAGCGCGAATGTGTGTGTCCCAAAAGAGGTTTAGTAAACACAAGAGCCGCTATGACGATCAACTAGCACGAGTCGCCAAATTGAGTCGGCAGGGGCGTAAATATCGATTGGTGATGGTTGATGGCGAGTAGATGAATGTCGTGGTCTTGTTGTTGACTTCGTTGTTGTCAGGTGGGCAGCTGAGTGACGGAATGCAGTGGCGACGTCATCAGTGTCACCTGACAAAGAACATTGAATTTATCAGATCAATTGTTTCCTTCAACAGAACACCAAAAAAAGACGACTGCCTAGGATACTACTGAAAGATCTAGTGGACTGCTAACGTACAGTTGTATACCTACTTAGGTAAGAATCATTAGGGATTTGATCCTTTCAGTGATCCATTCTCCCAGGAGCCATTAGACATCAAAGTGATGTTGATTTGACGTATTGGTATACCATACCGAATACCAATGCCACTAGGAACTATTGGTGCGTTTGGCCTCTGGGGAGAACATAGGGTTTATTGGTACATGCAATGCAGTCTACTTGTATGTCCAATGCCAGTACAGTTCATTCGTCCTGGCCTTCACCCTCTCGCTAGCGTACCTGATGAATCTGGACCATGGATACAGTTCTATTCTGAATCACCCGTAAAGTCACTCTCGTGCGCCTCATCTGGGTCTCGATCATAATTAATGTTTATGACTCCTTCCAGAACCGTACTGAAGTACTCAGATAGCCATGCTTGCTGCTCATGACTCAGCATGTGTCTGGCTGCCTGCATCAAGATATCAACCCGCACATTCCGATGTCGGTCGGGATGTGCACCGAGCTTCAAGGCAAACGCCTTCAATCCTTCGTAGGTGAAATAGGTTGTAGCATTGATGTCGAGGTCTTTCAGGTAGGAAAGACCGACCAACGTATCGAGAATTGTATCGTCCATGTTCTCGCCTCCGAATTTGAGGTCGACAAGAGCTGGAAGTGCTTTGACAAACTGACGGATCTCGTGCTGCTGTACAGAAGACTAGTTGTGTATATTAGCACTTGAACCAGGAGATGTTCAAGGACCAATGCGCAAAACAGATAAGAATCATTTAGCGCCCTGGTTGAGCGAAGTAGGAGACATACCTGTATCAAGTTCAAGGTCTTCAACCCTCGTAGAGTGCATATAACACCTGCCAAAGGCGTAGTATCATCAACAACCAATCCATCCATGTAGCCATCCTGCCCCCCGAGCGTGAGCGTCTCCAATGAAGTCTGATGACCAAGGGCTTCCCAAGTACTAGAGTCTTCAGCTTTGCCCTGTGAGGCGAAATTCTGCAGTGAAAGAGAATTGAGTTTGATGTCGTCGGTAAGAAGCACGTCTTTCACTATAAGCAGGGAATCCCTGACGTTTGAAAAAGTCAGGGAAGTAAGACTCTTGCAACTCTGAATCCAGTTGGTAATCTCTTTCAGAAGGCCGTCGCTAAAGGTGCGCAAGTCGATCTGGTCATGACGGAGGTTCTCAATGCTGAGACTCTCCAGATATTTGCACCCAGGCAGCATGTTGAGGCACTTCATCGCTTCCGCTGATAAACTGCCAAGATTTAGGTATCGCAGTGTCTCGGCATGCGCATTCAGAGCGGTGATGGCCTTTTCGCTTAGACCATTCATGCTAATGACCTCGAACCGTTTCAGGCTGTTGGACCTGAGAGTCTGAAGAAAGACTGCCATATCCTCATCTGCAGTTGGTTTGCTGAAGGATAGGCAAGTGAGCTCGGAGAAGTTCGGACAACACTGCTGGATCGCGCTTGCTGCCTCAACCCCAAGTGCAGAACCATCCTGGATTCTCAAGGATGCTAGGGTACCGAGTCTTGCAACCCAACTTGGTAACAGGTCAACTGGGATGTAGTTGCTTTCAACATGTGCCAAGGCAACAGCCTTCTCGACCTCGTCCGCAACGTCCTTGATGTACTTGGTGATGGCATCTCCGCATTTCAATATGGTCTTCTGGAAGTCCATATTGCCAATCAGCTTCCTTGTGCGAAGTTTCCTGGTTAGTTGACCCTCGCGAAGGACCAGGAATCCATCCATGCCGACCTCGGCGTCGAACAACCATTGGAGGGTATCCTCATCTCGGTTGTAGTTGATGTCTTCCAGCAGCTGTCCATAGTTACTCAACGACAAAGCCCGAATGAAGGCGCAATAAGGGTAGGCTGTCTGTCCCAGGCTGGAACGAATCAGCGATCTCCACAGGACTGCCCAGCTCTTTCTGTTCGAGTGTTGGCCCGTAAACACGGGGGAGTATTCATAGATGCTGAACTGTCAAAATTAGTGGTCCTTCTAGTAGTGGCTTGTGGAAGAGGCAAATGCATACCTGTACAACTGCTCCAACGCGACACTTGCAGTTCTACGGCTCACGAGCGAAACTTGGAGCAGCGTTGCAAGATCGTGCCGATGAGCCAGCTCCTCACACAGCAGTAAAATGATATCCTGGGGAAGTGCCGAAGGCGCCATTTCATCGTCTGTCCCAAGGTTGTTTCCAAGGAGGCTTGATCTACAACCGAGTCACAAACACCGTTCAATGTTGTAGAAGTATAAGAACAAATAACCCAACAGGTTCTACCGAGCCCAGACGTGTGTTACACAGCTGGGGGATGTTGATTCTGACCAAGTACATCGAGTTGATGTCATAGCTGCATTGATACTGTGTGGGCCCCCAAGCGTCAGCTATTCAGCAGTTCTTGTGAGCTTAGATAAGCTTATGTACAGTACTCACACTGTACCCGCGACGCGTCCCTACCGTCCTTCTGAAGCGCGTTTGGACTTAATTGATTGTGCTAGGCAACCGCAGTAGTGGCACTTAGGAAAGTAAAATGTACTCCGTACAAAGCACCTTATTTACCTAAGGTACGGATGGAAGTCAACGCCTTCGTGTGGGATTTGATAGCCAAAGATTAACCCAGTAGGATGTAGAAAAAGAAAGCGACAAACAATCCCTTGTGTCAAAACTCACAGCCTAGAACAACATCCTCGTGAGAAGCATTGGTTCGACTTGTTGTGAATCGGCGGTGTGCTACGATGGTGTTACTTCGGTTCACATTGAGCGAGGAAGGCGTCAACGCTCTACGTGATGCACTGGCCTGTCTGAACAAATTCAGTGACGAAGTCTCACTTGAGGCCAAGAGGGATAAGGTGTGTTTGATCGAGAGTCTCGCATTTCTACCGAACCTCCAGAAGCTGACTCGGAGTTCTCCTAGTTGGTTTTCACTGCACTGAACTCATCCAAGTCCGCATACGCTGCCTTCTCTTTCATCACGAACAGATTCTTTTCGAAATACCAATATGAGGGCGTAGCTCAAAACCGCGAGAAGTTCTTCTGCAAGCTCTACAATAGGGTAAGATAAATTTGTCTTCTTTTTCTCGGCCAGCACTCTTGCAAAAGTCCAGTTCTAAAGTCCTATCCAGGCCTTGTTATCCTTGTTCCGTGCTCGCACCGGAGACTCTCTACACGATCCTGAGAAGGGTGGTTCTGTCATTGAGAGATGCGATGTCGCCGTTGAAGACGAAGCCGGGAAGAAAAGCAGATTCATCGTCAAGATCGCTTGCAGAAATGGTGAGATTCGTTCCAGCGACTCGTCCTGTGCACTGGCTTACATCGTTCTTAGGCATGACGACGAAGTACCGACTGCCGTTCGAAGTGAGCCCACCTGTTCATGCCAAGTTTGACAAGGATGAAGCAATTCATTCGTGGACCATTTCGTCTCGAACGTTGCGACAACTCATGGACCACTTTGGACCCGGCATAGAATATTTGGATATTCACTCCGAAGATGACTCGACGGTCAACTTTACCTGTTTCACTGAGAAGGTGGCCAGCGGTGATGGTGAGTCTCCAAGACGACATCCCGGTACATCTTACTTATACTCCAAACAGAAGTGTTAAAGAAGCCACTGCACACGTCCATCGCCGTCGAGAAGGAAGAGTTTGATAGTTTCGATGTTTCCGAAGACAAACTGCATATTGTCGTCAGTGTCAAAGATTTTCGTGCCATCACACAGCATGCAGCGTTTCTTGGGAGCGAGGTATCTGCTCAGTATTCCATGCCGTCGCGTCCAATGCAAATACGCTACGATGGCGATGGAGTGAAGTGCGAATTCCTTCTTATGACAGTTGGAGAGCGAGGAGCGCCAGGCCAGCGAACGAAGAAGACTCGAGCAGGGGCAAGGTCTGCACCCCGAGCCCAGCAACTCGAGGCTGCTACTAGTAGGGCAACCTCCAATGCACCTACGCCTGCTCCTCGGCCCACGCCCGCAACAAGACGTGAGCAAATGCCGTCACTGCGGCCAACGGCGCCCGTCAAAGCCAAAGACCCCCTCCGGCCACTCTTGATCATGAGTCTCTTTTCGTACCTCAAGATGACGACTACCAGTGGGAGCCAGTCCGAATGAATGAGGACGAGGATGAAGAAGAGGGAGATGCCAGACTTGAATGGGATGCTAGTGACCGACCCGTAAGTACTGACTAAGTCAACCCATTATTGAATTGATCGCTGACAAACTCAGAATCCATCTGCAGTAAAGATGAGCTCGGTAATCGCCAATCAAACTGCGCAACGCAGAGGCCCCGGCCCCGGCCCCGATAACAGCGTAGAGCCAGACCAAGCCTTGTCATATCTCGAACCAACTCAGCGTCTTTCACAGGCTCGACAGTTTGGCCTATTTAATGATTGAGCCATGTTGTTGTCCTGTGGCTTTATGTTTTCAGACATTGGCTTGTTACTTGGGCTTCCCGCATTCGATTTAAAAATAGCCGCCGTGGTCCCTCCGACTATCTGGTTGATCGGTTGTGCAACTACCTACGAGCTTATTATGGTCCCCGCGAATTTTGGAGTTGTTGTGGAGGACGCCTGTTGACCTCAGAGGTGCAAGCCCTCTGCGTGTATGTAGACCCAGCTAGTTGCACATCCTGCTCCAATCGCTGTAATTTGAGAACCTCCAGGGAGAAAATCCCCTGACGCAATGACATTCCATCGCCCCTTGACAACCCCCGATGGGCCATCTCTCTGTGGTCCGCAGTTCCCGTGTTCTCCCCATCCCAGGAGATAACCTCGTTGCTATCAGTTACCGCGACTGAGTGCTCGCTCCCCGCGACGAATTTCGTAATTTTAGGCAGATACGACGGAGGCAATTGACCGTGCTCATCACGCCCCCAGGCTGTAAGAGTACCGTCTTCCCCGAGGACGAAGATATCACCCCAGCCTCCATCCACCGTATTCCATCTGGGTGTTTCTGACGGTGCCTTGGATTTTAAGCCCCATTTGTCTGGTCCTAACACTAAAACTCTTCCTTCCGTGGATTCCCCGAAGAGACAGGTGGTGTATTGTCCGCACACGGCATTGACGACTTTAAAGTCTACGCCGCTGCTACTTCCGATCTTACATGGAGCACAGTTGATTATTGGTGCCGGTGGTGCTCCGTCATCAAGCGCGACTGCTTGACCTAGTTGGCCTTTCCTGCCGTTGCCCCACCCATATGCGTCCCCATTATCCAGCACAGCAACGATATGTGCCATGCCGCTTACAAGATGCGTGACCTCGGTGCCTTCGGGAGGGAAACCCGGTATCAGCTTGGGCTCCACGATTCCGCTGGCCTCAAAACCCAGCTGCCCCTGTTCGCCGGTCCCACAGCTGTACACTTTGCGGGCCTTTCCCTGCTCATCTCTCACAACGCAAGTGGTGCTGTCCCAGGTGCAGGCGATATGTGCAATAGGCCCAAGAGTTTCCGACTCGGCAAGGATCAGTTCCTCAAACTGGGCATTGTCCGCAGTTGATATGGTGGTGATCCCGCAGGCTCCTTTGGATGAGTCGCCGCTCCAGTAGGCCTTGCCGGACTCGGTGAGAATGACCGTGTGGTTCCCACCTGCGGAGATTTTGACGATGGGCTCTGATGGTGGCTCACAGTGGAAGAGAACTGGTTTCGGCACCGATACGTCCTCTTTGTGTCCAATACCCAACTGTCCCGACCCATTCGAGCCGAGAGCAAATAAGCCAGCCATGCTGCTAGAGGCCGTGTTTGAATATCAAAATCAATGCCGATAAGAGAGGAGCAGAGATGAAGGGTGTCCGAATATTTGTGATAGCAGAACTCTTTACAAATTCCAATGCAGAGCCGTCGTCGGGTATGGGCAGATACCTATGTAAGAGGTACCTGGATTAGGTACCCGTCATTGAACGGAGCTGGATGCCGCAGTTCTTCCGAATGTTCGAGCCCCACCCAACCGGTGAGTCCCGCCCAAAGCTAGAAATTTTGACACTTCAAAAAGGCTTGGAATTTTCTGCTCTTCCCGACTCTTCACCTTTTCTTCCTCATTCCTCCTTCTCAAACACTTCTCCAAAGTGCCCGCCTTTGATACACCAGTAAGGTTGCGGCGCTCTAAAAGAATGTGAGATTCGATGCTTCAATCAAGAACTTGATTCTGATATTGTTGCATACGCTACGGTGACCTTTTCGCACACCAACCAGCAACTTTCCCTCGACGTCTGAAAATGGCGACTACGAAAGCTGAGGTGCCGTCAGACATGGCGAGCTTCACTGTGGGAATAATAGGCATGGGCGACATGGGCAAGATGTATGCTCGGAGGCTCAGTGATGCTGGCTGGAGGTAACGCTCGCCCTACCCTGTGGTGGTGATTCTCTGTTTTTTCAGCGCAGCGGAAGGACCTCCGAGAAGCACGTTTGGTAAGTCTACACAATTCCCTTCTTTCCCTCCCCATTGCAATGATGACTTGAGTGCATTTGGCTCGAGCATTGTCGGCAGCTGGGCGGATCAGCCATTCTGGCCCCGTCTAAGTTGTTGGCTTTCCATGATGTAAATTCTCAGCTACCTTAATTTTTTCTTGTCTGAAGCAAAGCAAACCCCCAAAACCTGCTAGGAATGCTCTTCTGGCCTCATTGCTAACGCGCATTCTCCTGCAGGCTAATGATCACGTACTACCGACCAGAATCGTTGCATGCGATAGAGAAGAATTCTACGAGACGTTGAAGGAGGAGTTTGCCAGCAGGGTACATTATCCAATAGTAATATCATCTCAGAATTATGCTGAGAGACTGTCCAGAACAATGTCCAAATCTTGCGTAATGGCCATCTCGTATCCAGAACCAGCGACTACATTATTTACAGCGTAGAGGCTGCTGCCATTGATCGTGTCGTCGCGCAATACGGCCCATGTAAGACCGCACCTTGTACTGTTCGCTTTATCGCACAACTCATCCTAAGCAATGCCATGACTAGCTACGAAGCTCGGTGCCATTGTAGGAGGCCAGACCTCTTGTAAAGATCCCGAGATCAAGGCATTCGAGGCCCGCCTACCCGAAGACGTCGACATCGTATCCTGCCACTCGCTTCATGGCCCACGTGTCGATCCTCGGGATCAACCGCTAGTATGACCCCTGCATACCGCCTTCGTTTGCGTAGCTAAGCGACGACATCTCAACAGGTCATCATCAAACATCGAAGCTCGCCCGCCTCGGCCCAGAAGGTCGAAACCATCCTTAGTTGCCTCAACAGCAAGATCGTCTACCTGACTGCCCACGAGCATGACCGCATCACGGCCGACACGCAGGCTGTCACGCACGCCGCCTTTCTGTCCATGGGCAAGGCTTGGCATGCATCTCAGGAGTTCCCCTGGGAGGGTGCTCGTTATGTGGGCGGTATTGAGAACGTCAAGATCAACCTCATGCTGCGCATCTACAGTCAGAAGTGGCACGTCTACGCCGGCCTCGCCATTCTCAACCCGGAGGCGCGCAAGCAGATCGCCCAGTACGCCGAGAGCACCACGGACCTGTACAAGCTGATGTTGGGGGGTCACCTCGAGGAGCTGCGGGCGCGCGTCTACAACGCGCGCGACCGCGTCTTCGGGCACGCGGGCGAGGTGCGCTGGGAGGCCGAGCCGCTGCTGCGCGACGAGGTGCTCGACCAGTTCAGCCTCGGCAAGATGCCCGAGTCCCTGCTGCCCAACAACCACCTGTCGCTGCTGGCCATGGTGGACTGCTGGTCGGCGCTGGGCATCGTGCCGTACGACCACATGATCTGCTCGACGCCGCTCTTCCGCCTCTGGTTGGGGGTCACCGAGACCCTCTTCCGCAATGAGCAGCGCCTCGACGAGGCCATCCGCGTCGCCATCGACGACAACACCTTCCGCAGCGACGACCTCGAGTTCACCTTCGCCGCCCGCGGCTGGGCCGAGTGCGTCTCCCTCGGCCACTTCGAGACGTGGCGCGAGCGCTTCCAGGCCACGGCGGCCTTCTTCGAGCCCCGGATCGCCGAGGCCATGGAGGTCGGCAACGCCATGGTCAAGGCCGTGTTGGAGAGCACGAAGAAATAGGCGCGTTCAAGAAATTGGTTACTTGACTCGGAAGGTCTGTTACGTGATTATTTCCACATTCATAACGATAAACGACCATAGGTGAAACGAGATACTGAAAAGGAGGGAAAGGGAGGAACAACACCAAAAGACCTTCACTCGGCCTATATAACAAGTAAGCGGAGGGGTTTCCCGGCACGCGGGTCCTTCTATACATAACCATCGGGATCACGCGGTTTGTTTTCAGTCAGGATTGGTCAATTGTGCAAAATATGAAAGCTCAGAGTTTTCTGTGGTACCATTTATCTACACTCCCATTCAAGATATGGACATACAGGGGAATGAAAAAAAAATTGTCGTAGCACAACCGGGAGCGTACCAAAAGCGCAAGCCAAAAAGGGGTGTTCCTGTACGAAGGTAGAGAAGTGAAAATTCGCAAAAGTCTGGGTAGGGGTTCGTTTTGTTTCCACCTTCATTTTCAATCTGGATAAGTCGTGAGCGTTCATAAACCATTGCCCTAATTCCCTATCCTGAACCAACTCCCCCGAAATCCAAGTTTGGCCCTCTCTGCGACCACTTGCATTCGTGAGCAACACTCGCGGGTCGCGAGAAGAGGTTTTGTCGTTCTCATGACTTCAAACCAGAGCCTGTCCGTAGACTGAATTCTGCGCCCACCTAGAAGCGATTTCCAGAAGGAACTACTGGGGCACCTGTGGGAGTGGCCTTGCCTGTAGGTACGACAGGCGGGGACGCAGAAGCCTTGCTATATCATGGTGTCAGTAATCAGGGAGACAGCTAGACGATGAAGCAAAAAGTATAAGGGTGATCGACTAACCCAGTCGGTGCAGGCCCCTTGCCCTTTCCGGTCGGTGGTGGCGGGGGAGCCGGACCCTTCCTATATTGCCAATGTAAGCTGTCTGGTGGTTCTCTGTTCAGGGCAAGTCTTGAAGGGATATCGGAAGATGGCTTACCCAGTAGGTATCCGTCTCTTGTCCAGAGTGGTCTTACCCTTGCCTGTAGGGGTGGCTTTGCCTTCATAACACCACGTTAAGTGTTGTAATCAAGGGGGGAGTGCTCAAAAGGTCACGCATACTTACCAGTGGGAGTAGCTTTACCCTTTCCTGGCGGGGTGGCTTTACCCTTGCCTGTCGGAATAACACCAAATGGCACAGAAGGCGTAGGGACTGCAGGGTACTTTTGAGACAGCGAGCGGTTAGTTGGGGGGTGGAAGTCTTGCTGCCCTTTCTCGGGCTTCGAGTGACTACTCACGGGTAGGGGCAACGTCATATGCGGCTGGCACAGCCAGACCGACATGTACCAGCGGAGCCGCGAGCAAGACGTGCAGGAGACGAGTCATGGCTGTTTGGATGTGTGGGAGTGTCTTTGAAGGGACAATGTTCTGGTAGTACTTAGAGAAGCCTGGGTTGCAAGATCAGAACTGTCCATTCAGCGACGGCTGCTACGCCTTATATAACCAACGGACTCTTCTTCCCCCTGTGAATCTCCCTGCCCCTTTTCCTCCCTCGTAGCACAAATTCAGAGCCCTTCTAGTCATAAGCTCGGATTTGTGCGACATGGCTCAACAGGGGAGACCAGTATCAACTCCTGTCTCTCGAGATGGAGGCAGGGAGGCTCCAAATGAAGCAATTTGGAGACATGGAAATTCGCCCGACGACCCCGTAGACCCTGGCGATACTTGAACTTGGTATACTGGAAAACATCCAAGAGGGACTTGCCATATGAAGCAGCGTACATTGGTGATGTGCCTTGGCGGAATATGTCTGCCCACTGAACCTGGTTTCCTCGGCTCAGCATTGGCTTTCGTGGCTGCGGGACATCACAGTCCGTCCTGTTACAGAAGCCTGCATGTGCCCCGGAAGGGATCTTGATTAATGGCAATGACGATCGGTCGACATACAGACGCTTGGCATGGGGGGTTATCATCCCTGTTTGCGTGTGTACGGTAATATACTGTGCTCTTACTTGCCCGGTATGATGCCACAGTCTTGTCGATACAAGTCCCTGGGTATACAACATACCATGCATGATTCAGATGGGTAGCCGTAGATCTAATTGTCCGAATTGCCGTAAAGGGATTCCTATATTTACATCTCGATGGATATTATTCCGAGCCGCTTATTATTAAGACTATATCTCGATTGCTCTAGTGTCTCCTCTATATTACTGACGGTGAAACCAGGGACCGACCATACCGTGACCCGGAGGAGGGGAGTATTTCAGTCCACTAATCGCAGCGCCGAGACGCAAGGTGATACAAGCGAGGAACCAAGCTTTTCGCCATGTACCCAAGGCAGCAGACTTACGGCGCAACATTCCTCGACGCCCATTGCGCGACTACTTCCGGTCCTTGCCAAGTACAGAAAAGCCACCCATCTATATCTCGCATTTTCAGGCACATATTGATTAGCGCCACCGCATCGCAGTGTATCACGCATGAAATGATAGATGTGTACATCGACTGGGTTTGCTTAAACACATTGTTACATTTTAGGCTATCTATCTCCAAACGCCAAAAGATCGACAAATATTGATCTGAGTGCCTACGACGTCCACACATTCTTGTCCTATTGGATGGGGTGACTCAACACCCAGAGCACGTAACTCCTGGTTAGCTGCTCGTCACAGGAAGACCTGACATGGGCATGTCTGGTACTCATTAGATTCGGAGAGATTCGATGGGTTCCCCGTAAGGACATAGATGCGAAGTCTGCAAGGCCGGGGCAAAAGTGAGCAGCAAATAGGATCTGTGCAGAGGCGGTGGGCCGGTAGAACACATCGGCTCTATGTCTGTGTATGTGCGTGTTCTGCTCTCTACTTGCTCCGGAAAGCGCTCGTCGTCGAGAGCCACTGCTCCATGGTCATCAAATCAGGGTGCTCTTTGCGCCGCTCCTTGATGTCTGCTTTGTACCCGTCGGTCGCGAACCAGCCAATCATGAGCCTGAGCTCCGAGACCATGTACGTGAGGACACTGCCCATGAACCAGAAGGTGACGGGGGTCGTGTGGCCCGTCGCGTTGAGGAACGAGTTGTCCATCTCCTCGACAGTGAGCTCGTCTCCGGCCAGTCCGACGGCGCGCTGGTTCCACGTGTCGGGGCCGCTGAAGGCCTTGGCCGCGAACACGCCAATGTCGTGCACGGCCACCCACTGGTTCGACTTGTCCGTCTTCAAGTGGTTCCGCAGGGCCGCCATGAAGACCTTGGTCGGGAACTCGGGCTTCAGGTTGTCCATGAAGGCGACGGGCCGGAGGATGGTCCAACCCATCTTCTCGCCCTGCTTGCCGGGCGACGTGACGTCGCGCAGGTACCGCTCGATGCGGTACTTGCTCTGGAAGTGCAGGATGGGCGTCGGGTTTTCCCAGGACGCCGCGTCGCCGCCGCGCTCCACGCTGCTGTAGACGAAGTGCTTGACGCCGTTCCGGATGGCCTCGTCGATGACTGCCTTGCCCTGGGCGACCTCGCTTTCGAGCGTGGCGCCCTGGTCCAGCGAGACCTGGACCGAGTAGACTCCCCAGATGGGCTCCGAGTGCACTCGCTTCGCCTCTTGGAAGAGCGCGGGGACGTTGTCGAGGTTGCCCTGGACGAGCTTGATGGAGCTGGACTTGTCGGCCAGCGTCTTCGCCGACGCGCCCTTAGTATCACGCGTGACGGCGAGGATGGTAATATCGGACTGCTTCAGGGCCAAAAGAGCGTCGACGACGGCACCACCCTGTCGCCCCGTGGCGCCAGTTACTAAAATAGTGTGAGACATGACGAGGTACGGCTGATCGTAAGATGACGACGGCGATGTCAAAGATGAGTGGATAGGTGGATTGGGGAGTGAACAAGAGAGATGCGATCACGCAAGACCAAGAGAGACCCCCCTTGGCGAGCTACTTGGCGGGCTATTAAGAAAAACCTAGTCAGCCGAGCATGATGATGGTGATGATGATGATGATGATGCCCATCGGACTGGGTTGGAGAAGGTCCCTCGCTGCACGCACTTAATCAACAGTCTTACACAAGTCGAACTCTAACCTACGGAGTGGGCTCCGTTGGCTCAGAGCGATGATCCCGCCCGCTTGGGTACACGGCCCGGACCTCTAGTCTCCCTTTTCTTTTTGCTTGGGATTATTAGAGTTGGTGTGGAGAGGAGTCGTGCCATCCCAAAGCCCGGCGGCCAGGCACTGTTATATGAGCTCAACCGTCAGATCCTGATCCTCTCAGCTGGCTCTAAACCCGGTGGACAAAGACCATAATACCATGCTAGTGCGAGGAATAGGAGTCAGCAGCAGTAGCAGTCCTACAACTTATTCCATCTTCCTGTTCCTGCTTTCATCCCTCAAACTATAGCGCCACCGAAAACTAAAGGGCTGTTGTCCATCCTCCATCACAACCATGGACAATCCTTCCTCCACATTCACCCCGCCGTCGCAGCGCATCAAGACGGTCCACGACCTGCTGGACGGCTACCGCAGCCTCTCGGTGCCGACGCTGTTGGCGCCGCTGGCCGAGGACTTCCGGCACCGCGCGCTGCCCGCGAGCCTCGAGATGCCCGAGCGGGACCGGGCGGCGTTCGCGCAGCACGCGGCCGGCGTCTTCGGCCTGTTCGACGCCTTCGAGATGGTGCCGCAGGCGGTGCATGAGGACGCGGCGGCCAACGTCGTCGTCGTGCACGCGCTGATGCGCGGCGTCATGAAGAAGAAGCAGCAGCAGCAGGTCGACTGGCGCAACGAGTGCGTCCTGCTGATCCGCCTGTCCGCCGACGGCGCCCGCGTGCGCGAGATCGCCGAGTTCGTCGACAGCGCCAAGGCCGTTGAGATGCGCCGCAAGCACGCCCCGGGCGTCTTTGGCAAGGCGGGCGGCGCCCTCGCCGGCGTGCGCCTCTCGACGCTGGTGGCGGGCTTCAGCCAGATCGTCGTGGTGTGTGCCACATACCACGCGGTGAGTTTGGGATTCTCGTGGTGGTTCAATTTGGGGTCGAGTTCCAGCTCGGTCAGCACTACGCCTTCATCTCAGGAAATAGCTTGGGCATCGTTAACACCTAATATATAAGGTTCTTAATTAATAATATAATGTACTTGACCATACAGGGAGTGAGCTTGTGGCAACGTGAGATGCTCTATTGCCTAACATGTCTATACTTATTTCGATATAATACTGAAATGATCAATTCTAACAGTAATTAACCACTATGATTCTATGAATTTACTATAGTTGCAACCTGAATGACTTGATCGGCAGTCATTATGACTTTATATAGTACACTAAACCCCTGCTTTCCATCTCGTAAGCAATGCATTATCCAATTTTGTTCCAAAGTCTCCTCCTCTCGGTCGAACAAGCCTTTGGCCACCCCAAAGATAGGGGACACCTCCCCAGTTCCACCTTACCATCTCATTCCTGAGCGCAGCACACACGCCATCTACACTGCGGCACCCTTAAGCGTCTGCCACAGCGCCAAGCTGCCGGCGACGACGGGGGTGATCAAGCGGACGGTATTGTAGCTGATCCAGTTGCGGGCGTAGCTCTCGGCGAGCCGAGCCTCGACCTTCTTGCCGTCCTTGCCGTCCACGGCGGGCTCCGAGAGCGCGTCGAGCTTCTCGTTGATGGGCTGCATGTTAACGGCCGAGTGCACGACGGTGACGAGGTGGCAGGCGGCCGCCACGGCGTACCAGCGCCAGTCGCCGAGGCGGGCGGTGCCGGCGGCGCCCCCCGCGCGCGCCACCCAGGCCGTGTAGCCGTACCCGAAGATGCCCAGCGTGCTGATGGGCCGGAAGAAGACGTTGCCCACGGCCCAGAAGACGGGCCACTGCCGCCCCAGCAGGCGCGCGCGCTCGGCGTGGCCGGGCGCCGACGGCTTGGGGAAGTCGACGAGCAGGGCGGGCACGCCCATGAAGGACTGCGTGATGGCATTGCCTGGTGGGATGATGGCCCCCCTTGGTTAGCAAAATGAAATACTGCTGCCCGCTGACGAATCTTCTTCACCACTGCTACTCTATATGCTGCTGCATAATGTTTGAGAAGGCAATGATGTCATCCTTATATTTCTCTCCTTCTTAAACTCACCGAACAAGATGTACGAGAACGCTATCGTCGTGCCGACGACGGCTTCAGGGGATACTATGACTGTCATGATGTCGAGAGAAAAAAAGCCTATCCGTGACGTGATGCGAGTAATCGAAAGTAACAACGAGTGGTGCTTCAGAGGCGTAACGGGGAAAAAGAAATGCAGCAGGCTGCAGTACTCGAGTCTTTTTCTTTTCTTTCTGCTCAACTCGCTATCTTCTTGCTCCGGCTCCCGCCCCTCCCTCATCTGCGCAGCAAAAGAAAAGCATATATATGTCGACGGTAAAGCCCTCCGTCCGTCCACCTCAAGATTGGCGTCTCTCGGCCAACAGGGGATCAAGGCCCTGCGCCACGTGTGCAGAGAAAGAGAGACATCATACAAGCAGAATCTCCGATTAAGCGGAAGCGTCGAACCACATCGCTTTTTTGGTGTCTCTGATGAGCGGCCGCGGGGGACTAGGTGAGCGGCCTGTAGCGTGACCCCCCTTACGGAGCGCCGATGGGGCAATGCAGATCCCCCTGAGACATTTGGAGTCATCATTATCTGCACGCAAACCTTATCTGGCTTAAGAGGTCTCAGTACCACGCCGTGCTCCGTGTACCTTGCAGCTCCAGCGTCATCCGACCTTTAACCTACCCATGTCGATTAACTGGACATTTTCATAGTCTGAAGTAGTAGGGATGCGCAAGCAGGTTGTCTTACTGGGTCCAGTCAATGATATGACAGAGATTGTGATAACGATCGAATTGATGTATTCTACTGTATGCGAAGAAGTGCTATGCTTCTAGATCTCCATGTAGTGTACCAAGTGATAACCAAGTATAATGTGCTGAAACCAAAGATGGTAAGATATTATCGCCAATATAATCCTCCGCCGAGCTCCCGGACGCCGCCGATTTTCCGTGTATGATGATGATGATAATGATTGAGTAAGAATTTAGTGAATTGCATTTGGGCTGGGTGGTATTTGGTTACGGTGGGTATACACAATGACTTCGCTAATTGTCGAAAAAGGGGGGAGACAAAGCAAGTAACCTCCCAAACCAGAGATGAGGGCATTAACAGCCGGTCGGGATCTCCATCGTTCTGATCCAGTGCGAAACCTTGCCTGGGCCTCCTCTCTCATCCGACACTCTGATCACGGGGATCGTCGTCTTCGATTTCGTGATTGGCGCGACAGGCTTGGCGTCCAAGTGCACCTGGGGGGCTTGACCCGTCCGCGAGGCGGACTCGGCTCGCTGCCGCAGATCGTGCGCCTCGGACTCCTGCCAATGCCGAAGGGCCTGTTGCTTGCGTTCCTCGCTGCGGGCTTCGAAGGCCATCTGGAAGGGATCGGGCTTGATGATGAGGAGGGAGTTGGACTTGTCCAGCGGCACTGGCAGCTCTTGGTCGGTAAGCGGGTCGACCTTGGGCTTAAGGTTGAAACACCACATGAGGGCTCCGCAAGCAATGACGAGCTCATCCTGAGTCAAAGTCATGCCAAGGCATTGGCGCAGTCCCCATCCAAACGAGCTCAGTCCCTTGATGGTGGGAAATTGAGTCAACGGCTCTTGATAGGTAGGCCAGCCCGGTTGGAGCCAGCGTTCGGGCCGGAAGTTATCTGGATCGGGGTACTTGACGGGGTTGCGCAGGAATGCCCTAATTGGCTGTTAGGTGTCATCCAATATAATGACATGTGTGGGAGCCATGGGGGAACTCACCAGTCAAGGGGCAATATACGCGTCCCCTTTGGAATGAAGTACCCCATGTACATACCGTCGGCTTCGGTTTCATGAGCAACGCCTATAGTCTTGTGAGTATAGATTTTCCAATAGGCTGATATGGTATCTCTTACCGGTAGGGACATTGGGCTTCCAGCGCATAGTCTCCTTGATACAAGCTCGAAGAATAGGTAGCCTAGGAGTATCATCGAGAACCGGGGGTCGTCCTCCGCAGACCTCATCGATTTCCTGTTGTATAGTCGCCTGCCACTTGGGATGATGGACCATAGCGACTAGGAAGTACGACAGAGGACCGGCCACAGTGAAGATTCCCACAAGAGCAATCATTCCAATCGCCGTAGCAGCTTCGCGATCACCAGAGAGTCTCGCCGATTTTTCGGATTGTTCCAGGTACTGTCGTGTCCAGCAGGCTCGCTGTTGGCCCCTTGCCATATTGTTGCGAACAGTGTTTAGGCGTTCCAGCCACCAGTTTAGTTGGTCGTCGTGACGCTTGATTTCTGCCTTCTTCCAAGGGTTCATAAAGAGTGGTAGGTGCCATAAAGGCGTTAAGACGTTGGTAATCGGACCAGCCGGAGACATCTGCGTTAATAGGCCCCAGGCACTGGGCGTGCAGTATTCACTGAGGCTCGCATCATCCCAGGTGAGCTTGCACATAACCTTGGCGGCCATATCCTCAAGGGAGAAACCGAAGTCATCAGGGTTCTCAATGAGCCTTGCCATCCACCGCTTTGCTTCATGAACCATGACACCATGGTACTGGGCTTGACTGGCTTCGGTCAAGTATGAATGTGTGAGCTTGCGCTGGCGTGCCCAGAATTCTGTAAGTGGTTGGGTCAGCCATGCCTTGGATTCGAGTTGTCGTTGGCAGACTTACCGTTTTTCCCCATCAGCGGCAGATACTCTCTCTTGGAGTCAAAGAGGGACTTGACCATAGGCCGATCGGAGTTGTACTTGGCTCGCTTGACCAACAACTCCTCCGCGATCTTCTCCTCCGAGATGATCAGGAACTTGGCGCCAAGCATTTCTGTCATGTAGAAGCCGCGGTTCTTGGCATACATGTCGGACCATTCCTTGAACTTGAGCCACATGAACTGGATAGGAAGATCGTGGATACGGCCGATGAAAGGCATCTGCGTAGGTCCAATGGGTAACCTGGCATCGTTGAGCTCCAGGTAGGACTTGACGGTCTTGTAGATGGCAAAGCCCACAAGGGCTGCGCCTAGCGCTAGGATGGTGAGTAGCTGCATTGTCGTCCAGGGAACAGTGTGCTTGAGTGAGAATGGCAAGGACGGACGCGTAGAGGAAAGCCACGGCACTGGTGATGGCCAGGCGGGCGTAAACGTGTTATAGGGATGGTCAGTTAAGGTTGACAGCTCCTTGGGATGGACAGGTGTAATCGTTGGGCGGCTACTCGGAATCCAGTGTGACAGCTAACTCGAAAGCTACATGATATTTGCAGGCATTTGCAGCAATGATAACTTGGGCTGTCAGATGGAGAGCCGGCTTATCCAGATCGAAGGCTCCCAGAGGCGTGGAGGAGGCGAGACAAAGTTTGCTTGATCCTGGATGAGTTATTATGGCTAGGCAGAAGGGGCGACATGACAATTCTCCTCAAACGTGGAATACGGTATGATGTGGTGAGAAATGAGATTCGCTTCAGGATTTGGTTTGGGGTATGCTGAAAGGAGCGCATAACGACTGGTGTGAGCGGCCCAGTCCACAAGTTGGGAGAGTTGACGGATGAGAATTCCGACCCTCCCTCAGCACGTCCACGGGAACCGGCGATCAAGAGCAGGCTCTCGCGTCGGAGATCTGCTCTGTACCCTAGATTGACGGCTGTTGATGATGTGATCCATGGAGCGAAATGGTCTGCCGCGCATCTGTGCGACAAGGCCCAGCTCGGCGAGGATCGAGGGGCGAGGCCGTGGGTATGGGCATGGGTATGGATGTGGGCAGTAAGCAAAGCACGCCAGGCACGTAGCTGCTGTAGGGGTGGTACTGCTGCAACCTGGATGACAATCTGTTGAGACTGACGGCGGGATTCTTGCACGTCAACCTTGTCTCGGTCATGGTTCTGAGGCGATCACACTGATACAGAAGCTTAGCCAGGGCTCTCGTTCACAAGTTGCACCCAGAAGCGGGTGGCACCCCTGCTGGACGGCATGTATGTTTAATAGCACCAGAAAGGATACGCATCGCTATTGGGATCATGACGTTGGGTACGGGGGGGGGGGGATCAGCACGTCCCATCCATCGTATCTGAGTTCTGTTTCTTGGCCGTCGGGATATCTCTCCCACCTGGTCAATGGTGGTAATGGTCCTCTGCCAAGACATGGCTTGTCTTTCTTGGCGGAGGTGGGATGATAGCTGACACTCGATCGGGCTTGCGTATTGCTCTCCTGGCCGAGATGGAGACTGGGGATTACTCCAAATGTTTGCTCTGCTTGCTTTTGAGCACATTTGCTAATGTGGCCAGCCTGACGTACTGCCCTTTCTGTGTGAGGTGCCTGCCTGCCGAGATACCACCTCATACTTCCACGCTGGCAGAATGTATATGTTTATGTATCATCCCATACATCATACATATCATATAACCCCAGTCCTGGGCATGTGCGATGGAGAGCGGCACGGCAGCCATGATTCCATCTCAATAGATCGGATAAGGGCGAGAGTCAGATATGCCGCCCAGTGTGCGCTGAACTAGGTGAGTAGGCAGGCAACCCCATGCAGCTAGGTTTGGTGTTCATGCTTGCTTCGCCAGGAGTTTGTTGCGGTTCCACCGACGGGACGGCACTCGGGGATTTTGACGCCTTTCTGTAAGACATCGGAGTCGGTCCAGTCTCAGCTCGACCAATCACGACGGGCCAAATCAGACTTTCGTAGAATTTTCGTAAAGGAGAGCCAATAACGAACGGCCCGTCCCCAAAGGCTTATGCTCCTGGGATGCTTCTTTGCCATGCAGCTTGTACTGATCGGCCTGGACTCCTACAGACTTGGGCTCCCTCAGCATCGACTTCAAGGTCTCACCTTCCCACCTGTACATCTGAGCAGCGGAGCTGGGTTGCCTCCGACTACTCCTCCTTCCTCCTCTCCTCTAACTTCGGCTGGTGAGAACATGTAATGAGTAATGCTGGAGCTGCAACAAATCCGTGACCCACCTCACGCAGCCGCACTACCGGCCTATGGTCAGATCATCGACTGATGGTCCTGGCGTGCGAAGGGGAGGCCGTCTCATAGCGTTGCTATATACAATGGCTCCAGGTAGACAAGAGCGTTGCGGCTCGTGGCCATCAACTGATATTCTCTCAACCAGTGTTCATAGCCCGCTACTCCATCTGCCCGTCATCCAACAAAAAACGTATTACGTGGTTGACACACAATGGGTTCTATCGGGGTCAACGAGTCGAAGCCTGTAGGGTCATACCCTTCATCCGGCATAGACGTCCTCATCGTAGGCACTGGCCTTGCCGGCCTGACAGCGTCCATCGAGTGTGTACGAAAAGGCCACAATGTGCGAGTTCTTGAGCGCAATGCCACAATCAACACCGCAGGTAAGTCGTGCCTGGACTACTATCCTGGCCCGGGGGCAAGTAGCGACGGAGAGAGCATATGTGTATATGAGAGGCTTCCGAGAGTGCTAACGTCTTCCTCAGGGGACATGTACTTCATGGGCCTCAGCGCCACTAAGTTCTTTAAGCACTGGCCCGAGATGTCGACCGAGTTTGACGAGATCTCCCTGCACAATGCGTGGATCGAGACCTTTAAGCACAGCGGCGAGCAGATGATCGCGCCGCTTCTGGTGTTGGACCGCCTGCGTGACGCTGGCCTCGACCCGGACACGCCGCCGGGCACCTTCCAGATGCGGCCCCTCGTCTATAAGATGTTCGTGAACCAGGTCCAGCGCCTCGGCGTCGAGGTGCAGTTCGGCAAGCGCGTCGTCGACTACTTTGAGGACGTCGAGAAGGGAAGGGCCGGCGTGGTCACGGAGCAGGGGAGCGCTATGAGGCGGATATCGTGATTGCCGCCGATGGTGAGAGAAACCCCCACGCCCCCTTTGCAACCTGAATTTTGAGTAAACCGTGAGCTAACTTGTATCCGAATTCCAGGTGTCGGCTCTAAGAGCCAGAAGCTTGTCGGTGGCCAAGTCCGGGCCATGAGCTCTGGGCGCGCCATGTGGCGTGCCGCCTTTCCCCGGGAGTACATCCTGCAACATCCGGAAGTGCGCGAGTTCTTCAAGATGGCGGGCCCCAATCAAGATCAGCCTATCATCCGAACATGGCTTGGGTATGTTTCCCCCAGCAACCTTTCTACTTGTATTGTCAGCTGACCACACATGACCATATACGCGCAGCCCCGGCACCTATGCCATGACCCTCTCGCGCGCCGACACCATGATCTGGATCATGAACCACGACGTGACGGGGTCCGAGGAGGAGAACTGGAACCACACGGTCGAGGCCGACGAGGTGCTGACCAACATGGACAAGGGCGTGGGCCCGCAGCCGTGGGCGCCCATCTTCAAGGAGCTGATCAAGCTGACGCCGCCCGAGACCATCATCAACTTCGAGCTGTTCTGGCGCAACCCGCAGCCGTCGTGGGCGTCGCCGGGCGGGCGCGTCGTCGAGATCGGCGACGCCGCCCACTCGTTCCTGCCCGCCTCCGGCAACGGCGCCACCCAGGCCATCGAGGACGCCATCTCCATCGCCTCGTGCCTGCAGCTGTGCGGCGGCGGCGGCAACGTCGCCGAGGCCGTGCGCGCCCACGTCCGCTTCCGCTTCGTCCGTAACTCGTGCGCCCAGAAGCTCGGATTCTCTAACGCCGAGCTACTCCAGGACACCGACTGGTCCAAGGTCAAGCTCGATCCCCGCAAGGCCCAGCCCAAGCTACCCAGCTGGGTCTGGGGCCACGACCCGGAGATCTACGCCCACGAAAACTACGAAAAGTGCGTCGCGAGCATCCGCGCCGGCGTGCCCTTCGACAAGGACGACAGCTTCCCGCCCAACTACCCCCCTGGCTACAAATACGAGCCCTGGAGCATCGAGGCCATCATGGATGATGTCCGTGCTGGACGCCCCGTTCAGCTAGGCTCGGGCAACTGGGACTAAGCCTCCCTCCCCTCGGCATGCTGGTACCCTTAGCCGGAAAGCAACGTTCATCAGGGTTGTGTATAGATAGATAGGTAGATAAGCCACTTGAGATGTAGCAAATATTTAATTAGTCTTCTGTTTCAATGCAGGTACTGTACTCCTTAGCCTAACGCTTGCTGCTTGCTTGCTACGTCAAGGAAATTGTGCAGCCAAAATAATATATAACAAAAATCAAATTGTGCAGGTCCTCTCTGTTCCGAACCCAGGTTCTATATCACACACACGGGGAAAATATGTACAAATACAGAATCAGAATACCTGGTTTTCAAGGTTCTCGTGAGAACGACCACTTTCAGAGTATATACTTGAAGGTATAGGAACCCTTATGCCAAAAGTGTAACCGTGGTCGTGGGGTTTATCGAGACTTGCGGAATCGGTTGGCCAGCAGCTGGCACGGATGGGGCAGGTGCAGCTGGCGCGGACGACGCAGGAACCTTGGCCTTGGCCGAAGTCGTCGGGGCTGCCTTTCCAGCGCCGGCGCCGGCGCCTGCACTGTTTGTTGGTGCAGGTGCAGCTCCGTTGCCAGGGTTCAGCGTAACGGTGGCCGAGGGACCAATCGAGACTTGGGGGATGCCACCTGCGGCGCCTCCAGCTGGCGCAGATGCTGCGGGTGCCGACGCGACTGGGGCAGACGAAGCAGGAGCTTTAGCCTTGGCTGAGGTTGACGAGGCCGCCTTGCCAGCACCGGCGCCTACACTTGTCAGTGCAGGCGCAGCTCCAGCTCCATTTCCAGGGTTCAGCGTAACGGTACCCGAGGGACCAATCGAGACTTGGGGGATGCCGCCTCCGGCGCCCCCAGCTGGTGCAGATGCTGCTGGTGCCGATGAGGCAGGGGCTTTCTTGGGGGCCTTGGTAGAAGCCTTGGCGCTGGTCGGAGCGGGTTGACCACCGGCCCCATTTCCAGGGTTCATCACCACCGTTGTCGTAGGGTTAATCGATACCTGCGGGATAGTTCCACCACCTCCTTGAGCTGGGGCAGAAGGCGCAGCGCCTACTGTCACGAAGATCGTAGTCGTGGACGAGAAGCTGGGTTCCGCTGCTTCCGACGGGCGCTGGGTAACGTAGACGAGTTCGGTCTTGGTGACAATATCCGGTCCGCCCTGGCGTTTCGATATCGGGTCGGCACCAGCAAAGGTAAATGATTGGCCGGCCATTCCATCATCGCAAGCCGCGATATCGACTTTGCTGTCAGTAACCACCAAGCAAGATTCCTTCTGATTATCAGGGGCAAGTAACAAAGGGCCGGCGGCGCCGTTGAAGGCGAATAGTTGCGAGTTAGTGACCAAGCCACCTGGATGGGCATAATTAGCTGGGCTGTCACGGGTTTACGAAACTATGATGATACATACCGCCGTCTGCGCGACCACCGCAAGAGAAGAGGTTGACTTGACTGCCTGCAGGGCGACGAGGGTCAAAGTTGAGGCATGCTTGCGTCTATGTGCTGTTAGCTGGGATACATTCATGGGCTGGTATCGCGACGACATACCAAAGTGTTGACAACCAACATGGATCCGGCAACATTGTTGTGCTCGCCTTGGGTGATGATGTCCCATCCTTGACCGTCGGTAGATCCGCATTCGGCCACTTGAACCGGAGTCAGATTGGCGCGGAAGTCGCCAGAGAGCTTGTCGACAAACAAGCACTTTCCGTCGGATGTCTATAGGTTGTCGCCATTAGTTCTGCTCTCGAAAAGGATCCCTTGCAGGCCAGCACTAGAAGTCCTTACTTTAATCGTCGTGTTCGAAAAAGCTCGAGTCGCCGTCTCGTCACGTTTTTGCGCCTCCTCAAAGGCAGCCTGGTTGAGCTCGGTCACGACTCTTGGGTAAGAGACTGGGCCGGCGGTCACTAGAGTGGACATAACAGCAGCAAAAGCTGCAGAGTACTTGGCGACCATGTTGATTAGACTGTAGAGGATAAAGAGCAAAAAAGCGAACGAGTGGAATATTCGATAAGAGTGCTAGGGATGTTAAAGAGCGGATAGAATCGAAGCTATACAGCAATACACAGGTATATCTGCCGCACAACGGTATCAAAGGGATCAAAAGAATGAATAATCCCGCTCAGCAGGCTTGTGCAGAAGCGAGAAAGAGGGGAGAGGAGAAAGGAAGCTATTCCAAGAGGAAAGGAACGCGACGAAGACGGTGGCGATTTAGCGACACAAGACCAAGAACATCATGGGAAAGGGAGGAAAGGAACGAGGGTCTCACTTGAGGCTCTAGTAGCACCCGGCAAATCGGTAGGTGGTGAAAGAGGCTCAAACGCCATAGGCCTGTCCGCCAAGACGCCAACGACTCCTGAGCGTGTAGGGTAGGCCATGGGCCAGAGTTGCAGGGGACTGCGGGACTGCAGGTCCTGGGGCTCGGAGGCTTGGGAGATGCGAGGGGGCTGTGGTGTCCTCCAGTCTTTCGGAACCACGACGGCTCGCTGGTTAAAACACGTTTCACTCTTCAGCCCGCCGGCCTCTCCTGCAACGGCCAGCACCTCGTACAAGTACTGCAGGTCAGCTCTGTCCGACTGTGAACAGTTGCAGCGCGAAGAGTCGAATACGGGCGCAAAGATGCGACCAAAAGGTGGTGACAGAAGGGGGATGGTTTTGCGATGGTGTTTTGTTTTAGGACGCTGGTTCAACCGCTGAGCGAGGTCTGAAACGAGGCTCGTCTCAAAAGGCCGGTGATTAGTGGAGGAGAGGGCCGAGGAGAGCCAATAACAGCCTAGCAGTGCTTGGAGGCCACAACCCGCCCAAGTGCGACGAGATTGGAGAGAAGTGTCGAGGTTTCGTCCGACGTAGATGAACTTTTCCGTCGACCAGACCAGACCAGATCTTCGACCATCTGCACAGGGTAGCAGGATCATTTGACTCTTGCACGGCCAGCTACAGTATGTACATCCTGGGGGACGAGAGATGGTTGAAATGCTTAGCCTCCGGCCTAAAATCAAATGGCAGTTCCTTTATGGATCCTATTCCAGTATTATTATGGAATTGCTGCCCAATGCTTTAACGCCATGCCACCTGCTATTAATTAAACAGTCATGCTTCCCACATACCCTGTGAACGGCAAGCGATCTTTCCTCTCCAAGCCGATAGGATGCGCAGTCCGCAAAGAGAAAGAAAAAAGAAAAAGACCTCCAGCTCTTGGTCACGACCTGCCGAACCCCGCCGCCAAGAATAGGCGAATGAGCGAGCCCCGTCCTTACGCGCGATAGATTTCCTTGACGCGCCACTGTTGGATCTTGGATCTGGGGGGCGGCGTTTAGGTTAGACACCGTCCCGCGCCAGCGTACCACTTCCTTCGAGACCGCGCTTACAGATCAAAAATACCATCCGTCTTCCTCTTCAACCTATCCAGTCTACGGATGCATATGTCCGTAGTACTGGGTCTTCAGATAGGTCGCAGCTGCTGCGCTTATAGGTTTACCACGTTTCAGCCACAAAAGGTGGCTATTGGGTTAGGGACTGTCTTAGCCACGGTGGCCGACTGGTTATGGTAAATATACCGGGCGAATTTTTCGTCGTTGAGCCCCAGAAGAGCAAGGAAGATCAGGCAAGTGTACATAACAAGATAAGTGGTATATGCTGGGGATTACCGTTATACGTCCAGGGTCTAAGTATTAGATGCACCTGAAAATCTGAATCTTCCCGGAGACGGTGGAGAACTGGAGCTACAACGGCGCAACCGCATCCATTGATGATTCCGAGCCGCCCCTTCGCTTACATACACATACACGGCACTGCCGGGTTCCGAAGTCGAGGACCCAGAGCTGCTTGCCGACCGATCTTCGTTGTCACCACGGCAAGTATATCCATAAACATTGTGGCCCAAGTCCACGTTACGGTGTGATCGTGTGCTATCCGTGTACTACATTGATTTCTTACGAGTTACATGTCCACTGTAAGTCATGAAAATGTTGCAAATGCAGCCCAGCATGAATGCTCCCATCACCTGTGTGCGGGCGCCGAAGACTACTATATGCTCCCAATGTATTGCTGACGAAATGCCGTCCCTCAGAGAGACGGTATCAGGGACTGCATTCCTTGCCAGATCTCAATACCACTTGGCCGGATCTGGCTTGCAGGCAGAACGAAGCCGCTCGATCCGCCTCTGAGCTCGACAGCCCAAGCGTACGTGGTTCCGGCGACGTCTGTCATGTACTGTAACAATTTGGTCAGTCGCTCCCTTCTTCCGTCAAGGTGCGAACAGGATAATCTGCGGTATCACTTACGTCTGTGCTGCCCCCAGTCGCCGCATAGAGTGTCGAGCAAATTGGGCCGTAGGTGAATCTCGTGCCATAGGGCTTAGCAATGGCAGACTGTAATCCCGCTGCCAGAGACTCCTGCTTGGCGTCATTGCCTGATCTCTTAGAGCAGCTGTAGCCATACGGCAGAAGGATGTACTGGCCATACGAGTGGAAGTCGATGTACAGCCTGATCCCCTTACCAGCGGCAAGCTTGTCGGTAAAAGCCTTAAGGACCTTGACCTCAGGGGTATCGCCAGCAACCTGGCCTTTATAGTCCTCGGCAGAAGGGTTTGTTGATGCGCCACCGGCGACTTCCCACTTGTAAGGCCAGTTCCGGTTGATGTCTGTACCCCTGGCCGAAGTGCTTGAGCGAGGCATTCGGTTCTTCCGCCAAAGTCTGTCATTGCTTTGTGTGTAGGAAAAGCCTGTGAAACTAGTAAGACGCAAGCTCTGCTAGATTGCGAGAAGATTTGATCCGGGTTAGAACTCACCATCAGGGTTGACAACGGGGGAAGAAGTAGAAGTCGTAGCTGTTCAAGAACCCCTTGATTGTGGCATTGTTGCCATATCCGGAGACAAGCTGATAGGCAAAGTATTCCACAACCTGGTTGTCGGTCAGTGGGTCTCTGTCATATATACGGTTGGGCCATCCTCAAGATACTTACCATAGTGGCGATCCACTCCCGGGCATGGACAGTTCCATGAATATAGATGGCCGGCTTTGAGCCACTCCCGCCGCTCCCCCACAGGTGAAGGCCAGTTATCTGACGGCCCTCGTATGAAGCTCCGATCTCGAGGATCTCCGAGTTCTGCGGAAAAAGCCGACTGCAGGTCTTTGAGGAAATTCAGATGATCGCTGTAAGGGTGGTAGTTGTTGAACCACGAGTCACTGAGAGCGTTGGTGCTAACCTCTGCAAGGGCTATGTGAGAAACCGTTAACATCTCTTTTGGCTATGTTTAGGAAGACGTTGATACTGACACTTATAGCTGACCAAGGGACCCTCGGCAGCAATGGAAGCACCCAGGTCCTCATCCAGAATCTCGCTGGGCAAGTCCAGGGCCTCGAAAGCAGCGAAATCGCTGGGCGCAACAGCAACATCCATGTGGTCTGGATGGCTATACAGCTCGAGCGTCTGCGCCAAGCTGGCAATCTTGCTTTTCAGCGATGGTAGTCCTTCGGTGGCATTGACACGGAAGACCTTGAAACCATCGTAAACCACTTGCTCCGGGACCGCAGTGACAGCCGCTGAGGCCAGAGAGGCCACAGTCAGGATCGCCTCGAGAAACTTCATGCTGGGCTAAGTGTGACCTGCGATGCAAGAGAAAGCTGCGCAGAGACCTGGGAGGTCTGATACTTAAGTAGGTCAGTGTCATTGCTATGTAAAGTAGGAAGTGGCACAATAAGTTAAGCACTTTGGCTGCGTTCTAGTTCGGTGAGGAGGGATCGACCCCCAGTATCACCACGGAAGGTGGTTGGTGTGATTAGATTAGGTATAGTGAAGGCGCATATGCTATCTACTATAAATACTACCTACCGTACTTGTCTGCCCATTCTGTATCATGTATACGCGTCACCAGAAACCACATAGGCATGCAACGGTGCACAAACTCGAATACAGCAATGCAATGCAAGTCCCCATCCAATGATCCCCTCGTTTGTGATGAAGAATGGTAGACAAAGGAGGTGACTCGCCGAATATCCCACAACCTGCCCATTTGGGTAATCATCTCACACCTGGATGGCCTGGACCTGATCATAGTTGGGGTATCATAGGTCTTGGCTGCAACCCCACGATAATCAGCTTCCTAGCCGAGGAATAGCTCCGGTAGTGCCAATGAACTTATTAGTTAGTGGTATTGGTCTCTTTGCGTCGCAGATATTGCGACGATCTGTATTCGCTTCTCGGTATACCCACCCTCGGCAAGTGGTTGAAATCTATACGACGACCAGATTTTATGAATTATACTGGTCATACACCTATTCTTCCTAAGGGTCTGGGTGTCATTGAGTGGTCAACACATATTCCTACGTATGCCAGTAAAGGGGGTGGCTCTCCATTGAGGGGTATAGGATATGGCAGTTGCAATTGGCCAGTCATGACCTCACGCGCACGTCAGGGAGAAAAGACCATAGAAATCCCGCCTTCCTAACTTATACCTGGAACCTACCTACGAATGCTAGTGACGGGATGACATGTCGGGGTCCTGAAGTCACACGGAATTCGATGCAGATGCTTCTGGATCACCCTTGCAGCACAACGATCGTCAGGTACAGTGATCGTAGTACTCCACCACTATCCTTCCTTACCTGACTCCACTACGAGCATATTGCGAAGCACGCGGCAACGAACACCATAGGCCCCGTAATCTGGTTCATTACTTCATTCAGGTGCGGTGTGTCGTAAAAACTATCTATGGAGAAAGCCTCCTCGCCCTACGCGCTGACTACAATCTGGGTACGCTCTTCTCGGTGGCGGACTCAATGGCAGATCCAAGTTCTTGGTTGACGCGCGAGAACATTTGATAGGTCCGGCGGCGGGTGTCAACATGGGCGTTGCACAAGTGGCCGGCGACGTTGTTGATGTAGTTCTCCTGTTGGCCAGCGGTTCTCCCGAGAACCTTCCATAATCTGCAAACCCGATTAGATAAGTCGTCTAGCCGCGCAACAGCCAGTGTTAAATGCCACTTACCCGTTAGCTTGTTCATAGTCGTGGGGCTTCATCTCGTCAAAGAGTGCTGTGACGGCCTCGCCCGCCCACTTCTCGTGGGGGTTGGTCGGGCTGACAGGCTTGTACGTCAAGGGCCGATAGCTGCTGGGGTAGTTGGGGTTGGCCCCGTAGTTGCCATTCACAGACATGGCACCGTCACGCTGGTAGGGACTGAACGCTTTCAGGGGGGCATTGACCGGGATCTGCTGGTAATTGACACCCAACCTGTGTCGGTGCGTGTCAGGGTAGGAGAAGAGACGAGACTGGAGGACGGGGTCGGCCGATGGTTCCACGCCTGGCACCAGGTGGCTCGGGGAGAAAGCAACCTGCTCGATCTCGGCGAAATAGTTCTCGACGTTTCGGTTGAGCGTCATCTTGCCAAATCGTCGTAGAGGAACCTCGCCCTGCGGCCAGACCTTGGTAAGGTCAAAGATATTCCACTTGAACTTCTCGGCTTGCTCCGGGGTCAAGACCTGGACGTATACGGTCCAGCTGGGATGTTCGCCCCGCTGAATGGCCTCGAAGAGATCTTGGGTCGAGAAGTCCGGGTTTTCCGATGCCATTCTGCCAGCTTCCTCGTTCGTCATGGTCTTGCTGCCCTGGTCCGTTTTCAGGTGGATCTGGACGTATACAAAGGAGCCATCCGGCTTGACGAACTTATGGGTATGTCCGCTGTAGCCGTTCATGAAGCGATACGAGTAAGGAGTACCTCGATCCGAGAAAAGGTGCATGACCTGGTGAATTGACTCGGGATGGGTGCTGAGATAGTCCCAGAACTAGCGGGAGAAGCCTGTCAGTGGTATATGTTGGAAAATAGTTGTTCTTCACTCACCATGGTAGCATCCTTCAAATTGGTCTGGGGATTGCGCTTTTGAGTGTGGATGAACAGCGGGAAGTTGGTCGGGTCGCGCAGGAAGAAGACGGGCGTGTTATTGTACACCCAGTCCCAGTTTCCCTCCTCGGTATAGAACTTGACTGCAAAGCCTATTGTACCGCCTATCAGTTTCTTTGTTGTCCTAGGCAGTGAGGGTATACATACCTCTGGGATCCCGTGCGCTGTTGGCCGATCCCTTCTCACCGCCGACGGTCGAGAATCGCGCAACGCATGGCGTCTTCTTTCCGACGCCCGTCAACATGTCGATAGAGCAGATATCACTGATGTCGTCTGTGACCTCAAGCTCGCCATACGCGCCGGCGCCCTTGGCGTGGACGACGCGCTCGGGGATACGCTCCCGGTCGAAGTGGGCGAGAAGATCGATCAAGTGGAAGTCCTGCAGCAGCAGCGGACCCTGCGTGCCGACCCGCTGCCACTTACTTGGGTTCTCGACGGGACAGCCATTGGAAGTGGTATAGACCGGCTTCTCGCTATACTTGAAAGTAGAGGCGGGAGCACTGTTAGTAGCCATGATGACAGTTCGAGGGAACCTTGGGGTGCCAGTGTGAATATTCTCAATGTATTCAATTTGAGGAACTGAGTAGAGTACCTAGGTAGCTGCTCTTTTCAGGAAAGACTTCGCTCTTCTGGCCAGATCAAGCTGAATGAATGAAAGAATAAATAAATAAATACTTATTAAGTAAGTAAGCAACTACATGTACACCATTGAAGTCATATGCATTCAACGTACGTTGCCTCTCCTTCTAGGTTAGTGGGGTATATGGGGTATGGAGTGTGATACAAGGGCAAGAAGGGCCATGGACCAATCATAGTTGTGGTGTTTGAAAAATGTAACTGTTAGTACAACTTGAAGAGGCTAAGGGGGCTGGGTCCGGCGCATTGTCAGTACCACCACCACAGCTCTTGCGATTGCCCTCTGTGGCTCGCGTTTCTGTCAGAACCGACATCTGGCGTGGGTTCCATATCAAAGACGCAGAGTTGCGACATAAGTTAACGTATCCCACAAGCGAATGTCTCACACAAGCGAATGTCCCACTTTTATAAATTTCCTTATAGCCTTAACCTTTTTTTATATTCTTTTATATCTGAAAATATTATAACTTTAAAAAGAGAGTGATATAATTCTAGTGTTTTAAGCGCTTTAAAAAGATTTAACTTTAAGCGTATAAAAAGTTATATTAATTTATTATATTTTATTAAAAACTTTATAATATAAACGAAATAATTAATTTATACGATGCGAAATATTTACGAATTTTTAAAAGTTTTTAAATTTTAAAAAAGATACGATTATTTAATATATTATTAATTTAAATACGCGATCGTTTCTTTTTTAATTATTTAACTTATATAATATAAGACGCGTTAATATTAATTAAGCCTTTAACTTTATATAATAATAATTAAACCTCTAGACGCGTTTTAATTAAAAAATCGATTATTAAAAAAATTTATAAAAATCTCGACGCGTATCACGCATAGTTTACTTTTATATAAAATATAATTTATAAGTATAAGATTTAAAAGGAGGATATTTATAACTTTAACGAGACTAGCTTTTTTATAAGTTAAATTTCGTTTAAAATAATCGTAACCACCTTCGATTAATACGGAAAGCTTAAGGTAATATAATAAAGAAACCGGGAATAAATTATAATTATCTAAGGCGTTAAATTACACGGTTACGCTATCCCTTTATATATTATCTTTACCGAGAAAACGCACCTCTTTTTCTAGTACGAAAATAACCTATTACTAAAAGACTAGGTAATTATAATTACTAAAAATAGTTAAATCACGAATAAAAGAGGCGAGGACTAGATTCGATACTTTAATTAATATATTAAGTCTTATACGAAAAGTCGTTATCGCCTTTTAGTTTTAAACGGCTATAAAAGCTACTACTCGATAACTTTTAAGCTTTATTATAAAGAGAACTCGATTATTATACTTTATATATCTTTTTATTCGTTGTATAAGCTTTAACCTTTTAATATTAGCTGTTTTCATATATTAAAAAAAGCGTACGTGAAAGAAATTAAATGTTTTATACGGGCGCATATTATTAATATCTTAAAGGAGGACTTTTTATTAATGTTTTTAAAAGCGTTTTAAGCGATTTTTATTATTTTAAATATATAAGGAGGTTTTCGAAAAATAAGACTCGTTTTATATAATCCGAAATATATTATTTTATAATTAAATATAAAACTACGTATTTTAATACCTCCGGGGACGTTTTTCGGCTTATTTATTTCTTAAGAATTAAAAACTTTAAATAATTTAATTAAAGCTTAATCTTAAATTAAATACGGTTAAAACTATATTATATAATATTAAAATAACTTTCCGACGTTTATTTTAATTAATTTTAATTAAATCGTAAAAGTTATAACGTATATTATATATCGAGTTATTTTTTTAAAAAGTAAAAACGCGACACTTTAAAAAGTAAATAAGATGCTTAGCCGGCGCCGCCGTATAAAAAAAACGGCTATAAAATAAAAAATTATTTCGTATATAAACTAAAAAAGACTTATAGTTTTAAAAGAATATTAATAAATAATTATAAAACGAATCGCGTTAAAGGAGTAATTATATAAAAACGTTTAAAATACGCTTATAACGCTATAAAATCTACAGAAAGCCCAGGTATAATACGCGCACTTATTAAAATAATATAAAAATATTTAAAGATAAAGATTTCGATTAAATTTAATATATTAAATACGTTATAATAAAATTAACTTATATTTTATCGAAAAGGGTATAAAAGAATAAGACATTCGCTTATATAAGATATTCGCTTATGAGATACGTTATATAGAGATTTGATAATGTCTTTATATGTAGGTAATAGGTAATTACGACGACAATAACCAGGAATTAACTAGAGTCTGGAGTCAATTAGGAACGATTTGAAACGTTCCCGGAGGACTACTTTATCATTTTTGATCGAGAAGAGAATTCCATTGAAAGCTTCTTTGGCTGGCATGGCAGTCTGAAATCTGAAATGGTCAAAATCTGGGCTAATATCTCACTCCTTACTCACACCTATTTCTTCAAGTCAAAGCGATCGAGGTTCATGACCTTGTCCCAAGCTGCCACGAAGTCCTTCACAAACTTCTCACTTCCGTCCGAGCTACCATAGATTTCGGCAAGTGCGCGAAGCTCGGCATGCGATCCGAACACGAGATCGGCGCGGGTGCCCGTCCACTTCTTCTGCCCAGTCTTACGGTCAATGCCCTCGTAAATCTCCTTGTCGCTTCCTGAGGCCTTCCACGCAGTGTTCATATCGAGCAGGTTGACAAAGAAGTCGTTGGTCAGCTGACCCGGTCGGGTGGTGAAGACACCATGAGCCGAACCGTCGTAGTTGGTGTTCAGGGCTCGCATACCACCAACAAGTACTGTCATTTCAGGCGCGGTTAGGGTGAGGAGGTTGGCCCGGTCAACCAAGAACTCCTCAGTTCGGACACGGGGCACCGACTTTCCGTAGTTGCGGAACCCGTCTGCGTGTGGCTCCAGATGGCCTACCGAGGCAACATCCGTCTGTTTCCTGCGAGGCATCCATGCGACCGGGCGTGAACGGAACCTGAATGCTGTGGCCGGCATCCTGTGCCGCCTTCTCTACGGCAGCACAACCTGCCAATACAATCAGATCGGCAAGAGAGATTTTCTTCCCACTGCTGTTGAATTTACTCTGCACACCTTCAAGCGCCTTGAGAACCTCGGCCAACTGCTTGGGGTTATTGGCTTTCCAGTTGCGCTGCGGCTCGAGTCGGATACGAGCACCGTTAGCACCTCCGCGTTTGTCACTTCCGCGGAAGGTAGAAGCCGATGTCCAGGCAGTGGAGACAAACTTGGAAGGCTCGATGCCAGTGGCAAGGACTTCTTTCTTGAGGGTGGCAACGTCATTCGCGTCGACGAGCGGATGGTCGACGGCTGGGATGGGGTCTTGCCAAATCAGATCCTCTGAAGGGATCTCGGGACCAAGGTATCGGGAGCGTGGGCCCAGGTCTCGGTGCAGCAGCTTGAACCATGCACGAGCAAATACGTCCGCCAACTGGTCGGGGTTCTCGTAGAATCGACGAGAAATCTTTTCGTAAGCTGGGTCGAAGCGTAGCGACAGATCCGTGGTGAGCATGGTCGGCTTCAGTTTCTTGGAAGAGTCAAAGGCGTGGGGAACGACTTCACCAGCGTTCTTTGCAACCCACTGGTTAGCACCAGCCGGGCTCTTGGTGAGCTCCCATTCATTCTCGAACAGACTTGTGAAGTATCCATTGCCCCATTTGGTGGGAGTAGTGGTCCACGTCACCTGAGGCCACTGGTAATGGTATCAGGACCCTTTCCAGAGTTGTAGCCGTTGGCCCACCCGAGGCCTTGTTGCTCGATGGGGGCGTCTTCCGGCTCCTTGCCGACATTGTCTGAGCTGGCGGCACCGTGGGTCTTGCCAAAAGTATGGCCACCGGCAATAAGCGCCACTGTTTCCTCGTCATCCATAGCCATGCGGGCAAACGTGGTTCGGATGTCATGGGCGGCGGCAACGGGGTCTGGGTTGCCATCCGGACCCTCGGGATTCACGTAGATGAGACCCATATGAGCGGCCGCTAGCGGCTCCTCAAGCTGGCGAGGCTCGGAGTGAGACGTGTTCTTGTTCTCCGCTTTCATAGACTCATCGCCATCGACCACGCCAGAGCCTGCAACGCCCTTGACGCCGTCGGCGTATCGTGTTTCATTGCCCAACCAAGTCATCTCACGACCCCAGTAGACCGACTCGTCAGCCTCAAAGGTGTCAGGGCGACCACCAGCAAAGCCGAAGGTCTTGCAACCCATAGACTCGAGGGCAACGTTGCCGGTCAAGAGCATGAGGTCTGCCCAAGAGATCTTGTTGCCGTACTTCTGCTTGATGGGCCAGAGCAACCGACGTGCCTTATCCAGACTGACGTTGTCAGGCCAGCTGTTGAGAGGCGCGAAGCGCTGCTGGCCGTGACCACCCCCGCCTCGGCCATCGTAGACACGATAGGTGCCGGCGCTGTGCCAAGCCATGCGGATGAAGAGACCACCGTAGTGGCCAAAGTCGGCCGGCCACCAGTCCTGCGAGTCGGTCATCAAGGCATGCAGGTCCTTCTTGACAGCATTGTAGTCCAAGCTCTTGAATGCCTCGGCATAGTTGAAGTCGGTGCCCAGGGGATCGGACTTGGAGGTATTCTGGCGCAGGATGTTGAGCTTCAGCTGCTCGGGCCACCAGTCACGGTTCTTGGTGCCGCCGCCGCCAACGTTGCTCTTAATGGGGCACTGGCCAGACATGGTTTTGGAGGAGTATAGCTTGATCGAATGGATTGGTTTGTGTAGGGGGCGTACCTGTGGGTGAGGTAGGTGGTAGGAAGATAGGATTACGGAGAGAAGGGGAGGGAGGGAAAGAGAGAAGGGCAGGCGTTGGGGGGCCGAGACTAAATACATCTGGACGCTTCTACCTGCATGGAGGGAGCATTGCCCCCAAGGCCAGTCGGAACTTGTTATGATTTATGGCCGAAACAGCTAAAGAATACCCTTTCAGGCCAGAAAAGGAGGGCACAATGCGTATCAAGTAACGGACAGGTTAGGTATGGTATGGACTGGCATATGCGGGGTTGGTCCAGCGCAAACAGATGACTGACTACCTCATACATGTCCATGCAGCGAATGGGTGCGTGGCGGGATGCGGACGCGGGTTGATTCACTTTTACTGCTAGAGCCGTTTCAGTGGCGCGGGGTCGAGCTCGCCCTCTCGTTTCTGTCTCCGGCCGATTCGTGTAAGGTTCAATATGTTATTGACGATGCCTGTTTGAGCCACATGCCAAGTGTGTAAGATCTCCCAAGCTCCAATTGCGCAATACAGATGTTGATACTCGTGACAGTCTCAAGCTGATCATCCAATATTTGCATTAAAAGAGGATGGTAATGAATGGTACGGGGCTCATAGTTGGAAGTAGCCACCATGTAGATTACTTGCTCAGATTAATGACTCCCATGAAGAGGAGGGCGGCCATGGCTGGTTGCTGGCCGAGCAAAGCTTCCAAGCATCATCAATATCCCGAAGGCGAAAGGAAGCTCTCTCAGGACCAGGATCCAATGGCCCAAGGGTTGATATGGGGATTCAATAACGAACGGTGAGGTTGTCTAGACCCAACCAATAGGAATTACGGCAATTCAAGCACTCCACCGGGGCCCATTTTGACCCCGCGGGATCTCTGGAATCCCTCTCTGGGCCCCGCACTGCCAATGCGTTTCCATGGCCCAAGGGTCGCTTCGGCTTCTATGGAAACCCCTTCACATTCGCAATAGACAGACCTACAGGCTTCGGTATCAATCAATGGCTACATAAAGCTATACAAATATATATATAGAGAGAGAGAGAGAGAGGGGAATATGTCACTACGCACGGAGTCTACCTACATAAGTAGGTAGTTATTAGATGTTGAATCATCATCATAAAAGAGGATACCTAGGTATTTTCCTAGCTCCCGCGAAGGTCGGGGCGTCCTAGATTCCTAGGTTCCAACTCCATCCAGCCTTTATCGATGCCGGAATCCCCTCTCTAACCATCCAGTGCCGCGTTGTCCCGCAGTGAAAGTCGACTGATTCATATGCAATGCCTGTATGCAGCTTACGGCAGCGGTTTCGGCTGGTTTCACCAACTCGACAATTGGCGACTCGCTCGTGTGTCGTCAATGACAAGGAGACGCAGAGGGATAAATTGGGCGAGCCCGAGTTTAGCGCCACCCTCATTGACAAATCCATTATGCACCAAAGCATTTTCAAGGACAAGTGGCAGCCATTTCCGCCGGTTTACGGCTGACTTGTGCGCAGCGTAGTTGGTAGACTTCAATGTTGGAGGGTTGAGATTCGACCAATCGGCATTTGTACGTTTGTCGCATTGGGTTCCCCACATGTCGAGCCCATCTATGATCCCGAGATTCGGCCGCTGCCTTCCAGACGCGTGGCAAGGGAGTCCCTTACTACCTACATAGGCTCGGCATGGCTGCACCAACTACAATGGTAGCTTATAACGGAGATAACGTATTTGCCCACTACAGTATGGTTGAGGTTGAGGTGGGAGAGGATCATTATCCACTACGCCCGCATTCCGGAGAACCACCCGATCCTCCCCACCTGTCACCCAAGTGGACCTTGCGATAATTATATGTAGTTCTCAGTGGCATGGTTCCTTGCCAAGTCAACAAGCCGGGATACCTCGCTCTCGCTTTTAGAGCGATATGATACGCAAGGTGGCTGGACCTTCAAAGCTCTGCTTCTTCAAAAGCACGTGTTGCCCGTGATGGATAGGCCATCTCTTTATGACGTAGGCAAGATCCGAAGGGATTTTACTCCGCAGATTATTAGAATAGAATCTGGAAACCCGACTTAAACCGGGAAACCCTACTCGAAGAAAGGGGTCTTTTGATATAGATCTCATCTCAATGGAACTTCATCCTTGCATCGTCAGTTAAATACGAGAAGTGAAGGTACGAGTAAGCCACAAGATCGCTCTTTCGGCTACTTGACAGGATACAGGTGTACTGGGTTATACGCCTTGGAGTATGCCACTCTTGGGCTTCCCGGATAACTTATAAGGCCTTTCTGAGCGAGTACGAATGGAGTATAAAGGAGTGTCAAGAGAAAGCGCCAAGTTCCTCGACCCCCTGAGTGTCTTACAGTATTTCAAAGCAGATCTGAAATATAAGGGTAGTTTGTTTCATTATGGTCGTCATATCCATGGGCAAATGAGAGTTAGTCAGACCAGACCACCCTATGCAGGGCCGGAGTGTTAGTCCTGACAGGACATATACCGATATACCATTTGTAGTCAGTGTTGGCGCGTCGGCTTTTGTCCCAGTGGTATGTTCCACTATATTGTTGGGCGTGATCTGGGACTCGGGCTCGATCCCGTATCCGGCTCAGTTGATGATGCCGACCATGACGGGCTTTGTCCGGACGCTCAATGGCGCTGTGGCCAAGATAGCGCGTGCCGTTAAGCTCCGTGAATACCTACACAGTTGTTACGCCACCAAGCCCTTACTAGGCATGTTCCGTCTGGAGAGACTGCTTCGCCTTTGGGGGAGGGTTGAGGACGCAACAAAGGCGGGACGTGACGCCGTACAGAGGATTTCGGGACTTCTGGGGGCCATTCCTAACGCGGTTTGTTAAGACGTCATTGCTCCCAGTCTCGTCAGCGACTCAATAGGGGCGGGCCGAAGATGAGGTCTTTGCAAGCCCGTTGGTCAGCAAAGAGCTGCCTCGTAAAATAGATTCACATCAGATCCCTAGAGCCAAACGAATCCAATGCAAGGAAGGGCCTGGGGTTTCATACTAATACTGCTATTGAAACTACTCATTTATTTCTGTCAATTTTCCCCGTTTCTAAACAGACCACCGACAAGAGAGTGCTAGGATGCATGTTCCACTTCCTCCGCCAGGCAACTTTGTATCATACATACTGATTTAATGGTGTAATGGTTTGCCACAAGGGACCACAATCATGTCGCGCCCCTGGTAAACAATTTTCTTAACTCCACCTGCAGACTACTCTTTTCTCTTCGTCTTCAACTGCCTCCCGCCGCTGCCGCTCACCTCATCCTCTCGACCGCCATCGTCCTGGGCGTCGAGGACCTGACCCCGGATCATGTGGTCAAACTCTTCCCTCTCCACCCTCCTCGCCCTCTTCCTGCCTGCGACGCCGATGCTTGGGCTGCTATCTCTGATGTCGGCTTTAGCCCCGGGGCTCCGGGACCCGGTGGCTGTGGTCGGCCTGTAGAGGTTCAGGTACTCCTTGCTCTGGGGCGGCGGCGTACGTGACCGGGACATGATGCGCTGGAGGCCCGAGATGACGGCCTCGGCGAGCGGGGAGGACGAGCGGTGTAGGATGTTCCCGATGGGTGTTCGTGAGCGGCTGCTGCTGCGCGGGCTGCCTTCTCTGCCATCATTGCCGGTGCCCGGCTCGGAGCTTGGGGTCTGGGTTCGTCTAGACGGGGGTGGAACATGATAGCTCACAGTAGTGATGGGCCCGTGGGTATCACGACTGGCACCACCACGCGCTTGAGATAGCTGCGATGGGAGGAATAAGTCTGGGTACTGGTCGTGAGCGGTTCCTTTATGAGAGTAATATGTGGAGGGTACAGCTTCAGATACTGTCTGTGCTACAACGCGGGAAGACGGACGCTTCAGGGGCGGGGACGTTACGAAAGAGGTGCTATGTGTCGGTACCGTAAGGGATGTCTGGGCTATGTCTTCATACACCGGCACCCGTGCTTTATTTGCTGAAGTTCGGGTATACCGAGGATGCGAACGCTGAGGTGGTGTTCGAGGTCGGGGTGGAGGCGGAGATGGAGTTGTGGGACAGACAGTTCTGGGTGGTCCAGGAAGAGCGGGGAGATTTGGCAGATGCCGATGTCACGTCCTGAAAGTGGTCGTCCACTATAGAGACCGGACGGGGCTCTGCCAGGCGTTGCACCCGATGCTGGGGTGATGAGCGTTGCATCCACTTTGGAATGGGCTTTGTAGGACTAGGCTTGAAGGCCGGCTCGCCCATCGGATCGAGGATCGAAATATAGATTGTCGAGTCGAGCGGCACGACGCAGTCGCCTTGGTCACTGTCGACCGATCCGCCAGATGCAGCCCCGTCGGCCACATTGATCCTGTGGGAACGCGGCCGTGTGCGAGTACTCGAGGGCTCCTCGGAGACTCTGGCCATCTTGCTCGGCACCCTCTTGATCTGCCCCGTCACCGAGCGACCGATCGTGCCCTCTTTCCTCTCCCACCTCTTCCGGTTCAGCCCGCCATCGATCTTGTCCGTCCGCCGCAGCGCCTTCTGCACGACCGTCTTGCGGTCGAGCGAGTCCATCTCGACCTCGACGACGCAGTTGGCGCAGAGCGGGATGTCCAGGATCTCCTTCGCCCGGAAGTGCTCCACGTCCCAGATATCCCAGCCTTCCTCCCCCTCCTCTACCTCGCTTGGCTGTTGCCGCCCCTCTTCATCGTGGGGGAAAAGCTCCGCGACCCGCGTGCCCTGAGTTATCCGCCGGCTCCCGCACAATAGACAACCGTAGCAAGCGCGATGCCAAAAGCACTACCCGAGGCTGACGCACTCGTCGCCGCGGCACACAATCTCGCCGCACACCCAGCAGATGGCCAAGTCGATGATGGCGTCGTAGCACGCCTCGCAGGTGAGTCGGGCCGAGCGACCCAAGACATGTGGCGGTCCCCGCGAGAGGTGCCAGCAAAATGTGCAGGTGAAGAGGTGGGGATGAGGAGGAGTAATTCTCCGGGACTGTGGCATTGCAGGCAGCCAGGCACTAGCCGGACGGCGTGACAGGTGGTTGAGCACCCTACAGGGTTCTCTCAGCTCGGATAATAGAATAAAATCGAAGGAGTGTAAATAGTCAAGCACAAAACAGCGTTTGTACTTTGTGAATGTTGCTTGAGCTATGGAAACGAATGTTGATATGAACAGATAAATATTTATTGGTACGACTCCAGTATTACGACGGTGAACTCATATATATAGGTGACGAGGTGCTTAGGTTATTTCGATGTAAAAAAGCATGTTACTCCTCCACCTTGAAAAGACCGACTGGTCAGGAAGTCAGGAATGGTGCACCTCCTTTGGGTAGGAACGACCAGGCTGGCTAGCTGCCTGCATATAAGAGTGCCTGAATAGGTACCTACATACACAAGCTGAGAAAGGTACATCTATGTCGGGTACAGAATCTCGTCACAGCAAGCATAGCACGTAAAGCCCCTTCAAACCATACAATTCCCTGCAACTAAAGGTGAAAAAGTGGCTTAGTCGAGAGGCAGCAAACCAGCGTAGTCACCATCAGCAATTCAACATGCAGTGACAAGCTCCTTCTTTTTGGATTTTCTTTGTTTCTTGTCGGGGACAATGCTATGCTGTTACCATCTATCTCTAGCTCCTATGCCGCCAATGCGCTGAATCTGCGAAGACAGGACTGGGAAAATTGACCTGTCTTTCTCATAAGAACGAACCCAATGAATGCTGACACGTGAGTCTACCCCTAAAACGAAGCAAGAAAATCCCAAAAGACGCCTCGCCATGCGCATAAGCAGTACGGTGCTGCCAGTAACAAGAAAATCAGATTGATTAGGATCTTTTCAGGAAGATCGGTCGATAGGTTACATGACCCACGGGTGTCAAGGTAGGGGTATCATCATGAATCGTACATATGTAATATGTAGCATTAAAACAGTAAGAGGAATGGAGAAAGAAATCGGACGTGAGTTCGGACTGCGATTAGACATCACGGCTGGGCATCTCGAGTGTGTTCAGCTGTGACGGCTACCTCTGGTTCAGCCGGCAAACCAGACCGCGAGTTTGGTTGACTGGCAGTAACAGCAGGAGCAATTTCTGGATCAGGGATTTGGATGTCAAGCTAATAGAGAGATCAGTATCCGACGAAAATGCAGCTGGCCGAGGACATCAAAACCTACATTCATGTACCCAGTTCTCCGCAAAGGGACAATCTTGGGGGCCATTGCTGGATCTTCGGTACCAATGGCCTTTTCCATCTCGCTGTTCCATTTCTCGATCCACAATTCCAAAGTCTTGAGTCTGGATTTGGTGTAGGTGAGACCCAGGTCGTCCCAGATCCAGCCAGTCACCAAGCCCATAACACCATCGACAATGTTACGCCAGTAATAAGGATTGAAGATGGGTACCAATTCGTGATTCAGTTTCTCAATGACCCGACGAAATTCTTGTTCCGTGATGCCGGCGGGATCCAGAATCTCGGGTACAAGTTAGAAAAGGTAGGAGCGAGGTCGCCTTCTAGGAGCCAATCCCTCCTGATTCGAATAACACGCGTGGCGGCATATTCGGGGGAGTCCATAGGAACATGAGGATTCAGGTGAGGAAAGCAAGGGTGCTGAGGTCCCCATTCTTCTCCCATGTCAGGCTGATCAGGGTCGCCCATTATGGATGAGTCGGTAGAAGAGATGGGCGACCCAAGACCGTCTGGCAATGAGACGTTGTCATGGCTCCGGCGCGGGGCCAGCGAATCCGGTCCTCGCTCTAGGTCCTTGGAGAAAGAGCGTCCCCCTTCCTCGATGTCTGATGGCGCCATGATCGCTTTGCTTTTCCCTTTATCCGTCTTACGAGCGTCTTCCTGCCGGTCCTGGCGAACCAAACCGAAGCTGATGGCTCGAGCCCGGGATGTCACGCTTTGGCCGCGCTTCCGAAGGCCGCTGACCTTGGACCTACTGTCGCCTCGAGGCCGTTGGTAAGAAGGGCCTGCCTCGGCTTCTTGGTTAGGAGGCGGCTGTAGCCCAGGCTTTCCGTCGAAGGAATGTCGTAGCGACCGGGGTAAGCTGATGCGATGATCGCCGCTGGCTCGCCCTTCAATTTGAAGGCTCGCGCGTGTCGCAGCTGGATGCTTGTTCTGTCTCTGTTGTGGGAGAGTGAGCAGCGGATAGTTGCCTGCACCTGTGCCGATAAGGTCTTTAGGGTCCACAGTGTCGTCTATCACGGGATGGTGAAGTGGAACGTTCGGGGGCGGTGGAGTTGAGGCGCGACGTCTTCGTGATGATTGCTTTCGCGGCGGTGGTCTCGGAGTCGAATTGGTGGGATTCCACAGACGCGCAGCAGCTGGCCGCCCAATAAACCGTTGTTGGTGATTAGGTTGGGTTGATGGTTCTGCCGTGTACAAGGGTGCCCTTGCCAAAAGATTTCTGCGCGGTGGTTGGCGTGGAGAGGCCTGTTGTGGTTGCTGGGGACGGTCTTGGGTGGTTACAGCTTCTTCCTGGGTGAAAGTAGTATTAATCGGATCAAAAGATGCTTCAGACTTGTCGGCGTCTCGGCGTAAATGCTGTTGCTGTTGCTGTTTCCGTACATCTAGGGCGGGCGGTGACAAACTCGTTGATGGAAGGTTGGCGTGTGAAGCCGTTTGAAAAAGCTACTCGCAGCAGCCGAACAGGCGGCCAGGCGATAAAGCACGCGAGCACGGCGGCGTCTTGGCTGGCCCGCGTTTCGGCAATTGGAGTCGGGACTACGCAATTGATAAAGTGAAGGTGTCGTTGATAAATCTTGGGCAACTGGGCTGGGCGAGTTGTTGGACAAGCCACCAGGGTAACCGTTGGGGCTCGGCCAATTGCTGCTTGGGTACTGAGCCGATATTAAGACTAAAGGCGTACAGTCTCGACGCGAAACCGGCGTTATCGGCGTCGAAATCAGGATGCAGGCCTTGGACTGGGTGGGCGTTTGCGAGCAAGTCGCTCTTCGTCGACCCGATAGTCCTGGTTGGATGGTGGTGCTGGTGGTGGTGGATTGAGAAGGTGTTGTAGTAAAGCCGGCAGTCAGGGGTCGCGAGATGCTCCCTGCACCTGCTAGCCAAATGCAGCATAATGTTAGGCACTGGGAAATTACCTAGTCGCTGTCCACGACCCGGAGGGGACCACTGCTTTTCTCCCTCTCGCTTTCTTTAACTCTTCAATGCATTCGTCCAGGAACCCGGTTGATAATAGTCAATCAATAAAGAGGTAAGTAATCAATCAACCAAGGCTTAAGTAAAGTATGTAAGTAGGGGTATTCGAAGGGGTTTGATCGTGTCTGTGTCGCCGGTTGATTGGTTCTTTTTTTTCTTTCTCCTTCTGAGGATTCCGGTTGGTGTCCAGTTTCAACCCAAGCCCGACTTTGCCGTTCATGATAGGGCTATCGGCTTTTCCAGCCTCACTAACAAGCACTACCTACTACAGGTTAGGTAGAGCATGTACTTAGCAAGTGAGACAGACCAAGAAGCCGTTGGCGTCGCCGGTGTGTTGAGCTCCGATATGTAAGGTGATGGGTTCCTTCAATTGGGGGATGGTAGGCCTGATACACCTGCGTCACCCGGTCAAGCCGTGTTCCAGACTAACAAATGGGCGTCCTCAGAGTGACACTGGGGCGGTCGTTTGTTGCTGTTGGGGCTGCTGTTAATTGCAGAAGAGGCAGTGCTTGAGTCTCTGGTCGATTCACGCCGTCCGCTCTTCTTATTGCTCGACTCGGGGTTTAGTAGGCATCGCCGAGAATGTCAATGCCGGGTCCTTTCAGCTCTGCGCACACGTCTCGTATAAGTAGGTCTTGGTGTCTCTTTCAACGACTACTCGCCGACCTAAGGCATCATTCTCAAGCCCGGAAATGTGACCAAGAACAGGGCTTTAAATTGCATACTTGGTATTTATTGCCCCGTGGCAGGAATTTCCCCTGCCTTCTTTCTGTTCCCGCGGCCGGTCACCCAAACTCTGCTCAGCTGAGGCACCCAACCGTGAGAAGGCCGAGGGTTGGTCCTGTCACTTTCCATGTTTGAGTAGTAGCAGCCTGATGGTGGATCGATATCAAAGAGGATCTTCTTCTTCTTTCTTACCAGTCGACTGCGCTACAGACTCTAAAAGCACCACCCAAGTGACCCGGGTAAGTGGTTGGGGAGATGCGACTGGGTCAGGAACCACTCGCATCCACCTGCAAGGTACAATTTACGATTACTTAAGCCGACATTGCGCATATCAGTCAATCTATCGTCGTCATCGTCACAATTCCATTTAAGAACCTTTGATACCTGTTACGTATGTAGATACGAAACATCTCTCTGATACGAGCATCGAAGTGTATCGATCAGTGATCTTGGTCAAGCTGAGTGCACCATGCTTCAGTACATGTAAGTAAGTCCACACTTGACTTTCTGATACTATGGGTAGGTAGGTGGTTGTAGTCGTGACGCGCAGACATTGAATTCGTATGTCTTTTCTTTCCTGGGTGTTTGGCAAACTGATTGTTGCTCGCGTTGTTAGTTACCCGCTTTCGGCCATCTCGTACGCCTCATCGTGTCTGTGCATCAACCGCATGGACAGGTAATCAAGGAAACCCATTTGCCATTGATTGCAAGTCATTGCTGCCGTTTCAATCTACCCACTATATGCCGCTCTGTCCTTCTCTGCATTGCTGATGAGTTGGAAGTAGTGCTACGAGTTTGACGGGCGGCACATTCGGATTTCAATTCAACCGCGTGCCATGGTTGAATGGAATGACTATTCAAGTAGGTATATACGGAGTATTGACGGCATGAATCATACATACCATGCGGCTGCAGTGTTGAAACGATGCCGCGAATACCCTCGCTTGAGGCAAGAAATAAGGTCCCGCCTGGCCGTGGGTATGGGTCGTATATTTGCTCTTCTGTTGAAAAGAACATCAACGAGGGGTGCGAGCCTTTTAGCGATCGGAACAAGCGATTGGTTCATTGCGCTGTAACTGCGTGCGTGATTCCTTCAGGTCTAACGCACTTCGCATTTGCAATGCCTTTGTTTGCAGTATTCCGGTGTCCTGACAACTATTTCGTTTGTCTCATTGTGTGTTGTGTCGTGGGGTCTGGGTCATTTGGCGCAGCAAGCAGTGGCAACATGTGTATCGTTATTGACACACTTGGCACTGCAGGGCTTGAAGCCTTAATACCATCAAACGCCTGGTTCATCTGATCTTGCGAAATATTGAGGCTGTTTTGTAGTGTGTAGTGGTACTCCGTACTGGTTGGGAACTTGAGACAGCTCCTTGAGGCTCAATCTCCTCTGATGTACACCGGCGTGAAGTTGGGAAGGCTGGACTAGTCAAACCCGTTGCCCCTGTAGTCGTATGTCGTACAAGTAGCCTGCCTCTCCGGTCAGTCAAACTTATTTCGATCGCAGGCAAATAAGTCGCTCCTTGGTTTGCACATGTTTGAACCATATCAAGAGCGGCGAGGCGCTGTAGTGCCTTCCCAGACGAGGGTCATCATTGACCCTGAGCCTTGTGCCTGTGATATTCACATAGCAGCAGAAAACGAGAGGCGACTGCCGATTGTGTACAGTGCATTTACGGTGCCGTTAAAGCAATCTCAGTTATTTAGGCGAGTTTATACTGAAATGGTTTAGTCAAGACAATTAGAGCATATATATATATATATATGTATATATACTTACTAGTGAGCTTAGATTAATTAGTAAGCTCACTATATTAGAATATAATGAGACTTAAAACTTTAATATACTTTAAAACCTTAAGATAATTAACTTTAATAAATAGTATAAATTTTATATTAAAAATATTATATTTTATTATACTTTAATATAAAATTACTTTATATTAATTATTATATTAATAATGTTTATAAGTTATTAAAATTAAAGTTAAAATTAATTATATATAAGATTAAAATACGTTAATTTTTATTATTTTATTACGTTTTATTAATATTATTTACGTTTAATTATTAATTAATTAAGTTTATTATAAAATAATAAATAAAAAAAGCTTAAATAAAACCGCTTTTTTATACTTATAATTATTATTACTCGTATTAATTTTAATATTAATATAAAATATATTTTATATTAATATTAAAATTATTTTAAAGTAATAATATTAATATTTTAAATATAAAACCGATTTTAAACAAAGGCTTATTATTAAGCTATTAACTTTTTAATATTTATAAAAATTACATTATTATAATTAAGTTTTTTAATTAATAAAAGGTAATTAATATTATTAAAAAAATAAAATCTTCCTCGCTTTTTTTCTTTTATTAATTAATTAATAAATTTATAAAATCGTTATTTATTATTTTTTTAACTATGTTTTTAAATCTTTTATTTAATACTTCTTTATTAATTATTATATCTTAATTTATATACGTATAAACCTTTATTATTTAATTTAATTCTTTTTCTTATTTTTATAACTATTATTTAATAGCGTTATTTATTATAAATTCGTTAAGCTTAAAGATTTTTTTAATTCGCTATAATTTATTTTAATCGCGGCGGCGTTAGTTTTTTTCGTTCGTTAACTATTATTATATTAATTATATTAATAAGATATTAAATTATTTCTTAATTTAATAATAAAAAAATTAAATTAATAATCTTTATATATTTATTAAAAATGTATAGACTAAATAATCTAGCTTATTAAAAAACTTAATTTATAATAAAAATAATATATATATTATTAATTATTTTTTATTAATAAACGTTTACTTAAAAGGGTTAAATATAAGATTAAAATTAAAAAAGTATCACGACTTAACCCGACGACACGGCCAGTACCCACCCCCGGGGCGGAACTATAATAACTCGAAGCGCTTACAAGGTTTTAAGCGCGGCTTAACCCCGCCGGTTAATGTATATAGTTTTATTTATAATAATAATTTATACTTAATATAAATATAATATAATAATATTTTCGTAATAAAATAAATTAAGAAATATTAAAAAATATATAAATATTAATTAAAATAAAAAAGAAATTACGTAACGGATCTCGAGATTTTAACGAGATTTCGCGAGATTCGCGAGATCTTTAAATTAATTAAAAAAAAACGAGATATATAACAATAAATATTTTTAATAATTTTATTATATAAATCTTTTTTACTAATTAGTTTTATTTTTATTTTATAAATTAAAATATTATTACTTATTATATTAATAAGGCGTTTTTTTATTACACGTTTAAATATTGCTTTAAAACATAAATAGCATTTATTATAAAAAGTTTAAACTTACTTTTTTAAAACTTAACATTAAGGCTTTTTTAAAAAAGCAGCGTTATATATTTTAATAAAGCTTCTAATAAAACTAAAATAAGAGAATAATATCTCTTTTATTATTATATATTGTTTAAGGATTTATTAATATTTTTATAAAAAAAACTTTAAAAACTATTAAACTAAGAGGTTAAAAGAGATAAATATAGTGCGAAGGTATAAATAATAATATAATATTAAATTATAAACTTATTATATATTTATTAAGTTTTAATACTATAGTAATTATATTTCAATTAAATCAATAAAATAGAAAATATAATTTATTTTCCATTAATAACTTTTAATTAAAAGGTAAAAGATTAATTTAAAAAATACTTATTAAAGTATTTTAATTAATTTAATATCGTTTATTTAATAATAAAAGCGTTATTCTTATTAATATTTTCGTTATACTATAACGCTTAATATAGCTATAATTAAATTTCTATTAAAAGCTAATTTAATATTAATTATAGTATTAAATTTTTAATTATTAAAATCGATTTAATATTATTTTCTATATATTTTATAAATAAATAATTTAATATAATAAATTTTTATAATATAGTTTAATATGGTATAAAAGTATATTAAAGTTAAAAAAGGCTTTGTAATTATATATCATAACTATACACTTAAAAGAAATAAATTAATATACGTTTAAATATTAAAGACTTATATAGATAATATAAGATAGATTTAGTAAATAAATACAAAACTTAAATCTTTAAACCCTCGGTTTTTAAAATTTACCACGTTAGTTAAATATTTATATAGTAGCACCTCTTTATATTTAAAATAATAAAAGCTTTTAAAAAAGTGAAAAAGTTATTACAACCGTTAATATTATATATCTTTATATATAAAAACGTTTTTAAATACCCTTAAAGAATAAAAATAACTATAAAATTATTTAATAATATTATTAAGTAGACTTTCGTATACGAGGACCTTTTATTAGTAGAAATAATAAAGTTAAAAAGATTTATTTATATTATTATATAAAAATAATTAATATTACTTTTTAATTTAAGCTTTAAAAAATGCTTTTATTTAAAGGCCGTAAGAATTTAATAAATAAAAAACCTTATTAAAAATATACGAGTATTTACTCGATACGTTATATAATTTTTAAAAAATACTTAATATATAATAAAGTTTAAAAAGAGGGTTAAAAACGTTTAATTACGTTTAAATAACGTTTTAATATAGCTTTATAAAAAATAAAAGTAGTATTTAAGTTATTTTATTTAAAAGTAGAAAATATTATTAATAAAAGAGATAAAGCTATTTAATAATAACTTAGTTAAGTTAATTAATTTTACGTTATTAAATATATAATTATTTTTAAAATTAGCTAATCGTTAATAATTAAAAGAAATACTTATATTAATCGCTTATTAATAATTAAATTAAAGCGTTATAGAAAAATATAAGCTACGAGTTAATAATAATGTTATAGTGCGTTTAAACTAACTACTACGCTATAAAGTAAAAGCTTCGGAAATAACTAAACGGTTATTTCTGTTTAATTCTACGCCTTAAGTGCTACCCCGGGGGGACTAACCCGCCGATCGTAGTAAATAAAACCTTATTTTAAGTAAAGTTTATAAAAGAAAAAATAAAGCGTTATATATTATTAAACGAGAGCGAAAACAATTATTAAATAATTTTTATAACTTAAATATATTAAAATTAAATAAGAATAAAATTAAAAAAAATTTAATTTTAAACTTTATTAAATTTAATACTATTAAAGTTTATGTTTAATCATCGATTTAATTTAAAGTAATAAAATTTTATTATTAACAAAAAACTAAAGTAAAGCTTAAATATTGTTTTTAATTAGCTTATATTTTAATATAACTTTTATAAAGTTATTAAATAAGTTAAGTATAATTTTAATACTTTAATTTACTTTTATAATAAAAAATAATTAATAATCATTAATAATAATTAATTGAAGTTAGAATTAATCGATTATTATATTAATAAATCACGAATAATAATCGTTTATTATAAAAGAAGTCGTTATTTAAATAAGTTTTATAAAAAACTAAATTTTAATATCGAATTAGAAAAGCGACCTTATTATATATGTATTATTATTTAATAACTTTATTTATAAGTATAAGCTTTTTTTAAAATAGTAATAAATTAAAAGAATATATTATAATACTTTAATTTCTAAATAACGTTAAAAGAAATAAAAAAGCTTTTTATAATATTAATTTAATTATAAGCCGAAATTATAATAGTTTTATAATAAGTTTAAAAATAGCTTTTTTAATTATTATTATTTAAAGATTAAAAGATTAAAGCTTTTTTATTACGTTAATATTTATAATAATATAGTCGCTTTTTAACGAGGTAATAAAAAATATAACCGTAGTAATAATAATTTAAAAAGCTTTAATAAATACGTAAATATACGTTATTAACGATATAATAAAACCGGCTATATACTTAAAAATTATCTCGAATCGATAAATATATTTAATAAAGTGATTACTTTATTAAAAAGTTTAATAAATATTAATTACGTATTACTTAATATAATTTAAAATAATCTATTAACTTATAGAAATATTTTTATAATATAGTTTAGAAATAAAATAAGCTTAAAAGTTATTTATTTAAACTAAGTTTAATTTTAGTTTTAAAATAACAAGATTTAAAACCTATTTAAATATATTATTAATTAATATAAAAAAGTGAGAAATACTTTTAATACTACGTTTAAGAGGTTAAAAAAAACCTTTTATATAATATCCTACTATTCTTTACTCGTTATTAATAAGTTTAAAGATTTTAATAAGTTAATTATATTAAATAATGAATTAAAAGCGTTAAAAGGCGTTTAAAAAAACACGATAATATACTTTATAACTTTAATAAAGCCGTACGAAAATAAAGGATTACGATTTAATTATTAAATATAAGAGCTTAAAAATATATTATAATATATCGTTAAAAAAGCGTGTAAGTAATTAATTTAATATAATAACACGTTATAATATAATTTAATATTAAATAGAAATATATTAAAGTTAAAAAAGCCTTATATACCTTATATAATAAGCTTATATTTAAAAAAACCCTAATATACGTTTAAACATTAAAGACTTATATATATAATATAAAGTAAACTTAATAAATAAATGCGAAATTTAAAGCTTTAAACCCTCGCCTTTTAAAACTTACCACGTTAATCGAATACTTATATACTTTATTTTAATTATAATAATAATTTAACTCGTTAACTTAATTTTTTATTAATTAAACTTAATTAATAATTAAATTTTTATTTATATTCTTTAATAAAGCTTTAAAGTTATAAAGTTAAAATTAATTTTTTTAAAACTAATTTTTTATTATATTATAAATAGGCCTATAAAATTAATTTTTAAGATTTTATTAATTATCTTTTATAAAGTAGCTTTATATATTATAAATCCCTTTTTTATAATAATATAATATATATAAAAATTAATAAATCTTTTAATTTTATTAATAGATTTAATTTCTTAATATAATAATATAATTTTATACTAAGCTTATATTATTTTATTATTTAAAACTATAAATAAATTAATATTTTACTAGTTATTTTTAATATATTTTAAAATTATATAATAATAAATTTAATAAAAAAAATGTTTAAGCGATTAATTAAAGTTATTATACGCTTAAAAACACACTTTTTATATATGTTACGTTTATTATACCGCTGTTAATTTACTTTATAGTGAAAAAACATCTTTATTTTTTATATTAATTAAAAAATAAACGTAAATATAATATAACTATTATTAAATATAATGAAAATTATAATATAACTTAAATATATATAACGCGTTAAACAGTAATTTACGCGTTTTAATAATGTTTTAATATTAAAACTAATCTTAATTAAAAGCTAACTGTCCTAGGGTTTTAAGTCTTACTGTATTCTAATATAGTGAGCTCGCCAGTTAGTCTAAGCTCACTAGTATGTATATGCAGCTGGAAAATCTGTGGTATATGTCAACTGAAAGGGGTCCTGACAGAGTGGCTTTTGGTGGTACATTACATGCCTGGCGGCATTGCTATTGAAGACAAGACAGCGGACACGCGGATCGACGTTAGGCTTGACTGGTTACCTACCTCCTAGGTTCACAGGCAATCCCCATCGTGAAGTGCCGTTTTCTGGGGGCGCCCCGCTACAGCTCTCTGGTAGTGCTGTCATCATGCTTATGGCTTGTGGGTGGTTAGTGGATTTCATGGGGAAGGGGTCATGGGTTATAGAACAAGTCGATATTGAACCCTTTGCCTGCAGATTAATCAATTGCACATTATAATTGTCATGTATAAATATATATTGATATATAATGTAGTACATGTGTCCTTGTAGGCGTGGTGCCTACTTCAAGTTGGAGTGCCCAGTCTGGTCTGATGTGATGGATGATGATGACCTACTTGATGTTGTGTTTACTCGACCTAAATATCTAATGCCCCTCTATTTACGGCTGGTAGAATGTACTTTGTTTCTTACCTCCGTAATAATTTGGGCAAGAACGCCATGTGTGAGTACTTGTACGGGAAGTACGAAAACGAAGATTTCTTAGTTTTAAGGGAGGCAGGTAGTGTATCGATCCTAGTGTATGTGGCAGCTGAGAACCGGCTGGGCATTAGCTAACTCTCTCATCAACTGTCTCTTCCCGCCTCCGACACTTCGACCATTCTTGACCAAAACACCTGCCGTACAGGAAAGAGAAAAGACCATTCTCCATGCCATCTTTCCTCGCAGAGCTAGCTCGCGGCCCCCCTCATTTTCAGCTTGGTTAGAGCTGGCCTCGTACATACATGCCACTCTGATATCCCGACTCGACCACATCATTACTATACTCGTATGCGCACGACTTTAACCCGGCTTTCTTTCTCGCGTCGGCCCGTCTCGCATCCCTTCGTGATTCTAAAATCCGACCGGCTATGCGCTCGTGCGGTTTGTTCTTCACGTCGGCCATGGCAGATGACAATGCGCCAATGCCTGCGGCTGCACATACTGCAGGTCGTCCATCGCACTCTCCCGGTAGCGGGCCACCTGGCTATGGCATAAGGCGTGCTGTGACTGTCGACGAGTCCGCTCACTTACGTCGCCGACCGATATTGAACAGTCCTACGGGAGATCCCTTTAGCGATATCCGGCGGCAAAGCTCGAACTTTTCCGATTTCAGCTTGAACGATGCCAAGGCATACATTTGGTCACAATGTCGAAGACGTATGGGCCTCAGACAAGGAGAAGAAGCAATCAGCGGAGCGTGCTCGGTATGCTATGATACCGCTCGTTCTGGCCTTGTTGCCTGCCGTGGGCGGCATACTCTTCCAGAACGGGAGTGCCTTCCTAACCGATGTCATACTCCTTGGTCTTGCTGCTAATTTTCTACATTGGTCGGTCACGCAGCCTTGGGACTGGTACCATGCTGCGCAGGAGATACGACTTTTGAAGGATGCAGCCATGGCCGAGCATGTGTTTGAGTCGGACACTGAGGTCGAACCTTCGGTCACGGACTCTGCTACCACGGCTCTGGAACATGCCCCGGAGGAAGACGAGAAGGACGGGGATGCAGCCGACGGCCAGCCCCCAGACGATCAATTTACGGATGCAGCACAGAAGCAGTGGAAGAAGCGTCGAGAGTCTGCATCACGAGAACTGTACACCCACGAAGTGCTTGCCTTGACAGGGTGCTTCGTTTTTCCCGTGTTAGGGGCCTTACTATTGCATGCCATTCGATGCCAATTGACGCGGGGATCAGAGGATCTCGTGTCTAACTATAACCTATGCATCTTCTTAATCGCAGCCGAGGTCCGCCCGGTGAGCCTTCTGATCAAGCTGCTTCAGAATCGTACCTTACGCATGCAACGACTGGTTGGTACGAACCCTTATCTGGCCAAGAGGCTGCGAGACCAACAGATCGAGAATCTCTACGGGCGACTGGATGAGCTAGAATCACGTGCAGCAGCAGCAGCTGTGAATGTTTCTTCAGCGAATAGTGTGCGCATTGATGCTTCAGACAACAACCGGGCCGTGGAAGCCATGGTTGCACGCTGCATGAGGGAAAACACGCAGCCGGAGTTGGATGCCTTGAACCGCGCTGTTCGTCGATACGAAAAGAAGCTGGCGCTCCTTGCCAATGCAACGGACCGCCGCGTGGAGTGCCTTGAACATAAGATGAACGACGCTATAGCCCTAGCCGCAGTTGCAGCTAAGCACAGTGCTGCCCAGGCGGACCTAGGCCACTGGCTAGCGGAAAGAATGGTGGCCATGCTCGCGCTCCCATTACAGACCGCGATAGCCGTTTGTGGGGCGCCTTTCCGGGCGTGGTCAACATTGTTCGGACGGAAAAGCCGATCGACTGCTGAAAAGTCTCATAGGATGGGGCGAAGACCTGGATCAGCTAAAGTCAACGGTGATCGCGGATCCAGCAGACCTAGAAGATAAAAGGGTACTCGTGGGGTCGAGTATGTCACTGTACAGACAGTTTTGCTTTGTGTGAGGCGTAATGGGGATACGGCTTTCAAGAGATATTGATACCAGGCAAGAAGCCATCATTACCGGCAGGAAACAAAGATTACGGCGTAGCGGATAGGAGGGATATACGGTATGGCGTCTGCGTTGCTCTTCGATGGAATATTCACACGTATGGTATGGTTCCATGTTCACTTTGACGCGGTCAAGACAGCAAAGTGGTTGGCAGATTGTCTTGCAGCCACAGCAGTAACAGTTGGCGACTCGGGTAGTAGGGATGGGGAAGTAGGAATAGGATGCTTTATTACCAACGACATTCGTTTCTTTATTAGGTGAAACTCATGCAAACTCATTCTAATTATACAATCTTAGGCCTGACTCGTTTGTTCTACCGGGGGTGTCTGGTGTTACCTATCATCAGCATGCGGGCGGGCCATGGACTCTAAATTCCTTCACATGAAATACGGAAGCAGGGAGGACCGCCACCCGGGATCATCCAAGTGAATCTGATATTACGTCTGTTCGTTTTTCTTGGTCTTCTTCTGACTTCTTCTTCTAAGAGTTTTGCGCCAGCGACACTTACGAGATGGAGATGAAGATGTAGGGATCCACAACAGTTCAGGTACCTCTCCGGTATTTAATTTGCCAAGCATTTTAAGGCGCGGATCTAATTCCCTCTGGACCCAAGTTGGCAAACGCAGACCCATGATGCGATTCCGGGATGACCATTTCTATTCCAGGTTGCCCCATCCCCATCTAGCCATGTAGGAAATTGCATCCCACTACCAGTGGTACTGCCTGTAATAATGTGTTAAGTCCACCCGAAGCCAACCTGTACGAATTCCCATTCGTTTGTGCGGTTTTTAGGTTCTGGTTTCTTTCTTTCCGTAGTAGCTTTTTGATCCGATTCCGATCCGAATAAGAGGGCCCCCAGGTCCCTGCAACCTTTGCAAGCCAGCGGTTTTAGACTGGTGGGGTTGAGATGGAACGAATCTGTGCGTCGTCTGTCACGCTCTCTCTCCCTTGCTTCTCATATCCATCCTCACCTGCCCAGAACTGCCTGCCTGCCCACGGCCCGACAAGAAGAAAAGGAGAAGCAGGCAGGGCTGTGTGCCGTCTGATCATCAGAGACCGTGAGAGGTGGTCCAGCAGTTGGTTGTCTTCGCAAGCTGCCTCGTCCGAAGCCAGTCCAAGTTCAGCCCCGACGTGCGCATTGTAGATCTCTAGCTCAATTGCTGCAATCGCTAAATATATTGGCTAGGTTATGGATGCGCTGCGTCGACCCGCTGCCGTAACGCCCGAGAAATACGCACTATTGGTGTGACAGGATTCTGACGATTCCCCTCTCTCACCCATTCTTTGCTCACTGCAGGTGATCCCGAGGGTGCCCATCTGCAGAGGCGAGCTCTTTCTGTCAAAGTGACATTCGACGATAGCCATCTGATGAGCCAATCGCGGAGTAGCGGGGCGCCGGCTTGATGGCCTAGGTAGGCCAACCCCTGGCTTGACCTCTGCACTTGGATGGAGCTGCAATTTCATTTCCAGAATCTTGACGCCAGAGTAGAGTCTAGAGTTCTAGCCAGAGCTTTCTCATAGCAAAACTGTGACGTTGATAGTGTCGACAATAAAAGTCTTGACAATCGAATGGCGAATCCATTGGCGTGGTGGGATATACTTTGCCGAGGCGTGGTCGGCCCAAGGAAAAGGAAACGGAAACGGAAACGGAAACGGAAACGGCCAGCGCTTTGTTATTCTGCCATAGGTTGGCGACGTCCATCATGGAACGCCCAACCGTCAAGAGCGTGTGTGCTGGCAAGCCTCAAACTGCAATGCAACGCCTCAGACGGAAAGCAATACAAAGTATATCCGCCGCCGCCTTGGGGCAGCTAGTGGCCAGACTGCTGTTCGCTCGACGCGTCCGAACATGGGTTGGTCAATAGGATGTTTGATTGTGTTTGCTGTCGATACAGGCATCCTGCATAACCTACATACAGTCCTACAGCCATACACATGTGAGTTAGGCATCTTTGCCAGGGTCCCGCTACGGGTGACATGACACGACACGACACGGCACCTAACCTACATATGTACGCCAATTCGTCGTGGTGCCATCAAAGACATTTTTACTATCACCAGCCCCTCTAGATGGTAGCTGGTCACACTTTTCTTCTGTTGCCAAAGCAAGTCACCACGCAGATCCCTTCTGGAAATTCTCAACCATCGGGATGCAGCCACAAGGTAAAGACCGCTGCCTATGGGGACTCGCTACAGCTGAAGATAGATGTGCTACTGTGTCGTCACGACAGGACACATCCCTCCGCCATGGCCAAGTTCGCCATTCCCTCCAGAACTCTATACCTTGCCCACTTTATACGTGCAACGGGGGGTTTTGAAAAGCTTCATAGCCCACAGTGCCCGCTAGCCGGCAGCGTTTGCACATGGAAGGGGGGGCTGTGACGTTTGGCGCCAGGTACCACGGGGATGGGATGGGGGCGCATAGGGGGCTACGCACTAACAAAGTGCGATGGCTTCTCTAAGCCTGCCCCGAAGCGGACCCAGACTTCAACCCTGGTAAGAAAGCAAATTTGGGTCACGCCTCTTCTCGAATCGTCGCGCCTCTGATCGGTCACTACCAATCTCCCACAGGTGGGCGAGGGCAACAGCCGCCTCTGATCGGGTGTTTCTGGTTGTCAGCCATTGCTCGGCATGGCCAGCCCTTCCCAAGTGGAGTAACGATATACTACTTGCCGAGATGAGCAGCATCGCATGCATGGTACGGTACTTACATGATAGTCCAACCCACGATTGGATTGCGACCCGGGTAGGTTGCTGCTGCTGAATTTTTCCTTCCTCTTCTTTTCGACTGTGAATGACACCAACTGCTCCCATACTCTCGTCATCTTTCCGTCTTCACGTCGTTTGCATGAAAGATAGCCCCCACTGCCCTGTCCTGACGGCCCATGCGTGATATTGGACCTGGCTATAACCTGTTTGATCTACCTTGTGGCACCTCCACACCAAAGGCTCTTCCCGGGCTGTCCTCCGGCTCATGTCGTGAACACTGCCCAGTAACAACATCCTTGTCACAAGTTTTCCTTGCCCACCTCGACCCGGTCTGACGGATCCAAGACCCTCCACCCGTGCTTCTTAAGAGCCCGTTGCCGGAGCTTCCAGACCTACACGGGTCTGCTCTGGAAGTCTCAGAGGCTTGTCAGGTTATTCGCGTCGAACTTTCCTTCCAATGATGCCTTGTGACAGCTCTTGAACGTCGACAAACGGGTTACAAGAGGAGACAACGTGGTGTGTTGGGAGACCTAGGCCTGGAAGACCTTACCACAGCTACGCTTGCCTGTTCGAAGCAAGAGGTTGCCACAATGTTGTCCGGGAATATACGATCATGGGTGGTGGTGTGTTTGGCTGTGATGTCCAACACAGTGGCGGTTCAAGCGTTGGGTCCCCTTCGAAGACAGGACACTACAGCTGTGGCCACGACAGGGCCGCCTGGGGGAGAGACGCCTACAAGCACTGCAGCACCAGTGGTCTCGGAAACGGCGAAGACCTCACCAGTCAGCGCGACCCGGACCTCAGACGCCCCAAGCACTACGGTGGTGCCATCTCCAACAGCCGCCCCCTCGGCGCTGAATGGCAACAACACGCCAAGCAACACGACAGTGTCTAATGGTAAGCTAGTGAGCCCCCCAACTTTGCTCCCTGCGGTGAAGACTCTGACAAATGCGCTGCAGCCACGGTGCCTGAGGGCGAACTTCCTTTGACCCCCGTCGTTACACCAGGATGGGGCGTTGCCGGTGCTATCCTCATTGTGACAGGCGCCGTATACACCTTGATTGGCATCAAGAACACTTGGCTGCATGTGTTCGGCTCGGTGGCCTACTTATCGAGTCTGTGTACTACGGTTCTGATTATTTATGTCATGGTCTTGCCAGTCTCCAACGCGATACAAGGCGCTTACGTGGTGGCGGTTGTATGCACTGGAGTATTACTTGGCGGTGGATCGACCGTCTTCAGAGATCTGACGGAAAGTTTGGGCTGCTTGCTCGGCGGTTTCTGCTTCAGTATGTGGTTGCTATCACTCCATGATGGCGGTCTGCTGCAGGATAATACCAGCGGCAAGGTCGTCTTCATTATTGTCTTTACGCTGGCAGGCTTTGCGATGTATTTCAGCCAATACACCAGAGCGTATAGTTTAATGGCCCTGATGTCATTTACTGGCGCCACTGTGATGGTCCTGGGCATTGACTGCTTTAGTCGAGCAGGACTAAAGGAATTTTGGGCATGGATCTGGGATCTCAACTCCAGTCTATTTCCTCTGGGAGCAACTACCTACCCAATTACCAGAGGAATGCGCGTTGAGCTTGCTCTCACTGTGATATTCTGCGCTATTGGAATAATATCACAGCTGCGCCTCTGGAAAGTCATACAGGAGCGGCGGGCCAAGCGAGCTGCAGACCGTGCGGAAGCTCGCAGGCAGATGGATGAGGAAGAAGCAAATCTTGGTCGTCAGGTGGAGGCCGAGAACGCTCGCGAGAGAAGGGAATGGGAAGCTACCTATGGCCAGAGGAATACGAAGAGCCCCAGCATCTCGCAAGATTCCGGTGTTGGTGACGTGGGCGAGAAGCCCGGCCGAATCGACGACTCGATTAATAAGGAGGTACCAGGTGAGACTGTCATCGAACTAGCCGAACTACCGGAATCCCTCTCCGGCACCTCCGCCAAAACCCGCCGCAGCTGGACTCGTTACAAAGGAGCAGAACAGCGTTACGATACAGGTGGCACAAGACGAATCTCCCGCCAGCGACGATAGCTTGCCGGCAATGCCTGAACCGGCTCAACTCCACGGCGAAAAAGAGAACAACGAATCTGCTCGGCCCGTTTCACAAATATCAGCCGTCAGCGAGAAAGCAGCTGCGAGAACAGCTGCACCAGAAATTATTTCCTCTTCCATTTCAGATTCCAGAGCATGCGGACCCAGACAGTGGCGATGAAGATGATCGATCCTCGTTTGCCACGTTTGCCGATGAAGACCGGTCTGTCACTTTCAGTAAAAGAGATTCCCGGGGTTCCTTAGGCAACCGCTTGTCGGTCGAGTCAGGAAATCTCCTTCGGAAACTATCTCACCGGTCAATCAGATCGTCACTTTCCAAGAGAAAATCAGGGGCTCTATCATCCTCTCCCTTGTCACCGACTGGTGGCGAGAGCCAAGAAGATCTCGTCGCCGAATCGCCGGATGCTGGGGAAGATGGTAGCGGGTCAGTCATCGCAACGGTTGATGCGATGAGCGTCGATGGCGAGAAGGTTAAAGAGGACGAGGACGAGGACGATCGAATGACCGTCAGAGGATCAAATTTGTTACCGTCCATCGAAATAAGCAATGGCTCACTCGACGCCCCGCCAACTATTGCCAGAAAACCCGCACTCCGCAAGGTCGATAGCATGAAGAAATCTCTGCGGCCGGAGTCTACAGCCGAGACTGTTGCAACCGATATCTTGAACCCCTCGGTCATGGACGAAACAGTTGGTGCTAGGACAGCTCGAAACAGCGCTGTTGAATCTGCACCTGGAAACGACAAGCCTAAGGATCTTTCCGCAGAAAGCCAGGATGCAATGACCACTCCAAAAAGAGTGTCCTCGGCCGCACCTTCGACAGACTCTACGCCTAATAGTTTGACAAAAGATCGCTTGCCGTCCAGCCTCTCGCGCGTTGCTAAATCTTATCGAACCAACGAGTGGGCAAAGCATCTGGCCCTTGCAGATGCTCCCGAGCCGGATGAGCTGAAAGCCGATGCGCTGTCAGACCCAGTCCAGGCCGCAGTTGGCGAAGAAGCTGCCGCCCCTGTAGATGTTCAGGGCTTGCAGCAGACTGCCGTGACTGCGGCCCTGCCCCCTGCGGTGGTGTTGGTGCCTAATGCCCCTTCAGAGCCCGACCCTGTGTCACGATCCAACTCCCGGGTTTCGGTTAATTCCACCATGACAGCTTCGCAAGACCCAACTCTCCGCCCAAGCCATAGCTTCAAGAGGACGTCGTTTAATCGGGCGCACCGTATATCGACTGATGGGGTCATGAGACAGCCCATCCCAGAGGAGGAAACTGGTGGCGAGCTTCGAGCAAGCCCACAGTCGACATCGCCCGTGGGATCAGCCAGAATTTCGCCTGTGTCCTCCAGGCGAGTGTCAATGGAGCAAACGGGCGACGCTCGGCCGCCTGTACCTGGTGTTGTTTCTTATTCCAGCCCTCAAACGCTGCTTGGGATACGTGAGGTGCTTCTCCGAAGCAGGTCTCAGGTCGACATGGTGCCAGAAAACTCAGGATACCCTGCTCAGCCCCCCAGTGACGCTGGATCGGTCCGTCAACTACCAGTACAAGATGCCGACGATCTTCCGTTGAGCCAAAGGAAACAGCTCATGCGCCAGCAAAGCTTGCAATACACAGCCTCTCCGATAGAGGCAAAACAGAACCTAATGCAACCTCCGGTACGAGGGGCATCGCGCTTATCGTCCGCTCCAGCTGAGGCGGTGCCGTTCGATTCACACCAACCCCAGAGGTACTCGACCTTGCCGTCGCAAGCGGCACGGGAAGTCCAAATGCAAAACTTCCGGCAATCTGTGGCGCAAGATCTCCGGGCGGGCACGCCGATAATCCCCTCCGGCACGAACGGGAGCCAGACCCTCTTGGGCTCGGCCGCTCAGAACCCGCTCGCCCTGGACGCGGGCATCTTGAATCGCGATGGCGCAGCTCGGCAGAGCATCGAGCAGGGACGCTTCAAGCTCCTGTCCCAAAAGGAGCAAGAGACGCAGCGCAAACAGCTGTCGCTCTGGGAGAAGGAGCACGCGGACCGCCTCTTTGAAGAGCGCATGCGCCGTGGCGACTTGATGGACGCTCACCGGGACGCTCTCCGAAGGATGCAGAGCTCGGTGAGGGATTCTGAGACGCTCCGGGAGAGAAACAGAAAGAGAGATGAGTAGATGAGTAGATGAGTTTGACGAGCTGCGAGGAGCTTTGGCCGACGATGTACACGACATGAACTGATGCATTATCTTTCGTTGGACGGGTTGTTATTATTATTATCACACCTCTTTCTTCCATTTACTTTATTACTACGGATGGCTCTTGGCTAGAGACAGTTTGGGGAGAACATTCAGAGATACCCTTCTTTCTTCACTTCCTTTTATTATCGTTACCCTTGTCCTCCAAGACTCGAAGGTGCTTGGGACCTGCTTCTCGCGTTCCCTACCATTACTATTAGACCTTACTCCCACGGTCACCACCTCATCGCCTCGCCCTTGAAGTTTTCTCTAGATACAGATGATGCCCATTGGGGCCTCCTAGAGCCGATTTGCATATCGATTACTCCTTTTATTTCTCTCTTTTGACAAATTTTCTTCACACTTTTACATAATGGGCAATGGCGCACAGATGCCAGACATGATCTTTGGCATCATCATGGAGTTGTGATTGATCACACAGGGAAACAAAATCTGGAATTCGTTGATTTCCGTACGTTCAATGGCTGTTACTGACTCAATGGATTCTTTACACATGTACCTAGATGGGTTCCCGGGATAGGTTTCCGTAGTAGTACGAGGGGCATGATGACTTGATGTGTCCTGGGGGGTATGTAGGAAAATGCTACAATGAACAAAGCGATGCAAGCAAACTTTCAATATCGGCGGTCAAATTCGTCTTTATTTTCATGGTCCCAGATGTGCCAAGATCTTTTGAACTCTTGAATCTTGATGTGACTGGGAGATTCTGTTTCTGATTGTATAGTAAATTAGAAATAAAAGCCTCTCCTTTGCTCGTAGGAGTTCTGAGGTTGTGTTGTGATATCCACCCACCGACTTCATTTAGGCATCATTGCCCCCAGCAGGGACGTTGACGAAATTTCACCACCAAAACAGCTATCCAGCCTTCAACCAGCCCAGTCGTCAACAGATACAATAAAGGCCAGGAGGAAAATACGATCATTACTTTTGTAGGTGCTTATTCAAGTGTTATGCGAGGGTTGGCATCATTGAACTAACTGCATGGCTTTCATGGCCCAAACCAACCGTGCTGAGTCATATACTTACTGTATGTAGTGCATCCATTGATACATGATGGCCAACCAAGGTGCCAACCGCCCACTTACTTACTGTACATGCATTTGATTGCTAGAAGACACCTACATCATTTTATGCTACCTAATGTACATGTGAGTACCTACTTAAACAACCACGAGTCAATAGATTACAATGGAACGTACATCTGAGATGCACACCTCAACATCAAAAGCTGCTCATCAAGCAATTGATGGAGCTTATTAGGCAAGGAGTCATGCCGAATTTGAGGTAGGTAGATGTCCCCACCAATGGACCCTGGAATTTGCTCGAGGGCTGGCCATTCAATGAGCGAATCCCCCGCAAAGTAGGCATCAGCACACTAAAAATGGAATGGGCTTCTGCTCAAGTGCTTTAAGGTAAGTGGCACAGCTTTCCACAGGGATCATTCAATGTTCATGGCCTGGCCACTGACCCGCAAACCTGCCATAGCTGCCTTTTACAACCTGCTCGTCACTACCACTACCTGATTTGCGCTGAAGCCGTGTGATGACTGCCTAGACCGGCTCCCAAGGTAACCACTCCCTAGGGAATTTGATCGCTGCTGTGACCCCAACCCACAGTTGACAACAAAAAGCCGGTCATCTCCAGTCTGACATTGATCTTCTTTGTTTGATCGTACATACCTGCATAACATACCTCACCTTTTTTCCTTGTTTCATTCAGCTGCAACAACCCTCTACCCTAGTTGCCTACCTGCGTTGAAAGGAAAGGAAAAAATCAGAAGGTGATTGACGGTTGTTAGAAGGTGTAAGTTCAAGCCGACCCATTGTGACCCAAAACACAGCCCATAGTGCACCTGCACAACAACACCTTTCTCCGTTTCCCAAGGAAGACTGACAGCTTCCTCCCGCTGACATATTTATTGCCCACCCCACCCCATCCTACTACATTCACTTCTCACATCAAATCACAACCACCCACCCACATACCCAACTACTGCTTCACTTCTGACAGCATCCCAATAAATCCAGAACGAACACACTTCTCTGCGACTACTCTTTACCAACAAACATCAGCATTCGGCCATTGGTACAGCATCACCAACTGTCTATTACAACCGCAACGCAGAACGATACTCCGCAATCGTACATTTACACACAAGACCACCATCAAAATGGCTGCTACCGAAGCTACCACTATCCGCCTCCAGTCCAACGACAACCACGTCATCGACGTGGACAAGGCTGTTGCTGAGCGCTCTCTGTTGATCAAGAACATGCTGGAAGATCTTGGCGATGCTGCTGTTTCTGAGACTATTCCCATCCCCAACGTAAGTAACTGCCCAATCCTGCATTTGAATCATTTCCTTTGGTCTGCATCTTGAATGCCCTTGTTGCTTCTTCTAATATTGAAACCCTACTAACATGATCTCTATCTGTAGGTGACCGAGCCTGTACTGCGCAAGGTCATCGAATGGTGTGAGCATCACCGTGGCGACCCCCCGGCCACCAACGAGGAAGAATCTGATACTCGCAAGCGCACTACCGAGATCGAGGAGTGGGACCAGAAGTTCATGCAAGTCGATCAAGAGATGCTCTTTGAGATCATCTTAGCGTCCAACTACCTCGACATCAAGCCCCTCCTTGACGTCGGCTGCAAGACCGTTGCCAACATGATCAAGGGCAAGTCCCCAGAGGAGATCCGAAAGACGTTCAACATTACGAACGATTTCACCCCCGAGGAGGAGGAACAGATACGTCGTGAGAACGAGTGGGCCGAAGACCGCTAAGCGTCTCACCGCATTCACAGGCATGCATGCTCGGCGTTCTCTTCCTTGTTCTGCTCTTGACGACTTTGATGATCGAGGCACGGTGACGATACGGTATGGTTCTCTGGGTACAAGGCCATTTACGTTGAGAGTATCGAAAATTACTCGGAAGCGGTGATGGGATGGACTGCCTCGCACTTGGTGCTTGGCCTCCGTGCCCAGTCAATACTTGGGTTCCCCTGATTACGTCCCCCAAACAATAGCTGCTTATGATGACCTGATGGTAGAGTTCCATAGTAATAGAAACTTACAGTGAAATCGCCATGTGCATTTGTCTTGTGCAAAACTTGTTAATTATTTGCTATCCGCAGAGAGGGTTCTCACCTCGTTGTTTGTCTTGTCTTTTGTCTTGATATCAAACTCGAAGGCCATGCCGGTAGCGAGGGCGAGGAGGGTAGTGGCGTTTGACGGTGAAACTATGCTCTGGCACTGCAAGTGTAGGTAAGAGGGCTACCGTAGGTTATATTTGATCTGGATGTAGGGTGGCGATATAATACGCGGAGTCAGCAGCAGCTGGATGGAGCCGCAGGAGACATCTTCACGTCGTCGACCCCTTCATCTGAGAGTTCTAACCGTTTACATTAGCGGCGCAAGTCAGACTGCAAATGGCCGAGAGGAAGGAGGTGTAATATGATCGGCGACCTCAATAACGCAGGTCCGGGCCCTGCCGGCTTCCGTCCCTGACTGGCTGGGACAAGATGGGAGGGCATTTGGACCACTTCGTGTGACAGAAAGCCCACCTCTCATGTCACGTTTATAAACGCTTTGAAGGCTAGAGGTTTCAAATGGCAGTATCAGAGCAAATGACAAAAGCTTCCATGGGTTGATATGTTATGTATAACACTGGCCGCGTAATACACGCCATCGAGCCTTATTTGTTCCGGGAGCAGAGCAAAGAGGAAACGTCAGGGCAAGCATTTGATCTTTCAGACTTCAAATCCATTTGCATTATCTATTACCTGCCTGCATTCCACTGCCTTCTTGGGCATACATCCCGACACTCTCTCCCTCAGTCGAAACTGCAGCACAGCTTCATTGTTCAAGCTTGGGCGCAACAAAGTTAACCCCCTTCCCCTTCCCCTTCCCCTTCCCCTCCCCCCTCCCGCGCCTGACCAGCTGCCCTGCTCTGTACTTAAAAGGCCGGGTCCTGGCTGCGCGTGTGTATGTACCTGCTTAACTGAAGTGTGACATATACCTAACCTACCATTCCCGTTGGATTCCCATTGGAGTGAGCGGCCTTTGTTCCAACCAGACCCAGTCGATGTACTGCTCGAGTATTGATTGATTGATTTGGGCCTTTGTTTCGAGAGGAAAAGCCCCCGACTCGCTCAGGCGCTTCCCGACCGACTTACAAGCCGCCCCTCCCAGCTCCTGAAAGGCCCCCACTATGAACGGTGGGAAAGCTCGCACAGGCGCCGGCTTTCTTGGACATTACTGGCCTAGCCAACCATTGAAAGCCCACCCAGCACCCGCGTCTGTGGATGTGTGTGTTACAGCAGGGAAAAAGGAAGCAATCATCTGCCATCATCGACAACCACAACAACAACATCAACGGCTCTCTCTATTGCCACTCCTCAAGATCGGGCAGCTGCTTCTCACACCGGACATTCCTCATATCGCCGCTTGACCCAGTCCTTTTGGGCTGTTGGTACTGCTTCCCTTCCTACTTTGCCCGCAACTCGACTTTAGTCCCGCGGGGTAACATCGTTCGTTCGCCTTAGGTAGGAGACAATTCCCTATCGCGCCCAACGTGCCGCCTAATCGAAGCGCTCCCACCCCCCTAGCCTATTAAGAGAACAGACTCAGGCTGGCCATCTGCCGCCCATCGCTCTAGTCTTGCTCTCGAAAATAGCTGCAGGATCGCGGAAAGGCATTAAGGGCTTTTCTGCCGCAGATCCCACGCTTTGCCCATCTTCTGGTCTGGACACACTATCCGAATTACCCTCTACCGTCCGTCGCTACTCCGCCCGACATGGCCGATCCATTTGCCCCGCGCTCTATGAAGCGCAAGAATGTCAAGGGTCTCGCCCTGACACCCGCCGCCCCCAAAGCCTCGCCATCCAGTAATAACGACAACGCCGCATCTGGATGGGGAGCTGGCGGCTCTCGACATGAAGATGGCAACGAAGCCCAGCTGGAAATCGGTATCGAGTTCAACTTGGACTTGCGGCAGGAGGATCTGGAGATAATAAAGGAACTCGGCTCAGGCAATGGAGGTACCGTCAGCAAAATCAAGCATTTGCCTACGGGGACAACCATGGCCCGCAAGGTATGTATGGCATGCATGCATGCTTGCTCTGCTCAAGTTGAAGTCTACAGTGTGCTGATAACCTGTGTAATCAGATCATCCATGTGGAGGCCAAGAAGGAAATGCGGAAGCGAATCGTGCGCGAGCTCCAAATCATGCACAGCTGTAATTCCGAGTACATTGTCAACTTCTACGGAGCATTCCTGAACGAACACAACGATGTCATCATGTGCATGGAATACATGGACGTTGGGTAAGTCAGGCGAGGGAAGTTACATGATCATGACAGGGCTAACGGGTTGGCTACAGATCTCTGGACCGCGTGTCTCAGGTCTTTGGCCCCGTGCGAGTCGATGTCCTGGGCAAGATCGCAGAGGCAACCCTGGGCGGACTAACATACCTCTACGAGAAGCACCATATCATGCATCGCGATATCAAGCCGTCCAACATCTTGGTCAACTCTAGGGGCTCCATCAAACTTTGCGATTTCGGCGTGTCTGGAGAACTGATCAACTCCATTGCGGACACTTTCGTTGGCACCTCGACTTACATGGCACCCGAGCGAATCCAGGGCGAGAGATATACAGTTAAATCCGACGTTTGGAGTTTCGGCCTGTCCATCATGGAGCTGGCTATCGGCAAATTCCCTTTTGCTGCCAGTGAGCAGCTTTCTGATGGCGATGGAGCCCCGGCCGGTATTCTGGACCTCTTGCAGCAGATTGTTCACGAGCCTGCACCTAAACTCCCCAAGAGCGAGGCATTCCCGGCCATCCTCGAGGACATGATACAGAGATGTTTGTCCAAAATACCTGACGAGCGGCCAACCCCGCAGGAACTCTTTGTAAGAAAATCGATGATGGGAGCGCATGGGAATAAAGCCGTACTAACGTATCCTCACAGGAGCGCGATCCATTTGTTCAGGCGGCCAAGCGCACGCCTGTCGACTTGCGGGCGTGGGCAGTCGGCCTCATGGAGAAGGACAACCGAAAATCTCACTTGGCACCACAACTCTCACCATCTACACAAGACCTATTACGTGCCAGCGACTCGCCAACTTATCAAGGTGACGGTGGCTATACACCCACATCCGGAGAAATCCCCATCGCGGGAGCCATTTCATCACCACGGGACCCCGCCAGCCACTCCCAAAACCGATCGCCGACGCGCAACGGACTCGGCAGCCTCGGACGTGCGGCCGGAGCAGCAGCTCATCCTGGTTTAGGTCAGCGATCGGCAACGGCCACGTCCGTTCCAAGGGTAGGAACTCCTGATAAGAACCTGCCGGCTAGCGCGAGCCAAGCAACTTTCACACTGCCCGTAAGATCTGGTCCAGGAGGTCCTCTTCCTCCCCCGCCGCGCAAAGAGACGCCCGACGAGCTGAGGAAAGACAGCCGACGACAGGCTGCCTTCCTCCCGCCGTCGAACGGCGCCTATGGCAGTGCAGGATACCCACCAAAATAGTTTATACCGTAGATCGATACGCATTATGTCAGTCGCAATAACTACTGGATTCGCGCCCTTCCCCGCCACGTTTTACCCCTCGTCTCTTCGAGAGAGATTATCTATTGGCAGGTTGGGCCATTTTGAGGGTTATGATCGTGTGGTAGTTAGGTCCCAAGTATACATACATACTCTGGGATCACGTCGCGTCGACTGTAAGCCGTGACGTCGAGGGAGGTCTAGGGCCGCTAAAGCAATGTGGAAGAATCTTCAGCTATGGATGTTTGGTCGTGAGAATCATTATGGACATCGTGTTAAATGGAAAGGAGAGCACCTTGACACAAGTATATGTTTGGTAGACGTTCAAAACGCCGCAGCGATGAACAGAGCATGTCGCGAGGGATGCGGGCACGTCATAATTACCATGTTCTACGGACTGCAGTTTGGAACAGTTTACTTGACCCTGATTTTCGCGTGTGACTGGAATTTGGACGGTTAGATTAGCGATGAACTGCGACAAAGCTGCATGTGGTGCTTGGGAAAGACTTCAATTCTCTGGTATCTCGCGGCCAGCGAAGCCTTTTTCTAGCAGATGTACTAGCTCATCTAACTTTGTAATGACCATGTCAGTGTGCGCGTGTTCTGCAAGGTGCTCGTTTGCCTTGTTGACCAGCAGTACAGTGGCAGCTCCCGCCTTTCGGCCTGCCGTCATATCGTCGATGCTATCCCCAACCATGATAAGCCCACTCGCATCTCCTACTTCCTCTCCCGCATCCTCTCCCGCATCCTCTCCCGCATCCTCGCCCGCCGGTGGCTTCCCGTTGGGCGCGTCCTTCTCCGGGGCCGCGCCCACGCCGGCGGCGGACCGCACGAGGCCCCAGCTCCAGGCGATGAACAGGATGCCGGCGGGGTTCGGCTTGGGCGGGCGGAACTCGCGCGTGATGACGGGGTGGAAGACGGAGCCGGGCAGGAACTTGGTCAGCAGGTGGTTGACGGGGGCGTCGAAGTTGCGGGTGCAGATGGCCTTGGGCACGCCGCGGCGGTCGAGGTAGGCCATGAGGTCGGCGAGCCCCGGCTGCGGCGTCTGGCGCGCCATCTCGCGCCGCTCGATGGCCTGGATCGACTCCATGGCCTCGTCCTGGGCCGCGCGCGGCGTGAGCGAGTAGACGTGCTCCAGGATGTCGACCGATTTGGGGATGCCGAGGACGCTGCGCATCTCGCCGAACATGTGGTTCTGGGGCTCGCTGGAGGGGGGCATGTGTCAGTGCGTGTTCCGGAGTGCGTTGGTTCGAGAAGAAGCTATGCATATATCATGTCACGGTAGCAGGGTGGTAGATGCTGTTTGGCTGCATCCATGTAGCTTGCGTATATATGATGACTTAAGAACCTGAAGTTCCAGTGATGACTGATACGCAGACTGCTGTAAATCCGCAAGAAGAGAGACCTTTCGAGGTTCTCGGCCAGTAGTAGGCAGTCTTTCAGAAAAGCCGGGGTTGACTTACACGACCCCGGTAGGCAAGCTTGGCAATCAAGCAAGGATCATGATGTGACAAGATCGATTTTGGGCGAGAAGACCACCAAGTAAGGCTTGAAAATGAAAGAAGAACCGAACAAAGCTTACCATAGTGTACCATCGACATCGAAGACAACACCTTTTAACTTGGGCCAGTGGCTCATCTGATCAGCGGCAGCTATTCCGTGCTGCAAGGGAGCGAACCGTCTCGGGCTCGCTTGTTGTGCCATAGTACTGATCAGCCTGCGCATCGAGGCTGGAGGGCGTGCAGTGAATCTGGATGGTGATATCCTTTGCAGGAATGCGGGCAGGCGCTGTGTAACAAGATTAGGGGCCCTCTATTCGGATCGGAATCCTTCCAATCGGGTCGGGTAGGTTCAACAGTGTACTTGAATTACTCAAGATCAAGAAGTCATAGTTGAAGCTGGTGTGGCTGGTGCGGCACATGTAGCCCGAAATAGGTGCCTATAGTCCCGTCTTAGGTAAGTGGGTGTACTTGGGTACTTACGTTCGGCCATGCTGTTACACGGAATCTCCCAGTACGTAAGACAGACAGCTTCTCAATTGTTCTCCCTCTAGCTAACAGAACAGCAAGCAATTGCCCCAAACCTCCGACGCCAATTGAACTATCTTGACTACGAATACTGTAATCTCCCCACTCGCTTTCTTTGACATATCATACCGCGACAGTCACCATGGCCGACGACGCTGAGAAAGCCGAGAAGCTGGCCGCCGCCAAGAAGAGGGTATGTACTACACAACTCCACTGGCCATCAGAGAGCCCGACTAGATGAACCACCTGGCTAATCGCACAAATGCGCAACCCAGGTCGAGGCATTGAAGAAGAAGAACGCAAAGAAGTCAGGCGGCTCCTCCAAGAAGGATAAGAAGGACAAGGATGAGAAGGAGGAATCCACAACCGCCGCCAACGACGAGACCGAACCCGAACACGAGCCCGAAGCCCCAGTCGAGGATACCGCGGCGGCTGACGATGGCAAAGAGAAGAAGAAACTGTCCATCCCGCCCATCCCCGCCGCAGTTCAAGGCCTGAAGATCCAGGACAAGGCGATCGCCGGCGGCGAGACCCCAGATGTGACGTCACCCTCCGTCCAATCCAAGATGCGGTCCGCCTCCTTCAAGACAGGCGGTCCTCTCTCCCCGGGCTTCCCCTTCTCCACCCCCGACGGCGAGGTAGCAAGCGCTGCTGATATCTACCGGAAGCAGGTTGCGCGCATCGAGGACTTGGAGAAGGAAAAACAAGAGGCTGGCCAAAGAGGCTGCCGATGCCGAGAAGAGATGGCAGAAGGCCGAAGGAGAACTGGACGACCTGCGCGAGGCCGGCGACGATGAGAAGAAGGCCGGTGCGGGCGCGGATGGAGAGGTCGAGAAGCTGGTACGTATACTAATCAATATGCCTTCTCCAATACCAACTAGAGGCGTCCTACCTACACTGGCTTCGTACTAACACAAACTCCCTGTAGCAAGCAGAAATCGCCTCTCTCCAGCGCCAGAACGACCAGTTGCAGTCGGCCGCCGCTCGTCGAGGCCATGGCTCTTCACCATCCGTCTCGGCATCCTCTCCACCCGCAGCTGAGCTCCAGGCGCAGCTTGCCTCCAAAGCCAGCACCATCGAGAACATGGAGCTGGAACTCTCGCGCCTTCGCGCGCAGGCTGCCCGTCAAGAAGCCTCCGGAGGCACGGACAAGGACCAGATTGTCGCGCTAGAAGAGAAGCTGGCGCGCGCCGAGCAAGCCGCCTCCAAGGCCACCCGCGAGCTTGTGGACCTGAAGCGAAACCTCGAGCGCACGACCGAGAAAGCCGTGCGCGAGGGCAGCAGCCGGACCAGCGCCGAGACTCGTGTCAAGACGCTGGAGCAGGAGAACAGCACCCTGAATGAATCCCTCACGGAGCTCCAGAAGAAACATGACGCTCTCGACAAAAAGGTCCAAGCCCTCGGCAATCTGCACAAGGAAAACGACAGCCGGACACAATCTCTGCGACGCGAGAAAGAAGCTGCCGAGAAGGAAGCGGCAGAACTCAAGTCCAAGGTTGAACGACTCGAGACCGAGAACACAAAGCTTCGCAAGAAGGACGCAGCCGAGGGCGGTGGCGATGATGATGGTATCGACGAGCTCGAGAACGAGGAACGCCAACGGCTCGAGAAGAAGATCCGTGACCTCGAAGCCGAGATCTACGACCTACGCCGCGGCATCTGGCACCAGCGCCGACGGGACATGGAAGCGGGCGTGGAAGGCGGAGAGGCTTCGCCCGGCGGCGATTTCACCAACATTGACCTCTCGGGACCGTTGTCGCCGACGAGTGCCGCGCGCAAGGCGTCGGGTCGGGGCACGGGTCTGGGCGACCTGTTCACCAGCGGGCTCAACGCGCTCACCGGCGCTTCGCCCGCAGCGGAAAAGGGGGCCGACGATGAAGGGCTTCTCGAGGACGACGACCTCGAGTTCGACGAGGACGCGTTCCGCCGCGCCCACGAGGAGGACGCCAAGAAGCGCCTGGAGCGCATCAAGGAGATCAAGCGCGGCCTCACGAATTGGGAGGGCTGGCGTTTGGATCTCGTGGACACGCGGAGGGGCGGCGGCTACGGCGTTGGCGAGGTCTTTGAGATCTAGTCCGAGACCTGCCTGCCTGTCTTCATTGGTGTCGGTTGTAACGGAATGGGCATTTTATTTCGGTTTCGGCTTATGAGCGGACCTATACACGTTATGACGAGAGTATCGATGATGAGGATAGATTCAATATGGTTCCTAGATTTTAACTGCTGCTCTTTAAGAGTTCATGTGATAAAACTCCATGTATTATGGCTGAACCATCCTGGGGATGGTAGGCTGTAATCGAAAAGTCATGACCGAAACGTCAAGTCCTTGACTAATGTATGATAGGTGATCCGGACAGTATGGCAGTGGACTGTATTTTACTAGTGTGATTAAAGAAAGGAGCAGCTTATATACATAAACATTGAGAACCAGCAGATATAACAACACCCTAGCCCACACTCGAGGGAGCTATGTACTGAAAGCAAATACGGCCTATTGTCTATGTGTATTTTGGTAACCCCTATCATAGGCCATTGCCATGCGTCCTGAAACAGTTCATGCGAGTTTACAAGTCCTTCTTCCTTAGCCGGCCTACCAAAACCGAACAGTGGCCCAAGATAATGCGGTGCTAGAGAAGAAAGTAGGAAAGAGGGAGATGCAAAGGAACAGCAATCTACCGCTACTTGTCTCGCCTCTCTACATTAAACAGCATATGGTATGGCCGTGTTGGGACACCTAGGACAAGTTTCCGGGCGATGTTCTATGCCATGCCCATCAAATGGGCCAAAAGAATAACGACTAAAAGAATAAGGATGAAGGAGCTGCAGGTGTCGTCCGCCTGTCTGTATGTAGGACAAATGCGAAACTGGTATCGATGGAAGAGCTCCAGGCTTCCTAGCAAGCCTTTGTGTGCGGTATCGTATATAGTGGTAGTAGTGAGCCAGAAATAGACAATTAGTCACTGCGAAAGTAACTCGGTTAGCATGTACTCTTAACTAAGAGGGGATGGGGATGGAGAAAAGAGCTGAGGCGGATATAAGCAAAGAAAAAGGCAACTAGACTTACTAAATTTCTTTGGGTGCCAGTAGATTGGCTTGATACAGCCAATGGTCACCCTTTTCTTCGCTCTCAAGCCAGTCATAGGGGAACTGAACCAGATGACCTTGGACCAAGTTGCACAGATCCTCAGCCTCCTCAACCCCGAGGACTTCATACGGGAAGACGGGGCCCCGCCGGCTGCCCTTCGTAGTGGCCCGGCGGCGGCGGCGAGTCGAGCCCGTTGCTGTCATGGGCGGGTTGCCACCACCCGAAGACGAAGGCGGCTTGTCGGTCGAGGAGAACGTCGTTCGCCGGTCGCGTGCCTTCTGTGCCTGCGTCGTGTTATCGACCGTGCCTTCGAACGCAGGGAATGGTATATCCCCCGCAGGCTGGATAGGAGACGGCGGTTCGGCCGTTGCCGGTCTTGCGTTCAGATTATCCGGGTTGAAGCTGATTTTGGGTTTTGTAGGCTGCTCCGCATCATGGGGTTCGGATAAAGGTGCCTTTTCTTTGAGAGCCGCATCTCCGCCAATGGAGGGTACTTCGCGGTGCGGGTCTGTTCCATGGTTGCCCTCGCTCTTTTCCGGCATCTCGGTGCCATTGGGACCGTTTTGGCCCCCTGAAGGCACAGCCACACCTGTGCCGGCACCGCCGGCTTGCCCGTTCTGTCCCTTGGCTTCAGGCTCTTTGTTTTTCTTTTCACCAGTCATGCTCTCGTGGAAACGCGTAGCATAGTCTTCGAAATCCTGGTAATCTTTCCATGTGCTGACCTCGCTGTCTGGCATACACCGGAAGACCCGACGGTAGAGCTTGGTGTTGTTACCAGCCACACGATTCCACACGTCATCCCAGAATGCAGGGTCCAGTGGATCAAGCATGCAATCCTTATCGATGACTGCAGCCTGTATATCTGCAGCAAGCGGGTTGGGTTTATCCGAGGGCCCACCGATATCTGTATCGTTGGTTACTGGCAAGTTCGGAAGTTGAGTCAGTCGTGGCAAGCCAAGCTCGGCTGTCGATTGGCGATTTAACTCGGGAGGTGGCAGCTGGTCGTTACTCTTCGGAGTACTCTGTTCGACGGATTCTCGACTTGATGCATGGGTGGCACTGGTCGTTAAGTTGTGCTGGGGGTTTAATAGAACCTCGTGGCCGTTCACGATAGCAGTGTCTCGGAGTTTATCAAGACCCTTCTCTTTTGCTGCCTTCCAGTGATCGGTACCAGCTCCTTCCAAGGCAGCATCGAGCCTATCTCTATTTTGGGCCTCCGCCTGTAATCTCTTGTTCTTTTCTGATGACGAGCTTGAGGATGATGTAAACCCGGGATCCTCAGTAGCAGTGGCGTCGTGGTTGAAGCTCGTACCATGTGATGGCGCAGGACGAAGCTGTGTAGTTGAGCTAGGACCTGCGGCAGAAACATCCAACTGGTCCTGGTCCTGGTCCTGCTCGTCTATACCATAGATGTGATCCATCTCAGATTCATACATGGCGTCGGTTTCGGCTTCCTCGGCTCTTTCATTCTCCGTGATCTCATCGACCGGCAGACCGAGATGTTCACGCATGAGTCGCACACGAAGAGAGTGGGCATATCTGCCGACTTCGTACGGTTCGCCTGCCATAGTGGACCAGAAGGTCTCAGTGTCCCTGACCACGCACGCAAGCTCCGAGTCCCTGTTACCCAACATTGAACGCTCATTGATGTTTGCAGAGCCAATGAGAACGACCCGGTCATCGACAATGAGAGTCTTGGCGTGGATATAAAGCTGCTCGGTCACCAGATGGGTGTTCCTCAGCTTTCCCCATTGTCTCAAGCTGTAGAACTGGATATATTCCTCCGGCTCAATTCCAGCTTCACGCAGGCGGCCGAAGATTGAGTTAGGACCTCGGCAGATGCTGCGGTATTGGAATTGCATGATTAACCGGACGCTACTTCCTGAATCTTGAGCCACCGTATTCTGGAATCCCGGCATGAGAGGTATCATTATACATGCCTGCCATTCCTCGCCGCGCTGATGCGCTTTGATGATGCGTTCAACAAGTGCGTCGCCAATTCGATTATGTACCTTGGTGCCCAGAGTCTCCGTGCTTGTGATGAAAAACTGGTTCTCCATGTAGACAAAGTGGTCGGAGCGTTCGATAAGTTCAACATACGCATTCTGGATGCTATGCTCGACGAGGTCCTTGGGGTAACCTAATGACCAATCTCCAGCAGACCGTAGGATTTGAACCTCGCATGTCCCAGTAAGCCCCAACTGCTCAAGGTCGGTATGGACTGTATCCGGGCGGGGGAGTAGAAACGGGATGGGACGCGTGGGCTTCCGCTCCCGACGCAGGTAATTCCATCGCTGGATAAAGTGGCGGGTGAGGTCACGCGCAGGTTGGCCGACAACCTGCATGGCAATATCATGCCAGGGCATTCTAGGAGTCCTGCTTCGGTCGTACATTTCCTCATACGGCTCGTTGAGCTTGAAGAAGTCGAGCACACGAGGATTGGAGTAGTCCTTGCCAGGATACATCTGGCAGTGCTCGGAATCCTTCGGTATTTCCGAGTTAGGCTCGAACCCAGTCGGACGGTCATCAGTCAATGGGTGTTGTGGGCTATCCCAACGCCCGAAGCACAGATCGATCCCACCTAGGAAAGCAATATCGTGGTCGATAATGCAGAGCTTCTCGTGATGGGCGTAGAAGAATTGGTTCTTCTTCAGCTGGTTTGGAGATCTCTGTACCATGATGTTGGAATGGAGGTGCAAAAGCGAGGACTTGGTGTACTCCGAGTCGATAGGGATGGCCTGCTCAACATTTCGGTAGATGATGACGAAGATCTTGACACCTTCTTGGGCCTTTTTCTGGAGCAGTCTGTCCAGTCGCCACTTATGACTGATAGCAGCCGGCCGTCGCATGTATAACTCGGGACTGAGCCACCAGTCATGGATGTAGATAACATCCTGTGCCATGCTAATGGCACGCGATGAGATTCCACATGTAGTCACGGCCGTCAACCAACCACTGAGCAAACACCCCAGTTCGAACGGGCGCAAAACTGTCAAATCTCTGATGTTCATGCCATGGCGTGTTCCTCAGCATTTCGTTGACGGATTGGTCGAACTGCCGCATTAGATGGCCGTTACGCGAAAACAACTTAATTTTGCGTTCCGAAGTATAGATCTTCACCGAATGATGATTGCCCGAGACATCCCCGTCCTCGGCGGCCTCTTGTTCTTCTTCGTTAGGGGCCAGGCCTTCCTTATCTTTACCCTTTTGTTTGGACTTTCCCTTGAGCGACTTCAGCTTGTTCTGTTTTGCCACGATCCTGAATCGGGGGTCAACAAGATAGACATCGTATATGTTCATGTTCGATGGTGACTCGACTACGACAATATAGTTCTGCCGCACGAGAAACCATTTGCGAGTGTGCCGTGCGATAACTTTCGACGGAGTAAGGACTCTTCGAAAATCAATACCTTTTGACGATTGGATATGAAGGTAGCACTCTTTGCCATGGTAAGTTCCTTCGGCGGCAAGGCGAACTCCTAGTGCGGACAATTCTAAGAAACGACACAAGCGGTTGCTGTCGGCTCGGAACATCAACCAATGTACCATTTCTTGCAGGTACTTTTCCAGCAACGATCGTTGCCGCTCGATGAATCTCTGTCTTTTCATTGCGGCTTCCATCGCGGCTTTCTGGGGATTCAGACTGGACCCCTCAAGCCCTTCTGCTAGGCTGGATGACTGGCGTCTACCCAGCAGGCCCATGCGTGACTTCCTTCTCCTCGCCGTTGCGGGTCGATCTGCCTCACTTGCTGTCCCCTCCGCGGCTGTCATCTCTCCTGCGGTAGCTTCAGCAACGGCCTCATCAACCCGTGTTTCGGGGGTTTTTTCGTCCTCGTCAGAGTCATCAGCTCCGCGAGCACCTCGGAGGTACGGGAATGCTGAGTACGGGAAATGCGGCTGCTTCGGCTTCTTGCGCAAGGCCGCAGTCTGTAGGTATTGATTATTCAGCGAAAGCTTGTAGCGTGCATGGAGGTTGATGATGTCGGTGATGGAGCGTTCCACGGTCCATGCCATTCGACTGGGACCGCTGCCATACTCCAGGGCGAACGTGAAAATCGAGTGCCGTTCACGACTGTTATCGTCTTTGTCGCTTTTGTCGGGCTTGCTGTCTATGACCCTGATCTTGACCTGTTCAAGCAGGACTGGTATACGCTTGTTGCCGTGCTCGTCTCTCTGTAACATACTAGCAAACATAACAACAGCTGGCGTTACAGCTCTGAGTTCAGCCATTAACTCGGCCGATTTGTGTATATCGAACTGGTCCGCCTTCTTCTTGCCGCCAAGTAGTTTGAAGGTATTCTTCACTTGCTTCCAGCGCTGGACTCCGAAGGTGGTAGCTCTGTCAGCCCCAAACAAGGGCCTGCGAGGACTGACCATCGCATCTCCCTCAGAGACGCCTCCTCCGCCTCCACCAAACATCCCAGATATCCTACGTCTATGCATGCGAGCAGCTCGCGGGCTATCGGGTTCCTCGCCGCCAGTGTCATATCGTGGACTTCCAACCCACGAAGCCCCACGGCCCCATGCTCTTCGATGCGTACCGGTCAGATGGTCACGACCCTCTCCCTCAGAAAGACCTCCCCGATGGTCAGTGGCGTCAGGCATGGTAGACCGCCTCACCATGGTCCTAAATCTACCAGGTCCAGGCGAGTCGATCTCATTGCCAATCTTGGGGGTATTCTGTGTCGATCTAAGTTCAAGATTCTTAAGGCGCCGGCGCATCCTCTTGCGGCGGGTCGCCTTTGGTATTTGCTGCCCGGACCCGTCGCCATCTCCCTCATCGCCGCTCTCCTCCACGTCTGCATCGCTTCCTTCTTCGTCCAAGGTATCGGGAATTCGGTTCGGTCGAGTTGCGACAGGAGAACTGGCTGTCGAAGGAAAAGCGCCTTCCGATGCTCCGGGTGACCTAGGGCCTGGTGTTCCTCCGGTAGCGGCCAACGATTTCAACCTGGACATAAATCGTTCACTGCGAGAACGCCCGAACGCATCGGTCGAGTCTCCAGAGTCCTGTCGGGTGTGTCCAAACTCAGGAGGCGCTTCGAGCACCTGGTCATCTCTAGCAAACTGCACACTGCGTCGCCCTGAGCCCAAGCCATCAGGTAAGGACCCACCATCAAGCTGGGCCTGTAGGCTCGAGGCCGGCTGGCGATTTGCCTAGGAATACCCGACGGAGAAGCAGCAGTCGAGCCATTATGAGGCGAAGGGTTTTCATGAGGCAACCCGCCATTCAAGTAATCGGGCGCTTCTTCGAGAACTCGGCCGGAGAACGAAGACCCTAACCCATCATCCAAAGGGAGAAACTCGCGGTCAAGTGAGCTTGTTCCAGGAGGGCCGCTAGATGCTCGTGCTATCGGAGGTCGACAAGAGCTACCAGGGGTTGGGGTCGTATCCATCGGGCTTCTCGACATTGGGGGAAACGGAGTCGTCTCGTTCGGGGAGGAGATTGGAATTCATAATCGAGGGATTTCGCTTGAATGGTGTTTTGATCGGCTGTTTCGGTTCCCTATCAACGTCTGCTGGATACTGCGTTGGAGTTGGCCGCCCACTGGTGGGGTGTAATCCGTTGCTTCACGACTTGGTTACCTGCAACTGCATGCCGGGATATAATGTGAGCGACTGCAAGTTGTTGAGGCAGTAGATGCGGGCGCAGTTAACCGGACTGGACTTCAAGCCTGTTCGCTTTGACGTCCAGTATAGAACGGGTGCCTTCGCGTCGATGGACGTCACAACAAGAGCGACGGTGGTGAAAGGAACAAACAGCTCGTGCGCGGTCAGTTGCCCAGTTGTCCCTGAAGATGTTATCAACTAACGAGAGAGAAAGAGGAGGGAGTGCTCTGAATGTCGACAATGGCACGTGGGGTATAGAAATGATGGTTGGGAATTATTGGCAGAATGATGAAGCGCTATCATGTCATTCATCATCCCTTTTCCCGATTCCACTTGTTGTATGTAGTCGCTGGGTCATGGGTCCAGTCCAGCTGCAAATGCGTTAGTGCTACGAGACCTACGACTGCGCTGCATCTCACAATCCGATGAGATCAGCTAGTGTAGTTCCACGCCAACGTTAAAGCTCCAGCAGGGGGCCAATAGGGACGGGCACCCCCTTCAGCAGGCAGGGTGCCCTTAATTAGCTATGGGGCGTCCCGTTGCTTCTCATGGCTTGCAGCTGGCTCCAGGGTGTCTGCCAGGGTGCGTGGCTACGAGTATTACAAGGGTGCCACATGTGTAGCGAGTCTGGTATTTGCAAATCACGGTGATCTCTTTTGAGCTCTTTGGAGTTACATTGCGACTTATTGTGTTGTATTCTAGACAGGCAACGCGCTTCTTATTAATTCAAATACGATATACATGATTACTCTGCCCACGCTCTATAAATCATACTTGGATCTCTAAGGTAGTATGTAATAGGTAGCCATGCTTGGATGTCTAGAGGTTGACCAGGTAAGTAGGAAGATACGTACCTGTAGAGTAGAGGTCGGATAGACACAAATCTGGAGCCTCCAGGTGAGCAGGGTCGAAACCATCAATTGATTAGTACCTACATACAATACGCCTCGATCTCTGCACCATGAGCACTCATCAATTGAGCTGGCAGATTCGATGCAAGAGATAAACAAGAAGAAAACGAGACAGATAAACTCCTTTATCTAAACGACTGCTATTTGTGAATTAATGAGTTCTAGTCCGTAGGTAGTCATAGGTAAGGTGGACTTTTCTTTTCCTATTCATCTTCTCCTTCCAGGAGTGAGTACTGAAATCGGTCAAATGGCCCATGCTTACGAGTCATGTGACTGACGTGACTGCCTAATGGACATAGCAGGCCACATCGCGTCTCCCCACTACTCCCTCGAACGCGTCACAACCAGCATATCGTCAACTCATCTTCACGTTTTCGCAACAGATACCAAAGGAAGAGGACATTTGCGATCCTGGAAGCATTGGCACTCGTAGACTTTTCAATGCTAATTTAACAGTGAGAGCTCCATCATGCCTGCGTAAGTACCATTTCCATGACGCCACTCCATACAGTACACACAGACTTACTAACATGGCCAACAGCCCGGGTGACCAGCATAATGTGGCTGCCAACCCCTTTGCGGAAGCGAAACCGCGTATCTCGGAGTATACAGCAACTGAAATTGCCACGCTCCAGTCAAGGCTTGAGAAGCAGCTTGGGCCTGAGTACCTCTCGGCCCGCAGTGGGCCATCTGGGCAAAAGGTTCATTACATCGCGGCTGAAAAATGCATCGCACTCGCGAACGAGGTCTTTGGCTTCAACGGATGGTCCTCCAGCATTCAGAACATCCAAGTCGACTTCGTCGACGAGAACCCGCAGACCCTCAAGATCTCTCTTGGTTTATCTGTTGTGATCCGCGTGACACTGCGAGATGGCACTTACCATGAGGATATTGGTTATGGCCATATCGAGAACTGCAAGGGGAAAGCAGCGGCCTTCGAGAAGGCAAAGAAAGAAGGAACCACGGATGCTCTAAAAAGAGCCTTGAGAAACTTCGGCAACGTGCTCGGAAACTGCATTTACGACAAGGACTACCTCGCCAAAGTAACCAAGATGAAGGTCGGCGCAACAAGGTTCAATGAGGATAATCTGCATCGCCATGCCGATTTCGCCAAGAAGGAGGATGTCGTGAAAAGAGAGGTCAGCGGCGTTGTTGACAAGGGCCGGGCCAATGCTGCGCCCTCGGCAGCCCCAACTGGTGGGTTGGACTCCGATGACTTTGACTGGGTAGATACTGATGTCCTGGACCTGTAGATTCTACGGACTCACTTGACGATGATTTTGGGGACTTTGACATGGCAGATTTTGGGGTGACAGAAGACGGCCACCCAGACGAAGTAGTTCTACCTACGTCGAACGGCATTAATGATAAACCCCACGCACCTTCATCTGGCCCCAATAGCGATCAGAGCAGGGCTTCTACGAATAGCATAGCCGGCCCGCCAAGACCCATGCAGCCTCCTGCAAGAGCTCAGGGACGCCCAGGACAGAATGGTCCGCCTCCTAGGCCAAATCCCCAGACGCCCAATCAGGCTCCGCAGCGTCCTGGCACGATGTACAATGGGCGGCCAAACCCCCAAATGCACGGAAAGCCAATGCCGGCTAGCACAGGTGCTGCCCAGGGTCAGGTAGCTGCCGCCCAGCAAGCTTCGTCAAATGCGAGGATGAATACGCCTCCTCCAGCCAACACAGAGCACACGGGCCCAGTCGGCTTCTTCTCCGCCCGCTCTGTCAATCAGTTACCGGAAGACGCCCCGCCTGGTACGGCCAGTGTGGCACCGGATAAGGCCAAGGTCTTCGATCCTCATGCAGAGAGTCCCTCTATTCGAAAGACGCCGGGTATTGATCACAAAGCATCCAAGCCGGTTGCGAAAGACTTGAAACATGTGCCTCCAATGAAAAGAGACGAGGAAGTTCCGACCAAAGGCAACGCTGCGAACAGCACCGGCCATAACCTTGGTCCGGGTCAGGGCGTGGGAAGACCGCCTGCAGGTCCAGGACAAGCAATGAACCCCTCGCTGGCTGGTACTCGCCAGATCGGTGCCCCTGGCGGCGGTATGAGCCCCATGGGTAACCGAGGCCAGTTCAGGCCACTGAGCGTAAAGCGGCCTGCGGCGGATGGGGCAGGTCGACCAGCGTTGAATGAAGTTTCTACCAACAACAGCGTTAACGCCGCAGCAGATGGAAAGAGGCAGAAGACGGGATGAGGGACTGCCAGCTAAAAGCACTACCAGGACACTACGACGAGCGCAAGCTCACTGTGATTATGATGTCTGGAACGGTTACTAATTTACGAGAATTTGCATTGCTTGGGGCGCAAGGCGTTTGGTGGCTCAGGAAGGACTCTTTGTGGAAGTTAAACAAGAGGTCTCTTGTACATATAGCTAGATTTTATACTTGCAGCAATCTGGTAATACACCGGGGGCATTCTTTCGATCAACACAGGAATCAGCAGCAGATCTCACGCGATGGTATGGTGCCCTTGTCTTTCATGAAGATGTATTTGAATAAGTGCAAAATGCTATGTTTCAAACTGGGGTATAAACACCTAACTCCGTGAAGCCGACCCAGCATCGCCAGGCGATGTACCGAAACGCCCAGTCATTCGCCGCAAAAATGCAAGGCGGCACGGTGCCAAAGCCGCTTTCCAACCATCCGATCCGGATAACAACAGTTCTTGAACGACCTGCCGCTGCCCCTAACAGGCCGTATGTGTGATTGTGTGAGCTGACTAATCGCTCCATGGCTGGTATCCTGCCCTATAGTGGCCGCTAATAGTCACTACCGAGCAACGAGTAGCCTAATTCCAACCTCGCTCGTTCACAATGTCCCGTTTCTTGACAGCGTATATGTGTTCGTGTGCGTGTGTATGTGAAAATGCGCAGAGCGCTATCGCATACAAAAGTAAGGCGTGATCGCATTGCGCGATTGCGTGATTGGAAGACCAACCAAATCATGTCGTGTAGTAGTGGTTGTAGTAAAGACCATATTTCCCAGCTGTCTTATATATATGGTTTATTTCTCCTGCGCCGATCCCAATAGCGAAATGATGGGAAAGGGGAGAGCGAGGCGATGGAAGCCCCACCCCCCTTCCTTTTTCTTGTCTCTCTTCTTATTGGTTGCCCATCGCCAGCTAGAAGCTGAAGAGGATCGCGACATGGGGGAAGAGGACATGGAGTCGCTACGGTCGCTGTCCATGGAGCGCTTCTCTGGCGAGGGCGAGCGTCGCGACGGCAACGTCATTGTCGTTGTCGCGGTCGAAGGCTCGGGTGCGGGTCCTTGTCGCGCTTGGCGCCATGATGTGGTGATTTGTTTGCACAAGTGCGCGGATATCGTGTAAGTGGGCGACATGGTGGTGGTGGGGTTGTTGTTATTGTTGTTGTTGTCGTAGTATGTAGTAGTAGTAGTAGTAGAACAAGTCGTATGATGTTTCGAATGGTGGTGTTGCAGCGTGGACTGGTTTTCTTTGTTGCTATTCTCTCTGTATTCAAACCGCGGCCAAGGATTGGACTTGTGGAATGTAACAAAAGTGAAACTTGTTCAGGTCGGTAGAGAAAGAGAGAAGAAATACTGGAAGCAAGGTCAAGGACGAGTTAGGAGAAGGCGGAAGAGAGATCGACACTTTTATTAGCCGTCGTATGTCGTGTCGTGTAAGTCAAATCGCAGGTAACCAGGCGTTGATAAGACGAAATGGCATAAAGAATGGGGAGTCGGGTGAGTTTTATTCCTACCACGTACGATGGATAGACACTACTTGCAGCCTATTACTCCTGGACCTTGCTGGCAACCGGGATGATCGAAATTGGGAAGCAGAGAGAGGATTTGATGCGCAGGTAGAGCATTGAGCACGAGTTATGATCATGCCCTGGCTCTTCTTCCAAGGGAAAGGTACCCGTACATACAGCACGTCTTCGGGTGCGCCCCGCCCTGACTCGGAGGGTTCTCCAGGGATGGCAGACAGGCGCTGGGCCAATGGGAATCCCCAGAATGTTGCTGACGCTGGCGCGCAATGCCAAATGCGGCAGTGCAGCGCATTCCGCCGGACTTTATCGTACGACTCTTTGGCTGGCCGGAATGGAGAACTGGGTGGGTGCCGGGCATTGTGGCCTCACTGTGGCCCCATTTCCTTTGACATCCTCAACCCTCTTTGGACCCGAAGGTACGGTGTGGACGAGATGAACGGACGCTTTATGTACATACCAGCCGGCAGATGTTCCTGTCGGGTTGAGAAAGTTAAAGTAGGTGAGCTCTTGCTTGCCTTTGTGGTAGAAAAGAAAAGATCGCACATAATAGTTGTAGGTAAGTACGGACCGAGTAGGATATCATATCCGGAGTATGTGCTACTAAACAAGCAATCACAGATATCGGCTAAAGTTGTCTGCTGCTCCTGCTGATGATGCTTCAAGTATCGGTACTTGTGCATGTTTGCGACTCTAGATGCATATTGATACCGCAAACGCATGCTGGGGCAAATATCAGCCCTGTTGTTCGGGTCGGGTCGGCTCGACTAGGGGATTTCCTGCGGTATCCTTCGGGGAATTGCGCCTCGATGGAATCCGCGGGTTTGGCCCACCACTTGGCCAAGTTGCTCAATCGGTGGCCCGCCGCCCGGTTTACTCAACACGATCAACATCCATACATTGATGATCCAGCAGCTCAGGAGGTTGGCAGCACTGGCTGTTTCGACCAGAAAATAGATTTACGAATATTTCGGGTCGTGCTGGATGTACGATATAGCCCTTCCGAAAGCTTGTTTGGGAGACGAACCAGTGAGACCCCTGGTTTTTTACACAATATTGGCAGGCAATCCCCAGCAGCTTCAGGGTATGCTGTCTGAAATGCCGTTCAGCGTTCCATGTTGCTATTCTAGCATGAATTGATACAGACAACTTGTAAACAGCTCAACACGGCAGGTAAATCAGTCGCCCGCTTCCCATGGGACCGGTTGAGTCCCAGCACCACGGATCTGGACATCGTTCAATCAGGTCAGGTTAAGGTTTATCCAGGCGCCCCGCCTATCTGCCGGAACGTCGTGCGCGGAGTAAATATTCGACTGCCATCCGGGATCCCATTCTCTGTTACAAGCAGAGATGTCGATATAGTTAGGTATGGGGTAATATCCACAAAGCGAGCATAGCTATGGCGTGTTGATACTTAACTCCGTGGTATACCTCATTATCTCCCTTCTCTTTTTTCCCACCATGTCCATCTGTCTTCACCATATCTCGGTAACTGCTACGGTCACGTAGGTTGCCATCGTGATGCTACATGGGGATGCTGGTATGTGGGGTAAGTGTTAAAATGCTAAAAATAGTCACTATATCCGTAAGCCCCTTGGATTAAGTCGGTGTTATTTTTGCGAGGCCAGACGCTTAGACGACTTCCTGACGAATGTGAGTTTGCCAGACAGCTAATCCCTGCTTTCGGTTCAGGCCCAGAAGCACAATGGCATATCAAACGATTGCGCAGAGGCTTGGTGAGAGCCTACGGATGACACCACAGCAGCTACAAATGATGGAAATGGTTTTGATACGTTATATCGTACCGCTACAACTCATTAGTCGAAGCATGTCCAGGATCGAAACTGGATTTGTCGTCAAACTACCGAAAAGGACGGTGTCAACGACGTCCTCTGGAAATACAATTGAATGTCAGTCAGTCAGTAGAGCTTGTTCTCGCGGAGGTGATGCTGGGATCGAGGCCTCGCATCGCGCATGACCCAATCACCTCTGGGGGACTGCATCCTGGTCGATTCGAAGCCACAATTCGCTAACAAAAGTACCAGTCGCCTCCTCAACAGTAATCTTTTTTCCTACATTGCCTTGCTGCCTGTTTCTGCTGCACTGTGACCAGACTGGTCGTGACAAGGTTGATATCTGGAACAGTTGTACGCACATAAGGTATATATCTCGTATACCCTCTGAATCGAGCCCTAGAATGACGGTGCCAATCACATCACTGTCTATTGCATTGCTACTTCTTGAAGTCAAATTAGGAGAGCCATAGCTGGTTGTCCAACATGAGTATTGGGACGTTCTTCCACCACATCGGGACCCTTTTCAAACACGCTGATGAGAGGTTCGTTCGGTTCTGCATTCCCGGATTTCTTTGCTACGCAATATAAGGCACTGTGTCAATTACCCTAATATCGACTCTATTCAAACAAATAGAGAGCCCCTTAAAGTATTAGTACCATTGGATGTTGGATAAGTGGGTATCAACCCCGAATAGCGATGGCCTTTTAGCGTCGCCATCCCTTCTATAAAAGATCGACAAGCTGGCTTAGCTACGCGCTGTAGCACTTATCACTGCACTTGGACCGTCAAAAAAGCGAATCAAACGACATCGATGGAATCCCCAAAAAGAAACAGTCAGGTCTGCCTGGGGGTCGAACCCAGAATCTCCTGATTATAAGGGAACTCGTTGAGAGTCGAATCGTAGTCAGACGCCTTGCCATTGGGCCAACAGACCGATGCTGATCAGTGATGGTGATAACCTCACCTGATTTGATGTTACGATTTCGGCTTAATTTGGAATATATAGATGGTTGGTACGGTTGTATTTGGGGGGCTTAGCGTGGTTCAACGAATGCTGCTGGCAAAGCCTTTACTCGTCAGCAACCAAAAAGAAGGTCCCGAATCTATCTACTAGTGAAGGAATCCTCTTGCCCCTTTTCGCATAATTCCTGAGGCCCGAAGAGAGAAAGTCAGCTCAATTATCTCTATCCCCCCCTGGCAGTTCCGAAATGTGATTCCTCTTAGAAGCCCCGCGCGACGGCAGCTCGGATCGCATGGTAGGATCACCGGACAATTCCGGTTTGTCCCACGGCCCCGCGCTGAGTTCGGGGGACTTGGTCTCCGCCCGAACGATGCCCGCAGGCTCCGGCGACATCTGTTGTGTTCGGCCAGGGTCTCCGGCGCCCCCGGGATCTGGGGACACTACCTGCGATGCAGCCTCTTGCTGTTGATGATGCTGCGTTTCATATTGTGATGGCGACGCGATCTTCTTCTGGCGCCGCATTCTGTACACCATGTACGCTATGACTGCCAACAGGATGGCACCGCCAACTCCGACACCAACACCGACGCCGATCTGGGCGCCATGGCTTAGGCCAGAGGAGGAGCCACCCGTCGATCCGGAGGTGGGCCGGGGACTGCAGTACCGCTCGTGCTAGAGGAAGTACCCGCCCCACGGGTTGGGAGTGCGGTTGGGTTGAAGGAGATGCTACCCATGATGGTTTGTGGAAGACTGGCGATGTTATCGAGACTTGTCTTGCCGTTCGGGTTCCGGATCAGGGGGGCCGAAGCTGTGCAATCACAGTTTTCTTTCTGTAGAGCAGTCACGTTGGGGTGTTTGGCACAGCCGCTCCATATGTCAACATCTGCTCCATCACATCTCGCCATTGCTACCCACTGCTGGCTTGGATAGCCATTCTTCTTGATGCACTTGGAGGAACTGAACGAGGGATCCGTACAGCCGGCAACGTAAGTCACGATTGCTAAGAGGCCTGGGTGAGTCTCGGGGCGTCGAGGCAATAATCGATGGAGGGACTTGCTTACTTGTGTTGTCCCAGCACGCGCCGCTCGAGAGGCAGAAATCTCCTTCGTAGCAGCATGATTGTGGGCCATTCACGACAGCGTTTCCGCATGGGATGAAGTGTCGGTTGGCGATTTGACCCTGGTCGAAGTAACACGTGCCATTAGACACGTATAAGTCGTCGTCGCTCATCTTAGTTTTGCTAGAGATTCACAATGATATGAGTATGCTCTGCACAAGACCGGAAAGAAATGTGGAAAGTCTGGGGGAGCAAGGGGGTTCGTGGGACTACCGTAGAAGAAAAGGGAAGAGCCTTGGCTAGCAAACACAGTCTGACATCTTCTCTGTCAGATACCAGAACGGCAAGATCTGCAAGATATATTGAGAGATACCTCGTCAGACCGGGCCAGCCGTGTGGTTCGGCAGGTCGTCGGTAGCAAATGAGACCGTCCCGCGAGTCCCCCATCTCTGGATGAACTATTGTCTTACAGCCTTAGTCCTGCAGTAGTACACCGAAAACATCAGTATAAGTAAGCCGCAGCAAACCAATCACAAGCTTTCTGTGTAGCAGTTGTCGCACTGCAGTAAACGGTCCGTAACCCAACAGTTCAATTGGGCCGCAAATCATCGGAGTGCAGAGCTGACATTCGGTGACGGTCCGGGACTACGGAACACTACCCACCCCACGGGCAAACAGACTTCATTCGGCGGGACACCCAATGTCCAATCCTGTAGAAACCGTCGCCGGGGATATCTACACCAACCAGACTTGCGAGTAGAGCAGTGATAGCATCGACGCGATAAGTAGCGCTGACCAGTGTTAGAAGTTACGGCCAGGTGCTGGAAAATCCCCTGATGCAAGGATGGTTGGCAGCGCGATGGCATCGGACGGGGAACAGAGAGACAGAAGTCGACATGCGAGTTGCTAACCCCGCAGCGAGCAAGTTGTGATAGGATTGCATCCTTTCCAACCCAAGATGGTGGTGTTGGTCAAGCCCAAGAAAAGGCCTCCAATGAGTAGTTGCAGATCAATGCAGCTTGTTGACCAAACGATATAGGAAAGGATTGCCCTCCTTGATCATGTAAAGGAAGAAGCGAATCACATGGCTAGAGCGATCCTTGGCTGAGTATAGTCTGAATTAGAGAAAAAACTTGATATCAAAATGTGCGTGCATACAAGGACTGGAATCTATCGACTGTAGAAGACACAGCCAGTATCCGTCGAGAGCCAGGAAATGGATGTTGCGGATTAGGGATCAGGGGCTTATCTCAGGACAGTCAGGACAGAGATGAAGTTGGAGCGAAATGGTGGATCAGCAACTAGCGATTAGCGAGTAGGAAGGGGAATAAGGACGTTTTCCGCTAACCTACAAGTTCCTAGGTTGCGCCCCCATGGCCTAATGGTCAAGGCGCCGTTCTTATACATCTTTGAGCAATTAAATGTGTATGAAGACATGCGGAGATTGCGAGTTCGAGTCTCGCTGGGAGCATGAATTTTTCTGCCGTTTTAATACTCGGCTTTTTGTCTTTTGAACCGTCCTTCCCTTCCTTCGTAGGACTGTTTTCTCTCTCTCTCTTTCTTCTTCTCTCCTTTCCGCATCCAGATACCTATTTCTCGGTATCCTGGAAGATACTGTGCTGCTAATTATGCATCACAGCTGGTATTGACATTCACATTTTTATGTACCTATGAATTGGCCAGGCATATGTTGATTTAAGTAGGCAAGAGGTGATTCAATGACAGCCACGCTGACTCCTAAAGAGCCCCTGGACAACACTTGGACCGATTGAAAGCCTCGGGATGTACCCCGCGAACTACCGTTCAGGCCTGCGCTGCTGGGGTTTTAGTCGCAAACCACTCTAACTACCCCATCTTCCATAATCATAAACAAGCTCATTACATGAGATCCTGGTCGACTAGCAGGCACCCTGACTATTGCAAGAAACCCATTCCTTAATTCATACCTCGATAGTCATTATTCCGTATTTTTACAGCGCCATGCCCGAAAGTCACGATCTTCCCGCGAACGGGGAAAGCTCCACGAAACCCGATGTCGCAACACCCCCCGAGCATGTGACAGAGACCGCGCCGGTACCGACGGCAACGGCGACCGCGACCGCAACAGCTGACCCCGGCGATCCGGATGAAGACGACTTGGATGATCTTGACGATATGCTAGAAGAGTTCTCAGCTGCTCAAATCGATCCCAAAAAGACTGCCGCACCTGGGCCCGGCCCAGCGAAACCTGCGACAAACCCGACAACGACAGCCAAAACCGCGCCCACCATTCCTACGCTAGCTGGAGATGTGCCGCCGCAGACCTGGACGATTTCTCGGAAGACGAATTCCAAAAGCAATTGCAAGCCGGCATGGCGGAGTTGATGGGTGATCTAGACAAGAATGTAGGAGGGCAGCTCACCGTACCGGGCTTACGCCAACGACTGGTGCTAACTAAACGCAGCCGGAGATGCAGGCCCAATTCGAGACCATATTTAAGGAACTGGGCGCAGCCGCTGCAGTGGGCGGCGAAGCACCGCCCGCGCCGGCGGCGACAGCTGCCTCAGCCTCGGCCTCGGCCCCCAAGCAACCTGCCAGCAGCAGCAGTGTGAAAAGCGCCGACAAGGTCGCCGCCGACCTGAGCTCCGACGCCAACTTCCAAGAGACCATCCGCCGCACCATGGCGCGCATGCAGGAGTCGGGCGACCAGGCCACGGCCGCCGCCGCCGCGGAGGGGTCCGAGGACGACTTCATGGCCGAGATGCTGAAGGCCATGAAGGACATACCGGGCGGCGGCGGAGGGGTCCGAGGAGGAGTTCAGCAAGATGCTGATGGGCATGATGGAGCAGCTGACCAACAAGGAGATCCTGTACGAGCCGATGAAGGAGCTGAACGACAAGTACCCCGGCTGGCTCGCCAAGAACGGCGCGGGCCTCGGCGCCGAGGACAAGGCGAAGTACGAGGAGCAGAGCCGGCTCGTGCGAGAGATGGTGCAGAAGTTCGAGGAGCCCACGTACAAGGACGAGAACGTGGCGGATCGCGAATACATCGTGGAGCGCATGCAAAAGGTAAGCCCGCCCCGAGACTGCCATCGTACAAACAAGGTATGCGCTTGCACTATGCTAACTCCCGAATACAGATGCAATCAAGTGGCTCACCTCCAGCCGACCTCGTTGGCGACATGCCCTCCGCTAAGGAGGTCCTCGACATGCCTGACGAATCTTGTGCGCCTCAGTGAACCAAGGGAGAGGCAAGCAGCAATTGAGATATACTACGGTACCTGTTCATGCGACCAGGCCGAATAATGATACCATGTCCATGATTCTTCTGAATACTTTGCCTTCATTCGTGCATGGGCTATTGGCTGTGAGGAATGACGTACATAGCCTCACGATGCCTTTCTACGAGTACAGATACAGGTCGAAGACGACGAGACAAACGTGTGACCATAACTAATATTCAATGTCCTTGAATTGAAATGCCGAAATTCCACAGCCAAGGGGGCTTGATATAACCTGACCTAGAGTAGTGCCTCTCATATTCCTCCAAAATCGCCTCGATCAACCAAGCCGAGAACACCATATAGAAATCGAAGTCCGAAACGCCAGCCAACGCTTTGCAGGGTATGAAAACACAAATATGTACACGTTTTGCAGCCAACATATTTATGACGTATCCATCTCGCCCGATGAGGCAAAATCATGTGATGGAGTACTGAATTCTTGTGGTCGATGGGACAGTAAGTCCATGAAAATATCGTCATAATCCTCGTCATCGGACACAAAGGGCGAGCCGGACCTCGGCGGTGCCCCTTGGTGCGGTTGTTGCGGTTGAGTAGAGAGAGCCTCGGCTTCGTACATGGACAGCATCGCATCCTCGTCTTGCTCCATGGCATCAAGCATCATATCATCGATGTCCTCTCCGGGCGGATGGAGGTCTCCTCCCGTCGCCATCGCGGCAGCTTCTTTCGGTATGTCTTGGTCGATCTCGTCCTCGAACACGAAGCCGTCAATGTCGGACTCCTTCTGCTGCCTCCGCCGGCGGTCGAGGAGCGACCACTCGAGCTTGAGGACCTCCTGGTCGCCGCCGCGGCGCTCCCACTGGCGGTCGTCCTGGCGCTGGCGCACGTTCTTGAGGAACAGCTTCCGGCGGCTCTCCTGGGCGTTCTCGCGGCTCTGCCGGAGCGGGTTCGGCTTCGCGGGCCGCGACGCGTACTTGAAGAGCTTGGGCGCGGGGATCGGCGACGACTGGATGTGGAAGTTGCATCGGTTGGATTCGCGCGGGGAGAGGGGCGCGGGCGGAGACGGCTGCGAGGAGGAGGCCCGGATGGGTGACGAGGACAGTGGCGAGGATACGTTGGGCTTGTATGGTGACGTGAAGTCAAAGGAAGCGGTGGGATGAGACATAGTTGCCAACATTGTGTGTCTCTTGTTGAAGCCAATGAACCAATATAATATGTACAAAAACAAAAGCTGGCTCGTAGTAGTCATGCAAAACTTGGTCGTCGGCGTACTTGGTAGGAGACAATTCAACTGAAAGGGCGACGAGGGACAGGATTAATAGGCTTTCTTTGAGCTTAATTGATTTGAATGCGTCGCGAATCACGCGTCTGGGGACAATAAAGAGAGCTTGGAACTGGCACCCCACCACGCGTTATCCTTGCACTTGCACTTGCCTCTGGAGGGTGATCTGATTCGGGCATCTCTGCAATTAGTCCTAGAGAAGACTAGCCTGCTTTTCCCCTGTCACCACCTCACATGTCAATTGATGGAGTATCAGAACAAGCCACAGTTTAGGTTATGTATGTCGACAGTGCAGCGGCATGCTGCTGCAACATGGAATAAAAGGTACCTGCCAGTAACGATCGCTGCCTGTAACGATCGATCCCTGGACCACCCCTGTTTTTCCCGAACAACGGCAGCAACTGGAGCCCCTATGACGGCGCCGCGGTTCTCTGATTATTTTTTTGGTTTGCTTTTGCTCCCAACGAAAACGAAAAGAACATACTGGCAGTATCGTGTTCGCTTCCAAATGCCGTCCGTTTCCACTTTTACATTGCAGTCTATGTACTACTTACTCTTTTAACAAAAAGAATATATTCCTGTTCCCGCAAGAGAAGTGGTTATGGTAATGGGTTTATGACTATTGATTTCGTAGTTCATCCCTCTTAAATCCGTTCTTTATTGTAATGCCGCTACGACCTTTTTCGCTTCCCTTGCAAATATGAGGGCCCCTCCAATCAATGCGCTGAGCCGCCTCGCCAACCCCAACACTGGTCGCTGGACCTGCTCAAGCTGTCGCAACCAGCTCCTGCTTCGATTCAGCCCTGCGCCGCGCTCATACAGTATACATTATTCCTCGGGCTATTCATCGGGAGGCACCAGGCGCAATTCTCGGACTGGAAGGGCAAAAGGAACTCTCTGGGCGGCCACCACCGCCACAGGCGCTGTCGGAGTCGGCGCCTTGGCCTTTACAGACGATATCAAACATGGATACGAAGCCACAGAAAGAGCAGGCAGAGTAGCGTCGGCCTTGTTCATCTGTATTAACGAGTGAGTAGGCTCCCCTGTCCAGAAAGTTGCGAGGCTTCGTCCCTGGGAAGTATACACCGACCTAACTGTTCCCGCTGCCCAGCTATCGAACGACCCTCAAAAAGCGCGATGCAAGTACCGACGAAGACGAGAAGAGTACAATGCTGAGTCAATGCCATAAGAGATGCTCTACGAGGACGTTTAAAGTGCTGGAGAAGAACGGGGGCATCTTCATCAAGCTGGGCCAGCACCTAAGTGCCATGACCTATCTGCTTCCAGTCGAATGGACCGATACCTTTATACCCTTGCAGGACAGGTGTCCTGTTTCCTCGTTCGAGTCCATCGCCAAGATGTTCAGAGGCGACACCGGCCAGGAGCTTGAGGACTACTTCTCCGAATTCTCCACGGAGCCCATAGGTGCAGCCTCGTTGGCGCAAGTGCATCTTGCTACTATAAAGGAAACTGGTCAAAAGGTCGCTGTCAAGGTGCAACACCCAACTCTGGCTCAGTGGGCCCCCTTAGACACGCGTCTCACCAAGTTCACCTTCTCTACGTTGAAGAAGTGGTTCCCGAATACGACTTGGAGTGGTTGGCATCCGAGATGGAGGTCTCTTTACCCCAGGAGCTGGACTTTCAACTCGAGGCTGCCAACGCCATGAAGACCAAACAACATTTCGCCAACATATCCGGACTGCCCCTCGTGATTCCCCAAGTCATCTGGGCCAAGCAGCGTATACTGGTCATGGCGAATGAGTCTGGACGTCGTCTCGATGATCTCGAATATATGGACGCAAATGGAATCGACCGAGACGAAGTTTCAGCAACTCTGGCGCGCATCTTCAACGAAATGATCTTCGGTAAAAATGCACCGCTTCATTGCGATCCTCACGGAGGCAACATTGCAATCCGCAAGACGTCTCGTCGAGGTCCCGGCGGTGCTAATTTCGAGGTGGTTCTGTACGACCACGGTCTGTACCGTGATATCCCGGAAGTCCTGCGGCGCAACTACGCCAAAATGTGGTTGGCCGTCATTGATGGCGACATGGACCGTATGAAGCACTATGCGCACGAAGTGGCCGGGATTAACGAGGAACAGTTTCCTCTGTTCGTCAGTGCCATTACCGGCCGCGACTACAGCGTCATTTCGTCTTCCATCATGCAGCCCCGGTCTACAGGAGAGAAGAAAACAATGGGTGATGTCTTGCAGGAGGGTCTCCTCACGGACTTGGTGCAACTGCTGGGCCAGGTCCCCTCGAATCATGCTTCTCATCCTCAAGACGAACGACTTGACGCGGAGTTTGGACGAGAACTTGCGAACCCGCCAGGGCCCCATGCGCAATTTCATGATCCTGGCACGGTACTGCGCCCGCACCGTGTTGGAGGAGCAGATCGACGAGATTTGGGGACACAACGGCAGTCTGTTGTGGCCTGTCAACGCTCTTCGCTTCCTGGCAGCCTACGTGGGCTTCTTACGAGTAGAGCTGAAGTTGGAGATGTTTGAGATGTGGCTGACGCTCAAGAGAGTAGTAGGCATCCAGACAAACTTTGGAGCAGCTGTATTATAAGCGTTTGTTCAAGTATCATTCCCTCCTGGTTCAGACGGCGTCTTGTCTAAACTTGAAGTAGATACCTCATAGATTTGATCTCGGGGTTGCATTAGACGGCAGCAGCGCGGACACTTTGCATGACATGAACTGGGTGTTAATAGAAGTTTAATTATTACACAATCCAGATCATATATGTCTTTTCCAAGCAACAGCATACTGCAGTGCCATGGAAGATGTTTGTTAGTTAGTCCACTGGCCGGGGGTGGAAAGGTTTCAGTCCTCATGGATCTCCTATTCTTCATATATGCCCAAGACGCCCAAGGAACCCAGACTTTCCAGCGATACTGCAATAACAAGATAACTCCGTTCCAAAATCATACCCCAACAAGTTTTTCCCCCTTCTCTTAGTCTCAACTTTGTTGCCTGAACACCTCTTGCTCAGGCTCTTTCTCTCTCTTTCTCGATCACACATACCGTACAATCTTCACATCCCTCTCTACTATTCGGTGGTCGAATTGTTCAGCGCAGCTGCGGCACCTGCAGAGGAGGCAGAGACTCCCGCTGTCGTCGTAACGTTCAGCCCGGCAGGCACTTGGATGGCGATCGTGTCTGCGCCGCTGGGCGAGGTGCTGTTGTCGGTGGTTAAGGTCGGCCCCTTCAGCGGCTCCTTGTAGATGGGGAAGTGGTTGATGGACTCGGCCTGCTCAACGTCCTGCGACTGGATCTGGATCTTGAGGCTGGGGACCTTGGGGCTCGAGACGACGGTGCCGTTGGCCTATTTTTCATGCGTTAGTAAGGAGCATAATCCGTAGTTACTGGTTTAAGTTTATGCATTTTTGTACATGTCTCCAGAGGGGAGATGAGAGGGGCGGAGGGACTGTTCTTGGGACGTACCATTCTGATGGTGGCCTGCAGCATCGAAGTGAGCTTCGCGATGGCGGTGGGGCCGTCGTCGTTGGCGATCTCGTTCCCCAGGCCCATCTTGTCGATGGCGCGCTTCAGGGGGATCTGGCTGTGGGTCAGACCGACCGCGGGCATTGAGAGGACCGTCATTTGACCGGCAGCCTGCATTGCCGAAAGAGGTGACTGTGTCAGTATACATTGTCTTATTTTCTTATCAAGGGAGTCCAAAATTGTTAGAGGATGGTGTGAGAACTCACCTGAGAGCCCAGAGAGAAGATGATGCTACACGGAAGAGGCAGGTCCGATCTCTCCACCTGCACCGCGAGCGCATACAGTGTGGTGGTGCCAGGAGCCGCGTGCGTGGCGTTGACGGCAGAAGTTTGGACAGTCGAGTTGAGGGCCGGGCTTTCGGCAGAGTAGGAGTTATCGTAGCTCGCGGCGGCGTTGGTGACGGGCGAGGCGGCTGTCAGGACGACATCCTTCTTCCCACATCCTCGCCGGTGCACGTGGCCGTGTCCTGCGGCTGCGGGGCCGGAGGTGCTCCGCTTTCCTCGCTTCCCCCAGGGTCCGGCCTTCGCCGCAGGAGGTCCGGCAGGTCCGGCTTTGGCGGCAGGTGGTGCGGCTGGCGCGGCTGGCGCGGCCGGTGCAGCTTTGGCAGCGGGCGGGGCGCTGGGGGGGCCCTGCTGGATTGCCTGCCAGTTGCCCCATCCTCCGAAGGGCCAGCCGTTCCAGTTCCAGCCGCCGCCGTTGTTAATGTTGACGGCCGGGGTGGTGGGTTGCGCTGCCGTGGTGGCGGCCGCCGTCGTCGTTGGCTGTTGGGCCTGGGTCACGGCTGTGGGGGTCGGCTGGATGGATGACGCGGGGGTGCTGGCAGGCGAAGATGATTGCGGCAGCGGCGATGTCGAAGGCGCGGATGAGGGCGAGGCCGACACCGGGTTTCCGGCGAGCGACCCGTCGCCGTACAGGATGTTTACGGCGCGGATGACGGAAGTGCGCAGCTGATCCTTGCTGACGGACCAGTCATTGCTGATCTCGGGATACGAGTAGCCGAAGTTGCGCGTCGTGGCCGCGGTGTGCCCGGTGTGGAAGTTATTGTTGGCGTCCCGGTAGAACGGCTTCAGGGGGGTGTCGGCTGTGATGCTCGATCCGGCGGCCGTGGCGAACAGACCGCTCGTTTGGTACGATCCGGTCATGACCGTGTTGTTGTAGTTGATTGCCTGCCAGAGCGCGAAGAGGCGGTCGACTTGAGTGTGGTGCAGCCAGCTGCAGTATTTGGTAAAGTTGTGGTCAGCCTGCGTAAACTTCGCGAAGTATACTCTGAGATTTGGAAGAAAGTAGACTATGACAACTCACAAGATGGGGTCGAAAGCAGAGTAGTCAAGCGAGCTCATGATACAATACATGCTGTTGTGGACATCGTTATGGGAGTCCTCGAAACTCGTGCCTGCAGTACCAGACGAGGCCATGGTGTTGAAATCCTTGACCGAAGACATGACATAATACTGGATTGAGGTTAGAGCCGGTCTGGGGCTTCCAGTAGTGGTGTATAGCTTACAACTTGGTCCTTCAGGGGACTCGGGTCAGTGCTCAGCTGCTGGTTCACGATGGAGAGTTGATCAACCCCCTTGGAGGTTGGCTGGCGAGTGGTCTGCGGCCAGCCCCAGCAGTTATAGTCGCCACTGGTGGGGGAAATAGTTGTTCGCGGAGTTGAGCGGGAACTTCTGCCACTTGTATTGGTACAGAGGGTTGTTAATCGTGGTTTTCCCATTTGGTCCATTGACGGTGATGGATGTGGTGGAAGCAGATCGCGGAAGGTTGGCATCGGCAGCCCAGTCCCAGTACGGCATTCTCCACTGCTCTGCGGCAGCTTGGTAAGTCGCGGCGTTGCTTCCGGTATACTGTGCCGCGATTTTGGTCACGTAGGTCCAAGAACTTGCTGTTACGCCTGTCAGTGATCTGACCCGTACAGCGATTCGAGGCTGGAACATTGCGATATACTCACCTCATACGCAGAAACGTAAGGTCGATGCCAGGCCGGAAACATGATTTCCTGCAATAATGTTAGAAAGCGTCGACCTTTGCAAACAAGAAAACAAAGCCTGCTAACGTACACCATGAGGGCAATAGCCTCCACCGCTCCCTCCCGGGACAGCGTTCACGCCACTGAAAGGGATATAAGGCCGGCCATGGATACCTTGGGTGATATTAGCAGATGTTCCTTGTGAGCGTATATACGGACTGGTCCGTGGTAAACGTACCTGCGATGCCGAAGTACGACGACTGGTCACTCATAGGAGAGACCTGGAACGCCTGCAAACCGAGGATGAACAAATCCCTAGGAAAATTATATTAGACAGAGCAGGGCTGCTGGGATGCGATTGTACTCACCATTGCGGTCCAGCGCTTGCCGAGAGAGTGTTGACATTCTGTCTGATGGGTCTCTGGCCTGTAGCAGTGTTGACCCCTGAGGTACGACCTGTCACAATGAACTGGCTCGTCTGGCCCCAAACAGTTGATGCCGAAAGCGATAGCACGATGGCCACCAACCTAAGGCACTTGCTAAGAGGAGGCATAGCGGCAAGAAGTAATGATCGGCTGATTGTATTTCAACGAGTGTGGTCCCTAAAGGGGCAAAATGACAAGTGAGTGTAAAGATCGTGAGACTATTGGTTGTTGATACATCGAAATAAGCACCATGTCGGACTTTGATATATATATATATATACACATCCAGATATGCCATGGTGTTCCGTATTCGCCGGGAAATACGAATCCCGCTATGATTTGGGCAACGAAATGACATCGGAAGTGATCGCCTGCTGAACGGTGACAATGAATATTAGCTAAGACTCGCTACGAGCCGAGTGAGCCGACGTCACGGCCCCTTTGATATCGATAGGGATGTCCAACAACACGCTTCTTCAGGGGGGGATATCAGAATGCATCACGGGGTCTTCAAAGTGAACTGTCGTCAGTGGCAGGTGCAACACAAACCTAAACTGAAAAGGGGGTCTCAGCTGTGGCGCACACTTACCCGGTAGTCGGTTCATCAACGCACCAAGGGGCAGAGCCGTCAGCCCTAGTCTGAAGTATCCAAAGCCCTAAAGGAGGTGGCCAGATATTACATTCAGCCTCTTTGCCGTAACACGTTCCATCCCCCTGGAATTCGGGAAAAGCTTGTTAGTCATACCGTGAATGCTGCGGCAATACGATCAACCTGTCGTCTTACCGCTCGCCAAGCCTGTCACTACCATCACTCGAAGCTTCATGGAAATTAAACCCAAAGCCTCGCTTAGCTGGGCAGGAGGGTGTTTGACATTATGTGAAGTGTAGTGTACTTCCCTGAAATTTCCACATCCGCCATCGCTTCTGTCAAGGGTGACCAGCCACAACCTGACAAGAGCACTACCTTTGAGATGGCAAAGGGGGTGTATACTCGGGGCGCTGTCGGCTTCAATGCCAGTAGTTTTCAGCCCCTAGGTGAGCTCCTAGCCGGAGATTGGGGTGGCGACAGGTATCGGGTTGAACAAAGCCGATATACTCATCATGTAGCGGCTCATAGACCTCTATATGACCTGACTTCCCTGACCTTGACTTTCTGTTCCTGCTCATCATCATCTGCACCTGCTTCAACTGACTTTGTGTTGATCTCCCTGGTTTTTCGTCTGGTTTCTTCAGCAACCTTCCATTCGTTTTTTACGTTCACTCGCTTTTCGTTCATCAAAGCAGATATCAATTCTCAGTGTCCCTCACTTGCAATAACGCCACCATGAGGAATAACGCTGTTTACCTCTTCGCTCTCGTCCTCGGACCGATTGTCGTTTCGACTAACCCTTTGCCCGACTACGGCTACGGAGGAGGCTCTGGCGGAGGTTCTGGCGGTGGCGCGCCTGGCGGTGCAGCCCCCGCAGGCGCTAAGCCCGCCGGACCGGGTGGCCCAGGCGGCCCAGGCGCCCCCGCCCCCGGAGGCAATGCACTTGCTGGATATGGCCCTCATGCTGGTCCTGGTGCACCTGCCGGTCCCGGTGCTCCCGCCGGCCCAAGCAGTCAGAAAGTAAACTGTAGCTACCCCAGCAACAGCCATCTGTCTGTCTGTGGTGGAAGTGGTGCACCTGCCGGTCCCGGTGCTCCTGCCGGCCCAAGCAGTCAGAAAGTAAACTGCAACTACCCGAGCAACAGCCATCTATCTATTTGTGGTGGAAGTGGCACGCCTGCCGGCCCCGGTGCTCCCGCCGGCCCAAGTAGTCAGAAAGTTAACTGTAGCTACCCAAGCAACAGTCATCTCACGGTCTGCGGTGGAAGCGGTACGCCTGCCGGTCCGGTGTACCTGCTGGGCCAGGAGCTCCCGCCGGCTCTAGCAACCAAAAAGTTAACTGCAACTACCCAAGCAACAGCCATCTCACGGTCTGCGGTGGGAGCGGTACGCCTGCCGGTCCCGGTGCACCTGCTGGCAACCAGAAAGTTAACTGCAACTACCCGAGCAACAGTCATCTTACGGTCTGCGGTGGAAGCGGTACGCCTGCTAGCCCCGGTGCTCATGCTGGCCCCGGTGCACCTACTGGCAACCAGAAAGTTAACTGCAACTACCCGAGCAACAGCCATCTGTCTATCTGCGGTGGAAGCGGCACGCCTGCCGGCCCCGGTGCACCTGCTGGCAACCAGAAAGTTAACTGCAACTACCCGAGCAACAGTCATCTTACGGTCTGTGGTGGAAGCGGTACGCCTGCTGGCCCCGGTGCTCATGCTGGCCCGGGGCACCTACTGGCAACCAGAAAGTTAACTGCAATTACCCAAGCAACAAGAATTTAGCAGTCTGTGGTGGTCAATCCACGAGCCAATCTTCGCCGAGCGGCTCGTCGACCTCAGGGTCCTGCGGAAACGTCAACCCGTGCTCGAGCATCGGAACGGGTCCGGGAACCCCCGGTGGCTTAGGAAACTCACTGACTGGGCCGAACGGCATCTGCGTCAACTGCGATTATCCATCCAACAAGGGTCAATGGGCATGCCAGAAGGGGTACAAAAGCTGGCAGCCCAACTGCAATATGGCGCAGCACAAGAACCTCGCAGCCTGTGGCGGCTCCTGCCCCTCAACCCTACGGCGATACTCATCCCTGCCACTGTCACGAGCGTGTCTCCCGTGGCCACCCACGCTGTCGACTGCACGTTGCCAATGAATTGGGGCCAGACTGCGTGCTCGTGCACCCTGCCGATGAACTCTGGCCTTCCTCAGTGTAAACCCACCATCCAGGCTGCACCTACCTCTCCCAAGCCCGTCTACACGCCCAAGCCTATTGCGATCCCCAGCAAGCCTGCCTACACCACCCCGCCCCACGTAGATTGCAGCAACGTGGCCAACTTCGGCATGTCGGAGTGTGCTTGCACGATCCCGATGTATAGCACTTTGGCTCGCTGCCAGCCCTCGACTATGACAACGATCATGACGGTAGTGCCAACACCCGCACCCGCTACGACTCCCCTCCCTGAGTCGACCCCTGAGACGACTCCGGCAACGGTTGCGAGCAGCGCCCCAAAACACACCTGGCTCATCTGAGATCCCGACCCCACCCCTGAGACTGCCGCGTCAGTCCCTGAAACTACCCCTGCGGCCGCGACTCCGACTCCTGAGGCTCCTCAGTCGAGCGCCGAGACCGAGGTGGCCACGACAGCCCCTGTGACAACCCAGGGCAGCTCTCCCGCGGCCACTACCCCTGCCTCTTCCCCTGGGCAAAGCTATGGTAATGAAAACGACTATGGCTATGGCTATTAGTATCGCAATGGCAAGCACTGCAACAACGGATACTAAACCAAAGACTCAAGCCGCAGGCCGATACCACTACGAGAACAGTGCAATGGAACGGTTGGGAAAGGGTGAAATTCAATTTCAAGAGGAGGGATTGAGGAAGTTTGAGAACAATAAGAAAAGCTAGAATGACAGTCGCTCGTTACAGGGATAAGGAACGCAGGTACGGAAATGGGGAGTTTTTGTGATTTTGATTTTCCAGATTGGTAGGGAATTTGACTTTGGTGTAAAACAGTATTGGGTTGATGAGTTTAGCTGGGGATATACTTGAATACAGGCTCTGTGCCCAAAGTGTCGTGTCTACCTCCTGCCATGATCAGGTAGGTCTCGTTGCTACTGTGTGCAATGGCCCCGTTTCGCAAACAGAGGAAGACATTACCGTGATACGTATGGTAGTGTATTGTTTGAATACGGTGTGTGTGTGTGTGTGTGTGTGTGTGTGTGGAATGAGAATGCGATCGTTTGTTTGCTCCAGCATGTGAGAGAGGTGAAGCTGAGGTTGAGAAACAGAGTGGGGACCCCCCAGGCGGTGTTAACGCCGCACTGAACGAGCGTACACTGAGTAAGTACTGTAGGCCAGCCAGGTGCTAAAAGATGTATTTGAATACGTGCCTGTGTACTCCGTACCTGATATAGCGTACAAAGAAGAAGTGCTGTGAAACCGCTGCTATTCCTGTCACATTCACTTCAATTCACTATCTTTGAACGGCCCAAACCGAGTGGTACAACACAGCACATATGCTGAAAAAGGTGGTGGTTGACTGACTGCTCAGTGAGGTCTTTGCATTCCTCGCATTTAAGTTATTGAAGCACGGCACCAAGCCAGCCGTAAAAGCCGCCCATCACGACTTCCGCCTGCGGGCAACTCTTTAATCCTTCATTATTTCCAATTCAATTGCGACGGCCCGCCTAATACTGCTCCTCACCAATAAAGAAAGACATCGACGCCTTCTCAACTTCCTCATTTCACCTCGTCACCCACGCCTTCACTTCGCACTGGGCACCAAAGCTTACCCATCATCAGCTCAACTGCCTTTCCACCCTCGCCAAGCCCACTCATTTGTCCCGGCTTGTCTCTATTCGCAACCTTACTCCATACCCTTTGTTTCTCTGCAGATCCCAGCTTTTTGCGATAACATCACCCAAGTACACAACTGCAATCATGGCGCTGTGTCAGATGCGACTCCAGGAGGAGAGGTATGTTCTCTTCGTCGTTTGATGCATCTCAAACAAATACAACCACGTCCCTGTAGTCGCTAACATGGAGGCTCGCTAGAAAGCAGTGGCGGAAGGATCATCCTTTCGGCTTTGGGCCAGACCCCTCAAGAACAAGGATGGAGTCATGGACTTGAAGGTCTGGAGTGCGGCATTCCTGGCAAGGACAAAACATTGTGGGAGGGCGGTCTATTCAAGATGACCATGACATTTCCCGAAGGTAGGCTGCAAGAACGTGTCCGCGAGTTTGCTAAATTCCCTGCTGACATGCGGCGCTTCTTCAGAGTACCCTACCAAGCCTCCTAAGTGTAAGTCAAAGTCCTTCGATGCTGCCTACCTGTCGGTCCTGTCGCATGGAAGCTATGCTAATAGATTTGTGTGCGTTTCTGTGTGATACAGGCAAGTTTACACCGCCGCTTTTCCACCCGAACGTCTATCCTTCGGGCACGGTCTGCCTCTCAATTCTCAACGAAGAGGAAGGTTGGAAGCCGGCTATTACTGTGAAGCAGATCGCACTGGGCGTTCAAGACCTCCTCGACAACCCAAATCCCGAGTCTCCTGCCCAGCTGAAGCCTACAACTTGTTCAAGAAGGATCGAACCGAATATGAGCGACGAGTGCGTCGTGTGGTCAAGGATAATGCTCCAGGATCTTGAGGTGCTAGGCGCTCCAACGTTTATTCACGACTCAAACGAAGGTCATGACAAAAGAAAAGTAAAGGAAGAAGAAGCAGGGAGAATACGAGATTTTGAGACTCCGGGATACTGGACTGGCGTTTAGGATGGCGATACCACCAGTGATGGATTGTTTGCTTTTAAATCGTGGAGTTTCTCTGCTGAAACTCTACAGGGGAATACGAGGGAAGAATTTGACGCGTTTCTAGCCTTTGGTCAGCTATGGAAGAAGGGCGTCTGGCATAGAATAATTTTCTTTAGCATCACCGAGATGTTCTCACGATGGTTATGACTTTCACCTCATCTTGCACCTACTTGGCTTGCTCGCCATGCATGCTATGCTGTCACGTACTTGAAGAAAGTGGAGTCGCCCACTCGTTCGTGTCTACGTATGTAGGTGTGCAAACGCCGTTCGGGGCGAAAGCATAAGTCCGTATTAAACATTGTAAAAGGCGACTGTCATAGTAGGTCCTTATCGAGAGAGGTTAGGTAATTCGTGGCTTGGCTGGACCGTGGTGGCCGTCTACTATTGATGCAGGCTGATAAGTCAATTCAAGCAGGCCGATCTCGGGGACAAAAGCTGACACTTGCTGAGTGCTTTTGAGACAGAGCTAGGTTAATAACAGTCGGATTCTGAAGCCGGGTGGTAGCTTGGTAACTGCCCGGCTTGCGCTCGAAACTAATACGGGTCCAGCAAGGCAAGGGGAAGTATTCAGCCGTTACGAGAAGACTCACCAGCGGCGAGAAACGGCTTTTGGTTTTTTATATGACTCTTGACCTTATCAGTCAGACCGGTTGCGTACCTGGAACCAGAGACTGATCGCGTGGGGCTTGGCTCTACTATTGTTAGGCTCTTACCATCTCTCTGCAACTTAAGGACCCGGCCAATTTTTGTAGCTTTCGCTCGTTAAGACTCACACGTTTCCCTTCTCGACAACTTTATTCTGGCATAGAACCGTTAGACACTCCTCGTCCCTTTTCTTGTTTGGCCTACGAATCCGCAAACGAGTCAACATGTGTGGCATATTTGCGTGTCACTGGTAAGCCAACCACATCCCAATCCGATTGGCACAACCACCATCACATGGAAGGAGGGGCAATTATCCCACAACGACCCCGCCAAACAATTCTTGGGCGAACGCCTGCTAATGTAGATGGTTTTGCGCGCAGTCACCCTGACGTGCAGAAGTTTAAGCCAACCGCTCTGCGACTTGCGAAGCAGTAAGCGATCCTGCTCTGATGTTCTGGAACTTCAATTGACTCGTCATCTACAGAATCCGGCACAGAGGCCCCGATTGGAGTGAGTCACTTATGATCGTCAGTTATAGGGGTGGTTCTGGCTAACCATTACGTCCACCAGGTGGAAGCGTTATCTGCAACAACACAAGTATGACCAGCCCCCTCCTCTTCCACTCGGACGCACACTGATCTGTCTCGATTGCAGTTCTTTGCCATGAGCGTCTCAGTATTGTCGGCGTTGGTAAGTTTCCTGTTGCTTTTTCCATTTTTGCGAACGACAAACTCACAGATGGCTACCAGAGTCTGGCGCCCAGCCCCTTACCAACGAAGATGAGACCATTGTTCTCGCTGTCAACGGCGAGATCTACAACCACAGATTAATCCGAAAGAACCTGAAGACCCCCTATCACTTCAAGACGACCTCGGACTGCGAAGTCATCATTCCCTTGTACTTGGAGTATGGCCTGGACGCGCCCAAATACTTGGACGGCATGTTCTCGTTCGTTCTGTACGACAAGAAGCTTGACCGAACCATCGCTGCACGAGACCCGATCGGTATCACCACCTTTTACCAAGGCTGGTCTTCGCAGCAGAATGACGCAACCTACTTCGCCTCCGAGCTGAAGTGTCTTCATTCGGTATGCGACAAGATTCGCTCTTTCCCCCCGGGCCACATATTCGATACCAAGACTGGCGAGACTACCCGTTATTTCCAACCCACGTGGTGGGACGGCGCCAAGGTCCCGAGACACCCTGGATCTCAAGGCCGTCCGGGAGAGCTTGGAAAAAGTCTGTACGCAAACGTCTCATGGCTGAAGTCCCTTACGGTGTCTTGCTCTCCGGTGGCTTGGACTCCAGCTTAGTTGCTTCTATTGCTCAACGCGAGACGCAGCGATTGAAGAAGCTGGCTCTGGCTGCCAATGGCAACGCAGAAACAGAGGATGACCCTGACAAGGGCGAGGGTCTGGTTGGCATCGACAACGACAACAAATTGACGACACAGACATTCTTGCCCCAGCTCAACTCCTTTTCCATCGGCCTTCCTGGCTCGCCTGACAACGAGGCGGCACTCAAGGCGGCCAAATTCCTTGGAACCAAGCATCACGTCATGACCTTCACCATAGAGGATGGTCTCAACGCACTTTCGGATGTTATCTTCCATCTCGAGACCTACGACGTGACGACTATTCGTGCCTCGACGCCAATGTATCTGCTGTCGAGAAAGATCAAGGCCATGGGCATCAAGATGGTGCTCAGTGGCGAGGGAAGCGATGAGATCTTTGGCGGATACCTGTACTTCCACGCTGCGCCGGATAAGAAGGCTTTCCACGAGGAAACTGTTCGTCGCGTTAAGAACCTCCACCTCGCGGACTGTCTTTGAGCCAACAAGTCAACATCGGCTTGGGGTCTCGAAGCCCGAGTTCCCTTTCCTCGACAAGGAGGTTAGTCGCTTTGATCTGGACTTTGTCTTGGCATTTGCTAATACTATTGCAGTTCCTGGAGCTCAGCATGAACATCGATCCCCAAGAGAAGATGATCACGAAGGAGCGCATAGAGAAGTACATCTTGCGCAAGGCATTCGACACCTCCGATGAGCCCGAGACTGAGCCCTACCTGCCTGATGAGATCCTGTGGAGACAAAAGGAGCAGTTCTCGGATGGTGTGGGCTACGGCTGGATCGACGCTCTGAAGGACAACGCCGAGTTGCATGTAACGGACGAGATGATGAAGAACCCCAAGCCCGAGTGGGGTAACGACATCCCCGATACTAAGGAGGCGTAAGTCTTGACGCTTTGGCTTTCATGGGCATTACTAATCGGAGACGCAGGTACTGGTACCGATGCATGTTTGACGAGCACTTCCCTCCTCACTGCGCAGAGACTGTTATGCGATGGACGCCGACTTGGTCGAAGCAGTCCGACCCAAGTGGACGGTAAGTTGATGCAGGATTTGCTTTTGAACCCACGCACGCACGGGACTAATAGAATACCACAGAGCCATTTCTACACACAACGACAAATATGCCACCACACAATGATCACAGCCGTATAGCTGCGTGGCTGGCCTGAAAACGATCGTGTCGAGAGACGTTGGGCCTAGCTGCCAGGATAGGCTGCCAAGGCCCTTCCGACCGTTGAGCATACGATAGATGAATATGCACTCGCGATCAAGGACGAAAAACTAATGATTGGAGTTCTCTCGGGGGTACTTCAAGGAAAAAACACTGGGCGATGTAAATTGAGCCTCTGGCGGGCCATCTAGATATCGTGAGCACCTAAGCTCGCAGAACTGCCATTGCCAATTATATCAAGTTGTATTTTAGAATATACCCCCTATAGATGAGTCTGTGTGTTGTCAGACTCGGTGATAACTGCATGATTTGTAGTAGTTTCTCTCCCCAATTAACTGTCATGGGCAGAGAGCATCTCTTCAGCGGACCAATCAGAAAACGGCTCCCTTGCAGCCAGCCAAAGCCAAACCTGGCAATTTGCTTCACCGATGGCCCCTGGCCGCTAAACCCGATTCTGCGACCGAGGGGTTGTCATCGCGAAAAGTACGGGCGGCTTGGTCGCATTCACAGCCTTGATTTGGCCTGCTCGGTATGTCGCTCACTCCCTCACCCAGAGATAAACCCGTGGGTCCTCATCTTCTAGTGAAGTAGAGCTGCATCTGACCAAAGGTTTGGTATCGTTGCCATGACTTGATTTCCCGCTTCTTTCTTCTTTCTTCTTTCCTTTTGAAGACAAAAGAAAGGACAGTCGCTTCCGAGAAGAATGCGTCCAGGCCTGACACGGCGCAATGAGGGTAACAACAACAACTACCTTGCGATAGCGTCGCTCTTCCCGATTTCCCCTGAACGCTGGTCAGCTGCACACTATCCTTACTTCTTCATCTGATCGGTTCGGACCCGGTTGACCACCATCATGGGCGACCAGCCACCATATGTGACTCTGAGGACTAGGAGGCCTACGGATGGAAATAGCATGAGTAGCGGGGATTCTGCCGTACGTGGTGAAGTCATGCATAGTGTTCAACGTCGGAATCGCTCAGCTCCACTCACCTCTACTCAGTATGGCTCAAGTGTTGGAGACGACCGGACGCCGCCGGCGACGCACGACATCAGTCGCGTCAGCTATCACGTCAAGCATCTGTCCGACTTTGCGAAATCGCTCGAGGATGTGCGTACTTGCTATCCCATCCCTAGCATGAGGCTGCCCCCATGTCGTGTACTAATAATGATGATCCAACTTCCAGTCTGCTGCGCGAGCATTCCCGAACCGCGGCAGGTCGCAGAGGTACAGGAAGGTGCAGGCGCTGCTCCTCCACTGGAGATCCGACGATTTATTCGTTTTGCCTGAACTCGAAGACCTTGAGCAGTGCCTTCGGGAAGACTATAGCTTCGATACAGACACGTTCGCGATTCCGTCCGACAACTCCCATCTGGAACTCATGATGAGGGTAGGATCCATGATCAAAGAGCACGAGTCTACTGACACCTTGTTTATTATATACTATGGCGGCCATGCCCGGATAGATGACTCGCGGCAGAGCACTTGGTGTGCGTAAGTCTACCTGGAAGAACCCATTACCTCCTGGATCGCTTACTCATCTGTTCTCGCGGAATAGAGCTCGAAACCCGGACTCGCCATGGCTACAGTGCGTTTCAAGTCTCAATCCCGCTTTACTCAGCCGCTAACCGGCCGGCAGATGGTCTGCTATCCAAACACTGCTAGAGCGGTCGCTATCGGACGTCCTCATCTTGCTGGACTGCTGTGCCGGGGCTGCCAGTGCAACGTTCCCTAATGGCAACAGCACTACTGAGACGATATCGGCCAGTAGCTGGGATGCCATTGCTCCCGATCCAGGGAGATATAGCTTCACCAACGCCTTAATCGAGGTTTTGCAAGAGTGGAAGCACAGGACTTACTCTGCAGCGATGTTACATGCAGAGGTGCTGGCGCGACTAAAGCATCCTCGGCCTATCATGTTGAACGGAAAGCACTTCGAAGCCCGGTCGACGCCAGTCCACTTCATGATGACGTCGAACCACAAGGCTCCCAGCATTGAGATGTCCCGCCTCCTCGGCGACGACATGCGGCCGCCCTCGCCCCCGCAGGAATTTGAAGGGGAAGTCCCGACACCCACGGGGAGATCCGGTGGTTCGCAGGAGCTCGTGTCGGCAGAGCCCACAGAGGACGTCCCCCACGTCATGATATCACTCGCCCTTGAAGACAACCAGAGCTTGGACATCAATGCTTGGGAGAGCTGGCTTGCGGCGTTCCCAGCGATTGCCAAGTATGTCAAGGTGCAAGGGGTCTTCAAAAGCCATTCCACGCTCATGTTATTGTCCTTGCCGGTGATGGTATGGGACCTTCTACCAGAGAATCTGGCGACTAACTTCATTGCGTTCATACGGTCGAATAATCTGGCAATCCCCAAGGGAGGTGTGCCTCACGGGGTCGAGGCAGAAGTGCGAATGTCGGGCTCGGAGGTAGAATCTGGCTCGATCTTTTCAGGGACCACCATGATGACCGGGGCTCTCAACCCAGGCAATGTGTTACTACCAGGTGTGGTCGGACCCAACCTACAGGAGACTGGAACTGCTGCGTCCACCAGGGCACCAAGTTCATTATCCGGGAGCGCAGGAGTTCAACCAAGCCCACCGAAAGCTCCAAGCCCGTTCCGCAATGAGTGGCGGCCCAGGCCCTTTAGCCCTCTAGGCAGGCACGCCACAGCACCGCCGTCCACTACAAGTGACGCCATTTCAGAGACTATGATACTCAACCAAGCTCGTAGCTCACGAAAGACGTACATAACGTCGGGAGACAATATCCCCGATCGCCCGCGCCTCGCTCCACACGTAGAATGTCGCTTGGAGAATTATTTCCAAGATGACCCAGCCCTAACGGTGGCCGTCAAGGAGTTCTTGGCATCGAACTTGGGCATCGAAACTACAGATATTGATGTAAGCGCAGTGTGATGGCTCGTAAACTAATGACGACTGACCATTCTATAGATTTGGTTCTATCACCGCCGTGAGCAACAACAAGTGGCTGTAAGGTTACAAAGTTTAGGCATCGAAAGCCAACGTAAAATCCAGACGAACGATGGCGCTCATATGATACTACCTGGACATCTGAATCAGCTACTCGATACACTGTTGCCGAGCCAGATGCTCATCGTCGACCTCCGGGCTCCGAAAGAATACCAACGGTCACACATTCACGGTGCCATCAACTTCCGCGCACCTGCCTCTTTCGTTCAGCGAGCAAGCTTTGATATGATTGAACAGGCGATTGTCGATGATGCGAGCCGACACGCTTTCCGTCGATGGTCAGAGTTTAGGTGTGTCGTCTTCTATGACAGACACATTGAATTTGCCTGGGAATGTCCCACGGCGGACGCTCTCATCCCACGCTTCAAGGAACAGGGCTGGAGTGGGCACATCTTTATACCAAAGGGGCATTATCGCGAGTTCTCAGCCTCCTTCGACAAACACATTGGGGGCTCTAGGATGAGTGCCGAAGCTGCCAAGTATCTGGAGAGCTTGAGCGAACGGGCGATGGAGAAGCAGGTTTGTCCATTCAATGGCCTTTATCTAGGCGGCGTTGAACCTGACATATTCACAGAAGGATAACGAGCAAGCCTACAGCGACTGGCTGAGACTGGTCAAGGATGACGACCGAGCTGCGTCCACCGAGCTGGTGCCCGCAGTCAAGGCTGAGCGGATGGACGCCATGATACTACACCAGAAGGATCTAGAGGATGAGTTTGAGAGACGCCTGCCGTCTCTGTACCGGAAGGCCCTCGATCTCGCAACGACTGCACAAGAGGACGAGCCGGTCGAGAACTGGGACCGGAAAGCGCCCATGGTCGAGCATCTCTCGCGAGGCTTAGAGAAGATGCAGGAGGTCGGCAGTGGGACAAGATCGCCTGGCAGCGGAGACCCCAGACACGGCTTGCCGAGCTACCCTGAGAAGAGCCGGGATCCTCACTTTACTGCCGACGATTACGATGTGATCGACGCGGACCATGAACATCTGCCGAGCGACGCAGCCTATCAGCAAAATGCCGCGGCTGCTGGAGTGGGTAAGGCGCCCTTTTATTCGTCTGACGATCCAGCGGGACCCTCAGGCGATACGCAGCAGAAGAAGGGGGCCTCGACAGGCGGGCGAGGGAGGAACCTCTTCAGAATGTTACGAAGTGCGCGGTGAAGGGGTGAATGGGCAAGGGGGTAAAAGGCTTGGTGGGCGGGTGCTTGCTGACTCGAGCGAGCTGGCTAGGGGAAGCAAAGTTTTGACTGACGGATGTCATGTAAGACGAATGTTTGAATGGGTAAGGTCTTGTCCCTGGAATGGTAGGAGTCGGACGGCGAAAAAGGGCAGGGCCATGGCGGGAATAACACGTTAGCATTTGTCAGGTACCTGCATCATCTCTTACCCCGTCCCACCATGAAGGGCACGACGACGCAACATTTGCCGAAAACAGTCGGCCTAGCGGCAAAGGCGTGACGATTCATCTCTTCTTGACATGTGTGGTTCGTGTTTAGGCGACCTGCTAGCCGGCTTCTCATCAGCTCTGCTCGTATCCCCTTCTGCTCGCGTCACGTTTAAAGTTTGGCACTGGGAATGTTTCGGGCCTCGTCCCAAGAAGCAGGATCAAGCAGACGTTGAAGGAGTTTAACCGGCTAGTACATACTCTGAAAAAGAAGGGACGATTTAAAAAATATCGTTCGGCCGAGCAATGCGATTGGCCAGGGGAAGCTTGCTTATTCTTCTATACTCATATCCAACGGCATAACCAACCCTCCAGCAAAGACTTGGCATGCAAAAAGGGTAGGTGATGGGCGGCATACTGTCAATGTTAAGCCTTGGATGGCCGGAAAGCAAGCATGATTTGAGATGTTGACAGCCAATACCAGACAAGTGAACCAAGCAGCCGAGCAACTACGTGCGTAGTGAGACCAGGGAGCCGTTGTTATCACTCCCGCATCACCTGAGGAACAAGCTGCTTCCTGGGGGTTCATCCTATGTGTGCGGTATAGAGCGTATATGATATGGCATTGAGCGGGCGAGGAATACGAACGAGCCGCCTTGTATCCATTCATATCAGATTTGTCATTCGCAGTCGAATCAACAAACAGGCATATGGGGATGGAGATGGGAAGGATGGGGTACAGGGAGCTTGCTTGCTTCCATTCTCTTCCCTTACTCGCCATAGGCAATAATACCAGTAACTCCTAAGTCAGGTGAGATGGCCCTTGGCGTGATGTTTGCGACATCAGTGCCTCCTCCCCTCGCCTCGCCTCCCCATCCCCATTCCACGCCATTCCATTCCTGACACCAGACACAGTTCTTGTGAATCAATCAACCCACCAAAATCCGGGCCCCCTTCTGCCCGGAGAGTGTGGCTTGTCATGTCACAGAAAAGCGTTTCTCTCACAACGGCCCCCTGTCTGGCAAGCAGGCCGTCCCCCCTCCTCTCCCCGTTTTGCCAGAGGAAACTGACACACCACGAACACACAAAACACGGCCTGGCGTGGCGAAGCCCCCCAAACTAAAAGGGTCATCCATCACGTTTTATCCATAATTTTAAGCTTAACAAATGCGGGAAGGGACAGGTAGGAGGAGAGCATTTCAGACACGGTATCGAGAGACATTGAAGCGGAAAAAACGAAGTAATTTTTGCGCCTTTTTGGCAGTGGAAGAGAGCTACTGTGCCGGGGGTGCGGATGTTAGCTGGACTGTCAATCAGATATGTACATAAAAATAATGATCATAAGTCCGATGATTCGGTTGGGTCTGCACAAGTACATAGGCGAGAGAGAGGCATGGTCGGAGTGTCTTGCTATACACATCCATGCAATAGTGCGTATATAACCACCCATGTACGTGGGGGCAGATCCCCGATCAAGTTCGTCACATTTCTTTTACGTCGTCTTAAGTATGTATGTGGTGTAAGTCCCGCATTCTTCCTACCTGGACTCAGATCAACAGCGAGGGAAAGGGGGGGGGGGGAAAGAGAAGGAGTACGCGCGAACGTACGGGAAAGCGGTGAGTGATCAATTTAAACCAAGTAGGAGAAGGCAGACAAGTGATACTATTGCCACGCACACTCACACACACTGATATAGTTCGACCCTCCTATAGTGCAACATATCTGCAAGATGAAGGACGACCGTCGATCCTAGCCCCTCTATAAATCCGAGATGACAGCAGTATGAGGGTGTGCATTGCATCTGCTATACCTCCGCTTGGGCGCTATACCACTGACAAGCCCCGTGCTAAGCCCGGAGCGGGTGTCGCTGGTTCGTAGTAAGCCTCGGAGAAAAACAGGTCAGCAAGCCGGTTAAGGAAAAAGACGGCGAATCTAGCATCTAGCATCTAGCATCTAGCATCTAGCATCTAGCATCTAGCATCGTAGTAGTAGTATATAGACAGAAGGGAGAGGTATGCATGTAGCGTGTAAGTTGAAAGTTTCTGGTTATGCATATGATGCCGCTGCTGCATCGATAGTTGACACCAACCCTTTTCCAGGGTCTACTGTTTATATTCTATTTTCTTTCTTCAACCCGTCTCTCTCGTCCGTCTTGCCTTGCCCCCCTTCTGGACCCCCTCCCCCCTAGTGGTATTCAATATGGGGCGTCTGCTATGGGGGGACGGGGGTGGCGCTAGACCGGCTGCCAGTCCCGTTGGATTTCCTTTGTTTTGACAGCAGGTGTGGTCTGTCAATTTCGGTCCACTCTCTCCCTTTTCCCCCCGCCCGCCCCGATTTCCGATCTTGACAGTTTGATTGTCAATCGCTACAGGATCTGTTCTAGAAGACCGCAACCACATATTGGCAACCCGGAAATACGCAGGCAGCGCAGGAAAGAAGAGACGAAGGCAATTGATAATCATCGGTTGGCAGTGATTGGCATAGATATACCTAAAATCTGCTAACGGTCTTTCTTCTTCTTCAAAATCATGACATTGAGGAGAGTATTACCCAATTCATGAACTTATGCAACAAGAGAGGTGGTGGTAGCTATGGCAAGATACTGGTTCTTTTCGTGACACCCCGCCTGACTCGGGACGTCAGTCCGTCCTGTGGTGAGACGATTTCCGGCGCAAGCACAGCCTCAACGGCGTCATGGTCCATCATCAATATGATACTGGGCCACGAAACGAGCAACAAAAAGGAGGGGGCGCGCCTACCTACTACAAGCTACACTCTACAACCTACAAGGGGGTGTGTAAAGGAAAAGATACAAGCATGGTTGGTCGGAGTTAGCACGATTATAACTCGCTCGCTTGCCTGCCATGCTGTGAGGTGAGATCTGACAGGTGTTCAGGAGGAGACGAAAAAAGGCTGGCCGAGAAAGCAATATAAGAGCATAAAAGCAAAGAAGGAAAGCCAGTAACCGACGGGGAAACGACCCAAGGAAACAAATCCGGCCCAGGAAAAAAGAAGGTGATGACGATTCATTAGATATTCGACTCGCATCACACGTGTCCCGAGGAGCGGCTTGACAAGGGCCCAAAAGAGATCTTAACCCCATAGGGCAACTTATTCGCGGCATTGGTCGAAGCAACCTGAGCAGCGTCGCATTGAAGGGAATCCTTCCCCATCGAAACTGCAGCATGTCAAAATACCAATACGCGGGAAGGATCTGATCTTGGTTTGGGAAGGGAAGGGGGGGGGTGGCTGTATGTAGGTACGGTTACATCGACAGACATCTGTATTGGTATGTATATACGGTGCGGTGCGGTACGGGGAATGGGCCAGCAAGCCAGGGCAGGCAGGATAGCCTGATAGCCTGGGTGCTGGGATAGGATAACTGGACAAGTCAGGAATGCAATTCAGCAGGTAACAAGGATCCATTACCACGGCGAACCGAACGGTGGGCTGTTTTATTCTGCTCGTTACCCACTGCCCATGCGTTCTGGTGCTGTGGCACTCCCCTCGAGCTCCAGTCCACTCCTTTCTCGTGATGCGATTCGACGAGGCAGCGTTGCAGGCGATGTGACGTGCCGGGATGCCTGGCCTCTTCGGCTTGTACAGTGGAGGGCGGAGCAGCAGGCATACTTGTCGCACTTATATACGTAGACTCAATGACAATTGACAGCCGGCCGCTTGGACCTTTATCGGAGATCTTGACATGTTTCCATACAGTAATTGAGACAGTGTGGGCTGCCCATACCAATACCGACAACAACACCACAGCAACAGACAGACAGACTTTGAAGAGTCAGAAATAAACCGGACTTAGCTAACTCCATAGAATGACAGAAGGCTGCACTCGAGGATAACTTAACACCTTAGATATATAAATAGATAAAGAACAGAAAATAATATAGTAATTAATTCTAATCACAACAGTATTTTTTCTAAATTTTTCGCTCTATTCGTTCACTTTTGAACATTCTTTGAAATAGTGGTGGTTTACGTTGAGATGGCCAAGTCCGGTTTATTTCTGACAGCGCCAGCAGATAAGCAACTTGAGGAGAAAAGGGTCGGCCCACTGACTGCCCGGGACTTTTTGACAAAACCCCCGCCCAACCAACCAGGACCGGCTGATCAGGATCGTCGTCTATCGAGACTTGGCAAAATCTGCGTTTCCAAATAAAACATGAATGCATCGCACATACATACATATCGTCACGGTCAAAATGGAGGCGAAAGAAAGGGCGCCCCCGTTACCGAGTCATTTTGGTGCAACATACAAAACACCCAGGAACGTGCGTTTGTCAGTACTAATGACTGTTGCATACTACCTGCCTGCACACCCCATTCCAAGGGCAAAATGATTTGTGCCTAGGTTCAGCCAGGGAGCTGCCAATTCCGATCAAGAAAATGGTTCTAATATAGGCAGGGCTATATTCTTATACCCTCACCCACTCGCCATGCGAGAGCCGAGAGCTGACTTGGCTGTCGACAAAGTAAAGCAGTCACTTCATTGCCCTTCGCTAGCAAGAAAAGAGGCATGCATTTTGGGGAAATGCACCCGGAACCATGGCGCACTATTATCGCAAGGACACATGGCTGTTTATTAGTTGGCACAAGCAAGGGATATGACACCGGTCAAGACTCCGTACGTCCAAGGCAAACAATGAATGCATCACCTTTGCTCCCAAGCGCACAATATATGGCGCAGTATGTAGTTGATGGAAAACACATACATACAGACACGGACCCCCTCCCTTCCTGGTGGCCGTCAACAATACCCCACTGCTGCTGCTGCTCGTGTGTGTATGTGTGTGTGTGTGCGTGTTTGGCATATTATGCACGATATTTGACAACCGCCGTCAGTCCCTGACCACGGCGGAGATCAACCTGACATGGGACCCCGTCTTGACGGAGGCGATGTGCACCGAATGATCAACCTGACTCGTCCTGACCTGCTGCTTCGGGGAACAAACGTACATACATGTGCACTGACAGATGTGCTTCGGTCCAATCTTCGGTTTTGCTCTCCTAAACAAAAAACCGGGACAGGACTTATGCATACATACAGATGTGTCCTGGATTGGCAGGCTCTTCGGGGGGCCTGATTCGCGCCGGGGCAGGTGGGCTTGACATGGACTGGACTGACTGGCGGAGGCCTGGGCGGGCTGGCAGGCTGCACGGAAGATGCCATGGCGAACCGGGCCTGCAGCGTGATTATGCATCCACCGCCCGAATCGCGACGCACATATTGTCATGCACGCTACGGCAGCCTCAGATCTCTCCGGCCACTTCCAGAGATCAAATATGACGAGTCGGATTCGTGCCCAATACGGATGCGGTAGAATAAGACACATGTCATGCGACAAAAAAAGGAAAGAGTGGCGGTTTTTTTTTATCACGAGGTATGTATTGCAAAGAAGCATGGCTGCGGTATGCATGTGTGTATGCATGTGTGTCTCTAGGCCCGCCTAGCGGCCGTTGCGAAAGGACCGGCGCTCCTACCGAGCAAGGGGAGTGAGGAAAAGCAAGAATAGAGGCGAATAAGAAAAGAGCAAAAGGGGGAACGGCCAGCCTAACCGAAGCCACTGGCTGGCCACTCGATATGTACCGTCATCCTAGCGCCATATGACATAGCATATTGCAGCTAGGATGGACGCCATCACGCAAGCCATCATATCCAAGGGAGGGGGTGCTGTCGGCCTTGGTCGATGTGGTGTCGTTGCCATCCACTTCTAGACGCATCGGCAGTCTGCTGCCATACCGGTACGGCTTGGCTTGGCTTGGCTTGGCTGGTGGTGATGTGTTTCCAACCTTCTGAATCCGTAACATGTTCGGACGGATCGAGGCGTCTGGTTGGCTAGAATCCGCACCCCTTGATAGAACAGACGACTGACAAGTTTTTTATACTACGGCGCACAACCTATGCATACGGCTCGGTCCCAAGACATTATTGACGGCTGACGTGATGGTGCCACTGCAAGGAAAAAGCACTTGGTAGTCAGTCATATTGCATCTATCTGATTAGATCTGTCGGGCCAGAAGTCCTGACATATCTCGGGTGCTTGCCTTTGAGGCAGCGAACAGCCCCGCTCGACAATGCGTGCCGCCGCCGCCTATGCTGCTTCCATTGGCTTGTGGTTGGACACTTCTTCTTTCAGCTGGTCGTGGATGGAGTGCAATTCTGCATATGATCCGCAAGCAGCCGTGGGGATGCATGCCCGGATGGCCATATCAAGACGCATACCACCGTGGCATGGGCGTTCGTGCTTTGAAGGTGTTCTTGGGGAGTACAGCTGCCAGGTGCCAGGGATCCAGATCCGCTAGCTGTGTGATGCGGCTTAGGTCTTGTACTGGTACGATGGGGCGTATATTTCCGTTCACTTCTGATTGCCGGGTGCGAATCAGGGCATTTTGGCATGGCGCCCATGATCATTCGTGATCCCGGTAAGACGTCCGTACCTACATACCTAGCTACTCGTGCACACAGACGTATCAGAAGTCATAATTGCGAATCGGAACCCTTACAGGCCCTGGAATTCCGGGTTGTCCTGCGAGATTGGCGATGTGCGTGCGGTGTTCATCACTGCTTGTACATTTGTTGCCTGTGTCCCCACACCTTTTTGGATGCAAGGAGCTGGAGTGGGTCAAAGCCCGTATTGGAACGGCTCCTCAATTTCCAGATCGCCCGCTGCAGGGGTTGTCGGTAGCATTGATGGTTACCGGATTAATGATAATAGCTAGATTATTGCATGGCGACCTTGAATGGCTGCGTCATTATGTGTTGGACAAAGAGCTCTCTCCCGTGAAGAAGGGCCATCCGTCCTCTGGTTTGGTTTTCTGCTGGTGATGGTGGTTGACGGCTACACCGCATCGTGTTAAGAGACAAAGCTGTGGCCAGAAACGGTCATGCAGTGAAGAGCCCCTTGAACAATGATTCGCGGATGAACGAAACGGAGACTGGAGGAAGAGGCCAGTTCGCAGCAAGCAAACAAACAAGGCGGGACATGTTCCATCCGAAACGAGCTGAAAGAGCGAGTGGGCGAGCGGGCGATAGGGAGAGAGCTGTCGACGGATAATCCCAGACCAACCCTATCTATCTATGCTTACTTTGGCCGTGGTCCGAGTCGGATCCGAGGATGAAAATTGGCCATATGCTGTGCTGCGACTTCCGGCTAATTGCCAGGGCAGCCACAGTGAGTAGTGGACAGCGGACAGCGGGCAGTGGGCAGCGGGCAGGCAATTGATGGTAAGGCAAGCACAGGCGGGGCAAAGCAAGGCAAGGCAGACGTTGGATCTTGGATTCTCTTGATACTGCTTTGGTTTATTTATTAGTAGCAACTGCTAAGGGGGGAAAGCCACCGGGGGAGCCACCACTTTACCGTTTTGAGGAATTGTCGCGAATGGCTGGTTGGTAGGTGCGCGAAGCAATATCCACCGCCAGACAAGGTTGCGGCCCAAGAAGGTGGATGAAGGGCCGTGCAAGTCTCACCATGATTGGAGGGAGGAGGATCTTACAGTTACTTGGCTGATGGGCCATGTGCGTGGAGGTGCGTGGGATCTGACCGATGCGATGGATGGCAGCGGCAGCGGGTCGGGAACTCTCCTTTAGTGCATCGCGCAGACGCCCGGGGCTGATGGCGGCTCGTGCAGTCGAGGGCTCCTGGAGGAGTCCTCTTGTGTTATTGTTTTGATGCCGGGTTGCTGTCAATATATATGTATACGTAGGCAACCTATACGGGTAATAAGGTTGGATTATATTGAAGCGATGCCAATTTGCATGGCCTCGTGTTTCTGCCCGTGTCTTGTTGCCCTTCTGATCATGCTCGAGCGCTCGCCGTACGCGCACACCTAGGTAGGCAATTAATCTCTCTACTGTCCCCGTATCTGCCCCCGTATCTGCTGCTGCTGTAGAGTCGTATCAGCCGATGCTTCCTCCCTAGATTGGAGGTGGGGGCTGGTTTCCGTGAAGATGCCCTGTCGTGGCACAGCAATGGTTGGTTTCGATGACTAGGAATCAGACAGAGCCGGTAACAAGTGACAAGCACCAGACTAATGGGTGGGTGGTAGCGCATATGCAGCATCTTCCAAATATGCGGGATGAACAACCAGAGCAACCAGAGAGAGAGCGCCGTGATGTGACGAGGTTTGCTGGTGTGTTCCCATGGCTAGGATAGATCTGCAGCAAGTACCAGATCACTGCATAATGTTCAAAAGATCGGTAGCAAGCTCCTGGCCCCCCGAGGTTCGCGTGCCCGGTAGATTGGATGTTGATGCCGAGCCATCATGCTATGTGCGGAGGGAGAGAGCTTAGTGGTCTACAGCGCAGGGAACCGGTGGGCCGGTACGGATATCAAGCTGACTAACAGCACGACATACCCAAAACCCAGGCCCCTTTGATGTTGATTTGATTTGATTTGATTCGCCTGAAATGCAGACGCGACCACCTCACCGGCCGAGACCCTCAGCCGACGGAGGACGAAACTATGGTGCATCGCAGCTCGGCCATTAGATCACGATGATTGTCGGGTGCCGAATTTCGTGCTTGGAGGAGGACAGGACAGTATGTAATTGCGTTGCATTCTTATGTTCGGTGAGGCGAGGTATCTGAAACGCATGGTGCATACCTACTCCAGTGGTAGAGACCTCAGTCCTACCTACATGTACATAGATACATGCCATACATCGAGTTGATAAACATTTGTACGCCAACGAATCGCGCTGGCGTGGTTCCGTTCCGTTCGGTTTGGGCTGCTCTGGTTCTACCTGATCTGCATCCGCGGCCCCATCAGTCAACACCTACCTTGGCAAGAAGTATACGTTCAACCTTGTTGCAGAAGAAACATGCTGTCCGGATGTACCGGTACCCACGACTAGACTTGGAGCCTGTCCAGTATAGTCGGTGGCTGGCCAGGGTTCGGGATCACCACCGTCCCGTAGCTTACATACAATAATAAGTATGGAAAGAATCCATAACGCCACCGTGTGTAGCCTTCCAAAAGGAAGTGGACGGGAAGGGGATTGAATCGAACGTTGAAGTGGCTTTAAGACATGCATTTCGGTGGAAAGTTTGCAGTTGCATCCTAAACAGACGGCTGGGTTTTGTCCGATAACACCGGTGTGCTGATTCAAACTCATCCATCCATCTGCCCGTCCGTCAAGGCTACTCTACTTCCTGGTGTTCTGCTGGACTACCGCCGCTGATGGCCGCGGGAAGATTGGATGGCTTGAGAATGGAACAGCGGCTAGATCTCCCATCGAAGCCCCCACCTGTCGATACACTTACTTTAGGTAGGCAAGTAGGCTCAATATGTATGTAGCACGTTATATAGAAACGTGCTCGTTTAGTTGTGTTACTCTTACTATAGAAAGACTAGGTGCCTCCTCCTCGAGTACCGCTCCGGCCCTCTGGAAGAAGGCCGCGCCCGCACCGATTTCTGGCTGCCTGAAAAGAGGACATGACTTACAGGTACGCCGTCGACCACAGCACCTTGAAAAAAAGGGCTAGAAATGTATATCGCAATCGCCAGCAAATGGGCTTGACAAGGTACATGACGTTAGCTGGCAAGGCGAGAAACATCACAGGCAGTGTCGTAGTGGGTTTGATACGTACTTCGTTTTGCATCCGAGAGTTGGCATGCTGCTGCTGCTGGAAACACCGCCTTGCTGACTCGGGACTGTATGAGGACTGATTCTGTCCCCAGCCGGATGGTAAACCAAAGATATGAGAACGAACGACGCACTGTCATCGTCCACAACTATAATTCCAGATGATCGGAGGGGGGGGGGTAGGCTAGTAACCCTCCGTGCTAGGTTAGATACAGTGGGCCAAACAACGACTGTTTCCCTACTCCGGACATTGCGCTAGGTTATGACTTGTAGTAGCCGTCGTACCTAGAAAAAAAGACAGTGCTTGACGTTGCTTTGACGTGCTTCATCTTCATTCATCCGTTCTCGGACATGCTCCATGGCTGGTAGGGTTCTGTCGAGGAAGAAGATGGCCTAATGGATGACAGGCCATCTCGCAGCCAATCGCAAGCCTCGATAACCTCGGCGTTCCTGTCCTGATTTTTTTTCTCGACAGGCTAATGAGCTGATCGGACCTGATCTGCGGCATCTGCCATCTAAGGTTAAGTACTCATGTAGCATGAGACCGCGATGGAACACCGGTCCGAGGATTACTGCGAGGATGGCCATTCGTTGCTATATCAGCCGCCCTTCCAGACATTTGAATCGTGCTAAATGTATGCTATCTTGCGAGGTGGCGTCGTACTGATCACGACACATACCACACCGGCCTCTGGGAATACTCCATGGCAATATCCCGACGACCGCTAGAAGCGTCAAAACGTCAACCGGTACAGCCCATGGCGCTTTGTCTTAGTACTGTAGCAGTAAGGAAAACAGCTTAACGGTTTATCAAGCATGGTCGGACCCAACGGACAAGAATGGTGAGCACCAGTATGGACTTTCGCACGGGCTGCCTGCTGTTCTCGGCTTGTGCTACCGGTAGCCACTAAAACGCGGCTTGGCTTGCTTGTTTGTTATATTCACGAGAAAGCAATCCTACATGGTACGGTGCTGAGCTGCGCTTGGCTGGGCACGGCATGCCGCCAACAAAAAAGGGAAGAAAGATGGGGGGGGGGGCAATGAGGATGCCGGAATATATAAATAACATTAAAGACAAGGCCTGCAGACGGTTGGTCAAGTCCTGATCCAAATCCAAGCGACGGGACAAGCAAAGTCAATTGATAGTCAACCTGCCCGCTGTCATGCAGTGGTTTGCAAGCCGCACCTATCAAATTGATCCATCCGGAGGGATTCGATGCCTGCAGATGTTTTGCACTTAGTAGTTCGGTGCTTTGAAGAGGCCAAGTGCGCATGGCGCAATCTAATTGTTTATTCTTAGGTAGACCCTGAATTTGGGTCTGACGCTGCAACTCTGTCCAGTTCGTTGCGTACTGTGTGCGATGCCAAGTCAGCCATGATAGCTAAAGACCTCGTGAGCCATATTTCCAAGTATGCATCGACTCATATACCTCCCGTTTTGGCCTGCGTAGTAAGAAGTAATGGCCAGCTAGCTGATAAGCTAGAAGCCGCCCTGAAACATGGAAAACGGCAGGGACCATCACCGAAACGTCACCCTCCGTCAACCTACGTCAATTTGCACATTGGCGATATGTAGGAACGGCCTGCCAGCCTGCAGAGATTACGGGGATGCAAATCCCAAGTACCGTGCCCATTGTAATGAGTGGTGAACATCCATCAATGTATGGGAGGGAAACGGGCAGATGCCGTGGCGACACATCTAGGTGATGCCTCGGGGCAATCATGTCTTAAATCTTGGGCATAAATAACCCGTGTGACGAGCCAAGCTATAGTTTTGTGTTTGGTCACAGAGAAGCTTCTTTCTTGTCCGATCCCTCCCCTGACGTAGCTTGGTGGTTGCACACATACACAACCCTCTCGCCTCGACTTCTCGAAATGGCGAACAGAGGCTGGCACGCCTTTGGCGGCTGGTCGGTGGCGGATGGCGGAGGTTGTCATTATACGTCTGCTTGGTGCACATATAGCCGCTGGCTTTTAGCGTGCACCGGCCGGCGGTAGAGCCGAAACGTCTCATTCGGTACCGTTGTAATAATCCTCATAATATCAAAAAAGGATCCCAAAGAAGTGGTGGCAGTAGCTAGATCGGGTGTGTCAGGTGTTTGATTTCCCGACCCAGACCACAGAAGGCTTGACGAATGCCAAATGCTTAAAAAGCAAGCCTGAATTGTAGGTTATGCACATTACATACCTAACAGGGTAATGAAATCGCAGCACATCGCGGGGCCGGCTTGCTGGGTGCGCGAACAAGAATATATGCGTCGGGGGTACATACATCCAGATCTCAAATCCGAGGTGATCAATCACGTCAAGGACGATCATCCGGTCTCCAGCAAACAATAATCCTGAACGCAGTTTTCCCTTGCTGTCTTCCTCCTGCTCTTTCTTGCCCTCTCCTCCGCTACATACTGCGCCGGAGAACCAAATAACCAGCATTTGTGCCGTCTTCAGGCAGAGACATCATCCAACTAGCTCCGCTACAGTCTCTGAGACATTCTGCTATGTTCATGATGAAGAAGATTTGTTGGTGTAGATTCGGCACCACATGGTGATCCTTTTTCTCTGGCCGTGCAGCGCAACCGTAGTGACCTCCCCAACAACAACAACAATAGTAACAACGATCAACATTCATAACAAGCCCTCTTCCAGCAGCCAAACCTTCGCAACCAAAGAGGCACACAACATACCACGCACGCAGCTATGTTAGGTTGGCTCATAACGACTTCTGCCGAGTCTATTTCTCGGGTGGCAGATGAACCAACAACGCCATCTGCTGCCACCCACTCACTGAAAGAGGAAATTGATTACCTTGCTTATAGTATGCTGGTACCAATTGCCCGGTATCTGTCTGGGCCTACCTAACCTACTAGGTGTCTACTTGAGGCAAGTAATGTAATGTAATGTACTCGGCCAATCGATCGCTTCGCATCACCGAGGAAGCTGGCAAAACCAAACCTTCTTGTTGGGTTCGGCAGCCTGCAGTGAGTTGGAGTTCCTTTGTTCAATCGGGTCGTCGGTCCCGTAAGGATGGATTGCTTTTCCCAGCACACATCCCTACGTTTCACACGCCCCAGGTAATAGGTAATATACTCAGTCCACGACCCTTGGACTCGTGCAACGGGAATAACACACAGGCGCACACAGCATGATGGGACTATGCATCGCTGTAGCTGCTGCTGCTGCTCGCGCCTGACTAGCCTTTTTGCACCTGACTTGACGATGGTCACGGTGCTGTAATGTTAGCAGTAGCAGCAGCAGCGGCGGCGGCGGCGGCGGCGACAGCAGCAGTGATAGTAGCATTCCCAAAGTAACCTACCGCTTTGGGGCATGCTTTCGTAGTACCCAATCAGTCTTAGTCCTCTATACCGTCGGAAAGCCTAGAACAGGTACACCACGCACACATACACTTTCTCTCTCTCACCACCACCACTTCTGCTTGCTGCTAAATAATGATTCAAGCCTAATAAGCAAGTCCAGTCAGTCTAAGCTAAGCATGTAGGAGAAAAGACGCATGCACCTCACACCCACTTCTCTAGCCAGCCCACAATTGCGCTGACTAGGGTCGACCCCGGTAACTTCATCCTTCCATCGGGCAATTTCATCTGGACATCTGGATCAGAACAAGAACGGTCGCGGTCCGGGGTCCTACACCCCTGCTGGTGCATACTACACTTCTCTAGCGGCCCATCGTGTCACTTCGTCCACTTCCATGCTTGTTGCTTGCAAGTAGGTATGTACCGTACCTACCACTACCACGATCAGCCAGCTACATAGGTAGGATAGCGTCCGCCTCTGCCCTGTCTGTCTGTCTGTCTGTGTGTGCGTGTCTTCTGTCGACACCCCCAACCCAACGACACGCCCCCCCAATACCCACCTACCTCACTTCCACCTCTGTCTCTCTCTCTCTCTCGCCCTCTGTAGGCAGGACAGGTATTGGATGTACCCTTCTTGCCCAGGACCTCGATTTGGGCCCCATAATCATGCCCACGCTTGGGTATCTCGACTGCCCTAGCATAGCATATGCCTGTCTGGCAAGTCTCAACAGTCCGGTTGTTGTTGTCCACACAAAGGGAACGCCACAGGCATCAGGGGCCCTCGTCTGTGGGGATGCGGTTATTCCATTGACCTTTGGTACCTCTCTCCCACCACCACGCTTTCTCTTCTCTTTCCATCTGGAAGTAGAGGACGAGCACTCTAGGTAGTCCTTACTCTCTCACTCCTCTGAAGTCCAGTGTCATCCTTGTCCCATGCCTCGCATGGTCAGGCTCTTTACGGTTTAGTTCCTCCCCCGTCAAAACCGTCTCTCCACACCCGGAAGGGGGCTTTCTTTCCCAACTCCAACATTGAAAAGCCATCCCAAGCCTCTACTGCTTGTTCAAGACGCCTCTTCGTTTCTGTTCAGCTCAACCGTTCCTTGCCCAGATTCTAGCTGGGCCACCTTTTACCGGACTCGTCTGAGGCTGTCTTTGTGTCAGTTCGTCTTGAGACTAGAAAATATTAAAATTTGGATCTCGAGCGTTGCTTGTTCCTTCCGTCTTCGAACTCTCTGTCATTGCCTATTTGGGGGACTTCATCTGTGCGTCTGCTTGTTGATCCACAACATCAAGACCGGCTCTAGAGGTCACAGCTCCTCTCGTTTTTACAAAAAGACGGTCATCTGCAACCGGTTCGACTTCTGGTGTTTGCTTATGCTTCTCACCCCCCTTTGGAACAACTGCATATCCGTATCCGTGTTTGCCTGCTTTCTCGACGACAAGGGCATCTCATTCGTTTTCGAAGCCCCTCGGAGCTATACTATACACCAACATCCGAGTAGCACTGCTTCTACTCGACACTCTCTTTCAGCTTGATATTGTTTGTCCCGCCTTGGACAAGGTACTGCACAAACTCGACACCCCATAACCACGACTATTGGTTTTTGCTGTCTGCTTTCGGAAATAGTCGATGAACTGAACGCTGGACAATCCAAGTTTGCACCCCACGGTACTTCCACCACTCGAGTCACCTCTGCCGCCGGTTCAGGTCTGAGGTAAGAACTTCTTTGTCACCCGGGCACCCTTATCATGCCTTGGCCCATCTGTTCAACACGTACTCACCTTCGAAGTAGGTATCGAAAGCCGTTCTCTAGGACTCTTGGCTATCTAGGGGCATGGAATATACCCCACGACGACTCCAGAGATACATCAACTGGATTCCTCGCCAACCACTTACAAAATGTCTACTCTCGCTATGCCCGCCCCTCATCAACATACCGGTTTTCATCGTGAGTTCGCGTGGCAGGAGACTCGCTCTGCTGAGCCTTTACACCAGTCAAGGAACAACATGGAGAAGATAGCACTACCCTCTATTCGACAGGTATATTGCACCGTCCTTCCTCGGCAGGATAGTGTACGCTAACAAGTACCCAGGCTTTCCCCGAGCTCCAATTACGAGTCCAGCATGATGGGGCTGCAAGAACACCATCATCTACCACTTCGCCTGTGGCAGGGCCAGCCGGTACCATGACACCGCCAGAATACGTACACTCCCCCAACTGCAGCAGCAAGAGGCGGAGGCTTTCTTTTGAGGATGATAGAGAGGGTGAGCGAGCAAGTCAAATCCCCCGGCTCTACACCAACCCAGGGGCACCAATGGTTATGCATCAGTCTCCTCCGTCCCGCTCGATGCCGCGGCCTGCACAAGCGTCCTGGCCTTCATCAAACAGGACGAGCCCGTATCTGCCGAGTGGGGCACTACCTTCGATGCAAACCCCGGCACCTATGGAGGTGCGGGAGCGAATTGAGTCACGCCCAACTCTCCCGAGCCTGCCCCGTATGGATTTTGAACGCAACCCGACTCCAATGCACCGGGGTCGCAGCCACTCTGGAGATGAATATATACACGAGTCCATGAGACCCCGAGTCAGCCACCCTAGTGGGCCCTCGATGGAGGCACCGGCTCCCGTATACAGGGAACCAAGTTATAGCTACGGCGGTTACCATCCGTCCAGAGTCCAGTCTTTGTCGGTTGGCTCCATACACCCTTTCGACCGGGCGCCATTCTCGGCGGTAGCGTACGGTCACCACTTCCAGGGCACATTTATGAGGATGGGCGACTACGGCATGGGGATGGGTGGAGATAACAAACAACGAAAACGCCGCGGGAATTTGCCCAAGGAAACAACGGACAAGCTGCGTGCCTGGTTTGTCGCACACCTGCACCACCCATACCCAACGGAGGACGAGAAACAAAACCTGATGCGCCAGACTGGTTTACAGATGAGTAAGTTTATCCGAGCTAGGTTTTAGACGGTCGAAGTTAATCTGGGTCCCGTTGACCAAATATCCAACTGGTTCATCAACGCACGTCGGCGTCAACTGCCCACGATGATCAACAACGCCCGTGCCGAATCAGATGCCATGTCTGGTCGAGGTGGTGATGGCAAAGTGCTACCATCGACTGAGCGAGCCGACTACGACCACAGCGCTAAGCGCAACAGCGTCCCACTAAGCGACGGCGAAGCTAGTAACTTTGACGATGTCGAGTTAGATGGCATGACCCGTCGACGGGGGTCGAGCCATTTCAAGCGTGGCAGCATTTGATCGCCTCACTTTTTTTCTGCCGTGTACCGGCATGTATTACTACTACACAACACTTTATATTCTTTAGACGTCGACAACGAGAAATCACTCGCACATGTCGACCTGATGCCAGCAACGAACCGACGACTGTTATGTCTGGCTATATTCAGCTATGTTTTTTTTATCTTTTGCAACGGATCGACCATGTATACGCAACCATCAAATGGGGTAGGCTAAAATAAGGAAGGACATTTACATCATACGGCAGGGACAGGGCGTAGAAGGGCGTCACTGCTCACAGCGAAGGACCGGGGAGGTATATTCTTTTAGAGAGGAACAAAATGGCAACCAGCGGGCGAATTCCCAGCGACTAAGCGAAGCCAAAACTTATTCGATAGTATTATTATACCCATAACGATTCAATTGAGTGGACTCGAAGTCATTCCCAATCTTCCGATTATCTGCTGCATCTTCGTATCGTTGTGTTTGACCTCTGTCATCGATTTCCAGTAAGAATCAGCTGGAAATATGCCTCTCTACTCTACCTTCACGAACACCTGCATTAAAAGCAATACCTGATGGCTGACTGGCTTGTGCCCGAAGGCGTCACCAAGTTTGCTGTTCACGTTGAGGATCATGTGGTGTGTCTTAGGTAGCAGGCTGAAGGATGGGCCACTCCAATGAACTCCATGGTCTCGTAGCTGGGGTGTCATTTTCCGTGACGGATCGAGCGCTACTGCAGCTGTCGCAATAAGATTTGCGAGATTGGGTTTCTCCCATACATATTTGACCTGCCTTGGAACCATCAGGCCCAATGGAGAAATCAGGGAGAGACAGTCAGGTCAGGGCAAGACAGGCAGCAGATTACTCGCAGGGACATAGCACCAGGGCAAGCTCTCACTTGTGATCCATCACGCAGACATGTACCGGTAGATAGGACAGGCTAGGCACGTCTGCAAGCACGAGTCTACAATAGATGATTGTTGTTGAAGACTTCTTGCAGGTAGAGACAGGTCGCCCATCTTGCCTCGACCAGCGAATGCAAGTGTAAGCAAGCTTATTATTGCCAGAGTGGCATTCACATCAAGTTTTAAGACCCTGTCCAGCCGCATCCAATAGCAATCCGAATCCGGCCTTCAGCCCAGTCCGAGGGACGCACTCCCCGTCCGTTCTTTTCGGACAAAGTGGTTTGTACTAGTACCATCTTACTTTTAAACTTCCAAGGGTCTCACTTAGCTACTCGACGAGAGAGCTCTAAAGGGCGACGGCAACCCAAGTTGGGGTGTATCAGGTGTCGGTTGGAACGGTGACGGCAGGGGGATGGACCTCCCAAATGAGCCGGTTCTGGCGTTCTGCTTGGTCGTTCGTGGCTTGTCTTAACCTTTCGGCCAGCCCAAACTCTCCTGTTGCCTCTCCTGCAGGTTCATCACCGGGTCTCACACGCCTCTTGGGGCTGATCTAATGCACCACCGTTGCAGCGGCGTTAACGCTGGAGAGGGAGGCTGGGAAAATGGTGGTGGATGATGGGTGGTCGTAATATCACATCCACGCAAATCCTCACTCGCTCACTCACTTATTTGCCTACTTACATAATGCTTTGTATGTACTTGACTGGTACTAAAATTTAGGCATGACGACACATAATTTATTATAGCCCACACAGACGTCCGCTCGAGAAGCTTCAGGGGAGAGAGATTCCATCAGCTGATTCTAGACAGTGGACTAGGACGGGGAGCGTGTGTCTGTGTGTACACATCCCGTCAAGCCAAAAAGGAGGCGAGACCATCAGGTACAGAATGAAGTGGTGTCACTACCTAGAAATACCGACGCAGCTCTGCCTCACCTTACTACTTACTAGCTGCTAGAAGAACGAGGAAGGAAACATACGAGGGCCCCTCTCCCCTTGTTGTTGTTGTTGTTGTTGTTGTTGAGGAAGAGGAGCACTGGCGTTCACTGTTTACATGTGAGTATGAGAGAGATTGTTATTGTCGGACGGAAAAGATGCTGATTGAATTTATGCCCGACGTGGCTTACAGAACTAGATACCTGGCAGTCCTCACCCTTTTGGGAGTTCGAATGTGATGCGTATGTAGATGTGCAAGTATAATACCCTCTGTCCCCTTCCCCCCTTCTCCGGGCGTACGGGAGAGTCCCACAGCAAGGTGACGTTGAACGACGTACTCAAAGCAGCTGTCAATGGAATTGTGGTGATAGATGGATGTCTTGGTTGACAGATGTGTCACATACTCACTCAACTCAACCTTACTTTCACCCGCTCACGGCCTAAACATGACGGCGATAGGGTGGTCATGCTAAACCAGTCCAAGAGGGGGGGGCGTGTTCTTACTAATTTGGCTTCGTCCGTGTTGTCCGCTCACTGAACCATCATCTGGTCCATCCATCTTCAGCACATCATCAGCAAGCCCCTCGCCCGGGGAAGCATACGGCTCGGCCTCCTGGCGGAGCCGCATTCGAAAGTATAATGTGGGGGGGGGGCGAGAACTTCTAACTCCCCACCCGCCTCCTGGCCACGGTCCAGCATGGAGAGCTGCACTTCTCTAAGTGGTATGCATTTGGGTTTGTCCGTCAGCGCTGCGGCTGCGGCGGCTGCTGCTGCGGCGGCTGCTGCTGCTTTGATCGGCGTAACGGGGGCTAGCTATTCTACCTGCCCTCTTAAACCCACGACTATCTGGTTCTGGCTGTGAAACCTTGTGCAACTGCTCGGAGCATACCCTGAACTTTGCACCCTCTGTGAGTTCAGGCCAACAGGTTCGCGGGTTCTCCCAACGTTGATCGGCTTTGGGACGGCACTGTCAAGAAAGCCAGCCTGGTGATTTGCAATGCATGGTGGCCCCCTGCTTGAACATTAGTACACACACTCCCAAGTAACGAATCGGGGTCACGATGGGGGCTGACTTCTTACATATGCATGTAGGTGATCCGACCCAATCTCTCTGCTCCAGGGGGGGTACCACTCTTGGTGGCAGCAGCTTGGAGTCGCAGAAGACAGACGGCACTACCAGAACCCCTGATCAAGAACTCATCTGTACATAGCGCGGGTATCTTTACTTTCTTTGATGGATATAGCGCTGGTACGACGTAGGGGTAGCAATGCCGCTGCGCTTTGGTTGTGATGTGCGTAGATAGCGCGCAAAGCTCTCACTAGCTAACTGGGCAATAAACGCCTCGTTTGAGCAACAGGCATGAACCCTGAGGTTGGGGGTCAGCTTTCTACCTCTCTACCAGGGGCATCGATCCGGAAAGGGGATAGGAAGCCAGCCGGTCCCCTGAAGTACGACACTGGTCAATGGCACACGTCGTCGAAAGAAATCAAACTTGACAAGACAGAGGACCCGTCAAAAGATCTTTCCCCCACCAGAAATCATACAGAAAAGAGAAAAGCCCCCGATCCATCCCCGGCAGTGACTAGGGCTAAACACGATCGCGCATGTCCCTGTCGACGTTCCCTTTCCTCCTGAGTGAAACACGATGAGGTGAAGAATGAAGGAAGATTTGAGTAGATCTCACCGTAGAGTCTAGACTCTGGGTATAGACAGCCCCATCGACCGACTTTCTTCGGCCGTGACCCCCCCTCATGCGTCTTGAAACGGATATGTGCTAGCTATGGCGGGATTGCGCAGCTTACAGCCACACCTAGGTGCAGCAGGACCCCATGTCGGCGTTGCAACATCAACCCAGTCTATTTTTCTTCTTCCTGCAGCAGCAGCTGCCGCCCCCCAACGTGACTATAACGGTTGAGTATGTGTATGTACTCTGATTTGTGATAGGAATGAATGGATACACTTCAAAATGCCAGGCCCTGGCTCGGGACGGAGAGGCAGGGTTCGGATGTGGAGAGCGTAGTGTGGGATACTGTACGGAGTACATACCTCATGTAGATGTTTTTTTCCTCTACTTCTCCATTGTTCAGTCCAGGATGGTGCCTGTATGAGCTTGACTGGCATCAGCATTGGCCCAAATACGGATCTGTATGTAATTGATAGCAGTTTCTCTCTTAGTAATAGGTTACCTCGGCTGCTCGGATGATGGCCTTCGGTGTCATGGTGTCATGCCTTTTCACTCTACCTAGCCCTTCCCGTCGACAGTGGCAGATGCTGGTGTACTGTAGGCGTTTACATAATTGTATATACTATTATGGATGCAGTTTGCTGGCAGCTAACAGTAGTGTATCGGCGGTATCCTCGGTGACGTCAACCCCTGCTCACCCTAGGGCCGCGGTCTAGAAGGAGGCGAATCACCAACCCCGGCCGTTGGATCCATTCCATTCGAAGTCCAAGTCCCGGTCGGACTGGCAGCCTGCCGAGCATGGAGGTCTGTGTTTTCGGCATAGTCGTGGATTTGGGAGGAAAAGACGGAAGGGAAGGGGTGGTCGACATGGAGAGAGCAAACACAGCCCTGCTCGTTCGTTCGGGACTGATTCCCCGTCTGGCAGTCTGGGTCGTGTCAAGTGTCGGGGATGGACCCCGGCGAAGCAACGGACAACCTTGTCATGAATACAGTAGCATCGATTAAAATTCTCCGAGAATGACAGGTAAGAGAGATCGCGCACTTTTTCGTATTTCTTCTTTAATTGGCCTACACCTACACCCCCGTCGTACACTACCCATACCTTCTTAAGTACTGACTTGACCTAGTCGTCCAGCGTCTGCTTCACGCACTCCACTCAGTCCACTTGCACTGGGCTGGTCCGACTTTGGGCGGTCATTGGTCGATGTAGCGTGGGATGCAATTTGTACGCAACGTACTACCGTATAGCGCATGCGTCACCAACGGTGTGCCGGCAGGACATGAACAATTGGCAAGGGGTCGAGTCAATGATCGACATCCGTGAAAATCGTGCGGACCGTTGGATGCCACCCACTAATTCAATCAATTTTATGCGTACATACAGTATCATCTGATGGAGTGAAGGAAGAAAAGTGACAGCGAGGCCAACCACCAAACCACCAACCAACTGCTCCCCATATCACTTGCGCACTGAAACCCACTAAACGTAGGTACGCCGAGAGAGAGCCCTTCGACGCTTACTGTGCTGTATCCAAGTTCCAGCCGGCTTTGCAGTAGTATCTTCAAGTTGGTCTACGGTCATTCGAAACGGCAGTAGCAATATCAAGCGTACACGGGCCAGCGGGAAGGCCAAGAGAGCAAGCAAACGCGGCAGTCTGCGTCGCTTGAGTCTCTGCACATGATACATACCTTATCGTGATATGCACCTCGCTATCGGTTCGCATCGGTCCAATATCATATACCTAGGTATATATCTTGATAGGAATATGTGTAGCCCTTTGACTACTGTCGATTGTATGAAGCAACCTTGGGAATGAGGTGAGATCAAGCCGTCATCGATATCTTATCAGATTATCAGATGCTCGGCCTTCGGGCCAAAATCAGGCCGTCTTAGCATTTCAATCTGTCCGAGCCTATTAGGTAAGCAGCCCAAGCCGTTCAGGAGCTAGCTGTTGCCTAACAGAGTAAGCAAGTAGATGAGGTTGACAATGGCAACGACAGCAATTGAGACATATTCATGTGAATTTGAAGCTGACTATTCTCGATCTATTTTCTTCGCCCTCCCATGCGCTCGTCGGTCTCCAGGGTTGAGTATATCTTGCGGTCAAGCAACGTGCCGAGCCTTGCTTAGCAATGCCTCCACCAATCGTAGTTGGTGATGACACCCCTAATTCTAATGAGCAAACAACGGAGGCTCTGGCCTGTGTCACTTGCCGTTCCCGCAAGCTCAAGTGCAACCGAGTAAAGCCGGCCTGCTCTCGCTGTGTGCGGGTGAAAGGGGAATGTGTCTATCCCGAATCGAGGAGGAAGCCTGCCTTTAAGCGCCGAAATGTGAAGGAGCTAGAGGCTCGTTTGGGTAGGTAGAATGACCCACGGAGCCCGAAACCCCCTGAATCAGGGTGTGTGTTGCTCAAGCCCATCTGACAATATATACCATATATACAGCCCAGGTGGAGATTCTCCTCAAGGATGTTGGAAGTGAAAAGACGTCGACCTCAGAGAGAAGAGAAGCTCGACGAAACCAACGTTGAGTTCGACTTCCCTGAAGCATCACAGCCACAGTCCGACGATGTCTTCTTTCAGGGTATGGACTATAATGCCCCCACTGCTTCTACATCAGGAGATGCAGCCAATATGTACTCTTTCAACTTCTCTACGGATCCCTCTGGCGGATTCGGCACTACTAGCGACTTCTTCGGTGGTGAACTGCTCGGCCTAGGCATTTCTGAGCCAACTCCCCCGTTCGAGGTCATGGAAGAGCTGTGAGTGACACTCCATGTTTGGCACCAAGGTGACTGCGTCCAACTCATCCGTCCGTAGGCACCAGACCTTCTTTCAGCGTCAGTCTGAGACCATACCCATTCTCAATCAAGAGCGGTACTTGCAAGAGTTCTACTCGCCACCTCATATGAAGCCACCCATGTGTTTGCAGTACGCCATCTGGGCCATCGCCGCCATCGAGAATGAGAAGTACTCTGCTTCGCGCGAGGTCTTTTACCAACGTGCAAGACAGTATGCCGAGGCAGATGAGATGAAGGTCAGTCATATCAACCATCTCAATGCTAAGTGCTTTATACTGAATATCATATTAGGGGCAAGGCGAGCATTTCCTCACAGTGAGACATGCTCAGGCATGGGCTTGCATTACAGTTTGTGAGGCAAAGACGATGATGTTCACGAGAGCAGCCATGAGCATTGCTCGTGCAGTGCGACTTGCTGAGATGATGGGACTGCAGCGGCTTGACTGTGCGCCTGGCGAAATGCCACCAGCAAGTGAGTGTTGCCACGTACAAGCCCATCCTTCTCAAGCACCATGGGGTACAGCATTTGGATGGATTGCACAAGAACCCAAAAACTTCCCAGCCTCGAAGATTACTGTAACTGATCATGGATAACCAATCTGCTCGTAACAGTCCTTCCACCAAGGGATTGGTTAGACCTGGAAGAGAGAAGACGCACCTTCTGGGGAATCTTCTGTCTTGATAGCCACTGCAGTATATCGACCGGATGGCCTACCTTCATAGACCCGAACGAAGTAAGCTCCGCAGACTGATGTTGCTGTCTTCGAGACTAACGCAGAATATACAGGTAACTACCCATCTTCCATGTTCCGAAGCAGCGTTCCGTAACAGGGAGGAGGTGAAATCCTGCACACTCAACGAAGCTCTCAAGGGGTACCCGTACAGTAGCTTCGCTAGTTCGGTGGTCATTTGCCACTTCTTCAACGAGATCCTGAAGCACGTCCACCGGCCGAGGCTGGACGACTTCCCGGAAAACTACGAATTCGGAAGGTACTGGACAAGGCATCGCGAGCTTGACAGCACGCTTTCAAGCGCGTTCATGTTTCTCCCTGAGGGGTTCCGGCTTCCCGACAACTTCCATGATCGTACAGCCGTCCACACAAACCTCAATCTTCATGCATCCATCATCTGCTTGCATCACGCGGCCATCGATAAGATTGATAAACACAAGCTGCCAAATCACCTCAAGAAGGCCAGTCAGACACGACTACTCACGGCAGCCCAAGAGATTGTTAACATTATGAAGACGATCAACGCTACCAAATCGCACCCGGTAGGTGTACCCGCTAGCTGAGTCCAGATAGTCTCCCTTAGCTTTAGTCGCTAACGTCGAACCAGAAAACACCCCTTGCCGCTCTGTCTTTGTATTCTGCAGCATCCGTATACATATATCACTGCAAAGAGACCGGGGCGTCCGGAACTATCGACAACCTCGATTATATCGTCTCGACTATGTCCGAACTGTCTCAGGATCATTTCATCACCCGTGCGTTCCTTAAGCAGGTGATAGCAGATATCGAATACAACGACCTTAAGAGCCATGTGAATATGCCAAAGGTAGATTACTTGCCATCCCATTTTGCAAACGGAAATTGCAACATCCCCTTGCTGGTTCGTTCTTCAATCTCCCGACACCATGAGACGCCGCCGGTGCCTGGACAATTACCGCCCAGAAAGCCTTCTGCGGAGATGAACGGCAATGCCGGCCTAGCGGGCGATTGCGGTGTTGCTTGTCTCAGTGGAGGTGTCAGGGACACCGTACGCGAGACTGTCCGGTCAAGCCCGGGCGACCACGCGAGCAACAAGCGTAAACGCCAAGCTGTCGACAGATCACCGGCTGAGGGCACATCGGACTTGGACGACGGCAGCCCTCTCTGGGCCCAGGGCGGGTCGTTCGGATACTCCGACTCCTTCTCGTCGGACTCGACGCCGCCTGACTCTAATCTGAGCAGTGTTGCTACTGACAGCTGCCGACCTCAGCACCTTAATCTCGAAACCCCTAGCATACGGGGCAACGGCCCAAACTCATGTGCCCAGTCATTTTTTCCGATGCCGTCACTTCCGCACCGGACGAATACGCCAACTGTGGCAGGCTCTGCGCACACAGCACCCCCTCCTCCGGAACGAACAGTGGCGGCATAACCCTGGGCCCTACGGTCATCGGGAGCCGCCGGATGCCGAATACACTCAGCTCGGCCGGACCTGAACACGGGTCGACTCTGGCAGGGGGCATGCCAACGTGGGAGATGGCAGGTCATTGCATGTACTCGCAGTTACAGACCGGGATGACCCCTAGCGGCACGACGACGGATATGGACTCGTGGAACTTCTTGGGGATGACGGACCAAATCGACTGGGGCTCGGGGACTGGCGCGAAGGCCACAGACTAGATATAAGAGGGGTGCCCGGCTTCACTGTGATTTATATATACATGAGCGTGGCGTTTCAGAGGGGAAAAGCATGGTGGGAAGTCGACGAAGAGAAGCCGGTCACTCTCAAGAAGGGAACCTTGGTTCATGACTTGTGTTATATACGTAGACCGCTCATGGATGGCCGGGTCAGGAGTTCGTCGGGTTAAGTGATGCTTGCCTACCTCTCGTCTCTTCGGGGCAAGGAGATATAACGCTTCTCAGCTGCAACGATACATAGAATGGAGGAGCATCAGCTCTATCATGTTACATCCATCCCATCCAGTTTGTGGCAAATCCGTCCAATAACGCGGCGGTCCATGCGGTTCCGGTAGAACCACCCTCACAGGAGCCATCTACTAGCAGGATGGGGAAGATAGCAGCAAGTACACATGGCTGACGAACCCTGTCTCTCTCGTATTACGCCATCATTTCATTCACCATTACAGACCGTCCAAGCCATTCACCGTCCTGAACAATCAACATACACAGGATACGTAAGCAGATAAGAGCAATTGCGCACGAATGATGCGATCTCCATTATGTATTACGAATTAATCGTGATTAAACGAGCCCGCGTAAGGAGTGTGTGCTGGAGTTCCAGCACTTCGTTGCGTAGTATAGCGTCAGGTTCCAGATGATGGATGAATCCAACCTCAAAGACACGAGTAATCACGCTTTTCGAACTCCCAAAGGCAACGATGACAGAGAGATGCCACAGTTCGGTGCTTCTGGGCAGCCCCCAAGCTGTCGAACGATGGTCAGATGCCGCCACAGCCTGCGCCCTGCATAATTCGCTGTGCAATGCCAAACCGAACCAGTATCACGGTTACAATTTGCTGTCGCATTTGCCCGTAGTGACATATCGACCTGGTTCCGTAGACTCAAGATAAAAACCGTCCGAGTCCCGGCGGTTGGCCTTGCCCATGATGAATAGCAAGGTCCCAGTGTGTCGCAGTGCCCGTTGAGAGAGCAGCAATTCCAATGCAAACTCCACCAGGTATGCAGTCGGATGGCGCAAATATCGCGCCCCATAAGGACAATACCAGTATTACACAGCTCTCCGTAATTATGAGTTACGCGTAAAAAGCAAACTTTTAATTTGACTTGCCGGATTTCGCATCTGCCGAGCCTTCGTGTGCCTCGATGAGGTCTTCCATCATAAGCCGCTCGCTGAAACTTTTCGGCGTGCCGCTGAGTTGTCCACGAATCGGTCGATAGCTAGATGACTCGTCTAGGCCGCTGCGCCCGTCGACACTCCCAACAAAGGAGTGCATGTTCCCCAGCTCCGACGCCCTGCGAATCACTTCGCTGTCTTTGACGCTAGACATGCTGAACGGGCGCCCTCTAAAAGAACCTATCGAGGCTGCCGAGGTTCGAGATGGCGTTGAAGCTTGCGGCGTGGGGATGGAGCTTGGTTTCCTGTATGGAAACTGCAGGAGACGTTGCGAACAGACTGACTGGCGATTTGTCAGTCCCAGGTTCTTCCACTGAATGCTCTTCCTGTCCATTGACTTCCTCCTCCTCCTCCTCCTCCTCCTCCTCGTCGATGTACTTCTCCGGCTCCTTCACATTCCCGTTCCGTTTCGAGCTTGACGTCGGTTCAGTCTCGTCGGAGTCCCAGTCAAACATCTCTTCTTCCTCCGCTTGACCATCGCCATTTCTGTGTAATACTAGTGGCTCACTTGCCGCACTATCCTTCAATGTTATGGTTGGGTTTGGTGTCCTCGAGACAGTCTCTGAAAGTGGAGATGACTCAAGTGGAGAGAACTTCTTCCTCCCCTTAAATGAGCTCAATGCAGGCATCGCGAGTAAATCGTCGTCTTCTTCTTCGTCGGCCTCCTCTTGCTCTACGCTCTTCTCCTGGGTTCCGTCACCCTTATCCCCTAACCTGGACGAATGCGATGTATAAGGTTGGTCCGCATGTCCGCCGGTTCCCACAGAGGTGGTGGCCTTATATTGCGACTTTGCGGGTCTTGGCTTTAGACCCCCCATGACCAGCATATCATCGTCATCGTCTGCATCCTGCGGATCACCAACCACGGCCCATTGAGAAGTGTCTTCGTTCGACGTCCTCGCCAAAGCCTTCAGCCGATCCGTGCTGGAGACTTTCTTAGGCAAACTCGGAGGTGAGCTACCTAGAAGACTAACGCTATCTTCATCTTCCTCAACAATGGTGCCCGAATTATGCGCCTCATTGCCGAGTTCCGGATTGCTCAGAGGCGACGGCAAGTGCTCCACGAAACGAGGTGACGTGGGCGGCGACATTGTGGGCAGAACCTCACCCCCTTCAACCTCAAACCGCACACGTCGAGGGCTTTGCGTCTTGGTGGTAGACGAGCTTGAGGAGCGGCGGAGGGCGCTCCTGCGGTTTCTCACGGAACTATCGTCAGATGTGTTCGAAGAAACAGTGTCCTGGGTAGGGCGCCGAGTTGGTGCAGGTCGAGTGTCAATCACTGCAGCCAATGTGGGAGGCGAATTCTGCTCGGCTTTGGTGGGCGATGGCGTCGCCGACTCCTGAGGTTGGGGGCTGTGCGACAGCACAGGCGGTGACGTGGGTGGTGACAGAGTGTCTCGGCTGTTTGTGTTCTCAGCACCCAGCAGAGTCAAATAGCTGGGCGTGAAGAGCCCATGGAACTCGCGTTCCCGTGCATGAGGGCTTCTAGGACTCTCATCGGGAGCCGGGGTGCCAGACGTATGCGGTAGAATTGGTGGCGGCGAGCCTTTGTTGCGTTTCGAACGATCGGCGGTGGCCGCGGTCTTGGAGTCGTGAATGCGGCAAGTGGTATTGTTTTTGATGGGATTGGCCTGGTCAAAGGCAGGGCTAATGGCCGGGTAGTTGTGAAGGGAGTCTCTTATGGCATGCTCGACCTGGACCGAGACATGGTCTGTCGCATTCTCCAACAGGGTGCGGGAGTACCTTTGGAATTCGGTGGCCATTTCCTGGCGATGATCCTGGACCTTTTGCTCGAGGTCGCCGAGCTTTTGGAGAAGGTCAGAGGCGAGGGTGGTGGCATCGTCCATTGTCAATCCTTCTCTTTTTGTCCTGGGATTCTCTGGGTTGTTGGTTATATGTACGGCCAGTCCTTATTACGGGCGACCTTTGCTAGGTGGCGCACACACGCACACACACACTCACAGCAACAACAGGAGCTAGTGGGGGTTTGCCTTTACCCTATAAAAGTCGAAAACAGACGGCAGTGGACAAAGGAGCCAAAAACCCATCCAGCATCACGGCGAATAACGTTGGGGCAGTTTCTGATGCATGCACAACACACACTCACGCACACACGACTTTGACGTCTAGACCTCGCGCAAAAGAATTGGAGAAAATGTGGGTGTGGATAGGATTGATTAGGTTGTGGTTGTCCGTGGTGGTTGTGTGGTGTGTGGCCTGTTGTGCCATGCGGGATCGGAGCGGGGAGGCCTGGGTCTTGGTGGTACCAGGTGACAAGGTAATCAGACGCAGAGAAAAACAGGTGCGGCGTATGATCACGATGGGCGATGCCGCGATGGCCTTGGCTTAGTTTGCTGGGCTGCTGGGCTGCCGGGCCCTTGCTAGGATGTACCCTTGCGGCTATCGCTCTCGAGTGGCTCGACCAGGCGTCTGGTGAAGGCGCCTATGTCGTACAGTAGCATTGGGGCCAGGATGCCGACCGGGATCATCGAAGCTTGTGCGGCCTTCCAGAACCCAATCTCCTACTCCGGACAGCCTCTAGAACTACAGTGTTGAAAAGTGGTGTGGTAAGAAATAAACGAGACAGAAATATTCGATTGCTTGCTGATCTCTGCCCAGCCTGCCAGCCTGCCAGCTCGGCCCTGCCCAGGTGGATGTCTCGGGTACTTTGGTGGCAAAAGGCAAATGGTGGTGTGCTCAGATTAGGTACCCAGAGTGGATCAAGATAAGTCGGATATATTGATCCATCTTGCTTGCCGTACATCCACCCGTTCGGTACGGAGATAGACGAATGATGAAATGAGGTTGGTCTACAGATGAGGTCAGCCCGTGGTGTCAACTACATACATACGTACCTCAGCCTATACGACGACGCATCATGCATTGCTGATCAGGGGCCGAGGAAGACGGGTTGCATCCATTCGATATCACGCCGGGTCTCCAACTAGAGCCAGGCGGTCCTTGGCTGACCAAATGGATAGTAAACACCAAACACATACTCAGGTGCCCCATGGTTCATCATCACCCAGTATTTACGTCAATAATCAGAAAGTAGCGACAACTCTATCGACATTCGACCGCTACCCTAGATAGTAGTCCAGCCACTAGATGCACGCGTGTGTGGACATGTCTAACATGTCCAACATGTCAAACCAACGTGATCTTAACAATTGCTGACGCATGGGCGTGACATCTTTCTTTACAACAAGTCGTCACCAACGTCGTGGCCGCGCTCCAGCTCCCTCTCTCTCGTATCGAGTGTTATACATTAGATGACCGGGTGTTTCCTACTAGATAGACACATGTATGTACCACTATGCATTCCTCATGAACTGTCAAGGATGTCTCCCCTAACCCTGCATACACCCCCCTTTTGGGGCGGCGTAATCGCCCAACGTCTACTAGTTCATTGCACATAGATCCGGCAGCTTATCTTGGAAAGATATCTGTACTGATAAAGCCTGCGCAGGCATCTTCCATCTACCCAGTAACACAAATTCAAGCTAGGACGCGCTAGAGTGGGCGCACAAAGGGGCAACTGGTCGCATTGCCCTGATGAATTCTTATCAGCTATCACTTTGACTTATCACTTCAATACTATATCTATCTCCTAATGCAGACCTCCGCGAAGTCGCCCAGGAAGCAAACCCTCTTTCCGTCTTGTTACATATCAGAGTTGTTTCTTGCCCCTTCTCTCACAACTTGGGGGTGCCCTTGAGGTCAGCACCTCCCTGCTTATGACGTTTTTGACTTGTTTCGTAATGGTTGTGCTGCGTAGAGATATGAGTTGGTGCGTGCCCCGTATGCCATCTTATAAGCCATCTCCAACCTCTCAATTAGACTCACTTTCAATGTTGAGAAAGAACACCGTCGAGCTTACTCCGTATATGGTAAACCATTTGCCAGGCAGTAGTTTCAGATTAAAAAGTGGCTCTATTACATGTTATTTATATGGATAGAACTACGTATTATCTTGACACCTTGTTCTGCCCCTTTTCATAGGCGCAAAAAGTGCCACGACTATATCAGTAGACTGCTTGCCCAAGCGCTTAGCCCAAAGCGCAATAGGCTCGCTGGAACACGTCGAATATTATATACTTGACAACAGGAACATCATAGAACCTGGTTTCTTAAAAGGCAAAGACCTGGTCGGAGAGCTTGCTAACAGGGCGAGCCTTTTCAAAGCCGAGACTCTGGCTTGCCTTCTTCAAGCCGCTAACCATGGGCGGAGGACCGCAAATCAGCAGCTTGACATCCGGAGCAGACTTAGGCAGCCATTTCTGTAGTACGTCAGTATTTCATCTGTGCAAGCTTACGGCACTCATTCACTCACCTCAAGCATTTCAGCGGTAACGAAACCGACACCACCAGTCCAATCCGCAGGGGGCTTGTCCAGCACGTAGTGAACTCTGAAGCCGCTGTCCTCTTTGACTAGCAAGTCTAAGTCCTCCTTCAGGAGAATATCAGATTCCGTGACGTTCGCGTAGATCAAGTCGACTTGAGTCTTATCGCCAGCGGGTCGGCCTCGGATAATAGCTCGAATGACCTGAAGCATCGGAGTGATGCCGGTACCTCCAGCGACCATGCCAAAGTGGCGGACCATGTTGGGAGTGTACACAAAGGCACCCTTGGGACCCCTCATGCGGATCGTCTGGCCAACAGCAAGCGAAGCCATGTACTTGGAGATGTTTCCGGTCGGGTAGGACTTGATCAAAAAGTCGACATGGCCAGGTGTTTCGTCGCCCGAGATGGGAGTGTAGGAACGGACAATCTCCTTGCTGCTGCCATCTTCCTGAGCAATGTGGGCTCCGATCGAGATGTGCTGGCCGATGGGCAGGCCGATGATCGAGTTGGGGGCGGGGAGTTTGAATCGGTAGCTGTTCTCAGTTAGAATCACCCGACAGTTTGCGAAGCGGTAGTACTGACATGGCGACGTTGTGGGATACGATCGTCTTTTCCTTCAGCTCGAATTCCTGGAAGACATCGGGCTTGAGGACCTTCTTTAGGCTGCGCCACAGTTAGCCAAGTTCGGGAGGTTGAGGTAGTGGCAGGAGCACATACGCTGGTCGATGAATTTCCATGCGCCCAGGGCAAGGGCCAGAAGAACAGCATACGGCACCCATTCTCTTTTGACAATGAAGGTACCGAACACGAGCAAACCTGCGGGGATGTAGATGCCATCGATGTTGCGGCGCGAGACCAACGATTCGTTGCTCATCTTGAAAAATCGGTGCCAATTGGGCGTGAGAGTTTTTCAAAGGAGGTAAAAAGGACACAAGACCCCGAATGCAAGTCGGGACGAACTTGCGCAGTATATCGCACCAACAAGACTCACGACCCTGGATTCTAGGAGGATGGAGTACAATGGGACGGCCACGATGGAATTCCTCCACTCTCAATGTCAGGAAAAAAGGCCGAAATCCAATCTGTTGAGCCCAAGCAAAAGCAGCAAAGCTCCGATGTGGGGACCCGAGTGGACACCACTGGCCAGCCTGACAGCCACACCTGCCGTGCGGTGGGATGGAAGCTTTCTCGTGGCGGCCAAACCTATTGCCGAGACAGCAGAACCAAGGGCATTCACCAATGGGATAACATGTCAGATTAGAGTTTAGCATGGTTGAGGCCCTAACCCATCAATTAATTGACTGTAACAAGGTGATAGGGGCCTTTTGCTTTCTGGGCACACCCTGTTTGCCGGCTCTGGCCATTTATTCCCTAGAAGCTAGTAGGAGATCCGAAGTTGGGGGACTAGTCACTAGGTAGGGGTACGTGAACCCATAACAGGTCATCCCAACCGCTGGCTCACTAGGCCAGGCCCAACCCATCTCCAGCTCCCTAGACGAACTCTGGAGGAGGTTGCTAATGTGACACGGGAGTCTATCTGACAGCTACCTCTGCCGCTCTTTGTTCAAAACATATCCAGCTTTCGGATTTACCACGGGCCATTCATATCCCAGGGACCCCACCCCCACTACCTGCCAAGACATATTCAGAGCTTGAGAGCGTGGAGTGGTCGGCCTGCGATATGGGCACCGTACTGGCACAAGATGCCCCCTTCCCACTCACCGAGGTCGACAAGTGGGTCCTCTCCTTGACCGATGAGGAATACACATATCATGACTGGGATGACATGAAGAAGATCGTTGGTAAATGACCCAGAATTCGCTCAAGTCTTGTTCATTGCTGAGTGTCTGTGTGCAGGCGAAAACAACTTGTCTGTATTGAAGCGGAAACCTTCCGATCTAAGGAGGTATATGACCTGGACGCAAGAAACTAAAGCTCGCTACGGTTCCACGACCATTTATCTCCTAGAGAACCGACTACCGAAGGTGTGGGGTTCGCCTCCGTTCGCCTATGCGTCTCAAGTTCCCTTCCACAATCCCTCCGACTATCGAGTTCTGCTCAATGACTGGCCTTACGGTCTGACCAACGACATCAAACACCTTGTAGTCTGGTCCAGGACTCAAATCACCACCGATCCCGAGACGGGAGACATGACACCCGAAAGCCGTGACACGGTTGACAACTTCGTGAAGAGGTACTTTGTAGATCGACTTGGGCCGGGTGGTGAGAGCCGGGTGCTTTGGTTTAAGAATTGGGTTGCGCTCCAGAGTGTCAGAGCATTGGAACACATCCATGTCATGGTCAAGGATGTCGACATGGAGATTTTGGAGGAATGGACCAAAGAACCGAGTTGTCATGGACCGACAGCGAGTGACGTAGGAGAACCCAAGCAGAATTAGGCGGCACGTCTTTGCTTCCTGTTGCCTATAGCTGGTGCTGCATCCGGCTGCTGCTGTTGCTGCATGCCAGACGCCATTCCCCGAGCAGCACCAAGGAGGCTGTAGCCCTTGACGGCACCATAGATAGGCACAGCCAACCATAGTAGCCAGCCCCAGTTGCCAAACAAAATGACCGACACCATGGCCCCCCACGTGACCCAGATGACATCAAACATGTACTCCGTAAGGCCAGGTGCGGATAGGTCCTCGCCGGCCGATCTCAGCGCCTTGGTGGCGGGATCAAACTTGGGGCGGCCGGTACGCTCCAGGACATACTCGCAGATGAAGCTGGGTATAGACAGTAGGACATAGGGGAGAAGAGCCCGTCGTCTGAAGAGGATGTTGCTCAGGACGAATAAGGAGTGAACGATGAGAGTCACCAAGTGCAAGTTCTTCAGGGCATCAGCGTTGGCCTTGGCAATGTGTTTCCGGGCCTTTTGTGCCATGACTGCGATCTCGACAGTGACGTGACTTTAGGACTTGGCACTGTCTGTGTCTGATGGGCCAAATTGATAATATGTGGCGTCAGAGGCCCCTGTAGTGGTTGGTTGAGAGAAGGATTCTCGATCAAGGTGAGAAGAACGTGTGATGGTATGTGGTGGTGACGACCTCAACCCCGACTGCAAGTATTAGGGAATGTTACAGGTGCCGGCCTCTTGTTCTCATACCAGACATCAGGAGGTCGAATTATCGATTCGAGAAAGCTCAACGTGGCTCAACGGGCTCAACTAGTAGCTGTGGGTTAGCACTGACTGAGAAATCCCCGTGGCGTAGAATCTGCAAGTGGGTCTCTTGCTAAGGTTAGGCTGGCTAGGCTGGTTAGGCGCTCTGTTGCCGTGCCACGGGCCTCTGGGCGACGGAGGGGCCTTTCCAAGACCTGCAAGGCCTGTGAAGCCGGCCTTTTGGGGCGCAACCCAGCCAATGAAAGAGCCGCTCCAGTGGCTAACCACAACATCACGAAGCTTGAGAAAGAAGTAGGTAACCAGAGAAAACGCTCTGTCATCATTCACCTTCAACAATCGTCATTCCACCACCACCACAATATCACGGGGAAGGCGGTCTGGGTGGTTTTTTGGAAGTGATTCGAGAAGCATAGGATTGATCGTTTCTTAGGCATCTCCTATTCTATCTGCATCAAATACCTTCCCCCCCTCTCCCCTTTCGCAATCTGTACCGGCAAAGGTACATGCGACATGTGTCGACCTCCGCGAGCTTAAACCGACTTGACTCCCGTTCCGTTCTCATGAGCCCAACCTCGCCGCGCCGCCTCTTCAAATTCACCGTCGGCTCGCCCTCGATCCAGATGCCCCTACGCGGCTGCCACGCCCACTTCACACACCTCACCACCCGAACCCATAACTCACAGTCACGCTGCATTCGAATCCGAGCCTTTCTACCGCACTCGGCTACGTACAATTAACTGCCCTGTTAATTCTTAATTATTTCAACCGCGACCTTCGACTCCATCGCTTTTTGACGTCTCGTTCAAGATCTGCTAAACAGTTCTGCGCCCGTTTTCTATGCTGCTGAGAGTTTAAGGACCTCTCTCTCCTTGACCCTGGTGACGGATTTGTTTTCATACAAACAACGAGGTTACTCTTGGCATTGCCGCATGGTTATTGAAAGGACGTACCCCATGGCCTTCAGCAGATAGTCCCAGCCTCGAGATTACGGGAAAGAGCTTCCGATTATGGCTCCTACAAGCACGGCCATTAGTGGCCAGCTCAGGCAGCTGGTCTATTACCACCTGGACAACTATTCCTACGACAATGCGTTGTTCTATGCCGAACGACTGACTGCCCACGATCCACGCTCGAGCGAATCCGTTTATCTGCTAGCCCTTAGCCATTTCCGTCTTGGTGATTACCGGACGGCGTGCGAATACAGCAAGGCTGTGGCTTATAGAGGTAGCCACCTCGGCTGTGCTTTCGTCTTTGCGCAGGCATGCCTGGTACTGGAACGCTACAAGGACGGCATCACCGCACTGGAAAAGTCCAGAGGACTATGGACACACAAGACAAGTTTCGGGAGGCACTCGGCCACAAGCCGTACCCCCACACCCGGATGCGGCCACCGTCTTCTGTCTTCTTGGGAAGCTCTATCGTCTATATGACGACAAAAAGAAAGCAATCATATGTTTTGAGGAGTCGTTGAAAGCGAATCCGTTCATCTGGGACGCTTTCACCGCACTCTGCGACATGGGGGGTAACGTAAGGACACCAAACATCTTCAAGTTGAACGACACGCTGCTTCAGGGTTTCGAAAACGACCGGCCTCCAGGTATCTTATCCGAACAGGGGGTGGTGGCTTTGTGAACCCTCTGGAACCAGCTACCAAGAAATCCTCTTTACGGACCGCGATATATGAGAATACGGACCCATTTGATGCGCATCGTGCGGCGAGCGGGAATGAAATGTTTCTGAGTAATAACATTTCCTCATTTGATACGGCAGAAAACGAGTTCATGGCGAAGATCAACGCTGCGCGCTCTAGGATGGCGTCCGGCTCTCTTCGTATACCCGATGGCCTTGAGACCCCACCCACGAATATTCAGGATTATCCGAATGTCCCGCGGTTGGGCTTGGCCCACGAACCTGCCCATGGCGCGCCAAAGAAAACCAGAAATGCCCAAGCCGCCGATCCCTTGGACATACCACCCAAGGTGAGCTACCGCCTAGGGACAAGAAGAAATGTGAGGCCCCAAGACAAAGCTCATGACGAGGTCCCTCCGGAATCACTTTCGGGTTCGTTGAGACCGCCAACAACGTCAGTACCTGGTTTCGAAAGGAAGAGAACAGTGTCTGGGCATCCTGTGCAGCCGAGACAGCAGTCGGAAGAACCAGGTGCGCCGCCAAGGCGGAGCACGAGAATCAACATGTTCCGCGGCGCGAACTCGAAGGCCAACTCCGGTGCTGCCACCGTTGGAGCAGCGGCAACGCGCGAACTGAAGAAGGCTAGGCCCCCCATCTCCAGAATCATGCGGCCAACAACATCTAGTGGCACAAGTGTCGGTCGAGCTGTGAGCGGGAATCGAAAGCCGATGGATGATAACGGCATGGACGTAGATCACGCCGAGGCGCCGAGGATCAAAGAACCACCGCCGCAAGCTCCCATGGTAAAGCCTGCGGAACCAGAATCAGTCAAGGTCGAGGAAACCTTGAAATATCTATTGGACTTGCTGAAGAAGTTCGGCGCTGGATATTTCTCCTGTCCCAGTTCCAATGCTCCGAGTCGATAGTCGCATTCAACTCGTTACCCAGAGTACACCAGGAAACGCCATGGGTATTGTCGCAGATGGGCCGCGCGTACTATGAGCAGGCAAACTACGGGGAAGCTGAGAAGCAGTATAGGAGACTGCGGATCTTAGCCCCTACACGGTTGGAGGATATGGAAGTATACTCGACCATCCTATGGTTTCTCAAACGGGAGACCGACCTTTGCTTTCTTGCCCACGACCTGGTCGATTCCGCCTGGCACTCACCCCAGGCGTGGTGTGCGCTCGGCAACGCCTGGTCACTAGCAAGAGATCACGAGCAAGCCTTACGATGCTTCAAGCGGGCAACTCAGTTGAACCCCTCGTTTGCCTATGCATTCACGCTACAGGGCCACGAACATGTTGCAAACGAAGAGTATGAGAAGGCACTTACGGCTTATCGCCAGGCCATTTCGGCTGATCGTCGACACTACAACGCCTACTATGGCATTGGCCGTGTATACGAGAAGCTTGGCAACTACGACAAAGCGTATACCCATTTCCACACTGCTTCGGTCATCAATCCCACCAACGCTGTCCTGATCTGCTGTATTGGAAATGTACTCGAAAGGCAACGCCAAACAGTCCAGGCTCTGCAATACTTCAGCAAGGCCACGGAATTGGCCCCCAACGCCGCGCAAACTCGGTACAAAAAGGCGCGCGCTCTTCTGGCCTTGAACCAGCTGGACGCGGCCCAGAGGGAATTGGAAATCTTGAAGCACCTTGCCCCCGATGAAGCCACGGTTCACTTCTTGCTGGGCAAATTGTACAAGTCATTGAATGACAAGAGCCAAGCCGTTCGACACTTCACAATTGCACTGAACCTAGATCCCAAGGTATGTTCAGAGTTCTCTGCCATGTCCTATTGATTCCCGCTAACCTCTATTCACAGGCGAGCCAGCAAATCAAGGAAGCCATTGAGAGCTTAGAGGAGGATAGTTATGAGGACTCGATGATGGCATGAATGCATACAAGAAAAAGAAGCCGTTGTTTTTAAGAGTGAAGACACAGCGACATAAATTGGTCGTGATGCATCCGCGAAGACGTGAGATTACGGAGAGTGAGTTTTAGTATATCAAGGGTATGACGCAACGAGTTAGGAGTACTTGGTTGCAGGGCATGCAATGGAGTATCACAGCATGGCACGGCGTTCAGGAGAAAAGAGAATCGAGGCGGCCTAGGCAGCCTGTTTTTGGTGTCTTTGTTTGAAGGGACCGTTACTGTTCCTGCTGCGAAAGCGGCAGTCGTTCGTTTTTGTGTATAGGTAGCCATCATGCATAGGGTTTCGACGAGTGTACTATAGGATAGATCGAGATCCCGAAGCCGTCTGTTTTCCCCCGAATAATTGACCGAGTTAAGGCGATTCCGCCAAATGGATCTCTAGTGCCATTTTCGAGGGTATACGGAGTAAGATCTACTATCTATGTTGTGCTGTCGGTGTGTCTGTGTCCTCTTAGCAGTAAAGTACACAAAATAAGGCTCAGCTCAGCTCAATTGCCTTGCTAGGCTGATAACCACTTCCGCACCACAGCTGAGATAAAGGAGCTGTTACAGGGCATGGGTAGGCAGCCTGTAAGGGAGGGGGGGGGACGGTCGTCGCAATCAAAGAGCACCTAAACCGAGAAGAATGAATGTGTGTTAAGCACATTTGATAGCTGATCAAAGCATCCAAATAATGGTAGGTGTGTTCAAGGCGAGAGCTGAAGGAAAGCACAGGCCTATTCCGCCGACGCGACAGGTCCAGTATGCACTACAAATATGAAAGCGGGTCCCAACTGATTTCCAATTGGGGGGGCTGCTAGTCAATCAAGCTCATGCAACAGCAAAGAAACGACACCAAAATCTGAGGACATCTCCGGACCTTGAAAGTGCCCGGAATTCATCGAGAAAATCAACCCAAGCGTTTCCGTATTGAATTAATTATTTAATTCCTTACCGCGACCAACGCAAGGCAACTGCCCCCAAATCAGCCAGATCCCCACCCCACTTTACTGATTGCAATCCAGCCCACGACAACATATAAGCCAACCCACCTGCCCACCCATCTCTTTTCACCTATTCTCTCTTTTCCGAATAGACTCCATTCCCGATCCATCAACATCCATCAAACAACCACCTTGACCATCGCGTCATCCAGCATTTTCATCCATCAACACCCTCACAAACACCACTAACCACTATCCAAGATGACTGGACGTAAGTGCATCTATTTCTTTTTCCCTATTCCACGTTGTCGGCGCGTCATGGCAGCGGCGATTCGTATGCGGTGTTGGCTCCCCCTCCATACACCGAAACGCGTCTCCACTATCGATTACACCACGCGCGCCTACATATGGGAGATCATCCTTCTATATCGTCTTCGTGTACTAATCCTCTTCTTTAATAGGCGGCAAGGGCGGCAAGGGCCTTGGAAAGGGCGGTGCCAAGCGTCACCGAAAGATTTTGCGTGACAACATCCAGGGTATCACCAAGCCTGCTATCCGACGTCTCGCTCGTCGTGGTGGTGTCAAGCGTATCTCTGCCAGTAAGTTTACCTGCCATGAACCCCATTACCCATAACAGAGTGCCGATTACTAACATGTTCCTTCTTCAGTGATCTACGAGGAGACCCGCGGTGTCCTCAAGTCCTTCCTCGAGGGCGTCATTCGTGACGCTGTTACGTACACCGAGCACGCCAAGCGCAAGACAGTCACGTCGCTCGACGTTGTCTACGCTCTGAAGCGACAGGGCCGCACCCTGTACGGTTTCGGTGGTTAAGCTACTTTCTGCTTTCCACCTGCCTGGAACATCTGTCTGTTACATTAATGGACGACTCCTGGGTTTGTTGCCTGCTGCAATGGCGGTACCAGCAGCACTATTTGCGTTTGGGTTACAGGGAATGGCATGATACACTCTGAATTCTTGTTGGCGTTGGAGGTTACTACTATGGACAATGGGTCTTTGCGATGAATTCCCGACTACAGGCATCTCTGAACGGCAGATGAGGCTTGTTGCAGCTATACCGTACGCTGAATACACTTGAGCATTGCGAAAGCTCTGCTTTGATTAATGAAATTGAACCCTTCTTCAGTGAATCTATTTGTGCATGTGTCCCATTTACATAATCACTATGTATTCGGTCCTGGTTATCGGGTGCCATAATCGGCAAAGGACCCCTAGAGCGATGCAAATTACTCGACTATGACACTGATGCCTATGACCCTACTACATAAGTACGTGACCATGGCCCTTAAGCAGTTTGCATTGGTATCTAAAAATCGCAAATGACCAACGCCGTAACACCATCCCTTGCCTTATTCACTGTAGTATCTACCCGTTTCTTTTTCTTACAAGTACTTCCTTCCAGCAGCCGCTACTCGCTGTCGGAACACAGGGCTGCGCACCTCCATGTTCACGCGATAGAAGGGGTTCATGATGGTCTTGACCCAGTTTTCGTACACCTCAACGAAGAAGTTGCGGACAGCTTCCTCGGTTTGCGGGCTCGTGGGATTCGCGGCGATGGATGTGGAAGCTCGAGACGAGGCGGCCGCTGCCGAGTTAGGCGTCATCGGTTGGTGGAGCAGGAGGAACTTGGTGTTGCCGGCGGTTATGTAGCAAGATATGAAGTTGTTGAAGAACTTGTCGACGTGTCTCAGATACCTGTAAAATATCATCAGGGGGCATGTTAGTGATGCGGGCTGTTTACTACGAAGAAGCAAGAAACCCCCCGACCCCTGGCCAGGGTGGAAGTAGTTGCTGGCATTAAACATACATATGTCCTGTGCCCCATTGCACTTCTTCGACAATATCTAGACTGCTGTGCAGGATGAATTGGTTCATGTGCCGCGCTGCCTCGTTGAAGCGCGACATGCCGTCGCCGCCCTGCTTGGAGGTGCCGAACTCGTGCTCGAAGAGCGGGTTGTCTTGGGTGCCGACAATGGCGAAGTAGTACGACATTTTCTGGATTTAAAGGGGTAGGAAATAGAGAGAGAGAGAAAGAGGATAGAACCCGACAGACAAGCAAGGGGAGGCTCTCTTGTGTGTTAACTCTTCTTGTTGGCGATCTCGGTACGGAGTAGCTTCCAGCGTCAATCACTAGAGTTGCTGCGTTTGCGGTGGCCGATGTGGGGCCCGCGGCGGACTCTCTCCCAGCGGATGAAAGCTTGGGAATGCAGGGATGTCGGGGATGTGTGTGGCTCGTGCCGATTTGGAGGGTGAGCTGCGAACTTTTTGACCAGACCTCTAAAAACGGTCATAGCACGCAGCAGCAGCAGCGCAGGAACAGCAAAACCCACCCGCACACACGATGTTCGGCGCTTTTCGATTCACAAACCCCTTATCGGGAGGTCTTCTATGGTACGTTGCACTTGAATGAGGGAGCGAACGCTTCAAAGGCGCAACGACAGGGCTGCATCCCATCCACACACCCAACCCGTCCCGACTACCGACTGGATGATGGCGGGGGAGGGAGGGCCTTGATACTGCGAAACAAGCCAGAAGGCGATACAGCGCACAGTACAGTACATATATTTTAACCATTGGCGATGGCCGCAATCATTACAGGAAGACCCCCTGGCGACTCTCGCGCTTCCAGAAGACCCGGCAACGAAGGCGGCTCCGGGCCGTCGACTCGGTCGTCGCGACCGTCGACGCCGCGCTCGCCAAGCAGGGCCAGACGCTCGCCGCCCTCGATACGTGGAAGGAGACGATGCCCACCGAGGCCGAGATGCTGCCCAGGACAAGTACACCATCTTCGACCGCAAGGAGAAGCGATACCGGAAGGGCATTCACAGTATGTTTCTCCCCTTCACCGATTCCGATATCTGCGTGTAGACGGATAGGCAGATACATATCACTGCGAGAGAGAGAGAGAGAGAAGGAATCATTATACTCCAGGTACTAACGAAGAACACCTACAGAATTGCCTAAGTGGACGAGAGTATCACAGCGATTGAACCCACCTGGATACTAAGCAACAAAGCGTGGGAATGACGAGGAGGAATAGTACTTTACATTTTATATTGTACAATCTTCGAGAGGAGAGGCAAATGAAACAGATGCGGATGAAATCAGCATGGAGGCCAAAGGGGGTTCTACCAAAGCGTTTGGGTGGGTTTGTACAATACTGTAACTCCGGCTTCAAGCTTCTGTGGCACAAGCTTGTGCATGTATATCAACAAGGCAGGCAAAGGAGCAACGAAATAACTTCAATCATGGCACGATTACCAAGCAAATCCGAGTATTCATACCAATGCGGTTCTGCTTGCTTAGCTCTGTGGGGTTTACGATGTGTAGGAGTCAACTGCCGACACAAACCCCTTCTCGTCTGCAACGGAGGGATTTCAGCACACCCATAGGCATCTAAAGCAGCTGGTCAAGGAAGAAACGACCCTAAGGGTATACCTTATCGTACAATACAACAAAATCCACGTTCCTCCCAACCTGCGCTCAACGCGGCCGCCGTCTCACCGCAGGCGTCCGTAATCCTCACGCATCTCGTGCTCGCTGTCACGGTTCTTCTCCGACTCGCGGAGGCGCTCCGTCTGCTGGATGGCGCGGCCGAGCCCGCCGCGGCCCTCGTCGAAGTCGTCGCGGTACTCGTCGCGGACTTGCCCGCCCGACTTGCCGCGGCCGTACTGGCGGCCCTCCTCAAAGCCCGGGTCCAGGTCGGTGCGGATGATGCGCTCGTCCAGCTTGGTGCCGCCGAGGTACTTGAGGCAGTCCAGCGCGTCCTGGTGCGTGTAGTACTCGACGAAGCAGAAGCCGCACGGCGTCTTGTTGAAGCGGTCCAGGCCCATGATGAGGCGCTTGATCTCGCCGCACTTGGAGAATAGGTCGTAGACCTGCTCCTCCGTCGTGTAGAATGAGCTGGAGAGGGCTGTCAGTTACGTACGCTGAAGTTGATTGTTGGACAACTTTATTGGCTTGTAGAAAGAAAGAAAAAAGGAACAAATGACGTAAGTCTCCTTTTCTGGAAGGGAGAGTGAGAGTGTATTGCTTACAGGTTGCCGACGTAAAGTGTGGTGGCATTTCTCAGAGGATCCTCAGGCGGCTCCTCCGGTTGCTGGTTGTTGGCCATCTCTGTGTCGCCATCCTTCTCATCGCGGTTGTTGCGATCATTCCTTCTTCCCTTTTTGTTGTTCTGCAGTCCGCTGTTGGTCAGTATTGTCTCATTCCTTACAGTCAAACGCTCTGCATCTTGTCTGCCAATGCCCGACCGCCGCCCTTTCTCATAATGAAGGGGTGTACCAGATGCGACTCACCCGGTTCAGATAGTACGCGCTGGGCCTGTCCAGCCTCTCGACTGTGTTCCTGAATCCGCCTCGCATTTTGAACCACACCGCTCTTTATGTGGTTTGGGGAAAGAAGCAACAGAGAAAACGGAGTGTATGCCAAATGCGTTTGGTTTAGCGATCTGGTTATGAGAGAGGCTGCAATATGGAGTGAAGCTGGTCGATCAGTGATATTGCATGAGGCTCAATTCAGCCTGTTGGACCGCTTTTTTGCTGGAGAAGCACCCGCGCGTTAGGCCTAAGGTACATAGGCTGTAGGTCCTTTTTGTACCTCGTTCTACCTGTAAGGTTACGGCGAGACGCGGTCGCGTGGCTGGAGCTTACCTCCTAGCTCCTAGCTCTTTTGCTGGTTGCTAGGTAAGTGCATACTTGCCTTGCAATTATTGTATGCATTTACCTAAACTTCTTATTAGTTTAGCTCCGTACAGGGATCTTCCAGCCTACTGGACCCGACCGAGAGCTGGCGCCCAAAAATTCCCAGATGCGTCCAACTGCTTGCATCGTCGTTGTTGCTGGCTCGTTGCTAAGGAATCCTACATCCTCTTCCTCCGACTAACCCACCCTCAAGTACCGCATTAATTCAACCGTCCTGCATACATTCCGCACCCAAACAACCCCGACAGAGGCAGTTTTCATCGCGCACAACATCCAGTCTCGAAATGTTTACTCGATAACTGGACATCAACCAATCAGAAACATGCCCAAGGTGAAAGCTTACACTCCGGCCTGGCTGTCGCGGCCTTCTCCAGGTCACCGAGTTTTTGCCCCTTCAGCTGGGGAACCCAGGCCTTCTGCCTACTCCTCGTCGAGGTCCGATCTCACCAAGACTGGCCCGCGCCGCACAATCGCCCAGTCCGGCTCTCAGGTTTTTGTCGCTGTTGGCAAGGAGATCAGATGGGTCGACCTAATCGAGCTCAAGGAGAAATGGCAAGAGAAGGATGTGAGAGGTCGGACAGACTTCCGAATCAAGCGCGAAGACTCCAATGGTCTCGACACGAATGAGCTGCTAGATGCTGCAGAGAAAAGAGGATTACGCCGGCTTCAGGGTGAGCATCGCGCATTCGGCATAAATGTTTCTGCTGTCAGGTTACTAACTACTGCAAGACCCTCACAGTTAATGTGGCCGCCGAAATTCGACAGCTCGTCATCTCTCCCCACGAAGACTACCTCGCTGTCTTGACTACACATACAGTTCGCATTATCGCTGTGCCGGACTTATCCCATCTGACGTCACCCACGAATGAGGTTATCAAGCCCAAGTCGTGGACTCTCGGACCTACGACGCACGTCTTCGATCGTTCTGCTGTTGCCTCGGCACTATGGCATCCCTTGGGAGTTAACGGCTCTGCTCTAGTGACAGTCACTACTGATGCTGTCGTGAGACTCTGGGAGTTATCCCCCAGCGATCGCTGGTCGTTCGACAAATCTACCCTGACTATCGACTTGAAGAAACTTGCAGATGGTACCTCATTGGACCAGAACTTTGCACCCTCGAACGATGCTTCTGGGCGGAACTTCTCAGCTGACTCGTTCGAGATGGATGTGGCCTCAGCTGCTTTCGCAGGCCGAGGCTCAGGGGGGTGGTCGCCTATGACCTTGTGGGTAGCAATGGGGCAAGGCGATGTTTATGCTCTTTGCCCCTTGCTTCCATCTCGATGGGCACCTCCTCCTACCTTGATTCCCTCGCTTTCAGTGGGTATTGTTGGCAACCTAGCAGCCATCGAAGACGACCCGGTCGTGTCCCTCGCGGCTAAATTGCTTGCGCAGCAACAGCTCGACTGGATGTCCGATTTGGATAACCAGGAGCCTGTCGAGGTTGATGGCCCTCTTGGGGAGCCCCCTGCCGAAGTCTATACCAGGCCATCGCGCCCCGGTGTTGTGCCTAGATTGCAAGGTCCATTCGATTTGGAGCTTGGTGTGGACGCCGAAGATGATATGGACATAGAGCTTACGGATATTTTCGTTATCGGGCAAAAGCTGGATACCGACGAGCTGATGATGGGGGAAGATGAGGAGCTGGAAGTTGACGATATCGATCAAGAGGGTCTGTCACTTAATGTGATCTGTCTCCTTTCGTCAAGTGGGCAATTGCGGATATGCCTCGATCTGGAAGGGGTTCAGGCCAAATGGTTACCTCCTAAAAACAGAGTGAGGAGATCACACGATCTCCGGATGATGAAAACGACTGCTCTCTGCTCATGTTCCAGACTCTCGACACCCTGAAGAGTATGGAAATGACAACCGATGGATGGCCCATGTTCAGCCCCGATGTTACTTCACGCTACGCCTTCTACGTCACCCACTCAACAAGTATCACATATTTATCTCTTTCACCCTGGGTTTTCCGACTCGAAAGTGAGTTGCGAGGCGAGTCGCAAAGTGGGCTGGACTTCAGGATGGATGTGCTCGTCCGAGGGCAGACCTCCACTCGTGAGAGGCTCTACACAAATCCAAGCCAGGGTGACAATTACCTGCCATTAGCAGCGGCGGTGGCTATTCGTGATCCGGACCTCGGCTACTTCATATTATCTGCGACCCCATTCGAGCCCATCGCCGTTGTGTTCGAGACTCCTGAGGATGAGTTTGAGACGATTCGCTCTGTTTCGCCCATGGTCCACCAAGAGGTCGACGTGAAACCTCTAGACTTCTACGAGCCCCGGCCAACTTTTCAGCCACCTCACATCTTTGAGAGAAGCTCAGCGCTTCCAGACTTACTTGAGAAGCTTCGGACGAGCCGGCACAAAGCGATTGTGCCCCAGGAAGTGCGCCTGTCTCCTGTGACATTGCAAGTCTTCACCGATGTTCACCAGCTCCTGAGCGAAGAGACACATGGACTGGGCGCGGCGACATCCGAATTGTTCCGTCGTTTGGAAAGCCTGCAACATGAATTAAGGCAACAAATCACCAAGGCGCACGAGGTCAAGGCGAGAGTAGAGGCGATCACGGGCGAGGATCATGCGGGAGACGGGGCTCCTGAATCAAGCAAGGCGGCCATCGAACGTCGCCTGGAAGCAGCTAAGCAAAAGAGCGGCGAGCTTAATCGCAGGCTCGAGAAGATGAGGAAGACAGTCAGCAAGGGGACTACTCGCGAACTAAGCGATAAGGAGAGAGCCTGGGTCAACGAAGTGAACGCCCTGGACGCTAGTCTGTATGGGTCTGACGCACCTACGGCAGATGGGCCTTCTCGCTTGAAGCACCTCGGCAAGAGGTACGATGAGGCGAAGGCACTCAGGGATGAATTGGTTCCCAGGGCAGAAAAGCTTGCCAACCCGGATGGCGACAGGGAAGACGGCTCAAGGCCATCCACGCCGGATCTCCGAATACCCTCCGAGCTCCGGAAAGCGAAGCTGAAGCAGGTACAAGGGTTACTCGAACGCGAATCGGCTCTGGTCGATGCAGTCAAGTCGAGGTTAGAGAAAATGTCTGTCACAGGCTGATTGGCGATGGAGGGACGAGGAGAGAGGTTACGCTAGCTCGTGCCAAGCAAACATCTGTTGTAACAATGAATGTAATAGTGACGATATTATGAGTTGGGGTAGAACATGTTGATTTCGTGCATTTGACACAGGCAATTCGATCAAATCCAGTTGATCTGTGAGGCTCTCGGCCATGGGTAACTTGATCTCGGAATGACTGGATGGGCTTTTCTGCTCCTCCAGCTGATTTCCTGGCACATGTCGCTACTGTGGGGTTCGTTGAGCAAGAAAGGTGTGTTAGACAGCGACTGTTTTGTCGATCACTTCCTGATTCCTTCCTTCGTCTCCTATTTATACCTACATGTATCATATGCCGTGGCGGGGTTGGGCAGGCACTGCGACGATCCTCTGTGAAAACGTGGAGGTCTGGACCGGGTCTGGGGGTGCCCAGTAGTGTCAGACAGACATGCAGCCTTGCGTGCGTTGGCCGAGTCCGATGTCACGCAAAGTCGGCCGAGGACGATGAGATGGTGTCGAAAGTGGTGAGTGAAGCTTGGACGCCTTTAGGAGCAATCGGCTTGCTTTCCTTCGCAATGAGCTGTCAGTCGGCCGTCTTTCTCTCTCATTCGCAAGTATAAGTATTTAAGCTGGCCCCCTTTCCCTCTGCCAGCAAGCTTTTGTGCTGCTCGCTTTTCCGTCTATTTTCTTGCGATACCAGCTCTTTGGGACACCTTGGGCCATTCGTCTTACAACACAGCACTGCAACAGCAAACCGCTGATCTTTCGATGCTCATAGGTCCAGACTCTCCAACCCCCATCCGGCTGCAGTGCAAGCACACCCATGTTCCCGCCTCGCCTCACTTTACTTTCTCAATGGCCCGGCAGTCGGGTTTCTTGCCACCATAACCCTATCTGGGTTGATGCCATATGCGGTCTCGAAGTTAATATTGAGACCCGATACAGCTGATATAGCTTCGATACTTATATTATTCAGTCGCCACTCCATCTATGCTTCGGTCTGTATACTTGTCGGGCAACAGTTCCCGGGTTCAGGCTGATAGAAATTGGCTGCCTTTCGAGTTGCGACGTCGAGACGTCTTGGAAAATGGTGAGGCGGCGGCGATACGAGGTGTTACAGGAACAAGGGGATACCTGCCTAATAAGATAGAGCAAGCATGATGGTGACGCTGTGATACACTCCATCTCTCCTTTGTCTGGACTCGCATGCCAGAACCACGGGAGCTCCAATCAAAGACATGTTCGTACCAGGCAAGCGGGTAGTTGCTTTTGGGCCTTGTTCTGGCTGATGGCGCTGCGAGGGTCGGTCACCTCGAGGAATATCCTTATCAATGGTCTTGGCCTCCTGGTGCTCTTTGGCATCAATACACTTGTTTGTGTATATAAGCAAGCGATCCGCTGTCAGAATGCATACCATCGTAGATCACGATTCATCCGACATTGTTCATGTTGCTCGTCCCGGCAGTCTCCCTGATTCACCAATTGCTCCCTCATCCCTATTCCCCTATCCAAACCATGGCGCCAGCCGGTTTGCAGATGGTGCTTGTTGACTACAGGGGTCAAATCATTGGTGCGTTCTTGCTTCCCTTCAACACATTGTTAAGTGAGTTCAAACAGACTGACCTAGGGTTGCCTCAGAGAACTGCGAGTTCCTCACTGCCAAAGCTGAATTCATCTCCATCATCACGGCCAAAGAGCCGACTGGCAAAATCAAGGCCATTGTCCTCCGTACTACTAATAACAGCGAGACGCGAGAGCCTCTGATCGCCTCGGATCCTTTCGACACGGTCCAAGCAGCCATTGAGTCGCTACACGCGAAGTCCTCCGAGGCCGTCCAGCTCTACATCATGACCAATGGCTACGCGGAGCCCCGCGACCTCGACGAGGTCAAGGACGATGGTGGTGACGAGGACGACAATGAGGATGACAATGCATCTGTCGTGTCCAGCGACTCGGCGGCGTCGAGTAACGCCCCGTCTGTATGGAGTGCGACCTCGGATACTGCGGCTGAGGTAATCACCCCTGCCCAAACGACATCCTCCTCCTCTTCCCGAGGAAGCCGGCCAGCTCCCCTTCCGGCTACCAAAAGCCCCAAGAAAAGCAAGGCTACCAATGGCCGCAAAGGCCGCAAGCCCCCTACTACTGCTGCTGCCGCTGCTGCTCGGAAACCCCACGACGATTACTACAGTGAAGACGACGATGATGATGACACAGAGCCTCCTCGCGTGAGAATCATCCACAACCCCGTGAGACAAACGGCGCCCCCTTCATCGAAAGCTGCAGGACGTCACACGCCTCGCCAACCCCCACCGCCGCCATCGTGGTCTGGCCCTGGCGCACCCACTCCATCATCACACGGTTTTGGCTTCGTCTCGCACCCGGGCCCTCCTCCCCCTGACATGGGCGCCCACCCGCAGTATGCTCCAAATCAGAGAGCGATGCCCCCACCTCCGCCGCCGCAACCCTCCATGGCCCATGGTCTACCCCTTATCAGGTCCACCACTACCACCACCACCACCACCACCACCAGGGGCGGCACCGGCACCGGCACCGCCTCATATGGGCGGGAATGGCGCGAATCTTCGGGTTGTGCAATACCAACAGCAGCTGCTGCAGCGACAACAACAGCAGCGACAACAGCAGCAAGCTATGATGACTTACAACGCCCACAATGCCAACAATGCCAACCATGCGCCGCCGCCCGCAAAGCTGCACGACGTCCGCCTCACCATCACCTGGCTCCACCACTCCTCCGCCCGCGTCCTCGAGACGGTGCGCCCCTCGCTGCGCGCCCTGCAGGACGCCGCCCTCGCCTACGTCCGCAGCAACCCGCACGCCTTTGAGAACGTGACGGCCGCCGACACCGCCCCCTCGCCGCTGCTGCCCCTTCCTCCTCCTCCTCCTCCTCCTCAAGCGTGCATGCGGCCAGGGGGCGCCCCGCCGCCTCCTCCTCCCATGGCCATGACGACCGGCGTCTGGGCTCTGCGGTCCGTCGTCAAGAGGGCCTGGTTCGGCGACGAGAGCTGGGACCTCGCGAGCTACCGGGGCGGCGACGACCTGACTAGGCTGTTCGCCTCGCTGGGGCAGGGGACCATTCCCCGGCTCGAGGTCGAGGTGGACTACCCGCGTCCGTAAGCGTGGGGTGGCGCGCCCCGGGGGGGGGGGGTTGCTACGTGTATGTTTTCCGATCGGTTGAGCTATTTCTTTTTCTTTTTCATCTCGGTATCTTTTCAATGGTCTGTTCTATCCCGGCTTTTTCTCTTATTTCTCCTCTAGAAAAGTCTAGAAACGGAACATGTCATTTTCCCTTCCTGCTTGTGTGGGTGTCTTGAGTGGGTGGGTGGACAAACGGCGGTCCCGCCGCGGGTTATCAGCACGTGGGAATATGAAGCCATTGGTATATTTATTTTGGGGGTGGGGGTCGGAAGTTACGAAACGTCAACTTTGTTTACGAGCATGCGATAGTTGCTATCTCTCTCCTCACTCGACATTCGTGTTCTGCTGCGGCTGTGTTGTTGGTCTGCCGAGACCCGGGCGGACCCCTTACTACTGCCGGACTACGACCCGGGAACAGTTAGAAATTCCCTCAAAGGTCGTTTATACTGAAGCTTCACTTTGAGTTACGACTCCCACCCTCCCTTGCATGATTGGGAAGCGCTGGGGGGTGGAGTCGTGATGCGTGGCGCCCGCGGGGGTTACTTATGGATTAACGGGGGAGGGGGATGAGGGAGCCCGCAATCAATATGATGATTCAACATCATCCGAAGCCGCAGCTTAGTCCTGGCAGTCCAACAAGGCCGCTACGGACATGATATAGTTCCAAGAAGAGGATATCTCGAGAAACTATCGGTTTGTAGGGTGCGGGCAATTCTCGACTCCGCCCCTTTATTACTGTCTTTTTACATCACCCCTTATGGTACATTAACAGGTAAATAGAAATCTTGGAAGCAGCTGTATTTTTCTTCAAGCATTTTACTGTTGTATTTACTGTGGGTTTTATACAAACTAATCCGGTTTCTATACGTGTATTGGACGAGTGATGTTTACTCAGCTTGAACTATAGATGCCACTGTTGTTTGGGAAACCGGATGGAGATCGACAATGTCCGATGGTAGTTGTTCATGTGTATCCTCAACTTGGCCTGCATATGCACCAAGCGGTCTACAACGGTGTACGCTGTGGTGGCGGTGAGGCGAACAAGGCTGAGAGAGCCATCACACCGCTTTCCACCTCCCACCCCTTTGTCCTCGTAGGCGAGCACATAGGATTGGCCGAAAGGCAGCCATCTCGGAATTTGATGCCGGCCTTCGGCTCCTAACAGACAAATCAATGCTCGATTTCTATTTCTATTTATGTACAAAGGCCATGTGGCACCGACCGTCCATGTTCATCCAAGCTCCGCTGGTCGAATTGACCAATCACACCAAAACAGGCGCCCAAGTCATCGTTTTCCTTTTCGCTATGTCGTGCTCGGGCAACGCCAGGTTTGAGTTGCACTCGCTGCGACGGCGTCGCCATGAAATTCTTTGAGAAATCGCTCGCCTTACTAAGTCGGACTACGTCGGAATGGACTGCATGCCGTTGCATCCGGAACGCCTGGTACTTCTTCCTTCCCCGGGTGCATCGGGGACATCCAGCCAGGGCAGCCTATCGTATCAAGTTATTCGGCGCGCAGCATGATAAGGTTCGTGTCCTATGCAGCTGTCTTAGACAAGCACGACTCACCTGCCTCGCTCCGACCGGGCGACGACCATGCAATATTGGCTGGACTATAGAGCTCGCTGCGGTCTTCAAAGCCAAAACGCAACCTACTTCAAAATATGTAGCTGGGCTCAAGTGGGCAGGTAAGCTTACTTAGCCAGGTTCCGAAAACCCGCGGGGGTCATGCGGCATTACTTTCTCTCTGAACCCTCATGGGCCGCGTCACCGGCGCTGGCGTCGATATTTTTCGCCTTCTCTGGGTCTTCATATGGGGCGTTAATTCTGCCAGTTGGCTGCTGTTTGGAACGCCAAGGGGGCGTCGAGCCCTGAGTGCTCACCGCACCTACGGCCTCCTTAGCAGCACCCGTGTTTGCAGAACCACGCATGTAGGCCTGACCAGGTGGCTTCGTAGTGTTTGAAATCTCCGGTATTGGACTTGACGGGACACATAATGGACTCGACAAAGGCTGGAGTGTCTCGGATCCCGTGCTCGGAGTCCCATAGTCTTCCTGAGTGTCGTCAGCAGCCATGGAGTGATCCCCTTTGGCTCCCTCATAGAGCGTGGCCCGGCTGGCCTTTATCAATTCCTCCTTGACTATATCGTCCTTAAGTCTCTCGTCCCGTTCAGCCGCGGGGGCATCGAAGAACAAGCCGCGGTAAAAGGCGTCTTTCTGGATTCTTGTCATATAGGCATCTGCAACACGGTCACTGCGTACACTGCGTTGACGGTCGAGCTAGAAACACCAGTCAGCGGGGGTAGGATTGTACTGGCCATGGAGGACCTCTTCACATAGTGGTCGGAGGTTGCAGGCATTAATACTGAAGAGGTGCCGAGAGGTGATAGGGAGAAGAAGAAGGAAAGGAAAAATCACTGCTTACAAAATCAAGAGCACCCTTCATATACTTCTTCATGTACTCGAGGAGTTCCTCAACGTATCCAACATCGATGTCGTCTTCAAAGTCGTGGCCCCCATTGATTCCCTCATTCAACTTGGTCGCGAAGCTCAGAGGTTTGTCATGGTGAACACCCTTACAAACCAGAGCGCAGACGATCCGAACGTCGTTGGAACTCCAGGAACGAGAAAGTCTGGGGGAATTGCAGCTACGTGACGAATAGAGCGAGGACATGCTGAATGCTCGTCGTGGTTGCAGAGGGTAGGAGAGGAAAGTAGTGTCAAGCTGAGCAGGCTGGATGTCATCGACAAGCCTGTCCTTGTGAAAATACAGAATGATAATTCGTCAGCCCTACATCCAGAGTTGAGCGATGTGATGAGATGGCCGGAACCCCCTATCGTCGTCCGTTGAGGTGAGTTGATGCAAGGATGGCCGATGTGGGAAAATATGCCCTCTAATCAGCATCACTACAAGCTCGAGGAATACTGTAGAACGATGAGAGGATGCTTAAGCCATAAACAGCTGAGGTTCTATAGTGGCGAGGCGGGTAGGTAGTCGAGAGGCAGCCGAGTTCCCTTGGACTCGCCCGCTTTTCACAGGACACACCACTCGAAGAGAGAAAGAGCGAGCCAGAGGTACTTTCCTAGCAGCAAAACAAGGGTAGAATATACCATAACGCCGATTTCCTGACATTGGGGAGCAGCGACACATGCGGGCGACTGCAGTGCCGGGGGCAGCAACTAAGGTAGAGAGCAGCAAACAGTATGTTGGTATTGCGTGGGTGAAATCAGTATCGGTATGTGTATATATAGATAGATATTCACGCATCGGACTTCAAGTAGGCCATCATTGCCCACCAAAATCCTGTTCATTTCAGCCCAACATGCCTTTTCGGATGAAGAACTATCCTGTTCTGCTCAACCACGAGTCTATAGCCTGACAACGCCGCCCAGATGCCATAGTGATCCTGCTTATGCCACCCACCCTCCTGGCCTCCCCTTCCTCAAGCCAAGCCGCTCAAGAGCGCTATGAGTTCCAAGTTTAATATATGCCCTGCGTCCGATATTGGAAGGTATCATAGCTGAGATCACCGGATTAGTATATATATATATATATCCGAGGTACACGGGGAAAAAAAGAGAGATAACTCACAGTCGCGTGTAGTAACTACCCAATGACTTTCCGACCAAGTCCGTCTCCACAAAGTTTTCTGCCTCCTCGGCACTGAGGTGCAGCTGGAAGCGCTGCCTCAGGGTGTTGGTGACATGTGCGATGCCTACCGCAAAGCAGGGCATTTTCGAGTCGCGGCCCATCATGCTCACGAGATCGATGATTTTGTCCGCAGAACGGCGTAACGCTACACCCACATGATCAGTATGAAGCCTCCCAACTGGCCGTATCCTAGTTTCCGACTCACCTTGGAACGCTTGCTTGCACAGCTTCTTGAAATCTTCGAAATCCTCCGAGCCCACACCACCCAGGACTTCGACATATTCATGGGTCAGCTTGAAAGGGGCCGCCTCGAAACCAACCGAACCGGGAGAGTTGGACAGCATGAAACCAAAATCGATGTGGATAATGTGCCCCTCGTTGTCGACGAGGACATTGCCGTTATGGCGGTCCTTTAGTTGGATAACGTAGGAGATGACACTGTAGGCCGCCAATGACCGCTTGAACGCATCAACCGCTGCTCTGTGGGCGTCGCTATCTACAGCCCCAAACGTCTTCACGAAATGGTCCTTGAGCGTCGCTATGCGCCGTCGTGGATTCGCTCCAGAATCGATGGTTGCCAAGGTCAAGCTTCGCTTCAAAGAATGCAACGACACGCCATTTGTAATGGTCTCGACAAGACCAGAGGATTCGCCAGTGACTAATATTCGCATAAGTTTAACCCATACGGGAGTACCTGCTTCGACCCAGATTTTGTCGCACACTTGAATCAGCTGGCAAGCAAATGCTTCTTGCCGAAGATCTGCCCCTGTCTTGACGATGACGCTCACCAGATCCCAGCTTTTCATCCACCCGTAAGGTGATGACTTGCGAATACGCTCTTTCTTTTGCTGCCAGGCTTCGCCGAAGACTGCGGCGCTAGGGTCATCCCTATCACCTTTCCGCTGAACCCCGCCCGTCATGGCATCGTTTTCCATCCGCGCCTGGCCCGCGCTTTCAATCAAGGCTGGCTCCAAGTCGGGCTCGGGCTCGGGATTGGGATTCTCAGCGGCAGCGGCAGCGGCGGCATTCGCGGCGCTTGCTCGTGCGATGATCAGGTCGAAAGTTGGACCTTGGCCGTCATCTACGTCGAAATTCTGTTCCTCGAGGCTCTGCATGCTCGCAATGATCTTAGCTCGGATAGCAGCAACCTCGTTGCGTGGCCGTTTGCCGCTGGTGGCCTCCAGCTGAGCCAGCATTTGCGACGCAGTCCGCATGTGGGTTGCTAATGCGGAAAAGTCCGGCTGGTCTACCGAGTTGTTGATCGGGTTGGTGATGGTCATTTTCCTCAGAGTTCCTGAAATCCCCGGGCTACTAGATCGCGAGGTAGATGTGGCCGAGGTTCTCGGTGTTGCTGTCATATCCGACACATTAGAGATGGTGGTAGTGCCGCTAGGCAAACGCACCGGGTGTGCTGGAAGCTTGCCGTCCTTCTTGTTCGCCGCGTCATCATCGAAAGGCTTCAGCATAGGTGAGCTACCAAGGTCACCAGAGGTAGGCTCGAAGACGCTGTCAACAATCGGATTAGCTGACTCCCCGGCTCGCCCGTTCGCCGACATCCTCGGCGCATCGCTTAGATCGAAAAGACGCTTGCGAATACCCTGCTCGGCCAAGAGAGTCGCAATCAATCTCTGGTTGTCTGCCGAGTCGGGATCAAATGTGAAATCGTCTCTCAGAATCTCCACCATTAACAAGAAAGGTACCTTCTCTGCACTATTCAACACTGTAGCCTCTGCCGGATTTACTCTCACAATCCGGTGGTGGCGACTTCTCGAAGGCGAACCGTCAACTAGCGTAGGAGGACATATCACAGGGATGTCTAATTCGGCGGGCAGGTCCCTCGCAATGAGCGCCAACTCCGCGCGCAGGGCGCTGAGACGAGCTTGCTTGGGGACGATAACGAGACGATTCGAGATGTCTTCGAGCGCGGTCAGGAAAGCGGTCTGGCAGCGGAAGTAATTTTGGCGCAAAAGGCGAGCTTTTTGTATCGATGTCATCTCGGACTGATTCAGGAGCGTCTTGACATGGTGGGAATGTCTACGTGAAAGGTTGTCGGCTGGGCGGGGGAAGACCGCTGACATCGGTGTCGCTGGTTGCGTGACTCTGCCCGGAGTGCGTATATCAGGCAGGGGAAGCGAAGACGAGCTCAGCCGCGCATCTAGCAATTTGCTGTCAATATAAGCCGGTTTGCGCCCATTCTTATTATTCGGCGCATCTTTCGGCGACGAGCCAGCCGACGGCGAGCGTGCTAGTACAGGCGGCGGCGACTTGGGTTCTGTCGGTGATTTGATCTCCTCGGAGTACAGCGAGCTCGTTGTTCGGTGGCCCTCGCGGCGCCTCGAAGACTTCGTTGTCCCGGCAGTTACAGTTTGGCTCCTCATTGGTTTAGGCGTCTGACTTGTTTCCGAGATGACGTCGCCATCTGGCTGAGCCCTCCTCGCTTGCGCGACAGCTAAAGGGCCGGCCCATTGTGGCAGCAGTGGCACTCCTATGCTTGCTATCACGAAACTGGCCAAAACCGTAACAGGGAGAATGTTCTCCTTGATCTTCTCATGCCTTACTGTATCCGAGTGGCCGAAGACGATATGTTGCACCTTGTTGTACACCCTCCGGCAGGTTCTGAAAGCTTGTGCTTGGGGCGTCGAGGCGAGGTCGTGCAAGTACGTTTGAAACAGCCAAAATGTCTACAAAGCGTCTCAGTATTCCCGTTCGTTCGTTCTGCCGTTAAGACAAGGACAGGGTATCAAACCAGCAGAGCAGCAGTAACCGATTCCTCGCAGAGGTCCAACAGGAATTCTTCCAAGGCCATAGACTCATTGTCGACGCTGATTATAAGGTGACATAGCTGGGGGAGGAAGAACTCGATGTCCTCGTAGGGGAACTGGCGGAGCTTCGAGCACAGGACATAATGGATGCCAACGTGATCTGCGTAACGTCTAGAGGAGGCGGGAGCGCGGTGGTGAGATGGGCGAACATCCTAGAGCGGGTCGGGGGCCGGGGCTACTCACGAGAGATAGGAGACGGAGAGGAAGGGATTTTGGTTGAAGACGTCGCTATCGATGAACCGCTGCAGGAGCTTCCACGACATAGCGAATTGTCGTCACCGCACGCACAGCCGCCAGGTGGTTAAGAGAATGGATCAGGGAGCGGGACGAGCGGCTTCATCGGATTTGTGCATTTAACCTGGGATAGAGCTCTGTCATGTCATGTTATGGCCCATGGGAGAGAGAGAGGCGAAGCGAGGGCGGAATTGTTCTTTTATGAATCGGGGAAAGGTTGAATTGAACGATTTCTTGGTCCATTTGAGTTGAGGTATTGGTCCAAATCAATCTGTCCACCAGGTCCAGGTCCAGGTCCAGGGCCAGGGGTGGGCACCGTGGGCTGCTGTCCGTTCAGTTCTGCCACCTAAGCAAAGCATCCGCCAATGAGCAAATCCATCAATTGCAGCTAACGGCTACTCGGCGTTGCGGGTCTTGCTTCATGCGTACCTGCCTCTCTACAACTTACCTAGAGTAAGCGAGTAAGCAATCGTCAGTCCTTTCTCTTCCTTGTCCAATTTCGAACTCTCCAAGGCCCGCCAAGCCGCCCGATGATTCGGCCTAGGCCAGTCTCGGTCAGTACCTGGGGAGCTGCAATTTACCTGGCAATTGCCGGTGCCTCGGCGCCTTTGTACATTGAAGTATCGTCCTTTATTAGGTTCAGACAACTTAGACAGATTATGTAAGTACCTGTCATCCATGAGCTTGTATTGAAGACAGGTCGCTAATGTTGTGCATATGTACTTTGTAGGCAACCCGAGTTCCCGTGTATTGGTATATTCATCAGGTAGCCAGCCATCATTATAAAAATTATGTTCCGAAATATATAGAACTTGGCGTTTTGACCGTCTCTATTATTATACTGGCAATATACTCAGTAACGTGATTTTCGATAGTTGCAGACAACTACTCTCGCATTATCCATATCACGTGCTTACTGTACAAGTGGTATCTGCAATCGACCAAATATTTGAAACAAAGGCTTCCAGGTCCTAGAAAGAATTCGTCCTACGGCATTATCTCGGGTTGGCGACCAGAATCTATCCTTATATATCCGCTTTCATGTCTTTTTTCCCTTCTGTTTTTCTTCTTGTCATACCAGGGCGCAGGTAGAGGACATCACACATACGTATTGGGTTGGAGGCTCCATCTTACCACGAAATGATGGATACGCCGGTGAAACAGCGGGATGTGTTGTGACATTATAAGGCCGAAACTGTCTTTGCGTGTGTGGGTTACCGTAAGCGCGTACATACTTGTGCACAAATACATCATAGCAGCTCGCTGGGCCAGTCAACAAGGTATATCACGAAATCGCTGTTCAGCCAAGTTCAGCCACCAGAGGATGACTGAAGAATGCGCATCGCGTCCACCGGCGAGTACACGTACAAGCAACAGTTTAGCCTGAAGGCCATGGATTGTTGGATCAACGACCTGAATTCGGTCATTTATATTAGATTCGTGAACAACCAGTTGGATAACTCTCTCCGAAGGCCATGCTATGTGTGAAGGCTCGGAATGCCACAAGTCAATTTTGGAGCAACAATACGCCCTGGGAATCCTCAACGCCGGGAGTGTATGCTTAACCTATCTGAACGCCACCAGGCGACCCGACCGTCGCCCTCATAATTCATACCGTACGGACCGTAACCTCGTAAAGACGCAAGAAAGGACATGAGTGGTGGTGGTGGTGCGACGCCCGCCCCCTCCCCTCCTACGATTCCGCCTTCTTCTTCCTGCCGCCTCGCCGCTTCTTGGGCTGTGGCTCGACCTCCTCTTCGCTCTCCGTTCTCGACCTTGGCCTTGCCGGCTCTCGACGTGTCCTCCCTTCTCGCTGACCTTGGCCACGATCTCTCGCAGGAAGTCCCACTCGTTATTTGAGTCTATAGCTTGCTTGAGCATCTGCGCCGAGATCCTCTTCGAGTTCCTCTCCTTGGCGACGTCGGCACTCTTTGTGACGATCTGCACCATGAAAAGCTCCAAGGCTTTGCCGACGGCAATGGGTGTTTGCTGGGCGACCTTGCCGACCTCTTCGTCTGCCTGCATGATGCGCTTGATGCGTGCCGTCGGGAACTTTGTCTTGACGGGGACGGGGCGATCTCCGCCTCTTCTTTCATCTGAGAAGCCTTGCGGGGTGGCATGGCGCTGACGGGTTCCGGCTCAGCCGGGAACTCGTGTTTAATTGGTGGCCGCGACGCAGGCGACGGTGGCGCGAGTGCTGGTGCTGACGCAGCAGGTGCAGGTGCAGGCGGTGGTGGTTGGTACTGGTTCGCGTTGTGGTTTGCTGGGAATGCAGGTGGAAAATAAGGTGGTTGTTGTTGTTGCTGCTGTTGCTGTTGTTGTGGATGGCTACTTGGTGCCTGTTGTTGGTGGTACTGCGCCTGAGGTTGGGGTTGCGGCGGTTGCAACTGTAAGGGCACCTGCTGCTGCGGCGGCGAATATTGGTGTTGGAGATAGAAAGGCTGCGGCAGTGCGGCATAGGACGGTGGGGGTGTTTGCCGGGGCTGCTGGTGGTGCTGTTGGTGCTGGGGTTGTTGGTGGTGTTGATGTAAACCGTAATGGTGCGTTTGCTGCTGCTGCTGGAGAGGCGAAGAATGCTGTAGTTGTGGTGGTTGCGGAGGATAGTTCTGCGGAAAGCTGTGGTGGGGCTGCAACGACGAGCTGGAGTATTCAGGGATGCCGGAATTTGCATAGGTTGGGAGCGCAACTGGCTCTGGCCCACTCGTGAAAAAAGAAGAGAGGTCAGGACTCCTGGGTGCATAGGAGGCTCCGTCGTTCTCGGCTCCGGCTGACATGCTTCTGGAAGGTCGGCAGCCTGTTTCCCTCTTACTTTTCTTTTAACCTTGGGAGTGCTGAAGTTATGTAAGAGTCGATTGAATTGTGAATAGATTTGTGTATTGGTGAGTTGAATTTAGATGAGTAATAATAAGCACGAAGTCGATGTCGATGTCACATCTGACCGAATGAGGGGCTGACTGGCTGGCTGGCACAGATGGGCAGTGGCAGAGGCGGCAGAGGCAGACAGAGCTTGGGGGGGGGGGTGTGCCTTGGCTTACACTGCACGGTCTACCTGCACTTTTTGGCTCTCACTCACTCTCTCTCTGAATCGCAATGGGGTCGGGTCGAGCTGGGCTGAGAGTGGGATTTAAATACTGAATGGTCAGGGGTCAGAACGAACTCTGAGTCCTTAGCGGAGAGAAGACTTGCAGGGGTCCCCTGCCGCCTACTTGCTCAGCATAGCCACCTTTTCCCCATCTAGTTCGCGTTGGTCTTTCTTTTCTTCAACGAGGCTACTGCAGATCCCGTCACCACCAAACGCGCCCCAGTTGCTGTACACAGCTTGACAGGTGTAACTATTGTCCATCCTCATCCTCATCCTCTATTAACCGCCAATCCTGATAATGCACCAACCATTCATATCGGGCTCCATCCATATGGGCCGAACTGCCAAGCTGCTTACAATAGCGCTCCCCGTGTTGCCGATGATGGCCGACTGTGACTCGCGTCCTCACCTGAAGAAATCTTAATAAGATGGCCACGCCAAGAACTTATTGATCGGTTCCATGGATCTGCCTGTGGTAGGACGAGAGAACCACTGCAGGCTGAAGTCAGCACAATCAATCGTCTGCATACTGGCTTACCGACAATGGAGTATACAACGGTTTGCCTATCAACATCCTCAAGCGAGGTGTGCCTTTTCTTTGCCCGTCGTTTGTGTCTGTTTCACGACGCCTGAAGTAAGCACTTCCTGCAGTACCTAAAGGTATCACCTATAGACCCTTGATGCAACCAACCAAAGCCCAACGGCTGTGTGTCATGGATGATGATAATCCATCAGAGCTTTCTTATTCACGGAGACCTGCTATCAAGGCAGAGCTCGAAGCCGCTTGCATCAGCTCTCGGGTTTCGCCTCTGCCTTGTGGTCGCTGAAGGTTTACTTGATCTAATCTGACATGGCACGGGTTCACATCGCCTGGCTAGGCTGCCAACGTTATTTGATGTCTACCTGCACCTCTTTCCTCTCTCTCCCTTTTCACTATCATGCCGCGATTTTCTCTTTGATCTGTTCAACCAAGGCTTTCAACCCTTTCTGTCTGTCTACTGCCGACGTGCAGAGAAATAGAGAGGCCACGGGCCATGCATGGATTCCTCCTTCCTCGGCCCGGCTGCTCGCTTTGACCCCATGTGTCTCCCAAAATTTGACCAGGTCTTCGATCTCTGGGGCGAATGCTTCCTCTTTGCCAAAGGCCACGAAAAGCCCTCCGGAGGGACAGGCTCTTTTCCACCACTGCGCATCTCTGCAGTTGCCTGGTGATATCAGTGGGTCGTCTGGCTCGACTTTGCCATTTGCGTAGTCCAGCGCATACTGATGCAGCCTTTCCTCGTCGAGATAGTCGCTTGGCGTGTTTTGGTGCTTTGGGGATAGCAATGTGGTCCAAGGCGATATGAAGGCGGCCATACGTGGTCGTTCCAAACGCCAGTCACCCGTCTCGTTCAACTGGTTTGCGTCATGTTTCATATTGGCCCGGTGCAGTAACAAACTCAGCATTATGGTAGCACCCGCTGAGTCACCGCTTACACAGATCTTGGATGCATCTCCTACTGTAGTCAAGACGTGTCGATACCCCGCAATGGCCTGGTGTAGCTGTGTGGGAAAAGAATCATCAGGCACTAAGGTGTATTCCAGCGCAAATATGGCAGGATTTCGATATCCGCTCTGGTCGAGTAGCGTCACCCAGGTGAGGAGAAATTCGAGATAGAAATAAGGAGACCCCATGGAAAACCCGCCGCCTGCGTATTTACTTGTGAGCAAAGTTGAACGTTGAAATGGTCTCCTTGACTTACCATGGGCGTAATAAACACAGACATCTATTGGTTTGGCTGGATCTTTGATTAGCCATACACCCCGGCACCTGTCCTGTATCACATCACAGTCAGCATTTGTTTATTCTTCTTGGTAGACTCAGGGGGGGTCAGCAAGAGTCACCCTTACATCCTCATAATCATGCCAATGTATGGGACACCTGATGAAGCCGTGGCGAAGCATTCTGAATCTCAGAAACGGCAGGGCGACCTGTCTTGAGAAGAAGACTCGCCCAACCTTGGGAGGGATGTTGGCGAATGCATAACGAACGCAACGGACCACGAAATCCTCAAATGGAGCAGCTCTCTGCACGAATGGGGTTTGCTGGCTGCGATCTGTGAAGTAGCGCTCGTAGATGAAGCTCGTGGGCAGCTTGTATACTTGGGACGCATGTTAGAACCACCCGTATAGCCGAAACAGTATATGGATTTATATTCTCCTTATTTTCTTTTATTCTCTTTCGTGAAGATAGGTACATGTAGGTAGCGAAGGCACTTGCACTTACCAAGAAAGGGAAGGCATTGCAATACAACTCCGAGTGTCTCAACGGGTCCGACGTGGATGAGGAGTTGGGGTGCGAGGAAGACGCAGAAAACTAAACAGTCGAGGTATGATACAGGACCTAGGATCATATTGGCGATAGCAATGGTGACACCTCCCCCACGAATAATTTAGGATCGGACTGTTGTCTCATTGATCAATCTGCTCCTGTTGGATCTGGAATAGGTGGTCTGGAGATCTGTTAACAAATACCTAGGAGTGGTAATCCAAACACAATCATTTGTGAACCTTGAAGGCTACAGAGGCGTCCAGACTAGACTAATTAACGAATGACGTCGAAGACAAGAGGGTCCATGGCATGTTTTAGGCAGGCTACCGCCCCAAACTTAGCATTCAATTGGAACAGAACAGTTACTCAAGTCGGTATGTTCTGAACAACATTACATAACCGTGCTGTCTCACAGACATTCGTGATGAACAGGTGGACAGGTAGACAAACAGTCGTACTTAATGAGTGTAAATAAGTATCTACCAATTGTTCTTGAACTCGATTTTAAAGGATTCTATAGCCTCTACCTGCTGTGGAGCCAATTCTCAAATGCATCCTCATATTTATGTCCAATCTCACGAGGAATAACGACCTCTTGACTCTAAAACCCATCTTCGTCTATTAAGGAAACGTCACATCGTAAACATCTTTCCGTTTTCCGTCTTTCTTTTGTCTTGATTAGTTGTGGGCTACCTGGAGGATCTCTTGCTCCATCTTCTCAAACGCGGGCACAACGTTGCCGTACTGCTGGAAGATGCCGTTGCGGTAGCCGTCGTCGACCTTCTGGATGGCTTCGGCCTCGTGCCAGCGCTCCGAGATGAGCTCGTCGAACGTCTCGCGGTCGGTCCGGCGCTCGAGCGCCCAGACCGCCTTGTACGCGCCGCCCAGCGCGCACGCGTTGCCGCCGACGTCGAGCTTGTAGACGCCCTCGGCGCCGCCCAGCACGTCGCCCAGAACCCGCGAGATGGCCGGGTTCAGCGAGCCGCCGCCCACGAGGTAGATGCGGCGCGGCTGGGCCGGCAGGCTAGACCCGGGCGGGCTGCCCAGCAGGCTGTGCGAGCGCAGGCGCATCGAAAGGGCCTGCGACTCAACGATGATGCGGGCATCCGTTTCGGAGTTCCATTCCTCTTGCGCCTTCTGCAGGTCGGACCCGTCCTCCGCCTTGCTGGTGTACCGCCAAGTCCCCGCTTTGATGTTGGGGACAATCTCCGGAAGTGGGAAGTACAGGCCCAGCTTAGCCCGGTCGCCCTCGGTCCGCACGTCCAGCGGCGGCGTGGCCATGACGGACTTGTTGAAGTTGGCCCAGGGGTCTGCACCGTCGGCCTTCGGGAGCCTGTCGCGCACCTTCTCGCGCGCGAGCCCGCCGTTCTTGTAGCAGAGCATGAACATGTACTGTCCTGGGTTGCAGGGGTGGTTCATGAAGTGATACGACGGGTGAGGCTTGTAGGTATGCGTGACCATCAGGAACGTCGAAGACGTGCCCAGTGACACGATGGCGTCCATTGGCCGGAGCGGCAGAGCAAGGATGGTTGCCGGGTTGTCGCCCGTGAAGGCTACGACCTGGCAGTCGGGACTGAAGCCGTACTTCTCGACAAAATACTGGCTGATGCCGCCCATGCTGCCGCCGCCGTCCAGACGCACATCGCCCAGCTTCTTCCGCAGGTCCGCAACGCCATCTTTGCCTCCGGCGCAGAGCTCGAGGAGCTCCTCGCTCCACTTGGCATTGCTGACGTCCCACAAATTCATGCCAGTGACGTCACTGATGTCCATAGGGGCGATGGCACCCAGAAACACGGAGGCCAGGAACGAAGATACCAGTGAGATCCGAGCAGTCTTCTGGTAGACTTCGGGTCGGCGCCTTCGCATTCTCATGATCTGTGCCCCCGTGAAGCGCTAAGAGAAGAAAATTGTCAGCATCGGCACACCATCGAACAGAAGAAGTAACTGGTAGGACTTAGGCTGATATACATGATGTGCTGCGCTGCCGGTGACGTCGGCCAATTTCTGCTTTGAGCCCAAGTGCTGGTCATAGAAATCGCATTCGGCCTGGGTGCTATGGTCCTGCCAATTGGGGCTGAATTCGTAGGCGAATGCGTCCTTCAGTTGCTCGCGCAGTGAGCCCTTGTCCTTGCTCAGCGCCTTGAGCTCAGGCTCTCCGGGAGCGGCCCAGAAGACGCTGCCATGCTGCTGGCCCGAGCCGCTGAGGCCCTTGATGTCGGATATGGGGCACTTCTTCTCCACGAGTCGCGAGAGCACCAAGTCTACGGCCTCCAGCCACATGGCCACAGGCGCGAACACCTCGCCCTCATCCTCATTAGTCTTCACGCCCTTGGTGATGCCGTACTTGGACCCGAAGTCGGCGTCGAAGTCAACCTTGGCCTCCGAGACGACCTTGAGATCCATCGAGACCACAATGGCTACAAAGCGGGCGGTGCGTCGTAAGCATCATGGGGCGGGTACGTGGGAAACGGTTTCGGTCATTACTTACCCTTGAGCTGTTGGGTTGAGAGATCGAACCCTAGGTATAAGGGACCGGAGCTCATCTTGTCGAGGTATATTGGTTTGACGCCAAGTAAAAATAACGTTTGGAAGAATGCTTGAGTAAGTAGGTACTGTAGTCAGATATGGTGACGCTAGTCTGTGTGACTTAAGGAGCAACACAAAGAAATGGGAAGGACAAGTGAACAGCTAAGAGAGAAGTTTAAGTAAGGGGATGATTGCCACAAAAACCGATACCTCGTGAGCTGAAGGAAAATAAGGATAAAAGTAAACCACGATAGAGAAATGGTGCCACAACCATCAGAGCAAGGTGGCTCTTCACGATGCGTTTCCGGAGTCTCTTGATGCAAGCTTGACGCGGGGCCCCCACTATGAGATCAGGTTACCCAGAGTCCGAGAACCGTAGCCAGTGTCGAGGCAGGGTTTGGTGGGGAGGGACTTTCGGACCATCAGCCTTTCGCTGTAGCTCTGCCATAGCCTTGCAGTATCCCATTCAGCCTAAATGGGTGCATCGATCGATTGGTCTGGATCCTGGCACAAGGGTTCCTTACATACTGCGTGCAGCGTGTGACCTGTCACCTGTTAATAGGCGGTGGGCGAAACCACCTTCGTTAGTTACTGTCCTTGGTCATTGAAAAGTTCAACATAATTCAGCCAAGTATTCTGGAAGATTGGCGAGGTTTTCTCCCATTGCTTGGTCTGGTACCGTAACGCAATGTTGCAGAATGGATTGATCGATCTATCATTGTATGTATGATACATTCATGGCGTCCCATCGCCCATATGCAAATGTTGGACCCGTCATTCTCAACGCCTTCTGATGCTGCAAATACACCTTCTCGAGGTGGTAGAATACACATAATATGACTTTTCTTATCGAAGTCAGTCCAGACTACTTCATATCCAGCTTATCTTGAAGCAGATTCTGTTCTCGTGGTATTATAGCCTTTTGCCCTCTTCCAAAGTGTGGTCTGGTATCCATCACCAACCTAAAACGCCGTATAAACGAAGAAAATAGGGTGAGACAACAAAGGTCGTGCATGGCCCTTTAGTGGCTCTTGTGACTGTGACCATTGCCATGGTCGTGATCATGTTCCTCCTCGGGTTCCGGGCTGGATCTCGGGCTCACGTCGCCAGGAATGAACTCGTCGAACTTGGGGACAACCTGGGTTTCCTTGGGCACGAAACGGACCCGGACCTTGCGAACACCACGGACTTTGCCGCCCACACGAGCTCTGACATTGTCCTCAACATCCCTCACGTGCTCAACGGTCCAATCCTTGGGTACCGCGATCTCGAGGTCGACAAGGTAGTTCTGGCCCGATTTAACTCCGGTTACTTCACGAAGCTCAGTGACATGACCCTCGTGCATATCGGCAAGAGCGTTGCGTGCCTGCTTTCCAACTGAACCTTTAATCTCATCATCTATGCTGCGGTCGGCGAGTTCCATCACGGAAGCGACCGTGTTCTCCGCACCTGCCTTGATAACCAGAAGGGAGATGAGGAGGCCACCAACAGGATCTAACCAAGCTGCATTCTGCACAAAGTTGGCGCCAATGATAACGGCGAGTGTGACGATGCCGGTAAGACTGTCGACTCGATGGTGAACGGCGTTGGATGCTAAAACCGAGGACTTGCGCTCACGCGCAACTTTCATAGCTGGGGTTGTCAGTTAGTAGCTGTTCCCACTCGGCGATTCAAGTTCTATTAAGGGGGTACTGCTTTCGACTTACTTGCGTGGTACAGCCATTCCTTCACTGCCACTGTTCCTGCAGCGAGCCAGGCAGCATGAAGACTGGGTGCCTCATGTCCGTGGCCGTGTCCATGACTGTGGCTGTGGCTATGGGCATGCGCCATCATCTCTGCCGCAGCTGCCGGGTCGAGGAAGAAGTGGCTGTAGAGTGACAATAGACTGCCCCAGCACATCCACATACCACCAGCTAGAAGCATGCCGGACACGCCCAGAGAACCCAAGCTCTCGATCTTGCCAAATCCAACAGGAAACTTATCTGTCGGCGGTCGCAAGCTCCAGGAGATGGTGGCAAGGGTCAGGATGTCGGATGCTAAGTCGGTAACACTGTGAAAGGCGTCGGCGACCATTGCTTTGGAGTTGAACATGTAGCCACCTACACCTTTGGCTATGGCCATGCCGAGGTTGGAAGCGAGGCCAATTCGGGTGATGCGCACGCCAGCGTCGTTCTTGTTCTTCGAAGTGAGGTAGACATTATCGTGGTGATGGTGATGTCCGTGGCTGTGGCCATGGCCGCTGTGGCCTCGAGTCTGGGTGAGAGCTGCCATGGCTGGAAATGAACGGAGGAAGCGACGAGTGTGCGACGGTCGCAATAACAAGGGGATGGCCTGGGGCGGTTTAGACTGCGACTCAATGGAAGCAGATGATGTTTGAAGAACACGGTAATGAAGGGACTTGTTACGGCGATGTGTCCTCAGGTGGTCATGTTGTAGGGAATATGTGGTAAAGGAAGGTGACGGAGCTGGAAGTAAGCCACTCCCATTCGCGTTCCAGCAAGCTGTAAGGCGGCGGCTGCAGCTATTACTACTTGGCCCAAGCCTCAGGGCTGCCGCACACGGTCGACTCGACATTGCGGAGTCGGCACCATCAGTCGGCTCAGGGGCAAAAGAGAAGGGCCTGCAACATTAATGAAAAGTGCACAGCCGATTTAGCCGTTTGGTCAGAGAAGCGGAAGAAGGGAAGGATATGCAGACTCGTCGACCTGTTATGTGATCATGCTTGTGCACGGTGTGTGAGAGGCCGAACAGCAGACGACTGCACTCTTGTAAGGATGAAAAGTAAAGGTGGGTGTCAAATCTGGAACGCGCCGATTTGCGGATCCTTGAACCTAGAAGTCTACCTACGCAACACCGACAGGATGGGAATCAGGCCACACACTATTCCGGCCAGCTTGGCTTAGCTCTTTGGATATTGCCCTGGAAGGAATTCTAAGCTGGCCGATAACGAATCGGTTTTTACAATGCCATTTGCGAGGTTATCATAGTCCACCGTGGCATTCACGTCTGGTGGAAGTGACGATTGAGTAACCTTGTATACCGTTGCTAACGGTATAGGTATATTTGATGCACGTTATTACCCGACCACTGGACCGATCCAGGACTCCGAGTTGTTATTTATGTATTCTTTATGAACATCTTCATTGCTTGTTATTTTGTAAACTTGCCCCTATGATGTGACCATTGATCAGGTGTATCCCAATACTATATTTCCGATTGTTTACCTGCAGGTGTTTTGTTGTCAAAACAATAACTCACCTGATCCATGAAGACCAGTGCTGGCTGGCAGTGCTTGGTGGGGCAGCTAAGCTCCCAAGCTCCCCTAGTACCTACAGTGGTAGCGCCGAGGCTTTCTTACCACTCAAGTAGTGACGACTTGATTTGGATCTCAGATCATCCATATAGCCTCATCCCACTCACATAGCATATATGCTATATATCAAGCATATGAGGTGTCATCTATCTGTCTGCTGAAAGTAATCTTAACACTCGAGCGAAGTGATCAACCGACATTTTAGACCAATGCTGCGCAAACCATACATGAGGATTCCGTATACGGACGTGCTAGCCGCACCAACCATTACGCCCTCAAGCGCAAACACGTTCCAGGGTGCTGTAGCAGCATTGCAGGAGTTTCTTACTGCGCCGTCACCAAAAGGGATCCCGCCCTCCACGCTGGTACTTACTGGGGCTGGTCTGTCCGTTGCCAGCGGACTTGCCGATTATCGCGGGACGAATGGGACGTACCGGGTGAACAAGAGCTACCGTCCCATCTACTATTCCGAGTTCTTGCAGAATCACGAGGCGAGGAAACGGTATTGGGCTCGAAGTTTTCTGGGGTGGACATCATTGCATAAGGCCAGGCCTAACTCTGGACATTTCGCTATCAAGCATCTTGGAGATCTGGGACTGCTCCACAATGTCATTACTCAGAATGTGGACTCGTTCCATCCAAAAGCCCATCCCTCTCTGCCCACTATAGAGCTACATGGCTATCTGAGATCGTTGGTCTGCGTATCATGCCACGAGGAACTGCCACGCGACAAATTCCAGGAAGAGTTGGCGAGACTAAATCCTGCCTGGGCTGCATTTTTGCAGGAGATCACAGCGTCAGGAGCATTGGACACGGAAAACCCGGAAGAGCGCCGGCGCCGGGGAATGAGAACAAACCCGGACGGTGATGTCGATTTACCCGATGCCCCTTACACCACATTCAGATACCCAGCCTGCCCCCGATGCCTGGTCAACCCGCCGTCCACACCAGAAGGCGGTCGCGCTACTGTCGAGGTTGACAGCGATGGCGCTTGGAGCGCACCAAGCACCGCAGGCATATTGAAACCAGCCGTGACAATGTTTGGTGAGAATATCCAACCCCAAACCAAGATTGGAGCGGAGAAGGTAGTCGAGGAAGCTAGCAAGCTCCTTGTCCTTGGAACGTCACTCGCAACATATTCGGCTTGGAGACTCGCAAAGCGCGCCAAGGACAGGGGGATCCCGATTGCCATCGCCAACCTAGGAGGAGTGAGAGGAGAGGATGCGTTTTTCAACGACCTCGAGCCTAATCATGATGGGACTCGAGGCGCGAGAGTGGAGATTTCGACAGATGCATTGTTACCTGCCCTGGTTAAAGAACTACGGGCGTCGTCGAGCATACACCATGCGGAGCATCACGGCCGCAAGGCGGAAGAACATGGCGCTTCCGTGTTCAAAGACATGATGTCTTGATGCCTCTGTAACTATATTCATGTACGTAGATGGCCGCGCATATTTGCGCATTAGAAGAAGCTAGAGTAACTCGGGGGCTTATTGCCCGTTTTCACGGTGGCAGTATCTGGTGGCGCTGGAGTCTCGCTTCTACATGTTGACTTGGGGTTCGACTGCCGGGGCTTCTCGCTCTTCTTCAAGTTTCGCGCGACTTCGTCTTTTTCGAGCTCTTTCAGAACTACAGGTCTGTCAGTGACTATGGCGCAGCTAGTTTCGGATACCAGAAGTGCGACAAACCTTCCTCCCATTCCTTTTCGCGCTCGGCATCGCCAGTTCCCAGCGCCTTCTCCACGTCGATTTCTTCTCCCCTTTGTAGCTTCTCTATTACCTCCCGTAGAACACCGATGCGGGTTTCGGCTCGCCTCGTGAAGGTGTTGAAGTCTCTCCTCAGTGCGATCATCTGTATCGACATGGACCCGACGAAGAGGAACATGATGATGAAGAAGGTGGCTGGGTTCCATTCTTTCGATTTGGGTTTCTTCGGTACACCCCAATCTACTGTCGGCTCTTTGCGACAACGGAATGGTTTCGGGACCAGTGACTTCCAGAAGGACGGTTGCGCAATCGTCGGGGCAGAGCCGATATTTCGCACAAAGCGAGGATGAACCGGATGTATCGCTCGGAGTGGTAAACTCCTCATGCCCATCGTGCCCTTCAAGAAGCGTGAGCTGGCCCGATAAACTGCTCCCTCCATGGTGTATTGAAATTCAATGGGTGAAATCTGACGACCGTGGTACCGTCTAATGGAGATTGGAGATGCAGATGTGTATGTAAGTAAATCTTTAAGGCGAACCGATATAGGCAATTCTCAGCTAAGCCAAATTTGTCCATCTTGCATGAGCGGACCCACAAGAAAAGAGTGGTTGCTGTGCCTACCACGTCAATCTCGATTAGGCAAGTAGATCCACATTGATGCTTTCCAGAGTGTCCACGGTTGTGATTTGTATCGTGAGTCTCTTTTGCTGGTGTAGACCATTCTTCCATTCACACTCACCTAAGATAATATTCGAATTGCTAATAGAAGCTTTGCTTGCGCCCGCGTTGGATTTTCTGTTCTGCCCGACTGGATACCCGATACCTCATTTTTGGCACATGACGACATGATTAGGAGTCTAGTCCTACAAATTTCATCAAACCTTACATGGCTTCCTTAACTACCCAAGCTGACGCCATTCGAAGCGCCATCACCTCGGTTCAGACCTGCACGCCGACTATATCTGCAACACTCAAGGAACTGCTCCAGGGGACGGATACCGAGGTTGCTGAAGCCAAAACCGCGAAGGGAAGAACAAGAGCAACGCAGCCCACCAAGGGCAAACCCACAACTGCTGCAGCAAAGAAATCATGTCGCGCAACCAAGCAAGACGACGAGAGCAACAATGACGTGCTTCCACCGAAGGAGAAGGCGCTCCTCGCTACACAAGTCATCAATGCGACACTCAAGGCCTTGGGAGATGCCGCCAAATGCTCTCCTGCACCGGTTGCGAACGCCCGAACAGCTGCCCCTGTACAGCCGACCAAGGCCGAGCCTCGAAAAGGCCTGCGACGCTCCAGCTCCATGCCAATGACGCCGCTTCAACCTCGAACACTGAATCGCGTCTCGACGTCCCCGATTGCGACCAAGTCATGCCGGCCACAAACCGCAGCACCAGCATCAAGCGGGTGCTTGGCCATGGTCGAATGTACAAGAGCCGCGTTCGCAACATTACGAACTCTTTCCACCTCAAGGAACATCACATTGCCCGAACTTCAGATCGAATCTGGCATGTCATCATTTGTCAACAGGCTGATAGCTCTTAGCCTTTTCGAGTACGCAGTGAAGGAGCTCCGCTTGCTCAAGCGACGACTGGAGGCTGCTATTTCAAGGGGCAACATCAAGAAGGCGAAGCCGCCGGTGGCAGCTGAGGCAACGACAGCTGCGAGGACTCTTGCAGATTTGTTCGACTATCCGGTATTCGATGTAAGCACGCCTGTGGCCCAGCTGGTTGTCACATCCCAACTTCAAGCTTTACGCATATTATACGGCCTGAAAAAGTCATCGTACCTAGTCACGGCACTGCCTTTTCTGCGACCTACACACCAGTCCTCACCACTGGTCTTACTGCTACCTAGCCCGAGCGATACACCACAGAATCGCCTGAAAAGCGCCAGACAGCTTGAGAGCCTGGCCCAGAGTCTGCTATCACTTACACCAAGCGTCTCAGCTAACGATGACGGGGTAGCACTGGAGCCAAGACTCAGTCCCTCCCCAGAAACAGCGCTGGAGATTCAATCAATTGCTTTGAAAGCCAGGTTACATTCTTGGGGTTTGTCGGATCACAAGGGAGATCTTGACAAGGAACTTCTCTCTCCATTATCGCGATGTCTAGCTGCATTCAGCAGAAGGAGCTCAGGCGAAGCTTCTTCGAAATGCGCTGCTGCCATCTCTGCATTCGAGCAGGTCTGGCAGATGTTCGAGGCAATGGGGTTGCGGACTTCAGAATCTTCAAGATTACTGATGGCTGCAATTTACCAGTCGCTTGGAACACTTTCGCGTGAAGCCGGCGATGTCAAGGACGCAATCAAGTGGATCACCAAGCTGAAAGGCTTGACAAGTAGTAAGGACGATTCAGCTGCCAGATGCCATGCCGTGACTGCTCAGCTGCTAGCCCTATGTTTGAAGCAGTCCTCCCAGGCAGACGAGAGTATGATACTTGAGGTTCTGGATGGTTTACAGGGTTCATTGAGCGGCAGTACAACAGAGCTGGACGATCTTTTGACCAGCATTTGTCAAGTACGAAAGGCGACCGTGAGCATTGTACTTGGTGTGGGCCGATCGAACGCAAAACCAAACCCAACACGATCATTACTCGAAACATTACTTTTGCAGCTCCCCCGATTTACTTTACGGTGGCTAGGGAAACCACCTGCCTCTGGAGGGCCAACGAAGGACTTCCTACGCTTCGAACAACGACGACAACTCCTTTCTATATATATCCACCACGTGCTGGATTCGGTCTTGATGCTTGTGAAGGCGCTTCTCGAAGAAGACAACATGGCTTGGGACCTTATGGATTCTGTTTTTCAAGACTCCCTGGCAGTGTTGGAGAACATGGGCGACTTGTCCATCCTCTCAAGCAGCCCATCCGCTTCATACCATGTCAAAATATCGCATTTCTATTACCAGCAACATATCCTATTGCGAAAAAAAGCTTCCAATCCGAAAGACTGTTTACGCGCATTGCGGCGTTCTATCGAAGCAGTGAAACAACAACCCGAATCGGAACAGACCAAAGCCCAGCTCCTGGCCAAACAAGAGCGCCTTGCCGAGCTTTGCAGGACGTCAGGGAGAAAAGACGATGCCGCCGATGCTCTCCGATCTATCAGGGACTCTATTGTCCGTGAAGATATAGTATCACAGGTTACAGAAGCGCTGGCTTCTACTCCAGCTTTAACGGCTTGGCAGCTGAGTGGAAAGTCTCAATCATTATCCAGGACAGTGTGCACTCTAGCAAAGCTAGAGCCTAAGCCTTGCGACTGGACATGGCTCCTAACCGGAAGCGACAAGACAACGGCCCTTGAGCACGACCTTTACTTCATATATTCAACCGACGCCAAATTGCGCAAGTATCTCGAAGTTGGTGAGCCGCTAGTTGAGAACTTATTGCAGTCATACCCTTCAGATGATTTCCCGGTCAGGAGGCTACGAACTCTAGTTCAGCTCCTTACTGTCAACATTGAATCCCGTGACTCCATACGGAGCTGGGTGGAGGAGGCCAAGGCCCTATCGAAGAGTCTGGAAATCGGAAGACTTGGTGAAGATGTCGGTTTGGCTCGATATATTCCGCATCTGAAGTCCATGACCGTATGTCTTGCAGTGTTATTTGAGCTCGAGGTTGATTGGAAACCTGTGCAAGAAGCTGTCAACTTCTGGAGTTCTACTTTGGCGAATACTCGATCCTTGGAAGATCTCTACGGTCACGTCGATAACCCAGCCCAACTGCTCACGAACCTGCAGTCGCTTTCTGATTATGCAAGAATGAGAGGCATGGACTCGCTCCTTGAATCCATTTTGGAGCTGACATCTACGGTATCGAAGCTCCTATCACAAGACGATCCCGCGTGTCTGGTCGCCCAAAACACCAATCTATGCCTGCAGTATCTTACGGTAGGACACTCTACGAAAGCAGAAACTGTCCTGACCACGAGCCAAGTCTTGCTTTCACGCCCAGATGTACCTCATGAGATCGCGGCAAATTTCCACCTCTGCTCAGCTGAGTACCAAATGGCAATAGGAAACTACGAACGGGCAGAGAGGCACCTGGCTGATGCTCATGTGTCAGGGGTTGCCTCCATGTCTGACAAATCTCCCCGTAGCAGTAGGGCTGCGAGAAAATTGTCTATCGCATACGCCTCTTTCCTGCAAGCCTTGCTAGTTCTCGAGCGCGGTAATCCAGACGAAGCACTCCGCTATGCCAAGAACGCCGTTCGTATCCTATACCACGATTGGGCAAAGCTGGAAACAATGAAGTTCTCGGCTGGCAGCCAAGGCGACGAGCCATCGCAGGTTGAGACGTCAGAAGATGACTCCAGCTTTAATTCCTCGGTCTCGAGTGCTTCAGACGCTATGCGCGCTAGGACAGGGCCTGAATTCTGGGCCATGGTCTATCCCCCTTTTCCGTTTCGTATTGCGCCTGTCTTCAGTCTACGCACACATTGGAATGTTCCAAGAAACGATGTATTATGGTGAACAGGCGTTGAAGATTGCGAGGAGCACTAACTCAGCGAACTATATTATGCAATCCCAGGCTTGGCTAGCGGCAATCCATATGAAAGCCGGAGCGGCTGAGAAAGCTCTTGAGTTGGCATCGGAGATCAAGGGGTCAATGGCTAAGCTGGAACCGAACTTCTCGGCAATCAGGTTGGCCTGCCAGCTAAGCCAAATCTATCGTGATACAGCGGACTACGCTGCGGAATCTGACTTGCTCAACCAAGCCGAGTCAATGATTGCCAGACTGGACAAACAAGAAGCGAGCGGAGGAATGGATCTGGATAAACGGATGGCAAAACTGACCATCAAAGACAAAGCACCTCCCAAGACGACGCGACAGGCAAGGACAAGGGTGACCAAGACAGTCAGTAAGGCCGCGCCGAAAAGAAAGACTACCACCACTGCCGCCAAGTCCTCGGCTGAGCTGAAACCGCTGTCAGCTATAGAAGACAAACAGCTCATGTTCATGCGTGCCTCCATTCTTCAGCAACGATCAGCTGTACTACTCCGGGAAAGAGAGTGGACAGCGGCGGTTGAGGCCTTACAAACCGCCGGCGAACTGCCCCGTCTGTCAGCTGACATGACCCAAGACTCTCTCTTGATGGCTGTTGCGCTCATCGGCCAAAGCCTAGAGTTGATGGGGAAAGACTCGGTCTACTCTGCTGTTCTAGACTCGACCCTGTCGTTTCCGACCATTGCAGGTTCTGCCAGGGACAAGGCACTGGCCGAGAAGAACCAATCCACCAAGGCCTCCCCGCCGCGGAAAGGGCGAGCACCCTTACAGGAAGGGCCTCCGTTCCTCGAAACACTACGACAAGCCCGCGATCATCTTCTTGACGCCCATTCCGTTGCAGTCATGAACGGCGACGGCGTGCTCGTGCAACGTGTAGCTACCTTGCTCCAGAATACCTTCATCCTGTTATCTACGACAAATCACTCAAAGGTGTCTGGGACAAGCCATCCTGCTTATGCGACATGCTCAGTCGAGATGGCACGCAATCTGGTATGGCGCCGAGAGCGAAAGACCTCGAAACTCGATTCCAACAAAGGGGCCAAATTGGAGTGGCCGATGCCGGTGGAGGGGACGGACTCCCGGCGCTCCAGCCTATCTCTGACGGTCGATATGAACAAATTCCAGAAAGAGTACATTGACATCATCCCAAGCTCATGGAACGTCGTCTCGGTATCCTTGAGTGACAACAAACACGATCTTTGTATCACTAAGTTGCAAGCCGGCCATAGCCCTTTTGCTATTCGACTGCCTCTAGAGCGAGCTATGTCTAGAGACGCCGACAACGAAGTTTTCAACTTTCAGCAAGGCCGAGCTGAGCTCCTCGATATTATTGATGTCGCCAACCGTACTTGCCATGACGCCAGGGATATGAGCGCTAAAGGTGCTAAATCTGCTTGGTGGTCCGAACGAGAGTCTCTTGACGAGCGAATGAAGAATATGTTGGAGAACATTGAGCACACTTGGCTTGGAGGCTTTAGGGGCATCTTTTCTCAACACCATCGCCGGTCCGACCTGCTTGCAAGGTTTCAAAAGAGCTTCCAGAACATACTTGACAACAACCTGCCATCTAGGCGGCAGGTTCGTGGCAGACGCACAAAGACACCTACGGCCCCCAAGGTTTCCCTTGATCCCCGAATTCTCGACCTCTTCATCGGACTAGGCGATGCCACCATGCCAGACTGCGATTTCGATGAGCCCTTAACTGATCTACTGTACTTTGTGGTGGATATCCTCCAGTTCCATGGCGAACGTAATGCCTATGACGAAATCGATCTCGACAGGATGGTCGTCGAAATTACCGATGCCCTGCATTCGTATCATGCTGAAGCTAAGAGCAACAGGGGAGAGCCAAGAGCAAACGCATACGATCCTGGTGCTTGACAAATCTCTTCATATCGTTCCCTGGGAGTCACTACCCTGCATGCAAGACGTGGCTGTGTCCCGGGTGCCTTCGCTAGCTTGCCTCCGCCGTTCCATCCTCGAACAGCGTGCTTCCCTGGAGTCTGGACCTTCGCCCTCTGAGAGCGCAGAGCAGGAAACAGAGCCGCTCCGTGAAGGCCACCACATCTCACGCAAGTCGGGCACTTACATCTTGAACCCAGGCGCCGACCTCAAGAACACGCAGTCCGTCTTCGGCCGCCCCTCTGTCCGGCCTCCCACTCAGCTGGTCAGCAATCGAGGCCCGCACCCCAACCGAATCCGAGTTTGAGTCCGCCCTTGACCAAGTCGGACCTGTTGCTCTATTTCGGCCACGGCTCGGGTGCGCAGTACATCCGCGGCCGCACGATTCGCAAGATGGAAAAGTGCCGCGCTGTGGCGCTTCTCATGGGCTGCTCGTCGGCGTCGCTCACCGCACCGGGCGACTTCGAGCCCCACGGCCCGGTCTGGAATTACATGCTCGCCGGAAGCCCTGCGGTAGTGGGCACGCTGTGGGACGTGACGGATCGTGACATCGATCGGTACGCCGGCCGGCTCTTCGAGGAGTGGGGGCTGTCCCCCGCGGTACGTTTGCGGAGGAGGAGAACAGCAACAAGAAGAGCAGGAGTACCGGGAGCCAGAGGGGCAAGAAAAAGGCTAAGGCGGCGGCGACATCATCGTCGGATCGAAGTGATGATGAGGGTACTACCAGGGCACCCACGAGTCTTGTGGAGGCAGTCGCTAGGGCAAGGGATGCCTGCAAGTTTCGGTACCTTACCGCTGCGGCGGTCTGTGTCTACGGCATCCCGGTCTATGTTGGCAAGTGAGTTGAATGGTGCATTTTTGGCTTAGAGGAAAGGGGTTTTGTGTATAGAATGTTAGAGTTTTGTGAGCATTGCGAGGGCGTTTCAGTCTTTGGTTAGGGAATTAGAACTGTTATTATTCAGGTTCCTGGTGCATAGCTCGATACCCTTTCAATTCAGTCCCTTGTCGCAGGAGAGAACGGTTTCCAATAAAAGAGTTTTCGCGTTTCTACATGATGTTCGCTCTGCTTGTCTGAGAGATGTGATACTACAGTTTCAGGGCATTGGGGGGGGGGGGCAATAGAGTCATTTACTTTCACAGGGTCGGTCAACCACATTGCAAAGAGTTCTTCAATTAGTACTTTCGCAGAAGAACGAGTGCCTAGCCCCGGAAGGTTCACATAGCTATAACAGTTTCTACAGCCTATAAAGCCGTGCGAAAAAAAAAAAGCAATTGAATGGTTTGACTTTTACTTGGCTCAGCTTGCTCTTCCTTGATTCATGTCCACGTACCCAGTCATTATGCGTGTGCCTATATCACGGCGTCTAGGATAGGATTCTGTGATGCTCGAACATGCACAATAAGTCACCTGGCATATGATGGTGATTGAGAAGACCGGCAATAGCCAAGGCCATGCATGCATGTCTATTTAGGTTCCGCACATTACTTCCTCCGTGGCTCTCTTAGCGGAATCCCGAGGGAGGTAGTTTATCCACGGCCGCGCGCCTCTTCGCAGACTACATACTACCCTCTAAGATGCGAGGGAAGACAGATTCCTATCTAAATAAGAGGACAGGACCGCTTTTGGTACTACTTTGGGCCATAGCAGTCCAACGAAACACCGCCTCAGAAACCAGGGCTATGGATGTGATAAGTCACAGGCCAGGCGAGCAGAAGAAAAATAGCATGTGGCCATGCGAGACCCGCAAGTGTGCTCTCTGATCTGCTGTGCGGCCTTTGTCTACCCTGGAACAGCAGCAGGTATGTTCCCAGTTTGATGCTTAGTTATGAGGCCCTACTTAATCAGCGTAGGAGAGTAAATGGGAGACTACCTCCATCTCACCACCCATCGAGTATGTGATAATGGTGAGGTAGACGTTGCTTTCTTAGATCGCAAGTTCCTCGGCTCTCTAAGCAGCGTAGGAAGAGGGTAACTAGCTTGTTCCAATACTGCGAAAGAAAGAGAGAAAGAGTTCTTCGCAGCGATCTCACACAAGGGATGACAATGAACACCATCGCTCACTCGTCTGGCCCCGCACAGATGCTGGCGTGTGACAGAGATCTGTCCTCGCGCAAACCCGTCATGACCTTGCCAAAACTATTCTGGTCCAGTAGTATAGCGGGTTTGTCTCCCGTCCACATCGTAGATCTTGTAGACCTAGCGGGTGCTCAACAGAGGTGTACGGTACTACGTACCTAGGCTTTGCAGATGAAGACACACGCAGCGCGCACGGCTTGTGGAATGGATTCGAACCACAAGACTGCTTTCTGTCTTTGAGGCATCAAAGTTAAGAAATTTACCCCGTCGCCTCTGGCAGGGCCTCGTGGAAGCGTGCATGACTTTCCTAAAAAGGGGTGGACAATCGAACCTCCTCGGCTCACGACCCGAAAGAGACACAAGACACGAGCCACAGCAGAATTCGGCCTGTATGCACATAGAGTATGCAGGTAGAGTACACCTTATATAGCAAGTCGCCTTGTTAGGGTCGAGCATGCCGGTGTATCCAGCCTTGGGTATTCCAAGGACGGCCTTTTGCTAAGGATCCCGGAGTGCTCAGTCCGATTGGAATCGGCGGCAGAATAGGGCGATATATAGAATCGTGGCACAATGGTGACTGCTTCGGGGAATTTTACATGGATCGAACCTGTCTGCTCTCCGCAAACTCGCTTCCTGAACGGGCCGAGTGGGGAAGAATGTCTCGGCCAGTTGCGTGTGCCAGTTGTAAGTCTATAGCCAGCTTTCGTTCCTTTTTCTTCTTCCTTCTTCACTGCAGAGAAAAGACTACCTAGTGACAGTAGCCCACGGCTAAGAGAGGCCCCAGAAATGTTGTGTGACTATATCACAAGCGCAGCTCGCTTCGATCCGGCCAAAGGCAACACGTTTTAAAACGCCCCCTTCTTACCAGTTACTTGGGTGACAAAAAGCTGGGGGAAGCGGACATTGCTGTGGGATCTTGAGGTCACACAAGTCACAATGCAGGGACGGTGACGGGTAGCGAGGAAAGCTGTTGACAACCCCCCTCCCCCTTGGTTCACGTTTAAGCAGTATTGCCTTGTTGGTGTATACTGCAGGACAGGGATGCAATGTTGACAGACCAGGTTTCCTCATGCATGATGGCTTCACTCGATGTACTAATCCGACCTGTTTGGCGGCTCGGAAGAAGCTTGGAGGGGTCTCGCGCTTGCGGATGCAACGGCTGATGTTCGTTTTCCTGGGGTTGATCAAGCAAGCCCATCCAGTCGTGCCAGAGAGCCAGGGAGGCATAGAGTCGAAGGCTTCGAGACTTCACCACCCCCCGGAGATTACAGATGCTAGAATAGATGACGGGCAGGGTTGATGGAGGGGCTAGTAAGCATTTCTTCTGGAGTGTTACTATTGCCTAGTCGACTTCAAGCAAGCATTGCGTTATTGAGAGAAAAGACGGAAATCACACACACACACCTTTCTGCAAGCTACCTAATCAGCGTATTATTCTATTGCCGTACAATACGAAATGTCCCGTAGGTACCGGTAGGCGCTGATGGTGGCTGGCAATAGCAGCCAGCAGCTGTGCCTGTCCCTGACCCTGACCTGAGACAAAACGTTGGAACTTTGTACATGGATAGCACAGCATTTTACAATCTGTCGTCCTTGTCGGTAGTACCTCCTGTACCTCGAGCCAGTCACTTCCGGCTCTTCTTTGGATGGGGCCGCAAGCCGTCCACTTATCTCGGCTTTTTATCGAGTCTCTGGCCAATCATGATGCGGCTTGTCGAAGGAAATGGCCCTTCTTGGTAACGATCATCCCGTTCCAACGGTGTTTTCACCACCGCCGTTTCTATGTATTGATCTTTAGGTACTCATTGGAAACAACCCAGATCCATGCCCACCCATGCCTTGATGCCCCATGCCCTTGCCCATGGCCTTTGTGTGTTCAACTATCTATGTAATAAGATTACTATTGGTGTATGATAGTCATAATTGCAGGCTAGATGGAAACGCTACTACCAGAACTGGAAACTGTATTTGGCTGACAGCCTGCCTGCAAATGAAATAGATCCGAGTCCAGCAAACACGACCGGTCGCCCTGCAGATGCCATGCCACATCCCCAGTCATGGCATGCGTGCAGCCGGCGAGGTAGGTAGGCAGGCTGGTAGGCGAGGCATGGCAGCATGGCGTCTCCCTTTCCCCGCCACTTCGAGGTGGTGTTGGATGGTGTGCACTATGTAATAAACCATGCATTGGAATGACAGGTTGGTGTGTATCGGCCAGAAAAACCCCCGAGGATGGAAGAGGCTGTTTGGGTCGCCGCCAAGTTCTGAGCTTCCCGTTCTCTATTGTAGCTGGCTGTGGCGTCAGGGATCTTCTTGTTCTTCTTCTTCGTATGTACTTTTGGCCTTTAGCCCTTTCGAGCTTCGATGCGACCATCCGCATGATCACCACTACCTACCCATATCCTGGCCGATGAAGCAATTGGCAATATGACCATTCCTCAGCAAGGTGGGATTCTCATCAGCTCTCATTATTACACGCCATCAAAACTCACATTTTGCATGAGTATGCGTGCCATTCACTATACCCCCTACTGTCGCTCGTCACTTCGTCTACGTACATCAAGACCTTCAGCTACTTGGAAACTTGGAGGCAAGGTATGCATGTATGTAGGTACAAACCAAACCTTCCCAGGCAGCCCGTACTTCTCTCTTCTCTTCTTTCTCTTGTTGATGTAATGCTCTGATGTAATGGCAGCACCCCACCCCCCTTCCCCCCTCCGCCGTTCCCCTCGACTCCACCCAGCCGATCAAGTCTTCTGTTGCATTCATACCCCGGACCTTTAAGCTCCACCTCCGGGTTCTACCTAAGTATCCGTAAGAAGGTAAGATTCCATTGTGCCCTACCCATCAATTTGAGATGTGCATACCTCTTAACCATACCTACTATTGCATTGTCGAACTCGGGTCTGGCGCTGGCTGGCCTGGTCTGCTGTCTTAGCCAAAGGCATTTCAGGCGCGGCTGGCAAGCAGCACGACACACGAGGCAACACATTACGACACATGTACGTTGGCATCGTGATCACAGCTTTTCTCCTTCTTATTGCCGACTCGGAACATACGGCCATGTCTTTGAATTCGCTGCTTGCTGTATTATTGCAGCTGCTTTCCGCGGTTTGGTTTCAATGCAATATACCCCAGAATTGACAACCTGTCAGCCAGACACACCCTACACGTTACTTTGTAAGATAGGGCACGGTATGCCACACGCGACGGGCGCAGGTCATCTCAACGCTTCGTATACTACCGGGGTCATTACGAGTTGTAGTTTGAGATATTGATGTATGGGTGCACTACTACCTGCCAATGAGATACAGATGCAATGCAGGTGTCGATCGACCACAGACTACATTCGGCCCGGCTATTCTTCTTCGTCATATGGAAGAGAGGAAGCTTCAAAGTAAGACTGCCCTTACTGGCGTGACGTGACCTGTCGCGACTCGTTCATCCATCAGCCTGGTGCTATCTGACGGCTCTGACGGCCGTGCCAGGAACCATAGTGCCTCCATCCGAAGAAAGATGGTTTCCTGGCTAGATCCAAGTCCAACCGCATGCTTCCCACAAGCAGTAGCCGCCGCGTGGAGCACACTCCAAGTCTGTGCTCGTATGTAAATGCAGAATGTATTGATTCGCAAGTTAGGCAAGTCGGTGAAATCCGTATGGACGGGAATGGGCCTATCATGAATGCGGGCTTACTCAAATATAAATTCACTGCTTGGGTGCCGGGCACTTTTAAACGGCCTTTCATTAGCGGTCCGTCCTGGTTCCCCCAACGACAGGACGTCCCTTACCACCATGACTGTTCTGATCAGTGAGGTCTGCATGTCAGTGGTATGGTATGTACGACTACGAGTAAGGACTTAACCTCTTAGTTCGCATCCATGAAGGTTTCCGACCCGGCTCGATCTGGAATGGGTCGGGTTTAATAATGGATGACATACAACCTTCTTCAAACATTCCCCTCCTGGCGGGATCCCTCAGCAGGTTCCGGGTAGGGCGAGCACGCAGAAAGGGTCGGTCGGATGAGCCACGAGCTTTACTGAAATCGTGGACAAGTGTGCCTTTAATCACTCTCCGTCTCCGATATTTCCTGACGATCCATCACCTGCTACCTAAGGTAGATGGAGATATTTCTGTATGCATTGTTACTAGTACATCCATTTCCCACTTGGATGTCTTCACGCACACATCAATACTTGTTGATGTGCAAATTGCAACAACACACACACACACATACACCATACATACACCATACATACACATACACACACATACACCATACATACACATACACACATGCCTCGAGTTCTTATCGTTGTTGCCTGATCCAATAGTTGCTTGTGGCCTTGATCGTCACCACGCATCCTCCTTCCCCAGGTCGACCGGTCGCTGTTACTCGAGGCCTGTCTTGTCTTGCATTGACATCCTGAGCTTCCGAGACATTGTTAGGCGCTGTGTCTAGTGAGACTCCTGAGACCCTGCTGTAGTTGAACCTGCAGTATACTACTACTGCTACCAGGCATCATCACGTGGGGCCTCGTCGAATTCGACAGTCTGGACCATCATCATCTTTCCAGACGGGCTAGATGAATGAATGAATGGGCCACTGCAGAAACTGACTACACTCGATTAGGCCCTCCCCCTCCTTCTTCTTCCTCTCCTTCTCCTCCTCCTCCTCCACCCATCGGGTCCCATTCCCACCCCTTCCCCCCCCCCCCTACCAGTGCTCCAGTAGGCTACCACTCTATTTCCCCACAAAAAGCCAGCCCGCCGAAAACGCATCCCATCTCGCGTGGAGTGGATTCGCTGTCGTATGCAGGGATCAGAAACGCCATTGAGCGGGGGTCACCCCCGTCAAAATTGCCAACCTTCTGAAGCCGCCGTCAGCAGCGATCGTCGCAAAAACCCTCCAAAACCTTAAACAGTACTTCACTTCACTTCACTTCGCCTCCAGTTCGTTCCTACATGTTGTTTGTTGCCTCTGCCCTACGAAGTTCCTCGTTGTTTCATGTCATGAGAGTCATTCTGCACGCCGCCGACGACGCTGTGGCTTCTGGCATCGCTTCCCGGACAGCCCGAGTAGTCTTCACCACCCCTAGCTGAGACAATTCCGACTACGTGGGGCTTGGATTCCCCCAGGAAGCTTTCATTGGAGACCCCGAAAGTATTACCACGCAGTGAGGCACCCGAGTTTCAACCCAGGAAACCTCACGCGATCTGATCTTGGGCCGGCTGTCACGCCCCCGATCTCTGCTCTCCTTGGACCTTACCTCTCTCGGTTCAGCAATGTCACCCAGTCAGCCCCAGGTTCATAATCGCTCATTATCCACAGCCAGGCCCGATGCCTGTCAAGCTTCCGCTGACACCGGGAGCCCGGCCGTTCAGCCCGGCTCAGCCGATATGAATGGGTTTTCCATCCATTCAAGTCGTGAGGGCCTACCGGGTAGCGCTTCGTCACACAACTTGATAGAAGCCCCTGATTTCCAGGATTTCTCTTTTTCTTACCAGGAAATACCCGAAGGGGCCCAGATGATGGGACTTGACGACCACACCACGGACCTGTTTGGGCCATCAGGCGGAGAGGCGTCTCTTGCATCGATAGGCGACGGCAAGGACTCGATCGCATCTGGTGCGCCCAGTGCAAATTTCACCACCGCTGGACATTCAGAGAGGCGGCAAAGCCACGACGCATCTGAAGACGAAAGCCCGGGTGGTACGCATGCGGGTGTCAACTCGTTGGAAGATGACATGTCAGACGAGTTCGGACTGTCCGCTGGTGCGCCGGGTGACGGGACAGACCTTGGGCGAAAGGACAGCAAGTCGGACATCACGCCAGCCTGGAGCGAGCTGAAGACGAAAGCAGGAAAAGAACGAAAACGACTGCCGCTGGCCTGCATTGCGTGCCGGCGGAAGAAAATTCGATGTTCTGGCGAGAAGCCGGCTTGCAAACATTGCATCCGTTCTCGCATCCCGTGCGTGTACAAGGTCACGACGCGCAAGGCAGCCCCGCGGACAGACTACATGACCATGTTGGACAAGCGACTGAAGCGAATGGAAGATCGGATCATCAAGATTGTACCAAAATCTGAGCAAGACACGACTGCCGCTAACGTTACGCGTGCGAACCTCAAACCTGGCATCATTGGCGCGTTGTCTGCCGGGAAGCAAGTCAAGAAGCGCGGTGCAGATGAAGCCTTCGGCACTGATCTGGAGCACTGGTCCAGGACATCATCCAAGGCAAAGGCGGAGGATTCTAGACCAGCATCTCTGCAAGTGCAGGAACGAGAGGACGGCAAGCTTCTTACTGAAGGACGTGAAGCGTTACCGCCCATGAACATACGCGAGCATCTAGCGGAAGTATTCTTCGAGAATATCTACGGTCAAGTCTATCACTTACTTCACAAACCCAGTTACATGAGAAAATTGAAGTACGTTTCTCGCGGTTGCCCAATCCTCGAGGCGTTGAACTAACCCGTTTCTAGAGCTGATACATTACCACCGGTCTTGGTGCTCTCCGTTTGCGCCATCTCGGCTCGCTTCTCGACACATCCCATGTTTGCGGCTATCCCGAACTTTCTACGCGGCGAAGAATGGGCAGGACATGCTAGGGATATCGTTACCAGGCGATACGAATGGCCCAACATCACAGTCTTAACGTGTCTTCTCATCCTAGGTCTGCATGAATTTGGCACATGCCATGGAGGGAGGAGCTGGTCTCTAGGTGGCCAGGCGATTCGGATGGCCTTCGCTCTCCAGTTGCACAAGGACTTGGAATTCGACCCGACACGATCCAACCCGGACGCACAGCTCAGCTTCATCGACCGCGAGGTCAGACGGAGGACGATGTGGGCCTGCTTTCTCATGGACCGGTTCAACTCCTCGGGGACCGACCGCCCCATGTTCATCCGGGAAGAGATAGTCAAGATCCAATTGCCGATCAAGGAGAAATTATTCCAGCTGGACATGCCGGGACCCACGGAAGACCTAGACGGGGAAGTACCTCATCCGGTACCTGTTGATGAAGGCCAGCTGTCCAACCCAAAAGACAACATGGGTGTTGCTGCTTACATGATCAGAACTATCTCTTTATGGGGAAGATTATCAGCTTCTTGAACCAGGGAGGTAAAGACATCGATAGCCACACCATGTGGGAGCCTGACTCAGACTACTCGAAAATGCTCAAACAAGCCGAAGATTTTGCCGGGGCTCTGCCAGAAGGACTCAAATACTCGGCCGCAAATCTACGCTTGCATGATACTGAAGGCATGGCAAACCAGTTTCTTTTTCTTCATATATCGATACAGCAGAATATTCTTTTCATGAATCGTTTTGCGGTGTCATCGCCTGCGGGGCTGTCAAATGTCGATGTACCAAAGAACTTCATCACAAAGGCCGGCGCCAAAGCCTTTGGCGCGGCCAACAGGATATCCGACTTACTCAGAGACGCCGAGTCGTTCTTCATTGCAGCACCCTTCGTTGGTTATTGCGCCTTTCTGTCCAGTACAGTGCACATATTTGGCATCTTCTCCGGGAATGTAACAGTTGAGCAGTCGGCCAAGAAGAATTTGGCGACCAATGTCAGGTTTTTGGGGAAGATGAAACGATATTGGGGCATGTTTCATTTTATGTCCGAGAACCTTCGCGAGCAATACCGTGTTTGCGCGGATGCTCATCGGCAGGGAACGCCTGCGACTGAAAACGCCACCGCTTCGCCCATATTTCAGTACGGTGACTGGTTCGACCGATATCCGCATGGTGTATCATCATCTGACTTCCTCGATCCTGCCGGGATCAAGAAGAAAGAGTCCGGGGATGACGCGGTGCTCGAACAGAAACCAGAAACGTATACTGTGGAAGAGTTGTTCGCTCAGCTGTCCCCGCCGCAAAGTGCCGAGACTGGGAGGGCACTGCCAGTGGTATACAAAGCCGCCCTCCTATACCAAAGAGGAAATCAATTGCTAGTATCAGCACCCGAAAAGGCGGGATGCCACCGCGGGGCGGATCGCAGCACCTCGAGCCGCTACTCACCGACCTCAACCCCAACTCCCTTCCCGAGCACGTCCAGCAGAGGATGCACCACCAGCGCCAGCAATATGCCGCTCGCTTAAGTAACCAGCAACGTAAGTCCATCATCTCTCATAGTTTGCAGTGGATAGTCCGAAGCTGATCTCAAGTCTGCAGGAAACGCAGCTGCAGGTAGCGTGGCAGCATACCATGCGCTTTCGCCCATCAGCCCGATTGGCGGTGGTCATGGGCACGGGCACGGGCATGGACACCCACACTTCGCTGCTGCGCATGGTCATCATGGGCACGGTCATCCCGGCATATATAATCATGATCTGGTTTCACTCGGTTTGGCGAATAATTCACCCGGTTTGATGCCACACCTCGACCGGCAACTCGTCTTTGGGGCATACGGTGGGATAGATCCCACGACTATCAGCGGACAGGAAGCCATGATAAACTGGGATGCGCTGGCTGGCACGAACCATCATGCTGGAGGTAGTAATGGAGCTAATGTTGGCGGCGCGGGCGAGGGCGCACCCCATGGTATGCCGTCGGGCTTCCACTCGGAGCCATCGTCAGCTTGGTTTATGCCGTTCAACATGGAAGCTCCAGAACTTGGACAGGATGTGGCGGCAGGTATGGCGAGTATGGAGGGCTTTGGCGGCATGTTTAGCCCTGGCGGGATGACACCCGGAAGTGGGCTGGGACGGCTGCGACGAAACAGCCATAGATGATGACGAGTCCCTCCGCTTAAAAGGGAAAGGGAGGAATATCTTACGAAGGGTTGCTTCCTTCTTTGTTTCGGTTCATACCAAGACGGCGATATCCTTGTATTGTTTCGGTGGAAGGCAAGGCGTTTTATATGGCATCTTGAAAGGAACGGGGCCTGGCGGATGGCTGCACCTCTTCAGGCGCAACCCCCACGTTGTATACCTCTTTGTTGTATATATGAGACTCTGAACTGGGGGCGTTGATGAAGATACCCCCAGCAGAGCAGCCTTTCGATCACCGGCAGAATGAGCCGGCACATAAGCAAAAAACGAAAAAGAAATGAATAAAGAAAGAAGAAGAAACGACTATGTCAGTGTGAAAGATTGGCATGGAAGTAGAGAATGGTTCGCTACCTACCGCCAACCCAACCCCTCTGACGATGGTACTCCAGTATGATCAGGGCGGCAGTTGCGCCAAACAGCAGAAATGCAACGAGGATCGTACGATGGTGGCATGATAGGGTCCATTCTTATATATGGTTCCCTCGGCACTTTCCAAGGACATCAGGACTTCAAAAGGCATAGCAGATGTTGCTGTCGAGATCCCTATCGTTGCAGATAACGACCTGAAAAAGCGAACTGTATCGCTAGGTACTCTTTGTATGTTACTTAGTACGAGTTGTGTTTCCAGGGGGTATGACGACCGGCCGGCTAAACATATACACCAAGTCTTGGACATAGAGTCCGGCTGTCCACTGCCAGTAGTTGGGGGTGACCAAAATAGTACTTTTACCTAGTCGTTTATACTTGTATGCAATGGTCAGCGACTGGCGCGCGCGCATAGGGCTGATGTCAAGATTAGGAATAGGAAGATTGCATTCCTCGTATTGACATTGGTCGGTTATATCCCTTAACTCCGGCTTTGTTAGCCGTTGTCGGCTCCGACGGTTAGCCGGTGGATATGATAGCCAATCTTGTCATCACCATGTAATTGTAGCAAACATAACCGATCTCCTCAATGCTTGTGCTATGCCGAGCCTCTCAAATGAACCGCCGCTCCATCCTTTAGCTTGAAGGGAGGACGATAATTTCCATGTGGAATTGCTGCCCAGTCCCAGTCCCAGCACCAGCAGCTGCCAACCGCCCACCATGTCGGACGCTGTAGACGTGCCGACTCCGACACCCAGCCGCATCAAACGAAATAGCGCGTGCACTTCCTGCCGGGATGCAAAAGTAAGTAGGTATCCTTGGAAAGGGTAGTATAGTATAGTGTGCCCGATCGGTGTCCCCCACTACCAAGGAACGTGTCGCTTATAGCTTCACTCCCATGCTGCAGGTCCGGTGCAATCCGAGCAACCAGCCAAGCCTGCAATGCCAGCGCTGCAGCAAACTTGGGTTAGAATGCGTGGTGGACAGAACGCATAAGAGGGTCAGCAGGCGCAAGTGAGTAAAATGAACAGAGCAAAAAAACGAAATACTCGACCGGAGCAGTGTTCTGATGCCGGCCGCCCCCCTCGCAGCAAGATCGATGAGCTTGTGCAGGAAATCCAGACCATCAAGCAGACTGTGGGGTCCAGTCATCCCACCGGAGGAATCGTCGCCGCCCCTACTGCCCCTTTTCCAAAGGATCCGCCGTTACCACAGCCCGTCATCAACTCGCCAGATGCGATACGAGCCTCCTTATCGGACAAGAGTGCTGCTGCCTCCGGGCCCTCCATCACCGAGACCCCGGCGACGACGCTTGTCGGGGATGTCCACATTGAACCAAGCCTTCCTAGAGCCCTCGGCTCGCAACCCTTTTCTGGGGAGGATATCGATTACTACTTTAATGTGTAAGTGAAAAATAACCAAATAGCGAATAATATTGCCTTTGCGCACGGCTGAAGCCCTCCTAGGTACTTTGAGCATTTCCATCCGTATATGCCCATCGTGAGGCATCGGGATCCGAAACAAATGCTACGAATCCGGGCCAGTGCTGTTCTGGACGATTCTCCTGGTGGCTTGTCGGCGTTACGCCAAAAACCCGCAGGTCCTACCATTTCTGGTAGATGCCATCAGGCGGGAGCTGTTCTCCGTCCTGTCAAGTCTGCCGCTCAATATGCACACCATCAATGCGATGATCCTCGTCTGCACTTGGGTCTTTCCCGATGTGCGCTTCGTCAATGATCCGACCTGCATGTTCACGGGGGTCATTATGAACGCCTCCCTACTGTTGGGCATACAAGCTGGAAAGGGTTCCAACCCAGCGTTTAGCTTTGGGGGCTTTCAAGGCAACTTCACGGACGAAGAAGCGCATTATACCTGGGCCGGGTATAACATCGTGACGCAAAGGTACGGTTACGCAACAGCCCAACTGCATGGGTGTACGTACGGCTAAACAAAATGTTAGGGCCGCACACTACATGGGCCTGCCACCGCTCGGTAGCCTTTTCAACCAGACAGTGCAGAACGTTATCGATGGCAGGACTCCGTTTCATGTCCACTCGTCCTTCCGGATACTCTTGGAATGCCAGAAATTTGCCCACCGGGTGAGCAAAACCATGTCTGCATGTATGGAAGAGTCCGAGGGGGTTTCTTCTTACATTGTACAACAACTCGAGAACGATTTCGACAACATCCGCGGACTCATTTGTTCGGAACGAGCCGGTAGGTTTATATATAGCAAAGATCAAGCGCGTGCACTTCCAGGCTAACCGCCAACAACAGATGACATGGACAAATTCAACGCCCTCCTAGTGCAGTTAGAGATCCAGACATACTATCTAATACCCTTGCCGGGCTACAGCCCCGAGGCTCTGAAACGCAATATCTTGCGGGCATATACCACGGCACAGGCCGTGTTACGCGACGCTCTTAGTTTAGACGACCGGCACGGTTACTTGAAGCACATGCCTCATTTCTCCTTTCGGTCCTTGCTGTCGGCCATGTGCATTATATACAAGGTCTTTCGGTCCTCTTACAAGGATATTCTGGACAAGCAGGCGGCCGAGCGCAGCGCCGCCCACTGTATGGAGGTGTGCCGCCGCTCGGTTGTCCAGGAAGGCGACCTAGGAGCCCGGCTCTCTGTGCTCTTCGAGTCCTTCTGGAGCTTGGCCCAGTCCACGGCCGTTTGGCACGGCGAGCCGACGGTGACTGTCGGCACACATCGCATGGGAGCCGGGGTCTGCTTCAACTGTCTGAAGCTCTGGAAGAGCGACATGAACACCATGAGGCCAAGGGCCACTATGCAGTCATCTCACACAGAGGGAGGCGGCATTGGCGGCGGTGGCAGCAGCACGATCGATGCTCTGGCGGCGGTCGCGACGGGCACGGCCACGTTGGGAACTGGAACGGTGACGGGACTAGTGCCCGACCCTCTGGCGAATATCGATTGGTCTTTCATGGACGAATTCGATTGGAACTTCGAGCCGAACCTACTGGCGCCAGTGGGTCTGGGGACTTAGCGGCATACGGCGGTTTATTGGGCGGTTTGTGTATCTACTATACCCGGTGTTGTTTTGTGTCCCCCTCCCCCCCCCCATTTTCCCCTTATAGCACAAGCAAGGGAAACCTGTTGACGAACCCTCATGGTAGGCAACCTGTTTGTAATGTCTTGTCATTTCGGGTCGGATGCGATTTTATTGCAGGCCGATCTTGTTCTCGGCCGACTTGATATCCCATTTAGAACGCTATTTGCAAAACCTGCTCTGCGTGGCTATCTTGGCCACCCGAGAACTTCATTTGAACATGGGCTTTCGCTTCGGTTGGGAGTAACTTCATATCAAAGACAGGGCTCTATAATGAAATAAGTGCAACGGAATCAGATATAGTTCAGAACTGTGCACGACAGCCATGGGGCGCAGGGAGGTGTAAGCCCAGATAATTGAGTTCATCCATATCCAGGGTTCCAGAATACCAACAGCAGGCAACACTTGCATCTTCTAGGGTTTATATATCCCAATGATCCCTAATTCCCATGACCGGGTCGGTATAGCCTAGCGGTAGTATCATTATGTTATACTTAAAGGCAAGAGGGTTCAACTCCCTCTGCGGTCACTCTTTTCTTCTTCTTTTTTTCTTTTACCCCCTCGCATACAACCACCCGCCCCCTTTCTCTAATTTGGACCGTAAATCCTGCACTCTAGGGTTTTGAAATTCAAGTCCATTTTCTCTCACAACTTCCCACCCATTGGCCCCAACCGACGACCTTCCCAACGATGGCATCGGCGATCTGCTCTCTCGTTGCCTTCGCCTTCAGCAAACCAGCATCGAGTGGTACACTCAGTGCCACAACGAAATAGAATTCTGATTTTGGGTTTAAAGGAGGTAAGTCTTAGCTCAGCTCGGAAAGAAACAGCAAGCAAGGGGGTGACCATGAGAGGTTTCGGGACTTACACCGATGAGGTCCGTGGTTCAGCAGTGGCCTTGGGGGTATGTACGGTACTCCGCGGCGCGTGACGCCGTAATGAAACCCGCCCTTCATCAAGGCCTGTCCGCCGTCTTGGATGTCGAAGTCATCCGCCTTGACGCTGGTCTTGGCCACAGGGATGCCCCCGAATATACTATCATGCTAGTCCCCACCAACGTCAGTAGTCTGCCCTTCAACCTTGACGGTGGCAAATGCACGACCACACTATTTGCTTGGGCATACGAAGGGGCAACCAGAGCTGAAAACAAATACACACACGACGAGAGCAAAGAGCACCTGCTTACCCGCGAGCAATAGGCGTAGGAAGCGGCGCGTCCGGGTCCTCGCTGACGAGCAGCCACTCCTGGACCTGGTCCCGAACGTCCGCCGGCGCGGCCCAGCTCAGGCCCGGGTGCTGTCCCATGCCGTCGGCCGTGTAGGCGATGGAGAGCTGCGCGTCGGTCTCGCCGCAGTCCGGCGAGGTGACCGAGATGGTGGGCGCCGGGTGGTCGGCGAAGGCCGGGCGCTTGACGAACAGCTTGTCATCGCGGTGCTTGAAATTCTGGAGAAGTCACGAGAGCGTCACTTCTATTAGTGCCGTCATTTTATGTATGGCTTTCTTCTTGCCTTTTCTTCTTCGTTTCTCAATCTGCAGGCCGGAGAGTGGCGCTTGGCTTGGCAGGCCGTGTTAGCCCAATGATACAGGATGGCAATATAACAAGTAGTGTTGGCAGATGCTGTCGCTTCACAGCAAAACTGATGATCTTGAATTTGGAGAAATAATATAGAAGGAAAGATAAAGCATACTGCGTGAGCTCAAATGCAAATAAGGGTAGCTTGGTGATGGCTACCCCGGGTTCTGCTTATATCATGTACTCCGCCGGAGCCGATTCGACCAAAGCGAAAGTGGAACATCCGCAGAGCACGGATCGTCTATGGCTCTCATCCCCTTTTCAGCATCGCTCCCGTCTAACGGCCTTGCAGACAGTTGTACTGCAGACGGCCCATCGCCCCATTGGCTCAATCGAGAAAAAAAAAGAAGAAGAAAAGAAAACAACAACATACGTTCTGGACCTGCAGAATCAGCTCAAAAATATGACAATGGTACTGTGGGATTGGGTCTGGGGCGGTTACCGCGAGCGAAATCTTGCATCGGAAGCCGTGACCGGCGCCATCAAGGAGGCGCCGCCACCACCGCCGCCGCTGCCGACACATCCTTATTACCCTCCGGGCGTCGCCATCCTGAACTATGAAGCCAACCACGCGACCGTTCCGATGCTGCTCGTGTCGCTGGGCGGCATGCTGGCCAGCGTCATGCTCCTCACGAGCACCCTTGCGTCGCGTGTGAACCCGTCCTTGACCAAATCGAACCTGGCTGTGTTCTGCTGGTTTATCTTGTGTACGTCAAGAGACATGAAGGAGTGCGACTCTACTATGGAGAATATGTTGCTAATCTAATAACTATGCCGTTTTAGGCGGCTCGCTACACTGCTTTTTCGAGGGGTAAGAAGAGGCTTTCTTTCACCTTTTCTCTCGATTGTGTCGAGATCCTCCCTGGAAGCATATAGATAAGAAATCGCCGAGGCTGACACATTCTCTGCTTTGGCGCATAGGCTACTTCGTCTTCAGCCATGCCACGGTGGCATCGTCTCAGAACCTCTTCGCGCAACTATGGAAGGAATACGCCTTGTCGGATTCCAGGTATTTGACGTCAGACCCATTCATGCTCAGCGTGGAGAGCATCACCGTTGTAGGCTTCCTCTTCCTCGTCCTCTTCCCCCTCCTCTCCAACCCCCTACACAAACCACTACGATCTCCTATCCTTTGAAAAAAATGATAGTACTATACTACTATGTTGCCATGAGCCGTAGCTGATATAGACCACCCCCGCCATACACGCAGTTCCTCTGGGGCCCCCTCTCCTTCGCCTGTGCGGCCAGCATTGTCGCGAACAGCTACCTCCGCCACCCCCTCCAGATCAGCATGTGCATGGCCCACCTGTACGGCGTGGCGCTGTACTATTCCACCAGTCTCGTCGAGACGCACTTCACCGGCCTCGCCCACAGCCGGCCCGAGTTCATGTACTTTTGGGTCTACTACGTCGGCTTCAACCTGCCCTGGGCAATCGTGCCTGCCTGTAAGTTCAACGCAGTATATCGCTGGTTTATTTTGACGACGATCGATTAGTCACCAAACCAGAACCTATATATATATATATAGTTCGCAGGCTGACATTGTACACCATCTCTTTACTTAGTCTTGTTATTGGACAGCGTCAAGACGCTGAGGAGAAAGCTTCGGAGCTTGGATACCATCAGGACGGGACTCGCTGGCTTTCAGGCGCACACCCCGCTGAACAGTGCCAAGGCGACCAGCGAGACAAAGAAGGGTCAATAGGGGGTAGATTGATATTCCAGTTCCACCAAATTTTCTACCTGGAGAGAGGGATCGAACTAGAAACGATGTGTCTGTACGTAGGTAGGACCATGGGAAACCGGTGCATGAGCAAAATGTGGCGAAGAAGCCGTCCAATAAGATTGTCATTGCTGGAGTATAAAAAACGTTTGGGTGTAGACCGCTGTAGAACCGCCCCCTCACCTCTCGAAAGTCGCAACTTTTTTTTTGTCAACTATAGGCTGTGGTATAGACTTCCTGCGGATCTCTGCTTGTGCAACCCGCTCTTCACTGCTTAATGAATATGGCGTGTAAAAACAGCCATCCTGCCTCTTGAAGGACTGCAGGTTTGCAGGGTTACGAAGCAGTCAGTGGTCCAGGAACTCGAAATGGGCTCCAAAAGGCTGTCCAAGGGCCATAACCAAGGGTTCGTAACAGGGAATCATGGGGTGTTCATTCTGTTTGGGTATCTCTAAGTAACGCGCAACGGAGCGGCTCAGCGGACGTATTTGCCCATGAAACGCTTGTGGAAGTCAGATCGCAACAGATCCTGCCGGTATTACGTTAGCAAATGTTTTCGTTCGTTTTGACATGACGCGGAGATCATAGTCTTGGTTGGGTTTACTCACGTTGACGAACTCCTTCTTCTTGCCCTTGTCCTCGGTCCCGCGCGCTTGGTTCTTGAAGACCACATCGTCGTTCCATCGCCGCTTCATGTTGAAGTTCTGCTTGTTCAGCAAGGGGTTGCCCAACGCAATGTCCCGTTCCCGCTCTTCCTCCTCGGCGGCTGCGCGTGCGGCCTCCTCCTTCTCGCGCTGTTCCGCCTTTTCTCGCCGGATCTTCTCCAGCTCGCGCTGTAGCTCTGCCTCGTCGTCGCTGTCCTCTTCCTCCTCGCTGTTGTCATCATCTTCGTCGTCGTCGTCGTCATCATCGTCCGCGTCTATGTCACGCGACTCCTCTAGTATGCGCCGCCGTTTGGCTTCTGGGTCCTCCTCGGTGCCGTCGGCGTGCGATGTGAGCGCCAGGGGGCGCTTGGTGCCGTTGGAGGCAGAGACTTCCTCGGACTCAGAGGAGGGCGCGGGCAGAGCACCGCCGTTCTTGGTCTTGGCGAAGTGGGCGGCTTCGGCGGCCAGGAGTTCGGCGCGCAGGTCGCGGACCTCACTGTCGGCAGCACCGCCTTGACCGGGTTGCCTGCAGCAAATGTGAGTAACCTGGTTTGTGCAAGAGGCGAACAGAGAAAGAGAGAGGGCCTACCGGTATTTCAATTGGGTGTGTGCAGGAAGGAGTCGTTGATGGTATGCAGGGCCGCGCAAAGCCTCCTTGCCGCGCGCGGGATCGAAGGTAGGTCTGTGGGCGGTAGTCATGGCGGCGGCTTTGGCAGCTTATTGCGTGATGTGATGAGTCTTTTCAAGTCGACTTCCAGTTTTGTTTGCTAGGAGTTGGTGGCGCCGGTGTCCAACGTATGACGTGTGTAGGTGCGGTTGAGGTTGGTTGAATGAGTGTAAGATGGTAAAGTACAAGAGAAAGTTGGTGGTCGGTGTCGTGCATCAAAACCACCGACTTTTGGACAGGGGGCCGCGCCATGGACAGGGAATCAGCGCGGAAGCTACCAAGCTACCCAAAAGTCGGACGCTAAGATATGAGTTTGATGCCCCACCATGGATCTACCAAAGCACTAACCCAACCAGCTGAGAGCACTGTATTTAGGTACTATTGGTCCAGGAAACTTCGTAAAGCCGGTGTTCTTTTTTTTCTGCCCTGCTGCTGCTGCTAATGCGACCAACAAGGAGAGGCCCAATTCCTTCCCCCAACCACTGATCATGCCGCGCGAGGCCGAACCTTCCCAGAATGAGAAGGATTTCATCTTGAAAGCCGTGCGAGAGGGCCATCGTCTGGATGGGCGCGCCCTCGACCAATTCCGCCAGCTCGATCTCAAGTTTGGCGACCAATATGGAATAGCCGACGTCACCCTAGGCAAGACGAGGTATGCCATTGTTCTTTTTCTCCTCTCCTCTCCATGTCGAGCAGCACTTCAAGGGGGAAACGATATCTAATCAAGGTACGCGCCTGCAGAATTCTTACCAAGGTCACCGCCGAAGTCACGGTCCCGTACACAGACCGACCTTTCGATGGCATCTTCACCATCACTACCGAGCTCAGCCCTATGGCTTCGCCCGCTTTCGAGGTCAACCGCCCGACAGAAACAGAAGTCTTGTTGTCAAGACTACTAGAGAAAACCGTGCGCCGCTCTAATGCCCTGGACACCGAATCTCTATGCCTGGTGGCAGGTCAAAAGTGCTGGTCCATCCGAGTGGATCTGCACGTTCTGTCCCACGACGGCAACCTGATCGATGCCTCGTGTTTGGCTGTCGTGGCAGCTCTGCGCCACTTTCGCAAACCCGATACCAGCATGGAGGGCGATACGTTGACCGTTTACACCCCCGCGGAAAGAGAACCTGTCCCTCTGAGTTGGCTGCACTCGCCTTTCTGTATCACATTCAGCTTCTTTGGGACCATATCGATCGGAGAAGACGGGGAGGAGAAAGACATATGGCTTCTGGATACTACACTTTTGGAGGAGCAGCTGCGTGTGAGCAGCTGCACCATCAGCATGAATAAGCATGGGGAGATCTGTCAGGTGGCCAAGCCTGGTGGCGCCCCTGTGGAGGCTGTGACGGTATTGCAGTGTTCCAGTCTGGCCCTTCAGAAGGTCAAGGATCTCTCAGACTTCGTGGACCAAAAACTGGCCGAGGACTCGAAGCACAGGAACAAGGGTGGACTTCTGGCAGAGCTATCTGCCGAGAACGCGAGGTAGAAAGCCACGCTCTTCTATTATAAAGGCGCCCAAAAATAGACCAATGATACCCACCATCTTGAGGATACCCTTGAATCGCTGCTATATGATGATGTCGCAGGTCTGCGTAAACCGTTTCCCCGTGACCTAACGCCGTCTGCATGCCGCTTGAGAAACGCCAACCCAGAGAAATGACTCCTTCCTTTCCGACACACATGAAGTAAAACTCTGCCGTTTCGGTCTATCGCATGACGGGTGGCCTTGACTCCTTGTTCCACTTCACCCTGCTCCGTACCCAGTCGACGGCCTCGCTGACTCCGGTTCCCGTCAAGGCACTCACGGGTAGCACTCTGGAATCGCGAATGGAGCTCGCCTTGTCGCCTTCGAACACCTTCTTGACTAGCCCCTCCTTGATCTTGACCACCTCGACGCAGTCTTCGCGATCCTGCTTGTTGGCCAGGATCAAGAGCGGCACGCCCTCGGTCTCGCTGTGCTGCAGGACATCCTCGAGCACCAAACGGCACTCGTCCAGCCGACCCAAGTGCTTGCTGCCGCTGCTCGCGTGGCCGTGGCCGCGGCTACTAGACGATCTTCGTTCGCTCCGGGCGCCGGCGGTCGCGACCGAGTTCCCGTCGTCGTCGTTGTTGCCTCGGCCGTTGCCGCTGCCGCCGTCTTGGCCGCCGTCGTCGTCATCGTCGTCGTCCTCGCCGGGCAGCAGCAGGCCGTCGCCGATGTCGGTGCTGTCGATGATGAAGACGATGGCGTGGCACGAGGCGTAGTAGCTCTGCCACAGGCGGCGCAGCGACAACTGGCCGCCCACGTCCCAGATCTTCAGGTACATGTCCGGCAGCGTGAGCGTGCTCACGTTCTGCCCCACCGTCGGGACCGTCCGCAGCTTCGGGTCCGGGTGCTCGGGCAGGAAGAGCGACTTGGCCTGCTCGTGGAACGTCGTCTTGCCCGCATTGTCCAGGCCCAGGAGGATTACCGAGTACTCTGTTTGTTGGTCGCGCACGTCAGCTGGCTGTTGCTGCTGCTAGAAGTGGGGGGTTGAAAGGGAAGTGCGCAGTCGCGTGGGGCGATGCCACCTATGCATGATGCTGCTACTTGTGTAGTGAGTGAGTGGGAAAGGCGTTATCGTACCTTCTTTGCTCGTCGCGAGCCGATACAGGCCCTTGGCTAGATGGTACATGGTAGGGTCAAATCTACCGATTGATAGACTTCCTCCCGCGTAGTGTGTCTTGGTGGTTGGATTGGGTCGTTCTAGAGAAGCATTGGACGGTCCCCGGACGTTTTGCGACAACAGTGGGTGCGAAAGTACGCAATCACAATTTCCATGTGCTCATTTGCGCAAGGAATGTTTTGAAACACTTTTGGCTGTCCACTTTAGCGGGACACTTGTTGGTAACCTGGGGTCAGTTCGGCCCCCCTGGAATTGCTGTAATTGGCTTGGCTTGGGCTTCGGGCTACCCTGGGTTGGGGGTTTACAGTGCACTCACTGGATAGCACCAGTTGGAGGTCTGCCTAAGATCAATCGTTAGATATGTCTCAGCCCTTTTCACCGTTTCTACCATCACACATACCGCCCAGTGGCTTGGTTCGCATGCAATACACGAGGCGGACATAATCGGACGATCAACTAAGAAAGTTGGCAGGGCATGTGGCTATGCCTTTGAAGTCCTTTTGCGAGCGGAGCAGTCGAGGCTGAATACGCCGTGATGATCTTAGGCTCTTGGCCGCCAAGTTTGCCAAATCCGGCAAGAACGTATAAGCTACTGGATCTACCCTACGTAATTCTCCAAGTAGCTCAACGGCTAAGACTGACCATATGAGGTGACATAGTATGCGGTACTTGGTGTGTCCTATTTGGGCAACACGCTCATGCGTCTGATTGGTCCCCGTACGCTCCATATCCGTATACTAAACATCAAGTGCTTACATAGCCGTGTATAGCTAATGTGCATACGAAGCATTTTGCTTCTGCAATGTCGAATATAAAAGCAGGCGCTTCCATTGGGGTTGGGAGCTTCAGTGTGTGGCACCAGACAGCACATCCTCACCAGCACACTACATCCCTACTTGACACTTTCCACCATGCTCGATTCCTGCTATAAAACCGTTGCACTCGCTTCACTATGCCTGCCGGGTGTGTCTTCGAGGTTCCTAGGGCCCATGGACCCGGCTCCGGTTGACATTAGCGGCAAAGATAGCATAGTACGAGCAACTTGGGAGAACATTACCTCAAAATTTGACCAGCACTTCAGTGGCAAAGAACATCCTACCATCCTCGCTGGTTTGAACAAACATACATTTTCACTCGGGTTGTTCTCTACACGCGACTCAGAAGCTGCCGGATGCCTCCAATACCATCACACCGGCCTTGATGTCAAGAACTCCTCGAACGGGGTGGACACGGTCAACGGTGAAAGCATCTACCGCGTTGCAAGTCTAAGCAGACTCTTCACTGTCTTTGCTGGCTTGATCGAGCTCAAACCCCAAGCCTGGAGCTCACCCTTGGCTGAGATTTTCCCTGAGATTGCCGGATTACCCAACAATGATCCTATTCGCCACATAGACTGGCACGCGGTCACCCCTCTTAGCCTCGCTTCGCAGATTTCTGGGGTCCCTCGAGATGGAAAGCCTTTCGATGCAGGGGACTTCTGGTATACACTCCTCGCCGGAGAGCCTCCAGTTGACCCTGCGACATTAGGGTTTCCATCCCTAAATATTGAAGAAGTTATGGCTGCAGTGCCTTGCAAAGATTTCAACTGCTCAGCGGTGGATTATATCAAGGGACTACAGGGCCCAACCTTTATGCCCTGGCAGACACCAGGTTACGCAGACACCGGCTTTATCTTGCTGGGCCAGGCTATATCGCGGCTGACCAGTATGACCATAGAAGGATACTATCGAAAGGCGTCCTAGACCCACTGGGTATGGCAAAACCACTGCTATAACCCCAACCGAGAAGGGGTTTCCAGGTTACGTAGTGGTCGCACCCCTTAGTGGCTTTGCTGTCGATGGGGGTATCACAAGTGCATCTGGGGGCGTATTCTCGACGACGAACGACCTTGCCAAGCTGGGCGTCGGCATCCTCAACTCGATACTCTTGCCTGCTGACCAGACTCGCAAGTGGATGAAACCGTCAACTTTCATGGCGCACCCGGACTTTGCGCAGGGGATGGGCTGGGAGATCTCTCGGTATACTCACCGAGACACTGGTCATATAACAGACTTGTACACCAAGCTCGGCGACTCTGGAAGCTACTCGAGCTATCTGGTCTTGATCCCCGACTACGATGTGGGATTCAGCGTGCTCCAGGAGAGCGGGATAGCGGATGCGGCCGCACGAAGCGCTGCCACGCAACTGCTCGCCGACATTGTCAGCGAGGCGATCCTACCTGCTCTCCAGGCCCAGGCCGCTGTTGAAGCCCGGCGCAATTTTGCAGGGGACTTACACGGACGGCAAGAACTCGTCGCTCGCCCTGGCTTACAACGAGACGGCGAGCAACGGGGCCGGCTTGACTTTTGTCTCGTTCACCAGCGACGGGCACGACATGATGGCGCAATTGACGACGCGGCTCGGCGGCACGTCGCTGGTTTTGCAACCTGCCATCGCCGCCCCGGGGCCAGTGAGGCAGGTGTCTTTCCAGGCGACGCCAGTCGTGGACCCAGGTGCAGAAGACGCGGCCACGGGTCTCTTCTCGAAGCAATTTGCTGTCAACTCGGACTGAATCATCAACAGCGTCGCTACGTACGGTGGGCAAGGATTTGGTACTTTTATCTTCAATGTTTCTGGCCAGGGAGAGGCGACGGCGGTCACCCCAGCATTCCTCCGGAAAACCTACCGGAAACAGAATTGATTGCTAGTGTCGAAAGGAATGGTGTTCTATATTTATCCCCAGCCACAGCTCATTTAACTCGGAGCTTTTATGTATGTGAGCTTGTAGTGCTGCCTTGTGTTCTTGTATCATAGTAAACTGAAGATTGATCTGGCATGGAATGTAGTGTACCTGGACTTTCCATCTATACAAATATAGTCAATGGATATTGTTACATAAATATAAACCGGTTACATGCATTGCATATATTACTCCCAGCGTTTGATTGCCGAGAGCTTCCCTCACGTCATGGCGCATTAGGTTGGTTCGCGCTTCAGCTAGCCTCTACGCGCCTCGCATTCACACTCACACTTCCTTGTGATTGATTACATGGCAGCAGCATCATCGCACGAGCCTGGATAAGATTGGACGGTTGTCTTCCTGATTCAACCAAACCTTAGGAACTACTCAAGCACTCTCACTACACAATCGGTCGGTATCAGGGAATGATTTAGAGATGGCTCCCGTTCCAAATCTCTATCCGCCGAGGTGCGTTTGCCTCACTCGTACTCACTTGTATCCAACTCCCTGGAGCTGACTGAACCACCCGGGTATTCTAGCTACGCGCCACTAGGCGTCGTCGTCGCTCACTTGAGCCTCGTCGTCTACTTGACGTATGCGGTCGGTACCAGTCTTTACACATCATACAAGTCGCTGTCTCCGTCACAGCGTACGCGACAGCGCCTGTCGAGACGAGCGCAACTGGCGCCCGTTTTTGTTGGGCTCGCTGCTACCGCGCTGTCTTTGGCTGCATACTCAACTGTTCGATATGCAGCTCCTTTCTTACAGAGTCTGGGCTGACCACAGAGGATATGCCTTACCTCAACGGTATGGTCACCCCAATATCAAGGAGATCGTTCTGCTGACGTCACACGCCCAGGGTGTTTGGTAATGAGGGACTTGTTCCAAGTCCCAATAACTCAAGCAACCTGTACCTTGCCCACTGGTTGAGTGACACCCCTGTCTACTTCGATGCATTCGAGATCATCGCCGAGAAAGCACGTCGCTTCTGGTGGGGACAGCAGATTGATCTTGCCACTGTTGCCTGGAGCATGCTTCTGGCTATTGAAGGGCGCCGGAGACGAATTCCCCTGTTGTCGGCGTTCATGGCACTCGCGCATCTGGTGAACCTGTCCTACGCACAGAATCTGTTCTACCTGGCCCTATTGCTTACGCCCGCGCCTATCCCGTCTGGAGAGGACGACCTGGAACTTCCTGTTGCCCCTGTTCCTGCTTCACTTTGGACTCGAATGTCCAACACTTTCTTCCCCCCGAAGCCCAACAACTGGTGTCCTCATCCGGTGGTCTTTCTGGCAGGCTTGGTAGTGAACCTTGCCGCTATCGGACTGCTCCCTCATGCCGCTGAAACGCCTTCATTTGTAAAGGTGATCATGGTTTCTCGGTTGGCTACATTCCTGCCACTACTCCTGCCGAAAGTGGTGCCCGAGAGCTGGGGCACAGTTCATCCGCACCCTCACAACGCATATAGCTCATTTATGACTCTATTCCGATTCCTATCTGCAGCCAGCTTCTTCCTCCATGCTAAAGCTACCTTATACGGACTAAGTTATAACCTACCAAATTCCCATTACCACCGCCACAGCCGCTTTCTTCCCTGGGATGTAGAGGAGCGATCTGCCTGGGAGCGTGGCTCTAGCTCTTTGGGTAAAGTTCTTGGCTCCATTTCCGATCACCCAGTTGTTGCGGCTGTCGGTTGGGACGCTTTGATCTGCGCTGTGAGTCTAGGAGTTTGGGCCGCAGTCCGCGCAACTGATGTCCAGGCCATCATCAAATCTGCAGTGCCATACTACGGCAATGAGATTGCCGAAGTACTTGCCCTCTAAGGAAGCTACCTCGGAAGAGATGATCAAAGTCGAGTCCGAAGATGACCAGAGTCCGGAACCAGTGGCTCTGAAGCGAAGCGGCCGAAGCAAAGGCAGACTGGCAAGCATTGCGAGCTCCAGCGGCACGAGTGAGGATACTACACCTCGCAGGAGAGCTCGAGCAAATAAGCAGCTCGCGGAAGAAGAAAAGGCATATGAGCCCACCGCTGGAGAGGCCCGAGATATTGTTGAGGGCGACATTCTGCCGCCCGAGGAGTTGGACTGGGAAAGCGCCTCGCTGTCCTGGGGGCTTGCTGCTCTGGGTGGGCTGGGTTCCGCTTGCGCCGGTGTCTTTGGGGGGCGAGAGTATCTCAAGATAGAGACTGATTGTGTGATCACTGGGATAATAATGAACTGTACGCTTGGAGTAGAATGGGACTTGCTTGCCAGAGAGAGTAACCAGGGGTTTCCGGACGGGTATGCTTTGATTAAACTGCCTCGTCGTTCACGAAGGGCTTTTGTTAGATATTTGACATTGTGTTGCGTATTTTTTCCCTCGCCCTCTTTGCTTGCGAACTCCTGGATCGCCATAGATGGGCCAGATAATGATTGTTGAGGCACAATGCCTATATGCCACTAAAGCCATTCGGAATATTGATGCTACCTTTGACAAGTCCCAGAAGATACACAGAGCTACGTACGTGTATGTGTTCCCAACACCAGTACTATCTGTGATCGAAAGGAGCTTCAAGAACGTACGGGTACAAACGATGCCAGTTCAGGATACTTTTATAACCTCATATTGATAAGCCGAATACATGGACAGAGAAGAACTTATCGACAGGGTTGTGAATTTCATGCAGGGACGCATCGCGTCGGGGATGTACTCTTCTTGTCCAGGCGCCCCGACGTCCATCTTCTTGGTACGAGAGTGCGGCGTCGAGGGAGGTGTGTGCCTTATGAGCCAGAGTCCGACACACCTGCTGGCCCGGGGCGTGCCCGTGGCTCAGAAATGCACCCTGCTGAAGTTGCTCACCAAGAGCAGCAACCGCCGCTTAGAGGCCCTTTTGGCCGACTACGAAGACCCCTCCTGGTCGCCCGGCGGATGAAAGTGTGCTATGTGTGCTACGTGACGATACGAGGAGTGTCGCAGAGAGGTCCGAAAAGATATACGAGTTACCCCTATTTCCTCTTCTCAGCACCCTCGAAGAATAGGGGTAGCTTGTATATTTTTTGGACCACTTCAATGACAGATCCCCACAGCCAAAGTTGTGTTTCAAGACAAGTAAAGATCAGAAAACTGCAAGCCCAGTGTCTGGAGGTAATTGAGTAACGTGACAGATGTCGAATACGTGATCCGGTAGATCAATGTTAGTAGCCTGACATCGCTTGATTCGAACCTGGACCGGATTCAACGGGACTGTAGCCTAATTTAGTGCAAAGGAAACGTCTGATGCCCGATGCCCGATGCCAGATGACAGATGAGTTCACTTTCCAGAAACGTTACCAAGATACCAGATCAGATGCCCAGCTTCAGTTATAGGCAGGAGACACGAGGAAGATTGAGAAATAGAGGCCAGCTCACCCCCGAAGTCGAGCACGAAAGGTTGGGATAACAACAAGAGGAATCCCATTCTTCGGAAGCCTGGCTAGGCCCCTTCTGTCGTGAACCCAAATCTCGGGTCGACACCGACCTAGTAAGAAATAGGATGAACCTAATCCCGGAAAACGAGCATAACTCGATGGGTCTCAACTCGAAATAAGTACATGTGATGAATGTGATAGATAGTCTTCAGCTTTACCACCGTTCAGTGGATGGTAGATGCGTTTCGATCTTGTGTTCTTGGAAACGCCTGGGTAGGCTCCCTTTCCAATTAGCCGGGTGGTAGGCCTCCACCGATGTCATGAAAATCCTGGTGGTAAATGATGATATCCCCAACGCCTTGCGATGAAACCCGAGCACCCGTAATCAATATTGTGCCCAAATGTGACCGTGGGCATGCCGTCCTTACCCGATTCCGTAGCCCAACCGTGCCCAAATAATACATGCATTCCTTCCGTTATCTCTAAAATCAAAACCGTTTCGCGTCTATAACCACTCGCGGGGTTCGTGTTTGCTTTGTTGTCCCGGTAACGACGTGACAGAGTCTTGTGGTCTCCAGTAACGATCTTCGGCCATGGCACTCTCGTTCCTCGTCGTAATTGGTTCGCCGTATATGGGCTGCGCATGGTGCTGGAAAACCAAGGGGATCGAGTTCGCTTCGAGATCGTCCACGCCTTGCGTCTGTCCTCCCCTCTTGCCGAGTCTTTCGCTTCAATTGCTCCTCTCGGAGTGTGGCCTTGGCTGTCCTCATCCTCTTATAGATGATAACGCCGACGACAATGGTGACGGCGAAGGTAATGCCGAGCACAGCGTTTTGGACTTGGCTGCCTTCCTTCTCAGCCACCAGCAAGACACCTAGGTAGACTAGGATGATCTGCTTGGGTAGGGTCAAGAAAGTTGCTATGGCGAAGTGCCAGAACTTGACGTCGCAGGTGGCGAACACGGCAGTTGAAAAGTGCGAGGGGATAATGGAAAAGCGAATCCAGAACACAATCTATGGTCATGTTAGAAATATAGTCATGTTTTTCGTGGAATGAGTACACATACCCAGAATCCACCGTCTCGTGTAAGCCGTGCGAGAGAGGCATAGTTCAGATTTGTCCTCTCCATCTTGACTGCCTTTTTGCGCAGTAACGACTTGAATGCAAACCAGGTACCGACTGCAAGCAATTGGGTTAGTAAACATGCTCCTCTCGGAATTTGGTAATGGGCGACGACAATTGCTTACCTTCACCCAAGAAGGTGCCCGCCGCGACGACGGCGAAGCCAATCCACAGGCCATAGACCACTCCACACAGCAGTGCAACGACTTCGTGTCCGAACAAAGGAGGAAACGAGATGATAATGAGAATGGCGATGGGTATGAGCCAGCCTGCTGGTAGATCACGGACCTTTTCCGAGAAGGGCCTCAGGATCTACGGGGGAGGATAGATGTTAGTCAACGGGCTAGTCAGCCTGCTAGGGCGAATAACGGGAGGTGTCACTAACCGCTACTACTTGATCATGATAGATAACCAGCAGTCCTGTAAGTATCCCTATGATAACGAAGAGAATATGCCATGCTGTTTGGTGATTTAAAACGTTAGCAAACTGCGGAAGCCAAGGGCAGGTGAAGTGGCTTGTGGCCGGCGCGGGCGCAAGCGTGGACACCCAGGAACACCGACCAGACCAAAGCAGAGAAGAGAAAGCGCGTACGTAAGTATTTGGGACTCAGGAAGAATCGCTTCCAATCGAAGGGCCTGAAGTCATATTCGGTATCTGACGGAGCGCCGTGCTCTGGTTGTGAAGGAGGAGTGCCCATCTCGAGGTCCGGTCGTTGTTGTTGTGTCTCCGGTTTGGAGTGCTGCACGGCAGGTTCCTGCATAATGGCCCCCTTTGGGAAGTGGGCGAAGAAGTATAGAGGTAGGTATAGGTGGTATATACAGCAAAGAAGAAAAAAAAAAACCCCGACAACTCGGCACAACTACAACAAGAGAATGAAAAACAATGAACGAACAGGTCAGGTCAGGTCTGGACAGGACGGGAACAAACAAGGGCCCCAAAAGGTTATTATTATTGAACGAGTTAGTTTTAGCGACGGCAAGACAGCAAGAAATGAACGAAAGAAAGGTTGAAACCATTAGGTTTGGCAGTGGGCGGGGGGTGTTTGTGGGTAGGTTCGCCAGGGTTCCCTTCTTTGTCTGACCGGGGCGTAGGCGCATCTTGAGACTGCGACGATCTACACGCGTTTCAATAACCCCTTAATCCCATCCAAATCCATGCATCCTTTCCCACAGCTCCTGGCCACAGCACAGCCTTCCCGAATCCCACTAGGTCGGCGTCTGCTAATAATACGGCAGTACTCAGGTACTGGGCATGTGGGCAGTACCTCCGTACCTGCGCACACATTAGCAAGCCCCAACTTGCGACATGGATGATGGGACAAAGGCAGAGCCCACGAGCGGCCCGTGAGGCGAGGGTGAGGTGGCCTTGAATGTTAAGTTGAAAAGAAGGACCATCGACCAACTTATCAGATTAAGCATTTGTCATGTCATTCATGGCTTTCGCGGATGGTTTAAATGCAAATTGCCATCTTGTCTTGTCGGTCATGGGCGGGAAAGCGACTGGTGCTTCCATTCCATGACAGGTGGTCTAATAGAACTTCTAAGTTTGGAAGATGGCCACATCCATCCATTGGTCTACGCCAATCAATGGGTTTGAGGCCAGTACAGTAAGTACCTCTTTACTGTTGCTACCAGTCACGAAGGCGAAACGCCAACCGTGTGCTCGTAGTAATAGTGGTGGCGGTAATACAGCGCAGCAACAGGTCTCTTACGTGGTGGCGGAGCGAAGGTTTAATGTGACATGTTCCCGGCTTAGCGGCCTGGCAAGAACCCCAGTGCCTGCAAGCTGCCCAGCACCCTTCTGAGCACCCCCCCCCTCCAGCGGCAAGTAGAGCTTGTTAAGGAGGAGGCTAAGGCTAGCGTTGGCAAGTGTAACGCCCTCTCCGTTCCGGCGCGCTTACTGATACTTCGTATCTGCTGCTGCATTGAATTGAATGCTCATCGTCTCGCCTCGTCGCGCACGACTTGCTGTCATCATTCGCCTCTTCGTGTTGCGTGTGCGTGTACTCCGTACGGCAGTATGAGGGTAGCAGGTTGCATCGCGCACCGGGGGACGGGCTTCCTGGCAGCCTGAAAACCCGTTTTGCCATTTTGCCCTTGCATTGAAGCTGACCTCATCCTTTGAAGATCTTGCTGCCAAGCAATTACCAAGGGGAACCGGCAGTGGAACACCAGATACCCGTCGGCCGGCATTCGTCAGCCAGAATGCCGATCACTGGGGGGGGGCGGACCTGATGTCAATTAGGATCATTACTTTTGAACGTGATCAAGACTTGGCACATTATATCAATCTTGGAAACCCAAGTCGTTCTACTCGATCAAATTGATCAAATACGATCCAATTGACTCACTCTTTCGCAGCTATGCGTTCTACAAGCTTCTTGCGACTACGGCAAATAATTCCACCGGCAACTGCCAACTGTCTTCTGGAATGACACCTGAAACAACACACAGAGAACGTGGTTAATGCTCATACACCAATAGCATTCGCGGACAGAAACACACACCAAACCAGTTCGTCTTGATACCGTCCTTGACCTTGCATTGCTGATCCTCGATCGGCTTGTCGGTTCCTGGCTACTGCTCGCAAAGGTTCCCACGATTTAGGCTCGCCTCGAGTCCGGCTGCCAACACCTCCGTCTTGGGCCCAGCTGCCAAGATGCATCAACGGCTGCCCCGGAACGACAGGTGCCCGGACCCTCCTTCTCCTCGAATTCGGCCGAACCGGCTAGGTCGGGTAGGAAGGAGAGTCGAGATGGACAGACCGTATCTCGCTGTCAATCAATAAAACATACTTACACATACGTGTGTAGGTCATTTAATTACCGACGGTTTGCTCTCGTTCGGGCCGTGCCATGTTTATATGCACGTGCATGAGTCAGGCTGTTGTCTACCAAACACGAAATTCCCAAACCGCTCTGAGCTTTGCTCAAGCGTATGCTGGGATGGTTGTGTCACTACATATCAAGGCCAGGCTCACCTTGGCAATATGTCGTGGGTAAGATGAACTGCTTTACCAGTTGTGTCGCCTTGCAAAGTACCTGGCAAATCCAACCCGAGAGGCTCGGGTGGCCCGTACTGTAGTGCACATTAGTGCACATACTTGTTGATTAAGAAGCTTCTGCTTGTCGACGAGTACTACAACTAAAGAATTGCGGCTGCGACGTTGGCAATCACCAAGAATATCCTGATCGCATGACAAATTCATATATTTCGGCTGATTTCCTCTTGCTAATACAATACCACAGGCGTCCCGGAGGTTTCGGGTTACTCAATGCTAGGTAGGCTACATCTGAGTAACGTGCAACATTGACGACTCGTTGCACAGCATCCTCGCACGTCTTTCAATTCATCATTGCCGATGAGTCGGACGGATTCGAGCTTGACAAAGCCAATGGTCTTGACATCGCTCGGCCCGTGGCAATTGCTATCTTTTCGTGCACTATGGGGAGTTGTTCGCATCCGGTCCCGTCTAGCATCTCTTTGTCCAATCATTTGCAACTGCCCTCCGAATGGAAGCGAGGATGAAACACTCGAGATGGCGAGACCACCAAGTCTCACATTTGAAATTGTATCACCAGCTCCGCGATTGGCATGATCTTGGCCGCATCGCCATAACCGTGGTTTTAGATACGACCAAACCGTTCCGTGACCACGCCAGCTATAGAGGGCCAACACGTTATGGACGTTACTCCAGGCGACAGCGTCTCAAATGGCGAGCTCGAGCGATTGACAGATGAGATTCGACCTCCACCGTTCCCTTTCAACCTCGAGAGCACCTGGTTCCTCGCTACAGTCTGGCTCCTGCTAGGCGCCACCAACTTATATGTTCAGCACCGGCTAGAGTCCTACTTTGGCCTCGGCCCTATCCTCCTGAATACCATCGCTACTTCGATATGTGCAGCGGCCACTGCCATCTCTTACGATGGTGTTCTCACCTTCGTGAACGAACACCGGGTATGGGCAACCCGTGATGTCGAGCTTACGCTGGCGTCGCTCGTGGCGTGGCACTGGCGGATCGCCATCAACGAAGACGCCACCCTCGAGGACCAAAAGGAGGCTCTGATGCAAGACGGCACCCTGCAGGTACCTCGAACGGTATTTGGTATTGCGAGCGAACTCGTGACTTGGGCTGTGGACTGTGCGTTGGTGCTAGCATACCACATATCCTTCTGGCAAGTGCTGGCCGGACTGCTTTGGATGTTGCGGTATTCTGGGGCTACCTGATGTCGTGGTAAATGCAGCTATTCTCGCCGGATTGCTTATATGCGGACGCCTCATGACAGAAACGAGCCTGGGGCGAATTCTGCGCCTGCGGAATGCTTGCGATAAAATACAGTTGTCAACTGCTAGCGGTTTAAGGGGTTTCTTGGCCGTCCTGAATCCATCCATGTCCTCGAATACTATCGAGCAACTCACATGGCTAGTAATCGCGGCTGTCCTGACTGCGGCGTCCTGGACGCTTCCAGCCCACATCATTATGCCTTTCACCGACCAAGATGTGCACAAATGGACGGGACACGTAGATGCCCTGGAGTCATTGGCCCATGAGAAATCGGGCACCCTTTTCTCGCCAGCGTTCGGCCGGTCCTGGTCTAGCGCAGGTCAGCTCGGCGCCCAGGTTGGGTTGCAGCTTGGCCTGGCCGCTTTATGCTTCGTTGCCGTCCTCACGTTCCATTATCTTTGCCAAGAACAGATCATCCGCACCAAGGGCGAGGTGGAGCGGGGTGAACTCGACTTCCGCAACGTCGGCGAGGATGAACGCTGGTTAGCAGCCTTTTGGCGGGCAATAGCGCTGCATTTGATATCATTCACGGCATACCAGATATTTGGGGCTATCGTATCTGCGTTCGAGCTCGAGCCTCTGCTCTCTCTCAAAGCGCCACCAACTTTAAGCTCTTGGGTTGCGCAACGCTCACGCATGAGATTGGCTGAAGCCGCCTGTTGGGCTGGATTTCGCGGGCTCGCCGCGATGGTTATCGGTTTGGGCATCTACGTTATCCACTGCGTCCTGCGCCAGATCGTTTGGCTGCTCATCCGCGTCTTGGCTTCGATGGTCGTTTTCGAGGACACCGTCCTCTGGTCTAGCAGCCTTACGCAGGCTACTGTAGTCGAGTGGAAGGGTCATGTTCTGGGCATTGCGGGGTTCGACTTTAAGCTGAAGGACAAGGTCCTATTGGCACAGGGACTGATGAACTGTTTGTTTGACATCAGGGCACCCTTGATTATCATGCCACCGAATAATGGGATCCTTGCGTTTGATTCTGAGGTCTGGGCTGGATGAAACGGACCAGCCTTTCCCCCATGTCGGCGGCGGCGATTCTTATTGCAATGTGTACATAGAGAATCTATCATTGCACCGTTATTGTTATGCCATAGCAGCCACATTGTCTTGCAGTATGGGAGCTCAAACACATCGTCGCATGAGCTCCAAGAGAGTTGGAGAAGTTGTGCAATGCAGGGGGAAAAAAGCATGGGAAAAAAAGAGCGTATTGGTGCGTACCACTAAACCAATCCAGGGAAAAGACTCCGTAGTTTGATGACCCCCTTTAGGTTTTGCATCATGAAGCTACAACTGACATCGCCTAGGGGTACGCATATTTGCCGAGAAATTGCTAATATTAGGAATATTGCTAATACCACAGTCCCAGTCTTCAGATTACATAGTCCCGTCACAACTCAACGAGACTGCGAGCCGTGCAAATGAGAAGTGGCGATGCCTAAGGGGATATATGCCCTACCAACTTCACAATTATCTTTGCAGCTTATGACGAACCACCTTCCAGGAGAGCTTTGACGGTAATCCGGACATCCTCCCTCTCGAGGCCGAGGAGCTCGTTGGCGGGGGTCTTGAAGGCCTGGCCCGCGCCGTCGCTGAACAGCAGGATGTGCAGAAAGTCCCCGAAGGCCGAGTAGTCCCCCTTGGCCATCTTCTCGTTCCCGATTTCCTCGAAGTGCGCCGCGGCCACCCTCTCCGTCTTCCAGTCCCCGCCGGTCTCCTCGCGGAGGATCTCGAGCAGCTGGTTCTGGGTCGTGACCGCGCCCGAGACGGTGAGGTACTGGTTGGCGGTCTTCTCGGGCGCCGACAGGACGGCGGCCACGGCCTTGGTGACGAAGCTGAGCGTCGCCACGTCGAAGGGCTCGTCCCCGGAGTCGACAATGGTGGCCGTCTTGGTCTTGAGGTCGAAGCCGAAGCCAAAGCCCTTCTTGATCACCTGGATGCTCAAGACATTATTTAGTCTTATATCAAACGAAAGTTGAGAGAGCCGCTACAAAGACAACTCAACTAGGAAAGAGGAAGAAGGTTCCCCCAGTACGTACGTCAAAGAAGAAGCTGTTGGAAATGCCCGTCCACGTCAAGTCGGGGTTCTCCCGGCTCTTCTCCTGCAGGTAGTCCACCAGCTTGACCTTGGACTGGAGCATGGCCTTAAGCGCCGGGTGCGGCACGGTGCGCGTGTTGATGCCGAACTCGCTCGGGACGATGCGCCGGACGCCCGCGGCGATGGCGGCGTCGATGAAGGGGTACTGCTCGCCCATCGCCGTCGTGGCGATGACGGAGACCAGCGCGTCCTGGCCGGCCAGCGCCGTCTCGAGCGCCGCCGGCGAGCCGTAGTCGACCTTCTTGACGTCTACGCCGGGCGGCGGCGTCGAGGACGAGCCCGCCCGGCTGAGGGCCGTGACGTGGAAACCGGCCTCTTGCAGTACTTTCACGAGGGGCACGCCTAAGGTGCCGGAGGCCTATTTTTGGGGGGTAGATGGTTAGCGGTGTTTGTTGATATTATACGGTATTCGGACTTACTCCAACTACAGTGACGTTCTTAATGGCGGACATTTCGGCGACAGAGGAAGAGCTCTGCTTGAAATGGAGAAATGTATGGCTTTCGAAGTGGTCCACAGTTAAAGAGCAAATCTCACTCTGGCTGCCTTATTGCTCTTCTTTTTCGAGGTTCTCTATTAATGATGTTGCGAGCTTTATGCACTCATCAAGTTGTTGTTGGTCACGAAAGTTGGAGGAAGAGTAGGGGTTTCATCGATATATGAAAGGAGATATCGCTGCCGGCTGTCCTCCCGCTGTGGACTGCCGAGCGGGGCTGTGAGATTGCAGCTCCCATCGCGTCATTCTGGAGAAGGATGCTAGGATCCTGTCTTATCACGGCTTTTGGATGCTATAGTCCTTCTATACGTATAAAAGATGTTCCGCGGCCAGGAAATATTATGAATTACTGAACCGTTTATTGGATGTATTCTTGAATCCACCTACATTAGCGTCCAAGTAGTGGGAGTGGCGGGTACGCAAGTTCAAGTTGGGTATGCCAAGACTGGATACTTCTCTATAAACAGCTATATAGCAAGCCGTGACTTGTCACTTCAAGGGGTACGTGCTATGAGTACCACCATGTTCAACTCAAGCTATCACTATATACAGATCTTAGCGCATCCCTCTACTACCACACGCGTAACGCCGAGGATCCATAATCTGGTCCTGACGGCTTTGTTGCCGGCGGCGGCGGATCTTCGGGTGTGTGTTGAGCGCAAAACCGACTCTTGTCGTCCAGCTTCTCGTGCTTCTCGGCCGCCGCCGACGGATCATCGCACCCAGGCTGGGCGCACTTGTGGTAGACGCAAAACCTCTGCTGGTCGGCCGTCAGCCTCGGGTCGAGCCTGCGCATGTGGTCGCAGAAATTGACGCCACACCGGTGCTCCTTGCAGAACCTGTAGACGGTCGGCCGAAATCCCCGGCGAACGTGATGGTCTCGGTCTTTTTCTTCCTGGCCCAGCAGGGCTTATACTCGCAGAACCGTTTATAGTATCCTGGGTGGCTCAACCTATACGGCTCTATGGGGTTGCCATTACGAGTCTTGGGTGGCTTTGTCATCTTCGCTTGCAAGGTAAAGTGTCTTCTAGACTTTCTAGAAATAATAACTTCGTGTTGGGTTTCGGTAGCTGAAAATAAAAACGAAGGAAGGGGTTCACCTGGGACCTGAGCATTTCCTGTGCCTGTGTGGCGTCCTCTTATAGAACAGCCCAAGCCCTGAATCTAGTCGTTACCTGCATCTATTGAATGAGCCGGGGTTCATGTAGACGCCATGTTGCGGCAGCAAGTGTCGCTTGACTGGACTTTTGCATTTTCTGGTAATCAGAAGCTTCGATAGGAGGAGGCCACCGAATGACTTTAAAGGTGTCGCGTCTCGTACGTCTTTAGGCATTCTTGACCAAGGTGAGTCACCATGACTATTATTAATGCACGCCGAAAGCTTGTTCTTGTTTTCTTCCTCAACGTCCTACTGCTGAGGTCTGAATAAACGAGGGGGGCCTCCGAAACAGGACTGCCGACACTGCCCAAAACAAAACCACAGCGGCGCCAATTCCGCTACCACCTAACGCAAAGCGCCACGCCCACATACGACAGGCCCAATAGCGAAATGAGGGTTGGACAAGGGGAGTCGATAGCGCGGAAATGGGTATCAGGCAAGCCTTCAGCCCTTCCCGTTCTGGGTTGCGGCTGAGGGCTGGGCAGGCAGCTGAGTGGAGCATGATATACCGCTCTCTGGCTTCCTGTCGCGCTTGCACTGGTCTTGCTGGCTCAGAGGCTTGGTAAAATACGACGTGTTGCAGCGAGGATCATGGGCGAAGCTGCAGCACATGTAGGTGCGTTATTGCGCGAAGTCCGGAGGGAGCTGAAAGGCGGCTGAGAGGAAGTGTGGCCGGCTGAATCTGGTCTTAAATACCTATCGTGCTCTCCTGACAACCCCCTCTGAGAAAACCGCTGGCAAGTTTTGTATATAGATCTTTTTACAAGTGTGGCACTCAAGGCGGTTCGTCACCTACATCGTCCCAAAATACAACTACAGAACACCAAAAGCCCATCTTATAATACGCAAACGACACAATGGACGTCAGAGCTAGGAAGCATGGTTCTGAAATCATACCTACACCTGTTTGGGTGCTGGTGGTCCGCATATTCCAGATTGTGCTCTCCATCATCGCCCTCGGTATGGCAGGCTGGTGGATCCACGGCCTCTATCTGAACGAGCTCGGCTTCGTCATCGCCTGTGTAAGTGCCTCCTCTCCCTTTCTCTCCAAGCGCTCGAAACACTCTTCTCCATCTTCTGTCCGGCTCGACTGCATCCACTAACCTTCGATGATATATACGAACGACTAGTGCGTCTTCACCTGGATCGTCTCGCTCTACAACATCCTGTCCGAGAAGGCCGCCGCGTGCCGGCCGGGCTACAACACCTGGGCGGCGCTGTCGCTCGACGGCCTGCTGATCGTGTTCTGGCTGGCGGCCGTGGGCGCGACGGCGAGCGCGCGCGCCGCGTTCCGGTACAGTGTGACGGCGTCGTGCACGAGCGACGGCAGCGCCGTCAACAGCGGCCACTGCGACGTGCTGCGCCGGCGGTACGCGGACGACGACGTCGTGGGCGTCGCCTCCTACGCGGCCCTCGACATGCTGAGCGGCCTCGCTGGCGTCTGCGCCCTCGTCATGCTGCTGTTCGTCGCCTCCTTCGCCTACGTCTGCCACTTCTTCCGCCTGTCCTACACCGAGGCCAACGCCGTGCCCGACCCCGAGAAGCACGGCGCTGGGGTCGTTCTGACTGCTGGTGCTCCTGCCAGTACTGGTACTGCTGCCGCCCCTGGCTACCACATGAACGCAGGGACGGAGATGACGCCGCAGGTGCCGGTTGCCCAGCAGGGTGTTCCACATGGGTCGCAGCAGCAGCAACAGCCACAGTACCAATACCAAGGACAGCAGCAGCAGCAGCCGAGCCCCATGATGCACCACACATCGAACGTCGGGTATACACAGCAGCCAACACAAGAAATGGGTTATGGCCAAAACCAAACACCCACTCCCTATACGCAGAACAACGTTCATGGGACCGGCATGCACTCGCCGGGACAGGTTGGCCAGCAGCAATACGCTTATAGTCCTGGCGGCATGGCGCCACAGGGGCCAGTTCAGTAAGGTGAATCGTTGATTGGCGAGGGAGGCGGATTCAATTAGATTGGAATGTCCGGAAAGCTGGTAGATTATTACTTTGTGACTGGAAACTCAGTAAGGGGGTTGCTACTCGCAGGTTTGGTTTCTACTCTGGACCTCGGGCGGTAACCGTCGCTTGGACGTGTATCAAACATATAGTAGCGGCGACATTGCATTGAGACCCATATCACGTGAAAATAGGCCGCCATAGGGTGCCTTCACTCCTTCAGTCCCGATGTCGTCGTGGGTTGAGGGCCTGTTTGGTGATGTAGAAGGCGATCCCCCCAATGTTCTCGTCTTCGCGGCCGTAGCCGCTGGTGGCGGGGGCTCGCATCTAGCATCGAGCGAATCCATTCCTTATTTTCGGGCTCACGATCCAGGACGCTGCGCACCGCTCGTGATTGCGCGACTGCCTACGGACTCCTTCCGGGTATTATGTGAAACAGTGATGTTTGACCACGAGTTCTCTCACCGGTTTCCAGAACGCCCACTTTGCGATTATCACGGCACTTGCTGGGCTTCTCGCGAACTGGTCCTTGTTTACATGTTGTTGGTTTCTTGTTATTATCCCACCCACTGTGAGCGATTTGATCGTTGTACACGGCTAATGAAAGCCTCCACGTTCCAGGTAGTTTTGTTCCCACCACTCCATCCTGCCTGAGCTCAACATATAATATACACCCCCTATCCGCAAGAAATCGAGACGTAGCTATGAAGTTTGGTATCCAGCAAATTTGCAACAATTTTAAACCTGGCTGTGTCGAGGTCGTTTGCGACCGCTTCCTGGTGCCGGGTGCAACTTGGACTGGCTTTCGCGCTTGAGTTTCTCGTCCAGCACACGAGCTGTCTGATGTTAGTAGGAAGAAGCTATGAATAGGGGGGGGGAGCAGTCAAGCGTACTGAGAACATCGTAACCGAATTGGGGGTACTCAAGCACAGAGAGCGGAACTCCTCTTCGGCCTCGGATCGAAGAGTGTGGCTGCGAGTCGCCCAGAAGTTGGCAACAGGGGCGCGGATCGAGGTGTCGTCCTTGCTGGTGTAGGCGTAGACGTAACGAGCGTAGGCAATTTCGCCCTTGGCCGTGGAGTTGACGCAGTGAATCTTGCTGGTGGCCAGGCTCTTAAGCTTCTCCACGCCAAACTTCTCAGCCAGCGTATATACCCGCGCGTGTTTCAACAGCTGATCGCCCGACTCGTCGACCGAGGGCAAGGCCGGATCGGATTCGAGAATACGCTGGCCAGGCAGCTTTTCGGGAAGTAATCTCCTGTGTAAAGGTATTCGAGGAAGCAACCAACAGCGTCGGTTTCGTCGCCGACGAGTTCGATCTGGCGCGGCTATAATGCACGGGTCAGTTTGCTGTAGCCAGCAGCCTCATTGGGTGGGTGTGACGTACACTTCCATCATCACTGAAGGCGGCGCAAGCCTCTGCGAAGTAGGGACTCTGGACAAGGAGAGCTTGATGCGCGGTAAGAATGGTTTCGTTGCCACCGCTGCCAACGATCATGGTGACCACAGGACTGGTGAGGTAGCTGATGAAGCTCGTGCGCGGTTCCACATCACCGCCTTCAGCATAGGGTAGTTCGCTGCCGTTCGCGTTGTCGCCGCCCTCTTCTCCTTCGGCCATTTCAACATCGGCAGCGGGCGCGTCGGGCGCAGCGGGCGCAGCAGGCTGCTCCTCGGCAGGGTCATCCTCGGCGAACTCGGAGGCCATGGTGCTTAAGTATGCTTATAGGCGGAATCGGTGGATGGGTTCAACGAATTCAGACACGGACGCAAAGGCACCTATGGTATGTCACAGTACGAGATGAGAATCGCGCGCGTAAACGAAAAGTTCAATGAAATTGAATTGAAAGAATGACTGATGACGAAACCTCTATCACAATTGTCGTGACTGCGCAACCCACCAGAGGATAGTCAATGCGATGCGATGGATGGTGATAGTGATGATAATGCAGGCGAATTGAACGAATGTATGGAGTAAAGCAGAGAGGCTGGTAATTTCCAATGTTTGGAGCTCAAGAGCTGTAGGAAGCTCCAGCTGCTGGAGCTCAGGTGGGCTTACCTTTTACCTAGAAGTACAGGTACTGGTAGAGGTACTGGTACAGGCAAGTGGTGTGACTTGGTTCTGTTCATTGGTTGATGGGGGAGACTGGAGAGTCCCTGGATCCCTGAAGCCGGCAGGCTATGCCTATCTGGGCTCTAGTCCAGGAACAAACCAACCGGTAGGGAGGCCGTGCATAGGAAAACACGAGACGGGCATTTACAAGAATACGACTATCAAGGAACTCATGTCGAAGGGTGCTGCAGAGTCTATTTTTATTGTATAGTGCTACTCTGTATATTATTCTGTCTGATTTCAGGAAGGCCATGACTAAGGTCCCTTTCAAAGCCAGCAATGCCCCGATGTCCCTCCATCCAACTCCGGCAACCGGCATCGTTGACTCGTCATCGATTTTTTGAGAGAAAAGGAAGATTCAAAACGTTTACTCCGACGGCCTATCGTCTGGCCCGTAGCCCTATGACTGCCCGGCTAGGTTGAAGTGCATGATGGCGTCCCTAGTCCAGTCATCGTCTTCAGCCCCCGGGCCTTCAACAGCGTTCATCATGCCCGTTTCGCGACCATCTACGCTGGGCAACCGAATCTGTGGCGTAGTTGCTGATTGCGGCCGCGCATCACCACCAAGACCATCAAAGCCGCCTAAGTTGTACCCTTGGCCGCTCGGACCTGCCGCCCTGGTGTCGATAGGAGGAGGCAGCGTACTAACCGGCCTGCTGCTCTTAGCTGACATTTCCGCCGGCGGCAGTTCCGACATTTTGTTGATTTGGTGGTCGAACTCTTCCTGTTCTAGAATCTGCGGGGCATGTTCCATGTTCCTCAGCGAACTTGCCCCTGGGATGCCCGAGCTTCGCAGGCTGCTGACACTAGCCCGATGAGCTTCGACTTGGGCGTCGTTCTCTAGCCCTGATGCGTCTCCATCTCGAATGTTGAACTGCGCGACGGTCCGCATCTTACGTGTCACCCAGCCGGCGAGAATCTTGCCACGCTGTTTCTCCGCAAGTCGACTTCGGGGGAAGTCACCCTTGTTCACAAACGCGACAATGTCAATGATGATCTGGTGTTCGCCGAGGATGGCGTTGACAATGACCGGCACAATCGATGCTAGGTACGCCTTGCGGGATACTTCGACCAGACCACCACGAGACCGCCGGCCTGGAATACAGCGCTGTTCTGGAGTTAGCAGGGTTTAGTAGGGGTATCATAAATACAAGACACTCACCAGCCGCTAGGGACGATGTTGCGATGGCATCGCTCCACCGATGCCTCTATGTCCATGGGGAAATGGCTGAGGCCGTTGATCTCAAAGGTCTCGCCAATGTTGCCAAGCACAAATAGCACTTGCATATCAACCTGCGCACCGCCGGGTCCGATAGGCCGACTGACACTATGCAGGAAGCCGAGGTCGCCAGTGCGTACATAACTGATGTTCGGGTCGCCATCAATGGTCCGCCCATCGAAGCGTTCGGCATCGAACGCATCCCTGGAGCCATAGAAAGACTTGACGCAAGCTTCGGAGTCGACCCAGATATCACCATACTCACCATCATGGCAAAGCAACCGACTTTCGGGGTTGACAATGGCAATCTGTGTCGACACGGGCACCATGCCGGAGTCCTGAACAAGAAGTGCCTTCGGATCACTCTCCGGGTCCACAGGCATAACCAAGCCCCTTCGCAACGCTCGCTGGTCAAGCCACAGTTCAATTGGCTCGATACACATGTAAGATCTCGATGCGACCATGGGATTGAGCACATGCGAGTAGACGGTATTGATAGCCGTTCTATCGAGTCCAGTGGCTGCGAAATGAAGCCGCACTTTCTGGAATACATCGACGCGTGGTCGTCCATCCGCCGAAATCATCATGTTCTTCAGCTCATGCATCGCAAAGCCCTTGCCAGGCATCACATTCATGGCATGGTCCAGCATTTGGGGAGTGGCGTAGGTGTCCTTGATCTTATACCTGCTGAGCGTCAAGAAAAGCGAAATGGGGTTCTGCGCGAATTCGACGGGCGAGAGCAAGTATGTCGGGGTACCGATATAAATGCCCATAAGGCATGAATGAATGAAGCCTAAGCCTGTGGTGCTTCGGACGCATCCAAGAACCGGCCGTGAACTGGTCATCTGACACGTTTCCTTTTGGACTTTGCACATGCCCAGTATTGTATCATGACCGAGTTGGACAGCTATCCTGCGTTGATCGGGTGTCCAATATGTCCAAATAATCGCAGGGTAACCGTGCTGAATCCAGGCTGGGTCCATCGTTATACCAAGGTCGCGGAGGCCATTGTTCTGTTTCGGCGGCTTCGACGTGTTGTAAACACTCGGCACAGCAATCTTGAGGACTTGTGCAGACTGCTTAATGTGTTGCGTAATCGGTTTCGTCTTGAGCAAGTGGTCGACTTCCTGATTGACTAAAACGGCCTTTACGCCATAGTCAGCAATCAAGTGCAGGAACGCCGGCACATCTTCGTTGAGTCGTCGCTCGTCCATGGGGCAGCCGGGATGACGACTGCGCCTATATTGAGGCAAGCATGGACTGCGAACACGAAATCCTCAGAGTGTGTATACATCAGAATGACGTGATCTCGAGGGCGTATCTTCACTTTGTTGCGAAGATACATGGCAACAGCCGCTACTCGGGTGTCGAACTTCCTCCAAGTGATCCCTTTGCCCTCTTTCCCGCGCCCGTCGATGGTGCACAACGCGAGCTCTTCTGGCTGCCTTGCTACCCGCCATTGGATAAGATCCGTGATGCACGAGAAGTTGTTCAGAGGTGTTGAAGTTCTGTCATCGATAACAACTTCCCGTCTGTCGATACCAGAGTATTGCTTGTCTGCAGGACCCAGTATATCCTCTCTCGAATCCGAGGCGATAGGTGACCAGATTCCACCATGGGATCTACCCCGACGGGTAGATTAAGCACAGCATGCTCAACGCCGAATTTCACATGGACGCAGGGCAGGTTACCAAGATCAAACTCCTTCCGGCACAGCATGTTACCGATCTCCCTACGACCGTTCTTCACCACACGCGGAAGCGAGTTGGGCGCCGTGATCATGACACAGTACACTCTCAAGTGATGTTCCTGCATTAAGACATCCATGCATTTCTCAGATATGGAATCCAACAATGCGGTGTCCAGCTGCCTAGGCGGGCCACCGGATGTCGTAGGAGCTGTGGATGCCGACGTGGACTCCAATACTACAATCGGCAGATGCTCGTCGTTGACATATACGTCGAAAGCGGAGCAGTCGTAGACTTGTTTCGAGAGATTCCGGAGGATGCTGACGACGAGGTGCTGAACAAAGAAGTAGCGATGCTCTGCGACTTCGTGACCGTGCTCGACCCATTCCACCTTCTGTCTAATGCGGTCCTCGTACAGACCGAGCACAAAGATTTTGCCTTCAATAACGGTTCCGAGGAGGCCGGTTCTCAAGAACTCAGGCTCCACGGGGGTCGGTGTTGGGTCGCCCGGTTCAAACTTGTACGGACGCGCATGAAAGATCTGCTCCGTGTGCTTTGGTAAAGCCCAGAAACCACCGGAGAGGGAAGGCGAATCTACCCAGATCTCGCCAACAGAATGAGGGGACGCTAGCAGGCCAGTCTCGGGATCTACGACACAAAGCGTAGCGTCCGGGATGGGGTACCCGAATGCGCCTACGCGCACGGTACCTGGCTCTGTCGACGCCTTTTTCCTCGCTTCATCCCCAATGGCAACGACGACCACTTCGTTCGTCTTCAGCGCTTCCCGGTCAAGGAGAGCCTCGCCAAGTTCATTCTTAGCAACCTGTTCCTTTGTTGTAGTCGTGCCCCCACCAAGAAGACTACCAAACCCATTTGATGGTGCAGACTTCTCTTCCTCCTTCTCCTTATCCTCATCTCGGTCCGTGTCGCTTTCGGATTCATCGCTCAGCTCAAGCTTCAACGGACAGCCCATGCGTTCCTCTCCACCGAGCCAGTCTCTTGTGCTAATGACCATACCGCCATGCTCGGGCAGACACAGCATTGGCGCCACAACCTCCCGAGCACGAGCGTTCCGGAGTGGTCGTAGCCAACGATCAGCCAATACTTCGTGGAACTCGCTGTCAACGGTAAGAGTGTCTATGAGGCAAAGCTTTACTGATTGGAAATTTGGTTCCGTGCCCTTCTTAAAGTTTCGCGTGGTCATTGGATCTTGCTGGTAGTTGAAGGCAGCCAATCGGAGACCCGGATAATCTGCGACCATCAGAGTCGCTTTGTACTTCGTGATGAGATGCGCGTAAAGTCCAGGGACGCTGACCGCCTTATTTTCAAGCCATACCGTCGTGTGGCCACTGTAAACATTGAGTAAGACACCAATAATCATGCCTATACCTTGACGAGGTATCTAAGTACGACAGGAGAATCTCGCTGCTGGCACCGCCGCCAATAAGGCGTCCGTTTTTGTCCCGCAAGGCACGATTGAATGTGTCCCCGGGTCCAATATTTGGCACAGCGGATGTAATGGCACTCATGCATGCCATTTGGTGCATGATGGTGCGGTGGCTCAGAACCACGCCCCTGAGATCTCCGGTAGGCGCTCGAGAGAATTCAATGTACGCGAGATCTGGAACGGACAAGGGGGCACATCGTCCTTCTTTTTAGGGTGATAGCTGCCAAATTCGTTCGTCTTCCACCATTCGACCCCCTTGGGCCAGTTTAGCTTCTGAGTAGTGATGTCCCGTTGAAAGGCTTTTAAATTGTTGTCGGTGGTGAGCGCAAGATGCGCTTGTGTAGACGTTAGTATAAGATTTAACTTCTGATAATCCTGCAAGTCGTTGATAGGCACAGCCACAACACCGGCAATGAAGCAACCCAACAAGGCTATTGCGAAGTCGATGACTTCGGAATCACGATATATGAGCGCGACTCGGTCTCCACGATACAGCGAGCTCTTATCACGGATGACCTGAGCGACCTTCTCAGCGCGAGATGCCAGTTTGTCCCACGTGATGGAGGCTATTTCTTTGCCTTTGGCATCTAGAACCCAGTAGGCCGGCAATTTCGCAGTTGTTCTACCGCGGTGCCGCAGGACGGCGGCAATATTGTCGAATGCGGACATGGGAGTGCTCTCGTCATGAGGATCATGTATCGCAAAGGGCACTTCACGCGGTTCCAGAGGCAGCTGGTATTGTAGCGCTTCAGGAGGCGGCAAATCGTTCGCGGTAAGCATAGGAGGGGCCATAGCAGCTGTCGGGGGAAAAAGCGTCACTAGACGAATATCTTTGCGCGCCTCCGCCATACTCAGCTCCGGGCGTCTGGTCACTGGCCTGCTGGCCAGTAAAGTCAGAGAAGTATCCCTGAGAGTCTAACATGGTCCCCGTCCTGCTGTCGTATTGGTTGGGCGGTGGCTGCTGGCCGTAGCCCCCCTGAAACTCGGGTCGAAAATGCATAGTCCCCAGACACCATGGTACCGGAGCGCGTCGGGGGATCAGAGCCCATTGTATAGGAAGGGCCAGCGTTGAGAAATAAGGAATCGCGGGCTGACAGGTCGGGTCGGTGTTCTGCCAGAGGGCCCCCTGGCCTCATCAACCCTGCGGGATGATCGAAGCCATAAGAGTGACTCGAGGCGGGAGGGCCAGATGATTGCGGTCGCCAGTCTGCTTGGGGAATATGACTCGGTGGCGCATACGGAGCGCCGTGCTCGGGGGTATTGGAGCTCAGAGCAGCCAGTGCGGCACCACGGTGCCCATCGCTCGAGACATAAACATCGTCGTCGGGCGCATGTATTCTCAGTCCGCCTGTTGGTTTTGCCACTTCTTCTCCAGGGACCATGAACTGTGAAAGGAGTTGTGTGCGACGCTTCTGGAATCTAGAGTAGTTTCGATAAGTTAGATTGGTCAAATGAGACCAGACAGCCAGCCTCTGGCATTGCATAACGGCCCCAGACGAGGTCGACGAACGTACCCTTTCTCCGTGATATCTCCCTCCTATATATGATGATAGAGCATGTCAGCATCGTGCTGCGACTTGGGCCAGTCATTCGGGGAGACAGCATGGCTTTCGACCTTACCCCGCTAACTACAGCGAGGGAAGTCAAGCGGCGCGGATGGAGGACAATGCAAGATGGGAAAGGAAGTGCTTACCTCCAGCTCCCTTTCGAGCTCGTCGAGCTTCTCCTGCAGGTTGGGATCGAATTGCGCCATGGTGTTGCGCGTGTGCGTTCCACAAGCAGGGCGCGCCCGTGTAGGTAGAGTTGATGGTGGATTTTGGTGGACCTAAGAATTCATCCAAAGGGTTGCGGCGGCGACGCTGTGACGTAGTGGGTGATAGGCTCAATTCAATTGAGGGAGAGCCGGCAACAGCAACAGCAACAACGACTTGAGGTTGGTCTCACACAGCAGTGCAGCAGACGTCAGGTATCAAAGGGTATCATAATAAGAGAAAGGCAGCACTGCTAGTCCTGGCCAAAGAGGGTGGCCTTCTACGGAGCAGGAGGAATCAGGTCAATGACGGGCCACATCGACTTATTCCCGCGAATAATGAATGGACCTCACCGAGAGAGACAGAGAGAGAAGAGGGAGGGATACGGTACAGCTAGTGTCGGCGAGTTGAGAATCGGCTGTCAGGGCAGAAGTCAGGGGACCCAATGGATAATAACAGGCCCTAAACCCGATGGGTACTATGGCCTTGGGCGGAACGGCGGCTGCTGCAATTTGATTGGGCCATGGGCATGTACGGCACCTCGTGTTGAACACTGCAAAACCGGCTGGCCACCTACATCAGTCACCTGCCATGCAGTATCTCCAGATCGCAGAAGGCGAGAACGAGACAGTTGGGTTCAAATGCGATTGCAATCGGCCACATACCCAGATCCTGGGTCCTGTCATCCATGTCCTGTCGATTGGAAGATTGAGGTGGGAGGTTGTTCAGGAGTCGGAACCTCTGGAACAAGCACAGACCCATTCCATGCATTTTTCTTTTCTTGCACTCCGCCAGGAATCTTAAAAGGGGTAGATAAACACCATTGCCATCCACGGTGCTCATGCTCAAATCCAAGGATCGTGCAATGTGAGGGGTAATCTAATCCACGTGTTTCTGCCTGTCGCTTCAATGACCATTTCAGAAGCCTTCCTCATAATTCTACGCCATAACCCTGTCTGTCGGCTTTGTTTGTTGTACTAACATAGACGCCAGGCATCTGTCACATTCAAAGAGCTAGCAAGTCTCGTAAACGGCTGTCAATGTCAGAATGCGAGTCCTCTCAACCGAAGCTCTTGCAAACCCTTGTCCTCGACCAGGGTGTAGGGCAATATTTGAGGGCATTGATCAATCGAGCAAACAAAGCGACCTTACTTTGGCTGGGCCAATCCAATGGTGCCTTTGTCCTTGGTCTCCCCGGCTGGCTTGGCCTTCATACAAGAGCTTTCATCGGGTGCCATGATGTGACGGGCTCCATTGTTATTACTGAACAATTGCCATGTAGTGTGTTTGTTACAAAGACAGTATATAATAAATGCGTTAGCCGGTCAGATATATGGCGGATCTCGGATGACGAATACATCAGGTCAAAAAACACATTACTTTGTCACTCGTCGGCAAGATCAGAGATCCGGTCATCGCAGCGGGATACTCTTTTCTCCTTCACTGTGACCGCCAGAGACCTAACTGGGGCCCGCTGGAAATCACAGTGACGTGACACAAGAGCAATTGGAAGAAAGAGGACCACCCGCCGCCATGGCCCAGCATCTTGATCACGACCAGGCTGTGGACATGTACAACCAGGGCGAGGACTTTCTCGATCAGACCAACTTCGACAATGTTGAAATACCCGGACTGAAGTTTGAGATTGAACCAGAGGAGTCGTTAGAAGGGCTTTATTCTTTTGACGACACAAATGGTCTCGGCCTCTATTCTTTCGATAGCGCAGATGGTCTCGGCGCTGGTGAGCCGGGGCCGGATGTTCTGGCCGATTACAACATTCTTCAAACATCCGGTAACGAAGATCTGTTCTCAGATCTGCTTCACAATGAACAAGTAGATGGAATGGATGCGGCTCCGGCGTACACACAATTTCAGCCACAGGAATTCCAAAGCTACGTGGCGCCAGGCCCATTCAACGAACAACCTGCGGAGCAGTCTGGCCTCACCCAATATACACAGGCCTTCTCCATGGAGGCTCCAAAGGCGTTCAGCAACACTAACACGGCTCGCAGAAGCCTTCCATTGTCGGTGGACACGGGGGAAGCCAGCGCGTATGATGCAGACCGATATGACGGGTTTGAAGAGTCTGATGCCTCAATTCCGGTTGGCGAGGGGCCGGTCCCGAAATATAGCCCGTTAGATTGCCCAATCCAAACGGTCATGGTGAACGACGGGCAGGCGCACACTCTCAGACGACGTGGCAGCACGCCGCTTGCCCCAGGCAAGATCAGACGCAATACGCGTCGGAAGGGCGACCAACCCGACCCGAAACTCTTGTCGGAAATGTACTACGGTGCACTACCACCTCAAAAGGAGGTGGGGCCCTATCCAGAAGAATGGCAAACCGCTATTCTCGTATAACCGGCATGGCGAAGTTACAAAAGGTAGGTGCTTCGAGATAAAGGAGATGCGCTGGTATATGTTCAACAACCCGTCGGGCCGCCAACTACAAGGTAAGAGCTGGGTCAATCGACCTATCGAGCCTGGTGAGGTCCGTAGGAGCCATGTACGCCGTTCGGGCTTAACTCTTTGGATTGGCTGGACTCCTGCTCAAGCGAACGACCGATATCCCAATGGCGACTCCAACAAGTGTAAGTTGCGGGAGTGTGCGTTTGACTCTCGGAGCATCAAGACTGGTGATCCTCGTGTTGTTTTTGACGAGAGATGCAATGAAAAGGGAGACGCTGTCGACCCTTACTACAATGCTGCATACTGCCATCTCTACTGCGTTGAGAAGCACTTCAATTTGATGCAGCTAGCTCACGTTCTTGACGTGCGCTTAGACGACAGAAATCTCGACAAAGAGGAGCGAAACTTGTCAGCCTTGAAGCCAGAAGAGTACGACACTTGTCGAAAGTGGTTCGAGAGCTCATGGCCGAGATATCGTAAGTGGTACAATAGCGAGTACATTCCCGCGAAAGATCGCCGAGAAGCGGCAAGGAAGTACTCGCCGTCAGCGGCAGTTCCTGCTCCAGCTGTAGAAGACTTTCGGGAGTGGGAACATTCCCTGACAAGTAGTCTAATGGAGAAGAGCATAGAGCTGGAGTCCAAGGGAAAGGCCAGTCAGAGAAAACGCAGGCGGATAGTTAAGCCGGACAGCTGCGACAGGGACATGCATCGGGGTGATCTCGATTTCGCAAACGCAGCTAGGCACAAACGGGCCACGCAGGGGGTCGGTTACGTTTGGGACGATTTCCAACGGGAAAAGCGCAAACGTCAGGAAGAGAACTGGGAGAGTTTTTATCCTGGTCTCAAGCCACAGGACATATCAGGCCCAGGACAGCAAATGGGCCCCCTATGCCAGCCGCCTCACTGGATCATTGAAAGCACATTATCATCGCGTCCAGGCAAAAGGTCGCGTCTCTCCGACGACGAATCAGGACCCGGGGCAGAACCGTCGCGTCCCACCAAACGACCGAGGCATCAAGCCAGCAATGGCATGGCTATTATCGAGGAGCACCCATCGCGTATCTGGACCCCGGAGACAGCTCCGTATGCCGAGCTGCCGAAGATGGAGCCCCTGGATTACTCGGCTGGTATGCAGTACGCAAGCGAATTGTTGGTGGATGGCACGGGATTTGCTTATCAGCCTCCTTATGAAATGCCCGGTATGCATCCGTTCTCAGCCATGAACCCGGAGCAGCTGCAGAATCTAGGCCCAGATACAGTGGATGCTGTGATGGCTGATGGTACCTCCCTTAATCCTGACATGTCCCTCTACAACTTTACATCTCAAGATGATGCTATGGGTTTCAAAGAAGAAGATGAAGAAAACGGCGGCGGCGGCGAACCAGAGATCAAGGAGAGTTGTAATGACTCTTCATCAGAGCTATACAAGATCCCAGAGTATAAAGCTCCTGAGGAGGTGAAGGCTCAGGGGGCTGCCGATTTCTACTCGTTCATTAACCAGGAGGATAGTCCACCATTGTCACCGGGCAAGCGGCGGAAACGTGACGACGACAATGAAGAAGACGGTGGCAAAGGCGAACAACATGACATCAAGAGGCGGTGTAGTGAGTCATCGAGGTAGACCAAACGTGCTTTGCAGGCGCAGGAGGTAGGTGAGTGTTGGAGGGGAGTGACGGGTGTCTACCCAAGCAAGGTAGGTTTTCTTTCATGTTTTGATACGCAGTTTCTCTGTTTTTCATTTGCTTAGCGTAATTGTTTCTACATAAATAAATAGATAGGCTGGATCAGAATGATAAAGCCAACCTTATCAAGAATTCCACATGAACAGTAATTCGTTTAGGTGATATTTTGATGCTTGTAGAGACTGCCCCTATCCCCCGGGTGAAACTTTCTATATCCAGATTCCTGGTGAATTGCCTAGGTAATTTACTTATCTCCCCAGAAATATCCCCTATAGGTAGATTATAACTAATTGTTAGATTCACAGCGCCAAGCGTGTGGGATTTACCCGTCACTAAGAATAGAAACGCTCCCCACCAACTGGCCACTAAAGCTGTCAGGTAGCAGATCATGTAAGTCAAGAGGTTGAGGGCATTCAATCGCCCATTCCCTTCTCCACCCAGCTAGGTAGATATTCAGCCAGCAGCAGCAACAGCAAAAGAAGAGGAGTGATGGGTGAGCGTTGGCGACGGCTGGCAGGGGTGCCTGTGATTCGGCGATGCTCTGCTGGAGATAACTAACACCTGGAGAGAAGGCGATGGTATTTGATAGGTGCATGTGCCGTAGCATTGTACTGTAGCATTCCAGCGCTGCATAAAAGATGTGCCTGCTGGCCTGCTTGCCCATCCCACGTTGTACGTCGGGATCTATGTTCTGTGTTCTGTATCTGTATTTGTATCTGCATCTGTATCTGTGTTATCTGTACCATCATCTGTACTCCACAGCAATCGGCAGCCCGGCGTGGGGCACATTCTTGGGTTTAGTCCCAAATGGCCCAGGAATGCAGCAGCAAGCCAGAGAAGCCTCAACTACCTACCTAAGGAAAACGAACCAACCTGCACCCTGAACAGGACAAGCTGAGGAATGATAGCAGAATGTTCGCAGAGCTGAGCTGAGTGACTCGCACAGCCAGCCATACAAGCATAGTACATGCATGATGTCGTAATGCAACTGTACATTTGGAATATAAATCCAAGCCTCCAATCAATTGATGTCCTCTACGTCTACAAGCTAAGTACTCGTTGAGACCATGGTACAATTGGGGGATACATACATGTCTTGGTGGCCCTACATTGGCTTTCGTCTAATAAATGTTCACGGCGGGTAGAGTACGCAACGCTTTTTGTGTTGTTTCACATACAACATCCCAATTAGTTCTTAAAAATAAAACAGCACTGAACATACTTCCAGAATCCCGTACAACAGGAGGGCGAAACGGACCCAAGGGAAGGAAGGAGATCACGTGTAACCAACTCCGCCTGGCTGAACCTCTGGACGGACCTAAAGCGAAAGCGGGCTGGTGCTGGGCTCAGTTTGCTTGCACCAACGCGCGCGAGACAGCTGCTTATTAGTACATAGAGAGCTTGAACACACTGCCCCCCCCCCCAAAAAAAAAACCCACCCCCAGCCGGGCCCGAAGTTTTTCGAGAAAGCTTGCGCGAACCTCAACACGATGGACGAGGAGGAAAAGGGCTCGGCCCTGCAAGTTGTCATACTGGTAAGCGACTTTTTCCTTCTTTCATCATCCGTCGTTTGCTTTCTGTCGGGTCCCTCATGTTTGATCCACTGCGCAGCGCGCGCCCGTCAATGATTCTGCGCCGTCAACGCAGTCGCAATTTGGAGCCATGGCCTTTCCCAGACGGACGTCATGGTCCAGTCTACCATGGGGGGCATTATACGCGTACGCGCCATGAACCTGCTCGCGTCGAACTTCCGACGAGAGAACAGGCGGCCGCTAGAAGGGCTTCATGACAAACCCGCATGGGCCAGCTGTTGTATGAATGCATCGCAATTGCATGCTTTGTATTCATCGGATCAGAGGAGGTTCTGCCAAAGCATGCTCCCACCTGGCCACACAAGAAGCTTGTTGCGCCATTGCGCATCCATGACTTGTACATCCGTGGCGCCACTTAGTGGTGTGGGGGACTCTCGATGGAGTTACTGTCAGATCGATCCGCCCAGGCCATATCCGCAAAGGAGCGCATTGCTGTTCATTGTTGGCGAAAGAAGGAAAGAAAGGGGGAGGAAAAAGATGCTGGTCCTCCAAGACGAATGCCATTGTTGGGGGTCTTTAAGACTCGAGGGGGATGGGACGTGTGGTAACGAGTGGAATGATAGTCGAGTAACCGTGCCACAGTGGGCGGGCCGCCAAAAAAGCAAGCCAGGTCCCTGGAACGTGTCACGTGCACGCGCCTGTGATGGCCTCATCTCGTTGTCTTCCACCAGCAAAGGGGCCAAGGGCTGCCCGGGCTTATATATTGCTGGAAGGATCTAGTGACGTCAAAGGCCATGTCTGTGGCCTCTGGCCAGCAGTGTTATGTTCCGAGGCCCAATTATCCTTTGCATATGCAGCATCTCGTTGGCGATGTTCCATTGGCCCCCCGGGGCTATTCCCGAGACGGCCCAACCCTATCAGACTGTTTAACTTACTGGACAAATATATACTGACAATGCTTTCTCTATATCCAGGGCTCCGGTGGCGGTCCGCAAGAGAACAATGTCACTGCTATGCTGGTACGATCAACCCATGCTGGATGGGCCAGAGGGTCGGTAATAGCACTTGATGCTGGCGTCCACTTATCAGCCATAACCCGCATACTTGAAGACACACAACCGGAAGGCTTAGGAACACGCATTGGACTCCCGCATATACTCCAGTCTGGCCCCTTTGCAGGATTGGAGCTGAGATCAAAATCTCCCTCGGCAAACGCCGCCCACATTACGCGGCAGCTCATCGATACCTACCTCATCACGCATCCTCATCTCGACCACATATGCGGCTTTGTCATCAATACGGCTGGCCTTCCCGGCTCACGTCCCAAACGGGTAGCCGGTCTTCCCTTCGACAATATCTGCCCTGAAGACACATATTTTCAATAATGTAATATGGCCTAATCTCTCCGACGAGAACAATGGCGCTGGGCTTATTACGTACATGCGGCTTGTTGAGGGGGGCAGCCCTGCTCTCGGCGAGGGTGAAGGCAAAGGCTACCTCGAGATCTCAGATGGACTGGCCGTCAAGGTCTTCGGGGTTAGTCACGGCCATTGTATCGAGCGACACAGCCACCGTGGTTCAGCGTCGTCATCCCGACTGAATAGCACTGATGTGAGCATGATGTCTCCGCGGGGCGTCCCTGGCAGTAACGCAGCGTCGGGCCCCTCGGCGCTCTTTCGTTCGGCCAGCATGACTAGGATGTCCGGCAGCCAGGAACGGGAATCCATGTGCGTTTACGACTCCAGCGCTTATTTCATCCGCGATGAACACACGGGACGCCAGGTTTTGATCTTCGGCGATGTGGAACCAGACAGCACATCTCTGTCCCCTCGTAATTCCGTCATCTGGCAGGAGGCGGCGCCCAAGATCGTCAGTGGGCAGCTGGCGGCCATTTTCATTGAATGCAGCTACGATGATAGCCAGACGAACGACCGGCTGTTCGGCCACCTATGCCCCCGGTTCATCATCGAGGAACTGCGAGCCTTGGTCGGCGAGGTCGAGCACGCACGTCAAGTTTCCTCCCGACTTGAATCGAATAAGAAACGCAAAAGAGACCTGGAGGAAGCCCTGGGACGTTCACCCAAGGTCGTGGCCCGCTCTACTGGCGACGACCAACCAGTCTCTCCCAAATCGACGAGACCCTCTCCCAATGGTGCGCCAGTAGCACCCAGCCATGGCTATATCCCAGATGAACACACGCCACTGGACTCGCCACATATCGCCACACCAACCGCTGAGTTGACCCTCAAAGACCTCGACCCGACCATGAAGGCTGTCCTGCCGCCCATTCCTACAGTGCAGCCGTTGAAGGGACTGAAGATCGTCGTTATTCATGTCAAGGACAACTTTAGTGACAAAGAGTCGACCGGAGAAATCATCTTGAGCGAGCTTCTGGAGTACGAGCAGGAGGTTCAGCTCGGCTGCGAGTTTGTAATTTCCAAATCGGGCCAAAGTTTCAATTTTTGAAGATTTGTTACTGGTGTATTCAGGGGCTTTGTTTTCATTTCAGGATTGGCCGATCTCCTAGGCATCCTTCCAAACTGTACGACTGGATGATATGGATCAAGGGGAGTTGTCGTTCTTGTGTCTTGCTATATGCACGCCCTAGTACTATACCTGGCTTGTGCCATGGAGTTCTGGCTGTTGCGGAATAATTGAGTCGGTTTGTTTGGTCTTCTCGGCGGCGTTAAGATGTGTATGAATGGTTAGATAGCATGGTACACTGGCTCAAAGCCTTGTTGGTCAATTTCAAGAGAACACATGAGAGGAACAGACTCTATTTGCGTTCTGTATCTGAACAAAACCTGCGCCTTTGTGCCTTCCAGCTCCGGCTCGCGAGTTGTAGAGTCTAGTAGTCTAGCTGAATTCTCGAAACAGCCTAACGAGGTTTTTTGCAGGACGACCCTCTACTCCGAGGAGTTGTTGCTCTTCAACTTCTCATAGCCCTCCATACCACCCACGTCTTCCTCGAAGACGGGCCGCGGGATCTCGAGCCCCTCGGTTAGGCGACCGTAGGTGATGCCGCCCAGCCTGCTCATCGGGCGCAGGACCTCGGGCGCCACGAGGTTCCGCTCCTCGTTGATGGCGTCCTCGCGCACCCAGAAGCGGACGCCCTCGACGACGACGAGGACGCCCGTTTTCTTGCCGGGCGTCGCGCGGCTCTCGAACTCGCGGGCGCTCTCGAGCTTGCACTCGACGCTGAAGACGGCCTCGCCGACGCGCGCGGCCTGGACCTCGTGGCAGTCGCGGACGGGCGTGAGGCCGCTGACGTCCCACTCGCTGGCGCTGTAGGGGGCGTCGACGCTGGCGGCGTTGGCGGCTTCGACGAAGTGCTCCGAGATGATGTTGACGACGCACTCCTTGCTCTCGACCAGGTTCTTGAGCGTGTCCTGGGCCGCTCCAGGTTGCCCGCGAAGCCCAGCACGAACAGCGGCGGGTCGTGGTTCACCATGTTGAAGTAGCTGAAGGGCGCCAGGTTGGTGGCGGCGCCGTCGGCCGACCGCGTCGACACGAAGCCGATGGGCCGCGGCACGATGCTGCTGATCAGCAGCTTGTAGTTGAAGGGCGCCGGCCGCCCGGGCTCGTACGGGTCGATGGCGACGTGCTTCTTGGCCGCGTCCTCGGCGGCGTGCAGCTTATTGGCGCCGCCGCCGAATTGCCAAGACGGGTCGGCCGTCTTGGTGTAGCGGAAGGCGGCGGAGGTATCCCAGTCCGGCCGCGAGTCCTCCACCTTTTTGAAATCTGGGTGCGGATTCCGCTTGATCAGCTTCTCTGACTCTGTGGAGATGGAGCCTGACATGTTTCTGGCGATGATGCGCTGGGGGGAAGGTGCTGAAGGATGGAGGCGAGCTGATAGTAGGGGTTCGGCTATGCGTATTGTGGCAGTCTTGATGTTGGAAGTTAGTCGAGTGAACCCAAGAGGTCTTGACAAAGGCATCCCATGAGACAGAGTGGAAAGAGCGGTGCGGAGTGAGTGTCAATAGCTGAGTCAGCTTTTATTCATCCATTTACAAGACACTGCTGGTATCAATAGAAGTTATGGAGGTTCGTTACCAATCTGAGGGTAACCACAGTGGTTCCCAATTCCGTACTCGACGCCGTCATCAGGCCGACCCCGCCATCGGTTTCCACTCGGCAATTGTGTAATTAACCTCGCTCGTTTAATTTTAGTCTAACGTATCCTATAAGCGAATATCTTATATAAGCGAATGTCTCACTTTTATAAATTTCTTTATAGCTTTAACCTTTTTTTATATTTTTTCACGTTCGAAAATATTATAACTTTAAAAAGAGAGTGATATAATTCTAGCGCTTTAAACGCTTTAAAAAAGCTTAATTTTAAACATATAAAAAGCTATATTAATTTATTACGTTTTATTAAAAACCTTATAGCGTAGACGAAATAATTAACCTATATAACGTGAAATATTTACGAATTTTTAAAAGCTTTTAAATTTTAAAAAAGATACGATTATTCGATATATTATTAATTTAAATACGCGATCGTTTTCTCCCCGGTTAAGTAATATAAAAAATATAGCGAATCGATTATTTAATTTATATAACGTGAGACGCGTCGGCGTTAATTAAGCTTTTAACTTTATACGATAATAACTAGACCTCCGGACGCGTTTTAACTAAAAAATTAATTATTAATAAATTTTTTATAAAGATCTCGACGCGTATTACGCGTGGTTTATTTTTATACGAAATATAATTTATAAATACGAGATTTAAAAAAAGGATATTTATAACTTTAACGAAACCGGCTTTTTTATAAGTTAAATCTCGTTTAAAATAATCGTAATTACTTTCGATTAATACGAAAAGCTTAAGGTAATATAATAAAAGAACCGGGAATAAGTTATAATTATTTAAAGCGTCGGATTACACGGTTACGCCATCCCTTCGTATATTATCTTTACTAGGAAAACGCACCTTTTTTTTAATATAAAAACAGCTTATTATTAAAGGACTAAGTGATCGTAATTATTAAAAATAGCTAAACTATAAATAAAAGAGGCGAAAACTAGATTCGATACTTTAATTAATATATTAAGTTTTATATAAAAAGTTATTATCGCCTTTTAGTTTTAAACGGCCACGAAAGCCACTACTCGATAACTTTCTATTACGACCTGACCTAATTATACGGCCAAGACCTATAAATCACCGGGCCGGATTTACGATACCCCGCCTAGGCTACGATATTACGGCTACTAACCGCGCTACTAGCTATATTAATATAAACGCGCCTATATTATAAAAGCGCACGGCGACCACGACGACGGTGTTCCGAATAATAACCGGCTAGACACGACCTTAAAGAGCAGCAAGGATAACGTTACGTGAGGGATCATAGGGATTACTAGAAACGATAAAGTGAGCTAGTAATTTAACCAACGAGGGGATTACCCGGATCATTAGAATATAAAGGTGAGCTAAGTAATTTAACGAATTAATAAAAGAAGAGATTAAATATATAATAACAGACGTTTTTTATATATTTTATATAAATACTCTTTATTTTAATAATTAATTTAAATATTAATCTTAACTTATTAATAAAATAAATAATTATAACAGGATAAAAGAAGTATCTGTACGTCCTATAGCTCCTGGGCCCCTCTTTTTCTAGTTTTTTTATAATATTTTATATTCCCGTAAAGAATATATACGAGATAAGCGTTAATTTTATTTTATTATATTTATATATTATTAATACTTAAGGATCGATATATTTTTATAATTTTAACGCTTTTATAACACGACTTACTTATTAATAATATCGATTTCGAAAAAAAAAAGAACTCTTACAGCCCTTAATCCTCTAAATACGATCGTTAAGGATAGCGAAAACGAAGGACCGACAAATCCCCCTCTTAAAGAGAGAAAAAAAAGAGGTAGGAGCAGCTACGGATATTATTAATAATCCTTTATTTATTATTAGGTTTAACGCTCCCCCTCGACGTACCTTTAAAAGTATACCTTTAAAAAGAGCTCGACTAATTAAGGCTTAAATAGTCGTCGTTTAAAAAACGCTTTAAAAAAATTAAAAAATAAGCCTTTTAATAAAAAGATAAGGATATAGAAGACCCTCTATTTTTTTCGAACTTATCGGGCGGCGAGGCCGATACCTTTTTAGAATTAAAGGGGCATAACTTAAACCTTATTAATAATTTATTTTTAAATAATAATATTAACGGAACTTTATTAATTAACGATTTCGATTTAAACTTTAATAAATCGATTAAGTTTTAATATAATTAATTTAATTTAATTTTTATTAAAGCATAATAAGAAAATTAAATTAAAAAGTTATAAATAATTTATAAAACTATTTTAAAACGTTACCGTAATATTTATATTAGGATTTTATATATATATAATTAAATAACTTAAGAAATAAAATAATAATTTCGTTTAAAAAAATAATACGCCTCCGAGTACGAATTAAAATAATTAAAATATTATTAAATAACTTTTTTAAAATAAACGCGGGCGGTTATTTAAAGCCTTACTAACGAAGCCGTTATAATTAGTTCTTAATTAAAGGAGGCGTACTAACTCTTAAACCAGGATCCGCGGTAGTTTTATAAGTACCTAGCCTCCTTAAAAAGCTAGGTCCGCCCGCGCTCCGATTAGGAACGTATATATTACTTCTTCGGCAAGCTTTTTTAGCTTTTACGTTACGATATTATAAATTATTATAATAATATTCCGGAATAACGGAATAATATAGTCGATTTAATAAAAAAAGGAATACGAAAAGCTGAATAATAATAACGCCCGTTAAAAGCCCGCGAAGCTACGCTAGTTTAAATAATCTAGAGCCTAGGGATTCTAAGCGTAAAAGGCAGGGCCCACCGAATTATAACGGGAAATAAGACGTATTTACCTTACCGTTTTACTTTAAAAACGCGTAAGCCAGACCGGCACGGAACGGTACCGCGGGTTACCCGAATTTAAATTATATTATTTATTATTAATATAATAAGAAGGGATATTATATTAATAAATATCTTATTAAAAATTAAGTATTAATATAACGAATCTCGAGAAACGAGAGAAGGTTTTAAATAAAGGTGTGCTCTTTTTAAGTAAAGATCTTTTTATAAGGGTATTTAAAACCTTACAAGCCTTTATTATAATCGTTATTCTTTTATTATATATAACGTTAATTTTTATTTATTTTAATTTAAATACGTACTTTAAAATAAATATAATTAGTTATATTTTCGCTTTATAAATTAAATTATTTTAAACCTTTTTATAAATAATATTTATTAATTTTATTAATAATTTATATATCTTTACTTACGGCGTTTATTAAATAAAGTTTAATCTTATTAATTTCCGAAAAGTTATAAAATAAATCCGACGCTTTTACGTTATTATCGACCGGGATTTTTATTATAAAGGTACCCCGGTCTTATTATTTTATAGAGTTATATAAAAATTAAAACTAATTATTAACGCGGAAAAGAACTATTAATAGTTTTTTATTAATATAATTAAAATTTAACTTATAAACCCTCGCCTTTTCTATTACGTTTATAAAAATAATACCTTTTATTATATTATTATATCTCCGTAAAAAATAGTATAAAAAGAGGGAGAAACGCCTAAAAAAAGGGCCCTACTTTTTATCTCTAGCTATATCTAATACTTAACTGCCTTCTTCGAGACCGAAAAATGTGATATTTTCCCGTCAGACCGAGGAGCTAGCCATACTATCGATTTCGAACCCGGAACGGAGCCCCCTTACCAACCTATTTACCCCTTATCGTATTCCGAACTTCAGGTATTACGAGAGTAGTTAAATAAAATAAAGAAAAAGGGGGAAGATTTAAGAATTATAAAATCTAGCGGGGGCCCCTATCTTTTTCGTTTTAAAAAAGGACGGAACTTTACGCCTTTATATTAATTATAAAAGATTAAATAGCATTATTATTAAAAACCGGTATATTTTACGTTTTATTTCGGAATTATTAAATAGAATCTCTTAATTTATAATCTTTTTTAAAATCGACCTTAAAAATACATATTACCGCATTTATATTAAGCGTAGGGACGAATAAAAAACGGTATTTCGGACCCGATATAATTATTTCGAGTTTTTAATAATAACGATAAGCTTTATTAATACCCCGGCTATTTTTTAATATTATATTTTATAATATTTAAAGAATTTAATAAATATTTATTATATAATATATATTAATAATATTTTAATTTATTTTTTAAATAAAAAAACCTATACGAAATATTTATAATAAATAATTAAAAAGCTTTTAAAAATTAATTTATATATAAAACTATTTAAATATTAATTCTTCTAAAAATCCTTAAAGTTTTTAAAATATTATATCTCTATAAAAAAGGTATTTATAAATCCTTTAAAAATCGATATAATTAAGGATTAATTAACGCCGACGTTTATTTATAATATTTAAATCTTTTTAAAATTTTATAACTTTTACCGTTACTTTATAAAAAGGTATTTCGAAATTATTACCCTATTAATAAATTTATTTAAAGGCAGCGAAACCGGATAGAAAGCAAGAGCGTTCTATTTAAATAACCTTATTAAAATAGCTTTTATACTCCTAAAGTAAGCCTTTTAAACGGCGCCGCTCCTAACCTATTTCGACCCCGAAAAGCTAATACGGTTAGAAATAAACGTTTTTAAATTCGTAATAGTTAAAACCCTTTTTTAAAAAGGTATCGGAGGTTATTAATACCCGGTTTCCTTTTATTTTAAAAAGTTTTCCGGGGCGGAGCTTAATTATAATATATTAGATTAAAAAATACTCGTAATAATATTATACTTTAAATATTAAAAATATTATTTAAAAAAAGTAAAATATATTATCGAAATATTTTCGAATTATTAAAACTTATAAAGCTTTATAAAAATTAATAAATTAAATAATCGCTAAATATATTAATATATATATTTAATCTTTTTTAATTTCGTAATTATTTATTAATTAAATAAAAATAACCTCGTTAATAACCCATTAAAACGGTTAAATTATATTATTAGTACGGGTAATAATTTAATATTATTACTTATTTTAAAAAAAAAGCTAGTAGTAAATATTAACTCTTTAAAAAATAAGCTTCGCATATTAATTTAAATAGTATACGGGGTAAGATTAATGCTTGAACGCGTTATTTTAACCTAAGCGATAACCCGTTAAAAAGCGAGAGATTTAGTATAACGAGAAGACTCGCTATCGTTAAAAATTAGTCCCGACTTGGAAACCCTTATTAATTAAGCCTAAGAAAAGAACGAAGCTTATTAACGGAGGCGGAAAAGCTTAGGGGCCGAGGCGGACTTGAAATATTAATAAGCGATAATAATAAATAAAGTATTATATTTTAATAAAAAAATATATATTTTTAAATAAGCGTCGCTTTAAATATAGTTATTATAAATATATTACGATAACTTTTTTAACGGCTATTTTAAACGCGATCGTATAATAAAACTCTTTAAAAAAAAGTTTTATTAACCTGATTTATAAAAAAACGTAACTACGTATATAAAGGCCTATATTATATATCTCGGTTCTAAAGCGAAATATTATTATTCGTATAGTGAACTTACTTTATTATTATTACAGTGCGTATAGACTAACTACTGCGCTACAAAGCAAAAGCTTCGGAAATGACTCTTCGGGTCATTTCTGTCCAATTCTACGCCTTAAGTGCTACCCGCGGGGGACTAACCCGCCGATCGTAACACTATGCTTTCTCTTTAAAGGTATGCCCTTATACTTAGGGCGACAAACCCCTAGTACTGTATAATTTATTTAAGCTCGGTATAAAGAAACTCTAAGGCTTTTATATAAGTAACTAATCCGTATAAGGCCTTGCCTACTTATTAACGATCTTACCCAGGCAGTTAAAGAGAGCTCTTATTTAGTAAGTATAAGAATCGAACCTACGTCTCTTATTTAATAAAGGCGAAGAGTTATTATATTATAGTGCGTATAAATTAATCACTACGCTATAAAACAAAAGTTTCGGAAATGACTCTTCGGGTCATTTCTATCTAATTCTATGCCTTAAGTGCTACCCCCGGGGGGACCAACCCGCCGATCGTAATAATTACCTTAATTTAGCCGTTTAGGAAAAGAATATAATATAGATTTTATTATAAGCTTACTTAATTTTTTTTTAAATAATAATTTATTAATACTATCTTTATAATAATAAACTAATATAATAAATTATTCTTTTTCTTCCCCGTATTAAAAATAATTAATACCGTTAAATTAATATAGCTATTTTATAAAAAGATCGAGTATTAATTTAATAACTTAAAGGGGCTTTTTCGAATAAAGGCTCGATTTTTATTAATAATTTCTAGTTATAACTTTATTTCGAAAATAAAATAAAACTAAGGTATTTGATAGTATTTCACCTATAAATAAACGGCTAAACTAAGAGAATAAACTAGGTTTTCGAAATATATTTAAAATACTACGTAGTAAAATACTTTAAATTATATCTAAATTTATTACATATAACATTTTATATTATTAATTTTTCGATAAATTTAATAATAAAGTTATCGCTATTTAAAGCTATGTATAATTATTAATTAGATTTTTATATATTTATTAAGAACGACTCTCTTGCGGGAAAGGTATTAATAATTAAAAATAAGTTATTAAAACTATAAAACTTATAAATAAAAATAAGAAAATATTAAAAAAAAAGTTTTTTTTAAATAAAATATTATAATTCTTATTATAAATTAATTATTTTTAAAATCGGATAAATAATAAAGCTCTTTATTAAGAACTTAAAAGTTTAGAATAAGAAATTAGCCCTAAAGTTCGTCGGTCCGTTTCGAGTTCTCGAGCGTATCGGGACGTTAATATACCGGCTGGCCTTACCGAAGAAGTATTCCCGCCTTTATAATATATTCCTTATTTAGTTATTAAAGTTATAGAAAGTAATATCTTTTAATATTTTGCCGATACCGGAGCTAGAGGATAACGAGGAGTAAGAAATAGAAAAGGTTAAGGAAAAGATGCGTTAAGAAAGGCGATAATATTAATTAATAAAATAAAAGGGTTAGCTTGCCGAATATAATTAATAAAAACTAGCCGAAAATTTAATAAACGTTTTTATAAAAGTAGTTTAATATAAAAAAAGAATTAGGTTATATTATTAATTATAAAACGGAAAGGCAGGTTTTATAAATTATTATTATAAAAGTAAAACCGGCCTCGAAACTTTTATTATTTACTTATTTAATTAGTTCGAAAAGAGGCCGAAGCCGGACCCCGATAGGATTCGAACTTATTTATTTAAATAATAAAATTAAAAAATCTATGCCTTATTAATTAATTACGAGGTTTATATTACGCCGAGGAATTTAGTTTATTACGAAGAAAAAACTAAAACGAGAATTTAATGATATAATTATTTAAAACGTTAAATTTAAAAGGTTTAACTCGTTTTTAAAATAAATAACTTAGTTTTTAATAATATTTTTATAAAAGGAGGTGAGAAATATAAAAGCTCGCTTTTTAATAAAATTAAGGGCTATATTTTAAATAATAAAGCCGCGGTTATAACGGAGGAGGCGTAATAAGACTATAGTTTTAAAAGCGTCGGCCTTTTTTATAATTTAACGAAATATTAACGGAATAAGCTCGTAATTAATAAGTATAGGGTATTTATAATATTAATATTAAAAAAGGCGAAACGTTTATATAAGGCGTTTTTTCGTAAGGCGTACTTTTAGCGGTAAGCGATCAGGCTTATTTATTTATAATACTACCGTTAATAAAACGGGGTTAGGATTTAAGAGCTTGCCGTAGAAATCCTATTATTTTGATAAACTTTTTCGAGTTAGAAATTCCGAACTCGGTTTTATAACCCTTTATTACGTGGTAAAAAGAAACGATAAAACGGTATAAAATATTATTTATACGGCGACGGAGCTCGATAAAAAAATAAAAGTATTATCGTTATTAACCTCTTAAAAATACTCTATTAAGCCCAAAAATATAATAGCGACGACTTAAAAGTTTTCGATTAACGCGTTAAAAACTTATCAGGAAAGCTTAGCTAAAACGCCCCGAAAACGAATTAATATGACGAACTTATAGTTTCATAAGTTTTATTACTATTATAATAGCTTATTTTAAAGTTAAACTAGCCGCAGGCTAGGGATCAAAAATTAATTAAAAAGTAACTAAACTCGAGGCGCTTATTAATAAAAGGTTTATAGGCGGAAGTCTACAACGAAACGTAAGGATAGCAGGACGAATCGGGCGCGATAAATAAAATACCGCCGTTATAACTATTAAATAACTAGGTATATTAAAAAGCGGCGGTTATTATAATATAAAAAAAAGATTTATAATAGTTTTTATTTAAAAGCGTATAAATAAATAACGAGATCGTAATATAAAACGACGGATTATTATTAATCGAAACGGAAAAAATTAATTAAATCTTAGGATAACCCTATTCTAAAATTACGAGGGGCTTATTACGATTATTTATATATTTACTTAAAAATATTCATTAACGCGTTAATAATATAGTACGCGATCCTTTTATTTTTACTTACCCTACACCTTTATTACCCCTTATTAAGGCATTTCGCGAAAATTACGGGATATATTTATTTCTATTACTTAAAGATTTTATATTAAAGATATAATAAGGATTATTAAATAAAAGGGGGGATAATTATAATAGGATAGAGGAAACATCCGTACGTCTTATAACTCCCGGGCCCTTCTCCTTCTAGTTTCTTTATAATATCCCATATTCCCGTAGAGAATATATACGGAATAAGCGTTAACTTTATTCTATCACACCTGTATACTATTAATACCTAAGGATCGATGTATTTTTATAATAATTTTAATAAAATTATTATAAATACTTTTAAACGTTTATATACTTTAATTATTTTTATTTTTACGAATTATTACTTATTATATTAATAGAAGCGATTTTTATCGCACGTTTAAATACTTTTTTATATTATTAATATAAACCTTAATACGTTTTATTAGGTTTTTTTTAAAACTTAAATAATATTCGTTATATTTTAATTATTTTTATTTTTATAAGTTATTATTTAAACCTTTAAATAATAATACTATAAGAACTATATCTATACCTAACCTTAATAATACCGTCTAATAAGGAAAGATTCTTATTATCACCCCTAACACCTCTTAACGAGACCTTGTTATAAACGTCGATAATAACGATAATAATAACGGACCTACTCGATAAGCGTTAGCTAAGCGAATTAAAAAATTTAAATAAAAAAGCGCTAACTATTAATACTATTACGTTAAATTTAAAAAAGAGCGTAACGAGCTCTTAATTAAAAGCACCTTAAAATAAATACTTTATAATATTAATAAGTTACGTAAAAAGGTATATCTCTTTTATATAATTATTAATATTATTTAAACCCTTATTATATTAAAAAAGGGTATAAAGATTAATACGTTAATACTTTTTAATAAAACGAATAGAAACTTCCGAAGCTTCCTTATTTAAGTTAAAGCCTATTAACGATTTTATAAAGGGACGTTCTAAAACGCTACCTAACGAATTATCTACGCCGCCTCGTTTTTAAAAAATAAAATACTCGCTTAATTTAAGCTTTATTTAAACGAACTCGTAAAAAACGACTAATAAGTTAAGCTATACCGCACAGAGGTATAACGTATTTTCGAAAGTTACGACGGCTTCGAATAAACTTTTAAATTACTTTTTTAAGACCCCGATAAAAAATAATAAGCGGAGAGAGAACTTAAAACCTTTAAATAAAAAGGATTAGCCGCTTTTTATATAATTAAGTTCCGGCGTATCATAACTTAATTAAATTATACTGAAGTTATAAAAATTATAATATATTACCGAGAATTAAAAAATAACGTTAAAAACGAACTTAGCCGCTTAACGCCTTTAATAACTTTTTTTTATATATAAAATTTATTATTAAGATTAATACTTATATATATAAATAACGCCGCGAAAAATAAAGCGGACTTTAACGATAAACTAATTAAACTTAAATTAATACGAAATAATTATATTAATATAACTATATACTACTTAAAAATATTACGGCGTATAGTTATTATAATAAACTTATAAATTTTAATATTATTAAATATAATAAATAAAATAAGAAGTTACGCGGCACCTATTATAATTATTAAAAATTAGGATATTATACTCGAAAATATTAAATATTAAAGAAAGATTTTTAATAAATCCTCGACAAATAATATATTAATATTATTAAAATAAAAAATACCTTTATAATAATTATTAAAAATAATAACGCTATTATTAAATACGGTAGCCTATCCTAAATAGCTTACTACAATAATAGGTACACCTCTTACTTAACGAATAAAGAAGGTACCAGATAATTCTTTAAAGCCCCGGGAAACAAAAAGAACTATAGCTAAAGCGTCGCGATAATATAAAAAGAACGACCTTTACTTTATAACGAAAATAGTAATTTAATAAATAATATTACGAGCTAATTAAAATAACTTATAAACTATAAACGTTTAATAAATATATTAATAAATAAATTAATATATAAAATTATTAAGTTTAAAAACCTAAGGACTAATAAATAATTAACTATCTTTAATATTTTTTATCTCAACTCGAAATATTTACGTTAAATATTTATTACGGCCGGGTTTAATTAAAGAATTTATAATAATTACGTTATAAAAAACGACTTACGAATTTCTTTTATATATAAAAAACACTTTACGTTTTTATAGATCTCATATATATATAACGTTTATATAAAATACCTCGCGAAGAAGCTTAAATACGAATAGTTTCTCCGAAAGATTAATAAATAATTTATTACGTAATTATACCCGGACTATATTATTAAAAAGACTTAAATATTAATCCCTAATAAATAACGCGTGTACTTATTAGTATAAAAAGATTTATAATAGCTATAATAATATTATTTAAAAGGACGAGATTAAAAGGAGTATTTTAAAAATTAATACCTTAAATATACTTAGGAAAAATCGCGAGCTTATAAACGTTTAAAAAAGAACGCCTAACGCTTTTAAAACGTATAAATATATACCTAATAAAAGAACCCCTTTAATATATTAAAGAACTTATAAAGCGTTTATAAATTATTATAAACTTAATAAACCTTCGAATTATCCGAAAAACCCGAATTTTAAGTATTAAGGATAATATTTTATACGAGGAGGAGTATAGAAATACCTTTATTAGTATATTAAAAAACGCTTTATAAATAATAATAAAAATAATAATAATAATATAAAGATTAATCGTAAGAGATTATTAATTACTTATAGGAATAACGTTTGAGAAATAAACGCCGCTTATTATAGAAAGACGATAATAAGCGAACTAAGATAGGTCCCTATATTAAATAATAGATAATCGAGCTATTTATAAATATATTATATTAATAATAAGCGTAAAAAAAGTTTATATTAAAGCGTTACTTAATAACGAAATATAAAAAAACTATATTTCATTACGAATTATTAATTACCTTAAATTCGAATAATAAAAGAAAAACGCCCTATATCGATTTAAAACCGTCGATAAAGGATTTATAACTTATAACGATAAAAAAATACGAAAAGAAATCGCGAACCTTTTAATTAATATTAAAAAACGTTATAAATAAATTACGTATAATATTACGGACGTTGTAAGATATAATATAATTTTAAAAATACCTTAATTACGGGTAAATAATTTTAAAATTAATTAAAAAATAGGTTAACTTTAATAAAATATATTAAAAAGAGGTTTAATTAATAAGTAGCGGTCTAAGAAGCGACCCTTTAATAAACTTAAAATCTTTAAAGCGTATATTATTATTAAAAAGTTTAAGCCGAATATTATAACGATTATATTAAAAGAGTACCGGTAATTCGAAGCTCTTTTTAATAAGAAATTAGAAACAGGCTTACCGCCTTATATACGGTGAGATCATAAGATACCCTTTAAAGATAAGAAGGAACCCTTATTTATACTTATATATAAATTTAACCAGGAGTACGAATAAGCTTTAAAAGAGTATATTATAAAAAATCTCGAGAAAGGAGTTATATAACTATTTACGTCGCTAATAAGCTTCCCTATTCTTTTTGTCCTAAAGAAAAATAAGGACAGGAAACCTAAGTAGCGTATATATATCGATTATTAAAAGCTTAACGAAAACATTATTAAAAACCGGTACCTCTTACTTTTAATTAGCGATTTATAAGATAAATTATTAAACGTTAAAATCTTTATAATACTCGATCTTTTTAACGTATATAATTTAATCCGAATTAAAAAAGAAAAAAGTAAAAAACCGCGTTCCGAACTAAATACGGCTATTTCGAATATTAAATTATACCGTTTAATTTAATTAATATATTAATTAGCTTTTAATTTATAATTAATTATATTTTATAAAAATACCTCGATAAGTTTATTATAATATATCTCGATAATATCCTTATTTATTTCGAGAATAATAAATAATATTAAAAATACGTAAAGCTAGTACTTTAAAAGTTATAAAATATTAACCTATTAATTAATTTAAAAAAGAGCGAATTCTATTAATAATCCGTTACTTTTATAAAATATATAATATTTTTAAATAAAATTTAAATAAAACCTTTAAAAATTTTAATAATTAAAGAATAGCTTACGCCTATAAGCGCTATAGAAATTAGATCTTTTTTAAAATTAACTAATTATTACCGGATTTTCGTTCCCGGATTTAATAGGATAGTAATACTTTTAATAAACTTGATAAAAAAGGACGAACTATTTTAATAAACGGAGAAAAAAAATAAAGCTTTTTATAATATTAAAAAACGAATTTTTAACGAATTAATACTTTATATAATAAACTTATTTAAACTTTTTAAAGTTGAAACCGACGTATCGAACTATACGATTAAAAGATAATTTAATTAATAAAACGATAACGAAAAATTATACTTGGTCGTATTTTTTTCGAAAAAGCTTAATAAACTAGAGCTTAATTATTAAATTTATAATAAAAAATTAATAACTATTATTAAAACTTATAAAAAATAGAAATATTATTTTAATAAAATAATAAAATTAATTAAAGTTTATATCGATTATAAAAACTTTATAACGTTTATTATTATTAAAAAATTAAATAAATAATAAATACGGTAATTTAAATTCTTATTAAAATTTAACCTTATTATTATTTACCGGAAAAGTAATAAAAACGGTCGCGCTAATGTATTAAATTAATAACTAAACTATTAAAAAAAAGTTCCGCTTAAAACGCGAACTATTTTTATTTATAACTAAAACGGTAACCTTATATTATTAAAATAATTAAACGTTATAAACTACGTTTAATATAATAACGATTAAATTACTAAGTTTCGATAATTTAACTAAACCCCTAACCTCGTAAACTATTTTAAAAACCACCTCGAAAATTATAACGGTCTCACCTTCTACTAAAACAAGATCTATATCCTTAAGCGGTATCGCGAAAACTTTATTAAAGAATTCTATAAATATTCTACACACGGATATTAAAGAATATTCAAAACTTAAAAAAGAATTACTAGGCAGTTTAACTATAAAAACCTTAAACTAATCGTAACTAAAATAATCAACAAATACAACCTCTATAATAAAGCTAAAGCTACCCGATACCGGCCATACAAAGAACTATAACTAATCCTACTATTAAATAAAATATAAAAAATTATTATACTTAATTTCGTTATTAAACTACCTTTATTAAAAAAACTCTTAATTAAAATCGATTACGATAACATCTTAATAATTACGGATAAATTCACGAAATATATTTACTTCTTACCGTATAAAGAATCTAATAATATTAATAACCTAGTATATATATTTCTTTAAATAATCGTTAGCTAGCACGGGCTACCCGAAACGATTATCTCTAATAAAAATAAACTATTTACCGCTAAATTCTAAAAGTCGCTTATAGTATAACTTAGTATTAAATATAAATTATTTATAGCTTATTACTTTTAAATAAATAAATAAACTAAGCGGATAAATTAAACCTTAAAATAATACCTACGTTACTATATTAATTATAAATAAAATAATTAAGTATAACTATTACTTATAACTTAATTTATTTATAATAATATAAATAATAAAACTACGCGCATTTTATTATTCTAAACGAATTATAAGTATAACCCGGAAGTTATTAAAAAACTTTTAAAAAAAAGCTAATACTAATCGTAACTATATAAATTAAAAAATTAAAAAAACTCTAAATTATATTATAATAAAACCTTACCTTCTTTTAATAACGAATAAAAAGATACGCCGATTAAATAAAATTAAAAAGATTAACTTATAAAAAAGGAGAAAAAGTTTACCTCTTATAACGAAATATTAAAATAAAACGATTAAATAATAAATTAGACTTTAAAAAAATCGGATTATTTAAAATCGTAAAAATTATATTAAAAATTAATTACCGATTATTATTATTTAAAATAATATAAATATACTTTATATTTTATATTTTATTATTCGAATTAACGGTTAAAAAACCTTAATTAATATATAATTAAAAATCGAAATAAATTAATATAAATATAAAATTAACGGAATTATTAATAAAAAAAATAAAACTTTTAATACTTCGTTTAATAAAAAAATTACTTATTAAAAAATAATACTTAAAAACTTAAGAAATACTTAGCAAACGTCGCGAAAAAATTACGGGAGTTTAAAAAAAAACGAGATTAAAAATTATCGCGTTTTAATCCATTATTTTAAACGCTCCGAAAAACTGCGCCTTAACGACCGCCTTAGACTTGGCGTACTCGGCCGCCTCTAGTTCGTTTAAAGAACGAAGGCTACGCCTAGCTATCTCCACGCCGCGCGTTATTAAAGAGTTCCGCTATTACCGAATCCGCTCTAAACATTAAAAGGCCCCCTAAGCCTCCCGGTAAGCCTTTTTTAAAGCCGCGCTCGTTTCGCGTAAAGAGTTATTAGCCGCCTATTCTTTAAAGTATAAATAACGAGACTTATCGATAACTCGAGATATTATAAAAACCGATAAACCGGAACCGTCGTAAGACCGACCACGACGGACATACTCCTTATAACGAAAGATATTATTTAATATAATATACTTCTATTTTTCTTTAAATAAAAAAAATATAATATAACTTCGAAACTAAATTTATTAAAAAAAGTAATTAAGTTATAATATTATTCGGTTTTTTTAAACTTTATATAAAAAATAAGTTTTTTAACTCGATTTAATATAATAAATAAATATTATAATAAAAATATAACGAAAAAAAACCTTATTAAACCCTGATATAATAAACGAGTAAAAATATTTAAAAAAAAACCTAGCGCTTCGAAAATAAAATAATTAAAAAAAAAGAAAATAATATTACGACCTAACCTAATTATACGGTTAAAATTTATAAATCACCGGGCTAAATTTATAATACCCCGCCTAGGCTATAATATTACGGCTATTAACTATACTACTAACTATATTAATATAAACGCGCCTATATTATAAAAGCGTACGGCGACTATAATAACGGTATCTCGAATAATAGCCGGCTAGACACAACCTTAAAAAATAGTAAAAATAACGTTACGTGAAGGATCACGAGGATTATTAAAAACGACGAAATGAGCTAATAATTTAACTAACGAAGAGATTACCTAGATTACTAAAATATAAAAGTGAGCTAAGTAATTTAACGAATTAATAAAAGAGGAGATTAAATATATAATAATAAATATTCCTTATATATTTTATATAAATACTTTTTATTTTAATAATTAATTTAAATATTAATCTTAACTTATTAATAAAATAAATAACTTTAATAAAACTATTATAAATACTTTTAAATATTTATATATTTTAATTATCTTCGTTTTTACGAGTTATTACTTATTATATTAATAAAAACGACTTTTATCGCACGCTTAAATATTCTCTTATATTATTAATATAAACCTTAATACGTTTTACTAAGTTTTTTTTAAAACCCGGATAGCGTTCGTTATACTTTCGAGCTTTATTATAAAAAGAACTCGATTATTATACTTTATATACCTTTTTATTTATTATATAAATTCTAACCTCTTAATATCGGCTGTTTTTATACATTAAAAAAAGCGTACGAGAAAGAAATTAAATGTTTTATACGGGCGTATATTATTTATATTTTAAAGGAGGACTTCCTACTAGCGTTTTTAAAAGTGTTCTAAGCGATTTTCACTATTTCGAATATATAAGGAAGCTTTCGAAAAATAGGACTCGTTTTATATAATCCGGAATATATTATTTTATAATTAAATATAAAGCTATGTATTTTAACACTTCCGGGGACGTTTTTTAGCCTATTTATTCCTTAAAAATTAAAAACCTTAAATAACTCGATTAAAGCTTAATCTTAAACCGAATACGTTCGAAACCGTATTATATAGCATTAAAATAACTTTTCGATATTTATTTTAATTAGTTTTAATTAAATTATAAAAGTTATAACGTATATTATATACCGAGTTACTTTTTTAAAAAATAAGAACGCGATACTTTAAAAAGTAAATAAGATATTTAGCCGGCGCCGCCGTAAAAAAAACGGCTATAAAATAGAAAATCACTTTATATATAAACTAGAAAAGATTTATAGTTTTAAAAAAACGTTAATAAATAGTTATAAAACGAATCGCGTTAGAAAAGTAATTATATAAAAACATTTAAAACACGTTTATAGCGCTATAAAATCTACGAAAAGCCCGGGCATAATACGCGTACTTATTAAAATAATATAAAAATATCTAGAAATAAAGATTTCGATTAATTTTAATATATTAAATACGTTGTAATAAAATTAACTTATATTTTATTAAAAGGGGTATAAAAAAATAAAACATTCGCTTATATAAAATATTCGCTTATAAGATACGTTATTTATAAAATAATATTAAGTATAAAAGGTTTTATAAATATAATAAAATTATTTATATATTATTACTATATATTATATATATAAGTACTATATTAATCCTAATATTATTATAATACTAATTATAGACTAAATATATGCGAAGGGTTCCCTCGAAGGATAGAACAAAAAAACCCGTTATGTCTTCAAGCTCTATACCTCCTCCGGCTTGTAGCCTTATAGACGGGATTTCATTGAGCCGGCCTCTTCATTCAGAAGTTGCCACACATGTACTCCCTCCTCCCATCGGTTATCATTCCACACGTCCGTCTTACCGTCACTTCTCAGCCGTCTCGCCTCTTTGACCCCCTTAGTCCCCCATTCTACATCCTCTCCATGAACAAATGCTGCCAGAGCCTCGTTCCATGGCTTCAAGATCCGCTTGTCCTCGTTTGTTAAGCCAGGGTACCAGAACCAGATTGCCATATCTGTCGCATGCGTTACGCCCCATTCCGGGGGATATCCGCAGCAATCAGCTCGCCACTCAATCCGATATCGCAGAAGGTCCTTTCCAGGCTGCAGACCATGGTCTACCAAGGCTCTGTGGAAACCACGTTCCAAGCAGTGGACCTGCAGGTTTGCATATGCGTAGCCGAAAAAGTCTTGCCAGTCCTTCATACATGAAGGCAGTGTCTTGGAAGCTCCGCAGTAGTCTTTCAGTAGCTTTGATACAGCGACTTCGGGATAATCTGCACAGAGGCGGGTGTAAACGCCATCATAGGAGTTCTTCGCTGTCCTCCATTGACGATAAAGGTTGTGTTCATCTCGACATTCACCATTCATCAGCTTCATTCCTCGTCTCTTCATGCGGCGGGCAAAGTCGCCTGAGTTGATATGAGCTATAGTTTCGCGGGAGATGAAGGCATCATCTGTAGTTGCGCGGAACTCGGTAATACTCATATCCTTCTGGATATCAATAATCGCCCTGGCGGGTGTCTCTCGTAGGCGCTTCAATTTATCTTCAGCCGACAGACTCGAAGGTATGCCGAGGACTCTAAGCAACTCGTCAAATTGCTTCTGCTGTTCGACAATGCCTTTGGCCTGAACCCCTGGCCCATTGCTCCACATAATGACTCGCTTGATGACTGCCTTGTCATCAGGCACGAAGTAGAGCTCATGTGCAAGTTGCTGGAAAGTGCTGTGGGAACCGGCCGAGTAGCCACCGACGGTGATATTGCTCGGATCGCCACCAAATGCTCGAATGTTGGAGTGCGTCCATTCCAGGGCTAAACGTTGATCCCAGAAGCCCATGTTGCCAGCCGCATGACCATCGCGAGCAGCTTCGTCATGTAGCTCGGTGCTGGCAATGAAGCCGAAGGCGTTTAGACGATACGCCGGTTGCACAATAATACATCGCAAAGCAGAATCATCCAAGAGATGTGCAATGGACTCAGGTGTCATATTCGGGTTTCCCCATTGCAGGAAACCTCCATGGATGTAGAAAAACACAGGCCATCCATTCTTTGGAGCCGAACCTGTCGGGATGTAGATGTTTAGGTGAAGGCAGTCCTCATTCCAATTCTCTTCATTCCGTGAGTCAAGCCAGGCAGGCTGCGGACAGACAGCACAGTTCCCTGTGAAGTTTCCTGGATTTGATTTCGTGCCATATTGGTAATGGGGCGGAAGGGGCCTAGGACGTCTAAATCGGAAAGATCCAAGGGGCGGTAAGGCGTACGGGATGCCGCCAAAGTAGTAACCGGCGGGCTTCGACTTTTTATATAGAACAAGACCGGTGAGTGAGCCCAGCTGATGGGTATCAAGCGTGTAAGGAGCACTGGTGTAGTTCATTTTTAAGTCTATACTGCCGTGGGATTCATGCGCTGTACGAATAGATACCTAATGGATCAAACCAAGAAGAGAGAGTGAGAGAGTGAGATGAGTGTTTTAATAGAGCCCCTGCTTGATACTACAACCCCGCCGAGCTGCGGCCGGCAGATGAAAACAGCCGACATTGCCGATGGTCTGAAACACCGTGGCATGGCCCGTAAAAGAAACCATGTCTACGTCGTAGAGTCATAGCTTGCGATAGCGGCATTGATAACATCGGCCAAATTCTGGGTAGCTATTGACATATTCGTTCTCTTTTGTCCCCCTCGAACTCACCTTGCTAGGTAGCTCTGAAGAGGCTGTAGTGGCAAAAGCCGACGATCAGAGTGTAGGTACAGTTGATAACTGATCAGCGGGTACGGCGTCCCTTTTCGTGTAGAGCATGTAGTAGGTTAAACTACCTATCATTAAGTTCTTCAACGGGGCTGGATGCTGTTGACTTCCAGTGCTTGTCGCAAGATCAGCTTAACCTCCAGCTGTAAGCTAAGTTGAGGTATGCGACTGATGAATCCCATTGTACTCCGTACTCTTGAGATCAAAGGAAGGATAAGGCCCCTAACAAATGGGCTAGGCCTAGGGTCTCCCCCATATTACAGGGGGCCTAGCGCGGCTTTCGATTGGAGCTAGCAGGGCGCAAGGCGCGTCGATAAGTAAGATAAGATTGTTAAATTCTGGTTCAGCTATGTAGGTACCGTCTCGCCGATAGAATCATCTCATGCAGTTCGTGTGACTTGCAGCTTTGCGAGCGAACTACTTGGGTTGGACATTGTTTTCATTTCTCTCCTTCCTAAAAGAATGCGCAACGAGGCTTCATGAAGATTTCTCCCACGATCGAAAAGGCGCTGAAGGGCACTCCAGCGCTACATCCACGTGCAAAAGGCCAGCCCTTACGTTCTTACCCATCCACCCTTCAGAAAACCCGAAAGGCGATTTCACAACCACGAAAACGACATCGCGAAGCCGGTGACCCTACCGCCTTGAGCGCCAAATCCTCCCCCATGCCCGCCCAGAGACCCTTTCTTCCACCTAGGCACCGCTTCCAGTCCAACCAGAAATCAACCTTTGAGGGCGCTCAGATCCCCGACGGTCTGTTCGAGGCGAAAAAGGGAACTGCCCTCAAGATCATACCAGCCCCTCCGACTTTTCGCTTTGGGAAGAAGCAACCGTTTTTCTTCTTGGTGGATGTCCCCGAAAGAGACCTCGAGGCCGAGAAAAAGGAAAAGGCCGATACGCAGGCACGAGCGTTTGGAGCCAAAATGTTAAACTGGATTCAGATCGTCACTACTCCCACTGCCGATACACCGGGTACATCCTTACTTCTTCACTATGACGACCGACGCTATGTGTTTGGTAACATCTCAGAAGGCACACAGCGGGCCATGGTACAGCGCAAGATCGCCTTAAACAAGACAGAAGATATCTTCGTTACCGGTCCTGTGGATTGGCACAGTGCTGGTGGCTTGCTGGGTATGGTTCTCACGCTTGCCGATATGATTGCCAACGCAAGGGAGAGCTTGGTTGCAGAGAACGCTGAGCGACAGAGCAAGGGAAGATCTACCGCCACGGACAAACTCCTGTCGAGGTTGAGCATACACGGAGGGAAAAATCTGACCCAGTTCTTGGCTACTGCGCGGCGATTCATTTTCCGGAAAGGCTTGCCGCTTAAGCCAAATGAGATTCGGAGCGACCCGCGCGTACTCAACCAGGGTTCAAACGAACCCGACTGGCTGGACACAAACATCAAGGTCTGGTATGTGCCATTGGAGCCCACGGACGAGGCTCCCGTTGATGCGACTCGGAAGCGAAGCGCCGATGACTCGTCAACATCGGACCCTGTGAAAGTCGACAGCACCGACGAGGATTTCCAGGCTACTCAGCACGTGGTGACCCAGATGTTCAATTCCGACTGGAGAATGGACGCTCTGGTTGAGACAACCTTGCACGAGGCCCAGCTCCCGGCAAATTTATTTGTACGCGATGAGAATGGCCACATTCAGATGTACGAAGGACCCTTACCAGGCAGGGACGGAGACGTTCCAAATATACCAGTTTTGATTCGTCTACCGTGGCCAGCCGCAATGGTACCTGCGCTCCCCCACACACAACCGGCGCGTCAGTCCATGTGCTACATTGTCAAAAACCATGACCGTCGGGGCAAATTCGACCCCAAGAAGGCTGCACAATTTGATATACAGAAGCAAGACTACAGCAGGCTTACCAGGGGTGAAAGTGTCACCGCCAAAGATGGCAAAGTGGTCACCCCGGCAATGGTTTTGGAGACACTGTTCTTGGAAAAGGCTTTGCCGTTGTCGACATACCTGACGTTTCTTACATCGAACCCTTGATAAATCGGCCAGAATGGTCCAATGCAGAGATTATGGGCAATGTGTATGTGATGTTCTGGCTGCTTGGACCTGACGTCGCCACCGATTCCCGGTTGAAAAGCTTCATGAAAGATCAAGCCAACATCCGCCATATTGTCTGCTCAGGGGACACTTCTCCAAACATGATTGCCCTGGAATCTGTGGCGACACAGGCATATAAGCTACACAGCATCGACCCGGAAAGGTTCCCTTTGCCCTATTATAGTAACGTGCGGACGCTTCACGGCGATTGGATCAATCCATCCCTGATTGGTATCAGACTGGTCGAACAGGTAAAACGATACAGTTCGCGCCCCACTTCCTACATCAGGATGAAAAGATTGTGGGATTCCCAGATCTCCAAAAACTGGCAGGGAACGAGCCTCAGTTCCCTGAGGTTGCTAAGTTGGCCGAGAAAGCAAGACAGCGATTACAAGACGCCGACTTCCTAGCTAAGATCGAGAAGGTGGAATCCGACATACCAAACCGCGATGCAGAGGTCATCACGCTCGGGACAGGGTCTGCGTTGCCTTCGAAGTATCGTAACGTGTCTGCAACACTTGTGAAGGTTCCTGGGTACGGTAACTACCTGTTTGATGCCGGCGAAAACACAATGGGTCAAATGCGGCGAGTGTTCGGAAAGGAACTACCCACGGTGTTACAGGAGCTCAAGGGGGTGTGGATTAGCCATCTGCACGCTGACCATCACCTGGGAACCGCCGGTGTGATAGGGGCATGGCACAAGGAGACGAGCAAATCCCACCCTTCGGCAACCTTGCATGTTGCGGCCCATATGCACATGCTAGACTGGCTCCGCGAATATGCTCAAGTTGAAGATTTCGGCTACAACCGCCTGACCTTTACCGAGTTCAGAAACTTCGACCCGGCTACTCGACTTGCCAGCCCTCGTATCTTCGGTCCGGAACAAACGCAAGTTCATGGCATTAAGCGCATTGATGCCTGCTTTGTTGACCATTGCCATGGGGCTTTAGCGACAGTATTCACTTGGCCTTCGGGTCTGAAGATCGCCTACTCGGGTGACTGCCGACCCAGCGACAGTTTTGTCAAGATTGGCCAGGGTGTTACCTTGCTGATTCACGAGAGCACATTCGACGATGAGCTTCAGGGCGACGCTATCGCCAAGAAGCACTCCACCATGTCCGAAGCTATTGACGTCGGCCGTAGGATGGGCGCGAGACGCATTCTTCTCACCCACTTTTCCCAGAGGTATCAAAAGGTGCCAATATTCGAGGAGAACTTCGAGGTTAAGCCTGATGCGGATGGTAAAGAGAAGGCAAAGCTCGACGAAATCATCCTGGTGGCCTTTGATTACATGCGTGTAAAGCTTGGGGAGTTCAGGAAAGCACAGGCCTTCCTTCCGGCTATACAGAAGCTGTTCGATAATGTAACAGACCAATAGACATGGGTACTTACTACCCAGACCTGTGAATAAAAAACCCCAACTCCTGTAATATTGGTACACAGGCCCATCCGTGAAATGTGACAGCCCCTTGAAGTTGGATACACTCCAGTACGGCCTGTTTGCTGCGCAGGATGCATTGATCGCTTTCTGGTTGGTCGGTCCAGGCCATCATCGCTGCATTTCGGGTCTCCATGGTATGAAGACCACGAATCATTGCAAGCTCATATCAACAAGTGTGCCGATGACGTTGAACCGGTCCAGTTGTGGAACGTCATCATTATTAACAGTCACCAGTCTCGGCCAAAAGTGAGCCACTATACAAACAGCACCCGCCCCCTAATTGGTGTGAGACTCGTCTTTGTTTACCAAACATAATCGGTCCGATTCTATGGCTATGGCATCTATAAAAGTTTTGAGGCCTCCATGAGGCAGCACTGACTATTGATTATGGCAAGGGGGAAGAAGCCTCCTTCCTCTCCCCCTCTACTCATCGAACAAGGCATAGTTGGGGCCGTTGCCCTCGCCCTCGCCCACGGTGGCCCAACCCGCGACGCCCATCAGCTCGCCGGAGCTGACGTCGCGCTCGTAGACGACGACGCGGTTGTCGTCCTGCAGCGCCGAGGCGACCAGGGTGCCGGCCTTGTTAATGTTGAAGCCGCGCGGGTTGCGGCCGCCGGCCGCCGCCGTCTGCACGTGGGCCAGCGCGCCCGTCGACCGGTCGATCCGGAAGCTGATGAGCGGATCCGACGGCATCGCCGTGCTGTTGCGGGGGTCGAGGTTGGGCATCATCAGCGAGTTCTCGCCGCGCAACGAGGCGATGACGAACCGCTGGTCGGGCTGTTGCGGAACGAGAGAATTGTCAGTATCAGCCAGTACGGATGCGACACACTTGAAGAAAGAAACAATACAACTTGGCAGTTGTGATGTAGCGGCCTGCGTGGGTTTGAAAAGGTAGGCAAATAAGTAAACTTACAGATATCTTCAGCTCCGCGGCCTTGGTGCCGGCCGGCACGCTGCCTCCGGGACCGTGGCTGCTGAAGTCGAAAAGCCGGGTCATCTTGAGCGCGCCCCGCTTGTACGTGACCCTGTAGCCGCTGATGGTGTTGCTGAGCTCGTTGAGGATGTAGAAGAAGGTCTTAGGGCCGGCGGTGGCGAAGACGCCGTGGCGCGGGCCCGAGCCCGGCACCGCCTTCACGGGGTCGATCTCGGTCCACTCGATGGAACCTTGCTGGAGCGCGTAGACGCGGAGCAGGTCGGCGCCCAGGTCCGGGACCACGATGAACTTCTTGGTGGGGTCGAGGATCGTGTGGTGAAGGTGCGGCACGTCCTGGCGGTCCGGGACGGGGCCCGGGCGGCCATGGTGTAGGTCTCGTTCTGGGACAGGGCCAGGTTCGACGTGTTCTTGACGTCGAAGGAGCTGAAGGTCGACGTATCGCTAATAAAGGGGGATAGCTTGTTAGTGCATATTCATCTCGGATCACCGAATGCAGTTATAAGAGGACCGGTTATGAGCAATGACAGACAGTCTTCTCCTATGCTCCAGAAGGGTGGCACTCACTAATGAGCGACGGCCAAGCCATTGTTGTTCGGCCCATATAGCTCGGCGCTGACCGGGGCTCTTGAGAACGGGCAAGATATCGAGAGTCTCGAGAGTCGCGTCGTCGTTGACTTTGTACGAGGTCAACGAGCCCTTGCCGCCCCAACCTTCGTTCAGGCAATACAGGGTCGACTTCCCTTGTCCAGCGTGATCCAGGTTGGCTCGGATCCGCAGTCCAGCGACTTGGAGGTGACCGTCAGTCCTTCGTAGGCGAGGTTTAAGGTGTAGAGCGCGTGGTCGTTGTACGAGGTCGCCCAGAGCTTGACGGCGGCCGCGGGAGATGCTATCAGCAGCAGGGAAAGCAGCCCTCTGGGAGTAACGTCGTTCAGCATATTGGCGACGAAGTGAGCAACACTGCTCTACACAGACTGCTTGCTACTGGAGAAGGACAGGCTGGCTGCCACGATGGTCCCGGGGCCATTGGCAAAGGTATTTATTCATCTACGGGAATGTCTTACTCGGCTGTCGAGACGGGACGGTTGGTATAATCATCCGCCGGCTGGAGGTTCCGAACCTTGTATTTCCTAGTTCGGTCAGCTGCGAGGCGTGCCGGGTTGGATCACGCCATGCATGGTGGGCTTGCGTTTATTCCACGAGTCAGTGTCTTGCCTTGCTCACATGAACGGAAGGGACCACGCACGAATCGATCAGCACAAATCACTCAGAGCCGAGCGAGGGAAAAAACAGCAACAAGTGGCATGTTTCCGCTATAGACGTTCACAACATGCTCCTTCTATCCCCATTGGATGCTTCCTACTGGTAAAACCGGGTCGGCTCACGGCTCTCTGGAACAGACGGGAAGCAATTCCTACGGACACAGGACTGTATTGATGAACACATCTGCTTTCCCCGCATGATCATGGTAGATTTGGGGTATTGAGGCCCAGGTTTCTTCATCACCCAAGGGTCGGCGCCAGGGGTTCATCTTGGCAGATGACGCAGGCGAAACCAATCAGAATCATGCATACCCAATCGGGCAGCGGAGTGTACCGAATAATGGTCCTTTTCTGCAAACCGACCGACGGGCACTTTGACATGTATCGAGGTTTTTTTTCCCGTTTCCCCCGGCGCCCCCACACATCTATCTACGAACCCCACGCTGTACCAGACCTGGCAGGAGTCTGCCATCTGCACTTCTCAGGACCTAATCAAGATCTACCAGAGTTGAGAAAGGTACGTGTGCTTTGGTGGAAATATGACTCATCAAACCACTATGATATGATACAATCAATGGCTGGCCGATGCCCCTGTTGTGTCATTGCTGATTTCCATATAACCACGTAAAATGGTGGGCTGGTGGGAGACTCGATGCGGCAGTCAGCATACCTATATAGCCTCAGTATGAGATTAACAACAGTATTGACCATGATATGGTGCCTGAGAATATCGTAAAGTCCTCGTATGAACATTTCACTATTATAAATCGTCACCTCCAACTACGACTCTATACCTACTTCTTATCCAACCACCATTCGCTATATTCAAGAATAATTGGAGAGAGCATGCTAGTAACTCATCTAAAATAAGCCACGAGAACCCACACCCAATCTACATGCCACCCGCCTCACATGCCCCCTTTTTCATCATCTGCGACCAACTTGTGATGTCGCTCTTGGCCGCCGCGTCCGAGGGGGGCGCGACGCAAGACGCCGAGTCCTCGGCCAGCAAGTCCGGATCGGCGCGGCGACTCAGCGAGAGATCGCGGCGCAGTTTCCTCTGCTCGTCACGGTCTAGCCGCTGCTGCTGGTCCGCCGACATCGGTATCGGTGACCCCTGATAAGCGCCGCCGCCGCGCTTTCTGGTGCTCCCTTGTCGGATGAAAGGGTTCTTATCGAGATCGACGGCTTTCAAGCTCCCACGGGCTTCCGCGAGGTACCGTTTGTTGGCGGTGCTGCTTTTGTTGTAGTCGTTGCCATGGTGTTTACCATCCATCACGGTTACTTCCGAATCCGGGTACGCCAGCTCGCGGCGGTCAAATAACGGCGGGCGGGCCGATTGTCTTGACCCGTCGTCAGCATTGTCCGGCTGGCGAAGCGGTGGAGCCTTTGGTCGGTCGACGGAGCTACCGAAGTTGTGTTCGGACTGCGTCCATGGGTTCCTGAATTTGCCCCGGGTCGGAGTCAGACTGCCTTCATCAGACGTGAGGGGCGACACCGGCCGATACTCATCCGGGTCCAGGCTTGTCGCTGTCGCCGCCAGCGTTGGCGAGCCTGGCGTCGAAGGCACTGCCGTAGAGGTCCGAGGTGTTGCCGCATCATCGACGTAGACAGAAGAAGAAGCCCCCTGCCCAAACCGAGACGGCACTCGGGGCACCGGCGGAGCGTTCGCGGCGGGCATGTCCTTGGGAGCTCCGTGTGAACGGTAAGGTCAGTCCATTCGGACTTGGACATGCTCCCTCGCCTACCTGTGCCTTTCGTAGCCTTCGGTGGCGGGGGCGCGGCGCCGCCAGAATTGGCCCAGCCGGTGCGGACAGGCGTATACTCTTCTTCTTTTTCTTCTTCTGGAATTTTGCCTTTCCGCAAAGGTTGTGGTACCGCTGATTTTACACTGAAATAACTCTTGGCTTGGCTCTTGGCTTGGCTATTCTCCTGGCGAATCGCTGGATGTACATCCTCAGGGTCGAGCTCGCCGCCCCCAGTAACCTTTAGGCACTGGTTGTACCATTCTGATACTCTTCGGTGACTTCTGTGCGCACTGTAGCCGGCACCTCGATCCTCAGGGTCCTGATCGAGCTTGTTAGCGATCTCATCCTCGTGCTCGTAACTATCGTCGTAACTGCTCCCGACTGCCGGGTATCGATTCGAACCATCCTCGTCCTCCTCATCTCCCGGCAAAGGCGTCGGTTGGCCAAATCCCTGCTCCCGTTCCCCAAAGGAATCCCCACCATCGTAAGTTGCATTATCGAAGTTAGCAGGTGAGGACGTTAGCTTTAGGGCGGCCATATTGGCTTCGTTGGCAATGCTGTCATCCCGGTAGACGCTCTGTGCCACCTCGGGCTCCCGATAGAGCCTCCTCTGTTCCGAGGCTGATGCACGGTCAACCTTGACCTTGGACGCGGCCGTGGCATGACGCGAATGACGCTTGTTCCTAGCACTGCGACTGTCCGCGTCCTTATTGCCTTTTTCGCGATTCCGGTGCTCTCGCTTTTTTCTCTTTTCCGTCTTCTGATACTCACGCCAGTATGATCGAATTTCTAGATGACCTGGGCGGATCTCGGCCAAGAGCTCCTCGATCCACTGTCGAATAGTCCCCTCCTCCTCGTTCTTCATTTGTCTGATCCAGCTGTCGACGAAACGCAGGAGGCGCGGCTTGAACTTCCTCCGAGCGTCGACTGCACGGTAGTCATCCTGCCGTAGGATCAGGGCAGTAAACAGGTCGGCCAGACAGCGGCCGTTGGCCCCGACTGCCGCCAAAATGCACGCTTCGCACTCACTCACGACCCTAACGAATCGATTGTCGTGGGGGGCGCAGCCGAACATGCGGTCGAAGTGTTCCTTGCTCATGAAATACGCCGTGGTGGAGTCGAGTCTTGTGAGCCACGACGCCATGACGGTGCTTTTGTGCGGCCAGCGCCGTAGACATTCTAGATGTCCACCAACCTCGAGACAGAACAGCCAAAAACACTCTCGTATGAGGAAGGGGTTGAGCCGTTCGTGCGATGGACAAAGGATCGCCCTCTCAGGCAGGGGACGGACCAGGTCGCCGAGTACCTTCCGGGCATTGAACGATAAGCGCTTGACCTGCCTCAGGAGGCGACTCTTTGGTTCAAGCAAGATGTCTGGTAAACCGTCTACCTTCTCTTGCTGACGAGACAGCCATTTTTGTGAAGGGATCGCGATGCCATAATTCGGCCGGCGCGAGAGGAGATTGGTTAAAGCATCGATCTCTTCATCCGTAAGTTTCCTCAATGGCACATCCATGGCGTACTGCCCCCTACGCAATAAACAGTGCAAGTTGTCTCTATGAGATACTCAATTGATAGATTATACGGGAAGGTAGCTACTGTACCTGACAACAAAATGCAGTTACAGTATACATGTAGTATGAAAGTTGGCTAAATCGTGTAGCCAGAAGGCGGCGGCAGGCTATTTGTACAATAACGACCTGGGCCTTTGTTTGCAATGAAGGGCAAAACATCCGTAACGTTTGGAGAGAGAGAGAGAGAGAGAGAGAGAGCTTCGATCGGGCAGGCCCGCGAACGTCAGTGCTCGTGCTTTGTCGGCTTCTTTCATTTTCCACAGCCTCCCCGATGCCATTTCGCTAACAAGGGTATTGTTCCAGGCGTATACATACGTACGTGGCTGTCATAGGCCCGAGTACAAAGGACGGTGAAGAAGATATGAGCCTGCAGAAAGTAGTAGCGGTCGCAGATCTGAGAACACCAGGCAAGAGAATCTCTAAAACTTACATGTGGTATGTCAACTGTCACGTGGGGGGTTCTAATGTGCTGGGTAATTGGTCGTATAGGTAATGAATGCTGTGAATAGGGGGCCGAGATAGGGAGGGAAGTGGCAGCTTAGGTGGCAGTCAACTCAACCAGGTGAGAATGGCCTGCATTTCCATTAAACCAGGGATATCTCCCAATGCAATCCTATATACTGTGGAAGTATCGCCACACCGCCTCTGCGCCACGGTCGAGGGAGATTGTCTTCTCTATGCAGGGTACTTCCAATGCCAATGCCATGTTACTGCACCACCAAAACAACCACTTCAACGCCTGTCCCTCAAAAAAACAAAAGCATTCATGAAAAGCCTCGCGGAGAAAATATGACTAGACATGTGCATCATAAGTATCGCTGCCCACCGTGGTATCAATGCTGGTAGTTATCCTTGCTTCATATTATTTATGAAAGGCTCGAGGGCGGTCCTCTGGAGTGAGCGTACTCCGGGTCAGCCCTCAGGCGTTCCAGCCTGATTTTGGCCGCCTCTGTGCCATCATCGGCAATTGCTGCCTCCTTGAACCAAGGATGCTCAAGCGCTTGCCGTGCTGTGATACGCTTCGCCGGATCATATACAAAGATCTTTTCGAGGAGATCAAGGAACATCCTCAGGAAAGGACTATGTGTAGGTATGATGTCCTAGATGGTCATTAGTCCTTTTCACCTCAGCTTGTAATATGCCAGCATCTGAACTTACACTCAGACGTTTCATGTTCTTGACGAATCTCCGCGAGGCACGGGTTGTATCCGCAGTAGGGTAGTCCAGTCTTAGCCGTTTAAAGTATCTGGGGGTTCGGTTAGTCAACAAGGCATTTCTGCGAGAAAATATTTCCCAAGTACGTACTTGGCTGCGGCATTGCCGCTGGAGCTACTAGACCGGTTGCTCATTTTCGTGACCATCTGTGCGAGGTGCTGATCGATCCGCCGATCACAAACATTCTCCATCATCGCCAAATGCTCGAGGTTATCGTGCGTCTGGAACAAGGCATCGCCTGTAAAAAACTCGACAAGAATGCAACCGATACTCCAAATATCACAGGGAAACGACCAACCAAGCCCCAGGATGATCTTAGGGGCACGGTAATGACGAGTTGAGACCACGGAGGAGTGGTATTCATCCTCAAATGTTGCAGAGCCAAAGTCAATCAGTCTGATCTCGGTGTCCAGCAAAACCTTCCGCTGGTTGGCCTGTCGTGGAGTACCAGCTGAGGACGAAGGTATTCTGCGGTTATACGTGAACGTCTGATAAGCGTTGTCACATAAAAGAATGTTTTCAGGCTTCAGATCGGTGTGTATCAGATTGAGGTCATGAAGGACTTGAGAGGAGTCAGTATACAATGACAGAGAATCGGGTAGATATGCCACTTACAAGCCACACTCGTCAACAGCTGACGAGCAAAACTTTGGATCTGACTGTTGGGGAACGGGACGAAGTTGTTGCTTTTGAGGAAGTCGAAGACGCTAGAGCCAAGCAGGTCCATGACAATGCAGATGTGGCCTCGGAAATCGAAACAGTCTCGCAGATGGATGCATCGATTCCGGTTCTCCTCGTCATTCGCCTTGAGAGTCTGCAAAACCCGCAGCTCGATTCGGGAGGCATCTCGATACTTCTGAACAGATCGAATAATCTTGATGGCAACCAACTTGTTTCGTCTCCTATCGCGAGCCTGTACGACCTTGCCAAAGGTTCCTTGGCCGAGAAGCTTGATGATTTGATCTAGTTACCAGTTAGTATGCACGATCCGTAGAAAATATAAGACCCCGGGTGTCTAGGATGGAACTTTACACTGCTGGGTGATATCAGCGTCGGGTACCACTATGTAGTGACCGTCTTCATCGTCGACCTTCACATTTGAGTATCGCTTTTTCGGTGTCAGCAGGGTACTTCCGAATCGACGAGAGGTGGTGGGTCTCACATCGGTAATCACTCGCACGGCTACCTCAGCCGACTTCTTGATTGGTTTTTGGGGCGGCTTGTAGCTGATGTAGGCATCACCAAGGGCCTCGATGTCTCTGCGTTTTGCCTCTTGAGCATGTTGTTGACGCGTTCGTTTCCGTTTTTGGCCGGTAGCCGAAGAAGCCTCGAAGTCGTAATGACCATTGGATGAGAGTGAGCCAAGGGATGTAGGGGCAGTGGTGTTCTGCGCGGATGTAGTTCGATCGGTCGATGAAGTAGTACTATTGGGAGTAGCAATGTGCGATCCATTGACGACTCTACCACCATTCGCATACCCGTCGTCCTTTTCTCTTCTTGGCCACATGTCGAACACTAACACCGGCATCCGACCCGATCCCGGTGCCGTTCGTGTATGTTGTTGTAGAGTAATTAGACGCTATGTCTTTACCATCGCCGTCAGGTTCCGGCGTGTCATCAATGACGATTACTTCCGAGGGCACTCCGTTCTTGTAGAACTCGGTCCAGTCGGGACCTTTAGATCGCCTCCGCTTCCGCGCAACGTTTTGGCTCGAAGATGGTATGGACATTGTGTCGAGATTTGCGTCTGATCGTGGCGTTGACGCCGACTCCGAGTCTGTTCCGTGATATTCGTGGGTCAGTCTAGCCGCCGGTGCTCCTGTGGAAGCTACCGAGGCAGTGGCTCCATTTGCTGACCGTCTATGCGACGGTTGCAGAGGGCCACTAATGTAGGTTGAGTAGGAGGCGGTAGAAGCAGGGGCGTGACGACTAGACGCGGTAGAATTGGATATCGTCGATGGCGGCGGCGGCGGGACACCAGAGGGAGAAGGAGGAAGCTGGTTTGCCGGGAGGGTTGAAGGTATCGCGCCGGCAGTTCGGTAGGAAGCAGGGTGTACGGGACTCTGCAACTGCGGGTAGGGCGGATAATGGGCGTGATGATGTGTGTGGTGATGACGATAATGATGGGGAGGAATAGTGGCCGTGGCAGTAGTCGGCGTTGACATTGTTGTGGAATAACAACAGGCGGCGCCTTTTGCAAGGACACTCGGCTGATGAGAGTCCTCGGCTGTGGTGATATGAAAGGGAAGATTGAGGAAGTGTGTTTCGAAAGGGCCGCAGTTAGCAGGTGCCCACTCGAAATGGATGATGTCTGCCCTCTACGTCCTACTCCGCTACCAACTGCGGGATTGCAAGTATGTATTGCCGCTGCGTCTCTCTTACGTTCAATCGCAGCGCCAGTACCAAGGCCAAGTTGGGGGCGCTGGGGCAGCCTTTTTCCGGGTCGGACGTCGGCAGGGTCTTCTGGCCTGTCTGACCTGGGTGGCTGACGTTCCACTGGAATGAATGGGGTCGAGTCCCAGTGGTTGTGAAGAGAGAAGAGAAAAAAAAATAACACCAGGTGCTATGCTGGGAGGCACAGTTGCAGGGCCGCCAGCAGTTGAGATTTCAGGGCACTGGTAGCCCCAACGGACCACTAACCTAAGAATAAGGCTTGCGTTTCTAGCGGATAAGTTCGCTAAAAAGCAGTTGAACGTGCCCTTCCAAGTTCTGGGTGCTGGATGGGGGGATGTCGGATTATGTCGATTCTTCTCTCTTCGAGTCGGTGATAATAGCAAAGGCTATCTTGCTAGAAGGAAGTGTATTGTTTGTGCAATACGTGTATCGTCCGGCTTGAGATTGTCCGTAGGTGTCAGGGTATGCTCAAGGCTGGTATGCTGGTGGGACCAAGACACGCGCTTTTCGATGGTGCATGGAAGAGGATATGGGCGTTTACTGTAGATCGATGTTGATGCGCAGTAGTCGCGACAAATTGAATATTTCGATTCTCGAGCTCGGCAATTCCACGACGATGGAAGTGCTGGGCAATGGAAGGCGTGGCCACCGTGCAATTGCCAGTGAAATTGACGGGTTGATGGTTATGGTCGAGGAAGTAGGGTGCATGCACTGCAGTGAGGTTGAACCAGCTCGGTACAGTGCAGTCAGCCAGTGCCTCCGCGAAGATGGCACCCTCAGAGTAAGTGCATTACGTTGAGGAGCAAGGTGTTGGTGTGGTAGAGAAGAAGTGAGCTTCAACGGAGAGGAAACAGTCTCGAGTCCACAGAGTTCGATCTGGTAAAAAGATGGGAGGGAACGAGTCGGTTGGAAAGTGAATATTCGACGGAGAGGGGAGGGGTATAGCGTGTGATGTGCGCTCTTCACGCCGCCTTTGTCGTCAAACTAGAGCAAGCTGGCCTGTGATGTCGGGTGGTAACATTGACGGAGGCAGCATGGTATCTGGTCGCGAGCTGTACGGTAAGTAGTGCTGCACCGCACTGTACGGCCGACCGCAAGTAGCTCAGTGACGATGGCACACATAGTCACATACACCCCCCAAATGCTTACTGGGTGGGGTCTGATGTCGCTAATGTTGTTCACTCTGGTGCCCACTGCTGTTCGTCTGGTTAACGCTGTCTGCACACATTCTATCTTATTATGTTAATATATGTTAACGTGTGGTATTCCAGCTTGGCTTTCTCCAATACGCCTCCAAAGCCAATTCGCTTTGCACGTTTCTGCGTATAGAAACCTGGGCTCTATTACGCTTATTGGGCTGTTTTACCCAGCACAAAATGGGGAGTGGCCATGTATAATCAGTGTATATCCGTGAAGGCATACCATCGTACTCAGAACCTTGGGTGCCCTGCTTGCACAAACCTAACCACCGATGTAGGTAGGTAGGTTACATACATAGGACAGCGGCACACATGAGCTGCAGGTAAATTCGAGCAAAGTCATCATTTTCAGTATACAACGCTGCTTAGGTGCCATTTGGCTTCGAATATATTCATGTGTACTCCGTACAAGGAGTGCTAACCTTAGTAGTAGTAAGTGGTATCATCAAGGCTAGCATTACGGTCTCTCTTATATTAGTTGGAGAATAGTCACCCGTCGATGAGAAAAAAGCACAGAACCCTGTGGACTTCATGGTTGAACGTCCAATTTTCATAGATGGTAACCTCGCTCATGGTTCAGAGACGTCTTGCTGAAGCTGGGTGCCTTCTGTATCCGTTTACCTCGCCATATTCAGGAAGTCCCTTTAACGGCAGTATGGCACACGGCCCTCGGATTCGTTCTTCTGGGGTTAGTGGCTTTCTCTGCAGCAGATGGCCCTACTACCTATGTACTGTCATCGGTTCCTATTAAACGACACCTATCGGAACATGTCTGCCTAGTAGGTTGTGGTATCATGGCAACCAAACTCGGTTACTGGGCTTCTCTTGTATATTAGGTATGTGTCCTGCGTAATTGATCATGCGTGGTCTATGTGTGTTCGTAAGTATGCCTTTCCTTTCCGCCTTCTCACCATCTCAGCTAGAGCTTGAGAGAAGTCTGTTGGTTTGATGTTGCTGTCCGTTTCTATGACAATCCGGGATTGCCTTTCACGCCAGACAAAGCACCCGCAGCCAAGGTCGCCGACCCTGCAGCGACTTTACAGTGCCAAGTCAGAGGCCTCAGGGTTTACTTGATAACATGAAAGTAACGACCAGAGGGAGGGACCTATGTATGTGCGTGCAGTTTATGCGGCAATTTGGGTGTCTCTTTTCAGACGAGGTACAAACCTACCTATCACTGAAGGTATCCTCCAGTCTGTTGTTGGGTCTCCAGGTTAAGCACGCCTTCATTCAACCCAAGGCTTATTGGAAAACCAATCGAAGGATTTAACCACTTGATGTTCCTGTTTTTCCCTTCTTCTAGAAACAGCCCTCGCACCTCGTCAGGACCCCTGCCTCTACTTTTCATTTGGGCAAAGTTTACGGTTTGCTCCTTCGTATGCACAAGAGCCCCTCTTCACTCAGCCAAAGCGCCTGACGACCCTCTTGGGACGACCTGGCTGGCCGGCAACGACCACCCCTACAGCATGATATCACACTCATTCCACAAGGCATGGCAGGATGGGGGATTCTCGTGCTCGCTCTTGGGTTACTGAAATGAGTCAATCAGTTGTTCATTCTTCCTATCACCCCCAAGAACCAACGCGAGCGACCGACATAAGTCGAGAAAGGGAACAAGCAGGACGGTCTTGGCAGGCTGGCTTACAGTACCTGGGCATCCCAGTGGCTTGACATCCGCCTATGCAGGTCTCGCAGTAGTGCCCACGGCCGCTTCGCAGGACCCTTGGCTTGGGTTGTGAGAACGAATGGAATCGCTGCTGTCGATTGTCCCTCCTCAGGGAGTTTGCACCGGGTCTCAATGAAGCTTTGAAAGCTGACTCGGGGTTCTCAGTGCTCTATTCCGTACTTACATATGTGAGTCCTGCTCGTAAGAGTTGGGAGTTTGCGGAGTCCGCGACGCTTCTGGGCTAATGTATGTACGCTGTACGTACGCGCTTTGTAACGAGACTAGTTCGCCCCAAGCAAGCATTGCTGCCTACTGGAGTCTTTGGCGGCTTCAAGATCCCCAGATCTTACACTGTCGACTTCAGATCGTTCAACCATGAATACTGTGAAGTATGTGGGAGATATCTAGTTGTTTCTTCTCTCCTCTCCTTCCGCGTCCAAGATTCGGTCGTTGATCAGTCTGGTACGGCAAGGTCTTGTTTTGCTTCCCTAAGACTGCACTGTGCCATGTCTGATTTTGATGGACAAGCACAGGCACCCACCCCGTCCTCCCCTGCTTACCCTACACTTTGCCAACCCACTGGGGCTCTTTTACTACTAGCACTCTCAGTACAGCCTTCTGGTAGTCAGGCCGCCCTTCGTCGGTCGTTCAACCTTTATTAATGGCAGTGTATCGAGTAAGGGAGTAAGGCGGATTTTAGACACAGCCAATGCCTCCGTTGCGACGCAGGATGACATGGCCATGAAATCCCTCTTCCCCTCTCCACCTCCCATTCATTGCCTAGGTTACTCGCCTCAAACAAAATGACCGGTTTGTCGTCCAAGTGGCAATTCTTATTTGAGGATGGTGGGCGGCTCTGATCATCCGTTGCGGTCAGTGGATGGGTTCCTCGGTACTGTAAGCACTATCTAATCATGTAAGGTGGTACGCAGTCGTCGTAGGCGGTCCGCCCAGATGGTCTACCTACATGCGTACGGCCAGTAATTAAGTCCGTCCAGCAATCAATGGCACCTTGTCGGCCATTTATCCGTTCGACAATCGTCTCTTCCTGCGACGGCGACGCATCCCATCCCGTCCAGCCATTCCCCCGCCGTTTGCCTTGCGAAAGCTGATCCACATGGCGTGAGAGAGCCCATCACCACGTTTCTGGCAACTGGCAGACTGGCTCAGAGGGCAGCCAACGTCGTAATTGAGGGGGCAGCGGACCCTTTTCCCACACAGATGTGCCAGGGTGCCGGGTACAGCAGATTAACAACCTACAGCGTCATCTCGGGCTATTTCTGGTCGGAGGAAAATCTTAGAGAGGAAAGTTCCGTCCTACCACAAAATCAAGAAATTCGACAATATCCTTCACGGAGATAACTCATCATATGACTTCGCCCATCCGCAACAACCAACCTAACCGCAAGGGTCCATCCCAACGCTGTATGGATCTTTAACGTGACATCGACCTCAAGGTTGTTCCATACATAATAGAAGATCCTACGCGCACAGTTAGCAGTTTTTTAGGTCTTATGAGATGAAAGGATCCAGCACCCGGAGAGCCTACTCTTCCCCGCCCCGATCATCGCTGGCTATTGCTACCATGTTTGTTCCCTTTCCACTGTGGCTTTCACTTGGAGGCACGTGCGGACAAGCTGACGGGCACGTACAACACGTCGATGGCACATACCCAAGAAGTGTACAAGTCCTGTATGTAGAATTCGACTTCTTCGCATGATGATCATTTCATGTAGTCACACTTCCGGGTAATACGGAGGATCTTGTATGAACTTGCCCGCCCAGGGCTCCCAAGCACCGAGTGCTACAAGCACGACGGGAAATGTCACAGACGCAAGCCTGGCCCAAACAGGAGGTTGTCGTTTTATCTCGACACTCTCCGTATCATAAAACGGACGGGTGAGACTGGGATTATATGGATTCCGATCCCGACTTCTTTCCTTTTACTCACAGCGTTCCGTATAACTGAAACATGAGACTTCGTCCGCATCCAAGGTTTTGCCGGCCTGGTAGAACGTGAAGTACATACAACTCCTCAATGGTTATTGAAGAGAGAGAGAGAGAGAGAGAGAGAGAGAAAGAGAAAGAGAGAGAGAAAGAGACGCGGACTCGGCTCCTCCTATTGTACGAGTCTGTTTCCCTAATCGACCCTGATGATGCGCGGGTCAAGTAGCCACTTTACTCTCTCGGGATGGGGACCTAGGCCTCCCCGGGTTTAAGGGTTCAAGTGATGCGCGTTTCACCTCATCTCGAACCGGATCGACGGGTGGGAGATGGCCTTGGACGGGGTCTGGCGATCAGCGAAACTAAACAAACGCCCACGCATCCAGATCTGCTTCTATTTATCGCATGTTGTCATTGGCAGGAATGCAGCGACAATCGGCCACGGTAAGAAAGAATCCAAATGCTATGCAGGTATTGTAAAGAATCTATGGAAAGAAACGAAACTCTACGCATATATTGTAATGAATCTATAAAAGGAATTCAGAGAACGCAGTACTCGCAGGACACCCGACTCCCAACGCCATCCGATGCAGGTAGTTTGAGAATGCAGCCACTCCTCATCCGCAGAAGACGGCTTTTCTATGAAATCCCTATCAGATCAGAAGATCAGATACCTCTGTTGAACACAACCATGCCTCCCTCTCCACCTTTGCCATGAAACTCCTCCTCGAGGCTACTGGCACTAATGCGCTGCCTCGTGGGGAAGGCCGCCAGCGCAAACGGCAGCGCGAGGTAGCTCATGCCCAGAATCAGGGCCAAGTTGATCGGGGTCGTGTAGCGCGGGTTCTTCTTCAGCCATTCGGTCCGTTGCAGCCGCACGAGAATCAGCGGCGGCACGACCATGATAGGGCTGCTGTTGAGAACACGGCTCAACGCCGTCTCGCTGACGGCCAGGGTGGCCGCCTTCTTGCTCCTCCCCAGGCTGGCCACGTCGTTCTCGGCCTTGCCCTCGGCCGCCAGCTTGGCCTTGTCCTTCTCCGATAGCACGGGGAACACATCGATGCCCGTGCGCATCTCTTCGCCACGCATGAGGAACACATTCAGGAAACCAGCGGACGCGACCGCAGCAAAGGGCACAAGTCGGCCGAGGACTGTACGGGTGGCAGGCGATACCCGCGTGAGACGGGGAACGATCGAGTTGAGGCCCACAGCCACGGAACAGGAGGCGCCAACGGCGAGGAAGTAGGACTGTGCGATCTTTCCATACGAAAGAGGGGTGGATTTGTTGGCGTTTGCGTTGTTGATGGCAACGTTCAGGGACTGGTTAGCGACTTGCCACCCTATCGTTCCCGCCGTCTGTCATGATGGAGTCGGATCGTCAGCATATCTACTTCCTAGCTGAATCTGGGAAGAACGGCCGCCTACCTTGAGCCCAGGGGTCAGCATACCCGCCGTGACCACCAGGTTAGACAATGCGAAGCAGGACATGCGGAACGGCAAGAGAACTGGCTCGCCAGTGTCTGCAAAAATATCTCAAGTCAGCGCCGGGGAGCTCGAGGGGAATGGTTGGTTTCAGTCATTCTCCGTACCGGGATGGAGCGTGGCGTCCACAATCTTCTTGGCCTTCCATAATTCCGGTGTCATGCTCTGGATCTCGCCTTGCTTGTATGCGACCACCAGCTTCTTTGCCTGCTCGAGGCCATTCTTGCCGGCAAGTAGGGTCCTGCAATCAACATCCCAAGATATTAGCGACACGTCTCCAGCAAGCTGTAATTTTTTGTGCCTGCCATATCCCCGTAGCCTCAGATTTATTCGCTGACTTACCTGGGGTCTGTGATACCAGCTGTCTGCTTGACACGGCCCCAGTACGTGCTGAGGTCGTGCTGCGACTCGGGCAGCTCACGGTTGCCCGGGAGAGAGGCCGACATGTTGTCGGTCGCTGCAAATGCCGGGAAGTGTCGCGTGTGCTCTGTGCAACAGACGCAGAGATAGAGCGAGGGACAGTAAAAACCAGCTAACGAATGCGACAAACTCCAAGCCGGTAACGAATGCTCTACTACTCTTTGCGACGTCGTGCCCTTCTGACTGTGCGAAGGGAATAATTTGGTCCCTGCGGTGGTGGGCGGCCCGAGATCGGGGACCACGCTATCTAAAAAAAAAAAATAGACCGCCCCGCAGATCGCGGATCACTGCAATCTAGCACTTGCGCCATGATCCTTGCTGGATACCACGAGGCATGAGAAAGTGCGTTGAAGAGTTGATGCATGTAGATGTTGTGACAGAAGCGGGAAACATCTGCACAGGTTGCAGATGCATTGTTTTTGATAATTGGCAGTTCTCTTTTTGGGCCAAATTGTCCTGAATGTCCTATTTTTATACCGTGATACCAAGAACGTTTCTAGTCATCTTCTCTTGGCGTATATAACTGATGTCCCTAGTCCGAACCTTTCACCTTCCCAGCCATGGACTATAATAAGCCGAAGCCTATAATATAATAAAACTATTATACCAACTGCGAGAGACGATAAAAAAGAGGGAAAGGAAGTGATGGGGAAAAGAAAAAGATGGAGAGAAACGACAGACAGAAATTAGAAACGGTTGAGCTGAGGGCTTGCTGTCGTGAAGGACCTCAGGCATGGACTGGTCCAAAATTATTTATTTCGGTGTGGCCACATTATTAGGATATGTCGGTTTTATACCTTATCAGTCGTATTCGACATTGTTTTATTCCCGGAATGAAGAGTTATGGCGGTGAAGAAGGACGAGACCCTAATAAGAACCAATATGATGTCACCTAGTGATCCTGCCTCTCCGTCTCCGATGCTTGCTGACCTAGCTCACCTGATTGAGACATTGAATGAGGCCCAACACACCAGGGACCTGGAAATCCCGTCGGTTCACGGATGATGGATTATTATTAATAATTATGGTATTGCTGCATGTGCTGATGATATGGAGGAGAAAAGCGGGCGGATCTTACCCAAACCCGGTCATTTCTTCTCTGATGGCTATCTGTGCCTGACGGGGCTTGGCAATATCAGAGAGTGAAAAAGTAAGTGATTACACAGATGCAAACAGAACCGCGATACTCCAGAATATAATGAGAGATGGTGATTGAATATTTAATAAGGAGATTCGTAACGTTCGTATCGTGATTCCTATGTCTCATGCCATCTTGCCAACGTAACGTAACGCTCGGGTCTCTATCGCTCCCAACCTCCCCGCCTATAACCTTTCGGATGTCATCATCCTGCAGCGGCTCCCAGTCTCCACGCGGGAGGAGGGGGGAAACACGCCGCCCACAATCCCGATACGATGCCCTTCTCTACTGTAGAAAAAAAAAGAAAAAGAACGTGAAACCAATACCCATCCAACACATCATCCGTTTCCCTATACCAGGCCAAATAATCCCCGCGAAAGACAAGTTTCACCGCCCAACCCCCCCCCCCATGCAAGTAAGTACTGTATGTATGTACTTACTATATGCAGACTCCGATCCCATTGCATCCGTTCCAACTGCAGACTCCGTGTGGAACTCACACACGCACGAGACTGACAAATGGCCCTCGTCCTTTCGCTCCTCCTTGTTTCGGTTTGCGGTCTGATAGGTTCGATTCTCGGACATCGTCGCTTGTTCGCTCGGGGGCTAGATGCACGTCCGTTGATCGACCAGCTTCCACAATGATGACACCTGCAGCCGTAGGTACACACTTATATACCGGGGTTTCCGTTGCGCTTATTCCGAGAGATGTTCCTCTCTTTCTCCTGTGAACTCACCCTCTCGCGCACCAGGATACCGCATGCCGCTAGGTGACACAGCGTCATCGGTGCATCGAAGGGAAATGAGTTTACGCACGTCCTTGTACCATCAACCCCAGTAATCGTAGAGGCCCATACAAAACTGCAGTAGTCATCATCGTGAAGATCCGGCCAGTATCATTGGAGTCAACAGCCCGTCTCCACCACGCGCTTAGCGGTCATGGTGGCGTCTGCGGCGCCCGTCTGTCACAAAATAAGTAAGATCAGTTGAGATTGCTCAGGTATACATATGAATTCTTCGATGCTGGTTGGGGGAGTTAGAAACAGCAAAAACGGCATTCTATTTTCAAGAAAGTTGAAGAAGCAATCAACACAAGACACGCTGGCTGACTTTCGGTTCTCGAAATTCAAGCCAAGGCTTCAACATGAACCAAGTATCAAAAACGCCAGCCCAAGGATGGTTCCCAGAGCCATCTTCGTCAATGTCGTAAAGTCGTGATATATCCTGATAGCTCCATTCTTGCCGGCAGCTATCCAAGGAAGTTGAAAGCGAGTGAAGGTGCAGGGCTAGAGGACAAAAAGCCGTGCATTCTTCATGACTTAAGGCGCGAAGTTCCTCAGTATCTCCTGTCGTAGCCGACAGGAGGCGCGGGGGAGAGTGACCGAGTACGGGTTCCCATCAGAATAACGGGGACCGTAATCGTCATCGTACCGGCTCTCGCGCGCGGGAGCTGGAGAGTGCCAGTCGTCATCCCTGGACCTCCCATAATGAGACGAGTTGGCTCGCTGGAGCCGTTCCATGCGCCGCTCGTGTCGCCTTTGCTTCTCTTGGTTCCACTCCTTGACCTGTTGACCTTGCTCACGAGCCTCTTTCATTTCGGAAATGGCTCCTTTTATACCCATAGCCGCGATGCCCACGGATGCAGCATCTTGCATGATGGCTTTAGACTTGAGTTTCTTGGCCTCCATGGGAGTGAGCCTCCCTTCCTTGACCGCCTTGTGTCTTGCATTGCGCTTCTCCATACTCTGATAGACATTATGTGCGGCGTGAATCGTTGCCACGGTGGCTAAGCCCGTGGTAATCATTTGCTTACCTCTCATCTTCTTGGCCGTCTTCTCGTCATCGTCCGAGTCTCCCAGATCACTGCTCGAGACGGAGCCGGATCGACCACCCCGTGTATGCGATCGAGACCTGCTGCGGCGTCTGGCAGTGGACCTGTCATCGTCGTAGTATTCGTCCGGACCTCTTCCTCCTCGCATGTATCCCCTGGAGGTATAGTCGTCATCGTAGGCGTCGGGGCTCCTCCTCCGGCTTTTCCGGGATCGTGTGTCATCGTAGTCGTCCTTATCTTCAGCAGGCGCGCTTCCAAGGCCAAGCTTGGCTAGACTGCGGCGCGCTCCGTCCACAACACTTCGGCTACGGCTACGACGTCTGTCCCGTGAGCCGGCCCGGCTGTCATAACGGCTGTCATACGAATCAACGCTGCCACGGCGTCCCCGAGAACGAGACTCCCGATCGTCGCCTCCCTTGTCTAGCAACTTCTTAGCACCCAGGGCGCCGAGACCGGCAGTAGCGAGAGCTGCGAGGCCATTGCCACCGCCACCGCCACCGCCTACAGAGCGGGCGCGCGACCGAGATCGGCTCCGGCCCGTCTTCCCGTCCTCCTCGATATCCTTCCTGGAGCCGTTCAGGACGCGGTTACCAACAAGGCCACCGATGACTGACTCGATGAGGTGCCGCTTGCTATCCTTATCGGGATTATGAGCAGCGTCGATGGTGGCAGCACCAGCAGCAGCAGTGACGATGCGCTTCATCTTCTCGCCCTTCCAGCCACCGGGCTCCCGGGCAACACGGAAAGCCTCAGCGGCACCTGCGACAAGAGAGGCTTTGGCGGCCTTCTGCATGCGACCGGCCGGGTCATTCCTGGACTTGTGCGAGTCCATACTGCCGCGGCGGCTCCTCTTCTCTGAGCGGCGGTCGTCGTATTTGTCTTTGTCACTCCCGCCGCCACCTGTCAAAGCTTTGATGGCGCTGCCGAGACCGGCCGCGGACAGAGCATTCTCAAGGAAGGACTTGTTGCCTTTGCGGCTCCTGTTATCCTCCTCATCGTCGGAATAGTATTCAGAAACGCGCCCGTCGCGACCTTTGTGGACCACATAAGTGGATTTCTTCTCGTCCTTTTCGGCGTACTTGTTGTAGACGTCAGCACCCTGGTAACCGGCAAGTGCACCTGCTGCTCCTAGCGCAGCTGAGGCGACCAGGTTGCGGTCGGGCTCGTGGAGGCCCTCCTGTTGAGCCTCGCGGCGATCCCAGACCTCCTTAGCGCCAGCAGCGAGAACGCCGCCGACAACGGCAGCAATAATCTTCTCCTGTTTGTTGAGGACGCGCTTGCGAGTTCTTTCCTCCTCTTCGTAGTAGACGCTGCCGGCCTTCCTGGAGCCGCGGTGACCACCACGGGCTGAGCGGCCGTCGTGGCGAGGATCGTAGTAGTCATCATAGTAGCCTGGATCTGCAGAGCGAGCGCGGCGGACATCCCGCGAACCATTATATCCGGGAGGCGGGAAGTCCCGCCTGACTTCCTCGATAGAGAGGTCGCTGTCCTCGCGAGCCCGAGGGACGAGGTCGGTACGGCTAGAAGGGTTCACTCTCAAGTATGTCTCTTGCGTGTCAACGTAGCGTGGCTCTCTGCCATCGTGCCGCTCTTCGCGCCGTTCTTCGGTGTAGTATCGCCTGGAATGGCCCCGTGAAGGGGGGTCATAGGGGTCGTAAGTCGACATGATTTACACCTTTTTACAAATGTCTATAGGCCCGATGAAAATCAGGTGCAAGTCGTGTGTGTGTGTGTGTGAGTATAAGGATAGGATAGATTGGACAGTAAGAAGTGATGGAGAGAGTAAGCTCAGTGAGTGAGCATAGAAGGACGTGGGTGTTGCGGTGAAGCGGGGCAGGTAGCTGAGCCTGGAGGTATCGCAGTAGCAAAGCAGGAAAAACTGGATATAGTCGCTGCCTTATGACTGGGGCCGATGACGTAAAGTAGAAGACGGTCGCTTGAGTCGCAACAACCCGGTATGGATGTAGAGGTATGCTCTTGTTTCGTAGGGCAGTCGGCAACAAACAACCTTTTCTTGGTCGGATAGCAAACTGGGCAGAGAAAGAAAGCAGAGTGGTTTCAAACAAGATGCGCGATTGGGGGTTTGTAAAAGGGTTGGTGTAGGGTGGCAGGGTGCTGAGGGGCAAGATTCACAAACTACCACGACAGAACAGGGAAATAAATCGCTAGGACAGGGACGGGTAGAAATGGGTAGCGGCAGCAGCGGGCTCTCTCTCTCGGAGTCTGAACAGCAGACCACACACCGACCTTGTCTCAACGCCCAAGAACTACGGCTCACTATTCGTCCTTATTGGGCTGCCGCATAAGAGCGAAATGCGAAATTGGCACTAGGTCACTAGTAGGCCTGGCTGGCTCCCAGGAAGATGGCTGTGCCAGAGTGGTTGGAGGGGCAGACTCTTTCCCGGCTATGGCCTATGACATGGAAGACGCATTGAGGCTGGGCACCTACAAACTTGCCCGAATGAGACCCCGTGCTGCCAGCCCAAAGCACCGGGGCGGTTGGCGGGGTCTTGTTTGCTGCGGAACATTCTTGTGGGCACACTGGTCCGCCACGAGGCAGTAATATGTTTGTTTGTTCTTGTGCTTGCTCTACAGTACATGTACCCGGCCGAGGGTGCGCGAGACCGTCTATCAAACTGTATTCCAGTTCGAACGTGTTGTCAAACATCAATATGCGACAAACTCAGTTCAAGAGGCAGAGAGGCCGCCGCTTTGTTCTCGTTTGTTGGGGGACAGAGAGTCTGCCCGCCGATGACGTACGTTGTGTTAGTGGCAGTGCTGCATCAAGCGATGAGAGAGGTTGGGCAGATGTCCAGTCCAGCTCACCTGCAGGTGATTGTGCTTTCTAGACTCGCGTAGAGCATGTACGTAAACGGAGATGGCCGGAGGCGGTGCAACGATTCAGCAAGTGGTCCGACAGGTACAGCCGAAAAGTATGTGAGAACTACAGTATATGCTAAATCAAATGCATGCTATCTTCGTATGGCTTCTTCGGTCTTCAGTGCCTGGCCTACTGTTAACACAGGGAGAAACCTTCTGACCTAGGTAAAGACTAGCCCCGCCTCCGCCGCCCGACTCGCCGAATGTTTCTCGAAGCTCCGTCTCTTGTATGTGAGAGCCAGATCAGCAGATGATGTCATCCTATAACCAAACTGACTAGGTAGTTTACATCTTTCGGAAATTAGATTTCTCCAAGTCTCGCCCACTCAATCACTTGTCGGGAGATGAGATACGGATTGTGCGTGGCACGGGATAGAATATATGCGTTCCGGTAGTCTAGGACGTACCACGAGGCATCATGCTCCGTCCAGGTGCATCCGAAGGTAGTCATTAGTCCACTCACGTCCAGTACGCAAACCAACTTGACATGTAGGCGAGTTGTGGAGGGTGTTATATATCTTCGAATAGATACAGCTTCTACCTACTTCGCATACGTTCATATATGCTAGACAATTTTCAGAAAGCATCAGCAAAGTATCCGCAACTCCGTCCCGTGATCGCTACTGAAAAAAACAAAACTCCAAGCCCCCTATTTCCAATTTCTATGTAGAGTCAAAGTCACATAACTGTACGCCTTTACAGCTCTCGCCCCCTATCAATTATACGCCCAAGCAATTATTCTAGTGCCGTAATCCGAATAACCACCCGCGTCTGCCACCTTCTCAACTCATCTTACAGAACTAGACTGGAACTTTGGCTGGGAATCATATATGTTCGACAGCGTCCTCACCATGCCCCTGGCGATAGGGAGTATGACTCCTTGGGAGCCTTCAGCTTTCCCCATTGGCCAGACGACTGTTCATGAAGAGATCAAAGGTTTCAAGGTATAGCTCGCTGGAGCTTGTCGTTGCCATGATGTGCGGATTCCGCTCCAGAGCCTCTATCCACATATGCCACCGTGTCCCTGGCATAGGATCGCTCCAGTGTCGATGCTGGCGGAGCATCCGCGACAAACGTAAAACGAAAGGCGCGAAATGGATGTCTACCAAGCAAAGATCGGCACCGAGAAAGTATGGTCCCTATATAACGTAAGCGTCTGCAAGCGAGAGGACTCCTGGCTACATCCGTACCCTTTCATCAGCGGCCTGCACTAGCGCCCTGATTTCGGTCTGCAAGCGATCTATGCCTTCGGACTGCTTGGATGTATCTGTTGCTCGTAGAAGATTGAAGTACGAGGGGACAATCTTGGCATTGATCTAGACGGTATTAGATGGCTGAAACTCACGGGGGGCTCGCAAAGCCTCGAATACTTCAACTTACATGGTCTATCCACAACCTACAGTTTGCCTTCAGTCGTGGATCCGTAGGGAGGAGGGGCACATGGTGATCGCGGTCTTCAAGCTGCAATTGATTCATAAGGCATGGGACATCTCAGCCGCTTTCTGGTAAAAAAGAAACTCACATATTCGAGGATCACAGCACTCTCGCCACTAGCCCAGTCTCCCTCGCGTATTGCAGGGACCATACCACGAGGATTCGCCTCTAGCAAGTGAGTAGGTCGCTTGAAGGGATCGGTCTCACAATACTGGTATTGCATTCCTTTGACCTCCAGAGCAATCCAGACTCTTTGCGAAAAGGGGCTACACAACCAGTCAGTCCACTGCAAGGAAAGATTTATCATAAGACGTACCAGAAACACGCAGCATAGAGCTTCAGCTCGTGTTCCTTTGAATGTTTTTTGACAGTCAACTGGGCTGCGCCAGTGGCTCTTCGCTGGGTAGGCTTCTGGGTTTTCTTGGCCTCCTTTCCCTGTGCTTGGATAAAGCGCTGGACGGTGGATTTCTTGATCTCGTCGCTCTTGGCCAAGGAATGCTTATGAGGGCCAGCTACGCCGTCTTGCTTTCCGTTACCTCCGTTTCCGTTAACTCTTTGGATCGTCCAAAACTTGTCACCAACAAGTGGAGCCTGAGTCCCATCTATGGTTATGCCGTCGTCGAGCTGTATGGTGGCCCCGGCGAAGTATTCGGTGATTTTGATCTTGACGTCGCATAAATCTCTCTCCCGCGCATTCCGCTTCCTCTTCTTCTTGGACGGATCGTCCGACTTCGGCGTCCCAGGCGGCCGTCCTTTCATGCGACAATCCCAGTAATGCGATATGAAGGGCTTGCGCTTATACTTTTGGGTCGACCGATGGGAATAAACATTATCAATGTGGGGGAAATATGTCTCGAATTCATCATTGGTCAAAATGATCATATCATCCACATGAAACAGCTTCTCCCGCCACATTTCGAGATTTGGCGGATCGGGAATGATCCTATTGACCAGCTGACCGTGAGGTCGATTCTCTAGGTTCTTGGGGGGTTGCGATGAGGACGAAGCCATCCCTGGCCCCAGATAATCCTCCTCTTGCTGTAGTTGAGCGATAAGACCCGGGGTCAAGATATTGAAGGGACCCTGGCTAACGTGGATGCCATGGTTCGCTGGCTGGGGGTGACTTGAAGGCGGCATTGGCGGCGGCGGCGGCGGCGGCGGAGGAGGAGGGGCACCAACCGTAACGGGCACGGGAGAGGCACTCAACGCATGGTGATGCTGCTGGTGAAGTTGCTGCGCAGGAGGTGGCGGGGGTTGCTGCTGTTGAGGGCCATGTTGGAGGATAGGCACAGTAGTAGCTGTCTGTAGGCGCTGGAGATGCGCATGGGAGTGTGCATGGTCGAGATAGAAGGATGGGTCGGGCCCGTCGAGTACAAGGCCTATATCGGTATTCGATGATAGAGTCGGTAGGGAAAAGTGCGGCGGCGGTGGCGGCTCGTTGGGCGGTGGCGGGGGTGGAGAAGAGGCATGATGCTGGTGATGGTGGTGGTGGTGGTGAGCGAGGTGCGCATGTTGGTGCTGCATGGGCGGCCCATGGTACTGTTGTTGTTGTTGCTGCTGCTGCTGTTGGTGATGATGGTGCGATTCGAGATCAGGCAGTCCATGATGGAGCGTATGGGCGACAAGAGGGTGCGGGGTTGCGAAAGTGGTTGACGAAGGGTCCATGTCCATATTGCGAGTTCAAGAGACGACTGTTGCACTGGTCCTACTGCTAATTGCCGCTTCTTACACCATCTCGCAGCGGAGGGCGAGCTGTCGACACCAGTCCATTCTTCCTTGACTATGTAGCAGTAGTTTGGCCTTGTTTGTTTGTTGTTTTGCCGGGACTATAAGCAGAAATAACGGATAGATGGATGGGTATAGTGTTGGGTACCTAACCGCAAAGATATGATAAGAAGCTTCAAATTATAGATTGGATATTAAGAGGTACGTAAAGTAGGTAGCTAGGAGAGAAGGTAGACACTGGCCCAACGATGCCTGTATGAAGACACAGATCCGGAGAAAGACTCGAAAAGACGCTTGTTGTGAGAATAACAGATGCGACTCTGCTGCTATCGCGAAAAAGAAATGGCCCCGCGTGAGGCGTAAGGCATGTGGTGTAGTACGGTACAGTAGGGTACAGAGGATGTAGGTAGGTACAGAGCCGACGGTGGTGGGTGGCCAGTAAAGAATGTACACATTGAGGAATCCAATCCGAAAGCGCACTTGCATTTGGGCGCCGATCCCTGCAAGGGTTTCTGAGGCAAGACAAGTCTAACCTAAGGTTGAGTCTTCAATTGACATGTCGTAGGGTTAGCGGCAAGGGAGAGAGGCCCGGGGGAGGGGTCGATCAGTTATCGATAGAAGCCCAGGAGCCCAGGAGCCAGGACGCTCCCGCTCGCAAGGTCGCTAGCGAATCATACAGCCCTGTCCCCGGCTGGGCACTCCAGTCCGACCGAGCCAGCCTGAACCTAAAACCCTGAAGATCTCGGTTGACCCCCACGGCGTGCCATCCATGTCTCAGCCGTAACATGGCAGGTAGTGTAGGGGTACGTCGTCCGCCTCCCACACGACCGACATGAACAGCTGCAAGATAGAGTAGGTAAGTAGGTGCACGAGCGCATTGCATGTACGACATCTCATCTCTGACCTAGCGTGGGTATCACTCGATTGTATTTCATGGCTTATTTCCATGCCAGCCGGTATATCGTAATGGTAGACAGTGAGGGCATCCGTCCGCTCTTGTACCTTCCGGTGACCCATGATGCATAGTACCTTACAGACAGCAAGCCCGGTATCTGTCCACTGCCAATTCCGTGAGCTCAGCTCTCAATCCCGTGAAACTCCAGTCGCTATGCCCAGGTCATAACAAAACTCTCGTCTACCGCCAGAGCAACGAGAGATTCTGCGCCGTACACCAAACCCAAACCTCAATAACCAGCAAGGAATCGTTCAAGGACTAGATAAGTATTAATGTGCATGACTGCTTCCCTACACCCCGCTATCCCATTCCAAGTCCATAGCATCCATTGGTGGCATATTCATAAGATTCCGGAGGACACCTTCTGCCACAGGTGTCATCCCTGACTGATCTTGTGTTTGGCCCCAGTCATTTGGCATCGTAAAGTCGTTCCCCGTCATCTCCGGTATGATAAAACCGCGGCCCGGTGTCATCCCTGAATCGGCTCCTGTTAAACCAAACCCGTTTGAAGTTGTGAAGAACGACGTAGCCGCAGCGTCTATATCGGACTGCATCCCCATCGGTTCCTGTGGGCTAGCCTCAAAAGAGGTTCTACCAGAGCCCGTCACACGCGCTGAGCCACTGTTGGGTTGCTCGGAGGCGCCACTTGAGTTGGGCGTCGGCCGGCTTGACAAGCTTTCTGGGTGAGGTGAGATCGACAGCTCATGTGAGCTGGTTTCCTGACTCTCAACAAACCCATTCGTGTTCAAAGAATTGCTGCCCATGGAATATGCATGCAGAGGCATCCCCGGTAATGCTATATTTTCATTGTTGTGCCTTCCTGTGCTCGAATCCCGTGTCGGCATGGAGTCCCAGGGTAACATGTCGTAACCAACGCTTGTTCCCCCGCCTGCTGCTGTGTTCTGGCCCTCTGGCTCAACGACTTCCGGTCGACGAGCAGAACTCCCAGAATCACCTCCGGCGCCAGGAAAGGCGGGGTCGGCGTTGTATTTGTTCGTTTTCATCCCAGCTTTCTCAAATTGCTGGTTTAGCCTTGCATGATCCTCCAATTTGGCCTTCACCTGAGATGTCATGGGCTAAGTCGAGTCAGTTAATAGTTCGCAGGAGCCACAGTGTCTTCTCACATACCGACTCACTAGCCCGGGGAAAGGCGGCTCTTAGCATTGGTATCCTCGCACCAAGTGCTTCCAGATCTACGTCAAGCTGAACAAGGAATGACTCGGTCAAAGGGTTCTTGCGCTTGAGTGCATTCATAGCTGCCAGGAGAAATCGTAACGAGTCCGCTACCTGGCTATCGTCTGGCCGGCTCTTTAGATACTGTACAAATACACGGGCGGCAACATATAAGCAAAACGAGAGAAAGGGGTTCATCTGTGAAGCCGCTATTAGTAAAGACCAATCGCAGTTGTTGCACTGTCCGCTGAACCACTTACCACAGAAAGGTCCATGTGGGAGACCATCCTCATAATGCTTGCAATTTCGTTTGCGGCGGTGATACACCGCATCTTGCTTTCAGTGCTTATCGATGACGACAGTTTGTATTTGTCGGCTTTAAAAATAGCTGCTTGGTGCAGACAGATTGTCGAAGTGTGAATATTCATGTTGGTGAAGATGACATTGGGATTGCTAAGCCCTGTTGGAAGTTTTAGCGAATTAGGAAGGCACAAGGACGTATTCAGGAGGATATTGTCCATGTTCCTATGGCGTTTCCAGAATTCGCCATTGTGGTCGTGTTCGCGATCGTTGGCATCAGGCCGGTGTAGATGGACCAAGTTCCGACCAAAGAGACAGGCCATAAGCACAACACTGGAAAACGGCTGGAGCTTTGCAGCGCCCGTCGGCGTCATGGATTCAGATAGCGTTGAGGTCTTTTCAGGACGGCTCATCTCGAATGCTTCCTCCGAAGCAGGGAGGTCTGTCATGATGTCCCTTTCGTCGAAGGTCATGGGCCATCCAGTACCGATGCTGGCATAACGATCTTGGCAGAAGGCCATCCAGAATGTTCTTCGCCTCTCCTCTCTTTCGGTCCAGTCTCGAGGCGGTGGCAGACACTGTTTGACATCTAAGCCCGAGCCATCTAATCGATGTAGTCCGATCCTAGGAGGGTATTAGCTCCAATGCCAGTTGATCTTAGGGGAGGGCTAGATACGCACATCTGACTTAGACGCGCTGCAGAACCGGTGCTCATCCAAGCCCGGGGGAAGTACATCATCTTGAACTCGTATGAAGCAAGTAAGATGTGGGTTTGCGCATGTGCGACTGAGATCATGTGTTCCCCATAGCCTTTGATGTAGTCGGCTTCGACGTATTTTCGAGCTCTTTGATAGAACAAGTCCATCATACCTGCATACTTCTCGGCCACGGAACAAGCCAAAGTCCACATTGCGTATCGTAGCGCAACAGGGGGACGCTGGCTCGGAGCTCTGGCTTAAGATTAGCTCTCCCTCCTCGTAGACAACTACAGCTGTCACTGGAAATCCACGAGGACACTCACAAGTTCATCGCCGCCAGATATCTAAACTTATGCATCATTGGCAAAGATGGATGGACTTTTTCGAAGTAAATTTGATGCCTGGGAAACCATGGAAGTCAGAAGGGATCGAAACTCAGTCAAACTGCATCGCAATATACTTACAGCTCATCTATGGTTTCTTGCGGCGGAAGAGGTTCCTCTAAGCCGAGACCAATCATTTCCCACGTAAAACTCGGATCTAGGTTCATCCCCATGGGCATGGCAGTATTGAAGTTGAAGTCGTCGCCAGCCCCGGGCTGCGGCGAGTCGCCGTTGAAATGCCACCGGTCCATATCATTGTCACTAGCAATCGCAATGGCTGGGTTTGTTATATTGAGATTTGCCGTGGTAGCAGGAGGCTTCTTTCGGGGCTCGACGGGGTTAGAGGAGGATTTAGAAGACTCCTTGGGCGCAGTGGTGGCGTTATTGGGACTGGTCGAGGATGATTCAGGCGTGTGCAACATCGATTCGACCAGTTCTATACTCGCAGTAGTACATGGTTAACATGCTATCCGCCAAAGAACGACAGCATTGAGGAGCGGGCGTTGCTCACTTAATCGCTCTTCCAAAGCTTTCACGTAACCTCTCTTTGGGCCACTCTTCCTCCGCACTTCATCATAGGCGCATGTATGTCCCAAACGTGTACAGGTGCTACAGCTCGGCTTGACCCCGTCGCATTTCAGTTTGCGTTTGCGGCATATCATGCAGGCAAGTCTTTTCGGCTTGGGGACACTCGAGTTGGTTGTTGTTGCACCCACCGGTTGGGCAGCGTTATCACCGTTGCCTTCCGTGACGGGGCTCTGATCACTTCCGTTCCCTTCTTCGTCCCTCGATGCCGACCGACCAAGCGAGTCGCTCGGCACGGATGAAGCCATAGCCACTATCTTCGGCAACTTCCCGGTACGTGAGCGTCGCGTGTCCGAAGTGCGACGGATAGCCGTCGAGTTGATTGGTAGCTACGTGAGAGCTGACAAATGTTTCGTCGCCAGCGTCTTTGTCCGCCTTCAATCGAGTGCTAGGTCCGAATTCACTTGGTTATCTTGGAGGCAACGCAGGGCCCTGGATTCTGGGAAACGCTTTTGCAATATCGAGTAATGGACTCAGTGTCCTTCGCTAAAAGACAGTCGTTAATACGTCAGGAAGAACGTGTTGCTGTTCTTCCGAAACTGACTGACTGTTATCGTTGAAGGCACAGTAAGACGCAGGGGCATTAGCGTGAGATAGCAGACCCAGTTAGTTGGTACCTATGTAGTAGACGGGGTCCAGAACGGGGCACTTAGGGGAGACAGGCATGTGTAGTAGCGGGGACTTGGGGTGACAATCAAATAGTAGGGCTGAAGCTGGCTGAAGCTGCTTGGCCCATACCTAGGCAGTAGGCAGTCGAGAGCTACACGTATGTATGTAGGTGGAATTCGATTTCAGACTCCCAGCGCAGGGAGCAAGACAGAAGCTACATAAGTCTGATACCACTTACTGACAATTTCATGTGCCTGCTAGGCAGCATTAGAGTCGTCATGGATGTACAAATTCCGATGAGCTGAAGACTACAGCAGATGTAGCCAGGGAGGGTAACATAACATGTATGTATGCAGGTGTGATGTTGATGCAGAGCGAGCCCACGAAGGACGTGGCACCCCCGTCACAACACCACCAATTCCCATGACATTCTCAATTGGACCGCAAATGTACTGCTACTAGCAATAGAAATGATCAACGGGCAGAGAAAAAATCCTCCTTTAGAGATATAGAGAGGGTGTATCTACTACATGTCCTTCATATTACCCATATACTATACGAGTCAAGCTACTAGGTTAGTAACAGATTAGAAGTATACTGACTAATACCTCCAGCTACTTTAAGTACGTAGCCACCCGTCCCGCCCCGCCCCAACTATTGACTATTATCTCAGGGAACCTGAAGAAGCAATTGCTGGTCAGTGGGAGTATCTGCCCTCGTCGGCTCCCCTTAAATGTACTTGCAGACATTCCTCTAACGAGAGTCATTGACTGCTGAATGTGCTTGGGCTTCCAGGTGACCGTGGCCTGTCGTTATCTCAGAAGCTAACCTAAGTACTCGCGCACTTCGAGACGTCACATAAGGCTCGTAAGTCGGGCTGAAATTGCGCCGTGCTGACAGCCATCACTTTTCCCCCCTTATTAGTGTCGCAGCTATGGTATTACGTTTCCTTCCCATCCTGGCCTGCTTCTTTCAGTAGCCATGTCTATAGTTTGATATGGTCTATTGTCCAGCACTTCTTTATAGAGTTCTTCCCTTTCTTCAATAATAAGTACAGTGGCCAGACATCCAGGATGCCAAATTTCCTTCACTTAGGTGCTGCCACTCTCCAGAATACGTTCGACATTGGCGTTGTTCGTCGTCACAAAAGCGCTTGCACCATTATGCATGTTGGGAGTTATAATAAAGCTCTGATGGAATCAGCATTGAGATAGTAGTGGACTCAGCCACCAGGGGCATAGTACTGGAATTGCATCTGCCTACCTAGCAGTTCAGATAGGTATTACAGATATGGAATGAATTTGGTACCGAGGCAAACGCATAGTTTATTTTGCCCCTGCACTGATGATGCGAAGGATCCCGAGGTCGCTGTAGGCGAGAGCATACCTATTCGGGGCCCATGCGACGACTGGACACGGCGATGCAGTCTTGAATGTGAACAAGTGCTCTCCTGTCTCGACATATGTGAACTCAAGCCCGTTGCCTTCATCACTTCCACCAACAATGTAGTTGCCGTCAAAGGAGAAGCCTAATTCTGTGGTGAGTACTAAAAAGATTGACGGGGAAATATACGACCAAAACAAGAAACTCACTGATTGTTCGAACAGGACCAACCATCTTAGGGATGGTCCTTTCGCAATTCCACTCAGCCGTGTCCCATAGGGAGATCAACGAATCTGTCCCTCCTGTCGCCAAACATCTGTTGTAAGGGTGCAACTCGGCCGAGATGCACGAGGATGTATGCCCGCTCAGCATGAATTCTGCCTCTTCCTCAGGCTTGTAGTCGTAGCGGAATGCTGGCTCGAAACTTGGGAAATCCAGGATTCGAATGCGGCCTTCGCCAGTGGTAGCGTATATCCTCTTTCCGCCCCAGCAGAACACCACCTGGTTCGTCGGTATATCCTGCTGGTGAGAAGAAATGGGTATGCTTTTTGTTGGCGAGAGTACGAACAGGTTGTCTGCCTGATGAGGGTTGTTAGCACGGCATGACCTGACGCTGCTGGAGGCGGGTTCGCATTACCTTGTTGCCCACAATAAGGTGTTCACCGTCAGGCGCCCATGCCAAAGTGAAGGCCTCACCGAGCCCCTTGACTTCATTTACGAGGGCCTTGGTCTTGACATCCCAGAATTTGACCGTACCATCAATGCTGACGCTGCAGAGTTCAAGCTCCTTGACAGGGTTAAATGCCACCTTCTCGATTGAGGCAGTATGGCCTTTGAGCTCAGTTGACTGGCGGACATTGGGTTTGTCAACATTCCCTAACGTTTAATGCCACATTAGCCGATACAGTCGCTAATAAACCAACAGGAAACCCCTCGGCGTGCTCGTTGTTTCTCATGTGTAGGATACCCGGGGAACATAACGATAAATCGTCAACAAACGATCCCATTTTCACGACACTGGAAACGTACAAACCCGAAGAGTCTTATCCGCACATCCTGTCGCGACCCAAGTACCTAGAGGATTCCATGCTATGGAACGTAAGCTATAGACAGGTCAGTCAGCATAAAGACTTGGCATCTGCCCACAGGGGGCGGGTGAGTTTTAGTTTTCCGGTTGCAATAACGTACTTGTGAACGCCTCTGGCCGCATTGGTATCGTTGTAGGTTGTGGGTTTCAAATTCGGAAAGACCGACTTGAACTTCTCCGGCGGAACGGATACCTTGGGTTGTATGCGTGCCATCTTGGCCAATGTCAAGTGTGTGAGAGCCCGGTGAAGTTTACAATTTGGAAGTTCTGCGGTGTGCACGCGACTTGAAGGTATGGGGGTTTACTGCCACTACCAGAGCATCGCCTTTAGAAGGACGTTTGAAAAACCCGAGACGCTGGCGAATTGAATCAATATCCCCTTCTTACGAGGAGTTGGCTGTCTTTCTTGTTCGATGATTCTAATTTCTGAAAGCATCAATCGCATCTGATGCAATCTGCTACGTAAATACATACATACCTAAGGTAATGAATGACCTGGCATAAATCACAAGCTGAAGCGTGGGCGCAAAGGCGGGACAGGGCTGTGCTCTATTCAATTACCAGGTATGGATATTACTTTACCCAGAAGAGTAGATCAGGTACAGCTAGCTGTGTATCCGTTGATCCCCGTCCACCTGCAAGCTGGAGCTGATGGACGGGGGCGTGCGGTGCATGTGCAGCAGCGCAACGTCAACTCCAAGCCCACAAGCAGTCAACCTCGACTCTGCCTATGTCGCTGTGTGCCATGCTGATATCACTACAACACAATTGGAATGTACTAGTGAGCTGAAGTACACCGAATTTCTGCTTCCTACCTCCACGATCATCTGGTTGGCATGCGGCAACGCTGATGTGGCCCCAATTGGCTTTCAGAAGCCATGTACTGGCCCATAGGAACGCCTCGGATCTATGCAACAAGCACCAACCCAGCTCCAGCGCAATCAAACGTTCTCCTCTCCCACGATGGCCTCGACCCGAACGTCAACGCAGATAGCCGTTCCCTCCTGAGTGTAGACTCCGTTCTATCTAAGCCCACCGACGATGGAAGCCAAAGCGACGCCGCCTACGATGCACCTGCTGCTTTGAACCCGCCCCCGACTCCCTTCACCCCTAGAACGCCTGCTGTTAACTCGGTCGAGCACGACGTATTCCATGATGCTACGGCCCATCACTCCCAGGACCCCTCTCTGTCCATCCCATCGGACGAGCCGGTGCTTGCGTTGAGGGTGTCCAGGACTGGTCATCTATTCGCCGTCTTAACCGAAACTACTATAACAATATGGCAGACCAAGGTAGGCACTGGCTCTTGAGAAAACAAAAACAAACCAAAATCTACGCTTCGTCAGACTGACCCGCTCTGCTTCAGCCAACTGTTATTCTTGCTGTCGTTGTTCGGTCCGAGGCCTCTCTGAGGTCCTATGGTACCAATGTGACCATCTTATTGCGCCCCGACTCGGCCATCTTTGTCGTACGCACCAGTTCCGACTTTCTCATCACGTACTCCCTGGCAACTGATACCGAGTCCCGCATCTTGAAACCGCATTTCGCCGACCATACCAATATCGTCAGGCGGCGCCAAAGCCACTTTGGAGGGCCTGGCAACTCCGCCCCTGACCAGATCTTTTTGGGACCCGGCGAAGGAGCAGGCGTTCGTGATATGAGTGTGCGTTTTAGGAGAGTCATCAAAGTGGATGCTGGCATTGAGTGCGCACTGGCTCTCGATGATGAGCTGGTGGTCGCGACGAGAAAACCTGCAGCTGTTCAGTGTATACGTTGGACCCCAGACAAGACAGGAAATCAAACTAGCACCGAGATTCTGAGTCGTATGAATTGGGTCGAGAAGAAGACATCTATCAAGGAGATGACGTATGATCGGCCCATGAATCTCTCGACATGGGTAACCAGTGATGGAATAGCCTATGCCGTGCAACGAATTTCAGCGGCGCAGGCTTCTCAGTCAAAAGACAATGGCGAGGTGGATCCAAAGAAACTGTTCAGGGGCTATTGCTTCCATACGCCACAGGGGGAGGCCGATGGGGCCGTCAGGGCCATAATCAACGCAAGGTTCTCGCTTATTGCCGTCGGGTGTGCCGATGGGAGCATCTGCGTCTATTCGGTAAGAGATTATGCAGGCAACATACCAGCTTCTCACGTCCACAGGAACCCCGTAACGACCAGAACATCAGGTAGCTTAACAGTCTTAAGCTATAGCCCAGACGGATACTGCCTTTTTGCGGGCTACGAAAATGGCTGGGCATGCTGGAGTGTGTTCGGAAAACCCACCAGCCAGAGTTTCGGTGCCAATCCTTCCGTGACATCCGCCAACAATGAAGAGTGGCTGAACGGAGTCAACGACGCCTCATGGATCGGTGGTGCGTGTGAAATGCTTCTGGTCAGCCGACGAAGCGAATCTATATGGCTGCTGGAGATGGCCAGAAGCGCAGTAACCGGCTGCTATAGCCCTCCCAACTTGTTCCGGACTGTTCTGCAGACGTCTTCTAGCGTTATGGTTTACAGGGGCTACGATCTCCCGGATCTGACTAGCATATCTGCGGAGCCGTTTCTATGGCACACGGCTCGAATGCCCGAAAACTATCTGCTAAACCAGTGGCCCATCAAGTGCACAGTGGTCTCATCTGATGGTCGATATGTAGCTGTGGCAGGTCGGCGTGGTCTTGCACACTATAGCATCAACAGCGGCAGGTGGAAAACCTTTTCCAATGAGGCAGCGGAGAACGAGTTCCAGGTGAGGGGCGGTATGTGCTGGTATCAACACATCCTTGTTGCCGCCGTCGAGGCCAGCAATCGGTCGTACGAGCTGCGCCTTTATTCAAGAGAGGCAGCACTGGAAAGCTCCACTGTCATGTTCACGCAGCAGATGCCGGCTCCCATCGTCCTGATTACCCCTTCGGGCGAAGACTCTCTTTTGGTTTACACCTATGACAACCAACTTTATCACTTTGTGTTCGCCCCTGTAGGCGGCGCAGTCCGCCCAATACAAGTCGGCCAGATTGCCTTCCACGGAATCGTCAGGTCTCCGGCCAGAGTCCGTGGTCTCAGTTGGATCTTGCCCGAGAACCAGCTCTTGGACGGGGATCCTTCGCAGGACGTCTCCGTGGCGTCGGTAGTATTTCTAGTCGATGGCAAGCTTGTGCTGCTCCAGCCGTCACTCAACGACGAGGGTCATCTCAAATATGACATGCGTGTGATATCGCAAAGCGTTGAGTACTACATCAGCATGAAAGATCAGGCAGCCGTTCATCTATGGAACCATTCAAGTACACACTTCCCTACGGAGGTAGAAGACGGCGGTCTTCGCAACTCGTTATGGGTGTTCGAAGGCAATGAGCTGAAGGTTTGGCCAGAGGTTCAGGAAGTTTTGCGGGCGGCCACAGATGCGACACGGGAGCTCCCGCCGACGGTGTCGATGCCGATGGATTTCTATCCGCTATCTACCTTGTTCTCGAAGGGTATTGTACTCGGGGTTGAGCCTGATCTGGTGCAAAGGAGAGACGTGAACTTCTCGTACTTCCGCTTCTCCATCCGGGTAAGTCGCGTGACCACCGCCCAATCTGGCAGTATTGCTGACAAATGCAGACGCACCTCTTCCTTCCCGAGATACTGGGCTTCCAACTCGCAGGCAAGAACTTGACAGCAGCTCTCAAGCTGGCACGGGCTTACCAGGATTTGGAATATTTTGCCCACGCGCTCGAGATTCTGCTTCATCATGTGCTCGACGAGGAGGTGGACTCGTCACCCGCGCCCGATGCAGCCGTGTTGCCGCGGGTCCTCTCGTTACTCTCGCATTTCCGACAATATCATGACATTGTGGTCCAATGCACACGCAAGACGGAGGTACGGTCGTGGCGGACGCTGTTCGCGTACCTGCCGCCGCCTCAAGAGTTATTCGAGGAGTCACTGCAGCAAGGGTCGCTCAAGACGGCCGGTGGTTACTTGCTGATTTTACACACTTTTGACGAGCTGGCAACGGCGTCGGAGCAGTCGGTGCGGTTGTTCTCGCGGGCGATCCGGGAAGAGGACTGGGAGCTCTGCAAGGAGCTAGCACGCTTCCTCGCCGCCTTGGACGAAAGCGGAGAGACGCTGCGGGAGGCGATGAATCTGGTGAACATGAGAGTCAAGGGGGACAGCGAGGACGTGGATATCTTGACCAGACTAGAGGTGCCCACACCGCGAATCAACAACGGCAACGGAAGCTCTAGACGGGACTCGGGGTCTGACGTTCAGTCGACGACGAGTGGTGCGAGTGGAAGTAGTCTAGGGACAGCGAGTAATTCGTAATTATGTAACAATACAGAGGAAGTGAAGTGTTTGCCTAACACCCATACCTGAGTAGCATCAATGTGTGAATAGTGTTCAACATACCTAAGTACCTAATGTTTGGGTATATGTGGTTGGCGCATGTCTGATGTGCCCATCTTGATGCGTCTCCTTTTTTTCCGCCTGGTCTAGTCCCAGTGCTCTGGCCTGCAACCCCACCATAAGGCGCGCGCCCGCACACTGATTACCAGGTACTTACATTGCGTCCCTCAGCCCAATTCAACCCCCGTAACCGTATCAACTGTGGTCCGCCCAGGCAGTTCCGTAGTGTACGCTGAATCCAGCCTTTTGCCCATTTCGACCACTCAATCCAATCAATCAATCCAGTCACCACCCCGCCATTTTTCCATCTCTCTATCCCAACTCTTTCGCCTCGCCTTGCCTCGCCTGCCTCTGCGCTTGCCTTGCCGTGTCTCTCCTTGTCTTGTCTTGGGTCGGGTTGGGTCGCCTGGCACACAAATTCTTCGAGACGGTGCCACTTTGGAAGAAGAAGAAGAAGGAAAAAGCCTTACCTACTATTACTTACTGTCTTGCGTGTTACGTGATGGTTGCGCATTGGGATATCTGATACCAAAAACTCTATTCTCACGCCCTCTCCCGCTCCCTCTTCCACCCGCCGCCACAACACTTCTTTCCAGCAACCCATATATATGCTGCTGGCAGTGCTCCACGCTGCCAACGACAACCCCCGAAGTCATTCATGATGGACGAATTTGCCTCCGAGTCCGACAGTGACTACACGAGCTATTGGCGCGACTGGGTATGTTGGCACAACCGCCCCTCCACGGTTATCATTGATAGATAACAACATACATGGATCCAAAATACTGATCATTCTTGCCATAATCCTTCAGTTCATCTCCTCGCGCGGCAACGAATACTTCTGCGAAATTGACGAAGATTATCTCACGGATCGGTTCAACTTGACGGGGCTCAACACCGAGGTCCAATATTATCAATATGCTCTAGACTTAATCACCGACGTCTTCGACCTCGACTGCGACGATGACATGCGAGAGACCATTGAGAAGTCGGCCCGCCACCTGTACGGTCTCATCCATGCACGCTACGTGGTCACGACTAGAGGTCTAGCCAAGATGGTATGGCACCAACAAGTCCCATCCCCATCCCAAGCCCGTATTGCATTGAGCTAATTGTTAATCTGTACACCTCGCTTAGCTCGACAAGTACAAGAAGGCCGACTTCGGTAAATGTCCTCGCGTCTTCTGCCACTCGCACCCCTTATTACCCATGGGCCAGACCGATGTGCCCAACCAGAAGCCCGTCAAGCTATACTGCGTGCGCTGCGAGGATGTGTACAACCCCAAGTCCTCACGCCACGCCGCCATTGACGGCGCCTACTTCGGCACATCGTTCCACAACATCATGTTCCAGGTCTACCCAGCCCTGGTCCCGCCCAAGAGCGCCGAACGCTACATACCTCGCGTCTACGGCTTCCGCGTCCACTCATCGGCCGCCCTGATCCGCTGGCAGAACATCCAACGGACCGACATGCTCCGACGGTTACGGAAGCTCGAGGTCGAGAGCGGGTTCAAGGGAGAGCAGGGCGAGGACGATCTGGACGATGAGGACGAAGAGGAGGACGAGATCGATGTCGAGGGCGACACCAACGTCGTCGGTTAGGATCAAGATCGACAGGGGAGGAAGAGAACCCGTGACGATGCTGGGTCAGCCCTACGAGGAGAGGTGGACGAACATGATCTTCCGTGAGACGCACACGCTCTCTTCGTCGACTGGCCGTGCGTCAGGGGATGGGGGTCCAGAGGCGAGCAAAAATGCTGCCTCCGCCTACGGCTTTGCACATCTCGGCGTTTCCAGAGAAAGGTTGGCTTGTTTCTGCGATGGCGTTTATTTTGAGTGATTCCCCAAGTCTCATTCTATGCTCCGGCGAGCATGTCATAGGAGCTAATGGTATTATGAAACTTTCTAGAATGAAGTTCGTCCGTAGCGAAGGGGGTGCTTGCTTGTGTGACTCTTGAAAGAAGATGCTTGATCTTGCCAGGTTTTGGCAGCAAGAAGAAGCGTAGCGCCGCGATGGGCGTGGACGGACTCGTATCGATCGCTCTATGCTAGGTCTTGTTATGAAACCATGAAATAAAGAAAGTCCTGAATTGTTGTAAAGTTTTTTTTCTCCTTCAAATCCGAAGCTCGTAGACCAAGGGTCACATTAAGTTGGCCGTACCCCTATAACGAATAAGGTGTATACAAATGCCATACAGGTATGTCTAAGCTTGGTTTAAAAGAACCTACTTCAACCACCCAACGAGATGGGATCCGGTGACTATCTATATACATAGCATTGTAGGTACATATACGTATAAGGATCCCTGAGCTGTATGTGTAGGGATGTACTCATATCTCGGGTGCCCATTGTACCATCAACGAGTTCATCATAGCGTCACGAAACGTAACAAAGCGCCACAGTTTGATATTTCCAATATCAAGCACACCTCGTCATATGCAAAAAGCCAGAGGGTAATCGTTGGAATACATCATCCGCCATATTTGCTCTGTTTTGTCCCGAGTGAATAGTGTTATTCCTCTATTCGTGATGACTTCTACAATCATACTATATCGTCCAACATCATGGCACCCATGGCCAAGTCTGCTTCCGTCAACAGGTGGCTGTGCAGAGGAAGAAAGACAATCTTCATCGACAAGCAGTATACCTCAAGAGAAGGTCCAAAGATCCAACTTCTGCGAGCCTGCAAGGCCGCTAAGCCTCCGCACCATTTTTGTTTTTGCGAATCCCACACGGCCAAACCGTGGGAAGGCCCAAGAGCAAAAGCGCCACCCATGTCTGCAGCAAAACAAGAGCCCCCCTGAAACGCCATTACAGACACGTCTCGTATTTCCCAGACTCACCCAATCCAACGCCATACCCAAGAAAGGATCTTAAAAGGCCTGGCCCTGTAACGACCGGTGATCTGCGTCTCTGGACCCACCGAGAGCCGAACTGCTTCCGACACGATCGTTTTGTGTGTCGTATTCGGGCTTTCTGTTGCGTACGCCCATCTCGATGTCGGTGGGCGCATGTCCGAACCCTTCGTCCTCATCCCCTGCTCTAACCCAGTCCTTCTTTTCTGTGGCGTAGCTGTATGACCCAATGCCGGCCCAGAACGCCTTGTCGTGGCTACGAGGGGCCAAGCCCACCCAGCGCCGCGCGCAATAGGGAGATGGTAATAGCGGAATGCGAACCAGGCCGTGATGGTGCCGATTATGAAACCAAAGAGGATATCGAAGCCGTGGTGGCGGAAATCGAACCAGCGGGAGCTAGCAATGAAAATGGCCAGGAAAAAGGGGACACAGGTGATAGCTAGCAGGTAAATAGGCGGTGCCGCGGCCTGGCGCCGCACTGCAAAGACTGCTTTGGTATGAGAGGCAAGATGCTTGGTCGTGGCTGGATCATCCGGGTTGCCAAGTTCTTCGGTGGCATTCGAAGCGGTTAAGCCCATGGCCTCGTCAGCATTCCCGCGGTTGTTTGCGAGGCGGGACGGAAACGATGACATGGCAGTGGCATCATCAGGATAGCCTCCGGACGCCAGGAAGGGTATCGTAACGGAGAACTTGCTGGCCAAGAAGAAGGACAAGTAGATCAGGCCGGCGGCGGACGAGCTCGAGTGTCCCGAGGGATAGCTCCGGAAGCCATCCTCGAGAAGTTTCGTGTCGGGGTTCTTGCAGATGTTGGCCGACACGAGCTGTCCGTTGCTCGACATGTTGGCTATGCCACCTACAATGTACTGTTGAAGGTTCGCAATGTCTGGTTGACACCGGCTTAGGAGATCTGGCCTAGGTTTCCCAAACAGGTTTTTCATCCCGCTGGTAATGAACCAGGCGCCGGTAAGCGACAGTGCCAGGCCGAGCCATCCCGTATGAAGTTCCCACAACTTGCGCTTCCAGATGAGCGATTTGGGTGTCCCTTTAGGGACGGTATTGCCGGGAACAAAGACCAAGGCCACGAAAAGAATAATAACAATGGGAATAACAGCATTGCAGATTAGAAGGAGCTTCGAGTCGACAGTTTCCTTCACCGTAAAAGGAAATCTATATCTGCAGTCAGCACTCTGGCGCATACCTAAGTTAGATGGACCCGGCCGATAGTGGCTCAAGCAAGATACATAGTGTAGCGAGTAAAGGGTGGGAGAGGGAGAGGGACTCGGGCTTACGATATGTTGGGGTCCTCCAAGCTGAAGGGCCTCCTATTCGGCGTGATGTTGCCCAAGTAGAAGCCAACAGCGTCTGCCGCGATCAAGACAATCCAGTCTGTTGCATAAGAGGCTATCAGGACCCACGAGGCGTTGTGCTTTTTGCGACCAGCACTATTGCCCCGGACAGGAGGAGCGCCGCTCAGATCGGACATCTTGCGGTAGGCTTGATAGGTGGGAAATGTCAAGAAAGACTGTGGTCTGGTAGTTTTGGGTGGCGTTTGAGGGTAAGAGTAGTCCTCTTGCATTCTCTATTGTTCTGGAAATCACGGTCTAGATCTTTGGCCACCTAACAGCGCCCAAAGAATACGAACCAGCCGAGAAAAAACAGCAAGCACCCTAGTAGAATCAGATGAAGTGAAAGCGCCTGTCGACAAAGGAACGACAGTCCGACGTAAGGCAGGGGGAGCCGACAGGTGCAATTGTAGTTGGAGGAACTAGCCAGTTACCGGATGATCACTCGGATTCGGTTCTTAGCGTCTCCGTGCAAAGAAATCAAAGCCGAGAGAGAAAGATTGAGCAGAGCAGTCGCAAGCAGTTAAGTCAAGGTTCAAATGGGATTGATTGTTGATCTCACAATGCCATTCGCCAGTCAAAACAGACGCCTAAACGGAGCCCGAGTAGTCCGCCCTTTGCTGGTGTTACTGCCCGGGGGTTGGTTGCCTTGGCGGTGCTTGGCGATATAGCCCTGTTGCGCAATCCTTCTGGGCAGTGCAAAGCTGGGGGACTTGTGAACAGAAGTCAAAAAAAGATGGATGATGTCGCGACTGACAAGGAAGCTTTGCAATCAAATAAAACTTAAGGTTTGCTCATGACAAGTGTGGAAAGGGAGGGCGGCAATTGGGCAACAGGAGGGTATCGATCGCTAAGACGCTGAGACAGAAACAGTTAAGGGTCTGGTGCCACCGTGGATCAGCCCCTAATAAAGCACTTGGCATACGTCCAAGGATACGCTACAAGCGCCGTCCAGGCTCAGCCACTACGGCGGTTACGTGTACAGCAGGTCAGTAACACCGCAAAATCAATAGTACAAAATCGAACACCTAATAGAATGCGCATGTAAGAAGCAGGAATGTACTACCACATCTGCACATGGTGAGAAATAACAAAATGATCTGCATCTGCATCGGGTATGTCAAGGCAATCTGGCAGCCAAGGCAAATGGATGCGCGCTTTGCTGTCGGTCTGTGTCTGAGCTGTCAATCCTCTCATTAAAGGGATCTTCCGACTTGCCGATATGCCGGGGCATTGTCTGAACTACGGAGTAAACCATCCGAACTCCGGGACGCCCTCCGCAAGAGAACTTGGATGCAATGACATTCCCCTTGGGCCTCAGTGAGAATATAAGTAGGTTACAGCATGGCCGTGTATCTGAGCCGAGACCTTTCCAGGCAACCAGGGTCTTTCCCGTCTTTGCTTGGATGTGCCACCGGTAAGGGCGGAGCATTGTTCATGCCCCCAAAGGACCTAAAGGAATAAGCCGTGAGTGAGACCTAAGGAAAAGTGAATCGCCCAAGCAGGAAGAAGGCAGGCATTTCAACAGAGTGAAAGAAAGGAGGTAGACAACTAGCTTGTGCACGCACTCACCGCCCTGATTTATATAGCTGGCTGGGGGCCGGAGAAGCAAAGGAGCTGAGCTGCATCCCCCCGATTAGGCTGACTTCGGTGTTTAAGCTGCGCGGATAGACGGCCATTCGCCGATTGCTTGGCGTGGCCCAGCTGCAGAACAGAGGGTGCTGCTTTCTCGGGGTGTTTCAGACTGGCATTCGTAGATCCTTATTAATAGCCACCACAGTGGCCTGACAGCCTGAGGAACCCAGCTGCTCGCTCAGACTTGCTTACTAGAAGCTAGATAGACGTTAGACGAAATTTTCAATATGGCAGACGACGCCGGCACAGGCAGGCAGGATGTCCTTGGCAGGGGCTGAGTGAGATGGCGGATTACTGTACTGTACCCTTTCCCCAGACGATCGATGATCTAGCCAGAGCCGAGAGCCTGCCTTAATTGCTCCGCGATCGCTGCACCGTTTCTGCGGTTGTCGTCTCAGGTGGCATCTCTTCAAAATGCTCGCCCGGGGTATCAGGCAAACTAAACAACTACCGAAGGGGTCCGTCCTCGAGGGGGATCGCCCCCCCCCCCCCGGCCAGATGTTAGTCGATCTGGAGGAGTGCGGGTCTCTGAATTTCTCCGGCAAGCTCAGTCATTTTTATCAGATATCATGAATAGGAGTGCAGCTAGCAAGCAGGCTCAGCTCATCCCATTCCGCTCGAGAAACGATTTTAGCGGACCATAGCGGCCCGGGACCGTCACTAATGTAGCTCAGCAGCGACCGTCGTTTCGGGGTAGGGATCCGATCTTCAGCGGAACGGAGATTTTCGTTCTTGATATCAGGCTATGCAGGTACCCGATGGACTATTTCCCCTTTCCCGGGCCATTATACTACCTAGATAGTAGTTAAGAGGAAAGTGTCTTCACCAGTCTTTCTGCAATCCGGATGTGTTGTTCGTAACTGCAAGCCAACATTAGAGCATCGATAGATACGAGGATTAGGCTTGGCAGCGTAAAAGTAACTGCTCACATACTCACAATGAACCCTTGCATCGATGAGTTGTTCCATCGGAATAAGAAGGGGAGCTTTCACACGTTCTGCGTTCTTTGCTGCAATTTAGTAGCATTGGGAGGGAGAAGAATAAGAGAGCAAACTCGTGTGCTGGCAATTCTTCCACGCATCATAGCATAGATTCGGCCGACTTGGGCTCTACGGTTCACCAATAATAATCCCACGATGCTCGGATCCGTGATCCATTCAGCTAATAATTAGCTGCCGCGCTGGACTTGCTTCTTCCAGCATCTGCAGTAGTACACCCACCATCTTTCTCCTTTGGGTAATCATCTCGAGCACTGCATGGGTTGGTAGCGGTCCATCGTTTCGGAACATCGCGCACGCTCGTTCTCTCGTGACCAGATTTGCTTTTCCCAGCTACAATGGGAAGCAAAAAGTCATCGGATGCCAAGGCCGCCTATATGAGATAGGCATCATGGGTCATACACACCGTCATGGTCTCTATCCCGGTCTGCTGCGTTTTCGTGGTGGCGGACGGGGGTTGTTGTTGTTGTGAAGATCTGCGGCTGAGAAAGTAGTATCTTGGGACTAGATCCTCTCGCGATACTCGTCAGACCACGAAGGGGGCAATATTACCCTGCTCCTGTTACAGCTTACTATCATATTTCACTCTGAGTGCTATATGGGTGGTCGATTGCTGGATACATAATGGGCGGCACGTCGCCCAACTGCATCCCGAATACCTTACTCTTCCCATCCGCATCCGCCCCTGCTCGTGGCACTACATTCGTTTACCTACCCTCATATTAGGTTATCCATCACTTTCGTTAAGATTTCCATTCCCAAGATGCGGGCTTCTTCTATCCTGTCTTACGCCCTCGCAAGCAGCGTCGTTGCTGCCTCTGCCTCATCTCGTCTCCAGCTCAAGCGGGAGGTTTCCCCTGATATGACGTGCGGAAACACTGAAGCCGGGACGAAGGGCTACACGTGCCCTGACAACCTGTGCTGTTCGTCACAGTCAGTCAAACACTATCAAAACTTCGAGCACAAAAAGGGTATACGCTGACCTATGACTTAAAGCGGATATTGCGGTACCGGGAACGACTACTGTGGTGCCGATGTGGGCTGCCAACCAAAATTCGGTGCCGCCTGCACGGCCGGCACTGGTGGTGGCGACTCGGGATCGGGCTCCGGACTCTGTGGCCCTAAGAACGGCAATGCCGTCTGTGGCTCTACGGAGTGCTGCTCGGCAGAGGGGTGAGTGTGCTTGCTAGTTGTACCAGCTGTTTCGAGCTATGACCTGCTAACAACCGTCAGCTACTGTGGTACTACCCCTGAGCACTGCAAGGCACCCGACTGCCTGTTCGAGTTCGGACCAGCTTGTGATGCGAACAAGGTGCCCTCCGGCACGAGCACGACAACCGTGCCGAGATCAAAGCTTGGCAGCGTCGCCTATGGAGGTGCCGGTATCTACTCCTGCGCGAAGACGGGTATGTTCAGACTCTCCTTACCTTGCTGCCCCCCAATGAGCGTGTGCGCCAGCTTGTACTCGGATCGCCGGTTTGCTGACAAAAAGGGTCTCCCTCCTAAACAGGCACCGTGGCTCTGACCTATGACGACGGCCCCAGCGGCTACACCAACGACCTGCTCGACCTGCTCGCCAGTACAACGCCAAGGCGACCTTCTTCATGACGGGCGTCAACAACAACAAGGGCCAGATCGACGACCCGGCGACGCCCTTCCCCGCCGTCATCCGGCGCCAGCACGCCGACGGCCACCAGATCGCGTCCCACACGTGGTCGCACGCGGACCTGTCGGCCGTCACGCCGGCGCAGCGCCGCGACGAGATGGTCAAGCTCGAGATGGCGGTCCGCAACATCCTCGGCTTCGTGCCGACCTACATGCGGCCGCCCTACTCGTCCTGCACGGCCGAGAGCGGCTGCGAGCAGGACATGGCCGCGCTCGGCTACCACGTCGTCTACTTCGACCTCGACACGCAGGACTACCTGCACACGGCGGCCGACCAGATCCAGACGTCCAAGGACATCGTGACCCAGTTCTTCGAGGGTAAGCAGAGCGCCGCCTTCGACGCCCTGTCCATCGGCCACGACATCCACTTCCAGACCGTCTATAACCTGACCGAGTTCATGCTCCAGACCGTCTCGAAGCAGGGGTACAAGTTCGTCACCGTCGGCGAGTGCCTCAATGACCCCGTCGAGAACTGGTACCGGTACGACAGTTCCGCCCCGGCCCCAGCCCCAGCCCCGGCCTCGTCATCTGTCAAGGTGCCTGTCGCCTCGACCACCAGCTCGGTTTCCGTGAAGGCCAGCAGCACGACCCTTAGCAGCGCCACGCGGCCGTTTACCATTATTACTCCCACGACATCAGCAGGAGTCCCGCCGCCTCCGCCTCCTGGACCTTCCGGCGGGCCTGCACCGCCTAAGCCCAGCATGCCCGCTCCCGGCCTGGCCACGCCGCCCAAGCCCAAGACGCCGCAGGGTAATTTGCCCTACTCTCATCCTTCATGTGCGTCCACGGCTAACAAAGGTGACCAGAAATGATCCAGGAATGGATTGACGAGCTCAAGTCGAGGTTCCCAGGTATGAAGGATAAGCTGGGCGACCTTAGCAACTACTGGCGCGGCCACTAGTGTAACAGCAGCATGAGGGATGAATGGGAGACATGGAAGAAACTTTCATGCGTGCTCCGCCAAGCGTACGTGTGCGAGATTCCTGAAGATCTGAACCTTTCCTATACGAACCTATTTAATAAGACTGTATTACTATGATGTCTTGACGGCAATGCACGAGAAAACCTGTGTATACATATATATTATTTCAATGGAGGGATATTAAATACACTATAGTCGGCGCTAGAGTTCCTGTATATTGAGTCCATTCGTATAAGCCCACACCTGTGGTGATGTATAGGAATGATGCATATTATATACGTAGCGTCGTGATTAGCCGTGTTACAGTGTCAAAGTCGACGTCTATAGAGACCTTCGTAGCATTTAGCTCCGAGCTAGACCAATCCCACATTGACACACGAAAACCAAGACGACCACTAAAAAAAAGTCTCCAAGCCGTGGACCTTGACCGGCAAAATGAACAAAAGATGATGTCCTGGGGAGACTCGAACTCTCGACCTTTGGATATCTGAACTTTTAATTCAGTCATATTGAAATATGAGACCAACGCTCTAACCAACTGAGCCACCAAGACTTAGTTCGCTTCTTGTTGTGAACATATCGCATATTAGACTATAGATTATCAATGCTCGTCTCTCCCTATTTTGTTTTCACATAGTATTGTCGTACTGTTCCCATTATACATAAGCAGACCCGGTAGGACTCATTGTTCGTGGGTAACTATAAAACACGATGATATATTAAACTGCGAGGAGCCGTCGTAATGTCTAAGATGATACCACGGGAGTGAAAGTTACCGATGGAGTAAACTTATGCGAAATCAATCCCCAAGAAGTCGTCGCCATACCAACTATACCTCGAACCGCGCAAGCTCCGCCTCAGTCCACTCCCACAGGCGTCGCGCCAAGTCGTCATCTTTGGCAAACGCGCTCTGCGTACCCCCCTTGCCGATGCTAGTATAGTATTCGCCGCTCACAACATCCTTGGAGACGGACGCCCAAAGTTGATTCTTAACCCCGCGGTCCGGCGTCTGAAAAGGTGGCACATAGGTAAGGAAAGCCATGATCTTGGCCTGCACGGCCGGGCTCATCCACGAATCCGCCATCGAGTGCCCCAGGTTGGTCGACACAAACCCGGGGTGCACGGCCGCGACCGTGATCTGCGGGAACCGCCTCGCCAGCTCGCGAGCAAAGAGCGCGTTGGCGAGCTTGCTGACGCCGTACCGCCTCGCGGTGGAGACGTTCATGGTCTCGCTCTTGAGCAGGCCCAGGTCGATGCCCCCCTTCGCAATGGCGAACTTGTGGCCCTCCGAGCACATGACGACGACGCGAACGTCCGGCTTCTCCCCCAACGCGGCCGTCTGCAGGAGCAAGGGGAGCAGCAGCTTCGCGAGCAGCGCGTGGCCCATGTGGTTCGTGCCGAACTGCATCTCGTAGCCGTCGGGGGTCAGGCCGGGCGGGTTGCACATGACCCCCGCGTTCAGCATGAGGATGTCCAGGCGCGGCGACTCGGCGCGCAGGCGCTGCGCCGCCTTCTGGACCGTGGCTAGAGAGGCGAGTTCGAGCTCCAGGAACTCGATCGGGGTCGCGCCGCCCATGTCTGGACCCAGCTCCTTCTGGATATCTGCGATGGCGGCCTTGGCTTTCTCAGCGTTGCGGGCGGCGAGCCAGATTTTGGCTGGGCCATGCCGCGCATAATGTTTGACGCAGGCTTTTCCTAGACCTACGTTGGCGCCGGTGACGCAGATGACCTTTCCCTTGAGATCGGGGAGATCTCTTTCTGGGTCAAAGTTTGTACTGGGCATCTTGTGGTTTTAAGACTCCCTCCTTATGATGGATCAGCGCACCATCAGTCGACATCTGCTGCTGCACACTATGGTAAACAAATCTGTGGTGTCTTCTAGAGAAGATGACTGACAAACTGATGTCCTGTTGGTTGTTGGGTGGCACGGTGAGGTGGTACTTTGCCAAGACCCTACAGGTCATGTCATTTATGAGAAGAGAAATTGCGTATGGTTATCATCAACTCCTTGCTTCCTGTACCAACAATTTAAATACTTAGGCACCCCCTCCGGCAGCTCATGTCGGTTATGGATGTAATGAAGCATTTTCCACCGACCTACCAGCCAGGAGTCAGCGAGTAACACACAGGGAAGAGCAAGCCTAAATTTAGGTAAAGCCAATGGGCTAAAAGCTGGGGATCCGGGGTCCTGGTGGACCCGTTCGTAGCCCGGGAACTTCAGCAGCCGACAACGACAATGATACCTTCAATTCAAAGTAATGAGAGCTTGACTGGGCTTCGCGTACGTGATTGTCGCCGTCCTGTGTGAAAATAGTAGCTTTGGCTTTGGTAGGCGATATTTCTGGCATACATATGTCCGCTTTGATGAGAATCCGTTACATATGACGGGTTCTGATAAGATAAGAATGGTGCCTGGGTCATAGCTTACTTGCGCAACCCGAGACGTCACAATCGGTTGTCTGTCCGTTATCGATCCTTCAAGTGGAAGTGCACAAACCGAACGCATCATCTGCACGTCTTGGGATTTCTACCAAATACCGCCATCATAATGTACAGCCCTACGCCGCCTCCCCCAATACCGCCGCCGAAGCCCAGCAGCCATGATACCAGCCGCTTGGGCACGCCCGCAACAACTCAGTCCCCGCGCCCACCGCCGATACCAGACAGCGGGATGGATGGCAAAGGGAGGGCTATGGTGACCGACTCCGCCGGTCTGATCCCCGCCGCCCGCCAGATTCAGCCTCCAGAGGAGATCCCAGACCCGGGCGAGCAATGGCTGCCCAAGGTCCTGCAAGACAAATCGTAAGTCCTATCCTGACACCGCTGTTGGTGATGACTTCCTATTGCCGCTGTGTTGTACATGATCATAATACTGAGTACATCTGACTTTGCGCCACCACTGCAGTAAACAAGACCTGGCCGACATCCTCTCCGACCCGAACCTCCTGAACGCCCTCACGCACGCGCCCGAAGCGGGGCACCCGTCCCTCCTCGCCTCGCACGCCGGCCTGCAGTCCGCCCTGACGGAGAACATGACGCTCGCGGCGCACCTCGTCGACCTCGAGGCGCGCGTCTCGCAGCAGCGCACGCAGGCGCAGGCGCAGCTGCTGTCGACGCACGCGCTGGAGCGGCAGTGGCGCCAGAAGCAGGCCGAGATGGACGCGGCGCTGGCCTCGTTCGCGCCCGCCGCCCTGTACGGCCGCCTGACCCAGGCGCTGGCCGAGCAGGAGCAGATCTGCGACGCGCTCGAGGAGAGCTTCCTGGACGGCGGCTGCGGGGCCCCGCCGCCTTCGTCGCTGGCGCTGTCGTCGTCGTACGACGACGACGCTGCGGGCGGCCTGGCGACGGAGCGCGAGGTGCTGGACTGGGTGCGCCGGTACCGTGAGGCCAGGAAACTGTACTACCTGCGGCAGGAGCGCAAGGAGAGGTGGAACGAGCGCCGTGTTGGTGGATGGAGGTGATGATGCCTCCTCTTCCATCGGCCACTCTACGGGGGAGACATGGCTACGTTGATGCTACTTCCTGTTGCGCTACGGATATGATTGGCTTACGGGACTTGCGGCACAGTCCGCGGAAAGGGCTGAAGGCGGAGCGCCAGCAGCGCCCGCGTCTAGACCCCCATAGTCTCTTCGGGCGTGAGATGATGAGTGAGCTTCATTGGATGATATCATATGAAAACACAAGCGATCCCAATAAATCATGAGCTGGTCGGAGTCGCCTGTACGACGATAAGATGCGCCGTCACAAGGTCGGTTTCACTCTGACGCACATGGGTAGCTATATCAGACCACGTCGGGGCCAGCCCGGTGCATGATGCAGTAAAAGTCGATTAGTAACCAGAGATGACTGCCCACACATACCACATCTTTTCCGCGCCAGCGACGGACCACGACCATCTTCTATTCACTATCTCACGCGTGTACATACATACCGCGGCGTCATGGTGTTGCGATATGCTGTACATCAGCGCCAAACCCTGCTGCGTTTTGTAGTCGGTCCGATACCAGCGCGGTGCGTGTATGTACGTGCGTACGCTCGGTTCCGAACACTGTGGCCCCTCCCACCATCATCGTTCAAACGCTTTCGTTCTTTTGCATCACAGAGAGAGCTGCCACCCCCAAAGGCAGAATCCGTCCAGATGCACCGGGAGCTACGTGTGCGCTTCCGGGCGGACCCTGATGAAGAGTGCTTGCAGGCTGCAGATGGCCATTGCCTGGTTCCTGCTGCGCGAAGGTCGCATACAATGACTATCACCTCTCTCATATAGCCAGGTATCCGGTGCCGCCTCGGCAGCAGGCCGATGCTTCCGCGCATATAATGACCAAAGTCAGCGTTACATTCCCAAAGTACCTACCTACGTACTTGAAAGATTGTGTGCCACATCTTGTTGAGCTTCATGCGTTTTATTGATATCACACCGGTCGATGACAAACCACGGTGGTATGCAGGCTATTACTACAGATTAAATATCACAAGAAACTAATCTTGACGCTTTTATTCTTTTCTACCGTGGGTCTTCATCTTCAAACCGTCTACCCACCGACTCGCCTGAAAAGGACACTGGAGTAGCAATCGCAGAGCCAAGTCGGCCGTTGTAGTGTAGGGTGGGCGTGCTGTAACGCAACTATATGCCTGCACCACCCGACCACCAAAGCTGGTGCCTTCAGCACACCCTATGCCTTACATTTTGTATCTCATCCATCGTTCCTTCTCATGTATCCAACCATCGGCTTGCTCATAACAAACTGAAGGGGCTCTTCTTCATCTCCGGACTCCTTGGGCTCATAGGCAGCATGAACAGCTCGTCCTCGGTTTCCTGAGCCTTAGTGCCGGGCTTGTCTCCACTGACGATGGCGTTCAAAGAGCCAACCGGGCCCGGCGTCCCCATTTTTGCCACCCCGGCGGCAAAGGCCGTTTGCGACGGAATCGCAATGTCCGAAGTGTCGGGAGACAGTGAATATAAATGATGTTGTTGATGACCTAATGGGAACTGTGAGCAAATAAATCTCTCCTCGCTGGAGGGGAAAAGGGGGAGGGGAAATAAACAAAACCGCTACTGTGTCTGGTCTTGGGAGACTTACCAGGGGATGAGGCGGTAAAATCGGACGTATTTATGACCAATTTGAGGCCCCGCAGCTTTTCACCGAGTCGGCCTGCTACCGGGAATCTTGGGCTTTGTGGAGTAGGCGGAATATGCCTCGTGTCAGGAGCTTGTCCAGCGCCGTCAGGGTTCGGTAGCCCAAAATGCTCGGCAATCCAGTCCCTTTCCTGCACCACCATGACCAAGGCTATGCCTTCGCTGTTGTCCTCCATTTCGCGGCGAATTTCATCCTGTAACTGGGACATACGCTTTTTGGCCCTAGATTTGATGCAAGGTCAGTGCCTATATTCTTCATTTCAGGGATAACGCTGCCGCCTGTCTTTTGTCAGACATTGCCGCCGGTCTCGAAACTACCCGGTGCACTCGAGACCCATGACGCATATCTGATTGTGCTTTGGGACCTTACGAACCAGATTGTATGCAGGACACCCCTTTTCCCTACATCTTTTCTCGTGTCCACACCGAGCGCCGGGGTATATATCGCAGGCATCGGTTTCGTGGTTAGTACACGGCCACTTCGGGAGTGCGAAATCCGTATCACAGGCGGCACAGCGATGTCGGAAGGTATTAAAAAGTATACTCGTTGTGTTTCGCTGCCCTCTTTTTCGCTTTGGGCGGGAATCTTGGTTGTTTTACCTTCCCACGACACCTCCCAGCCCTCCTGTTCGCCACGTACGGGAGCGCCCGGCTTGCCTGAATCACCTGCTGCCGGATTCCATTCGACCAGTAGTATTTTTGTTCCCTCGTTGCCGCTCCCCGTTTCGAACTCGAAGCGGGCTAGGGCATCCTGCGACGACGGCGTGGCTGGAGAGTCTATAGGACCCGCATCCGCCGCGGGGATGTCGGGTTCGGGGACGTCGTTCGCTGGAGCCGCCATTCGCGCTGGCCAGACAGTAGTCTTCTGAGAGACAGGAGTGATTACGATAAGCCAGCCTCTCAAGGTAACTCTGTGAAGACCCGACCACTTTAGCCGCAAAGCCCGGGTCGATGTAACTCCAGGCGACACAATAATGAACAAGCACTGGCTAAGCGGAGTGAGAAAGCAACACAACCACTCACTGCGCCTGGCAGTGCGTGGGATTGATCAGCTGCGACGTGGGACGGACGCCTATACGCTCTGTTTGGAGATAAGAGCTATATCGGATGCCGTTGGTGCGCGCCTGCAGGGCAGCAAGCACAGGTAGCTAGCTAAGCCAGCTGTCTCGGAGTGAAGCGTCGGCAAACAAATCCCACCTGTTTGATCGAACGGGCCCGATGAGGTCTTTGGCAACACGATTCGTGAGGCGGAGATGGTCACAGGAGATTACAGAAAGGAGGGGGGAGAGGGAGCAAGTAGGCTCAAGTGATGAGAGACGAATGCAGACTAGATGGCCTACGAGGCTAGGAAGCTATGATGGCTGGCGGCATTATTTGATTCTGTAAGGAAAGGATACTGCCGGATGTCGTTGTATATCAGTGTTTCTTCGGAAGAACCGCCCACGCAGCAGCGATTTGCGGCGGGGGTGGATGAGCAGCGAGAAAGTCCATTTATTTGACTTGTCATGGGTATGATTTTCCTGGCCCAAAAAGGAACCCTTGACATCTTGGCGGGCGATGATTACGGTACGGCCAAGGAACAAGTTCAAGATGAGTAATAGAGTCGCCTCCCGGCCGAGGGTGATTGCGGTGTGCGGCGTGGTTGCCCAAGATTGTCATGTAACTCGAAGGTACCGCCTTACCGTCAGACAACAGCTTCCCATCCGTAGTCGAATGAGCGTCGGCGACGAGGCCAGGGCCCTGAGAGAGCTTCCTTGCTATTAATAGAATGCCTAAGAACCAGAACGTCCACACGCAATGGCGGCATTACAAACTTGTGGGCCGTTGGCAGATTTGGCAGAGAGAGAGAGAGAGGCGAGCGCGCTGGGTGGAGTCCCCACGCGAGAATGAGGGATCTTGATCCTGTACGGATTGGGAAGGATGACTGGCGTCGATCTCCAACCAAACTGTCGGCGACAGCGTCCAGCTTGCCAGATAGATGACCTTCCCCTCCCTTCTTCCCCTGTCACACGTTAACGCACACGCACACGCACATTCACACACCGTTGAGTAATATTTGGAGCTTTTCTTTACATATGTTGAAGTCAGCAGAGTTGATCAACGTAGAGAGCTGTGTTGGCGACAAAGGAAAATAAACCAAGTATCTCGCACGAGGTTGATGAGCCGCGCTCGGTTCGTGGTTGTTGGTCGGATGGAACTAATGTCGGAAGAGTTAGGTATTTTTAGTTATGGCTGCTGTCTAAGTATGCTTAGCTAATAAGCTAACACCCGTTTCTGCTGCTGTTCCTGTCCTCTACCTGCAAGGATCGACTGGGCATACTGAATAGATATGTACAGCTCGACTTTGATTGATGCACAGGAGCGGGCCGATACGGCGCGCGCGCATCGTAGAATGGACGTTATTGGGTTACGGAATGCTATTCGAGTTCTAGATGTTTGCCCTGTGTTGTGTGCGTAACGCTGATGAACTGGAGACGCAACAACAGTTCGTACTAGGGCACAGCAGTCGCCCCAGATAGATAATCATTTCTTTATACGGGCAGACGGACTACAGTACGTACCCCTGAAACTGCATACGACTCAGGCTCGCTTTCCTTATGCACTTTGGGGCTCATAGGTGGGCCACCTGTCTGCCACCAAAACTTCACCAAAAAGCTCCCGATCCGACCGGCCTAACCCACTTTTCCACCACCTAGGTCGACAGGCAGTCCCCTAAACGACAGATTTGGTAGGGAAATACACACAACATTGTCGAAATGTAGGCTTCAACCCCCTGCTAGCGGTACCGGAACCCCCTGTCAAGGCCCCTGAAAGTGCATCTTTTCAAAAGTCGTATGCAGTATGCACGATATGCACTTTCCCACCAAAAAGTGAGTCGGGCTCGAAAAAATATGCACTTACACACACATATGTACTTTCCCCCGTATGCAGTTTCAGGGGTAGATACTGTATCGGCCGTCGCCATGTTTGAAACATGGCACATTACGGAGTAGATCTCGTTGGCAAGGAGATTTGAGTACGTCATGGAGTAGCAATCCCTACTTCGGCATTCGGATTGCATCGCATTGTTGCAGTCTAATTACTCCATACAAGTCTTTCAGGAGTTGTCGCAACGAGCCGAGCCAGCCGAAAGCGCAAATGCCGAGCCTAACTGGCGAGTTAGGAAGAAGTTGGGACACGGGACGACACACGAGTTGCCCGCTGTTCTTTCCGGTTACCGAGTAGGGCAACAACCGATTCAACAGGGTTCAATACCGACGGTGAGAGGGGAGGTCGAGGCTCGCCTAAAGAACAACGCATGCTTTAAAAAGGTGTGTGTATGTAGGGCTTGACGCAACGCGCGACAGCTACGGAGACCGGGCAAAGAGCTGGAAAGCTGGCTTGTAGTCAAGATTGAGCGAATCTTGTTCATCTATACGTGGACGGCGCCCTACAGCTGTACATATCGAAATCAAATAGAGCATGTACATATGTACCACCAGCCATGCAGGAAGGCCAATGGCATACCTACAGTAACAGCCAGTTCCCCAGATTTGGAACTGCCCAGCATCTTACGGAAGGTCGAGAGGGGGAGAAGAAGTTCTAGTGGCTAGTAGTGTGACCCCCACACAGGTACAAAAGAACCCAGGTAGGAAGGAAGGCTGGAAGGTAAGGGGCAGGAGGCGGTTCCGGTCCGAAGCCTTAACCCAGGATGGGTTTCCGTGCCGGATGGCTTCTTCACACGGCGTGACTGGGACGTGCCCATCCCTGGGCAGAACATTCTGGGCTGGCAGCTGGGTCACAGAACAGGAAGGAATATGGTTGTCCTGAAAGAATGACATCAACCCCAAGGAAAAGCCTCGAGTATGTGTTGAGATCAGGAGGTAGAATGGCTCGAGATGATATGATATGCAAAACAAACCCTCTTGGAATGCTGGATGCGATATGCCGATCCCTTCCAACTCGGAGCTGAGTTGTTGGCCAAACGCATTGCTGTCTTATAACACGTCCTCTATACATGACGCGATGCGAAAAGGAACCAAATTCCATATTTGGCAGCACCTTAATATTCACCCATTCCACTACCTTGACGACGGGCAGACAAAGAAACAAACGCAATCGGCACAGATGGGGGATCTGCTGGTGCTACTTACTACCGTATATACAGTTTGCAGATAGGCACCGCTTCCGACGAACGGGGATCGATCCATCTTCAGTACTTGTCGGTCGTATTTCGTGCTCTGTCTCTGTGTGTGATGATAAGGAGAGGGCGATGACAGGGTTGTATAAGAGCGCCAATGAGATAAGCCGGAGTCAGTCTTAGCAATTTGCGAGAACGACCGGAGAAGGCCCGGTAAGAAATCGGTGGGACCCCTCTGTCCATCTCAGTTGCGTCGCGGGGACTCCATCTCTTCTAGTCGCACGCACTGTCTGCCAAGAAGCAGAGGAGCCCTCTTCCCGCTTTCCCGGAGGCGAGTGACGAAGGGTGAGTAGGCAATCGGTCCGCGATTTGTTCTAAGAGGGTACGTGTTCACGATAGTTTCGTGGAAACGCGTGAAATTATGCCGAGCGGCGAGCTCAAACTTTCACATCGGCCAGATTATGTACAAGCAAGCAGCCAGGTCGGCTCAACCCAAGGTCGCGATCTGCATGGCCTTTTTTACCTGACCTGACATACTACGTACGCCCGTGGAGAGAGATTGACAACACCTCGCACATTAGCTGCGGCTCCTATCGCAGTGTCGCCATCGCCTCGTAAGCTTTCCGACAAGCTTCGCATCCTCTAGGACGGGCTCCGGGTTATACCAGCAACTAACTGCTGAGACAGTGGGCAGGCTAGCCGCGAAAGAAGTGCCGAGTCGCAATGCAGATCGTTTGGTAATAGCATCCAACATGTAGGTAGTCATCTGTATGTACTCAAGGACCCATAGGCTCACCCTCGTGACCTGAATGCTGCCATTGTGCGTCTGTGGGAACGTTTCTTTTGCGAGGATCCAATCTTGCGGTGGCCGAGAAGAGCAACGTTCAAGGTGCTTGTCGTGTGTGATGCTTGTTTTGACACGGCACCGATCAGCCCTCAAAACCCAAGTGGCCTTGCAGGGCATGAGCTTAAAGGAGTCATTTTGGGCCAGGAAGCCATGGCGTGGTTTGGACCAAAAATGCTCCCGCCCAACCCAATCCAACTCAGCCGAGTCAGACTGCCGGCTAAATGCAGACGCGAGCTCTAGACCAGATAGGCCACAGAAGCAAGCAGGCACACACATGGCCTCAGCAGGGCCAGGTCGAGAACGGGGCGGCTCTTCGACTGCTGGCAGCCCTAGACTGCAATTTGTTGAACTTTTGGTTTTCAAGATAACTCCCATTCAGGTGTGACCAGGCACCAGACGGACGTGTACAGCCCAGCCTTGTCTATCTCTTGTGTATCTATCTGTGTGTCATACGGAGAGGTGGAGCGCCGGCATGGCTGATAATCGTCTTTGATAAGGGTTCTTCTGAGGCTTCTACGGGCCGACTCGCATGGGTTTGACGACGACAAGTGACTTAAGGCTCCGCCGGGGGACAGTAGATAGGTGCTACTCAGTACGATAGATAATCTGTGCTTTGGCGCCAAATTGTACGTACCAACGTCATGCTGGGAACCGACTGACTGATTCACGCAAGGCTAAAAGGTAGCACGCCGCTGATAGAAGGCATGTACTGGATTGTGTGCTTGTAGAAAGGGCCTGAAGGGCTTTCCAGGCGGGAAGATCACTCGCTCGGGCGTGCTGTTGCACTCCACTATTTGGCCGGCCAAACGCCGCAAGTAGTGCTCCGTGGACCCAGACATGACCACCGTCGGCCACTGGAGGTGGTAGCTGGTTACGTTTCTTCTACTTGCCCACGAGAATAGCCCCGAGACGGTAAAGAAGAAAGAGAAGGAAGAAAGAAAAAAGTGCCTTGGTGGATTTCTGCCGTGGGACCTGCTGTACGGTACACCATTCGCAAGTTTGAACACAACAACAACAACAGAGCCGGCACCGGCATGGTCGACGAAGAGGTGTACACCTTGATGACTGTAGATCCAACTACATGTATGTACCCAACCTGGGGCCTGTGTAAGCCAGCCGGACGCAAGCCCCTCGGCGACAACTTACAGGTGTTGCAGTAGCCACGAACTCTAACCTACCTACCTACCTACAGGCTGGAGACCCTTTCCTTCAATGTTCCTTACCTACTACGTCGTGGGTACACAGCGCGCGATCACGCAAGAGAAAATGAGGTATGTTTGTTGGGTGCCTGTCATGGTTCCATGTGTGCAAGTGAGGTTACTATGAGGTACGTACAGCACAACAGTTACAGTAGTAATGTGATATCCATATGACTTGCAAAGATAGATGTGAGGTATCGTTTGTGCATCAATACTGTCAAAGGTAGCACTTACAGCAAACAAGCACGCACACCACGCAGTACGTGTATGGCAACTGCACCGGTTGCCAGTTGGAAACGGAGCAGCGGTAGGTAATGTGATACCTGGCTGTCGTCACCCACAGAGAGTTCAGGCCAGCAGAGACAGACTGTCCCACGATCAATACCCGGCCAAAGCCAAAAGGCCATTGAGCCCAGCGGGCCACACGCGGCGGTACCCACCGCTTGGCAAGCTTTGGCTTGGTAGCATTATGGTGAAATGTCGGCCAAAAGAGAAAGAATAGAAAGAAAAGAACTTCTCCACGCTCCCGTAGCTCCCCGTCCGTCTCTTCTCTTTTTCGCCGCGTCCTGGCTCGAAGAAGCAGATGCCCAGACGCCCCAGAATCTCCACCCGTGCTTCCACACACACCCCTCCACCCCTTCCCCCATTACCCATTACTCGGCCTCTTTTCCCATTCCGACCCCCAGTCTCTCCAGTAGTCTCTCGTCTCTTTTCTCCAGTCCCAAGAGATCCCCAAGACCTGCCCTTCTGGCCCAGACGGACTAGAAGAATACTACTTTTGCCTACCCTCGCTTTTCCAAGTCTCCCGCTTTCAATTTTGTCCTCCCCTCCTCCCTTGCGTCCCTGACAGTATATTCTTTGTTGGTCTCGGCACCTGAGTTCCCTGTCCAGCTCAGCTCTGGTACTTGCCGGCTTATTAGTGATTCCCATCACTGCCACTAATACTACGTGGCGGGCACATCCCAATTAAAGGAATCCCATCGCCAATCACCCCCCTCGGTGCGACACAGCCCAACGCTTTCGACGCCCTTTACCCAACCGCCCGTTTGTGACGGTTCAGGACGATCTGGCTTTCTCCAAAGACGGCCCCTTCTCTGGACGACTCGACGACTTCCTCAAACCCGGTGTAGGATTCGCTCGCATTCCTCGCATCTCGCCGAGACTAGACTAGCGACAGGCATTTTGGGCCTGGACCGCACCATCTTGACAGCAGGAGAACAGACGGTGGAACTGGCGCCCCGGGTGTGCAGGTTGGGCCGATTGGAGACTCAGAACCTCGTGTTTCTGCCGAACATTTCATACTCGCCCGTCCACTCGCTACCGATCGTATCTCGTTCCGCCGCGATTCGACAGTCTACCTGAAGTACCTACCGCCGCTTCAGACCGAGTACTCGATGTCCCAATATGCTTGATTCGCGACCGACAACTGTCGCCCGTACCAGGTTCATTCCTTTGGCCTTCCCTGCCTTGTAGAGGGCTAGCAAGTACTCAGTGCCTGTCTGTCCTCCGCTACGCATTGAGGTTCCTACACCGTCAACAGACGATTGTTGTCACTGCCTATCCTCCGCCATGGATCCTCCTCACGTAACCGAGTTCGCCTCTCAGCGATATTTTGATAAGCTCAAACAGCTTGCCGAGGCGAAAGATCGGCAGCAGCCAAATGCCGCCCTTGACGGGTCGATTAGCCCAACCTCGACCTTCATCCTTCCCATTGGTGGCTCCAAGTTACCGGAGCAGACCGACGCCGAACTCAAGACAGCGGACAAGCGGCGTCTTCCCTTCAAGTTCCGTTCTATAATACCGCTACGAACATCAACCGAGCATGATCAGCGCCGCCTGTCCCCGACCAGAAGAAGAGGTTTGTGGAGCTTCCAGTCGACCTGGCTTGATTGTTTGTTAACTCATGTTATGCAGGGCGGCTTTTGACCAGCTTTTTCTGGCGCTCCCTAATGAATTGAAGATCCAGATCGTGGCATCATTGCCATTATCCGATATATTAAATTTAAGACTAGCATCTCGGTCGTGGCACGCCATGATTTCTTTGAATGAGTTGCCGATCGTTCGTTATCACCTTAAACACCACATACCGGCTTATGCGACACGGCTATACCCGGTGCCAGAAGATAGAGCGGCCGTCAACATTCATTATCTTTGTGGAATATGGCATCGATTACATGTTGCGGCAAAACTCGCATTCCTGATATGCGAGTGGATTACGAAGGAGCTTTTTCTCAGGAGGACCGAAGAGCAACGGCGGGACTTCTCTGTCCAGCGTGAGCGCATGCGGCGACGCTTGATACCTCTGCTGTTCACTTTGTTTCATTTCTTCGAGACATATCGAACCCTTCACCTACAGTATATCGAAGAGCACGGTCACGGTCTTATGAAGGAGCCTTATACGGTAAACCCTATAGAGGCTAAGATCATGAGTATGTACGACGACAAGACGCTGCTACATGTCCACCAAGTATTCCCCATGGTAGTGTCGTCATTCTGCCGGAGGCTACGCCCCCCTTCCTATGTCGGCCGTGTCGAAGGAGCCTTGCGCGGTTACATGCACGGGAAGCCTAGTGATGAGGTTTACGTGACTGCGCTGTGTGTCGGTGGCCTTCGACAGTGCGAGCGTTTCTGGGAGATAAAAGGCTACAATTCACGACGAGGCACCGTCGACGCTTGGTACAACTCCGTTGCCAAAAGCCCAGCTATGAAGACTCCGGCTGAGCCAGTAGGGAAGTCACGCCGAGGGCTTTTGGGGTTGAGCCGTAAGAAGTCGTTTTACAATATGAAAGACGCTTCTGGCCCAGGGACCGAACCGTTACCACCTCTTCCAGATACTTGGGGCCGACGTACATCCGATGCGGCCCGGCGATCGAATGAGGCCACGCCACCACTATCTAATGGTACAATGTTGGAAAGTCTGGTCTTCGACACCAGCATGTCAGCTGGGATGCCGATGGGCCCCTTATCCCGCGAGCAACTGAAGCTCATCCTACCGGATCTCCCCGTTCTGCAACAACTATGGACGCAGACTGCCGAGGCTCTCATTCTGGATCGCCAGATCGTTCAACGGCCGCAAGATATCAAAAGAAATGCTGCGGTGATGCTAGACCTCATTCAAGAGGATGGCGCAGCAATTCAGGATGAGTGGTGGTATGGCCGAGTAGCGCCCGAATCGGTCCGCCCACCCCTGGAAGCGATTGACGAAGATCCTATTGAATAACGGCCATGGATACGATTCCATCTAATGGCACGAAATACACCCTTACCGAACTACATTGTTTGACGCAACATTCCCTACTTTACATTATCATTATCATCATTATCACCATCATCATCATCTCTCTATCTCTCTCTATCTCTCTCTATCTCTTGTTTATTTTATACCCACGAGAAGTCATTGGCATTTGCAGGCGTTCCGGTCAAGAGAGGCTTGGGTCGGAAAGCACGGCGGCCCTAGAAGCGGCGGCGTCCACATTGGAGTTATTTTCTTTGTCTTATGAAGGGGACAGATGGTCAAACTCAGGACTCTTTTGACATTTTTTTTATATGGAATTCTCCATGCAGCGTAACTTGTATGCATAGGCGCGGCACCTAGGAGAGGGCTGGTGGGCGGGGCAAGGCAAGCCTGGATAAGGGGGTTGGCTGAGCGGACCAGATAGATGATACCAATTCGAAGCAAAGGCAACATCGGTGTGCCTCAATCGTATACTTCAACTCTCACAAGACTGTCTATATCTTGTGTGCATGACTTCCACCCGAAAAGGGAAAGTGGGTTTGGTTTCTGGGTGAGTATAGTCAGACCTCGATCGTACCACTCTCTTAGGGGAGACTGACGTCGGCCGACGACAGCCAAAGACATCTCTGATTGACGTCTCGCCTTTCCTACCCCGATCTGCCGAGCCCAGGAATCGGACGATGGGTTACATAGATAGATCCACTGGATATATGGGGAATGACAAGACCAAAGTCGTAGTACCCTGTTTTCTGCCAGCTTTCCCATGGGGTCGGCGGCCCCCCACTGTCGGAAAAGCATGCGTCTGGCTCTCTTTCTGGTTTCCCTTGTTCCTTGCTGTCACGTACAAACCCCATATTCGGCCCGTTGCCACACAATCATCTCACCAGGACAGAGATGCTCGCCCACCCCGTGATCTGTACCATTCTAACCTACTTTTTTTTTCTTCGTCGTGGAGTGTAATTTCGGGGTTTCCACCGTTGCTTTGTGCCTCTGCCATCTGCCTCGCGTAGGCGCACTGTATACAGAGAGACCACGGTCGGTTTCCCGACGGTCAATCCGGCGCTTTGGCTTTCTCCTTCACTCCCAGCATCCAGCACCAAAACACGGGTCAATCAGTCTGAGGTTGACGCGGGAACCTCCCCAGAAACGAATAACTAAGGGGGTTGGTTGGCTGGGGAGGCAAATGGAGTTCGGAGAAGAATAGAAGAGTGTAGACGATACCACAACAGGAACTATCCAGCATCTTGTCACAACACGCCCCTTGATTCTCCTCATGCGCATTCGTTACGGCTGCTAGATTCTTTCGATAAGCGAGAGGCAATCCCGGAGGAAAGAGAGTACAAACCCGGCCGTGTATCTATTGTTACTATGCACTACTAGACTGGCTTCCCAATATTATCATCTACATACGTATACAGCCAGCCTCTACTATGGTTACTTTTGTTGTTCTTCTTCCCATGATCGTGTGTACCATCGCTTGGCACTTGGGGAGTCCCAGCCCTTACAGCCGATACGGCAAAAGTGAAACGGTGGAGTCTAACTCGCGTGTCCTTGCCATGGCGTCGGAATGCATCTCGATAGCGTGACACTGTAGGTCAACTAGCAGGGAAAAGAAGGGGGAGGCAAGACGGAGCTACTACAAACGGAAGAGGACGAAAGAAAAAAACAGACCTACCACGTAGTATTTCCACTAGAGCCTCACCGGTCTGTTTCCCTAGCTAAACTCTAATAAATTCCTCCAACGACTACGTAGTACACGTTAGTAGTACAGTGATGTCCGTTGGTTAGCATCATAGCTGAAGGACGACCTCCAAACACAGGCTGCTACGGAGGCCACCTAGGTCAAGACCGTGGCTCTCTTAACAAGCACCAACAACGCATCAAATTGGTGTCATGTGTATATTTCCATAGTAGTAGATGAATCTACTACCTATCGGGGTGGGCATTATACTAGGTACAAGACAATGCGGCTGCCGATCCATCATGACGACGATGACGATAAGTGGTGAGGTCTACGTAAATGATAAGACCGAGGCCTGGGACCGAGGCCTGGGTTCTCCAGATGCTAGGCAACTGCCAGAGTAAACCCCAGGGGGTAAGAAGCGGAAAATGCAGGGGAAGAAGCTGGAGACAGGACGGAACCCCTCGGGGAAGGGGGGCCGACGCCCGCGAGAAAAACCGAAAGGAAGCAACAGAAGAAGAAGTTCGATTCGAATAGAGGGAAAGATAGAATAGGTTCGTTCTACTAACAGCTTAAAGTGGGAATTTGGCCGATATAACCCCATATCACCTACGGCGAACCGGTTACCAATGACTAGTTTCGGTTTTTGTAAGCAAACTTCGCTGACGAGCGCCGCACCAGGGCAATGGGGGACTTAGAAATCATGAGCCTCGGCTCGGGGGGCTCTCATGACTCGGTCATTAAAGCCGTCTTGGTGCCCATATACTATTCATTCAGGGGGGACATGTCAAAAATCTGGGGAAGAGCAAACCCGTGATTGTGAATTTGTGACCGACTTATCCACACGCATGCTACCCTAATAATATGAGTACGTTGTCGGTGATGAGGAAACGGGAGTCGGTTTGCTTCTTCGGCCTCCACACATGGCACGATACGTACGGTCGATGAAGGCGGACTGCACGTCTCCTCTATTGTCATCCAGTCGGCTACTCGAGATTGTACTTTGCAAGAAGCCGGATATTTGGCCAAATGGGGAAAAAGCCTGCCTATACTCAACATCGCTCGTTATGCCTATAAATACATTGGGGTAGTGGGAGGAAACAAGAGACGCAAAAAACCGGCGATATGACTACTGCAGTGGTATATTCACCTCCATCCCCGGCTCTCCCTCGCTTCAGTTCACTTTTCCCACCAGGGTCCCTGGTGAGATTTGTAACGAATAAGATGTCGCAAAGAGAAGAATTGCAAGTAGCAGCATCGCGGATGAGGAACTGGCATGGCTGATGTTTGCTCAGATATTCCATTTATTCATCCTTCGTAGCGCAGTGAGAACCTAGGTGTAGAACTCCAGCTGCGTCTGCTATTACGTCGAAACTGCTAGGGAATCCCCCAAATCGCCGCCCTGAAGGGGAAAAAGAAAAAAGAAAAAACGCCATTCATGATTCGTGGCTCCAAAACTAGATAATAGCAGATAGAAAGGCTGCAAAGCCCCGTGCAAAATGCAGACATGATCAAGCAAAACAAGGTTTTCGTCGTTACATCATCAAGACCACCGATTTCGATAGCCCGTGTTTATACCGCTTTTGTTTAAGCCGCTGGTGTCGTACCCGCCGTTCGTCATGGCACTGTTTGGATATGAAGTCGCACTTGAGCCACTGTTGGTGCGTTGGACACTGCTGCCCAGGGCATATGCCCCTGCGCCTCCCATGCTCATGCTGTTATGAGCCGTGCTAGAGTCTAGCGCTTGCATGTCGAACAAGCTCTGGTCAGAAAAGGAGGGGAATGAGGCTACACCACTATGTGAGCTCGCGGGGGTTGCCCGTGATGTCCCGAAGTGTGGTGACTGCGTCGAAACCCCATGTGCAGCGTTACTGGCTGCCCGGTATGGATTCTCCATGGATGACGCCGAAGTTGTTCGTCGTGGGGCGGCAAAGGAGGCATTCGGGTGGACGGAACTGATTGATGGCGAGGCCCGAAACGAGTTCTCGGTCCCCATCAAGGGCGAGTTGTTCTGGGTCCCAAACTGCGGAGAATGGGTTACGTGGGATACAAGTGTAGTCCCGGGGAGTTGGTCGTCAAGTTATGTTGCTGGCGCGGGTTCGATGAATAAGCCCCTTGTTGTACTGTGTAAGAGGGACTCTGGTTCTGCCCATAGTAATTCGGTGCGTTCGCCGTCGCCCGGGTACTTTGTTGGGAAGGCAAGGTGGTTGTCATCTGAGATGGCTTAGAAATATGTGACGGGGTGGGGGACACCGTCTGTGCCGTCTGCTGCTGTTGGCGCTGCTGCATCTGTTGCATGTGCGGGTGATTGCTGCTATTGCTCTGCGCGCTTTGCTGGCGGTTTTGCATAGATGCTGTAAATTGTTCATAGTGTGCGGCCAAGCCTTCAGCCGGCGCAGCAGGGATAGAATGCCTACTGGCTGCTGATGGCTGTTGTTGTTGTTGCTGCTGGTGCTGCTGTTGCTGCTGTTGCTGGTGCTGCTGGTGCTGGTGCTGCGGCCTCTGTTGGTGACTGCCGTAAGCTTGGTAATTTTGCTCGTTGCGCACCTGGAGAGCACTCATCTGGTCGTACTCGGCATCGAGGGACTTGTCCATAGACGGGCTTGGCATTACCGTCGACTGCTGTGACGTCTGATGTGGTAAGTCGGGAGATGCAACTGTAGATGACATTGTGTGCGCCATGTTCTCTACAGATGGCGCTGCTGCCACTGCGGTCCCCGAGCTTTGTCGCTTTCCCACAGCGCCATTCGATTTTCGGGGACGCTTTGCAGGCGGAACAGACGTGCCACTAGATTCAACTGGCATGTTCTGCTGCCTGTTCATCCCCAGGATTGCATCGACTGCTGCAGTCTCTGGTTGCTGAGCTGAAAACGTTGACTGAGCTGTTGTATCAAGCGTGCCATTCCCGTTCGTGGTGGCCTCAGCCCCTTTATTGGGTTGGCGCTTTCGTTTGGCACCGGAAATAGTAGATGCCTTCACTTGGGGAGTACTTGTTTGAGCATCTTGAGGCGGAACCGCATCCGGGGCAGCATTCTGAGCTGGTAGTTGCGTACGCTTGTTTTTATTTCCACCGCCGTTCATTTGACCAGGAGCAACCGTACCTGCATTGGGTGTGGGCAGAGTTGGTGGTGGAATATACGAGGTACTAGTCTGCGGCGTAGGAACTGGTGTTTGCTGCAGGTTTTTGGATGCTTGGGTTGATGAGTTGATTGCTGCATTAGCTTTGCCCTTGGACCCCTTGGACCCCTTGGACCCCTTGGACCCCTTGGACCGTCCTGTGCTACTTTTATTCGGAGTCGAGCTCGTGGTCGCCTCCATGCCAGGCGCAGCCTGAGCGTTACTAGGTCCGGCCGAGGATGGTGTTTGCTGCGGTGACTCCTGTGAGCCTGCGGCTTTGGGTCGGTTTTTGGAGCCTTTCGGGCGACCTCTCCTTTTGAAGATGATCCGGGGTCTCCCGGTTCATGGTTAATAGACGTGAATCCAGCCGCCGGGGTCACATTGTCCGGCCTGGTATCAGAAACACGCGGAGGCGTCAGGAGATCAAACACCCTCCTCTCAACAGTATCCCCATCTGGATCCGCTGCCACCGGCTCTTCATCCACATCTACATCTACATCTACCCAGCTCTCGTCGTGGGCAGCTTCCGGGTCACTCCTCGCTTGCTGGGCGGGTTGCGAAGCCGGCGCAACCGCAGCAACTTGACCACTCGTTTTGGAGCCCTTCTTCAATCCTTTGTCTCTCCGCACCTTGGTCGCCTTACTGCCCTTTGGTCGGCCTCTTGGGCGTCTTGTCGGAGCAGCTGGGGCAGGTGGAGCAGCAGGGGGCCTCTGAGGCCGGGTGAGGTCTGGGAAGATCTCGGAAATCCAGCCAACAAAAAGGTTACCAGCACCATTGGCCTCGCCACTTTCAGGAAACTTCCCATCGGCGGGAGGTGGTGCGTCAGGGATACCACCAAAGAAAGCCAATGCCTTGCAGACCTGGTCCACAACTGTTGCGTGCGGCAAGCTGCGGATCAGTGTGAGGAGGCGAGCTTGCTCTGCCTTGACTTCTGACGCAGAAAGGGCTTGATGTGGTTCGGGGGCAGGTGTTGGAGTGGTTGTTGGAGCAGGAGTGGTTGTTGGAGCAGGAGCGGCCGGCGCAGCTGGAGCGGCCGTATCCGCGTCGGTGGGAGTTTTGGCCGGTCGTGGGCGCGCATAGTTGGCTCGTCGGTGATGTGATACATAATGGGGTGTTTCAGCGAGCTTTGCCTGTAGGGCGGTACTTTCACTATTTCGCTTCGCCGCTTCGTACCTCGCCTGACTCTCATTTCGGTTTGCAAGTTCCATGTGCATTACATTGAAATTCCCCTTCATGAGGTCTGTCTTGCCCTTCAGTTTGCTAGGGATCGGGTTTCGCACACGGCCGTCCGAGTGAGCGCCATTATAGGCTCGGTTGTCTATTCGAAGGCCCGAATGGCTGATGCCGGGCACATCGGAGGGCGCCTCATTCGGGGCAGCCGTGGGATCGGCTTGGCTATCAGTACTGACAGACGAGGAACCGGGAGCGGGTAGTTGTTGAGGAGAGTCTAGAGCTGGTGACGCATTACTCGCGGCAGTGGCCATTGGATCCAGCGGCCGCGATCATGGCCGTAGAGGCGAACCTTGGCTAGAAAACCCAAGCTGCAGAACGTATCTGTGTATTGTTGCCGATTGTGTTTTCTCGGCGTGCGCCAATGACGGTCCTTGGAGATGGACGATTTGCCGCAATACGTGTCCCCACGTCCCTATCGGAACATATTTCGTTCGAATGATTCAACGCTCGATCATATACTGATATATTCTGGCTCTCGGGGTCGCAGCGCTGGACTGACTATATAGTCGCGTCGCAGTGACCCAAAAGTAGGCTGTGCAAGCAGCGACAATATGTCCGGTCTATGACCAGTTACTACTTGGAACGAACGCTAAGAGCGCTGGAGTGTAGTGCCCGCTCAATATGGAGGAATGCTAGCTGCAGTGCGGACTCGGCATAAACGATCGTGGAAGCTGCGATGGACGATGAGGGCGGCACAGATGACACGGCCACTGTTGGTGGTAAACAGAGAATTGGAGGATATCGGATGATGGCTACAGAGACGGAATGGGGGAGATCTCGTACAACCCCAACGATGTGAGAAGGGGAGGGGAGCCGAGAAGGGGTTCAGCTGGTTGGAAGACGGGATCAACAATTGAATCCTGGGATCAGGTTCACCACGAATGGCCGGCTCGGTTGCTTGCTGAGCTAGCTAGAGTTGAATTAGTAGGTCGGTAGGCATGTATGTAAGATGTAATGTATGTAGCATCCAGATATTCAGGTGGTGTTCACAGTCGTGCGCGGTGCTTGCTTTGATTTCCCAGGTCCAAGTCCAACCCTTCCATTTGGGCACAGGGTCACCGTAAGATGCTAATTTTGGCCTAGTGTGGCTCAATCACTGGTCGGCAACACGAGCAACACTTTTCAAGAAGTCGGGTGGCTGGCGCATCAACTCAACTGAACCTGAACCTGAACCTGAACCGCCCGTAACCTTTCGATACATGCAGGTGCTTATTAGGTGGTTAACTGTGTGTACGCCCCGATACCCCTGATCCACCATCGGGTCCTCCAGTTCGCTCGGTGGGCTGGGACATGGTGTTGCTGTGCATCTAAAGAGAACGATGTTCTATGTCTGGCGCGAGCAGGATGGAGAAGTCATTGGATTCCGATGTTCGAGCCGGCAGGGAGGTAAATCAATTGGATTGTTGTAGGTACATCAAGCATCCTGAACATTGAACCCTGCATGGTACAAGTTTTGATACATCTATATGTATCCCATGTATATATTGACTGACTTGACCGGAGTTCGTTCCACTTGGTTCTCATCGCCCCAGAGGTCAGGTCAGTACACTCAGCAATGATGATCTCCTACTTGTACGATCTCCAAGTTGCGCACCATTTCCAAAGCGACATATCAGGTACCCGACCTGCTCAAGCGCTGGGATGCTTGATCAGTTCGGACCAGCCAGAGGGATTCCAATGCTGCACCTTCCTTCGTGCCTTACTGTACCTTCTGTACCTACTGAAATATGCAGTTGTTGCGTGCAAGTGCGTTTGGCTACCATGGGTTTATGGACCTGGGCACAGTCGCAGCCGCAGCAGACAATTGCCGGGCATTCGAAATAACGACTAGGTGCAGGCGCATGGGGAACGGCAGGTAAAACAATCGGTGCATAGAGCGACTCATTCAGTAGTCGTAGATCGGATACATCAATGATCAATGCTGGTTGTGATCGTGGGGTAATATGTGTCTGCATCTGGCTGCTGGGAAGTATTCTAGATGAGCTTAAGGCGTTCCCAGCCTATCAAAGCACCTGTCCAGTGGGCCTTGCTCGCCCAAGCCCAGCCTGCTTCTGACGACCTAGCCTGAACCTGAACCTAGGAGCTCCAACTACCTCAAGTGCGCTATGTCCAAATAACGTCAACCTCAATCGACCGCCCGCCGCACATAGAGCTCGCGGCTACCTCAACCTCCGCCTTCACCAACGATACGCTCCTTTCGCTTCAGCGGCAGTCTTGACATTGGATAGCATTTCCTATTCTGTACCTGCAGGCCGGTCAGAGTTTCCTCAACTGCTTGCTTGCTTCTTGCGCAGGAACAACAAGCCTCCTGCTGAGCGGTTATCCCGCCTTACAGCTCGGCACAGCATCGCCATCACCGCTCAACATATTTTCGACCTCCCTACGCCAAGATGAAGTACTGTCTAGTCTCTGTTCCACTGGACGCCGTCGATTCTTCTGACGAGCCCATTGATGCACTCAAAGGCATCATAGGCGACAACGGAACGGTCCTCCCCTTCGCCGTGCCAGACTTCAAGATCGGGACCCTGGATGCCCTTGTACAGCAGGCCGATGACCTCGGCAAGCTCGATGCCTCATGCGAGGGCCTGGTAGCCAAGGTTGCCGAATCCCTCAAATCACTACTTGACGATCAGGACAAGGTCGACGAGCAGAAGTTTGTGAATGACAGTATGCGTGCAACCTACCCCCTTCAGTAGCCAGGATGGTCATACTCACAAACACCTCAGAGCCTACCGACAACTATCTACGCACATTCAACTGGAATAAGGTCCGATACCGAGCAGATAAACCTATTGCCGAGCTGATCGACACACTTCAGAAGGTAACACCGACGCATCCAATCACCCATGGCTTGCCGTAACTGACCCATGTTTCCCGCAGGAGCTTGTCACTGTCGACAACGATGTCAAGGGGAAGCTCAACCAATACAACCAGGTCAAGACAAACTTCGCTACGCTGCAGAGGAAGCAGACGTAAGTCTCCGGTCTTCCCTCGCTGTCCATGCTACTGCAGTGCGCTAATTAAGACTCAGGGGCAATCTCACGACCAAATCCCTCACACCTATCGTCGATCCCTCTTTACTTATCCAAGATTCCGAATACCTTGAAACCCACCTCATCGTTGTTCCCTCCAACCTGAAGAAGGACTTTTTGAAAGGCTACGAGGGGCTCTCGCCCATGGTCGTGCCTAGGTCAGCCACACAAGTCGCCCAAGACGAGGAGTTTGTACTGTTCACAGCGACGACGTTTAAGAAGCACAGCGCCGAGTTTCTGCAGAAATGTCGAGAGAACAAGTGGACTCCACGCCAATACAAGTACGTAGAAGGCGGTAAAGAGGAGGAGCAGAAGGAGTTCGACCGTGTCGCAAGAGAAGAGAAGAAGGTATGGGGCGAAGCGTTGCGACTCAGCCGGACCGGATGGAGTGAGAGCGTCATGATATGGGCACATGTTCTGACACTTCGGGTATTCGTTGAAACTGTGCTACGGTACGGTCTGCCGCTCCAGTTCGTATCTGCCTTGGTAGTTACAAACCCGAAGCTCTCTAAGAAAATGAAGTCCAACATGGACTCGGCGTTTTCGCACCTAGGCGGCAATGCAGTCGGCCGGGACAAGAAGGGGAGGATCACCAAAGACGATGCGGCGTTGACGTCTGAGATGGCGGCAGCAGGTCTCGGTCACGGAGAGAGCAATGAGTACACGGCCTACGTGTACTACGAGTTTGAGCTCTAAGGCTTTAGAGTTTCGTTGTTAGGCGACGAACAGGAAGTAGTATCATTACGCAAATCAAGCAGGCGCCAGATTGAATGGAAGTTGTCTTTCGCAGTGTGACGCTTGGAAAAGGGGTCAGGGGTATTGTTTATGTGGCAATTACTGGGCGTAGACGGTAGCCACGTCGCGTAGATGAGCATCACCATTGCAATCGTTCAAGTTACCGTTGGTTGCCAGATTAACTACGACATTTTGCCCCAGCGCTACGGATTCAGCCGGTGGATGTTATGATTTATTTTATCAGATCCTCTCTAACGTGTCTAGACAGATAGGTCTCGCTCTATTTGTTCTTGAGCTCGATCAGGCCCTTAGCCTGCAGCCACTCGACGATCTGGGCGACGCACTCCTCGACGCTGTTCTCGTGGGTCTTGATGACGATCTCGGGGTGGTCGGGGGCCTCGTACGGGGCGCTGATGCCGGTGAACTCCTTGATCTCGCCGGCGCGGGCCTTCTTGTACAGGCCCTTGGGGTCGCGCTGTTCGGCCACCGAGATGGGCACGTCGACATAGACCTCGATGAAGGGGATGGCCTCGTCGGCACTGCCGGCCGGCGACGCCGCGTGCAGCTCCCGCGCCGTCTGGCGGTCCGCCTTGTACGGCGAGATGAAGGACGTCAGGGCGATGGTCGACGAGTCGGCGAAGAGCTTGGCTACCTGTTCGTATGGGAGGGGGAAGTTCGTTAGTCTCTCTCTCTAGGTGGCGGAGGAATCATGTGTAACTCCTCTAGTGGAAGAAGAAAAGAAAAAACGTACCTCGGCGATACGGCGAATATTCTCATTGCGGTCCTTCTCGCTGAAGCCCAGGTCCTTGTTCAGGCCGAAGCGGACGTTGTCACCGTCGAGGCGGTACGAGGCCAGGCCCAGGTGCAGCAAGTGCTGCTCGAGGGCGGTCGCGACGGTGGACTTGCCCGAGGCGGAGAGGCCGGTGAACCAGATGGTCATGCCCTTCTGGCCGCGGAACTCATTGCGCTCCTTGCGCGAGAGCGACGGGTGCCATGTGATGTTGCTGTATCATTGTTATTGGCACATTGCCGCCTGCGTACGCTTTTGCTTTTGTCTTGCTAGGGGGCGCGATGATCCGATGATGGAGGGGTAAAATGATAAAGTAGATAGATAGATGGTGGGGTTATAGGAATGTCTTGGAGGGGCAATGGCAATAGATAAATACTACACGCGCATAGGAAAGAGACGGTGGGAGAATACTCACGATGCCATTTTGTGTTTTAGTATATGACTTTCGACCGATTTTGTCCACTGAAAATAGAGATGAAGGGAGAGTATTTGCAAGGTGGTATTACTTTCCCAGAAAACACCTCATGTCAGGAACCTCTCCCCCAAAGTGCCGTTTCCCGCAAGAATCTTACCAATGGAGAATATCCATATCCAGATTTCCGGTTCCGCACCGGAACTGCAACTAGGTACACTAAAAGCCCTGGAGTATGACGTGATTTGCGTGAACCCGCGGGGGCTTTTGTAAGTAATTGGCGCGCCGCGATTCAAGGCAGTTTTACCTGCTTCTATACCACCTCTTTCTTTGGTAATATTGTGGAAAACTAGGCTCATCTATACTTGCTAATGGTATATTTCCTTGCATGACACTAGACTGCCCATGGTTTCTAATACTACTTTTTAGGCACTGAAGCAACCGTTGCCAGATCTACACAGATATAGATTCACCGTTGCTTTACTGTAGAGACGGCGAAAGTGTATGCCTACATATCTAGGAGGAATGGCGGATGGAATCAAGGTAGGTACCGATGCCTACCACTAAGATAGGACAATGCACCATGCAACGTTATTCGCCAACAGCTAGCTGTTCCTATCGACCCAGGTTGCCCCATCTAGTTTACTAGATGTCGTGCCGTATTAGAGTATACCACAAGTTTCATTCACAGGGTCAGAGGATTGCTATACTCAACACACCCGTCCTTCTGTTGCCATTCCTTTCCCCTTCTCCATGAGCGCGTGACTTCTCCAGCGTATCTTCCCTCTCGCACAACGGTCATACCGCACCCCATTACGACACGACATCTCCATCGCCGGCCCTATTGTCGTTGAACCAGCCGAATTTGCGCATGTTCCTCTTGGCTTTGGCATTCTTGAAGGCTTTCGGGTCTTTGTGGATGGGCTTGACGTACCAACCGCCTTCGTACCTGGCAAAGCCCGACGGTGGCTTTTGCCGCTGCCACTTCGTTTTGTGAGAGGAGAAGAGCTGCACAAGAAGTTTGATCAGCATCTCTGATCCTTCTATCTCTTTCTTCCCGGAAATCTAAGTACAGCAGAGCAGAGCAAGGGACTTACGCCGCAAAACCACACCATGGTGCTCATAAGCAGGGTGTACCCATAACGTAGATGTATATAGAAGAAGAAAAGCGAGCTTCGCAGCAGAGGCAACGGGCAGTACAGGCGCAGTAGAATGAGATCATAAATCAACAATAATGTACTGGCGAGTGTAGAGAGAGTGAGGGTTACCACAAGAACGACGGTCACGTTTTAATTGTCCCAGAATGTGTTTTGAGGCTGCCGTAATCCATACTTGTGTGACTGGCAACCGAGCAGCCTCATTGCCCAATGGCATACACCCTGTACCAGTCGGTCCTTCTGACTGGAAAGTGCAATTCGTATGACGGACAAGGTTTCCGGTCCTATGCACAGTAAGCTGTGGCGCAGCCCGTTTTAGCTGCCGTCACTTGCCGTTTGCCGTTTGCCGTTTGCTAAGCCACCATTTCGCTTAGAACGGCAGCAAAGACTGGCAGTGTATATAGCACTAGAAATATACGTCATTTGCAGATTTTAGGTAGGGCTCATGAACTTGGATCTAATAGATAATAGTAATCAACACCTCTGTTCCTTGCGTGGTTCAAATTATGTGAAGACTGATACGAAGATCGGGTCACAAGCCATCATATCTCAGGCATGTGGGTGATCCAGACGACTCATCAACGCCTATATCAAAATCAAATAGCTAGTTCGAAATATGTCTCGGAAAGCCCCTATAAGGCTGGCTTTTGAACAAGGTTCCTCGTCCTGATTCGCTCGTCGAGCAGATTTATGTAGTGTACACTTCAGTTTATATACAAGTCTAATCGCTTCGTATCTACAACACAAGACGTCGTTGTCTCATATCGCTTATTCGACAGGCATAACATTCGCCATCATCTTTGATCTATAGTTAGCATGGTAGTCTCAATAGGAGTTGGAAGGTACTCACGGCTGCCTGCTTGGGGCTGATGAATAATCCTGTCGCCTCTGCAAGCACAACGGGTGTCTCTCCCTCGCCGACTAAAGTCTCGATCCGGCCCTCGACCCAGGCTTTGCGGCCCTCAACCTTGGTCGTCGTGCCTCTCAGGACAACATATGTGCCTGCGGGTGTAGGTGCCCTGTAGTTGATATTCAGGTTGGCCGTCATCGCGACACCGTGGGGCAGAGCGCCTAAACAGCAGCGGGCCAGTCCCTCGTCCAGCATGGTGGCCAAAAAGCCACCATGAACAATCTTGGGGTGTCCGCACAGCTCCGAACCCAGGTACGAGATGGAAACGATAGACTTGCCGCCAGCCTCGACCCAGGCAAACGGGGGAACCACAACCTTGCCGGGCCCGCGTAAAGTGCCAGCCGTCAGGTTATTGACTCGGAAGGGTTCCGGTATTTTCAAATGTGGGCGCGATTCAGAGTACCCCGTCTTCGTCCGCATCTCTCGCGTTAACCAGTGGTTCGCAATGTATTCCTCGACCTCTATCTCCTGTTGGTCCTCCGGCGTGAACATAAGGAGAGTTTCCGCATCCGTAGCGGGCTGGAGTATCCCATTGAGGGCCGGTAAGGCAGGAGCGGCAGTCATGGCGAAACCGAGGGAGGTGAAGACGGCACCGATCGCTACAAAGTTGACTGTTCTTCGGAGTAACGAGGGTCTGGCTTGTACTGCGGCGGCTGTATGATATAGCAAACGATGGTGAGCAAGTGAAGACTGCACACGGCAACACAGTTCTAGTATAATATAGTCAAGTATGCAACTGACTCGAGCAAGAGCGAATATTGTGATCAGGAAAGATGCGCTGGTAGATAACGTACCGGACTGGGAATATGTTCTCGTAGCTTGTGCTTTGAGGAACGGCCTAGGTGTACTTATGAACCGGCGCGCCGGCGCGGAAAAAGGAGGGCGAGCCGCTAGGGCAGCGCATCGCATTCGCATGGCGTCCATCTCTGGTGTGCTGGGTTGCTCGCGGAAGGGGCCCGAGGTTGACGATGTGGAGGTTTTTTTTTTCGATGCGCCCCGGAGATTATCTGTCGAGCAGCACGGAGCAGGGATTGTAGATGGGCAACGTGGTAGACCAGTTACCTGGGCCTTCCCAGACGCCTAGGGGCTAGAACAGCTGGGCTTTCCCAACGATTTCGGCTCAAGATTTCCCTGCATGACACGCAAGGACGCTATTGTAGGAATGTTCAGTATTGGAAGAGGACCCAGAGAAGGAAGATGCCGAGGCATAGTCGGTGTCTGTCGGTGGGACATTCATCCGACGGTCCGATAGCTCAAATTGAGTCAAGTTATGACTTTAATAAGCCAAACCGGAAGTACATGTCATTAATATTCGAAGCTAGATGTTCTCTTGGTCTGAAGCTAACAGGATCTACCTAGATATCTCTGAATACCTATCACCAAGCTGCCGGAATCGGTATTGGGTGTTCCCACTGTAGGTAAGGTAGGCACTGCAAGTGACGAATGGCCCGGTTAGGCGGTGTACAACTGAAAGCCTGCTGTAGATGCAATCTAGGGGATCTAATCTAGGGGACAATTCCCACTCTACGTCATTTAAGGGTAGCACCCAAATGAGTGGAGAGCAGCAAGCAACACTGTTGATGATTGCTCTCCAGCTTGTTGATGCACCAGAGGCTAGAAACTTAAAACAAACGTGGTCGTACCAAGTACGTGGCAGCAGAAATGAATATTCCCGATTCGCAGATGGGCAGGCCAATGATCTGCTGCCCCAAGCCCTGACTAACCCCTCACCGAGAACTCCTCAAACCTGCTTGCACTGCAACTTCATACGAACGGTTACGCATCTTGCTGGCATCATAATCATGCCGTGTGACCCTTAATGTCGATCCTCCCTGGCGACACAAGTCATGTACATATAAGTAATTGGATTGTGATGTCTTGACAAAACAAACATTTCTATCTCCTAAGGCCCACCTTTCATATTACCTCGACATCCATCACACCAATCTTGCTGCCAGTATATACACGCAATTTAAGCCAGTACCCCTCCAACACAGGTAGCAATGGCCACGGCTGAGACAGCTAAGCTCGGTGAGCCTCATGCGCCCAAAGAGGCATCCAGAAGTGCCTTCCTGGAATTCGAGAAGGACCTGAAGCATCTTCTCAAGCACGAACGCAGAGACAAGGCCAAGCATGAGTTGCCATACTTCGAGGCCATCGCCCACCTTTCCGACGAGGACCTGACCTCTTTTACGGTCGACGACTTTGTGTCCGTCCGCCACGCAGAGGTTGCGTACGGCCACATCCTCTTCGGCAAGCTACGCATTCCCACCATGCCCGAGACTGGCCCATGCTATATTCACTTCAGGGCCTTTGAGCCAGGCCCAGAAGAAGGCAAAACGGCCGAGGTCCATTCCCTTCACACCGTACGGGCGGAATTGCCAGACGGAGGCTTCTCCTACAAAGCTGTATTCGCCAAGGACGACCCTCTGGAGTGGTTCGATACTTAGGAAGGCTAGCGATAAGATTGGCCGTGCTGGTGGGCTGAGAAGCAAATTTCCAGTAGTAGCAGGCTCGGTCTGGTTCAACGCAAGCGATGGTCACGTTGATACGATATTGTGCAGTCAGCTAGCTATGTAATCAAGCAGATGGCTACTCGAGCAAGTTCCGCCATAACATGCATGCTGATGTGTTAATATGATATGTACGTTCAATCATTGCGACCCTTCCCACCTCACAGAGAAGCGCCGCACCCAAGATTGTGCGCTGGGAGTTGTTCTTCATTTCTTCGAGAACTTCAATGGTCGTGGGCCGCTCCTAAGATAGCAGCTACCTCGCATCGAACATTTTGTTGCTCGCGAATGTATTTTTTTTTGCGTTGTTCATTTATAATATGGAAAGAAGGGAAAGAAAAAAATATTTGCGCGCGGTCCACGAGACTTTTATTCACCCAATTCAGCCACTGCGTTCTCTGTGGAGCTGTGGCTTGATTGGCTTTAGTGGCTTTAGTGGCTGCCGACTGTAGCCGTACCCACTTGTTAACATTGAAGCCCCTGTCCACCGATCATCCACCCGTTCCGTCCACTTGACGTTGGACAGCAAGGCCCGAAGCTGGCATGCTTGTCTTCCATGCCAATTGATTTGATTGTCCACGTCCCATATCACTCATTATACCGCATTTTCTCCATATCGTACATATTCTCTCTTTTGTTTTACTAATTCCTTACCCCTTCGATCCGTTCCAGCTATGGCAAATACTACTATGCACGCAGCGCAATCGCTTCCGAGGTTCTTATTGCCTCGTATTAGTTGGCAAGGGCCAGCCACGACTTCACGGGGCTTTAAATCGGGCATCATACTGTCACAACATATTCAAGCAGCGACTTTCCAGCCAGACAATGCCTCGGGCTCAAGCACAAGCTGGCGAGCTCTTCACTCGGAGACGAGGTCGCAACCTCAGCGCCCCTCCTCTATCCTCCGAAACCCGGCTCTCCGACGGTCTTTCCACTCGACGGTGCCACGGATGCGTGACCACCATTTCGATACCCTGAAGTTTGTACAACGGCTGCAGAGCGAAGGCTTCACCGAGGATCAGTCGGCGGCGATGATGAAGGTCCTCAACGACGTCATCGAGGAGAGGTTTGTTTGGCCGATATCGCTTTTACTGGAGCGGCAGTTTGCTAACAACCCCCAAGCATACAAAACCTGACCCGAACCATGGTCCTCCGCGAAGATGCGGCAAAGGCGACCTACACCCAAAAAGTAGACTTTGCCAAGCTGCGCTCCGAGTTGCTCTCGGCGGACAGCACCGAGTCGAGTACAACGCGCGTGGAGCATGAGCGCCTCACCAACGACATCACCAAGCTGAACAGCCGGTTACGCGACGAAATCGGCCGCACGCAGGCTTCTGTGCGGCTTGATCTCAACCTGGAAAAGGGGCGTATACGGGAGGAGGCCGCAAACCAAGAGCTGAAGATCAAGGAGACAGAAACAAAGATTGAGCAGGAAGTCGCGACTCTGCGGGAGAAGCTGGAGCAGGTCAAGTTCCAAACCCTGCAGTGGCTTATGGGTGTATGCACTGGTTTCGCTGCTCTGCTTCTTGGTGCCTGGAGACTCCTTATGTAAGACGAGAGTCAAATCAGATGAGCTTGCCCTGTTTCTTCCTGATCAGTTGCCACTTTGCACTCCTGGGTGGTGTATGCGGGAAATACGAAGGGTATCGTGGATGCAAACATTCAGTTGCTAGGCTGCTATGGCAGGGTAGCGGTGATGTGTCTTGAAATACATATAGTGAGTGTATCAAGGCCTAGATCAAATATGGGTGGGAAATCAGACCCCAATCACGCATACAACTGTACTAGAAGTTTTCATTGTACCTTTGCTATATTTCAGCGAAATCAAACAAACGTTTAAAGTACGATCTGCTGTGAACGACAGGGCGAATGGACAACCAGTAGACTGCTGCGATGTAGTAAGATATGAGCAGTGTATGGCCAGCTTCAATCTGTAAGCGAACTCCATGCAGTTGGGATGCATCTGCCTCTTGCCTCGAAGGAAAATCATTGTGGCTATGCATGCTGCATGCTGACAGGACTATCTTGTTGGCACATCATCTCGCATAGTCGGTATTACGACGGATGTCGACATGAAGAATGCTTCGAAATACTCAGCTGTGTCGTTAGCCTCCATAAACTTTCTGTGATTCAATTCTTGAGATCTATCTGCGATGTAACCAAAAGCTCCATTCCAGAATCGAGAGGTAAGTATACGCGCGTAACAACCCATTCCCCTATATTCCTTGGGACCGAACCACTTATACCCCTGCCGTCATCAAGACATGGTCTTGTTACCTATTCAAGATCCTCGGTACGGAGTCCGACTTCCCGGAAAGCCGTTGTTTATAATGCGGGTTCTCGTTGTAGGTGCGATCTCGGTCTTTGAAGGCGACGAGCCTTAGCTTCTAGCAAGACGGAGACATCTTCACGCCGGGACTATCATGGATTACTGCAAAGAAACATCTCAAGAGTATGCTATGGATCGGTTGCAGTCAAGATGAGATGGGGAAAAGTGCCTTCCTAGAGCCAGTGTTTGGCGAGACCGGTTCTTGGGCTTTCAGTAATGTACATCGCCCAACTCAAGACTAATGTGGTATCGCTCTAAGTACTTGACTATTCGCCAGGGCCCAATGCTCAATACCTTGTTTCTGCCAATGAAAAATATTAATGAAGACGTATTGCCCCTTTTAGCTTGTATCGACTTATACTTGTTATATCTACTCTAGAAGAGTATACACCTCTTAGCATCAGAGCGCCGATGCCGCTAGAGCTGCAAGATACAAGATAAGTATGCGGATAAGAAGGTCTCATCAATGCTCTCAGTTAGCTCGGATCTGGTTACGTCGCATCTACCATGCAGGCCCTGAACCCCACCCCAGTCCTTGATGATGTCTTCTTGGTCTTACTCGTCCTTGATATATTGGCCCATCCAGGCGCTGGCTACTTATGTCCACTTGTTGTCAGACTTCTCAGCTGGTAAGCCTGAATCCTGTTGGCCAATTTCCAGCTGCATTATGAAGAACCTAATTTTTTACTTTCTCATTTTGTTGCCTTCAGCAGCTCCGGCAGCTCCAACAGTAACTGTACTCAATGGAACCTACGAAGGGCTTAGCCTACCTGAGTTCCAGCAGGATGTATTTCTGGGTATTCCGTACGCGCGGGATACGGGCGGACTTAACCGGTTCCGTATACCTCAATCTTTGAATGAGACCTGGGATGGGACTCGTCCGGCAAAGCAGTATGGGCATGCATGTCCAGATGAGAACGTGAGTTCCGACGGCATCTATGGCATGGGCGAGGATTGCTTAAGCATCAACATTGTGCGGCCCGTCGGGGTTGACAACAGCTCCAAACTGCCAATTATGCTTTGGATACACGGGGGGAGGTATGTACAAACGGGTGTTTCGATCGGGCCTGAATCAGGTGGTCAAGCTGACTTGAGGATGTATCTACCATCGACAGCTACCAGGTCGGGACAACGGGCCTCCCTACTTACAACCTGACGTTTCTTGTTCAGAGAGCAGTCGAAATTGGCCTGCCGATGATCGGTGCCAGTATCAATTATAGAAAAGGCGGATGGGGAAATATGTATTCTCGTGAAATACAAGGTACCGGCCAAACGAACCTATCGCTACGAGATATGCGCAAGGCGCTTGCTTGGATCCAGGAGAACGTGAAGGCATTTGGTGGCGACCCCGAAAACGTCACCATATGGGGAGAGTCATCGGGCTCCTTTGCTGTGGTATGGCTGACACTAGGAAGAAAGCGAGAAGTTGGATGGCTGACATAAATACAGGGCCAGCTGCTGATGACTTACGGAGGACGTACGGATGGCTTGTTTCACCGGTCGATACAGGAAAGCGGCTCCGCAGCAACAGTAAGTGGCTAAACTCATTCATTTAAAGTCATGAAACTGATTATGTCGCCAGGCTTGGTATAACGGATCTGACTGGTACCAACCCATCTATGATAAAATCGTGAACCAGGTCAACTGTAGTGATACTCCCGATACATTGGCTTGTTTAAGAACTGTCGACTACGGTACTCTCTACCCTTTCATGGCATCGTCGAAAGTGGGCGGACCTGGGTTCTATCCCACAGTGGTAAGTGTCAAAGTGATTGATTACAGAAGAGCCCCTGAATACTGCGTTTTTAAATGCAAAGGGGGAAAAGGAGTGCTGACTCGAAACGCCGATGGGTGTAGGACGGAGACATCATACCCAACTACCCAACCGAGCTCCTCCACTCCGGCCGCTTCGCGCACGTCCCGCACCTCTACGGCACCAACTCGGACGAGGGCACCGACAACGCCCCGAAGGGGCCCATCAACACCGACGCCGACCTGCGCGACTACCTGGAGCACGGCGTGGGCTTCGGATTCCCGGCCCCGGCCGTCGCGCGCATCTTGGAGCTCTACCCGGACGACCCGGCACAGGGCATCCCGCTCGACACGGGCGCCGAGCGCTTCGCCGACGCGGGCGGCTGGCAGTACAAGCGGGCCGCGGCCATTGTCGGCGACGTGTTCTACCACGCGCCGCGGCTCGACGATGCGCGATACTACGCGCGGCACTCGCCCGACACCTACATCTACCGCTTTAACACGCGCGGGTATGTCGGCGGTAACGGCAGTGGCGGCGGTAGTAATGGAACGGTAGGCGGCGGCGGAGGAAGCCTGGCGCCCGCCTACAATGGCGTGGCGCACTACACCGAGGTCGCCTTCGTGTTCGGCAATCCCGCGTATGTCGGGCCTTGGCCCGGGTATAGGGCCCTCAGCGAGCAGATGCAGGACCAGTGGATCCGGTTCGCGCATCATGGGAACCCCAATGGCGAGGGGCTGCCCGTGTGGCCGCGTTACGGAGATGGGGACAAGGGGCTGAACTTGGTACTGCAGACTCAGGGGCAGGGCGGATCGCATGTGGAAGAGGATACATATAGGTTGGCTGGCAGGGAGTACCTCACGCAATGGGCTCGCCGACGTCACGTGTGACGAGATGGATGTTTGCCGTTGTGCCGTATCGAGGAGGAGCGTTCTGGGAGTGACACCTAAGCTGGCATAGACCATGGAAGGGCATAATAATATCTTACATGACGTGATACATACATACTTAGGGGTATACTAGAGTTGCGATAACAGATTGTTGGTATACATGGGCAATTCATCGAACGCCACATCCTCATTCACATTCAGCCTCCTACACTGAACCTCGCACATCCTGTCCGAGGGCCATCTGCGGCCAAGCAAGACGATGACGGGGAGGCCCACGGTGTCTGCATCCTTCATCTTCCAGGGAAAGACTCCGCCCTGTCGTCGAGGACGGCGTCGACCTGCTGCTGCTCACCGACGAGTTGATCATAGACGAGGTTTGCATCCTCATCTGGGACGCTCCGGCCGGGAATGACGACGACCTCGAAGGGTGCGATCGCGCGCGGCCAGTTCAGCCCCTTCTCATCGGCCAGGTGGTTTGCGACTGCGCCTATGATTCGTGAGACGCCGATGCCGTGGCAACCCATCTGCATGGGGGTCAAGACGTTCTCGCGCAGCTGTACGTTTGCACCGAGGGGTTTCGAATAACGAGCGCCGAGATGGAATGTATGGCCCAGCTCGACAGCTTTCTCTACCTTTAGCTTACCCGATTCGCAATGAGCGCAGTTGTCACCATCGCGGATACGGAGGGCATTGATGAGCTGGCCACCTTCGCTGCTGGTAATAGTTTCGATCTTGATTGACGAGACACTGAGGTTAGAGCCGGCTGGTAATTGTTGCGGGTGGCTACCCCTTTTTATAGATTCTCTGACGGTTGGGCTCATTCTCCTATCGACGACGTTGATGAGCTTCAGCACCTTTCTGGATGACTCAGACTCTTGTGTCGAGTCCTGGGTCCAGAAGGCTATCGAGTCCTCCATGCTAGAGTCTAGCTCCGGTACGACTGATTTAATTGCATGGGTGTTGATATCGGACTCGGACAATCCAGGTACGTTCGGATACCAGACATTGACTAGTGAAGTGCGGTCTTTGGATACACCACGCCATACCCGTGCTTTGGCGACACTTTGTTCTTGCGAAGGCGGCCTCGCAAGAGCAAGTTCTTCATTGGCAACATATGAGCAGCTGTTGCAGCTTATCACCATGTCCTCGCCGATTGACGAGGGCAGGTGGTACTCGTGGCTCAAATCGCCGCCTATATCCCCAGAGCTAGCTTCAGCTACCACATACGGGATCTTGAGCTCGTCGAAGAGTCGAGAGTATGCGGCCCGAACTTCTTCGTAGGACTGCAGCGCTGCATCGATACTGGCATCAAAAGTGTAGAGGTCCTTCATGAGGAATTCTCTTGAACGGAGAACACCTTGACGCGGCCGTAGCTCGTCTCGATATTTACGTCCGATCTGGTATAAACGGAGCGGAAGATTCTTATAGGATGTGACGAGTTTCGAGACCAGATTTGTGATTTCCTCCTCATGAGTGGGGGCTAGTAGTAATGGCGCATCTTTCCTGTCGCTAAGACGGAACAGTTCTGGGCCATATGCCTCCAACCGATTTGTCCTCTTCCATAGGGCCTGGGGCGAAAGAGATGAGAGTGACACCTTGGAGGCGCCAACCGAAAGCATGTGTTTGTCTATCAGTTTTTCGAGCTTTTCCTGCACTCTGAGGCCAAGTGGAAGCATGTGAAAGACACCGGGATGGGATTGCCGCAAGTAACCAGCCCGGACCAGCTTCGAATGTCCATCCCCATTGTCAGCCTGAGCAAGACCACCTGTGGGCAGCCAAGTTCTTGACAAACATGCTCTCTGACGAGCTAGCGTACTGGATTTAGAGATGCTGGCCCTGAAGTGAGGTTGCTTTGAACCTTTGAGGGAGACTCTAGTCAAAGCTGCCACCTGGGGTGAACATGTTTGAAACATCATGTCATTGCCCAACCCACCAATCGAAGGGGGAAAAAGCTCAAGACCGAAGTATGTTATCAAGACTGAAAAAACGTAGGGCCAAGATAAACTGCAGATATAACGAACGAAATAAGACACCATACGTGTTTTGATTATTGATGGGGTTCAAGGAGATCCCTCAAGACGGATGGGATTCGTCTTGAAAATGGGAACCGTTGGCACAGCCTTGCATTGCTATATTGGGTATGGAGTGGAACGGACGAACTTTGCGCAACCTCAGTGATTGGTCATCCTTATCACCCACTCCCACTATCGTCAGCCTTGCATCGCCCCGCAATAATTTTTCTTAATTCTTTTGGCAGTACCTTCCAAACTTGAGATAACTGACAAGTCCCGAGTCCCAATTCCCGAAATTTCGTAGGGACTGTATTCTTGTTGGCTTTCTCCAATTTCAACTGCCTTTGTTTGTACTTAGGCCCTGGAAACCCATAACATATCCCGGATCGAATGCGACTTGGTCGGTCTTACGCAGAAGAACAATGTCCGCCTTCACTGATGCGGCCCTGTCGAGCTTGACAGCCAAGATCGACAAGAAGCTGTCGGAGCAGAAATCTGGGAACAACCCCAAGTCGGCTGACAATACCAAGCCGGCGGGCAACCCAAAGTCAGCGGGCAACCCAAAATCAACAGACAAGCCTAAGTCGACGGATAAGTCAAAGCCGGCGGACAAGCCAAAGCCGTCTCAACCTGCTCAGCCACAAGCCAACCTGAAGAGAAAACGACAGGAAGAGAAGACGGAACAGGCGAGCAATAAGAAGGACAGGAAAGACCAATCATCAAAACCGTCGGGGAAGCAAAACAAGCCGAACAAGAGTGAGCAAAATGGCAAACCACCAACCCCGAAGAAGGGACAGGGCCCCAATGCTCTCCTCGACGAAATCATGGCATTAGGAGGAGACGAGAAGGACCTGGAACTCGTCGGAGACGTCGACTCCGAAGATGAAACCTATGGTGACCAGAAGGGCGGAGACAAGGCCCTCCAAGCTGAATTGGCCAAGTTCGCTTCAGGGCTTGGCTTTGAGAAAGTGCAGCCCGAGGAGGCGGTCGAGGAAGAAGAGGAAGAAGAGGAAGAGGAGGAGGAGGAGGAGGAGGAGGAGGAGGGAGGAAGCCCCCCAGCAAGATGAGGAATGGGAAGAAGCATCCTCCTCAGAGGAGGACGAACCGAAGAGCAAAGACGAGCTGGCACAGAAGGCAAAGCGGAAGACGGTCAGTAAGCCTCACCGTATTCATTTGTAGCTGCAAGGACTTCTCTCTGACATTATACTCTTGACAGATCTTCGAAGCCAGAGCCGACTGGCACGCCACAGAGCTGAGGGAATTGCCCGAGCCCAAATCTGACCATGTCGCTCCGTTCCTCCCTGCCCTCAACAGTCTTAAGGCTTACGCCGCTTCACTTCTGGATGAAGATATCGCCGCCTACAGCAAGACGTTATCCGCATCTTCGTCGCATAAATTCATGTCTACTATTATGTCCTCCGGTACTGTTTCGGATAAAACGTCTGCATTGACCCTGGCCATCCAAGAGTCTCCTGTTCACAGCATCAAGCTCCTGGAGAATTTAATGGGTCTTGCCGCTAAGCGCAGCCGTGGGCAGGCTCTGGCAGCAGCAGCAGCCCTTGTTGATTTACTCGGCCTTGGCAATATCCTGCCGCCAAATCGCCGTTTGCGCCCATTCATATCCCAAAGTGGCCTAATCGGTACTCTGCAAAAGTTCAACACGAAGACCTGGTCTTCGAACCAATCCCTGCCTGGAAAGATCAACAAAGAGCATTTGATCTACTGGGCGTTCGAGGATTGGCTCAAAGATGCCTACTTCAAGTTTATCCAGACTCTCGAAACCTGGTGCGACGATGAGGTCGAATACTCACGTGTCAGAGCAATTGACATGGTGTACGCTCTTTTGAAAGACAAGCCGGAGCAAGAGGCCAATCTTCTGAGGCTGTTAGTGAACAAGCTCGGAGATCGCGAGAGGAAGATTGCTTCCAGAGCGTCGTATCTGCTCCTGCAGCTGGTCAACCTTCATCCGGGCATGAAGGCTGTGGTGATTCGATCCGTGGAGCAAGAGATCATCTTCAAACCCGGCCAAAGCGTCCGTGCCAAATACTACGCAGTCAACACCCTGAACCAGACTATTCTTAGCAGCAAAGAACCTCAAATTGCGGACTCGCTTCTGAAGATTTACTTCGGGATGTTCGTTTCTCTACTGAAGACTGGAGCACTGGCCGAGGTCGACTTCTCGGCCACGTCGAAAGTTGAGAAGAAGAAGAGGAAACAGCGGCGGTCTTCCGGCCCCCCTAAGGAGTCCGACAAAGATGCTAACGTTGGGCAAGGTGAGCGAGAGGCTGCCGAGAAGCTAGTCTCTGCCATCTTGACCGGCATCAACCGCGCGGTGCCCTTCTCCGAAACAGACTCTTCTACGTAAGTTCGGTCTCGCCCATTACAGTGAACATTTCTAACCAATCTCAGTCTTGAATCGCATCTCGACACGTTATTCAGGGTTACTCACTCATCCAACTTCAACACTAGCATACAGGCTTTGATGTTGATTCAACAGCTTGTTGCTACCAAGCACCTTGCTACGGAGCGATTCTACCGAACTCTATATGAGTCGCTTCTGGATACTCGCCTCGCAACGTCTTCGAAACAGGCACTCTATCTTAACCTGCTGTACCGCAGTCTTAAAGCGGACGTGGATGTGCGGCGAGTGAAGGCCTTCGTCAAGAGGATGCTTCAAATATTGCACTTGCAGCAACCTTCTTTCGTCTGTGGTATTCTGTACCTCACCATGGAGCTTTACGGGGTTTTCCCTGGTCTGAAGTCTCTGCTTACCGACCCAGAGGAACACGATGACGTCCCCGATGCCTCTCCAGAGGATGACGCAGTCACTGATGGGTTGATCGCTGATTCCGCTCGTCCAAAGGATGCTTATGACGGACGTAAACGAAACCCGGAATATAGCAATGCTCATCTCAGCTGTCTCTGGGAAGTGGTTCCTTTCCTGAATCATTACCATCCTTCTGTTGATGTTTATGCCAAGAGTCTCCTGAATGGCCTGAAGCCGGCGCAGAAGCCTGATTTGTCCAATCACACGCTGATTCATTTCCTCGACAAATTTGTGTACCGCAACCCGAAGGCTTCCGATGGCATGAAGGGCAATTCGCTCATGCAGCCTGTGGCCGCCACTGGACAAGGCCAGATCTTGCTCTCAGGCAAGTCATCCGCCAAGACTGGTGCGCCATTGAACTCGGCATCCTTCTGGAACAAGAAGGCCGGCGATGTTGCGGTTGAAGATGTGTTCTTCCATGAGTACTTCAACCAGATCGGCAAGCCAGCTCAAGCCGAGCGGGTTAAGAAGGCCAAGGCGAGCGCCGAGGATGGCGCCGAGGCTGATGAGTCTGGCGATGAAGAGGAGATCTGGAACGCGCTTACAGCGTCGCGACCTGAGGTGGAGATCGACGATGAGAGTGATGTGGGATCTGATTTCGAGGACTTGATGAGTCTCGACGGCTCTGACGAAGAAGCCGGCGGCGATGCGGAAGAGGAAATGGACGTGGACGGAATGTCTGAAGGCAGCGCGCCGGACTTCTCGGATGTATCATCACTCGGCTTCAGTGACGACGACGACGAAGAAGGTGGCGCAGCTGTCGCAGAAGACAAGGAGGATGACAAGAAGCCCCAGTCTGAGCGCACAAAGAGGAAGAAGATGCTCAGAAGCCTTCCGACATTTGCCACTGCCGACGACTACGCGGCAATGCTGGCCGAAGAGGATGATGGGAGATGTTAGTCGGTATGTGGTTTACCTAATAGACAGATATCTATGTAGCATTATCATCGTCGTACGTGGATGAGAGAGGGGGGAAGGAGGCAGTAACGAATGAGAAGCTTCCCAAATAAGATGCAAAATATCTATTAAAACCCATGGCAACATGATTGCTTGATTCATACAAATCAGTGCTCAAACATAGCGTAGATCCTGCAAGAACTCCTTGCGACAATTCAAGCTGCCATCCGAAGAATGATTATATTCCGCTGTCGTTTTGGTGGTAGGCAACTAAAACTCAGCTATCTTCCAATGCATGTTGTATTATTATCATCCATGTGTTGTGGCCAGGTACTGTAGGTATAGAATCCAAAGCCGACTCAGGGGTTCCAAACTGCCATTTATTACGGAGCTGAGCACCTTCGCTCCAGTACCTGCATTGACCCAGTCCCATCCATTAAAACGGGGGCCTAATATGTAAGGCTTATTATACGTTAAGGCAAGCTTGCCAATTCAATTGCAGCCTGACGGGATTATGGAATCCTGCTCGCATCCGCGCAGCGCAAAGAAGAATTGAAAACCAGGGGAGCTACTCTGTACGACTCCTATGCAACGCACGTCTGGGGCCTGTAATTGGTCCAAGCGCTAAAATCATTGCCTGCAAATACGAGACGTATGCGTAAGTACATGTAGGCACCTGGGTATTGTACTGCTGAATTTGGCCCACATAAATCAATTCAAGCCTCCAATTGAGTTGTTGTTGTTGCTGCTGCTGCTTCTGCTGCTGCTGCTGCTGCTGCCACCAGACGCCACGACGCTAACCATACTGGCCCGGCTGCTGCTGCTGCTTGATTGACGGAGAGGTCCAGAGGTCCAGAGGTCCTTGCGAACGAACAGGTAAGCGTAATGCCTCTCCTAAACTGAGCGAACATAGATCTGGGAAAAAGGATCACACACTTCGTTTGCCTATTGTTCCCTTCCCACATCAACACAATCTCCTTCTATTTCCTCTCTTCCCTCCCTCTTCTCCCCCCACAAACAAACAAATACCACACTACCTTCGCCCTTCCATCAGGCATTGTACAGTACTCTCATCGCGATTGCCGGGCCTCGCATCTCAGTGGTTGTTTTCCCTGAGGTTCTGCAGCGCGTGCTTCTCTCACGGTCTTTCTTTGCCTTGACTTGGATTTGATGTAGACTTGGTTCTACACTCCCACACTACATAATCACCACGGTCCCTGGGGTTCTCTTTACCTTTTTCTGCGCCTAATCCGATCATTTCTTCCCCAGTGGAACGCGAATACTACGACCTCGAAAACACGACTGCGCAGCTGCCATCGAGCTCGCCAACCCGTCAAGGTGTCCTCAGATCCTCTTGCGATCGGCCCAATTCGACCACACATAGCAGCTTTCCATGTAAACAGCAACCATGGCGCCTCTTCCCATTAAGTTCACGGAGCTGTTGATGCTCAACACAGTCGGTGTCGATACGACCAGCATAAGCTTCAATTCTTGCGTACGTGGCCCATTCACCTTTCACTAGCACATCTCGCCCTAGGATCTCTTTGCTGACACTGCCCGACGACAGACATTAGAGTCCGACCACTTTATTTGCATACGAGAGAAGAAGAACGAGGCAGCACAACCCGAAGTCGTCATCGTCGATCTCAAGCAGGGCAACAATGTCACGCGGCGCCCTATCAAGGCCGACAGTGCCATCATGCACTGGACCAAGCAGATCATCGCCTTGCGTGCACAGTCAAGAACGCTGCAGATCTTCGACCTGGAGAAGAAGCAAAAGTTGAAGTCAGCGACCATGAACGAAGATGTCGTCTTCTGGAAGTGGATCAGCGAATCAACGCTCGGCTTGGTAACAGACACTGCCGTTTTCCACTGGGACATCTACGATGCTACCCAAGCAGCCCCTGTGGAGGTCTTTAAGCGGAATGCCAATATGAACGTACGGGCACCAAATCCACTGATCAATGCCCTGGATCTTGTGCTAACCAAGCTTGCTAGGGCTGCCAAATCATTAACTACCGGATTAATAGCGACGGCAAGTGGATGGCGGTTGTTGGTATCTCGCAACAGCAAGGTCGCGTCGTTGGTAGTCTCCAGCTTTACTCCAAGGATCGCGGCATCAGCCAGGCCATCGAGGGTCATGCCGTCAGCTTCGGCACTGTTCGACTTGAGGGTGCGCCTGCCGATACCAAGGTCTTCACCTTTGCTGTCCGGACTGCTACGGGTGCCAAGCTCCATATCGTCGAGATCGACAAGCCCGACGCGAACCCTGCTTTCCAAAAGAAGGCCGTCGACATTTACTTCCCACCCGAGGCTACAAACGATTTCCCGGTCGCCATGCAAGTCTCCCAGAAGTACGGCGTTATCTACATGGTCACCAAGTATGGTTTCATCCATCTCTATGATCTTGAAACTGGCGCTACCATCTTCATGAACCGTATCTCGAGCGAAACCATCTTCACCACTTGCTCCGACTCCGAATCGGCCGGTATTGTTGGCATCAACCGGAAGGGCCAGGTCCTGGCGGTTGCTGTTGACGAGAACAACATGGTCCAGTATCTTTTGCAAAATCCCGCTAATACTGAGATGGCAATCAAGATGGCCTCTAGGGCTGGTCTTCCTGGCGCTGATCAGCTCTACGCTCAACAGTTCGATTCGCTGTTCCAGCGAGGCGATTACGCGGGTGCCGCCAAGGTTGCCGCGAATTCGCCACGAGGCTTCCTCCGTACACCTGACACGATCAACCGCTTCAAGGCCCTCCCCCAGGAGCCCGGAAAGATGTCGTACATCCTCCAGTACTTTGGAATGCTGCTCGACAAAACCACCCCTCTCAACGAGTTCGAGACATTGGAACTCGCTGTTCCTGTGCTTCAACAGGGCCGCAAGCATCTCCTGGAGAAGTGGCTCAAGGAGGGCAAGCTGGATTTCTCGGAGAAGCTTGGTGACCAGATTAGACCCCACGACGTTAACATGGCCCTGGCAGTATACTTGAAGGGCAATGCCCCCCATAAGGTTGTCGCCGCATTCGCCGAGACTGGCCAGTTTGAGAAGATCCTGCCCTATGTCAGTCAGACCGGATACCAGCCTGACTGGATCAGTCTACTCAACCATATTGTCCGCGTCAACTCTGAGAAGGGTGCCGAGTTTGCCAGCTCTCTAGCCAACAACGAGGGTGGTTCCCTGGTGGATATTGAGCGCGTTGTCGATGTCTTCCAGGCTCAGGGCATGATCCAACAGGCAACCGCTTTCTTGCTCGACGTCCTCAAGGATAATAGGCCCGACCAGGGACACCTCCAAACGAGACTCCTGGAGATGAACCTGGCCCAGGCTCCCCAGGTCGCAGATGCTATCTTGAGCAACCAGATGTTCACTCAATTCGACAAGGCCAGAATTGCTTCACTCTGTGAGCAACAAGGCCTTCTCCAAAAGGCGTTGGAACTTTACGAGGACCCGGCTGCCGTGAAGCACGTCATTGTCAACATTGCGGGCACGCCGAACTTCAGTATTGACTGGCTGGTTAACTTCTTCGGCCAAATGTCTGTTGAGCAGTCTCTTGATTGCCTAGACGCCATGATGAAGCAAAACATCCGCCAAAACCTTCAGTCTGTGGTTCAGATTGCAACAAAGTACTCGGATCTTTTGGGTCCCACTCACTTGATCGATCTTTTTGAGAAATACAAGACCTTCGAAGGCTTGTTCTACTATCTTGGTAGTGTCGTTAACATGTCGGAAGATCCTGACGTTCACTTCAAGTACATCGAGGCTGCCACTAAGATGGGTCAAGCTGGCGAGGTCGAGAGGATCTGCCGCGACAGCCAACATTACAATCCCGAGAAGGTCAAGAACTTCCTGAAGGAAGCTCGCCTGCCCGAACAACTTCCCTTGATTATTGTGTGCGACCGCTTCGACTTCGTTCATGATTTGGTACTCTACCTGTACCAGAATCAACAATTCCAGTCGATTGAGACATACGTCCAACGCGTCAACCCCGGTAGAACGCCCCAGGTCATTGGCGGTCTTTTGGACGTTGATTGCGATGAGTCAGTCATCAAGGGACTTCTGAACTCTGTTGACCCAACCGCCATCCCTATCGATGCTCTGGTGTCCGAGGTTGAAACCCGCAACCGACTCAAGCTGTTGCTTCCGTTCCTCGAAGCTACCCTGGCTGCTGGCAACCAACAACAGGCTGTTTTCAATGCTCTCGCGAAGATCTACATCGACTCGAACAACAACCCCGAGAAGTTCTTGAAGGAGAACGACCAGTATGACACTCTCGGCGTGGGCAAGTACTGCGAGAAGCGAGACCCGAACTTGGCATACATTGCCTACCAGAAGGGCCAGAACGATCTGGAACTGGTTAACATTACCAATGAGAACTCGATGTACCGAGCCCAAGCACGATACCTGCTTGAGCGAAGTGATCGCGAACTATGGATGTTTGTTCTTAGTGAAAACAACATACACCGCCGTTCAGTGATCGACCAGGTCGTGGCTACTGCCGTGCCTGAGTGCACTGACCCGGCCAAGGTATCGGAGGCTGTCGCTGCTTTCTTGGCAGCCGACCTCCCGTCCGAGCTCATCGAGCTTCTGGAGAAGATCATGCTTGAGCCTTCGCCTTTCAACGACAACCCAAGTCTGCAGAACCTGCTCATATTGACTGCCGCTCGTGCTGACAAGGGCAGAGTCGCTGATTACATCCAGCGTCTCGATGCCTATGATCCCGAGGAGTGCGCCCAGCTCTGCATCAACGTCGGCCTCCATGAAGAGGCTTTTGAGATTTACAAGAAGGCTGGCAACCCAACCGCAGCTGCAGCCGTCCTCGTGGAACACGTTGTCAGCATTGACCGTGCCAGTGCTTTTGCCGAAGACGTTGACTTGCCTGAGGTGTGGAGCAAAGTTGGTAAGGCACAGCTGGATGGCCTGCGGGTCACTGATGCCATCGAGTCATACATCAAGGCCGGTGATCCTCGCAATTACGAGGAGGTCATCGAGGTTGCTACTCACGCTGGCAAGGATGAGGACTTGGTCAAATTCTTGCGCATGGCTCGCAAAACGATGAGAGAGCCTCCCATCGATACTGCGTTGGCCTTCTGCTTTGCCAGGCTTGACCAGCTTGGCGAGCTCGAGGATTTCCTTCGAGGTACTAACGTTGCTAACATCGAAGAATCTGGTGACAAGGCATCGAACGAGGGCTTCCACCAAGCGGCCAAGATCTTCTACACCAGCATCTCCAACTGGGCTAAACTCGCCACTACCCTCGTTCACCTCGAGGATTACCAGGCTGCTGTAGAATGCGCACGCAAGGCCAACAACATCAGAGTCTGGCGCGAGGTACACGGGGCTTGCGTCAACAAAAAGGGAATTTCGCCTTGCGAAGATTTGCGGACTCAACCTTATTGTGGATGCCGAACAGCTGCAAACCCTCGTCAAGCAGTACGAACACGAAGGCTACTTTGATGAGCTCATCGACCTGCTCGAGCAAGGTCTTGGCCTCGAGCGTGCCCACATGGGCATGTTCACAGAACTTGGCATTGCTCTTTCCCAGTATCACCCCGAGAGGCTCATGGAGCATATCAAGCTCTTCTGGAGCCGAATGAACCTCCCCAAGCTCATCCGTGCCTGCGAAGAAGCCAACCTGTGGCCAGAATTGGTCTTCTGCTACTACCATTATGATGAGTTCGACAATGCAGCTTTGGCCGTCATGGAGCGCGCCGAAAACTCTTGGGGAGCACCAGCAATTCAAGGATATCGTGGTGAAGGTTGCCAATCTGGAGATCTATTACCGCGCCATCAACTTTTACCTGGAGCAGCACCCGTCGCTCATCACTGATCTCCTCCAGGCCTTGACTCCCCGTATTGATGTCAACCGCGTGGTGAAGATGTTCCAGAAGTCGGACAACCTGCCGTTGATCAAGCCTTTCCTTCTGAACGTGCAGACTCAGAACAAGCGTACAGTCAACGACGCTATCAACGACCTGTTGATTGAGGAGGAGGACTACAAGACCTTGAGAGACTCGGTCGAGAACTATGACAACTACGATGCCACGGACCTGGCTTCACGTCTTGAGAAGCATGACCTCGTCTTCTTCCGTCAAATTGCCTCCAACATCTACCGCAAGACGAAGAGATGGGAGAAGTCGATTGCTCTCTCGAAGCAAGACAAGCTTTTCAAGGATGCCATTGAGACCGCTGCCATTTCTGGCAAGTCCGAGGTAGTCGAGGAGCTCCTCCGATACGTAAGTCGCACTATTCTCCCTTGGCTGGGCCCTGCTAACATAACCACAGTTTGTCGACATTGGCAGCAAGGAGTGCTACGTGGGCATGCTTTACGCCTGCTATGACCTCATCCGTCCCGATCTCGTTTTGGAGCTATCGTGGCGTCATGGCCTCACGGACTTCGCCATGCCGTACATGATCAACATGCTCTGCCAACAGACCAAGGAGATTGCCACCCTGAAAGCCGACAGTGAGGCCCGAAAGGCCAAGGATAAGGCACAAGAGAAGGACGAGAGCGAAGCCCCGATTCTTGGTGGTGGCCGGCTCATGATCACGGCCGGTCCTGGTGGCGCTGCCGGTGGCCGCGCATCTCCTGCCATGTTCGGACAGACCAACGGCTTTACGTCTCAGCCTACGGGTTTTAGTTAGCACCGGCGCCTTTAGTACCAGTGATAGGCATGCCCGCACAAGGGCACTTGAAGCCGCTGTATCCTCAAGCCAGGTCATCACCGCCGCCGCCATACATGAACTCGACGCCTGTTGGGGGGCTACAGCACGGACAAAGGCCATGCTATAATTATGGATGGAAGTACGCGCAATAAAGAAAAGTGCTTTCTTGAGACGTTGGGGATATAAGCTAGACGGTGGATAGGACACGCCAGGGGGAAAGACGTTGTTCCCATCTACCGTCAGGCAGGGGAGGGTTTTTGGGAATATCTTCAGGCCCCCTATTACCCCATATCGTGAGACATTTTTACAGTTTCGAGACTCAACCTGCGCTTAAGTAGCAGCAGGGCTGTATGATAGTAAGATAAGGAGTCATCTATTTGTCGTTGAATTATCTCTTGAACTTGTCTACGGCGTTGTGAGTCGTGAAGAAGGTCTACCAGGGCGTCTGTCTTGTGGGGGGGTCCAGTCGGCCAGTCATCCAACCACGGCGCATACGATAAACCTTCGCTGTAGCATCGTTGCTTTCACACGGAAGTTTGTATTTCAAACCCATGACCTGGATCAAGTATTACATAATCAATTGATGCTTTAAATGCTATCTTGACGCACCATTTGGATTGGATGCTGAGGTGAGAAGGGATTACGACGACACGTGACTCAATCTGGAAAGTCGGGCCCCCAAAATTTTGCCGTTGGAAGGATTGGAAGCGCGCAAAGCCAAGACCCGACCAGCCAGGATCGGAGCAAACGGTGCCATTAGTTGGGGAAATTCAATTGAAGAAAGATCGTGCCGCAGCTTTTCAATTAACCTCCCGCCAATTCTTGTCCACGACGAACTCGACTTCGACCCGTCCTCACCCCTCGCAATTCACAATGGCCGCCTTCTTCAAAGCCGTCAATGCCAAGATCCGGTCCAACCCGACCGTGAGCTACTTCTGCTCGACCCGTACGTACTCAAACCACCACCTGTCTACCTATATATCCCTTCGTATTCGGTCTTGGCTAGGTTTAAGTCCGACGGTGACGACACTACACGACCGGAGACGGTGCGGTTCTGCAATAATATTCGGTCTGCATTGATGTGCAACGCAAGCATGCGAAGGCTCTTGTGACTAAGGCACAGCAATCACAAGCTATCGTGTTGCGCCTTCTTGCCGTTTTTGCTGGCGAGCCGTAACCGGAGCCCCGGATCGCAGCCCCGTCGTGTGATATTATACGACCATATTCAACATGCCTAGAGCCAACTTACGGTTAATTTTGGTCGATTACTAACAACTGTGCGCAACAGATTTCTGGGGTCCGGTGTCTAACTTCGGTATCCCCGTCGCCGCCGTCATGGACACACAGAAGTCCCCCGACCTGTAAGCACCACCTGATCTGACGAGAGCTGTTGCTCGCGCGCCTATGATCCCGACTTTGCGCTTCCTTCTAACGTGCTACCTCCAGGATCTCCGGCCAGATGACCGCCGCTCTCTGCGTCTACTCGGCGACCTTCATGCGCTACTCCCTCGCCGTCTCGCCCAAGAACTACCTCCTCTTCGCGTGCCATTTCATCAACGAGGGCTCCCAGCTTACCCAAGGATACCGCTACCTCTCATGGCACAACTGGGGCGGCAAGGAGAAGGCCCAAGCCCAGGGCGCCGTAGAGGAGGCCAAGGCCAAGGTCGCTGCCGTTGGTGATAAGGTCAAGGATGCCGTCTCGAAATAGACGAGCCGATCTGGCAGGAAGAACCGTGTGCGCTCTATTCAAGACACAAAAGGGCAATGGGCTATCAATGGGCGAAGGTTAACAAACCAGGCGATGTGATGATGACGACCGAAAAAGGAGGCAATTCCCCTCATAATGTTGTTGTCAACCCCTCCCAAGATGGGAGGCCGCACATGATATAGAGCTGCAGGGTGCCGAGGAAGATAGACTATGGTCACCGGGGCGGACGACTTTGTGGTCCTGTACATCACTGTTCTATGAGCGACATCAATAAGTTCCTTCCTAGTTGGAAACCCGTCTGTTTCTCTCTGCCGAGGAATGGTAATGGGTCTTCGCATCAAGTATCTTACCAATCGAGGTCTTTGTCCCCGACGGAGGCGAATATCGCGCACCTCGAGGCTATCTGGGGAAACGTCTCAAGAACGAGCTGTCGACAACCTCATTCGTGGATCTGAGAAGGCCGGCTTGTCCAAAAATATGTAGCCAAGTCCTGCTCCTCGGTCATTATCTGGAGCCTCCCCACGATGGTGCCGCAGTCTCAGGAACGAAGCTGTTCAGGGCTGTTTCGTATTCGTAGCTTGTAGCTCGCTTACAGTGAGTGATTTCTCGGCGCGGCCTGTGAGCTATTTGGCTATACCTTGTAGACTGGCTCCTGCTCTCCATGGTGCAGTATAGGAGGTATGGACAATTCCGCCGCACTGACGTTTCGAGGACATCCAAGAGAAAGCACCCCCACTCCTTTATCTCGGCCTCCGGCCAAAAAGGTGAAATGAAGTAAGATAGATCTTTGGGCGCATATCATCCTGGAAAGATGTATGCGCATCTCATGTCCATCAGTGTCTTCATCAGGAATTTGTAGCCCGCGGGACAGGGGGTTCAAATAATTGAAGTAGGTAGTTGAGTTACAGTAGTATTGATGCATGAGACGAATAGAAGATGGAGCCCGGGGAAGATATCATGAGTCCGTCCTCCGAAAACAGTAGCAGCTAATTGGAAGACATGAGGAGGCATGGGAGGGGAGAGACCAACCCTCATCTCCTGTTGCACTTACTGGGTCTGCTTTTTGTTTCATTGAATATACTTTCTTCCGGCAGACTCCACGGCACTTGTGGTGGACAGATAAGACACGGTGGCCTCTTGGCCATGTATGTTGTTGGTCGGGCATGGAATAGCAACGTTGAAATCACCGAGGAGCGAGTCGTGTGTCGGCCAAAGTAGCAACTGACCAGCCTTGGCGGCATATGTCTGGGTAGAAAAGGCCAAGACTATCGAGCGTGCGTTCCTACCCACCTCCGGCAGATTAGTGGCAGTCTTTATCTTGCCTCGAGGAGAGCTTTTCTTGGCTTGACAGCCAACGCCTCTCGCATACACACATGTGTGGGTGTGCTTCGGGCTCATACATGTAGATACGTACTAATTTGGAAGGCTTGCTCTGCAAGGCGAAGGAAACCAACCAGCGACCAGACGGAATTTGGATTTTTACTTCTGGGCTGCCGAGCTAAGAGTGCAGGTTGGGAAGGCCCTACCCGCCTTCCGCATGCCCGATGTTGCTTGGCTAGGCGTGGGATGAGTGCCTATAGGCTATAGCCCATCTGGGTTGGTGGTCATCATGCAGATGCATATCTAGATATGCATCCAATCTGGTTAATTCTCAGGTAGGGATCTGCGTAGCCGGGCTGGACGGATGTGCGCAATGTCATCAGCGCATCGACGTTGCGTCTTTGCAAGCCAGTCCAGTATTGGTTGGTATCTTTTACGTGTTTGAGCGCCGGCTCGGAGACCGATGGTTGTCATTGTGGTGAGAAAAACTCCATGATCGGAACTTGCCTTGAGCCGTGGCCGGCGTTGCTCACTTACACAGTACTTTCCTCATCAGCCTTACTAGACTGGTTCCGCCGCCCGAGCCCCGAAGTCGGGCCTAAACATCGTCGGTCTCGAGGGTTGATGCTCCGTGAACAAAGTCACCACCATCGAACCATCTATATACGATATAGTTGAGAGGAGGCACACAGGGGCGAAGCGGTGGGTGGTCAGATGGGCGAGCAGAAAGTTTTTACACAAGGTGTGCGTACGTTGTTGACATGTTGTCCATATTCGCTCAGCTGTGCAAGATAGGAGCGGGCGCGGCTCGATGCATTGGATGGTGCTTGGCAGAGGGTACGCCGCGGCTTGCCAAGGTTAGATGCGAGTTTCGAGCCGCTCGAATGATGAAGCAGGCCTGTTCCTAGCTTGTCGATGCCACTGAGATGGATCCATCAGGACGAAGGTTTTTAAATAGCGCAGAAACAGGCATTGATAGAAACAAACGACGCCCGGAGCACATAGAAACCCCCCACTGTTGTGTTTTACCCATCAAGCGGCCATCGGCAGTGGAGGTGAGGTACTGTACGCATGAGGTAACTGACAGCCTGATACTGACAAAGGAAGTGCCAATAAGGTAACATGGTAAGGGACGGGCTGAACGAGCTTGCATCGATTTGATACGTATACCGCCGGAGAGGAAAGCCATGTAAGATCGACAAGCGAATCCTTGATCCGTTTTCTGATCCGTTCTGTCCACTACCGAAACAGTCCCATGGCTACGGCATCGCTCGCTTGTTATCCGCGGATACAGGGTCGAATAATACGGCCATGTAGAAGGCTATGGACCTGGTGACCACGGATGAGTCAAGGTTGAGATTCTTTTTTTTTGTTAAGCGCATATCCCTGGTTTTGAGGTACGTACTGTAGGTCGGTAGCCAGGTATGTAGTATCGAAAGGTATCTGCTTCGTCGACCAGGAACACGATCGCCCGCCAAGAAAATTAGCTATGCCGAGGGCTGGCTCTTGGCTTGTTTAACAACTTCGTCTTGGCTGCCACTGGCTTGTGTTTCCTCGGCTGAATACCTAAAAGTCGACCCCCTATCAAAGGTTTTGCGTCTCGGTCCCAGGTGATGGGTCCTTGCCGTATGTAGTAGAGCAGTATGGCAGAGCAGAGGAAAATGATGCAAATCCATGCCGAATCCTTGTTGCTCGCTGTGTCTACTAGTCAAGTTGCAGTGTTGCGCAGCGGAGCGAGCGACTCGACTTCTGCTCGACCCCTCCACGGGCGAGGTAGATGGATTCGATGAGTTACCTACCATTGGACAGTCCATAGCAAGCATAAGTAGACCGAGTCTAGTGAACTAGGCCGTCCGAAGCGGAGGTGTGGGATTAGTTGCACATAATAGAGTCTCGTCACTGAGACATAAAAGCAACCACAACGTTTATCAACACCTCGGCTGATTGGCTGGAGAATAGACGGCAAAGTCAATCGCGGATACCAAGGGACTGGTAGATTCCCCAATTTATTCTTATTGCCTGCCTCTCTAGTAGCACCACTAGGTGCAGCATGACGCGACTGCAGAAGCGAATGCAGTTTTAGGCAACGTCGAAGAGACCAGCTAGCCAGCTTGCCAGGTAGTCTGGACTCTGGACTCTGGAGGGACGGAGTTACGCACTGTCCGTGATGTGGTGCCCAGCCAAGACCTCCGTGACGAAATAGAGTTTCTCAACTGTGTTTCTCTCCGATTCTCCGAGCAGAATCCCGAAAATGACAGACAGAATAATTTCCAGCAGGGGCGGTCGAGATGCCAGGGGAGTCAGAAAGGCTGGAGTTATGGAGTAATATAGTGACCGACTATGCTTATGCTGTGGTCGTTCCTGTTGCGTTGCAAGCTGGTGAGCGAGGGGTCAACCCCGCCAAAGCATACTCAGGCCCGGGACCCACCACAGCAAGAATTGAGCAATGAGAGAGCCAGATAAGGCAGGTCTAGAGTTGTGAAACCCCGCCATCTTGGAGCTTGGACAGGGTTTGCAGGCATAGCTCTTGACAGAACAGACAGCTCGAGGTTAAGGTAAGGGCTATAATCCCTCATCAAATCTAGTACGACTAGGCTATGTGCCTAGCCAAAGATATATTGAATCCTGAAGTCAATTCTCCGAGTAGATACGTGTACCGATGCTATCTGCAAAGACTCTGCCCATTGCCTCCTCGCTCTCCGTTGTTCAAAAATCAGATGTTGGAAGCAGTCATTTCCACGTGTTTTTCGTATGTAGCCATGTAGGTACCTAAGACCGTGTACCGACCGTTAGGAGGGGCAATCCTGAAGCAGCCATATATAGCGGTGGAGCTGTCCGTCACGGGGAAGAAACAAATTCATCGTTGGAAGTTGCTATTTCAAGACGACGATAGAGACACCAGATGCGGCATGTTTCCTTGAATGTTTGCGCAACTGTGTCAAGCAGGGGTGGAAAGGGCCAGCTAGAGAGGGAGCTCAGGAAGCAAGTCCCACCGGCCATCCCCCATGCCCCCATGCATTGCCACGCGCATGCCTCACATTTGCTATGTTTGGTTGTGTATGTAAGTAACCTTGGTATGTAGGTTATCATGTAGATAGGGTAGGTGGTAGGAGATGGATGTATAGTCAGGATTTATCAGGTGGGAACCAGGGTCCCTACGTGCCTACATGGATCAAATGGGTCCATCCGTCTGTACTGTATCATGGATTGTGCAGAGAAGAAGGGCGGCGGCGGAGAGGAGGGTGATTCTACCTCTCTACTCGATGTGACTAGTATCGCCCTAGCTGTTAAAGATTATAAGATCCCCTTCCCCCCTCCCCAAAGCTATCCTTCGTTCGTTCTTCTCTTGCTCTAACCATTCAACTCGGGTCTTTCTTGCGTAATAGTCCCACAAGATAAGAGAAGACGCTTCCTTCCGTTCCATCCTAGGAAAGAAGAAATTGCCCTCTGTCTTGGTGAGACAGCACCACCACCTTGAGGAAGACAAGAAGGACTTGCGTGACCCCACGTTCCTCCCCTCCTTGGTGAAGCAGCTACACACACTCTGACTAGCTAGTGTTCAGCCATTCATCTCGACATAAATCGCATAACGTCAGCTACCAACCAACGAGCTCGAGACGCTCTGACTGACACACCCCCACCAACAACAAACCCTACGGCTGGCCGTTGAGACCTCAACAACACGACGACATCTTAGGTATTTCATCCTCTACTCGCCTACCTATTCCTTTCTCCACTCAAGTCACTTCGTAGGGCCTGTCTGTTTAAGGCTCTCTATCCTCTTCGGGCTTCGCCTTCTGACTTCTTCTTCCCTAAGTTGTTCGCTCGCTATCCTCCTCCAGCCTCATCCAAATCAAATCTTTGGGAGACAAGATGGCGGACCACCCGGACCTCAAGGGCTTAAAGGCGGCCGGTCCTGAAGCGGCCGTCGACGAGGATGTCTTCGAGGAGGGCATGGCACCCAAGGAAGCCCAAACGGTACACCACATTCGTGCCAACAGCTCCATCATGCAGCTGAAGAAGCTCCTGGTGGCCAACCGTGGCGAAATCCCCATTCGTATCTTCCGAACAGCCCACGAGCTATCCCTTCACACAATTGCAGTCTTCAGTTATGAAGACAGGCTGAGCATGCATCGGCAAAGTAAGTATTGCTGCCATACCATTAGCATGCCAACCGCACGGCGCTAATTGTTGTCTTCCACACAGAGGCCGACGAAGCCTACGTCATTGGCAAACGCGGACAGTACACCCCGGTCGGTGCTTATCTGGCCGGCGACGAAATCATCAAGATCGCTCTGGAGCATGGTGCTCAAATGATTCACCCGGGTAAGCGGACTGCATTTACCTAGGCAATATTTGCTCTTTTTTTTGTGGTACGCTGCTAACTTTGGATCCGAGGTTATGGTTTCTTGTCCGAGAACGCCGAATTTGCCCGCAATGTCGAGAAAAACGGTCTGATTGTAAGCTTGGAGAAACCCTACCTTTATCTGGCTGGGCACTACTGATTGGCTCGCTTGCGTTCTACAGTTCGTCGGACCTTCTCCCGATGTCATTGACTCCCTCGGCGACAAGGTTTCGGCACGAACACTGGCTATCAGGGCCAATGTTCCCGTTGTCCCGGGTACCGATGGTGCAGTTGCTACTTTCGAGGAAGTTAAGGGTTTCACAGATGAATATGGTTTCCCCATCATCATCAAGGCCGCTTTCGGCGGTGGTGGTCGTGGAATGCGAGTGGTGCGAGAACAAGCAAGTCTGAAGGAATCGTTCGAGAGAGCTACATCCGAGGCAAAGTCTGCCTTCGGCAATGGCACTGTCTTCGTCGAACGTTTCTTGGACAAGCCCAAGCACATCGAGGTCCAGCTTCTCGGTGATAACCATGGAAACATCGTGCATCTGTTCGAGCGTGACTGCTCGGTTCAACGTCGCCACCAAAAAGTCGTCGAGATTGCACCGGCCAAGGACCTTCCGGCTACAACCCGGGATGCCATCCTGAACGATGCTGTCAAGCTGGCCAAGTCAGTCAACTACCGAAATGCCGGTACGGCTGAATTCTTGGTCGACCAGCAAAACCGCTACTACTTCATTGAGATCAACCCTCGTATTCAGGTTGAGCACACAATCACTGAGGAGATCACTGGTATCGATATCGTTGCCGCTCAGATCCAGATTGCCGCTGGCGCCACACTCCAACAACTTGGACTGACCCAAGACAGAATCTCCACACGGGGTTTCGCAATCCAATGCCGAATCACAACGGAAGACCCCGCGAAGCAGTTCCAGCCTGACACCGGAAAGATTGAAGTCTACAGATCTGCTGGCGGTAATGGTGTCCGCCTTGATGGTGGCAATGGCTTTGCTGGTGCTGTCATCACCCCTACTACGACTCGATGTTGGTCAAGTGCACATGTTTGGGTTCTACCTACGAGATCGCGCGCCGGAAGATATTGCGAGCTCTCGTTGAGTTCCGTATCCGTGGAGTCAAGACCAACATTCCCTTCCTCGCCTCTTTGCTTACCCATCCTACCTTCATTGACGGCAACTGCTGGACCACTTTCATCGACGATACCCCGCAACTGTTTGATCTCATTGGCAGCCAGAACAGAGCCCAGAAGCTGCTGGCATACCTCGGCGACCTTGCCGTCAATGGAAGCAGCATCAAGGGTCAAGTCGGCGAGCCCAAGCTCAAGAGTGATATTATCATCCCTGAGCTTTTCAACGACGACGGTTCCAAGCTCGATGTCTCGCAGCCCTGCCAGAAGGGTTGGCGAAACATTATCCTGGAGCAAGGGCCCAAGGCGTTTGCCAAGGCTGTGCGCGACTACAAGGGCACCCTACTGATGGATACCACCTGGCGCGATGCTCACCAGTCGCTTCTGGCTACTCGTGTGCGAACTGTTGATCTGCTCGGCATTGCCAAGGAGACCAGCCATGCTCTGTCAAACCTGTACAGCCTGGAGTGCTGGGGTGGCGCCACCTTTGATGTCGCCATGCGCTTCCTCTACGAAGATCCTTGGGACCGACTTCGAAAGATGCGAAAGCTCGTACCCAACATCCCCTTCCAAATGCTGCTCCGTGGAGCCAACGGTGTTGCATACGCCTCGCTGCCCGACAACGCCATCGATCACTTTGTCAAGCAAGCCAAGGATAATGGTGTCGATATCTTCCGGGTATTCGATGCTCTCAACGACGTTGACCAGATTGAGGTCGGAGCTAAAGCTGTCAGAAAAGCTGGAGGAGGTAAGCATTTTTCTGAGTTCATTCCCCCCTTTCCAATGCATCTCGGGAGAGTTATGTATGCGGCTCATTATGGTGTTGCTTCATTTACATTCCATCTCAAGGCACGTGATTTATCTCTTGAAAGAGCAGAACTAACATTAAGTCAAATAGTTTTGGAGGCTACTATTTGTATAAGCGGGGATATGCTGAACCCCAAGAAGAAGTACAATCTCGATTACTACATGGGCCTCGCCGAGAAGCTCGTCAACATGGATATCGATGTCCTTGGTCTCAAAGACATGGCCGGTCTGTATTGCTTGATCTTGCTCGGGAGTTATGTTGGCTAACTACTAATTAGGTGTCCTCAAACCTCATGCCGCCACTCTCCTCGTTGGCTCCCTTCGCAAGAAGTACCCAGATCTCCCTATCCATGTCCACACTCACGACTCTGCTGGAACCGGTGTGGCCTCTATGGTTGCCTGTGCTCATGCTGGCGCCGATGCTGTGGATGCGGCTACAGATAGTCTGAGTGGTATGACTTCTCAGCCCAGTATCAATGCCATCATTTCATCTCTCGAGGGTAGCGGCTTCGAATCTGGCCTCAACCCCGCCCATGTTCGAACTCTCGACGCCTACTGGGCTCAGCTTCGCCTTCTCTACTCACCATTTGAGGCACATCTTGCTGGCCCTGACCCAGAGGTCTACGAGCACGAAATCCCTGGCGGTCAACTCACCAACATGATGTTCCAGGCTCAACAACTTGGACTTGGCTCGCAGTGGGCTGAGACCAAGAAGGCCTACGAGCATGCCAATGACCTCTTGGGCGATATTGTTAAGGTTACACCTACTTCCAAGGTCGTTGGAGACCTTGCCCAATTCATGGTTTCCAACAAGCTATCTGCCCAAGATGTCATCGACCGTGCTGATCAACTGGACTTCCCCGGTTCCGTCCTCGAATTCTTGGAAGGCATGATGGGCCAACCCTACGGCGGATTCCCCGAACCTCTTCGGTCCAAGGCTCTTCGCAACCGCCGCAAGTTTGACAAGCGTCCTGGGATGTACCTCGAACCCATCGACTTCAAGAAGGTCCGCACCGAGCTTGCCCAAAAATGGGGTCCTGTCACCGAGTGCGACCTTGCCTCTTACATCATGTACCCCAAGGTTTTCGACGACTACAAGAAATTCATCCAGAAGTATGGCGATCTCTCCGTTCTGCCCACCAAGTATTTCCTCACTGCCCCCAAGATTGGCGAGGAGTTCCATGTCGAACTCGAGAAGGGCAAAACCCTAATTCTCAAGCTCCTCGCTGTCGGTCCATTGTCGGAGAGCAACGGCCAACGGGAAGTTTTCTACGAGGTCAACGGTGAAGTAAGTTATTCCATGATTTTAGTAATATGTCGATTAGATGCTCATATACTCTTTAGGTTCGTCAAGCTTCCATTACGGACAACAAGGCCAGTGTCGAAAACATTACTCGGCCCAAGGCAGACCCAACCGACACCAGCCATGTTGGTGCCCCCATGGCTGGTGTTCTGGTTGAGCTCCGCGTTAAGGAGGGCTCTGATGTGTGCAAGGGAGATCCGATTGCTATCTTGAGCGCAATGAAGATGGAGATGGTCATCTCCGCCCCCCACAACGGCAAGGTCAGTGGTTTGGAGGTCAAGGAGGGTGACAGCGTGGATGGCAGTGACCTTGTGTGCAAGATCACGAAGGCTTGAGGTGTTTTGATGAATTATGCCCTTTGATTTCATACTTATTACTAACTAGCCTATGTCATGAACAAGAAAAGTCGATATTACTGCAGGCCAATCAATGCAATAATAGCCCGTGACTATTTCATGCTACCCGGCAGTGATCTTATGTATAAACACAGCAGACCTCGTCCCACTAGAGCTACTGCTCATCGTATATCACCTAGTCCTAGCTTTATACTGCACAGTACTGTTCGTCTTCATTTGCCCAGAACCTTGTAGCTTTTTTCTTTCTTTCTTTCGGCTGTGGTTCCAATTAAGAGGTATTTTGTATTTTTAGAAGCATACCAGACGCAACTGCCAATTGTCTCCTAGATAAGATCGCAAAAACGGGTTCTGACTGGTCTTATGGTTCGGCGGAGAAGATAGGTAGGTAAGGTGTTGACTGGTGCTTAGATTTCAATGGCCGCAATCCTAGGTAAGTAATATGTATACAAAATGAATAACTACACAATCGAATTCCGTCTATTCATATCGTAACTTCATTATGATCATATTACATGCACACTTTTGAATCGATAACTACAACCAGCCCCCATGTTTATTTAATGGCACCTTGTCACATCTCACCTATTCTTCCTGCCGCATCCATCCTTCCTCTGCATACCGCTCCCCATAGCAGCTATAGACTCGAGGTTCTCTTCATAGATAAAAAGAACTACTATTTCAGCGCAATATACTTTTCGCCGTGCCGGTGTGATATAGCATGTCAAACAAGAGACGTCCCAAATATTGTCTTGGTAATCCAGGGCTCTCCAGCTGCAAGCTTGCATATTGCTGATCGAAGCCTCTGAGAACAGCCCAGATCAGTACTGGGAGCGCCATCCCTGTTCGTCAAAAGTGTTTCGTATCTAGGGGTGATTTGTGAAGTAGCTCTTGCTTGCTTGGCATTGCCTTTAGGGGTCGGTCGATATTAAGCCACAGCCAAACTGTTACACCCAAACAATATCAATTCGAAAGATACCCAAGAAAGGATTTCAGCTCTGCAGGAACAAGGAAAGAACAAATTTCCAACAGTAGTTTTTAATAGGATTATTAGGTTAGCCTACGAAATCTCGCTTTATATCATTGTACGCGGTCGTGACTATTGGGCTGGTATCTTGGTAATTCAGTATATCCGACACATACCCTCCATACAATGAACACCAGAGGGTTCGGATATGTTGCAAGCTACATATGCGTATAAACCATTCTATTACAAGAGCAACAGTGGGCAGATGGAACGTCAAGGCATGTTGTGATATCATTTCATTCATTTGGTAGACTGAGAACTAATCCCAGCATGCGGGTGGCGCATTGATGATGCAGCTCGATACACTTTTCTTCGTACCTGCAATATAAACGCCGGTGGTATCTGTTTTGTCCATCATTACAGGACCAATCCAACTCTTTGAGGTAGCCAACTTCCCGCATTAGATGACTCATCGTCGTCCAGGGGGGTTGAAACCTGGCGGGGGAGCGCCCGCACCAGGGAAGCCAGGTGGTGGCTGGAAGCCAGTATTCGGGGGGGAATCCTGCGGGTGGGAAGCCGCCAGGAGGGGAAGCCAGGAGCCGGAGCTGTGCGTTGTTAGTTATGTGTCAAAAAGGGGTACTAGCGGGAGCGGGGAGGACTCACGACCACCTCTGCCCGGACCAAAGCCGGGAGCACCAGGGAACTGAGGAGGAAATGCAGGCGCAGCACCACCAACGCCGGCGGCAGGTCCTGCGAGAGATGTAGGGGGAGCACCTCGGCCAGCCGGACGTGCTACACCTGGGCCTGAAGTAAGAGCGGTAGGAAGACTGGTGGCAGCGGTCTTTCCGAGACGTGTGCTAGGATCGGCGGGGGGTGCAGACTCGACCGACAACGAGACAATCTGGGCACCTCGCACAATGGTAAGACCAAGTGTGCGCTTCTCTTCTGACTCAATGGTCTGTGTTGCTGAGCCGGATGCGCCAGGGGCTGGGGGCTTGTTCTGCTTTCGCTTTACGCGTCGAAACTCTTCGGTGTCGGCAAGGACAAGGTTCATGTGCTGAGAGATCAGTCAGTGGTTTTGCTAGGCAAGCGCTGTTCGGAGTTGAGGAAGAGGTACCTTATCGAAAGCAAGCATCTGTCCAGTCATTTGGCGGCCGTCCATCAACGTGACTCTCATCCGGTAGTTGATCTGCAAGCAGTTGTCAGTCTCGATTGAAGGGTACGGGTTGCAAAAAGACGCGTTGTCAGACGCGAATCCGATCCTGCGAGAGGGTACGTACGTAACCGGCCTATAATAACATGTCTGGTCAGCCTGTGATGTCAACGTCGAAGCCTTGAAGCGGTGGAGGGGAGCAGCTCACCATCTTGCCCTGTTTGTTCGACATGTTTGCGACGAGTTGCCCCGGGGGACTTCTCTAGCTTTTCAAAAAACTGGGATGTGTATTTTGCGAAGCCGTACTTGACTTCTGCGAGATCGATCTCGGACTGCGTTGGCAGGCAATTTGAGAGATCGCGACTTTGGTTGGTATGAAGAGACCGAGATAAAATATTGGGACAAGGCAAGGCCAGGCACACGACGAGTTAAGATCCAAGCAAGCAAGGCTGAAAAAGGGTCCGCTTGCAATTGGCCAGGTCCTTGCTCAAAGCTCTAGCTAGAAGCTCCTAAGTAGGCTAACCTTTCTGAGCTTAGTGGCTATAGCTCGTCGCCCACCGCTTTAACCTAGGTTAACAATTGCTGCTCCAGATCAGCAAAGCCACTTTTTTGAGCCACAGGGTACAGAAGCCCTCCTTCCCCCCAAGAAATTTCGCGGGATCCAGAAACTGCAACTTTGTGATCTTTGGAACTTGTCGTTAAGGCCGATCGATCGGACAGACAGCACCGCAAAACATCACATCACCAGGACCACCGCTCGTCAACCACTAACACAGCAGCCAAAATGGTACGTACATGCCAATTGAAACTTGCCAGGAAACTTGCCAGTCGATCCGGCATACTAATTCGATAATGCTGCAGTCTGAGAAGGCCCAGAACCCCATGCGCGAGCTTCGCATCCAGAAGCTTGTTCTCAACATCTCCGTGGGTGAGTCTGGTGATAGACTCACCCGTGCCGCCAAGGTGCTGGAGCAGCTGAGCGGTCAGACCCCTGTCTACAGTAGGTTTCCCCATCGTGCCTTTGACCTTGAATTGTTTTCATGGATTGAACGTTCTCTCTCTCCTTCTAGGCAAGGCCCGCTACACTGTCCGAACCTTCGGTATCCGACGTAATGAGAAGATCGCTGTCCACGTCACCGTCCGTGGCCCCAAGGCCGAGGAAATTCTCGAGCGTGGCCTCAAGGTCAAGGAGTACGAGCTGCGCAAGCGCAACTTCAGCGAGACTGGCAACTTCGGTTTCGGTATCTCCGAGCACATCGATCTCGGTATCAAGTACGACCCCGCCATCGGTATCTACGGCATGGACTTCTACTGCTGCATGACCCGCCCTGGTGAGCGCGTCACCCGCCGCCGCCGCTGCAAGAGCAGAATCGGTGCCTCTCACCGCATCAACCGTGACGAGACCGTCAAGTGGTTCAAGTCTCGCTTCGATGGTATTGTCCGATAAATCACCCGGCCCTGGCATGGGAAGATGGATGACGAACAGGAAAGAAGAAAAAAATGATTGAACACGGAGGCTCATGGCGTTGGCTGGATTTGTTGCCTTTGATGCGCCCGGATTTTGAGGGACACCATTGCATTCTCGTGTACATCGCGATCTATCGGCGAGTTCATCTCGCCAACCCAGCAGACTTTAATCGAGTCAGCAACGGCCTCAGAGACCGACCGGCATCATGCCGGCTTCCCTACATAATTATTCCACCGTTCGTGAATTAATTGACAATCTGTGACTCTGGCTCTTTTGGGGGTTTGCACGCTTTTCGTTGACACCACTAGTATTGCGTACTCGGCACCTGTTATTGTGTCTATGCACTAAGAGATGGATCACGGCAGCTCTGGACATTAAATATGAACAGTGACTTTGCGTGGTACAGTTGTCGGGGCAAGTGTTTCTCAACACAGATGTTGGCGCGGTTAAGACCAGGATGACTACCTACCTTTTGTTGTTGCAAGTTCTCTTGCGTGGTTTCTGACAGACTCATCTCCCTCACAGGTACGACACACAAGCACTTATTCATCTATATAGCCTTTGTTCTGTAAATAATGCAATCCTATCTATCAAGTCAAGTCAATTGAATTACTCAAATCAATCAATATGTACCTGCTAGAACTCGATGTTACAGGAACTTGCGCTGAGTGACATTTGCCCACTCCTGGCCAAAAGTTGGAAGGAGCGAATTGGATGTAGGCAATTGCCTAACAAGCAGTACTTAAGGTGCAAATCAAGTGATGCGAGGAAGTACCTTCCTTCCATACCGACTGGGAGTGTACCTTCTTTCTGTTATTTCTTTCCAAAGTCTGCTTGAGGCACTTTAACTGTAGGCTGGAATGGTCAGCTCATGTGACATTCTGCTTCACATCACTTCATCCCACTGTCGATCTACAGTGACTCCAGACTTAAGGGACCTCCGAATCTTATGATCCCACATCTGCGACTCGACAGATCTGTTCCCATCATAAAACTATCTCGACTCTTGTATTTCCACTCGTCGTATGAGTGCATCTGCTTGTCGATACTGTTCCCACTGCACTGCTGAATCTACCAATAATCCTAACCAAGGCCCAAAAACTGGCTCCATAGTTACTTGATCAGCGTGAACGGCATTTCTTGCGAATTCAGCTCCATACAAGCTGCATAGAAGGCAGGCAGTTTGATACCTGCTGACTCCGAGAAGTTTGACCAGCATCAGGCTGTGTTTGCAGTTGAACTCAGCTGCCCAAGATATTTCTTACACCAAAGCAAAATGGGGGTTTGCAACTGAGAAAATCGATGTTCATATTCATTGAGTCTGTGAGTAATCTTTGATCAGAGCTTCTTTGCTTAGATAGGCGAGCCTACCGGGCAGAGACGTTCATTACTGCCGTGAAGCAATATATTGACAAATTGCTTCCCTAGGTGTCAACTGCGGTTTCCACTGTCACAGTATGCCTGGTGGCAAGATGAAGCACGTACTGGGGCCGGGTGGTCTTTTGAGTTCACAGGAGAAGCCTCCGGGAGACAGCAGTCGAGCGAGCAGTGCTATATCAGACGAAGACGACGTTGACGGACCTCAAAACTTGCAATGGCATCCTTCAGAGATATCAAGTCCTCGAAGTGCTTGTTCTAGGTCCAATGCGGACAGGGCCAATGGCCAACTTCCTACAGCACAAGAAACTCGAGAAGAAGACTTTTCAGATGAAGCAGGAGCTTTCATCACGTCTGGGAAGACGTCGAATCCGCCAGGTCTAGGTCATGAACAAGACCAAGCCTCGATGAATGCAAGTGAGTCCGATGTACACGAGAACTTGGTCAGGTCCGAAGAATTACAATTCAGTGATGATATCGACGACTCGAAGAGTGAAGAATCTATTAAGAGTTTTGGGGATGAAGAATATACGCCGTCACAGCGGTTAACAGGCACTCGCTCCCAGAGCTCTCAGAAGGCGCAGCGAGTCTCTACCCGCAGTGCGAAGCAGAATCCGGTGCGAGCCGGGGACGTCCGCAATTCCAAGGATCGAGATCATACATCAACTCAAAGAGGACACAAAGAGGAACCGGATATCGTGCAGGCTACATCGGCTGGCAAAGCCGGTGCAGGTCGAAGAAAACCACAAAAGGCGGCCTCGCAGAGTTTCGCCAGGGCTACATCATCCGAACACTCCATCGATGATACCCCGACTACACAGAGGCAACAGCATGAAGAACAGGGCGCGAGATCCCTACCTTTCAAGAGAAGGGTTGCGAAAAAACCGTTTACAGGCAGCGAGGGATATGATAAGGCGCCCCTGAGCAAGGTACACACAACAATTTTGGCCTCCACAGATTCCAAGACTGGCGTCAAAGGCAAGAAAACCGCAGCGGCTCAGACTCACAGTACCCTACAGAAGGGGCCGGATGTTATCAACCAAGATGACCCCTTCGAAATTGAGGGCTCTCCTGAGCCTGACAACAAGCAGGGCCCTGCAACTGGACGCTCACGCAAGACAGCTAATCCAAGAGCGAATAGTCAAGGGGTACGCAGATTTTCTCAAAACCAACACGCTGTTTCGGGTGCCAAAACAGCGACATCCCGAAAAGGCAAGTCGGCCTTGAAACATACGCAGGAGATACTGTACAATGATATTGTAGACGACGATGATCCTCCTTCACGTCTAGGCACATCAATAACAAAACCGAACTCGAAGAAGAGACGAAGCTCCCCGCAGGTCTACGGATCACGGCCCAAGAAACCCAAAGGCCCACAAATCGACTTTCCTTGCGAGGATGGAGGAGGTAATCCTGCACAATCCAGTTCCAAAGATTGTACAGACTCGAAACAGTACTCCCGGGCCGAAACTCGGACCTCATAGAAATCTCATCAGATTTGCCAAGCTCAGATGCGGCTGAACAACATTTGCAACCTGAGAATGCCAATAGCACCGATCCTCGTGTTCTGCAGCAAAAGCGGAAGTTGACAGCTCATGATTCTTCTGCAGTCAACAAGTCCCTCCATTCCCCGGTCAAGGAACCGAAGGAAACCAGCACATCACCGTACATATTACGTTCGTCCCCCCAAGATCAACTGAATGCTCCATCGAATTCCGACAATGATAATTTCATGGGAAGCGCGGACGATGACTTTATCATGAACGATCCACAACAATCAAGAGTGGTAACAACAGTCCACCGAACGGGAGGCAATAACGAGGGTGTAGTTGTAGAACAGAAGCAGCCGCTGGTTTGGAATGGCAAAGATCCAATTCGCATGGCAGCGAACGAGGACAGGAGCACCCTGCTTTCTGTACCGCTACCAAAAGACATGACCTCGAACGATTCCTTTGCTAGTCTTCGCGACCCCGAAGCAGACAGGAGGTATACAGACCAACCCCCATGCCCCAAAGCCGTAGTACAACCCATATCATATGGTTCACGGCCTCGGGAAGCAGCCACAACAGCCAAGATCCAAGCCAATCCTTTCAACGGTACTCTTGCCGTTGCCAACAGGTGGGTTTCGCTCGATACCCAGCTCGCAGCGTCCCGGCCAAAAGAAATGCCTTCAAGATATTCTCAGCCGAGACGTGCCCATGACGGTCATCCACATAGTTGCAACCCCTTGGAGCAGCGTTTACAGCAGCAACGGGACAACTTCATCGTCCGAAACGCCCAAGCACGGTCTTCACAGCCAACCTCAAAGCAAGACTTTTCGGCCCAGTTGAATTCAAAGACCAAGGAGTTCAGCCAGAGATTCGCAGCTGCGAAATCCCTTCGTCGTAGCAAGCCCCAAAGTCAGCCTTTTGTGACCTCCTCCCCTCAGCGAAGGAATTCTCTTGACCTCAACATAACACCAATGGAGTTCATACCCCCCGAGATCCAAGATCGGTTTGGCCGTCAAATCAGACAGAGTTTCCACAATAATGAGGACAATGCTGGTAACGGACAAGCAAGAAACTCAACAGAATATCAAAGAAGCCGGTGTGACGCTCTTGTAGATGATGCCAGTGAAGGGCTAGCAGCGATGTTGCACGATATTGTCACGGTAAGCTATACATATCAACTTGGCTTGACGGCTTCTAAATGTGTCTACAGATTATCCACCGCCAGCTTGCTCCAAAACAAGACATTATCCATGACGTTGTCCAAGAGTATGATCGTGGTGGTAGCAAGATTACTGCGACCCTCTTGAAGCGCCAACAAGACGAGTTCAAGCCAACAATCAATACGTTCCATGAGCGGTTTCAAACCATGTCGAAGACATTTGCAAGAGCCGCTCAAGGTATCGAAGAAGGTGCAAAGGCTGCTATTAGCAAGTCAGACGTGCTCGTCAACAACCACGAGAAAAGGAAGCAGCATATGTGCAAAATTCGAGAAACCATTCGAGAGAATTTGGCCGAACCAGGCAGGGGTTGAATACGAAAGGTTGTCAACCGCTAAATGCTTGTCGACCGCGTAAACCACTGGCGCCAAAGACCGGCGCACTGAAGCGACAGGACTGGCTGGCTTGCTCTGATATATCATGTATCCATCTGGACAGGACTGAAGTATAGAGTTGTGCCATAAGAACAGAGAAAGGAGGAGGCGAAAGGAGACTCGGCCAGAGACTTTTACAGGCTGTTTAATTGTTGCTACGATGTTGCTTGGTGGAATTACTCACTTCTTTGGTTGGTGAACAGCTGCGGAGGCATCATGAGTAATTCTTATAGAGCTGTATGTGCACTGCACTACTTACTTTAGGTAGTCTATGACACCAATGACATACACGTGCTACAGTCTGGTTCACTTTGTCGGAGATTTGTACGGATGCCACGTTCTTTTCTTCGTTCAGGTACAGCCGCCAGTTGTCGCCATCTTGCTCTTTCGAGGGAGTCTCCAGCTTTCATCCGTCACGCTCACGATGCTTTTCCGATATCATGGTCAACATCATGACTCTCTTTGCTGGCTTGGGCCTCGGAAGAAAACCCAAGCTACCCTCCAATGTCCGTTTGGGTTTTGGTCGGGTTCGACGTGTTTGCAGTGGCCTCAACCAGGCAGATAATTGAATCATTCTTGAGCCGCACGCAGCAGATCGTCATTACAGCAGACCAAGTCGGAAGGGAACAAATCCCCATTTGATAGGTGCCGGTTTCGGCATAGATAACAACCGGGCACTGTCCTCGACGGTGAGAAGGCCGCTTTAAAACGCTCGGAGATCCTGAAAGACGACACACGCCTGTATATAATGTGTAGAAACCAGACACATCTCGACGTTGTCTGTTCTATCATCGCTGCTTGCTAACCCATCATTTGGGGCGCAGAGACGGTGCCCGTAAGCAAAGGGCCAGCCAATCAAGGTGCTCTGTCACGACACCAAGGCCTGCTTTGCTGCAATCTATAGCATAAGTAGCCACGGTATGACACACCACCACACTGGTTTGCCCTATGTCTCTGCTTGTTATGAAGGACACTACCCCCAAGCTTTTCCGAGAGAGAGGGAAGGTTAGTAATGAGAACGCTCATGTAGGTTTGCTTTCGCTTGCTCACATGCCTCAGAAACGACGGCAGCAGTCCATCGTCAGCAGCGTCGTAAGCAGGCTGGGCTTTGCCCTCATGCGCACCCTCACCCTCCCTTACTACCGCTTCTTCCGGCATAATAACCTGCTGCCCATCCAAGCCATCGCCAAGGCCATCAATGTGCGCAGGGATGAGGAGGATATTCGCTCTATGATGTCCCGGTGGCGGGCGAGGAAGCTCCATGAGTTGCACTACATCCAGTTTGCGGCGAGGTAGACCAACTAGCAACTGCAACATCCCTATCTATCCATGAAGGAGCAAATGACTGATGTGACCAACCCTCTGACAGGGAACTCTACTGCCCGGCGCAGTCATAGGACGTTTCTCATGGAGGCCCCGCGACAAAGAGTATTGGGTAAGTGTGTGTGTGTGCAGATGTATCCAGACTGCTGCTGTTCTTTCACGCAGCCTAAGCAGATGAGCTTCGAGCGTGTGGCTGACTTGCGAGTACTTTTCCCCTCAGTCCATCTAGCTAGGACCGGCCGCCTGGTACGCCTGCCTCATTCTCTCCCCTCTTCGCCATCCCGCTTTCATTTTTCGAGGCCTTCATCTTCAGCAACTTCAGGGCACCGGGGCCAACATGGACCGAGAAGCAGTCAGTCTCATTCTCCCCTCTCTCGGCAGAAGTATCGATGATCATACGCCTCGACCGAAGCCATGGGGAGGAGGAGACGGGAAAGTCCGTCGAGCAACAACGCCACCGCAACTCCCCACCGCCGCCGGCACGGGCACTCGTACGATGGAGAATGGGTTTCACGTGGCAGGCGCCCATGATGCTGCTGTCCTACTCCGTCCTCGCATTCCTGACGGGCGTGACGATTTATATCTCTACGCCCCTGCACGACCCTGTACACCGACGACGATTCCTTGGGCGGGAGAGCGGTACGTATGGACTCGCAACCTCCCAGATCCTACTGGGGAAGAGGGAGAAGGAGAAAAAGGGCACGCATCAAATGGGCCGAGAAGATGACGGCCAATGTGGCCTATTTCCTTCTTGGCGCAGCTATCTTAGTTGGAACGGGCCTATATTGGCTTGGGATACGATGATGTATTATAAGTCACGCCCGCAGGGAAACGTAGTGAAGGTATCAGAAGCAGCAGCTACATAAGAGACTCGTATCATGGACCTTTTTTGAAAGTAGTAGAGCATGAGGAAGAAAATCAAACCGATAAAGAAAAAGAATAGTATACGAGACCAGCCATTAGAACTCCGTTCATCCATATTTCCCCCAACCCGTTCCTTTTGGGGCCCAACTCCCGGCGCTTATTAGAATATAATCGTATTCTCGCTAGTGTTAATCGAGCCCGTGAGACTTGACCATCTCAATCTGCTTCATTCGGACCCCGTCTCCGGGGCGGACCAAGACTGTTCGGCGATCCACGGCGCAACTAGCTGGGCGTGGTCTCGCGACTAGGCTTGGTCTCTTTCTTGGAGAGGAAGCTGCGCCTCATCGCGTTCCCGCTGCGTGGACTGTCGCTGCTGGTCGTGGGCCGGTTCTCCACGAACGAGCTCTTAATGATGACGGCTCCAGTCCCGACCTTGATCTCCTTCTCTCCGCCGGACTGCGTGTCGTCCACAAAGTACAGTGCTTCGCCTAGGTCGTCGTCGCTGCCGAAGGTGTGATGGCCCTTGACCTCGAGGCGGAACTGAGTGTCGGCAGTGCAGGTGTGCTTGAAAGTCTCGTCGTACTGAATATGACTGGTAGCCGACTCGTGGTGCTTAGTCTTCCCGACGACCTTGTCCTTGGGTGCCAGCTGACGAATCACCACGTAGGCATCTGCTGATGGCGGGAAACCGGTCGCGGAGACCACGGTGAAAGTAGCAGTGCCTGCTCCGGCCGCACCTGGTGCCATACTATGCACGGATACACCACCCATGCTTGTGGTGCGTTGATGGTGGCTGCCGTGTGAGGAAGAAGGCGGGGTCTCGGGCGACTCGGCGCCATCGAGGTGAGGCCCGGTAGATCGCCTCAGGCCCGGAGCAGGCGTAGCTGCTTCTCCCCCATTGGTAACGATGGATGGGACGTCGGCATTGCTGGGTGGCATTAGGCTACCGTTGGTGTCTTCCTCCTTCTTTCCACGGAATCCCCGCCTGAGGAACGAAGCACCCTTGCCAACACCGTGTCCAACGACGCCAGCTACCGCAACGCCACCTTTGATGGGAGCACCTGCCACTCCGGTAACGATCCTGCCGGGCGCACCGAATGTTCCGGAGAAGGTGCCCGTCCCCATGCGTGTGCGCGTGACATAATCGGGTCGGAAGAGCAGTCGGATGCGGATTGAGCCGGACTTTCCGTCGAGGAGAAGCTTCATTTCCTTTGCCTTAAAAGGATCAAGTTGCTCCAGGTTGATGTCTGCTCCGCCGAGGAAGTCGGGCTTGTCTGCGAAGTCATAGTCGTATACATTGACATGGAACTTGGCAGCAGTACGAGATGGCACGGCCACTTCAAAGAACTCATTCCAGACCGGATCAAGCGTCTTCTTTTGTACCTTGGTCTTGTAGATATCTTGACCGTTGAGTTCGAAACGGGCGTAAGGGTCACTCTTGCCGTTGGAATCAGCAGCAGGCAGTCCAGAGGCGTCCAGAACGTCGACACGGAGGTTGCCCATATTGTTGATACTTTCGCTGGGATCGAGTTCCATCTGCACAGGGATGTACTTCAGGCTGACCTTAACCCAAGTTCCTCTGTTCTCCTCATCCTTGAACTTCAAGACCGTAGGATTGTTCTGTTATGGGTTAGTGACAGCGCAACATATATATGGACGATTTCCAACTTACCAGGCATTGCTTGAGCGTATCTAGAGTGTTTCCGGTGAGGCGGGAAATAGTATGGTCCTCATCACGCTCTTCTCCTGGTTTCTCTTTCTTTTCTCGAACCTTGAGCGTCAATCTCGAGAAGTCGAGCTCACGGATGAAGCAATCACCAATCTCGTCAAACTTGTGTGACTTGTGCTTGGCTGACCCCGATACGTATGAGGGGAACAGCATGTCGTCGACATAGACCTCGACGTGAGAGCCACTCTTGGGCATTTCCGCCTCCATGAAATGGAAGATGAGGAAGCCGGACTCATGTTTAAGTAGTTCCTCCGGTGTAAGTCGGATCTTCGGGGCTTGTCTGGGAGCATCACGGGATTTGCGATCCGAGAATGTTGGAGATGTTGGCGTTATCGGCGGCATGGATGAGGACAAGGGTGCGCCTTGGCCATTCTGCGTCGGTTTCCTCTCCAGCGAAGTGATCTTCCCGGCGTCCACTGAGCGAGTGAGCTCCAGAGAGTTCTTCGATTCTTCGGCTGCAGCCGCTTCCTCCTCCTCCTCTTCATCCTCGGGATCAGCGACGTTCAAGCAAGGGTAGAACGACGCAGTATAGCAAAGGACACCTTTAGCGACGCCCTTTCCGTGCAAGCGGAGGCCATCCTCTAGCAGTGCTTTTCTGTCGTTGACGAGGTATTCGCCATTGTCCTGATGAATATAATCGCTAGCCATCAGCTCAACGAGTCCCAGGCTGCGATCCTTGCCCATTTTCTCGGCGTCCATAACTTCCAAAGTGAGGCGGTCCCGCGACGAGTGCATTGGGATGTATACGACTTCGTCGAACTCGGGGTTGAGCGTGTTGCGATGCGTTACGGTCCGCCCCTTTTCAATGCCAGATAGGGCCACGCGAACATAAGGGTCCGATTTGCCCATAGTCTCGAAGTTCCGAAGCTCGCGAGCCTGCTTGAAGTGCAGACGCATAACACCAATAGGCGTCTGATAACCACCAGTACCGACCAAGTCGCCCGACACGGCAACGGGCTTCCATTGGGCAGTAACCTTGATACGTCCAGAGCTGACATTCGATAGGTTGTACCAGTCCTTGCCCTGTTCCATCATCTCAAGCAGATCTTCCAGCTTGATTTGGTAAGTACCGACAAGCTGGTCGCCGGCGAGCTCTCGGTCATCCTTGATCGCGATACCTAGCTTGGCGTTCTTCCTGTCGGAGATAAGAATCTCCTTATAGCCATCATCCCAAATGGGATTGTTGGTGCGCTTAAGCTTTTTGGTGAGATGGATCTCCTTGCCGTTGAGAAGCAGAGCAGCATAGGGGTTCAGGAGTCCGATCATGCTCTTGCTGGCGTCAAGATCCTTTGCTTGGTGAAGCGTGAAGCGGAGAATACCAGTGTTTGTCTCAGGGGGCGGCTCCACCTTCCCGTCAGGCAAGGTGGTTTCCTCCAAAACTGGGAAGAAGCGAACATCGGCCGAGACTACACCACGAGCCTTTCCGTTGGACATGATCTCAAGGCGTTCGTTCTCAAATACGTTCATCTCTTCCAGTTGATCCAGCTGGAAAGAAGCAATCCCAAGCTCCTTATCCTTCCGAATATCGTTGTAGTCGAAAATCTCCAGATCAAGACTATCATGGAACGAACTAATAATGACATATTTGGTTTCGTTCCAACGAGGATTACAGGTGTCTCTGACTGTCTTGGTCCGGGCAAGCTCTCCACGTCGGCTCAACGAGACGATGACATATGGATCTACAGTGTTAGCAAAGTTGTCGGGGTTCTTTAGGCCTTGAGCTCCATGGAGTGTGACCGCGACGACGCCGATTGCTTGGTCGACCGGCGTGCCAGCCAGCATCTTGGCGACTTCGATGGGGAAGACGTTGGGGTGGTACATCATCGGCTGCAGGTTTCCGTGGATCTGTTCGAGGATGAAGCTTTCAAGACCCGGGATGAAGTTGATATCAAAGCCGAACGTCTCTCCGCCCAGAGGCTTGCAAACATAGTCTATCTCGGGCCGTCCCATGAAGCACATCTCGATCTTCTCGATGTGAGGGAAAGGAAACTGCAGCTTGAGCTTGAGGCGCATAATGCCGGAAAATGCCATATCCTCAACGATAACATCGAGACCTTTGCTTATCATGGCCTTCCCAACTCGGATTTCCAGGACAACCTTAGGATTGACCTTGTTCTTGATTTGCTTCGCAGTCATGTCGGCGGTATCATTAGGAGTAAAGCTGAACTTCCAATCCATGATGACCATGTCATCCTCGGCTTGCAAAGTCTTGACATGTTCCATACGCGGAGGCTTCGATCCCAAGGTGAAAGTTTTCAGCTTCAGGCTGTCGAGAAAGGCCGGAGTTGCCGAGCTCAAGACTTGGTCGACCGAGTTGATAATGGTCTCAGCAAGTACTGGCTGGTAGATGGGCCAGAATTTAAGCATGAAAGCATTGATCCATTCCAAGGACTCGGCGTCCATATCCGTCTTCTTCATAAGGGACATCTCCCTCGTCACATCGTCTCGGAAATTGCGGCGAACTCTTCGAATGGAAGTGCGGTAGTAAGTCGAGCAGACCGCCATCACGATAAAGAGCCAGGCTAGACCGCCACCAACGACGGCCACCAGCCAAGAGGAGAGACAGGCGAAGATGATAATGCCAGCATTGTGGTACCAATCTCCGTACAGATGGGCGGGTATTCTCCCCTCCAGCCATGTCTGGTGGTCGAGCAAACTCTCGCCAGTCATGGGGCTCTCGTGGGGCCAGCCGTACCGCTGCTGCCATCCTACTCGGGCCGCGATGTCCTCGGGCCTCTCCTCGTCTTTTGCGTCGTCTGCAAATGGATTTCCCTCCTTGTCTTTTGGAACGTCGATGGCACCAGCTCGGGAGGGTGAGGGCAGTTCGTAATCGGCTTTGGATCCGTCGTCGGCGTCAGTGACCACGGCCACAGCCTTGTGTTTTCGCCGCAGCTCGTCCGGCACGGCCTGAGGGTGGGGAAGGACAAAGTCAGTAACTCAGTCAGCGGTCGCGAGAGAGGCTGGGAGACTCACAGCTTTCGCTTGGCGCCGCTTCTCCTCGGGACTGGCGTCCGGGTCGAAGGTGTAAGCAGCTACCCCAGCATTCTTGCTCTCTTCCACCATCTTCTTCTGGGCATCTTCGGCAGTAACACTCGAGTCCGGGTTTCCGGCCGCCTCGATGGCGCCCTGCTGCTTGAGCTCGGTGGCTGATTGTTCGGTCGCCATTGCGACAATGTGCTTGTGCAAAGCAGAAAGCGCTTTCGCAGGCCCTGGGCTGGTGTTCGGAAAACTAAATACTGAATCGACTGGGATTGGAGGCAGGCAGTGGCTCAAGCCATATACTGTGCGTTGCTCTCTGTAAGCTTGGGTAGTGTAGAGCTAGTGGTAAGCTTATTCCGGTAATGCTGCGAGGCGCCTGCAAATTGTTGCCTTGGGTCGTCCTATTGGAGGCCAATGGATAGATTCACCTTGGCAACAGCTGGAGAAGCTCTTCTCGAAGTCACACAGAAGAGAAGAAGACCAAAAGACAGGGTGAATCGAGTTGCACGGGTTGCCCCGGTAGCTTTGACGGGACAGCACGTATAGAAGGGGAGGCAGAAGTAGAGGAGAAGAGAGGAAAGGAAGAAGAAGAGGGGTTGGTAAACGAGAGGCGTAGAGGTTGGCGATAGCTGCAGAAGTAGTGGAAGAGTCAAAGCAGAAAAAAACAAGTTCCACGAGTCAATGAGAGGTTTCGAAATGGCCAACATTCGGCCTCCTTGGTGGTAAGCGATCAGAAGCTGTCCTTTTCCAAGATCCAAGGCAACACGACACACAGCCCCCCGGGGCCAATTACAACGACCACGGAGGAGGTACCCAAGTAGCACGACGCAACACTTGCACACTGCGCTGCACAGCACATACAAGCACAGCACAGCACAGCACGGTACAGCACGGTACAGCGCGGCACAATCCAGCTCATTACAACATAGCACCACACAGAGGTCTCGGCTACCTCATTGGGAAGTTGCCAGATCCAGATCGTGGGCTCCAAGCCCCCAACTACGTAATGCTTGCCGGGTGGGGTGGACTTGTACGTGCGTCTTTCCCTCAATTCCAGTGCGCGCGTAGCAGCTTCACTTCAGTCTTACTAGTTTCCACCCAAAGCCCGATTTTGCTCCAATCACAGCAGCAGAAGAGTATTAGACAGGCCATATCTCCAGGGACAATGTGCCTACTAATTGAACCTAACCTTGCTGTAGTGGGCTAACCTAAGCAGGCTATTGGCTAGTACCCGGGTCGCTAGTCCACTCCATACCAGCGACATTAATTGTGTACCAGGATATTTACTTCTTTCTTCATCTACTTCTTCCCGGTATTGTGGACTGACTAGGTAGAATCCGATGGCATCAAGCAGCAGCAGAAGGCAAGACCCGACCCAACGGCTTGGTCCAGGTATAAGCAAGCATGCCGTGACCCATTCTTGTTGGATATCTTGCATTCATTCCATCCTCATACATAACTTCCAAGGCACCGGCACATACAGAGCGACACGCGACGGCGTGGCTCCATAGCCAATGGTACGCGACGGCGTCATTGGCACCTATGAGTCCACGTCCGTCCGCGGCTTGTTTCGATGGTAATGATTATCGAAAGAGAAATAAATAAATAAAAAGGTCGGTTCTATTAGGTTATATTCGATATGTAACCTTCCGGATCCTCGTACCTGAGGCCGACTGATTACGTACCCAACGGACGCCCGGCACACGGCACTTGGAGACATTCCAAACTTACGATTCTCCGCTTGCTTCTGTGCCTGTGGACCGGCTGGAAGTGATCCAATTTCCAACTCGAAGGAAGAAGATGATCTGAGCCAAATCGCGACCTAACCAAAAAGCTAGTAGCACCAGCCCATCGTTGCCCCCTCTAGCATATCTCGCATATGTACGGAGCACATCTGTGTGTATATGTATATATGCCTCCTTTCCTGTTTCCTTGCTTTATTTGTTGTACTTCCAAACCCACTAATAACACCCTTGACGCACGTCTTATGTTGTTTACCGGGCACACATACATATCTGCCACCCAGCCGACTAGCTTCGGTCGTACATTGCATGTTGAGAGACTCAGCTGAACATTCCGCGCCCGCTTCCTCTGCACGATAGGACGACGGCGGCTATTCTTTCTTCAGTCCAATGCCATACTGAGCCATGTGGCACTAGGCTGCCTCTCCTTTATCAGCTCCACATGTGAATTAAGACTGACAGAGCCGTTCCCGAGGGACCCAGCTTGTGCCGAAGTAGACTGCACTAAATTACGCACTCCCCCGCCGGCGATCGGGTTCCATTAGTACAAGTGTAGCCCAGCATCCGTCCCCGAGCGTCTCAGGGTCAGACTGTCTATAAGTATTGTGCCACTCGCCAGTCGCTCACTTCCAGGCGTGGCTGATAATCCAGGGTCGTGAGGGAACAACCGCCCTGGGAATTACTGTGCGAGCACTCAAAACACTGCCCCCAGTCGGTCTTCAGACCAGAGGAGGGTTTATCGGTATTCGTGACATGACGTCCATTATCCTACTTCAACAACACCTTCAGCTCGCGAGATGCATCATTTGCCCTGTAGCACAAACACAACCCGCCCAGCTGGGACGCTTCGGTCGGAGTGAGTACGTGTTCATGGAGCCTCAGGGGTGTGCTTTTGCGTACAAAACCAACGCTTGACAGCTCAACCCACGCGGTGCGACGCTTTCGCGTGTGTGATATGCACTGCAAGAGCAATGAACTGGGAATCCGCACTCCCTCTGCTACGCACCATTCTCCGAGAAAGAGGCATCGTTGTCTTACAGCCATGGCGTTCAGCGTTCGTAGAACTCGGTTCAGCAACCTGCAGGCTGCTGCTATAGATCAAACCTTTCGTATTCAGCACTCGTAGATAATACCTATAGTACCTGAATAGAGGCGTTTATGATCAAAAGCTTAATAGAGATCATGCGTCCGTCGAAGCTCCCATAGCTATTAACTAGCTAGCATTTAACACCTTTAGTCCACCCTAGCTAATAGGGTTTATTTTTTCTAAGCTAGTCCCATTTGCCTTGATATAAAACTAGCTACTAGAAATGAGGCTGCGAAGAGGGAGGTCACGTGAGGTCCTAGAGGATATAGTCGGGTAATAGAAAATGGGGGCATAAAATTCCAATCACCAATTCTTGACATTCTCAGAAACAGACTATGTAGAAGTTCAAAGGCGCAAGACGATATATTGCCAACCTTGCACATTCAGCTGGAAGATTCCTTTCATGACTGCCCGTCTGGCTAGCAGGTGCCATGACAGGTCAACTTGTTGAGGGTCCAGGTGCTGTCAGCCCCTACAAGAAATAAGAGCTGCATCATCAAGAGCAACTCAGCTCAAGTGAAATGATTACGAAACTTTGGAGGATAAGAGAAAAGGGAGAGCAGACTAAGATGTATGCATGACAGAGCAGCCCTGAGACAACCACCATTATCTCGATATGCAACGCGCTCTGCCCGGTCTTCCTTCAAGTTAAAGGCCCTCGGTATTGAAATATGAAGCTGGTCATACAAACAAATGCTCGAAGACCCCCATTTCTACCCCCTAAACAGACTTTCGTCTATGTTGAACCCGCTTGACGTTGAAAATGTAATCACCACTGTTAACCCCCTAGGCCATCTTCGAAATGGTTTGGCCGCATTCTTCCTAAACGCCTCCTCCCTACTAGCCTTGATACCAAGGCCCTAATTATAGGTATTGCCCAGTTCCCTTTAAGGCGGACCTGATATCAATATCCAATTACGCTGACCGGCCCAGTAGCACACCACCATTGAATCCCATGTTGCTGGTGGACTAGAGACCATTGTTTTATTAGGAGAATCATATACTATTATTCTAGGGACATCACTTCTATAAAACTAATAGAAGTTACTTCCGTACCTCACACTGACACAATCGTATCAAACAAAATAGATACAGCACGAGATTCCCGGAGGTTAGTCCTATTCAGATATGCATAAGGCAGGCCAGTAAGCAGACCAAACTATGCCCGAGATGACATCCAATTAGCTATGGTCGTTCCACCCAGGGATGCTTCGGCCAATGCACGCGAGCGTGGGGGAGGGTGAAAAAAATAGGGGGCGGTGGCCACATAGCTACGTCTAGAGGGAGGGTGAGAATCACAACTCCCACACTCTTACAAATGCAATGCTAACGAGACTGCATCTCACACGCATTAAACAAGGCTTTGTTCGACGGATGAGGCACGCCAGCGAGTGGCAAGTTGTGGCTTCAGGTAGCCCCTGAAACACACAGCTTACTTCAAACTATTTACAGGCTTTATTTTTCCCAAACTATGAACTCAATACTTCTTTTCTGAGGATGTCTAATGCTGCACTTCATGCTCTCAGGGAACCGGTAGCAATATATAAGTTGTACCAACCCTTTCTATCACCGTTGTGATATTATTTCAACGTTTCAGTATAATTGCTTTATTAGATCACCGCTTCCAACGAGTATTACTCTACACTTGCTTTTACGCATTCGAAATCCCGTCTCGTATCACCCCTGTATAGTTTATCTAGTCGACTTGATTGTATCCCCTTGAGCGCCATATACAACAAAAGAAGTGGGCCAAAATCTGTGTGAATTGATTGGTCGCACAGCTCACTTAGTGCTACGTGCTGGCGGCTCACGGCCTTTTTGAGCAGCATGCACGCTGTGTGATTGGTTCAAAAAGTACTCCACTTGTATTATTGTAATTGGCGCTCAAGGGAATAACCTACTGCCATCACAGAATGCATACGATTATACGTCTTACAAAACAACGAACACGTCTGACAAATCTCAACAGTAGAAAAATACGAGAGTTAACTGGTCAACTATGTACATGTAAGGGCATATGCCTAAGATGTGAAACTCCCATTCGCCCGGACCTAACCACGGCTTGCGTCCGCCCCTGAATTAAGAATGATCTGGACATTCCGCAGTATTTCGTTCAGATGCTCGGAATACCTGCTCGTGGCCCTCTTCAGCTTAAGGATGTTGCCGTATTAATACTCAGCGAGGGCCATAATCCTCTCTCTGCATCAGCCAAGTGCTCCCTCCACGAAGAGCCCAAAGATTTTGTATGGTCTGGTCCTCGGAAGCTGCCAACACCACCACAACTGCCCTTATCTCCATGCTTTTCCAACCCATTCTTGCGGTCTCGTTCTCCCCAAAATTCATCAGCTTCATCCCACGCCTCCAGATGCCTCCGAACAAGGACACCCCACAAAAACTGCAGGGTATCTAACAAATATCCCCGAACGCCAGGCAAGAAAAAAATCATAACCCAATTTGCGCAGCACATTACGGATAACAACTTGATACTGGTATATAGATGTGGGACCAGTGTCAAGCTAGCGGGTGGGATCGCCCAGGTCTGATAATCGGCCCAGTAGTAGGAGCGGCGCGGTTATGGCGTGTGCCATAAAAGGCGAGGTCGTCAGTTACTGGATGACTCTTGAGCACAGAAGGCATTTGATGGGCTCTGTCCATGATTTTTCACCGCCAGAAACGTCTTGCCGGAGGTCTGTGATCTCCACTACCGGCGGAGATAAATCATTTCTGATGACGCCCTCGAAGAGACCTTCGTAGGGCTTGGATGCGCTTAACTCAGCAGCGTCTGATTTTCGTGGACGACCCCTTTTCTTGGGCTCGTTTTTATTGCTGGAGGAAGCCACGGGTATGGTAGTGTTGTCTTTGCCGCCAACATCCATGTTCTCGCCGTTCTCCACATCGGCAAGCTTGATGGTCTTCTGGTCTTCTGGCTTTACGTCAATCGAATGCTGGGTTGTCTGGGCAGCACCAGACTCGCTCGGGCTGAGAGGTCGCTTGAGCCCTTCACCATCCACGTCCTCTTCCTTCACAGGCTTCGATCTGTGGGACTTATCGGTACCGAGGCGTTCGTAGGTGGCCATCAAGGCTTCGCGAAGGAGACAGTCGTCGTGTAGCCAGCTTGAGCAGCCTTCACTGTTGCAACCAATCAGAGTCTTGTCGGGATTTTCGGGCTGATTGCAGCGGCAGCGAGGCTCCACAGACTGTAGTCGAGGAAGTTAGCGGGGCGTTCTTTCATTGGATGCTTGCAGTTGCGAACTTACTGATAGCTCCATGGTTCGCACGTCTATAGCCTGTCGCCAGTACAAAGCTGACTGGATCTCCTCCTCGTTTTGTTCGTCCCATTGGTTTACCGTGGCTGAAGCAGTGACACTGACAACATTTATGACGTCCACTATTGGTTTGTTAGAAGACTGCCGAGAGGTATACTCATACAAAACTTACTGTGGTTGGAAGCAATAAGCTCGTTACGCCCGTGGTACGGCTGCCTGCCTTGGACGTATTTCTTCCCGTCCTGGGTGCCCGAGGGCAGTTCATCGGGCCAATACATCCAGTATACTCTTGCATATACATGATGCTCGTCACTAGCACGAATCTCAAGAATCCGAGCAACCCAATCATCATCCGATCGCTTCCTCGGCTGCATCGCTTCGTCTGGGTTTTTCTGGCGCTGAATGGTCGAGCTGTTGGCGACGAAGATGAAGCCTTCGCTGTAGTACTTGATCCCGTTCACTATAAAAAGTAGCCGCGTTAGTCTGGAGGCTGCAAGAACGCGCAAAGAAGCTGCCGCTATACGTACAGACAAAGCTATTATATCTGGTCATGTCGACCCAGTCCTGGTTCGGCGTGACGAGGAAATGCCGGTCCATTGTATTGTTAGGATCCTTGAACTTGCCCGTGGGCGCAAAGGGCGACACCTGCAGAGGCATCTTGGGCGGCTGCTGAGGAGCATGGTCTTCTGAATTCTGGCGCCTCCTCTTCTTCTGCTTCTTCTCCTTGTCGCCCGGAGTGGGATGCTCTACCTTAAAGGGGCATTCTGCCCAACTCTCGTCCTTTTCGGCCCTTGGTCGCTTGCGTGCGGTCGCCATGGTCAGAGGCTCTGTGCAGTGGGCGCGTTTGAGAAAAAAGTAGTCGTGGGCGAAAAACAGTCGATTCGATAGGTGACAGCAGGTATGGGCAGCTTGTCCTCAAGACGGAGGAGTGGCGCGTTTTGCGAGGTTGAGGCGCAGGTGTGATGAAAATCCCAATGGAGGCGCCCGGGGCGAGGAAGACAGTTTGTCGCAAAACCAGCTGATAGGTGGGTGTATATCCCTTGAGCGCGTGTGCGCAGGTGGTGTGATACGATGTGAGGATTGCGAGTAGCAACCCTCAATCAACAAGGTAATAAAGCAACTGGATCGGACAGGCGGAAAAGAAAAGATAAAGCAAAATAATAAATGATGTTCGATAGTATAAAGCTTTGATGGATTTGTAAGTCGCGCGCCTAGTGGAGAGAAGAGTGGTGATATCGATCGAAACCGCCGGTCGCTCAATGGAGAATTCGGTGGCGGGTGAAGGTCATCACCAATCCAAATCAAGCACGCTCAGCCAAAAGAGAGCCAGGATAGCTAGCTATCTTTTTTTTGCTGACGGGGAACGCAAGTGATATGGAGGGAAGGGGAAGATGTCGGATTCGGGGGGTGTTTTGGAGACCAACAGCTGCTCTGACAGGACGCGACTAATAATTTGGGGAAACGGATGTTGGGTTCCAATTGCCGAGCCGGTGGAGAGAAAGCAAGAGCAATGGATGCGATGGTGAAGGTTGTGATGCGATGGAGAAGATGGATGCGCACTGTCGAAGGATGGAACTGGAACTGCCAACCTCGCTCAATCCCCGTCTGCCTGATACAGTCCAGCACAGTAGGCAAGGTAGCGGTAGCGGTAGCAGGTCGATCAATTGGGCGCTGTGGTGGTATCGGTCGGGTCGGTCTTCGCGATCGCGGATTGCTGACAGTGCTGGACAGTGGACTGACTACCTCCAAAGTTCCTAGCCACCTGCTTTTTTTTTTCCCCCTCTAATCGTTATTAGATGGAGCCCGGAGGAGGAACAGGGAAGGGGAAGAGAAAAAATGCCTGCCTAGCTGCTCGACAAGCACCAGCACGTGATTTGGAGACTCCCAGAACAGCCAGACAGACGCCAGCTTCAGACATTGATTGGGGGGCTGGGGACGGGGGAACTAGCGACTAACCTACCTACTCGGATAGTGGCTCGGAAACATTTGAAGTAGTAAATGTGGCTCATACGGCTGCCGATGGATGACGCGGGTGTACTTCTCTTCTCCTGGCCATAACACCGATCAAGTCTAGCCCCCCATAAACATGCATGTATGTATTCATGTGGTTTGGTGATTTGCATAGCTTCATCTTGCTTTATCTCATCTGCAGATATCGTAGAGCCTTGAGTGACTGCCGAAAACAGTTAACACGTACATACATCCATGTAGCGATGTATGTTACTACAACTACAATTCCGTAATACCAGTAGCTCCTGTACTGATCGTATAAAACGTGCCAATCCATACGTGTAACGCATTCCACAGTTTACCATGTACATCCATGTTCGTCGTACAAAAAGGACCAACACTACGCGTATAGGCAATAGCTAATACAGTGTGCGGTAGTAGTGACTTTCCAAGCAGTTGAACCCCAACGCAACCAATGCTGTTGGTTCAATACTACGAATGCCAAAAGCTAAATTTGCATGCCATTGGGTTTAACCGCGGCATAACTGTGCGTGCGTCGTCAGTTCCGAGCTAGGAAGCTGCCTGTTGGGTTTGCCAGGGCGCATCTGATCAGCTATGCTAAACTATTTGTTTATAATTGATGGTTGTCCTCGACGTGGTTCGACTATGGTCGACAGGGAAGGAAATATGTTTACTTTATTAAGTACGTAAGTTGTAGTCTTGGAAACCAACACCGCCGCTATGCAAAAATGCAAGAAAGGAGCAGCCAAGGATTCAAGATACAGAAATACCCTGTCGCTCAGAGTCACGTCCTTGTTCCATCAACGCCATCGTCGTTGTAGGAGGCAAGCATTCCACGGGATTCATCGTCCGCGTGGGGAAGATCAGATACGTCTCCCTGGTTTTTAAAACCTTCGATCACCTCGGCCAACTTCTCGCCTTCAATCTTGCCTCTTTCCACATTCACAAAATAGATGAGCGGCGCTGGAAGGCCGACTAGCACCGCCAGGAACCAGAAAGCGGGCCGGATCTCGCCAGAGGCGTCGATGATGGCACCAACAATGGCTGGCCCAAAAACGCTGGAACCCTTGTCAGTGATGGCATAGAGCGCGTAGAATGCGGCTTCCGACCCCGGAGGAATGAGCTCGCCATATAATGACCGGCAGTACGCCCCGAGCCCGCCCAACACCAACCCGTAAACGGCAGCCAAGGGATACATTTCCCATGGCTGTTGTAGCCCGATAACCTCCCATTGCTTTACAAACGGCAAGTAGCCCAATAGACCGTAAATAGGAATGATTTCAAACAACGCTATACAAGCCAGGATGGTATGGTGAGGCGCGAGTTTGAAGTATCGCGAGACGAACGACCAGGAGAATGCGCCCAGTACACCAGTTGTGGTTGATATGACATTAATCATGCCCAGCGCCCATGGCTTCATGCCTAATGCGGTTTTCGCATATAGAATAGCCGTAGTGGATGTGGTGGCAACGGCATCTGATAGTAGAAACCACGCTGCCAAGAAGAGCACGATGTCGCGAAGGCGCCTGGCGAGTTTGACGGTACGATAAAGATTCTTCCAGGCATCCATGATATATGATAACCACGCCCAGCGGCCATTCCCGTTTGTTTTTGGTAGCGGAGGCCCAGGTCGGGGTCTCAGCCACACAGCAGCAGGTATGGTGAAGATGGCCCACCAAGAGCCGATGACCAAGAGCACCACACGTTGTGACCACGTCGAGCTTCCCATCGCAAGGAGTATGAGAATAGACACGCACTGCACGAACAAGCCAGCGCCGTATCCAATTCCTATACCCTTGGCTGATATCTGGGTAGACAGTTCCAATTCGATGGATGTGAGTTCTGAATGGGTGGGGGTCCTAACCAATTCATTGTAGTCAGACTCGGTGTCGCTTTGCGGCAATAAAGCTGTGGTTGAGTCGTCCTGTGGTTGTTCGCCTGTGGTTGAGCGATCATGCCGCTGCAATTCGGCTTCCGTCCCATGAGGGTCAGATGTGAGGACATCGGTGACGGCTGCCTCTTGCACCTTGGGATGATGACGGACCAAAAGGGGCAGAAACGAGTTCAGGAGGACAAACGACGCGCCAAACGACACGTTGGAGACGATGGCGAGCAGAGCCCCAAGGACGTAGATCTCCTTGAAGACGAAGATAAAGGCCATAACGCAAATACTGCCGACCCAGCCAAACGTCAGGAGCAGCCGCTTCCTGTAATTTCCGTGATCGGCCGCACAGCTGATGCTGACAACCAGAAGGGCCTGGAGCAACACGCTGATACTGAAAGTGTACATGGTGAAGCTCGCCGTGTTGATTTCGATGCCGATCACGTTGACAATACACTGCGACTCCTCCCCTTTGGGGTGTTTGGTATCGCTGCTCGGGCATGGCGTCTTTCGATCGGACAATAGCACGCCATTGTCTCTTGCAAGACTTTCGAGTAGGATTGGTATAAATGACGCTGTGGAAGTTGGGTGTTAGTCGCAACCGATTCGAGGCTGCGCATAGAATGTCGCGTGCATGCACCGCGGGCGAACTTACAAATGGCTGTCGCATTGGCACGTTAGCTGTCTGTATCGCACAGGCACCGGAAGATGAACTTACCACATATCATGTAGGTTTCTGCGGCAAAGGCGTACATGTACCTTTTTGGACCTCGGGATTAGCATCTCCGGCGTTCAAGAGCCATGATGTTGTGCTTACCATCCAGCGAGCTCCTTGCCGGTGGTAGGGCGCGTATCTTCCCCGGGATAGCGACCCCCGTCGCGCTCCCCATTCTCGATACTCGCTCTAGGGCTCATAGCGTCGGATTCGGATGTCGATCGTTCATCGTCGGCTTCAAAGGAAGATGTGTGAGATCTAAAAGATTTGGCGAACGATGGTATGGACAAGAAGGGAGGTCTTGGAGGTAAGCGTTCTTCGTTTCGCGGGGCCATATTGGGTTCCGAGCCAGCAACCGAGCTGTCGCACACACCACCAATAAACACCACCAATAGTCCCGTCCAGCTCACTGCACACCCATACACCGCCACGCCACACACACTACCGGAACTCTCTGTACTTTAAGTAAGTCGTATGTATGCAAGACAAAAAGCAACAACCTCAGCGCCAGACTCCCGTCATCTGCTAGCTTGAGATTCTATTACTATTATTAGTATTGTTGATCGACCAAAAACCTTCCACCACCGGTCTGCAGGTGTAGGATAGCAGCGCGGAAGACGGAGGGAACAGTTCCTTGGTTGCTTGTTGGCCTACTGAGTTGTATGCGCTGCTTTCATAGTATCCAAAGTTGCGCGTTAATCGGTTACGTGCAGGCGGGTGGGGGTGTCTTGAGTATACTTTGAAATAGCTGGTAACTGCAGTGTTGACAGGTTCTTTGGAGTGCTGGCTGCGGCGAATGGCTCAACGACCAACAAGGCTTTACCGCGGATGGAGTTGACCACGACACCGTTATTCAATGAAAGAGGACAGAAAAAGCTGTTATGGGTCGAAGTTGGCAGGAAATGATTCGAGGGGGCTCATCTCGTCGCACCCGGCTTTGTGAGTAGTTCTTCTCGGCGTACGGAGTACGGATATATCGTATCGATTTTACATAGGCGACGCATCCGCCAAATTTATCTGTGGCACGCACTCAACACGACGATCGTGGTTTCCTAGGCGCAGCATTCTTGAAACATCCTGTGAGTGCCTAATGTGGATGATGGGCCGCAACGTCGAAACACTCGTAAGGTACAAACAAGTATTCCTTTCTCTTTCACTGGGTCACTTTAGCGTATCCTCTTAATGCAAACCCTTGAGACCCTGGAGAAGAGAAGGCCAACGCCAGTTGAAGCTCTCCCCGCAGCAGAGGCAAGGAGCTTGAGCTTGGCTTTGCTGCGACGACTCCACCCCAAAGGCAAAGGGCGAGAACGCGGGGTCATGGTGGCTCCCGAACAGTTATCCCAGTGATCCCACTCCTAGGCCGAGTCGTGAACATCGCATTGCTGATCGGACTGTCGCGTTCTAGTGCTTGTTCTCAGGGTGGGATCTTGAATCTTGATGCGAATAGCCCGTAGCATCGGATGGCCTTGTATCTTCAGCTCCTTATGCCATCTTGTTAGATGGAATCTGATAACCACGGGACGGTTCTTGCTTGCAGGTGACCCATAAGGATGCAACTCTCGACAGCCAGTAACGGGGACGGAAATGTATCCGTCAGACTCCGCCTGGGGCAAGAGTGAATCCGACACACATCTCTATATTACTTACGTAACAAGCGCCTAACTTGTCACAAAGCTTATGTCCCTCTCACCACACTGTCTGTCTATGTGTATCCGTACTGCATACTTATTTTAGAGGCAGCTTGATCTGAGGCTCAGAGCCTGCTACGTATGCCAAGATCACCTCGAATTATTAACTCAATGAGACGGCCACTGGACAAGATCAGTAACAATGGCAACACTGGTGGTTTCTAACACGCGATATTGTAACACCCCGTAACCGTTAATTTACGAGCAATATGGAAACAAATTCTAGTTGGTTTGTGGTCGACGATTGCGGTTGTCGGGAGTTCGTTCACCGATCCTCGATATTAGGGGAACAGCAACGCACAACAGATCAGTCCACACCAGGGCCAAGGTCGCTTAAGAGAGATGATGTTATAGACCTGCTGGAAGTACTTTTTGCACCCTGAACGACACGGGAACAAGTTGAAGCATCAAATCCATACTGGATTCAACTTTGGACCCTCCTATCATGCGAGTCAATCCAGATGATGGAATTCGTGGATTATACCGAACCCGGTAACTGAAACGCCCTAGAGGTCGATATAAGCTCCATTCATCCGCACAAGACCCAACTTGGCACATGTTCTACCTGGACAATGACGATGTTAATTACGGTGACCGTCGTTGGGGCCATCGGTGCCAAGACCGACACCCTGTCGTCGATCATTCCGGGGTGCCTATTTCCCACCCTTTTCAACTACCGTGTGTCCTGGTACATATTATGGCACCTGACCCAAATGCTATTCTTTCAGGCTATTATCTTCACCCACAGTTGACATGTTCCTGGGTCGCATCTATCCCAAAAGTCGCCTAAGCAAATCAGATCTCATTCGTGGATCTGTATGCCCATTTTCCCCATTGGGTGCTGCCGTCAACTGCCCCCGATGCTTCCCCATGCTGTTGGACACATAAGCCTGCCTTCGGGCCAGGAGGCGCTCAGGAGTAAGCTCCCGGCTCCGCACTTTGCTTGATGGGACCTTCGTCCTCATCCCTCTAGCGTCTTGAGTCCGGCTCCAAGAACATGGGCCGAACGAGCGCTATGGTATGGGACAATATGGCCATCCCTGGTTCGGGCATTATCTTCCGTGCTGGCTGCCGTCCAACTATAAAGCCCACGCCCAGAGCCGGCCTTCTATCATGCATTACCAAAAGCAACTGCACCCTCACACTGTCTACATAGCTCGGTGATCAACTTGGTCCATCAAGATGAAGTCCGCACTCGTTCTGCTCCTGGCCCCCTTGTCCGCCCTTGCGGCCCCCGCTGAGCTGGCCGAACGCCAGTCCCACCCGAGTATCGACCAGCTGATCAAAGCCAAGGGAAAGCTCTACTTCGGGACGTGCGCCGACCAACGCACGTTGTCGAACTCCCAGAATGCCGGCGTGATCAAGCCCGACTTTGGCCAGCTCACCCCAGAGAACTCCATGAAGTGGGACGCCACCGAGCCCTCGCGAGGCTCCATGAGCTACGGCGGTGCTGATTACCTCGTCAACTGGGCGCAGGAGAACAACAAGACAGTTCGAGGCCACACCCTCGTGTGGCACTCGCAGCTTCCGGGCTGGGTGAGCAACATCAGGGACAAATCGACCCTGACCACCGTCATTCAAAACCGTCAGTCCTTCTCCCGTGGCTTCCAGACAAGGTAGAAGATGTTCTCATCGGAGTAGCTGCTGACCTGGTACTCTCAAGATGTTACAAACCTTGTCACTCGATATAAGGGGAAAGATCCGAGCCTGGGTAGGTTTCAGCATGATTCCTTCCTCGAGGGCTTCTCGAAATACTAAGACCATATCAATAGGACGTCGTGAACGAGATCTTTGACGAGAACGGAGGTCTTCGACAGTCGGTGTTCTCCCAGGTCTTAGGAGAGGACTTTGTCCGCATCGCCTTCGAGGCCGCCCGCAAAGCCGACCCCGACGCCATCCTCTACATCAACGACTACAACCTGGACAGCCCCAGCTACGCGAAGCTGACCAACGGCATGGTTGCGCACGTCAAGAAGTGGCTCGCCGCCGGCGTCCCCATCGACGGCATCGGCTCGCAGGGCCACCTGCAAGCCGGCCAGGGGTCCGCCAACGCCCAGGCCCTCGCCGCGCTCGCCGCCACCGGCGTCAAGGAGGTCGCCATCACCGAGCTCGACATCGTGAACGCTGGCAGTAACGACTACATTGCGGTGGTCAACGGGTGCTTGAATGTGAAGGCCTGCGTTGGCGTAACTGTCTGGGGTGTCCGTGATCCTGTACGTTTGGAATCCCTTTGTTGCTTTATCTTCTCGCTTGAGTTGGGAACATGCCCATGAATATGTGCTAACGGCTCATTAACCTCAGGATTCGTGGCGATCCCAGAACAACCCTCTTCTATTCAACGCCCAGTATCAACCCAAGGCTGCCTACACTGCTGTCGCCAATGCTTTGCAATAAGCATCTAGACAGGGGGACTGGGGGAGCTCGTCAGAGCTCGTGCTGTAACTTGCCGATATTGAGAGGCACATTGTCTGATGGAAAACGATGAGTAGCTCACATGAAGGATAGTCTTTTTCGAAAATGAATGGTGGAAATGGTTGTATCAAACCGGTTGGTAGTTCAAGATACCACCTAAAGAATGAACCAGTACTGAGCCCAATCACGAATCTGAGCGCATCAACTGTGTGAGCATCCCTCCTGACACAGTAGCTGCACCATGACTATATCCGTAGTGCTACGTCTCCATTCGAGACTGATGTGAATAAAACTGCGTAAAAGTCTAGTCACCTAACCTCCACGAAAGCTAGGTAGCAAGGGTATTTCCAGAAAGCAACCACACCAACCACAGCAGCCACAGCAACAGTAGCGCCGCCGCCGGCTCCTCATCATAATTAATTTCCAGCGCCGAAGTAACAAAAGGCAGAAGCAAAATACATCCGACATGAAGCTGTATGCATCTCAAATTAAGAGGCACAAGCATATGCTCCTTATCTTTTCTCTATCACTTCTTGAACATGCCAAATATCTTGTGCTTGAGCTTGTCGGCGGTGCTGGTTTGCGGCTTGGCACCCGGCAGCGACGAGTCGGCCACCTTCTTCATGCTGCCCTCCTCGTCGTCAGTCAGGTGCACGTTGGCGGCGCCCCCGCGGCCCGTGTGGAAGGGCTCCTCCTCGGACTTGCGCGTGGCCGCGACGGGCACCACGTCCTTGTCGGTCCTCAGCCCCGGCTCCTTGCCCGGCTCGCCTATATTGCCACCGCCTGGATGACGTGGGAAAGAGGGAGTATTAGCAGCAGTCATTGTGTGGGAGAGATATAGAGAGTGTGTGAGTGACTGATGGGTGCTTTGACTGAGGGTGGGCGATCGAATGAGTAAGGTTGAAGATTGGGCTTGAGGTTGGACATAATAGAGCATCAACACTCGAGAGCTTTCTTTTGGGTGCTCTACTACGCAATTGGACCGTGGCGCATGTGAGATCAATGGATCTGAAAGCACTTGGACTTACCTCCTCGACCAGTGGAGTACGGTCCAGCATTCTGGCTGCCTTCTTCGCCCTGACGAGTGATCTCTCCGTCGACATACGGGGTAGAGTCGGGGTTGATGTTACCAGCGCCTCCACGGCCGTGCGACACTTCGGGAGCTGACATAGTTGCTGGTTACGGAGGAGGTGATTAGATAGATAGGGAAACCTCTGAGCAGAGTGAATATCGATTAGACACGGGGTTGGACGGGTCTCAACAAAACGATTAGTACTTTGCAACTTTGGCAGAAGCTTCGTGGTCAAAAGTAAAGTCAAGCCCGGCGACCGGCGAGTGTGTGTGTGGAATGATTTCATCTACAGACCCTTGTCGAACCTCCTGCATCATGTCATTGGGGGAGGAGCTGAACCTGAACGTTGATGTACTCCGTATGTGACATGGAACCCCCAAGGCTCGGCATCCCATAAACCCCAAGACGGTGGGCGAATCAAGAGACGTACCTGATATTACGCGAGCAATACTGTAATAAGATGCAGCATGCAATAAATACCTATTCAAGTATCAGACGATTTCTCAATTAGCCTGCCGACGGTCTCTCATCGGGATGTCTTTTACCTTGCTCAGCCGTGCCATCCCAAGATTACAGACGACATAACGTAGTAGCTCTATCCTTGTACGTCTGTCAGGTCCACCGGCTCATGATAAGAGCACAAGTACAGAGCAGACGCAACTGTGTTTTCCATCCACCCGCATGGTACTGTGCCTATAAAGGTTAAGACGATTCGATTCGGCTTTACCGGGAAGTCAAACCATCAATTCGGCCAGTCTTAGAGCCAAGGCGTTCTCAGGTAGGAGAGCTCCTTGGTTCCTGGGACGTGACGTAATTCTGGCCTGCTCATCGCATGATAAGATAGCGAGCTGTCACTGGTGGGCGGCCGCCTGCCAAGGACCGGTGGCTGCCGACAGCTTCAGTGGCCTGAATCGGACGGACGAACGCTGGCTTTCACGACTTCAGTTTAGATAGTACAAGTCAATTAATTCACTGGTATCTAACACTGTAGATACCAAGTTCAAGGTGCATTTTGCGCTTGAACTAGTGAGCATGTACAGATGTTACATACAAATTTATATATTCCTGATGCGATAATCGCTGTTTTCTTGATGTTTCCCAGCCTATCGAGCAACACAAGGATTGGCGAGGCGCACAACGGGGTATTTTAGAGCATCTGTCTGCTTGACACGACCAGATCTCTTCAAGTTGATGGTGCGCCAATCCTTCGCTCTCGGACCTTCAGTTTCGCGCATTGCAACTACGAGGAGTCGAATCGCCAGATCTGGATGTTCTTCTCAAAGGAAGGGAGAATCGATGCCATCGTTGTCCCGTATGGCCCGAAGAAAGGCGGATGACTATCCATGAACTCGCGCCATTGGACGCGATCCAGCATCCTCAGCCGGGGATGAAGTAAAGCGATTTCTTCGGGGTCATCGATTCCCCATTTGAACGCCGATCCGCTGGTGCGCAGCGCTTTGATGAACGTCGTTAGGTTCACCGAGAGGCTGCCCAGCGAGTCGAAGATCAGCTGCCCACTGCGGCCGTTGCCCCCGAAGTATTCCACCAAATCCCGCATCATGGCCTTGCCGTCCTTTGGCTCGAGATATGGCGTCAGACCCTCGGCGATGATCAGTGTCGGCCGGTCGGCCGGAATGTCCCTATACCAGCCCGGCGCCGCCACTGCCAGCGTGCGCAGCGTGTAGTCGCCTTCGGGCTGTGGTATTAGGCGCGACCGCAAGTCCACTACCAGGGGCTGATCTATATCGATCCATCGCACCCGCGAACTCTTAGTCACGCGGAAGAAGCGGCAGTCGAGGCCGCAGGCAAGGTGCACGACCGTGACAGGTTCGGAATGCGCGTCCAGAAAGTCCTGGCACCACTGATCGAGCCGTTTGGCGCGGTTAGCGATCCAAGTCACATATCGCTCGTCCGTCGTGAACTTGAAGTGACTTGCATCCATATCGACGTCGCACCTTTCCAGCAGCTGCCTGGCGTATGGGTCGGCGAGTATGGGACTGGGGCTCTGGGCATCCCGAAGCTTGAACATGACCATCGGCAACAATGTTTGCTCCGATCCGGCGAGAATGACCTTCTCTTTGGGCAGACTTGGCACGACGTTGATGTTGATTTCGCTGTTGGTGCCGCTCCCAGTATTGCTCCTCCTGGGTCTGGGTCCGTCATCTGGCGTCTGCGAATCCGTCGTACCTGTCGACCTTCGCGACGCAAACGTACGAAATGTGTCGACACTACGCCTCTTGCTTCCCTGGCGAGTCAAAGGCATGATTACTAAGTACTTAATCAAGGATGTGCAGGTGCTTCGGAATCTGGGTTGATGTAGAAATCGTCCGAATGACTTGACTTGATGCAGGATTCTACTGATTTAAGCCAGAAGCGAGCTCGTGGTCGCTGCTAAGCACCCTCCCAACCACGACCCAATGACAGGTGGTGCGAGCTCTCTCTCAACCGAACAATCTTGAACTGCATGAGCGGTGCTGGCCAGTCGCTTATGCTGTTTCTGTTTCGGCTTCCTAACGAGATCCATAGATCCACCAGGGTAAGGAGGCCGAGCGGCCAATTATACCTTTGTGGCAATGGTAGTTTTACCAAGCCGCGGTCTTCCTCGGGACCTAGCCAGAACAGAAGCGTTGTTCCTTGCACTAAGGACTGCCATCTCCGTGCAAACCTCAACGGCAGTGATTTCTAATCCGCAACAATCGGCTCAGAAGCCAGCCCTGTTTGGACATAAAAACGGATTGGCCAGGGTCATTTGTGGGTTTCTCCCTGTCGGTGTTTACTTTTCAGGTAGGTGGGTATTGATCCTCCGGAGCCATTCCGCGTTTATGGTCTTCACATGTCGCTACCTACTCGTGACCGCAGTGCTGACACTTACTGCTACTAGCGAGACTCATATCGATGAAGGGTTACTTCAACCCCTGGCTCTGCAACTCAAGTAACTCTTGGTTGAGCAATCACAACGTCCAATTGTTGGTTGACCTCATGTTGGTCTACATTTGTAGGTTCTCAGTAAGACCTCAAATAGCACACAGCGCGTTCCCACAGTAATTCAGACCCGATCGTTGGGTTGGTTAGATCAGCCCAACAAGGATCAATCCATTCCATGTACAACCTTGGCGCAAGTGCCACCTCGACATGGGGCAGAAACCCATTTCTTGCCATAGGAGCTCGCATCCATTAGATCAAGGTTTCGTTTTCCTCAGATCGCAAGTGACCCATGTTTTAAGGGGACTCGGCTCCAAGTCTACATGTCCAAAAGTCATTCTCCGGTTGTGAAGACATGGCCCATACTGGAATTTGTTGTTAGACACAATCCAGGGCTCAACGATCACTCAAGATGTCCGCGTAGGTATCCATCCTGGGCAGCAGTCGGTCATGCGCTAGCCTGACACTGCCATCGTCATTTGGGCTTCAACGGTCTACATGGGATACATATTTTAGTAAGCACATCTTATGAAGGCTGCAGATCAGACAACCCACTACGTCAGCACAGTCTCCATAGTATGTATTTTAGCAACTTATGCTCCTCCAAACTGGGCTGACTTTGCCATTGAACCGAACTGGAAACAGTTCAAGCGCTACCCTGAATGTAGTCACTCAGGGGAAGCTCTGCTTATACAGAAGGCCTTGAACTTGGTTAAATCAAGTTCAACCTTAACAGCTGCTTATTGTCTACTGCAATCTTTCGGTTATTACAAGCCATTCCTAGGTAGCCCTCGCTGTACCTCTATAAAGACTCAAAGTTTGCAAGCTACCTTGACTTGAAAACCCCTTTTCTAAGCCCGAGATTAGAAAGAGGTGAGCAATTTGGCTTATATTATAGGGGTGAAACAAGCACCTGCAAGCATATGTGACTCGGGAGAATGCAAATGTAATTGGGGTGTACTATCTAGCCCGTGCAATACATACATATGCTTATCGACTAATGATAGAGATCGCTAGCCGAATGTACAAGCATGGGTTTGCTGGCCAGTCTTCAAGGCGCAAGCTATGCCTCGTCTAGATATACGGTGTGATAGCCTCATTCAGCCACGTTGGTTTCATGCCATCTTGCAAGATCCTCCCAGTCAACTTGCTCTCTAGCCCATTTGGTTGCCGTGGGCACCCGAACGATATAGTCAAAGACGACTTTTCCATATCCATTCTGGGCTGCACTTTGTGACATCGCAAACCAGCTCCCGGCATCCACGGCTTTGAGTCTTGACTGCATAGCTGCAGCTACGCTACCTAGTTGTCAATCAGTTATATTGTACGTCGTATCGTAGGAGTTTGTATGAAAAGAAAAGTGCCAGAGTAGTTACCTACTTACCTTGACGCACTCCTCCAGCCCCCTAACCAAGACTGCTCAAGGCCGGACCCCAGACCACTTGCGGTGTGAACATCAGCCCCGTCGTGTACAACAACCAAGCTGCAGAAACAGTTGCGTCGACAAATTCCTGCGCCGTATCTTCCTGGAAGTCCTTGCTTTGCTGCCGCAACCATTGTGCAACTTTTTGCAACAGCTGCTCCGGGATTTTGCAAAAGCCACCGAATATGCAAAAAGGCTCTGTCAGGGCAGTAAGACGAGTGCCTAAGCGCTCCAGCCACTTTGAGATGTCTTCTGTAATCTCGAGGATGTTTCGCAACAACTTAGATAACCATCCTTGTCGCCATGGTACCAAGCTTCTGAGGAAACGTCTCATCTGATTCGCTCCAGACCGTCCAGCTTTTGCTTTGGTTGATTTCATCCACTCCAGAGCTTCCTTGTAAATCTTTACAAGGAATTTGCCCACTAATCCCGGAATTTCCTGAAGCAGGTATCTTCGTCGGTTTTGGGCTCCGGATCCTCATTGTATTCAGTGTCCACATCGTAGTCTGTGTATTCAGTGTAGTGCTCGGCATCTTGGACGAAATCGAGAAGCCTATGTAACATTCTACCTGCTCCTTGCGGAAGATCAAGTCAAAAGCCTTGGTTATGAGGCACGTTTACATTGGTGAAGAATGGGAAGGGGTCAAGCAACAAGGGTCGGATATGAACAATGACGTCCTATGCCTGCTGCATGAAACAGTTGCCCAGAATGGCGAAACAAATGAAAAGAGTCAAAGGAAGCTTCATTTTGCTTGCATTCTGTGATATTCGATGCTGGTAGTAATGTGATGATTTATTGAGAGGCAGAGGAGGCAGAGGGAGAGGGAGGAATGTGTGTGAAAGAGAGGGATAACGTCGGGGACCCACCTTTCGCGCCCCCCCTGCTTTCGCGCCCCTATCAACCAGTTCGTTTAAATTTACCCCTTCAATTCAACGTCGCCTATCTAGCTCGACCTTACAGCAACAATTATACAAGAGCCAGCCTCACTAATTTCACTATCGCTCTCTTCATTGGAAGTAATTTCAGCTTCTCCAACAGCCATTTGCGTATGCTGTATATCTTCGATTGTAGCGAACCTCGAATTCGGGCTCAAATCCACCTTCTTCCGTTTCCTCGGCCTTGCAGCCTCCAGTTGAGCCTGGAGTGCCTCAACCTGCCTCTCCAGGATGGCCACCTGTACGTCCTTCTCATCAAATGCTTTCCGGACCTTTCGAAACAGTTGCCGTTGTATAGCTGTATTCTTTTCTAATAGGTTGGCAAGCCGGACTTGCTCCTTGAATTCAACCGACTTCCTTGGGGTCGACCAGATAACATCCGAACCACGAATTGTATTCCGGGGCGTATAGAGGACCCTACTGGACCCGTTAGGCTCCGTACGAGCCGGATCGGACGTCGTATAGAGGGTATTTCCGACTAGAAGCGGGCTCAGTAGTGGTTTTGCTACATTTACCGGCCAAAGGCCGGCTGCCCTCCAGCCACTTCGGATATTCTGGCCCGAAAGTGCTTTCGAACGGGCCTTCTAGTAGCACTGAAGGAAGTATCGCTTGCCGATTACCGTTGAGTTCGAGTATTGGTTTATATTTCCGAGTACTTTCCGGTATGCCGTCTTTAGAGGGCTAAAGACGGCTAGATCGAGGGGTTATAAGACGTGGGATGTATAAGGGGGTAAAAAAAGAAGACGAATACGATGACTGAAGCATAGGTACATGAAATCAGTTATCGTATAGCTTCCGTGGCCGTCGACGATAAGTAGGCGGTACTCCGAAGGGTCTTCCGGGGCGGTATTCGGGATGAAGACTTTCTCGAGCCATTCGACGGCTGTTTCATCCGTTATCCATCCATTTTCCGTCGCGGTGAATTGCCAGCCCCTAAAAGGAGCTAAGTCAAGAGGGAACCATTGCTATTGAACGGTTTTACCCTTAAAAATAACTAATGGATCAATCGTACGCCCCAGAGCTGATATGCATTCGATAAAAGAGGTCCAAGCCTTCGAACCAGGTTGTTTCTTTCGAATAGACCGGTTTTCAGTACTTCCGAGTACCAAACCATTCGATCCGATACCCTCGAGGACCCCTGCTTCATCCATATTGTAACGGTTAGCTGGCTTAATCTCCCGGATGTCGGGTTGTTCGAGTCGCTGGAACCAGGACCGAATTACCTCGACAGAAGCACCATTAACACGCTTTGAATCAATAGCTCGAGCCCTTAGGACCTTAATAACAGGATTCCTTCGTATAAAGGCCTGGAGCCATTTCTTTCCGACTGGGTTAGGGTCCCCTTGGGCTCGAAGGATGCGCTCGGCGAATTCTCGTACTTGGGCGTGGGTTGGAGGAAGCCCTAGAGCCTGTTGAGCAATAATCCATGATACCAAGTGCTTCTCCTGGTTAGGACTGAGCCTCTGAAGATCTGCCGCACCCTCCGATCTGGACTGGTGGCCCTGAAGTCGGCTCCGGAGCGTTGACTCGGGAATACCGTATTCACGAGCGGCCTGTTTAATCGGAGTACTATTTGCGATATAATTTAAGGCTTCCTGGAGCTCTTTTTCGGTATACTGCTTCATAATTAGTTATCGGCACTGTATTTGAAGTTTGAAGGAAAACGATAAAAAATTGGTGGAGGAAATCGAAATAATTGAAGGGGTTGAAAAATCCGGTGGCTGGTTAACAGGGGCGCGAAAGCAGGGGGGGCGCGAAAGGTGGGTCCCTGACGTTAGAGAGAGAGTGTGTGTATGTGTGTGTGGTGGAGAAATGGCAAACGACCAAGCAAACGACCAGTAGAACGATGCAAAGGAGCCCTCCAAGGACTGTTTACTAGCAATAATGATACCCTTGTAGTATTTCGTGTCCAGGCCATAACATTAGGGCATCCATTGTTCCCGTTAAGCTAGATATAAACGACGATGCGGATAACTGCAGGTATTCAACAGGGGTTAACATCTGCACGCCCAGCATCTGAATCATTCAGCTCGAAAAACACCTGTTGAGATTGTACTTGTCTAACTTCCGTATCCCCCCCTTTTTTCCCTTCTCCTTTTTGTATCTGCTACCCCTACGCAGAAGAAGGGGACAGGGAGGCTAGTAGATGTCACGAATTTGAGTCTGCTAACCGGGAATACCATATATTTTTCTTCTGAATATTGTGCGATACTAGTCAGCCAAAGAATCGAAGACAACAACAATGTCTTGACTAATTATATGCTGAAACTGGGCGTTGTAATAGCGTGAGTGTATTAGGTACCTTCAAGCTTGTCCGGAGCATAATAGAAGATGGAGAGATGGAAAATGAGAGCTTCTTCACATCCAGCTTTAGATGCCACAAGCAGTAAAAGATATGGGATATGACAGGTACGAGGACTATCTTTATTTTATTTCAATATTAAGCTCTTTATCGGGCATTATATAAGACGCATGCTGTGTTAGATACTATAAATTAATATAGTAATTTCCTGTTATTAAATAGCAAACAAGGGAACAGCTACAGAGCATGATGGCCCTCAAGCTTACCACCCCTGACTCAATCTTATACTAGTATATAGGTAATCCTTAAGAGTAGATAGAAGGATGAATTATGGGCACATCATGCCTAAGGTCACAGTGACTATAGATTTAATATTATTTAAATGAATGCCAGCCACACTTATTTATGAAATATACTACACCGACTATGTAAATTTTTAGCTTAAACCGACTATGCCCTGTCAGCAGCTGCCATACACGGTCCTCACGCCACACCTGTTTTTTGCCTTGTACCCGAAGTTTTTCAGTACATTCGCCTGGCCGGTACCGACAAGCGTATCGATTAGCCCTCCACCCCTTTTGTTGGTGCTGTAACCTAGCTGGTGGTAAGGGGTAATCGATGCGAATTGTATTGTGGTGATGTTTTTTTTGGTGTTGCACCCTTTTGGTGCTGTACCCCTTTTGGTGCTGCACCCTAGCTGGTGGTGAGGGATGGCAATGTGAATCTTCAGGTACATAGCTAAAAATAGGTGTGGCGTGAGGACCGTGCATGGCAGCTGTTAACAGAGCATAGTCGGTGTAGTATATCTCTTATTTATGTACGTCGTACCGCTACATAGAGACGTATCCCCCCGTTGTAGCATACTCAAACTAGGTGAATAAGTATGTAATTAATTAAAGAGGTGATCATTCGCTCTTTTCTGTTCTTTTTGCCCGCTTCTGCTGCTGCTGCTGCTGCTCCAAGGTGACCATAACCTGTAAAGGGGTAAGTTCACCGGCCACCCCCAACGTGGAAATTAGCAACAAAAGTGGGTAAGCGACTAGAAAGCATATGCAGAGCCGGGCTGAGCCTTGTTCTTCCCACCGTCGGAGATCGTGTACTCAGTAGTGATGGTAATCTGCGTCGAGCTCGACTTCTGCTGGCGGGGATCAACGGGCCGCTTCGACGACGACGGCTGATAGCCTCCTCGCCCCTGCCTCTGGGTCACCGCGAGACCGGTAAGCGCGACCAGCACCCCCTGGATTGCCTCCTGCTCAGGCAGATCCAATGAGCTGTCCTCTCCCACCGAGTCGCCTCTTGGAGGATGCTCGGCGGTGTCGACGCAGATGTTCTCCTTGGAGTCGAACGTGATGGTCTCGTTGGGGATCACGTGGGGGTCCCGGCTATCGCTGTTACCATTGTTGTTGTTGTTGTACTTGCTCTTGCTCTTGACAGGGTAGCTACCTAGCTGGTACGATTTGCCCGTCGACTTGCCGGTCGTGGACCCGGTCTTGCCGCGCAGATTGTTGGAGTACTCGCGGAAGAGCGGGTACACCATGGGCAGGTTTGTGAGCACGAAGGAGACGAAGGACTCGCGGATCGACCAGTATCCGGACTCGGCTGGGTTGGTGTCGCCATCCTGCCACGTCGGTGATTAGTAATGAAAAAGGGGTGCCACTACTTCTGAATTTGCTGGAGGACTTTAATCACCTTGAGGATGGCTACGGCGCGGAGGATGCCGAACATCATCTCCAAAATGGCGCCACTGAACATCAGTATGATCATGAGCTTCTTCTTGTGCGGGAGCTTGGATTTCCAGATCATCTTAAGCCGCGGTGGTGAGTATGCGAAATGTTTGGTTCGGGAGGGCTGTGTGAACTTACTGGGATCGGAATCGCCATGAGGTAGAAGTCCGTCACCGTATTCATTACCATGACGAATATAGTCTGCAGAGGGGAGATGGCGGGCATACAGTTCACGCCAGGATTGGGAACACCTGCCAATGGCGGTGGAAAGGGATGCATTTGAGAAAGGCGACTAGCAGACACCCGATGTAGGTAGCCGGCAAGACGATAACCGAGCCTTTGATCAGTAATCGGCGGTTCCGCACACCGTCACTGGACATCATCGTCTTAGTAGAGTAGCCTCGGATCGTCTTGGGCCCATCACTTACGTTAGTCGGTTATAGTACAATGCCCAGCATCCTTTGAGCAGCCACATGAGTGTGGTGTACATGAGGAGACCAACAACGTGGTTCTTGGAGCCCCCTATTCGTAATCGCAGCTCTTCGGCAGCTGCACCATTTGGGTCGATCCTTGCTTGTTGCGCAAGAGTGGCTCGGTCTGAGTCGGAGATGCCGTTGTTGGCGAAGCCCTTCCACCAGGCCACAACCTCGTAACCCGCCATCGACTCGATCGACATGACGACCTAGTACATATAGAAGGTCAAACATTGTCATCTCTCTACCGTTCAAACTCAACCTTGCCATCTTACCCGAGAGGGCCAGAAGAAATACAAAGGCGGCAGGAGTCAACTTACAGTGGCCGGGAACATCAGGTAGTCATCTGCAGTAAGCCCCTTAAGGCCCACGGCTTTCAGGCGCGCGTAGTAGCGTAGGAAAACGAAGAAGATGGCTGTTCCAGTCAAACCCCATACTTCTCGGATGAAGAGTTCTCCTTCTCTTTCCTTCGCAGCGGCTGCTGATGCTGGGTCCATCTTGGCAACTCAATGAAAATACGGCGTCGAAAGGGGAAGGCCGAGAAGAGTGGTGAGGAGGGGAAGGTCGATTGCCTGAAATACCAACAAGAATTGTGCTAAAGGACCGCGACTGAAAGCGAAATCCTCGAATCTTCTGCATCAAGCACCATACAGAGCTGCAAACTCTTGTGTTGTCAAGTCATCTTAAGATGCCGGGCAAAGTTGTTGGATAGACGTATCAGTCGTATTATACCGACCAGCGTGGTACGACTTGATAGTAAGGGTAGAAGCTATCACTCATTCTGAGCGTCCTGCAAGTCCCCGTTTTGTGAAGCATCAGAAATACCGTGAGCAGAGTGTTGGTCGGGTAGTCGAGACGGATCCTTACAAGGCACATTCCCGGCGCCAGTATCAGAGGCATGTGGGTTCAAGAGAACCGGAGTGACGTATCGTATGTCCCTGGGGCTTCATCTACTTACGACTTCCAAGAAAAGAATAGGACCTAATAAAGACGTTCCGTCACACCTATAAGATTGATATGTAGGGGCGGTAAAGGCCGGGGCGGCAAAGGCGGGGGTGGCAAAAGCAAGGGGCGGAGTCTTCTCATATGGTAATCTTTACTCGGCACCAACAGCGTTCATGATGGCACCTAGGTGGAACGGTAGTTATATTGGACAGTACAAAGAAGCAAACCTTGCTTTTCCCTGGTTCATCACCGTTGCACAACACATGCTGTAGGAGCAATAACAATGCATTGTGTGTAAATGTGCTTGCTTGGACCAAAAGCCGTTGCGATAGGCCACGGCAATCCATCAAAAGCAAAGTCTTTCTGGCCGTAGCCTTTCCCTCCTCCTCCTACCTTAGTGAAACGGCGTGCAAAGAGGGTTGTGAGAAACAGCCAGACAGTGGGCTAGGAAGTTATATCTACAGGGATGTCCGATACGGTCTAGTAACACGGACAGATCAGAACCAGATTCCGAAGATCGCAATTGGGTAGAAGAACCCATCATGTCCGCCAGATAAAATGACCTATCGGAAGATTCATGACACGGACGCGGACGACGGCTCCGGCCCCCTGGCTTACCCGGTGATACGTATTAGATGCTTTGTCTTGGCTGGGACAAGAGTCAGAAAACGATAGCCAACATTGGAATCAAGCAACGCATGTTTGACTTGAGTAAGCAAGGGGTAACCAGTAATATAGCGAAATTGACTGAGTCTAGTATCACTTTGCACAGTCACCAAATTATATAATTTGCCGTGTTTCATACCACGTCCTCTTGCAGTTCCATTCAATCCGCAGAAAGCCAGCCGACTGATTACATAAGACATACTAATTTGGTACTGCAAGTAAAGTAGGTATGTCTCAGATGTCCTGAGCGCCTTACTTAATCAGCAGAGCTGTCAAACTGCCAAAATAACCTCCCTACCTTGATGTTCATGTAGGCTCCCGCCACGTCACAAAGCTCAACGGTCACGCCCTGTGCCGTCAGCCTACCTAACTCACCGCATGCCGGCGTCCGAGAACGCTTATCGAATCGAGCTCCCCCAAAGGGGCGTTATGTGGCGCCTCTGCCACCTTCGATTCCCAGACCCAACAAGATAGGCAGTTGGCAGGCCCAGAACAGCCGAGATTGAAAATCGCTGCAGGCCGCCCGCCTTTCCCCGCACCCAAGCAGAGGCCCAGCTTTGAAGAGGAGGGCCGAAATGGCCCCTCCCCCACGGGATTGTGTACGAAGTAGCATCAGCTACTTGGCTATATTGATATAAGTGGCTGTTACCCGATGCTACGACACGGGCTGGGGGAGATGGGGGACACAAGCTTGGCTCTGCTCGCTGATTCAAAGACTTCGGTACTTTGGCAATTACCTCACTTGGGGGTACATAAGGGTAGTGTGATGCATCGCTGTGTCTGCTCTTCCCTCGCCTCGGGACATATCATTCCATACTGGTTCCATCAGACATTCATGTACTTGCGACGACGGCCGCACCGCTCTTTCAGTTTGCGCATGCGCATTTCAAATGAGCACTGATATGACAACGCATGCTTTTGGCACCGTTCCGCCTCGGAAGCAGATTAGCTTGGATAACAAAGGCATCCTAGACTTCTTATGGCGACCATCTCGAAAACCCCGACTGGGCCTATGCCACATTCGCGTGAACCATTGCTCGATTTGCCAAGAAGGTCCCTTTCCGGGGCTCGGATGTCGCACATTTTCTGACTAACTACTCCAGTTGTATGAACCGGGGTTGCTACTGGTCCATCATTGACTCGTATCATCTGGGTCAGCACCAACAACGCAAACCCTCCACCGCACCAACCGTGTATGCTGGGTGATGGTGAAAAACTTGTGTCTGCAAGGCCTCGCTACCAACGCGAGCTCCCAATGGAAGCAACACCGAGGGAGGGTTGCACTGCATCTCTATTGGTCGCGTGGGCATGCATACGACGTATACGGGCACCTCTTCCGACTCGTAGATGTTGCCATCATCTCCAACTGACAGCTCCCCGAGCTTCTCCTTCCCATAAACTCCAAACCTCCTTGGACGATTCGTAAGAACTCATCCTCTTGGGATAAAAAGAGACACCTCGTCTAAACACCATGGCAACGAACGGTACTTCCGCTACGGGCTCGATGAACGGCGCCCAGACTACGTCCAATGTAGACGTGTGAGTACATATTTGAGAACTGGACAGAGCTGTTCTGGAGCTGACACTATCCCAGCCTGATCATCGGCGCAGGGCCTGCGGGGTAAGACTGCATGGCTTGGAATATGGCGAGTCGCAGTAACTGACTGCGTGAAGTATCATGGCTGCAGCCTGGATGGCCCGTATGGGTCTGAAGACCCGCATCATCGATAAAAGGAACACCAAGGTAAGGGTTTAGAGGACCCTTTGGCCCTCGTGGACAATTCATTCTTGGCCCCTCGATTCAATCAGGGCGTACGGCCAAGAATCTCCACTGACTTACTCTGAGTCGTCCACGGCATTGATGTGAAAAAGTTGACTGACACTATACGGACAACAAGGTCTTCTGCGGCCAAGCGGATGGGTTGAATGCGCGCAGTCTTGAGATGCTCGATAGTCTCGGATTTGGCGACAGAGCCTGGAAGGAGGCTAATCATATGATCGAGGTATGTACCGAACTGAAGCCTCTCCCACAGCCAACTGAGTCACATATGCTGATGCTATTACAATGCAGATATGTCTATGGGTAAGTTTGGGCCCGTATATCACGATCGTGACGTACCGGAACTGACTTGCTCCCCAGAATCCGGACGAGAACGGCATAATTAGGCGTTCAGACCGTGTACCCGATACCCCTGTTGGCCTCTCACGGCTACAACAGAGCACGTTACACCAAGGTCGCATTGAACGCTTCTTCCTCGATAATATCAAGAAGTATTCCAATGACACCATCAAAGTCGAGCGAAGAGTTCTCCCGGAATCTCTCGAGATTGACCAGAGCAAGGTCGAAGACCAGAGTGCCTACCCCGTCACGGTCAAGCTGCGGTTCTTGACAGAAGAAGAGGCAGCCCCGAAACAGCATGGAGGCAGCAAGGTCTCCGATGGTCTCTTCCGAAGTAATCTATTCCAAGACGCGGATGAAGATGCCCTCATAAAGCAGACGTACGAGAGGGCTGGAGCCGGTGAGACAGTCCATGTGAAGTACGTAATCGGGTGCGACGGCGCGCGCAGTTGGACTCGGACCGCCCTTGGCTTTGAACTGGAGGGCGAAGCCAGTGATATGATATGGGGTGTCATGGATGTCATCCCTTTTACCGACTTCCGTGAGTACACCAAGCCTGTAGCGAAGGGTTTAATACTGACACGTGATTGCTAAGCTGATATTCGATGCCGATGTGCGATCCACTCTGCCACTCATGGTAGCCTCATGAGTATCCCGCGTGAGAACAACCTGGTCCGGCTGTACATCCAACTTGTGGAGGTAAAGCCGGACGCCTCTGGGCGCGCGGACCGATCCAAGATCACCCCTGAATTGATCTTCGACGCAGCCAAGAAGATTCTCGACCCGTACAAGATCGATTACGAGGTCTGCGATTGGTGGACGGCGTACCAGATCGGGCAGCGCGTAGGCACGAATTTCGACGCCCACCAACGTGTGTTTTTGGCCGGCGACGCAGTGCACACGCATTCACCTAAGGCAGGCCAGGGCATGAACATCTCGATGCAGGATTGCTATAACCTCGGATGGAAGCTTGGCCTGGTCTGCCGGGGTATCGCCCAGCCGAGTATCCTCAAGACATATCAAAGCGAGCGCCGGCGGATCGCTCGGGACCTCATCGAGTTCGACAACCGCTTCGCCCGCCTCTTCTCGGGGCGGCCAGCAAAGGACATCATGGTAAGAAAGCGACTTCTCCTCTGTCACCCAAACCCGCCTCGTTCAACTCGTAGAAGCTAGCGTAATCACTAACTCACGCTCATTTACAGGATGCCGAGGGTGTCTCTATGGATGAATTCAAGGAGGCTTTCGTCCAGGGCAATATGTTCGCCTGCGGTCTCTCAGTGAACTATGGGCCCAGCAACCTGGTTTTCAAGCCCGGTGACGCCGGGGAGCAGGGCGACGGCAGCGCCGTGGCGCCACCCGCGGTGGTCATGTCGGAAGCGGATTTCGATCGGAAGCAGGCACTAGCGACGGGCATCCCCGTCGGCATGCGCTTCAACAGCTTTCAGGTTCTGAACCAGTCGGACGCGCGGCCGTGGCAGTTGCAGAAGCGGCTTCCGGCCGACGGACGGTTCCGCGTCGTGCTGTTCGCAGGTGACATCCACCACGCGCAGCAGAAAGCGCGCGTCGAGGCTTTCTGCGCCAAGCTCGATGCGCCGAGCAGCTTCCTGCACCGTGTCGTGGGGGAGGGACGGTGGCCGCGACAGGATCCACAGCGTGGTGGAGATCCTGACCGTCCACTCGGCCAAGCGCTGGGACACGGAGCTGCTGCGGGACTTCCCCGAGGTGCTCCACCCGTTCCGCCGGGCCACGGGCTGGAGTTACGACAAGGTCTACGTGGACGACGTCAGCTACCACGAGGGCTTCGGCGACGCGTACAGGAACTACGGCGTCGACAAGGAGCGTGGCTGCGTCGTCATCGTCCGGCCGGACCAGTACGTCGCGTGGGTGGGGGATCTGGAGGACTTCGGCGAGGTGCAGGCGTACTTTGAAGGGTGCCTCGTGCTGCAGGATTATGCGAACGGGGTAGATTCATCCGTCGCTGTCAATGCCCCTGAGGGTGTGGCTGCTGCTGACGGCATCTCCGTTACTGTGCGATGAGTTGTTGCGCTGGTAGGTCATTGCACCGCTACAGGAAGAAGGAAATGTTGGCTTCACCATTCTGGTAGTCAACTTCGATCTTTTGTCTTCATCGTTGCGACAAGAACCCACTTACAGAAGATCGCCCGGGAGGTCCCTCCGAAGGCCCCCCTCACTAAGTGTAGAACTTTGTATATCGCTCCTGGTCTTATCACGGGTGAGAACCGCATGTAATAATATCAGTGCCCTGATGTCACAAGAAGGGCTACATCCTTTTCGTACATGGTGGCGTCTCAGGATCAATGTGAATACATGATGTTGAAATTCTTCTGGTCGTCCGAAATGCTAAATCTGATTGCTGACAGCGTTAGTTGGCGTCAACAGTGCAACCCTTGTGCGCCTTATCCCGTTGATACTTAGTAGTACAGCGCTGCAGCTGCCTGTAAGTACAGTAATGACATGATAGGGCGTGGCATGATTGGATGGTCGTCAGGGATGTGGGGCGTCCAGGGGTTGCGTACCTCATATCTTACTTCTACCATCGATAGGCAGCACTCGCCGAGTCGACTGCTCTTTACCACAAATATATGAGTCTTTTTCTCACTCGACCGTTTCCCAACAGACAGGAAAGTCATGGCAGAGTCTGCGGGCGACGCCACAGCGGCTTCGGCACATGATCGTGCCGTTGCTTACTTGGCGAATGAGCGCTTCCACCAACGATTCACCTTGCCAGCCACGGCTGACCACGATGCCCTAGTGGTGGGTTATTCCGACGCCGGACGCGATGCTGGCGACGACCCCAAAGCGGTGCCGACCATGCTGTATATGCCCGGTATGTTTTCCTCCGCGGCTCTTCGGAGTCTTTCCCCTACATGCAATAGGGCAGAAGCTAGGGGTGCGTGTTCTAGCCATTGACCGGTATGTGTACTTACTCAACCTGCAACGAGACTGATGTTGCCGAGTCGTTGGCACGAATCTAACAACCACCCTGCCGCCGTATAGTCCTGGTATGGGCTATTCTACCAATGTACCACTTCCACAGAGGCTCGCGGTCTGGCTCGAGACAGTGCCTGCACTCCTGAAGCACCTTGGCATCGACCACGTCGCCCTCGTGTCACACAGTGCTGGTACAATCTACAGCCTGAACCTCTTGTACCACTTTCGTGATATCTTGAGTCCCACCAAACCATTCGTCGCGTTACTTGGTAGGTTGCTGCCCACACCCACTGGCGTTCCTTCCAGACCTCGAACATGCCAAGTTGGTCTGGGTCAAACCTGAAAGAATGACGAGTTACCCGGCACCCATCATTTGGTATGTGCTAACACCATGTAGCACCATTCGTGCACCCTACACACTCTCGGGTCGTATCTCTGCAGATGGCCCAGTGGATACCATCCCAAGCTTTCAGTGCCTGGCATCATATCCCGCGACTGGTTGTCACCAAGGCGCAGCCCGCCTTTGCTTCAAGCGGAGCCGTGTTCACCAAAGCCACCAGCGCCATTCTTGGGAAAGCAGATATCAGCAATGATGAGGGCCATTCGTCTTCTCGGAGATTAGTGAAGAAGTATGGGATGCCTCGCGATCTACAACTAGAATTAGATGAATTGATACCCAAGGCTATGTTCAGCGGGCAAACAGTAGGCGGAAATAGTGAGGCGCTGCAGTGTTTGAAGAAAGGGGCCGGTGGGACGTGGGGGAAGTGTGACGATTACCCATCCTTCATTCGAGATTTGGCCGAGTTGGAGGGGAGCAGGGGTCTCGGAGAAGGAAGGCCACGGATCAAGATACGTGCTTACTTTGCCGAGACCGATGCGATGATTGGGCAAAGAGGCCAGCTCTACATGGAAGAGTGCTGGACGGGAAAGGACGGTGAATTCGAAGACTGCCTCGATTTCGCGGCTGAGTCTGTCAACCAGACGGACCATGATAGCGTGCCCCGCAAACTAAGGGTCCTGGAAGCCATATTCCATGAAGCGGGTGGAAAGAGAACACGCCACTCGGGCGCCACTGCAGTCGAATGGGAGAGTCGGGTGGGAGCAGAGAGATGAATCTTCCAGTCGGAAGATTTAGCACTTGGGTGTTCCTTGCCGCCTTGCTATATGTCGCAAGCAATCCCGGGGCGAGCGTATATCGATGATACATTGTCGAACAACACTCACTTCGAACCGGCCTGCGGAGGTATCGGTAATGCGCATTGATGTACATATAGGTACTATTTCACCCAACGAGTCGTTCCAATCCCCGAATGATCCGGGCGAGATGGGCAAATGAAAATGTAGATAAGATGTGGTGCCTACTTCGATCGATAGTGAGGCTAGCTAAGTAATCTGTCGATCCCACCTCATACTGGAACACTCGCTGCCCCTAAGCCCGAAAACAAATCACAGATATGGTTGGTTCGTACTTGTAGTAAACAAGCTGCGGTGGTTACACAGGCACACTTTGTTAGCATGCAGATAGTCGGCTGCGTGTCATCGTACCAGACATGTATCTGTGTTCACGCCAGTGTTGGCGGGTGTCGAATGTCAAGGCGTGGCAGCTGGCAGGAGACCATCTGAGATAAGACACTGTCGCCCCATTTCCATACCCATGAATAGTACATAAGCGGGATGCCGTCCACCACGTGGTTTGCTTTCATCCTTCTCGGCCTGAAAGGTACGAGTCAGTCTCTCTCTCTCTCCGTATGGCGCCGGCTGAGCTAAGCCAAGAAAGCCTACATGCCCAGAGGCTCGTATTGGATGACATTTGCAGCGAATCCTAGACTACTGAAACGGCTTCCTTCGAAGCTTATTTTAACAACACATGGCTCTTGGGCCAACCGCAACCCTCCAATTGCGGTTGTACTGTTTGTTGCAAGCAGTGCTTGTCGTGAACCGTGGACCGAAAGTCGAAACAGGCCTTTCTCTACCAAGAGCAAGCGTGTGGGAAGTCATACAATTTGGCATTGCGCAGTCGTGTTCACGAGACGACACCCCTTCGCAAGTCTGTTCCGGCTTGACGATTTGTCATTGCGCTGCCCTGAGCATAGTCCACCCTATGTTAGTATGCACCTCGTAGGTGCGTTGGAAAGCAAGTAGCCCTGTGGCTGGCCTGTTGTTTCAAGGACATGTTTGGGACGAGGTCCCGCTCGAGCTTGAGAACGGCGACACCCAACCATGAAGGTTCAGTTATTCCAGGCGTCGCAGGCGTGAGAGTTCACTTGGGAGGAAAGCGTAATTCTGACTAATGCCCCGGGCGCAAGCGAAAAGAACTTGGGGTACCGGGGATCGGACCGGCCTGAAGTGAAAGGCGAAGGGCACATCAATCAAGGGAAAACCTGATTGAATCAATAGGGGAAACTGGGTGCCTGCAGATCTTGTCAGTTGTTTAGGAGGGGCAGGAATGATGAAGTGGCACCATCAACATGACAACATGTGCTTCCCAAGATTGGGCCCAATGTTATTTGTCCATGTTATTGACTTCCAATCTTAATTGCACGCACCTGACGCGTTGCTTTTTCTACTTCCTAAGGTTCTCGGGCTGTCTGTATTGGCCGTGCAGCTTTTCGCTCGTTCTCGTCCTCAGTGACGCCATTGTCTTTGACACCCAATGGGCCAATGGGGGAACACCCGCATTGAACGCATTGAAACAACATCTACGTCCACCTATCTGCTGCGGCCGTGCCTTCTACTACCAGACGGTTCTACCAGCTCTAGTCCACGCCCACTCACACCCCCACCAGACCAGACACACTCCCAACCTGTACTTCGCAACAAACTAACCACGCCCTATCGACCTGCATTGGGTCATCTCCAGGAAACACACGAGGCGTACCAAACTTGAAATGAACTGACCGCATGATGCTTCGTTTCAATACCGAGCTTTCATATTGCTTCTATTAGTCACCAATGCTCCACGGTAGAAGACAGGAAACTGCAAACCGACGGGAGTCACCGGTCGTCCCTGTGATTCCATTCCATCAAATTGATCTAACACTCCCAGACATGTACTTTACCCTGCGTTTCCCCCGGTCCTGCCGGGTAGAATACAAAAAGTTTCCCACCCCCCTTGGGCTTGCTGTGTGTTCTTTGTAATTATATGTGCTGTGCATGACGTTGGGGCGTATTTATAAAGAGCTCGAGTGTCTTCTGTGCCCATCATATCATTTTTCGGACACTACGCCCTCCATTCGTAAGCAGCGGTCCCGCAACATCCGAGTCACGAAGAAATCCAGGACAATCCATAACAGGCCTTGCCTTAGGGCGATCAAGTTATATGACATAACCTGCACTTACACACTTCCGTGACCGGGCCTTCCCTTGTTTGGATTTCCTTCGGACGATCGGGCAATGTTGAATGTAAAACCTAGTTTTCCTGCACATCCTCTTGTCCTTCTCTGTTCTAGGTAACACTGCATCACCAATCACCACGCATACCACCCAGTCTCTCGCTCCCATTACTTTCCCGCTTGCACACACCATCTCTCTCCTCCCCTTTCGACCTCCAGCACCAGGTAACATGGCCGCTGTCACATCTACGCGACCACAGCAGTTGCCTCCTCTAGATGTCGCCACCAAATCCAGCAGCGAGAGTCCCAGATCAAGCAACACCAGTAACGAAAAGGTCGATGCGTTAGCACCTGCCCTTGGCCCTGCACCGTCAAACAAGAAGTCCGCTTCTGTAGATCGTTCGGCATCGACGAAACGATGGAAGACGTTTCGCGCTTCTTTCAAGCACCTCTGGAACTTGACGCCCAAGGAGGTCGAGGAATTCATGGACTCTTATGTCATTTATAACCTAGACTGGGAAAATGAGAAAAGAAATGATCGATGCCCTGGGCCCAGATTACCAACAACGCGTAGGCGACTGTCTCAAATCCTACTATGGCATCATGAATCATCTGTGAGTCCCCTCTACTTGGCGCTCATTGCGGGCTGCCTGTTGCGTTGGACGCAAGGTTTCAGTGCGTCAGGCGGGACTCAAGTTACTAACAGCACATCAGGTGCGCCCCTTGGCGATGTAGAGAAGATGTACATTCCACCGCAAATGGACAAGCAAGCATCCGTGTTGGACAATCAACTGCTCTTTGAGGAGTCCGTTGCCAGAGAGTTGGGTCTGAAGGCAGGCAACCGAGTTTTGGACCTGGGATGTGGCCGTGGTCGTGTTGCGGCACATATGGCCAAGTACACTGGAGCCCAAGTGACGGGGTTAAACATTGACCCCAACCAGATCGCACAAGCCACCAGCTTCAATCAGGAACTCGGGCTGAGTAACGAATTCGTGGAGCATGATCAGAACGATCTTCCTCTGCCCTTTGCCGACGCATCATTCGATGCATTCTACGAGATTCAAGCCTTGAGCCTGTGCAAAGACCCGCGAGCACTCTTCAAGGAAATTTTCAGAATACTGAAGCCAGGTGCCAAGTTCGTCCTCTGTGACTGGGTCAGCTTGCCGGCATACGACCCTCAGAACGCCGAGCATGCCGAGCTCATGCGCCGGGTGAAGCCGTTGATTGGCGCTGTCGGCACCCCAACCCCTACCAGCTTCGAAGCAGCCCTACGAAATGCCGGGTTTAGCGTCTCGCGCTCCGATAATCCCAGCATTGACGACCTCCAAGCTCCACTGATCGACAAGGTGGATATCTACTTCCGAGCCATGCGGCAAGCGATTCTGGCCGGTGTGAAGGTCCACCTGGTGCCGTACCACTTCAAGACACTCATCAACCGACTCTGTCTCGACGGTCAAGCTTTCGTGAAGATGGACAGAATGCGCCTATCGACGACTACATACCGCATCGTGGCGGAGAAGCCATAGAATGGCAAAGACGCCCAAGCCATTTACACTAGGCTCTCTCGGAATGTCAGGTCCTGTGTGTTGTGGACTTGGTCTAATTTTAATGCTTGGGGGGAAGACTCCTTACGCGGGACTCATCTTCCTCTTTCTTTCTTCTTTCGCATCATACAGCAGCTCGGCGTCTGGATCAATTATTATAATATCTCATGCTAACTACGCCGCACTTTCACGATGCTTGTCATGCAGTCACGCTACTGGCGACAATTGGACTGTGGCAAAAGCCAATGACTTCTACCAGATAGGCTTTTACCAAAACTCCCCTGCTCATACGGTTGGTCTGCATCGTGAGCGACGTTGTTGCACTGCTTTGGAGGGATTGGGGATATATCACGTCTGTAGATGTCTCCCAAGGTTGACACTATGCATTTACAGCCATCCCATCTTCCAAGTAACCTGGAAGGGGCCTCCGTAGGTCGTCAAGAATCAAATCCTCAATCCTCTACGTTGGCTTGTCTGCTTTGTCTTGTATGATTTGGTGCTGATCCATCGGCTGAGGTCGCCGTTTGCAGACAGCATCTTTGTTAACTTCTGCCACAATAATGCGGGCCGGCCCAATCTGCTCGTAATGTTTGAATGGCCTTGAACGCTGTTGCATTTTACGCTTGTTCGGTGTAATTGGTCTTAAATATGTTTTCAGGTTTGCCTCGCCAACTCTGGGACGTCCGAGATGGAACTTACGAATCCCGACGGTTCACATTATTCGGACCCCAATCACGAATTGAATGACACGGACAGTGATATAGTGTTGCCACCAATATGAAAGTCGCTGGATGATATAGCTAAGCATGTTGAGCCTACCATCGCTTGGCCGGGTGTCCAAAGGTCTTCGGATCCTCTTTCCCAAAGCCTTGACATAGAGGAATGGCGAGAAAGGTCGAACGATCAGAGGAAAGAGAATCGGGAGAAAAGACTTGATCGACAGTCACCTATAAGCAACTTCCCTGGAAGGGCGAGTTCTCCGACTTTCAAGTTCAGAATCCCGAGTACTCCGGGTAGCAATTTTCAAGAGAGCCGGGATAGATACTCAAACGGGCAAGGAGAGGATAATGGCATTCTGTACTACTCGATATTTGGTAAGTGACTTTCGGAACCGGATCCCACCAGTGTGCCTCGGGGAAGGTTGAAGATTCGGCTTATTGTAGAGTAAGACGATTGCTAATTACCGAGACTCAATAGGGGATATTCGTCCAGACTCCCCAGCCACGGGCCGCGCCAATCCCAATACGAAGGCCCTCGACATCCAGGAGCGGGCCCGCAGCCATCACCAATGCCCAACAAGCCACTGCGTCTGCAGCCGGCCGGACGCGCGTCGAACACGAGCCGCGCCTTCGGGCCGGACCACGACCCCTGCGTCGTGTGCCACGCCAGCCCGCCGGACCTCGCCGACACGGTGCTGGAGCCCGGCCTCGGCTTCAGCAGCAGCCTCACGCTGCAGTACTGCGATGTCGAGAACTACGCCTGGTCGCTCGGCCGGTGCTACGTCGTCCGCGAGCGCCAGGACTGGGCCCTGCACCCGGCGCGCCTCCCGGCCGAGGCCGAGGCCGCGCGCCTGCTGCGGCGGAGGGCCGAGACGGCCGGCGTGAGAGGGGTGCCCGTCCCCGAGGTCGTCGCGGCGTGGAGAGAAGGCCCGGTCGCTATCACTATCATGGAGCGCGCCCGCGGCCGCACATTGGCTGAAGAGTGGGACGGGCTCAAGCGGGAGGAGCGCGAGCGCTATGCGCGGCAGGTTGGGCGATGCGTTGCGCGGTGGCGGGCGCTGCGGTCGCCGGGCATGGAGGGGATCGATGGGGGGACCATCATTAAGTCCGCGCACATCCCGGGAGGCGGTTTGGACGACAGTCGCCCCATGAGGTTCGACACCGCCGCAGAGTACAAGCAGAGGCTACGAGAGGAGCTGATGGCAGTCGGGACAGACAAAATGGAACATAAGAAGGTAGATGAGGCCCTCCAGCAGTTGCCGGAGCCGAAGCCCTTCACCCTGACGCACGGGTACTTGGACCTGGACCACATCTTCGTGGAAGACGGGGAAGTGACCGCCATCGTGGGCTGGAGCCGCGCCGCGTACCTGCCCGTCTGGGCCGAGCATCTCGGTCTCTGCATCGGGTACAACTCGCCGTCGCATCGGGAGTGGAAGGAGCTGCTCCTGGGAAACATGCCCAAATGCGACTACGGCAAGGCACCTCTGGAGCTTCTCAAGGCTCACCTGGACCTGCGGGAAAATAGCAGGAAGGCGCAGGCACTCAAGGTAGCCGCCATGACAGAGGCGTCGGAGGCACGCCGCGCCAAACAGATCGAAGAGTAGAGACAGAGGGCTCTCGAGAGAGGGCGGAAGCCCTGGAGCGTGCCAAGAAAGAAGAAAGAGGAGAAACGGATAAGGGCAGCGCAGGATGCAGAAGTAGCAACAGAGGGTGGTAATGAAGAAGAAGTAGAAGAAAAGCACCCGGAAGGTACCACCAATAAGTCGACGGGTTTCGACCCCTATCTCGATTTGGTACAGGAGCAGGCCAAGGCCATAGCTAGGAAAGAGTTATACCTGAGGCCCTTGGTACTGAGGCCCCACGACGGCGAAGGAGGAGGCGGCGGAAGTCACAGGCGCACAGTCTCGGCGTTCTCATCCTTTTCGGATAACCGAAAGCGCAGCCCGCTGAGGTACAAGCCCCAGGACAAGAAAGTGGTAGCGAGACGCCCCAGCGAGCTGGAGTCTCCGCGTATAAAGGAGTTGAAGAAGCAAATGGGCTTGGAATAGGGGCCACTGTAGAGTAAGGATAGAGCAACTGGTATAAATATTGGATAATTGCACCTCACTTTCAACACCTATAGAAATATTCACCCTAGCCATAAACTGAGAAAGCACAAGTCAGCGCCCGCTTCGCCGACGACTGGCCTCACATGCCCCCCAGTTTACATCCTTCCATGGCCAGCCAACTCCCTCGCCCCCCCCCCCCTTGACTCTACGAGAGATTGGTGATGGAAAAGTCCGAATCGCCCTGGTAGGCCTGGCTAGTCCCGTCGGTAGACTCCTCGGTCGGGAACGCGCTCGCCTGCCACTCCTTGAACCCGCCGACCCGCTGGCCCGTCTGGGCGTCGACCTGGTACGTCACGACGAGCAGGTAGGGCCCGCTGGCGCCCGGCCGCGAGGGCTCGTGCCGGAACTGCCACTGGAAGGCCGCGTCGTCGCAGGCCCGCCAGGCGACGTCGGGCAAGAGGCCGCCTTCGGCGGCGCGGCCGTGGAACGAGCAGCTGGTGGTGGTGGCGTCTTCGCCGGGGATGCTCACGGTGAAGGTGAATCTATTATCATTAGTGGAATTTCATTAGTGAAAAGAGGGGGACGATGGGGTTGGATGCGGTGGGAAAGTGGAAAAGGCTTTCTTACTGTGCGGCCGGTCTCGCAGACTCGGTGGAAGCAGCAAACCCTGCGATGGCCAGCTCGGGTGGGATGGCGGCCCGTGGGTGTGGTGCGGCGGCCGAGAAGGAGATGCTGGTGCTGAGAACAGCGATTATGGCTGCGGGGACCTTCATCTTGTTGGATAGTTGGAAATTGTCAGTATACAATTTGAGTTTCCGAGTACTAGTGGGAAAGATGCAAGTGGTTTGCAGTGTTTCGAACAAGGCTTTTGCTGGAGACGTTTGGAAGAAATGAATCGATCACAGTGATGGAAGAACTAGCAATAGAGTTGAGCTTCAGGCTTCCGTTTCGAGAGAAGGCTGAACGTTTTTTTATACACGGCGTTCTTCGTGATTTCCCTTGGCAAAAGGAAACGTCGTATGACTGATGATCGTTCATTCCGTTCTGGTCCTTGCGGTCCCTGTGGTGGTGGCGCGGTCCCATGTAAGGAGGGAAGCCTTGACGCGGCCTCGACTGCCCCGGCTGGGATATGTATCAAGTGAGAGCGAAGGCGGTGGCTGCTGACATAGTGCATCCCAGCCGTGCCAGCATGGACATCGGGTTGGCAGGCACGAACATGTATCGATTTTCTAGTTTTCTAGTCCCGAGCATCTGGGGCCAATCGGGACCCTTCCCTTGGAGTTTCACGGCATCCCGGCAGGCAGCTGACCTTCAGCTCCGCCTTATCCGTCAGAGTCGGCCGTCTCCCTGATTAGGGCGAGAAATCATGAGATGCCCACCTCATTGGCGAATGTGATCTCGTACGTGCGCAGAATCTCGGAATCCTCGTGTCATCTTGTTGGCTCTCCTTTAGGACGACTTCGTATCGTCAAAGGGGTACGTCGCCCCAGTCCCCTGCTCTCCCTTATTAGGGAGCCCAAGCTCTCAAATGAGTAATCCTGCGGCTATAGCGCCAACTGCATTGTCGGAATGCACTTGTGGACACAGCCACGCTTAGATTCAAGGAGATCGGAGGTTGACCGCAATTGCCATCCGAATCGATACCGGGCAGAAACGGGAAGATCAGGCATGCTACTCCAAGAACCAATCAGACGTCACGGAATGGCAAACCCAAAGTTTAGACTTCAGGCCAAAACCATAAGGCAGTTAGTTATATATGATTGATAATGTAGACTGTTTGTTTTGATTGACAAGAAATGGCTTCTTTAGTTCCTGCAGATTAGCACCGCAATCGGGGGTTGGTTTTTGTTGGCTGCAGGGCGGAACGTTCAGCTGCAGGAGGCAGGCAGAGAGTTGCAGCAATCCCGGCTCATAATACGCAGGAAGAAAAGAATTCTTCGTTGTTCTTGTTCTTCCATCGACCAGATGTTGCTGTTGAAGCCGCCTGACCGGGCTGACACAGCCGATACACGTTTCTTATCAAAAAGCAACTACCGACAGAACTCCTCCCATTAACCGACATTCGCCGCGGCCTCCCGAGGTAAGCACCCTTCAGTGTTCACCCTTGCATTCGCTAGAAATGGCTCATCATCAAAAACATCTCCCTAGGACTGGGCTGATGCCGCTTCCCCGCAGTTCGTGCAGGAGGCCCTCAGGCTCCGGGCTGTTTTCCTGTCGCTGATTGGGTTATGGTGCGAACTCAGGGGTTCTTGATTTGACAGCTTCAAGCCGCGCCCACACCGAGTTCGCTTTGCATAACGTTTCCGTCGGGAAGGTGACACCAAAGTTGTAAGCCCACGGGACCAGATGCAACAACTCCTACCTCCTACCGGATTGGCGGTCAATGTGCTGTTTCCCCAGACTTTTGACCAGGAGTATTCCCCGCGCCCTCACCAAATGGAGAGTCTGGGGGATCAGGGCATGTTTTGATAAGGCATGCAGCTTGTGTTGCGTAGCGACTAAAAGCTTACATCAACATCGCGAAGACTATTTGAAGGCTGCATAGTCTCTTCCTGCCGCCCCCAGCTTCTCTAGACTTTTGCGCTTGGTCCTTCTTTGTCAAGCAATCGTTTCCCTTCCACCTAACACAGAACGCCTGGCAGAAGAAGACACAATGTCAGACAGTGGGGAGAAGTTTGAAGCTACTGGGACTCATGTCGAGGGGGATCATCCTAAACATGTAAGTAAAAGACGTGGGCAGCTAGGGAGCTGGAGGTAGACTGATCCTCAACCAGACCGCCGTCAGCACTATTCTGGCCTCCGACGCTGCTGAGCGCAAACTACTCTGGAGGCAGGACAAGCGCATCATCCCGCTCTCGGCCGGCATCTACTTCCTCTGTTACCTCGACAGGTCCAACATTGGCAACGCCAAGATCCTGAACAACACAAGCCACGATGATATGCAGACCCAAAATGGCATGACCAATTATCAGTTCAACGTGGCCCTGATGATATTCCTCATTGGATACTTCGTAAGTTCTCGCCAGATTGCATATATAAGGATAAGGGTGGAAGAGACAGAGCCCATCCCCGTAAAGAGTCAACGATTATTTCTAACAGCCGACCTTCTTCTGCGTTAGCTTTTCGAGGTGCCATCCAACATCATGCTCAAGAAGCTCCGCCCGTCACGCTGGCTGGCTATCATTATGCTCGTCTGGGGCGTCATCACCATCGGCCTGGGCGGCACCAAGACGTACGCTGAGGTGACGGTGGTGCGGTTCCTGCTGGGCGCCGCCGAGGCCGGCCTGTTCCCGGGCCTGGTGTACTACCTGACCTTCTGGTACAAGAGCGACGAGCGCAGCGTGCGCGTGGCCTTCATCCTGGCGAGCGCGACGCTGGCCGGCGCCTTTGGCGGCGCCATCGCCTACGGCATCGGCCACATGAACGGCGTCGCCGGCCACGCCGCCTGGCGCTGGCTCTTCTGGCTCGAGGGCATCCCCTCGTGCCTCTCCGCCGTCGCCGTCTTCTTCTTCCTGCCCGACTTCCCGGAGCGCGCCAGCTGGCTCTCCGAGGCCGAGAAGGACCTCGCCGTCCAGCGGCTGTACCTCGAGGGCAGCAAGGGCGAGGGCAAGGGCGTCACGTGGGAGGACGCCAAGGCCACCATCATGGACTGGCGGCTGTACGGGCACTACGCCATCTACTTTGCCGTCTCCCTGCCTTTCAGTTCCTTGTCGCTGTTCGTGCCATCGATCACACAGGACTGGGGTTTAAAGATCTCGAGGCTCAGCTCATGTCTGTGCCGCCTTATGTAGTAAGTGCCAAATCGTAGTCTAGCGATGATATGTTGAGGTGCTAACCGATTTGTACAGGCAGCTTATGGTAAACATAATCCGTCGAAGACTCCTTTCTGATGCGAAACTAACAGAAGGGGATACAGTCGCACAGATCCTCGTCTCTTGGTCCGCTGACCACTTTAACCGCCGTGGTTACCACTGCGCAGGCGCTGCTTTCGTTGGCGCTATCGCTTTCCTAGTATCCGCCGTGCTACCTCCCGATAACTACGGCGGCCGTTATGCCACCCTCATTATTGGCTCTGCTGGGGCTTTTGCATGCGTCCCGCCGATGCTGGGATGGCTCTCGTCCAACATATGGACCACGGCCTCGACGGGGCTCGCCATCGCTATTAACGTAAGTATTGGCGCCGGATTGGGCCAGATACCCGGAGTCTGGATCTATAAGGCAGATGAAGCCGAGAAAGGCTACCCCACTGGGCACGGCGTGAACTGTGCTATGCTGTTTGTGGTGGCGATCGGGGCCGTTGGACTGGTCATTTTCTACCAGCGTAAGAACAAGCGCATCCAGAGAGCGGCGATTGAGGGTGATGCGGTTAGACTGTACAAGCTCTAAGTGCACCCCCGGCGGGTGGAAGCGTCCGTAGCCGTAGGCAACAGTGTGACTCTCAAGCGCTTGTTCTAAAGAAGCCGGTCTGTAACCAAGATGGCGTCGAACCCTGGGCACATAGAAACGAGTAATCCTGGACGGGAGAGCATCCAAATACTTAATTTGCAATACCACTCGCCCATCCCTAGACCACCGTATTACGTCCCATGTAGCCCGAGATGTGGCTGTCACCCCCTGTGTGAAGACCAAGACTAGATTCAAATCCATCTCCTGCGATCTGGGGTAACGGACCCTGCATTGGGTCCTATTCCTGGGTTTCCTGCGGGGAAGCAAGGGGAATCGGCATACCGCGAGCCTTGGTTCCAAAAGTAATACTCGACCCTTGTTTACCCGGCTGCCCGGCCAAATGCAGCCCGTCTATCCGAGTACGGCAAAGTCAACGGCAAATCTGCAAAACCTGACAGCTGGTTGCAATTCTGTGTAACCTTCCTGTTCGTATCGGCCGACTTCTGGGCCGACTATGACTATGCATGAACCCGACGATGTATCTAGATCCTACTACAAAGAGTCAAAGCATTGCCACGAGTTAGTAATATGTGATCCGGTTACGTTCCCGAGAGCTTGGGAACGACCCACCCCTTATTCTTGGAGTGCTCGTTCGTAGGTACTACAGTTTAAACATCTCGATATTATCCTTATTGATCGCCCATTTGACGACACCATCATCACATAATGTCAAGGAAAGCCTGGGCGACGAGACTTCTCCTTTGGGTCGCTCTCGTGCCGATCCTTGTGACGGCCGTCGGGCGTCGTGATGTGCCGCCGGCCTGCAACGACCATAGCTTTGTGAATGTACTCCCGCCCAATGTCTCGGTAGAGAAGGTGGTTTTCGTCGAGAGCGGTAACACATATGGCGAAGGACTGCGCAATCTCAATTACCCCATCCAGCCCACCAACCTACCAGACCTGTGTGCCGTGACCATATTTGTCAAGTTTTCGTCCGCTTCGGCCTATCGCTTCGGCCTCTTTCTGCCAGTAGACTGGAATAACAGGATCCTCACCTACGGCAATGGCGGGTTTGGCGGCGGCATCAACTGGCTGGATATGGGAGCCGGAGTCAAGTACGGATTTGCCGCAATCTCGACGGACACAGGCCACAACTCCACCTCGGGCGACATATCGTGGGCGCTGAACAATCCCGAGACGAAGACGGACTGGGGCTGGCGTTCCATCCACGGATCCGTCGAAATTGGGAAGAAAGTCGTCGAGGCGTACTACAAGAAGAAAATCGACTACTCTTACTACAGCGGCTGCTCCACGGGCGGACGCCAGGGTCTGAAAGAGGTCCAGATCTCCCCGGAAAGCTTCGACGGCGTGCTCGTCGGGTCGGCAGCCTGGTACACAAGCCACCTCAACACGTGGGTTTCCAAGGTGGGCACTTACAACCTGCCCCTCACGGCGCCCAACCACATCAACGCGAGCCTGTTCCCCGCCATGGCCAAAGAGGTGGTCCGGCAGTGCGACCGCCTCGACGGCGTCGAGGACGGCATCATCAGCGCGCCCGACGCCTGCACGCCGGACTACACCGTCATGGCGTGCAACCGGCCGGGCGTCAACCAGTCGGCGTGCCTGACGGCGGCGCAAATCGCGACGACCGCGAAGGCCTACGGCGACTACCGCGCCGCCGACGGCGCGCTGCTGTACCCGGGCCTGTCGCCCGGGTGCGAGGACCAGTGGGCCCTGGTCCTGGGCCAGAACATGACGAGCCTGTACGGGCTCAACTACGCGCGCTACTTCCTGTACGACGACCCGGGCTGGCAGTGGCAGGACTACAACGACAGCGCGCCCGCGTACGCGGCGCGGACGGACCCGGGCCGCGCGACGGCCGACGACTACGACCTCGCGCCCTTCCGCGACCGCGGCGGCAAGATGATCATGTACCACGGCCTCGCCGACGGGCTGTTGCCGGCCAAGGGGTCGGACCTGTACTGGGAGCGGGTCGTGGCGGCGACGGGCGGCGGGAACGCGACGGCGACGCAGCAGTTCTTCCGGTACTTCACGGTAAGCGACTTTCGGGGTCTATTCCTTCCTATTCCAGTCGTTATCCCTCGTTATCCCAATGTCTCAGGGGGGATATAGGCTCGCCGTTTATTCCGACGAGTTACCTTAATCCCCTCCTGAGACATCCCGTTTATTCCAAAGAGAGTAATACTAACGCCGAGAGTCGGTAGGTGCCCGGCATGGGCCACTGCGGGGGCACGGCGGTGGACGCGCCGTGGAACTTCGCGGCGCCCTTCCAGGCCGGCACGCTCGGCAACGACAGCTGGTCGGTGCCGGGCTACCGCGACGCAAGGCACGACGTCCTGCTCGCGCTCATGGGCTGGGTTGAGAACGGCACCGCCGTCGACGCCGTCGTCGCCACGACGTGGGACGCCTCCGCCAACGCGTCGACGCCCGTGCGGAGGCAGCGGCCGCTGTGTCCGTACCCGGCGACGGCGCGCTGGGACGGGGAGGGCGAGGTCAATGCCGCGGAGAGTTGGCGCTGCGAGTAAGTCACTTGTCTATATTCAATTCCGTTGCACGATGATGAAATGAAAACGACGATATATGATCTGGATCCTGAGTACTGATTACTCGAAAATAGGGGTCACGCCTCCACCGGTCCTGAAGTCCCGAAAAGCGTGGCTGCCAAGTCTGTCGGGTACTCCTGGGCCACCGCGGGAGCACTTGGGTCAATGGCGCTTTCAGCCGTCCTCTGAAGTGAATAATTCGTGAAACATGGGAGGTATAAGCTGGCTCGATGTTCGAAGTGGGAGAATTTCGGTAATATTCTGGATATAATAGACCCATTGTCTCGTAAGACCCCGAATCTTGTAACTTGGCGCATGTGTTCAAAGCTCAATTGACACTAATCGGTTTCCGCGGTGTCCCGAAAGAGACTGCAAGGATGAATTGCTTACATACTTATACTTTACGGAGTATGTACTACAGCCAAACGGCCCTCGTTCGGTCAGGGGACTTTCTGATCCGTGGAATACATAGAGTATGGAGCAGCGATACACACACCTCATGGGTGATAGCCAGGAGAAAGCGCATTCGAAAAGGAACGGCGCAATGGCCACAGCTACCCGAAAACTTTGAGTTTGTGCGGGAACGCAAGTCTACAGGCGGTACTCCGTAAGGCCATCACCCAGAAACAACCGGGAAAGCTTCGGGCACTAGAACAGTTCAAGGTCGGCGAACAGGTAAAACAATTCGAGGCTGGCGTCTGGCTATGGAAATCGATTCCTTCCCCTAAGGGTGCTGCTAGCCAATCCTAGTCAGGGCCGGCATAGTGGCATCTTGTAGAGTTAGTGGTGGCGTGTGAAGTACGGTAGGCCCTTGGGGAATTGGCCAGGACACCGGGTGAGCTGCCCACTACCGACGAAACGCCCTAACCCAGGCCACTGCTAACATTTCGGGCCTTTCGTCGCTCAGGAAGATGGCGAGTGGCGAGCGTCATAGGTGTAAAGATGTATATTCACCTCTTATGTAGTGCAACTGGCTGTTGGGTGGGCCATGTCATGGATGGGATGATTGCGATATAAATAGTCACTGCGCCCACCCGATGTGACGTCCGCTCGAACCAGAGCTGTACTGGGAACTGCTGTGCCATTCCCACGGGCTGTGGTGCCGATCGATCTTTGCTGGGGCCCTGAACCAGAAAACCTACTTAGGTTACATTACCCATTTATATAGGAAACATGGGGGAATGCGCTTACTATGAAGGCTGACATTTCGGAAGACGAATCAGTTCCTTTCTTGTAATGCAAGGAACTAGAAATGGTCTGGCCTGACAAATCGTTATGGTCTCTTCTCTGCATCTGCAGGCTGCAGCTCGGCCCCCAAGACATCTGCGCTGCAAATTCCGTGCAGAGACCAGACGGATCTGGGGTGCGCATACTCCGTACTCGTTCGCAATCGTTTACATAGGCAGCAGACTGCAAACAGCAGGGGAGCAATGCAATAATATGCACCTCGATGACAATACCCAGCCAATGGGTGTGTACGCCTGGATGGGTCTCAGTCTCGAGCAATGGTAAGCACTTGCAGGGGTCATATGCTTTTTGTGGCTTCTGTTGCAAAGAAGAATCGAATCAGCGCTCTACAAGCCCCCACGGCCCCATAACGAGCTGAGCCGGAGACATGCCACTGTCTGTAAATGAGATAGGACGTACAGGGCTTGAGGGCTGCGGGCGACTAGTAAGAGTAGTCGGGATGGAGAAAAACGAACGAAGTCTTGCTAAGTCTTTAGGCACCTTTCTACTTTCCCCTTCTCCTTTCATACGCACACTCCTTCACCATCTTTTTCTCGCTTGGCAGGGCACGGAAAGCATACTATACCCAAGAACTCATTCGTTCCTTCGAACAGCCGCCCACTCAGAGAGCGCACCCCGGCAAAAAGGAAAGGTGACATGGCCTTTATTCACGATGATCAACCTGGCTTGGAGGTGAAGCCGGAGCTTCAGCCGGGACTTGAAGTGGTGCCCGAACCGGAAGCGCCCCAAGTCGTGTCGTGGCCGACGTCACCAGAAACCATGGGATCAGCCGTCACCAAACTCGATGCAGTATCATCAGCAGTACCAGGCCGCATCGCCAGTCCACGAAGGCTATGACCAATCTCCATACTCGCCATACCAACAACCACCACCTCAGTCTAGCCACCCGGGAGCCATGTCGGATTGGAACGGGACGGTTGGCACATCGCCGTCGGAGAGGGCAGCGCGCGAGCCGACGATCATGGGGATACGCAGGAAAAAGTTCTGGCTCATCGTCGGACCCCTTATCGCCATATTCGTCATCGGAGTGGCCGTCGGCTTGGGCGTTGGCTGGGGACACAGCATGGCAGCAGCGACGACTCTTCAAGGTTCGTGAAGACACTCGAGAAACATTTTCTCCCCGCAGCCTGACTCAAATACTAACATACATCCTCTGAACAGCGCTACACCGTCGCCGACGGTCGTCACGTCTGTAGTATGTCCGGCGAACAATGGATCGTTCTATGATTCCCAGGGCAACAACAAGAAGCGCTTCCGGGTCGCTTGTAACCTCGACTACAACAGCGGGCGCGGGACACAGGACATGGACGATTTCCAGACGGCCACTTTCGAAGATTGCCTGAATGCATGTGCGGCAAACGACGCTTGCGTAGGTGCCGGATGGGGGGTATACCAGGGGAACACACGTTGCTGGTTGAAGTCGCATTTGGGATCCAGCCAGCCTGCGCCCAATTGGGTTTTTGGTGTGCGGCAATGAGAAGGAAACCCATGAGCTTTAGAGATGGAAAAGATTCATATACAATGGTCGATACATCTGATCTGATACCCAAAATTCATGTACATACTCGAAATACTTTCACAGAGATAATATATACAAACGTCAAACAACCGATGTCGTTCTATCAGTCTTGTTGAATATGATGCACTACCCAGACTGACGAGCCCGGGAGATTGATCCGTGTTGTGCTCGAGTCGTGCTGCAATCCAGCCGTTCTTGTTGCGTCAGATCCCAAAATGCGGCCCATGGAGCTGAACAACAACAACAACAACGAGCAGGATAGAGTTCATGCCGAGAACTGGCCTGCAGGACGGCATGTAGCCAAGGGCCCAGAACCAGAGGGCCAAAGGATCGCCCACACCACCACCTCGGCCACCCGCCCCCAAGATTCTACAATAGCTGTGCAGTGGCAACTCAACTTGCAACAGTCATGCATGCTTACGGTGACATAGCTGGGTGCTTGCTCGCAACGTTCACCGTTGTCAGATCCTATTCCAACTTCCAAGCGTGGGATTGTACCGACCCGTTGGGAGACCAGGTCCAACGTGTGCTGTCAGATATGATTATTACTATGCTTGTCAGACGACATGCATCGCGATGACGTTGATAGGATGCGTACCAACTCCTTGTAGATGGGAAATGTGATAAAGAAGGATCTTATTCCTCGACGACTTTTCCACTAGGCAGCAATATTGTGAGTATGCAATGTTCGGATCATGCTCTATAAATACGTGTGTATATTATATGGCATCAGTATGCTCGGCTTCAACATTGAACGACCCTTGCAGGAGAGCTGGGAGACACGGGTATTACCGGTGAATGAATGTAAACTGAATGCGATGGCAGATGCCATTGCCTTCGTAATTCGGAGGAGTCTTCTGGCGCTCGCGGCATGCCAACAATTGAGCAGTATTGGACATCTCTATGCGATTCATGAATTGAGAATTGCCGGACGTCAATCATCAGCCTCCCATAAGTAACATGGATGAATGATGAATGCCGACTTGTATCCAGGACGGGAACTGCGCCAATACTCCGAGGTTTCTTCTTAGGCGGGCGTGTAAGTCCAGTCCACTAAATGAGCCTCGGTCGGCACATTAATGTTGCGACCAGCCGATGATACTTACTTGCACCTAGCATGCCCGGGACAGCAGGGATTAAGCGCGAACCGCCTAGAGCACGCACGATTCGTAACAACTCCCCATCAAGTCAATCAACACGTCAATAATCTTGTCGCGCATCGCAACGGTCAAGATGTCAACTCAAGGCGAACCCGTGAAGGATACCAAGGTCAGCCAGGAAGGCAAGGACGGCAAGGGCCCTTGGAACAAGGAGAACAAGAACAAATTCCAGAAGTGAGCCTCCAATTTTCGCATTACCGTACCCTCCCACCTCTGAGGCCTCTCTAATCCTGTTTCGCCGCCACAGCAAGTCCAGAAGCGAATACTTCGATCCCTGCCAAGAAGCTGCCCAACGAAGCATACGATGCCTTAACCGAAACGGGGGCGACCGAAAGATGTGTTCAGACTATTTCGAGTGAGTTTCGGGAGCTACGGGTTGCAGCGCAATACTCTCTTCCTTGGCCCTCAGCCATAACATATACAAATCAGGGACTAACGGCGTGGGACAGGGCATACCGAAACTGCAAGAAGGATTGGGTGAGTACGAGATCATGATAAATGGTATCCTCCTTCTTTAGAGTATCACTTGGCTGACAAACTCCAAGACCGAGAGGCGAAGGAAAGAAAACGCCGGTATCCTCTGGTAGCCACCATGCTGTTAGACGGACCACAACATGCGGTGGGCGGGCTGCTGAAATCCTATCATGACGAAAGCGACCTAGAGTCACTGAAAACAGCCCTGACTACTGCCTCGTGGCCGGTTGTAGAATATTGTACATTGAAGAACTAATGAATCACGAGAGCGCACGACAAACGCGTTTACCTAACACTGCTTTGACTTCGAATCCAATTTATCAATGAACACATTTGATGTATATAAGTAGGTATAATTTAAGTCGTACCTGCCTCCAAGAACAGGCCTGTGTTGAGCCTGTGTCCAGCTGTGGACATTGTCACCGCCTACCAAGTGTGGCTGGCTTAGAAGTTTGGAAGTGCACAATATATGGGCTACCTGTACAGAGTACAACGTTTATAGTTCACCACCCTGCAGGGGGGTTTCCAACGGTGGCAGAAAGAGAATAACCCCACCAAATGGTCGAGGGGCACGACCAAGGCCGCTCAGCTGTAAACATGCGATAGGTACGGAGTATTCAAGACTCTAGAACAATGAGACACTGTAGAGACTCGCGATGCATTGATGAGTAGAATCGCCGAGAATTTCAAGCTTCGGCCGCCTCGTGAGCTGGTTTATCTAATCTGTGTGTGACTCGACCCGTTTCGAATTTTCCACCTGCCATGATCCCCCACCGAGATTGTTGTCGAACCCCGTCTCACCAAACAACTCCATCACCACACCGGGCGGCGTCTAATATTTCGCAACACCGCCCACGATGAACAGCTACCAGGCCCACCGGCCATCGCTTCGTGATGACTGCGGCCTGCAGATCCAACGTGCTTGGCAAGATGGACTGTGGGCTATTATCATCAACATGGCCAAGTCAAAGTCCAAGGCCACCAAGGATCCCTACTTCGAGGTAAGCTGCATCTGTCTTTTGGTTTTCATTTTATCTTCCAACACCATTGAAAACAAACTGGGAACCATGTGTTGGCTGGTTGACTCTGGTGAGATATGTGTGCGAGTTTCGGTGGCTTTGCAGTGCTCAAGAGGACTCTGTGTTAGTCGCCGAGTCTCTACATAGACTTGGGCTGGAAAGCCACATAGTCGCCGCACAACTCCAGCACACTACCACATACTTCCCCCCCCCCCCTCCATCATATACCAGAACCCAATTCATTCCGGGGTTGTTGTATTGTTCAATTCACTGCTAGATGTTATGATTTGCTTGCTAGGCGAGCCCCATGAGACGGCCTTTCACCCAAAGACTCGCGTCAAGGGCGATGATCTTCAGATCATGACGCGGAACATATGAGTGGTCACCTGCTGCGCATGGGACTGCCCGATGTATCTTCGATGATTATTGTCACTCCCAAAATCCGTCTCATTCAAGGGGGGAGAAAATCATCAATGTTGGTAATAAGCTGCTGACTGGATATAGGCCCTTGAACTTGCTGCTCGATCACAGCTTGACACTCCCATTGACCGACAAGCTGTCTGGCAGGCTGTTGACAAGATCATCAATGAAAAGACGGTTGTCAAAGACCCTACAACCGTAGATCTGTATGACTGGGCGCTCGTCAGCACCGGGATGACCAATGATCAGTATCCCAAGTACATCGGTGCGATGCGCGTCAACGTGGTCAAGGCAAACCCGAAGCTAAAGGAGATCGCGAAGACGAGCTTCTTTTCTTGTGTTGCTAACTCTGATTGGGAGCATGCTCAACAGGTACGATTCCGACTATCATGGCCTTTTACCCCTTTCGACTAACTCCCCTGACAGATTGCTGCCGTCATGGACAAGAACTTCCCAGCTGACCGACGCTTCCACTTCCGCAACATCATTACCACTTATATCTATGCAGTAAGAATTCGAATCAACAAATCATTCACTCATGTGGTTTTCTTACTTACCTTGGGTATAGACTTCGCTTGATGACAACGATGCTAAGAAGCCAATGTTCCGTACTTTGGCTTTGCGGCAGATCGAGAAAGCCAAGGCTTCCCGCCATCAGGTACTTGAAGGATCAAATTTGGAAAGTGGTTTATGTGCTAATACCCCATAACATAGGACTCGAGCTCTGAGCCTTTGCCCCCTCGCGCTATTGCAACCCAAGATGAGATGATGCTCTGGCTCGAGATGACCATAAAGGAGACAAAAGGACAGGACCTAGTCAAGTGCCTTGCAGATCCCAAGTACAATGCTCCTAGTGCTCTCAAAGATGGATTCGAGACCGTTTGCTCCACAATGATGGATCAATTGATGAGACTGGGCGCCTGGGATGAGTTCTATGCCATCTGCAAGGAGATCTTCGAGAATGGTGTTGCATTTTGGCTTGTGGAAGAACACGAGGCCAAAGAAAAGGCCAAACGGGAAGCGCAACCAACAGAAGAGAAGTCGCTCGAACAGAAAGCAGCAGAGCTGATGGCGGCTATGGGCCGCCTGAGCATCAAGTCACCCCAAGAGCTTCATAAGACCAAACTGGCTGCTGAGTCTATCGCCACACGTTCCGTTGTTAAGGACTGGAAAACGTGGGAAAGCTTCATCGTTGCTGCAAGCAAGCAACCGAATGCCAAAAAGTGAGTAACACTATTGTTTTCTTTCCCCAAGAATGATACTAAACTCATCGAAGGGCACTGAAGGAGGTGGAGGAGTACTTCACGATGATAACCAACTTTGGCCCGCAGCATGCCATCTACCGCACCCAACTGGACATGGCAAGACTGATAATCATGTTCGAGACGCCCCTCGAGTCAGAGTCGGACGAGTCGCTTGCCTCAGGAGCCCGTATTGATGGAATTATGGCTTACATTCGCTCGCATTACCGTGACATGAGCTGCTTTGATAATCTCAGGCGCTTCTTCGGTTTGCTTTCTATCAGCGAGGCCAAGGCTCTGCTTGAACGTTTGGGCACTAATGGCTCCCAAGTAAGTCTGCCGTCTACGTTGAAACATCTACTCGGGAACGACTCAAAGCTGACCAATACAGTCCGAGGAATCGCAGTTCCAAAATATCATGTTACTGACATTCCGTCTTCGATTGCGATACTTCTTCACCACATTCTCGAAGTGCTACAAACCTTCTTCTACCAACCGCGGGGCTACTTGTGGGATCTGTAACTCCGACTCTGTTCCTGAAAGATGCGAGGCTTGCTTGAAGGAGATCGCGAAGGCATGCATTTGGACTTGGAAAGCGGGCTTCAAGCATGAAGCCCTCCTGGAGCAGCTAAAGATCGAAGGTGCCAGCCCTTATACCGACTTGACGATCATTGGGTCAGTGTGCTTGTTGAAGCTCGCTGGACTTGATGGCCTTTGGGGGCGCAATGACAGTTCTCCCTTGGCGTGGGCCGATCGCAAGCGCGTAATGCAGGCGATCCTCTGGATGGATGCGCAGCACCATTCGCAGTCTGTTAAGAGGCAGGATCTCTCTGTTTTACTGGTCAAGCTGTATATCCTTATTGGAGCGGCATCGCATGCCAAATCGATCTGGGACACCCTTGAAGTCAAAAACGTGACTCTCAACTGCCTGGGACCCCTTTTCGCGGATCGTCTTGGTACCATGGCCCCTGGGCTCTGGCAAAGCCATGTCCACGGTAACACGCCTACGTCGCAGTACTTACATTACTACAGAAGTGCGATCGACAAGAATATCCCCAATAGCCTGCGTTTGTCTTTCGACCACGGCAACTATGCGAGTGTTTTGGGCAATCTCAGCACTAAGACGAAACACAAGCAGAGCTGTACTTTGGTGATGGCCCTAGTCGACCATTACAGAGGCATCAGATCGGTTGATGGCGAGGTTATGCAGGAGACCTGGCAGAACCGACTTTCTCGTAAGTGAAACTCTTCCATCCACGAAAAGCACCCACTAATAGTCATTTAGAACACATCAAGCCGGGCATGCGTCTGTATGATACTACAGATTATGGCCCTTTCCCTAACATTGAGGCAAACCCGGATCGTCCTATTCAAGACTTTCTTAGTATCGGTCCTGGTCTATCGGTATGTTTCCCGAGCCCGAGACCAAGCCTTGCTGCTCTTTACAACTAACCTGGCAAATAGGAGGACCGAGCACACCTGTCGCTCCTTTCGGAGCGTTTCCTGAGTCTCATCGCATACAAGGAGCCGAAAGAGTACAAGCCCGTCAATGCAGCTCTGGCTAAGGATCGTGACCGTAACATTGTAGTCCCGGCCTGCCGGGATATGATGACGTCGATGAACATGATCATGCAACGGATGGATGTTCGGGACAAGCTGACTCTCCCAGAATACGAATACTACTGCCACGTCCAAGCATTGGGTTTCTACGTTGTCTTATCTTTGACGAAGCCAAAGGGCGGTATGCCTGACCAACTTGTCGAGATGATCCGCTCCGAACTTATCAATCAGCTGGCACGACTCATGGTTCGCAGAAAGACGACGACGGAAGCAGACGCCGCCAAAGGCGATGTATTTTATGACATCTCTGCGCTGCACGCTAATGGAATGCTGCGCGAGTCTGCACTGGTGACTGTTCATGTGGTCCGCTACCTCGAGCGCACACGGGGCGCGGATGCTAAGAGCCCAATGCCTCAGTGGATGATCGAACACCTGAAGATCCTAAGAACAGTCTCCTTGGCTGTCAACCACCACCTGAAGGAGTGTATCGAGAGACTCTCGATGACGGTCAATCCGGCTGGCTGGGCCGATCGGATCGCCGAGTGGGCATTCGGTGACCTGGCCAATGGCACTCGCGGCGTGTCTGACGACCCCGAGGAGACGTATGAGAATAGCGATATCGACATGCTGCTGTACAAGGCCATCGGCCCGAAGCGCAACTTCACGATGGCGATCGACCTGATCGTGCATTCGTGGGGAGACGCCGCCCGGGGTTGGAGCAAAGTCAAGCTCATCGAATAAACTCCCAACGCGATGACCGCATTAGCTCTTGCTGTCGCCCTGCTACTTGCTCAAAGGTGGACTGGCCGAAATGTCTGTTGCGGCGCTCGCTCTCAAATGGTCGAGGGTTCTAAGGGATATCAAGAGATTATAAGGGATTCGAAAAGCGTAACGGTTGACAAACCGTCGCGTTCGAATCATGGTGGTCTTGACTCGCTACAAACAGGGGAACGGAATGACAAGACATTGGGTCTCTTAAGAGGTATCTCCAGCTCGTCTAGGTCTTTTGCAAACTTCTCAAGATGACAGCAAGGATGTCTTTTACATGCTTACGGTAGCCCGGACCTATCTCATCTCCAGGATGAGTTTACATTTGCCTGGACTCGATGCCCAAGAACAAGGCAGAAAGCAACCAGAAAAAAAGAAGAGAGAGAAAAATAGATAGCTCATCCATGGCGAAGAAAGCCATGTAATATGAGATGATGGACTGAATGTAAGACCAGTGCACCGTGATCGTAGTCGGACCAAATCAGAGATGTTATCATTTTACCCCTACAGAAAGGGGCAGCGTGCATCTGCCATACTGAGCAGCAGATCACCCGCGCTTTCCCATCTGCTCCTATGCTCATATGAGTTCTAAGCCAGGAATAAAGTTCAGCCACGCCTAGTACCTTATGAAGAATGCTCAGCTAAGATGCTATCCCTCTATCGAAAAGGGGCGGGAGGAACGCTTTCTCTCTTCTCGATACGTCCCCAGGTCAGAATCATGAACTTCAATCCTCGGGTCTTTAATTTGTACGGGGCGCAAATGATGTTCAATTCTAGCTACAGATCTAGGTCTTACGAAGCCCACATCCCTTCTTGATCACCCGCGACTTCAAGTTTTCTGCTTTTCTTTTCTTCTATCGTGTTGTGTTCTCGTCTCTCTCCTTCTTCTCCTCTCACATGTGGCGGTCGCCCCCGGAGCTGTTGCGCCTCCGCTGCTTCTTGACCTGAAGGGCGCGGGCCTCCTCGCGCAGGGTGACCCAGACCCAGAACCAGCTGAGCATCTCCATGAAGGCGAGGGTGAAAACGACGCGGTTGCGCAGGCCGTCCCAGCCGCCGCCGCTGCCGGTGCCGGGCACGGCGATGGGCCGCGACATGATCTTGCCGCCCGCGCCGGCGCGGCGGGGCATCGTGGGCGTCGTGAACCACGTCGTCGCCAGCACCACGGCGAAGAAGAGGAAGCGCAGCGGCGCCTGCGCGCCCCAGTGGTGCACCAGCCAGATCTCCTCGGGCAACGACAGCGACAGGATGTCGGACAGGCCCACAAGGAGCAGGATCATGGCGAGCAGGGAGGTCACGGGGGTCGGCGAGCTGAACTTGGTCGTCATGGGCTATATGGAGGGAGAACAGGGCTAGGTTAGCAGACTTGTTCGCTTAGAGAGAAAGAAGGGGATAGGCTGAGCTGGCGGGAGAGGAGGGAGAGGGAAAGCTTACCACGCCCATGGCTTCACCCAGCAGATAGACCAACGCTTGTTCTGCGATGGTTTCCGGGTTCGTGAAGAAAAAGTAGGCCAGGGTGATGTGGAAGAGTGACAGCGAGGTCAGGATCGTCTTGGCGGATATGAGTGCCATGGTTGCGGTGCTCCGGTTGTTCTCGGGTCGCGCGGACTTTTAGCTATCGTCGTGAGTGATCGTGGGGCGCATTTGTCTCCGTCCGGAGTGAAGATGGTTGATGATGGGAAGGGTTGTGGTTCATCGATCAGCGCATTCTATATTGGGTATATAGATGATGCAGGAGGGGATGTATGTGTGTACGTGGATGTCCGTGTATGGCGGCGTTGACAAACATTGGCTGTCCTGTTGCCTTCGGGGCTGTGCTGGTGACCGTGTCTCGAAAAGATTGATGGATACGCATGTCCATCGCGAGCCCCTGCAGCTGGCGCTGTTCCAATTTTCGGGGGGCCCTGCATTAGCAGATGCTGCGCTATGATGAATGCTTCAGCTCAACCTTGCTTATCGTTTATCGCGGGAAGCGGGAGAGCTAAAGCGTAACTGGCCCCTAACTTTCTAGAATCTAGCATGGTCCCTCCAATTTGAAGCTTGACCATGATAGCTTAAGTATCCAATACTCCAATACTTATCCTGATCATACCAGACCCAATTGTCCTCATAATAGCTAGAATCCAATTGCAAGGCTCCATGTCTTCGCTTGCTTTACATGTCACCAAGATCCCCTTTCTATCCAATACTCTCTGGCTTGGAACGCGAAGCTACGTGAAGCTACTTGTGTAAAGTAGGTAATATTGTGTACTGCGGGGTTCTTCCCTGAAATCCGACGGGATGGCTGCTGTCAAAGACCTGAAGTTCATCTGAGCCCAAAAGGTGGGGGGTTCGCAAATCAATTGGCTTCCAGCATAAGGGTTGGCTGCTTGAGGAAACAACAAAAACATTCGCAAATCGAGTCATGTTATGACCAGAACCTGCTAAAGCCTAGATTCTGCTGGCCATGCTCTAAGAGAAACTCGGCCTTTTTCTCCTCCTGTTGTACGACCTCATCCTGCCCAAAATGGAGCTCCAGAAAGCAAGACATGTGCAGTATTTCCAGCGCTGTTACACCACAGTCCTGCCATCCGTCTACACATCTATGGACAGCAATCGCCTGCTCCTAGGCTACTTCACCCTCGCCGGGCTCGACCTTCTGTCATCTCCTTCTTCTGCTTCAGCATCAACCAACGAAGACAATACACCCGCCCCTCCCAGTCTCTGATACCGGCCGCGGATCGGCAGCGACTGCGCGACTGGGTGCTGGCGCAACAACACCGGAAGGGGGGCTTCTGCGGCAGTCCCGGCCACGTGCAACCCGACATCATAAAACGAGGTTGGAATGAGGCAGTTTCGTACCCGGCAGTGAACGACACCGAGAATGTGAGCCTACCCGGAACATACTTCGCGCTGCTCACTTTGGGGCTGCTGGCAAATGAGGACGCAAACAGCGTGGCAACGGCGTTTCGGGGCGTGAACAGGATAGGGACGTTACGATGGATCAAGCGACTCCAAAGACCTGACGGCAGCTTCGGTGAGGTTGTCAATGCGGACGGCTCCATCTCCGGAGGCCGGGATATGCGATACTGCTACATGGCGGCGACAATACGATGGGTACTACGCGGGAACGAAGTGGGAAAGGACCTGGACATTGATATCGACGGCATGGTGCGGCACATCAGAAAGAGCCAGGCTTACGATGGTGGGTTTGCCGAGAGCCACATGGGCGAGAGTCAGGCAGGCTATGCCTACTGCGCCGTTGCCGCGTTGTCCATGCTGGACCTTACAGCAGCAGATGCAAACAAGCCAAATCGCTATCTAGAGGCCGGAATACCCAACATAGCCGCCATGGTACGCTGGCTCGTATCTCGGCAGATTGTTTTTACGGACAGCGATGAAAGTGATAGCGAAGAAGAAGCAGAAGATAAGATGACCGCAGTACCGACCTCGGAAATGGCATCGCTGAGTGTCACGGGCCCGGTACTGGGCGGGTTCAACGGCCGCCCAAACAAGGTTGCAGATACATGCTACGCCTGGTGGGTAGCCGGTGCGCTGCATGTGTTGAACGATGCCCTGCCCGAAGCCGCAAGTCTGAACGGAGCGTCTGGCCGTGAATTCTTGCTGCAGAAAACGCAGAACGCCTATGGAGGCTTCGGAAAGGACGCAGGGGCACCGCCGGATCTGTTCCACTCATACCTGGGACTGGCGGCCCTCGCTACGATGGCTGGGAACAAGACTGAAGAGGGTTTAGGCCAATTTGATGTTCGGCTCTGTCTTGGAAAGGAGGCGGCCTCCAGAGTAGACCGAGCAAGGCAGTTTTGGGCTCCAGCATCAGGAAATGATACCACATACGCTTAGAATAGAAGGGAATAAGAGAACAAGAAATGGCGAAGCACATGCTTGTTCGTCCCAGGTCATATCTCACGATAAATCATGTCTAGTAGCTAATGCAGTCCACCAGTGAAAACAGATACAGCACTAGCCCAGGTAGGCCACTCGTGCAAACCTTTGTGACGGGTCCGTACCCCGAGAGAATACGATCAGCATCGTGTCTCAGGCGACAGAGAACATCCAAATGTCGATTGTAGACGTCTGGACCGAGGTGCGGGGTCTTGCTTCTTTGTACGTCATGCCTTTGGCTTTGACTATTGCTTCCCAACATGTTGGAATGATTCTGAGGCTTGGTTCGACGGTTAGAAATGCCAATCCTGTCGCTTTTAAAGCTGTCATGATGGGTTCGGTAACCTCTCCCAGTCCATTGTTAGGACAGCCATACGACCTGACGAATTCCAGGTCCAGCACGCCCGTTTTCGTCCGGCACTTGAAGCTAGCCGTGGTGCACTTGAGCGAAATGCTTTTTCATGTTCAAGCTCTCTTACTGTGATCTCCTATGATCTCATTTTATTCTTAGTATATTGAATACGGTTTTCTGGCTTCTGTCCTCGGTTCCTAGATGAGTTTAGCTATTTCCTCAAGTCGGCAGTAATTCCTTAACTGTCGGTGACGAGAAAAGTAGCGATATCCAACAGCTGGTGTATGCTTGTTATTGATAATCTAGAGTACTTCGAACCGGCTTTGATGCTGTGGGAGGGAGTCTATCTCAGGGGCTACCAGAATCTCCATTATCGTCGTCCCTCCCGTCATTGATATCCTATTATTCGCACCTGTCGCCCTCCGGAGCCCCGCGCAATGATGGCGCAGCTGGCCAAATACCCAGGAACGCCGGTAAAATTCTTCAACTACGAAGCAGATCAATGGATGTTAAGCAGGCTAGGTATTCAATACGGGTATATCACCATCCTTTTTGATTAATCAGGCGGCCTTAGAACGCGAGCTAAGAAGGGGTTGGAAGGTTCCTTTCGTAGGGTTATTCAGTGCATCGATTCTTCCCGTAAGATAAAACATAAGAAATACTTCTCGGAGCGTTCCGAATATCAGGATGGGCTTCTAACCAACCCAGTGCTCTTTTGGCATGGGCCATTCTGAAATTTTATATCTCTGAGTGACGGTAGTAGTCAAGTCAAGTCATGGCTTGATGACATACTATCATGTTCCTTATTTCGGGGGGGGGGGGGCAGGTCGAACAAGCCCTTGGGCTCCTTGGCATCGTCCATCCTAGATGTAGGAAGCAGGTAAAAGCGATTCGAAAACGGCCGAGTTGGGCGCAGAGCGTCCTTGTCAATCGTAGCAAGGCCTTCTGTGGCTGATAGAGCAGAGTTGGTAAAGTTGTGTGCTGCCGTTGAACTTCAAAGATACGCTGTCGGAACCATTAGTACAGGAAGGATGTAGGGATAATTGACTGAACACCACAGCTTATACATGTCCAGTTCCGTGTCTGAACTTTAAGCCATTGTGGATAATTTATCAGGCGTCCCGTTGGCAAGGTTTAACCAGTCCATGGACGCATTGAGCTGGTTATCGTAACATCAAGAAGGTGAAAGAGAATGGCAGGATACTGTGACCTGTCGAGGGGGAAAAGTATGTATTGGTATTTACAGACTTGGCACTGGGGCAGAAGCTTACTTGAAGGGAAGCAGAAACGGGACGCCTGTGCATCCATTCGCCTAGTCGCCGTCTTAGAGAGCAGGCTTTGCCACAGCTTTCAGAAGATTTCTAGAGGAAGACTGTTCTCTATTCGTTGTTATCCTCATAGCAACTGTCATGACCAATATAATAGTGAGAATTAATACTCGGCATGCCTTGATCAACTCCTGTGTCTTTATACCCTGTGATTACCAAGGACTGAATGTGATCAAAACCATGACCGGAAATTGGTGGAAAAAGTTATATAGAGCCATGTAAAGAGGGAGTGTTACTTGATTAACATGATACAACACCTGGGTCCCGTAAAATTTAGAACGGGCAAGAGCATGTGAATGGAATGTCTGATTATTCCAAGTTGAACAAGGACAATTGTATTCACTGTATAGTCGCCGACTATGCAATTCTACCTAAGTACTTATTTGGCTCCGCTCTCCGCAAACCAGACCACCTTCGATGGTGCAACCCATCTTTTCACCTCTGGCCCCTTCTGCTCTTGTGAATCATCCTGCAGTCCCTTTATATCGACTTGCACCTCGCATTGAGCTACTATTGCTGTAAGCCTCCTTTTTACAGAAGAGAAATCGAAGCCCACTTGTCGAACAATTTCCCCCTATCGGCGATGGCGGAGGCCGAGAAACCACTGGGATGGCTTGACCTCCCTGGCGAGGTCAGAAACAAGATCGTAAGCAACCCCCCCCCCCCGACGATAGTATACGGAAGCCCCTTTTCCAGCAAGCTATCCGGTTCCAGTTGACAAGGTTGCCCTTACGGCAATGTGTTTACTCCATGTCCCAGTCCTGGCTGACCTCATTTCTCTCCCACAGTACCTAGAGGTGCTGAGCACCCCAGATGATACCGAAGGCTGGTCCCGCCCCGTTCACACTTCAGGCGAGAACTCGTCCGAGCAGAACGGGGGCTATAGCATCTCTATCTTGCGCACGAACAAGCGCATATATGATGAGGCGAGAAGTATCCTATACCGCGAGAATACCCTGTACCTCGGCCACCCACTGGACCTCACCGAGAACATACTCCCGACGGTCGGCGCCAAGAATGTGAGCTTCACCCGGCGTGCTTCGCTGCCATTCCCTGAGTGGGAAGAGTACCCCCCGTACCCCGGCAGCCACGACGGCACCTTTGGCATGGTTAGTGTTCTGGTTCAGCACTGCCCGCACATCGAGGAGATCGAGTTCGGCGATGTCGGACTCCGCGGTAGCAACTATCAGTCGGGAGGGATCGAACAGGTTTTGGAGGCCTTTCTTCGACTCAGCTCGTACCTTCAGAGTATCCCTTCCCTGAAGAAGATCACCGTGTGGGTCAACCCATATGAAAGTTGGAGAAGGCAGTTTGACGCATTTCTGGACGACGAGCTGCGGGTTGAAAATGCGATGTCCAAGGCCGGCTGGGTCTTGGAAGGGAGAGAGCACTACCGTTGGGCCTGAAGGTATCATACGGGCCACAGGAGTAATAGTGCAGAGGAGGGTTATGAAGAATAAGTCACGATGTTTTTGCATCACCTTATGAAGATGATATAGGGGAATGAATACACACAAACACGGTAAAGGAGGCGGCTTCTTTCACACCTACCCTCACCACATATGTAGTGTAACGCGGTCCATGCCCCCTATTGGACGACACGGACGCTTCAGTCGCATTGTATGCAGGGGTTCCTCCGTGCTTGGCTAATACAATTCTGAGAGGCGAAAGCGGGAGATCAGGATGCGTATAAGTCTACAGCCGGGCATCCTTCAGTCGGCTCGCGCTCGAGGCTCGCTTGTTCCGCGACTTCCCCATTGCCATTCAGTCCTCAACAGCACAAAGTATCTCCTGGGCTCAAGATCCGAAGCCGAAGATCGCATTTCTGACATTCTGCAGGATTTATTAATTCGGGTACCGCAACATACACACACACACACACACACACAAACACTATGGCCCCCCTTCCCCGCCCGACGTGATCAACGCCATCACGCGCAAGAAGGCGCGCTACGGCTACTACGCCGACACGAAGCAGTGGCACCGATACGCCGGCGACGTGTACCCGCCCGGGTGTGAACAGGTGCCGCTGTGGGCGATGATGCAGGTGGAGAAATGGCTCGGTATATCGCTTCTGTAGTAACTTTTCGTCTGGAGGTAGAAAAGGGGTCTCGGGGTCTCCGTGACGGCAATTCGGTCGCTTTGAATAATGAATGGTGAGAAAATTGGTTTCCTACGAGGATTAATGATATTAATATTACGCGAATTATCAGCGATACGAGGTCTGAATTATGTAGACCGAGGCATAAATCCTTCGGGCTGATATCCAAACCTCCAATCATGCCGGTCAGCTCATGGAGACAATGAGTGAAATCATTCTAACGAGGGATTACTTTCAAAGACGCCGGCAAGTAAAGAGACTAGTCTGTCAATAGATACCCTAGAAACATAGAGCAGCTCCCTGTTGCAAATTGGACGCATGAAACATGATCTCGAAGCTGGTAGTCAGATCTCTACCACGATTGGCGGGTTGCGCAGCTCGTTCTGCTGACCCACTACTACAGCGGCATTGACGAACGTAGTGATCTTATGCTCTCCCAGGGGCGTGAAATTGCGTAAATAGTAGCTGATTCGGCCCCAAGCCACCAAAATGGCCATCCAAGCCAGCATACCCCAGCCAGCCCATCCCGTCATGACCCCGCCGAACGCTCGTTGCACGGCATCTAAGATGAGGTCATCGCGCCCGTAAGCCGCATGTATGTGACCGAACACCATCAAGCGGGGTCGTAATCGGTGTACCATGTCTGCTAGATAGGGGCATCCCGCTCGGTGAAAATCCCGCTGGTCGAGGTAATGGCGCGGCGGACCATGTGTGATAAGAATATCTGGAGGCTGCTCCATGAGAGCCATCTTCTCCTCCCAGTGATCGAGGGCGTCAGGTCGGTATTGAAAGGCGGATATGCCATACTGAGGGGTCCACGGGCTACCGAAAACGGTGAGCTTTCTTTCCCTGTTGCTGCTGCTGCTGCTGGGAGTACCGTTTTGGTCACCTGCTGCTCCCTCGGTGTCGATGTCAAGAATGACGCTCGTGTCCTGTAGGTAGACAACATCTCCCCAGTCAAGGTCTGCTTTGGTTTTGGTCTGGCCATAGCGCCTCTCGGGATATCTCGTGAGAAACTCCTCGTCCAAGAGGACATCATGGTTTCCAGCGACATAAATCTTGTGCTTGTGCGGTTGGGAAGAGAGCCATGCTAGGCCAGTCTGCATCTCATCAAAGGAGCCCGATTCCGTCAAGTCTCCCGCGTGGATGAGAACATCGCCGAGCGGTAAGGAGGGCTGCTTGTTATGTGTGTCGGAGATGCATACTACCCGCACCGGCGCCGAAGAAGATGCAGTTTTGGTTGACGGGTTTTGACTCTTGCGATGGAATGTCAAGCGTGCCTGGGCGACCTGTCGTTTGCGCCGGCCCCGGGATTTTATATTTGTAAGAGGTGCCGAAGCAGGCATGAAGAATAGAATAGGCTTATTCCAGAATTGGAGGTTGAGAAACAAAGTCGCTACGGATCCAAGTAGAGGAGAAAAGCTGGGTTTATCGATAATTATAGATACCTAAACATGACGATACTCAATGATTGTCAATGGCGTAGATGTTGGATGTCTGCATACCGATCAGCAAACATGCCTGTAAAACATGCCTACCCCACCTCAGCCACCCAAGCACTGGGCCAACGTGAGGTCTACTTACGTACCCCTGAACTTGGGCTTACCTATTCAGCTCAACCAACAAGACGATGCCAGTGGCCACTATTCTCATCCTGGGGCCTTTTCCGAGACCATAACGCAATGGGGTTTCAAGAGAAACTAACCTAGATTGCTGCTGCCTCTTCTCATTCACTGGGAACTGCCATGAATGCGCGCGCCTAATATAAGATATCGATCAACCCAACTTGGTGATGCTCTCGGCGGCATGCTCAACAGATGAATATGATGGCTTACAGGAATAGCACACGCTACGTGCGAGGTTGTCTTGTGTTTCTTCGTGTTTATATATATATTATTAAAACAGAAGGTGACTCTAGGGAAACATCACAGTCCAGAACATCTCTTCCATCTTCAAAATCTTATAGCGATTCTATAACCACCTCTGCCCAGTCTCGTTGAAACATATAGTTCTATACCATCTCCATTTACGACAGCATCATGGGCTGTGGAGGGTCCAAGCAAGCGAGGACTAGCCCTGGAGCTGGTCCAAGACCAACGCCCCGTCCACAGCAACAGCCTGGGGGGCGTCTCAATATCGGAGCACCGCAACAAGTCATGATCCACGTCCCCCGAAACCGGGTTGACCAGCACGGCGAGCTCCTACAGCAAGTTTCTCGGGAGATTGGCCGCGCAGGACTTGCTGCCGCCCTAGCGTATATCGCACAGTACATCAGCCAACGTCGCTCGCAGATCACGGTCGTGGCCGTCGGTGGAGCCGTCAACACGCTGTACCTGCGGTCGCACGGGACAACGCACGACATCGACATTTTCGGCTCCGACTTCAACAACGACGCCCGCATGCTACTGGACCAGGCGATGCATGCCGCCCAACAAAGATTCCCGGCTCTGGGGACTGACTGGCTCAACACCGAGACCCAGATGTGGATGCCGGGCCCCTTGCATGGCGAATTGACCCGCGTTGCCAAAAACCAAAACGTCAAGATCTTCGAGAAGCCCGGCTTGACCATCTATGCCGCCCCGTGGCACTATGCGTTCACCGCAAAGATCAGCCGCATCCTTACGGGGGAAACCAGGCTAGGTCATATGATATGGACGATGCTTTGACATACATACACGAGTACATTCGTGCGCACGGCAACAGGCCGGTTCCCATAGCCACTGTTCTTCAATGGGCCAGGCAATTCCATCATGAAGCCACGGCGAACATCCTGCGCGATCGCGTTAACCGGTTATATAGATCTCGATATGGCACATCTGCCTTTGCCTAACTTGATCGATGAATAGCCACATGATGAGTACCCCTGAAGAGAGGCAAGGCTTTGCGGAATGGGCAGTGTGAGGTTCGGTGTCAGTGTCGAGGCTGGAATGATGTGTTGTCATTGGGAGCGAAGCTGTAAGGACATAAGATCCCGGCACTGTGTAATATGTACGATCATTGTATCAATAGATAGGTTGTCGTGCTCGCTGGCCGAGCGTCCCAAATAGATTGAATAGTAAAGGTTGCCCCCTTTTCGATTGTCAAAACTTCTGTATATAGCATCAAGTGAAGAAGATATGGGGAGTCCAGAGTACGGTGTTTTTTGCTAAGAAGTCGGGGTCAGCCCGTGGATCTTGCCTGGTCTCTAACACTTCTCCGTCGTCGGTTGGCAGAGCGTAAGGCTGGCTCAACGGCGGCACACTCTTTGCCCATTGCGGCACCTCCTCCCATTGACGTAGATGCTCTGGAACGTTCCGGGCAGCTTCGGCCTCCTCTGGGATCATCAAGGTAGGCATATTGCGGTTGAGGCCCAACTTTACTCTTTGGTTGAAAGACCTCGCCATGAGGTATGTGCAACCAGCGAGGAACGCATATCTCTCCGGGTCATCATCTGCTGGATCGGCAATCCCACTGACGGGCCAATCACGCCTTCGCCAAAATGCCTCGAGGCAGTTCCGGTAGTCAAGCACCCGGTCAAGGACGATGAATTCGTAAAGGCGGTAGAGAGCAAACAAAGGGCTGTCCTTGAGAATACCTTGGGGCGCCGCAGACTTCCGGCTTGAAATGACAGACAAGTACTGCGCTGGATCTTCGAGGATGATCCTTGGTGGGGCGGCGGGAACACAGGGTAGTCATCGGCACAAGGTACGAACATATCTTCGGCCCCATACTGCTCCTCCTCACCGGACGCAGGCCCAGAGTTCGGACTCGAGTTTTGTTTCTGTCTTCGTAGTGAAGTGGACCACCACGAACCAAGCCGAAGGCGCATCGCATCGCATGCATGGTATGACCCTTGTTGCCAGGAAACAGGTTTTCGGTGAGGGACTGGTGATGCTTTCTCAAAGTGAAGCTGTTGTAAGGTGTGACCGGACAAGGCAGGCTGTTTCGTATCGGAGTACCTTAGGTGCCATGTGGCTGTAGAGGATAGATGAATTCGGAATGGCAGATCTCTCTGCTGAACATTGGGAGTCCGACAGGTTAGAAATGAAATGCATGTAGGTCTCACGTGCGCTTGGCAATTGTCTCTTACTGACTGGACAGGCATCAATTGTGAGCCTGCCATGCTAACCAACCTGTTTGTCCCAAACGCTCCAACCAATGAAGTGTGAAGACGACCGGCCGGTAATTGATGTCGATGGAAGAATTCCACTACGCGCTGTGGTGGATACCTCTTATTAGGTGGTTGTCGCCTTCATCTCGCAAGCTAGAGCACCCTGGCCTCAACTATAATATAACGCCTCCAGGCACGCGCATCTTGGCGTATCTTTAAACACGAGCACTTACTTATATGATGATAGATTGGAGGTCGGCTAAAAATCATTATGGGGACATGTTCCATTACTTACACTAAGCTGTTGGATAAGAAGTATCCATCTGTGTACCTTGGCAGAAACAAGAGAATTGTACTGTGCCGCGGGACCTGGGTGCCCTTTATTAGATGTTTTATGTGTGTTGTCGGGATATCGTGGCTTTTTTTTTACCCGATCCACGTAAGTACCATCTTTAGCTGACGTACATTTCAGGAACAGTAATAGAGAAAGGGTAACAGATATGTACTTAGCAACCAGTAAGCCCAGTGACCTCACAGGGATGCCTCTGTCCTCTAAATTTAGGGCCCCCTATGTAATGGCTTACAGGGGTACGAATCCTTACCCGCTTGTGTGCCCTTTGTTGCCGCCAGGCGCCCACGACCACAGACAAAGGCCACGGATCATCAACCACAACGCCTTTGTTGCTCCCGAAGGATCATGCCCCCCCCTCCCCCCCCCCCTGGGGCTAAGCCTTCTATGAACGAACAATCGGAACTGATGAGCCCAATCCATCCTCTGAAACAAACCCCCTTGTCAGCTGATCAGCGTTTGCTTGTCCCGCTAGCTCCCATTGTCATCCGCTGCAGAACTCGAGCAGGTCTGATCATGTACAGAGAAAAACGACAGGCCGAGGGCGCCTTTGTCTCTCTCTATGATGCCTGTGCCGCTGCCGCTGTAGTACCAGACCTCCTGCCTTCCCTCTGGTGCTCTGGTACTATATTTGGATGCAGACCTCAGAAATCAGCATCGGGTTTCCAATGTACAACCCTTGTTGGGGGCAGATTATATATGCATCCTCCACATCGTCATTGGCTTAGGACTCGGGCGAACCATGGCTCTTGGGACTGGCCCCTATGTAGGAGAATGAGTGCCTCCTGGGCTTACTAGGTGATGGCCCAGTATTTCACACCTGACGTAGTGGTCCCCCTTTGTCGTACAGGGTAAATATGACCAGGCTGGCCCTGGGCATGTGTTCCGCCAGTGAAGATGAAAGAGAGGCAGGTAAGGTAATAAGAAGACGAAGTATACTGCTACTAATCAACCTAGCCGCTTCATCACTATCACGCCAGATCTATCTATATAATCCTCGTCTCCAGGCCCCGATTTTAAGACCCCCCCCCCGTTTTCCATCTCTTGCCATCCATCGTTCCGCTTCATACTCAGCTCAGTGATCTCCATCCATCCCCTTGCCTCTATAATATTCTATAACAGCTGGTCGGCCAGCCACGATTGTGATATACCACCCTCACCTCTCTACGCATCCTCCAACACACAAGCACCAGCACACAGAGACACCCTTCGCCACCATGCACATCCTCCTCAGCATCCTAGGCCTCTCCCTGCTCAGCGGCCTAGCCCAAGCCGCCCCGGCCGTCCAGCCGCGAGGAAGCGGCGGCCAGAGAGTCGGCATAGCCGTGTCCGACAAAACGCTCGACCTCCTCGAGAACTTGGTGACCGGGCAGACGAAGGTGAACTGGTACTACACGTGGGAGCTCAAGGAAAGCCCCGTGATCAAGGCCGCCAACCCGGACGCCGAGTTCCTGCCCCAAGTTGGCCCGAAGGACCTCGACTTCCGCAACCCGGACAAGCCGGTCCTCCTGGCCGACAGTGCCAACACACTTCGCAGCCTCCAGCAGGGCGGCTCGAAGCGGCTGCTGTGCTTCAACGAGCCCAACATCCCGGTATCCGACGGCGGCATCGGGCTGAGCCCCGACGTCGTGGCCAAGTACTACAAGCACGCCGTCATGCCGCTGCGGCAGCAGGGGTGGCAGATCAGCCACCCGGTCGTGTCGGCCGGGCCGCCCGGCCTGAGCTGGCTGCGGCAGTTCCGAGACGCCTGTAAACAGGAGAACGGCGGGGCCGAGTGCCCGGCCGACTTCGTCTCAGTGCACTGGTACGGGCCCGCCGGCGGCCTGGGGCAGTGGGTCGATAGCCTCCACGACTTCTACCAGCAGAGCGGCGGCGGCAGCCTCAAGTTCTGGTTCACCGAGCTGGGCGACCCCAAGACCGGCCAGGAGGGCAAGGGCACCGAAGGCGACAACCAGAATCTCCTGGATACGGCCCGCACCTTATTCAAGAACAAGGACTACGTCGAGGCGTACGCTTGGTGAGTAACTTCCCCTTCCAAAACAGCAGCTGTTGCCGAAAGATCTTACTGACGTAACGTTCGGAAAGGTTTGGTGCCACCCGGCCCAAGAATGCAAACGGCTACACAGGCCCTGGAGTTTCTCTGTTTACAGACAGTGGTGATCTGAGTGATCTCGGTACCATGTTGAAGTCTGGCTAAAAAATCCATTTTCTCTCCTTTTCTTCTTTCTTTTCTTAGCGGCGGCGTTTTAGCGGCGGCGTTATTTCCACCTCTCTTGGAGAGCATACAATAGGAGAACAAGACAAGCGTGTGCCATGTCCATTAGTGTCTTGTTTGTACAATAATTTCTACCATCAAGATATCTTTTTCCTGCTTGCCTGTCCCTTTCGACGTTTCATCTTAAGCCACCACTCGCTCCGTCAAGCCCCTCCGAACTGTCTCGAGGATCAGTGGGCCACCGCCAGGGCCACTGGCATCGAGACTCAGAGTAACTCTCTCTCGGTCATCGATGACCCTGACCGTTTCGCCAAGATTTCGGAGGTCAATTTCGCAGGGCTGCCCGCCTGGCCCGTCAACCGGTGTGAGAGCACCACTGCCACCCGCTTCGCCTGGCACCAACCGGACCTCCCTGATGTCGAGGGTAGGGTACGGCAGCCACCCTTCACGCTGCGGGATCAGGAGCAATGGAATGTCCGCTTCAGTAGCATCCGTACTGCTGAGCTCGTCATCATTAGTGGGCGCTGGGATGACGAAATGCCCCCTTGCGGCGGCCGCCAACGAGCCATGCGTCGCCTGGTGCCAAGACCTCGTAGCTAAACTCCATATCTGACATGTTCGCTATGGGGGTAGCAATGTCCCAGATGCGTGTCCATTTCAGGTGCAGTGTAGCCGGGACTAGCTGGTTGGTCACAACAGCGGCAATCTCTGATCTCGGTCCTTGGCGGAGCTCTGCTGCAGCGTCATTCGGATGGAGGCTTATGTCTGCGGTATGCACAATTGTAACCGGCGGAATATCCACGGGAATCAAAATCGATCGAGGTTCCGCCGGCGCTTCTTGGGGAAGAGCCAGTGAAGGATGCGCCGATTGCCACGTCTGGATGCATGAGGCCAGGGTCCCGGAGAGATCCTTCCCTTCGGAGTCTTTCCCCAAGCCCGCGAAGGATCTTGCCCAATTGACGTCACTGAGGAAGTCCGTGGGAAAACCCCCAATGAGTGTAACCCGCTCCAACGTTTGAGCGTTTAGTTGATTTCGCACGCGTGGTATAACAGTGTCGCAAACAAGACGACTGTAGGGCTCTAGAGGGGAGTCCGCTAGCGATTGGGTGATCGACTCCTTTACAAGATTGATGATCTCATCGTGGATAATGCTGTACTGGAGCTTCAAGTACAGCGTCTTTGACGTCGTTTTGGTTATCTTTACGCCCGTCTTCCGAATAACTTTGTATAATAGACTGGCGGGCTGTTTTGGGAAGACGACTACTGCCTGGTCCATCGGCAACCCGAAGTGCGACTCGAAAATATCTGAGTTAACAAGCTCACTCTTGAACAACCTCAAAGGGCTATGGCTGGCGGTAGACACGGTGAATCGAGAGAATAATGTGTTGTGCTTGAAAACGTCTTGAACATTAACACCCAGAGCCAACGAGACAGGAACACTAGGTGTTACTGAGAACAGGTAGGTCCCGTGCTCAGTGGTGTAAGTGACCTCGATCCTGACGGATACATTCAGAACCTCCTGTTCCACAGTAAACGGAAACTGAATCTTGAATGCAGCATGCTTGGGTAACTGGTCAAACTTGAATAAGCCACCCTCAGGTTTCTGGGCGAATTTGTACTCGGTGTCCGCGCTTTGTATGCATTTTCCTTCAGCAGTCAGAAGGCGCAGACCACTCGTTGCAGCTTTGACGCGAACTTCGGCTTTGATCAGTTCGTTCCAGCCCGAATCAAACTCGACATCGACACTGTTATTGCGATCCAGTTGCACGGTGCTGGCTGCAGCAAGGCGTGCATCGAGTGTGTTGGCGCGATGGTAGATTGTAATCCTGGGCGATCTCAAGAAATCACCGCTTGCGAGGGGCTGGCTGATATCTCGCTCATAGTGAAGGAATAAATTGCTGGCTATGAAGTCGATCTTATCGACATCGTATGTGCCGGGAATGACGACCTGGTACCTGATTAGTGATACTGTCTTTGCTCAATTGAGTATGTAAACTTACTTTGCTGTCAAGCTTGAGCCGGTTCCGCCCTGGCTTGATGACGACAGGATCAATTAGCTCGAGCCAGATCTCTCTCTGTGTACCGCCCACATGGCCAATCATTCGCATCTTAGCCTTCTCAATTGGCAGCTCATCTACCAGCAGACTAGTAGCTTTGACGAGAATAGAGAAGCTGTCTCGACCGTCGTGATATTCAGGCGTCGCATCAACCTCTATGCCATAGAAGAGATTCGCAAGCGGCACACGGGCTTCATTGGCTATTGTTTTCGTCTCAGGTAGGAGGTCACCCAGAAATCCCTTGATGGCATCACTGTCGGGGTACTCCGGTTTTTCGTCTTCTTTCTTCCCAATCCGAAATGAGGACCGTTGATGCTGCCTCTCTCTCTCAGCTGAAGCTGCTTTGGACAGCAGCTTCAATACGACTTTGATATACTCGTCTTTCCTCTGTAACTGCTTGAGGCAATCCGAGTACATGACGAGCATTGACAACTCGAGAAGACTCCAGCCGCTCTCTCCGAAAAAGGGAGTGGTCCTGTAGAAGAACGACGCCGCCGCTGCATAATCGCGCATGTGGTACTTCAGTACAGCCAGATCGGCCATACTGGCCTGAACCGAGTGTGTATGGTTGGAAACGGTGTAATGCCGCAATGCCTTGTCCGTTAGAGACTCGTAAAGCCGGTAGAAATCCTCACTGTTATCTAACGCCGCCCGCAAAAGCTTGCTCTCGATACCAGCAAGAGATACCACTGTTTCCGTCGATGTTTGCTGACCTTCCGGTACTGATGGAGAATCATCATCGAGATTAATTTCGACCATGTCTACAAGTGAAGACTGTCCGACGACAGGCACAGACGCCCAACCATCGCTCCATCCTCGCTTTTTCCCACACTCCTCCAATATGTTTCGAGATAGGGTGTGGAGCTCGGCTCTCCTAGCAGCCAGCTCTTCCAGTCCGACTTTCAAGAACGCGTTGTGCTTCGCTACTTCGTGCTCCGATTGAGCCCTGCCTGCCCCTGGCCCAGGGAAGTAAATCGGGCTCGGGGGCGGACGTCCTGACCCAGCACCACTGGTGCTTACCCTCAAAGACGATTCCCGGGCCGGGTGCATCATCGTCTTTGGTTCCGGTATAGTTGCTTTTTGCTCAGGGCCGTCAGGGGTAGCCAAGGTCGAGGGAGGAATTGGGAGTGCCTTCGTGGATGTCTGTGCAAGAACCTGCTGTGCGATAGAGAAAGCATATGAGGCGACCAGGTTATCTATGACCTCGGCTGTTGCGGTATCTATGGATGGCGCTTCCTGGGAATCATCTTCAGGTTTGGCCTCTTTTGCCAAAGCTGCTTGCACGTCGCTTCGCATAACCTGCGATACAGAAGGGATGAACTCTAGCGTCCGCCTGCAGATCTCTGCCAGCATGGACAGATTTTCGCTTTCATTCTCTGTGTGTTTCGGCGGCAGTGCTCGCGGTGCCACACCTTGGATTACTGAATCTTGTTGCTCCTTGAGTTTAGCTAGAAGCTCCTCTCTAGTAGACCACGCATTACCGAGACGCAGCAGAAGCGCAATTTGTCGCGCAAAGATGTAGCATCTAAAATCAAACACCGATACGTTGTTTTCAAGAATGAGATCGCGATACGGCTTCTTGGATGCGTTGATCGGGATCTCATCGAAGGTGTCGTCAGCTTGGCTGGCTTTGGCCCCTGTGGCTTGCATATCCACAACCTCGTCGTCGTCTTCTTGAGATTCAGAGATGAGCTTTTGAGCTTTAAGAGCACTTTGTTTGAGCTCGTCTGTGAAGCTCAGTAATGCGCTAGCTGTCGTGCCCAGACTGCCCCCGTTCTTTGGTCTTTGATAATCATGTCAAGCCCAACACTCAACTCATCATATCCGACTAGAGCATCTTCGACCAAGCCTACACTCTCGAATCCTCGAGCCAACCCTTCTTTGAGGATGAAGAAAGTGCAAAAGTTCCAGCCTGGCAAGCTTCGCTGATTATCTTTTTCTTTGATATCATCTTCGTATTGAGTGACGCGCATATCAAAGCTCGACAGAATCAGGCTTCGCATCTTCACCATAAGATCTTCCCAGGCGGCCTCATTGTCTTCGGCAGTCTCCTTGTATCCGCTGGGCACGGCAGGCACGACACGCGGCAAGCTGTCATAGGGAACATCGTTGATTCCAATACGGATTTGGGCAATGTGGTCGACATCACTCTTGCTGCCCGAGTTGAAGTCGCTTCGTAGTTTCTCCAAGAGAGTGCTAGACCCTGGCCTCCATTTCGAAACTGCAGATGTTTTCTCGGCAACCCCCGAATCGCCTTTCCCCGTCACAGGGGGTTGAGTGGCGGCAACTGTGTTCGGTATTACGACATGGAGGACAATCCATTCGAAGGCGTCATGGTTCTCAGCCGTGTTTTTCTTCTTGGTGCTCGTTCCAGGTGTATGGGTCTTGATCCATTCCCGAACTTCTTGGCGCACTTTGTACTTGTAGGCGTCGTTGTCATCGCAGCGTACGAATAGGACCTTGAGATAAGGGGTTCGTCGCAGTCCAGGGATCTGATGTCGGCGGGCAGGTTTATTGGTCCGGTGGCCGGCAGTCTTTTCTAGCGTAGTGTCTATTGACTGGGTAGCCCCTCCGTTGCCAATCTGCGTTTGGAAGCCATCATCGCGAGCAACGGCGCTCTCCGATCGCTCGCGGGACGGGAAAAAGGGGTCGGGGGAGAAGAGAGGACGCGGGTCGACAGAGCCTTCAGGCGCAAGCTCGACGTGCAAGGTATCGATCGATCGAAGCGGTCCAGCATGAGATTGCCAGTGCAGGTTGCGTAGTGGGAGTCGGGGGATCAAGCCGGGTGCCAGCAGCTTGTAGACGCCATGGGGGTCAAAGTACTCGACTGTCGCGTGCTTTAGTATAGATGCGCCAGGTTGTTCATGGGTGTGATGCTGAGGACATACCGGTTACTTTGGATGTAGAATAGGGCTGTTCCATGGTGAACAGCTTTACTTATGGATCATGACTTCATTATTGGACTGGAGGATACGCAATTGTCTACGGGTTGTAGATAGCTTCGTAGCGTCAATTGGGAAATCGGTGGTGTTGCTACGTTGCTTGCTTGCTGAGTGGTCGGGCCTTTGATCTTGACTGATCCCTGTGCTGTTCTGTTGACTAGGCTGGTACCTACTTCAGGTACCGATGCATGCACGGTCAGAGCTACCTGTTTTATATTTCAAATAGAGGAAGGCGGTGGAACGCCACGCCCGTTACCGATTGGCTAAAGCGAGTCATCTTCGGGCATGTCGCCATTGCGTTTTCATGGCGGGGTCCCGGCAGAATCAGAAGAAGCTGAAGATCCCCTGCCAAAGGTGGGATACTTGTAACGGCTAACGGGTAGGTATATTTTTAGAGAGATATTTATTCAGGCATAAAAAAAAGCTGCTATTATATTTAATCAACTTTTCTGCCCATTGCTTCGGATCGTTTGAGTGAAATCTTGGTTCTTACTCTTCGTTGGGTGTACGTCAATTTGTAAAAGGAAAAGAGTGAAGAGCGAAAATGGCTTCTTTACAGCCATCCGTTACTCGCGGGGCTCCCTGCAGGTCCTGGATCAGCTCCGTCTCCCGCATGAGCACCACTATGACCCGGTAACTACAGCCGAGGAGGGATTTGATTGCATTCGCTCGATGCGCGTGCGTGGCGCGCCCGCCATCGCCATTGTCGCCGCCTTGGCGCACGCCGTCGAGCTACAGAACGGCGCCGGGCCGTCGTCGTCGGCGGCGGACACCATATCCTACATCGACTCGAGATTAGACTACCTGTACGAGTCCCGGCCCACGGCTGTGGATTTGGGCAACGCCATCACGAATCTGAAGAAGGTCGTGAGGGGCGTGGACGTCTCCAGCCTGGATCAGGATGCAGCGCGGTCCGCCATCGTGAACGCCTACATCGAGGCCGCCGAGGAGATCCTCCGGAAGGACACCGAGACCAATCTGAAGATCGGCTCGCACGGCGCCGAGTGGCTCCTCGAGAATGCGCCGATCAAGTCGGCCGAGGGCAAAGTGGCGGTCCTGACACACTGCAACACGGGTTCCCTGGCCACTTCGGGGCACGGCACCGCTCTTGGCATCGTCCGGTCGCTCAACTCGCAGGGCTCTCTGTCCCATGCCTTCTGCACCGAGACCCGGCCCTACAACCAAGGCAGCCGTCTTACTGCCTTCGAGCTGTCCTTCGAGAAGATCCCCTCTACCCTGATCACAGACTCTATGGCCGGTGCGCTCTTCGCCACCAGAAAGCAAAGCGACTCCATCGCGGCTGTCATTGTCGGCGCCGACCGCGTGGTCCGTAACGGCGACACGGCCAACAAGATTGGCACCTACGCCTTGGCCGTGTTGGCCCAGCACCATGGAATCAAGTTCATCGTCGCTGCCCCTACGACTTCGATCGACTTGCACACCGATAGCGGTGTAGGCATCAAGATCGAAGAGCGCAAGCCAGAGGAGCTGACTCAAATCAGCGGCGCCGTGGTGGGTGTTGACGGCAAGGTGAATGCCAGCAAGTCGGTCAGAGTGGCAACAGCTGATCAGACCATTGGTGTCTGGAACCCGGCGTTTGACGTGACTCCTGCCGAGCTGATCGATGCCGTAGTCACTGAGCGTGGTGTCGTCACAAAGGGTGCCGATGGTCGATTTGACTTCAAGGAGATTATGCCGGAGAGATGGGCCGAGGTCGTTGGAAACTAAAGAAGACGGACACTTTGGGCTACGGGGATACACACAAAAAAGGCCGGCATCTCAGCTGGGCAGGGGTGGGAGCTTCTTGGACTGCATAGCGCGGGTTAATGACAACGAATTAGTGATTCAAGGGTATATACCAAATATACAAATGTACAAAGCCTCTCAACCTATGTTGAACCAACCATGCCTTGAGTTATGGCCGAGGCTTCAGTCTCCCAAAACATGAAGCACAAGCTTCTTGTAGTCCTCGACAGCCTGTTCCAGCTCTTTCACCTTGATCGCCTCGTCGGGACCGTGAGCTACCAAGATCGAGCCAGGTCCGTAGAGGTACCGAGTATGATCTCCCTTCAGGTTCGGCACATCAGTACCATAGTTGACGGTAATGTTCTCAAAACCAGGAACTTCACAGTCGCAGTCGACGGCTCCGTACGGCTTGTGGCATGTCATCTCGAATGCCTCGTCATCGACGCTCTTCAGGGTCTCCCAGAGCCGCTCCTTGACGATCACGCCGCCTCCGTCTTGAGGTCCGATGGCCACGCGCAGGGCAATCATGGCTTGGGCCTTCTCGGGGATCACGTTGGCCGCGACGCCGCCTTCGATGTGGCCAATATTAACGGTGGTGTTACCGAAGCGCTCGGAGCTGCCCAGATCCGTGTCCAGGGCCTTGACGAGGCCGCGCATGAGCACCTCGGTGGCGCTCTTTCCGAGCCACGGGTAGCCGCTGTGGCCGGCGTGGCCTCGGGCGACAATGTCGCAGCCCAGGAAGCCCTTGTGGCCGCACGCCAGCTTGCCCTCGGTCGGCTCCCCGAAGATGGCGGCCTCGAAGCGGGGCGGCGGCTCCAGCTCGTCGAGCGTCGCGCTAAAGTACCGCATGCCGTCGCCGCCCACCTCCTCGCCCACCACGTACAGCAGCATCACGTCCTCCCCCTTCACCTTCTCGGCCTCCAGCAGCTCGAGCACCGCGATGACCTGCGCCGCGACCGCGGCCTTAGCGTCGACGCTGCCACGCCCGCTTATCACCGTGTCGGAACTCGGCTCGGCATCGGACGAGGAATACGGGATGAAGGGCGGGACGGTGTCGATGTGGCTCGAGACGAGCAGCTTGGGCTCTGGGCTGCGGGTCTTGCCTGGCCAGGCCAGCACGTTGAAGCGAGGCTTTGAGGCATCGGTATGGGCCAACGTCGCAGAAGAAGAAGAGTTGAAGGATGGGGGAATGAACTCGAGCTGAGCGTGGAAGTCGCGTTCGGTAAGGTAGTCGACCAGAAAAGTGCCGACAGCATTCTCGTCGCCGCTCACCGAGGAGATCTCGATAAGCTTCTTGTGGAGGGACAGGAGCGCATCGCGGTAGCTTGGTGCCCCTTTAGCTTCCGAGGAGATGTGGGCAGGTCGGTCGACGGCGGTAAACCCGTTGCTCAGTGGCTTCTGCAACGAGCTGGCGAAGGCTGCGGAGCTCCCGAGAAGCCATGCAGGGGAGGAGCGGTAGCTTCATGGCGAAGAAATGGTGGAGGTGTACGTTCAGCAGGCCGTCAATTGGTTTTCACGAGTATCAGCCAGTTTCATACGGGCCAGAACAATGCACACCTTGAATGGGTGCCAATGTCTCTTATTTGCTCTGTCTTTGGAAGATTAATCTGGGATGGAAATATGCATGTTGACATAGCTTCAATGCTCTTAAAGAATGACGCCGGGGGCGGCCGCTAGGTACATCGTAGTGGGCCTGCTTAGGATCGGTGGCCCCCCGAAGCGACCCACTGTCGCTTCTGCGACAACCGGCGGGTCTTATCTATTCCCTTGATTGGATTGCCTAATACCATCCGTAATGTGGACGCAGCCGCTGTAACTCTGTATGAACTGTTGGTGGTGATTACTTAGGAAATCAACCTAGATACCTTTAACACCTCGACAGAATGAATCTCATAATTATCCCGACCCAGAATGGAATCGACCGAGGAAGTGTCGCAACTGAAGTGAAATCCGCTTCGTTCCCTTTTTCGTGCGCTCAGGATGGACAATATCGCTTTGATCATGACCAGTGTCACCAGAGTCTTTCACATCCAACTCAACCGGCCTATCGACCGTAGAGGCGGCATCTCCGTTCGTGGCCTTCGTCTTCGGAGCCTCTTCTTTCGAAACCAGCACGCTCGTATCTTCTTCGTCCGGTCCAGCAACTTGCCCTATACGGAGCCCGGCCTGGCACTCTTCGTTTACTTTCTTGGCAATAAAATCAGCTTTGGCCATCTCGCTTACCCCGTCAATGACCCTGTACATCCACCAGCCTGATAGCGACTGCATGGTGTTGAGCTCAGTCGTTGATGAATCTGTGTCTCCTCGCGGCGATGCCGTTGCACTCCCCTTTGCCAATGGCTGAAGCGTAGTGTTTTGGAACCCTCGCCCGTCCGTGACGGCAACGCCAACAGATCGCGCCAGCAGTTGGGTCCTCACTGGTTGAGTTTCGCCTAACACGGTGACGGGCACTGACACCCAACCAGCAGGCATTTCTGCCACCTCGATATCATGGTAATACACCTCATCCAATTCACTCGAAAGCGATTTGGGTAGCGTAGTACTGGCCGTTTTCAGAACGTTGACCATGTACTCTGGCATATCACGAGCCATGAGCTTCCCATCCTCCTACTTTTCTCTTGGCGTTAGTATCGATGTTACTTCTCCCAAAGTTGTCCGTTGACGTGGCCTCATTTCGGTGTCAGGCTAGCAGTGGGTTTAACCAGCTAGGTACTTGATAACTTACATCCCAAAAGCAGAAGGCCATCATCCACCCACTCAAGGTGGCCGCACCACTGCCGCTGTTATACCGGACGATGCGACTCCAGAAGTCGATAATGACCAGATCGTCTGCTGATTCTTGTAAAGGTCGCGGCCATGTATTTGAGCACTGGCCGAAGCAGCCCATACCATCGTGTCGGCTGCTCCCCGTACTCTTTAAGCTTCTCGATGCGCTGGAGGATGTCTTCGTAATCCGACTTTTCCCCCAGGAGCGTCACGGAAGGAGTTCCACAAGAACAGGGGTCGAACCTGTACTCAAAGTATTTCTGCAAGGTGCCCATCATCAAGACGGCAGCCACCGTTTCGTCTGTAGGCGTGGTCGTCGTGAACGACGGCAATACCCACGCCCGAAGCTTGGGGTCCACGATGTTTTGCTCAATGAGCTTCGTCATGTTGCGACACATCGACCCGAAGTCGGGTTTGTCGATGAACTCTTGGCTCAACTGGAGAGTCCGTTTCCCTTCGAAGGAAACGAAATGCCCGCGCAATTCCTCCGAATTTACGTTGACGTAGAAGCTGAACTGGGTCAAAATGGCAAACCAAACGTCCTCGGGTCGGATTACAAGGTTATGATGGTATGAATAAGCCTTCCATGTAGACTCCACAAACCCATTCGTGGACGGCGTGACATGACCTTGAGACAGAAGGTCGTCGGTTAAGGAGGTTTGGATGATGTGTCCCATTTCGGACACTTTCCTGGGTGTTGCTTTTTGCAAGAGCGTCCGAGTCTTGATCGGCTCTACCGCCCGGCCTGTGTCGACACTCCTCGCGTCATGCTTGGCTACTTTGATGGTGATAGGCATGATCTCGGACTGGAGAGACCTGAGCAGCAATGAGGATGAGTACGTGGCAGAGGCCGAAAAAATTGAACATCCAACTGGAAAAGGGTTGATTTTGAGTTATAAAGAGCGCCTCATCCGTGCGGTGTAGACGAGTCTCGGGTCATGCTAAAGAAAATGCTATATACATTCAATATATTCATGAACCGAGAGTGAAACCATGCGGGGCAGCACTCATGGAGGGTATTCTCCAGGCAACCATAGCCTGTGCAGTACAGCTAACACAATTGTAACCTCAGCCAGACCCAACCGCGTTTGATTTATGCAGTTGGATTTAGATCAAATGTGGTTGGGTCTGCAGTTCTAGATAAGTAGAACATCCCTAGTGTGCACATGGTTCGTTTAATGGAACGATTGCTTACTGTATAGGGTGCTACGAGCTTCTCCGGTAACCCCTTGCTGAATAGAGCCAAGAAAACTGTTAGTCTGTAGTTAAAGATATCCCTTGCTTGGCAGGTAACACACAATGCTTATGGGCAACCCCTACATAGCACCACCCCCCCCCCTAACAAAATACCCATCGTATGGCCCCTAACCCCTTGCATTACTGCAGACGACCTCGAGTCCTCTCATAGTCCTCCACCATGGCCTTCCGGCGCTCCTCACTCCTCGGCACGAAAGCCACCTCGAAATCCTCGGACCCCATCACGAGCCCCCCGTGGAAGCCGCTCTCCACGCTCAGGTCCAGGGGCTCCCGAGGCTCGAGCTCGAAGCCCCAGACCAGCTTGGCCGCCACCATGAGGACGCTGCTGACCGCGAACAGGTCGCCGGGGCACTGCCGCCGGCCGCTGCCGAACGCGCAGTTGGGCTTGCGGCCCCGGCGCTGGGCTTGCCCCCGAAGGCGTTGCTCAGATACCGCTCGGGATCGAAGACGTCGGGCTCGTGGTAGATTTCGGGGTCCCGCTCGATAGCCCACGTGTTCTGTAGTAATATGGTCCCTTTGGGCAGGTGATATCCACCGACGGTGTCATCTGCGTCGAGGACGTGCGGCAGGTTGTTGGGGGCGGGCGGTCTCCAGCGCAGGATCTGTCATACAGACGAAATAAGATTTACTGTCATTGAATCCTTGTAACAAGAGTAAAATCAAATGGGAACTTACTTCGGAATAGCAAGCTCGGAGATATGGCAGTTTGTTAATGTCCTGGGGCTGTGGGGGTCTGTTTTCCAACCCGCAGACGCTTTCAACCTCGGCCTGCGCCTTCTTCATGATCTCAGGCCTCGCCGCGAGGACTTTGACAAACGTCAGTGCGGTCGAATAGGTGGTGTCTACTGCGGCATCCAGAAGACCGCCTCCGAGGTATGCCAGTTGTCCGTCGTCAAACTCGGGCTTGCCGCTTTCCTTCTGCGTTCGCAGTATCCTCGCCATCAACGACTCGTACCTGGGTGGCTTCTGCGATGGCGAGGCGACAGCTTTCCTCTGTCTACGCTCCTCCTTCGCGGAGTCCAGCATCATGCCATAGAACCCTTGCTGGTTCTTATGCAAGTCCCGCGCCGCGCTTCCACTTGGCCAGGAACGCCGGCACCCACTTGAGGACCGGGAACATGTCGACGGGGGGCGCCACCCCGAGCGTGAGGAGCGTCAGCCAGCTCTCCTGGTTGCGGTAGAACAAGTCGACGAGCGCGGCTTCTTTCTGCTCGCCGCGGTAGCCGCAGATGGCGAGCAGCGGGGTCGCCAAGGCCCAGTTCCGGAAGTGGTCGGCGAACCGGCCCGGGTCCACGGCGAGCCGGTACGCGAGATGGGCAGCCGTGGCCTCGACGACAGGCAGCGCTTGCTCGACGCTGGTGGGCCCGAGGAGGTGCCGGAGCACGGCGGTGCGCCATTGCTTGAGGTAGCTATCGTAGGGGAGGAAGAGGATGTGCTGGGCCCCGAAGACGATATGATTCCTGACAATGTAGTCGTTTGGCCGGCCCGAATAGATCGAGCCCCGCTTGTCCAGCAGGTCGCGAACCAGCCGGGCACTGTTCAGAACGACAAGGTTGCCTGGGCCGGTTTTAAGGCCGATGATGTCTCCGTACTTGGATCGCTATTCCGTGAATTTGAGGAATGGCTTGGGTGTGGCAAAGTGATGGACGTTCCCAATAAAGGGAAGCGCCGGCGGGCCTGGAGGGTAGTCTCTAGGCCTCAAGGATTTCAAAGGAAAACGCACGAGGTTGATGAGGGTTATCACGATGGTGATGAGGCAGGCCTAAGAAAGATGCTCAGAAGTTATCTCCATATTTTATATCGTACCTCGTAGCCTGCTAAGCTAGCTCCATGGTAACTCGAAGAAATCGTGCAACCAAGGAAATGTACGCAGCCGGTATTGGGTACTTATACGGGCATACGATTGCGAGGGTGGGGGGAGGGGGGGGTTGTCAAAGCCTGGGTAAAGCATGCTATTGACCGCTTGTTAATCTCGGAACAAGTTCGCCCCGTTCACGATGAAGCCCCAGCTTTTAGTAGGTAGAGTAGTCAGCACGACTGAAAGGTAGGTGTTTGGCAAGAGCAGACTTACCGGTCACGCAGCTACAGCTTGGCGTTAGTTAACTGTCCACCGGGCGGTGGTACGTGAGCCAGGCGAGAAGTGACGACGCCGACATACAGTGGACGGCCTTCAACAAGTTGGAACAAGACACGGTCAAATCCAGGCGACCTGTTTATATTGTTGGGGTTGGCGGGGTCCGGGAAGGAATAGTAGCCACCCTCAATCAATGGATACTGGTAAACTACAGTCCATCTTCTTTCGAATGGTTGGTTTCGGTTTCGATGCAGGGGTCGCCAATTTCCCAGACCTATACACACATTGTCCGCTTCATGGCGATGAATATATTGTCGAGGAAATCTTTCTCCGTTAAATTCGATCTGGTAATCTTCGCTGTGATCCGGGTCTTGCTTCATCTGCATCATCCTCATGGCGCAGTTTCTGAAGGTGATATAAATCTCTTCGTCCTCGTAGGTCTGGGGACCTAGCCAGCCATTAGGAATTACGCCGCCCGTGACCTCGGGCGTGACCATAATACGGGGCGGTATCTTGTTGTGTATGCCAGCAAACGCGTCGCAGTTGTAGGTATCTGGGCTAGTGCTATCTCCATTTGGGTCACGAGTACCATCTGGCTTCTTAGGGTTGTAAGGCTAGTCGTCATCGAATGTCTTTATGGAGGGAGAAACCGGGCGATTAACAAGGCCAAGCGAGCTGGTCTTGTTGAAGACATCGGAATGAAGGGGGGAAGCTTGGTCGACGACACTACCCGCTGTCTCCAGGCGGGCAGGCTGGCGACGAAAGGAGTCAGTAATGCAATGAAGGAAGCCAATAGCTTTGGAGGCAAAATCAGCGACCAATTACTCTATAGTATATTTGGCACAACGTTACCATCATTCTGGCTTCGGTCCCCGGACAGTACGCCTTAAAAAGGCGGCCGAATGGTCTCTGCTGGTTGACCGGGATCGTACTGAGTACCAATGGGGCAGGGATACACAGCAGCTGGGAGGTTATGATGCAAGTTCGAAGAGTAGGGAAGATACAGAATCCTCAAGAAGATTGGAAGATGGATTTTGTAGGTCACGAGATGATTGTTCATTAGAGTAGGACTAGAGACAGCTCAAGAAGTGACGACAGGACCCCCTGAGTCATGATAATAACTGAAAGACGCCATGTGTTTACTTTCGACAACAAGAACATGACGGCATTTGTGCAGCAAGTAAACGCAATATGTGCCCACATACTGACATAGCTCGTCGAGGCACTACTCAGTGCTTGAGCAAGATCCCATTGAATGTAAACTGCACGTGGAAAGGAATAGTGGCAAGGGTCATAGGGAGTCGAGATGGAACTGCGGGCATGCACCAGCACGCCTACTATAACGAATCTTTTATCTCGCGCCAGACTATGTACAAAAGCAAAATAACAGATGGATATCTTATTGTAAAAAGAGTAAAAAGAAAATTGTTCTTTCAAAGCACCTTGCGCCAAGCTGATCAGAACCCTCAAGAATATTGTGCGATCTGGATTATAAAGACCACATTTAAATGGCCAGCCCAGTGGGCATTGCGCAAAACACCGACGAGACCACATTAGACCGCCGCGGGGGTAACGGCCGAGGGCATTGCAAGCTTCTGTGGCTCACTTACCGGTGTTGAGAAGTAATCAGCTGCACCACCATCTTCTTCGTAGATTTCCTCGACCCTTTCGCCCGGCACGCTAATGATGGGGCTGAATTGCTCGACCTCTTCGATACTTTCTTCATCCATCTCCCTGTGCTCTCCGTCTCCCTTGCTTTGCAAGTCGGCCCCTACATCGGCCTCCTCATCCTCTTCTTGTATAGCCATTTCACCACTTCGTCGTCCGAGGCCGTTAGCGCTAGCATTGCGACTGTGGCTGTTCTCTCGGCTGCGATTTCCACCGCCTTGGGCACCGAGAGAGAGCATTGGCCCCTTGAAGATGTTCTTCTTCCTCTTCGCAAACAGTATGTTGGGGGATGCGAAAGGGTTTGGGCTCCCAAGTGGTGGGTTCTGATTAGCAGACGGCATACCCTCGTTGAAGTTGAGAGAGAGCGCAGGGCCCCTGACCAACCGGATATTGGATGGAAAGGCTGAGCTGGTCGGCGTGGCAGGAAGAACTTTGACGGAACGATGCGGCGACCGTCCAGTTGCTAGTGGAGTCTTCGTAGTCGACATGGACGCAGTAGAAGAAGTCGAGCTCGCCTTCGAATGAGTATGCTGGTGACGGGGCATGGTATGTATGGAGCTTAGTGAAGACGAAGTTGACTTTCGGCCACGAAGACCACCCGAGGGTCGGCGTGCTCGAGGGGTAATAGGAGCGGGAGATAGTGAATGTCGCTTGTACGAGGATGCCGAAGACGGCATACGTCTGCTCATTTGTCCCGAGTTCGTGTGGGTGTGAGATAACATCGTGGGCGTAGTGACGTTACCGCCTCGGGTGTTACCAGCACTTCTCGTCACGTGGCCATTGGTCTGTGCTGTTTCGTTCGCCGTCTCAGCTTGGGCATTCCCAGAGGTGCTGTGTTTGCTAGTATGGGGTCGTGGGCTGACATCTTTGTTGTTCTTATTGCCGTTTTTGCCGTTAAGATTCGGAGTTGACAAACTTGGTCGTTTGCTGGGCGTATGGCGTCGAGTAGTGTCCACAATCCAGTGCTTCCAAGTCTTCCAGTGCTGTATGATGGCTTGCGACGGCTTCTTGCGCATTTTCTGTTGAGGCTCCTGTTGCGACTTGTCGTTGTTGTTGTCGTGGTTGACCCCGAGCACATCCGGAGTAGTTACCAGGTGCAGAGTCGAGCCTCTAGATCTTGCACTGCGGATAATACCCTCCTTTGGTGGCGGCACCGGTCTCCGCTGTAACGAGGTACTGGTTGACCGTATAGAATCCTTTTCCAAAGGCGGCGGGGGCACATCGCTATCAGGGCTGAAATTGCCTCTAGCATATGACTCTGGGAGATTAGGCAGCTCGCTGATGTTGAGATCAGTGTAATGAGCACTTCTCCTCTCTGCTCGCCCTCGAGTCCGTGGCAGTGGGGGTTCGCCAAGTCTGTAGACACCGTCTTCGTCCATTATTGGTGCCATACGCTCGAGCTTGCTCGAGGCTGCCGAAAACCGACGAGAATTTCTGTTCTCAGCCTCCTTCTCTTTCCGTCTCCTTTCTCTTCTCTTGGCTTTCCGCTCCTCCTTTTCCAAAAGCAGTGTCCACCAACCCGCTAATGCGTCACATTTTTGTGCCAGTACGCTTTCAATGACTTGGTCTATATCAACTCCGGCGCCTCGCATTCGATGGAGACAATCCTTCTCCAAGGCCGTGGTAAAGGGGGCAGGCTGGTGTAGCTTCAGAATGGCTTGTTGCTGCGGAGCATGCTCCAACAGAAATGGGTGTTGCAGAATATCCGGAAGCGTCGGCCTGAGCAACGGCCGTTTCGAAAGCAGGACTTTGATAAGTGACACCGCATCAGGAGACAAATGTTCGGGATATTTGGGCTCCTCTGAAAGGATCTGTCTCCTCGTCACATTATCGTCGTCATCGTCGAAAGGCAGCTCGCCGCAGAGCAACGCGTACAATATGACGCCCAAACTCCACACGTCAACCTTCTCACCAGCATACTTCTCCCCCTTGAGCATTTCGGGTGCTGAATAACAAATCGTCCCGCAGAAGGTCTGCAGGTAGTTCGATTTGCCTTCATACTCGCGTGTAAAACCAAAGTCGACCAGTTTTACGTTCTCGTGCTTGTCCAACAGGATGTTCTCGAGCTTGAGATCCCGGTGTACGCATGATTGCTGATGCACATAAGATACCGCACCTACCAGCTGTGTGAACGTCTTCTGGACTTTCTCAACTGGCAATGGACCATGCTTCAGGAGGTAATTGTATAATTCGTCGCCTATCGCACATTAGATTATCCGAAGCAGTTGAATAACGCCAGTCGCTCTTACCTGGGCAATATTCTAATACCAACCACACCAGGGATTCCGTGACTATCACCTCGTAGAGTCTTGCGATGTGTGGGTGGACGAACTGCCGGTGATGATGAATTTCGCGAGCCAAGTTCGAGTCATCCTTCTTGGCCGACTTGAGCACAACCTGATACAAACACCAGTCAGTATCATCAAAACCTGACAACGGCGCTAGCAAACAAACCTTGGAACCATTGGTGAGCTTATGCGTCGCAAGATAAACCTTGCCAAAGGAACCCTTCCCTATCAGTTTCCCAAGCCCGTAGTTGCCCACGTTCTTCAAATCGGCATTTGAGAACTCGCTGTAGAGCAAGCTGTTAGCATCAAAAGTTTCACTGTCGGGGTGGTTACTTTGCTAAGAGCGAAGGAGCTTACTCGAGAAGTTCCTGGTACGAGTTGGCGAGCTGCAATTTGCATAAACGTTAGTTTTTAGCGGTAAAGATGATCTGGACAGTAGGCTGGACTGCGAAACCTAGTACAGGCTGATCGTGACTGACCTTGGCCTTTCGTCCCAGAGCCTCGGCCCGGGCTTTGCTTGTCTGCATGTCCTATTTTGCCTCAGCCACTGCGACCACTTCTTCCAGCCGCGCCCAGGTTGCCACGAGGCTCAATCGATACAGCGAGTCGCTTCGAATAGAAGATTCAAAAATCTCGAGGGACCACGACTCTTCGTCTTGGCGTTCGCTTCGTGCCTGGTTGCGGGTGTTCTCGAGAAACGTCGAGGCCGTGCAGCAGTTGCTGTGCCAGATTTCGTGCGGTTTGTTCAGGCCTTGGTATCTATACCGCTGTTATAGATAGCGTACGTAGTCCGGCTGAGATGTCCCTGATTGCTGCAACAGCCCCTATTCCGTGTCGCAAAGCAGCTGTGGCCTATGTCATGTGCAGCTCCAGACTCGTATCGTCGCCTTGGTGATCTCGTTTGTAGGAAGAACAACAGCCAAATAGTGCCGAACCAGACAGCTAACAGCACTGGGTGGTATGATGCCTCAACCACTCTCCAATCATTTGGTCGCTCGCCGGGAATCGAATTTTTCGGATATAGAGGATTCGGGGTAAGCTTTCGAGCTTTCGGAAGGGAATCGGTAGGATAACTAAAGGAATTGAGTAGGTAGACTCGACGCTCGCTGGCCTGCTATGGTTCGAAATTGCAAGAATTAATAGTAGAAAACTAAAAACGACATGGTAATAGGAAAACGACAAGAGACGGATAGGGAGAAAATAGAAAACATGTCATACTGGACGTGACACCAAGACAAGTCCGAGTTCATGGCAATGTTCCTTGGGAAAGACCAAATGGATCATGGTCCCACGAAATGCGACCAGAGCGGGAGGACAGGGGTCAAGGGGCCGTGAAAGTAGGAGCCTGCACTGGCTGCTTCAACCGGATATTGGAGGAGGGACAGTCGAATACAGTGTGCAGCACACAGTACTCTGCATGTACCTCCTCCGTTGGATTTCTGGTTGGATACAGGGCACATGCTGTCTCCCTCACCTCACCCTGACTGACTCTTCTCCCCTTCCTCAGGATGAAGGTATCGAGAAAGACGGGGGTAATTGCAGATACAATGGCCTCACATAGATTAGCTACCCAAAACGACGTCTGGATTAGATTATTACCTGCCAATACAACTATTGGACGTTGGTATGTGCGCGCAACCCCGTAACCAATCTGACATAATAAATGAGGTCAGTAAGCTGATTGCTGATCCTCAGGCGTTTCTGCAAATTGCGGGTGGTTGGCCTGAGTCGTTACGCTACGCAGCTGCACTGTACACGCTAGCCGATTGAACCTGGCAACTAAGAGTAGCACTTGAGCTATGCAGGTTAGTGGATGCCGAGCTTGCGAGCTTGCTTGCGCAGAAGGAAAATATCCTTCCACAAGCTCGGATATGTAGGTAGCTAGCATCGACGAACTACGGCAATCTCGTTCGTTATACGGATAGTACTGTAGTATGTGATATTTTCTTGTTTTCTTTTGTTTTCTCTGCAGCCTACCTCTCTTTCTCGGGCCGTCTGTGAGCATCCAGTTACTACTACTTAAGTACCTAAAATTACCTAGGTATTAGGTAATGTATGCAACCGAAACAGCTACAGTCCATTGGTAACGACTTGCTTGGTGTACAGTATGTATCGAAAAGTGAGACAAGACTGCGTGACAAGCTGCTACATAACTCGGCCTCCTGCCCGCGTAATAAGTGTGTACCGTACCGAACGTTCTTGGACGCTCGAAATGTGCACCTACAAGGAGGCTTGATGGGCCAAATAAATGAATGGACCGTTGCGCCAGGTGGACACCCGGGAAGTTTTAAAGGTCTGTGCATCTCATAACTTCCTAGACTCTTTAATCAGTCACCTCATCTCTCCTCGCCTCCCCAAGAAACCCCCTGCACCGCGTTTGATGCTTGGTTTTGAACAGAATCCCCCTTTTCACTTCTTCTACTACTACTAACTGCTACCCTTTTCTCAAAAGCAACCCAAATTTGGCCCCCGAGTCATGAGGTCGGTATAGGCACTGGAAACTAGGACGGATACGGTAGGTCGTCATGAAGATTGAATAAGGATTTGTGGGCGTCTGCAAGAGCCGAGTAGATATATCGGGGGTTTTACATAATGTCCCGGCGAGCAACCGATGGCACAATGTCATCATGGTGCATGGATGGTTCGTTGGACGGTAGAAGGCCTGTTGCGCATCGAAGTGGATGGATGGCATCGTACTGCCCTGCGGCGTAGAACTTGCTGAAACAGCTCAGTTATTGGTAGGTATGTAACAGACAGCCCTCATGGGGGGGCCACGGCCAATGCTACGTCGCTGAAGCTTGACCCTTTCCTTTGCCCTTCGTCGTCTCCGTCGTCTCCGTAACAGGAACGCCGGCGAAGACGACCAGCCAGAGCGTCCTCGCGCCCCAGTCGAGCGTGACGATGCTCTCCGCCGCGCCGACCTCCACGTCCGCGATCCACTCGCCCAGGTCCGCCATCTGCGCCTGGGCGCCGCCCTTCCGGTGCTCGCGCGCGAGGTCCGCCATGCGCCCGGGCGCGAGGCCGACCGCGTCGGCCAGCTCCTCCGAGTCCAGCAGCCGCGCGTCGAGCCCGCGGCCGTGGAACCACCTGCCGTTGGCGGCCGCCACGTAGGCCGCGGCCCGCTCGCGCGGCGTCTTGGGCTTGGCGGCGATGCTGCCCGCCATGGCGAAGGGCAGCGTCACGGCCGCCCCCACGATGCGCAGCGCCGTGCCGACCGGGAGCGCGATGGCGCTGCCGAGGGCGCCCATGCCCGCGGAGATATAGTTGCCCTTCTTGGCCTGGCCGCTGACGTTGCGGCCGATCTGCTTGGCCTGGGCGACCGTTTCCTTGCCGTACCGCTTCGGCAGGTCACTGATCTTGCGACCCATATCCGCGGCATGCTGGATGGCCTGGTCGCCCACCTTGGCTGTCAGGAAAGCGTTGGTGGTTTTCACGAAGGACGTCCATGTGTTATTGGGGATTCCATAGCTCAAAAGTGATGGCGGGTATGCCTGTAGGAAAGGGGCTGTTTTGTCTGGGGAAGATTGTGGTATGGCAATGGGGCGCTGACCGCCTGGAGGGGTTGGTGGACTGTATGACGGTGGTAACGCGTCGCCCGTGGGGAAATTGAAAGGTTCCGATGGTGTAAGACCTTGGCCCCCACTATCTGACACCGTCGAACCAGCAAGTTCCGCAGCACTGGTAGAAGCTTGGGCAGAAGAAGAGGCACGATCTTGGTCGCCGTGATATGCAGGAAGCTCCGCTGGCCCCGAAGAGGTATGGGCAAAAGAAGATGCGCCAGCTCGGTCGCTGACCGATGAAGGTCTGGCGACGGCCTCGTAGGCCGGCAAGGCTTCCTCGGCGGCCTCCGCTTCTTTCGATTTCGTGCCGGGTGCCATGGTATAGACGAAACAGAATAGGGAAGGCAATGAATATGAATTGGAAGTCTAAGCCTTAAAACTGTAGGAAAGAAGACGTGATTTCGAGCTCTGCTTGTAATAACGTGGAATTTAAGTCATTACCTCCATATGTAGGCGGGCGGCGTAGCAGACATATTTGGTTTGGTGGCTGAGCCGAGCTAAGAGCATCATCCCGTTAGTGTCATTTCGCGGTTCGCGGAGGGTCTTGGCCGCAAGGGTGGCTCAGTTAACAAGCAACTGCATGGAGCATCTCAGCTTACAATACGCATAGCTAGCAGAATGTAGTGACTCCAGGCTCTGATCGTGGAGTAATGATGGGTTTCCTCAACTTTTGGAGGTGCGACACAGTAAGCAAGCGACAGACACCAGATCAGGGTTTCATTTAATCTTCCATTGGTACAGAGTAGCAAAAACTGCTTCCTAATAATGTACAATTATCCATCAAGAATGACTTTCAAGATCATCAATTTTTTCCAGGCATCAGTTTATCAATGGCCCTCTTGATCTTGGACCCGGACTTGGTAGCGCTGGTCTGAGACGACTCCTGTGGGTTCGTTGTTAGTCCTCCGCACTAGGCATCTTCCAACCTCCTGGAAATATCAGGTTCACCCAGAAGGAATTACTGATGCTCGTCTCTCAACGCCCTGCATGAACTCTCGGTCAGCATCAATGGCCGAATCAGGCAGGCCACGCTTCGCAGCCGCCTCATGTTCTTGCTGCTCCTGTTCGACATGATGCATCCCGTCATGGGCGGCCTTGATGGCGGGGTCAGGGAGACCGTGGCTGTCTGGAGACGACATGGTATACGGTTTTGGAAGCTTTCGTATCTGATAGAAGGGGTTTTCTGATTTGAAAGGTGATATTTCACTCAAGCAGACCAGTCATGGAGACTGCGGAATTCAGCAGCGTACTTCGCGCGACTATATACCAGCTGATACCCCTCAGGAAGGACCTGTTCGGCTGTTCCCATAGCCCTCCTACGTCAACTTAATTTGGATTTGGATCGTGAGTAATGGTACTGCCATGATCTGATGTTCCAATTCGTCGATGGTGTGAGCCAACTGCTCATTCAGACGTCATGCGGTGCTGATCCCGTTGGAGTATTGGAGAACACGAGGGGATAGCTCGACGAAGAGAACGAGTGTTAAGAGAAGACCGCCCGAGTCCAGATCTGCCAGAGTCGTAGAGATGTACCACCTGACTGCTTATCAACCAGTGTTACAGCTCATGTCTCTGCAATATCATTCGGTGCGGCTTGACGCAATCACCTCATCAGGACGTGAAAGGGGTGAAATGAAGGTTCTAGCCATTTTAATACCGAGGTAGCAGATTACCGGATCGCCAATCCAGGTCCATAATAGACATAGTGATAGATACTACGACATAGTGTTGTAGGACAAGTCGAGGCAAGTTCATACCAGAACAAGTCATCGATATGCACGTCTGCAAGGCCGCATTACAATTTGATAGGATTCCGCGCGTTCGAAAAAGTGGCTTCCCCGGTGGCGATTATGGAAGTCTTGAAGCACGCTTCCGAGTGCCGATCATACAGCGTCGGTATCAGGACTAGGACAATACTGGCGAGGTTATCATGAGATGTCAGGAGCACTCCATATCTTTTGGTGCGTGTGTTGATGGTGGACTGCCGATAAGTTTACCTGAATGCGGGTGAGCTTTGGCCATCCATCTGCAGGTGTGCCAAGCTCAGCTACCCGGTAGTACTGATGGAGTCCAGCCACACGGAGAATGGGGCGGTTCTGCCGGAGTAAACTCCTTCCAGAATGAGCCACCGAGACCAATTGAGGCCCGGTGTCTTGGGTAGATGGCTAAATCGAACAGCGCGACAGTTTCGGAGACGGGGTCGATGGCAAGTCGGTTTTCAACTTTGTCGGCACAACATGTCGAGCTTATGCGCTGCTAGCTAATTTACTCATTCTCTCATTCAAATCATACCCGTTTTCAAGCGCCGACTGCGCATTTACAACCTCGCTGGCTCGAGGTAGCTAGCTTGTACAATAATGCAGCATTCACAGCGCCCATCCTCAAGGGGGCATCTGCTCTACTTGCTGGTCCTTCAGCTGCTCTTCGCCTACACCATTGCCTACCAGACACTCTCTGACGATTTTCTGCGAAACCTGACACTGGCCGAATCCGATTTCGATATCCATAACCAAGAAGGCCTTCTCGCGCCTATCCTTATACCCCGAGTTTCCGGTACGCCCGGCCAGGCCAAGACGCAGCAGCACTTTGTCAACTTCTTCCGCAAGGAGCTGCCAGATTGGACCCTACTATGGCAGAACTCCACCGGGACGACGCCAGTGACTGGCGACAGGCAGATCCCCTTCTCGAATCTGATCGTTCGAAAAGAGCCGCCGTGGACGAAACCGGGGCAGGCCAACTATCTGACCTTGGTGGCGCATTACGATAGCAAGTTCAAGCCGGATAACTTCATCGGCGCGATCGATAGCGCGGTGCCGTGCGCCATTCTCATGCACATTGCGAGGTTCGTGGATAAGTACATGAAGCAGATGCACGAGGAAATGGTGGCTCTTGGCGAGCTGGGAGGCACTGTGCCAATGGATATGGGGCTGCAGATCATCTTCCTCGACGGAGAAGAAGCGTTCGGCCCGGCCTGGACGTCAACCGACTCTCTTTACGGATCCAGGTCTCTTGCTGAGGAGTGGGAGCATACAATGAATCCAGCCTTGTCAAATTACCGAGATCCTTTGAACCAAATCAGCATTTTCGTGCTGCTCGATCTCTTGGGGTCCGCGAACCCCCGGATCCCGTCCTACTTCCTCCCCACGCACTGGGCGTACAAGAACATGGCGAGTGTCGAAGATCGGATGCGGAAGCTGGGTCTACTCGAGACGAAACCAGCACGGCCGTTCCTCTACGAGGCGGGCAAAGTGCCCAATCAATTCACCAAAAGCTTCGTCGGGGATGACCACGAACCGTTTATGAAACGTGGTGTTCCCATCTTACATCTTATTCCCCTCGAGCTTCCCCGATGTCTGGCATACTCTCCAGGATGATGGTGAGCACTTAGATATGCCAACTGTGAGGGATTGGTGCAAGATAGTAACGGCCTTTACGTTGGAATGGTTAGATATGATGGAAATAGTGCCAGAGCAGTCATGAGCTCAGCTGGTTGTGTTTACGTTGCTCTACCTTTGATATGATACCATGAAATTCTAGTTCATCTACGAGCCCTCAATCTTATTCCTTCGCAACTCGTGATTATACTGATCTTCGCAACAGGATGCTACAGTGGTTTGCAGAGGTGATGTCGGTACGTTGATTGAGTTATCCTTCACGCAAAGTCCAAGGGTAACAACACCGCGTGTGGCACACTCACACATAGCCGATAGTCCACTGTAGATTATTCGACCAGAAACACTCATGTAAGAAGATGTTCATCTTGGCCACATACGAGATCTACTTTTTATGTTTATCTCTAATCCAAGCAAGTAGCAGCCATCTTCTGAGTTCAACAGTCGCCTGTAGTCAAGAGGTTGGCTGTCTTTACTATCACCAGGGGACATTCTCAGACAACTACCAAGAACCCATCGCGGTGTTGAGACAGCACCCAAGCACCGAGTACAAATTCCAGGCCTACCGAATGGAGTGTAACAGATAGAAATGACGTGGCCAGTCGACGAAGACCACAATGTAAGTAATTTAGTAAACATTGTAGTAAGTGGTTATAAAGCAAGGCACAAGCACCTCAGCTTATAGGGAACTGTAAACTCCCCTGCTCAACGCATATCCCCTCGATCTTCAGTACTGCCAGATTGCCAACGCACGAAGCTCAGAATCTAAGGTCTTAACAGTAATCCGGCTCTTCCAAGAAGCCATCCAGAAAAGAGGTCTCAGCAACGTTTACAGCTTCAAGTGCTTTGTTTGTTCTGCACAAGTCACCGATCTTCCACCACTCGATCTTGAATAGTGTGACCAGGAAAGTGCATCATTGTAGCCAAGCTCTGGGCTTCAATTATTAGTACGACTTTAGGAGGAGCGCCCTTCAAGATGTCGGGAGGCTCTAGTACGCCCAGCACACACGCTCCAAACATACAAGGCAGCTGGAGTGAGTATGTGCATGTATTTTCCTTGCTTTTCAGTACTGCAAAACGAATCTGTATTACTTTGCGCCGTGCGCATCTTTCCTCTCACTGTAGCTATAGGAGTGAGGACTATAGCGAGACGGGAGCCCGATTTAAAGAAAAAGCCCTTTGTCCTACATGCATATAAGCTAAAGCACCCCCTCACGGGCCACCCCCTTACGGGCCACTTTACTGAGCTACCGTTACCCCTGTAATTAAAGCTATTTCTACGGCTAGAATTGACGTAAATACACTATCTTTCGTTGTTTTTAATAATAATACAGTCCTCCGCCTCTGTGCTATCATCTTTTATAGCTTCTATAGCGTTGCGAGGCCCTCTTAGCACTTCGACGTCGCTAGCTTCGTCCTCGTATACGACCATACTCTTTAGCCTCCGCTTAGCCCGGCGTATATTAGTTATACGAATAAATCGTTATCTTAATATAATTCTTACTTTTTAACGTATTTTTATAGTTTTATTATTAAGTTTAGTTTAAAAATAATCGACTTAAGCTTTAAAATACACGATTTTATTAATATTTTAATTTAAAGCTTTATTAATCTTTTTAATAAAGAGCCGTTAAGAGGATAATTTAAAAGTAGGGTTCGTAATAATTAATTTTTAACTGCTATTTCGTAATTCTTAGTTATTAAAAAGTATTTTAATAAGTATTAAAATTAATTCGGCAAGGAAATCGAGTATTAATTCTTTTTTAACTAATATATCTCATAAGCGAATGTCTCACATAAGCGAATGTCCCACTTTTATAAATTTCTTTATAGCCTTAACTTTTTTTTATATTCTTTTACGTCTAAAAATACTATAACTTTAAAAAGAGAGTAATATAATTCTAGCGCTTTAAACGCTTTAAAAAAATTTAACTTTAAACGTATAAAAGGCTATATTAATTTATTACGTTTTATTAAAAACCTTATAATATAGACGAAATAATTAACCTATACGACGTAAAATACTTACGAATTTTCGAAAGCTTTTAAATTTTAAAAAAGATGCGATTATTCGATATATTATTAATTTAAATACGCGATCGTTTCCTCCCCGGCTAAATAATATAAAAGATATAACGAATCGATTATTTAATTTACGCGACGCGGAACGCGTCGGCATTAATTAAGCTTTTAATTTTATACGATAATAACTAGACCTCCGTGTAACGAACGCTATTTAAGTTTTAAAAGAAACTTAATAAAGACGTACTAGGGTTTATATTAATAATACGAAAGAGTATCTAGACGTGCGATAAAAGCTTACTTTTATTAATATAATAAGTAATAGCTCGTAAAAACGAAGGTAATTAAAGTACGTAGATTTAAAGGTATTCGTAATAGTTTTATTAAAACTATTTATTTTATTAATAAATTAAAATTAATATTAAATTAATTATTAAAATAAAAAATACTTATATAAAATATATAAGGGACGTTTATTATTATATATTTAATTTCTTTTTTTATTAATTTATTAAGTTACTTAGCTTACCTTTATACTTTAGTAATCCTAGTGATCCTCTTATCGGTTAGATCACCGGCTCACTTAGTCGCTCCTGGTGATCCTAATGATCCATTACGTGACGTTGTTTTTGCTGCTCCTTCGAGTCGTGTCCAGCCCGTTGTTATTCGGGATGTCGTCGTGGTTATCGCGCGTTTTTATAGTATAGGTAAGTTTATATTAATATAGTTAGCGGCGCGGTCGGTGGCCGTAATATTATAGCCTAGGCGGGGTATCGTAAATCCGGCCCGGTAATTTATAAGTTTTAGCCGTATAATTAGGTTAGGTTATAATATTATTCTTTTTTTTTAGTTATTTTATTCTCGAAGCGTTAAGTTTTTTAAATATTTTTTACTCGTTTATTATATCGAAGCTTAATAAATTCTTTCTTTTTTTTTATTATATTTTATTATAATATTTATTTATTATATTAAATCGAGTTAAAAAATTTATTCTTTATATAAAATTTAAAAAAATTAAATAACGTTATAATTTAATTACCCTTTTTAACGAATTTAATTTCAAAACTATACCGTACTCTTTTTATTTAAAAAAAAATAAAAGTATATTATATTAAATAATATCTTTCGCTATAAGGAATATATTCGCCGTAGTCGGTCTTACGATAATTTTAATTTATTTATTTCCGCGATGTCTCGGGTTATCGACGAGTCCCGCCGTCTACGCTTTAAAGAGCAGGCGGCTAGCGACTCTCTACGCGAGGCGAGCGCGGCTTTAAAAAGGGTTTACCGGGAGGCTTAAAGGGCTTTTTAACGCTTAGAGCGGATTCGGCAGCAGCGGAATTCTTTAGTAACGCGTGGCGTAGAGATAGCTAGGCGTGGTTTCCGTTTTTTAAACGAATTAGAGGCGGCCGAGCACGTTAAGTCCGAGATAGTTATCGAGGCGTAGTTTTTCGGGGCGTTTAAAATAATAAATTAAAACGTAATAAATTTTAACTTTATTTTTTTTTAAATTTCCGTAATTTTTTTATAATATTTATTTAATATTTTTTAAATTTTTAAATATTATTTTTTAATAAGTAATTTTTTTATTAAATAAAGTATTAAAAGCTTTATTTAATTTGTTTTTATTAATAATTTTTTTAATTTTATATTTATATTAATTTATTATAATTTTTAATTATATATTAATTAAAATATTTTTAAAAATTAATTTAAATAAAATAATATAAAATATAAAATATATTCGTATTATTTAAAATAATAATAATTAATAATTAATTTTTAAAATAATTTTTATAATTTTAAATAATTTAATCTTTTTAAAGTTTAATTTATTATTTAATTATTTAATTTTAATATTTCGTTATAAGAAATATATTTTTCCTTCTTTTTTTAATATTAAGCCTTTTAATTTAATTTAATCGGCGTACCTTTTAATTCGTTATTAAAAAAAGGTAAGGTTTTATTATAACGTAATTTAAATAGTTACGATTAATATTAGCTCTTTTTTTAAAGGTTTTTTAATAATTTTTAAATTATATCCGTAATTTATTCGAAATAATAATATACGTATAGTTTCGTTATTCGCGTTATTATAAATAAATTAAACTATTAATAATAACTATACTTAGTTATTTTATTTATAATTAATATAATAACGTAGGTATTACTTTAAGGTTTAATTTATCCGCTCGATTTATTTATTTATTTAAAAATAATAAGTTATAAATAGCTTATATTTAATACTAAGTTATATTATAAATAATCTTTAAAATTTAACGGTAAATAACTTATCTTTATTAGAGATAATCGTTTCGAGTAGCCCGTACTAGCTAACGATTATTCGAAAAAATGTATATATTAAGTTATTAATATTATTAAACTCTTTATATAATAAAAAGTAAGTATATTTTATAAGTTTATTTATAATTATTAAAATATTATCGTAATTAACCTTAATTAAAAGTTTTTTTAATAAAGGTAGTTTAATAACGAGATTAAGTATAATAATTTTTTACGCTTTATCTAGTAATAAAATCGGTTATAGTTCTCTGTATAATCGATGTCGAGCGGCCTTAGCCTTATTATAGAGGTCGTATTCGTCGATTACCTTAGTTACGATTAGTTTAAGGTTTTTATAATCGAATTATTTAGTAATTCGTTTCTAAGTCTTAAATACTCCTTGATATTTATATACAAGGTATTTATAAGTTTCTTTAGTAAAGTCTTTACGATACTATTTAAAAATATAGATCTTACCTCGGTAAAAAATAAAGCCGTTATAGTCCTCGAAATAATCCTTAAAATAATCCGTAAAATCGGGGGTTTAATTAAATTGCCGAGACTTAGTAACTTATTTATTATTATATTAAACGTAACTCGTAACGTTTAGTTATTTTAATAACGCGAGGTTATTATTTTACTCGTAAATAAAGATAGTTCGCGTTTCGGGTAGGACCTTTTTTTAATAGTTTAGTCGTTAGCTTAATACGTTAACGCGACTATTCTCGTTATTTTTTTAATAAATAATAATAAGGTTAAATTTGAAAAAGAATTTAAACTATTATATTTATTATTTATTTAGTTTTTTAATAATAATAAATATTATAAAGTTCTTATAATCGGTATAAATTTTAATTAATTTTATTATTTCGTTAAAATAATATCTTTATTTTTTATAAGTTTTAATAATAATTATTAACTTTTTATTATAAATTTAGTAATTAAGTTTTAATCCGTTAAATTTTTTTCGAAAAAAATACGATAGGGTATAATTTTCCGTTATCGTTTCGTTAATTTAGTTACCCCTTAATCGTATAGTCCGATACATCGTTTCGATTTTAAAAAGTCTAGACAAATCTATTACGTAAAGTATTAATTCGTTAAAAATTCGCTTTTTATTATTATAAAAAGCCTTATCTTTTTTCTTCGTTTATCGAAATAATTCGTTTTTTTTTATTAAGTTCGTTCAAAGTATCGCTATTTTATTAAATCCGGGGATAAAAATCTAGTAATAATTAGCTAGTCTTAAAAAAGATCTAATTTCTATAACGCTTATAGGCGTAGGCTACTCTCTAACTACTAAAATTTTCGAAGGTTCTATTCGGATTTCGCCTAGGAATACTACGTATCTTACGAAAATAACGGACCGTTAGTAAAATTCGCTCTTTTTTAAATTAATTAATAAGTTAACGTCTTATAACTTTTAAAGTATTAATTTTATATACTCTCGGTATTATTTATTATTCTCGAAATAAATAAAGATATCGTCGAGATATATTATAACGAACTTATTAAGGTATTTTTATAAAATATAATTAACTATAAATTAAAAACTAGTTAATATATTAATTGAATTAAATAATATAGCTTAATATTCGAAATAATTATATTTAGTTCGGAACGCGGTTTTTTATTCCTTTCTTTTCTTAATTTAATTTAAGTTATATATATTAAAAAGGTTAAATATTATAAAAATTTTAATATATAATAGTTTATTTTATAAATCGCCGATTAAAAGTAAGGGGTACCGGTTTTGAATAATAATTTCGTTAAGCTTTTAATAATTAATAAATATATGCTACTTAAGTTTCCCGTCTTTATTTTTTTTAAGACGAAGAGGATGAAGAAACTTATTAATAATATAAATAATTATATAACTCTTTTTTCGAGATTTTCCGTAATATATTTTATTAAAGCTTATTTATACTCTTAATTAAGTTTATATATAAATATAAATAAAGGTTCTTTCTTATCCTTAAAGGGTATTTTATAATCCTATCGTAACGTATCCCATAAGCGAATATCCTACTTTTATAAATTTCTTTATAGCCTTAACCTTTTTTTATATTTTTTTACGTCCGAAAATGTTATACTTTTAAAAAGAGAATAATATAATTCTAGCGCTTTAAAAAGATTTAATTTTAAATATATAAAAAGCTATATTAATTTATTACGTTTTATTAAAAACTTTATAGTATAGATAAAATAGTTAACCTGTATAACGCGAAATATTTACGAATTTTCGAAAGCTTTTAAATTTTTAAAAAAATGCGATTATTCGATATATTATTAATTTAAATACGCGATCGTTTCCTCCTTAGTTAAGTAGTATAAAAGATATAGCGAATTGATTATTTAGTTTACGCGACGCGGGACGTGTCGGCGTTAATTAGGCTTTTAATTTCGTATAACGATAATTAGACCTCCGGACGCGTTTTAACCGAAGAATCGATTATTAAAAAGTTCTTTATAAAGATTTCGACGCGTATTGCGCGTAGTTTATTTTTATACGGAATATAATTTATAAATACGAGATTTAAAAAAAGGATATTTATAACTTTGACGAAACCGGTTTTTTTATAAGTTAAATTTCGTTCGAAATAATCGTAACCACCTTTAATCGATACGGAAAACTTAAAGTAATATAATAAAAGAATTAGGAATAGGTTATAATTATTTAGAGCGTCGGATTATATGGTTACGCTATCCCTCCGTATATTATTTTTATCGGGAAAACGTACCTCTTTTCCTAGTATAAAAACAGCCTATTATCGAAGGACTAGGTGATCGTAGTTATTAAAAATAACTAAATTACGAATAAAAGAGGCGAGGACTAAATTCGATACTTTAATTAATATATTAAGTTTTATATAAAAAATCGTTATCGTTTTTTAGTTTTAAACGGCTACGAAAGTTATTACTTGATAACTTTCGAACTCTATTATAAAAAGAACTCGATTATTATATTTTATATACTTTTTTATTCGTTATATAAACTTTAACCTTTTAATATCGGCTGTTTTTATATATTAAAAAGGGCGTATGAGAAAGAAATTAAATATTTTATACGAGCGTATATTATTTATATTTTAAAGAAAGACTTCTTATTAATGTTTTTAAAAGCGTTTTAAGCGATTTTTACCGTTTTAAATATACGAGGAAGCTTTTAAAAAATAAGACTCGTTTTGTATAATCCGGAATATATTATTTTATAATTAGATATAAAACTATGTATTTTAATACCTTTAGGAATATTTTTTAGCCTATTTATTTCTTAAAAATTAAAAACTTTAAATAATTCGATTAAAGCTTAATTTTAAACCGAATACGTTCGAAACCGTATTATACGGTATTAAAATAACTTTTCGATATTTATTTTAATTAGTTTTAATTAAATTATAAAAGTTATAATATATATTATATACCGAGTTACTTTTTTAAAAAGTAAAAACGCGATACTTCGAAAAATAAATAAAATATTTAACCGGCGCCGCCGTACGAAAAAGAAACGGCTATAAAATAGAGGATTATTTCGTATATAAATTAAAAAAGACCTATAGTTTTAAAAAGATATTAATAAATAGTTATAAAACGAATCGCGTTGGAAAAATAATTATACGAGGACGTTTAAGACACGCTTATAACGTTATAGAATTTACGGAGAGCCCGGGTATAATACGCGTACTTATTAAAATAATATAAAAGTATTTAAAGATAAGAATTCCGATTAATTTTAATATATTAAATACGTTATAATAAAATTAACTTATATTTTATTAAAAAGGGTATAAAAAAATAAGATATTCGCTTATATAGGATATTTGTTTATAGGATACGTTATATAAAACGGTAAACCTATTTCTAATTTCTTATTAAAAAAGGCTTCGAATTACCGATACTCTTTTAATATAATTATTATAACGTTTAATTTAAGCTTTTTAATAATAATATATATTTTAAAAACTTTAAGTTTATTAAAAGGTTGCTTTTTAAACCGTTACCTATTAATTAAACCTTTTTTAATATATTTTATTAAAGTTAGCTTATTTTTTAATTAATTTTAAAATTATTTACCCGTAATTAAGGTATTTTTAAAATTATATCATATTTTACGACGTCCGTAATATCACACGTGATTTATTTATAACGTTTTTTAATATCGATTAAAAAGTTCGCGACTTTTCTTTATACTTCTTTATTATTATAGGTTATAAGTCTTTTATTAACGGTTTTAAATCGGTATAGGGCGTTTTTTTCTTATTATTCGAGTTTAAGGTAATTAATGATTCGTAGTAAAATATAGTTTTTTTACGCTCCGCTATCGAGTAGCGCTCTAATATAAACTCTTTTTACGCTTATTATTAATACGATATATTTATAGATAGCTTAATTATTTATTATTTAATATAGAGACCTGTTTTAGTCCGCCGATTATTATCCTTTTATAATAGGCGGCGTCTATTTCTTAAGCGTTACGCTTATAAATAATTAATAATTTTTTACGATCGTTTTTCATATTATCGCTATCGTTTTTTTTATTTTTTATAAGGCGTTTTTTAATATATCGGTAAGAGTGTTTCTATACTTTTCCCCGTACGAAGTATTATCCTTAATACTTAAGATTCGAGTTTTTTAGATAATTTAAAGGTTTATTAAGTTCGCGGTAATTTATAAACGCTTTATAAGTTCTTTAATATATTAAGGGGGGTTTTTTATCGGGTATATACTTATATATTTTAAAAGCGTTAGGCGTTTTTTTTTATATATTTATAAGTTCGCGATTTTTTTTAAGCGTATTTAAAATATTAATTTTTAAAATATTCTTTTTAATCTCGTCTTTTTAAATAATATTATTATAATTACCGTAAGTCTTCTTATATTAATAGGTATACGCGTCGTTTATTAGGGATTAATATTCGAATGTTTTTAATAATATAATCCGGGTATGGTTACGTAATAAATTATTTATTAATTTTTTAAAAAAACTATTTATATTTAAGTTTTTTTACGAGGTGTTCTATATAAGCGTTATATATATATAAAATCTATAAAAGCGTGAAATACCTTTCGTATATAAGGGAAATTCGTAAATCGTTTCTTATTACATTATTATTATAAATTCTTTAGTTAAAACCGGCTGTAATAAATACTTAGCGTAGGTATTTTAAGTCGGAATAAAGAATACCAGGGATAGCTAACCATTCGTCGGTCCTTAAGTCTCTAAATTTAGCGATCTTATTTACTAGCTCGTTTATTAGCATACTTACTAAACGCTCGTGATCTATTAGCTACTCTAACTGGCTCGTAATATCGTTTATTAAATCATTATCTTCGTTATAAGGGAGGGGTTATTCCCTCCGTATTATCGCGACGCTTCGGCTATAGTTCCTCTTACTTTTCAAGCTTTTAAAAAACTATCCGGTACCTTCTTTATCCGCTAAATAGGAGGTATACTTATCGTTATAATAAGCTATTTAAAATAAGCTGCCGTATTTAATAATAGCGTTACTATTTTTAATAATTATTATAGGGGTATTTTTTATTTTAATAGTATTAATTTATTATTTATTTAAAACTCGTTAAAAGTTTTTTTTTTTAATATTTAATATTTTTAAATATAATATCCTTATTTTTAATAATTATAATAAATAACGCGTTATTTTTTATTTTATTTATTATATTTAATAGCGTTAAACTTTATAAGTTTATTATAATAGCTATACGTTATAATATTTTTAAATAATATATAATTATATTAATATAGTCGTTTTTTATTAATTTAAATTTAATTAATTCATTACTAAAGTCCGTTTTATTTCTCGCGGCGTTATTTATATATATAAATATCGATCTTAATAATAAGCTTTATATATATATATAAATTATTGGGGGTATTAAACCGGCTAAGTTTATTTTTAATATTTTTTTTTAATTCTTAATAGTATATTATAATTTTTATAATTTCGGTATAGTTTAGTCCAGTTATAATACGTTAGAACTTAGCTATATAAAAAACGGTTAATTTTTTTTATTTAAAGGTTTTAAGTTCTTTTTCTGCTTATTATTTTTTATCGGGGTTTTAGAAAAATAATTTAAAAGCTTGTTTAAAGCCGTTATAATTTTCGAAAATACGTTATACTTTTATACGGTATAGCTTAATTTATTAATCGTTTTTTATAAGTTTATTTAAATAAAGCTCGAATTAAGCGAATATTTTATTTTTAAAAAACGAGGCGGCGTAAATAACTTATTAAATAGTGTTTTAAAAAAAATTATAAAATTATTAATAAGTTTTAATTTAAATAAAAAAGCTTCGGAAATTTCCGCTTATTTTATTAAAAAGTATTAATATATTAATTTTTATACCCTTTTTTAATATAATAAAAGTTTAAATAATATTAATAATTATATAAAAGAGATATATTTTTTTGCGTAGCTTATTAATATTATAAGGTATTTATTTTAAGGTGCTTTTAATCCAGAGTTTATTATACTCCTTTTCGAACCGGGCGTAATAATACTAATAACTAGTACTTTTTTACTCAAGTTTCTTAATTCGTTTAGCTAGCGCTTATTAGGTAAGTTCGTTATTATTATTATCGCTATCGACATCTATAATAAAGTCTCGTTAAAAAGTATTAAGGGTGGCGATAGGGGTCTTCCTTTATCGGACGGTATTACTAAGGCTAAATATAAATATAGTTCTTATAGTATTATTATTTAAAAGTTTAAGTAATAATTTATAAAAATAAAAATAATTAAAATATAATAAATATTATTTAAGTTTTAAAAAAAACTTAATAAAAACGTATTAAAGTTTATATTAATAATACGAAAAAGTATTTAAACGTGCGATAAAAGCTTACTTTTATTAATATAATATAACGAACGCTATCTAGGTTTTAAAAGAAACCTAGTAAAACGTATTAGGGTTTATATTAGTAATACGAGAGAGTATTTAAACGTGCGATAAAAGTCGCTTTTATCGATATAATAAGTAATAGTTTATAAGAACAAAGGTAATTAAAGTGCGTAAATTTTAAAGGTATTTATAATAGTTTCGTTAAAATTATTTACTTTATTAATAAATTAAGATTAATATTTAAATTAATTTTTAAAGTAAAGAATATTTATATAAAATATATAAGAAATATTTATTATTTATATATTTAATTTCTTTCTTTATTAATCCGTTAGATTACCGGTGGCTCACGGTAATCCTATTATTAGCTCACGGTGATCCATCTTTTAGATCACGGTAATCCAACCTGGGTTAGTTTATTTTAAGCGTTATGTTCTCGTCGCCCCGGGGGCCCGTTACGTGACTCTTTATATTTGATCGTTATGTCTGCCTTTGCCCGTTTCGTTATTACGCGGGTTAAGGTTGTTTATTTTACCGTTCGAAGCTGGAGTATAGCTACGTATATATTGATATAATTAATAGTGCGATTATTAGTTATAATATTATAGCTAGATCGGGTTATTATATCTTTGTGCCGGTAGGTAGGGTTTTTTAGCCGTATAATTAGGTCGGGTTATAACATTATTCTTTTTTTTTAATTATTTTATTTTTAAAGTATTAATTTTATAAGTATTTTAATTATTTATAACGCCGGGTTATAATAGGTTTTTTTTCCTTATTATTTTTTATTATAATATATATTTATTATAAATAATTATATTAAAAAACCTCGGTTTAAAAAAATTATTACGCGTTTAGTTTTTATTATTAATATAAAATCTTTAAGCGATTTAATTAATATATTTTATACTCGTTATTTTCGTTAAAACCTAGCTTATCGTATAAACGAGAAGTCGTTTCGTTACTCGGAGTATATTCGGGTTGGTCGTTTTTATAATAGTATTTCTATTGCGTCGGCTTTAACGAAGCTGGCCGCTCGATAGAAGAAGCTAGAGGCGGAGGAATCGGACGTAGAGGAGGCCTTGTTTCTATTATAGACGTAGCTATTTACCGCCCTAGGTTATCCAGCCCGCTTTTATTATATAAAGAAGGTTATAGTAGAAAAGCGTTCGGAAGCGTTTCGTCGGGGAATATAGGAGCTAGATAAGGAGGATAGTATTTCTTTTTCGATTATTAATTAAGAGAATTTTATTCTAGGCGACCTGCGTTCTTTAGGTATTTTTAAGGATATTAATTAGTTGTTTTTTAATCTAGTAAACTTTTTAAAATTTAGTCCGTTAATTTTTATAAGGGGGGTTCTTTTTTAAACTTTTAAAGTTCTTCCGCGGCGTTTATTAAGTGTTTTTTAAATTTCTAAGTATTGTTTTTTAATAGGTAACGTATCCTACAAGCGAATATCCCACACAAGCGAATATCCCACTTTTACAAATTTCCTTAAAACCTTAACCTTTTTTTACATTTTTTTATATCTAAAAATATTATAACTTTAAAAAAAAATATAATTTTAACGCTTTAAGCGCTTTAAAAAAACTTAATTTTAAACGTATAAAAAGCTATATTAATTTATTACGTTTTATTAAAAACTTTATAACGTAAATGAAATAATTAATTTATACGATATAAAATATTTACGAATTCTCGAAAGCTTTTAAATTTTTAAAAAAATACAATTATTCGATATATTATTAATTTAAATACGCGATCATTTTTTTTTCTTAATTAAATAGTATAAAAGATATAGCGAATCGATTATTTAGTTTACGCGACGTAAAACGTGTCGATATTAATTAAGCCTTTAACTTTATATAATAATAACTAGACCTACGGACGCGTTTTAATCGAAGAATTAATTATTAAAAAGTTTTTTATAAAAATCTCGACGCGTATTACGTATAGTTTACTTTCGTATGGAATATAATTTATAAATACGGGATTTAAAAAAAGGATATTTATAACTTTAATGAGACCGGCTTTTTTATAAGTTAAATTTCGTTTAAAATAATTATAACCATTTTTAATTAACGCGGAAAACTTAAGGTAATATAATAAAAGAATTAAGAATAGGTTATAATTATTTAAGGCGTTAGATTACACGGTTACGCTATCCCTTCGTATATTATTTTTATTAAAAAAACGCACCTTTCTTCTTAGTACGAAAATAACTTATTACCGAAGGACTAGGTAATCGTAATTACTAAAAAATAATTAAACTACGAATAAAAAAAGTAAGGACTAAATTCGATATTTTAATTAATATACCAAGTTTTATACGAAAGGTCGTTATCGCTTTTTAATCCTAAACAGTTATAAAAGCTATTACTTGATAGTTTTCGAGCTTTATTATAAAAAGAACTCGATTATTATACTTTATATACCTTTTTATTTATTATATAAGCTTTAACCTTTTAATATCGGCTATTTTCGTATATTAAAAAAAGTGTACGAAAAAGAAATTAAATATTTTATACGGGCGTATATTATTTATATTTTAAAAAAGGACTTCCTATTAACGTTTTTAATAGCGTTCTAGGCGACTTTCACCGTTTCGAATATACGAAAAGGCTTTCGAAGGATAGGACTTGTCCCGTATAATCCGGAATATATTATTTTATAATTAGATATAAAACTATATACTTTAATACCTCCGGGGATATCATTCGGCCTATTTATTCCTTAAAAATTAAAAACCTTAAATAATTTAATTAAAACTTAATTCTAAACCGAATATGTTTAAAACCGTATCGTATAATATTAAAATAACTTTTTAATATCTATTTTAATTAACTTTAATTAAATTATAAAAGTTATAACGTATATTATATACCGAGTTACTCTTTTAAAAAGTAAAAATATAACACTTTAAAAAATAAATAAGATATTTAGCCGGCGTCGCCGTATAAAAAAGAAAGGGCTATAAAATAAAAGATTATTTTATATATAAACTAAAAAAGATTTATAGTTTTAAAAGGACGTTAATAAATAATTATAAAACGAATTATATCGAAAGAGTAATTATATAAAAACGTTTAAAACATGCTTATAACGCTATAGAATTTATAAAGAGCCCGGGCATAATACGTATACTTATTAAAATAATATAAAAGTATTTAAAAATAAAAATTCCGATTAATTTTAATATATTAAATACGTTATAATAAAATTAATTTATATTTTATTAAAAAAAGTATAAAAAAATAAGATATTCGCTTATATAGGATATTCGCTTATAAAATACGTTACCCTTTTTATTAAACGAGGTATTAAAAGTTTCGTCCTTTTTTTTTTATTAATAATTTTATTAATTTTATACTTATATTAATCTATTTCGACTTTTAGTTATATATTAATTAGGGTTTTTTTATTTATTAACTCGAGTAATAAAATATAAAATATAGGGTATATTCGTATTATTTTAAGTAATAATAATTAATAGTTAGTTTTTAAAATAACTTTTATAATTTTAAATAGTCCGATTTTTTTAAAGTTTAATTTATTATTTAGTCGCTTTATTTTAATATTTCGTTATACGAGGTAGACTTTTTCTCTTTTTTTAAAGGTTAGTCTTTTTAATCTTGTTTAGTCGGCGTATCCCTTTATTTATTATTAAAGGAAGGTAAGGTTTTATTATAATGTAATTTAAAGTTTTTTTAGTTTTTTAATTTATATAGTTGCGATTAGTGTTAATTTCTTTTTAGGGGTTTCTTAGTGATTTCCGGGTCGTACCTGTAGTTTATTTAGAATAGTAAAATACGTATAATTTCGTTATTTACGTTATTATAAATAAATTAGGTTATAAGTAATAGTTATATTTAATTATTTTATTTATAGTTAATATAGTAGCGTAGGTATTATTTTAAGGTTTAATTTATTCGCTCGGTTTATTTATTTATTTAAGGGTAGTAAGCTATAAATAATTTATACTTAATATTAAGTTATATTATAAGCGATTTTTAGAATTTAGCGGTGAATAGTTTATTTTTATTAGAAATAATTATTTCGGGTAGCCCGTGCTAATTAATAATTATTTAAAGAAATATATACGTTAAATCGTTAATATCGTTAAATTTTTTATACGGTAGGAAGTAAATATATTTTATAAGTTTATTCGTAATTATTAAAATGCTATCGTAATTAATTTTAATTAAGGGTTTTTTTAATAAGGGTAGCTTAACGATAAAATTAAGTGCGATAGTTTTTTATATTTTATTTAATAGTGAGATTAGTTATAATATTTTAATATAGCCGGTATCGAATAGTTTTAATTTTATTATAAAGGTTATATTTATTAATTACTTTAATTATAATTAGCTTAAGGTTTTTATAGCCGAATTATTTAGTAATTTATTTTTAAGTTTTAAATACTCTTTAGTGTCCGTGTATAGGGTGTTTATGAAATTCTTTGATAAAGTTTCCGTAATACTGCTTAGGGATATAGATCTTGTTTCGGTAGAAGGTGAGACCGTTATAATTTTTAAAATAATCTTTAAAGTAGCTCGCGGGGTCGGGGGTTTAGTTAAGTTGCCGAAACTTAATAACTTAATTATTATTATACTGGACGTAGTTTATAATATTTAATTATTTCGACAGTGTAAGGTTACCGTTTTAGTCGTAAGTAAGGATAGTCCGCGTTTTGGGCGGAACCTCCTCCTAGTGGTCCGGTTATTAGCTTAGTACGTTAACGCGACCGTTCTCGTTATTTTTTTAATAGATAATAATAAGGTTAAATCTTAATAAGAATTTAAACTATTATATTTATTATTTATTTAATTTTTTAATAATAATAAACGGTATAGGGTTTTTTTAATCGGTATAAATTCTAATTAGTTTTATTATTTTATTAAAATAATGTTTTTATTTTTTATAAGTTTTAATAATAATTATTAATTTTTTATTATAAATTTAATAATTAAGCTCTAGTTTATTAAGTTTTTTTTAAAAAGAATACGATCGTATATAATTTTCCGTTATTATTTCGTTAATTAAATTATTTTTTAATTATATAGTTCGATACGTCGGTTTTAATTTTAAAAGGTTTAAATAAGTTTATTACGCGAAGTATTAGTTCGTTAAGGATTTATTTTTTAATATTATAAAAGGCTTTATTTTTTATTTTATTTATTAAAATAGTTCGTCTTTTTTTATTAAGTTCGTTAAGGGTATCGTTATTTTATTAAATTCGGGGATAAAAATCTAGTAATAATTAGCTAATCTTAAGAAGGATCTGATTTCCGTAACGCTTATAGGCGTGGGCTATTTTTTAATTACTAAAATTTTCGAAAGTTTTATTTAAATTTCGCTTAAAAATATTACGTATTTTATAAAGGTGATGGATTATTGGTAGAATTCGTTCTTTTTTAAGTTAATTAATAAATTAGCGTTTTATAGTTTTTAAAGTATTAGTTTTACGTGTTTTCAATATTACTCGTTATTTTTAAAATAAATAAGGATACTATTAAAGTATATTATAATAAACTTGTTAAGGTATTTTCGTAAAATATAATTAATTATAAATTAAAAATTAGTTAATATATTAATTAAGTTAAACGGTATAGCTTAATATTCGAAATAGTAGTACTTAGTTCGAAACGCGGTTTTTTATTCTTTTCTTTTTTTAATTCGGATTAAATTATATACGTTAAAGAGATCGAGTATTATAAAGATTTTAACGTTTAATAGCTTGTTTTATAAATCGCCGATTAAAGGTAAGGGGTACCGGTTTTTAATAGTAATTTCGTTAAGCTTTCAGTAATCGATATATATTCGCTACTTAGGTTTCTTATCCTTGTTCTTTTTTGGAACGAAGAGGATAGGGAAGCCCGTTGGCGATATGGATGGTTATATAACTCTTTTTTCGAGATTTTTTATAATATATTTTTTTAGGGCTTATTTGTACTTTTAGTTAAGTTTATATATAGGTATAAATAGGGGTTCCTTTTTATTTTTAAGGGGTATTTTATAATTTTATTATGTATAAAACGGTAAGCCTATTTTTAGTTTTTTATTAAAAAGAGTTTCGAATTACTAGTACTTTTTTAATATAATTATTATAATATTTAGTTTAAGCTTTTTAATAATAATATATATTTTAAAGATTTTAAGTTTATTAAAGGGTTATTTCTTAAACCGCTATTTATTAATTAAATCTTTTTTTAATATATTTTATTAAAATTAGCCTATTTTTTAATTAATTTTAGAATTATTTACCCGTAATTAAGGTATTTTTAAAATTATATTATATTTTATAACGTCCGTAATATTATACGTGATTTATTTATAACGTTTTTCGATATTAATTAAAAGGTTCGCGACTTTTTTCCGTATTTTATTATTATTATAAGTTATAAATCCTTTATTAACGGTTTTAAATTAATATAAGGCGTTTTTTTCTTATTATTCGAGTTTAAAGTAATTAATAATTCATAATAAAATATAGTTTTTTTACGTTCCGTTATTAAATAGCGCTTTAATATAAACTTTTTTTATATTTATTATTAATATAATATATTTATAAATAACTCGATTATCCGTTATTTAATATAAGGACCTATTTTAGTCCGCCTATTATTATTTTTTTATAATAAGCGTCGTTCGTTTTTTAAACGCTACTCTTATAAGTAATTAATAATTTCTTACGATCGATCCTCGTATTATTATTATTATTCCCCCTCGTTTTTTATAAAGCGTTTCTTAATATATTAATAAGGGTATTTTTATACTTTTTTTTATACGAAGTACTATTCTTAATACTTAAGATCCGGGTTTTTCGAGTAATTTAAAAGTTTATTAAGTTCGCGGTAATTTATAAATTTTTTATAAATTTTTTAATATATTAAAGGGTTTTTTTTATTAAATATATATTTTAAAAGCGTTAGGCGCTTTCCTTTAAACGTTTATAAGCTCGCGATTTTTTTTAAACGTATTTAAGGTATTAATCCTCGAAATACTCCTTTTAATCTCGTTTTTTTAAGTAATATTATTATAGTTATTATAAATCTTTTTATATTAATAGGTATACGCGTTATTTATTAAGGATTAACGTTCGGATTTTTTTAATAATATAGTCCGGGTATAGTTACGTAATAAATCGTTTATTAATTTTTTAGGGAAATTATTTATATTTAAGTTTTTCCGCGAAATATTTTATATAAATATTATATACGTATAAAATTTATAAGAGCGTAAAGTGTCTTTCGTACGTAAAAGAAATTTATAAGTTATTCTTTACGGCGTAATTACCGTAAATCTTTTAATTAAACCCGGCCGTAATAAATATTTAGCGTAAATATTTCGAGTCGGGGTAAGGAATATTAGAGATAACTAATTATTTATTAGTTTTTAAGTTTTTAAACTTAACCATCTCGTATATTAATTCGTTTATTAATATATTTATTAAGCGTTTATAATTTATAAGTTATTCTAATTAGTTCGTAATATTATTTATTAAATTATTATTTCCGTTATAAAGTATAGATCGTTCTTTTCGTATTATTACAATATTTCGGCTATAGTCCTTCTTACTTTCCGGGGCTTTAAAGAATTATCCAGTACCTTCCTTATCCGCTAAGTAAAAGGTATACCTATCGTCGTAATAAACTATTTAAAACAAGCTGCCGTACTTAATAATAACGCTATTATTTTTAATAACTATTATAAGGGTATTTTTTATTTTAATAATATTAATTTATTATCCGTTTAAAACTCGTCGGAAATTTTTTTTTAATATTTAATATTTTCAAACATAATATCTTAATTTTTAATAATTATAATAAATACCGTATAACTTCTTATCCTATTTATTATATTTAATAGCGTCGAGGTTTATAAATTTATTATAATAGCCGTACGTTATAATATTTTTAGGTAATATATAATTATATTAACGTAATCGCCTTATATTAATTTAAGTTTAATTAGGTCAGGTCGTAATACTTCGGACGCGTTTTAATTAAAGAATCGATTATTAAAGAGTTCTTTATAAAGATTTCGACGCGTATCGCGCGTAATTTATTATTATAACTAGACTTAACCATGTGGCTAAGAGACCTCGCTAACTAGAATAGAACTACAATACCCCGGTTAGGCTACGACACTACGATGTGCGACCGTACCGCTAGCGATATTAATATAAACTTATTTATATTTTAAAAATAAAGCACGCCCCGGTATAAAGTTTTACGAGTAATAGAAAAAAAAATTAATAATAACGATCACGTAATAAGGAGCGGGTGGATCACGACGTTCTTAGCGAGCTAGGAGCCACGGGATCACGACGCTTTAAGCGAGCTAAGAGCCACGAGATCACGACGCTTTAAGCGAGCTATTAAAACGGATTATTAATTAACGCGGTAATCTAACGGATTAATAAAGTAAGAGATTAAATATATAACGATAAATATTCTTTATATATTTTATATAAATACTTTTTATTTTAATAATTAATTTAATTATTAATCTTAATTTATTAATAAAGTAAATAATTTTAACGAAACTATTATAAATATTTTTAAATTTATATACTTTAATTACTTTTATTTTTATAACTATTATATATTATATTAATAAGAGCGGATTTTTATTATATATTTAAATACTTTTTCGTATTATTAATATAAACTTTAATACGTCTTACTAAGTTTTATTTAAAACTTAAATAACGTTCGTTATATTTTAATTACTTTTATTTTTACGAGTTATTATTTAAACCTTTAAATAATAGCTTTATAAGAACTATATTTATACCTAGCTTTAATAATATTATTTAATAAAAGAAGACCCTTATTACTACTTTTAACACCTCTTAATAAAACCCCGCTATAGATATTAATAACGATAATAACGATAACGAACTTACTTATTAAGCGTTTATTAAGCGAATTAAAAAACTCGAGTAAAAGAGTATTAATTACTAATATTATTATACCCGGCTTAAAAAAGAGTATAACGAGCTCCGAATTAAAGGCACTTTAAAATAAATACCTTATAATATTAATAAATTACGTGAAAAAATACGTTTTTTTTATATAGTTATTAATATTATTTAAACTTTTATTATATTAAAAAACGGTATAAAGATTAATACGCTAATACTTTTTAATAAAATAAGTGGAAACCTCCGAAACTTTTTTATTTAAATTAAAACTTATTAATAATTTTATAAAAAAACGTTGTAAAATATTATTTAACGAGTTATTTACGCCGCCACGTTTTTTAAAAATAAAGTACTCGCTTAATTTAAACCTTATTTAAATAAATTTATAAAAAATAACTAATAAATTAAACTATACCGCATAAAAGTATAGCGTATTTTCAAAAGTTACGACGGCTTTAAATAAGCCTTTAGGTCATTTTTTTTAAACCCCGACAAAAAACGATAAGCAGAGAAGGAACTCGAAACCTTTAAATAAAAAAGATTAGCCGCTTTTTATATAACTAAGTTCTAATGTATTATAGCTCGACTAAATTATACCGAAGCTATGAAAATTATAATATATTATTAAAAATTAAAAGAAAACGTTAAAAATAAACTTAACCGGCTTAACGCTTTTAATGATTTGTTTTTATATATAAAATTTATTATTAAGATCGATATTTATATATATAAATAACGCCGTAAAAAATAAAGCGGACTTTAATAATAAATTAATCGAACTTAAACTAATATAAAGCGATTATATTAATATAATTATATACCGTTTAAAAATATTACGGCGTATAATTATTATAATAAACTTATAAATTTTAATATTATTAAATATAATAAACAAAATAAAAAATAACGCATTATTTATTATACTTATTAAAAATAAAGATATTACGTTTAAAAATATTAAATATTAAAGAATAAGTTTTAATAAGTTTTAAAAAAATAATAAATTAATATTATTAAAATAAAAAACACTTTTATAATAATTATTAAAAATAATAATATTATTATTAAATACGGCAGTTTATTTTAAATAGCTTATTACGATAATAAGTATACTTCCTACTTAGCGGATAAGGAAGGTACCGGATAGTTCTTTAAAGTTCTAAAAAATAAAGAGGGCTATAGCCGAAGCGTCGTAATAATATAAAGGGAATAACCCCTTCTTTATAACGAAAATAGTAATTTAATAAATAATATTATAAGCTAATTAAAGTAATTAATAAGCTATAAGCGCTTAATAAGTATATTAATAAACGAGTTAATAAATAAGATCGTTAAATTTAAAGATTTAAAGACCGACGGATAGCTAGTTATCCTTAGTATTCTTTACCCCGAATCGAAATATTTACGCCAAGTACTTACTACGGCCGGTTTTAATTAAAGGATTTATAATAATTACGTAATAAGGGATAACTTACGGATTTCTTTTATATACGAAAAATACTTTATATTTTTATAGATTTTATATATATACAACGTTTATATAAAACACCTCGCGAAGAAATTTAAGTACGAGTAATTTCTTTAAAGAATTAATAAACGATTTATTATATAACTATACCCGGATTATATTATTAAAAAAACCTAAATATTAATCCCTAACGAATAACGCGTATATTTATTAATATAAAAAGACCTACGATAGTTATAATAATATTACTTAAAAAAACGAGATTAAAAGGAGTGTTTTAAAGACTAATACTTTAAATACGCTTAGGAAAAATCGCGAGCTTATAGAGGTTTAAAAGAGAGCGCCTAACGCTTTTAAAATATATAAATATATATTTAATAAGAAAACCTTTTTAATATATTAAAAAATTTATAAAGTATTTATAAATTATCGCGAACTTAACAAACTTTTAAACTATTAAAAAAACCCGAATCTTAAATACGGGGGATAATATTTCGTATAGAGAAAAGTATAAAAACACTTTTACCGGCATATTAAAAAACGCCTTATAAAGAACGGAAAGAACGATAATAATAATATAAAGATCGATCGTAAGGAATTATTAATTACCTATAGGCGCAGCGTTCGGAAAATAGACGCCGCTTATTATAAAAAAACGATAATTAACGGACTAAAACAGGTCCTTATATTAAATAACGGATAATCGAGCTATTTATAAATATATCGTATTAATAATAAACGTAAAAAAAGTTTATATTAAAGCGCTACTCGATAGCGGAACATAAAGAAACTATATTTTATTATAAATCGTTAATTACCTTAAATTCGAATAATAAGAGAAAAACGCCTTATATTAACTTAAAACTATCAATAAAAGATTTATAACTTATAATAATAAAAAAGCACGGAAAGAAATCGCGAACCTTCTCGTTAATATCGGAAAACGTTATAAACGAATTACGTATAATATCACAGACGTTGCAGGATACGATATAATTTTAAAAATATCTTAATTATAAGTAAATAATTTTAAAATTAATTAAAAAATAAATTAACTTTAATAAAATATATTAAAAAAAGGTTTAATTAATAAATAACGGTTTAAGAAGTAATCTTTTAATAAACTTAAAATCTTAAAAGTATATATTATTATTAAAAAGCTTAAGCTGAACGTTATAACGATTATATTAAAGGAGTATCGGTAATTCGAAGCCTTTTTTAATAAAAAATTAAAAATAAGCTTACCGATTTATACACGGTAAGATTATAAAATACCTTTTAAAAATAAAAAAGAACCCTTATTTATATTTATATATAAACTTAATAAAGAATACAAATAAGCCTTAAAAAAGTATATTACAGAAAACCTAGAAAAAGAGTTATACGACCATTTATATTATTAGCAGGCTTCCCTATCCTCTTCGTTCTAAAACAAAGCAAGGACGGGAAACTTAAATAATATATATATATTAATTATCGAAAGCTTAACGAAATTATTATTAAAAACCGGTACCCCTTACCTCTAATTAACGACCTACGAAATAAATTATTATACGTTAAAATTTTTATAATACTCGACTTCTTTAATATATATAATTTAATTCGAATTAAAAAAGGAAAAAAATAAAAAACCGCGTTTCGAATTAAATACGATTATTTTAAATATTAAATTACACCGTTTAATTTAATTAATATATTAATTAGTTTTTAATTTATAATTAATTATACTTTATAAGAATACTTCGATAAGTTTATTATAATATATTTTAACGATATCCTTATTTATTTTAAAAATAATAAATAATACCGAGAACACGTAAAACTAATACTTTAAAAGTTATAAAACGTTAACCTATTAATTAACTTAAAAAAGAACGAATTTTACCAACAGTCCGTTACCTTTATAAGATACGTAATATCCTTAGGCGAAATCCGAATAAAACCTTCGAAAATTTTAATAGTTAAAAAGTAGTCTACGCCTATAAGCGCTACGGAAATTAAATCCTTTTTAAAACTAATTAATTATTATTAAATTTTTATCCCCGGATTTAATAAAATAGTAATACCTTTAATAAACTTAATAAAAAGGACGAATTATTTCGATAAATAGAGAAAAAAAGTAGAGCTTTTTATGATATTAAAAAGCGAATTCTTAACGAACTAGTACTTCGCGTAACAGATTCGTTTAAACCTTTTAAAATCGAGACCGATATATTAGACTATACGATTAGAAAATAATTAAGCTAATAAAACGACGACGGAAAATCACACCTTATTGTATTTTTTTTAAAAAAACTTAACGAATTAAAACTTAATTATTAAATTTATAATAAAAAATTAATAATTATTATTAAAGTTTATAAAGAATAAAGATATTATTTTAACGAAATAATAAAACTAATTAAAATCTATACCGATTATAAAAACTTTATAACGTTTACTATTATTAAAAAATTAAATAAATAATAAATACGATAGTTTAAATTCTTATTAAGATTTAACCTTATTATTATTTATCGAAAGGGTAACGAGAACGGTCGCGTTAATGTATTAAGCCGACGATTAGATTATTAAAAAGAGGTTCCGTTCGAAACGCGAACTATCCTCACTTATAATTAAAACGGCAACCTCGCGCCGTTAAAATAATTAAACGTTATAAACTATGTTTAATATAATAATAAATAAGTTATTAAGTTTCGATAATTTAATTAAACTCCTGGTTTTACGAACTACTTTAAAAATCATTTCGAAAATTACGACGGTCTTACCTTTTACCGGAATAAGATCTATATTTCCGAGCGATATTACGAAGACTTTATTAAGGAATTCTATAAGTACCTTATATATAGATACTGAGAAATATTTAAAACCTAAAAATAAATTACTAGGTAATTCGATTATAAAAACTTTAAACTAATCGTGGCTAAAGTAATTAACGAATATAACTTTTATAGTAAAGCTAAGGCCGCTCGACACCGACTATACAAAGAATTACAGCCGATTTTACTATTAAATAAAGCATAAAAAACTATTACACTTAACTTCGTTATTAAACTACCCCTATTAAAAAAAACCCTTAATTAAAGTTAGTTACGATAGTATTTTAATAATTACGAATAAACTTACGAAATATACCTACTTCTTACCGTATAAAAAGTTTAGTAATACTAATAACCTAATATATATATTTCTTCGAATAATTATTAATTAACACGAGTTACTCGAAACGATTATTTCTAATAAAGATAAGTTATTTACCGTTAAATTTTAAAAATTACTTATAATATAACTCGGCGTTAAATATAAGTTATTTACAGCTTACCACCTTTAAATAAATAAATAAACCAAGTAAATAAATTAAACTTTAAAATAATACTTACGTTATTATATTAATTATAAATAAAATAATTAAATATAACTATTACTAATAGCTTAATTCGTTTATAATAATATAAATAACGAAATTATACGTATATTACTATTTCGAATAAATTACGGATATAATTTAGAAATTACTAAAAAAACCCTTAAAAAAAGAACTAACGCTAATCGCGACCATCTAAGTCGAGAAATTAAAGGAACTCTAGATTACGTTATAATAAAACCTTACCTTCTTTTAATAGCGAATTAAAAAGTACGCCGACTAAACTAAATTAAAAAGACTAACCTTAAAAAAAGGGTTATTTAAAATCGTAAAAGTTATTTTAAAAACTAATTACCGATTATTACTACTTAAAATAATACAAATACACCTTATATTTTATATCTTATTATTTAAGCCGGCGGTTAAAAAAACCTTAATCGATATATAACTAAAAGTCGAAGTAGATTAACACGAGTACGAAATAGAAAAGATTATTAAAAAAAGGAAAAACGGATAAAAATAAGAATACCTCGTTAATTAAAAAAGATACTTATTAAAAAACAATACTTAAAAACCTAAAAAACACCTAGCGAACGCTGCGAAAGAACTCTAGAAATTTAAAAGGAAACCCCTTTCGTTAAGATTAACGGACCGAAACCTGGAAAATCGGCTAGGCCTAGGGCAGACCAGTCCACGTTATTTAGAACCCCTATACATTAAAGGTTATTTACTAAATAAATTTTATAACCTTTTAATATAAAAAGAGTTTTATCCTCTTAGTTAAGCTCCTATATACCGCGTTCGAACAAATCGGCACCCCGCTCTTTCACCTTCCGACGAATCTTTCGAATCCGGGAAAGGCGACCCGCAGCCTTAGTAAGCTAAGATTAGAGTTTCGTTAATTCGGAATAACGCGATAATAACCGCTCGCTTGCCTCCTCTTTATTATTATTTAACTTATATTGTTATATAAAAACCCTCTTTAAAAAAAACGCTATAAGGAGCCCGTTATAAGGATAACCTCGACTTACGCACTTTTTATACTTAAAAGAACGATCTAAAATCTTATAACCTTTTTTATTTTTAAAATAATAAGAATAAAGTATATCGGCGGTATAATTATTAAAAGAAATATAATTATATAAAAAAAAGCGTTCGCAAGTCTTCCAGGGCTTTTTAATACGACTATTTATAATAAATATATATTATAATAAAAGCGATAAGAGGGAAAGAAAATACTTACTATAAAAAACCGATATAACGGGTAAATAAAAATACTTATACAGCGTAGCGCTTTAAAAATAAAATAATTAAAAAAAGAGGATAGTATTACGACCCGACTTAATTATATAACTAAAAAACCCCGCCGACCGGAATAGAATTATAATACCCCGGTTAAGCTACGACATTATAATATATAACCGTACCGCTAGCGATATTAATACGAACTCACTTATACTTTAAAAATAAAACACGCCCCGGTATAAAATATTATAAGCGGTAAAAAAAAACCGATAATAATAATCACGTAACACGGAGCGGGTAGATTACAACGCTTTTAATAAGCTAGGAGCCACGAGATCACGACGCTTTAAACGAGCTAGGAGTTATAGGATTATAACGCTCTAAGCGAGCTATTAAAACGGATTATTAATTAACGCGGTAATTTAACGAATTAATAAAGAAAAAGATTAAATATATAACGATAAATATTCCCTATATATTTTATATAAATACTTTTTACTTTAATACTTAATTTAAATATTAATTTTAATTTATTAATAAAATAAATAGTTTTAATAAAACTATTACGAATACTTTTAAATCTATATACTTTAATTACCTTCGTTTTTATAAGCTATTACTTATTATATTAATAAAAACTAGCTTTTATCGCACGTTTAAATACTTTTTTATATTATTAATATAAACCTTAGTACGTCTTTACTAGGTTTTTTTTAAAACTTAAATAGCGTTCGTTATATATTTACTATAATATATCTTAATATTTATAAAAAGCTTATAATCGAGTATAATAATACCTAGATAATTCGATTAATTAAATCTAAAATAGCTCGACTTATTATAAAGCTACGATATATAGATATTTATAATTACTAACTCCGGGAAACCTACTCTCGAAGATATATAGACGTCTCTTAAACCTTAACTAAACGGCTTATCGCAGACGGTCTTATAAAAGCACTTCCTCTTTAACGGTATAAAGACTTTATCTAAATATATAATTTAATCGATATAAAAAACAAGCTTTAAAGTACTCTTATATATTTATTTTAAATCTAATAAACTTAATTAAAAAATTAACTTTATTAAAGGGGTATATGAAATTTTAAGGACTTACACGATCACGTAATCACTACTAGGGCACATCCCTACCAGAGAACTCTCTAGAAGCACTATACGCGTAATACCTATTCGAGAACATTCTCTCACTACGTATATATAGACCACCTTTAAAAACCTATATAACTTTATTTAATTATTCTTTTCTTAATTAAGAATTAGCGCTAATATATAAGTTAACACACTGTCCTCCTTTTATTTTATAATAGTAATAAATCTTATACTAATATAAGTTAGCGGATATGTTTTCTTTAAAAATAAAGAAGCTTATAAGTCGTAACTACTCCTTTACTAGTCTATTCTCTAAATAAAGGCGTATTAACAGACTCTAGCGAAAGCGCCAGCTAGTCCTAATCAAGCGATATTAAGCATAGGTCGCCGTATTCGAGTTCACTATCCACACTAACGAGAAATTTATAAATTTTATAATTCCTTATAATTCCGACGTAAGAAATTTATTAAAAGAACTAAACGAATTAATCGAAGAATTTAATAATATAGCGTAAATTATAAAGGCGTAAAAAGGGGTTCTTAAAGCCTTTATAACTAACGTAAAGCAAGTCTCGATCTTTCGAACTTATTTCGAGGTAGTACCTAATGTATCTATATATTACTTTAAATAGAATATAAAACCCCGAGGCCCCTTAACGAAGAGTAACGAGCTACATAACGAGCTGCGTAAGAAGCCAGGCTCTACAGTTTCAGGAGTCATGCCGACGAATCCATTGCAAGACTCCTAGCCCGGATCGAAAACTCATACGTTGATGCTTGCCGTAAGCCGCTAACCCTTCGGCCCCCAGCGCTCCATCCCCATCACCAATTGCCAGTTTACCACAGTTCAATCTTTGACTCCTGTTACTTATCCCTCCAAGTACGTTAGCGTTCGTTTCTAGAAGGAGGATATTAAATATAAAGTTCTTACACCGTATTTCCATATTATCTATATCGTATACGCTGAGATAAAAAAGAATAAAGTTAGTTAGTAGCTTCTCTTAATAAGGCGATTCGTTTTTAAGTTAAAGATATAGCTTACCTGTAATAAGCATTTAGAAAAGGGCTCCCTAGAATAAGAGCGTCTTCCGGGATCGGCCCCCCTCCCTCTATAAATCCTGACGTGGGGAAAATATTAAAGGTGCAGTGATCCCCTCCCTTTGGGTTCATCACTCGGTAGGCGTACTGAAACGCCGTCACGGTAAAGCTCTGGCCAGCCAGCTCGAAAACGAGGTCGGGCAAGTGTCTCCTCGCCGCGCAGTCGATTATACATAAGAGCCCCATACCGCATTGCTTCCCCGCCCATTCCGGGATGGACCGGTGAATTCTCGCCACCAGGAGCCGGGGCAGGCCGATGATCCACTGGGTTGAGAAGTCGGCAATGGTCGAGGCGTTGAAGCGGTAGTCGATGGGCTGCGTCCGGTTCGCCCAGCGGACCGACTGCGCCGCAACGGCCCAGACCCGGTCGTCGTCCCGCGCGAGGGGCAGGGCGGCGAACTTGGCGTCCCGGTACTTGTCCGCGACGCCGCCGAACGTCATCGCCCCCGCCGTCGGGCCCACGTCGCCGTTGCTGCCGTCGTAGTCGAAGCTCCCTCGGGCGGCGCGCGGCACCTCGATAGCGAAGACGTTGTCGTCCAGCACGCCATCCCGTACCATGCGGGGCCAGGGCGAGGGCAGGTACGACGCCGTGGGCTCGGCGGGCGTGTTCCACCGTGGGCTGAGGCCGAGGACGCCGTCGTAGTTGAGCCAGAGGTGTAGCAGGGACGCGGGCTGGGCGTGCTCGACGGCCACGAACGGCTGGCGCTCGACGCGGAGCCCGCCGCCGCCGATGTGGAAAGTGTCCAGCGCCGCCGGGCCCGAGAAGACGACGAGGTTCTGATTCATGTAGTACCAGCCCAGGTCGCTGGGCTCGGCGGTCGAGGATTCGTTGGCGCGGTAGCGGAACATCTCGAAGCCCGGGGGAGCAGTATTGCGTGCTCAGCGAGGCGTTGGGCACGAACAAGGTGTCCCAGATGAGATCCACGTAGAGGCGGAAGGGTTGCGGCGGGTTGCCCAGCGCCGCGACGGTGGCCAGACCGAACGGGCCAGGGATGTACTGTAAAATTATAATTGAGCCATAGATGGTTAAGACGGCATGGTTCCGTTGTGGGACAAGGAGAAGGAGTATTTTCATACCCACATGTCGGCATCTTTAGCTGAAGGCGAGTTACCAGAAAGGACAAGCTGCTCAGCGCGAGTATTGAGTTGGCGACCGCCAGAGTCCTGATCAACATGCCATATTGGGCTGGTATAAATTCCGCCTTCAGACAATGCTCCGAAGAACGATAAGAGGCAAAGCAGTAATACCAACATAGTCGGGGTAATAAATTGGCTGAAAGTGGTTGTAGGTTAGCAAAAGCGAGATTATGTGTGTTAGTTCTGCAGAGATGTTGGTTCTACAGAGATGTTGGTTCTGCAAAGATGTTGGTTTTGGAGAGATGTTGGTTCTGCAGAGATGTTGGTTCTGCAGAGGCAATACTTTTGTAATTACATAGAGGGGACGATGTGACGTAATCATGCGCCTTGTCGGGGAATCCAGGACGTAGGGGTGCTCGGTACGACCTGCATGCAAAGCCTAATCTAGATGTTCCGCCGAGTCGTCTTCCAAGGGCACGGAAACACAGAATTTGGAAGGACTAACCGACCCGAGAACGCTGAGGGGACGATCTACTTATGAAGGGACGCTCCGAGACTTGGCAATGAGGATTGATTCGCCTTCTCGTTAACTATCCTAGGCCATACGTATGCTCTTGCCTAACGAGGCAGCCACACCTTGTTGATCCATTCGGTAAGTAATTAATAACAGCCGGTTGAGAACAATGCTGCCAGTTTTCCGAGAAGTATTACCATGCATCGAGGGACAAAAGGGGAACTGAACACCGCGTTTAAGATTTGACTCTATGTCTCTCCGCGGCACGGGGTCTGGTTATATGATATCTCGAATCCTTCTTTAGGGCTAATATGGGGCTAGACAGCAGACTTCCACTCATGGAATCCGATACCTAGTCACATGTATTAAGAGGAACGAAAGCGCCGCTGGTTATCTTGCATGCTTGAACACTCGAGGCTGCCCATCTTCCGCCCCCATCGTCCGATATGGTATTCCTACCATATCTTTTCAGACATCGGGGAAGCCAGAAAGGGAAGGAGGAGGAGCTGTACAGCTACCAGGAATACAGCTCGCCGCTGAGTTGCATATCTCGAGAGATTGACCAAGGAGTTGAAGGAACGTACTGTTGGCCCTCTCCTAAATTATCGGGCGATAACGCCGTCCATCCGCAATATCCTCGCCTACATTAGTGCTTTATTGGTGATCTAATAACCTGATTTATATTTAGGGATATTACTCCTAACGGAAGGTCCGGCCCTAAATTACGATACTCTAATAAAGAAAATTGTTAAAAGAAACGATACGTATATAACGAATAAATATATAAGGGGCTAGATAGTTTTTAAAATCTATCGAGTTAAATTATAATACTATAGCAAGAGCGCGACCTCTTCAACGCCCGTTATAAAAATGCATCTCGAGCCTATTCCGAAGCCCTACTGGGCCTTTATTACCTGGCTTGTGTTATTATGGTCATTTAGCCTTGTATCAGCTTGGCCAGTCCACTTGGATAGTAAGGAGCTCATATATTATAATGTGTCTCTTCTTGAGGTACTCGCGTCCCCAGAGGTGGCCTCCGCCAACCATATATTCACAAGGCAACAAGAAACTCTTATACCGGCCATACACATGCCGGAGCTTCGGATCCTGCCCCTTGGAGCATCCATCACCAGAGGAGAGAAGTCCAGCACCATGAACGGGTAAGTTGCTCCATTTTCTAAAGTATCCTAAACAAATTCCCATTCGGTAGAGATCACAACTAATAAAGCGGCACGTAGTTACCGTAAACCGCTACGAGATCAACTTCGTTTTAATGGGTTGAATTTAAACATGGTGGGCAGCAAAGCTGACGGGTCTATGAAAGATAACGTATGAAGCATTTCCTTAAACTCGAGGGAGGCAGCTAACAAGCGATGGCAGAATCATGAAGGGACAGGAGGAGATCTCGTCGCCCAAGTTCATCAGCGATCCAAGAACTCGTACGCCTACAAGCCAAACGTGGTGCTCATTAACGCTGGTACCAACGATTGCAACCAACAGGGGAATACCATCGGCCAGATTGGCAGCAGGATGGAAGCCATGATCAATGACCTCTGGGGGCCCCCGACATGCAAGATACTGTAATCATCCTCTCCAGCGTGCTGCTAACCATCAATACAGTGTGCCAGCCTCAGCGGGCCGGGGTTAATGGGCAGTACGCTGCTCTGGTGGACAAACTCCAGAATGCGGGTCGACCGATCATCTGGAAAGACCTGAGCTGGATGAAGCTCGAAGACGGAATCGGCCCTGATGGCGTGCACCCTGACGACCACGGCTACGCCATGATGGCACGCATGTGGTACTTCGCTATTCACGAGGCTTGGTTCCAAGGACTGATCAAAGACCCTGTGCCTTGGGACGAGGGCAGCGGCGACGGCTAGGGGGGCGACACCTCGTATTGGCCGAGCCCCGGGTCTGGAACCAATGCAGGCAGCTTGACACAGAAGGGCTCGGGCCAAGGCGATGGCATTTACATGCATTCCTCTGTCGAGCAAGGCATCATCTGGGAGCAGGACAGCGGCTGGGATCGCGACCAGTGGATGTTTGCACGGCTGTGGTCATCGGCACAGGACGATCTGCTTGGATGGTTCAGGGAGACAGACGACAGCCCCATCACGTATGTAGTGTGGAAGAACACGTTCGGTAGCGGGCCGGTAGGTTAGTACTTCACCAAGCTCGGCGACATGCCTACGCCATTCTACTGCATCCCCGGGGCGTTCGCTGGGTGGACTTGAATAGTAAGTTTCCAGCACTGCGTTTCCGACACATGGCTGACTCTTAGAACTGTACAGGCGACGGCCGCGATGACTTCTGCTGCATTTACGGCAATAGAGATCTTTATTGTTCTATCAACAATGGAGACGGTACGAATGACAAGTGGCCGTCCTTCACGTCCCATAGCATGATCAAGCAAAACGAAGGTTGGCCGCAGGCCAATGTCCGCCTTGCAGATATCGATGGCGATGGACGTACGGACTATTGCGTCCTCAAGGACAACGGCAGCATAGATTGCTGGCGCAACGGCGGAACTAGTGAGTAAACTTTCTACTCCTTCAAGTTTCTTTATGTTATTCTTTTCGTATTTTGAAAGTATTATAACCTACTAACCTTGGTCAAATCTGACAGAGGACAAGCCGGAGTTCTGGTAACCTCTCGGGACACGGTTCACTAGGAAAGGCTTTGATGATCTCAGGTAATTACGAATGGCAATAAAAACTCACTAATCGGACAAGAGCTAATTAACCATATTATACTAGGGGTGTAAGATTCGAGAACGTTAACGGAGATGTTCGTATAATTCTCGAACTATAATCAAGTATTAATAATAATGCAGAGCTAATACGGGTGATTTTAAGGTCGGGACGACTGGCTCTGGGTCGCAGATGATGGTCGGATTACGACTTGGACTAACTCGCGAAGCTGTGCCCAGGGGCGTGATGGCGACGGTCTCAATATCGCCTGGCGCTAGGGACATAATAAAGACTAACCTAATGAAGGATGGACTCACGGCGGCATGGGAGGATTTGCGAGCAGTGAGTATCCCCAAATCATCCCTTGCCAAAAGCTAACTCGGCATTAGCTGGTCTGCGAAATCGCATTCATTTCGCCCGGATCATGGGCGGCTTCTCCCTACAAACCTCGATTGGTATGAGGCCCTTGCTTAACTACGTCTTTATGGAACATGAACGCCTCGATAACGGGTAGCATCGTTTCCGGATGCGGTTATGGTACAATACCGGGAGCGGCGCAACCAAACTTGAAGGTGAGTCGGAAGCCCTTCGATGGGAGGGTGTTATCCCCGTATCGCTTGCGTCTTGATTAACCAGCTATCGTTCTTCTTAGCCGACGGTAATAAGTACGGTAACATGCTCGGCCACCTAGATAGCGCGATGGATTATGTGTGGACACTATCTGGCGGTCGAATGACCCTTTATCCGAACCTAGGTAAAAAGAGTATCTCGGGAGACGAGTCCTTTTAGGGAGAGAGCAGTATTATATTCGAGCCGGGATCTGCGTATAACTTGGACCGGAAAACCCTCCACCTGGCTGACTGGGATGGCGACGGCCGTAACGACATCATCTTTGTGGATGGCAATTCGCTCAATACGGTGGCCCATGTCTGGCTCAACCGGTGAGTAATCATCGCCAGGCTGCTTGGTTCTTTCCTTTGTCAGTCTCGCGATGCCACAATTAATTACTGACACATCGGTTCAGTTAGCAGGGTAGTAGTTGGGATTGGGAGCATCTTGATAATCCGAACTCGGCTCTGCGATGTAACAACGGGGACGGGCCCGGAATTCACGACATCTCTATGCGCTTTACTGACTTGGATGGGAACGGGTACGACGACTATCTTTGTATGGACAAGGATGGACGAACCACAGCCTTTCTCCACGGCCCACAGGGGTGGGTAAACTATGGTCAAGTCAAGGTGACCGAGGGTGCCGACCGCGCCAACATACGATGGGAAGACGTCAACGGGGACGGCCGCGCCGACATGATCTGGATCGACAAGTTCGACGGCCATGGCACCGTGTAGTACAACAACGACGAGTTCCCCGGCGGCGCCGACCCGGGTTCGGGGTCTACGTTTCACTGGCTCCCGTAAGGCACACTCTTCGACGGGCACACAGCCGGCACCTGCGTTTACTACCCCGACCTGGATGGAGACGGAAGGGCCGACTACTATTCGATTCTCGGGACGTGGACCAACCAGGCCGAGACATGGTTTAATCGATGCGGAGGAGGCAGTCTCAGCGAGGATGTCCAGGGCGACGATGGCCCCATTAGCGACCCTGTCCTGCCCAAAGTCGCGTCCAACTTTCGTAAGTCATCCGCTACTACTGCTTTTGCATCTATAATGAGTATCTTTATCCTGACCAAAATGGACCAGACTGGTTCGATTGGGGTCGTCCCAATTTCGTCAGCCTCGGCGACTCGTACGCGGCGGGCATTGGAGCCAAAGCCGGGACAGATGAAACAGACATCATTAACGAGTACGACTCAACGGGCAAGTATTACAAGTTTAGAGGAGCATACGCCCAGTATCTAGCAAGAGGCGACAAAGTGGGCTCAACGCTGCATCACGTTGCCTGCACGGGGGCCATCGTCGACCAGTTCTACAACGCCAACTCCGAGACCGAGCAACTACTACAGTAGAAAACCGAGACGGTCGCACTCAAGGTGTGGTCTGTTGGCTGGGGCACCTTCTCTTTTACAGGCAACGATGTCGGGTTCTCCGACATTGCGATATGGTGCCTCTACTCGAACGGGCAGGATCAGTGCGACAAGAGGATCGCCAAGGCCGAAGCGATCATGGATGATCCCGCCTTTGCGCAAAGGCTGAAGAACACCTTATGGAGGGCCGGCCGCATGATCGACGAGAAAGGCGCAGCGAATTGTGTCCCCAACGAAAGCACGGAGAGTTGCCAAACGAAAGTCTGGCATGACATGGAGCTGTTTGTGACAGGGGTAAGAAGCCCCTTAAGCCCGCTAATATTTCTGAAAAGCGCTGACAGGGATAACCACAGTACGAGAAATTCTTCAATACCGAGACAGACAGGTGCAGAATCCGAGGCATACCTGCAATTGGTGATGCGATCAATTTCGATTTGAATGGTAAAAAGGGCAAGGCGCATCGTGCGCGCCTGAATGCCTTGGTCGAAAGGCTCAACGGCATCATTAAAGACTCGGTCGCATGGGTCCAAGAGCAGAGCAGCTATCCGAGAGATAGGGACAACCCCGACGTCCCTGACACGCAGAAGAGGTCCCAGTCCTACACAGTAAGTCGGGCCGAAGTTTGGAGCTTTCCGATAACCAAACCCCTCCCAGTAAACTCCAGCTAACTCACTCTTCTTCCACAGTACATCGACTCCGACGCCCTGTTCGAGGGCAACCGTCACTGCGAGCCGGGCGACCCGCTGGGGCGCTGGTCGCAGGGCTGGTTCCTGGAGATTTGCGGCCCGGACCGCCCGCGGGCCGAGCCCGGGAAAGACGACGATGGCGACGACGACGACGACCCCGAACACGAGGGGGGCTACTGCACGCCGGGCGGCGATCTGGGCTTCGACCCGGCCGACTTGGACGAGACCCACGAGCTCGTAGCGTTTTACGAGACCTGCAACCCCGGCATGGGAAGCTACCGAGGCGCGCTGTGCTAATTCATGCACCAAGACCCCTATACCACGACGGTAGTTCCGCGAGCCTTTATGAAGGGACTGTATCCCAAGTCCGCGGGGCACTTGGCCCAGGCCAATACCATCTGGGCCAAGATCCAGGAGTATGCCGGGCCCCGGCCTTAATGATGCGATTGGTGCCCTCGGTCTTTTGGCTGTCTAAGCTGGGTATTATAGGCCTCCATGCTTACATTTAACCCATCGGTTTTATTTCTTACTATAAGCTTTCCCCTTATATTTTTCTTTTCTTTTCGTCGTTCCAGGCCGAGTTATTTTTAACTTGGAATCGAATCGTACTTAAAGCGAGTTTTATTTACTTTCACTAGCTATATTATCTCATTATTATAAATATATATGTCACAATTCCAGTGCGACCGTTGGTTCGAGAGCAAAATGTACTGTATTGAACTAAGGATAAGCAATTCTCAGGCGAGACATATTCGCGTACTAACGTTGGAGACCCACCTTCGGCGCCCCCCTGCTTCGGAGCCCCTCTCAGCCAGTTCGTTCAAATCAACCCCTTCAATTTAACATCGCCTATCTAGCTCGTCCGTACTGCAATAACTATACAAGAGCCAGCCTTATTAATTTCACTATCGCTCTCTTTATCAGAAGCAATTTCAATTTCTCCAATGGCCATTTGCGTACGCTGTATATCTTCGATTGTAGCGAACCTCGAATTCGGGCTCAAATCCACCTACCTCCATTTCCTCGGCTTTACAGCCTCCAGTTGAGCCTGGAGTGCTTTAACCTGCCTCTTTAGAACGGCTACTTGTACGTCCTTCTTATCGAATACTTTCCGGACCTTCCGGAATAGTTGCCGTTATATAACTATATTCTTTTCTAATAGGTTAGTAAGCCGGACTTATTCCTTAAATTCAACCGATTTCCTTAAGGTCGATTAAATAATATCCGAACCACGAATTGTATTCCGGGGCGTAAAGAAGGCCCTACTGGACCCTTCAGGCTCCGTAAGAGCCGGATCAGATATCGTATGGAGGGTATTTCCGACTAGAAGCGGGCTATTACAACCCGACCTAACCATGCGGCCAAAAGACCCCACTCGTCGGAGCGGGCTTATAATGCCCCGACCAGGCTACGACACCACAGCCTGCGACCGCACCGCCAGCTACACCAACATGAACTCACCTATGCTCCAGAGACGAGGCGTACCCAAGAATAGGGCACTACAGGCGGCGACGGGAAGATAACCATGGCGACGGTGGTCACGTGACGAGGAGCGACAGGAGCGCAGCGCTCCCCGTGAGCCAGGAGCTACGGGATCACGACGCTCCAAGTGAGCCCACTGGAATGGATCACCAACCAACACGGTGATCCAACGGATCAGTGAAGGAGGGATTGGCTATATAACGATAGACGCTTCCCTATATATTTCCTATAGACACTCTCTACTTCAGTGATCAATTTAAGCATCAATCTTACCCATTGGTGAGGCAAACCGCCTTGACGACCCTTGTGAATACTTGATTGCATCATTGAGCCTACGATTCGACCCACGGTTATTGCCCACTGCATTGCAGAGCCGAGTTCTGCAATACGTCCAGATACGCACTCACTCGCTAGTATAAACCCAGTACGTCTACTTGGTTTCCCCGGAAACTTGGTTCGTTACACGAGCTTAATAGTAGTTTTGCTATACTTACCGGCTAATGTCAGACGTGTGGATGCTTGTATTGGTTGAAGTTGTACGTCTCTAGTCTGGCCTGGTTGTTCCAGTACTAATCTGCACCTGTGGGGCTAGATCGGCTAATTATCGGCAAGTCAGGACAATGTACCAGTACTTCCATCTGACAGCTAAAGGCCGGCTGCCCTCTAGCTACTTCGGATATTCTGGCTTAAAATTATTTCCGAACGGGCCTTTTAATAATATTAAAGGAAGTATCGCTTATCGATTACCGTTAAATTCGAGAACTGGTTTATATTTTCGAGTACCTTTTAGTACGCCGTCTTTAAAGGGTTATAAGACGTAGGATATATAAAAGGGTAAAAGAAAAAGACGAATACGATAAAAGAAGTATAGATATATAAAATCGGTCGTTATATAGCTTCCGTAGCCGTTTACAACGAGTAGACGGTATTCTAAAGGGTCTTCTAAGGCGGTATTTAGGCTAAAGATTTTTTCGAGCTATTCGACGGCCGTTTTATCCGTTATTTATCTATTTTCCGTCGCGGTAAATTATTAATCTTTAAAAGGGCTTAAATTAAAAGGGAACTATTATTATTAAACGGTTTTACCTTTAAAAATAATTAACGGAGGGATCGTATGCTTTAAAGCTAATATATATTCGATAAAGAAAGTCTAAGCTTTTAAAGTAAGCTATTTTTTTCGAATAGACCGGTTTTTAAAACTTTCGAGTATTAGACCGTTCGATTCGATATCTTCGAAAACCCCTACTTTATTTATATTATAACGATTAATTAACTTAATTTCCCGGATATTAAGTTATTCGAGCCGTTAAAAGCAGGACTGAATTATTTTAACGAAAGCGCTATTAATACGTCTTAAATTAATAGCTCGAACCTTTAAAACCTTTATAATAAAATTCCTTCGTATAAAGGCTTAGAATTATTTCTTCTCGAATAAATTAAAGTCTCTTTAAGCTCGAAGGATATACTCGACGAATTCTCGTACTTAAGCGTGCGTTAAAAGAAGCCTTAAAGCCTATTAAGCGATAATCTATAATTTTTAAATAGGCTTTAGTACATACGTACAAGTAGGTTCAATAGGTACTAAATTGCTGTTATTCTTGTTCATATCTATCTCCAATGCTAGCTGCGAGGGGCATCGTATGCCCCTCTTGTTGAAACAGAAAAGGGGTTCGTGCGCGCAGGCACGTGGCACCCCTTTTGGAGTAATATGGAAAACCTCAGTTCCTGCTGTTCCAACATAAAGAATTCTAGGAGGGAAAAACAGGGCAAGTTCATTAGAAGAAGGTTTTTATAAGCATCCATCTTCCGCTCCATGGAGCTACATTCGGAGCTTCTACTGCGTGTAGGACTACCCCTGACTCCATTTTCCGCCCAAGTCTGAAAGCAGTGCTTTGTTCGTATCCATATCTGCCCAAGTGGTTAATGGCTCCTGGTATACTGTGGCAGTTCACTTTCAGGAGCTCCGTTGTCGCAATGGATAAACCGGAGGGACCTGAGCAGGAGTGAGCAATGCCAAGGCTATCCAAGCCGAATCTGAGCCGACCTGAGCGAAGCCTGAGCAAAAGCGGCGAGGATTCATGTAATCACTAGCGTCCAGATTGACGTGGGATAACAGAAGCAAGGGTCTCGCCGAGCCGGCCCAGGACTTCCTGGTTGAACAAACTCCGCAACCCTTCGTTTGAGGATTGGAGATTTGTTCTATCTCTCAGGAGCTGTTGATTTCTGGAGTCTGACTGTTCGATATGACCGGCTTGTCGCTTGATTGTATCCTCTAACTGTTGAATCTGAAGAGCTTGACGCTGGTTCCTCTTGCCTAGCTCCCCGAGCTTACCGGCCAGCTGGTTGATTTCATCATCTTTGACCTGGACTTGTAAACGAAGTTTGGTGTTCTGTTCATCTTGGTCATCAAGATCTGCAGTTTTCTGCTCGATTGAACAGTTTTCTCCCCCAACTGCATATCGAGTTGGCCAATTAGATCCTTGTATCGTGAACATTGCTCCTTCACTAAGGCCTTCGACCTCTTCTCTACCAAAGCCTCCAGGTTACTATCAGACGAACCGGTGTTGTCCTTCTTGAGCTCCCGGATCTCTTCTCGCAGCTGCTGGATAGTTCTGGCTTGATTTGCGCTTATGGCTTGCTGGAGGTGAGGGGGCAGCTGAGTTTTCTGAAGTTCGTTCGGCAAGCTCTGCTGACCGGCAACCTCCTGTTGGCTTGGCTGGATCTGCTTGAATGCTTCTATCTTCCCATCAACATCTGTACTGGGCCGATTCCGCTTCTGGGGAACCGTGGTGTATCGTCCACGGAACGCAGTTGGCAAACCAGCGGCCGAAGAGGTGTTGACCACGATTCTCCATTGTCTTTGCTGTCGAATGGTAGCCAGGACGATGGTATGGGAGCTTGGTCGAGGGGATGGTGGGAAGGCTGGGTTTGATAACCTTTGATGACTTCAATGTACAAAGAGAAGAAAAGTAACCAGATTCTTTGGATGTTTCCTTATAATTCCGATAAAATACCTCAAGGAAGCTGATCGGAGTTTTGAGTGTTGTGAACAGAACAGAATTCACTCGTAAGCAAATTACTAAGCAAAAAGAGCCAGCCTTTACCTAGATTGAATTTGTTTACTAGGAAATTGAATACAAGATCAGATAAGGAGCCGAAGGCCTGAAATGCTGCCCCCCCTCTCTAGATCAGTAATGTATAAACAGGATAATTGAAATCCCCCTTATCTAGGTCGATATCTATAGGATCACTTCACATTGGTTACACAATATGATTATTATAACCAGAAGAAATAGACACCATTTTCCTGCGACTAAAGGTAGATACAGATGAACCTTTCTGTCTTAAGCTACCAATAGAAGGACTTGATTAAATACATACTTATCTATACGGGCGATCCTCTCCTGCTTGCTACATTATTTGTTAGTGTATCTGATGCTGACTCTTCGTCCCAGGCCACTTTGTAGACATAGCCAAACCCCACGCTTTTAATATGGTGACTGGGCTAGGTGGCATGATTAACAATAGCAACTGTATCTTCGAGTCACCAGAGGAGGCCCAGGTCAAGGGTGACTCACCAAAGTAACGGAGTAACATAACATTTTGTTTATCCTTGATATGATGCTATTGTGGAAGAGAGGTGAACAGCGGACGTGGTAAGTCAAGCCCAAAGTTGAGTGAGCGTGGTTGAGTCTGAGATCAAGCTAAAAGGTCAAGCCAGATAACCTCTTATGATACAACGTACAGCAGTGAGGGATCAAGAGGGAAGTAAATAATTAAAACAATTCAGGTTTTGCCACTTTAGGCCCTACTTCTTGTGCTCGAGGCATGAAAACCAGCTGCCTCTGACAGGTCTCTCAAGCTCTATTGAGTCAATAGGGAGGGACCTTGCAGTAAGTAAGCCAGTTTTGTTACATTCAATACATAAGCCCTTGCTGTATTCAATACCAAAATAAAAATTGAAAACAACCACCTGGGCACCTTGGATTTATGGATTGAAAACAAAAAAAACGGTTACCAGACCTAACCCAAGTCACTTGCCATTCCTTTGGTCAAATACCACATGTCATCGTGATCGCCAACTTTCGATGACAATGCCGAAACACAAGTCTCGACGCTCTGTTAAAGGCATCTCGGCCGCTGGTATGCCTGCTGCATCCAGTGGATCAGAGCCCGTCATACCCCAGAAGCGAAAACGCCCCGATGACAATTCCGACGCGGATGAGCATTTTCCACACGACCTTGACAAATGCAGAAAGGACGTCATCGCATCGCTCGAAAGCAACGAATTCGACAATCGAGTGAGCAAGCTAGGCAGCAAACGCCTTCGACAGTCATGGAAGGGAATAAAGACTGGAATAAGCGAGCTTGACGATCTTGCAAATGAATCATTCATCCAGATCCAAGATTGCCAAGAGGAGATTGCTATTCAGAAGACCCTTCCGAGTGAGCTTCGAAAATCTCAGCTGCCTCATCACCTCGAGCAGACTGCCAATGCGGATAATGTCACGATCATCCAGCAGTTGCAAGAGGAGAATGCAAAGCTCAAATCCGACCAGACTTCCATTGGCCAAAAGAAGAACAAGCGTGTCAGAGATCTGGAGGAGCAGTTATTGGCGAAGGACGCTCTGCACCAAAATAAAGTTGCAGAACTGGGCGAGCGACACGAGCAAAACACCAAGACCATCCATCAGCTGCGAGGGGAGATTACAAAAATTAAGTCCGACCCGCCTACCATTGATCGACAGAGAGAGAAGCGTATCAGCGATCTGGAAGAGCAGTTGGTGGCGAAGAGCACTCAGCTGGAAGGCAAGGTTGCAGAACTTGATGAGCAACATGACCAAAACACGGAGTACCAGCCCCAAATCGAGGTTCAGGAAGAAGAGATCGCTGAGCAAGCTAACGAAAACCAGCGCCAGGCTCTTCTGATTCAGCATTCAGAGAGCACAATCAAGCGGCAAGCGGAAGAGCTTGAGCAGGCAAATGCCACGATTCAACAGTTCGTCCATGACAACGCAATTGTCCAAACTTTGAGGGGAGCGCTGGGGGCATTGCTCAACCGCCAGTAGAGCGCAATTGTGAGATGATCGAGATCTATGAGATCCAAAATCATCATGGATCATGTGATAACATGTAGGACTTGGGGCTCTTGGGAGTCATATTCTTAGAGTTGAATTCCAGGTTGGCTGGGGTACACCTGCACCGCTCAGCAACCAGGAAGAGCAGCAAAGCAAACATGGCGTGTAATAATAGGGATCGGTTTATAGATGATGAATATGAACAAGAGCAATCACTTGCACCCAGAGCCCATTTGGGGCACGTAGAGCGTAATTGTCGACGTGTTCAAGTTTATATTTATGGAGGGTTATGCCTGGCTTGTTTTTTTCATCTCCCTTATTTCCTATGCTCGAACTTCGTGACACTGAAGCCAGCAAACTCATCCTGAACCGGGCAAAAAGAAAAAAGAATAATAATAAAAAGGAGTGATGCCTCTAGAAAGCAGAATCACTGGAGATATTTGGGGCGGTGCGTTGTGTGGTTAATACGTTGCCCAATGCCGAGACTAAATTCAGATTCGAACTCAGGTCGTCTGTCTGATATCAATGATCCAAATACCCCGTTGCTTTGACCTCAATATAATGCCTAGGTCCGCCATCCGACACAAATGATATCACGGGAATTTCTCTGTTATTTGGACTTATGACTACCTGCACGTGTACAGGTAGGTAGGTACCTACGTACCTAATAAACTGAGGTGCTTGTGCACAGGTACCAAGTACAACCCTTGCCTCGTACTTTGTCACTAGATGGGCTTCCATAACTGCGGCAATGATCGAACCAAATGTTCGTCACTCCGTTGCTTTAGTATGGCACCCTTGAACTGGGCCTCCTTTGGTCCCTTGAAGATGAAGCCGCTGTTATCAATCATGCCACCTAGCCTAGTCACGTTCTCGATGGAAGCATCTCGCGAATACCTCCCATATAAGAGGTTATCTCCCAGATATCTTTCTGAGGCGTTGTCAACTGCTTTGTGAGTTTTACGATCCACTCTCGACCTTCTCAACACGATAATCAGCATATCAATTGTTCGGCCACGCAAAGACGTAACACGGATTATATAGTGGGCTGAAAAAACGTGTATAGACAAGTTTCTCGCTTGCTAAAAATCCCATCGCTAACGTAGAAACTGGTAACACCATATAAACCCATAACCTCAAGCAAGCCCCTATCCTACTTTACTATATGCCTTTTCCTTAGGATTGCTTATTATAGTGGCTGTGAGCTAGCGAATTACTTAAATAAATATGGAGTGGCAATCTCATGTGACTAGATAAGGAAGGGAAGGGTGCTCGCTATAGAATACCAAGTGGCTGTAAGACGCGGCCCGCCCTTATGCATACTATACAAAAGACGATAAGAGCGGTTGCATACCCCACATCACGCGGTCGTATTCTGCAGCCAATAGTAGCCCGAGAGGGTAAATGCCGATCGTTGTATTACCCCAGCCATATGCATAGTTCGTGAGGAGAAATCCACCAGGGGGAATCTGGGGTAGTTAAGCCGGGGTAAGAGCATAGAAATATGTCCGATCCTAACACTGATGAGTTCTTGCGCCTTGAACTCATGTTTACTTTGGCATCATCCAAGACATTGGACTGGAAGCAAATTGCCAGGCTACATACAATGCTGTTTGACAAATTATTTGATTACCTGGGCAGTGGCTCGGCCATATCTCCGCCGAGAGTCGGCCATGACCTAGCTCATTACGCTGCTGCCGCCATTCTGCTGGCATTGCTTGGCCTTTTTGTGGACTATGGGCATATGCTATGGCTACGATCAAAGTTGGTGAGTTGCACAACCCCGGAACGGCTGTCTTGCACGCGCTGACCTGGGGAAGCCCCCGGGGCCACGGCCATGGCCCATCGTGGGCAACACCTTCATGCTGCCCGACACCAAGCCATGGTTCTGGTTTGAAGAGCTCTCGAAGAAGCACAACGCGCCACTGATTACGATATGGATCGGAAGGTAAGTGCCGAAGAAGCGGACACTCTCCCGCCCCCCCCCCGATCCTGGACCGACGACAGGGACTGGCTGACCTTTTGACGCATGATATCACTAGAAACCCCACCATTTGGGTGTGCGACGCCTGGGCCGCCTCGGACCTATTCGAGAAGAAGGCGGGCATCTACTCATCGCGCCCGCGCATGGTCGTCTTCGCCGAGCTGGGCGCGGGCCAGAGCAACTTCCTGAACATGTACACGACGACCCCCGCGCAGCGCGAGCGGTGGCGCGCGCATCGCAAGCTGATGCACCACGGCGTGGGCGTGCAGGCGGTGCGGCGGTACCGCGCCTTACAGAACGACGAGAGCCGGCTGGTAGCGCGCGCGCTGCTCGCGGACCCGGCGGGTTACGTCGCGCACTTCGAGCGCTACGCCACGAGCGTCGTGTCCATCATCGCCTTCGGCCGCCGCGTCGAGACCAGCGCCGACCCCATCATCACCGAGGTCATCGCCGCCATGCACGTCGCCGCCGACCTCAACGTGCCCGGCAAGTCCTTCCCCATGCTCATGGAGACCTTCCCGGTGCTCGCGCGCTTCCCCAACCCCGTCGCGCCCTGGAAGCACGGCCTGGGCCGGAAGCGCGGGCGGCACTTCTTCTACGCGCTCGCCGCCGAGGCGCGCGAGCAGGAGGGGCACGAGGACTCGTTCGTGAAGCACATCTTTGCCGAAAGCGAGAAGCAGAGCCTGGGCATCGAGGAGATTTCGTCGCTCACTGGCAACCTGTTCGGCGCCGGCTCGGACACGAGCAGCAGCACGCTCATCACCTTCATCCTCGCGTGCTGCGCCTTCCCCGACACGCTGGCCCCGGCGTGGGAGGAGCTGGACCGCGTCGTCGGAGCGTACCGGAGCCCGACGTGGGAGGACGAGGAGAACCTGCCGTACGTGAAGGCCTTTGTGAAAGAGGTCTTCCGCTGGCGCTCGGTGGCCATCATCGGGGGCCAGCCCCACGCGCCGACCGAAGACGACTACTACAAGGGTGGCTGATCCCCAAGGGCGCCTGGATCCAGGGCAACGTGTGGGCCATCCACCACAACGAGCGGGAGTTCCCCGAGCCTGACCGCTTCAACCCCAAGCGGTTCCTGGCCGACAGCCCCGACAGCCGCCCCTTTCCCGGCCAGCGAGGGTACATGACGTTCGGATGGGGCCGCAGAGCCTGCTCGGGACAAGTCCTGGCCGAGCAGGGGACCTGGATCACCATTGCGCGCATCCTCTGGGGCTTCAGGGTCCAGAAGGCGCGGCGCCCGGACGGGAGTGTGGTTGAGGTGGATATCAACGACTACACGTAAGTTGGATGGACGATCGAAATAACAACTCTCGCCGTGGCAGCTGACTACATACTGACAAACAATCTTATTCAAAACGTAGAAACGGGCTGAACTGGCGCCCACAGCCGTTTGAATGCAGCATCACGCCCCGCTCAGCAGAGATCGCCGAGACGATCCAACGTGAGGGCAGACAAGCCCTAGTGGACCTGGAGCAGTATAGGGGCGAAACGAAGTACCGCATGTCGACATTCTACAAGTGAAAAGACTGGAAACAAGGCCCTCGTAATACGGGCCAAGAATCTGTGTTGGGAATATGAGCACACGATACGAGATTCGGACCTGGAAGTTGAGCATGTTGGGCCTGTATCTCAAGAGCTCACCCCTCACGCGTATCGAATCTGATTTTACCAAAGGAAATTTCCAATAGGGATAATTCATACAACAGTTTACGTAAGTTTCATGAAGCCAAGCTGACCATTGTAATATCTTCCACGTGATAGGGGAACGGACACTGGTATATCCCGCGAATTCTCACCTCAGCCCCATTGTTCAATTTTGATATAGAAGGAACTAGTGAGCCTACCATGGCCTGACCTGAATCAGTTGACTGCTACTGATGTAGCTGGCCTGACTCTTCACCACCCGAGATGCTGCTAGAGAGCAATAGTTCGTGGCGTCTACTTAGCCCCTGACTTGGTATCTTCGTAGCCGGCCGCACTTCTGCCCGCCCAAGTGTCTATAAATATCATGCCCGGCAGAAAGTTCGGGTCCAATGTCTAGAATCAATACGACTTTGTTTTCTGTCCACCGAACTGGGGAAATCGTATAGAACCTGGGCAGATCCTGAGTCGTGTGTATAGAGAGAGGGCATCTGCAAACCAACGGCACGGAGAACATCTATCATCGGTACCTAAGAGGAGGTGCGATTCTGGGTTTATTGTCCAGGTTGTGCCGTTGACTAGCTTTCAGTATATAAGTATGTCTGTTGCTGAGGCAGAATTAATAATCGTCTTAGCCGATAGAAGCGTTGCTACTACTAGTTTGGGCCCCGGTCTATGGGAATTGGTGACCTTAGCTTTGTTCCTGGACGAAGCTTTCGGGGATCCCTACTAGACAGCCGGTGGAGCCGAAGATAACTGACAGTCTAAAGTTAGTAAGATGTAGCTAAGCGTTATCCGGGTGGGCCGAGCGAGGTATACGAGGTTTTCACTATCAAATAGCATCGTGAAGTGGCACATGATGTCAGTGACGAGAAACCAAACAGCCACGAGAGCCTTCTCTCGGCTATGGGAACCGAGTTTACGGGCCTTCTCCCCCATGCGAAGTGGCTGTGGTAGTCGTGATGGCCGATTGATGTCGGTTGCCACAGTATGCAAGTAGGGAATGTTAACCAAATCATAACATCGTCATGTTATGCATGACCAAGCGGAGTCTGCGAAGCGGGAGAAGAAACGACAGAAGCGAGTTCACCAGGAAAATATTCAAAGAAAACCAATGCCAGGTACGGAGTACCACGCAGCAGTAGTAGCTTGACCGGGCTACTGGCCGGTCCATGGAGTCTCGCATCGCAGCGCAGTCAGCAAAGCCCTCAGGCACCAGGGGTTGTTTATCTTTTAGCGAGGAGATGTACGCCGTCAGCCAATCAAGAAGCTTGACCCGAGGCAGATTGCACTCACACACACACACACACACACACTTGACACACATCTCTCCTGTGTTGTGCATGCATGGTCGGTAGATCCGCTGTATGAGATGCATCGAAATTCAGAAATCTCCCATGTGGCGCTGAAAGGGTCCTGAGGGGACTGAACGCACCCGCAATGTCGTGACAATTGCGGATCAAGAGCTACCAGAATGAATGCATTCACCTCTAGCTGTAAGCAAAGGCACATAGGGATCTTCATGGTCCCCATGAGGACCCCCAGGCGGTATCGAACGTCTGTAACCACACTGCACTCCACCTTCTCCTTCTTACGGGTTGCAACGGCAGCAGTCGTGGGCAATCTGACTACACAACCTGCCAAATCGAGGGCCCTCCTTCCGGCACGACGGCACAGCAACGTCGCAATCGACACAGGATGTTGTGGGTTAGGGATTTGGCAAATTGGGTATGTGTGTGTCGTGCGAGTTAAGCGATTAGTCCAACTGGTGGCCTTGCCTCTCACACCACGGAGGGATCTATGTACTGTAAATGTATTTTAAATAGAAGGTGGATCTGGGGTTGGATACGAGGCCAGGTGCGGTAGGGCCAACCAGCTTGACTGCTTCTGCGGTTCTTATCAACCGACTTTTTTTTTTTTCTTTCTTTTTTTTTTTTTCAATGGCGAAAGTGGTAAACAACCCGAGATCGACAAAAGCACCGTCTTTAAGGCGACTGGCCGGGGGTTCGCAAACGGCAGGACGGACCAACGGGCTTTGATGGGCATCGTGTTTACTGTCGGCCATGTGCCCGAATCTGCCCTTGAACACCGTTGGCTTAGCATGCACCGAAAAGGGTAGGAACCGGGGGGATTAGATAAACGGGTCTGGCTTGTCTTCACCAATTGTGGACGTGACAGAAATGAGCAGAGATCCACTCCCGTACAGCGACAGCGATGACCCCTGAAGCCCCCATACGGTTTTACGGTCTTGGCCTGTCAGTCAGACCGTGTTGCTGGCCGGCGTTACTGCTTGTGTCAACACTGCTGAATGAAAAAGGGCCGTGTTCCTCGGGTCGACCTCCTCGTGATCTTCTCTCTTACTCCAGCAGCAGTATCTTATTTCCGTTCTCGGTCGACTTAATACGAGTGTCGTTAGTTTTATATACTAAGTATCTAATACTTTGGTTTTCTCCATTCTCTCGACCCTCATCTTTTACGGTCCAACCACCAACAATCGCTTAATCCACCAACACGCCCGTTTGCTTCCATATATACCCAAGTTGGCCAGCCGTATCACACTCGCTTTTCCCACTCACAACCAATTTATTATACTCCTTACTTAATTTACCTACTACTACTTTAATAATGCCTTCCACCACATCTGTCCTGCGCGCCGCCGTCATGGCCGGTGTCGCCAGCGCCGCGAGCCTGCCCCTGGCCGCCCGCCAGCAGACCACCACCACCTGCGCCGAGACGCACATCTTCCTCGGCAAGGGCAACAACGAGCCCTACCCGGGCCGCCAGGGCAAGCTGGTGACGGCCATCTGCAACGGCCTGTCCTCGTGCGACTACGAGGACATCCAGATGCAGAACATGCTCGAGGACGAGTACTGCGGCGCCGTCCAGGAAGGGTCGACCAACGGCGTCAACCAGATCGTCGCCTACAACAAGCGCTGCCCCACCTCCAAGCTCGTCGTCAGCGGCTACTCCCAGGGCGCCCAGGTCGTCGGCGACATCTTCGGCGGCGGCGGCGGCACCTTCTTCAACGGCTGCGTCGAGCAGCCCACCCCCAACCTGGACATCAACAGCCCCGCCGGCAAGCAGATCGCCGCCATCCTGACCTTCGGCGACGTCCGCCACACGGCCTTCCAGCCCTACAACTACCTGGACGGTGCCGACAAGTGGGGCCTGTACCCGCGCGACAGCCAGCAGCTGGCCAACGCCGCCAACTACGCCTCGGTCTGGCGCGACTACTGCGCCGGCGACGAGCCCATCTGCGCCGGCGGCAACAACGTCGAGGACCACCTGAACTACTTCGACCTCTACACCAACGAGGCGGCCGAGTACGTGCAGGCCAAGATCCGGGACCACGAGGGCAGCAGCCCTAGCAGTAAGCCCAGCACCACCTCGACCTCGGCGCCCGCCACCTCCACCGTCCAGTCGGTCGTCACGACCGTGACGAGCGGTGCCGTGACCAAGATCGTCACCCCCACCTCGTCGGCCGAGAATGCCGTCACTTCCAGCGCCAGCGCCGCCAGCTCCAAGGGCACCGCTTACCCGGCCTCGTCGTACGTTGTCAACCCGACGACCGTGACCAAGCCCGCCGACTACCACACCAACTCGCACTACCACACCGCGCCCCTGCCCGAGGCCACCGCGCCCACCACCGACGCCGCGGCCCTGTCCTCCATCCCCGCCAACACGGCCACCGCCACCATTCCTGCTGTTGCTTCGGCTTCTGGGCCTGCAGTCTCCACCAACCCCACCCATGTTCCCGTGGGCGGTGCCAACGCCGCTGGCGCCAAGCTCGGCCTGGCCATTGCTGCTCTCGCTGTCGTGTTATTCTAGGCGATAGGGGGACAGAGATGGAGAGCGTTATGATTAAACGATGGGCTCGGTTCTGTTTTATGTGTATATAATTCCATCGCCTGTGTGTGACTAGAATCCCTAGTGTACCAGACGCAAACACCAGATTTTCTGAAACACTTCATTCACGCACCAGCACCTAGTTGGTGAGTGAGATAAATCAATGCACACATCTGAGCCTAACAGTATGCCTTTCCTGAAAGCGACTAGCCTGAATCACGCCGACCGCATCGAAAGAACGCGGAGATGGATGCTTGTGGTGAGCTGAATTGGCTGTTAGCAAGCGAGATTGACGTGCCTCTGCTATGGTAACATGCAACATAGTAGAAGCGCTAATTATCAGTGGTTTGAGTTGTAAGCAGTTAGCCAAGCAGTCAGGTGGTGATCAGCTCGTCCCCAATCTCGCCTGTTGCAGATTATAACGGCTATGGCTAGGTCGACTCTGCATTCTGAAATGGTTCGGCCAGGCGTGCCAGGGTCTAGGGACCAGGATCTGTTCGATTAATGCCCAATTGGAAGGCCAGAGGCCAGGCTCCAGCTGGCCCCCCTGTCTCTGCAATTGGAATATGGGGCTGATGTAACCTCCAGCTGAGCACGTACGCACTTGGCACGTGCAATCCATCCACAGCCGAAGAGAAGTCCTCTCAGTCGCATTTCCTCTTGTCGACCAACATGAGAACAAGGCGCCAGGGCACAGACAGTAGAGGTTACGGGTTGCGCGAAACCTCCAGAGAACCCTGAATTCGGCAGCAACCGGTTTCGGCCCCAGTGCCTCGTGCCCGGAATAGATGCGCGAGTCAGTCTCCCGAAGAACATTCTACAGTCCGTTTCCGTCATTGAGATATGGTTCCAATGGGTCAGGCTTCGAGCCCGAGAATACAGTACACACGCCCTTCTGAAAGTTTGTTAATTGACGGATACCGTTTCGGACTTTAGATGAAGTATGGGCAGGCCATTTTCCTAGAGGAAGTATATCGACGTCCCGTTCGAAATATAGAAATATTAGGGAAATACCACGTTAAAAATATGCCATAACTGGGTAACTTTTATACGTTTCTACACGATAGAGGTATTACAGACGCATGAAATACCTGTACAAGGGCTCTCACACAAGGATGCGAAATAGACAAACTTTCAGGGATCCTCCTTTACTGTATGGTAGGTAGGTTAGGAAGCGGGGCGGGTCATAATGGCTCGTATTATTCTTTTTAGGGGTTCAGACAGGGGCCAAGATAAGAAAGAGCACTGGAGCCTCCATTGATGGATTCGTGATTGATTTTCCAGAACCAGGACTGGCTCAGGTAAGTCCTCTTAAAGTATTGAAGAAGTCTTCCGAAAAGTCCATCGAGAACAAGTCCCCAAACATGTCCCCGAAAATACCCAAATCTCCTGGGCAGGGAAGAGCCTCGAGTTGTGAGTCCCCTCCCGCTGTATAAGCGGAGGAAGGCGTTGAGTCCGAGCCCGGTTCCAGCGGTCGCGTCGAGCTCGCCGCCGACAGAAGTGCAGGATCCACTGCTGCTGCTGCTGCTGAAGCGTTCAGTTGTGCTGAGCTGTCTTGGTCTCGCTTCTTCGGCTCCGTCTGCTGCATCTCCCTCATGTACCGGGCCTTGGCCATCATCCTCCGGATGGGCCGCCAGAGCGTGCCTCTCTGCGCACGCTCGTTGAGCTTCCAGATGTCGTAGGCCTTCTGCACGCACTCCCACGCACGATCGCAGTCGGCAGAAGGCGGGCGCGCACACAGTTCCGAAAGCACCAGGGCGACGGCGGACCATTGGATGTACGTGTGAGAATGCCAATGCCACGGAGACAGAAGCGGGTCCAAGAGCAGGCGGCCCGACAGCTCCAAGATTTCGATGGATGTGCGGAAGAGCTGGTCTCGGACCCTGGCGTCATACGACCCAGAAGTCTGTAGCTGACTACTGCTGTCCCCCTTTGTGGTGCGAGGGGCATGCATCATCAACCAGAGACGCTTGAGGATCAGATGTGGCGTCAAGGAAACGATCAGTTGGGAGGGAATAGAGAGATCGCACTGGCGCAGGTATTTGTCCTGAAGTCTCTCCTCGAGCTCCCTCAACATTGTCTCACGTTGCTCGAGCAACAGCACATCCTCTGCTGCATTCCCTTGGCATCGGATGCGGCGTCAGGTTTTCGAAACATCTTCCATACAGCCGCCATCACTTCGATTCGGATCAGGCAAAAGGTCATTTCCGTAACCCCGTTCCGCTCAGGAGGAAACTCCGGCGTATTTGGGTCAATATCACTGTCGTTGATATTCAAAGGTGGTTTCGTGTCGAACGCCAAGTCGTTCACAAATGGCTCGAAACCGTGATACTCGGATGACCGATTGTCTAACAGACAGATGTGCCACTGTGATATCCCACGTTAGCCATCTAATACTCCATAAGACTTGACGGCTGACTCATGGAGAATGGCTTACCCATAACCGGCGGCGCATTTCGGTCTCGAACGGTTTAAGCCCAAACCGTGTGCCATCACGTTGCAAGCCCATTGTCTGCGCAGTATGGTATATGAGAGAGGCCAGCGACCACGGCGTGCGAGAGTCATCCTCATTGCGTAACGCCAATACGAAGCATGTTGCTGCTTGGAGCAAAGTCATGCTCTGTGTATTGAGAAGGTTGGCCCGGGCCAGGGACTGTTCGACCGCGAACCGAAACTGTGCGAGCGCCTGTTCCCGTGGCATGTTCAAGACCTCCATGCACTTCTGAGGAGAAAGACTTATGACTGCCGTGTAGTAGACTGTGAAGAGGACAGCCTCGGTGTCCTTGCCGATGGAATCGAGAGAGGCCAGGGCGTCCCAATAGTCTCTTGATAGGGTAGGCAGATGGAAGATGCGAACCATGGGCGCCACGTTCTCCGTGAATACTCTGAATAGCGCCACGGCCTGGGCCAGCGAAGGGTGCAGCGAGTGTAGAGAATGTGCCACTGAGCGGTACCCGAAGATTGCCGCATTCGTCCCCAACGATGAAGATGCCAAGCTCGAGCCCCCTAACGTGGATGGACTCAAGACTTCATCACCAGAGCCCGGGTCTAGTAGCATTTCGCGGAGCTCTTCTACCTGTTGTATTGTTTGTTATCAGCAAGTCTCGTGGGTTTACAGACAATTGCGCTAGGAAGACACACCTCGTCGGCTAGGTTACCCCATAGAGCATTGTTATTGACGTAATAACTTGTCTGCTCTCGAACCATGAGCCGACTGGACCTTTCGTTGGCGGACTGATCCGTGCCCGACTGGCCTTGGCCTATGCCTGATGCCGCCGAGGTTCCGGGCTTACCAAGACCGTTACCTTCTCCGGCTACCTGGCCTCTCGAATGGGATCGACTGTCTAATTCCCGGATGACGGCCTCTAAACGCGATAGTCTGTCAGCCACGTAGCTTTCGGTCGCCTTCCGGGGCCGTTTGGGCGCTCTGCCCCGGCCCGAAGGATAGACGCAGTTGACATCGACTCTGGCACAATTTGAGCATGGCTGTTGACGATCACATTTGATCTTACGTGCTCGGCAGGACTGGCAACTGCGAAGGTTCCGGCCACCAGAGACATCTGCTGATATTGGTAGTGTATCACCACCGGTGATCGGTCCAGGCGCTGCCATCATCGAGAGAGTGATGTGACGGCGCGACTATGCGGTTATGCGAAGACAAGCCAGGCAGTGAGAACGAGTTGCACGTTTCCATACGGATGAGGGGCCAACAAATAGTTATACAACACTGTGTGTAGGGTAAAAGCAATGGGTATTGTGCACCAGAGGCGCGGCCATAGTAATAAACCCACAACGAGCTACGTCGTTCTGTCCAACCAGAATGATGTCAAGCAACGCCATTCGCGGACGCTTGCCGGATAAGCTTATGCGAGGTCGAGCTTACTACCTAAATGGCGACTGCACCCGACACAAAGAGGGACTCCACTCATATGGAGGACTGTTATACTGAGACAATTAGTACGAAAAGACCGAAATCTGCAAAAAGATATTGTATCAACTGAGAATCGACAGAGGGATACATATCTGGGGTTATGGAAAAAGGCAAAATGAAGGGTCTTGCCGGGGATCGAACCCGGGACCTCTCGCATGAAGCATCAGGGTGAACCCTAAGCGAGAATTATACCACTAAACCACAAGACCGAAACCCTTGAAACCAGACAGGCTGATTTGTTGTTGACGTTCAGTCGCTTAATGAGGGCTAAGTTAGCCAAACAAAATAATCGATACAGGCTTGAGTTTTTTTAATCGGGCTGAACGCGATGAGTCGTGCTTGAAGAAAGATTTTAATGGTTTGATTGACGCGAAGAACACACGCCACCTAAGATAGACAGAAAAAGGAGGACATGTTTTCGCCATTTGGAGCCTAACATACCACAACAAAGCCTCTCTATACAACCAAAAAAACACCAAGTGCACTTCGCCTCGATTTATGCATATGCAGAAGAAAGGGATAGTTCAACACTCAGACCATAGTCACCATGTTTTCATCTTCTGTAATGTTGCACAAGTGAGTGTAGCAATCGAAATAATCCTAGACCATGCGTACTTATATATGTACACCTCGTAACCTTCAACTAGTGGTTGTTAGTTTATGTCGGCAATGAGAAGCTCAGCCAGGTCTGTCAGTGAACGGCTAAGCGAGGAAATTGGAGCGTCTTGGGGGGCTTTCGAAGCCCTTTGGTATGAACCGTGAATCGCGAATGTGCTTAGTTTGCCATTGCATCTCCAAATCCAACTCTGGTTTGAGGTGTACTGCGAGGTTCGTCTTGGTCAGCATCGGATCCGGTTGGAGTCAAGTGTCTGGTCCGTTTGGTCCCCTTGCCGCTGCCTGGCAGGTCGACATCACCAATGTCGCCCATACTAGCGGGCGTGCTGACCTCCAGGTTTGCCTGGGCGAAACAACTGCTGCCGTTCAACTTCTTGGCGAGGTCTCCGGTCGAGCTGGAACGCTGGCTGAAGACCCCCGAGAAAGTACGTGAACTCGGCTGAGGCGAAACGCCAGAGCTTGCCTCGCGACTGCTGCCCTCCTTATTCTCAAATAACTGGCTCTGGCTAAAGTTGTCCGACGGACCTCCAAAAGCAGCTTGGGACACCTTACGCATGTCCAGGTGGTCAAGAAGACTTGGGTTGTTGTAATTTGGCCGATTAGTTCCCAGCCGGGTTTCTTTCCGAGATTTGATCTCGGCAGCTGGAACTGTCATCGTGGTACCAGCTTGGGTAGGAAGTGGACAAGGCTGATTCAACAATGAGTATGTTAAAGGCGTCGCCAGCTCCGGTGCGAAGCGAGATGTCTTGGTCACGTTGGCAAATAGATCGAGGCGAGGCGACTTCTTTGACACCTCTGTCATCATATCTCCGACAAGACTCGGCCCAGTCAGTGAATTTGGAGTATTGATTGTCGCTTTCGCATGGTGCAGGCCATTCTCAGGATCTCCATTAACGATGTTGATATTCGAGTTGTGAGCATGAGACCCTGTCTGCTGCATCTCTGCCACGTGTTGAGAACTACTACCTGGGTTGCTTATATAGTCAGGCATGCTGGTGTCTGAGCTCGTAAGCATTCGAGATTTCCTGAACGCTTTCTGTCCTGCTGCCTGTCGGGAACTCAGCTTAGATTGCTGAGTACTTGGAGATTGGCCCATCGAACCGAAGTTTGGGAACGTCCAATCGCCAAGGTACGACGTTGAATCCGAGTAGGGGTGGCAGAACGCATCCATAGAGCTGACGCTGCTGTTGAACACTCCCTTAGATCCACGTTGTAGCACAGACTGCGTGCGAGGCATATTCCCAAGGAAGCTGCTCGCCTGCGCAGCTGTCCATCCGGGCATGTAAGCTTCGTGGCTTGAGGACGTCGACTTGCAGACCCCATGTTCATTGCTACGGCGTGGGGAGTGTACATGGGCCTCCGAACCGTCCTTGTGAAGTTGTGTTGGGACGGGCATCGATTGGTTCTGAACAGGACTGCGGTACCACATGCTTTGGTTTGGCCAGGCTATTCCCGAAGATTCGAGGATGTCTAGTAGATCGAGATTGATTAGTGCAAAGTTCTTAATACCGCAATCACGACACGACCTCACCCTGACTTACCCATGGGGGCATGCTGAAAGGAGAATGTAACGAGATTCTTCACACGCTCAACTGGAACTGTAAGTGAGTCGCGTGGAAAACCCTCACTGATGACAATCTTGATGCGTCCGAGTTCGTCAGAAGGGTTCCAGTAGTCCTGTTGGAGGAGTTCTTCCCTGAAGCGAGGGAACTTGAGAGGCTCGAGCTCTCCATTCTTGGTGAATTCGAAGCTTCGACTCAGTATTTGGGGCCATGTTGCATCTTGAGAGAAAGAAGATGATCTAACCAAATACACACTGGTTAGTCAAGATTGCCCCGAGCACACAACCTTGATGGCTTACGCTATGAGCCGCCCGTCTATGGTCACACGAGCCTCCCATTTGACAAGATCCAGATGCTGGCTGTAGCCTTTTGTGTACGGGCTAATCTCAGGCTTTCGCCAGTTGTGAAGTGATATGAGGAATGGAGTACCGCCAGCGAGGCCAGGTACGAAGCAGGTTAGGGTGGGCAGGCCATACGACCCAGAGGTGAAGGCGAACTCTGAGATCACGACGTGTTAATATGGATTGTAAGGCATGCTCGACATCTTTCTCAACCTTACCTGGATCGTGAACAACATGGCATTGCGTCTTGAACTCCTTCAGAGGGATCTTGGAATCCTGAGGAAAGATAAGAAGATCCCAGTCCTCGTAACGCATTGTGATCACCGGGCCAAACTGCGTGTCGAGATACAGGGAGAAACAAGCAAAATAAGAAGCTGGATGATAGAACGAGGGTATGATGACCCAAAAAGCTTGACAGGGACGTTTCTCAAAGAGCCTGGATACTGCACATTGGGATATGGTAGAAGAAAGAACAGAGCAGTAGGGTGTATGGTTGAACGAAGCTCTCGGTCAAGTCCAAAGTCCTTCCCACAGGATATGCAATATGGTTGCTGATGGCAGTCACGGACTTTCTGGGCTCCGTCGCTTGCCAGTTGGGACTGCCTTTTCTAGAGCCCTTCTACATCATACATCCCTCTTTCAGCATGTATGTCGGTACAAACCACCTGCTTCAAGTATGCAAACCCCAGTGCATTTAGGTTCCAGTGGTGGTGCGATTTGTAGGCCAATATGGGAAGACCGACCCGCCAATCTTTATTACTGCCATCGAGGCCAATAAATCGGTACATACCTACGAATGGGCATGAATGGGTACCCGGAATATCACTCCGGCTTCGACAACAAGAACGATGCCAAGCGTGCATGATTAGTCCAGCCCCAAAGGCTCCTGCTTCATTGACCCATCCGATTTGATGTGAGCTAAACAAACATGTTCTCATATAGGACCATGACTCCGGCGAAGATCAATCGCGATGATTATGATTTTTCATGTTTTTCTTCACATAGGAAAGGGGCTGGCTCTAAAGTATACTACATGTAGATCACATGTGGCTCGGAGCCATACATTGCAACCCCAAGCAGAGCTCCATCTTCTAAGACGGTCCAGCAGCCTAATGTTGACGTTTTTCTGTCTAATTCCGCTGTGACTGCACCAAACTCGGCAATATGTACAATTTAGGCCTCCTCAGCAGCCTGGTAGGGCTCGGGGTCTCCAGGAGCTCTCGCCTATGTTCTTCAGTTAGCTTCAAGAATCTAATGATCAGTGCATTGTCGATCTTACCCTGACGGCGCCCTTGCCACCCAGCTCCCGCTCCAATCCGCCCTCATACTCCCGAGGATATGACTGCTTATCGGGATAGACTTGCCCAATCACCCAGCAAACACCCAAGAAGAAGGCAATGAAGGCACCAATCTGGGCAGCACCCTTCGCGGGCGAGACCCAAGTGTATTCGTACGTGCTGAACATGCCGAGCACATCATGGTCCTCGTGCACGGGTTCGCCAAAGTTTCGTCGCTCCTGCTTGTCCCACCAGTCGCCGTGCGGGTCGCGGAATTGCCTCTTGACCCGAGGAGGGTTAATGAAGCCGCCGTTCTGCCCACTCAAGTCAGTTTCCCGCCGACAAGCAACCAGACGGGTGCGCTGTGGGCTGCATCACTGACCATGTTCGGATCCTCAGCATCAGTCAGCTGCGGTGGGTCGGGGTATTTCTCCTCGATGATGGACTTGTTGTTCATCGAGTTGGGGAGAAAGCATCGTCGCTGGATAATGGGTAGTCGTCGGGAAGCCTGTGCTGCAGATCGCAGGGCCGGAGCCTGCGCAATTCGACGAGGGAGCATCTGCGAGACACAGGTTTAGTACGGGGAATCGGCTTCGAAACCCAATTGGAACGTACCGTGGCCATTTGCGAGCCTCAATGCCTGCCAAGTTGCGTTGCGGTTGTTTATGCTGTCCAACAGGTTGAGGTCATTCAATTGAGTGGTTCAAGCTTTGGTTCGATGTCGAGCTCACTTGTGGCCTCAGGCATCGACTTTTCCTCGGCCGGGCTCTGGAGTCTGGCTGTCTCAACCTTACCCCCGGCATTCTCGTGCAGGCCTTTTGTGGGCCACCCAGTTGGGCCCCCAACTTTGAATTCCCATAGGCCCAAGCTTCCACTCTCAATTCAGTTTTAGCCACTGGCCCGCCCAGGAAGGCCCAGAAGGCCCAGGTACTTGCTTGTACAGCGCCCGCCTTCTAGTGATGCAGTTAGCTCCAGCACCGCCCGAGAGTCCAAGACGTGTCTGGTAACTTTGCTGCCTTTTCTCTGCCCTTCTAATCCGCGCGACAAGGCAGCAAGCGCAAAATTTCCAGAGCAACGGGGTCACTCATCAAAACTTTTAGCTGGAGAGTAGCATTTTCAACACATTTTCCATCGTAACCACCGGCACGGTTCCCTGAGCATGTCCAGACTTTGCAGTGATAATCTCTCGGCTCTTCTCTATTCGTAGACCTATTTTTTGCCTCCCCAAATGCCAGATTCGTCGAGTTCGAGACCCTCTTGTCCCTCCGAGACCCTGGGCACCACCGCGTCATGGCCGATGCTTCTCCAACTGCTGCAAATGCGCCTGCTCCCGCACACGACCTCGATGCAACTTCGAATTCAAATCACCACGACACCGATCCGGCTGCAGTAAAGGACGAGAGGCTGCAAATTGACACGTCCAATATACCGCCCAAAGTTCAAAATCTTTCTGGCGATAGCAGCGACTCCGATTTGACTCCTATAAAGTCGGACGATGAATTCGAAGAAAACCCTTTTGCCGAGCCCTCATTATCACAGGTCACGCCGAATGGTCTGAACCACGAAGCGAACACCGAGCCCGAAGAAGATGGAAGACCGTCTAAGCGTCGTAGAGTGTCGACGCCTCCTGGTTCCCAACAGCGCAAATCCAATCCCGTGTCACCGCCCTGGAAGAAATTCGAGGCTGAGGGCCCGACTACGATCATTGACAATGGCAAACGGAGATCTGGCCGCGTCAACATTCTACCTTCAGGCCCGCCGCCTTCAGCAGTCAAGTCAAGGCTCACTAGAGGTGCTCTACAGGACCAGAAGGCCACACCACCAGCCAAGGCCAAGCAAGCAAACACTCCTAGAGCAAATGGCCACCTGAATGGGGCTCTAAGGTCCGCTTCCGGCAGCAGAGCCGCAGCCTCCAAGACTCCAGTCTCTGCCAACAAAAGTGCTTCGAAGAAGCCGGTTACGAATGGCACCCGGTCTGTGCCAAAAACAACGAGCCGTAGGAGACTATCCCCCTCACCACCGCCTCAAACCACACCCAGACGTACCTCAGCCAGGACGCGACGAAGCTCCCGTAACCGACGCGACAGCCTGGAGTTACCTCTTAACGATGATGAGGATAGTTCGAATGCGCGTCCGACAAAGATTCGACTACGCGTTAAGTCCGCGTTTATACCCATCGTTCACCCCGCCCAAGTCAATGTGCTACCAGGCCAGACTGTAGCTCGGCCCAAAGTGGGTGAAGATTTTGCCGACTTTCTGCAGAAGGCGCCAATCATAGATATCCAAGAAGGCGGGTGGCGGGACTTGGTTGACGATGGACCGTCTTACACCGATGAGCAGGCAGAGAGAGAGGCCAAGGTCCTTGCGCGCGTGGAAGTGGAGGCTAGACCTGGTGGCCTGCTTGATGAAGTCACCTGCGCTGCATTTGTTCCGGAAGCGGCTGAAGAGCCTCCTCGACAATGGGCACATATGGATCACATGCTCAAGGCTGCGACCAATTTCAGAAAACTCATGGTCATTGAGCACCACCGACATAGAACGACAGCGCGGAAACTAGCGGAGGCTTGTCGAGAGGAATGGCTCCGGAGACAACCCAAAACAGCCGAACAAATCGAAGCTGAGGCAAGAGAGGCCTGGATAGCGCGATACAAAACTGTGGTAAAAGTGCTGTTTGGTACTTGGGAAAATGTGCGGGTCGAAATCAACCGCAGGCGTTTAGAAGAGTGGGAGGCCGCCGAACAAAAACGGGTGAAGGCAGCTCTGAACGAAGCAGTCAATATGTCAGAGCTCAAGCTTCAAGCCCGTCGTGCTCATTTCGACTCTGAAGTTGTATCTGAGGAGGATGGCGATGCAGAGGACGATGCTACAGATGAGGACGACGAGGATGAGGAAGACTTCGAAGATGAAGAGGATGCTGCGGCTACTGATCTTGCTGGTGACTTGCAATCAGATGATGGATCCGATACTCATAGGACCTTCGGTGGAGACGAGGACAATATGACCTCATCGGACGACGAAGACGACGCGAAGTCGGACATATCAGATGCTCAGTTGACTCAAGAGCAGCTGATAGCAAAGTACGCCAATGTCCCTGATTTACCACGTGATGAGGTAGACGCAGAGGAGGACCCTGGCGACGAGGAGTCGCGTGCTGGAGTCATCGATGGAGACGAAACAAGTGATGAATCCGTCGACATGGACGACGATCTTGGCTCAAGTGATGAAAATTCAGAAAGCGATGTCGATGATGGTTCGGAGGATGAGGAAGATAAAGAGGAAGATGAAGAACCCTCAGGTCTTCTCGGATTGCTTTTTGGCAAGTCTGAATTGGAGAAACTGAAGACTGATGCCAACGGAGAACAACCAGACCCACCTGCCGACGACGTTGAAATGGGAGATGCGCCGCCGCCGGACCACAGCGAGGCCGGGGAGCAACCTAACGGGATTGAGCCTATTGACGAGACATTGGGCGATATATCTCCTGCCCTGCAACCAAGCCATGGCGACGCTACAGTCGAACCGGAGAACAGGGGACCGACTTCTCAGCAAGCGACGGACGCTGAGACGTCGCAGCTACAGCCAATGCAAGTCGACCCGCCCAACAATCCGTACCAAGCCAATACACCAAACGCCATGGCTACAATACCAGGTCCTCTCAATGCCCAAACTGTCGGTAATGAGATTGTTGACGCCGTTAAACACGGACAACTGGAGAGCAATGTCGATTTGACTATGATCGAAGCCGGTGAAGAGCCGCCAGTAATCCGCAGTGTCGAAGCTACCACCACTTCTGTCGCTGCGAATGTCAGCCCCGGCACCGATGCAGTAACCAACACAGGGAGTCGGGATCCTAGTCAGTCACCCAGAACATCCGAGACGAAGGTCACAGATGCCGATACGGCTTCATCGGTAGTCAAGTCCGGCCTAGTAGGTCATCATCGCCAGCAGGCCGCACACCCAAGACCGAAGTACCTTTCCTGCTCCGAGGGACACTTCGCGAGTATCAACATTATGGCCTGGACTGGCTTGCGGGCCTTTATCGTAACAAGACGAACGGCATCCTCGCTGATGAAATGGGTCTCGGCAAAACGATCCAGACAATTGCACTGTTGGCGCACTTGGCTTGCCATCACGAAGTCTGGGGTCCTCACTTAGTGATTGTTCCAACGAGTGTAATGCTGAATTGGGAAATGGAATTCAAGAAATGGTGCCCCGGCTTCAAGGTCCTCTCATACTACGGTAGTATAGAGGAGCGGAAAAGGAAGCGTCAAGGATGGAAGACGGACGACATGTGGAACGTCTGCATCACATCGTATCAGATTGTCCTCCAGGATCAGCAAGTCTTTAAGCGTCGAAGATGGCATTACATGATTCTCGACGAGGCTCACAACATCAAGAACTTCAAGTCCAAACGATGGCAGACTTTGCTGACGTTCAACACACAAGCCCGCCTTTTGCTGACCGGAACGCCCCTACAAAACAACCTGACGGAGCTTTGGTCCTTGCTTTTCTTCTTGATGCCTTCGGAGAATGGAGTCGGTGGTTTCGCGGATCTTGCTGAATTTCAAGACTGGTTCCACAAGCCAGAGTCCCAGATTCTGGAGAGTGGCAGGGAGCAGATGGACGACGAGGCTCGAGCCATCATTGCCAAGCTTCACAAGGTCCTCCGACCTTACCTGCTTCGTCGTCTGAAGGCCGATGTCGAAAAGCAAATGCCTGCCAAATACGAACATGTCGAGTTCTGTCGGTTATCGCGAAGACAGCGCGAGCTGTATGACGGGTTTCTTGCCCGGACTGACACGCGAGAAGCGCTGGCATCAGGCAACTACATATCCGTCATCAACTGTCTCATGCAACTTCGAAAAGTCTGTAATCACCCAGACTTGTTCGTTGAACGACCGATCATGACATCCTTTCGGCAGCGCGGATCGGTGGCTGCGGATTATGAGTTCACAAATCGTCTGGTGAAGGACAAACTCTTGGCGGAAAAGCCGATGAGTCTCGTAAGCCTAAGCTTTCTCAACTTGTTGCCGACCCATTCTGAGGACCTGTCTGGTGCTGTTTGCGACCGAGTTTCTCAGTTAAGCTTCCACCGCTCGCTTATGGACCTAAGGGAAGCTCAAAAGACACGAGCTCAGTCTGCTTATTCAAATCTTGACCCTTCTGCTGTTGAGTCCAACATTGTCTACCTCGAGAGTGCAGCTCGCTGGGGCAGATTCGAAGAATTACAACATTGCGTCTACATCAACGCTCTTCGCCGACAGCAGAGACCAATCTATGGCAAAAACCTGCGAGACTTTTTAACAATTGGTACTGATAAACGGCCACGCAAGCCACGCCCCGAAGTCCCGGCCAAGATCATGAGCTGGTTTGAAGAAGTCGCCCATCCTGGGCTCCATGGTATTGGATCTAGACCAGCGTGCAGCAAGCATGAAGAGAACTATCTCCAGATTCGCGTGCATCACACCCGCAGTCATCACACGAGATGCCGATCAATTTGTCTTGGGCTCTAAGGGTGTCCAGGTGTTCGATGAGGAGAACCTTCGGCTCGCGGCCCCCGTTCGCCATGCGCCTTTCATGCCTAAGGAGGCGCCTATTGACCCATGGCATGAGGCCCGCATGCGCTTAAGTATCCAATTCCTGATAAGCGGTTGCTACAATACGACTGCGGCAAGTTGCAGGCATTGGACCGTCTTCTGCGTAAACTCCAATCCGGCGGGCACCGGGCTCTCATCTTCACGCAAATGACCAAGGTGCTGGATATCCTGGAGCAGTTCCTCAACATACACGGCCATAAATATCTTCGTCTGGATGGTGCTACCAAGGTTGAGCAACGCCAAATCTTGACTGATCGCTTCAACAACGACAACCGCATTCTTGCTTTCATCCTGTCTACTCGATCAGGAGGACTAGGCATCAACTTGACTGGTGCTGATACTGTAATCTTTTACGACCAAGACTGGAATCCAGCCATGGACAAGCAGTGCCAGGATCGGTGCCATCGCATTGGTCAAACTCGCGACGTACATATCTATCGTCTGATCTCGGAACACACCATCGAGGCCAATATTCTACGCAAGGCGTCACAGAAGCAAATGCTGGACGATGTGGTCATCCAGGAAGGAGGATTTACTACCGACTACTTTAACAAAATGAGGGTTCAAGACGTCATGAAAGATGTCGTGGACGATGCTGTAGAGGATGTTGTTGGAGACGCCATGGATCGCGTGTTGGGAGGCGCCGAAACAGGAGGCGAACGTGCTGTTGGCCGAGTTCTCGAACAAGCCGAAGACCGCGAAGACGTCGCAGCCGCCCACGAAGCCGAAAAGGAGATCCAAGAAGACGAGGCCGACTTCGATGACAAGGCGCCTACTGCTAGCGCTTCGGGGCATCGAGCACAAGACAAGGCACACCGGCTACCAGGGATGCGTCGACGGCCCCGGGCATCGGTCGTTCGAATCTTGGATTGTACGAGCAATCTGCCGACGACGCCGTGGAGGTTGAGCTCAACGCATGGGGCGAGCAGATGCGGAATATCGACGATTTCATGCTCGGGACGATGGGACGCATGCTAGAAGGCACAGCCCTGGAGCTGCCGAAAGACAAGAAAAAGGGGAAGGCCAAAAAGGGGAAAGACACGAGAAAACGGTAAACGGCAGCGGCCGAGGTATTACGATGACTGTATTATACGGGGAGTGAGGAGCGTGTTTTGTATTGTTTTGAAGTATGCTCCATTTTCAACCGCAGCAGTGGTGCTCGCCTTAGATGGGCGAGTTTCTTTGGGGGAAAACGGAAGGGAGGCTCCCTCTGAAAAGGGGCAGAGAATTTAGCCCTAGACTAAACAGCATTGGGAACAGGTGTTCGGGAGCGTGTGTTCGGCATGGCCTCTTATCATCCATGGGCGTATAACAAAATGGAGAACCGTACTGTACATAGCACCAATAATGACAATTACGCAGCTCATGCGACCTATCTATTCAGATTGCTGTACAACTTCTGCTGGACTGTTTGGAAATTCCGCGAGGCGCTGTACGAAACGTATTTCAATCTCCAGGGACTAGCAACACTCCGCCACAAGCGGCATCGGATGCCTTCACGGTGTCGAAATATCTATCAGTGGCGTACAACTATTGGGGGCGTACAATCATTAAGGGCGTTTATCCATTGGAAGCCAGATATCACCAAAGTATTCGGACTCGGAGTCACATTCTGGGACGAAGCATACGTACGGGGGAGGCGGGCGAGAGCCGAGATATCAACTTCGGACGGTCGGTCACGCGAACGGTTAGAAAGGGACCGGTTTCCATCGCTGTATAAAATAGTCTGGCATTCGAAGCTTTAGTGTTTCCCTGGTGTTTCATCTTGCTTACCTCGTACGTATGTAGCAAGGATAATGTGTTGCTGGCAGATTCGCCCCACGCAACTCAGCTGTGCGGTATCTTTACCCGTGCCACTGTATAAACCTAATGTTAGGCACGCAGTACTGCAAGATATGCTCGCATTTGGTCACTTGACCATTGAGAACGGGACGTCCCACAAGATCTGAGCGCATTTCTTCGGCATCGTGAGGGGATGGAGGGGCAATACTGGAAGCAAGCAAACCGGGATAAATGGTGCGTTCGGTTCGACCTTCAGTCACTGCACTGGCTATGCAAATCGCCGTCCGAAACAGCTACTGAATCATGCAAATAAAACCCCTCGGCCCCCCATGAAGAGATATCGTACTGAATCACTATAACTACATGTTCTCTCTCAATACTCTTTTGTTGTTGCTAACTCTTATTAGCTGGGACTCACGAACTCTTAACCCAGCAGACTGGTAAAAACGATGGATCAGGCCCAGATTCTAAAAGAAAACGGGAGCTGATTGGTGATGACACCGACGATGACGATGCGAGCGTCCAGGACTACGAAAGGGCATCGAGGAAGCGTACTTGTCGTCGTGTAATCAAAGAGGAACCAGACAATGATCAAAATGCATTACTGTCCCTTCCCGAACATCCCCAAGACAAGTCTCCTGTCAAGAACGAAGAAGATGGAGCGATATGTGAAGCCGGCCGCGAAAGCCTGCTTACCCCACCACCGTCGCCACCACGATACTACCACCCGGCGTTCCCGAACCAGCCCGTGCGATGCCGCCACTGCGAGCAGACCGACACGGTGCGCCGCGTCCCGGCCGCCCGTTCCAACCTGTTCAACGAAGGCCGCCTGCAGTTCACCTGCTCCGAGTGCGGGCAAGACAACCGCTTCGGCAGCTTCATTTCGTGGGCGGACACGACGGGCATCTACGAGGACAATATTACCTGCCTGTGCGGGCTGCCGTCGAGAGCGGACCTGACGACGCGGTGCAGGCCGTCGGGCCGCGTCTTCTTCACTTGCGCGCTGGGCAAGTGCGGCTTTCGTTCGTGTGCCGACGTGCATTTGAATAACAAAGCTCATCTAGAATGCGTAGTGAATCGAATGGTGAGCAGGTCTTCTTCTTCTTTTTCAATATGTTTTATAGGAATAATGATTTGTATAAGTATAAGTATTGTTCTATTTACGAATTTCTCTCGTAAAGGCGACTGACTTGTGGTTGCATCAACTGTGATTGCCAGAACGCGGAGCGATTGCAAAATAGGCGGGCCGAAACTATGCCCGGCAGCAGCAAATCGAATATTCTCCGGCACTCGACGACATACTCCGTATAGTGTCATTTGGCTGTGCCTCAAGATAGCTAGGACGTCGTTGTTAACCTTATAGACGGGGTTTGGGACTTCTTGATTGGTCATGTCATCGCTTCCCATCGAACAACCGATCGATTCTGTAGTGACAGTGACATCCCCGCGTCGGTGCTATTTGATTTTGGGTTTGTGGGGGAGAAGTATGTAGGAGAAAGATTGATGCGGCCCACCTGGAAGATCACCCCCGCCATGCCGAAGAAGATAGCCGTGATCGAACCACCGCTTCGGGAGCCGATATATTGATTGATACATAGGTAAAGTAAGTCGACATTTACATATCTCTTTCCTCTTGCCGAAACCATCAATTGCAAGTGGTCAGTGTCTTTCTGTTATTCCAGCCCTTTTGACACTTTGTCCAGCGTGTTCGTACAAGGCGGGGGATTCGACAGGACCTAATCATGGCGCCTGGACAAGAAGAGCTCGTCGCCGAATCGCAGACCTTCCGGGAGTACCTTCCAGACCTCGCCACGCCCCGGTTCACCCGTATAGCCGAGTGTGATGCTTACTCTCATGCCGCCGAATTGGTAGACCATCGACGGCCCCCGTGGCTGTATGCTCTGTACCAGCACTGGCTAAAGCTCCTCAAAGAGCCATTTCGCGGCGTGACCAATGACGGTATTCTCAACGCCCCCTCGCCCCTGACTGTCATCTAGAAATGCATACTGTGATGTCTAACAATATGAAACAGGCAAGGTCCGCCCCGGACTCTTCCAGCCCCGCGACGAGGGCGTCCCCATCGCCGACATCGTCCAGGCTACGAACAAGGTGCTGGACCAGCTGACGGACGCCCAGCGGCAAAAGACGCTGTTCCACATCGACTCGCCGCAGTGGCGCACGTGGTCGAACCCGGAGTTCCTCTTGTCGGACAAGGGCGTGCGCCTGGACCAGCTGGGCCCGGCGCTGCGGGCCGACGTCCTGGCCGTGCTCGCGGCCGCGCTGAGCCCCGAGGGCTACGCCAAGGCCGTCGCCGCCATGCGCGTGAACCACTTCCTCGGCGCCCTGGTCGGCGCGCCCGCCGTCATGAACGAGTTCTCGTACAACTTCTGCGTCTTCGGCGAGCCCGCTGACTCCTCCGAGCAGCCCTGGGGTTTTAGTTTCTACGGCCACCACCTCTGCCTCTCTGTCTTCCTGCGCGGGCCCCAGATCGTCGTGAGCCCCTGGTTCACCGGCGCCGAGCCCAACCTCATCGACGACGGGCCCTACCAGGGCACCCGCATCCTGCACGAGGAGGAGCGCCTGGGCCTGCAGCTCATGCAGAGCCTGGCGCCGGAGCAGCAGGCCCGGGCCCGCATCTACGAGCACATGAAGGACGACGGGATGCCCAAGGGCCGCTGGAACCACGACGACCAGCGCCACCTGCTGGGCGCGTACCGCGACAACCGCGTCGTGCCCTACGAGGGCGTCGTCGTCGCCTCGCTGCCGCCCGAGCAGCAGGAGACCGTGTCCCGGATCCTCGGGCAGTACCTCCTGTACCTGCCCCGGCGCGCGCGGGAGCTCAAGCTCGCGGACTGCCGCGCCTGGTACCACGAGACGTACTTCTCGTGGATCGGCGGCCACGGCGCCGCGGACCCCTTCTACTTCCGCATCCAGAGCCCCGTCGTCGTCGTCGAGTTCGACCACCACTCCGGCGTCTTCCTCACCAACCAGGAGCCCAAGCGCTTCCACATCCACACGCTGCTGCGCACGCCCAATGCTGGCGATTACGGTTTCGCGCTCAGGGGTCTGAAGAGAGAGGGCGAGGTCAAGCAGGAGTTTGTTTGGGAGGGTTAAAGCGGCGGACACGCCACTGGCCTAATCGAGGAAGATCAAATACCCATAGTAGGCGATTACCCACGTACTGGAAAACGTTCTTATTTTACGTATATAGGATGCTTGATATCAGATAGGAGTCTCTCAAATCCCCTGTTACGTTACCACCCTGCAACCCCGGTACCAAGTGATCTAGCATTTCACCACCTTTTGTAAGCGTAAGGCTAACAAATCCCGCCACCTGCTGTTGAATTTCATTGATTCCTTTCCAGAATATAAACTCAAGTTTCGTGTCTTCTATCATTGTCAAGCTCACAATCGCCGTTGCGATCTTGGGAGCCAGCGTCAGGGGGCTATTCTACGGGGACTGCTACCTGGACCGCCATCCCCTCTTGCCCGGGAACGCTCTGTGATCGACCGCGCTCCTCATCTGCCTTCGATCGAAGCTCTTCTATTAAAGATTCCATATGCTCCCGGATGATGCGTTCCATGGAAGGGTTATGATACTTTTCGGCGAGGTCTAGCAGAATGTTCCCATCCTGGTCCTCAGCCAACACGTCGGCACCGTGGGAAAGCAAGAGTGCTGCGCACTCATCGCGTCCCCGCATAGTGGCAAGATGCAGCGGCGTATTTCGGCTTCGATCGAATACGTTCCGCGGCAACCCCTCTCTCCAGGAGCGCCGCCACTACTTTTGCGTGTCCCTTTTCCGCGGCATAATGCAGCGCCGTACGCAAGGTAAAGCAGCGCCTGTCGGGTCGTATTGAAGTGCTAGGTTGCCGATCGCCTTAAAGTTGCGTCTCGATTAGCACTTACAAGAATGAACATGGCAATACAGGCTGGTACTTGCCATGAACTTGCTGATCCAGAGTGTCATCTTCTCCAATACATCACGGACGATGATTGTACGGCCCTTGAGTGTGACCTTCCACCGCTTCTCTAGCGACTCTTCTTTCTTCGCCTGTGTCGCTGTGAGGATATCTTCAAGCAGCCGGAGAGGGTCTTGGCCGGACGATGACTGAGCTATGCCAAATCGCTCGCGATCGTCGGCGCTCAGGCTTTGGGCAGCCTGCGCCCATTTGCTGTCACTGGTGGCATCGTGGCTTAGCTGATCAGCGACTCGAGCCTCATCACTACCGCTCTCAGACTCTACTGCGGCGGTCATGACCAGTATAGGATTAGAAGTAGGCCGTTCAAACAACACAAACATTGGAATATGCCTTTGCACAAGACGAGCTGTCAGCAGCTGCGGGGTTCTGAAGTCTGAAGCGGTCCCTTCAACTTGGCCCACCAATTAGAGGAGGTGCAATAGGTATATTGCTTACCCCCGACACTGTCCTATTTATTATTCGTCTCTTCAATCACCGCCATTTCCCTCCCGATTCCCACCATCGTACAATCTACCTAGATCGATTGGAGGGACGGGGTTATCGGTGCATCATACGTACCCGCTATACTTGATGCACAGCTGATCACAGTGCATGCCTGATCACTCGCCCTCTGTTCTGATTCGAGGTGGAATATCCATGTATCATCAAGTAAAAGCAAGGGAGCCTACCGTGTAGCTGCTATATCCACGCCGCGGATGCCTGAACGGCCGAGTTCACGGCTCTTGAGGAGGCGACTTCAGGACTCGTTACAGTTCGTGGAATTGGAATAAGATAACGAGAGACGACGAGAGCCTGCAGATTAGCGACCACAAGACTCGAGCGCTGTATTAACACTCGAGGAGCATGGCTCAAGGGCGGGTTCAATCATCGTCTCGAGGCCCACCTTCGTTGCTATGAGTCGAACATACAAACCTACCATGGCGAACCCTGGGGCTGGAGTCTCTTGCCATATAATCAGGGGGGTACACGGAATAGGATTGTAGGCAATGCTCTAAGGCTGGCCCCATCGACACATGGAAAAAGGCGGATCGACAACAAAGCTGCTTGCCACTGCTGCGTGCCTAGTCTCAAATACGTAGAGACCGCTTCGGTACCTAAATAGGAAAAGCCAGGTTTGTTGTAGTTCAAGCCAAGAAAAGAGAGAGATATAAGAAACGAATGCTACGGAAGACATTAGTCGAGTGCTGGGCGTTTTATGTATATCGTTCCCCGAGGTGATGCATCTCTCCTCCTCTCTCTCTCTCTTTCGGTGTGCCCGAGACATGCTGCCTGGCCACTATTTCGTGTTTTGGTAGGAAAGAAAGAAAACATGATTTGATCGTCTGCTCGAGGAAAATTGCGTTTGCTTGTCCTTACACCATTCCCCAAAAGCCGTGTTGATTGTTTGAATACCTCCCCATATGTAGTCGTCTATCCCTTTAAATTGGCTCATCCCGTGGCTCAATCAGAACTTCGTTGACAGAAACATGCTCCGGTTGCTTCAATGCAAACACGATCGCATTAGCCACATTCTCGGGTTCGAGAACCTTGGCGCCAGATGGTTCACCGAATTGCTTAAGAGCCTCCGTATCAGTTGACATGCCCAAGAGGTCTGTCGCAACGTTGCCTGGCTGTATGCTGGTGACTCGTAGACCCGTACCGGCAGTCTCCAATCGAAGACTTTGGAGCGTTGCTTCCACAAAGAACTTGCTAGCAGAGTAGACACCGAGGCCAGGGAAGACTTTTCGGCCTGCGTCTGACGAGATTGCAACAATGTGACCTTTGCCCCTTGAAAGCATCTCTGGCACAGTAGAAGACAGGCAGTGAAGAAGGCCCTTGCAGTTGACATCAACTGTACGGTCCCATTCTTCGGTCTGGATGTTCTTCATCATGGTGAAGTACATGACACCAGCGCAGCTAACGAGAATATCGATAGGGCCTAGTTCCTCGGTAGCAGTACGCATAAGTGACTCGACCTGCGCCTTGTTTGTCACATCGGTCTTATGGACGAGGACTTTACTACCTACACCAGTAAGCTTGGTCTTCAAAGTCTCCAATGCCTCAGTGCGGCGTGCGGCGATAGCGACATGTGCACCTTCTCGAGCCAGAGCCGTTGCAACTGCAGCGCCAATGCCAGAACTGGCCCCAGTCACAACAGCAACACGGCCAGCAAGAGGGCCTTTGGGCTTTGCTTGTATCGATGCGTCGCCCTGGCGAGGCGCATGAGACAGCCAACCGCGAGCATACCAGTCCCGGCAATAGATCTCGAGAAGCGCGCAGTCAATCTTTGGTCTCTGGAGTCCATAGATATCGAGGACCTCCTGGGTCTTTGAATCATTCAGTACAGTGACAGCCTCCAAGAAGTCGACGGTCGGCATGCCCCGGCGTAAAATGCCCGCTGTAAACGAGTCGTCGCCGCTTGTGCCGGGAGCGCCTCTCTTTTCATTCCAGAGCGCGAGCCATTCGTCCCATCCAAGCAGATCCGTGGGATAGCCGAGCTGTGTGAGATCGCCAAGGAGGGCGGTGGCTGTCACGGGCTTAGGGTCTCCGATATGGAAGATGCGCTGGTCCGTATCCACATGGTTCGCCAATGTTACGACTGCCTGCGTGACAAAGTCGACAGGCGTCATCTCTGCCAACCAGGCAGGGATCTCAGGTGCGTATCCAACATGGATTGACTCGACAAACAAGGCAGTGAGCAAGTCATAGGTGTTCGTAGACCCCAAGACACTGTGGCCACTGATGGTACCGGGTCTGTAGATTCTGACAGGCAACCCACGCTGGCCTGCCTCCAGAACAAGCTGTTCCGCTACCCACTTTGTCTGGCCATAGCCGTCGACAAGCTTCTCAGGGACAGAGTCTGCATCAATAACTGTGTCCTCACTCCAGCCTTCCGATGATGGAGGCAGGACGCCGTTCGTAGAGATATAGTGCACAGTCGCACCGCTTCGGCCAGCTAGGCGAAGTATCTCCTTCGTGCCGCCCACATTAGCTCCACGCATGGCAGCATAAGGATAGACAAGATTGACGGTAGCGCCCGAATGGACAATGACATCGAGGTTTGAAGTTAATCCCTCGAAGTCCTCCTCCGACAGACCCAGTCGCTTCCTGCCCAGGTTGCCAGGCACGACGTCGATCCGATCCAAAATAGACGGTTCCCATATCCCAAAGCTAAAAGATTCTTGCGAATTCGCGCCATTCCGGCAGAACGAGAGGTAGATTGTGCCGGCTGGGTAAAACGCACCAGACAAAGGATACGCGCGGAGGTTGACCTGATCAGCTCCGTCAACAAGAAGGCACCGAGGTACCCAGTTACACCTGTAAGTAGGATCGTCTTGGCGTCTTTCAGCGAGCACATCGAAGTATTCGTGGGTATGATGTCCTGAGGAAGTGCAGAGTCTGCGCGCAATACGGCGGGGAGGTCAGCCTGCACTTTCGCAGTGTGACCGTCCCGTGCGTTCCGCACGACTTCCAGATGTCCTTCAAGAGTCGGGTTCCCTGCTAAGCGGGCCAAAGGCACTGGAAAGCCAAAGTTGTCGGTCAAACGACGAGCCAGATCAGCAAGGGCCAGAGAGTGACCTCCGAGGTCAAAGAAGTCATGCTCCTGTGTGATAACGTTCATCGGAAGACTCAAAGAAGTAGCCCACGCCTTAGTGATGGCCTCTATCTTGATCTCTCTGTCCTTTTCTGTCTGTTGACCGTTTCCATTAGGTGATTTGGTGCCGGTAGGGCCAGGTAATCTCTTCAAGTCGACCTTGCCAGAAACTTGATGGGTAGGAAGCTCACTAAGCTCAACCCACAAAGCTGGAATCATATAGTGAGCCAGGTATGCTGACAGAGTCTTTCGAGCTACCGGGCTGTAACCAGACTCTTCCACCACCGGGATGACTCTATCTCCTGGTTCTTCCTTGTCTCTGACGAAGTACGCGACAAGCTGACGCCGTAGGCCTTCACCATATGAAATGACCGCACAGTGACGAACAGCCAACTGTCTCATAATGATACTCTCGACAGCGCCTGGCTGCACGCTGTAGCCGCGGACCTTGATCATGGCTCCAACGCGACCAGTGATCTCCATAAGACCAGATGGAAGCATTCTTGCCAGGTCACCAGTCCTGTACATACGTGCTTCTGGCGTTTTATCGAAGGCATCAGCGAGGAAAGATTTAGCCGTCGTTTCAGGCAGGTTGAGATATTCGCGAGCCAGCAAATTACCGCCGAGGAACAACTCGCCACTCGAGCCGTCTTCAACCTTGTTGAAGTTTTCATCAAGGATGTAGGTATGCTTGGGATCCATGGGAGGTCCCACTGGACAGATTGTTGACTCATCGGTGAGCATTTCCTTGATATCGCCACAGGCGATCTCGTGAGTCTCACTTGCACTGTAACAGTTGAGTAACCGAGTGTTCGGCAAGGCGTTGAGGGCTCTCTTGGCAAGATCGGCGGTGACAACCTCACCGTTTAACCAAAGTCTGCGCAAGTCCGGCAACCGTGCGCCAAGCTTTGAATGTCTCGACAAGACCGTGGCCAAAAGTGTCGGAGTCATGAGAGTCTCGGTGATCTTTTGGGAAGCGAGCAAGTCAACAAGAGCCTCTGGGTCGTAGCTGGTTTCGTCAGGGACAGCAACAACTGTCGCGCCTCTCAGGAGCGGGCGCAAGATCTCCCAAATAAAGAACACATTGCACGCGACGCGGTCCCCCAGGCTGCAGATCGCTCAAGTGAAATCGCTGGTCATAAGACTGGACCGAGGCTCTATGGGGATTCGCGATACCCTTGGGACGGCCCGTAGTACCGGAAGTGTAACACACAAAAGCGAGACGATCAAGGTCATCGTCCGAAGGCAGCGGCGGAAGCTCTTTCGCCTGTCCCTCAGGCTCCGGGGCGCCATTAGTATGGGCCTTAGCCTCGTCCAGGAGGATGAGCGGAATCTCGGGCTTGATTGAGCCAGCATAGGCTCGATGAGTCACCACGACAGCAGGACTGGCATCGTCAATTACGTCGGCAAGGAGTCCAGGAGGGTATGCGAGCTCCAAGACAAGGAAAGCACCGCCGGCACGCAAAGCCGCCAGGCAGGCGATAATATAGTCTGCACTGCGGCCCAGGAGCACACCGACAAGGTTATCGCGGCCAACTCCGAGATGGCGTAGACGGTCAGCTAGAACGCTCGTCTCACGCTCCAGCTCGGCATAAGTCCATTTTGTGGTCTCATCCTCCAGTGCGAGGGCGTCAGGGGTAGCAGCTGCCTGTTGGCGAAACAGCGCCGACAGGTCTTTGGTGATATCGAGGATAGGCATGGTTCCGTCGAAAGGAAGGAAGATCGAGGAAAGAAAGTTTTAAACCGGGCAACAGGATTGCCGAGGGAAGGTTTAGGCTCTCTTATCGTGTCGAACGGTTTTGGACGCCGTGTCAGGATCCCACGATATCCCACGATATCCCACGTGGCTTGCTCGGATTACTGAACCCCCAAAGCCGTGACAAATATAAAGTCAATATGCTGAGCAAACAACAACGAAGGGATGGCTAGATAAGTAGAAAGAGGCTTCTCCGGGTCAGAAGATTTAACTCGTACTCAGATAGGCAAGAGGGACAAACAGAAGAAGACGGGCAGTCACACCGTGTGGTTCACAACCGTGTGCTGAGATTCTTCGAGATTCTTCGCTGGCCGCTAGTACAATTTGGGAAATCGACCTTTCCACCAGCTAGAAGCTCACCTTTCCAGGCACACAGGGAAGCCCTCTTTAAAGTAGCTGGGTACGTTGCGACCGGAGGCACATGAAATATTCTTGCTACTGGGATTTTGACGTCAGTAAAATAAATATATGTACTATCCGCTTGTTGGTAGGCATGACGTGGTTCTGGGCAGGTACGAGTACGATGTGTACTACTTGACTACCTACGTAGGGAGAAGGTCTGGCAGCACTCACCAACCAACATTGAACCTAGTGACGTTGACAGTGAACAATCTGGGGAAGCCATCCCCAGGCGAGACATTTCCGAAGGTGTCCCATGATGTGCGGGCTACTGTATGTATGTAGGGCAGCTTCAATCATTCGTGCAACTTGACTTCCTTGTCTAAGCGAAGCCCACGATCAACTAGGAGTATCCGTTCCAGAATCCGTTCTCCCAACAACTGGGTCCGCCGACGGCCGGAGCGGGTTGGTTCCATTAGTGGGTGCCGCAAACGTAAGCTAACCCCTTGGCATGGTTCGTAGGGCAGTGAAGTACTGCGCTTCTTGTGCCTGCATCGGCATCTAGATAATGCTCATCCTTCCATCCTTGTGTCATCATTCCAGCAACATCCCACATCGACGGAGGCAGAGGGTGTGGACGGCAAATAGACAGTATTGTGATTGGAAGATAGGAAGATCTGGTGTACGTAAAGTGCAAGAAATTCCAAGAACCGCGCAGCAAAGGAGGCTGATTTCGGACCATGTTCATTGGTCCTAACCCAGCTGTAAGTTTGTACTACAGTATCGACCGGTGGGCAGATCGGGATCTTTTATTGCATGTAACCCCTCAACCCCTCCAAAGCACATGTCCGTCAAAGTCCAGCCCTCTCAATTGCCCCACGTTAGTGGTCTTGCTTATCTCTGTTGCAAGGTAGCATCAGTCTTGAGTTTGACATATCGCCCAAGGATCTGCGTAGCACCAAAATAGAAATGATAAAAGCAGCGTTCCTTGATGGGACCAGCCAATGCTTGCCCTCAAAGAGCTTTCAGGTACACCCAATCAATCTGGTGAACTGTCCCCAGCGAGAACCTCGTCTCGCCTGCTTTCCTGTAGCCAAGACGCTCATATAACATGTGTGCCTTGGAATTCTCCTCCCACACAGTCAACCATATCTCCTTGAAACCCTCGGCGCGGGCTTTTCCCTCGAGAGCACCGATAAGCCTTGTGCCGACGCCCTTTCCATGTACAGAAGTGTCGACATAGAGCTTTTGCAAGCAGCACTTCTCTGCTGCGTCTCCTTGCAAGCAGGCATCAGTCTGCTTACGCACGAGCTGGACGATCCCCACGATGGCTTCATCGTCCTGAGTTTGAGCGACTAGGGTGAGCTTGCCTGGGTCTTGGAGCTCTGCAGTCATGGCGGTGGCCGTGTAGTTCGCAACCATGAAGACCTCGAGGTCAGCATCAGGCACAGATTGACCTATCATGCTGCCGAAGGACCGCGCGCCTACATCCGCCATAGCGTTTGCGTCCTTGATTGACGCAATTTCGACCTTGATGTTGTGCGGCGACCTTTCTCTAGAACTTGACTGTACGACGGTCGTTGTGGAACGACTCACGTCGGCAACCTCTTCAACCTCTTCTGCCAATACCGCCATAGCAGCGAATAAACCAAGTTGAGGGAACTATTGTAGAGGGTAGAGCGCCGAGTGCTCCGGATGAAGTCGCTTAGGTATGTAGGTAAGTATTTAGGATTGTCGCTATGCGCAATATTCAACAGTTTCTGCATAAGTGTCGCAATGCTCGATATCTCCAGGTGGAATTGCACGATCTTAACGGTTCAATGGTTTGGGGGTTTTGCCAGTGCAGAGTGTCAATTGACCATGTTGTATGTCTGTAATTTGACACATCACGCCCTGTCGCGCCCTACGCCCTACGCCCTACGCCCTACGCACAGCCTGCCGTAGTTCTATCCAACGCTGGTTTAGCTTCAACGTTGGCAACATGCGTCTCCCAGGAAGCATTCCTATTTCGACTTTCAGAAGGACAACAATATTCAGGCCAAGGTCAGGTTTTCATACTTCCCGGGTGGCCGTCTGCTGCCAATGCTTATTGAGGAGTATACGACCGAGCCTTTGAACAGACGCGGACCAAAACAGCGACCAAACCGGCGTTGCGGAGAAGCAGGTCCACCCTCGCGGGATCGGCTAGAGTTGGGATCAACCCACAGCTTCATCCCCTGCCTGCCTGCCTGCCCGACCTTCATATTTCTCGTAAACATTGTACTTTCTCATTACTTATCCACTCGCAGGGACTTCGATTGAGGGATATGTATGTAACAATCTAGCCGACCATAGAAGCCTCTTTTTTCGTCAGTTTACTTAATCATCCAGTAGTTTGACCAACTGGACGTCTTCATAGTGAACAGTTATATGTGGTTTGGGACACCACCTGGCCTGAAGCATCACGCATTCAACAAAAGGCAGAGCACCATATATGCTATATTGACTACAGACGTTTTCTCCAACGAACATATTACCGCTTGATGGCAACGAGTATCTCTCTTTCGTATCATTCCTCTTGTGGCCCAGCAAATAGCAAACTTAGCGGCGCAAATCACAAGTAATAACAAGCTGGCCTCTCCTCGCGAAACCCCGATGTCTAACAGGATGTGCGTCGATGCTCACTGGGATTAACGCAGACACTGGGATGAACACCGCAGGCGCAGAGGCAGTCTGACAGGGGAAGGTTGTATGCATCGCTTGCTGCGCCGGAGTCGCAGACAGCTACGACCAGCCAGGGAGCTATATATAGTCTGTTAGCCGAGTTTTGCGAGCGACATCATGACGAGACTTACAATCGTAATATTCGCACATCTTCATGGCAAGATATCCCACTTTCGCGACGAGATCTCCTCTTTGTCAACCATGCCCTCGGTGCTGGCAGTGCAGTCTCTCAAGATCATGGCATCCCAAGGGTGGTCGGGGCACGTATTGCGTGGGCCACGAAAGATGCGGACATTCTCTGCTCTGGTTGACAAGGAACCCCAAGAGAATCATTGGTTAGGTGTAGTCGTGATGCTGACATTCACTGTGAATCATCGCCGTTAGCAAGTATGGAGCAGTTGACAGGCATCGGTACACTTACCCAGAGTGAAGTCCAGGCCAGTGACAGCACCGTTTGCCGCACCAGGGTCGAACCCGACGAGATTAGCACCCATTTGGGCGACAATATTCATGTATTCCTGGTTGTTCTCGACGAACCATTCCAACTAAATTACAGTTAGATAAGTCGGTTGAACCTGGTGCCAGACGCTAGGTAGGATTAGACCACTTTACACCGTAGAATTTCAGATCTCCCGTCTTACGGTAATTCTGTAGAACGTACTAGTTAGCATGACAAATGGAACAAAGCATTCACTACAACGTACCAGCTTCCGAACGAAGCTCGACTTGCCGTATTCAACAAATGGGACGGGATTGGCATTGATGAGTTGCAGGTCCCGAAGGTCGATGGGACCATGGCGAAGCCAGTCCAAAGGCCGGACTTGCATCATGAGATGTGCAGCCTCATGATTCTTGGAGGTAAGCTTGATACCAGTAGACATCGTGAGTGTAAGTAGCCCGACCTCGAGGACAGTGCTTAATGTTTGTTGTCTTGCTTGATGTGTGTCTTGGGATAAAGCAGAAGTGCAGATGAGTTTCAAGCTGTGAGTAGGAGGCAGATGTTATGTACGGAATATGAGACCGTACGGAATGGAAAAGTCATATGTTCAAATACTTCCTGTCAAGGCCAAATGCTGGGTGCCTGAAAATGTTACCTTAGTATCTGGTTGTTGCTTCCTGACTTCCAACATACCTACAAGTAATATGTGAAAACCAGCAACCCTTATGAGTCACATGAGTTGCCACGATGCCTTTTGGTTGTTCCTTCCCTTTGAGGCTTTCAGAAAACGACCTGTAGTCTCACTTGGTAGAGGAATAGAGCACTGAGGTACTTACCTACCTCCGCTGGGGGTAATCTCGTGCAGCGCAGAAGGATCAATGTATGTACGATCTCGAGAAATACGCATCTGATGAGTTTAACGGAATCAAAGTGGCCTTGCTTCCTTACGTCTATGCATCTTCTCGCTGCACCTTTTATCTACTTAGGGACTTAGAGGCGGTATCCAGCCTTTCCAGGCATATTGCAAGAAGGGGAACAGCAAGGTTATTACATTATGTGCATAGCTCGATATGCTTGACCAAGGCGTATGTCATACATCCATGACGCAACAGTACTTGAATTGGGGACTCCAATGCAGGTGCAGATGATGACCAGCAGCTTCCAACCATCGCTCGCTCTTCCCCAAGTTCCCAAACAGTAACATCCAAACAAAACTTGACAGCCTTGCTCTTCTAATTGTCACAACTGCACCAGGAAAGTCCACGTTCAAGACCGGTATGTAGTAGGTATCTGGAGTCACGCCTAGACAAAGAAACTGGGGAAAGAGAGCCTAGGCATCAGAGGAAATAAAGAAGCTGTTTAGAGAGCCACCAGATAGATATACAGCAAGAGAAGCGGGCACAAGAAGCACCCATCCTTGTATCAAGAACCATGGCGAGTTATACACTCGAGATATCTTATGTATTCCATCAACTGAGGTAAGACATAAAAATAAAATAAAATACATTACTTATACCTTCCGATTCCGGACCTGAATATTTACCCGACTCGGCCCGTGATACTAAATACAGCCGATAATCCGGTCCGGCTGGTGCCGGTTGTGGATGTAAAGCCAGATCGTCCGGGTTGATTGCGATATCGGAATCGGGCCCTAGCATTGATACACAACCGGCGGCGTTTGAGGAAGGTACCTTAGGAATATGCGGCTTGTGATTTGGGTAGCGAATGGGCTATATGCTTACTCGATACTTTATCTCCACCTACCTCGCTAGGGGCAGGAAGCGGAGATGGTCCGATAACCCCAACTCGTCGTCAAGTATTGTACTTAAATGCTATTGATACCAAGCACCGAAATGATGCACTAATTACTTAGTATCTGTGCCATACATCAATAACTCACAACGGCTATATACACACAATGCAACAGCAAATTAAAGAAGCATATGACGCGTTGGCGAGTGTTTATGCTGCGGACAACCCCAAGAGCAAAGCCTCATACGAAATTGCTACCAAAAGCCTCCCAGGAGGAAACACTCGCACAGTCCTCTTCTACGAGCCGTTCCCACTTTATACTGAGAGGGCAGAGGGTTGTCATCTGTGGGATGTCGACGGGCACAGATACGTCGACCTGCTAGGAGAGTACACAGCAGGGCTGTACGGCCACTCCAACCCGGTGATCTTGGAGGCGATCCAGGCTGCTCTGAAACGCGGCCTCAGTTTTGGAAGTCATCATGCCGACGAGGCACGGCTCGCCCAGCTGATCCGGGATCGCTTCTCTAGCATAGAGCTGGTACGATTTACCAACTCTGGCACGGAGGCGACTATGATGGCCCTAGCCGCCGCCAAGATCTTCACGAACAGGTCAAAGATCATGGTTTTCGAAGGTGGTTATCATGGCGGTGGCTTCTTGTTCAAGTCCGGTCCACACCCTGTCAATGTACCTCACCAGTACTTGACGGCGCAGTACAACGATACGGATTCGGTCGATGAGTTGATAGCAGCGAATAGAAAAGACATAGCTGCTATTATTGTTGAGCCCATGATAGGGTCAGGGGGTTGCATCCCAGGAGAACTCGCATTCCTGGCTCATCTGCGAGAGAAGGCCACTGAAATAGGGGCTACTCTCGTTTTCGACGAAGTCATGACTTCGCGACTTTACTCCGGAGGCGGTGTCCAGTCGGAATTTGGCATTACCCCTGACATCACCACGCTGGGCAAGTACATTGGTGGTGGCATGTCTTTTGGCGCATTTGGCGGGAAAGCCGATATCATGTCGATATACGATCCCCGGGCGACCAGCACTGCGAGAAAAGGTGCTTCTATTTCCTCACGCCGGCACATTCAACAACAACGTCCTCACCATGGCTGCCGGCTCAACAGGGTTGGAGAAGGTCTTCTCTCCTGATGCAGCCCGAGCCCTACACGTTCGTGGTGATGAGTTACGAAGCAAGCTCAATGCTATCGCCAAAGGCACTACCCTGAGGGTCACAGGATGCGGCTCTATTATGACTTTTCATTTCATTGCCAAACCTCTCGAAAAGATACACAACGTTCGCGATCTTGAGGATCAAAACACTTTGCTGTTTGATATATTGCACCTGTATATGTTCTGTCAAGGGTTCTACATAGCGCGTCGTGGATTCATTGCTCTTTCGTTGGAACTAACGACCACGGAGCTTGACGGGTTTGTAGAGGCTGTACAGAGGTTCCTCCGCAAGTATGTCAGCCTTGTATCCGAATAGGGCGGATAGATAGCATCGTTGTAGGATTCACGAGACAGGCACAAGTATCAAATGCGGTGTTAACTCAATATCCAACTTATTGACTTCCCCAAGTAAGGTCGAAGGCCTGACGTATGATTCAAAAACGCTAGAAAGATGGTATGCAGACGATCAAACAAAACATGGAACGGAGTGTTTGTATTGACAATACCATGCCTCACAACTAGGATGAAAAGTCAGCGAGTCCGGCGCCGCTCTACGGCCTTTCACAAAATTTAGTTCCTTACGAAAAAGATAATTAAGTATTGGGTATCAGCTTTGTTGTGCAAAGAAAGCCAGCAGGCAAGCAAATCATCATATCCCCCTTTTCCAGTGACATCCTCATTAGGTACGACCATGAAAGCGGTTGGTTGAAAGGGCAAGCGAGCAACAACATGGCAGGTATAGGGTTATTGTCACACGCATACCAGCAGAGGCATGCATATCGTCCCAACGAATAACTGCATTCCTGAAGGATACAGCGGCTAAGGGATAAAAGGACGTCTGAAGGATACCAGACAAGGTGTATATAGGCCTGACGAATCACCTTCCCGAAAGAAAAGAAAGGACAGACAGACCAGAGCCCCTAGAAGTGCCATAGTCAATTATTAGCTGAATCAGAACCAAGCCCTCACTGCCCTTGTCACAGTGATCCTCCTCCGAGTAACCCAAGCACGACCCAGCTCCCAATCAGCGTCCACCACATCGCCCCATACGACCAACCACGGCTTTGTATCCGCAGGCTCTCGCCACCACTGGTCGTCGACGTCGCAGTCGGGCCCGGCTGACGCTCAAACTCGGGGCAAGCAAACTGCACGCTGCCGATGCTCTGGCCCTTGAACTGAGTGCAAGTCCCCGTGATGTTCACCCCAGTGAAACCCTCTGTTGCAGCAGAAGCATCGGCTCGCACGGCAGCACGAGGGCCCTGCGTGAAGGTGGAAGGAGTGGGCTGCCAAGACGGGCTGGTGTGCTCACCACCACCTTCGCCACCTTCGCCGCTGCTACTGCTGCTACTGCTGATTCCACCACTCCCCTCCCCTCCCCCGCTTCCACTGCCGCCGGTACCACCACCGGTACTACTCGAGCTATTGCCACCTCCAGATACGCCTCCACTGCCGCTATAAGTGCTGCCGTCGCCACTCCCACTCCCACTCCCGCTTCCGCTTCCGCTGCCGCTACCGCTGCCACTACCCGATGTCTCTGTAGGAAAGGCGCAGCCTTGGTTGGACGATATGAAAAGTGTCGGCAATCCACTGTTCGGGCATCCAGGCAACGCGCCCACCAAGATGGAGCCCGTCCCTACCGGCACATCGAGACATGTCCCTGGTGTTTGTTAGCGACTATACCCCCACAAACTAGCCAAGGAGTGAGTAGTGAGAGTGGCACGGGGAAAGCATTACCTAGTGGAAGATATGTTGGCTGGTTGGCCGACGGGCGGCCACATTCTGTGTCGCGGAAGAGGATAAAAGACATTATTATCACGTTTGGTTATATTAGTTGACTAGAAACTCCTTCGACTCACCCATGTGGTTTTAATGCCCTAGGTTTGCAGTTGTTTATTAACCATTCTGTTTCTGGGGTGATGAGCAGTCCGACCGTTTAGATAGACTTGGTGACAGTGCGGTCTCGTCGTTAGGTGGTTTGAGTTTAAAAGTCGCATAAGCGTTGAGATTGCCTGTGCGAAGAATTATGAATGTCTCGTATTCTTAAGATCGTTGAGTCTACTCTGTTATGTAATACATTGTAACCATATTTCTAAAAATAGAATCTGTATTTTACCTTGCTATATCACCTTAACCAGAGCACTCTAAAACCTGGCAAGAAGAGAAAAAGAAGCATCAATTGCACAGCCTATGGCTTATATACTAGTTCGTTTACAACGCTTAAGTAATTATCTCGTATTCTGTTGACACTTCGCACTATGTAAGACTCGAGTCGTGGTGAGACACTGTCTCACGTCTCACGGTCATATGCAACCCCTTGCCCCGGGAGGGAATGTATCGTTGACCAATGATACATAACTTTGAAATTTGGTAATACTCAATTTGAATGACAGCTTGTCTCACCTTATTCAAATCCAGTCCGCTACTTATCAGGGGCTGTCAAGAGCAACAAACGCGAAGGATAGACACCTCTAAGCTGGAAAGCAGACTTGCAGTGGTCATCATACGCCATTCTGTGAGTTTTTTCTTCCTTATCTCTGTATGCCTTTGCTGTAATATAGGGAAAATAAGAATGCGATGCTCCTGTTAACTGAGTATATATCAGCAGTGGGCAATAAAAGTATGGTATACCACCATGATATTATCCAGATTCCGGTCACTCAAGGTTGCTGTTTACTACCCCTTTGTGACCCGCCACCGCTAGAGCAATCGTCCAACTTGACAAACGATTAGCCTGATCTAGCTTTCTCTTCCCTGCCCGTGATACACACATGGCTCAACTCAGGTGTACGCCGAGTTAACACATGCTAGAACCGCGCAAGCGAAGCTGTAAATAGTATGACTCGGGATAGTTCTGTAAACTCCTGTCACACTAGCCTGGATGAGAGTTCTATATATTTACCTGCGAACTGCCTTGAAATCCACCAAAAGACTTGATCCATCAAGCAAAGGTGCACAGCAGCAGCCACTTCATCTTCGAATATGAAGATTGCCGACTTCTTTTTCCACGTGGCAGCCGCCTCCATCGTATATGCAAAAGGCTACTCATCCTGCAGCATAGTTGGTGATGCTGCCTCTATGGAATACCATCTGGAAGGCGGTTACGTCCCCGACATTGCCGGAACATGCAACAGCCTGTGGGGCAGCCTGAGTTACGGTACGAGATTGAGCACAGGAGTCTCTTCTCAGCTACCCCCTCGGACATATGTCAAGACTGACAGAGCACACACACATAGGGATTTGTCCACCCTCGGAGACCTACTGTGGCGGCGATCAGTCTACAGGTATCCTCACCTGGAATTTCCGCACAGGACATGAATGTCAGGGGGGACTACGTGGCGTATACTTGGAATGGTGTCATGTGGGGCAACTTGGATAACGTCCAATGTTTTTGGAAATAGTTGATGTCATAGTGGAAGACTTTCATGGATATTCGATTTGGCAGTGGCTATAGCGAATCCAAGAATGACATCATGACTACATATGTCGAACATCTGAACAATACACTAAGGTAGCCAGCGTGAAAGCACAGCCCTCAGACCCCTGCCGCCACCGTTATGAATTTACGACAGGAAGATCTCGTCGAACTTGATGTATAGTGTCATCATCGCGTAGTATGAAGGTGTACGCCTGGTGCGGTTCATGAGCAAGCAGTTCGGGAGAACTCTCATTAATTATCGCTGTTATCCGCGTACATAGTAGTAAACCCCTACAGCCAAGCCGGAAGCGAAGCACTTGTTCGACCTAGGTACGAGACAAGGGGGTTGTTATTTAAGTGTTTTTCATTACATGTCGTTTTGTTAATGATGCTATTGACACAAATCTTCAATCCCGTTTATTTCAATTTCTCGGAATTTTCGGGATTCTTGGCGTCCGCAATGTGTACCTTCCCATCTGGGCCAACACTCGCGACATTGACCTTGACCGTGGGCTCAACGACCTTTTTAGGCGTTACAATATCCAGCTTGGGCTTGGTCGTGAGATCGACGGCAGCAGGAATTGAACCCGCCGGGGAATCGGCAATCTCATTCACGTCGTCCCTGGTGAGCACGTCGCTAATTCTTGCGCCTCGGCTCGACATGAGGATCGTCATGGGGCCCTTGAACTGCAAGAACAGCCGATCGCCCCAGATCGTTCGTCGAGCCGTCGTGCGCAGACTGAAGAATATCCGCGACATCAGCTTGTACCAATCCGTCTGCCGCATGGTCCGGAAGAACTTGGCATCACCCAACCAGTTGGTTACAGAAGGTATCTGGAACGTGATGCCGGTGCTCTTGAATCGGAATGGCAGAGGTTTGTTGCGGGTGATCGTATAAGCCACCACGTTGGAAGGATGTGCGACAAACTCCTCGCCCTCCCCCAAGGTGAGCTGGTAGGTGTGACCCGGCGCTGACAGCGCTGCCAGACCTCGACCCGTCAGCTCCGACGAGCCCCAGTTTGCCAGCGGGAGGCTGTGTTGGATGCGCGGCGTGACTTGCAGGGTGTGACCAGTCCATGCCAGCAGCGCGGACCGCTGCGCAACCATCCAGTCTGTCGTTCCGTCGAGATGTAAGACGGTGAAAGTTGTGGTCGGCGACTTAGTCGAGATGAGGGCCGTTATGGGCGACGTAGAGGTAATACATTGGTAAAGGAATGGCACGCCTGTCGCGGCGCGGCTTAGAGGTGAGAGAAGAGACAGTGTTGATTGAGCCTGTTACGGTCAAACGTCAGTCCCAAGGAGCGATATATACCATGGATGTACTTTTGCGATGTTTGTCCTACGTTTTGTGCCTTGCCCGAGACGGCCACCAGAGTCCCCCGTCTTGTGTAGAGCCGTTGCGAGGCAGCTAGGGAGACAGACAGAAGGGAATAGGGCGAGCCGAGGACCTCGAAGCGGGCATCTGCGACGTCTCTCGAGGTGTCGAGCGAGGTGCCGAAGGCATCCCCGCCAAGCCGGGGCGAATCGGTCGTGGGCGATGAGCTGATCTGGATTGCCCTACATTGCCGGCAGATGTGGCTGCTCTGACCGGCCAATTGGCTTGCCCGACCTCTTCTGATCAAAGCAGAGGCAGTGCGCATGGCGGTAAGTCGGCAGTGTCAAGGGCACGAGTGGCCGCGGTGTTGAATCGAAGTCGGATTGCTCGCTTGGTACGATCCAGACTAGAATTGGAGCTTGGTTCCCATTCCGTCTAATAATTATTTTGATGAGGTCAGTCTATGTGGGCCCAAGCTCCCGGTTACAACTTCGGTCGCCGCTAAATTCGCATCATGGCCGGGCTAAACCTCGGGAACATCCGGCATGTCCATCGCCATCAATTCAGCGTCGACCGATCAAGGGCTGAGTTCAACAAATACAACCACAGACGAATTCGTATAACCTCTCGATAAAGAAACCGCCACTTGCCATATCAAGATACTTTCTGTAATTGATCGACTGGCCAGTGCATGCATCTAATTAGATGCTATACCCCGCAGAATCAACCGAATTAACCTATGCTGTCAAGTATGGCGGAGGAGCCTCAACTATGGGTGACGATCCCCTGCTGATGTCTTCCAACCTGGCAATCGATAACGCTTCGTTCCCAGCAACCTCGAGGTATATCACTGCCCTAGCCATACGCAAACTCTCTTTGGAGACCCTCAATGCCTCATCAGACACCTCCACGGCCAACTCGGCCTCCTCTTGTTGCACCCTGGCCATATCCAGACCTCGCTTAAGCACCGCATGACACATCTCAAGCTCTTTCCTGGACACTCGAATCCTGTCGCGCCAGATAGTCTTGCAGTAGGGCCCACCCCATTGACTCCCTTTTTGGGACCTAGAGGCTATTCGTAAACCATCGATGGCCCCCGACGACTCTTGGTCGCACTTCGCTTGCCCCAGGAGATGTTGTGCTGAGTCCACCTGGCTTTGAGCCTTTTGCAAGAACCTGGTCTCTGCTCCATCACCGCTCATTTGCCCTTGTATGAGTGCCTTTTTTGCTTCATCAAAGGCGGCTGCGATTCGGCTCAGTGCTCCTGCCAGCGCCTCTACGGTGTGGTTCGACTCATCGCATCGCTCTTGCGCCAGACGGTGGGTTGCTTGCGCTGAACCCACCTTCTGCCGCAGCGCGCTCTCCTGTTGGTACTTGGAAGCGGAACGTGAGAAAACACTCTCCCAGAGCCAGCCGAGTTCTGCCTGGGCTTGGTTATGCTGCGAAGCGACATGCTCGAGGTCTTCGAGTAGAGCCACGGCGTCCTCGCACTGCCTCCCGAGCATGCACTTCTTTTCCTTGGCCTTGTGTCCTTGCTGAAGTACTTCGTAGTATTCTTCTGTTACCGAGGCAGCCTTGGCTTGGTATCTGTTGTGTTGCCATGCGGCCCGGTAGACGAGGCGTCGGACAATGCTGTCTCGGTATCGCTGGTGACCCATCAAAGCTGTGCCCCTATCTTGGTCGAGTGACTTGATCTGGGCAGTCAGCTTGTCCAAGGCCTCACTCAACTTGACGACTCGGCGTTTCTGCTGTTCCAGAGCTGACGGCGCATAGTCTGTTTGGGCAATTTGTATTAAGAGCTCGCTGGTGCGGGCGGCGGTGTCCCGAATTGCCTGCTGTATCGATGTCATCTTGATCTGGGCCTGGGTATATTATACTGTCGCTGCCGCTATAGTCACCATCAATAACGACCCGCCTTGTGGCAGAGGCCAATTGCCACATTCTATAATATATGTAAATATACTAGCTATACTGTTGCTCAATGCCTCGATACTCCGAGTCATCGGTGCCGAGTCACTTAGGCAGCAGACGGCCACGCAAAGCTCATTGGCTCGTCGTTGCAAGCCACGCCGCCAAGATCTGTGAGCTTCGCCGGGTGACTCGACTACATACACCAAACCAATTGCAGCACAAGATGTTACACACGACCAAATCGGTCAGATCATGGACAATGCGTCTGGTAAGTGCAACAGTGTATTCGTGCGTTTTCCCTAGCCTTGCATCACGACGAGGCGTGTTGCAGGGCGTTCATTTATACCTCGCCCGCTCGATCTGGCACAAGAACTCGTGTTTTCCATCTTGAAGGCAGCCGGATTATAGCTCCCGAACAGTTCCGATAATAGGCGATGCTAGGTACGTGTTTCGAGCCAAACCCTTCGAAGGCGTTGCTCTAGTTAAATAGCCAATAAGTATCATAGTAAGTTGAGACTCTATTTGCGGTATCTTCTTCCAACACCCGGTTGAGTAATCGTGATCATGACTTTCCAAAGTCAGCAGTCTCGCAAGGGCCGATCCGGTCCCGGCAATGGACTTATGCCGACCATTCTCGGGACGCATCAGGCAAGAGTGCCACATGGCTGTCCACGAAGCACCTGATGTAAGCATGAGCTTGATCTTGAGCTTGATCTTAACTGATGATATTCAGAATGACCGTTTTGCATGCCCTCCAGTGTTGATCAGCCGCTGGGGTCTGGGAACCCCGACGACCCAGCGCTGTGGTACGATACGATGCTGTATTGGAACACTGCTAAAGAGACCCCCATGTGGTTTTGAATCTCCGACGAGCATTAGCGCCGCCCGCTTCAGGGGGGGAAAGCAGCCAAAAAGCACCCAATCTCGCTCTGCGTGAGGCAGAAAAGGTGCGCTAGCATCAAAGACAGCGCCAGCGCTGCGGCACGGGTATCCTCCAATCCTGAGCTAATATCGGTAGCAGGCAGAAATGAAACGAGCCAAGGGCTACTTTTCTGACCTAAGTCGTTATTTTATCATCTTCCGGATCCCGCACGAGTCTCTACTCGCTGTACTTAACTAGCAGGATACGCCCGTTCATCATTTTGAAAATATCTTCATCCCAGTCTCTCGTTTGGAAAAAAAAAAAAAGCCATCACTTACACTCGTTTAATAAAGTACTTACTTATATTCCGTTCTTTGAGATACGCCATTCCATCTATCATTATTCCCCAAGGACTAATAGAAAACCATCGGCACCATCATGTCCTCCATCACCGCCCTCGTGCTCTTCTCGGCTGCCGGTCTCGCGGCGGCCCAGACCACCGGCATGAACTTGTTCCTCCCCGGCGTAGAGGGCGACAACTTCCAGGCGTCCGTCATCTCCGCCATGACCAAGCCCCCCATGATCGAGTACTTCGTCAAGTGCGCCCCGAACGCTGACGACTGCGGACTGGGGCCCGGCGCGAGCGTCACCATGGCCCCCGGCTCGTACGCCTTTGGGCTGAATGAAGGGTCTGCGTTGTAAGGAGCCGCCTCTTTCTTTCCTTTCTTTTCTTTGAATCTTTTTGCTCCACGTCTCCTGGTCTCGTTGCTCCGTGTAGGTGGGCAGGCTTTGTTGCATCTTCCCACACGTTGAGTCATGTCTACAATACTGGTACGCACATGTATGCGGTTCCATGCTACCCCTTCACTTGCCTACAGGATATTGTATGTATCCCGTTTGGTATCAAGTTAAGGGCTTAGCAAAGTGGTGTCGTCACCGCCCAAACACCTGAGCCCACTCACCTCCCAGCCTAGCTAGCTCTTAGCCCCTTCCTTGCCTTAGGACCCAAACCACACGCTAACACCCCCCGACCCAGCACCATGAGCGTGAACTGCGAAGTCGAGCAGGACACCGCCGTCTGCACCCACATGGCGGCCGGGCCCGAGGCCAACGAGCCCGGCACGGCGACGGAGACCATGACCGACTTCAACACGGACGAGTTCTTCCAGGCCGTCACCATCACGGCCGGCCTGGAGAAGCTCGCCGCCGCCACCGGTGGCAGCGCCGCCTCGCAGCCCACCCAGACGGTGGCGTCTTCTTCCTCGCCCTCCCCCTCCTCTGGAGCTGCTTCGGCGGCGGCGTCGCCCAGCAGCGGTGGTGCTGCGCCGACGAGTTCCAGCACGGGCGGGGCTGCTTTGCCGCAGATCACACAGCACGCCGTGTTGGCCGGAGTTGCTGCGCTGATGGGAGGCGCCATGGCCCTCTAAGGGTCACCAGGACTACTCGAGTGCCAGGCAGTAGCAATACATCCCTGAGACACTTTAATATTCACGGATAATGTATGCAGCGACACCAGGCGATTACAATTCGACAATCACTATAATCTAATGTCCGTTTATGTGACTTTATTTCGGTGTCGGGTTGGATAAGGGATAATCAGGGACGAGATAGACGGTAATATAATAATTGGCAACATCAAGCTGGCTATTCTTGCATAATGGAAACTCTCGATATGGATAAAAATATTTGGGATCTTTTCATTTCTCATACATTTTACGTACAGTCCACTCTAGGTTCGTATAATACAGGGGTCAATGTGAACTGCTTACTTTTAAATCAGGGGCTTGTCAGAAAATAACACCAAACCGACGAGAACCATCGCAGGTACATCCCATCTAGCACAATGAACATGCTTTTCCCAAGAACTCCGCATACATCAACAGTCGAATAAGCTCAAAATGCTTTCGCAGAAGCCACCTACGCCATGTCAAAAGATGGAACTCGAGGTGCTGCACCCAAAACCAATGTAGAAAGCCACCAAGCACCCGGTCCTTCTATCGCGTTTTCGCCGACTCCAAACTGGAAGCAAGATGTGGGTGCAAACGACTTGCATGAGATGACCAGAAAACAAAAGGTATGGGGCGTCAAGTCGAGAAAGAAAGACGTCTCTGCTTGAATAAATAGAAGGAAAAGAAAAACTAAACTCCAATGTTAGAGATTGTGTCCTGGAGGGTCTTCAGGCGGACAGGTTTCGTCATGAACACGTCGATGCCGCTCGCATAGGCCTCGCGCTGTACGTCTTCACTTGCTAAGCCTGTCAACGCAATGACGGTGGCGGGACGTTGGTCTTTATTGTGCTCGAATTCTCTGATGCGACGAGTCGATTCCAGGCCGTCCATGATGGGCATTGATATATCTATTCAAACAGGTGGGTTAGAGAATGGCCATTGGTGCGAGGAACACCGAGGGTGGCGAGAAAAGCGGCCAACCAAAGGTGGGAATTGTGGAAAAGGGGTAGGGGAACCGGTTTGAGATGGAGAAGTGCTTACCCATCAATACGCAACGGTAATGGCCAGGGTTGGCCATGTACATTTCCAGCGCTTCCAATCCATTGTTGGCCGTTGCGTAAGGCTTTTTAAGCTTCTTCAGGAAAGAGACCAGGATCTAGACTCTAGGGTTAGCGATGGTGGGATTTTGGTTTCGAACACCATGGTGAACTGACCTGCAAGTTTATCTTGTTGTCGTCAACGAGCAGGTACTTTCCGCTGGTCGCGTCGGCTTGAGGATTATTCTGGTCATTCGTCGGGGACACACTTCTGGACGTGCGGCAGATCTCGAGCTCAGTGAGGACCTCGAGCTGCTGCGGTCCCCTGCAGAAGCGGCGTTCTTCGGAGAAAGACGCGGTCCGCGAGACCTGAGCTGAAGGGCTAGAATGAAGCAGGCTACCGCAACGACTTCCCAGCTCAGCCCAAGAGGCAGAATCTGGTGGAGTAATGGGCAAGTCGGGTTTTGGAGGCAAAGTGGCATTCCATCTGCTCAGAGCAAGGACAAGCGCTTGAGCGACCTTGCGAGGGCCCGCCCTGTTGTAGGTTAGCCACCAACTCGCGGAAATTTTAATGGGAGATGAGGACTTACGGCTGTGATATGAACTCGAGGACGTTCTTCTCCTTCCCCATTCTTTGGATCATCGCATGTTGGTGGGCAGCTAGTGAGTCACGGCAAACGATAACCACAGGAGGGAGAGTGACACTTGCACCCTCGATTGCAAGCTCGCCCAGGGACTGATCTGTGCACATGATGATATCAGGTCGAATATCTCGCGAATCGGGCTCTAATACATCCAGATGCAACCAATGGAGGCATAGCGCATGCATCAAGTACATCTCAGAAGGCGGCGTCCTTCCTGGTAGCCCAACGGTTTCTACAGTGTCTTTGAAGCCACGGAGACTGACTCGAAGACCCCTGATTTTCTCAACGCGTTCCTTGAATACCGAGTCCCTCTCTACTGTCCCATATGGTGATAGTAGAGGTAGCGTGACAGAGACAGCAGTGCCTCGGGACACCTGACTCTCGACATGGATAGAGCCACCCAAGACTTTGGTGATTTGCTGCACCAATTTGAGACCTAAACCAGTGCCGGGATTCAAGGCATCTTCCTGCGAGAACGCACTGAACAGATGATGATGGAGGAAGTCATCGCTTATTCCCTTCCCCGAGTCAGCAACAACCAGCAGTACGTTATTGGGATCTTGCTTCCTCAAAGAAACATAAATATATCCGCTCGTCGTGTATTTCAGAGAGTTTCCGAGCAGATTCATGATAATCCGCCGAAGCGCTCCTGCTTCAGTGCGGCACGAGATCTCATTTATCGGGTCGATGTCAAGATACACAGAGGGTGTGTCGCTACCAAAGTCCATTGGATTCGCCAGTTTGGAAGGCTGCCCGAATGCTTCAATATTGCTAGTCCCAGTCGGGATGGACATCTTCTGAAAGTTGTGACCAGACATGATACTTTCGATGGTTTGCTCAGTGAGAAGACTGAGATCGATGTCTGTAGACAAGTTGGTCATCTTGGAGCTGAAAGACAAACTCTTCTTGCGGCTCATTGACTCGAATGATTCTTGGATCTCATTCTTCACGCTCGGTAGTTGAGCGCCCTTCTTATACTGCTCCTTGGAATCCTTCATGAACTTGTTGATTTTACTGTAGTCCAGCAAATGGTCCATAACATCAAGCAAGGTGCGTCCACAACATTCCATGGAGTGTAAGACTTCACCTTGGAAAGCGTCCAAGTCGGTACCGTCCAGCAGCTCGACCGCCGCGACAATGCCATGGAGCGGAGACCTCAGTTCGTGGCTCAGGGAATTGAGAACGTCAGACTTGGCTTTCTCAGCCATCATCGTGTCGACACGTGCAAGGCCTGACATGATCGTCATCCCACAAGCACGTAGATAACTGAGCTCAGCGTCCACCGTAAATACTCGAGCAGGATCTTTCGTCCAGACAAAACAGCCAGAAGACCATCTTTCCCTGCCAGAGTCCCAAAGTGGAATAAATGCAACGCTCCTAGCTCCTGTAAATATGGTGGAGAGGGTTTTGCCTTCGTATTGCTGCAAATGAGCGCCGTGCGACGGCCGTTCGAAGGGAGAGGGGAAGGTTACTGAGTCACGCCTTGCGTACCAGGTCCATTCCCCCTCGGACGAATCGCCAGCATGCACAGAACCGTCTTCCTCAAGATTGAATATCTTGCCGCTAGCATATCTCTTCAAGAGCGTCTTAAGGAATCGTTCTGGGATATCGATACGATGAATACCGTCAGACACCTTGTCGCCAGTGCGGTCATATGCAGTCGACGAGCCCAAAACCTTACAGGACTGGCCTTCGTAGTTCTCTAGTATCTTCCAAAAGCCTTCTTCACCTGGGGTGGTGACGGTCGAGTCGATAGAAGAATTCGCAGAATGCTTCTTTCCACCGGGTACAAGGCCAGCAAATGATCCGATAACTGCATCAAGGAAGACCACCCCTTCTACTTCCAGGGCATCTCGTATTGTTGATGCAGCCTCGGCAAAGACATCTTTGACTTCTAAAGTGTGCCCATCATCAGCTGGTGCTTTGGCCATCGGACTCGATACAAGAACATTCGACTTCGTCTTCGTGATAGTGGCCGTTGCACCGAACGAGGTACTCGATATTATCGAGTCATCGGATTTCGCAGCATCGAACAGAGCGCCTGGAAAGCTTGGCTGCAAGGGTGATGGGTGTGGCCGCAGTGGTGCACTTTCGCGAGAATGGGGGCTAACATCGCTGCCGTGACGCTTTTGCGGTTGTCGAGTTGTAGCGGGAGCGCCAATGTCAGGGGTAGGTCCTGTATTCGCCCCCAACCACCACTTCGATATCGTGGACTTTCCGTCGACAAAACTGCCAATCCCTCGCACCATTCGATCACTGCGTTTCAGATTCTCGTCAGACCTCCTAGACTCAAGGTATCCCGATATGGTTTGTGACACATCCCGCAGAAACTGTGCCTGCGCATCGTCCAATAAGCCTCGAGGCTGGTCGCTATAGACACTGTAAACACCTATATTGATGTTCTTTGGTGATTTGATCGGCACGCCAGCGTAGAATCGGTTGTGGGGCGTATTCTCGACGTGTGAGAGGTTCTTGAATCGACGATCGGCCTGCAGATCAGGTACACAAGATATAGGCAGATCGCTGCTAGTCTCCCTGACATCAGAGTCCGGTACTAATACGTGCTCACACACGCCTTGTTCCCTCGCAATCGCAGTACCCCCCAACCACAGGTTTTGGCCCTTGTTTCCAGGCGCGAGAACAGAATTGGACGTAGCCTCGGCAACAACATATTGGTGTGTTCTGTCGAAGATGGATATCAAACAGCGTGTGGTGTCTAACCGGAGAGCGCCAAGCTGAGCAAGTCCTGTCAAGACCGGATCTGCGCATGTAGTCGGGAGTGGTCCACAAAGAGAGTCAGTCGCCAGCTGTGGTTTGTGTGCGATCTCATAGCTTTTTGCCTGTTAGTTGTAAAACGTCGAGGTTGGAGGGGAGGGGGCGCATATCAAGCAGCCCATGCTACATATCACGAACGCGCTGGGAAAGGGAAGGAAACGGCCGAAAAGGGCAAACAGAAAGCCCAGCAAGAATCTTACGTACAGATGCGAAGCATATCTGACAACCTCCCGCTCGCGGGCCACCTCGGACAGTCTACCCATCCTCTGAGGCAAAGCGCCAGCGGCTCAGAGAAAAGAACAGGCAGCCTACTCGTATCAGGCGAAAGACTTTGGGTAGATGTAGAGAAGGCGACCTAGGTCGAGGTAATGACGAATACTAGCTCTGAGCAGTGGATGAAATACGGTCCATGACACCTACTACGCCTATACCCCAAGTAAGAGGCAGATCAAGACAGGCAGCGGCACAGATTCTCACGGAAACGAGAACTAAGTGTAGGGGAAAGATATGATTATGAAGCATTGTGCGGTAACGTAACATAGGGATATGTCGAGAAGGACCAGGGCAGGGACATGGGCGATTCAGTGCGAGATAGATAGCATACCTAGCAGGCAGGTAGTGGCTTTCTGTCAACGGGTAGCCAGGAAGCTGGCGGATTCGCTCCGAATTTCCGTGATCAAGTGATTTCATGTAAGAACATAGACACCCTCACGCATACTTACCTAGGGAAGTGGGTTCAGTGGGGGGTGGAGAGGTCGCGATGGTGGTTTGACGACCAAGGAGCGCTAGAAGAGAGGACCCCTCCTTGAATTGAGCGGCCTAGAATAGGTGCCCCCCATTGCCCCCATAGAGGGGTGGGATACCCGTAAGCCAGCCACTAATCCCTCTCTAATGCCTCTGTTCCAGCTGCTTTAGGGGGCCGCTATCCAGGACTAGCCTGCACTGGCCAGTGCTTAAAAGTCCACCATCTACCGCCGCCATCAGCTCCCAAGCCATGTCAGCCTCTATCTAGCTAGAGCCGAAGTATGGGAGCATGGAAACTAAACTAAAGCATCTGAGCATTGGCTCCCTACGGACCTAACATCACCTGGCTCACCTAACCCAAATCACTGCTTTCTTCTGCACGCATCTTTCGATAATGGCATTGCTAACGTATGAATAATTGCTCTGTTCGGGATGGATCATAGCAAGTTGCAACGCGTGTCCATATGGACCATCTTTTCTTCTTCTGTCGCCTGCAAATTGACAATTTGACACTGTTCAACCCCAGACGGCCTCGTCCCGTCCATTGGCACATCAGCTTGGCGAAACAATTTATCTGCGGCTCATGTCATACACAGCCATTTCGCTGTCGTCTCGTCCACAACCCACTTTGCTATTCCCAGTTTATTTGCTATCTAAAATCTGCATCGACACTAGGATTATCGCTCCAAGACCTAACGGGTGGATTAGACAGTTGCAGCAAGATTCCTCTGTTATCCACACGATGGCCTGGCCTGGAACCCACCGAGTTTGTTCGTGCCTGCATTTCAACTTCGTCTCGGCGCCTGCGGCCGCGTGTTGGGCAGAACTCTATAGCCTGCTGATAGCCGGAACCAGAGGGAAACAAGACTCAGACACCCAGCAGCTTCGGATATTGCCACCTCTTCTCGGCCACCGGCCCGTACCAGCAAAGGATTCCCCTTCGCTAGGCAATGGCAAGAAACGGAAGCAATACACACAAATGACGGGTGGAGTCAGCTCGCCATAACCCTCGTGATGGCTTGCCGACAGCCATGATCCTAGTCTGGTCCGACCTCCCACGGCCTTTGCACGGCTTTGGGGCAAAGCTTGGTGACTTTAGCCCCATCTCGAGTCGGTTGCAAGACAACGGCGATTGAGGCTTCATAGCCCTATGGCCCGACCAGGAGAAGGGCCTCAAACTGGTCCAATACATGGTCTGTGTGAATCTTTATTAGCTAAGCACCTCGACAATCTCGCCGTTGTTATCCTGAAAGCAGTGCACGATATCGTCCTCTCATAATGGGCCTTGTTCGGGGAAACACGGCAGTCCACACGGGTCACTCTACCAGTCATTCAGCTCTCGTTGCCCTGAGTAAGGTGTCATCCGAGGAAACGTAAACATCCTAGTCACCTCGCTCAACTCTAATTGTATCGTATCAGGGGCTCACGTCGATCTGTATAAACTCTGTATCCCAGCCTAGGAAACACCGATCATCGAGATTGATTTATTACAGAAGGCATTCGGTATGGCTGTTCCAAACCCAAGGGCAAACCTCCATCTAAAAACGGTCATGAAACGTCACCCCTCCTTTTTGATCTACTCGTGCTTGGCATAAACACTAATCCGCGCCAAGAACCAATCACGATGAGTAATACTCGACTTATCGTCTCGAACAGGCCTCTTATCACCGGAGTATTCTTTTGGCTCTCGATAGAAAACCCGGGATAACTCGCACCGAGCTGAGTACATACGTATGCATTGATGGCTTTGACAGAGCAAGACGCATCAACTCTCTGCTGAGCCTCATTGGATTCAACCCCTCCCATCGAGCTTCATCGGCCCATTGCGTTGATACCATGGGTACCATGGATATTCCTAGTTACCGAAGCCATAGATGATGTAGGATCCATCCATTCGGTAAGCACTCGAAACGTGCACACCCACGACATCAGGAGCTGGTGATCTCGAATATGGAACACCTTCGCGAGCCCGCGGCTGACGAGACCGAGACTCTGAAATATAACCCGCTGGTCGCTTCGTATTTTCCCTCTTACTTGGGATGATGTTACTTGGCCAAACCCATGATCATGGTGCCAAACCATCAACGTGTCACAAGGAGCTCGTGGCCACACATCGACAATGTTGGAGCAGCTGGTGCTGTCCCTTGGCTCCTGATACATTGAGCAGATATTTCTTGCCTGCTCTGACGCAAGATCGGTTTGCAAATATCACGCCGTTGAGCAAATTCTCTTCAAGAATGTGATAGATTAGTAGCTGGGTCAGGTGGGAAGATGATGGGTTCATTCAAACAACAAAGTTCTGCGGTGCAGAGCGGTCCACCGCAAACGTTACATCACGTATCTAAAATATGGGTTCTCTTTATCCGTCAAGTCTTGGAATGCGAGCTTGGCCCTTTCGCCCATGTCATCCTCGCACTTCGTCTCTTTGCTGCGGTTTGCTCGCAATAGTACAACATACAGCGCGATGGCAGCCGCGATGGTAATACAGTAACTGGAGGAGTGTCAGTAGGGACCAAGCATGAAGGGGCATTCGTAACCCACCAGATGATAAGACCGAGCCAGAGCTCCGGATAATGGGCAGACTTCGTCTGCGACTTGATCAGTTGTGGCCCAATGATGTTTCCTGTGTGGCAGGTCAACTACTCAGAACTGGGACACGTGTGACTTGGATCTTTCAGGGGCTACTACTGACCGACGCAGTAAGCAACAAAAATGGTCGCGGCTGTAAAGCTCTTCTTCGTGTGGCCAGCCACGTTGGACATACCCAGGGTGATGATCAGACTGACTACCCCCCCAAAGGTACCGGTAATGGAATAGCCAACTACTGCTGCGGCTGCGTGGTGACTCCATTCACTCCGCCAAATCAAGGCGCAGCCGGCAATTACCGGCAGGCAACACACAACCAGCATTATTATTCTGATGTTAGGATATCGTGAACCAAGCCAACCGGTCAGGAGAATGGCTATGAGGCAGAGCCCGCCTAGGGGGAATTGGAAGACGATGGATTCGAGGGTGCTCATCCGAATGTTGAAACGATTAGGGGACCAAAACCGCTAACTGCGCCATTGACAGTGTAGGCAGAGGCCATCATGATGGCAATCAGCCAGATCTTTACGTCGAGCAATGCCTCCTTTAGCTGGGACCACTTGAACTGGGTGCATCGCACTCCGGTCTGACCAAAACGCAACCTTTCCACGGCCGCAAGCCTTTCGTCCCTTGAAAGAAACCAAGCAGAGACTGGCGAGCTGGGTACGGCGAAGCAGCACAGCCCAAACAGAAAGGTCAGAGAACCAGCGAGGAGGTAGATGTACTGCCACCTATGGAGGCCGCCCCCAGTGATCTGGGCGAAGCCGTAGTTGAGCGCGCCGCCGATAATGGTCCAGAGCCCCGTCGAGGAGAACCACCAACTCTGTCTCAGCGACTGCTCCTGTTGCGTGTAGTACCCGGTGATGATGGTCATAAAAGCAGTCGGAATGACGCTCTCGATGAAGCCAAGGCAGAAACGCTGCGCGTAGAGGCCCTCGTAGGTCGTCACGGCGGCCGTGAGCATACAGATCAAAGCCCAGAGGCATACGATAGCGCCGAGGACCCTGCCCACGTCGAACCGCTGCAGTGCGAATGACATGGGATAGAGACCGGCCAACATACCAAAGTAGAAGAGTGAGGTGGCCCAGGAGAGGCGACTGGTATCGACAACCGAGGGTATATGCGAGTCAGGGACGCTCAGCTTCAAGTCCGAGGTCATGCCAAATAGCGCTGCCGAACCAAGAATGGCCTGCACCCCCTATCATTAGTCTCTTGCATGGCCCAGCAAAATTGGTAGTCAAACGGGCTCCTACCTTATCATAATAAACCAGGACATACTGTAAACCCGTGTTAGTGAAATGGAGACATTATTTTGGCCGGTGTATTCTTCTCTTTGGAGACGCGAGTACTTACACCAACTGTCATGGCTGGGATGAGGAACCAGTCAATCTTTCGAACCGCTTTTGCTGCCACGGTGGGGTCGATTGGGCAGACCTGTTCGCCGACCATTTCAATAGCCACATCCTTCTCAGCAGAAGGTTCTGCTACCGGTGTCGCCATCGTTGCGCTATCGAGTACGGCGAACTATACGATACTGTCCTCAAAAAGTAGAGTTTCTGCAACAATAACCAATCACGGAAGCGACCTTGCCGACCAAACGGAGAGAAAAGAAAGGGAAAGAAAGAGATGGAGATGGATTTTCCCTTCTTACTTGTCGTCAAGGAGGTCCATATCTTCGCGCTTCAGCAAAAAGCTCGATGATACGCTGCTAACTTGGACAAGAGCTAGCAGTTTTCTCTCCGGAGCTCTTGGCCAGCACTAATAAACGCTCCCTTGCCCAGTAGCCCTACGGTTCGGCGTATTTGTTAGTAATACTTAGTAGGTAGCTTCTTTTCCTGCCAACTGCCCATTACAATGATGCACGGCGCTTTTCGCGGCTTCGCAAACGAGTTGCAGCGATTGCTCCACTGTTGCTGCTAGGCTCACCAAGTAAGCGACAACCGGGCTCGGTTTAACCTAGCGATCCTCCGTACTCCGTAGCGATCGCCGGGTCGACTAATAAGACGTCTTCGTTCTCGAATTCGATTCATCAGGATAGGTTTAGGTTGGTATGAGTTCTCTACTAGCTAAGACAGAGAAGTAGTACCGATTATAACCGCGATGTGTAAGGCTCGGCGCTGTCCAAATCCGGTTCTCTTGTGAAACCCCCTGCTTCAACTAACCTAGAGCTAGCGAGCTACTTACTAGTCCTCAGTGCTATCTAACCGCTGGAGCTCCAGTGCTTTCAGTGAATAAACCTGTAATCCGCTAGAAATCGAAAGCTCACAACTTATACAAAGATTCATTCTTATGGTTATCTCCCAAACAGGCCATATTTTGTCATCAGTGGTGTGATCTAGCTGGACTGGATTATGTTCCGAATCTGGAGGCTATTTGCACAACAACGCGAGTCAATAACAGGTCTCAACAGATATATCCCATGTGGTTCCAAGCTGTGGTCTCGACTATTGACCGGCCCTTCTTAGCGCACCCGTCATCTAATAAATATACAGAGGTGAAATCAGATGAAGGGAAAACACGTCAAAACAGTCTCTCGGGCATTACCTCCCCAAGTCATAGGCAAGCCGACTTGGCAAGTAGATAGCCCGCAAGATCAAGCGGCTTCCCGACACGGTGCTCTTGCGTGTCTGGCTCCGTCCACTCGTGGTAGCGCCGGAACCCCAGCTTCTCCAGCACCCTGCAGCTGCCCGCGTTGCTGGGTTCGGCATTGGCATACATCTGCTCCGTGGCCTCAATCACGTCGTCTTCGCCGCCATCCTCCGGAACACTATCATTAGCCGCCGCCGACATCGCCGCCGCCACCGCCCGCCTGTTCACCCGGATCTCCACGGTGCTCCGCGGCAGCCCCCACCAGGCCCCCAGCACGGCCTCGACGAACTCGGTCGCGTAGCCCTGGCCCCAGTACTCCCTCCGGAACTTGTACCCGATCTCGGGCCACCCCGACGCCGCCACTGCGTCCGTGGCCAGCGTGTGCACGCCGCCCTCGCCGATCAGCAGCTCCACCTCCTCCTCCCCCTCCTCCTCGTCGCCCGTCGACGTCGTCGCTGACCGCTGCTGCTGCTGCGGCGGCGATAGAAAGGCTCCCCAGAGGTACGGGGGCTCGCCGCTGCCGCCGCGGACCCCATGCCGGAAGAAGTCCAACTCCACCTGCGTCTCGGCCAGGTCCCGGTCCGGGCGGCCCAGGCGCGTCCCCGTCATGGCCTCGGGCTGCGTCCGCAGCGCGTGCAGGCCCGCGAGGTCCGATTGGCGCAGCGGCCGCACCAGCAGACGTGCGGTGCGGTGGTGGGGCCGCGTGTCGTTGGCCGGGAGCGGGCGGCTGGGGAGAGTGGTGCGGACAAGGACGGTTCCATCGCCGTCGTCGTTGTCGTTGCCGGTGGCGCCGGGGGCGGTCATGGTGTTCGTGTTGTCATCGGCTGCTGCTGCCATGGTTGTCTTATTGGGACTGGCGGTGAGTATGACAAGGGTGAGGAATCATAAATGCCCGCGCGCCGCTGGACAGACTAATTCTGCACTGACTCCCAGACGCTCCAATTATTATCCCAAACTATGGGCATTTATACTGGTCGATTTGATGATTTGCGATAGCTTCAATCTCCACGTCGGATAGTGACTCAGGCCGGTAATGGGGTGCCACTAGTGAGCAATGAGGCTTGGGGTTTCTCAGCCGCTCAGCTCTGTGACTCTCAAGGTTAGAATATACATCACCTATATCGGGCTATTTATTTCTGTGCGAGCTGAACCATTGCTCACAGGGGAACTATGCATGACTGACGTTTCAGTTTTCAATCGCGACATGGTCGATGGTCGCTCACTGAAAGATGCAGCATCATCCAAATCGCCAGATCGCCAAATGCGCATTTACCATTGGAATTAAATCACTACCTATATCTTTGCGGGAACTCGTCCACGACCTGACACTACCCATCACGACCTCAGATATGCACAGATACTCTTGCCCCAGCGCACACCTCCTTTCTATAATGGTCGATCACATCAGTCTGAGCACAAATCAAAGCCAGGAGTTGATGAAAGCGCAAACACAGACAGATAATGTCAATCCACCACTCGGCTGATGACGACGAGAACCAACTTACGTATTTCCACATCCCTGGCGCGTTTCCTCTTGGCAGCCCTTCGATGGCGTCTGCGACCTCTGGGCCCAATCCCTCGGCCTTGATGTCGGTTACGGGATACAGGTAAGTCTTGAACGAGAAGAGAATCGCCTGCGTCTTGGGGAGCCGTGTCAGGGTCTGGAGCTCCACGCGGATTTGTGCCTGTCATTGGTTTTTTCCACCGGTGTTAGTGACCCAAGGATATAGGGTAAATGTTCTTTTCATGAATCGAAGTAAATGGTTCAGGATTCAGGGGGGTCGCGAGTGCTGCGCGCATGCTAACCTTTGAGATGTCCACGTCCATGCCCTCCTCATAGGCGTCGCCCTTATTTATGTGGTTTCCCGAGACAACGAATAGCTCTGGTGTCATATTGACAGACCACTAGAGAAGCAATGTACATAGTTAGCAAAATTCCATGGTGACAAGCAAAAATTTGGTAGTCGTAAGCGAACAAGCACACGCGGGATATAGCGGGGGTTGCGAATTGGACTGGTCGGCTCACGTTGTTCCGGGCCACGCTCTTGCCGACCTCGAGGCGGCTGAAGAAGCGCTCCATGCTCGCGCCGATCTTGTCGTACGAGGGCACCGGCCCGTGGATGTCCTTCAGCACCTTGCCGAGCTTCTCGGCCGGGTCGAAGCCCGAGGGGAAGCAGCACAGGAACGCAGTGCACAGATGGCCCTCGGGCGTCGCTCGGAGCAGGAACAGGTCGTCCTCGACCATCTCGCCCAGCAGCTTGAGCGTGGCGATGCCCGCATCTTCGCCGTCGTCCGCGGGCGGCTCCAGGGGCAGGGACCGCTTCGTGACGTGGTTATGGAACCGTCCCTTCTCGTCGTCCCGCGAGAAGAGCGCCGGGTAGCACGCCAGCAGGAAGTCCTGGATGTACGAGTACGTCTCGCGCACGGCGTCGGCGCCGGACGGGAGACTGCCCACGACGTGGTGGGCGTGGTCGCGGATGAGGCCCTGGCGCAGCTGAATCCGCGACAGGTAGTTGCTGTCGATGGCGATCAAGTCGGAAGGTGTGCTTGACCGTAGAGCTAGCAGCAAAGAGGCGCGCACACGTCAGTCATCTATATTGGTATTCTGGTGCACGAAACATCTTGCTACGGGGTCACGTGTGGTGTGTTACCCATGGTTATGTGGTAAATAGGCTTGAACGGCCGGAATTTGTGAGGTTCGGTGGTCTCCCAGTCGAAGTCATCCGCCACAGGGTTGACTGTCAGCGCCGGTTTCTTGACTGCGCCATGTTGCTTTTCAGTGCCAACATCTCGAAACTGCAAGTACAATACATGTTAGAGCCTGACGCTCATAGCCAAAGGCGGGACATATGTCATACTCACCGGAGCATTTCTTCCCCTCTTCTGGAGGACAGCATGCAATGTCCATCCTATCCCGCAGAGTAGGACAAGGGCCACGAGAACTATTGAGGGAAGCATATCGTGAGCTTATTGCAGAGTTCAAACAGGGAAGTTGTTCAAATCACAATGTAAATTCCCATGGTACATCTGCTCTGGCGACTGGACCTAAAGGCGGACCCAACTGAAGATGCCGATCGCGGATTATGGTAGCGTTGCGGCCTCGGGGCCGGTCTAGCTGCTGGCTACCATTACCCCGATAGGCAAGTCGTGGCGGTAGCACATGAGCACACCACTAATACGTCAGTCCTATCATATTCTTCCAATTAGCTGTTCAACTCCTATCGTCGACCCTTCGCAGCTTCAATCTTTCGTTTTTGATATATGATGAAAGACCCAGAGATGATGTTCAACAGCGATTAACACCATACCATGTAGTTAGTTAATGGCGGTTAGCGTATATTGTGTGGACTACACTAACGAGCAACTACATTTCGCTCCCCAGGTCTTTACCGGTAACCTAGATGTGACCCTTTCATAGCTCAATATTCTGGGCCGGAGACGGCCAGATCGTATCGGTTCTGCGGTCCAAGAACGCGCAAGGACCGTCTCTGGTGCTCGACAACCAAAACTTCACCAGAAACGCACCGGGCTCTCTCTGGTGACCGACAGCTTCATGGCCCGCATCGTCGAAGGTCGTGAAGGCCAGCTTGTCGGCCGCCTTGAACTCGCCCCCTTTTTGGGTTTTCTCCCCGGACTTGTCGGGCCACGCCCAGTCGACATACTTCTCCAGCCAAAACGAGGCCTGATGAGACCATGCGAGTTCATCGTAGACTCTTTTATTGCCCTCCGTGGTTCTGCCAGCAGTCTCCTGTTAGTACGGTATGCGCGAAGTAATGCTCCTCGCAAAAGGTGGGAATGTATATATACATACACAGAAATATCGTTGTTGCCGTTGATAACCAGGACTTTTTTGTCCGTCTCGTCCAGAATATGGCTCAGCTCACGGGTAGAGGGTGTGTAAATATCCCCCGCTTGCCTCCCAGCGCATGTTGAGGTCCATGTTGACCGAGGTAAAGTTCCAATCCTCCAGGCCCAGCGCCGCCTGGAGGTGCGGCTGGTTCATGTAGTCGGCGTAGAGATCTGCGCCGCACATGGGCAGCGTTCCGTTCTCGCGAAGGACGCGGTCGTCGTAGGGGACGCGGCCTCCGACGCGCACGTCGAGGTACACCCCGATATCCTCGTTGCAGAACGCGTCCGCCTCCCTGCAGAGATCGAGGTTGTACGTCTCCACGCACTGATAGCCGAGGCTCGCGCATCGCGGCACGGCTTTCTCGACGGCGCGGCAGGTTATCTCGTTGAAACCGAGCTTCAGCTTGTTCTTCCCGTCTTGGCCGAACTTGCACATGTGATCGTACATTCCGATATAGCTGGAGCTGGCCATGTCGATGACGGCATCCACAAGAACGATGGATGCGATAGGGGTCTGGAACACACCGGGGACTCCCAGCTTCTGCCTTTTGCTAATGTGGTTCACGAAAAAGGGCACGTAGACCCCTCCGAAGGACTCGCCTGTGATGTGGAAAGGGAGGTGGGAGTATTGCGGGAATATATTGGCGAAGAAGGTCGATAAGAACTTGTCGAAGTCCTCAGACGCCTCTGCAATGTTGTCCGGTCCTCCCTCCGTCCCTCCGTTCATCGAAGAGAAGCCCACACCGGCAGGCTGACTAGCGGCTCATGTCAACTAACAGTATCTCTCTGTGGGTAGATGAAAACCACTTACTCTATGAAGAGGACGTTTGCAAAGTTATTCCAGCTGTGTTCGTTGCGGACCGTTCCGTTACCTCCCTTCACTGCCAGGCACTTACCGAACCCTTAGTTATCCATCTTTTCTTGCCGCACGTACGGCTTGGGGCAGGCATTATCACTCACTGGTCCGATCTCCGAGAATAGCCCCATCATGGATTGACCGCCAGGACCGCTTTTGGAGGACGTCAGTTTCCAGGCTTACGCATTGAAGGGGGCCTGTGTTACGTACCCATTCAACCAAACCATGACTGGGTCGTCCTGTGGCGCGGATCGGCTCTCCAAAAACCCTTAGGGAAGTCACTGATCTTAGCCTAGGTACACTGCGTAGACGTTGGGAACGTGATCACCCACAGAAGAAGAGCCTTTTCTCCTCCAGACACATTGATCCAGCCGGTCCATTGTCGGCTCCTGGCATCGCAGACCTGATCACTCTGCTCTCGTAGGGAATTTGGTAGATCCCTTTTCGCATCAGCCGAGAAAAGAGATGCCTGAGACGCGTCATGGCTCAGAGCTGGCGAGGCGAGCGCTGCTGTCACTAGGCCACCCAGAGAGGCTGCCACGGCGAATGGACTGTACAACTGCATGCTGAGAAACATTCAGTGAAGACTTTGGGTTGCAAAATGGGCTATTAATGTTACAGAGACACGCGTAGGCTGCTCGGGGCACATATATGCCTACGCTGGGTAAAGACAATCTGCAGCTGAGAGGCGCGGCGCGGATTCTCGGCGCGGATAAGAGACCACCCCCGCAACTTACAGGGGTTACAAGCTTCTTGAAGAAGTTGCTTTTCACCGCATAATGTCAACGGTAAACATGGTATGGTCACATTATTGCATAGCTAAATCTACCAGAAACGCAGGGTTCGAGTGATTGCGAGCAGTCATGATAATACCTTAAAGATCTAGATTACGACGACAGGCCTTTGGTCAGTTACTCCGGACTCCTCAGGTTGTTGGCCTTTCTAAGGCACCGGTCTATCACACGACCCGCTGCGAGAAGCTCCTCGTCCTGGTAGAGCCGAACGACAACTTGGATAGCTGTCGGAGCGCCATCAACCAATTCGCTTTGGTCTTCACGGGTTTCGGTCTCGTCAGTATTCCGGCAGCTCGATGAGGATATTGGAGAAGCTTACATGGTCTAGGACTTGCCGATGGTGCTAGATCGTTCCGATCCATGTTCTTCATGGCTTGACCCACGGGCAATATAACCGCCGGACACTGCCAGGGGGCGTTAGATAACTTGGCTTCTTACAAGGATCAAACCGATTACAGTTAGACATGAAGAAAACCACAAACCTCAGTTAGACTCCACACAACAGTGTATGGCGGTGTGCCCCATGTGTCATGAGGTATCGCGGTGGTTTCGGCTCCAGGGCAGATCAGGAAGTCTAGTTTGTGTCGAACAAACACCGCATTCCAGGCAGCTTTGTACTGGAGACAGGCGAGATTGAATGCGAAGATCTCATCGATAGAGTAACCCCCTTTCTCGATCCTGCGGGTTATAAAGGGCATGTTGTCCACAAGGGACGGGACGATGGGCTCGCCTGACACGTCCAAGTGCCTCCTCCACTCGACAGTGTTGACAAACGAGAACGAATCCAGTCCTAGATTCATGGCTACCTCCAGGGAGGGGAATCCATGGAGCGGGATGACCTCGTGTCCAGCTTGGGCGAGGACCTGGGCCGACGACTCCATAGTGCGGCACACCGGCGGGTGAACGGGGAATTTCGGGTCTTCCAAGATGAACCCGATACGGAGCTTCTCGGGGGTTGAGGTAGCGACCTCGGCACGCCAGGGGATCGCGAGCACAGTTGGGTCGCGGTCCCAGGGGTGCGATTCCAGTACGGCTTGCAGGAAGAACGCCATGTCGTCAAAGGAGCAGGCAAGGGGGCCCGCGACTGGTGGGAAGCCAGGGGATCCCATACGATGACAGAATGTCGAACCAAAGAAAGGCCCACGTCCACTTGAGGGCTTGAAGCCGTAGGTTCCACTGCACAGTGCCGAGATGCGTATGCTTCCGGCCATGTCTGTTCCCACGCCGAGTAGGGAGCCCCTGAGAGCTACCAGAGCTCCTTCGCCGCCGCTGCTTCCGCCTGCAGTCAGCTAAAGCTTGTGGGGGTTCAAAGTACGGCCAAAGACATTGTTGTGGTCGTCTGAGGACATCAAAGCCTGCGAAACGTTGGTCTTGCAGTGCAAGATGGCACCGAGATCCAAGAGTGTGGCCGCCGAGGTCCCATGCTCGCTAGGCACGGGATTACCCAAATACGACACAATACCCATGGTTGATTGAACACCTGCATAGTCGAAAGTATCCTTCATACTGATAGGGGCTCCGTGAAGGGGCCCCATGGGCTTTCCGTGCAGCTCCAGGTACTCATCCAGGAACTCTCCCCGTTTGATGGCATCGTCGAACATCGTCTCAGTCAGACAGTTGGTCAGTTGCTGCGCGATCGCGGCTCGCTTGCAGAATGCAGTGGCCACAGATTTTGCCTTGATGGTACCACGCTGCACGGCGATGGCCAAGGTGACGGCGTTGAAATCCTGGGTGATATGCAGCTCCTCCGCGTTGAGGATACCACACTTGGCAGGTATTTCCATGACACCATGTGCGGAAGTCTCATCGCCCGCGAGATATTCGGAAGGGAGACGCCATCCCTTTGGTATCTTGTTAGCCTGTGCAGCTTGCTTCTCGGTTGCCAGTGTTTGCCAAGCTTGGTGGGAGCCCATTTCGACGACTTCTGCTTGTTATTCTTTCCTTTATTTCTCCAAGAGTGGCGATGAGGCTTGGAGTATGTATAGGGTAATCTAAGAGCATAAGTTCAGGGGGTACGGGGACTAGTTCACTGTTATTTCTAAAATTGTAGGACATGGGGATCTCCGTCTTACGTGAGATGATGTACTAACGTCGTGGTTCAGAACGGATACACTGATCAGCTGAGACAAACCGTCTCGATCGGGCAAAAGGCCGAGTATTCGAAGCATCAGAGTTTGCCAATGCCGTGGCAGCTTACGTTACACGCACAGAGACACACTGGTTGGTTCCTTTTGACTGCAGGCTTCGGGGCTTGTTGCTCGGGCTATGTCGCTCCGGGTTTCACTGATCGGGCAATACGTGTCGTATGTCTCTGAACTAATGTGTGTACAGTTTTACCTGCTAATGCTAGTGAATCCTTACATAAGGTAATGCTCAGTCTTCTATGTAGGTGCCACTTCGGCTCGACTTGAATAGGGGCGATGCGATTATATGGGGGGGGAGGGGGGGTTAACCAGCATCTTAGCAAGATCAAAAGCTCGAATACTATTCACTCGACTGTATGGTATATCCTTAACTTTACCTACTATTAATCTGAATTGCAGTTTAGTTAGATATGAGTGCCATTTTTCGGAACGTGGAAATCAAGTACGGTAGGTAGTAGAGGGATTGCTTACCCCCTTATACCTGTAATAGATGTGAGAGTAACTATGTTTAATAGAAATTCCCGACTAGAAAGTAACCGAGTATAATTCAGAGAGTACCTAAAATATCTATGCCCAACCCCGCAAATTGATGATCCGACATGATGTTGTGTTGATTCGGACTGACTCCTCCGACATTGGGGTCGTTCTCGGATTTTACTTGACCGTCCCAAACTATGTTCGTACTACTCTCAGATATGTTCCCCCATGACCGCAACACCAATTGAATTCACCGAGAGACACTATAATTAAAACAAACCCAAAGCGTCACGTTCTGGATGTCCAGTCAAAGGAACCATGTCTAAAGAGCAAGCGACCTACTCCCACGGCCACCACCAGTCCGTCGTCAGCAGCCACGCCCGGCGCACCGTCCATGACTCGGCCGCCTTCCTCGCCCCGCACATCCAGCCCACGCACCACATCCTCGACGTCGGCTGCGGCCCGGGCAGCATCACGGCGGACCTCGCGGCCCTGGTCCCCGAGGGCCGCGTCGTGGGCGTCGACGCCGTCGCGTCGGTGCTGGACCAGGCCCGGGCGTTCGCAGCCGACCGCAACCTAGAAAAAGTCGAGTTCGCCGTCGCCGACGCCAACGCGCTGCCTACGCCGACGCCACCTTCGACGTCGTCTACTGCCACCAGGTGCTGCAGCACGTGCGGGACCCCGTCGGCGTCCTGCGCGAGATGCGGCGCGTCGCCAAGCCCGGAGACGGCGGCGGCGGCGGCAGCTTCGTCGCCGCGCGCGAGGCCGACTACGGCGGCTTCGCCTGGTACCCGGCCGACGCCGGGCTGGACCGCTGGGGCGCGCTCTACCAAGCGCAGGCGGTGGCGAGCGGGTGCGAGCCCAACGCGGGGCGGTGCCTGCACGCGTGGGCGCGGCGGGCCGGCTTCGCGCCGGAGCACACGCAGACCACCGTCACGTCCTGGTGCTACACGGGCGCGCGGGCGAGACAGTGGGGCGAGATGTGGGCGGACCGCGCCGTGCACTCCGGCTTTGCGACGGTGGTCAAGGACAAGGGGTTGGGCACGGAAGAGGGCCTGCAAGCGGTTTCCAAGGCCTGGGCAGACTGGGCCATGAAGGAGGACCTGTTCTTCAATGTTCCGAGTACAGAGATACTGTATCGAGTTCCCCCTACTACACCAACTTGAGCAGTGCACTCTGAGTAAGGGGCAGGATATGGGATAGATGGGTACCTTCCGGCTGTGTGGTAGAACGTCTACCAGTCACTCGTTAAAGAGTTAGTGGCGTATTCTTACTTGGAGTCTCACAAAATGCCAGGGCATCGAAGCATCGATTATGTACGGTACGATCACTGGGAAAATAGGAACCAGATTTAGGCACGATGGGGCTCAGCAGAGAGGTGCGATTCATGTGGGTACTTATATATACTCGCTCGAACACAATATGTACCACAGGATGGATATGCTCCATGCACTCGGTGCTCCTCGCTTGCTACAGCGCCGGGGAAAACAAAGAAAAGGATGATGACATTGGAAGAATATTGTTATACGCCAACCCGGGTATCAATAACACATATGAATCCTCTTCCTAATGTCTGAGATAGAAAAGACGGAAAGGAAAAGCGACGTATGCCGTGTCAGACGCTTCGCGTCGTATGCCCTTCCCTTTAATCCCTACCCCTAATCCGTTTAAAACCCCCAAAACAATTGCTTTTCCCAAGATAATGCAAGCAGCAGAGGCTACCTGAAAAAATAACGGTGCAACAATAACACTGAATCACCGACGCCAAAAAGGGGCATCACTTCTATTCCTCTCGATACATCGTCTCTCCTTGCTCGTCTTCTGAGTCAGATATCTCATCTCCTCGTGCTGCGCGTTGCGCGATCTGACGTTCATCGTAGATCTCCTTCCGTCTTTGTTCGGCGTATTGGAGGCAGTCGACGTAGGTTCTGAACTTGACTATTTCGCGGAGCAGATAACTACTCTTCCGCTCCCAGTTGTTCATGGCTTTCGTCGCATTTGACCCCCTAGGTGTGAAGGCCAGTAGCATGGGCGAGCGCAGCTGATTGTGCTTTTGTAGCTCTTCTTCAATCCCGCGCACATAAGCCAGCAGTGTCTCAAATTGCTCAGGCTCTGTGCAATTAGAAGCACGCAAGCTTTGCGCAGGTGGCGTCCACTCGGCGATGTGGATACGGTCACCTGGAAGCTTCGTCCGGTTGCTGGAGCTCCCAAGATCAAAACTGGACCGCAAGCTATTTGTTTGACTACCTCTCCGACTATGCACGGACTGGCGTCCTGCAGTTGCCGAACCGGGACGGGGCGGCAACGTATTCTCGTTGTTGATGGCGGAAACGAGAGCATTGTTGATACAGGCATCACTCCAGCCATACTCAATGTTCGAAATACCGCCAACCAGCGGATGCGTGGATAGCCGAGCAGACCAGTAGTTCACAGTGAGTACAAACTCCTTGCAGATCTCCGGCGTCCCCACTTGGAAGAGATGGACGGCCCCGGTAGGCAGACTCAGAGCCCAGACATGCGGGCGCGTCCTCGAATATCCAGGAGCCGGGAGTGCCGAGGCAAGGGTTTGCCTGAGGGAGAAAGTGCCAAGATTAGTGGCATTTTCTTGCCAGTTCCCTCCTCCAACAACACCCCCTGGGGCTGGCTTGCGGTTGCCACGTGCCTTCTGGCGCATGGACTTGGTAGAGAAGGAGAAGATGCTCATTTGACCCTTCTGGACGACCGCGAAGACTTCGCTCCAGTTCCGATCTTTGGCCTTCTTATCGACGCCGTCCAGATGGTGCTTATGTACCACCATACCCTTCCTTGGCCCACGGCGGACCTGTAAGCTCAAGGGATTCATCTTCTAACAGGGCAGCACTGTTAAGTTCGTCACTCATAATGGATTGAGAGCTCGTGGCAGGGCCATCCTCACGAATGATGGCATGCGCAAGGGCGTTGGCAAAACCAATCGACTGCTGATAATCGCCGTGAAGGAAAGAGGAGCCCAGTGAATCAACGGAAGGAGTAGTCTGCGTTCGACCAAGCGAATATCGGCTCCAAGTAGCAGAAGATACGGTAGGACTCCATAGGGAATTCCCATCGTCGAAACTGGTGCGGCTTGACGAGAACCCATTGGTCCCGAGTCGAGGGCGAGACCGACTCTTGGAGCTCCACCGGCCGTTGTTGGGCCGGTTGGGCCCATCCATTCGCCCTCTCGAGGAAGGACACTCGGAGGGCGCCTTGCTAAGAACGCTGGGAGTGCGCATCAGCATGTTCACCACCGAGAGGTTGCCGTTCTGTTGTGAGCTCTGCGCTGCCTCTGGCCCTCCGCCGAATAAGGGGAGCTTTTCATCGCGAATAGAATTATAGATATCCTTCAGGACAACCTCCATCAGATTTTCCCAAGCGCGCATTGAACCATGGAATGGCGTTTTTACCAACGGACCGCAGCCTTCGCTCTCCTCGTGGTCGCCTTGCCGCGACTCAGCCCTTGGGGGGATGAAAGATGATCTCCAATCCCTTTTCTGCTCAGGCTCAGCACGCATTTCGGATTCGGTAGGGCTCAGCAATGTATTTCTACCGGGCAGAATGCTCGGCCGATCAAATGCTTCGGGTGCCGAGTCCTCTACAGCTTGCTTGATGGTGGTCATGGTGTTCTTCACGAACTGAGAGCGCGTCATTTTCGATTCAATGTCGGCAAGGTGAAGATCGGTGTTCAGCAGCATGATAGAGTAACACATTGTGTGGATCACGTCTGCACCTATTGTCAGTAAGAGCTCGCGGCCATCATAATAGGGGTAAGCTTACCCATGGTCTTGAAGCCGTGGTTTGGATTGCAATCACACCAACGGTTGGAAAAACAAACCAGGATCCGGTCCACTTGTTGTGTCTCTGCTCGTAATATGAGTCGACCGCAAACCTCTCGCAATGCGGTGAGGACGCTCTTCTCGGCGAAATCATACAACTCCATATAGGCCCTGAGTGTTCGTTGTCTCACAGGGCCCTCTTCGCCCATCCAGGAAGCGGCCCGGTCTTTTGTAATAAAGTCCTCTCTGCCCTCGAAAATGCGCTGAGCTTTCAACCTGTCGTCCTCAGTCGGCTCTCCTACTGTTACTTCCGGCTCATCCAGTGGTGAACCGACGGGTTTGGCATTCGCTTCCGCGCCATCGATTTGCACGCTCGGCAGACTGCCAGTCGACCGCTCGAGGCCACTTCTGCTCAGGGCCGACACTCTCCCGGAGCTCGGTTGGTCTTGAATCGGAAGGCCCAGGCTTTCCGGCCGTTCCTTCTTCTCCTCCTCAAACCCGCCAAGGTACGGAGACGCATTAGCAGACGAATTCTCTCTGTATGAACCATCCCCATCGGTCGGGGCAAGCTTGGGTATGCTTCGTGCAGCACCATCGTCTCTGTATGTATCCTCGGTAGGACTGGTAGACCTGCGAGGTCGGTTTCGCTTCGCTTTACCGGATCGTTTGGCCTTGTCACCTTCGGTGTCACTGCTGTCCTCGAAGAAGGTGGTATCGCGCGTAAGCTTGGGTCTTTGTGTCGGCATCGGAGGGCTTGCCACGGGTGTACGGTTCGAGGGAGAAGTGACAGAATCACGGCTGCGAGTGACCAAGGCAGATTGGGACTTGACGGTCCGTATTGTCGCCTTTGGACTGGGGTCGTAATCCGGGGAGAATCCTCTACTCTTGCGTCTTCGGTCGTCCTCAGGGTCTTCGACATTGTAGTGTGGCGAGACTGAGTCACGCTTATTCCGAGGTGGTAGAAGGCCCAGAGGGGATGCAGAACCGCTCTCCTTCAGGTAGGGGCTCATGACTTGACGCAGGCTACTAACCGGGCTCGGGTCGGGCATGTAACCGGATGGGTCCATTTGTCTGGCCTTCTGGGCGGGATGCTCCGCGGACCTCGACATGTGGGCTGCAGGCGCCTGGGGCACGGGCGGAGGCGGCTCTGCAATAGATCTCTTACGTCTTCGGAAGAATGACGACTTCTTTTGTACGACATGCTGTCCCGTGAAGGAAGTGGCCTGTTGCGAATCACGGGATGGAGGAGCCGAATAGGCATTCTGTTGCTGCTGTGGCGGCTGCGTCTGTGGGCGAGAAGTGTTAGGTCGCGGCTGCGTTTCAACTGCCGCTGGCGAAACGTGGGGCGGGTTCGAGCTTGTCGAGGCCGAGTCAAAGGCACTTGCAATAGCCTTGGATGAGCCACCGAACATCCTTTTGAAAAACCCTGGTCGAGGCTGGTTGGGTTGTGTTGTGGTGTTCGCGCCTGCCAACCCAAGCTCCTTCTCTTTCGCCTTTTCGTAACCAACGTGGGGTGCCGGTGCCGAGTCCATGTCCTCGGTAGTAGGAAGTGGTGGTAGGGGTGGTAGTTCATAGTTGGATGAAGCAGCTCCTCGGCCCGCCGTGCCAGTCGTCCTGTTGGAGCGCATGCTCATCTTTCTATCCGACGCCGACACACTCTTGCGCTCTGGCTCATGTTCCTGCTGTTGGGGAAATGGGAGCGGCTGCGGGATGGCGGTCGGGGCGTTTGTTAAGGTTGGCCGACGCGGACCTCCATGCACAGTCGGCGTAGGCGCGGGCTCATAATAATCTTCTGCCCAGAGAGTGTTGGAGAACTCTAAATTACAAGCGCTGCTGCCGGCAACGTTGTTGGGGGCGGGGTGCAGCTGCATAGGTTGGGGATAAGGGAGAGTGTTTTTGGCCCATGTCGAAGCTGGACGAGCGATTCCCAATGCCGTGTGCAATTCGCTGACTGCCCAGCACTTGTGCATAGCTCCCATCGAAACTATTGGTGCTGCTGCCCCTGCTCGTCTTACCACCCCTCGAGTGAAGAACACGACCGCCCGCCATCTGGTTTCCCCTTTGTTGCGTTGGGGATTCGCGCATGCTATTGAGCCGTCCTACCCCTGGTTGGAAGCCCGAGCTACTATTGCTCCGGTGCCCGCGTGAGTAAGGGCTCGATATCCTACTGCCGGCATCGTCCGTGCCTTCGAAGTCGGAGCTGTAGGTGTAGTGGTGGCCGTGATTGTTATACGAGCTGTGCGTCCGATTCCGTTGGGGGATACTCGAGATGGTTCTGGCCGGATTTCTCCCGCCCAGGGACATAGATCTATAGGTGCTAGGCTCGTCGAAGGGCGACTGTGGAGTGGCCGGCGTGTGGATCTGGCCGAGACTGAACTGGTCGAGAGATGCAAGCATGTTGGTCACGAGCGAGTCTCTAGTGATCTGTCGCGAGGGCAGGGACAGGTCGTGGGAGTCTCTGTAATTGGTCTTCCTCAGGCGGTCGCCCACAAAATCCGGCTCGTTTTCCTTGTTGGCCGTCATGTCCACGGGACTGCTGAATGTGTCGAGGAAAGATTCGTCGAAGTCTCGGTCGCGGCTCGAAGTTGTGCTGGATATGGATGGAGGCTGCTGCATCCTAAGCGCCCGGCCGGACACTGGTGGCTTGCCCTTGGGAGGCACAGGCGGTCTTCGCAGGGAAGGCGGCGTGGAAGGTCTCGTGTCGCGGATCTGTGGCGGAGATGATGACAAGGTATCGATATTCAGTTCAGGCCGGCGCCTGTGGGAGCGGCGGCTGCCCTCTGGTGAGGGATACATGGCTTAGCCCGACGATCTTGGGCTGGACGGGCAAACCGTGGAACGAATCGTAGCCGAGCTGCCAATAGCTCGAGAAATGGTAGCGAAGCACTAATGCCGAGAGACGGCGCCGCCGTACAAGCGAGCAAGTCCCTAATCCAATAGGAGAAAGCCTGGTTCGCTAATTTGCACATACATACATGTGTAATGTAATGTAATGTAATGTAATGTAATGCAATGTAGGGTATGTGCACGCAATTATGATTACTTTCCTTGGCACACACTGCCTTCACACCATCAGTCAGTCGGGGTGTTCGTGGTCGAACGGCGCGTGCCTGGTTTGTCGCGCCCAGCCAGGAGTCGGGAAAGGGAAGAGTCTATCATTCACTACTTGGTGAACTTGGTTTTATTAATGGCGGAAATGGCAGCGGCAGAGAGTACGGATACTAGTACTACTAAAAAGAGCTGTCGGTCGCCGCGAATGCGCATGAAGCAGGCCTGTGTCCACTGTCCACAGAAATCTTGTCCACCACGAATGTAAGTAAGCTGCGGGTACCTGCCTAGAGAGAGAGTCTCAAATGGAGGTCGTACGGGGACTAAAGTCTGTAACGTCGGAGGCTTGCTCGAATTGGGCCAGTAAAAGCAGATTGTCCATATCAACTAAACTGGCATGCTAGGTTGCCCATGACAGGCAGTCAGGCAGTATTAGAAGAGAAAAAATGAGACATAGCAGTAGGCCTTGGGAGGTAGGTATGTACATGCATGTAGTATGCAATTCGAACCAATGCCTAAACCGTTAGGAACGATAGGATAATGTCGTCTGCCGCCGTTGTGCGCTGTGCATACAGCCGTCGACAGAAGCAGGTTGTGTTGTACACGTCAAATCTGGACGCCACGTATGGCCGGGGTTCGCTGCCCACTAAGATGAACCCTGGCCAGCAGCCAATACCCTTTTTTCTCACCTGCAGATGGACAACTGTCTCAGGGTCCGGGCGTGCTTCCCTCTAAAGTATCTTTGTCTTACTAAAAGTCAATCCACACCTCAGAATACTCCTGAAACACTGGGTATGTAAATGCAACACACACAAGAACGTAGCCAGCCAGAAGATGGTTGATAAGAGCATGTACCTCTCTCATCGTATTGGTGAGGCCAAACTATCTGTACAAATTCGTGGCAGTCCGGCTCACCGTCCCAAGCGTCCCCACTGATATTCGCGCCATCGTGGTCGGAGGCCCATCGGCTTGGGAAGTAGGCCGTCCGATCGTAATTGAGATCCCTACTTTTCGAGTAAGTTCTGCAGGTACAAGGGCGGGGGAGGCGGCAAATTATGTACATGCCTAGCCTAATTGGATTCCGTAGGATCGTCAAAAGCAATTCGTCCTGGTCGGAAAGAAAATTACCTATTAGCCTTGGGATGAATTGAACATACATACCCCTATGTCCCTGTCTAACCCACAGGACTGGAATAAAGGCAGTCATTGTTTCTACAGCCGCGAGACTGTTGAGATGGGCTCTACGTAGTTCTGTTGCACAAGGCCATCATTGCACTGCTCATTCTGTGCATGTAGGTAAATGTAGGTAGAACATCTTGGGCCAGAAGCCTTCCCCATCACATGCAGCCATTACCTGCAGTTGATAGGCCTGTCCCACTGACAGACGGTAAGACAGGCAGTCCTCCCCGGTATGTGTGTCTTTCTATTTGTTTTGTTCATGGCGTTTACTATGGGATAAGCGTTGTCACTATCGATATTAGGTACATACATGGCATCTCGAAATCCTAGGATTGTAACGGACGCCCTATCATCTGAGATATGACGATACAGCATCAGCCTTGTAGGCCGTTACCCGTCACACATACTCTGTACTGTACCACCCTTATTAAATGGTTCAACGGCTGTTCACCCTAATAAGTGCATATGTAACTTGAGAGGTGAAATTGCTGGGATCTTCCTACACGAACGTACGTTGATAGGATAACATGACACGACAGGTCAGATGCATTAAAAATGGCAGCGTTGGGCCTGTATGAATGCGATAACAACCCTCTGCCTACGTACTGAATCCTGTAGCTGCTGCTTTCCTATAGCCACTAATATTAAACCACCTATTTGAGAGCGCCCCCTCTCTCGCCGGGTCATCGTTCGACAACCTCCCATCACACGCACACACACTTGTAACCAATGCCTCGATGGGCCAACCTTTCGGATAATTTGATGCCACATGGACTTGCGGATCTCGACTGTAAGCTGCAGCAGCGCAGCAACTCATCACAATTTAGCCAGGCCCAGCCAGTCTACCTAAGTGAGCATGCAGGTGACACGTCAGAGCAGCCACGATTGAAGAACAAGCATCACTCGTGTGTGGTAATTAGCGATTATCCATCATGACTCGTGGCGCTCTTACGGCTTAAGCGACCTGGGGAGTGCGAAATAGTGCGCCATTGTTGCCTTTTGTCCATTCGCGACAGGAGGTTTTAACGTGTCGACCTCATGTCAGCGGCAGGCGAAGTTGTACATAGTAGCCGGAGCATGGACGTATGGACGTAGCAACAATCCGAAGTATTACAAGTCCCAGCTGTCAGCTTGTCAGACGATCTGGTGTGCATCTGATCTATCTGTGAACTATCTAGAGGAGAAAAGATATCTGGGCAGTCTCAGGACAAGGGCTCTGTTCAACGTGGATGTCTTCCCATTGGATGCCCGTCTACACACAACTACACGTACATATCACAATCGGGCAGACGCTTTGAATCTCGATCTCGGACGACTACTTGGGATCTTTGTGAGATCGCCCACACTTGCTTCACCGGCTAGCTTTCCTCCCGAAGCCTCCATTTCGTAAGAGGCTGGTTGTCTTGTCGGGCTTTGCCTCTGCGCTACCAGCCCGCGACAAATGACACTGATGGTGTTTTAGTGTTTAGGCGTCGGCCACTTCTTCTGACTTACGGTAGGATCCACGGCGGGCAAATTGGGAAGCGGAGGGGCCTTGAAAACCCGGGTACCACCCTACTACCACGTTCTCGAACAAACAATCGAACAAGACTCCAAGAGTCGCCTCCTTTTGCCACGGAGCTTTATTTGGGGAGTGATTCGCTGGTGTCGCAACTCCTCCACAGCGTAGTCGGAGCCGCTGGGCCTTCTGCTTCTGGGGGGCTTTGCAGATGCCAAGATGCTAACATTCCCCCCTGGAGCCACGAACGTCCCCGCGCTTCTGTGATCTGTGGGGACAAGTTCGGGTTCGTGCCCATCGGCCAGTCAGTATGTATGTAGTCTGTCTGTTATTAGTCTGCTGCCAACCCCCCCTTTACTGTGCATGCCGCAAGACGCTCTCTATTCAAACTATTGGTTCACTGTTATGCAGCAGGAAGAATGCTGGTGTTGATTGATTGCGGAATGGACGCCCAAGCAGCGTCTCCCACATCCAACCTTGCAATCCTCTCTCACTCGTATGAAGGTACTCTCCATATCCTGCACAGTTGGCAGCGCTTGGACAGCAGACACGAGCGGCACGCAGGACTACATGCATGTCTCGTTCAAGGCCCTCCAGGTTTGTTTGTGGATATATGAATGGTTGCTATTGTTGTATTTCAAGTAACAACACATGGCTCATCCCACCAGTAGGATGGCCACAACCTCCCTGGGAGGCTAATCTAGATACATTCTATGCGCCTTGCCGGCCACCTTCCATGCTTCGTGCTGGTGCCACTTAAAACAGAGACAATGTCATTGATACTTATATGTTCTTCGCCTCCTTCCGTGTGTCTATTTACGTTGCTTTTTCCGCCCCCGGCTCATTCGAGCCGTCCATTCCACATAGTGCGTTCTATTTCCATACATCACATGTGGCTAGTCCGAGTGCGTGAATCACCACCGTCTTATGTTTCTCATCCGGAGTTCCCTCAGTGCTGCGTAGTAAACGGGACTCGGCACCAGTCGGCTTTATCCTTATGTGTATGCCGCGTGCGCAGGTTTTCTTTTTCCCAATGTGTATCCGTCTACGACTCTACTATCCAGAATCCGGCAAGTGCAGCGTGGGGGTACATGTCTTGTTGACTTGTCTTCCGCTCAACTTTGTTGTAGATGTTGAGGAAACCCGAGCTCCTCGTGTTTGGAACTAGAACAACATACGTTGGTGCTGGGCCAATGTTGATCAGTACGGCTCAGGGTGCTTACAGACCGGGTTAACACCCAAGGAGGAAGGGACCATGAATTCTTAGAGAGTGAACCGACGTAGGTCATGACGCGTAGTTGGATCATGAGTAGACTGAATTGCGACTTGTATTCACAAGGCGATTCATTAACAGTGTTGGGTATCTTAAACTGATCATACAACCTCGTAAGCCTCCCTAACAGTTATTCCCGAGCTTCTGTCCCCATTGTCACATCGCTCCGTCTCCGATCCTGTCTGCTGTGATAGATAACGAGTAAAGCCGCGGATCAAGAACCAGACGCCTCGGGCCCAACCACCTCGGCTCCCTCGAAATTCCACATGCGCCCGTCGACTTCGATCATGTCGAGGCACATCTTCATGAACCGCTGCCGGTACTCATCGGCCTCGGCCGTGACGCTCATGGGGCCCTGCTCGTCGACCAGGTTGTACGTGTTGATGAGGCCCGTCATGGCCTTGGCGTGGACCGTGTGCTTGGCCCAAAAGAAGTCGAGCACGGCGGCGCGGTAGACTTCCTTCCCGTTGCTCGACGTGACGCCGGTGCACCAGCTCGGCGGGCCGGGCGGTGCGAAGGGTGGCTGCGAGGGCGGGACGACGGGGGTCTCGCTGTCGGCCTGGGCCTGGGCCTGGATGTCTACGGAGCTGGCCTCTTGGTCGTCCTCATCGACGTCTACCGAGATGCGCACGAGGAACAGGGAGTAATCCACCGCATTGCAGTCGGCCAGCAACTTCGTGTCCTTTTGGAGCTGCGCTTTGAAATCCTCGGCTTGGTCCAGGGTCAGGTACAGCTTGCCGTGGAACTCGTCGGCGAGCTTCGACTTGGTGGCCTCCGACGTCAGCCTGCCACCGGCGATGTCACGCTCCGGGAAGAAATATGAGACGGGCTTGAGGTCCCAAGACTCCCACTTCTTCTTCGGCTCCTCTCCCTCGAGATCTTGGCCGCTTCCAGATCCTTCCGACGTCGATGAAGAAGACTTCTTTTCGTCCTGACCATACAGAATGTTCTCCATCACGATGTGATGACTGGGCGCCAGGCCGAACAGTGTACCCAAACTGCCCTGGGAACATTCTAGGAAATCGGTGATGCGCACAAGCAAGCTCCCCGGGTTGGCGCGCATGTGATCAGCGTAGGGTAGTAGCATGTCGTTCTTGAAGAAGTTGTGCTCAAAGGAGCGCGGCACCGACTTGACCAGGTAGGCACCGTCGGCTGTGCGGAAGAAGGTCGATCCGCTGTAGCCCATGTCGCCCATCGGCTGCAACGGCGGCGCTTTGTCGCTGTTTCTGCTGGCCGCAGACGCGGGCGTGAAGCTGTCCTTGTAATCAGACGACTTGATGGCCCAGAACTCGCGCAGATCTCGGAAGAGATCCTCGCGGACCAGCTGGAAAGTCAACCAGTATAGATTGAAGATGCTCCATATCCGGCCCAGAACTGTTTGGCGCTGAATGGGGTGGCCATCTTCATCGTTGTTGATGATTACGTAGATGATGGATTTGGCGATCTGGTTTTCGCGTTTACCCATCTCTGCGGTGTTAATTCCGATTTTAGTCTTCGTTTCTCACGATGTAGGCTTGAGTTGTATGTAGTGAGAGGGCTATTCTATGTTCCATATGAAAGTCGCTGTTCTACGACATGTGTAAGAGGGCCAGGTAGGAGCATTACTTCCGGGCAGTCGCATATGACGTCACCGTGATGGCTGCTGATTTCGATGCGGCACTGATGCAGATTCAATCAAGTGCGTTTCACAAAGCCGACACCTTACACCGATCGGTTCACCTAACCAGACGTGCTTTTGAGAAGACTCCTCCATGTCCCTACTGCACCTACCTCCCTTGATGGGGCAACCAGTAGCTGACTGACTGACCATGTACGTTGGGATGCATCTCTACGTCAAGAACCACATCGAACCTTTATGAGCTTCAAATATGATCAAGATGGAGTGTAATGTATTATTAATTTGCTATGGTCTCGCACCCCTGAGGTTCAAAGTGACAGTAAATTACTCAACGCCATTCGAATATTAGCAACTCTATATTATCGATTTAAATTTCTAGTACATATAAGCCACGGCGGTATGGAGCACCAATCTGCCACTCCATCACCCGCCAATCATCCGAACCACGGGACCACCAGCGGGTCGTAGCTGTCGTTGCCGTACGCGCTGCCGCCGTAGTCGAGGTAGCCGCCGACGTACGGCTGGGGATGCCCGCGAGCATGTCGGCCGCGCCCCCAAAGACCCAGACGGTCTGCATGCCCATGACCATGTGCCCGAGCACGTGGCAGTGCATCATCCACGCCCCGACGTTGTCCTCGGTGACGCGGAGGCGCCACGCCCGCCAGCCCGCCGTCTGCCGCGCGCGGCCCTTGGCCGCGTACCGGTAGAGCATCGTAGTGTCGCGCAGCGCCGGCACGTATTTGTTGCCGCCGGTCCCCGCCCCCGTCCCAAAATGGGCCCGCTCGTTGGCCGCCGCGTCGTACGTCCCGTTCCCGGACCCGAGGTCCCAGTAGTGCTCGCCGTGCGCGTGCATCGGGTGGACGTCCCACCCGCCCGTTGGCCCGGAGTTGCTCTGCCACACGATGTCCAGCACCTCGCCCACCTTAGCCGGGAACGCCTTGGTCGCCGGGTCCCACCCGCCGTTGGCCTGCGCGGCGTCGTAGTCGGGCGTCTCGCCCGTTTTGTACGCCTTCACGAGGTACGGCTCGTAGTTCTGGGCCGCGAGATGGGTTTCTTGCCACGACAGATTGTTCGCGCTGCGCAAAGAAAAGGAAAATTGTGTCAGTGTGGATGATCGGTCTCCGTAGTTGTAAGTCGCTGGACCCGGGTGGTAACTCACTCCCATTGCAAGACTCCGTTGATGCTGCCATTATAGAATCCATCAACTACGACTTGGTTCATCGTAATGACTACTGTCCGTGTAACCTCCTCGAGCGTTGGAAACTTCCTCAGTGGTGCGAGAGCCTCCAAGGTATACTCCATCCAAGTGGTATAGTCCACCAGATCCGTCGGTAACTTGACTGGCGACGTGACCGGCAAATCGGCCGGAAGGTTTTGCTGCTCGACCGTCTTGTACCCGGTGGACTTGCTCTTGTACTGCAGGAGAGCGTAGCCACTGAGCAGGGTTGGCCGATCCCGAGTCTCGTATCGGATCCAATAAGACGACTTGCCGTTCGTCTTCAGTTGCTCCTCGGTCTTGGTCTTCAGGAGAACACTGAAGCGTTGGCCACTGCCCAGCTGGATACGATCAGTCGCGGCCGGCTTCGTGTACTGTCCGTCCGCCTCGATAATGGTCAACTCTTCATGGTCCTCTATTCCCAGCATCACGAAGGACAGGGCGGCACCGCTTGTGAACCGCAGCCTGTACGTCTTGCCCGGCTCGGCGGTGATGATGTAGGGCTTGCAGGAGTCATCCGCGGCGCTAGTGAAGGAGGCGTTCCCTGAGCGGCCATTGAAGAGGACGGCATCCGGCTCCCCTGACCACTGAAAGGGGTTCGCGACGAGGCCCGCTTCGATAACGTCATCCAGCTTTCTGTAGTAGTCGCTAATTAAGATGGGAATATCGTCGTAATAGTCGTACGGCTTGGTCTCGTTGGCCGCATCAACGATGAGGGCGCCGTGCGCCGTAACGGCTTGGAAGCCGACGTGGGAGTGGTAGAAGTAGGTCCCTGCGTCTCCCACCTCGGGATGTATCTCGTAATCAAAGTACATTCCAGGCGCTATCGGCCATTGCGAGACGAGCGGGGTCCCATCAGAGAAGGGTGCTGTCCTTTGGCTGAGGCCATGCCAGTGCTAGCAGTTCAGTCAGCGATCCGTTGGTTCATAGTAACGTGGCGTGATGCCGCCATCCAAGGGTGAAGTGAATCGTACTGTGGTGATATTCTTGTCCATCATCTGGTTATAGACTCTCACCCACGTGGTCTTTCCTTCCTGGAGGCGCAGGACAGGGCCAGGCGATGTGCCGTTGAAGACCACCGAGTACCGCGACTCACAGTTGATGGTTATGTTTTGTGCTGTCGCGACGAGTATATACTCGGGCTCCCACGAGCCGCCGTGGGAGACTGGACCCTGAGCCGCGGCAGCGCATGTTTGGAGCAGCCCGGCAATAAAGCCGGACAGTAGAAGTCCCCCTTTTAACCAGCCCATACTGATCGGCTTAGCTGTAAGTGAAACGTCGTCGTTGAGCGGCACGTGTGTTGGCACGTATGTTAGCGGCAGTGGTTGCTCTCGTCGTGGTCAACAACGCTCGCATCACCGCCACGGCAGACCGCGAAGTGACGAATAGTAAGGGGGTTTATAAAGGAAACAGGGCAACGGATTACTACTCTGCCTCCTCACGAATCGAGATATCCACGGCCGTAAGCACTTGATATAGCCCCGTAATGTCAGCCGTGCAGATCATCTCAGGCAATACGCGTGATACGGGCCCCTACAGACCGCAGCGGGAACGTAAGGTTGCAAAGGGACTTGTGGTGGCACAGCCGGATAGAAATACCAGCCTACACCCAGCAGCCCGAATTGACCACCAATAGAGAGGACCCTTCCATCCTGTCGTCTGCCTAGGAAACAGTCAGTCAAATATTGCATACCAGATATGAGACTATTGTTGGCCACAGGCGCTCTAGAACCTGATCTCAGCGCACTAATGGCCTAGGCCTAGATACTTCATCCAATGATTAAAACTGTTGATTATCCCTGGACCCTGGACCCTGGAGCTGAGCTTTCTGGGGTTGAGGGGTGGGTAAGATTATGTAGGAATCCTCCATTTGCGGGCATGTATCTGCAGCTTGTCGATCCCAGGTGGTCTTATTGGCGGGCTAGTAAAGGCTCAGTCAGGCCATGAGGCCATGCACCCATCCTCTGCATCCTCTGCATGCAAATATGCAATCGGGCCCTGACAGATCATCCATTTACAGCAAATAGAGGCGATGAAGCTTCGTTCCCGTCAATCCGACCAGCCGCGAGAGAAACAGAGCATCGGAAACCGAAGAGTTGTGTTCTATTATGAGAAGCAGTGAGTGCATGGCAGACACGTTCAGCGTAGCCAGCTACCGAGCACCACCTCGTGTTCGTGTCATGACGCACATGAAGACTAAACCTTGAGATTGTGCTACTTCCGAGTCAAGCCAGACCGACATACCGCTTGGTATCGATGTCGAGTTACTGGTAGGTAAGTTGCACAAGCGTGGGGAATTAGTATTCCGGCTTGGGCGATTGATTCCATCGTCATGATCTTCACAGTTGGGCTAGCCATGGTGGGATCAAGTCTTAAGGAAATGATGTAAGCAGCTACAATTGTTTACCAGTTTGGGCAAAAGAACCCACCACCAACGAAGGACACCCACGAGCCAACTGCTTGGCCCTGGCGCCATGCTTCCAGTTTGGATGTCCTCATACTCATCTTAAGAAAGTTCAAAGTCATAAAAAAAGCAAACCATGGACCCATACCCGATATTGCCAAGCTGGGATAAGTATGTATATTCATTCAGTCAATTTTGCTAAACCTCGAACTAAAACCTGGAACTTGAAGAAGCCGAGTCAACCCTCCCTGTAGTCCACAATCGTTGCGGCATGACAATTCTCCGTGTTGCCTTAGCTAGAATGTTCAAGGTAGTAGCAAATACGAAGCTGTCTGCATCCAATAAGATACACAGCAGCAATTGGGCATCAGAGTACGAGTCCCGGTGCAGCTAGCAAGAGTCCTCATTACAAGAAGCACCTATCCGCGACCAAGAGAAGCAGCAGGGGGTCTGTCTCGATTATACAGAGGCACATCAGTTCCAGCATATGTAGAATGCCGAACCCGCCGCACGCATGCATCTTTCTCAAAATGTCACCAAGGAGGAAAATGTACCAAGTAGTCTCACCACCCAGCCCACGTGAGAAACGAAGCCAGTTAAGCCTGCCTACCGAAACCCCCTCGCGAGGGATAGGCGAGACAGGATGGCTAGCGTAAGCCAGGAGAGCATCAGGTCTATGGTGAGTAACCTCCTTTGTTCAGAGAACGCAGGAGGCGAGAGAACTTGGCGCGTGTCCGTCTAAAGAACGACGTAACCCCCTCCGTCCCTTTTCTATTGGTCTGCCTCGTTTTTTTTCTTCTTTCCGCCTACCGACTTTCGCCGGAGGCTTCCAGAGAAAATGGACAGAGCAAAGGGGGAGAAAGAGGTTGCGACACGTGGCACGGAGGCCAGTTGATATACCGCGTGGATTACAGAACAGCAAGGAATGATCTCGCCTTGTGCTCCACCTTGCCGCGCGGATGAGGAGTTTTGTAAAAAATACATTCAACAGCTGAGAGCAGCCCAGGCTTTTAAGGGTAGCCATACTGAGCAAACGGAGAAACAGTGGGTGTTCACAGCAGAGTGCTGGATAGAGTTTGCCAAAGTCTCGGCTGGGTGCGATATACTGGCGAAAGTTACTTCAGTGGTACCACAAGCAACAATAGCAACGGGCACACCTCGTCATCTTATTCGTGAAGCATTCCTATATGCCCCCGTGTCAGCGCCAGAATTGTACATTAGTATTTGCTGGGATATGCATCGGCTTTCCTCAGCAATCGTGGGCCAGCTCGGATACCAAGCTGTCCTATGAGTCGAAAACGACTTTCTTCCGACCCCTTCCTCTTCCATCACTCATGTCGTCCAGTGACCGGTCAATTTCCATGAGGTCTAGCATTTCGACCTCGACGTCTCGCTCTATCTCCTCGTCCTGCATGACATCGGCCGCTGCGTTTAAGCTATCCGCAAAGGCAAAACCGCTGGTCGACTTAGGCACAAATGCCGTTCCATCCGTCTCGGTTGAAGGCAAGACTCGATCGGCCTTGTTTTCGGGTTCGCGATGGGCCGAATGGCTTGAAAACCTTCTTCTCGGGTTGATGGAGAGGTTGTAGGCCTGGCTGGCAGGCTGCTCCGGCCGCGGGTGTACAACAATAGCACTGCTTTCTCTGGCGCGTTCGCTCAAGCCCTTGCGGCGGCCCATTATACCGCCAATCCGTTGGCCGACGACTGTCTCACTCTCGCGTACCACCACAATCCGGCTCTCGCCACACACAGCGACATCGATGGGAAGACCTTCGTTGGTTGCTGCTTGAGGTCCTCCAAACCTCGGGATAGCCGCAACATCAGTACAGCGCTCGCCCATGAGGCCAACGGTAAGATCACTCAGGCGGAACATTCGCGTGGGCTGTGCGCCACTGAAGAGGTTCACACCTCCACCGACACCTTTTCGCAGCTGTGCGTCCCAAAACTTGAGAATGCCAGGAATCACAAGGACATGTTCTAAGCCACCAATCCAGAGGACTGCACTTTCATCTGCGGTGGTCGTCGCTTGTGCAGGTATTGGCATAACAGCGATACCTCCTCTGACAGAGAATAGTCGGTCGGGGCCGGAGAATGTAGACAACGCTTCACGTCGGGAATGTGGAGTCATGGGCACGAACTCGCTGCCTGCACCAGGTGTCCGCTGGGTTCCGGGATTGCGCAGAGGGCTCGTACCTTCGACAAATCCCGTTACGCTAAAAGAAGTGAGAGCAGCACCACGAATGCCAGAGCCCTGTTTGCCTAGGACAGGTCCTTGTGGTGAAACGCCGTCCACGTCCCAGATACCCCACTGTCCATCTGCCAATAAGGCCAGAACAGCTCTACCATGAGCTATCCAAGAGGCTGCTATGATGGGTTTACGTGATGACGAGGGGCGAGCGAAAGTGGGGTAGAGAGAGATGAGCCACGAGCCTTGGGAGGAAAAGGGGTATCTGAGAAATCATCAAGTGGCATGGATGCTTGTGCGTAGTCATAGACCCTGATGGCCTGAGAAGTGTTGCACAGAAGTTGGGTTGAGTGCGTGGAGTTGAATGCTACGGACGAGAGCGGTGATGTGAGGAATTCTGTCTGGAAAGGCTCAACTGGCCGATCTTTCGTTGTCTTCTCGAGCGGAATATCCCAGAGGCGAAGGGTCCTGATGCCTCTTTTGAATGTGCTGCTATCACAGCCCGGGGTGCGGCTCTGCCAGTTGATTGCGAGCGCTCTGAAGACTTGCTACGCTCTGCCGAAGGCTTTGGCTGGATCAGGGTCATGGCCAACCCATCACTATGCTTTTCCTGACCCATCAATAGGGTCATCGACTCGCCCCATTTTCCGTTGCCAGCCTTTCCGGCCAGCAAGTTCACACGGAGCTCTTCCCGGGACTTGCTCAGAGGCGAGGGTGGTGTCAGAGGCAAAGTAATTAAGTAAACCTCGCGCGTTGCACAAGAAACAGAGAAGACGATTTTCTCCTTAAGCAAATCGGCACCGTTCCAGGCAGCATCCTCGGCAGCACATGGTGTCATAGGTAAGGCGGCAATGTGGAAGACGGCCGTTCCCATAGATAGGTCCAGCGTTTGCGTAATATCAGTCTGAGGGAACTCGTCCATATTTCCGTCTTCGAATTGTGGCTTGTCCATGAAGGCAGCGCCGTCTTGAGCCGTAGCATCGTCGTCGTCAGAGTCAATGACCATGACGGAATCTTCGGGTGCGTTTCCATTCTGTTTGCCCTTTTTTCCATGGCCAGCATCTTCATAGGCAGAGGCCTTGAAGGGACGCCCTCCGCGCCAGATTATCGAAACGCCATCCTCGTGACCGTAAAGGACGATGGTGGCTCCCTGGGGAGAGAGGACAGGGTATGTTTGTATGGTATGTACTCGGCGAGTCAAATTGTATCTGAACACGACACAAAGTCGATTAGCCAATAAGTAAACATCAATGAGCTTGTATCTTCAGCGTAGCTTACGTGGTCTGGGTATTCTGCGCAGTACGGCGCACTCGAGGCCCGAGGCTGACTGCCATTGCAGCAGCTCTGGTTCGGCGAGAACCTTGACAAAGTGCGATGCTGTTGTAGATCTCGGCTCGTGAAGGAACCCGCAAATTGTGACCGTTGTCAGGTGAGATTGTGATGCGGCGTTGGATTTGAAAGCGGATACCGTCACGCTTGACTTCTCTCGTCGCAAAGAGTCGCTTTTACTGTAAGAAGTTCATCGTCACCCAAACACGCAGAATGAATGTCGAATGTGGAGCTTGACGCGATCCATGTCCAGAGCGAGCTAAGCTCTCAGCTCTCGAAGTCATGTGACCCAGCGCAAGGACCAACACAAACACGCTGTAGCCCGACCCGGGGCAATGAACGAACCTTCAATAGGTACCTAGGTAAGTACCTACTCCGTACTTGGGTCAAGTATCAAGACTTTTGCAAAAAACACTTGGAAGAGATAGGTTATCGTCCCGTCGTCGTTATCATCATCGTTACTTTTACCCCATTCAAACGGAATCGTCGGTCGCTGCTGCTCTTTTCAGTACTGGGTATTCATGCAATGGGTCTAACTCTTATTAAGTCAATTCCCATGCCTCATGCCCCTTAGATAATTAAATCTTTGTCACGTGCTGTGTGGCTGTAGGCAGACAGAGGATAAGTAAATGCATCAATACACGACGAGACAACCCTTACTCTGTGCCACGTTTCAGACTAGCCGATCCTCACGTCATGTCTATAACGAGCCGCGAGTCCATTGCCGGGGCGGTTCTCACTCAGTTACCAGTCACTTTGCTGACTCTTATCAGCCTGTCCTACGTTACCGGGCTGCTTCTCCAAAAGTGGGCATGTGGAAGCTCCTAATCTCTGTGCCTTGAATCTGCTTAGGCGCTCCAATAAGCTGTGCAGCTGTGTCCTCGACCACAGCAATCAGGATGTATGGTGATCGTCTGTCCTTCGATGAGGCCGTTGTATCACAATCTTGATCGCGAAACATCTCTAACCGTTGCTAGGGAGAATGCAACTAGTCTGATCATCTTATCATGACTTCTCTCACTCAGAACCCGAGCCGGGTTGTCTCATTGCGAATCAGGATAGCCACCAGCCAGAGACTTCTTATTCGAGAGTGCTACCCACCCTTGCTGCTGGTGGAAAACGATTGATCCATAGGCAAAATGTTCAACCGGGAATATGATACTGCGTATTGTCATCCTTGGTGCATCAGATAGGACGTAAACTAACAAGTACGGAAAGACGTTTGAGGTGTATGCACAAGGGTATTAGTTTTGTGAACGTAGGTTCAGATATGTTGCTATCCAGATAAATATACAAAAAGTGCCTCAATGCCAGTACCTTTTCACGCTGCCTACAGTCCTAGATCCCGGTTCAGGGGCATACCCTTCGAACATCGCAGAATCCCCAGGCAGTACGGCCCATCAGTGTATAGATAGATCACTGATACGAGACAGCCAGTCGCGTGGTTGATGTATCCCGGAGGACCCCCCATCTATGACATTTTGCTCAGAAGGACATCACCGCCTTCGTTGTAGTGCTCGCTGTGAATAATTTAAAAAAGTGTATGTGTTCGAATGATTCGCGCTGGTCGTAAGGCGCCTCTGCGCTTACGCTCGGGTCCGAGCAGAAGATAAGAGGTAAGGAGGGAACGGCATTGTGTGATCGGCGGAGTAGTAGTAGGTGAAGGGTGATGCGTCGAGTACCGGTTCGTGCGCCCAATGTATTGCTGTTATCCAACAGCCCGCAAGACACTACATAACGCCAAAGGATCGTCGGGTATGATAGGAGATCATCCAACGACAACAGACACCACACCAGAGAACGCCGTCAAATATGCCAATGTGGAACAAGTAGGTACAAGCCGAAGTCATTCGTTCGTCATGAGTTGATGCTTCAAGAATGCGTCTTGACGAGTCGCTCAAGCATTGGTGACCTGCTGGCGTGTTAGTGGGAACGATTCACAACGGCCGACAGGTGGGATTTCGGGGTACGTACTCGGAGGATTCTGCGAGAGTAATCTTCGTTGTCTGCAATGCTTCCGTCGCTCATTCTGCGCTGTGCCATAACCGGGTCGAGACGCTGATCGGAAAGGAGAGGCCTCCGCTGCTGGATGGAGGCTTGCCGCCCGCGATGAAGGCGTTGACAGCGGCGTTTCGCCTATGCTCCTCCTCGATCTCGGCGTTTCTCTTACGGCGGTAGAAGAAGAAGGCACCGCCACCGATGGCGCACACAGCAACGAGGCCGACGACAACACCAACGGCAATTCCTACAGTGTTCGTCTTGTTGCCGGAGTCTGCATCTTGGGACGAGGTAGCTGAAGAAGCCGCAGCTAACTAGGTTAATACCTGACAAAAATCCAAAAAACCGGATGTGGAAGACCGCGGGACACTTACCAGAACTCGTAACAGCTGCAGGAGCGGTGGATGTAGCCTTAGTAGGCGGTTTTGACGAAGATGTCGATGGGTCGGGGTCGTCCGCTACTTGTCTACGAATGCCGATGTTGTAAACCGTCCAGGCATTCAGACCACCGCAGGCGTCGGCATCGAAACCCGGGCATGGCTCTCCACAAGCCGAGTCTTTGGTTAATGAGGACTTGGGTGGGTATGTGTCTCCGCACCAGCACTGGTCTACTTGCGAGGCACCAACTGGTTTCTGCAACTTGCGACAAGTTGCGGCGCACTCTCCTTGCGACTGGAACTGGCTGCTGCCGGCTGATTCCAATGAGCCCTTGGAAGAGTAGCACCCATGAACGGTATCGGGTCCAACCGAAGGTTCTTGTGCCGGCTTCTGCACTCCTACGTCTGCTGCGGCCGACGCCGCAAACACGGCGGCTAGGACGAAAGATTTGAACAACATATTGAAGGGAATTGAACGGCGAGTTCAATATAGGATTTAGCGAATGTGGTATGAAAGGCTCTCAAACCGCTCAGCGACTCGAGAACGATAAAATATCGAAGTGACCAAATGTCGGCTCCGCTGGGGGAGAGGGTTGTTGAATGAAATTTGATAAGTTTCTATGATGCGTTAGTTAATTGGCCCGATGAGATATCTGGTGGCTGGCGTGGTCCGATCGTATGAAATATGTTGGCGTGTTGATATGGGGTGTCCAGCCGATCCTTCCTTGACCGAGCCTTCGAGTCAAAAAAACAAGAGGGGACGTGAGATGAAGGCAACGCTTATTCGTCGTCGACCCTTTGTGCTGGATAGACGATAGATTTCGAAAGAAAGGGCCGAGAGTATAACAATGCACCCATTGGATAACTCATTGTCCTCGTTCCCGACAAAGGTAACCCTTCTGGCTGAAGGGGTATTGGCACTAACCTTTGCATTCAACAAATGTCCTCTAACCTGATGGTGCAACGTCTTCTTCGGCGGGTCGTGTACAGATATTCGATGGCTGGGTGACGACGGTGGTCTCTTGTCTAGGCCTGGGTAGTTGACGGGTTCATGAATCGATGGCCCTGGCGGTTTAACGACGAGCAGATGGCAGGTCGTATGGTGAGAGAGCGGAAGGCACGACGAGAAGCCTTTGACGTTGTCTGGCGTGGGAATGGAGACAAGACTGCTGACACACACGATAGTTGTGAGGTGTTTTTGTCGGGGTTAGGAAAGGAAGGAGAGATCTAAAGTGGCCGAAACGAGAGACAGGCAGGTGAGATCAGACGAGAAGAGTGAGTGGATTCTCGGCAAAGCGCAAGAAGAGGGACTTGGGGGGAAAGGGAGAGAAAGATGAGAGCGCACGGAGGGGACTTGGGACATGGGAGGATGGGAGATGGGGCCCAGGCCAGAGAGGACCGACATGGGTGTGGGTGGGTGGGCAGTGATGAGAGGAGGCGGCTTTGCTGTCTCTGCTCACTTGTCTGGCTTCTCCCACCACCACCACCACCACTACTGACTACCGCCTCCTCCCCACGCACTTATTGCTTTGTACAGAGCGACTCCCAGCTGGCAAATCACATCTAGCACCTAATTCTCGCTCATCACTCCACGTCGCCAGACGAGAACAAGGCCCCGAGAGTACAAGTGGGAACTCTGTGGAGGGCCGTCACGCCGCCTGGCTCTGGTCTGGCTGGTTTGACTGGTCCAGAGCGACAAGCGAAAGAGACGGGAAATTACACCGACCAGGGGGTCAGGTGCATATCCTTCCTTTTTTTTTCTAGCCCGGCTTGGGCCAATGCAAGTACAGCAGCACAGTATTGATTATGTACTCACTGCTAGCCATCCGGGGGAGTATGTGAGAGTCTGCAGTCAGGCTATCCAGGCCCTACTAAGCTCAGCCCGCGGCAGCATCCCCAGGCACACTGCGGTTTATTTTAGCGGAGGCATTTTTAGCTGGTCGTGGTTAGGTTGTAATCGTGTATGGTAAATGCCACCCCTTGCAGTAGTGCCCACCACCATTTCCGTTTGTGGTTAACGGTCGAGACGGGTCGTAACTGAAAAGATAAATCATAAGATGTCTATCCACCGGCGGCCGCCTGATTGGCCGTACAATCAATTTGGTGTGAGACCCTGGGAAAAAGGGAGGCGGCATCCTTGGCTGTAAAGAAAACAAAGTGCCCGGCATCGTACAGTGTCCAGCACGGTGTCGGTCCATGGGCCGCATCCTGCACTTGCACAAACCCAAGAGCCCAAGCCCTCATGCGTATCGCTGCGACCGGGAGACCTTGCACCAATACATGCTGAGCCCTCGCGATCGTCAGGAACAATTGCCTTTCTCAAGCAATTTCGGGGGCACAAACCAAGGCACAGGCGTTGCATTCGAGACATTCATAACCAAGATGGTCCCCGTCCGCTCAGACCTGCCGTCGTGGTTGAACCTCGACATCTTTTGTGACATTTGACAAGACCACTGCCAGTGTATTTGCAAATGTCTTTCACAGGTGCCAAAGCCAACTCCTTATCTCGAAGAGCTAACGGAAGCGGTCGCCAACGAAAGCGGCGCATGCGGTCACTGGCCTAGTGACTGACTGGTTCGATGCCGGACGTAGAAAAAAGGTTTATCCAACCCAGCTGAACGATGACCTGTTGAACGTCGCGCGACATAACAGCACAAGTAAAGCAGCCAGTCTCCAAATCGAGTCAAACGCGAAACATGAAACCCCGTCCAGCTCTGTTAGTACGCCAATCCGGGAGGAGTGAAGATCGCGTTTGACATCCATCGAGACCGACCACCTCGAGGTTTGGCCTAGACACAATCGGGGATTTCGTTTGTTTTTCGTATCCCTTCCAAGATCCCGCGGCCGCATGCATGATATGATACGCGGACTGACTACCGTACCCCGTATATTACTTGTCGTCCTCCTTTCTTGTGCATGCGGGCATACATAACATATGTTTAGGAGGTGGCTTGCATAAATACCCAGCTTCCTTCAACAAGAGGTAATTACGGAGTACATGGCATTGACTCTGTCTGAGCTTGGAAGCTTCAATCAAAGCTGTCCGCCAAGTATGATTGCCTACCTATGTTTCGTTCACCAGAACAGGAGGACCAGGACAGAGCAACGACCGACTCATGGCCATACATACAACAAATCCATTCCTTGCAAGATCCTGCCACTGAATCCAAGATTCTGTTTTCCCTAATAAGAAGGGTGGGATGGGCCAAACTGGAGCCGCGGCGCCACCGCCCCCATATCGATGTTGGCTGGCGTCCGTGTATTTCATGTATTTCATGCACGACGGAACACGTCAAGGCAGCACAGCCTCGATCACGTTACTATTAGTGACACCCTCGACAAGACTTTTCTCCAGGAATGCCTGGAGAGATCCAATTAAAAAATGACCCCGGCGTTCATCGTAGCCATGCATATTGGATTGCCCATTACCGACACGAGATTTAGAATTGAAAGCTTCGAGAATTTGCCAATAGCCTGTGCGATAAGCAATTAATAGCTTAGGTAGCTGGAGGGCAGGTTCCGTCCGCAGCGACCGGCCGTTGATCGACACGCCGGCCTTCGGACAAATGCTCCAAATGTGACGCTGACGACGCTTCTCGTTCCTTGCTCGCCATCTCCGCCGCCCGGATTTCCCTCCCTATCTCGCTTCGCTTCGCTGTCTGTGGTTCCGGTGGTTTCTAAAGAGATCTTTTTGGGTCTGTCTCTGTGTTCTCAACGGAGGAAATCCATGCCAGGAACCCCTCCCCTCTTGAAAAGCCTTGTTTGGTTATTTGCACCCTACCCTACCCTATGTACGCCTGCTCGCACGCGGCACGTCGTACGGCGCACCAACATACTACACATCATATCATATTTAGAGTAGTATCCTTACTGACATCAATCAGTCAATCAATCAATCGGAACTCAATCCTCCAAATTGTTTCTAAATTTGTCTTTGGTTATGTGTACGGCGCGCATCTAGGGAGAGTGCAGCATGTTATGTTACCGTCTTGCGTTTGGTGTGAGAAATCTTCGTATTGCTCTTCGCCGAGGGGACGAAGACGATAAGACAAAAAACGCCACATGCTCATGTCGGGCGTGTTAGAGGCTTGCAAAGATCTTTCTTCTTGTTTTCCCGTCATTCCCGCAGTTGGCCAGCCCAAAACAAAAAAGAAATCAAGCATTGAAGCGTGAAGGGAAGAAGCCGAACAGGCCGCCCCCCTCGAATCCACAGATTGGCTGGCGCCCGCAGACCCGTTTCCTCGGGTCGAAATGACGGGGGGCTTGCCAAGGGACACGCGGCGTTCCCTCTTCAGCCTCCACCCCTACATCGTACAGTACATGCAGTACTACGCTTCATCGTTACTCCACTGGGGCTAATAAAGGTGGCTTTCCAAGATGCACCTCGACTCTCGAGCGAGTAATGCTCTCGTACACTGCTTACTGTTTTTAGGGGTCTGCCGTCGAGGCCTCCGCGTCTAGTTCGCAGTAGTAGATGCTGCTAGCCAGCTTCACTATGCTTCTCATCTAAGCTGGGCATCAGGGTCCTGTTGTACAACACATCAAGTCCACCTATTCGAGGTCGTCTAACCACGGGGAAATCTACCGAACAACATAAGCTTGCTGGCGTGAAGCCAAGCCGTTGAATCTCGTCTGCCAGTGTATCATCTGGCTCCTTGGCGTTGATTAGAAGCGCCTCTCCATTTGCCCGGAGTCACAGGCTTACCTGATCAGAGTTATTTGAACCTCCCGTGAGCGTTAGACACGAAACACGGGCAACAACCGCGGGGGCCATATGCTCTAGTTTGGGGAGGACAGAGATTTATTCAGATCATCAACGTACAAGAATAGCCTTAGAAGGCGACGTGGGAGAGTGCCGGCTCAGAGAGCTCTTTCTGGTCCAGGTCTTAGTAAGAGGCACGACTTTCGTCTCTCACACTCTTAACATGTACTTGTATGTGTCCTGCAAATGGTACATCTCTTGAGGGACACTTTTTCACTTCAGTTAGGCTGGCTTTTCACGATTGATGCATTATGTATTAACATTCCACGTTCCGTCCCGCTAGCTTTCGGAGTCAGCCCGGCCTCCCGAACCCACTGCGTGTCGTGCACTGGCAGATAGACTCCATGCAGCCTGTCGTGGACTCCGGGATCTCCTATGTGGGGGTTTTCCGGGACACGGCGGCATAATTACCGCCCTACTTTTGAAATGACTTCGTCTATATACTTACGTGTTGGGGGTATTCTGGCTTGCTATGTGTGCTCTCTCTGCCCCTTTTCGTAGGAGCTTCCGAATGCACCGACTCCCTTAACCAATCGACTTTTCGACGAGACGCGCTACTCTACTCTACTTTAGACCTTGCACTGTCCGTCTTGAGAAAGGAGTATATCTTTACTCGATGTACCGGCTGGATAATCTGTGCTGTTTGGGGTTATAGCACACCGTGAGATCCTCTGTGGTTCACGTGGCACTCCATGGTCTCTCAGTGCCATGTGTCGGTTGCGTTCTTTGTTCCCGTCAGATGCATACCACTTATAACAAGCCAGAGTGAGGATCGCACTCGATATGGTACTAAGTTGGATGGTGTCTGAAGGACGTCCCATCGCGAGAACCGAGTAGATGGTGCGTTATATGTGGCTTCAGCATCTCCCTGGGTCTGATAGAGAGTCGGGAATCCTGTGTGTGCTAAGACCAGTATCACTGTCCCTTCCTCTGCATTTCTCCAAAGGAAAGGGGGAAAGGGGGGAGAACCTGTATTTTCCTGAGTGCTGCCTTGTATCTACCTAGCCTATCCTCCGGTTTTTGAAATCACCCTAGGTCTAAGTGCCTGGTTTCGCTGCTTCAGTCTGCAGCAGTATAGCCTGAGAGATTTGCCAGCCTGGTCTACCCAACGCCAAGTACGAGTCTGTTTTCCACAACTAAGCTCCCAGGGAGTTGTGGTGTACTGTGTATGGAGATGATTCCCTTCCACTCAGTCGACTACTATAGTAGTCCTGGCAGCTGTTTGCCCTTGCTTGTCACCGATAGAACTCGCCGACTTGGGGATTTCGAAACCGCCCCGGCTCCTCCAGAAACTGCCCCCAGCTGGTATGGAGGTTTGTGTCATCTGCCATCGTGGCTGGGTTAGTAACATCAAGCAGTAGGTTATAATGGTTCAGGACTCCATAACCACTGCTAGCGTTATCCCTCGAATGAAGTTTTTGCATAATGGTAATGGTGGGAATATCAGATAGGTGCTCTGTTCGCAGCATAGCTATAAACCCTCAGAGTGGGTAGTATATTTGCAAGTAAAGCCGGGACTTGCATGCCCATATAAGAGCTCATCAGTGTGTCGAACTGAGTGTTTCCTGATGAGGTGCCTATTCACCTGCTTGCGGCCTCTATGAACCAAAACTCTGTATCTATTTACCGATTTATTTATACATTTGATACTGATATATAGTGAGCTTTATATCTAATACGGGTTTAATACTGTTATGGTGTCTATATCGAGCTTACAAGATTAGCTCTACTCTCTAAGCCAGCCCAGTGTGTGTGTGTGTATACTTTCTTCTGTCCTCTGCTTCTTTATTTTCTCTCTATCCCGGCTAGAACTCGAATGGGTTATATGGTACAAACAGACAGCGTGAAGAGGCGAGCAAAGCTATATTATAATTACCCCTTATACGCGGCTGGGACCTGCCATGATGTGTCCAAGTTGCCTTTGTTGAGAGGTCAAATGTGCTCAAGAATCCAAGTTGAATCCGACACAAGTGCCGCATATCGCACTGTCAGTTGCCGTTGTCTTCGAGAATAAGTTAAGACCATTACACAGATATGGAGATTATTAATTCCAAGCGTACGTTCCGGCACCTAGCATGAACACGGACTCGCCTACTTTCATAAGACATTGTATAAATCTGCTCACTCAGTCTGTGATCCTCAGCAGGCTGGCCTCAATATTGATGCTTTAGGTGCCCTCGATAAGTCAGTAAACTAGTATGTACATGTACTGAGTAGCAGGAGACGAAATCTCGCAGATTGGCACTCATTCACTAGCAGCATGTTGCTTACTGCTCGACATTGACCGCGAGGTAGACATCTTTTTAGCTGTGAATTTATAACGAAGGTTCGTCTAGTCTTGCCTTTAGACGGAAGATTACTGCCATTCGGAAAGTTCATTTGATATAATTGTGCAGGTACGCATGGGAGGCTTGGACGGACGGATAAAGCGTAACTCTGCCCTCATACATATGTGTGGAACCATGGAATCTTCAATGGATACCTAAAGTACCAACCGTACGGAGTGAGAGATCTCAATCTATCTACCCTTTATATCCCCACGCCAGGTCACGATGGTTCATGATTCGGAAATGCACTCAACCCAGTCTCGTCGGCATTGGGCCGTTTTCGCAAATACCGTAACCGTAACCGTATTCGCACCTTAGCGTAGATATCGGGGCGGACCCCCCGGTTTTCGTTTCTCTTTAATTGCAACTACGAACCCTGGCGAATCCTAACTAACGTAGCGTAGTGGAGGCACTTCCCCCTTTATGCACTGCCGTTTTCGACGAAGCTTCTCTTTAGCTCGACTTGGCCGGTTCAGCTTGCAATAGACATGACATGACCACCAGCGGCGTCACCACTCATCTCCGCACCGAGTAAATGTAACAGCACACATATGCACCGTAGTCTAAGGGTTGAGATGGAGCCTGCGGATAAAATTCGAACAACGGAGCCATAGAAGCCGGTTCGCCCTTCATAATGATGTCCTTTATAAAGCGAGGCCATCGCATCGGTACGGACTGCCGTGCTATCTTGTTGTTGTTGATGTTGCGCACGATTGATCGAGTCTGATCATACGACCGAGACAATGCCGTCCATCTCTGACTTGCAGTATGCAAGCATCCTCCCCGATGGACTGCCGCTCTCGTTGGTCGGTGTCGTAGCCACTGTTGTGATAGGCATCATCTACAGCGTCCTGGCCAAGGAACGACCTCTTGCTGGCTTCCCTTGGCCGTCATCCAAGGCCAAAGTCCCAAGAAGAGCTGGCTGTCACACGGCCCCCAGACTATCACCGAGGCGCTGGCCAAAGTATGCTCATCAGATCGTCGTCGAGCCCAAGCATGCCGCTGACACAGCCGATAGTACTCCGGCCCTTTCCAGGTCATGACCGGAACCGGCCCCAAGATCGTCTTGCCCAACCGATTCGCAGATGAAATTCGCAACAACCCTTCGCTCAATTTCCAGAAGGCTTTCCTAAAGGTGCGATGGCCTCGAATGGAGACGAGCACGTCGTCATGGCGTACCTTGGAATGCCCTAGGACTAACGCGTCGACATTAGGACTTCTTCACCGAGTATGAGGGTTTCTCCCTCACCGCCAAGGGCTGACAGGCGATAACATGATACAAGAGACCGTACGCGTGAAGCTGACGCAGTCCCTCGGTCTCGTGACCGACGACCTGGTCGACGAGACCACGGCCTCGCTGAGAGACATCTACGGCGAGAGCCCGGAGTGGACGACGGCCGTGCTGAAGGACGGCGTCACCGACCTCGTCGCGCGCCTGGCCTCGCGCGTCTTCCTCGGCCAGGACGTCTGCCGCAACGAGCGCTGGCTGCAGATCGCCAAGACGTACACGGTCGACTCCTTCATCGCGGCGTACCTCATGCGGCTGGCGCCGACGCTGCTGCGGCCTCTGGTCTACTGGTTCGTGCCGCAGGGCCGGTCGATCCGCCAGGCCGTGCGCGACGCGCGCCAGATCATCGGGCCCGAGGTGGCGCGGCGCATCGCCGCCGTCGACGGCGCCCGCGCCGCGGGCCGCAAGCCGCCCAAGACGGCCGACAGCCTCGGCTGGATGTACGAGGTCGCCCGCGGCCGCGCCGTCGACTACCCGGCCTCGCAGCTCTCGCTGACCATGGCCGCCATCCACACCACGACCGAGACGACGAGCCAGGCCATGCTGGACATCTGCGAGCACCCCGATGTCGCCCAGCAGCTGCGCGAGGAGATCATCCAGGTCATCGGCGAGCACGGCTGGTCCAAGAACAGCGTGACCAAGCTCAGGCTCATGGACAGCTTCTTGAAGGAGTCATCGCGGGTTCACCCACTAAACCTGAGTAAGTCCCCTTTTCTGTCACTACCACCCCAACCCCCACCTCGTAATCCAACTCCAGGAGAAATATGGTACGCCGAAGACACAGAAAGAACTAAAAACGCTAACCCGACCATCGCGCCCCCACGTGTAGCCAGCATGAACCGCTACGTCGACCAAGAAGTCGTCCTCTCGGGACGGCACGGTGCTGCCCCAGGGCAGCCGCATCATGGTAGCGGCCAACTTCGCGGACGCGGCCGCGTACCCGTCGCCCGCGACGTTCGACGCTGCGCGGTTCCTGCGGCGGCGGCAGGAGCCCAGGCAGGAGCACGCGTGGCAGTTCGTGACAACGAACCCGCAGCACCTGCACTTCGGCCACGGCGAGCACGCCTGCCCGGGCCGCTTCTTCGCCGCCCACCTCGACAAGGTCGCCCTGTGCCACCTGCTGCTCAAGTACGACTGGCGCTTCGTGCCCGGGCCCGACGGCCGCTTCCCTGCGCCTGACCACTTCGAGACCGGCTTCAGCGGCAGCCGCACTGGCCAGGTGCAGTTCCGGAGGCGGCGGGAGGAGATCGAGCTGGATCTGGAGTAACTTGGCCAGCTACACAAACCATGAGTTCTGATAAAATGAATGGAAAGAAGTGTCTGAAATATCTTGTTAAAGCATATGATTAATTGGATAAAAAATATATCTTGAATGGTAAAGTAGAGTGAAGTCCCATGGAGTACATACGTAGTTTGAATGACGCACGGTCAAAAAGTAGATATAACTTGTAAGACCGGGCAATTCCTTCGAATTGCGTTCATGTATGATCACTTGACCGTCAATGGTCTCACGTCGTAACATAACAACCGATCTCTTTGCCAAATACCAAAGTAGGTTATATCTTTCAGTCTACCTAAAGTACTCAATGCCATCTCATCACATCAGTCCGTCAGCCATTAATTATGTATGAACGCCATATATATATATCATCCTCCCACGCTGACCAACAACCCGGGGGGCCAGTTTGACTTTCTCCTTTCTTTTTACATCAATGAGGTACTTGCTTGGGTATCTTGCCAAAAAAATACATAATAAAATAACGATGGGAAGAAACGCAGAAACTTCCCAGCTCAAACCTCCTTCGTTTCTCCGTTTTCTCTTTTCATCATCAGATTTGACGGTCGACCGACCGAACGACCGCCGAACTTGATCTTTCCGTTCGTTTTTTTTCTTTCTCTTTTACTTGTTCTTCTTTTTTGTTTTCCTTTCTTCACATCGCAGCTCCCACTTCGCTGTCGCGCCGGACGACGGACTCCATGGCGTTGAGGTCGATGGCGTACTCGGGCTCGCCCTCGAGGGTCTCGCGGATCAGCTCGAGGGCCGAGTAGTGCCGTAGGGACTGGTTCTCGGCGGTGCCCGACTTGAGCTCAATGTGGGCGAAGGGGTCGGCACCATGGGCCAGCAGCGCCTTGACCGCGGCAAACCCACCGCTCGCGGTTCTGGAGCAGGCGGTGGCTGGCGCTGGTCTCGAGCATGTGCGTCACCTCGTTCTGGTGCGTGAAGAAGCGGCGCCCGGCCTTGAGAGCCTTGGTCCACACCTTGTTGGGCTCCCCTTCCTCGGACGGCCGTGCCGTGGCGCCGGCGTCGAACAGCACGTCCAGCACCTTCGGGTCGGGCATGTCGTGGTGGAAGTCGACGTAGTCGCCCACCAGCGTCCCGCAGGCGGACACGCCGTCGGGCTTGGGGTTGACCACGTAGACCAGAAGCTCTTCCGCCTTGCGCCGCCGCATATCGCCCTTGAGCGACTTCAGCTTCACCGACACGTAGCTTGTAAGACTAGCCTGGATTGCCAGGGAGAGGAAATCCTTGCGCTTCGGGGGTTTTCCGGTTTCCATGGGCTCGTAGCCTGCCCAGTGCTTTCGGCATAGCGTCGGGCACTTCCTCTCATACCAATCGGGGTCTTCGTACAGAGGCTTATGGCTCTGTAATGATTTGACCCAGGCGCGTTGGCAAGTGTTGTCGAGATCGTCAAGCAGTTCGCGATAAGCTTCGAGATTTGGCACCTTGTCGTCAACTTGCGCGCAAAGGCGCAGCGCGTTGGCAACAAGAAGCCACGCCTCAGGTCGGAAGCGTACATCGGGCCACGCCGAGACGGGCGGCCGCATCAGCTCGAAACACTTCAAGTGGCGAATGCAACCGCTCAGTAGTGCTAAGTCGATCTCTAATGGGTCGGAAGGTGGGACCCCAGGTACCTCTTGCCAGAAGTCTTTCCTGGATGCCCATTCTTTTCCAGTTGTTTGGCAGAAGACAATGCGCTGCTCGGCTGCCGTTGCTTGATTTCCTTCGGATTCAGTCTCCAGGAAGCCTGTAGCGAACCTTTGTAAACTTTCCCGAAGATCCCGTGTAAGCGCGTCCAAATCCTCCAGTGTTTTCGGTTGAAGATCTGGCTGTGTAGCCATCAACTTGCCCGACGAAGAGTCCCAGTAACCTTGTAGGGCGAAGGATAGAGTTATTAGGGAAGGCGGCTGCCGTGCTCTCAGTACAAGCTGCCATATTCTGAAACACAGCTGTATGTCGCTTAGTGGCATATTGCGCAGAAGCTGCATATAAAGGCCATCGTTGCCCCCAAGCCGCGGTGGCAGGGAGTCAAGTGTCTGTCGTAAAGTCCTCAGGGAGCCTTCGAGAAGTGTCTTCATGGCCAGCCGAGCCCATAACACGTCGCCGCATGACCGTCGTGCCAGTTCTTTGCATAGGTTTTGAGAATCTGGAAGGCCCGGGACGTCCTGCTCTAGAATGTCCTGGAGATACTTGGCCATGGCCTCCTCCGTGTGCTCTTGAACCCTGAGCCGGGGAACACCTTTCAAGCCTTTCTCGAAAGCCGGCAATTCACGACTGCTAACGATTATCTTCATGGAATCCTTGTTCGCATAGCTCATGCAAATCTTGGATATCTCGGAGTAGGAGTCCCTGGCCAATTTGCTGCTCCCCCACATCTCGTCCCCATTCTCACCTACACTTGATATTTCAGTGTCTGCGAGTGAGTAGTGATGCTCCCGGTTGACAATACGGAACTCCTACACATTGCGCTGTTAGCTTCATGCAAAGACTTGGCAGATTGGCAACATGGCGCCAAGATAAGACTTACATTGAGACCGTCAACAAATACAACGAACCGTAACTTATTGGAAAAGTTGGCGAAGAGATTGTAAATCGATTGGGTCAAGGATGTCGCAGTCAAGAACGGTCTCTCCGGAGGCCACTCCCCACCAAAATAAGAAGGGAAAGCCACTCGGACGAGCTCTGGCGGGGGGCAAGAATCTGATAGAGGTTGGATCTCAACAGACCGAGTTCAGACTTCTGCAACTGGTTGCCGCCTTCGTACATGTAGAAGGAACAGAAAATGAGGTCGCCGTCTTTGGCCCAGGTACTTTCAAGTTCTTCCCTGACTTGTTCGTTATGGAAAGCCCATTTCATGAGCGTCGACTTGCCAGAGCTTGCGCATCCGCTGAGCCAAAAGATGGCATCATCCTTGCTTCTCAGAAATTCGCGGAAGGACGAGTCTTCTGCCATCAGCCAATCGCACGTGTCGTCGTGCGCATCTTCAATTCGGTTCTCTTTCTCGTGCAGCTGATCGAAGTACAGCATTGCTAGTATTTCTGTACACGAACTGTGAGTAAGCAAGGACTCGGTAATCGTCATTATCGAGAATGAGGTGATCTTACCTCTAGTGCGTGTATCGATCGCGGCCAGTTCTATAAATAAGTCAGCCATGCACCTTTTCAAGATAGGCCTGCACATTCGTCTTGTTACCTTCCTGCGTGGGACCGGCCGATAGGCTCGCTAAATGCGAGACCATCTGCTTGTAGCCCATGTCATCTTTGGTCGAAAAGCGAGCAAGACCCATATGGCTCGTGGCCATGTCGTCGCGCGTGACGCAAAATCCTTCATATGATGCCGAGTCCTTGGGGACGATCCGGGACGAGCCAGTAGTAAACTGTTCGCGCATACATACGATCCGGATATCCCTAGATATCATTTGGAATGTCCCATGTTGGTTCTCAAAGAACCCTGAGTTTTCCGCCAACGAGCGCAGTAACGGGTCGTTCGGCGACCGTAAGGAAATCTGAGCTGTTAAAGCAACGCATTCCCCCAGGCTTCTTTTCCCGGTGCGTTGGTGAGGCGTGCCGAGGAAAATGATACCCTTAGTCTTGGGATATATGTCGCCCAAGTCGTTGTGGCTCCCGTAGATGCGAGACATGGCAGCTGTGGTCAGAGCCTCCTTAACGATGATGCCTCCGATTCCGTGCGCCACGAAAAAAACAGGGCGGAAGATGCCTTCTCGGACCCGAGAAAGGTCGACAAGCAGAGATTCGGCCAGGTCCGCGAACATGTCATTACCCTCCCCTAAGATGCTGGCGTAGCCCCAGGTAATGATTCTTGCGTGCTCTACATCGGCGCCCAACAGTTCTCGCGGCCAGCAGATAGAATCCTTGGACCAAGACCCAACGCGATGCCCATTCAGACCGTGCACGAAGACAATGTCGATTCCTTCTTCACCCGGCTCAACGCCGTTGTAAAGTACCATTGGCCCTGCACCCGAGGCCGTCCCGTCGCCGGTGAGGACTCGCCTGCTGCTGCTCGGGGCCCGACCGACCTTTTCCGAGCCGATCGACAAGGAATCCCTCGAATCCGACATTTCCTCCTGGTGCCGTGGCCGGGAGGCGGAGGAGGCCCCCCTCTTGAGCCTGACCAAAGTATCTCGGACTCGCTTCATTTCGTATGTGTCGTCTCTTCTCTACCACAAGCGGCATGAGCAAGATGGAGGGTTATTTGTGAGCAGTACGCTCCATGGCAGCCGTGTGTGTTTTTTCCTCTTCGCATTTGCCCGAAGAATCCTCAATCCCACGCCGCGCGGGGTGGTCGTGGGCCGATCCGTCATAAATCAGAATCCCTGCATTGAGTTGGGCCCGTATCCGTTTCAGGACACCATCCCTACCCAGGGTATTGCCTAGGGGAACCACCGGGCCATTCTGGTCACGCTTGTGTATATTGCTGGAGCGGCTGCCAAGTTGAAACGAGCCAGTCGTGGTTTGATATTCGAATGACATTCTCCACGCCGTTGAGCTATATGGCTCCTGGCTTGCCGCGGAAGTGAGTTTTGTGTTGCTGTCGGAGGAACATCAGGTTCCCATACTGGGGCCGCGGAAAAAGGTGGATTCAAGGAGGCATAACTTTTGCCCTATTTCCGCTACCTGCTGTACAATCGTCAATCGAGACGGGACATGACGGTATGAGGTAAGTACGTAGCGGTAAAGCGGTGTGTGCGCCATTCTCCAACAACTTGAACAATCCATGCAAGGAATATGAACAAAGTTTTTTCTCTCCCTCATTTGGCCCACGCACCACGAGAGAGTCGTTGGATCAACAGGAGACAGCGACCCTGCGTATCATGGCCGGGGAAGCCATCCGGGCGCGGGCAGCCCAGAAATTCTAGGGAGACAAGCCTGAATGCGGCAAGAGATGGGCCTAACACGTCGTCCCTATCCAATCGATACGGGTTACTGGAGGATCCGGCTTCTACTAATAGAGCGGGGACGTAACCAAGAGGCCCTAATAATTGCCAGTAGCGCGCGAGGCCGGCATGTAAATGTACTGGACCTGGCAGACCTACCGACATGCGACAGGACCAGTCTTCTCAATCAATTGACCTATCATTTCCCTAGCACCACCACCACCACCACCAACAGTTGATCGTCGAGTCTTCTAGCTGCGGCATCGTGTTCCAAGCTGAAAGAAACAGAAATAAGGCTTCGTCTTTGTTCAAGGGTTTGCTGCTGCAGCCCAGTCGGTTGGGCACCTGTCACTGCCCTGTAACTGGTGACGACGGGTAGTTCTGCCGAAGCCGAAGCCCTGCGATGATCGTCTGTTCTCATTTTGACCCCCCACTATGGTGAAGTCTCAATACGACCTCGGGCCATGTCGTGTCGGAGTCGAGTCAAAACCCCTGGCTGCTCTTTTTTACCTGTATGTATCCATGCGAACCCATACAACTGACGGGAAAGAATTCCGCTTGCAGAGGTGGAGGTTGCTGGTGGCCTGTTTTGAACCCCTCGCGGCCTGTTTATGTAGCTTTCCCCAAACCCTGGCTGTTGTGTTCAAGTGCTTTTTAATTTTCTTTTCAGGTCTTGCGCTGTGCCAATCAAAGACTACCGGGAAAGGTCATTGGACAGATATTGACAATGATGGGCTTCGATACATTTACACGCCATGGGTATTTCTTCTTCCTGTTTTTGCTCCGCTCCGTCCTCCGTCCTGTGTAGCAATGATCGGACCTCGAGGTTATATCGTATTAACTGTCCCTCACAGTACTACGTGCATACGTCAGTCATGGTAAGATGATGGTTTCAGAATGTTCCATCGTTCTCGATTCCCGCCGTGCCTAGCTGCTTACCGACAAAAACTCGCCATTGGTTTCGTTTTAACCTTATCCGCTGGTTTTGTCCCACGGTCTACTGTAGGTACATATGTATCTCATACAAACATAGTGGTTGAGCTGGGCGGCTGAATCTCAATATACATTACCAAGCTCTGCGCAGTTGTCAGACGGACATGGAGCACCGGTCAATGGATGAGAGTCTAGATGCTCGTTCTTGGCCCAAGGGGGGGGGGGGGGGCAGGTAAAGGGTAGCCTTGAGCTCGTCGTGCAGGCGAGTCCAGATGTCGCGCCGAAGTCGTTTACAGTAGGTACTGAGCCGGGCTTCAAACCGTTGTCTGCGTGCAGATATCGGAGTCGGCCTGGAAACAAATTCCTGGTGGCTGAAAAAGGCTGTAGAGTCAATTTGCCAATGGGGAATCCGTGAGCCAGCCCCTTTTCCTGGCTTTTTGGGGACCCATGATGGATTATTTTGACACCATTACACACCCAAATACAAGTACACAGTAGCACCATTATATTGTCTGGTCTGAGAAGACGCGTAAATATTGAACGTGCTGTTCTCTTTTCTTTATGGGTTAGAACGCGGATGGTGGGAACAAGGATGCCGTGGTCTCTTCAACGAGTACTGATTCCCGACTGAATCTGGAATACATGATATGATGCAAGTATATCATTGCGCATGCCTGAGGGATTATGAGTATCGTTCGACGCAAATAACATCCTGCCTACCTTGAACACATATGCCTACCCTGAACATATGTTTGCCCAATAAGACATTCGCTGGTCGGCTGAACCATAACGGAGCTATGCGGAGTCGCGCTGATAATTGCAATCGTTAGGTTCGGAACCACCAAGTAGGATCATGAGAGAGTCATTGCATATCCATATGAGATATATCATATACGAACGAGCTTGATATGCCAGTTTTATTAAACGGGGACTGGGCAAGATGCATACTTGGATGATAGCGTCCTTTCCAGTGACGATGAAACGTCGACCTCCGACACTATCGATGCAGACGTTATGGCCCATCTCTTTGCATGATATGTTGCTTGTGGCCGGCCCTCTCGGGCCAAAGGAAACCACTGCGAAAAGACATTGCACTTTCTCAGTATCGTTCGCGTTCTTGCCCCGTCATCTCACATCCATGTTCCGGGAAGAAGGTTTGCTGCGCTTGACTTTGATAAGAAAAGGAACGGAAAGACAGCAAAGATATACATACAATAACTTCTAGCATATGTGCCAACCACCAGTCGAAAGCATCTTGATTGATCTGGTAGTCTTTCCAGACATTGAGGCCACTGTAACTGATTGGGCAAAAAGACCATACTGTTGAGACTCTGAAGACTGTCAAATGCCGGGCCAATGGCCCATGACGTTTTGATGACCCCGAGCTCAAAGCGAGACTCAACAACCCCTTTCATCACTCTGGATAGGGATGGGAATTGCGTGATACTCAGTCAGAGAAGCCGTGTTAACGAAGACACATTCCACTTGGACATGGATTGGAGCCGACTCGGACGGTCTACATGCCCTTGTCTTCACAGTCTCTCTTCGAGAGGAAAGAAGCAGACAATTCCTCGAGTGTAAGACTAGTTGTCGAGTTGACTACAGCCTCCAAAAAGTGCTTGGTGGTGTGACCTGCTTCACGATGCAGTCATTGCCGTGTCCGTCCGCCTCCCCATACACACACCCCTGGATCCGCAGACACTCTCGTCACTCGAAGCATTTCAAGATTTCCGATTCTCTGCTGTAGGTACGCAGACCGGAGATGCGACTGGTGTTTGCCTCGGGGCCAGACTCAATCTCCTAAACATGCATAATGTTGAAGTTATGAATACTCAACTTACTTTAGACTAGGGTTTTATGCTTGCATGAGATAAGACACCTTATGAATTATGACGAATTGATAATTGATAAGGTCCGGTCCGTGTGCCACAACTGCCCCTCCAAAAAGTCATTGGAGCTTTCCAGGCTCAGCCCGCGCCGATCCAGCCATTGAGTCACAGGGCTCGTACTTTGTCAACGTCACGGAGGTCGTGAGCCGGCAGCAACTTCTTTACTGCTCGCGATATACCGCTTTCGCATATCAACAGGCAAGACATGTCGAGCAAAGGCGCCAAGGCCGGTGCTTCGGGCAAGGCCAAGAAGCCTACTAAGCCAGGTGCAGAGGACAAACGAGAGGATGTGTTGCAGGCAGTTGTACGTCTTGATCGACCGCGGGGCAATTTATTGCGTTTACGATGCTTGACTAACCATGTGATGCCTCACCCCCTATAGATCATAGCCGATTCGTTCCAAACTCGCTTCCGACCTTTCACTTTAGAAAAGCCAAGAGTGAGATTACAATTTTTCTTGACTCGAGGGCTTTTCGTTCGCTGACTGATGTCGTAGTGCCTCCTTCCGCTGGCCAACACGCCGTTGCTCGAGTACACCCTCGAATTCCTTGCCATGAACGGTGTCCAGGAGGTCTTCATCTACGCATCGTCGTTCCAAGAACAGATCGAAAGCTACATACGCCAGTCGCGATGGACACCGATAGCCAGGTCATGCCCATTCTCCACCGTCGATTTCATTCGAGTCTCGGACGCTCGATCAATCGGCGATTTCCTGCGTGATCTTGACAAGCGCGGCTTGATCGAGAGCGATTTTATTCTAGTACACGGCGACCTAGTGTCCAACATCTCCCTGGATGGCGCGCTGGCGGCGCATCGGGCGCGGAAAGAGGCCAACCGGGACTCCATAATGACCATGGTACTGAGAGAAGGCGGCGAGGACGAGCATCGGGCCAAAGTCAACGGCATCTCTCCCGTATTCGCTGTCGACCCGCAAGCAAAGCGCTGCTTACACTACGAGGAGATGAACCCATTGCAGTCGGATCACCACGTCGAACTAGACTCCGATATGCTGAAGCAGCCAGAGCTCGAGATCAGAGCGGATTTGATCGATGCCCAGATTGACATCTGCACTCCCGATGTGCTCGCGTTGTGGTCCGAAAGTTTCGATTATGAGTTGCCACGCGCGAACTATCTACATGGCGTCCTCAAAGACTATGAGCTTAACGGCAAGATGATTCACACTGAAATTGTGTCAGACGGTTACGCTGCACGGGCGACAAACTTTCAGATGTATGAAGCAATCGGTCGTGATGTGCTAGACGGATGGACGCATCCATTTACCCCAGACAGCAATCTGATCAAGAAGCACACATATCAGTTGCGGGATAACAATGTATACCGGGAGGACGAAGTAACAATCAACGATGGCTGCGATATCTCTAACGCTGCTCTTGGCCAAGACACTGCTGTCGGCCTTGAAAGTAGCATAGAGAATAGCATAATCGGGCGCAATTGCAAGATTGGCAAGGGTGTGGTCATCAAAGACAGCATTATCTGGGAAGACGTCACCATAGACGATTATGCTGTTGTCGAACATTCAATAATTGCCGAATTCAGCACTGTCGGGAAGAACTCTCAAGTGAGCTCAGGCTGTCTGCTAGGCTCTGGTGTTGTTGTGGGAGATGGTATCGCTGTTGCCAAATCCAGCATCATTTCTGTGCTCTCTGCAATGGGCACCTCGGCAACACCCAATACTGAGCTGCTTGGTCCTCGAGGCAAGGGTACTCTCTTTATTGACCCAGACATTGAGGATATGGGAGAAGATGACCCTGAGCGGCTTCAGTTGTCACTAGGTTACTCACTCGAGGGCTACGAATTATATGCTTCGTCTGTTTCCACACTAGCCTCAGGCGACGAGGAGGTTTTGTCGGATGACGAAGCACGGGACACAGTAAGAAGCGGCCGTACCACGTCATTCGCCTCCGATGATTCGTCTACCGCTGGCGCTTCCAACTTCGTGACGGAAGCCGTACTTGGTCTATTGGAGGTGTTGCGGGGCGAATCTGGCGATTTCGACTCCGAGAAACTCGAGTTCACATCGCTTCGATTGGCCAATGACGCTTCGGATAGCGCTGTCCGCCGGGCAGTTGCGACGGCACTCGTACGTCGGGCAGTTGAGCTGATCAACGCCGAAAGCGGCGGAATGGAGACGAGCAAAGCTGCTAAGTGCGTTTTGACCGAACGCAAGGGTGCCAAAGAATTTGTGTCTGAGGTCGGCGTTGGGGGAGACAGTGTTCCTGAGCAAGTTGACTTCATCCTGGCTGTCCAGCGAGCTTGCGTTAGCATCTCCCGAGTCATCGAGGTCCAGAAAGCAGGAGCCCTGTGCTCAGCTCTGTTCCAGCAGATGTATAGCGAGGACATCTTAGAAGAAGAGGGCATCCTGAAATGGTGGGAAGATGCTCGAGCTAAGGAGGGCGGGGAAGCGATGGAACAGGTTCGGGAAAAGTGCAAGGCCCTCGTCGATTGGCTAGAAGAAGCCGAAGAAGAGGATAGTGATGAGGAAAGTGATGAAGACTAAGCACATCATATACCCTAGAACTACCTAGTAGTAGACAATGAATGAATACCGTTAGCTGCGGAAGGATCCTAATCGACAAGTGAGACATCAACTTTGCCCATATTCAAGGGGCTCACGCCACGGGTACCCCTTTCTGGAATGTATGTCGCATCAGAGCGCGGCAATTACCCAGCTGACTACACCAACGATATTGGGATGCCTAAGCTCAGAGATATCACTCGTGACACTTCTTGTAGGCCTTGAAACTCCCTACCAGCATCCGCCTTAGCCACAACTCATTGCGTTTTTGCGGGAGGAGGGTTGCCTGTGCCGGGGGGGGGGGCGGCCGGCCGGGCCTTCAGATTAGCCGCGAGTAATGCCACGCGGAAGCGAGTAGACAGCCATTTCAAGAGCGTACATAAAGCCGATACTCATCTCAACTATGGGCCTTCTAAGATTGTTGTACTATGCTTGCTCGTAAATCGAGAAAATTGGCGAGACCTTTGGCGAAGTCAAATGCGCTCTTTGTTCGGAGTTAGTTGTTGCTCCAGTGATGGGGCTTTCGCGACGAACTAACAGGTAGATAGGCACACATATCGGTTTCGCGCATCATTATCTTCCCAGCATGCAAGTGGTGACACAGCCAACACGTACTTTAAGATGCGCCCTGTTCTTGCTATAGAGCCATGATAGCGCCATCGAGGTGTTATATTACCTGTAACGATTCCTTCCGCCTATATTTTCGTATACCCGACCAGAGTAAACCACACGGTATCTGACCCGCGTGCCGCGTCTAAACTAGGCGCAGTGACTCCATGACCACCAGGAACTACTCCTGCCAAGTGTTGAACAGTTCCCAACTGGCTCTGAGATCCGTACGTTGCGATGACCCATCAACAGTGATTTCTCATAGCAAATAACTCCTGTACCTGCGTACGTGTGTATTAAAGTATCACACGTTTGTCTGTAGCAGTGGTCAGCTCGACACGACACTGATGAAGCACATGATACCAATATCGGGAGGATTCATGGCCAGCCCCTGATTCCGTGCTTTCAGATTTAGCAGTAAAACGGTCCCTCCGTGAAGTTATAGATCAACCTAGGTCATTTGGAGCGACGTGCTGAGATAGGTAGAGCATCGCCGTGCGGTTGAGCCGCATCTCCAGCCGGCAGCTGCTCTTATTAGTCATGTTGCAGGTTCTATTCCATGTCTGCTGAGATAAGCATTGCAGCGAAATGCATGTGCTTGGACAAACGGTGCATAAAGCGCGCCCAGCAGCCCAGGGCGGATGCCGCATACTTGCGCTTGTATGCTAGGCCATCTCTTGGTTTCCCATCTGACCGGCCAATAAGCTAGCATGGCGATAATACATGTTAATACCACTCAACTGCAATTGATCTGTTGCCCTCGTCTGCGATGTAAGCAGATCGCCACAGTATGACGCAATCCATGCGCTGTTTGGCGATGCGATCTCAGGTCGTCCACTGAGTTGCTTGCAGTACTGCGTACTACACCGGATGCTGTGTATAGTGTTGTTTATTCATCTTCACTCAGACTCCCCCAAAAGCACCAGAATAACGTGAAGTGATCCAGATGCTCGGAACAGGCAATGGCCTATTAGTATCAGGCATGGCATCAATCCTTTTTTTTCTTGAGGCCGCTATAACCGGAGAGCCTGCACTCATACACCTGCAAATTATGTAAGTGCTACATAATATAATAATACGCAAGGCTTCTTGTATGGTAACCAATGGTGTGCCGTAGGGTTCACAAACAATACGTTACAAGTTGCTTTGGAACATGACATTTGATCAAGACACGAACAGCCTCCGATATACATGGTGATTATTGAATTGGCAAATGTTGCCCTGAACAGTACTGAAGCCTGAAGCCGGCTTCGGGTGAGTGAAGAGTCAAGATCCTGGCAAGCCTGCGTCTTAGTGCCTAACCTACAGGCTGTGCTACAAGGGACAAGCGAATTTTGCAGTGGGCTGGGCATTGGATTTACCAGCTTGGGCAATTTACGTGACTGGACGTCACTGTGGATTGGGGATCTGGCTATGCCCACTGCGTCCAGCCAATGTTACAGCACATAAACGCACCCTGCAACTACCCCGCCTTACACACCCAGTGTAGTAGCCACAGACCCCTTCACCCACATCTTTTTCCAGGTCTTCCGCAGGCCGCTTGTGGTGACTCAATTGACATGAACGGTAACCAAGGGAAAAATCTACTATAAAAAAAATTGGTACTCTTCACTATTCGAACTGAATACTTGATTCTCACCACCCGACCAACCGACAACTGTTGATACATCCTTACCAACAGTCCACTATTCACAATGTGTCCTACTCCAGACGCCGCTCCGGCCACGAATGGCCGTGCTAATGGCACCGATACCTCTGATCCATGTTGGTCATTGCCTTTGATTTGTCTCTCGTCTCGTTGGCCTGCAGAAACTTCGTGCTAACTTGAGTGTTTGTCTCAGCTCACCCGGGCTTCACTGGCATTGCTGTGAGTTTATACCTTAATCCTCAATTGATCGGGCGAAAACCTCTTGGCCGGTAATAGTTCAATGAATATTCTAATCGCAATCGCTATAGACCCAGCGTACGCATCGCTCCAGCCCCTACCAGCCCGTCGGCGATTTCCTGAGCAACGTCTCCAGGTTCAAGATCAGTGAGTCGACCCGAACAGCAAGATAGCAAGATATCCTCCCCAGTTATACTTCTTCCGACCACAAACTCTGCGTCGACAATATCGGATTCTCGCTAACACAATTACCTAACGCTAGTCGAGTCAACTCTCCGCGAGGGCGAGCAGTTTGCCAATGCCTTCTTCGATACCGAGACCAAGATCCAGATCGCCCGGGCCCTCGATGACTTTGGCGTCGACTACATCGAGCTTACCTCACCGGCTGCCTCTGAGCAGTCCCGAAAGGATTGCGAGGCCATCTGCAAGCTCGGCCTCAAGGCCAAGATCTTGACCCATGTCCGCTGCCACATGGACGATGCTCGCATGGCCGTAGAGACCGGTGTTGACGGTCTCGATGTTGTCATTGGTACATCGTCGTATCTTCGCGAGCATTCACATGGCAAGGACATGACCTACATCATCAACGTGAGTGCACTGGTGAAGCGGGGCCTTTTTTTCTTCAAAATCCTCGGCCGATATCGGACACCATATTAACGAGTAGACAGACTGCGATTGAGGTCATTGAATTCGTCAAGTCCAAGGGTCTCGAGATTTGCTTCTCCAGCGAAGACTCTTTCCGATCCAACCTCGTCGATCTCCTCTCCGTATACAGTGCCGTCGACAAGGTGGGAGTGACACGCGTCGGCATCGCTGATACGGTTGGATGCGCCTCGCCCAGACAGGTCTACGATCTTGTTAGAAGTAAGTTTTCGCGTGCAATGATCGCTGCTCATCACCTTTTTTTTTTTGCTTCTGCTTCACGAGCTGAAACGGGGAACCAATGACTAATCTGATTGAACTTGCACAGCTCTGCGTGGTGTCGTAAACTGCGATATTGAAACCCATTTCGTAAGTACACCTCTTTGCACGTGCTCATGCAGACTTGTATTTCATTGGGTCAGCGAGTCTCGAGTTTGGAGCATACTATTTCTGGCCCCATGGGGATATGAGTGCCAATCAAAACCACGTCCCCGAGCTGCATCGGGCTGCCTATGACTTATGCCTTTTATGTGACTGACTCGTTGGCTATTTTATCAGCACGACGATACCAGCTGTGCCGTAGCAAACGCTTATTGCGCTCTCGAAGCTGGTGCCACACATGGTATGTCACCTCACTGTCCCTTCTCTTGGGAGAATGCTGTATTAACTCTTCATTAGTGGACACCTCCGTTCTTGGTATGTCGCTGTTGCGCAAAGTCGGTTGTTCGTGGACAGCCTTACTGATCCGAGTTGTCAGGTATTGGTGAGCGCAATGGTATCACCACTCTTGGTGGCCTGATGGCGGTATGTCCCCCACAGCGCACATGTGTTTATTGCAGCATACTGACAATCTCATATAGAGAATGATGGTTGCCGATCGCGACTACGTCATGAGCAAGTAGGTTATGGGTTGCTATCTTGTTGATTATTCGCATTCTAACGAAACCCAGGTACAAACTCCACAAGCTCAAGGACCTTGAAAACCTCGTGGCCGATGCCGGTATGTCCCCTTCCGCTATCTTCCGCGGCGGTGTTGGTGTGTGTTGGGTTCACATCGACAAATTTGGGACTTTTCCCATGGCGTTGCAGCTTATCGGCGCCTATTTTCATTCTCACTTTCGAGAATCGGATACTGCCGTGTCGAGGAATCTGAAGTTTCAGCTTTCTCATCAGATGACGGATTATTCCGCTCCAATGACCATCATACAATGGAGACTGGGTGGAATTTTCCAAGCGACCCTCAGACCCACGATGTTGAACCCCAGCATACCCCAGACCGACCCCTCCAACTTCCCACTTTTATCACGTTGATCATTTTGGGAAAGCAGCTAACGAGTGCAGTGCAAATCAACATCCCTTTCAACAACCCCATCACCGGCTTCGTACGTAACTCTCTTCTTTTGCTCCCGATGACTCCCACGTGTGGATTGCAGCTGACATAGTCTAAAGTGTGCCTTCACCCACAAGGCCGGCATCCACGCCAAGGCTATCCTTAACAACCCGACTACATATGAGATTCTCAAGCCCGAAGACTACGGTCTATCTCGCTATGGTATGTTCCCAAAGAAACGATCCATCAGTTGGTATCGGTGCTAACGAACTGTTTCTCATTCAGTCCACTTTGCCTCCCGGTTGACCGGCTGGAATGCCATTAAGAGCCGTGTCGAGCAGCTCGGTCTCACCATGACTGATGCTCAGGTCAAACTCTGCACCCAGAAAGTCAAGGCTATGGCTGACGTGAGGCCACTCGCCATCGACGATGCTGATTCGGTCATCCGTACTTTCCACCTGAACCTCACAGCGGACCAGGAGAAGCCACTGCTTCCCAACATGACGTCCGAGGAGCAGGCCAAGTTCGAGAAGGCTGAGAAGGAGCTTGCTGGTGAGCCTGAGCAGAAGTCATTAGACAAGACGGTGGTCCAGGAAACGAACGGCAGTGTTCAGGCGTAAAATGCAATCAGGGTCTGGAGTTAGGACAAAAAAAGAATGAGGCAATTGCCACACATGTACATACTAAAAAGGCAATGCAATTAAGGTCTTAAAACAGCGTGTTTTTCTTTTTTAACATAACGACTCACCTAGGGCATCACTCACACATAATGTCGTGAACATCAACGGTATCTTTTACATGAACCTTTCCAGTTCCTTTTCTGTAGTCCCAAAGCTGGCTGGCATATTTCGCATCTCTGGCCTTAACCCTTTCTCTGAGGACAGCACTCCAACTGGCTCATAGAAGCCACCCTGTTCGATAGAGTCGTGAGGAGCGCTGACAGCCCACAGATGATTGAAAGCGCCCTGCTCCGTTGTGATGATCTTGCCGACGTTCGTCATCTGAATAAATAGTCGGTCGCTCGTTTTGAGGTCGGTGACCAGGCCCGTGGACACGACGCCAGGATGGATGCTGAAGCAGAGCAGTGTCGGGTGGCGCTTTGCCAACTCGCGGGCGTAGAGCATGTTGGCCAGCTTGCTGTTGCAGTAGCGGACCCAGCGGCCCAGCAGGGCGGACTCCTGGGTGGTCCGGAGACCGCCCGAGAAGTCGAGGCTGCCGCCCTTCCAGCCCACGCTGGTGGTGTAGATGATGCGCGGAGGACCGGCGGCGCCGCCCCCGGGGCAGGGGCGGCAGGGCGGCCGTCCGCTCCAGCAGCGGCAGCAGCTTCTGGGTCAGCAGCGCGTGGCCCAGGTGGTTCGTCGCGAAGTGCACCTCGTAGCCGTCGGCGACAGGCCCGCGGGCTTGGCCATGATGCCCGCGTTGGCCAGGAACACGTCCAGGCGGCCGCCGCGCGGACGGACGCGAGGCTCGCCAGGTCGCAGGGGACGAAGGTTACGACGGCTTCGGCGGTGGGGGCAGTTTGCCGGACGCGCTCGAGGGTTTTCGCGGCGGCGGCGGCGTTGCGGCCTGTGAATAGGAGGCGGGCCGGGTTCTTCTGGGCGAGCTCGACTGTGAGCTCGGCGCCGATGCCGCTGGTACCTAGAAGAAGAGGAGGAGGAGCGAGGGTCAGATTGAGGGGGTGGTGGGTTTCAGCAGCTGGGACACGCCACGGTGGTTTCATTGGTCGGCAAGCAAATCTGTGCGGGATATCACTCCCTCCACTCTCTTACGACGTACCTCCGGTGATGAGCAGTACGCGGCCGCTCAGGTCGGGTATTGTTGACTTGTCGAACTTGATGCCCGACATGACTGTTAGCCGTTGACGTCGAGTTTCGATAGCGGTTCAATTGCTTAGGCAAACAGTTGAAGCTGTGCAAGCGTTTAGGGATGTGTGTGTGTGTGTGTGAAGGTAGAGTGTGAACACCCAGAACTGAATCATCAACAGCACCCATAATAGAAAAGGACCGTTTCATTTTATACGAAAGGCCTGCCGGGCTCACGGCTTGATGGAGGTCCCGATACTCATTTTGGTCGATGCGTATACGCAGCACTCGGATACTAAACGCTGTGTGCGCGGTGCATGTAAGGGGGAATATGTGTGTATGTTCGGACTACGGAGCATCTCATACATCTAGATGCTCAGGGGTCACGCCCGCAAAACATGGCTAAGCCACCACTAACCAGTCAGTCCCAACCAGGCATCCAATCGTAAGAACGTAAGCAGTAGTAAGTAATGAGAGGCCGGCAGGCGAGCGCGGTGAAATGGTAGCCTAATTCCACGACGCGCATCCGAGTACGCTGCCTACTTTATTTTACCCTGGTCTGGTTGCTATCAGTACCAATTATGCATGATATCCAATCACACCACAATGAACGGCGCCGCATTGCTCCAAGATCTTTTCGGTACGTTCGCCCAATCTACAGGTTCAAGATTATATTAATACAAATGAAAGAAGTGAATTGGAATCAAACTCGAAAGAACCAAATATTATAACAAATGTAAAACACTTTCCGCTCACAATTCCGTGCGCAATACTCCCTCCACCTAATCACCATCCCCTTCTCACTAGACCTTACTACGCAGCCCCCATCCGTTTCCGCATCCCCTCCCTCGCCATATTGTCGTCTTGGTGTGAATTTTATGGCTTAGCGTGGCCCATAGCTAGTCGCCAGCGTGGTAGCGTAGTTGCTGGCCAGAGGCTGATCACCCGAGGCAGTCCCGTATCCCGTGGAAGTAAAATATCCTGAGGCAGCCCCATATCCTGTGGAAGTGGCATATCCCGAGGCAGTCCCGTACCCAGTGTTGGAAGCCCCGTATCCTGTGTTGGAAGCCCCGTATCCTGTGGAAGTACCGAACCCATTGGAAGTAGCATATCCCGAGGCAGTCCCGTATTCCGAGGCAGTTCCGTATCCGGAAGCACTTCCGTATCCAGAGGCAGTTCCGTATCCGCGGAGGACCCGAATCCAGTCTCGGCTCCGTACGTAGCAGTTGCAGTGGCTGAGTAGCCCTCACCTCCAGTGGGCGCACTGCCCTCCGAATACGTCGGCTGTGCTCCCTCTCCTCCGTAGGTAGCAGTGGTCTCTGCCTGGGTGTAAGATGGCGCATCACCCGCCGAGTACGTGGGCTGGGCTCCCTCTCCTCCGTAGGTAGCTGTGGTCTCTGCGTAGGTGGAAGTCTCCGCGAAGGTTGCCGTAGGGTACGCTGCGGACCATGTAGCCGAAGTGGTAGTCTCCGCCTCACTGTAAGTAGGGTGTCCGTTACCGTGACTGTGACCCCAGCCCTCGGTAAAGGTAGTAGACGTGGCCTCCTCCAACCATGTAGTCGTGGTGTAGTCGGCACTAGACGTAGTCTCTGTCCATGCAGGCATGCTGTAATCGGCAGTCGACGTGGTGGTGGTCATGTAGTCGCCGTGAGAGGAGCCACCATGCGACCCGTGGCTACCAGTGTTCCAGTCGTGAGGAATGCTACTGGCATAGTCGCTGCTTCCAGAGTCGCTTCCCCAGCCTCCCTGAGCTCCTCCGCTCTGGGAATTGCCGCCATAGCCTCCGTGCACTCCGCCGGCACCACCTCCTGCACCGAAATCCCGTGCATGTTGCTGGATTCGGGCAGCGGCTACTCCTCCGAAGAGCGCCAGAACGATGGCCTTCTGGCAAAGCATTCTGAAATATGAAAGAATGTAATATAGTTGTACCGGTGGTCAAGGAATGAAGAGGGATACCCTTTCAGAACAGGATAGTCCAGGATTCTGTGGAGTTTCCAGGGAGAGAAGCGAATAAAGGCAAGATTGCGTGCCTAGTTCGAGTGATGATGGGCAAGATACCGGTCAATAACGATGGATTCTTGTACGTTTAAATAATCAGTTAGCCATAGTATTATTATTTGGCCATGTCTTGGCCGGGTCTGTTTCCCAAAAAATCACGGTCCATTGTATCCATCTGATGAACATGGCCAACGACAAAGTATACTCTGATTAAGTCCATCCAGCGTAGGAGCGAATAGAGAAGCTTTACGGATGGATTGAGAAATACGAGCAGAGCTCAAACATTGGCCATCATTGGAGTTGGATCTTAGCAAAAGCCCCGAAACAGCGAGATCCGGCTGCCCGGTCGAGAGCCGCGGCCGCGTCGATGTCTTACACACAGATTGTCTCGGACTTTTGTTAGCGATGGGACCCTAAAGGGAAAGCAACGACGTCATGTGCGAACGACTCCCAATGTCTCAAAATGACAGACCACACGATGCTTATCTGATTAGCCTCAAAATGCGGGCATGTAAAAATTAGGGGGAAGAACCATGTGTGAAGACATGTTGACCTCAACATCGCATATCTTTTCAACGTGCCAACCTTGCAGAGAACAGCGCAGAGCTTCCATGGCAGTACAATATCTCCTGAGGAGTGGCATGGTTTGCGTCAGGAATGATCCTTCGAAGCAGAGGCTTCACAGTTATACACTGTTGAGCGACACAAGTCAGGGTCAACAAACTCTAAAAGCTCCAGGTAGTTCGTCGGCAACACATAATCTCGACTGGAGTCGTGCTGAGCGTTCGAACAAGGTCTAGAATGCAAAGAAAAATTATGATAGGAGTGGATAACCTAGCAACGGTCAGATTTGATCGTGCTGTCAAGCCGTAACAAGCACTGTTCCTTGGCAGACTTACCCCCAAGGCCTGACCCATGGACAACGCCATCCTACTATAATCTGTATATCGTGGCAGTGATAGCAACACAGAGCAAGTCGAGTCTGAAGGCTCACTAATGGTACATACCGTCTCGTAAGGGATTTTGTTCGAGTTGGCGACGGTGGGTTTGTATGTGGCGAGCTAGCCCCATGGATTTAGATATCATAAAAACCATGTAGGATACATGTAGAAGCAGGTTTCCCATAGACCTTCGCTCCCTTATCTAGGGTTTGTAGATAAAACAAGTGCAATGTGATTACAAAGCACTGAAAGGCCACCGGACACACGTATCTCCCAGGGCTGGGAGCAGAGGTAACCTGCCGCGCCGGCATGTGTCCCCCGAAAAGGGGGTTTGCTAGATCCGGAGCCGACCAAATGTTCAAGTGAAGGCACATGGACGGAACTTGTCCTAGGTTATACAGCACATTTTAATCTTTCTGTCACTATCTAAAATCGCATAACAGTGTTACACGTGTTATGTACTGTGACATTTGGCCAAGTAGCTGCGGCATCACTTCGATGAGATGGCGTTGTTTTCCTTCCTCTATGCAGTCCGAGTTTTTGATACCTCTTTGACGATACTCATCAGAATCATTACAATTCGGACATCCAATGCAGCTGCAATCCCAGGCGACGCACGTAATGACTTGGTGTAAGTCCGCTTCAGAATGTGCCCCGATGCAGGCAGTGATGCTTCATATTCCTTTTCCGGCGCTTCACACACAACATGTCATGCCTTGGGAGCGTCCAGCCCTGCGATTGACCATTCAGTCCTCGAGGACCGTTGAAACACGGCGATACGGTGGTTTCTAGGTGAGGCGTTGCTTGTATAACTCCGGTGGCGTTCGGAGTTCCACGGTCAATTACATTGGCATGTGTAAGCTGACATCTCAAGTATACAGGCTGGAATGAAATATAAATACGGGTAGTATTCTGCCAGAACCAGCTGAGAGTGTTATCCGCACTGATCTCTACTATCAACACCGGTTATCGACTCTTAGCACACTACACTTTGTCACTTCTCGCCTACCTTCCTCTACTTCTCACAGGAATTACTCTCACGCAATGCCTTCCTCAATCGATCTCTCCAACCCCAACCGCCGCATCGAGGTAGGCGTCTTGTTGATGAATGGGTCGGTACCACTCTAGCCTTGAGCACATCGCGATGGAGACTTACACGGTGTTTATGAGCATGACCGAAATATTGGATGTCGCACCTATCGACCTCCTCAATGGCATGACCAAGGCGGTTCTCGACAACGTCCCGGCAGAGTTTTCCCCAGCCGACTTCAAGACCAAAGCCCTTGATATCGGATTCCATTGGGTGTCCGAGACTGGTCAAAGGACCAGCCGCTTGACCAGCGGCCTGTCCGTCGTACCAACGGTAGGTACTTTACCAATGCACTTTCTACGTGTATCTGGGCTGACTATGTTACCTATGATAAACAGGACTCCTTCGCGACTTGCCCACCTTTGGATATTGTCCTGATGGGGGCAGTTCTCCAGGAAGGCTATCAGCCGACCGAGGCTGAGCTGGCCTTCGTTCGCAAGTGCCACGAAGACTGCTCAGCCTTCCTGACCATCTGCGCCGGCATGATGGTGCCGCTCCAGGCCGGGATCCTGAAGGGCCTCACGTGCACGGCGCCACAGGCGATGCTCCCCATGCTGCGGGAGAAGGCCCCGGAGACGAACTGGGTTGAGAAGCGCTGGGCGCGCGACGGCAAGGTCTGGACCAGTGGCGTCTTGCTCAACGGCCAGGACCTCATGGTCGCCTTTGTGCGAGAGTACTGGGGAGGCGAGGGAAGTCTGGGCGAGGCGGTGATCCAGTTGGGAAGCTGGCCCCTGAGAAGTGTCAATTATGACGAGTGATGTCGGCAGATGGTCCGATAGCCGTCCGAGAATGTATCGTATACTGCTACTTTATCGCCCTGCTGGCCAACGAACTGGTTCAGCTCATACATGGATAGGTTTCAGGGGAAATAGAGTTAGGTTGCGTGTTCGTAACAATGCAAGCCACAGTTCGATGCACCATAGTCGACAACCAAGCTGCCTGGAGGGCTTTGACTTGCGGAGTAGACTTACGAAACGGCCTAGAAGACCCTGAGGCCTCACAATTATGAATTATCGAAATGCTCTTTGCTATAGTTCGATCTAGGTTCAGCCGCAATGCGATGTGCGTCATGAGTGAACCACCAGAGAGGCTAACACATATCCTTGGCAAAGACTGAGCTGAACTACGTCATCACCTGGAACAAATCAAATATAGAGAGAAAGAGACCGCATTCTACTCGCATTGCAACAATCATTACTTACTGTCTCTTGCACGCAATTCGCGCAATCCACAATACCGACCTTGTTTCACAAGGTACAAGTAGACACTTCAATAACATTCCGGACTTATTCGTCAGTCCCCACCACCTCGATCATATCATGCTTCTACAAGTTCTGCACATCGCGCAAGCCGCCCTGGCGGCCTACGGCGGACAGCAGTCCTTCCACGCCATCCAGAACCTGCTGAAGTACGAGGAGGCAACGCAGAAGCTGGCCAAGTACTCGAACGAGGCCGACCGGCAGCTGCAGAAGACGCGGGCGACGCAGGCGGCGGGCGCCATCGCGCTCATCATGTCGCTGGTGGCGTCGGTGCTGCTTGCGTTCCGGGGCCACTCGTACGGCTTCCTGGTGCGCACGCTGGCGTCACCGTTCATGGCCGGCTGCCTCTTCCTCGCCCGCCAGTACGTCCAGGACTACTGGGGCGGCGGCAAGCGCGTGCCGCTGCCCAAGATGGGCAGCTACAACGACGCGCAGAAGCAGACGGAGGACCTGGCGCAGGTGCTGGAGAGGCTGATGTTCTCGTGGTGCGCTACGAGCGTGTTGTGCCTGTTGGCGGGGTACTAGAGAACGGCATTGCTACTGTACATTGGTAGTGCCTTAAAAGAAGTTCGCATGACAGAGACAAGCCAAAGGTGGTAGAACCAAGGCGGGTACGGTGTTTCTGAACTCCATAAAAAAATGCTTATCTAAGGCAGTCTTTGATATATCATTCTGGCGTTTGTAAGTCCGAATCAAGTCCAACATGGTGAGTAAAAACGTACAGTAGCACCTGTGCTGCTGTGAAATACCGACAATAGGGGATTTGGGGACATGCCGAACTCATAATAGAAGGTGACGGGCCCACCATGGAATTTCCAGTGAAAGGAGCTCGGACCATAAATGATGATGCTGCGCTGCAACTTTCCGATCGACCAACCTAGACTAATCTAACCTAATGCCTGCCAAAAAGTGACTGGCCCTGGGAATCGCGACTCGTCTTCGACATCCAAGGAAGCAAATGCACCGAGGGGACACGCGATTATCAACTAGCAGAGACTCGCAACCTCTTACGCAATACCCATCTAGCCTGGAACCTTTACCATGTCAATGTAATTGGATGCATGTGTCCAGCTACCGACTTTCGTTTGTGCGCGATCTTTTGCAACGCCTGATGATGGCGTCAAGACACCCCAATGGGACCCAGAATGGCCCTGCCACCAACACGCATACCGTCACTGCTTTGAGCAGGTGGTCCATTCTGGATAAGAAGTTACCTCGTAAGTCAACTGCCTGAAAATGCTAATAGCTTGTCGTACACCAGCTGATATATCTCTGTCTTCACTTTTAGCCGTTGAGCAGATCAAGGCTATCCATGTCTACGACTTCGACAACACCTTGTTCAAGACGCCACTACCCAACCAGAAACTGTGGAACGGCCGAACCACTGGTGCCTTGGGCTCTCCCGATATCTTCATTAATGGCGGCTGGTGGCACGACTCGCGCATCCTAGCGGCTACGGGCGAGGGCGTCGAACACGAAGAAAACGGGGATGGAAGGGATGGTGGAACGAGAAGATTGTCGAGCTGGTGCATCTCAGCATGAAGCAGGAGGATGCCTTGAGCGTCATGTTGACCGGGAGATCTGAACGTGGCTTCTCCGAGCTAATGAAGCGCATTCTTGCCAGCAAGGGTCTGGACTTCGACATGGCCGGCTTGAAGCCCGCCATTGGACCGAATAACGAACGGTTCTCCAGTACCATGAAGTTCAAGCAGGTGTTCCTCGAGTCACTCATGGAAACCTACAAGAACGCCGAGGAGATTCGGATATACGAAGACCGTGTAAAGCACGTGCAGGGCTTCCGCGATTTCATGGCCGATTTCAACCGGCGACAAGAGGGACACAACGGCCAGAAGACACGCGGTCCCATCCACGCCGAGGTCATTCAGGTTGCCGACATCTCCACAAACCTGGATCCCGTGGTCGAGGTTGCCGAGATTCAGCATTTGATTAATGCCCACAATGCAATGCTCGACCAACCAGGTCCTCGGCCGCCTGGAGGCAAGCGAAACGAGCGCCTGATGGTGAAAAAGACCGTCTTTTTCACTAGCTATATGATTGGCAAGGCGGACTCCAAGCGGTTACTCAAGCTTGTACACCTGCCCAAGCTCTCGCACTCCGAGCTCAAATTCCATGCTAACAACATAATGATTTGTCCTCGCCCGTGCCCGGAGAGCGTCATGGAGAAGGTGGGTGGTATGGGCACCAAGATGAAGTGGAAGGTAACCGGCACGGCATGCTTTGAGAATAGTATCTGGGCAGCCTCGGTCGCGCCTGTGCCGCCAACAGCCAAATACCACACCGACAACCCCAGGCCACTGGTTGTCCTTGCCCTGCGTAAGGGAGCGCGTCCCATGGATGCTGGCAAAATCCAGAACTGGCAACCCGTCTCTCCAGATGAAGCCTTCGAGTTTGAAACGACGGTGGGCGAAAAGGTTCTACTGCGGATTGAACCGGAAGACTCGAACGAACATGACTACGAAAACTCATTTAACAGATCATCTAATAAGCGAAAACACAGTGAGACAGACGGGCAACATGGTGGTCCGCATGCTAACTCGCATGGAGACCGCAATTTCCATTCGGGAGGATACGGGGGCCGTGGTCGCGGAGGATTTCGAGGCGGCGCTAGAAGCGGCACGCCTAATCGTGGACATCGCGGCGGTCCTCGAGGCGGAGGTTACCGCGGAGGCGGTCGTGGGGGCAGAGGCGGAGGTCACGGCTATAAATCGCTGGATGACCTTGGCGGCCGTGACTTCTCGACTGGTGGAGGATACGGCCAAGGTCCGGCTGTGTCGTATGATGATCAGTTTCCCACCTTGCCGCAGGGTGGTCAACCCGGGACCGGCTTCCAGGTTCAACCGCCTACTGGCCCGCAGAGCATGGGTTACCAACAACCAAACTGGCAACCTGCTGCTCCTTCACAGGGCCGTCCTACGGGGGCTGGACCCAGTGGATTTGGAGGCCCCGACCTGCAGAACCTTTACTGACCAGAACCTACTTGAGACCTCAGTCTGTCTATAAGCGCAGTCAGCGAGCAGCACCTGCATGCGTAGAAGAATCATTTTGCCAGCGATCGCGTCTCTATCTTACTTGTGGGTATTCTTACATCTGGTCATCATTCCAATCGGATATGAATGTTATCTAAAGGCAGTGGCAAACCAGTGGCAAACATGGACTATGTGTACGATAGATTGAGCGACATACCCATTGCGCATCTGAGGCGCATGTACGCGAGGCGTTATTTTGGCTGGAAGAAAACTCATGGATGGCTGCAAACCCATGACACAAAATGTCGATTTGTTCACAGCATGGATATTATCTGTATGAGTGTACGAGTGCTTCTTCAATCAGTCTCGGATATGACAAAGAATGATACTTGATAATTCTCACAAACCACCACCCCCAGCTTCTCAGTGTACCATTGATTGGCGATATTATTCATGATTACGGTTGTCAATTGTAAGTATCGACCTTCACTCTTTGACAGCATTGGGGGGCGATCAGATGGCTTCATACGAGTCGGTAGTTTTGATTTCGTGCCATTAGGTAGTTTCGTGATTCGTCTCACCGCTCCCCTATCTAGAACTCCATCCCGTCGGCTTCTTCTCGTTCCCTCTTGACTCTAGCGTCACGCTCATCCTTCATAAGTGTCAGGACAAAACTCCGGAAGTACTCGACATAAGGCCTCAAACTCGTCTTCTCCCAGTCCTGGATATTCGTCCTCTTGGCGGCCGGGCCCCCGTCTTCTTTCTTGATTTCCGGCGCGTTCTCCTCCTTGACAGTATGATGGTCCTCGCTGCCGCTGCCGCCCCCCTCCGCCTCCTCCTTCCACTCGTCGATCTCGGCCAGCAGCTCCTGGACCGTGGGGACGGCGAGGGGGTCGAACTCCTCGAGGCGGCGCGGGTCGATGGGGACGCAGACGCGGCCCGTGCCCGGGTGGATGACGAAGGGGCTCTTGAGCAGGTGGTTGAGCTTCTTGGAGACCTCGATGTCGAGGCGCGGGTACGTGTACTCGAGCACGACGTCCTGCTTGGCCTCGAGCAGCTGGCGCGCATCGAGCGACTTGGAGGCGCCCGACTTGGCCACGGCGTCGATGTCGGCCCACTTGGCGGCCGACGAGCGGCCCGGCGACGCGTCCCACTTGTTCTGCAGCGCCGTCGTCAGGGGGCGGTCCGGCAGCAGCGTCAGGAGGTGTGCCGCGCGGTCCGCGTCGAGCCAGGGGTCCTGGGTCGCCAGGACGTCGGTCTGGAAGTAGGGGGCTAAGAGGTCTAGGGAACGGCTGTTTTGTGTGCGTTGTATAGGTTAGCTTCTTCCGCGAACAAACTACTATCAAGGACGTGGTGGTGGTGGTGATGGGGGTCGGGTCGTCATACCTGATATGAGGGTGTAGTGGCCTCCTCAGGTTCACCTTCTTCCCGCCCTGTGCGCCGCCCTTGATAACCTCGAGGTAGTTTGCCACAGCCCTCCGCTTCTGGTCGTCCATGGTCCGCACCTTCTTGTCGCACACCCAGGCGTGTATACCGCGCCGGCCCGAGTAGACCCACATGATATGCTTGAAGCCAAAGTCCTCGCGCAGGGCGGCGTCGACAACCTTGACGGCCATGACCATGAAGCGCCAGCACTTCTGGCAGATGTTGGCCTTGTCGCAGCACGTGCGGATCTCGTCGTAGTCGGTCAGATCGATGTCGAAGCACAGCTCCTTGGCGACGGGCTTGAAGGCGCTCGCGTTGCGCACCGTCTTGCGGTCGCGCGGGTTCGTCGTGTAGACGGGGCCGATCTCGATGCGCGAGGGCAGCAGGTTCAGCATCTCCTTGCGCATCAGGTCCGACGTCGGGTAGGACATATAGCGCCGCCACACGTCGTTCTGCAGCGTCAGGGCGAACTCGCGGTGCGCGAAGTCGTTGGTCGGCGTCGGGCTGTGGTTCAGCCATTGGAACAGGTGCCGCCAGGGGAAGAGGCGCTGGTAGAAGGAGCGGAGGATTTCGGGGTCGGAGGCTTTTAGTGATATGCCGATTTCTCTGTTGTGTTGAAGACAAGGTTAGCATCGATGGCTGTTGCTCGGGCTGCTTGCTGCTGCTGCTGCTGCGGGAGTGTGGTTGGATGCGCACAATGGAGAGCCCGGCGCCGCGGTGGGCGAACTGGATGGTTGTGTTTCTTGTGGCCGAGAGCTGGGAAACTCCTCGTCTTCCGAGTCTACATCTGCGAACAGGTCTTCAAGCTTCACCTCCTTCACCTCGACATCGCCACCATTTGATGCGCTGGGCAAGGGTGCTGGCTCGGCCATGGTGATGTCGTTGTTGGAGGCCTGGCTATCGCCATTCTGTATGGATTCGTCGGCCATGATATGATGTCTTGGGCTTGATTGCGGTGCCTTCGGTCACTGGTTATACGGCATGGGTTTATATGAATTGGCTGTCGTCGATCTCGGGAGAGTGTGGCATGCATGGATCTACTTCATGGTGGGGTGTGACATCTAAGAAATCGAGACGCGCCCGAAGCTGAGAGACGCGTCGCGCGTAAATGGGCACTTTCGAGGTACGTACCCTATGCTTCCAATAAACGACTCCACAATTCCACACCCGCCATCAAGACGACATCACCAACTTCACCTCTCTTGCATACAGAGGCAAGAGCTGCAGGTGACCTCAAATGATCCTCGACCCCGCCATACTATCCAGGCGGCTCTCCAGGGTACCTGGATCTCATCAAAAATTGACTGACTTGATGTAGGAAGTCTGCAGGAAGTTTCAGTGGCCGGTGACTGAGGGATGAGTTCGCAAAATGGCATCCTCATAAAGGCCACTCATTTGGAGCAGTCTTGCAGAGGAGAACTTAGGATGTGGGATCCTACAAGTGAGTTAAGTGAGAAGTGACGACTATGAAAGATCTGGGCACATGGAAAGATTGAACCAGCTGGATTATTCCTAGAAGGTACTAGGGTTATTCATTGGTGTACATGAAGTGAAGTAGGTCTGGTAGAAGAGAGTCACCCTCAATACACTTTCCTAGCAGCCGTACTTACAGGGCCGTTTGTACGAGTTGGCTCAACTTGCTCAGGCAGCAGGCTTTTGTGAATGAGTTGCTGAGGCAGCAGACAGGTAGGGAAGCCCACCAGACACAGCACCTCTACCCGATATCTGGCAGACTGGTATCCATTAATACATTTGTTTATCGCCCGCAAATAACTTCATCCTCATCGGAGGCTCACGCTGTGCGGTATCAACACTAGGGGCCACGACCATTCCTGCTGCGCTTCTACTCCAATAATTCAGTAGGCATAGCAAAAAAAGCCTGGCCGCAATAGAGCCCCGACCTACAGTCCACACAAGGCCGGCACTGCCAGCACGACGAATAACTTCCCTGCGGACGGCTCGTTACATTTCTCGCATCAACATGACCAGTCATCCTTCTGGTTCGACGCAAGCTGTTGTGGATATGTCTATTGGATCGTAAGTCCAGCTTCCTCTGTTAAGACTCCGCTGCCTTCTCATAGTAACGTCTCGTAGTGATTCCCCCGTGTCTTCAGTCAGCGTCTACGTCGGGCCAGAGCGCCGCCAGTTCATTATTCTCGGCCAAGTGCTTAACAAGAAGTCCATCAAGTGGAACCTACTCTTTAAGAGGTGCGGTGCTTTCCAACAAGATTATGCTGATCTTGCCGACGAGCTTTTGAAGTTTCGGTTGGATGCAGTCGACCCTGAAGCCTTCAATCTCTTCGCACAATGGCTGTACGGCATCGAGCTTCCTCGGGTCCCGCTCAATTGGCCACAGCCCCCTTGGCCTGAATGATGGTCACCTGAGTGAAGTGCCAGTGCCTGCCCAACTCCAGAGTTCTGGTGCTCTCAAACCCTGGGTCGAGAAGAGCGAGGTTAGTTCGGCGAAATCTAGCTTCAATCACATTGCGTTCCATGGTCCATACCGCAAGTTCTCGGCCGAGGAGATTCGCCTGGCAGATATGCTCAGATTTTCAGCTGCCCGCACCAGCACAAGCTCCACGACGGATGCAAAGAGCCCTCCTGAGAGTCACGTTTCCCCTAGGGAGGATATGCTATCTGGAGCTTTGACGAACATGACTCTTCAGCCCCGTCAGGAAAAAGCTACCGCTGAGTCTCCCAATGCCCGACAAGCATCACAGCAGAACACCACGGCCAAGAAGGATGATACTGTTCCTGATAACCCTCTTCCTGCAAAACCTTTGACGGAAGCAATGGATGAGCGTACTCAAACAAATCTTTTGAAACTCATGCTACTTGCAGAGATGGCAGGATGGAAACAATGTTTCAGCGATGCTCTCGACAACTACCGCCATGGTGAAATCCATATCAAGCGGGAAACCCTCAATCACGACCACATTGACCTCGCGTACTCTACCATCGCGGCTGCTCGGCTTATGCCTAATGAGTCAATCACACTACAATTCATGGCCGACTATGCGTACTTTACGAGTCTTAAGCATGGGCACCTTACAGCCTATCAGCAGCTTTTCACCAAGTTCCCGAGATTTCTCAACGACACAAAATTGAGAGAAGAAGGTCGCCTATTTGTTCCTGGTGTAACTAGAGCAAGAAGGAAGGATATGACCATCGTCGCTGCATTCCTAAGCCACGAGGAATCCCCCCTACATACCAAGGAGGCTCAGTATCGAGTCTAGTGATATCGCCAAGGAGTGACCCTCAGGATTTGAGAGGTCTGACTGGATGTACGATTTACGCTGAGCCTACAAGAAGAAGCCTATGTTGAGCAGGTTAGGATGAAATGGTTGTTTGAGTGTCGAGCCTAGTTGCGACACGCTTCGGCGGACTCCATGTTTAGACTTGGAGAGATGGATACTTCAGCGGCCAGAAGACCTTTGGTACAGAATTCTGGCGTAAGTAAATCAATTAAGCGTGTTTCTCGATACATGTAATTCATTCACTTGGCATAAGCGCAGCAGTTCGTGATAGATGATTCCAGGGGTTGTGTGGATAGGGATAAATCTGTACGCATGTGATGATGATGTGGTTGACCCACAACTAAACTTCTGTAGAATTTAGGCGAACGACCTAACGTATCAGACCACCCTACATACATCTTTCTACAGCATCGTCAACAATGGCAGCGCGTGCGCCTATTCCTGTCATATATCTTGTCAAGGGCAAACGCAATGCCCCTTCGTCATTGCACATTCGGTGCCATGTCAAGCCTGGAGCCGATAAAGTGCGCGAGGGTGTCCTGGCCGTGTCGGACGACGCCGTCGAACTGTGCGTCGCGGCGGCCCCACGCAATGGCGAGTCCAACAAAGCCGTCGTGCAAGTCTTGAGCAATGTAAGTTTTGCCAATTGTTAGAAACGTAGTAGCACATAAAAATACCCTTCATTATGATTTTGTGTCGTTTTCTGTTGAGTACCGACTTACGTGGCTCGTCAGGCTCTGAAGATCCCCAAGATGGATCTCCGCATCGTCCAGGGCTTGAAGTCGAGGGACAAGACCATCGAGCTCTCTTCTCCGTCGTTCCAGGCGGCTGGTGAGGCCAAACAGCAGGAGGCTATCTCTGCCATCCGGAAGCGTCTCCAAGAGGAGACAGACTAGGGAGCCCTGATATATATATATATATACTGGCTGCTGATCGGCGCAGCTTTGCGTGTTGACGCCCAAGCAAGCAGGCATACCAAACCACCCCTGCGTCCTGCTGCACTGCTCCGCCGCTTTCAACATTACTTCCCACAACACATTTGTCCACGGCGCACATTGTAGAGCGGTGACGCGCCTGCGCAAAGGAATCGGCACCATGTACTGCAAGATACTCATATTGTCCATCGCCTTGTTCAGGCTCTACAACTGCCTATGGGCGCCCAGCTACTACCTGGAGCAATCTGGTGTTGAATGTGAAATGAATTACGGCTCCAAGCGCTTCGAGGACCGCGGCTGACCTCCGCTGGTTCTACTGTGCTATGACGCGTACTGCCGGATGTAGGCCTGAGTGGCAACGCCAGTCATGATTTGGACATCCGTCAAGAGTTTGGCCTTTTTTCCTCTCGCGAATTATCGTCTTGGGGCCTGAATGGGAAACTTCCACCTGGAGTTGGACATGGAGTGCCTACAGCCTGCACTTGTGGTTTGGGCACATGGCATGGATGCGAATGGGGGCCCTGAGTCTGGTATGGATGGACACCCCTGGGGACATTTTTAAGTTGTGGCACGGGTTTACTTTGGAGACCTGGAAATCATGGAAGTAAGGGGTTTCACCTAGGGCCACTGAGGTGTGTTTCACCGCGCGAGACCGCAAGGCTTTATGCATGTGTTGCTAAGGATAAGTCATCTCAGGATGCAAAAGAAAGGTATAGGGGTACCGGTGATCAAAGGTAAAGAATCTACCGGATCCAACGATTCTTGATTCATATATACCGCGTTCTGAATTATATACAAGAACATATCTCGATTGCTCTCAAGATCATTCAATCACCACCCTTTTTCAAGGGTTGTAGCCAGTAACTTGAACATTGCGAATCTGGAACGTCGTCCCAGCGCTAGGACCGGGGCTGCCCGACGAGCCCTCCATTTGCAGGTCAATGATCTGCGAAAGATTGTTAGGAGATGAGGAAACAACCGAAGATGAGGGGGTCATCTAGGCAACTCACCAGGTAGAATGCGCTATTGACATAGTTCTGCCATACTGAGTGGTGATCTCGCCACCGTCCATGAAGAACTTGACCCATACGTCCGTCGCAGAGGCGGTTCGGATCTGGGCCTTGATGGTGTGCCACTTGAAGTTTAGAGTCAGCGATCTAGTCCCAATGGCAAAATGAAGTAAAACGTGTGAAACGGGTGGGGGCTGCTATTCTCGACTCACGTTGTCGGGGCTGGGGTAGGTGACGTCGTGGGCGGCGACCTGGCTGCTGGTGTTGAAGGTGTTGAAGGAGATCTTGCCGGAGCCCTTCCACTCGGCGACGTTGATCTCCGGCGGCCAGCCCTTGACGGCGGTGAGCCAAAAGGCGGGCCAGGTGCCCCTCGCGACGGGCGCCTTGAAATCGGCCTCGAGATCGTAGCCGCCGCCGGGTTTGACTGTGAGCTGCTGCTTCGCGAACACGGTGCCGGACAGGTAGTGCACGGGGTACTGCGTGCCGCCGTTGGTGGCGGGCGGCTCGCCGCTGGCGGGCGACGCCGTCAGCGTGAGCACGTCGTTGGCGGTTGACACTTTCGACGGGTTCATGCGCGCCCCGCCGTTGTGGTCCGTCCCCCACGGGTAGTTGTGGCTCCAGTACGTGTCGAACGCACCGAACGAGTCCTTGGGGATCACCGTCTTGCCGGCCGCCCGGCTTACGAACTGCGCGCCGGGTCCGTCGACTCGGGGGTACGCCGTGGCGACGCCGGCGAGCGGCAGCGCCGAGGCGAGGAGCGAGAAACCGCGCATAATCAGTAGCAACAACAACCACGATGATATGAGGCTGATGGCAATATAGCAAAAGAAGAGAAACACAGTCGAGTCAAATGAAGCGAAAGACAGGTGCAAGCCCTTGAGGGTAGAAGGGCAATGAGGCACGGGACGATGATCATGGCCGCATTATATATATGATAGATTGACTCCATACTCTGCTGTAGCAGTCGGCTAATTGGGACACTACAACCATAGCATTCACAAGCGTCCCAATGGAAACGGAGGTGTTTCGACGTGTGGGTGGTGGGAAATTGATAGGACCATGGATGGCATGGTGCCCAAGAGGAGAAACAAAGCACGATGCAACTCTGGGCCAGGGGTGATGCCAACTGCCGCATGCTGTCGTTTGTTTGAGGTTCTGCAGGTCTAGCGGCTGATGATGGGTCGAGGAGGATGGTCCGGGCTGTTCCGAAATACGAATAAACATCTCCAGGGCGCATCGCAATCAACTGTTATCATTCTACTTGCCTAAAGCGGGTGCAGATACCGGATACACACAGGGGCAGGAACACGGTGGTTTATGCAGCCTTGTCTTTGATTCGCGGATTTATCGACGCGAAGACGAGAAAAGAAGGCAGGCCAGGTCACTCCCGGCAGTTTGAACGTCATGAGCTGTTTATCTAGCGGGGTGTGGATCGAGGGTCTGTGTTACCTTTCAATGCAAACGTTCAATATGCGACGGGGTGAGAAACCTTCGTCGGTTCTATCTAGATCGACAAGTTGCACCACCGAGTTGAGTTGTACTCGCCTGTTTTTAGACGATGATTGTTAGACTGGCCTTGTTTCCGGAGCAGGCGACCCTGCCGGACGGCCTGCTGTAGCGGCCACTCGTAAGCTCCTTCCACTCAATTTTCGGGGGCTTGCCGCCTAAAGAAGGCGCTGCAATCCCGCCGCTCGGCACTTACACTGGCACCGGTGGCAGAGCTGTGATACTCGCCACCCGCCATTTCATTCTGAACGTAGCCGCAATGATCCCTATATCCAGGCTCATCGCTTACCATGGTTTATTTCGGCCTTTTGATGTCCAGTAACTCTTGTGCCCAATTTTGGTTAACAAAATTGCCAGCAGTTTTTACTGACTGTGGTGGTGAGCAGAAGGATACACGACACGGTCTATCACCATCACAACGAATGCTTCCAGATCAAAGGTGGCATTAGCAAACTTCTAATAACTCCACGGGTCACTGGCACTGGCACTGATGTACATTGCTTAGGTGCCTACGCTCTGATAACACTCTTACCATGAGTTCTGGGGAATACCTACTCTACCCCTGGTACTCAAGGGTCCATGTAGTAGTAATCTGGTGGTTTCTTATTCATCCCCATCTCATCCAAGTCGCAGCAGTCAGAATCAGACGGGATTATCTGATGTGGTTTCAAATCAGTATATTCTTTGGACTCTGGAATTCAAGCTTGATGAATGTGAACAAAACTGCCAGGTTCTGGGCTCCCGCTTGCAGACATTTTGTTTGAACTTGCGCACACCCATGTATACAATCACAAGTGCAAAGAGAATCAACTTATCTGATCAAGGGGTCTACGTTGTCTATCTATAATGAACGATGGTCTTTATTTACAGAAGGTTCTCGGTTAATATCAGGAATCATACGGCTCTGGCGGTCATGTAAGACAATGGTGAAGCTGTAGACTGATGAGGACATGGGCTACTTGAGTCATCATGATGTCCATGCTTATAAACCAATGCTCATGAATGTGAGCTTTTGTGTCGTAGTAGGATATTCCAAAGGTGACTAAGTTATCAGCTTTCTATCCACTGGCGGGTGGCTGGGTCTGACTAGAAATATGCTTACACATTCATATGGGAAACACGTATGCTATTTTTGTTATCTGTTTACTACATATCTCTCATGCGTGGTCACACGAGCTGGATGTCAGAGATTAGGAGTAATTTGTTTTCGTTTATGATGACTGACACGGCACAAAAGGATCACCAACAAAGCAGCAACGCATTTCCCACATGATACTAATAAGCAAAAGGCTCACGCCAAATTGTCTTCTACCCCTTGTGTGGGCAGACTGTGAGCTTTATCTGTTGGCCAATTTTTAATATCAGGATTTCACGAAACGTAATCTCAACGACAACGACTCCTCAACTACAGCCCAATTACCTACGTTCGGTTCCTTCCTCATCGTCATCCTTCTCCTCGCAATGTTTACACAGTCGACTCCCACGAAGCCGAGGTCAAAGGGCGCCAGTACTAGCAATGAAGACATCAACAACAACACGGTGGAAGTCCGAAGCTACACTTACCGGCCCCAGTTCCTCCACATCAGGGCGAGTTTTGACCAGAGCCTCTCAGCCTTCACAATGCCCATCCCGACCCTGAACCTGCTGAATCCAGGGACCAGGAGGCCCCTCGAGGTCTCGGCCCTCGTCTTCAACGCACAACGAGACAAGGTCCTCCTCCTACAACGGATCCACGAGCCAAACACATGGGAGGTGCCCAGCTTCAGCATATTCGAAGGGGAGAAGAGTGCGCTCCACGCTGTCGTCCGCACGGTACATCAGTGCTCGTACGTTCATCACGCTGATCTACCTACCCCATAATATAATAATACTAGGCACTCCCCATTGCAAATAATGAAGAGTGAGGTAATTAACACGCGTGTGATATTTATAGGGGACAGATCGTTCGGAAAATCACCCGGGGAGTCGGATACTACGAGTACGAGTCCAGTCCGCCCTGGCCGCCATGCCGGCGCTACTGTTTCGTTGCCGAGGTGGACCATCCCGAAGAAGAAGAGGTCGCGTTGTGGCTGGAGATCTACCAATCTTTTGCGTGGGTTACCGTGGAGGAAGTGAACGAAGAGAAATACGGCCGTGACAAGACGGCCCTCGACTTCCACGCGCCCGCACTGCGGTGGATTATCCAGAAAGCTTTCCGTGTCCTGAGAGAGCAGCAAGAGGAGGAGGAAGAAGAAGAACGAGAACGAGAAGAAGAAGAAGAAGAAGAGGCGGAGAGAGAGGAGGAATGCGTTGAGTAAAAAGGAGAGCTGCTATAGTAAAAGTGTCTGACCTGTGACGACTCGCCTCATGAGTATTCCCCACCATCCTTCTTTTCCATTTGTGCGAGGAAGGAAAATTGGGTATCGGAACAGTTTTGTAGCTGCTTGGGGCCTGGGTCCTAGTTTAGAGGGCCGATGTCACTCTTGGTTTTACTCCTGTTTTACTTGCATACAGCCTCTACGGGATATATCAGGTGATACTTTGGTGATTTTCTCAAGTGTCTAGTGTCTGGATATACATCCCATGTGCTTCCTGTACATTCTTTAGCCAGGTCTAATAGTAAGTCTGACAGTGTACCAGAGGTGAAAAGTCAGGATGACAGGCCATAGCAGTCGTGCTTTCTTATTTGTACCTAGTCTCTCGTATGAATCCTCTTACTGTTGCCCCAAGACAGTACCAGTAATTACAACGGACGTCGAATCCGATTAGGAGATGTTCCGGTGCATGTCGTAGTCGACGCTGTCGCACTGCATCAGCCTGCCGCAGCTGTTCATGCAGTCCATCATGGTCGGCTGGTTGTCGCGATGGATCATCTTGGTGCCGTGGCGCTTGCCGCACGTGAGCTGGAAGATCTGTAGTTTTGGCGACGTACGTTAGTTTTTTCCACTGGTCCGCCAATGCACGCATCGAGATGAAAGAGAGAACTTACTTCGCCGGACTCGGTCTTGAAGGGCTGGCCGTGACCAGAGGGGCATTCGGTCGAGCATTTGACGGTTAGATGCTGGTTGGCAGGCTCGATGGCGGGCGGGTCCACGACGAACGCGTAGGTGTGCTGGTCTGGGACGCCGCAAGCCGCCTTGGCCAAGCCGCCCTTCTTGTTCATGATGCACGTGCCGACCGGCTCGCCGTAGTCTCGGGCCGTGTACTGGACGCTGTGGCAGTCGTCCGTGGCCGGGCAGTTGCCCATGCACCGGCGGAAGTCCTCGGCCATGACGGTACGGATGCGCTCGCCGCCGCCATGGGAGCAGCACTGCACCATGAACGTGGCACCGCCTCGGCTCTGGTAGAGCTTTCCATCGTCTAAGTTTTTTCAAAGAATGGTCAGTCGTTAGTTATATCCTCCTCTCTAGCAGGCGACTGGGCCTGAGTGGATATGTTTGCGTGCTTACGGTCAGGGCAGATAGGAGCAAGCTCGAAGCTTAGGTCTTCGATTCTGACTGACTCGGACGCCCGGGTGGCTGGGCAGCCGGGTTTGTCCTTCAGGATCTCCACCTCGCTAGGGAACGTGTTCAGGACAACCACCGAGGCCGGGGACGGCCCCGGAGCTGCCCGGAATTGGATATCCCCCTTGGTTGCCTCCAGACTGCATCGATGTCCGGGGTTCTCGAACGGGTAATCGTTGTAGAAGCCACCGCCGCCGCCAGCACCAGGCATGGGAGGTAGACCACCACCACCAACACCAGTCATGGGACGAGTACCGCCATCCATAGGAGGGATACCACCATCCATGGGTGGTGCAGTTCCTGGCATTTGGTTCTGCCCACCGCCACTAGCAAATGGATTGTCCTGGAAGAAACCTCCACCGGCCCCACCAGCGGCAGGAGGGCCGGCCGGGGGCATCTGGTCTTGTCCACCCCGGGAGCAAAGGGGTTGTCTTTGAAGTAACCGCCGGCGCCCGGGGCCGGGGCGGCTGGCATAGCGCCTTGCCCGGCAGCGTATACGTTAGGGTTGAATTGCCCAACGACGGCTTGAGCCGCGATGGCAAGGGCAATGCCTACTCGCGCAGATGAACGTACCATTTTCCGTGGCAACAAAAATAAAGATTAAGTAGAAGAGGTGAAGACTGACTAACTAGGAGGGATTGTCTATAGCTAGAGTGGGATACGTGAAGAGTTATAACTTCGCGATCACTATCTAATTACCACATAAAAAGATTCCTGTCTATTGTCGAGACGTAGCAATGACGAAACAATGCTAGGTTAACCTCAAGCTTTGTATTTCAAACCTGTAATAATTAGGCGTTGTGCAACCTGTAAGTCTGCGGTCATCCTGAAACCTTTTTCGGGGAGGCTTGATTACCCTTGAAAATGCTGTCATTCAGTGAAGGAAGTCGGCAGGCACCGAGTTCTTTTCAGCCTTACCAAGTCTGAGGTCACCCGGATGCATTAATGAACCATGTTAATGAACCATGATGATGAATCTACTATGCAGCCAGGATTATTTTATCTCTTTCACTCTAACAAAGTGGCCTTTGGGGAAGCGGGGGAAAAGTTGAAAGGGGTAAGGTAGGTAACTTTTCACCAGAAATACCCCTATTGTTTGAAGAGATAAAACATGGCCACTTTGTGAGGTGATTTAATCCTAGAAGAATAATCTAAGCCTGTTCTTACTCAAATGAAGGGGAAGAACGTGAAAACTCAAGGCTTGTAGCGAAAAATTCCCTTATATGATTTTCCAAGCGCACGAAAACATGTCGTGTTGAAACAGCAACTCTAGGATTCTCGCCCTACTTATTATACACATATTTGATATATTTCATATTAGTATGAGAGAATCAGGACAGTTGTTAGCATATCGGCTGAGAGGATATAATACCACATGGACTAGCAGATTATCTTGCTCCTAGGGGAAGATCCAAGACCAAGCGTTCATCCCTATCTTGACCCCGGACTTAATGGGCAGCCCCTGATGGAGAGTCTGTTCGTACCCGGTCCCGTCCTCCCGCAAATTCTCCCAGTAGATGGCGTTGCCGGGGATGGGTTTGAAGACCACGCCGTCCGCCGCCGCCGCCTCCTCCTCCTCGGTCGTGTCGTCGTCGCACTCGATGAACTCGCACCAAGCCGGGTCGCGCGGCCGCGGCAGGCGCGGGAAGTGCGTGCCCCCACCCGTGCAGTTGGCCGCAAGGTAGAAGTTGAGCGTCGAGGCCCGGTCAGGCTTGCCCGGCTGCGCAAAGTAGTTGTAGTGGAGCGTGAAGAAGCCGCCGGCCTGGTACCGCTGCGTGCCCAGGGCCTCCAGCTTCAGCTGCTGCTGCTTCTGGCGTCCCTGGTGGTGGTGGTCGTCGTCCCATGGCTGGATGTTGCGGACCCGCTGCTCGATGCACCGGATCGTCTCGTCGCGCGGCGGCATCGCGGTCTCAGAGCGGCGCGCCTTCTGGTCCGGTACGATCTTGCCGGCGTCTTCCACGTAGGCTGGTCCGAAGCCGGGCTCGCTACAGCAAAGCTGTCAGCAGACGGAAACGGTGGCGGGGAGGGGAGGGGAGGGGGAGAGGAGAGGAGTCTGGTGGGACCTGACTGACATACCTGATTCCTATAATGTGCGCCGCCTCAGATGGTTTGACGAACGAGGGGATGTACATGACGAGGGGTTCTTGGTGCAGGACGTAGCCAAGTAGGGGGTAGTCTTCGCATTGCAGTTCAGAGTCGATGTCGACGAACTCGATCTCATCTGCTGGGCTTCTCTGTGGCTCGGCCGTCCCCCCCCTGTTGTGCCTAGAGAGGTAGTCATGGTCCGGCTGAGCTTTGCCGACTCGACTGCTAAACCCACTAAACGCGCCATCCCCGCCAGGCGACAAGATGTTCAAAATATCTTGGTCGATCGACAGACCAACGATGTTCCAGCTGTCCATTTGAGCAGAGTTCTGCTCGATTACGGCAAAAGCGGGCAGGATGGCTTGCGTCATGGTCACGGCCTTCTGTTGTAATAATGCAGGCCAGATTTGTTGTAAACTGCGGCTTTGATTCTCACAGACCCCCAAAGATGAGTAAAGGGCGCGACAAAAAAGAAGTGTAACAAGTTTGTGCATGCCAAATGAGTAGAAGCATCCGGGGGTCGATTGTTTTTCTGTGTCCTCCCATTAAAATGGGGGCTTGACTGACAAGCCCAGCTCAGGGCTCGCCGCCCCCTTTTTACTTTACTGCTACATTACGCGGGAGATAACTTTCATTCCCCAACACAGTCTCACAGGAGTGAATATAAACATTTTCCATGCACTGGATTCAAGGCCAGGAAAGCTTATTTCTTGAAAATTGGTATCCTGGTAGGTAACACTTAGGAAACAAGAGGCCTGTGTTGCAAAAGCAGAACATATCCAACAATTCCTCTATTCACAGCTGCAACTTCTGACTCCTGTTAAACAAATCTTTCATTGCACCAAGTGCTAATGTCAAAACATGGTCTTCAGTTTACATGGACCAGGTTGGGGCTATTAAAAACAAAATTGGTATCATGGCGACTTAATACAAGACTGCACGATATGAACAAGGTTCTCATACAAAATATTCACAGAAGCGAAACTTAGCGGACGACAATGAGGAGATTGAACTGCCCAGAACAACCAAGCCTCCGTGACAGGGAGAACAAAGCAAAAGCCAGCATATTGGATCAATCACAAGTGTATTAACGCACGGCAGTATCCTTCACAAAATGTGCACAGGGGTATAGCAATCTGTTGATCTTGGGGTTCATATTCTGTCGTGACCAAGTATTGACACCTTTAACTTGATCTTCCCTTTGTAATGTACATGTAATTATCCTTGGGTCCCCGAAGAGCTCGCACTACTTTGGTGGCCATTTCCCAAGCTGCAGCCCAAGCCACTTGCCAAGCTGCGGACGATGAACTCTTCTCCGGCTTACTTCTACTCTCCATTTCCGATCAAATAGGCATTCGAAATCACCTTGAAGGAACGTCCATCCTCCAAGTTCAAGTTCTTGTATACAAGCCCCTCCCTCGGCTTGCCAAAGATCCCGGCTCCCTCGGCCCGTTGCAGAAGGTCCTCGCGGCTCGTGGCAATGTCGTGCAGCCGGAAGTAACCGTTCACCGGGACATGCTTGAGGCCCAGCTGCTGGGCTTTCTGTTCGGTCTCGCGTGGGCCCAAGGCTGCCTGTGTATCGATGTCGAAGATTCTGTAGACGTAGAAGTCATACTTGCCCACGGCAAATCCCTCACGGTTCTGGCAGATGCTGAATCCGCACAGCTCGCCCTGGATGGCGAGGTTCTGGCCCAAAGATGCGAGCTTCTTTGGGAGACCGTAGAACAAGGCGGCCTCCCAGAAGTGACAGCCGGGTTTCTCCGGGAGGTCATTGTTGCTGGTGCAGACGCCGAAGCGGCCTTCGGGCATGTCGGCACGGCCGTCCAAGGGGCGAAGCGTTCTGTACCAGGGAGAGGCACGATTGACGAAGTAGATGGTTTGGCGGAACCGTTCAGCTTGACGGATTCCTGGTAGACAGCATCCTTGTACTTTGGGGTGAATAGGTTGGGGCAGTTCTGTACTCGCTTGATTTTGGTCGCCGGAAAGAAAGACGGGGGCTGACCGAGTGAGTTCTCTGTGGCGGGGGCATGCTCCCACTTCAGCACCTTCAGTTCGGCTTCGAACGACATGCCCATGACCTTCTGCATGGCTTTCTCCTTTGTGTTGTTCTCCTCCAACTCGGCAATGACCTTGGTGATCTCGGGGAAGGAGGCGAGCGGCATGATCAAGCCTTGTGAAAGGGCGACTTCTTGCTTGGTTGACCTGACATGGAAGCCAAATTGGCCATTCCATGTGATGAGGTTGCCATTGTGGCTGTTGGATTTGCCAAGTTCAGCAAAACGGGTGTCTTTGGCAAGCAGGAAGGAATTGATCTCGAAGTAGACGATGTAAGCACCGACCTCGGCGGTGCCCGGCTTCACGGCGCATTTCCAGCCATCAACATGGGCCAGAAGCAAAGTATTGCTTTCTCTCGAGGTTGGCTCCAAGTGAGAGATTTGTCGAACACTGACCAAATTCCGTGTCATGTTGAGTGTGTGGAAGGTTTGCAAGTCGTTCAAAAAAAGTAGGTAGGATGGCTGACAATATTATTCACTCGGACGAACACGAATGTTGGGGAAGATGAATAAAGTGTTCCTTCAGATCAGTGAATGGAAAAGAGTGATGGCAAGCCTAAGGCAGCAGTAATGCACTGATAAAGAAGGAGATAAGTACTTAAAAGGATGGATGAGTCGCCCTGACGATAATCTGGGCGCAGCGGTGGGTTCAAGGAAACAACCTACCCCGTGAATCGGGACCGCATTCGCACATACATGAGATGGAATGAAAGGGTTGAGGGAACATTGACACTTAGCCTACACTACGCACTACAAATATATATCGGCTGAAGTCTAGTTGAAAGTATGCAGATTTGTGCTCGAAAGGGGCTGTTGTTGTTGTATTGTTTAACGTCTGGGAAGCGGCGAAGCCGCTCCAATCCCGCTAGGGGTATGGGACGTGCTATCTATCCATCTATCCATCTAGCTAGTTCTCAACTTAATAATATGCATGTGATCATTGGATCAGAGATACATCTTTTGCTTTCTGGCTCAGTTCTGTAACCTTCATACGCCCCTTTTCGTAAATCCGGCCTCACCTTTAGCGGTGTTTGAATGTGTGATGTTTGTACAGTGTGAGGGATGTGATTCCCTTGGTGCTTCGGTCAGCCCATAGGCTGTGAGTATTGTTTCTGTCGTTTTGTGTTTTCCAATGCTCGAAAAGGGGCCTGTAGTCAATGGCCCTACTCCTCTGCTCTTTGGTGTTTCAGTGGCTATACCTACATAGCTCACTGTTAGATCAGGCCCAATCTATGCCTCCAGTCACAGCTCCCCTTGGAATCTCTCCTTAGTGATGGAACGGGGTCCTTGTCATTCTTCGCTTGCGTTTTCATTTTCTCTCCTTTAACGAGATACAAAGGGGACCCTGGCCATGACATAATGTACGAGGAAGGCAGCGTACTAGCGAGTGTAAGTGGGCGAGAAGGCTTCTTGAGTGATACTGCTGATGCTAGGAAGTACTTGGAATACGAAGCATACCAATGCGTATGTTTATGTAGACACGCACCATGAGTAGTACTGTCCAGTGTTTTCCGATATGAAGCCTCCGGTGCGTATTGATATTGTGCCAAACACTGCTTCCAGCACTCTCCATGCACAACTATTGGGAGACGGCGAGACTTACCAGTGATAGTGTGCCGAACCGATGGAACCGGGGGATAGATAGAACAGTTCGGTGTGGGAGGACACGCTTCGTTGTAGAGAAGGGTCAGTTATAGATCTGCCGCTGGGGTTTCGTTGTCAGTCGGCCACGAGTATTAGCAATTCTCAACCAGAATTTATTAGTCATATCTCTGTCTCTTGTTTTATGTTTTTATTTTTTCTAAATCTTTTCTCCTAAGACTGTCTTCACGACGCATTTCATCTATCTCAGATCTCATCATGGAGTGAAATTCAAATTGGCAGTGATGTACCTGACAGGGTAGCCCACCCCACGTAAAGTAACCAAACACACAGTGCTCTGGATTGCTCACTGTCCAGACAATACCGTTGAATACTCGAAACACAGTGTGTGTATGTATCTCTGCCCTGGCCCCCGGACCAATTGCACTGCTATGTCGTCATGCCCCATTCAATTCAATTTAGGTCCGAGACCAGCTGAGAGAGCTCCGGGCGTCAAGCTCAACATACATCCCAACCATTCATTGACTACCTGTACTCGATTGAGTTTCTGCCACCACTGTAATCAATCTTAGCTCACACGCCCACTCATCAATCACCAGCAAACCAAGAAAACCACCATGGCTTTCCGCGCCCTCCGCCCCCTGACCACCAGCGCCCGCGCCAGCGCCAGCGCCAGCATGGCCACCACCGCCGCCGCCGCCCGGGCCCCCGCGACGGCCCGCAGCTTCCACGCGACGCGGCGCTCGCTGGTCAAGGTGGGCGACTCGCTGCCGAACCTCGAGGTGCTGTGCGAGGGGTCGCCGGGCAACAAGGTGAACCTGCTGGACGAGTTCAAGACCACCAAGGGCCTCGTCATCGGCGTCCCCGCCGCCTTTTCGGGCGCCTGCAGCCAGCAGCACGTCCCCGGCTACATCCGCCACCCCAAGACCAAGGAGATCCTCGGCCTGGGCGGCAAGGTCGTCGTTGTCAGCGTCAACGACGCCTTCGTGTGAGTACTAACTAACGATCGGCTCGCTACTATTATATCACCAACCCAAGGAGCAAACGAAAACTGACGATATCACTCCCCAAACAGCATGAACGCATGGCACGAGCAGATGGATCCCATCAAGGAGTCTGGTGTAAGTTCATGTTGTTCCGTGCGCTGATCATACCTTTCTTCATCGTCATGCTAATCCAACCCGCCCATTTTCCATAGATCCGCTTCCTGGGCGACCCTACAGGTGACTTCACTCGCGCTCTGGACTTGGGCTTCGACGCTCCCGCCATCTTTGGTGGCATGCGTGGTAAGCGATACGCCTTGGCCATTGAGGATGGCAAGGTCAAGGAGGCCCACGTCGAGCCCGACAACACCGGAACCAATGGTAACATATCACTTCCTCGGTATTACACCGTAATTAGAAAATGGGTTTGCTAATGTTGAGTTGTAGTTTCCCTGGCGGAGAAGGTTCTGGGCTGATTTAGTCAATCAAGCCCACAAAGAGCATAGATTACAGTGTAAAATGAGAAGCAACGCATGCAAATGAGATTTCTATCATGAAGCCATCCCCAGCTGGCAAAGCTGCATGCTACCGGTCAAGTGTGAAAATGCGCACATAGTACAGGAAGCGAATGATAGCTACAACGCCCAGGACGCCCATAATTCTCCGTAACCCCGCTAAACCCATGTGCGAACCTTGCATGCTCATGAGTTGCTCACTCAAACATGTAGGGGACTTCGATGCCTGAACAAAATCTATCATGGCCCGCTACCAATGTATGCTCCCCCAGCTAAGGAGCCTTGCCCGCTACAGGCATAGTCAATTCGAGATCCTCCGTTTCGAGGCGTTTCTAGCAGTGTGTTATGTTCTGGCCAGGCTTTACTGTCGTCCACCTTGCCCATTTTTCAGATCAACATTGAAAGTCCACCGGCCTGAGGGGCATGGAAAGTTAGTGCACATGAGCATAAGTTATTGGGCGGAGCGATTTATCAATGCACTGGCACTGGCTACAACAGTTGACAATTACGCCAAGGGAGGAGCGGAAGACAGCAGAAGATAGGGGGAACCATACAAAAGAAAACCATCAAATTTCTATCAAAGCACAGGAGGTAAGGGAGGGGTAGTCGAAAATGACTGAACGAAATTCGAATCGCCTGGAGCACTTTCTCCCAGCTCATAGTTTGTTTGGCGACATACCATTGGCGAGGTTTTCTGCTGTATCCTGCAGGCAGAATTAATCTGCGCTTGTTGCAGTACGAAGTCTTGTCCATGATATCGACCTTCAACTTGGAGTCGGCCAGTTCCGAGATGGGCTTCTCGAACATCTCGGACAGGTTCTCCACCGCGAGCTCAAGGTCTTTCTGGTTATCCTCGAATATCTCTGTAAGGTTATTCCGGGCTAGGTAGAAAGCAAAGGCGTACGTCCACTTAAGAGTCTGACGACACGTCTGCAGCGCTTGGGATGCCGAGTTGAGGTACTGGACTTCGATCCAAGACATGCCCGAGGCGGACTGAAGCTGCACCATCTTCTTCTCCGTCTTGGTATACATGTCCTTGTCCAAGCGTGCGGATTGCTCGTGATTGGCGTACCGGTTGTAGTAATGCAGATAGCGCTCGAGAGACACACGCGACTTAGCCTGGGCATCGCGAGCGTCCGTTCCGCTCTTCTCTTCGAACCGGTTGCAGTTGTACCAGCTCGTTCCGTGTTCTGACCACAGGCCCATGCACATCCAGCAGAACTCGTGTTTGCACTTGCGGCAAGTCATGTGGTTGCATCCGCCGTTCTTCTCTATAGTCGAATTGCACTTGGGACACTCTTTCGTGTTAGCGGAGATCCAATTTGCCGTTTTCGCTATCGTCTGCACATTTCTTGAGCCAGCGCTTCACCAACTCGCAAGGGGCAGGCTGGTGATCGCTCAAGATGCATCCGAAACAGAACCGGTATCCACACGCGCATGCTACGGTCGGCACCACTTTGTCGAGTTCCTTCTTCTTGATGCCGCATTCGACCGCATTTTCGCAATCGGGGGCGGGGCACCACTTCAACGTGTCTTTGTCCTCCACGTAAGTCCGGTTCAGTAACTCCTGGTACCTATCCGAGAGTTCTGGCGTGACAAGCAGATCAAGAGATCGAGCGTCGATGATTCGCGAACATCCCTCAGCAGGACACTGGATTCGAGCGGCCTCACCCTCTTCCCGGATTTTCTGAGTCAAGTAATGGCGGTAGCAGTTCACGCAGTACCTATGCCCACACTTCATAGCAAAGCTCTTCAGCCCTTCGTCGTCGTCGCAGCAAATGTCGCACATGAATCCATCCAGAGTTTCGAGTTGCGGGGGGTTTGCAACACTTGTTACAATGCCAGCTGCTTCGACTACCTTATCCGAGTTGTCCATGAAGTCTTCGATTAGGCGCTCCTTGTTCCAGCGGAAGTGTCGGAGCAGGATGGCGGCATCCTCTTTGGACATCTCCAGGATCATGTTGACCTCGTTCATCATGTCCTCTTGTTGCTGTTGGATGTCGCCCGGACTATAAACTTTGAAGCCGATATCGTAGGCGACTGGTGTCTTCTGCTTCTGCAGTCCTAGATCCGGTTCGTCATCGGGATCCTCGTCGAAAGCGTCATCGAATTCTGTAAACCGAAGTCATTAGTCATCGTGGTTAGAAGTATGCAAAGAATACGACACGGTTGCTGCATTCAAGTATGCGGAACCAGTTGGGAAGGCCCTCTCGTTGGACACCCAAACAAGGACGGGTCTACCGGCAGCGGGCAGCGACGGGGAAATGAGATGGAACAGAGCAAGGGGTGCACAACGAACAAAGCGAAAGAAAGGAGGGATAAAAAATGATGCTTACCATCGCCATTTGACATATCATCGTTTTCGCTGTCGTCGAGCATGATATCGTCATCACTACTGAGAGTGGACAGAAAGTCTTCGTCGGAGTCCATACCGGTGGCTGGAGTGGGTGGTGCAGGGTCTGGGTTCTGGTGCTTGAGTGTAGCAGCCCGCCTTTTGTTGTTTGGCGCCGACGAGGAAGATGAGTCTATTATCTTGGCCTCCGCCGCCTTCCGTTTCCTCGTGATGGGAGGAATCTTGTCGGCGGTACAGGGTGGTGGTCTCACAGGAAGATGCCCGTCAGCAAGCGACGAGCAAATACCGTGAAGACAACCGGCGGAATGGAAGGGTCGGGTTGTTGGTTGAGAGGATGGGCTGAGTTGGGTTTGAGTTTGTAAGAGGAAGACAAATTGGCGAAGAAGCCTGAAACTCGAGGGTTTTTGCGAGTAACAGGATTTGTAACGCTGCAGAAAGCGGAAAGGGAGCGTGTGATGGAGGATGGATGGTGAGATAGGATGCGATGGATGCGTCACCGGAGTTGATGGTTACCTGACCTTAGAACGATAGTGCTGATAGGCAACCTGGCGCTAGGTGGCTACCGCCTGGAGCGGCTCAGGTGCAGGTGGGCTTTGGCCGCCTTTGCCAGGGAGGGGCAAACTTCTGTCAGCACCAGAACCGTAGCCCTCCGGAACCCAACGCGGCACAGGTTAGCTTAGGTAATCACTCGGCTGGTACATGTAGGTGACCTTTGGGCTACCTAAAGTACCTGAAAAGCACGTATCAGATTTTCAATTTGTTGATGTGTGTTTTGCATCGGAGTGCTGAGTGAGCAAGCAGGGCAGATCGAGCTACCACAGATCCCTTGTTTTCACCTGGCGTGCTGGATTAGTAAAGCAGGCAGCAGGTAAGCAGCAGGTGATGGCTGCTTGTAGCCAGCAATATCTGACGGGGGTGATGGACGCCGGCAGAATGGAGCAGGATGCTATCACGATTAGGCAGTCGCAGGCAGGCAGGCAGGGGCGACAGGCCTTGTAATAGCATTTAACCCAAATGCCTGGTCACGAGTTCTGTAGGTATCTCCGTAAAGTGGTGCAAATCTTGAGGTACGTAAAGATTCCAGATGGATCGATAAGTGGGTGTCTCCCGATGCCCTCCGAGGTTGGCTGAGTGGGGGGGAAGCGAAGACAGGACACAGTCGAATGAAACACCAAAACTCGAGTCAGCGTGCGGTATTGTTGTGTTTGATCGTTGGTTGCATTGAATGTTGCGTTGGTGACGAGTTTGAAGATCCGATACCAGGCGACCCGACCCGACTCTACATGTACGTAATGAGGTCGATTCGGTAGTCGGGTGGTAGACATCTGGTACATTAGGTACCTAGGTAACCTACAGCATCAATCTGAGAGTCCGTGCCCTCCATGTCGATCGCTGTGTGACCGCGGCGGGTGAAACTTGTGACTGGATAAGCCACAACCCCGTTGAAGCCGTTGTGGCTTATATAAAAGTAAAAACCCGCCTCCTTTGAGTAAACGTATTATATTCGTAGTTTGTACATCATAGAAGGCACATATAGTATGTACATGGCCAACTGTCTGTGATTTTCGTTAGGTCTGGGGCTGAGGCCTGGTTGGCTTTTGCGTGTATTTCAGGACATAATCAACTGGAGATGTCAGAATGTCTTCATGTGTTCTCTTCTTGGATTTGTGTAGGTCAGCTGCTTTGGGGTGTTATTCCCTTGAAGGCTGATTCACAGACCCGGCTGGAGCAGTATGTGACGTTGTTCAACCATAATCTGCGATACAGAGAACAGCTTTGAGTGCCCTGGAGACCGCTGTCCTCTCTTCTGATGGTTCTTGGGGGGAGGGGGGGCTTACTTAGATCTTCGTTTACACTGCAAACCGTGGATTTTGTCGGGGGTAAATCTGGGATGAGTAGCCTCCAATGTTCTGTGGGGTTTGGCTTGGCAAAAAGTAAGAGGGACTGAAAAGGAGAGGTAAATCACCATGGAAACCAATTTGCTGATCAAGGAGGGAGCGCAGGTTCTAGAGCGGAGGTGGCAACTCGCTCTTTGTGAGTCTTTTGATTCTGCTGGGCTGACCTGCTATGAATCGGAAAATAAAATGAAAGAGAAAAAGGAAAGAAAAAAGTCCGGACAGGTGACTTGGCAGTCAAGGTACATGCTTATTCATTGCTAAAGAACGCTCAACAACTTTCAACTGCAGCCCCTGGCTTTAACAAGTCAACATAGTGTGCAACACAAGGTGGACATGATAACATCTTGGTATTTGAATACGAAGATAGCAACTAATGTGAGCTTGTCTGTATCAAAGTCGTAGATGTATAGACACACACTCCAAGCCGACAACGAAGATTATCCTTTTATAAAGGCATCCACATTATGGATAGACTTTAATTCAACCGGTTCATTACCACCGAATTAACAACCCCTTGAGCCACTGCCCAAAAATTGTGTTTTCTAAACCTGGTGGTGAGCAACGGTCGATCCGCCCTTGGGCTCGTCGTGCTCAATATCGTGGACGACCTTCTCGACGGCCTCGGTCTGCTGGGCCACAAGTGCGTCGGATTCGAACACTGTGAGAGTGTTGTGTTAGTATGGCCACCATGAAATCAATAATGGTAGAAGGGGTATGGACATACAGAAGGCAAGTTCCTCGAGAGTCCGGCCGTAAGTCTCGGGGTAGAACAGGAAGATGAAGATGTTCTCGAATGCGAGCCAGCCAGTATAAGCTGCCATGAACTTCCAGCCGATGGCATCCATGGCAAGCGGGTTGACATAGGTAGAGAAGAAGCCACCAAGTTTGCCGAAGACCTGCTGGACACCGATACCGCGAGACCGGGTAGCATAGGGCCAAATTTCCACGAGGTAAGCTGCAAGGACTGTTAGCATAGACCAAGCTTCGTTGGAAATAGGAAGACTTACTGTAGGTCAACGAGTTATTACCGATGTTGTAGGTAGGCGAGTAAGCAAAGTACCAGACCAACGCAGAGATCTGCGCGGCGTGGTTGGTAAACCCTTTATCGGAGGCTTCTTGCAGCTTCTCGAACGAGACAGTCATGGCCAAGAAGACAAGCAACATGGAAACTGAGGAAAGCAAGAACATGAAGCGTCTACGGAACCTCGCAACGAAGACGGCGATGATGGTGGCGTTGGCAAGACTCCAGCACTGGTTGGCGATGTTGATTCTGCTTTTGGCGAATTTGGATGTGTAGCCCATTTTCTCGAATAAGACGTTGGAGTAGTATGAAAGCAGCGTGTTGCCAGACATCTGGGTGAAGAGACCGATGAACACAGAGAGGAACACGCGGCGTCGCATACCGGCGGTGGCGAAAAGCTGGGCCCAAGACTGTTTGCTATTCTCCATCTCAAGCTTGATCGTCGTCTTGATCTGAGCTATCTCGGCCTGGACAAGTTCAGAGTGAACGTCGCCCTCGGCGTGATACTTGGCAAGGATGGCCAACGCTTCATCGTCTCGGTCCTTGCTGACGAGATATCGAGGACTCTCGGGAAGTAGACTTGACACCAGTCAGCACTCGAAAGCGGAGGCGCATCGCAGGTTGACTTACAAGACAGTGCAGATCTGGAGGAGAGAAGGGACGATCTGCAATAACGATGGTAACCGCCAACTCCAATCGCCGACAATCTCGACGGTTCCAATGGTGATTGCCGCAGCGACAATAGCACCGAGGAAGTATGATGCGTTGAAGAAAGCAGTCAGAGTAGGACGCTCTTTAGGGTGACCAAGCTCTCCGATGAGAGACGAACCGGAGATGATGCAGAAGAGGATACCGAAACCGAGGATCATACGGGCGATGATGTACATGGCGACTGCAAGAAGACGTGCGTTAGATCGCGGCTTGTTCCCTTAGGGTCAGGCCAGGGATCATCCCTACCGTGTTGAGCGAACCCCTGGAGAAGAGCTCCAACAGCTTGGATCAAGGAACCTATCATGATCGACCATCGTCTACCCAAGCGCTGTGCGAGCCATGGGGCTACTGGAACCGCGAGGATGGACCCGAGTTGGTAACAAGCGTTGACAAACCCCAGAATATCGGGCTTGATAGCGGGCTTTCCCTTATCATCCATGTGTCCCTCGCCGAAATCTGAGGACTGTCAGCAATCACGCAACTAGCAGGAGGCACCGCTTCATGCGGCATGGGCTGTATGTACAGGTGTTGAAGGGAGGAGAGAATTGCAGCGCGTTGATGAGTTGGGAGTCGAAACCCGACGTCATCTCAACACCCATACAACATATAAAGAGCCAGAGGTATAGAATTCGCAAATTGGGCTTCTTGTACCATGGCGTCTTATCCCCGCGACGATGGTCGCGATGAGGGGATCAGCCCCATGCCCCTTGTTGAGAACAGCCATTATCGTGTCAACGCTTGGTATGTTGTTTGAGCGGTGCTCCAGGAGGTATACGAGAGACGGGAGTATCAGACGACACTACAGAAGGAAGATATGGAGCGAACCATCGCGCTTGTTATGTATAAAGTCAGTAGCCGCTGGAATGCCGAATAGCCATGGTCTCGGACTCAGCAGCTCATACGATAGGTGCCTATCGAGACTCTGTCTTACCCCTGCTGTCTTGCCAAGACATGCAGAAGTAAATCTATACGTTTTCCCCGTGAATAGGACTGCTGCCCCATGGGCGGCGGGAAGGTTGATTGGCTCCGAGTGACCGGGTAAATTGAAGGGCGGGCCGTCAGCCGACACCGCAATCTGGGGTTCCAACATGGAGAATGAGTGGAAGGAATCGTCTGGAATAAGCAGGTAAAGTAGGAATAGTCAACCAAGTCAAGTCCTAGAAGATAACTTTTATCGCAAACGGGCACTCGGCCAAATCAAAGCAAAGAAAATCATAACCTTCTCCCGTGATGTTGGCAGTGCTGTTGATCGGAGCTTTCTAGGTGGCTGAGAAGCTCCCGGCTTGGCTGGGCGTTGTCCCAATCGGGCTCAATTATGTATGCTGGACTGCCAAGGGCGTTCATGGATCTGCTAGCTCCCTTGCATAGAAAGCATGCAGAACGATCATCCTCCGACCAACGATGCTGGAATGAGCTGTTGTCAGCCGCGCAAAAAGTAGATTGTACCAATCAATTATATATCGCCTGCCACTCCTTTTGCCTGGTCATTGCGACCGGGATGGCTACCGACTGGGCGGTGAGGCGACAAAGTTGTTGTAGTACACCTTCTGTCAAGAGACCTCGCAAATGCCCGTACCTTGGCACCTGCGTGTTGGAAGAGATGCTGCGAGGTGAATGCTATAACGGGTATATGTGCCGCAAGGTGTTTACACGATGCTCCGGTAAGATATGTCCATTATAGGCTAAGTGCGTTCCGTTCAAGCGAGATCAGCTAATTTGACGGCTACAGTACCTTGCTGCAAGGGACTAGCCCAATGTCGGTCGAGATTTGGCGCTGGCGACACATCTGGGCTTGCCAATGAAAGGTCGGCTTGCCGGCGCCAACGATGGTGATAGTTCAAGGGCCGAAATGGTGGCACAGGAGCCAGAAACGCGGCATCGGTGAGAATGGTCGGGCCAGACCAAGCTCGGGTTGAGAGGCGTCGGGTCAGAAGGTCGGGTCAAACAGGCAACGGATAAGACAGGGCTCGAATCCGTGAGATGTCAAAAGGGGGATGGCTCCCGAGTTGCCGTCTTTGGAACACACAGGCGGATCCTTCGCCATGGCCAAGAAAACCAGACGGAACAGCCGGGCGAAGACGATGAGCAGCAGCAAGGAGGCTCAGCCCGAGGTTTCCGTTATCTAGTATTCGAACTGGCTTACCTCTCTGCTTTTTACGTCGTCGGTCCTAAACTTCCCAAAGAAATATCTTCGTTCCTCCGTAACACTGTTCCGTTCAATCCTCAAGGCTCAAGGCATGTTATGTTTCTCAAGTCTTAACGACACAGGCCCGCAGGCAGGGTCGCGGCCTGAGGTGGGATCCGTATTCTCGCTGCAGTAGTGGTGCTACGTTGCGAGGTGGTATTGATTGGGAACGACGCCCGCCCTGTCGTGTGGTTTAACCTTTAGTGTGTGGTGTCATCTTAGGATTCTGTGACCACTAATGGAGAATGAAAACGGATGGGTGAGCTAGAACATATGATCTTCAATCCGGGGTATTCTATTTCTCGTTATGATTGGCTTGGTTTCAGTAGCCCAGTCCCCGCCAATGTCGCTAATTTTCCGTTTTTCCCCTCTTTTCCCCAGCTCCTGTCAGCCTGTGATCGGATTTTACCCCCAACCACGTGAAAAAAAAAGTACGCCTTCAGACAGCGCCAACATATGCATCCAGACCTCCCGAAGAAGGATTTCAACCTTGCACAAATTACTAAACCCCCTTCGGCCATTTCAGAGGTTGCATCCGTCAACCTCGCCAGTCAAGGAGGATGGGCAGCATTGCAGTAGAGCAATATCCCTTCTCCTCGGAGCCGGTTGAGCTGAGGTCCACTTATCAAATCCCTCAGTCCGCCTCAACCAAGATCCCCTTGGTCATCGTCGAGACGGCCTGCCGAGCTGAGAATCTTACCCTGACCACATGGTCCTCGTCGGTGGTCATCTCGAATACCCTGCACAAGCTAGGAGTTCCTCTTGCCCAGCTGCGCGCCGACGCTTCCCAGGAAACCAAGACTGCTGTTGCTACTCCTCCCGGTGCCCACCATGGCTACAAAATCCTGGAACTGGGCGCAGGTACAGGTCTCACGGGCCTGAGCGCTGCCTGCATATGGGGCTCGCGTGCTTTGCTAACGGACCTGCCCACGATAGTGCCTGGACTGCAGGCCAACATCGATGCCAACTCGTCCCTCTTCCAAGCCCAAGGCGCTGGCGCTGGATGCGGTACCCTTGATTGGAATGCCCCTTCCGACCTTTTCATCTACGACCCAGCCTCGTCGTCTGAGGTCAAGGTCGGCATCACCGAGGATAACAAGTTCCCTATTGTTATGGCTGCGGATACCATGTACACTGAGGACCACCCGGAGCTCCTGACCTGCACTATTGCGACTTGTTTGTCTCGTAGCAAAGACGCCAGAGCCATAACCTGCTGGCCACAACGCGTCTGTTATCTAGAGCCTCTGCGTGAGTTCTGGCGCTTGATGGAAGAACGGGGCTTAGTAGTCGCCCAAGAAGGCCAAGAGTACGCCGATTTCGAGGGCCTGGACGATGAGCCATTACATGAATGGAGCGTGTGGAGGTGGAAAGACCTTCAATAGCCCATTGGGCATTTTTTGGACAAGCATGGGTATAACCATATATATGACAATATAGAGAGGCTGCTGACTTCTCTAACAACAAGACCCTCATTTAATGCACGCGACACGCCCCATGCGCGGGTGGTCAAATACAAAAATAAGAAACAAGCCCATACCCCCATGTGAATCCGAACCGAACTCCTAGGCTATGCATATCACAACCATGTATATACGGTCCACACGCCAAACTCCAGCCAAATACGATGGCATGCTTGCTATAGAATGTCGCTATTCACTGAGCAAAAATATCAAGATACAAGAATCTAGACAAGTCCACAGTTCTCCGACCTGCGACCTTGCCCATGTTCTCCTGTCCCACCAAGTCGTTATCCGCTTCTTCGTTCTCGCTATCTGGTATGATCATGTCCTCACTTCCCCCAGTCTGGTGTAGAGACTCGACTTCTTCCAAGTCAACTGGGGGCAGGGGTACGAATGAAGCATTGACAGGAAGGTTATCAAGACTTTTCCGTCCTTTACTGCTTCTTTTCACCTGTCGCGGTGCTGTGAAGCTAGGTGTAGCAGGGCCCTTCGCCCGATTCAGAGCCTGGGATCCAATCCTTTGCAGGGGTGTCATGAGAGGGGTGGCAGGAGTCGATCTGTTGGTGGAAGGCATGGTACTCGACGTCATGGAGGACATTGGCGTTGAGTCAGTTGAGGACGCCGAGGCGGTCGATGCTGGTGTAGGGCGGCTGCTCTGTTGGGATTGGTTGAAGGTGAAGCGACTGATGGCGGACCTCAATGGTGTTGCCGAGGGCAGTTTTCCTGTAATTGGAGCTGATGCAGTGTTTCGCATATCCTTTTCGTCATCCTTAGAGATAGCACGATTGTCCTTGTCAGAGCTCTCCTTGAACACCATAATCCCCTTATCTGATTTGGCCGAGTGCCAGCTATCAATATCGGGAAGTTCCTTCATGGCTTCCTCCACCGAGTCGTCAGACATCAAATAACTGTTTCGCCTCTTGGCTTCCTTCTTGGGAGCTGGGAAGAATTTGCTCCGTTCTTTGTCATCACCTGCTTCGGCATCATCACACAGCCTGGTCTTCTTAGGTGGTCGCGCAGTGGCTGTAAGCCTTGTCGAAGGCTGGCCCTCTGCAACTCTGCCGATGTTCACAGTTTCTCGGCGCGAAGTTGACCCCAGCGTGGCACCATCGTTGAGCAGGAGATTCGAGATGGGTTCAGTACGACGCCGGAGCACTTGTGATCTAGAGTTGACAGGCTGGTTCGTATACGGACGCGGTAGCTGCGACGGCGGTAATGCTTCGTCTTCGATATACGGTCGTGGCAAAGGAAAAACGATGGGGCGCTGTCCATTGTTCGTCAATGAGGCGGTCCGCTGAGTATCTGTTGAGAAACAGTTTGTATCCATGTTCCCCAGGGGTATACGGCTGTGCCCATTGAAATAGGAATCTATTGGTTTCGCTGGGGGCTGCGGAGCGGGCCTGGTTTGCGAGCCCAGACGAGGTGCCTGAGGTCGAGGACCGACGATTGATGAAGCCCGACGTTTCCGCGCATCGGGCGACTGTACTGCAACAACAATCTCTGCTTTCGTCATCGGATTGACGCAGCCATCGGCAATGCGCCGGGCCATTTCCGGTTCCACGGGACCACCAATGAATGGCATCGCACTGGTGTCAATGTCTGACGAAGGAGGTGTGAAAAATACCAATGCCTTAGCTTTAGGGCAGTAGACGCGCTGGTAAAGGAATGTCAATTCGGCCTGGTGAAAAAGCTGAAGGTAATCGGGCGGAATGCGGTATTTGCCATCGAACTGAAGCATCTTCACAACCTTTTCAGGCGTTTTATGCTTGCGCAGCATGCGATAAGCTGTCTTCAAGCCGAGAGCCTTGATGCCTCCAAGGTAATCGCAACCGTGAAGGATCGCCATGTGTCTGAACTGTTCATCGCTCCATCCAGTCAGAGTAATCTCGCGGCAAGCTCCAAAATCCCGGCGGTTGATTTCGACACAAGCCCCATGCTGGTCCAGCTTGGTGATGAGTCGCTTGGCGCCGAATACCAGCAAGTCAGAATCCTCCGAAAGAATCCCATTGATGATGCCCTGGCGCTCGAGGTATACCAATTGCGGATCGGCTTCGTAAGGTGCCACGATATAAGGAACATCGACTTTCTTCAGTTCTTCGATGACCGCACGAGCCATTTCGGGGGTGATATCAATGGCCTTCTGGAGCTCGCGGTGTGCGAGTGAAGGTTTCCCGGCCTTCAAAAGAGCCAGGCCCGACGCCTTACTCTCCTCTCGTCTCTTGGCTCGTGACGCTTCCTCTCCTGCCTTGCTAGGCAGAAAGTCGCCGTCAAAGACGATGTATGGATTGACACCGAAGTGCTGCATCATACGGACACGGTTCATCACGTAGTATACATATCTGCGAATCGAGTCAGCTGATGCTCAAAACAGTGAGAGGGGGGTGGGTAAACGAACTTGCGCGTGGGCTTGCCTTCAGCGAGTTCGATGGCACATGAAATGGCCCCTCTGTGTAGCCAACCATAACCATCCACTCCCAGAGTCTCACCCTTGAACTTTTTGAGTTCAGTAGGCTTTTGAATCGACTTGAGCAGCGGGAGAAGGCCTATAGGTAGATGTTAGCGTGTATTTTATCTGCATTATCGAAACATGTGAGAATTACCTGAGATACCCATGCTGTCGACCAGCAGACCTGAGATATCACTAACCACTAAGATACTCCCGTGCCTCAGGCGGCCATTGGAAACTAACCAGACTTCGAGGCCGAATAAAGTCGACTGGATGTTTGTAGCAAAGGGCAATTGTTTTTGAAAGCGAGGTTGGACTGCGGTGAAAAGGCCCAACTGATAATCGGAGGGTTTCGATGCCCGGGCCTAGATCGACTTGTTTGATTCCGTCCGTACACGCGCCGAAAGTAAACACTGAACGCCAAAACACAGGGGCTTGGCAATAGCCACCGAGCCTCACAAGCTTCACAGCAAGAGTCGGGAACGGGAGGCAACAGATGCCAAAGGTGGATTGGACACTGCGGAAAGATTGGAATATGGAGGATGTTGGATGCAGGTCAGGTTTCGAGGGGTGGTGCAGTGGCAGTACGATTGTTGCTGCTTATGAGATGGACAAATGAGGAAACCGTCATTCAACTGTCAACGCGCCTATTAAATTGAAATTGGCCCGGGTCGATGAGCCAAAGTCCTCACCGCGTTGACCGCGACTTCCCAGGGCACAGGGCGGCTAGGCGGCCGAGATTGGAAGCCACGCCAAGCCAAATTAGGTCTAGTGGCAGATGCGGATACCACAGCAACGCTACGCGTACGGAGTACTGTACTGCGTATGTACTGACCTTTGAACCTGGTAAGGTTAACAACGGTCAGTGCTCAGAGGGGCTGACAGCCAGGCAAGCCAGGTCGACCGAAAATTGGTTGGGTTTTGGGCATTTGCCCCACCATGCCCATCCATGTGCAAGGCGGCTCTGGCAGAAGGGAACGAGAGAAAAGAGATTTCCAATCTGCATCACCTGAAGAACGACCAGTCTGGAACCCAACCTTGCCAGTTACCCTCAAAATGCCGAAATCTACATTAGAGAAAACGAGGAAGGCCATCGTCAAGAAGAAGGGCCAAATCGACGCCATTCACCAGTATTCTAGGGACTCCAAGAGACTCCACCGTGCCGCAGCCAGAGACGACAAACTCGACAAAATCGCATCTGCCAGGAGGAAAGCCGATCGGCCATACCGTTCGTCCACCCCCACCAATCCAGCATCCAGCCCCCCTGCTTTCACTCACACTCAGAGCACCCTCACCTCATGACTACGATACTGACGGATCTCATCCAGTCGATCGAGCCTTCTTCTTTCAAGAAGCCGTCAAGCAGAATGACCTGAAGCCCTTGGAGCCTTCAGTTGTGGAAGAGCTGGTCAAGACGTGAGCAAATCCGCCTGACACCTGAAATCCGTTCCCCCCTTCACTAACTTCTACTACAAGATATATACACCAATACGATGAAGAGCTCAGTGACCTCAAGAAGGCGCGGCGCCCTGGTCGTCCTGCAAGCACAAAGGAAGACCTGTTAAAGGTGAAGATCAGTACTCTCCAGAAGGAGTATGAGAACGGATTCTGTACGTTACACACACTTGATACCACGCCCCCCTTCTTTCCAGCCTGGCTAATCGGCTTCCAGTACTCCCTGAATTGACCTCGGAGGAGAATGTGATGCTATTAGATCGATTCGAGGGATCGTGGTCATACCTGACCAACCTCAAATGGGTTAAGCTCTCAGAGGGCGGCAGAGTTCAGCCGTCGAGCTTCCCGCCGAAAGGAGACCACTAAGGGGAACCCGGCGAGTGCAGTCTCGTCTTGCTACCGAAACCCGGCTTCCATTTATTTTCATTTTCTGACGACTCGATGTTGCGTCGGCTGATCTTTCCAGTTCATTGCCAGCATATGGCCTGCTGCATCCGGCGTAGGGCGTTTCTGAGACAGGTCAAGGCGGTTTCTTGTCAATTCCCCACGATGATTTGTTGGCAGCGGTTAGGTACATAAGAATCATGTGTTATCACGGCCATCATCTTTTCTTTCCCATCACAGTCATGGCATCGTCATAGGGCCGATAGGGGACGATAACACACTGCATTTTGGCCACAGCATAATGATTGCCCCGCCTCGCTGTCGGTGGGGTCATGCGTGATGTGCATCTCATGTCGTCTTCACCTTCACGCTGCGTGGCGTATGTAGGCATTTTCGTTGCCTGCACCGGCCGCAACCTGAACCCGGTCTTGCCATGGGGGTCTCGCCCACGAGGGCCTGCTGTGACACGTGAGTTGAGCGTTGCGGCTGCTGTCGGTCGGCCCTCCGCATCCACCCATTGGTTTGTTTGGATGAAAGGTCGTCTATTTGAATCAGCAGCCACCCGCATGCACTGCCTCCGCCCCCGGATCCAGTATCCAGGCTGCGGCGCCGGCAGCCTGGACTCGAGACCTTCTCAACCGCCACGGCCGCATGAACGCTGTCTCCCATACATAAGCTCGGCGTCTTGCTAACGTCGGGTTGAAAGTGAAACATGGCACAAAGGCCTCCTCAGTCAATCACCACCATCAGTTCCCAAAGACGGCTAGATGCGCAGAGTACTGCCGTCGAATCCATCCTCATGTTCTCTGGGCAGCGAACGACCGTTTCCTCGGCGTCCGGTGTGGCAGCTGCGCAGCCTTAGCATGTAGCTTGTACTTGGGCATTTACTGACAGCTTGAGTAATCATTTGACTGCATCTGTACTTACTCGTTGCTCTTCCCATGATTCTATTGGTTTTCGGCGCTGCCTCCAAACCATCTTACAAGAGGGGTGGCACTGGGAGGAGGAGAATGTCGATCTCATGCATGGATGAGATGGCAAACAAGGAATCCTCGTGGTATATAATATGATATGAGAGTCGCGTCTCATCTGCTCCACTTCCCCATGACGATCTTCACTGAATATGTTCGCTCTCAAGACCGCATATAGGAAACCTGAAACTGTCCAACATTACCCTGAGCCTATCAAGTATGCATGCAATCTACTCCCATCGGTGTTCGAATGATCATCAAACTGATATTTGACAGATATGTGCCAGTACATCACCCACTCGAGAGTCTGCTTCGTCTGCAAGCATGAGGACACAGTCCTGATCTCAGAGAAACACTGCTCTCGCGCCAGACGCAGTGGCTTGTTCGGAAGTTGCGGAAGGGGCATTAGCAATGCAACCAAGAGCACACCTCAGCACTGCTGGAAGTGCAAAGAATACCCCATTGCACCGGCTATGTACACTAGATAAGACGACGTTTGGGTCTATGGTACACACCGCCGCAACAGTCTGAGACTGGGCAACGTGTATCCCCCGTCATGATTCACGAAAGGGCGTTCAGGGGCTAGGATGGTGATTATTCGGGTTTGGGTGGGTGGTCTTTGTGTGCCTATGGCGTCTTTACTCAGTGCCCAGACAGTGGCTGTCATCCACAACAGCAGGGCCGTTGTCATATCATATTCTATCACATTATTTCTCACGGAGATTTGGTATTCTGCACATGACAGCGCCTGGAGGTAAGGTTCTATGATTACTGATCACTGGTGCATGCCTTGCCTTCTTACTCACCGGCAGTCTCTGATTAGACGAAACTGCAAGTATTATTGAAAGTACCTTATTAATCTGACCGAACAGCAAGACAATAATAATAGAAGGCCGCAAGAAGAACAAGAAAATTTACCACTCGGAGGTATGGGACCGCCGGGCTCGATCAGGAGACCTGTTGAGCCGTCCTCAATCTACGGATCTCCGCCTCGGAGCTCCGTCGAGGCTATCGATATCGGCACCTACAGCCAAATAAGACGACCGAATGCCCCCATCGCTCTCCACGTGTTCCAGCCCGCGAGTCCTGCATCCAACCGCCATGCCCGGCCCCCCGCGATCGGCATGATGGCGGGGGAATCATCAGCGAAGCCGGCCCACCCATATCGCATAAAATAGGATGGTACTGCAGCAGAAGCTCGATGTGTGAAACGGCTGGCAGCCGGGCGTTCCCGCACGTGGCTACGTTACACCGCTTGACGACTATAGGATCTGCCTGCCCCTGTGGGACAGATGTTACTATCGCAACTTGATTACTCCACTCCACCAATTTGTATAAAGCTGTGTAGCTATATGCCGCCTCAAGGGAACTAGTTCCGCGTGTAAGCCTTGAGCCACCTTGAGAACGCAAGTAGTAATCATTCCCAAGGGCTCGGGCAGCAAAGGCTGTTTTGCCCGACGACTAGTCGCGCACCAAAAGGGGTGTATGAGAACAGAACCCTGGACTTTAATTGGTGATATCAGCTGTCGATTAGTATCACCCCTTGTGAATTATATACATATATCTGGATATTGCTAACGAGGGAGACCTTTATACGAGTACAGTACTGACAGAATTCGAGAGTTTGCTACACTTACCAAAGTGCATTTTTGGAACTCCTCTATTTCAATCCATAGCTGGAGATACTGATTTGGTTCACAGTGATCAAGTTGTCTAAGGGGATGTTAAGGATGTGCCTTAGCGTTCATCATGGCATTTGAAGGGGAACACCTGAGCCTCCATGTGTTGAGTTCGCAAGGCATATCCCCAGGAGACAGTCTCATAATATTAGCTCCTCGAGTACTGCCATGGTGCGTCTGTTCAGGCTGTGCTGGACTCCGAACCTAGTGTTGATGATGTTCTGATCCACTGTCCTACATACAGTCAGATTATCTGCGCGTTTGTTGTACTATGAGTGTCGTCTCGTTCTCTAATTCCGGACAAGCATCAGTTCCGGTGTACTGGTCCATTATGAATCATCTTGCCCATTGGATCTCTACAGGAACATTTCGTACTATTAATCGATCTATATTTCTTTATCTTTCATGGTCTTCACGAGGTCTGGGTATAACGCCATATTTATGACGCGCAAGTACTGCTCTGATCTTCTATCTCCTCAACCTCGACTCAAAGCCAGGTGAGGCCTGCAGAAACAAAACACTCGCAGCAATCAAGTTTCCCCCAGATAAAAAATAAAAAAATTCGCATACATATATATAACAAGTCCACGCACCCGATGCTTTTGCAACTCCTAAACACGCAGGCAACACTCCTCCGTCTTCATGAGTTCTTTCCGGCATACAAACCAGGGCCAAGACTAAGGAAAGCAACCCAAGAGCTATCTTTGGGTAAATAAATGTAAATCCATAGGGACGTCCCAGATCGATACCCATCAAAGGCTTACGCTGCCATAGACTGAGTATCCCAAACCATCTCATGGTGCAGCTCTGTCCGCCTATCCAACTTTGGCACCGCCATGACTATGGAGGTAGGCATTGGATATAGCTCAAACATTTCAATGATGGATTATGAGTAGTACCAAGCAAAATCAGCATCAATGATGGCACGGAAAGTGGTTTCCCTCTTGAAGGCCAGTGAGGTACGTACTTTCCGTAGGCCGTGAACCCGGGCTGATAGAACCAACTGCCACTAGTCCACAAACAGCAAGGAATGTGGCCCGTGCCGCAATCGATTGAGAAGGGACTTTCGGGGCTAGCGGGCGCCAAAAATTTCCATGGAGCCCCATTGGAAAGCTGCATCATTGGAAGAAGGTTGAAAGCTCCTCCATCCGTCTTTTTTCCCACGATATCCCAAAACTGGACATCCATTGCACTTTACGTCTCCTCCCCCCCAACGACTTCACATCCCTCCAATCCTCTTCAGTTTATTTTCACAAAGCAACTCAAGATGATGTCTATGAGAGCCGTTGCGCGCTCTGCGCCCCGTTCCATCGGCCGCCTCAGCTCGGCTGCCCTTCGGCAATCCACAGTCGCCCGCTCCAGCTCTCTTCTCAAGGCGGCCACATGGGCTCCCCTCCGCTCCTCCCAGTTCACCTCCAGCTTCTCCACGACCCAGTTCCGCAGAGGCCCCGCTGGCGAGGTCGATGAGGAGCTGTCGCAGAAGCTCGAAAGCGAACTGCTGTTCGAGAGCGAGATGAAGGAGAACGAGCAGCTGCCCGCCAGCATCAAGGACTTCCTGGATAACAGCGCCTTCGAGCTGGTCGATAACCCCGGCAAGGAGGACGTCATTCTTAAGCGCAAGTTCGGCAACGAGAAGTAAGCCATTGACTCTCTGGAAGTTAATTTTCTGCATAACTAACCATTGTCCCCCCGCACCAGCATCACCGTCAGCTTCTCCATTTCTGATCTTGCCAACTACGAGCCCGATGACATCTACAACGAGGACAGTGCCCTCGCAGAAGAGGAGACCGGTGAGCGCGCCGCCGAGACCGAGGGCGAGGGCGAGGAGGGTCTGGAGGGCGAGGAGGACGAGCCCGCCGTTCCCTGCCGCCTGAACGTCGTCGTCGAGAAGGACGGCAAGGGCGCCCTCAACATCGAGGCCGTCGCCCAGAACGGCCAGATCATGGTCGAGAACTTCTACTACTTCAAAGACGCCAAGCTGGCCCACGGCGATAGCGCCGAGGCCAGCCACACCGCCCAGGACACCTACCCCGGCCCGCCCTTCGGCAGCCTCGATGAGGATCTCCAGATCCTGATGGAGCGCTACCTCGAGGAGCGCGGCGTCACCCAGGCCCTGGCCGTCTTCGTGCCCGACTACATGGACTCCAAGGAGCAGCGCGAGTACCACGCTTGGTTGAAGGAGGTCAAGTCCTTCATCGATGCCTAAGGCCCAGAAGAAGTATTGAGGATGTAATGGTATGTATGATCAAGTAGAAGTGGGGCGAGCACGCAAAGCTGGTGGCAAGAGCCGTGCGGGTGTAGGATGGAAGGGAAAATCTCTTGTGCAAGTTTCCACTCATGACGACAGTATATGTATAATACCTACGACAAACTACGACAAAAGGACCAAATGATTCCGTGGAAGGGTTTGGAACGCAACTGATAAATAATCAAAACATCAACGTCTCCCCATATGATATCGTTCCAATGATTCACCTATTCCCATGAAAAGTGAACGGCCAGTGGCAGCGCAGGCTAACGACAGCCTCGAATCCTATGGGCTCACTCTCATCGTGTGCAAACACAACTTGACCCCGGCTTCGCGGCTTCGGAACCAGTCAGACAGACAGTAAATGCCACCTCGACAGGGCAGAGGGAATAGATCAAAGTTGTGAATGACCAAAACCAGGACGCGTACACATAATCACGGTGTGTCATCGCTTTAGTTCTTAGTTCTCTCATAGCAGGGTGGTGCCAACCAGGACCTGCCTGTATTTTATTCCGGTGCCTTTTCCCGCCGTCCACTCTCCTCCCTAAATGATACCAGCACACTGTTGGTAGACACCATCCTCGGGGTGTGTGTGACGAAGAGCAGACGGATTCACGTTACTTATCGTCTCTTCCGAAGATGCCTAGCAAGGACGCTTCGAAAAGGGTACCGCACGACGGGGGATTACACATCATCGGTCTGCGAAGGCGGAAAGCTCACGGCGGATCATTTATGAACATCTTTCAAATTTTGCATGTGCAACTGGTCTCTTCTGATAAATACATTGTCGGATAGACATGTAAGATTATGAATCGGTCGTACGGCCATCATCATCATCGTAGTAAACACAAAGCCGGCAGTCCTGCCATGAGAAGGTCGATGCCAATCGATTGGCGGCCCTCGTTTTTTTTTTTTCTTCCCCATTGTTGTGGTATTAAACATAAATTTAGGTAATAAAGGAATAAACATAGAAAAAGGAAAGGGATAAATGATAAATACTGGAACTCCTCCGGGGGTGGCGGTTGCGGTTAACCATGAAGGAGCGAGTCGCTAACCTATGACACGATCGACCCACGACAACCAGGTACGGTCTGCACATAGGCGGTCCATGGCCGCCCGGGACAAGCACACGAACAGCTCCTGGCTCTCTGGTTCCTTCTCGGCAGGGAGGATGAGGGCGGTGTTTAGGGTCCAGGTGGGCAGGCCCCTCCTGATCGCATCGGGCTTCATGACGGGGACCCCGGGGATTTTCCACTTGGCATCGGCGCCAAAGTGCCGCCAAGTGTTGAAGGCCAGGTAGTTGGACTGCCTCGGATCCGAGTTGACGCCTATCATTTGGGGGTCTGGGCAAGCTATGAGCATCTCCAGGCGCTGTTCCGCGTACTTGTCATCGATCGCATAAACTGATTGCGTTATCAAAGGGATAATTTCGGCCAATTTCGCGGTGTCGTCTGTCGCCTCCAGCAGCCTCGTCTTGGGCATTGTGGCAAAGGTCGGAAACGTAGCATTCCCGAGGTAGTCCTTGGTCCGATCAATGAAGGCCCGGGTCTTCCAGTTGACCGAGTTCCAGAGCGTCGCGACGTCCATCTCCTCGGCCGAACCTATAAACTCTTCAGTTTCTATACGAGCCCTGACGATATGAGTGAATGCGAGGGCTGCTAGACATTCATAAGTTGTAGACACGTCGTTGTCGCTCGGCTCGGGGCAGGTGAGCCGTTGGAGATATTTGATTCGTTTGACCGAGAACGTGAAGATCTTGCCGACCTTGTCGATTTCCTGCAATGGGGTTTCGCCCTCGAGATACCTCGGTTGCGTGGGGCCATTCATGTCTGGCAACGTGGTATACTCGGGACATTTTGCTACGAGATCGCGAAATCCATCACTTGAGGTTGTTTGTTGGCGCGCGAGATTGGGAAAGCTTTGGTTTGAAGGCCCGAGCAGAGCGTCACCCCTTGTCTCGGCAGCAAAACACTCGAGAAACTCTTTTAGAGTTTCTCCGTCGCACACTGCATGCTGCAAGTTGGAGACCAGGAAGAGGCCGCCGCGGACGAACCGGACGTGAACAGTGCATGCCGGGGTACACTTTTCCGTGTCATCGAGCCCGACAGACGGTTTTGTCGATGGGCCCAGGAAGAGATCGGGGGGAAACCCCTTTGACTTCATCTCGTCGTACCTTTCTCCTTCGTTTCCCACAGACCACTCGAGTGGAATTTCGTTCTGTGGAGACTGTGATATCAGGATCACTCCGGAGCTAGGGTCGACACGAAGCCGGGCGGCGAAGAGCGGCCTCTCGCGGGCGAGGACGGCCAATCGCGATTCCAGATGGCTCATAGTATGCTGGGCGGATTGCCCGTCATGTGGGAAGCAAAGCACCACCGAGATGTTCACTCTAGGTGCGTGTTGGTTCCAGATGGACAACGGCCCCCATTCGTAGCCTTCGATATCATCGCGCTCTGGAGGGGGCGAGATCGGTGGGGAGTAGTTTGTGTGAGTCCAATCTTGACGGCCGTTCCGGTGAGGAGAAGAGTCTCTTTGAGTGGATGCGGGCCGGTTTTGTGCGCGCCTTGAGCCCGGGAGGCATCTCATTATGTTCTGTTGGGAACGGTTTCCGGCCAACATGATGGCGAGATGTGTGTTCACAGACAGCGGGTTGCGTGTGCTCTGGTAGCGAAGAAGAGGTGCTGGTAGCGGACAAGAGAAGTCTTATATAGTGCGGTGCTGGAGGGTGAAGGCGAGGGATGCTGATTTATCGTGTAGACAGACAATCATCTCTCGGGGCGGTCGACGTCCAAACAAACTTATCATCGCTGCTTACTCGCCACTGATTATCAAACACTGGTGACGTACCAGCCGCAAACAGCCTCGCACCTGGGGTTATCCTCTGAGAGATCCGGCACATGATCTGCCGCGCGCGGTAGCTTGACCCAGTGGTGAGCCTTGGTCTGGGAGTCAGCAGAGAAAAGAGAGAGAGAGAGAAAGGAGAGACTTTGGGACCAAGCTCGCAATAAACGACGGCCAAAGCAGACAAAAGTGTTTCAGGGAGGAGATGACATGTATCGACATCTGCGGCGGCAGGCCCAATGCGAAGGTGCTTGTCGAGCGCACACCGAGTATTCGAGGTGCACATTGCATGCCGAGCCCATGGAGATAGCAGCACCAGCGAAGGGTGGCTTGGCGGAGCCCGCAACGTTGGGCTGGTCGTGTCTACCCGAACGGGCGACGTGCAGATGCAGGTTCTCGTCATTCCACGTAGCTATCCTACAGTGCGTGCGCAGGCAGTGGGCAAGGGCAAATATGAAAGGACACGGATCGGTGGGATGGCAGAGGCGGGTTTTGCATTTGCGCCGTCTTTGGTTTGCTGCAACCTCATGCTGGCCCATCTTCAGCCGCCTAGGGAAGGCCGGGATGCTTCCATGCTGGGGGGGCCCCTTTGCCCAAATTGGAGCTCGTCCTGGTTTCTTTTGGCGCAGTGCGCGATCGCTGTCTGGGTGCGTGTCTGCGTGTCTGCGTGTCTTGCCCCGGGGCCCCGCGTGTTCGATTTCCTGTTCATCGGCTTGGTTTCCATTGGGATTAGCGGCAGGCAGTCGAAGGGTGGATTGCATACCGACATACTTGCAGTCCTAGTACTGTAGTGTTGTAATCCGTAATACTAAAGACCTTATCTGTACATAGGCTGGGGCACAGTCTGTCTGATGGTTCGGGCCATGGCCGCACATTGCATGTTTGTGTCTTTGTTGGTGGCCAAGTTTGATGATATGATCTGCAAGCGAGTGCCATTAGAGGTGGGCAGGGGGGGTCTCTCTGGGTAGTTCTGGTGTCTCGGCTACAAAGTAAGTAGCTTTTTGGGCAGAGCAAGGGTACCTAGGTATCTGGAGACCTGGGAATCACTCAACTTTCTTTTCCTTCCATGTCGTTTCTTTTTCTTGCCCAGTTTGCTCATTCAATCGTCTTTCCATTGCTTGACAATCATTTAGATAAAAAGAGCCGCCGCCAGCGAACACAAATCAAGCCACCCCGGTTTCCGTAGCCCCATATTGAGTTCAAACGCAAGGGGGATCGTGGATGATCAGCATTATCATACACAAACATCTTGCCTTTTTTTTTTTTTTTTTTTTTTTTTTAATTCTGGTCCCTCACTCTCGCTCCCTCCCTCCCCTTCCTTAGCGTCCTCTCTCCTCCGCGGCACGCACGGCTTGGCCAGCCGGGCTGCGGATGGTATCCGGCCGCCAATGAATCCTCGTTATCGTGACCAGGGTCGATCAAGTCTAGCGACTCGATGTAACCAGCCTCTGGCGCCTCAGGACCAAGATGCCTTTCTGCACGTGCCATTAGCTGGACAGCCCTGTACTTATTTATTCTCGGTTATGTACGTATTTGTACGCACCTGCAGTCACAAGAAATCGAAGCAGCGGTCTGTCTGCTCTGCCTGGAGCAAAGAAAAAGAAGAGAACAAGAGATCGATAACCAGAGCTGTTACTTGCGCTCCGCCACTATGCGTTTGCATTGCACGCATGATCGTGAGTGAGGCCGCATTGGCTATTTTTTTTCTGGCTCTCTAGCCCATTTCCCCTCTCGTTCCTCTCCCGCCGTCTTCTCGGTTCTGAGATTTGGTCGCGCCGCACGGGATGGAGACTGGTGGCTCGCGCTTTCAACCGTGACACATGGAGCCCACGAACGCCAGTATAGCTTCATCATCCCTACGTGTTTGCGCTACAGAGTCTCACATATGTCATCGGCACTCGGCGGCCAGTGTCTCTCTCAGACTCAACAGCCAATAGTAATTAGGCTAAAGCCAAAACGTGCGTGTAATTACCGGCCAGAGATGTGCACTGCTATGTAGGTATGCATGTAGATATGCGTTGGTTGTTCTCCTAGCACCACGTCAGACATTAGGGCTGCATGTGACCTGCTGTTGACAGGAAGGATAAAATTGGGTATAGATAGATCAGGTACTTTGCTTCCTGCAGGGTTCCCTTTTCGAAGGATCGTCTTCGATTCACCGTACAGCAGCCGCAGCAGCGGCGGCGGCGGCGACGGCGGCACTGATCCTATACGTGGGCACCCTGAATCCCACGCCGGGGAACCCCCAGGGTTTCGCGCATGAGGCGGCCTTGGGGAAACACACGAGTCGGTCTTGCCTGTTCCACTGATGCCCCTATTTTCTTTCGATATGCTAACGGATCGGATATGTCAGCTCTCGGCCCTGGAACTTGATGGCCCGAGTAAGGGATCAACACCCTCGGGCCCTTTCGGGTTTCCAGTGCATGGCCCTCGAACCCCGTTGCATGTGTTACTTCTGTTGAGTAGTTTCGCGGCAACCAAAGCTGTCAGATTCGAAGACTAACCTGGAAATATATGCGGGACGTATCTTATATCATGGCAAGACAAGACCTGAGTGGTCCGGCCTAGCGGAGCAAATCGTCCGCCACTGGTATGATTCATGCGGCTTCTCCTTTGTCGCTATTACTTCCTAAACAAGCAGTCAGACAAAATCTCTCTCTGTAAGTAACTCAGTATGCGAACTTCTTAACATTGGCCGTACGACATGGACGTTGGATCATCTGGCATGACAGCCCCACAGTCCTCGATGCTTTCCAAGAGGGCAGGCCGTACGAAACTGAAGTCATCCCGCAGTGTGGCGTTTGCTTACATACATGTTCTGTCCAGTCTAGCATATGCCAGATTGGCAAGTATAGCAACACAACGCAGAGTAATTAAAGCAAGCTTCTCGTTGTCATCAAGGCCTCGTTTGGTTTCGTTCCCCAATTTTGATCCTCGAATATGTCATGGGGATCTTATGATGTGACCTAATAGACTACGTTTTTCCGAGCCGTTGTGGACGAAGACAATTTGATTCTTTGGATTTTGTATATGGCAGATGCTATGAGACCTCTGACCTTGATAGCTGTCTTCGCTTTATTTTAGTAGCCCTATGAAGCGGTCTCCCACATCCATGCCGTCGTGCTTGGCATAGCCTATGGGAGAAAAGGGCCGTTGTTTGCACCGACAGCAAGTAAGGGACAATCAGCCCCCAAACGGAGTTTTTCTGATAACCATTTGGAATCCATTGCCGATCAAACAAACAGCATGTACGACACCGTCCAAGCGGTCAGCTGTAATGTCATGCGTAACATCTCGTAATCAAACCACCCCTTTTCGTCTACTGCAGAGCAAAAGTCACCAACGCTCCTCCCTGACCAACGTGTTTGTTTCTCACATGGTGTTTTGACTTGAAATAAGACAGTTCTCTATATTGGAACTAACAAAATACGAACACTCATGGTATCTGCTCCCAACGACAATACAGGGACGAAACCCACCATCTTTCTCCAGTATCGTTGTCTTTGAAGAGGCTCAACTTAACCCAGCGCAAAGGTGAGAGAAAGAACAAACAATTCGGTGTTGTTCTCCTTGGACAAAGCCACAGCCATGTTGTTTGCTTCGGCTTCCGCAGACAATGGGGTGCTTGTTTCCCGGCCGAGAAGTTATAGAGCAGCCGAAAGCCGGCCGAGAAGATATAGAGGAGCCGATAGCCAGCCGAGCCATCGATCAGCCGACTTTGTCCCGTTCGGTGTTGGTGTCACTCAATCTTCTATGCCAAAAAGAACTTGGGGGGTAGGAGTGCTCTGGTGCCCTCGGTAGAAACACATGTTATGCCCGAGCGAGCTGCCACTCCGGTTAGGCCGGTGGTCCGAGGCCACGCACGAGGTAAGCAATGCAAAGGATTTCCGAAGATCGATTTGTATTCACTAATTACCTAACGAAATACTCCTACTTTCAAGTTCCGCGGCAACTCACGGTATAGAACCATTTCTCGAGTCAAACCGCTACTGTACTAGAAGCCGAGCACACAATCGATAGCGACCAAGTCATTTCAGGTAAGAAGGAACCTCAGCATTCGGTACGTATGTACCGGCTGGTTCTAAAGCTCGGCTCCCTCTTGCTCGATTTAAACTCAGTCGCTGTTGGCCGATTGTTCGTCTTCTAGTACGGTAGCGACTCAAGCTCAGCCTGTGGAGTAGGCCGACGACGGCGGGGATGGTGATTGGGCTGAGAATTACACGCAGAGTACTTGCAAGGTCGCTCCAGGAGCGTGTTCTCCAATCCGGGTCTGTCGTCATTACGACTCTTAGTGCCCTTACCTTGATTCTTGGGGTGTTCACGACGCTCGTGAAAGTCGGCTTCCAGCTGTTGCTCCGGTGACTCGCCGCAGGCGTCGGGAACTTCCTCTTCCTCTAGCTGTATTAAGGAATCTTTGCTGTACATGTTGTAGCTCTGAGAGCCAGAAGTGTTATCTGCGTTGGAAAACATTTTGGCCAGTAATTCCAAGTTGCTGCTGGAATAGCAAGGATGAAAGATTTGGTCGTTGGTAGAATAGTTCGTGAGTAGTTCGGTAGTTCAGGTGGGTAATAATGGTGATGAGATCTTACCTGTATACCTGTATCATGACACGATGGCGATAGAGGCTAATATTTATACGTTCGGCCAAATATCGACTCACGTGCTTCCTACATAGGAACCCCTGAACGTTGTACTTGTTTCCTACTCAGTCTTTGTCATGCAAATATCTTTGAGTTTTATTTAAGAATGTGCTTTGACTGTATTTGTTTACATTGTTTGCTTAGCTGGCCTCTTTGCCACCTTGTTTTCTTAATTAGTAGCCATCCTTTCTCCTTATAGCTTCCCTAGTGTACATGAGGGACCTCCTGTCAGGGTTTCAATTTTTACAGCAGGGCCTGGGCTACCCATACTAACAAGCCATAGATTCAGCATCGAGCTCGTCATACACGCCTCCTTTAGCCGCAGCGGTCAGGCGGTGATGCCAACACAGGTAATCAGGAGACAGGGTCCTACTACAAGGTTGTGTCATATATCATCCACGTACCAAGAATGCTTTAAATTATGTTGGCGATACGATCCACTAACTGGTAATCTTCTATATAGACATGATCTATACAGCTGGCTCGATACAGCTTCGATATTCCGAATTGCTTATATTTTCTATGCAGGCTACATTACACCCGTAGGCCAATATGAATCATAACTGGCGCTGCTATATTCACTTCCTGCTTACTGAAAGCTTCGTTGAGATATTGACAAGGGACTGTATTGTTTCGGTTAATACTACGAATGTGTGCCTAAGCAGCGTCTTGACCCTCGGTATCCGCTAATAGTCAGCGATGGTCATTTATGGATAATTAGTTGACGTCATGATAATTGCTATCGATTCAGTGAATGTTGACTCAGCCATAGCTTAAGTTAACTATACCTATATATTTAACCCTTTTTCTATATTTAAATCTATAAAGATAAATGGTTTTTAACTCTAGTAACGTACTTTATAAGCGAGCTGCGTATATAAGCGAGCTGCGCACTTTTAATTAACTTTTTTCTTTTAATAAGTATAGAATTAAAAAAAAAGGTTTAATTTAACGCTTTAAATGTTTTAAAATAACTCGAAATTAAGTATACAAAAAGCTATAGCGATATATTATATCTTAAAGTCGACGTTACGTAGCCGACGACGCGAAATTTAACCATGATTTAAAATCTCTATAAACTTTTAAAAGCTTTTTAATTTTAAAAAGGAATTAATTATTTAATATATTATTAATTTAAATACGCGATCGTTTTTTCCTTAATTAAGTAATATAAAAGATATAGTGAATTAATTATTTAATTTACGCGACGCGAGACGTGTTAGCATTAATTAAGCCTCTAATTTTATACGACGATAATTAGACCTCCGGACGCGTTTTAACCGAAGAATCGATTATTAAAAAGTTTTTTATAAAGATTTTAACGCGTATTACGCGTAATTTATTTTTATATAAAATATAATTAATAAATATAAGATATAAAAGAAGGATATATATAATTTCGACGAGACCGGGTTTTTTATAAGTTAAATCTCGTTCGAAATAATCGTAACTACCTTTAATCGACGCGGAAAGCTTAAGGTAATATAATAAAAGAACTAGGAATAGGTTATAATTATTTAAGGCGTTAGATTAAACGGTTACGCTATCCTTTTATATATTATTTTTACCGGGAAAACGTATTTCTTTTTTTAATATAAAAATAGTTTATTATTAAAGAACTAAGTAGTTATAATTACTAAAAATAATTAAATTATAAATAAAAAAGGCGAGGATTAAATTCGATATTTTAATTAATATATTAAGTTTTATATAAAGGGTCGTTATCGCCTTTTAGTTTTAAACGATTATAAAAGCTATTACTTAATAACTTTCGAGCTTTATTATAAAAAGAATTCGATTATTATATTTTATATACTTTTTTATTTATTATATAAGCTTTAACCTTTTAATATTAGCTGTTTTTATACTTTAAAAAAGGCGTATAGGAAAGAAATTAAAGGTTTTATACGAGCGTATATTATTTATATTTTTAAGGAGGACTTTTTATTAGCGTTTTTAAAAGCGTTCTAGGCGATTTTTATCGTTTCGAATATATAAAGAGGCTTTTAAGAGACAGGACTCGTTTCGTATAATCCGGAATATATTATTTTATAGTTAAATATAAAGCTACGTAATTTAATACTTCCGGGAACGTTTTTTAGCTTATTTATCCTTTAAAAATTAAAGACTTTAAATAATTCGATTAAGGCTTAGTTTTAAACTAAATACGTTTAAAACCGTATCGTACGATATTAAAATAGCTTTTCGACGTTTATTTTAATTAGCTTTAATTAGATTATAAAGGTTATAACGTAGGTGTAACGAACGCTATCCGGGTCCTAAAAGAACCCTAGTAAGACGTACTGGGGGTTTATATTAATAATATGAAAAAGTATTTAAATGTGCGATAAAAATCGCTTTTATCGATATAATAAGTAATAGCTTATAAAAATAAAAGTAATTAAGGTGCGTAGATTTAAAAGTATTTATAATAATTTTATTAAAGTTATTTATTTTATTAATAAGTTAAGATTAATATTTAAATTAATTATTAAAATAAAGAGTATTTATATAAAATATATAAGGAATATTCGTAGTTATATATTTAATCCTTTTTTTATTAATCCGTTATTACTTAATAATCTTATTTAAACGTGTTCCGCGCTGCTCGATAATCTCCTTTAATTATATTCTACGCTAGTTAGTGATTTCCCTTAATTATACTTTACACTACTTAATGATCTCGTTTAAGCGTTTACTGTGCTACGTGACCTGTTAGCGATCGCTATTATTTTATAGGCGTATTCGTCCCTTTACCGGGCGTGGTAGTATTATCGTTACTTGTTATTAAGGAAGGTCTAACTTCGTATTAGTATAGCTAGCGGTGCGGTCCGTAGCTGTAATATCGTAGCCTGTTCGGGGTATAGTAGTTCCGTGCCGGTAGGTAGGGTCTTTTAGCCGCATGGTTAGGTCGGTTTATAATAATAGGTTATATACCGAGTTACTTTTTTAGAAAGTGAGAACGCGATATTTCGAAAGGTAAATAAGATGCTTAGCCGGCGCCGCCGTACGAAAAAAAAAAACTATTATAAAATAAAAGATTATTTTATATATAAGCTAAAAAAGACTTATAGTTTTAAAAAGACGTTAATAAATAGTTATAAAACGAATCGCGTTAAAAGAGTAGTTATATAAAGACGTTTAAAATACGCTTATAACGTTATAAAATTTATGGAGAGCTTAAGTATAATACGTATACTTATTAAAATAATATAAAAACCTTTAAAAATAATAATTATTAATATATTTAAATAATTATAAGCGTTATAATTAAATTAATTTATAATTAATAAAGCTTAATAATAAAAACTGCGCAGCTCGCTTATGTACGCAGCTCGCTTGTGGGGTACGTTAGAGGCATTAGATTAGCAAGAAACACAACTTAAAACAAAGGGCTTGTCCTTAGATAACTACAATTATCTAGTCTCTAATCTGTCCTGTAACGGACAACCCCCGATTCATCTAAGGTCTCTTAACCGGCCGTAGGGCCTTGTCACAAATATTCTTCTACCACCGGACAAAGGGGGAACGTAGTAGTAGCGTACGCTATCACGAACTTCTAGTGAGTTCCCGGTGGCACGAGGTTGTTAATTAAATATCTAGCTCGGCATGTCCATATACCCCCTGGGAGACTAGAGGCATCTACCTTATAGATGTCTCCCCCGACGTTAAATTATTATATATCTTGTTTTTATTTTATTAATTCGAAGATTTATTAGATCTGCTTAAATTCTCTAAATCCTTCCTCGTCTTAAATCTACGGATCTCCCCTAGATCTCTAGATTTATCACGTGACTTAAGTTAATTATTTATTTTTAGCCGTGTCATTCTAGTTATTTAAACCTAGCTATTTAGTTCGTACTAGCCGCTTAGTGCTGTCGCCGTTAATTAGTTTTATATCTTTTTTTTAATAATCGTTATTATATTTTTAACGAGTGGGTTTATTATAATTAATAAGTTATAAACGTTAATTAAATAAAGTTAGTTTATATTAAATCTCGTATATATTCTAAGGTATTATAAAGTCGTGTCGAAAGTAGGTTTAAGTCGTATAGTTAAGTGTTACGACTTAACTTAATTATACGACTAGACTCACCGTCGGTATAAAGATATTATATCTCGAGGCGTTTATAAAAACTAGTACTAAAACTTACCTTACCGGTTAATATTAATAAACCTATTTATAATAATAAGCTTTATTATACCGCTATAATATTATAATAATTAATACTATAATAATAACATGACTAAACTATTTAATTATAAATAAATAAATATAAGTAAAATTATATAAATAACTAGAAATAAATTACGTAATAATAAAGCTAGACGTAATTTAATAAAATAATATTAAATAGTTTAATTATAGTTAATAAATAATATAAATTATAATTAATAAGGATTAAATATATAATAATAAATATACCTTATATATTTTATATAAATATTTTTTTATTTTAATAATTAATTTATTAATAAACTAAATAATTTTAACGATTTTATTATATAAATACTTTTATTTAACCTTTTATTATTACGTTATAACCCGGCTATTTATTATAACCCGACCTAATTATGCGGTTAAAAGGACCCTATTTACCGGCACGGAACTACTATACCCCGAACAGGCTACGATATTATAGCTACGGACCGTACTGCTAGCTATATTAATACGAAGCTAGGTTTTCTTTAATAACGAGCAATCCTACCACCGCGCCTGGCGATAAGGCGAATACGCCTATAAAGTGGCGGCGACCGTTAGTAAGTTACGTAGCACGATAAACGATTAAGCGAGACTACTAAGTAATATAAAGCGTGATTAAAAGAAACTACTAAGTAATACTAAGCGTAATTAAAAGAGATTATTAAGTAATACCGAGTATAATTAAAAGAGATTACTAAGTTATAATAAATTAAAGAAAAAAGGATTAAATATATAATAATAAACGTTCTTTTATATATTTTATATAAATACTTTTTATTTTAATAATTAATTTAAATATTAATTTTAATTTATTAATAAAATAAATAACTTTAATAAAACTATTATAAATACTTTTAAGCTTATATACTTTAATTACTTTTATTTTTATAAGTTATTACTTATTATATTAATAAAAACGATTTTTATTACACGTTTAAATACTTTTTTATATTATTAATATAAACCTTAATACGTCTTACTAAGTTTTTTTTAAAACTTAAATAGTGTTCGTTATATTTTAATTACTTTTATTTTTACGAGTTATTATTTAGACCTTTAAGTAATAATATTATAAAAACTATGTTTATACCTAGCCCTAGTAACACTGTCCGATAAGGAAAGACTCCTATTACTACCCCTAGTACCTCCTAACGGGACCTTATTATAAACGTTAATAACGACGATAGCGACGATGAGCTTATACGATAAGTATTAGTTAAGCGAATTAAAAAACTCGAGTAAAAGAGCGCTAATTATTAGTATTATTACGTTAAGCTTAAAAAAGAGCGTAACGAGCTCTTAGTTAAGGGTATTTTAAAATAAATACCTTATAATATCGATAAGCTATACGAAGAGGTACGTCTTTTTTGTATCGTTATTAATATTATTTAAACCTTTATTATATTAAAAAAAGTATAAAGATTAATATGCTAACCCTTTTTAATAAAACGAGCGAAAATTTCCGAAGCTTTTTTATTTAAGTTAAAACTTATTAACGGTTTTATAAAAAAACGTTTTAAAACGTTATTTAGCGAGTTATCTATACCGCCTTATTTTTTAAAAGTAAGGTATTTATTTAATTCGAACTTTATTTAAACGAACTTATAAAAAACGATTAGTAAGTTAAGTTATACCGTATAAAGGTATAACGTATTTTCGAAAGTTACGACGGTTTTGAATAAGCTTTTAAGTTATTTTTCCAAGACCCCGATAAAAAGCGATAGGCGAAGAAGGAACTTAAAACCTTTAAATAAAAAGGATTAGCCGCTTTTTATATAGCCGAGTTCTAGCGTATTATAATTTGATTAAATTATACCAAAGTTATAAAAATTATAATATATTATTAAAAATTAAAGGATAACGTTAAGAATAAACTTAGCCGGCTTAATGCCTTTAATAATTTTTTTTTATATATAGAATTTATTATTAAAATTAATACCCGTATATACGAGTAACGCTATAAAAAATAGGGCGGATTTTAATAATAAACTAGTTAAATTTAAATTAATAAGGGGCGATTATAATAATATAATTATATACCGCCTAGGAATATTACGGCGTATAATTATTATAATAAGCTTATAAACTTTAATATTATTAAATATAATAAATAAAATAAAAAACTATGTAATACTTATTATAATTATTAAAAACTAGGATATTATGTTCGAAAATATTAAGTATTAAAAAAGGATTTTTAACGAGTTTTAAAAAAATAATACGTTAATATTATTAAGGTAAAAAACGCTTTTATAATAGTTATTAAAAATAATAACGTTATTATTAAATACGGTAGTTTATTTTAAATAGCTTATTATAATAATAAGTGCACTTTTTATTTAGTGAATAAAAAAAATACCGGATAATTCTTTAAAGCTTTAAAAAATAAGGAGGACTATAGCCGAAACGTTGTAATAATATAAAAGGAATAACCCTTCTTTTATAACGAAAATAATAATTTAATAAATAATATTATAAGCTAGTTAAAGTAATTAATAAATTACGAATATTTAATAAGTATATTAATAAACAAGTTAATAAACGAGATTATTAAATTTAAAAACCTTAAAACCAACGGGTGGTTAGTTATCCCTAGTATTCCTTACCCCGACTCGAAATATTTACGCTAAATATTTATTACGGCCGGTTTTAATTAAAAAATTTATAGTAATTATATAATAAGGGACGATTTATAAATCTCTTTTATATATAAAGGATATTTTACGCTCTTATAAATTTTATATATACACGACGTTTATACGGAATACTTCGCGGAGAAACTCGAGTACGAATAGTTTCCCCGAAGGATTAGTAAGCGACCTATTACGTAACCACACCTAGACTATATTATTAAAAAAATCCGAATATTGATCCTAAACGGACGACACGCGTATTTATTAATATAAAAAAACTTATAGTAGTTATAACAGTATTACTTAAAAAGACGAGATTAAAGGGAATATTTTAAAAACTAATACCTCGAGTACGTTTAAAAAAATCGCGAGCTTATAAACGTTTAAAAAAAAGCGCCTAATATTTTTAAAACGTATAAGTATATACCCGATAAAAAAACCCCTTTAATATATTAAAAAACTTATAAAACGTTTATAAATTATTACGAACTTAATAAACCTTTAAATTATTAAAAAAACCCGAACTTTAAGTATTAAAAATAATATTTTGTACAAAAAGGAATATAGAAACACCCTACCGGCATACCGAGAAGCGCCTTATAAAAAACGGAGAGAATAATAACGACGACACGAGGATCGATCGTAAAATATCGTTAATAATTTATAAACGCAGCGTCTAAGAAATAGACGCCGCTTATTATAAAAAGACGACAATAGGCGGACTAAAACAGGTCCTTATACTAAACAATGGATAATTAAGCTATCCATAAATATATTATATTAATATTAAGCGTAAAAAAAGCTTATATTAAAACGTTACTTAATAACGGAATATAAGGAAACTATATTTTACTACGAATCATTAATTGCCTTAAATTCGAATAATAAGAGAAAAACGCTTTATACCGATTTAAAACTGTCGATAAAGGATTTATAACGTACGATAATAAAGAAGTATAGAAAGAAATCGCGAACTTTCTAGTTAATATTAAAAGACGCTATAAACGAATTATTTATAATATTACGGACGTTACAAGACATAATATAATTTTAAAAATATTTTAATTACGGGTAAATAATTTTAAAATTAATTAAAAAATAGGCTAACTTTAATAAAATATATTAAAAAAAAGTTTAATTAATAAGTAACGGTTTAAAAAACGACCCTTTAATAAACTTAAAGTTTTTAAAATATATATTATTATTAAAGAGCTTAAACCGAATATTATAATAACTATATTAAAAAAGTATTAATAATTCGAAGCATTTTTTAATAAAAAACTAAAAATAAGCTTACCGTTTTATACACGGTAAAATTATAAAATATCTTTTAAAAATAAGAAGGAACCTTTATTTATACTTATATATAAATTTAATTAGGAATATAAACAAGCTTTAAAAAAGTATATTACGGAAAATCTCGAGAAAAGAGTTATATGACTATTTATATTATTAATAGGCTTCCCTATCCTCTTCGTCCCTAAGAAGAGCAAGGACGGGAAACCTAAGTAGCGTATATATATCGATTACCGAAAGCTTAACGAAATTATTATTAAAAACCGGTACCCCCTACTTTTAATCGGCGATTTACGGAATAAGCTATTATATATTAAAATTTTTATAATACTCGACCTTCTTAACGTGTATAACCTAATTTGAATTAAAAAAAAAGAAAAATAGAAAACCGTGTTTTGAATTAAATACGGTTATTTCGAATATTAAGCTATATTATTTAATTTCATTAATATATTAATTAATTTTTAATTTATAATTAATTATATTTTATAAGAATATCTCGATAAGTTTATTGTAATATACCTCGATAATATCTTTATTTACTCCGAGAATAACGAGTAGTACCGAAAGTATATAAAATTAATACTTTAAAAGCTATAGGACGCTAATTTATTAATTAATTTAAAAAAAGCGAATTTTATTAATAATCCGTTACTTTTATAAGATATGTAATATTTTTAAGCGAAATTTGAATAAAACCTTCGAAAATCTTAATAATTAAAGAGTAGCCTACGCTTATAAGCGCTACGGAAGTTAGATCCTTCTTAAAACTAGTTAATTATTACCGGATTTTCGTCCTCGGATTTAATAAGATAATAATACCCTTAACGAACTTGATAAAAAAGGACGAATTATTTTAATAAACGGAGAAAAAAAATAAAGCTTTTTATAATATTAAAGAACGAATTTTTAACGAATTAATATTTCGTATAATAAACCTGTTTAAACTTTTTAAAATTAAAACCGACGTATCGAATTATATAATCGAAAGACAGCTTAATTAATAAAATAATAACGGGAAAATATACCCGGTTATATTTTTTTCGAAAAAACTTAATAAATTAGAGCTTAATTATTAAATTTATAATAAAGAATTAATAACTATTATTAAAGCTTATAAAAAATAGAAATATTATTTTAATAAAATAATAAAGCCGGTTAAAGTTTATACCGATTATAAAAACCTTATAATATTTATTATTATAAAAAAATTAAATAAATAATAAGTACGATAGTTTAAATTCCTATTAAAATTTAACCTTACTATTATCTACCGGAGAAGTAACAAGAACGGTCGCGTTAACATACTAAACCGACAACCAGACTATTAGGAGAAAGTCCCGTCCGAAACGCGAACCATCCTTATTTATAATTAAAATAGCAACTTTATATCGTTAAAATAATTAAACGTTATAAACTATGTTTAATATAACGATAATTAAGTTATTAAGTTTTAACGATTTAATTAAACCTCTAACCTCGCGAACTACTTTAAAAATTACTTCGAAAACCGCGACGGTCTCGCCTTTTATTAAAATAAGATTTATATCTCTAAATAGTACCGCGAAGACTTTATTTAAAAATTTTACGAACATTTTATATATAAATATTAAAAAATATTTAAAACTTAAAAAAGGATTACTAAATAATTCGATTATAAAAACCTTAAGCTAATCGTGGCTAAAGTAATCGGTAAATATAACCTTTATAATAAAATAAAAGCTACCCGACACCGGCCGTATAGAGAGCTATAACCGATCCTATTACTAGATAAAGTATAGAAAACTATTACACTTAATTTCGTTATTAAGCTGCCCCTATTAGAAAAACCCTTAATTAAAATCGATTATAATAATATTTTAATAATTACGAATAAATTTACGAAATATACCTACTTTTTACCGTATAAAGAATTTAGCGATACTAATAATTTAATATATACGTTCCTTCGAATAATCGTTAATTAGTACGAACTGTCCGAAATAATTATTTCTAATAAAAATAAACTATTTATTATTAAATTTTAAAAATTATTTATAATATAACTTAGAATTAAATATAAACTATTTACGGCTTACTACTTTTAAATAAATAAATAAATCGAACGAATAAATTAAAATTTAAAATAATACCTACGTTATTATATTAATTACGAATAAAATAATTAAATATAATTATTATTTATAACTTAATTCGCTTATAATAGCGTAAATAACGAAGCTACGCGTATCTTATTATTTTGAACGAACTATAAATATAACTTAAAAATTATTAAAAAACCTTTAAAAAAAAGCTAGTACTAATCGCGACCATATAAGTTAAAAAATTAAAAGAACTTTAAATTATATTATAATAAGACCTTACCTTCTTCTAATAGCGGATAAAAAGATACGCCGACCGGATAAAATTAAAAGGATTAACCTTTAAAAAAAGAAAAAAAGTTTACTTCTTACGACGAAATATTAAAACTAAGCGACTAAGCGATAAACTAGATTTTAAAAAGATCGGACTATTTAAAATCGTAAAAGTTATTTTAAAAACTAATTACCGATTATTATTATTTAAAATAATACGGATATACCTTATATTTTATATTTTATTACTCGAGTTAACGGTTAAAAAAACCTTAATCGATATATAATTAAAAATTAAAATAAATTAATACGAGTACGAAATCGATAGAATTATTAATAAAAAAAAGAAAAAACGGAGCTTTTGATACCTCGTTTAATAAAAAGACTATTTACTAAAAAATAATACTTAAAAACTTAAAAAACACCTAACGAATACTATTAAGGAGCTACGGACGTTTAAATAATAACCTCGGGAATCGGCTTAAAGGAGAAGTCGGTCATATTTTAATTAATAATACCAAAACCCCCTTAAGCCTGAACGGCCATAACGGCCTCAAACTCCCGATACTCCTACTCCTCTAGCTCGTTTAAAGAGCGTAAGCCACGCTATACTAACTTAACCCCCTAAATATAAACTATCTCCTTTTATTTACAAAAACGAATAAAACGAGTAATGGCCTCATTAATTTAGCGTTAGAGCTCTAAGAAATAAGCCTCTACGGCGGACTCTTTCCGAGATAGGCGGTTGTGCTTATTCATATATACGCCGTAAAGAAAATAGTAGGACCCCGGTATTATTATATATATAACTAGTACGAATATATTTTTTATATTTATTAACGCTTTTTATTATTATATAAAACTACCCTTTTATAAAATAACGATTATAAAGTATAACTTTAAAACTAAATTTAAAAAAGGCTTCGATAAAGTTTATATAATAAACGGTGAAAAAACGATTAAGTTTAATTTAAAAATTTTTAATACGACTATTTATAATAAGTATATATTATAATAAAAATAATAAAGAAGGAAAAACTTATTATAAACTATAATAAGTAAATAATTAAAATATTTATAAAGTTAATATTTTAAGGATAAAGTAATTAAAAAAAGGAGGATAATATTATAACCCGACTTAATTATATAATTAAAAAACCTTTATTTACCGGTACAAAACTACTATACCCCGAATAAGTTATAATATTATAACTACGGACCGTACCGCCAGCTATACTAATACGAAGCTAGGTTTTCCTTAATAATAAGCAATCCCACCACCGCGCCCGGCGATAAGGCGAATATGCCTATAAAGTAGCGGCGACCGTCAGCAAGTCACGTGGCATAATAAACGATCAAGCGAGACTATTAAATAACGTAGAGCGTAATCAAGAGAGACTACTAAATAATACCGAACGTGATCAAGAGAGACTACTAAGTAATATCGAATATAATTAAAAGAGATTATTAAGTTATAATAAATTAAAAAAGGGATTAAATATATAATAATAAACGTTCCCTTATATATTTTATATAAATACTCTTTATTTTAATAATTAATTTAAGTATTAATTTTAACTTATTAATAAAATAAACAGTTTTAACGAAATTATTATAAATAGCTCTAAACTTATATACTTTAATTACCTTCGTTTTTATAAACTATTACTTATTATATTAATAAAAGCGACTTTTATCGCACGTTCGGATACTTTCTCGTATTACTAATATAAACCCTAGTACGTTTTACTAGGTTTCTTTTAGAACTTAGATAGCGTTCGTTATATTATTATATATAATATTAATAAAAGCGTTACTTTTATTATACGTTTAAATATATTCTCGTATTATTAATATAAACCTTAGTACGTTTTACTAGGTTTCTTTTAAAACTTAAATAACGTTTATTATATTTTAATTACTTTTATTCTTACGAGTTATTATTTAAACCTTTAAATAATAGCTTTATAAAAACTATATCTACACCTAGACTAAATAATAATCCTCGCCTTAAGAAGGCTCTCGTTATTATTATAAATACCTTATAGCGAAGCCTTGTTATAAAGGTGAATAGCGATAATAATAACGATAGCCCTACCCGGTAAACGCTAGTTAAGCGAATTAAAGAACTCGAATAAAAGAGTATTAATTACTAACACTACTACGCCTAGCTTAAAAGAAAGTATAACGAGCTCCGAGTTAAGAACACTTTAAGATAAATACCTTATAATATTGATAAGCTACGCGAGGAAGTACGTCTCCTTCGTATAACTATTAATAATATTTAAACCCTTATTATATTTAAAAAGAATATAAAGATTAATACGCCGATACTATTTAATAAAATAAGTGGAAACTTTCGAGGCTTTCTCGTTTAAGTTAAAGCTTATTAACGATTTTATAAAAGAATATTTTAAAACGCTACCTAGCGAGTTATTTACGCTACCTTATTTTTTAAAAATAAAGTACTCGCTTAGTTTAAACCTTATTTAAATAAACTCGTAAAAAACGATTAATAAATTAAATTATACCGCACGGAGGTATAACGGATTTTCGAAAGTTACGACGGCTTTAAATAAGTTTTTAAATTAATTTTTTAAAACCTTAATAAAAAGCGATAAATAAAAAGGGAACTCGAAACCCTTAAGTAAAAAAGATTAACCGCTTTTTATACCGCCGAATTCCGACGTATTATAGCTCGACTAAACTATATTAAAGCTATAAAAATTAAAAGAAAATATTAAAAACGAGTTTAGCCGGCTTAATACTTTTAATAATTTCTTTTCGTATATAGAATTTATTATTAAAATTAATACTCGTATATATAAACGACGTTATAAAAAGTAAGGCGGATAATAACGATAAATTAATGGGATTTAAACTAATATAAAACCACCACGTTATTATAATAATATACCGCTTAAAAATATTACGGCTTATAATTATTATAATAAACATAATAAAAAATAGTATATTACTTATTATAATTATTAAAAATAAGGATATTACGCCTAAGAATATCGAGCTTTAAAGAAGGACTTCTAAAAGGTCTTAAACGAATAATATATTAACGCTACTAAGGTAGAAAACACTCTTATAATAACTATTAAAAGTAGCAGCGCTATTATTAAATACGGCAGCCTATTTTAAATAGCCTGCTACGATAATAGGTACACCTCTTACTTAGCGGATAAAGAAGGCACCGGATAGTTCCCTAAAACCCTTAAGGCTAAGAATAACTATAGCTAAAGCATCGCTATAATGCGAAATAAATAACCCCTTTTATATAACGAAAATAATAATTTAATAAACGATATTATAAACTAATTAAAGTAATTAATAAACTATAAATATTTAGTCGGTATATTAATAAACGAGCTAGTAAACGAGATCGCTAAATTTAGAGATTTAAGGACTAATAGATAGCTAGCTATCCTTAGTATTCTTTACCTCGATTCGAAATACTTATATTAAGTACTTATTACGGCCGGTTTAATTAAAGAATTTATAATAATTACGCTATAAAAAATAATCTTCGAATCTCTCTTATATATAAAGAATACTTTATACTTTTATAGATTTCGTACGTTTATAACGCTTATATAAAATACCTCACGGAAAAACTCGAGTATAAATAATTCCCTTAGAGAATTAATAAGCGATTAATTATATAACTATACCTTAATTATATTATCGAAAAGATTTAAATATTAATCTTTAATAAATAACACGCGTATTTATTAATATAAAAAGACTTACGGTAGTTACGATAATACTACTTAAAAAAACGAGATTAAAAGGAGTATTTCGAGAATCGATACTTTAAATACGACTAGGAAAAATCGCGAGCTTATAAACGTTTAAAAGAAAGCGTTTAATACTTTTAAAACGTATAGGTATATATTAAATAAAAAAACCCCTTTATTATATTAAAGAATTTATAAAGCGTTTATAAATTTCAACGAACTTAATAAACCTTTAAACTATTCGAAAACCTCGAATTTTAAGTACTAGGGACAGCATTTTATATAGGGAGGAGTATAAAAACATCTCCGTTAACGTATTAAAACGCGCTTTATAAAAAACGAAAGGAATAATAGTAACGATATAATAATTAATTATAAAAAGTTATTAATTACTTATAAAAAGCAGCGTTCGAGAAATAAACGCCGCTTATTATAAAAAGATAATAATAAGCGGACTAAAATAAGTCTCTATATTAAATAATAAATAATCGAGCTGTTTATAAATAATCGAGCTATTTATAAATATATTATATTAATAATAAGTATAAAAAGAGTTTATATTAAAGCGCTACTCGATAGCGGAGCGTAAAGAAACTATATTTTATTACGAATCGTTAATTGCTTTAAATTCGAATAAAAAGAGAAAAACGCCCTATATTAATTTAAAACTATTAATAAAGAATTTATAACTTATAACAATAAAGAAGTACGAAAGAAAATCGCGAACCTTTCGATTAATATCGAAAGACGTTATAAACGAATTACGTATAATATTACAGATGTTATAAGATACGATATAATTTTACGGATATCTTAATTACGAGTAAATAATTTTAAAATTAATTAAAAAATTAGTTAGTTTTAATAAAATATATTAAAAAGAGGTTTAATTAATAAGTAAAGGTTTAAAAAATAACTTTTTAATAAACTTAAAATACTTAAAGTATATATTATTATTAAAAAACTTAAGTTAAACGTTATAATAATTATATTAAAAAAGTACCGGTAATTCGAAACCTTTTTAAATAAGAAATTAAAAATAAGCTTACCGCTTTATATATAATAAGATTATAAGATACCCTTTAAAAATAAAAAGGAACCCTTATTTATATAAATATATAAATTTAATTAAGAGCACGAATAAGCTTTAAAAGAGTATATTATAAAAAACTTTAAAAAAAGAGTTATACGACTATTTATATTACTAGCAGGCTTCCTTATCCTCTTCGTCTTAAAAAAGAGTAAAGACGAGAGACTTAAGTAACGTACATATATCGATTATTAAAAGCTTAATAAAATTATAATTAAAAACTAGTACCTTTTATTCTTAATTAACGACTTACGAAATAAGTTACTATACGTTAAAATCTTTATAACGTTTAATCTCTTTAATATATATAATCTAATCCGAATTAAAAAGAGAAAAGAATAGAAAACTATATTTCGAACTAAGTACGAATATTTCGAATATTAAGCTATATCGTTTAGTTTAATTAATGTATTAATTAATTTTTAAACGATAATTAACCACGTTTTATACGAATATCTCGATAAGTTTATTATAATATATCTTAATAATATCTTAATTTATTTTAAAAATAAAGAATAATATAAAGAGTATATAAAGTTAATACTTTAAAAGCTATAAAATACTAACTTATTAATTAATTTAAAAAAGAGCGAATTTTATTAACGGTCCGTTATATTCGTAAATTACGTAGTATTTCCCGGAGAAATTCGGATAAAACCTTTAAAGATTTTAATAATTAAAAAGTAGCCTACGCCTATAAGCGCTATAAAAGTTAAATCCTTTTTAAAATTACTTAATTATTACTAGATTTTCATCCCCGGATTTAATAAAATAGCGATATTTTTAACGAACTTAATAAAAAAGGAGGAATTATTCTAATAAATAGAAAAAAAAGTTAAAGCTTTTTATAATATTAAGGAACGAATTTTTAACGAATTAATACTTCGCGTAATAAACTTTATTAAACCTTTTAAAATTAAGACCGACGTATTAAACTATGCGATTAAAAGGTAATTAAATTAACGAAGCGATAACGGAAAGTCGCATTTTATTATATATTTTTTTAAAAAAGCTTAATAAATTAGAACTTAATTATTAAATTTATAAAAAAATAATAATAATTATTATTAAGGCTTATAAAAAATAAAAATATTACTTTAACGAATTAAAAAATTTATAAAAGTCTATATTAATTATAAAAACCTTATAATTTTTATTATTATTAAAGAGTTAAATAAATAATAAATACGATAGTTTAAATTTTTTTAAGATTTAACCTTATTATTATTTATTAAAAAGGTAACAAAAACGGTCGCGCCGACGTATTAAGCCGACGACTACACTATTAAAAAAAGTCCTACTCGAAACGCGAACTATTCTAATTTAGAATTAAAACGGTAACCTCGTATTATTATAATAATTAAACGTTATAAGCTACGTTTAATATAATAATAACTAAGTTATGAAGTTTTAATAATTTAATTAAACCCTCGATTTTATTAATTATATAAAAGATTACTTTAAAAACCGAAACGGTCTTACTTTTATTAAGATAAGATTTATATCTTTAAATAATATTACGAAAACTTTATAAATACTTTATATATAAATTTTAAAAAATATTAAGATTTAAAAACGAATTATTAAGTAATTCGATTATAAAAACCTTAAATTAACCGTGGCTAAAGTAATTAATTAATATAATCTCTATAATAAAGCTAAAGCTATTAGATATCGGCTATATAAAGAATTATAACCGATTTTATTATTAAATAAAGCGTGGAAAATAATTATACTTAACTTTATAATTAAGTTACCTCTATTAAAAGAACCTTTAATTAAGGTTAATTATAATAATATTTTAATAATTATAAATAAACTTATAAAGTATACTTATTTCTTATTATATAAAGAGTTTAATAATATTAATAACCCAGCTTACATATTCTTTCGAACGATCGTTAATTAATACGGACTACTTGAAATAATTATTTCCGATAAAGATAAGCTTTTACCGCTAAATTTTAGAAATCGCTTATAGTATAACTCGGCGTTAAGTATAAACTATTTACGACTTACTACTTTAAATAAATAAATAAATCGAGCGGATAAATTAAACTTTAAAATAATACTTATATTATTATATTAATTACTAATAAAATAATTAAGTATAGTTATTATTTATAACTTAATTCGTTTATAATAACGCGGATAACGAAATTATATATATATTATTATTTTAAACGAATTACGGGTTTAACTTAAAAATCACCCGAAAACCCCTAAAAGGAGACCTAGCACTAATCGCGACTATATAAGTCGAGAAATTAATAAAACTTTAAACTAATTTATAATACTACCTTAATTTTTTTTAATAATAAATAAAATGATACGCCGATTAAACTAAGTTAAAGGCATTAATTTTAAAAAAGGGAAAGAAAAGTATATCTTTTATAACGAAATATTAAAACTAAATAATAAATTAAATTTTAAAAAGATCGAATTATTTAAAATCGTAAAAGTTATTTTAAAAACTAATTATTAATTATTATTACTTAAAATAATACGAATATTCCTTATATTTTATATTTTATTATTTAAACTAGCGGTTAAAAATACCTTAATTAATATATAACTAGAAGTTAAAACGGATTAATACGAATATAAAATAAAATACAATTATTAATAAAAAGAAAACTAAATAAAGATTTTAATAACTCGTTTAATAAAAACGTCACTTATTAAAAAATATTTAACGAACGCCGTTAAAAAGTTACGAGTATTTAAATAATAACCTTAAATATCGAATCGAAAAAAAAATCCGTCGTATTTTAATTAATAACGCTAAAGCCACCTTAAGCTTAAATAATTAAAATAGCTTTAAACTTTTAACGCTCCTACTCCTCTAGTTCGTTTAAAGAACGAAAACCCCGCTACACTAACTTTATACCTTAAGTATAAGCCATTTCTTTCTACTTTTTAAAGCGAATTAAGCGAGCTACGGTTTCGTTAATTTAACGCTATAGCTCGAGAAAATACGTCTCCGCAGCCGACTCCTCGCGGAAAAAGACGATCGTATTTATCCTATACTCAACGAAGGGAAAATAACACAACGCCGGTTTTATTATAAATATAATTAGTACGAATACACTCTTTATATTTATTAGTACCTTTTATTATAATATATAACCACCTTTTTAAAAAATAACGATTATAAAGTATAATATCGAAATTAAACTTATTAAAAGCTTTAATTAAATCTATATAATAAATAATAAAAAAGGAGAACTTATTAAAATTCTCGACGAAAATAATAAAACTTAGTATTTATAACGACTAATTATTTTAAAAATAAAGTAAATAAAAGAGGGAAGATAATATTATAACCTAACCTTAATTATGCGGCTAGACCTACCCTCGGCACGGAAATACTATATCTCGAGGCGTTTACGAAAACTAGTATTAAGACTTACCCCACCGGTTAATACCGACGAACCTACTTATAATAATAAGCCCTACTATACCGTTATAATACCACGATAATTAATATTATAATAATAATACCACGAGATTATTTAGTTATAAATAAGTAAGCACGGGTAAAATTATATATATAGTTAAAAGTAAATTACGTAATAATAAAACTAAATATAACTTAATAAGATAATATTAAATAACTTAATTATAATTAATAAATAATATTAATTATAATTAATAAAGATTATTAAATAAACGCGATTAATAAAAAAGGGATTAAATATATAACGACGAACATTCTTTATATATTTTATATAAATACTTTTTATTTTAATAATTAATTTAAATATTAATCTTAACTTATTACTAAAATAAATACCTTTAGTAACTCTATTATATAAATATTTTTATCCGACCCTTTATTATTATATTACGACCCGGCTATTATATTATAATATATGTAGACTAACTACTACGTTATAAAGCAAAAGCTTCGGAAATAACTCTTCGGGTTATTTCTGTCCAATTCTACGCTTTAAGTGCTACCCCGCGAGGGACTAACCCGTCGATCGTAATACTATACCCTTTTTCTAAAGGTATACCCTTATACCTAGGGCGATAAACCCTTAGTATTATATAATTTATTTAAGCTCGGTATAGAGAAACTCCAAGGCTTTTATACGAGTAACTAGTCCGTATAAGGCCTTGCCTACTTATTAGCGATCTTGCCTAGGTAGTTAAAGAGAGCTCCTATTTAATAAGTATAAGAATCGAACTAACGTTTCTTATTTAAAAGGGGCGAAAAGTTATTATATTATAGTATATATAAATTAATTATTACGTTATAAAATAAAAGCTTCGGAAATAACTCTTCGGGTTATTTCTATCTAATTCTACGCCTTAAATGCTACCCCGCGGGGGACTAACCCGCCGATTATAATATTTATATATTATTATATATATTTTTATTATTATTTAATTTATAACATTTGAAATTAATATCGAAAAGCTTTTTTAATAAATAAAAACTATATTTTTAAGAAAAATAAAATATTTAATCGTTTATTAAGGGTTAAATAATATTTAAAGGTTATAACTATTAGTTATTTTTAAACGCGACGAATTAAATATAAATATTCAAAAACGTATATTTAATTTATTAATTATTTCGTTTAAATAGTAAGATATTAAACTAAATGCGCTAAATTTAGATTTAATATTATTTTTTATAAAACTAAAAAACTATTCGCGTTTAAAGCGATAAAAAACTTTTACTTTATAATATAATCTATTAACTCTTTAATAAATAACTCGACTTTTTTTAAATAAGCACGCTTTAATAACGAATAAAATATTATATTTAAAAATTAAAATAAGTAAAAAAAGTAAAGAGGTATATTAAGCGTAATAATACCGTTATTTTTATAATATTCCTCGAATTCGGCCGAAATATAGCTTTCGTAACCGTTTGAAATTAAAAAATAATAAAAGCTTTTCGTCTACGCGTTAATATATTTATCGAAATATCGAATCTAGTTTAAGCTCGTTTCGTTTTTAATTTAACCGTTAAAAGTTAGTTTTATTACTTAATCGCCCGGTAGGTTATATTCGCGAAATTAATTTATAAAGTAATATTTATTTTAAACGATTAAAAACGGCGAAATATATTAACTTTATAAATTAATATATATAATAACCGTTAATTATTATTAACTATTAAGTTAAATTAATTTCGCTTTTTTATAATAGTCGGCGCGTATAATAATAAATATTAACTCGATTATACTTATTATAAAATTAATCTCGTTATAATTTTATATATTTTTATTTAAAATATTATATTTAGTTTTAATATTTATAATTAATATAAATTAATAAAAAATAATACTTATATCTTTATAAAAAGCTTTTTAATAATTATATTAACGACTTATTCGAGTTTTAAAATACGGGCTACGGTTAATAAAACGTTTAATATAATACTTATTAAGGCGGTCGCCGCCGTATAACTTTAAAAAGAAATTAACTATCTTTTATAATATTAATATTAAAAAATATTCTTCGAGTATTTAAATTAATTATATAATTACGAAGTACTTTTTATTATTATTAAATTTAGTTTATATTATAAATATCGACTTTCGCGTTAAGGTTTAATACCGCGAAGTCGGTCGCCTAGAGTAGTTCGGGGGACGTCGTACACTTTCGTAGCAGCTTTTTAATTAATTTAATTCGGATCTTCTCACGTCGCTTAGATTATTAAAACGATATTATAATTATAAAAATATTACGTATTAAAGTTTAATTATATAAATCGAAAAAAGTGGCCGACTTAATAATATAATCGACTTTATAATAAACCACGTTAGTTTTTTTATTAAATAAAGTATTAAAAGCTTTATTTTATTATTTTTAATTAATAATTCTTTCGATTTTATACTTATATTAATTTATTTCGACTTTTAATTATATATTAATCGAGGTTTCTTTAACCGTTAATTTAAATAATAAAATATAAGATATAAAGTAAATCCGTATTATTTTAAATAATAATAATTAGTAATTAATTTTTAAAATAATATTTATAATCTTAAATAATTCGATCTTTTTAAAATCTAATTTATTACTTAATTATTTAGTTTTAATATTTTATTATAAAAGGTAAACTTTTTTTCTAATTTTTAAAAAGTTAATCTTTTTAATTTTATTTCATTACCGTTTATCTTTATTCGTTTTTTAAATTTTTTTTAATTTCTTAATTTATATAATTATAATTAATACTAGCTCTTTTTTTAAAGGTTTTTTTTAATAATTTTCGAATTATATTCGTAGTTTATTCGAAATAATAAAATACGTATAGCTTTATTATCCGCGTTATTATAAACGAATTACGTTATAAGTAATAATAAGATTTAATTATTTTATTTACAATTAATATAATAATATAAATAATATTTTAAAGTTTAATTTAATTACTCGGTTTATTTATTCGTTTAAAAGTAATAAGCCGTAGATAGTTTATATTTAACGTCGAGTTAAGTTATTAATAACCTTTAAAACTTAATAATAAATAGTTTATTTTAATTAGAGATAACACGAAGGAGTATATAAGTTAAGTTATTAATATTATTAAATTCTTTATATAATAAAAAGTAGATATATTTTATAAGTTTACTTATAATTATTAAAACGTTATTATAATTTATTTTAATTAAATATTTCTTAATAAAGTAGTTTAATTATAAGATTAAGTACGATAGTTTTTTACGTTTTATTTAAAGGTGAAATTAATTATAATTCTTTATATAATCGATATTTAACGGCTTTAATTTTATTATAGAAATTATATTTATTAATTATTTTAATTCTAATTATCTTAAAGTTCTTATGATTGAATTATTTAATAATTTATTCTTAAGTTTTAAATATACTTAAATATTTATACACGAGGTATTTATATAAGTTTTTAATAAACTCGTTTTAATATTATTTAAAGATATAAATCTTACTATAATAATAAGCGAGGACGTTTTTTTATATAAGTAGTTTCGTATTTAATTAATAAAGTTAAGGCCGTTATTCGCTCCTGGAAAGTTTTAAATTTATTTTTTATAGAATTATATATAATACGTAATTTAAATATATTATAATAATATTAAGTTTTCGCTTTAGTTTTTTATTAAAATAGTTTAAATTTAAGCGAGATTTCTTTTTAATAATTAAATCATTAGCTTAATATATCGGCGCGACCGTTTTTAATACCCTTTTAATAAATAATAATAAAGTTAAATCTTAAAAGAAATTTAAACCATTATATTTATTATTTATTTAAATTTTTAATAATAATAAATATTATAAAGTTCTTATAATTAAATCTTTTTTTATTAGTTTTATTAATTTACTTTAATAATATCTTTATTTTTTTATGTTTTAACTTATTTAACTTTTTTAAAAAAATATAATAAAGTGTAGTTTTTCGTTATTATTTTACTAATTTAATTATAATAAACGCTATTTAAGTTTTAAAAGAGATCTAGTAAAATATACTCAAGTTTATATTAATACTACGAGAGAGTATTTAAACGTGCGATAAAAGAAACGCCTTATTAATATAATAAATAATAACACTTTAATTTATAAAGTAATAATAAAAGTAATCGAGTAAATAAAATTATATAATAGAGTTATTAAAGCTATTTACTTTATTAATAGTTTAAATTAATACTTAAATTAATTATTAAAATAGAGAGTATTTATAAAAATATATAGGGGATATCCATCGTTATATATCTCGTCTCTCCTTTACTGATTTCGAGGATCTGTCGAAGCTGCCTAAATTCTCTAAATCCTTCCTCGTCTTAGATCTACGGATCTCCCCCAGATCTCTAGATCCATCACGTGACCTAAATTAGTTATCCATCTTTAGCCGTGCCGTTCTAGCTATTTAGACCTGGCTGTCTAGTTCGTGCTAGCCGCCTAGTGCTGCCGTCGTTAGTCGGTCTCATGTTTTTCCCCTGATAACCGCCATAGTGTCCCCGGCGGGTGGGTCCGTTATTATTAATAGGTCGTAAACGCTGACTAGGTAGGGCTGGCTTATGCTGGGTCTCGTATATATTTCGGGGTATTATAGAGCCGTGCCGGGAGTAGGTTTAAGTCGCATGGTTAAGTTAGGTTATAATAGTATTATAACCCGGTTAAATTATATAAAAATTTATAAAAATTATAAGATATTATTAAGAATTAAAAGAAGAAATTAAAGATAAACTAAATTTATTTTATATATAAAGTTTATTATTAAAATTAATATATATTTATATAAAAGTTATCGCGAAAAGTAAAGCGGTTTAAAATAATAAAGGGGTCGAGCTTAAATTAATATAAGACTTTTATATTAATATAATAATATATAATTTAAAAATATTATTATATATAATTAATATAGTAGACTTATAAATTTTAATATTATTAAATATAATAAGAAAAGAATTTTATTTATTATAATTATTAAAGATAAAGATATAACGTTTAAAAATATCGATTTTTAAAAAAGGATTTTTAAAAGGCTCTCAAAAAACAATATATTAATATTATTCGAGTCGAAAGTACTTTTATAATAATTATTAATAAAAGCAACGTTTTAATTAATTATATATAACGAACGCTATCCAGGTTTTAAAAGAAACTTAATAAGACGTACTAAGGTTTATATTAATAATATAAAAGAGTATTTAAACGTGCGATAAAAATCGCTTTTATTAATATAATAAGTAATAATTTATAAGAATAAAAGTAATTAAAGTACGTAAATTTTAAAAGTATTTATAATAATTTTATTAAAGCTATTTATTTTATTAATAAATTAAAATTAATATTTAAATTAATTATTAAAATAAAAAGTATTTATATAAAATATATAGGGAATATCTATCGTTATATATCTAACCTCTTCCTTTACTAATCTTTTGGATTACTAATAGCTCACGGTGATCCCGTTATTGGCTCACGGTGATCCGACCTGGGTTAGCTCACTTCGGGCGTCGTGTTCTCGTCGCCCCGGGGGCCCGTTACGTGACTCCTCGCACCTGGTCATTATGTCTACCTTTACCCGTCTCGTCGCTACGCGGGCTGGGGCTACTTATCTTGTCGCTCGAGGCTAGAGTATAGCTGCGTATATGTTAATGTAGCTAACGGTGCGATTGCTGGCTGTGGTATCGTAGCCGGACCGGGTTATCGTATCTCTATGCCGGTGAGTAGGGTCTTTTGGCCGCATGGTTAGGTCAGGTTATAATATTATAATAGTTTAGTTTAAATAGCTTATTATAATAATAAATATATCGCGTATTTAATAAGTAAAGAAGGAATTAAATAATTATTTAAAGCTTTTAAAATTAAAAAATTTATAATCGAAGCGTTATAATAATATATAATAAATTTACCTCGACGTATAATAGTTTTAATAATAATTAAAATATAATTAATTAATAAAAGTAAATTATAAATTACGAATTATTAATAAATATATTAATAAAAGAGCTCGTATATAATATTATTAAGTTTTAAAACTTAGAAATTAATAAATAATTAATTATTTTAAGTATTTTTTTTAAACTTAAAACGTTTACATTAAGTATTTATTATAATAGGATTAAATTAAAAAGTTAATAAAAATTATATTATAAGTAATAATATTTATATTTCGCTTATAAATAACGTATAGTTTACTTTTTTATAAATATAGTATATATATAACGTTTATATTAAATACTTTACGAAAAAAGTCGAAAACGAATAGTTTTTTTTAACGAATTAATAAATAACTTATTTCGTATTTATACCTTAATTATATTTTTAAACAAATCTAAACGTTTATATTAAATAAATACTAAACGTATTTAGTAATATAAAAAGACTTATAATAGTTATAATAATACTATTTAAAAGAAGGAGATTAAAAGGAGTATTTTAAAGATTAATACTTTAAATACGTTTAAAAGAATCGTAAGCTTATAACCGTTTAAAAAAAAGCATTTAATACTCGAAAAACAACGCTTATTATATTTAAAAACTTATAAAATAGCTTTAAATTTTAATAAACTTAATAAACCTTTAAACTTTTTAATAAACCCGAATTTTAAATATTAAAATTAATATTTTATACGAAGAGGGGTATAGAAATACCTTTACCGGCTTATTAAATAATACTTTATTAAAAAAAAGGGTAAGGATAATAATAACGCGACGCTTAATCGTAAGATTTTCTTATTTATTTAAAACAAATATCGGTTAGAAAACGAACGTCGCTAAATATAAAAAAATAATATTAAGCGGATTTAAAAAAGTTATTAACGTGGTTTATTACTAAGTCCGCTATATTATTAAGTCGGCTATTTATTTTATATTTTATTACTTTTATATAAATTAATTTAACCTTAATGTTTTAAATTAATTAAAATTACTCTTTATTTAATTCGTTACTTAATTTTATATCTTTTTTATATATTCGTATATTATAACTTATTTCGCCGTAGATATTATAGCGCCTTTTACCGGTCGCATTTTATTTTAATCGACCCCCCGTTCCGTATTTATTAATTATTAGACGCTTTTTTCTACTTTCTCGTTTTATAGCCCTTGAGATTTTTATATAGTAAGGGCTTTTTTAAGTTAAACGCGCGATTTTTTAACTCTTCGGCGTTTAGAAAATGTGAAATTAAGTTTTTATAAAGTACGTATTTAATGTTTTATTAAGGTTATTTTATATATTATTACATATATATATTTCGGTATTAAATTTATAATATTTAAAATTAATATTAAAGAGCTTTTTTAATAAATAAAATCCTTATTTTTAATAAAAATAAAATATTTAATTATTTATTAAAGGTTAAACGGCGTTTAAAGATTATAAGTATTAATCGTTTTTAAACGCGACGAGTTAAGTATAAGTGTTCGAAAGTATATATTTAGCTTATTAATTATTTTATCCAGGTAATAAAATATTAAACTAGATGTGATAAATTTAAATTTAATATTATTTTTTGTAAAAATAATAAAATGCGCGGCTTTAAAAGCCATAAAGAATTTTAACTTTATAATATAATTTATCGACGTTTTAATAAATAGCTCGAATTTTTTTTTTAAATAAATACGCTTTAATAGCGAATAAAGTATTATATTTAAAGGTTAAAATAAGTATTAAAAAAAGTAAAGAGGTATATTAAACGTATTAATGCTATTATTTTTATAATAGTTTTTAAATTGGCCGAAATATAGTTTTCGTAACCATTTAAAATTAAAAATCTATAAAAGCTTTTTTTCCGCGCTTTAATATATTTATTAAGATATTAAATTTAATTTAAGCTCGTTTCGTTATTAATTTAGCCGTTAAAAGCCGGTTTAATTACTTAATCGCCTTATAAATCGTATTCGCGAAATTAATTTACGAAATAATATTAGCTTTAAATAATTAAAAATAGCGGAATATATTAACTTTACGAATTAATATATTTAATAGTTATTAATTATTCTCGATTACTAAGCTAAATTAATTTCGCTTTTTTATAATAATCGGCGCGTATTACGACAAGTATTAACCCGATTATACCGATTATAAAGCCGGTTTCGTTAAAATTCTATATATTTTTATTTAAGATATTGTATTTAGTTTTAATATTCGCGATTAACGCGAACTAGCCGGAAATAATACCTATAATTTTATAAAAAGCCCTTTAATAATTATATTTATAGTTTATTCGAGTCTTAGAGTCCGGGTTACGATTAATAAAGCGTTTAACGTAATACTTACCGACGCGGTCGCCGCCGCGCGACTTTAAAAAAAATTAACTATATCTCTTATAATATTAATATTAAGAGGTATTTTTTAAATTTTTAAATTAATTATATAATTACGGAGCACTTTTATTTAATTAAATTGAATTTATATTAGAAATATCGAATTTTACGTCCAGGTTCGATACCGTAGAGTCGGTCGCTTAAAGTAGCTCGGGGGACGTCGTACACCTTCGTAATAGCTCTTTAATTAATTCGGTTCGAACCTTCTCGCGTTACTTAAATTATTAAAACGATACGATCTTTTTTTTAATTAAATCGATATTATAATTATAAAGATATTACGTATTAAAGTTTAATTATATAAGTTAAAAAAAGAGTAGTCGATTTAATACTATAATCGATTTAATAGTAAACCACGTTAAGGCTTTTTAAAACTTTAATATACTTTTATTTTATATTAAAATTATTATATTAAGTTAATTATTTATATAAACTATAAATACGATTTAAAAAGATATAAAATTTTAAAATTTTAAAAAGAATTAATGTTAATCGCGATTATTTAAATAGAAAAAAAAACTTTAAATTACTTTATAATAAAACCTTACTGTTTTTTAATAATAAATAAAAATATACGCCGATTAAATTAAATTAAAAAGATTAACCTTTTCTTTAAAAAGTATATCTTCTATAATAAAATATTAAATAATTAAGTAAAAAATTAAATTCTAAAAAGACTAAACTATTTAAAATTATAAAATTTATTTTAAAAACTAACTATTAGTTATTATTATTTAAAATAATATAAATATGTTTTATATTTTATATTTCATGTTTTATGTTTTATTATTTAAATTAACTTTAAAAAATATAAGAATTAATATATAATTAAAAATTAAAATAAACTAATATAAATATAAAGTTTAAAAAATAATTAATAATAAAATAGAGCCTTTATTAATTAGATTAATAAAAAGGTTACCCGCTAGAAAATAATACGTAAAAACTTAAAAAACGCCTAGGGAACGCCGCCGAGAAGATTTAAAGGTTCGAGTCGCGGGGAGGGCAAAATCTATACCCAGCGAGGCTAGAAGTTCTAGAGATACGTCAAAATCTAGAGGGGCGAAAGGCCAGCCAACGTCTAAAGGCGAGGATAGCGCAGGGACCAGAGGAGAGGGAGCCTCTTACGCCTCGCGGCGCTCTAGCTCGTCCAGCTCCTCCACGCTCTTCAAGCCACGAGCGATCGCACGAGCAATTTTGTCTTGCCACATCTTCTTCTACTTGCGCGCCCGACGGATCTTCGCGTTTAATAACTCTCGCTCCTCCTCCAGGGCGTCTAAATCCGCCTTAAACTTCGAATGCTAAAACGTCAGGGCCCGTATATCTTAAAGGGATAAATTAAACACGTTACATTTCGCAAAACTACGAGTAACATATTCTTAGTAACGAGAAGAGTTTTATTTTAATACTTAACACATTAATTAATAACGTTTATAACGAGAATAAGCGGGCATTTTTTTTAATAAAACTTAACGAAATTATATAAATAAAAATAAAACCTTAAGCCGCTTTTTTATTATAAAATAATAATTTAAAAGATTTTTTAATATAATTATTTATAATAAATATATATTATAATAAAAATAAAAGAGGAGGAAAAACTTACCACGATTTAATATAATAAATAATTAAAGTATTTATAAAACTTAACGCTTTAAAAATAAAATAATTAAAAAAAGAATAATATTATAACTTATAATCTTTAACGTAAATTTATAATACTTTAACTGAGTTATAATATTATAATTATTAATTATATTATTATAAACTTATTTATCTTATAATAACGCGTAACGTTTATAATAATATTACCTCGTATAATAACGAAAAGAATATAGCGAAATAAATTAATAATAAAGCGAGAATTACGTAGTAGATTATTAAATTATAAAATATAAAACTATAATTTAATATATTAATAAACTATAAATTAAATAAATAAAAATACGCGATCTATAATTTAATTAAATTAATAGAAAAAGAGATTAAATATATATAATAATAAACGTTTTATATATATTTTATATAAATGTATTTAATTTTAATATTTAATTTAAATATTAATTTAATTAATTAATATAGTAAATAGCCTTAATAACTTTATTATAAATACTTTTATTTTAATTAGCTTTTATTATTACTTTATAAATTAAATACTATTACTTATTATATTAATAAAACGATTTCTTTTATCGTATAATTAAAAATAACGAGATATATTAACTTTATAAATTAATATATTTAATAACCGTTAAATCTTTTTTATATTAAATTATATTAACTTTACTTTTTTATATTAATTAATACGTGTTATAATAAGTATTAATTTAATTATATTTATTATAAAGCTAGTTTTATTAAAAATATTATATTTCGCTTTAATATATATTATTAATTTAAATTAATTAAAAATAATATTTCTACTTTTATAAAAACCTTTTTAATAATTATATTAATAATTTATTTAAGTTTTTAAATTTAAATTAAAGTTAATAAAGCGTTTAATTTAATATCTATTAATACGTTTATTATTATATAATATAATAAAAAATTAATTATATTTAAATTAATTATATAATTATAAAATGCTTTTTTAATTATATTTAATTTATATTATAAATATCGAATTTCGCGTTTTAATATTTAGTTATTAATTTAATAATATAAAAAAACGTTATATATTTTTATAATAACTTTTTTATTTAAAAGATTTATAAAAACTTATATTATTTAAATTATTAAAATAATTAAATCTTTTTAAAATTAAATAACGTATCTCACAAGCGAATATCTCACATAAGCGAATATCCTACTTTTATAAATTTCCTTATAGCCTTAACTTTTTTTTATATTCTTTTACGTCCGAAAATATTATAACTTTAAAAAAAGAGTAATATAATTTTAACGCTTTAAGCGCTTTAAAAAGACTTAACTTTAAGCGTATAAACGGCTATATTAATTTATTACGTCTTATCGAAAACTTTATAGCGTAAACGAAATATCTAACCTATACGACGCGAAATACTTATAAATTCTTAAAAGCTTTTAAATTTCGAAAAAGATACGATTATTCGATATATTATTAATTTAAATACGCGAGCGTTTTTTCCCCGGTTAAGTAGTATAAAAGATATAGCGAATCGATTATTTAATTTACGTAACGCGGGACGCGTCGGCGTTAACTAAGCCTTTAACTTTATACGATAATAATTAGACCTCCGGACGCGTTTTAATTAAAGAATCGATTATTAAAAAATCTTTTATAAAGATCTCGACGCATATCACGCGTAGTTTACCCTCGTACGAAATATAATTTATAAATATAAGATTTAAAAGGAGGATATTTATAATTTTAATAAGACCGGCTTTTTTATAAGTTAAATCTCGTCCGAAATAATTATAACTACTTTCGATCGACGCGGAAAGCTTAAAGTAATATAATAAAAGAATTAAAAATAAGTTATAACTATTTAAGGCGTCGAACTACACGGTTACGCCATCCCTCCGTATATTATCTTTATTAAGAAAACGTACCTCTTTTTAATATAAAAATAACTTATTATTAAAAAACTAAGTAATCGTAATTATTAAAAATAATTAAACTATAAATAAAAGAAGCGAGGATTAAATTCGATACTTTAATTAATATATTAAGTCTTATACGAAAGGTCGTTATCACCTCTTAGTTTTAAACGGCCACGAAAGCTACTATTCGATAACTTTCGAGCTCTATTATAAAAAAAACTCGATTATTATACTCTATATACCTTTTTATTTATTATATAAGCTTTAACCTTTTAATATCGGCTGTTTTTATACATTAAAAAAGGCGTACGAAAAAGAAATTAAATGTTTTATACGGGCGTATATTACCCACATTTTAAAGGAAGACTTCCTATTAGCGTTTTTAAAAACGTTCTAAGCGATTTTTATCGTTTCAAATATATAAAAAAGCTTTTAAAAAATAGGACTCGTTTTATATAATTTAGAATATATTATTTTATAATTAAATATAAAGTTACATATTTTAACACCTCCGGGAACGTTTTTCGGCCTACTTATTCTTTAAAAATTAAAAACCTTAAATAACTCGATTAAAACTTAATCTTAAACTAAATACGTTTAAAAACGTATTATACGGCATTAAAATAGCTTTTTAACGTTTATTTTAATTAGCCTTAACTAAATTATAAAAGCTATAACGTATATTATATACCGAATTACTCTTTTAAAAAGTAAGAACGCGACACTTTAAAAAGTAAATAAAATACTTAGCCGGCGCCGCCGTACGAAAAAAAAACGGCTATAAAATAGAAGATTATTTTATATATAAGCTAAAAAAAACCTATAATTTTAAAAGGACGTTAATAAATAGTTATAAAACGAATCGCGTCGAAAGAATAATCGTACGAAAACGTTTAAAACACGCTTATAACGCTATAAAATCTACGGAAAGCCCGGGTATAATACGCGTACTTATTAAAATAATATAAAAGTATCTAGAGATAAGGATTCCGATTAATTTTAATATATTAAATACGTTATAATAAAATTAATTTATATTTTATTAAAAAGGGTGTAAAAGAATAAAACATTCGCTTATATATTATTCGCTTATAAAATACGTTAAGTATTATAATTATAAAGTTATTACGTATTAAAGTTTAAATATATAAGAAAATTAAAAAAGTGGTTTAAAAAGTAATATAATCCGCTTAGTAATAAACCACGTTAAGCTTAATTAACTACATTATATGAGATACGTTATCTAGCGGTGGCGTGGACAGAGATGAGGGCCGTAAGTGCTCAAATGTAAGCCATGCTGGCTACAGGATAGAAAGAACTAAGACCACCATCAGTCAGTTATGACAGGAGCTCACTACATAATGAAAAAGGCTGCAGCGAAGTCACGAGACCATGGAGATATGCAAGGGATGTTCTTGAACTTCGGAGGCAGCGGCAGAGAAAGATAGATGCGTTCCAAGCTATGAGTGGCAGTCTCAAAAGTGCCTGTCTTATACCACAAATAAAGGGGCTCAGATATATGTGGCAGCACCACGACGTAACAACCACACACACGTCAATACGCAATACATGAGATATGACGACGCTATACCATATAATATCAACCTCGCCTTGCCTTGCCTTGCCACTGAAGCGCAACCAATCTCCAACGCCAATTGTGAGAACTACCCACGACGAAACGCTGACTCGCAACCTACCACACCGTACAATTCGAAGCCCGCCCCCACACGCCATGCACATGTAACGAACAGATTCGATTTCCATTTCCATCGAGGGACCTATTCAGTAATCTCGGGAACTTTGTTATGTTATTAGAACCCGCAAGACTCAAGATGTAGTTTCTTGCCCCTTCTCGCGGCGATATTACCAGTTCTGTAGCGGTCTCATCGCCCCGAAGAAATTCTATCCGGGTATCATTAATATTGGTCAAATTGGTGACTCTAAATCATGCCACCATTATCACGTGCAGCACACCCAAGCTCCCAAGGAACGAGACCTCGGCCTGCCCCTAAGTCGAAGATATATTCCAATCTTCTAATAATCATCTCATATCTCGAACAATCATATCGGCGTCAGAAGTCCCGTGACCAAGACGGGGAGGCGTCAAGAAACGACTAGCCGGATCCGAGTCGTGTAAGAGCATTGGATTCATGTTGGCAGATGATCTTGCCAACGGCTCTGAGCATCAATTTCAGCTCCAGAGCCAGAGTTAAAGGAATGCACCAGCCGAAGCTGTGCAACGTATGATGTTCCGCGTCGTCTTCAGGACCTTTGTGCAACAACTTCTCGAGCGTAAAATTCGACCAGCATCGTAGCATAAGCCTCTAGGTCCTCCACCGGGACAGCGAGACGGAAGTCGTTAAGAAGCAGGAACTGGAGCTCCAGGTGATTCAACTCGGCAAGGGGCAAACCGCCAACCTAAGCACTGTTAGCATCTGATCGGAGTTCAATGGAGACCACAAGAGGAAGCCGCACCTTTGCGTATCTTGAGTTAGTGTAAAACACATCAGAGAAAAATTTACTGGCGCAGGTCACTCCAGCGATAATCAGCCGATGAATATTGAAGCTGTCCACAACGAAGTATGTTGCGGGCGAGGAGACCGATGTGGAACTTGTCGCGGATGGAACTCTCTGTGGCTTCAGGCTGGTTTCTCCCCCCTCATCTTCGTCATCGGCTAGATCGGAGTCCGTCTCGTCACTTTGCTCGCCCTCAACGTCATTCATTTCTGTGTCAGCCTCCGAGTCGGGCTGCGCTGTCTTAGCAGCAGAGGTATGTTGCGCCGCCGTTTTACGCCGGGTTTCCTCGGCTTCCATAACCATGTTATTTACCCGCTCGGTCATACGATCGAAGTAGACGAGCAAGCTCAGAAAAACCTCGTACGTTGTTGGGCAGTACTTGTGGATTCTGCTCAGATAACTCAGGATTGTGATGGCAGGCACATTCTTGCCATGAAACGCAAGCACTGAGCTGCTTAGAGGACTCATAGTCGCGCCGTCATTGTTGTGGCTGGCGGCCGTTTGTTGGTGCGCAGCATTTCTGTGTAGGGCATCGTGCTGGAGGTCGTTGGTGGTTGTGATTTTCGTCAGGAGCGCAGCAACCATTTCAATGATATCACCGATAGGCATACCGCTGATTTCGTATTTCATTGCTTGTAGCGGGGGGGTCCTGGAGTATACCTGGCCCATTGCCGCCATTCATCAGATCAGCTTGGGCAAGTTCCCGTATGTGAGCCAGATCCCGCACGACAATGGTATGGCCTTGTGAGGAAGAGGCGTTATACGGCGTGGCACGAGGCCCAGCCGACAAGGGATTGGTATCTGATTCCGGGGAAGGCTGCTGCTGATGCGAAGACGACCTCGATGTAGCAGAAGATGCAGCAGTCTGTGTTTGGGATGCCATGGATGCGACCGAGTTATCGCTCCCATGCTGCGGCCTCTGCCCAGTCGACGAAGATGAATCGGGCGGGGAGGGAAAGCGTGATGCGCCTCCACTTGAAGATACCGGTTCCTGTGTAGGCAGACTATCTGTTTCGGTAGCGACGGCAGGTGCGGCTGTGTCCCAGGTTCGCTTCGACGGGGTGGCGCTCGGTACTGTGGGGGTTTTGTATTTCGGAGAGGTGGAGGGACGAGTCGAGAGGGGAGGCGCGACCTCCCTGGGGCGGCTTCTTGATTCTGATCGGTAAGAGGACTCGCGAGTATGGGAATGATCGTGCTGTAAGCCCGAAGCCATTATATTATGGAAACGAGAATGATCCGCAGCGTAGTCGCCGATTACAGCCGCCATCTCATTGATTTGTCGCAGCGTGATAGATTAAGAATTCGAAGACGAGGTCGGCAACGTTATTCGCGGGCAGGGTATTATGTATCTGTGAGATAGAGGATGCCGGTCAGTTGGTTTGTCCATTGTCTTCACAACACGCCCAGGTGAGGTCGTTGAACCCAAAACGAAATGAAGAAGGAAAATAGAATAATAAGACCACGAACGCAGGAACGAAAGTAGCTGCAAGGCACCAACAAATCAATCACGCTGCGAAGTCCATGAGCCCAACGCAACACCGAGGTTGAATGGCATATCTCATCGACTGGCCAACTCGCTGGTTTTACAGTAGTCACATACATGACAACGCACCTTACGGCGAACGATATCATCGCACACACGGGTCTGGGGAAGAATGAGGGCAGAAGGAAACGACAGCGACAGTCTGGTCGATGGGCATCGATGCTCGCCCCCAGGTTCTATTGGCACCAAGCTTCCACATGTGTTATGCGAATGCACGTGTTTCAATTCTCACATAGCCTCTGTTGTATCCCACTTTCTGGAACGGAGGTGATGCCAAAGGCGACGCAGGACGGGAAGGGGAAAGGAGTGCAGGATGACAGACCGACGAGAGATAAGGGATGCGAAGAGCAGATTACAGCCAGAGGGAAAAACAGGCTCATTGAATTGGATAGAAACAAGGAAGGATGCGAGAGCTTACTGTGTGTGTGTATATTGTCGTGGTGTACTTCAAAGCACAGTCGTCATATCTCAAGCCACAAGCAAGCCGCTGAACTGGTAGTCTCGTCTAATACAGTTTGGAGGACGGCTGGGGATAGAATAGACCGAAACTTGGTTTCGCCGATGCGACCGGAAAGGATCGTAATACGAGAAGAGACCGACTCTTCGCAAGTCGAAAGATAAAACGTATGGAGGTTGGTGGTTTGGCAAGTGGTTCCGCGACAGATGGAACGAGGCCAATATTCGAATTCGAGGGGCAACGTTGGGCGTTTTCGGGAGGAGGTGACCGGGCCCTTTTTGTTGCAAAGAAAGACGAATACTGGAACTGTGATTGTTCGGAAGTTTTGGGTAGGGGCGGGTGGTGGTGGATTCCAGCGTCCAGTGATGGGGACCCCGAATTTCTACGGTGGTGGAGATAAGTACACCACTGAGAGAGAGCGGCGAAGCGCAAGACAAGAAGAGGAGCAAAAAGGAGGGAGATCTGGGATGCTGGATGCTTGCTTGGGTCTGGCAAGTTTATGAGGTAGCGTCGCGTAGCGGTAGCGTCGTCTGGCGGTGGCGGCGAAGGTTGTTTGAATCAGGGTGGTCGACGTACGTCAGGGCAAATCAATCATTCACCAAAGCAATATGCGATGCGCTCCGATGCCACTTGTTATGACATAAACCCTGCGGGCCGTGATGCGACAGGCAACAACAAAGGAGGGCGAATCGCGTAGCGACCAGTGGGCTCCGGCAGAATTGAGGGTGCGAGGGAGAGAGAGAGGAAAAGGGAAGGGAAAACAAGATCCTCCTCCATTCATTACAAGTACTTCAAATTGGGAAATTCGAATTGGGCCGCAAAGAGTAATACCTATATATCGATGGCTGTCGGTTTGATAGATAAATGAATGGAAGGGTACGTCAAGTCACTTCAATGAACCTCCCGGGCCTGCCTGCCAGACCTGTCTACTTCCTGGGAGATTTTTAAATAGACAAAACAAAACACTTGAAACCCCCCTCGGCAAAATTGGACTCAACCGCGTAAGAGATGGGGTGGGAATCCTTTCATGCCGACCTAGAATACTGCGATGCGGTGTGTGTTGCGCGCCTGAGGCAAAGGAATAAACCGGAAGTTGAATCGGAGAAGATTGCATGCTGTTTTGTTGTACATATTGAATGACCGCCCTGCCTGCCCGGGACGAATTACATCGAGGTACCCGGAGTAACAAGATGAGGAGGTTATTACAGAAGACTTCCACTTCGCAATCGCCTGTGCTCTTGTGCCCTGTGCTCTCTGCGCTGTGCCTCTGTGACTCCCGTCTACATAGCAACCCAACCCAACCTAAGGCTGCTAGGCGGGTCAGTCAACCTTGTCCGCTATCACCGCACGTGGAATTTAGCTCGCCCGCAAATCAGAGACAATACATAGCAGCAGAAGCAAACAAGCCAGACCCTGGGTTGTGCGTGTGGGCTAAGGGCTGTGTAGCACTGCGCCGATCCCCTTGCTCGCCCATTAGATGGATGATCGATGAGGCTAGGAGACTATCCTACGAAATAGCATCACGGACCAGAACGTTGCCACTGCAGTTATGTATCTATGGCAGTATTGTTACGACGTTGGGAGGTTCGTGTGAGTGAACTAGGTTGGGAACCATCAGGTAACTGAAGTAACTAGCTCACGGAGTAGGACCTAGACTCTACCAACCAGTCTACGGGCATTACGACGATATACCACTAAGTTTGTTACATGCCGTTACATGCCTAAGCAAAATAGACCTTGCACGAACCTGGATCACTATCGATTTTGACCTCGATACATATTCGCTGGCCTCGACTCGTGTCATTGAGACATTGAGACAATGCCTCATTGCTTGTTTATATTCCAGTCACCTGGCAATTTGGCATAGTATTGATGTGTGTTTGGATTCAATGGAAGATCCCACACTGCGCCATACCTCCTGCGCAAGGGTCAGGGTCTCTCTCGTCTATATTGGCGTCTCGATGTAGGTTGAATGTAAATACAAGTATGTCACGGTGCGATACGGTCAATAAGAGAAACATTTAACCTACGATAGCGCTGGTTCTTGTATTACCTACCTACTCTTTATCTAGGTAAGCACAGCAGCCACATTCTTAAACGGCTTCTAGAATAGGACGACAGACTGACTTTCATCGCTTTTGGCAAATCGTATCATGCCCCAAGGTAATGGTACTGCTACATAAGCGACCTATGTCGACATCGGAGGAAATCGAAACATTGATGGGAGGGTGTGCCATTGCAGATTGCCTCCCAATCCAACTGACACGCCCGTTCGCCGGGTCAATCAAGATGCCGGAAAGAGAGACGTGCAGCTGTTACTGGGCGCTGTCAAGCCAATGCAGCGTCCGAGTCCGATACAGGCTCATCATCATTATTATTTTCCCAGGTGGGAAAATGACCCCTCAGCCTACCTACAGTAACAAGTCCCTTATTAATCCAACGGCTTACCGAACGCCCAATCCATCGACAGAAACCATCGCGGGATGGCCGCCACAGGGGTGGTTGCGGGTTTCCAGCCAGGCCAGAAGGATGTCCTTACCGTCTTGTGCACCCTGGAGGGGTGACACCAAATCGCATTCGGAATGGCCTCAGAGATACCGGTTCCACCATCCCACGCACATGGGACCTGCTAGCCTGTCAGTATCCGGCAGCGCCTCCACCGCCAGATCCCTAGTTCCTGGGCTCTCCTCCTAGGGTAGAATTCTTGTCGTATACTCCTTGCTTCGCTGGCTCGAGATGGCCCTCCTCAGAGGTACGTAAGCAAGCGGCAGTGCTGTTCCCATTTGCCGCCACGTCCCTTCCAGTCCCACTCCGCGCAACCCCTCCTTGAATCATCCCACGCTCTCATCGATACACGATATGCATCTCTCCCACGCCTTGTCCGTTATGCGGTCTGACACTTAATAAAACCCCCCAATCGCACATCACTCACCACTACTCGAGGTCTGCGAAACAGTGACCTGGAAAACCAAAAAAATATCAGGTAAAAATTAGGCATGCTTAACTTGAATCGCTGGCCTCCTGGCCCGAGCGCCCTCATGGCGTTGACCAATGAGTGCCCATGCGGCGCACACGAGTCGGCCTGCTTGGCTCTTGGCCCTTGAATGTTTCCCGGCCGGGTGCCTGCCCGTTATACTGATTATTGCATCAGATCTCACCCGCAGAGAAGGTCGCTTGAACGGTCAGGTTTCAACGTAGTAATGCAACAGCGCCGGAGACGATAGCAAGCCCTGAAAAAGCCTCGTCCGGGTAAAAAAGACCAAATTTCAAGAAACATCGTGCACATATGCATGCTACTATATATGTCTGTAAGGCAAGCATCCCATGCAATCCGGCTCCCAGGCGCGACCTGTCACATCGGCTCATCTGGCCATTCTTCATCTCAAAACCACCCCAAGCTTCGTCATCGCAGGGCTGCATAGTGGGAACAAATCCCGCTGCCCTGGCCGGCTACGGCGCCTACACAAATTATCGCTCAACATCAGACAAAGGCGCCATTTTGCCACAAAGGTAGATAGACGTAAAACCCCAAGACCGTATATACTTGCTACCTTCATATAAGCTGTTCAACGGCAGAAGACTAGGCTGAGGAAGATACAATGCACGTCACATACAGCGCTAACGTGTCCATATCGACGGCGGCACGGATCGCCTCCTGGCAAAACTATGATGATAGCGTAGGCTACCATCAGATCCGATTCGCAGGCGCGACGCTGCATCCTTCCTGACATCCCGCGCGCACGGGGGTTGGTGCACAAAAATTCAGCACCATCTCGTGAGTATAGGCAAGGTTGCCCGCAGCAGAGACATACACCGCTTGTTGCGTGTGCCTCGAATCCCTGGCCCCTGCAAAACCCGATAAGCCCGCAACACGGTCTCATGCTGCCACATGCCCTTCGGACTGCGCATGAGTGGATGCCAATCACTCCTGTAAAGCTGTACGACGTGCAAATAATATTGGTAGCAAAACCCATCCGTATCTCTCTGATCAGCTCGATTCTATTTGTGTCTCGTCATCTCCATAGATGTGCGGCGAGGGGCATAGAGTCACACCTCCTTCGTTGGCGCACAAGCTGTCATGATAGATATTATACACGTTGACATTTCTCGTCATGCATTTGTCCCATAATCGAGCCTCATGAATCGGGGTTTGCGTCTCTTACTGGTGGCGCACCTCGTACTTCTCATCGGGGAGATACAAGTGCCGGTCGGCTCCCTCCTTGGTGAGCACAACCATGCGAATGACACCGCCGGAGCTGCCGTCCCACTTGATGGCCTCGGAGAGCGCTCCCTTGACGAACGCAACCGCATCCGCCTCCTCCATGCCTTCCCTCCAGTTCGCATCGCAGTAACCGTAGATGTATGTTGAGCCGGAACCGCCGATAGCATATGATTGCTTGTGTAATGAGCCACCCAGCGGGATGGAGTAGACCTGGCCACCATGTCGCTCGTCCCATCCGGCGATGATAAGTCCAGCACTGTTTTGTTTATATGTTAGTCCTGCCAAGGGATTGCACTTCGTCCTTCCTCGTCCGTCATCGACATGTATAAAGGGAACAGGGAACCAACCTCAGCCGGTCCTTGTTGGAGTAGCAGATCTCCTGGAAGATGGCAGCCGCAGTCTGTGTGGTCGGGGGCTTGCCATTGCGCATGTGGAACATGCCCAGCTGGTACTGAACAATATCGGCCACAGCTTGTGTGTCGGCCGCCGAGCCGGATCGGCAGCACCAGATTGTGTCGGCAACTCTGGTAAGCTTGTCTGTTACTCGGTTCGCAATGTATGCTCCGGTCGTGGTTCTGGAATCGGCACCTAGAAAGTCCTGTCAGCTACAAACCCCCCCAAGGACAAACAATCATCATGCGACAAGCAGCGTGGGATTCTTACCAAGGATAACGCCATCCTTGAATGTGACCGCCATGCTACGTAATTGTCAGTGCACATCGTTGGACTGTTTGCAGGCACGACGACTCACATGGAGGTTCCGAGGCTGGTAGGCAGTACATTAGCATGGTAATTGCAGCATCTAGGGGACAGGATTGAGACTTACTTGACTTCTCCCTTCTTCAGTCTATCCATATCGACGTGGATGCCATCTATTGCATGGCTTGTATCAGCAACTCTGTAGTTTCCCTTGCACGAGGCTGACCAAGCCGGGTGTGCATCATACCTTCGTTCAGGACGCCTGTGTTGCCGAACTCCATCTTGATCGGTTCGTAAATGACTTTGCTTGCTGGGTTTGCCTTTCAAGAGAATCTAGTCTGTCGTCAAACCGTCGTCCGTAGGCCGATGTGTGGGGGATGTGTGGTTGGATGTTCTTGAAAGCGGGAAACGAATAGCCTGCCTCGCCCACCTGGAAGCTTGAGGTCGGTCGTTGAGCTCAGGCAGCTCCAGACGCGTTAGCTCACCAATTATGACACTGCAGCCCTGCCAGCTCATGGCCCGTGCACTGCTACGTACTAAGAGTACGAGGCTACTCCCGTACATGCATCCTACTCACATGCAATTGTACGATTGAATACGGCCTTTTATTCTTCTTATTCACATGTAGCTATTGAATGTGCCTTGAAGTCGTTGTTGGGAACAGTTTCTACGGCGGCCTTGGTAATCTCTTATCTTGCCAAAGGCAGAAGCAGTTATTCATCACGTACCTTTTTGTATAAGACTCTTCCAGGAAGCTTTGAGGAAGTCTTGAATTACCAGTAAAATACTCTATGTATCCAAGAAATAGCAAATGAAATACTAGTAAATGCGGCCCCCTTGATAAATGTCAAATATCCAAAGATCTAACGCCATTCGCCATGCTCTAATGGTGTGCACCAAATTGGTATATATTGCTTGCATCAATCAAGCCTTAGGTCTGCGAATGTGTCAGTTGCTGTAGGGGAGATACTGCGCCGAATAATTGGGGAGAGGCTACTCACGAGTCCTTCTCCAGCTTCAGCTCGGTGGCGCCCTCCTTCTTCTTCTTGTCCTTGTCCTTGTCCTCGTCGCCGCAGCCGCAGTCGTAGAAGTCGCCGATGTTGTTGCAGTCGAAGAGCGGCTTGTGAAGCCGCTCGTTGACCTGGTTGTGCATGAAGCACGCCCAGCCCGCGGCGGCGTTGCGCGAGCTGACCTGGGGCGGGTACTTCTTCAGGAGCCCCTGGAAGTGTCGCGCGCAGTCGCCGCAGGGGTAGAGGCGCGAGAACAGCTGCATGTAGGTCTTGAGCGCCAGCGAGTCGTCTTCGGTCGGCTTCTCCGGGAATCGCGCCATCATCGTGTGCAGCAGTTTCCACGAGGCACGGCCAAGCTCCGCCCTGCAGTAGATGGAGATCCGTTAGAAAACTGACTGCTGCCAAATCATCAAAACTCTGGGCAGTAGATAGCCACGTACTTGATTGTCGCATTCTCGAGCTTCGGCGCAATAACGCCGCCCGAGATAACACTGCTTGCCAGATCAATGCCTGCCATCTTGGATTCGGACAGAGCTGCCGGTGCTGGCTCTGCCTTTCCGCCGTTGGGTGACGGGGTGAAGACTTGAGGTACACTATCCGTCCGGACTCGCGAAGACATCATAAAGGATAGGCCGAGGAATGCGGCGACCGCCAACATGACGATCATGGAGATATGGCGTGCCATCGTGGCTAGTGCGGGTTTGATTCTGTTGGGCCACTTCGTTGCGTCGATCTGGACTGTACTCCCTGGCAGGAGTGGGAGAGTTTGCGATGCAACGCCGAGACGGTGGGGTTAAAATGTGAGGTGAATGAGACAAGTGATACAGAGAAATGATTAAAGGAGTGAAGCTTGTGTCGCGGCGAAAGGAGCAAAAGTTTATTGAGCAGGAGGCATCATGATGAAACAGCTCGTGGGGTCCCTGTCGGCAGTCAATCGTCTGAGCTATCTCGTATTACATACAATAAATTCCATGGCCAGGCACTAGCCTAAAGTCAACTTTCAGGGTCTCATCTCGACTCTCGGCCCCCCTAAGATCCCTAAAATAAGAAATGCCATCCATGGGTCGGTCGATCTCTGCTGATGATGGGGCAATTAACTGCTTAAGCCTCCCGAGGTCCAGGCGCTACAGGGAGGTAACAGCCTCAACCTGGTTTCCGGGGCGTTTGGACAAAAAGGGCAATTCAGACCTCACCGCCTTTGAGCTCTGTTCTACATATTGACTTGTGCACCTTGAAAACATTAGGCAACCTACCCCTTTGCAGTTCTACTGGGAGAATATAGAATTTCTCGTATTTCTCATACATCACGGCTCTTTTCAACCATCTCTTCCGTGTTGCAATTGCTAGCACGAGGCTCCTCAATGTTCGGCCGAACTGCCCGCATATGCCTGCAACACTGACCCCCCGGTTGAAGTGAATGTCTCTCAATCGCATTCAAAGCCCGAGCCAAATTCAAGATGTATGCAACATAATGACGGCACGATGATGGCGGTTCCCACAGTCCATATCTCTTAAGTATCACCGACCCATCCGCCGTCGACAACATGGCTGCCTCCCGTGATGGCGCTGGAATCATCCGCAGCCAGGAACATCATCAGCCTGGCAACCTCGGCGGGCACCAGAACCCGTTTCAGGCTTTGGGCGTTCAGCGTGAAGTCCTCGTACTCCTTCGTGAGCACCTCCTCGATCTGCCGCTGCGTCGCGATGGACCCCGGCATGATTGAGTTTACCCGGATGCCAAATTCCCCAAACTCTCGGCTGTGCATCCGCGTCATCCCCATGATGGCCGCCTTGGACGTCGTGTAGACCGGGACGTCGGTGGCGGGGATCCGCCACGTGATGGATCCCATGTTGATGATGCTGCCCGACCCTTGCTTCTTCATCGAGGGCACGACGTACTGCGCCAGGAAGAACTGGTGGCGCAGGTTAACATTGATGTCCTGGTCGAACGACTCGGGAGTGACGCCCGCTGTCGGCACCCGAGCACTGGCACCGGCTGAAGCAGCATTGTTGACGAGTACGTCAACCGCGTCATGCTCGGCCAGGGTCGCCTCGGTACATTTCTTGAGCTGGTCCAGGTCGGTTACGTCGCAGTGCAGAAACTTTGGTTGTGATGCACCCGGGATGCCTTTGACGTGCTCTAGTAACTTCGCAGCCGAGGTTTCCGAGTAGTCGAAGAAGATAACTTTGGAACCCTGCCTGCAGAACAATTCGACTGCGGCTGCACCAATACCCTCGGCGCCACCGGTGATGAGCACTGTTTTGTTCCGCAGGCTCGGGTAGGTGGCAAAGTTGTCCATTTTGGGATCTGGGGAGCAGTGTGTACACGCAGGAGAAGGCGGGGTTCATGCAAAATCTCAGCTGTTTGTGATTCACCAGGTGCAGTCCCTTTACTCTGTATTATTATCTAGCAAAAGTCTCAGATCTAGAACGAGGGGGAGCCCAGCATGTTTTTATACCACCAACAGCCTGCCGAGAGGCTATCATCAGGTTTTCCCGAGATCATACTCGCATGACCAGGCAGCCAAGAGCGAGATGCATAGACTTGGGTAACAGTTTGCGCGTATGCCTTCTTATATGCTGCTTACATGTGTTGGCCATCCAGGTCCGTCCCGGTTTAACTACCCACATTCGATAGAAAGGGTGAACTCCGCATAGCCTATCGTCCAGTCCGGGTTGGTTCATATTCTCCCCTTTCACCACATGCTCTCAGCTCGCGTACGCGCGTAAGGAAGATAGCGGGTGATAATGCGGGGGATGAGGGGTGTGAAGGGGAACGTGGGGAAGCAAGACGAATGGAAAATAAGGCATTCCGTGCCGTCTCCAACTCGAATTCTTGCTATCGTACCGAAGACACCTATATGTATCTGTCTGTCTCAGTCTCGCCAGGGCAGGTAGTATCATGCTACAAGTCTAGATAGACTTTCGGTCTGGCAAAAAGCAACCCTCCATCAACACTTTGATAATTCATTCCACTTGGCGGCTTGGCACGCCCCGAAGATATTCTCCCTCTCGTAGCACAATCATATGCGATTATAGCTCAGTCCATATCTTCGACTGGCAGTCGTGGTGGTTGCCATGGCCTCGAGATGATCTATTCCATGACATGGCCGGAGATGTCAAAGAGAATTAGGTAATAACCGACATCGGCTTTCTTAATCGTCCGCTGCAATTGCGGACCGATCGACATCCAGTCGACCCAATGTGGGCTCTTAGTTGACCGACTCAGTTGTCGCCAATAAAGATAAGAAACTATTAGCTTCGGAGTACCACCCGGTCGGATAACCCACTCTGCGATATCTAGCCCCCGCCCCGGCCGACTCCGCTTGGACTCGAAGAGTTCCCGTGTCTGGCATAGCCTCTGCTTATCAGCGGGCGGTCCGCATCGACGATAGCATAGCCAAGTCGCCAAGTGGCCGATAAGGCCGTTCTCGTCTTTACCACATCCCGGCTTGTCAGCACCATGAAGCAAAAGTGAGATATCCGCTATCCGGTGGGAATCGCCGAGTACGACTTGAAGATGACAACGCATGTTTTTCAGCTTGTCAGATGCCAAGTATATAAGGTAACACAGCCGCACTCACTGTAAGGCCAGATCAAGCAACTCACCGGCTCTTTTCCCAACTCATTTCTGCCGGAGTCAAGACAAGATCCTCTCATACAGCAATGATGATGTCTATCAAGCTTCTCCTGTCCGTCGGGGCCAGCCTTGCACTTGCGTCCCCCGTACCTGCTCCGCCCAGCCCTGTGTTGATAGGCCGTGAGACGGGCCACTTCAATGCTAGCCGACCCAACATCACCATCTTCGCGACCGGAGGTACCATCGCCGGCAGCGCAGGGTCGAGTGACCAGACCACTGGCTACGAGGCCGGCGCCTTGGGTGTTGAAGTCTTGATCGATGCCGTGCCCCAACTCTGGAATGTCTCCAACCCGTCCGGCATCCAGTTCGCCAACGTCGGCTCCTCGGAGATCACGCCGGAGATCCTGCTGAACTTGACGCAAATGGTCCAGAGAGAACTGGACAAGCCCGAGTGCCAGGGCGTTGTCGTCACCCACGGGACCGACACCCTGGAGGAGACCGCCTTCTTCCTCGACATCACCCTCCGCACCGACAAGCCCGTCGTGGTCGTCGGCGCCATGCGGCCCGCCACCGCCATCAGCGCCGACGGCCCCATCAACCTGCTCGAGGCCGTGACCGTCGCCGCGGCGCCGGCGGCCGCGAGGCGGGGCGTCATGGTCGTGCTCAACGACCGCATCGCCAGCGCCTACTACACCACCAAGACGCAGGCGAACGCGCCCGACACCTTCAAGTCCTACGAGCAGGGCTTCCTCGGCTACCTGCTCGACATCAAGCCCGTCTTCTACTTCCAGCCCGCCCTGCCCGTCGGCCGGCCCTACTTCAACGTCACCGCGGCCGCCGCCGAGGCGCTGCCGCAGGTCGACATCCTGTACGGCTACCAGGGGCTCGACCCCAAGATGGCCGAGGCCGCCGTCGCGAACGGCGCCAAGGGCCTCGTCTGCACGGGCATGGGCGCCGGCAGCTGGACGAGACCGGGGCAGAAGGCCCTCGCACAGCTGGCCAAGGAGAACGGCACCGCCGTCGTCTTCTCCCGCCGCACCATGGACGGCTTCGTCGAGTCCGGGTCGGTCGGGTACGGCGGCGGCTTCCTGAACCCCCAGAAGGCGCGGTACACGCTCATGCTCGCTCTGAATGCCGGCTATGATGATGAGAAGATGCACGCTCTGTTCGAGTCCCAGAGTCCGTCCTAGTGGGATCTAGGCTATCGGTCCGCACTTGGGGAGAGAAACGGAGGAACCGTCGACAGCAGAAGGACGATGGAGCAGTGATGCTGTTTATGCCCGTTACGAGTTACACACATGTTCATGAAGACGATATACTACCTTGATAGAAGTAATTGAGTAATTAATAATCTTAGATTAGAATAAACTTGAGCATTGTTCAACTTATCCGTTAATGCAAAGACACGATAGCTGCTTCATTGTACCGAGGGACTCTGATTCTCCGTATATCTTCTAATCGTACCATCGTCTCGTGGTCCAACAAGACTGGAGTCTCCAGACGTTGTCTTGGCCTTGGTATTGCCACATTCAGGGGTAGAAGTAATATGTTTCTGGTGGTGATAAGCACCTACAGGGCTCAAAGCCAGCGATTACTGCTGGCGTGAGTGAGGTGGCTATACACGAGAAGATGCCAGATATGTAAAAGAGTCCAGCTAGGTAGGCGAGCACTAACTATATATAATTTTAATGGCAACGTTAGTCGTCAGAGTTCGTATTCAGGCTTAATCTTTACACCAGTGAGTTTGCTTTTGTAGACTGGGCCGGTCTTTGCCCGCTGCTCCTATCCGAGACTTTGCTTGATGTTCGACCCCTCTTGAGAAATGTGATCTGGTGAAGCATGGTTGCGTGTGCTACTAATTTGACTCTCCTGGCTCACACTGCTTCTATCCTTATCATGAACACGCTCGCTCACTTCTGTATCCCTCCCTGCAAATAGGAGATTATCCTGTTTTCTATGAACGGGGGGTAAGGGAGGGTGAGAGGCCTGCATTTCTACAAAAGCAAAGAGGGACGATCCTGGGTATAGTAACAGCCTTAGAGGTGTGATAGAAGAGGAAGTGGTTCTGCCCCCACTAGCTAGCTGGTGAATAGGCCAAGCGCTTGTGGGCCCCTATACCGTGCATGGTGAAAGATGGCCGCATACAAATTCGAAATATAGGAACTACCCCTATTTGACCCCGATTCTCTTCAAATAGGGGTAGCTTCTATATTTCGCCCTTCATGTACCACCAAGAATGCTTTCCGTCATTCTATCTATTGATGTGGCATACAACACACAGTTCGAGCCTCCAAGGCTTCCTCCATAATACATGCCTTTTTTTTTTTTTTTTTTTTTGCAAATCCCTACCTCGATCACTACTTTGGTGAATTCGTATCTCGCTAATTTTTACTGACTCGATCGACCTAGCCTGGTTACAAGAGCAACCCCCTCACCCAGAGAGTCTTATACTAACTGCTCTTGTGAAGATTGAAGTGACCCAACCCTAAGTAACCCTTTTTTCGTTCAAGTTGCACGGAGCTATTAAAGCGTTTCTATTTCCCCAAACATTAGTGCCGGTCAGTGCATCCAACCTACTTTTACATGCTGACTCTGCTAGCCTATCGGGCATCTCATGAACAGATTATGTACTCTCGTAAGGTGGGTTTCTACCTTTGCTTCTATATAATTAATATAGTGCAATCAATGGTTCCCCCAAAGCGTAAGCTATAACTGTAGCGAAAATTAGACCTATGATGGATCCGCAATGGGTGTTTCTTTCTGTTTGGTAATAATGTCTTAGAATATTTTGTGGGTGAGTATACGTAGAAGGGACAAAGCGATAATAAAGAGGCACTCGGCTGTCAAGCCTTGACATTTCAGACTGGGAGTCGGTAGAGAGGTTTCAGACCCAACACACACACAGACACACACACGCTTGATCCTATCTGGGTAGTATGCAGACCATTGAATGAAGAACTATTCTGAACGGGAAACCCCCAAATCCTTTATGCAGATTCTTGGCATAGACCTCGAAAGGCTGAAGGAGAGTAGCCTCTAGCGTTTACATGAAACCCGGTAGGAGATGTTTCAGAGGATGACTAAGGGGGTGCTGTGTGACCCGGCGGAGCGCAGATGCAGCCTTTTACCCGGACTCTCGGTTGAATGTATCTGAGGCAGGTTCTGCATGAGGTTAGAGAGGCAAATCTTGGGTGCGTGTGCAAGTAGATTGAGATAAGTCCTTGTGAGAAAAGATGATAGCAATACACTTTTTGGTGGCGCATAGGTTTTATATTCGTCTAGTCTTCGGCTGTGCTTGTGTATATGCGAATACGGACATGTCTACATGAAGCGCATTCCTGCCTCAGCCGGTAGGAATTATTGCGTGGTATAAAAAAGCAGAATTAAGGAAATCTTTCTCCGTATTCTCGTCTAGCTTCGTCATTAACAACACAACCGGCCCCGTTTTACCGGTGGAGGCAGTTATGTGGCGGGTTTCGAAACCGAGGCCACCGTCGCGGCACCCATCGAAAGCATGTTGACCTGGCCCAAGGTGTTCTGGGGGAAGCGCGAGTTGAACTTGACGACGTTGCGGACCTTCTCGTAGCTGGCCGTGGAGATCTTCAGCTTTTGCGTAGCGACCATCCAGCTGACACCCTCAGTGCAAGGGGGCGTGGTCAGGGATCCCGAGTAACTATAGTAACAAAAGGGCGTGTCAGTTTATTTGTACTTGTGATGGAGAAGCCGGGGGGACATGAGTGTATGCTCTTGGACTTACGCCTGGAAGTTGCCCGCCTTGATGGTGTCAACAAGCTCGGACATGACCAGAGGCTTGCTCTTAGTCACGGTGCCGGGTGCCTTGATTTCCTCAATGGACGAAAACAGGGTCTCCAGCATGGTAGACACGGATGCCGTGGTGTTGGTGGCGGTGGTGGGCATCACCTTCATGCCGGCAGCAAATCGCTTGTTTGCCAAGGCCTTGTGGCGAGCCTGGAGGGCAGCAGTGTTGGCGCCAGTGTCGATGTCAATGTACACGCCGATGACAGAGACCTCCTTCTCCGCGCTCTGGAAGACCATGTGCATCTCCACTGTAGAACATCGTCAGAAATATGTTGCTTGTAGTTGGCCAGAGTGGAGGAAACTTACTCGGCATGCTGGTGCCGTTGTCCAGATGCTCACTAGGCTGGTGGAAATGGAATTGTTTCATTTCAAACTCCTTTCCTCCCACATTGATCTTGGCACCGGTCCCTTCCATGACACCTTCGATCGTCGTACCAAGATTCTCGAACTCGATACCTTGGGGCGCGTCAGGAATCTCCAGCTTGACCTCGGAAGCTCCAATGACGTTGAATTGACCATCGACCATGCTAATAGGCGACTGATTCGTGCCCATGGCACAGGCCGAGTTCGCAGCGTCCAATGTGGCCCACTTGAAAGGCCCCTATGTACTGGATTAGTTCTGTCTCCAAGGGGGCACTAGTATTCCTTCTTCTAAAAACCCGACTTACAGTTTCGCCGAAGTAACCGAACTTGCCAACCTCAACGCCTCCTCCCTCGGCCCGTGTATGGAGGTGTGTCCGTGACCCACAGAAACCAAATACGGGAGACGCAGCGATAGCCAGCAAGGCAAAGGCAGATAGTCTGGAGGCCATTGTGTAATAGATAAGAGTGATCGATCGGGTGAAAGAAGAGAACACGGGAAGGATCGAGCGTAAAAGATATAGAGATATGGCGAATGAGTGTTGAATGATAAGACAGAACCAAAAGAAAGACTCAAGCTCACGGAGCGAGTATGTATTATAGTAATAGTGAGATTAGAAAAGAGAGATGAATATCCAGACCCAGAATGCGCTCCACGACGACAAGTCAAGAACCATGATACCCAGAGACGTAATCTCACATATATGTATTCGATAGTACCGTGCTTGGCGACACATCATTACTCGAACAAAGATACGGGGAGTACTCAAGAGGTCTGGTCGCATGCGAGCTGGCAAGGGTCGCCTGTGAATCGTCCTGAAACCTACGCATCGTGTACCGAGGGGCCTGGCTCGAGCCAGGGTGTGAAGTGGTATCCCTCACTGTTTGGTTCCGATGTTGGGGCTGGGCAGCGAATCACGACAAGGTTGATGGATCCAGATACTACCCCGGACTGCGAGCAGAAAGGGCTCGGCAAAGGCCGAAACCCCCTGCCGAAGAGAGAAGCAGGCAAATAAGTGGTTCCCCCCAGCGAGAGATCCTCAAAACTACCCGTATACGGACGCCAAGTGACGTTGAGATGCATCTGGAGTATCATGAGCTAATTGCTGAGCAAGAGGGAGATGAGAGGCATCCATGGAATTGGTCTCCTTCTACCGCGCCTACTTGGCCAAGGCTGGGCATTTTCAGATAGCCCGGAAGCGGTAGCAGAACATCCTGTTTAATGCTAAACGTTCTGTATGTAGGATGACTAGACGAACGCGAACGTGGCAAAGCAGCTGTGATGTCAAGACTGCGGAAACGAGGCTTGGGAAACAGACTAGACTGGTGTAGGAGCAGACGAGAGGAACATGAGGCTATGGCAGAACTACTGGCCATCTATGTGTCCCAAGAAACAACACACCATAAAATTGAGCCTTTCAGTCCAAAGCACAAAAGAACGGGGGAGAAGGAGAGGAATAAGAAGGCGGCGGCGACGTGTGAAGCGGTCGTCGCTGACCGGGATATCAACAGCCAGTCGGAGAGGAGACGCGCGAAGAATCTCCACCCGGGCCAAGAAGCGGTTTGAAGCAGTCTTGCTGAACAGACCCATCAATACAGCAACGTTGGGTCCGGCATCGCCAAGGTATAACGTCTTTCTTTCTTTTCTGATCAGGGCCTCTGTTGAGTCTCGGCGCTTGGCTAGCAGAGAAAGAGGTGGGAAGAGCCAAGAGTAAGCGTGAGGTAAGCCAATGCAGCGCATGGTTGACACCTCCTGGCCGACTTGGCAGGATTCAATTGAGCCCCCTTCGAGGTAAGATGGCAGAAGGCGAAGCGTGTAGATGCGACGCGCCAGGAGGCAATCAACGAAGAAATCATGCCATTTTACCCAAAGGTGTGCTTGGCAAATTTGGCAGAAGGTCTGGGCACAACCTCCTCCCTTAGCCACCATTGGTGTGACAGGCCTGTCGAATGCACGAATGAGTGCCGGTGTGTTTGGCTTGGAATGATTGAAACTGACGACCTGCTCAGCCGCAAGCAAGTGTTGCTGTTGGTATTTCCTAATGGTATCTGATGGTGTCAGGTCCGGATGGTATGTTGGAACTTGGAGGGGCCACCTAGGCCACGTGCATTTACACAAGTAATACGGGTACATTCGGCGTGCGGGAATGGCGCATCAAACCGACGGTTATTGTTGGTCCCGAGTCTTTGGGAAGGATGAACGACAAGGACAATTAGGTACTCGCGACATTGCGCCATTCCAAACGCGAGCACGAGGACAAGCAATTGATGCGATCGATTTAGCCCAGAACCAGACAAGCCCAAGATAGTAGTCAGGACAGGAGTCGAGGCCAAGGGCGTCAAGTGTGAAACGGCCTGTCTGGGGAAACACGCTACACGTTTTTTGCCATGGAAATGGGCGTTGCTTGGTACAAGCTTGTAGTTGCTGTAGGACTGTAGATAGGCATAGAACATTATGTGAGCTTTGGGCAAAAGACCCCTGGCTCTTGGCGGAAGTCCTGCCATTGATAATGAAATGAGAGAATAACTTCCAAGCCGTATGCGATGGTTCATGCCGGTCTTCTTCGAGTCATTCGCTCGTGGGTGGGCGTCGCTCACCGCTCTGAACTAACTGGACGGTGTAATTATCCCGCCAGAATCAAAACATGACGAGATGCGATTTGTTTATTGCCAGAAATAATAAGCATTCAAACAGGAATCGCACGTTTCCGACGGTATCATATGAAGATGAAGCCCCGAAGCTCAGACGAACATGGGCGGTCCAGTGGTCCAATGGTTTCGCTGTAAGGCTGATTACTTGTGGCAGATGTGGCAGTGTGGCTGGTAAGCGCTGGGGAGTTCTCAATTCGCCATCCCTGGACACGGAAGTTTGGAAGTTCGAGTTCATCTTGCGGCTATTTCCAGCACCGGCACATCCCAGAACCAAACTCCTTGTTAAACTTTATTTGCCTGTCGGATGTATTATATATAGATCCATCCAGAGCGCATCTTTACACGCGTACGATGGTCATTAGACGCGACTTGGCACTTGGCCACAAATTGAAATAGATATCCTCCCACGAGAGATTATTTTGTTCCCACGTTTTCTGGGTCGAGACTGCACGTCGTCATAAGGCCTAGATGAGCCGACACCGCACGAATCAGTCAAGGCTGTAGCAAATTGATGAATGCTCTCTATCGGCCAGCCCAGGACTGACAGTTCATTTCATCGGTCACTTGACGGCCACGTTCAAGTCATGTTCTTTGTCGCCTCCCTCCCATCTGATCAGGTCCGACTACCCGGGTCGACAGGGTTTCCCCGGCCAAACCGCCCTCTTGGGACCTCTATGCTTAGTGGAGGCTGCAACTCGTATCGAGACCAATCTTGATGGCATGACGACGACGAAATCAACTCGGTAGCACATTCGGCACGTGGCTGTATTCAGATTGCTGAAGTCGATCTCTCCTCTACTATTCAGCTGATGACTGAGGCAAAGGTAGTGTGGATGAGTATAGACGCCTACGGCTATATCCATACGGCAAATTCCGTCAGGCAGACAGTTACAAGTCATGAGCCCCGGAAGTGTCCTGTTGCTGGACATTCGTACAGCCCACGATAGTCTGAAGTTGTGCCATTATCCCTATGTTTGGGTAGAACCAGAGCTTGCCTGGGTGACCATTCGCGTGGTAGGTTAGTTGTGCATAATAATAGCTCATATCGACTATCAAAACGGCGCGGTGTTCGTGCAACTAGGAGGAGCCGCACGACTTCTCTGAGAATGAGCAGAATTCTTTATGATCGTTACAAAGGGCAGTGCATACGAACAAGGAGCCGTCAGGACATATGACTGACGGGCGTCGACGGATTCTTTGTGACGACTCCAATTGTATCGAAACGAACACCATGAAAGCCCCTGGAAGCCCTCTAAGCTGCTCTGTGCAATGTTGGTGATGGTATCTCTATGCAATTACACAATAGCTTTGTTGAATGATGTGATACAACAAGGCCCGGGTGGGTTTCCCTCTCTGGGGTTGTTTAAGGGGTCGCATGCAGGGGAGGACGGCGGCTGAAGGATCAAAGCCAGCTCAGGAATGCAGGATCGATCTCCTTTGTCCCCACGACACAATGTATTATGGCCGACCCCCCTTTATGATCGGGGGACAACAACTCTGACAGAGTTATCCTTTGATGGCTCTTATCGTCTTTGACGATCGCCAGAGCACCCCATGGTAATAAGAAGATGCCGAGATGCCGATGGGCAAACAGGAAGGAGCTTGCCTAATCAGACACACCTCCTTTTACCACCACTATACAAACTTATCCACCCACTTCTAAGAAGAGTTCTTCAGACGAGCCTTTTCCATTTCATCATGAGCGGCCGATCTCAGCAGCAGTCTGGACCCTCCGAGTCCTCGGGTCCGCCCGGACATGAGGCCTGCATCAAGGCTGTCGTGACCGTCCAGGATGAGGTGAAGAAGCTCGCAAAGAACCACGAGATTACGCAAATCACCGAGGAGCTGGTGACCGCGATCTGCGACTACCTCAACGATGAGCTGTCTTTCAAGTATGGGGCTCGAGACATGACCCAGAAGCTGGTAGAGCTGCGGTTTCAGACCGTCGTGGACAAGATGAAGATCTGCTCGAAGCAGCATGACTGCGTCACCTACCTCGACATCGTCAAGAACGTGCAAACCCAGTTCGACGAGCGCGCCACGGAGTTCTTCAACAGACAAAATGAGGCGCTCGCCACGCGGGACAACAGAGACGAGGAGAAGGAGCAGATCAAGTTTGACGAGTGGCAGAAATGGCACACTTACCTCGACGCCAAGTTCGCCGAGCAAAGAGCCGTGATTACGGGCGCAGATGCTACGGGTACAGACAATGGAGCTGGCGTTGGGCTGTTGAGGCAGAAGCCAGCGATAATCGATAGCCGGCAATTGTCGAAAGCATCGGTGGAGCAGTTGCTGAAAGAGGGCAACCTTGCCGTTAAGAACTTGCTGGAAGATGCTGAGCAGAAGGCCACCGATATCCGGGTTCTACAGGACCAATTGAAGCGGCTCACGGAAAAAGGCACTCCCAGAACCCCTCCCCGCTCCGATACGTCGCCGGCGACGCCGTCGTCCCCGGGGCGCGCTGTAGTGCCCTCCAGTCCCACGTCGAGGGAGGTCAACAAGCAGCTCCAGGAGGCGAAGAAGGGGCGGCATGAAGCAAACAAGCTGGCCGACCAGGCGGATGAGGCCCGGAAAGCGGCGGTGCATGACCGTGAGGAGGCGGAGAAGGCCCGGGATGAGGCGAAGCAAGCCCAAAAGGAGGCGGAGCGGGACGCCGAGGCCCTGCGCCAGGAGAACGCGGACCTGCAGGAGAAAATGCGCCAGGAGCGCAAGTCGCAGGAGTCGCAGCTCCAAGACACCGACGCGCAGATGCAGACCCTCCAGGACGCGTACGAGGGCATCGAGGAGAAACTGGGGAAGAGCCTGGAGGCCAACGCCAAGCTGTACGACGAGCTCTGCGACGCCAAAGGCAACCTGCGCGTCGTGGCGCGCGTCCGGCCCCCGCTGGGCGAGGCCCCCGAGGAGGTCGACGACATCGAGACGCGCAAGGGAGAGCTGGTCGACCAAATCCAGTACCTGGGTATTCCCGACCCCCAGCACCAGTCCTTGTTGTCGAAGCAGGGCGGAGAGGCGCCCCCCAAGGAGTACCTCGGACAGTTCGAGCGCGTCTTCGACGCGTCCGCCACCAACGCCGACATCTTCGACGAGGTCAAGCCGATCATCGGCAGCACCTTCAACGGCAAGCGCGCCTGCGTCTTCGCCTACGGCCAGTCGGGCTCGGGCAAGACGTACACCCTTGGCACGGCGGAAGGCCCGAGCGACACCTCGCTCGAGGAGGGCGGCATGATTCCTCGGACGATGGGCATGCTGGACAGATGGATCGAGGATCGTAAGAACACCTGGAAGTACGTTGTCTACGCGCAGTTCCTGGAGATCTATTCCGAGAAAGTCTACGACCTTCTGGAGCAAGAACGGAAAGCAATCGACGTCAGCTTTGCGGCGGACGGATCCTATTTTGCAGATTGCATCTCCGTGCAGGTCACCGACAACGTGGACGGGCTGAGCCTTTTGAACCTTAATATGGTAGACCAGGTGCTTTCGGATGCGGCTAAGAAGCGCAGTGTCCGGTCTACCAAAAAGAACGACCAGTCGAGCCGCTCTCACTCCGTGCTGACACTGAAGATCGAGGGCCGACACAATACCAAGAAGGATAAGAACGGCAACCCGATCAAGACATCGGGCGTCTTGAACCTGATCGACTTGGCCGGAAGTGAACGATTTACAGCAGGTGACAAAGCGAGCTCGGCTGAGGGCGTTAAGATCAACATGTCGCTCTCGACCCTGCGCAAGGTCATTGGCGAAATGGCGGACCCCAAGTCGACGCGCACCAGCTATAGGGAGTCGATTCTGACCAAGCTCCTGGACCCGTGCCTGGGCAAGGGCTCCAAGGTCATCATGCTGACCATGGTGTCGCCCCTGATTAGGGACCGCGAGGAGACTAGGAACACTCTCAAATTTGCGCAGGTCGCGACGCATGCCAAAATGCAGACCCTTCGTGCGCCCAACAAACTGAGTAGCTCCCCTTCTTCGTCTGCCGCCTCCTCCTCCTCCGCCACCCCCCCTTCTACCCAGATACCGCGCACACCAACCGCCAACAGACCGACGCGGCCCTCTATGGCAGACAACAAACCGCCGCAGGCTCGGTCTAGCGCGTCCCACCAGAGGCCACCACCACCCTCGCGGATAGATACGAGCCGCGGATCAGGGATCCCGATTCCCTCCTCTGCGACTTCGTCTGCGTCACCGAGAAACCTTCGAAGAACCCCCGCTGCCGCGTCTAGATTCCGGGAAGACGCTGGTGGGCACGGTAAGCAGGCTCCTCCTATTGTGCAAAGTAGAATCAGCTCCCCTCCCCCCAAACCCGTGTCTTTCCATGAGCGCATCGCCAGCGCCCGAGGCAGCCCTGGCGATGACGACCACCCACCCCAGCCCAAGACTCCCACCACCCCGGGGGCGGGCCATGTCCCCAAGCCCGTCGGCTCCACGCTGGGCCGCAGCAACGCGGTGCGGAAGCCTTCCACAGCGTCGGGCCTCCACAGGACGCCGCCGAGTAAGCCCTAAGCGCCTTGGGAGTACAAGGGACTAATGTACCGATGTAGTATGATAGGACTGATCGATCAAGGCCCGTACCAGCAGCAGCAGCAGCAGCAACAACAACCGAGCAAGCGAGACGCGATATATCAGCACTTGCCAACGGACGATAATTGGTGATGGTAAGTTGATGCCGAGAACAAAAACGATAGAATTGGTTGGAAGGGTTGCGGCGTAACAGGTAATCCCACTTAACGTAATATAACCCCTGATTTTACCTCAATGATGCAAGAACTAGTCCTCTGTGAAAGTGTTTCCCTCGATTTCTGCGCGTGTTCGACACTAACTAGGAAGGCGGGCAGCGATCGAGTTACTGAGGGTGGAGGATGGGGGCTGTATATCGTGGGATCACACTTGTATGTGTGTCCCTGCTCATAAATTTGAGGAAAAGGCTGCGCTCGCGCCCGATTGGCTGCCATGCTGGTCTGCCGCTTCCTCGTGGGCCTCGCGGGCAGCGTCACCATCGCCGACCTCTCCACGCGCCACGCACGAGAGCGGCGCCTTCATGGCCATCTACGGCCTCTGCAACGTCCTTAGCCTTCCCTCGGCCATGCCCCATCCCAGACTACATGACGCAAACCTCAGCTGGCGCTGGATATTTCTGAGCCGTTCTCGCGCTGACCGTGCCCGTCATGCACCGCCACCTGCTGCGACCGCTTGCACTTCCTCACGGAACCCATCATCATGTTCGCCACGGTGTACAATGAGCTTCCTGTACGGGTTATATTTATGTTCAACGAGGCCGTTCCCTCTGGTGCTCGGGCCCCGGCGGCCATGGCTTCAACATGGGCTAGACCAGTATCTGCTTCTTAGGCCTGACGCGGGGCCTCTGCGTCGCCTACTGCCTCTACCCGCTGCAGGAGCGGCACTACCGCGCGCGCCCGGCGCCGTCCTCATCCCCGTCTTCACTGTTCTGGTTCGCCTGGACCTCGCTCCCATCGGCGCCCTAGATCGTGCTCATCCTGGTCAGCGTCTTGTTCGGCGCGGGCATCTATATCATTATCCTGAGCATCCGCTTGAGAAGCCCCTGGGCTCGCGAGCATTTCGATACAGACGAGGATGCGATGCACTGATTTGCCGAGCCTAGAGTTATGCATGATGATGAACAAGCTGCCTATTGGGTGATGATATAGGTAAGTACGTACTTGATTGATCGCAGCTCTGGTGCACGCCAGAAATGCGAACACATAGTTGCTGGGTGGGCACAATGCTGGGAGACAAAGAAGGCATCGTTAGTTCAGGATTCACAACCATGAATTATAGTTGCCGAACGAGGTAGCAAGGCTGGGTTTGAAATCTTCCATCTTCATACAACTTCGTAGACTACAATAGCGTGGCCTCAGGCAACACAGCCCATGTTTCCAAGAAAGCCTCTCAGTGCATCTACAAGAATATCTTGTACAGCTTCCTTTTAATTTTTTTTCTTCAATCCAAAGCTTAACGAACTCTCGTATCCGCTTAGGACATCAGTCTCCACTAACTAGACTACCGACATGCTGCTTTGGTTGCAGATTCAGCGACCCTCTCTTTCCAGAATCTCGAGCTCTTTTGTGACCGAAGGTTTGGTCGAAATCTTCTTCATCTGAGTATCTTCCAGCTTCTCTCCGCCAGCCAAGCGCATTTCCAGATCCTCGATCGCTCTGATCTTCTTCTGAAGGCTTCGCAACTTCTTGGCGAGGGGATTTTGGCTTCCAGGCGAGAGAAGACCATCTGCCATGGGAGGCTGAGAAGTCTGAACTTGAGGCGCAAGAGGTGCTCCTCCACCACGTGGCGTGGGTGCGTCACCGTTACGTTGAGTGTTGCTTCGACTACGGCCCGGGTTGTTATCTCGGCGGAAGTTGTTTCGAGAGCGGCTGCGATGGTGCTCCTGTTGATTCTGTCCACCACGGCGATCGGGGCTGCGTCCTCGTTACCAGACCCAGAGCCCTTGCCATGCGGGGCCGGAGGCGCTAGACCCCCAGCGCCGTTCTCACTGACGCCGTTTTCGCCACCCTTGTTCTTCTTGTTGTTCCGCTTCTTCTTATTCTTCATAGCGGCCTTGGACAGGTTCTCGTCTCCCTCAGCCCCAGGAGTGTCAGCAGGAGCAGCACCAGGAATAGCACGTGCTTCGGCTCCGGGCACTTGGTTACGAGAGCGACCGAATCCATTAGGTCCGATATTCTGGGCACCGTTGCTTACAACATGAGCAGCACCGCCCTCATCCTCGCGCCTGAAGTGAAGGGGTGTCGACATGCCTCGCGCTCCCGGGGGCCGGTAAGCACCGACGGGCTTGGACGGTGTCTTGACAGTCCCCATAAACGTCGCAGCGGAAGCGTGGGGAGTAGGGACCGGGCTCAACGGGTCGCTGGTCGGGATATTCTCGGGTAACGTAGGTCGCATGCTCACTGTGTACAACTCGACCATATCTTCATTGTACATGAGGGTGCCGCCTACATGCCACAACTTGACACCATTGTCCACTCGGAGGCGAGGCGAAGTGGTGGCGGTCATGATGTAACGGCTATCGGGGCTCCATTGACAAACACTGGGGTTTCCACTCTCGATGGTAGTGATCTTTCGATAATCCTTCTCGAGGTCATAGACATCAATCTGGCCGGCCAAGTTACCGAAGCCGGCTACAAGGACAAATCGGCCAGTAGGCGAGAATATGATGGTGTTTCGGGGGCCGATGGCGAAGGAATGCATGGCAACGGCGCGGAAGTTGAAGATGGTGGTCTTGGCAGGCATATAACCGTAGATGACACCAAACTCCTTGCCAGTTGGAGACCACTCCACATCATGGATAGGACCCTCTTTGTCAAGCGTGATGCGCGTGTCGATGGTACCATTGGAGCTCAACAGATAGAGGGTGGTCTCGCCATAGTAGCTCTTATTCGACTTGTCCACATCTGTTTGCGCCAGCACAATCAGGCTTGTTCCCAGGCTGTTCCACTTCAGCTGCACCTTGTCTCCCTTGAAGAAGGTCTTCTGCGAGATAGGAGTGTTGAACTGGGGTACGTTGAAAACCTTGACGGCGGCAGGCATCCCCTAAAACAAAAACATATTAGTGATCGAGTAGACAGGCAATAATGAGTAGACAGATTTACCTTTCGCTCAGGGACAAATACGGCCACATTGTGGCTTTGGCCAGGGGCCAAGGCGAAGTCAGTGAGACCCTCAACACGAAGCTTGTTCCAGACGGTGCTGAAGTCATGGCTCTGGAAAATCTGGACTTCGTTCGTCACGCTGCGGGCGCAGAACTTCTCATCGCTGGTGTACTGGAGATTCCAGCCAGTGGGCGACTTTTGTACAAACTTGCCGATGGGCTCTTTCTGGGATCCCTCGGGTACATCTTCAATGGTCTTCCAGACCTTCAGATTCTTGGTAGCGTCGCCGCTTTCGTCCTTGCCAGGACGCTCCCACGTGCTGAAGTACGTGCCACGCGGGGAGAAGGCAACCTCGAATACGTTGACAACGGCGATGGTGGCGAGTACTTGGGCACTGGTAGCATCGACAATGGCAACGGTATCAGTGGTGGCCCAAGCAAGGTAGCGACCGCAGGGGGAGTAAACGCAGCACCGCAGGTTCCCTTCGGGTTTGGTGAAGCCGGGCAACGGGGCGTAGACAGGCGCGGCGTCAGTGACACCAATGGCCTTCTGGGTTCGGTATGCAAACTGCAATGGATTCATGTTCGCCATGACTAGTCAAAGTCACAGGGTTGATCAAGCGTTGCAGAGTGTGGAGGGGACGTGTTTGTCGGAATCGGGTTGTTCTTCTTGTAGGACAGTTTCGGATCCTGCCACTTGTTTCGGGGCGAAGGGTCTTGTTGAGGGCTGCACGAGTCAACCAAGAGGTAGGATGTCGTCAGGTTCACCTAAGAAAAAAAGCGAATTCGCTTGTAGGTGGAGCAGGCGAAAAGACCCTTGAGCTACTGAAAGCTTTCTCGATTGGGCTGGCCTATTTCTTTTCGGAGGGCACGACGAGCGAGAGCGGAAGGCAAGACTCGTTGAGCTAGCTGGCAGGAAAAGACGGCGACAGTCGGGAGCAGAGCTGGCACAAATATATCAGGGCAAGGCAAAAGAGAAGCAGGCGATGTCTCGTTTGGTTTCTTTCTTTGTCCCGGTAGACCTGGATAAGGTTGGTAGGTTGTGGGCTGTACTGATCCAATTGTCTTTATTTTTTTTTGTTCCTGCTGTAGGGGTCCGAATGGGAAACCGAAAAAAAGGGTCGCGCAAATGATTCAGTCAAGAAGAAGAATAGGGACGTTATAGGGAATTGAATCCGACAGGTCACCCAGAGGGTTGGGGATTGACGAAGGGCGGGCGGACGTGACGTACGGAGCGCTGAAGAAGAGAAGGGGAAGAGTGAAAGGGAAGGGAAAAAAGAGGCCGAAATTTTTTTCTCTCCAAAGGACCACCACGAATCCGATAGAAGGAGTCCGATTTGATGTCAAACAAGCTCGCTGTAACACTACGGCACTGGCCTTCTGGGGTCCAAACCATTTTTAGGTGGCCCGGCCCCCACAATTCCAGTCGTCAGCCAGCCTGGCACGCCTGGCTGGGTAAGGCAAGTCACTAACCTAAAAGCCAAGTCACTGAAGGCCAGTCAGTGTATTGGTGACACCCTTCTTCTCCATCTCCATCCGCTGCCATCTTCTCCTTCTTCCCGGAAAGATGTGACTGTAATACAGTTAGTTGCACAGGGAATGAATGTCTGAGTAGACATCAATCTATTTGACCTGCCACCTATTGACCCTTTGAGCCGTTCAAGTGACGAGGGTAAAACAATGAGCTGCTTGGTATGACTGGCTACACGCAATGAGTCCAAACAGCTTCGATCTACTCCGTACTTCTGTTCTGCTACTGTCAGTCCACCATTGCTATCCCAGTCACACAGTATCTGCAGGCTATGAATATGAATACCTATTTTGTTAGTAGAGACCCGGCAGGAGCTGTGTGTCTTTCTGGCTGACATCAGATTTGTTGGAGGAGGTTGATGCCCACATCATGCACCATCAGCCGCCACAATTCTAAACAAATGCCCAAGTCATCCCCATCCCTGAAACCGAGCAAGCCCCTCACCCATTGGCAGACTGGGGCTGTCTGATCGTCAATGGGGACACTTCAGCCGCATGGTGAACAGGTGAATCAATCACTTTGGCCTAGCTCTCGATGCCGGCAGTCACAGTTTGATCATATCAATTCAATTCAATCATCAATAGACTATTGTCGATCAAATAGAGCCATCGTTTAGGGCAGGAATGATAGTTGTCCGATGTCAGTCAGAGCCTGCATGGTCATATTCAACCAACGATTGATCACCGCCCATCGTCTCAACAACAATGCTGTCAACAGTCTAACCGCCTTTTCTGGTCGCCATCAGAATCAAGTCTGCCGTATCTTGCGTCCCACCCCTGCCATTGCGGGGCATTGGTCACGTCAAAGATCCAACTGGCCCATGATGAGACCTGAAGGTTGCGCAACGGCTCAGATGATCTCATCAAAATTATCCAGCAGGTAGGGACTTGATGAGTATACATATACAACGTAGACGCATGCAATTGAGGCAGTCAGTTTCGACGTTTATCGCTGAAGTGTCTGCCTCATTTGGCTGCCAAGGCTCCCTCCCTGCCGCTTCCTTTGGGGACCAAGCAGTCTTTTCCCGCAATATCGGCTGTCCAAAGCCGGCAACCGGACTGTCACTTATCTGCAAACAAGTTCTGGAGATCGACCGGCGATGTTCCGGCGGATCTTCAAGCCACCTGCCACGGCTTGCCTGTTTCCACATTGGCCCACAGGTCAGTCGGGAGGAAAATAACTGATACAAAAGGAAAGAAAACACACCGAGGTCGACGGGACTGTCTAGTACTACATTGGGGCCAGAAGTTCCTGCGAGCTTTGGTGTACCGGTAAATGAACAAAGTATTCTTCCTAAAGGCACAGTGCTCAGGGGTTATTAACACGTTTATATCGTGGTGATGACTTCACTATTGCCAATATGATTGCTGGGGGCTTCTTTCCAGTGTTCGATCTGAACTGATAACCTCATCCATAGCTCTCCTGGGGGATACCTTCAGCCATTATGTAGAGCGGATGCACTCAATATTAGTTGGTGTGGATGTGCAGGAGCAAACTCAAGAAGGCAGGCGCTCCGCCTCCTGCACACCACTAACAAGCCACTTCCCATTTCTCTGCAAGAAGGTAAGCGACGCGGTACCCCTTGTCGCCGTTTGTTCAGCACCGGCCTCCTCCTCTTGGGTCCTCACTACGGTGTAATGCATCCAGAGGAACCCCACCCCGGCCACGGCGCGTCCGTCCCCATCCAGCACGTCGCTCTTGCGCCGCTGTTGCTGCTGCCCTGTTATTCTTGGGCCATCATCATCCGCTAGCAGTAATATGTCTTGCAAGAGCACCGACTGCAACCCGCTCTTGTTGTCCAGCCGGTGCGTGATGCAGTCCGGTAACACCGCGTCCCGGACCGCGGCCTCGGAGACTCTCTTCCCGGAATCGAGTAGATCTGTGAATGCCCGGGCAGCCGCGAGCAGCTCAGCCGCGGGCGGAAGTACTCGGGATCCCAGAGGGCATCGACCAAGGCAGCGATCTTCCAACCACCACCGCCGCCGCCACCACCACTTTCTTCCTCCTCGGTCTGCTGCTGGTGATACAGTGTGAAGGCGCCAACGCCCCGGTACTTCTCCTCGCCATTGGGCTTCATGACGAAGCCGGCCCAGACCGCCGCGATGCCTTGTCCCGCATCGACCCAGACCCGCGGCGGCGGCAGGTCCGTATCCGTGGTGGCCATAGCCTGGACGAAGGAACTCAGGTCGGCGTCGCGCATGCGGTCCAGCCTCCGCTCCATCTCGGCCACGTACGCGTTCCGGGGCGTCTGTATGAGCTCGCCCGCGTGGGCTCGCCAGTCGACCGCGTATGCCGACGGGAGCACATACTTGTGGGTTTCGGTCAGAGGCGTCGGCTTGTCCGAGACCGAATCTAGGAAGCCCGTCACCGTGGCCAAGACCCGGTCTTCTTGCTTTCCGTTGTTGCCCATCTCAAAGTTACGAAGAGGGGACACAGGGGGGAGGGAGGCCGGGTTCTGATAATACAGTAAAGAGGTGATAAGATGAGTTGTTTTTGGGCCATATTATAGGGGCGAGAAGCCATCGAAACAAATAAAACAAATAAGTAAACCTCGTTAAAAGTACTAGTTAAGTGGAGCTATAATTAGAGCAGCTCATTGGTCACACGCCCTGACCAGCTGCTTCACCGGATATCATATCTCGGCGTGACTGTGCCGCACCTCCTTGGATATGATTTCCATTCCTAGTACGTGGGTCTGTATACATTCTACAGCTCGAAGGTTATAGACGAACTTTCAATAATACCATCTCAAACTTTTCAGAGCCGGTTCGGGTGGTTAGGGTCGCCATGGCTTGCTAGGGTTTCGGGCATTAGTGTGAGCATTATTCGAGTATATGCAGTACTAGTAGCGTAAGCCTAAAAATGTCTCTTTATATAGGTAACGTTATTTCAGTGTCGGGTATAAGGTAAAAATACTCGGGCACGAGATAGCGGACATAGGATAGCTAGCAACGGTATAGCTAGCTAATAAAGCTAGCTTGCTGGCTATCCTCGCTAGTCTAGATTAAGTATGTAAATAGGTAATCATCTCGTCACGAAACACGTATTACAGTAGGAGGAGTAGGTAGGAAGGGGCAACAGGGCTGCCGCTGATTGACTTCTACAAGCACAAGTGTACATGTGAACTCAGTCTCTCATCGTTAGCAGATGGGTAGTTAGTATACGATTCCCGAACTAGTCGTACTGATCGACAGGCCCCAGAAATATCGGACTATATCCACAGAAAACCATCTAGGCAACTTGCTGACCCAATATGCTGCTACTTCGCTCTTTGGATTTAGCTAAATTGTAGCTCTCAGCTTTCTGGGCCTTCCTCTCATCTTTGTTGTCTTCCTTCGGATCAACGCAGCTAGTTTACCATATAAGCATAAAGCCAGTTCCATTTCAGCCCCCCGCCCCTGCGCCGGCAGTAGTTACTATAAGCGTGGTATCGTACAAAGTAAAAAACGATACCTCAGTATTGACCTAGGCCGCCTCACTTGCCCCAGCCTTGTATTTCATGGATAGTGCGGCAGACCTGCAGACACGTTAGTCGAGATTCCGAAGATGGCAGTTGAGATGACAAACAACCCTCTTTGGATCTCCAATGGCCGATGGATCAAATGGTCCATTGGCTCCTTTTGTACACCACCAACGCTATACTTTCCATTGATCATCTCTTTTCCTCGGATAAGCCATGGTAAGTGTCCTTGGTGGATTCGGGGGCTACTCGAGGCGTCGTTGCCTGCTCTAGAGAGGCGGGCGCCTCACATTCTGCTCGCTTCAAAGAGAACCGGAACCAACCCATCCTAGACATCCTATCCAAGACGATCGTCTTGAGCCGGACAACTTGCTCACGGGAGAAGGTGTTGCGCTTCCAATCGTAGGAACACAGAGCCGCGCGCTGCATGCCGCCCTCCTGCCCGCAGACCACCACCGCGGTCGGCGGCCGGGCCGCCCGGAAGGCCATGGCCGTCATGGAGTACGTATCGATGACTGTGAACGTTTTCAGGTCATCATAGTTGCTGCTCTCGCTGTCGTGGCCGCCGTGCCCCTGGTCGTCCAGCAGAGGCCGTTCCCCGACGCACTCGTCCTTTTCGTCCTTGGACGACGGTTTGTGGCGCGAGAGCGTGCTTCCGGCCGTGCTCCATTTGAGGCGGCCACTGTCAGAGGCGAATAGGTACTCCTCGACCAGCCCGAGGTCGTCGGGAACGCCTTCCATTCCCACAAACGAGGCCTGCGTGTTCCAAAACTTTCCGATGTAGATGTTGAGGAGTATGGCTGGCGTGGCAAGTGAAAAACCGATTGTAGCGAGCAGTATGAATATACATAAGACCAGAAGTCCAACTTGCTTTGGAGATGCCGAAGGCGGATCGGACGGGAATTGTGATTGGCTACTTTTTGTCCGCTCATCGTCGATTTCATTCCTTATCCGCACATCCTCGTTGGTATCGGCTACAGATTGAGCAGTTAAGTACACGAGGACTATTCCAGCCGCAAGACAAAGTGGGCTGCCATGCAAAATCCATTTGTTAAGTATTCTTCTGAGTGTAGGGCGAGTAAAGAAGTAAACCTGTTGCACTATAGATCAGAGTCAGCAGTCAGTACTAAGAGCACCCGGACGAGGAATCCACAAGAATACAACTCACTTGAATTCCATTGTATCGTGGCGCCATAGGCCCCGTCCAGAATTACAGTCTCGTTGTCGACGATGCCTGCAATCTGACATCTTGGTTCGATGTCCCGAAGCTTTGAGCCCCAGAAATCCTTTTGATAGTGCCATGGCTTGCCACTTTCCCGTGGCTGCAAGCATATGAGGCGCTCCAGGAAAGCCTCCGAGACGTTGGCAAGCGAAAGTCTGGCAAAGGCGATGAATTACGAGTCGGTATTTATGATTAGCGGACGTCGGCGCAAAAGTCCCATCAAGGCATACGCCGTGTCTGCGCTGTGATGTGCTTTGGTCCCGCCCCCCCCCCCTGTTATGGAATCATTCCAAGGCAATACTGAAGAGCTCCAGAGGCTCCAGATGTATCGAAGACTCGTAGTGATCAATCAGTTGACGAGCGAGCTTAGAATCCTTCCAGACGGAGCGAGAAGCAAATTTTCGTTTTTGCCCACTGCTCTGGCGGCCTGGGCGCCCCAATGGCGTACACCTTCACGGGCTTCTTGGATGAGATGAGCAAGATCTCAGGAAAAGTCCACAGCCTCGAACCCCACAGCTGCATCCACTCTCTCATGGACTCTGGGTTGTATGTATTGCCCCATTTGTCCAGCCATCTGTCCAGAGCTTCTGGACAGTCAGGCGTTGGACTGGTTTGGACCCTTTTGTGGTCAACAGAAGGGCCAACCAGGATGACCATGGAGTGAGCAGCACGTACTATGTCGCGAATCGCATATATCTCACTGTTATCGACGGTGGCCTTTTTATTTCCATCGGCGTTGTCTTTTGGATACATTCGTAATCCCACCAGAATGCCTTCTTGCCAGCCGTGTGGGCCGCTTCTATTCCGTGCATTTCCAGCGTAGCTCGATCGAATTGCGCAATTTAAAGGAGAGCCTCGCGAATCTCCAGAGGGGCTTTTCCGTCCGTGAAATCTCCTTCAGTCAACACACAGAACTGCTTCCGGGTATATGACAAGAAAACGTAGTCAGTCCCAGAACGGTCGCCATGTTCACGGACCCAGTCGCCCACCCGGCGAGTCTCGTACCCGACGGATTTTCCATCCTTGTCGTATGTCAGGAAGCAGAGATGGCTGGGAGCAAAATTCCGTTCCAGTAGGTTATCGTTATCCGTGTCTTTCACCAGAGTAGTACTGCTACCACGGAGGGTAGAAGCAATAGACGTGGTAGAGGTATGGGTCGTCATCGCAGCACTCTCGGTGGCCTGCCTGTTCCATGAGGTGGTAGGAACTCCGAGTTCTGTGTGGGTATGTGGCGTGATGAACGTCATCTCGATATCTTGGTAGTTGTAGTTCTGCGGGACCGGGGAAACGAGGGCATGGGTAGAGGTATAGGGCGTCATAGCTGCCATCTCGACGTCCCCCTGGTCCTGTCGTATGAACAGGGTGGATTCGTTCTCTTCCCCTGTTGAATCCTCGCCGCCTTCATCCTGATGGCGGCCCTCTCTGCGATTACGCGCCACCATAGGATACTGGCGATCGTAAGCGCGGACAGGATCGTAGTTACCACCATTCCTAGGAGTGCCGCAGATATTGTGCGGTATAAGAAGCTGGTCATTCTGTCAGAATAAGAACCATCGGAGGTGTAGGCACTTGAAGGACTCACAACGAAGAGGAGAAGGAAACAAGAAGGGATCCATGCGAGCCAAGAGGAATAAGCCCATTGAGCCAGGGTGATGACTGGCGAGACATGTTTCCTTAACCGCCCAGATCTTCTCCACGTTCCGGATACTTCAGTGCCACCCCGCTCGAGCGTCTGGATTGTCGCCCGAGAGAGGAAGGGGATGTGGGAAGAGACCGGAGCATACGAGAATGAATGTGCCCATTGAGACAGGCGGGTCACTGGGGAGATAACACCAATTGTAACGGTTCTCGCACCTGCGTGAGATCTCATAGAGGCCGCATGCGCCGCTGCCCACACCACAGCTCCTAATTGCGTCTTTCGCACGCTTCGGAAAATAAGCGCCGGCACTTGCCATTAAACGCCTGATCCTTCGGGGGAAACGAACCGCACCGTGTAGGTGAACCGAAACGAAGCCACAAAGCGGGCTGCTGCTGATCATGCCACTTCCGGACAAGGCTGCGACGTTTGTAAGCCACCCGCCAAGTCTCTTATACCACCCTGTTCCCATTGACACCTTAGCTTACCAGCCTGTGGGGGGCAAGGAATATGAATCAGCCTTCATTCCTACCTCGAATTGACGCCTTGAGCCGGGTGCGAAGCGAGCAACTGTACCATCCTGCAGCGTCCAGCCCCTCGCGAGCCAGGGCGAGTCGCCGAACTGGAAGGCCGGGCGCAGCTGCGACAAATCGGCCAGGTACGCGTAGCAGACGGCGGACTCGGCGTAGTACTGGTACATGGAGTTGATGGCCTCGGAGAGCTCGGCGCTGCTCGTCTTGTCGATGCAGCACGTGTCGATCTAGATCCATTCATAGCCGTCGCCCAGGGCCTGGTTCGCGGCTGCTTTGAACTTCTGATACCCTGCTTTGGCGGGCGTCTGTGGGATCCGGGACTGCATCACCTGGAGGGTCTTCTCGCCTTTGCCCCAGGTATGCGAGAGAATGGCATAGTTCGGGACCCCATCGCCGAGGAACTCGATGATTTCCAGCGTACAAGTATTTATGAGCCTCTCTTGACCTTTAGAAGACCATATCGGCGAGGTTTTGACGACACCAGGTGAGACTGAGGCCGTCTCCTTCACGGCGCGCCATCCGTAAGCGTTTCGGACCACAGTTGCGCTGACCACCCTAGACCTTAGACTACCTAGACTCGAGGCCGCGATATGGTACTAATGGCTTTTCCACCGGCGATTTACGTCGATACCGCATTTTGGGGCCTCTCATACTGTCTTGCACTGGCCGAGTTGAAGTCTACCAGAAACGGTGTGCTAATGGGTACCTACGGACAGAAGTGCCTTTGGTCAGAAGACTCTGGACTACCTAGATGTAAGCACCAAAAGCTGCCTGTGCATACTGCTACCGTTCGCATAGCGCTCAAAGAGAATAATCAGGTACACAAACACTGGAAGTAATTGAGCCCAGCGTGGTTCAGTGATGACATTGAATGTGATGGATTCAAGTTGGGTGTGTGGGTATCTTGGGTTTAGGTGTACAATGTCATTCGCTGAACGTCAATAGGTAATTACTTACAGCTTGAGGTATCTCAGCAGGGGAAAGCAATTGAACAACGTGTGATGGACCAAAACATGCAACAGTTATTCCGATTGTAGCGAGGGCATTCCCAATATTAAGTATCTGAGGATGATAGCAAAGTCGAGACACAGCTCCTTACCGTTTTTGTTTTCACGTGGTCATCCGAGACCTGCAGAAGGTTCCGCGTTCCGTTCCGATCACGATCGACCCACCATTAGATCAAGATTCCGTTCCTACGTCATCGGTCGGGTACTACCATTTGAGAAAACAACAACATTTTCCTGGTTAATTAATCATCCAAGCTATTATGATCATTCGCGTGTCCGTAGTACTTGAGGGCTAGACCAGGACAATCAATCAACCAGCGCCATTATGTCATTCGAGGACGCCGTCCCTTTCTACCAGAACCCCGGCCTGTGCCAACTTCTCCTATCCCAGATCAGCACGGGCAACGCACTGCAGGTACGAGAGTCTCGGACGCCCGGCGCCGGCAGCGGACTATTCGCCGACAATGCCGTCCCGGCCGGCCAAGAGGTGTTCCGCTCCAAGCCCGTCGTCACCTGCGTCCAAGACAGCCTGTCCACCGTATGCGACTTTTGCTACGCCAACAACGCCAGCAAGGTGCTCCCGAGCGGGCGCTTCCGGACCAGGCGTGACCCGATAGAGGCCTTGATGGAATGCGAGGGATGCCATATTTGCAAATACTGCTCCGAGGTAAAGCCCGGCCCAAATAACCAACAACAAATAACATGTCGCGCAAATACTCACAGCGTCTTGCCTCCGTAAAGTCATGCCGGAACACAGCGTTCGAGGCGTATCACAAATACGAGTGCGCGGCTTTCCAGAAGTCAGGCAGTCTAGGAATCCGAGTCAGAGCGTTGTACCGAATCCTCATTCACAAGCAGCAGGGTCTCCTGCTGGACCACCAGTGGCAAGGCTTGATGACGCTGATGCCACACCAGTCCGGTCACCAACAAGGGCCAGAAAAGGAGGTATTGTCTGGCATCGCAAAGGAGGCCAAGGTCCACACTGATACTGCGCTCGATATAGATACAATAGAAAAAATCTATTGCGTTGTAAGCTTGGGTTCCTCGGCGACCTTTACTCCTTTTCTTTCGGCTCACAGTGCTTTAGTTCCTTACAAACAGCATGGCTATACGACTGTCCGGCCAGAGCGCGGCCATGGGAACAGCTGTAGATGTTGTCGGTGCCATCATGAACCACTCATGCGATCCAAACGTGCTCATATCGTTTGATGGTAACGAGCTGGTGGTTCGAACATTGCGAGCTGTGGAGGCCGGTGAAGAACTAGCGCATTGCTATACTGATGTGCAGAGCGATGTGCTGCTACGGCAGAAACTCTTGCAGACCGAGTATTTCTTTGCTTGTACTTGTCAGCATAAACCAACACCACCCCTATTACCATACTGGTACTAACAGCGAGAAACAGGTCCACGCTGCCAAGGTGAGCTCGAAGAGCACGAGCGCGTCACGCAAGGGGACAACACCAAGACGCAGTCGATACGTGCGGCACAGGATAGTCTCTTTGCCAGTATGAACGTTGCAGTGTCCAGCTTCACCCTCTCTGGAAAGCCCGTCGACGTAGACTCTCTGGTAGACCACATGGAGGAGCTTGCCGACAAGGCATACCCAACCGGGGAGTGGCCGCCGAGCCTCGAGCCGCTGCCTTCGATCTACAAGACGCTCGGCCGGCTCAACCAAGCGCAGGGCGACCCCATTGCGGCGATCGAATATTGCATCCGAGGCTGTGCCTACACGAAGCGGCGCGCGGGCGAGCCGTGGATGGTCGATCTGTTCGAACTCGTGCAGGTGCTCACGGCCGTGTTGGGGACGTCCCCGGAAGAGCAAGAAGCCGACGAGCCGCAGTTCCCCCCCGCCGAGCTCTGGGACGTATTCCATGGGTACCTCCACGAGCTGCTCCGCCTGGCGCAGGGGAACTGCGGGCACGAGGTGAGTTACACGAGAGCGATCCGGTCTTGGCACGATGCCGCCCTGAAGTACGCCGACGGAGCCCTGCCTGGCACACAGGAGTTTGCAGAGAAGTTTCATGCCTCCCACCGTAAACTTCTGCTGTGGACGGGCGTGGAGGAAGACTTGTGGATCATAGATATTTAGATGCATGTAATGCATGTGTGGCAATTTGCAACCATTTGCATTTGGTCCTGACAGGTCAGCGGGCCCAAAGGGGGCGGCGTGCATGGTCACATGTCACTTCCCCATATGATATCGGGTTATGTAACGGGATACCATGAGTACGCAGGGACGGAGCCCGCTCCGAGATGTGTAATTGAGTAGATCGTGATCCTCAATCCAGAGTCTTGGACGGCGATATACTGTGTAATATCCTGGTCCCTGAGGGGGAAAGCCCGATCTTCGAAGAATATAGTAATGCCCCACCCTCATGCGCTAGTTTAACTCCCCTTTCCCGGTACTTTTGTTAGAGTCACTGAGTTAAACTAACACGCGCAGGGTAGTACGTGGTATAGCCTGCCTGGGTAATAACACGAACGGGAGTATCAACTTCTCTCTACTCTCTGCGCGGTATTTGGCGATCAAGGGGATACCCGTAGATAAAGTTGTTATGCATGCAAAGCTTATCTACCTCGTATCTGATCCGGCATAACTTGATTTCAAATTGCGATTCCCCGGATCGACACGTTGAAGAATATCCCCTTGCTGTTTTCGGAATTGCCTTGTTGGTTACGGGAACTAAAGCTAGCGTCTAATCTTGCTAAGGCTGTCACGTTCATCTGATGTCATTCAGGGGTGAACAAGGTCGACCCCATGGTCTTTGTTCCAGCACGGGCATGGTTCGTCTGTGTAGGTGACACACTGTGTGCCCAATATTGCTCTCATCTATAAACTCTGAACTTTGACAGAGTCACGGGGTTTATTCTTTTTGTTTTGTTTATCCCTCACGTCCCTGACATCGACGGGGCTAGATTGACACGGGCAGCACGGCAATTAACTCTGCGACGACGTTGCAACGGGAAGAGGATGACCGCTCGATTGATACAACTCTTGGTGCATGATGGGCAGTTACGATTAAGCAAAACGGGCCGGATACTCACTCGAATCAGCGATGATGGCCGATGATGGTCGTACTTGCAGGAGTGTTAATCACGCACACCAATGCGGGCATCATTCAATGTACCAGAAAGCACCTCTCAATAAACTGTTTCGACATTGCCGCTGAATGTGTTGACTTTAACGGTCGTTTCAGCGGATGCGAGGTTATCGACGAGCTTCGGACAAGCCCGTGCGAGGCTTCCTACCGTCGTGCAGCTGCTTTGGAGAGGTTTAGATAGCCGATGTAGTCATCAAATGAAATTATCCGATTTCACTTACCAAGTCGACGGAAGTGGCTGGTCCCCGAGAAGACTTGTAAAACATCCGTTCCAGCGCAGAACTCTCCTCGGCCGAGCTATTCGTTGATGCACACGGTAATTGCCACTAGTTACCTTGACAGGCGGCAGGTAACTTTACCCATCCCTCTGCGCCGGGTGCGGGAGCGAAAAGTGTCTCCCGCCCGTCTGAGGTAGTAGCTGGCAGCCCGGAAGGGACAAGGCAAACGACCAGTCCGATCGTACTGCATACGTTGAAACAGCACAAAACGGGGATCACCCACGGAATCTACTACTAGCAGTAATCTCCACGATGGTCCCGGCCCTGTACTACTGCTTGCAGGACTCGACACCGACACGTGCAGAAAAATAGCCACCTACCCCGCGACAACCCCTAGCGGGAGCTTCCGGGTTGGGAAGTCGGGGCCGCGTCGGGAACTTCCCAAGAATTATGGGCCCTCGGCCAAACTGACGGAACTGGGCAATGAGGCAGTTAGTCATACTTTACATCTCCATGACTAGGGGAGCAAAAAGAAAGACGTGGAACATTACCTGAACCTTTCTTAGACTTCCTCAAACAACAACGGAGGCGACTGTGCAATGGAAACGGCAAGAGAGAGACAGGGTCAATCCCACGCGGGCCATATCTGCGGCCTGGTCTAGAAAGCAGGGGCAGGCGGTCACATCGCGCATGGCTGATGGGCTGTCAACCAGAAAGGGAAAAAACCAACAAACCTGATGGAATATGCACCATCGAACTCAATCTCGCAACTAATCTAACCGCATATTTATCAAACGGCCCTCTTTCCTAAATAAATGGACGAAATCAATCTTGTCCGACTTGCCCGATTCTGCAAATGATCGAAACCTACTGCTTACTTCTCGCCCATAACCACGGGTCCATGACTAAGGCGTGGTGGTTTATGGCTTGATGCCCTTCCCAGCTGACCTTTACCTAAGTTTTCTATTAATAAGTCACAGCCTATAGTAGTAGTCGGATTCCCGGGTGTGATGGGCGAGCAGCAGTGGTCCCTGTCTATATTCTCCGTGTGTGTGTGACTACTATCCAAATGCCGGGACACTAACACACATGGTTGCGCACCATGCCGAGCGAGTGTGTAGTATGTAGCAGTAATAACATGTACATAGTATGCACAATCAAATTGGTGAGCGGCTCTGGCTTGCTGCAATTCGCAACGCTGGGCAGCTGGGGTCACATTGCCAAGTTCTAGCCCCCCGCGCCTCTTCTTTCGCATCGCACCACCACTGCGCACGCCAAGGTCACGTAGGGCAAATGGGAAACGAAACATCGAACGCTTCCCAAAATATCTCCCTTGGCGTTGTTGGTGCTGATGTGAATGCTGTGCTGTGCTGCGTTGCGCCGGGCTGGGCTGGGCTGCAATGTGCCATGCTGCTGACACGACCTTTCGGGGTATGTTTTGCTACCAATATTTCTACGGAGCCTCTTTTTGCGACTATTAGGCAAGCAGTAAAAGGGGAGGACTTGGGCTGATACTGACGTACAAAGTTGACAGTGTAACATGGTCAAGGCGCCCTAAGTGTCCACAGCCCCCGCAGACATTGCGGGTGGGTGCGTGAAGAAGGGAGGCGGGAGGCGGGAGGCGGGAGGCGGCTCGAATCCTCTGTTTCGCTGGTAACATCCTTCGGAAACAAGTAAGAAACAATCAGGCGACCAACGAGGGCTGGGCGTGTCGGCGCAATTCCAAATCGTGGACCAAGATCATTTGGATTGCCATCAAATCTCGGCCCTGCGATATAAAAGTGTCGAAGGGCCTGCCTCATGCATCTTCCATCACCGTATCGCATCATTATGTATGCGATACCACCCCAACCTAAACGGCGAAAAAGATATATTAAGAACAACTACTGGTTTTTAAGCGCCGCACTTTTCGCCTTTGGGGGGATTCTGGGGGGACAAGACCCAGAGACCCACTGCCACGGCACCTATCACGCTGGGTGTGTTGTCAGAATGCATGCGCAGACTGTAAGTAGGTTAGGTTTAGCTGGCACCTGGTAGATTACAAATAACGGCGCAGACGGACCATCTCGGCCCTGATACTGTACGACTGCTGCAGTCCTGCACACCATGCAGGGCGAGGATGCAGGGTGTGTGGCATGGCTTTTCCGACCCGGCCCTGGGTAGGCTGGTAGGGTTGGTTGAGATACCAAAAGAAATGCCAAGGTGTTCAAGTTCAGTGGTTGAAGTTGGGATTAGGCAGGTCACAGTGTAGATGCTCATTCGCCTGGCCTTGGTAACACTCCTGATTGGACCCGAGCCTCGTCGACCTGCCGCGTGCCAAACCCGTGTCAGCGTATGTGCGATGTGCGATGTGCGTACCATACACCAAGACACATGTGCGACGGCCTCGATCCTTTTGATTGTTTTACGATGCACCAAGCATAACCCTCCCTCGGAAATGCTACCCTCCGCCCAGTACTACATGTCTACATAACTACATATACATGATGAGATAGTAATAATTACCTATTTACACTGGCTGACTGGAGAAGACAGTCGAGCGAAGGCCAAGTGCTTGTTGGCTGCGTATGGAAGGGGGAGATTGTGGAGCGGGTTGCTGCAGTGTCTGCGATTGGTGTCCTGTCTGGACCTTACTGATCATTGGCCCACCCAGAAAACAGGGTCCATCCCACCGATATCGTGGAGGTTCTTCCTAGCTTGGTGAATGAGCGAGTGAGCTTCACAATAACAAGTTAACAACATGAACAGGGAGGGAACCCTGGAGGCCCGCCTCCAGTCTGGACCACTTTTAGGGAAAGAGGGGTCCCAATGACGAGCGGCAAGGAGAAGGGCAATTTACCTGTCTCACTGCTCGACGCTGGCTACTCTAGTATTCTTTGCTTGCCAAACCTTAGTTCGCATTATCAGACCGACCGTCCGTCCGTCAGCCACCCGCTGCTTGCAGGGCTAATAAACGAGCTGTCGTTGTCGTCGCCCATGGCAGTCCCATGGGACCGCCCTGCGGATTTTCCCTTGCGGTGCGCGACTTTGACTTTCGACCCGAATGGATTTCCAGATGAGTCCTCCTTGGTCGTCGCAACAGCCAATGGGATCGGCAGGATTTCCCATCACAGACAGGGAGGCAGGCTACATACACACAGCTGCCCAGAAAGCTCGCTAGACTCAGCACTACCCAACTGCAGCAGATCAATGACTTGGCGTTGTCGCACTGTATGTAGGCTCTGTGCCTTCCTTGCAGAAGGGTAGGTAGCTTAAGCCACCCCTGCAGCAATAGCCGAACCAGGAACCGTGGAAGCATCTTGGCATTCCCCAGGTGCTGCTGCGAGCTTTATCGGACAAAATGTAAGTTCAGTACCTACTACAACAACATATTGGTACAGGGATCGGCCAGCTCCATACATTGGACGGTGGATAACAGGGCTCAAGATGCAACGGCCTTTCGTTGGTACACATCCATCCCATCGCCTAACATGTCGTGGCACTCCGCTCGATAAATAGGACCGTCCCGAACCTCGAATTCGCTCTGGCTTCTGCAGTAGCACGGCTTTCATCCCCAAGGCACTTCATCTACTCTTGTCAGCCTACACTGAAGCCGCCATGCAACTATCTCTTGCTCAACTAGGAGCAGTGCTCAACGCCCTGTCGTTGGCAGCAGCAGCTCCCTCCGAGGGTTGCCCCTTCGCTGCGCGCAGAGCGGCATCTCCCCAGAAGGAAACCATCTTCCAGCGGGCCGATAACAACCCTACCGATGCCATCGGCACCTGTCTGACCGTCAGCAAGTTTGCCGGCGGTGGCACTCGGAACGAAAACTGGTGGCCCTGCAACCTGCGACTAGACGTGCTGCGTCAGTTCACCAAGGAGGTAGACCCTCTTGGTGACGACTTCGACTACAAGGCCGCATTCAACAAATTGGACTGTAAGTGCCCTTATGAAGACCGGCCACGACATCCCCGGGCCCTGGCCTTTCCGTTACTGACTCGTATTATAGACGATGCGGTCAAGAAGGACCTTGTGGCATTGATGACTGACTCTCAGGAGTGGTGGCCTGCCGACTTCGGCAACTATGGCCCTTTCTTCATGCGCATGTGCTGGCACAGCGCCGGAACCTATCGTGCCATGGACGGTCGCGGTGGCGGTGGCATGGTGCGTAGCAAGCCCGGACCCCTCCTGTGCAAGACCGATGCGCTAACAAACTATGCTCCCAGGGTCAACAACGATTCGCTCCTCTCAACAGCTGGCCGGATAACGTCAATCTTGACAAGGCCCGCCGTCTCGTTGGTACGTGCTTATCGAACTAGCCTCATCCCATGTTCTGTCCTGTCGTAGATCAGTCGTTGACAATATGCCGCAGAACCAATCAAGCGGAAGTATGGGTCCAGTCTCTCGTGGTCCGATCTCATTCTCATGGCCGGTAACGTTGCCATGGAGTCCATGGGCTTCCCAACCATCGGCTTCGCCGGTGGCCGCCCGGATACCTGGCAATCCGACGAGTCAGTTTATTGGGGTGGCGAGACCAAGTGGCTCACGAACGATGTTCGCTACGGCGGCAGCAAGGTCATCCTCAACCGGACGCTCGAGGAGCCGCTCGCTGCCGTCGTTCTCGGCCTTATCTACGTGAACCCCGAGGGTCCCGACGGAAAGCCTGACCCAATGGCCTCGGCAAAGGACATCAGAGAGACTTTCGGGCGCATGGGAATGAACGACGAGGAGACTGTTGCTCTCATTGCCGGTGGACACTCCTTCGGAAAGACCCACGGTGCTGCTCCTGGCGGTAAGTTGAATGTCTACCCGTGTTTCCATGTTATACAGAAGACTAATTGGACAATAGCCGACCTTGGCCCCGTCCCGGAGGCTGCCTCGCTTGAGCAGGTCGGTCTTGGCTGGAAGAGCACTTTCGGTACCGGTTCCGGAGAAGATGCGGTCGGATCTGGCATCGAGGTCGTCTGGACTAAGGACCCCGTCAAGTGGAACCCATCTGCATTCCTCGGAAGTCTTTGGAACAACGAATGGAGCCTGGTGAAGAGCCCGGGTGGTGCTTGGCAATTTGAGGCCAGCAACGCATCGCTTACTCACCCTTCGCCCCAGTCCGACAAAAAGCGCAAGCCTACCATGCTCGTCAGCGACATTTCTCTGCGAACAGATCCCGAGTACATCAAGATCACTAAGCGCTGGCTGGAAAACCCCAAGGAGTTTGAGGATGCCTTCGCCAAGGCGTGGTTCAAGCTGCTGCATCGCGACATGGGCCCCAAATCTCGCTATCTTGGACCGGTACGTATACCAATAACGACCTACATCTTGTTTACAATTGATGGATGCTAATTGAACCGGCTTATAGGAGGTTCCCAAGGAGAGCTTCATCTGGCAGGACCCTCTGCCCGCCCCCGAGGCCGAAAAGTTGAACGACGACCAGGTTGCCAGCCTCAAGGCCAGGATCCTCGAAGCCAACATTGACGTTGGCCAGCTTGTTGCCACTGCCTGGTCGGCTGCTGACACGTACCGTAACTCGGATAAGCGTGGTGGTGCCAACGGCGCGCGCATTGCCCTTGAGCCTCAGCGATCATGGCCGATCAACGCCAAGCTGAATGACGTCGTCAAGGCCCTCTCGACCGTCCGCGACAACTACAACAAGGCCGGAATTGGCCCGCAAGTGTCCCTTGCCGACACCATTGTGCTCGGAGGTGTCGCCGGTGTTGAGAAGGCAGCCCGTGACGCCGGTTTCAAGGATATCACTGTTCCCTTCACTCCCGGTCGTGTTGATGCCAAGCAGGAGGACACGGATGTTGAGAACGTCAACCACCTCGAGTACCCCGCCGACGGTTTCCTCCAGTACGGCAAGGGCAATAAGGCCTCCAAGACCGAAGCCATGTTGGTGGACAAGGCCGCGCAGCTTACCTTGACACCCCCCGAGCTCACCGTCGCGGTTGGCGGTCTGCGCGCGCTGGGTGCCACGTTTGATGGATCCAAGACTGGTGTCCTGACCAGCAAGGCCGGGCAGCTGACCAACGAGTACTTTGTCAACCTCCTGGACATGGCCAACACCTGGACGCCCTCGCAGGACGGCGAACTGTACACGGCCAAGGACGCCAAGTCGGGTTCCGAGAAGTTCACAGCGTCGCGTTCGGACATGGTTTTCGCGTCGCACCCCGAGCTGCGCGCCATTGCCGAGGTGTACGCCGGAGCCGACGGACAGGAGAGACTGGTCAAGAACTTTGTCGCCGTTTTCGACAAGGTCATGAACTTGGACCGATTCGATGTACGATAAATTACGACAAATGGGGAATCGGAGCATGAGGAGTACCGGGTTTAGAGTATTCTTACGACTTACTACTTTTTCACTTACATGCCTAGACATTGTGCTAGGTTCCTATTTAATCTTCTTAAAGTGTAGTATACGCCTTGCGGCAGACTTGATAGCCATTAATACATAGAATCAATTGCATTTGCGCCTGTATCCTACTAGAAGTGAATCGCTATTCCAAGCCGTGATAGTTTGCACAACAGTACATGCATAGCATAGCATAGCACAGCAGGGCACCTTGTACCTATCTCTTGTCCAGTGGGCTGGTATGATTTTAAGGCATGGTACGCACGCACAGTACTCTCTCCACAACCTGCCCGGCTTTAGGTAGATTCGGTTAAGTGGGAAAGACAATCAATCAATCAACTTTGATGCTACGGCTTGGCTTGGCTTGGAACGGCGACAACACCATGACCACGGGCTGCCACATCCGCGAAAGTAGCGGTTTCAAAGCCCTCAATCAGCAATGCACTGTTCGCAATTAATTATACCTCGGTGTTTATAGTCCAAGTAAAAGTAATGGTTCGACCTTTCGGTAACCATGGACAGGATGCATGATTGTTTGTGGGCTGACCCTCTCGGCAAATTGGCTGCCTCCGTCGGAGACACGTCCAGGTCAGGTCAGGTCACCGACTTATCACCGACTCAAGGTTATGGCGGGAGTTACTCCGTACAGCGCATCTCTCATCTCCAGCATTCTGCCCACACGCGCCAGGCGTCGGGGCCAAGTTGCATCGACAGCTAAGCCGACTGGATCGTCATCACCTTCATTAATAAGGGGGGAAGGAAACCCATTCGCGCGCCTCGCCTCGCCTCGCCTCGCCTCCCCTTTCCCGTTTCGTTCGTATGCGGCCGCACACCTAAATGCCGCGCGGTCGCAGCGTCAGGGTTTCTCCACGGTGAAGGGCGGCCCCTCGATCTTCTGCCTCGATCCCGAGGAGGCGGTACCCGCGCACCAGGTGGAACAACAGCATGATCTGCAAGTGGAGGGTCGCGAGCGAACGCCTTGCCCCCCGGGCAGATGCGCGGCCCCGTTGGAGAAGGTGTGGTTGGCCCCAGACCCGCCAGCTGCGCCGCCGTGGTCGCGCGCGCCCAGCGGTCCGGGTCCGAAGGCGTGCGCGTGCGCGTCGTCGTCGCTGTTGCCGCGCCGCTACCGCAGATCCGCGCGCGTTCGTCCCCGTTGGAGGCGCAGCGTGGGGTATAGCCGGAATGTCTTGTCTCGCGCTGAAAATGTGCAGGTACGACAGGTTCTCGATGACGGCCGCCTCCTGGACCTCGGCCCGCAGCTTGTCCTGCACTTCTGGGTTCGTCGCTAGGCTGGGGGTGCTCCATGAAGCCGCATCCACGGAGGAGTCTTGGCCAGCACCTAGAGATATCAGAAACTGTTATCGCAGCGAATCAGTGTCCTAGGCAAATATGTCCTGCTACGTATCGGAGTAGCCGTAAGCAGTCTCACCACCGTCGGCGCCGTTCGCACCGACAGTATGATGCAGGTCGACGCCAAAGATGCCGTCGCCCACCGCGTCGAGCGTGGCCTTGGATAGGTATGGGTGCAGTGGATGACGCCCGCTTTGCCGTCGTCGTCGTCTCCGGCGTGGATCTGCCAGGCCTTGGCCTCGAAGACCGGGGCCAGCTGCCGGTTGTTGGCCGCGCTGAAGACCGCGCGCCAGCATCTTCCGGTGTGCGCGGTGCTCGTCCAACTTCAGCATGGCCAGGCTCGTCTCGCCGACAACCTGGGCAACAAGCTACACGGCCATCCATTCCACGAATCCGGTGACTGGGGTCTCAGTACGGAAGATCTTCAACGTGTGGCCGAGGAAGAAGTCATTGTCCTGAGTCAAACCGAGCCCGCCAAGGAGGTACCGTCAGCCTGAGCTAGCATCTGCGGGGAGGCAGCCTCCATCCCAATCCCCTTCATCTGATTTCTAGTATTCCTGTGGATCGTGGGACTTTCCCAAGATACTCCTATCGCTGGACCGCCAAGCCGCCAAGGCTCCGAGCAAGGTCTGCATTGCCGACAAATGTGAATAGCAACCCTCTATAGAACCCGCTGAGCTCAGAAGCATGGTCAAAGTTGCCAAGGGTATTGTCTATCTGCCCGGCTCGTGATGGCTGGTCTTCGTCTATGAGTGAGAGCCTGGTCTCTGACGGAAAGCAAAGGCTTCGGGGGGTGGGGGCACGATCCTCTGTCGGCGCTCGGTTTCGCGCACTTTCTCTTCATTAAAACGAACGGGCTGGTATATGCTCCATCTGGGTGGTCTGAACATCTTCGAACCCTCTTTACTCTTCGGATGTTTTGGTTGATGTACTTCGTACAATGGTACGTCTGCGTTTCCCATCGTCGGCGCATCTGCCATGGCATGACACTTCGGACGATAATGCTAGGTTGGCCGCGCGGCAGGCAGGAAGTAATGGCCATGAATTTGAGGGGTGACAGAGTGTTTTACTTATTACTTCGCGCTTGTCTTCCTGGTTTTAGGACCGGGTCATCAAAGCGCCGATATCGATGGCTTTGGTGCGGCTCACGACCAAGAAATGTTTTTGGACGCCCGCTTGGGTTTGTCATTAAGAGTCTACCATCGAGAACCTACAGGAGCCCCTATACCCTATGACGGCGAGTTCCGGGAAGGTATGTATATCTGGCTGTATACACGCTATTGGGGAAATGCACCACCCGCCAATCAGAAACGATACCGCTTATCCCCGCGGGGACTGCGTTGTAAGCATGCAAGGTTGTATCTAGTACCATTACGGGAATTCTTTGCATCGGGCAATATAGTCCCCGCAACAATGGCAACTGCACCAGCCGACCTGTCCAAGCCTTACATCCCCGCCGTCGGGCACGTCACCGACGGCTACTCGAACGATAATGAAGCCACGGCGACCTGCTTCTGCGGCACCGTTCAGCTTGCCTTTGTAAGAGCACCCCTTTCTCTGCTCGCTCAATCATATATATACCACCGCTAACCAGCCAACGTCCGACGTCCCACCACTAGCCAACCTCCTATCCGGGCGTCGTATCGCGCTTTGTGTGTCACTGCCTGGATTGTCGCAAGGTAACGGCGACCATGTTCGCGTCCAATTTCACGGTGCAGGACCCCTACCTACGACACGTACGGGGTCAAGACGAACTGAAGCAATGGTAAGTAAAAAGCCCTTTTCCCCCCAGGGATTCTTCCATCCCCCCTCCCGGGCCTTCTCCTGAGTATGTCTCAGGTTCAGGGTTGGCGTGCAAAGCCCCCTTACACAACCACCTGCAACGGACCTGAGAAATCTGCAGATGTATGTATGCTGACACTCCAAACCAGGTCGCAGTCGCGCACCGTCGGCACCGGCAACACCATGGCCAACCACTTCTGCGGCCAGTGCGGCACGCTCATGTACCGCGCCAGCACGGGGTTCCCGGGCAAGTACTTCCTGCGCATCGGCACCGTCGACGACTACCACCTGCATGAGACGCGGCTCCGGCCGCAGGTCGAGCAGTTCGTCGAGCGCCGCGTCGGCTGGCTCAAGCCCATCGAGGGCGTCAAGCAGGTCCGCGGCATGCATACCTTCGCCGATGTCAAGGGGGTCCTTTGAGACACCGATGGAGCCAGATTTGGGGGGGCAAGTATGGGATGCCATAGGAGTGTTTCAAGTCATCGCATGGGGACTGAGATACAGGGGCATACAAAAGGTCAAGTACAAGTTAAATCTGACGGAACACATACCGATATACCACTGTGTGCGGGTGGTGGCGTCGGAATTTTACCTTACCAGGATATTCTACACAGGGGTAATTAGTCGCAACATCAACTTTGTCTAGTCTTAGTTTATCTACTCTAAATTGCTCCGGTGACCCTTCGAGTCCCGTCTTTCAAACAGTGCCTGCAATCCTGATCAAATCTTCGCTGAGGATATCAAACGGGTTCAACTCCTCGCTCTGCTTCCGCAGCACCTCGATCCGCCGCCTGAACTGGCCATCCCGCAGCACGGGGTCAACGGCGTCCCGGACCTGCTCCACCGACGGCTTCGCCGTGGCCAGGTCGACGCCGATGCCCGACCAGGCCACGCGCCGGGCGTTCTCGGTCTTGTCCATGCCCTCGCCCGCGACCACCATGGGGACGGCGTGGGCGATGCCGTGGTTAACGGCGCCGAAGCCGGCGTTGTGGACCCAGGCGTCGGCGTGCTCCAGCACGGCGTCGTAGTTGAGGTAGTCGGCGACGCGGGCGTTGCCGGGGACGACGCCGCCCGCCATGAACTCCGTCAGAGTCGCGTCCTTCCACCCCAGGATCGCCACGACTACGACGTCGGCCTCGCGGTCGGCGAAGGCGCGGATCGTCGGGATGATCAGGTCATGGGGGTTGACCTCGACGGTGCCCTGCGCGACCACGAGCACCTTTTTCCGCTTCGGGTCTTCCGCCGCCAGCGCCGAGTTCGCCTTCAGCTCCTTCCACCAGTCGAAGTGGGGGTCCGGTAAGACGGTGCCTTTCGGCGTGCCCTGCACTAGACCGACGAACTTGAAGCCCTCGGGCCAGTCGCTGCGAGGGTACTCGAAACCGGGCACGCCGACTTGGTAGATGGCATCGTGGCAGCGATAATTGGCGCCCGCCAAGATGGGCTCCCCTGTGCCCCGGCTGGCGCCTGAGGCCAGCAGCTGCTTATCCAGCAACGCCGTCAAGTCAGCCGCGCTCTTGGTCCACTTCTCCAGAGGGCTCGGTTCCGCGCATGGCCCGCCTCCGACTGGTCGAACGGCGCAGCGTAGGCAAAGGGCGGCAGGTCGATGCTCTTGATGGCGGGGACCGTGATGGACACGCAGACGGACTTGGGCACGGGGACACCAGCTGGGAGCGGCGCGCCGAACTTCATGGGCATAATGCCGAGGAAGAAGGCCTCCGCGACGACCAGGACCCGCCGGCTGGGCCACCGCTCGTGCAGCGCCGCCAGAGTGGACTTGAAGTTCTCCCACTGGGTCGGCAGCGTCTCCAAGCACTGCAGCTGCAGGTCGATCTTGCCGCGCTTGGTCCAGGGCAGCGCCTTGTAGCCTGGGGGCAGGTAGCTGGGGTTCGCGTAGTATTCCTGGTCGTTGAGGTCCGCGACACCCTGCAAGGCGAAGAACTCGGCGCCCGCCGACTCGATCCGCTTGCGATGCGCGGTCGGGCCCAAGAAGGCGACGTCCCATCCACGGCTGGACAGACCATTGGCGACGCGGATCAGGGGTTGAAGGTGGCCGGAGAGCGTGTGGCAAACCACGAGGATCACCGGACGCTGTGGCTTTGGCGCAGGGTCATCACCCATGATGATAGCAGGAAGGCCAATCCGGGACAGTGTTTGTGTGCAGAGAGACTGAGAAGATGACGAGGAAAGCAGCTGAGGTTTGACCGGGGAACTCGATGGGTTGAATCGCGAAGTCCCATTGACGTGTTACTTAACCTACCAATTGATTATTACACAGCACAGCCACAGCGGGCGGGCTAGTGACTGCAGCTGTCTACATCTATTTACGACAGCGGAACCAGTGGGTGTCAATGGAATAAACAGCCAAAACGAAGCCAAGGATGTAATGCCCGGTTGGTTTGTAAGGAATGTGAAGAATGGAAATGTAATTACATTGAAATAAAATAATATATCTATCAAAATGGGTATCATAATACTGCCTGCAATACTGCATATTAGAGGAATTGCCAGGCCCAGTGAGCATTAATCCGAGCCTGCAGAAGAGGCTCTCCCTCACACGTCCAAAGAGCTATTCAATCACGCACTGGCTGTGGCTGTGACTGTTGCCAGATCTGTCGTTGTCGTAGTTGTGGTCACCGTCTCAGTCTCCTTGACAGTAACCGTGACAGGGCCACCAGCAGCTGGGTTAGCAATGGCTTTGGCAGTGCTGTGCACGGGTATATGAGTAGGTATGAGTCTATCGTGCCCGTGATGCGCCGTTGTGATTGGAATGATCAACAGCGAAGTTAGGGTCGAGGGCGGCTGTGGAGGCTTGGATTCGGAGGTGCTACTGGGCACCGGGGCTGGAGGTGGAGGCGGAGGAGGGGCGGAGGATACGACTGGCGGTACAACCACGACCGTCGTAAGAATGGCAGGCGGCGGTGATGTAGAAGACCGCGTCATCGTCACTAGAGTCGTCGAAGGAGCCTCGGCGACTGTCGTGGTCCCAGGCGTTTCCTTGGGCGGGGCGACAATAATCGAAGTAACAACTTCAGTTGGAACCACAGTGACTGTCACTTCTGAGGGCTGGCCATTGTTGACTTGAGACGTCGTCGCAGTCTCAGTTGCAGACGCAGACGGGGCTGGCTTGGAGTTTCCCAGAATGCGTCCCGCAACATTGGGATCATAGCAGCCAACCTGCACTCCTGCCGTCATGTTCATTGGCAACGCAAAGCATTTCGTGTTCCCTTTGCAAGGGGTAATGGAGAAAGCCCCAGTATTACCACACTGGCCAATGTTGTCATTAACGCAAGCGACCTGTCCAGTCATGCAGGCGGAATCCTCTTTGAGACCCCTAAAGAGGCCATTATACTGCTGCGCCTGCGCTAGGTTGCTAGCCATGACATCGGGCCCAACTGTCGACGCCGACGACGGTACGGCGGTGATGACAGTCGGCACATTCCTGTTGACGGTTCCGGATGCTGTCACCGGGTGTGAAACGTACGATGATTTCGAAGTCACCCCTGGCGCTGTCGTTGAGGCGTGCTTTGATTGTGAGGTAGAAGGGCTAGCAGCGGCAGCCGAAGATGAGACTGCCGAAGAAGCAACGATAGAAGATGCACCGGCAGTTGAAGAAGCAGCCGTAGAAGAAGCAGTAATGCTAGAAGACGCCGCTATGCTAGACGAACCTACTACGATAGAGGAAGCTGCGTTAGTGGACGAAGCAACAGTACTGGCGCTCGAGGATGTTTTCGAGGATCCAGTGGAACTTATCGAGGTGGAGGGAACTCCGACGGTACCACTCTGACTTCCCGTGGCTGACGTGAGAAATTCAGACAGACTGGTGCGAGCAGCTGAAGTTGCAGGAGCTGATGAAGTAGCCGCTACTGAAGAAGAGCCTGACTTCGTCAAGGGGTAGCTGTCGGTACAAGGGACCCAGAAGCTGACCCAGAAACTGACCCAGAAACTGACCCAGATGAGATGCTGGAAAAAGCGGTGCTCAATGGATTCGACCCCGCTAGGTTAGAACTCCTGGACTGTGTGGATGCGGCGTTGGATGCTCCATCTGCAAAACTCGAGGTTGGAGCGATGCCTGAAGAAGCGGGTTGCACTGATTGGGAAGCAGTTGCACCTTGTGACGATGAAGAAGTGGTAGCGGCAGCCGAGGATGAGCCCTGGCTGCTAGCCAAGGAGCCTGCCGCGGCGCTCGAGGTTGGAAGAGCGCCAGTGGGCACGCCATGGTCTGTGGTGTCAATGAGACTAAAAAGGCGTGAAACAGAACTGTATGAAGACGTCGTCGGCGATGCCAGACTGGACGTGATGATCGATGAGATGATCGAGGATGTGGGGGAGGGTGTGTTCAAAAGAGTGTCTGATATAGACCCGGTTGCTGAACCGCTGCTCGCTAACAGGGTAGATATAGAAGCAACGGCGGTTGAAGCCGGGATAGAGGATTGGCTCAATACCGACCCTGAGGACGACGAAGATATGACAACTACCGCGAGTGAAGATGGTGAGGGTTGGATGTGAGTAGATACTGTCTCTGATGGTAGTAGTGTCGCACTATGGCTGTCCACAGCGAATCCGGCAGAGGCGGCAAGGTTGCTCGACGTGGATGCTAAGATTGGAATGCTACTCGAGGGCAGCAAAGATGTAGGCATGGAAGTCATTTGCTGTACAGTTGACGAAGACGGCTGCTTGAAGAGTCTAGAGGTGGCCTCGTCTAATTCGTCTCGTCTCAATCTAGGAATTGTTAGTATATCCGTGTGCGTGGAGATGTTGTAAAGGGGGAGGTGACGAAACTTACCGTTCCCGGCGCCTCAGCGGGCCCGCCGCTGAGGCCTCGGACAACAAGAGAATGCTAAGAAAGAAAGCTGAAGAGCGCATCATGAAGATCTTTTTCGAATTCGGAAGGAAAGGAAGGAAAGTATAACGAAACCGGCAATGGAGAGAAAGAGCCCAACGGGAAATGTGGGTTATGACGGAGCCTGGGGAGAGCAGCTCTAGGGCTTCATATTACTGGCAATGAGGAGAAAGACGAGATGCTGGCCAAAGAGGAATCGATCTTCAATGAGTTTGTCTAAAGGATCTTGGCAATTATGGATAGCTGGAACAAGAGAGATGGTGTCGGGAGTTGAAAGGGGACAACAAAGGGAAAGGCAGTGGCCACCGGTTCACGATGCAGAATGGCCAGCCAGAACGAGTACTCGAGATCGACACTTTGGAGGGGATGGGGTGGGCATCTTGTACGGAACACAAAGCACACTTGCCGCTAGTAATCAGTCTATTCTCGAACCACAAGCATCCCGGAGCTTACCTACATACTACTTAGCCTCACAGCATCGAGGTCGAGATGCGGTCGCGCTCGAATGCAAGGTGACGGCCGCAAAGCTTGAGATGAGACCCATTGAAGAAGGCCAAGGCCATGTGGCAGCTCGACGACAGTGGTCCAATGGCGTCTCATTGGGCCAAATTACTTCGGCCGCTATCCAATGCTCTCCTCCACGGCATCTAGCCTTACCGAGACGGTATTGGGTGCGTAAAGCGGTTGGTAAGCGCTTTCTCCATTATGAGTTCGTGTTTCCAGATTGTCCATGCGAGTGTCGTGGAATGCGCGCGGTTGAAGATGTTTTGTGGACGGGATATTTCTGGGCGGCCTGTAGACGCGGCCAGCAAACGATTCTGAACCAATGGCGGGCTGTGCGTGGGCGCCTTCTGCGGCAGTAACAGGGGAGTTTGTTAGTGGAGGGGTTCACTTTCAGAGCTTAGCTTCGACAACAACCAATGGTTTCCTTGAAGATGCAACACTAACCCGGCCCGCTATGTACGAGAACTCACTCACTAATTGAGGATAGAGTCTCAAAAGTAAGTCAACAAGAGTCTTCGATCAACCGATCACTCCGCTGTTGCAAAAGAACATATAAACCACGATATCCAGCCACTTTTGAGGACGGATTTAGCATTGCGCATGTCGCATAATGGCCGAGACCCGTTGGGCAAAGCTATTCCGGGGTACTGCTAACGCTGGCGATTCTCTGCGCCAAGTCGGGACCTACGGGTTTTCAGAGGAGCCTCATCTACCTCATTGCGACTAATGGGGAAGATGTGAGCTGCTTTGATAAATTTTATATGCAGTACATCTGTATGTACGCAAGTCGGGGTATAAGTGACATGGAGAATAGGACTTTTGCAGAACCAAATATCTCAGCCTGACCGGTGGATTGGCGCACCACCAAGTCAACCCCCAACGAGAATGGCACTGTCTACCCCATCTGGGCAACCGAACAACGGGGTGAAGGGAGACGCATGTTCGAGCTGTTCTGGTTACTAGGACAGGCCGAGGACCTCTGAAAGCAATTGCCGGCCCCAAGGAGTAGCTTGGCACCGGTGCCGAGCCCCCGGGTTTCGGTGTTGGTGAGCTTATACTGCAGACATGGCCAGCAATGTGCAATGGTCAAAGCTGTAAGCAAATTGTTGGTGTTGAACCCAACCCACTGGAATTCGTCAAATCTTCCGACTTCGAGACTCCCGTCTGTAATGCGCCCACCAGTTTCAACACAAGCCACGATGGGCGGCTGTTAAAGGGGATTTCCCTCTTTATCGTAGAGCTAATAACTAAGTAACGATGGTTCCCGTTGCCAAGTCCTGGAGAATGGAGATGGCTGAATCAGACTCGGCGGCCCTAGGCTTTAGTGCCGGTGCTTAGCAGAGCCGTTGTATCCGCATCTCCAGTGACCGAGATTGGTCCGAAAACTCAGATTGATCTTGCATTTTCGAGTTTTGGGGAAACAGAAGGAAGCCAAAGATCATCCAAAAACTGCTAGATATGGGCAGCCAGCCTCGATTGGTAAACGGAATAAGTTTCTAGTTCCGCCAAAAGCTCTTCCCTAGTTCTGCAAATCGAAAAGCATCTGCTCATGGCCGAGATAAGATAACCGTATCAGCGCCCGCACCCGCTAGTCATTGATCGCTCGAACTTACATATGTAGAGGGGCGGGGAGAGAGGTTTGGAAGTGCAGGGATAGATATCAAGAGGACCAATGTCTGCAGGCCGAAACACCCAGGTTAACAGAGCGGTGTCGCATCGCCAGATCTCTAGCTTCTGTCACGCCGTTAGCTGCATGCTGGTGACAGGGTGATGTGGTGGCGTGCTGTGTGCTACATGCCGTACCATGCCTCACAAGCCTTTGCCCTGCTACTTTGCTCGTTATATTTTTTTCTTTCAGCTAGTCTACCGTCTAGTTGCCCGGAAAAACAATACCGACAGTTATCTTTATCTTCACCAAGCAGCAGATTTACATCCGGTCCTCCAATGTCGGTGATTCGTTATTGAGAGTGCTTTTCGTGTTTTTCTTCCTTTTTCGAACCCCCTACAGCATCGTCATGACGTCTGTGTCGGCCCCTCTCGGGCCAAAAACTGCTGGCGAAAAACAGCCCGATTCGCAGAGCGATACCGTCCACCAAGGCGTCATTGAAGTCGCCAACAATGCGGATCAGCTGCAGCGCCATCTCGGCAACCGCCAAATACAGCTGATCGCCGTAGGCGGCACCATTGGCACAGCGCTGTTCGTCTCCATTGGCGGCGGCTTGATGGAGGGTGGCCCGGGCAGCTTGTTCATCGCCTTCACCCTCTACTCCTGCCTCTTGGCATTGGTGAACAATTGTCTCGCCGAGATGGTCATCTATATGCCTGTATCTGGCAGCTTCATCCGTATGGCCTCAAAGTGCGTCAATTTCCCGTCTGTGGCAGAGGCACAACCACCCGAGCCGAGACCACTGAGCCCGGGGGCCCAATTTAACTTAACACGCGATAAACTGACTTGGTGATCGTATAGATGGGTTGATGACTCTTTTGGCTTCATGGCTGGCTGGAATTTCTTTCTCTATGAGGCCTGCCTCATTCCTTATGAGATATCTGCCTTAAATCTAGTGCTTACATTCTGGAGAGACGACGTTCCGCCTGCAGCAGTTTGCGCTGCTTGCATTGCGTTTTACGCGTGAGCTGCGTTACTTACTCCCTTGCATATCTTCGGCATACTAATTGACTGTCATAGCCTCTTTAACATTATCGCAGTGAAGTATTATGGTGAAGTCGAGTTCTGGCTTTCATTTGGCAAGCTTTTGCTGATCATGATGCTTTTCTGCTTCACCTTCGTTGTCATGGTGGGCGGCAACCCCCAGCACGATGCCTTCGGCTTCAGATACTGGAGGGATCCAGGGTCATTTGCCGAATACATCACGACCGGGTCTCTTGGTAGATTCCAAGGCTTCCTCGGCGCCTTCTTCTCGGCTGCTTTCACCATCGTCGGGCCCGAGTACTTGGCCATGGTCGCTGGCGAAGCGGAACGGCCAAGGACTTACCTGAAAAACGGCTTCAAGACCATGTATTGGCGTTTTGGTACCTTTTTCATCGGAGGAGCTCTCGTACGTATTCGAGGCGCCGAAACCCGTTGCTCCATTTGCAGTTTGGGCGCCGACTGCCCCTTCCGCAGTTATGCATAACATTCCGGCGAAATAGGAGATTGCTCACCTCTGGAGGGGCATCAGAGTCGCCATCTGCTAACCTTTTGATAGTGTGTCGGTATTATTCTACCGTATAATAATGAGAAGCTACAAAACGCGGGCACCGGAACTGCCGATGGTTCGCCATATGTCATTGCCATGCAGAACATGGGCATTGGGGTGTTCCCGCATATCATCAACGCCTTGATGGTAACAGCCATCTTCAGTGCTGGCAACGCTTATACGTACTGTGCGATGCGCTCTCTGTACAGCATGGCGCTCGACGGCCACGCACCCAAGGTTTTCACCAAGTGCACCAAGAACGGCATTCCGATCTGGTGCTTCGTTCTCGTCATGGCCTTCCCGTTTCTCTCCTTCCTGCAGGTGTCAAACGACACTGCACAAGTCGTGACCTGGCTGGCCAACTTGACGGAAGCATCCCAGCTCATCAGCTACATTGTCATGTGTGTGACGTATCTCTTCTTCTACCGCGCACTCAAGGTCCAAGGCATCGATCGCCGCACGCTCCCCTATGTCGGATGGTGGCAGCCTTGGTCCGGCTGGATCGGCGGTGGTTCCATGATCACCGTCGTGTGTATATACGGCTACACGGTCTTTCTCCCCGGGAAGTGGGATCTTGGAACCTTCTTCTCGTACTACACCATGGTCTTCGTCGCTTTCGTGACCTACTTTAGCTGGAAGGTTATCAAGCGAACCAAGATTGTACCACCTGCCCAAGCCGACCTTGTCTGGGACAAGTCAATCATTGATGCGTACGAGGAATCTCTTACGGAGCCTCCGACCCGGTTTAGGGACGAGATCATGCGAATGGCCGGGATGAAGAAACGGAGGTATCAAGAAACGGTCATAGAGAGCTGACCGTAATCTGGATGCCCCGAGTTCCTAACTCAAATTAGCAATAATACATATTTTTTTATTACTTACACTGGCGGCACATAGCCAAGGTAGATCGCCTTTATGTGCGAGTTCCCTGTTCACGCCGCTCCGATTCACCCCGAACGGTACTCGGAAGTCGGGGTCTTGGCTAATTACTGTTCACCTACACCACTCCCCCTTCGATCTTGTGGATTATCACCTGCCAATGAGTACATAACGTGACACTCATGTGCTCATACGTATCATACTTTCTGGTTTTAGATCAACGAAAGGGGCTACGAACATCACATGTCAAATAGTAATATAGAATAAAACAGGGGTTTCTTACGTATCAATATGTAGTTTGAGAGTATAAAGGGTACTGTTTATATCTATATTGCTATAGTCAATGTGCTACCGCCCCTTTAGGTCTACAACAGTTCACCGCTAATAATATCGAATGCAACAAACAGTTGCATTTCAGACTATCCTCGCTCTTCTCTTCAACTCTTCCCGGAAGTAGGAATGCGCCATTTCATAATACTCGGCCAGATTCGCTACACATGAGCAGAGGAGCCGTAGTGATGTTACTTGTCGCTTTGTTTTTCTAATGTGGTATACCATATCCTGATGTATTGTCCGCTGTTTAATTACAAGTAGACAGACAGTAAGTACAATGGTCCTAAACTGAAAACCAAAAGCATAACGATTCCTATTCTCCTATCGGGCTTGCGGAGACGAACCCCCTAGACATAAAAGTTTCCTTGACATCCTCCTCTGGGTGTTCTCCTAAGAAACTATATGAATGAACTGTTCTTGCTCTTCCAACTCCAACCGTTCCCCAAGATACTGCCAAGTTGCTTCAGCAACTTCCTCTTTACGATGGACGCGTATATGAGCGACATCCTCCAGCTGACTTTCCGCATCGAATCGGACAGACGTGCCAAATCCCCAACACTGCACTTAACCGAGTCGAAGCCGAGCCCCTTATACACAATAGCGTGATCGATCACCTTCTGTGCCCTCTCCAGTTCCTCAATGACCGGACCCAGCTGCTGGTCAGCCTCCCCAGCTCCGCCGTCGAATCTCAGGGCCAGCGCGGAACCGGGAATCGGAGGCACGGCGTAACATTCGACTGTCCACGCCATGGTCCCGTATGCCCAAAAGACGAAGATTCGTCGGATCCACTGCGCCGTCTTCCACAAGAGGCTCTTCACGGCCCATTCGAAAGTTCGGTAGAGTAGCCAGTCCACACGCCAACCAGCAGCCCAGAAAAGATGTGCCACGGCCCGCTCGATAGCATCCGACAGCGTTAGGTTTTGGTCCTCTAACACAGATGAAGAGTATCGAGAGGCACCACGTCGAGGAGGGCGATGTCGGTTGTACAGGTCCTTTACCTCGAGGCCCTTGAGGGCAATTATTTCGCGCATCGACCGCGAGCGCGGAAATGTGCGGAAGTTGGCCAGCTGCTTCCAGAATAGGTACGTCCAGGGAGCGTCGAAAAAGGGCGGCCTTTCCTCCAGGCCGAGGGAGGGCTCGTCGATGGAAGTAGCCGGCTCAATCTTCAGGGACTGGTCTTGGTCATAGTCGCAACGCTCGGCTCGAATGCGCTGGCGCAGCCATCGGAGGCGGGTGAACGGGCGGCGGCGCCAAGATGGGATCAATGGCGGCGGTTCACTCTGCTGGAGCGGATGCTGTTTCGGCGGCTGCTTCTTGCTTGGGAGGGTTTCGCGACGGAAAGGTGACCAAAAGGGCATCTCACCTGTGGTTGGCCACGAGGGTGACCTGCAGAACTGTGATGGTAAAAGTGACAAAATCGTTCGACAATGGACTTTTATCTTTCGGTCTCGTCTTCAATCCGGTGGGCCTAGTTGCTCACTCAACCGTTTCCACTGGCCCTTCCTTGAGGATGAGCAGATTGCTAAAATCACGCACCACAATGCACGCCTGGAGAATTGGTTGAGCACATCAGTGGTGAGTGGCGCCTTCTCATGTCAGACCTCAGTCGAATGTCCCTCATTGCTGCAAATTCTCTGAGGAGTAGTTAGCCGTGTATATGGGTAATCGTGGGCAAATAGCACCAAACTCGTGGTTTCTGTCATGTTGGTTGTTGTGAAGCTTTTGTCGATCGTTCTTGAGAGTTTCCATGGCCTTGGATATAGTGCCTTCTTTCTGAAGATATATTTCTTTGTCCAGGAGTGTTGAGCTCGGCATTGGTATACAAGTAACTCGTTCCTACCGTCTGGCAAGGCATTGATACGAAGTTGAAACGGGGTGATCAGGTAGCGAATACCATCATTATCCGGTACTTCATCGCTAGCTACACTGAGAGAAATACAACACCACCAAAGAGCCTTCTACAATTTTCCGTGTTATCACCAAAAGTAACTTGACTTATAAAGATGCAGTAGGAAGTGAGTGTTTTGAGATTGTAAGCACGCAGACACTTTCACCAATAAGCTCACTGTATCGCAACTTCCATACTTTGAATGGGTTAAAACTACAAACTCCGTCCACGCCTTCTTACAAGTGAGTCATTATCACGTGAGCAAAAATTGAGTCAGCCAAAACAAGCTGAATCTCGGCCACGATGATATTATACCCCTCCGCACCCAACCCAACCAAATAAGTTAAGCTAGATTTACAGGTGCTCTAAAAAAAGGATGTCAGGGGTAACTGATATATCGGTTCTCGAGCGCATATGCCCTCATTTGGAGAAGTCCCACGGGGACCAGCGGCCGGTGGTCTTGATGACCTGCGGGATCGCCGGTATGCTTTCTGCCCTCCAAGACAACCGCTATCTGAGCTTTGTGGCTAAGCATACAAAGGTTCGGGGAAAACTACGCTGGCCAAGGCTGTCCTCTCGGAGCTGCCCCAGTTCACCCGTCTCTCCAGCGACGAAATCATCCACGAGAAGCATGGCCTCTATGGGGTGGACTACCCAGCCGATGATGCACTGTACCAGCAGTACCAGGAAGAAAACGACACCATCATCCTGCAAAAATTTCACAGCCTGCTCGAGGAAGGCCGAGATGTCGTCCTGGATCGGTCTTTCTACGCAAGGGAAGACAGGGACGAGTTCAGGCGGATCGTCAACGAGCGCGGAGGCCGCTGGATCCTCGTTTTCTTCAAGGCTGTGGACAAGGAGAAACTGTGGGCGAGGATCCGGCACCGGAGTGCGCAGCCCAAGGAGGCAAATTCTCCACTTGACATCTCTCGCGACACGTTCGAGATGTATTGGAACGGGTTCGAAGACCCGCATGGCGAAGGGGAGATCGTTGTGGAGGTTTGATTGGATAGAATAAGTGTTGGTTGTGGTAGTTAGTTCATTCCTTGTTTGAATCTAGAGGGGAAACAATCGTCGTTGATTAAAACGGAAAAATGCTATGGTCTTAAGTCATTTCCTTTTATCCTAGCTCATGATCGTCACGTCATCCTCACAATTTCACATGCACGTGTACGCGAGGTATCTCAACGACGTATTTGCGCCCCAGATCCCCTGCGCTTTCCTTTACTCGAGTCGGCAAAAATCCATGAGCTGGCGCTGATACCTCCGAGGCTTCGAGTCTTGCGGTGGTGGTTTCCATGCTTCTCGTCTTTGTGTCGATGGTGCTTGGAGTCGTGGTCTTCCAACAACTCTGGAGGGACGCTATGCCGGTGACGGTGATGGTGCGTGGAGCTCTTTGGACTGCTCTCAGCCCAAGCAAATGACGAAGAGGGCCTGTCGGAATGGTACTTTCGGAGGGGAGGGCGAGTTTGAGTATTGCCCGAGCCTCTGTTAAGCTCGTACTCGTGGGCGCATTGGTAGTATAGGGGGGCCGCGTCATGAGTCACGCCTGCCGATTCCGAGCTGCTCGTTTCGCTCTGGGCCCTAAGAGCGTGCCTTCTAACCCTTCGCCTCCTTGGCTTCTCATCGTCTGCTGTGCCCTCTTGGACGTCTATGTCTCCTTTTTGTTGAAACACGCTCACAATTCGTGTTGGACTCGGAGAAAGTGCACTGATGCTTCTTCTGTCTTTGTCGAGGAGCAAAGCCGTATCAGCCACGTTTTGAGTGACCAAGTATCTCTCGGTTTCGCGCAGGGCCGGCTTGGAACGTCTCTCGCATGAGACAGGTCGGGGACTGTACCTTGCTCCCTCCTGGTAGATCAATGGGTCTTCACTTTCGAGGTAATCAAACGCATTGAAAGGTGGCAGGTGCTGGCCCGTTGATTCGGGGCTCGTCTGTTTCGACTTCCAGACTGCACCTCCATCTTCGTCGTCAGATACCTCGCCCAGGGCGTCGTCCTCGTCAGATGAATATTCTGTGTCGTCGCCAGAGCTGAACTCCGCATCTCCCCGACACTTCGCGATACAGCTCAGCCCGGCATCTCTGCGGTACCCGTCGCTACTGCACGCCGTCTCGGAGCCGAGGGTCTCGCTGCTGGAGGAGCCCCTCAGCGCCGCCCGCTCCGTCAGCACCTTGAAGAGATAGCGCTCGAAGCGCACGTCGACAGCCTCGCCGCAGGCGGGGCACCTGCTGTTGGGACTCCCGATGTCGGGCACGGTGCAGGCCCAGCAGCAGACGTGGCCGCACGAGAAATGGCACGGCATATCGCGGACGAATTCGTCGGGCCCATCCGTTCCAGGCGTTTCCTTCTCCCGTAGGCAACGGTCGCACATGTACGACTCGCGTGCCGCCGTGGCGCGATGGTAGCTCACATCCAGGCTCGAGGAGCTCGCAAAGGCACTGCCGGACTTCATGATGCTGGAGCAGCGCGCTCAAAGCAAGAGCTGGCGTGTCTGTGTGTTCAGAAGATCATGAGAGATTGGATATGGACAGAAATGTGCTGTTGTGTTCCCTTCTTACTCCGGGGTCGGAAACATCTTTTGTGTGTTTGATATACTTGGAATGATAAAAGGGCGTGATATGGGCAGTGGACAAAGGAGAGTGCCACTAGGCTGTTGGTTCTAGATAACAAACATGACAAGAACGTAACTTTTTCATTCTTCATTCCAATGAGATTCTTTGTTGTTGCACAAAGCAAACTTTCCTCACCCGTCATTCAGGGTTTCAATTCGTGGGAGGTTTGGGGGACTCCGGCGATAAAGGTTCGTATTGACAGCCCCGCCTCCCACAGAAGTCTGTAGGAGACTGTAGATGAGCTGCTTTACTATGAAATGGACGGAAATAAGAATTCAGGAATTAAAGTGTCATCCCGTTCCACAACCTTGTGCACCAAAACCCGGGCGCTGATCAGCCCCTGTCGTCGCGTTTTCTCAGCCTGCATGTGAGCCCCCCATCTACGCGGTGGAACCAGCGCGATACCGGCCACCACTTTCTCCTCCATGCCGACGAGCTCGATCCCGTACCGTGCGATAAGTGTTGCAACCACCTTACACAGCTCCATTTGGCTCAGGTGCCGACCAATACAGATTCTTGACCCGGCCCCAAAGGTCAAGTCCGACGCATTCCACAGTCGCATGCGCTCTTGATACCTCTCGTCTGTCTCACCTTCTTTCTGGAGCCAGCGGTCAGGGATGAACTCGTCGGCGTCAGCGCCGAAGACCTCCTTGTTCCGGCCGATGACGTAGGGGTTCATGCCGACAGTGGTCCCGCCGGGCACGACGCTCCCGTCTGGCAGGGCCAGACCGCATTCCGGCATGATGCGCTCCAGGGTCATGGATGCGGCGGGGTGGATGCGCATGGCCTCGCGGGCTACTGCGTCCAGGTAGGGGATTGATCTGGCGGCCGAGTAGGAAGCCGCCTTGGTCGGGTCAAACCCTGCAGCTAGGACGTCCTCGTTGAGCCGCTTCCACACATTTGGAGAGCGCATGCAGTAGTAGAAGAGAACTTTCATGGTGATCGCCGTGGTGTCAGCACCGGCGATCACGTTGAGCAGGAGGTAGCCTATGATCGTCGCATTATCCACGACATCCGGATGCGAAGTTTGGGAGTCGATGAAGTACTGCAGGAAGTCGGGGTTTTGGGGATTGAAGTTTTTATCATCCCCTCGAAGGCGCGGGAACAGCGATTCGGCGGTAATGCACGTCGCATTCGCCAAATTAGGAGGCCCAATATGTACGATGGGATTCTTGTCCAGCCAGTGGTCGAGCCATGGAACCTGCCCTACGATCCCCAAGTAGTCCATCGCTCGGTCTCCGATATGCTGTGAACCGTCAAAGTCACAGCCTTTTTCCATGTAACCAAGCCGTTTGCTAAAGGTCATGGCGCTGATGAAGTCCCATGCATCTTTAGAGGGACGACGGTGAAAGGTGTCAGCTGGCTGTATTGACCGCATAGAGTCTGGTCCTTGAGATGACCGCAACTTGCAGTGTTTTAGCCACTCATCAAGACGGCACGGATGACCCGTCTCTATGAAACGCTTTTCCAGATGCCCACAAAAATCATCAATTACCTCGTCCATCAGCGGCTCCGTGGCCAAGATGCTTGAGATCGAATAGTGCCGCACAATGGGCTTCTTGAGGGTGGCATGCTTGCCTGTATCGGTCTCGCTGAAGAGATTGTACACAACATTGCCCCCTACGACGGTGCTGTTGATTTTGTAGAAATCCGTCTGTAACTATAAGTATCACTCATATCAGGTCTTCAGGGGTAACCGGAAAACAGCGCCCACTCACTTTTCGCCACAGTCCGTTGGTGTTATAGACGGTCCTGATCAGGGAAGGAATGTTCAAGTCCAGCAGATTTGGGCCGGTGCGAACAACTGGCCCGTACTTCTCATGCAGTTCCTTCATAGTGGGTGAGACCTTTCCAGACATTGCAAGGTAAACCCTCCAACCGTTTGTCCAGCCTGTAACCCTCGTAGTTATCAGTACTCGTTTGTGACCGAGAATATGCCTGTTGCGAAGCAACCGTCCCATCTTGGCCACTATGGTTTGGGATGTGTTAGTATACAAATATCCATACCTGCTAAGAAAGGCCCAGGATATTGTCGCAAATGAGATTGTTGATAGGCGGCAAAATACCATATAAGCAAAATGAGTGTTGGCACGAAGACGATAGCCAGCTCGCTCGATTTCCCGTATCGCTCAAAGATAGCCGGAAACTGGCTGTAGGACACGTTCCACGGCATAGTAGAGTACTTATCGTGAGCCATTGGAGATGGTAATAATGTTGAAATGTGTGTGTCTATAGGACAGCTTCGAACCGACTCGAGAAAACAAACACAATGTGGGAACAACCAAAACGGTACCCAAACTTGGTGTCGAGTCTTCTCTTAAGTATGTGATTCGGAAAAGACCTCGCAGCGTTCAAAAAGAACCAATAAATCGCAGACTCCTCTTCAGTAGTGGAAAGTATGCATCGACGTAACCCAACATATATAGCAATGCCTGTATGCCCCCAACAACGATGCAGCCTGCTCAAATAACCCAATAGCGACTGCAGACGCCACATCAAGTCTGCGTCACAATATTGAAAGGATGTGTTGGGGGCTACGGCAGTTATGGGCTTGCATCATTCAGTTGGCTTGGATGAGGTCGTCTTCGGCAACTTCGACGAACTCACCAGGGGAGGTCAAGGTGGGAGCAAAGTACCTCTTGGACTCCAAAGGCCCGTAGTTGACCTGGCGGACGAGTTGGATAGCGAAGGGTGGACCCCCGTTGGCGAAAGCCCCCTTGCTATCGGCATCACTAGCTGGAGATGCAGCTCGGGGATAGGATGCCCATGCCATGAAGGTGTCGAACTTCCCTGATGCGTTAGATACTGGGGACGATAGGGCTTGATGGAGTCACAGCAGAAGATGGAAGACATGATTGGTAAGGGCTTAGAGTAACAGTTTGATAGAGTCAAGACGAGGACACACGCATGGGACAAAAAGGGAAGATCAGAGTAGGAAAGTAAGTGGTTCGAAGGGGGCAAGAACCTCTTATTATATCTCTTACAGAACGACCTTCTCTATCTCCAAGAGCAAGTCTTTCCCTTGACTTACACGGAGAACACCATGCTCTTTGCTTGGTCTGTTGCAGTTACTTTAAGCTAGTATACGCCTTGCAGATTTTGAGGCCTACCCTGTGCCAGTGGCTGCTTACCGAAACCATATCGTGAGTCTAAACCATCTCAACTTCTTGGCGTGCCGAATTCCGCAAGAGACCATAAGGAATGAGCTCCTCTCTCTGCTACCCATTTTGCAACCTCCCCCTTTCCTTCTCTCACGGTCGGCCCTGGTGGTGTCACCGCATCCGCTCTCTCATACCCACCATCTGACAGTCTCTCTCTTTCGTTAATTCCACAGTAGGCGGTCGTTTCTTTATTCCATTGGCCTCAGATCTGTCCTTCCTTTTGCCAGTAGGCTGCGAACTCTGCGTCCCAGCTTGAGAGGCTCCTTTTATTACTAGTCAAGAACCAGAAGGGCCCGTCGGACCGAACGATCAGCATCTTCTTCTTAATCAGGAACACCGGTCTTTTCAGTTCGTCAACCCCTCCTGGGTACAGTCCGGGAATGGAGGTCCTCTTTCAGAATGGGACTGGAGTGATTCGACTTTTGCAGACGAGCCTGCTGGACAGGACGATCAGGTCGATGGAGTAACAACGCCGCCAGCGAACGACGACACTAGCGATCCGCAACATATATCACCACAAAACAGCAATGATCCTGAGGACCTATCAGAACCAACCGCTTCAAGCTATCAGTTCCAGTGCCCAGAGTGTTCAATGCATTTCGAAAAGAAGAAGCAGCTGACGTACGCCGCCGCCCCAGAGTATCCCTCCCTGCCGAGGAAGTTTCTAATACCAGACCATCTTAGAATACACCACAGAAGGCACACCCGCCCGTTCCGCTGTCAAGTTGCAGAATGCAGCAAGATGTTTGCCCTGAAGAAGGATCTCAAGCGCCATGTCGAGGAGACACACGGGCCAATGCGTTGGCATTGCACATTCCCAGGGTGTATGAACAAATTGGCCGTGGACGGTACCGCGCGTAAAGCCAACTTGGACAGACACTTGAGAACACAGCACGCTGTAGCTGCGCCTGGACGTGCACGCAATAGGTAGCCATATATCATAGGTCAAAATTGACACGATCATTTGCAAGAGGTTCTCCTCTTATGCTTTCTGGTGCGTGAACTTCGGTCCCCTGAATACTTCGTTCAATGTATAAGAGTGAGGGTTACTTGAATGTGACCAGAGTCTATCGCTCTTATAAAAGTTGTGTAAACTAAGCTGGATGGCCAGCTCATCATATTCATTGGGTATCATACTCATTACACACTCTAACTGTTTGTCATCCTCTGCACATATCTTGACCCCTCAAGTCGTCCGAGTGAAGATCATCTGCGCCTGCGGAAACGACTTCCAAAGGCAGGCCCACCCTTTGCTCCGTTGTTTCGCAGCTTTAGTCGCTTGAAGTTGGCGTGCGCCAGCTCGTTTACTTTCCTCGCGGCCTTCTTAATGGCACCTTCCTTCTTCGCTACGACCTTCCCATCGGCCTTGTCTGCGGTCTTCTTGGCCTTCGTGACCTTCTTAGCCTTCTTGGCCGGCCTTTCGCCGTTCTCCTTGTCGCTGCCGGGCTCGTCGTACTCAGAGCCTGATGCGTAATCTAGTGGATCATCACTGGGAGCTGGCTCCGTCGTGTCGAATTGTGTCTCGGGCACCACCCGGTTATCGTCATCGGCATCCCGGAGAGCACCATCTGAGGTCTGACCCGGTCGCTTTGATCGCGTTGGCCGCATGCTCACCTTTCTTGTGGTTCGCTTCTGGCCCTTTTTCTTGTAGATCGGCAGAGGCTGCCCATCTTTGCCTACTTGATTTTCATGATCACTGTCGTATAGACCCTCATCGTCGAAACCACCAAGCAAGTGTCCAGCCTGGCTGTCAGGTACCAGAATGCCGTCCTTTGCTTTGGCCGGTTTCGCCGGTTTGGTTGGGGCACCTTCATTCTCCATGTCATGCAGCGCTTCGAGTTCCTCGTCCAACTTCTCCTCTTCCATCTTGCGCAGGTCAGCCACTACGCTGCTCAGACCCCGCCCTAAAGGCTTCCGAGGTAGCCGGATAGGCTCTGGAGACTTGTACTCGGTATTCTCGTCCATGGCAGGCAGCGGTGCCCGTCGAAGGAAGGAAGGCGTGGAGAACAGGAGCTTATTGACAGTGCTGGGAGTACTGGCACCTTGTTGGTTGCCATCGCGGTCCTTCAGCGGAGTTATGAAGATGGCCCGTCTACTCGTAGATATGGGCGTGTTGCTAGTTTTGGTGTCTCGAGGGGGCTCCGTTTCACCGTGCTTCCTCTTACTAGGAGTAGCCTGGGTTTTCAGATCCGGTATAGTCGCATCACCGTGTCGCGATTTGGACGGCGTCTGGTCATCTTTTTCTTCGAGCAAGTCGAACAGTCCCAGTACGCGGCCGTCACGATGAGGGGTGGGACCGATGGATGTCGGGGCGGCGGGGCTGAACAGCCTACGGATCGAAGGAGACTCAACTTCGTCGAAAATGTCTTTATGCCGCGAGACGGACGGAGTTGTTTGCGACTTGCGCTGCTTGGAAGGAGTGATGTTGAGATCATCTTGCGACTTGCGCTTCTTCGACTTGGCGTCGTCTTTCGGCGGAGGGATTTTCCCGTCTAAGATGTCGCGAACCTGCTGGTATTTCCGATACTTGGAAGCTATGGGGATGCGGGGTGAGCAAGTGAAGGTTAAGAAGGATCTGAGCTGTACTCACCTATGTCGGGGGTTTTTTTGATGGCATTGCGGTCCGGTTTCTTGCCGCCATTGCTCTTGGCCCAATCTCCTTCGAACTGCTTCAGCTGGGCACGAAGGTCCTGAGCCTTGGCCTCGTAATTCTTTCGAGTTGCTTCTTGCATGACCCGTTCAAAGAGTACGGTAGGGGTTGGGATTCGGGTATTCTTCGAGTAGTCGGATCTTGAAGTACAAGCAGTGCGGGAAGATAGTAGTAGAAAATCTACAAGAGGTTGTGTATAGAATGTAGGATCTACGACGGGAGTATGCAGCTACAGATACGCGATGGCGCGGTGCTCAATTGAAGCAGGACGCGCTGTGGGCAAATGCTATGCAATCACCTACGCGTTCTCGCGCATTGGCACAGCCCACTCAAGTTTAGCGGGACTGCGCTGACTTTACAGGGGGTGGGTTTTGACAGCAGAGCGGGTAACAAGGCGGGGCAGCTCTGGCGTTACGCGATCAGATTGTGGGGAGCAGGAAGCGCGCGAGGCCCTTTCCAAATACTTGGTCCTCAAAGAAAAGAAACATGATTATTTATAATTACCGTACCTACTACAATAGTATTATACAAGAACTCGATGCAATTGTATTCCAATCGAGACGCATATATGCTTTTTAACCCAATAGAACTCGCACTATATCCATCTCAGTAGTGCTTCAAGAATATGCAGGTGCCTTGAACTAAACCCAAACCAGCACAGGACCTGCTTAAGCTGACATGGCCTGTCCCGCAACTCAGTCCACAACCATCGCCACACTTCACCGTAAAAGACCAAACCAGCTTGTCATCTGAACAACCCGTCCCTCACATCTTCATCTCTAGAAACCATCAGAAATCACTTCTTTTCCCCCGGTCATTGACCACGTACCCAGTCCGACCTCAATTCACTATCACTCGTTTGCCCGAATACATACATGGACTTAGCGGATGACGGAAATATCGACATTAAATCCCAGGTCCTTCAACACACCCTAGCCCAGGTCGCAACCAGACAGGAAGGAGATATCGACTCTTCTAATGGGAAATGCTGTGTCATCTGCCTTGATACCATCTCAGAGCCTTGTGGGGCACAACCTTGCAAGCACAGTGACTTTGACTACCTATGTCTCTTGAGCTGGATACAAGAGCAACCAAGATGTCCGCTGTGCAAGGCTGACATCCGAGAAGTCCGCTATGACTTTGATGACTTGGCCCGTCCAACATCATGGAAAACATATAAAGTCCCAGAGCCTCCCAAGGTGGAAAGGGTCGTCGCTTCGGTCCCGCGACGACCACGGCCACCAAGACGCAATGTGCCTTACTACACGGCTCCCCGGAGACAACAATCTGTGGACCTCGTACCACCCGGCGCCGAAGATGAGGCCGTCTTGCTTCGCCGTGAAGTCTACCAGGACCAACTATATTCGCTCCATGTAGGATCGAATCGTGTATCGCAATACCGCGATCTGACGCCGCAGCTCTTTGAGCAGGATCCCACGCTGGTGTCGCGCGCCCGCATGTGGTTGCGAAGGGAACTGAAGGTGTTTGAGTTTCTACACATGCCACCATCAAATCCTCAAGGGGCCGACGACACTACCACCAGACGGCGTGCCAACAATGCCGAGTTCTTGCTCGAGTACATCGTCGCCATACTGAAGACCGTGGACATTCAAGGCAGTCAGGGACAGGCCCAAGATATGCTGCAAGAGTTTTTAGGGCGGGATCATGCCCGACTGCTTCTTCACGAGCTCAAGAGCTTTCTCAGGAGCCCCTTTACATCTCTCGGGGCCTGGGATAGCCATGTGCAGTATGATCAATCCAAGAAGCGCCGGAGGATGACCAGCGATGACCTTGGTGAATCTAGTGGTCAAAGATCGCGTTCACAGTCAGAGGAACGTACATCGCATTCTCCGACCCGCCTGAGAGGCGATTTCTACCGACCCAATTATTCATGATAGTGAAGAAGTATAAAATAATACAACACCTAGCGACATGTGCAGAATAACTAAGTACTGAAGAATCTATGCGGGCTGGTTGGCGTCGAGTGCAATTACTCTGATGGTCCCGAATTGTCTCAAGAAGGGGGAAATGGTTGAAGCATAAGAAAGATGGTAATTCTTGTCTTTCCTGAACCTCTCAGCACAGTTCTGGCGGGGATATTGCCCCCAACGCTGGGGGGCTACGTCTGACCAACAACACAATCACCATGGCCCAAACCTAGTAATTTGTAGGTTTTGATGGCATTGTGGCGGTATTTTCAGTGGTATTTGTCTGAAGTTCTTTGTGGCACTGCCCGGAGCAGCGCCTGCCGCGGCGTGCTGGACCTATGTGAGCCTATCGCAGGAAGCTGGACATTCCCAGGGCTTCATTTAAGCTTCGAGCCTCAACAGAGCCGGCTTATTCCTTCAATGTTGTGACGCGACCGACCACTTTACCCTCCTGCTCTCTCTCGGTAACTCCGACAACGGGGATTGGCTAGGAAAGCTACGGGGAGTGCCGGCTTTTAGCGGCACAGTGGCACTTATCAGGAGGCCACTCTAGTAGGTATCTGTCCGGGGTCCCCACAGCACACTTGCGCAGATAGCCTAGGGTAGGTTACCCCCCTAGTCAATCCCAGCAAACGTTACATGAGATGGCTACACGAGCAGAACAGCTGCGGGGTGAAAGGACAGTCGGATATGGACAGAAGCTTGCTGACTGGATGACCCGATGCCGGGGGTCCTGGAAACGAAGGGCCCGCGCCATCGGATTCAACTCCGTCCTCCGATAAGAGAGATGGGCATGATGCTGGGATGTTCTGATAGCGATTTTCCTCGAACGCTCAGGTATCGCGACGGAAGCGGAATGCGTGCTCGACTCTTAGAAGGGTTTTTACAGAAAACTAAGTAGCTTTCATTTGGGTTTTGGCCATCGTCAAGAACAGTTCGATATTCAGACGCCTACGATACATTGATTGCGGCTGCTCAAGGATGGGTTTCGGTTCTTTGGCGTTGTTTCAACGTCATGAGCGGACTTCCGAGGAGAGGAGTCTCGTGCGGAGGCTCGACATCTTTCTCATGACGTTCGGATGCATCTCTCAGAGTAAGCCTCACGAGTTTCAGTGCTAAGGAGCCATTGACTAACGCAAACCCGTCGCCTGCTTTAGTTATCAAGTGTAAGTGATCCCTATTGCAGGGGAGCATCTCATTCTACGTACGTGCGGCTTATGCGACAAAGACCTCGACCAGCAGAACTTCAGAAATGCCTATGTTTCAGGTAAGTCAGACTGTCATCACCAACACTCCTTTCGCATCCTAATAAGTATACAGGAATGAAAGAAGACCTCGGCCTCTATGGCAATGAGCTGAACTAGTAGGTCTACGAGCCGGGCTCCAGAGCACTGGGAATTGCTAACGCCGAGGACTATGAAGCTTCGAGATGTTATTCAATGTTGGCTACGCAATCATGCTGATCCCGTCGCAAATCATCTTGACCTATGTTCGGCCAAGCTACTGGCTGCCGGGACTCGAGGTTGTTTGGGGAGTCCTCACTGGACTCATCGCCATGACTCATAAGCCCCAGCAGATTTATGCCCTGCGCTTCTTCCTCGGCCTGTGCGAGAGTAGCGCTTGGCCTGGTATGATGACACTTCTGAGTGAGTGAAAGCCCTCTCGCCCCCGAGCAAGCCAGTCACCATACGCTCCGAAATCTAACTTGTACGCATAGTGCACTGGTACACCCCCTCTGAACTGGCGAAGCGGATGGGTTTCTACCATTCCTGCCAAGCAGCAGGTTCACTCATGTCAGGGGCACTTCAGGTAGCCATCACTAATACCCTACACGGTGCTAGCGGTTTGCCCGGGTGGAGGTGGCTGTTCATCATTAACGCAATTATGACCGTCGTCGTCGGTGGACTCGGCCTCTTCATGCTTCCTGACCTGCCCAATAACCCGAATCCTAGAGCTTTCTGGTTCACCGAGCGCGATGCCCGACTAGCGATGGAGCGATTGGACCGCCATGGTCGTGCCGAACCGAAGAAGATGACTTGGGCTAGTGCTAAGTATGAAACCAGCCATCAATTCACCCATACTGTGTGTCGTGTGAAAGCTGCTAATCCTTCGACAGGCGAACCTTCTCGAATTGGGTAGTCTACTTCGTGCCTGTGCTCTACATTGCTACGGTGTTGGCATCATGGGGCTATGCTTACTTCAACCTGTTCTTGAAGAGTCTGACGAACCCAGATGGATCGCCAGTATGGACCGTGACCCAGGTCAATGCCATTCCAATGGGCGGTAGTGCCATCAACATCATCTTTGGTCAGTCACCCCCTAGTAATTGAACGCCAGACTTTCTTGCTGACTTTCTACACCCGTAGTGTGGATCTGGGCCATTCTTTCCGATTTACTCAGGACACGCTGGACACTGATTGTCGCTCAATGTAAGAAGCTCATGCCAGATCCATGTTTGATAAGCACGGCTTACCTGATGCGTTTCTAGCCTTGATTGGTCTCGTTCCATGCATTGTGATGAGTGTCTGGACATCACATCCTGACTCGACCCCGGTCGCCGCTGCGTACGCCAGCTACTTTATCTCCTTCCTCTGTCTAGGCACCGCACCATTGATCTTTGCCTGGCTGTCTGATCTGTAAGCCCTTCTCTACCCGCCCCCTTCTTAAGTACCCTAGCTAACGAGCCTTTAAGTTTACCCCAAGACCCCGAGTCCCGGACCCTCATCGTGGGAGTTGCCATCGCTTTTTACTATGCCATATCAGCATGGTCTCAAGTTCTGGTTTGGCCAGCTGTACAGGCTCCATACTGTAAGTAGTAACATCACATCATGTGAAGTGTTTCTCGAGCTTACGTTCTTGCAGATAAATATGGCTGGCAGTCATCCATTGCGCTTTGGATACTCGTCATCATTATGACCTGCATTCTTCGCTACATTGACGTCAAGTATCTCCGGTACGTTAGCTCAAAGTGATGGCATAGGAGAGCTTCAAACTAACAATTTCATGAAGCCCGAAGCGTGAGGCATTCCACGCCACGCTCATCGAAAGCACGAAGGCGGACGACGTGGAGCCAACTGGTGTCGAGAGTAGTCAGGCGGCTAAGAGTAGGGACATCAAGGCCGGGCACACAAGCATTCTTCGCGAATGATGAACCCATCACTGAGTGGTCGTGGTATGGTGAGCAGCTCCTTTATAGCAGTGGGATTGCATGGAGGACTCCCATCATCAGGGCAGAGTTTGTCAAAGACATCCCAAATCAAGATCCAGACACTTGGTTGCATTGAAACCCATGAATCGTAATTACCCTAGCTTACTAATAATACATTGTTTACGCGTAAAACTGCCCTTTCTCAAGGGGGACCACCGGTCCCAAAGAGAAAGTCGCATGATGCACTGGTACAGTGTCATCCACGGTTCCCCAGGCTAACCCTTGCTCGGACAGCTTCTCCTCAAACCTCCTCACCCGATAATACGCATACGAGCCCTCGGTCTCGTCGGGGGTTGACACAACACCCAGCTCATCCCGGCTAGGATGCCCGTGAGCCAGTCCCACCCCGGGTGCACTACCAGCGTACAATCCCACCGCCTCGACCCAGCTACCAACACGACTCCGCCGATTGGGCGCCGTTGTCTCGGGCGCCAGTCTTTCTCCCCCTTCCCTCTTTTCTGCGTCACTCAAACCTCCATTTCCAGTGGCCACGACCTGCGGGAAGAAGAAGGAGGAAGTAGGGCACGTCGCCGCGGCCAGACTGGCGCTGCAAGTAGCGAACAGCGGCATCCGCTCCGCACCCATGTACCGCCTGAACCAGCCCACGGCCAGCACGACGCCCACCAGCAGCGCGAGCAAGCCTGCCGTCGCGAGTATCGGCACCGTAGAATAGCCCACAGCCACCATCACCGCCCTGGGCGACGGCGACGGCGACGGCGACGACGACAGCGAGTCCCCGGCGACGCCGTACGCCGCGACGCGCAGCAGGAAGAGGCTCTCACCAATGAGCCAGTGCAGCGCGGCGCACCCCATCAGCAGCGGTAGCGACACGTGGAGCGGCAGCTGCAGGTGCAGCGTGGAGCGCTGCGCCGTGTCGGGCTGCGGCGAGCTGACACGCAGGCCCCCGCGCCGCACCGCGAACCGGCTCACCTCGGCATGCGCCAGCATCGCCGTGAGCACGGCGTTGCACGTCAGGTAGACGTAGACGGCCACGAGCTGGGGCGTATTGGCGACTAGCGCGGTCGCCGCGGCGCCCCAGCTGTTGTTTGCTGCTGCTGCTGCTGCTGCTGCTGCTGCTGCTGCTGCTGCTGAGCTGCGCGGGGACTCCCGCAATGGTTTGGGCGGAGGGTTGCCCGAAGCTGCCCGGCGACATGTTCTTCTGCAGTTGAAAGCCGAAGAAGAGGCCTATGATGGCGAAGACGATGGTTATCGCGGGCAGGAGCCGCACGACGAACCCGAGAACACCTATGTACCAGCGGGGCGCCGATTTCCTACCCTGGTCCTCCATCGCCGCCGTCTGCCCTTCATCGGGCCGCTGGCCAAAACAGCCGAGCTGGGACAGGCGAGAGCCGGCGGCGCCACCCCCGGGCTCCAGCGTGAAGCCCGCCCTCTCGTGGAATCCCAAGACCGTGGTCTGACGCCGCGACCGTCCGGCCCACGGCAGCGGCATGGGCTGGCTCGAGTTCCAGAACCCGACGGTCGTGTCCTCCTCATCCCCATCCCCGTCCTCCTCTCGGATCTGCCCGTCACTCCCGTCCACCTGTGCTCCCTGCGTCGGGGCGGCGGACCCTCGTCGTTGTCTTTGACGGCGGTGGTTGCGCTGCCGCTTCGCCTTCATGGCCATGCGCGCCGAGGCGAGACAGCGGCCGGCGAATCGCAGGTCGGGGACCCGCAGGTAGCTCGCGATGAGGTCGCCGTTGGTCACGATGCGCTCGTCGCCCTCGTGCTTGGCGTCGCGGCGCACGGCGAACCAGGTGCCGACGAAGCAGAGCAGCATCAGCGCGTTCGCGCCCAGCACGGCGTACTGCAGGATCGGCAGGGCGGCCAGCCCGCACGATGACGACGGTGGTGGTGGCGAACCGTCGGCGGCGGCGGCGACGGTCTGTTGCGCCATGCAGTACTTTACGGGGATGTTGGACCGCGCGAGACCCTCCAGATAGGGGTTAGAGGATGCCAGGGCCGACCACCCTGTTGCACTGGAGAGTGGTGTCCAGGATGTGTTGTTGTTATTGGCAAGGGAGCCGTGGTCGCACGCTGGAGAGCTTGGAGCGGGTAGTCCGCATACCCAGCTGTTGCCCAAACCTACAGCGGCGCCGTCCTCGTCGTCGGCCCCAACCAGGTGTGTGGCTGCGAAGAGAAAGGAGTTGGTCTCGTTTTTTGTACCGAATACCAAGGCTACGTTTCCGTAAAGTCCCGCCGTAGGGCTTCCGTACGCCCTGATACAATCCCCTGCCGTCAGGTTTGTTGCCCCTGAACCACGGACAGCCGGAGACCACACCCGATTGAATGTCTCCTGGCTCCCTTGAAACCAGCCAGGGACGAAATTCTCCGGACTCGCACTTGAATTTGCTCCGTTGGAGAAGAAGTCTTCGGTGACACCTCCGACGTAATAGTCATTGGTGCTGATCGTCTCCACGAGCGCCGCGTTCCACAACAGGTGCAGCGGAAGCGTGCAGACGATCAGCAAGGCATGTTGCCGCCCTGTTGAGTCCGATGTACGGGAGGTTCTGGACGTTCGGCACGCCGATCCACAGCCATCGCTTCTTCCGGTGGACCAGATCGATCTCGCCTCGCGTCGGCGACACGAGGATCTGCATGCAGTAGTTGGAGCAGGCCAGCAAGATCGTCGCGAGGATGTTGACAACGAGGCGCAGGACGATCGAGAAGGTGCGGGCGGTAGCGCAGTCGCCCTGGTAAAAAGTGACGACCTGGTTGTTGATGCCGGCGGGCTGCTGCACGTCATTGTCGCCACCGCCTCCCTGGACCACCCGAAGCACAGAGAGCACGGTAGTGGCGGCGTTGAGGGCGAAGACGAGCGCGCAGACCAGGATGCAGAGGACGATGCCGGTGCGCCATCCGCGTATGCGCTGCAGGTAATCGTCGAGGGCTTCTCGCGCCGAGCCCTTCTCTTCCTGGTGGCCGCTGCCGCGGCTGCTGAATACGGGTGCCTCCCGCAAGCGCTCGAGGATTCGGTAGGGCGGGATATATCCGGTGCGATTATGCGTTGCTGCTACCGGCGTGTCATTATCCTCGCTCCATCTCGACACCGGCCGCTGCTCGATTTGCGGTACAGGCTCCCAAGTTGCCATGCTTGGAGATCATGGGGTGGAAAGAAAAGAATAGCATAGGAGAGAGCCTCTCTCAGCCGGGGCAGAGTCAGGGAGAAATCGGGTTTATTTCCCAAAATTGCGAGGGATTGCAATTTACCCCTGGGCCGTTGCGAACTTAGCTTGTTTCCAAGACAACGTGTATCTCCCTCAGGGGCCAAGCCATAATTACTGGTAATTATTCTCCAACAATATCCGCATTGTTCCCGCTCGTCCAGACCTTGTAGCGTCCCTGGCTTGACAATACGAGCGCCGGCGTAATTAGCGTAACCATATGGTCGAGACGGGGCTTGGTGGCTTCGAAGCTAAGACATGCTGTAGTCGGGCCAGTCTCCTGGTGGTAAACCTAACCTTGCCTCTGGTTCGATCCAAGAGGTCGATATATGATGAGATATCCCCCGTGCAGATCAAGAACGACATTGTGTCGCTGGTACACCCGCTAATTAATAACAAGCCTCCCTATCTGGGTTATACTGGGGAGTTCCATAGACTCGCCTTCCCCTGTATGACATTCGTATAAGCTAAAATATTATGTCATAATGTGTATATTATGTATAATTTGATATCAGGTTTCGGGTTTTGACCATAGGTCACCATACACGCACAATGTCTTCCCGTGCGCCTAAAGATGGAATCGTCTTGTGTCATTTTCTTTTGTATCTTGGACCTCGTCCTCTTATAAACATTCGCGTCATCTTTCAGAGTCTGCATATACTCGCCCAAACCTAGATTTTTCGCCTGTTCTATTTCAATTCTCCCCCAAGGCCGTACAAGCCCCTTTTCCTTGGTTGCCAGGGTGGACAGCGATATAGTCTAGGCCTAGAAATGGGATCAAGTTCTTAGTGTCACTTTTCAAGTAAGAAATTAGCCTGCAGATAGGCCATGGAAGTATGCGTGTTCTATCCCTCAGCACCCCGTCTTTCATTACCTCATCGGGCACGTTGAGCACGTCGGGCTCGCAATTAGGGTCGCAATGCGCCTCATCGCCGAACCGGAGAACCTCCGTCTCATCCTCCTCGGAGTCAATCTCCGGGACATCTGCCTCGGGCCGAACAGGCATACCCTCGGCTGTTGTCTCGTAGGCCGTCGGGTTGCATCAGTATGTAAACCCCAGGATGCGGCCGGTCTCGGGGTCGAGTGCCTTCTCGTGGCGCACGATGTGACGGTTGTCCAGGATATTGTCGGTGAAGCGCTTCGAGGCCGTGGTAGAGCCTTTTAAGCGCGACTTCGGGGGTATCAGATGGGCTTACACAAATAGCCGAGCGGATAAGGCGGCTTTCTCGGCTCAGCCCCCATCAAGATCAGCTTACATCGGTCATTCATCGCTACAGTATTTCGTTAATGCATGCAGTGAGACGCTGTTACCCCCGGACGAGTGTCACTTAGGGTTGTGGCTCAACAACTTCGCGGGATGTGGCTGTGTAGAGGTGAAGCCCCTTTTTCTTTCCGTCGGGGGTTTATTGAAATAGATAAAGCCCCCCTTTAGCTATGATTTCTCAATGACCAGATTCGAATCCAGCTGACATGAAATTCCTGGATAAATTCCAGGAGGTCTTTGAAATAGGCAATGTCAGTGCTGCTTCGTAGCGTAATACCCCAAGTTGCAACAGCCTAATATACTTAACGGAGATCTTGACGGGTGAATGCTACAACCCTTGAACACATAGCAGCGGGAAAGGCATGAGTGGTCCGAGTTGTTCAAGCGGGCACATCCAGGATTTCGTTATCTAGGCGCGCATCAAGCCCCTGGAGCCATCCGTTGGACCATTGAAGCCGATTGGCAAGGATAGAAATGACGTGAGAAGTATTTCATAACCTGGATTTATAGGCTACCATCTCTGGAGTCAGTTGTTGCCACTTATCATATGCTTAGAGATCGATCTTACTATCAGCGATAGATCTAGAAAATGCCTGTTCTGGTCACTGAATTCCGGAGCCAGTAATGGCAAGAGGCTGTATCGATCCCTTGCGCCCTACATCCAATCAATAAGAAGCCCGAACTGCCCGTTCCGGATCAGCCGGACGGGGCTTTTGGGTACTATTTGCAGTAAAACCACATGACATCTCGAGTCCCGGAGGTCGCCGCCAAGCCACGGGATGTGTCTGATGGGTGTAGGCTGATGGAATCCCAGTCTGACGTTGGTTCGGTCCATCCTGTATATAAGCACGAACTTTATTTATGGAGTGCAGCTGAGAGAGAAAAAACGTGGTTGATCGAGGTTACCACGTGCTACTGCGGACTCGGCCGATTGCTGATGGAGGATGGTCAAATTTGCCGAGTCCGATGTGGGTCCACCCCTATCCGAATCCGAAGCATAAGGGGCGGTTGCACACAATTTAGTAAGACTCCCTCGCCTAGACGGCGATAGCCAACAGCATCACGTTACATTACATATAGAGAGCCTGGGCGTTCAACCAGTTTATTATGCAGCATCCTCGTTCACGGTTTCTTTCCATCTGTTCAACCTCAGCCCGACCCTTCGCATCGAGTCGCTGGAATTACCGACTCGCGACTTTACCTGGAGTAGTCTTTGCAAACTATTTGCATATATCCTTGTGGGTAAATCTGAGCTTTCTGGCTGCAGTTTTGACGTATCTAATTTCATGTTGGCTAACGACTATATAGGTCCTTCTCTGCCTCGGACACCTTAATCTTGTACAGTACTACGTTATACTACGCAAATCATGGGACTAGTAAATCCAGACACCAAGGAGAAGGTGCGCCCGGGTATCAAGAGCTCGGTTTTGGAGCGCTCCTCGGATAGTTCTCAAAATGGAGAGCTACCGCTGCACACAGGGCCCGAACTCACGATGGACGAGGAATACGGGGCGGCGCCGGATGGCGGCCTGCGGGCCTGGCTCGTTGCGGCAGGCGGCGCGTCCGTCTTCTTCTGCTGCCTGGGCTTCGCCAACTCGTTCGGCACCTTCTCTCAGTACTACGCCACACACCAGCTTCCCCATAAGACGCCCGACGACATCGCCTGGATCGGCTCTCTCAACAGCTACCTGCAGATGGCCATGGGTCTTTTCGGTGGCCCGGCCTTTGACAGATGGGGTGCTAAGGTAAGCTGCCCAGCCGTTGAGATTTATATTCCTGCTCATTGGCGTCTCTTTTTTATATCCGATTCTTGTCTGGGCCTCGCAAAAAGATGAAGTGCTAATCAGTATACCTGCCCGTATAGGTTGTACGCATTGCCGCTATCCTGTATATCATAATGATGATGGTCCTCTCGCTTTGCAAGGAGTACTGGCACTTCATGCTCGTCCAGGCCGTCATCATGGGCACCCTTCAAGGGTTCATGCAAATCCCGGCCTTCGCGGCCGTATCGCACTACTTCGACAAGAAACGCGCGGCGGCCCTGGGAATCGTCGTGGCCGGTTCGTCGGTGGGCGGCGTCGTGATCCCCATCGCCGTGGCGCGGATGCTGAACGGCTCGACGCTGGGCTACGGGTGGACCGTCCGCGTCATCGGCTTCATGATCATGCCCATCCTGCTGTTCGCGTGCGTGGTGCTCGTGCCGCGCCTGCCCCCTCGGGCCACGACCCTCTGGCTCGGCAGCGCCCTGCGCGACGCCCGCTTCGTGCTCGTCGTCGCCGCCTTCTTCTTCGCCTCCATCGGCATGTTCACGCCGCTGTTCTACCTGCCCACGTACGCCGTCACGCGCGGCGTCGAGGCCACCATGGCGGGCTACCTGCTGGCGATCCTCAACGCGGCGTCGACCTTCGGCCGCATCATCCCGGGCGTGCTGGCGGACAAGTACGGGCGCGTCAACGCGCTCATCACGGGCTGCCTCGGGACGGGCGTCATCATCTTCTGCTTCAGCGCGGCCAAGACCGAGGCCGCGCTGATCGTGTACGCCGTCTTCGTCGGCTTCTTCTCCGGCAGCATCACCTCGGCCGGCTCGGCCGCCATCTCCATCTGCTGCCCCGACCCGCGCAACATGGGGACGTACATGGGCATGGGGCTGGCCCTGGGCTCGCTGGGGCTGCTCATTGGGCCGCCCATCGGCGGCGCCCTGGTCCGGTCGTACGGTGGCTACTTTGAGTTCTCCATGTTCGGCGGTGCTGTGTGCACCTTCGGTGGCTTCGTGGCTCTGTCGTTCAAACTTTTGACACCCGAGGAACTCTAGGAAAGGTTTAAATTGGCTAAGTATATATTTAATTCACCGTGGGAGTTCATGGGTCGGCAAGGAAGAGGAGGATATGATGGACTGCAAGACCACTAGACCTTTGGCTCATTCTCTTGTTTACTGGTGATGGCCAGCGCTACTCACTTCTGATTAACGAAATAAATATGACAAATTAGAACTTATAGAACATATCGGGCAACTTCATAGAGGATACGATTACATGTATAATAAATAGCGTATATATACATCAAATGAAATTGACGCTTTGGGTGAACAGTAGAAGCCCCAAACGAGTATCTCGCTCCCCGGACTGACACTGAGAATACGATCATCCTGGGCCCAATAAGATCATTATATTGTGAACGCTTTTGAGTCTTCTCCGGCTTGTATATCGCCGAGAATCGAATCGAACCCTCATGCGGAATTATATCCCCCATTGGTAGCAGCTGCCATTTGCTGTCCACGCGAATGCTTCTACCGCCTGAACGCCTTGCAATGCCAACCGAACGAACGCATCCGTTAATAACAAGTACGCCTTGATCCGTCTATACATTTCATACACGTCGCGTGCTATGGTACAGGTATTCCTAGTTCCCCTCTTGTTCCCGGATCGACGCAAGCTCATACTCGCCTGCCCCGTCGCGTCCGCGCCCGCGCCCTCGCCCCCTTCCGAATCCCATCTCTTCGTCGCCCATGCCCCCGCCATCCGGATTGCCTCCGGCGTGGCCGTTCTCGGCCGCGGCGCCGCCATCGTCCGTGGTACGGCCGCCGCCGTTGCCGCCGAAGTTGATGGGCCGCAGCTCCCGCCATTGGCACCCCCACATGGCCATCACTATCGTGGCGACAATCGAGCACAGCATCGTCGCCCACCACATGAGGTTTCGAGGCAGGAAGCCGGTGAAGAAAGTGACGACGCAAAGGTGCAAGAAGTGCATCGTAAACACAAAGTCGGGGACGAGTTTTGAGCGCGCAACGAGCGCAACTAATGCCACCGCCCTAATGTGGAGAAACTTTGGTTAGCAAGGAATCCCCTCCCATGGGCGCGCGGAGCCATGGAACAAAATAGCAACTGAGGGGAGGGTCAGGAGGAGTCTGGGAAGGACATACACAACAGCTGAGCAGCACAGCCAGACGAAGGCGTAGACGAAGCCCTGGGTCGTGTCACCGCGCAAACTCGCCCAGCCAAGGACCAGATCCAGGTGAAAGCCCGTCCCGGCCACCAGCCCCGTGAAGAGAAACAGTATCAATGCTGTCGCATAGTATATCCCTTGTATGGCTGCGATCTGGCTAAGGATTCGAAGGGGTGGTAGTTCGCCAATGGCGCCGGCTCGCGGCGGCTTCCTCCTCCTGGGCATATTTGGCGAAGCGAAGTGTACCTAATGTACAGAGAAGCTCGAATCGAGAATCGAGAACCGAGGAAAGGCGCAGCCAGTTGGCCGAGCTTGATGCGCGCAGTAGCAAAGGGCGTCGTGGGCGTATAGAGTTGCGAAGGAGCGGATCGAAGAGAAGGGAGGTTGTTGGAGTCGCTGATGGTTATGATGTGATCATCTCTAGACTCGACAGACACTATCGATACCGGATGAACTTATTTTTGAAGGCTTCTGTGAGGGGGCAGAGCCGGCGATGGTCGTCAGTAAAGGGCGTGTTGTTATGGTACCATGATTTCCCATATTACTGTAATTACTGGCCAAACAATACATGTACGTATGGATATCGGCAATCTCTCCAAAGCTGCCATTCTGTCATTAGACCCACTGCAACGGACGGTGCCTGGGACGGTGCCTGGCGCACGGCCCGGTTAACGTTACTGGTCAAACACCGTCTAACATTACGGTGGACGGCTGAATCAATCAGCTTGAGCTTTCCACTGTTCAATGGGGAACAAAGAGGTCTATAAAAGGAGAATCACACGAGTATAGGATATTATTGATTAAAATAGGAATCAATAAAACCATCACTCCAAATTGTTGGGTATAGGTAGGTTAGGTATGGAGCGTGTTGTATACGACAAGAAAGCTTGGCAGAGCTGTCACCGATAGCTAGCACGGCTCCTTACAGGGCTTCAGAGTTCTCACACAGGAGGCCGCCACTTACTGCCAGACTTAGGACAGAAGAGTCCACCGGCCACCCCGTGTTCGAAGATAAATTCACCGGCCATTGCCTCGTCTTCCGCGATAGCCCCATCAACTCTATTACATAAATAGTCACGATGTCGCTGTTCAAGATGAAGATTTGGCCTTAAGGCGAGCATCAGCATTCAGCAGCTTCCAGTAGCATTCTCCGGTGAACCAAGCATCACCTGTCACTCGTTACGATGATCTCCAAGCTCGCTGCCGCCGTCGCGGCGCTGAGCCTCTGGCCTGGAGCTTCCGCCACGCCGACTCTCCCTATACTTAAGGATCTAGCGGCCAGCCCCCAAAGTGCCTGCTCGCTGCTGGCCCGGATGGAGGGAGGCTCGCAGGCTTTGACCTCACGGCCGACAGCGTCAAGAGCACCGGCAGCGTCAAGGGCTGGATGATGTTCATCGACTTCCCTGACGCCATCTCCAACTCCTCCGAACCGCAGAGCCTGTTTGACAGCCACGCGGCCGCCATGGAGGAGTGGTACCACACCTCGTCGTACAGCAAGCTGTCGCTCCAGATCAACGGCGACACGCAGCAGATCTACCGCATGCCCGCCACCGCCGCCTCATACCAGTGGGAGGGCGGCATCACGAGCTTCCACCTGATGAAGTACGTCCAGGACGCTCTGGACGCCTACATGCAGGCGCATGACGCCGACGCCTCCATCTTCCCCGAGATGGACATTCTCTACCTCGGCGCGCCGCCCAGCGCTACCTTCTCCAACTCGTATACCTACATGTACGAGCCAGAAGTCCGCATGCCCAATGGCATCGCAAACACCACGGTCGGCACGGCAGTCGCCAAGAGGGCCGTTGCGTTCGGCCATGATCTCTACGGCGGTTTCAACCAGAAGGGCTTCAAGGCGCTGGCGCACGAGACGGCCCACACCAGGGCCTGCCCGACTACTACCTGACCAGCCACACCGGCCTCCCCGGCGACCTCGTCGGCGGCTACAGCCTGATGGGCGCCACGTTCGAGCAGGGCCTTGACCACTCCTCGTGGGACAAGTGGCGAATGGGCTGGCTCGCGGACTAGGCGGCGCACTGCACCACAGAGAAGGGCTCGACAACGCACGTGCTCGCGCCGCTGGAAAAGAAGGCGGCCAGCGGCACGACGGCGCTCGTGGCCGAGGCGCGCACCAAGAACGGCGTCGACGACGAGCTGTGCGGGCCCGGCGTCCTGCTGTACACGGTCGACACCAACGTGGAGAACGGGCTAGGGCCCCATCCGCATCCTCAGCGGCCTTGACGTCGACCTGCGCTGGTGCGGTGGCTACGCCAAGAACCTCGCGCCGCTGTCCTTCACGTCGCCCCGGAAGTCGTCCTTGACCGTGGAGGAGTTGGGTGTCACCGTCACCCTGACCGAGCACGATGAGGCGACGGACAACTGGACCATCAAGGTGAACTATAAATAGGGGAAGGCGCAATGATGAGAGGTGAAGCATACTATAGATCGTAATCAATAAGCAATTCATAAGTATGGCTCGCTCCATTATGCCTGTATCCGCTGTGTGAGCTGGTTTATCAGGTGCTGCCCAGAACTAGGTCGTGAGACCTCGTGTCGCATATACCATTATCTCTCACCGTAATTGCTGCGTGCATAGCTACCTTCTGGCGACACGATCGTGGGTGTGAACTAATGATCATAACAGAAGACCGAAAATTAAATACATAATTGCGTAACAGAGTGATCGATCAACGGTTGATCAAGCTGCTGGAGGTAATACTAGATGGCTGAGGAGCTACGTCAATTAACGGGCTTAGGGGATTAGGTACATCGTACACTGAACTTTCCCACTGGCCGCCTGCTGTTTTGAGCGCCGGACCCACTGATAGTCAAATCGATTGGCTTGCGATAGCTTCTAACGGACCTGCAAGAGAGCGAGAGAGCTACGGCGCTAGGTGAGAGATTCTATTTTCGTCATTGGTGACCTCACGAGCTACAATCTGCATCCTCACGACCGAACCAATTCGGAAATCCACCACAGCGCCATCCAATTCGACCGAGTAAACAAACAACAAACGGCTCGTGAGACAACAAACCGACCATGGGCATATTCGACTACTTCTCCTCCCGAGTCCAAGCGCGCCGAAGAGGTTCGCAAGGGCGCCGTAGCCCCCGACCGATCAGAGCGCAAGCGGTGCTGGGAGGCACGCGACAACTTCTACGGCTGTTTGGACAAGCGCAATGTCATCGACTCGCTGAACGGAGACGGGAAGAAGACGGCCGAGAGGGAATGCGCGGCGGAGAACAAGCAGTTCGAGCAAGACTGCGCGGCGGCTTGGGTGAGTAGTAGAGTGGTGTTGTTGACTGGGCCCTTTCTTTGCTGAGACGAGGCTGCTGATGGACCCCCGTTGCTGATACTTGCTATTCTCCACTCCCTTCAGGTCACATATTTCAAGAAGTTCCGCGTCGCAGACTACCAAAAGAAGAAGACCTTCGAGAGGTTAGACAAGGAGAACGCAAACAAGATGTGAGTCGAAGGACCGGTGTGTCCGCATCGAGAAGATAGGGTTGGCCTGCGAGTAGCCCAGGAGACAAGTGAAAATGCCTTTTGGTCCTACGAGACGACAACACTGCAACTAAGGCCTGCAACACTTTGTATAATAGCGTCAGGGATTCACTGGGCGTTGGGATTCAACATAGATGAAACATGGGGCGAAGACTCTCTCTGCTTCAGCAAGATATGCAAAATATCATTGTACAAGAATTGTACATTCAGCACACATGTATACATAGAGAAGAGGCCTACGCTGATGCTTAGAAATGCTGATTTGAGGGCATTGCCCATGGCTATCGATCATATTGAGCACTGGCGGGCGGAAGCATAGCCAGATAGCCTTTGTTAGTTGGCATCGATCATCAGGTGTCGGCAGTATTCTCCGTGGATAAGATTACGAATGAGCAAGATATCTTCGTCCAGTTGCCCCACGCTCCACGGCGAAATGTCCAGCAATCATCCGATCAGGGGTTTTGGCCGGCAACGGCCATCGTTACATAGAAGGTTCTGCTAGGTGAGATAGGGACAGATGGGCATTGTCGCATCGAGCTTTGGGCCTCAGAGATTGACCACGAGTTTCCGAGGGGATCTTTGAGCAACTTGGGAAGGAGGAAGTTAGGCTGTTCGGGATGATGAAGATCAGTGCATTGATGGACAGCGCATGCTTTACGGTGACCTCATAGTTTGTTGATCGCTAGTGAATGGTCTCTCCTTCGCTGCTTGGCAGGGGACCAGCTAGAGCGCTGCTAGACGCTCCGTGGGTCTCGCCGGAAAAGAATCAAGCATCAAGGTGACAGATCGGGGCTGGGCTTTTTTCACTGTACAAGTCCTCTTCGCTACTCATCGGTGCACGAAAAGCCACAGTCCGTTTTGAGAAGACGTGTACGTTACTCGCAGGCTGAGATGTATTGACTTGATGGATTTGACCAGAAGCGTGTATATTCGCAAGTTTGGGTCCTCGGCCTCCGTGTCCACGGGCTGCGCGAGGAATGGCCAGTCACCTGACTGTAGAGGCCGCCAAGCCTCCAAGGAGTAATAAAAAGAAAGGAAAACACGGCAATCGGCAAATGCGGGATGTCCTCACGATGCCGCAGCATGTGGCCTCTGCGGTGGCCAAGCACAAAGGAGATTGCGTTTTGGCGTGGAGAAGTGCCTATGGGGACCTGGTCGGTTTTGGCTCTCATGTCGCGCAGATACGGAGTCGAGGGTTTTACAGTACATAGGACAACATGACAACTGAGAAGCAACAACGCCTTTCGCACTTGTGCAGCGTGACGGCTGCTGCACGTATACCGGGTACATGATTTAAAACATGCAGGCGAGATGTCAAAAAAGGGGGAGGCCGAGGGAGCATGGCTGCTTACTATCCATCCCGTTACTGCCCGTCGTGAGCGAGTGATCTTTATTACAGTCGGGTACTCCGTACTTACAGTACCTATAGTACAGTACACGTGTAGGTGGGTTGGTTCGGGCAGCATAATGATAGGTTGGGCCAGCATGACGACGTACAGGACGTGATTGCCTTCAATCTCGCACGACTGATTTAGAACCCTTGGACGTTTGCATGTTGAGCATATGCTGATAGATGGGATATAATTAGGGATTTGTCCACAATGGTGGCTTGGATCCGAACGAACGGAAGCACGGCGCCATTAGCTTCGATGGTGGATGGCAATAATTTGGTTACTTCGCTGGATGCTCCTTTATGTTCTAGGCCTCTCGCAGCGCGGCTGGAAAGCCTCAGGGCGAAGAATTGGCCAAATCTGACACTAGATTCCCGGATACATTGTCGAATAGACAGCCGGCGACCGTTGAATATTTCCTACTTACCAGGTAGCTAGACCTACTACTAGATGCCATACCGATAGTACAAAAGCCACATCTGGTTGCTGCCTCGTGATTCAAGATTTGTCCCAATGTAGGTGTAAACATGGCCAAAATCAATGCAGCTGTAGATCAATCGTGCCTTGGCGATCCTAACTAAGAAAGTCGGGTCGTCCGTAGTAGGTATTATCAATTGAAGAAGCAGAGAAATGTAACCAAAGAAAAAAACCTGCCACTGCCTTATGTCGTCACGCCATTCGGGGTCTCTTCCATTCCTGGAACACCACACTTGCATACAGACAGGAACATACCTGCAATTGCATGTTGACTGGAAATTGCTTATCAGCTGTCAACCCGACTATGCTCACGACAACAGGTGCATGTTATGTTGTCTACTAACACTACTACAAGTCCCGAAGTTCTACCTCGCTATCTGCTGTCGCGAGGAAACCCCTGGCCAGCTGGACGCAATGGAGCATGAAGAAGGGGGAGGGCGGGGAGGAAGACTGGCAGATTAAAAAGAAGCTGTCCTGATTTGGTTACCAATCATACGGCGGAATGAGGGAGATATTGGCCAGCGTGTGTCGGTCCGCGCCCCACACCGTGCACTGCGAGCATAGATTGGGAGAACCAGCTCAGCGAGGTGCCGGTTCTTGGTGCAGTACTCGGTGGCAGGCCTGTGCCTCGCCAAAAGTCCCTCCTGGCTTTGCTGTACTGTACTGCATTGAGAAGAGATTGATGCGCGTGGCCCGCCCTGTTCGGATGTTCCTGTGCTATGCTGTGCCTGTGCCAACTAGTAGCCAACTTTCTTCTCTCTCTCTCTTTCTCTCTAGCCTGCCCAGCCCAGCCCAGCCCAGCCAAGTCTGCCTGTCTGTCTCTCTACTAACCTGCTCTTTTTCTGCATGAGTGAACCCATCCACCGTCCATGATTTTGATCTTCCCGGGGGGCACTTGCATCCAACGCAACGCAACGTAACGAAACCCGACGTCCAGTCTTTGCGCGTTCAAGCCCCAATTCCACTCTCCCTATCTATCGATCTCTCTATTGTTCTGTCTGCCCGACAACCAATACTACGCTTAACTCCTATTTTGATTTCCAATATCCTCCTTCACTTGGCCCATTTCCCCTTCCACATTGACAGCCAGCAACTACTATCGCTCAATTAACGTTATATCGCCCCCGTGTGCTGCCTCCAGCGTGTATTGTACCCCCTTTGCCTGTCTCAGAAACACTCGGTTAAAACGGAACACGATCAAGCGAGTCATTCAGAGCGGAAAGAAGGGAGGAGGGACGGAAGTTCAATTAGTTCCCGGCCAGCGCCCGACCTCGACTTGTTTACTTCAAGTCGAAACTTGAAGGCAGATTGACCAACCGGTACACTACCATAACCACGACACCGATGCATAGTCCCATCAGCTGGTAACGAGCGAATAGCGACGACAACAACCCCAGCATTCTGTAGCGGCGAGATGCCATCGTTCGTCACCAACGAAAATTCACCCATCTATGCATCCCACAACGGCGTGGTTCATCTAAGCGGCGACCAACATTTCGAGAAGTCCCTGTCACAACCCACGGTCGGGCATCATCAACGACACGACTCGGCGAGGGACACGAACGAGAGCCTGAGCGAATTCGACAACGCTTCCTCCCACTCATCAGATACCTCCGACCATCGAGCTCGGATGAATGGAGAACACAGCTCGAGCATGTCGCCGTTGCCCAATGGCTCCCAACCGAGCTACGGCGTAGCGAATGGACACGGTCCTAATAACGAAAAGCACAACCCACCAAGCCGGTTAGGCTTCTGGAATCGATCAAATGGTACCACACAACCTTTCCCGAACGATCGCGCTGGGTCCGACGGGCAATCGGCCGAGAATGCCACAGCTGGCGTACAGCAGCCCTCTCAATATGCCATCAGAAGCTCGGGTGATTCTTCGGCACGGGGATCCCTCCAACAAACTCCTGTTGATGCCATGCCCTCGCGGTTCTCCAATGATGCTTCTCAGAACCTGAGTCCTCTCCCTTCAAACGCGGGAATACAGCAGAGGTTTTCTTCGCCCGCATCTACCTCAGCGTCCGCGCTGCAGCCACCACCTGCTCAACTCAAACACAGGCATACTCTGGAAGTGCCCAAGGTCACTGGACGTGCGTCCAAAGACGGTGTTGACGGTGCCTATGCCAGCGGGCGCTACTCTCCAACCGTTCCAGGGCCCGGTGGTCGCAGAGGATCGCTTAGTCTCGGTCGTAAGAACACGCGTTCTCTGCACTCGGAGATGGTCCGCGATGAAGTGGTGCCTGACGATGATGCTCTGCGGTGGGCGGAAGCATACAGGCAGAAACGAGCTAAGAAAAAGAGAAAGGACGATATGGATGAGGACAAGGTGCTGGTGGGAACCAAGGTGGATGAGAACCATGCCAACTGGACCACGGCTTACAACATGTTGACGGGTATCCGCGTTTCGGTATCGCGGACCAATGCCAAGCTCGACCGTCCTTTGACTGATGCAGACTTCGAGGCTAAGCAGAAGTCGACGTTTGATATCGCTGGGAACGAGCTGGTGCCTTCGGCCAAATACGACTTCAAGTTCAAGGATTATGCGCCCTGGGTCTTCCGGCACCTCCGAGCTCTCTTTAGGTTGGATCCCGCCGACTACCTCATGTCATTGACTGGTAAGTACATACTGTCTGAGCTTGGGTCTCCGGGAAAGAGCGGTAGCTTCTTCTACTTTTCTCGGGATTACAAGTACATCATCAAGACCATTCATCATGGCGAGCACAAATTTCTGCGGCGAATCCTCAAGGATTACTACAACCATGTTGCCGACAACCCCAACACGCTCCTCTCTCTCAGTTCTACGGCCTGCATCGCGTGAAAATGCCCTATGGCAAGAAGATTCACTTTGTTGTCATGAACAATCTGTTCCCGCCGCACCGGGACATCCACCAGACTTTCGACTTGAAGGGCTCTACCGTTGGCCGCGACTATAGAGAAGAGGATCTGGAAAAGAACCCACGCGCAACGCTCAAGGACCTGAACTGGCTACGACGGAAGAGACACCTGGAATTGGGTCTTACCAAAAAACAGCTGTTCCTGGAGCAGCTGCAACGTGATGTGCGCCTGATGCAGAAGCTGAAGATTATGGACTATTCCTTGCTCATTGGCGTTCACGATCTGAAGAAGGGCAATGAGGAGAATCTTCGCGACAAAACTCTGCAAGTCTTCAACCCGGGCGGTCGCGAAGGTCCCAGCGACGAAACGGACCCCCACCAGGTTCTAATGCGGACACCATCTAAGCTCGAAAGTGCACGTAAGGCGAGAGAACTGAGGCAGATGATCCGCGCGGAACGGCCGGTACCTATGGGTCAGACCAGCAACAGGATGCCCGAAGAACTGGAAGAGGGAAACCGGCCCGGTGGGATCTTCTACAGCGATGATGGCGGTTTAAGAGCCACTCATGAGGACAATGCTGCAGGAGAGGAAGTATACTATCTTGGTGTCATTGACTGCCTTACTCACGTACGTGTCTTTTCTCCCTTGCCTCTGCCAAATATACCGAAACTGACCTTCTGAATAGTATGGAATGATCAAAAAGATTGAGCATTTCTGGAAAGGTTTGTCCAGTGATCGTACTCAAATCTCTGCGCTTCCGCCAGAGGAGTATGGCGAGCGCTTCATCAAATTCATGGAAGGTGTTACAATGTCTTCCGAGGAAGCGGAACGGGATGCGCTAGACCGCGAGCACGCTATTCGGCTCGCAGAAGCCGAGAACGAGGAGCAGCCAATCGGCCACGGTCTTCCTCACTCGCACAGCGCACCACCGGCCCCGACCTATTTACCACCCGCGCCTCCGGGACTACGCAGTCCAAAGTCTCCAGAACCTAACCCCACGCTGGAAAAGGCCAGCCGAAAGGCTTTCAAAAAGGACAAAGGTGTCGCCAAGGAACAAGATGTACCCGATCGGAAGATATCCACGGCTAATACTGTTGGATCCAATGCGCAAGGAAAGGGAAACTCGCATACCGTGCTGCCTGTCGTCGAGGAAACAGCGGAGGCTGGAAGTGTGAGCGGCAGGAGTCGCGGCGAGAGCGCTAGCAATGGAAACCGACCATTCACGCCTAGTGCCATGGATACCCCGAGTGTGACTAGACCTGACGGGTTCACCGACCTAGGCCCCCATGGCATCGGAGGCAGAGGTCCGCCCACTCCACCCAAGTCGAGCTACTTGAATACAAGCGGTGGTGGTGGTTATGGGAGGAAGCGCAGTGGCAGTGGCGCCAGTGGCGCTAGCAGTATAGGAAGCATACCGCGGGGCCGGCTCAGTAAAGATAGCCTCGACAAGGCTTTGCCTGCATTGCCTCAGCAGGGACGAAGCTAGAGTGATTCTGGGGCGAAATGGATACGACAATGTTCAATTCTGCGCTACGGCAAAGCATCACTACATCGACGCTCATAGCCAGGGCCGCGTTCCTTGGTTTGAGCCGGATGAGATTTTGCCTGCTACAACCCCTTGCACCAACCGACATCGACGACTTCACCGCTGATCACGATAGTACCATCTCGAAGAAAGAGATCGGAGCTTGCGACTCCACGCGACACAGTCGTGCCCGACCGCGACAACAGCAACGCTACTATACCACGTGACCTCGACAGAGATGTCAACTACAATGCTAATCTAGATTCGGTGAATCTGCAAGCGGCCTGGGGGATTTGGGATGGATTAGACGGTTAGGGATTGATGCATTACAATCATTGGCTGTTTCTGGCTGGCTGTCGGATTGCCTTTCTCCTTTGTTTTTACACGTATCATTGGGAGGTGTCGTGTGTCCTTGAGAGAATGTGTAGCACTGTTTGTTAGTAATGCTGGTCCTTGTTAGATAAGGGCCCGGCACCATGATACCACCATGCACAGAATTTTAAAGAAGATATGATGTGTTCACATTGCTACATATGTATCTCTTAACATCTTCTGTTGTCCTCTACGTGAAACCTGTTGATTGTAGTCTGTCTACGTTTGATGCATGTAGCGTTTACTCGAGAACTCGCCCGCCGCCATGTCTCTCAAATAGGGTAGTCTGCAGGTTGTTCAGGCTCTTGCTCTGAACGGTCCAGCCGTCCTGCTGGGCCCGTTGCCGGTGAAGTACGAGGCCGCCGACGTGTCCCCGCCCAGCGGCCAACGCGCCCAGTGCTGCCCCGCCATCCCGAACTTGCCGCCCTTGGGGTCTCCGTACGTGCCCCCGTGGCCCACGGGGTAGTTGCCCACCCACGTCGGGAGACCTGCTGGTACGGCGGCGTAGTCGCGCATTCCCTGTTGGAAAGGAGGGTTAGTCAGCAACTCGAGCTTGAGGGGGGATGATGCTGTGGGGAAATGGACAGGAGGAGATAGAGGGTGAGATGAAATGTTTTACATTGTTGTGTGCGATGTCGCTTGGTCCCCCCAGGAAGAAGAAGATGGGCTTCGTGATGCGGGGGAGCACGTTGTTGGTGCCGCCGGTGTCGTACTGGCCCGAGTTGAAGATGCTGATCGCCGTGACGCGGGAGTCGAAGGCCTGGTTGTTATTATTATCATTATTATGTCTCTCGAGTCAAAGTTTTTATTTCTTTTTCCTTTCCTTTTCTTCGCCATCTCGTCGAACCTCGAAGAAAACGTACCTGCGCGTAGGCCTCGATGCCGCCGCAGCTCATGCCCGCCGCCGCGATCCGGCTCGTGTCCATGTGCGCATACGTGCCCTTGCCCGCGTTGCTGACGGCCCACGTGATGCCGCTGGTCATCTGCTGCGATCTCGAGGAGGAAGTTCTAGTAGGTTGTATAATTCATGCTTTGGTCAGCTTTTCTTTTTTGACGCCCGAAATCTGAAGAAATTCCAAGATGCGTATGTAAGAAGGGAAAGTAGAGGAGAGAGAAGAGAAGGAGACTCACCTGGTGTGATAGCGAGTTGGCTGAGCAGGCCCCGTTACCCCATACTAGAACCGGCATCTTGTCTAAGGCGTCCATGTCGACGGGCCGGTAGATGGTGTGGTCCGGCAGGGAGTGGTCCGGCAGGGAGTGGTCGACGGAGTATGTCGCGGCAACGCTGGTAGTCTGTGATCCGCTGCTGCCACCGGCAGTTGTCGTCGTCGCCGTTGGCGGAGCCGTGGTAGTGCCCGGGTCAGGGACTTGGGTAGGTGCACCGGGGATGCATTGGACTGATGAGAATTGGAAAAAGGTTAGATCACGTATGGGCTTCCCCTTCTCCTCGATAGGGTTAATATAGAGGATCAGATCATATCTTACAGTACCATGGGTTTTGCGAGGCGCAGGCCGACCCTGACTCGCACGTTGTTTCCCCTGACCATCCTTGTCCTCCACACTGGCCCCAGACCGGTTGGGCAGCCAGTGACCCCCGAGCCAGGGTGGCGGCCCCTATTAGAACACCGATAGGTTTGACGCACATGGCGACGGCCAATATATGCAGTGGCCTTTTGATGAAGTAACGAAAGACGACTAGTTGCTTGGTTCACCAGAGTGGAGTGTGTTTGCAAATCCTTCTTCGAGGGGAAGCTTCACTCAGGATCAGAGCTGATCTACTTCATTTATAGTACAAGGTTTACTCTCGTGGCGTATACTCGTGTACCCACTCCATCTGGCCGCCCATGTACTACTACCTGATTATTTTCCGTCTAGTGCGAGATTTCTCTCAAGCTTAACAATGTCGATAGTCACTTGATAGCTTCTTGCAACCACACACGTCTCTTGGCTTTATAGCACCACAGCTTGGCATTGGCACAGTAGTGACGTCTCCTTATGTGGATTGTACGCTGCAGACAGCCCTGAGCTGTACCGCCTCGCCAATCGGGTGCTACATGAGATGCCATGCCAGATATATAGATGTAACGACTCCTCTTGAATAGGGGTTGCATGGAAGAACTAGAGACCCACCAATCGAATCAGAGCGCGGCACGGAGGGGAAGTCCGCTAAAGGAATGGATCGCGAGCTTGGCTTCTGTCCGGGGGAGCAGGACATCTGGTTTGAGATCTATAACTAATATTCACATGGCACACCACCTCGATTTCTTGGGCAGTCCGGTATTGTGAAGCGAGCTGCCCAGAACCCGGTCGGGCAATGCTGGTTGATACACGTGTGTGGCCCAACTGGTGATCTCGCTCCCACCGGGAGGAGAACGGGCTATGCTGGCTGCTTGTCCAAGATGTCTATTAATTACTGCCTATTAAAGTATCATCATCCCTTTGATTACGTCGTGTTAATTCAACGTTTGGTTCCAAGGCACCCAAACCTGGTCATGCCAGCCGTGCATACACTTCCACTGCGCAGGAGGCTCTCTCTGCCATTCAATCCTGGTGGCGGGCAGGTCCTCCTGTGCCGTCCACTTCGATGTGAAACCTTTCAGCTTCTTGATCTTCGTGGAGGCTTCGTCAGAGTACTCTATATTCACAGAGGGGATGACCTGTGGGTGTCCGTCGTTAGCAAGTGAACGAGTCGGCATGAGCCTGTTGGGGGTGAGGCTTGCTTACGGCAATCCTCCCGTATCCAGCCCACCACAGATCCTTACAGAACAAAGTGGGTTCACCGGCATAGCATTCCTCCTCCCGGTTGCTCCTGAAGGCTACTTTGCCCCCGTGGGCCTCCCCCCCTGCCCCACGACCCGGCTCGGCCGGCAATCCCAAAACCGGGCCGGCGCCGAACGCGGTGGCCCCGTTCCAGCAGGCGAAAACCTGGAAGGGAAGCTTCTGGTTGTATCGCTGCTGTGTGTCGGGGTCACCGGCGAAAAGATTCCACGCCTGGTCCCAGCTCCCGTCTGGTGGGATCTGGAAGAAGCTGTCCCCCTTGAGTGTCCTCGCCACCCAGACGTCGTAGAACGTCGGGTCTTTGCCCGCATACGTCCAGTCCATGGCGCACGTCATGTCGGCAGACTGGAGCCGCCGCTGATGAACCAGTTCCAACAGGTCGTCCGGGCATGGTGCCACATCGTTAACAAATATGATGGTGGTACTGGCATCGGCCGCCACTGCGGCCGAAGAGAGCGGGTCTAGCGCGAGGTTGCGGAGCTGTGCCAGCTTTCCTATGCGCTCGTCGACTTTTGGGTTGATGTCGGTCAGATTCAAGAAGTACCGCAGACCGACTCTTCTCAGTTCGGGCTGCAGAGCGGCCAGAATCCGGGGCGTGGCGTCGTCCGAGTTGCCTTCGACGATGGAGAGAGCGCACGAGGACATACCGAGGAAATGGGCAGCCTCCACGATCGAGCCCAGCAGTCTCGCAAGGAGATGCTCTGATTGCCGTAGGTCCAGGGCGAAGAAGTAGCGCACATCCTGGCCGTCTTTCTTCCCGGTCGCTGTCTTCAGATATGCATAGCGCGAACTGTTGAACGGCGGGCATTGCAGGCGCGGAAGTGAGGTGTCATTGGAATTCAGAATAGACTTGACATAGGGCGCTGTGATGTTGTCCAGCTGCGGTTCGTATGGCCAGGCAATTTCGACATGCTTATCACCGCCGTTTTTCCAGGGGACCGGCACGTACGGCTTCAATCGGCTCCATGATTCCGGGGACGAACCTCGAAGGCTCACATGGATGATCGAGAACAGAATCAAGGCACATAAAACCTGGATGATAAAAATTCGACGCACCTTCATGCTGTAGGTTGGCGCATATTCTATTTCGAACGGGTGGCCGAGAAACTCGATATCAATTTGGTCAAGGAGAGGGCAAGACTAACTTATAATATTAGAGGAACTGCAAGGCGGGAATGTCATTTTTTGAAGGTGGGTAGCCCACCCATGCAAGCAAGCTTTACGAGGTTGTTGTCAGCAAAGGCCAGGTACGAAAAGGACCCGACTTTAGGCAGAGGGATAAGGGGCTTTTCCGGGGGTGTAAGAGGGATAGAGGACTTTTCCGTGGGGGTGGTGTGTGTGTGTGTGTGTGTGTGTGTGTGTGTGTGTGTGTGTTAGAGTGAATACGGATAGATGCTACCAACATCAGTCGCGTGGTCTGCATGAGCTGACATGAGCTGCATAAGCTGCATGGGCTGAACAACGTTTTGCTGGGGTGGCTCATCTTGGCGTATCACAAGAATGGCCATAGTAAGCATCAAATAAGCGAGTCGAATCGAGAATGAATGTGATGCAAGGGCTCAACGCTAATACCGTTGGGTCAGGTCAGGCTCCGGCTGCCTGGTCCGTATTATTCGAGCCCTGTCAATGGGGAAAACTCCATCACATATAAAATCCATGCCCCAATAGCCTTGGTCAGTCTACCAAGCAGCCTTTGTTTAAAACAGCAAGAAAGAGTCGCGCAGGCAGCCGTGAACCGGGAAGAGTAGTATTATGCCCAGCCTCAGCCCGAACCAATCAACCAATGAGAAGGCTACCGACACCCATGCTGCAGACGCTTGAGGCAGCACGACATTGAGGTCGCGATAATCTTTGCCTCTGATGCGGCCGTATTTCCAAGCGTCAGCTGCAGTAGCTGATTTGACCGTTTCTTCGGTGGCTGGTTGAGCAGGGGTCAGAAGCCAGCTTGGTATATATTTCTCGACGTCATCGACGTTACCATGGCCTCTTCCGTGCTGCCGAAATAGCTACTGCTAGGATGACGCAGCCTGATCTCCAACAGCATGCGGTTGGGTCGCACAAGGACTTGTGGTTGCTCTCCTAAGAGGAGCCGAAAGTCCCAATCCCCTTTCTCACCCCTCTTTCCCTCCCTTGATGTCCTTATCCCCTCGGCTTTCCCAGTCGTTGATGCATTTTCCCTCGTGCGTATGGGTTTTCTGGTTAATTAAGATCAATGGATGCGCTAGCCTTGAAGTTACAATTCCTGAGCGATGGCGGGCAGATAGTGACCCCCAGCATCGAGCGGAGGGCGGCGACGACGAGCGCACCGGCTGCAGATACGTGTGGCTACATCGATGGGAATCCCAACCGACACAGGACAGCCGAAGCCGGCTTTGCATGTCGAGTGGATACCAGCCGCGGTCTCTGGGGCTTCTGTACCACGACTGTTAAATCCGCAGGGGACTGCAACTTCGCGGGGGCTTGTCTTGATCGAGATGCATGTCTTGAAGGTTGCGGTAAGCTGGGGCTCACAAACATCTTCACAGTTCCTTGGTAATTAAATCTTTCCACTGTACTCAGTATAGGTTTCATGACACTGACTATGGTATCAGCACCTCTGGTTTCTGCTCAACCGCACTCCTCGACTATGGGAGGGATCAGACCTTCTCTTATATTGCTTGTGGGGAAAGCCCGACCACACAGACTTTGCTCGCTACTCCTACGGCCCCTTTGGTGACTTCAACTCAGCCCACTAGATCGGTGTCAACAGCCACAAGTACAGGCCCAAGTACAATCTTTTCAGGGACAATGGCGTCGACGTCTGTATCCGAAGCTGGCAATGCTACACCAAACAACACCGGCGCCATCATCGGTGGCGTCATCGGCGGGCTGGCGATGATATGTCTGACCATCTTCGCCATCGTCTACCTGTTCCGGCGCGGACAAAGACGGCGATCAGAGGCCAAGTTACAGACACAGCAGATGCCGGGAGCACAGGGAGCAGAGTACAATGCGAGCAGCTACGCTGAGAACAAGGGCCCAAGATACCCCGTTGAGCTACATTCTAGCCCAAGGGCACGAAATGACGCCCCAGTAGAGTTATTTGGCTAGAAGAAGCGATGCGAACCTGTGAAGGTGGGGAGAATGACGGAGAGCTGAGGAGAGCGAGATATCCATTAGCTTCCGGCAAGGTCAACCCAGGGAGTTGTGGCGTTACAGCAAGATATCAACTGGATTAATAGTGTGAACAGCTTACTCATTTCAGTGGATATTGGTTACTACTTAAGTAATATATCATCTGTAAAATGCAAGCAGCCACTTTTTAGTCCTTGAGATGTGTTCGGCTAGCTCTGTTAAACGACCAGGTTAAAAGTCAGTAATATCTATCAAGGTCCAGGTAAGTACCATACAGCATCATCACACATCCACCGGCTCCCCATCCACCGAGATAAACTTGACGTTCACCATTGCCGAAGCCGTAATAGTTCTTGGCTCGACCGACGGCCCGTCGTTTGCCTGCTCCGGTTGTGATGCCTGCGCCTGCGCCTGTGCCTGCGCCTGCTGTCGCTGCAGCATCTGCGTCTGCTGCTGCGCTGAGGCCGGCATCTGCTGCTGTTGCTGCATCATCTGCCCGGAGTTGCCGAACAGGCTGCTGCCCCCGGAGTACGCCGGGTTGGCGGTGCCGAAGGGGCGCCAGGAGTTGGTGATGCTGTTCGCCGCCGAGGCCGGGCCGTCCTGGATGTCGACGGCGACGACGGTGCGGCCGACGACGCCCGAGTAGTCTTGGGCCTTCTGCACGGCGTTCTCGATGGCCTCCGTGCGGGCCTCGCGCTCGATCTCGGCGCGCGTCGCCGCCGTGAGCCGCCACTCGGTCGACACAATGGCGACGTGCGGCATCGAGGCCAGCTCGGCCGCGGCCTCGGCCAGCAAAGCCAAATCGCGGAACACGACCTCGGAGCCGCTGCTGGCGCGGTACGTGATCCCGAGGTCGCGGCGCCGACCCTCGACCCACTCGTACTCGGGCTGCGCGTCCGTGCTGAGCGAGGACGCCGTGAAGGCCGTGATGCCCGCGTCCGGGTGCGGCGTCGGCCGGCCGTCGGCGCCCTCGGTCTTGAGCGCGTGGGCGCGGAATTTCGCTGTCAGGCGCGCCGACGTCTCGCGCACGCCGTCCGACGCTTCCTGCTGCGACTTGCTGCTCATGGACACTCGGATGTGCAGCACGCCCCGCTCGGCCGTGCGGAAGACGGAGCCGCTGCCGTTGACGTGGATCTTGAGCTGAGGCCACATGGCGGGCTTGGGTAATATTGCGGATATGAAGTTTGAAGGGGAGGTGTGCTGATCTAGAGGGTGAGACAGAGTGAGCTACGAATATGGGGCAAGGATGCGTCGAATAGACAATGGAGTAAAGGTAAGATGACGGGTAGAGGTCTGGGTGAAGTGAAGTGTTGGAGACACAGTAATGGGGGCTACTGGGCCGTTTTATACGCCAGTGACTGTTCTAAATAAGGCAACAATGGTGCCTGGGCTGAGGTAGTGCTACCTTCGTAGTTCGGTGTGCCCTAGTTGCTACTAGTTACTCCCGCTTATGTAATATAACTAAAGTAGTATATATACTGCCTCTCTAATAAAGAAGTTTCTACGACAGTTTAGTGACTGCGTATTGCTATATTAAAATGACAGATGATATGTCCTATAGAACTACTATAGCATGCTAAGACGCTAGATTTTGCTGCTTTTTCTCTGTCGGGAAAGAAAGAGCAACTTTATTCCATCGTTATGCGTACACCCTTGGTGCTCGATTTGGGCATAGGTATGAACATGTCATGATCGTACCGTAAGTCACTCTCATCTGTCTCGAAGATTCGCATATAGGGCAGAACCCAAAGGACCAAGGCCGAGAGCGCCAAATTCATTTCGCACAACGACAGGCTAAATTGACACCGCGGCGGTCAGCATATTATATACCACCTCACCCAGGCAACGGAGACACTTACTTCATACCGAGACAGGACCGACTGCCCTTGGAGAACGAGAACATGCCCCGGTCGACATCCGGTGTCCAGAGCTCGGTGCCCGCGCACCAGCGGTCGGGGGCGAAGCGGTGCGAGTCTGGGAAGATGCGCTCGTCGTGGTGCACGATGGAGCTGGACATGCCCACGGCGTAGCCGCGGGGGATGGTCAGGTCGAGGGATCTCTTGTTCCACTCTCCGTGGTAGTGCAGATCCTCTTGAGTGGCGACTCGGGCGGTGCGGGCGGAGACGCCGTACGAGAGACGAAGACCTTCTTGGATGACGGTTTTCAAGAAAGGGGAGTTTTTCGCTGGCAATGGATTCATCATTAGCTATTATACCATTTTTGTTGCTTGGCCCTGCCCGGAAATATTTGGCCTTGGGTGGTTTCTGCTGTAAATTGCCCCTTTTCCGGGCAGGGTACTGGGCGAAGGTAAAACTCGTTGCAAAAAGAGCAAAGACGGGTAATATCCACATACAATTCCGTCCACTGTGGCAGGTCCATCGGGTCGATTTGTGCATCTCGCAGCTCTCTTGTCAGTCTATCCAAAAGTTCCGGCTTGTCGAGTAGGTGGTACGTGATCACCGCCAACGTCCAGCTGGTCGTCTCGGTCCCTGCACCGACGATACCGAGCGCCTCGGCCGCCAGCCTGGCCACGGTCTTCTCATCCTCCTGCAGGTCGGTGGTCCGGCACAGCTCGGCGAAGATGGTCGGGTGCTCCTTCTCGACGGCCAGGCCCGCGTCGAGGTCGGCCTTGGTCTGGTGGATTTGGCGCGGGATGTTGATCTGCAGCTCGCGAATAAAAAGGCCCGTGGACGCGGGCAGGTAGTCGACGAAGACAGTGGCCAGCTCGGCGGCGCCCTTGAGGAAGGGGAAGAAGCGGAAGAGCAGGCCCGGCCGCAGGCTGCTGAGCGTCGGCTCGTGGAAGTTGGGCTCCCACCCCGCCTGGTCGAGCAGGCCGAAGTTCTGGCCGAACGCGTAGCCCGAGATGGCGTCGGCCGTGAAGCAGCTGTAGGCGACAGCGATGTCGAAGGCCGGCTGGCCCTTCTGCGCCAGGAGCTTGTCGCAGAGCTTGCGGACGAGCGCCTTGATGTCCGGTTCCAGGCGGGAGATCATGGAGCGCGAGAAGAAGCGGCCTACAGGCGCTCGACGGAGCCGGTGAAGATCGTGGTCTACTGTCCCAAACTCAGCCAGATTGAGACTGTTTGTTTTCCCCGTGTTAGTCAAGATCCTCCAGTCGGCAACCCTATCCAAGGTCTCGGGGATATGTTACATTGAGCCATTGACTTGATGGAGTGGCTTATCTCGCTTCCGGCCTCCCACCGCGTAGATTTCATCTCCAAAGTTTATATCATTGCAGTGAAGCTCATTGGGGCTTATGCGAACGATGGGGCCTAACTCACGTTAAGAAAATGATGCCATCTGCCGCTTAAGTGATAAATACTTGCCATATTTGCGATGCATTTCCACAATCTTACTGGTATACCGGCCATTCTGTACAACATCCCACCAGAATTCGGGCAGGTAGGTCGCACCTGACAGCCATGGTCCGGGGATACTGCTTAGGGGATGCAAAGGGGATATGTTGTACACCGCCTTGACAATCTGATAGACGAGGTATGCGACGGCGAGTATCCCGATAAGCCCTGCAAGACCGGACGTAGCCATCTTCGTCCGAAAGTTGATGAAAGAGATAAAGAATAATACTCCAATAGGCCCACCCATTCGCAGATAGCGTTTTATATGTGTTCCTCGGTCTGCATCCCCCCCCCCCTCACTGGCTGAAGACTCGATATGCATGTGCGGAGCCAATTACGAGACCCCGTAGGTAGTACATCATAATAATAAGGCGTCTCCGACTCGGTCCGATATAATACGAAATCCGGTGTCTCAGGAAGAGATGTTCGCAACCAGCACGGGCCATGCATACTCTTCAGGGTATTTTATGGAGCGGGAACACTGCACAGCAAATAGTGACCCATGGAATACCCTAGTGACTAGTCGCTGGCCAAGTATACACTAGCCTTGCTTGTCACTGTCGCCCGTATACTGCCTGTCTAGTTTCTCGCCTGCGCCCCAGCCGCCCCAGAACATCTACCCCGTAGTAAGCCAACAACGGACTCATCTCCGGGGTGCCAGCTGGCAATGGCAAGGAAAAGAAAAAGCATATTACAGCTCAAAACCCCCACGCCTGGATTTATTCTGGTCACGTTCAAGTGGACATGAATATAGAACAATACAGACCGAGAGAGTGTCATAGAGAAAGTTGTAGATTAAAGAGCGGTACTAATTATGCCATCAACTGTATGGAGCTTAGTTCTTTTTACCAGGGATAGGTCCCCTCGCTGTGGACAACGCGGCCCTCGTCGGCATCCCTCTCACCGTCCACGATACTCAGAACCAGCCTGCCCGACTCGCGCGGGTCTTGGGCCGCGCCGCCCGCGTTCCTGGCGGTCTCGCTGGGCCCCGCAGGTTCGACACGACGAAGCCGGGGCACATGGCGAAGACCTTGACGTTGGTCGGCTTGCTCTCGCGCCAGTCCAGCAGCATGTACATGTTGAGGGCCGCCTTGCACGCGTTGTACGCCTCGGTGTCGGGCGGCGTCTGAGGGTGCGGCGGGTTCTCGAACGTGTTGGTGAGCGAGCCCTGGCCGCTGGTGACGTAGATGGAGTAGGCCCCCGAGGACTGGAGAAGCAGCGGCCGGAAGGCCTTGGCGACCTGGAAGGGCCCGAACGTGTTGGTCTCCATGGTCCGCAGGAAGCGGGTGCGGGGGTCGAGGTCCGAGATGCCCATGGCGGCGTTGTTGACCAGGACGTCCAGGCGCCCGAACTGCTGCTTGACGGACGCGGCCGCCTTCTGGATCGACTCGTCGTCGGTTACGTCCAGCTGGACAGTGGAGATGCTGCCCGTGATGCCGCCTGCCTCGATCTCGGCCTTGGCGGCGTTTGCCTTGTCCAGAGAGCGACACGCCATGATGACATGAAATTTCTCGGGAGCACCGGCGAGAACTTGCGTGCTTGCATATCCCACTCCAGAATTCGCACCTATGACTCAGAGTTAGTGAGGTGATATTCATATTCATTAGCCGTACAGTGACTTGCCAGTGATAAGAGCAATTCTCGAAGCCATTTTATGGGTTGTGGATAAGTTTTCTGGATTATGGGAAAGAAGTCTTGTTGTCTGTATAGGTGTTGGGTTCCTTGAGCAAAACGAACATCAGCTCCAGCGGGAATGGCATGTTTATATATACTTAGACTTGGGCTATAGACTGGCTGGGTCGCTCGACCCAGGAGATGGAGACGGATGGTGATAGCTATACTGTCCGTTATGTCCGCGCCATGTCTAAGGGGCTGTCAACGGACTATTCCCAATGCGGGAGAAACTCTGCGAGTGCTTGTTGCTTACGCTAACCCTCCCGTAGCCTCTAGACAGTCAGCTCTGTGCTAATAAGCCACTAGATGTAACCCGAGACAGGTCACATCATGCATTGGTCTATCTGACGGGGTTAAGGCAACTGTCGTCTAACCAACTGCTTCCGCATGCAGCACGCTGTACCTCTACGGGAGAAACTCCGCGAGATTCCCTTCTCACGAAGCGAACAATCACATCATCGTGAATGATCAACGTTGGCCTCGTTGATTGCGGTCACTGCTCTTTTCTGTGATTAGCCGGCCAGCGACAACACAACGGTACATACCAAACCGGAGCCATTACTCAAGTAGTACGAGAGAGGACCAGATGACGCAAAAGAGAGTGGGATGTGAGACCTGCAAGAAGCGGCGGATTAAGGTGTGTTGTCGTGTCGTGTCGTGTCGCATGGCCACTTGGGGGTACCGTCTGACCGAGACGCGTTTTATTAGTGTGACGGTGCCAAGCCAACATGCAAGAGATGCACGCAATCACGCAGAGCGTGCCTCTGGAAGAAGAAAGTCCTCGACATCCACTTCGAGAATCGATATGCCAGCGGACAGGAAAGACGGCCGAGGGGCCCGCGCCCAGCGCTTCCAGCCGCCGGACACCCGTGCAGCAGCAGCAATCCTCCCGACGGAGGGGGATCAATTATCTCAGCACCCCTACAGCTGAGCCTCGAGGTCCAGGCCGTCACCTTCTACCTAAACCACTACGCGACGCCGCTGCCGCCCGACGCGCTGAGCGTGACCAAGTCCCTGGACGACTACATCTGCGCGCTGTCCGCCTCGGCGCCCTCGGCGCTGCTCGACGAGGCGATCCGCTGCATGGCCCTCGAGACGTGGTCGCGCGTCGTCGTCCAAGGAGGCGGCCACCACGACGCGCGCGCCCGCGCCGAGGCGGCGCGCCACTACCAGGCGCTCCTGTCGCTGGCGCGGCGGGCCGTCGCGCGCCTCGACGCCGCGAACCTCGACGACTGCCTCCTGGGCGTCTTCTTCCTCAGCCGGTTCGACGCCAGCACGCACGGCCAGGCGGACCTGTGGCGGAAGCTCCGGACGGGCCCGGCGCATCACTACCACGGGGCCATGGCCATGCTCCAGTACTGGAAGGACCATCTACGCGGCGGCGGCGGGGCCGGCCACCATCGGTGTTCGCCGGTTGTCAAAGAGAGCCGACGCGGGCTGCTGCGATTCCTACTCATGCAGGGCTCGGAGGTTCCAGAATGGATGAGGGACGGGGAAGTCTTTGGTGAGGCCGGGTTCGAGCTGGTCCACGATCGCGTCACCGTGCGGACGGCAGGCCTCCGCCATCAAGTGTTGCGCTTGCTCAGGCCGATGGAAGGCCCCTCGGGGCCTGGAGTACCTAATGGCCAGTTGCTGAGTGACCTAAACAGGGGGGCGCAAGACCTCGACAGGATGCTCCGCGACTGGGCCCGGCAATTTGAGCTTTCCTGGATCTACCAACAACACACGCTCCCGCCATCCGATGACTCCAAACGGGCGCAATGTGTCTTGTCATCAAAAGCCTACACGTACTCAAAGCTGTCCTACGCATTGTTGTGGGCAAGGTACGCGGCTGTCAGGTTGCTTGTCAACGACGCACACCTGAAAATCTTATCGCTCTGCAATGGAGCCCTCGTGGCCATCGACCCGTCGATTGTGCACCAATGCCAGCTGGTTGTAGAGCATATGACCGACATCATAGTGACCAGCAACGCATTCATCGTGGGAGATTTGCATGTTGTGAACACACCATTGGGCGGAACTACTGTGGTCTTGAACGAGGGATTGGACGTTTGCCAGTCAAGATACAGGTATGCAACCTGGCCTTTGTCGGTTGCATGTAGTCTGGAGTCTGTTGGCCTCTCCCAGAGGCTTTGGTGTAAATGGCAGTTGCAGTGTGTAGGACGGCTGGCTGGGATCAAGTTGTTTGAAGAATACCAGCCTAACCAAAGTTTTAGGCTTGATGAGAATCGTATGGCCCCGAGGGGACCCTGAGACAGTGCGGATTTTATTGTATACAAAAGCGACATGCGTCTTCTTTCAGTCCGATCATGTGGCCTGATCCTTCTTCTATGTACCAATCATTGAGACCAACCAAGTGACAAATCTATGTTCCTACTAATTACCATTATCAATACAAAACGCCTCATGCTCGTCGTTCATCATCATGCAGCACCTCAGTACGCACCCCTTCGGCCATTCATCCGGGTGCTGCCCCCGTTGGATACAAATGGGTGCACCTTGACCGGCCGTTTCATTGCCGGAAGAGAGTTGAGAGCATGCCACATCTCCATGATTCCAGCTCGAGCTGCTGGGAGCATGCTATATTGAAGCGAGTAGAGGTTCCTGCGGTTGATGGGTGGGACAAATCGACCAGTCGCAAGGCAAAACACAACCCGGGGCGACAAGTAATGTTTCCTGATACGCTTTCCCATTCGGAAATATTGGTGGAACATGGCCGTGAAGGAAAGGGGGATTGGCTTGCAGAGCGCTAGTGTTAGGACTGGACATGTAATCGGTTCGGAAAGCAAGTATGGAGGCTAACCTTGAGATGTATAACGGAAGTAGGCGGCTGAGCTGGCGCGGCAGGCATGGAGGTAGAATCGAATGCAAATCTATCTTGGGTATCAAAAAGTTCAAAACGAATGCCACCTTCAAGTAATTAGCAAATGCGCTATTGGCCTTGGTAGAGGGAAAGGATACTTACCAGGGAGACGCCGAGGATCCTTCACCCGAAGCATCAGGGGCAAATAGGGGGAAGTGATTAAGGCAGGAGAGTTGCGTATCAAACATGGCTTTGAGCAGGATAATTGCCATCCTTGCCACGGCGAAGTTGAGGTAGAATACAGCGACCGTCGGAAGGAGGAAGAAAAGAAGAGTGAACAGGATTGTGCCAAGCAGCAATTGATCCAAATCGTAGTCGCATGAGTCCACACGGTTCCGGAGCACGTTGTACTTCTTCCCTCGAAATAGCTGGAAAAGGGACAACAGGATAGTAAGCTGCCAATGGAAGATGCGGGCCGCCGCAAGATAGAACGAGTATATGTGTACCGTCAGTAGCGAGAGGAGATCTGAGGAGAAGGCGATGGGCATGCTGGCACCGCCAAAGCTCGAGAAGCCAATAAACCATATGATGCGAGGCAAGACAGGCTGTAAAGCCCTGATGCAGCCTGCCCAGTACTCAATCACCCACAAGAAAAGATCGCCTAGAAATAGTGCCAACTCCTTGTTGAGTTTCAGTCCAGCGGGCCAGCCCATCAACCACTCGATGCTGCTATGTAGAGCGTCGACCGTGTACTGCTGCAACAGCAACCCAATCTGATCGGATACCCACGCAGCATTGTCAATGATGTAGGAACCCAGAGCAATGCCGATAATGACATCGTTGGCCACCAACCACAAACTATTGTAGAAGCGGATATAGTCCGGGTGGCTTGTCGTCACGCTGTCCCAGTCGTTCTTCCGGAGCCTCAATTTGACATATTGCATTGGCCAATAGCAGAACTGTTGTAACCGTATCTCAACTTGCTGTGCAGTGGCGGATATGTCCTTGAGAGCTGGTGAACCAGGACGGGGCCTCCATTCCAGAATCTGAAGCAGTATCTCGGCGGCCCCTCGGTGACCAATGAGCACAAAGATGAATATGGCTCTGATGATAGGGAAAATGTAAAGAATGATGAAGTCCCAGATCTGTACGACGACATAGTTTCGCATCGTTGTAGCTTGCTCGACCACGCGCTCCGACACACTAAGCGTTCGCTTGGGTCGAGTCCCGATCAACGATACGTTCTTCTGCAGCAGCTGTTCCAGTTCCCAAGCCCAATTTACCTGGTTGACAATCCTTGGGAGAACTTTGTCCTTCATTGTGGGGGGATGCCGTATGACAGAATGCTGTTGGAGCTTCTCTACGAGATGCTGTCTCTTCTTTTTAGCCAGTTTTTCTTGCTCCTCCTCCTCAGCATCCGATGCCTCGGATACGGTAGGTTGGCGAGTGTCCTCTTTGTCGACCAATGCAAGAGCAATGGGGTTTAAAGATATGTACTGCATATTTTGGGGGATCGGCCGTTCGAACAATATGATTTGGACGCTTGATGCTACGGCGCATGTGATTGTTGGTGCTCGCTGGTAGGGATCTATTTTGGCTTTGACCCAGGATGGCTCGGCGTCCAGACTGGCATCTGGTCCGACATTCGTCAGGCCGAGGACATGCATAGACTGGGAACCGCACAACTGGGCAATGCGCTGTGTAGGGTGCGGCGCATTTCGGAGCAGAATGCCCCTTTCCAAGGCACTCTCGACGCTTTTCGGCTATGTAACGATCAGAGGTGCAAGCGAACAAGGCGAGCTTGCGGGTAAACGTACATCAACATGATTAAGCACGGCAACCACCACCACATCAAGGCTTGAATTCTTCCAGCCGACGATAACACCGGGTAGTTCAGACCTCTCGATGTCCGCCGGCCAGAAAACTCTCATAAGCCCATCATGCTCGGGCATGTCCCAGCAGCCTGACAAATATTCCGCCTAGAAGGAGCCTCTGCGCCGGAGTTGTTCACGGGCGGATACCCCCGAGCTGAGGGACCGTGGATGCTATATGAAGAGTGTGTGTCAGCCGAGCGAGCTCGTATCGCAGCGTATGTTATCTGATTGTTTGGGTTGGAAGTGTCTCAAATCAGCTCGTACAGGGACCGCGAGGCGGAGAGGCTGCAGGGAGGGTCGTACCAGGTCGGCCTCGAGGGAGGCTAGATACTGTACAGGTACGAGAACGACGAGAAATAGTAGTGACAACAGTGCGAATCCCTGGAAACTGCGTGACTAGAATGGCGCATAGATTTATCAGTCACTTGTCACTCCAAGAACGAGGGAAGGAACGCGCTCCGTCTGGATTGGATCCGTAAAGCCACTCACGATGACGCCCTTATCCCAGGCAAACAAAGCTAGCTCGTAGAGCCGTGTGACCAGATCCCATCGAGCAGTACCGTAGCCAGCTACAAATATGGCGAGGGTGACAACTGAGAAGGGGTGCATGAATTGGTCGTTTTGCTCAAGATCCGGTGCGGGTGCGCATCACGGAGCTACAAGATTGGGGCCAGGATATCGAGAGGAGCGGATGCTGGTGGAATGCGTCTGGTCGTTGCGATGGGTCGCGGTGTCAAAGAGGGCGTGCAGAAGCGATCCTGTAATGATGTTGGTTGTTTGAAGTAGCCGCGAACTGTGTGCGATGTATGTTGACTCGTGCGATTTGTGTGATGCAATTGCCAGAATATCGTCAGCGGCAGCCAAGGACCCCAAGGCCACTACTCCTCCGATGCTTGAGCTGAGCTGCGGGCGGAATGGGGTATGTATTTCGTCTTGTTGCACAGGCCAGCCAGGCCAGCCAGGCTTTTTATTAAGCTTGCTCCAGCAGGTTAGTACCTGCAGATCGCAAAACCACGATCGAATTGAAGCTTCTTTAAACCCTCAAGATAGTCGCTAAGTAGGTTATTTCTTGCGGGACGTAGAGGTGCAAATACACTTGTATCAAAGTTTCAAAGAGGTATTGGAGCAACTGATAGGTAACTAAGAGCAAACTCAGAAGTTAGAAGATCGCGTGTTATCTGCAATAACCCCCTGCATACTTAGTGCACCATATAGATTGGCGGCTCGATCAATTGCGTGGCAATCGACGTTGAAGCTTGTTCTCTGTTTTCGCTGTCGTGTTTTCACCGGCGCCCCGATCTCATCCCTGCGCTGGATGCCAGTCTAGACCGCCGCTGATCTAATCGTCACGTGCGGTGTACCCATCGGCATCAAGCGCTTTGGAGAGATACATTAAGTATGGCAAGGTTTCGCCCATACCATACTGCGCGCCAACGCTCAAGGCCCAAGTTGAGGGGGAGACATCGAAGGGGGAGGGAGAGTTAACGAGAAAGTATTCTAGGTAGGTGCTGGTAGTGGCCTAGATATAAGTATGTGCATGTATTGGGTGACTGAGCCGATGATCCGAGTGGAATAAGTAAAGTAGCTTTCTTCTGTGCTTCCCGAATCCCGCAATACGAGATCCAGACCCTCCAATGCCCCCGATCCATGGGAAAAGGTGGTCGGCCTCCTTTTGGGAGTCCGGTTGACGTCCAAGTATGGATGGAGTACACATCTTGCGCTCCTCCCTAAAGTACTTATACAACGCACAATACGTAACCTAATACACATATTAGCCATGAATCTCTCGAGTAGGTCTAATAAGGGCCGTTGTTCTTTGCGATTCTTGGAATAACTCCCATGACTTGAAGATTGATTCTTATTATTTCATATATAAAGAGATTTCTCGAAGAGCGTGATACGTTCATGTGTAAATTAGGGACGTGCCAGACCTCCCGTCCCTAGGAACGGTCCCGGGAGCTTGGCGCAGAGGAGAGCTTTTCTCTCATGAGCTTGACCTGCTCACTTCCGCTTGAGGTGAATAGTGTCGTAATCTTTACTATCTTCGCGTGCCTCATCCAACAGCTTGTCTATCTTGCGGTCCTTGAGGGCGACCTATGGAACATACATGGTTAGACGGTAATGCCACGCGCTGAGTCTCGCGAATACCCACCTGTAAGCATTTCTGGTACTCCTTGAACATACTGGCGCATTCGTTGTCGTCGGTTTTGCCATTACCGCGGAGATATTCTGGTTATGTCAGTCTTCGTATGTGAAATCCGGCGAGGACGTTTATGGGGACTGCAAACACACTTTCGCTATACCATTTCAAGAAACAAGTATCATATCGCCTGAGCGAATATCAGTAGGTTGCCTTTCATTGACGGCGATCGAGGCTATGGGAACCACCTACTCTTTCACCTCGTTGCACTCGGGAGCGAGGGAGGCTGACATGGTTACAGTAGTAGGGCAAGTTTAGTTTTCTTCTGGTACCTATCACTCTTCCAGCTTGGCCTTGGTGTGTTGCTTTTTTTTCGACTGAGCCCGAATCTAGACAACCTCGGGATCTATCGTGTATGTGTGGTCTGTATCAGATATTGCGGCTGTTTGATGTCAGTGGTTGATCGACAGGCATATTCAATACATCAATTGCCTGGGCTTGATGCTTTATCCTTATCCAGCTGGATCAAATTAGTAGCTAGCTCCGGAATACCTCATAGCGATCAAAAGTGGCGCCAACATCCCTGTGCTTTCAACTTGCAGGCCCGTGGCCCCCAGCAGCCCAGCTAACCCAAAGCCCCACGTCCCTTGGCAATCGGCGTTTAACCTCCCGACATTTCTGAAATTTTGTTTAACCCATGCGTTTACCAGTTGAGCAGCAGCCGCGCTGAAGTCGCATTCCTCGAGACATCTCAGGACGACTGTTTTCCCCCAAGACCGCCATCATCATGGGGTCATCCAGCGACTTCACGTCTATGCAAGCGCAGATACAATCTGCGCTCGTAGCAACGACACGCACAGTAAATCAACTTGCCGCAGAAGACGTCAACTTCCATCGCAGCAACAACCCCACGGTCGACGAGCAACTGGACGAGACAAGCGAACGATTGTTGACGCTCTCCAGCGAACTTCTCAAATCGGCCACCAAATCCACAGACCTCAAAGCCCCCGAACTGAAAGATGCCGACGATGTCGAGGTTCACTGGTCGCGCATTGTCGATGTCATCGATACCTTGCTGGAGAAAGCCGACACATGCCTTGACGAGTACACGGGCTTGGTGAAGAGGAAGGCTGCACCGACAGAGGAGGCGGTATGATCAGCCATTGGACTCGATCGCGTGCTTACAAGCTGACCAATGAGTTAGGGAACCCAAGCCAAGAAGTCGAAGACCTTCACTGCCCTCGATGCTTCGATGCGCCGCGCCAACATCCTCAAGCCTCAGAATGCTTTTGAGATGAAGCCCGACAACATCAGTACATCTCCTTGGAAGCCCATTCTTACAATGAAACCACATGCTACGATGCCTTGGCCCAGAGCTTAAATACATTCAGCAACGAAGCGGATTCTACACAGTACGACTACAGCCTTTTCTTGTCTCATGCTTTTGAATTTCCACTTTGCGCTCCCGCTCCCCACACAAGTGTTAAAGACCTGGAACGCCGAGTCAAGAGACACAAAGCCAACAGGCGCCGCGTTTGGCGCGATATGACTACAGTATGGGACACTAACAGCGTATGCAGATACAAACACCCTTACGAAACTGAGATTCTCGAACTCAAGTATCCTGACTCCATGTACGCAATCAAGGAGCCGATCAAATACCAACCTGTTGAATCCACCACTGCCACATTTGTCGACACGTTTGAAGGGGTGCTTGAGATGTTGGCAGAGCTCAAACAGGCAGACGTGATTGCTATTGACACTGAACACCATGACTACCGGACATACTATGGACTGCTTTCGCTTATGCAAATTAGCACACGTGAAAAAGACTGGATAGTTGACACCCTGCAGCCTTGGCGTCATAGTAGAGATTCTAAACGAGGTTTTCGCAAGACCCCAAGATCGTCAAAGTAAGTCGGCTACGCGACTGTTAACGGTTCATGCTAACTGACAACATCAGGTTCTGCATGGTGCATATATGGATATCCTATGGCTTCAGAGAGATTTGGGTCTTTACGTTGTTGGTCTCTTTGACACTTTCCATGCCGCCGAATCCCTTCAATATACATCTAAAAGCCTCGCATATTTATTGAAGCGCTTCGTTGATTTTGACGCGGACAAGAAATACCAGTTGGCTGACTGGCGGATACGGTATGGTATCCTTCCTTTGTTTCAGCATCGCATACTGACTTAATAGACCGATACCTGAGGAGATGTTCTACTACGCGCGCTCAGATACCCATTTCCTACTTTACATTTTTGATCTGATAAGAAACGAGCTCCTTGCGCGGTCGAACCGCAGCAACCGGGACGAAGATTACATGACGCATGTCTGGAAAAATCAAAAGAGACGTCCCTGCGCAGGCACGAGCGGATTGCCTACGATACCACAGCCGGCCAGGGGCCGAATGGATGGTACAACATGCTGATCAAATCATCCGGGAATCTGACCCGTGAGCAGTTTGCAGTATTTCGTGCCGTGCACAAATGGCGCGATGATGTCGCACGGCGTGAAGACGAGAGCCCCATGTTCATTTTCAGCAACTCGGCGGTCTTCGATATCGCAAGGCGCCTACCTCCGGATCCCAAGGCCTTGTTCAGCATCCTCGGCTTCCCTTCGTCTCACTCATCACACGTTGCAAAGACATCAGTGACCGAACTTTCTAAGGTCGTGTCCAAAGCAAAGGCGGACGGTGAGAATGGTCCGACCCTGTCAGATTTCTTCCGCGGCAGTACGCTTGGGATCGGCGAGGTGGCAAAACAGGTCTTTCCGAACTTGCGTACTACTAGTCCTGGTGTCCTTGAAACCAAAGACCTTGTTGCTGAGCAGTCGAAGCTCTGGGGCGAAGTCCCGGTCGGCAGCCGCTGGGAGAACACCTCGGGGGCAAATGCTGCTGCCAATGGCCTACGATTTGCTCTGCCATGGGCAGCGTTCATGGAGAATGCTTCAGTAGGGGAAACCTCTGGGGAAAGTCTTACGGTGCGGTCTCGAACAGAGCCGGCGCCGGCACAGCCAAGTGCGGATGCTGTGGAAGACACGGAATTCACGCTCAAGGCCGGCAAGAAGCGCAAAGCTCCCGAGCCGGAGAGAGAAGATGAAGAAGAGCAAAACGGAATCGCAACTGGGACTTCCAATCCAACAACGCCTGGAATGGATGGTGATGAGATTGCTTTGGACGATTCAGATCGTGAGCTCGAACAGCAGAAAGCAGAAAGGAAGGCCCGGAAGGCCCAGAAGAAGGCAGAAAAGGCCGCAAAGAAAGCTGCCCAAGCCGCCGCCGAAAAGGACGAAGAAGCCGATGAGGAAGTGCCTTTTGATTACAGCACGGCCAAGTCGGTTCTTAAGACCCAACGTAATGGAGACGCCAAGGGTGGGAAGGGCAAGGTGTTCAATCCGTACAAGTCCCTCCATGCGGAGGGCCCCAAGCCTGCGCGAAGGATGCACGGCGAAAAGCCCGGAAAGAGCGCAACCTTCAAGAAAGTATAGGTTTCTCTTTCATCGATATCAAGAACAAAAGACATCAGCATGGGCAGGCGTTAGTGGTGTTCTATCTATGCCTCTTTGGATTGGCGGCGATACGAGCCGTCTAATAGGCGGCATGCGTCGCCCTCTGACATGCAGCGGCAGATTAATACAATAGCTTTGCTCCGTCACAACAACGAGCAGTAGGCTTAGCTTCCGTAGATACTATCGAGATTGAGCAATTATGCCACTGTGGCTGCCCACGTATGTATGATTTTTTATATGACTCTCAGCTAGCTACACCTAGTCCCCCTACTTTTGGAATCTCTACGAGGACTAGTGTGATCGTCAGTTTCTGGTATCCCTGCATCAGAACCACATAAACAGACGTCTTACCGGTACTGATTGGCTCGTCTAGAAACGCCGCAAAGAATATCAAAATCTCCACTTCTGACCAGTTCGTCAAGCCTCTTCTTGTCTTACAGTAGGTTACTAGCAAGCCAAGCACTGTCACTCACTCAGGTACCCGCACCCAAAAAGAAACAGAGCAAGCAACTCTATTGGTCAGCCGCCCACATCACAACCCCCTATATATCCTAGAAAGGAAGGGCTTCTATAAAATTGATATCCATACCTATATGTGCACGCCATGAAGGGAGCAGGAGAGCGACGCCGACGACATGTGGCTCATCAACATCGAGACCCTTGAGCTGGAGCACGTCCTGGACCACGAGACGATGGCGTACGCCATCCTGTCGCACACCTGGGAGGACGGCGAGGTCACGTTCCAGGACTTCCGCGACCGCCGCGACGACGTCGCGCGCGCCAAGAAGGGATGGCGCAAGATCGAGCGCCTCTGCGCGCTGGCCGGGGGGGACCCGCCGCCTGAGGTACGCCTGGGTCGACACCTGCTGCATCGACAAGACCAGCAGCGCCGAGCTGTCCGAGGCCATCAACTCCATGTACCGCTGGTACGCCGACTCGGCCGTCTGCTACGCTTATCTAGGGGATCTGGCCCGCGGGGCCACCACGGCAACGGCGGCAATGGGGCTCAGGAGGATGGGCCCAATGCTGATGGCGATGGTGGGTCGGTAGTAGTAGTGGACAAAGAGGGCGATGGCGCGAAGAATGATGTCGTGCCGGGCCTCGTCGCCGACATCTTCCAGTGCCGATGGTGGTCGCGCGGCTGGACGCTGCAGGAGCTGATCGCTCCGGGCAGGTTGATCTTCCTTGATCACGACTTCAACTACCGCGGCACGAAACTGACCCTGCACTCCAGGATCGCCGAGGCAACGGGCATCGAGAAGAAGATCCTCTTGCACCGCAAACCGCTCTCCTCCGTCCACGTGGCCCGCCGCATGTCCTGGGCGGCTACGAGACAAACCACGCGGACCGAAGATGCGGCCTACAGTCTGATGGGGATATTCGACATCAACACGCCGCTTCTATACGGGGAAGAGAGCAAAGCGTTCCTCCGGCTGCAGGAAGAAATCTGCCGCCGGTCCAACGGCGACCTCACGCTCTTCGCATGGGCGGCCGACGGGCCCCCCATTGCCGTCGCTGGGGAGGACGGGGACAGGGACGGGGACAGGGACGGGGACAGGGACGGGGACGGGAGGGGACCCGAGTTCCGCGGCATCCTCGGCGCCAAGACGCTGGGCAAGCAGCCGGGCGAGCTGCACCGGGGCGAGCTGAGCGTGACCAACAAGGGCATCCGCATCGACGGGATGGAGCTGCTGCACGCGCCCGCCCCGGGCCTCTTCCTGCGCCTCGGCCGCCTGCAGCCCGACGCCCAGCCCGGCAAGGGCAACATGTACGTACAGCTGGCCAAGACCATGGACGGCTACGTGCGCGCCCGCGCGGACCGCGTCTTCTACGGCCTCGCGTCGAGCCAGGAGACGACGCACTGGCTGTCGCCCGAGAACGTCTACGTCGCGTCGGACCTCTCGCCGAGCGACCAGCAGAAGGTCGCTAAACAGCGCAAGCACGTGGTGCGGTTCACCGCTGCCGCCGCGCCTGCAGCAGCAACAACAACAACAACAACAACAACAACAACAACAACAGAGGGCCAGACCGCCCTTTCCCTTTCCCTGTCGTCCGCCTCGGTCAGACCACGTACCCGCGGCACTTCTGAGACCAGCACGCGAGCGCGACGCTGCTGGACTTCGCGGCGCAGCAGGAGGGCCTCGTCGAGTTCGTCGCGACGCTCTCGGACGGCCGCACGACGGGCCGCCTGGTGCTGGCCTGGTCGTCGTACATGGCGGCCGTCGAGGGCCGGCGCAACCGGCGGCAGAACGCGCTCAAGTACGCGCTGCTCGACGCGCGCTGCTGCCCGCCCGGCTCTGCCGGATAGGTGGCGCATGTGGACGGTGGGGGTGTCATGTGGTAGTGGTGATGGTGACCAGGGGGCGGTGGATGACGGAAGTCGGAGGATACAACAGGATATCGAACCCCCGTTGGTTCAAGCTGCAACATGGAACCCCTAGGTAGGAGAAATGGCTGGATCGTCGAATAAATACTGAGCCGTACACTGGAAGAAATATCCGCCAGCACCTTGAACGTACACTTGGTATGTAATTTTATATTGGCTAACGAGACCGTAGAGTAAACAGAAGAATTGCCATAGGTAGGTACTTAAGGACACCGATGACTCCGTACTCTCCATTCCCTTGAATCACATCAACGCCAAAACCGCTCCTGCTCCGATAGCCACCGCGCCCGCCATCGTGGCATCCCCCGTCTGCCTCGTAACGGCGACATTGATCAAAGTAACGCACCAGGCCGCCGTCGTCGTGTGGGGTGAGGGCTTCGCCTCGGCGATCGTGGGCGTGGGAAAGCCGGGGTGTCCGGCACACTGGTCGACGAGGGGCACCGCGTACTCGGAGGCCCAGGAGGCGAGCTGCGCGTCCCATATGCACCACTCCTCGCGCAGGCTCGCCGGCACGCTCGTCTCCTTCACCTCGGGCGCCTGGGTGGCCGTGATGGCGTGCGCGTTCTCCCAGCTCCGCAGGGACGCGACCGTGGGGGTCGGCTTGCTCTCGACTAGCACACGCGACGACATGGCGGAGCACCAGGCATCATGGTCGTTCCATCGAAGGACTTCGAATTTGCTGTCGAAGTGGGGCGGGTAATGGACGTAGGGGGTGCCGTTGGGGTTCTTGGTAGAACTGTCCGTCGTGGAACACTTCTCGGAACAGCACGACTTGCAGCCAAGGAATGATTGGAGGCCCAAGAAGCAGAATATATCAAGAGAGCAAAGCATTGTAGCGGATTAGATGGAGGAGAAGGTCTGGAAGTCCGAGTCTGGTGTTGGATTTCTGTCAAATGATGCTGGGAAGCAAGTATAACGATGGTGAGACGATGTTGGCGGTGTATAAAATGCTGAACAAGTGAAGTGAATGATGAAAGAGAGAAAGGGAGAATCTTCTGTCCAGGCCAAGGCGGAGGAGGGGTTTGTAGTGGCTCGACCGAGAGCAAAGAACGTAGCAGGAAACAGCGATGTATCCAATGCTTGAGGAAGGCAAGACGGTCTTGCTAATTAATGAAGCCACGGTTGATATCAGTGCCTTCTCGGAGAAGCAGCAGCATCGCACTTAACTGTTGGCTCTCAAACACTTCTTGGCCTTTCCAGATTCCCCTTAGATTACATGTCATATCATACATGCATAGAGGGTCTCTCGAAAACCCTGTCATATGAATGAATGGCACACCATAACACAGTAAATCCATATAAAATTCTAAATACAAGCAAGTACACTGAGCGAACAAGAGTACAAGGCAGAGTATATACTAGCCAAAGCAAGGGTAATAAGACAAATGTAACATGTGATGAAAATGAAAATGCAATGCGGTTAAAGCAACTTGGCTAACACGTCAATCAAGCATGGCAACTCTGGTCCCGGTACTCCTCGGGGATAGAAGGCAGAGCCCCTAACCCCTCCTGGATCACCATGCTCATGCCGCCGTGGAGATGGGACTGGATGTGGCAGTGGATCAGCCAGACGCCCGGGTTGTCGTTGGGCCGCCGCACGACCAGCCAGGTATCCTGCTGCTGGGACGGCAGCGTGGGCCAGGTGTCGCGCAGCGGCGGGTTCACGAGATTGAAATTGCCAGGGTTCGCGGCGGCAGCCTCGGCGGCCGAGTCCCACGTGAAGGCGCCCTGGCCCTGGCCGATGACGTAGAAGTGTCGGCCGTGGAAGTGGACCGGGTGCGAGGGCCCGGACCGGGGCTGCAGCATGACAAAGTCGACCCACTTCTGCGACGCCGGCATGGTCACGGTGTAGTCATTTTTCAAGTTGGGCTGGGGGTGGAGAAGCAAGGGTTGCACATCATCCAGAGACTCGGGACGGGGCGTCGAGTTGAAGGCCCACCGGTCGAGCGCGCCGGCCTGCTTCATCACGACCTTGTAGGTGGCGTCCACCACCTGAGGGATGACGGCCGGCGGGAACGACTTGCCCTGGGCGGGCGAGAAGACCACGACGCCCGAGGTGGTGTTGACGCCGCGCTCGTTGATGTAGGCGACCGAAGGCTCCAGTGACTGCTCCTGGGCCTCGACCTGGAAGTCGATGATGGACGACCCGAACAGGATCTGCGGGTCTGAGGTAGCGCTCACACGGAGAGTGTACTTCTTGGGCTTCTCGAGCTTTGCGATGACTGTATAGCGCTGACCGGCTGCCAGAGGGATCGATTGGGCGGTCTTGGGCTCGATGTAGTTGCCGTCGGCAGCAATGATGGTCAGCGGGATCTCGTCCAAGGAAACCTGGGCCTCAATCATGCTGAAGGTGGCAATCAGGTCCAGCATGATCCACTTATCCTCCTCACAGTTCTTGCTCTTGACGACCTTGATGACATCCAGCGGAGCATTAGTGGCCTTGCATCCGTTGAAGATCTCTCGCGGAATGACGCTCGGGTCGGGCTTGGCGTCTCCTGCATTAGCAAGCGTGGCAAGTACATTGGGAGGCAGGCAGCTGTCGTGTAATAATTAGCATATTTGGTCTTTTGATCCGCAGCTTGTACGATCGGTCGTTCATACCTCTTATCAGTAAGGGTAGAACCGTTAATCCTGCTGAGAAGTTGTTGTTGAGGCCTGGTTACGAGGGGTGCCTGTTGCGTAGAAGCAAGACAGTCGACTTTGCCTTTGCCATTGACCAAGATCGAGTCAAAGCAGAGAAGATCGATGTGCGATTTCTCGGAGATATCCCAAGCTTGAGTCGAGGGGACATGTCGCCAGTCTGACAACAGCATAGGAAAGCGATGCTTCTCAGCCGACTTGATGGCTTCGAGTGAAACGGTATCCTTGGTGACTAGGCTGTAGGGATTCGGCGTGTCTGATTTGGGATGGATGATGATGGGCCCGAATAGGCCATCGTCGAGTTGAAGGTCGGTATGAGAGTGATACCAGTATGAACCGTGTTGTGTTGCCTTCCATTTGTACAGGAACTCACATCCCGGTTGGATGTGGCTCTGGGTAAGACCTGGGGTTCCGTCGGACCAGGGGGTGCCCATCATCTCGATGCCTAATGACCATGTGGTCAGCGTCTCAACAACTCTCTTCGGTTAGCTGTAGTAATACTGACCATGATAGTGAATTGTGGTGTTGAAGGGAGATCGGTTCTTGACATTGATCTCCACGGAATCACCCTCAGTTAGCTCTAGGACAGGTCCCGGAAACTGTCCGTTGACCTTGAAGAGGTCGCGTTCGACTCCATCTGGGGCACCTTTCTCCCAGGTGACGGTTAGTTCAAATTTCTTGGTTGTAATTAGATCGTTTGGTGAAGGTAGTGTTAGGGCGGAAGCGAGTGACAGGAGGGCATTAGACCAGAGGAATGCCTTGGTTAGCGAGGGGACGACCATTTTTATGGCACAATGATGAGACACACTAAGGAAAAGGATGGGAGTATGGAAAAGAAAAGAAAAGGTAGCGACGGACGATGAGAAGATGCTGGATGAAGAACAACATCATGATAGACGGCGCTCTGGCAGGATATATATGCATCCCGGCTTCGTCTTCTGGCAGCTCTGTCAGGGGTCTAGACCGCGCTCTCTTCTGGTTGGCCGATGACAGACAAACCAAACATTGTGATGACAGAAGCTACGGTAGAGTAATTTCGCACCGGCTCCCGGATCCTGATGGGCTTGTCTCAAACCGCAAACGACAGACGATCTAAAGATCTGTGCTTGCTTCCGTCAGGGACTGACTTCTTCCTCCACCTTGTCACCGCAGATGTAGAGCCAAGGGACCTCCTGATTGGCTGTATCTGCAGCCCGAGGTTTGAATTTTCCAGAAGTCGCCAGGAACAAGATGACTAGTCCCCTAGGACAAGCCCGATTCCTGTGCGCTGCATGGTACTAGAGGCAGTCTAACTTATGCTTTTTTCTTTTCTTTTCCCAGCAAAGACGAGGGGCGGGGGGGTGGTGTCCGGCAGATTGGGTCAGCCGCCAATCTGGTGCCAAGATGATCGGATGGTGGTTCAGGTTTAGCTTCCAGCCAGAAGGCCAAGACCGAGCACAGGGGCGGCCTGTCAATTAAACCTAATAATCACCACGACCCAACGACTGGTTGTGTGCTGGTTTGTCGGGTGGGCGGTGTCAGCAACACTGCAAACTGCGTAACGAATCGAGCGGTAGGTGGACTTTTTGATCTGATGACGGTAACGACTCGTAATGGACGCTGACCTGCACGCAATAACAAAACAAGAAATTCCCGCGTTGCTTTCCTGCGCGGTGCCTTGGCCCAGGAAGAAGAAAAGGAAGGAAAACAAACACGGGCAGCGTTCGTCGGATGACGGATCCTAGGAAACCCTCGTGTTGATGTGCTCGACTAGCGCAGGAGAGAATTACAAGTAGACCGAGTCTTAAAAAGCCATTGTGCGGCTCTCGCGATAGTTTTGGGACTTGACGCTACGACCCAAAAGCGCCACAGCTCTAATCTCTACAGTACGAGCTCAGCTTGGCGGACCCTGACGCTCAACGTCGTTTTGGGCAAGACACGATGTCTCTGGTTTCGCTGGGCCCATGAACTGCACGGGTGGGGATGGTATAAAAACCGAGGGAAAAGCAAAGAAGGCTCCTGCAAGGGGGTGCCGATCTCATTTTATCCATTTCTCTCTCAATTTCTATGAAACTAGCTAGTAAGCGGCTAAATATAGTGGTCATTTGGCCGTTACCGTTGTGTCGTTTCTTCCCATAGGAACTCGGTGCTTGGCGCTGGAGCAAGTCCTCCTGCTTGATACTCGACGGGAAGGTTCAAACGTTTACACACCTTAATTATCTGATTGCATCTTGGCAGCGCTTGGCTAATCAAGTGCTTACCCGGGAGATTCCATGGATCGTGGAGTTTTGTATTAGCATTATGTCTGTGTGCTTCCTTATTCAGGGGTATATACTGCATCCCCCGCCTTGTTTTCTTCGTCCCAGAACCTTGAACACACGTGCCCTGAAGGAATCACATCGTCGTGAGTACTCCTCATTATTTTAGGTGTACAATGTACTTATAAGAAAGAATAAGGACTCCTTTACAGGGGAGTTGACACATATCTCGTAGTTTGAATCGGCTGCCAAGCCTCCTGATATGGACCATTTATTCTTCTATTTCCTATTCTTTCCCGTTTGTCTCTGATTTCATGTGCAAATCAACACCGGAAAGATTATTTCCGTCCATAGTCATCATCAGCTCAGAACAAATATAGCAATTATGCTTCTTCTCGTTTGTTATTGTTGGCGGTCTGTTTCAGGGGTGAGCACCCCCAGCTGCTCGCGGCGCTTCAATATCCTTGGTCTGACTAGACAAACTCCTCAGCTAGAATTAGTCGAGTACGGGTACGATACGATGTGCTTGTCATTGGGGCCAACCTGGGTAAGATAAGCAAGCCGTGATAACCGATGAATATAGCTTTCAAGCCCCTCACCTACCCCTGTTATCTACTACGAACCACGAATGTTTCACCATCCGAAAATGTAATGAGAAGAAAAAAAGGTATTAGAATGCACGCATTTGTATCTAGCAAATATTACCCCTATTACAACACCAACATGATTGGCCTTAGGGGCTCATGTACGTATAAACTAACATCGGCTAAGTAAGATATGGTAGGTCATCGAATGCCTTTAGGAGAGGCAGAACAACTACATAGCCCATCTCATCCTGGCCCAAGCCCGTTCCTCTATATCATGACCACAGATGCAGCGTCTCTCTAATATATTCCCGCCACTGAAAAAGAAGCAATCATAGGACCGATAGAAAAAACTAGGTAAACCGAAGCCATTCACACCTATACCATCACAAGCTCTTTTCCTCTATTCCACGCCAGCTCTCGTCCGGAAATCAGTCGTGGTCAACCTTGCCGGCAGCGGCATTTATCTTCTCAGAGATAGCAGTGATCTATTCATAAAGCAAAAGCCATCAGACACATCGAACATGTTACCCACGTAGCGAGAAAAAGAAAGGGGTTCTAGGAAGGCCAAAGGGGGAAACCGGGGGACTCACGTTTGCGTCCTCGAACAGGGAGAAGTGGCTCCCGTCCACATCCACCACCTCCCGGAGGAAGTCGCCGTGCTCCTTGCTGTAAGCCTCCCAGCCGAGCATGCGGTGCCCGCGCTGGTGATCCACAAAGGACGAGGCCGGGTCAGCGTAGCTCTCGTGGGCGCGCAGCAGGACCGTGGGCGGGACGGCGTCGCGCTCCCACCGGGGCTTCTCCCACGACTGCAGCATGATGCGCGCGTTGAGCATGTTGAGCCCGACCTTCTCGAGCAGCTTCATGGCGTCGAGCTCGTCGCGCGGCCGGCGCACCACCTCCTCGGGGAGCTGCTTCTCCGCCAGCACCGGCACCTCCGCCGCCGGCCGCGGGCACTGGCTGTCCACCCACACCATGCCTAGGACGTTGAAGCGCGGGCGGCGGTCGGCGCTGCCGTCGCCCGACGGCTGCGTCGCGATCTGGTGCGCCATCTCGAGGGCGAGCATCCCGCCTAGCGACCAGCCTGTGGGGCGAAACGCAGGTTAGAGCCCACTGTCATTCGAACTTTGCTGCAGTAGTACCAAAGAGAGTAGAGAGCGAGCAAGGGAACGCATAGGACGGCCAATTAGGCATGCGGAAAGGAAAGCAGCTCACCACCGAGAATGACATCGCCGCCCTCGGGCAGCGCCTCGGAGAGCAAGCCGATGTAATGGGCCGCCATCTCGGGCAGGCCGCCGTGCCACCAGCCGCCGTCGTCGAAGTGGGCGTTGGAGATGCCGTAGAGGGCGCGGTTGGCCGGGGGCTCGAGGCAGTGGTAGCTGAAGGTGGTGCCGCCGCCGTCGTGCATCAGGACGAGCGGCGCGCGGGGTCTGATGTACGCCGTGGGCTCCGGGCCCTCGGAGATAAGGGTCGGGTTCTCGATCCCCTCCATCGACATCTTTTGGTTTTTCTTGTCTTGTTCCCTCTTTCTTTCTTTCTTTCTTTCTTTCTTTCACCCCTTCACTTTTGTGTCTTCGTCAATCACTCGTTATAGCGGATTTTCCTTCTCTAGAACCGACTCCGAAGATTATCCTTTCCTTTCTTGCTGTCTGGTCGAACGATCGATGGTAGCGCAAATGCACGTGTCAATCCAGCGAGACAAGCAAGTGCGGCCAAAATCGCAGCGAAGCGTTACCGCCACAGAGGGGCCACTCTCTCACAACCACGCCCACTTTTCTTCGGCTGCTTCTCTGTGAGACTCAAGAGCCAGAGGATGAACACGAGGAAGAATAGCAAAATGACCTGGAAGTCTTCCTTCTTTTTTCCTTTCTTTTTTCCCTGCTGAAGATGTCTGATTGGAATTGCGAAGATGTCGGCACGGGGGAGACCGAAGTCCAAAAAGATCAAGCCTCGACTATCTATGGCCACCTGGCTGACGGCCGGCTCTGACTGTACCTACTCAAGGTCTCACACCCCTTCGCATTCGCAGGTTGTCGGGTGCAGCTACGATCCTACGATCCTACGTACAAGTAGCAAATGCGGCTTATTTTTCCTTGTGCATAACAGGCGATCGTAGTGTTACACAATACCTCGTTTGAAAGTCCCAACTGCTCCGGCCATCGACTGGCAAGCATGACGCATTACTCATTGGAAAGTATCACTGGCGAGTTTGCAAGATCATAATTTAGAATTTTACGGTTTTGTATTACTTTTTGCAATGCATGTCTGCTGGTATCTATCCTACAGCGACACTATCCTAAGAAAATCAGAGGTGTTCCGACCCAACTCCATGCGATATCATCTATTCATGCAGTAATCAAACATGCCACCAATAATCTATCGGCAGGTGTATCCACCGTCAATGACGAGGTCGGCACCAGTGGTGTAGGTGCTGGCGTCACTGGCGAGGTAGACGTAGGCGCCCTTGAGCTCCTTGGCGTCACCGTTGCGACCCATGGGGATCATGGACATCCAGAGGTTCTGGGTGTCCTTGTCGACGAAGTCGGACAGACCGGTGTCGATGTAGCCGGGCGAGATGCTGTTGACGCGGGCGAAGTCGCGCCACTCGTTGGCCAGCGAGCGGGCCATGTGGATGCAGCCGGCCTTGGCGACGTTGTAGGAGGTCTGCTCCTGAGGGAAGTTGGCGATGTGGCCGGACATGGAGGCGGTTATGATGAAAGAACCGGAGCCCTGCTTCTTAAAGACGGGGCCGACGGCCTTGGCGCAGTAGGCAGTACCGTTCAGGTCGACCTGGATGACGTGATCCCAATCCTCCTTGGAACCGTCGATGACACCAGAGTTGGCGGTGGCACCGGCGTTGGCGATGAAGGCGTCAATGCGGCCGCCGAAGTCGCTCTGGACGTCCTTGACGAGCTGCTCGCAGCTGGCAAAGTCGCTGACGTTGCACTTGTAGGCCTTGACCTTGACACCGTAGTCCTTGGTGAGCTCCTCGACGTTCTTGTCGGCGCCCTCCTTGCGGGAGGCGTAGGTGATGGCGATATCAGCACCCATCTCGGCACAGCCGCGAGCGGCCTCGATACCCATGCCACGGGGGCCGGAGGCACCGGTGACGACGACGACCTTGCCCTTCAGGCTGAAGAGGTCCATCAGACGGTTGGCGGTGGGGATGTTCTGAGGCATGTTGGCGGTTTTTGTGTTGGGTATATGAGGTAGATAGGGGTATATTCGTGTGTATATGGTGAGATGGGATGAGAGTGATTGGAATACAGATTATAGGATTGCTGCTAGACACGGCGGGAAGAGGCAGCTTTATGTTGAGCAGTTGGCCTACGCATAGGCATGGATCTAGGCCCCATCCCACCACGAAACGTCCTAGGCAGTTGGCAATGGCGTAGATGAACCTTGGAATGTGGAGTCTAGAGATTTGAGCCCATTGCCCGGTGACATCATGTATGCATGGCTATGACAAAGGATCACTGATGGGGATGGTGGGCAGATGGTTTGTTACCTACCTGTGCTACCTACCACTACCTAGGATGAGATGACACTGGCAACGCGGGGCAAGTCATTGGGGCCTGCTAGGTTCTAGATGGCTGGGTCTCAGAGGCAACAGGCAAGTGAGGGTCCAGGAAGCGATGGGGAAAAGAGAGGGCATTTCCGGCATTTCTCCAAAAGGCTGGATGCGGGTAGTGGGCGAGTGGTGAGAGTTTCGTAGTCGACTACGTAGGGTATGCGACAGTTTCCCTGATGGTGCCCCGCCATTGGAGTAATAGTGCGTGCCAGCAAGGTCGCATATGTGCTTGGTGGGGTTGTGCTTTGGAGGGGTTTCTGTCTGTCTGCACTCCTCAACTCAATTGCCCAAATACTGCCCGCCAGTAAAGTCAAACCCCGCGCTTCCGCGCCTGCATGTCTGTCATGCCATGCCATGCACGTCTTATCAGTTCAGTTCGTGCCTTCATACCGATTGGGTTGTCTTTTGCTTCATGTTTGAATTGGCGCAGTAAATAATGGCATAGTTGCTTCACGCATCGCCAACACCAGACAGCAGCGCAGCACCTGGAATACCCGCAACAACTGGGGGGCGCATTGCAGTCGAAAGTGTGGATTCCCTTCCGCCGATTATTGGCGAGTCAATGAAGTTGCCAGGCTGGAAGGCCTCAAAACCCGTCAGGAACGGAGTCCGCAGTGACGTCGACGTCCCCGCCCCAAATTGCGTCCACCCTCTACGAGCGAGCGAGCCACGATTCGGCTTCGCCTTCTCGGAAAAAGCGGTTATCCCACTGCCCGTTGCCCGGTTGGTTTTCTTTCCCTGCCACCAGCTTTGCGTCCTGCCCAATCGGGGCTTTTTCTTGGCTTGCTGCAAGCTTCCAAGAGGCCCCAAGAAGCCCACTGCCGCCGCCGTCGCACCGCTAGAAGGCAAGAAGGTCCTTTCATCGTCGATAGCTAGTCTGTCCGTCCGTCCCGCAGAGATTTCAGGTGTGCATGCAACGAACAACGTAGCGGCCGATGCGCCAAGTAGCGGCCGATCTACACCGCGAGCCGGAGGTTCTGTTTGCGGTAACGTGCAGTAACGTGTACCATCAGGACTTGCCTTAGCCCGTGGAGCCGGGCCGATATCCTCTTGGCTATCGGCCGATTCATCAATGCTAAGGCACCACCCCCGGGCGGATCGGCGATTCGTGTTGAAGTGTCCTTTGCGATCACCGATACCTGCCTTACATCACCTCCCACCTTCTGTCCCCGTTCCTGATTCCGGGAGCTGGAGAAGATGCGAGAAGCATCTTCCTACATAATGTATGTGTCCCCACTGAAATTGTTACTGGCCTGAGCCACCGGCCACCGTCTGCTATTCACCACCCTTTTAGCTGGCTACCGTCTAATCCAATAGACTTGGGCTTTCAACTTCCGCCACGTCTCGATTTTTACTAATAGGATATTCTTGGTCCCAATTTGGCCCAATACCAACGCTGATGTGCGCAGCAACCAAGTTGCTTGCCAGAATATCATGGGCTGAACAATAAGCCGTGGCTGGGGCAGTGGAGGCTTGCTTTCCCGTCCTCCCCCTTTTCGAGCTTCGATAGCCTCGCATGTCCGACCAATGTCTCCTGTCATGCCCATTACTCGATGCCCAGTTTCAGTGGTAATAGGGACACTCGTATGTGAACAGCTGAGCGTAGTAGCCAGCTGAACATTGAGACTTAAACAATGGTGCAGCTCTTCGAGTGACCACAGTGGCGTTCCCGATGCTAAACTCATCGTTATAGTAGAGATTTGAATAGGCAATCAGGTTACATCACCAGGGCATCCATGCCTGTTCTTTGAAATAATAAGGACTATAGACATCCAAGGCAGGGACGGAGGAACCATCTAACTTGATGTCCGTGGCTGACGAATACACCAGTGGAAACAATAGCCCACCGGGACTTAAGGGGGACTCCTAAATATACCAGGCTGGGAGTCATTGAATCGGCCGCAGTCTATTTACTCAATAAACATGAAATATTTAGATGGACAGAGTGTAGGTAAGGTAAGCCCTGGATACTTGTTCGGGCTTCCTGGCTATATAGTGTTCTATATTTGCATATAAACAAATATCCAGCTTATATGTTATTATATACCGTTTTTTAAGATTTAGAATACTCTGAATTACTGTAGTGATTATACTTACTTTTAATAAACCAACTTTACCTAAGGGGTGCCCACGAAATATTAATAACTATACGAGCTATGAATCGTACTAGAGCCTGTTTAGCGGCCATATTCGTACCCGAAAGGGTCGTGATGTTCACAGCTCTAGTAACGTGGCCTTAAATACTACAAAGAGGCAAATGGGGTGTGTCCGCAAGCGAGCATAGTAGACACCTACAAAGCATAATACATGGAAGCATAATAATAATAACAACAGCGTGTGGAAACCCAGTTATCTAACAGGGGATGAATTCTTCTTCACAAATGTCAATCGGATCTGGTGGCGAGTAATAAGAATAAAGAGTCGGCCAAGAGCAATGACTTATTATTTCTATAGCAAATACAAGCAAAGCAATTCACAGCACATTATAGCAGCTCTGTTTATTATATTCTAAACAGTACAGGACATAAGAACCCGTACATTTCTACACTGGCCTGGAGTTGTATAGTATTGCAACCACCCGCGGCCAATATGAGATGACTCTTATAGGTTGTTAAAGTGCATATTTTTAATCTAATTAAATAAACTATAAGTGTTAAATAGGCTTTCTAGTGCGTACGTACGCTGCGTAGGGGTTAAAACGGTGCTTATATTCTATCTATCTCCTCTATTTATTAACTGGCGGGAAGCCGCCAACGCTCACCTTCTCGTACGAGGGGCTAATAATCCGTACGTCGCACGCACGTGACGCCTTTTTTAAAAGGTGCTAGAAGCCCTTAAAGTGGCTGTTCTAATACTGGCAGTTTTTCTTTTTAAAGGGAAGATCCTCTTTTTTTCCTTTTACTTCTTACTTTTCGCTTATTCGTTATATGGGCGAAGCCTTTTAACGTACGCCTCTATTTATATAATTAATTTATTCGTCGAAATGAATTATTTAAGGGCTTTATTTAAGGACTTCTTTATAAAAATGTCCGCCGAGTTATCCCGTCCATTTATTTAATAAATCTCTACTATTTCTTTTTTCTCATATAATTCTTAAAGCGACATAATATCGATTATTAATCGTTTCTCGTTTATTGTATTAAACTTTACTAGGTACTCGTATAAAGATTTCGAGTTTATATAAAAGATTATTAGAATCTCTTAAAATTCTAAGTTCCGTATAATTTTTTTAAGCGTCGTATTTAATACGATACCGCTATCGATACCGAAAATTATCTCGTATAACTTATTAATAAGTACGCTTTAAATAACTTTTTTATATTTCGTCGAGCTTTAATAAATAATATTACCTTAAATTTCGAATCAGTCCTTTATATACTTAGTCTTTTAACCGAGCACGATAAAATATCCGAATTGAAAAGTTAAGTCTTTATTATTTATAAACGAGCCGTCGGTAAAGATATATATCTTTATATATTAAAAGTCAAGAAGGATATACCGGAATCCTTATATCGAGTTCTCGATTTATTAAACGATTCGGGCGTTTAAGTGCTCGATATCTTCGTTTTTAAAAGCCTATACCTAAGCTACGACTAACAGGTTATATACTATTTCCGGCTAGTAGATTAAAGCGATATATGCCCTTCTTGTATATTAAGAGATATATTACTAATCCTAGTCGGTAGTTTTTAAGTTTATAAACTAAAGCTATTTAATTTATCCTTTTTATTAAAAAAGGATATCGTACGTTTTTAATAAGATTTTACTTCCGTTAAATTCTATAGGCGTATTTTCTATTAAAGTTTCTTTCGGCTTTATACGGAACTGTTACGACCTAACCTAATCATGCGGCCAAGACCCACAAAACCGCCGGGCCGGATTTACGATACCCCGCCCTAGGTACGATGTCACGGCTATTAACCGCGCCGCCAGCTATACCAACATGAGCGCACCAATACTGTAAAAACGTACGGCGACCACGACGACAGTATCCCAAACCACAGCAGGCTGGACACGGCCCAAGGAAGCAGCAAGGATAACATCACGTGATGGATCACGGGGATCACTAGGGACGGCAAAGTGAGTCGGTGATCCAACCAACGAGGGGATCACCCGGATCACCGGAATGCGAGGGTGAGCCAAGTGATCCAACAGATCAGTAAGGGAGGAGATTAGATATATAACGACGGACGTCTCCTATATATTTTATATAGATACTCTCTACTTTAGTAATTAATCTAAATATTAATCTTAACCTATTAATAAGGTAAATAGCCTTAACGAAACTATTATAAATACTTCTAAACTTACGCACTTTAATTACTTTCGTTTCTTATAAACTATTACCTATTATATCGATAGAAGCGACTTTTATCGCACGTTCGGATACTCTCTCGTATTACTAATATAAACCCTAGTACGTCTTACTAGGTTTCTTTTAGAACCTAGATAGCGTTCGTTATAAGAACGTTGCTTTTATTAGTTTTTTATTTTCTTTTTCGGAAAAAAGGCTTATAATAAAGCTGAAGGTATTATTAATTTATATAATAATGATCTCGAAAATCTTTAAGCCGTCGTTTATAAAGAATAAATAAAGGTCGTATATAAAAACCGTTATTTTTAAGTTTCGTATATAATATTCGTAGTATATTTTAAATTAGTATAGTTTAGATTTTATTAAGCTATATAATAGTAATATAATTTATAAAAGCGTTTTTTTAAAATATTAAGACTCGAGCTTTTTTAAAAGCTTCGTATATATTGTACGGGTAAGTTTATTATACGATTAAATATATATTTAAGTAATATCTCGTAATTCCTCGTAAGTTCCGAGGTTCCGGATAAGGGTCGGTCCTAATACGAATATTAATTTTTAGCTTATTCTTTAGATTATTAGCGATTAAATAAGGATTTTCTCCTTTTTCGTATCTTTATATTTTTAAATAATAAGCCTAAATTTCTCGTATAGTTTAATATTCTTCCTTTTAATTTTTTGTATAAGCCGGGTTTTAAAGATTTAGTAATTACTATAAACTTTCGGGTCGAATCGGACGAACTCGAATACTTTTTATACGGCGAAGTTATTTATTTCTTCCGTATTTAATTCTTAAAAAAAGGTTTTAAAGGCCGTAATTATATTATTTTTTTAGAGTTTAACGGTTAGGTCGTAGTTTTTATATTTTTTTTAAGTAAAGAATATTATTAAAGAGTTATATAAAAGTAGATATTTTCGAGGTTAGCCTTAACTTTATTACGTGAAAGCTTCGGGTTATTTTATAATAATAATGTTTTTTATTTCGAAAGTAGTATCGTTCTTTATTTTAAAGGTAGTGTTATCCTCGCTTTCCGTGTTTTTTATAAATTTTTCGAATTCTTAAAAATATAGTTTAATTTAGGTAACCTGAAACTTTTTCGGGCCGTTTAATATATCGATTCGGATTATACGGTTTTCGATTATAGCGATCGGGTATAGTCCGGTTTATCCTCCTTTTTCTCGTTATATAAGAACCTCTGTACGGAGCGGGAGTATAAAAATATTATAAATATACGGTCCGCTCCGGGTATTTAGAGCTCGGTTAATATTAATTTTTACTCGGATTTTCCGTAATATTTTTATCGCTTTTTATACGGCCTCCGCTTTTACTTGGATTTCTAGCGATGGAGGCGAACTCGTATTAATTCGGGGATATATTCCGAAGATAAGGAGTGTCGAAACGAGCCTATTTAGGCCGGTAGTATCGTTTAAAGCTTTTACCGTTATTTAGAGGACCGTTTCCAGGTTTATATAATTATTTAATTCTTTTTATAAAATGTTATACGTTCGGCGGAATAAAGTATATGTTTTTTCGATTTTTTTTATTATTTAATAAGTTTTAATTAATATTTATTTATATATAATTCTTATTATTTATACGTAATTTTAAAACTTTTTTTAAAAATAAATTCCGGGGTTATACGAAATATTATTTAAAAAGCTTTAATAAACGTATATTTAATATTTATAAAATATATTTTAAATATTTTATATATTAAATAATTTTAAAAATATAGCTGTTTAAAAAGACGTATTAATATTAATAATATATAATACGTTTTATCCGTTAATATATATAATATTAATAACGATTTTATAATTAAAATTATATGAGTTTTAAAGTAAGAATTTAAACCGCCGTAGTACCGGGTTGTACGTTTAATATTAAGAGTAGAATTTCTAAATTTCGTTAAAAACGAAAGTTTCGACGTTATTATAGCTAGTATTTTTTAAGAGGTTATATAACCTTTTTATACGGGGATATTTAAACTGACGGTAGAAGTGTCGGAACTATATTTCGGTAAGGTGTACCGTCGCTTTTATATAATTAATATTAAAAAATAGATATTCTTATTTTTTAATAATTAAGAGTATTTTTTATCGGTTTATATAATAACGTTAAAAATATTATTATAATATATTTTAAATTTATCGGTATTATATAACAATAATAAGAAAAGGGTTTAAGTTTTAAAAATATAATATTTCGTTATTTTTAATTAATTTTATACGTTAAAAGTATCGATCAATAATACCGGAAGTAAATTACCGAATTTAATCTCGGCTAATCCGGGAGTTTAATTGATCTAGGTGTTCGGGTTTTTTTATATGTAAACTTCGGCTTAAAGCTTACCGATTATCGAGAGCTATACGGCACCGGTATTTTAAAGTTTACCCTAATATACCTAGCTATATTAGCCGCTTAAATTAAATTAATCCGCTTGTACGGTAGGTTTTAAAGAGTAAATATCCTTTTTTATAAGCCGGTAAAAAAACGTAATATTTATTAAGTAGATAATTTTTTGCCGTATATTTTTTAAATTAATATAGTTATAGTTTTTTTCGTTATTAAGGTTTTTTTACGGTTTTTTTTAATTTTATATAAATATTTCGTATTTTTTTAATACGAAGGGATTTTATTTAATAATTTTATACGCTTAAAAATATTAAGTTCGTATTTAAAATTATTTTTTAAACGAATAATTTATTAATTAATATCTTTATTTTTAATAAACTCGGCACGTTTTTTTTTTTTAAAACGGCTTATTTTTATATATTAGTTTAAATCGGAACGGTATTATTATTCGTTAATTCTAATTATTAAAAAATACCGGTTTATTTTTATAAAAAGGTTTATTACTATAAAATAACTTATTCTTTTTCGTATAATTATTAATAAAACGTTTATTAATTATATACGTTTTAAAAATTATTTCTAGTAATAATCCTTTCGTTAAATAGCCGGTTATTATTTTTTAATTTATCGCGGTATTTAACGAAGCTCGGAAGTTAAAGAATAAACCTTCGCACGTTAGCTGCCGGTGGATAAAGGCCGGTTCGAGCTCGGGAACTCCTCGGTAAGTTCGTATAATAAAAGTATAGAGGTGTTTTTTTTTTAAATTCTATTTCGAAAGCTCGTTATACGCGGGTTAATTTATTAAATAATATTTTTAAAACTTTTAAAAGCGATTTCTTAAAGTTTTTTATTTTTAATTATATAAATATAATATTCGTTTAATTCGTATAATATTAAATATAGGTTATTAAATTATTAAAATATTTATTGAAATCGGTATATATTTAGTTCTATTTTTTATTTAGGCCGATATAATTTAAATAAAAGTTTACCGTACGGCCGGCTAGGATATTTAAAAAAATCGCGTAATACTAATCTTTTAAAATATTTAGTCGGTAGTAAATCTCGATAAAAAGTCGTATTTTATTGGTAAAAATATTATACGGTACGCCGGTATAATTATTAATTTTTTTTTATACTTTAAAAAATAAAACGATTTTAAAGCTATTTATTTTTTCGTTATAAATAATTCGAGTTAATAAAATATTATATATAATAATATATACCGGGTTAAATATTTATATATTAATATTAAATATTTAATTAAAAGCGGGGAAAAGAATAATATTTTAAAAAGCTTTAATACTAGGTATACCGGGATATATAGCCGGGAAAAAAAATACCGGTAATTGGGGTTTAATTATACGGCCGGTTATATTATATAAGTTTTTCGCGTTTTTTATTTTATTATATAATTTTCGGCCGGTTATTCTATTAGGTTCTATATAGTACTTTTTTTTTAGACGGTCGGGGGTCGGCGTCATTATTTCAGCTTAAGCGATAAAATATATTGATATATAATAAGTTCTACTAGTTTCCCGGTTATTATATTATTATTAGAGGTATTAATTTCGTTCTTTTTTAAGTATATAAAGAAAGCTTTTAAAAATGTATAATTAATATCTTTAAATGTTTCTTTTATTTATTTAATAAAATTATAAACGAATTATTTTATAAAGGTATTTTTTATAATTTTAAAAAAATAATAATTATAAAGGTATCATGCAGCATATATCGTTAGTTCTTTTTTTATCGCTTCGGGTAACGTCGGGTCCGGCTCGTCGTCTTATTTCTCGAGGTCGGTATTTACTTTTTAAACCCCGAGTTTTATTTTCGTAATCGCTATAGTTTCTTTATATATAATCTCGGGTTCGTCTTTAGGTACCTCGAACGGCTTGAATATTTAAAAGACTTTAAGTTATTCGGTATTAGGATCCTAGCCTAATTAAAGGGTATTAAGGGTAGACGCTATTATTAAAATATTATTTAATTAGTTTATACGATATTATTTTCGGGTATAAAATAATATATAGTTTAATTAATTTTTTAACCGTATTATAACTTAGTTTCTTTTTTTTTAATATTCGTTTTAAAAGAAATAAGATTTAAACTTTATATAAAAAAAGTAGCTTTATTTTTTTTAAGGATTTAAAAATCTTTTTAAACTATTTAATACGGTCGCCTTACTTATATATTAATATAAAACCGTTTTTTTACTCTTATTAATTTATAATTACTTCATATAATTATTAATTAATATTAAATAAGCTTTTTAATACGTATATATATTACGTAAAAGTTAAAATAATACTTATATTTTATTTATTTCTTTTATTTATTAATTAGCGAAAAGCTGCTAACGCTCACCTTCTCGTACGAGGGGCTAATGATCCGTGCGTCGCACGCACGTGACGCCCCTTTCAAGAGGTGCTGGAAGCCCCTGGAGTGGCTGTTCCAACAGTAAGCACAATCACTAGCAAAATCAGGCAACAGCTATTCATCCTCATCACAATAGAAGCATCTTTCTTATTTGTGATACTCATAGAAAAGCAGCCCATTTCTCTCTCTCCGGAACTTCTCACAACACCATCATCACACACGCCATCCATCACTTGCCAACGTCATCTCCCCACCGGGAACTGTCACTGGCGGTCTTGCCTCCCAACTCACTCTCGTCATAACTACACGAAGGGCCTCTCTTTCCCTTCGATCCAGCAGCCATGGCCGACCAATAAACCACCCCAGCCCCTCCTCCTGGCACCACCAAGACCCCATCCTCCGCCGAGAAGAAGAAGACCGCCGCCGCCCTCGACGGCCTCGTGTCATACCCCACTGTCATTGAATACCATATAATCACCCCAGCCGAGTACAAGCAGGAGCAGGTGCCGAATATCAAGCACCTCGTCGTGGGCGCCGTCGTCATTATCTGCTGTCACCCATCATCACCACAGTCATCATCATCATCGTCGGCAATCAATAATAAGAATGAGGAGGACGACTAAGCTGCGTCCCCTCATCCGCGCGTCCTCCTCGTCCAGCGCGCCCTGACCGACTCCAAGCCCGGCATCTGGGAGGTCCCCGGCGGTACGTGCGACGAAGGCGTCGACGCCTCGCTGATCCACGCCGCCGCGCGCGAGCTGCGCGAGGAGACGGGCCTCGTGGCGCACACGGCGCTGGGGCTCGCCGGCTACGAGCGGGTCGGGTGGCTGACCAAGGTGACGTTCCTCACGGACGTCGACAAGCCGTGGGACCAAACATTGGCGTCGTGGAACAGCATCATCAAGCTGGACCCGGAGGAGCACGACGACTTCGTCTGGGCCACCGAAGAGGAGGTTCGGCAGGATCTGGTGCACGGCGGCCGGCTGCTCAAGTGGCGCAATTGGCGGCAGAAGGATATCTTACTCGAGGGGTTCCGCATGGCCGCAGCGGAGGCGCAGAGGAGCCAACAAGCATCCCAGTAGGAAAAGGGAGGTGAGAAAAAGGAGAGACTGGGAAATGAGGGAGAAGAAGAATCGTATACTTGCGCAGCATACATGGTAACCAACAGCAGCCTGTCTGGCGAAATGGTCATAGAAAGAATTTGCTAGGCAGCCCATGGCCATCAGGTGCGGACGGTCAGTTCTTGCATCCAAAGCATAAATCAGATAGAATCAACCCACACAAGTCTCCCTCCGCCAATCTACAAAGCATTACTATGATGTTGAACTAAGTAGATAACTGAGAGGAACGCCATGTCCAAATATATTCCCATTGAGTGAAAGCCAAATCGAAAATGACCCCATTGGATGGGTATGTATGGAAAAACTAAAAATACAAGAGAATGGTGTATATATTTCAGTGCTGTGAGCGTGTACCATGTATTGCTAAGTACTCTCCCTTTCTCTGGCTTCTTCCCTTCTTCATCCATGCACCAGCCCCTTGGCATCTCACATTTCCCTCTTCCTTACATACAGACTTGCAGACAAGAGGCCCACAACTTCAGTACAGATGTCTGCCTGGCCCCCAAGTTTCTCGTCATACATGCTTCAAGTCTCAATTCCCACTCGTATCAGAAAACCCCTGGAAGAGATGATTCTCACGCGCTGTACACACGACCGTCGCATTACTCCCCTTGGGACAAAAGCTGTGAATCAACAAAAGACGAACAAGGATCTCGACAATGGTGGAATTAGATAGGCGATATATGCTTTGGAAAATTTGAAGAGCCCACGTGGGGACGACTCCACAGATACGGTAGATCGTACGTGTTTTTAAGATATATAGTGGCAGTTGATGGGAAATTTACAAGATGGCAGCATCCAAGTCGATTGGATGCATGCTTGGTCGATCTTGTAACAAGTCGGGGAGTTGGGTGAAACGTCCTTCCCCCTTCGTCCCAAGAACGGCCAAAGAATTCGCGTGGTTGGCGTAAAAAAGTACAACTCTTAGAAGTTTTCCTTGCCCCAGACGAACGAGAATCTAAGAAGTAGGTTAGCAGCCGAGCTTGGTTTTGCCTCCATTGAGGGAATCCTGATATAAACTTACCCAGGTTCACTGTACTTGTTACAGAAGATGTGCAGGGTACTACCCAGACCCTTGGGACCACAGAAGAAGACACCGGCCTCGGCGGGCGTATGCAGCTTCCTGATACCACGGAAGATCATGTCCCAGTTGGGACGACCGAAGTTGGTGGGACTGCGTAGACCGGTGATGGTATCCTTGTCGGCGTTGGCATCGTTGATCATAATGTTGGTCGCATCGTCGGCCTTGATCTTGGCAGTCAGGTAGGTGTGAATTTCGATGCGGCCGTCCACATCCTGGGCCTCAATGGCGAGCAGCAGGGAACGGAACCACTCGAAGGAGCCGAAATCTCTGCAGATCCAGAAGAAGTAGACCTTGGACAGGCGCGTCTTCTTCTGCGGGTAGTTCCATGCGGTACCAGATGGACTTGAGGATAGAAGCGAAGGGCGTGACACCAATACCGGCACCGCAAAGGACGGCAATCTCGTACTTGAAGACATCTTCGGAGGCTGAACCGAAAGGACCATCGACGTAGACACGGGGGAGTACTCGTCGGAGAGCGGGATCAACCTCGGGGCTATCACCGTTGACACCGACAACCTTGGAAGAGTCTCCCTTCTTGTCCCACTCGCAGCCCAGTGCGGAGGAGACTTGCCTGGTGAAGTCACCGACCACACGCATGTGAATAGAGATGTAGTCCTCCTCGGGCGCGCTGGTCAAAGTAAAGGGATGGTACTGCCACAGAGACACCTCGGGGCAGCAGAAGAAGATGTACTGACCAGCCCTGGTCTTGGTGTTCTCCTTCTTGATCTGGATCTCGCAGACATTGCTGGGATGCTGGATGACCTTGGAGACGTAGGTCTTGTCACGTCCTCGGAGCTCACGAGCGATACGCTCGGCGAGGTAGACGTATCCTCCGTACATCCAGTACTGCCAGAAGACACCAATGGCCGAAGCTCCGACTGAGGTACAGAAGGGTGCTGAGTCGGGCTGAATCATGCAGAAGGCTCCGTGGATGGCCCAGAAGAAAAAGAAGATGATGAAGAAGTGGTGAGTGTACCAGAATCGCTCGTAGTTGGCTCGGCGAGGGGCCTCGTAAGATGTCATGACCATTCCCGTCAAGGCGATGAGCATCATGTATCCAGTCCAACCAGGGCCCGACACGAAGTTGGCCAAAAGCCAGCCGTAGATACCCAGGTTGTTCTTGGCTGCGATCTGGGCGAAGTTGTTCCAATGGGCAATCGTGTGCATCCAAGAGAAGAAGAAGATGGACCACGCAGTGGTGATGTGGAACGTGATGTTCTTATCGAACTGGATGATACCGTTCAAAGGCGTCTGTCGGGCGAGCGAGATGAACGTGCGGCAGACGGGGAACAGAATCATTGCCACATCGATATGAAGCACCAGAGCCGAGGCTCGGGCAATTATGAAAGTCGGCCCAAACGTATCACGGGCGAGCTGTGAACTGTCCTTTAGTGCGTAATGGACGAAACCGAAGGCGAAGACCATGGCGTGCAGAGCCATGAAGACAAAAACGAAACTAATCACCAGCGTGTCAGCCTCATATCCTTCCAAGGGGAAGGACTCATACTCCTCTCGAGACATACAATCGTTGATAACCTTCGTTAACCATCCATCTGTCGAACCTTTCCCGCGACGTCAACTCCTTCTGCTTCTCCTGTGTCATCTCACCCGACAGCAGCATGCGCGTTAACGGCGTCCATCGCGATCGCTCTGTGGGCTTCTCCCTGTAATCCATATAATCACCGCCGAAAGACATCTTGGCTGTGGTGTTCCGGGTTGTGTGCCGTACTGGCAATTGATCGTGTAAACCGAAAATCTGGCGTCCGTCCACCTGCGACCGGCCAGGTCCCACGCACTCGTCGCGAGAGATCGAATCCTCCTCTTCGATTAGTCCTTCCCTAATTATACTGCACGAAGAATCTGCCTCTTGTTATCCGGTAGTTTGTCGATTAGATTCAGAGCCTGCTGAACTGGCGAATGTCCATGTATCAAAGGAGAGTCGTGGACGAAGAAGCGAAACGGCGTAGTAGACGTATGAGCAGCCCGTTCCTAGCAACACACAAGACACATATACAAAATGAGTCGTAAAGAATGGAATCGGGACTGAGCCTGCAATCGCGAGGGAAGCAAAGAGAGCTAGGGTCGGTCAGCCAACAAACACGCCACCAGCGATCAGAAAGGAAAATGGCAAAAATAGGGTATGGGCGTGAGAGAAGGGAGAGGCAGCAGCAACAGAGCAGAAGGGGAGGAGGGCACGGGAGGCGGGAATGGAAGGGGACGGGGGCGTCAGAGGGTAGACAGAGTGCCAAGCGTTTTCAGAAACATGAGATCGCCTCGTCAACTTTCGTCCGTATCATACCTTGTCACTGTGCCTGCACCGGGCGGCTTGCTTTTCAACGGCTAGGGACCCCGAGAAAGAGAATTAGAAAGATATGATATTGGCAGAAAGAAGGTCGAGCGTTTCGTTCGCGCAGGATGGAGGGAAAACGAGAAGGCGGGAAGCATGAAAGTAAATGTCCAGGCAAGCAGGCTCCCGAGAAAAAGCGAATTGCAGAAGAATGCAAGATAGAGACTGTAGCGTAGCAGTGCTGCAGGAGGCGGTCCAGGGCCGCGGGTGGTACCCTGTTGATAATCCGTAACACGCAGACCCAAATATGAGATGAGGCTCAAGCGGGATCCAGCAACGCAACAGCGACAGGCAATATAGCCCGATATCGTACCGTCGCGTACGTGGGTAGCGGAGACTTTGGTAGGGCAATGGGCACAGCAGCAGGAGGATGAGCGCTTATCCCTGCTGTTCGTACGCCCATTTATTCCCCTGCATTTACTTGTACATTCACAACATGTTGGCGTCGCAGTGGACGTGCTATCCACTTCGACTGCAATTGCCATGATGGTGCTCTGACGACGGCCGTGGGTGCCGCAGCAATGGGCAGTTGGCTAGACTGGATGATGGAGTTCATTGGCAGGATGGCAAGAATCTCGAAACAAAATGGTCCTGATCGGGACTAGAGGGCGTTACAAGGACCTGGTGGGGGCTGAAGAAACTCGTTCCTGACCAGGGGCTAGGGGGTAGAGCCCTGGGTACTGTAGAGTGCCGGGTAGAGGGGGCGTGCATGGACGGGGGGTTATCTGTTGCCTTTTCGGCTTTCTCTGCCGGGACTTTTACCTTTCATGCAATTCAATTCCGACGGGAGCATTTGATACTAATATCGTGGATGTGTATTTGACCTCGACTCGGTTCCTTCCAAGGCGAAATGAACCCCGAAAATTCGAGCCGTTCGGCAGGGAGGATTCCTCATGAGAAGCATATCGATAGGAATATAAGGTATACACATACGTCCATAGCATTCATTTGGCCAAACCGCAGTTCAAAGTTGAGCCGCAATCTGCATCTGCATCTCAAAAAGAGTTGAAGGGGGGAAAATATGATGGATTGACGGGACAAGTGGGTAGTGGCGCCATTTCCCGGGCACGAGCCGTTACATACGCCGCCAACCCCTGGCTGTCTTTGCGATCTGTATCGTACAATACAATATGCAATGTGCAGGCAAATGTATGACGGGTTGTCACCCCATAGCCTGTTGGCTTGCAGTATATCTGGCATAAGCTTTCCTCGCTCTCTTTCCGCAAGGGATGGGTTTCAATCCAGCATCTCGGGAGGTAGAAACTACTACATAGAGGTGGCTCGATGTGGTGCAATACATCTGTACATCCGGGTGCATGGCTCGATGGGCAAGCTGTGCGCGCGTGTCCATTCTTGATCCTCCAGTGGGAGCTGTAGCGAGATGAGAAGAAAGTCGCGACGCAGATGGATCAAATGTCGCCCATTGATTGGGTGGCCGAGGTCGAACGCCAGCTTCGTACTCCGAGTCTCCCGACCTGCGGTGCCTGCGGTGGTGATGATGCCCCACCCAGCGCCCCCCGTGTCGCAGAGCGTTTCGCCAGGGTCTCTGACACTCTAAAACGCGCTTGGCGACTTGGAACAACTCGACCAATGTCGCAGCCGCCTGTGCTGCGCGTATGGATGCTTGCTTGCTTGCCTGCCTGCCTGCGTACCTATCAAACCATCAATCGATCCTACCCACTAAGGGCACGCTCAGATGAACAGCCAGACCAGTTGGCAGCCAGTCAACTTTTCTTTGACGTATTACCGACTTCCCTCGATGTGCCCATATGGGATGTTTCTTGAAGGGACTCCTAATGATGTATAGTTCGGTCCAAGACTTAGGAAGTCTGATATGGTGCGAGAACCTGTCGAGTGCCGAAGTCGACCACGTACATGAGCAGAGCAAATCAGCAGCAGCGTGAGTCGGGAGGGCTCAAGTATGTATTTCAATAGGCTGGTACAGCAATATGCAAGTTTGTTTCTGGATTCTGGGTTCTAGAAGGCGTCGAGGAGGGGAGGAGGGGAGTGTCCGTCCTGCGCCGTCCGTCCTCTCCTAAAGTTGCCATTTAGAAAATCTAGAAGCACAATCCGTGCTGAAGTAGTTACCTGATGGGGCTTCTTCTTTCCTTCTTTCTGCGATCTATCCTTCTTCCGGCTACTATTCAGATAATGAACAAGCAACTCCCCCCCCTCTCCCCCCCCAGAACAGATCCCTTCCCTAAACATAGCATCACCAAGTTGATCCGGCACTTATGGCTTTAACCTTGTACACATGCAGGTATCCATGCGTACATGGGAACATACTGATATCACATACAGTAGGACCATTGCTCCCCATTGCCCATTTCTAGATAAGCCGCAGTAGGTATGTATGTTCTACATCAGAGGGCTATGACTGACACATGGATGGCATGCGACTCTCCGGCATCCGAGCCATACAGGCAGGCAATCGTGGGCCAGCTCTCTGTAACATATTTGGTCGCAGTCGCCTGTCCCAAGTAGGCGAGATTCTCCATGCTGCTCCCCTTATCAGATACAAAAGGCCTGAAGCCTGCGTGTTCTGTGTATTGGGCGTAACGACCGCCAAGTTTCAAGACATCTACCCAATCGCATTCATCCCAGGCCGGCCTGTCAACCCAGCCCCAGTAATGACATCCACTAGCTGCCGGCACATTGACCTGACTGTTCTCATCGCTAACAGGATGCCAGAACTTAGAAGCTCTTGACATGTTCCATGCTCTGAAGTAGTGGCCCGATGACATCTGCGAATACCGTCTGGGCTCTCTTCGTTCGAAACATGTTTGCAACGCATGCGGCCCTGTCCGGAGACCACAGCTCTTCGTACATATCTATTTCATGCGGATGGTCACGGCACATGACACCTTCAAGTGCTTCGAGGTATCTATAAACTCGCTGGTTGGCAGTAGTCTAATCTACCTAGACCGCCACAATACGGAACTGCTGCAAAACAACGCATAGGTAGGCTTCACGTATTAGGTTGATTACTCGTGCAACGCAGTCTTGACGACGCCCATCCGCTTTCAGATTCGTAATGATGCCTGCGACACCCGAACGTATTCACATAATGCTTCGTTGCCGGCTTTCTTGACCTAGCTGCCGTGGCAAAACTAACCGATCTATCCCGCTCGAACTAAACTCTGTTCGCGGAGATTCCGCAAAGGAAACCCTGACCGTAAAACAAGAAAGATGTATCAATGACGACGCCTGATAGTCCGATTTGTTGTAGCTCCACATAGAGAAGTGTTTATGCTCGAGCCGCCGCAAACATGCAACGCCATCCTACCTCCAAGATGGCATCCCCTCCACCGTTCCGCGTCTATCCTCCTCAAATGGCATACTTGCGAGTCCACTCGCGGGCTGTGGCCTCATATCTCGGGCGGTCGGTCTTGTAGACATGTGCAATCTCAGGCACCAGAGGGTCATCGGGGTTGGGGTCCGTGAGCATAGAACAGATGGAGAGGAGTACTGTTTTCACGTTAGCACGCTGCATTCTCACCATCTCGTATGGGAGCGGTATTTACCTTTGCTGATTGTGAGCGCGGGACTCCACTGGTCTCGCAGGATGTCTAGGCAGATGCTGCCGTTGGAGTTGATGTTGGGGTGGTAGATGCGAGTGGTGAAGTTGACCTTGGGGGGCTTGAACGGGTAGTCTGTCGGGAAGTGGATGGCTAGGAAGAACACGCCGCCTGAGTATGGAGAGTCACCCTATCGATCAACGATTAGCATCAGTTATGGTAGACATTGCTGACTATCAGGGCAAGCACACTGGCTTTATGAACACGCTCAGCCAGCCGAGGCCGACCATGCCCACAAACCAGCAGCAGCCCATCCTGAGGACAGTAAAGAAGGGTAGAATAAGAGCGACAACTTACAGGGCCCATGATTGTGGCTTGCCAGTGGAACTGCAAAACAAACCCATAGTCAGTACAATATGCCCATAATGACAGGTGCCGCCGGTCGTGTGCTCATTTCGTGGTCATGTGCGTCGAGCCTCTCTGGCTCTTATGGCTCGGCGGGGGCGGGTGGGTTGCCTACCAAATCTTCACCAACGGGTCCGGCAGAGCATGATGACGGAGGGTCACTGTAGAAATACAACAATCAGCAAAAATTCGCGTCGGCGAGGTAGCCCCTGATTCCAGCAGCGAAAAAGGCGAGTGCTTGAACGATGCATCCAAATCCGCCCACCCAACATGAATGCATCGTCGCAATGATGATGCAGAGGAATGCCAGATGGCTTTACCCCTCCCAAAGCAGAAGCGCCCCACCATTCGCTACTCTATGTCTCTCGCTCGCGGGAAATAACAGCGAACAGCTGCCGGGCTTTTTCAAAAGGAGCAGAATGATCGACGTACCGGCCCAGGTCTGTGAGTTCCTTGTTGATGCGCTTCAAGGCCATTGTGATGAAGTGCGATGTGTTGTGTGGTGTTGTTGTTGTTGTTGTGTGAGAGTGTCCTAGACCGTCTCTTTGCCGTCGGGTGCCGAGGCTGTGTGTTGACTGGGTTTTATACGGTCAGCAACCGGAATGGAATGCGGGAGAAAAGGATGGATTGGGGCGAAGTGAACAGGAGACTGGTGGTCTTTTTGTGTAAAGACGAGAGCCAACTGTGCACACCACACAAAGGATTGAATGGAACAAGCGAGTCAGTGGACTTTGGGCTTGGGTAGGCGGGTGAACAAACCAGAAGGAAGGGATTCGAAGTCGTTGGGTGACTAAGATGGCAATGTGGTTGGTATGTATTATTATGGCCGGATGTGTCCCAGGGCAAAAAGATGTAGTTGGTATCGGGAGCGGATGGGAGGCGTGTGGTGTGATAAAGAAGTCTGAAAACGAGGGCGGGGTGAAGGGGAATAAAGGAAGGCAGAATATTACTCCCCTCCCCAATAAACTGCTTATGTACCTAGGGGGGGCCACCCACTCACTGACTTACCTCGCTATTTGGTGGGTTGGTTGATGACACTGACCACTGTGCACTACAGCTTGAATGTACAACTGCAGAGTAGAGGTGAGTTGATTGAACGCACCAGACTGGATTGCTTGCTTGATGAATTCTGGGTTGGGCTGGGTCAGTCGGGCCTGTGATTTGGCTTGATTGACTGATTGCTGGGCAACAACTTCTGCGTGGCAGCTCTCAAGCATCTCAGGCTCTCAGGCTCAGGCGGTCATTCCACCCACCACCCTCTCAGGCAGAGAGGCAGGAAAGAGCGGCCCCGGCGCCGTCCAGCGCAGCCCATCAGTGGCTGACAACTACTAGGCAGGTCCAGTCACTGGTCCTCTTTGCTAACCTGCTAACCTACTGCCGATTAGCCCTGTGGAACGAACGTGGAACGTGGATCAGGATCAATATTAGGCCAACTCGCTAAGTCAATATGCCATGATTCATTCAAGCACCGCCTAAGTTAAAGCCTACCTGGTTGTTTAGATCAGTGAGTCGCCGCCACAGCTGAACCAGCCATGAACCAGCTTGATTATTAAAGCCTTGGAAATATTTCCCCCTTCAGCCCCATGCATTGCCACTCATAAGCAATTGCAGGTTTTACATCTGCTTCCGGCCTTCTCCTCCTCCGCCTGTCTCTTTATAGATAGGGATGCGGGCGGCGGGCGGCGGGCAGGCGGGAAGGTCGCACTACACATCCGCGTTGCCTTGCCCCATGCATGGCGGGGACTTTCAGGCGGCAAAGCAAGGTTTTTATTCGGTGGCCAATCAGTCATACCCAAGCCCAGGGCCAAGCGAGCAGCAGCGGTTTTGGGAACCTGGAATTCACGATACCAGCCAGCATATTCGGATAGTTACAGTACCTACATGTAGCTCTTGAGTACTGCTCGGCAATTTCCAGAATGCCCGCAACTAGGTCAGTACAGTAGTATGATCCCACTCGGTGGGCTGCAATTTACGTAGTTGCTTTCCTTGACGATGACGCCATCGTTCATGATAACCGTATCCTATATAGATCGTAGAGGATTTGCACACGCCTGGTTCTCAAGGCATTCTATGACTGGCTGGTATTCATTTGTATATTTTGTTGTTTTGTGTTACTTGTTGCATTAAACATTTCGCGGAGATACAATTGTTCACACAAAAGCCTGTAGACCCGTGATTGCCCTCCCCAGGATCAAACCTATTATTGGATATATGCATCAGCTAACAGACCGCAACTCCTCCTACATGAATACGAGAAGAAGAAAGAAAAGGAGACGGAAAGGGGAGGGGAAATACTTACTGTGAATATCGCTCTGTCCCTCGTACGTCTGCGTCACAAACAGGTTCGCGACGTGCCGCCCGATGCCGTACTCGTCGCTGACGGCGTTGCCGCCGAACACCTCCTGCAGGACGCGCGCGTTGCCGAGGGCGCGGTCGCAGTTCTGGCGCTTGATCATCGAGATCATCTCGGGCGTCGCCTGGCCCGCGTCCTTGAGCCGCCCCACCTGGATGGCCGCCAGCGTGCCGTAGGCCGCGTCCGTCGCCGCGTCGGCCAACTTCTTCTGCACCAGCTGGTACTTGGCGATCGGGTTGTTCCGGAACTGCCGCCGTTCCAGCGCGTACGTGCGCGTCCGCGCGATGCAGTCCTCGAGCGCGCCCATGGTGCCCAGCGCGATGCCGTACCGCGCGCTGTTGAGGCACGTGAAGGGGCCCGAGAGCCCCTCGACGTCCGGGAACATGTTGGCCTCGGGCACTGGGCAGTTGTCCATCTGGATCATGCCTGTGATGCTCGCCCTCAGCCCGTTCTTGTTCTTGATCGCCGGCGTCTCGAGCGTGCCCGCCAGGCAGTCCTTCCGCTCGACCAGGAACCCGCGGATCTTGCCCGTTTCGTGAAACTTAGCCCACACCATCAGCACATCGGCGATGGGGCTGTTGGTAATCCAGGTCTTTGCTCCGTTTAGCACCAGGTATCCCTTCTTCGTCGGGTGAGGTCGCGCCGTTGTCTCCATGGAACCGGGGTCGCTGCCATGATTGGGCTCGGTCAATCCAAAGGCGCCTAGCATTTTACCCTTGGCCATCTCAGGAAGGAACTTCTGTTTCTGCTCTTCGGTGCCAAACTCATGAATGCCGCCCATAACAAGTGACGATTGTACAGACATGCCGGATCGGTAACCGCTGTCGACTCGTTCGACTGCTCGAGTAATAAGACCCGACGCTACCGTGCTGACACCAGCGCATCCGTACCCTTCAAGGTTGGAGCCGAGGAGGCCCAGCTCGCCCATCTCTGAAAGGATCTTAGCATCGTAGTTCTCGTTTCGGTACGCCTCTGTATAGAAGAGCATAGTTAGTATGATGCATCATGCGCGGGGGTCGTCGGTTTGGCAATTGGAACACCGACCAAGAACACGAGGGAGCATCCTCTCCTGGCAATATCGCTCCGCTGTCTCTGCAATCGCCACTTCATCGTCGGTCAATAAGCTCTTGCTGGCGAGGGGGTCTTCCCAGTCAAAGGCCGGGTGGCTAGCCGAGGCATAGCTTCTGGCAGCACGATAGCGACCAAATGATGCGGTAAGTGGCCTTGGGCATTGTCGGACAGCGGGTCGAAACATTGTGACTTCCTCGAGCTCGCTCGGGGTCGATACGAATCGATTCTGTATGTGAGTGTTCTACATCGCCCCAAGTTTTGAAAGACGTCAGTGGGAAACCTTTGGAGCTTCCAGTTGCCGAGGTCGGGCAGTTCTGGGGGCAACTTAGCCCATTGCCGCGAAAACCGACGGCAAGCGGGTATCCGCCAATACCCGGAAGACCTCGACCAAGAACCCGACAAAAGAGCGGCGATCGTCCGCAGCGAATTCAGCATCGCCGGAATGTAACAACCTAATCTTTGCAAGTAAATGTGTTGTTTTCGGGGTACCGTTACCGTTGTACGACTTGTGTTGGTTACCTGAAGTACGCTTCTGGTCAGTCTCTTGGAGCAAACCTTTGCCGTATATCTTCCCACTCCGCCTTGCTATTGTCATTACCCTGCCCTAATGCCCCTATTCAATCACTAGCTGTCCTCTTTCTTGTATGCAGTCCTAGCACAGCGGGCAGTGGAAATCACGGTTGGGGACGAGTTCTCATCTACAAATGCCTTTCATTCATGTATAGGATAGGTTGAGAACGTGAAGCAAGTAAAAAAAGCAAGTAAGCTCAATGCCATCAACTGCTTCCCCCCTGTGTACTTTGGTCTGTCTCGCTTGCGCTTGAGTCCACAGGTTCCATCACAAGTACTGTGCCACTAGTGGCCTGTCTCACCAGCGGTGGTGGCCTTCTGGGGGGTACAACAGTCTCAAGACTATGCCTTGAGCCACATTCTGGCGGACAAAAGGGATCAGAGTCTCCTGGTTCTCCTCCCCGTTCTGCCCATGTGTCAGGGTGGCAAGGTTTGCTGCACTGACCCTTAGTAGCAGCTACATCAGCAGCACTATCATTGGTAAAAGCCGAATCAGTGATGGCACTTTCTTGTTCTGCTCGCTTTGGGATTGATATCACCAATGGAGGCTCAGAGAGCATAACAGGTGCGTGGGAGCTGGTTGTCTTTCCGACACGCGGTCTAGCACCCCTTGTGCCATTTTCATGTGCTGAAACTGCGTCTACGAGGTAAGAACCTGGTGTCATTGCGTCCCGGTGAGCAGGTCTCGCCGATCCCTCATCAATGCTGGGAGAGTTTGTGTTTGGTGTGTTCGGCGCAGACCTGGTGGCTCTCGGCGTTGTCACGCTTTGTCCACTCCTACTATTGCGATTGGGCTTGAGTGACTGAGGTAGGAGGCGTCGCAGCTCACTGTCGGCCGGTTCGTCCAGGGTATCAGATTCAGGAGGGCTGTGCAGTTGATGACCGGTAGATTCTGTGGTTCCCAAATCCTCCGGTGTGGTGACCTCGGACAGTCGGCTCCGTGCCGATTTTCTGCGTCTCTGTCCCCTCCTCAACGGAATCAGAGGCGAGTAAACAACATCGTGTTGTGGGTCGTATATCGATTCGGCCGTACTTGTAGGACCGCTGCGTGCAGTGCCCATTGACGATAGACGGTCGAGTTCTGATGCTGCGATCATTGTACCAGTCATTGCCAAGAGGTCTACATTGCCTCGCGATGAAGTTGTGGGAGTACCTGTCTCGGGGGTATTGAACAGTGGTGTCTCCGAGCCAGAGGAGGGATGGACCTCAGCTGATTCTCGTGCAAGGAGTCGCCGTTCTTTGCCCTCCGGAGGAACTGGAAAGTCGGAACGAATAGAGTAGCATGAAGAAGACTGGCGGAATCTTCTTCCGAGCGAACGTAAGCCCCGAGACACCGCTTCCCTCATTGAGAGTCGCGTCTTGTTGGTTGGCTTATCTATTCCCTCATCATGCAACGAGCGCCCGCCGTTGGGGTGACCCTAGATTTGGTGTTAATAGGCCTGACTTGCACATGTGTTAGTTACTGCTGACCTTAGAATCGCAGTCTTCAAAACAGTCAAATGATGTCTTGTGCAACTCAGGGCAAGACTTGAGAGCGTATGACTGGAAGGTATGGAACTGGGCGTGATGTTGAGCCACTCGGGGACAGTTCTCCGCATCGTCAGTGTCGTTCTCGTCTCCACCCCCTTCGTTTTTGACAGCCAGGTCTAAAGAGGACAACCCAATGACGTGTTTATGAGTATTGCCATCAGGTTGTGATACTTCTGAGACATCGTGCGCCCGCCGCGGTTTGTGTTTGAGCCAGTTGTTTTCCTAGCCAACAGACTCAGACGTGATTGAGTCGACATGTTTTGATTGTACGTGACTGGTGCTGCCTCCCCTCGACCACGGAAAGCTTTTGTTGGTTTTAATGGAAGTTTTCGGATCGTCAATGTCGTCATGAGGGCTGGTAGGACCGTCAAAGCCAGATCCCATGTGCGGAATGTTACTCCTCCAGTTTGTTGCTCGAGAAGTGCAGTCAAGGGATTTTCGAGCGTCAATGTCGATGCCACGTAGCCATGACGATATGATATCATCTTTGTCAATACAGCTCCTTGGCGGGACTGGCGTAGGTGATGGTGCAACTGGGCTTGTTGAAGTATTGCTATCGATTGGGCTTAGAGGACGCAGTGTGTATCCACCGTCAGAACTCTCAACGCAGTTCGTAGAGAGCCAGTCCTGGTCAAAATAGGCCTGGCTACTCTCACCTGGATCATCCAAGTACCTGTAAACGCATTGATACTTGGAGCCGAGGCTGCGTGGAAGTGCTTGATTGATGCCGACCTGGTTGGCACTGAGCCTCCCGAGTTGCGACGAAGGCGTGCAAGAGGTCTTGTCATGGGTATTCTCAGTGTCCAGGCTGTGGCTCCGGGTCATCTTCCACTTGCTCAGCATGCTGTGGGAGGAGGGGTTCACGCTCGCCCTTCTTCTTGCTGGGGAAGCAGGAAGCAAAACACTTCTTGAAGAATTTGGTGATTTTGGAGGTCTTGTGGCTAAGGTAGCGAGATGCGAACTTCAGGGTCATTCGGGCACGGGTGGTAAAGGATACCATGGCTGGAGGTGGGAAGTATGTTGTAGTTACGAATACGCAAGTAGAGTGTAGGTCGAGGTTGGATGGGGTGGACTCCAAAAGTATGAAAGCCTGAAGAGACTATTGCATTGCATGGGACTTCAAGCTTTGACCACTGATGTCTTCCCTATGAGCTCGCAATAAGGCAGGTGCGAGTTCGGCGGTAGGCACATGCACGGGCTGTTGTCGTGCCTTCCGTTGATCAGGCCAGGACGACGTCACTGGAAGCGACACGCATGCCCCTTATCAATATTTTCCAAATGTCAGCAGCCACGTAGAACAATCCAACAGTCTAGGTTAGGTAGGATTAGAAGTACGGGATGGGTTCAACGTCGATACAGACAAACAGACTAAAGATGATTAAATATACCTAAGTAGTACCTAATCTATGCGTTCCGAGGATAATCGCAGCTAGGTACTCTGAATATATATTTCCATCAGAATCGACTTGGCTTAGGTAAATCATGTGAGACCTTGACAAATTTTACATCTTTCTTTAGACCCCCTTTTCCCCCTTTTCCTGCCCCCGACAACATTCCAACGGCAGCCAGTACACAACACACCCCCATGCAGACCCTAGCTCACTACCAGACCACGTAGGTCGTCCCTTCAGCTAAAGTCAACGCTGTCGCCTCTTCCACGAGTCCTGATAATACCGCTTACCCGGGTTATAGAAAATGGATGCCTGAGGCGATACAATATAGGTAGCCTGTTTCTGCGGCACCGTGTATAACGTGCCGGTTGTGTAGGTTGGCGTGGCAAAAGTCGTCCCGTACTGCGGAAACGACGCAGTGTCGTAGTGCTGATACTGCGGAACGTAAAATTGAGTCATGTTAGGACGTGTTGTAGGAGACGAAATATACGAAGTCTTCAGGGTAAAGTAAGAGCGAAAAGCGCAAGGATTCTTAAGGTGTTGATGACGATGATGATGATGAAATGTTGCAGTAGTCGTTGGCGAGTGTTTGGCTGAGTAGACACGAGTAGACTTTGAGCAAAGGAAAAGGAAAAGGCTTGGCTTTTATAGGCCAGCAAAAGCACTGAGTCTCGAGAAAGCACTTCATGGCGTCGCATCATGACAACGCATGCTTGCAGGAAAATGTATTTCACCGAAGATAGAATGCCGATTTTTGCGACAGTTTTGCGATTAGTGTGTTCAGGTGACAGCAAGTAATAGAACAACAGCCAAGGACTCAAGACGCCACGGGTATCATTAATTTCTCAGGCAAAAATCCAAACCCCTCCGCTAAACAACGCTTTCTTCAACAAAAGGGGGTACCAATGCTACAAGGTAATACAGATTCTACGAAACGCAAAAGAAGAAGAAATGCTATAATAGTTTCCTCGAAGGAATCTGCCTTCGTCTATTCTCCTCTCCTCTTTTTGACTGAACAATGAATACCAAAATACGCATTCGCCGTGCAGTTCTATATATAGTATACGATCCATAAATTTTCTTTGTATGCGTCCGTCCAGGGGGACGGACAAACAGTCACACAAATCAAGCGCAAAATACCCCATTGCCGTCGGCAACTTCAGGGCATCTCGTTACTCCGCACCATAGCATACAACCAGTGCGCAATCTCCGGCTGATGTACGACGTGGCCTCCGCTCCCCGTAGCAGCCGCCGGCGGCGCGACCGTCGCCCGCTCCTTGCGCTCCACTTTCCAGAACCGGCGCGGGTCAGGGAACCTCCTTTCCAGCAAGTCCTCGTCGACCGCTGTGCTGCTGCTATCAGGGTCCATAAACGAAAACCGGTCGTCCGAGTACGACAGCGCGCACCAGCGGCCCGTGCGCGGCGGCGTGAGGACCGCCATGTGGACCGCGAGGAGGTGTGCCGGATGCACTAGTGCCGTCTTCGCGGCACCGGCCTCATTGTCGTTGTCCGTCTGCCGCGGCTGCACATCGTTGCGAGGTGACGTGAAGGGGAGGAGCACAGGGACATCCTCGGCGCACGAGATGGCGTCGCACGTGCTCTTGTCAGCCACCACGTCAAAGAAAAAGGGGAACCGCCGTTTTCATGGCTACCGTTGATGCTGCCTGCGCCAACGGAACGGCTATGGCAGCAGCACCTCGTCCCAAGTCTGGCGATAGACTCGGTAGCCAGCAGATCTGCCGTCTCCTAGCGCATGCTCGTGTTGCTGCTGCTGGCTTCTGATGCCACAGTAGGGTCACTGGTGGTAGTAGCAGAGAGGGCCGCCGCCTCGCGCAACCGGCATTTCTGGACGGCGGTCGGAGAGTAGTCCACATTGGTGATCTGGCGAGGGCTGGCGACCAGATCCCGGAGCTGGAACGAGAGATCGGACGAGCCGCAACCAATGTGGAGAATTTGCGGCGCGGAGCCATCACCGCCACCACTAGTCTGGTGGTGCAACAATGCCTCGCGGATCACGGCGTTCAGGCTGTTGGCCGGCAGCAGCCACTCGTACTTCTCTTCATGCTGGAACCTGGCGTCCCAGTAGGCTTTTGTCCCGTACGGAGGTGGCATGCTCTTCACCTGACCACCGTGTTCCGCGCAAGGCCGAAGATTCTCGTGACACTATTGGGGGTTACAAGAAGAAAAGATCTGAAAGAGGAAATATGGGTTGAACTGGCAGCAGGTCTATCAGGGGGTGCAAGCCACGAAAAGGGGCAATGGCGAAACCATTGAATGAACGAAACACTATTCGACCTTAAATGAGATGCTCCAGCAAGCACCTGGTCCTCAAACTCGGCCTTTTGTCGACTGGTTGTACGAAAGAATGCATTTTGGATCAGAAAATATAAAAAATGGCCACGGACCGATTACTCGTAGAAATTTTGACACTTCGTTGGCTACTACCTCCCTACCGTGGAGGCTAATTAGCTAATCCGTCTTGTCCTGTTTTCTCCATCAGACATGGATATGGCCTATACAAACAAACGGCCCGTGAAAGGAGAATATGCCTCGAGGACTCGTTCAAGTAGTTTGAACCTGATTATGAATATCTCTTTACGGACATATGAATATAGACTTTTTGCTACATAATTGCTTCGTCAGGGTATCTCGAAGGCACCATAATAATCAACACGCTTCCCACCCAATCCCAAGGGGTCTTTTTTTCCCATCCAAAGCTCCTTGGCTCTTTTCTGTGCTAGTTGTACATGTTATGGCAAAGGCACGTACCCAATCTTCTTCCAGTCCTTGCCGTCGAACCAGACCTCCTTGAGCCGGCCCGTCCCCTTCTCCTGGAAGAAGCACCGGTTCAGGTTCTGTTCCTTGGAGACGTCGATCCCGGACTGGTCCCACGCGCCCTGCGTGGCGCACGTGATGTCGGTGCCCGGCTCCGCCCCGCCAAGCGCGTCGTACGTCCGCGGCCCCTTCCAGCCCGCCGCGTCGTCGTCCTGCCAGACGACCTGGACCGTGTCCCGGTCGTCCAGGTACAGCACGTACGTGTCCATCTTGCTGGCGTCGTAGGCGCGGCCGACGGCGAAGCCGGCCAGGGGCGAGCCCGCGGGTATGGCGGGCAGCTGCCCGAGGGCCTTGGCGCCCTGGTTCCACGGCAGGTTGTCGCTCCGGATGTCGCCCCCGCTTTGGATCTTGTCGTTGGTGCCCGCGGCGAACCGCCCCGACTGGGCGTCGCGGTAGATGAACCCCGCGGCGTCAATGTACTTCTGCGCCAAAGGCAGCATCACCACCGGCGTGTTCTTGATGCCCACCGCGTTGATGCTGGTCTCGTTCACCCACCACGGCGCCGACAAGTTAGCGACATTCTGTCCGAGCATGCGCGTGTAGCGGAGCTTGTCGTCCGCATCCTGCGACAAGACGTAAGGGAAATAGACGGCAATCTTGGAATCCGGCTCGACCTTAATGGGATAATCGTTCATGCTCCCCCGGATACCTTTAACCCCGATCTTCTTGCCCTCCAGATCGAATTTCTGACAGCGGATAATTGAAGTTGAGTCGATGTACATCAACTCCCATTGCCACTATAGGGTTGGTCAGTTAGCTTTGTCTGGGAACTTCATCGATTCGTCTCACCGGGAAGAGGAGAAAGCCTTGACTTACGAGATCGCTATTGAGGTACACCCCGGCCGCTATCGAGCCATTCGTCATGGGCGCATAGTCCAGGGTATCCAAGGCGACGGCGTCGGTCCAATTCTTGTTCTCGCTCGTGTTCTCGACGAATCGCAAGACATTGTCAGGACCCTGGTAGAACAGCCTCAACGTGTAGTTTGTGTGCGTATTATCGCGCCAGGCAGTCGCGGCGAGCTTGGAGTGCATCCTGAGCGACTTTGGCGGCTCTATATTGTCCTCCGTGGTACCCCCTGCCGGGCTTGGCAGGGCGGACGAGGATGGCGTCGCTGCCTGGCTCTCTTGTGGTGATTTCCTGCCGCCTAGGACTCCACCGACCACCGCACCGACAACGACCAAAAGTGCGATAACTCCACCCACCCATAGCAACCAGGGCCGTCGTCTCCATTCCGGTGTCTTGGGCGTTACCACTGCCGTTGCTTCGTTCTTATTCAACCATAGCTCAGAGCTTCCAGTCATGCTTGGGGCTGGTTTTGCATAGTAAACGGGCTGCAAGCCGGGGTATGTGCCACTATGCATCGTGACGGCTTCCGGCAAGGACTCATCCCCCGAAGGTGCGGTCTGGTAGCTATGTTGCTGGTTCTGGAATCCCCAAGAGCCCTGATCTGCAGATGGCATGGCTACCCATTGCGTCGAAGGTGGCTGTTGCGACTGAGATGACAACGGCCATTGGTAACCCTGGACATCGGCATGATTTACACCATGGTAAAACTGCTGTTGTTGCGGTTGCTGCGGTTGCTCTTGCTGATACTGTTGTTGATAATGTTGGTCAATGGACTGCAGTCCTTGAGAAGCGTACTCATCCACGTGTACAGCCTGTCCCGTGGAGAGCAAAACCGGTGGAGGCTGTAGCGTGCTGCGTGTCCCGTATAGGCCGGGCAGATCCTGGTGCGAGTGTTTCTGCTCGTCCGGCACTAACTGCAGACCCGGGGACGCTGCGTCCTCGTCCCGCTGTGGAGGCACCTCGAGCCCCGACTGGACGGGGGCCGTCTGTAGGGTCCCAAGCGGGAAATAGTACTTGTTGGAGTCGAAGAAGGGATCTTCCTCTCTCGACGACGACATGCTGAATGTTTCTCTGAATAAAGATTTTAACTGCGGCTATGCCGCGTATATTTTGCTGGCGCAGATACGACTAATGAAAGGTTTTGGGGGAGTAAGCTGTGGAAGAAGTCAACGTGTTTTCAGTCTAATCTTACTACATACTAGGACTACGGGATGGCCTGCCTGAGCGTCCATCAAACGGGTTCCCAGACTAAAGTGACGGGGGCTGGCCTACGTAAGATTTTAGTGCCTCTGTCTGTATTTATAGGTCCGTTGATTGGCTGGTAAGCGCGAAAGTGGAATGGCCAAGAGCCTTTAGTCCCTATTAGGCTCCTATAATCTCCAAATATAGTCTTTGCACTGCCAGCTCGCAGGGCTGGACGCTTAGCCGGCACACTTGGCATGCACGCTTCGTATAGAGATGCAGGGGGGCTAAAAGGGGCCTGCGTCGCACGGTGTCGCGTTGTACGGCTCTCAAGTGTGCACGTGACGCTTATGTATCAGCGTCGCTTTATGGCTGAGGAAGTAGAAGTTGATGAGGTCATTTGAGGACATGGCCTAACGTGGATGAGAGGGTATGAAGAAATACTATGTTAGCCGATGCGTCGAGGCAATTTCCCGTCCTTTAGCACACAGACAGCACTTCCGTTCATCGGCCGACTGACTACGATTGCAGCGTCCAGCTCCCGTTGGCTCAAATTGCGTTTTGAGTAGTACTTGTCCATCATGGCCTGCTGGACGGCGTCGACTTTGTCTGCAGGCACTAGATGCACGCTGCATCCGCCCCACCCGGCGCCAGTCAAGCGGCTGCCGTAGCCACCAGCCTCCCGAGCGATAGCGCAGAGCTCGTCGATTTCGGGGCAACTACATTCGTATAACTCTCTGCACGAGTCTTGTGTCGCATTCATGAGGTCGCCGAGTTTCTTGTTGTATTCCGTCGTGTCACCCGTCATGGAATGTGCACTGTCGTTTTCCAGCAGCGTAAGGAATTGCAGCACCCGCAGAGCTTCGGTAAAGACGTGCAAGGCGCGCTGTCTAAGCTTGAAGTACTCCCGCGGACAGGGAAACTCGACATGAAACGAGCCTTGGTCTCGTCCACCGAGACACCAACCAACGAGGCGATCTCGTCTACGGTGTAGCCGTCTTCTTTGGCAAGCTTTGACTTGGTTAATTCGACCAATTCCGCCAGCTGTTCGTTCATCGACTTCTGGGTGTCTTTAAAGTAGTTCGTGTGGAACCCATGAAGCGACACGCCCAATGGACCGGCATCCTTGGGAAGATCCGTGCCGGGACATAGCAGTGCATTGAGCACGGCCGCAGCCATGCTGCATTCGACAACTCGCAAGTTATAGCGAACGGGACCAGTAACCTGCTTGTTTGATGTTACGAAGGATTGCGCCACCACAAAAATGAGTTCCGGGTTGGTCTTGGGGAAGAAAACAGGCCTGGCAGATAGCGAGGGGGCGAAGGACACGAACAAGGCCGAGCCCTGTTTGGAGAAAACGGACGCCGACTGGTCCATACTGCAATGATGGTGAGACCACGGAACAATTCAAAACTGGGGGAACGAGGGTAGCCTTACCCTCCGGAATTGACGCCGACGGCGCGCTCACTGACAATAGCGACCTCGGTCAAATCCTTCTTGTCTACGTCCTTCTCGCCGTTCGCGATCATGACAGCCAGCGCACTGGCGCTCACGAAAGCGGCGCTGGAGCTTAAGCCGCCTCCAGCCGGGACGGTGCCGTCCATGAGCACTTGCATGCTCTTGGGCTTGAAATCGGCGCCGTACTTCTTCTGCAGGAGCTGCAGCGCGCCTCGGAGCCCGGACCTGAAGTAGTTGGTCCACTCGTGCTTTGTCGCATCGATCTCGACCTCGCCGTAGGCCACATCGAACTCCCGGGCGGGGAAGCGCTCCTCGTCCAGATTGGCCAGCTTGAGCTTGTACGTGGAATCATCCGACGGCGTCAGATCGGTGGAAACGGCAATGATGACATCGTGGGTCATTCCCATGGGCAGGACCGAGTAGAGAGAGTAGTCGATGTGCTCGCCGATGATGTTGACGCGACCGGGCGATCGCGAGACGAACTGCGCGGGGCGGCCGTAGAGACTCTGGAACTTAGCCAGCAGCTTGTTCCATCGCGCTTCCTGCTCGGGCAGCGACTGGTGGGTGTACACGCCATCCAAGGCGGTCACAGTAGGTACTGATCCAGACATAGTGATGCTTTCCAGGGTGAGTATATGATTTTTTTTATTCAGAGAGGGGGAGAAGAGAGTTGGAGAAATGGGTATCGTGAAATGTGAGATGCTGGCTTCTGGAGCTCCCCGCTTCGAGCTATTATTACCTACCCCACGTTGCCAACGAAATCACTCAGTTCTCTACTCGGGTGTAACGTAACGCAATTTCCCGTAAGTTTTCCGCATGACTGCGCTGGAACTTGCCTTCGGAGCTGAAATGCAGGCTATGCCTCAAGCATTTGTGCCTCGTCAGGCCATCCCGCCATGATCTCGTTCGTGTCAACAATCAGTCGCACGATTCACCCCCGGAAAAACGATGGCTGCCCATGCCGTCATAGCACCACCCCGTAAGACTGTTCCGCTCTTACCCGCGGCGGACCCGCCAAAAAGCCGAAGAGAGAGAAGGACAAGCACCGCGGGGGAGAGTCGGTAGCAGATGTGCATGTGACACGGGAAATGACATAACAACCAACAAAACCTGCATTACTCAGCCTTCTTGAGCTACGGTGACGAGCATCCCTTCTTATAGATTTGCTGTGAGCTGAGTAGCCTGTCAATGAGGACAACATGGCCAGATACTTGTGTTTACTGAATCAGTGGCCTGCGAACGGGGAGCTGACAGCCAAGATGCCCTTGATTGGATTGTGGAAGTGCAGGCTGCTGAGGTGAATAATCGGTTCACCTCTGCCTGTCTCTCTACCCGCAACTCATTTCCTCCCCTTTTTACAGTGAGAATCACCTCTACTGCCGTCCCCCCCCCCCCCCCCCCTCTGATTGTCTCGATCATCGTACGCAGTATCTCACAGAACATCACATCCTGTGTCTTTCTTTTCTCCGTCCTCTGGTAGGATGGGACCAGCAAGACACCTGCATTTATTAGTTCGCGGTTATGTATTCGAAATTTGCATATTGTCTCACCTTGACGCGATGTCCTTCCGATAGTACATGCCATCGAATTTGATTAGACCGACGCCTTCGTACGCCGCTTTCACGGCTTCATTGAGTGTATCTCTGACTGCGGCCACCGAGAAGACTCGGCCACCAGCAGTCTTCAGCACCCCGCTCTCGCGACGGGTTCCGGCGTGGAAGATGAGGGTGCCTGGATACTATTAGCCATTGTCCGAACGCTTCGTGGTCCACTGAAACATCGGGAACTGACCTTCGGGGCACGGCGCGAGCTCGATGGTATGGCCCTGGGTATACGGGTTTGGATATCCACCTGCTGCCACAACCACAGTACACGCATAACCACTCCTGGTTTTGATCTCCACATCCCTAAGCCTGCCCGATACGCAGGCCATGAGGATCTTGCACAGATCGGTATCGCTGGTCAAAAGCGGTAGCATGGATTGCGTTTCGGGGTCACCAAACCGGGCGTTGTATTCGATCACCTTCGGTCCCCTTTTCGTCATCATCTGCCGCCAACCTCTTGTTAGTAGCGATGACTTGCAAGCTTGAGGCTTATTGGTCTTGGAGAGGACTACTCACAATGCCCGTAAACAGAAGACCGCGAAAGGTCCGGGCTGAGTTTCCAGTTAGAGACGATATCCATCGTTCAAATATAGGAAAGAGACCTGCCTTTGCCCACGAGACCGTCCAGCGTCGGCTCGATGATCGTCCGTTCAATTTCTTTCATGTCATGGTCAGGACGAAATCAGTTGGGGTGTAAACTCCCATGCCGCCAGTGTTGGGCCCGTTCACCCAAGCCTTCTTATCATCCTGACCAGGAGGCAGCGATTTGAAGATGTATCCATCGCAGAATGTATGGACGCTGATTTCATCGCCCTCGAGATACACTTCGACGACCACCGAAGCACCGGCGGCGTCCCCAAACTTCTTGTAGACCATGATGTCGTCCAGCGCCGCCAGCGCCTCTTCCTTAGTGGCGGGTATAATGACGCCTTTGCCGGCAGCCAATGCTGATGCCTTAATGACAACTCGATATCCGATGGATTTGATGTATTCTCTCGCCTCCGAGTAGTACTTGAAGCCTACGCCTTTGGCCGTCGGGATTTTGTGTTTGGTCATGAACCTCTTGGCGAATGCCTTGGAGCCCTCGATATTTGCCGCTGCATGACTGGGTGCGAAGCACGGAATGCCACCTGATTCACCTGGATGTACAGAAGTCTTGACTGTCCGGATTCCCACAAGTGATTCGAGTAATTCAATGGATATTACTACCGTTAGATCTTTATAAGATCCTACTTATTATTCCTTGTAGACGGCTATGATAAGAAAATACGTGTCTACGTCTAGGTAAACTGACTGTATTTTATACTTCGATAAGAAGACAAGAGTACGTCCCATGGATATCCCACGTACACCATATTTTTCTCTCTATATACAATCACATTCTCAAGGCTCCTATACAACATCTTGGAGTATCGGCGTCCACGTCTGGCATGTTGCCATCAGTTTCGCCGTCAGGGTTACCCATTGTCTGCGATACCACAACAATGTGCCAAAGGGGACAGATGATCATTATAATCTACGTATATTAGGCATATTCATATATAAATCGTTACTAGAATATAATCGTCAAAGCTAAGTCATAATTAAATTGAGGCAAAAGGACCACCAGCTCAAAGATAACTCTTATGATTGGGCTTGACTCTGTATACGCCCATATCCAGCTGATGACTAGCTACTCAGTGAATCAACAACGGGAACCGGCGGTGAACCAACAGAAACCGGTGGTGACGTAGCAACAGAAGATGATCGTGACACAACCGCCCAACAGTAACAAGGTAAGTGAGGTCGGATGACTCGTTCCAGGAGAAGACCGTTCCAGCAGGTGAACCCCTTTTACTATATATCTCCGTAGCTTACCCTAATCAGGGGCACTTCAAATTATTTACTAGTTTACAGTATTTTATTTCTAATATATTCATCGCACCTATAAGAGCGTGTAGCTCAGCTTGTTCCCCTCTAACCAAAATATAACAGATTACGTTTGCAAGCATTACTTAAGCCAGTTCAAGTATCTCTTATTCGATTACCCTAACGCCATCCGTACACTTCCCGGAGCTCTCCGGACTACTCGATATTCGTCTGGACATAGCCCAGCTCCATACGAGTGCTGCTGAAGCTTGAAAACCTGCAAAAGGTAAGGTATTTCAAGTACCGCGGGGCGCTCAATGCCTTGTGGCAGTTGGACGATGAAGTCCTCTCCAGAGAAATTGTCACCTACAACACCGGTTAGCTCGACTGAGGTTCTAAATCCCACCTCAGAGATTGCGTGAAATACAATTTCACTCATGATAAATGCACAGGCAACCACGCTCGAGCTCTGCTGGAAGCTGCTCGCGATGTGTCGCAGATCAGGAACATTGAGGTTCCGATGCATATAGTCGTGCCGGAGAAACTGAAGACGATTGAGACGTTAAGACCACACCTCTACCTGGAGCCTGGCTACAACCTGGACGCCTGTAGCCACAGGGCGCACCAGATAGCGCCAGAAAAGGGAGCGAAGCTGGTAGCCTCTCCAGACGACGCTGTTGTCTTGGAGGGCCACGGGACGATTGGCCTGGAGTGGCCGCTTGGATGTCCTCCTTGTCCCTTGTGGCGGTGGCGGCTTGCTGGCCTGCTGCCCATTGGCGCTGCAGGATGCCGGTGCACATGTATTCGCGTGCGAGCCCCCTTGCCGGAAGGCTTGCAGGTCCTCAAGACTGAGGTACGGACGACGGGGGCGCGACAACACGGGTGGGGCCGAGTACTGCCGATGGGCTGCGAGCGGACATGGGCGATGGAAGCTCGCCCCCATCATCTCGAAGCTCCTGGCACCTGACAACATCCTTCAGGTCTCCGAACACCAGATCCGACAGGTACTGGAGCTCCCCCAGGGGCTTGGCATGGATCGGTCGATCGAGCCCAGTTCCGCCGTTCCTTTGGCTGGACTTCTCCTCACTGAGAAGTTTCACAGGTGTGTGTATATCTAACGACAAGCCTTTGAACATCGGTACCGTAATCACTGGGGTAAACATTGGCATAAGTAAGTAAGTATTTAGGTAAGTAAGCATGCAGAATAATGGTGGACGGTGGGGACTTGAAAGCCTACCCAAGGGCTTTGCCAGCACACTGCAAAGGGAATGCTAGTTAACGGGGGCGACGTGCTTCTTGTTATGCCTTTCTATTCCTCTTTCGATTTTTTTTATATTTCTAAGCATTTTATATTACCTTTCAATACTTCCCGTTCGACGCTTATGCTTTCGCCGTTGCGGTGTTCTGTTCAATTCAAGGTGGTCGTTATGTTGACGGATAATGATGACCTAGGCCACGGCTTTTTTTATTTGTTTTTATTTGAGGGGGTGAACAGGGGACAGGGGGATGGTAGAATTGAGTTTGGCCCTAACGACAGATGACACCCGTTGACGTGGTTCGAGAAGCCTTGGTTACTGTAGGTCCGAGAGCTGTTTGCATACTAGCATACTTTCCGCCTATCCGGCGCCCCTAAATTAGGTAGCCAACGTTGGGTCAAACCTTATCGGTGGCTTCCGCAAGTATGCGAAATCTTGATGGTAGTTTGTCGATCGACGTGTTTCTGTTGGTGGATGCTGGGTTGCGCTCAAATCGACTTGTGAATGGGTGGGCGTTCTCAAGGTCAGAGCCCCCCCCCCCTCCCCCCCCCTCCAATACACGCTCGTCTATCTGGTTGTGTAAGCTCATCACCGTCGAGCCAGTGGCACTTGCTTCCGTAAGCCAAGACCTGTCATCCGAATTGAGAATAGATACGCCACTCTATAGGAAGAAGGGTTACTGGAGGTGGCTTGCTTGCTTCCCTCTCCAATGGGACCTTACGCCCCACAGACGCTGACTGTTGACCAAAAGACTATCGAATATCCAATAACAAAGCTCCGGTTTACACTCGGGCGTGTCATCGGAGGGACCAAGAACTGCAGAAAGAACTCAACAGCACTGATTGGAGATCTCCTCGGGCTAGCGTTGTGTGCCTATGTCGTGTGAATTGGCTTACCTGTATTGGCGAACTATTGAGGTGGAGAAGGGCGGCCTTTACGGAAGCAGAGTCTGAGTCTAGTTGCTTAGTCGCAACCACCTATTGATTGCAAGTATATCCGTCCGTGAGTGGCTGGAGCGTCGACAATACCTGCCTTGCGCACATCACCCGTTACCAAACCCCGAGCGATTCTCCATGCTTCAACAACGCGCTACGGGCAAATAGTCGTAGACTGAGCGGGGAGAAAGCACGATGCGACGACATTGCACAGAAACTCCTTGAAGAGGCAGCCAACCACACCCCTCTTACCTACTAACCTGCTTGGTCCATGCAGAGAGAGCGACTAAGGACCAACTTCGAGCAATCGGCGCAACCGCCCGGAGGATCTTGAAACTGGCGGGCTTTGCCTCGGGGAACGATCCCGAGCAGTCTAGAATATGTAGGACCTGAGCTGCGCCAGAGCGCCCCGCCTCCCTGGCAATGGCCTCGCCTAGGTGCTTATCGCTCAACAGGATCTAACCTACCCCCCCTGATTCGCCCAGGCGCCGCCGAGGAGCTCCGAGACGCCGGTTTAACGCAAACCTTCTTTACTGTCTCCTGCATGTCTAGGAAAAATCGAGATGCAGGTGCATATTTTGGGCAGCTGTCTCCAGTTTTCTTTTCAGCTGTACCAGGTCCGAGAACCCACGACGGCGAGGCCGGAGGAGAGGGAGAGCCAAGCCCTCCCCGCACCGTACGCGTCAACTATCAACCCATGTTGGAAGGACCAGGCCAGTTCCAAAGAACATGCCAAGCGCCCTCCCCAGGGCTGAGTCACGGTTACTACTTTCCAGTAATCGAAAGCGTCATATTGGTTTGACTGGGTGACAAAGTGGTACACACCAAACCCCTCAGACCCCGATGGCGGTAGAGTACACTAGCTATCGGCGCACTAGTGGGTGACAATGTCTTGAACTCTCATAGGCCGCCCATGGAGCGGACGGCGCAAAGCAACGTCTCAGCCGGCTCCAGGGACAGCTTCCAGCACAGCGCTGTCGTCTAAAAGAAAGGGGCTAGGAGCCTGGGTTCGGGAACATGAGATGAGCTGTGGCCTTTACCTTTGCACTAGGGTGGTGGCGGCCATGTTCTGGCATGGGAATAAACCGGCGTTGGTCTCTTGAGCTTCCCTCTACGAACGGGAGAGAACTGGTCGACGTGCTGTGGTCATCCTTGAGCATCTACTGTTGCAGTCATCTTCGCAATCGGTTCTTTGTGTCATGTAGAGTGATTCATTGATGACTAAGTATTCGTGTAACTTAGATGGAAGATTGATCCTCTCTACCCAGATTCATCAGAGAGTCCAGGCGTCATCAAAGAATTGGGCCATTCTGATAACAGGCCCCTTTGCTGAATCGGTCGAGCCAGTAAGCCTGCGCAAGCCGAAGACCAAATGAATGTGCCATCGCAGCTGCTAATCTCTCTCTCTGGGAGATGATCCAGCTTGTAACATCCCGTAATCGCCTGAACGCCTTTTGCCTCCCAAGTAGTGAGCAATCGTGAGACGGCCAAAGCCGTGTGTCGTTTTCGACATGAAGCCAAGTGATCGTAATCCAATACCGCTCCCCCATCCTAAACACCAAGTAGCTTTAAGATTTTAAGCCTGAAACCAATACTCCATAGATAGCCTTTGACGCCTTTTTGAAAGTGATTCTTTGGTATATCCCGCCCAAGCCACCTTTGAAGGATGACGATACTCGATGCAACCAAAAATAACGTCGAATTCGCTGGGGGGGGGAAGCTCAAGCTGGTGAGAGCTGAGATCGAGTTTGTTGTGGTCGCAACAATAAAACATAAGAGAACATGACCAAAAAGAAGAGAGAGAGGTCGCGGGAACTCATCCTACTCTCGCAGCCGCCGTGGCTATGTAGGAGTTGATCGGCTGGAAGTCGCAGGTCCCGTGGCGGAGGATCTCGTGCTTGAGCTGCAGGACCTCGGCCCGCAGTGACGTCGCCGAGTCGACGAGGATGGCGTTCTGGACCTGCAGCATGCGCTGCCGGTCCTCGAGGACGCGCTCCTCGTCCTTCTTCTTCCGGCGGCACTTGCTGGCGGCGATGCGGTTCTTCTCGCGGCTGAGGTCGGTGGAACCCCCGGAGGAGCCGGACCGGGTCCTGTCGCGCCGGGGCTTCTTGACGGACCGTGTGGACGTCGTCGACTCTCTCCGTGAGGTTGTGGAGGCCATGGGCTCCAGTACCTCACTGACTCCGGACTCTGAGTTCTGTGGGGGGGTGGGGGGGGGGGAACAGGTCAGCCAATGAGGTTCATGGTCAAGTGGGGGGTATCTAGCATGCATGACAGATAGAAGACTTACGGAAGAGAAGGACTCCCATGGTTGGGTTCGCCCGATGTCCTCCAGTTTGATCATGGAGTCTTGGTTGTCTGGAGGTAAGTCGAAGAAGTGCTGGGGATCATTTTGGTAGGCCGCTGTGATGCAGGGGTCGAGGAAGGGGTCGCAACTAGTGCCCATGGGGCTTTGTGGGAGCTCGTAGGCCAGGTGGTGGTCCGAGGGCTGCGGGCAGAATTCCATGGCGAACAATTGTGCTGTGTTGGTGGGTGAGTCGGGTCAGATATTGCAAGGTTGTGTTGTGTTGTGTTGTGTCGTGTTGTGTCGTGTCGTGTCGTGTTGTGTCGTGTTGTGTCGCGTTCGTGCCGAAGATACTCGATACTGGATTCGGGTATAGATTGATCTGGAGTTGTGGAAGATCCGGGAAAGACATGCACTAATAACAAGAAACAAAAACGGGCACCGGAGAGGGAAAAAAGCTTTAATGTCATATCTCTAATAAGTTATTCAGCGAGACTAGTTGTACGCGTCACAAAGCTCGGTAGTAAAACTTCAGTCCTTTCGAGAAGAAACTAGACCCCAGATCCATTCCGAGTATGGAAAGCAGAAACCTGAAAGCAGCCGGTTTTTGAGGCTGCATGTACCGACGATACCGCAATATCTCCATTGTTTTGGAGCAAAACGTCCGGCTCCAGGTATCCGCCCGAAGAAGAGTAGCCAAGTACCTTTTGCATACTACTTGTCACTTGTAGCTCTGCACTAGCCCCGCTTATTCCAACGGCAAATAAATGTAGCCCTAACTACCTGCTTGCCCACCAGTCTCCACCTAGCATACTTCTTACTAAGATGCCTAGTATCGGCTCTCTGGGGGATGTCTGGGCTGGGCTGTGTTGTCCCGCCGTCCCTCCCCCGCGCCCCTCTCCTCCAGATGGGCGGACGGGAAAGCCGGTACCACGTAGTATGTACTACTAGGTAGGGCAACCGAAGAAATCTTGCACTTGTCCGCGGGGGTCATATTCCCTCACGGATGGCTAAGAGGTGATTGGCTCGGAATAGTAGACCATTGGCTTTCCTCTGCTTGTTGATGTGCTCCAGTACCCTGCATCGAGCGTGGGGGGATTGGAGCATTGCCGAGTTTATGTTGTGGTACTCACCCTACGGCTCTCGCTAGCTAAGGATGACACGATACACGCAACCGATCATGGGATTTGGACCAAGTCATATGCGAAAGAGACATATCTGTAGACCCCAACACGACCCCCCTGGAGCCAATTAATTACTAATTTGCACCGGTTGGTCTAGCCTAGGAAAGAATCGTCTGATTGGCTGAGGATTTCGAGGCACGTAGGTGTGTAACATGCAGGCCGCCATTCTGCTCTGTTCTGCCCGGCCCAGGCTGCGAGGGGCTCATTCAGGATTTCCTTGGCCAGGGTGGATGCTGCATGCGGCATGTTCATTGCATGCTGGTCAAGAAGTAGGGTATTTGGGGTTATGGATTCGTCGACCCAAAATAAAAGAGGCCCGGAGCATTCCGTAGCTCTACTCGGCCCATGATTGGCCACCAGGCCCCCCCTGACAGTGACTGGGAACCCAAGCAAAGCGAAGGAGGGATGCTCCGGTGTTCCCTCTCATACTACAAAAGTCACGCCATTTCTCTCTCTCTCTCCGAAACGAGCCTCTGGACCCCTTTTCTCCATTGGGCGGGATACAGAAAACAAAACAGAAGAGTCGGATCATTACCTGTGCCTGGGCTATTACTAAGAAGCGACGACGCGGGCCCCTGGAAGCCCAGTCCAGATGGCCTCGCCGCTGTAGATTTCTCCAGGACATGTCACATCCTTCTCAAGTACTAGTATCTTTACAACGACTTCGTGTTGGTTCATATGAGGCCTAGTGGTTCCCGTTTGTTGAACTCACCCAATGGGGTTATGATACCAGTGGCCCGAGATCCCATCCATGCGTTGCGAGTTCCGTGATAGCCATGGACATGCGTGATGTTACAATCCCCGTATTTGGACCAGCCTGCTGAGCAAGCACACTGCGTAAGCACTAATTAAGCCCTCCTTCTACCCGGAGACGATCCGAGCTCAACGGGACTGCAATCGCCAAATCGACGGATTCGTCTCATCTATCGGAACGCTGCCATCGGTACCTTCGACGTGTCATCCGAAAGTGTAAGCCACCGTCGAGGAATCTGCATAAGCTCGATGGAAGTGGTGAGCTGTGGTTGTTTGATTTCGAAACCATTGCCACCTCTATCGGTATTTGGCCACTCTCGTTCCATTTGTGCCTGCCCGAGGTGATGCTTGGCCCGTCGTAGGTAGGTAGTTTACGGAAACATTCGTAGACAAAGAGGGATCTTCTTCCTCTACTCGTTTTGCACAAACCAAAAGGATTTGTGAAAGCCCAGTAATATCAAGGTATCATCATATTCCCCTTTTGCTATGCAATTAGCCATCGGTGTAGTAGTTAGAACTGAGAGTCACCCACCTGATTAGTAGAAACGAAGAACGCGGAACGATGGAAAAGTACCCCCCAGAGAGCTATATAAGCCTTGCAAGTGTTTATTTCAATCCTCAGGCTGAAACAGAACGTGCCTTGTGTCCCCGCAATGCCGAAATTGCAGATCTTCGAGTTCAACTTCTGAGCACAAGGTACCGAGAACCACGGGCGCGGGGCGCTCTTGCCGAGCCAAACATGCACCATCAGGGGCCTCCAGGCACATCCTGGTATTTTCCATGTCGTCTGACTATCGGGTACGGGGTCCGTTGATGCCAAACAACTGCCCAAAGCCCAAAGCAGCTCCTTGCAGTGAAAAGCGTGCATTAGGCAGGCAAGTCTCCGAATGCCGAGGAATGGACCGCATCAATGCGATGGTGTGCTGGTCCCTGAGTCCCATCTATACCCTAGATGTATGCTCGCGTAGGGGAATTTTGCGGCAATCTTCAATTGTGATACTGAGCAGACCAGGTTTTAGAAACTCGGTAGATACTCTCAAGGCGTCACATTGCTTTGCTTTATATTCTCCATACATCTATCTGTTTACAAACTACCTAGGTTCTCAGCCACTATTACATAGCCATGGTGAAATAAAGATATCACTTACTTTCTATTGTCGTTAACTCCATGTTGAGTATCCTGTCGATTGAGTACAAAGCTTTAATACGTAACCCTTTGCGTTCATATTAAACCACCCTGCTATGTACACTACCACGTCTTCCTTATTGTAGAAAGTAGCCTGTTGGAAGCTCGAGTTTTACCACCTGCTCTTTTTGTGCATTATATCAAACCTGACTATTGCTTTATCTCTGATTGGACTCGAATCGATGCCACATGATAATTATAGGCATCAGCACTGGCCACGGGTCCAGCCCGGTGCCCGCGCGCTGCCACCCTGGACCACGGGAGGCTCATTCGTTGGTCTAGATGTGACCATCAGTATGGCGTATTGGCACAGCGACACAGCGGCTCCCATTGGTGGACGGGCCATGTAGGAGAGATAAGGTCAATTCGAACACCACAACATCCCTCCCTTACAGATCTCGCGGCAACCAAGGTCACATTTGACTAGGCGCTAGTGACCGCTGAGGAGCTGAGGCTAAGATCAACCCCCAGGCTGCTACCCACCCTAGCTATTACTACCCTTTTTCACTAAAACACTTACTTTTTAAAAGAGTATAATTAAATAAAAACTATAAAATGTTTTATATAACACTTTATATTATAATATAAATAAATAATAAACTTTAAATTAAAATAAATTATTACGTAATAAATTAATAATTAATATTAAAGAAATTTATATTAAAAAATAGTTTATAATTAAAATTTTATTTTTAATTAAATAAAAAATATATAACGTACCTTATAAGCGAGCTGCGTATATAAACGAGCTGCGCACTTTTAATTAACTTTTTTATAATTAACTTTATATTAACTTTTCTCCTTTAATAAATATAAAACTAAAAGATAAAGAAAAAAGGTTTAATTTAACGCTTTAAGCGTTTTAAAATAACTCGAAATTAAGTATACGAAAAGTTATAGCGATATATTATATCCTAGAGTCGACGTTATATAGCTGATAACGCGGAATTCGATCACGATTCGAAATCTTTATAAACTTTTAAAAGCTTTTTAATTTTAAAAAAGAATTAATTATTCGATATATTATTAATCTAAATACGCGATCGTTTTTTTCCCAGCTAAGTAATATAAAAGATATAGCGAATCGACTATTTGATTTACGCGACGCGAGACGCGTTAGCGTTAATTAGGCCTCTAACTTTATACGATAATAATTAAACCTCCGGACGCGTTTTAATTAAAAAATCGATTATTAAAAAATCCTTTATAAAAATCTTAATACGTATCGCGCATAATTTATTTTTATACGGAATATAATTAATAAATATAGGATATAAAAAGAGGATATATATAATTTCGACGAGACCGGGTTTTTTATAGGTTAAATCTCGTTTAAAATAATTCTAACCACCTCCGATCAACGCGGAAAGCTTAAGGTAATATAGTAAAAAAACTAAGAATAGGTTATAATTATTTAAAGCGTCGGATTAAACGGTTATACTATCCTTTTATATATTATTTTTATTAAAAAAACGTACCTTTTTTTTAATATAAGAACAGCTTATTATTAAAGAACTAAATAATTATAATTATTAAAAATAACTAAACTATAAATAAAAGAGGCGATAATTAAATTTTATACTTTAATTAATATACTAGGTTTTATATAAAAGGTTATTATCGCTTCTTAGTTTTAAACGGCTACGAAAACTATTACTTAATAACTTTTAAGCTTTATTATAAAAAGAACTCGATTATTATATTTTATATACCTTTTTATTTATTATATAAACTCTAACCTCTTAATATCGGCTATTTTCTTATATTAAAAAAAGCGTATAAAAAAGAATTTAAAGGTTTTATACGGGCGCATATTACTTATATTTCTAAAAAAGACTTCTTACCAGCGTTTTTAAAAGCGTTCCAAGCGATTTTTACCGTTTTAAATATATAAGGAGGCTTTCGAAAAATAGGACTCGTCTCGTATAATCCGGAATATATTATTTTATAATTAGATATAAAGCTACGCACTTTAATATCTTAGGGGACGTTTTTCGGCCTATTTATCTCTTAAGAATTAAAAACTTTAAATAACCCGATTAAAGCTTAATCTTAAACCGAATATATTTAAAACCGTATTATATAATATTAAAATAACTCTTTAATATTTATTTTAATTAGTTTTAATTAGATCGTAAAAGTTATAACGTAAGTTATATATCGAATTACTCTTTTAAAAAATAAGAACGCGACACTTTAAAAGGTAAATAAAATGCTTAGCCGGCGCCGCCGTATAAAAAAAACGGTTACAAGATAAAGGATCACTTCGTATATAAATTAAAAAAGACTTATAGTTTTAAAAGAACGTTAATAAATAATTATAAAACGAATCGCGTCGGAGGAGTAGTTATATAAAGATATTTAAGACACGTTTATAACGTTATAAAATCTATAAAGAGCCTAGGTATAATGCGCGTACTTAATAAAATAATATAGAAACCTTTAAAAATAATTATTATTAATATATTTAATTAGTTTTAAGCGTTATAATCGAATTAATTTATAACTTATAAGGTTTAATAATAAAAAGTGCGCAGCTTATTTATATATATAGCTCGCTTATAAAGTACGTTATATACTTTTTAACTTTTTATTTAAACTTTATAAATTACGTTTTATTATATTTTATTTCGAATTTTAAAAAGCTTAAGAATTTCATTAATTTAAATTAAATAAATACATTAGTTTTTTATTAAATATTTAAATACTATATTTAATTATATCTTATATTAAAATGTAATTATTACATTTAATGTAATACCGGTTTTTATATAATAAAATACGTGAAAATTTTCTAAACGCTTTATAATAAACGTTATTTAAGTTTTAAAAGAAACCTAATAAAACGTACTTAAGTTTATATTAATAATATAAAAGAGTATTTAAACGTGCGATAAAAGAAACACTTTATTAATATAATAAATAATAGCACTTTAATTTATAAAGTAATAATAAAAATAATTAAGTAAAGAGATTTATATAATAAAGTTATTAAAGCTGTTTACTTTATTAATAAATTAAATTAATATTTAAATTTAATAATTAAACTAAAGAGTGTTTATATAAAATATATAGGGAATATTTATCGTTATATATCTCGTCTCTTTTTATTACAGTGCGTTTAAACTAACCACTACGCCATAAAGCAAAAGCTTCGGAAATAACTAAACGGTCATTTCTGTCTAATTCTACGCCTTAAGTGCTACCCCGCGGGGGGACCAACCCGCCGATCGTAACACTTCTTTACTAATTCCCCTTAAGATTATACCGTCGATTAGTGATCTCTTTTACTGGCTCACTTGAATCACCGTGATCCGTCCGCTCCTAACGTCCCTGGGTATATCATCCTTTTGTCTTATCTCCACGTGACCTAGGTTGGTTATCCGTCTGGTTTGTATGGTCCTAGCTTATCCAGGTTTGTTTGTCCAGTTCTGGCCATCCAGACCTGGCTGTCCAGTTCGTCCTAGTTGCCTGGTACTTGTTACGACCTAGCCTGACCATGCGACCCAGACCCACTCCCGGCACGGTCCTACGATGCCCCGAAGCATGTACGAAACCCAGCACAAACCAGCCCCACCCAGTCAGCGCTTACGACCCACCAACGATGACGGACCCACTCGCCAGGAACACGATGACGGTTATTAAGGAAAGAACACGGGACAGCGCAACAACGACAGTACCAAGCAAGCAGTACGGGCTGGACAGCCAAGGTCTGGATAGCCAGGCCTGGATAGCCAGGCCTGGATGACCAGAGCTGGATAAGCCAGGACCATGCCATCGGACGGATGACCAACCCAGGTCACGTGATGGATCGTTGGATCAAAGAACAGGAAGTCACGATCCCGCGAGCCAACGGATTATGGATCGCGAAGACAAGAATGTATGATCTATAATCCAACCGGAATCAGTAAAGGAGAGATGGGATATATAACGATGGACGATTCCCTATGTATTTCATATAAACACTCTACTTCAGTGATTAATCTAAGCATTAATCTAACCTATTAATGAGGTAAACAGCCTTAACAACTCTATTGTGCGAATTCCTTCGCTTAACCACCTTTATTATTACCTTATAAACTAAGTGCTATTACTTATTATATTAATAGGGCGTTTCTTTTATCACATATTTAAATACTCTCTCGTATTATTAATATAAACCTAAGTATATTTTATTAAGTTTCTTTTAAAACTTACATAATATTTATTATAGTATTATTATTATTATTTTATCTCGTGCTCTTTTTTTTTAATAATAATTATTATATTCTTAATAAATAAGTTTATTATTATTAATAAATTATAAGTATTAATTAAATAAGGTTAACGTATCTCATAAGCGAATGTCTTATATAAGCGAATATCTCATTCTTTTATACCTTTTTTAATAAAATATAAATTAATTTCACCATAACGTATTTAATATATTAAAATTAATCGGAATCCTTATCTTTAAATACTTTTATATTATTCTAATAAGTACGCGTATTATACCCGGGCTCTCCGTAGATTCTATAGCGTTATAAACGTGTCTTAAACGTCCTCGTACGACTACTCCTCCGACGCGATTCGTTTTATAATTATTTATTAATATTTCTTTAAAACTATAAATCTTTTTTAGCTTATATACGAAGTGATTTTCTATTTTATAACCGTTTTTTTTATACGGCGGCGCCGGCTAAGCATTTTATTTATTTTTTAAAGTATCGCGTTCTTACTTTTTAAAAGAGTAACTCGGTATATAATATACGTTATAACTTTTATAATTTAATTAAAACTAATTAAAATAAATATCGGAAAATTATTTTAATATTATATAATATAGTTTTAAACGTATTCGGTTTAAGATTAAGCCTTAATTAAGTTATTTAAAGTTTTTAATTCTTAAAGAATAAATAAGCCGAAAGATATCCCCGGAGGTATTAAAATACGTAACTTTATATCTAATTATAAAATAATATATTCTAAATTATACGGGACGAGTCCTATTTTTTAAAAGCCTCTTTATATATTTAAAATAATAAAAATCGCCTAGAACGCTTTTAAAAACGCTAATAAGAAGTCCTCCTTTAAAATGTAAGTAATATGCGCCCGTATAAAATATTTAATTTCTTTCCCGTACGCTTTTTTTAACGTACGAAAACAACTAATATTAAGAGGTTAGAGCTTATGCGACGAATAAGAAGGTATATAAAATATAATAATTAAGTTCTCTTTATAATAGAGCTCGAAAGCTATCGAGTAATGGCTTTCGTAGCCGTCCTAGGACTAAAAGGCGATAATAACCCTTTATACGAGACCTGGTATATTAATTAAAATATCGAATCTAGTCCTCGCCTCTTTTATTCGTAATCTAGCTATTTTTAATAATTACGATTACCTAATCCTTCGGTAATAGGCTATTTTCGTACCAAGAAGAGAGGTACGTTTTCCCGGTAAAAATAATATACGGAGGGATAACGTAACCGTATAATTTAACGCCTTAAATAATTATAACCTATTCTCGGTTCTTTTATTATATTACCCTAGGCTTTCCGCGTTAATTAGAGGTGGTTATAACTATTTCGAACGAGATTTAATTTATAAAAAAGCCGGTCTCGTCGAAGTTATAAATATCCTCTTTTTAAATCTCGTACTTATAAATTATATTCCGTATAAAAATAAACCACGCGCGATACGCGTCGGGATCTTTATAAAAAACTCTTTAATAATCGATTCTTCGGTTAAAACGCGTCCGGAGGTCTAGTTATCGTTATACGAAATTAAAGGCCTAATTAACGCCGACGCGTCTCGCGTCGCGTAAACTAAATAATCGATTCGTTATATCTTTTATATTACTTAATTAAGGAGGAAACGATCGCGTATCTAAATTAATAATATATCGAATAATCGTATCTTCTTCAAAATTTAGAAGTTTTTAAAAATTCGCAAGTATTTCGCGTCGTACAGGTTAGCTATTTCGTCTACGCTGTAAAGTTTTCGATAAGACGTAATAAATTAATACAGCTTTTTATACGCTTAAAATTAAGTCTTTTTAAAGCGCTTAAAACGTTAGAATTATATTACTCTCTTTTTAAAGTTGTAATATTTTCAGACGTAAAAGAATATAAAAAAAGGTTAAGGCTATAAGGAAATTTATAAAAGTAGGACATTCGCTTGTATAGGATATTCGCTTATAGGATACATTAGCTTATATTAAGTTTTATATATATTTTAAAATATTATAGAGCTATATTAAAAGTAGGTTTAAGTTATATAATTAAGCTAATATTACGACTTAACTCTATAACGCGGCTAATACTCACCTTTAAAATAAAACTAAGATAACTTAAAGCCCTTATAAATTAATAAACGATTATTAACTCCGCCGGTTAACGCTTATAACCCTATTTATAATAGTAAGAGTTTATTATATTAATTATAATAACTAATATTATAATAATAAACGTACACGGTTAATTTAAAGTAGTATTTAAAGGATAATATAAAATAAATAAATAAGAATAAACGAATAAAAATAACTAATATAAATTAAATTAATAAAACGAAGTTACGTATTAATAAAATTAAGAGCTATAAGATTATAACGCTTTTAGTAATCTCGGAGTTATAAAATTACGACGCTTTTAGTAATTCCGGAGCTATAAGATTACGACGCTTTTAATAATCCGGCGTAAATTAATAAAAAAAGGATTAAATATATAATAATAAACGATTTCTTATATATTTTATATAAATATTCTTTATTTTAATAATTAATTTAAATATTAATCTTAACTTATTAATAAAATAAATAGTTTTAATAAAATTATTATAAATCTTTTTAAATTTATATACTTTAATTACTTTTATTTGTATAATTATTATATATTATATCGATAAAAGCGGACTTTTATTATATATGTATATACTTTTTTATATTATTAATATAAACCTTAATACGTTTTATTAAGTTTCTTTTAAAACTTAAATAACGTTCGTTATATCTTAATTATTTTTATTTTTATAAATTATTATTTAAACCTTTAAATAATAATACTTATAAAAACTATATTTATATTTAGATTTAATAATACCCCTCGTTATGAGAAGGCCCTCGTTATTATCGTAAACACCTTTTAACAAAACCTTACTATAAAAATAAATAACGATAATAATAATAACGGCCTTATTTAATAAGTATTAAACGAATTAAAAAATTTAAATAAAAAAACGCTAATTATTAATATTATTACGTTAAATTTAAAAAGGAGCGCAACGAGCTCTTAACTAAAGGCACCCTAGGATAAATATTAGATATTAACGAGCTACGCGAGGAAATACGCCTCCTTTATATCGCCGCTAATATTATTTAAACTTTTATTATTCTTAAAAGAGGAATAAAAATTAGTACCCTAACGGCTTTTAACGAGATAAACGAGAACCTCCGCGGATTTTTTAATTAAATTAAAGCTTATTAACGGTTTTATAAAAAATTATTTTAAAATATTACTTAATAAGTCGTTTATACCGCCTCGTTTTTTAAAAAATAAAATACTCGTTTAATTTAAACCTTATTTAAACGAACTTATAAAAAATAATTAATAAATTAAGCTATAACGCGTAAAGGTATAACGAATTTTTAAAAACTATAATAATTTTAAATAAGCTTTTAAATTACTTATTTAAAACCCCGATAAAAAGCGATAAATAAAAAAAGAATTAAAGACTTTTAAATAAAAAAGATTAGCCGTTTTTTATATAGCCGAATTTCGATATATTATAACTTAATTAAATTATATTAGAATTACGAAAATTATAATATATTACCGAGGATTAAAAAAAAATATTAAAAACGAGCTTAGCTAGCTTAATACCCCTAATAATTTCCTCTTATATATAAAACTTATTATTAAAATCGATACTCGTATATACGAACGCTGCCGTAAAAAGCAAGGCGGGTAATAACGGTAAACCGGTCGGATTTAAGCTAACATAAGGCGACTACGTTACTATAATAACATACCGCTAAAAAATAGTACGGCGTATAGCTAATATAGTGAACCTATAGATTTTAACGTTATTAAATATAATAAATATAATAGAAAGTAATATATTATTTATTATAATTACTAAAAATAAAGGTATTACGTTTAAAAATATTAAGTATAAAAAAAGATTTTTATAAAATCTTAAAAAAATAATATATTAACGTTATTAAAATAAAAAATACTTTTATAATAATTATTAAAAGTAATAACGTTATTATTAAATATAATAATTTATTTTCAATAGCTTATTATAATAATAAGTATACCTCTTATTTAGTAAATAAAGAAAGAACCGGATAGTTTTTTAAAATCTTTAAAAATAAAAGGAATTATAGCCGAAACGTCGCGATAATATAAAAGGAATAACTTATAACGAACGCTATCCGGGTTTTAAAGAAACCTAGTAAGACGTACTAGGGTTTATGTTAATAATACGAGAGAGTATTTAAACGTGTGATAAAAGTCCGCTTTTATCGATATAATAGGTAATAGCTCGTAGGAACGAAGATAACTAAGGTGCGTAGATTTAAAGGTATTTATAATAGAATCGTTAAGGCTGTTTACTTTATTAATAAGTTAAATTAATATTTAAATTAATTATTAAAATAAAAAGTGTTTATATAAAATATATAAGAAACGTTCGTAGTTATATATCTAATCCCTCCTTTACTAATCCGTTATCGCTTAGTGATCTCGCCTAAGCGTGCTCGGCGCTACTTAGTAATCTCCCCTAATCACGTTTTACGCTACTTAGTGATCTCTCCTAATCACGCCCCGCGCTGCTCAGTAGTTTCGCCTAAGCGTTCGCCGCGTTACGTAACTTGTTGACGGCCGCCGTTACTTATAGGCGTATTCGTCCTATTACCGGGCGAGGTGGTGTTATCGTTACTCGTTATTAAAAAAGATCTAGCTTTATATTAATATAGCTAGCGGTGCGATCTGTAGCTGTGGTATCGTAGCCTAGTCGGGGTATAGTAGTTCCGTGCCGGTAAGTGGGGTCTTTTAGCCGCATGGTTAGGTCGGGTTATAATATAACCTTTTTTATATAACGAAAATAGTAATTTAATAAACGATATTATAAGCCGGTTAAAATAATTAATAAATTACGAGCGTTTAATTAATATATTAATAAATAAGTTAATAAGCGAGATCACTAAACTTAAAATTTTAAAAACTAATAAATAATTAATTATTCTTAATATTCTTTACCTCGATTTAAAATATTTATATTAAATATTTATTACGGCTAGGTTTAATTAAAGAGTCTATAATAATTACGCGGTAAAAGATAATATTCGAATCTCTCTTATATATAAAAGGTACTTTACGTTCTTATAAATCTTATATATATATAACGCTTATATAAAATACTTCGTAAAAAAACTCGAATATAAATAGTTTCTCTAAAGGGTCGGTAAGCGACCTATTATATAACTATACTTTAATTATATTATTAAAAAAATCCGGTTATTAATTCTTAACGAACGACGCGTATACTTATTATTATAAAAAAACTTACGGTAACCACGACGGTACTACTTAAAAGGACGAGATTAAAAAAAGTACTTCGAAAATTAATACTTTAAGCACGCTTAAAAAAATCGTAAACTTATAAATATTTAAAAAAAAAGCGCTTAATATTTTTAAAACATATAAATATATATTTAATAAAAGAACTTTTTTAATATATTAAAGAATTTATAAAACGTTTATAAATTATAACGAACTTAATAAACTTTTAAGCTATTCGAAAAACCCGAATTTTAAATATTAAAAATAGTATTTTATATAAAAAAAAGTATAGAAACATTTCTATTAATATATTAAAAAACGTTTTATAAAAAATAAAAAGAATAATAATAACGATATAACGATCGATTATAAAAAATCGTTAATTATTTATAAAAGTAGCGCTTAAGAAATAAACGCCGTTTATTATAAAAAGATAATAATAAACGAACTAAAATAAGTCCTTATATTAAATAATAAATAATCGAACTATCTATAAATACATTATATTAATAATAAGCGTAGAAAAAGTTTATATTAAAGCGTTACTTAATAGCGAAGCGTAAAAAAATTATATTTCATTACGAATCGTTAATTTCTTTAAACTTAAATAATAATAAAAAAACGCTTTATACCGATTTAAAATTATTAATAAAAAACTTATAATTTATAATAATAAAGAAATACGAAAAGAAATCGTAAACCTTTTAATTAATATAAAAAACGATATAAACGAATTACGTATAATATTACGGACGTTATAAAATATAATATAATTTTAAAAATATCGTAATTACGGGTAAAAAAATTTAAAATTAATTAAAAATTTAATTAATTTTAATAAAATATATTTAAAAAAGGTTTAATTAATAAATAACGGTTTAAAAAATAACCTTTTAATAAATTTAAAATCTTTAAAGTATATATTATTATTAAAAAGCTTAAGCCGAATATTATAATAATTATATTAAAAGAGTATCGGTAATTTAAAACTCTTTTTAATAAGAAATTAAAAATAAACTTACCGCTTTATATATAATAAAATTATAAAATACCTTTTAAAAAAAAAACCCTATTTATATTTATATATAAACTTAATTAAGAGTATAAATAAGCTTTAAAAAAGTATATTATAAAAAACTTCCTCATCGTCTTTATCTTAAAGAAAACTAAAAACGAAAAACCTAAATAATATATATATATTAATTATTAAAAGCTTAACGAAATTATTATTAAAAACCGGTACCTTTTACCCCTAATCGGTAATTTATAAAATAAACTATTATATATTAAAATTCTTATAGTACTTAACCTCTTTAATATATATAACTTAATCTAGATTAAAAAAAAAGAAAAGAATAAAAAACGTCGTTTTAAACTAAGTATAAATATTTCGAATACTAAACTATATCGTTTAATTTAATTAATATATTAATTAATTTTTAAATAATAATTAATTACGTTTTATACGAATACCTCGATAAATTCGTTATAATATATCTCGATAATATCTTAATCTATTCTAATAATAATAAATAATACCGAGAATATATAAAACTAATACTTTAAAAGTTATAAAACGCTAATTTATTAATTAACTTAAAGAAAAACGAATTCTACTAACGATCCGTTACTTTTATAAAATATATAACATTTTTAGACGAAATCCGGATAAAACCTTTAAAAATTTTAATAGTTAAAAAGTAGCCCGCGCTTATAAGCGCTATAGAAGTTAGATTTTTCTTAAAATTAGCTAATTATTACCGGATTTTTATCCCCGGGTTTAATAGAATAACGACACTTTAAATAAACTTAAGAAAGAAAGATAAATTATTTAAAAAAAAAAGCCGAAACCTTCTATAATATTAAAAAGCGGATTTTTAACGAATTAATACTTCGCGTAATAAACTTTATTAAACTTTTTAAAATTAAAACCGATATATCGGACTATATGATAAGAGGATAATTAAATTAACGAGATAATAACGAGAAGTCGCACCTTATCGTATTCTTTTTAAAAAAGCTTAACGGATTAAAACTTAATTATTAAATCTATAATAAAGAATTAATAACTATTATTAAAACTTATAAAAAATAAAAATATTACTTTAATAAAATAATAAAATTAATAAAAATCTATATTTATTATAAAAACTTTATAACGTTTATTATTATTAATAAATTAAGTAAATAATAAGTATAATAGTTTAAATTCTTTTCAAGATTTAATTTTATTATTATTTACTGAAAAAATAATAAGAACGGCCGCGTCGACGCGTTAAGCCGATAACTAAATTATTAGGAAAAAGTTCCATTCGAAATACAAACTATCTTAACTTATAATTAAGACGGCAACCTCGTATTATTACGGTAATTAAACGTTACGAGCTATGTTTAATATAACAATAATTAAGCTATTAAATTCCGATAACTTAGCCGGACCTTTAATCTCGATAACTATATTAAAAATCACCTCGAGAACCGAGATAATCTTACCTTTTACCGAAATAAGATTTATATCCTTAATTAATATTATAAAAACTTTATTAAGGATTTTTACGAGCACCTTATATATAAATATTAAAAAGTATTTAAAACTTAAAAACGAATTATTAAATAATTTAATTACGAAAACTATAAATTAACTATAACTAAAGTAATTAATAAATATAACTTATATAATAAAGCTAAAGCCGCTTAACATTAATTATATAAAGAACTATAACCGATTTTACCGCCGAATAAAGTATAAAAAATAATTACGCTTAATTTCGTAATTAAGCTACCTTTATTAAATAAACCCTTAATTAAGGTTAATTATAATAATATCTTAATAATTACGGATAAATTTACGAAATATATTTACTTCTTATTATATAAAGAGTTTAATAATATTAATAACTTAGCTTACACGTTCCTTCGAACGATTATTAATTAATATAAGTTATTTAAAATAATTATCTCTAATAAAAATGAACTATTTACCGCTAAATTCTAGAAATTATTTATAATTTAAGTCGGTATTAAATATAAACTATTTACGGCTTACTACTTTTAAACGAATAAATAAATTAAATAAATAAACTAAACTTTAAAATAATACTTACATTATTATATTAATTATAAATTAAATAATTAAGTATAATTATTATTTATAATTTAATTCGTTTATAATAATATAAAGAATAAAACTATATATATATTATTATTTCGAATAAATTATAAGTATAACTTAAAAATTATTAAAAAACCTGTATAAAAAACTAGTATTAATCGTAATTATATAAATCGAGAAATTAATAAAAACTCTAAATTACGTTATAATAAAGCCTTATTTTCTTTTAATAACGAATAAAGAGATACGCCGATTAAATTAAATTAAAAAGATTAACTTTAAAAGGAGGAAAAGTTTATTTCTTACGGCGAAATATTAAAACTAAGCGACTAAGCAATAAACTAGACTTTAAAGAAATCGGATTATTTAAAATCACGGAAATTATTTTAAAAACTAATTATTAATTATCGCTATTTAAAATAATACGGATATACTTAATATTTTATATTTTATTATTTAAATTAACGGCCGAGAATACCTTAATTAATATATAACTAAAAATCGTAATAAATTAAGACGCATATAAAATTAAGAAAATTATTAATAAAAAAAACTAAGCGAAGCTTTTAATACCTCGTTTAATAAAAAGGTTATTTATTAAAACATAATACTTAAAAATTTAAAAAATACTTAACGAACGCTACGGAAAAACTTCGGGAGTTCGAATAATAATAAGAGGTACTAAAGGACCTAGGCCTTTAAAATTAGCCAGGCTTAAAAAGGACTAATCTATATCGATAAAAACGCCTAGGTTTTAAAGGTTATTAACTAAACAACCTTCGTAGCTATTTAACGTAGGTAGGATATCGTCCTCCTTATTTAACTCTTTTATATTACGATTAAATAAGTCGGCGCCCCTTTCCTTTACCTTCCGACGGATCTTTCGAATTCGCGATAACCGACCTGCCGCCTTAGCGAGCTGAGACTAAAGCTTAATTAGCTTTAAGTAAAGCGATAAGAGCTTCTCGCTCGTATCTTTTTTATCCGCGTCTAACTTTCGTTATTACTTTAAAACTTTCTTTAAAGACGAAATAATTAAAAAACCGTTATATAAACGACCGCGATTTATATACTCTTTATAATAAAAAAACGATTTAAAATATAATAATTTAATTTTTTATTTTTAAAATAATATAAATAAAATATATCGGCTAAATAATTAGTAAAAGAAATATAGCTATAAAAAAAAGAACGCTCGTAAATTTTAATAAAAAACTTCTCGATACGATTAAAAATTATAATAAATATATATTATAATAAAAGTAATAAAAAAAGAACTTATAAAATCTTAATATAACGGTATACGATAAATATTTATAATAATTAATTATTTTAAAAATAAAGTAATAAAAAAAAAGGGATAATATTACGACTTAACCCGATAACGCGGCTAGTACCTACTTTCGAAACGAAATTAAAATAACTCGAAGCGCTTACGAATTAATAAACGGTTATTAACTTCGCTAATTAACGCTTATAACCCTACTTATAATAATAAAAATCTACTATACTAATTATAATAACCGATATTACGATAATAAATATACATAGTTAACCTAGGGTAGCACCCAGAGGATGGCACAGGATGGACAGACAGGAATAAACGAATAGAAATAGCTAGTATAAGTTAAATAAATAAAACAGAGCCACGTGCTAATAAGATTAAGAACTATAAGATCACGACGCTCTTAATACTCCCGGAGTTATAGGATCACGACGCTCCTAGTAATCCGGCGTAAATTAATAAAAGAGGAATTAAATATATAACGACGAATAATTCCCTATATATTTTATATAAATACTCTTTATTTTAATAATTAATTTAAGTATTAATCTTAATTTATTAATAAAGTAAATAGTTTTAACGAAACTATTATAAATCCTTTTAAATTTATATACTTTAATTACTTTTATTTTTATAACTATTATATATTAACGTAGTCCACAAGCGAATTAAACACACAAGCGAATTAAATACTTAAAATCGTATAGAAAAGCCGTCCGTGCGTAACCGTGCATATTAATCAGTTTTTAATTAAATTAAACCGGGTTTTAAAAATTATACTTATTATAAGGTATATAATAATATAATATTTTTTAAATATTTTATTAAACGATTTATTCTAAATTTATTAAATTACGGGGATTATTTTAACGTATTCTTATTTATAAGTTTTAATATATTATTAAGAAAAATATAAAAAATACTATATTATTATAAAACTTATAATAAATATAATTTTTAAAACCCGGTTTAATTTAATTAAAAACTGATTAAAATGCACGGTTACGCACGGACGGCTTTTCTATACGATTTTAAGTGTTTAATTCGCTTGTGGACTACGTTATATTAATAAAGGCGAACCTTTATTACACGTTTAAATACTCTCTCGTATTATTAATATAAACCCTAGTACGTCTTACTAGGTTTCTCTTTAAACCTAGATAGCGTTCGTTATAACTAAGTTATAATATTTTTATAAAGAATTTCATATAAACTTTATATTATAACTTAACCTAACGATACGACTAATACTCACCTTTAAAACGAAATTAAAATAACTCGAAACGCTTATAAACTAATAAATAATTATTAACTCTATTAATTAATACTTATAACTTTACTTATAATAATAAGAGTTTATTATATTAATCACGATAACCGATACTACGATAATAAACGTACACGGCTAACTTAGAGTAATACTAAAAGGATGGCATAAAATGAATAAATAAGAATAAACTAGTAAAAATAGCTAGTATAGATTAAATAAATAAAACGGAGTTACGTATTAATAAAATAAGGAGTTATAAGATCACGACGCTTTTAATAATCTCGGAGCTATAAGATCACGACGCTCCTAGTAATCCGGGACGACGTATTATAATATATAACGTAATTTAACATAGATTAATAAAAAAAGAACGAGATATATAATAACGGATATTTTTTATATATTTTATATAAACGTTCTTTATTTTAATAATTAATTTAAGTATTAATTTTAATTTATTAATAAAATAAATAACTTTAACGAAACTATTATAAATCCTTTTAAATTTATATATTTTAATTACTTTTATTTTTATAATTATTATATATTATATTAATAAAGGCGGACCTTTATTATATATTTCAATATTTTCTCGTATTATTAATATAAACGTTAATATATTTTATTAAGTTTTTTTAAAACTTAAAAAATATTCGTTATATTTTAATTACTTTTATTTTTATAAATTATTACTTAAACCTTTAAATAATAATACCTATAAAAACTATATTTATATTTAAACTTAATAACACCCCTCGCTATAAGAAGGCCTTTACTATCGTTATAAGCACCCTTTAATAAAACCTTATTATAAAAATAAATAGCGATAATAATAATAACGGCCTTACTTAATAAATATTAATTAAACGAATTAAAGAATTTAAATAAAAAAGCGTTAATTATTAATATTATTATATTAAACTTAAAAAAAACGTAACGAGCTCTTAATTAAAGACACCTTAAGGTAGATATTAAATATTAACGAGCTACACGAGGAAGTACGCCTCCTCTATACCGCCGCTAATATTATCTAGACCCTTGTTACTTTTAAAAAAGGAATAAAAATTAGTACCCCAGCGGCCTTTAACGGGATAAATAGGAACCTCCGCGGGTTCCTTATCTAGGTTAAAGCTTATTAACGGTTTTATAAAAAGATATTCTAAGACGCCACTTAGCGAGTTATCTACGCCGCCTCGTTCTTTAAAAATAAAATACTCGCTTAGTTTAAACCTTATTTAAATAAATTTATAAAGAACGACTAATAAATTAAGCTTTATTATATAAAAGCGTAACGAATTTTTAAAAATTACGACGGCTTTAAATAAGCTTTTAAATCACTCTTTTAAAACCTCGATAAAAAGCGATAAATAAAAAAGGAACTCGAAACCTTTAAATAAAAAAGTTTAGCCGCTTTTTATACCGCCGAATTCCGATATATTATAACTCGACTAAATTATACCGAAGTTATAAAAATTATAATACATTATTAAAAACGTATAAAAAATATTAAAAATAAACTTAGCCGGCTCGACACCTTTAATAATTTTTTTATATATAAAGTTTATTATTAAGATTAATATTCGTATATATAAATAACGCCGCGAAAAATAAAGTGAATAATAACGATAAATTAACAGGATTTAAGCTAATATAAGACAACTACGTTACTATAATAGCATACTACCTTATTATAATAAACCTATAGACCTCGATATTACTAAATATAATAAAAAATAGCATATTACTTACTATAACTATTAAAAACGAGGATATTACGCTTAAAAATATCGGGCATAAAAAAAACTTCTGAAAAATCTTAAAGGGATAATATATTAACGCTATTAAAATAAAGGATACTCCTATAGCAGCTATTAAAAATAACAGCGCCACTATTAAACAAGGCAGCCCATCTTAAACAGCTTACTACGACGATAGGTGCACCTCTTACTTAGCGGATAAAGAAAGAACCGGATAGTTTCTTAAAGCCTTTAAAAATAAAAGGAGCTATAATCGAAACGTTATAATAATACGAAGGGAACGACCTATTTTATATAATAAAAATAACGATTTAATAAATAATATTATTAATTAATTAAAATAATTAATAAATTATAAACGTTTAATCGGTATATTAATAAACGAGTTGATAAACGAGATCGCTAAATTTAAAGATTTAAAAACTAATGGATAGTTAATTATCTTTAATATCCCTTACCTCGATTTAAAATACCTACGTTAAGTATTTATTACGGCCGGTTTTAATTAAAGAATTTATAATAATTATATAATAAAAAATAACCTTTAAATCTTTTTTATATATAAAAGATATTTTACGTTTTTATAAATTTTATATATCTATAACGCTTATATAGATTACTTCGTAAAGAAACTTAAGTACGAATAGTTTCTTTAAAAGATTAATAAATAACTTATTATATAACTATACCTCGATTATATTATTAAAAAAATCCGGATATCGGTTTTAAATAAACGACGTATATACTTATTAATATAAATAAACCTACGGTAATCACGATAGTATTACTTAAAAGGATAAGATTAAAAAAAGTATTTCGAGGATCGATACTTAAAACACGTTTAGGAAAAACCGCGAACTTATAAACGTTTAAAAAAAAGCGCTTAATATTTTTAAAATATATAAATATATACTTAATAAAAGAACCTTTTTAATATATTAAAAACTTATAAAACGTTTATAAATTATAACGAACTTAATAAATTTTCGAACTATTCGAAAAACCCGAATTTTAAATATTAAAAATAGTATTTTATATAAAAAAGAGTATAGAAATAGTTTTACTAATATATTAAAAAATACCTTATTAAGAATAAAAAAACGATAATAATAATATAATAATTGATCGTAAGAAATTATTAATTATTTATAAGAGTAGCGTTTTAAAAAATAGACGCCGCTTATTATAAAAAGACGATAATAGGCGGATTAAAATAGGTCCCTATATTAAATAACGAATAATCGAGCTATTTATAAGTATATTATATTAATAATAAACGTAAAAAGAGTTTATATAAAAGCGTTACTTAATAGCGAAGCGTAAAAAAACTATATTTCATTACGAATTATTAATTACCTTAAATTTAAATAATAAGAGAAAAACGCCGTATATTAATTTAAAACCGTTAATAAAGAATTTATAACTTATAATAATAAGGAAATACGGAAAAAGTTATAAACTTTTTAATTAATATTAAACAATAATATAAATAAATTATATATTATATTATAAACGTCGTAAGATACGACATAATTTTAAAATTAATTAAAAAATAGGTTAACTTTAATAAAATATATTAAGAAAAGGTTTAATTAATAAATAGCGGTTTGAAAAACAACTTTTTCATAAATTTAAAATTTTTAAAATATTTATTATTATTAAAAAGCTTAAGCCGAACGTTATAACGATTATATTAAAAAAGTACCGGTAATTCGAAACCCTTTTTAATAAGAAATTAAAAATAAGCTTACCGTCTTATATATAATAAAACTATAAAATACCTTTGAAAAATAAAAAAGAACTTTTATTTATATTTATATATAAACTTAATTAAGAGTATAAATAAGCTTTAAAAAATTATATTATAAAAAACTTTAAAAAAAGAGTTATATAATTATTTATATTATTAGCAGGCTTCCCTATCCACTTTGTTTTAAAGAAAAGTAAAAACGGGAAACTTAAATAACGTATATATATTAATTATTAAAAGCTTAACGAAATTATTATTAGAAACCCGTACCCTTTACCCTTAATCGGCGACCTACGAAATAAGCTATTACACGTTAAAATCTTTATAATACTTAACCTCTTTAATATATATAACTTAATCTAGATTAAAAAAAAAAAGTAAAAAAGTACGTTCCGGATTAAGTATAAATATTTTAAATACTAAGCTATATCTTTTAACTTAATTAATATACTAATTAACTTTTAAATAATAATTAACCACGTTTTATACGAATATCTTAATAAGTTCATTATAATATATCTCGATAATATCTTTATTTACTCTAAAAATAATAAGCAATATTAAGAACACGTAAAATTAGTACTTTAAAAGCTATAAGACGCTAATTTACTAATTAACTTAAAAAACGAATTCTACTAACGATCCGTCACTTTCGTAAAATATATAATATCCCTAGGCTAAATCCGGATAGAACTATTAAAAATCTTTAATAAATTAATATTTTATATAATAAACCCCGTTAAACTTTTTAAAATCGAAACCGATATATTAAACTATAAGATTAAAGAATAATTAAATTAACGAAATAATAATAAAAAGTTATACCTTATCGTATTTTTTTAAAAAAGCTTAACGAATTAATAACTATTATTAAAACTTACGAAAAATAAAAACATTACTTTAATAAAATAATAAAACTAATAAAACTTTATATTAATTATAAAAACCTTATAACGTTTATTATTATTAAAAAACTAAATAAATAGTAAATATAATAATTTAAATTCTTTTTAAAATTTAACCTTATTATTATTTATTAAAAAAATAACGAGAACGGTCGCGCTAACGCGTTAAGCCGACGACTAAACTATTAAAAAGTCTTATTCGAAACGCGAACTATTTTAATTTATAACTAAAATAATAACCTTATATTATCACGGTAATTAAATATTATAAATTATGTTTAATATAACGATAATTAAATTACTAAGTTTTAATAATTTAATTAAACTTTTAACCTCGTTAATTATATTAAAAATTACCTTAAGAATTAGAATAACTTTACTTTTTATTAAAAAAAGATCTATATTCTTAAGCAGTATTATAAAGAATTTATTAAATTTTTTTAAATACTTTATATATAAATATTAAAGAGTATTTAAAACTTAAAAACGAATTACTAAGTAATTTAATTACGAAAACTTTAAACTAATCGTGATTAAAATAATCGGTAAATACGACCTTTATAATAAAGCTAAGGCCGTTAAACATCGACTATATAAAGAATTATAACTAATCTTATCGCTAGATAAAGTATAAAAAATAATCGTATTTAACTTCGTAATTAAGCTGCCCTTATTAAAAAAAACCCTTAATTAAAGTTAGTTACGATAATATCTTAATAATTACGAATAAACTTATAAAGTATACCTACTTCTTATTATATAAAGAGTCTAGCGATACTAACGACCTAGCCTACATATTCTTTCGAACGATCGTTAGCTAGTACGAGCTGCTCGAAACGATTATCTCCGATAGAGATAAACTATTCACCGCTAAATTCTAAATATTACTTATAATATAACTCGGTATTAAATATAAATTATCTATAGCTTACTACTTTTAAATAAATAAATAAACCGAACGGATAAATTAAACTTTAAAATAATATCTACGCTATTATATTAATTATAAGTAAAATAATTAAGTATAATTATTATTTATAACTTAATTCGTTTATAATAATACGGATAATAAAACTATATATATATTATTATTTCGAAACGAATTATAGGTATAATTTAAACATTATTAAAAAACCCGTAAAAAAAGAGCTAATACTAATCGTAACTATATAAGTCGAGAAATTAAAAAAAAAAACTCTAAATTACGTTATAATAAAATCTTATTTTTTTTAAAATAAATAAAAAGATACGTTAATTAAACTGTTAAAAAAAACTAACCTTAAAAAAATAAGAAAAGTATACCTTTTATAATAAAATATTAAAACTAAATAACTAAATAATAAACTAAACTTTAAAAAAATTAAACTATTTAAAATCGTAGAAATTATTTTAAAAACTAATTACTAATTATCGCTACTTAAAATAATACGAATATACTTAATATTTTATATCTTATTATTTCAACTAGCGGTTAAAAATACTTCGATTAATATATAATTAAAAGTTATAATAAATTAATACGAATATAAAATCGAGAAAATTATCGATAAAAAAAAGATTAAAAAAAGCCTTTAATACCTCATTTAATAAAAAGGTTACCTATTGAAAAATAATAATTAAAAACTTAAAAAACATTTAATAAACGCTATAAAAGAATTTCGAGAGTTCGAATAACAATAAGAGGTATTAAGAGACTTAGGCCCTCGAAGTTAACTAAGCTTAAAAAAAACTAATCTATATTAATAAAAACGCCTAGGTCTTAAAAGTTATTAATTAAATAACCTTGGTAATTATTTAATATAAATAAGATATTATCCTCTTTATTTAACTCCTTTATATTAAAACTAAATAAATCGGCGCCCCTTTCCTTCACCTTTCGACGGAACTTTCGAATTCGCAATAACTAACTTACCGCCTCGGCGAGCTAAAACTAACGCTTAGCCAGCTCGGAATAAAGCGATAAAAGCTTCTCACTCGCGTCCTCTTTATTCGCGTCTAACTTTCGCTATAATTTTAAAACTTTCTTTAAAAACAAAATAATTAAAAAATTATTATATAAACGAGCGCGATTTATATACTTTTTATAACGAGAAAAATAATCTAAAATATAATAATTTAGCTTTTTATTTTTAAAATAATAAGAATAAAATATATTAATTAAATAATTATTAAAAGAAGTATAGTTATAAAAAAAGAACGTTTATAAACCTTAATTAAAAACTATTCGATACGATTTAAAACTATAATAAATATATATTATAATAAAAAATAATAAAAAGCACTTATAAAATCTTAATATAATAATATATAATAAGTATTTATAATAACTAACCGTTTTAAAAATAAAGTAATAAAAAAAGGGATAATATTATAACTTAATTTAATAATACGGCTAATACCTACCTTCGAAACGAAATTAAAATAACTCAAAACGTTTACGAACTAATAAACGATTATTAACTCTATTAATTAACGCTTATAACCCTACTTATAATAATAAGAGTTTATTATATTAATTATAATAACCGACACTATAACGATAAACGTACACGGTTAACTTAAGGTAGCACCTAAAGGATAGCATAAGATAAATAAATAAGAATAAACGGGTAGAAATAACTAGTATAAATTAAATAAATAAAACGGAGTCACGTGCCGATAAAATAAGGAGCTATAAGATTATAACGCTCTTAATAATCTCGAAACTATAAGATCACGACGCTTTTAATAATCCGAGACGACGCATCACGATATATAATATAATCCGGCGTGAATTAATAAAAGAAGGACGAGATATAATAATAAATATTTCTTATATATTTTATATAAACGCTCTTTATTTTAATAATTAATTTAAATATTAATCTTAAATTATTAATAAAATAAACAGCTTTAATAAAATTACTACGAATTTTTTTAAATCTACGTACTTTAATTACCTTCGTTTTTATAACTATTACATATTATATTAATAAAGGCGGACCTTTATCGCACGTTTAGATACTCTTTCGTATTATTAATATAAACTTTAGTACGTTTTATGAAGTTTCTTTCGAAACTTAAATAACGTTCGTTACACTTTATTAATAAAAATTTATATATAAAAAAAAGTAATAAATATAATTTAATAAAAAATAATAAAACAATATTAAATAATGTTATATAATATAAAATAATATAGAATTATTTAAAAACATTTAATAAAACTAAATTAAATATTATTAAATAAAATAAAATTAATAAAAAAATTAAATATATAATAATTAACGTTTTTATTACTTGTATAAGTAATTTTTATTTATAAATAAAGTATATATTTTAATTACATTATTTAAATTTATAATTTAAATTATAATAATTATTTATTATATTAAGAAAAGCGAATTTTATTATACGCTTAAATATTATTTATTTAAATTAATATAAACTTAATATATTTTATCTTATTTCTTTAAAAACTTAGTTTATTATATTAAAGTTTAAATATATTTTTAAACTTTATAAATTTAAGACTTATTTAATTATAAGTATTTAATTTAATTCAATATAATATTTTAAAATATTTATGTTTTTATATATTTAAGTGAGGAAATAAATAGTAATAGCTAAGGGTGATAATAGCTTAAGGTTAAATTTTATTTATATTACGTTATTAAAATAATTTAATTTTTATATAAAATAAAAAATTAACCTTCGCTTATATAATTTATTTTATTCGACGTGTATTTACGAGCTCTCTATTATTTAATTTTAATATTTAATACATAGTTAAGTGAATTAAATAAATTTAAAGAACGTAACTAATTACTTAATATCTATTACCCCCTTATATATCGGGTACTTCTCGATGATCGTCAGCGGTAATATTAGGACCCAACACTAGCACAATAGTGGGGCGGTACCACTTCTCCCCTTCCTTCACCACACATTCTAAGCTCACCACCATACAACGATCGTCACTCTTGCTTTTGCTACGAACACAGGCCTTGTTCCAGCCATTCCGTCTAGTTTGAGCGTTGTGGTGCGTAATATAAAATAAGCAAGACCTCCACATGCTACCACTGCATTTGTCCAAGTAGTAGTACACCTTGTTCACCCGCGGCGGCGGAAGTGAGGGCAAACTCTCCGGAGACAAGACGGTTTAGCTGCTTCTGCTAGTCGGGGTTCATCCGATGTATGCTGCCTTGGTTTTATCTTTCCCCAATAAGTGTCTATCATATTAAATTTCGCTAAACGAAGTTGACATATGCAGACAGCTCAATCCAGCCGCCAACTCGCGGTCGGCATGAGCCGAAAGGGAGCGGACCCGGGGGCGTGGGGGCCCCGCCACCCAGCATGCAAGCTGCAGGCAGGATCTTACGTACGTGGAATGACGAGAGCATCTAGGCCCGTAGGGTGGGGTTGAGGGTGTCATGGATCTTTCGGGCTCTGCTGGCCAAACCCCAACAAATACTACATCATAACCAGCGCAGCTATACGCCTCTTCCTGTTTTACAACGACACCACGCGACGAGAAGCAAACATACTGGAGAAACCAATCATCCGCCAGCGAATTCAGATCCAGTGATTGGCTAACGAACTCTGCTTGCAGGGATGAGCGACTGAGTCATGGTCATCCACAGCAAGCTCCTATGCTGCCAGGACGTAGCACCATGCCCTATGGATGCCTTCACGAGTCGCAGCCATAGCTGCCTATGTGGCATTCTCAGGTCTTCTGCCCTCCGGAGTTCCCTTGATGGCTCTCTTGGCCCGCAAATGACACTGCATCAATCAAGGTTGAATATGCTCACATCATATGAGCCTGGCTCGGCAGAAGAAGATAGGCCCCAATTTCCATTATCGTGCCACTATCACTGGAAGGACCAAAGGCTGGCGACGGAAACTAGAATGTGGATCAAGGCAGCTTACCTGAAGAACTGCCGAGTGCCGGTTTACTCCCCGTCGCGAAAATACGGCATTACATTGGGAGGATGGTCAAGAAGCGAACTCCTGGAGGCCAAAAGGTGGGTTTGACTACCTGTTGCGAAGTTCGGGGCCCTCCCATTGCAGCCTGAGTCGACGTTGTCTTGTCTCTTTTTTCTTTTCTGTGGTTATGTATCGAAGCCCTCAGCGACCGGTCCACCAGGGCTGACAGTCGAGCCAACGGTAGTGCAGTGCTTAGGACAGAGCTTCTTCTGCTCAGCACGCAACAAGGGTCTAGGGTCCTATGTATGTGTTCGTTCTACACTAACAACCTTCTCTTGCCCCGCCAGATATACATCTGCTACTTCATCTCTTATTGTCTTGTGGAACTTCCGGGGAACCTTGCTGCTGACTCGTCATCAATGATAAGTGATATGCCTGATACTGTATGCCTCGCATAAAATAATGTCTTCCTCTCATTGGATCGGTGCAGTAGAGTTATCCCCCCATTCGGCAAGCTACTTAGCTCCTCCTCCAGTATGGCCCTCGGGATCTGAACGCTGGGATCGGCATGCTATCCCATCTTTCCCAACGATCTACATATTCGATCCAGTTGCCGGGGCCACGACCTGCCGATGTGTAGAGACAAAAAGGTCCACTGCCCTGGCTACCCTGGCTACTGGCTAGCCCGACCAGATGGTAACGTAATCGCTGGATCAGAAAATTTGCATGTATTAAGTACTGTACGCACCACGAGGGCCCATGTAGTGGACCCCGTGGCCTCGATCTTGTCGTCGATCATAGAACCCGTCTCCTAGACCGAACCCCATTCAACACCCATGTACCTGATCTACTAATTGGAGCCTTGGGAAAAAAATATTGGATGTGATTTAATGCCGGATGGCAGGATGGGATACCCAAGGTACTGTCATCTAAGTCAATAAAGGCTAGGGTGTAATGATTTGTCAGAGAACGCCCATTCATCTTGCCCCTGGCAGCTCGGGGATAACCATGCGCTGGTTAGTTATTACCCGTGGAATAGCACCAGCACTGCCACTCACAAGAAATAGTAAGCTCATATTCTATATAGAGGAAATAACATAACTTATAGTCTTCAGGGGTGCGTAGTATGCATAAACCCTACTCTGTACTTAAATAATACGTTACTATAAATAACCGGTACTATTATATTAAAGATTAAACGTGTTATCTCGTAGACGTTGCCGTTTCTCTCAGCGTCCAAGACTGCGCTTGGAAGCACTAGGGTAGTATGGAATACAAGTTTTCTTTTCTTTTTCTCATCTTTCTCTCGCTGGAGTTTCGCTTCTGCTGTCTCCCATGAGGGTTGCGGGGTCTGTTTGGTTCTAGAAAACCAGAAACAAAAAGAGGCGTTATAACTTACCTCCGTCACAATGACAGCAAAAGATATTGAAAGATCCTGTGGCACAGCACGGGGTACCCTCGGTGCCATCATCATGCCAGCCCTTCGGACCGAAGGCACATCAGATGGCGTTGGCGACGGATGTTGCCGAGGTGATGACTGCCTACGAAAACAACGGTGTACTTTCTCTTGAAAGGGTGATTTTTGTTGGGGCGTGGAGGGGGGAGGGTTGGTAGTGATGAGAAACCGTTGGTCGTTTTCTGATGGTTTCTTTCGACTGCTGGTGATTCTGTCCAGAGGAAATGGAACCCGAACAGGCGAAGGCGACCCCTCGTTAAAGTTGGATTTGAAGCAATCGGTCGTTACTTGCCGTGGCCTACAATCTAGAGAGTTCCCCATAGTCTAGAGAGTAGGACGGAATGTCCATCTTGGCCTTTTTATATTGGAATTCCCCTAATGAACGCTGGTGATGACCTTGATATGATTCTTGTGATGTTGCGTGTGGTCTTGGGACATCAACCTTGTCGCTGTTGTAAAATGGCTACTCAAGTAATTACAAATCTCTCCTTCACAACGCAAGATGTTATGCAATCTTCCACGTGTATAATGAATCAGCAACTTTCAATATGGGTACAGAAGAATTGGTGGCCGGTATCGTAGGCGTGGGACAGCCGACTGCTACTGCCTGACGGGCTTGGACAGCAAGAACAGCAGCAGGGGCAGGGGGCAGGGGCAGGCGACCTCTTCTTACGCGTGGGAGGATAGGGGCAAGCCACGCCCGCCGGCCAGCCGTAGCACGCCGCATTTCCCGGGATGGTGCTGGGTGTGGGAGGCGAAGGGTAGGTCAACGGTGTGCCGCCCCCATGGATAGAGGGCTGCAAGTTATACAAATAGAGTGGGTGAGCACTTCCTGCGGCCGTAGCGGTGACCTATCCGTATCATTAGCCCTATCTAAAAACGGATAGCCAAACGGGGGGGGGGGGGTAGTACAGTGAATGAGGGGCAACACAGGTAGTCATTGCAGAATGAAGTTGCTTCAGCCGTTCGCATTGGGTTCAGAAGGGCGCGCAGAAGATTGTCGTGTGCGCATCCTGCTTGGCGATCCTCGACAGACCCAGCTGAGACAGTCGGAACCAGGAGACTAGCAACAGTGGCGCCTATGGCGATAACTCGCGCTTTTGTCATGGTAGAGATATTACTATGGCACAGTTGAACGGGAATAACTCGGCGTTAAGCACCATCCAGGACACAAATATGGCTTGCTTGCGAAGGCTACTGTTCACGGGGAGTGGAACGAAGGTCGCAATATACCCTCCGCCACAAGGATACAGAGAGAACGTATGTAATAGCCATATCTATTGAAGCTATCATAGGCCGGGCCGAACCGCTATTTATAAACTGACCAAGCTGACGTACGCTGTCTCCCCACGGCTGGGGGCATCAATGTTACTGATGGCCATAAGCTTGCAGACCCAGGTTGCACATCAATGTTTCATACTTGCTTCTTCCAGTCAATACATGGGTAACATAAGCCGCATGAGTCCATTTGTGGTAGGATATAGATTGTATCGATGCGAACACGAGTCTTCCCCCCCCCCGGGTTCCGGATCGCTAAGCGACAAGGACCCTGCCGAACAGTGAGCTTCCCCAGACGCTGGCGCTGGTCTAGACCTTAATGACGGTAGGATAACACCCCGCCGGCTAACGTGGCTATGATTGCTCTGCATGAGACCCTTGTCAAGCAAAACCAATAGTCGCGAAATCTGACTTGCAATGCGTGCCACGTCCAACGATGATTGGTAGATCGTATCTGTGGCACAATTGCAGCATGCTCGGTTGCATCAGCCGGATCTGCCTCGTCTGGTATTGACGCCGGACAGCGGGGAGCCACATGAGGGGATAAACCCTCTATAGCATGTAAAGACATTCGTTTAGGGAGGGGGGCTGGTCCCCTAGTATCTGCAGGGGCTGGCAATACACCACATCTTACTGTGCGCCCTGCGTGGTATTGACGTTCTAAAATGAGAGTGTGCCACCTTCCAAACGCCAGACGTGTGCAATATCCATGAACGTCAAGAAAATCCCAAGCAACGCTGGCCAAAACAAAACGACAGACCAACTCGGCTACAGAGTATCTATCTGTACCGCACCTATGCAACTACAGAGTTATTGGCCTATGCCAATACTTGCTCCTCCATATCGCTACACCTTAAGCCACTAACGTCGCAGCAAACCAAGCGAAAGTACCCCAAGTAGGGAATGAACGCCACCATGCAAGGTATATATCAATCAGTATCCGAAGCTGTCATGCTGATGAACGGGACAGCGGCCTGGGTGATTCACAAACCAGGCTGTGATACAGGAACGGTGAAAACGGCAGAGACATTCCAGCCGCGCCATAGGCACCCCTTCTTCAAACTCCTCCAGGCAGATGGTGCACTCAGCAGAATCGACACAGTCCTTTTCTGTAGCCACATACGGAAACATACCAGTTCTTCGCGCTGCTCGAGGTGGCGGTGTGTTATGGCCACCTTGCTGGTTAGGATTCGATGGCGCGGGTGTGTATGAGCTGTGTGAAGTGATACAGGAGTTGATATGGGCTTCGCGCAGGACCTCGAAATTGGGTAGATCGCGAGAGGGTAGCTCTCGATGGCAGACGGGGCATTCATCCTCCTCCGGAATTTGGGGAGGGGGGCGGCAGGGGCCGGTCATTCATAGCGGCAGCTGACGACGATGCGGGGTATGAGCCGTACTGGGCTCTATAGTAAGAAGAAGCATGGCCCCGCGGTTGAACAGAGCCTTGGCGGGAAGACGAGGCAAAGGCTTCACCTGCTGTCGTTGGATGATGATAATAATAGCCGGGACGACCGGCTGCATTTCCGGGGGCGATGGTGCGAGCATCGCGCTCAGCATGGCCAGAGCGAGAGAAATTCGAATTCTGAAATTGTGTTAGCAGCCAGTAGCCAGATTCACGTATCGCTCAGTAATGACTTACAACCGTAACGCTTCTATTCCTAGGATAAGCGCTTGTCGGAGGATTGGCCATGAAGAAAGATGAAAGCCCACTACCCGCAGCCTCTGGATTTCCATAGCTAGTAACGCTTGCGGAGCTCTGAGACCTATGATGGGAAAGGGCAGATCTTGGCGAGAATGGAGGACCTTGGGCCGATGGCTGGCCTTGGGATTGCGGTGGGGTCGTATTCGGATCAGGAACACAGGGGTTGCAAAGTCTCACGCGCTCGCCGCCACCAATGTTACTTAAGTCCACGATTATGTCCTCTTCGCCCCAGAGTCCTGACGCACGTAGCATGGCTTGGTCACCAGGAGGTCGAACAATGTACTGGTACGGTATAGTGATACGATGAGGCGAGCAATTAGCGCAGACGACTCTGCCACACTTACGGCAGTGATGTTTCCTAACAAAAATGCTAAATTGCGTACGGCATATGGGACACAGGGTGACCTCGGCGTCTGGTTGCCACCTGGGAAGCGTGAACTCGGAGGGTCGCCGGCGCACTCCTTGTGGCGGCCCGTTCGTTCGATGCTGCTGGGCAGGTTCGGCAGGGAGTAGGTATGTCGATTGAGTGGCGGCACCATCGCCGCGTTGGTCACTGGACGACGAGCCTCGCGGGTCAGGCAAAGATCCTGGAGATGTTGGCTCGGCAGCATGGCTTGGAAGTGAAGGTAGCTCATTTTCGGTACCAACTGCACTTCTAGGGGAAACACTTAAGTCGTTCAACGCCTCCAGCAGGGTCAGCCCAGGCGTCCCAGTTGACTCAGCGGCGGTCGATGTTGAAGGCAGTTCCGCAGGTTCAACTTGATCTCCAGAGTCTGGATTTGAAGGGACCACAGCGTCTGCTTCCTCTGCAGTTGTTGGCGCTTCGTCGCCTTCCATGTGCTCGTTCTGTGACTCTAAAGTGATCCTTAGCGGTTCTGTAATTGTAGGTGACTCGGTCGTTTCGCTCGATCCACTAAGTTCTGCCTGCTCATCGACGGGTTCTGGTGCTGCATTGTGGTCTTGATCTTGGGCAGAGTGTGGATGGCCCTCGCTCATTTCGGGGCTCTGCAATGGACTGTCGAAGGGCGCACGTGCAGCGTGGGATGCTTCCAGGGCTGAGCCATTGTCGCTGCCAGCATACGAGCTTCCAGACTCATCCTCGTTCGGGCCTGGGCGTTGATCAATGTCGGCGGAGTCCTGGCGACTTGCCATGGTTTGATTCGTGGCTACTCAGCTGGGCGGACGGGATGCGTGTGGTTCGTGGTCGCGATCGCGGGGAGGATGCGACTTTGCAAATCTGCCCACAGACAAGCTAGCCAGCCATGAACCAATTGTCTCAACGTGTGTTTTGATGGCCCAGCTCAAATTCTAGGTGGAAAAGACAGGGCTGGACTGGTGGGCAAAGTCAAAGTGATCCTAAGATCGGATTAAGCTCGAACTGTCGGACTGGTGGCGTCGAAGACGGAGGGGGGTCAGACGAGTGGAGTTGGGAGGCGGACTCATCCACAATTAATCGATATAGCCATGGATGTTCAAGCGCGTTTATTGATGCTGGAATGGATGCAATGCAAGTCAGATTGCCAAGGGATAGGTCCAGTCTGCCAGTAATATAACAACAAGTGCGAGCCTGCACAGGGGGATGTAGGCACGAGACCAGCAACCGGAGATACGATATGTGCAGTAAGTTAAGGCAAGTACCGGTAATGGTAAATCGCTGGACCAAAAGGTTGCTAGTCGCGAAGAGCTGTCCCACACAGTGATCAGCCCAACCGATGGGAGATGATCAAATGGACTTTGTTGCTTTCAGGGACTGCGGTAACTTATCACAGCTCCCTATCAAGGGTGCTAGGCTGTATGTATGTATGGGCATGGGCTGCCAGGATAGGCTACCGGCTCTCGTCGGTCAACACGAAGAAGTCAAAACCGGGCAAGTCCGTCAGCGTGCGTGATTGAGTACAGTACCTTATCGCCACTAGAACCAACAAGGCTAGTTTGGAACTGGATGTTCGAAAGAAGGAAAGAAGGACCCTTATGCCCCACTTCGCTCCCTCTTGCATCTTGGCCTAACCCTCTTGATCTTGATCTTGATTGGCAAGGGTCAACTAGAGAAGCTACCATGGAATATCATCACAATGGCATACGACTTCCATGAATGGATGCTCGCTGGCCAACTCGAAATGGAGGGCCGGAATCTAGAGGGCACATTTGCATGTATATAGTCTAAGTAGGTATATGATTCGGGACATGTAATCCAACCTCACTTCAGGGAATTTCGAGACTTCTTCGCTACGAAAGACCAGAGCTTGCATTCGCGGGCAATAATGCGCCTCCTCCACCCACCAGCGCCTCCAGCTTAATCATCAGCTCGGGTATGCGGAACGGTTTGGAAATGGCATCGTCCATACCAGACTCTCTCGCCTGGCTCACTTGTTCACTTCTTGCATTCGCACTCACTGCCATGATGGGTATGTGCCCGATGATTTCACCACTTTGCTGGTAATCCCGGATCTTGCGTGTACATGCAAGCCCGTCCATGACAGGCATTTCGATGTCCATCAGTATCACCGACAGATCTAGTAGCGGAGGCGACGAAGCCGGCTTGGTATCGCCCACATTCGAGGCCGCCCAGTATGACGTCTTCCGAAGAAACTCGAGGGCTTCGGCGCCATGATTGCTGACATGTACTTGGCAGCCAGCCTTGCATAGCTGCTGTGAAAGAACCTTTTGCTGTGTGGTCGTGAGCCAAGGGCCATCGGATAGGAGTTGGGTGCGAGCTGGACTTACGTTGACCAAATTATCCTCGACAATGAGCACAGATAAGTGGTCTATCTTTTTCCGGCTATCCTTTTCCATCGCACCAGGCCAGTTCAATGGCGAGTCTTTCAAAGAGCCGAATTTGATTGGCGTAGGAGGAGGTGCAATGCGCGTAGCCACGAAGAAAGTAAACGTCGAACCCACATCGGGCTGCGACTGCACTCCGATCGAACCTCCTTGTAGCTCGGTGAGTTTCTTCGATATGAAAAGCCCGAGCCCGCTGCCACCATATCGGATATGCGTACGCGGTGTCGCTTGAGTAAACCGTGTAAAGAGTTTACCTTGCTCTTTCGGTGACATGCCACAGCCGGTGTCCTGGCATGATATCCACATATATACCGGAAGCCCGAGTCCCCATTCAGAATTATCAAGCAGGCCCGTCGATTCCGTGGTGACAGCAGCGTAAGAGGTGCCACTGGAACTATCAGATGATGGTGGCTCGGCACTGGCGCCCAGGCACACAACAATCCGGCGCATCGGTCGGTCCCGGGTAAATTTGATGGCATTCGTCAGGAGGTTGATCAGAACTTGTAGCGTTCGGCTTGGGTCCATCATGACATATTCAGCTCTCATTTGCCTTACCGACGGATCCTCGATGAATATCAGCTCGATGCCGTCTTTCTTACATTCAAGCTCGAACATGTGGACGGCTTCGCTGATGACCTGCGCAGGCTCCACCCTGACCGGCGCAATCGCCATGAGGTTGGAATCCATCTTGGACAGAGCTAGGATGTCATCCACCACCCTCTTTTGATGAAGAGAGCACGAAACAATGGTATGGAGTGAATCCAGACATTGTTTGATTTCGGCATCCGTCTGTTGAACGATTCCGTCGTCTCCTGAATGTGACTGGGAAATCATCGACATGACCACCTTCAAGGAGTCGATAGTCGAGTCTGCCGATTGTATTATGGCCGACAGAGGATTCCTCATTTCGTGAGATGTCATGTCGATGAAATTTTCGTGCTTCCGTTTCGCTGCGAGGGCTTCCTCAGTCCGCGTCTTTTGGACTTGTTCGGCCCATTTGAAGCGTGATATGTCTGTCATGACACAGAGAAAAGAGGCGACAGTGCCGTCATCCTCAAATTCTGGTATGACGGAAGATTCCACCCAGACTTGTCGAGATATGCCGTCCCCATCAGCCCAGGTGCGTTGTAACCTGAACACAGCTTGTTTCAGCTCTTGGTCGGAAACTAGCGTAGCCCATTGTCTGTCTACAATGGGGTAGTCCTCTTCATAGACGAAGTTGTGCCAATCCATCTTCTTAAACTCATCCGTGGGTGGATGATCCGACATTTCAAAAAAGCGAGTGTTGCAGTACGTGATCCTACGTTTCGTGTCTAGGACGATGATGGCGACCGGCGCCAAAAGGGCGAAACGAGTGAACTTACGCTCGCTAGCTCGCGCCCGTTCTAGAGCCTCGGCCCGCTGGAGTGCTTGTTGCTGTATCCTTTTCTGGGCACCAATGTCGATGGTATTGCCCGCTATGCTAACCACGTTGCCCTCACTGTCCAAGATAGGCACGCAGGCACATAAAATCCATCGGTAGTCTTCCACGTCTTCATCGTGAGGCACACCATACTGCGCGTTCTTCCAACGCATCTCGAACGTGACTGGGGTGCCTTGAACCAGCTTGTTCCATTTTGATAGCACTAGTTCAGTATCGGGTGGGTAGACTAGATCCATGAATGAGAAGTCTTGGTGGAGGGTTGGGCTTCTCGGATGAAGACTCAGCCTATACCACGAGTCCTGCGTTGCCGTCAGCTATGCCTCTATAGTAAAGTTTATAATAAGTCCAGTACATTGGCTCGTAGAAGCTTTCCGTGAGTATTGTATTCGAAGTTCCCGACCTCCCCCATATCAATCATTTGATAGAGGCTGGTGAGCCTGGCATCGGCAAAGTTGGCGTCTTCTAACTTCCGAGGGGCATCGTGGGTAGATTTGGAGTGTTCAGGTGGTAGACCCTTTTGCTGGGTGGTGACGGTTACTTCGGTGGCTTGAATGCATTTCCATTTAGCAGAGATGGTGAAGCCGGACCAGATGTGGCCAGAAAATCGGTATTGGGGCCGCCAATGCGCCACCGCCTGCGCCCATGCCCGGAACTGTTTTCCAGTCCGGGTGTCGCGCAGGACCTGCTGTTCGAGTCCGTCGCGACGGAAGGCATGGTTCGCGAAGTAGATGCCAAATGATAACGGAGCGGATGGATCAATGGGCGCAATAAAGGTCGGCCTCGGATCCGCGTCCAAGAATTGTTGGACTCCCGGCAGTTCCCTCAGGGGGTCGGCGGTGCTATCTTGCCAAGGTGGAGGTGGAAGTGAAGACTCCAACATTGCCCTGCTGCTTTTCCGCGTATCTCGAGGATCGCGAAACCATTGGGCCTCCAGGTCGCTCCTGCGCCAGCGATGACTTGTTCTCGCGGATAGAAGATACGGACGAGGGACGAGAAGAAGAAGATCGGCTTGGATTCAGTTCAGGTAGAAGTGCGAAGGGCGATTGGAACAACAATAATTCTGCTCAAGGCTTGTCGCGGTGCCCGACCAACAACGGGCCGGCCGCAGTACGTCAGTGCAACACTAGTGTGATATGGTAGTGGAACATGGCCTGGGCCGCTGTATCAAATCTTGATTCGTTTCTTGTTGAAAAGTCTCGCTAATTCAACAGCTAAGGAAGAAGCCATCCTCACCACCGTAGCTTGACGGCGAAGCGCAAGGCATGTGTAAGTATGTACCAATGGGTCGAGCTGCCCATCCAGAGACTCTCTGCCCAATCGCTCAACCCGACCGATCGATACGGAGACGACGATGCAAATCGATGCCGAAATGTGGGCTGAAGACCCCGATCAGGCGACAAACTTTATTAATAACCAAGCAGGGACCCTGGGACCCGTTCAGGATGGATTGGAGGATGGGATTGATGTCTCCTTTTTTTTGTTCTTCGCAAGTACTGTACCTGCGAAACCGATCGGATGGCTCCATGGCATGGGTCCGCTAAAAAAAAAAATATCAACAAAAACGTGCTTCCCAGGCAGCCAGGGTGTCCGTAGTGGTAGATCATCCGGCCTGGAATTGTGCTGTATGTGGCATAAATGGATCGGAGAAGCAACGTAGTCATTATACAGCTTTCCTCACCGTCGTTTGGCACAGCCAGCTTTGGGCCATCACACTCGGATTTTGTTCATAACTAAGCCATGCATCTAACAGCCAGAAATATTACGTCCGTCGAAGTATGCAGGACTTGGCTGATTTGTGCCTTGCTTGGACAGGCACTGTCCTTTCATTCTCTGCTGAGTGAGTGACGACTTCGATTCATGTCCCACGCAGCTAAATGCCGGAAGGGAAGGTCATGTTCGTCTACTTTCGGCCCAGGGCTGCCTTCCCTGGTCACCTCGTGGCCTCGAGCGGGCGGCTATGGTTCAGCACACGATCCCTACATACCGGCCCAGTGCCGCCTGCCACCTCCCTACATAAATCTGTGCGGAGAGATACCCACTTCTGCACCACTTCTGTTGCATTCAGCACTCAATATATGGATTGTCGGTCTGCCGATGATTGTGAACACACAAGTACGTGGATATGCTCTTGTGTAAAGCACATGTATGTATTGAGACCCCGGTAGCTGTCAGTGCCGGAAGTCGTTAGGGTTGTTGTGCTGCTTGGCATGGGGTCCTGAGTACAACCGACAGCCCGAGAGCGGAAGACCGGAGATTCTGCATTTGCTTTTTGATGCTGGAAAAGCAAAAGCCGAATGAGGTCATAGGCATGGGCCCTAATTGCTTCATGCTGTCAGCTCCCGCCCAGCCCAGCAGCAACAGCCCAGAGCCACCATAATCGATAAGCAGGCCCCCAAGCAAAAGGCCCAATCAGCTATTACGCACTTCCCTGTCATGGGCGATGAGGGGTTGTTAACTGCCAGTGCTTCTGTACTTGATAGCTCCGGCTGTTCATCCCTCTTTTTGCATCTTTGCCTTCCCCTATGAAAGTACTTGCCGTTTGGTGTCTGCCTACCTTACCTAGGAAACCGACCTGAATGAGACCCCAGTCAGCACGCTTTGCAGTAAAGTAAAAGAGTGCTATTCCCATCCATCCATCCATCCATCCATCCATCCCTACTTCTATTAGAACATCTTTGCAACAGCAAGTCCGAGTAAGAGAACGTTTGCGCACTGCTTCTCGTCCCGACCGGCAACTCTGGGAAAGTCTTCGAAGAGTCGAAGACCTCCGCCACTGTTCCCGGCCTGGTCCAGCACGCACTCAACCTAAAGCTTATTCTAGTCGTCGGAGGCCGCCCGAACACGGTACACCACCACAGCCAGCCAAGATGCACGCCAAAACACTGAGCTTCTCCGGGAGACACCGGACGGCCTCGAATGCCAGTACGACTTCTTTGCCCTTGTAAACATACCCTGGCCACGCCATGACTGACCATGTTTCTCCTGCACCTAGGCAGTCGCTCATCGCTGGACGGCGACGCGGATGACGATACCCTCGTGGTTGAGCCCGACCAGGGCAACGGTGAGTCTCATGGCCATGTCCAGGGTGTACCACAACTAAGCCAACAGCGTAGTACTCATGCACATCATATCCCAGCTACGACCGGGTGCCGATCTTAGTCGAGTGGTTCTGCCAACCTTCATCCTCGAGCCACGCAGTATGCTGGAGAGAATAACCAAGTGCGCAACTACCGACTCTTCTTCACCGCCTTCGCGAGAGTATCGCTAACTTGTACCCTGCTCTCCAGCTTCATGTGCCACCCCGAAATGCTCCTCGGCATTCCCGACCTGGAGAACCCCGTTGATCGTTTCGTTGCTGTGGTTAAGTTCTACCTCAGTGGCTGGCATATACGACCTCCGTTCGTTCACCCCCCTGCCTTGACCACTTAGACTATCCAGCTCACCCATGATGTCAACAGGGGCGTCAAAAAGCCACTCAACCCCATTCTTGGCGAGATCTTCACATGTTACTGGGATCTACCCGACGACACGCGCGCGTACTACATCTCGGAGCAAACTTCACACCATCCACCCAAGTCAAGCTACTTCTATCTGGTCCCTGACCACCATATCCGAGTCGACGGCACCCTGAAGCCCCGAAGCAAGTTCTTGGGCAATTCTGCCGCCAGTATGATGGAAGGCACTGCGATACTCTCCCTGCTCAACCGGGGCAAAGACCCAAAGAAAGGCGAACGGTACATCTTGACACAGCCCAACATGTATGCGCGTGGCATATTATTCGGCAAGATGAAGTATGAGCTGGGCGACCACAGCTTCGTACGCTGTCCTGAACTGGGTCTTGTAGCCGACATCGACTTCAAAACGAAAGGCTGGGTAGGAGGAACTTACAACGCCATCGGCGGCACGATAAAGAACGAGCAGACTGGTGAGATCCTATATGAGCTTTCTGGCTTATGGAGCGATGAAATGTTCATCCGGGATGTTAGAGTAAGTTCAACGACGAGGTCGCGACATGAAACTCACACTGACTGGTGCTTATAGACTGGCCTTAAGGAGATCTTCTTCAATGGCGCCAAAGCAAGGCCAGCAAAGCTACAAGTCAGGCCACTTGAGGAGCAAGATGAGCGCGAGTCACAGAAACTGTGGTACAATACGGCACAGGCAGTCCTGGAGAAGAACCACGAACTCGCTACCGACGAGAAAACGCGCGTCGAGGATATGCAGCGCGAGGAGGCTGCCAAACGCGCTGCAGAGAACGTTGAGTGGCACCCGAGGCTATTCCGAAGGGTAAAGGGTGGTCCTGGTGGCGAAGAGGAGGGCGAGGAAGAATTGGAGTGGATCATCAACGCAAAGATGTAGGTTGAGTATCTTTGGTGAGGAGATTGAAGATGCTGACAAGTTCTCTCCAGTGATGGTTCAACCCCCAGCAAGCAAGCCGAGCAAGTCATGGCCATCTATCCTGTGGTGCAAGGGCAGAAGCCTTCACAGCGTAACTTGATCCCGCCGCGTGCTTCAAGCGACCTATCCCGAACCGCATCTACACAGAAGAAGGATCTGATCGATGTCAACCAGAGCCATGAATCCCCAGCTAGTCCGGCGGCACCGAAAGAGCCGGTGATTGAAACGATAGCAGGGAAGCACGATAGTAAGCACTCCGATGATATCAAGGAGTTGCTCGAGGGAACTGGTCAGAAACCAGATGGCCCGCTCATCGACTTTGCTGGGGATCTGAAGAAAGAGCTTCCCAAAGATGGCTAGACGTATCCAACGCTCAAGAAAAGCAAGACCGCGGAGAGATACGACGGATTCTTGAAAGTTGCGTCCCAACGACTTTTCATCAGGTCTGGCAACACTTGGAACGAGCCTTGATGTTACCAAATATACTTGCATATCCATCGGAGGCACCATGTCAAGCGGTAGTCGGAAAGCTTTATTTATGGTCGTGTCAGGGTTGAGCTTTGGGTTCAACTTCTACAGGTAGAGTTGTGTACTGCATTGTTCTTACGAATGGATACCACAAGGTTTATCAACAGCAACAATTGGGCTTGGGCATTAGGGATGCATCAAGTAGTACTCTTTCAGTAATGATACAAAGCTCTTAATTACAAACATACGCTCTTACAAATTGGTGGTTACCCCTTTTAAAGGCCTTCCCTGGAGCTACATGGATACACTGCCCAGAAAGAACGCCCAGTAATCATCTCATCCATCAAACGCCTTAATATTTGTGACACGCATGCTATGCGAGTCTCCGAGGCAAGGTAACCATGGTTTAGCTATGCCGGTCGCCAAAGAATCCAGGTCGTATATCTCCATGGGATCATCTTGCTATCTTTCACCAGACGCCTCGCAACAGTCGAAACGTAATAGGTAACGCTGACCCCTTATATCGACTTGCCTGGAGCCTGCATTATTGTGTTGTTCTGTGTTTTCTTCATAGTCCCAAGTAGCCCATTTTTTGGTGTGGGTATGGCTTCAGTTGCGTCCACTCGCTTAAAGGTTCGGAAAATGTCTTGATACCGTTTTACACCGCGTTTCGTGATTGGCCCCTACGGCAGCTGCCGCTGCTGCTTCCTCTTATGCTCCTCATTTCATTTTCTTCTTAAAACCTTCTCCTCGTCGGCTCCGGGCTGGGGCTTCGCGAGGCGCTCTTGTCGTCGCGGCCGCGCATCTTGAGCCACTTCTTGGTGGCGAGGGTGAGCTCGTTGTCGAGCTCGGGGGAGGGGTTCTTGCGGTGGATGAAGTTGCAGAAGCCGCCGCGGACGCAGCCCTCGCCCGAGTTGAGGCGGCAACAGGCCTCGCGGAAGTCGGTGACGGGGCTGAGCTCGCAGTAGATGGGCCGCCCGGCGTACCAGCGCGAGTTGAGCTCGTCGCAGGCCTGCTGGGCCGAGTCCTCGTACTTGAAGCGCGCGTAGACGTTGCCGATCAGGTGGTCGTTGGTGTTGTCGCACACGACGAGCTCCTCGAGCTCGCCGTACTTGCACAGCTCGCACCACAGGTCCTCGTAGAAGGCGTCGAAGTGGTTCGCGCACTGCTCCGCCGTCAGCCGGTTGTGCGACTTGGTGTCGTGCGCCGGGTTCTGGTACATGGAGGGCAGCAGGATCGTCTGGCTGTAGGACGGCTTCACGTGCTTGCGCGAGCACCTATCTCCGTGCCGGCACGCGCCGATCTTGTAGTAGAAGGAGCAGTTGACCTTGTCCTGCTCCGTTCCGAAGATGGAGGCGAGAAAGTTGGCCATTGTGGAATAGGTCGATTGGCCGCGTTGGCGCTTGGTTGAATCGATGTGTTTCTTTCGGTCGGACGAAAACTCTCGCGCGTAGGTCACAGTCAGTTAACACGGTGCAATAACTGAAGCTGAAGCTATTCGAATATTCGCTAAATTGAAGTCGAAGAATAAAGAGTTTGCCGAGATGCTGGGGAGAAAGTTGGAACCTCGAGGTGTCGCGATAAATTCAATGGGAAGGCTGCGATTCAGAGGTTCGAGGCTGACAAACTGTAGATCCACTTACCAGACGCTAGCTGTGGCTGGAAAATTCCAACGCCACTTTTTCTTAGTAGGTACGTACTTGCCACTAATCCAAAACCTTTTAATAACTTCAAGGCAATTAATAATTCTATCATCGCCACAAGCTCACCATGCTCCTTGAATGAGTGTATCTAGGCTTGGCTCAATACTATAGTTATCTCATAGCATCTGCTCTTGCACACAAAGTCCCCAGTGCCGGCTTATGCTCATATTGGCCCTAGTTCGTAATCGACTTTGATGCTGCGTTTAATTACAGGCTGACTAGGGGCAGACCAAAGACTCACGGCGAGCAGGGCACCCCAAATATATGAATTCAAAAAAAGGTCATCATACCCAATACATATAAACTAGATATCGCCGAAATCCGAAAGCACCAAACAGCAGACTGGACAGTTTGCAGGCTCCCCCCGTCGCAGGGAGCTCGCAATCTACTACTTCTTGGGGTGTCTTGCTGCACAATCGGGCGTATGGTGTTAACAAGTCGGGCGTTCGTCCAACTGGTTTCATTCGCAGTTGGACGCTCCAAAGTAGGAAGCTATCATCATTTCTCCTCCACTCTATTCACAGCCGGCCATTTTCTCAAATTTGCTGGGATTGGTCTTTCCCAAGCACCAACACAGGAGTTGGGGTGACACTGTCATGCACATCCGGCCAGTTCGGGCTATTTTCCAAAGTACTTCTCTGGGCTCTTTGTTTCTTGTGCAATAATTATGTTTTCATAAGCGTCTTCCATCTAAGATTGTGTAGCTCCTGGCTACCTACATGTGAATTTGATCCACGCTTATCTACGAGTATAACGAAAGAAAGCATTTTTGCATCGTGATAAAATGTTGGAGGCTATAGTCGTGATACATTGAATATATTATACACACTGTCTATGGCTCTAGAAAGCCCGGTGAGTTCTAGTAAGTAATTGTAAATAAAAGATACACCATGGATTATGGGCTGTATTTACGGCATTCTCGCGTGGGCTGACCATATACCATTGTGCAGTATGAGTTTGTAAACAGAAGTGAAAAGCGTGTACGGATGCATAGAGGCAAGTCTCACTTTTGTTTGTCCGAAGTTCTATTCCTCCTCTTTATCTTTCAGCTTTGCCTGGTCTGTGTGAACAGTACAGCCCCTGGAGGTAGTGGATAAATGCTTCTTGAGTAAAATATAAGTTAGAGAGATTTGACGAGCTTTTATCTAAAGCTATCAAGAATTTATTCCCGGCATTCTCTCTAAACCTTGTCGTCTCGTTCACGCGGGATATGCGTTACAACTTCGTCCCCGAACTGCTTCTCAACTTCTTCGAGGGACAACTGAGACGTCTCGGGGAAGAAGAAGTAGATGATCGGAACGAAAACCACACTCCAGCAGATCACCAGCAGAAAGTATTTCCAGCCCGCGGCTGTGAATCCAATCGGGGCCGTTTGCAGGAGAATGATGGTGGCTTGAAAGATGAGTCAGTATTACATATAATTCCAAAGTCCCAGACGGGTGTGGAGTAAAGAAGCTAATTGACGTACCGGTGAACTGCCCAAACAAGGAGAACCCCATCCCGATGGAGCGTATCTCGGTAGGGAAGATCTCGGAGATGTAGATGTACATGGTTGTGTCACAGAACGTGCTCTGAAAGACCAGGTACAGGAATATGAAGAAGACGCCCATGGCGTTGCCTGCCCTGTTGTCCGTGCCCGCAAAACAGGCAATCATGGCGGCCAGACAGGAGGTGGTGACAATGATGCCAATGAAGCCGGTCATGAACATCCACCTTCGTGAGTTGACCTTATCGTGGAGCCAAGCGCCGCCGGGATTGTAGATCAGGGCTGCTGTGGTGATCCACAAAGCTGAGAGCAGTAGTGGCATGGACCCCTTTTGGCCCAGACCTTCGTAAAGGATTACGGCATAGTTGTTCTTTTGTTTTTATGCATACCTTCCCGTTAGCCCAGTCAGTTTTATACACATTTTCAGTGGTAACTTACGATAATTAGTGGGCCGCCAAACTCGGCACCCCACTGCGTCAGGAACCCGATAACCATGCGCTTCCGATAGCTCCGCTTCAACAAGACGGCCCGCCAAGGGTTGCCGCCCCAGGCCATCAGCTTCTGCCGGTCCAGCGCGATCTGGTCCTGGATCTGGCGCAGCTCCTCCCGCGCCACCGCGTCGCCCGGGTCGTCGGGGTACTGGCGAAGGCGCTGCAGCTCCGTCCAGCCTCGTCGTGCCGGTTCTTGGAGACCAGCCAGCGCGGCGACTGCGGCAGCCACGGCGTGCCGGCCAACAGTGCCAGCGGAGGCACGACCTGGACGCAGAGCGGGAAGCGCCAGCCGAACGATGCGCGGTCCGACGCGAAGTAGACGGCGTAGCCGACCCACGAGGCCAGCATGTAGCCGAAGACGAGGAAGATGGCGTGGTGGCCGACCAGCCAGCCACGGCGGCGCGGGCTCGCCATCTCGCTGAGGTACATGGGCGTCACCGTCACCATGAGGCCGATGCACAGGCCCATGACGAACCGGCCGGCCTGGAACATGGCGAGGTTCGCGGCGCCCCCTGCAGCGCGCCGCCCAGGACGCCGAGCAGCGACGCGGCCTGCAGGTTGCGGACGCGGCCGAAGCGGTCGCCCGTCCACATGACGGCGAGGCAGGCGGCGGCGGCCCCCGTGCTCAGGAGCCCGTTGGCGGTCGCGATGGTCGGCGTCGTGACCTCGTCGTAGCCCGGTTCCCCCGTAGGCGGTAGGTCGAAAAACGTGTACCAGCCCGGCTGCCCGATGGTGCTCGAGATAATGGAGGCGCCATATCCGTAGGTCTAGTGGTGTAGTAAGAAGGTGAAGTTTTAGCGAACCAAGTCTAGGATTCCATAGACTCTCAACTCGCCTGCATTGAGTAAAGAAGAAAGAAGCTGACCATGGAGCCGAGTGCGGCAAAAGCAACAACATTGCGGTTATAGGTGCTCATCTGAGCGGCTCCAGGGGAAGAAGGCATGATAGGAGGCGCGGCGGATGACCAGAATACTATAGTCGATGGCAGGAACTACGACGTCTGTAATGATCCAAAATCCACGACGAACCGGAACCTCCTCATGTCGTTGAATATAAGGCGGCACCAGCGATCTGCGTTTCTAGATCTACGAAACCGGGCATATTTGGGGTAATTAGATTATGCACCTGGATATGGCCAAATACGCCCATGGCGACCTACTGAGCGCAGCCAATATAAAGACTGTGATTAAGTGATGGTTACGCTGTCAGTGAGACAGCAGAACTACAAATTGTGGGCTCAGGGGCACATCATTGGCGAAAGTCTACTATGTAACCCTGTTATGTCCCCCGCAGTCTCACTGCATACGCTACTTTCGTGAGACAAGAGAGCGAGTTGTAGCATTGTGGCGATCGGTTGTGAGAGGGAAATAGTTTGCTTATCGAATCTCGTGCATATTCTGCCCTTAACTACTGGGCAACTTCGACAGGCAGTCATTGTAGTTGTCCAGGGGCGCGTCCGCCTTGATAGTATCCCAAAGCCCTTCGATCCTCTTCGCAGCGTCCGCACTCAACGGCCCCTTCCTAATCCAACCGACGGCCTCCCGGAAGGACTCCGGCTTCACGCCCCCCAGAAGAACGCCGTCCCCTTGGTCTCCTCGGAGAGCCGAGTTGCAGCAGACCCACCGGTACGCCAGCTCGCCCGGCGAGATTCCTTCGTCCTTGGCGATCTGCGCCCAGACGTCCAGAGCGTCCAGGTAGCTGGGCTTGGCATACAGGGTCATGTACACCTTGCCCAGGAAGCTGTTGAGGTTCCCACCGGCCGGTGCCCGCGCCCGTCTCCAGGACGTTCCGGGTCTTGGTCAGGAAGCCGCCGGCGATGGGGCTGTAGGCGTAGAAGGCCATGTTGTGCTTGCGCAGAATAGGTAGGAGCTCAGTCTCGGCGCGGCGCGCTACGGCCGAGTAGGTTCCCTGGAATACCGAGGGCAGCACGTAGCCCTTCTCCTTGCAGATGCGGACGACGTCTTCCACCTCGTGGGGGAGGAAGTTGGATAGGCCGAACTTCTTGAAGGCGCCCTCCTTGTGCAGAGCGTCGATGCCCGACAGTGTGTCCTCAAGCGGACAACGACGCTCTGGGGCATGCAGATAGTATACGTTCACCTATTGATGACTCGTCAGCCTCAAGAAGTACTTCCCGGTGGTATAAATAGCCAGCTGGGATGAGTGGGCTAATAGACTTCGAGATTATCGGTGGACTCACACTATTGGTCTTGAGCTTCTCGAGGCTCTCCTTGCCGGACTTGACGACAACGTCCCCGGTTGAAACTGTCGGGCTCATTGCTTCCGAGACCTTGGTGTCAACGAAGAAGCTCGACGCCGCACCGACCTGACCCAGCAGTTCCTCGGATTTCCCATAGTTCTGGGCCGTATCGATGTCGGTGATGTTTAGGTCTTGAAGGGTCTTGATCCAGGTCTCGGTAAGCTCTTGGGGTGGCGGCCCAGAGCCCCGTTGCGCCCCAGACAAGCTTGAAATCCGTGGAAGACATGGCTTATTAGAATATGCGCCTCCTGCTGATCTGTAGTCAGTACCGATATCGCCGTGAACAGCAAGAGGACGACTTCTTTAGTATTATGGTAGAGAGGGTAGAGGGATGGGGTGTTGAAAGTAACTTCAACTAGAAATAGACGAACCAATAGCTTCCTATTATTAATCGACCTGAGGCTTGATGCGTCTAAGGTCTTAGCTATCCGATAGGGAGGAGGTGCTACTACTTATACCTGAGTTCTCGGGGTTCACAATATATATACTTATTTTAGTCAAGCCACTATACTAACTAGAGCCATAGAGATGTCCATTAAAAAGTGGGCTTCTCGGCAAGTGAGTCACCCCCGGCGAGCTACACAGTAAGCAAGCTTGATTACTGATATATTCATATGTACTTAAACGCCGTATCGTATACGCAGACCTCCAACACAGGATAGGATCGACAGAACAGCACTGCACTGCACTGCACCGCTACGTCGCATCCTCTTTGTTTCTTGCATCGCTGCCACCTGTTGATCTTCCTCTTTCCGCAGAAGCCGGCGCTTCCGGCCCCTCCTCATCAAGCTGCCGGTCTCGAACATGCCTTAGAATGGCTTCCATGCCGTGCATCTCGAGTTTGCACTGTCGCCCCATGTCCCACAAGATGTCGACCGACTCGGAAAGCTCGTAGTGGCGCGCCCGGACTGAGCGACCTTCTGCATCGTGTCGGCCAGGACAACGGCAGGTTCCGGCCACTTCCGCTCGGAGCCGGTCGGTCTCGCGCCGGTTCTCCTCCAGCTCCTGGGCCAGCGCCGCGTAGTAGTCTTCTGACATGACTATTCCCTAGGTTCCGTTCTTCTTTTCTTCTAGTTATTTGAGTCGAACATCTAGTGTTGTATGAGGAACAAAGATAACAAACTCTGGGTAATGGGGCCAGATGCAGTAACAGTGTCTATTTATGTAGTGTCAGTTGAGACCCGGCGGATGAATGTAACTAGGTGACTGTATCTGTGACACAGTAGGTAGGGACTTCTGCGTTGTATTTTTTACGATGACGGAGGGGAAGCCAGGTCATACTGAATTATTACCTGCAATCGTTGTATTTAACAGAAGGAAGGCCGTTTGAACTAGCCCTGATCTCTCATATGGTTCAGACGACAGTATATAGAGGAATAATACAGGCCGGGGGACTGATTAACTTTCACATACACACATTTAATATCGAAGAACTGTAGATCAATTCTACATAGAAGATTATTGTAACCGAGTTTCTTAGGTCGTCATAAGAATTAAGCTGATAAGTAAGTATACAGTAGTGGTAGTTTTTACAGTACAGTAATCTTGGGCGTATTGAAGACGCTCCACTGGTTGCCATTCTCGGGAACACCAAAGGGGTTTAAGGCAGCAAAGCGCATGCTAGAAATAGGGGAAACCAAGGTCAGCGCAGTTCCACACGTACAGTGAAAGGGTGGAAATGGGGTTATGGTTGGTTAACTCACCTGTAGTTGCCCGGCTTGATCTTCTCGCCGTTGCCAAGCTTGCCCTCGGGCCACCAGTACTCATGGTTGAGCTGCAGCTCGGCCTCGTCGGCGTTGCGGTGGGCCCAGGTGACGGGGAAGGTGACGGTGATGTTGGGGTAGTCGACTGAGCCCGTCGACTTGTCGATGCCGTGCACCGTGCCGACGTAACCGTTCTCGCCGACCTTCAGGGGCCACTGCCAGTCGCGCTCGGTCCAGCTCTCCTCGAAGATCTGCGCGTGTGCACTGTCAGTAAAGCAACCTCTTTCACTCCAAATGCTACAACGCGTTTTCAAGGAATCAATAGGTAGAGGCTAAGAACTTACATCCCATCGAATTTGGGCGGATCCCCACTTGAGACGGGCCGTGATGCGCGGGAAATCGAGGGCCTCGTCGCTGAAGTCGAAGGAGTAGCTTGATTTGTCGGCGATGGACGCGTTGTCGGCACCCGAGACGGCGACGGGGTAGTCCTTGCGGAAGATGGGCGAGATGACCTCCTTAAGGTTGGCGCCGAGGCCGAAGTAGGGGACCGAAAGCTCCTCGCCGTTGCTGCCCTTGATGCGGATGCTGCCGCTGTAGGCCGGCAGCGCGGCCGCGTTCCAGCCGAGCTGGTCCGGGTTGTCGAAGTGGACCTCGACCAGCTTGCTCTCGCCGGGCTTGAGGGTGAAGGGCTCCGGCAGGCGCGTCACGATGGCGTCGAGCTTGATGGCCTTGAGGTTCGCGTACGGCGTGATGCGGCAGTCGTCGGCTGCGGCGCACTCGTACGTCTCGAAGCCGGCCGCGGGTGCGTGCGAGAAGGTGTAGACAATGTTCTCCTTGCCGTTGTTGGTCAGCTCCACCTTGTGGTAGCGGTTGAAGTAGTGCGTGTCGTTCAGGCCCATGGTGTCGAACTCGAGCTGCGTGTCGTAGTTGAGCACCTTCCAGGCGTCGACGAGGCCGGTGCCGACCTGCTCGACGGGCGCCGTGAAGTCGTAGTCGGTGTTGACACCGTCGTACCATGGGAGCGCCTGACCGCTGCTAATGATGCGGCGGCCGAGAGCGCGTGCCCATTCCTTTCCGTGGGCGGCGCGGCCTCCGAACTGGCTGACCCATAGAGCTGCAACACCGGCGATGTAGGGGCAGGCCATGGAGGTGCCGGAGAGAATGGAGTATGTGTTGTCGAGGTATGTGCTGTAGATCTTGCCGCCGGGGGCGCCAACATCAGGCTTGACCGTCAGGTCGTACTCGGCACCCCATGTAGTGAATTCGCTCGCCTTTCCACCGGCTGCCCAGTCTACGAAAGAAGGAATTTCCGAATCGCTCGTGAAGTCGGCTGTCACGTTGCCGCCAGCCTTGACCGTCTCAATGATCTTGGCACCCAGATCAGCCGAGATCATGGCGGCCCGAACACCATCAATTGTCTGAGGTTCAATGATGACACCGGCGTTGTTGTAGATGAGCACGTACTTGGCTCCAAGAGCAGCCAAGTTCGCGACCTTCTGGGTGAAGTTGCAGGTGCCGCGCTTTACGATTGGGATGACGTTCTCAAGTCTTGGGCTATCGAGAGGGATACGGCTCGCAGGCATCATCAACCACAGTGGTGTCCAGGTTGAGCGGAACAATCTGAAATCCGGACGCCGCAGATGGGAAGATTCCACCTGCAGGAAGGTATGCCTCGGATTCGTTGGTGCTAGGGCCCTCGTTAGTGCTGTAGATGGCGGTCCAGGTCTTGACCGGCAGCTTGTCTGATGCAATGGATGCAACAGCTAGCACGTTTTTGCCCGAGGCGCCGGTGCTGCCAAAGAACGGACCAGCAGAACCCTCGTTGCCAGCCGAGATGGAAACGAAGATGCCCTCGTCGACCAGCCGGTCGGCGACGACGGCCCAGGCGTTGTGGGGCCACCCGTTGAAGTTACCAATGCTGCAAGTGATGATATCCACGCCGTCCTCGGCAGCCATGAGGAAACCCTCAATGACCGTCGCATCGTCTGATTCAGGACCATCGGCATCGGAGAAGACCTTGTACATGCGAATGTTGGATTTAGGCGCTACACCGCTCCAGTATTCGTTCTCGCCGGCCACAATGCCCGCGACGTGGGTACCATGACCGCCGTTATCTTTGGGATCCTCGTCTGGGTGCTTCTCCAGGCCAGGCCGCCAGTGGATGTCACCCACCAAATCGTAACCACCAGTGACTTTGCATTCGGGCCCGATGCAACCACCCAGCTATATACCACATACCAGTGAGTCGTCAGCATAATTGTACAGTACACAATCCCGATCACAAGGGGATAGAGCGAAATACTCACCGCTGGGTGTTCCCACCAGACGCCCGTGTCGACGATGCCGACGAGCGCGCCCTCGCCGAGCACGCCGGCCGTGTGCAGCTTGGCGACGCCGGTGGAGTTGTGGACGACGTAGTCAAGGGCCTTGCTGGCCTCGACGCGCTCGGCCTGGCGGGCCATGGGGTCGAGGGTGACAATGTTATTGCGCCAGACGCGGGCGACCTCGGGCAGGGCGCCGAGGCCGTCGAAGTCAAAGGTCTCGGTCTCGATGCTGGCGCCCGAGAAGATGGCGCTGTTGAAGGACTTGCGCACGCGGATGCCGCCCTTGCTGGCGAGGCTGTCACGCGCCCGCAGCGCGTTGCGGGCGCCCGTGGCATACTCGATGATGTACTCGTTCGGCCGGGCGGCCTGGGCGAGCGCGCTGTCGACGGCGACGGCGGCGCCTACCACGAGGCCGGCCACGGCATTGAGGCTAAGGGAACGCATCGTGGGCAGGTAAGACGGTGTCACTCAACAATAGCCGATACAAGGACCAAATGAGAGGGAGCAACACTATGGACGAGCTGCGTGGATGGAGAGCCACGTTGACAGGCGACGTCGAGGAGGAGCGGCCAGGCGATATACGTAGTCATCTCCGGAAATTTAGGATATGCAGGCACAGCACATGCACCTACCGCTTCCCTGCATCTAGACGGCAAGCACGGGCGAGATGGGATGAATTGTCGTATCATGCGTCCTCATCTCAGTGCGCCAAGAGCCCCCCCCCCCCAAGAGCCCCAATATCGGAGGACAGTGAACCTTCCAACTGCAGCTGCTGTGTCGGGTCTAGCAGGTCTAGCAGGCCTGCCATAACCCACGCCACCGGTTCACGAAGCCCTCTCGATGCTACTACACCTTCCGTCTTGAGTAACCGTGGTCCTGGCCTAGCTCCCTTGGCATGCGGTCTGCAGGCTTGGCGTAATAGGATAGGCTTATCTGCTGCATTCCATCGTAGCATCGGGGCAGGTAGCCGAACCTATTTGTACAACATTAATGTAGTTAATTGTGTGCAATAAACAAAGTGTTATCACCGGCAAGGGAGAAAGCCCCAATTACCCCGGTTAAACGGGATCGGGATGCTGGAAGGAATCCTGATAAACGGCGGCAAAGCAAAGTAAACACAACAACGCGCTCACCACATAACCTTTTTATGCCCAACAGGCTTGGCATGTCGAGTCATATCCACACAACGCTCGATTAGGGGTATCGGTATACAAACAGACAATATATGAACTTCGCGTGGGAGCAGGTCTAGGGATTATAAACATTATGCAATTAGGCAGCTCTTTCTATATAGTCCCTGTAAAGAGTATTTTTCTCGTTCCATACTCCGTTTATCGCCATTTACATAAAATAACCTCATTCGTAGGAAGCAGCCAAAGACAAGAAGAACAGACTTCGTTGTAGCGAGGCAAGTCATAACTAGTGTTTAGCATTGTGTATATAGAGGGCGGCTGTGGTGCGAAGGAGAGGCTGGTATTTCTGGCAAGATGAGAAACATGCACAAACTTTGGTATACTCTAGGTTGGGATATCTACTTATATATACAAATTCCAGCTACTGGCGCTGGTGCTATAAGACCAAGATGCCAATACGCCTGTTTGCCTTTCCCTCTCTCCCTCTAGAAGACATCTGAATCAAGTTTTATTATATCATGTTCCCTATAGAAAGAAATTCTATCCCTGGCGTTGTTTCTCCAGCTCTTTCGTCCCCCGCTTCACTTGTCAAATCATTAGGAAGCCTAGCAACTACGGTGATCTGAGGTGGATTGGGCACCAACCCAGTTATTCGGCCATTACGATGAAGAAGGGGTAGGAAGTTGCTCCAAGAAGAGACCAATTCCTGTACCAAGCTGCTGCAGTACTGCATAAAATATCAATATTCCTGCATCACAAGATGCCTCAGAGAAACCAGGGAGATAGAAGTTTGATGCCAACGAATCAACCCAGTAGGGCTCGAGAACTTACGAAAAGGTATGATCAGGTATATTCTTGCTGACGTTGAATAGTTTCTGGACATAGTACTTGTTTGGATGCTCCCAAGTCCAGTGGTCTCATTTGGAAGCGTTACCATAGGAATACCGCCTACACGGTCCTTTCGGGGTCACATTATACTGAGCAGTGTAGCCGGTGGTGACGTGTGGCGGGCAATGCACTGTCTTCCTGAAGAGCCACCTCTCGTGGTCTGGCGTGCTAATACCAAGGTCGTCCTAGCCGTCTATGTAGCTGGGATAAAGAGCAGGTTAATTACCGTTGGACCTTGTGCAGATACTCGGATGGAAGCGGCAGCTCGCGTTTGTAGTGACGGCGACAGGCCTCCGCTTCTTGGAACAAGTGCCGCATCCCACGGGGCTCGGTGATTCATTGGGTATATAGCACTGCTGGGCATGATTGGCTGAGAAACCTGTAGGTTATCTATGGCAGAACGATATTAGTTGTCATTCCCTATAACACCACAAGAAGGGCATCACTGGGTTGATCTGTCGAGTAAAGGTAGTGAGCCATGAAGCAGATTATACGGGATTCGAAGTAAGTACCCCTTTACAATCTAGTACTGCTCCAAGGAGTGACGGTGTCAATGGCAGGCACATAAAGAGATAGACAGCGATATAAGTAAAGTAGGCCAGCTAATAAGCTGAATTAAGTACGCACCTATGCTATATAATATGCCTATCTTCTCCCTCCTCACAACTCCAACCGATAAAACACCATCCCCTCCGGGTACCGCTGCAGCTTTCCCTCGCCGCCGCCGTCGACCGACCCACCACCCCCAGCAACCTCATAGTACGGCTCCCCCAGCGTCCGAAAGCCCTCCCGCTCGTACATGCGCCGCGCCTCCGCCATGTGCGCCAGCGTATCGAGCACGACCTCGTCGTAGCCCTTGGCGCGGGCCTCGGCCAGCACCGCCGCGAACAGCGCGCCGCCCAGCCCGTGTCCGCGCGCCGCCGGGTCGACGTAGAGGCGTTTGATCTCAGCCCTTCGTCTCTTTCTCCTCGAGCTGCCGCCGTCATCAACAACGTCGGGTAGGGCTCGCAGCGCCACACACCCTACGGCTTCTGCGGTCTTCCCCCCTCCCTCTCATGTCCCTCCTTCGCCTCGGTGTCGTCGAGAGTGCTGCGGCTGCGGTTGCGCATCAGCAGGAGAAGCACGCCATCCGGCGGCCCGTACTTGCCCGGCAGCCCCGCGAGCTCCGCGGCGTAGTTTTGGTACGCGAGGTCGATGCTGAGGGAGTCCGTGTACGCCGCGAACAGGCGGGCCACGGCCGCGACGCGGTGCGGATCGTCGGCGCCGACGTGGACGATCTCAAACCCGTCGGGGATGGTGGGGTTGCTCAAGGTCTGATTGCCTCCTGCGGCCATAGTGTTTGTTGGTGTGTCCTAAGAGCGTGTGTGCGTGCGTTTAATCAATCATGACTTGTGTCTGCCTGTCTTTCCGGAAGAAGAGTCACGGAGGCTAACGACAGCCCCACTTTGATATCGCGGCAGTGAATGGGTCCGGCTTCTTCTATGCAGAAGGGCCGTGTTGACGGTATTGGCGGAAAAGATGGGGGTTGCAACTTGCGTCGGTAGCCCTATAAACCTATTGCGTTGTCTGCATTGAAGTCCAGCGAGCCGGATGATTCATGTTTGCCGGTATCGGCCGGCCCCCAGCTTCGGAGGCGCATCCGAGACCGGCTGGAGCCCACGCTGTAAAGGCGCGGGCTTGAAATGGGGCACGGCAATCATGGACACCGGCTGTTATCAATGTCACTAAGTCGGAAGGGCGATGAGCAAGGCCGTCTACTTAGTAGTAGGCTGAACACTCCAAGTAATTTGCGTTGTTGGTTGTTATGGATATCTCCATTCTCTTCGGTCTCTAACTTCCTCTACCGCTAGGGGTATCTATATGGCACACGTGAACTGAAGACTTTTCGCCCGACTCGCCCGTGAAACTGTCTCTCTCTCCCTCTCTCTCTCTCTCTGTGTGTGTGACTGCAAGTCTCATATCAATGCAGAAACAGATCGCGCGCCCATTTCAATCTCTCATGGGGGAAATATAACCGTCGCCCATCTAAATAGCTAGATAGGTCGCGGGGTTTGTTGTCGCACATATACTTGTTCGTGGTCTCATTCCTTCATATAGTACTTTCTGAGGGCCTGGCCCGTTCACTCAGCTTTATTTCCCTGCTCTGCTCAGCCGCGATCCCTTCACGGCAGCAGGTAAGACTGTGATCAGTCTGTCGCGTTCTGTCTTTTCGTTAGCAAGGCCAAGGCAAATTTCAAAGAGGGTTCCAAAAACTTACCGCCTTCGTCATCAAATACTATACTAATGTCGTCATGTTCACCGGCGTAGTCGGGCATGTCCAAAGACACGAATGCCATGTCGTCCGTCTTGTCGCGGCCCTCTTCTGGCACCTTGGGCAACGGGAATTTGGCGTCCACCAATTTGAGGCCCGCCTTGTTTCCCTTTCCAAACACCTCATACACGTCGGTTCCCTTCAGAACAAAGCCCATGGCCTGACCGTGATGCCAATCCTCGAAGAAAGCCAGCAGCTGAATCGTCTTTTCTTGTTGCACGACTTGGATGCGGGCCGTGCCGGACTCCCACTTTTTGTAGACAGGGACCACCATGCGGCGACGCGAGATGTTGAGCGATGCGGCTGCTCCGTCGAAGAGCACAGTGTATCCGGTCACGCCAGCTTCAAACGCATGCAAGTCCTTGAAACTGGAAAACCGGTACGTGCCGGACAGTCTGTGATCGGCTGACGGCGTCTTGTACCTGGGCGAACTCCCGGGGAGCATCTGCCAGGCCTGGCCGATCAAGAACCGACACAGTCATGTCAGATTGCGGATGGCGCAGGATGTGTACTGTCAAGAAGTCCTTGGTGCCCAACCGAACCTTGAATTCTCCGGGAGCCATATTTATCCTGTCGGTGATGGTACCCACGGGGGCGCCCTGGCCATCTACCGAGGTAACCTCCAGGCGCAGCTTCTCCGCTAAAACCGTAGGAGGGGCATCACCCGCATACTTGTCATTGATGATGCGCGCAACCTGCCAGGGCAGCCGCTGCAGGGCTGGGAACCCGCCTTTCACGTCTGCGAGCCCTTGACTGATGCTGTGGCCCTGAAGTGCTACTTCGGCAACTACTTCTTCATCGTTATGGACATAGCTGCCCTTCAGCAGGGTCAAAAACTTCTCACGCTCGCCCTCGTCGTTGAACGAGAGCACCATGCGGCACTTGGTCTTACCGTCTTTGAAGGCGAGCTGCAACATGGGCTCCCGTTGGTCCCCGCGCAGGTACGCATATTGGATGGGCATCTGCGGCGAGTAGAAATGGGTAACCCCGCTGAGCGTCCTGATCCTCGGACCCGTAACGACGGCTAGCCGGTACCCTCTGTGGAATGTGCGTGGGCCTGTCGGGCTTCCTTCCTTGAGAAGCTTCTCGTACAACCCGACTTCACACTGCCCCACAGCTTCCTTCGGGAAATTTCTCGAGTTGGGATCGGCATCGAAGTAGTGGAAACCGCGAAGCTGCGTCCTGAATGCAATCGTTTCGTCCTGTCGGGGGTAGAGATACGACTGAACCTTGGAACCAAAGTCGTAGATGTTCCATAACATGCGAAAATCCTGCTTGGAACATTGTATCGCTGCCATGAACCCTCGCGGCATCTTTAGTTCTAGCGAATTAGCTTGGCCCTCCAACGTAGATTCTCCCAGCAAGGCCCGGCGGTTTCATCCGACTGGATGCGAAGCGTCACGGCGCCGTTTTGGCTGGCTATGGTGAAAACAAGCTGGGAGTCCTTGACCGGTCGGTTGATGGAGAGCATGCAGGAAAAATGGGTTTGGTTTGACTCCATTCCCTGCTCCATCAGGTACACGTCCACTGGAACCCGACCATAGTTGAACATCTGCGGGTTGTCACCTAGGGGAGAGCTTCCAGAGCACCGATCTGGCGAGCTTGGTTATTCGCATTCAGCAGAGAACCCCAGTTGCTGTTCAACAATGCCGTAATATCTTGGCTCAAAACGGGGTATTCGACCCATATTGATTTGTCCATCATTTGTGGCATGAATGGTTCATCGGGAGGCATCAATCCGTTCCTCTTCATCGATCCAGCTAATTTCGTGGCTGCTGCCTTGATGGCTTGTCTGACCTCGCCGAATTCACCATCTACCGGGCTGAACTTCCCCTCTGCGATCTCTGGCAGTGCCAATTCCGTCAGCCAGTATGCCTTGGTCAGGTCGGTGAAGGCCTGATATCTCCCCATGAGAGCCTTCGTCTCGTCCGGCTCCGACGCACGATTCCGGACCGCTGATTCGACTCCCATGCGGCCCTTAATGAACCACCAGAGAGCTGCTCGAGTCAAGTCATCCGGTCGACATGACCCTAGAGGCTTGAATTGCTCGGCGTGTAATCTGAAGAGTTCATACAAATGTTTAGTTCGTGCAACAAACTCGTCAAATGCCTCGTCGGCCGTGACCGCAGTTCGATTAACCCTCTCAGGTGATCGGTTAGAATTAGTAGAGTTAGAGAGCATCCTGTCTAATCTGTCCGCTGGGTTCTGAGTAATAGGCGTAGGTTGATGAGAAAGATCGGAAGTCGAATAGAGAGAGGCTGCTTGTTGAGACACGGGACTCTGGTTCACGTTCGACGTATTCAGACGTAACTCATCGGGCGACGTGGGCCGCAGAGACCGGGCGAGTTGGTTCATGAAATCCGAACCAGCCTGTTGGGCAGGCAATTGAGTACGAGTCATGGGCGAACCGGCTCTTGGAGAGGCTGCTGAGGCCTGTGGTGTGTCTGGGAGAGGAGACCTGCGGGCAGGGTTGCGCGGAGGGGGGAGTTGCGGCGGTGATTGCCACGCCATGCCTTCTGGTTGCTGCATCAGTGGCGGCAGGTGGGTTCTCGTAGATTGTGCTCGCATAGGCGGCCGTTCGTGATCGGCAGATCCTCCAATCGACCCCGTCCTTTGCGACTGAGCACGGTAAAGGTGGTGTTTCAGGGACCGTCGGGTCCTGCACCACAACGGGGGAAGCATGGCTTCGCTGGGGCTTCCGCGGCGTGATTTCAGGGGATGAACTGGGCACTTCATCATCCCATTCGTGATGCGAGGACGCGCTGGTGCTTGCACTTCTCAAAGCTTCGGCGAAAGCCATTCCTTCGGCCTGCCTTTGCTCCTGTTGTTGGACCTCGATGAATGATCGTCTGTTCTCGTCTTTGCTCTCGGATGTGCCCAGGAACCTAGTTCGCACCGGCTCGCCCGCAGGTATCGTCCTGGGCTGCGGGGGTTCAGGGGCCGTTCTCGCATCCTCTTGAGCTATGTCGCTCTGCGACACGAACCCAGTCTGCGTTCTCCGTATAGGACCAGGAATAAAGCCATCCTCGGGACCTGGGTTCGGCTTCACCTCCTGGAATGCACCAACCTGCCTTGCGTACTCGTGGCCCTGCTTCGTAGGCGGTATGGGCGAAGAGACGGGGCGGACTTGGACCGCTTCCTGTTCCCAATCTCGGCGACCACGGTGGAGCATTCGTCACCTCCCTCGCCGATGATCTCGGGGTAGCTGTCCACGAAGCGAACCGCGAGCCCCTTGCTCTTCCTGGCGTGCGGTGGGCTGTGCGAGCGTGCACGGTATGACGGGTTCTGTTGTTGTTGTGGTCGGCCCCGGCATCCATGCCGGTTGCTTGCGGATATCTCGTCGCCCGGCTCGTGTCTAATGCCAGCATCGGTTGTTGACGGTCGTACTCGCGGTGGCCTTGCGCAGGCGGAGGGGGGGCGGGTGTGTGACGGCCAATCTGTCCCCATTGCCACCTAGGAAGGCTGAAATGTCGTTGGCGCTCTGCTCGGTGCGATATTGGCGTTCCCTTTGTTTTTCGGCCTTCCTCTCGCCTCCGAAGAATTTGCCCATGAGTCGATTCGTTCGCGAATGGCGACCTTCGAGGGGCGGATCGTTCTCCATGGTGGTGGATGGTGTGTCGAAGCTGTCGAAGACCACGCAAACGATCGAGGAGTTTTTGGGGGGAAGCTATTGTCGTCAATGGCGAATGAGGGTGGGGCAGAACATTAAAGGCAGACGAGACAGGAAATGCCTGCGACTGCTTTGCCTGCCAAGTCAGTTTTGTTCAAATAGACAAACAGTCCAGCCAGATCGGTGCAGGCTTGGGTTTCCGAGTCCAAGTCCGAATGCAAGTCCAGGGTTGGTCTGCGTCGGCGCGGGAGTTTTGGGAATTGGGCTTTGTTCTATGCGTCTAGCGTTTGGCTTTATTTGGCGGGGTAATTAATATCCAATGTAAAATGGACTGGAAATGAGGAAGTTCCAATTGTATGTATGAAGGGAATGAATTGAAGGAACAAGAAAGTTGAATTGGAGATATGCAGGGGAGAGGCCACCCAGATCAACAACTAAACTGAACGGCAGCCAACGGCAACTGCTGCTTTCGAAAGGGGGCCGAGTTGCACGGGAGGTTGTGAGACGTGCAGCAACAGAACGAACGGGTATGTTTGGTGGTGGTAAGCCGTTGGAGATGGGGTGGGATAGGATGGGATGGCTGATGCCAGATGGGGAGACAGACGGAGACGACGCGACGCCCGAGATCGTCAGTGGTGGAAGTGGGCACACCCTTCATTGAGGGACTGGACATGGGAGGGGAGAGTGTGCCTGGTGTTGGTGGTGTTGGCAGGAGAAAGTGGGAAGCAACTAACCTTAGGTAAGTAACTAATAATAACGACGGGCACCACATGTCAGATGTACAAGTAGTAGTACGGAGGTAGGCGGGATCATCAAACGAAAAGGACCTGACGGACATGGACGAGGGAGACTGGAGAGATATGTATTTAGATGGGGGGCCAGAGCCGGGTTATATTTCTATTTCATGTTTGGCCCTCGCTCCTCGTCATCAGCATCAGTTGATCTGTGTGCCTAAAGCAATGCCAGGTAAGATTGCATCGATAGAACAGAACAGCTTGGCCACCAAGGCCGTGACGGCTGCCGACACATTCGATGCCATGAGCCTTAACGAATGCCAGTGAGAGGGAGAGAGAGAGATGCAATGCTACGTGTGCTGTGCTGTGCTGCTTGATCGTATAGAAAGTACGACCAGACTAGAGGCCAACTCGGAGTCGGGCTGCAAGTCAGACTGCGAGCAAACCGACTTGGCAATGTTCCTCGTGCCTCCATACCGGTACCAGTTATGCTGTACCGCGTACTGCCAGTGCTACCAGACTCGAATACTCTTGACTAATTGATTGCTCGCTTAATGGATTGATGGATGGAAGATGGCTTTCTCTGTTTCTCCCTCTCTGTGAGTCCTCTCTCCCAGTTGTGTCTCTCAGGGTCTCACATGAGATCAACGCGTTTCAGGACCTGGAAACCGACCCGCTCTGGAAATTTCGGGTCATAAAAGCTTCCATCAGGGACCAGGGACCAGGGACCAGGAGGGGACCAGGGGAGTCAGGGACCACCAAGGGATAAGTGCCAGGTGCCAGGAGTGAAGACAGAGTTTACGAGTTACCATTGATTAACTGAGCCACCTCCACCTCCACTCAGGCACCATCACACGAGCGCAAGCTGCCACCCCGAGGCCCGGCAATTCCTGTCATTCTAAATTCGGCTGCGTTTCCGCCGAGAAGTCAAGTCATTCTCAGTCCTCATCTCTCCATTCTGCAGTGCTGGGCTAGATGAGTTTTCGTGTAAGTGGAGGATGTCGCTATCCGTTGATGAGGTGGATGTCGACATGCTTACCTACATTAGGTACTTCGGAAAACTCATCACTCCGGTGATATGGTCAGCTTTTCAAGTTCAAGGGGGAAAATACACTTGTTGGAAAAGTTAAGAAATTAGGCCTCTTGAAATGGGTTTGATCTGCGCAATTGATTGCATCATCACCCTAACCTAAGCAGCCTACTTATACGTTGTCCTGACTAACTGACTGGACGGGGGCCTGCATCCCGGGAGTTTGTTTTTTGATGTGCATGCAGCTTAAACGTGTCTGCACCTGAGGCGCCGCCATCGAGGCGCCCCTTGGATAGATTGGGTAGGTATGCAATAAGATGGGTAGATATAGGTTACGTCACGCCAGATCAATGCTACCCCAAGTGCTGAACGAAGGGGTGGTCTTTGTATTCGTTAGATCTCACTGTCCTCTACGGAGTACATTACTGCAGTTATGAGTTATGATCTTTGAGGTTTTGTTGTTTACAATTGACAACATTGAATGCATATCTTTGATAACGTACAAAACCAACTGGGATCGGGTGATTTCTCCTTTTACCCCCCACGCATCACGCGAGTCTACTCTGTGACCTCCTTACGAGGAGCCGCTCTCAGTCTTTTCAATATCTGAATCTTCGGCACCATCCGGGGGCCAATCCACCACCCACCCGTAAGCTTTCTGACTGTTTCCCGAACACGCTTCACCAGCGCACCGCGTCCCAAGACGATCCCATTCCGGGATTCCAAGTCGCCCCCTGTCGCTTCAGCGCCCGGTTTCAGCAACTCAACGCCGGCGAAGCCTTCGACCACACCCACTGTCTCCCAACTCCCCGTGACTCTGCTTGGGTCCTCCACCAGAACGTAGTCGAATTTGCCCCAAAAGCCCGGGGCTTTCAGCATCGCCGGCTTCTCGGACTTGTCGAAAACGAAGGAGACAGTGTCCGATGCCGGGTTCAGAGTCTTCTTCGGGTAAGCAAGCTGCCCGAAAAGTGTGACGCCCGTCATGCAAGATAGCACATCCGTGTGCACCGTGACAGTTTTGACATCAGGAGAAGGGCTGGTCATATCAATGACGGAACGGAGCTGGGACAGTGCTTCGCCGCCGGGGTAGTTCAGGGACGAGAGCATTAGCATGCCAGCACTGCCAACGAAGGACATAGTTACGGAGCCGACCAGAACCAGCGATGCAACTGTGTAGATCGTCGACTTTGCTCGTCTGGTGAAAATGTAATTCGCTCCTAGTGCTGCTGCCGCTGTCAAGGGAGGCGCAACATAGAATATGAATCTTGCTTCCTTGTGAGGCTGTATCGAGTAGATGGCGATGAACAAGACGCTGGGGAGAGTGAGCGACTGAGCCGGCAGCCGCGTTGATTGATTGAACAGAGCGTAGGGGATTAGAAAAGCCCAGGTTAAGGGGTTGATCATGATCTTGGGCAAAGCATTGGTGAAATACCAGTGCCACGGCGAGACACCCCATTCAGACGAAGAACCCAGGACTGCGTTGTAATAGAAACCCCATAGCTCAGGCCAGATGGGTTTCTGCCAAAAGTAAGAATCCACGGGAACCGACGCAAACAGAGAGAAAGCAAAAGAGCCGAGGAATGCGGGTATGACTCGTCGGATTGTCGTACATCCCATTAAGAGGAAATACAGCGTTGTGGTCGTGAGCAGAATGGCCAGTTCGGACCGGAAGACGGCCGTGGCGTAAGTGAAAAACCCAATAGCCACACGGCAGCGTCCGGCCGAAACGGCTCTGGGATCACCCACCAGTTGTGAGAATGCGAGCGTGGCTACAGCTTGGTCAGTGCTCTACTCGTTATCTGGGAATGGAAGGGGAACCCGCAGACTCACTCAGCGCAAACGCAAACATATTCGGGAGGGTTCTGGAGGCGTAGAACAAGACGTGGAACTGGCTGGCCTGGAGCAGCGTGTACCACCGAGCAGTTGGCTTGCCAAAGGCCTTCTCGACTTTTAATCGGAAGACCAGGAGAGCAGCAGCATTGGAAAGCCCTAGAACGGCCCTCACGATGAGTTGTGCATGTCGGAAGCCTGCCAGGTAAATGAAGGGCTGTGAGAGGCCGGCAGAAGAACAGGGCCGATGAAAGTCCTGGGAACGGCGCCTGGGAAGTCGAAATGGTCATAACGAGCCGAGAGACGGTCATAAACGTCGCTTGTTGGTGTCCCATACACCAATACATCGTGAGTAGCCTGGATATTGAATGACTCCTCGACCTTGGTGTAGGGAGCGATGATGAGGTGCAAGCTGACCAGTGCCGGAATGGTCAAAGACAACAGGGCGTCCAGTACCGTCTCCCCGGTTTTGCCCATCTTGAGTCCCGGAAGAAAGCGTGTTGAATTCTGGGTATCCAGCTGCAAGGAAGACGAGTCTGCATTCTATAGAAGTATGGAATAGGAGGAAAGCGCCAATCGGATTTAAGGATAAGGTATGCAGTTGCTGATGTGGCAGCAACTACTCCGTAGCGTCAGTCTACCTAGCTGGAGCACTGTTTCCAGTATTGCCGTAGTAGAGGTGTACGTGAGGTTCTTCACAGCCTAGTTAATTGATGTAGATAAAGTAGAAAATCCGTATAGCTCTCATGTCATTGCTTCAACCGATAGTGAAGCAGCATTTACCAACCACCAACGACTTGAGACAGACAGAGATGCCGGATGCTGGAATCTGGAGGAGCCAATCAGCAAGCTTGCTGCACCCCAAAGCCGCGCCCCACTGCTTCTCCCCCTGGCACCTACTGTACCTGCCCGGGGCACTTTTGGGGCTGAATTGGATGGGACCTAAAGTTCAAGGTGTCTGCAAACTGGCACTACGTATCTCCGTCCAGCGTCCTTCAAATCGTAATCCAATGCGCCAGCACCATTGACATCCGACGACAACCTCCAGCGCGACCAACCACCAGCTTTCCTAGACGGCTTCGAACAACCCTCGCATTTAAGAAGAACAACATCCCTCCCTCTTCTTACCCCACAGAGCTAAGAAGAGTGTCCCTTCCCCCAAACTCTTTCAGGATGCTTCTCCTAGGCAACTTCCTCTACGGTATGGTTTCCATATCCCATCTCTGGCGAGAGCTCCCGTCCGCATCGGCGCCTTCATTCACCTCGCTAACGCGCTGGGTGCGGCACACCATGAACAGTCATCGTCCTCTGCCTCAACGCCATAGCGGTCCTGTCCGAAGACCGCTTCCTCGCGCGCATCAACCTGTCGACCTCGACCTACGACCCCGCGTTCGGCGCCGGTGACTCGCAGAGTGCCAAGGCCAAGGTGATCAACGGCATCGCGAGCGTGCGGCTGGTCACACGGAGTAGGCCATCTCTTCCTCTCGACTTCTAGCCCGGACACAGATGCTAACCACTGTTCGATTCCAGTTCCGCTAATAGCGGTCAATACGCTGATTATTCTCTACGAGCTAATCCTGGGTTGAAGCAGTCGCGCTGCGAAGAGGAACGAAGCAATGAAGTCTTAAACGAAGGTTAGGTCAAGGTAAAAAAACGGTCGAAGTAGGTGGTGCGTTGGTGTTGAGCTCGGCGTTCCGGTTTATTCGGGGGAAGATATGGCCGCAGAAAAGTCTAGGAGCGCCATCAACGGTTTATGTGTCTTCACTACAGCAAGCTTCTACATGGGCGACCTGGATGTTTAATACCGTATTGTCGGGACAAGTGATTTATTCCTGAAGATATGAGCCACCAGGCTAATTGTATATCTCGAGCAGGGGGAAATGACAAATAGAGACGGGTGACTAAAAGTCTGGGCTGGTTTTCATAACAGGCCATCGCTCAGTCGAGGCATCCGAGTCTAGTAAGCTATAGGCTGTTACGCTTGCTGTGTGCTACTCAATAATCCAAATCGCTTGGCCGAAATGGTGCTACATCGACCATCATAGAAAAACACGCTTCCGCTTTTTGAATATATATATATATGACAACGGCTTGTGCACGCTGCCCCTCCCAATGCAGAATGTCTGGAACGTCTATGCCAAACTCCGGTATGTTTATGCTGTTGCTTCAAGACAAGACATTATGGCTTTTCTTCCGGCCAAGACTGAAGCTAAATCGCTCCTTGATCGTGGGCGTATGCGGTGGCTTCTCGGCATTCACTGCTTCGCCATTTTGTGCCGGTTCTGCTGGACCTTCACTGTTCTCACGTTTCGACTTGTCTTTGGAGAGGAAATTGAGACTCTTTCTGGACATGGACTTGCTTCCCTGCCTTGTTCGGTTCAGAAGCCCCATGCTTCCGGAGGCGGAGGGAATGTTTGGTCCTGATGCCTCTTTGGCCTTGGGGGGTTCCTCTTCGGCAGTCTTTTTACTCTCCTCGAGTGCCTTCTTGAGATTTTCAGCCTCGGTTTTCCGAGCTTCCCGCAACTGGGTTTCCCGTTCTTTTCGTTGCTTCTCCTTGGCTTTCTGCTCATCCTTCTCGGCGGCTTTTCTGGCCTTTTCCGCCGCCTTTTCCGCCGCTTTGGCCTCCTTCCTTTCTTCTTTGGATTTGGGGTCCGCCTTGGCTGTCTGTGATCGAGCCAGGGCGCTAGAGCCTTCGGCCTGGTTAAGGAGGGTAGGCAACGCTGGAGGCGGAGACGAGATGACCATTCCGGGGCAGTGGATGCATGAGCCAATTTCGCCAATAGTTCACGGTCATCGGTAGGGATAGCATTTGGTTGCGAAACTTGTCGCGTAAGGCCGTTGGTCACCCCGCCCTGTCCATTCTCTTCCGTGGCCACGTTAGCCTTCTCGCTTGCTATGCGGACTTCCTCGAGGCCTTCGGCTTCTTGTTGTGCGCGGACCTTTTCGAAAGTGGTCTCTTGGTATAACAAAACATATGCGCACGCCATCCCAGGCTTATCGCCGAAGAAATTGCGGACGTAATGCTTGTCCACAGGCTCGACCATCTCGTCGTCAAACAATAGCCAGCCCCGATCCTCAGTCTTGATGACGGAGACGTAATGGCCATGGTATGCATTTCCGCCGATATGCACGATAACGGCATACAATTCGTAAAGCCGATCCGGATCCTCAGCATCTTCTGTTGTGTTAAACATTCGGAGCTCGTAAGGGTAGACGACCCGGTGGAACAGCTTTTGAAGTCGGCTATAGTCCTCGGTGTACTTGAACCGTTTCAGGTGCAAGGCCAATACCTTTGGTAACCGCTTTATCTTCATACGTTTTTCAGCCTCTTGCAACCCCCCGCAGTGGTCGCAATGGAACTTATTGCGTTCGCAAAGCATTTCTTCGGCGGAGAACTTCTGTAAGCACGACGTCACCGACGAATGTTCCTCCAAGTCGATGGATAAGTCCAAGAATGTCTCGTCTCGCTGCGACGTAGTCTCGCATGTCAGGCACTTGGTCTCCGACGTTAATACGCCTTCGAAGATGTCATGTACCCAGCCAGTACCAGGCGAGTTCACCCCATTCGATGTTGGCATGACCGCATGACTTAGCGCAGACTCGAGCGACTGCAAAAGCCCATCATTGGCGCGTTTCGTCTCTTGCTCCATTAACCGCATCGCGTTCCTCTCGACATTGGAGATGACATCGTTCAGAACAAGGCCATAAAACTCGTGAGCGTCCTGGTGCATGGAGTTGCGGAACATCTCGTTATCGCGCTTAAATATCTCGAGAAACCGTTGGGGGCTCAAGACACCCGTTCGAGTATTCGCTTCTACGAGAGTCATGAATATGTCTCGTAAGCCGGTGAAGGTGCACTCATCCATGCCGTATGCACCCGGGTTCTCCTGCGCCAGCTCCAGTATTGGGCCCTTGAGCATTGCCTGCTTTTTCTTGTATTCCGGGGTGTCCGGTTTATCCTCCGGCCTGATCCCTTGTTGGGTAGCCGGTATTACTTGACCGGAGTTGATCTGTTTCCGCCGCGCCAGGGCTTCCGCTGTAGTCAGAGTCTTCTTTCCGTTTGCCTGGTTTGTTGTTCCATTCTCGGCCAGAGGAGCCCGCACAACGACATTGACTTTTGGCTTAAAGCCTTCGGGAGTTTCGGACGGTGACAGAGGTGGGTAGTTGAGCACGTTTTCTCGAAAGACGGTCGTATAGTAGAGGGCCTGGACCATAGAATTGCAGTAGCTATCACTCGGTCAGCACCCAACATCTTGCTGCCACTACTCATAAAGCTGGGAGGCTTACCATGTATTCCCAAACTGCGAAAGAGGACGTTAGCATTAGGCGACTAGGTGCGCCGACATTTGAGGGACATACATTTTCTAGACCATAGAACTTGTCAGATCCATCTTCGCGTACGGGACCAGCATTCTGCAGCATCTTCTCTAACGGCGTCAATTCGGGCGGCGGCTCTTCTTTCTTCTTTTGCGCCTCCTTGGCGGCAGCTTTGGCGTCGCCCTGGAACAAAGACATGTTAGGCCTGCCTGAGAGGGATGGATCGAGACTGCCCATCTGGTCCGAAGATTGGTTGCCAAGGTGTCTTGTGGAAACTTACGGCGGCGCCGGTCTTAAACCTGCTGAGGAGGCTCGTCATGTTGTCGGCAGAGGCTCGATTGAAGGCGTCTTGTCGGGGGGTGAGCGAAGGGAGAATGGCAGCGCTCGACCCCGGCGGCCAAGTAGGCGTTGCGCAAGTGTCAGCAGGTCAAGACACGGCTGCACCGTCGCAAAGCGTCATTCGAAGGTCACGTCGAGTACGCAGTATGTATGCAGTATGACAGTGGTGCAGGGTATATACGGTAAGTAGTATACTGGGTCAAAAGAAGTACAATTGGGAGCAGATAATGCGATTCAATACCAAAACATAAGAATAAGGAGCGACTTGGTATTGCCGGGTGTTGGATTGGGTCAAGAGTTGTCCAGTCGCCTTCTTGAATGCGAAGGTTGAGTTACATAAGGTAAGGTAGAATAGAATCGTGGCCAAGTGCCTCAGTCAGCAGGCATTAGGTAGGTCCAGGGCGACTACTACAGAAGGAAGGCAACGCACGTTGAACGTTGGAACTTGGAACGGTTGAAACTGCCCAGGTGGAAGCGCGGGCTGATTGATTGGCCCGAGCGGGGGCGTTGGGGAAATAGCAACAGCTGGGGTTGCGATTTCACTAGCAGCACGAGCAGCAGCAGGCCTGGCCGAGTAAGTCTGTACGTGCTTTGGAACAGTTCTTGTCGCGACGGGAAGATTCGTGTGTCCTCAATTTACCGCGGCTATAGCTGGTATAAGTGTACCTACATGTATGTATTGACATACTACGTCGTTCTTCCGTCCCTTCGTAATAATTAGGTAATGTGTTCCGTTGGGTGAGAGCCGAGAGGCATGCTCAGAAGGTAGGTATGCTATCCCCCTCCACTTACCACTCACGATCTATGGACACCTACTCCATTAGCCTACACACATCCCGTCACGCCGACTTCTCTTCTTCTTCTTGTTGTTCTGCCTCCTCCCCCCTTTCTTCCCTACATGGAGTGTCTCACAGACAGTCCAGTAGTGGGTGGGCAAGCAGTCGAGCATGGTTGAACAGGTGGGTAAGATAGTTTGCTCCGATTCGGTCAAGTGCAGGTGAAAAAGATGCAATGCAGATTATCTGTTAGTATTAATAAACAGCCGAACTAGGCAAACAATATGTCGAAGGATCTGCCCCTTTGTCTTCTTCCCCTTCCACATCTTGTTCGCAGCAAGAAACTGGGCCTGTGAGACGGAAAAGAGCGGCAGGCAGAGCGTTGGTTCAATCATGGATGGTTGGTTGATGCTGACCGCGATCTCGTGGGTCTGGGTCGAAGAGCATGGCAGAGGACCCGAAAACTTGGGGCGCGCTAGACAAGCGACCCATTTGGAGCTTGCCCGCGATCTAATTCGTCCCAAGCCAGTTACCCTTGAGCAGAAAAAGAAGCACAAAAGCACACACACTATGAGGGGCCTGGGGGGCCTGGGGGAGGGGGAAAAAGGGGGTGCAAAAAGATGGGGTGACATCCATTGGAGAGATGGCCTCATCAGGTTGACACTGAGCTCCAATGTGCCAATCGTCGACGACTACAGACGCCGCTTCACCTGAATACACAGTCGACAGGTGTAGAAGCCATGGATATTTTAGATGTTCCGGCATGGCAGTGGAACAGACTCTCATTCATTCGGTCCTGCGCCTCTGCTTCCTTCTCTGCTGTATGTACCTGATGTACTAAGAGGAGTAAAGGTTCCGCCTCACGCGATAGGCAGAGTCAATTGAAATACGGATACATTCATCCCCCTTAGCTGAGAAGGACATTAAAATAGATAGATAATAGTTCGTCGCGATTCCCGCCTGTCTTGCACAGACGGTGGAGTGGGGAATGCAACCCCAAGTATGAACCTCCTCTAGGCTGAATGGAGAAGGTGTACACGCATTGCATAGCCTTCTAGAAGCAAGCAACGTGGTGCCGGGGGACAAAACATACTTCTACCACCTCTTCTCGGACTCAAACCTTCTGGCGCATCCGACGACCGACAGCAAACACCAGATGGTGAGCCGAGCCGAACCGGTCTGGATATATAGTAGTAGACCAAGGCCGACAATCAATTCCTGCAACTCCACTCGCTTGGAGTAATTTCGACCGGCCTTCATTCAGGCTAACCAAACCACCGGGACTGCTCGGATTGGATTGTCAAGCGGAGGACTTTGGAACCCGTCTTCTACAAGTTCTTGGGTATTTCGTCATCCCATCTTACACCTCTTCCATACGGGTGACGCGAGAGAGGACACCACGGTGTGTTCTCTGCGCCACATCCTGTCAATGTTCGCGGGAGCCCTCTTGTCTAGGCCGTACCAGAAGATATATCAGAAGCGCCACGATGCCGCATCCGCCGCTTGAGTGCGTACAGCTAAGTACTTAGTGGCTTGCTCATGCGATATACGCCAATAACGCAAAAGCCAATTGGGTTGTTTGTGTTGTTGGTTGATCTAGCCATGTGGCACAGCCTCACGTCATCTCTAGTCGTTTAGCTAGCCTGGCAGACACAACCCATTACGTATGAACAATATAAAGAAAGCATTGCGGGCAATGAACCAGCAATATCTACGGTACCACCACTGCTCTATCCCACCACTTATGCTAGAATGGCCGAGAGTCTCGCCTTGCGACCCAATCAGGTCGGAGTGCCGCCCATCAATAGTGCGTCACTATCGCCCTCTTTAGCATGGCCCAACCGCATCCCGGGAGTGACTAGCACTACCCATTCTGACGGGTATCTTTGTAGATCGACCCAAGCTATACATTCAACTTTCATAGCGCGAGCCGAGATCGTAATCCAACTCAACGGAGCAGTGAAGATAGACATGAAATACTTTATCGCCCTGGCACAAGAAGAGAATATACTAAGTAAGTTTCACGATGCTTCTACGTTGAGAACGGCGTTTTTCTTTACTCCGCCCCAACTCCCAAAGCCTAGTCAATCAAAGTCCCAGAACGCGAGAATGCTCTGGTTTGGAAGAAACCTTGAGCAACTCTGAAACTCACCATGGCACTGGATATCTTTGGCCGTTCGAAACTTCTGTTTTGGGTTTATGGGATCAAGGGGCAACTGGGTATCGAACCGCCGACCATGGCCAACACTTACCATGGGTCTGAGGGAGGCAAGATTGGGTTTAGGAGAACCACCAAAATATCGTGCGACTCGACTGCACATAGGGCTTGGAAAGTGTTTCAAGAACCGGAAAAAGAGAGATGGGGCCCAGCACCCCGAGGTAACGTATAAGCTGCCGCTTCGATGTCCCAGGATGGAGTATCAACTAGGTCTTGATGAGGGTGATGATTTACATGAAGCAGCACTTCTCTCGGAGCACTGGCTGCTATTGAATGAGGTGGCACGTGTGGCTTTCGGTTAGATCTAGGCTTTGAATAGGTGTTTGAATAGTGGCAGCAAAGAATCTGGGGCTGATGATGGAATGTTGATAACGATAGATATTGCGAAAAGGGGTGTGATAGGAGGTGGAATAGTAAGATGGTTGAGCCGCACAAGCATTTGTCTACTACCCGCACGCATATTTCTGTGAGTATCGCACTAGATCGATGGTAGAAGTTGACCTGGTTCTTACAAACTGAATCTAGCACTGCCAGTCAGTAGTTGTGGCCAATTCCGTCGACCTGTGGCATAGCCTATACCGTGGTATAATTGGACCGGGAAGACAAAAAGTCAAGATTGATCGTTATCCGGTGCGGCGTCGGATTCGGTTTCTGGCCGCGTCCAACCAATTTTCCTAAGGAACTCAGCGGAGATAGCCTTGGGGTTCTATAGTTCAATAATTCTCGCTGAAAACATTAGGGGGAGGTGAGTCTTTCTTTCGTGACAGTATCTCTTTCATTTCACTGCATATTACGAGCAACGTCCGAGACAATGTCGCTCGGCTCGCCATCACATCCCAGCTTTCCAGGCCTCCCGGAAGAGCTGAAACAAAGTGTCTTTGGTTATATCATCCCTAACCAAACAACAGTGGAACGACATCCAGGGATTTTGGAAAATGGAGCATTCTTTGACAGCGGCTCATTGCTTGGTTTCTGCAGGGCTTCGAAATACTTTCATCAAATAGGAATGCGGACGCTATACCGATCCATCTGTATCCGGAATAACAGCAACCTGGTCAGCTTCGATCGTGCACTAGAGCGGAACCCAGGACTCGCAGCCCATGTCCAGCACCTATACTACATGAATAGGCCTTCCAATACATATGGCTTTCACTTTTCAGGTCACGGCCGGCATAGTAGCCTGGGTAGGCTCATGCGGGTTTTACAGCAACTCAAGCAGATTCGGCTCGTCGCACTGTCCATGCCACATGATGAGCATCGCGAGCTCAGTCATCAGATGGATTGCCTAAAGACTGAGAAGCAATGGCCATCACTAAAAGCTGTTATTTTCCAGTCGTATGGGGATTCGAAAGAGACAGACTCCCCTCCACAGATTTTTTGCATCAAGCTTCCAAACTCGGTACGAGAGTTAACGTTCTGCTTCAAAGGACCCCAAAACATTTGTCTTCCACCGGGGCTTCCATACCCATACCCATTGCCAAGAAGCCTAAGACGTCTCAAGCTGGAGAGAATCTCGATGAGCATCATTGTCATCAGGGGAATGTTAAAGCACTGCCCAGACTTGGAGCAGCTGCAGTGGGATCTGAACACAGAATCGTGGTTCGACATCTTCGTGGGCAATGAGCAGAACTCATTGTTCCCGAGTCTTGGAGGGAGCAAATTGAAAGCGCTTCAGTTGGTGAATCGGGACTACCACTATCAGCTCCCGGAAAGATTCTTGGATCAAGTCCTCGCCATGCCTCTCAGATGCTTCTGGCCACTGACCAAGCTGGAGAAGTTACGGATCGATCTGGAGGGTTTGACTAGAGTGACTGCCGCTGTGTTGTGCTTGCCCAAGAGCCTGAAAGAGCTTGAAGTGGTCGTCCCCTGCGATGTGGACTATCACCGCCACTGGTACCAGCCGAACAAGGATGAGTACGAAATTCGAAAAGGCAATAATTTCTTCGATTGGGGCGAGCCGAGGGACACTTGGCTCTCCCTGTGCTTCGTCAAGCTGGATCGAATGGCCTCCTCTGGTCGCCTACCCGAGTTGCGCAGCCTAGTCGTGAATCACTAGTTTAACTTGGAAAACAGGGGAGTTAGTCGCAGCCACCAAGGACAATCCTCGGTGGCAGGATTACTATGAGCACTATGCTGCCATGCTGAGAAAGCATGGCATCTCGCTCAGTTGGAAGTGGTCCTCTGATGAAGACGCGCCTCACTCATAACATTCGTAAGTGGGCGAGCTCAATGTCAATGAAAGAAAAGCTGGATAGATGTACCATTAATAAGTACGCATTATTGGGTGTCAGAGAAAAAAAGGCAAAGCAGAACATGGGAGAGGATGGATCCCATTACCCGTGCTGAATCATTGACTGAAATTGTATATGTAGGTAGTTTACATACACTTGTCAACGGCCAGTACCTGAGGTCAAGATAATGTTTCATTGACCCCATCCGATGTTCACTGATGAAAGGCCTGTCAATCATCAATCATTCGCCTCAAGCCCCGGAGGTAGGTACGGCAACACCCGGGGGGCACGGATGATCCACTGTGCTGGACCTAACCTGACTTGTAGTAGCCCCTCCGAAACAACAGGCACAGGCCAGAGCTCCCCCCCCCCCCTTCCCTTGAACCCCACCACGATTAATGCTGGCATCCATCACCAGTAAACCAAACGCACGCAACATTGAAATCTCCTCTCCCAACCCAAACAATCGCTGCCAGACTCCCGGACGCGGCAGACTCCCTTCTTCCTGTAGACATCATGGCGTCCGCCGATCCCTTTGACTCGGCTCTGTAAGCACCACTACCACCACCTCCGCCCTTTCAATTTACCCACACAGCTAAGCTAACCCCTCCTCCCCCTTTTGTCACCACCACGCAGCGACCTCCTCCGCCGCCTCAACCCGAAGCACACGACGAAGCACCTGCAGAGCCTGATCTCGCTCGCGCCCGACCTGACCGAGGACCTGCTCTCGTCGGTCGACCAGCCGCTGAGCGTCCGCCGCTGCAAGCAGACGGGGCGCGACTACCTGCTGTGCGACTACAACCGTGACGGCGACAGCTACCGCTCCCCCTGGTCTAACGAGTTCGACCCCCCGCTGGGCTCCGGCGGCGGCGCCGGCTCCGAGGGCGGCGGCGGCGCCACCCCGAGCGAGAAGGTCCGCCGCATGGAGGTCAAGGCCAACGAGGCCTTCGACGTCTACCGCGAGCTCTACTACGAGGGCGGCGTCAGCTCCGTCTACTTCTGGAACCTCGATGATGGGTTCGCCGGCGTTGTCTTGTTGAAGAAGGGTGAGTGAGGCATGCTGTTTCTATTTCAGTTATCTGCCCGTGCTGGCTTTTGTTTTCGATCCCCAGCTTGGGGGGTAGGCAGCGCCGATATCGTTACGAATACGAGTGGATCTATAACCTCGACTGGAAAGGGGCAGTACCATGTCGTTTGGAATATAGCCGGGGTATATACAGTGTACCAGGGGCCGAGTGCACTGCATCCGGGGGCGCAGCATGCGTTACTATCTGTGCTACTTGCGATCTGAGACCTCGGATCTGTGATCGGAACATGCTTCGATCGATCAGGAACCTGAGTCAAGGGTCTTACCTGCCCCCAAGCTCTGGGGAGCTCACGACATGATTGTTAAAGGCAAATGTACTTATTTCTACTGGGGCTAACATATGATTATCAGAGGCCAAACCAGGTAGCGCCAGCGAAGGCTCCTGGGATTCGATCCACGTTTTCGAAGCCATCGACCGCGCCCGCATGACCCAATACAACCTGACGTCGACCGTCATCCTGTCGCTCTCGACGAGAAGCTCCGGCCTCGGCGACATGGACCTGAGCGGCAACATGACGCGGCAGATCGAGCAGGAGCTGCCGGCCGAGAGCGACGAGCAGCAAATAGCCAACATCGGCAAGCTCGTCGAGGACATGGAGCTCAAGATGCGCAACCTGCTGCAGGAGGTCTACTTCGGCAAGGCCAAGGACGTGGTGGGCGACCTGCGGAGCGTGGGCAGCCTGAGCGAGGCGGGCAGGGACCGTGAGGCGCAGCGCGAGCTCATTGGCAGCATGCGGCGATGATCTGGGAGCGGGCGACCTGGGGATTCAGGAATCTTGCTTTAATCTGGTTTCGAGGGATATATAAATCTCCTGCTGTATGGCTCATGTACCTGCGCCAGCAGTTTGTTGTGGGCGGCGAAAGAAGACGACGTACCCGCTGCTGTTTAGTAGAAGCATTTCAGTTACGGAGTTTAGTATTTCGAGGGTCAAGCTCTTCCACACACGCCCATGACGAAGCAATGGGGTGTAATGGGCATGGCCAATTACGATGATGAGACAAAAGAAACACAAGTCATCTTAAGATGCTGTTACACCGCATACGCTTCCTCCTTCTCCTTGGGGGGCATGTTGACATGACAAGATAGATTGAATTCATGTCCTACTACAGAACCATTATGAGCGGTCAGTTCGTCGTGTCTTAGAAGTCCGACAGAGCCGTCATTAGCTGGACCTGGACGAGGCTTTTGTGGTGAATCTGTGGCTCTTGTGCAGCTGAACTCGACCGACATCTGCCCCTTACATAGGAGCCTCGAAGCCACTCAGCGGTGCCGACTTCTGTATCGGTCGGCCGCCCTTACAGATAGGGACCGTCCATGGTACGTGTAGTGCCCATGTTAGCTGGCTGATCAGTCCATCAATGGTCCCTGCACCGATAATCCAGTGCCTCACAACAAAGCACAGCCAATTTGGTGGATCCGTTAGATGAATCGGTGACTGCCGTTCCTCCGTTAGAGCGGCCGGAATCGTCGATCCGTCCGGCACGAGCCCAGGCAGTATGTATGTTACGTAGCAACGGCCCCCAAGGGTGAAGAAGTTCTGATCAGTGAAACACCTCGATGTCCATATCTCACATCAATAGACCAAGTATGAGGAAGATGTTTCACTAACCATGATAATCTTGAGAAGGGGTGGTGAAAACCAGCAAAACATATAGCTACTAGAACATATGGATTACGATCAATGCAGGCTAGACGGCAAGCCTCAATCAATACAACACAAACGAAAGATGAAAGATAAAAATCCCCTTCTTCCGCGTAAGACTAGGAAGGGCGACTACCCACACACACCTCTTTGACCCGAAGAGAGAAGCCTCGTTAAACCAGGTAGCTAGCCGATGCCATTCTTCGTTACTTTTTCCCATCCTTCGAACGCGAGAGTGAGCGACTATCATTCCACAAGACTGGGATGTCGTTCGAGAAAGAGAAGCGAAACCTGTATATGGACTCCAAGGTCTCAGCGCCACCCCGAATTTGTCCGTTGCTGTGTGACCTGCTTTCTCTGGCACACTATCTCGTTAGGGTAAAAGGGGGTGAAGGGAGATACCCTCCTTATCTCTACTCGTTTTGCCAGTTCATATTACGACACGCGGGCTGCGTGATGCCGCATATGCATACGATACATCACCCGTGAAAGAAGACTAAGATCATTGTCATGCCTCCTTGCGAGACGAAGATTGGGGGCTGAGATCGTTACTTGAGGCCACCAGGAAGGGGTGTCTCTCTCTCAGCCTTCACGGTCAAGGTGCATTCACTTAGGTAGACTCCCTTTTTGGTGAGTGGGCACATATATCTGGATTCGGCATCATTCGCGTTCGGGTCTATGACTCAGTGGCTTCCGTGAAATAAGAGACAGGCTTCATACAGTTTTTGCATTACCCAGTTCCTTGGCCTAGACTTGCTAAACTCGCCACTTGGGTTCAGTGTACCATTCATTCGCCTTGGGTTAATATAATCAATCAGTCAGTGAGAGAGATAGACCGTCGAGAACAGAGCGGGTGGAGAGAAGGGCCAGATAGGTCTGGGACTATCCGAACTCAGAGTCAAGGTTGCTACAATCAAATTATGTTCTTCACCCCTTAATGATGCACAAGGATCGCCTGCGTACGGTTACCACAGCTACGTAGTATTAAGCTGGCCGGCTTGAAGGCGACAGAGAGGGCTAGGGGGGCGTCTATTGTATTTGTCAAACGCCCGTCGTCAAGGACTCTTCGCCGCCGCCCTATTTACTGCACTCAGAGATCGGAGACGTTTCGGTGTAGCGATTCGCAAATAACAAGGCCATGCAGTGGTAGACGGATAATGGGACACCGGCGTTCTCAGGAGATGAGCACGGCGAACGAGAACCTGCCAGCGCCATACCGAGACGCAGCTCGCAAGGTACCCTTTCATACGTACTTCATCCATCCTCCGCCTAGGGGAACACCTACTCAAGCAGATGTTGGAAGTTCTTGGCACATGCCGTCCATGTCCTATAGCCAGGTACTACCTACCTAATTTTACGACTGGCCCGCTTGGGCAGGTCAACCCAGCCTTGGCCTGCATACGCATACTTGTTGTCACTGCAAGGGAATGGAGACCGAACTGCACCACCAGCTGTATCTGTATGTTCTGATGATTCTTTCCGAAGGATCTGATCGACTGGTCCGGGATTGACCTGCCCCGGGGCGCATGGCCGCGAATGAATGTTGAAATCCGTCTGTAGGTTACATTACGTTATGACAAATCTTGAACCTCGACCAGCCAACAATTGGGTACCCACGAATGGTTGATCGACGACGCGTTCATTGTCGACCTCCAAAGCTTCCATCGTACGATCAAATAGAGCCAACAAAGAAGGATCGTTGGGATGCACTGAATAAGCTCTCAGAAGGTCTGGCACGTCTTTCAGGGTTGGTTGGGGGTTGTGACTGGCAAGCAAGAAAAAGATAAGCGATTGCTGTGTCGTGTCTCGATGTCGTAATTTCCTCCCGCATGGCCAGTGTCATGGGTGGAAAATGACATGCATATCGCTTAGTTTTGAATCTTCGACACACGTTCGCGGCTGAAAGGGGCATGCGTTGCTTGCCTGCCCTGGTAACGAAAGTTGAGAACGCAAACATTACCACGGATGTATAATTTCGATCATCACCCCTATGTTCGTACATGTCTGATGGTACCCATCGTGACCGGCAATCGTCCTCGCGCTGCAATCGGCCGCTTGTCGGTTTGGATCGTTCTGCGAGAGTAGGCTTCTGGATGAAGCCGTGTTGCCCTCGTACTGGATTTGTTGTTCAACTGTTGTGTTTCATCATAATCAGATTAGCCATGCTCTTCGTCATTCGCAACTGATTGTCTACAAGCATCGCATCCAGAATAGTTGGCACGCCTGCTGACCAAGGTGGAAAACCCCTGATTGATTTGAGCTCCGTATGCTACTCTGAATGTTCAAGCAAGCTACTACTGCATATTCAAAACAATGCATAGCTATAACCTGCAGAAAGTGACCCACGAGGCTGGATATTGTTCGTGTGATGGCACTCTTCAGGTGAGTCACGAAAGTGCTTCCATGTTACTTCCGGGCTGAAAAACAAAAGAAATAAGTATGACTGCATGCAAGTCTTCGGTAGACCCCATGTCGCGGGGAAGGTTGCCGGTGCAGAGGGCACAAGCTGGGAAATTGTCCTCGATGTAGTTGAGGGATTTCGTATTTTCAGCTGCAGCTTGACTCCCATAAAATACATCTCTCGAGATATTCTCGCGTCAATCGCCATATAAATGAGTCAATGCGGATAGTACTGTTCCCGGTCTCCTTGGACTTGCAGATTTCGGATTTACATGGGCGGCCATGCAGACCAAAGTTTGGTAGAAAGGGCCGTCCAGCTGCTTGACGAGATGCAGCAAATAATTTTTTGATAAGAAGGCCGAGACACACCGCGGCAAGGGTCAATGTCGAAAGAGCGGCGCGGAATGGTGTGCAATGCAAGGAATCCTTCTAGAAGGTCTTTTTTTGTTTCTGAAGCTACCAAGCCCCTAAAGAGATCCCGTGAAAGGAAGTCCCCTGAACGGGAGATGCGGCCTCCAGCGGGATCACCAGCTAAACGGGTGGTGCCCACTAGCCTAGGATGCAGTAAGGTGGTTTCGAAATAGGCCCACCAGCGGCGGCCCAGCATCAGCACCGGACGTCCCTTGCGTGCCTGCAATAGCCATCATTTGGGACGAGCCATCAGGTTGCAGCAAACTTGCATGCACGCTTGCAGTGCCAACCACCATCATGCAGCATTTACAATTGCACCTTCCCAACAGCTGCTGCCCCTGAATTCTGTGAGGTTGCAAGCTTCCGTTGACGTGTTGCTGCAGAGGAGAATTTCCCCGAAGATAGCTGGTATTGGACGCATCAGGCTTGCGCCGCAGCTAGTCAGACATTATTCTGGGGCGACATCTGCGACACTGCGCGACATTGCACGACAGACAGTTTGGTGGTGGTGTGTGCGGTGGTGGTGATGATGATGATGATGGCGAAGGCAGACGAAGGGGTTCCCAAGTCAAATTAGCAAGAGCGCGAGCACACATTCCGAGGGGCCATGCCATGCACGCTGCATGCATGCTACAGGTACACATGCTGAACAGATGGAGCCCGGCTCCTGTTTGCGTCCCGGCTGCAGATGTTTGTCAGTGAAGTGCCTCATCGCGGGAGAGAGAGTAATCAGATGGTAGCATCCTCCACCATGTCAGTGTGGTTGGTCATACAAGCTGGCGCACGAGGGGAGGATGGACGATGTATCGAATCAATGGCTGTCACTGTTGGTGCTGGGCGACAGAGCTTGATTGGCCTGTATGACCAATAGGACAACCCTTTTAAGGAGTGCGAATGTGGACGATGGATGCGGACCACCAGCTTCATAAAGTCGGTGAGAGGGATTGGATTGCCAGGCGGCCATAACTCAACTCAAACATGGTCATGGTCTTGGTCATGGTTGTGATGTGGTGTGGTGCGTGTTATTTGGATTTGTGTGCCACGTTTGCGGACTACCAACAAAGTATCTCGATACCAATCAATATCTTGAAGCAACGATGAATAAGTCGCTGGTGAAAATTGCCCAAGTAAGGGAACCCCTTTGGAACCTACCTATCAACGGCACACATGAGGGTCTTGCATAGGTATGTACTTACCTAAGCCTACCTGCAAACGTTGGTAAGCAAGAAAGCCATCACGACTTCAGTACTTGCGGTTGTTCATACCGGCGTAGATGTATTGGTTTCGAAGTTGACGGGCTGCTCGAAACATTGACGAGGTGTACCACCTAACATGGATTAGGCAATGCAGGTGTGCATAAGGTGGCCCAAGTCGACCCTGCGAGGCTGGCTGGAAAACATCGAAATGCAGTGGTGAAGGGAAGGGGAAATAAATATTGTGTTTTGATACAACCCCCAATGGGTGTGGAAGGCCAGTAGTTCGAATCGATCAATTGGCCATTTTGGTGTCTTTCTTTTTTTGTCCAAAAATGCCGATGAAAGATGCAGAAGGAAGGCATGTACTCGATCAAAGTCGAAGGGAAGGTTTCCTAATAGAGCAAGTGCACTTACCGATCGACGACAACATAATTACATGTAGATAGGGGTAGTCGTAGCTTCCGTAACTCCCTTGGTGTTCGTCTCTTCGCTTGCTCTCGTTATTGCCTTCCTCCTAGACCTACGGCAGCGTGGTTGGCGTTCTGCTTTCACTTAGAAGCCTGTCCTTGTTTCGATGTCTTCAGAATATACAAATGTTGTTAGGTTTGTATATTCGGCGTTAAGACAGTGGAGGCATGGTAGGACTACTGGGTAGGAAGCGAACAGTCGTTATCGGGTTTTAGACTTCGTTAATTACTTTTATTGATTATTGTGTCAATCGTCGACTGAAACGAAATGGGACATAGAATCCTAGTATGATATATGTAGGTATGTATATATAACCACTCAATCTGTATGCAGCAGCACTGCTGGCTGCTGTATTTCTCTCGAAGTTGAACCTGAGAGCACTTGAACCCTCCAGTGGTTGTACAGGGGTCTCATGTAAGAAGAAAAAAGGACCAGCCCGCTATCGACCCCACAAGTCTTTTCCCTTCCAGAATGCAAGCAGCGATTGACCTATCCTCCGTTTCATCTCTTCGTACCTAAGCATAACGTATTTTGAGGTGAGTAGTGAATAGCAAGAACGAAAACGAATGCATTGGTAAGTAGGTATACAACACATACATAGCTGGAAGAAGAGAACAGACTAGGTATAGAAGGAAAGGAATGTGCGTGATGTTCGTTGAGCTAGGTGAGCACTGGTTGTACCCATCCATAGCATCATACTGACTTACCGACCGATGAACGCTAGGCAGGTTCAACGCCGCCTCACTCAGCCCGCCCGTTCTCTTTTTGCCATGTATGTACCCAATAAGTTAGAGAGCTATTCCTTGTCTCGTTCCCTAACTTCAAAGTGGTCTCCTCCACCCACCCTGACATCCATCCATCCTCGCCTGCATTGATTGATTGAGGGAACAATAGAACACGGTAAGTAGGCGAGTGGTAGATTGGGTTCTACAAGTTCATATAATCGACTCGGCCATAACGAACCTTCAGTGCTCCGAACATTGAACACATTAGATTAGGTACAGCTAGAGAGTTACCGTGCCGTAACGTTGGCCTTTTTTCTATTTTTATGATTATTTTTCCTCGTCGCTTCATTCCCCCTCCCCTCCCCCCTCCGCCCCTGCGTCACATCGTACAAATTCCATACTGTCTTGGGGACCGGGGGGTGGTACTTGCCAATCTTGCTTGACACTGACACCCTCAAACCAAACCCTCAACCCTCCTCCTCCTCTTGCAGTCCCAGTCCTGCCAGTCCCTCTCTCCCAGGCTTCAGGGATTCCTTCATTAGCTCCGACCTGTCTTTTTATATAGGGCTGGGGCTCTCCCTCCCGCTTAGACTTGGAAACTGGCTGGACCCTCCCCAGCAAGTGAAATGAGCACATATTAGCTCCCTCCTCTCTGGCATCAAGCAGTCCACTCTTGACCCAATCGTATCTATCTCTGTCAATATTTTGCCCTGGTCTGCTTGTGTGCTTGGAAGCGATACAGAACCGTATCCCCTCTTTCCTTAGCCATAGAAATCGCCAGTCTTCTTGCTTCTTTTTCTTGTTAACCTAATAATAAGCATCCCCTCTCCTCGGACAGACAAGTCTCATACTGCCCATCAAGTGGAGCTTCGAATTTCACGGCCTCCTGCACACTTCCCCCCCTCCTCCGTCGCCAGCGGCCTCGACATTGCTCGACACACCCCGCGTCAACCCCCCCTTCAGAATCTCTGAACCTCAGACCCTCGAACCAGAACGTCGCAGACTCGTCTGATCACTTCCTTCCCAGGATGGCTGCCGAGAAGCCTTCGGTGCTCATAATTGGTGGGTTGGGCTACATCGGACGCTTCTTGGCCCTTCACATCCACAAGAACGACCTCGCATCCGAGGTCCGCCTGGTAGACAAGGTCCTTCCCCAGCTGGCCTGGCTAGCACCCGAGTTCGACCAGGCCTGTTCCAGTGACAAGTTCATACAGGCAGACGCAACCAGAGAACGTAAGTCTTCACGAAATGCTCCTCCTCGCCTCGTAAATCCCTGATGAGTTGTTGTCCGTATCTGCTAACCCTGCCCTCCCTTTTCGCAGAAGCCCTGTCGCGAATATTCGACCGGCCCGATGGCAAAGAATGGGACTATGTCTTCAACTGCGGAGGCGAGACGAGATACTCACAGGAGGACGAAGTATACCGGCTCCGATCCAAAGAGCTGTCTCTGGCTGTGGGCCGGGAAGCGGCAAAACGCAAGTGCAAGTGCTTCGTCGAGCTGAGCACGGGCATGGTGTACAAGCCTGACTCGTCGCCTAGCAAAGAAGGAGATAAGACGAAGCCCTGGAGCAAGATTGCGGTCTTCAAACTGGAGGCCGAAGAAGAGTTGGCCAAGATTGAAGGGTATGTTCAACCCGTGCGTCCGATGACTTCTGGCGGTGGTACTGACTTTACGGGCGACAAGATTGAACCTGGTAGTTGTACGCCTTGCTCATGTATACGGCCCCTACGCGTCGCAGTGGGTAGCCACGGCGCTCTGCATGGCCCGCGTTTACAAGCACCTCAACGAGGAGATGAAGTGGCTCTGGACAAAGGACCTGCGGACAAACACGGCACACATTGATGATGTGACACGTGCCTTGTGGGACGTGGCTAAGTGGTACGACGCCGGCAAGGCAAACTGGGATGAGAAAGAGATGGGGAAAACCCCGACGTTCAATGTGGTAGACAAGGGCACAACGACACAAGGCACCGTCGCCAACCTCATTGGAGAAATGTTCGAGATTCAGACCGGCTTCCAAGGCCAGTTCATCAGCACATTCGCCCGGATGAATATGGATAGTGTCGTCGATGACATAAACGACGAGCTGTTGGGCCCCTGGGCTGACCTGCTGGCTGATGCCGGCATTACGAGGCCTGGTCCGCTGACACCGTTCATGGAGAAGGAGCTTCTCAAAGACACGGATCTGAGCATGGATGGATCACGCCTGGAGAAGGTGGTTGGATTCGAATACCAAAAGCCGCAAATCAACAAGGAGCTGCTGGAAGAAGTTATCGAAAGCTACAAGAAGATGAAGTGGTGGCCATGAAACATGCGGCAGTGAGACAAGTGGACAGATACATAAATTCCATATCGACACAAGGGTACATGACATCGCCGGACCAATTTCGACTGTCACTGAAGGGATGCAATCGATTGGGAATGGTTTATTCACAAAAGTTGCAATGCAAGGACACGGGTTGCGACCACGAGGGCATGTCGCTTCGGCGTTCAAGTGAGACGTTTCCCCAAAACCTGAGGCTACGGCCATGTACGAATAGGATATCATCATTGAATTTTCCGTTTCGCCAGTAATGAGCAATATCCGAACATCGCATTCGCTTCCTGTTTTTCTAGTCTGGCGAGCCTCATCTCATGTCAAGTTGGGGGTCTATCAGGTTGTGTGTGTCGTAGCAACTAACATTTGCTGCGAGAGCCAACAGTGCCTGATTCCTCCTCACATCAAAAGGCCGGCAGTTGCCACTATCCCGCATGCTTTAGCGCTGGGAACTTACTTACCCTTCGGCCTAGCCCTTGCTACATACTCAAAAGTTACAGCTCAAAAGGGATTTCTCTGGATTGGGAAATAGGTCAGGTAGCGCTTCGCTTATGTTGCAATGCTGTCGTGGAGGACTTTTTGCCTACTATCCCGTTCGGACCTGTAGGCGCTTACAGGGGACCCCGCTCTCCTAGATCATTACTTAGCTTTGGCCGTTAGTTGTCCCCTAGTCCTCACCGCTGTTCGTCGATTAGGCCGGCGCTTCACATTTGTGTTCGCGGGGTTGCAATGGGTGTGCCCTGCTTCTTCCCATTCTCGGCCTCGTTAGCCGGCAGATCAGCGCCAGTCTAGGCGTTTAATAAAAAAACAATATGCAGTTAACGAACCTACCGCCAGAACTCCTACGGGAGATCATATCCCACATAGATGACGCGACAGGGCGGGAGTATGCGGATCATGGCCATCCCAACCTCTGCGCCCTTGCCTTGAGCGGTGCGCGAGGTCTCGCCGAGGCGGCCACGGACCTCCTCTACGGCGCCATCAAGATCGAGCGCAACGGCGCTGATGCCAAGGACGAGCAGCGTTTGGTGCTGCTGAACCGCTCCTGCCGTACCAATCCGCACCTGGTCCACCGCATCCGCTCCGCCGACATCCGCTGGTTCCACCACGACGATGCGACTCCGCACTACGACGAATTCCTTGCGCATCTCGCGCGTTCCAACTCGCTGGTCTCCCTCGAGGCCGAGCTGGGCCACCCGCCGCCGCTACTAGCCGGCGACGTCAACAGCAGCCCTTTACCGGCGCTGTTCCAGTGGCAGCCCGGCAGCTTCGCGGGGCTCCGCGAGCTGCATGTCCATCTGGTCAGGGTGGACCATGACGCCCGGGTCCCGGTAGCTTTTCTCGTCCGGCTGTGTGAACTGCCGAGTCTACGAGCTATCACTCTTTGTGCTCCAGCCGCCGTGGATCATGACGATGCTGATGGCGGTGATAAGCACAGTAGCTGTGAAGCCGACGGCGAGCGACTGCCCACGCTAGGGCTCACGGAGATGTACACCGGGTACGGCCGGCCGGTCTCCATCGACCTCTTGCGCCAAGTGCTGCCGCGTACCCCCGCGCTCAAGACGCTCAGCTTGAGCCTGCCCGGCGCGGCCGTCGAGGTCGACCGCAAGATGGCAGATTCCGTCAGCTGCGGCGGGTACGACCTCAAGGGCCCCGTGCTGTCCCCGTGCTCGGTCGGGCGGCTGCTGGCCCCAACTGCCGCATCGCTAGAACAGCTGGACCTCGGCGCGGACAACGTGTACCTCCCCGCGCAGCACGACGGCTCGCAGATCGACCTGTCGGCCTTTGCCCGCCTACGCCACCTCGAGATCACCGCGTGTCTGCTCCTGGGCGCCGGCCAGGGCCGCGTGGTGGCGGGCGGGGTCGTCGTCTGGCGGCGGCTCCCGCCGGCCCTGGAGAAGCTGACCGTCGCGTTCGACACGGACCTGGGCCTCTTCTGGGGCCTGGCCGAGATGCGCGAGCACGCGCGCGCCGGCACGTTCGCGTCCCGGCTGTGGGACCGGCGCCTGCGCGACGACGGCGACGGGCTCCGGTGGCTGGCCGAGCTGCTGCGCCGCCACGCCCACGGGGAGCGCGGGAACAGCCGCCAGCTGCGGCGCATCGTGGTGGAGGAGCGCGAGGTCATCGACCGCGACCGGAATTGGGCTCGCGCGGCGTGGCGGCGGCCGGGCGGCGACAGGATGCGCGACCTGGCGCGGGCGGCGGCCGTGGACCTGGAGATATCACTGCGGGTGCCCCGGAGCTTCCGGGCGGAAGATATCGATATAATCGAAGAGGCTGATTGCTATGATGAGCCCGGAACCGTGCCGTATGGCGACCAAGGGTCATCGAGTCCGTCAAGCGAGGGCATGGACTTGTGAGTAATAACAGATATGTCTATTACAGGGGCCGGACGGGCGGACGGACCGAACACATCCCCGAACAAGGAAAGAGGGGGAGTGTTTACTCCGTAGTTCGATCTGAGTTGAGCTTGAGGATGAAAACATCTGTCCGTACCCGGTCAATACCGCGCGTCGTTCGGTCTGGGGTGAAGAAAACACGGGGGTTCCATTTTCGCTACCACTGACTAGTGCTTGGGCGAACTATAATTTTCCCATTGCAACCCCAATCTACCCCCCACCACGGCGGTTCCCCTCATCACGATCACCATGACGCAAGATCTAGGAAGATTCCGCGGTCTTTGGGCAGCAAGATGCCAAAATCATGACGTACAATTGGGAGAGGGGGGGGGGGGGACACCGGGCACGCACAATGAATGAGAGCTCTGCTTTTCTCGGGAAGACGTGTATATCCCAAAGATGTATATATATGCCTGATAATAATCAATTACCTATGAACAGCTATTTTGCAAAAGTGCCAAGATAATCAGACGCTTCAAAATTGGATTTACAAACAACAAATAAAGAACTAAGAAATCATGCCCGAAATCGAGACCGTCTCTGGCTCCGAGCTCCTTATCATGGGCGGCGGCAGCTCGCCCTGCGGATGGAAGCCGCACGAGGATATCGAAGTTATACTCCTCGCGGTGAATGAAATCACACAAACCTTTTCACTCTCATGGGGGGTTTTCCGCGCCGGGCCAAACAATCCAATCTCTTCGTACTGACCTTGCCGTTCTCATAGCCCACAGGAGATACCACGGGTACAGGCGGCGACGATGATGTTACGGATTGGTGACCGATGATAATGATACGTTTCTAAAAGGGTCACGCTGATGAGGGGTTTTCGGGGATCAAATGGCTTCTGGGCCGACGCTTTATTCAAATTAAAATATTGGTCATGGCATATTGTGTTTCCCATTTTCATTTATCCATTAAGCCTCTCGGGGAAAGGCTCTGGGGCTTATTCCATGTTAGATGTGTAATACAAGAGATGACCTTCAAGTTGCCCGATTCAAGACTGGTTTCAGACATGCTCGCTACATCACTTATGAACAATATACTTCCTGGAGAAAGAAGGAATGAATAGGCGACTACTGGGCTATACACAAAACACTAGAAATGAACAACTCAGAGGGGGGAATCGCATAATACACGCGATGTAAGTCCGCCAGCTAACGGGCGATTCTTACCATCTCCTCATTTCCAATTCCATGGCCTTTATGACCAACTTCGTAAGCTAAACCAGCTTTATCGCGTCTATAAGCCATACCATACCAGTCCTGCAATTGTTGGAAATCACACGACTACTTCTTCTCTTCTGCTGCAGGGGCGCCGCCACCAGTGCTGGGGAAACCCATGAAAATCTTGAAGTAGTCCTGGGGATAAGAAGTCAGCAAAATCCGTACGGCATCCTTAAAACCCATAGCATGGTCTGCCACGGCATGCGAGACTTACATAGATCATCCACTGGAGACCGGTCAAGGTACCGATCATGACGATTCGCACTGGCAGGCCGTTCCACAGTCCCATGAAGCCGATGTCGCGGTAATTACGGGCCACGGCGGCGCCGAAGCCTTCACCGGATGCGCGATTCGCGTTGAGTTTGCTGACCAGGACGTCGGCCGGGTGGGACACGATGGCACAGAGAATTCCGGCGAGGTAGCCACTGGCGAACGAGACACCGGTCTGGGCGGCCCTGCCGTAATCGCTCTTCTGGCCAGGTAGACGGGCGTACATCATTTCGACAATGGTTTCGAAAGAGGCGAATTTCTAACAGGATTAATTAGCTTATCACGGCTTCAAGAAACATTAGGTTGCTGTTGCATGTTTTGCCAGAATGGACGGGGTAGGTAGGCTATACCATCATCGTATAGGGGATTTGTCGGCCCCAAAGGGGGTAGAGTCCCTTGTAGAGTCCACCGAAACCTTCCGCAGCCGTGATCTTGGAGAAACCATCAAGGGTTCCCGTGTACGGCGGAGGAATAGTTGTCTGCATGCGGACCTTGACGGCTTCAAAGGGGCAAAGCGCGATATCGGCGAGGAACTCGGCAGACGCGGATGCGGCCAGATACAGTCCGGTCTTGTACTTGTAGGCATTTTCCGGGCCGGCAAGGTCGGCATAGGTCTTCTTGAAGTACTCATACCTTCGGCGTCATGTTAAGCCACCCTTTCGGTATACTTAAGGTCTGCATGCAGCATTTACTTACCAGCCATACTTGAATGCACCCTGGGCCGAGTAGCCGAAGAACGTCGGGCCCCATCCCGTGAATATTCCTCGGAGGCCTTCCTGGCGGTAGATCATCTTCCAAGCCTGGAAGTTGCCCTTGTACAACTTCGAGTCGACCTGGCGGCGGCACTTGACCAGGTCCAATGGAGTCACGGCCGTGTGCGTCAGCCCCTAACAACGGTGTTAGTCATTGGCTCAGCTGACATGGTTTTGGCTCTGGCTCTGGTTGGTGTCACACTCACGCAAGCCATCAGCCCGCCAAATGTACAAGCGGCATAGTAGCCGGGCGAGTAGAGCTCGAGCTGGCCCGTCTTGGCCTTGGTGGCGGCACTGGCCTTGTCGAATTCGGCCTGCGCTTCGGTACTCAGCTTCCTGGCCTTGTTCTTGGCATCGTCCACGACGGAGAAGGCGCCGTACAGCTCGGGGCGGGCCTGGTACGGCGTGGCCTGGGAGCGTCGCGGGTAAGGCGCGAGGGCGCGGGAGAGCCGAAGCTCTGCTGCAGGATGCTGGGACTAGGAAACAGTCCAGACATGATTATGGAGGTGTCATCAATCTATCTGAACTACGGGCCGTATCTGCTACTGCTGAGTCGGTGATCAGGTTAGCCCTAGATCGCGGGATCTGCTTTGCACACACGACGACTCTGGGCGCTTGTTGTAAAGAAAGTAGCAACCATGTTGAGTGCCTGGCAAGGGCGGGGAACGGACGAACATACATGTCAAAGCCTCTCTACGACTTGAGCTGGAATGCACAAGGTCCTCGAAACAATGGCGTTTTGTCTTCGATCAGGTAGGGTAGAGTCAAGTTTGAATGGGAACGAAGTTGATTATATCAAGCAGAGAATTGACAGGGAAAGGAAGTGATGTTGAATTGGGGTATCATGATGATAGGGAGTCATTTAAGTGCCATCCGCGACGTGATTACCCGACTGTCCCATCCCATTGGCCGTCTCGCTGACTGGCAGCATCCTACCCTACTGAAGGAGGGAAGGTGGGAGAGCTTGATGGTGGTCACCGTGGTCAGGACGGAGTTAAACTTTGATAGCTCCATTAGACCCTTGAAGCTCCTCGTGCTACATATATCAGGTCTCGTATTCTCCTGCGTTTTCCAACTTATTATCTGCGCCGTTGTTTTTGTAAGATGGAGATTGAGGCACAGTAAGTAAGTGATCATGACCGTCGCCCGAGTACGAAACCCTACCTGCACCCAAGATTGTGTTGGAAGTCATGCATCTTCAATAACTTGGGAGGTCTTGGAGGTCAAAAGCAGCGCTACCGTCTTAGACAATGGAGGCCCCACACTTCGAGGTCCGCAGCCGCTATTGAAAACCCCCCACCTTCTGAGAAATAGTGCCAGCATCATCCCACTATCAGCCCTGTGAGAAAAGCAATCCGACCAGCCGACCGGGCGACAACGGTGTATGCACACTCGCCTTTGCCGATCAACACCATAGGAAGAAGACCGATATTCTAAATATCTAGCTTCATCCTTCATACTTTGATTCCGCACATTCGTTGTCGGAAACCCCATCACAAATCGTCGCCATGTCGTCCACAGCAGTTTCCATCAAGGGTCCGCATGTCGGCCCCTCGCCTCTCAAGCCGGCCTTTGTATCCAAGTGGTCATCGCGATATCGAGGTGTAAGTTCTCTCATGCATATTCTCTTTTTTCCCATCCCTCTCCTCTTCGCCCTGTGCCTGCTACCCCCCTCTCCCGTGCTACATTCAGGAACATTCTGCTGCCAATTGGCTAACCTCTCCCTCCCAACCAGGCCACCGTCCAAGACCTCGAGCCCCCGGCCGCCCTGTCCCTGAACCCCACCGACCCCATCTCGCTCGCCATGCTCTCGGCCTTTGAGCGCGACTACACGCACCTGACGGTCGTGGACGGCGAGACGCGCGCGCTGCTGGGCTACGTCTCGATCCCGACGCTGCAGGCGCAGCTCGACGGCGGCAAGGTCCGGCCCGAGGACGCCATCGGCCAGGCCATGAACCGCTTCCAGCGCAAGGGCCGCAAGTACAAGGTCATCACCATGGCCACGCCGCTCGAGGAGCTCGAGGCCTTCTTCGAGGGCGCCAACGACCCCTGGGGCCAGAAGCAGGAGTTCGCCGTCGTCACCGACGAGGGCCGCCGCTTCGTGCTGGGCGTCGCCACCCGGGCCGACCTCGAGGAGTTCGTCAAGCGGAGGCCCGCGTAAAAAAATAAAAAAGAGGTGCGAGGGGAAGTGTCAGTCTACGTGGGTAGGGAATTGCGCTTGCTATTGGGATACATAGCAGACAATATCCTCCTCTCCTCGTGTTTCGCACTATGAGGTATTGTTATGGATGGGTGATGCCGCAGAGGCTTCCAGAAGCCCACATCACACAACTCGCGAGCAAACGAAAACCGGCATAGGAGGCTGCATTCAACAACGGGCAGCTCTTTGCACGGGGCGATTTCGCACAGATCAGCCAAGCCAGATTGATAGAGGACAATGGAACGGGGGTCTTTAGACTGGTCGGGAGGCATATGCATATATATCGATGTTGCGTTATTCGTTTTGGTGGTCTATACGTTTTGACATAGTCGCTATTCCTGTAAAACGGAACGCATTGGACTCTTCAACGAGCTAAGTAAGTATGGTGACGGGCAATGGAAAATAATGAAATTTAATCACTACCAATCTACAAGATCTATGGTCCATGGAAAAGAGAGGACCAAGACCTCAAGATGCCTCATATGGAAGATTTAGTACATGATGTGGGCAAGGCAGGTGAAGCTCACAATGCCAAAATCATCGTTATGACGGGACACACACGGTCAACAACACAAGTGCCCGACTTCAGTGAAGAGGCACATCATTTGTACGTCTAATTGTCATGATGGGTGCTTGCCTATGTCCTATCTAATAGCCATTGGTCTCCGTCTGTTGCTATGGGGTCAGGTGTCTCCAACACACTAAGAAACGTAATCGTAAACCAGACGCATCTCGACTTTCTTGTCGCCCTTCTTGAGCACAATGCTGCGGGCGTACCGCCGCTCGCCGCCGATGTTCTGGAAGCCCCAGACCTGGACGGCGATCCAGCCGTCCTTCTGGTTGTGGGCGACGCTGACGAGGTGGGCGGCGCCGTCGGGGCCCGTCTTCTCGGCCTCGTCGGCGAGCCAGTTGGCGGCGAGGTAGTCGGCGCCGGCGTCGTCGACGCCGTGCCCGCTGACGGCCTTCCGGAGGTCGTCGCCGGCGGCCACGAAGTGCGAGTGCGAGTCGACGGTGCCGAAGAGCCAGTCGCTGTGGCTGCGCTGCTCGCCGTCGGCGCACCGGTTCTCCGTCGTGCCCTTGATGCCGCCCGTCGCCGTCTGCTCAATGTCGATGCGCACGCACTCGCCGCCCGTCGAGGGCGGCAGGGGCGGGCCGCGGTACTGCTTCACCGCCAGCGTCACCGTCGCGAAGCCGATGGCCTTGCGCGTCAGGTAGCCGATGCCCTGCAGCGCCAGGCCGGGCTCCGTGTTGTCGGAGAGGTTCTTGTTCTGTGTGACGCAAGGAGGGTTTTTTAGTCATGTGAATGAACGTAGGCAGGCGGTATATATTGAATGCACATGCGCGGATGCCCCGCATAAGCTACTGGTAGGTTGCTACCACCTGGCTGGATTTCTACGTACCATGACCCATGTGCCGTTGAGGTCACCGATCGTCTTGCTTGCTGGGGCGGCCATTGTGTATATGGGTGTGTATCTGCGGTGTTCGCTGGAACAACAAGAAAAGAAACGAAGATTGTTCGTGTGTATATCAGAGGTTTGTTGAGTGTAGCAGCACCGTCGTATGTTGCCCGAGAGGTATGTTGAGCTGTATATGAAGTGGTGGTGGGGCCCCTTTTTAGGTACGTAATGCCGCTGAGGGGCGGGATGGGGACTCAAGTAGGGGACTTATCTTAGGCCAGTAGCATGTGCAGTCAAAACTGTCTGTAAATGAAGGGCAATTGAGGCTTGACTTAAGGCTCGTGAGCAATTAAAACCTTGGAGATTCAGGGCCCTTGAACAAGGGATTATTTCGCTGTTGATCGATAGAAGCAACTGAATCTGTGTGATTCAATTGAGGTCGAACTTGGTACTGATGTTGTAGCTGAACATACCTCTTTATACATCTCCTAATGTATCAATTTGGCTCATACCAATCATGAGTTGCACACATCAACCCATCATATGTCTCGCCTTTGATAGCTATGCCACTTCTACTGGACCGAGGTATACTGTCTTCAACCACGCCAACCGAGCCGTTGTCAGTTACTTGTTCGGGCCTAATGTCTGACCCGGATGCGGGGAGAGCCCCTGTGCGACTCAGCTGGATTTCCCCATTCGAACTTGAGGGGAGGGCTGCCATGGCGCTTGGCCCTGCAGCAGCGCGCCCCTGTCATCCAGAGGCAATTATCTCCCAAAACCTAATCTGATGCCGCGCTGGACAGACAAGAATGGCAAGCGCTGCGAAACCTGAAAACGCTGGCCCGGAATCTATCCCCTCTGAACCAGCTAACGAATCAGCTAACGTATACGATTACGACAGATCTCAAGTCTGCTTGCCTGGAAACAACGCAGTTGAATCCTTGACAGCAGTTGTGATATGCGGCAATGTGAAAGCAGCTGTATCAAGTCCCTACCGACACACGACAGGGAGAACACTGAACCTATGTAGCCCCCCTCAAAAAGCCTGCATAAAACACCGGCGCTGAACACCGTTTGCTTACTGTGACGCCGGGTGCAGCCTTAAGTGCCCCATGTGGCGTTTCTCCTGGTTTAGCAACAAGACTGATTCGAGGGCGGCTTGTAGGTAGATACCCCTATTAATAATACCTTCCAAAAGTGTGGAATTTTTGGTTTACCAGAAAACTCCCACACAGGCAGTCAGTTGAAACGATGGCATCAAGGTTATCTAGGCCGGTTGTGTTGGTTTCGCCTCCATTCTCATGTGCGCTTAGTCTGTGGGATATATTATCGTAATAATCGAACGCCGTCCTCCCCAGGCCACACGGAACCTTACCATCGGACATGTAACAGCTATGCTGTCTAGGCTGACGCGAATCTAAGTCGATGTGGCCGTTTGATAAGCGCCGTGACCCTATTGAACAGTGGAAGACTCTTCTACCGGTATGTAAACTTTACCAGTCGACCGCTTCGGTCCAAAGAAGTCGTTTTGCCGCTTGCGGTTTCAACCCAATGAAGTGGAAGATATCGAACACGAGGCTTACCCCGTCCCTACTTCCATGTAGCTCACCAACCTGGACTTAGCACTTAGCATTGGGCTTGGAAAATGAGAAAAGCCGTGAAAATGAGGACGACAGGCTCTGGATCAAGAGAGCCACCGCGATCCAACCCCTTTGCGTATGACGGTGCCATAGGGAAGGGGCAGCAACGACTCAATCGACTCAACCAGGATCTCCCGCAAGCAAGTAGCGGCTGCCACTCCCCAACCACCTTTGACTAGAGATCCACCAAGTGACAGCGGCAGGGGATTAAGCAAACGGCTCGAGACTAGCACTGCAGGGCAACAGCAGCCGATACTGCTACCTACCCTGGGCCCATAATGCCCGCAGCGTGGCCGTTGAGCGGCGTCGGTGGTGGAGCGGAAAGGACTGGAAAAGCAGGAGGTAGGAAAAGTCGTCAAAAATCTCAGCCTGCGCGCCCCCGTTGGTGCTCGAACACGCCTACGAGAACCCCCTCGGGTAGGGTTTTCTCATGGCTTGAACCTCTTCCTGTTTTACACTGCGCGGGTTGATGAACCCGCGCGCCAACGTATTCAGCCAGCAGGCCGCGTTGGACGGGTTGGTTGCTGACTGCTTCAGTTATTGGATATCATGTGTGTCGGTGCGCGTGCGTGTGGCCCAGATGCTTGCGTGGTTTTCAACCCAACGACGACTTGGGATACTGCTGTCCAACCAACTGGTTTGGAACATCTCAGACAGACTTGCGTGGGCAGCCGACATCAACCTGGTGGGTGTAGCAGCCAGGCATTATTGTTGGTGAAGGCACGATGCGCTGAGCTGCGTCAACGGTGACGACCGAAAGCGTATAAGACGACTCGTGGCATCGTGGCTCGCGACTGGTGGTGAAAGGGGGACCTTACGTGGTGAAAAGGTGGTTCTGGTCCATCTTTCGGACCAACGGAGAGCTCAGATGGGTTTGTTCAGAGAATTTATCAGGATATTCGGTGGTGTATTGGCATGGCCCTATAGGACCAGTCCCATGCCATTCAACCAGGAGTGAGCCCTATGGCTTCGTAATGCGAAGATCTCGAACTACGGTTTTGACGAACAGAGAGTGCGCTCTTTCCCATTGGCCGTTCCACGAAGCTGCGGAGTCAATAAAGGGGACTGCGAATATTAATTACCCTGTGATCGTCAACGGTTTCTATCCAGACGTCGGAGTGATGATAGCCACCTCGGTCTAGAGCAAGCCAGCCCGCACGAAACAAGGAATAAGCAGTGTATCAACGCAGTCACTTTTCTCGAAGCCACCCAGCCTTCCAAGCACAGCGGGCCCAAAACCTCTGCCCTCGTGTACCTAAGGCATCTCGTCTCGGTCTAAGAAGCTCAGGGGGGTGTACCTACATACTAGAAGTCCTAGCAGTGAGCTTGATATCTCGGGGCGTGTGCTGGATCCGGTTTTCAGGTAGGGCAAAACGGACCGTTACCGACCTCTCGGGCTGCTGCTGACCAGTATCGGAACTTCAGCTGGATCATGCTATTGCTGCCTAGTCCTGATATCCCATAATACGTCAGTCGACATACAACTAATGATTGGGATACATGTAGGTTGGCACGACCTTTACTGTACTTACACCTTGGTCACCTGCACAGTTCGACAGACGAGTCTGCCCTACATGGGCATTACATCCGCTTTATGTAAGAAAATACAGAACATATATGGCCTAAGCTAAACAAGTATACGGAGCAGGACCACACACATAGAGCCATAGGTATGTTCGTTCAGTGTCTTGTGGTACGGGACATTTACTCTACGCCGCTCGAGGGACAGGTGCAATAAAGATCTCCATGGCGTTGGCAGAATAACACTGTGGTAGGCTGAGAGTCAAAGGATTTATAAGGTATAGTCACCACATGATGCGTACTTGGATGTTGGGCTTTGATGAGCCACCGAGCCGGGTGTCGTTCTAGCTTCACCTTACGACTGCCTGCCTTCAGTAACAACACGTATCAATTAAACCCAGAGAGCGGAACCTCTCTTTTGTGCTGTTTTGATATTGATTATGTACTCAAGTGCCATCACTGATAACCTCCTCCTCCGCCACCTGTTCAACCCCCCAAAGACATATGACACCCTGGCCTCTGATACTGGTTACCTAAAGACAGTAAGAGAAGCGTATCTCGAGACGTTTCGAGAAGCGACCAAAATAAGCGTAGTCGTTTGGACAACATACGTACGTACAAACCAAACATGTCCATTATATGAATGCAGTTGTGAAAGCCGTGCTCCTCACGGCGATCCGGGATCTACGGCACACGTCTGCTAGTATTCTTCTTCTTGGGGCTCAGCCCCGTGGGGGATGTGACGCGGCCCCCCCGTACGGCAAATTTTTCCGAGCCCACCCCTTTTTCCATCAGAGAAAACGACTTTTTCCCGTTCTGGTGTCGGATGGTGGACAGATGGAAACCTGGCGAGGATCACTGTCTGACTAGTTTATCTTTCTTTCCTTTGCCTACATTGAGCATGGCGGTGTACAACCCGTTATCTTGGACGTGTACGCATACGCAATGGGCGATGTAGACGTAGTCGGCTTTTGCAGGCGCCACGGACTCCCTTACGAGTTGCCTATTACGACCCGGCGGAGAGTATTCTGGGCTAGGCAAGACATACACTTCTATCACGTACCACGAGATTCTAATGAGCCGGAGTATGATACAGCTGCTGTCTAGATAAGGTTTCTCGCATCTTGGTATAGCCATTGAAACCAGTCCGTCCTTGCTGGCGTTCCAAGGTTGCGCACCCGTCTGCCTCTTGGACGTCTGCCCCTTGGATTGCCCCTTGGTTCATTTACCCCTTCTTACCGACCCAAAGAGGGGCCAATGCCGTGGCAGGATGGTCACCGGGGCTGTCCTACTGAGTAATGAGGTGGGCTGTCTGCCACCGTCAGCGGCCGCGGCCAAACCCCCGGCCCACCTACGTACGCAGTTTGAGGTGTGTCCGTGGAGGCGGCTGACCGCCTAGAAGCCGGCAGAGCTTCCATGAGGAGCTCAGACACCTCCTCGCACACAGGATCTCTCCGACAATTTCCCCTCCAGAAGTACGCGGCCGTCGAAGGAAAAAAAAAGAAGACGGCACGACTCAATGAAGACGCTTGTCTCCAGAGTAGTAGTCAACCTTCTCTCTCCCTCTACTGGTACCACCCGTGATGCCATCTTTGTTCTTCACGTGCTAGCCATACACCACAGAGGGTGCGTCGGTCAAGGGCTGACCGCGCCCCAAGCTAGGTATGCATGATGATATTCGAACCCTTGGTCGTCCGAAGCTTGAACGAAGTTCTGACGAGCGATCACACCATCCGTGCCTCCTTAAACTTTGGTCCAGTTTCCAAGGCAGTGGCAACAATGGTGGCCTTTGCATCGGTAGCCAAGATCCAGGCTCTCGTCGAAAGAAGATGCACGAGTAAGGGGGGCCCCGCCCTCCCCCAGAGCCTTAGATAACCTTACTGTAACGACCCAGTTCCGGTCTTGGATCTTGATGTCTCGCGGATTGAAGCGCACTGGGGGTTGCGCCAGCCACCCTTGGAATGTGTGCTGAAAAATCCCACGGATAATGCATGAGGGGACCAACTGCATGGCATGGGGGAAGGCTGCGGCAAGCTCACGAGTCAGTAACCCTGCCCGCTTGGTAAGACCCTGTTTGCATCTGCATCTGGTAGAGGGGAGGTTTCCCGCCGCCTACAACGTATGCATGTGCAAACGGCCCCCCGGTAGTTACGGACATGAATCGTCGTCATGTTGGTGCCGAGAACAAGTAAGGATCGTCGTCAAGTCTTGCGTGATCCTGCCTCCGGCTGCCCGGCTTCAATATCGGCCGAGGCGTGAGTGAATGTCTGAGCGGGGTTCATCCGTCATGTCATGCCTCTGAGGATCTTCGCAAGTTTACATGATAGATATACATATGTATTGGTATATACTAGTGGAAGTTGTAAAGATCGTTCCGAGATTTGAGAAACGTAAGTAAGCATACATAGTGGATATCCTATCTTGAAAGGGGCGCCTATCTCCTGTGTAGTAGTACATACTCCGTACGGAAGGCTTGACAGTAGACAGCGGGCCAGTTGGCCATCTCAAAATCAAGTTTGTCGGTTTGGGTGAGATGATGAGGTACTGCTTGGGTGGTGTGAATGTGTAACGCCAGTTGGGTTCTTGGGAGATCCACTGCGGAGTGGGTTCACGAAAAACATGTTTTAAGATTCTTTCTGGCAGGGAAGTAAAGTCCTCTATGGACACTGCTATGGGCTCCCCTGCCAGCCTGCCATCAAAAGTCCCGCCCACGAGACACAGCGTTGGGCAGCAGCAACTTACGGCTCGGTAAGGCTGGGAGGCACAATTTCAGGGTCCATACTTTGGACCCTTCATGTGCAAATCCCGGTAGCCTACCAGCCTACCAGACTACCAGACGCACCATCCATTATGGTATGGCGGCAGGGGCGGTGGGCAGCTTCCCATTGAAAAATGTCCCGCTGGAAGTGGATGACTTAAGCAAGCCCTTGCCTGTTGAAGAGACTTGTTGGTGAAGCTTCATGCCACGAACATGTCGTCTTCGGTCTTTGGTGCCTCCAAGGTACTGTGCATGTATCGTGGCATGAAGACGTTTCATTTGAGGCGCTTGGGTTTCTCACTTCTTCGATATCCAGTTCGAGCTCACCCCTCTTTGGCGGTGACTGACTAGAGTCTGAACCAACCACGCCGTCTGTACACAATGCCACATCACGCGGCCCAGGCATACCAAAGTAGTGTTTGTCGACTTTGGAAGTAAACGGTGAAATACTGTGGTGAGATAAATCGTTGCCCGTCCAGATGTCCGTCGGACGACTAAGTACCGTCCAGGGGCACTTCCGGGGTAATCCGAATGGTTACAATACTTGTACTACTAGAATGACCAGAAGAACGTGTATGAACCGCACTTGACGGTATGGTAATAGGCATGCAACCCAGGGAACTCACCATCAGTGACCGGTTTGCCTACAGTCAAGTTTTGTGGCAGTAGGTAAGAGCGCATGTCGCATGTAGATAAACACCGGTCTGCGGTGAAGATAGCCTGGCAACCATGATCGGGCAGTTACAATTATGATGGGACACACCGAACTCGCTCCTCCAGTTGCCGTTGTCAAACGTGATCATACTACGCCCCGACGGGAAACTTTTGGGGTTTGAACAAGCGACGGGCGACGGGGACCACGCTCCGACACGTCTGATTCGGCTAGTTTTGGTGGAACGAGTGCTGAAAGATCAGCATCCAAGGGAGTCATGCTCTTCTGGTTGCGGCCAATGGGTGACTGAGCGTCGGTCAATCTCGACGATCAATTGCAGCTGGGAGCGTGGTGCGACGGGGATCAAGACTTTTGTCGAGGCGGTCAAGACAGATCTCCATCAGACATTAACCCCCCTCTGTCGGCTTCTGACCGAACAGGCATATTTTTTATCCTTTTCGCTGCCGCATTACCTCCGATGACCTCGGGTGCTAGGCTCGCATGCTCGGGGGCCTTTTTGGTCCATTTCTGGAAGGTGTATCTCGGTGGAGTCTCCCGATTGCTTCTAGATGACTAAAGGAAGGATTCTACTAGGATTCTAGGTATCATATCGTGATACTAGTAGTACCTAGCAGCACGCCCACAAATTTGGGGGGAAGGGGGGGTTCACTCACTTGGGATCTTGTGCGCAATCAGGCACGGTTAGCGGTGACCAGCCAGATAGCATTTGGAATTGTTAGCGAGTCCATAATTGGCTCTAACAAATAAGGTACGGTAGCAGGCATTAGTAGTACGGGTGTGGTTGGTTCCTGTCAAGCAAACACACTACGCGATAGTTTCGAGAGAAAAAAGGAAATGTTTGGTTTGATGCAAGGCTTCAGAAGGTTTGACTAGGCTCCCGGTAGGGATGCACATGTTGTGGTGAGAGGTTGATTGAATGATGTCATCAACGCTGCATGAAACGCCAGCTAGCGGTTTGTTCCGGGAGACGATTTGGCAGGGTAGATATGCGAACAAAAGGGTCCTCGAGATGGCGCAGTCGGCACGTTGTGCTGGATGCAGAGGCGCCCCCAACCTAATCAGCCACACTGTCTCGTCTCAATTGATCGCCCTCTCGAGGAAGCGAATACGGGTGGTAAGATATTAGACGGCTATCTGCTCAACCATGTAAGCTTAAAAAGAAAGAACGCCACTGGCTCCCAACTCACAGTGAACCTTGAAATGGTGATGGTGGTTGGGAAAATAGAAACACAGAAATAGTCGTCGGGAGTCGGGTTTGTTGTGGATGGATCATGGATATGCATCATTGCGCTACACGTATTTTAAGCGGCAGCTGACCTTAAATAGAGCCGAGCGAGCGAGTCCTAATAGCGAATCGTTATACAAATCTGATTGCGATTGCTCAAGTACCTTCCTTGGAGGGTAACGCTTAGGGCGACGATCTTGACGATTGTTGAGATAGACGACGACGCGAAATGTCGCAGGCTGCGAAGTGAATGGATGTCGCCGGCTAAGACGAGTCACCGTAAACCCCATTAGTGCAATCCATGTGTACTACTTAGCATATGTATCCGTATGTAGGTATGCTTTGATTTTGATATGATTAGCAATGACAAGGCCGTCAACACCGAGCTTCTACCACGGATGCTGCGCGCCACTAGCCCATGGACCTTTCCGCACCGAGTGCCGAGTATGCTGTACGGCCGCTAGTGTTCCCTTACCAAATAATTTTTGTTTGCAGGACATTGGATTTCGGAGTTGGCGACGGACGTGTCTGTTCGACAACAGCTACCGCAAGGACAAGGAGATATGCTTGCAGACAGGGCTGGAGACACCGTGACAGAACTGTGTATTTGACTGTGCTAAGCGATCATGACATCACCTTCATTTTCGCTTGGATCGCCTCTCAAAGCGCAGCACATGCAGCGCCAACAACAAAACCAGAGGGAGGAACGGGAGCTCTGAGCACTGACTTGAAGCAGCCGAAGACGGGACTGGCATCAACATATGTAGTCGCATTCAATATGTACATAGAGGTTTGGGCAATTGTACCTTAGCGGGGTATTCTGCTGGTGTCAGGTCAAGCGCTTGATCTCAGCAATGATCAATCAATGGCTGCACATCGATGTACATTTTTATCTCGCACTTGACCTTTCGGTCTGGTCACGCATGGAGTTCACCCCCAAAATTGTAACAAGACTGGAAACTTCGATTGCATCTGGTCCTGTCAAACCTCACTGCTGCCTCTGCATAAGGAAATATTGGTCGAACGGTTGCAAGAAAACTTGCTTTTCAATAGGGGTCCATAACCCTCGCCGCATGCGATTTTAATTAGTGAGGCATGGCATGTACAGGTCAGGATCAAGTGTATCTTTTGAGAGAGGGGGGGGAGGGGGGTAGGTTTGTCACTTGCGGTTGCATGAGTTTGAGACGTAGCCAATTATCACAGGGGGTGGGATACCCGCCCGGATGGGAAGGAGTGGGATGGATCGCAGCTTCATGTGCCATGTACAACAACGCGACTTCTCCCAGCGAGTGTCCTGCAATGGATGCGCGCTGTCTTTTTTCTCTTTTTTTTTTTCTCGAGTACCGCCCTAGCCACACCCACCCGCACACATCACCAATGGGAACTACAGTCAATATATGCACACATTGCATCGTGCAAAGTGGCAACCAACCGAGTTTATACCCTATACGAGCTCGTACAGAGGGCATTGGTTTTCAGCTGGTCGAAATCCGTTTTCTAGACGCCGAACTTGACCTTCGTGACGATGCTTGTTCCCACGCTTTTGCTGTGGGGACAGGACTTTTTGGGGCTACATCATGACGTCGCAACGAACAATGTAGGTACATGCTAAGTCTCTTGTTAGTCCTCCTGGCCGCTGGGAGGAAAGCCGGCACCAAAATTGCCGTGGCACGCGTGGAAACACTAGGAACCGCACAACGGACGAAAAAGATGCCCAATTGGCTCTCAGGGCGTTGGCCAGAATGGAATTATCCGCCAGGGGCAGGGAACCCGGAAGTCTACATGGGGATCCATCAACATTCCCATAAATTTCCCCTCCTGGAGGTACATACTTGCCTGCTTGCCCTCCTTGCAGTACGTGAGCAAGGTGAGGTACATTACATGCCCGCCTGTACATGTGCATATCCATAACCTCTTTAGCCCCGGTTTCTATTCTCGGTGCTGGCCAATCACCATCGAGTAATGTCGTCACAAGCGCAGATCTATTAATGAATACCATCCAGGACAAGCGCTAGAGATGTTCGCACAACCTACAGTACGCCTCACATTGCTGCCAGTTACATTGCATTAGCTAGGTTTTCCTTTGGATGCTTCATCTCTTAACTTTATTCTTATGACAGTACAATCGAAAGATGATGATGATGCCGATGATGAGGGCGACAGCGTCGACGAGGGTGACCTGGGACCAAATCTGAGCAAGACCACAGGGTACCACCTGGGTAGAATATTGATATGTATGACAGCAGGGGACTACCTTGTTTTCTTCATGCCACCCACTGACTGACCAACGGTTAGCCTTGGAGTATGATAGAGCCGGCCTAAATAGCCAGCACTCGAGGTTGCTGTTTTCGGCCATGGCAGTCTTCCTAGTCATACGAATCACACGAATCGGCAGGCTCGAACCCGTTTCGTATCTCCGCCGGTATCTACCCTCAACTTCGTCGAGTTCCTTACCCGGAAGGTCGGAGGCGGAGGGGTATGCGGTTGAAAGCTGTAAACCGTAGGTTAGGCAGTGACAGTGGTAGGTACACATACATATACTGAACGAGTGTGTTGGGTCTGCTTGCTGTGCTAGGCTGCTAGGTGCTGTAGGCATAACCGTTGTCATCACCCACCACGCCCCGTCTCTACGTAGTCATTCCCGTCGGCATCCTACATGTTTGGTTGATCAGCAACTCAAAAGGGGGCGCGCTGTATGTACGGGTTCGAGGTACCGCAGCACCACCACACACTCATCAGGTAGAGACACACACACATTGTAGCATTTTTGGAGCACAGGAGAGGTCCAAAACAAGTCTCTTGCCTCCTAGTCGGACCCCCCCCCCCAATTACCTGTCGGCAGGACTGACGATCACTTACAACATGGCCCTATCAGGATACAATCAGGGTACTGCTACAAGTACAATTTCCAACTTTCAGCAGAGAGGGGCCGGCCCGCCCCAAAAATTGCAACGGGGCCCCGGTATTCTTCCCACCTGCCACTGAGCATAGCGTGTACAAGCCCCCCGAGGCCCTTCTCGCGCATTTCCATCAAACCGCTTCGTTGCACGGCGAACCTATCCCAGACCCATCGAACCCATCTTTCTGTTCTCTGTCACCTGGCTAGCTCTTCGGCCTTCTCCCTTTTTATTCCAGGCATCGCTTCTCAACCTGAAGATACATTTCCGACTTTGATTCTCTTCAGACCAGACCGACAATTCTTTTTTGGCTGCAGTCTGTAAGCACAGCACCTCCGTTCCCACACCACCATTCTTTCCCTGCATCGTCATTCATCGTCAGCTGTGTATTGTGAAGTGAGAGAGTGGGTAGCGCTGCAAAAAAAAACTAAAACTGCAGGGGACAAGAAGAGGAGCACTGTTTCCCACTCGTAGCTGCATCACACATACACACTCCCGCTCACAACACAGAAAGGATACAAGACAGGCAGAGCAAAAAGGAAAGAAACGGAACGGTCGTGAGGCAAAGAAGGCAACAACCAAACCCTTTAACTCTCCTCGGCCTTTCTCTGTTCCCTACGTGCAGGCAGTTACATTTTCTTCCGCAACCACTAGTCCCATTGCATACGGCCGGCAGCCAGGCACTTTCCGGAACCCTCCTAGGCCAACTCCTACTTGCAACCCACACATTTACACTGCACTTGGCACTTCCTGTGGAATCACACCACCACAACGGCCATCCCCCTTGCTTGTACAAAGCCATTTCACCAACAAACTTTTGCTCCCTCTTCCTGCTCAGCAGTTCAACACGCATACACCACTACGATAACCTCAACTGGTATTACCAACAACTCTGCAGCAAGCTAGAGCTGGACACAACCTACCTGGTCGACCTTCCTACTTTGCACTTTGCACTTTGCAAAGCCACTTATACGCCGCCCGCCGCCGTCTACTATCCTGACACGGCACGCACCCGGCACCCGACTACTACTCGACGACAAGAATCGATTTTCGACCGCATACGCGAATCACAGAGAAAATGAGTGAATCATTCCCAGCAGTGGAGCCGCCGCGCCCCCAGCGTGCCGACTCATCTTCAGGGTCGTCAGTCGAAAGCCAAGAAATCCACATGCCAATTCCAACGAGGCCACGCCTCCCGAGCCGTAAGAGCAGCGGCACTCTGATTGTCCCTCGAGATTCATCCCAAGTCGGCCCTGTACCAACCGTTTTTGGATCCGATGATGTCAGGGCCATGAGCCCCCGGCGGAATAGCGAAGACCTCGACAAGATGGGCCGCGAAGCACGCGAGGAACTTCACAGGTATGTTGGAGGAGACAAGATACTGTCGAGAACACAAAGTTAACCTAGTATCGCTTAGGCACGCAAAAGCACTGCAAGATTCTCTGTTGTTGCTTTTCAACCGTATAGAGGCTGTCAAGGAGGAACACGATAAGCTCGACAACAACAACAAATTCCTGCAAAAATATATCGGAGACCTTATGAGCACAAGCAAAATCACAGCAGGCGGCATTCGAGGCAGAAAATGAGTTGTTGCCGCGCGCCTCACTACCACTTCAGAGCACGGGGGAGAGGTTGTTCGCAAAAGCTCGTGGCGTCGCTGTCGCCCCTGGTCGACCAAAGCGACAAGAGTCCTGATTCAGCAGGAACGGACACGAATGAGATCGCCACTTTCTAGATTTATTGATACCCGGAGCGGAGCCGTCCTAGGATGTGGGCGACAGGATACCTCACTGTTGCGCCTGCGGCTGCCTCGTTCCTTCTACATTACAACCTGAATGCGTTTGCGCCAAACGAGGGTGCTTCGTAAGGCTTCAAGGCCTTTTTGGGTCCATGCCCGGATTCGAATCTATTCTCGCGTGTTTTTTTTTACCACACTATGGCATTGGCGTACGACATGAGAGACGGCAACACGGCGGTTCGCAAAAGGAAAGACGTGAAGGAGGAGTCGCTTATACCAAGGCTTTTTTTATTTTATTTTTTACTTGTTTGGCTCATTCAGCATTCGGAATACGCATACGGATGGCGAACCGTTGACCCATCACCACTAGCATTATCATTATCATCATCATCAAGGCCCGGCATTGGCCCCGTTGGCGTTGCGTCGAGACGAGAATTCATGAATGGTTTGTACATTATTACCAACATCATTGGTGACAGATCAGCACGGGACGGAGTTTGGGTGCAGAGGAACAAAAGCACCACCCTTGGCGCCATCTGGGACGAAAGGTGGAAAATGAGCAACTAACTCATTCAATCTTCTGGTATCGTGTATGTAGGCGTTTTGCATTTACCGAGACAGTTAAAATGACCAATCGTCAAGATCAAGTGTGTGTGTGTGTGTTTATCCCTTCAAGCGTGTCAATCCCTCTTCAGTTGTCTTACATGGCATACATATCGTGCATTTCATGCCTGCGTGCTACGACTTGTACCTAAGGCGAATACATGCTGCGTATGTTTTAGCCCTTGAATCTTAAGTGTTACGAACGACGAGTTAATCAGCCTGAGCTTTGCGGGGTATACGTTGCGCAAGTGCCAAAAAAGGAAAGGGGATAGATGGTGAATGGGGGTCGATGCACGTCATTGTACGTAAAGAGTCTTGACTGGAGGAGGCTTTGTCCGTTGTCCGGAATTATAAGCGAGTCGAACCGATACACTACATGAGGATGGGGGGTTGGGCTGACCTGTCAGTTTTGGAAGGATGGGAGTGTCTCTGCTTAGAAGCTGGGCTAATTAGGAAGGATGAAGGAGCAGGTGTGGAGGGTTGTGTTGGTACCCTCAATGACCTGCGATCCGGGATCCGATGTGCGTTTCTTTTCCCTTTGCTTCTGGGGATCCTGGGGCTAGGGGAGAAACCTCTCTCTCTGTGGAGAGAAGAATGGGGCGGGGTGGGGGGATAAGCAAGTGTGCATGGAACGTCTCACGCGAGGCGAAGACAGAGTTCCAAAAGTGCGAATGGAAGACTTAAAGTGTTTGGTTGGGTCCCACGAGTCCGGATCTGCTCCGTGAGGACTGGGCACCGAGCTCAGGATTGATCGGCCGTTGAGAAAGAAAGCAAAAAAACACAACGATGAAGTTTTTGATTGCATCTTGAGCTGATATGACGGTTGTTGGTCGGGTCTTACAACGGCAAATTGGGGGGACATGGTTGTCCCCCCCTTTTCTTGCTTCGTTCTCTGTGGACAGCCCAGATTGGGGAGCGATACGATATCGGACCGTTCGTCATTTGGGGCCTACCACAGCTTCCTTGCGATATTCCGATCGATATACTGCGAGCTGACTGGCTGTCAGAGTTTCATAGTCTTCTCGAGTGGGCGGTTAGCCTGTCAAGCCCATATGCGCTGTCTTTGGCCCCTTTTTAGTAGTAGCCTAGTAATAGGGAAGGGGGGACGCTGGACGACTGCTGCTGGCTGGACATAATCAAGAAGAACCCAAGCTCGATCAGATCAAGAGGCGAGCGTTTTCCTGGCAAAACACGAACGAAGACAAGTCCGACGATGGGTCCCCGACAAGCCCAGGTGATTTAGCATAGAGGCATCGAAGGAGAAATACCCTTAGCCGACGCCTTACATGTCTTCTCAGCTTCCTGTGGGATCGGTATAATAACTTCTTAAACTGCACCAGTAGCCAGGTACTCTCAGCTATGACTGATTGTATGGGAAATTGCCTTGGGGATTCACTACCACACTCTGATGATTTGGTCCTTTCAGAGTAATCTTGGGTCTCGTCAAAGACCGTTCTTGTTCACAGCGTGTAAGCGTGGATACGAAAGGGCTGGGGACCACCGTTGTAGTGGTAGCAGTAGTATGGAGCAGATACGCGTGCCCCTCTGATGAATGGCTGGAGGATCGAAGGGGGATGAACGCTGAGTGTAGTCTTCGTATAATTATTCACGATCCACCCCAAAGATAGCACAAGCAGTAAGTAGCCCTGCCAGTATCTCCGCAAGTTTGCTGCCGTGATAAAAGCTATATACAAAATGTCTTCCCGCTGCGACAGCAGCAACAAATATAGATAATTTATGTACACACATGCTCACCCTCTCACCCCCCGCTTACTTCTTCGCCTCCCAAAAGGCCACCTTGACGCCATCGCCAGGCTGGATGACAATCTCGGCCTTGAGGGTCGGGTTGCCACCGTCGACCTCGTGCATGAAGCTCTCGACCCGCTCGAAACGCTGGAACAGGCGCGTGAGCACGTAGCCCATCTCCGTCAGAGCGAACTGCTGCCCGATGCAGATGCGGGGCCCGCCGTTAAAGGGCACGTACTGCCAGGGCTTGGGCTGCCAGTGGAACCAGCGGTCCGGGCTGAACTGGTCGGCAGGGGGAACTTGTCCGACGGCGCCGGGTACAGATCCGGGCGGCGCTGCATCAGGAGCGTGCTGTAGCCGATGGGCGTGTCCTTGAGGATGGCGACGGGCTGCGAGCCGTCAGGCCCGCCGCCGCGGGGCAGGGTGCAGTCCTTGAGCGCCAGGCGTACGTTGAAGGGCACGGCGGGGTACAGCCGCAGCGTCTCGTTCATGACATTCTGCAGGTACTTCATGCTCTTCAGGTCCTGGTACGTCGGCTTGCGGCTTAGGCCGACCTGCTCGGTGATCTCCGCGCGCAGCTTGCGCACGGCCTCGGGGTGGCGGCTGAGCTCGTAGATGGTCCAGGAGAGGGTCGCGGCGGTGGTGTCGCGGCTGGCGAGCAGAATCGCGACCAGCTGGTCACGAATCACCTTGCGGTCGCGCGTGAACGAGGCTAGTTCGTGGAGGAACGTGTAGCCCTCGTCCGACTTGGTGTGGGTGGCAAGCTCTTCGGGGCTCAGACGCAAAGCTCGGTCAATGTAGGCGTTGCAAAGCTCGTTGATCGTCTTGAGACCGGCGCGGAAAGAACCAAGGGGCACGAAACGCTGCAGGGGTCCGGCACGCACACGAATGTTCTGCACTCGCTGAACCTCGTTGAATGCATCAGCGAAAGTTTGGCGGGGAGTACTGTTCGAGGGGTTAGTTTCTCCCTCTGTAGTTGGGTAGGGTCTGGGAAGAGCCAGAGACGGCTTCCGTGGGACTTACGTGAGAGATTTGACGTCCAGGCCTAGAAGGAAATCAGTGGCGACATCAAGGGTGTATCGGAATAGCAAATCACTGATCTCAATGACTTTGCCGTTTCCCGACTCCAGGTCAACCTTCTGGGTCTCCCCGTTCAGCGCCTCTCCATGGGCCATAGCCTTGAAGAAAGTTTCCAAGTGAGATTCGAAGCAATCCAGATGGCTGATGCGCTCCTTGACGAACTGAGGGCGGATGAGCTGCCTGCTAGCATGCCACTTGTCTCCATCCGTAGTGAAGATGCTGTCACCCAAAAAGTCGCTCCATTCTTCGTGAAAGGGCTTGCCCTTGCCGTAATCGGTGAACTGGGAGGCCAGTATAGCCTTGATGTTTTCCGGGTCCGCAGTGAAGAATATGCGCTTGCCAACGATGGTAGTCTCGGCGGTGTACTCAGGTTTATCGGCCAGAAGCTTGGTCCACATCTCCAGGTTCTTGTGGTTCATAGTAGCATTCACCTGGTCCCTAGCGATATCGAGCCCTAGAGTGAATGTGAGCATGACCATGACCATGTGAACGGCAGCACGTAGGATAACTAGCGAGGCTTACCAAAGGGCAAAGTCCCTTTTACGCTGGTAGCACTAGTACCAGGGAGCCGGCGCAGTCGCATTGAGCGGTCGATGCTATTGAGCACGAAATACAGGAAGAAGCTGACGCCTACAAAAACGAGTAGCCCCGTAAAAGAGACATGGCGCACGAGCTCCTCCAGGAGAGCCATGTTGTTTGCTGGTCTCTCGCAAAACCCGTGAAGATAGTAGTGGAGGGAGGGCGAGAGATCCGAATTTCGTAGAAGCCGTGATGATACTGGAACGCAAACTGTAGCTCCGCTATAGAGAACCCGTTTGATAGGGCAATCAACCCTGAAAGTTACCTATGCTCTCCTGTCGGTTGAAAAGCCGAGAAAGCCGAGTGCGATGTCTTGCGGCGTATCAGTAACACACCACCTCATCAACCCAATTGCTGACGAGTACGTTGTCCAGTATAGCTTGGGTCACTGGCCGTCACGTATGGTGCGGTTGATATGAGCTAGGGTGGCAACGCGGGCCAACTGATGGAGCTAGAATGATGATGATAAAGAGGCAGACAGCCGACCTGCACAGCAAGCACTGCGTGAAGTGTAAGAAAAGGAATGGGATGGGGCGCTGAAGGAAAGCCGGGGGCGGTCCTTTACATGTAGGTAAGGTAGTATCCGAATCGGTTACTTGACGCCTTCGATCAAACCCTCGTGGAGTCGTGGGTCTTCCCCGTCCCAAGCACCTGTTAATAAGTGCGCCGGCGTTGCAGGGAGTGCTTTAGATCCTGGGGTATCAGGGTATCAGGGTATCAGGGTGAGTGCTTGGGTGCTTAGGTGCTCGGGCGACACGGCCGATGCCTGAGCAGCCGTCGTTTGATCGAGCTGAAAGTTGATCTCACCATTGCGGTTGTGTACAAGTTTGTTTCCGGCAGCTTGCTAGCCTGACAGGGTGGCAGAGGATACGATACCGAGGTGCAGAAGGTGGGGTTTTGGCGATGAAATGCTATCCCAAGTTGTCGATGGAATAGTGGGCTCTTTTTCTGTCTGCCTAGGTATTTTTTTTCTTCGCTCCTAAGAAGTTTGCTTCCCGTAACGATAGCTCCAACTGAAAACAACTCTATTCAGAATATAGCAGCAGCCCACGCTAGAATCCATAACGGTGGCGCACCTGGTGTGACAAGCACGGAATGCACACTAAGAAAGTGAGTGCCTGCCAATCACCATTGGCAGATTAGAAGGAGAGTAGCTGTAATACTATCGGGCCTTTGAATCGTTACTCAAATACCTGTCACCCGATCCGCATTCCTCCACAGACATTGGCACATCTCTTAGTATCACACAGCTTCACATGTTAACCCCTCACGAGCCACAGCGCATCACGGCCTGGGAATGTCGTCACCCCACGACCAGAGTAGCTACACAAGTGTGGGGTAAGTCTTGGAGGTGTGAATGGAACCTCTACTGGGCCGAGGCAAAGCACTATTCGGTTGAAGATCTGTAATCTTCTGTGTTTCATGCAGGCAGCTATCGACTCCCGAGCTGCACTAGGGATATTACTGTATTATCTACTAGAATAAGTTTCGTATCCCTTATTCGACTATGATGAGGGAGTGTTGTGTAGAGCACCAGCCGTTCCTACATGGGCAGTTCGCAAGTGCTTCCGTCCATGCCTTGTGTGCAGAACACCATGGTGATCGGCGCAGCCCGGACACCTCGCGCAACCATGCGCTCGCGGAACTCGTTCAGCCGGGGTCCGGCTTCGATTTGGCTCCTGTTCTGCCCATCGACGGTGCGGCCGGACCAAAGAACCTCTCCGGCCGCGCTAGCCCGCGGCCAAAGGATGTTGTCCAGGTTGGTCTCATCAATCTCCTCGCTCCACGCCGCAACCTCGCCGCCCAAGACGAGCTTGGCCTGTTCCTCCGTCAGGTTCGCCCGTGGGTCATACGAGTAGACCAGCCCCCAGCTCTTGGTAGGGCCACACCAGTCGTTGAATGGGTAGTTCCCATCGAAGGCATCGCCATTCTCGAATGTAAGCCACGCACCACGGCCACAATCCAAGTACTGCAACATGATTGGTTAGCTCTGATCTAGGGACCGGGATGAAAAGTGCTTCCTACCCAGTAATTGTAGTTGCTATCGATGACTTTGTGGCCTTTTGCGGTGAGGTCTTGGATAGCTGTACCGCCGAGCCAGCTTTGAACCACCACGTCTTCGCCGATGGAAACGTTATAGGACGCCGGAATTTCCTCCCACACAAAGGGAATCAATCCTGCTTTCCTTACTCGAGCGTGATTTTTATCGGTGAATTTTTGTATAAGCGGCCCAATAACCGCCGAATCATTGGTGCCCACGGTTGGGTCCAAGAGGTATTCCTGAAAGTTCACCTCGTCTCCACCAGTGTGGAAATAGGCCGTGTAGGAAGCGAGACGTGGGAGGAGATCGTCCATCAGCTTGTCCAGAAACTTGTCTACCTTTGGCTCATTCAGTCGGAACTGGCCACAGGGAGGTTCGGCACAGTACGTCGTCCAGGGTTCGGCACCCCACGCGGTGATCAAGTCGGGATAAGACTCGGCGACGATACCGATGTGCCCTGGAGTGTCGATTTCGACAATGACTTCTATGCCGCGATGGATGGCATAGGTTTGAATAGACCTGATGTCGGAGGGCGAATAGGTAAGCCCTTTCGCGTACGCGCCATTCTGGGCGAGCTCTGGCATGGAAGGAATCTCGAGAGGCCATGCTTGGGAGTCGGTCACGTGAAGGTGAAGTCTGTTCATCTTGTTCCAAGACATAGCATCAAGGGTTCTGAAGATGTTCTCGATAGGATACCAGTTGCGAGCCACATCCATAAGAATGCCACGGTGAGGGTAAGTCGGCGCATCGGTAATAGCAACTGGTGCAACTGACGTATAAATGGATCCTTGGGAATGCTTGAAAAACAGCTGCGTGAAGGATTCGAGAGCTCTCAGCACGCCAACTGCCGAGACAGCTTGAATCTTCGCAGTACCCTTGGTGTCAAGAGACAAGCTGTATGATTCGTCGACCTCGCCAGCCACAGGTTTCCAGGTGCTGTCTGAATCCTTAGCCGTCTGAGTGATCTCAAGTCTAGTGATGTACGTCTTTGGCTTATTGTATGCAGCCTCAGTCTCTTGGACCTTGTTGCGAGCATAGAGTTTCCACGGAACAAAATTCTTGTTCAGAATGGCATCCATAGCCCGAGACACACCACCTGTCACAATATCTCTGCTAGAGAACTTGGGACCCGGCGGAGAAAAGCCATAGGTCCATGGGAGCTGCAGAACCATGGGTTTCTTATTAGTACTTGGCGAACTGAACATGCAAGAAGGGGCAGGAGACAAGGAAGACCAGCATACAATCCCTCCATTATAAGTAACAAAGACGCCGTGCTTGATCCAAAGAGTTGACTGGCCAGTGGTGATGTTACTCGGGGCTGGCCAAACGGCTTGAACAGGAGCAATAACAGCGACCAAGAGCACAAGACAGGTGGACAACCAAGCCTTACTACCACCAAAGAGCTTCATCGCGTTGTATTTTCTTGTAGCTGAACTGATTTCGCAGGAATCAAAACATCGAAACAGCGTGGGGTGGCAAAGAGATACCGCTGAATAAAATTGCCAAAGTCCAAACAAACCCGGACAGAAGTGCAGAGGATGTTGGCTATGAGAGGGATGTATGAGAGGCTGTGGGCAGGAACTTATTAAGTTTGGTACAGCTGGTGCAGTGAATCCAACTCACTTGTGCCGCCGCAGGCAACTTTGCTCCTTGGAACCTGGCGGTGCTGGATTGAGTCCCCACATCCAGTGACAGACAATAATATGCAAACGACAGTTTTTTGCTCCAACTGCAGGTTCCGAGCTCCAAGGATAGACCAAGGAACCTATCAGGGAGGCTCGAGGGAGATGCAAGAGGTGACGCTAGACGAAGGGCTGCCGTATGTAGACAAACAGATCTTCGCTTGGCAAATCTCGCAGCGGGTAGGGCAACGTTACGTCAACATCCAACCTCAATAGGTCAGGTCGGGTCAGGTCAGGTCGTCTTCTAACAGAATAGCGACAGTTCGACTTGCTTCCCTCAATGCCGCGAGTCCGATGGGGAGGGGCGGAGATAAACAATATGCTTCTAAGCGGTACGCAGAACTGGGGCTGACCTCCCAGCTGGACTTGTCGTCTTTCTCCAAACTCGTCCAGACCGGTCGATATGAATCGCGTATGCATGTGCCTGAAAGGGATCATTGACAGTCGTAGGATACGCTCCGCCCAGTCGCCCAGTCAGCAATTGCCGTACTTAGGCAGTTGAGTTGAATATCGTTATGAAATTGGTTGCGCTGATCTTTGGCCCGGGGAATTCATGGCCTGCCAGCCTGCAATAGACTGCTGTACTATCTGTGGCGAGCTTGACTGAACCTGGAGATGAGGAGGGGAGAATGCGGAAGGGATCTACACCAGAAACATTCGACAGCTATCTCTGGTTGGTGTGTCGCTCAAGCGCCTCCGCCGGTTTCCGCGGCCCCAAACCACTGCGGTGCCAACCTCCCATTCCAACCTTCCTTGCCGTACGCGGTGAGAAGAAGCTTCCTAGACATGTACATAGTGGTAGTCGTACAATATGCGAATGCATGTACTCTGTACAGATGATGTTCATCCTTGGGCATAGCATGTACGAAGTCCTGTCTTGCATGGTGACTACTATTTGGCCTGCGGGGTTCATCAACTTAAAATGGACAGTATTTTGTAGCCATAGTCATAGCACATATAAGCATAACGAACCTTGAAGCTACTGCACATCCATGACAAGAAAGTTGCCTGATATTATTAGGCACACTTCTACTCGGTATATGTCTCAAATTTCCAGTCTCATGCATACCTACCACTGACTATGGACTCGGCATCTGCCCCCGTTGGAGAGTGATGCAGTGCTATCAGATCATAGATGGCATATGTATGCATATAATTAACGGTGAAGGCGGGGATAAACATTTCGGAGACTGCCCATCTCCCGAAACTTATAATGTGGGCATGGCACGTTAAACAACTTCAGGGACCGGCTGATTTGGGGATGGGCTCTCAGCCAACAATAAACAGTGCCATTAGAGGCGTTTCGGAAGCACTACTTACTGGCTTTTGACCGCTCATATGGTACTACTACGGTGGTGCGCCTAGCATCTTAGTCTACTTAAGATGAGCGTAGATGACCTGACTCGACAAAGCTGGTTATGATAAATATGCCAAGTCGTTGCTTGAAGCATTATATCATAGTAGTAACTACTCTAAGTCTAGATTATATAAGTATTCTCAGTGTGATGTGAATTCGACTTTGTGCCTAGATTTAAAGATACAGTACACCGTTGTGATATCGAAGGCAGAGTCTGGCTTGCAGCAAGAAACTCCATAGCTGTCAGGTCCTAAAGCGTACAAAGAGTATGCAACGCAGGCATACCAGGCCACCACATATCATATCAGCTAAAATTACGACGTGAACAGCTCTCACGAGGTTGATTAGAATGCCTAGACCTAAGTGCACCTGTTGGGCACGAGTAACCTTCCACTTGACCATTCCTTGAAGGTTGATGAACAAGTTGGTCGGTAGCCGACACAGCTCTTGCTATGACCCATTCGCAAACGTCACAAATGTGTTCTTCCCTCTCCTGCATTGCCCTTGTCGTCTTGACAGGTCGTGATTCGAGAGTTGAATGGAGACAATGGGATAGTTGAACCATCTAGTGTATTCCAACAAGGATCAGCGCGCCACACGGGCTTTGTCAGCATAGTGGATGTGGCGCATAACAATGGGGGTAGCGCTCGAATCAGTCGGATCGCCGGATAAATCTTATCGCGAGTACCAAAGGATTGTGAAGGCAGGTGATTGTCGGAGAAGGCTTTGAAGTCAGCAGCAACAGATGGCTTGTTAGCCTGCCGGAGATGCAAAGCAGCATCAAAGCTCTCCACAACATTTAAACAACCACCTATCGTCATTCCTTTATCCAACCGCGGAAAGACATACATCGACCCTAGCTTTTTCTTTCTTGATTTCCCAGATTCATTGAGGAAAGCCATCCTGAGGAAAACGTACCTATTGTTTCTCATTTCTCATTGACACAAGTCCTCTGCGAATCTCGTCGACTTTCTGCTATTTTTCAGGTGGCTTCGCCACTGCTCTTTCGCACGCGACTCCATCCTCCCAGTAACAGAGTCTGCACAATCTGACCTGTTTCTTGTCGCCAATCCTCCCACCTACCCGTATATTTCAGCACAGCGCACCTACTTGCCTCTCTCTTTGCTTCGCCGTCGCTTCGTCATCATGTCGGTCGAAGTGGCTATGAACACTCCTCTTTCCGAGGCCCTAACCGCGGCCATCCAGCCGAAGCTTGTCGAGGTTGGATGGGCAAGTGGTGGTGACGATGCTTCACTTTCCGAATACATCATCCTCATGCTGGTCAATGGCAGAACCCAAGACGACATTGCTAGCGAGCTGGCTGGCGACTTGCTCAGTTTAGGTCCCGACGATCCTGCCGCCAAGGACTTTGCACGATGGTTATTCGAGCAGATCGACATCTTGAACGCCCAGCTTAACGGCAATGCATCATCCTTCGGCCAAACAACACAAGACGCGTCTGCTCCGATGGACCAAGATATGGACATGGGCATGTCTGTAAGCGACGCGCCCGAACTCAACGCCCCTACAGGTCCCAAGTCGATGCGAAACGGCGATATGAGGGGTGGTGCTCGCGGAAAACGCAACATGTTGGGCCAGCTCAATAACCATATGAACCGACCTCATGAGAACTCACTCCATCGCATCCGTGGAGGTGCTGGTACTGACCGTATCAGTGCCCACGGAAGAACTCCCCGACCGGTCCTCGCGGAAATGGCCGCAACAACCGGGCTATGAACAACCGGGCAAACAACATTGTCCACGGCATGGCAAATCAAATGAACGGCATGAATGGTGTTTCCCCTATGAACGGCATGGGTGACGTCAACTGGATGATGCAGAACGGTGCCCAGCAGGGTGATATCTTCTCCCTTCTGCAGCAACAAAACCAAATGATGGTTGCGCTGTCACAGCAGCTGGCACAGAGCCAGCAACAAAACATGGGCAACCGTGGCAGAGGAGGAAAGTCTCTTTTTGAGCGCACGCAACGAGGCGGCAACAACTTCCGTCGTGGTGGTCATCATGGAAATGGCCACTCGCCACAGACTGAGTCTGCCAATGGTGCTGGCGCTGAAGGAGAAGATGTGGACATGACGCAATCCCGTCAGAACGCCACTCCCGATACTACACTCTGCAAGTTCAACCTTTCGTGTACGAACCGAGACTGTAAGTTCGCTCACCAATCACCTGCCGCGCCTCCGAACACCACGATAGATGTCCAAGACGTCTGTTCTTATGGTGCAGCCTGCAAGAACTTCAAGTGCGTCGGCAGGCATCCATCGCCGGCTACGAAGCGAGCACACCAGAACGATCAGGAGTGCAAGTTCTACCCCAATTGCACCAACCCGAAGTGTCCCTTCAAGCACCCGGACATGCCCGCTTGCCGCAACGGAGGTGATTGCAAGGTGGAGGGTTGCAAATTCACCCACATCACGACCATGTGCAGATTCAATCCTTGCACAAACCGTTACTGCCATTACAAGCACGAGGACGGGCAGCGAGGAAAGTTCCAGGACAAAGTGTGGACTGCCGACGGATCGCATGTCAGCGATAGGAAATTTGTCGACCAGGACGGCGCGGAGGAGTTGTTGGTTCCTGGGGCAGAGGAAAACGCTGCCATGGATGAATCAATTGCATAAGTGCATTGCTTCTAGGATTGATAATACGGGGTGATCACGACGCCACGGACGAGGTTGTGGCTGTCATGCGAAAGGGATAAAAGGAGAAACGAGAGCCAGAGCATACCAGAATCGGTGTTTGTATATTATGAAACCCCTGGGTGACAGCACATCGGCCTTCCGCCGAGGGTGTTTTGCAGGGGACATGACAGCGGCGTGTTTTTGGCAGGATGAATCTTAGATGACATTAAGGAGTTTCATGGTATACGGAAAAGTTCCCAGACTTTCTATGAGCCAAACCATACACAATATACCCCCAGCGCATTTTTGTGATTTGAAACCAACCACACAGTTTCTTTTGCCTGATCGTGAACTATCTCTGCCACAGTGACATGTAAACAGGCAGTTGTCCTGTGGAAGGAGGAAAGCTCTAACAGGAGTGTTGGTGTGTGAATGGTGCGGTTGTCATACGACGATGAATATTTTCCATGTGTTTGCTGTTCTGTTGGCGCCGGTTCGATGATGCCATGATGTGATTGATGGTGGAGAGGTTTAGCCGAGGCCGCACTTGCTCCCAGGTAAGGCTGCACGCCGCGACAAGCCAGCTACAAATTGCGATCGCAAGGCCAAGGACCGCGTCTTTCTCCATGACACAACAACCATTGGCATCGCAGTTATGACCTCCAAACGCCCAGAAGAGCTCTTCATAGCCTTCCTGCGGTCTGCATATGGCAATGGCTGCCGTCATGCTGTTTTGGGTGGCCGGCCCGCCAGAGCTGCACCCCAATTGACTTTCCTGAGAGCCCAGACTCCCTACAGTCGCGGCTTTGCAACTGGGCGCGGAAGGTTGCCATACGTCCCCAAGGCTCTCCTTTCACGATGCAGCCGTGGATATGCGACCGCGGCGTCGTCTCGACAACCTCGAACCAAACCAGGCGTCAAAAGCTCGCCCTCCGCAGACCAACCCCGCAGAATCGCTGTCCTCGGAGGCGGCATCACCGGCCTCATAGCCGCGCATTATCTGGCCCGGCATGCGAAAAACGCACATATCACCTTGTATGAGGGAGGCGACCATCTAGGCGGCTGGATCAAGGGTGAAGTTGCTAAGACTGCCGAGGGGGATGAAATTCTTTTCCAGCGTGGCCCCCGCATGTTACGGTCCGGTGCGAGCGGGAACAAGTATGATGATCTTATTCTGTACGATGTGGTACGTCCTCCAACACTATGCCGATTCGGTGATGCATTCTGATCCCTTTCATGTCTGCAGCTCGCCAACCTGGGGCTCAGCGACAAGATCGTCTACCCCAAAGGCGCCGCCAACTCGCGCTACATCTACTACCCCGACCACCTTGTGAAGCTACCGTCCGAGGAAAAGAGCTTGAGCAATATCCTTGAAAGTGTACACTCCTTCCTGACCGAGCCGATATGGGATGGAACCGTTGGCGCAGTTCTGCACATGTGGAAACATTCCTCAGAAGTACGCAATAAACGAGACACACGCCTTCTGGAGATCCGAGCTGCCATGATGAGGAACGAGCCGTTGCCGGCTCCCGATCCAAGGATACTCGAAAAAGACGAGTCGGTCGCGGACTACCTTCTTCGAGTCATGGGCGAGGATCGCTTGATCAAGAATGTGGTTTCAGGCATGCTGCATGGGATATACGGCGGCGACGCTTACAAGCTGAGCGCCAAGCACACCATCTTTGACCGTTTCTGGTACAAAGACCAAGCACCGTGTTCTGATAACGAGATCTATATGGCCACCAAGGACATCTTCCTCCCTTACGATATACTAGACGGTCCCAATGGCTACCATGTCATCGACTCGGCAGAGAGGGGGATTCGGCACAAACTGATTGCCTTCGAAGATGGGCTTCTTACGCTGATACGTGGTCTGGAGGAGGACTTGAAAGAGTGGGCAAACGTTGAGATCAAGTGCAATACTCCCGTAACTTCTCTTGTTCATCAAAATGACAAGGTCCTCGTAAGTAGCAACTGTTGTGCACATCTGGATACTCTCTAATTATGTCCTAGGTCTCAGCCAAAGGCCAAACCGAACAATTTGATCAAGTCCTCAGCACTATCTATGCCGGCCAACTTGCGAAAATCGCTCAGCCAGCCAACTCTCTCCCTCGTTGAGCGAGGTCCCCGCGGTGACCATCATGGTGGTCAACATGTGGTACCCCAATAAAGACCTATTGGCCGCCAACCCTGGGTTTGGCTATCTGATCCCTCAGGGAGTGTCCGAAGAACAGAATCCAGAACGCGCCCTCGGCGTTCTCTTTGACTCCGATATCCAGACGCGAGAGGAGCAGGCTGGTACTAAGCTGACCGTGATGATGGGAGGACATCAGTGGGACAAATGGGCCTTCCTCCCCGATGAGCAGATGGCTGTCGAAATGGCCAAGAACGTGGTCGAGCGCCATTTGGGCGTTAGTCCCGACGAGGAGGGTCTCGTTGCGTCGGCCAGACTGTGCCGCGACTGCTTGCCGCAGCATACCGTGGGCCACCGCGACCGCCTACACAAAGCCCACTACGAGCTCTCGTCCGTCTTCCAGGGCAAGCTCATGGTCGCCGGCCCATCGTACACCACCGTCGGCGTCATCCCGGCGATGCGCGCGGGCTACGACGCGGCGATGCGCATCGCGCGCGGCCAGGGCCCGCCCCATTTCCGGAAAAAGGAGGAAGGCGTGGGGCTCTGGAACTGGTACTACGACGCGCTCGAGAAGATGAATATATCGGTTTCGATCCCGGACCACGTCGGCGTCACGGGCCTCGAGTGGGCGACGGAGAAGGAGGCTAGTAACATGGTCCCTGTGCCCCGGGTCAGCATGTGGTTCAAGACGTGGACTCCAGAGGAGGGACTCTTCTTCGACGAGGAGGGCAACCTCAAGCCTGGCCGGGAGGAGGCCCTCACGGAGAAAGACGGGATCATTACCAGTCGATTGATGATTACACGCGTGCGTGTCAAGAGGTAGGTTGGCAGTGTCTTACCATGTTATGTGTCATTATCTGGGACCTGGGCCGTGGGGCTGTATGATTATGAAGCAGTTTTATTCTTCTGTAGAGGGCAATCAAAATAGAAGCGCATCTTGGATTTTACAAAGCTCGGTTCATTGGATTGGCCAAAACGTCATGGCATATGTTCGAGGTGTGGTTTCTGGGTCAATACCCTGTCACTTGCACCAGGTTGGATAAGTAAGCACCGCTTCCATTGCCCCCATCCTCTTATTGGTTGGTACTCATGTTACAGCATGCCAGGTTTGGTGTGTGTTCTTCCTTTCCAGTGCATCCCAAACTCATAATTGGGAGCCTGGTGGGAAGAAACAAAGATGTTCTCACTGGGTGTCACCCATCTAGCAATGTGCGTTCTTCGCCGGCTTGGCCGTTATTCGCAACCGTAGCTGACAGGGGGCCATGTCAGCCGGATGTCTCTGTGTAAGGCTGATTGTTGAGCAGCCCTATACCCATGTGGCCCGAGTCTGGTGGAGGAGAATTATTCTGGATAGCATCCTGAGAAAAGCCAGAACCCTGTCATCTGCATGCCAATTGGACGTTGTGTGCCACGTTGTAAAGGATTATAGACCCCACGGGTTTCATGGGCTTTTCCAGCCCCCATTTAAGCCTGGGAAATATCACGGGTCTCTCTCCTGATCTGGGATGAGTACTAGGAGTAGCGGACCTGCGGGTCCATGCCAAGGATATACGAAAGTCGCAGCATGCTGACGTGATACGAGCTGAAAGGGGGCCACGCTTCGTGATTGGCCCTTGGGGCTGCACTCAAGCTGTAAATAGTCATCATATATACATGCATCCTGGTCTCTCATTACACAACCCAGGCGAAAGTACTGCGGCTATGGCGAGGGGCCATTGCATACACCCACCGCTTTCCAAAATGATGTTTCCATGGTTCTTCTTTCCCTTGTTTGCAGTGGACTTACTAAATTTGCGTCGTATAACTGACCTTCTTGCCCATAATCAGTGAAGTGAGCTAACAATACGGGCACCTGCGACGTCGTGTAATCCCGACATGGCTCACGCCCAAACCCATCATCACGATCCACAACCAGGCTTGGAGATGGTACAGTCCGAGTACAGCCAAGCTTCAAGCCCACAAGTTGTGCAGTCGAGAAATGACGAGGCTGCGCCGGAGGTCGGACTGCCAGATCATGGCTGGCTCTATCCCGTGCACGACGCGAATGAGCAGCAGAAGGTGCTGCACGGGGCCTTATTATGGCAACAGCGGCGGCTTCCACAAACCGCTCAGGAACAGCAGTATTCACAGCAGGATTATCATGCGAAATACCCGTCACTTCGAGGAAACCACTTCTTGACGACACCCGAAGTCGTGCCCAATTCAGCTGTAGAGTTGTCAGCAGGGTCAGAGGATGGGGGATATCAAAGTCCTTCGAAAGAGGCTTCCATTCACCCGTCACCGCGAAAACGTCCGGGAAGGCAGATCATCATACTAGTGGCCGTTGTTGTCGTTATTCTTCTGGGGTCAACCGTGGGCGGAGTGTTGGGAGCGCTAAGAAATGACCACTCTAGGTAGGTTCCCGCTCGAGGTCGTGAACACCCAGTTAGAGCCAGACTGCTGAAATTTACGCTTATTCAATCAACAGCGGTTCGAATGGTGCTAGCTCCAACGCTACCTCGCCAGCTGTTCCATCTCCCGCTTCCCAGGAGGCTATGACAGGAGGTCCTGGCTCTGCTACATCCGTCGCGCCAGGGTTTGCTCCGACCGCCGTTTCTCGGGGTTACCCCCACATGGAGGTGTTTGCGATGTCCAACAACAAGGAGAACTCGGTCTACCGGAAGTATCGCAACAGCAACGCGAGCTCCGCCGCCGAGTTTCTTCCCCAGGGGTTGGAGATGGAGCTGGTCGGCGGTGGCATCGACCGCGACAAGACGCCCTCGATCTCCGTTAGCTGGCGGCACCAGGAGGAGCGCGGCGTCCACTCGAACCGCACGGAGCTGCACATCGCGGGGACCGTCAACACCAAGGTGTACCGCAAGTACCGCGACCAGGACGGGGCCGACGGCTGGAGCCCCGGCGGCGCCGGGACCTGGGACGTCTTCGAGACGGGCACGTGGCAGAGCAGCCCGGTGCAGGCGCGCTACAGGCCCGACAAGAACCTGATGGGCGCCTTCTACCTCTGCCGCGCGCAGCCGGGCCTGGGCGTCTGCTTCTGGCAATGGACGCCCAGCAACGACTGGAGCCTCGCGGGCAACCCTGTCGGCGGCCAGTCGGACCTGCAGCCGTGGGCGGCGCCGGCGGTGGCGGCCTGGACCGGCGACGACCGGCGGCTCGACGTGTTCGCCGTCTCGCGCGTCAACAACCACCTCGTGCACACGTGGCGCGACGCCGACGACCCGGGCGCGTGGGCGCCGTACGAGGACCTCGAGGGGTTCGTGACGACGCCGCCCGTCGCCGTGGCGCGCGCGCCGGGCGTGCTGGACGTCTTCGTGCGCGGCGGCGAGGGCGGGCTGTGGCACCGTGGCTTCCAGGCGGGGAAATGGGCCGAGTGGGAGCGCGTCGGCGGGCTGGACGTCGCGATCCGGGGGCAGCCTGAGGCTGTTAGTATGAGCGCCGACACCATTGATGTCTTCGCGTGGGGGGCCAACCGAGGCGAGTTGCTGCACGCGAAGTTCAGCAACAACACGGAACCGAAGTGGACGCCGGCTGCGGGCTTCGATACCGTTCTCGACAAGGGCCTCGCTGGCCCGCCTAGGGCAGTTACGGATGGGACGGGCGATATCCACTTGCTGGCGTACGACGACGACAATAACATCATCCTCTCGACGTTGAGCTCGAAACCTGGGGTGAAGGCCGAGAAGACAGTAATAGCTGCCTTGCCTATGGTATAACAGCAACCAAGCGAGTCATGTCACGGCAAAGGTTAAGCAGTTAATGGCGTGCTTCACTTTGTCTGATACATGTATATGTTTAACTTTGGACCCGGGTCCAACCTGATTAATGATGCATTCTGACCCATGAAGGAGTGAACAAGACCCCTTCTTCCTTTGGCTGTCTTACTCACCAAGCTTGTTGGGTTGTGAACAAGAACGATGAAGGTAGAGTCAAGCATACCGAACTAGCTGCACACAGTACATCATCAGCTCAGAGACAGAATGAAGTCCCACGCTTTTGTGTGCATTATGATCGTGACCAAACAGCGACCATGAATTCTTGAAAGTAGAGCGTTTTTCCAATTTCGTCTATAGTTCTTCCTGGGCCTGGGAGTCTTGGACTAGAAACCCACCCAACTATGCATCCGTGAGAAGTGAGTAAAATATGCTTATCCCGGCGGCGGCACCCCCGCTCTTGTCGTCGCCGATCCGATCATAAAGGGCTATAAGACGACAGCAACTCAACAAGCAACCGGTGAGATGGCCGAGTTGGTTATGGCGTCAGGTTAAGGTCACCTTAATATCTTCATCCTGGTGGAGCAATCCGCGTGGGTTCGAATCCCACTCTCATCACTTGAGATTTACCACGCGCTTCTGATCACAGAAGTATGCTTCCTTTTTGCTGTTTTTGTCCTCTGAGTATATATAGTGAGGAGGGGGTAATCTTTTGTCACAACTTGCTCAGCTTGCTCAGCTTATATGTTTTGGATGTTTCGCATTCACATTCTTTCGAAATATGTCATATGTCGTATCTATTCTAAGCAGAACTGTGCCGCAGTTGTTACCTTACCGGGTAGCAAATCTTTTACCATCCGCTTCTTGATACCCCCCCCCCCCCGGGGGTGTCCCCACCGACAGAGTTTCCTTCCCTTCACTCGCATGTGTCTGCTATGTATACCCCCATAAGAACAAGTCTTTCAACAACCAACACCGACCTATCGTCTCAACGACTGGATCCAATGCTCGGTTAGCTCAGTTGGTCAGAGCGTCGTACTAATATTCTCTCACCAGAATACTTAAGTAATGCGAAGGCCATGAGTTCAAGCCTCATACTGAGCATGCCTTCCTTTTTTTGCGTTTTTCCTCTATTTTATTCATTTTGTGTTCATATCTCCCTAGCAAGGTATCCTAATGGTGAATTGATTCACTCTTCTGTCTCCTTTTTAACCTTCTTCCTCTCCAATTGACCGCCCATGGTAGACGGAGATTCGCACGTCGAAGTCGGTCATCGATATCGAGCCCTCGTCTTCCCCGATACTCTCCGCCGCTTCCTTTTTCATTTCCCCGGCCTCTTCCAACTCCTCACCCAGTGCCTCAAGTGTCTCGGCCAGAAGATACTTGGCGCGAGCCACGCACTCCGGCGGCCAGTATCGATTCTTTGCCGACTTCCGTAAGAGGTCGCGTAAGATACGTCTAAGTCAAATATCATCGTCAGTTATGTTCAGAGTCCACACTTAAGGGGAGGATGCACCTACTCGGCCTCACGGAATAGACTCTGGCGAAACAGTGCATGAGCGACCCAAAATAGCGAATTCAATGCGCTCGATGATTCTGCACCCAAGAGAGCCTCGCCGCTCCGGAGAGTCTCTCTTGCCACCTTCCATGCCTCTTTGTAGCTACCCTGGTTGAACAGAATGACACCTCTGGTGAATGTCAGCTGAAGAAATACCGCCGCACTGGGTTTCTTCACCAATCCGGCGGTGGCGATGGCTTTGTCGATCAGGTCTAGAGCCTCGCCCGACCTCTGTTGGCTCATTCTGACCAGCGAGAGGGCTTCGTAAGCCCCAGTGAAGCAATATGGTAGCTCGGGTGGTGCCTGGTGTTTCTCCATGAGGTCCAAGGACTCGCTGAGCTGTGTCGCGGCCTTAGGCCAGTCGCTCGCCTCCAAGAAGGCGCGGCCGAGGCCTCGAAGAGCATCAGAAAGTAGTAGGCTGTCAATCTTGGCGCCTTTGGTAAGGTACTCCTTGCGCAGGGTGACTGCTCTGTTGCAGGCCGCGAGAGCGCTTGTCCGCTTCGGCGGACCCAGGGCATTCGTGTTCTCTACCGACAGCAGAAGCAAAGTTGCGTGAACAGACGCAGCTGCCTTCTCCGATAAGGCTGCGCACATGCGCAGTCCAGCCTCCACCAGCGGCTGCGCCGTACCGTGATCGCCCCGAAGATGCAAGTAGCGACAGACCTCTGCGTACACGCCACATAGCTGGAGGGCAACCATACGTGGGAAGCGGTCGGCGGCGACGCGAAGCCGGAGGCTTTCCGCTTGAGTCAGCACTCGATCGTACTGGGGCCACAGTTCATGGTCTGACTCCACGAAGGGCTCACGTCGGAGACAGGCAGCGTGTACCATGGCGATGGCGTTCTCGAGAGCGCAGGAATAGCGGCGAGTGCCCCATCGAAGCCGGCACAGCATGTCATTCTGCAGTGCGCGGTGGGTAGCAATGTGGGCGACCCCGTCAATACGTCTGCGATTCACCAACCCGCGCTGTACCAGGTCTTCCAAGGCCTTGTTGAACACAGCCCTCTGAGGTTCGTCTTTGATTCGGCTGCCCCAGAAGTCCTCCGGGACTTGGTCTGCGTTGAAGAAAGCCAGCAGTTCCAGGATGGCCCGGCCTTCCGGTCGTAGTACGGCCAACGTACTATCCCATACCTCACTAAGCGATGCAGGGTGAGGACATGTGGCGAGGATGTATCTCTCTCGCCAGATCTGGTCGCATGATTGGACAACTCGCAGCCGTTCCGCGATGGTGTCCAGTGAGAGTTCGTGTTTCTTCATGTAGCCCGCGACGTGGGCCAGGGCCATGGGCGAGCCGCCGAGCTCCTCTGACACTTTTCGAGCGAGTCCTTGGTCGTCTTCGGATATGGTCTCTGCTTGCCAATTCAGATACGCGCAAAGCAGTTCAGCCCCCGAGGTGGAGTCTAAGGAGTTGAGTTGCAAGTTGTGAGTTGCGTTCGGAATAATTCTCGGATCTCGAGTCGTGATCAGGCTCGAACCGTGTGCTGTTGGTAGGAAGTCCTTTATGGCAGACCATTCCACCACATCATCGAAAATCAAGAGCCAGTTCTTGCCTTCCAAGGTTCGTAAAAGTCAGTGATGCCAGCTCTGGATTCGTGTGGGTGATCCAAGTCCACGACTTACTGGTAGTCAGCCAACTCTGGAAGGCTTTGGTGCACGTCTCGAGGTCCGACTGCGCTGTTGCAATGCCCAGTCGGTGGCAGAAGTGCCTCATAGTAGACATCATGCTGTCCGTTTCGCCCGAGGGAAGCCAGATGATGCAGTCGTAGCCACTGGAGAACCGGTGGACGTACGCGTTGACCAGCTGCGTCTTGCCCATGCCGGGCATGCCGCCGACCACACAAGAGCGGCCCTCTGATAGCGAGAGCCACGCATCCAGAAAGGTCAACTCCCAGCTCCGACCGGTGAAATGGGGGTTAGGCGGGTATCGCAGAACCTCGACTTTGATAGACACGCGGTCGCGAGGCCGTGTCGCGTCCATCTTGGCCTAGATAGTTGGTGTAAGATGTGAACAAATAGGAGGGCTATTGCTAAATATGGTGGTGGTAAAACATGGTGTGAGAGATTCGGGTCGTCGATTGTTGCAGTAGATATGGTGTGAAAGATTCGGGTCGTCGAATTTTATAGTAGATATGATATTTATTGTAAGTCGTAGTATAACCGCCTCCTTCATATTCATCCTTACGGCAGGTACGATTCGAGACTCGATTGTATTCACTGTCACGTCACGGTGGCAGCGACGCGAAAGCCTCTTACACTCAACGCGACGGCAACATTTAATATTAGGTATGGTGACAAAGAAAATGGTTGAACGGTTACAATTGATATGATGCTATATATTATACTAGAATCAACCCAGTCACGGCAGCGACGATTCATGAACTCGTTTATATGCACTTACTTCAACGGCAAGTCTGCGATACAGTATCCTTAATATCTCCACGATGGGGGGTTCGAGTCGAACATAATCATGTTACCACGGCAGTAACGAACCGAACCGCTTGATATTCGCCATGACAGAAAGAGAGTCAGCCCTCCTGAGCTTTACTTATATGATATTGGTGAGTCAAGCTGGACTGGTTCACTTCCACCGCATTGGTGAGCTTGGCCTCCTCATAATGCCCATTAGAACAGCACCAGAACAGCACCAGCAGGGCAGATTCCCTTATGGTATTTGAGTTATAATAATATGTTCTACTTACTATGACATCAAAGTTGCAATGAGCGAATCAATATGTTATGAGCTGTGAGGTATTCGTCAAGTGACCGTGAGATTAGTTACATAGACTCGCATGCACAAAACTCGCAAGCACAGTCACTTGGTTTTGGTAGGGGAGGTTTGTAAGTAGACAGGTATGCTTCAATGAGCGAAGTTCAACAAAACAGCAAAACAACCAACAAGAGTCGGAAAAAGCCGCCTTCAGCCGAAAACGCCTTCGAATACGAGAGATGAGTCGATGCGAAAGCGTTTTCGTGATTCGGACGTGATTTGACGGTGTTTTGCTCGTTCATGCTGGTACACCAAGAACAATCGGTGAGCACTTACCAGCAGTGAGTGACCCTGTCAAATAACATTCCATTCAGTGCCTCTGAGGTTAGCTAGGCATTCTCCAAACTTCCTTGGGTTTACAATTTTTGAGTGGCAATGCTGGTTGCTTGGACTTGGACTTGAAGGTCCCTCACACTACCTTCGTCCCGCCGCTCCCATCACTTCGGTCCCTGAATAGCACAACCATCGCCTGACACAGTCTCCCAGCAGGTGTTTTATTCGTCGCGGGGATTAGGCACTTCAGGATTCGGAAATATGCCTAAGATACGACCAGAAGAATCGAAAACCCCCAACTGAAAATCCTGGCGACACTGATGCTCCAGCGCCAGGCGTATGAAATAATCAGAAGGGTTACAGCACTGAACACCATTGCTTCTGAACTGTCATCTGTGGTGGGACGTTATACATCTCATATCAAGCATTTCGCATGCCAGAAACCAAACATTTGGTATACAAGAGAGAACTAAGCCTCCAAGTACGTACATCCATTCTCACTTGCTCACTGCTTCGGGGGTGTAAGTCGTGTAGCTGACTGAACACACAAGGGAGCCTAAGGACTAACTTCATTGGCAGCAGGAATCGATTCAAACACCATATAAGCCTCTTCTCTCCTTTCTCTCTTGACATTGACGCGTCCCTGAGATCAAAGGCAAGGCAGAATGGACGCGAACACAAAGAGCAGCTCAGGCTGCAAAGATCAGTCGGACAAAGACGAGATTCACGAGCTCACCCGTAACCTCGCACTTCAACGAGGTCAAAACATCCCCCGACCCCCCAGACCATCCCTTGTACCGCTGCACGCGGCTCGCAACCTACCTTCTTCGCAGCTTCTGCCACGCCCTACTCTGCGTTTCCCTTGCGACCTCGTACTCCGTCTATCCCCTCGCGGCGACGCCGAGGCGACCTGCATCTAGACATAGACCTCCGCCCCCGTCAAAGGCTCGAGCCCAGACCTCCCCGTCCACAAAGCGACCACACAGCAAGTGAGATCCCTTCCTCTTCCGGCAAAATGTCGCCCACGATCCACCTAGTCCGCCACGGCGAGGCCGAGCACAACGTCGATTTCGACGTCGACATCCGCGACCCAGGCCTGACCAACAAGGGCGGCGCGCAGTGCCGCACGCTGGGCAAGACCTTCCCCTACAAGGACCGCGTGACGCGCCTGGTGGCGTCGCCGATGCGGCGGACGGTCCAGACGGCGCACTGGGCCTTCGTCGACCCGGAGGCGCCGGCAACGGCCCCTTTGCAGAACGAGCAGCAGAATGAGCAGCAGCAGAAGCGCACCATCATCGCGCTCGGCGAGCTCCAGGAGTGCAGCGGCTTCCCGTGCGACATCGGCCTCCCCGTCGAGGAGCTGGCGCAGTTCGGCGGCTACCTGGACTTGTCGCGGGTCAAGCCCGACTGGAACTCGAAGCGCGGCATCTACAAGCCCGTCGAGGCGGTGATCCGGATGCGGGCCGAGAAGGCGCTGAACATCCTGCGTAAGCTGGCCAGGGAGGCGCGCGACGAATACGAGGACGCCCACCTGGTGGTGGTATCGCACGGGACCATGATCCAGTTCCTGGTTGATCGCCCGGACGCAGAAAGGGCTGCCTTCCATAACTGCGAGTACAGATCGTACAAGTTTGTGGATCTGGTCGGGGACGACCCGAAGACGGTGGGATTGGTGGAGACGAACGAGAGTTTCTACCGGCGCTCTAGTCCTCTCAGTATGAGGTCGCCACAAGAAGCTGAAGACCTCGTTGAAGCTGAACTTAGCGCAAGATAAAGAGTCCTCCAATTCATGGAAGCCTTGGGAATATGACTTCTAGGATCGACTTGGTATTTATTGGGTACCTACTTGCAGTTACACATAAAACTCCATAGGCTAAATGCGTACATTGTTTGATAGAACCATAGTGTCTGTGTGTATAGCAAACCTGTGCTCGTCTCTAACTTCCCAGCTTCACCTTCCGGAACTCTTCCGTCACGCCCTTGATCGCCTTCTCCGTCGGCAGCCTCTCCATGGAGCTCGCCCCGAAGAAGCCCTGGACCCCCTTGGTCCGCCCCAGCACGTAGGCCGCGTCCTCGGGCGCGGCGATGGGCCCGCCGTGGCAGAGCACGATGACGTCCGCGCGCACGGCGACGGCGGCGTCGCGGATGGCCTGGACGCGCTGCACGGCCTCGTCGAGCGAGACGCCCGTCCGCGCGCCGATGCTGCCCGACGTCGTGAGGCCCATGTGCGCGACCACGACGTCGGCGCCCGCAGCCGTCATCTTGGCCGCATCGTCCGGCCCGAAGACGTAGGGCGTCGTGAACAGGCCCTGCGCGTGCGCCTCGCGGATCATGTCCACCTCGAGGTCGTACCCCATGCCCGTCTCCTCCAGGTTCTGCCGGAAGACCGAGCCCGCGTCGATCAGGCCGACGGTCGGGAAGTTCTGCACGCCGCTGAAGCCCATGGCTTTGAGCTGGGCCAGGAAGTACGGCATCTCCCGGAAGGGGTCGGTGCCGCACACACCTGCCAGGACGGGCGTGGACTTCACAATTGGTAATACCTCGGAAGCCTGAAAATCCCGTTAGCTTCAGCGTGCAATTGAGTGAGGAAGTGTGAAAGAGGGGGCAGTGGACGAACCATTTCAACGACAATCTTGTTGGCATCGCCATAGGGCATGAGTCCGGCCAAGCTGCCTCGACCGGCCATTCGAAAACGGCCAGAGTTGTAGATGATAATGAGATGTCCTCCGCCATTCTCAATGCACTTGGCACTCAGTCCTGTGCCAGCACCTGCACCGACGATAGCTTCGCCCCGAGCTGTCACAGCCCGGAGATGGGAGAGAACATCTTCTCTTGAGGTGGGGCGGGGCATCGCTCAAGTAACCTTGTATGGACCAGGAAATTGACAATAGGGGTAAGACAACATAAGCCAGTGAGAAATCGGGATTCAAGTATTCCTCCTACAATTCGTATCGTATTCTTTACATGTACCTGTATCTGTTAGGAAGATCATTTGCCGAGAGCGCCTGCATGCAGTGAGGAAGAAGAAAAGCGCGGGAGGTGGGCGCAATGACGTAACGTGGGGTTGAGCTCTTCCCCTTACCTGTGAACTCTGTCTTACACGAAACCGTCCATCTTTAGACGATGTGAAACACAAGTTGAACATTATCGCCTGAGTTTAGATACTTGAGCACCTCCAAAAACCCTGGACTGGTCGAAATTCAATAGTGTCAACCCCGAACCGCTATCAGAATGGCATCCCCTAACACGCACATTCTGCTTCTAGCAACCCTCGATACCAAGCTCGAAGAAGCAGCTTACGTGCTCGATCAGCTACTCCGCAGCTCCGAGGTCCATGTCACCATACTTGACATTGGGCGCAAGAAGCTTAGCACACACGATGCAGAGCCCCTCGAATCCAAGGATCGAGTGGAACTGGTGGCATGCGAGTTAGACACGCCAGCAGCCGATCTATCCAGGGGTGACTACTCAAGTCGCATGAGTAGCAGTGCGACGCAGAAAGTCAGGGAACTGATGAAGAGCTCAAAGGCGGCACTTCACGGCATTCTGGGCATAGGGGGTAGTACGGGCTCGTCCATCATCGCAGCCGTCATGCGCGATGCAGTGCCGATCGGTCTGCCCAAGCTACTCGTCAGCACCATTGCAAGCGGAGACGTGGGACATCTGGTCGGCGGAGTCGACATCACGCTCATGTACAGTGTTGTGGACATTGCCGGCTTGAACTTCCTCTCTGAGAGGGTTCTCGGAAACGCGGCGGCGGCGATCGCTGGGATGGCTCTTGCATACCGCGGATCAATAGGGCCATCGCCAACCACGTCCGGGTCGGAGACTGCTGCAGATAGTAGCAGCACGAAAAGGCGGGAGAGAATCGCCATCACCATGTTCGGTGTCACGACGCCGGGAGTGGATCGCATTCGTCAAATACTCTCGCAGCCGCCGCACGACGCAGAGGTGGTGGTGTTCCATGCCACGGGAGCAGGCGGCCGGGCGATGGAACTGCTGATTCACCAAGGCGAATTCGATGCCGTTATTGACCTGACGACGACCGAGGTAGCCGACGAGATTGGCGGAGGTGTTTTCTCAGCTGGACCCGATCGGCTATCCGCCGGCGCCCAGGCCAAGATTCCTTACATTGTGAGCGTCGGGGCGTGCGACATGATCAACTTTGGTCCCTTGAGCTCCATCAAACCAGAGCTGATCGAGGCTGACCGGAAGGGCGAGCGCAAGCTCTACCAACACAACCCATCTGTGACTTTACTCCGGACGAATCTGGAAGAAAATCAACAGATTGGCGAGTTCATTGGGGAGAAGCTGGCAGTCTACGAAAGAAAAGATTTGGTCAAGGTCTTACTGCCGGAAAGGTCGATCAGTATGATATCTGGGGATGGTGGCCCTTTTGAAGATCGTAACGCGGACAAGGCACTGTTCGAGACACTCAGGGAGAAGCTTAAGGACACTGGCATCGATACAGAGATGCAAGATTGGGATATCAATGGATCTGAATTTGCCAATGCGGTCGTTGATGCTCTTGCTGTCTTGAATCGCAAGAAAGACCACTGACAGACAATAGATTGAGTACTAAGCTTAGGGACTCGAAAAGCAATTGGCTAAGAGTGGACTGCCCTTTTCTAATGTAAAGGGATCACCGATCCGCCTCCCTTGTCAAATTCTTGGCAAATTTCATGCATCGCTCCTTGACTAACATGCTCCTGTATCCATCTCCATCGTACAAATAACTAGCAGTAAAGATTGGGCCATGAGCTGTTGGCCTACCAATCCAGAACTATTATCTCGTTATCCTGGAGTTGATTAAAGGTGCGTTCACTGTATAGGTCAGCACGAAACAAGGTGACCTTTTCCAAGTGCTTTTGGAACCTTGCGTCAACTTTGACGAAATGCTCTATCTCGCGTATGAAAGTGCATAGAGTCTTCTTGTATGGCTTGATGGTGTCCAGATGATTGTTATAGGCAAGTCCCACCACACTGAAGAACTCATCTATCGCATCTGAGGTCAAGAAGGTCTCGGGTCTTTTCTTTCCGCGGGCTGCTAGGCCCTTGAGGTACTGTTGGATGTGCTCCGCTATACCGGATAGGCACTCAGACTGTCGAGCAAGAACTGTTTCCATCAAGTCCTCAAGTTGGAAGTAGTCTGCCGCAAGGAAAAGCTTATACCAGTGTCTCATGGCGCCTGGGAACTCGTTTGAGAATGACGAACCGAGTCTCAACGCGCGTTTCTTGACTGCTTAGCTGTTAGTGTCAGACAACCACCATGATGCATTGAACCTACTCTGTCCGGTGTAGATGAATTCCACTACCTCTCCAAAAACCTCCGAGTTCACCTCGAGGATATCACATTTGCCAGTGGCGGCTTCCTATACCAAGATCAGTATGAAAGCCTATTTCGAATGGTGTTTGGAAACCAAAGTGGGATAAGCAATTGCCCATACCTTGAATGGCCCAGCCAACGCTTTTGCAAAGTACGTAGATCTAGCGCACAAGATGGTCTTGTGAAGTTGCCAGACAGTGTCGTCACATTTAACAGTGACATCGGAGAAGTCGCCGGTCTTCAGAAGTCTGTATGGTGAGACAATTAGTAAGATGCGATGACCCGCGATGTTTCTAGATGACAGCTTGCCTCTTATGTGAATCTCGGATCTTGTCCATGGCAGAGCTTAATGCAAATCTTGCTTCGGAATCTGTCGCTTCGTTCGCGGTCTTTATCTTCTTGGGGCTCGGCTCCGACATCTTGATGGTGCGAAATCGATGATGGGGGAGGTAGATGAGTAGAGGAGGATGAGTAGAGGTAGATGGGATGAGGTAGAAGTCGAAGTAGAGTGACGGCGGAGGTAGAAGGCCTGAGAGTAAGTAGGTAAGTAAGTAATACGATAGTGGCGGTTGGCACACTGGAAATGGGAATAATCAATTGAAGGTCTTTCAGATTGATAAGTACCATTTGGCAGGAGCCGTTCTTTCCGTTTTTGATCTAATTGCACTCCCTCCCGCTCCTGCAGTCACTCTATCAACACGAACTCCATCAACGGCTACCAAGCTCCTCTCGGCTCGGATGCGCCTAAGTATATGTAGATCTTGGTCGTCTAAGGAAGTGAGTGCCCTAGGGCCTCCTGTGGCCTGACGATGACCATAGCGACTTCGCAATCCTGCGTCGACTCTCCCAGCCTACAAGACTTATTCCATGGGGATGCCTGCTTTTGATGGAAAGAGGTATATGTTGCAATTTCATCGGATTACGAGATATCATGTCGTAGTCGCCCATAGTATGTTACATCATCCATGGCAAGTCAAATCACCAGGGCAAGGCAGAAATAACGGAAGAGGCCACTGAAAGTCGACTTACCCCCAGGTTTTCTGTATTGGCCGATCATGAGTTAACATTAGGAGTCCTGACTTACAGGCTCACGTGTCAAGCTCTCGGAGGAACCAGCGCGCAGGAGAATGCACAGAGCAAGAAATTTCACCCAGGCCATCGGCCCGGTCTGCCATAACGTTCCCGTAGGCCACTGGCTGGCGGCTATGTGCCCTGCAAGATCGTTGTTGCGACATGATCTGTCCGACCTCGCCGCAAGGTTCATCTTCAAGTGCAATCATCTCCTACTCGGGATCGGACGGATTTGAAGAGGCCACCACGCGGTCGTCCTCATTCCACAGTCCCGGCATCAGCGTCGTCGTAGTGCCCTCTACTCCAGCGGGTGCCGCCCAAACCGTGAGTGAACTCTTTCTTCACCGATTTTGTTACTAGCTTGGCTAAAAGTCTCTCGAGATCAAATATGCAACTTCTGATCTCTGGTGGGCTATCCAAGGCGCCGGTCACGATTTCGGTATCATTACCTCAGTCACTATGAAGATATACGACATTCAGCATCGCGATTGAGCATACGAGATGTTTGTTCTTTACAAGGGACAAGATCGAGAGGCTGTATGAAACTCTCAAGAAGATCATGAATGATGGTTCGCCACCTTTAGACGTTAAAATTTACGGCTTTTTCCTAATTGATCCCAGTATCAGTACATGGGTATGTTCTTACAGACTTCCTTCTTCCGGCAGCTTTCTAACACATACCCCAGGACCCCGTGACTATGCTGTGGGTTCTTCAAGAGGGCTCGACGTCGGTTGACTCTGCTCACACTGGAGCTCTACATGCCCTTGGGCCTGCTACCGTGGATAGGGGCAACGGTAACTACCTCGACTTGGCGCGCTGGACGGGTATGAGCAACGCAGACCCGCCCTGCCAGAATTCGGGGTTCGACAAAACCCGCTTTCCCATTGATATACGATCATATAACGTCCAGGCTATGCGAAAGGTCTACGACCACTTTGCGTCCGCCACCAGGCAAACCCCAGGTCTGAACGCATCCCTTTTCCTCATTGAGGACTACACCCTACAGAGAATGAAGACCGTGCGGTCCGAATCCACGGCATATCCGTTCCGAACCGACAATCTCCTAGTGGCTCCGGTCATGCGCTGGCAGCATTCGGGCGGACCAGAGCTCACGCAGCAAGCCGTCGACCTGGGCACCGAGCTTCGAAGTATTATACACGAGGCGACTGGCGAGCCGGAACTTCACACGTATGTAAACTACGCCTTCGGCGATGAGACACAAAAGAACTGGTATGGCTACGAGCAATGGCGTCAGAATCGTCTCCGTGGGTTGAAACAGAAGTACGACCCGCAACATAGATTTAGCTTTTACGTGCCAATCGCGTGAAGGGCAGGACACGTTACGAGCGCCTGATCATAGCTGTCGTGGTGGTCTCGAAGCAATGAGTTGGATGGATTCTACTAGTCTGGCTGGAGCTGGGTTCGCTTCCCGAATCAACAAAGCGGCACTGGAAATAGGAATCTTACGCAAGATGCAATTGTAGTGTTTGGTTCTGAACAGCCTCCGGCTTCCCCCTTTTTCTGCTTCCAGCTGTTTGCAAGATGTGACTGAGGAGATAGCTATCAGAATATTGCAGAGCTCGGTTTAGCCATATACGGAAGGAATCAAGGACCATGCTTAATTGAAGTTCTGCTTAGGCTCATCGCACTCTTATCACCATCTACATACCTTACGCAGCCTGCGAGGTGCAACAGTAGGGGCAAGTTGAAAAGCTCTACACCCTTTCCCAGGCATGCAAGCTGTACGTTACATCGCTACGCGGGGCTTCAGGGGCGAAGATCCGATGGGGGCCATATCATCCTTTCTTCTCAAACGTTGACCACTGTTAATTTTATATTAGCTCCCACCTCATCAGAGATCTTGGGCTATATAGACAAGGCTGGCGAGAAGCGAGTCCCCGGAATCGCCGGCAGACATTCTCGAGATTGCCATCAGCTAGTATATCCTCTTCCAAGTGACATAATACCCCCAAAACGACGCTGTGTATGTGGTCGACTGATCTCAAACACCATATAGTAGACCTGACGTTGATGCATCGCCTTAGATCAAGGTAGGCCACCATGCCGACGTGCGGCCCTGAATCCATCGAACGCCCGGAAACATCTGAATATTTCTCGATCTCCAGCGCGCTGGTGACCAGGCTAGCTTTTCATGTTTTTGCTCCAACTGCCAAGATTACATTACATGCATACTTGGGTCGCATCTCAGGCTACACAGCACAATCTGCCCACGCAATTGGAATGGATTACCTTATCCCTATCGCTCAAGTAAGCTGGATCAGTAGCTACTGGCGATTTCACATGCACGTAAGATGCTGTTATCGGCTACTTCTTGTCGATCATGGTTGTTCGCAGCAATTATCAATGCATGTTAGATACTCTCCGGTTATATTCTTGCTGATCCTGCGTGTTCTCAATGACTGGCACTGATGGCTGATCTGCCATGTGATAGGTAGCCTTGGGTGGTACTGCAATGCATGTCTAATGGCCGACGAACTGCCGCCCTGCCTGCTTCACTGTCCGCTGCAGAAACAGTTGAAGACAGACATTTTGCGACATTCTGACAACCATAGAATGTCCAGCATGCTCTACTCTTTCAGTTTTCAATGGTTTCTGTCCTAGGACCAGACGTTCTAGTACTCTTGGGCATCGAACTCCCAGACCTACACCTAGGGCGCCCTCTTATCCTTGGATATACGCAACATGAAAATTCCCTCTGGTACCCTGGTGGGGGTACTCCACCGAAATCCGGCCGGTATAATGGTACTCAGCATCGAAACCATTCTCCTGGCAATGGATTTCGTATCTTGGGACTTAGGCTATGGTCACGACGCTTGATGAAGAGCAAACTGCAGGCCAATGACATACTCATAATCGTAGCCACGGTATGAGATGATCTAACCTTCCTCTTCCCTCGACATGGCAATTCCAAAACTGATACGGATCTGCCTAGATCATCGTGACGGCGAGATATGCTCTTGAAATGACGATGGTGTTGAAATGTGGCATGGGTCTGCCCCAAGAGGAGGTGATGAAAATTGGCGGCTCCGATGTACTTTTCTTGTTCCGCAAGGTTAGCAATATCCCAATACGGTTTATACCATGGAATTTTGAGTATCACCCACTGACAAGAAGGGGGTGCTGGGCGGGGGTTTGCAGCTCATCTTTGCCAGCGACCTGATGTGGCTCACACTCGTGTGCCTAATTAAAGTGTCCATCCTCCATTTCTACTCCAGGATATTCCGTCGAACGATATTCGTCAAAGTCGTCTACGGCGTCATGTGTCTTGTCGTCGCCTTTTATATTGCCGCTCTGTTCAGCGACATCTTCATTTGCATACCGCCCCGGAAGAGTTGGGTCCCAGACACGCCCGGCCGCTGCGGCAACAGCAGCGTCTTGTACAGGGCATTGGCATCGACAGACACCGTTATAGATGTCATCATCATCTTGCTTCCCATGCCCATGCTCTGGGGGTTGAAGATTGTCACGTCCAAAAAAGTGGCGCTAACCTTCATCTTCGGCCTGGGTTTCCTGTATGCTTCCCCCCTATCTTCTCATACAACTCTGGATCACCCCCGTCCGCCCCCTTTCCAATCCCCGTCTCGTAAGTCGGCTGGCTAGCTGATCAGATTTCCCATCGACCCAGAATCATCGCGCTCACGTCAGTTCGCATCCGTTTTTTCTCCGAGCTCGACCCCTTCAACATCACGGAGCCCTCGAGGGTCGCGCTCTTCTCATCACTTGTGCCGCTTCTCGGCATCATCAACGCAAACCTGCCGGCCATGGCCCCGGCGTTCAACAACATGTTCCGCTCGTCCATCTTTTCGACGGCGGCGAGCAAGTCTGAGGGAAGTTCGGGCGACCAAAGCAACCGGTTTCAGAAACTGAGCGAGCCGGAGATGCCTCTGATGGATATTTCAGGTATGTGGTACTGCATGCTTCCGAATGGATCGAGCAAAGGACATGTGAGCTGATTGATTCACAACAGGTTCCCGGAGACAGAACATCAATGAAGCCCGAAACCGAGATGGACAGGTGGCGTGACGGAGTGAATTAGGCTGAATAGGAGATTAATCACATTTGACCGCAATCGACCTGCCTGCATCCTGTGCACTCTGCCATATGGAACTGCCTGAATACACATTCTAGGTTATCATAACGTCCTAGTATAAGTGCCCTAAAGTAAGCACTCAAATACAGGGGGGGGGTTAACTAACACCACTAACGTCGCCCGTAGCTTGTTTCTCTGCTTCTCCACAGCAGCCCGTAAATTGACTCAGCATGACCGCATCCTTGCGGATCCCCGTTCCGTCCCACTTCGGGTGACGACGTCGAGCATTGCTGAGAATTTGATCCCCTTGACTTCCAAGATTGAATCCGTAAGGCTACCTGGTCACCCATTAGAGTATCTTCAAGATAGCGAGAAAGAATATTGTCCATCCTTCCTCAAAGACAACTGCAAACCACTGCGCCTGCAGATATATCCAACATGAGCTCCTCCACTTTCTCTCTTGCGAGCAAGGTCAAGGTATGATCCATCTAAGAGCCCCACGGAGCTTCAAATATGCTCAGTAAGCTGATAAGTTGGAAAGCTCTATAATGGCCACATGATCCCCCAGATCCAGCTGGGTCTGTATATGATGTCCGGAAAGGAGGTCCTCGCCTCGGTGCCCTGGGCCCTCGCTGCGGGCTACCGCGGCTTCGACTCGGCCCAGATGTACCACAACGAGGCCGAGGCCGGCCAGGCCATCCGCAAATGGCTCGAGTCGTCCGAAACACGACGGGCCCGAACCTCACGCGGGAGGACATCTGGTATACGTCGAAGCTCGCCAGTTCCAGGTTCGTGGATCTCTGACCACTAACAGAAGTGGTCCAACCACCCCCTTCAAGCCCCTATAGTTGTGGTAGATGACATGGAAAACTGTGGACTGACGGAACTCCCAGCACCTCGTATGACGCTGTCCGTAAGAGCATCAAGCGTAGTGTCAAGGCCTGCGGGCTGGGCTATATCGACCTATTCCTCCTGCACAGCCCGTACGGCGGGCCCGAGGCTCGGCTGACCAGCTGGAAGGCCATCGAGGACGCGATAGACGACGGTGAAGTTCGGAGCGGCGGCGTGAGCAACTATGGAGTAAAACATGTCAGCCTGATGCCCAGCTTAATGACTTAACGAAAAGAGGAAAGCCTTGAGTGCTGAAACTGACAACCCACCAGATCGAGGAGTTAATGGCCTCGAACCCGCGGATCAAGCCAGCCGTGAACCAGATCGAGGTGCACCCCTTCAACACCCAGACGGCCATCCGCGAAACGTGCGCGAAGCACGGCATCCTGGTCGAGGCGTACGGGCCCCTAGCCCGGGCCATGCGGATGAAGGACCCGACCATCCTGGAGCTGGCCAAGAAGTACGCGTGCACCCCGGCCCAGCTGATGGTGCGCTGGTCCCTGCAGCACGGCCACGTCCCGCTGCCCAAGAGCGCCCGGAAGGAGCGCCTGATCGACAACGTGAAGGTTGGCGGCTTCGAGATCTCCGACGAGGACGTCCAGAGGATGGACGGACTGGACGAGCATCTGGTGACGGACTGGTTAGTACCCATGCATGCATATAATATATACTTACCTTGACTGCCATGTTCGGGTACAGGCCCAGATGGGATACATGTTTACTAACTTTGCCGTAGGGACCCAACCGACGCGGACTAATCAAGTTAAAGAAAGAAGGAATAAATAAAAGGAATGGCTGCTATCATCCTTAATGGAGTACCAGACAGGCAGGAGGAGGGAGGGTGGTAGAACTACAAAAGAAAACAAAATCCAAGAGAAAAACAAATGCAAAAGCTTAAGCCCCGAGTCGGATTCGAAAGGAGTGACCTGAAGATCGTCGGCACGATCCCGCGACTCCAGCCGTTTCCTAATCGGAAGCTCTACGAAACCCTCGAGGGTTGTCTAGACCATACACCAACTGCCACTGCACTAACCCCGTCAGCAGTGCACTGGTAGAGGAACTTGGGTTATGGGATATTGGATTCATTGGTACCTATAACCTTTACTTCTGGTTTTCTTATGGATTTCACGTTCTGGTCACTTGTGCCTTTTGGGGGGCGGGTGGTCAAGGTGGCGAGGCTGCTCCCTCCTGGACCACATACGCGTTGGCATTGCCCAACCAGCCAGTGGGCGTCTCCCACGCCTTCCCATACATAGACATCTACAGGCCACGAAGTTATAATCTTTCACTCTGGAGATATTCATCCCTCCTTTAAGCCAGTCAACCAACTCCCGGAATGTTTCCAAGCGTGTTTCCCCTTACACATCTTCCATCCCCTACTAGGGACCACCACCACGTCTGCCCTCAACACTCCAATCTCCTGATGAAAGACTTCCAAATCAACGACGATTTTAAGATAGACGAATAGCCAAGTCATGGTTGACTTATGTCACCCCAGTCTTTCTTCAATGTGCGTAGATACTGTACTTACATGTAGTTATAGCATTCATCTCCCACCCCTCAAGGTAGCCAAGCATGAAGCACAACAGGCCACAGTACATGTAGCATCACAACCAAAAATGAACACACCCAACAATCCGGGGAGAAGCACGTAATAAGATCACCTTGGACTATGAACCCCTCCCACCAGACACGAACAACCCAAGGTCACTTCAATCCACTGGGTATCAACCCACCTTTCCTGGTTTTTGTTCACGTATTTGTACACCGAGAACGACGATAACATGCATTGCAATGGACTTCGAGTACACACTAATTAATATTCATTCATTATTCATATGTTGTCTCCACCAAGCCTGGCATCGTGAAACGTCAAGACCCTTATGCCAGTGTGCGCGCCAGTCACTATGATCTATCGGGGTATTTCAAGCAAGGCAGACGCTCATCTTCCAATCGCAATGCTATCTCCAACACAGGCATCTAGTATCTATACCCTTCCAAGTCTACTGGAGGCCAGCTTCTTCCACAACCTCTTCCATGACTTCCAATGCGTGTGCTTCGGCGTTAGAGTCCATGAGCATAAGTTTACGGCATTGCTCTTCCACTGATTCGCTGTCGTCGACTGCGGCGCCTTCTACGCAAGCAGCAAGCATCAGCTTCTTTACGCACGAGTTGTAGATCAGCCCTTCCACCGTCTTGTCAGTGATGAGAGTAATCACTTCAACCTCACGAGTCTGGCCGATTCGGTGGGCTCGGTTGGATGCCTGCACGTCATCCTGCGGGTTGTCAGATTGATCGAAGATGACGATCTTGTTCGCTGCCGTCAAGTTGATCCCCGTTCCACCTGCTCCAGTCGTGAGAAGGAAGACCGGGATCGTGGTATCATTGGTGAACCGCTCCACCTCTGGGTAACGAGCTTGGACACTGGCTCGACCAGTCAGTTCGCAGTAAGGGATATCGGTAGCGTGGAACGTCTCTCGAAGAATGTCGATGACCATCTCAAATCGCGAGAACACCAGGCAACGGTCACCATTGGCCATGTAACCTCTGATAAGCTCCAGAAGTTTGGCCACCTTTGGTGCTTGTTCCCAGGAGCGATTCGGGATATCCAGATGTCCAACATATTGTGGGAAGTCTTTGCACCACGTGTGCAGCTCAAAATCAGACCTTTCCATCAGATACTGCTGAAACTGTTCCTTGTGCCTTGGTTCCTTGCTCTGGACGTCAAGCTCCTCCTCGCTGCAGCGCTTCCATAGAATGTCGACCAACTTCTTCACCTTATCATCGGTGAAATGGCGTCTGAACAGCTGCGGATGTAAAGCGGCTTTGCGCAACTGCATCCAAGGGTTTGAGACCTTGCTTTTTGCTGCCTTGTCCTTGGTCAGATACCGGTCGCGGATTGATTCGTATATCTCCTTTTGCTGAGGTTCAAGGGGGGACAACAATGCGTGTGTCTTTTCTTGGAGGTAGACTAATAGAAAGTATGCGTTAGCAGGGAGCCATAAGTGAATGAGGTACGAATAGTAACTTACTCCAAGACATCGGCCTTCCTCCTCTGTAGAATGAATGGAGCCATCATCACCCGTGCGTTGCCAACTCGTTCTTTGGCGAGCAGGGCAAAATTCTCCACGTCCTTGTTGGCAACCTTAGCTTGGAAAATGGTATCCAGGTGCCGAACCAGCTCCTTTCCAAAAAGATCAGGTTCCACGAACTTCAGAAGACTGAGAAGCTCCTTCAGGTTGTTCTGGACAGGAGTTCCAGAGAGAATTAGTCGCCATTCGGAGGGTACCTGTGACATCTGCTTGTATACAAACGTCGAGGTGTTTTTCAGCTTGTGGCCCTCGTCAAAAATGGCTGCGTAAGGATCCAGGCCTTGCAACCACTCAACATCCTCCCTCTTTCTATCAACCTGCGAATAGCTCGTGAGGACGACGTGGTAGTCTTGGACTTCGTCAGGGTCGGTGTCACGCCTGGCTTGACCAGAATAAGGGTACAATTTGAGGCCGGGTGCGAATTTCTCAAATTCGTTCATCCAGTTTTCGTACGTTGAGGGTGGCACAACAATAAGATTTGGCCAGGGCTTTCTGTTGTTGGAGACAGACTTGCCTGACTCGACAAGGTGTGCGATGAAGGAAATGACCTGACATGTTTTACCAAGTCCCATGTCATCGGCCAAGATACCGGAGTAGCCTTTGCTGTGGATGAGGTTCATCCAGTTGAGGCCCAAAAGCTGATACGACTTCAACTGAACTGAGCTGTCCATCAAGGCTGGTTTCTTGTGAATGGGAAGCGGGCGCGAGTTTGCCTTGCCGGTCTTCATACCGTTCCGATCAAATTCCCAATTTGACATCGCCGATTGGATCTCTTGACCGCGTTCGTCGCAGTCCTCAATAACATCAGAGGCGGCTTTGAAAGCTCGGAACCAGACAACAAGCTTCTCCACGATCGCAGCACCTATTTGTATACGAGATGCCTTTCTCGATGACGCCTTTTCTTTTCGCGACACTTGCTCAACCTCTCTCAAGCTTGAGAATGGCCGAGCAGCAACAACAAGCTTGGTATCGCTAACCTTCATGCCGCTGATACGAGCCAAGTCCTCTGCAGAGCACTCATTAAAGTACTGTATTACCTTGGAAACCTCTGTCAGCCCTTTTGTGGGACTTGGAGGTTGCGAGTCGTTCGCAGCTGAATCGGTATCTGCTGAAGCGGCTTTCTGGTCGGAATCAGTGAGGTCAACAACCTCAGGTGCAGACTTTTCGTCTGCTTTCCGCTTTCTCGACGTCAGTTTTTGTAGACTCGGTAGCTCATCCTCTGAATCGGACTCTGCCAGGCTGATTGGCGATTGCCTCCGCGATCCACGTACCAGCCGTCCTCGCTTTTTGGGAGCAGGGTCGAAAGACTCTGATGATTTCGTAACAGCAACCGCCATTTTTTTCTGTGATGACGAGCTTGAAGGAGTAGAAATCGGTGATGAGCGCGAAGAAGGTAGAGAAAATACGGCAGGCGGCGGTGGTGAAGTGGGTTTGTTTCGACGACCTTGAATGAGCCTTCGTCGAGGGGCAGCCTTTTTCTGTTGAGGTTCAGGTTCAGGTTCGGATTCAGATGAATCAGATTCAGATGAACTTGATACAGATACAGCGCGTGGTCTCGAGGTTACGGTGGTCTTTGGTTGGAACAGTTTCGATTGTTTCAAGTTTTTGCTCTTGACTGCCGCTGCCGGACGCCCTATTGTCGAAGACGATGATTGTTTCGGCTTACCAAGAAGGTCGTTTATGGCAGCTTCTGCACTTAGATTGTTTCTGACAACGGCATTCTTGCAAGAACGCCAAGTGATGTTCGGCTTTGTGGTGACAATGATCTTGTGGGTTTCCTTTGTTAAGTACCGGAGCCGCAGATCGGTGATATCGGTTGGCTGGATATCTTCTTCGGGCACCTTCCGTTTATTTATCGGGGTACTGCGACCAGAACGCGCAACCGCGAGCGCAGGTTGGATATTGCCTCTCATGGGCTTGTCATCTTCGGAACTGTCCATCCCCTTGTAATAGTCATTTGACAGATCATCATCTGAGATGTCCGCCGGCCGCGGCTTCGGCTTGCCGGCGGGGATCGTTCGACGTGGAAGAAGTGCTGGTGATCGAAAGGCAGTCCCAGCCGGCGCCATGAGAGATCCTACACGCGCAGCAGCTTTGACTGCCGGCTTCACTGCCGGCCTCACCGAGGTGACTGGAGGCGAGGCTCTGTACACAGAAGCCTTGACCGCGGGGCGCACATTTTGGAAGGGGGATGAAGCGGGGACTTCCACAACGGTCCCAGGAGAGGTGGGAGCCGGCGAAGATCTGTGCAGCGTAGGCTTCCTGTCGACAATCTGCGTTGGCTGTGTGGCGTTCGCCGCGTTCGGTCGACTGATGATCTGGGTCGGCTGGGTGAAGTAGGGCGAGGAGCACGGGATGTTTTCAGCCAGCTCGTCGAAGTCCTCGTCTTCGATATCGAATTTGGACATTTTGCCCTTTGCCTGAGCGCCTATCGAGGGGGTTCCTGGAAGGCGAGGCGAGCTACTGCCAGCGAGCGTGGATGTGCGACCCATTGTGAAAGGCGTAGTGACAACAAAGGGCGGTGCGAAGCAAGGGGGTCCGGCCAAAGGAATGGCTTCGTAGAAACACTACTGAACAGATAGTTAGACCTGCAATGCTTGGGATAGATTTATCAGAGCGAAGTAAAATGACCGGACTTACCAAATACTACTACCGCATGGGTCGATGCTACCCCGTTTTATCTGACTGGGAAACCAACAAGTGACTTTATCATCACAGTATTGTGGTTCAGGCCCCAGAGTTTTGTCGGACCCTCGTGCAGCAGAATTCCCAGGCTGGACTGAACTGGTGTCCCCGGCGGCGTACGCGGAAAAGGCTTGGGATACAATGGTGCAGTTTGAACCGGGAAGCCGAAACAATACTGGTAAAAGTACTGGCCAGCAAAATCGAGCCTGTGGAGCGGCAATGAAAGCGAATGACGGAACGGTGAAAAAGAGGCTGGAAGCAGATTCCACCCAAATTTTGGCGTACAATGCACGTTTGGGACGCGCTACCCCCAAACACGATGTCAGGTGATCTTCCCTGTGCTGCTTAATTGGTGCCGTGTTTGTCAAAGGGCCAGTGCATCTGCCCATGTGTGGTATGTACATGTGCTGGTGCTGCCAAGGCGATAATAGGCTGGCTCCATTCAATGTATTGCATCGTCTTCGTCTGCTAATATCGCGGAGACTTTACTCGAGATCAATTGTATTCCCCCTTATCGGTACATACCCAGACACTGCAGACGATTGGCTCAATTCTAGTTTTGACGTCCTTTGTTCCATCAATTTGTGGACTGGACAGTGAAGGAGCCTACACCAACAAACGTCAGGTTCGGTGAAGTCGGAAAAGCCACCTCCACCTCCGCCTAAGACCCCCCAACCAAAGCCGGGTTACAATTGATATCACAATCTACGTGTTAACACATACCACTCCAGCAACCATGGCAACCCGACGCATTATATCATCGGAGAAGACCATCCTGGACCAGGATGATCATGATGGCTCGGGCCCTGCCGCGGACCAAAAGTCCAATATCTCACCTGCAGTGCCCATGTGAGTACCCTGAGATTGCCCCCTACCTCATCCCCAAGGCGGATGGTGGCAGCTGTTCGCACAGCAAATTATGCAGTTCCCTTGCGTTCCTCGACCGTTTGCTAACTCGAAACTCAGGGATGTCATCGTGAAGCTTCTGGCGTTCACTTTAGCCATGATTGTCGTGCCCATCGGCTCATACTTCGCAACTGTCAATACACTCTTCAAAGGTTTGTGGGACATTTACTATTCAACTCACAATCGACCTAGATAATGGCTCGGTTGGTACATTGTGGGTGTCCTTGCTGACACCATTCAGGAAATTCCACGTTCGCCGGGGCCCTGGCAGCTGTCATGGCGAATGTGGTGCTGATAGCCTACGTGGTCGTCGCTTACAATGAAGACCAGTCGGATCAGCTGGATACAAAGAAAAGGAAGGCAAGAAGGACCTATGAGCCCGTCCTTTTCCGTATCAATGTACTCGATATCTTGTGCTGGGGTTTGTGTCGTGGCCCAGGCCTATGGGATGAACGAGGCATCGAAACCAACTTTAGCAAAAGACAATAAGTATCACCTAAGAATAAGAGGAACACTATTTCGGAAGTGTGGGATTTAATCCTCTATCAAGCCCAAATTCATACATGATGCCGTGCCAATACTCAAATAGTACAGAATATATGCAGGTAGCGAATCACAATAACAGCTCTATATCATGATGCTAGCGGAATGCTCGTTCTCTTCATGCTAACAGACATGCGAAGTATGTCTGCTCCACACAAACAGGGCAACGAGAGTATTAAGGGTGAGAAAAGCCGTAGTCGCTCCAATCGTCTCGTCTCCGTATACAATGCCATTTCCTAACAGCACTCGTGATTCTCAAGTGCGCCAAACTGGCATAGCTGTCATCCAATGTGGTCAACCGACCAACATATTTGAGCCCTTGCTTTGACAGATATTTCCGCAGCTCTTATTCGGTCCAGATCTTCATCTCGTCTTGGAAGCTCCCGATACCCCTTGTTCTCCATTGCAAATATCAATTTCCTTCTCCTTCTCTTCTCCTTATCACGGCTCCATTGGCAAATACGTCGAGAATATGTTCACGTTTCGGAGCATCAGCACATTCTCAATGTACAACATCGACTGTGGCGAATGCATAGTCCCATCCGTTCGTCAATCCGACCGCTCAAACGCAATCGAAGAGCCTAGGGTATCTTCCACACAAAAAAAAGCAAATATCAAAATAGTTCATACGTCGTGTCTCGGAGGCGGGTTTGCCGGGGTATTTGCCAGGCATATCGCCTACGAATTCTTGCTGAAACGACGAGAAAACCAGCTCTTGCGCTTCTCACCCATATCGGGTCTCTGTTGCTGAGCGCTCGCGTTCTTGGAACCCTTCCGTAGAAGACCACCACCGCCATGCTTGGGAGGCGGCGGCGGCGCAGCGTTCGAACCATCTGGCATAGTGCGTGGTTGCGACGCAGGGATAGAGAGGCTCGGCGGCTGGTAGGCGGCGGCCTGACCGAAGCTAATACCATAGTCATTCACCGGCTCTCGTTGTCTAGGCAGCATTCGTCGGTCGATTGAACTGTTCTCGCTACTAGTGGGATCGGTCTGGTATCCTACCGGCTCCCCTGGGCTCCCGCTGCGGCCGGATCCTGTGGCTACTGTCTCGTACGACCGGTGGTTGCTAGGCATAGGGTAAACGTTCCTATCGGCAGTAGGACGACCATTCAATTGTGACTCCGAGTAGTTGCGTGGAACCCTGTTGCGGCTGTTGGTGTTGCCATTCCCACCATAACCATAAGCTCCGTCGTAACCCTCGAAATAGCTGTCGCGGTTTCCGCTGTCCATGGCCGGTCTGCGAGGATCCAACATGGCGCTCTCTGATCGATGAACGGTCGAAGAGGGTCGCGCACCGTAGTAGCTGTTCTGGGGGAAACGTGGAGTCGTGGCGCCGTCTGAATGCGTAACACGTCAGTATCAACACCTTACTAGAAATATGAAGACAACGAGAAGGTGAATCAATTGTGTCCAAACTCGGAGGGGTTCTTACATGAGTTCGGGTAGAAACCACTTCTTCTATTATAATTTGCGACCGAGTCCGAGTCTGTTCGAATAAAAGACTGTCGATTGCTGTAACCGCCATCGATGGCGGCCTCAAAGCTTCGAATCGTGTCGAGAGGTCTTTCCCACTTGCTGCGAGAGGGATTGGAACGATCAGGTTCAGCTTTGAGTCGTGTCGGTTAGCACTTCATTCAGTTATTAGCAAGAGGGAAACCCTCACCAATTGGACTACCAGTTGCATCTCTCCACTCGACTTCGCTCATGCTCGGCAACGCTCGTTTCGATTGATGGGCAGCGACAGCGGCTGGGGGATTGTCAGTATTTTAAACATAACCCGGGAGAGCAACATCTCGTGCGTAGTACTTACAGGGCTCCATCTCTTGCATGGCTAAGGTAGGGTCTGCTTTTGTGTGAAGCCTCTTAGACTCTTTCTCCGCTGAAGTTTCATGAAGGTCAGTTCTCTGCGATTTATCCGAATGAAAGCTGAAAGCCCGGACTTCGGCCGGTGTGTCTTCTGGTTCTTGTACTGACTGGGCTCTGTTGTATGCGATGACTGCTGTGGCGCCTGCTGTTGTGACTGTCTTCTCCTATCGTAAGGAGGTTGTTGTTCTGTTCCTGCGGACCTGGGCGGCGGTTGGCTGTAAATACCGTACTGCGACTGGGATGATTGACCTGGGGTCGCAGGCTGGCCATGCTGCTGGTTATAGGCTTGAGACGCCATTGTATCTGATGGGCGGCGAGCGCTTCGGTTTGATTACAGACAGTCCAGGTAGCGATCGGTGGAGAACCGAAGCGGAACAGTGGGCAACTTCGACGGGGCGGTGGATCGTAATGGAGTTTGAGGCCAGACGATAGTGCAACTTGCTCGGAGCAATTGCTGGGTTAGAGGGTTGGCGGGCGGGCGTAATCAAAGTCGACGAGAATGCCGTGCTATCCAGACGGAGTTTTGATTGATCTGGCAGTCTTTCAGAACTGGGGAAAACGAGAGTGAGCGAGACGCCAGGCACTTGGACAGCTTATCTTTCGATGCTACCCTGGCACCTATGACTGGGGGCGGGATCCAGGATTCGTATTTTATGATGCACTGTTTGTGTAGGCCAATAGCAGACAGCCAGGCAACAGGAAACTATCCCAGTCGACAACCGGTTTTGGGCTTGGTTCAAAAATACGGATGGTTGCGCCGACTCTTTGGCGGCGTGATGGTGGGCTGGTACTCTCCCCGGTGGGCCCGACAAGCAGTGTCTTGCACAAATTATTGTGCCAATAATGCCAAATCCGTAGTGCTGTGCGTCAGTCCGCTTGAAACGTCAGGCCAGGAAGTCCAAAGAGCGAGTGTTTGTCCAGTGCGGCTTCTGTAAAGAAGGACGGATTTTCTGCTCTGTTTGTGTAGAGGGGCGACTGGGATTGCTGTTTGCTGACAAACGTCCGGGTCTCAGAATTGACAGGATTCAGGGCAGTGTTGTTTTGCGTGGCTGGGCTTTACTATGTACTTAAGAGCTGGTGGTGTCAGCCAGACTCAGGAACCGGCTCAGGCTTCCAACCGAATTGTTTAGTGTGCAAGTATTGAAGTTAAACCCAAAGGAGCGGGAAGACTGCAACACTCAGAGTGATGATGAGTAGTAGTAGGCAGTGTGAAAGTGCTGTAAGAAGCCTAGTGGATGGTCGGTTGGTTGGCCGGCCGGGCGATGGAGCGTGGGCTCCTGTTCTTGCTTCTACTGAGTGTCTATGTTCGAGCCTTGGCAGGCTACGTACAGACCGATCCCGATGAGAAATTGCAGCGTATTTGACTTCGATATATCAGCGAGACGGTCTAGACGCAGCAAGTCTGATGCGAGCCCGTATGCCTGCGGCCATGACTAGCATCAAAGGGAATTGGGTATGTACTCACCGATCAACGTGACGTCAACTGGGCTTGGGGGGGGGACAGGCAGGTGCGCAGGTGTTATTCAGTGGATGATGTTTCAAAGCGAACGAAAAGAGGGTTTAAATGTCATTCCCGGGGTTTCGCTGGGGGATCGGCAGAAGGCTGTCCACACGATCCTGTAACCAGTACCGCAGCACAGTGAGACTAGGGATCGAGGAGTCGAGATTCGATATTAAGGCCAGTTCATGTTGTAATTGTATATCGATTCGAATGCGTGCTTGCTGCAGGAGCTCGCACTTGCAATATAATAGATAGGCAAGCGTATTGAATAAAAGCGACAGTCAGCAAGGGCAAGAGAGAAGATGGCAGCCAGTCGTTTCGATGCGATGTGAATGTGATGGGCGGGTGTCAAAGGCCCCGGCGGCCCTAGCAACAGTTCTTGGGCTTTTGGTTTCGAGGCCCGAAGTGAATGTGCAATTGATGCACTTCAGCTGCAGTTTCCCGAGCGCTGCGCTACCGCAAAACTCAAAAATATTATTGCGCGGTAGGGGTAAGATGGTGCAACGCAGGTTCTGCGCAAGATGTGATTACGCAACAATATGTCAGGAACGGCTAATGAATATGGCGGTTTTTGGTAGCAGTAGAGGAGAAGAACCACAACTTCACAAGGTCAGTTGAAAGGGTAGCGACATGATTAATTATCATGTGAGGGTCTGGCTTCCAGTTGTATGTGAATATAGGATGAAAATTAGGCTGCCGTATTCTCTCTACAACATGCGATATGTGGCCCGGCCCAGTCGGCTCCTTTGGCACGGCTGTCTATGAGGTTTGCTAGCTGCGCCCCTTGGTTGGTGATGATCGTATGCACTCTTCGAAGCACACACTTACGTATACATGTGTACGTAATATAAACATGAGAGGGAGCCGGTGAAGAGAAGGAAAAGACCGAGAGGCGGCGCGTTGATGAGCAGCCGCGTCTTGTCAATACTTCCTTCACATCGTTTCTCCCAATGGCAATAATGCTTCTCATGGTGGGAGAGAGTTTGCAGCCGTTGCCGTTTTCTTTTATTCCCCTATATGCTACATGTGTACATCTCCCTGTGACACCAAATGAGGGAGCGGACCGTGATGGCAGGAACCCAGAGGTTAATTCTGATCAGAATGAATCCGTTGCTTTGTTCTCCCAGGTTCCATATGTAATGGCCTTGTTTGTCAGTGGATTATAGGAATGACATCTAAGACCGAAAGCAAGAGCAATTATTAGCCTCCTAAGTGCATAGTTCAAAGCAAACCACTGCACATGTGGATATCTAGGACCTAGGTAGGGGCCAATGAAGAGTAATCAGAGCTGTTCGCGTCTGAAACCGAGTTGCAATTGCTTGCTCCAGTTCAGTTCAACGTGGCAGTGGTACATGATTCATTGGATATTCCCATTTATGAACTTGATGGTTTGGATCGTCCATCACCCATCCACCGATTTCCAGCAAATCCCATCCCGAAGATAAGAGGTTGCACGGCACTAGTGGCATTTAGGATGCTTCTAAGCCGCCAGTGCAGAATCCAAGACCCCTGTTATCGGCCGGTCGATCTTCTTTTAGTCTATTACCAGAAAGCGTAAGTGGGGATGCAGTTGGTGGAGAGATACACAGATCCTGACCACTGACACTGACCACTGACTGACGTTTGTCTAGTCAACAAGCAAAGCGTCTGCACCTAACGTATGGTTGAGTTGGCTGTATCACGGACATGAAAAGTCTGTGTCCAGTGCGAATGTATCTGTCTGGAACTGCGACCGCTCTTGCCAATAGCCAGTCTTCTTCTTGGGATGAAGGGATGCTCCTTGTCTTCCCGGCGCAGCACAGCAGGTTTCGTTATTGCAATGGCGAGACAGGAGGTGGTGGTAGAGACGGGATTCGGGGAGTCGGGGCTTGGGAAGTTCGCAAACAACCTTTTTCTCTCCCTCTCTCAAACCATCGGGCTTACATCTGCAGGCTTACATCGGGCGCTTCATGTTTGAGCACAATATGTAGAGTAGGTGCGTCAATTGCATACGCACTCATTGAGCCAGGCCATCTCCTAGCAGCGCACGAGCCGTCATAGACGGAGAGACAGAACAACACCAAGAAAAAAAATCCCCGTACCCACCTCGGCTTGGGCCATGCCCCTTTCAACCTAGCATACCTAGGTAAGTATCTAGCATACCAAGAAATTCCACTCGATTCCACTACATGCATAGTACAATACTCGTCAGACAAACGCCCCCAGCTTACGTACACACGCTTCGACATGTTCTAGAATCAGCTGACCGGTGGAGAGAGACACAGCAGAGATTTGACACTAATTAATCGGTCTTGATGTCATCAAATTGACTTCGGTTTTTGGTCGTGTTGACAGACAAGATATTCGCTTTTTGGACGAGAGGCATGAACATATCGACTGGCTGATTCAATCCGGTTCGTCTCAGTGCATGCATGCATGGCCTCCTGCCAGATGTCACTGACTGAGTCACTGCCATGCCGGTACCAGCCTCGTGGGCCAATAGTGTGTGTGCAACTACCTTGGTATATACTTACTTGTAGTAGTAACCTAGTGCGTGAGAATACGATGAGCATCAAACGTAAGATTACTGGTAAGTGCATAATATCTCTCAACAACTCGTGCTCCGGTCCAAGGAGAGAGCTTATCATTGGTTTAAGCTGTCAACTCGTATTAGGATTTTCTCCCCGGCCCGCCACTCTATTCTCGTATCATGCAGGTCACTGTTCTTACCACCCTCCCAACATGCCTCGCCCCTGGATCTGTGTAAGTTTACGTATCAGCAATTCACTCACGCATACTACCTACGCCATGCTGTGTGGCCACAACAAGATTTTTATTTTCGGACACAATGGGTTGCGAGGGAGAATAACACGCGGCTTCGCACATTTTACCTGCACGTCAACAACGTGCAACACATCACAGCCTGTCCAGATCCCTTCTGCACCCAGTGACAATTCGGATTCGCATACGCCTCGAGCCCGTCAAATAACTGGTATCCATCCCTACCTAGGAAGTACGGAGTAAGTACCAATATGTCCACCGAAAGATCGCCAAACCCAATATGAACCAACTGTCAACTAAAGTCGGATTCCTACAACATCCCCTCATACATCTCCCGAGCATGCCGACTGCTACCATGAAATGCCGAAAGTGGCTTAATTCCAGTTACGTATGTATTGATCAGATTGATCCCCATGCATGGCTGCTTGATCCCCGTGGCGTGCCCGGGGAGGAGTGGAGGACAACGCTTGCTCGCCCACGTAAGTACTGTCAATTGGTCGACACAAGAGTCTGTCTCAGCCAGAGAGTGCCAAGCACGTGGTGGTGGCTGGACAGGAGTTATACCCTAGCCCCGAATTTCCACACTACTGAGATATGTCATAGCTCCCGACCCGATCGATATGACATGCTGGGAAATGCTTGCTATGGGAATCAGCAACAAATGGGACTTGTCCTGCTGTCTACCCACTGGTAATATCAGATATCGACTGGATCAGAGAGCCTGTCCAAAGTCAGGCATGGATTGTCGGCAGCGTCTCCATCGAGTTGTATCGGGAATCTGCACACCCTAATAATCTCTTGACGACCTCGAGACGGCCAACACTTGGAAGCATGTTATCCACAGAACATATGCATACTATGTCAACTTGCAGTGTAACTACTTTAGAAATCACCACCTTAGGGTAGACTGCCAAGGTATATATGTCGTAGCGAGTCGGTTCTCTTTGGGGTTCTCCGGATCTCCCGTGATCGTGTCCGTGATTGTGGACTCATACTGCGCCCGGATCTGCAACCTGCCGACTGGCCTCCATGGACGTGTATACTATAGGGATTTCAGGATGTGCTACTATCTAGAGCTCTGTTAGCAGAATACATTGCGAAGCTTGGAATGACGCTCCTTACACCAGCCTGTTGAATGTCAAATTGCGATAAGCGGAGTTCTGGTTCTGTGAGCCTCTGATATGGACCACTAGCGAGTTCATGACACGCTTCTGTGCATGATTGATTCCTAACCTAAGGTAGGGACATTATTCTACCAATGTCACAGGATCATAATTGAAGTACGATTGACAGTGATTCACCATAGGAGGCGGACTGGTAGCTTCCCTCCAGCAATGAGTTGTTCATGCTGTGGCTTGTAGTAAATTCGGATAAAGAATACGCATACTACTTCACAACAGGCAAGCAGCCCCTGAAGGGACTTCTCTTGTCCTTCCGGAGTAAGGCACTGCAACAGCAAGCTCATCATCTACTCGCCTTGGGTACAGTGACGTTCCATTCCTCTTTCTTTACCTTGTTGTTCGTCGTCCCCAGCCGGTGTCGCCGGTCCCCAGTTGATGCCAGGGTTGCCGCCGAAGCACCGGAGCTCTTGTCTTTATTGAGAAGATGTGCTGTGCCAACGTGGCAGACTCTGTGCCGCATCGATGTGACCCGGGTGTGGTTAAGAAGGGGGAAGAGCTCTTGTTGCTTTGTCCCGGACCATAGGAGTGTCATCATCTGACGTATCCCATCCATAGCCGCTTCATAAAAGAGGTCGTAGATGGGTCGGAGGGCGCCTATGTATTATTGTAAGGCGCAACATAATTCAACTCATTTCGCTTACATAATTTTGGACAGCAGCTTTCATGGATTGTATTTCAGTAAAAGCAGGGACAACTTTCCTGTCCTGCCCATTAAATGACTGGAAACGGAGGACTTAAGTTAGCCCAGTCCGGTTGGGGTGAAACGAAATTCATGATATTCAAGATGTTTGCCAGACTGGTGATCCTTAGCTCGGAAGATGAGAGCATTTATCATCGATGAATAGACACAGCAATCATCTATGGGGAATTGTTCAGTTGGACCTAATGATCAGCCCCCAGAAATATGAAAGAGTCACCTGGGCATGGAATCACAAACACTTGCAACGTTGCCTCCAAATGTGAGTGTTTGTCAAACAGGCTGTATCATTCTGAAACAGATCCTGACCGGACGAGTTTTGTATCGTATGTGCCAAGTATGTGTAAGAGGGCTTCGGGTGACCTCGAGGCTCATAGCTCTGGTGACCAGTAGCTTCCAGCACGAGAACTCCCTCGAATGCCTAGCCGACCCGAGGCACAAAGGCTCATCATGTCGTCGTTATCGGCAGTAATCCCCCTTTTCACCCATGCAGAAAACAGTCCATTATTCACGGAGCCGGTTTTGTTGGTATTCCCTCTTGATTTTGTTGTGATGCTAGATGCAAGGTCATAATCATTTTGCCTCGCAATCATTGCCTAACCCAGATGCAGCCAAGTCATGAACCGTCCGCGCAACCAACTCCGGCCGAAACACACCCATCTTATATGGAAGAGGGGTACAGCATGATACGAACAGAAGCACCGAAAGACTTAGAGGGAAGGGGGTGGGCGAACTTGGCGCGGACGACGCCGGAGTTGCCTAGGTAGTGTTAGCATTATGCGGCCTCGGGAGTACCATGATGTGAATAATCCATACCGTGAGGGCGGGTGACCTTGCCCCAGATCACGCGGATCTTGGTGCCGCGGATCTCCTTCTGGCCCTTGTACACAAAGGCGACCTTCTTGCCAAGGTAGAAGCTGTAGTTATTGTCAGCTGGGCCGACTCTTAGAAAACACAGATAGTTGGAGCTGTGACGTACTTGGCGGCAGAAGTGTCATCAACACCCTCAATCTTGATCAGACTGGTGTTAGGGTGGGTGGTGTGTCGGTTACGCTGATAACTCAGGTGACGTCCCCTAAGAGCGCATCCCGTTAGCCATTCGTTCGGTTTTCGAGGTTCGATGTTCAGGTTCGTGTGCTCGGCACTCCAAGTCCCTCTCCGCCATTGCCTAATCTCTCCTCGTCGAATTGACTGCCCAGGCCAATGGGTCGTGTTTTGATGGTTGTGAACTTACTTGACGTAGACTGCCGAGAAAAACATGTTAGCAAGATTTCCCCAAGATGCAGTGGTCGCAGGGGAGTGGTGGGAATGATGCGCCAGGTAAAAGACCACGGCACACCCCAGCAAGTGGCAGACGCGGGAGATAGCCGCGAGAGGCAATCGCGAGATGTTTCGTGGCCTTCAAATCTGAAGTGACAACTGGCGATAGTGAAATTGCGCGTTGGGCTACTTACGTCTGTGTCCGGCTTCGGTAGGCATCTTGGCTGATTTTCTGCTTCGCCGTTCTCTGAAGTCCTTCACTAAGGGAGTCCGGAGAAGAAGTCACGGTGACTTTGGGTGCTGGGCGAAGATAAGTGTCGTCGGTGGGTTGTGTGAATTGATTTACAATCGAGTGCTTGACTGTTGGTTGGGCTGTTTCCAAACTCGGCTAACGCACTGCTTGCCCCAAACTTGTAAAATTTCTCGTGGGCGTTAATTACCCTAGCCCGCGAAAATAAGTGCACCAGCCACATCAGACCCATCCAAATGAGCCACATGCTGACCCAGCCTGTGGGCATGGAACTTGCCAAACAAAATGGTGGGGTATGTTTCTATGGTATTACCTAAGTTGGAGCACTTATCACATTCATCAATCCGATGCATTTGCAGCTGCTGAGCAGCGTGGCCTTGGTTGGCTGCACGCATCATCCACATCAATGATATCGAACAAGAGCCTGCTCAACAGGAAACTGACACATTCCTCTGATTTCTATCTAGGTAGCCAAGAGCCCATCCATATCACTCATATCCCCCAAGTCAATGTTTCCACTATGCCAGTGAGCACTTGAAGGCATACTCGTTCTTTGCCGAACTCCTTGTGTATTGAAATTGCAACGAGAGCCCTGGAGATGGTCTCGCCATCTTGTATGGCAGCACCGCGACAGAAGACACTACCAGTACTGCAATGGACTCCAAGAACAAGACTTAGGCTATTGTTCCTGCGCCTGCCACCATCAAGATAGTGCTTCCCATTAATCTTGCACCTGCAAGCCATCTTGAGATACGCTTGTCGTTGTCGTTATTGTATGCTGCATGTTTGTAAAGAGCACCGAGGAAACGCTTGCCCAATCTTAAATTCTGTTAGCAACGCAGCTTCACAGTGAGGAATACATATACACGTTCGAGGCTGCATCTCGCACAGGAGCCGACCAGCGCCCTATATGCCAGAGTCCAGTAAAGCTGGGACCCGCCGTCCTGGAGGATACCTTTAGAGGGTCTAGCAAGCATGTTGCAGACATCGAGAATCAACTTACTCCCGTAGCCAATTGCAGATTCCATATTGGGCGAGCTCATGTAGATACAGCTGATGTTTGCTCTGAAGACTAGAGCGCGAGGTTCCCCAGTGATATGTAAACGTGCCAACTCACAATGGTTGCTTGTATCATATGGCGCTTCCAAGACCTGGGATTATTTTCTCCCGAGACATGGCGTCTTCAATCACCTCTGCTATCATTCTTGCCGACAAGCCAATGGCATGACGACTCTCGTTCTGGCCCTCACAGTGGTGGCAGACCTCTATACATAGACGCGCTAACACTCTATCTCATTTGATCAACTCGCTAAGAACGAACCAGAAACTGACACTCGCATCGATGTGGTTGGGGTTGAGAGGATATGATAAGTAAGTAAGTAATTGCAATGTAGCTTGAGCCGCAGAACAAGCAGTGAAGCACGGCAACGAAACATTAGAGATGTCCACGAATATGAGAGCCTTCGATCTATTCTCAGACTCGCATTGGCTTGCGGTCAGATCGGGAGCCGACTAGCTGTATGTGATCGAGTCTTATACTTCAGCTCTTGCGGGATTCCACCTAATTATATGTAGCCCGGAGAACCCCAAGTCTGTTGAGAGGATCAAATAACGCGGGTGCTACATGGCACAGCCATGGGTACAGGCTGGCTGGGACCGTCGACTACCGAGATCCTGTGGTTGGCCGCAAGATGAGAGTCACCATCGAAAGCGGGCATAGACGTTTCTTTTGTCGGGGATCCACGTGGTCAGTAGGAGTCAATAAATCTCCTATATTATGTTCTGATGCCGAACAGGCAGTTGGGCACACAATGTCTCATTCATCTAGGTATTGACCTATTGACCTGATTGGCATGCTTATATTGACAGCCAAGAAGGATAGGTGTCTAAACTCGTGGGTGTCGGGAACCCCGCGCAGGGTCGGGTTTTGAAAGCTGACTAGAGCTATATCCATGCGCAGAGCGTACCGGTCCAATCAGAAACCAACGCACGGCTCGTGTGTGCCTGGATGAAGCTGGATCGCTTCGCGAAGCATCAGCAAGATAGCGCGAGCTCCTTTGCATTGAACGCCCATGACACCGTTGAAGGCAAGAGACTCCTTCAGATATACGGGATAGTCGGAACAAGAGGACGAAAGAGACAGAGCGAGGAAGAGGGAGAGGAGCTTAGAGGAAGAGCATTGAATCCTTTATAGCTTATGTAATTACCTATATTGTCCATGCGTGATCCGTAACTCTGTTTCAACCACTTCATCCCGACCCGTGCAGCGTACAGAATGGGCATTTGAAAGTGTCGTGGCTGTTTCCAGTACCTCATCCGAAGATAGGCAGTTGGCTTGCAACCGAGACACACGAAGGATGGAGGTAGTGGTGTAGTTAGACAAGGCCCGATCAACAGTGAGTAAGAGGTGGGCTGGACGGGAAACCCCCCGCCGGAGACCACGTCGGAGAATGCATATTGCCGACAGGAAGCTCCACGGATTGGGTGTCGGGGAATGAGTAATCATAGGCTCGCACATAGAGCATTAACCTGATGGATGGAGATAAGTAGGCATGGGGGGGTCGGGAATTTGATTTTTCTACCTTCTATAACGAGCGCGAAGCCCTGCAGGAGCAATACCGCATACCGCTCTTGTCGGCTTTAAGAAAGCTGGATCAGAAAAGTAAAACTGGCTGACATCAAAATACCCGCGACCCGTTTGACCAAGAACCCCCCCCCCCAAATCAACCGACACTTCCGGGCTGGCTTCCCGCTTCTTCGCCTGAGCTGTCTCTCTCTCGGCGGTACAAGTTACAAACAAGGCAGACCGTCTGGCCCTGGACCAGCACAGGGTTGATAGTTGAAAGTAAAAGTCTCTCGAGTATCTCCGAAGGACCCGGGCAGGCATAAGTAAGAGACAAGACGGGAAACAGAAGACGGACTGTGCTACTGCTCCATCTTTGGACATCATTATTAGCACTGCACACCAGACACTACTAACGTACAGGCAACTGGGCTTCTGTTCTACCTTCTACATAGTCACATCATTGCAACAGACCCAAGCTATCTGCCATCCCGGGCGATCTGCTGGTAAAATCTGAAGAAAGACCGAAGCCAATCGCCCTAGGTAGTGACGTGAAGCAGGCCAGAGTGGGGCGTGAGTAAGCTCCCCCACCCCGAAAACCAGCATCTACAGCGATTATCAATCCCACTTGCGCCCAAGCAAGACCGACCGGGCCAGAGAGGACCGGGCCAGCAAGCACAGCACAGCAAGCTAAGGCAACCTGGAACGAAGACCACCTGCAGAGACGAAAACCTCCAATCATCCCAACTTTTGCTCACAGCTGGTAACAAACACGCACTGACAAACATTTTCTCTCAGTCATATATTCTCATTATCAAGTCACTCCTGATCATCATTCCCCTTCCCTCTGCAAGATTTCCTCGCACACGTCGACGAGATGGACGGCTCTGCTGGCAAAGAGTAAGTCGAGAGGACCCCGCCAAACCCCGCTATTTCATCATGAAGAAGATGAAGATATGAGAGGCATCGCAAGCAACAATCTTGCACCGCACCGCCTGCCCGCTGGCAATGCTCTCCCAATCGAACGTGCCTCTGCTGACTGGAGTGTCTAGCACCTCCTTGGAGCTCAAGGACAACACGGTCATCGTGGTCCTAGGCGCTTCCGGAGATCTCGCGAAGAAGAAGACAGTAAGTTCCTCTGGTTCGCCTCAGTAAGCAAAGTGCTAACAGCTCACAGTTCCCGGCTCTGTTTGGTCTTGTAAGCCCTCGACCAAACCGCCTCTATGATGGTCTCGGGCCATACGGACCCCCTTTCTAATGCTTTTGCAGTACCGCAACCAATTCCTCCCCAATGACATTCAGATCGTCGGATATGCCCGGACAGAGATGCCCCACGACGAGTTCATCAAGAGAGTCAAGTCCTACATCAAAACCCCCACTAAGGATCTCGAGAAGCAGCTGGAAGAATTCTGCAGCATCTGCACATATGTCTGGGCCAGTACGACAAGGACGAGTCCTTCAACAACCTCGACAAGCACCTGCAAACACTGGAGAAGGGCAAGCCCAAGAACCATCGGCTGTTTTACATGGCCCTGCCGCCAAGCGTGTTCACAATTGTTTCTCAGCACCTGAAGAGATGCTGCTACCCCTAAGAATGGTAGCGCTCGCGTCATTGTATGTTTTATTGTGCCGGCGAGTTCCTCCAGCGCGTGGCCATTGCTAATATTAGTGCACCACAGGTCGAGAAGCCGTTCGGAAAGGACCTCAACAGCTCCCGCGAATTACAGAAGTCCCTCGAGCCCGACTGGAAGGAGGATGAGCTGTTCAGAATCGACCATTACCTGGGCAAGGAGATGGTGAAGAATATTCTTATTCTGCGTTTTGGTAACCTGTTCTTCGGCGCTACCTGGAACCGACAGCACATCGACAACATCCAAATCACATTCAAGGAGCCCTTCGGCACCGAGGGCCGTGGCGGGTACTTCGACGAGTTCGGCATCATCCGCGATGTTCAGCAAAACCATCTGCTTCAGGTCTTGACCCTGCTGGCCATGGAGCGTCCTATCAGTTTTTCTAGTGAAGACATCCGAGACGAGAAGGTTCGAGTTCTCCGAGCGATGCCAGCCATCGAGCCCAAGAATGTGATTATTGGTCAATATGGCAAGTCGTTGGATGGAAGCAAGCCGTCGTACAAGGAGGACAAGACGGTGCCACAGGATTCGCGATGCCGACTTTCTGCGCCCTTGTTGCGTACATTAAGAACGAGAGATGGGATGGCGTTCCTTTCATCATGAAGGCGGGCAAGGCTCTGAACGAGCAGAAGACGGAGATCCGAATCCAGTTCAAGGATGTGACTAGCGGCATATTCAAGGACATCCCTCGCAACGAGCTCGTGATGCGAATCCAGCCTAACGAGAGTGTTTACATCAAGATGAACTCCAAGCTGCCGGGTCTCAGCATGCAGACCGTTGTAACGGAGCTTGATCTGACATACCGACGCCGATTCTCAGACCTTAAGATCCCTGAGGCATACGAATCTCTCATCCTCGACTGCCTGAAGGGAGACCACTCCAACTTTGTGCGCGATGACGAGCTGGATGCCAGCTGGAGGATCTTCACGCCGCTGCTGAACTACCTGGATGATAACAAGGAGATCATCCCCATGGAATACCCATACGGATCCAGAGGGCCTGCGGTCCTTGACGACTTTACAGCATCGTACGGCTACAAGTTCAGCGATGCAGCTGGTTACCAATGGCCCACGACGTCGGCCGCGCCCCCAACAGGCTGTAGTGTCGGCCGATGAACTAGGCGAGCGGGAAGCAAGGCAGTAAGGTTGATGGTGGTCGGTTTCAACACCTCAACCAGGCAGGCGCTAAGCAGATGAAACAGGAACGGAGTAATCAAGGTTTATTTAGAGATATATAGTCCAGGAAAGCAACATCATAATTGCTCGGCCAGTGATCGAATTGTCGATGGTGATTGCACGGTGAATACAATTGGAGGACACAGCGTTGGAGGCTGGGAAAAGGGCGGATTCATCCCCTTTCTTTCTGGAACGTTTCCTCCTTGAGCATTGTGTACCGCAGCGAACACTAAACTAGGTTAGCTGATCAAATGACATGCATGTCAGCGAAGTTACTTACGTTACTGCAAGTGTCTGAACTTTGCTAGTGCTGAAAAGTCCCATTCTCAACCCGGGCTTACGGACTGACAATTGCGCCGAGAGAACCCTGGTCTTACAATCGTTGCTGGGTTGCACAGGGTTGAGTGAGCTACGTTACAACAGTACTTGTTATTCCCCAAAGAGGGAACGGCGAAAGTCGAGTTATTAAAGGGCCCAAATGATGCGCCAAGATTTGATTCGGAGCCGGCTTATAGGTCAATATGTAGATGCACGTAGAGTCTATGGAGTCATACCCATTGCCCCTTGTAACATGAGAATGCGCGTTGAGATTAGCATATGTCTTGGCAACTGTCTGGATGAAAATAGGGTACGTCTGTTCGCCTGGCTATAGCACTTTATTTAGGCACCTACATATTTGAAACATTAACCTTCCTATTTCGAGCCTTAAGAATATCCCATTCATCATCGAATCCAAACTTATCCTGTCTTCTAATTCACCGCCACCTACTCTTGCTCTTGCTGATCATGGCTTGATCCTCTACCTTGACTGCTCAGGGCATCTTAGACAACACTATGGAGTCGAATAGACTTGAGCGGGATGTCGTCCGATCTGGGGGAGCTACGGAAAAGACCAAGGCCCCTATGGAAACGATAAGCTTGAGCAATGAAGAGAAGGCCACTCAGGACGCCAAGTTGAAACCAGAAAGAGAAGCCACTTTTCAAGACTACATCGTGAGCGCCTGCATCTTGGTGTTGTTGAAATGGACGAAAACTGACGGGCTGCCAGCGTATATTCAGCTATGCAAAGAAATGGGATTTCCCCTTGATGATCGTGGGTGCATTGGCAGCAACAGGCACTGGCGTAACAATGCCTTTGATGAACGTCATCTTTGGTACTGCCTGCCCAGGCGTTGATGGTCTTGTTGTATGTGGGTGGTTTGGCTGATCCAGAGTAACAGGAAGACTTGTTGGCACCTTCAATGGCTACTTCACCCCAAATTCAACTCAATCTCGAGCCGAGTTCGAATCGACGGTTAACAGGCAAAGCCTCTATATCTTTGGCCTTTTCATCGCACGGTGGGGGCTTCACTATATAAGCAAGGTAAGGCACGGTTGGGAGGTCCGACACTCCAGCAAACGGGCCAGGGTACTGACGACTATATTAGTTCTCAGTCCGCATAATAGGAATCCGCATGTCCGCTGCAATTCGCCTACACTATCTCAGATGCCTGTTTGGTCAAACCATTCACGTTCTGGACTCGATGACACCCGGCGCGGCAGCCGGCACCATCACTACCACGGCCAATACGTTACAGCTGGGGATCAGCGAGAAGCTGAGCACCTTTATCGAGTTCATGTCTACCATTGTCGCGGCTCTCGTCGTTGCTTTCATAACAAACTGGGCCGTCACGCTCGTGACAGCATCCGTCGTGCTGTTTATCCTGCTGACAGTCAGTATCTTGCTGCCCTTTATCATCAAGGCACAGTCCAGGCAGACGGAGGCCGAGACGCAGTCGAGCGCCATTGCCAGCGAAGCCTTTGGTAGCATCCGGATGATCGCTGCCTGCGGAGCCGAGACACGCATGGCGAAGCGCTTCAATGTATGGGCCGACGCTGCCAAGAGGCATGGCCGCTGCATGTCGCCGTTGTTGGCAGCCCAGTTCGGCTTTGTCTTCTTCGGAATGTACGCAGGCTTCGCCATTGCCTTTTGGTACAGCACCAAGTCCTACGCCGAAGGACGTCTCCGCGACGTTGGGGATATTGTCACCGTGTTGTTTTCCGTCCTGATGATGACGATATCTCTCGAACGAGTCTCGACACCTCTGGTGGCCATCTCGAAAGCCATGGTTGCTGCGTGCCAGTTCTTCGTCGTCATTGACGCGCCGACACCCGTGCGCGGCGACCTGCGGGATCCAGATGTCTCGGCCGCCTCCGACATCGAATTCAAGGGTGTCGATTTCGCGTATCCGAGCCGGCCCCACGTCAAGGTCTTGGATGGTCTTGATTTGACGATAGAGGCCGGAAAACTCACTGCCATTGTCGGGCCGTCAGGATCTGGCAAGAGCACCGTGGTCGGCCTGGTTGAAAAATGGTATACTCTGCGTGATCAACATATTATTGCCAAAGCCGTCGAGGCTAAGAAGGAGGATGCGAAGAAGAAAAAAAGAAGGAAAAGGGCAAAGAGGAAGCTGGCACTGACAGAAGCATGCCTTCACTAGCGGAGAATGCGGAAGATGCTGGGCCCGTTGTGGAACTGAAAGGTTCCATCTCAACTGCCGGCTGCGAGCTCGATCAAGTCGATACCAACTGGTGGCGGTCACAGATTGGACTAGTGCAGCAGGAACCGTTCCTCTTCAACGACACGATATATGCCAATGTCGGTTATGGCTTGATCGGATCACCCTTGGAGGGCTTGACTGAGGAGCACAAACGCGAGCTCATCATCGAAGCTTGCCGAGAGTCTTTTGCCGACGAGTTCATCGATCGACTTCCAGATGGGTACAACACCATAGTCGGAGACGGCGGTGCGAAGCTTTCCGGTGGCCAGCGCCAGCGGATCAGTATTGCCAGAGCCGTTATCAAAAAGCCCAAGATCCTGATCCTTGACGAAGCAACTTCCGCCATTGATGTGAGAGGCGAGCGTATCGTCCAAGCGGCCCTCGACAGGGTCTCACAAGGGCGCACCACCATCACCATAGCCCACCGACTATCCACTATCAAGAAAGCCGATACCATTGTAGTGTTGCAAAAGGGGAAGGTCGTGGAGCAAGGTACGCATGACGGTCTCCTGGAGAATGAAAAGGGGGTATACTACGGGCTCGTGCACGCGCAGCAGCTTTCTCTGGGCGATCCCACAGACTCGAGCGAGTCCGATGAGCCCGAACAAGACCTCGCGGCAGTCCTCAGTCGAGAGAAAAGCGCAGCTTCTGTCGGTCCTAGCGTGGTTCAGCATGCCCCCGGATACAAGCCGAAGGGTTTTATTGGGAGCTTTGGCCGCTTGCTTTACGAGCAGCGTAGCCGGATCCCCCTGTACGCACTCACAGTGGTCTTCTCCATGTGCACGGCAGTTGCCTCGCCGTTGCAAGCGTATCTGTTCGCCCAGATCATCGTGGTTTTTCAGTATGTCTTCGACATGGACAAGTTCATCTCCGAAAGCAAGTTCTGGTCCCTCATGTGGTCGGTGCTCGCGATCGGTGTTGGCTTCTTCAATTTCTTGCTCTTTTTCATCACGACGTGGCTTGCGGCGCACATCTCGTCCACGTATCGCAAGCAGTACTTCGAGAACCTCCTGTATCAGAAGATTGCCTTCTTCGACGGGGAGGACAACTCGACAGGCACGTTGACTGCGCGCGTCGGGGGCGACCCGAAACAGCTGGAGGAAATGCTGGGGGCAAACATGGCCATGGTGTTCAACTCCGTCTTCATTGTGATCGGTTGTTTGGTCATTTCATTCGCGTTTGGCTGGAAGCTGGCTCTCGTAGCCATGTTTGTCACGATGCCGCTGGGCATTGCGGCCGGCTACTTCCGGCTGAGGTACGAGCTGGAGTTTGAGAAGATGAACGCTGCTGTATTCGCCGAGAGCTCCAAATTCGCTGCCGAAGCTATTGGTGCATTCCGTACTGTGGCTTCCATGACTTTGGAAGACACGATTACTACCCGATACGATAAGTTGCTGAATGGTCATGTCGCCAAGGCGTACAAGAAGGCGAGATGGTCGACCTTGGTTTTTGCTCTGTCGGATAGCTTGGGCTTGGGCTGCTCTGCCCTGATATTTTGGTATGGCGGGCACCTTCTTGCCTCCCGAGAGTATCAGGCTGTCAACTTCTTCATCTGTTACATGGCTGCGATACAGGGCGGGGAGGGCGCTGGTCAGGGGTTCAGTTTCGGACCCAATGTCGCACAGGCTTCGGCTGCCGCCAACCGGATCCTGAGTATCCGACACACGCAAGAGAAAGACGCTCTCGGGAGAATCACGCCCGCCGCTACGGAGAAGCCGAGGAGCATCCCCGACACCGAGGGCGGCGTCAAGATCGAGCTGCGGGACGTCCACTTCAAGTACCCGACCCGCAACGTGTCCATCTTCAAGGGCCTTAACATCACCATCTTCAAGGGCCAGTTCGCGGCGCTGGTCGGCGCCTCGGGCTGCGGCAAGACCTCCATCGTCTCGCTGCTCGAGCGCTTCTACGACCCCGAGCGCGGGCAGGTCCTGGCCAACGGCGTCGACATCGCCGGCCTCGACATCTACGCGTACCGCCAGCACCTGTCGCTGGTGGCGCAGGAGCCCAACATCTTCCAGGGCACGCTGCGGGAGAACATCCTGCTCGGCGTGGACGCGGACGCCGTCCCGGACGCGGCGCTGCACGCCGCCTGCCGCGACGCCAGCATTCACGACTTCATCGCGTCGCTGCCCGACGGCTACGGCACCGAGGTCGGCAGCCGGGGGGTCTCGCTCTCGGGCGGCCAGAAGCAGCGCCTCAGCATCGCGCGCGCCCTCGTCCGCCGGCCCGACGTGCTGCTGCTCGACGAGGCCACCAGCAGCCTCGACTCGGAGAGCGAGAAGCTCGTCCAGAAGGCCTTTGAGCGCGCCGCCTCGGGTCGCACCATGGTCGTCGTCGCGCACCGCCTGGCCACGGTCCAGAACGCCGACGTCATCTTCGTCCTGGGCGAGGGCAAGGTGCTCGAGCAGGGCAATCACGCGGAGCTGCTGAAGAAGAGGGGTGTTTATTGGAATATGGTAAGTACAACCCAAATCAAACCCCTTTTCTACCTTTTCCCATGTGCCCCTATCATAATCTTCCTCTTTCTCTCTTTACCATTCGCGTGCTTTGTTGCCTGTGATCACGGTGATGTAAAGGGTTCGGAACATAACTGATTTCAACTCTGCAGTGCCAAAGCCAAGCTCTTGATCGATGAAACCGGGTCGGGGTGTATATTAACAGCATCACAAACTATATGGATATTATCAAGGGGTGTAAACGTTGAAAAGCGGGATTTTCTTGTACCATTGGAGGGACGGATGGATATGATGTTTGCTGAAAAGCGATACCCTACTTTGCTTGTTGTTCTTTGTGCTTCTGTTGCCACTATTGCTACCTAACGGGTTTATATCAGCGACACTTGCCACTGCTGCCGCTCAGAGGACTTACATCGGCGCATCTTCACTTGCATGAACATCACTACTTAATTATTATAATTATTGTCGAACTACGTTTGCACCTTGTGGCAAGATCTTGGGAAAGGGACATCGAGAGATGGAAATGCAATGAGTGATAGCTTCTACATGAAATCTTCATGGACCCCATGAATGATGTAAAAGTATAGTATGCTCGTAAGCCGTAATAATTCGTGATATTTGCGTGATAGTATATATTACTATATCCTCCCTCCTTTTTAGACCAAATACCTGAACCCCTTGCGCATCCGCAGCGCCTCGTCCTCGCTCTCGATGATCTCCTGCTGCGCGGCATCCTGGTGTGTGGTGGCGCCGGACTGTTCGGCGAGCTCGAGGCGCCGGTTGAGGCGGCCGAGGATGATGCGGAAGCTGAAGCAGCCGGCGATGGTGATGCCGAACATGGCCGTAACGATGCCATAGCTCTTGCGGTAGCCGTTTTCTGGCAGACCCCAGACGTAGGACCCCGCGATGTTTCCGAGCTGCGAGAAGGCGTTGATGAATGCCAGGGCAACGGCGCGCTTGGCGGGCGGGCGCGGGAAGGACGAACTGATCCACGAGTAGAAGACGATGAAGCCGGCGTACGAGCTCGCCTGCAGGAACAGGGCGATGTAGCGCGCCACCACGTTGTTCGTCGACATGCTGATGATGAAGCCAACGAGGCCACCGCAGATGGGGCCGGTGATATGCCAGAACTGTTTTTGATTTCGCTCAGCGCCCTTCATGGGAAGAGTGGTTAAGTTGGGGCAAGCTTACCTTCTCGCCGGTGCTATCGGAGTGATGAGCAACGAACAAAGAGACGATACACGAGAAGACCCATGGGGAGCGCTCATGAGCAGAGTTGGCACATAACCGTAGCCGAGTGTCTTGGTAAGAGTAGGCTTTGCACATGGTTAGCACGTTGTGCATATGTGGGTTTCGGCCAAGGTAACAGATGATGGGAACCTACGAAGAAGGCGTTGAACGACAGACCCACGACATAGGCAGTGAAGGTCAAACTCATGAGATACATCTTGTAGTCCTTCAGAGCCATGAAGAGACCGCCAAAGGTGCCTTGGTCCTCAGCGTCCTCGTCCTTCTCGCCCACGTCCTCGATCATGCGGAGCTGGGCGATGTCAAGCTCTTCGGCCGTGAAGCCACGAGTGTTATGCGGGAGATCTGGCAGAAGAAAACCCGCGGTAATGGCGACTAGCATGGTGACGCCCCCTAACAAGAACCGAGTCAGTCGAGGCTGTCATATTTTAGAAACCCATATTTATCAACGCAGAGACTCTATCTATTGCGATAAACATACCTTCGATCCAGAAGAGCCATCGCCATGCAGCGTGTCCCAGTGAGCCTTCCATGTTGGACAATACACCGGCACCGACAAGCGCCGAGAAAGCATTGGAGATAAGATTTCCGCAGAAGAGTATAGCGTTACGTGTCGTCAGCTCTTTGCGCGTATACCATTTTGACAGAATCATTAAGGCTCCAGGGAGGAAAGCAGCCTAGATGTCATGAGAGGTTAGCATCCTACTCGATGTCTCTCCTTGGCACGGCTCTCTCGAAGTTGTTCCTGCGAGTAAAAGGGCTCGTGGATCTATGGCAACATACCTCGACGAAACCCAGGAAAAACCGAATCACAACCATGTCGGTGAAGTTGTTGGCAACTCCGGACAGAGTCGATATCAATCCCCACAGAAGCATAACAGCGGAGAGATACAGGGATGGCCGCGAAATGCGGTTGATAAACATGTTGCTCGGAACTTGCATCAGAATGTAACCGACATACAAGATGGACAGACATGTTGAGTATTGCGCAGCGTCCAGATTCAGATCGTCCTGCAGACCCTTGAGTCGCGCGGCTGCGATGTTGTTCCTGTCCAGGTAATTCATAATGTAGATGATGACGAAAAGGCCGCAGCGGGCGTCAAGCTTGCGCTTGAGCGACTTCTCGACGCGCACGCGATGGGCCGGGTCCATCATGCGGGCGTGGGCGAAAGGCAGGTTGGGGTCAACGACGGGCATCTGCTCCAGCTGCTCCTCCCTCTGCTTGTGGCTCGGGTCGGGCAGCGGGGCAGCCCGTGAGATCTCATCGTCAGCCATGATGGAGAATAGTAGGGGAGAGTGGTGCTCGTCTGGAACGAGCATATAAGACGGACTCTCGGGCTTTGTGTGGGAATATCACACACAAAGAGGGAACTAACTGGGACGTCGCAATCCGGAGGTGGGTAGGGTCATTCTTATATAAGAGGAAATAGCAAGAGAGCAACAGGCATGCTATGACGGAGATGGAGGCTAGCCAAGTAGTCCAAGGACGGAGTGAGAGACTAATTGCGCGGTACTACCTCGCGCTGCCTTGCCCATGTTATCCCCCCCCCCTTGGCTTCTACAATTAAGCTTTCGTCAGGAAAGACGTCCTCAACCCGCGGGGGAGGCCAGCTGCCGTGGGGCGGCAGCAGGAACCGCGGTCTGAAGCCCCGTCAGGAAACATCGAATCTCCAATCAGGGACGAGTAAGCATGCCCATCTTCAGGCCCTTCCTCGGCGTCTTGGCACCCTGGCCTCCCCAATCATCCGTTACGCGACGAACGACTTGGTGGTGGTGGGGGGCAAATAGAATTGAAAAAAACCATCGTCGGTGGTGCCCGCTTGGCCCGCTACAATAATGGATCTCATTACGGGACATTTGCTGGAGAAAACATGGGTTAAAATAGTAGAGGAGATATGTTGGCTGGGGTATGGGGAAATTCTGGGCGAAGCGCACCACTCGCTTGGCCCCCCGAAATGTTCCGGGTCGGACTCCGGCCAATATAACTGCGATGAAAAGCGCGAGGAGAGCGCGACGATCTTGAGGCCGATTCACGCAATCCAAGCAGAGAGAGCTTGCTTATGCGACTGACTGGCTGGCTGTGGTCTGTCTGCTATGAGCAGGTGACGCCATGTTGGAAGAATTCTCTTTTCCTGTGAGTCAATTCGATTTCCCTTTTGGCTTGGTGTTAAGGGCCGATTAGCAAAGTTGCAGACTCCAAGAGGAAATGGGACGATGCTCTCACGAAGCAGTTCCACATCGGAGAAGCTTGTGAAGTCACACAATCAAGATTAACTCCGCTGCTCCAAGTCCTCCAAGGCCCACTTACTGTCGGAGCTACCTGATAGGTTAAAGGCGAGTAAAGGCGAGAGGCCGTACGACGACACCAAATGTATTGCAGCATTCAATGCAATTCAACATCGTGGGAAGCTCCCCCGATCCCTCCCTTGAAGCAGTGAGCCTGTTGCTGAAGTGACGGCTGGTTTCAGGCTCAAATACCAACCATGCGGTATTGTGGTCATCATGGGTGGCATGGTTGCGCAAGCCGTTGCCATTGATGCACGACTCCAGCCTTCTCGATGACTTGATGGAATTCAGTGCTGGCTAAGGTCCTCCAGCATAGCGACCCACCAGGATGGCACCATAGGATAGCCAACTCTGTCGTGGGCGTTTGATCTCATTCGAGGAATAAACCCCTTCGGTCGCCGTTCTCCTTTGCCAACAAATCGAGTGTCTCTCTCCAACGAACAAGACTTGACAGGCTGTCTTCGAGTAGATGCGAAACTTGGCAGGCGCGAGTTGACGAAACATTGCGGCGGGTTTTTGCGAGCTTGTAGCCGATAGGGTCCTCATTCCGTTGAAGACACCATCCAAGACAACAAAACAAAAACACACAGGCATCGAAAGGGTGAACTGGTCTCAGAGTTACGCGTGCAGCTTAAATGCGAACCGACAGCGAACAAGCCAAATTGTACTCTAGCAGTACGAGTACCTTGCTGAATCAGCAGCCTCCAGTATAGGTTCATTGAGCTCGTTATGTGGCTGGTCATTGGATAGAGACGCCAATGTGTACCTGGCCAGATCTTCTGCAGGAACAAGACGCAATAGTAGATGAGTTACCGTTGTTGCCCCTATTCCTATTGTAGGGGGTCGTGTTCAAAAGATAAACCAGCTGAAACAACATATCAAGAATGCTCTTGATCTCAGTCTCAAACCTTGAAGTGCTAGGGGTCATCATGATCATGTTCATCGTATCCTGCAGCTTTGTCTGGGCATGCCAAGATCAAGAACCACGCTGGGGTACAGCGTGCTTGTTTGACATCAAGACACTGGTATTATCTGGTAGCATCTTGACTCGGAGTGCCTTGGCGACCGAGATGCAAAGCGAAAAGCTCGCTGGTATAGACTGATTGACGTGTTCTGGAGATTGGTTGGCCATGTGCAGCAGCTTCCACCGTCGACTCGGGGTTGGGTTGCAAACTTCAGGTGATCTACCTACTTAGTAGGCAGGCACATTAGAGCGAGGTGGCCATTGACCAAAATAACAACGGAAAGCGCGACAGCTCAAACAGGAATGGAGGATTCGGCAGGAAAAACAACTTCCGCAATTTCAGCCAACCGTTTCCGCGACCCGTCATCCAGAGAATGTTAACATACCTCGCCTTCTATGGGGGTTTATATGCTTAGCCGTCATTTAGGCCTCGAGAGAAGTTTCATCCGTTGGCATTTAATCATAGGTCGCTCTGCGTAGAACGTGATATGTAGATTCAGTTTCGACAAGCTTCCAACTGGAAGATGGGTAGGCATATTGACTAAAAAGCATCAAAGGGAAACAACGGCCCAACCGGACTCTTAGGTTCGATTTGGTGATAGCAATGTTTAATTTGCCTTCATCAGTAAAAAGTATGTGTGCGAAGCGGTGCAAGGCGCAATATGAGCGATGGTGGAAAGTCTTGATTTCTACTTAGCCAGTGAGACACTGGAGTCAACTCATGAGACGGCACCAGCTCTGGATTCACTATCTTGTATGGGTGTGACACGGGGTACCGGACTCTGGCAACAACCCGACATTGGCCTTCTGAGTCAACCACGTCCCCTATCCAGCCATTATTGACCTGCCCAGCACCTTCCTTGGGAGAATAAGCCACACAATGTGGTGGTGTTCGTCGGCCATGATGAGCCAGTCTGAGCCAGACGCTGGGAAATCAATGGGATTCCCACGTGCGGGAAGGCAAGCCTAGACAGAAAAAGCCCCGAGCGTACTCTTATTCTCCTTATTATATAACCTGTTGGCCTGCCAAGAACCAAGGAATTCTCTCGGTTTTTTACACCTTCTTAGTCACGACCCATCCTACCTATGATCTAGAAGTCAGGAGTCCCGCCAGCTTCTCCTTGGATATTGGCGACAGATTCTAGAAGTACACGGAACAGGGGCCTACCTCACCATGGCAGAGTACAAACCACACCATGCGCTGCATACTTTATCAGTGGCACGCACGCTCGTGAACAGCCCAACTCTTGGGGACAGCTACGAGGAGGGGGGAGAAGGACAAGGATCCGCAGACGACATATGAGTTCCGCGACAGCGACCCCTGCTGAGACCGGAAGCCTGAACCACGGTACGGAACCCGCGTCCCAGTGGCCAGAGACAGCACCTCAAGCGACAGAAACCGAGAAGGTAGACACGAAGAAGGTCGATCTAAGGGAAGATGGCACCGAGTATCCAAATGGCGTCAAGCTTCATCTCATCATGCTAGCCGTATGCCTGGCTGTGTTTCTGATGGCTCTTGAGTAAGTTTCTTGGGCCCATCATCAACCCACCCTCTCCCCTAGGCACTCTCTAACCAGATGGGCGTCGCAGTAACGCTACCATCGCGACGGCGATACCTAAAATCACCGATGAATTCCGCAGCTTACCCGATGTTGGTTGGTATGGAAGTGGTGAGTTCATCTCTCATGCAAGCACCTAGTAGGCTGCACATAGTCGCTCACAAGTTATGTGCTCTAGCATACCTTCTTACTGCCTCGACTCTACAGCTGCTGTTCGGCAAGTTCTACACCTTCTTCAGTGTCAAATGGGTCTACTTGAGTGCCATCATCGTCTTTGAACTCGGGAGCTTGATTTGCGGGTGGCCCAAAACTCTGTCACCCTTATTATCGGGCGCGCCGTAGCCGGGTTTGGCTCGGCTGGATTGATGTCTGGGTCGCTCATCATTCTGGCGCACAGCCTCCCACTGGCCAAGCGTCCCATCTACTCGGGCATGATCGGTGGCCTATATGGCGTTGCGTCGGTGGCCGGCCCTCTGCTAGGTGGCGTTTTCGCCGACAAAGCCGTACGTACCATGCCCATTTTTTTTCCCTTCCTCCAAGCTAGACAGTGGACTGACAAAAGTCTTCTAGACGTGGCGCTGGTGCTTCCTTATCAACCTTCCTATCGGCGCGGTGACCCTCTTTGTCATCGCCTTCTTCTACGCAGACCCTCAGATGACCAGACCGCCGGCAGAGTCCTTCATTGCACGCCTGGAGCGCTTCGATCCAATCGGAACTGTTCTATTTATGCCCGCTATCATTTGCCTTCTTCTCGCCCTGCAATGGGGCGGCACTGAGTATCCTGGGACAACAGCCGCATTGTCGCTCTTTTCGTCCTCTTCAGCATTTTAATACTGGCATTCCTCTACGTCCAACACTGGCAGGGCGACAACGCGACGGTGCCCCCGCGCATCATGAGAAACCGATCGGTGTGGACCAGTTCCTTTTTCGGCTTTGCGACGACGGCGGCCTTCTTCGTCCTGGTTTACTACTTGCCCATTTGGTTCCAAGCCGTGCAGGGGGCCTCTGCCGTCGACTCGGGCCTGCGCAACCTACCCATGCTCATCAGTGTTGTCGTGGCGTCGATGATCGCCGGCATTGCGGTGACGGTCTTTGGCTACTACACGCCGTTCATGATTGCGGCCACGGTACTCATGTCGATCGGCGCGGGCTTGCTGTCGACCTTCCAGCCCGGCACGTCCCGGGCGGCATGGATCGGCTACCAGGTCATCTTCGGCCTGGGCGTTGGGCTGGGCATGCAGCAGCCCCTCATGGCGGTGCAGGCGGTGCTCAACATGGTGGACGTGCCGACGGGCACCGCCATCATCGTCTTCGCGCAGACGCTCGGCGGCTCCCTCTTCGTCGGCGTGGGGCAGTCGGTCTTCACCAACCAGCTCGTCAAGTCGCTCGCGGCCTACGTCCCGTCGCTGAGCCCCTCGATCGTCCTGGCCACGGGCGCGACCAACCTGCAAAAATCGCTGCCCGTCGGGGACATCGCCGGCATCCAGCTGGCGTACAGCGAGGCCTTGACCAAGGCTTTCTTGGTCACTGTTGCCTTGTCTGCGATAAGCGTAGTTGGGTGTGCCCTTAATCCATGGAAGAGCGTCAAGGGCAAGAAGATCGAAGCGGGTCTTGCATGAAATGGACCCCTCCTCTCCCTAGCCTTCCCATTCCCTTTGCCTATAGTTTCATGCGTCCCCGGATCACGCACCTACGGACCTATGTTATGCCGACGTCGGCTCCTGTACATTTCAGCTTTGAATAACTCGATGCAGATCCACTTGATGCACGGGGTATGGTGATGGAAAGGAACCAAGCTGTTCGTGGTCTCGATCCCTACCTACGCGACATGCAACTGGTTCAGTGCTCGTCTTTGGGCCAAGCAATAAATCGTGTTCCAAAGTGATAGGTAGCAACTACTCCTTAAAGGTCTTCTTCCATCTCATTCGTGGAAAGACTTAAACTATGTCGCTTGTTGTTAGAGTGCTCGTCGAGATCCGTCCGATTCTTTGTAGGGTTGATCGAGCGACCCAGTGTTTTAGTTCCTTAAATAACGGCAGCGGGGGTTCCCGTCCGTTACTGCTGTGACCGTGTTGCGGCTCCCAGGCTCGCATCAAACATGGCCAGTTTCGAAACTGTTGCAGTTGGCGACGAACCCAAGGACGACTCCCCGGCCATCTGCCACTTCGAGTGAATTGCACTGGGGTTTTGCACTCTTCCTGCTCCACGATCTGCCTCTTCGCAAACATGGCTCGATGACATGTTCGTCTGGTGAGGAGGATGAGTTACGCGCAGAAACGTAATCATTCGTCTGATCTTTACAATTGGGTCCCTCCTTTTGGCAATGCGCACTCGGGTCTTGAGAAGCATTGAACAACTCGTAGCGGTCCAGACGCGACCATGATCTCCGTTCTCCTCCCCCGTGATCTTCGTAGATGATGCAACATGCTCAATTGGTTTGGAGCAAGTACAGCAGATCTAAGGAAAAGACAACAGCGTTGAAGGCATTCGTCTGATATGTCCAAGTGATCCTAGCACGGCACACGCCTACGGTACTAAGGTATATCGATAACCAACCCTCTGTTTCAATATCGTCGTCTATGGAGTATGCGCATTACACAGCCGTCCTAGCTGCGTCGCAACAGCCTATACGACTACAGCTAAGGTTAAGAATAAGCCTGCAGAAGGTTAATAATAAGCCTATACGCACCAAGCTTAAAAAGCTCGGGGTATCTTCCGGCTAATTGACGATTCGCATCGCAAGCTATGGGGTTAAGGGGTTGCGTTACGTACATACGGTGCTACGGCGTGTCAGAATTGGAGGGTGTGTCCCGTCATCTTGGCCACCACCACCAAAAACCCGGGCCACCACCAGAGACCAAACACCTCCCAAGACCCGGAAGGTACCAGTTGCGGCTCAAGTCTATCAAAGCGATGGACCCAAGGGTGTGTCTTGGCTTGTTTCTATTCATCGGCCCTTGTACCTGCGCTGCGTGGCTTTTTTCTTGAAATGTATCTCTTGGGCTAAGAAAGCTTTGACGGCTCCATCCCAACTCTTCGTCTAGACATTCAGGTCTTCCCATCTGACAAGTGTATGATCGTCAATTAGTGAGATGAGCGTCCAATCCCGTCGATCAATGCCGCCACTTGACCGCGTGCATCCCAGAATGTCGTTGAGCCGGTTTGATGTTTCGAACGCTTCTGAATCACCTCCCTGAGGAGACCCTCGGGACTTGGCAGAAATGCCTTTGTTTCTCGCCGTATATATAACGCCACCGCCCGGCGCTCGAGGGCCTCAAAATATATTCCATCACCAACATAACAGGTTCAACCATCTCAACCACTCATTCCAACTTACCCTTCGTTCCCGAGTAGATCTCGACCCTTTGTTGCCTTCCAAGTTCCGTGAACTTGTTCCATTCACTCACCTATATTATACTCAATCGTTACACAGTCGCCAGCCGGTCTCTTATCTCTCTTTCAACCCTTCTTTCCCGGCTTAGTAAACCAAACACCTCACGTTCAAAATGAAGTTCAACTCAGTCATCGTCGCCCTCTTCGCGGCTTCTTCTGTGTCTGCTGCTGCCATCAGACTTGACTCGCGTCAAACTGGCCTGGAGATCCGTCAGAACAACAACAACAACAACCAGAACAACGGCCAAAACCAAAACAAGAACCAGGGCAACCAGAACCAGGGCAACCAGAACCAGGGCAACCAGAACCAGGGCAACCAGGGTAACCAGAACCAGAACCAGGGCAACAATGGTGAGCAAGCCCTAGAGCACTCGCACAGAGGCTCTATACCCAAGATCGGAATGGGTGTCTCATCGCCCGCCCAATTGTTTAAGAGAGCATTAGCTAACATACCCCAAGGCAACGCCAAAGCCAACAACGGCAATGCCAACGCCAACAACAACGGCAACGCCGCCAACAACGCCAACGCCAACAACAACGGCAATGCCAACGCCGGCAACGGTAACGCTAATGCTGGCGGTGCTGCTGGAGACGCTGCTGGAGGTGCAGCTGACTTCGGCACATGCACACCCAAGATGGACTTCCAACTCGGCCGTGCCGGCCGCAAAGCGACTGAAGGCACCTTCCTTCCCAGCGACCCTGCCATCGCGGCCAACCAGTCTGACGCCCTGAACCCCAACATCATCACCAACCGCATCTGCGACGACCTGACCAACGTGTGCGGCGCCAACGCCGCGGCCAAGGCTCTCTGCAAGCAGGCCCAGGCCACCATCCAGAGTCTCGGCACCAAGGATGCCTCGACCGCTGATGCCTTCAACCAGGCTCTCGGCTTCTAAGCAGCCCGGCGAAAAGTGATGAAGAAGCTGGCGCGTGGGCACGTGGGGATGACGATTTACCTATGGACGGGAAATCAAGGGGAAAGAGAGAGAGAGAGAGAGAGAGAGAGAGAGAGAGAGAGAGAGAGAGAGAGAGAGAGAGAGAACCACGTGCGGGACTCTGAGCTGATGTAACGCGTTCAGAATAATTTTTGTATACTGTAGTCCAGTCAAGAACGCCATCATCGTCCCGGTCTGCTGTAGTGAGTGGTTAGCAACATAACGAATTATGACCCAATTCATCCGAATTTCGCTAGCCGGTACGAGTTTTCCTTGTTCGCTGCTTTGAGTGGAAGTATCTGATGGGTCTCACAGACCAAGATCAATATCAATCAAACTTGGACCACAAACTTCATGCAAAAACATGGCTGTGGGTCGTGTTTTTTATCTCCAGGGAAGTGAATGTGTCGTGATGGACGGCAGTGTAAGGATATCTCGGCAGTTGGTGCTACTTGGTATCTGAGCCCTGTTGTACATCTTGACATACAACCACAGCCTGTACGCACTGTATGTAGACCCGGCCAGCACGTGCTTCGACCACAAATCCTACATGCACCATATTTCCATCATACAAATGGGTATATGAGCATCACGGGACCAGACTTTCGAATATAATCGACAAGCATTCGCCATGTGATAAGTCCACGTGTCTGCGCGTCCACAGAGGGCAGAATGTTGGTTGGTATGATCCCGAATGGACGGTCCTGAGGACGGTTCGATATGGGTTCCACTGTTCAATGATGAGATGAGAAGAATCGTTCAAGAAGAACCGTACAAAGCCCAAGGAGCGCCCGAGCATCACCATCCATCCAATATCTTAAGTTCGCTATCTGGCGATTCGCTTGCACGTGTCGTAGCGGCCCCGCGTTCGTGGCGATCTCAATCAACCCTGACGGATACTGGGGGGAGAAATTCGAATGCGCTTTGATCAAAGGCAACGACCCGTATCATCGCGCGTTCCTGACATATGGATAAGATAGGCAGCTTTTATATTGGGTTGTGTTATGGTTTGTCTGTTCGTGTCTTCGTCCCCGCCCGGCTGTCAAGAGAGGCTCCGGCAAGGACGGCGGCGGACGACGCTGACAAACGCGCCTTGTAATCTTTAATGCTACATTATCATATCGTTAAAGAGGGCGGAAAAGAGGAACATTAGATTGTGGGGGGCTCGAGTTCGAATTCTGATTCTGAGCACTCTCGCTCTCTAAGCGAGGTTTCCTCGGGTTTCTTGGCGTGGGAATCAATAACATGCGGGCAGCTGCTTAGTGGGGTTCAGGGCTTTAATGAGTCCAGTGAGTAAGCGATCGGATCACCAGGTTTTTCTGACCGAACCATTCTGCGCCAGACAACATCAATGTCTCCAACTCTGGTCTCCTGACCACCTGACCGGTAGTCTCTATGGCCGAGACGGTAATTCTCAGCCTTAAGTTTTCAATCCAGCTCCTCGCGTCTCTATTTTGCACCATGCATGTATGTTCTTATCCGCCGGTGCTACTCTATCTGCAGCAGTTCGAATCGGAGCTAGAAGAAGTAGTAGAACGAACTAAAACAAGGCAAATTCTGAGAGAGCAAGTCTACTGTGGCTGCCCGGTTGCCGAAAAAGCAAGCCTACTTACCTAGTGACTAGGGTTTCCCCTGGTAATCTATCAATCCCTTGGAGATCCTAAGCGGGCCACTTAGATGGAGCACCGTTACTTCTGGTTCTCAATCACTTCTCGTCGCCTTGTCCCTTGTCTCTTCACTTGTCCAGACTAGGCGGCCAAGGCCGGCAGTCCCGCCGTGACGGGCGATCTCGACTAAAAAGCAAGCAGCTCGTTGGGCCTTGGCAGGAGGCTCAATAACTGAGCGGAAAACAAAAGCTGCAGCTCGCGTGAGAAAGAAATACAAGACACAAGCTACTGCAAGGAACGCTGCGCGCCTGTTTGACTTCAGTGCGGCAACACCCGACGCCACTCGACGCCGTCTATAAGTCCGGTGTCTGAAAGCAACAAAGGGTCTTGATCTTGACAGTCAAATAAGGACGCTTGTTTCAGCCCACACCGTCGCTAGTAGCATACCGTAATGAAACGATCGAGGCTATCCTCGAATTCTCTCCGATTACTCCGGGAAAGGCGTTGGTAGCTTAGAAGCTTTTTATTGCGCCGCGCAGGATCGATGAACCTGAGATATGTGTGTGCCACCCCCTCTTAGCTCGTCTGGAGTCGGCATTGATGCCAGCCCGGCGGCTTCATCTTGTGCCATACTGATAATTATCTCTCAAGCTTGCATTTGATACAGTGATAACACCGGCGGATCTATTCGCAAAACATCCAGATTCAGCTGAGGCATCCCTGTCGCCCAAGAACAGAACACACACACACACTGTAAGACATAATAGGCTATCCAAGTACATGTAGGTACTCATGTCTAACCCCCTGTCTGACGCTTACCATAATCGGTGGCAGCGACTTTGACTGGACAATTCTACTCTTTGTAACGTCACTTTCGAGCGCTCTCCTCCGCTCCTGCTCCTCGGCTACAATGTCTGCATACGCTAAAAGAGAAAACCATGCATCTGGCTCTGCTCATCTTCGCCCATTTCTGCCCATCCCATCGAGGTTTTCCGGTCCCGCCTCTCAAACTCCACCCGTTCTGCCTGGTCTATCTGGGTTCCGGAGGCCCCACGAATCTTGTTCTAGGGTGTTCCGGTGTGTCAAGTACATACCGTAGCCTAGAATGGTGGTAGCTCCTGACCCATACCTACTGCCGTCAGTCTGGCTAGCCTACTTGCGTACGAGGTACGATATATGCAAGGCCAAGATGAGTATGCAAAGCACCTCGTCACAGATGCGCCAACAGTCAAAGCAGATCCCCAATCTTTCTGTTGATCCACCAGGGGAAACAAACGATCCCTGGACGGGACGTGGCTGCATGGTCCAGCTCGCGTTACTCGACTTCGACTGGGCTGGTTGCCCTGGAGTCTGCATGCTGGCCAAGGTCGGGTGCTTTAATATCAGTGAAGCACCCTCCTTCCCGTGCAAGCTTTCTCGGTAATGCTTTAATAAGTCTTGTATCTGTCGTTCGCTACCATAAACCCTTCTCTCCCTATATGGTGTTTGCTTAGAACGGAGCTGTTAATTCTTTATCTTTCCTTTATCCTGATTCCCCTGACTTATACTATACCCATCGCAAGAGACGAGCCAGCCAGCGGCAATTTGATGAGGACAGGGACGAGGACGAGGATATCACGACGACTTGGATAGCACCCGAGGGACCAGCAACCCACGGAAAGCGAGCAACTCACCACCGGAAAGCGGACAGCAGCAATCAATTCTCAGGATGCGGTTCTCAGCCTTTGTAGCTCTGGCTGCCATCACCGCCCAGTCTGCCGTGGCAGTCAAGTCAGACGTCGTCATGGCGGCCAAGGCTGACATTGTCGAGGCACCTCCCCTTTGCGGCGTGAGTGAGCCCAGCAGTCCTTTCATGAACTCAGAGTCACTATCACTCAACCAGTTTTATCGCTCTGTTTGAAATAAAGAGTCTCGACTGACCCGAAATCATAAAAACAGGCAGCATGTATAAAAACAACACTGATGGAGACAAGACTATGTGCCCCAACGAACCAGACTTGTATCTGCACCAACGTCCCGTTGAACAACGCCATCGAGTTGTGCGTCACAGAAAACTGCACGATCAAAGACGCGTTGCGTGAGTGACTTTGCCTATGTCACACGTTATTGAGGAGGGATCTAGACTGACCTCCATCTCAGTCACGAAAAGGTATTCGACCCAAACCTGCGGCATCAAGGGCGAGGACCGAACCGCGCTGGTCTGGATCCTCGGGATTGTATTTGGTGCCATCGGCCTTGCTGCATTCTTCCTTCGCTGCTTGGCCCGACTTTACGTCGGAACCCACGCTTGGGGTCTCGATGACTGGTTCATGTGCGCCGCGGTGGTACGTCTCAGTCCTGCTGTGGCCCCCCTTTTACATCGGGAGATCAGTCGTCGTCTCTTCTTTCTCCCGGATTTCCAAAAGAATTGCTGGTTTGCTAACGCTTGACTACTTTCTGACAGGCCTTGATGGTGCCACTATGTGCCATTTCCGTACCTTGTGGGTCAACCCCTTCCCGGATTCTTGTGAAACGCATTGTAGCATGCCACTTTTATTACAAGAACGCAGGCTGACCAAGCAATCATAGTGTCTCAGCATGGCCTCGGTTTGGACATGTGGAATGTCTCGTTCGAGGGCATCAACGATATCCTTTTCGTGAGTTACTTTAGATTTCCACCACGCCTTCGTCCCCTGCTCTTTTGTGGGAGAGGAGGATGGGATGAATACCATGCGGAGAGTTGCATTGCTAACCCATCATCTCATCTATTCTAGCTGTATTACTGGGATGAGATGATATACATTACATCTCTCGCCCTCACCAAAGTATCCATCTTATGCTTTTACTTGAAGGTCTTCCCAGCCCGCTGGTTCCGAAACGTCGCATATGTCCTTATCGGGCTGAACCTGGTGTACGCTCTCACCTACGACTTTATGCTGGCGTTTCAGTGCCAGCCGATCGAAGGCGCCTGGCTATTTTGGGACGGCGAGTACAAGGCCAAGTGCATCAGCATCAACGTCCTCGGCTGGTCGGCCGCCGGCGTCAACATCGCGTTGGATCTGGCCACGATCATTCTACCGTTGCCCTCGCTTTTCCAGCTTTCCATGTCGATGAAGAAAAAGGCGCAGATTGTGCTTATGTTTGCTGTGGGCTTTTTCGTCACTTTCGTCAGCATCATCCGACTACGATCCTTGATCATGTTCGGCACAACACAGAATGTCACTCGTAAGTGCAGATCCTCAAGAACACCCCTGAACCTACCCCTTACACGCAACGCACGAGTTGATACTGATAACGTACAATCTACAGAGGACTACGTCGAAGTTGGATACTGGTCGACGATCGAGGTACCCGTAGGCATCATCTGCGCTTGCATGCCGGCGATCCGTTCGCTCTTCAGTTTGGTGTTCCCAAAAGTGTTCGGGACGACACGGGGTGACAAGTCGAGCTACGCACTCAACAGCTTCTCCCCCGCGTCCAAGCTGTCGTCCATGAACAAGCTCAAGAGCCGGGGTGATACCAGCAGCAGCGGCGGCGGCACCCAGATCCAGGTGAAGCAGGAGTGGGTTGTCATGAGCAACCCGGCCGGCAACGAGAGCGATGAACACCTCGTGGGCTTCGACCGGCGGGTCGAGGCCGACAGCGCCGGACCCACACGCAAGATGACGCTGCAGCGCCAGCAGTCCTCTACCTGGCAGGACCACGAGAAGATGGTGATTGAGACCACTGGTCGAGCGATCTGATCCTCGTTATCTGTTGTACTATTTTGTGTTCTATTATCATCATTTTTGCTACTGCTGCGGCTCGGCGGCGAAAGGGTTCATCTATAGGGTTTCATGGGGCAAAAGGCGTTTGAATCTCGGAATACACGTCCCAGATCTGGAGGGTACATTATGGCAGGCATGACAACGACCAAGACCGGTGTGGTCACTACAGAACTCACTCATTTTCTTCAACGTATATAATTTATCCCTCCACCAGACAAGACATAGCTACGATAGACATAGATCATCGCAGTGTTCATTCACGCACAAAGGCCCATGGCTACCAGTGGCCCACTCTCCCTACCACGCACGACAGGCCCCGACACAAACCCCGACCTCAGGCTCGGTACCAGCAGAGGTGGTGAGTGGGATTGGCAGCAGTTCGTCTCATCGACACGGGCTTCAATCCGAAGAAAGAATTGTTGGGAACGGCGATGTAACTGCAACGATAGGTAAGTCGAAGTACTCTCGTATTCACCCTTTATTTTATCGGTAGCTAACAACAGAACAACGAAATTATTAAATATCGAAAAAACTACCTTGATATACCTTTTCTCTTAAAGAATTACTCTGTACTTTTCTTTTATTTTCCCGGGCTCATATGTGTACCGTTATCGCTAGCTGAACTGATCGAACCATCTCGCGGTAAGTTTATTCTTGTCACCCACCTGAATGGGTAGTAGCTATAACGGCGGGAGCGTTATTGGTGTCGGGATGCAACCGCCGCTTATGAGTGCGTTGTGTAAGCACTACAACATCGTGATGCGGTGGATCGGGCCATCGTATTCCCCATCGCGGTAATCCTGTTCCGGCACCTATATCCGCGATGGCTGCTGCGATCCCCTGCAGTAATACCAGTAACCGAAATCCGGGATCTTGTTCAGCCTCCTCCCAGCGTCCTCGCCAGCTCGCCTCCCCTCCAATCCCCTGCTCTTTTCCCTTACTGGACATGAAACATATCATTGATACTCCACAAGTGGAGATGGACTGGTGGGACTCTGGAAGAGCCAGAAGCTCTTGGCGGCTTGCTGACACCTGCCATGTCGGGCATTGACAGACAGACAGGTATGTCGGGCACAGAGGCTGATCCAGTTTCGCAAATTTCAGTCGTTCGGACGGGTATCTTGGCGGCTCATCGATATGTTGCCATCAACTCCGCTCATCACATGCAGTCAAGACTTATCAAGCATTTGCGCCAATTTTGCTTGTGCAATGCTTATGTATTAGGGAGGCGGACTGGCTGCTGGCTCTGTATTCCTCCCCCAGTCGCTGCGCAATCGTGGTGCGATTTTCTATGGCCCCCTCCCCCTTCCCCCCTCCCCCTAGCGGCAAAATTGTACGATTGATCCTGGAGTATCCTAGTTCCATCGCTTCTAGCCTCGGGGCTCTTGGTTCCGCTATGTGAGAAGTACATACACGGGGTACTTAGACATACTTAATTACCTACGTACAGGCACAGTGTATGCCGGCCTCTCTCTCAAGACTCACTATGTGTGCCATCACCGTCATCCGTTACTTGCCTTTGAGCTTTTGGACTCTTCCAGATTCCTTTTGCGGGTGATGAACTATATCAAATAATATGTGATGCGCACAGATCACCAAAGGTGGGATCAGGACATTGCCGCCATGTTCGCCGCCGTCGTTCTCGCTGCTGCTGCTACTGCTCGCGTGCTGCCGGCGCCTCTCTTTTGCCTGTCAGTTTGCGCCACAGCTTCTCGCAGTGGGCATGTTGCCAGCCACCCGCCCTGCGCATGAAATCGGTGTAGGGGTCCCTCGCCCCGCTCCGCCGTCTCTCCGCGCCGCTTCTTGGCCGCCGCATAGAACGCATCGTCGTGACGTTCTGCGTCGGCGCTGGTCACCGCCCAGGCGCCTCTTGGCAGCGCCACCGAAGGCAGTCGCGGGCATTTTGCTTTTCCTTTTTGCTTTTGCTCGACGTCTCGGTGTTCTCGGTGTCTTGTGTGGCTTGTGGAGCAAACGCAAGCGAGCTACGTGCGGGAGTGTGTACTGTACAGCACGCAAGATCCTAGATCCTAGATCCTGAGGTTGAGTGACTGTGCGTCGCCACGTGTGGGTAACGGCTATGTAGTATGAAATATTGTAATTCCGACTTCACGCTTTGTTGACGCCTTACATGCCAGGTAATGCAGTCATTATTGAGGCGAGAATTTGTTCGATATCATTACGGGCTGGCCGCTTTCAAGGCATAGATACACCACGGCATGACTCATTCCACGAGCTCTACCGCGCCTAACTTTACTATTACATTACGGCCAGCCGCGACAGGATCCCACGAGAGGCGCAGCGTCATGCGGCGACAAACGCAATCTAACGCCGTCGTGGACCGGACACCCGTCCCCGTTTTCCACGTACGGCCTACACCACGTGCCAAGAATGAGGCGGGAAACGCCGTTCAACGGTTTCTCCCCCCTTTCGACAGTTTGGTGTCGGCAGAACTGTCGGCAAATGCAGAATATCCATCCAACAGGGCTTACTACAACGCTGGTACGCGGCCTGAATTTAGCACCTGGCGCCGATGCTACTCGAGAAATGTGCAGTCTGGAGTTGAGATGAAGCTAGGGGATGCTGGCATATATCGGCTTAATAACAACACTTTGGCATTCGACACTTGGACGAGTTCCGCTACAGATGTCCCCTAAGTCCATTTGTTATACTGGACCGCGACTTATTTATATTCATATATTGGACCCTACGACTATGTACAGGCTCTGACTTATGGGGTCAATGCAAATAACGTCGCGTCCACAGTATAATGGGCTTCTGTAATGAGGCCGCACTGTCCCTTCGCTGGCTCGCTTGAAAAGTCAGCTTTATCTGATACATGGAGCTGTGGACCGCATCTATCTACCTGGCACTTGGTTCACGGCAGACGGTCTGACATGAACCTTTAATGTACTGCCGTGTCTGGCCTCAGGCGGACCCCTCTGCATCCTCCCGAATCCATCTTCAACGGTTTCTTGAAGCACGGCTCAACTGTGAACGTCATTGTGGGAACTTGGCTATTGTCTAGACCTCGTCGCCTTGTCCACTACACTGCTACCCCCTTCCTGTGTATGACGGACTTCCTGCTCTTCATCTCTCTCGCACGTGGACGGAGCAACTGTCCGGTTGAGATGGCCAGAACCGTGTCCATCAGCTATTCACACTCCTGCACTAACCTAGCCTCATGGAAAGACGAGGATAGGATAAGAGAAGAGGGTCATACATGCGTGCAACTGCAACATCTCGTCGAAACACGAGGTTTCGTTGCCAAACCAAAACATGTCCGCCTGTAGACTCTCATACCCATCATGATCAACCAAGTCTCGATGGAGTTTGGAATGTCTTGACACGAGTAATCGTGTGATCTCGACCCAAACATTACACACAAAACACAGGCAACAGCGCATGAAGAGCTGCCTCGAGATCAAAGACGTGGCAAAATGCCGTACGAACTGGGAAGGGTATTGTAATATACATACGCAACTTTTATTGCACTTCCTGTGGTATCCGCTAAGGCAGACGAGAACTCAACTGTCTAGCCCCCTGAGAAACAATAATCATTACAGTGAACGCCAAAAATGATGGTGACTTCCTGACCGAAAGCAAAGAGCCACATGCATGGTGGAAATCCTCAAAACGCCTGAATGCCCAAAAGACCCTAACTCTCCTTTTCAAGCCGCTTTGCATTCTTGCCGCTTCGGTTTTTCTTCTTCTTACTTCTGTTGTCTTTCTTATCTCCCTGCTCCTTGCCTCCCGGGGCTGTGGCGTAGCCGTCTTGTTCTTGCGACTTCTTGTTACTGCCTTCAACCTCTACTGGCCCTGCAGTCTTCGGGGACGCCGCGGATTCCTGAGATACTCCAGAACCAGATGGCCGTGCCGATTTGTCACCACTCCCAGACTTTGATGGTGAGGAAGAATTCTATTTGCTTCGACCAATCATAGGGACTGGGATGGGAGTTGTTGAGACTTTCTTGGACTTCTTGGCCGATTGAACTGCATCTTTCTTGCTCTTGGCCTTTTGCGAGGTGCTAGGAGTCTTGGAGGGAGTGCTGGTCGGGAGAGTACCTGAAGACTGAGGAGGGGCAGGTACCGGAGTGGACTGCGGAGCCTTCGACGCCTTTGCCTTGGAAGCAGAAGTCTTCGAAGCCGCCGTCTTTGTGCGCTTGGCAGTCTTCTCATCCTCGCTGCTGTCCTCACTGCTGGAACTGCTATCACTACTGTCATCGTCGGACGGCTGCTTACGTTTGCTGCCAACAGCCGTCGCAGCCGACTTGGTGTTCTTGGCTTTGGATGCGGAAGCCGGCTTAGGGGGCGGGGCATCGGCCATGTCCACATCCGAATCGCTACCTGACGAAGAGCTCTCCGAGGTGCTCGATTGCTTAGCGGGAGCAGCTTTGTCCTTGGTAGTTTTGGCCTTGGCTTGTGTTGTGGCAGGGGCTTTGGGCGTAGGAACACCAATGGGCATGAACCGAGGCCGCAGATTCGGGGGCTGCTCTCTGGCGGGTCTGGACTGGCGCACATACTCCTCGGTAGCCGTTGCGCTGACATTGCTGTCACCGCCGAACTCTGCAATGCGACGGAGGTGGACAATCGAATCAATGGCGCGTTTAGCTGTAGGCTGATGTTAGTAAAGATAGTGATAGTGCATTCTTTTCTGAAACTTACGCTGCTTGTACTGATCTCCTCCCTTAGCCGGGATCACCAGTTGGATCTGGGTACTGGTAGTATACGGCTCAAGGTCGATACCATAGGCATCGCCAGCGTGCTGTAGCAAGGGGCCGCCAGACTGAGCTTTGCTCAGGTCGATTTCCATATCCTTCAAAACAGTGATGGGTAGCGAAGCAGGCGCAGTGAAGTACCAGACTTGCTTTCCCTCCAGGTTACTCTTGCTCAGGAAATCTACGATTTCTTTGTCAGGATTCTCGGACGAAGCCTTGCGAATCATGAAATCTGAGTTGTTGATCCATGCAGGTCGACCGCTGTGACGAGTATTAGCTAGCGTCTGAAGAGGTTGCAGGGTTTAGAATCTGCTTACCCTTCGTTCTGCGACTGGACTTCAGCATCGGCGCGCGTCGCCTTCTGCGGCGCTACAGTAGCCTCGGCATTGTCTATAGCCATAGGATCAGCTCCTTCATCATCCGACTCGGAATCGCTGGACGTGTCATTTTTCTTGGCCGCGCTAGCCTTGGATGTTTGCGCAGGCTTAGAGGTAGGCTTCAAGGGCGCAGCTTTGGGCTTCTGGGCAGCAACCTTGGCGCCGGCTTGCTCCTTCTCGCTCTCCTCGTCTTCGCTTGACTCATCGCTCGATTCGTCGCTCGATTCTTCGCTCGATTCGGCGTCCTTGGCAGGGGCTTTTGTCGCAGCAGGCTTGGGCGCACTCTTGGAGGTCATCTTTGCGTCACTCTTGGCCTTGCTCTTCTCCGATTCTGATTCTGACTCCGAGTCAGAGCCAGACTCAGAGCTGGTACCAGAGCTGAATGCGTCGTCCTTCTTCTTGGTGGCCGCAGCGGTCGTGGGCTTCGCGGCGACGCCATTGACCTTGGCGTCTTTCTTGGTGGCAGGGGCTTTCTGGAACTTGCTGCGCAGAGCCTGGAGCTTCTGCTCGTCGTCGCTGCCAGAGTCGCTGCTGTCGTCGTCGGAGCTCTCGTCGGAAGAGTCGACAGCTAGGCTGGCGCTCTTGGGGGCCTGGGCACGCGTCTGCGACGAAGTGGCCGCTTTGGCGTCCTTGGAGCCCTTGATGTCCTTGGCCATCTTGCTCAGCGAGCCGAGGGCGCTTTTGGGAGCCATAGCTAAGAGTGGCGGCGATTGGGTCGGATGGGATCTCACCGACGGGAAGTGGTCTTTGTCGAAAGTGTGCACTTTCCTTTCGCGTTGTCGCAATGGAGTGTGGGGGATGAAGCTTTGCGACGTGAATTTGCTAGATGCAGTTCAGCTCCGCCGAAAATAATTTTTTGGAGGCTCCAATTCGTCGCGTTCAATTGGTGACTAAATACGCGTTTTAAGGTTAAGAGAAAAATCCAGGGTCCACCGGAGATAAAGAGGCTCCCAAATAGCTGCTGAACCAACCACCTATTATACTACACGATTACCATTTCTTCACGTAAGTCTTTACGTTCATGTTTACTTATTATAAATGACACTTCAGGAAATAATATAAACCATATAGTGCAGGTATTATTTATGCCAATATGCTCCCTCAATAGAAATGTTGAGTGATGTGAATTGGACATGAAAAATAGGAAACTTGCCAGACCTCGAGAAGGCCCCACTGTCTAGCCAATTTTGCTGGACAATAGGTTTATTCATCCACGGAACGCACCTGCATCGGATACCTGGCCGCCGTCCATTGACTGTGAACGTGCACTGCATCTTTGCCATAGAATATTGGAATAAAAAGCCGATTGTCCACTAGAAACAAGTATTATTCAATCGGCAGTGGGCTAGCTATGGCTACAAACAAACGCCGGAAGCTGGAGACTGCGGAACAACCACAAGGTAATAACTCTCCTGATCATCTACATATATTACCACTTCACTAACAGTGTGTGTCAGTTCTAAGCGCTTTCGCGAGGCTGAGGCAGGCAAGAGCTGCTGCAGTTGATGAAACCCCAGTGGAAGCACCGGTCACACCCACCACCACTACTACAGCTGCTGCTGCCACTACAGAGGCCGAGAGTCAAAAGAAAGTCCGTCGTAGTAGGAGGCGGTCGCCCCAGAAGCAGACATCGGCGGCAGCAACGGTGGCAACAGAAGAACCTGGCGATAGCCCTCGGGATGATCGGGATCAGGATGACCCGGCTGGCGCAAGGGACAGCGTACGAGATTCCTGTAGTAACCGCCAATCCAGAGCCAACTACGCCAGAAAAGAGCTCCTCCGCACCTGTGGTTTGCCTTTCCAATTTTCAGCCAACCAAGACCAACCTAAAGAAAAAGGGGAGGGAAGCTCCATCTGCAACTATCCGGAGGAGAGGTAAGAAGCAATTGAACCATCTGCCCGCGCTGAGCTGACCAAATTAGCGTCTTGTTATACTTGGCAACTATGATGTCCGAGTTGTTTCTGGCGAGGTCACTCTTAATGGAGCTCTGTTGAAAGCGTCAACGGACAAGACTCACTGGGTTTGTGCTCCGCAGTGCTATGCGCTGCCCGTATTACGATGTCCAGATGAGGCCGCCATCGAATTGGCGCCTCATCCGGCTGCTGAAAGTCTCGGGAAGATGGGAAGGCTATCTCCCCTCTTTCGACGCATCTGGAACGATGACACCGTAGCAGATACGAATGGGAAAACCAGACAGCCAAGGCCAACATTTGAACTTGTAAGCGTCCCCGAAACCCCCTTAATGAAACTGGCCTCTAAACAACAATAGCTCTTCACCTCTGCCGACGGACCCAAAAAGGCTACGTTGTTTGACCTCGTATCGCCACCTGAATGGAACCGCAAGATCGATGAGCTGGTGGCTGCATCACGGTCGAAGCAAGTGTCTGTCATGGTCACTGGCCCCAAATCATCCGGCAAGTCGACTTTCGGAAGGCTACTGACTAATAATCTCCTTACCTACTACACTACTAGCTCCAAGAGGCGGCACGCTCAGGGTATTGTTGTGTTGGACTTGGATCCAGGACAACCAGAGTACTGCATTGCAGGGCAGATTGGTCTTGTACATGTTACTGAGCCACTACTTGGGCCGTCTTTCTGCCGGCCCCTGCCTGGCTCCGGTGTCAACATCCTACGGTCTCATACGCTTGCTTCGATGTCTCCAGCCTCAGACACGAGTCTGTACATATTAGCCGCTATCGATCTATTCAACCACTACCGTAACCGGTTGGGCAACTTGCCCCTGGTGATCAATACGGCCGGCTGGGTGCAAGGCATAGGGCTCGATCTTCTCACGTCGCTTGTTGATGCATTGCGACCGACTGACCTGGTATATATGGCGTCAGGTCCTGTTGATATCGTGAGAAGCCTCCAAGAGAGCATACATCAAGGCTCATTCACGCAACTTCCGTCGCAAACAACACAAAACAGTTCGAGAACAGCCGCACAGTTACGTACAATGCAGACGATGTCTTATTTCCATGCGGAAAGCAAGGCAAGCAATGCACCAAAGGTCCACCCTTCATGGAACGTTAGCCCATTGACGACGGTTGCCCCATGGCAGATCAAATACTCCGGTCCCTCCCGGGGGATTATGGGGATCATGTGCTATGGTTATCAGACACCACCCAATCTGTTAGCTGATGCTATCAATGGTACCGTTCTGGCTGTAGTTGAAATCGAAAGCCCATTGGCATTCCGATATGGACTCTCCGAAGATGCGATGGACCTAGATTCCTCGCAGAAACCCAGTCGCCCTATAATAACCAAGGCCCAGCTACCGTGACGACTCCTGAAGGCTTGCCCTTCATTAATGTCGCGACTACGTTGGACCCGAAGTATTCGCAGACTATCGGGCTTGCTTTGGTTGGGGCATCGATGTTGAAAGGAATATTCTTCAGATTCTTACACCTATCTCGGAAGAGAAGATTGAAGAAATCAATGAGAAGCAAGGCCAGGTTGTGCTTGTTAGTGGCAAGTTCGATCCTCCGAGCTGGGCGTACACAGAAGACTTGTACTATGGTTCGCGTACCGAGTCCACGGGCGATAATGGCAGCGGAGACATAATGGAGGTAGAGGATGACGAAGAGCTTAATCCTTCCTTCATTGAAGAAGAACAACAGGAGGAAGTTGACCTCGTATCTACTTCCACTCCTTGGATTGAAGTGCTCCGAGGCGATGAAAAAAGGGGTGCGGCTTCCAAGGTGTGGAGGGTGCGACGGGATCTTGGCCGGACCGGGGCCACTGGAGAATGAATGAAATTGATAATCGCTGAATCAGCCAAGAACAGAAATGCTTTCGAGAACATCAAGAACGGATTTCAGTTTCGGATATACAATTCGGATTTTGTCTCCTACATACATGGCACATGCATATACCTGATATACATATGCAGCGGTAAATGCAGTGTAACGGGACACACGCTGATCTGCTATTACCTGCAAGCTTCCATCATCGCCATTCCAGGTACCCCGCCTTTTCTAGCGGACGCGATACTTGGCCCCGCCGCCATATCCACGTCCTGCTCCCTCCCCCGCCTTAGTCATGCTTTCTCATGACCGATCCTCGCCTTACCTAACCCTCGGCCTGCTGAGAACCCTCCCACAAGCCCTCAAGTTCAAGACCAAGTTCTGGCCGAGGAGACCTGATAGTGCCTGACTGGTGTATCTCTGGCTCGTGGAGGACCCATTCGTTATGGAATACTGAGTACGAATTAAATCCCGTGTTTCTTGCTCTCGGATGTTTCCGCTACCCGGGTACGATGCTACTCCGCACTTGAACTCCCTGGCTGGCCTGTTTCGTGATGATGATTCAGCGTTAGAAATCTGCTTCTCTTTGCAATTGTAATATCTATTCAATTTGAAGAACCATCTCTTAAAGCTGCCATAGTCAAGCTCGCTCTTTCCAACTCATACTCCCTGTGCCATTAATGCGAATCTCATTCAGTCGTTCGCCCATCATCGCTGACGCCGATACTTATCTAATAAGGAACTACACATTCCCCTGCATTGGCGTGACATAAAACTCTCAACATGGCGTCAAGATCAACCTCAGAAGTCGATGTTCTCATCGTAGGTGCTGGTCCGGCCGGCCTTATGATGGCGTTGTGGATGTCCCGCCTTGGTATCAAGACTCGAATCGTAGACAAAAGAACCGACAAGGTGTTCTCGGGTCAGGCAGATGGGTTAGTTTCTTGCCCGTTTCACCTTGGTCATCACGTCAGACACTACGTGTGGTCCTTCGACTAACACCTTACTTAGGTTTCAATCACGCACCCTAGAAATACTGGATAGCTTCGGCATAGGGAGCGCGTATGGAAAGAAGGAAACCATCTGATCGGTATGGCATACGCCCCGAGTGCCCCTTTACCAGGAACCACAGCAACTAACGAACCCCTTGCATAGAGGTTTCTTTCTGGAACCCCGACTCCAATGGGGTCATCAAGCGCAACGGGCGCGCCCCGGACAACATCAGCGGCTTGTCGCGCTTCACCGAGTCGGTGCTCCACCAGGGGCGCATGGAGGCCTTCTTCCTGGACGCCATCGCGGCGTCGTACCTCACCCGGCCGACCCGTCCGGCTCTCCCCTGAAGGTGGAGCGCATGGTGCTGCCGACGTCCCTGGAGGTCGACGAGGCGGCCGCGGAGGACGACGACGCGCACCCGGTCACCGTCACGCTGCGGCACCTGACCGAGGCCGAGGCCACGCCGACGCAGAAGCTGAGCAACCTGAGCGACGGGCTGTTCCGGAGCAACCTCGCCGGCGACGATGTCGGGGCCATGCTGGCGCAGAGCAAAGGCCGGGCGGACGTCCGGGAGGAGGTGGTCAAGGCCAAGTATGTGGTTGGCTGCGATGGCGCGCACAGCTGGACGCGCAAGGCGCTGGGTCCGAAGTACGAGATGAAGGGGGAGATGACGGATTTCGTCTGGGGTGTCATGGATATTGTTCCCATCACCGATTTCCGTAAGTGTTCTCCTGCCCTGGTTATCAAATCCCCTGACTCCACGGACGAAACCCACCTTTTGTTGTTCCAAGAACGAATGGCTAACCTGAAGACAGCTGATGTTCGAACACGATGTATGATTCACAGCGCTTCCAACGGCAGTCTGATGATCATTCCTCGTGAGAACAGACTGGTTCGATTGTATATCCAACTTACTGAGGTTTCAACGGGCGGGAGAGTCGACCGTAGCACGATCAGTCACGAAATGATCTTCAAGGCTGCTCAGAAGATCATTAGTCCTTACAAACTAGAGTATCACTACTGCGATTGGTGGACGGCGTACCAGATTGGACAACGTGTGGGCAGCCACTTCAGCAAGTGTGACAGAGTCTTCTTAGCAGGAGGTGAGTTGAACGTGTAATTTGGGGCACCCAAATCTTCGTCATCAGCTCCGCTTGTTTACTGACCTTTGCGCAGATGCCGTTCACACACATTCGCCCAAGGCTGGCCAGGGCATGAATGTCAGCATGTCCGATGCATACAACCTGGGATGGAAGATTGGCCTGGTAGCGAAAAAGATCATGCCGCGTAAAATTCTGTCAACCTACGAGCTGGAGCGTAAACAGATTGCGAACGAGCTGATCGAGTTTGACCACAAGTTCTCGCGACTTTTCTCCGGGCGACCGCAGAAGGACATTCTGGATGAGACGGGTGTCTCTATGGAAGAGTTTAGCAAGGCCTTTAATATGAGCCACATGGTACGTCCTTCCGCTTCGAAGCGATAGCAAACCCCCGCCCCCGACACCTCGATGCTAATACTCAAGTGTGTAGTTCACGAGCGGGTTGGGCGTCAACTATAGCCCCTCGGCTCTTGTCTGCAAACCTCCAGAGGAGGCGCTTCTTCTCGAAAGCGACAAAGAGGTCCAAAACGAGGGAAGCCCGGTAGCGAAGAGCAAGTTGTCGGCCGCGACCCACTGCAAACCCGGCATGCGCTTCCCATCCTACCAAGTGGTGGAGCAGTGCGACGCGCGCCAGTGGACGCTGCACCACAAGATGCCGTCGGACGGGCGGTTCCGGCTCTGGGTGTTCGGGGGCGACATCTCGCAGGCGGCGGCACGCGACCGGGTCAACGCGCTGGGCGCGCGGCTCGAACAGGGGGTGCTGGCGCGGGCGCCGCGCCTCGAGCTGGGGCCGGCGGCGAACCCGTTTGCCGGCACGGCGCGGTTCCGGCTCGACCGCGCGCCCAGCGTCGTCGACGTGCTGCTGGTGCACCGCGCGCCGCGCGCCGCGGTCGAGCTGCTGCGCGACCTGCACGACGTCTACCACCCGTTCGACGCCAAGCTCGGCTGGGACTACGACAAGGTCTTCGCCGACGGCGAGAGCTACCACGAGGGCCACGGGCGCGCGTACGAGGGGTACGGCGTCGATCCGGAGAGGGGGGCGGTCGTCGTTGTGCGGCCGGATGGCTATGTCGGGTTGGTTACGGAGCTGGGCGAGGAGAGTTGGGGCGAGATCGAGAAGTATTTCGAGGAGGTCTTGAGGATGGCGTAATCATAACCTAGCAGCTGGGCCTGGATATTCTGGTCATGGTGTTTTATTGTGCTTGGGATCCTACATATAGACATCATTTTTTCTGATCGTGCATGCATTGAGTATGCAAACTCCTTCCTCTAAAGTAAGAAGAGTGTTACCATCCACTGGAGACGTTTCAGTGGGCATTTTGAGGGTTCTCGTCGACCCGCCAGAGCCCCCGACCCTCCCCCGCTTTTTAAGTTCTTCATACCCAGGGTTCCAGAACGTCAACAGCAAGCAACATTTCCATGCCAATGGTTTATATGTCGTATTGATACCTGATTTCCTTGACCGGGTAGGTATAGCCTAGCGGTAGTATCATTATAATATGTTCAAAGGCAAGAGGGTTCGACTCCTTCTGCGGTCACTGTATTCCTGTTTTTTTTCTTTTTGAGTTGTTCTGTATGGTTCGCCTTTTGTTTCGTAAACACAACACGATTACGGTATCATCGTTGATTCAAGAGCTGGTATGCCTCACCTCTGTATGGAAATAGAAGAAACACAGCTTTCGGCCTGCACCATCCCGTACCCGGGGACCGACTTTTGATCGAATCATGCAGGTTCGGTCGGTCCCTCGTACCGATGACCCCTGCGAGTAGAGACTGGGATGTGTTTCCCAGGCGCCCACATTACCCCAACCCCGCACGAATTAAGGCACCAATAGCGACTCATTGCGGGGAAACCATCCACTGAAAATTGTTCAGGTTGGGGTTCGCTACCACAAGAATTCCCCAGGTTGTCCTACTCCAGCAGAACATGTCTCCATCAGAAGCGAATAGACCCATCATTTCACCAAGGACCCAAGTCGACACTTGCGATTTAGCCTAAAGGCCAATGTCCTTGGTCATGGACCTGGCGACACGACATGGCATTGGCAACACGAGATGATCTCAATTGCGAGCTGGCGGCCCTGGTGCCTTTCACCGCTTCAACTCGGTTTAAGAGGGACGACCGCCCGCCGTAGTTGTCGTTATCGTATGCCTCTTTAACCGGGTTCAAATCAAACATCATGCGGCCTATCCTTCTCCTGACGGCTCTCGGCCTCGTAGCCGCAGAGAATGGCATTGACGCCTGGCTTCGCTACGCTGCTTTGCCATGTGACGTTGGAAAAGCGGCCTCAATTCCTGCGGCTATCGTGGCTCTCAATGGCACGGAAACCAGCCCCGTCTATACCGCCGGACAGGAGCTGCACAAGGGTATCTTAGGGATCCTCCACAAGGACCTTGCGGTAACAAGCACTCGCACCAATGGTTCTAGCATAACCATCGGGACTGTCGACGCCTTTACCTCGAGTGGCAGTGCTTTGCCAGAGCTTGATCTCAAGGGCGACGGTTTCTGGCTCAGTATCAAGAGCGACTCTGTCCAGATTGTGGGCCAGAACGAGCGAGGTGCGCTATACGGCACTTTCGAGTATCTAACCGTGCTGGCCCAGGGTAACTTCACCGAGGTTGCCTACGAATCGAACCCCAGCGCCCCGATTCGATGGGTCAATCAGTGGGACAACATGGACGACACCGGTACACATGGCAGTATTGAGAGAGGCTACGCGGGGCCGTCTATTTTCTTCGCCGAAGGTCTCATAGTCGAAGATCTGACGCGAGTATCGCAGTACGCTCGGCTCATGGCGTCGATTGGACTCAATGGCATCATCGTCAACAACGTCAACGCCAATGTCAACCTGCTAAACTCGACCAACATGGCCGGCCTGGGCCGTATCGCCGACGCCATGCGGCCGTGGGGTGTTCGAATGGGCATCTCGCTGAACTTCGACTCTCCCGCGCACCCTCGGTAAACTCACGACCGCAGACCCCCTGGATGAGGGTGTAATCCAGTGGTGGGACGACATTGCAACAAAGTTGCACGACCACGTCCCGGATTTCGCAGGCGTCCTTGTGAAGGCCAACTCGGAATCCCAGCCCGGACCCCTTACCTACAACCGCACTCTTGCCGACGGCGCGAACCTGTTCGCACGTGCAATAAAGCCCCATGGAGACGCCATTGTTATGTTCCGGGCCTTTGTCTACGACAACACGATCAACGAGACAAACTGGAAGGCGGATCGCGCGAACGCTGCCGTTGACTTTTTCCGGGATCTTGATGGAAAATTCGACGACAATGTCGTAGTGCAGATCAAATACGGTCCAATCGATTTTCAGGTTCGCGAGCCCGTCTCGCCCCTATTTGGCCATCTCGAGCAGACAGGTTCAGTGATAGAGCTCCAGGTTACGCAGGAATACCTCGGCCAGCAATGTCATCTGGTGTATCTTCCGCCACTTTGGAAGACTATCTTGAACTTTGATATGAAGGTCGACAATAAGCCTTCTTTGGTACGGAATATCGTTTCTGGAGAGCGGTTTAATCAAAAACTCGCAGGGTATGCTGCGGTGGTCAACGTTGGTACGAATACCTCCTGGTTGGGTAGTCATTTGGCCATGTCCAACTTCTATGCTTACGGGCGTCTGGCATGGGAACCGACGTCCGATGACGTGGCTATTTTGGAAGACTGGACGCGGCTCACTTTCGGGTCGGACCGGACTATCATCGATACCATCACCAAGATGTCCATGGAGTCCTGGCCTGCCCACGAGAACTACACGGGCAATTTGGGCATACAATCGCTGACGGATATCACTGGCCCCCACTATGGGCCCAAGCCCCAGTCGCAAGATGGCAACGGCTGGGGCCAATGGACGCGAGCGGACGCCAATTCGATTGGCATGGACCGCACCGTCTGGAATGGGACGGGCTACTCGGGTCAGTACTCCCCTGAGGTCGCAGATATGTTCGAGGATATTGAGACCACTCCCGACGACCTGCTGCTCTGGTTCCACCATGTGCCGTACACCCAGCGACTGAAGTCGGGTAAGACGGTCATACAGCACTTTTACGACGCGCACTACGACGGCGCGGCGGTGGCGCAGACGTTCCCTAAGCAGTGGGAGGCCATGAAGGGCTTGATCGACGCTGAACGCTACGACGAGGTCGCGTTCCGACTTCAATACCAGGCGGGGCACGCACTGGTCTGGCGCGACGCCATCAACGACTTCTACTTCAACATGTCGGGCATCAAAGATGAGCAGGGTCGCGTTGGAAACCACTCATGGCGTATCGAAGCTGAGGATATGGAGCTGGACGGCTACACCGTCATTCAGGTCGACCCCTTCGAGACGGCTTCTGGGTTCCATGCGATCAGGACCACTTCCAACACGACGGCGGCAGGTACTGCGACAGCGACGCTGGATGAGCGCTTCGAGGCCGGTACATACGACATCGCTGTCAACTACTTTGACGTTCAGGGTGGTCGTGCCAACTACGAGATCTTCCTAAACGACAAATCGCTGGGTACCTGGCTCGGGAATAACGAGGACAGGCTGGGATACACGCCGTCGCCTTACCCGGACGGCCACTCGGCTACCCGCATCTACTTCAGGGGCGTGCAGGCTGCCAAGGGCGATGTTCTGAAGATCGTGGGGAAGCCGGACGGTGGCGAGCAGGCGCCTCTGGATTACGTGTCGGTGCTGCCTGTTGGAACTGTAGACTGATAGATTATAGCTGCCATAAGTATATAAAGATTATTTAGTGAAGCCATCGTGCGTTGTGCGATTTATCCGGTCTCTGAATAAGCATGACTGATAGCTGGCCTTTATTCGAGAGCATATGCGTAACAACTGGCGATGAAGGTGGCCACGTAAGGAAGAAATACTAGATGGAGATTATCCATAGCCATCTATATTGACTGTCTGTCGAAGATGAATTAGGAGACATTTGCACGAGGACGAATATAGACCTCACTCCATGAATTGAGGTATCATGAACACTTGCCCTGCCAGTATTGAAGTCAGATGATAAGTCAAGCTACGGCATTATATATGTGAGATGTGAGATGTGAGATGAGATCTATGAGAAGCGGGATTGGCTGGTACTTTTTAAGGCCTGCAGCTGACAGCAACTGCATCAGTTGAGGGGTGAGGATTGCGCGAATGTGATTGGCCAGAGCCAATCTTGTTGACACCATTAGAACCCAACCGAACAATGAAAACAACCTCACCCTCTATTAATCAAGTTTGTCTCATCGAGACATCCCAATTCATTGCAGCATCTTCACGCCCATCCGTATCATCGCGCTACCCACTGTATCTAGGCGGGTCATTCCCTCGCAATTCTTGCAGATGGCCGCAATGAAGCCTTGCAACCTGCTTCACTCCTCTTCCCCCCTCCCCTTATCACGCTTCGCAACGTTCTCTGCCAGGACCTGATAGACAACAAAAGTTTTTTGAATCCATCACACAAACAACAAACACATCCCTAAAACGCTTGAACTCCTGAGGACTACCACAGTAGTTCCTTCTTCCCTTCGTATCCGATCATCTCAAGGTGACATAATACGGACTTTTCAAGACAGGTCAGCCAACCATATATTCCATCTTTTCCTCTTCTCTCTTATTGTCCCCAGCCCTGCCAATATCCATACTTCACCGGGAAAGAATATCAAAGCCATCCGAGACGAGAAATCACCCTGATACCATCATGTCTCATACATCTCATCCCCTCGTTGTCTCATTGCCTCTGAACTCCCCTCACCCACCGATGATGGATGAGGTCATCAGGAACGAGGCCCCGCGGTTCGGACCAACATAGTCACGAACCAGTGTAAAGCTACACTGGTTCTTGGTACTGCCCTTTCAGGGTCGCTCACAAGGCAGTCTGTTATATGGCGCTGATATCGCAAAGTTAGCCATGCTACTCGGTTGGGACGAAGGGATGCTACCAACCCCAGCTCACTAAGACGACTGACGATCACGACTGGGCTGGCCCGCGTCGCTGGCACCACCCTCCGAAGCTCTCCGCGGTATCTGCACACCTTGAGTTGAGCCGGTTGTGTCTGAGCTATGGCTACCCCTCTCAGTTGATGTTGCTACATTTCTAACTGTTGAAGTAACGCTAAGGACCGGCTGTAACCTCATCACATTGTCAACTCGACGAAACAAGGCTGAGTGGTCACGGTTATGGTCGGGGGCAACACCAGTTAATCCGGATTCGATGAGTCGATCAATAGGCGACACCGACGCCCACAAGAAACGGCTCGCTCGATCTTGCCCCGCCCAGCATCTTCTCGAGCCCGATCGCTGCCACCTCCAACACTGAAGCCTTGTCAGTTACGTGCGCATGGGCCGCCACAACGTATCATTGACAACACATGCTCGACTTACCTCGACGATCCCTGAACTGCGTCGGTCGACAACGGCATAAGTACTACTTGTAGCGAGGAGCAGCGCTATGCAGGCTGCTACCAACCATCGATTGCTGGCCGTGGGCGTAACAAGACGCTGATGTGATATCCTGGGAGATCTGAAGAAAGTGGTAAAGATGTGGAATTATTCGAGTGAGTCCAGATTCGAAGGGGTTTGAAGCGGTGACGAAAGGGAAGTTGCGATCCTGTTGTGTCCCAGTGTGTCTGAAGGTTGTCACCATGTAGTTGATGCTATCTGGAAATTCGGTTGGCTAGGTAAGTGGTAAGTGGAAGTGTGGTGCTCTGGTTATTCTAGGGAACTTGGTGGGCTTTGAGAAATACTGGCGCTCTACCCCCGGGCGAAGATAGTATATTCAAAAGATTCAAGCTCGGGAAGTAGTGTGGGTTAAGTAGTGAGCGTCGTAGTTTTGTTTTTGTACAGGAAGCAGGAGGAGTGTCGCGGCCACCGTCGACCGCGGGGCAGCTGGTGTGTGAGTAGGTACACCCGAGATCTTCCCAACCTGCGAGCACTGTAGCTCCCCAAAGAAGCTAAGAGGTATGTAAGGTAGGTAGGGTAGGGGGTGTGTGCCCACACTCGGCTAGGTATAAGAGGTCGGCACAGAAACAGGGGATGGAGGATGGGGGATGGAACTCTGTCGCTGCACAGCGATTCGGGTACCACAATCCCATTGATAGGCAGGCGTGGAATCTTCGACCTAATAATTCCCGCTTGAAATATATCCAATAAGGAAATCTGAATAATTCGCCAATGGTGGCATTTCGTTCGGTCCCCATCTCTGCCTTCTGTACACACAAATTGCTACTTTGATACATATGATTGATGAACTCATTGCAGTGTAAGCTCAGGTCTCTATGGAATCGAATTTTCGTTCAATTACTGACAAAGATACGAGATACCCAATACACCGGCGCGCGTATGATATACCAACATATATTACTGTTAGTACAGCAGCACCATGAGTTGGGCAAGTCATCCTCTACTGTCGTGCATGGGAAAAACAGACAGGACGGGCAGGACGGGCAGGACGGGAGCCTTTTGGGGCAGGAAGAGAGGCGCAATCAAGGTAGGCAGGCAAAGCAGAGACCTGTCTAGTGATCACGGGGCACTGACTGGGCCTCCATCGTCTTGTACTTACCATTCCTTGGCTCTGGGGGAAAAAAGGAAGAAAAAAGGCACAGAGCTAGAGAGGTACACCTCCCCAGTTTCTATCAGCGAACCCTGGTGCGCCTGATCATAGCCTGTGCTCTAAAGCCCACGGAGATCGGTATTTATGCGGGCTGGGAGCCGCTAGCCGGGCCGGATACCTTCTTCGATTATTATTTTCCCTTTCCAATTTTAAATCTCAGCTTATATGCCTGTCTCTATCCGCTCCCAAATGGATGTGATAGTATGGTCCGGATGCAACACATTTGTATAAGACGAGAGACTAGCTCCGTGAAGACCAGTATCTGGTATCACGGGTTTTCTGCCATAAACAAAACCTCACTGTTACGGACTATGTATCGACTGGCTGGCTTTTGGCTGGAGCTGATGGTGTGTGTGCCAACATGTGGTGCTGCGCACTTGTGTAGCAGTCGACCCCTGCCTCCTCCAACCAGCTGGGCAAGGGTCTCGGGCCCTGTCGTGCTGTCAAGCCGGGATGTCAAGATGCGATTACACTCGCATCGGATCTGTTGTTCGATTTGCTTTTGTAATATGGTCACATTCCTTTTTGATACGGTAACCTAAGCCTTTTCTTATGTCGAAAAGACAAGACAGCGACCGCTAAGTATCCTTGGAGTATTGTTCTCTCGGTGGGCTGAGGCGCCATCCCATTCTTCTAGTTACCATCGCGTCGCCAGCGCCAAGGAAGCTGTGTGTTTCTTTTAGCAGACACGTACGGGCAGGGCAAAACATATCACATACATACATGTAGCCAGTGGCTTTGACTGATGCGAAAACGGTCGAGGTGCTTGCGCGAGACGACACACACCACGCGCATCAAGTAACTTATTGGCTGGACTACAACTGAAGACAACGATGACGGCTCTTCAACGTACAGAGAAATATGGCTACATGTACTTACATACCGTGTGTTTTGGTGGCCTTCGTTGATCCCATCTATGGTTATCCAATGAGTGCGCTACATATCGGATCAGACCAGATGAGCACCCCGGTTGTTCGTTTGTTTGTTGGTTCGTTCGATTCCTTGAAACTGTATCTAATAAACGACCAATTATCGAATGTACATTTAGTCGATCCTCCGTCCATGGAGTCTGGAGGGGTCTTCCCCCACACGCGCTTGGCCCCGGGCATCGTTCCATCAATTACGGGGAGAGGGGCGTCTATGGAATTGCGTCGTCAGAAGCGCTTCTGAGAAGCGAACAGGGGAACCCTTGTGCCCTTTGTTGGAACTTCTTCTTCATGGAAGAAGAAGGGGGAAAAAGTAAATGGCCCTGGAGTTAAATGGTCGATTCGGAGGTCCATGAAAAGTACCTCTTTCAGACTCTCCCCTCTAAGTGACTCTGCCGCTAAGCAGTGATCTCCGTACCACTAATCCCGTCGTTGTGAGGGGCTATCCCTGCAGAGGCCCCGGGCAGTAAGTTAGGTATCTGTCATCTAGATTTCCACCCTTAAGGCTGGAGTCCCATAAGAGTGGACGGGACCTACGTGGTAGGCTTTACGTAGTAGTAAAAGCAGACTTAAAAGCAACATTCAGACTTCCGGATGGACCAAATAGATCGGGTTGGAACCAGCTGCAATTGACTTTTGTATCAGCCGCAAGCTGCTCTAGAAACAGCATTCACAAACACCTAAGGTTTCTAATCCTATTCTTGGCTCTTATGTACAACACGACGCCCTATGGCTTTAAGACGTTACTGTCTGAATGCGGGTACTATCTCCGGTCCCATAGCAACGGCACTGACGAAATCGCAGAGTCGAAGTGTACGACGACTACATGCGGGTGTGGCAAGAATTAAAACAGATAAGGCAGGCACTCATTGAAATATTCTGGATTGCAAACATACAGAGTGGAACGATGAGGACTGGTCATCCTGGACTTGACTATCTGCACATGGGCTTACATCAGCTTCGGTGGGTGTTTCTACAACGTTGTAGATTGGCGTCAAGGAGTGTGGTGCAGCTATCCCGTTGAGCCCCGGTTGGTTATCTACATGTACAAAAGAGCCGACGACGCCTGGTCTCCATGTACCGCTTTTACCTCGCCCTAGACCATCATCAGTTGCGTGGGTGCCGGTATTGCTATACAAGACTACATATACCTACTCTTCGGGATGTGGTATGTAATGAAAATTTCCCTCTCAGTACCTAGATACATTGTTCCCCGCTATGGAGTTAGGAGGCAAGGCAGGTCAGCATCCATCCCGTCATCACATGTGTGGTGGTTGTAATAAATCTGCATACAGTAGTACTGCCGTGCATGGTGACATACCTACACACACTACGCACAGTCGTAATTCCCAACTCGTCGATGATTGTGAGAATGGAAAACTAAGCTCAGAACATTAAGCAAATGCTAGATAACGGGACGAATAGTATTTGGCTCATTCGCCTTAAGATGGCTTTTTGATGTACACCTACTCATCGACGACTTACAAACCTGTGCTGAGACAACGTCAGTTGATGTGTTGGTTGGATAGGTACATCGTTCCACTCTGACTTCTCTGGTCTAGGATCGTCCTTCGCCTTGCGCGTAACCTCCTGACTTGGGGAAGAGGTGGGGGAGGTAATGCCGGTAAGGTAAGGTCAAGTAGAATGGTATTGATAGAAGTATATGTAGACAGGTATTTAGTAACGAACCTAAGGGTGTAGATATATGAACTGGGTGTACACCACCACGCTACTTAGATTCCTAGCGCGGGATCTCTTACTTGGACTTTGGATGACCTGGCATTTGATAGACAATTGACCAGGACAGGCTTGCCTTAGGACGCTAATCTGGGCAGTTGGCAACGGCGGGGTCGGTCTTTGTACCTGGGACGTACTCGCATTTGATGTCTCGACGGGCAATGGTGATGCAGGCGGTGGTGGGGGGCTGGCTAGTGGTGCAGGTACGAGACATGGATGGGAGTGCACGCACATCAGAGGCCATCTTGAAGTGTGGCATACTCGTCAATACCACGACCAGGGTATCATGGGCGACTAGCCTCTGATCTGAGCCCGCCTTTGCGCTCTAAGCTATGGGGTGGATTGGCCGGCCTGCTGCTACAGGACATCAACATGCAATGCATACTTGCAACGTCATTGAAACATAAGTGGGAAGGAAGACTAGGGAAATAATATTGACACTTGAAACTTACAAGCCCGGAGGCTATGTGTACCCACTACACACCTTTCTACATATTGGCCGTGGCAGCCTAGAAACTCGGGATGAAGTTCGAGGATCACCCGGTATCACCGCACCGGTTCCTCTTTCTCTCGTCCTCCTCAGCCGGCCGGCCGACCCCATTCGTTCTACAACAAACGCCACATAGTACAAACCCGGCGCCTTCCAAGACTTTGGCCGGTTTTCTCCGACGTTGCGAAACCTTCCCGATGCAAGGCATTTTCCTGCTGGGAAAAGAACAGGAATTTTCATCTTCCCCTAGGCGGCGACTTGGTGTTGTGCCGTAAGAAAAACCCAGGCTGAGACGGTCCCCTTTTCTACCGTATGGTCGACGACAGACATATCACACTTCCAACCAAGGAACCAAGGTGACTGGTGGCTATTGTCCAGGCACTCGCCTTTTCAAGCGCCCCTTTCTCTCCTCCTTCATCTCGCGCCGTACGCTGGGTGATTCGCTCACAGTCGCGAGACAGGAGTGTCGATGTCGATTTGTATCTAACACTAATGGGCTTGTACGACGACACAGGCAGATGGCACTAAGCTCATAATGGACCCAAATAACCGTCCCGCCCAGTGGCTTCCGTCGTGAATGCACATATCAGCCACCACGCCCTATCGGCAGCTGAACCCACACGGCTCTCGTCAACGTTCGAGGTGGGGAGGAATGTACGTGCATGCCTGCATGCTATGAATCATGGCCAATACGTCCGACTCGACGAGGGGTGAAGTTGAGTGGCACCGCATAGCTTCAGCTGAACATAAGGCCCTTCTTCAACCCTGCCGTGCGTCTAGGAACCTGGGGCCACGAGTTCCAGGCAGGCTTATACGTAGTGTCGAAACCTTTCGTTCCCTCTGTATCACCGTCATAGGCGTGCTACGTTGCCTCTCAGCCGGTCGGTTTCTTTGGGTCCTTTAGCAAGCCCAATATAGCACGCCAGTCTCGGAGGTCGATAGCTGAGCATATCAGAGGCTCAGGTCAAATCAGAGTGCAGCAGACAAATGGACCCGCCAATAATCTGCCCGATATGCACTCAGCACTTGGTCTCGCCGTTCGCGCAGATATACCCAATTATTATCGAGCAAACTCATGGGTAATGTTCAGTAGAGCACTGGGCTGGCTGGTGATTGGACCTTCTTCCGCCCAATGCCGGCTCGGTAAAGGCACGGACATTCAAGCAAGCCAAAGATCTCTCGTTGTCGTACCAAGACATAGATGAGCTTATGCAGCAGCCTTTATTTTGGGGGCAGCATGGTCAGACATGCTTGTCCTCTCATCGGAAGACCTACCCGCGCGGATCTCGCGACTGCTTGCGCGGCTGTAGCGTCATTCAACGACACCCCAGCTGGAGCCGACCTACCCCCCTCCACAACGGTCGAGGCTCGCAAACCACAGCATCGTTACACATACCGTCGCTTCGTCTAACCCAGACAACATCTGCCCACGCCGCGTCATCATGTTTGATGTATATTTGGGTAACGTAGCAGTTGGGTCCAATTTAAGCCACAGATCCACGATCTGAGTTCGTCACTATCTAATGATAGTCACATTTGGGCTACTCGATACAACAGGGGTATATCGAGATGCGCCATTACCCCGGTTCCTTTAAGGCTGAGTTTAATGTATCTATTCCAGGATTGCCCCGTTTCCAGAGACATACTTGAAAGCACCGATTGAGCTATTCGGCTAATTGTTGTTCTTGACAAGTGACGAAGCCAATTCCTTCGTCACTTGCTCTGGGTCGGATTGACGCCCCTTTTCGTCCCATGTCTTCAACAATGAATCTGCCTCGGTAGGTCTCTTCTTTCTTTCGGAGCCACATCCCATGGAGCAGTGGTGAGCAATAGTGATAGCTCGTATATGCAGTTTAGAAGTTCTATTTCAGAACAGCGCTGTGCTTCCACTGGCTACGGAAGCCGCTCTCCATAGCTCCTAGGAGACGAACCGACGAACAGCCTGATGCCCATGTAGTGAAGGACGTCGCTCGTGAAAGCCAGTAGCATAGGGCCATATGAGTCGAAGACCATACATACAGAAGTCATGATACTCGAGTAGTCATTTTCAATTGCCTAGCCAGACTGTCCTTGGGTCGATCACTTTACCTACCTACTACGAGCCCCTGAAAGGCTCATGGTGACAAATACCGCCGGCCCATGACCCCATGGGGGATAAAGCGTGAAGACCACGGTTCCTCTGCATTGAAACCAGACGAGAAAACACCGCATGGCCAGGTTCAGGCATGAGTTAGGTTTGCTATCGAGGAGTGATGTTGGCTGTTGGTCGTCCTCGAAGTTTGCTGTAGCATGAAGATGAGTCACTAGCACACGGAGGAGTTGATTGATTGCCTTTTAAAACAGGCGTATGAACATCAGTATCTGCTTTGACGTTTGCAGCTTTGGGCCTTGTATGGCCGTCTCGGAGTTTGTATAAAGGACCTGTAGACCTCAGATGAAGCACATCATTGACATCTACCTACCCAACAAAGGGCCCGTACGCATCGCAAAATTCCCATCAACCATCTCACGCTATGTTAGTCTACGAGCTACCTGAATCTAGATCCTTCTTTTCACCGTCACATAATCCTGTCCAAGGCGTCGTGGTTGGTTCAAGCAATCAACCGCCAACCGCCACCAGCCGACAGGATAAGCATCAACTTGCATTGGCAGCTATTCGGTGTGAAGTGGATAAGCTGGATGAGGCGCCTAAGCTGTCGCATAAGAAGAGGCTTGATTTCAAAGCAAACATAATTACAAGAGAGGAAGTTAGAGAACAATTGGGGGTGTGGAAGGAGGCTGTCAAGCGCCGCGATGCAGCCCCCTGGATAAATCTGGCCCGCCCACTTACACACAGACTCCAACTTCACCCGAACCAGGCTTCCTTCAGTGTCGACCAATATCTTAGGAAAGACAGCCCAGCGTTTGCGTCAAGGGCGGATGTCTCGCTCATCCATCGTATATGTGCCATGGAAGCTCCCGAAGTCCGCCGATTCGAGTTCCCGGACTTTAATCTGATACGAGAAGGAATCAAACGGTTCAAGTATCTTTGGGGAACAGACGCCGAAAATGAACAGTACCTACCCGCAGTTGTAGCCATTCAGGGTGCTGCCGCTGTATGTCTGCAGTGCTTCTCCCTCCCTAGAGGGATTCATCACTATTACCATCGCCATGGCCGCTGGCGCTCTTCCGCTTCCGCCCCTTTTACTACCAATGACCCGAGTTCTCCTCCTGTCATCGCACTCCTGGAAAGACTGAAGCTTCGCGTGGCGAGCTCAGCTCCTGAATCTAGAGCCGCTGGAGCCATCGTCGGTGCAACCGTAGGTAAATAATCTCGACTTATCTGAAGGGCACGGGGGGGGGTCTTGTGGGCCATGGGAGCGGCTGTTCTTGTTGTTGCTGTTGTTGGTAGTCCACCGCCCGAAAACTGCGATGGTACACCTGATATTGGGACGGTGGTGTCGACTACTAATCCAACTGTGGTTTTGCCGCGAGGGGTTTCAGACACTGTCAAAAGGCATCGGCGCGACCTGCCTCCCGGCAGGTATCGTAGCCGGGCGTCGGGATCTCCTCGTGTACGAGTCGGTCCAAGTTGTAGGCAGAGCAGCAGCAGCAGCAGCAGCAGGGGCATCGGGCATCGAAGCCTTGCGAACTTCGGTTCTGTCGCGCGGCGGGAGTGGAAGCGACATCCCGGGGTCGTCTGGGCTTGGGCTTCAGCTTCAGGAGAATGATGGATCGTCGCGCCTGAAATTGATGCATAGTCGCGACAACCGATTCTTGTGTGTTCTTCTCTCGTATTTCGTGAAACTGTGTGAGATATTCCTCTCTCTGCTGCTCTTCTCTCTTTCCGCTGCTGCTAGATCATCACTAGGAGTAGTAGATATATTCGGTAACAGGGAAAGTGAGAGAACCGAGAGCCCCGAATCTGGGGTCACCAGCAACTTAATGAAGGCATAATAGCGGCGATGAGAGCTTTTGCATGAGATCCATAACTATCGCGGAGGCTGGCAAAAGACCTGCCTTCTCACCTCGAAGTAGGTCATCGCCCGAATTCCCCCTCTACCACCGCCTGGCTATCGTATATAGATCGCGCAGAAGCGGATATAGATCAGCACGGCCATCGAGAAGTTGCCGGTTGATCATTGCCAAACGTGATGAAGAACAAATCGAGTAGACGGGCCGAATGGGAGATATCTAGGTATTTCCAGGAAAGGACAGCGTGTGAGAGCAGCCACACTCCTGTCAGGGCGCGGTTGTCCACCGATAAGCTTTTAATAACGTCATGGTAGGATTCCAAAGCACCCACGAGGACCATCTCTCATGTCTGCCATAAGAGTCCAGAGATTAGCCCAAACCTTTCCTACTCGCGTGGAAGTGCCACTGAAATCATCGCATCAATTATAGTCATCAGCGGGAGCCAAGTACATCACATTGGCCCTCAATTAGCTGACCATGTCCCACACAGTTTACTGGTCTTTGAAATGTCAACATCAACGCTTGATTATATGTTATCTGTGGCATGAAGCATGGGCTGACATATCACAGTGTAGCCCAAACCACTTGCCCGAATGCCATGCCCGTCGCACAATCCAAAGCCCTTAGGCTTCTATTTCCTCCTATCCAAAACTATATGACTCTAATGCGTGTAAAAGGTACTCTTCTAGCATCTTTCAGCGTCTAGACCTTCCAATATTTCTAGTCAACCATCTCCCTTGTTTTCTCATCTCGAGTCTGCACTTTCCCGCAATTTCTTCGACATAAACTCGGCCAGGAAAGGATTGGCACGTTTCTGGCCTCTTTCGTATGATGCACCGACATCATCGTTACCGTCAATACTAGTAGCAGGCGTGAGCTCGTAGAACCCCCGTGGCGTGTCCTTAAAGACCTTATCCTCATCAGACGACTCGGTGGTCGGATCTACGAGCTCCATTCTTTCGTTCGGCACGAGCTCGATCTCATCTGGCGTAGAGAGCCCACCTTCCTCTACCGACAGCCTTTCCCTGATATGATCCACGCTGCTTTGATGTGAAGGCTGTTCCCCGTCTTCCCAAAGAGTACCAAACCAAGCCTCGCGAATCGCCAGGCCAAGAGCAAGGGCAACATGCCGATCGACACTGTTGCCCACAATGTGCCATTGCGTGCTTGGCTTGCCCAGTACAACCTCATGGTCGAGGAAGCCTTGAGCTCGTCTGGCCTCCATAACCGAGAGAGGACGGGACTCATCCCAGTGATTGATCCTCCCAATTTTGGAGTCAGTCATGGAACACTTTGTTGTGATCGTTGGGAACAGATGGTTCGGATATACTCGGCCCCATCCTTGTGAATGAGGCCCGGTTCTCTGCTCACTTTTCCCTGTCTTCGAGTTGAACACTTTGCGGTCGATATCCCTCCTTTCGTCGCGGATTGGCCGTCCCTCTTCATCGTAGAACAATTTTCGAAAATTCATTTCCCATGGCCGTGTGGGAATGAGTTTGATTTGCTCTCTCAAATTGGCTGTGAACCCAAAAATTCTGTGGTCCGGCCATCCTACGCAGTAATCGGCCAAACCATCGTAGATCCCTGGCAAGTCCTGAACAGCTTCCTGCGCACTGACAAACTTGAAGGGCGTAGGTCCGAAATAACGCTCGCCAAAAGGCAATCCGTTTGACATCTTGCCAAAACTTCTCTGTTTGGTCCCAGGAGGATGGGAGTGTGATGGGACAGGCGGTGTAGGCGCGCGCAGCCCCGGAGCCGTGAAGAGCAGAAACAATCGTATGCGGCTTTGCGAGGAGCCAAATGACCAGGCCTCTAGTGGGAGTATCTGCACCTGATATCCGAGGCCGACGATAGCGCAGACAAGTTGTGAGAAGAAGCAACTCTCTTTTTTGCTTTCCGGTTGCACGATTGAAGCAACGTTCTCGAGCAGGCCGTAATATGGGCGATAAATATCAATGAATGAAGCGAATGAGGCGATGAGTGACTGGTTCTTGCGTTGCTGTGGCGTGCTCTTATTATTTGTCAGTATGGAGAAGCCCTGGCAGGGTGAACCGCCCGAGATAAAGTGTACATCCCCAGGTTGCGGTGCGCCTTTCGCACCGGCGAGTGCTGCGTGAAGTAGATCATCCACCGAGCCAAGATATGGCGTGCAGCCAGGTTTGGAGTTCGCCATGTACGTATGAATGGCCGTTGGGGACAAGTCGTTGGCCCATTTCATCTCAATGCCATCGCCACCTTCAAGCCCGCGACCATAATTTCCGCCGCCACAAAACAAATCTAATCCTCTAAGCTTAGGCAGCTTTGTCGCATGATCTGGATGGTATCCTTGACGTAATGTTGGAGTATCACCATCACCCAGAGGTATATAGTGAACCCGGCCGTGTTCATCATGGACCTCCCTGTGGGTGATAAAGAAAGCGTCACCTGTCCCGCCACGATCGTATGGCGCGGTGATTTCTTCATCCAGTCTATCCAATTGTTCATTATAACGAAAGACACGTACTAAGCATCGTCGAGCAACCGCACCAAGTTTTGTCTCGACTAGCTGATCGGTGTATACCAGTTCGTTCGGAGGAGAATCCGGTGCTGTGTTGTCTACCTCCTTTCGCCTCAAAAGTCGGCGCAGTCTCACCATTCGACGCTTGTTCTGCTTGAAAATTCCATCAACCTCGAAGGCTTGCAGATATTGGTGTCCGATGTCAGCGAGCACAGTATCTCCTGGATGATACAAGTTCTGGTCTGGCTGTCTTCCTTTTTTGTTGTGCGCACAGAACATATGATTTTGCTCGAGTGACACCCATCTCTTATCATCCGCAAGGTAGGTTTGCCGAACAAACAGCCCGGAATCGGTAGGTGTTCCAAACCAATGGATGTCGTATTTCGCAATGACATCCTTTGCATCAACTTTCGCTGAGCCCTCGCAGTTGCATAGATCAGATAAAAATAGCTCGTTGCTAAAAGGATACTTCATCATGCCGCAAGGAGTGTCTCTAGGAGGGAATAACCAGATTACATCGAATGATCGAACTCCTTTAGACACGTGGACCTTTTGCACCAGACCGTACCACTTATGCTCTTCCTCTGAGTGATCCGACCTTCCGATTTTCCATTTCGTATCGGTTTCAGCTCCGTCAGGGGGCGTCGAGATAACATCCCCAGGCCGTATTGACTGTTCGAGTCCTTCATCAAATGTATCAACGGGAATGCTTCCCTCGAATGACCTGACTTTGCCATCTTCCCAGTACCGAGACGTTCCTTGTACCATTACGGTCTGGAGATCCTGAACAGTCGTTGCTAGGCTTGTCCGTTCGAGCACGTCTCTAAACGGCATATTCTTGAATACTTCGTATATATAAGGGGTGACAATGGTTTTCGCAACCTTCCCATCCTGTGCACGTTGCTTGTTCTGGTTCGTTGGATTGTCGTACTGTTCGGCATTGCTTCCTTCGTCTTCATCCCAGGTCTGCACTGCAGATGATAGGTTTGGTTTGTAAAATGTGCCACTGATCTCTTTCCAAAAATGATGTATCGGTGAACCTGGCCGCTCGTCACCTGCCCCAACAGCTTCTTTCCAAATGAAATCCACGTTGGCAACCACTGCAGTTCGGAAGTCGTCACTGCCGTGTGCTGCAGCCCATGACTGGAACGCCCCCGATTCATTATGTTTGCGACAGAGGAAGATCTTGAAGCGTGACTGGAAGTCTTCTAGAGTGGCTTTCCGGCCCTTGGAATGCAGATGCGCGCAGTATGTGATAACGTGATGCGCTAAGTCCGCGATCCACAGGAAAGGCCCATGTAATCTCTCGTATTCGTGTGATGGGATACCGAGCTTATAATATAGTTCTTTCTTCTTGTTATGATCTGAGCGAATCCAGATGCTCTGGAGTGTGTCCTGCTCCTCATCGTAGGCCTCAATAGGCAGCTCTCGGAACGGGATCCTTTGGACATAGAACCTCATTGTGGTACCTGAGGTCGGATTTGTTGCGCTAAGAACACCGTCGAAGTAGAAAGTGTCAGATGCTGCCCGGGTGCACAAGTTTTGGAGTTGGCGCAATTCTAAAGGGTAATGTGAGGAGTTGACATAAACAGTGAATTCGGAGAGCTCGAATTCGATATAGTCGGGCTCAGGCTCCTGCCCAGTTTCCGCCAAGACATTCAGCAGCGCATCAACTGCTTGCCACTCTCTTTTTCTGGGAGCTGGGGGCACGAATCCTTGATACTGTGATCTTGGGTTGCTAAGAGTCGAACTCGGAAGTTCCACCACCAAGTTCCTGGATGAAGGGCCCAGGTCGGGCTCGCTTTTGACTGCGGCTTCGTCACTGCAAGACCGTAATTCCAAGTCATCAACATCATCGCCATTGATCGGCTTTGGCCAGGGCGCAGGACTGATTGGTGGCGCCCCCAAGTCAGATATAACCGTGGATTTGAACCATGTCGAATAATCATGGTCTTGGTCTGAAATGGTGCCTTCGGCAGGGGTTATCTCGCGCAGACCATCGAAGCCAAACCCCATGGCCTCCGAGACTTCTGCGGCCCATTGACCATCGCTTGAAATCGCACCATAGTCTGGCCGAAGAACATGTGGATAGCCGCGCATGTTCTATCTGCCGCTCAGAGAGACTTGTTGATCAAGGGCGCGACAACATAAGTTCCTATCACCGATCCTAATTCCTCACATGTCACAAGGCTAACATATTCCTCAATAAGTACCCAATTGATGGCTCAACCCTGCGCGAATAGGTTGGTGTTTGATTTGTGAGTGGTAGCTGTCCCGGATATCCAAAGCAAGGCCCCAATCAACTATAACTCTCCGGGATTTGGAAGATGAATGCGACTGAATATAGCAAAAACAAGACTTGATAGTCTATCAAAAATCATGTGTAGGCGAGGGGGGATATCCCTACAAACAAGGTATAAAGTTGATCGACAAGTGGAATCAACTGTCCCATAGCCAAACTTATCAATAAGGAGCAAACATGGAGTATCAATCAAGTAGAGCTGAAGCAAGTCCGAGGCATTCGTGGCGGCCGGTATGGTGATGATTTCAGATATTGTAAGGTGGACTGGCAGAAGTCAAGCCGAAAGCATCGAAGCGCGTAGGTTGACATTGACAACCGTGTTCCTGGGGACGGGCCTAAAAACAGGAACACGCTGGGTCCGAAGGGACTAGATTAAGGGTCTCCAGTCTAGGGAGGTCGCTAGAACATTGAGAGAAGCCACGATTGCACCAATGAGAGCGAACAGATACCTGAATCTGGCGGGGCAACCCCAGCCTCCCAGCCTCCCAGCCTCCCTACTTAATAACAATCAAGAATTCATCCATTTACGCCTGCAGTGTGGCGCTCTTACCAAGCGCGTCGTGGGCACGCATGCATATCATACCTTCGACATGGAAATGTAGGACCTGGGCTGCTCGCAAACCAAAAAAACAAAAGCGTCGAAAGCAAGCTCGAAATGTACCTAGGTATCAAATAGTCGAGACTGATGCTTTTGATTATGATGTATAATAGTAAAGATCAAATTTGTGTAACACTACCCACTTAACAAACAGTAGGTACTAGGCGGAATGTACTTCGTATATGAACTCCTTTCTTCCTCGTCTCGCACCGTCCCTGTCCCTCGGCGCGTACCAACTCGTCACTCAAACGGTCAAACAGGGTTGGATTTCTATACTTTTTATTAGACTACATGTAGCTAACCATCCCAATGCTAGTCGTTTCATCGCCGACTATGATGTTGCTAGCTATTTCGTTCCCGGCTATTTCATTGGCTCGCTCGTATAATCTATTGGAAATCCCCGTAATATCCGCCTCGATATAGTCCAGCAGTTCTTCCGATGTTGGCCATCGCCAGTCTTGCATAAGCGCATCCATTTGGATGCGTTGGTCTTCGCGCACCCTCGTAAAGGCCTCGAAAGCGCAGAGCGTCTTGGCCATCATGGACTGGCCCCGGCCGGTCCGCTCTACCTCCTTATCAAAATAGCTTTTGTTTTGGAGGACCCAACGCATCAGCTTGATTCTGCCGTCTACGTCGCCCAGGATCGCAAGCGTGCGCATATATGTGTGAATATGGGCCGGGCCGATCGGCTGCGACCGTTCGATATCAGGTTGGGCCACGTGGGAGCTGAAAGTGCTAAACATAGCGGCCACCCTACGGAGAGCCTCTTCCACAACTTCGTCGCCTTGGATGGGTCGGCCATCGGGGTATTGCAGTATCAAGACCTTCTGCAATGCCCTGCATAGATGAATGAAGATCTCGGTGTCGAGGCCTATTGCTTGCTCAGCTAGCTCGTGAAAATCAAGAAACATATGCAGAGCCTCCCTGGCATTGCGCACCTCACCGCCGCCAAGAACAGCGACATATGGCCGGGCTAGTGCTTTGCATACCATCTGCCACGCCGGTCTGAAAGATATCCACTCGGAAGTGTTTGGTCGAAGACGCGTTTTCACGAGCTCGATGGCGTGGCGGATATAACCTAGCTCCCCAAATGCCCGGCTCTGCCCATCTTCTCGGCGCTCACGATTCGGCTGTTTATGACAAAGCAGGTGGATGTAGCTACTGAAGACGAGCAAAGGTATGCGCTTCAGAACGGCATAGTCGCGGTCTGTATTCCTCGCTTCTAGCTGCCTTACTGCCTCAGGATCGAGGGGACTGACTCGAAGATACCACAGTCCCTGTTCCACAGTGTCTGCAACGTAGACGAGATGTTGCAAGCAGCTTCCGCTCGGTCTGATCCCGCGATTCATCATTTGATTGTACAGCTCACCCACCGTCGGCGGGTTCAACCTGGCGAGCTCATACTCACTGAGATTGGCCTCATGAATAGGAGAGGCTTCTCTAGCATCTCCCGGGCAGCACTGAGGGATAGCTTCAATTTTGGTCCTTGAAGGCTGGAGCTTCAAGAACATCTCCGTGTAGATTTGGAGATTAGGTTCTGAATCGGTGAAGGTGTTGAATTGCATCCAGGCCTCTTGGGCATTGCGAGTAGACCGTATCTTCATGGCCCACATGGTATAAAAGTTTTCATGGATCATGTCATTCTTCCACTCCTTCGGTGGCTGACTTCGGGTCTGCACAGTAGGTGAACCTAAAGTCATACCCCCTAGAGCTCCTAGAGCTCGGTCATAGTTATCCTCTGCGTAACCGGCAGCCGTCATGAGAGACCCAGCCCGCACACTACGCGACTGATCATCCAAGAACGTCCGCTTCACATCATGGCCGTCAAAATCTTGACGATAAGGAGGCCATGACTTGTTGTACCTCATGGCTACCCATCTCTCGGCCGTAGATTTCTTTAAACCAACCAGTACTGTTCGTATAGCACGATAGCTTGATTTTTCGATAACCAGAGGGCGAGCCATCGTATCCGACATATGAAGCAAAAGGCGCTGCGCTCTCCAGTTAAACTCCCTGCTGAATAGCGGCTGCATGGGGGCAGGCCGGCCGAATAGGCCGAGGCAGAGTTGAAGACATAACAGCGTTCATGGTAGCCACTGCTATCCCGTTTATCCCCACTAATAGAAGGCTCCAATGGTATACTCTGTATGTACCAACGCGTAAGGTCACCAAGATCCTCTAAGATGCTGGGAGATAGTCTCTGCGCGTGCCTTATAAGTCGCGCGAGTAATTGGATGAATTGCTTCTTTTCGAGCTTCGCCGAAGAGCCAACATCTCCAGCGAAAGACGCATGGACTCGCTGAATATACTCTGTCATCGCTCGAAGTGATTCGGGCTTTCGGATGAATTGGTCGGTGTGCATAAGTAACATCGTAAGGAACAACGGTTTTCGCGAATCCGAGGAAACAAAGCGCTCAATCCTGGCGTCCGCAGTCTCGGCCGACAGTATCCATACAAGATGGTCAAGCTTCTCCTCGTCCCATCCTTGCGAAGCGAGGCTGTTCAGTCGATCTTGCCATGTTCTGGGATCAGTCCCATTTATTATTGCTCGAAGACCTTCGTATTGGAACGATGCCTTCTTATTTGGCACCACCTCCGCTTCTCTGTCTTCTTCTGCCAGCTTCTTCCTAATCAGTTTCTGGAGCGTTATTATCGGCAAGCGTTCGTTTTGCTTTCGGGCCATTGTCCTGAAAAGATATCCGTATCGCTGTCGCTGGTATGGGTCGTTGCGTTGCAGCCATAAGCCTAGCACGCGTGTCGGGGAAAAAGACATGAATGGTCCCCGATGCTTTCGGGTTGTCGTCAACCTCGAAAGCGCCTGGGCGGCACTTTGGGAGCCCCATGGGCCTCTCCCGTTATGGGCGACCATCTTCGCCTGGGCGGCCATGTTGTTATTGTTATATTGATGACATTGGGTCATCCGGGTCTGGGAAGACTATAAATGAACATAGAAGACTATAGTATACGAATCTCGGGCATCAAGCCAGAACAGTCGAACGCAGGCTGGCTGTTGTGTCGCAAACACCAGCGAGTGGAGGTATCGTTTGACTACCTACGTAGGAGCGAAAGTCGCTGGACTTCCAATTGGCGCGCTATCGATAAACTTTTCAGCGGACCCCTCCGGAAGCCGTCATTTTTGGGGGTCCTGATGGTTAGAGACTTAGAGTTCTGACTTCCACCCACCGTGCACTAACAAAACGTTCGATGTTCAGTGCATCAACTCCATCCAGTACCTAAAGATAGACCCCGAACCGAACAAGCATTGGCGTTCTAGATCGGGAGTAATAGAGCTGTCTTTTTGTATTCGTCACTGCTTTACACTTTCTTCGCTCGCACACGTATTCATCAGTAACAACCTACCTGTTCTAACCGTAGCGCTGCTACAATGCGTCCGTCAATCCATCAGGTCGGCCGCGCAGTGACCCGTGGGCTACACACGGCCATCTCGACCCCACGTCCCACACGATGCTTTCACCAGAGCTCCGTGCTGTCTCTGCCCCGGCGGCGCAATTTCTTCACTTCAAATAACCTGCTCGCCGCCAATGGCGAAAAAGGCGATGTCTCCGCATTGGAGGCTGTAGGCGACGAAGCAACCGAGGACCCAGCGACCCCGAGGGCCCCTGCGACAGGGACGGCGGCGGCAACGATCAAGCCACGGCCTACGAGACCAGTGGCATCGAAAAAGCGCCGGAGCGCCGCGGTGAAAACACAGATCCAAAAGGCTGCCGCAAAGAAAGATAATCTGACTTGGGGGGGTTCGGAAGTGCCGGAGGTCAACTACGAGAACCAAATACTGGCGATTTGCGTCGCGCAATCCTTCGACATGGAGAAGGTCGAAGAGATCCTGACCCTGCACAACTACGACCTCGATCCGGACGCGGCGGGTCTCAACACGACTACGGTCATACATGCGAGGGCAGCAAAGGGCGACATCTTCGTCTTCGACTCCGGCACCGTGGTGGCCTGGTCTGTTCCTTCCAGTGTGGTCATGAAAATTGCCACCAAGCAGCTGTTCAGTGCTGCCGAGGTCCCCCACGTAAAACGGGCAGAAATGGAAGAGCTCGAGTTCACGACGGACGAAGCCAGGGATACCAGCTACATGAGAGGCGAGGAGGTGGTGCTGGGTACAAAAACCGGGAACACTGAGGGCAACGGCTCGAGTGCCGATGTGACCTGGGCCAAGGTTGCCTTCTCTAGCGGTCTGGCCCGAAGCCCGAAACTGGCGGTTCTGGAGAACCAGATGGAAGAGTTCAACGAGAATGCTAGGCCCATAGCCATCACGCTGAAAGGCGGTTCGGAGATGAACCAACCGAGGCCCTTCATCCTGAAGAAGACTGGCGAGCTGCTGAGCTTGAGATCACAGCTTAATGAGTACGAGCTAGCCGAGTCCCTCCCGGATTTGTTCTGGGATAAGGAGTCGAAGCTGGAGCAGTACTACGACCGTGTCGGCAAGGCACTGGATGTGGAGCCGCGCATTGCCCAGTTGAACAAGCGGATCGACTATGCCAATGAGCTGGTCGCTGTCATGAGAGAGATGTCTAGTGAGAAGCAAGGACACCGGCTCGAATGGATCATCATCATTCTCATCACCGTCGAGGTGGGATTCGAACTGAGAAGGGTCTATATGGAGGAATTTGGCAACGGCCGGCCAATCAGAGAGAATCTGCGGTCATCGTCATGATCGTCTCTTGTGTAACTAGTATTGCGAGTTTTGAAGTCTCACGGAGCGGAACCAATATGATACCCAACTCTAAACCGAAAGTTACTTTCTCTAATCCAGTATTCTTCAATCGCGGTGATTTGCGAAAGGTGGCATGGCACAATACTGCTTGCATCGGCTCGACTATCACAATACATGTAAGCGGTGACCACATACGAATGCCTCTCTCATCAACTGATTATTGACAAGTATGTACGTCCAAATTATGCCCGTCATATATACTCGAGTGTCCAAGCTGAGACTTAGCATCTGCTACCCCTTCAAGGTCCCTTTCGCCCCATTACTATTGTTCTATGATTATGTCTTAGCTCGGTCACAAAAGTCGGTAGCTAAATGCCTGGAAACTCACGCTGGTAGATATGCATGTATCTTGGTGTCCCGCAAGTCCACTCTGGCCATTGTGATGAGTTCCATGGCTTCGTCCTTGCTCATGTTCCCGTATCTTGTAAGTAGTGCCAGGGTCATAGATTCTAGTCCCTCCTTGTTAAGCTCCACTGCGTGATGTCGATATTAGTTGATGTCGGCGTTGTGGTAAGAGGGTAGGTGCCTGGGTTCTTACTCCAGAGTAGGCCCGCCTCCTTATTTCGTTGTCCTTTGGCCCACGGGTTCACTTGGACATTGAATATCATCAGTACGTGTCTGCAGCTTCTATGAGGTACGATGGAGACTTGTAAAGTCGCTTTGCCAGACGAACAATGGAGAGATTGCACGGAGGGTTGCTTACTTGGCCATAATATAGTCTCTTCTTTGACATCTGCAAGGCCTGCTTTTCTGAACATATCTGGTAGTTTGCCTATGTGATTGACGCGCCCGGCCTTCTGAAGGCACTCTGTGCCTGTATCCACTAGTCGTTTTATCTAGAAGAGGTCTATTAGTACACATATGGCTGTATTGGAGCTCAGGCAGACTGCTTGAGGACTTACAGCAGTGCCATCCCAGCTTCCGTCATCACAACGCATCGGGACTAGCCAGTCTTGTATCTCAAGCCAGCCATTGTCCTCGAGCGACGCGACTGCTTCATTTATAACTCGTTGCGTGTTATCGAAGCATGCAAAGACACTTCGTGCGTGTATGAAGTCAAATTTATGGGAGTATACCCATGGGAACTCTTCTACATCTTCGACCTCGAATTGGCAGTTCTCGGGTATCCTGGTTAATCAGTACATGTGGACGATTGCCCAAAGAGCATAGCATTCGGGGTAAGGCCTTACCTAGAAGGCGTAATGGGACTGAGGTCGTTGCCAATGATCCGCGCCCCTGGAAACTGATGGGCTGCCTCGCCGAATAAAGATGAGCAACAGCACTAACAGTTGGTTTACGCAAACGTGAGGCAACCAGTCTCTAACATACCCATACATATGGCCCATAGACCTATCAAGTGTCAATACTGCGTTTCCACCAAAGGCAAGAACTGATGAAGACTGACCAGTTCCCGTGCAGATATCTAGCACGTTGTAGACTTGGTCGATAGGCGACAAGAACAATTTACCCTCCAGCGTCAGAAGCCATATCTGATGCTCGAGTGCTATAAATGGAAACCCGTGAGTAAAGTGAGTAGCGGACGGCTCGGCCAAGCCGGCTTCGCGAGGAAGAGAGGAAAGACTCACCTTCACGTCTTTGTTCGCGCTACGGAACGTTCAGTCACGTAATAAAACTGACGCACATAAAAACGGGTTACGAAACTTACTTCATCGTTTGGCTGGAAATAGCCTTGCGCATTCATGCGACATTAGCCCGCTGACTGTAGTATACGTATTCGTGACTTACGACCGGCCTTGTAAGAGTGATAGGTTCTACCGTTCTCCTCGACAAAGTGGAACACTTCCGAGTCAGCTGTCCGCGAGGTTTCAAAAGTCCGGATGGTGGAGCCGCCATATCTGGAGGGACCGGGCATTTAGCTCAGAGCCGTGAAGGGGTGCCGGCAGGTTCCTCGGCCATGGTCACGCGAGATGGAGAGTCCGACTCACAATGCAATATCGCCCACACCACTGTCTCGGCTTTCTCGGGTCCCGCGCGCATTCTCATCACGATCAGCCTCGTCGGAATCCATGGCTTGCAGAAGCGATGACAGTAGGGGAGGAACAGCAGGAAAGTGTTGTCGTGTCACTAGGATCGATCGTCAAAGAGGGACTGCGTGTACAGACGTGTATAAGTGCGGCGGGGTGGATGCTTATAGCCGCCCGGACAAGAACAAGTTGAAGTTGGCGATATATTAAGTATGTATGCAGTGCAACGACGACACTCGCACTCGCGTACAGTAGTTTGGGGTGCCCTCCTGTTGAGAAGTAGCTAATGAATTGAGGTTGCGCGACTGGATGGGTTGCTAATAAGGTAGGCAATTTGAAGGGCGGGCAGTTTCTCGGTTTCGTTTCTTCTTCTGTCAAGTTTGAATGTGATTTGCAATGTCTTATGCAGCCTTTGCAGCTTTGCAGGGAGCGTGCGTGTGTCTGGATGACTGCAAGACGATGCAGCCTGACGTGGAGGCCTATTGGACAGGATTCACTGACCTCATGTAAAGCCCACCACCTGTAGGTAAGTAAGTACTTAGGTGCTAGGGTCGGGTAGATTGGTTGCTAAAAATGTCACAGGGACACAAATATACCTACTTACCTACCTTACTTACCAATTTCACGATAATGCGTTTCTACTGCGGGTTACAGCCTTCCCAACTACACAGATATAAGAGTAACCCCATTGCTGTACTTGGGCAATGGGCGATTTCACCAAATTGAGGATGCTCTGCATGACCTTCAGTGCTTTTCCATCCCATTCTCCCCCACCACCTACAACTACCTGATGCAACTACCTGCATTTACTCGATGTAACCTACAAGTACTCCCCACGTGGCCAACAGAAGCTCGTGAATCTCATTAGTTGTGGACGGCGCCCACTCGACCTTTTTTCCCACTCTCGACGCCGTCGTACGTGCCACAGTATTCATTTTAGGTACAAATACAGGTGGGAACACTACCTAGGTACTTAGAATGGATACCTAAACTTCAAATCCTCCCGCTGCTCGGAAGAGCGGTTTGCGGCACTATGCGGACTCACTCTTATCGGGACCCCGCCCCGCTCTTGCTACAGACCGGGTGGCCATGGCTGCGGCATGAGCAGGAGATTCCATGGTATTGCCCAACAAGAATTTTGCCAAATAAGGACTGTTATCATTTGACCGGAGAGATTACAACACACTTCGGTGGGATGGATCTTGGGAAGAATAAGCGCTTTGATCGCATCTGGCGTCAACAAACAAGCACTGGCAACAAGCCACCGCCATGAGCTATGTATGTAACTGGTTCCCCGGCTAGATGGCCGGATACACCCAGTCAACAAGCAAACATTCGAAATCTGGCCAAATCGTTAGGAGGGGCAGTGAATCACCGTCGTTACACACACAAGATGTCATGTCTCCAGCCTTACGGAGTATGCACGGATGGTAGGCTTTGGCCTGACCCCACGAGATCTACTTCCTTAACACAAGGCTTGCCTTAAATGTACTGATCAGCAGCCCTCTTCATGAATCCCGCGAAGAAGGAGCCCAACTGCCCAACTTCGCCTAGACCGCACACCTTGGAAACGTCTGATAGAGCCGGGAATCAGTGAGTATGAACCTTACAACCTGACCTGGAGAGGAGATGGGGTTTTGGGAGATAAGTAATATTCTAGGACTTACACTGATCCGGTCTTATCACCACCAGAGCACCGACTTTCGGCTCTATCCCGTAACTTTCGTAAGCATGGCCATGGCCAGAGTTGTAGCTCTGGTCATCACTGAAGACGTTCAATAGGCCTGCTTCTAATTAGCATGACAAAACAGATTTTGTGTAGATGGAAGAACTCACATTTCAACTTCAGTCTGCCTGTCATTGGTGTGAACACTTCGGGAATATGCTGCATTTCGATCTCTGTCCGCCTTCCAGAAAGTACAAGGACGACATGCAATATGCTGTCTGCTTCAGTCCCTTTCGGTACGAACTCACGCAATATACTTGAGAGTTCGTGCGAAACCTGGCCACATGGGCACACATTAACGCTGAATTGACATGATGGTACTTAAGCTCGTAGGGTAGTCCGTGACTTACCTGGTCTAGTCGTGCTGAGGCTTCGACATCACGAATGTCTCCAGCGAAGACTACAATATGCCAGCTAGAGTCCGAAGGGATGGCTCTGACCAATTGCATTGCCTTCGCATCACACACCCTGACAACCTGCGCGGACGGAAACCTCATGCCGACTTCCAGGCGCTTTGCCGAATCCCTCGCACCGCCCAAGCAGACGATGGCAGACTCGTCGTACTTCAGCGCCTGCCCGGAGATATACCGCCCCGACCTGACGATCTGCTCGCGGAAGTGCTCGGGGGTGATGCCGTGCTCCGTCCGGTACGCCGTGGAGAAGAGCCGGGTGAAGTAGCGGTCGAACTCGATGAGCTCCGCGGCCACCTTCTGCCGCTCCGAGACGTACGTCGCCAGCAGCCCGGGCGCCGCGCGCCCCCGCAGCACGGCGCCCAGCTTCCAGCCCAGGTTGTAGCCGTCCTGGAGGCTGACGTTCATGCCCTGCCCGGCCTTGGGCGAGTGCGTGTGGCAGGCGTCGCCCGTGAGGAAGACGCGGTGGGCCGCCGTGAAGTGGTCGGCCCGGCGCTGCCCGATCACGTAGACGGACCACCACGTGGTGTCGGCGATGTCCATCTCGTAGGGCCGGAAGATCCGCCACACCTTCTCGTGCAGGTCCGCCAGCGTGATGTCGGCGGCGGCGCCCGCGTAGTTGGGCAGCTCGATGTAGAACCTCGCGAGGTAGTCGCCCTCGCGCGGTATGATAATCAGATTACCGGCTTCCGAGTTGATCAGGGCTTTTTTCCGGATATCGGGGAAATTGGTACGCGGGTATACGTCCATGACGCCCCATACAGCATCGTGGCTATCTCCTATCATTTGGAAACCGAGAGACTTCCGGACGATGGAATGCGCCCCGTCGCACCCCTTTAAATACACGCCAGATTAGCAGACCACACGCGACTAGGAGAACATTGAGTATTCCATCGAATTAGGTGGTAAATAGGGTGGTTACTCACAATAACGTACTTGGCCCGCAAATGCTTCGTAGCTCCGTCCATTTTCGCTGTGACACTAACACAATACGCACCCGGATCCTCCGCTTGCTCTTGATCTACACTGACATCTAACACTTCAACCCCATATTCAATCATGTCTCTTCCTGCGGTTCTCGTCATCTCTTCCGTCATGATGCTATTCACCCGCGCCTGGTTTAGGATGACGTGCGGCATATGGCTTATCCCCGGTTCCGTATCAGGGGCGTAATGCGTCTTCGCGATGCCTTCCGTCTTCTGTTCTCCCGCTTTCTTCGACACCACGCCGCCGTCGCCGCCGTCCACCCGAGCTGCTGCTGCTGCATCCGGCTCGTCTAAGCCGATACCGTCAGAATGCGCCCAGAACGCGAGCTCGAGCACGTGGTACGCCTCTCGGAGAAGCGGCCCTTCGATCCCGAAGCTCTCGAAAACCTCGACCGTGCGGCACTGCACCCCGTCGGCCTGCCCGTGCTGCATGGGCCCGTCGCGGCGCTCTAGTATTTTGAAGTTGATGCCGCACCGCGCCAGCCAGATGCCGGAGCACAGGCCGGCGGAACCGCCGCCCACGATGAGGACGTCGTAGTCCGTAGATGATTCGGGTTGCAGCATGGTCTCTGTGCGTATCATACGGAAACAGTTAGGTCCTCAAGGTAAAGACCGAGAGACATGCGTAATAATGGGGGCTTCAATCTCTGTTTATGACGGATGAGACTTTGGGTATTAGAGTTTAGGTAGATGCGAATGCGAGGACTCGGGGGACTCGGGGCGCGTCGGATACCTTGTAAAAAGGCCGGCATGTGTTATTAAGTGCGGGGATCTTCTCCCAATGTTACTCACCACAACAATGTGTCTCCTTCCAAGTAAACGAAGCATGTGCATATTGACCCATTTGACAATATTCTTCGGACTTGGTCGCTTGCATGCGAATTGACACTCCATCGGAAATGTCCGTATGATTATCGTTTTGCTCGATCTCAGTACATGTGTGGTGCGTCCAAAGGCCGAGTTCATTTAAACCGAGAAACACCGGGACAACCATAGTGGCGATAGGAGTCTTCGTGGTATCGGAGGATTACCTGGAAACGAGATCACTATTCGGAATATGCTTGGACATTCAATCCACCACTGAGCTGCAACTAGGTACTGACAGAAGAGGCAAAGACTGGATGCATGGTAGCTTGGTCAACTAAATGAAACAAGAGCTTCCCAATACGATGAGCCGAGCATCTTCTCAAGTCTTCATCCTCTTCTAACTCATCCTTGTCTTCTGTTCCAACGACCACTGTGGCAGCAATAGCACCTTCAACAGTGTGCGAACCAACCTTGCAAGATGGAAAGCCTTCTTCGCTATCATGCCGTGGCACTATGTGTTTCGATCTGCCGCCATTCTTCCTCGCATGAACATAGCATATCCTCAATATCAGGGGAACATCCGAACAGTACATGGTAGATTAGTGCCGAGATGGTCTGTTGAAGACTTCTTGTCTTCTTGGACGATTCGCTTGACTTATTGTCACGTAGAGTCACAAATTTGAAGTGGTGTTTTCAGTAAGATAGCAAGCATATAGGTGATGCCTGGTATGTATTTGAGCTCGACACTTAGATCTACTTGCATGTAGGTTAGAGGTGTGGATTCGGAACGGATTGGAGCAGGTTCGAGGGCAGTTTCTCTTCTCACCCATCACGGCTGGACTGCAACGCCAACAAATAGGAAAACATGTCAATATACACCTCAGCACATGGAGACCAATCCCCCTCTGTGAATCAACCTGAATAGGCTGACAGAGGATTGGATGCGTTGGAAGTCAGGTTCGGAGAGCTTCAAGTCATGAGGTTGCAGTTGCAGTTGCAGTTGCAGGGGAAGATCATTGATCCGAGCTTATCCCAAAGTTTACTAGCGTTCTTTTGGGAGCAACCTGGAAGCGCTGCAATTCGTTGGCTGGCATTCTCGAGCTGTTTTGGTTGACTTGACAGGGTTTTTTTTTTTTACTCTGCCTCAGTCGACGTCAGCCTCCTTCTCTCCTGCTTTTACTGGCGATTAATCCCTATTCACTATGGTGTTGTGGAACGAAGTTGCTTCTCCGTCGACTTGTTCCTTACACCAAGTGGTTTGTTGTTGAATCGGTGCCTGTGTCCACGCTCTTGTTAACTTTACCTTGCCTCTACCAATCTCGGTTTTTTTGGGGCGGAACCGACGTGCACGTACCACCAGGCAACAATCGAGGCTGGCAGCCGACTGTCAGTCAGTCAGTGAACTGAGAGTTCCATTGCCTGCTTAACAAATCCACCTTTTCCTCTCCCTCTCTCTCGCGCTGCTAGTCGTAGAGTCGTAGCTGTTGAAGGACTGGGCCCATCCATCGAACTTGCGTTGACCGAGAACGAAACGCGCCTTGCCTTGTCGCCCGACAATTCCCTTAGCAGCACCACCACGTACCAACAGCCAGCAGCGACGAAAGGCAATAAAAAAAAAGCGCGACAAGCTCCCCTCCCCCGGCATTGGACATCATCCTTAACGGGCCGCAAACCACCTATTAACGCCAACGTCCATTGATTCAAGCCATTCTCCAATTTTTTGGTTGGTGTCAGGACGACGACTAGACAACAATCACCACGGGCAACTAATAGCTGGCCTTTCTTCTTAATCCATCAGTAGATTATATCTACCTACCAACCAACCACAGGATGGCCTCGCCCGTCGCGGCCGCGGCTGCTGTCCCGAACGGCCTACCTGACCCGTCGCAACAGCAACAGCAGCAGCAAGACTCGCCCGCGTCGCAACAACAAGATCAATCCCAGGATGTCGATATGTCCGACGCCGCATCGCAGTCGTCCATAAAGCGCAAACGCGAGAACAGCAGTGCAGCCGACACGACCGACCCGCATCAGAATGGCGCCATCTCTTCTCAACCGCGACACGACACGTCTGCCACCAACGGCACCGCAGAACCTACTGAGGCCGACAAAATAGCAATTCGCGATTATTTGCTAGTATTAGAGAGGTACGTGCATCCCCGCATCCCCAATCACCCCGGTGTACTGCCCGTCGCCCGTTACGCGCTGCGATGCGCTTCTCCTCGCCATGCACGCGTCCGCTAGGCTTTACTAATAAGTTGCAGCTATGACACAACGCCGTCTATACTTAAGCGACCGCTACCTGATTACGATCCTACCCAAGAGCCTTTAGCTAAGCGTCAAAAGGGCGAAGATGATAAAGAGAATGCCCAGCCTTCTATCGCCGACAAGGTCGCCTCCGATGGGTATGCCGGACTTGACGCCCTTGTCAAAGATATCAAGCTTGCCGTTGGCGCTCGGCTCGCCGATTTGCAGGCTGGCGAGGCTGGCGAAGCTGTTAAGCCTGATGACGGCATGGCAGCGAAGGTCAGAGCATTTAGTAAAAAGGCTCTGGAGCTTTTCCGTCGCGAGATGACGTACCCCATCCGACGCGCGACCCGGCGATATTGAAAGACCAGTCGCTTGCTAGTGACTTACACTCGAATTCGGGTGGGAACATGATCCTTAGTGTCTACGGCGAAGCACCTCGTCGTCACTTGTATTCCAGCCTTCAACAGCCTATCGCAACCGAAGAACACCCTGATGGTGTTATTCAACCACTACGCGAAGACTGTCTGCCCAGTGGGATCAAAATAGCCCATACGATCCCCTTCTCCTTCCCCTCTGCCATCGAGAAGGAAAAGAAGTCGAAGACACTGGGCGAGCTTTTCCCCGCTCCACGCAACTTGCCTTCGTTACAGCCACCCAAGGCACCCAAGAGCACCACCAAAGGACTTCAGGTTGGCTGGCATCGACCTGAGCTCACTGAGAAGTCGAAGTATCGGTCGGGCTCATATTTTGGCCAAAACATTTCCGCTGGCCGTTGGTTAGACTACAGTAATGCCGCGCCCCCTTCTCAGATCATGACTAAGAAGCGTGAACGCGCCCTGAGTCTTGCGGGCACCAAGCCTTCCTCGTCTGATATGGAAACCTCGGAAATGGAGGCTCTTTTCCGCGGAGCCTTCTCTAGCTTTGCACCTTCTAAAGACGATTCGGCTGCTATGGTTTCGTCCGGCCTGATCAGTCAAACGATGTGGTGGCATAAGGTTGGCAAGCGCAATTTTGACCGGTTGCTCGAGAGCGAAATGCCAGATGCTGATGTCCCTGAAGAGGACAAGGACAAAGACATTGAGGTGCCCTTGGATGAGGACTTGATCAATGATGCCATCGATAAGTGGGATGACAGGATCGATCCCAGTCTGGAAGAGATATGCAATCCCAAGAAGTCTGATGCTGAAAAGGACGTGGACGACATTCTGCAAGAGGTTTCGGACATGATCCAGACTCTAATCTCCTTCCAAAAGAACCGCAACTTATCCCTTCCTTCTGTCGCCAACCAAAGCAGCCGATATGCGGCTGACCCGGCGCAGAGCGACATGCTCACAAGTGGTTCGCCTGTGCAACCATCAGCTGAGGAGACGGCGACGTACGAAACTCTGAAAGCTCAACTTGCCCTGGTCATACAGATGCTGCCGCCATATGCCGTGGCTCGGCTCAATTCAGACAAGCTCGAAGAACTGAACATCAGCACCAAATTGGAGATCCGTTCTGATGAGTACCAAGGCATTATGGAAGAGGACGAATCGTCTGCGCGGGCCAGGTCTGTGCAACAAACTGCGACGGCCCCACGGCCTGTAAACAATCGGTCTTCCAGTTCATCGGCCAATTTACAGTACAGCGGTACTCAGTACCAGGGGACCAATCGTACTCAAATGCCCGGGCCAGGTTACTACGGTGCTCAGACGCCTGCACGTGCAGCATCGGGCATGCAACGGCCACCGCCAAGCATGCCTCAGTACACACCGCAACGCTCTGCTTCGACAAGTTACCGCCCGCCTAACGGTTATCCCGCCGGCGCTAATTACCCTCCCCAGCAATATGCTAAACCCGCGTACAACCAGGCTAACACGCCGTACGGAACGCCGGCTCAGAATCGGCCTCCTTACCAGCCTCAGCCACCTTACCACTCTACTCCTCAGGCGCGCTACCCACCTGGTCCTGGTCACCAACCCCCATACCCGCAACCGGCTTACCCACAACAGCAGCCGCCTCCAGGCGCCACTCCTCAGCAAGGATACAACCCGTATGCCAATGGCACGCCCAACTTGCCGCCTAGGAACATATCGCCGCACATCCCTCACCAACAACCTCCGTATATGCAACAGCAACAGCAACAACCTCAACAGCAGCCGCCGCCGCAACAACCCCCGGCGTATAACGTCGGCACGCCTTCAAGGCCACCTTCATATGGTGGTCAACCTAATATGGGCCCAAACCCAAATCATCAATATTATCCAGCAGCCGGTAATTCCCCAATGCCGCAACATAATCATAGCCAAAGCCAACACAGTTCCCAGGGCACAGCATTCCACACGTCCATCAGTCCTAACCAGGTTCAGCAGGCGATGGATCAAGCCAGGGCTAAGTTCGATGCGCAGAAGAATGCTCAAAAGTCTAATGCAGGTATGCGCCATTCCATGACTGGCCAGGGACAACAAGTTGGCGCCCCTGTAGGCCTTGGTGGCATTGGTCTGGGCGGTGCGAGACCTTCTGTCCCCGCTGGTGCCAATTACGCTTCCAGTCCTAGTCCCATCCACCAGGCTGCATCACCAGCGATACCGAATGCGCCCTCTCATATGAATGGAAATCCGGCCGGCGGCTCGCAGGCAACATCGGCAGTTGTACCTAATGGAGTCCCGGTGAATCATCAGCAAGCATAGAATGCTGCTTCCTTCAATCCGCGGGCAACTTACTTGGCCCAATTTCCCTATGGTTCTGCGAGACATCCACCAGGTGGAGCTGGAAACCTAATAAGATAGGACTTGTTCTAGGCGACAGCTACGTACAAATGCCTGACTCCCTGACCCCGGTCCCGAGCCAGGCGCTTGGCTCGTGTCGGCTAGCATCCGCAAAGACAGCGATCTCTCGAGCCACAATACCCTTCGAGGGCAAGGGTGACGACTGTGCGCTGAACGTTGGTGTACGATGAATAGGTAAACAGAAAAGCAAGGGAAAACGGCGTTGGATTTGTTAGTACTAGGTTTGTTTCAGGAACATTTGCTTTCCGGCCAGCAATCTCTGCCTATAGAGGATTCATAAGGTATAAAAGGTCGACTGGTGAGCGGCGTTGGTTAAAAGGGCGCCCAGTGCCTAATCGGCTGTGGTCCGCCCTGGTTGAGGTCCCTTCTTCTGTCCCTGTTACGGCCAGTAGTAGAGTGGCCCCGTGTATTAGAAGTCTACAGTTCATGGCTCACCTAATCCAAGCGCCTTTTCTTAAGCGTCTTCCCAGTTTAATTTTCTATTACGAAATGAAGCTGCTCTGTGATGCTGTGATAGGAAATTCGACTGATCTACGCACACCTGTCCTTGTGCTGTCCCCTTCCTTGGCAGAGGAGTAGGACACGACGCCAAGCTCTGTTGATCAAGTAGAGACTTCCCCCGTGCCCAATTGTTCCACCAATGGCATACTGCGCAGGCCTGTTTGACGAGCTCTAGTGTTCCTCGAATTCCAGTGATTTGAATTCGCATCGTGAGTGTATAGGCATTGCTGGATATAATCTTGCGCCAAATCGTTCGCTGCTATTTCTATCTCGGGTTTCTATCCTCACATTCATTAGACTTGACGGCCAGTCTGGTTTGCTTGCTTGCGATTCCCTCCGCCGCTACCGTGTGTCCTGCAGTTCTTGAGGGATGCAAAGTGGCTGGCGGCCGTAGACGTCGTGTGCGTAGCAACAGGAAGACAGGCAAGTTCGCCCCCAAGCCCCCGGGGAAGAGGTGGGCCTTTTTGAGCGTGACCGGTCAAGCAAGCGCCGTTCATCGTTCATCCTGCCTGCTGCAATCAATCCCTACCAGAAGGCAACGAGATCTGGGGAGTAGGCAGTGAAAACAGCAACACGGCAGCCGAAGAAGAAGAAGCAGCAACAAAGCGAAAGTCGTACTTAATAAGGAAATGGCGTCTCCGGAAGAGACGCTGCAGGCCCACGCCGACGCCCTTCTCGCCTCCCTCCGGTCGGCCTGCCTCGTGCCGGGCCCCGCCGCGACCCTTCTGCCCGCGGCCGACTGGCGACCTACGATGCAGCTGCGCGTTGCTTTCGGCCGGAAGCAGGTCGAGCTGGGCACATTCTTCCGGGCAGGCGAGTGCAAGGAGTTGAAGCCGGTGGTTGAAGTTCCTCATCTTGCATCTACTCCGCCATCTTCCACTGCTGCAGCAGGGGCAGACGCGGCAGAAGCAGCAACAACAACAACGGAGCCGAAGAAGAGGAGGACGAGATACACGTTCCTCATGATCGACTCGGATGCCCCTACGCCCGAAGACCCTAAGTTCGCGTTTTGGCGGCACTGGGTCGTTTCGGGACTGTCGCTTGGAGAAGAGAAGGAAGATGAAGAGGGGGCAGCCGGAGAGGCAGGCGGCGATTGGGATAGGAACGAAGTGACCGAGTACTAGGGCCTGGACCTAAGGATGAGTACGTTGTCCTTCTCTTTCGATTACTGTTTCCACCATTACCCTCACCCTCACCCTCACCATCACTACCACCCATCTTCTATTTGCCTCTTGCCAATGTGGACGTTCAGTTCATTTTGCATTCTTTGGCCCCCTTTCCCACTGAGATAAAGACCCGCGAAGATAAAATGGGTGACGGCTTACTGACCTACGTCACGTGTGGGGGATAATCAGCTCCAAGCCGCATCGGTACCTCTTCCTCCTGTATCAGGAGCCGGACGGAATGCGGACCCTGAGCAAGGCGGACGTCGGTGGCGACGAGTTTGTCCAGCGCCGCTCGTTTGATGCCGCCACATTCGCCACCCGGCATGGTCTCACACTCGTGGGCATGAACTGGATGACGTGTGCTGGAGACGGATGGACTGGGTAGGCAAACTTTGCCTGTTAGTTATGCGTAATCTTCAGTGTGTTGTTTGTTATAAGTGTGCGGATCAAACCCCTGAATATTGATCTTTGGGGCAAATTCTTTACCTCGTCTGTTCAGGATATGTATGTTGTGCATGTACATAGCTCGACTCTTTGCGGTCATGTATCCATCTAACGACAAAACTATCATGGTGACCGACCAGATGGCGAGTCTGTGTCAGCACTAACAATCGATGTGCGGTCTAGGAGCATCAACCCAAGCATAGTGCCGTACGGCCAAAAAGGAGGCTGGGAGGTACGAGATCATTTATGACTCATCAACGGATGGTGACTCGATCTATTTACGAGACCAGCCCCAGGTAAGCACCTTGTAAGGGTCGGGTTGGCTATTAATACAGTCAAATTAGCATTCAGCCTCGGTTGATAATACTAGCCGCCAGATGTTTGAAGAACGTACGTAAAGCCGAGGATGCGCGCAACCACTACCATAGGCCAGGACTGTGCTTCTTGGTGTTCACTAGGATACCTTGGCTGTTCCAAATCGCCTCTATGAGGTGTAATAATACACATGGAGAACAAGATAGAGAATCCAGGGGGTGTAGGAGCCCGTGTGGTGAAGAAACCTCAACTTTGGTTTGGCACATGCATCTGAGCCACCTACCGAGTATCAATGTACCCATACCCGCACGTAAATGGGGGTTGCAAGTCAAGTCTTGTTATCGATGTTCACAATCATGTAGCATTCGTGTAGTATGCCCGGGGCGAAGCCGGGGGACCGACGTAGAAACAGACTGTTGAAGAGCTTGGGTCCAACCAGGTTCTGTGGCCACTACTGGTTTTGCCCATGCTGCACTTCCAAAACAGGATGCATTGTTCCGCACTATTACCACAAATAGGCGCTTTGATGTCTTAACAAAGTCCGTCTCAGTCGTCCACCCTCAGTCCAGATTCGGTGTGGAAGACCGCCTGGGATGGCAGAAATGGTGGTGACAGGGGAGACAAATCGGGCCTCCCGCTCGACAGGGAAAACCTGGGGAATGCCAACAGTTGTGAGTTAGCTACATGTATGAGTCCCGAAGCAGCCACCTCATAAGCCGTCTTGGCTGCTACGTTGCCTTGCTACACATGTATCAAACGTCTACCGGGGGGGTTGAACCTTGCATCGATTGGCAACAAAGACAACAGTCTAATGGAGCCAGAATGTTGAAGATCGAAGAAAGGATACCTAACGATATCCGGTTGAATATTCAGACATCCAGTGGTGGGCGTGTACTGCTGGCTAATTAGTGCCGGAGGCATTTCCTCCGTTTATAGTCTTATCCAGACTGGAGAAATTGGGAGCCAATAGTAACTGCGCTGCAGAAACAGTCCGACCAACAGGGATTTGTCTAGTATTCCCCTATAGATTCACTAGATGCAGCCCGTAGAATCTTGGAGGGGTCTAGTGGATATAGTAGCCAAGTCCAGCGCTTTACGCGTCGGCTCGATCGTTTGGAATGATTACTCAGGGCAACCTTTTGCTCTGCCATTTTATCCACTGGAAAGTCGAACCTCCTAAAGAGCCCCAAGGATTCTAGGCATTCCCGACTGCCTGAATAGTTGACGCAGGACCATAAAGCGTCATGGTAACGCCCCTCGCCCAATGATACCTCTAGTTCATTCACCCTAAGCTTGACCCACCGGCACAACCAGCACCGGCAAAGATATTACGGCCCATCTGTCAGTGGTGTTATTAGCAAACCCCATATTCTTCTTACACTGCAAACAGGGGTACAAAGGACAAGTTTCTCTTAGCTTACCCCAGAACAGCCAGCGCCACAGAGCGCAAGTGCCCCTGACCCACAACCAGCCGAACCTCCGCATGTTCCAGCAGCGCACGCGCCTTGTTGCCCAGGTGCCGTGTGTATAAGGCCCGGATGGCTCGGGTACATCTGCGGGGTGAGAGTGGCTACCGGCTCCGAGTACCAGGGCCCAGGCAAAGCGATGGACTTTCCCCAATGATCGCAGTGATCTTCACCACGCGGACCCATGATGGTCGTGCTTGATGACGAGCTCGAGGAGCCAGACTTTGTGCGGCCAAAGAGGGCTTTCTTGGGGCCTTGGTTCGTCTTCTTCAGTGCTTTTGAATACGCGTCGTCCACATCGTTGTGGAAAACTAGTCTTCGTGTCCGACGCCCCGGGTTGTGCTCGTTCTCGGCCTGGACGGCGGGATGTGATGAAATATGTACAGACTCTCCGTTGCCTTCCTGAACTGCTACTCGCCAGTCGGGCGACACTTGAGGTAGGCATTAGCAATCTCACTTGTCAAAAAAGGGGTTCTGTCGTGGTACGGACATTTCTTCATCGAAGAAGCATGCTTAAACCGTAAGCCTTGGGGAAATGTTAGCCAGAATCTGCTACGTTATGGAACTATAGGCCAACTTACTCTCGCAAAACCAACAGAAGCACTCCGAGTACACCTCTCCATATTTCTGTTGATATGTCTTCACCATCCAATCAAAAGATTCTGCCAGTTTTTCCTCGTCAACCTTATCGTTGTGATCGATGAATATCATGGTCTTTGCAACCGAGTAGTCAAAGTATTGACTCGGGCTTAGTTGATGAGTGTGCCATGCTAAATCGACCTCGAGCGTGGGTGTTACAAATTCGTCCGGAAACTTTGCAGCGATGTCAAAGAACCGCTCGTATTTGACGACCAATTTTTCCATCGTGAATCTGGCCGTGGGACTATGCAGCCAGTCGATCTAGAAGACTTGTCAGTTACAAAGTAGTCAAAAGGAGGGAAGACGACTTCTCACCTTGTACATCTTTTCCGTGAAAACCCCCTGGCGCATAACAGCACCCCGGAGGTCGATACCGAATATAGACGAGTTCTCCCAATACCTCGACATCATGCATCGCGTTTGCATCCGCGCTTGCTTGGATAATCGATGAGGTGCCAATGTTCCAACGCCATCAATATTCTTGTCAATTTTCTTGAGCAAGTCGGAGCTATGCCGGAGTGACGTGTGTGAGGTGATCTTCTCTATCCTGTCCCTAATCACCGACATGCTTGGTTTCACCTTGTTTCCAGGCTGGAAGATGTTTGTGACGTCCACGAGCAGGCCACGTCGGACGAGGCGGTTTGGAAAGAGCTGGTCAGGGTCTTTTTGTTGCTTTCGAACCAGTCCGTCTCGAACATCCAAAATTGTCCCGGCCATTGGCCAGTCATGCGTCACGAGGTTTTCGACGTCGTCCCGAAACTTAGCGACGCGAAGTAAGTCTTCATCAATAGTGATGCCACACCGTGCACATTCCGATTTGAGCTGGCCGTCGCCGATCCCGCTACCAACAAGGCCGGGTTTCCTATCCGCCGAAAGTCAGCTCGGATTTTAAGGGGTTCCTATTCAGTAGAGCAGGCAGGTCTTACTTATCGCCTTTATAGTCCCTCGGGAGTCCGCAGGTTGTCCAGGGGTAGGTGTCCCAGTCAAAACAAACCGGGCACCGCAGCGGTTTGATATCCGGATCATCTCGGTTGGACCAAGCTAGACCGGTCCTGTCATGCCAGCTTTCCTTACACTCTTCCGTGACTTCGTATTCGAAATTGGGCCTCAATGCTGCGTTGATCTCGGTCCATGGCATGCCGCTATGCCACAGGTGACTATATCCCCATCTCAGGCAATCTTCCAGAAACGTTCGAGGGGATAACATGTGGCAATGCCAAACGAGCAAAACGTCTGTAAACACAACCTGATTAGTCACTGGAATCGTCCTCAACGTAACAAGAGGTCGATATTACCTAGCGGAGGCAGAGAGCTGCTGGTCCATATCATAGGCTCACGCTTGGAAGTGAAACTCTCGAACCTGGACAGTTGGCCGTCTTTGCCGTCTGCCATCATGTCAGACTCGGTCAACATGACTGGTACAAAGCTCTTCCACCAAGCTTCATAGCGATCCACTGCCCTGGCAACGTACACCGCCCACCGCTTTTCGCGTAGCTTCACGAGGATGTCAAGCGTATCATTTGACCGCCCTGGCCCGCCGCGGTTCGCTTTTTGAGCTCGAGAGTCCCATATATCCCACAGTCCGTCTGTGAGTCCAATCCGGTTCTTCAGTTCCTCGAATGCGCGCAGTAGCTTCAGATGGGCCAAGCAAGTATCGACCGCTGGAGTTGGAGAGGCATCGCAGCTCAAATTGAGATTGTAAAAAGCAGCCTTAAGTTGGGATTCCATCTCTTCGTCAATCTGAGGTCCCTCATAATCGGTGTAAGCCGGTGGCACATAGTCGCTACCCATGCCACTTCCCTCAGCTTTCCGCCAGCGTTTGCCGCTCATAACCAATGCTCAATGGTTTGCAGGGCCTGTTATTGTCGTGTTTGGAAACCAAATGGATAGGAGACCCTGGGAAGTAGTGACTTCAGTCTATCGAATTGGGGGTTGCCAATTCTCGGCAAAAGTCGGGGTGGTTTGGTGCCTGTATAGCATCGGTTTCGTGTAGTGATTGAGCTGACGTGGGCGCGACGAGTGCAGCCGGGAGTGGCAAGACCCTTATATTGGTGCGTCGCAATGCCGTTGGACAAAGCCTTGTCACACACACACATGCCAGACACCACCCCATCTTAGCCGTACGACAACGGTCTGACTACCACGTAACGGTTGCCTGAATGAATCTAGACCTGGACTTCCCGTGGCCCGGGCCGACATGCCTCCATCCAACGCTTCAGGCCTAGCTAGCCAACACGATGACGAATAAGGATCGTGGTCCCGCGTGGTGACTTGGTGGCTTCGGGGATTTACCAGAGGGGCCCATCCTTTACGCACCCATGGGCTAAGCGAAGTGCCTGCAGCCTACCCCGGATTGTCCTAGACGCAAAGCAGTAGGAAGTCGGAGTTGGTTATGGGCCAATGAACCTGGCCCCCTTTCCGCATACCCCGCATCCGCATAGAGAGGGGGCGAGCGAGGGGCGGGCAAGTGCTGGGCTGAGCTCTGCTGTGCTGGCTAAAAGGTGTGTGATGGGGAAGACTACACGAATACTGTCGGGCAGCTGCACCAGGCACATCAGCAGCAGCCAATTCCAACTGTTGGTGGCTTTGCCCAAAAAAAACTCGCCCTCTCATTAGCCGCTCGATAACGATAGGTTTGGTGTACGAACCCGAGAAATGTGCTGTACCCTGCCACACCGGACGAATAGGAGAGGAGAGCTTATCAGCCATCGGCGGGTTCCGCTAGATTCCTTGCTTAATAAGTACTTTGCGGCACAGCTTGCCATTCCAGCGGAAAGAGCACATGGCGTACTTGAAGCTCTCCGCCGAAGCCGGCCCACTGGCAACCAATACTTACACGTACGAACAGAAGACGGGAGGATGTACTTAAAGGTAAATACCAAGCCGGGATCAGGGCTTAGTGTATATCACCTCACAAGTGTAATACAATATGTTGAATCTATCTGCACACTTGTCGGGTAGGTAATAGTACTATACAAGAAGCCCCGGTCTATAGTCCTGCAGATCAGCTATTTTTAGAACTTCACGCTAGGCTTCCCTCCTGGGGTTCTTTGTTTAGACTTAAATATGTGACTGGAAACAAGTCGGCTCTCCTATGCAGACTTTGTCTCCAAAGACTTAGTGGTTTTCCGCTTAGGTGATATTTGTACATATTGGTGTGAGCATACGCAGATAATAATGCAAGTTCATCCTAACCACCTGAGGTGGTAATAATACTCTGACTCTTCTTGTTGGGCAGTCATTATCAGTCCCAGGTACGCACCGGAGGAGATCTGCCGTTTGCGGGACAAATATCTATCACATTTTCCAACTTCTGTTCTCCTGTAACCGAGTTTGCTTGAACGCCGCCCCTCCTTACTCAAGTACAAGTAGGCCTGGGTGTCGGCACCTTATGAGCCTCGCATACCGTGCCAATATGTACACTCTGTAGGTGTAGCGGCCAAATAAAACGCAAAGCCATACAAATACTGAGGGTACATTGTACTAATGCCGCCTCCTAGAGACGCTGGGAGCACGGCCTAGTATTAAACGATGAAACCAATATCGTTTTTTACCATGGGTCACGATAGCAGGCCGATAAATGTATACCTTGGCTTGCCACGAGGAGACATAGATAGACCAGCGGAGTCCACAACCCGTCTGTAGTTGAAGAAAGTGCTACTGTATTGCGCCTTTTCCAAGGGTAGTCCAGTTGGCAATACAGTCCCTATGTGAATACCACAGAAATATTATTAAACTTATCCTCCTTTTTACTCAACCGAGCATGGATGGCACTTCAACTCCCTAAATACCTCGATTTTCTGACTTAGCAGGGTGTATTTGAAGCCACCCTTTTAGAGTGATCGTGCAATCGTAGCTCGGCTTGCAACCATATAGAAATGCGAATACACAGATGCAGAGGATGTGTCGTGGGAATAGCTTTGGCATATACAATTTCATTTGTTACGTTCGAGCATCAAGGCACCCTAATCTGAAGAGAATAGAGAGGGGAGGTTTCCAGAGTCGCATAGGAACGCCTGCGCTGCCTATGCATAGGGAGTACGTATCAAGCCTCGCATTTTAGACACCTTCAATCCCAGCCATCAACCACCCAACTCCCCGAAAAAAAACCCTTTTTCTTCTTGTTTTTCTTTCTTTTTGTTTTTGCCCCATTCCTTTTAGCACACAAAGATCTTTCAGCCCTTGAGCAAATCGATGCTCCTCGCCGCCGTCTCCAACGACGGCCAGGTCTGCTTGACCCGGTCGCGGAGCTCGGCCTCGCTCAGGCCCAGGCCCGCGACCATCTGCTTGTACGTGTTCTCCATGACCTTGCCAAAGGGCGAGGCGAGGCCGTACATGCGCGGCAGCTGGTCGTAGACGTCAAAGAGGAGGCCGATGAACACGACGCGCAGGTCGACGCCGCTGGCCTGCAGTTCGTCGTAGACCTCCGAGAACGCGGGGCTGCAGAGAATGTTGGCGACCGCGGCCAGGCCCCACGTGTCGATGATGCGGTCTGGGTAGAACACTTGGGGCATGATCTTGGGTAGGATCTCGAAGTAGGCCTTGAGCCCGATGCGGAAGGCGCGGTACGGGCTCCCGGACTCGAGATATGTCTGGAAGAGCTGTCGGCACAGCTGGTGCACCGGCTGTCGGGTCAGGCTCCACATGCCCGAGTCGAGGCACATTTTCAGGGCATTCCTGGCTGTCTCCTCGTCGCCCTGCACCGATTCCCCGCCGTCCAGAGTCGTACCGCTGATAGAAAAGGCCTCTGCCTCCATGGCCGCGACCCGTTTCTGGGCCGTGGTAGCAGTATCCACAGGCGACGCCAAGAAATGAGAGAGCTGTGCTTCGTGCTTCTTGACAAGCGTGTCTGCAATGGCAAAGTATCGGGAAGGGAGCTCCTCGGGAGACGCGGCGAACCTGTCTTCTGCGGAGCCGGTTCCCTTCAAACACTTGGAACACTGGCAATCGAAGAAATAGGACTGCTTCAACTCGGCCTTGCGGACGCCGATGGGGTTCGTGACGTCGACATACTTCACGAAGATCTCCTCGCCGCTCTTGATGGGCCGAAGTGCCCGGAGTTCGACCTTGGGCTGCAGAAAGGTCATGACGACGTTGGGGTCGCAAGAGTGGTTAGCAGCGCAGATGGTATTATCGAACCCAATGCCGAACTTGACACCGTCTACGGGCGATGCCAGAGTGAATGCATTACACAGTATCTGTTGGGGGTTTCCCGTCAGCTCATTTTACCTTGGGTTTCAATCATCCACCACCGCGTCTTCCAAAGAGGAGACTTCACGCACATTGAACACGAAAGCGGTCGCACCGGCCCTGCTATCGACAGCGCCGTAGTAGCCCGGTTTGCCGCAATACGTCCACGCCGCCCAGGCGAGCATGTTGAAGTCGTCAAACTTCTTCTTGTCGAGCTCCTTGAAGTCCTCGAGCCGGTCGGGTTCGGCGGCGGGGCGGAACTCCATGAGGAGGTCGAGCAGCTTCTTGTGCTCGGCCCCCGCGGGGTCGGCGGCCTTGAGGCGGCCGAGCAGCTTGACGGCGGCGCGGACGCTCTCGGGCAGCTCCGGGCGCGGGGGCGCGATGACGCCGCACTCGTACTTGTGCTCGCGCTTCCAGGCGAGGCGCTGGCACGCCTTGGAGCAGTAGGCGGCGCGGTGGCAGCCGGCGCAGGCCTTGGTCTCGACGAAGCCCTGCGGCATGCCCATCATGGCGGCCTTGGCGCGCGCCTCTGGGTCCGTCTCGCCGCGCTGGAAGCACCAGGCGCACGTGTCCGCCATCCGGTCCATCTCGAGCTCGGCGACGAAGGGGCGGTCCACGCTGGCCACGACATCGCCGGGCTCGAACTTCTGGCAGGCGAAGAGCCCGCGCCCGGCGCCAGCGATGCCTGAGGGAGCGACCTTGACACTTGCCGAAGCGGTTGCCATGTTTGCAGTGTGAAGGTGATGATACAGTTGAATCACTTAGAAGAGTTGCTTACGTCATTACGAGTCAAGCTCAAAAAGTCGTGAAAGTGGATTTTCACTGTGGTTGCCCTCTCCACGCTCTGGTCAGCAGGACGTCCAAGCTCGAAACATCTTGGCCTCCCTCTCTGAAGTCAACTTCAATTCATAAGAGGGGTTCAAACTTTGTAATGGTAGCGAATCCAGCCTTGTATCTTTAAAATGGAATATTTCGAATCGGAATGCCCTCGACATGGCATGTAGCTAACAATACCAAATGCGCGTCTTCCAGATATTCTGGTGGTTTTATTGGCAACAACATCCCAGTAAGCAAGCTTGGCAAGCTATCGATAAAAGGAATGCGTGACTGACAGACTGACCCCCGGGCGGATACCGACTGTGGTCTCGACCGCCATGGACCCATCCCGGGTGCCACCACGAGCAACGGTCCAGACCTCAACCGCCCGCACTGCCGCGACCTCCCCCCTTGCTTGCATGTCTGGCCCAGAAACCCACCCCGGTCTGTATTTTCCATCCAAGCACGTCAGACAAGGGAGATGAGAGATGCGGGTTGTGCATTTTGCAGAAGCTGGGGCTACACTACTGCACGGGCGACTGGGGACTGGACCGGGGAAGGGTAGAAGCTCTCCAGCCTGGGGACTCGTCTCTTACCAAGCCCGTTAGCCACAGCAGAAGATCGGATGCCAGCGGGCACTAATAAGGTAAGGTGTCAATTAGAATGGACAAAACTGCCCACTGTCGAACCATATCCCTGCTGTCCTAGCATGCCCTACTGTTCGCTGCCTAGCTAATAACAGCCTGCCCTGTTTGCTATCTTTCGTAGTGCCTCTCTCTAGCAATCGAGAGCATGCCCCTCTCCCGGGCATGAGGGGTGAGAAATGACGAGCGAGCACGTGGATGGATGAGAAGACGGGCTGCCCCGAGGTACTGTACTTGTCATGTATCGTTGTAGCCAGGGTGACCTGGGCATCCCAGAGCCCCCTTCCTGCTCAAAGGATGCGACCTTATGCAGGTACAGAAGGGTCCAGAATGGGCCGATATGGGGTTCTCGACTTTTCCATGACTGAACCCACCCGGCCAACACACGGCCTACTCAAGCACACCAAGAGGCTTGTGCATCCCCCATACCTCCTCCTACGGGCGGTCGTTTGCTGATCGGCAAATCCGTGACGAAGACGAGTTATTAGAGTGATTCATATCTTGCGCTGAGCCGTACAACGTGATTCGTTTGCTCGAAGAGTTGCTTCTTCGTGCGTTTGCCTGTTGACATTCGGTTGTTGTGGCGTGTCTGGTGTCTGGTGCGTTGTGACAGTGGTATAGGTAAGTACTGCACATGCGGGTACGCGGCCTGGGAGGCTGGTCCCTGGTTTCCTGGGCTGGTCTGGCCTTTCATCGAACTCGTCGTCGGGGTTGGGTCACGCCGGCCCAGCAGCGTCTCCTGGCCTATGATTGCGGTTACTGCTGCAGGTATGTAAGCAGACGGACGGCCGGATTTGTTGGTGCTCCCACCCACTCTGACCGTTTCCGTTATCTTTCCCCCTTCTACCCTCTCACTCCGACGTCCTTCGTTGTTTTTATTTTTGCCCGCGATATGATCAACTTGGCAAGACACTGTGAAAGATGTTCCGACGGGCTTCTTCACTTTGCAATAAGGTAGCCTCCGGGCGTGCGCTTGGGGCAGAACGTTCCATCCAAGGATCGCAAACGGATGTCCACAGCTCGTCGATGCGAACTGCTTGATGCTTCAGTTATTCACATGCCGAGTCACCTGTCCCGTCGGGCTTTCCTACCGAGAATCGCCCAGAATTCTCCCAACAGCCTCGCGAGATCGTGCTTGTTCTGTTGTAAGAAACATTAGCAAGTGTACTTGGCAACACCCCAATCGTCAACTGGGCAAGCTACGGTGCCGCCGAAAGCCTCGAGTCGACAATGTTTGGTTTGGCTGAAATTTCCTTTTCTTTCCTATTTGTCACAGATATTTCTCATTTCATATTTCTTTTCTGAATTGTCATGATTCATCTTTATGTGACCAGTATATCGAAGTACTGGAAGGGAAGCTCCTGTTTCTTAGGACTTCCTCTACTCATACATTCGCAAGGACCGCCGACTTATCCAACCAACAAGAAACATAACAAGGGGGTATTTCATCATCTAATGGCAAGCCCCCAGTACGACAGTTAATTCGATATACCCCAACTCATCATTGATAAACAGAAACGTGGTGCTGGAGAGATCATCGCACCCCCAAGTGTGGACCGGACCACACCGATTTTGGGGTAAATATCGGATACATATATACAAGTGTTAAATGTTGAAGATGGTGTAATTTACGCGTACGGTCCTTGGGGCCCGGGGCCATAGAGACGCTGTCGTTTCTCTGGCGGAGCATCATTCGGCAGGTGGCCCATTTGCTGGCCGCTCATCGCTGGTATCATCCCACTCGCGTACTGCTGTGGCCTTTGCGTGCCCCCTGGTGTCATTGCCATTGGGCCTCCACTGCCAGCCGTCAAGTACCCCCCTTGGTCTTGTCCCATGTTGGGTGAAGCATGCGGGAGCTGCGCTGGCGAATGCCACGAAGTGCTTGTTGATGGCGATTGCACTGGCGTTGTCTCAAACTTTCCAATCGGACCCGACGAAGCTGCCGACATGGGCAGACTCAGGTTAGGATTGGGATAGGGACCAGGAGTTGGTGGTTGGCCAGCGCCGCCGTTCGAATACATCTGCTCCATTGCCTCGGTTGGAGGGACGCGAAGAAAGTTGGGAAGATGCTTCTTCAGTTTACCAATCATACCCTCCTTGGTGAATGGCTTAGCCAGTACATCACGCATACCTAGCCGTCTGGTGTTAGTATCTTATGCAATTTTCTTCTTCTTTAGCAAGCTCGACTTACCCCAGTGGAAGTACATCTCTAAGTCTTGTTGGTTGATGTTTGAGGTCATAGCAATAATAGGTACTCTCGGCGACACTTCCCGAATCATGGCAGTGGCAGACACACCGTCCAGATGAGGCATGACAATATCCATGAAGATGAGATCAAACCAGCTGGGATTGCTATTGATTTTGTTCACAGCCTCCAGTCCATCGCGCTGCGTTGACAATCAGTTACTGAATACCGTGGTGGCTACGTGGAATGGGGGAAACATACCGCAACCTCAACGCCGCAGTCATACTGAGCAAGGAATTTGGAACCAATTCGAGAACATATCTTGTCATCTTCGACCAGAAGCACACGAGGCTTCTTCTGTCCCCATGGGGAAGTGGATTGGGCGCCGGGCGCACCAACAGGCGGGCTGGCTGTTGGCATAGCAGCGGGACCTGGCTCGGGCACTGCACCTGGGCCCTGACCTGGGCCCATGGCGTTTTGGGAAAGTGGCCGGTTGTAGGGGAATATTCCCCATATGCTCGGCGGCAAAGGGGTCAATGCCTATTGTCTGCCCAACTGGATACACCATATGCCTCAAGTCGTTCATTGGGTCATGCATGTAGTTATTCTGCATACCAGCAGATCCGGGTGGGCCCATCATGGACGACGACGAGGCCGAATCTGGAGAGGCACCAATCTGCTGGAATTGAATCGACATTTGCCTCAAGTCCTTCTCTGGGATGTGATCACCCGAGACACTGTTCAGGATATCCCGAGCACGACGGAGTTCTGCCGGGGGCTCTTCGGTCCCGTCCGACATGATGTTGTTCCCATTGAACTGGTTGGAGTGATTGGAGGTGGCACGGGCATGCCGACGCTCGTGGTCTATTTTGCCGAGATGGTTCACGAGTTCGTTGTTGACCGAATTCTGGGCTTTGATCATCTTCTGAAGATGCATAATCTCATCGACGAAGACCTTGTTGGCATGCGCCATCTCAAAGTACGAGTCCTGAAGTGCCTGCACTTGTTGTTGGGTAGCGGCTAATGTTTCGCTGAGAGCCGCGATTTGTGTATTCGAGGAGAATTGGTCCTCTGCCGCTTGGTTCTTCCTGGGTGCTGGCGCTTTCCTCCGGATATTATCGAGGTTGTTTTTAGCATCTGCGCGGAACGCTGGGTGTTTGAACTCCCAGGCCTGCATTTCAAGGTGCAATCAGCAATGTTCGTCTCGCCCAATCCCGCTTGACCACATGGTTGACATACCTCTTTGCCATATGGTGATTGACCATTCTCTTCGCTTTGCCGGACCTTGTGGAAGTCGTATTTGTTCAACTGCCGGACAAAGCTGGCAAAGTTGCTGTGCTTGAAGTGTTTCGGCAGAATGGTCTTGGTGAACTTCTCGTTCTGTAGTATAACGTTAGTACAAAACGTTAAGAGGGAGGTTTGCGACCAGAACCGGACGCCGAGAGACGAACCTCCAAGACCACAAAGCTGTCTCCTCCATCGCCCCATCTTACAACCTCGCTATAGTTCGGGTCTTCGAGCATCCTGCAAAGGCAAGTCTATTAGTCGGTCCATTCAAATAACAGCGCAACGTAGAGTACAACGCAACGGTCAAAATCGATTAAACAAGAGGGCCTATTTACTTGTATAACTTGCGAACCTAAATTACCAGCAGAACTCAGGGATTAGCGAACTGTATCGATAGGCACAATGCAGCAGGGAGCGCAAAGCATAGAGGGATTATGTGGGCTAAACTCACGAAGTCGCTGGAGTTGTTGCTGCTGCCCTGGGCGACAGCCATGTCGCCTTCGGGCATCCTGATAGCTTATACCCTGTGGTTTCTTGTGGCAATTCGAATTGGCCAGGCGAAGACCTGCCAAAGGAAACAGCTGCCAATCTCGTACTCCTTCCTCGACAGCGATTTGGTGAGGGTGACAGCCGATGGTGTCACTGTAAGGCGCGATCCGTCCAAAAAGGCTGTGTGACACAGGCACAGGTTGTGCCGACTCGTGGATGCTCCAACTCGGCTGGCGACAAAATCTATGCTAAGCAGGATTTGAGGTGGCCTCCGTACAATGAAAATCCGTGAGACAAAGCGCGACCGTGTCGATCGACACAAAGAATCGATTATCGGGTGCCGCCGAAGAATCGTGGTTGAATTTGTGGTTCGGAATTGAGGGTCGAAGTCGAGGGCGAGGTCGAGGGCGTGGGCGTGGGCATGGGCGACGAGAGGACCAGACGGGTTTTGCCAAAAGTGACGTTTGGCGCCTTGAGCGCGGTTGTCGGGTATATCCAATGGGGGCCTATGCTCCCGGTTGGCAGCTAGAGTCTCGGTTTCTGATATGTATGGCCGGAATGAGTTCTAGACTCCGCAACAACAGTTGTCAAGCGTGAGAGCACCCTGTCGCACTTTTGGATCGAGAAAATTGGGACGAAATAGAGTTGAGGGAGCCGAGGGACGAAACGGGCGAGAAAGCCAAAGCGGAATGCACGAAGACAGACACAGGACGCAAAGACGCAGAGCAGACACTGACACTGACATCCACAATCTTGGTGCTTGGGGGGTTTGGCAAGGGCGTGTAGGCGAGAGAGGAAAAAAAGCTATCTCACTTGGCTCTCCGTACTTGTACTGTACTGCACTTACTACTACTCTCTCTCTCTCCACGCTCCTTCTGTAGCCGAATCCCAAGTGGAGGGTCACTGACGGCATGTAACACTTTTTTTTGACTGGTGGGAGACCCTGGTTCGCTCACAGATCATCCAAGGCCCGACAGCCATGCCTGTCCCTGTACTTGCAGACTCCCCCGTTACCAAGACCCAAGGTTGGTAAGTAAGACGTAGGTTAGGTCAAGTAGGGTATGGGTAGCAGTAGGCTGGCAGGGTAGCTCGGTAGGTACATGGCAGCCATTGTATTGTACTGTATGAAAAGGCACGATGCACTTACTGCTGATGCGGATCGGCTGGCAAGAAACTAGCCTATCTGGGGTGGTTACGCTGCAATCAGCATCGAAATCAAGGGGGAGGGCTCCTCCTGTCACTCTGTTGCGCCGTAAGAATCGAACATTCAGGCGGGTGGGTGTGGGTGAGTGAGATTGAAAGCAAGGCAAGGTAGCAGCGCCAGCAGAGCGTCCCAGATGCGGGGAGAAGTTCCGACCCTTCTGTCCCGAAAGTAACCTACCCGCTCTGGCATGTACAGGGCATCAATGTTGATTTTAGATTGATAGTGGCCCGGTCATGTTCCCGCCGACGATTGTATATAAATCTGTCTTGTGATGTTAGATGAGGGTATCATTAGGTATCCCAAGTCCGGTCGTTACGACACCTGCCACTGCCTTGGTCGGTACTCGTGATTACCGGCGTATGGGTCTTGTCTTGGGAGCCGTGCTCCCATGGTGTACCGCTCGCTACCCTCTACTTCCGTAGTCTGGAAAAACAGGAAGGTTAGCTACATATGGCGTCCATCCACATCGACGGCGCAGCGCGGGAAGCGGGCAACTTTGAACGCGAACAGTAGTCAGGCACATTGGGACGATCGGGGAGTGTGTGGCTCCTGACTTTCTCGCACCTCGAACGTCTCAGACTCGAGAGTCGAGATATGTAATTGTATCTTCGCAAGGAATCCTCCCCAGCTCCTCTTTCGTGCCGTGACAGTCACGAAATCTTTTAATAGAATCCGATTTCTCCGCCAGGATGGGTGGGCGACCAATCCACCCGCTCCAGCAGCTATTTAGCCAGCAAGTCTGCAGCCGTGAGGCCGACGACTCCAATCCGACAGCATAGCGGTCAAGGATACACACATTGACACCCGGGATTTCTGCTTCTAATCCAGTGATCTTCATTTGCTAGCTAATGTACGGAGTAAACGGCGACGAAAATACCTGCGCCAATACGCCGTTTCAACTCATCTCAATGATTAATGACACTTGAGGAGCCCGGGCGGAATATGACTAGGGGGATAAAGGGGACATCTGAAGTTCGGAGGAGTTACCCGGTGATCGACAGTTGAAGGAGGCCCCGATCTGACAGCCTATATTGCTGAACGTGGGACATCCTTCCCACATCCCACCCCCCAAGCATGATGCAACAGGCAACCCCCTCCCCCTCTCTCTGTGTCTCTTATCTACACGGGCCGCACGCAGCTTCTGCACACAGCGCAGTCATCTGTTGTAATGGCGTTGCGCTCAAGGACAGCTCATGGGGGTGAAGCGCAATCGTTAATCGTTCCGGGAAAAGGTTCCTTCTCGGTGGAAGAGCTAGCAGGCCTCGATCGAGCCTTGGCGTCTGAGTCAAGCCACTTAGATCGTCTCTAAAAGCAATGATCGACGCCTCTTTACCACGATAAGCCAAGACGGAAAGGACGGTGTGTCGACCAGTCCTCCCGCCAACACTTTCTCTCTCTCTCTCCTTCGTCCATGGGTCTTTGGCTGCCCTCGCTCAGTCTTTGCTTGCCTGCTTCGCTTGGCCGGTAGGTTACTATTTCCCCATACGCTGGTTCTGTTAGCCCAGGTACACATGATTGATTTGAAGCTATCGCACTGCAAGGGAGATGAAGCGCTTCAAGCAATCCACCTCAGCAAGCATCACTTCATCGTGAATTTCTTTTTCATACTTCTTTGTGGCCCATTACCCTTGAGAAGCTGAATCATGGCCTGCAAGACTCCGCCAGGGGACAGCCTTGCCCGCCCCAGTCTTTCATTTTTGGATTAAGCTCACAATCTGGAACCAGCTGAAAACACAGGAGCAGCGAGGGCGCCTGCTGATGGTTGATGAGCTGAAGACAGGAGTGACCCAACCAGACTGAGACTCGTCGGCTGGGGTTGCTCGTTGTCCGCCCTCTCTTCAGACTCTACAGAGCGGCATGGTCAAAAAGAATTTCCCATGACCGGATTTCATTGGTGTTCATTCCTTCAACGCGGTAGGATTAGGATTCGCCAACAGTAGGCTATCGTTTTCCGCCAGTCTCCCTACAAGCCACTCCATTGTTAGCTGCTTAACTAGCGGACCAGCCACTAGCATTCTCAACAACGCCAGGTCTATTGAAGCAAGCCCAAAATAAGAAATGCCTCAAGATCTAGATAAAGTGCAAATCTACAACCAGCATGCGAGCATGCATTCGCGACTGTCTGGCTGTCTGATTGCGCCTGATTCGTTCGCGCGCCGTGAGACAAAGCACTACACTGCCTAGACTACGCCGAGCTGTTGAACCGTCACTCACAAGAAGATTTCCCGACGGCTGGCCACGCGCCAAACGATGTGCCGCTCGTTGGCTAGCAAGATTAACCTCCAATATATCGCCATGACGACATCATCGCGCTTTTGTGCTCTGCGACCACCGGCGCACGTCGCAAATGACTACCGGGTCACCTTTTTCACTGACCGTTTTCGGTACCGCTATCCCTCTACCTGGTAAACCTGTCGGCGACGCCTTCACGGTATAGTCTCTCATTAGTGTGCGCCAGAGTAACCTGTCAGTAGTGAAGCGATCCAAGTAAGACAGGTCACATATAGATAACCAGGCGTTACACGCTTGAGGAAACGGGAGGTTACTCAGCCCGTAGCTGGATTGCATTTTACTGGGTAGAGACGTTGCAAACTTTCCTCCTAGACCAGACTCTCACCGAGCTCGACGTACGCCTTAAGGGTCATGTCGGCTTTCCCACCATGCCACTCCGGACTATTCACCCCTTATATGGATTCACCCTTACTTTTTTGCCCAAGCTCCCACTCCCTAGTCTAAGCGCTAACAACCGCCAGGATTGGGGCAACGTCCTTCTCGCTCACCTTACTTGGATCTACCAAGTCACCGCCCTGCTTCAGCCGGATCTCCTCCATCATGGCCAGGTGGCGGGCCAGCTCTCCCTTGGGCGACGGGACGGCCGCATCGTCGACGCCGGGGGGCACCGGCCCGAAGGGCCCGGGGACCTTGCCGGCGGCATAGTCCTGGGCGGCGCGGTGCGCGGCCTCGCTGACGCTCGAGTGCTGCCAGAGGAACTAATAGACGCCGCGCACGGCGCTCTCGAGCGAGCCCACCACCCACGCGTGGTGCGACGACGCCGCCTCGCCGATGATGACGTGCTTCCCGTGCGACTGGACGATGGACGGGTACATGTTCTGGAACTATTCGACTCTCGGCGTCAGCATTGCCCTTTCAAGAGAATGAATCGCATGTAGCAGGACGGAAAGGAGATGACACGACAATTGACCGTATAGTCCAGCCTCCCGAAACACACTGGGCTAGGAAAGAGCAAAATCGTACCTGACCCGGCCCGAAGTAGGCGAAGGTCCCCGCCGACGTCGGATCCGCGTACCAATTGTACGCGTAGTGGTCCAGGTACTCCTCTGTGATGATCCTCTTCAGCTCCTCGTGCTCCTCCTCGGTCGACGAGTGCAGCCGCGCCAAGTCGTGCAGCACCACCATTATCAGCTCGATCTCATTGTCCGGCGACTCACGGCTAATCATAGCCCCGATCCGCTCGGCCTCTTGCGACCAAGTGTAGGACACGAGCAGCACGCCAGGCTTGTCTGGAGGGTCGTGCATGTTGTAGGACGGGTATACGCAACAGCGGATGGGCAGGTCGGTCCTGGCCTGGCCCCCGTCGCTGATGCCAAGTTTGTGGATCCACCAGAGGCTCTTGAACCGGACGCCGATCTTGCAGGACGCGCCGTAGCCCAGCGAGCGGATCGCCTGCTTGGTGCCCCAGCTCAGTTTCAGGCCTTCGAGGCCCATCTTCTGCATGGCCCCTAATGTTGCCGAGTTGAAGACGGCGTCGAAACGCCGCGGCTTGACCTCGCCCATGACGGTGACGTCGATCTGCTCGTAGCCCTCGTCGACGTATGACATGACGATCACCCTTTTGTTGTACCCAATGGCTTGCTTCTGCTGCAGACGCTCCCTCATGCGATACGCAATCTGCTGCCCACCTCCTCGACGCACCACCATTTGGCCGTGGCATTGAATTCGAGGGCTTCGAGGACTGTCTCGCTGAAGGCTTGGTCATACCAACGGTTTCCGCTGTAGTCGTTGTAAGTGAGGACATGGAAACGTGGGGTTCTGACACTGTTACCTACGAGTCCATCGTCTCCAAGAACTCAATCGTATTGTAGTCGTAACTCGCGCTATCGCTTGTCATTAGTTGCATGGCAATTAGCATGATCGTGGAACTGACACCTGATTGAGATACTGACGGACGCTGTAATGGTCGACAGTCCTCATCAATGTTTTCCAGAAGCTTAGTGGTCCCGCATACTTGTACACGTTGGCGTAGTATTCCATCTGAGTACCAAGCAGTTTGGCAGGGTTGGACTTTATGATTCTGGGCCAAAGATGAGCAGCAATTCGAATAAACCTCGGCACCAGAACTCACTCGATGGGGAGGCCCGTGATATTGAAGTCTTCTGCTGTTGGTTCCCTGACTCCATCGCGTACGACCTGGACGCTGTTGTATAGCATTGGTTGGTTCTTGCCCCCAAGATGGTACGGCACCAGCTGGCCTGGCTTGGGCGGGTTCTTCTCTCTGTTCTCCTCGATGTCCTGGTCATTGAAATCCATGCCGAGCTCATTGAACAGAGCAAATGTCTTTCGGCAGAGTCAGCGCAAGTCGTGCTGCCATTGGGCTCATTCTGACCTGTCCATCATTGCCATATTCGGGAATCGCATAGCCCCAACATCGTAGTAGTCGTGAGGCCCTACCTTTGGCATTTGTTTGCCTTCCGTGTCTGTCTTGTCCTTGAAGTAGTGGGTGTAGAGTCTGCCGCCGAGCCTCTCTTCGCCGTTGGCTTCGAGGATCTCGTACTCAACATCAAGGCCATACTTCTGCTTCAGGTAGTCAAACGTCAAGGCCGTAAAAAGCCCCGAGACACCTGCGCCGATGATCCCCACTCGGAACTTCTTGTCCAGAGTACAGTTGAGACCCTCTGGATAGCGAGTGTCCCTAGCCGGGAGAAGTTCTCCTTCCTTTGGGTCTGGCTATGATGGGGATAAGTTAGTCGTGATTTGGCCTCGCTGGGCAATGTTGACTCACCAAGACACTGGCGTTTCTCTGAAAGTCCCACACCTCTTTCCGAATCGCAAAGGATACCCATTGCGAGTGGAGCGAAAGCTCCTGAATGGGGGCAGGTACTGGGACTGGGGACTGGTCGGCTATGACCACGGACGGATCTACAGTGAGCACACGAAGGCAAAGAATATTGAGTATAATAACCCAGGTGTACCCGGGCAGAGTTTTCATCTTGACAGGGAGATGCAGGAACTATCAACTGAAGGGAGAAGCATATATTGACCCCGTGTGTAAAGTTGAGTGAGGAACAAAGCTAATACGGTTCATTACCCTCGGAGCGAAGTCAAATAGGACATTCTAGGCTCTATGCACGCCCGACGAGAGGGGGAACTATACCCGGCCAAGCAAAGCGATGGTATTGCAAACATCAGTCAGTCTGTGTATCGGTTCAATTTCGTCACCATGCGCTCTCTACAGTGACCAAAACGCCAATTGCTTCTTAAGTGCGCCCGTTGCATTCAACTCCCAGCTTCATTGGCCACCTGCCAGGTGAAGGACTTCCTACTTGCCTCCTATGATGAATCAATCTAGACATAGTAGAGGCTTCTGATAGACCTGGATATCTGCTTAAACATTCCTGCATCTGTCTGTAAGAGCGAAAGCTGCCGACACACAGCCTCCTTGACGACGGGCCACAAGGGCAGGTGTGACATCACCAAATCGCAGATCCCAGAATCGGCGTACTGGAATACCCAAAACTTCCGAATACACATACACAATCACAGTTTGTCACACCTGCCCTTCCGAGCCGCCTTATGCCTTTGGCTCGTACCGTTCCACATAACCGATTCTCCCTCATATCCTTTTCCGGTGAAAGTGATTTTCTGGTCGCGTATGTCGGAAGACTTCACCGGCCAGTCATGACACAGCGGCGAGTGGAAAGGTGATGGCAATGGCTAAACTGAATACAATGCGTAGAAGATGTGGCATAGTTGAACCCGAGACAGCCCGGGAAGTTGCGGGCGGTCCAAGCCTGAACTGTTTGTCACGACGTGTCCAACACTGCCGATGTGATTGATGTTCTGTTTTGCGTCAACTTCGGTTCAAGGAAGCCAGCTCAGCAGAAACACGAGATTCCCCGAGCAGCTTCCCCCGAATCGACGATGTGATGAACGCCCTGATGTTGGGTATGGCCATGCCTACCAGCAACTACATCCATCCCTCTTCAAAGCCTGATTTTTCGATTGCGGCGCCGTGAAATTCTTTTGCTGCATTACCAGGTTAGAATCATGTCATCGCCAATACCCATGCAAGTAATAGCCCGGAATTGAAGCGAAGGGATCTAGATGTAGCCTGTCACTAGTGGGACTATCGTACACATGCATATAACATATTCGCAATAGCAGACAAGCCTCGGCTTCTGATATCTCAATTGGGACTTTCATGTCAGCCGAATTAGTCACGCACACTCTGCCTGTCCTGCAGGTTGCTGAGTTTGGCTGACGATGTGATGGGGCCGGATGGGCAGCCCTACTCGCAGAAAGCGACCGGATTGGAGGGATGCGCTTCAGCTGGCCTCAAGTGGAGCGATGGATATGCGCTTGACCATCCCGTCCTTACTAAAGACTAGGAAATGTTTCATTTTCCTGTTCTATTATCGGTTGCTTGGCACTGCCAGATCGTCCTAATTTGGGACCCAGGGAGTCCCGCTTAGTTAGCTCGCCCCATATCCCCTGCTTATGGCCATGTACTGCGATATGCCTTGATGGAACATGGGGTCTGAATCTGCCCTTCTGCGACGGCATAGTAGACAGAAGTGCGCTTTTTCACTTGGGGAAGAAAGGGTGCTGAAAACTAGCATCCGTCTGATGGTAGGCCTAACAGGAAGGCATGTTACATGCCGATCTCCTGATTCCGCCCAGCGTCCCCGTCGATGCGTACACGGTATATAAACTGGCGGATTCCTAGCCATAATGAAGACATTCCTGATATCCCAAGCCGCAAGAGATCCTTTATAATAAGCCCAGCACCGCGCAATTTCCCGTAATCATGTTGTCCCAGACCACTCTCCAGCTTCTGGCGACTAGCCTCGCTCTCGCCCCCTTTGCCGCGGCTCGGGACGTCCCAGCCAATGTTCGAAACTTCTACAACACCGTGAAAGGCCGTGGCCAATGCCCTAACAAGCTGGCAACAGGCTTCTATGCCAAGGATAACGGACCAAACAGTATGTAGCTTTATCTGTGTGATCAGCGGGCGGCCACTCCAGTCCCCTCCCCCAAATAGCCAATAATGAGGGATTGCTGATGAGAGACGACTTTATACGAAATAGCCTTCTCGTACTGCCAAGACAGCTCGAGCAATGTGCTCTACATCCAGGGCACTGGTGGCGCCCTAGCCGACATGGACATCGACTGCGACGGCCGCCAGGGCGGGCCCGCGGACGACGGGCGCTGCGGCAAATCCAGCGACACGCAGTCCACCACCTCGTTCGCCGACACCGCCCGGGGCTACAACAAGGGCATCTCCGACCTCGACGCCAAGATCCACCCGTACGTCGTCTTCGGCAACTCGGGCTCCAAGGCTGGCTACAAGACCTTCGACCCGCTGGCCCACGGCGTCAAGCCCCTGAGCATCATGGCCGTCGTGTGCGGCGACAAGCTGGTATGTGTGATACCTCTTCCTCCCTCCCTCCCCTCCTTCTGCACCGAATCGTCAATCACTGTAGAAAAAGAAAGCGTGGTTGTTGACAAGAAACTGTTTAAAAAAAAGATCTACGGCATCTGGGGCGACGAGAACGGCGACGACGGGTCCAAGTCCATGGTGGGCGAGGCGTCCATCTCGCTGGCAACGGCGTGCTACGGCAAGTCGATCAACGGCAACAGCGGCCACGACGAGACCGACGTGCTGTACATCGCCTTCCCCGGGTCCGAGGCGGTGCCGGGCGCCAGCGGCGCGGCCTGGGCCGCATCCAGCTACGACGCGTTCGAGAAGAGCATCCAGGCCAAGGGCGACCAGCTCATCCAGCGCCTCGGCGGCGGCGGCGGCAGCCCCACCACGACGGCTGGCCAGCCCAAGCCGACATGCTCGTGGAGCGGTCATTGCCTCGGTGAGTTAACCACCAACCACTACTTTCTCGCTTGAGATCACTTGAACTGACCGGACAACAGGCGACAAATGTAGCAACGAGAACGATTGCGACCAGGACTGGGTCTGCAAGAACGGCAAGTGTTCGGCGTGAAGCCGTCGCTCACAAGCGAATGGCGTGGCATAGGCAGCGTGTAGGCAAGTAACGGGATCACTCCATCCCCCTTCAGCGTATCTTTGCTCCTCGGAGAGCCTTTCCCCGTAACCTCAATTTCCTTCGAATGTATATATTTCCTACCTAGTCCTTTTAGCTAGACTCGAAAAGAACCAATTAGGGCCAACGTGCATACCTTGCAAGAATCTGCTTCCTAGAGGCTTAGGTGCGAGTTTACGTTGCCTATACGGTGCCTGCTGTCTTTCAATGTCATGATTACGTCTATGTTGTGCCCTTAATCACTGGCAAAGCTGAGATGTCAAGTGACATACCGCTCTTTGATTAAGCACTCAAGCAATTATAGTATCAACTTGCTATACATGCACAGGGCTGCCTATACCATACATAGATTCCACCCTTTCCCCAACGCCTTAACCCCTTAGACTACATAACCCCACAGGTCCAGCAGCCGCCCTAAACCATAGGATAGCAAACCATAATTAGAATATTCCCGATTCATCTCACAACGCCTTTATAGATTGGAAGAAGGGGTTGGCCAGTAACGCCTGGTCCGCCTTGACCAGATCTCTCAGCTTTTGCACCATGTCTTCACGCGACATGCTCCCCCCTTCGACATCCTTCTTCCACTTCACCAAGACATCCTTTAGTCTGGCGCTACCTTCCTGTACTTCCTCCTTGGTATGCCCTAGACTATTCTGTTCATGCTTGCCAGTGAAGTCCTCCAGCTCGTCTGCCTTGCGCTTCGCCATACGGATGACCTTGTCGGGGAAGCGGACAAGCTCGGCAACATGGATACCAAAGGACTGATCGCAGATGCCGGGCTCAACTTTGTATAAGAGCGTGACTTCTCGCTTGTCGGCAACAGTGCTCGCGTTGGTGCCTGAGATGTGTACAGTAACGTGGAGGTTGCGAACTTGAGGGTACTGCTCGGACAGAGCAGTCAGTTCGTGGAAGTGGGTTGCAAACATAGCGAAACAACCAATTTCCTTGACAATGTGCTCCGATATGGCCCAAGCAAGACCGAAGCCATCGTAAGTAGAAGTACCACGACCGAGCTCGTCAATGATGATCAAAGACTCTGAAGTAGCGGACTTGAGGATGTTAGCAGTCTCCAACATTTCTGCCATGAAGGTCGAGACACCCTTGAGCTGCGAGTCGCTGGCACCCACACGGGCTAGGATGGAGTCAAAGATGGTCAACTCTGCCTCAGAACAGGGGACGAAGCAGCCGACCTGAGCCATGAGGGCAACGACACCGATCTGGCGGATGTACGTCGATTTGCCACCCATGTTGGGACCTGTGATGACAAGAAAGGACGACTGGTCACGAGTTAGCTCGACGTCGTTGGTAATAAACTGGACGTCGTCTTGCATTTCCATGCAGGGGTGGCGAGCCTCCTTCAGGATGGTTTGCCCTTTTCCTCGAGGGTGGATCTTGGGACGAACATAAGACGTTGGGGCGTGGACGGAGCAGTGCGCAAAAGACACGATCACATCGAGATGTGCGAGGACGCCGGCAAGCTGCTCAAGAACAGGGCAGTATGAAGCTGCGACGGTGATGACTTCATTGACCAGACTGCTCTGAGTTCTGTTATAATTCTGAGAAAGCTGATCGAATTCTCGACGAAGGTTTTGAAGTTTAGTGGTCGTAAAGTAGACGCCGTTCTTCTGTGTGGAGCATTCTTTGTATTTCGAGTTGTTGCGGATGCATCCTGCCTCTGTCCTGGTAAGTCTCATGCACCATCCATGTACTTTGTGGTTCTCGAGGAAGATCTTCTTGTTCTCCTCTTGGTTGAGATCATCGGATGCACTACGGTACTCGCGGTCCATGTCAGACCTGACCTTGTCCAACCGCTTGCGGATGATGCGCAAGCTGTCATCGAACTCGGATTTGATAATGAATTCGTGGTTATCGAGTGCGTCGAGATCGACGGTTGTTTCCACCATTTCAGCAAGCTTTCCGAGACTATCAGAAACCTGGCGGAGTTTATTGGTGTAAGCTTCGTCGAGGGGGTCTTTGTACTGTTCGTCCATCACAGCTTCCAGCGTTCCTAGGAAGCCAGGCAGACGGATGACTACTTGGTAGGCTCGGACAACATCTTCCAGGTTCGCCTTGTTGCGCTGGAAGCGTTTTGCCAAGCGATACAAATCGGGAATGGATTTAAGGTGTTCTTCCTGCATTGTCTGGCGCAGTTCTGTGTCATTGGCGAATGCTTCGACGAGCTGCAGTCGCTTCTCTATCTCGTCTCTGTTCATAAGTGGTTGCTTGAGCCATTGGGCCAATAACCGGCTACCTACTGGTGTCCGACAATGGTTCAGTAAGCCAAAGACACTCATGGTTTTGGCGCCATCTCGGGCACCAGGCATGAGGTTGAGGGCTTTGAGTGCTGCAGCATCAAGCTTCATGAAATGTGAAAGATCGTGCTGGTACAGCTGATATTGACCGAAGTTGGAGGGATCCTGCAATACACTGAGATATTTGATCAGCGCTGCAGCAGATCCCATAGCGAGCTTCAACTCTGTCTGCGGAAGCAGCGTAGTAGAACGCTCATCCTTCAGCAACCTGGAAAGATCTTGCTCGATATCCTTCGTCCCAAAGTCGCCAGCTGGTCGCTCGGCGATGGCAACACCACAGCTATCGATGATTTGGCGTAGTTTGGCTAGTTCTGGATCTTTGTCCTTTTCAGCTTTGTCGATCTGGATGAGGCACTCCTTGACGCCAAGCTGGATAAGGAGAGCCTCGAAGTTGGAGTACAAATCGTTGTCTAGGAATTCGCTCACGCCAAGTTCTCGTACGCTGGCATCGGCGAAACAGACTCCTACATTCCGTGCTTCTGAAGCCTTGGCCGTGATCTTGACTGCCAGTATCATGGGTGCTGATTCAAAGCCACCGAGTTCGTCCTCGACATCTTGTAGGTTGCCTGGAGATGCTTGCTTTACGACCTTCCAGTTCATCCGACCATTGGGGCTCGCATATATCTCGATCCGTTTGCCTAGTTTGAACAGGGCTTCTCGTAGGAATTGTCGGAAGACCGTAATGGTCATGGTAACTGAAGGAAGGCCGCTTGCATCGTTTCGGCCAAGCTGTCTGACGACAGAGGTGGTCTTGTAGACGGTTCGGGCCAGGAAGTTGGCATCTTCGCCATGGGCTGTGTACCAGTCTCCTCGATCGAAGATTCGGACTGTTTCATTGCCCACTGCAGGCAAAGACTTGAAGTATCGGATAAAACCGACCTCGTCGTCAAGTTTCAACTCGGGGCGGCTGGACATGTTGACTGACGTGTATCGAGATCAATAACTACCATATGGCTGGGCGATTCCCGTCAGACCATTTGTAAGGTACAAGAAAAGCCGCGTGCTGAAGTTGTGGAATAGTCGTCAATGCCCTACTTTGGAGTGGAGTGGTCGTTTTAGTGAAGGTGAAGCAGTGGCCTATATTTCTGGGAACTTGTCGCGTAAAGAAAGCGGCATGAGATGAAGGCGCGTAAAGTGGGAGTCGCGTCACAAGTTAATTAACGAATTACGCACGGACGCGACGCGCTGGGCTGCGGTACAAGCAAGCTTATTCCCCGCTAGGCATGCACTGTGCTGACCGCCCAATTTTCAAGCTACATACAACCTACTGAGGCTGATCAACCCCACCAAAACTTCTCTTGTCTAGAAACTTGCAGAGCAGATTCTCACACAAAAGCCCATTTCGTTCGCTAGCGCAAAGATGGATGCCTCCATGACAGACGGTGGGCTCGAGACAGTCGCCGCAGAGAAGTCGGCGGCCCTTTCTCGACAAGAGAACGACAAGAATCCCGAAATCCAGACATTGGCCACCAATGGCGCAACAGGCGCTGCTCTGACAGAACCTCCACGCGGGGTGAAGAGACCAGCTGAAGGCGACCCTGTTGATTACGATGATGGCGACGACGCTGAAGCCGCGGATCAAGGGGACGAAGTCCAGATTATAACCGATTCCACGCAGCCCACCACAAAAAACCAGCTGAAGAAACTCAGGCGCATGCAGAAATGGGAGGAGGGCAGAGCCGACCGCGCGGAAAAGCGCAAAGAAAAGCGCAAAACCAGGCAAGAGCGCAAGAAGCTGGAGCGCGATGCTAAAATCGAGCAGGCCAAAAAGGAGGGAAGGGATCCCTTACTGATGAGAAGAGAGCGAGAGCGAAACCCACAAAAGCAAGCCAAAGTGCCCGTTTCGATCATCGTCGACTGCCAATACGAGTCCTACATGATGGAGAAAGAGATGATATCTCTGGCCAATCAAATCACTAGGTGTTACTCAGACAACAGGACAGCTGCTTTCCCGGTGCACCTGGCTGTTAGCTCCTATGGCGGTGCTCTGAAAGAACGACACGAGACCGTTCTGCACAATCAGCAGCTGAAGTGGAGGGACATACGATTTGTCGAGGATGATTTTGTCGGAGTCGCTCACCAAGCGAACGAGACCATGGCCAGCCCGGAAGGCGGCAGACTAGTGGATCAGCTCAAGGGAAGTCAAGGCAAGGACTTTCTTTCTTTGGAAGAACCGGACACTGCCTCCCAAGCAAAGAGGAGGAGCGGCGCAGAGCCTGAGCCTGAGCCGGAACCGGAAGATGTCGACAAGTCAATCGTTTATCTGACGGCCGACTCCCCTTATACCTTGGATCGTATCGAGCCTAACACCTCTTATGTGGTAGGTGGCATCATCGATAGGAACAGGCACAAAGGACTGTGCTACAAGGTTGCCCGTGAACGCAAAGTAAGGACCGCGAAACTGCCCATTGGTGAGTTCATGGTGCTGCTAGATAGGCACGTCTTGGCCACGAACCATGTAGTTGAGATCATGCTGCGTTGGCTCGAAACTGGAGACTGGGGAGAGGCTTTCATGAAAGTGATACCTCCTCGCAAAGGGGGTCATTTGAAGGCTGCAGATGGAGCAACCCCTTCGGAGGACGGAGCCAAGGGTGACGAGGAGGCAAATCATGAAGATGAAAAAGCGGATGATAGCGTCATCGCTTGGAATGCACTACACCAATGAATTCAAAGTCACCATCGCGTGGCTCATTAATACGTTGCTATGGTCCTGCCAAGTATTACTGTGCATGTCAACTGCCGTTCGAAACGACCAAGTGCCTATGCGCCATGTGGTTCATGGCCCACGTCGCAATGATCATGACTTCGCTTGCTGTTTCTCCCACTCTTTCTGCTCGGCCAAGAACTCGGCCTTGCGCCTCTGATAGCCCTCATGGGCGCGGCACCGCTCCCAGGCCTCCCAGAAGACCAGGCTGGCGGCCGCCTTCTCGCGCTGGTCGGGGCTCATCTGGGACTCGTCGGTGGTCCGGGGCAGCTCCTCGCGGCGGGTACTGCCGCCCCCTTGCCCTTGCGGTACTTGCGCCCGCCGGCGTGGTTGGCGTAGCGCTTGGCGCGCGTCATGCCCATCTGGAGGAACTTGCGCGCCATGTCCATGCCCACGAAGTCGGCCTCGTCGTCGCGGCCGAATCGCTCAAACCGCGCCCACAGGTCCGCCGCGCCCCGGCGCGCCACCGCGGCCGTCCGGAACCGCCACAGCGGCAGCGGCGACGACTTGTACGGCTCGAAGGTCAGGACGCCTTGCTCCCCGCGCCCGATCCGGTAGCTCATGCGGTGCGCATGGGGCGTGGTCTTGATGAGGGGAGTGGTGGTGACCATGGTGGAGTCGAAGTCTTCGGCGAGGGCATCGTTTTGCTTGGATCAAGAGGTCAGTTCGTCTTGGCGCATGTTCAGTTTAGCTATCCTGGAAGTGGCTGCGTCTTTTTGCAACTATTGCCGCGATGTTGGTGACAGCCGTGTTAGTATGGTTTCGAAGCCCTCATTGTTAGAAACATAGCCAAAGACCTCTATGATGTCATTGATGGCTTAGTTTCAAGCCTCCGGTCAACCGACTTCAGTGCTTCGCATCCCTTCTGCTTCATATACTCTGAACGTACAAGAAAAAGAAAACATGAAGCAGTTTCCATGCGATGTTTGGCGATGACCACCGTCGAAGTTACATCCAAACATTGAGATCATCATCGCCGCACACTTTGGCATAAGTCGGCCGAAGATGCTATATCTAGAAGATTAACGAGCTATCCCTATTTTGACCTCGCAACCCTCAAATAGGGGTAGCTCGTGTATTTCGTCTCAAAGTCCGATAATCTTCCAAACTTGCAACCGCTGCACGTTGGTCCTTCCTTACTCCCTACTGCCGTGGTGCTGCATAAAATGCTATCACGGAGTGGCATTGGTCGCTAAGTTGTCCCTTGTGCGAAATATAACCGCATCTGATGGTTGGCACATTGCGTGATGCGCCGCCGCCAAACAGGTATTTCGTCATGCGACACCCGTGGAAACACCTCGGGAAAATACGAAGAAAAGAGGCTACTCAAACAGATGTGGTGTTTCGACTCTGATCAATAAATGAGCAACACACCCTCGTCATGATCTCGATTCCACTATGATGATTATTCGGACCCGAAAATTGGTATCTGATATCTGATACCAATCTGACACCATGCACCCTTCAAATGCGAAGACGTCCTTCTATGTGTAGTAGACCACTTTGTTTGGCCGTAGGGCAGAGAACCAAACCATCGCGAACAAGGGAGCCCCCACTAACCCTGCAATATTCAGGCTCCACCCGTAGATCCTACCCGTTAGCCAACTCTTGGCAGGCACAAGACATGGATCCAAGGGCTTCTGACGACAGCGCGGATTGGAAATGAACCAGTTGCATTTCGAGACTTCCACCGAGATGGGGAAAGAAATCGAATGGGGATATTTTATTATCGAACGTGGGATTAGATGTTTCGAATGCGATTTGTCCCAGGGCCTCCAGAGTCCAAACCCCTTTTCCCTCGCATTGGAGTGGTGGGAGCCCCAAAAGTCTTCATCCGACATGACGTAGCCAGTCCACAAGAGATTTTAATCACGTTACGAATCTTCAGGATCATGACCCATCGGTCCGAACCCACGTCCCACTCCGGAAGCCCACTACATACTTACGCACATCCAATTTGCTTGACTTGCTTGACTGCTCAGCGCAGGTTCTGGCCAGGCAAAAAGACCTGGCAAGTGCTGGTTAGTCGTCGCCAAGCACAGCCCCAAAAGCTTGTTCGTCTATCCCGGAGTATCCGCAGACACGCCAGCGAGCCAGTCGAGCACGCCCTGCGAAAAGCACGAACCATGACCGTTATAACTCGAGGCATTACTTCGGATATCAACCTACCTGCACCCTGCTAGTTGTGACGCTTTAATGAAGATGTGCCAAAGACCAGAAGGCCCTTTTGTGCTCGAGGTAATGCGTGACGCAGTGGCCGAAGAGGTCTGGTAGGAGCCCTGGGCTTGCGTAACCCTTTCGCCTGGGATTTCGCTCCCTCGGAACTGCTGGTACTTTGAAAGAGCTAGCTGCATGAACCTTACGTGTTGTCAGATGGCCACTGACACCCAAGATCAGCCAGGCAGTTATTCCCACTAGCTTATGAAGTACATACGGTATTTGTCAAAACATCTCGAGGTTCTCGACAACTGCAGTGTTTGGCTTCGAGTCTTGAAGGAATATATTTATGTTAACGCACTCGAACGCCGCAATGCCAAGCCCGAGTTGTGTGGTCTGCCCCTTCCTGTTTTCACCGCAGGAGCAGTTTCTGTTTTGCGGGACTGTCAACACACCTTGCCGGGGTGCCTGCCGATACACGGCGGGTACAATGGAAGTGTGGGGGCAAGACCGGGACTATGCCAGTCACTGGCAGTATGTGTGTAGATGGTAATATCGACAGCACACTCATTGATTCGACGCAGGTGATGGACGACCATCCATTACGAGTCGGGGGGCCCACCAGCTCCACCGTCCGGCGAACTTGGTCATGCACTCGCTTTCAGACTTGAATAGAAGGAAACACCACGAAATAACTCCTTCTCAGTCACACCTTTGGCCGACTGCTCGCATACCTCGTCACTCGTTCACTCATTCAACATCTTATCTTGGTCTTATTCATTCCTTCTCGGCCCTCCCACACTTACGTCTGCCTTGACCCGTTCCTTCTGCCGTGTATTATATTCTTCCAAGTCTGTACTATTTTACTACAACTATAACGATACCCGCAAGTTAGGCACATAATGCGTTTATTAGCCGGAGTGGCAAGCGTTACTGCCTTGCTTGGAAGTGTGGCCTCTGCTCTCGATATTGACTGGTCCAGTGATGGTAAGCTCTCTCTTTACAGGCTCGTACCACTCTTTTATCTTTAGCTGATCTGATATTAAATAGACTCCGTTAAGTCTGCGGCCAGCCAAGTAGCATATGGCATGGTGAAATACTACTCAGGTAACAACACTGGCGATGTTGCTGGAAACTTGCCAGATCCATACTATTGTAAGTCAAACTCCCGGTGAGGCCTTGCTTAGCTGCAGCTCAAGCTAACTCGGGACATAGGGTGGGAGGCAGGAGCCATGTTTGGCGCTTTGATCGACTATTGGGTATATACCGGCGATGACACATACAACAAGATCACCTACCAGGCCATGCTGCACCAAACCGGCGACGACCACGACTACATGCCCGAGAACCAGACGCGGAGTCTGGGAAACGACGACCAGGGGTTCTGGGCCATGGCTGCCATGACCGCCGCCGAGGCCAACTTCGAGAACCCTCCCGATGGTGAGCCCGGCTGGCTCGCGCTGACCCAGGCCGTCTTCAACGAGTACGTGTCGCGCTGGGACACCAAGGACTGCGCGGGAGGCCTGCGGTGGCAGATCTGGACCTTCAACAATGGCTACAACTACAAGAACTCCATCTCCAACGGCTGTTTCTTCAACATCGCCGCGCGCCTCTACCGCTTCACGGGCGACCAGAAGTACGCCGACTGGGCTGAGAAGATCTTCAAGTGGGAACAGGACCTGAAGTTCATCGAAGCCGACTACAGGGTGCTCGACGGCGCGGGCTATGCCGACGGCGAGAACTGCTCCAGTGTCAACGGCGCCCTGTTCACGTACAACGCGGGCATCTTCATGGTCGGCGCGGCGCACATGTACAACATGACCGAGGACGGCAGCTGGAAGGACCGGGTGACGGGCCTGGCCAAGTTCACGGCCAAGACCTTCTTCAAGGACGGCATTATGTACGAGATCGCCTGCGAGCCCCAGGGCACCTGCAACACGGACCAGCAGGCCTTCAAGGGCCACCTGGCGCGCTGGATGGCGACGACGGCCCAGATCGCGCCCGAGACCCACGACACCCTGGCCCCACTACTCAAGTCGTCGGCCAAGGCGGCGGCGCAGCAGTGCGACGGCACCAGCAGCGACTTCAAGGGCCCCGCGGGCCAGGCCTGCGGCTTCAGCTGGCTCAAGGGCCCCACCTACGACGGTCACGCCGGCGTCGGCGAGCAGATGAACGCCCTGTCCGTCATCTACTCCGCCCTCGGCGACAAGGCGCGGCCCCCCTTCACCTCCAAGACCGGCGGCTCCTCCAAGGGTGACCCCAACGCCGGCTCCAAGGACGACGGCAAAATCGAGAAGCCCAGGGAGATCACGGCGGGCGACCGGGCGGGTGCGGGTATTCTGACCACGCTTGTGCTGGCGGGTCTGCTCGGGGGCATGTGTTTAGTGACCTCGGAAGGCTAGACCGCGCGTAAGACGCGGGATGTTGTGCCATTTATTATGATGATCAACTTTTATTTGTGTTTAAAGGCAGCGGGTTCAAATGACCGGAGTTAGGGTGTTGGGGGAATAGCTTGTGCCGCGTGGCTAGCTATCATAGGTTATTTACTGGACTTGATAGGTTTTTGATAATTCTCGAACACAATTGCCAATTTACTTCTCACTCCGTTCACGATGTGGCTGTTCGGCTGTCTACCGGCATAGCTTCTACAGCTTCATAAGACTGGCACCGCCATCATGTATGCCGGACTCAAGTGTGTGCAAAACTACCATCGATTGACTATCTAGCGAATTGGTCTCTCGTCTTCCCATAGAACAGCTTGAGGACTATCGCGGATTCGCTCATGGCCAACTCCACCGCTGAAACTCATAGACATACAGTACTCATGCAATAAAGCGCAGAAATAAATCTCATTCGTGGCAGGCACGCACCCATAGCCTCGGAGAAACCAGGTAATCACCACGAGAAGGTCAAGATTCCCTCCCCTCGATCCCAGATTTCGACTCAGACACTCAATAGAAACATTGCGCCTGTAAAGCAACTTATTCTCAAAGAACCTGGTAAGGCGGCGGCTCGTCCATATCCATCGCCTCGGGCTTGTGCGGCTCCGGCTGCTCCTTGATGGTGACGAGCGAGGTGGGCTCGACGCCCTCGATCGTTTCCATCTCAATGACGTGGTCGTGCGCAGCGTGGGCGTCGTCCGGGTCGTCGGGGACGACGGCACGCTGGGGGACGTCCACCATCTCATCCCCGCATGTCCTCGCGGACATAGGCCAGGTAGTAGGGGTCGCCGCCCGAGTTGAGCTCGTCGAGCACGGCCTGGGAGTCGCGGGGGTCCTCGGTGACGGTGCTGTCGTTGTACTTGAGCCAGACCTTCTTCTTGAAGTCGCGAATCCAGACCCAGTAGTGCCCGGCCGTGACGCCGCCGCCGTGGCAGATGACGGCATGCAAGAGATACTTCTCTTTCTCAAAGCCGTTGAACAGTTGGGCCAATTCGGCTTGGAGGCTCTTGCGCTCTTCCTCGTCGCGTTTGTCTTGATCTTGCGCTGCGCTGGCCAACTCAAGTGCAATCTGGCAACTTGGCCCAGAGACCTGTGCGGGCGAAGATCTCTTGCGTTCGGTGAGGGGAGAGAGCTCTGCCTTGCGCTTCAGAGACTCCATGTTCGGTTCATTGGGCGGTGCAAATTTGACCACTTCTTCCCAGCTAAGTGTCTCCGGGTCAATCCACCTGTAATCGTCCTCCCAACCTTGCGGAAGCGGAACATCAGTGGCAGAATTCGTCTGATTGGGGGAAGGCTCGTCTGTGGGGTGAGCGCCGATATGAGACAAACGCATTTTGAGGCAAGCCGCCCGTCTGCGGCGCTTTGCCAGTTCCGAATCAACATCGGCCTCCATATAGCGGTCCATATATAGGACATCCTCGATCAGCACGGGATTTCTATTCTTGGTGCTGCCGGTCCGCTGGATGCAGATATGAAGAATCGGGGGTAAACTTTGGTAGACGGTACTACGGGCAAGAACGTCATTGACGAAGCTGATCTGCGTGGCTTCATCCAAGGCTTCGTAGATCGTTCTCTTGACGCCTTCTGTGCCGTGGGGAAAGGCACTGAGCCAACGATCGGGGATGACTTCTTTGCTCACCGATTCTTTATCTCCGTCCTTTCGATGCGAGTAGTTGACGAACATGGGAAAGAAAGTCCTGGTGATCTTGTCTGACTGCAGGTCGGGGCGGCCAGGTACCGGGCCATCCGACTTAATCGATCGCATCAGGTGTTCCAGAACGTTACCGACGATTTCACCAACGTCGTTCTGGTTTGTACCCTTTCTATCCGATTGCTCCAGGCGCTCAGATATGATTTGGTATTTCTCGTCAAGTGTCGTCTCATTTAGAGTCAGGTTATCCGGCTTTACCTCCTCGACATGGGATACCTTGGGAGACTCCTCGCTTTCAGAAGCAGCTTTCTTCGCCTTGTCATCCGCGTCGCCAGGTACGTTGACCTCCACATAGGAGCCCATGGACGCGGCCTCGCTATCGTTGACAAGTGTCTGAGAACTCATCGAACTGGGAACATCGTGGGTATCCACCAGGGGCTCTACCGTGACATTGATCATATCAACATCTTGTTGGGTCTCGGTTGGTGCTGCCGGTGAGGGGCGAGCCGGCAGAGGAGGGGGATCCGTCTGTTGCTTCGGAACGAGTAGAGCACTTGCCGATTTCAGTGCAGTGTTAGCCAACTTCTGAGAAGGCTGCGCTGATACTTCTTTCGTCGTCTGGAGGTCAACGAAAAGCTGCGCAAGACTTTCCATGACTATTCGCATTCATTAGTGATTGCATCTATATCGAGGGTTGACATAGAACTTACATTGTCGGGCTACAATGGCTTCGTCTAGACTAAATGACTCCCCTGTACCTCCAATCCGACGTGCGCCAACACTTTCAGGAGTGAGCTCAAGTCTATCCTGATCGTGGTGGAGTACCACATCACGGATAGGCTTCACATTGTAAAAGTATTGTAGCAGACTGTTCAAGTAGCAAGTATTGCCAATGTTGTGAAGACCCGGGGGAGTGTTTTTGAAGCTCGCATCCTGCCCGGTCGGCTGGGTCGTCTCTAAACCGGGCATGCCGAACCACTGTTGCGCATCAGCACCTGTGTAGCTTTGAAAAACACCAGCCAACGACTCTAGCTTCTGGGCTTCTTGCTCGCCGGCAGCAGCTCCCGAATCGTTGTTGGTACGTTTGTAGTTAGCAAGGGTCTGAAGAGCTTCAATGGCTTTTGCAGCCTTTTCGGTCTTTGCGGGATCCTTGGCTAGTTCCGCAGCCTGAAAAGGTCAGTGAGATGCATTATTTCATAGGTAGCGTAACCCATGGTTTCTGAGGAATGAGATGGAAGTTTGGAAGTTCAAGGATAGCCGCTTGCATGTCCCGTTTACTCCAAGGGTGGGGGTGGGGTTTGAACAAGGGAATCACTCAGACTGACTTACCAGGTTATTGACAAAGTCCTTGATCAAGTCGGCTGGGAAGTTAAGCTCGACGCCGAGTAGCTCAGCTGCGTCTTTCGGTCCCATGCCCTGCGACTGTGTGGGTTGCAGGACAGCCTCATGCAAGGATTCCTGCTCAGCTAGCTGCGTGACAGCATCCAGGCATGTGCCATCCCAACTCCGTTGGTTGATGATGCGTCTCGCTGCTGTGTAGAACTCGGTGGCGCGAGACGGACACTTCTGAGCTAGGAGGACGGCTACCCCCGCGAACAACTCGGCTCTGTAGTCCGTCCAGCAGCCAAGAAGGTCATAGGGTTTATCATCGTCCTTAGGCTGACCTATTGGTATCATAACGGCCTCATAGTGGACTCGAATTCTTGCTGCGAGCTGATTCCATGCTTGTTGCAATGGCGGGCCTTCAAATGGTACACGCCGATTCTGGAGGGAGGCTCTCAGTTCAGCACTGGCGTCCTCCCACTTGGCACGCAGCGTATCGAAGCCTGTAATGGGTGTCGCCTGCTCCATTTCGGGGAAGAGCCAGGACTCCTCCGATTCGCCAGTCTCGGCGTTGAGGTCACTCGTTTCTATGAAACGCAGACTCCGGAACAACGGGTCGAAGTCGCTGCCAAAGCAGACCATGAACTTCTTGTTACGTTTTCGAATGCGTCTTTGCCCAACTGCTGACTCCAGACCATCCCGGACATATTTGAGGAAAACCTCCAATGCGTTGTCGCCGAACTGGTTCGGGGCGTCCTGGAACCGATCGGGGTCTTCCCGACGGGCCGCTGCAAGATTCCGTCTGGCTCGATTAAGGTCCTGGAGATTGTCAAGGTCCGTGTTGGAGAGCACATGATTCAGCGCAACAACGTCGAGGCTACAGTAGCAACCATCAACTGCGCAGACGAATTTGGTTTCTCCGACTGGGAATGAGTGCTTGTGCTGGTTTTCCAGCCTGAAATCATTGCGGTCTTTGCGCTGATAGAGGACGAAGACGTGGATCCCATTGCGATGAATACTGGCAAATCTCTCTTCGCTTGCCCGGTCGTTTCTGTACGTCACATGGAAGTGCTTACGGCAGTTGGCACAGACACAAGAGATGATGGAGGTATCCAGGTCTGAGGCGATATCCCCGCATTGCGCAGAAACACGAAAGAGCTCATGCACGTTGTCGCCAGTGCCGTTGCAGCCGACCAGCAATGCTCCAGCTGTAAGATCGCGTAGCAGGCGGGGCGATGTATACGCTTCAATCACCAGTTGTCAGTGCTGCATCAATTCGATGAGGCGATGCCCGTCAACTTACCTCGCACATGTGGTTCGCGGTTCTCGTTTAGCAACGCGAGGGCATTCTCCTTGACCATGGCTGCATTCTCCTTGCCTTGAGGGCCAGCGAGGTCCGCCATGGCTGACTTACGCTGTTCTCACGTTCTCAAGTATGAGCTTGAAGGGGAGCATCAGCAAGCTGCGCTGTGTATTGTGAGAAGAGGTTCGAACTAGATTTGAGTTTCGGTCAATTTCAAGTACTCCAGCCGACAAAGGGTAAACAATCTGGAAAGGCCAACGAGGAAACAGACTTGGAATAATTTGCGGAACAGCAAAGGCAGAAGACCGGTGTGATGAAGCTAGACTCTCGGGAAATACGATGCAGCCTGGATATGTTTTGTGCAAGCTATACGAGAAGCTTCACATTCCAGGTACTTTCTGCAACAGATGAAAATGTAGATGAGAGAAGTACTGACCTTCTCCAGTTTCAAAAACAGGTGGCTGTGAACAGGCCTTGTTGCCAGCGGTGATGTTAATCCAGTATGGGGCAGCAGGGAGTGTGACTGAGAGTTACTGTTCAGAACTGCTCCTGAAGGGAAACGTTCTGATTTATTGAGGGAAGTCCACGAGAAATGATCGAGACCCTCTAACAAAATAGATGTGTTGGCGAACAAAAGCCTGACAATGGTAATGCACTGCTACAAGGCCGGAATGGAAGATCGGTGCCTAATTATCGAGGGGTTGTTACCGGGGACGACGACAAGGTCTAGGACAGCAAACGCAACAAGGTATCCCCTCCGTTCCGATGCGTTAGGCCGCTTTCACCCGGTCACCACTTAGATGAATAACTCCTCTGTCAAGAACAGACAGTGTCAGTCTCGGTCTCTTCGTTCGTTAAGACGACAAGTTATGCAAAGGGGTAAGGAGACTTTTTTAAATGAGCATGTTCGACGACATGAACGGGCCACACACTCGCCGATGAGGTACCCAAAGCCATGAGCCTGGCAATGATAGGCATGGACGAGAACGGTAAACACCAAGGCTGGGCCGCTGTTGCTGGAGGAATAGGAATGAACTTGTAAAAGGGGTAAATGAAGCAAATTCATCCATCAAACCCCTGAGTTATATTGCATATAATGAACTCAACCTGTTGTACTAGCACACAGGGTATGGCATCTGGACTCGAAGCTCAATATGGGCGCTTTCATACTCATGAAGTCTCCAATTTCCTAGGAAAGCTATATGAGCATACCCAGTGTTCCGTCGAGAGGTGCTCCGGCTTCGTGCACCAAACCCAAGCGCGGAAGGGCTGAACAGGACAGCCAATGAAAGGAGGGCAGGGCTCGCTTGGCCGATGAGATACAGGTGCCAAATAACAAAAGAGCGTTGGGAGAGATATGGCTGTTCACTTGTAGACCATTCTGAAGACGCTATATGTAGAACTAGTGAAGGAAATACTGCCACAGGTTGCAGTTCGACCATCACATGAGATAAGAACAAAGGCGACATGAAATAGGACAGAAGCAAGGGGGGGAATCTCACCTCGGTGTATGTTTTCCCAACAGTAAGATCTGGTTCACCGAGACTGAGCAGGCCTAAGATAATTCGAACGAATATGCGTCAGAAGTTGATGGTATATACCTGGTTAGGTCTGGCGGGTGAAGAGTGGTGGGTAGGGTATCATGTAAGCGTTATGCATGAAGCGCAGGGAAAGAGAAGGAAACGACGACTGCCAGTCTAAGAACCAACCCATGGAGCAAAGTTGGAATAAAGACGGGAAAGAAGACGTGAGGTAAACTAGGCGCCGCCCAGATACTCCCACCGATGCAAGATGGCAGAGAAGCAGTTCAGCATGGAACTGTCGTTCAAATCTGCAAATCTGCTGTCGCGTCTGTCTGTGAGATCTATCTGCCCTTGGGCTGGAACTTGAGGAGCTGGGTCTGATGCAGGCGGGCAATCCCTGTGGATTCGAAAGAGGTGACGTTGGCGTATACAAGGTTTCCGTTGCGCCACACTCCCACCCGCACAAGAGTGGCTTTCGAGACAATTGAACGAAGTCGAGAGATCCCGTCGACCGCATAATCCTCGGCTAAACTCTTCCCAGCCAACAAATGTCCGAGCTTCTCTCACTCCTCCAGACGTCAAAGCTTCCAATTGGGAATCCAGCCTGCCAAGTGCCCGTGGTAGCTGCCGCCGCCGCCGCTTCAATTGCTTGACGCATTTTCAATACCCGAACCTCCCCCTCCCAACGTCCGTCAAACCCACGAAGCGCTCGTGTTGGCACATCACAACCGCCCCAAGATGGCGAATCCCCATCCCATCACCATTCTGCGCCCGCAAGAGCCCTTCCACCAGAGAGATGCCTTGAAGTCGACGGTCACGGGCGCCCTGGTCGGAGGTGCCGCTGGTTTATTCGCGTCCGCCATCCAGAACTCCCTCGCCAAGCAGAATGTCGGAGCTTGGGGCGTTTTCGCTCGCACCGGCGGCAATGTCGCTACCATGAGTACGGCCAATTCGAATGCCTTCGCGTCGTAACTGGAGCTAATTGACCCGCGCAGCTGCCGTTCCCGCCGTCTACATGTTCGCCAAGGATGCCTCGGCCAACCTCAGAGAGAAGGACGACACCTGGAACACCGCCATCGGAGCTTTCCTAGGAGGAGGCGTGATCGGCCTTAGATGTACGTACCAATTTCCCGACTCAATTGGGTATGGATGGGAAGTCTGATTGTGAAACAGCTGGTCGCATGCCTCAAGTCGTCGGCTGGGGTGCGGGCATCTCGATCGTCCTGTCAGCCTTCGAATTCACCGGTGGTAGCCTGAAAGGCAAGGGTAAGAACGAGAGACCCGATGTCATCGACGAATACGAGAGAAAAGAGTACCTGCGCAAGAACCGAAGGCGACCGTTAGTCGAGACCATTGCGGAAGTGGGCGAGGGCCGAGGTAAGATGATGACCTAACAAAGATGTCGTATTCCACGCCCGTCCGTCACATTCTAACAGCATCTTCAGGTATCGAGCCCCCGGGATACGAAGAGAGACGGCGAGAGCGGATAAAGGCCAAGTACGGCGTCGAGATCGACCCGGTCAAGGCCACAGTCGATGGTTCGGACTAGATGCAGAAACCAACCAAACAAGACTTGTAGAACTGTACATAAAGCAATCGGATTTTTTTGCGTCGTATAAGGGACGATTATGGGCTTACGTCTTCTATCCCGTGACGGTCGTGATGCACCTTCCCTGGTCATCCGCAGTCCTTGGCCATCTGGTAAGTGCAAACAAGCTCCCTGTTCTCCCAAGTAACATGATGATCTTTTTGAGGCTGTTAATGACTCGTGCAACGAGCATGATTCTTTTACACCATATTGTTCTATCTCTGATACCTACTACTGCCCTTACAATACTCATCAAGTTTCAATGGCAAGTTCTTGGCTAATGTACAAATCAGTGCTGTATCCTGCTCCCCCAGTTGTAATATGCACCACCCAGCGCAATTCCCAACCTGCATCAAGATTCGACGCAGGCTGATCTGCATTTATCCACTGCCCTTGCAGGCGGTAAGGTATGGTCAACAAAACTTGTGTTTATTGATTGCAAAAGACCGGCTATGTACTTGAAGACCAGAACTATATACATAACACCTGTGTGGGTGTAGACTTTCCCCATCGTTTGTTCACTCCCCATTTTCGCATATCCGCGACCTGAAACCGGTGTGTCAGCCGAGGGCCGAGGGGGACAGTCCGACACCCCCTCCAATTGAGGAACTAGTTGGCATTCAAGGAGAAGCTGGAGACGGTGAATGTCGCCGGGCCACCGGTGAAGGGCTCAGTTCCGAATTGAGCAGCTTCCAGAAAGTCAGCTTATCGCGCAGCCACGGAGCAGGGACATGGTGTGACTTACTAATGAGATACTGGTTGTTGGCAGGGAAGCCCTTGTTGCTGGAGAGGTAGTTGAAGAAATCCTTGATGTTGGCGTTGAACGAGTTGGACTGGCTGGGCGTGACGAAGCTGAAGACGTGCATGGCGCCGTTGTAGCCGTCCCAGAGCTCCCAGGTCTGGCCGGCCACGTTGACGGTGCCGACGTTGCTGCCGATGGGCTGGATGCCGCCGAGGCGGCCGAGCCAGATCATGAGCTCGTAGTCGCCGCTGCTGGTGTCGTGGTTGGGGTCGGCGGCGGTGAAGAGGTCGTAGGCGACGTTGGCGCGCAGGCTGTTGCCGCTGTACTGCCACGAGGCCGACGACTGGATGGAGCCGATGGAGGAGACGATTCGCTTGTTGTCGAGGGTGCGGCCGGCGTACGGGTAGGCCTTGACGTTGTTGTCGCCGCCCGACCACTGCCAGTTGACGTGGAAGCCGACCGAGTTGGAGTTGGCGTAGTCGACGTAGGTGCAGCCGCTGCCGGACCCAGAGTTCTTGCCCCACATGTTGTTGTTGAAGTAGTAGCCGCTTGAGGCGTGGTAGCCGTACTGGTCGCAGAGCGAGGCCTGTTGGGCCACCCCCATGGACGCCAGGGCGCCGAGGACGACGAGTGTGGACTTCATCTTGAGAGAGAGGCTCTGGGGCAGGGGTCTAGCGGAGTTTAGTTGAGGGTGATGCTTCGAATGCAGCGGTAGTAAGCTTGACTTCTCCAGGGATTCAGCCGGCCGTCACGGTCTACATATATAGATATTTTAATTCCTTCTATGACGGAGCCGCCAAGTGCTATTACTATATCGTGGCGTCAGGCTCAAGCAGCTCAGCCGTGTGAGGGATCCGCACCTGTCGGCACCCGAACTTGACCTTTCCAAATTTAGCTCGCATCAACCGGTACGGCGTACATACGTCCTCCGCTCTCAATTGAGACACTTCCGGAGGGGTTGAGACTTATTCATAGATGAAGAATTGGCGTTCGGTCGCCATCGCCAATCTGGGCTTACTGTAGCTCGTAGCCTTTCGGCCCTACTCCGCATGCCGCGCCGGCCGACATGTCATGTCGCGAGCCTTCGCCAGGGCCTGGTTGTCTATAGGAGATTATGGCTTGAAACTATGCGGGGAACGTGCTATATAACTCGAACGACGGGTCGAGCGATGCTACCCTGACAGATGCTTTGCAGGCTCACATAAATCCCACCAATCAGCGTGAGCTCAGCTGCATCGGGCCAAGCTGATCGACACGGCCGTTACCTTCTTTCTGTTACCTTTTGCGCTTCTATCCATTGACCCCATTCAACCATGGCGCTGGGCCGAGCTCTAGGTTAGTCGTTTTCCATCCCACGTCGCGCAATCGTCCTCAACAAGGTTTCCCCATCCGCCTGGAGCTGCTGACCCGACAACAACACCCACCGCCCTTCTGGCGGAACGGATGACTACTCCGGCGCCAGGGCAGCGACCCACGATGGACAACAGCTTCCAGTCCAGACCCGGCTATCCATGTCGACAGTTCAGGTCTAGCAAAAGAGAGCGCTTTCATCCTACTTCGGCCGTCTTTGACAGCGGAACAGCTATCGGGGCTCCGTCTCGTGGCACACCACTACGTAACGCAAGGCTTTGGGGGCTATATAGGCTATATGTGCTACTCATGCGCTTGCACTAGAGAACTATCTACACGGCCGAGAGCAAGAGAGAAATGCCTCCACTCAGCTGAATCGTAAAGACGTATGAATGCCGATACCGATATCCGATATCATCAGGGAGAAGAAGATCGAGGGCAATGGTAATGGCTACCCCAACTCACCTATCCCGCCAATCCACCACCCTCTGTAGTTGTGGGGGGGAGATGGATTGGCCTGGCCAAGTCAAAGACGCAGTTCCAGAAACGGTTGACTATAGGTGTAAGTAAATTATTATACAGCCATCTCAATCGCGATGAGTACATTATGTGTAATACGGATGTCAGTCTGCAGCCAGCAGCTGCTGATAGCCCTTGCATATGAGCAACGACGTCCAGCGGGCTTGTATGCTCTGACTTTATCTATCACTTTCTGTTAGGTCTACTTCTCGCTCTCCTTGCGGAAATGGCGTCGACGACATCAGGAAATCCTAGCCCGCCCATTTTCACCCCTACTCGGCGCTTGTACTCCAGTCTAGAATCATCTCGCCATGGAAGGTCCAGGCCGGCGGAAAGACGAAACTTGGTCCGAATCCACTCCCACGGGATAAAATCAGCGGTTTCCCAGTCGATAATACCAATCGAGCGGTCGTTCACATCTACAAGGATATTGCCCGGCCCCAAGTCGCAGTGACAGAGGTGAAACGGGACGGAGCAGTTTATGCCCATTTCTTTGCTTGCGGCAAGGAGATGATCGTTGGTAAAGGAGTGGTCTTGCCCAGCCAGATAGCAATCCGCAAGGGTTCGCTTGTTCAGGCCGCCTATATAGTCGGCTGTCCAGTGCGCCAGCTCTCTGCAGATTTCTATGACCCGGTTAATACAGTGTTCCTTCATCTCTTCATCCATGGTCGGCCATTCGCTGCCGAGAGTCCGGCCCCGCACCGCCGTCGTGAGTAAGACGAATCGGTTGCTCCAAAGGGCGTGGTAAAGGACTTCGGGCAAATCGAATGTCCATCCGCCTCTGGCGTGTAGGCACGCCAAAGTGATATGTTCGCGAGTGCAATGTGTCTCTTGCTCGTCCATGTCTTTCACCTTCAAGAAGGCTTCTCCGAACTGCCACGTGGCCGTGCGATCTCCAGCGCTGTACACTTTCTGGATAGGGCTCGTCGAAGAAGAACGAGTCTTGGCCATCACGCCAGGAGGGCTGGGTGTCGTACGGTTTGGATTGGCGGCGGATGAAGAGCCTGTCACTGATGAACCAAGAATCGCCGTCTATCTCTCGGACTGTTTCCCTGACTAGAGCCATAATCTTCTTATGTTTCGGTTGGAGTAAGGGAGGTTTGGTCACATGGTTGTGTTAAGAGAAGAAAAGTTTCTGTTTGTGTAACCCGAGCAGTGTCACGGTCAGGAACTGAAGGGAGCTCCGAACAGTTTCTCCGTACTTCCATAGCCATGTAATTCGTTTATTATAAATGTTTCATTCCTATCCAAGCTAACCCTGTATAAATGGAAAGGGTAAGAAGAAAAGAAAAGAAAAGAAAAGAAAAAGCCACCTGCCACTACCCATCTCTCAAGTGCAAAGGGGTGTTGGTTCTAGGTGATGTCGTCCGTGAGCTTTCGGCCTGCAATGACAATCGCCCCTTCGCCTCCTCGAAACAGAGAACAAGCGGTTCCCACCGAAATGGGAGAGAGCAGACAAGGCCATCACTAATTATAAACGAGCTGCGAATAATGGCTGGGAGGGTCGCCAATTCCACCACCACCGGTTCGGTATCACCCTTGATGGAAGGTGTCTTACCGCTCGACACGGCGCACCCGATGGGCTGGGTTGATCAAAAAATGTGCAATATATATAATATAGTACATCGTCTAATCTAGGTTATGCTCGCAATATATCTAGGTGGAAAAAACAACGTTTTCCGAACCGGGAAATGCGACAAATGCGATGCTATTTACTACTTCCTCGCGATGTCAAATACACACAAAAACTAGAGCACACTGCAGCCGCGCGGCTAAGCGCCAACCGAACTCGATTCCAAAGAAAGACACACACAGTAAGGTGTCTACCCCCAAAATACCCAACCCTACACCACCCCCACCGCTGCCCTTGCCGCTCGATCGCTTACCGCCGTTCGCCCGACTTGGCTTTGCTGAATGCGCGGCATCAGCGCCGTGATAAGGCCCGGGCGAGCTCGATCCAAACTCGACAATCGATCCATCTGCCAGCCTGAAGCCCCCTGACCCGCCGGAACCGGTCCGGCTCATGGCCTCACCGCCCTCGATACTATGCCTACCCACGGGCTCAAACACACCGCTGGCGCCCCTCAAATCAGGGCTCACCTTGGGACTCCTCCTGAGCCGCCCTCCAGTGCTCTCAGCCCTGCGGTGCTGAGATCCCAGGCTCCTGCCGCGCCGTCCCAGTCGGCTCCAAAACCTCGCAGGCTTAGTCTCACCTCTGCCGTTGCTTATCGCACCAGGATAGACACCCCCTCCCATGACGGGGCTGGGGGAGACCGTACCCCCGGCGCTACCGATACCACTGCCACCGGCGCCGCTCTCCGCGCGCCGTCTCCCTCTGATGGAATCGCTGTAAAGACTGTAGCTTGTCTGAGGGGTGTCGAGGTCGAAGCCCGGCAGTTGCGGGCTAGGCTCCGTCTCCACGACGCTTGGTCGGCGCGAGCGCGGCCGTTGCATGCTTTGGGGGCTCTGCGAGGCGCTACGGGCAAGAGGGCCGGCTAGTGGGCTGATGGACCGGTACTGCGATGCGGGCGCATGGGGAAGTGGTAAGGAGTGGGTGCTATGCGAACTCTGGTGACTATGATCGCGGCTCATAGGCTGGCTAGAGTAGCCCTGCGGGTGTTGATCTACAGGCGCAGCCCACGGCGCAGGGTGCACTGCTATTGGCGGATTACCCGCGGGATGGACGGGGACGGCATGGTGGTATGGTGGTTGAGCTGATTGAGACAGGATTGAAGACACAGATTGCGAAAGGTTTTGCTCGGATTCTTCGCTGATGTCGGCAAAACTAGGCTCCGGTCGGCTATGCAAGTCCAATCGCCGTACGCTACTTGAAGAACTAGGAGGCGAGGTCCGCAGAGCACTTGATGTGTTCACCTCTATGGGAATAGGGGGAGGTCGGAAAGGATCAGTGTACTGGGACGGACTAGAGCGGGCCGTTCGGCTTGGTGGATCAGACGGAGGCCTACTCGTCCGGCCTACCAGCGGCGGGGATGGAAGTTTGGGAGAGGCACGCTGGGGAGCAGGCGGGTCATTACCCGCCGGCATGTCCGAAGTGAGCGGCTCTCCTGCAAGCGGGCTTGAGACTCTGACGGGGCTGAGACCCTCGGTGGAGATGGGCTTGTCGTTCTCCTTGAGACGTTTGATGGTATGGGCAGTGTAGCTACTAGATGGTGCTGGATATGATCCGACTGCGTGGGAGAAAGTTGGAATCGGGATTTCTTCTTCAGGCGACGACGGCTCGGTGTAAGGGTTTCCAGTGTAAGATGGACGACCTGCGATGAGTTTAGGTCGTACCGGTGGTATGTCGGTAACCGGGGGTTTGGTCATATCGACAATAGGGTCGCCGCGTTCTCTCGGTGGCGGTGGGTTGACTTTCGATATTTTATTGAGCGTTGACTCGGCATCACTGTTGGCTGTGACCTTGTTGCTGCTAGAAGGGAGAATGCTGCTGTCCTTATGGCCATGCGTGTTCGTGTGACTGATGAACCCCTTTACGGTCTCCCGGCTAAGGCTGACTCGCGGGTCACTCAGGATCTGCTGTGACGCTCTCCATGACCCGGCGGGGTCTCGACGCCGGCGTTCCGCGTGGCGCTTCAATGTACGATGGTTTGATGAAGGCGCCGTGCTGACAGGTTCATATTCGTCGGGTACTGAGATAGACTCGAATATCTCGGTAGGGGCCGCCTCGGGCGTAACCGTCCGGGAAATGCTCTCGTCGTCCACCTCTGGCATGCCATAGGGCCAAGTGACATGCCAATGATATGGGTTGTAGTCGCCGGGGCTGTACACAGATGGCGACTCTAGTGGTGCGGTACTGTCGTCCCATAGGTTCAATTCGACCAAACTCGGGTTGCTAGGAGGAGTCGAGACTGAGTCTGCTTCTGAGCTGCTGCTGGTACGTTCGAAGACAGACACAAGTGGCAGCTCGCCTGAGCCTTCTTCGTCATTTGTCCGCTTTCTCTTGGAAAGTTGGTCAACCCTGACCTCGATGTCATCAATACGCGACTCCAGCTCCTCCCGAGGAACGGCGAGCTCTGGATACTTCCGCTCAAACCGGTCTATGGAGGAAGCCAACCTCTTCCCGTGTATTAGGAACCTCCGGTAGTCCTCTGGCAAGCCTGTTGTAGAATCGTCCTTGACCCGACGGTCGCTTTCTTCGAAAGCGCGACAGTAGACGCGGACAGCACGTTCTAGCCAGAATGCCGCTTGTTTTTCGTCGGCCAGGGTGTCGATAAAGAATGCCTGGACGATGCTATGAATCCTTAAGATGTCTAGGTTGTCCTGGTCCATGTCGACACTACGCGAGCTTTGCCCACTATTGGAGGAAACTTGATCGTTCTCATTACGTTCGATGAGGGCGAAGGCGATCAGAACCTTGAGCGTACTGTTCAGAGAAGGCCGCCGCGTCTGCGAGTCATAAGTCTTCATTGGGGTTCTCTTGTCCAAAGCACGAATGCCTGTTCACTTATTAGCGAGATCTCTGTGCCTTCGTAGATTTGATATTGCTTACCCAATGCGATCATCTCCACCGGAACGTGCTGACCAAAGAAGGCAAGAAGTGACATCAAATTGAGCGCGGCTACATTGCCGCGGTGCTGAAGCTGTTCCTTGACTGCGCGGTAAGCAGGTAGATTGCCAGCCTTCGGTCGGCTTTGATAAGATCGGAGATACTTCGACAAAGGCTCTCTTGTAGCCTTCAAGTGTAAAGCAGCCACATGGATCATGAGCGGGAGTCGTTCCATAAGCTGGACTAAATCATGAGCCCGACTAAGATCATCAGAATTCCAAGGTTTGTTTTCCCCATTTCTTCTAAAAGTAGCTCTTGAGCCTCGCGCGCCGAAAGCGACTCGAGAGCTATCACTTGAGGATTGTCGAACTGATAGTCTTCCGGCGTCGTCTTCTCGGTGGATGTGTAGATTATACTCGTCCTTTTAGTAAAAGGTATGAAATCCTCCAGGTTTTCATAGTCGAAGTGAACGCCATCAAGAACGAGGAGCCAATCTTCGTTGGCGCTGAGCCATCTATGCACAGCCCGGACCATTTTCTTAGTATCGGCCGCTTCGTCCAGGTGCTTGATGCGTTTGGATACCACCGACCGGGCAATATCCCAATAGCCGTACTCAAGCTCTTGCAATGTCTTGCACCTGATCCAGAACACACCGCCTGGATAGTCATCCTTATGCTCAAAGACGTATTGGCGAGCTAGGTGAGACTTGCCGCCACCTGGCATGGACTGAATAAGAACTGAAGAGGTTCCCCTTGATCGCCTCTCCTTATCCATCAGCATCTTGTGTAACGTTTTCATCTCCTTTTCCCGGCCCTTGAAAAGGGTGTTCGGTTTGAACGAAGATGGCTTCACGAATAGAGGATCCCGTTCGGGAGCCGTGGGTGGATCGGACTCTTGGGATGGGGGCTCGAGTCCTTGATCGAGTTCTTCTGGAGCTGGAAGGTTGGGCCTATCGACGGCATCGATCATTGAAGGAGACTTGAGTTCTGATAGGGACTTATTAAGATTATCAAGACCTTGTGCTACAGCAACAAAGAATCAGCCAAATATCCCATAAACATCAGCGCTCAACGAACTCGTCGTCACTCTCATTAAACTCCTCGATCTCGTAAGGCAAAAGGACATGACCTGATCTGCTTCGACGCAAACCCCGCTGAGAATGACCAGGACTAGGTAGAGCTGAAATGGGGGTTTCTACAGAGAACGTACTTGAACCTTGACCTGCCTGCTGAGCGGCTCGTTGTGATTTCAACTGCGTAACGTTAGTATCGTGCCCCGAGGACCGCACAGGCTCCATGACTTACCCAAGGTTGCATCCTCTCTGTTATTTCATGTTGCGCTCGTGCGAATTTCTCTTCATCTTCGACCCTCCACCTTGTCGCAACCACATCTGGTGCTTCTTCGGCCCACTCCTTGATGGTGATGGCAACCGTGCGGTAGCCCGGCGCATTGCGGCTATCGAATTTGCACATGCCGGAGTGCGTTGCTTCAATAGCAAAGTAGGTGACGCCGGGAAGTTGCGGGCTGGCCGACTGAGCATCTACCACCAGCATCTTGGTCCCCTTCAAGTCGGTCTTATGATTTTCGTGAGCCATGAGGATCTTGAACCGCTGATAGATGTCTAGGAAGTGGCTGTTGATGTTTTGTAACGTTTCGTTGTCTCTTTTGAGAGTTTTGAGCAACACTGATTCCGAATGCCAGAAAGCCTTGGGCACGACCGCATCTGACATGCCTTGCAGCATGACTGCCCACGAGCCCATGTCGGAGCCTACGTGTGGAGTGCCAAGAAAGATGATGCCAAACGTGGATACGAAGATCTGGCGGTAGTCTTCATGTTGCGATGCCCTCAAGTCATTGGAGTATAGCAGAGCTCTCTTGACGAGTATACCGCCCAGACTGTGGCATACCCAGATGATGGGATTGTTCGACGACTGCTCATCTTTCCGATAATGTGTCAAGCTCGTCACCAGGGTTTGCGCATGCATGTATATGAAGTTGTCCGATGGGTTGACGCCATGCTTCTTCGAGTAGACGTCTGCATTGTAACCATATACGAGAATGTTCGCGCGGGTAGTTCTGAGCGACTGCGGAAGGAGATCAGTTGGCCAGAAGACGTCGTTCTTTCCGGTCCAAGTTCTTTGCGGGTCCCCGTTGAGTCCATGGACCAGAACAACATCGACCTTCGCATCCGGATGTGTGTATACGGCTGTCGCCTCGAAGCGAGATATCTGTTTATTGATGGAGCCCTGGAGTCAAGAGATAACTTGTTAGCCACTGCCAAGATACTCTCGTCCGATCTGATATCGACCAAAGGTTCAGCCACAGCCACTACGCCAATAGAGGTGGGGGTCTGAGACCGAACCAAGCCATCATGAACATTCATAGTTCCGACGAGCTTGATTTGACCCGTGCGCCTGAAGAAACAAATGCGCCAAACAGCCAGCAAGGGATGCACAAAGAGTTGAGAGAGACGATAGAGAGTGCATCACTTACCATACTTACAATGGCCAAGGCCAAGGCGTATGCTTGCTGTTATTCTCTTACTGCTGTCTCTGGGAGGTGGATGTATTTGAAGCCGCGCCAGCAAGTCCAAACTAGGGCAGTACTCTACACTCGTCCACTTATATATATATATATATATGAAAGCCGAAGTTCGGTATGGCAGAATCATGCATCGGTATTTCGAGGCACAGCAGAGAGAGAGGCGCTGTTAGCGAGACATGGGGTGCATAACCTGCGGATCAGTCAATCCTACGCCATCTGTGAATAGCAGCAGCTTCGATGGGTAGGACCGAGAGGACTCCGAACACGGTCTGTTACTACATATGTCCAAGGTATTCGAGGGTCTGATGATTCAGTAGCGGAGTCCTGTGTGCTCTGGATATTGTGGCTAGCGTTGACGGAGTGGTTGGGACGGTTCAAACATTCCCGCACGACACAGAAGGAACAAGAGAAAAACAAGAGCGAGCAGAATAAACGACGATGTTAGGTTGGATATAGAAGCCATGTGTCACGGGTCCCAGGCTGTCACATTCCAGCATGAACCGGTGTTCCGAGTCAAGACTGGCAGGGTGCGTGATGATGGTTAGGCCAGCTGAGTCTCCCGCACCCCCCTCTTAAAACAGTGAGGCTAAGCGATAACGGGCGTTAGTTGGCCGCCTAGCAGCATCTCTCCCGCCCATCTGCACACCCTCTTTCCAGCGGGAAGAAGCCAGGGTCTGGCTTTCTCCAGGGTACTACCCCTGCTCACTGCCCTTGTGTGTACTGGTTGGAGGGGGGGGGGGGCGATGCCGCAATGCAAGGCATGAGAATGCGATGATGACGACTTCCTGTCCCTAACTCAGGAACAGAAACCGGCACTCACAGTCTCACACCCTGCCTAAATTTGGACTCCATGATGAGCCTGCGGAAGGAATGCATCGATGGCAACTGAAGCTTCTGTCTCCCACGAGGAGCCGAATTCTAGCTGTAACGTAGACGCCACCCGCGTAGTTCGTTTGGCAGTGACTGCCTTGCGTTCGTTCTGCATTGCAACACTGCAACAATTGTTTCACGGCAGCCGCTAGGTTAGTACTGAAGCTTAACTCGAGAACGTTATCTGGGTACGCGCATAAGCCGGTTCGTCGAATTCAATCAGATCAATCTCTGGCTTACATACAACCACGTACATCGTACATACCCGGTAACCAATCAAGTTTGGTTTCCATTTTCTGTCTTGAATTCTTCTTCAACGTATTGAGAATATCTCAGATATGTCCAGTCACGTAGCGAGAGAGGCGACGAAGGATTGAGACAGCAGCAGGATCGACGCGCAAGCATTCAATCGTCATTGTTCGAGGGCCGTGAACCAAAGTAGCAAAGAAAGCAAATGGCGGGCAATGCTATGACTGCGAGTGCTTGGCCTGTTGTACAGAGAGTGCCAGGTGTGTTTACACCGCGTCCGTGATGTCCTGAGCCATGACACTATCAACAAGAGGAACTTGGCAAGGAAACTTTCCCATGCGCTTCAGGATTGATTGCCTCGTAGTAGTGTTGGGCTAACAGACCCAACCCAACCCCACACGAAGATGGCTCACGAGATTCATTCTTAGGTAACATCGGCGATGCAATCATTCAAGTGTCCGATGTGGAAAATAGTCACAAGAGCAAGGTACGAGGATCCTACTGGGAAACAAAATTGGGGGTAGTAGCGGTGTTGGGTCTGTCTTGAGTTGCAGGTCACGTTGCGCATCCAAGCGGCTGTGCCTTGTGCTACTATATATTGACGGCAACCGACCGTGATCGCATTCAGAGATTCCATGGGACAGAGAATGGCTGTCCCATATTGGACGTCCAATATTGATGTCTCTCCTCTCGTTCTCAAGCAAGATCAAGAAGAAAGTGAGCCTTGAATACCCACAGTCAAGTAGGTACAATCGCCACGAGATGAACAAGTGGTTTTCCTGCCGGTGTGACTCAGAGTAGATGAACAGCCTCACCTACTGTCTGTGGTCGTGCAAGAACTCAATCTATACGATAAAATACTTGAGTACGAGTGAGGGTTATGGAAGCTTGTCTGATCGACACATTTTTGCCAAGGAAAAAGTTGACAGCTTCCGAGCGGACTGTCCAGAGACGGCCAGAAGATATTTCTACCTGCGCTCAAACATCAGGACGTATTCTCTAGTACTTTGGCCAAATTGGACGAGATCCTTATCCTTCAGTTCTAGATACCGGCTATTCGGGATCTTCTTCGAGTTGAGCATTGTTCCATTGGCGCTCTCAAGGTCCAGCAGATATGGCTTAACTTTACCGATCTTGTCGCCATACTCGTTTCTCTTCTCCTGGTAGCGGAACTGTATGACAGCATGTTGTTTGCTGATGCTTGGGTGTTCGGCAATCAGATCGACCACGGCGAGCTCCCTGCCCACGAGCCAGCAGCTCCGGTGACTCAGCTCGATGGTGTCGATTATATCGGCGCCCTTGAACACGAACATTTTCCACACATCCTTGGGCGATGGCTTTCGCGCCTCGGGCGGCTCGTGATACTTGAGCACAATGGTGGAACCGTCGGCCTGTGCGATGGAGTTGGAAACTGCTGCTAAGGTTCCAGTGGTCCCAAAATTAGGCTGCTCTTTGGGCTTCGGTGGCTCTTCGCCATTCGTTACAGCAAAGGAATCGGATTGAGAAGGCAAGGGCCCGCTCCGCCGAACCACCTGTTTGTCGCCCTTGCTCTTGTCGTCGTCGTCATCGTAGTCCCCCCTTCGGCGAGAATCATGGCTACCTCGGTCTCTCGACCTTCGTCTGGTTCCTTCCTTGCCCCTCCCTCCGTCGCTGCCACGAGCTTCACCGTCTCTTCTGCTGCGATGCCTACGTTCGTCGTCCCGAGACCGTGAGCGCCGGCGAGGCTTCGGTGGTCGCGGCGACCGAGATCGTCGATGCCGCCGCCTGTTCTTGTCTCTGTCTTCGGATGTTTCTCTTTCTTTGCGTCGCTCGGAGGGGCGAGTTCCCTCATCACGTCTGGGCTTTCTTCTTTCTCGACTGCGTTCGTTGTCCGAGTCGTCGTAACGCGACCGTCGCGGCGGCGTCGATCTCGTGCCGCGCTTCTCCATTTGTGTTGATGTAGCTGGACGTACGAGAATGTAGAGTAATCAAGTTATTGGGTACCAAATTCGTATACAGCACGCTGATCAAGTGGTCAGGTATTGAAAGCCTGATGTTGGCGGTGATTAAAGCATGGTACAATGCGACAATGACGCTGCTGACAGCCCAAAAATTTAGGCTCCAGCGCGTCTGGAGGCGCTGTGGTGCTACAGAGATGGGTGGCGGGGCTCGTGGGGAGACCCTGGCTTGAGGCCTGAACAACAACTCGATTCAGCCCCTTAGCATTATCGCCATCCCTATCAACATATGCAAGTCTCCTACTTCACATAGCACATGGTGGAAAGTGACCACTGTGACGAATATTTACTGTATGCCATATAGACATTGTTAATACATGGGGCGTTGCGTGCAATGTCAACATCATGGATACAATGTTCATATAATTGGCAATATATGTCATTAGCTAAACTCCGAATTACCGCTCAATCATGCTGCATTAAAGTCCTCCACTGCCATTAAATCATCAGAAAGCATACTCCGCAACCCAATGGCGCGGTTAACATATCCATGGTTTCCCTTCTTATGCCGACGAAGGGCAGACCATCTGCCACGAGTTCCAGGTCGGAGTGCCGCCTGATGGCCCCGTCTCCGTAGCATCCTTGCAAACGTTCAAGTCGGCGACGACAGCCTCCTCGGCGCAGTCTTCGGAGTAATAGAGGCGCACTAAATATAACAGCATCATGAGTAAGTATGATGGGAATTTCCTCTCCTACCAGTTGGGGACAGCGATGTTGCTAGACTTACGCTCACAGCCTTGGCCGGCCGTTTCCAGGCCCTGCAGCTCTATCGACTCAACCGGCACGTTGTTTAGCTGGGAGCATGTGCCGGCTTGGTCCCGGTCCACGGTGTAGAAGCCTTGGTTCAAGTTCGAGCACCCGACATCCGAGAAGATTCTGAATTGGGCGAGTCGAGGGTTGTCGGTGCCTTGACGTGGGACGACCGCCGCATTGGTGCCAGCGGCGATGGAAGTGAGGAAGATGGCGAGCTGCATGGTGATAAAGCTGAGAAGTAATATGTATAGTAAGAGAGCTATAAGAAGTGGTTGAGTTGCTCAGGGAATGCGAATAAATGGCTCTTTGGTTGATGTGTATATTATATGGCCGATGTCTGCTTCGGACTTGCTGCTAGAGAACTGAACGGTGGACGGATGCTGTCTTTAAGCTTGACCGGTGCTCCAGCAGAGAGATCGACAACACTCCTCTTATATGGGTGTATTTTAGCCTCATCTTGAACAGTGCCCGGCTTCCTCCCGTCATAACGTCACAGTCCTTGGCTTGTGCATTGCAAATACGAGCCTCGAAATTCTAGAACGCGTGTACAACGTTACGCAGTCATGCGCGTGCCAGGCACTACCTATCGTATAATCAAGGCGAGTGAGTATTCATTACGAGCTTTCGTTTCTGCAGTCTAACAAGCAGAGGCCAAAAATAACAGCACTAGCGAGCGGCTCGCAGCTCGTATAGTAAACCTGCCAGCAAATAGCTGTCTGCCAATTACGTACGTTGTCTTGCGGCGGAGCAGGCGGGTGGGTGACCTGGCGGTGCTAAGTTGATTCGTTTTTCTATCCAGCTCTCAAGCTGCGTAAGAGATAAACATGAGATCCCTAAAGATCGGCCGTGTGACCCCATAACTAGCGGTATGGGGTCTTCGGTATTTATTGAGTGCGTGCCAACCCACGGAAGAACCGGAACTCGTGCTTGTGTGTGTATGGACTCCAATGCACGATGCGTACCGAGATCGAAAGCAGCTCAGCAAATGATCCGGAAACTTTGTTCTGTGGAAGTCTTTCACACCGACCCCAAACATCCCGAAGTCCTCACCAACTCACAATCATTCTTCTCCACACTCTCACTCGCCCGGTTTATCAATCCCACTTTCCCGAACGACCCTCTCCGCCCACCTTCCACCCGCCCGGAGCCCGATATAAGCCGCAGGCCAGAACACGGCCCATACCACCAGCTGCGCAACCGGCACGGGCGGCTTGAGCTTGAGGGCACCCCCAGATGCTGAGGAGACCCGCTGCTGCCGCCGTTGCTGTCTGGTTGTTGTCGAGACGATCCAGAGTAGGCGTCCGCTGGCGACCGTGGCCAGCGCGTAGGCCAGCACGGTCTGTTTGCGGCTCAACTTCTCCGCGAGCCAGAGCTTGCTGCCCTTGGCTGGTGCCGGTGGTGTTGGGCTGGAAGTGCTGCTGGCCATTGATGACTGTGGGGTAAGTTGCAAGTAGAAGACCGCCAACGTAGGAAGAACGTTGTACTGGTCGAATTGCTATCAATTTCTTGTAAATGTGCGTGCTGGGAAGATTTCCAATTGCTCCAAGAACGGACAGGATGCCGACGAGTGTTGAAGAATGCGGGGTTCCATTCACTTGCTGCCGTACCGGCTGCTTGGGAAACACTTGCTATGTATTATTCAATTTTTGCTATATTCTTTAGGCTCAGCTTAAGCCAGTCTAGGACCATGTTCAAACCGTAATAAACTGCCATTTCGTGAACATTAGGGGTGCCAACTGCAATGTTGGTTGACCTTCCTCAGGCGAGTAGATGCGCTGGCCCAGCACGGCCTCTTGGCGCATAGTGGCGCTGGAGGCAAAGACGCGAGCTGCAGAGCGTGCGTCCTCCATGCATGCGCAATGCATCAATCAATTTTGATGCAATTGCATCTGCCCCGAGCCATTCAGCCTCATAAAATATTGATACCTTTAGTCTGCCTGTTTTTTGCTTGCTCCAGGTTCAAATAGTCCATTCTAGTTCCTACTCATTCGAGGCCGTTGTTTTTCCTCATGCGTACCCAAAGTACCCACTTTACTGACCAAACCACCCGCTTCTGAACCTCACGGCAACCTGTTGGCCATCTTTTCCGTGTCTCTATCCAATGGTTGTACATTTTCCCTCTTCTCCTCCTGCCGACGCGCCCTCGTGATCGCCCTCCTCTCGTTGCGTTCCTGGTCTTCTCGCATGCGCTTGATCACCGGGCTTTTGGCCCGGATCCTCTCGCCGTATTTGTAGAAGATGATCGGGATCGGGATCATGGCGACCTCGAGCAGGCCCATCAGCGTCCCCGCCCACTGCGGCGTCAGCGCCTTGTACATGGACGGGGCCGCGAGGGGCAGCGTGCCCCCGAAAACGCTGCGTGTAACCGCGTTGCCGGCCAGCGCCGAGGCCGCGTAAACGCCATACGCTCCCGCCAGGTAATTGGACCCGTAGATGAAGCTCAAGGTGTTTCCAGCCCCAAACGGGATTCCGAAAGCAATGGGGATGGCCCAGTGAATCGTGACGGGCAGGCAAGTCCAGGAGAACACCAGCTGGCCAATAGGCGTAAGGATGGCCCCGAGGATCATGACTCTGGCCGTTGCCTCCGGAGGAACCTTCCCCGTCTCTGGATCTTCGGGATGCGAATTGATTATCTTCCTTAGCCAAGGCTCTGCGCATATGGTCATCATCGTACCTGCTCCAATCCCCACGAAGGCGAGACCGCTCACACCCGGACCCCATCCCCGGTGTTGAGAAAACACGATGGGGTACGCTGCAAAACACATGTACAGTACGCCGTAAATCAGTGATATCCACAGGTTAAAGAACCAAAGAATTGGCTCGGTGAAGGCCAAGGTAAAGGGCCTGATAAGATTAATCTTCATGAGTTGGGCAGTCGGTTTCTTCACATCGTAGCGAGACCACCACCGGTCATCGTCAGTTTCTTTCCGAAGTTGTGCGGCCTTCTTCTGCAGGATGATGGGTGAATACGTTTCTTTGACCGTGACCATGAGCAGGGTGCCCACACCGGCCATGATGAGGACAATCCAGTTGCCCCAACGCCAGCCTAAATACTGGTAAACGAAACCACCTATGACCGGGCCGGTGGTCGGGCCATTCATTGGTGCTATACTCCAGAGAGACATGACTAGAGCTCGTGTTTCTTCGGTCGATATATCCACTACAGATCCTGCTGAGTTTGTTATCATAACGGCTCCGAATAGTGCACTAGCAGAAAGCATTAGCTCTGGGACGACGGGAGCAGACACGGCGTCCTTTAGATGCCACGTACCCAAAGAATCGCACGACAATGATCTCCTTGAGAGACGTGGCGACACATGCAGGAATAACAAGGAGGGTGAAGACAACCATGCTTGCTATGTAAACGGGCCGACGCCCAAACAGCTCGCTGGACGGGGCCGCGAACAGACTACCTGAAGCTAGGCCGAGCAGGTATGCTGTGACGCCCAAAGTCGTCACTGCCGTATTGGCGACGCCGAAGTCGGCCTGCAGACCGGGGATGGAGGCTGTGTAACTGGTGCTGTAGAAGACTACCACCCATGTGGTGAAGGAAATGCAGACAAGACACCATGTCCGGTACCACAGTGGCCAGTACCTCGGGTTAGCAGGGTCATCCTCTTCGAAGTAGACCTCGAAGTCTGGAGGTCGCGAGGCCGTACTTCCCACACTGGTTGCCGTGCGTACCCGCGAGACGGCTTCCCGGTCATAGTTATCCCCGCTATTGTAGGCGCCGGAGAAGGCGAGCTAAGGGGCTCTAACGGATCTGTATCGTGAGAGGCATGGGAGGCCTGGCTCGCGCGACTATGCCGCCTAGTGAGCTTTAGAAATCCCTCCTGCTTAGGCGGAGCGCGTAAAGATTCCATGCTGTTCTTGTCCGACGACCCGTGGAACGAGTTGTCGTCCCGCATGTCGCGAGACGCGCAGTCTTTCTCATCAGCCTTGACCTCGGCCATTGTGTGTTGATGACGAAAGTCGAGGTGAGTAAGACAGTAGCGGCAGTTGCGCCTTGCTTCGGAGACCTTAAGACTAATGCCAGTGGGACTTTGCTGCTCCCCTCGACGACTTCAAGTTCGTGGGATGCTCATGATACCATGGGGATGTATGGGTTTGTAAGTAGTGGGAGGATCCTTAGAAATGAGGAGAGTCCGTCAGCAACAGGATGAAGACTCATACTGTTGCTGATTAACGGACACACACACAGGAGGCGCTGGTTGATTTCTCTTGCTACCTTACCGGAATTCGGTTTTCTATTTATGGTAAGGCAGGCTTGGCCGGCTTCGGCTTCGGGCTCCATCATACGGGGGTCGCGTCGAATAACCGACCGCTTAATGCATCGGGAAGAGCAAGTGATGAGATAGATAGCGGCCAATAGGACACAAGCCGATGACCGGTGAGCCCACTTCCACGAACCGGAGATAAGCGGCAGTGAACTAAACGACCTTGCAGTACACATAGGTATACCTACCTACATACCTACATGTGCGGCCCTCACGTTGGGCAACGAAGGCTCAGCGAAAGGGAGAGCCTAGGAGTAGATCATGGAGGGCCCGCACCGGTGGTGTATGGCTGCTGTCGCGTGTGGCAAATGTCGCCTCCAACACGAACTTGGACATTCATCCCAAGCGATGTATCATTTTGATGTGTCCACCCTTCCCTGCAGCGTCTAGGGACATGAGCACGAGTTTGCGAAGCGAAAGGGCGCGAGAAGAGAATCATATGCCGACCCCGCCTCACCCCCTGAGCGACTACGGGCACTAACCTCATGGGAGAAGAAATAGTGGGAGCGTAATACGCCTTACTAGGTTTTTTTTAAACCCGGATAACGTTTGTTATAATTAATTATTAAAATAAAATATATTTAAATAAAATATATAAAAAACGTTTATAGTTATATATATATATATATATATTTATTAGTTATAGTTTTAAATTATTTAAATTATTATAATTCGTCGCTTTTACTTTTAATTTATATTAATTACTTTATATATTAATTATTATATATTAATTTTATTTTTTAATTATTATAAATAAGTTTATTAATATTAACTTATAAAGATTTAATTTAAATTAGTTTTTATAAATATCGCGAGGTATAATCGCGTTATTTTATAATAAAGCTTTAATTATTTATTAAAAGTTAAATAAAGTTTAAAGGTTATAAGTATTAGTTATTTTTAAACGCGACGAGTTAAACATAAGCGTTTAAAAACATATAATATAGTTTATTATTAAATCGACTATATTATTAATTCGGCCACTTTTTTTAACTTATATAATTAAATCTTAATATATAATATCTTTATAATTATAATATCGATTTAATTAAAATAAAATATAGTATTTTAATAGTTTAAGCGACGCGAGAAAATTTAAATCGAATTAATTAAAAAGCTATTATAAAAGTATATAACGTTTTTTAAATTATTTTAAGCGATTAACTTTACGATATTATACCTCGACGCGAAATTTAATATTTATAATAGAAATTAAATTTTTTTTTAAAAAAGTGCTTTAAAAATAGATAATTAATTTAAATATTTAAAGAATACTTTTTAATATTAATATTATAAGAGATATAGTTAATTCTTTTTAAAGTTATATAATAACGACTACGTTAATAAATATTAAAGTAAACGCTTTATTAATTATAACTTAAATTTTAAGAATTAAATAAACTATTAATAATATTATTTTAAGGGTTTATATAAAAGTTTATGTGTGATTTTTAATTAATTCGCGCTAGTCGCGAATATTAAAGTTAAATATAATATTTTAAATAAAAATATATAAAATTTTAACGAGACTAGGTTTTTAATAAATATAATCGAGTTAATATTAGTTATAATATATATTAATTAATATAAAAAAGTAAAGTTAATATAACTTAATAATTAAGAATAGTTAACGGCTATTAAATATATTAATTTATAAAGTTAATATATTTTATATACTAGTTTTATAAATATAACTTATTAAGCGATTAAGTAATTAAACTAACTTTTAATAATTAAATTAATAACGAGATAAGCTTAAATTAAATTCGATATTTTAATAATTATATTAAAGCGTGAACGAAAGGCTATTACTATTATAATAAACGTTATCTAAGTTTTAAAAGAAGCCTAGTAAGACGTACTAGGGTTTATATTAATAATACGAAAAAGTATTTAAACGTGTAATAAAAGTCCACTCTTATTAATATAATATATAATAGCTAAGTTATAACGTAATAATAAAATACGTAAATAAAAGTATTTATATAATAAATTTATTAAAGCTATTTACTTTATTAATAAATTAAGATTAATATTTAAATTAATTATTAAAATAAAAAGTATCTATATAAAATATATAGGGAATCGTTTATTATTATACATTCTATTCTTTCTTTTATTAACTCTCCTTAGGATCGTATCGTCGGTTAGTGATCCCTCTTTCTAGCTTACTTAGATCGCCGTGATCCGTCCGCTCCTATCGTCCCTAGGTATGTTATCCCCTTATCTTATCGGCACGTGACTCAGGTTGGTCATCCGTCTAGTTCGCGCAGTCCTGGCCTATTTAGGCCTGGCTGTCCTATTCTAGCTATCCCGTTCTAGCTGTCTAGTTTATCCTAGTTGTTTAATACTGTCGTCGTTGTTCTGCTCCATGCCCCTTCCTTAATAACTGTTATCGCGTTCCTAGCGAGTAGGCCCGTTATCGTTAGTGGGTCGTAAGCGCTAACTAGGTAGGGCTAGTTTATACTAGGTCTCGTATATGTTCGGGGCATTATAGAGCCGCGCTGGAAGTGAGTCTAGGCCGCATGGTTAGCTTAGGTTATAATAATTATTTCTTAATTTTAAACGATTATAAAAGTTATATTTTAATTAAAATTAAAAAAAATATTATAAAAATAATAACGTTATTACACTTAATATACTTTTTTATTTTTTATGTTATTTTAACTTTTAAATATAGTATTTTACTCGCTATTAAAGCGTATTTATATTAATAAAATAAAATAATTTCTCGCTTTAAGGCCGTATATTTTATTATTTTAATAAAAAATAATATTAAATTTAAATTTAACGTATTTAACTTAATACTTTATTTTTATTAAAAAGCTCTTTAATATTAATTTTAAATCTTATAATTAAAATAATAAGAAATATATATATAATAATATATAAAATAACTTTTATAATAAATTAAATAAGCACTTTATAAAAAGTTATAAAATAAAAAAAAAGCGTTTAATAATTAATAAAAGTAAAATAAAAAGCGACCGGTAAAAACGCTATAATATCTACGGCGAAATAAATTATACTACGCGAATATATAAAAAAAATATAAAATTAAGTAATAAATTAAATAATAAGTAGTTTTAATTAATTTAAAGCGTTAAAGTTAAATTAATTAATATAAAAATAATAAAATATAAGAAAAATAATTAACTTAATAATAAACTATATTAATTATATAGTTATAGTTTAATTATAAAATATAAAAGATTATAAATTTATAAACGTATATAAAATTTTTATTTTATTATAATTAAAATAAACGCGTTATATACTTTTTAATTAAAACATTAATAATAGTATATAATAGTGGTAATTATCTCAAGCTAAAAATAATGTTTAAATTAAATATAATATTCGCTTAATAACGCTTATCTAGTTAAACAAAAGAGCTATCCGGTAAGTACCTCTAGGCCCTGTATTTGGTACGGAAATACAAGCATTGCAGAAACGCTGTCTAACTAGGGTGACGGTCACCTGGCTCCATTAGGGTGACCAATTAGTAAAAGTATTCCAGAGACCATTCCTCTACCCCCCCTCCCCCTCCCGCGCTATTGAGTCTTGTTGATTATCTCTCTCTTTTCAAATAGAAAAGGGTTCTGGTTTCTTTTTAGATGGCTAATGGTCCCAATCCACCGCTTAAATAATCGGGACTACAAGTGGTTGTAATCTGGTTCTAAAACACATATCGAAACTCATGGTTCTCCCGGTCCGTCAGGTCGAAGAACTCGCTGTTCTCCGTATGCGCCTCGCCCGCATAGAGCCTGTCCCTCCGCTTGTTCTCCCATTGGTAGTAGAACATCAAGACGCCCGTCAAGACTGTCGCAGAGGCCGTGGTGACGACCATGACGATCTTGGCCGGGATGTACGCCGGCGCGTCCTCGTCGCGGAAGGTGAGGGGGCCGATGATGTTGCCGGCGCCTGAGTTCAATTGAGTTAGTATTATTACCTAAATGAACACGCATTCGGCCTAAGCCGGGCTTATACGCGTTCGGGAGAAACCTACAGAAGGAGATGAGGACGATGGCGTTCATGGTGACTTTCTTGGTGTGGCCTGCGTAGTTGGCGCCGGCATACGAGTACTGAACAAAACACGTCCTGTCAGCGATGTTTTATCGTCTTTTCATATCGTGCGTGTAGAAACGACTGGGGAGTAAACAACGAATAGTAGGGGAACCTACCATCAACGGCAAGGAAGAGCCGATGAAATTCGCCAGATAGTTTCCAGCCATTTTCCCCGCAACGTAACCCTCCGACGGCAGGAACGCCATGAGACAGCTGCCCGTGAACCCGATGCACAGGAGCACGATGGTGCCGGGCCCGCGCAGCCCGAACCTGCCCGCGAACCAGGTGGCCCCGAGCGTGCACATGATGGCGATGGCGCCGGACGGCATGGAAAGCAGCGCGGTCTGCTTGGACGTCCACCCGAAGCTCTGGATCACCGTCGCCTGGTAGCTGCTGATGAAACCGTTAGGAATATTGGACAAGAGCACCATTGATACGATCAGATACGTCTGCGGGTCCATGAGGCACTCGAGAAACTGGTGCAGCTTGAAGTGTTTATTCTCGACGCCGGTTAAGTTGGTCCGGAGCCGCTCGATGGCCCAGCGCTTCTCCCGCTCCGACAGCCGCGCCGTCATGGGGTTGTCGGGCATGAAGAGCAGAACCAGGATTCCGATGGCAATGGTCGCGAGCCCCCATACCTATTCCACTTTCAGCATCAGTATTGATTTTTCAGGGGGAAAAGGACAAAGGCCTCTAGAGGGAGGAATGCAGGCAACTCGAATCGCTTACCAGGAACATGACCTGCCACGACTTGAAGTCGTTCCGGGTGTAGTGCTGAAAACCGAAGGACGTGAGCGCGCCGACGATCTTGGCCACGCCCGTCCCGACGTACCAGAACCCGACCCGGGGCGGCTGCTCCGACTTCTTGTACCACATGGTCGTGATCAGGATCAGGGCGGGCGCCACCGCGGCCTCGAAGCACCCGAGCAGGACCCGCAGGGCGACCAGGCCGGCCCAGTTGTGCGAGGTCGAGTTGCAGGTCACCATGAGGCCCCACAGCAGGACGTTGACGCCGAGGAACTTGGCGGTCGGCAGCCGCTGCATCAGGTAGGCCGTCGGGAACTCGAAGGCCAGGTACGTGACGTAGAAGACCGTCGCCAGCTCCGAATACTGGTCGCCGGTGATACCGGTATCCTTCCTCAGACCCATGACGTTGGCATAGTTGACTGGATATTGTTAGGCTCGAGGAGCTCATTCATCATCAGGCACTTGTTCAGATACGCACTCAATGTTTTGTCCAAATATTGCAAGAAGTAGCACCCGACTATAAATTGCATTAGCTATACGGTTCACATACTGGCAGGCTCATGTGGGCACGTACACATCAAGGGGACGATCCTGAGATCGATCTTCCGTAGCAGCCTCTTCTCGTCCTCCGGCGTCATTTCAATCATCTCGCCCACGTTGACATACTGCAGCGCCGCATCGCCATCCTGAACCGGCGCCGGACCTTTGCCCAGGACTTCCTTTTCGGTGGACATCTTGCGCAGGTGCAAAACGGATTATCCAAGTTCGGAGGAAGGCCAATAGAGATAGACCCGGCGAACGCAGCAATGCTTCTTCCATATTGCCTCGTCGCGCGGCGACTCATATACGGCTAGTCAAATCACTGTCGGCCACTGCCGAAGGACTCTCCTATCCCAACGTCATGTGGCAGCTCCCCCGCATATTCGGGTGATAAGGGTGCCGGAAGCAAACCATACGCGGGGGAGAGAGATATGTTACAGTCTCTGCTATGCCAAGGCGGATGGCCAGTACCGCACCCATGTTATTCTTCTGGGTAGTATCATGTTATGTAGATAAGTGATGCGGCGCTACAACCAATACATGGGGATGATTGGAGTTCCAATGTTGGAGAGCTGATTTGTTATCTCGCCAAAGGATACGGGAAATGGCATGGCGTCGGAGAGGCACCGATTTTCACCGATCCATCATCGGATTATCAACGGAAAATCCGGCAATACAGCTTATAATGTTTATATATATATATATGTAAATATGTAACTAGTCGATGCGGTATATAACTGTATACATAATTGACTCATGACCGAGTTGCGTGACTTTATTTTACCAAAGGACGGACTTGCGAGTTGCCAGCGACTAAGTAGAAATTAGCTAGTAGAGGAGACCTCACTTCTGCAATGCACCCCGTTTGGACACCCGACAATGATGGTCACGCAACCTTTGGGCACTCATGAAACAAAGTGAATCAATCGCGATCATCTCGACGAATCAAATGGGATCATACCCGGCTAACGAAGCCTCACTCGATCGAGACTCATCCGCTGTTACGAGGTTTAATCTCGGCCAATGACGGTTGAAACTCCCAAATCGAGGTGCGAATGGAGTCGTGTTTCGCGAGAAAGAATGAGAGCAGAAGACTTTGCCCTCGACTAGCACCCGAAATTGCGCCGATTGGACATCCCATTGGTCCTCTTGCTAGGTTTTCTTCACTAATCGCAATTTTATGAGTCCCGCGGCACTTGGACACTGGGAAATGATTGGGCTCACCACCAATCCCGCCGGCATTTGAACAGTATGGAGTGACAGGCACCCCCTACGAGCCCACACTGCTCCGTCCTTGGCCCAAACGTCCAAAACGGCGGGCGGCCAGGGTGGACGGGTCGCGCAGTGCATCCAGCCCGCCCGCCAGCATGCCGGGGAGCCCATGGCAGCCTCGTGGGAAGAACCGGGCCCTTCCCCCCTGGTGCAGCACCATAGGGCTGATCAGAGGCACAATCGAAGATCGAGCAGACGAAATCGTCGTCATTCTCTCCTCGCCCGGACCAGAAGCGAACCATTCGGGCCGCTAGGCACGGCGACCCGGCCATGTAGGGGTCCGTGTCGCTGTTGGTGTCTGGCGCCGGCTCACGGCCTAGCGCCGATAGCTTGTTTCCCGGGGGCTCCCCTGCGAAAGGCCTGCGGATTTGGGAGGAGGATGCCCGGGAACAGATGAAGCCTCACGCAACGGCCTCACTAGCCTCTTGACTTCTTTTCTCGCAAATAAATAGTTGCCTCGAAGACGGCCTTGAAGGTGTGAGAGAGAGAGAGATGCGACTCAACCTCAAAATCAAACGACTCGTTACCGTCTATCGATCAGACAGGTGTTAAGGCAACAACCTTCTTGTATACTATTTGAACGAACTCTCAGCTCATTGCAATTCTTCAAGACTCAATTCACCAGGAAAGCGCCTACCAAAGCAGCAATCCTCTTTCACCACCGCGGCCTCTTAACTTCATCATCAAATTACACCATGCCTTCCGCCCTGAGAGCCACCAAGAAGCAAACCAACAACACGAAGCAGCAGCAGGTCTGCTGCCCCCTCGTGCGGCCGCTCCAATGTCTTCTGGTGGCAGCGGTTCAACAGCGTCTTCGACGGTCTCTTCGCCGGCTGGACAGGTGCAGCAGGCCTAGCCGCCTCAATCATCACGATCAAGGAGCGTATCATCTCTATACTCCCAAGCAGCATCCCCAGAGAACTGGCCAGCCGCTTCTACAACTTTCTCGCGCTGGCCCAGGCCAAGAAGCAGGGCATCTGGTGGCACATCGGAGACCGGATATGTCGCTTCGGCACGAGGACCCAGGACGTCGGGTTGAAGGCCAAGAATCAAGCAGCAGCAAAGGCCAGCCCCAGGTTTAGAAGACACAAGCGATCAAACAGCCGCCTGCTCACCTGGATGCGGGGTGGAGCAGTGTATGAGGAACTGGATGGAGAGAGGGTTAGAATCGAGTAAGGGCGAGCTCACATGCTTTTGGAAAAGGAAGATAAGGAAAACAACAGTCAAAGCGTTATACATGGCGATGTAGCATATAGGAAGCTTCATTGAGCACTGGACATTGGGTATTGGGCGTTGGGCAAAGGCATTGGGCAAAGGCGTAACTCTGGGGTATTCTTCGCTTCGAATAACTCAGACTGATTAGAACAGTAACTTTTTGGGAAGGATTTCAATCAACATACAAGTTGCATTACAACTTTTCATCATTCCTGATACATCCCATTACAATCTGGCTGTTGTCCAGCAGTGTCGGCATAGTAGTCAGGGCATTGAACAGCGCCGAATGAGGGGCCAACCGCCTACATGTAAAGCGATTCTTTCTTGGTGTCATGCTACTCAAGCACACTCCTGACGATGTTTCTTCCAGTCCGCCTTCTGGCACTCCTTGGAACAGTAGGAGACCTCCTTGCACCGGGCACACTGCATCAGCTTGCCGCCGGCCGCCGTCATGGTCTTGCCGCAGCTGCGGCACTTCTCAGATGTAGTCATCTCCTGCACGCCGCGGCCGAGCTTCAGCATATCGGTATCTACGATGTCCTCGACAAACGGGACCGAGAACGATGGGCTGATGGCCGCGCGGACCGCGTATTGTGACGCCAAGTCCCAGCCCGGTATCTTCATGTAGTTCCCAGGAAGCTTGCCGTTGCCACAGCTGCAGAGCAACGGCTTTCCCGTCTCCAAGGTCAACGGGCTCTCGGCGCCGGGTCTCTTGTACTCGCAATCCGTGGTGTGGTTCCAGGTACGGCACCGCTCCACCATGTCTGGAATGACCTGCTTCCATAGACGGAGCTCTTCGTCATTCACAGTGATCGCACATATCTCAAGCTCGCGCAGCACAAGGAGGAAGTCTTCAAGCTTTCTAGAGAGGACCAAGTCAAAAGTTAGCGGCAGAATAGCGGCATCGGCAACTACCGAGCCCGCGGCGGTGTCGATGCGGATGCACTGGATAAACACCAGAATGACGATGCCTTTATCAGGTTGGTTGAGGGAGAAAAGACCCGTCTGGCCACCCTGAAGGCCGGAAGCCAACATAAACATAGTGAAGATTGACTCTTTGAAATTGACACGCAAATCTGTGTTGACGCCTTCCGGGGTCTGGCCCGAATCTCGTAGGCGTTTCTCCTTAAGAGAGAATACGTATGAGGTCGAAGTAACGAGCCACTGGTTGTCTCGCTTGTGCTTTGGATCTACGTCAAGGATCGGCAGTCCATCTAGGCTGAGATTGTGGCCATTCAAGGCGATCGGTATACCATCGAGCCCGAGTATCGAAGGATAGAGGTAACTCGCCAGGGCATCAGACTTCAAAGGATTTGCAAGCGGCGCAATGACTTCTACATACGCAGACTTCCGCGCAATCCTGATCTTGCTGGTCTCCCGATCAACGGGTATTGGATACACAACAGGGGAGGACCAGACTGTCTTTACCAAAGACAATCTCAATTGTAAATGGAGAAGCCTGGCGCAACTCAATTGGCACTTTGTCTTCCAGAAGCTTCTTTCCCTGATCAGTAGTTATGGCGACATGTCCAGTAAGTGACAGTAACTTGACAGAGTTCGCATCCACATTTGCAGTGATCTGGAATTGCCGTGTTGAACCACTCCGGGGTTGCAATTGGCTGTCGAGATTGGGTGCCAGGGGGGACAGGCCAGGGAGACTTTTCGTAACGAAAACATGTGCAGCATCCGACATATCCGTTTCGTAGACTGCGTCTTCACATCTATGGGTGGCTATAGATTGTGCTGTCATCAGAATGCCAAGGCTGATCTTGGTTGATCCGGGTTCAACCTGTAAAGCGGCGGTCGGAACCATCACCGAAGCGACGATGTTCGAACTTCCGCTCCATCCACTGGAATCCGAGTTGACTGATACCTGGAAGGAATCCTCTCTTGGATGACCCTGGGGCTCCACGCTTCCAAAGGCAAGTTGTACATCAGCGAAGAAGTTTTGCCACTGACCTGGCGTACTCGATGTAAATCCGACTTGCAAAGTCGGGGCGCTTCGCTTTGTAAGTTCCGCATCATACATCTTGTCAATATGCACCCTCGGCACTACTAGGGTCACAGCGACAGATACAGGAATATTGCTCCAAGCATTGAAGTCGCCGGCTCTAGGATCTCTTTTAATTTCGCTTTGCAGCCAATTATCAGTAAAAATCCCCATGTTGTGCATCTGCAGAGTCAGTTCTTGGACATAAAGATTACCAAGAACCAGTTTGCGATCGCTCCAGACCTTGTTTATCAAAGACCGGTAAACAAGCGGCCATTCGGTGTCGACAGTCGTGCGGGCGTGCTTTAGGAGAGCAACTAGACTGCCACGATGGAATTTTGGGTAGGCGCTCCTTCGCATTGCTGCTAATCTCTGGTCTTGAGAAGCCCCCATGAAGACATACGGATCCTCGTGCTCGAACATGCGGTGATAAACGCTAAAGAAGACACTGCCCAGCGCATCTGGGTTAACATATAGCATCGGAGCTGGCCCGCCCAGACTGAGAGAGAACAGTCACGTTTCCAAGAAATCCTGGAATGGAGGTGACGTTCGTTCCCTTGTCAAAGACTGCCCCGGTCACCAGTGCGTCCACAGCCGATGTCGAAGTGGCATTGGTCCAGGACTCAACTGCACTTACGCCAAGAAGGAGAGAAATCATCGGCGCGTGGCCGAGCAGCAAATCATCCAGCTCGGCTTGGCGGTGACTCGCCCCCTTCATAAGAGTTTCGAGATACAGAGTCGAACTAGCCATCGGTTTCAGCAGAGGTGAAGCCAATACCAGAAGGTTCACGGCGCCTAGGTGGTCTGCAAGGTTTGACGTGTCGACGACATCAAACAGAAGACCGTTGTCGTCGGAAGAGGAGTAGTGCGTCGGATCCAGTTCATATCCAGACATATCGAACTGGCGGCGATACACAGTTGGTGTACCGTCGCTGCCACCTCTAGCATCGTTCAGTGCTTGGCAAAAGTTGAGCGCATCTGCGACTGCGAATGAGACTTTTACTCCGTGCTTTAGCTGACTCTGGAAAGCCCCGACCCACTCTCGGAATTGCGTTGTAGCGGCTTGAACAAGCCGTTCCATTCCTTGACTTTGCCCATCGATTCGCAGAGGCGAGCTGGAAGATATTTTGGAAAAGGCTGTGGCTAGGTGAAATCCGAGGACAGGGTCCGTTGCTCGATGAAGCAGCGTATGTTGCGAGAGGATACTACACATCAGCGGATTCGGCAAATCGGCAGTCGATTCAGTGAGGCTACCCGTTTTCCAGTACTGGGCATGGGTTTCCGGAAGCACCTTCAGAGCATTGACTGCACCCGGAGAAGCAGATCGAACGCCAGTCAACATAAGGCTGCTTTCTCCTCCAGCTTCCAACTGGCGGGTTCTCCTCAGTTCCTTCTCAAGCGCGGACTTGTCCAATGCTTCTGCTGACGCCAAACATTTACTCCAGAACTCTCTGGCTAAGCCTAGCGTTCCCTCGTCACAGAACGAAATAGCCTCGCCATATTTGCTCTGACGCCATGTCTCTAGGGAATCGGAGATGGCAAGCAACTTCTCCAGCTGCGCCGTGAGAACGGCGGCTGCAGCCTTGGTCAGATAGATATCATAGTAAATGTTCCACAAGAGACTTGAGTCGCTGTTATCATCTCTATCTATGATGAGAGATAGAAGTAGAACATTTCTTCCTATATTTGCGTTAAAATGTAAACCGCCTGACGCGAGCATTTTCTACTTGCCTGCAATTGCAGTTTCGATATCGCAGCAGGTGAAGCTGAGCTTGCGGGGAGCTGGACCACGTTAGTCTTCGTATCTCGACGTAAAACGGCAAGAACACCCACGCAGTCCGACATTCGCGTAGGTGGTGTAGAGAATGTTACGAACATCTCCAGATCCGAGGAGCAAGATGTCGGCGTCGACCCCTTGGGCAAGCTTCGAGTCAAGCAGACAGCCGGAGTGTTACCGATTGGGTAGAACTGCGAGACGTAGCTAGCTATTGTCGGAACCCGCATTTTGGATGTTTATCCGGGAATCAGTTACTAAGACGTGGTTCTGACCTCAGCTGAATTTGTGACTGGAAAGCGGATTGTTGATTCGATATCCACGGTCGAGGTACAGATCCAGATAGTTACGAGGCGGTCGGGCTTCTCGAGTCAGGCTAGCAAGCTTCTGGCAAACCTAACACCGGGTTAGGATGTAAATAGAATACCAACCACACAGCCCAAGACGACTATCAACTACCTAGCAAAGCTCACCTCGAATACCTAGGAAAGACGCAATTTGGAAAGTTTTGACACCGTCATTCCCCATGAAATCTGATATGAGATTCGATGTTTGCTTTTTATTTTTAGTACAACAATTATCAAAAGGCGGGGGCCATGCAGGTGGCCGTTGCTTTATGTACCATTAAACCCACTGATCCTCAGGGGGTTGTTGCTCGGCTCAACCCGTACAACCCATTTTCGACCTTTCAAAGTACCTTTGCAGCCTGGTTCGTGCCACACGCAGGATTAATGGAAACGAACCGCTTCCATGACCGGAAGCGCCCGAGGCTATGGTTGTCGACAATTTGTTCCCTGAAATACAGTCGTACATATAACGACAGCTTTCACGTCAACGAAGGCACGGTTCATGCTGGCCTGAGGGGGTGACCAGCAGTGTTACGAACCCCGCGATCTTCTCCTCGAGGCAGAACGCACGCTCCACGCCAATTCCCACGGTTTCAAGTCGATCGGTGGGACATCGTAGTAAAGCACGTCTTCAAAGGAAACCTGCAAAGACCTAACCAAGGTAGATGTATCGCATCAGGAGAGATCCCTGATCGCAAGGGTGGTCTGGATAAGATCATAATACATACAGTTCATAAGATGTATCTAGGCAAGCACAGTCCCATTTCACACGTACTAATGCAGGTAGGTAAAGAACAATTTGGTCAGACTTTCAACCCAATAAATTTCCTATACGAGTCGGATAACCCTCGATGAATATTGAAAATTTCCCCGACCTCAAAGCCGAGAACCCCAAACCCAGAACCCAAAACCATCAAGAACCTGACCCGAGTCGCTCGCGACAAGACGGTCCAAGTGGGAAACGCCAACGCGCCACGACCAGACCACCAATGGAGATATCCCCAAGTGTAGTTGTATATAATGAACCATCCGCCTGTTCCTCCTCCCTCCTCCTCCCTCCTCCGCCTCCCGCCGTCCGCCGTCGCCCTTCCCCCTATAAACCACCAAAACGTAAAACGTTTCAATCATCCCACATCCACACGCTCAAACAAACAGGCTCTGTGTCGTTCTATTATACATCGTTTCCCGGCCTGTTTCCGATTGGAGAACAAGAACATTGCTATTCCAAAACCAGAAAGAAGAAAGAAAGAATTATTACGTTCCAAACATGAGCTTCATAAATCCTAACTAAGCCATTCGGAAGGGGGGGTTTACCCAGCCGCCTTACCCGCCAAAATCAAACCAGGGCGCCAACAAAACTTGTAGGGCTCGCAGGGAGAAGTAAACCAAGATTTTTGAACAAGCAGTTGCTAGAAACAAGGTTGACAAGCACATCAATTGCTGCCGAAGAACAGGTCGTCGTTGGAAGTGAACATGTCGACTGTGCTGTCAAAGGCATCTTCGAACTTGCTGTCTCCTCCCAGCATCAACATGTTCGGGTCGCTGTGCGTGAACTGCAGCAGGATGTCGTCGTCGCTGCTTTCCAAGCCGGTCAAGTTCGCCATGTTCGATGTGTCCGCTCCCGCGCCGATCATTACATCATGACCCGGAGCGATGGGTTCGCTGTCAAAGTAGCGATTGCTGGACGGAGGCGAAGACGATTGGGAAAGCTCAGGTGGCTCGTTGTACGGACTCGAGATGCTCTTTGCTGGTGATGCCGGATGCGATGGCAAATCTGCGACAGCCTCCGGGTGAAGGGACATGTGCGACAGTTGAGAGACATAGGAGTGTATGCTTGTAGCGGATGGAGAATGGGCACTGCTTGCGCTGTCGATTTCGAGGGTTGGCATCGCCGCGGTGGAAGACCCGACGCCTTGCAGACTGCTCGGGTTCATCGTCACTCCACCGACGGAAATGTCTTGCATTATGTCATCCAGCATCTCAAAGTCCGTCTCGGGGTTTTCAGGCGAGTTGACTGCTGAACTGTCCGAGTAGCCCGATTGGGAGGAAGTAGAAGAGATCGACTCGTTCTTCCGGCGCGTGCGAGCTGACTTGTCTTTCCGCTCATCCATGTCAGGACGGTGCTTGCGTGGACGGCCACGCTTGACCACTTTCCTTACTACTCCGTCGAAGGCTCCAATGCACATGCCGCGTTGCTTGTGTCGAGTTAGAGCATCGTGTCGGGCAAAGCTGTTTCCACATTCGCAGGGGTACGGCTTGATGCCGGTGTGGATCTTGGCGTGGCGCTTGAGATCATGCTGGCGAACGAAGCACTTCTGGCAGGTCGGGCACTTGTACTGTCGGTCGTTCAAGTGGGTCTGAACGTGTGACTTGATGTTCTCCTTCCGACCGAAGCGCTTGTTGCAATCTTCGAAGACGCAAACCCACTTGTTGTCCTTGGGGTCCGGCCCTTCAATGTACTGGTGGATGTCATCAATGGTGATACCGGTAGTCAATTTTGTTTGCTCAATGTCAATGTCTGCGATGCTGGCGGCACTCGCGATGCTTGCCACAGATTCAGTTCGCCTATGGGGTGAAACACGACGCGATGGCATCTCCGTGGACTGGGAAGCATTTCCAGAAGCGAAATCGGATCCGGCATCTAGCTGGCGGAGGTCTGGCTTGACGTCCAAGTCCAAGGGTGCGTGGAACTCGTTCATGAATGGTGTCATGGGCGAAGTGTTGTGGGAGAAGTCGGAGCTTGCGCTGAGTGGGTGTGATGAACGAGGCAAGGCGTGGTGAAACTGGGTCTGAATGGTCATGCCACTGTTCATCTGGCCCATGGCAAGGTAGTCGTTGCCTTGAACCGATGCTGCCTCATAGGTTCCTGGCATTGGCATCGTATGCGATCGCGCAGGTGCAGGGGCAATGGGTTGAACTTCAGCTGCTTGACGCATCTCGTCAAACGTGGTTCTGGAACGCCTATTGGCGCGGTTGGGCTTGATGGTCTCCTCCATAGACTCGTCGTAATCCTCAGCGAACCTCTGAGGCACATGGCCGTGCTTGATGGTTCGGTTATGAGGTGTGTCCGAGGGTGTAATTGGGAAGTAGTCTGGCTCCATTGTTAGCTGGGGCTGCGTAGTAGGCTTCGGCTTGCTGGACTCACCTGTGGCATTCTGATGAGGAGGCGTAAGTGGTCTCTGCGAACCCTCCATTCCCGGATGCATGTTTTCGAACTTGCTCACTCTGTCCATGATGCCATTACTTATTCTTCTAGAGCTGCGCCTCGTGCTCGACATCTCTCCTTCGGAGATCCATCCTTGTCCGCCGTTCTGGCTGTCGCTGAAGCTCATAAATGTGGGTGTGGACATGGAACTGGAAGGGTACAGCTCGAAATCTTGAGAACTTGACATGCTATCCGAGAAGCTCTCCTGGTTCTTCTTCATCATCATGTTCATCTGCGCTTCATAAAAGTTAAACTGCAGGTTCATATCCTGCTGGGGTGGGAGCCCATCAAAGCAGTTGGGGTCAAACCCTTGCATCTGGGGGGTCCCGTGGGGGGAGATTAGGTAGTTCTCGTCATTTGCCAAGTTCGAGATCGCTTGCTGGTTATGGCCCGGGCGAGCTATGCGTTGCTGCTGCGTTTCTCGCAGCACATGCTGTGGTGTCTGATTTAATCCTGTGTTAGTATGTTGTTCACTTACCGTTGGGAACTCCTGCCGTGTCGGGGTATGCATCGGGTGTCGTCGCGTGTCCAGGCTCATGCCTCGTCGGTGGGACATCCGCTGTCGTTGTTGTTGCTGGTATTGATGCATGGGCGGCAGGTTACTATTGTTGGTGGCGATCTTCATCGCTTCTGTGGCCGTGGGTGTCGAATTTTGTCGTCGGTGTTGTCGTAGGTGTTGTTGACGGGCCTGAAGACCGCTCTGTGGCGGATGGGACAGCATCGTGAGGAAGTCGAGTCCGGAATGGGTGGGTTAGTTGTCGATAGATGTTGATCTGGCCTGTGGGCTATCAATTGATCCGTAACTGCATCGTGGCCAGGCGGTCAGTCACCGTCTCTTCTCCTCGAGGGATCTGGCTGCAGGGGGTGCGGTTACTCACCTCACGCAGCGCAAGCCAGTCTGGCCGGGCAATTAGGCTCTTTGGATTGTACTCAGCAGCGAAGGAACTTGGCAGAACGAGAACTAGAAGTTGTCAATTGCCTTATTCAGGCAGTTAGATGGATGCGCGTGTTAGTCTAGTTGGAATACCCAGACGGTGTGTGTGGTAGAGGTTGGTTTGGATGGGATATGGGATTGGATAGAATGCCCTCTTTGCGGATTGACTCTGGACGAGAGATTCCACAAAAAGAATAGGCAGAGGTAGGATAGATGCAGAGATCTGAAGTTGTGCAATCCGGGCAAGTCGCGGTGGGTTGTTGCAGGAGGACCTAAAGATAAGTCGGATGTGCTTTGTTGACCTTGGGGATACTGGCGGTTGCCAGGGGCGACGACGGGGGAACTGTTGCGCTTGAGCCTGGCTTGCGCCTGAGCTTAGGCGTGGATCGACCAAATCGGGGCAGTCGGGGGAGGCCTAGCAACTTAGCAAGGCCCAGTACTGGCCCCAGCAATCCAGGATGAGCCGCCGGTTTGGGAATCGTCTAGCTGATCCTGGCGCGAGTTTCAGCGCTAATGCTGCTATCCACCCGTGCCCGGCCCGATTCAACCTTAAAAACTTAGCATTGTGAAACGTCATCGGCGTAAGAGCTGGCTTCCAACAGATTACTACAGCTGCAAACTCGACTTCGCACAACGACGGCGGCTTTATTCCAATAAGTCGATCAAATAAGACAGGGAAGACAGACGATGGGGATGAAGATGTCATTCTTTCGGCTTCATTGATCTCTCAAATGGCCCGTTCTCTGCTGCCCCATATCCAATGCATCTCGCTGCAGGGCACTGGAGCCTGTTTTTGGCGCTGGCGGATTTATTCTTGTAGTACGGAGTACCTGGGCCAACTTTTTTCGTGTTGCTGACTGTCCACCCCCCGACTTCCAAGCTTCCGAGGCCTGCAGCCATGTTGTTGACGTTCGGCGGCGGTGCCCGAGCAACGCAACGCAACATACGGTGTCAACCAACATCTTACCGCATCGGTATATGCCTTCGTACTTATCGTCGTGAGCCATTGATTGTAACACCGACTACTAAGCATATATTGTTTCTCAGTGCTGGATGTGGTGTCAATTGGATGAAGCCTGTTATCGAACAAAACCAAGAAACCTATTGTCTTATATCATGCTTTTCGTTGCCCAGTTGACGAGCCCTCGAGACACGGTACGAAGAAAGAATAACCGTTGAATACCTACATACTTTTGAGACACAATCTCTCGCCACTTATGCGGTTGCAATCCGATTTGACCGGATGCGATGGGTCGTCGAATGTAGCTACATCTGCGGCTTCCGGCAATCCATCTACATGTACGCTTGACAGCTGCAGCTAAGGTCATGTAGCGTCGGGCCATCGAGACCGCCTTCACATATGGGCTTGACATCCAGGTTCAAGTTGCGGTTTTACAAGCAGGAAGAAGTGGCGGGCCACGGAAGAAAAACTCGCTTTCGGTCTGCGAACCAACAACTGTACCTACTTAGATACAGCTTCATAAGACACAAGCCTGCTGCAGACTGAGATTGAGCAAAGTTGTTCTCTTTGGCTATGAGGCCTGGGACAAGTTGGAAGGCATAAGACGATGATCAAGAGGGTGGGCTGGGTGAGTGGGTATTAGCGGCTATCCTGTAGGCCCACTGTCGTGCATCCTGTCCCGGATTCCGCTCTCCCAGAAGCGAATGTGCGATGTTGCATTGCTGGGCAATTATTTCTGACTTGCAGAAATGCTTACGAAATCATATTCTTCAAATTTATCTAACTTCATCACCTCGGTAGTAGGCTACATGTAGAGATGCTGCAAGCACGCCTGCCAAGATGATGGATAAAAGGCTACGCAACGCACGACTGGGTTGTCAGCGCCGTGGTTCCCGCCCGGTAGCGCTTGCTTCAAGTTAATATTAACAGCCGTGTTCTCATTCAATAGCGGCTCAGAGATCATGCTCCTGACTTATATCAATCGTTCTTCCCATACATCCTCGTCACGGTGTTTCGCCTTGCCTTGTCCTTCGAAAACAAGATGTCCTATTTGCGCTTCTGAACGGTGTTTTCATGCCGAGGTCGCTCAGCTTCGAGGTACTGCGTGTCCGACTCGGGCTTCAAGACCAGCGACGCCAGTTTCTTGCCAATCCCGCACGCTAGCACGATCTCGGCAGCCTTGAGCGCCTCGGCGTTCATGTCTGACTGTGGCTAGAAACGACCTGAGCCCTCCTACGCCACGGTTCTCGCGTGAGACTACCATAGGGGAGCGGTTGTCGAGGCTACTCAGCGGTAGAACCAGGGCTAGGCCGGGGACGAAGCTATTTGATACGGCAATGTTCCGCAGCAGGTCGCCGCCGGGCCATTCGGGGATGATGATACATCCGAGACCGTCAACACCCTCCGATGAGTTAGCAAGAGCCGTATGGGTCCCCATCATAGCGCCGTCCTCTTCCTCGTCATCGTGTTCGTGCCAAATTTGATGTTCCCCTGAGCATCTCGCGTAGCCATGATAGCCTTTTGCGAGACCCTGGTTAGTTGTTATTTACATGTAAAACCACCACGGGGCTAAACATGAGATTACCCTCAAGAAATCTGTATGCCCGTAACTATAAATGTAATGTTATATGCGTTACGTACAAAGTAAATCCAACTTTTCTCAATCGTGTATGTTGCTGCAACTAGAATAAGTACGAATGCACCACGCATATTAGCATATATATGCTTCAGCATACCAGCCCCAGAATCCTTTCTGTCCTGAATCTGTCTAGGTTCTGCCTTTGAGGATGTTTTCCGTACTCCCGTCCTTCGCCACGGACGGCCAATCGTCATACTGCACTTCGAACTCGTTCTGAACGCGAATGCTGGCCACCACCATCCCTTTGCTCGACAACTTGAACGTGTGGCCGGACCTCTCGCCGCCGTGCCCAGTCTGCACGTCGCCCATGGCGAAGCCCTCAGTCCGGTCCTCCCTCCACCGGGCCGGCTGCGAGTCGCCGTTCGGGGTCTTATTCTGCTTGTAGTAAGGGCCCTTGGGTGCGTTATTGCCGTCGTTGCTTTTGTGGCTGTGGCCAAAGGAGGAGATGAGGCGTGGCAGGTACTTTCGGAAGAACGGCATGAGCCGCGTCATGCAGACGCAGGCGATGCTCAGGTTCATCTCGAAGAGGGACCAGACCGTGGTTGACCCCTGCGTGTAGGTGAAGTCGGGGCTGGTGGCCATGGCCCCGACGTTGGCCACCCGTACAACTGAGAAGATGGTAGCCCTTTGCACACAAGTTAGCTAGAGGTTCCAAAACAAGAGTGTACCTAACTCTTGTCATCTGTAAGGGGGCGAGGAACTCACGCTGATCCGAGGCCCAAGATAAACCCGACTAGCAGCCTTTGCTTCAAGGGCATCACTAGGCTGTGAATCATCGGGATGGGAAGTGCAATGAGAATCACATCGGATATGATGTTGACTGCTGCCTGCGCTATTGCCGCCTGGTTCAAACATTCACCACTGCCAACCGACAATGGGTTGCAGGGACCAGTGAACACGACGGTAAAAGCGACGGAGTAACCGAGAATGCAAAAAGCTGTCGCATATAGACAGCAATGGAACGCACTCGATGGATTAATGCGACGATATAGAGCCAGCATAGATAACTTGGTCAAAGAAATCGTCCAGATGTACGTCAACACCAAGTAGGCCAAAAACTAGGGTCAGTCAGCCAGTCAGCAACCCCTGATCTGTGACCGATAATCACTGTAAGCAAGGCCCCAGTTCAAGTACATACGTTAAGGTAGCCCGGTATATCCGTCGCTCGAGTGTTCCACAAATGTTTTCCGTACCCATTCGGCATTGCTGTTGAACATGCCATCAGTATATCTTTACCTCCAGCGAAGAAGAGACTGGCATTGTGTCGATAAGTCAAGGAGGACAACACTAACTGTGGAACATGCCTACGGTGAAGGCCAAAGAGGAACCCCAGGCTAAAACAATGAGACCTATCTGCAGTATTAGCGCTGGACCTTTCTTTGATTCACCAGAAGTAAGTACGCAAGGAGGAACTTACGATCATCGAGAAGCAACTCCTTAGTTATGGAAATCGATGTGTAGATTCTAGCAACAAGAAAGGCAGTAGAGAAGAAGAGCGTCAACCCGGTCAGGATGATGAGCATAGGCTGAAGATCAACCAATCCATCGAACTTGGGAACAACCCCCAAAGGGGGGTGGCATCACGCCAACTTCTGCCATTCTTGCAGCTTTATGATGTTGGGCGGACAATGATGCTGTGGTATTAGAAGCCGCAAGATGAACAAATAGGCTGGACTTCGAGGGCAGAGTCTCTTGTAATAAGGAAGATGCTGTATAATGTACGTATTATGCTGGGATCGACAAGCGGGTCTCTCTTCTAAGCATCTTGGCCAAGGACTCGTAACCTGTTTCATACATGTATTTCCTGGGGTACTGAAGAGGCTAGACCGCGGCGTACGAAGACGAGCTCTCCAAGTAGATAGCATACGTAGTGACCGGCCTAGCTACCCGATGCTTGAATGATATCATATCATCGGATCCTTCGCTCTCCATAGGCCACCAGTCGTACGAGAAGATAAGTCCCTGTGAGCATCTGCGAGGCCTTCGCAGGGTACAGTTGCTAGATGGAATCCCAGGGGGGGGAAGCAAGAACAAAAGCAAAGAGGAGGTGGGACAAGGGGGAGGGAGTCAAACCCAGCTTCTAATTCGGGTCTTAGCATGGGAAAGCGGAACCTTGCAGGTTAATTTCGAGATGGGGACGGCCCCGCCTGCCATTGCGGCGCGTACCTTTGATTGCGGCACAGATCTCGGGGTCCGGGCAGTCGGGTTCTGGTCGGGCTCCACAGTCGGGCTCCATGGTAGGATCGGGAGATATAACGACTGTGTCACGCTCTTAATGTTGCTTTTTCTCGGCTGCGACCCTGCATCTACCTGACTACGTACATACTTGTATACCATTCCATTGAGTTCTTCTGACATAACAATTCAAACCGGCAGTCAACAATGGGCTCTGTCACAGCATCCAAAACTATCCCAGGGCGATCAATATCAACGAAGCTCTGCCTTTAGTCCCCGAAGATATTACAGCTAACTGGTGCTCCAAGGTCCTGGGGAAGACAGTCAAGTCAGCCGTCATTACGAAGGAATATCACGGAACCGCCAGTAAGCTCATTGTGGACTTGACCTATGAAGATGGCAATGATGGGCCCGGCAGCATCTGTGTCAAGGGAAGTTTCAACACTGACCTGATGGCGAAAATGCCAGTGGTCAAGTTCATCCTCCGAAGGGAGGCATAATGTTATTACTATGTCGCCCCCCTTGTCGACTTGCACCTGCCAAAGCCCTATTTTTGTACCACCGATACCGTCAATGGACAAGGCATAGTTGTCATGGAGGACCTGTCCGCCAACACCGAGTTTGGGAGCCCACTGAAGGTAAGGATCTGCGGCGCCCGTCATATGATTCGATAGAGTACAGAGAAGCTAATGCAGTAGGTAACGCCCTGCAGCCATGGGGTGTTGATACAGTTCGCTCCAATGTCGAGCAGCTGGCCAAACTCCATGCCGGCACCTGGAACCCGGACGAGTCCAAGTTCCTCTGGCTAACGGGGAGCGACAACCTGGCCTACTTCCTGATCGGCGCGCTGACCGTCGCGCCCACGAGCGAGCGCTCGTCCGGCACTACCTCGCCACCCTGCACGCGTGCGGGGGCCCCAAGGCTAGAGCTCGACGACGACGTCTGGGACGAGTACCGCAAGCTCGTGTTCCACGGGTTCGCCTGGGCCACGGTCGACAAGGGCCTGCAGCCCGAGGAGTACATCTTCGCCATGGCGGAGAGGCACTGCACGGCCATCGTCGACCACGGCACCCTGGAGCTCTTGGAATCACTGCCAGGACATGGCAAGCACTGATGACGAATGATGAACTTCATGCCACTTACATTAGATAGTTAGTAACTAAACGAGAGAGTATGGTATGATATGCGTGACCTCAAGACCCTGCATCAGGTGGACGCGACATTAAAGCCGGGAGTGTCAAAACCGACATTGGCATAATCAGGCATTCGGATGCGATTCCTAAACGGAACGCACATTTCCTTTCCACCACCACTTAAATAAAAACCTTATTTGATTGAATCCCTGCCTATCAGATGTTGTGGCGTGGCGAGGATGCATGGATGCCGTAAGCGTCGTAATATAACCAAGGTTTTGACAAGGATTTTATGCAAGACAACCAACCAACAAACCCTCACAACCACCGCGGAGAAGGAGGTCATTAAGGCTTGTTTCGAACTAGGTACGCTACCACCAAGGACGTTAGTATCTCGTGTGGGCTGCCCTATTAGATTATACCAGGAAGAGCCGGAAAGGGTGCCGTTCCTGTCAAGGCTGATCTGCATATGGTTATCTATCATCTTGAAAACCCCTGCTATGCTAGCTTCCGGCGTTTTCGTCTCCTTTTCCGTCACAACTCTGCGCCTTTCGTCTAATACAGAAGCGCCGAGGCGATCGCAAACTATCACCCAGAATCAACTGTATTGTAGTATATAGAAAAGGTTAAATTCAAGGGATCACGTTGATACCCTACCGTCGAGATGTTATGACCTTCGCAAGAAAACCTTCTCAGTATCTTTGAGGCCATCTCCAGGGGTAGCGTGATCTATCATGTAGTCTAACATTAGACTTGGGGAGAAAGTACACTGCATTTATAACTCGCTAATATGGTAGAGTTTCGGGAAGACGTGATAGACTGACGCTGCAGTGCTTTTTTGCGTCTAGCACAGACTTCCCCGGGCTCGGACCCCCATATTCCGGCTGCCACGGCATGGACAAAAAGCAAAACATACAACACCGAGGATTCCCAGGTCGTCACCGACCCTAGTACTAATTCGGCTCTCTGCTGCTTATATATGGGAGAGCGGACGGGATCCCTAGTATTCAGCAGGATATGGTCGTATGTATTAGACTTCTTTCGTGAGCAGCACTATATAGCAAAGATAGGCACAAATATGGGCGCATATTATCGATATATAATACTCCGTATCTGTACAGCTAGGCTTATTTATAAGATGTCTAATTGAACAGCCAAGCAGAGATGTCGGAATCCACACCAAGTATTGACTAGGTGTCTATTGATCCAATCCTAACCGCACCCTCCAGGCTAGGACTTGATGCCAACACAAACATAGTACCCAATAAACAGCATTGCACAGTCGGACTAAAGGAGCAGTGGCAGTTAGCAGCAGACCACTAACCAATCCTAGAAGACGAAAACTCACCCCGACAGCAGGGTTCCAGGTGTAGAATTGCCCCAAAGTAAACTTGCCGCTGTATTTGTCGACTATCTTCTGGCAATAGTCACCGGATTGGACGAGGTAGTACGAGTTACCTGTGAAACGCGATATTGGCCTTTGTCAGTCATCGTTCATGGTAATTGGGCATGGAGGGGTACAGGCCACACAGCTGGTTAGGGGGTTATTTCCAGCTGCAAGCAAGGTCGGTGCAGTCTCACAGTTCTTTGCGATGCCTGATTGAGTGGGCGTAGGCCCCGTCGCAGTCATGGTCGTTGTAGTCGTCGGACGGCTTGTCGGCGTCCCCGGAATACCAACACAGACATAATATCCAAGGAAAAGCTGGGAGCAGTCGGACAAAACTGCGGGATTCCACGATAGACTTTGTGGCGTGGAATTATCAGTTCTGCTCCTGTTTATCATGTGGGGATGGAGACACTCACAAGTTGTTAAGGGTGAAGGTGCCGTACTTATCGACGATCTTCTGGCACGTGTCTCCTGAGACTACTTTGTAATAAGAATTGCCTGCCAAGGACGGTTAGCATTGTGGCCACTTGACCTAATATACCCAGCGACATTTTTCTGTCTGGATGGTTAAGGGGTTAAGCACAAGTTGATATAATTCCTGTCTGCTCCGGTTGAGGCGGGCCCGTCGTGGTTGTGGTTGTCGTCGTCGTCACACTACCACTGGCGGAGGTTCCCACGCAGTAATAATAGCCCAGGAAAAGCAGGGAACAGTCCGAGTCGACTGCAGGGTTCCATGTGTAGCTGTTGGAGTGGCATCAGCTTCATCAGGTCCCAGATTCTATCTCTACCTTTCGACAGGTGGATCAACTTACAAAGAGGCAAGGGTGAAATTCCCGAACTTGTCCACAATCTTCTGGCACGTATCGCCCGAGACGGCCTTGTAAAATGCCTTACCTTCATCTTCGTTTAGTATCTGCCTAGCCTTGCACCTGGTGTTCTTAGTACTTACAGTCGGAGGCAATGCCAGTCTGGGTAGGTGACGGGCCAGAGGGGGTAGTAGTGGTCGTTGCAGTAGTGGTTTTGGAAGAGGTGGTGGTGGTGGTGGTTGGTGGTTGGCCATCGTCCCTCTCGACGCAGTAGTCAGTGCCGGCCTTGAGCGCCGAGGAGCAGTCAACTCCCGCATTGTAGCTCTGGAAATCAGCCAGAGTGATACCCCAGTAGTCAGCAAGAGAAGCACAAGTGTCACCAGGCTCTGCGGTGACGGAGAATGTGCAGTCTCTCGAGACGAGGTGCCGGGACTGCACGACATGGACCAGCAAGAGTGCTGGAAGAAGTAGAAGCACCATTATTACTATCGTTAGGGGTATTGGAGAAATTGATTAACCAAGGTAACCCAAGTCACTCGCGACGTGGGCAATGAGTGCTTAGACTCAAAATTGAACAGATGGTAACTTGCTGCGTAACCTTGTCATGGACTCCTATCTGCTACTGGATTTATAACTGATTCCTTGCCTTTTCATTTCGTCACTCTATGCAGTGCACGCTACCGGATAGAAGGTGGGCTTATGTCACAAATTGGCACGAAGTGGAAAGATTACACTGCCAATGCTGGAGGCTGACCACCACTATACTTCTTCGCTAATTGAAAGCTTGTTTTACTAGTACAAAGCTTGCCTAAAGAAGGGCCAACCCGAGGGTGTGGTGATGCCGGAAGGGGAAGATCGCATTGCTTATGTTGGAGAAGCTGACCGCCATCTGATTGTGATCAGCTTCCCTCCCGCTCCCCCTATCGTAGCCGATTATGTATCTATCCGACTTTGATGTATGCAACGCGTGGATTGTATCTGCCAAGTGGAGTCCGGTCTCGAAGCGAAGACGACCTTGCACAACGAAAAACATCAATCCAACTTGGCATAGGTAGCCCACGTAGATCACCACACAGTAATGACAGAGCAAGTTCAGAACGCGGAGTTTGAGATGGATGTGTCCCTCCCATGGGGGGCCTTTCCTGCAGAGCAGTATCTCATTGTAAGCAGCAGCAAGCACCCAATCCGATCCGATCCTACCATGTTGCTGACACGCACTGATCTGATGCCAGCGCCATTGGGAGCCAGCGTCAGCAAGGTCTGCAGTCGATCAACGACGTGATCTGATCCGTGCCTTTGTCCAACTTGATGCTATCCCCCAAGATTGGGACGCGACGGGCCGGGTCTATCAAAGCATAACTGTGACCCGTGTACCTACAGAACAAGAGGTACGCGATGTTCTGGCACCTTGGCGACCCCTCCGTTGGCGGGAGGCAGCTCTGCATTTATGGCGAGATCGCGACGACGAGGAGATCTGGCTCCGTACACAATACGGCCCGGATTCCGACGAGAAATTCCAACGTCTTCGAGAGGCGGACGAAGACTGTGACCCCGCCTTCGAGGAAGACTGTCGATCGTGGACAGTTCTTGACGACAAAGCATTGTTCGCCGACGACTGGTCCGCGGCGCTCGATATCCTGCCCGAGCTCGTGGGCCCGACAGCAGGCTGGGACGCACATAATCATCGCCACCTAGGCCGCCCGGACGAGCTCGAGCCGCTGCGTCGGGAGCTGCGGGACTCTGTGGCCTCGGCGCTCCGCCTCGAGGGCCAGGGCAACGACGCCGCACAGCTGAAGACCGACGACGTGGAGGCCGGCGGCGGCATGGCGCTGCAGGCGCACGTCGTGGCCACCTTCCTCTTCGTGGCCGACGCCGAGACGTTCGTGACTGAGCAGCTGCGGCTGCTCTTCCTGGACGCGCGGGGCAACATTGTGCGCGAGACACGGGTGCCGTTCGAGCAGACGTGGGAAATGCGGGACGGATGGAACGCCGGCAAGTTTCGTGACAGTAATTTCTGGTTAGATCGGGACAGGAGTGAACTTGGTGTGCAGAATGACCCTGGAAGCATTTTGGGTGAGAAGTACAAGATCTCAGGAGAGATTGGTCGAGTACTCTACCAGCTGGACTAGACACCTCAGCTCCTCGCCACGTACATTGAACACAACGCTCATTTATATCACTGGTTCATGATTTTGTTCACATTGCAATGTCATCAATTCGATGCTAAGGTGATCATCGGTAGTAACGAGTGACTCATTAGAAGAACTGCTTCACGCTCATAACTTCTTTCTAGGAGTAAAACATAAATCAAACTATCCGAGCAAAAGATAAGACTATGTGATAATAACTTTTGCTGCGAATGATACAATAGGAAGTTCAAACTTTGATAGGGGTTAAACAACATTTATCCTCCTTCGCAACATAAAGTACAAGCAACTAAAATCCACTCAAGCGCTGACACAAACGTAGTATCCAAGAAACAGTGCCTGGCAGTTGCTTCCCACACCTGGATTCCACCCGTAGAACTGCGTTAAGTAGTCTCTCAGTATTCGCATAACCGACAAGCAAACGGGAGGGGAAATTGATGACTTATTTACCTGGGACAAGCTGATCGAGAAGGCGTCGGAAACCTTCTGGCAAGTATCACCACTGACGACCTTGTAGAACTGCTGACAGCCGGTAATGATACCGGGCTGAACGGGGGACGGCGTGGCCCCGGCGCCGCTGCCGCTGCTCGTCGGCGTGCCGGTGATGTACGTGGCGCGGTCCGGGGTGCACTGGGCGGGGATGCGGCTGGGCGAGGGCGGCACGGGCGCGCCGGCCGTGGGGAAGCAGTACTCGTCCATCAGCGACTGGCAGCCGCCGCTGTAGTCCTCCTCGTCGAGGTAGTCGAGGTCGTCGTCCGTGAGCCAGCAGTACTGCGTCTGCTGGACGAGGTCGGACGCCAGCGTGCTGTTGTAGACGGCCGTCGCCGTGATGGACGCCGTCGCCGTCGAGTCGAACTCGGTCGAGTACCACGAGGTGCTGAAGTTGGAGGCGGGGATGGTGCCGGTGGCAGATAGCCAGCTGGTGATTAGAGAAGAACTCCTTTTTTCAGGATCAGCAAAAGGACAATGCCCGATTTGGGCCACCCTCGATGACTTACAGGGTTGGCCGGGGCCGGTGGCTAATGGACGAGTTGTACTCAAATATCCCGCCTCCTGGGGGGCTAGTTTGGATGATTATCAGCTCATGACCACAGAGTCACCACCAAGTCCATTGTTGAGAAATGAGTGGCATACTTACGAGACACAGATGCTGCGCCCTTCCATGGCACCAAGATTATCACAATTTGTATGGATAGTGCTGCCGAGTGATCAGTTCGCACTCAGAATGCTCAATGGGTTGGGTATGAAATATACGTACGGGTTCCAGGATACCAGTTGGATAGTTGAGAACGACCTTCCGCTGAGGATCCCATCGCAGGTATCATTAGACCCCAGCGTGTAGATCTCGCAAGCGTCTTGCAGGCAAAGGGGCAGTCCCGGTGAGAGCGTCGTGCAGTTGTAGTCCAAGTAATTGCGATTGATCATAAGATCAGTTCCTACTCCGTTGGCCTTGGAGACGGACTGGCAGGTGTCAGAAGACTGGACGATGTACGTCTTACCGGTGCAAGTCGGAGTGGGTGTAGGTGCAGTTGTGCTATAGTCCGCCACGGTCAGTTCTAGTTGTGGAATAGAGGAGCTGGCTAGGAGAGGGCCGTGGGGCCATCTAAGGATACCTACGAAGTAGCTGTCGTTGTCTGTATGGCCGGTGGAGTATAGGTATAAGTGTAACTCGCAGGGTCAGCACCACATGATGATATGATGGAGGAGAATTGGTTCGGCTTGAGCTTGGCTCTTCCGTAGTCCGAGGATAACATCGCGGCCCCATACTTGAGCGCACAGTCGGAACAAGCAGCCTCTTTTCCAGCGTAGAAGCTCGAGAGACAAAACCCCGATCTAATTACCACGATTAGATGGGCTATGAACACCACACAGGGGCTGATTTGACGTAGAGAGCTACTTACGCATCTTCAATGCAAGTCAGGTTATAGGCCCAGCTCAGCCCATCGGCCAGAGCAGCAGCCGACTGAGTATAGTTGCTCTGAAGGAAGAGGGCGTACAGGTAGCTTCCACATTTGCCATCAACGTTTGTCCGAAATGTTTCCAGAGACTGAAGACAGCTTGACGTGCAATATCGGGTAGCTTCAGTTTTGAGAAGTGCCAGACCGTTGGCTGCTTGTGCAGCTGTTACAAGGCTGTTGTTCCCATATTCACATGTGATGTTTTGTACCAACGCTGCACGACATGCTGCTGGTACTGTCACAGGAATGGCAGCTGGCGCAGACCATAGGCGGACTGCCTGCACGACAGAATGATGTAGGTGTATCACCACAAGGACTGCTATCGTGTAATAGCGCATCTTGGCCGACCAAGCTCGAGGGGTTGGACAAGACTGATGAGGAGGAGACTATGGTCCCACAAGAGACTGAGAAGTTAGCATCATGCTCATATGCTGCCGGTGGTGGCTTGATTTGGGTGCTCTGGTTAATGTGCGCTTTTTGTATATCTTTCTAAACAGTCATGTTTAAATGCGTATCGGCTAGAATTCAGCAATCCGATATTCTTCGGGGAACTGGGGGTGTAAGCACGTAAGTGAGATAAGCAATTAGTATAATGAACCCACCACACTTGAACCAGTAAGCAGGTTGCCCAAAGTCGTATAGCATGTCTCTCTCTGGTCAGCAGGCAAAGCCAGCTGCTCAAATATTGCAACCATCACGGTTTATTAATACTGACCGAATACATCCGTGCGCTCACCGTTCCCGGCGCCTACGGCGGAATAACAGATCCAACCAATAAGGCCAACTAGAAGATATCAAGATAAGCAAGGAAGAAAAGTTTAGTGTGGACGAGCGGGTCAGATCTAATGAAGTTGAGGATGAGTCAGATCTGATAACTAGGCCCTTCCGAATCTCTAGCCAATCAGTCACCATGTGGTAAGTCAACGCCGTGATGATCACCGGTCGTTAGACCTCTCGCCTTCCTAATAGGGACTCTATAGGTATTTATCACTTCGGCAGCTCGGACCGGACAAAGTTGGAAGAAGGCTGCCCGCCATCGAATGCAATCCAAGCAGGGGTAACAAGAGACTGAAGTGACTCGCTGGGCGTCGAAAGTAAGGGCCACACTGGTACAAGATGCAACTGTTCGACTACTAGCAGCGTATTGCTGGAATCATTGTGTCTGGCCGCTCGCCTTGAAATATTTGCCCTCTTCATCGTAATCTTGCTTCGTTGCCGCTTTTTGTTCCCATCAGTTAGCCATATCTTGCGTGCTAGCTGTAAGACTACACCTTAATACGAGCATCTCCATCATGCGTTCACGTAACTTCATAAGTCGATTCTCAGTGCTTGGCCTTGTCGTCTTCTTTGGCCTCTGCTGGTCCCAGAATGCACCGCCTGCTGCCGGGGGCACCTGTTCAGATTCTGTACCATGCCAGTCCGGCTGCTGTAACTCTAACAATGCTTGTGGATTTGGACCCAAGTACTGCAGCTTCGATGCGGGCTGCAAGAGCAACTGCAATGCCACCGCTGAGTGTGGCCAATATGCTGCAGAGGCTCCTGGAGATTGTCCTATCAACGTGTGCTGTAGGTATGTATTTCAAGTGGGCCATAAATAAAGGGGGTGACCTGCTGGCGTCGCCAAATCTCCGAAGTACCTTTGCTAACGCATGGCTCTGTTTCAGTCAATGGGGATTCTGTGGAGTGACCGAAGATTTCTGTGGCGATGGTTGTCAACCGAACTCTGAAGGCAATGGGTGCGGTGATGCTCCGTAGGTCTAACATATTATTGCTAGGAGACTTATGATTCTCCAGCGTTTCTTTTAGTTGCTGACAGCATAGCAGGCGGCCAAAGGACTGCACTTCAAACACCGACGCCCTGACTTATGAACGTCGCATTGGGTACTATGAGCTCTTTGCTGTTGAGAATTCCTGCAACGTGTTCGAGCCCGAAGAAGTCGTTGTCGCCGGCCTCACACATCTCAACCTGGCCTTTGTCAACTTTGGCAGTGACTACAAACTCCAAACCGGAGACGGAAGCCTCATATACCGCTCCTCGCTCCTCAAGGTGAACAAGCCAGGGCTCCATGTTTGCATCTCGGTTGGAGGTTGGACTTTCAGTGACCCCCCGGATCAGACCCTTTGGTCAGATAGTAAGTCTACCGGATAGGTGAATAATCTTTCGCCAAAGAGGAATATGTTTGAGCTAATCAAGAGGGCGAATACAGTGGCCAACAGTTATACGAATCGACAGACCTTTATCAACTCTGTGGTTGACTTCCTCAAGGAATATGGCCTGGATGGCATTGATCTCGGTGAGTTGGTTTACTGTCGTGAAACTCTTCCGACGCAACGCTGAGCTGACGGCCTGATGTCTAAACAGACTGGGAATACCCATCTGCGGATGATCGTGGCGGAATACCTTCAGATGCTGATGCTTTTGTGTTGCTGGTTTCGGATCTGCGTGATGCATTTGACGCAGCTGACCCGGGATGGACCATCTCCGTCACGCTGCCAACTAGTTACTGGTACCTACGAGGGTTTAACGTCGGATCCATGCAGAAGTACGTATCGTGGTTCAACTTGATGTCATACGACTTGGTGAGTTCTGCCCCTTGCCCGTGCCCTGATTATTTAGAACTCCCAGGATCAAGCAAACCAGGGGCCTCTTAGATTGCTCACTAACGGGACTTTTCACCGGCACTGACAGCATGGCACTTGGGATCATGACAATCAATGGACTGGTCCATACCTCAAGGGCCATACCGACATCACTGAGATCGATCTCGGACTTGACCTTTTGTGGCGCAACGGTATCGATCCTGCCAAAGTCGTCTTCGGCATGGGCTTTTACGGGCGCTCCTTCACCATGGCCGACCCCAACTGTTATCAGCCCAACGGTCAATGCCAGTTTAGCGTAGCGGGAAGACCCGGAACGTGCTCTGACCAAGCTGGTATCCTGACGTATCAGGAGATTGCAGCGCGGAACAGCAGCTGTGAGTCATTTCAGTTTGTTTTGTCCCCAGCCCTAGCCTCTGTATCAGTTCAACAGGCTATGCGTAGGAAGACTGACTGACCCCTTACTTTATTTCTACTAGTGGATGTACAGACGTTCTACAACTCAACGTCGACAGTCAAATTCAATGTCTATGACGGCGATCAGTGGGTCTCCTACGACGACCAACAGTCATGGACGGACAAGAAGGCCTTTCTCTCCAAGCGTTGTTTGAGCGGCCTAATGATCTGGGCTTTGGATCAGGACAACTCGACATTCGAAGCTTATGATGGCGTTATGGGCGACACCTCGCTCCTTGAGCTCGAGGGCGGTGGCCTTAGTCCCGAAGCAACAGCTGCACTTGCTAATCAATTCGCGGCCTATACCGGACAGAACTGCTTCGTGACACCACGATGCACTGACGGCAGTTCAGGGCAGAAGGGTTCCGACCAGGTCTGCCCGGGGGTTATCAGGTCAGTATCCTGAAGAGAAAATATTTCTCCATCAATATTCGTTGCCGCTGGTCGAGAGGTTCCTTACTAACTCGCGGAGTCAAACATAGTCTGTGGCAACAGCTCACACACCCGCACAAGCTCCAGGCCATGACTATTATGGAGACTGTAGTGAGGGTTGGTGGCGAAGCATCTGCTGTCCAAAGGATGCGCTTCCCAAGAACTGTGGCTGGGTTGGCGCGCCGGAGCGTAGCGAAATCAGCTGCTCGGGATCGTGCGGCAGCACCCAGTTTCAGCTGAACACTGACAGCTACCTGGATGCCAAAGGCGAGGATACATGCTATTACGGCACACGATCACTCTGCTGCGACTCGACTGAGCTGATATCGGACTGCTACTGGAGTCCATGTCAAGGGCCCATATTGTCGAACCCTGAGTGTAACGATGGATACACATTCGAGGGTTACCGTCTTGACAAACCTGACGGCACGCCATGGTGCTCGGATACGTATGTGTCGCCCTTGGATGGCAGCATGGGTAGCCCTGTTCATGGCAGTTTCAGAAGCGCGTTGTGCTGTCCGGAAAAGGAGGCCTGGAGTAATTGTGACTGGTCCAACAATGCCGGGTTTTACGACCCTAAACAGGTCTGTATTCCGGCGCCGTGCGGCAAAAACAAGATACAGATTGCCACTGCACTCGACCCGCCTCCATCGCCCGAATCCAATCCCGAATCGACGTATCCCGTGTCTTGCGACGGTGTCGTGGCCCCGGCAGGGGCAGACATGCACTACCCTCTTTGCTGCGATCTGCAGAGCAAGTACAACAAGAAATGGCCAGTGGACCCCGAGAAAGTCTTCAAGACATACTATAACACTCCGGGCGATTCAGATGTTATGTGGCAGTATAGCGACGAGTACACCAACAATGACAAGGATGACGGCAAATCAGACTCTGAGGACGGCACTGATGCGTATGGGTTCCTTATGCTCGATGGACCTGAAGGCTCCCTTGACAACGACTTCCCCAAGGTCAATACGATTGTACGCAGCGAGGCATCCCTACCACGTGTCAAGCGATCACTGGTGACCTACAACCAAACCGTCATGGACGCCGTGTTCGACCACACCGAAGAGACCTTCACGTTCTACTGCAACTTTCCCGCGCACTCAGCCGAATGCCAACGTCTCTGGACCGACGGGGTGGAGGACACCATTATACGCATGCCCGATCATGTGGCTGAGGGTCCATTTGCACGTATCGTGTCCATTCGGGAGCTTGTCAAGTCCGAGAGGGATGCCCACCTCCCTCCTCATCACGTCGAGCATCGAAGCCAGCAAGGAATCCACGATTCCAATCCCGTGTACGAGATGAAAATCGACTACAACTTCGGAGCCATCACGCCCAAGCGTGACGACGAGCCTGTCTATCTCCGTGTCGATTACACAAACTTGTTGGGGTATTGGGACGAGGTGGAGGCTGCTGACCCCAGCAAGAAAAGGAGCCGCATGCCGGATTGGCAGTCGCGGGTCAAGCGGGCCGCGATGAGGGACCATGCCATCAGAAAGAGGTCGACGTCGGCTCCAGTCAACATCACGGTTCCTATGGATCCTATCTTCTCACCATGCCCCAGCGGAAGGGATGAAGACTCGGGACATGAATACGCCACCAAGCAGTTGGTGGAAAAACGGCAAGTCTGTTTCATTAATGCGCCATTTTTCCGTCTACCAGACAAAATAACTAATGCCATATCGAATCTAGTTGGTGGGGTGCAATAGGGAACTGGATCAAGAAGATGACAACCGTGGAGAAGACGGATCAGGGGGTGATTCCAATGGGCTGGGAAGACAACATCAATCTTTTCAGGGCCCAATGGGGCTGCCCAGGCCAGACATTCTCAGCCAATCTGAAGATGGACTTGGAAGCCAACGTGCAAATGGATGCCACATACGCATACTACTTCCAAGGCCAGTTCATTCCCCCGAAAAAGCCCGAGGTTTATGCCTACCTAGGCATGGAGCCTTCAGCATACGTCGGCCTGCATTTGGTGGGCAATGCTGTGATGCAATACACCTCCGGTCGTAAGAAGATTGTCGATACGCTAGCCTATCCCGGCCTGGCGGTGAAAGGTATTGCTGCCGTTGGTCCAACACTGGATATATATGGAGAGGTGAGTGCTCCATGGTTCAAATATCACATTTTTTTAGCATAGAAACGGCCTGACATCATGACAGATCAGGGGTAAAATAACCCTACACGGTGAGGCATCAGCCGGGGCCACCCTTCATTTCGGTAAGGCCGAGGTGTACTGGCCCTCCAACGCCGCAGAAAGCGAGAGTGCCCAGCAACTGCTTGGTCTCGACAGCAAGGCCGAGAAGCCGGATCTCGGGACCATCGCGCCCACGTTTGAGGCCGGCGTGGAGATTGATGCGCAGCTCGACATCATAGTCACGCCTGAAGCCAACGTCGGCATCAAGATTGGCGGCGGCAGCCTGGTGAGTGCGACCATAATGGACGCGCAGCTCACGGGGTTCGTCAAGGGCGACCTCTCCTTCCAAGCATCGGGCTCGGGGACCTCACAACAGGGAAGTTTCGATATTCCTATGGTGTGTACGCCTTTTACAACTTGGGTTACAAGGCCACCGCCGTGATCCTGGGTCTCTTTGACTGGGTACGTTGTCATGCCTCCTCTGGCCGATTTCCACAAGGCACATATGCTAATTCTTCGTTCCACCATAGACAACGGGGCCGCAACAAGCATATTCACCAGACAAGCGCGTCGATATATATGGCCCCATCAGCGGAGAGATCTCGCTCCATTCCAAAAGACACCTGGAAGAGCTATCCGGACGCAACGATACCGCCGTCGCCAAGTCCAGCCCTCTTTTTGGCCTGCTGCCACGAGCAGATGGCACCGACGACGATGTGTCGCCCAACACACCCGACTTCACACAGCAGCTCTCCTGTCCTGCAGGCTCATCGGCCGACGTGAAGCTGCCAGAGCTCCGGTTCAACTGCGACCTCTTCGGCCCCGTCCAAGTGCTCCCTATCGGGGGCGGGCGGAGCTTCTTGCAGCAGGGCATGTGCGACGGGTGGAAGCGGATGTCGCCTCGCATTACAACGCTGACATACTCGACTGACCAAGCACGAAACACAGAAAGGAGAAACCAGCAGTGCCCTACGGGATACTGCGAGGACGCCACATTACAGCTGGGGATAGCCACCGGGCGTGACGGAAGTACCACAGTCCGAGCGACCCCCAAACTCGAGTGCGATGAGGCCCCGTGGGCGTCAAGTGAAGAAGGGGGTAACTACCTGAATGCGGCTGAGCGCTCGGCGACCTGTGTCCCAGGGTATCAGAATGGGGGGTGGGCCGGAAGCACGTGTCAGAGTAAGTCCATCCCCAGAGAATTTGTCAAGCTACCTGGCCTAATACTTATGATTCCCGATGGCCATCATGTACTGACAAGTTGAATCCAAATATTCAGAGATGGTAGGCGACTTGTCCACCAACTGGGGTCAGCTGGACCCAACCCTTAGCCTCCCGGCCGACCAGAAAGTCGACAACTGGGTCAAGTGGAGGGCTGACAGCGCAAAGTGGACCACTGAGGCAGGAGTGAACGCCAATGACCAGCGGCCCGTGACATACCCAAATGTCCAACCTGACCCTGACGGTATGGCTGGCCGGCCAAATGCCCAGACGTCGTGGCTCTTCCGCCGTAACTACACATGGTCACTGGCGGAGGACACGGCCGATGCAAGTGCCTGGTGGGGTGCCATCGGTGCCCCTACTTTCGCCAATCCCTCCTATTCTGGACCAGGGGGTTGGGACTCTATCTGTAATTCAGCCATGCCCTTTTCGATCCGGTGTTCCCAAACTGGATCCAGCAGTCGTCTGCTTTGACTAACCTTTACTCTGTTACAGTATGCGCTCTGAACACGTTTGGGCAAGATACGCTCTTCAGGATCGATGGCACTGCGCAGTACAATGGCTACTGTCTCCGCGGCCCTCAATATACGACGAAGAATTGGCAGTATATCTACCACGCTGCCCGCTGTCAGATTACTTTCGGCGCGGCCACGACGAAGAAGAGGGGCGTGCTCGAGAACGAGCCCGTAGCTGCTGACGACCAATGGCATGTCCAAGGTAAGCTTATCTCTTTCTCTGGTCGACTCGACATGCTTGACACTCCCAATTTTCATACACACCTGATTAAGTACGCAATCGGCTAGCGCCACAGCGTTCGTAGGTGCTCGACTCTTCTTGGGTCTGTCATAGACCGTATACCATATGGCGATCAAACTGGGACTAAATGTGATGACCAAAATAGATATCAAGTTTGTAGATACGCCCGAGGACGAGAAGCTACACGCCGCTGTCCCCATCGCATCCGATACGATCCCTCTCAACCAATCAAAGAACGCGGCTCTAGAAGGAGGGGTCCTCCAGCAAGTAACTCCAGACATTCACATGGTAAAAGAAGCTGCTATGTAGAGTGAAGCATTAGCTATCAATTTATTCTAGTACGTGGACGTCGATTCGATGCCAAGATGATCATCATTGCATCGCAGGAAGCTGGTGCAGATCGTGTCAGCCAACACAAAGTGCCGCATGCGCTGTGTTCTAGTGCAGGGTTGCAGTGCATATCATCTGCATTATGTACCATTAGATAAGGAGTATATCAAGTACTTACATGTAAGGGGGCAAGTGCCTACATGTAAGCCTGCCTCCTTACATCAAAGTTGGTGCGTACACAATGTAGTATAATTTATACGGCGGCGTCATTGCTGTTGGAAGCACCGACCGTTCCACTCTTACCTAATTACTTTCTATCGTTCATCCATTTACTTAGCCAAGTAACGCATTGACAAACCTGTGCAAGCCATCGTATCGACGTGGACAAGACAGCTATGATATATTGTCGTCATGTTTGACAACATAGTTTCTTCTACACGTGCGCTCTCCGACTCCCTCGGCCTTGCCCCCTCCTCGTTCCTGATCTTCGTGGTAATATCCTGTATGGGACTAGCCATGCTGCTATCCCAATCTGGAGCCACCGTCTCCACGGGCACGCTGAGCGATCCTATCCCAGGGCTCTATAATACCCTGCAATTCATGCTCAACAATCACAAATTCATGACACGCGTCCAGGCAGCGATCTAGCGCGACGGCCAGAACATCCTCCGCTTTTCCCTTGGCCCCGAGACGGTGTTTCTGGTGACAGGCCAACATAATGTTCGTGCCGTTTTCGGCCGTGATCTCGTTCACGACATCACCAACCAGGAGCAGATGACCCGTTATGCCTTGCCAACCCTGTACAAGATGAACCCGGCCGAGGTCCGGCGCTGGGAGACGGATCGATCTGGTGTTACCAAGACCCCAATTTGGGGACCGAGGGCGTGCCATCTCGTCAGCGCCTCTGGTACAATTACGAGCTTATCTATGCCGAGTACCTCAGTAAGCCGCAGTACATGAAACCTCTGATCAAGCGGTATAATCAGAACTTGGACCAGCTACTTGACCGCTACCCGACGGATGCATGGATTACCGTAAGTGTCCAGAAGCTCTGCCGCTATCAGGTTACTGAGACCTTAGTCAACACTCTATTTGGTCCTCGTCTTACCGAGCTCAGCCCCGACTTCGTCGACCGTCTTTGGGCCTTTGATGGGCAGGTGTTCCAACTCGTCATGGGCTTGCCTAAATGGCTCAACCCGAAACCGGCCAAAGCCCACGATGCCTATATTGATCCCATTGAGCGCTGGCTGGAAGACGTATCAGCTGGTTTCGAGTGGAAGGGCCAGGAAGATTGGGAGCCCCGTTTCGGTGGCCGGGCCGTCTGTGAAATATATCACTGGATGAAAGAAAACAATTGGAGGAACCAAGTAATTGCTGCCACATTAGGCGCACTGGTCTTTGCGTAAGTGATACGCGTGTATTGCCTGTTGATCAGGATCATATCAGACTAATGAGCTGCAAACCTTTCAGGCTTAATTCTAACAGTATACCGACGACGGTATGGATGCTCATGGAGATCCTCAAAGACCCTAGCCTTTTACAAGCTGTCAGAGAGGAGGTGGCGACAGCAACGGCAACGGACTCTAGCACAGGAGAGCCCGTCCTCGATATTCAGAAGCTGGTAGAGTTGCCGTTACTGCAATCCATTTGGACCGAGATGCTCAGGCTGCGAATCAATTTCAATTCCGTGCGTGACGTGAAGAAGCCTGTCAGGCTGGAAAACGGAAACACGACGGTCGGCAAGGGCGCCCTGCTGCAGGTGCCCATGATGGTGGCGCACTACGACGATTCCATCTGGGGCGCCGCCGACCACCCGGCCTCGGAGTTCTGGGCGGAGCGCCACATCCGATACGCCGAGGAGCAGGACGAGATGTAGAAACAGACACGGCGGACGCGCAAGTACGCCATGGCCGGGTACCCGACAGCGTACTTCCCCTTCGGCGGCGGAGCCAATATCTGCCCCGGTCGTCACCTGGCCAAATACGAGATCTTTACCACCATCGCCACGATTGTCTCTCGCTTCGAGATTGAGGTGCTTGGGTGGACCAACCCCGCGGACGGGTCACCGTCCTCGCGCGCGGCCCAGAGCGATCTGCGCTACTGTGGAGCTGGGGTCATGCCTCCGGATCGGGACTTGAAGATCAGGTGGAAGCGTATTCAGTAAGTAAACCAGCAAGGGACACACACAGCTGGGTCTGAGTGGGCTACATAGGCGGGGGTTGTTCGAGTACATAGTAGGGTACTAGGAGTACAAGCTTGGTACATTACTTGATTACCTCTAGATGGACAAAATAATGAAAGGATTCGGGAGCTTGACGCTGTCCGCTTTTGCACACAACCTCGTGCAAGCACGTTCTCTTATTATGCGAAACGTCAGCCCAGAAGGCCAACCAATCGGCCGTGATGCCAATAGCATCGGTGATTTGACGCCGTGACGCGTAGCTGTTTCCCATTGTACTTTTTCCAAAATATTGTCGGAGAGGAAAGTGGTCCGACATGCGGGGGCGAAGCCATTATATACGAACATTGCTGATTACCCCTTCTCAGGCACAGTTGTACGGCTTTATGTGATTACCAATGGCCATACCGGAACAGCATGGGATATATTCCGGCTGTACTAGAATTCCAGACGGCCATCGTGCAATCTCCAGGGCCGCTGGAGCCCACGTCGTCGTCCTTAGCTTTGGCAATCAGTCACACGGCCTTGGTGCCGACATTACCAACAGATGACCATGTCCTCATACGAGTTCTTGCGGTCGCTCACAACCCCACCGATTACAAGACCTCGCACTACTTTCCTACGCCGGGGCAAGGTGTTGGCTCTGATTTCTGCGGAATTGTGGTCAACTGCGGAGCCAGTGTGGAAGATCAACATCACATCGCACCAGGAATGCGAGTTAGCGGCGCCGTTTTCCCCTACTCAGCAATTCGCGACTATTCCCACGGAGCTTTTTCCCAATGGGTTGTGGCGGACGGGCGGCTGTTGGTGCGAGTTCCCGAACATTGGGATGACCTGCAGGGCGCTGCGCTTGGGGGGGGGGGAGGTGTGTCGGCTGGGACACCGCGGGCCTAGCCATGTCAGACCCAGAAGCCCTAGCGCTAGAGGGGCCTGCCCTCGCGACCAGTCAAGACGCGGGACCCTGTTCTGGTTTATGGGGGTGGCGAGGGGTGGGGGGTGCGACCGCTACAGGGACCATGGCCTGCCAGCTATTGAAATTGTGAGTGAAACCTTCAGACAAGACAGACACATCAAGCAAGCTGACCTAATATTCCTCGATTTTCTATAACATAGATCCGGCTACCGTCCAATTGCAGTGGTATCCACAGACTCTGCATCACTATCCATTGATTACGGCGCTGCCGGGACAGTTGCATATACGTCGCCCGACTGTGCACAGGAAGTACGCAAGCTTGCTGACCACCCCATACGCGGTGCAATCGACTGCATCACCAACGCCGAGTCTGTAGGGATCTGCTTTGCGGCCTTGGCCCGGACGGGTGGGCGATATGCATGCCTCGAAGCTGTCAAAATCTCATGGCGCACGCGGCGGCTGGTGCGGGTCAAAGAGGTGATGGGGTATGAGGCTTTGGGTCTTTCCGCGCGACTTGGCCCGGAGCCCCGGAACCTTCTACCTACTGGCGTGAAGCCAACTATTGCATCGACCAGAGTCCGTTCTAATTTGATGCGGAATTGTTTGGGGTCAAGCCAGTGGAAGCAAAAGCCATGGGCCCCCAACAGCGATTTCTGATGGAGGCAGCATATGAGGCACTGGAGAGCGCCGGGATACCCCTTGAGGCCCTGAGAGGAAGTGATACGGGCGTTTACGTCGGGGCTATGAGCAACGACTTTGGCGAAATGCTCATCCGCGATATTTCTTGCGTGCCGGTATATACAGCAACCGGAATCGCGGCTAGCCTACTATCCAATCGACTATCTTACTTCTTTGACTGGCACGGGCCTTCCATTACCATCGATACTGCTTGCTCCTCCAGTCTGGTGGCCGTCCATCTAGCTGTACAGGCTCTCCGGTCAGGAGAGTCTACCTGTAGCGCTTGTAGGCGGGTCGAATCTGATCCTAGGTCCCGAAAACTTTGTTATCGAGAGCAAACTTAAGATGCTCTCGCCAGAGGGACAGAGTCGCATGTGGGAACCAAGATGCCAATGGCTACGACGCGGCCTTGTCTCAGCCACTCTGTACTGCGGTACAGATCCTGCTTGTCGACCTCATCCGGCTAGCGGGCCTCGAGTTCGACGTTGTAGTTGGGCATTCATCTGGAGAAATCGCTGCGGCTTACGCAGCTGGTTTTATCACGGCCAACGACGCCATGCGCATTGCGTATTATCGTGCTGGTGTGCAGCTCCAGCACGCATGTAGCCCCAACAGCCAAGTCGGGGGCGCGATGCTTGCTGTGGAAAGCTCATTAGATGACCCAAAGGAACTCTGCAGTGATCCTGTCTTTTCTGGTCGAATTGGCATCGCCGCTTGCAACTCGGCATCCAGTTTCACCATGTCAGGCGACGAAGACGCCATCGAAGAGCTTCAGGTTCTCTTGGAGGATGAGAAAAAATACAACAAGCGCCTAAGAGTCGACAGGGCGTATCATTCAGCCCATATGCTTCCCTGTTTTCAGCCATACGCCGACTTGATCCGCAGTTGCGGTCTACGAGCACAAGAATCTGCGCCAACATGCACGTGGGTCTCTAGCACGTATGGTTGCCCCTTGGATTACAACGTGGAACTGACGGACAAGTACTGGGCTGAGAATATGACCCGACCGGTCCTATATTCACAAGCAGTGGAAAGCGCCTTGAACATCTTTGAGGGCAACTTTGACTTGGTGCTGGAAATTGGAGCGCATCCAGCCCTCAAAGGCCTAACCATGCAAACGATACACACTATTCTCCAAAGGGACATCCCGTACAGTTGGATGCTATCCCGCGCCACAGATGCCGTACAAGCGAGCTCATCTGGCTTAGGCATTGCCTGGGCCCAGCTAGGGAATAGCCGCGTGGACCTGGATGCGTACGACCACGCGCTTAGTGGCGCTCATAGTGATGACTTTCGCATGGTTAGGGGCTTGCCTACTTACTCATGGAATCATGGCAGCGAGTATCTGCATGAATCACGCATATCTCGAAGATTTCGGGCCAGAAACGCCCCGGCACATGGTCTGCTGGGAGACGCCACTTCTGACAACGCCGCGCACCATATGAGCTGGCGTAACTTCCTTCGCCTGAGCGAGCCGGATTGGATGTCAGGCCACCGCGTCCAAGGCCAGGTAGTATTTCCCGCCGCCGACTATCTGGCAACAGCCATAGAGGCGGCGAGGGCGGCGGTGGCGGATCAGAACCTGGGCACCATCCGTCTGCTTGAGCTCCGCGACTTCGTCATACATCAGGCCGTCGCCTTCGACAGCGACAAAACCGCCATCGAGGTCCTAATTCAGCTTGCTGACATCATCATGCTGGAAGAACCTGGGCAGCAGCAACAGCAGCAGCAACAGCAACAGGCAGGATGCTGCCGCGTAAGGGGGCGCTTCAGCTACGGGGCAGCGATGCCTTCCAATCCAGATGAACTGACACTAGCAGCAAGTGCCGAGATTGAGATCCTGCTAGGCACAGCTTCGGTAGCTTTTCTGCCGGCGGGCAAGGTGACGCTGCCACACATGGTTGACGTCGAGGCGGATCGATTTTACCAGGTACTAGCGGATATGGGCTATGAGTTCAATGGCCACTTCCGAACGCTGTCACATCTCCGGAGGCGGCATTTGAGGTCGACATGCTTGCATAGGATCCATCAGTGCGGGGATCTGCTTGTCCACCCAGGGAGACTTGGATGCTCTCCTCCAGGTTTGCATCCTCGCGTACAGCTACCCGTATGATGAGCGATTGCGGGTTCCCCACCTCCCCACGGCAATCCAATGCATCCGCATCAACCCTGCCATCATCCTAGAGTCTCGAGATAACCAAGCTGGCGATATGTCCTTCCCTGCAGATGCAAGGGTCCGTCAGAGAACTGCGAGCAGGAATGGGTTGTGTGGACATGTCAGTTCACACCCCGGGGAAAGCTCCCACGGGGCCATCCAAATACAGGGCGCTGAGTTCCAGCCCGTGGGAGCTGTAAGGGAGGAGGCTGACCGAAAGATGTTCTCCAAGGTGCACTGGATCAACGCCGGTTTAGATGACTCAGCTATCTCAAATACGGTTCATTTGACGAATGAACATAGGCGCTTGCTTTCCTTACTGGAGCGCATTGCCACGCGTTTTCCGCGCTGAGACTACAATGCTGCAAGAGTTCCGCGCGGGCGGGAGCGTGGGCATACTTGACCGTTACTACGCCGAGGGCTTTGGCTTGAAAGAGTCGGTGCTGTGGATCAGCCAGGCTGTGAAGCAGATTACGGACCGGTATCCGCACATGGACATTATGGAGATAGGGGCTGGCACTGGAGGCGCTACCAAAGCCATCTTTCGCGAGGTCGGCCAGAGCTTCCGCTCATACACCTATACCGACATCTCAGCCGCCTTTTTCGAAAATGCGTCGCACATCTTTCCGGAGCAGCGGGACCGCATGTCGTTCAAGACGTTTGACACGGAGAAGCCGCCGCAGGCCCAGGGCTTCGTGGAGGGCGCGTATGACCTGGTCGTGGCCTTCTTCGTGATCCACGCCACGAGCGACCTGGCGCGGGCGCTGCGGAATGTGCGCCGCCTGCTGCGGCCGGGCGGCTTTCTGGTCGTCGGCAAGGGCCAGGACGGCGGCGACGGCGTTACGGGCAACGGGTTCATCTTCGGCACCCTCCCCGGCTGGTGGTTGGGAGCCGACCGCGATGGCCGCGTCCTGAGCCCGCTAGTCTCGCCCGACACCTGGGCCACCCTCCTTAGCGGCACGGGCTTCTCCGCGCCCGATATCAGCGTCCCCGTCGAGTGGGCCCACCTCCTCAAGGCGTACCACTTTGTCGCACAGGCGGTGGACGACCGGTCCGGTTCCTCCGGGAGCCCCTAGAGTCCTCTTTGGAGTGGCGCCCCCCGCTTATCAAGAAGCTCGTGATCGTAGGCGGCTTGACAGACCGAAGCGCGCATTTGGTTGACTGGTTCCAGTCCGAGATAGGACGCGGATATGCAGCAGAGCTTCATGTGGTTAATACGCTCGTAGACATTGACTATGAGAGTGTCGTCGATCTCGACACCACAGTGCTGTGTCTAACGGAGCTGGACAGACCCATCTTTCAGCATATCACCCATCTTACATTCATGGGGCTGAGAAAAATGTTTGAGTCGGGAAAGAAAATCTTTTGGGGAGCGAGCGGGCGCCTGGACCGCGAACCCTACTCCAACATGACGGTGGGGTTTGGACGCGTCGCTGTCAACGAGTCACCTGACCTCCAACTCCAGATGCTTGACGTTGAGGACCTTGGTATGATCAAACACCGGGCTTTGGCTGAGGCGTTCCTGCGCTTTTCGGCCGCGGAGTACCTCGGCAGCAAAATACTCTGGTGCTTCGAGCCGGAGCTTAGCATGGACAAGAGTGGACGCCAGCTCATCCTGAGGTTGTTGCCAATACCTGAACTAGACGATCGTTACAACTCTACCGAGTAAACAATTGTCCAAAATGAGAACATTGGCAGGTCATCCTTGATACTTCGGCCAGGTCCTCGCGGCTACATAGCCAACTATATGTCGACTTGGCAATCCTCAGCTTCTTCAATGATGGTCGAGACCGAGGACCTTTGCGAACTACGCAACATCTTCGCTACTTATAAAGCTATCCGGACCCCGCTCGGTTACAAATTTCTCGTACTGGGAAAGCGACAATTGGATGGTGCATCATTCCTTACCTTAACACCATCTATCTGCTCTTTCATCAGTGTACCAGAGACCTCAGCTGTGCCCGTCACAATAGTACCTGGCTCTGAGGAACATACGATCACGAGCGTCGCTGCTGGGTTACTGGCCACACTGATTCTAGATCCCGTGAGTTCCGGTCAAAGTGTCATTCTTCACAACACTACGGAGTTTACGGAACGCTCTTTCGTGGCGCAGGCTGCTGCAGAAGACATCTCGGTCATTTGCTTGAGTAATTCGAAGCATACGGCTAATGGCTCGACGGTTTCACGTATCAAACTTCCTGAATATATCACCAAGGAGGAATTGAGCGAGTTGCTTCCAGCGGAACCGGCGGCATACGTAAATTTCGGCTCGGGAACCGGGAAAGATACCAGCCAGCTTGATATCATATCGTGCCTCCCGAATTACTGCAAGATTAATACAGCTGAGTCAATTTTCTCCTCGAACGGCAATCATAGTCGACCGTCGTTGGCTCCCGTTCTTGGCGCGTCGTTGAGGAAAGCTACTCAAGCGGCACAAGACTTCAGTCCGACACGGATCCATCGACCGCAAGATTTCCCAGTAATCAAGCTCGGCGACGTAGTCAACAGACCATCGACCAGCTCCACCCTTGCAATTGTTGACTTCAAAGACGAGTTTTGCCCTATTGAAGATAGTAGGCTTGACATGCAGGCTATGTTTAAGGGAACAAGCAGCACATACTGGGACGGGATGCCCTAGGAATCTCACTCTGCGATTGGATGGTCGCCAAAGGAGCTCGGAACATTGTCATAACTAGCAGAAGACCGGAAATCTCCCCCGAGTGGATTGAGTCGCACAAACAGAAATGTGTAACCGTTGTCGTCATACCGTGGTAAGTGAACTGTGATCGCTCTGAGAAGCCTCTAATAATCTTGGATCCAGCGACATAACGAATGAAGACGATTTGAAGATGGCCCATAGGCAGATTCACGAGAGTCTGCCCCCAGTTGCCGGTGTTATCAGCGGAGCTATGGTTCTTCGCGACGTCGCCATTCGAAACATGACGTTTGAGCAGCTTGTCGAGGTCACCCGGCCAAAGGTTGAGGGGTCTATTCATTTAGACCGGCTATTTTATACTGTAGATCTCGACTTCTTCGTCCTGATATCCTCCGTAAACTGCGTGGTGGGGAGCTGGGGCCAGGCCAACTATGCCGCCGCCAACATGTTCATGTGCGGGCTTGTTAATGTCGGCGCGATCATCGGCGCTGGTTACATGGAACGCGAGTCGAGACGGGCTCTAGATTCAGTGGTTCAGAAGCTTCACATGATGCGGCTTTCAGAGGAGGACTGGCATCAGGCCGTCGCTGAGGCCATCGACGCAAGTAGGCTCGAATCAGCCCATGGCCCCGAAATCACCACCGGCATCTCAATGGTGCCTTCTGACATAGCTATTGGCCCGACGTGGCTCACTAACCCCAAGCTCTCCGCATTCATTACAGATGCGATGTCTGACAACATCAAAATGGAGGGAGCAGAAACGGCATTCTCCTTTGAGGACGCGCTCGCGCAACAGACCTGCCCCTCGAGGCAAGACCTCTATAACTTTATTATGAGTAAGGAGAACCGGGTGACAAATCGAAAAATGAACAATGGCTAACACAACCACACAGGAGCCTTTGCTACGCAGCTGCGTGTCATCCTGCAAGTGACCTTGTCGGATGAAGATCTCATGGCGTCGCGTAGCAACGAGATCGGATTGGATTCGCTCGTGTCCGTAGACATCCGGTTATGGTTCCTCAAGACTACTAAGGTGAACATACCGACATTAAAGATCATGGGAAACAGCTCAATGGCCAGCCTTGTCGAGTTCGCCGTCGAAGCTATCCTGGCCCATAGAGCGCCTCAGGTTGCCACCCCATCAGACGCCAATGCGACAACAACGAGCGTTAGGCTACAGAACGGCAATAGTTCGGTGGCGGCGCACAAAGAAGGTGTTTGGGCTCGAAAGACGCCTGAGGATGAGGATGTCTGCCCGTCGCAGCCGCAGCCAATTGATTGGGAATTTGAGTCAGCCTCTCTAGCCAGCTGGGCGTCAATTTCTCGCGATACCACTCTGAAGCCCACTTTAAGTCCACCCCAGATCATCGTTCTCACCGGTGTGACTGGTCTCTTTGGTCGACACCTGCTCGAGCACATACTCCGGTGCACGTCGGCATCAATGATCCATTGTCTGGCCGTGCGAGGACTGGCAAGACGCCTGCATGACAAGGAGCTCGTCATTAACGATCGTGTAGCCTACCACGCCGGAAAGCTCGAAGAACCCCTCCTCGGACTGTCCGAGGAAGACTCTCGCGTCATCTTCGCCACTGCAGATGCCGTCATCCATAATGGCGTAGATACCTCGCACATCAAATCGTACACCGACATGCGGGCCGCCAACGTCGGCTCGACGCAAACGCTGGTCGGGCTCTGCCTGCCGCGCGGCATCCCCTTCCATTTCGTCTCATCGGCCGGCGTGGCCCTTTACCAGGGCCAGACCGGGTTCCCCGAGGTCTCGCTCTTCCAGGCGTCGCCTCCCGCCAGCGGCGCGTTTGGGTACGGCTGCTCAAAGTGGGTCAGCGAGCGGCTGCTAGAGCAGGCCACGGCCGCCCGCTTCGGCCTGCGCGAGGGCGGCCCCACTGATGGCTGCGCGGCCCTCGATTGGGTCCACGCGCTGCTGTATTACGTGCGCGAGTTTGAAGGCCGCGCCCCGGACCCAGCACAACCCGGGCGCCCTGGATCTGGTGCGCGCCGCAACGTGCTGCGGCGACATGTTGGACAATTTGCTCCTGCAAGAATGCGAGCGGCGGCGGCATCAGCAGCAGTGGTCGAACAAATTGGGACTAAACGTGATGACCGATAGTGTGCCCATAAGCTGCTGAATCGGCTGAAAAGGGGCCGATTGGGGTGCAACCGTCAGCTTTACTGCAGACCGCAGAAAGTCCCAGGCCTCCCCCAGGCCTTCTCGTTTGAAACACGCAGCGGAATTTAGACAACTGACGGGACGATTAACGGAAAAACCAGCCAAATCAGCCCGGCTAGTCCCGGTGGCTGTCAGGACCGTGCGCACCATTTCACCAGCCGCAAATTCAGCGGATGAAACACGGCCTATGGACGACATCTGATGCTGCTCAGAGTGTCATACCAATCGTGAACCTCCATTGTCTTTTCTGTAGCACGGTCCACGTTTGGACGCTCATTCGACACGTCAAAAACATCTTTCAATGTGCCGAACCCAGGCAAGAGGTCTGGCATGAGGTTCCTGTGATAAAACGGGTTATCGCCCCCTCTATACAAGAATTCGTCGACATCGACCCAAAGAGTCTGCCCGACCATTTTCCAACCGGGAGGAACGCCAATCGTCAGCTTAACGTTGCGCCACTGTAGCTCGTCGCGCATCCGCTCGATAAGGTGCCAGAAACTCTTACTGTTCACATCATCCTCGGCCTCCTTGGGAACGAAGTAGAGGTTTTTGAACTCGACTGTTTGTAGGAACTCCTGGGGCAAATCGGCTAGGATTTGCATCAGGTCATCCTCCCGGATGTAAAACCCGCCGAGGCTAAAATGACGCACCGAGGCCAGACTGGCAGGCGTGAAAATGGTCCTTAGCGAGACACAGTAGGGCTCCATCCTATCCATAAAAGACTGCACGTTTGTCTGGATACTGAGAGATTGAAGTTTAGCAGCAGAGAGCGCAGCAGCGAGCTGGCCCCTCGTGAACGCAGGCCAGCCGAGGTGTTCCTGGGCGCCGACGAGGAGATCGAGATGCAAGCGTTGAAACGAAGGACGGGCCACGAGAGCGGTAAAGTCGGTCAGGGCACGGCACGGCTCCTCGAAGACGCGCACGTTCAGCCCCGTCGGGATCTCGAAGGCGTCCACGCGCAGCTCGGGCAGGGGGTGGTGTGGATAGCGGGCCAAGACGGAGGTGACGGTGCGGAAGGCGGGCCAGTCGCTACCGTCTTCGTCCCATTCCTCGGCCTCGGGTGGCGTGAGACCAAGCACCGGCCACCCTCGCGGGACGTTGTAAATGAAGCCCGGCGGAAAGGCGCGGATCATGGGCGTCTCGAAGAGCGGATGGAACAGGCGGCCGTGGGCGGCCGGCGTAATAGTAATAGTACGAAGGGCCGGGAAGCGACGCCTTACCCAGGCGTCTTCATATGCGCGTATGTGGGCGCCAGACTGTAGTACCTGTCGCTGTTGCTACAGTAGCTGCTGGTAGTAGGCCCAACATTCTGATATAGGTAATAGCGGGCGGGCTGCCCCTTCCGGTAACTCTCTCGACTCTGCGTCGGCGCATTGGAAAATACTAAGACTTTCCTTGCATGCCCGAACAAACCAGCCGGAGAATTTCTGCTCATCTCGGTCGGCCTGTTCTTCTTTCACGCCGTCTTCCCAGAAGTTGGTATCCCCATACTCAATTTCACCAATGTCGGATTCGCCATCTTGGGTGTCGTCCTCTGGGAGAATCGTGTCATCCCAGACAATCTCCACAACCTGGTTGCGGAAGACGCCATCGCCGTGGTCGGCGATGGCCTTGAATACGTTCAGGTTACGGCAATTGGCCGAGAGGAAAACGCGTTCTAAACGCAAGCGCGCTATTGCCTTCAAAAGCGAACATGCCAGACGAAGGTTCTTAATCTCACGATTAGGAAGCTCGCAACAGATGGCGCTCAGGATCTCGGTAGGGAGGTGCAACATCACCAAAATGGTGGGAGGAGAAAACGCTGTCTCCAATCAACGCTCAGACCAGTTTACCAGTCTCCTTTTACCGTGCCACGACGCTTAGGACATCAATTCCACGAGCGCCTTCTAATTGACGTTGGAGAATCACCAGATTGGCTGGCGTGTAATCTGATTGTCATTTGTTTGGGGACGATTCCCTAAAGGGCCTTCTGCTGATACAGCCTTGTAATGTACAGTATATCTCATGCTTTGGGTGATGAGTGTCATTTTCGATAAAAGCAAATAAGAAGCTTCCTTCAGCCACAGAGTCGCGACCATGGTGGCTGGTAACATCCATCGGCGCTCACGAAGACGCAGGAATGGCATGTGGATGGTCGTACATGGCCAAGGTATTCAAGCTCCATTCATCCCGAGGATATCTAGTGCGGCTGTTCGCTACGAAATAGCAGAGGCTCTCCATCACTGACATTGGCCATACCTGAGCAATTACTGCCGAGGAATAAATCATGTGACTTAGACTTAGTTTAGCAGCCCTTGAAGACAGGCCTTCTCTTCTCCTTAAACGCCAACAGCGCCTCGTCCCGATCCTCCGTCTTGACCACCCGCTCGTACATGGCATTCTCCTTGTCCTCGCGCGCCCAGGCCACCGCCTGGAGCCCGGCCCGGATGGCCACGGGCCCGCCCTCGCAGATCTCAGCAGCGAGGCGCACCGCCTCGGTCAGCGCCAGCTGGCGCGCCCGGGTCGCCAGGGCCGAGGGCTCGCCCTTCTGGGGCTCGTCCCCCTGCTCGAGGGCGTCGCGCTCGTCCTCGGGCAGCACCTCGACCAGCCGGTCCGCGAGGCCCAGGAAGTAGGCCTCGGGCGCCGACACGCGGCGGCCCGTCAGGATGAGGTCGCGCGCGCGGCCCACGCCGATCAGCGCGGGCAGGCGGTAGGTGCCGCCGGCGCCCGGGATGATGCCGAGGCGCGTCTCGGGCAGGCCGATGGTCGCGGTCGAGGCGAGGACGCGGAAGTGCGTCGCGAGGGCGAGCTCGAGGCCGCCGCCTAGGGCCATGGAGGAGATGGCGGATATGGTGGGGATGGGGAGGTCGGAGAGCGCCGCGAAGGTGTCGCGAAGGTTGGCGAGGAAGTCGGCAGTTCTAATTGAGAAGATGGCGTGTCAGTCTCTGCGTGTCTGTTCGTCCATGATCGAAGAAGGGGCATTAGACATATTAGGTTGGTACTAACTCTTCGGGGGTGAAACTGCGTCGCTCCTTCAGGTCGGCACCCGCACAGAAGCTTGCGTCGACAGCGCTGGCGAGAACCAGAGCTCTTGTCGGGCCCTTCTGATCCGGGCCCGCAGCTCCGCCGAAACGAAGTGTCGCTGGGATTTCATGGCCATCGGCAGTATATTGGGCTTGCACATCATCGATCTCTGCCCTCAGTGAGGCGAGCAAAGCTTTCGAGATGGCATTTCGAGCGGAGGGCCTGTTCAGTTCCAGGATCCTGATGTGGCCCGAATTGGGAGCTGGTAGATTGACAACATTGACAATAGGCCCGGTATCGCTTGAGTAGGCTCGGACGAAACGGCAGGGCGCTAATGAACTGAGACGGATTTTTATTCGTGGCGGCATGGTCGATTGGGCTCTTGTGGTTGTATGGAGATGGCCGATTGATGCATCGTGGTGGGATTTCGAGCTTGAGCTCGAATGCCGAGGCCCAAGTGGGTGACGTCGGTGCAGTCGTGACAGCGGCGTTTAGCAACGGCTAACACCGGACTGTGGGCGTCAACTCACAACAGCATCCGGTTCAATTGCATCGGTTTTACTGCCATACGGAAGTTGGGTCTTGGTCTACTCCTTCTCTTCGCCCTCTTTTCAATATGATAGACCCAGCATTGCCTTTTTAATGGAGTTCGTCTTAGATGTTACGTCAGGCCAGGCAAGATTGAAATCGATGGTGTCTACTTCCCACATGTGCAATGAACAACTTTACCAGGGCTGCTAAATTGCCCACTTAAACAGCCTCTTACTGCAAAGTTAGTAGTGCCATCCAATTGTAATCGACGCCAGTTCACAAAGGCTGAAGAGTCCTTTATCTGCTATATTCTGGATGTAGAGACAATGTGCTGCATGCCTCCTAACTTACTCCGTAGACCATAGGTTACACTGGTTGGTGGTGATTCCGCCTGATTCGCCCAATCAAGACGCCATCTCACTCGAGATCGAGCCCCTTCACTCCACTTTATTGCGCAACGACATCTCATGGCCTGTCTTTGGAAGCTGTTCAATCTATTTGGAATGATTTTGGTTTTTCGTTACCCTGGTCGACCGCCTCGTATTGCTCACAGAAATAGCTAGCTCGCAAACTCGGACCAAAATTAACACAGACATACATACTTATATAACTTCCGCCCCCTCTTCAGTCGTTGCACACAGGTTCGATCAATCTCTAGGATATCTCAATGGATTCGCACTCAGATGCATCCGATGCCACCTCGTCGGCTCGGACCGTGAGTGGATTACCACCGGAAGCCATTGCATTCGCTGGCCGAATGTACGATGCTGCTCGCGCTGGCCAGGTCGATGTCTTCAAACAAGCTCTTCCGTTGGGCTTGCCCGCCAACATGACCAATGAGAAGGGCGACACTCTTGTATGCTTTTGAGCGAACAACCATTGACAACTCAGCAGTGTTCGCTGACCCGCAGGCGCGACAGCTCATGCTAGCTGCATACCATGGCCATGCCGACTTGGTGGAGCTACTAATACAGCATAGGGCGGATCCAAATCGTATAAATGATAGAGGCCAGAGCCCTCTAGCGGGAGCTGTATTCAAGAAGGAGGACAGGGTGATTGAGGTAGGTCTGTTTCCCCCGGCACAATCGATTGAAACATTGACTGACACACCGACTAGGTCCTACTTAAAGGTTCGGCTGATCCATATCACGGATCTCCTTCCGCGATGCAGTGTGTTACTATGTTCAACCAGGAGAGCATTTGGAAAGATAAGTTTGAGAAGGCCCCAGGAAAGGGCAAGGGCAAAGCCGAGAAGTCGACGCCATCTTAGTTGATGGTACCAACCTCTCGGGCCTCACAACGTATCTCAATGCTGTCTGGGAACATGCATGCTAGCTCCAGTAAGGGGAGATTCAGCTACATCAAGATACCGAATACATCACAAAATCAAACATACTCCCAGCTTGTCTTCCAATTGTACAACTCAAAAATGCTGTCTGCCCCAAAAGATATGGATCCTTCCTTCCTTGCTCACTCAATGTCCCTACACATGCCGTCATCATCACTTACTGCGTTATCAGCTTGACGACCAATTTCGACTCGCTCGATTCTATGGTTATACTTTTGCGAACCCATGGGATATGAGGAAATCATCAACTGATGAGCTTTGAATATGCACATGCTCAAGTTAAGCTTTGATTTCCAGTGGCACTGAGCAAGCATTGTTATCCACAGTGCTGGTTCAATTGACATGGCGTAACCTGAGCTGCCGCGCCAATTTGCAGTACTACGAGTGATACTATCAACATGTCCGCAGTATTTACTGGAAAGTTGTTCTATTAAAGCGAATGAGTGCAGAGCCGAGTTGAGTTGAGATGTCGAAAAGGGGTACTCTGATTCTTCGGATGACCAGCTCTCCGGGCAAGATGTTCCTTGCAGCATGTTCGATATCTCTCAAGAAACAAGAAAAGACAAGATGGATTCTGGTTATTCCATAGTGTGCTGTCATTAACCTTCAATGTCAAGTATTTGGTCCACATCCACTTCTACAAACTCGCGCAACTGGCAGCCAATGCTCTCTATGCCCGATTCAGGGGTGCAGCACCTGGATATGCTGTTAGGTACGCACCTTTCCCTGAAATATGGCCATGATGCTGTCAAAATGTCCAGAGTATACAAGTATTTGGAAGCTATTCTTACAGTCGACGCTGATCCCACGCCAAATCAAAATACGGGACGTAAATCAGCACATCAACAAGATCACCTAAACCACAACAACCCCTTGTCGGTATGGTAGAGCTCTGATTACTACAGGTCAATGTGATCTCGACAATACCTGTGCACTGGTTATGCCAGAATCGATGCGGCCCCCTTCCATATCATACTTCCTTAATTACTACAAAATTGTGGACAGAAACTTGGCCAAGCCACGGACGAAACAGGGGTGCTCTCTTCCTCTTCGCACACAGCACTGTTTAAGTTTTTCTATTTCGTGTTTTTCTGTATTGAAGCATTTCCCAGATAAACCTGAATGCATTCATCAGGCGGGCGCCTAAAATCGTACGTCTTCCACTACATATTTTTCACGTCTGCGGATGCCTGAAAATATAAGACACCTCCTTTTTCAATTCTTCCAAGAAAACCATTCTACCCTCCACATACATCCATCCATCGTGAATATATTGCCCTTCACTCAACTCTCAAACGGCGGCATTCTTTTAATCAGTTCTGTTTTAATTGCACCACTTTTGAATTCACTTTAAAGAATCACAGATTCTGCTTCATTCTTGGCACTTTTCTACAGAGATTGGATTGCACCATCTTTGAAACACCCCCAAAAGGAAAGGAAAACAACTATCAAATTCCTTCCGACCACATCGCTTCCTCCGTCTCACCTACTGCCACCAACACTTGGCACAGACAATATACTATCGCTTTTGTCACCAAGAACAATCATGGATGCCAACTACATAACCAGTTACCGGGACCGTCGTTCTTCTTCGGTCTCCGCTGGACCACATAGGCCCGCATGGCTCGACCCAGCACTCGAGCACCGCTCGGGACGGATTTCTTCTCGATCAGACAGAACAACATCTAGGTCATCCCGGAGCGGGACAGGAGAGATCCCAAAGCCCCAAGGGGCGCTCACCAGTCTGTCAACCTCCTTGGCAGCCCACGGCAGCCTTTTCTCAAGCACCAGTCATGGCTCAGGTGCCATGGTATCATCAACCATCAGAATTGCGGGCTCCATTTGCCTCTCAAGCGTCTACCAGGGCTCAGTCACCGACATTAATACCGGTGTCCCCTAATATGGACTGGTCTCAATCCTCGTCCGGGTCCAAGTCCCCGACATTTGCACCAGAGCCACTCACTCCGGCTGAGCCTCAGTCTTTCAACTTGGGTCAGCCACCAGCATGCCCACCATTGTCGCCAATCTATAAGCCCCAGTTTCCGAGCCCCACCTTGGCGTACCCATCAGTGCCCCTCGAGGCACCAACACACCCACAACAACACCAACACCAACAGCCTCCGCTTTCCCAGCAGCGGCCACCATTCTACTACGATGAGGCTATTGAGGTGCCTCGAGCTAGGCCCATTCCCTCGACCACCAACAGGTCGAAAAGACGTTAGCGAGATGGAGATGGGAAGCGGAGGATCTCTGGCAAGAGGGGCAGCGGGCACGGGGGCTGGATATACGCAGCAGCAGCAACACCAGCAGGATCACTCTGCATTCGTCCTCGCCGCTACGGGCGCCGGACCACTGCCGCTCGCCCTCGCCCCCTCTCCAACGGGCTGCCGACAATGTGAGGCTACAACGGCTTGTCGGCCTCGGGAAGCTACGAGAGGCAGACGATGAAAGGGAGGCGAATAGGCGCTACTGGGTTCTGGGGCAGCGGCAACATGTCCGCGGAGCTGGCCGCGCGTGGTAGCTCTGATTGGTGGGCATCTTGGAGAAGGGGGTACAGGTGGATGTGTGCATCTTTTGGCTCCTTGTGGTACCCAAACCGGGTCGTGGGCTTCTTTCAGAGTTGGTTATGGGAATGATTGGATTTTTACGAGAACAACTTGAGCAGGCAAGGCGTTGCTGGCGTTTTTGGAATTTCGGCGGGCGGGCTTTCATCTTCTTGGTTTGCTTCTGTGGTGGTGTATGGATGGAGTGATTTCAACACCAGCCCTAAACAAGTTTAGGCCTATATACGAAGACAAATATAATCTCGTATAACCACATTCCGGTTTGTTTTATTTATACTCTGTGCTCTATACAAAGACGTTTACTAGTATCAGCTGGTAAGATGAACTGTGCTGTTATGAACAAACTGTACTAAACATGATGTTCAAGTTTAATTAGAGGGCAAAAAGTACAACTCGATAATATATTAAGTGAAATCTGCAAGCACGGTGACGTGATAATGCTATTACGAAGCTAGTAAAGTACCTCATACACAAAGTAGCATGCATAGTAGTTGAATCCGAATTCAGGGCTATTCTCAATCAAGCCATATCTCATACCTTCCGACCAACATCAACACCTGCACGTATAGTGCGGTTTGTCATAGTATACCTCCCTATTTTCCAGCCGACCTGTCTGGTTCGTCGAAGATGTGAAAGCCCCACGGTCCAGTGAGGGTTCTCTACGGCACCCTGGGCAGTATATCACGCTCGCTCGAGCCGTCGCGGCTCATGCCACGGCCACGCCGCGGCGGCGCCCCGCTGGAGGTATGAGCATACGCACCGTCGTACCCCTTCTCGTAATCGACGTCTTTGTTGTGGTGCTGGTCGTTCATGGGGGCGGCGGAGCATGATGTTTGTCGTCGTCGTCGTCGTCGTCGCCATCGACGAGGAGAGGGTATTATTGGTGGTGGTGGTGCCCTTGAAGGAGCGCGGGGATCCGGAGTCGCCACCGGCTGTCGCCGCCGCCGCTGCTGCCGGGGCCGCCCGACTTGTACGGCGCCGCCGAGGAGCTCGCCTGGCTGCTGCTGCCGTTCGTCCGCCGCCTGGACCAGAACGACAGGAGATATCCTTGGCTAGGACGCGTAGCACGGGGATTGAGGCCGCGACGATGGTCACGGCGATCTCGGCGTGGCCCCACACGACGAGCGGCGCGGTGTCGTAGATGGGGTCTTTACTGCCGAGATTGAAGATGTAAGACGTCTTGACGAAGGCTGTGGCTCCAGCGCTGGGGGTTGGGCGTGATGTTAGTATTTAATTGCTCCCTCGCGAAGAGGCGAGACTCATGCCACTCACAATAGACCACAGCTCATGGCCACGGCCACGCCGATCCTCTCGGCTAAGCGCATATTGACTCTCATGATGAGGAACCATGGAAGAAGAGCCAATGCGATGTCCATGGTGCCGGAGTAAGCTAATACATATGTCAGACAGCAGCCTGGAGGTTCATCGGAGGTGGGAGATAGGAAATATTCGCACCTCCAGCGACTGTGCTATATATCGGGACGATTTGTGAAGGCCAACAAGCGCCCTCAAGGTAAGGTTCCCATAACTTTCGGCTCGGTATGCATTGGATAAAGTTGAACACCTGCGTAGTAAAAGCGAGTCGTGAGCATATGTTGTGTGAAGTAGCAACGATTCTATATGAAAATTGAGGCAAACATTAGGGCTTAAATTGAACACTTACAACACTGAGACTCATGGTGATATTGATAGTAATGATGATAAACAGAACCGCATGGTGCAATAAACCTTGGGATAGACGCAATAGTGTAATGGCCCACGATGTCTTGGACCAGGCCGCACCAAAAATGGCGAATATGAGATCCACCTGGGCAAGCAAGCCCACGTCGGGGATCTTCTTGGGATCCAGGCTATACGTGTGGTCGCCGAATCCTTGGCTGACGTTACAGGTAACGTTTATCGCCGACGACAACAGCATTATCTGTGAGAGTACGTCAGCAAGCCGTCCTCGAGAGGAAACCCCCTAAGAAATAATGCTAGGTGATGTGTTTATAACCGGTAAAGGGATATAAGACGGCATACCCATGATAGTATAAGAACATAGTCATCCCACCATAGAGATTTGTTACGAGTGACTCGACAGTAACACCGAAGGACAAGGAAAGTGGACGCCAACCCGGTCAAAGCCCAGCTCGACCAGACCATCCATGGCCCGTGAGAGTCATGGCTAATTTGTGGCAAGTTCATATCCATATTGAAAGAGTGATTCTTGGGATTGGGAGTTTGAGTCAACATATTAAAGCAGCTGAGTGAAGGGACTTTTGAAAGGGTTGAATATCATACGAACATCGAAAACCCGGGGACCGCATGAATTACCCGAGGAAAGGAGGTCCAGGAGGGAGCGCCGCTTGTTTATATTCTCGGATCAGGTCAGATCTGGGGTTCACCCCGGATCCCGCGTCGGGCATTTTTTCCTCTCAAAAGGGTTTGAAAGCTTGAATTGTTGGACCACCTCATTATTCCATCCGTGATATAGCGGTCGCTGCGCATCAAACATGCAGGTTCCCCCGGACATAGGTTTCAACCAAGGTACACAAACGCCTGGACTTGCAGGTTTCCTCGAAGCGATCACTCCGGGTTCGGTAACAACCCGGTCGAGCAGCTCGGAAATGGGGTGACCTTCTGTGCGGTGGCTGGCAGTTTGCTTGCCCGCCCGCCGTTGGGGAGGATGCGACGCAGACAGACGTCGTGTTTGGGTGACATGGCGTCAATGCTACTGTAAGTGCAGCAAGTAGATCACCCAGAGACATACGACCCCTGCATCCTCTTCTGAAATGTCATCTTCACTCTATCCTATTTCGGATTGTTGAGCCCCCGCCCAATACCGACGGCATAGGTAGCACATAGGAGGCGGGCTCGGATCCAGCCGAGTCAGATCATGCTTCAAACGAAACACTATCGGCGTGCTTTCGGATCCGAGTTGGCGACATCTATCTACAGGTCACTAATGATCAATCACTTCGGATCGGATCCGACCCAACGGAAGAGAATGTGGCCAAGCTTGATTGCCTAGGTAGCTCAGGACAACCAACCGATGACACGATGATGGTAATTTCCTAATCAGCAAGCGAAGTGTCGTTAGTGACTCCCTTTTTGAGTGGTCAATCTGAAGTCGTTAAGGGTCAAAACGTCATATGTGGTGGGACTGCTAAAAAGACCACCTAACGAGAGAAACTAGTACTACTTTGACGGGGTGTCCCTCCCATGACGAGTGCGCTAAGTAAGTAGGTACCTGGCAATTGCTGATCAGCGAGAAGAAGAAGAACCGAGTCAATGGGCTGGGCGAATAGGACCATTGGAAGTCCTGACCACAATGCCATTCTGAGCTGGAAGGGATGGATGCGGATGCAGATGCAGCTCTCCCGAAACACGTCCCTGATCAAATTTCAAACAGAACCGTTTGCCGAGCAAGTCGGTAGCCGTTTTTGGCCACGTCCAGTCGTCCCGAAGTGGCCGGCAAAATCCTGGCATCATCAACTAATCTGGTTAGGTGCACCTCATGTCGGCAAGCATATAACCAATCAAGAACGACACACCCAGCACCCCCCTGCTTTTATTAAGGGGCACTGGAACACAAATCAACATGTTCCTCACATTCGCCAGTTATGTGCTTCATCCACGTCGTCGAAATGACCTCTGTGGACAATCTGTGAATCGAGCAAGTTATGTACATGATGTAGTTGCGTTGCAGCCGGTAGAGGATTGCAGCAATTCCAAGAGAAAGCTTCCTGACCGACCTATACCCCTCTCTCTTATTTACTACCTATATGCAAGAGCTGTGCGTTGAACAATTCTCCGCACCTGCATAAGGACGCAAGACTCAGGGGTAGATACCGGATCTCTCCGGGCATCAGAACTATTGTCCGAGGTGACGATGCGAACGCATGGCACGAGCTCCCTCCCCTCCTCGGTCGATCTCTTTACCCCTCAAATGACTAACAAAAAAGCCTCCCCGGGCTCTCTTGGTTATAGTCGACCAACTATAGGGGCTGTAAGGGGTAATTGCAATGAACAACGCCAGCCGAAACTGCGCACGAAACCGCTATAGGCGCAAGGCGTGTAAAGAAGGGATGAGAACATGGATTCGTTTCGTTTCAACAGGATTTCGTTTCTAAAGTCAAAGCGGTATTATAAGTTGACATGACTTGCCCCCTGAAAGTGTATGATACCGAATCCGCACCCGCACCCACAAGCTCCTGGAAAGACGTAGGTGGTCGCCCATGTAGTTGCAATTGACTGGATTTCAACCCACGACTACAGGGGCTTATGCAAGGACCAAAGGCTTCTCATAGTCCTTATTCTGGGAGCTCCAGGTGCGGGCAATGGCACCCAGTCCACGCATCTTGCCTCTACATTTGGACTCGCCCACCTCTCACGGCGATCTCATGCGCAGGCTCAGAGACGACTAGGAATCAAACGTCTCCAGGCTACCCCTGGAAGAAGAATCCAAGAGGCCGCATGTGCCCGATGATCTCGGGCGCCTTCTGGTGTGGAGGGAGTTCGAGCTGGGGATGCGTAATGAAAATGAAATGGCTTGGCTCGTGAATGGGTCCCCGAGAAACCATCGGCAAGTGATCACAAAGGATGGAGAAGGCCTCTTCTGTGCAGCCGGTTAATTATCTCTTTGCCCACATGTTGACCTCGGACTCCCAAATCCGTGGTCGTGCGGACAGGCCCGGGAGGCCGGAGGATGCAGACCAAGAAGTCACCCACAAAGTCACCCACAAAGTCGCCCACGAAGTCGCCCACGACCGGTTGCACCGACACCGCAAGGAGAGCGAGCCGCTCTTGGCCAAACTAGAGGATCAAGGCTTCCAGGTCAAGCGCATCAGTAGTGACATATAATTGGCGGAAGTCCAAGAGGAACTGCACAAGCTCGTTAAGGCAAGAAACAGATAGGATATAGGTGGTGAAAAGATTCCACGCCCATTCTCATGACACAGGGCGTCGCCGACGAATATGTCCGAGCACGTATGTTCAGAGATGCCAAGCAGAGAATTAATAACATAGCAGTGTAAAAATCCCATCGTACCCCAACAAACAGGAGATTCGGTTAGAAACATATCCTGGAGGACTCGGTCGCGCTTGCAATTGAGCAGCTGTCTATCAGGGGTCACCTTAGAGCGTTGGGAAAAGTGGGCGAGCGAATTGGGCCCAAGAGACCTCAGAGTGCAGAAGGGAGACATAGGCAGCGAGTTAAACAGCGAGGTCCGAGAAGATAGAGGCAATATTAGATTCGGTATATCTCGGTAAAAGATTAATGGAACTCGAAATGGCCAGTTGGTGTTTTCGTCACCGTCCATCGTTGGGTACATCTCGTCATGTCTCAGGTTCGTGCACAGCTCGTAGAACCTTTGCGCAGGCCACGCCGGATCACCGAATTTCGGTGCAGTGATCTCATAAAGAAATCCAACAGAGACTATGCTGTCCGAGCGACGGGCGTGACGGGCGTTCCGGCCGAGTATTCATCGCATAAGTATCAATTTCCAAGCTCGTGACCGAAGCGACAATGCGGGATATGCCAGAAGCTCTTCGAAATGTACACAACGTGTCGAAAGTTGTGGGTTGTGGTCTTAAAATGGCCCCTTATTTCCGAGCTTTGGGAAATTCAGAGCGGTGGGAGAGCGAGCTTGCTTGCCTATCATGGAAGTTATTTCGCAATGAGTGCTCGCATAATACAGGACCCGAGAGTATAGTCATCGTTGTCCAAAAGGATGCTCCCGTATTGAAAAGACATTACCTTGATTACCTGGTAAGATGATGATTTTCGATAAGATGTGGACAACGGGAGTGCGGTAGGGCGAAGGGCGAAGTGCACTGTCTTTTTCCCTTTCCCCGGCTGCCAGCTGCTCTTTTTTTAGCGAGAGGAGTTGACCCAGCAACCCACTAAAAGTGAAGAAAGGGTCCGCCTAAGCTCCTACCAGACCGCCGGGCCGCCATGTGCCCAAGCTCCTCATGCTAATTTCCCACACCAAATTACCTAACTTCGACACTTTCGACAAGAAAGGAGCAGGGCCGGCCTTTGAAAGACGCGACCAGGATCACCACGTCGCGTAGACGCCAACTTTATATCATCAGTCTTATTGCACTGCACACGACTTAGCTCCATTCCTTGGGACAACGTCTGGCATCAATCGACTGCTCAACTCTCTTCTTCCTCCTCACCGCCATGTCCGTACGCGTCGTGGCCCGAATCCGGCCGCTGCTTGAAAAAGAGCTCGACAAGGACATCATCGTCCACGCAGCCAGCACCGAAGATGGGAAACCCAGCACACTCGTCCGGATACCGAGTCCGAAGAACGGGGCCGAGGAGTTCACTTTTGCCTTCAACAGCGTATACGACTCGCCGACCACACAAGAGGAGTTGTTCTCCGCCGAGGGTATGCCATCGCCACCATGCCTTGACACGGACACACATCCGCAGACCAAGGTTCCTTACTGACCGTCATGTTCTCTAGTTGCGCCTCACCTGAAGGCGCTCTTCCAAGGTCTCGATGTCACCCTCTTCGCGTACGGCGTCACCGGAACTGGCAAAACACATACGATGCGAGGAGGGATGAAGCTGGCCGAACGCGGTGTTATCCCTCGACTTCTCAGCAGTGTATTCCGTAGATCGAAGAAGATTGCCAAGGACACCAGTGGCGGTACCACGGTGTCTGTAGCCTTGTCCTACTACGAAATATACAACGACAAGGTCTTCGACTTGCTCGAACCCCCGGAAAAGCGGACCCCGGCGGGTCTGCCGTTGCGTGAAGCCAATGGCAAGACCCATGTCGTTGGCCTCTCAGAACGGCCATGCGAGGACTTGAAGGATTTCGAGAAGCTATACATTGAGTCCAACCTCAACCGCGTAACTGCGTCGACAAAGCTCAATGCCCACAGCAGCAGGAGCCACGCCATTCTGCGCGTAAAAGTCACACAGGTGACAGAAGACGGAGGAGTGCTGGAGAGTACAGCCTCGGCCATCGATCTGGCCGGATCAGAGGATAACCGAAGGACAGACAACGGCAAGGAGCGTCTAGTCGAGTCGGCAGCAATCAACAAGAGCTTGTTCGTGCTGAGTCAGTGCATCGACGCGATCTCGCGAGGCGACCGACGTATTCCCTTCCGGGAGTCCAAGATGACACGGATTCTTTCTTTGGGACAGAACAACGGAATCACAGTCATGATTTTGAACCTTGCACCTCTCAGAAGCTATCACCTGGATACTCTTAGCAGTCTCAACGTCAGCTCCAGAGCCAAGAGAATCGAAGTGCGTGAAATCGAGAACGAAATCGTCTACAAGCAGGTCCCTCGTACCAACTCTGGCAACATCCAGGGCGTGGCTCGACAGCCTCTTCGGCCGCTGGCCAACGCCCACAATGTCCATGCTGGCGCTGTGGCTGCCAAGGAGAAGGAGAAGGAGAAGGCAGCCACGGACCGACCTGTGAAGCTCTTCAACGTCTATACCGATCGCTCGAAGCCTCCCGTTCCTGCAAAGCCTACTATACCCGTGGCCGCCCCCACCGCCGTTCCACGACCAGCTAATACTGCTGTCAAGCGTTCAGCGGTGGCCGTTTACAAACGTCCGGGAGATTCCGAAAGCGGCATAGCGCGTCCTAGCAAGATCACCCGTCCCGTACATACGTCTCTTCCCCAGCCTAGCAAGCCGGCCATACCTCCTTCCCCTTCAGCAGAAGTGGCCCAACCTGCCATTTCAGCAGACCTGATTGAGGCTATGGTCGAGAAGAAAGTCGCGGAGATTCTCGCTTCGCGTAGTCAGCAAGCTCCGGCCCAGTCCCAGCCCGAGATCAGTGATGCAGTACAGAAACGCCTGGACGCACTCGAGCGCCGGATAGAGGATGGTCGTCATGACGACTCCAAATCAGACGGACTAAGGTTCCTGTTGATGGCGAGACAGCACAAAGAGAGGGGCGAGGATGCCAGTGCGCTTAAGATGTACGAGATGGCACTGCCGTTCTTCCTGGGCAAGTGAAGCTCCTCGCCAAGATGGAAAAACTCCAGTTAAAGCTGGCAGCGAAGGCGGAGGGGAAAGATAGCGGCTGCGACCTTGGCATTGAGTCAAACGGCAGTCCCATCTCCCGCAAGAAGAAGGTGCATCGACAAACGTCCGGCGAGGACTACGACACCTCGGAGGCCGGTGATGATGAGGAAGACTATCCGCGGAACCGGAAGAAGAGCAAGAAGGCTAAAGCCCTCAAGTTGGACCTTCCCTCGACGATACACCCTTGACACCCCATATGCAGGAACTGCTCGATATCATCAACTCGAAAGACTTGAGCGCTATCATGGGGCTGCAGGGTTTCGGGCCGAAGAAGGCGCGCGACTTGGTGGATCATCTGTCAGCCGCGGCGGACGAGGAAGATGGTGCGATAACATCTCTTGCGCAGTTGCGTGCTATTCCTGGAATGGGCGGCCGTGCTGTCGAGAGGGCCTACGAGGGTCTGGTAGCTGACCGAGCATAGAGGAGGACTGTACACTCATTTGCGATATTGGTCTGCATTCTTGAAAGGTGTTTTGAGGGCCAAAAACTAGAGTAAGCATTTTAGATCGGTTTGCATTGGCGCGGCGTTCAGGGGTTGAGAGTATCACATACTTGTTTGGATACTGTTTCAGCATATTGCCCTCAGAGAGTCAGGCGCATTTCTTACCATTCTCGAGCCTTACTGGCTACCTCCCAGTCTTTTCTTGCATACTTGATTTCATTTCCCCTGCCGCCGATTCCTCGGCCTTCTGTTTCCTTTGTCGTCTTCAAGAGGTTGGTATTAGTAGATTAAACACAAACAGATTGAAGCTTTCCAATGTGCATGTTGTTGAAACCGAGCATCCGCAGCCGACTGATGCGGGCATCACACTGATCTGCAAAAATGGTGAGACTGTCACTGCGATCAGAGAATGGGTTAACGTTGGCTAATAAGGTTGAGTGATGACGAGATTAGACAGTCGCTAGCGCTGGCCGCCTTCCTCGTAGTGGCATCGGATATTTTAGCTCCCGCGACGATCAGGTCCCGTCATCCCGATCTCCCATCTCAACGTCATCATCACCACTCTCAACAGCGAATCTTTTCCCGCATGGTGGCCCCACGCCGTTCTCCAGCTTTCCAAGATGTCGATTATCTATTACCCCGATTTGGATCTCTATTCCCAGTGCGATCACTCACGTGTTTTCCGAGAGGCTGGGACACCACTGATCGCTTTCGGACCGAAGACGACTCCGGGTCTACTTTGCTTTCCTGGCACGCACCTTGATCCACAAGCCCCCCTGCATTGCGGCTTGCAGTCTCCAGAGTCATGATGCTATTGACAACCCACCTGAATACGGATAAATGGTGTTTCCCCGTTAGAGCTCCCCGGCGCACCCGCCGTGGGAAAAGGCCTTTCCCATAGGTGAAAATGCATGACGTGCATGATTGGTCGTAACCGCCGCCTATTGGCAGCGAACTAGGTTCTCTCCCATGGATGACCATATTACATTATATTGCTGTTTACTGTTGTTTTCGTCTCTGCGCTGGATCATTGAGTTGACTTGACTTCCATGCTCAGTCGCAAGGCTCGATATTTAATCACCCTACCAAGTTCTGTCACTAGTTGGTCGTAGTCAATCGTCAATCAGTGGCTCCCTTCACCATGGTAGGCTTTATGCGAGACACGTTTTTCGTTCAATACCTGCGCTTCGTCACCCGCGGCAAGGTCTTCAAGTATCCGGAAGAAGTCGACCCTTCTATATGGACCAAATATGTCGACGCTCAGAAGTCGACTAACATGGCCCAACACGGCCAGACCACTGCACCGGAACGGGCATCTCAGGAGAATTCTGCCCAAGACACACCACAGCTATCGGCCGATTCTCACTCAACTTCGGCAACGGAGGTAGACCATGAAGCGGTCGCCAACAGTAGCCACAAACGACACGTCGATCCCGAGAAAGGCAAGGATCACTACATTGTCGACTGGTATGGGCCCAATGATCCCGAGGTACGAAACATCAACCGTCGAACTTGACTGCACCCCCTTTCTTAGTCGTACTCCATCTAACACCTTACAGAACCCTCAAAACTGGTCTCGTCCGAAGAAGTTCTTTGTCACCTTCGAAATTTGTCTTCTGACTTTCAGCGTTTATATCGGCTCCGCCATCTACTCTGCCGGTATCCTTGGCGTGGCCCAAGAGTTCGGCGTCTCCCGCGTGGCTGCGACACTAGGCCTAACGCTGTTCGTTGCCGGCTACGGGTTGGGTCCAATGCTATGGTCGCCCATGTCCGAAATCCCCCAGACCGGCCGGAATCCCATTCTACATCTTGACGCTAGCCTTGTTCGTTGTTCTTCAGGTCCCTACGGCGCTGGCGACGAACTTCGGGATGCTTTTGGCGTTTCGTTTCATCACTGGCTTGATCGGCAGCCCATCGCTCGCTACCGGAGGTGCCAGTGTCGGAGACATGTACTCCCCCGCCAAGCGTACCTATGGCCTCGCCGTGTGGGGTATCGGTGCTGTCTGTGGTAAGTCACGCCCTTATACTTGGAGATGTAGTTGATTGTACTCACAATTTCGCTTAGGCCCTACTCTTGGTCCCTTGGTTGGCGGATTCGCTGTCGAAAAGGAAACCTGGCGGTGGACCATCTGGGAGCTTATGTGGCTCTCCGGTGCCACGTTGATCCTCGTCTTCTTCCTACCCGAGACATCGTCGGCCAACATCCTGTATCGCCGGGCCCGCCGCCTGCGCAAACTTACAGGTAACGACAAGCTCATCTGTGAGCCAGAGCTCGTGGGACAGGAGATGACCGGCAAGGATATTGCTTCAATGGTTCTTGTCCGCCCATTTTCCATGCTGTTTACGGAACCCATCGTTTTCGCCCTTGACCTGTACATCGCGCTGGTCTACGGTCTTCTCTACATCTGGTTCGAATCGTTCCCCATCGTTTTCACCGAAATCTACGGCTTCAGCCTCGGGAAGGAGGGCCTGGCCTTCATCGGAATCCTCGTCGGCGTGTTCGTGGTCCTGCCGCCGTTTGTCTGGTACCAGCACAAGTACATCGAGCCCAAGTTCAACGAGAACGGCGAGTTGAAGCCTGAGTGGCGCCTGCCCCCAGCCTGTGTCGGTTCCCTCGCCATCCCCATCTGCCTCTTCTGGTTCGGCTGGACGTCGCGGCCCGACATCCACTGGATCGTGCCCATCATCGGCACCGCCTGGTTCAGCATCGGCACCTTCTTGCTGTTCAACTGCGTCATGAACTACCTCAGCGACGCCTACCCGGAATACATCGCCAGTGTTCTTGCTGGAAATGACTTATTGAGGAGTGGCTTCGGTGCTGGATTTGTAAGTTCATTTTCATACGCTACCTATCTTTTTGGCTTGGCCGCCAGCTGGAAAAGTCGAACAAGCTAACAATATTATTCGCAGCCCTTGTTTGCGACCGCCATGTACGAGTACCTAGGCGTTGATTGGGCCTCGTCCACTCTGGCGTTCATCTCCATTGCCTTTATACCCATCCCGTTCCTCCTTTTCAAGTATGGTGAGAAGTTGCGACACAAGAGTAAGCATGCACGACACGATTTGTAAGGGGTTTCGATTAAGCAGTCGACGCTAGATCAAGAAGGGATAATGAATATTTAATTGTAATATCATAATGAACCTAATTAGTCACATTTATATATTGATATAAAAAAATACACACACATCACAGCTCATGTAACGAAACTTTCTTCGGGCACCAATTTCGTGCATCTTGCCAGACGTTATTCTATCTTGACTTACCTACAAATTTCCCAGCAGCAATGCGGATTCTCATCACCCATACCTGTGTTGCTTCCAGTTTGCACTTGAACCCGATTTCACAAAATATTTCTACTAATATTGTTCAAGTATACCACAAGATTCTGCCAACCTGGTAGCATTTGAGTGCTCTGCATTTGGTGTTGCTTAAGCTATGAAAAGGTGGTTGAAGGCCGCTGTGAAGGGGGTAAGGCCATGCCAGATTGGATTGTAGCCACTGCGCATGAGGCTTAGGACCTCCGATTTCTCGATGATGCCATTTATAGTAACGTTTGTTGTGAAAGCCCCTGAAAGCTCGGTTTCGGCTCGAAGGTTCTGTTGCAAAACTATGGTGTTCTGTTTGCTCCTTCCTCACCAATAGGGACAGCCTCATCGCTGATCTTTACACTCAGTACATGAGGCGTATGCATTGTGTGGCTCAGATTTATCTACATATCTGCAGGGTCTTCCGACTTTGTGAGCACGATGCTGTTGGGAAAGTCCGCTGCAGCCCGATTTAAGCCACGAAGGCTATCCGGAAGTGCACCCGATTGTAAGGAACCCACACAATCGTCCACAAAGGTGCCATCTCGAAGGTCCTGACGTCGCGTCCTTGTCAACCAGTACTCAAATGGTCCACCTAATAATGCCAGTTAGTCAAAACTCATGTGCACAAGTCGTTATGTTCATTTAGAAGCGAGTAGGAGGAAGCTAAGGAGGGGAAAAAGAAACTTGCGATTCTGGTCTAACGCGTCACCAAGCTCCATGCAGCGCTCCTCGGCCGTGTGCTCGGTGTGCATGTCGAGGAAATGGTTCAACATCTTGCTGATGTCCTTCAGCGGCCATTTGCATGGAGCACTAGGTACGCGACTGGAGCCGGCTGAGAGATACTTGTTCGACGTGCAGAGGCGGCACTTCCAGAACCCGAGGCGCTGGACCGCGCGCTCGCCGCCGCTGTTGAAGCTGGTCGTCGTCATGTCGACCTCGATGGTGTCTTCGTTGTTCTCGTCGCTGTGAGCCATGCCGTTGTGGCCGCTGCCGCCGGCGACGGGCGGCAGCTGCTTGTGGCTGGGCTTGGACGACAGGCGCGGACGCTTGACGCTGTTGCTGCCGCCGCCGCCGCCGTGCTGTGGCATCTCCGACGAGTGCCGCTTGGGCGCCGGGTCGAAGCTGAACAGCTGATGGCGCTTGCCGCTAGTGGACGAAGTCAGGGCTGACTGGCGCGCCTGGGCCTCGATCATCTCGAGCCGGTGCTGGCAGTGGCGGATCTGGTGGCCCATGTCCAAGACGCGCAACTGCACGGTGCGGGCCTCCTGGGGCGTGAGGTCGGGCGCCGCGAGGTGGTGGCGGCACGAGTCCAGGTCGTAGCGGTAGGCCAGGATGTCCTCCTCCAGCTGGCGGCGCGTGATCTGGTTGAGGTCGACGCTCGACTCATAGTTCACGCTGTGCGGGTCTGCGTTTGCGAGGCTCCCGTTCATCATGTTGTTGTTGTTATTATTACTTGGTATAGTTGGCACCTGTGTCGGATATATTAATTTGTGGTTTTCTTTTGTATTCACTCGCGTCTTCACAAGTTCTTTGTGTAGGAGGGGCGAAAGAAACATGAAATTTGCAGCCACCAGCACCACGGGGAGGAGGAAGAAAGAAGCCGCATGGCTTGGGCGTAGAACTCTTGGGCGGCAGGTACAATGAATATCACAAGGGAAAGTGCGGCTGTCTGGTGCATCACTCCTTCCTTGATAGTGAGCCATATCATACCCACCTTGCAAATGTCGTAACTATACCGAAATACAAAAAGGGTATTATAGGGGTATAAGGGAGGGCAATGCTTACCTCGGGTATAAGCTGATGGATATCTGGCATTTCCCGGTTCAGGGCAAGTGAATAGTTCTGGGCTATGAAGCCTCCCTGTTTTGTCGCCATGTTTGGTATACAGGCCGAGTCCATCCCGTTGTGGTCGAGGGGTTGGCTGGCATGAAAGAGGGACTTGAATACAGCCTCGCAGCACTGTCATTACCCTGGAATAAGTTGGGCTGGTTGAAGTGACTCATGGATAACCAGTTTTCGGTGTTGACCGAAAAAAAAAAAAGTCTCTGGAAGGTGTTGTATGTAGTTATCTTGAATCCGGAATAGGGCAAGCTTGGACTTGGGGAGTCCGTTGGAATGTTGATGTTGGGGTGAATAGAATAGAAGAGATGTGGGTCTTTTGTCCGGAAGGAAAAAAAATCAAAGGAGAGAAAAAAAAAGAAAGAAAAGAAAAGAAGAAAACCAGGAAATAATCGGGTCGGGCCTAAAAGCAATAAAGGTTGCTCCTATTCATTTGCAGCCACCAATCGTGCACATTCAAAGCAATTGCACATAGGCCAGTCTTTAGCGTTTTGTCAGCTAAGGCTACTTTGTCTTTCTTTCTTTTCTCCCCCCTGTCTAACCCTACCATGCAACGAATGTCTTTTTCTTTGGCTCTTTTGATCGTTGATGATCTAAACTGTATCTTGACGCTACTTATGCTATTCGGGCCATGTGGGGCCGCTGATAAGCCATAAGCCCGAAGCCCGGGGCAGCTCTCACTGCTTATTGACCACAAACTTGAATTAAATGTGCAGATGTTGTCGAATTGGTTTGATCAGAACAGCCAACGTCTAGTAAAGATGTATGCTACGATCAATAGATACCTTGCCATGGAGAGAAGAGCAGATGGAAATACATGTAGTTCGTTTTACTGGGGTATTCGCTGACTAAGCTGAGTATGCTCTCTTATGACTATAGTATAACAGTCACCAGCAGTAAAACAATCGGGAAGGATCGCATCTTACACTTGGCACAGTCCTAGTATTGTAAATCTACATGGCTATGTAGGTATGGATATTGAGATGTTCTGGATCTTCAGGGGCCAAGGTCTGTGGAGACTAAGTGCCAAGCTTAGTTCGTCTCATGTTGCCCATCCCCCTTGTCTCAGATGTTGAATATCGAACCGTTTCAACCTTCAACCTGTCTTCTGTCGAGATTCCTCTAGGTTCATCTCATGTCAACCCAAAAACAACTACAATTTATTTAATAGGCAGTCATGGTAGCTGTCATCAATACCCTCATCTTTCCCACCCTCTGGGTGCTCGCCTCGGCCAGTTCACACGTCGGTACGCCCCTACTCTCTCAGCAATGCCCGCTGCCTATCCCGGCATACCAGCTACAGAGACAGACATGCCTGAAATCAGAGTCCTCTCGCCCGGGCAACATCACCAAGAAAGTTGAGCATCCGGTGCCCCCCTTGTGGGTGCGCAGCAAATCATGCATGAACCGGGGCAAGACGGAGTACTGCGCCTTCACAAAACCATCCTTCAGCGGCGGCGAGGGGGTTTCGGTTGTGACGACACCAGAACGCGTCTCCAGACTAGAAGCAACGGGGATATTCACGGACAAAGAGGGCCAAGCACCGCGGCTACACAACAGCGCAAGCTCTTATGAAGACGCCGAGGTCCCCGGGAAAGGCATTGGCCTTGTAGCGACGAAGCCCATCCGCGCCGGCCAGCGCATCATGACGAGGACGCCCGCCGTCATGATAGACCGCAGCGCTCTGGATGCGCTATCCGAAGACGAGTCCGTTGCATTATTGGTGCAGGGGGTGGAGGCGTTACCCAGCATCCACCGAGACCGGTATCTGAACCTCACAACGCACCTGAGTGTTGCCAGCCATCAAACGAGAATCAGCCAGATATTCGCCGTGAACTCCTTCCGGACGGGGGTTGGGGACCAAGGGGCCGACTTCCACTCCGTCTTCACAGAAAGTAAGTGCCGCCCTTCCATCCAACGCATAGAGCGGGAGAAAACCGAGTTAGCTGACACACACGTGATAATTCAGTCTCACGTCTGAACCATGACTGCCGCCCCAACTGTGTATACTACTTCGACCCGGATACCCTCAGCAACAAGGTCTACGCCGTGCGGGACATCATGGTCGGCGAGGAGATCACCGTGTCCTACATCGACGGCTTCCAGACGAGCGCGGCGCGCCGGGAGCGCCTGCACGAGCACTGGGGCTTCGACTGCAGCTGCCCCGCGTGCACGGCGGAGCCGTACCTGGTGAGCGAGTCCGACAGCCGGATCCGGCAGATTCTGCAGCTGTGGGCCGAGCTGGACGACTACTCGGCGGCGGCCACCTCGGCCAAGGCGCCCAGTCCCGAGAAGGCGGAGCTGCTAATCGACCTGTACCGGCTCGAGCGGCTCGAGGGCCGGCTGCAGGAGGCCTACTACCGCGCCGCCATCGAGTACCTGGGCGTGGGCAAGATCGCCCCCGCCATGAAGTATGCCCGGCTGTGCATCGACAGCGGGCTGAAGTTCAAGGGGCCCGGTAAGCCATTCCTCGCGAGTATGGAGGACCTCCTGAGAGACCCAAAGGGGCACAAATACTGGAGGTTTCGGATGTCCAAATCCACAGATGTGTGAGGTATCGGCAACCGAGTCGTTGGTGTAATTCAGACGGTTGGATCACTCCTTTGGGTTGGCGAATGTAGTTGGTTTGGAAGAATGATGCAAGTTGTCACCGAGTCCCGGGGAAATATTTCAAGTTGATAGCCCTGGTACTAGTACTACGCTATGCCTAGGCCGGAAAATTTGTGCGGAATCGTAATAGGGACTTGGTGAACTCTGCCCCTTCTCGGAGATGCATACGAGCTGTCTGCGACCATGCCTCCTGGAGCGCGTGCGGGAGATCCAACAACAACGGTGAGCCTTCGTAGCGAAACTCGGCACGAGAGCCTATACCGTCAGGGCGTCCGGGTTGAAGAAGAAACTCTACAGAAAGGCAATAACGATCTCTCCAAGTCGCGTAGATTACCTTGAGCTTGGGCATACGTCCCGCGGCGCGTACCAACGCGAGATGAATTGGGTTCTGATGCGCTAGAACCCTGTCGGCCGTGAATGACCCGTCAAGATCCATGTCCCATATAGGACCTTCTGGATCCCAATCGAGAAAATGGGTTCCCTGTGGTATTCGACCAGGAAACCGAAGCCTCATTTTGCGTAGACGAGGCCAATGCACCTCCTCCTGGTTTTGATCAAATTCTGGCTCCCAGAGAAGCTTGCTGCCAATGACCATGTCGAGGGAGATGGTCTCCAATTGCATCGAAAGCCTACGCAAGGCTATACAAAGAGGGTCCAGCACTGCCCCTGGACAGAGCCGAGGGTTTCGATCGGCTATGTTGCCTCTAAGTCCTGGCCCGTAGTCATAGCATAGTGTGAATTGCCGAACAGACTTAGGCAGAAGAGACAGGTCAGTGGCAAAGTTGTTGCGCAGCTGCACCCGGAATGCATGGTCGTGACTGCCGTCTCCTAGGTTCCAGTCGATGGGGTTCAAATTGGGAAACCGATTGGCGATTTCGCAACAAGTCTTGGGGACGGGTTGACGGGAGAACGGACGGACAGACGGACAAATGAATTTATTAATGAAAGACACCTCTGGGAGCTGGGGGTATAGCCCTTCTTCACGTAAGGCTACGTACGACGTAGCACATCTTTCCTTCCGGTCGTAGTAATGTGGTAGCTCATCCGGCCGGACGCGTGTCAATCCGGCTTTCATATCTTGCAAGTTGGTTGTGGAAACCGCGGAAATCCCCAGTTCGATCCCTCGTTGACTGGTCTCATAAAGCTTATGAGGCAAGGACCATGAATGTAAACATCCCACAAGTCTCGCCACTGCATCGGAAAAGGCCAAGTCGTTCTCCTTTTTCTCTGGCTCGATCTCAAATTCCTTGTGAGTCTCGTAACCAGGCAGCAATGCCATGAAGTGGATTTGCCGAACGTAAGTTTGCCTCAAAGGAGTAAGAATCGTTTCTGCCTGAGGGAGGCGTACCTGATTCAGTCGCAGTGAAGAGAACGTAGCAGGCTCAAATAGAGCCTGCCATTGTCGTGAAACTGTGGCACACGCGCAGGCCGATGTTGGTGACTCTTGAACTACCAGCTGTGCGATAGCCAGCTTGATTTCTGCTGGGACTCGATCCATGACTAGGGCGATCTCCAGTGACAATATGGCAGTGAGCCAGACAAGTCAGCTCTGTCGTTCGCGAAAGAAGAACGGCTGCCTAAGACCAAGTTGATCCACCCTAATCCCCTCTCACATTAAAGCGGGCCCAACCATAGGTGGTCTACCCGCATGAAAATCAGTCATCCAGGGGTAATCCAGTCTACTTGCATGGTATACTGTTACATATCTTCCTCTGAAGTTGTATATGGTGGTAGGCGTCCTGCCCTCGGAGTACCTCATCCCGTCTCTTTTCTATTAGTTGAGTAATCATTGAGTGACCCCTTCTTTAAGCCTCGGGTCGCTAAACGTACATGCCTTTGAATTCTACATCTGGGCTGGCCCGATATGGGTCGGAAAAGGAAAAGAGGGACGCTTTTAATCCCCTTGAGTTTCATCTGTTGGTTCATGAGTTGTGAGACGATGACGTCACCTGAAATAAGACAACAATATAGTCCATGGTCACACGCTTCGAGGGACTTACACTTCAGCCAGGGTGTCACGCTATACGTCACCCCTGTATGGAGCATGCCATTGGGGAATGCCTCAATCAAAATTTGTCTCCTATGCCACCTTCGGGGCCAATGTCGACAGCCCTGTTGACAAAGAAGAGAAAATAACCAATAAACCTATACAAGAGAGGTGGCTCACCTACGTTGGCCGTGAGTAGGCTTTGAGGCAAGGTGGACAGGGTAGATATAAGACTTCTCTTCTACAAGCAATGCAACAGTGCACATAATACTGGGAAACCAGGATACACATTATTAACAGAAAGGGGCACTAATAAAGGTACAATGGAAAAGCGATATAGTATCATTACAGATGAAGGAAAGCCACTGTATCTTGCCAGATGCCCACAGAGCTACATTTCACACCTTCTGCAGCGTGACATTCAGTGCCAGGTTCTTGACGCTCAAAACGTTACCCGCGTCGTCCGACTCGAAGATGAACTCGTCGAGCGGCATGCCGGCATACGTGACGCCCGTGTAGTCGATCCAGGTCCCGCAGTCGGTGGAGAAGCCCGTGCCCGGGTTGTCGGGCGCGCCCTGAGCCTCGAAGACGGCCTTGAAGGCCTCGCGGCTACCCGACTGCAGGCCCGTGTAGTACAGCCGCACCGACGGCGTGCTCGAGTTGCCCGCGCCCGGGTCCGACGGCACCGACATCCCGGACTGCAGCGACTGGGCGACGGGGATCATGTCGGTGCCGTTGCTGATCCAGGAGCCGACGCCGACGCCGGGCTTGGCCGGGTCCGTCGTGAGCTCGAGCGATGACGTCAGGTTCGGGTAGACGGCAGGGTCCGCCACGTACCGGCCCGCGTACCGGCGGTTGGCGTCGTCGCGGGTCGCGGCGTCGTAGGCCGGCAGGATGACGGCCCCGATCGAGTCGGCCATGCTCCAGATGCCGCCCGCCGTGTTGGGCCCCGCCACCATGATGGTGATACCGAGGTCGAACTCGGGCAGAACGGTCAGCAGCGCCGAGTAGTCGCCGACGCCGCCCGCCTTGGTGAAGGCCGTGACGGTGCGATGCGGGTTCGTGCTGCTGAGGGGCAGCCGCCGCAGGCCCCAGGGCATGCCCACCGCGGCCACGTTGTCAGACGCGTACGTGACCGGCTTGAGCCAGCGGCGCGTCATGAGGGGCGTGAGCACCGTGGAGCCCAGGATGGCCCGGCCCAGTGCCGTGAGGTCGCCCGTCGAGGCGAACATGTTGCCCGAGGGGCTCTCGTCACCGATGTTGGCCCGCCAGCCGGAACCCGTGGCGCGCGGAATGATGCCGACAGAGTCGGGCGGGTTGTCGTAGTACGTGTGCCTCATGTTCAGGGGGTTCAGCACCGTGACGTTCAGGGACGCGACGAACGAGCGTCCAGTCATCGTCTCCAGGGCGTAGGAAAGCAGCTGGAAGGCGATGTTCGAGTAGGCCGGGGTTTTCCATGGCGCGAAAGAAGGGTATGCGTTCGCGATTCCCTCGAAAAACTCTTTTGAGAGTCAGTCAGCCATGCGGCGGCGTCGGTAACCTAGTAATATTGCACTTACGCTTTCGGTTGCACAGAGGATCGACGCCGCAAGGGGGCAACGGGCCTAATGGGGGAAACCCCAACCTCATGGCCCTGTCAAGAGGGATAGATCCAATAATTTCCCCAAGGATGAGGTCTATACCGAAGGTTGGTTGTGTCAGTAGGTTCTTGAATTCGTCGTGAAACGGACCTCATATTCAAGCTTCAGGGGCCTCACAGTCTCGCTCAATTCCAGACATCTGCAGTTACTCGGTTTAGTGTATAAGACCCGTGAAAATGGAATCTTGAACGTATTTACTTACCTGTGAGAGAAGCGCTTCTATCGTAATGTCTTCCCATTTCACAGTGCGCAGTTCGTCGACTGTCTCATTCCCCGGGTATCCACTAGGGCTTGCAGCTCAGGTATAAACTCAGTGATCGGGTGGTTGAAGTACTTGACTCCAGTCTCTGCCAAGAATGCGAGGACAGTGTAGATTTTGGTGACACTCCCAATTCGAAACACTGTATCTACGTCCACTTTCTTGACCCCTGTTGTGTTGCTGGGCAGGTTCTGAGCGGTGGTGCACCTCTCGAACAAGATCGGTGGTCCTGGGTTGGTGGAGAAAACCTGGACGGTGTAGCTGTAGTTGACGGCTGTAGGATCTACGGCATCGAAGGTAGCCGTGAGATTCTCCATCGCGGCCTTCCATATGGCGCTTTCGGTCAGACGCTGCGGCTTGGGAAATTCGGCCCCATAGATGGGACAATGCGGGCTTGCGAGCGCCAGGGCAGCCCGAAGGAGAGTACACACAGAAGCCATTGCAAGGCCTTCATTCTGCCGAATGTTCCAGATGGTACCTAGAGTTGGTTGATATGGGCTACCGGGATCGTGTACGGTAGGTGAATGTAGTCCCCTATGCTGGTCCCAGGTTCGCTTTATACCTGAATTAATCTAATCATGGCTCGAATCCAAGATGCTGCCAATTAATCTGTCGTAACACTAGTGTAACGTCACGATACACAATATGCAGTCTCCTTGCAAGCTGGGCACCGCTGACTAGGTGCTTTAGGCAAATGGACTGATAGGTTCCCGTGGGAAGCAACAGGGGCTTGTCCAGCTAAGGAGCGGAAACTGATTTCCATTGGTTCAGGCTAAATCGCGACGTGATAGTGAGATTGTCTTAATGTCCCATTTGAGGGACCCCCCAGAACAGTTTGACGTCAGAATCAAATGAACCGGAAACCACATCAGTGCAACATTCGCCTAGTCCAAGAAAGGGGGTGGAAGGCCATATTTGGTTGGGCTTGGGAGTCGTTCCTTTTCATTGCCGGAATTGCGCCACGGGAACGTAGGCCAAGCCGAGAACTGCAAGGAACCGCAAGTTACCGCAAGGTGGGAGGCGCTGTAATCCAGATTGTGTATTGTGCCCACGTCGACTTCATAATTGCGTGCGTCCTCTTATCTGGCTATTGAAGTGGCTGGCCAGCCCAGAGTTTATGGCGGTATGAGGAGTATTGAAGCCCACCGTCTGCACAAGGCTAGCAGACCTCTTCTGGATATTACAGGACCAATGGAATCTGTCGAATGCAGTGCCATCCCGAATAGTCGAGACGAAGACCCGGATATTGTGGCTTGAAGTAACATCAGGCAAGATGCATTGCATGCGTTTGGAGTGGTACCAACCAGACCACCTTCTTCTCAACGGGGAAGGTTCCAAGTGCATAGCGTCGCAGTGCCCCAGCAGTGGTCGCGGAGTTGAAGTTGGTGCGTTCCGGATCTCGATTGGACCTCGGCAGAGGTAGTGATTTCGGTAATCCGCAGCCATCCTTGATGCATGGTCTTCCATTCTTGATGCACAAATCAATGCACAGAGGCGGAATGGGACTATTTGCAAGACAACAATATTGTGTCAAACAGCTTGCCAATATTATGACTCTGCGCATTTGAATCAGTATGATTCATAAGCTTGGGCATGAACATCCCAACCAATGGAAGGCATAACCAAAGAGTAAACAGACTCCACATGTCGGCATGGGGCATACCGATCCCTGTTCTTGATACTTTCCTGAGTCACACGCAGGCGCCGATTGGCCAATACTTTATCGTGGCTGTAGCTAGCTTTGGTATCGCCTTACTAAATCAGGCGTACAGTATAGAGTCTCTATTTTTCTGAACAAGTATATAGTCGGTGCAAACTTGAAGCGAAGTGATAGTCAACAAGGGCATCGATACCAAGACACTTTGAACGCTGCCTCTATTTCTCTTTCGACAATGGACACGAACATTGCAGGTGGCAGCAACGGCAGCTCAGCCGTATCGAAACTAGGAGATGAGAATTATGCCCGTCCGGATTTCGTGGCAGATCGTTGCTTGTTCTGCAACAAGCAACTTGATGATCTCGAGGCCAACCGGTTGCATATGCAAACGGCACACGGGCTCTTCATCCCCAGCCAAGACAGGTTACTGGTAGACCTCGAGACATTATTCGACTACTTGCATCTTGTCATCTTTGGCTACAACGAATGTATAAGCTGCGGCACCCAACGAAACACCCCTCTGGCGGCACAGCAGCGTGAGTCCCTCCACAGCCTCCTTTTCTGCTCATGGGAGCCCACTAAGAATCCATCAGACATGCTGGGCAAAAATCATTGCAGATTCGACATTGGCGGCGAAGGTTCTGAGTTCGCCGACTTCTACGACTTTTCCGACACCGAGAGTGGTAGTGTGGACCATGAAGACGAGGACGCAACTCGCTCTATGACAAATGTCAAGGGACAAGCAACCCAGGCAGATGAAAGCTCACTACGCCTCCCCTCGGGGAAAATCATCTCGAGTCGGCCCGACAATCTCTCGGGTCCTCCGCGCCAGAGACGGAATCCCCGCCCAGCAGAAGCTAGCGATCACTCTAGCCTCGGAGCTCCCATTGACAGCGATCTACAGCAGCAACCAGATACGGCCTCATCGCTAGTCGAGAGCTCTGGGTCTCCCGGGAAGAGTGCTCTCACGAGAAGCGAAAAGCGGGAGAATGCCTTCACGACACAGCTGGCCAATATGCGAGCGGGCGATCGCCAAGCTTTGGCTCATCTACCGTTGCCTCAGCAGCGTTCCGCCATCGCCACTTCGCTGAAGCAGCTGAAGAAGGCCCGGCAGCTGGAGAGGCGGTATCATATTGCAACCGAGAGAAGCGGGAACAGAACACTGATGAAGCATTTCGTGGCTGACTGTCCAGCAAGACCAAATGGCTGAGATGGAATGAGCTAGTCCTACAGATTAATAAAAATTTGCGCATAAGAAATTCCATAATATTATAAAATAGTGATCTGATGTTAAAGTAATAAATTTTTCAAGATCGTTTAAACACGCACAGGGGACGGTATTGTCCTACATTATTTTTATTTTTATTTCATCTTGAATTACACTCAAGCTAGAATCGCTCCTGTAATAGCCAATTCTCCAGCCATCATGATATCACCCGTCTGCCTCGGACCACCGGCATTAACAGTACACGTAATGCAGTTACTACACCAGGCCGGTGGCGTCGTGTAATCCGAGTGCTTCACCTTGGCGACCGTGGAAACGGCAAGGCCGGGTCGGCCGGCACACTGTTCGACGATAGGCACATCATATTCGGAGGACCAGTGGGCGCGCTTTGGCTCATAGACTACTGCCCTCAGGTGCATTTTTAGCTCATCCTATTACTTGATCTCCGCTGGTTTAACTCTTGATCCAATCTCGAGACGCGCGGTATTTACCATGAGGTATAATGATTTGTTTTGGACTATAATTAGAGTCTAATTACTACACAACGAACCTCATCAGATTGAATGACAGGATTATCCGCTCTAGTTATTAAGAAGCATCCGATTCGACGCACGCCCACAAACGGTGTAGTTATAGTTGCGGGCTACGTAAACAACGGATATGCACTTGGGCTCTGCTTTGACCCCGTGTGCTAGTCATCGAGTTGGTAATGATGAGCGTTACAGAGTCCGGACTTGCCTTGCTGAAGGCACATATCGCAGACCGTGCCGCATCGCCAGGAGAGAGAGGTTGGCTGCTTACTTTACTTACTCATTGGCCAAGGCCGCAACGCTGCAACACCCCGCACATAGTTCCAGTTCAATGCGACAATGGCTTACTGGGCAGTAATAGTTCGGTGGTTATCCATTCATCCAGCCCCTCACCTCACCCCAGATCTCGCCCTCGAAGAACACGCTCGTCTCTACTTTCGTTGAGACTCGCATTGGAAACAAAGGTCGCAATTGTAACTGGCGGCGGTAGGTGAGACGAGAAGAGCCCGGTCGTAGCACCACGCTCCGACCCGAATCTGACATGTCAACAGCGAGTGGCATGGGCTTCGCCGTTGCGCAAGCCCTGGTGAACCGCGGCGGATGGCAAGTCCACGTGCTGGACGTGAAGCCTGCCCCAGACCAGGCATCATCCGCCCCCGACACAACCTACCACCAGAATGACATCGCCGACTATGGCCAGCTGGCTGCTGTCTTCAAGTCTATCTGGACTTCATCAGGGTCCCAGCGGCGCCGCCTGGACTTTGTCTTCGCCAACGCAGGCGTCCTGGACGCGGCCAGCTTCTTCCAGGAGAGCGCGGCAGAAGGGACCGATGAGCCACCGCCCGAGCCCGATTACCAGGTCCTTGATGTGAATCTGCGAGGTTTTGTCAACACGGTCCATTTGGCTCGCCACTACATGGCGCAATCGCCAGACCGGTCGTCGCACGCCATCGCTGTGACGGCGAGCTCGGCTGCCATTTGGCCCACGTACTGCCTGCCTCTATACACGACGTCCAAGCGTAAGTGTAAATGACCTTCCACCCCGGTCTCAACCCTAGAACCCGTCTTTGTGGGCTGACTCCCACTCAAGATGGCGTATTGGGGTTTGTGCGCAGTATTGCGGGTTGGTACTATCAGTCCAAAGGCATCCGCGTAAACACCATTTGCCCCTCGTCTGTGAAGACGGATCTACTGCCGAATGAAGTATGGGCAGCCTTCGACCCCTCCTCTCTGACTTCCATGGACTTAGTTGTAAAGATCGTACTCGGGCACTTCCTCGATGGGGAGCTGATAGTGGATTCCAATGGGCGCAGAGCCACCAGCAACTACGGCCAGACTGTCGTTCCGTCTGGAGAAGAGTTGTACCTGGAAGACCAGCCTCCTTTTGTGAACGCAGGACACGAGGCACTGGTTAGAGCCACGGCGGTTGATCAGCAGATCGGTATAATCTGACTGTATACAGTATAACGCCAATTACTAGGCACCTTTTCATCTTGCACTAGATCGCGGGCAGAACTGCGCTTTTCTGGCTCCTATTGTAGCATCAGCCGCCTCAGCCGCAGAGGTTGAGCCTTTTGTTCAACGCTGAGATTGGACTCTTTCTCCTCGACAAACGCCCTGCCATGTTTTTTATATGTGTTGATTTGCTCGTCCGACTTGCGCTTTATCACCAGTTTCTAGATGCGGGAGGCCAGAGGGACTGTATGATAGGTGTCAAGAGCAAGGAATGATCGCCAGACATAGCTTTCTCGCTGTTTCACCCGGGGGAAAAGCAAGCAAAGTCTAGACGTGGCTTGTCTGTGGCTAGGGCAAGGGCCATCCGAGACACTCGGAGACGGAAGGACATCGATACGCCGTACATGCGACTTATCATGTTTGTTTGTGGATACTGGCGAAACTCTTGGCACTTACAAGATAAAAGGAGGTGACGTTAAGTCTTGAGTCAGGTTGCAGGCATCTGGCTTGCACAAGTTCTATCAACAACAGAGGCTTGCCGACGTGCTAATCAAAAGGCGCCATGGTAGGTTAGCTCCGTTCCTTTTTGACTTTTATCTCTTACCAATGGCCGCCCAGTCGGTAGCATCGACATCGCAAGGGAGGTCTGAAACCAAATAGATCTACGATTCCTGACACCTGCTCCCTGAATTCGAGCCAGTAAAACCAGCGCCTCTCAAGACTTCCCGTGAGGGGTTGAATATTGAATGGCCATTCTGCCACTCCTCCTCTAATGAAACATGCAATATCCGACGCATCAAGGGAAGACAGCGGAGAATTTGGCAGCTGGATTGTTGGCGCAGCAGCATTGTGTCGAGAAGTATATGTGCACAAGACGTCACTTGAGGCCCAGGAGCTCGGTAAGGATGAACCACTCGGATATTGCCTTGCTTTAATTGCCAAGGAGAATAAGACTTACGAGCTGTTTTTACGCTTTGCTGGCCATGGAAGTAGCCGCAAATAGCCGCAATGAACAAGCCTGGAATGCATCTATTTGTATTTCTTCTGAATCTTATGATTCTGTTAGAAGAGGGTTCATATTACCTGCTAGCCAATTTACATTCCAGGCTTCTGACTCGATGGGTTAGAACATACCATACTAACCCTCTCGCTCATGAGAACCCCTTCGAATAGGAGAAGAACATTTCGGTTCCGTACTTGAATCCGGACGGCATCCATGCCAACAACAAAGCTCTCCTTCACCGTGCCAGAGACACCATGATCTTATCCAGGTCTTTATTCAACGCGCGCGGGCTCTGCCTCGCCACCTCTCTTGTGTTTCTCGCGATCTACGGCCTGCTGCGTTTCGGGCCCGACCACGCACCACACATCACCGACTTCGAGGACGTCTTCAGCTACCGCGAGCAGCATGTCGCGACAGACTCTCCCGACTTGATCCCGTCCAAGATATGGCAAATCTTCCTGACTCCTCGAGACGTCTCAACCGGACAGACTGGAGACATCGACCATGCAAAGCTGGGCGATACCGCCTCCTGGATAGCTCTGAATCCAGACCACCAGTACACGCTCATGAGCCTGAACGCCGCCGACAAATTCGTGAAGGACAACTTTGTCTCGAACTGGACGATACGGCGAACGTACCAACAGCTGCGGAACCCTGGGCTCAAGTCGGATCTGCTCCGGTACCTCATCTTGTCCGTCGAGGGTGGGGTCTATACAGACACGGATACAGTTTGCTTCCAGCCGATTGACCGTTGGGTCCCGGAGGAGTTCCGGGATCAGGCGCGGGTGGTAGTCGGGATCGAATTCGACAAACTTGACGGACCGAATTGGGTAGATATACCACACGACTTGCAGGTAAGCTGGTCTCCTTGACTGCGTTACAAGAGCCTTGAACACCCAACCTGTGCTCGTACTAAGCCCCGCTTGCAGTTTTGCCAGTGGACTATCGCGGCGGCCCCCGGACATCCTCTCTTTGCCAGGATGGTGGAGCGGGCCATAACCTCCTTGAAAGAGGTCGCGAACAAGCACGACACAACCGTGGCGGCCCTTAAGGCTACCAGCTTCGAGACGATGAACACGACGGGGCCGGCGGCGTGGACCGACGTGGTCTTCGAGCAGATCCAGCTGGCCAACCCGTCCGTCCAGAGCCTGCGCGACCTCTCGGGCATGACGGAGCCCAGGCTATACGGCGACATCTTGGTATTGCCTATCGACGGCTTCGGTATGGGTCAGCCTCACTCGCATAGTACAAACGATGGCACGATTCCGCCGAATGCGTTGTTGAGGCACAACTTCAGAGGTTCTTGGAGGGCCCTCTCCCCCGACTCATGAAGCAGCAGCGTTGTTGATACATGTCTTTTGGCGTTTTTGGAAATTCAGGGGTCGACAGCGAGCATTCTGGATATTTCAGCAGTTCTTTCCTTGTAAGATGAGAATACGATGTCATGCTTCTGCTGAGTTGGTGGATCTTGTTTGGTGATTGGACCACTTTGTTGGCACGACTGCGACGTGGGAGTAGATTCAATAATTTCAGGTTGTGTCTAATTGGAGCCAAGAGCCGATGGACATTGCAAGCGAGCAGGTCTTTGGGGTGTTGTGCTGCTGCAAGATACGAGGGATCAAATAGCTGCCCTCCGTGTTCAAACAGTGCGGTGTAGTATGTCATCGTCCTTGTTATCTTAGTCTCCCATTGGTGGGAAAATACACCCGTGGTTGGCAATCCCCCCTTTTCTCCCCACGCGCCATTCGTTCCCCAGAGAAATTCCCCGCAGATCGACCCCAACTTTCCCCCAACTCATCATGCCGGAGTCATAGAGACCCACCCGCCGGGGACAACTGCCGGCCCCGATGATCGATATACTCGATTAAAAATAAATAGCAAGGAAGCTGGACGGTTGAAGAAGGATAGCTGTTCGTTGCAACTTCGTCCTCGTGATTGTGTTGCCGCCGTGCCGATTATTCAGGTCCAAGAATACAGCACGATCTTCGTGGCCCTGGCGACCACTACATAACACTACCATGACGTCAAACGGCATCGATGTGAAGTCGCGTGCTAGCGATGCGGACCATATCGAACATGGCGGTGTCGACAAGCCGCAAGCGCACCAAGTAGATATCCAACAGCAGCATCCTGAGATGTACCTCGAGGCCTTGGCTCGCTATCCCGATGACGAGTCCGTCGACCCGGCCGAGGAGAAGAGGCTCGTCCGCAAGCTAGATATGCGGATCCTGCCCTGCTCGGAATCTGCTACTTCTTCTACTACGTGGACAAGACTACGCTGTGCGTTCGTTGCCTTTCCCGTACTCTCCGGATGAGCTGTTGCGTACTTAGCTAACTAGATCTTGCCTCTCAGGTCTTATGCCGCCATATTCGGGCTGAAGGAGGGTCTCGATCTCCAGGGCGAGGAGTACTCGTGGCTCTCTAGCTGCTTCTACTTCGGCTGGCTGGTCTGGGCCATCCCGTCCAACCTCATCATGCAGCAGTGCCCGCCGGCCTACTATCTCGCCTTCAACATCCTGATGTGGGGGGTCCTTCTCATGGCCCAGGCCGCCGCCCAGAACTTTGCCGGCCTCCTCGCCCTGCGCATCCTGTCCGGCGCCTTCGAGGCCATCGCCGACCCGGCCTTCATGCTGATCACCTCGATGTACTACACCCGCGCCGAACAGCCATCGCGCATCGCGGCCTGGTACATCTGGAACGGCATTGGCGTAGCCGGGGGTGGTCTAATCGGTAAGGACCTCTAAATCCGACAGTGGCTGCAGGAGAACTAACAGAATCCATCTATCTCATTAGGCTACGGCATCGGCCACATCCAAGGCTCGCTAGCATCGTGGCGGTACGAGTTCATCGTGGTGGGCGCCTTCTGCGCCGCCTGGGCCCTCGTCCTGGCCCTCCTACTGCCCAACTCGCCGCGGACGATCCGGGGCTTCACGCACAACGAGAAGCTCATCATGATCGCGCGGATGCGGCGCAACCGCACGGGCATCGAGCAGCGGCGCGTCCGCTGGGGCCAGGTGCGCGAGGCGTACCTCGACTACAAGACCTGGCTCTTCACGCTGCTGGGCTTCATGAGCAACGTAGGGACTAACTACTCCCACTTGTTTTGGGCTGGCTCGGTGACTGAAAAACCAACCAACCACCTAGGTACCTAACGGCGGCATCTCCAACTTCTCCACCCTCGTCATCCAGGGCCTCGGCTTCGGGACGCTCGAGACCGCGCTGCTGGGCATCCCCAGGGCGCCCTCGTCGTCGTCTGGATCGGCCTCGGCGCCGTCGCCAACCGGTACATGCCCCCGAACAACCGCACGCTGGTGTGCGCCGTCTTCATGCTGCCCACCATCGCCGGCGCGCTCGGGTTCCTTGGCCCCGGATGACGCCTATATCGGCCGCTTGATCTGTTTGTAAGTGAACAACCTAAGTACTTATATATGCCCACGAATGTCTGTGTTTCGAAGCGAGGTGTGTGCTGATCAATGGCCACATAGCTACTTGACTGGCTCCTATCAGGCCTCTTTCGTGCTATCGCTGTCGCTCATCACGTCCAATACGGGAGGGCAGTCCAAGAAGATGATCGTCTCGGGCATGATCTGGTTCGGTGCATGCATCGGCAACATTGCCAGCCCTTTCTTCTACAAGTCGGAGCAGGCGCCCTCGTACCCTCTCGGCATCGGCTCGCTGCTGGTCGCCAACTGCATCGAGGTCGTCCTGTTCTTCGTCTTCCGCTACGCTTTCAAGTGGGAGAACAGACGAAAGGAAAAGCAGCGCGAGCAGCTCCGGGCCGCTGGAAACGATCTCGCGAACGACTTGAGCGCGGCTGGGTTCACGGACTTGACGGACAAGGAAAACCCTTACTTCGTATACGTATATTAAGAGTGTTCGTAAGTACAGAGAAATAGCATGTCTTTTCCGTCGACATTCTGTCTGCATCATTGCATTCTAAGGGGAGCCGTTACTCCAGTGCAACCGTGACAGACGCAAGGTTCTTCCCTCGCACCAGGACAGCCGCAGCTCCTTTAGACGGGGACTTGACAGTAAGGCTCAGCTTCTCGTGAGGCCAGAGTGTCACATAGTTGTCAGACCAGAAGACAGGCACCACATCGCCGCCAGCCCCGTCCACCAAATTCAACGATACAAAGACCGCCGGCACCGAGGAATGGTTCTCTAGCAAGACATAGTGTCCATCGGAGCCATTCAAGCCACCTTTGGTGGGGGCCACCGTGGTGGTGACTTGGGCAAGTTGCAGTTGATCGAGAGCACTGTAATTTGCGTACTCGGTGACGGGCGTATAAAACCAATCCGAGTTATCCCAGTCAAGCTGATCGATGGTTTTGGCAATCCAGTAAACATTCCGACTCAGCGTCTGCCCCTTTTCATCCGCGAGTACTACACGGAGAAAATTGACATCGGTTGCACCCTTGAGAGTCGAAAGCTTGTGGATTGACTTGCTCTTGTTCGGCTCGGTCAGAGTTCTGACGGTCGTGTTTGCAAGCTTCTCACCATGTAGACCGACTATATCAACATTGACGGCCCGCGGGCCACGACGGTCGATAGAATGGTTGATAAGATACAGCTCCTTGGTCAGATAGTCGAATGCCACATGCTCTGGTCTTGCACCGACCTTGGCGCCAAAATATGATCCCGCGGGACGCATGTAGTAATCGAACAGGTTCCAATGCAAACTTGGCCAGGCGTTGTTGAGCATCCAGTAGATGAGGCCGGTAGCAGGCCGATTCTTGCTCCAAAACGCGGATACGCTTTCGAATTGCGCCCTGGTAGCCTCATAGTCCATCATCTGGGCTTTCAGGAGATAGTCATCCAGTGAGGTGGGTGCACCCATGCGCTTCCACAGGGCATCATTGTAGATATTCCGGTCATAGAACGATGACACATTGGTTGACATGTGGTATAGCCCCTTTTCAGGCTTCTTCCAGAGATCGTCCAAGTCTTCCTTGGTCAAGAATTTCTTCAGACTACCAATCTCCGGTGTCCCCACGCCTGCACCTAGTTCAGACCCGAATCCGAACGCGGCACCTAGTCGATCTTCAGAGGGCTCAGCATCATACCAATAGTTGGGCGGTACCCAGTCGTATGGCCCATCCATCTTCATACCACCGGGACCCAAAGCGGCTGGGTAGCTCCTCTTGGACGCGGATGCAACGATCGGGTTTTGCCAGTCAGTGCTCTTGAATGCATCCATGTAGATAGAAGTGGCATTGTCGTTTGGCCAATAATCACTCCCCACCAAGAATCCTAGGAGGCTAGGGTGCGACTGTAGCATGGCAGCTTCATGGCGCATACTTGCATTGGCGATTCCATAATCGTGCGCTGTCCAGTCCGACTTCACTGCAAGATCCTCGTTATACTGCCATGCTTCCCATTTGTCGCAGCACTCCCATCCCGGCAGTACCATTAAGCCCAATCGATCTGCCACCTCATAGAGTTCTGGATGTTCCATCTTACCCTCTAGTCGTACAGTATTGTGGCCTAGGTCCAGCATGTATTGTGCTTGTGTCTCAAACTTCGATGTATCCCACCTGAGAAACATGTCCGAACTATAACCACCACCAATAACTTGGAAGGGGTGACCGTTTATGCTGAAGATCGTGTCGTTGTGTGCATTGACAGAGGAAGTCACTTTGCGGATCCCGAAGTTTTGCTCTACCGTGTCAGAAATGGTGCTGTTACCCATCAGGATTGAAAGCTTCCCATTGTAGAGAGGTTGGCTCCCCCAGGCCTTTGGCCACCAAATGGACGGACGGAGTAGAGCTGTGGTCAAAGAGATGTCCACCGACTGGTATGGGCCCAGAGTCACAGACTGCGTCTTGGTGATAGGCGCGCCTCCGGACTTGGCCAGGATTGTGCTTTGTGCGGCAAATGTCAAGTTGCGATTTTCCAAGCTCCGAGCAGTAGCCTTCAGCGTGACGTTCGCGGCTCCTTCCCCAGCGGGTAGCTCGAAGTTGGTGACCACTCTAAGAGGTTCCAAGGCCACGGGGCCAGTCTGCCTGACGGCCACGTCCCGCCAAACACCTGTGCCATTGTCAGGTGGGTGAGGGTTCCAATCCACGAAACCCAGGGCGAAGTCGTAGTTGTAATCCGTTGGGTACACCTGGATCAAAAGCCCGTTGGGACCCCCATTCAGTAGCTCCGTGATCTCGTACTCATGGCCCGCGTAAGATCCGACCTGGATGTCTTTGGTCGCGACGGTGTCTCCATTGAGCAGGATGTCAGCCTTCGAGGTAATACCGTTAGTTTTGAGAAAGTAGTGCTGGCCCTGCCTGGGATTGAGCTTAAATTCGTTGCGGTACAACCAAGGAACTGCGAACTGGCTGCGATTGAAGGATTGGAGGTTGTCCGAGAAAAACAGCTTAGAGTCGTCGTATACTCCCGCATGCAGTAAACAGCCCATGAGGGTACATCGAGAGGTGCTGATGTGATGCCAGTCCGTAACATTGGCACCGGGCAGAGACAGTTGGGCAAGGGCTTCCCCATCTTGAGGCGAAGTTTGGATGTCCCATGTTGGCACGACAAAGGACGATGGCTTGGGTGAGGACACCGATGTCACCGATGTTGGATATGGCGAACGATTGATTGCCTCGGCGACAGTGCCGAGTAGAAGATAGAGCAGCGGATTGGGGAGCCGCATCTCTATGGTTCGTATGGTTGCCTAAAAGTGGTGATCGACTCGGAAAATGGGAAAGTAGCAGCGCAAAAGAGGTGGCTCAATCACCACCGAAAATCAATTGACATGCAGCGACCTGACTCGAGGTGGACCATCTTCAATCGTCCTGTAGATTGGACGGCTTTCTTTTCTTCCTCTTCTCGTTTTTTTTCCCTTCACGACCTGGCCAAGCCAATGGTACGTTGCGCCGACCAGAGGCTGCTGCGGTAATGTGGCTGCGACGTGCATATTTCCCCTCACGACAATACGAGCCGTGCTGTGACCCCCGCTCAGGTCCGGGCCTGGCCCTCCGTGTCGATCCCTGAATTGCCGAGCCAATTGCTGTGGCGGCTGAATAGCAGATGGCATCGCATCTCATTTATTGATCTCTGCTAATAATGAATTGAAATCGGTGGCTGTCCGGGAGGTGACGACCTGCCTAAAGTAGAAGCAGATTTCAAGTCTTACTCGACTGCGCATTTCTCGTCCAATATTGACATCAGCGACTGGATCGATATTCCACAGGTATAATTTATTCCCCCAATATGTTCTCGTATATAAACATGTAACCATAAAACGAGAGTCATAGACGTGGATGTCAGTTTTGGATACGACAAGATATTCCATGGAGCTATGTCTCCCGAGGTCCGATGAGGGCCCTTTCTAATTCTACCTCTATGCAAGGTCTAGTATAGTCTTCCAAGGAGAAAGCCGAAGCGAATGACGGATATCTCTGCTATGCCAAGCATCCAAAGGCCAGGCAGGATAGCTCAACCTAGGCTAGCCCACAAAGGGATCTGCTGTATATCCCACTTCATATCTCCAGTCATGATGAACTTGTGGCCGAAAATCTATAGATCCAAGGTCGTTTGAATGAACGTAGTTGTCGAAGATGCCGAGATAGTTTTCGTCCGTCATGTGGTCGTGCGCTAAAGACGGGAAGGGCATGACGCTCATAGGCAGGTAGGACACGTAGTCGTTCTTAGGGCCTGCCCCAGCATGCGTGTCTGATGCTCCCGGTAGCTCATACCAAGTAGGCGTGACAGGGGTCGAAGGAGGCGTTGCTTGCACTTGCTGCACTTGCTGCAGCTGATGCAGCTGTTGGAGTTGTTCCGCCTTGAGCAGCTGCTCCTGTAGCAAAGTAAAGCGTGCCCAGTCTTGGCCATCGGCCCCTGCCATGTGGCTGTCCTCTTGGATGGTGAATGTTGACATGCGGCGTGGGCTTGCGGCTCCGCTGGTGAAGCCGGAATCCATGTGCATATCCGAGGACGGACTTTGTAGCTGCGAGCGAGAGCTTACGACCGAAACTCCGCTATCGTCAAAGTCGTCACAGGTATCATCTTCTTCAGACTCTGGCGCAGTTTCCTCCGCGTCGTTGACTTCGCCGCCGCCATGGGACTGTGGCTTTCCATCCGTGGTCCTGCATCGAAGCCCCGATTGCGAAGCAGGCTGCCCTCGATAATGGAGCCCTGTACCAAGACCCTTTTTTGAGAGACGATTTTCCCGGCGGCTTAGCACCACGCTCCTGTTGTTGTGTGTTAGTCCGTACCTCGAATATCAGAAAAGTTGTTTGAGGACTTGCCGATTCCTAATGTCGTGACTTGACCGATTCGGGAGGTCCAGCGTCGCTATCTTCTTCCATTTGTTGCCATGTTTGTCCATGGCTTGAAGCAGCTTCGCATCTTCCTCAGGCTGCCAGGGGGTGTGTTTCAGGTCGGGCCTCAACCCGTGCTGCCACCTTTTGGCGCACTCTATGGAACGTCCAGAGGCTTAGCAAAGGTAGTGTTACGCTTCGGAAGACATTGCCTACTTACGATCTGCGTTCCGGCTCTCCACATCCCGTGATACAAGGGCCCATCTGGGAGATATGTTAGTGCTCTGGTGCCTTTCCGGGAGTTTCCATGCGGTCAAAACAGCGATGCCATATAAAAAGAGCATGTGGGGTTGAGGATACCTATTTGTTGATATAGGGATAGGTAGTAATACTCACTTTAACCCGTGTTGTTGAACTGCTTGCTGCAGCTTACGATCTTCTTCGCGACTCCAGGTCCCTTTGATGAAATCGGATCTGACTTTGTACCATCTTTTACGGCAGTCTTTGTTGGTTCGCCTGGGTAGCATGGCGGCGATTTCATTCCAGCTCATCAAGCTGTTGACTTCGCCTATTTGCTTCGCTTCTTCAAGTTAGCTTCAACCCCAATGCTGGATAAGGGGGGGTGAAGTACATTGAGACTCGACACCAGCTTTCAAGATCTGGTCTTCCTCTTCTGTCCACCAGCGTCGTTCCCGTTTGGAGGACATTGTCGCCGTGGGATCTGCTTGATGATAGTCGTGTATCGATAATCCGCAGGTAATAGTGGCCGACGTGTTCAAGGTGGGGACGAGCTGTTTAAGAACAAGGTTCAATGGGATGATCTGGGACGATCTGGGGAGAACCCGGTAAATATGGAGTTGGCTCGTGGTTATCAGCCTTACGCAGATCAGATCTAAGTAGACTTGGCCATTGCGAGTGGGAATGGCAGAGATGATAACGTCTTAGCAGCTCAAACCCCGGAAACAAAAAGGCAAGATGAGTGGGTAGGTTCCAAGACCGGGCCAGGCGTCGTCCCTTAATACCACTCTCACACGGCAATGATGATGTGAGCGAGCGTGAGATGCTGATGTGGACATCTAGCTCGACGGGCCTTTCCTATTGGCTCTGCCGTCTCCAGATAAGGCAGGGCAAGCCTTCCAATGCAACCTTAGGAGCTACACCGTTCGTGGCAGGTCGATGTCTTTTGGTGTTAGTGGCCATGAGCCTCGTGTATGTATAATAAGCAAAGCCTAGAGTCATATCTACTAAGGACATAAAGATTCACAAGAAGGAAACAATCATGGGCGGATTTTGGTGTCTATAAAACCGATTCACCAATGGAACCAGTTGTTCCATTGGCGTATGCATCTGGGGCAAGGCTTTGTCGTCATTGCGACGATGTGCGTGGGGTGGTGCACTTTCTACACCGTAAGAAAAAGCCCGAGGATTGCCTGTTTGTTCGGGGAGGGACAAAGTGGGGGATCCGTGGGTGGTCGGGCAGTTACTCAAACGGGAACTTGTCTTTTTCAGGGGCTGTAAGACGCATATGGAATTTGAAAGATCACTGCCCGCCCGCCCGCTACGTACTCCGACCCTGCTCGTAAACGCTGGCCATCCCAGAGGCAAGGAAGAAATAGTCAGCTATCAGGGTGGTGGGGGTACGAGGCAGCCATGTCAGCAAGTAGTGGGACTTTGCTGACCGTCAACCAACGGGTCGAGCCGGAGCCGGAGTCTGGCTCACCTTCCAACTCGTGCGTAAATTAAGTCCCAACTGCATGCCAAGGCCAAGAAAACCGAAAGTGTAATAAGCCTGCATCCGCTGAATCCTGACTTATCCCGGTTACCCCATGGCCGGAAGAAACAACCTTGGGCCCGTATTTTCCTTGGTGGCTTTGTGGCTTCCATAGCCGGAGGTCTCGGTGTCCGAGCCACAAGCTCCGGCGTACTTCAGAGAGGCATCAACACTAATTAGTATATAAGTAGATCCTGCGTCCTCTTTCAAGCCGCTTCTCCCTCGGGCAGAAACCACCAGCTCTGGTCGTCTCATGCCCTTCCACTTATCGTAAGCCGCGTGCCGAATCATTGGGCTGAGTGAGCATGGCTGCTTATCAGGGCTGCAGTCATCCCCAGTAGTCATTCAATGATGCAACTCCTTACGCGGCGTTGTCTGAGTCCTGGCCAAGTCACCGCCGCCTTGCTGATACGACGCTCCCGAGCGCGCAATAAGAACATTTACTACGAAGATGAGGTCGATATCGTTGACCACGTGAAGGAAGTCGTTATCTCACAGAATATGTAGTAGATTAGCGACAAGTTCCTGTAGTTCTATATGTACTTTGGGCAATGATCTAGGGCTACCTGGGTTCCTCATATTGGTAAAGTAGAGACACTAGCTATAGGAATCCTTCACCTTAAATCAGTTCGAAATTAGAACACAGTAAAAAACCTACTATATGGTTGTATAGGCTCTTCCAACTTGGTAGAAACGTAAAGTACTGGTATAAACGTAAGGCAAAGCTCTTATCTGCAGCTCCGGACTTAGTTTTACATCCCCGTGTACAGAACTCAAATATGGCCAAATTCCCAACACGATAATTCGAGGGTAAGACGGGCCATGAAACACTAGTATGTACCTGTAAGGTAGGATCTCGCGAGATAAGGCATAATCAACAAGCCCCTATTGGAGCACTAACCGAAAATGCCAAAGATGAAGCCTCCAGGCATGATGATGATGCCCTGCGGCCGCCGTCTCTTCCAAAGACATAATGAACGCCATTTTCCCGAGCTTTACGCGCCATGGACAAAGAAGTAGGTAGTTGGAGGAGAAACACAGCATGACTTGGTGTCTTACGTCCAAACTTGAATGTTACGGAATCACCTGAGGACTAGAGCTGAGTGAGGGCAAGTACTAACGGTGTAACTCAGAGATGAAGTACATTATCAAGATCATGCAGGAAGCCTAAAGTAAGGATATCGCCATGTATAGATATTGCTATACTCGGATCGAGGGGGCCGAAGGAACGGTATACTATGGAAACCTATCCTAACAAAATTAGAAATTGATGGTTTTCCTCACGAAAGTAGTGTAGATGTCACCCATTTTCAGATGCAAGCAGCCGGTTACCGCAGGAGCTGAAACGAAGGCGGATGCAACGAACATTTGGGTTACACGTTATCCCGACCTCGGGAACTCGATCCCGCTAGAGGGTTTCATTTCAACTTCCACATTGTCATACTCCTCCTGCGAAGGGAGGGAAGCACTCAACCTTGATCTATCACACCCGTTGGCGGCCTAGTCTCAAAACAACCACGGTACCATAGTAGTCGAACTCCCTGAATAATTACATGTAGAGATACTTGCCCTATCGTCTAGAGAGTGCGGCTCACCCGGTGCAAATGCATGCCTAATATAGATTCGATAGCAAGCTGGCCCAGAAGAAATGCAAGACTCGCAACGCGGAGGTTTTCCTCAAATTTTGTTAGGGCTGAAAGGGGAGACGTGTATGGTCAAGCCTCGCAACAAGGTATGTAGCTGAGCTTATGCCGGAAGATAAAACCGTTCAAAGTACGGCATCCGGAATGAACCGAGAGGTCTAGGCTCACACCCATGCATCCCGCGGGCCAGAGGCCATCCAAGCAATGGTGGCGCCGAGGGCTCCGGCTTTGCTGACCGCAGAACCTCCTCCGGATTCCAACCACTGAAGATAGATAAAGCTACTTTGGGCCTGATATGACCTTACGAGACGCATACACGATGCTCGCAGACTTCTTACTGTATTATCCCGGCCGTTACTCATTTAGCGTGCCCGCATGCATGTGGTGCTTGTTTGGAAATAAGCCACGTCCTGCAAGTGGTGATACCAACAAGCTTTTGCTGGTGCTTGGTAATCGGTTGGAGCGATCTCCGAGAACCGAAGGCATTGGGTATGATGTAACCGTTTTTCTACTTCCATATCTCTCTAGATGTGACTTGCTGTCGTTGTGTGCATCTTATTTCCACACGGATTATGAATCTAGGCTTGATCTGGAGAAAGAGCATCACGGGCTTGGCAAAGGATATGTAAGTCCCCCAAGTCAATCAGCGGGCAGGGATGGCACTGGCACCCTTGGGGTGGCAGGGGGCCGATTGGCCAACCAGTTGCTTGAGGTGTTTCGCAGCGGCCCAACACACCTCAAACAGCCCCACGATGGACTCGTCCATCAACTAAGTGAGCGACAACTTTGATGCACATTTGTGCGCGCGCACGTTCGGCCAGATTATAGTGTCTCCTTCAATCATTCGCTCACTCACTTTCGACTTCTCGATTCAATTGATAACGAATCATCAATCCCCATAACTTCGCGGAAGCCAAGTCCGATCTAGGAGAGGAACTGGAAAGCGGAAAGCGGAAAGCCCGCCCCCGAATGTTCCAACCCAGTCTCCTCGCCGTTCCCTGGGCCCTATCCGCCCTCGCCATCCTCCTAATCGAGGCCCCCGTGATCTGGACCCGCCTGCTGGACCCGCCGACGGTGCCGCCGGACCGCCTGCGCCTACTCCCGCTCACGCTGCCGGTGGTGCTCAACGCAGCGACACGCGCGGCGTGGGTGGCGGCGCGGTACGCGCTGGTGGTGTGGCCGCTGCCGGCGCTGCGGCGGCGGCACGACGCCTTCTTCTACCAAGACGAAGGGCACGAGGCGGCCGCGACGGCGACGACGACGCCGACCATGACGGCTGGCCGGGCGGCGGCCGTCGTCGCGTGCGCCGCGCTCTGGGGGCTGCAGATGCTGGGCGTGCTCGCCTGGTTCGGGGCCGAGCTGGTCGTGCGGGGCGGCGACGAGGGGGTCGGTGCCGTGCTGCGGTGGATGCTGCCGCCGATGGTTGGGTGGCTGGTCGTCGTCGTTGCGGTAGTCAGTTACTGTGGGCTTGGTGTCTACATCTTGCTTAAAGGGGTGCGGACGTGTCTGTTTGCCTTGCGGCGAGCTGGCTGGGGTAGGAATGGTTCGACTCATTATGTTGAATTGTCTTGAGCATCGTTCTTCGGGATTGCGATATCTGTTCGTAGCAAGCATAAAGATATTCGGCTATGACCGATCATTGATATATCCTCATTGGTGTCTCATGCATGGTGTTTGAACCAAGTCCGAATTGCTGGTCCTGAACACTAGCAGGCGATAAAATCAAAGACAGGCTACGAAGAACGGTATTTGAAGGTAGTGAGTACTAAATGACATTGATTCAATTCTACGATGCTACAAACAAAAATATACAAAACGATGCTTAACCGTTACGCCCATTACAATGTTTCAAACAGACTCAAGTCCTGACAAGAGGGATAACGGGACAGGGCTCGCACCCCCAGCTGTGACCGAGATCCCGATATCGCCCCTTTCCCGGATCTGTTGCATACTCCGCTTGCGAATGGGGTTGGGCTTTGCGTTCGTAATCTTGAGCCATTCGCCGTTGAAGGCGTTTATGAGCCAGTTGGTCAGTTCTACAATATGTCAGCAACGGTCGTGTCGTGTTGGGAGGGTCAGACTTACTATCATAAACGATGCGATTCGCGTTGTGGAAATAGATGCCATGGTCGCTGTCGGGGGAACATGTGGAGGTCGTAGTTTTCGATCTTAGCCAGGTCAAGCTTATCCAACAACGTGAGAGTGTTTTGCATGTGAACATTGTCATCGGCGACACCGTGCATAATCAAGAAGCGAACGTTTCCAGATAGCGCCGAGACGTTGTTGATAGCAGTGCGGGTGTAGCCAGCCTCATTCTCTTGCGGCGTCAGCATGTAACGCTCTGTGTAGATGCTGTCATAGAAGCGCCAGTCGGTGACGGGAGCAACAGCCATGCCGTAGCGGAACGTCTGGCCGGCGTCCTGCTCAAGCGTCTTGAGGGTGTTGAAACCACCGTAAGACCACCCCCAGATAGCGATGCGGCTAGCATCGACATAGGGTTTGGCAGCCCAGATCTTAGCGGCCGCAATCTGATCATGCGCCTCCCATTTGCCCAGTTCCTTACGCACGCATACGCGGGCTTTGCGACCAATGAAACCTGTGCCGCGGCCGTCAACTGTCACGACGATGTAACCTAAACTGGCCGCCACGAAGGCCTGGAAGTCGACAGTAAAGGATTTCTTAACGCTCTGGGAACCAGGGCCAGAGTACTGCTGGAACAGCACCGGGTACTTCTTATCCTTGTTGAAGTGAGGTGGGCGGCGCTCCAGGAAGTTGAGTTCGAAGCCGTCGACATTGATTGTACCATAGTTGAGAAGTGGCAGCTCATGTTTCTGAACCTTGGATACCAAGTCCTTGTTGTCTTCCACGATGTACTCAAACTTGTCGGTGTTGTTTGGTGTGCTGACGACCTTCTGCCAGGGCACTTTTGGGCCTTTGTAGGTGAGGAGAGTATAGCCGGCCTTGCTGGAGAACGACGCCTCATACATGCCCTCAAGCTTGGTATCCACGATGGCCCGTAGATCAGAACCATCAAGCTTGACGCTGTAAACGTGGCGCTGAATCGAGGACTCCTTGGCAGCGTGGAAATACACCAGGTTGTTCTTCAGGTCGACAGCAGACGGGGCTTCGTCAACCTCCCATTTGCCCGAAGTCAGCATAATCGGCTCTGGGTTGTCCAGAGGGGTAAAGTAGGCCAGATGGTCGCCGTCATCATAAATGATCTGGTCGACATAGCCATCGTTTGGGCGACCATTGGCTGGGTCCGACGGAATGTATCGAGTATTGTGGCCAATCTCAAACCAACCTCCATCAATTTTGCCTACATCGACTGTCCTGACGGTCTGTCCACTTCTGGCAACTGCATCAACAAGAACGACGCGCATTATGTCGCTGACGCGGTTGGTCTCCTTAATGATGACCTTGTCCCCAGCCCACACGATCTCAGTTATGAGGAGATCTTCAGGTGTAAATCCACCTGAGATATCGACTGAGAACATGTCACCCCTGGTAAGATCATAGAACAAGAGATCCACAAATGGGTTGGGAGACCCGGCTTTGGGATACTTGATCTGGCGTACTTCGGGATAATTCTCCTCCCCTTTTTGCGGCTTGGTGCCGCTCGGTCGTTCGATAAAATACTGGACAGGGTATTCAGGCACCAATGTCTCGTTGGTTCGCAGGAAAGCCATGTACTGGCCATCATTCGACCACCAGGTCGCGCTGTTCCCACCGAAGACCTCCTCCTCGTAAACCCAGTCCGGAATACCATAGAAGTACTCCGGTCCTCCGTCCTTGGTAACCTGCGTCACACTTGTTCCCCCGAGGCGCCGGATATAGAGGTTGTTCCCGGCAGTGTATGAGATAGCGTTGCTTCTGGGGCTCCACTGGGCCAGCTGAACTTGAAGATCGGGATTCTTGGGATCTAATGGTTCGGCGCTTTGGGTTTCGACATCAAAAACCCAGTAGATGGCCGTGAAAGAATGTCTCCAGTTGCTCTTGACGTGGGATGCGACCAAGACCTTCTTCAGATCTGGGCTCGGCCAGACCTTGTCGGGCGTGACTTGCTTGTCCTTGTAAGTGAACCAGCCGTTGCGCATCAAGGTTTGGGAGGCCATGATCTTCGTGCCTGCTGCAACCGCTTCTGGGCTCAAGCTGTGGACATCCTCAATAACGAGGTAGTCTTTGCCGGTGCTGCCTTGCTCTAGAAGCAGACCATCTTCGCCATTTGCGCCATCGATCCAGCTGATGTCATGTCTTGTAGGATACCAGTAGCCTGACTGAACCTGGTCCATGGTAATCTTCTTGGCGGATCCTTGTGAGCTGGTAGCAGCGGGGTCGTGTTCTTTGGCGTGTTGATACGGTTTGGTAGAAATGAATATGAAGAGTCCGACACCCCAAGCAGCAACTATCAATCCAGTTACTATCAAGAGTATTTTTCTCATTTTCCGGTCGAAGGCGATATATCTCCCGCCGCCGGCGGCAGCGGAGGCCAGGAAGGCCTCTCTTTCGTCTTCAGCTACATCCTTCAGGGGATCTTCGTCGTCAAAGTCGGTATTGCTTTCATGTAGTTTTTCTCGTTCACTTATACGTTCGAATACAAGGCTGGTTGTCGAGACGGACGAAAGCGAATCGGTCGAGGGCCTTGGAGACGCTATTGCCATCGTTAGCATTCCTTTGTCGCCTTCAAGGTAGGCCAGGTCATTCGGAACCGCACCCATTGTTGCTCAATATAACCCCCCGCCCATATAAACCATGGCAGGATCAATAAAATATTTACTTGGGCGTCGGTCTCGCTAGGTGAGTCGTAGACAGTACGGTGTTTCTAAAGAGGCTGGCTCAATGAATTGTCGGCGTTTACTTGTTGATGCGACAACAGCCTGAGTTGAGCGAGCGCGTCACCACCCCCTGGACCCCTGTAGCTGCGATTCCTTATCAGCTTATCGGGACCTGACACTGCTTCAGGTGTTGTCGGTAGCTAATAATAGCGTCCATGCACTCCTCTTCAGTGATACCAACTCAAAGCCTAAAGAACATGCAGTATTCCCTTAATCCAGGAAATTGGTCATTCAGTGAGACGGTTTGGCAGTATGAACGAATCGGGGCTTTTTGTTATCATTTGTATTCCGGTCCGATCCGTCACTCGAAGTCTACTCACCACTAACCAGTTAGTGAACCAAATCAGATCTGCCTTTCAACTGCTTCACATACATCGTATTGCTTGCCTGCTATAGCACCATGGATTAATCGGATTGGAGCATTTGCTATTTCAGAATTCGTTTTATGCAATGCCGGAAAGCAGAGACATGAAGCAGGCGATGTTTACAGGGGATGGGAAATATGCGAGACGACACGTCCAGCGTCAGCCATCTTTTCTTTTGTTATGCAGATTCAGATGTCTTTGCACTTTTCAATAACGACATGGCAAACAGAGAAGACATGGGGACGGATCCGACAACCCCAGCTCCCGGGGCTTGCCCACACTATCGCAGTGGAGAATCGGAAGCACGGCGGCCCCATTCATGGGGAAGATGGACTAACACAGGGCCTCAGGGCTGTATCCAGTCGGCTGCCCTACCTGCAACAGGCGCCATCGTCCTAGTGTCTGTGTTCTACACTCGAGAGAGAATACATGGCTATACCCTCCATCTCAGGATCCATTGTCATATCGAACACGAGGGATAGGTGTGTGGGCACCCGAAGTTGAGCACTGCTTTCGGCCAAGTATTGACGAGCTTACTATATAATGGTGGCACCCTACCTCGACATTCACTGGGCGCCGAGGTGAGTGCAGTACAGTTTTGATGCATGAACGGGCGAGTGCTCATCCACTTGACCAGTTAAAATACGCTGCTGGTGATGGGGCGATGCACAGCCTACATCACCGCCATACTTGTCAAAGGCAACTCTGCAATACCCAACAGAAGAAGTTTGATTGTGAATTATAGGGAGTCGAGGTTGACGACAACCAACCCGGGCAATATATTCAAACTCTTGGGGACGAGAACCCTCTTCGGTTTTTTTCAATGAAGAGCTTACTGATCCCCGGGCCGTGGCTTGCCCCTAAGCTACTTTTAATGTGAGCTTCGATCCGCCCTCGCGCTTGTGCTTCATCTATATTGCGGGAGTTGAAGGAGCTGGAGGCTACGATGTTGGTTCTTTCGGAAGGATACGCCTTTCTCGCCTCTAGCGCCTCGGTCACAGTCCACTTCTGGTCGTATTTGTGCCTGGAGATGGGGTGATCAACGGGCACGACCTAGGCGGCCTGCCTTCTTAGCTTGCACTCGATCGCCAGTAAGCATCTTGGCAGAGATGTTAGTCAAGGCCGGTCAAGGCGGGACAAGAACCGCCGAGATGCACGAAACGGCGACTCGATAACGTGCAGGGCCAAGTGCTCGTGTTCAGAGTATTGGCAAGTTTTCATCATTTGGATGCTTCGTTTTTGTTGGTTCTTTTCCAATATCGGGTGGTGGTGCATGTTCAGCTGCTGCTGCTGCTGCAGTAACGTCTGTCCCTTGCTTACTGCGCAAGTATTCGCTATTTAATATGCAGTTCGCCGTCCACCACCAGCCATTCATGGAAAGAGGCTCATCTTGTGATGCTCTGACCTTCTAGGATATCTCCCAATCACGCAAAGTAGCATCAGCTACTGCTTCACTCGTTCAACCCTTACTTTGGCTACAACTCCTCCGATGTCTCTTCGTTCGTGGACCAGCGGCATCCTTGCCGGCCTCCTGGGCAGCAATGTCGCCAACGCTATCTGTAGCTCTAATCTTTTAATCGATAATTTCTCAACATGGTCAATGAATAGCAACACAGTGGGCAGTTGGACCAGCGGTACGAGCGAATCAATATGCATTACCCCCAAATGCCAACACGTGCTGACGAGCGCCCTTAGATGATGGGTCCATGGCTTCCATCGCGGTCGTCGATGGGTCCCTGGCCTTTACCCCAAAGGTGAACTCGTACTTTTACGAGACCTTTTCTTGCACTCAGGCAAAGAATGATGACTACAATGCTGTCTCGTTCTCCGTCATTGGGCCAGCCGGTGGAGCGGCTTCACTTGAGATTCAGACCAAGTCATCATGCTCGGCGTCAGCCTATTCCAGTAGCTATTTAACTGTCAACGGCCTCACCGGATCAAAACAGACTGTCACGGTGCCCCTCTCCTCTTTCGCGGGTGCCAAGACCAATGCCATCACTGGCCTTGTGTGGTCAAGTTTCTCCAAGCCAGGGGTGAAGTGGGTGCTTGATGATATCCAGTTCGTCTGCAGTACGCCTGGACAGACAACCTCGGGTAATGATTACCCCAAGTGATCACCTGTTTCTTGTTCTCTGGGCTGATATATAATCTCTGTTGTTAGCGCCTACCACTCTTTCTGCAGTTACATCGAAGAATCCTACGGCCACGGGGGTTACTGAACCAGCTCCCTCTCCCTCGGGAAGCTGCTCTAGCCTCCTCATTGATGACTGGGAGTCCCAATCCCGCTTGACCTTTCTGTATTACAACGCCATGATCAAGCCATCTTCGGATGATGGTACCATGAAGTCCGTCGTCGTCAGCAACGATAACCACGTAACGTTCACCCCCAAAAACACCGACTCGTACTTCTACAGTCAGGTGGGCTGCGTCAATACCCAGAACACCTATGGTGGTATTTCGCTACCCATCAAGGCCCCACGAGGTACGAAACTCAGCGTGCAACTCAGCTCGCCAGCTAAATGCGGCGATGCTGTTGATAAAGTCAACTCGGCCCAGACCTCGGCAGAACTGGGCTGGACGTTTGACGGGACGGAGAAGCTCTACAGTATTCCCTTCTCCAAATTCAACGAGCTTGATCTTACCAAGGTTCGGACCGTCTTCTTCACAGGTCTCACCGGTCCCGTTACATTTGGGCCAATGGCTTTCTACTGCGGCTCGACCCCATCGCAATATCACGTCCCAGCAACCACGGCGCCTGCGGGACCAACCTCGACGGTCCCAGCACCCAGCAGCACAGCCTCTGCACTGGTCATTGATGAGTTCGCCTCGAACGGTGCCAATGCCCTTGGCTTCTGGCACGGGGCCGATGATGGCATGTCTCTCACGTGGGGCAACAAGCAATTGACCATCAAGTCAAGTGACTCTGATTATGCGTTCTACACCCAACTCTCGGGTAGCTGTCGAAACCTACACAGCTACGACGGATCCTATCTTCATATAGCCTACAATGGGAGCAACAAGTTTACCGTTGCTCTCCAGCAACACAACTCGCAATGCAACGAGAACATCGCACCGTTTCCCGAGACCTGGGACTCTCTCGAAGCTGCCCGTTACGCTTCTGAAAGCGACATCTACATTCCGATATCGCATTTCAACATCGACCGGTCGAGAGTGATTGGCCTCGCCTTCAAGGGATTCTACACCACCGAGTCGGTCGTGCTCAAGAAGGTCGAGATTGTCTCCTCGATCCCGGCGTCGTTCAAGATACCGTCCAAACTCCCCAGCGGCAACTTCGTCTTCGCATGCAAGCGGCCCAACTCCTTTGCGTTCGCCATCGACGATGGCGACCCAGCCCTGGCGCAGCAAGTGCTGAAGATCGTCAAGGAGGAGAACATCAAGGTGACCTTCTTCACCGTCGGCGCGCCCCTCGAGGACGCGAGCACCAACCTGACCAACGTCTACCGCGAGATGCAGGCGCAGGGCCACCAGATCGCCCTGCACTCGTTCACGCACCCCAAGATGGAGGGCCTGCCCGACGACGCGGCCATCGACTGGGAGTACCGCAACGACATCGCCACGGTCAAGAAGACGTTCGACGGCCTCGTCACGTCGTACTTCCGGCCCCCCTTCGGCAACGAGGGCGCGCGGATGCGGCAGCGCCTCGCCGTCGCCTTGGGGACCACGTCGCCATACATCGTCCAGTGGAGCGTCGACGTCGAGGATTGGCTCTGGGCGACGGGGCCGACGCCCGAGAAGCAGCTGGATTCGTTCAAGCGTGATCTTGCCAAGGGGGGCGACTTGGTGGTCATGCATTACTTATACCCGACCACGGTTGGGTACCTCAAGCAGTTCATTCAGCTGGCGAAGGCTGCGGGGAAGCAGCTGATGAGGGTCGACCAGTGTATGGAGGATCCTAATGCACCCTCTTTTTGAGTTGATATTCGACGTCACCCATGGCTGCGCATGTTATATCTGAAGAGTTGGTTGAGTCAGTTTTGGTGCTTCAAGCCATGGAGAGGTCAAACTTTCAATCAAAATTATAGAGATATGTATACCTATAGTTATATTATTTTGCGATCATGGTAATTTTTGTCTACTATCCGACGTTCTTCCTCGGCATGACTTGACATTTTTGGCATTCACCGTAAGTCGCCGGAAAACAGCGCATGCTCTAGTTTCTCGCGATCATCAATATGGGCCTGCAAAAATATCTATTCGCCTTCCAAAGGCAGTAGCAGTTTATGAAGAAGTTGCCATTCATGAACAGGCTCTCGCAGCGGCTGTCTTCGCCCGTGAGTGTGCCTACCTCTGATCTGGAGGATCCGACTTTGCCTACATAGCCTGGCATTCCCACGTCCAAGTACCAAACCCGTCCATCAGAATTCTTGTTATCGCTATCCGTCCGTACCTAGACTACGACCAGAATATTATGATGCCACGCTCAAAGAAGGAAACAGATGTCCCCATCCTCGTCAACGTCGATGATCTCGAACCAGGTCTCCGCTGCCTGCCCGAGGCTGACGATATCATCACCACATCTACGTCCGACCTGCCCGGGTACAAGGTAAATCGGATCCTCGGCGCCATCTTTATCATTGATAAAACATATTATTCCATGCTGTCCCATCGTCATAATGCACATCCGGAAGATAGGGATTGATGCTCGGCTGGTTTTGCTGCTGGCCCGGTGCCCCCTCCCCCGGCCCTGAACAGCCAGTGCAGCATTGTTCTCCTGAGTCCGTCCATCCGTCCCTTCACCCGATACTCCTGCAGCGGCGGCGGCGGTAGTTTCGCTCCAAAGAGTTTGTTGTTGGACACGCGTCAAGGGCGGCAGCTGCGTCATATCCTGTACCGCATCCGGCGGGAGCACGATGTCCATGACACTGACGTGCGGCAAATCGCACATGATGTCAAAACCGGCGCCACCGCCCAATCCGCCACCCGCCACCCGAAGCGCTCTGTGCAGTTTCGACCGGAACCCGCTGTTGTTTACGTTGCCGTCGTCATTGTCGTCTTGGAGGACTCGGTGGATACGGTTCTTGACAACGGACCAGTGAACGTTCTGACCCTCATAGACCAGGTGCTGCGACGGTTGTGCCGGGGTGAACATCCACCTGGGGCCCTCCTCCGCCGCTGGTGGCTCCAATGGCGGCCTGGGAATGGTGATGACGAGCTTGTCGATTTGGCTCCAGCGGCCGTACAAGGCGCTCAGCGTGTGCTCGAGGTTCTGCGCGGTGGAGAAGCAGGGCCAGTCTACGGCCACGGGCACGGCGGCGGCTGTCCGTTCGGACCTCTCTGCCATGGGCGTGTCGTCGCCGATGTCCCACTGGGCCATCATCTCCTCTGGGAAGTAGATAGCCATATTTGCCTACTTGTTTGTCCTGTTTCGGGATATCGATAGCTTTTGCGTGATTATACCGGACGAGAAGCCCGCAAACATCTTTCAGAGAAAGAAGCAGCTCATCTGTCCTTAAATATTCCAAGACTGGATCTGTCGAGGAGAAAAAGACACGCAAGTTGGTACTGGTTAAGGTTTGTCTTTGCCCACCTCTCAGAACAGAAGCTCCAACCAAACCGTGGGCGAGACGAACACTTTGGTTATCCGACGACACACTCGGCTTATTCAGCTTGCCAATTATCATTATTCCATGGAAGTTCATGGTCCCTTCCGCCTGTTCCTAGAGAGGCATTATGAAAGAACATATATCAGTATGGGTTGGAGGCAGCACGGTAGGCGCTGTGTTTGAATGTAGAGCTGGTTGGGCAATTCAGCACAGTTTGTATGTGGTTGTCGTGGCTGTTGGGAGACATGGAAGCCAAACTAAGGTTGACAATTAGATTTAATATAACCTCTCCGGGTCATATATAGTTGTGAAGGCGCGTGGTTGTGTATGCATGCTCTATGAATTGAGGGTCCATATCATATCATAATGGGTTTGGAGGATGGCGTGCTCGATGGGTATTGTATAGGGGCGGTACAGTATGGTTCCACCCCTTTGCCTTCGATGCTAGCCAGGCAAACTCCAGCTTTGGTTGAGAGCATAGGCCTGCTCGCCGTGCTGAAGCACAACTTAATCTGCCGAAAATCAAGGTTGTACCGAGGGATTCTTCCGGGCCGATCACTTATATATCCAGGTTAATGTCGCCGTCTCTAATCGTGGAGGCTCGGCATCCCCAAGACATCCTTCCTCAACGACCTTCTCCATCCATTGCTCGAACGTTGTCTTCAGTTCATGCACCTGGTGACCGAGTGGCAATGGTCTGTATGAGTACTGCTTGTGTTGGGGTATGGATAGGTGTACCCTGTCTGCCTTGCTAATCCCAGGGTCATATCTGACCAGCCTGCTGTGGCATGGGCGCCGCACAAAGTAGTTGTCGACATTATAATTCACATTAAAGTTATAATGGTACGATTCGTAAAGGTCGTAATGGTGCCATGGTAGTCTTGGGCGGTCCGGCATTCGGCGCTTTAGACTGAAGGCTGATCGTTGGTAAACGACGAGGATAATGTCCTTCATCTGCCGGAATTTGGATCTATGCTGGAGGAACCTGGCCAAGTTCTGCTGCGTCCGAACGGACTTGTGGAACAGCCGCAGGTGTAGGCCAGTGTACAGGCCCCACGAAGTGCCCAGAGCTATCTTAGTGGCATGCCTCCGTACGGTATCGATCTGACTAAGTAGTCGCATGACCTTGAGAAGCCTCTTGACCTGTAGGTATGAATCCAACAAGATGATATCCCGCGAGAGGTCGACATGTTTGACCGTCCCAGAAAAGACGAGCGGCTTATACCGATGAGAAACAGCTCTCCGCGTGTCTTGGCACACCCGCCCAAGAATTGGAGGCGGCTCGTTGCGGATATCAGCAAACATGAGTCGAGTGGACGGGGTATTATGGGCATGTACCGAAGACGGCGAGTCCAGGACCTCGTAGACCCGAGGTTCGGGAAGCGCGTAACTCCATATCAGGTCTCTCAGCTCAAAGGGGAGTTTGGAAAACTGGGAGAACGTCTGTTCAGTCGGCACATCCATCGCAAGTCGGACCAAAGGCAGAAGAGAGGTTTTAAACATGCAGAAGCGAGGACACAAACGTAAAAAGAGACAGGGCATCTGGGCTGGGAGGTAATAAAGACCTCATCCCATGCCCCCAATCTAGTGGAATGTGGCTGCGAGCCACGCGACAGCCAAGCACATCCAAACAGAGTTGGGGGCACCATCATCATGAACGGTCATAGGCCGGCGGGAATGACGAGTGCGACTTGGCCTGGCCACGAAGACCGAGCCGGCGAGAATAGACTAAGCATGCATCGCGAAGATGACCACAGTCTGGGCCAACTTCCGCAAATGGACCTAGGGCGAGCCGTCGTTACACCGGCGCTGGCCACAGTGCTGACGTGCCGGCGAAGTGGTGGCTTGAAAAGGCAAGTGTTCAATCCTGACCTGACGCTCCAGTCCGATTTGTCAGTCGGGATGGACATGGGGGTCGCATGGGCACAAGGATTCAAGCGAACGACGTCAAGGTGGCCTTCCCATCCGTTTCGAGTATACAAGGTACCGACAGAGAGGACGAAAGCTATATTTGGAACGCAGGCATTAACATGCATTAATACCCCAATCTTCCCGTCGCTATTGATATGGATATTGGTTAGGTTGGGCGAGACCCCTGCTGGATGGAGAGTGAGTAGCTTGAGTAGCGTAGCAGGAGACCACCTTCAGGGCTCTCTACCTCTGGGACAGTTGCTTGGCTACCGCCAGTGGCGTCTGACTGCTCATCTTGTATCACGCGTACATGATATATAAGCTCTTAGTTGAGCATTACTTATCCCTTTCTGTGACGTTGCAAAGAAGAAGCCTCGTGACATGGCGCAAGAAGGTGTGGGCTTACATTTTGGCGTGGATGGTTGCAGCGCACAGTGACACTTTCGTGCATATCGTCAAAAACGTATCGAACATCAAATAATCTTGGAAACGAGATAGGGTAGACGGTCGTCAGCAAGGAAGAATACAGCCATTGTTGAGCGTAGAGCTGGCCTCGGTGGGAAGTTGGAACGACCTTATTAGAGACTGCGGGGTCAAGCAAAGGCCATTGATAGGCTGATAGGTACCAGCTGGCAAGAGATGGCCTTGCAGGTGTCCCGTTAGCTGGAAACTGATTAGATAGTTGATGCCCGGAGGTGTCGCCGCCGGGTCCCGCCGACTGCCCATGCCCCACTGCCTGCCAGTTTAAAGCGCTGCCAAAAAAAATTTGATCTTTTCTTCTCTTCCCTTTTTCTTCTTCGTGCGGCTGGCAGGACTTAAACACATCCCCGTGTTGCTCGAATCCCTATTCCCTAACCGGAGTACCAATGGATGCCTTTTCGTAGCGTCAGTCCCTTGTCACAGAGAAATCAAAATTGCAGGTCGGCGTTCGAATTATCATTGTCAATCCTGGGCACCTTCCAATGCCCAGGATTGCACGAGAATGCTGGACATTACCTAACTCTTACACGCTCAAGTATGACTTGAGCGTGCTCGAATTATAGTTAGAAACTTAATTGCACCTTGAACGTAGTTGGAAGGTAGAGTCTGTAGGGAGTTGCAGATTCCTGTTCGCTACGGGATATCTTCACTACGATCATGGCTACTTGATGTGAAATGCCCCACGACCACCGACGTCGATGAATGGATCTGGGTATTTTTATATTCGTATGGAAGGATGCGATGCAGGTTCAATGTTACCGAGACACGTTGAGCCACTTCACTTGTACCTGTGAGTTAAGAGATTCCTGCCGAGCTTCTTGGAAGTCTCGCAGCTTGGTAATGCCATTCGAGAGATTGTCTATTCCCCATCGCCAATCTTCTCCAGCTTCCCGAGATCACGTTTCTCACCAGACTCTCCAATCAGCCTGACTCGGTCCAGCCGTACCTTCTCGCTGCTGCCATCGCCATCTACGACGAAGAGAATGACACTAGTGATGTTTTGGAAGCGTACAAATCGGAGACCGACGTTGGCAGTCCCGTTAGCATTCCAATCTTCTTCGCCAATCTCAATCTCTTGAGTGGGCTGAATGTCCTCCGCTTCATCAAAGCCTAGATTGTGCGGCCGGTTGGTGAACAGCTTGATCGTCTTGGGTCGCATGGGTATCTCGTCCTCGTCATCGTCCTCCCCGGCTTTAGGGGGTAGTGAAGTGATCTGTAGCACACCTAGGGTCAGGATCTAACCGCTACATAGGTCCAAACATGTCGTCATACCTGTATCGTGTGCAGCTTGACGGACGAGTTGAATGGCATGAAAAGCAAAAGCTGTTCATCTGTATCACTCTCGACCCAGTCTTTCTGCTCGGAATCACTCTTGTCCAGACTAGAGGGCTTCGGCCGGTTGAACAGGGTCCGGACAGAGAATTCGGTATCGTCGGCGTTCAGAAGCTCAAGGCCCTTGACGTCGATGACATCGGAGATGTCGGAGTAGCCACGGGGAAGGTCGGCGCCCATCCAAGTCATACCGCCTCCACCACTGCTGCTTCCCTCACCAGCCGTCTCGATGTCGTTGCTGAGCTTCTCGATAAGAGACTTCAGCTTTTGGGGATCGGCGCCCTTGACCTTCTCGGCAATCTTGCCATCGCGAAACAGGATAAAGGTAGGAAGATGGGTGACAGCGTAAGCCTGTGCGACATCCTTGGCCTTGTCTCCCTCGGTGTTAACCTTGACGAATGTGGCGATGTTGGGTCTCGATAAGGACATGGACAGTTGCTCGTAGAAGGGTGCGATCTGCTTGCAAGGTCCACACCAATTTGCGTAGACTAGATATGGCAACGGAAAGGTAAGCGCATGTTCAGAGAAGCTCGGCGTAAAGAGATTTCAAGAACTGCGTGCGTCCCTGTCGCGGAAAGCAATGGTATGGCGGGGTAGGGCGGATTCCTGGTTTGGAGGACCAACTTACAATCGGCGACAACGATGCGCGACTTGCTGAGAATGTCGCTGAACTGCTCCGAAGAGGTAATCTCAACCGTTTTCGACATCGTGGGCGCAGGGTATGTAAGGAACGTCTTTCCCAAAAAAAAGATGGTTGGATTTGGTAGGCCGCAGGGCAGTCGAGTCGGATGCGGTGAAAGTCTTGGTTTGAGAGCCAAGCAAGCTGAAAGTTAACCTACGCTGAATTACGTAGAAGGCAGCAGTGCTATCGAATTGTGGCCATCCTTGCCACTTTTCCAGCTCTAGCACTTATTAGTCGTACTCAGGAACGGGCCGGCGGCTGTCTCTAATTACGTAATCAGATCAGCGAACGAACCCTGCCATCACTCCAAGCCCCTCTCAAGTAATCAATCTCCGTCTTTCGTTATTGAAGGCATTCTGGGTCTCCATGGATGAATCGTCTGTGTATCTTATAGTAAGCTAGATAGCTCCAGCCAGGTTCTGTAAACGATCGATAAACTACATGTATGCACCTACTTAGGCAAGGTGCATAGACATGTGACACACTACGGTTCGATCCCCGGACTACTGTTATAAATGTTCACGGAAAGGACTATGCGTTCAAATACGACGCAACAATCAGCCATTGCTCTTACTAAAACGTGTCAGGACTCTCTGGCTCAAACTGCTGCCCCATCTGGTTGGAACCAATCGCATCGTCATCATGAGGGCTCACTGAGCTCTTTAGAGATGGCCCCTTCCTGTAAGCGATGTTATCTATCATGTCTAGGCTGGTGTACCTGACTTGAAACAGGGATCCATTATTCAGAAGGGGCAGTGATAGTCCATTTCGCATCTCAGTTAGTGACCTGCCTAGGTTACCTTCCTCTCCAAAATCGTGCCCGCTTCCAGCGAATCTAGTCGACTCACCACGAAAAGAAACAGTAGTAGAACCTCTCTAGGCATCAAAGAACTATGACAGCTCAAGAAACGCAGTCAAAGCCGCAGGCAGTTGCTGGAACAACAGAACCTGTCGGCCACCACCCGGGCGACGAACATGAGATTCCAAGCTACGAGTCCTACGGCACCTTTGATTCGCTGAAAGACCGGATCAAGCTTCATTACAATGTTGCTTCCGACTACTACTACTCACTCTGGTAAGCGGCGCCCTTCACCCTGCCAGTCTCTGAAGCTTCCGGTCAGCTTGCAATGGTCTCGGGACACAGTGTGCTAAATCCCGCGTCGCCTATCTACAGGGGACAGCACATCCACCACGGCTACTGGAAGCAGCCCAACGAGACCAAGGAGGAGGCCCAGGTCAACCTGATCAACCTGCTCCTCGAGCTCTCGGCCCTGCCCAAGTCCAGCCGCGTCCTCGACGTCGGCTGCGGCATCGGCGGCACCTCGCGCTTCCTGGCCAAAGAGCACGACTGCCAGGTCACGGGCATCACCATCAGCGGAAAGCAGGTCGAGATCGCGCAGCGATTAACCCTAGCCGAAGTCGACGCTGCGGCAGTTACTGCTGGCGACACGACTGCCGCTGCCGATGACCAGGGCATGATCAAGTACCCGTCGGGCAACTCCAGCGTGCGCTTCGTCGAGCTCGATGCCGAGAAGATGCTGGAATACTTCAAGCAGCAGCAGCAGCAGGCGTCTTCGTCCTTCAAATGCGTCTGGATCTCCGAGGCGCTGTCGCATTTCCCCAACAAGCCGCTCTTCTTCTCGTCCGCGTTCGAGCTGCTCGAAGGCGGCGGCAGCAAGTCCCTCCTCGTCATCGCGGACTGGTTCAAGGCCAAGGACCTGACGCCCGAGCAGGAGCAGGCCGACATCAAGCCGATCGAGGACGGCATGCTGCTGCCCCCGCTGTGCACGGCGGACCAGTACGTGGAGATGGCGACCAAGGCCGGCTTCAAGGTGCTGAAGGGGCCGATGGATATCAGTGCCGATGTTCTTAGGACTTGGTATGTTTCCAGATTTCTGGTTTCTTTTCTTCCCTTCTCCCCTGCATGTGCTAATTGAAGCAACTCGATAGGGACATTTCCTGGTCATTGGTCTCGTCACCATCACTTTGGGCCTTTGCCATCTCCCAGGGGCGAGATGGCCTTGCATTCTTGCAATCTTTCAGAGCGATGAGACGCGGCTATGCGAATTCAACTTTTAGATATTGCTGCATAGCGTTCGAAAAGCAGTAGAACATCCATCATCACCACCACCACAACCACAACCACAACCACAATCACGATTCATCAAATGAATAGACAAAGACAGAACTAAAAACAAGAAGAATCATCATCTCAACACTAGTCCAATTCCAAGATACCGCCTGTGTGCGTCCGCATGTTCCGTAGAACTCCAACCTTCAAGCTTAGCTGGAGTTGGCAGGGGCTTTATAAGTCGCCCCGGTGAGGATGTTGGAGCACTTCGCCATGGCGCCTTTGTAGTTGTACACGCTGACGCACTCCTCGGCCCCGTTATATGGCTGGACGTCGGCGCCCTCGGTGCAGAGCGCGTCGGTGTAGAATGTCACTAAGTAGCGACCAGAGTCAGTCATGATCCACCGTAGAGGTCCATCGAGATTGAAGAGTGAAGGAGTTACAAGAACCGAAAACAGTAGTTGTAGACGGATATGGAGCAGGAGGAAAAGAATGAGTCGGGAGCAACCTACGGGGACAGTTCAAAAGAACATTATCAATCGCATACGTGATGTTCATGCTCTGGCTCGCGCCCGCCAGGAGACTGTCGGGGATGGCAGTGCACACCCCGGCGACCATGCTGCTGGCCGCTCCCGCGTCGGAGCAGTCGCTGGTGTAGGAGAAGGCAATGGTAGGCGCCTGGAACTGGGTCGCGATCTGAGCGGCGGCGAAAGGGACACTGAAAGCAGTGACGGCAAGGGCGACGATATAGTGATACATTTTGGCTGGAGCTGAGTGGTTGGATAGACAATGCTCTGTTGTTCCCGAGTGGCAAGTGGTAATGTAAGTAGATTGAGGTCTTGGCTGGAGTCGAGATGAAGATGCTGATGTGATGAGTGCAGTGGTTTCAAGTCACGATGGAGGAGAGATTGCTACATCTTTATATACGCATTTCCAACACTATCCCCCGAAATGCGTTGAAGAAGATATTATCTTCGGCACCGATTCGAACGCCTCCAAGAGCTTCAAGGCTCCAAGAAAGCTGCCTACGCCCGAAAACCGCATGACCGCAGCCTGGGCAGCGCTACCAGTCGATTGCAGGCGGCATATCGCAATTGAAGCTGCACATCATTGACCATGTTCGACATGATGCTGCTTAGAGCAACAACAGTCCACTGACAGTCTTCGAGAAGCGCTGAAGAGCCTTCGCTAGTTGCGCGGGTGGCTTGAGCCAACTTACACCTGCTGCCGCGTGATTGAAAAGTGCATACATACTTGGAGCATCTCGTCAGTCACCGGATGGATGAGGATCTCTTTGAGATAAGGTGATGGCTGGAGCACTTACAGACGTTTATGAAAGGTCAGGCGAGTGACGGGCTAATTAGTAGAAAGTAGCTGGCATCTTGAGGGTTCCTGGATAGGGGGCCGTAGTTCAAAGCCTGGGTCGTATGGATCTCATGTCCAATAGATGGAATCACAGTATACAAGTTCCCACGACTACAGTCGGGCAAATCCTCTTAGTAGCTTCCGCCATTGAATCCTTTAAACTATTCTAGAACAACAGCCGAATCTGTGGCTTTCAGAATTTTCATAGCCCGACGTTGACAGGATGTAGCAGTGGTGGAGAGTGGCGGCGGCGCATTGGGTTCTATGTCAACCTTATGTTTCCTATCTTGATATGACAACTGACCAGGTGCATGATACGCCGCCTCCTCCAAGACTTCAGGGTTAGAAGTTTTTATTCTTCTTACGTGCCGTGCCATGCGGGATCGTTAAACGAACTACGATTTTTATTTTCCACCTGTTAGCCACTCTTGTTCGATACTTCCTATATGTTTCTGAGTCCACTCTGGGCTTAGTGAAGTATTGCCATATCGAACCATAGCCGGCAGCGGGCGAGCCAGATAGATTGGCACGAACGAGGTATCCAGTTTGAACCACCTTCAAAAGAAACAAGACCGCGTTATTTCCTGCGACAACAGAGTTTTCACCTCTGTACGCGCGTATACTGCCCTGTTGCAACCCTCCGATTGGGCTTCAAGATTCTGGTTCGACAGGACCTGGACCTGCATTGCATAGGTATAGTATAGACAGGTACAGTAGTGCGAGTGGTCTTCGGTCAAATGCCCAATCATGCGCACATCTGCGAGCGAACAACACATACAAACATGCATACATTTGGCATCTGTTTTATTGAGTGCCCGAAATGTAGCGTGCCAAAGAAAGACCTAATTGGGTACTTACCTAGGTGTGTGTGTGTGTGTGCTGTAAGGGGAGAATAGGCCAGACTGCAGCTGCATAACGCCCGTTACGTTACAGCACTAGCATGCACACCTGCCCGACCTGAATCAATACACAAGGGGATTACTCACCAGGCCCCAGGCATACTGATCAACTAATACACTATTGCTACCAACAGGGGTAACAGTAGGTTCCCTAGATATTGGAATGCGTCCATGATTCTTGAATTGCTAGCTCCTTGAACAAAGAAATGCGAATAATCACGATCCAACATCATTTCGGCCGGTTCGGACTTCATACTGGGTTGCATACATGCTTCCCACGGACAACGACAGTCTAAGTACTTAGATGACAGGCTGACGAGTAAGTTGATACCAAATAGCTCTGTTGTGCGCATGAAACTATCTACCAAATGTATATGACCTTGACCAAACCCCCCATAACTCCTCGCAAGCCGGCCCTGCGACTACGTACCATTTGCCTCAGTAGTCAAACAACCAAAGAACAATCCCGTTTCTCGACCCATTTCATTTCGTATCATTCGTCCACTGCTGACCACAAAGTAGTCATCATCTCTATGAATCACCCGGCGCTGGCAGGTGGGCCCCGTCCTGCTCCTCTGACTAGTTGCTCTTTTAGGTGAAAGTCGGCATGCAAGAGACCCCCTATGAGGCCACAAACACGCACCTTGAGAGTGCTGTGAGTCCTCTTTGCATTTCTCCGAACTAGACCCCCACCGTGTGACTGAACACCTTGGCCGCCAACTGCGTGAGCAGCTGAGCGCGATCCGCCTGGGGCAGGTCCTGGAACACGGCGTAGACGCTCTTGCCCTTCGCATCCCTCACGGCGCCCAGGCGGTTGCCAGCGACGGCGCCCGCCATAAGGCCCGGGAAGTTGGCCAGGATGAAGCCCAGTATGCCGCCGCTGACGCCGCCTGCCATGCTCCAGAGCTTGCCGCCCGTGCTCCCGTTCTGCTGCTCGGCCATGCCCTCCTCGCGCAGCATCTCCTCGAACACGTCGCCGAACTGCTCGTTCTCGTTCCGCTGGCGCGACTCCTGCGTGTTCTGCGCGGTCTGCTGGCCTCCCGTGAAGTAGTTCCACGCCCAGCTGAAGGGGAACCCGCCGGCAGCGGCGCCTGGCCCCGAAGACGTGGGGATCTCCCTCGTCAAACTCGTCCTCGAACGGGTCGGCGTACTGGGGGGCGGCGTTAGCGCGACCGCCGGCGCCGGCGGAGAAGCCGTACATGCGCCGCTGCGCATCATACTCGCGTCTTCGTGTGGGATCGGGAGAGGGTGTAGTAGGCGTCGTTGACAAGCTGGAACATGCGGGTGCGCTGTGCGCGCTCTGGCGATTCGGCGGGGACCCGATCAGGGTGGGTTCTCAAGGCAGCCCTAGTGACATGTAAGTTAGTATCGTGATGTGGTGGGCGTGTGGGTGTGTCTCCAAAGGGTCTGTCTTACTTCTTGTATGCATCTCGGATTTGTTGGGTATTTGCTGAATCAGATACCTCAAGGATCTTGTCTGCATGCTCCGTTGTCAGTCAAGGTGGCCTGCGGGGGTGGTTCTGTACACGATAGATACGCCTTTGGGCAGCTACTTACAATAGTTGGGGGGAGTGCCGGCACTCATCTTGGCAACCAGGCAGTTTGTTTGCTGTTGTAGCTTGGGAGAAACAGAAGCTCGAGAACAACAGCTAGGATAAGGAGAAGAATTGCAGGTGAAATAAAGATGTATGTGGTCTGAATGCATCATCCAGAATCACAGGCCGTGCCAGGCTTAAAGTCACCTTCTAAATGGGATCTGAGGCCAAATGAGGACGTCATAATCGCAAACTAGCCACGGTGGCTTGAACAAGAGAATCGAATCAGCTAACAGCCACATCGTCTTATCTGGTTTCAATCTATCCGCGCTAGCTAGCCTGGGTAAGCCTGCAACAAAGCACGGCCCATGCTGTTTTGAAAGTCCGATTTCATACGCCCTCCGCCCTACGGAGTCCCTACTTCCAAAATATATCCTAGACTCCCCGACTCCTCATTCGGGTATTGCGCAAGCGACAAGGGGTGCCCATATGGAGGGACATTCAGAGAATGGGGTGGCCCAATATGGGGACAGCCGGACAGGACAGGGAGGGGAAGCAAGAAGAGGTTGGCCAAGACGCTTAATTATGTGCCTCATACCGAGAACAGCTAAGCCCATTTCGACAAAATAGCCGTCTCGACTCTGACGATCCCGCCTAGACGTGCCCATGGGCGACCAGCCACTCGAATTGTCGGTGAGGGGCGCGGCAGGAGTATCGAAAAGCAGCGCCTTTTGAGCCGCAGGAAGGGGGGAGTTTCTGCAACTCTGCCATGCACAACGGTCGGCCTTGCCCTGCTTTGTCCAATCCCAATCCCCTCTCGTTCGCCCGCCCGCAGATATCGTCTCCATAGTCAGATCACCAATTGAACATCATTTTTGGATTATTCTCTGTCGTGTCAATTCGGCCAATTCCACTCATACAGTCCAGATCATACAGATTGCACGATCATATCCTCGATTATATGGAGACTGGTTAGAAAGCAGCAAGTTCAAGCAGCATATACAGCGAGACCCATACTCAAAGCCCCATACCCATCACGCGCATCGAGGACCTCCGCATCGAGATAGAGAGAGAGGGAGAGCTCGGATCGTATTGCTGTCCTTTCGCTCAGACTCACTCTCATCGCTGCTGTCTCCCTGTATCGTACAGTCGCAGTGGCAGTAACCTTGTTCTTCATCTCCGGAATCTGGTCAAGGCTACTGCAGACCACTGAATTCGGCAACGTCAATTGTGCCCAAAGTGGACTTTTCGCACTCGCTGTCCCATCGCGAGATCTGGGCTGTTCAGTGCCTTTGCCTTGCCTGCACTTGTTACAGTACATACATTAGTCGTCCGCGATCGTGTCCTGCTCCACTTGGGACCTGGCCCAAAGACTCTTCTGGGCTTGGGATAGACAGGACAGCGAAGACGAGAAAGCGACGCTTTTCCTGTTAGTTGCAGGTTGGTTGTTGGCTGTACCAGACTTTTTTGGTCCTTCCCTTGTACGACAGACAGATTGCTGCAGGCCACAAATGCGCCCGATATTACCGCGTACGCACCACACAATATAAGAAACCCCAGGGAGACACAAAAGATCTACAATACCCACGGCTGTTGAACCAAAGAACGCCTGTCTATTGCCCCTCTCCCTGCTTATTCTCAGCCCACTTGGCCTGAGACAATCGTTACCTAGATCGAAACCGTTTCGTTCTTTCACCCAACAACACAACACATACATACCCAAATTTATATATCATCGAGAAGCAAAAATGGGTTTCTTCGACGGTTGGGACGGCGGCTCCGTCGTTTCGCGCAAGACATCGCATCACAGCAAGAAGTCGTCATCACACAAGTCCAAGAAGTCGCGCTCACACTCGCCCGTGCGCCATCGACACTCCACCTCCACCCTCGAAGGCCTCCTCGGCGGCGGCAGCCCCTCGCACAAGCACAGCAGCAGCTCGCGGGGGTCCTTCTTCAACCTGGGGAACAGCAGCTCCAAGAGTTTCTTTGGGGGTCTTGGGAGTAAGTCCAATAACAATAACTCCAGTCGTTCGTTCGTGAAACCCAATAATTTGCTAACGTGAGACTTCCCCGGTACACAGGCCGTTCGTCTTCGTACTACAAGCGCCAGCCCCGCTCCAGCTTCGTCCAGCGCATGTACAAGAAGCTCAAGCGACTCTTGCGCGACCTAGTCTACTACGCCAAGCGCCACCCCATGAAGGTGTTCATGCTGGTAATCATGCCGCTGATCACCGGTGGGGCCCTGACGGCGCTCCTTTCCCGGTTCGGCCTGCAACTGCCGCCGGGAATCGAGCGCATGCTCGGGATCGCCGCCAAGACCGCCTCCGGCGACAGCTTCGGGCTCATGGGCGAGGCCGTCCGCATGGCCGGAGGCATGGGCGGTGGCAGCAGCAGCAAGAATGTTCATATCGACCGTGGCTATGACGGCGACATGCGGTGGGAGCGGACGACCTACCAAGACGATGGGTGGGGCCAAGGCTGGGGCGGTGGTGGCTGGGGAGGTGGTTTGGTGAGCGGGTTCTCCAAGATGTTTGCGTGATTGGCGGGAGCGGTTTTTCAAAATTTGGCGCTGCGAGGATTGGTGTGCATTTCTCTTTTTCTCCTTCGTCTGGCGTCCCAGGTTATTGGATATGGGGAGGGTAAAAGGCTGCCGAATGTCTCATTTTGTCGTGCTTGAGAACATGGATTGCACTACACAGATACCACTGATTTCAACACGCAAGCATAATATGATCAAAACACAACATACCTTGACACTGACTGAATTACCACTCTGCACGACGTATCACCAAGTATCGAGACGATAGTAGCCATCGCCTGACGGAATCATAGTGTGCAGCTTGATTGGGAAAACTGCACCATTGAGAAATAATAAGTCTATGAATGATGGCGGGTATTACAACAACGACACAAGGTAAGAACTTTGCAGCGCCCGAATATCTGTCATTGCTGTGATATCTGCTTATTTGCCTTTGCGCTTTTTTCCACTGGTGCCACTGGCTGATTTCCGTTTGACGGGCGATTGCTTGGATGAAGATGTCTTGCTCCTGGTACGTGGGCCAGTCTCAGGAGATGGGGAACCCTCGAGCACAATAATCTCCTCGGGCGGAGTTCGATTGCGCGATATGTGCACTCCATTTCCTGTTTCATCGCTCGTGGTACTGTCGCCAGACTCTTCACTGCTTTGTGCCCGAGGAATGGATCTCGCCGAAGAAGCAGCCCGGCGAGATGGATCTGAGGATCCAGACATATTCCGCCTGGGGCCTGCAACATTATGGCCGGACGGCACACGGGAGCCAGAAGTCTGATACTTGAAAGGATCGGGGGTTCCGCGACCAGATGACGATCGTGATGCCACCTGCTGCAAAGATGATGTTGATGAACGATGCTGTGAGCGCGAAGCGTTAGGCGGAGCGAAATACCCCACAGGTGGGCCAGGCCGGCTTCGTGCGCTGACTAAAGCTGATGAGTCTTCTGATGCCGACATCCCACTGCGCCTGCGCGGAGCCTCCATAGCCGAAGGGTCGAACTGAGACAGAGGAACCGCGATACGCTCTGGCTTCTGCTTGCGCTTTGCGCCCCTTTCAGCCTTTTCGGCTTCCGCTTCCAACCGCTTTCGTCTTCGTTCCAAAGCTGCGAGCTCTTTCTTGTTAAGTTTGACGTCTTGCTTGCCCTTTGCCTGCGCTTTACGTATCCTGGCAAGTGCAGCTTCGACCAGCTCATCCTCCAGCTCCCTTGCAGCAACGTCCTCGTCCTCCTCCGAATCTACCTCAGTCGAACCATCCTCCTCGTCATCATCCGAAGCGTGATAAGCATAACCACCGCGAGACCTTCCTCCACGGGTCAGTTCTGTACCCGTGAACTGAAGTGGGTCACTAATAAACCGTCTATTGCCCGAAGCCAAACCAACGCCTTGAGTATCCGTATCATCGCTGTCCAATTCTTGAACTCTCTCACCTTGGGACCAAAAGCCTTGGTCCCCTTTTTTGAGGCGCCTCCCGTCCTCGCCCGCGCCGTGATGGTCTTCCCCATTGGGGCGCATGTTTGGGAGCTCGCGGCCGACCACCTAGACCGCCTCCCCGGAAAAAGCCTCATCGATGGGCTTATCCATAAAAGCAGCGTGGCCAATAATGACGACGCCGCTGGCACCAAGCAGCCAGAGCAGGGTGCTGAAAGTAGGAGCAATGAGACCAAGGATGGCAACAGTGATCAGCAGAGCAGTGTAGCACTGCGAGGATGTAGCGCGGAAAGTTCCAATAACGAGGTCCTCTCCGTTCATTTTGCCAAGAAGCCACAAGCCGGGGCGAAAAGCAGGACAATATCAAAGAGCAAGAGCGGGCTGGTAACCAAAGCGTAGATGCTCAGGATGAAGAAGCAGGCAGCATAGTTGCTCGAGAAATGGCCCAGGTTGTAGTTGACACGCGATTGCATCTCAGAGAAGTTCTCAGGCTTGGACAGGCGCTTGAAGTCGCAGAACTCGCCGACAGGGCGGAGGTTGGAGAATCGGCTTGACAGTGACGTATTGCGGAAGCCGGCGAAGCGGTCCGAAATGTTCAGACGCGACGTGAGCACGTCAAGAGGGATCTGAATACGAGACGCCATTGTGTCGTGTTGGGAATGGTTGACGACGATATTCGCGATAGGTAGTGTGATTTACGTGTCGATGAAAGATTGCGTGCGGTAGAATGCCTAACATCGATGTCTTAGCAACAGCGGGTACATATTTGTAGAGAAAGTGTGGATTCAGTCAAGGTTGCCTATGAAACAAGCCCGAGATCTCGCAAAAAACTTATATGTACGCGGTTGTTTGGATGGAAGGGCAGATGAACCAAGTTGAGGCCAACTTCTGGTTTTTTGGGCCAAGTGGTCAGATTGATAAGGGGGAAGGCAGTGTAGGGGCTAAGGTGGAGGATTACGTACTCTGAAGGCGGCGGCGTTTTTTCCTCAATTGAAGTGGCTTGGATTGACTCGTTGCTGGTGCAGGAGGGATGCGTGTATCAAAGAAAGGTATGTTTCTTCGTGTTGTTCGGATCAGGGGTTGATGAATTGGTAGAGTTCCTGGCGTGACGACGATATTTTTTTTCCGGGGTTCGGATACGCAGATCTGGTCGGTGCACTCTTTCACAAACCGTGATTGCCGTTTTTGGGATGGGAGATCCAGCTAAAACCAGGGGGGATGTTGGTGCACTGGCGTCGAATGTATCAGCCTGGAATCTTGGGTGGTGATTGCCCACTAAACCCGCCAAAGCGCTCTAAGTTTAGCCTGCAGAACCAAATTCTCCCTGGCAAAGCTGACAACTATTAATTGAACGGCAGATTGTGGCTGCCAGTTCCAATTGCAATCTCAGCCCAGACGAGAGAGGTCCAGACTCCAGACCAGACTCCAGTTCGCCGAACCGGATCTGGGTTGTGGGCGTTGGGGCGTGATGACGTCCCCAATCCGAGTAGACGTACCCGCACGTCCGGCTGTGTTGTGTCGTTCTCTTCCAGCAACCTCCTCTTCCCCCAACTCACACAAAGTTGCGGAAGATTTGGTATGGTGAAGAGAGAAAAGAGTAGTAGGAAGAAAGAAGAAGGGGAAGAGAAGGAGAAAGCCGAAGACTGAAATACCAGGAAAACCCGATACCTTTCTCAGTGCTCAATCGGATAGCTCCAGCAAGCCCGGGCTGGCAGGCTGCAGGTTCCAGCTTGTTTTCCATCTAGCGGTGGCCCGGCCATACAACCTAGAAGGAAAGAAAGAAAAAAGCTGTCAATCCTCCCCACACTTGACTTCATGCCCGCCAGTCAAGCAAGCTTGGGCCAGTCATTCCATTACCTTCGTCGTTGCACATGCAGCTCTGCAGGCTGTATTCCTGCCCGACTATCCGTACTTCGCTATGGAGGACGCCGCCTCACTCACTGGGCACCTACTTACTCTGGTCATTAGGTTCAATGATATATGGTTATACAGTGTGTAGGTTAGTTCATCCTCTACAGAGAGTCTGGACTCGGTAGCAGGGCGACACATCCTCCACCATCAACGACCTCCTTCCCTGCAGCTGCCATCAATTACGCAGCTCTTCGAGTATTCCGTCGATGCACTTCCAAGTATTCTAGTAGACAACAAGAAGAAAAGCCTGACCGCCCAACCTGCTTACTGGACGACTGCGGTCTGTTGCTAGCGGCCTCTGTGCTGGAAGAGCCGATTGGTCTAGCCGATTCAGTAGCCATCCCACGCCATACCATCGTCACAACGCAATGGGGGGATGGGGGATTCGCCGATCCAAGTAAGCCGCACGCTACAGTTCGGAGTTTCTCCATGCAAAGCTCATAGGCATTCTCACTACCTTCTTTCTTCTTCCTCCTTCCTTTGACCCACGGCACTCGTATTACCGAATAAACAAACCCCTCTGGATCCGACCTAAATGTTGCCAACGTGGCCAGCAGATACGGGGTCCTCTTTCTAACGCCGATGCCGATCTTGATTCTCCCCCGCTCCCTGCCTGAAAGCTTGGGCTTGGATCATCCGGCAACCAGGGCCAGGGACAATCCACAACTACAGCTTCTACGATGATTCCAAAACCCGTCTTTGTCCACAATATAGGTTAACTCTTACTGATACCTAATTGCTCTATTATGCAAAGTGGTGTGGACGAGCAAGACTGGTGACTTATCCAAACTTTGTTTGGCAGTTATAAATCTATAGTTGTTAGCTGACCGAGATGCATATTTTGACACACTCCATCATGCAGTAAAGTACGTGGGCTCCTATGTTGGACAGATATTGTTAGAATGACACCCAAGGCCCTCATGCAGCTATTTTCCATATTTTTTGATGAGAGCAGCCAGCACGTTTCAAGTCATGGTGTGTGCGCGCGCGTGTGCGTGTACGCTACTACAAACCAATATATCTCTCAGGCAGCAAAGCCAGACGATACATCTGGACAACTCGCCTAGCTGACGAGGTTCTTCATGAAGCGTGGGCGATAGCTAGCATCGTCACATGAGCCATCCTGGATACCATCCTGGATACCATCCTGGATACCATCCTCCCCTCAGTCGTGCCACGCCACACAAAGGAGCCTGTACGGGAATTGGCAGTATGTATGACAAGTAAGCCCCACCCGAATAGAGTCGACGTGGTGAATGATATGAAGTTCTAACCAGGGTAGCCATTAGGAAGTCAATGATAGCTTGCAATGATCGATATTTTTGTTCTGTTTGAACATGTAGGTAGCAGATACATTAATATTCGGATCATGTGATACAAGGTAACACGACAACCCAACCCAACTATGATTTTTCAGATACACTTGGGTATTGCTCAAACAACAGCCCCGGGTTCTGATTGTGGGTCACCGGAGACTCTTCGTTTCAGTTCCTCATTGTAGTATAAACTGAGTTGGTGCAGGAGGAAACGCAACGGCTAGCGTCCGCGGCATCCGCCGTCCCACCGGACCTCGAGTCCTATGTAGTAGCAGCAGGCTCCTGCTTGTGCTCATCGGAGACTGCGCGTGCCAATCTCGGGCCGTCCCTGGAATGCACAGGATCTTGTAAGGCCGAGCCGACATGATGAGGTCGCTCGGGTCGCGCTTGCTGGTACGGGGGTCGCAGTCGACCACGCCGTGCGGCTCGAGACGGAAGCTGCTCAGGGTCCGCATCAGGATCAGGTACAGTTGCCGCTGTGCGAGCATGTGGGCCGAACACATCCGGTACCCGAGGCCGAAAGTGTAGAGCGTCGCATCCGGCTGCTCGAGCCAGCGCTCCGGGCGGAACACTTCGGGGTCATGCCAAAGATCACGGTCTGCGGTACGGGGCTGGTTAGCAACAGAAAGGGGAGAGAGAACTTCGCTGGTTCTTCATCACATGGAATGTAGGTGGGATAGTTAAGATACTTACGATAATTGCAGGCCCATGCGTTCATGTAGAATGTGGTCCCTTTCGGGATCACAACTCCTTCGTAGTTAATATCTCTGATGGATTCGCGGGGCAGAACAAGAGGTATGATGGTGAAGTACCGCAGGGCCTCCTTGGCCAAGGCCACGATGTACATGCACCTCTGATCGTCGCCGGCATCGCACAGCGGATCTGGGCTGTTGCCGGGGCTGACCTCTTGGAACTTGCAGATCTCCTCGAAGGCCCTCTCTTGGATGTCGGGCCGCTGGGCCAGGAAGCCTAGGCTGAACCCGACCGTGTTGGAGACGGTCTCGAACCCGCCCGAGATCATGGAAAGGCTGATGGAGTTGAGCTCGGTCTCGTTCAGCTTATCCTCCTTGAAGGTGATGACGCTGGCTTGGATGCAGGGCTCGTTGGTGCCCCGGGCGATCTTGTCGCGCAGCTCGTCGTCGAACTGCTTCATGAACCGGGCGCGGCGGGCCTTCATCTGGCGGGCCTTGGCGGACTGGCTATTAAAGGGTTTGAGCCGCAGGAGCGGGATGTAGTCCTGCAGGTTGCTCTGCGTGGAGCGGAACCTGTTCATCTCCTCCTCGACCTCGACAATCTCCTTGAACAAGTCGTCCTCGTGCGAACGCATACGAATACCCCAGTTGATAGTACAAGCAAGAGACATAGCCAGTCGTTGGACCATGGGGAGCGGGTCGATGGCGGCTGTGCCCCCCTTGCCATAAGAAAAGAGGTCCTTGACAAAGTCCTTCGTCTCCAGGTCCAAGTAGGGGATATAAGATTGGATGGCGGGCCGGTTCAGTGCCATGGCTGCGCCCTTCTTCCGGCGCTTCAGTGATTCATCGTAAGGCGAGGTCCCGATAGTGAATCCACTAATACCCGAAGCAACCTATAGACTTATATAAGATTCATTCGATCGGTCTGCCTTGCACGCACAACTTACCTTGTGGAACGTATAAGTCTGGGGCCGGGAGCTCAAGGCCTGCGAGTTCGTGATCCAGAGAGCTTTGACGGCGGCAGGGCTATTGGCAACCACGACGGGAATGTCGCCCATCTGGACCTGGTAGACATCGCCATATGTCTCGGCCCAGTCGCGGTACTTCTGCGCGGCGTCGACTCTCACTTCGCGAAGGTTTCCTATAATTGGCCATCCATTCGGACCCTTCAGTCCAGGGATCCGTCTTCTGCTGCGGACAATTTCGTTTGCGAAAATATAGACGACTAGGAGAGCTAGCACATGTAGCAATACATGGTGCCCAAGATATGTAAAGATGCCGAACCACTGGCCAAGAAAGGAGAATTCGGAAGACATGGTTATTTTGTATCAAGCTTCTACCGCATCCTCCCAAGAAACTTGTATGGCAATATGGCAACAGCAGCGACAAGAGGTGCGGCCTTCTGTGTTTCGGTACTTGCGCATGGAGGGGTTGGGGCATCCTCACGTAAAGCCGACGATGATCGTCGAAGCGTGGGGGAGAGCGCTTCCGGCCGCTTCCCCGGATCTCCGCACTGTAAATTGTCATGTCGCATATCGGTACAACCAGGCGGCAGTGAAAAGCAATAGGCAATTCCGCATCAGGGCACGAAAGGAACTACCTCTTTTGGCCGATCACAGAAACGCAACCCCACTGAAGCCAGTTTACACGTGGCGATAGAGTTATATCATAGAGACGATATGATAGAGACGATATGCGGGAACAAAGCAGTATTATATCCATAGGAATTGCCGTCCTCGCCGCATTGCAGTAGTAGGTATGTATAATCATTAATTCGTGGCCCAGGGTACCTTCATGTATCACCTCGGCTATCTATCGTAAATCGGATCGGCACAGGTTTTGCAAATGGCATAATTTCCTTGGGTAAGTTGAAGGGGGCTGGAGCCGCCTTTTCTGATCTGTCGCTTCTGTCGTTACCACGGAAAACTGCAGGACGGTATGCAGGACTTGGTTGGATTATGATCCTCTGCATGGCGAGCGGCGCTTCCCGCATCACGTGCGTCTACTCTGATCCGTACTGGGATGACTGGCTAACCTCTCCTTATCCTGCCTATATGCCGCGCCTATGTGCATCGAGGTCTGCCCAAAATGATCGGCCACCGCAGGTTCATTGGTCCTGTGGGCTTGCTTCGAGATTTTATCCACCAGGTCTGGCTCCTCGTCGAGGGGGATCCGGTGACCTAGAAACGTCCTGCTCACGCAATGGGGGCCACATAGGGTTAGGCCCTTTGGGATACAGTTAGCTGCCGTCGATGCAAACTAGGGTAGTAAAAAGCTAGAACTGTAGAGGCTGTTATTGTATATATGCGTGGGTGTGGCTAACCCAGTGTGAGGCTACAGCCGCGGTATAGTGACCTCGGGCCGGGTCTGTATTCTGTACGGCTGATCCAGCTGGAACGGCCGAGCCTGGCAGTTTTGCCTTATTGGCTGAAACAAAATGCATCAGTAGGGCTGCTCGAAGCTCAAGCTGGCTGCCCAGGAATGGAGGAACACCATCATAGATTGATCGGGGGCGTGGCTCTCGCCAGCAACCCCCTTCAAAGCTTCGAGGCTGTCCATTGCCCATGTATCAGTGTATTGACGCATTCGCTTAGCATATAAAGACTTCTTATGTATGCTCTTCGCCATCAGTAGCCAAAAAGCATCCATCTTGCTGGCTATTGCGCTTTCATATAGAGCTGGGTGACGTCAAGATCAAGAGCGTACGACGGTTTCAACACGGGGGCGTGTAGAGTCTAGACACAGTAGTGGAAGGTTAATTAAATGGATAGTAGACGCACACAACGAGTGCCCTAACAAAAAAAAAGCAATTCCCAGTGAGCCAAAGTTGCTGTGAGCACTCCTTCAACGCCGCCATTCAGAGGCATATCGACATTGGTAAACTTACATGGTTTGGGTGGGATGATGAAAAAGGTTGGAATGTGTTACGTCTAGAGGGACTATGCAGTGATGAGTTGGCGTGACGGATATCAACATGAACGGGTCATCACATGGAATTATAAAGCTGTAAACCAAACCAATCAAGCTTCTGTAGTGGTGACCAGGAGCAACCCCCCAACCCCGTATTCTGCCATTTTGGCATGCATTCTCCTTTTGAGGCCATACGAATCTCGTAAGTAAGTATGTAATGGTAAGCAATCTGCAGCATTTTTTGATGCAAGGGTTCGATATCAATGTCAATGGGTGGTAGATTCCGTGGGGTGTCAAGGGTGTAAGTGAGATGGGATAGGGGCTCCCTTGTTAGTGTTTTAGTGTTAAAGACGCGGTCGGGGCGGCGCGCCCAACCTAGACTCCAGTGAATAATAAGACCCTGCCAGCGACCCACCTTCTATACCTAAAGAAAGTAAGGAACACATTGCAATTGTTCGAGAGCAATCTCGATAGCGAGACGAAACATCGCCGGGATAAGAGAGAGCACGCAAAAAAAGAGGTCCCTGAGAAGACTCCTTCTTTTCTGAACCCCAACAGACCTGTGGAAGTTGAATTGCCCACGTTGCGACTTTTGTTTTGTCGCAGTGGTCCCGCCACAGCTGGTCTGGCATTTTACCGAATTTCTATTCAACTGCCTTGCCTCGAATTCGTCCTCCTGTACACACCACATTGTTCGCACCCACATGGTATGCGACGATGAAGTTCTCAACCCTTTCCCTAGGCTTTTTAGCCCTCCTGACACCCTTGACTGCTGCTTGGTCCAAAGAAGGTATGATGATCCTACCATTGCCAGCGTAGCTGCTCTCGTCCTCGCAGTCACTCACATGCAATTTCTAGACCAGGAGATCTTCCGTATTCGCGATGAGGTCGCCCTGCACGAAGGCCCCGACGTCTCCTTCTACGACGTGCTTGGCGTCGCCGCCTCCGCCTCCCACGATGAAATCAGCCGCGCCTATCGCAAAAGAACCCAGGCTCTTCACCCGGATAAGGTGAAGCGACAGCTCATGGCCGAGAAAACCACAAAGTCCAAGGACAAGTCTAAGGATACGAAGGATAAGAAGAAGTCTGCCGTCAAGCCCCCGTCGCAATCGGAAATCAAGGCTGCCATCAAGGCTGCCGACGAGAAGCAGGCCCGGCTTGGTGTTATCGCCGGTATCCTGCGTGGTTCTAGCAGAGCTCGCTACGACCACTTCATGTCTAATGGCTTCCCTACGTGGAAGGGCACCGGATACTACTACAACCGCTACAGACCCGGCCTGGGTACTGTGCTGGTTGGATGCTTCCTTGCAGGTGGAGGTCTTTTCCACTACGTCGCCCTGTACATGAGCTGGAGACGGCAGCGCGAGTTCGTCGATCGCTACATCAAGTATGCGCGGAACGCCGCATGGGGCGAGAATGTGGCCATCCCTGGCGTAGATGCAGGGGCTCCTAGCATGGGCACCGCCACTCCTCCGGCAATCGAGGACGAACAGGCACCCATGATGGCCATGAACCGCAAGCAGCGCCGCATGCAAGAACGTGACTCGAAACGCGAAAACTCCAAGGAGAACCGCCGAATGGGCCGTGGCCGAGCTGGAAAGCCAGCCAGCGGCAGCGCAACCCCTGTTCCTCAGACTCAAGCCGGCAATGGATCTGGTCCCACTGGTGCGAAGAAGCGGGTTGTAGCCGAGAACGGCAAGGTTCTCGTCGTCGACTCTCTTGGTGATGTCTATCTGGAGCAGCAGGACGAGGAAGGAAACATGCACGAGTTCTTGCTTGACGTAGGTTTGTCGACTCTAATTTTACCTGACTACACACTGACTAGTTCGCCAGCCCAACGAGCTGCCTAAGCCATCCATTCGCGATACCGCCGTCTTCCAACTTCCCATCTGGGCTTACTCGGCAACCGTTGGCCGCGCTCTTGGTTCGAAGCAAGACGCTTTCGAAGAGCAGGATCTTGCCGAGGAAGTCGCTCAGCAGCTTGTCGAAGACGACTCCTCTTCTGACGCCCCACAGCGTACCCCCAGCAGCGACTCGGCTGAGGACTACGAGATGGTGGACACCAGCAAGAGCGTCGAGGATCTTGCTAAGAAGGCCACCGGCAGCCAAAGCCAGAGCAGCAAGGCGAAGAAGAGAAACAGCAAGAAGAGGTAGACGGGGTCTTGTGCATTTCCAACTGCATGACCAGGTCGAACGACTCTAAACGCTTGCCAGCAAAGCCAGGATAACGGAAAAGCACGATCGATACCTAACTTACTTATATTCATATGTGGGTTGGACTAGGGGAAAACGGAAACAAACCAAAATAGAGCTGAAATATCCATTGACAGGAGTGTTCGCATTAAGAAGCGGTCTACCACGTAACCGTACTATGGAACTAAGACGCCTATAGGCCTCGATAGTGTTGGGTGTAGATCATGTATGGACTCCACAATGCATACTTGAACGTTTCCTCTAAGAAATGCCATAGACGCCGACTATGCTCCAATATGCACAAGCGTGACTCCTGTTATGAGTGAGTGAGGTCTCCAGCGACTGTGCATTTGCCAGCACATGTCAACATACAAGGACCTGGTCGAAGGCTAAATAGCGATAGCGCTTACCTGGCATTCGCCCATAACACTGTCCCGCCGGCTTGGCAAGTCCTGAAACGTCTACAAAGCAAACGAAGACCGAATAAACCACATGAGACAGGACGAACTGCATCAGCGGACAACTCACTGTCACTTTCCACTGGAGATGCATGGCGCAGCGTGACCATTCCCTAACAGGCATTGGGCTCCAAGCGGTGCAGTTACCTAATACCCAACCGGCGGGGAAGTGAGTGCTGTCCGGCTGGGATCAGGCATGGATGCTGGCGCGCAGTCTGTTTTACCCCTCCATCGAAATCGCCCATCCCACCATCCCACCTTTCCGGGAATGAATTGGTTCATTCGATGCCATCATTCCAAGGCGTTCCGTCATTAAACCCAAATATCCCAACCTGCTTTCCACCTCTACAGGTTCTCCTGGCCCCTTCCGTCTTGTTTGCTTGAACTATCGCCCGTCTCTCTGTCACTTCCCGTTTCGCTGGTTGCGATTGACAACCTTGGAACCTTGCAATACCTCAGAAGAAGACTGAATAAAAAAAGCAAGCCAAAGCATCTGTCACCAGCGCACTCCCCGTTCATCTTACATTTGTTTGGATCAGGCATCACGCGCCAAATCCACCCCTCGATCTTCTTTGTCACCCCTCCTCTCGAAGAGCGGGCACTCGTCGGGCATGCTCATGCCCTTATTCGATACTACTACTATCCAGATACCCACTGCTCTTCCTTGCTTCGAACTGTTCCTCAAGGCATAAAGACTTACCACCTGCCTCGCTTTGTTGTTCTTTTCCTCGTCACACACCCGAGGCTTCAGTTACGTTCCGCTCTGAGACATTGCCCAGTACATAGCATAGTCAATATAAAACAAAATTGATACAGCTTTTCACTTACCAACGAGCCAAACCCACGACATTTCACTGCCGCCATCCGCTCGCATCGCTATCTGATCTCTCCTATCTCTCTCCTCGGCCCCTTTCCCCGAATCAAACAAACCGGATACAGGTCTTACAGGTTCTGCAACGGTACGAAGTTGGCGGGCAGTGACAGACCCTACACACACAAACTCGATCGATTAGGTGAGTGTTGGCTGTGTACTACTGGGCCCTATCTAACACAGTTGCGTCTCGCCACAGATGACCATGGACGACTACTCCAACATGCGGGCCAACGAAGAGCTGGCTGCCCTCTTTTCGCGGAACCTGACGTTCCAGCCTCAGCCTCAGCAGCCTGTCCAGCAGTCTCAACCGGTTACAGAGTCAAAGCCGGAGCCCGCCGAGGAGCAGCCGATCATCTACTCGATAACCCAACACTACACCCACTCCGCCCACGTTACGCGGGACCCGGAACCGGAGCCGATCGTGGAGCCCCGGAGACCCTCCTCGGAGCCCCCACAAACGCAACAGCCCTCGGCCGAGCTGATCCTCCACAACTACGGCATTGATCACAGACTGCTGTCCGCCTCGCAGATGGAGCTCTTCAAGACGGCAGACGACGACCAGAAGCTACGGTTGATCGAGCTGTGGCGCATCTGCCCCCCTTCCAACCCGCAAGAGAACCCCGCCGTCACGCTGTCCAGCACCACGGTCCAGCAGGAAGAGATGCTCGCGCAGCTGCGCTACGAGCGGCAGTTGACTGAGGACAGCGTCATGAGCCTGGACGGCACGCCTCTGACCCCCACGCAGACGGGCGACGGCGCGTGGGTCGCCATGTCCTCGGACATGGAGCCGTACATGACGTCGGGCTACGAGGTGCTGGCGCGCCGGGAGTACGAGGAGTCGGCCAAGAGAGCATACGAGGAGTCCATGATGGGGCCCAAGGTGGTGTACAACCACTTCGGCACAGCCGCCGGCCGGCAGCAAAACTACCGCCCCGCTACGGACCCGGTTTACAGCACCAACAACAACAACAGCTGGGCGAGCAGGCAAGCCATGGAGAACCAATACGGCGCGTTTCAGATGGACAACGAAATGGAGCTATAGCGGAGAGGATAAATGGACGGTTATGTCATGTCAGATAATCAGACAGCGCGAGTCAGGTACAGTACATAGCCATACTTAGCTGGGATTGGGGCGATTAGGTGTGCGTTCAGCATCGGTATGGTCATGGTTTTTGGCAAGTTAGGAGCCCTGGTAACATATGTCGGAGCGATGGTTTAGGGATCACTTTGGACTGCGAATGGATTGGGTGTTGTTTCTTTTTTTGGCGGAGGCAGGAGAAGGCTGGGGCTTTTCATAGGCTGTACCACCCACATCTCCCCCTTCTCTCTCTTATCTCTCTGTCTCTCTGTCTCTCTTCTCTCCTCATAAGATCTTGTCTTGTGTGTTCAAGGCTAACAGCAATTCCTGCAGTTACTTGGTCGGTAGGTCAAGCCAGGTACGTATTAACCAGTTCGCATCCTCACCCAGTTTTCTTATAAACCCCTTTGTCTCCCTATCCCTTCCATTGCCCGTATCTTGTTGACTTACCCTCCGGCTCTGTTGGTGACACTGCGAAACTGTGATTATTTTTGAGGGGACGACTCCTTGATTAGGCTCTAGTTTGGTAAGACGATCACATTTGAACAATCTATGCTCTGTCGTGACTTTCGGAGTATCCATATCTAGGGGGTTAGAGCATCAATATATATTCTTTGCTATAAATTCATCGTGTCGGTGCAGTGAGCTTCTTAATTTTGTTTTGCCTACTTCTGGAGTGAACGTAATCACTTGACAGATGAGCTGCCGATGCTGCATACGTCAAGGCATGTGGTTCATTGGATTTGATGCTCATATTCTAAAGACAGGAGTACACCACCGCCAGCTGTTAAGTAGCACACTCGGAATCACAGGGAACTTCCCCTTTTTCTATGCTATAGTCATATAGGGAGACTTAGGTGTAAACAGCACCAAGTCCAAGTAACCAAGTAAGACCATCATCGCCCAAAGACCATTTTACTTCCTAAGATCTACGGAACACCGTGTCGACAGTCCGCTTATGAACGGGTTGTCCACGTGTAGGGCTCGCCCAACAACACAAAGTCAGAATATAGATGTACATCCACACAAATTTCTCTACAACGAGCCCGGAGCTTCAAACATGGGATACATAACAATAAACGGCAGGTAGGTACGGTACTCTGTCAAGAATACTCCAGGCCGTCGCTTACCTGCATTCCGGCTATAGCCCGCCACGAATTACCCGCTGCAGGGCCGGCATCTGCCAAGCCTCGAGCACTAAAGGACCAGCGGTTAGCGGCTATCCCAGCTCGTATAAGCAGCGGGCCTTGGGGGATATAAAGACTGTCCCTCGGTACTGCAGTGGCCTATTGACGATATTGGGACACCGGAGCGTCTGCAGGCGCCTGCCCCTTCACACATTGGGTAAGATGATGGTGGGGTGGCGTCTCTCGGGTGCTTCACTGCTAGGGGGTTACGAAATCCGGGGAAGCAATCCATTCCTCCAGCCAGTCCCCTGGAGTGCTTCCCTCCCGCTCGTGGGTAACGGATCCGGGTAGTGAAGGCGGCTTGCATGCATGCATGAAAGAATGCGGAGGCGTCCATTGCAGCAGACGATGCGACGTAGCATAGAATCCGGGGACCGGCGTCTCTTCCTGGAGTTTCTTATATAATACTATATCGTTGCGGCCAGGTTCGTCTACAAGCCTTAGAAGGCAAGCCCATCTCCTCCCGATCCCTTCTGCCTCTACTTACAGACAGCCGTAGTCATGTTTGGGAATTCTCTGCTACTTTCAGCACTCGTGGTGTTCGGGAGTGCCACAGGTACTTTCGCCATCCCAACTGGCAGCGCCGAATATAAGGCAGACAGTCCATGTACAGAACCGGTGGTGAGAAAGGAATGGTGAGTACCTGGGTTACTTAACCCTTTGGTTTGAGCAACTTTGCCCAGTTGACTGACATGTGCTTACACTTATCCAGGAGGGCTATGGCACCAGAGCAGCAGCAATCCTACATCGATGCCGTCAAGTGCATGCAGTCCACGTCTGGCAAGACGGCTGAACTCTACGCAGGCGTCAGGTCGCTCTATGATGACTTCCAGGCCTTGCATATCTCGCAAACCGACAACATACATTGGGTTGTAAGTTATTTTACCCCGCTCTTTTTAACCAGCGTGCGCTCTGTTGCCCGTTGTTGACCTGCGAGCGTTTTGATGACGCGACTCTGACCTGACCTGGGAGGGGGTCAAATCCAGGGGTTCTTCTTGCCATGGCACCGCTATTTCCTCTGGTTGTACGAGCGAGAGCTGAAGACCGCCTGCAAGTATGCAGGTGGCATACCGTGAGTACACCATGAAACAAAAGGATACCACGATGATTGAAGGCATGCTAAGACATTTCACTCAGGTATTGGAGTAAGCTTCCCTGGGTCCCGCAGTTGGACTGGATAGGAGAGATTCCTCGGTCATCTAACGAACCCATTCTACACAGACTGGACCCTGGACGCAGACACCAATGCGGCATTCATCGGTTCTCCTATATTTGATGCAACCCACGGCTTCGGAGGTAGGGGTTTTTCACTGTCGTCGACCTGACACTCAGCATTACCGCCAATTCAACATAGAGCAAGTAGTCGAACAAACTGACAAATCCACGCCTATACACAGGAAACGGCGGATACGTCCGAGACACCGGCCCCGACCGCCTAGCCTCGTCCTCGTCCTCCGCCGCCTCCAAGTTGTCGCACATCGCCATGGCCAGCGACGACCCCAGCGCCACGGGCGGCGGCTGCGTCACCGACGGGCCCTTCGCCGACTACCAGGTCAGCATGGGCCCCGGCAACAGCACGGCCTACAGCCCGCACTGCCTCGCGCGGGACATCAACCCGTCCTTCGTGCGCCAGATGCTCGGCCGGGCCGAGAGCGCGCAGGTGCTGGCCCAGCCCGACTTCTGGCACTTTACGCGCCGCATCGAGGGCGCGACGCTGGGCAACAGCTGCCACTCGGCAGGGCACGGCGGCGTCGGGGGACGGGCTGGGGAGGTGAGTCTTACTATCTATCTCCTGGCGATTTTTCTTGCTCGCTTCTCCTCCCTTTATCCCAAAGAACTGCAGCGCTATTCGGAGCCCCCCCCCTCCCCGGGCTCCGAACCAAGCAGCTACACAACAACAAACTCATAAGGCATATATTACTGGGCTAATCTAGTGTTCATCCTTGCGGAATACAGATGTCGAACCCCTATTCCAGCCCCGGGGAACCGATCTTCTATCTACACCACGGGGTCCTTGATAAGCTCTGGAATGAATGGCAACGTAAAGGTGAGTAGGCTAGGAACTTGCCCTTATCTCTCTTCCCGACAAGTAATAACCGTGGCTAATGCATTGCTGGCGAAACCAAGACTGGCACGCCAGGAAGGCGGACATCGGAGGTCCGGACACGCAGTTCGCGTACCCGTACAACTACTTCGGCGCCAGTCCTGCGTACAAGAACGTCACGCTGGACTTCGAGATGAATCTGGGCGAGATTGGTGGCATGAAGAAGATCAATCAGGCTATGGATACCGTGGGTGGGGAGTTCTGTTACACGTATGAGTAAGTGACCTGATGATGAGAATCAGAGGCCCGAGGCCCGGTTCTAGAACCTGTGGGAGACTCAAAAGTAGTCCGACCAAAACGCTATAACTGATTATGTTCACTCTCTTCTGGGCATAAATCCGCGTTCGCTCATCCCTGACTGTTTGTTCGTTGCCATGCATGAAGTTTGACATTGTTCCGGCGGTGACTGGCAAGGTCAAGGTTTGGTAGGCCTTATTGGACGAACACATCTTAGCCAACTTTTTCTATATTAAAACAAATGAAACGATGCCGGTCGCACTGAAATCATCAACATTGAGTGTAGTAGAAGACTTGACAGACATTACGGGTAAAAAGAAAACTCCCACACCCGCTACTATAAAAGGAAATAGGTAGAGGCAGCAAAAGAACATTGTCAAGGTCCGCCTGGGGCTCGAACCCAGAATCTCCTGATCACTATTAATCGTAGTCAGACGCCTTACCATTGGGCCAACGGACCGATATTAATAAGACGACTTATTAAACAATAACACTATGCAAAACTTTTCCGCCCCACTGAAATACTCATTCCCCCGCCAAGCTTGGCCAATCACCTATCACGTTCCAAGAGGCTTGGTACCTACATTAGGCAAATATACTTAGGTAGGTAGGTACCTGCTTATACCGGCTCCCGACCCGATGGTAGGCGTCGGTCACTCGGCCCCTTGCGCATGACGTTGGTTTCGTTTATCCTCGGATACCAGCCTCAGGAACCCCAGAAACCATTACGTTCTAGAACGCCGCGGGATTGGTTGCTGTGTTCTACAGAACGGCTAGGCCGCGCTCTCGTGATTGAAACAAGTTGGAAGAGTGAGTCTTATGCTTCAATTCCGGGATCTTGGTCCGTCCTCCAGGAACAGTGACCATAATGGGTCATGGGTGTTGTTGGTGGAAGAATCGCTCGTCCGGGGAAGTCCTGGCAGGATCGCCTAGTCACGACTCGCACCACGTTTCTGGTGCTGGTGCCGGTGCTGGTCCTATGGGAGACCTCGCTACATCCAAGCAATCAAAACAAATCACCGACCAAATACTTTACGGGGTCGCTCGTTTCTTTGGATTATTTCTTCTATTTCATTATTGCCCATTATAATAATAATAATGAAGATACTGGTGTGACGCTCCATTGTCGGCTTTGCTCTCATAGGTACTCCGTCCGTTATCTTCCACCACCTGCGTCTTGACAACAAGACAAGACAGTAATTCAGGCTGTTCCAGACCACCAACCACGTCGTACCCAATGGGCGGTTGCTGAAAGTCACCTCTCTATCTATCAATCACAAGAATAATATAAAAGTCCTGAAAGGAAAGCAGGCAAAGACAGAGAACAATTCAGACTTGTCTTCTTGTCTTCTCTGGGGCACACACAAAGCCCAACCATCAAAGAAGACGAGACTTTAGCACGGGGAAAAACCAATGCGATGTCTCGCCGGCTTCCAAGTGAAGAAGCTATAAGGGCACACAACAAGAACTACGAGAAATGATACTGGCAAACCACAACTGCCCTATTACTCCCTCTGCTACACAAGCACATACACATATCACCATCATCAACCCAGCGCCAAATACGAACAAACAAACAAGCCTACAAGCTGCATCCCCCAGGAAAAGAAGGAGAGCCCAGGCCGGCTCCTCTTCCTCCCCGCTCCTCCCCTCCTTCCTGCTGCAACCCGCCACCACCGCCATGGCCACCACCAAGACCACCACCCTCACCATAACCTCCTCTACGGCGATCCCCTCGCCGCCGCCGCGGGGCGCCCTGAGACGCCCCGGCAGCGGTAGTGGCGACAGCATCTCCTCATCCTCGGCCGCCGCCAACAAGAAGAGCGCCTCCTTCCGGCCCGACCTGGCCCGGGACCTGCAGACGGGCGAGATCGTGCCGCCCAGAGCGCCGACGGCGCCACCGGCGCCGAGTACCGCGCCTGGTTCCGGCAGCGGCGGCAGCTGGAGCAGCGGCGGCAGTCGGTCCGCGACCAGGCGGAACGAGACTTCGACTTGGCGATGAAGCGGTTGATTTTTGATGTTGCCCGATACGAGTACTAACACTCATCCGTCGCCCAGTACCAGAGACATGATGCTGGCCGTTTTGAGTCGCGTGAGTGTGTATATATGTGTATAGATAAGGTCGTCGGTCACTGATGTCATCGCACAATTTGGGGGCGGATGGGCCTAGAGGATGCAAAGTGTTTCGTCTTGGTGAGTTTGTCACAGTAGGGCTTTGTATACAATAACACATAACTCGTTCAAGTCGACATATCGTCCAATATAATAAAATACCCACCTAATATCGATGTTGCCCATACCTTGTTTCATATTCAACAGCCAGTCAACAGCCAGTCAACAGCCAGTCATCGGTAAGCAGGAGGCTTCATATAGAATAACTTGAACAAACGTGCTTCTATCGTTGCTTGTAATCATAAACGTCTATCTGCTATTCTGCTTCGTATGCCTTCGTCCCTTACGTCCTGCATGTCGTGTGGAGGGGTATTGTAACCTATGCTATCCCAAACAAGTCCCAACGCCAATTAACTCCGTGCCCGAAAAGCTGAGTAGTTCGAGCTCTTTGCTGTACCATCTAGACCACGTATACAACCTCCACCGTTGTCTATACATCTACCTACACAAACATGGTCTTGATTTGGTGTATGGCCGGTGGAAGAGAGGGGACCAGCCACCAAACTCATAGTACATCAAATTACATTTCCTGCCATGCCCATGAAGAGGGCATGCACAGCGAGACTCAGGGTCCAGAACCCAACCTTTTTCAGCCGCCTCACGCGGCTCTGCTGATCTTCCACGTCGTGCGCGAAAGCTGAATACACCTCTGCTGATACATCGTTCATCAGGCCGCAGTCGAACACTGTCCATGATCCGTCGAAGTCGGTGGACCGTTTGACAATGCGGCATCCGATGGGGATGTAGGCTCTCTTGGCATTGATGTATGCGACAATTGGTCGGACGAGCGCTTGGTTGACATATGACAAGTGCGAGGTGAATACCGGCACAGTTGCTTTGACGTCGTTAAGATGGATACGGAGGTCCATCACCAGATACCGGGGTGGTCCGCTCGCAGGAGTCAAGATGGACATTGCTGAAGGTTCTTCGGATGCTGGGATTGACGGTATGGCTTCCGGGTTAGCCTCATCCGGAACATTAGACGCTTCTGACACCGAAGGATCCTGGATGATCTCATCTTCCTTGTTACGGCGCGTATTGCTATCGAGAAGATGCAGGTAGCGGTTCGACGTGACAGCTTCTTCGAGGCGGTCGTAGAACTCGGTCACCACTTTGGTAAGGCTTTCGTCATCGTCTGCAGGGAACATCACGTCGGCAACTATGTCCACGTTGCCTTCATAGATCCAGCCAAATGGACCTTCATCCCCTCTGTTTAAATGATCAATCTTCAGCCCGTCGATCCGGAGGCGACTGTATTTCTTCCATGCCTCTGGTTCACCCAAGTCGGATGCGATCGTTTCTTGGCCAGCGGCAACTCCGTGTACTTGGCGCGGGTGGATCGTGAAGAGCGACCCATCGTAAGAGCCAGACATGTGGGTTGCCGATAGCAAGTCGTAGAACAGATACCGTTTCCTCAATTGGGGAGCTCACCAGAGTAGATGCTCACCGAATAAGGTCGAAACCCGCCTGGCTGGTGGACGGTAACAAGCAGATCCTCCAATCTGAAAAAGTCGATCTCAAAGTCACCAGGCTGATGTTCATGCCTGTATGATAGGGGTCAATATTCGCCGAAGACCAGTGTACGTGCGTTCTATCGACAACGCCACGAACCCCTTTGACTTCGACATCTTTCAATAGGCCTTTCCCGTTCCACCATTTGACGAAAGACAGGGTGACGTTGACAGTGTTTATAGTGATGTCAAACTGGGTATAATTGCCGTCATCTTCCTCGAGAACGACTTTGCCGCGCTCGGCAGCGACTGCGGCAGCGCTTGCCGAGGACCCTTTGCTGACCGTGGATTTGATCTGGCCAGGTCGGCGCGAGACAAAAACATTCCTGAATGAGATAACGCCATCCTTCCACCTGGGGACGATGGCGTTTTCGAAGACGACGTTTACCCCGGCGGACTGGGTGAGGTAGTCGCCGATCTTCTTTGCAAGAGTTTCTGCTAGGTATCAGCGCTATCCGACTTCGCTGGGGGAGAAAAGCTTACCTTGCGCAAAGACAGTATTGATAGAGAATATGATGAGCGAGACGAAGGTTGTCGTCCCAAGTAGAATCCATACGAGGTGCCCAAAGAGGAAGAAAGACAGGAATGCCCCCCACTCATCTGTATTCCACGGTCTCATGCTCCTAATAGAGGCCCACTTGAGGCGAACCTTCATCCTCTGCCAGAAGCCATTTGCGGCCGTCAGGAGCTCTTCCCGCGTCGGTCGATGTGGGAGATGTGGCAGGTGAGGGAGATGGAAGTAGCCTGAATAGCTGTGATTTGCGGGAGCAGTCTGGTTGATTTTCGTGTCAGGTTTTGGTGTTGCGACAGGCTCGGGAGCTCCGGCTTTCTTCTGTGGTGTTGCGGATCTACTCGAATCTGCACTCGACTTTGTTGATTTGCGGCGATACGGAAGAGGCTTTCCTCGGGCATTATGCACTCCCCTCGAGAACGTCGTGCGAGCGAGCCTCGCAATGTGTGCATTATGGCCAATGCCACCGATCATAGCTGTCTCGGCCGCTGCTGTGCAAGATGCTACGGCATTGCCCGTAGAGGAGGTCGGGCTGCATCCAACGAGCAAGAGACCGCTCGAGGTAAAATTGCAGCGCGCATTGTAGCTGTATGTTTTCGAGAACCGGGAAGCAAAGTCCCAAGGGCTCCGGTGGCACGGTTGGGTGTGGGCCACCGTTGTTGCGAAGGAGGAGTTGGACTGGCCAAAACGTGCTCTACTTGCTGGAAACTGCCTGGGGGATACTTTGGAAGTGAAGAAGTCCAGCGACTCGTAGAGCGATCGCAGGCTTGGCGCCCAAAGAGCGATGTCCTAGCTGTGGATGACATTGCTGGCGATCATGGTGGGTGTCGTCACAGACTGACAAGACACAACCAAGTGAAATAGACAAGCCTTCAGCCGGCGACCAAGACGTATGGGAGGAAAAGACCCCTTAACTTGAGAGTCACGTTATTGTTGATGTTGATATCAGACAACTAGCGTCGAGGGCATGTTGAAACATGGGCGAAGCATGAACATGTGCAAAGCAAGCAAGAGTAGCAAAATCTCGTCATTGGCCTTGATGATGCACTACCTGGATTGGGAGAAATTGCATGCTCTCCCCAGCTTAATGCTCGCTCGCTCTTTCTCCAGTGGGCTTGGAGCCTTCGAGGGCCAATCAAAGCCAAACCGAACCCCTGCTAGATTGGAGATCAATTATCATCCAAGCTCCGAAGCTCCACTGAAGACGAGCGCCACTAGAAGCGGGATCCCTTTATCGATAAAATATGTTTGCTCTGCAATCCCCCACCTGCCGTGCTTTTTTTTGCCCAAAAATTTCCAGAGCGAAAAAGGGCCCGCAATGGATACCAGTGGCATTACTACATTTACGTCCTATATACAGCCAGCACAGCAGCTTGAGGTCACAAGACAACCGTGACACTTCTTCCGCCAACCCGAAGTTGATACACTTGACTCCATTCATTCCGAAAACATTCTCTTCGTAAAGACAATTCGACTGTCGGTTCGTGCCACATAGCAACTATGCCGGCCCCCACAGCGCTTCTCCAGAAGCCGGTTGAGGCCACCGCCGAGGCGCCCCTCCCGCAACCAGATCAAGATGACGAGGTCCTGCCAGACGCCGCCGAAATGAACACCCTGGACACGAGCACCATCCAGCTCGTCCCCGTAGACCACAACGAGGCACAGATGGACGTCGACGAGGAGGGGAAGCCGCGCTTCGCGCCGGCCAGGGAGATCGGCACCGTTGCTCGTATCGAGACGCGCAAGGTGAGTGTTAATGTGTATATTAACAAGTATATTATTTTGTTTATTTATTAAGTCATTTAGACCCCAATTCCGCCTCATAGGATGTCGCCGCTCAAGGCGACCTGGCCCAAGATCTACCCCGTCCTCGTCGAGCACCTCAACCTCGCCGTGCGCATGAACGTCAAGTCCAAGGCCGTCGAGCTGCGGACGACGCGCAAGACCACCGACACGGGCGCGCTCCAGAAGGGCGCCGACTTCATCACGGCCTTCGCCCTGGGCTTCGACGTTGACGACGCCATCGCTCTCCTGCGCCTGGACGATCTGTACATCGAGACGTTCGAAATCAAGGATGTCAAGACCCTCGAGGGTGACCACAAAGGTAAGAAGGGAAAATGCTCCTCGAGCGGACCCACGAAAGGGGTCATCTTGCTTGCGCAAACTATGTCTATTATTGAAAAGTTCAATTCACTAATGTCGTTCTATTTAGCCCGAGCCATTGGACGAATTGCGGGTAAAGATGGCAAGACAAAATATGCGATCGAGAATGCCTCGAAAACGAGAATCGTGCTCGCCGACGCAAAAGTGCACATCTTGGGTGGATTCAAGAATATCCACATCGCGAGGGAGGCCATCGTCAGTCTGATCCTCGGTAAGCAGCCCGGTAAGGTGTACAACGGTCTGCGTACTGTTGCGTCGAGGATGAAGGAGAGATTTTAGATGCGTGCATGGGCTCATTTTCTGGCACGGGAAACGCGACGACGAAAACGAGAACAACTCTGGCAACCTTCAAGCATAGGGCGGTTATAATCATGACCAGGCGTTTTAGGGGTACTGGCGTCGGAGGGGATGTGTTTCCATAGAAAGGAACGCAGACCATCTCATGATCGATATTTGGACTTTCGTGCAATTAAAGGGGGTATCATCGACATAAGCTGAATGCAACCGCTTTCCGTACAAATTCGCACATTTTGTCCTCCAAGCCTGTGCGACTGACTGTTGCCTAACAATTCCTGCGTCCATCAAACTTGCAAGAGCATTAAGCCTTCACTTGATATGCACCTCGATGCTATCCATATCCTCGATATCCGCCTCATCAATCGTGGACTCTTCGTCCAAGGCTTCGCCGTCGAAGAGAAGCACGATCTCCTTTCTCGGCAGGTATCGCTTTCACTTTGCGAAATGCCTCGCTGAGCGTCGCGACCCCAACGTTCATGGGGACGGTAAGCTTTTGTGTGCCGCTGTCTTTGGATTTCAGGATCACCTTGATCGAAGGCACCTTCGCTGCTGGTTCTGGTGTTGGATCCGGTTCCATTTTCCTCGTCGGGAAGTTCACCGAGCTGTCGCATCCGCTCCCGGTCCTTTTCTCGCTGATAGTCGTCAAATAGTTCAGAAGTCCAGGCCTCAATGTGGACTTTATCCCAGCCGTCGAAACCGTCCCTTTTGGTTTCTCGGCTTGAGTATAATTGACCATCGCTATTTCGCTTGATATCCAGGCTGGCGAGGGTAGTGAAATCATAGACCTTGTTACCCCTCCAGGTGAAGAACATATCGTTCAGCTCGGATTCAGGTACCGGCATGTTTTTTTTCTGGTTGTATCCCACCCAAGACTTCTTGACCATGCCTAGCTGTTGTAAGAGGTGGACTTTCGCTCTCATATTCGAGGTACCCTCAAGATGAGATGTGATAAATAACTCGACAACTTCCATCGGAGTTGGCGTTTCCGTTGTCGCCGACTTGGTCTCTCTCGCAAGACGTTCTTGACGCATTCGCTCGCGAACTTCTTCTATGAACTTGGCTGCCACCTGGTCATCCTGGGTACCATCAGGCTCCATAGAGTCCGAGTCCGTATCAGAATTCTCGGGGTGCGGCGATATCGGCTGAGCTACAGATGCCTCGTCCGCGACCCTGGTGGTGTAAGTCGTCTCTTTAGCCTTACCCCTACTCTGTGGTGGCTTGTAGTCTTCATCGTCGCTGCTATCGAGTGCGATCACATCTGCGCGTATCCTTGACGATTGCTTTGGACGGGCTCTTGTAGGCGTGGCAGATGTCGCTTTTCGTGTCGCTTCGCGAAACTTGGACGGCGATCTGTCCAGTGACGCATTGGAGGACTTCCGTAGAGATCTTTGAGTCGAAATACGACTGCCGGGTTCGTCCTCGTCATCGCTTAAGGAGATACATTGGCGCTTCAGGTCGCGATCTACCGAGTCGATGCGCGCCTTCCCAGAAGCACTACGGGAGTCCCTCAAGAGCTGTGCTTGGATTTCCGAGTCAGCCCCAGCGTCTTCGTCGACATTCTTTGCTTTGCGACGCTGCGCCTTTGTCGCTGATTCCTGCTGTTGGAATTTATCAAAGAGAGCGGAGCGCCGGAAGAGCTCGATGCTATCCGGCTCTGATTTGGAATTGTTGGTAGGGGTCGGGGTCCCGATGGACTTGCGTTTGACAGTGCGTTTGAAAGGTAATTTCCTTTCTCGCGGCGCGGCAGGCGGCGCGTCGGATGCAGGCATAGTGAGAAGTAGGTGTGGATGAGATTGCTGGGTAAGTAAGTATGTAGGTAGGTACTTAGAAGCGGGATGGCGAATATGTTAGGTATGTAATCGCAAAGAAATTGCGATGCAAGAAGATGTGTCGCGAGTTGCAAAGAACGAGAATCCAAATCACTCGGACAATGAATGAGCCAGAAAAGGCACACCCGATGGCGCGTCTGTTTTTGTGTTGTCGACAGAGCAGGAAGCAGCCTGAATGCGCGTACAGTGCAGCATCTGATGAGGCTATATCCTCGAATACCTGGGAGGGATATCACGAATAGAAAATCAATTGAACCCCTCAATCAAATGCCAAGTACAATGCTTGAGTGTCGCTTGTACCTGGGCGGAAGTGTGGCTTGACGAGCGCGAGACAGGTACATCCATCCAACGTATTTGCAGTTTAAGTGCTGAACGTGGGGCATCGAAAGCAAGCGCCAGAAAGCTACGAGGGTAGCAGCCAGCCTCAATTCAGGTGTGGAAACGAAACCTTACCCAGTCCTACCAACTAACTACTACTGCTCACCATCTTCTCACCAGAAGCCATATTCCACACATCATGGAGAACGGTGCCATCTCTCAGAGCGAAGGAAAGGATCCTTCTGGATTCCTGTCCGAAATTATCGGAAACTCAGTAACGGTCAAGCTGAACTCGGGCGTGGTTTACAAGGGTTGGTGAAGTCCTCAAATCACACCACATGAGGCCAAGCTTCCGGACTGACACATTTTCACCCACAGGCGAGCTGCAATCTGTCGATGGCTATATGAACATTGCTCTGGAAAAGACAGAGGAATACGTCAACGGTGTGAAGCGAAGGAGCTATGGCGATGCGTTTGTACGAGGAAACAACGGTGAGATCTCTAATCGGTTCGTATGGATTTCGCGTTGTCAAAGCTAATGGGAAAATAGTCATGTACATTTCGGCAGACTAAGCAACCTGCCTGGCACACTGCTCACTATTCTCTCGAGTCTGGCGAAGATGAAGGCGTGCATATGTCAGCTGGCTGAGCAGCAGCAATGATATAGGGAGCATGCTACCCACGAGTTTTATGTTATGGGTGGTTCAGCGACGTTACTACGGATATCTATGAACAGTTGAGATAACCGGGACTTTGGCCTTTCTATATCCTGTCTGTCCACGCGAAGTACGTCACGCCATGAAGTGCGATCTCACCACTACCGTTCCGCTCTACATCGTCGCTCTGCATCGCTTCCTTGAAGACCTTCACTGCGGCCTCCTTCTCCTCGCCCTTCAGGACTGCTATCTGGCTCAGGGTACTTAAACGGGACCATAGCGCATCTTCCGTGAGCCACACGGTCCACTTCGAAGTCTTCTCGCCAATTGGGAGGGAGAATCGGGGTAACTGATTAGTCAGGGTGTCTGCCAGTGCTTGCAACGGATTCCCGGGCAGTTGTTGCTGGAAGACATCTTTCCATTTCTGGTGCCTGAATCTGGGTAGGCCATCGTCCAGAGACCATATCAGATCGTTCAGCTTCTGCTCCCACTTCGTACTTGATTCCCAATCGCGTGGTGCATTGTCTAGACATGGTTTCGTTTCGTATTAGAAACGTGAGCCCGTTATATATTGGGGGCCCAAAGTGACTCACAATCCTCGATATTCCAGATCATCCCGAGCACAGCGCCGGGTCTTAGCACTCTGTGAATCTCTTGTAATGACTCTGGTGTTGCGAACCTGTTGATACAAGTAAGCATATACCGCGGGTACTACTCATATCAAGCTATGCAACATCAACTTACCAATGAAATGCCTGTATCGGCGTGGGTTGGTCAGTAAATAAGGCAAGCATCTCGTGTAGCATAGCGACTTACCTGAGCGGCAATGCAAGCATCGCCCCAATCGTTGCTCACAGGCATCTTATCGGCGGTACCATCGACTACCTCGACAGCTGGGAGGTCCTTCTCCGCAAGCCTTCCCCTCATCCCCTCATGCGGCTCGATTGCTTTGATGAGAAAGCGCTCCGGCCGCCCAGTTAGAAGCTCGGTGAATTTGCCTGTGCCAGATGCGACTTCGACTATGTTCATGTCCGGGTGGCCTGCGATCTTCAAAGCCTCCAAGAAGGACTCTACGGCCTCTGGGGGGTAGGATGGGCGATGAGCATCGTAAGATGCAGCATCCTTGAAACCCTCGGCCGCCGCAGACGGCAAAGTGGTGTGAGATGCCATGGTTCTGCAAACTGGAACACAGTCTGGTTGCCGTATCGGTAGTATGAGGGGCTCGAATGGCAATGATCAACGGTTCTGGCTATCGGTATACTAGGAGGTAGGTATTCTCAAGAGTGCACATGCCTCACGTTGTATATTCCATGTCTTGGGCACGATTACATCATACCTTGGGTTTCTTGGGGTATCACTTGTCCAATTACGGTCCACCTATTGTACAACCCCAGCGCTCCTAGTTGGTAGGTAATACCCGACTCTATCAACGTGCAAATCTCAGTATATATCTACACATGATATTCTATTTGAATATTTGCCTACCTTGGTACACCGGTATCTTCTGTGAACATATCGATCATCCATCATCTACTAATATAATGGTCAATAACAAGGCACAAGAGGCCAGTCTATTCAAGTTTGCCTGTTGCAGTAGTAGAGTTGATCTCTACCTCCCGTACATCCTACAAACCAGATCCGCCTGTTCCCAAATCTGGGGAAGTGCAAGTGCCACCCACTATGTCGTACGCACTAAATTGTTAAGGTAACTGTCGCTTCCCCAGCTCAGCTGAATGCATGTGCATGTGCTGTTATCTCAAATTGGCTGCTATGAACCATCAATGATGCAAAGTGTTGACTGGAAGCCTCAACTCGGGGCTCGGCTCATGCTACAGGTACGCTACCTCTGTCTAGTAAGGTGCTACCCCACTGGCAAACGGGCTTCGTCCCCTAATTGCGGAACCTTCAGCAGCCCTCACTCCCTGTCGCAGCCAAGGGACGCAGTGCATGGTTGCAAGGCTCAGGTGCTTGTGCTGCGAATACAAGTGTCGTCTGCCCCCGTTTCCGCTTCACCCCTGGATCGAACCAAGACATAAGTGTAGCTGGGGCTTACGACATCGTTTCCTAAGGCATACGGGGTCTTCGTTCCATGGCGTCTCGATGAGTCTCCTTCATATTTCCCTACTTTCTTCATTACTCGGGTGGTAGATGGGAGGAGAAGTGCCGTCTGTCCTGTCCTGTCCTATACCACAAGCATGCGATAGCACTGCTTCCCATTGATTTTCCTGTTTCTCTTCCCCGTCACTCCCTAATACAACCGTTTTCTTCATGATTGTAACATACCGCCGGTTCCGGCGCACCTACCTGCGACGGATTCTCTATGTCCTGGTTTTCTTCTTCCTCGTCGACGCCATCCACCTCATCAACAGCCGCCCCGACACCCAGCGATCGACCCTGAAGCCCCGAGCCGCCGTCCACCAATCCGCCAACAACTCGGTCTTTCTAGTCTCCGTGCACCGCAACACCGAGAAGATCCAAAGGGAGGCATGGAATGAAGCAGTGCTTGGACTAGTCGACTATCTCGGGGCGCCCAATGTCCATTTCTCGGCTGTCGAGTCCGGCTCGCAGGGAAGGCACCAAGGATGCGTTAATGGAACTCAAGGAAGGCCTGGACGCCAGAGGGGTCACGAACGATATCAGCCTAGGCATGACCGTCTGGGAGCAGCTGGACGAAATCGATGCGCGACCCGATCCAACAGCCCCACGAGAGCCGGGATGGATCTGGAATGCCCCGGAAGATCAGTTCGAGCTGCGCCGCATCCCCTACCTTTCGCGCGTGCGCAATCAGGCGATGGCACCTCTCAAACAGCTAGAAGAGCAAGGCAGGCGCTTCGACAAGGTTCTCTGGCTGAATGATGTTGTGTTCGACGTAAGTATTGCATCCATGCCTACACGCAAACAAATCCTTGTCTCATTATCTACTAGACGCAAGATATCGTTACCTTATTCGAGACCCGGGACGGCGACTATGCTGCTGTTTGCTCCATGGACTTCAAGGCACCACCCCTGTACTACGATACGTTTGCCCTTCGAGACGACATGGGACTGAAGACTGGCTCGCTGTATTGGCCCTGGTTCCAGTCACCCGTATCCAAGGACGCCGCGTTACACAACGAACCTATACCGGTAGTATCTTGCTGGAACGGAATTGTCGTATTCGATTCGGCCCCCTACTATGCGAATCCACCACTGCAGTTCCGTGGCATTGATGATAGTCTAGCAGACCTACACCTGGAGGGATCAGAATGCTGTCTCATCCATGCGGACAATTACCTGAGCTCGCAGAAGGGCGTCTGGTTGAACCCGAATGTCCGTGTGGGCTATAACGTAAAGGCCTACAATAAGATTAAGAAAGCCTACTTTCCGGGTGCATTCTGGACCGTGGTTGGGGCTTGGGCAAACCGCATCGTAAGTTGGAGGGTCGGGATCCAGACGAATCTCGAGACGCGAGTCGTTCGCAAGAGATTAGAGCAGTGGGCAACAGAGACTCCAAGGGTCAGCCACCCCGGTATGAGCCCGGCGAGGCTTGTCTGATCAACGAGATGCAAATCATGTGGTCCAACGGTTGGAAGCATCTGTAAGGAGTTCAACATCGTAACATAATATATACCCCCCTGCATGGAAATGTAGCAGGAAAGCATTTGTAGAAACATTCTCTATTTTCTCATGTGATAATGGTCTCGTCCAAACTGCCGCCCTGTGTATGGATCCCTCTGGAACTGACCACGCAGACGAATAAATGTCAAAATGCCCCAGAACGCCGTTGCCATATATAAAGTATACTTTCTAGTGACTCGTACAAAGCCAGCACACTTATTTGTTATGCCAGATGAAATTCCTCAGACTATTCCATTGATCTGACTCTTTGTAGATGTAGTTCATGCTGCCGCGCATGCTGGGCTGCAGGTCCTGGGGTGGTAGCGGAACAGATGCATGACGAGAGCCCATGACGTGGCGGCAAAGACGGGCCAGGCGTAGTGGCTGATGTTGGCCGAGGCCCGCTCCTGCGACACGACGGGCAGGCCATGGCCGGGCTTGACGGCGAGGCGGGCCAGGGCCAGTGCCACGCGCGCGAAGACGTAGATGACAATTTGCTGGTTCACCGACGAGATCTTGCCCGTCTTGGGCGACCGGCCGCCGAACACGAAGTAGCCGCCGATCAGACCGGCAAGCAGGGTGTCGTATTTGCCTATAGTTTGTTTTCCCCGAAATCAGTCATCATCATCCTCGTTATTCTCCGACTTTTCTCTCAATATAAAGGGGAAGGTAGGCAACTTACCCTCCTTCCCGGGCGTGGCGCCGTAGTGCTTCAGCAGGTAGCACGTCGTCTTGTAGATGGTGGCGAACTTGGCGAGGTTGCGCGCGTGCGTCCGCGTCGCCTTGAGGACGAGGTCGACCTTCTGGCGGACGGTGCCGGAGCGGAACAGGAACACCATGACCAGCGCGTGCGGGAACCGCACCTTGGCTCCGTAGACGGCGCCATTGCGGGCGCCCTTGACGATAGCGAGGAGGTCATGGTTCGCTGGATCGAGGAGGAAGCGCTCGATGGAGTTCTATTGTCGCGGTAGTATAGTGGTGATGGTTAGCAATCAAAGTCGCGCGGCAGTTGCCATAATAGTCGGACAGGAACGCCTATGTGGTGGTGATGCAGACGATATTGGAAATACACACCTTGACGTTCGTGAGTGCGGGTGATGACATGGTGCCTCGGCTATTCGTGGGTGTCGTTGCGAGCGGGCGCGAAAAGGGAAAGGCGCTCTGAGCAAATGTCGGGAAGTCGCTACGGCCTCATTGATGTTGTCCTGCAACTGTATTTTTCGTCTCCTACGCTGGGCCTGACTCGTGGTGGAAAAGGGGCTGCGATAGAAGAAATCGGATCATGCGTGGGCGGTGTTGTTGGGATCATGGTGGCCCGAATCGCCGGTAATCATGGTGTCGTCGGCAAGTGGCATTGTCCCATGTCATGTCCACATGCTCGGCACTGGCTGTCTGGGAGTCATCGTAATCGGGAATAGGTGCTGCGGCAGGCCACTAAACTAAGAGGCTAGCCTACCTTTCCCCACGAACTTCAAAAGCATCCTAGCGAGCGGCGAGCCTCCTTATGACGCAGATCCTCCCCCCGACCGCGCGCCCTGAGGCGTTTCAATCTGCTAGGGATGCATTATTCTCTGGCATGTGATGATTGACCTGCATTATGTTACACATTGCCATGCATAATATCGAGGACCCTTCACCTGTCACCCTCCATGGCGGATAGGCCAAACCCCCATCAAATTACTTAATCTTCTGCAGTGGAACGAACGCCTCAACTCACATGGGATAGAAGCCTTTTTGTTTAGCTCTTCATTGTTCTGTCTGTTTCGTTTGCACGCTCGCAATGAGTAGCACTTGTTGGATCTCTCGAGAATTTTAGAAGACCAATCCATCTCGGTGGGATAAGTTTTGCTTTCCCATCATTAGGCATGGAACTTTAGCTATCTCTCTTATCAAGTCGATCGCGACTGAAACCTGCACTCCCACTTACATTATTACAACACTAAAAACCAAAAACGCCCTGAATAGGCAGTCGATCTCGTGTGTACATTGCCCCCCTTTCCCCTCACTCTATCTCTCGGCTGACCCATTTGCTTCTACAATTCTCCCGCATTCGATCGAGATAGATATTTACCGTCTTTCCATCGGATTCGATCTATGTTTTCTACGTACACCATATCACGCACGTATGTACTTCAAGATGTAGTCAAAGAACGAGATCTTTCCCTCTTTGTCTTGTTCTACATAGGGGGGTAGCCGTGCTACCCCACCAACCAACTAATAGTATGGGAGAAATGTTAGGTCGGTTCCTGCAGGGGCGCGATTCGCTAGGTAGTAAATTTTGACCCTTTATCTTTCTGCGCACGCCCTTGATCTTCATGTTACCTCCACCATGCCGAATGACGTTTTCTCCTTTTCCGTATCCTCCAACCAGACAGCTTGCACTGCCTACGTCAAGTATACAAACAAGCCACAAACGGAAACACAACTATTGACTGTTCTTCTCTCACTTTACAACTAACACGACTTGCGCATCTTTACAAACATCTTGACTCAGAATTCCATAAGTCGCATGGTGTTCCATCTGTAGCCCAGCTCCTATTCTTGACTGACATAGGGACTTAAACAAAACACCTGCCGCATTTGGCATATACTTTATTCGCACGACCGCCAGCCAACCTTGACCTCACCCTGGTTCGACGACGAGATGCCTCCCTCAACAGTCAACGGCGGTGGCAGCGATGGTGCCGCTGTCCATATCCCCGTCATAGACCTATCGTACGACCCTGGAAACCCGGATACCTCAGCACGGCAGCTGGTGACCGCACTGCGCCCGGACTGGGCAGATCCCGGCGCCAAGGTCGAATTTACGCGCTTCACAGACGGCATCACCAACACATTGCTGAAAGCGGTCAATAGAAGAGAAGGAGCGTCCAAAGAAGACATAGACAACGAGGCCGTTCTGCTGCGCGCATACGGCCACGGCACCGACGTCCTGATCGACAGGCAGCGCGAGACACAGAACCACGAGCTCCTCATGCAACATGGCCTCGCTCCGGAGCTCCTCGCCAGGTTCTCCAACGGCATGATGTACCGTTACCTTCGCGGCACCGTCACCACGCCTAAGAATCTCAGGGAACCACGGGTATACCTAGCAGTCGCCCGGCGCTTGGCGCAGTGGCATGCTACTATGCCTTGTGTGCACAACGAATCTGCCATGAGTAACGGCCTGGCAGACTCGACGAGCGGTACTTGTTCTACTGCTATGGTTGCGCCGAACAAGCCCCCACCCAACGTTTGGACCGTGATGCAAAAGTGGCTGCACGCTCTCCCCCAAGAGACAGAGGCGGGAATGTTGAGACAAAAGACTCTGCAAACGGAGTTCTCTTGGCTTATAGAGGAGCTGAGTCAGGGGCCTGGTCTGGGAGAATACGGGGTTCGTGGCCCCATCCATCATCTTGAATCTTGGGGAAAGACAGCATACTAACGTAGAACTTCTCTAGCTTGTTTTCGCACATTGCGACCTCCTGAGTGGAAACGTCATCATCGAGCCTAAAGCCGCGGGCTCGCCAGATACTGAGGAGACGGTGGCTTTCATCGATTACGAGTACGCCACCCCGTCGCCTGCCGCGTTTGACCTGGCGAACCACTTTGCCGAGTGGGGTGGTTTCGACTGCGACTTCACCGTGCTGCCAACGCGCACGCAAAGGCGAGAGTTCATCGCAGAATACGTTCGGACCTATTTTACCCTGCTTCCCAGCAAGCCTGCGGATGTCGACCTGGACAGTGAAATCGACAAGATGTGCGGGGAAGTCGACGCATTCAGGGGACTCCCCGGGTTCTACTGGGGCATTTGGGCTCTAATCCAGGCCACCATTTCGCAAATCGACTTCAATTATGCCAACTACGCGCAGATAAGGCTCGGCGAGTACTGGGCGTGGAAGGCGGAGCACACCGGCCAGAGGGAGAAGAGTGGGGAGGACTTACCAGTAAGGGAGAAACGGTGGGCTGAGGAGGAGAAGGTATAATAGGAAGCGAAACGGAATCTTTCCGATCTAGGCTCTCGGGGGAGGCGGCGGGTGCGGAAGGAAACGACATTTTACTTGCATGAGATACCACTTACGTCTATTGCTTGTCTACTAATAATCAGATCAATGGTCCCATGGAATGGATAGAGCGATTTCATTGTATCTGCCCACGAGCAAAAATGGGGGAAGGAAAAGGAGGAGGGCAGAGACATGAAGAAGCGATCTATTTATCTACTGCGTTTTGGCGAGCGGCATTAGCATCGGGTGTGCGCATGTTTTTCAACAAACGGCCCGCGGCGTTCGAATAGATATACCTTTGTTGAAACTCAACACTCAACGTCTAATAGGAAAAGTACGGATTATCGAGTATCTGTGACTGCTCGGCATGGGCGAGAGGTGACGATAAATGAAACCCATCTAAACATATTACATTGCTTCTCATGTGAACCACCTGCGCTCGTGGCGACGTCGGCGATGCTTGGGCTCTATAACTACGCTGCTTGCTTTTCAGGGACCATCTATGGTGGTCAAAAAGGGCGGAGGTGGTAGGTAGATCGGAATGCCCGAATGAAACTGGACTATGAGCTGCATTATGCAACCTGCTACACCTAGTATGAACGTGGCTTAAGAATGTTCGGGTCGAAGTGGGCGTTCAAGTTGGTCGGCAGTATCTCTATCTTGTAGCCTGTTTGATTGTAACTGGCCTGTACTATAGGTTACTCGATGAGCCTGTGTATCTGAGTGTGCTTTACATGATGATGGCTCCCATCATCTTCTTCCTCTTTTCTTTTGCATACAGCGTACCGTCATCTTGCTCACACAGACAGGACAGTAACGTAGGTAAGGAGGCGGGAAGAGGCAGGGAGAGATCTTATAGGCGTGCGTCGTCGGCAGCTCCGTCGAACGGCTACGAGCATTTCTCCCTTTCTCACATGGTAGAAGGGGAGAGCAAGGTTATGGCGCATTGTATCACGCCGCAGGGCGCGCGCGAAGCTGTGTAATGGCCAAGCAAGCTACGGCATCTGGGGAAGAATATGACGCCGGATGGTGGTTGGCTGAGACCGGGGCGCGCGCGTCACACAAAAAGTCGCTAGTAGCACGTTGTCGAGGTTGAGAGTGTGGTCCCCTAACATACCAAGAAGGCCCAGGCCATGACTTGATGATGACAGGAAGCAGATGTGGTAGTGGTGTGTGTTATTGTCTCCCTGTGTCACCGCATCTTGCCCTCCACGAAAGCTGAACGAACGCCGGTGGTGGCCGGCTCACCCTTGCACCCAGCAACACTCGATATTTATGTAGTGGATGATGGCGGGACTTATAGGCTGGATGTTGTATGATCTCAGACAGGTCAGTTGTGTCATTCGAAATAGCTCACCCGGATAGGCTAACCCTTCTCTACGTTCTTGTTAGCTATCGGCAGGGCTGAACACACACACACACGCACACACACACACACACATGCACATATATACACGGACTTATGCAGTCAGACAGTCGGGGAATGTTTTGATCATAAGTCGGTGGTGCTCTTGCGTGCTCTGGACTTTGTTACATATTCATATATGTATTCAACGGTGGGCAAACAATTCGTATACGTTCCAGGCTGCTGAGCGCGCAGCCTATGCTTCACTATGTGGCAACCTATAAAGCCACCTCTGCAACAAGGACTAACTCACTGAGACCTCCACATTTGATATAATGTGAAATAAACAAGAGCAACTTCTACTGTAGCCATTTCTTTGGTTCGTCACTTGGAAGCCAAGGAGCGTACCGCGGGCTTTAGGCATACCGCGCGCATGGCAAGCTTGTATCAGGTATGCTACACGACATAGGCATGGATTACTTGTATCCAGGTAGCTCTCCCCCTCTCCCTTTCCCTCTCTCTCCCTCGTGTTCTTTTAGAGAAGACCTCGCTATCACATATGCTACTAGCATCCACGCTGGAGGCGCGGTTATGATAGCCAACTTTATTGAGATTCAGGCTGAAAATATAGTCCCAAAGTATCTTGTTCACCAGCCCATCTAGACCATGCACGCTTGGATTTGTGGCGCGGCGAAATACAGAAGCTTTTTCGTATCGTCGCATATTTTAGCTTTTGTCATCGCCTTCCACTACTTCTTTACAAGCGAGCCAATCTGAGAATCAGATTTGATCAGTCTCTTGGGGGGGGAACTGACTGGTGTTATTTCCGATCGTGTTGGCGCGCTGCTGCTCGGTGACCTACTGTCATTAGTTCCAGTCCCAGGGGACCATGCCTGGCGACACACGTGTCTGCTCGAAACAGGCCGTGTTTGTGGTTTGTCCCAGAATGGGCAAACAAGTTTTCTTCTATCCAGCTTGGTGGGAAATTGGGTTGGTGATGGATGGACTTGGACGTCATCAGTCATCTGTCGTCGTATCATATTTTCCCCGTCCGCCTCACTACAGCCCCAGCTGGGTGGAAGGGCTTTCTTCGGGCAAACAGGGAGAGGTGAAAAGCGAAATGACATGGTAACCGAGCACCTACCTATTCAAGGTGAACGTTTTAAGACGTTACCTAGCTGCCGGAGCGCGTGGGAGGGAGGCTTACCTCGGCAGTTCTAGATGCGAATGCCACCTTAGCTCCAAAGCCACGATGTCACCCTCCTCTCGGCGTGCGGGATAGCTGAGCCGGAGGATAATCCCCATCTTTTTGCCTGGCTGGGCCGTCGCTTTCTCTCAGTCCATGTCGACGGAGTGAGGGGGCTGGGATACGACGCTACCTAGAACTACATTACAAACCACCTACGTACAGCTTGTGCATCATGGCCTTGGCAAAGGGCGTGAGCGTGCCTTGCCCACTGCTAGTAGCTTTCTTTCTACCTTGACGCTGATGTTCACGATAATCACTCATGTACTATATCCTGTACATTAATCCCACCATCATGACCATTGGGCAGTCTTGGCGAGCTTTGATATGATGTGTGCCGATACAAGCCCGCTCCCATCTTGTGTTGCTGCTTTAATGAGTGGGATCGGACGGAAACAGGAAAAAAAAGTTTTTACAAACCATTTACAAACGACCTTCGCGTCCTTTTCTTCATCGAGCTAAAGTACTGTGGGATGGGTGGGCTCAAGGCGATGATGAGCACATTCATCAATTTGGTGGATTTGACGAGGCCGGCTTGCTTTGCTTCACGCCTGAAAGCATAGGCCTGTAGGAGCTGAATCGAATCTCACGTGCACCTGCGGTGGGAATCTGGGATTGGATGGGATGGGATGGGATGCACCACCACCACCACCACCTGCTTATTTCGATCACCGCCATTTCACGACACAAATTCCCCAGCAAAGAAATCACGAAACCAGCTCGGTTTCCTATCGCGTTCCCTTATCGCCAGCTGCTGGTTTCGCGGCCTGCATCTCGGCTCTTAATATCAGAGCAGCCTATCTGGGCCGCCTTAACAGCTGCAGTTAGGAGACAGGGGTGCCCTTTATAGTAGTGATCGGCACCATCGTCAGCTCATTTTTGTCGGAAGTTATCGCAAACCTCGCCCGCACATCCGCCAGCAGCAGGATGGATGAAGAAGAGCTAGCTTCGCTGCGAGCTGCTCGAGTTCGAGTGTCCCCAAGGTTCTGTTTCGTCGAGCTCATCATAGATGTACCAGAAGGAAGGATGTACGACTCGTTGATGCACTGCAATTAGTGCTCTCTACCACCCGTTTCCTCGACTTGCAAACTTGATATCGTAGCGGCAAGTCATGCGAAAGAGTACAAGCACGTACATAGTAATGGTGCACTCGGTGCTCAGTGGGCTGTGGTGGAACTGCTTGTTGTAGGGTTACCCCGTCGTCCCCATCGCCGTTTTCCCCTCCCTCGTCTCCCTCCAGTGGCAGTCGAGGAGCTCGAGCCGGGCAAGCTGTGCAGCCTGTTTGCTAAGTCTGAGAAGCCTATTGGGCAGTGGCGGGGACGACCGTTACGCTGGGCAAGGGAGGGGTTTGCGAGGCGCTGCAGATGGGTGGACGCCTTTCAACAGGTAGGTGCAGCTTCAGCGTGTGCGCCGGTGGTCGGTACGACTCGTCCAGTGTCGATCGTCGATGATCCGTCGGATGTATTATGTATGGGGGAAGGCTATCTGCCTGCCTGCCGCGTGCGTGTGAAGGAAAGGGTACAAAGAGAGAGAGAGGGAGAGAGAGGGCGAGGGCGAATAATACGTTGCGACAATGCGCATTGCTTTTCCCCTGCCCTCCCTTCAGCTTGCAAATTGCCCGTGTACTCCGGCGGGGCCTAGAGCGTCTCTAGAACTCAGAGAAGCGGCCGTGGCGCCGCGCCATCTGCATAGGATCTACCGAGATGGAGAGACAGTTAGTTGCCCACGAGACTTCGAGCCTATCAACCCGAGGACCGCCGCCTAAATCGGGTTGTCCAATGCCGTGGCGGCGTCAGTCTTTCATCTTCCTTCTTCTACCGACCTAGTTCGGAGCTGTGTCTTTTTTTCTATTTTCCCTCCAAAGGTTAAAACAGTAGCCTCTTGAGCTCAGCTAGCGGCTTGGACGGGATTTCGTATTACTCGTGGATCGCCATTTTCTTCCCACGGCTGCATGTGTAGTAAATGTAGCTACCATCTACTATCTACGGTATTGACCCAAGCAAGGCGCAAAAGGCCGCTCGTTCCCAGAGACTAATCACTGCATGCGCCCGAACCATGTGTGCAGCATCATGGGGGGAGGGAGCTGGGGATAGCTGGGTTTAACGGCGTTTTGTCTCTTACATGCTCCGAGTGGTACATGCAAGCCTTGACTGAATAAGGGAGTTGGATTCACTATTCCTATCAGAGGTGAGGGTGTCCTGATCAGCTCGGGTGAATCCATGGAGACTTGTACGCGGTAGTATTAGCAGTACACCGTACTTTCAGTCTTTCCAGCCATTGGGAGTTTCCATGACTGAATCTGATACATACCACCACAATCACAGCGACTGACTGAGTCCTGGTGTTTGTTTCTGAATAATAATGAAAGGAAGGAAAAAAGCGCCGGCTCTAGCTCCAACCCACTTTGTGGGTTAGCCTCACCCGTCTGAATCCTCCTTCCGTCCCAGGCTTGTTTTGACAGGACGAAGACGCTCAAAAATAATTCTAAGCTTGACCGTTGGGCTGAAGTCAATGGGGCAAGAGGGGTCCAAGCCAAGGACAAACAATACATCAGCCGTTACGGAGTACATCAAGTGCCAACACGGGGTTTGTACGGATTATGGCATCAAAATGGTCAAGCGATCTGCCCCATTACATTATCTTGGTGTTGACAACAGCCGGACCGCATTTGATCAGTCATCTTGATGTCCTCCTGTTGAACAGTGCGCTCTGGCCTGGTCTGCCTGGGCTTTCTCCCAGGCTGCTATTGGGATGCACGTCCGTCCGTCCTGTACTGATGGATGGCAGGAAAAGGTGGATGGCTGGATGGACATTGCCAATCACCCATCCATCCTACCGTACAGAGGGAGGTAGGCAGGTCGATAGGCAGGTCGATAGGCTTCTTCTGCCGTGACGGACCGACTTCTTTCGCGTGCGCGTGTGAAGCCTGACCAGCCTGCGTGCAGCAAGGCGGATTAGGTAGATTTAGCATGGCGATATGACTGGTCCTGGCTGCTGGAAAGCACTGCATAGATACCGGTACAATAGAGTAGCATCATTGGCCTGCATACAGCCTACTGCAGACAGAGGCCGATGACTGGAGTGATGGCAGCCGAATGCACACATTGCATACTACCTCTACTCGTACATACCCCGACCCCGACCCAACCACCCCCCAGCTCCGGGAACAAGACCAAGACAGATCCTGGCCTGCCCTGTGGGTTCACATCGGAGCTGGACTGGGGCTGGTGTATCGTTTGGGAAGTACTGTGGGTAACGTAGGATATTGTCAATCGGGACTGGCAAACTGGAGGTGTAGCTGAGATACTTCCTGTTCTCCCTCGACCAGTCAGACTCGACTCGACTGCTTCACAAGCGCGGGTAGGTCAATCGTGTGGTGCTCTCGATGGGGTGTCGCTATGTACATATTTACCGGCTGTGCACGTGTAGCCTGTATCCATCGACATACATACAGCATTGGGAATATGAAGTGGTCAACTGCCGCTATCACCTACCTCGACACTCATGCAGTATCGATGTATCCTTGTTTCTCTCTCTCTATCTTCCTCTTTATCTAGCTACCTATTACCTGCCCCCTACCAGCCAGATGGACATTGATGTAGGTATGTACATGTATGTATGTACGTACTAGGCATGTTGCAGCCGTCAGTGAACTGAATTTGATCTGGGTTGAGGGATGGGATGCTGGCCTGTTTTGGTCTGGTCTCTTCTTTTGCCCGCCCCACCTATCGCTGGCCTTACTTTCCCTCTTCCAATTGCCCTGCTGACCCTGTCCTGTCCTGTCCGATCCTGTTCTCCTACTGGCCCTGTCCTGTCCCGTCTAATTGCCTATTGCTACTTCCCGAATCGTGACAAGTTCGCAATTTATTTCCTCGATTTGCTCAACTGGGAGATTGCTGCAACCCAAAGGGGGTGATAAAAGAAAAATAAGTTCCCCCATCACCCCCACATTGACCGGAGTCGTACGGTTCTGCTCTCCATTCCCACCTTATTGGCTGTTTATCCTCCCACGACGGTCTATGAGGCGGTGCCGGTTGCATATTGTGTTTCTTCGTAGATTCTTAATACTTTCCTCCCTCTCCTCGACCCCATCCGGATCTTTGCCACAGCCACTCAACTACATACTCTTTTTTTCTTTCTTTCTTTTATTGTCGGGTCGTGTGTTTCTGTGTGTATATTCGTTGATCATGTATCTGGGAAATCCTGATCACTTATTCTTACTAATCAGCAGTTGATGCGCTCCCAAAGGTCAGCTCCCCGCTTGGGTGCGCGCCCACGAGTTGAGACGTGCGACGTGTGAGTGAAGGAGGGCAAAGAGGTCCGGTCCAAGAGGAGGTGAGAAGAGAGAAAAAAGCGAATGAGAGAGAAAGAGCCAGAACACGCAAGGGCACACACACATAGACAGCAAATTAAACCAAAAAAGAGAAGCCCGACTACAGGGGAGATAGCCGCCGGCGTACTATGAGAGAGACCGGGAGAAATGGCGGCCAACACATATCCAGCTGAGCCTCGACATGATGGTCGCGGCTCTCAGAATCTCGACACTCCGGGCGCATCTGCTTTTGACCAGTCTCTAGACCCCACGATAAGAAGTTTATTCGAACAGCAAGCTGCCATCCAGGCCAAGCTAGCTGCACTTCTTCCTGCCAAACATGATCCCAACAGCAGACTCGAGCTTGACATGCTGCGGCACAAGCTTCGGGCACTTGAGGCATATGAGAAAACCAAAGTCAGTCCTTCTCTCCCTCTTTCCCTCTCTGTGTTCACATCACACATCTATATACACATGCATTTTACTGTGTGTATATGCCAATACCGGTTCCAGTTTCATTGACAGTCTCCCCAAGATCTCGCCGCCGCCATACGGCCCCTCTCAGATGCCGAGGAAGCTCGGGCGCTGCAGTATAAATGCGAATGCATTGAGAGCTCATTGATCGATCAAGGTGAGAGCAACCTGTTTGTTTTGTTTCTGGACCAACATCTCTGTGGGATCCCATCATCTAAGACGTGTGCCGGTCCGAATAGGCTTAGATTTACTTGACCCCAATTTTCTCGAGGCATTGAGGCATCCTGCCCAAAGCGATGCACCGCCCGAGTATAGTACCTGGCTTGAGAAGAATGTATCCTTCTATGACCCCGTCTTCCGCAGCTGGAGGATGAGGGAGACTTTACCCGTAATCTCCAGGAGTCAGGCCCCTTTCAAGTGCTGGGACGAACGATGTCTGTATTACATATATGGCTTCGCCAACTTCGAGGACCGCGACCAACATATGCGAGAACACGGCACTCCGTCCAAGAGAGACTCTGGGCTCTCGGTGAATAGCGTGCCACACGTCGTGTTCCCGGAACAAGCCACTGCGCGGCTTTTCAGTACAGACCGACTCAAGGCGAACTCTATGGTCCCTTTACCGCGGCTTTCGGTTCCCCCGAATCTGGCTCCTCTGGCCCCCGTCGCTCAGGTCAGAGACAGACGAGAACCCCCGGTTGCATACGCTTTTGGCAACGACCTGCCAATGCAACACCGAGGTTCGATAGATTCCGAGATTGACCTACCACCACTCAAACGAAGTAGAGTCGGCCACGGGCGATTGGAATCCATTGGCGAGTTACGACTCCCTCGAGATGCTGGACCGTGTCTTCGATGCAAGGTTCAAGCCAAGCCGGTATGACTAACCGTGATCAGCTTTGCTTTGCTGCTCAGGGGATCGAATGCTAATATCTGGATAGTGCGATTCACAAGATGATTGTGCATTCTGCGCGGAACCTCCGGCATCCGCTGGTGATGAGTTCTGGGGCGTACTAGGTTGTCAACGCGGTCCTCTACTCGTATTGGCCGACTACATGCTTCCAGGTAAGTTTGATTTGCGCGCTCGAATAGAGGTGGCATGCTGATGTATTCTATAGAGATTCTGTCGCCAAGACAAGTTCAAACTCCGGTCACGTCTCCCATGGCGCGACGTCGCAATATGAACGAGTACCTGGAGCGGACTTACATTGTTAGTCCTGCTATGTCGGAATTGGTTAAGTCACATCTCGACTTTGATGATGGATTCTGGTGGACAGAGGACTTGGCTTCTTTGCCGATCGCAAATCCCACCACTGCAGCCTACTCGAAGGATCCCATCGACCGAGCTCCCCCAGTTCTCAAAGTTCTTGCCGCCAGCTGGAACGCCGAAGGCATACCATTCCGGTTTTGGGAATTGTTCAAGTTGAGCGGTTATCTATCGCCTAGCCGAGAGCTGGAAAAACAGACATACCCCGTGCTTTACCGGGCAAAGTTGCTCCTCAGGGAGATTTTGTTTTATGATTTGCAACAGACCGAACCCTCTATTAGAACGGATGTTAATATGGCAAACGCCCAGCTTCTTCCGGAGGATATTGATTATGACGGACGAAATCGACTGATATATAACTGCATGACGCAATTTCTGCAGTCTTTTGAGAGCAGTACGATACGCAGGGTGCTTACGGAGCCTAAGAGTTGGCTGGCGGTTTTCCTGTCTATGTGCATCTTCAGCATCGTGCGAACGATTCTGGCGGATCTGATCTCTACTCCTTCGCGTGGGGGTCCTGCTCATGCCCAGTCAGCGATGCCAATGCCCACGGGCGCTACAGCAATGCATAGTGTCTACAAGATCCTCGTCAGTGTTTTTGCTTGGTCGACCCCGATGATACTTGACGATCCAGGGGTGGAGATGAACGACAGCGACAAGTTCTTGTTTGCAGCCACATCAGGCGCCATTCGCAAAGACGAGTGGTCACAGTGGGGAATCCGCTCATCCAAGGACTTCTTACTTGGCCTAGGTAGCGGGTACCTGGCCGACAATATTGGGTTCAATGGCTTTTTCAGGCAGCGTACACCAATCTATCGGACTGTGTCGTACCAGACCCCGAGTGTGGCCACACAGCTTGGCGAATCGCGGAAACCCGTGCCGGAATGGCGACCGATCGAGGCCTGGGGACAAAGGGCTGAAGCAGAAGTTGGCGGACCCGCGTTTGGCATAGAGCCTGGCCGGAGGCACACCGTTGGAGAAAGCCCAGCCTTCACGCGAGCCATAGCCAGGGGCTTGGTGTCTCCCAGCAAACTCAGGACATCCTACCACCGGCCCCCTCTACGTCGCGTCTACTGCTCCAAATGCAACGAATATCCGGAGGGATTCCGTGGGGAGCATGAGTTGAGGAGGCATACGGATGCAAAGCACGCTGCCTTGTCAAGAGATGGGTATGCACTGAGCCACAAAGCCATAGTCCAAGCTCTCCTCAGCCTGTCATACCGCTTGCTAAATGTAAAGCTTGTGTCACGCAAAAACGGTATGGTGCATACTACAATGCCGCCGCCCACTTACGACGGGCACATTTCAATCCACACCGGGGCGGCAAGGCGAGCGGAGACTGGCCTCCCATGACAATATTGAAGGACTGGATGCGGGAAGTACGGCAGTCCATCGATGTGAGCAACGAAAACGACAGCGACAGTGGGGACGAAGAGAGTGATGCTAGGATGGTTGAAGAGTTCGCACTTCCAAGGCAGCCTTCGTACCTAGAAGCGCCGCGGCTTGCCCCTCCCTCCGCCCCCTCAGGGGCCTCTGCTCGCGCCATCAATAGCTCCTTCGCTCGACAGTGCGATGCACAGCAGTAGCCCCATAGCGCCCAAGATCGAGGACAACAGGAACAAGTGTCCTCATCCGGACTGTGGTCGAGTATTCAAAGATCTTGCGGCACACATGTTGACTCACCAGGAGGAGCGGCCGGAAAAGTGCCCCATTGAAACGTGCGAGTACCATATCAAGGGGTTCGCCAGGAAGTACGACAAGAACCGGCATGCCCTAACCCATTATAAGGGAACCATGGTATGTCCTTTCTGCCCAGGCCCGGGAACGGCGTACGAGAAGGCCTTCAACAGGGCGGATGTCTTCAAACGCCATCTCACTGCCGTCCACAATGTCGAACAGACCCCGCCCAATAGCCGCAAGATGATCATCACGGGCAATAGCTCTCGGGGTGGCGGAGACGCCAAGTGCTCGATCTGCCAGACGCGCTTCGCGACGGCGCAGGAGTTCTACGAGCATCTCGACGACTGTGTCCTAAATGTCATTGTGCCCACCACGCCCAACCCGCCCCACAAGGAGAGTGGTGGTGGTGGTGGTGGTTTGACGCCCGGCAAGACGGAGGAGAAGACGATCCGTGTCGCTACTACTGAGGACTCGGACGAGCGGAGCCGGCATGAGGATGACGACAAAGCCAGTCCCGCCGCGGATCATACGGAGCAGAGGGGAGCAACCGCGACAGCCAGCAGCGCTGGGGGAGATAAAATGGACGTTGATTCTGACGGGGAGAAGTAGTAATGAAATCGAGACGAGCAGTCATTTGATGATGCGACGAAGCAAACAGCGAGGGAAGGGCCCCGTCCAGATTAGGAACGGACGAAGAAAACGGTGAAAGAGAGAGAGGAGGACGACGACCGAAGAAACGACTGGATATGATCATCTACCATCATGATTATATAAACGACCACCTACCCACACACACACATTATCTTACTACTTTGAACGACAGACTTCCTTCTGCCACCACACACACTTTTTTAGCCCGTGTATTTAGATACCACTTATAGTCATTTATTATAACGTCATACAACTTACGTTGCGCGGTTGTACCACCAGGCTTTGAGGCCAATTTCAAGCACGGCTTGCTTATACAATGTAACCATCCAAAGACCGCGTGTTGGCTTGCTGTCAGTCGTGGCAACATGCTATACCACTGAATACTCCCCTTTAAACAGCTCATCCTTCAGGCAATACACACCACACCACCTTTGCACGAGGAAACATAAGATGGCCAAATGTAAGTGAAAGGAACTGATACTGCTTCATTACACAGTCATATCAATCTGGACGCTAGACCGCAAACAATTGCGCAAAACAAACTGCCTACTTCTTTGTGACGCAACGCTACTCTTCTATAACACAATGTAGCGCAACAACCGTCTCTACTCGATCATGTCGATGTCATCCAGAGCCGGTGCCTCGTTGGCAGGTGCAATATCAGCCGGGGCGCTCGTGGCGTGCTCGCCAGGGCCGAAGTAGTCGGCCATCTCGGCGTCCAACTCCTCGGCCGTCTTCTTAGGCCGGCCTTGGCGACCTTTGCGCTCACCACCATCGCGGTCTTCCTTCTCTCGGGTTTCGCGTCGCGCACCAGGTCGTCTTCCCCTGTCGCCACCACCACGACCATCTCCTCCGCGTCGGTTACGGCGCATGGGGCTTCGCGATCGGCCGCCGGATCGTCCACCGGGCACATAGCGGTCGACATCGCGATCCCTGTTCGAGTAGCGATTGGGCGACAATGAGCGAGAACGTCCGCCAGGAGCCGTTATTCTGTCGGCCAAAGACCGGCCGGGCATGTAGGCCGAGTCGAAAGGGTTGCGCCTAGGTGCCGAGGGCATGATGGACAGACGAATGGGCTGGCCTGTTGAGTAGGGGTTGTTAGCTTCCCAAGTCTGATCTGAACCCGGGTTCATGTCTGCCTACCCTTTGCGTTGGCGCCATCGAATTCGCGAATAGCCTCCCTCGCGTCATCGCTGCGATTGTACGTCACGTACGCGGTTCCCTCCGAGCGTCCGGCACGGTCGTAAAGGAGCTCGACTTTCGTAACATCTCCGATCTTGCCAAAAAGACCCTGGAAAACCAAAAGTGTTAGTCAGGGGTCTAGCCTGGTAGGAAAAGTCCCCTCCTCGCAGCTTACCTCGAGATCTTCTTGGGTCAATTCGTAGTGCAAGTTGTCGACCTTGACCTTGGTGCCGCGCGCATCACTGATGAGATCGGCGGTGGATTAGCAAGCGCATGGCTTAAAGAAGTGACAGGCTAACGAATGGAGACGAACGATGATGAAGGTCCAGGAGATCGGTTGCGAGAGCCGCGAGGTCGTCCACCGTAGGCTGTCCGAGATATATAAGTCAGCCATGGGTTGTTGGTATTGTCGGGCGACACCAGAAGCGTGTAGATTACGTACAGCCGGCGTCCTCGAACTTATCGTGGACCCATTCCCTAAGGCGGACCATGCAGAGTGTCAGTTTTCTCGATTCGTTTTATTGCCTGGCAGGCTTGAAGTTTGGGCGGAAGGGTTTTCATCTTACGAATCCATCTGGCGCGAATCGTCTCTAGTTGACTGTCTCGCAGAACGAGAGCGCTGGTTAGCCGGGCATTCAATATTATGTATCTCTGTCTTTCCGTCGTCGTCCACGTCTCCTTCCATCGCAGAGTCGGCAGCATTTCCGAGCATGTATTGACATCGTGTAGCCAGCCGCGTTTCGCAGGGTATGTATGCATATCTTGTTCTTGTTCGAGCTGAAAGCTTGCTGTTCCGACGGAGCGAATGGAGACTGGGGTGATTTTGTTTTCGAGGGATGATTCAAACGGGGAGGAGAGATAGGAGTTTAATCCACCTATAGAGCAGAAGAACAATGTCGGTTAGCCTCCAGTGGTTGGTTCCTTGCCTTGCGGTGCATTGCATGAACTCGCAGTGGGTGAGTGCATGAAACGGGATGTAATTTGCCTTTCTTACGCCATCGCGAGGGTACGAGTCTCGCTCGCGTAGGCGACCGTTGTCTCTGTCTCTGTCTCTGCCTCCGCCATTGCCGCCGCGGCGAGGTCGCGGGCCTCGCTTCTTGTGCTGTCGGGAGAAAGGGTTTGAAGTTAGCTTGGAGCTTCTCGGCTGTTGCTCTTGATGGCATGACACAACACAGCACAACGCGGTCGTGATCGTGATCGAGCCTTCAGAAATCAAGGGACAGAGGGGAATGGACCAACCTGAGAGTCAGCAACGATTTCGTCGAGACTGCGATCCATTATTTCTGCTTCGTCTTCTTCGTCGTTCGTGTGAATGTTCTTAAGAATGGTGGTTTGGAGTTAGAAGTCGGATGGAAGAAAGCTCAAGGAGCATGGACAAACACCTACTTAGTCAGGCACTGGGCAAAGTAAGCTTGCTGGAGGTTGCATTGCATGCACTACAAGTATGTACAAGTAGGTACGAACCTACAGCTACGGCCAATTAATTGGGTTTCTATGGGCCTCAAGCAAGTGGGGCAGCTTCTGCTGAACACGCGCTGAAGCTGGGCTTGCCGGGCCTGCTAAGCCTACTGTTTCAGTGCTTGGTTTTTTAGTCCTACACATAGCCTAGCTAGCGGTGATCCATCCCAATGATATGTAGGTACATAGTTTACAGCATACGAAACACATTTAATACATCACACACATACGTTAATAGCTTAATCATCCAGGCGATCCGGGGGAGTCCAGTCCCACGAGACAGCGCTATAAGGCGCGTCGATCTTGGTACTCCAGGGGTGCTGAGGAAAGGGGCTCTTCAGGTAGAGCCCAGTGCTCGACGCAGCACCGAAGTGTCCGGGCACCACGTCGACCTCGGTCTCAGTCGTCTTTCCCATCTTCGCAACGGCGCCCCCCTCGATGCCCTGCTGCAGCAGCTCCTCGTCCTTGGGGGCCACGGCCAGCGTCAGCCGCGAGCCCACCAGGCCGCTGCTTGGGTCGACCACGGAAGACGGAGCACCGCGCTCGGGCTCGACGCAGAACATGATGTACGACCCGGGCGACACGATGCCCTCCGAGGAGGAGGACTGGTCCGCCGAGTTGCGCTCCTCGAACGCCTTGATGAACACGTCGATGTCGTCCTGCTCCGGCGCTGCGTACGTCGTCTCCGGGTCCAGCGACAGGAGGCCTTGCTTGGCGCCCCAGCCACCACCGCCGCTCACTGTCCATTCAGAAGCCTGATTAGTTCAAACAAACAATCCATCATCATCAAGCACTATATAGAGCATTGCAGCAAGCAGCACATGAAAATATGAGAACTTACAGATCTTATGCATCCGGCAGTCACATATCAACAGCGCTTCGTAATCGTCGCGTGCGTCGATGTCAGTTGCCACTCCTCCGCGTGCGGAGTGTCCTGGTAGGTTGTGAAAACGGCGTCATAACGCATTTTCTCGATGGTCCACGCCGGCATGACCCACGCCCACACCCCGATGGGCGAAGGCGCCTGCCCCGTGCCGCCCGCCCGAGCCGCCCTCTTCTCGAAGAGCCGGGGGATCAGCGTCTCGAGCTCCTTGGACGCGGGCGTGACGACGCCGTCGATCTCGACCTGGCGGACAATGTTGCCTAGGCCCGCCACAATCTTCCTCGGCGGCGCGAGGGGCATCAGGGGATGCGGACCGGCAGTCCTTGCAGTCCCCGCACGCAAGCGACCTCCTGGTGTGACTTCTCCTCCAACCGCCTCAGCTCCATCGGCTGGCCTGCGGCGGCGGAACTCGCCGACCAACGGCTGGCGAACAACGTAGAGCGGCGGCCATTCTGGAAGAGGGTGTTTGCCAAAGGAAGCGTGACTGTTTCTTGACCATAGATGGGATCAATTTCATGCGCACTCAATTGAACCGAAGAAGCCCTTTCTGGCTCTCCTTTCCCCGCAATCTTGCCCTGCTCCCATAATGAAGGTAAGAGTGACGTAGTGCCTCCGTAGATAATCGACAGGCCCTGGCGAGGTTTGCTGTGTAGGCGATACGGATCAGCGACGCCATCTATCACGCCGAACAGCACATCCATGTGGGATGCATCCGCTGCCGAAGTGTCTGACATGTCTCCTTGTCGCCGCCCTTGGTGGAGAGTGGCTAGCAACTGGGACATGAACCCCTGATCCTCCGACCAGGACGCAAATTCTGGCGACGCCAGGATCACGGCGGTGCTCGGTGACATTCGGTCATCATCTTGAGCAATCTCATTTGACACGCTCTTAGCATGGCCCGGGCGCTTCAATTGGCGCTGGAGAGAATCGAGTACAGCCCCCTGCTTTGGTGTGAGCTTCGCTATCAACTGCTAGGTGTGGTAGTAGAGTGTTGCACTTACCTTGGACGGCCTGCCTGTGACGGTGACACTCAGCTGATGAAATGTTCGCCGGGCATGATGAATGACAGGTCTCCGAAGGCACCTAGTTTGCAGACCGGCGAGGCTCCGCACCAAAGACGCCCTCATATCAATGGTGGGAGAGGTTGTTGTGGTTTTGGTATGGCAAGGTAGGCGTCTGTCCGTTTACATGGATGGATGACATGGTTGAGTTTGGAGCCTCAGCCACGGTAGAGCTTATTAGAGATGTGGCTGAATTTGACTTTCCCGAATGAACGGAACCCCCCTCTTACCCCTGCTCCCTGACGGAATAATCTGGTTTCAAAGTCGAGCATGGGAAGCACATCATCCGAGGTGAAGATTTAAGTTTTTTTCCTCTCAAGAAGCTATTGCCTGACGTTGTGCTAATATACGGTAATACTGGTTATTTACTAGGCGGACAAGATGGTAAAAAATAACCTTCAGGTCCTACAAGACGGAATATATCTGACGCCACTATTTTACACCCCACAAAGGAACCCCTTCACCCCTTTTTCTCTCCATCTTCGCCCGGCGCGCGCGCTCTCTCTCTCTTTTGACCCTCTCGTCTCTCTATTTCTGTACTGTACAAGCGTATGCGTATGTTTAAAACGAACGTGTAGACTATATATACGATACCCACCCCATCATGTCGTTAGGTTCGTAATGCGATAAGGAGTGTGCTCCGACAACTTGCTAGGTAGACAATGTCCTCTTCAGTATTGCCGGTAGGGGGCGTAGCCATTGCTGCTATACCCCGCATTTCCCCCGTAGCCGCCCATGTTGGGTAGGGTCGGCTCACGGCCCATGGGGGCGGCGCCGCCAATCAGGCGCTCCTGGTCGCCGTTTATGGGGGTGATGGGCGTTAGAGGGCGAGAAGATGCGTTGAAACCGGCCGCATTGCCGTACGGGTTGGCTGGCTCAACCCCAAGGTAGCGATCGGGGGAGGCGTTGCGAGCAAGTGGCTGCTTCAGCTCCTGGACATTGTCCGACACGGAAAACGTCGTGCTGCCGTGCGATTGCTTGCGGTCCAAGAGCAGCGAGTTGCGGGCGTCGAGGGGAGTGAGCGCATCCGTTTCGCGTTGCATTTTCTCTGTAAAGGGTTTTAGTCAGTAAATTCGTGCGACAACTTGCCCGCAGAAGGGCTGTATAATGAGGACTTACGTCTTCTTTCTGCGCTTGCGGTGGGGGTTCTCCTTGCAACAGGCAACAATGGCATTCCAGGCGATGAGGATTGCGAGTATACCGGTAAGAGCCGATTGGAGAGCAATGAGCACGACACCCGTAACGGTCTGGGTGGTCTGTTTAATGCCAAACTCCTCGACAAATACCAGTATACAAACGACAGAGAGGACTCGAGTAGTCTGGATGCCGATGTTGACCCAGTTGCTCGACTTGCGCTCGTACGGCCGGCTCCAGAGCAGCATGATAAACATACAGCCTTCAATGATGAGCTGCACAATGGTCTGGACCATGCCGTGTCCGTCGGTAGCGGCAAGACAACAACCCTTGGCGAACATGTAAACGATCGTCGGGACGAAAATCCACCAGTAATCCTTCCTGTAGGATTCGTAGAACAAACTGTACTTGACCCATATATCCTTGTCGTCGTAAAGTCCCGTGTAGTCGCCCTCCGTGTCTCGAAGTTGCCTGGCCGTACTCCAGATCTTGTAGGAGAAGAATGCCAAAATAGCCGTGAAGAGAAACAACGTCACACCTGCCAGAACCTTGGCAGCCCAGGAATCGCCATGCGTAAACTGGAAGATGCAGTACAAAACCCAGATGCCGTAGAGCAGCATGATCAACGAGGTCACAGCTCGGGCAATAGAGCCCCAGTAATGCTTGCGGAATCCTTTCAGAGACTCGGGAAAACTACCAAACAGGGCCCAGAACTCCAAGATCACCTTGACCAACAGAATGCCGACCACGATAACCCCAATAACAATGGCCACAATAAGGAGCACCGTCATGAATGTGTTCGATTTTGGTACACTGAGCATCTGGACAAAGCCTGAGATGCCAGATACAGCAGATCGGATGCTCGACTCCGTCGTGGAAGCGACGGTTTCGTTTCGAGGTCTGAGCAGGGTTTGCGATAGTCTCGATGTCTCGAATGGCCAGCGCAAACTCTTGCATGCTACGCTTGATGAGGGAACCGTTTGCGCTGTTCGTCGATCCGTCGGGGAACACGAGTGTTGCATTCTTCAAGAACTGAACGCCGTCCTCCGTCAGGTTACCGCCCGTCGAGTTCCGGAAGTCGTCGATCGACATCTGCAGCTGGGTCCATGGGATGAGACCCGTCGAGAAGGCGAAGTTCTTGGAGAAACTGCGGTAGACCTGCGGCATGTTGACCGACATCATGCCGTTCATGGCGAAACCCTGGAAGACACCGAAAACTTCAGTGAAGCTGGGGCTTATCGTTCCCGCTCCGCCAGCGCCCGAACTCGCCGCTCCGGCACCCGAGAAAGCGGCACCGGCTGCAGATACTCCAGATAGTACCAAGCAGCGCCAGCAACACCAGCTGCGATTAATGAGACGGCTGGGTGGCTGGCTGTCTTGCCGTTAGTCACTTGCGATTGGATGCAGCCAACATCCTGTCCACCGTCCAAAGCTTTCAGCTGCAGTGTTGCCATGGCGGCAATATCGGGAATCTGGAAGGCGATGCTGGGAATCATATCGGTGTATGAGGGGGGTATATCCTGGCTGCCCTTGGCACCGAATGTGCCCGACGGGACGGGGCATAGCTGTTCCACGTACGTCTTCTCCTCGCACGGGTTGAAGCTGTTCGCGTACACTTCCTGGCCATATGCCGTCACTTTCAAGGTAGCCGTAACATTTTGGCGCTTGTTGCTCATCCCTAGCACATCGAAAGTGACCTTCTTGGCGTCGTTGTTGTACTGGAAGTTTGATTTGGTGATGGTGATGTCGCTGGTCGTTTTGCAGTTGGCGAAGTTGTCCGCCGTCAAAATCTGGTCTCCCACCACGCCCAACGCTAAAGTCGTCGCCCATATCGCCGCCACCCGCCTAATATTCCACCCTAAGCCTGACCGGGCCATGGTGAATTCTTCCTCTCGTTTTTACTCTTTTTTTAGGCTCAATACGCCGCTAACGGACCAAGGAAATTCGATATATGCGATGTGAGTGATGACCGTGTAGTGAGTGTGGTGAAAAGGCCGACAGCTGTGCTCTACAAAGATGTCGTAACGATTCAGAAGTAAATAACCCAAATAACCCAATTCGTAGTCGACAGTTTCGTATAATCCTAGACAAGAGGCCTCGGTTTTGTTTCGTTGGGTTCAAAGCGAAGTGAAAAGAATAGAGACTCGCAGAGTACACACAAAGAACACACAAACTACAACGGGAGCAACAAAGATAGTAGAAAAAGAACAGTGTGCTAGGTCCAGAGAAAGAAAGGGCGAAAAAGGCCGAGGATCAACCTGGAACGAAGGGGAGGCAATAAAATGCCTTTGAGAAAAGGGAGCGGCGCCTGTAGTTGTCTACAATGATGGCGATGGTCGTCGAGTCGATACCGGTAGCTGAAGAGGTGGTCGAAGATGTTTGGAAGAAGGACGGGACAACACACGGCGCATAGGTGAAACGAGGAGTCTGTACTATTGGGTCAAAGTCGGTCTCGGTCCATCGAACGAGAGGGATATAATGAGTGTGTGGTGTGGAGAGGGAACCTGACTTTTTTTGGAGTGGAAAAGAGAGAAAACGGTGTGTAAGTTGTGGGATAGCAGCCAAGTGGCCAAGCGAAAGGGTTCATCGAACGGGAGGGAAAATGGTTGGTGAAGAGTCGAAAGCAAGATACGGAGAGACACACCACCCCATGGACCAGCAAGTGGTCCCAGATGCTGGAGATCCACGACCAGCCAGCCAGCGGTTGCAGCAAATCCCCCCTGACACTATCAATTCGAATGCGCATCCTGTCTGCTCCCTATTCACGACTGACTAAACGGGGACGGCGTTGTTCGCTCGTTCGACCCCGTCCTGGCCCCGGCTCGGAGGCGGCCAGCCCTTGTCAGATAACTGTTTGGGACAGAAGCCAAGTTGGGCCCACGAAACCCCAGCGGGCAGGGGGCCCGCTACCAGAACTAGGCCAGCCAGCGCTCTGGTTGGCTGCAAGGGGCGGCTTAGGGGACCCGTCTCAGGCTTTAGGCCCCGTCCCAAGCCTACTAGTCCGGCTCTTGATGAAACGACCACAGTCGAGTGAAAAGGCAGATCAGAAGGCAGATGAGCAGAGCCCCCCTGCAGCATCCAAATTCCCAATGAATGATTTGGCGGCCCAATATTTACCAAAAAGGTTATGCGACTGGTCGATCGATCTCGCTGGAGATAATGATATGTGGCAAGGTAGCAACGGATCGACAGCGACAACATTAGTCCGTTCATAAGCCTCACACAAGCCTCCCAAATGAGCCAAATCTAATTGCAGCCATCCGGTTTTTGGCCAACTTGGCTCAGGCACTGCGACGTTTGATGACAAGTGGGCGGGCCTACGCACCGCGAGCAGCCGCACTCTCTGGGCGACAGGCATTCGGGGGTGGACAGCCACCCCACTAATCTTGCGCGTCAAAACAAAAGGGCACGAGGGTTGATGGAGGAGAGGGGGGCTGAGCATGACCCGAGTCAATGCAAATACCGTCGTCGGAAATGGCAGACAGCCACCCAAAAACTTGTTTGCCAGGCAGCCAGGCAGCCAGGCCCTCCCTACGTGTCAAACGACTCGGCCGACATTCGAGAAGGTTTCCATGTCTAATATTGGATAATGCGCGGCTCCTGGGAATGGGATGATGGCATCCGCAGAGGCCTACCCGCCTTGGCCCCATAAACCCATAAAACCAGAGATGACAAGAGACGAGATGATAGATCGGATCTTTCTTGAGGTTACAGATTGTCTCGTCTCTAATCAAAGCACCCAGGGCTTACGACTAGCAAAGGCTATCATTACCTCATTAAAGTAAATACGTAAGCTTCTCCCGCTCGCTCAGACTTACAGCCAACTATGTGTCTGCGAGGCATCATATTTTTAGCACTTCGCTTCAGCGGCATCTCAAGAATCAAGGTTTGGTGCCCGAGAAAGATCTGACATTGGTACGGGGTATGGCTGTTATGTACTCACACAGATAACGCTGCCGGTTGGTACGACCCGCCATTCCGACATGACATCGGATACGATGTATCGCGATGAGACGGCACGTGGTCTTTGCTGCAAGAAGAACGGTTCGTTGCATGAGACTTCCGCGGTGCGAATGATTTATGTATTGCTGACTCGAGCCCCATCTGCCAAGGCCAAATTAAGTAAGTAGGTGTATATATGAGCCTTTGTCATTCATTGCCTAGGGGGACGGCGAGAAAGCGTGTTCCAAGTATCGGCCTATTTAGTGCCACAAACCAGCAAGCCGAGGCCTGGGTTATCATCACTGTTTAATTGCCTTGGTCTCCTATTCAATATGAACGAGCCGTGATATGCGGTGGCTTAATGGCTTGTGCCAAGACCGGGGCCAGGTCTATGCGTGCTGTCGAGCCGAGAAAACATCCAGAAACTCATGTCGAATAGCGTGAAGTCTATTGGAAAATGAAACAAATCGAAAATATAATACTATCCGCCGCCTGCTGTTCAAAATTCGTCCCGGCTGTAATAAATGTGGTATGGAAATCAAGATATATCCATTCCCTTCATATTCTTCATTGTAACCCGAGGTAGACATAGGAAATCCCTGGACTCGAGTGCCTATCAACCCAAGTTTCCAAGACCAGACACCAAAATAGTGAATGCACCTCCCGCAAAGTCCCCTGTCGTGTTCAAAAGGCCTGGTGTAAATCACAGATAAACTTCACTGGAATAACGCCGCTTCGATCCATAACACCAAACCCCATTAACAGTGGCGGATCCCGATGAATCCGCACCGTGCGAACCCCTTTTCCACCTAGCGCCAATTATAGGGTATATATCGCAACGAAAACAAGATGAACATGCAAGTCGAGCACCGGTTCAAGAGCTATAGAAAGAGCTGTGACCCTGGTGCGGTGAATGTGTATACGGCGACACCGATCCGGGGTTGCTATAATGGTCCTGCATCGTAGGATCGGTTGAGGTGTCGTACGGTACTTGGTTTCCCATTGGATCTTGCATTCCTAAGGGATTGAAAGCTGGAAAAGCCTCCAGCCGATTCTGGCCGCCCATGAAAGCGGTCACTGGCTGATCGTAAGGGGTCCGGTTGATACAGACATTGAGGGGTACTGCTCTTGTTGGATGAACCCACCAGTATTCTGCGGCATGACGAGACCGTGACTGTGTGTTATCGGCGCGCTATACTGCACGGGGGCAGTCGGCTGGTTATAATAAGACGTGTCCAGCGTTGCGCGGCCCATGTTCGGGTACGTATACATATTATTATTCATTTGCTGATACTCGACAGGGGAGGGGTTAGAAATAGCATGAGGACGCGCAGGACTGAATTGCCGAGGGCCCTGCTTGGACACCGGAAGTAGATTAAAATTCCGAGGTGGGAGGTCTTGGACTGGGCTGATGATGGTGTCCTCCTTTAGATCTCCATTCTCGACGAGTCTGAGAACAGGCAAGCTGATATACTCCATGTGTTTGGCAAGGTGGACTGTGAGCTTCTTCCAAGTTGGAAAGGTCTTGCCGCAGAATCGGCATGGCTCATCCTGAGGTCGACTTCGAGTCTCCTGATGACATCTTTCCACCTTTTGCCAGGTTGGGTCACTGCCGCCAGACCTTTTAATTGCAGCTTTCGTCTTCACTCTTGGCTCAGGTGAATTTGTGCTCACGCACAAGATGCTGTAAGAAATTGTCCCTTCGGTAGCAGATATGTTGACAATCTTCAACATCGCAAGTCCACCATTCCAGGTGGCGGTGTCCCTCGTTCTCATGGCGAACCCAGTCGGCCTTCCTCTTGAACATCTTAGGATCACGGCAAGGGGCCCAAGTGCAGGTGAAAGGCTGGACATCCTCGTGGACATGCTTGGTCCAGTCTGATGGCTTTTGGAACTTTCTGTGTGTATAGCAAAGCTGACATTCTAACTCTGCCGGGAGGGAGGACGTCGGTGGTATTGGTATGCCAGAAGGAAAGCTTTCGGCATTTATACCGTTCTCCAGCGGAGTCCCTTCACCGTCGGGAGAGTCTGAGCGAGCTGAAAGAGGATCGATCCCCCGAGCATCACCTCTGCCGTCAAGCGGGGCCGCAGAACCACCCTGGGCCAGGCACAGACTGCCACACATGCATGACCCTGTATTTGCCGCCTTGAGATGCTTGATTTTAAGGTTCTGCAAGTTCTTGTAGCGAACAATCATCTGGTGCGCAATTCGCTCCACCAGGTAGTCGTTTGTCTTGTCTAGGCCGGGGTTGAGGCGAAGAATGTGTTGCTGGAATCCGTCGAAGGTAGGTACAATGTCCTTCACCTCGCCTGGCTCAACTTTGATGTCCAAATCGTCTAAAGCATCGTCCTCATCCTCGTCGTCATCATCAACATCTAAAGCTGCTTGTGATCCAGCCAGACGAGCCACAGGCGGGCCACCTTGCTTCTTCAGTAAGCCTACAATGTTCGGCGTCGAGTCAAGGTTCCCACGTTGAGGTAGCTCTGTTTTGCTCCGCGGCCTTCGGAGCGTATTTCGAACGGTGGCTGGGAACCCAAATGGGCTCTCGGGGGAAGTAACAGGAGTTGCTGCGTTAATTGAACCGCTTCTGGCATGAGCAGTGCCAATAGATGCAGCACCTTGGGCCATTCCCACTAAAGTAGTATTTATGCTTGGGATTGCTCTTTGCTTGTTCCAGCCGGTCGTGCTTGAGGGGGGCGCTAGACTATCCTTCGACTCTCGCCTCTCGCCCTGGTTGGCTTCGTCCGACGTTGCATCATCTGTGTTGCCACTGTTCCTGCGTTTGAGAAGGTTACTCGCACTAGACTTGCTGACGATTCTGCTCAGAATACTTGGCCGACGAGAAGTCGAATCGCCTCTACTGATTGAAAGTTTCTTCAAGAAATTGCCGCTCACGACGCCCTCGACATCTACAACACTTGGTAGACTTCTTCTTCTCGTCCCCCAAGTGGCCGCCCGAGACACAACCGAGCCATTGTCATGACACATCTCCTCGAATCGTTGGATAGCGGCTTGCGAGCTTACGGGCTGCATCCCAGCAGAACCGTTATATGATATGGGATGCATCATTGGTGCGTCAGACCAATTACGGCCTTGCCGCATGATGTCGAGGTCAGCCTGAGTGATCTGGCCACCCGGGCCGTCAGTCTGGTAATATGTCCGGCCGGGCTGGTGCCTATTTTCGGTGGCGTCCCCTAGAGGAACCTCCGTAGATGGGATATTGTCATCCACCTCGTTGCTGTGAGCAGACATTGGCAAGGTCTCTGGGTCACCAGTCGGGAAACCAGTCGTCTTCTCAGTGGCATCAGATACCCAAGCGGCGACTTCCGAGTTGCGCTCTTCGATATTACGGGTTGCGGCAAGTTGGTTGACACTTGTCGTTCTATCTTGAGAACGAAATTCAGGGGCGAGCCCACGCCGCCTCGTTGAAGAGTCCGGTACCCAGCCTCCTTGTGCTTCATGGGACACATTAGACGATGATCCGTGAACCGTAATATTGGACAAATCGTCATCCAGACTCGCAAGTTGATGCGCTGAGTCAGAGACAGGGGTCTCATGTCCAAATGTGCGCTCGACAGCGTGCACAGGCAGTTGGCCATCCTTGCCCCATAGTGATACGGTGACTCGGGGACTGTGCCCAGCCATATTGGCGTGTCGTGGCGCGCGGCTATCGTCACTGCTGGACCAACGTCCGCTGTTAGTGTCCGGTGTGAGCTGGGGGGCCGAAGAGCTGTGGTCAAATGAGGTGGAGTCTCGTGGTGGGGGTTCCTCCGAATTAAATTGGCCGAATGTCGCTTGGCTGTATTGGTCTTCGGCCCAGCTTGAAGATATATTTGGTTGGCTTTGGTATTCAGCAGGCTTCGCACCGAGGTCTGCAACCTGGGTTGCGAAAGGCAGGGAAGAGTTATAGCTCGCAAGTCCTGGGATCCCAGTACTGTTGAGATGAACTAGTTGGTCGTCAAGGAAAGCAGGTGCTGACCCTTCCGTGTCGTTGAAGTTAGGCCCCCAGAATGGGTCACCGGGCTCACTAAAGTCGCTTGGTTGGTAGGTCGTTGAGGTCGAGACAGACTCGGCCGGCGTGTTGGAGGCCCCGGTGGGAGAAGCCGAGTTGCTGTGTAAGTGAGATGAGTGCGGCGACAAGAGCTGCTGTGAATCTACAGGGTTGAGGGATTGGTGATAGACGGTGTTCTGGGGTGGGCTATGGTGGGGCACATTCATCCGGTCCTGGGGCTGCCGCGATGGTCGTGTAATGAGGCCGGCGAAACGGTATATATTGAAGACATGGTGGAGGAAGTGAAAGGGGGGTGAGCCGAGGTTTGTATATATGTCGAGTCGCAAAGTCTAGGTATAGGGTAGGACTTCAGCTCCCAGTGTTGGAATGCAAGAGAAAGCTCATGTCCCGGCGCAAAATCCAGCGGCGATCAGTGGAGGAGCCCGCGCGGAGCTGGATGAAGCCCTCTGCGGTTGGTGAGACTGGAGCGCGAGTCAAAGAAAAGTAAAGTATATTCAGAGACGGGTCGTGTATAATAATAACACCCCGGTCGCTAGTATTGCAAGCACGAACTCAATTGATCCCTCTGGATGACATGGATTGAGAGATTGAGAAGGTGGAAATCTTTGTTCGCTCGGGATCGAAAAAAGGGAAGGGCAGAGAGCCCGAGTATTGTGTGCTTCCCGTCCTGGACAGCAGAGAGCGAGTTGGGGGCTGCGCTTCCTGCCGGCGCTTAATACAACGATGGTGGAGCCGCAATTCGGGATGGGATCGAGTATCGACGGACCAGGGTAGGCCACAAGGTGGAAATACTGCCTAACGCACGATGCGCGAATCAGATGTGCACGAAGGCTGCGGCGGGAACTATGACGGAGGCCGAATTTCTGTAATGATCTTGGAAAGTAGTTGTTTCTGGCAATGTGCAGATGGAAGAAACGAAACACAGAAGACGAGAGAGGGTGGCAGAGTGAGCCAGGCTGGACCAGGTGACCCTGTAGGCTGGGCAGACTAGACTCAGTAGAGTAGGCAGATCGGTAGGCCAACCACGTCCAAAAGTACCATTTTCGGCTTCGCTGCTGCAGCTCAAGAGTCCCCAACCAAGTTAAGACACGGTGGTTTTACTTGTCCCAAGGCAGTTTTCTGGACGGGAAAAACGGGGGTCATCTAGGTACAGGTAGGCGTTCTACTCAGCCGGACGGACACCAACACACCACACATCTCACCAGGAACCGCACCTGCTTTTGCAGCTAGGCGTTTCCCGATGTGTTTTGCATATATGTTGCGATATGAATATCATCCTGACTACGACTGTGGCAGTACACTCTGTACGCTCTTTGCACACCGAAGATAGGTCGCTGCACCTATTAAGAAGTTGACATCACTTTCCCCTTCCCCCTCCCACTGGCTCGTTTAAGAGGATGTACATACTGTACTTACGTCTTATTTGAAGGGTGGGGAAAATAAGTAGGCAACGGTAAGGCTCCCGTTTTCCCCGCAATTGTCAATTGTTATCTCATCGCATCGCGGCGCAAAGCATCGCAACTCAAGGCAGGACCGTCTGCCCTCTATCTCTACTTCTTCATAATAGAGGAGATGCGCGAGCTATTCTCGGATGGGCTTCTGGTTTGACGACATACCTGTAGGTAACGGCAATCATCGAAATTTGCAGTCCTGTGCAGAAATAGTCTTGATTGTAGAACAAGAAAGGTACCAAAGTAGCAAGCTGACATCACTACCAGCTGGAGCTATGCACCTCGATTGTCCTTGGGGGTGGTATGTCGCGACACAGCCACAACTGCTGCGGACCGGACACATCGTATCCTTGGAATGACAGGTGCGACCAAGGGCGGGCGCACTAGCCGCAACTAATGTGATGTGCAGTAAAACGGCATCTCTCCCGTCGGCTTCAGTCAGATAGCTCGAATGAAAGGAACGGCAAGGATAGGGGCATCGAACCATCACATTGTGATTCTGCTTCCTCGGGTCGGGTATAGCGGGTCATGCAGTTGGCTCTGACTCCATTGTGCTTCCCAACTTGGACACAATGTAAGCATGAGCTAGTATAGGATTTGTAACCTTGCATAGTCTCTCTAATTAGGCAAGGGAGAAGAAGCCTCACCATGTCTTCTGCCCATTGGCTATCTTTTTGAGTATAGTAGAACACTTATTAGGTACTCAATCCCGTTCGTTCTATGTTAACCTTGGAGGGACGTCCGAATCACTGGAGAACAACGGCCGAAGCTTAGTAAGGTGGAATCTACCTAACCCAACCTAGGACAAATGGGGCTGACGGTTAATCCATCTTTCCCACTTCGTCGTCCAAGACAGAAGCAAGCAATCCAATCGATGATCGACTTCCACCAACCACTTGCTGATTATGTAACATAAGCTTCTCACCTTCAGCCCATCAGCAAACTGTTTATAGAAATCTCATGTGCTACTACTACTGACTACCCCTGACGACAAGTGGTCGGAGAGAATATGTTTCAGGTCAGTCGTCAATCCGACTTCTTTTCAACCCCCAACACCAGGAAACAACCCCCAAAAAGACTGGCTGTGTGGCCATTTTTAGTTCCAGTAGAAGACAGCTCGCTAATATGATGATTTTCGAGACCTCTAGCCGCACCCAGAAGAGTGAGTATTCCGCCACAATGCCACCGCCGCTTGGTAGTGTGGTGTGACATAAAAGAGGTATCTAATGTAATACCGCCAGCCACTTGCACCTTCGGATGCACCGTGCCCGCTCGGTCATCCTCACCAATGACGAGTAAGTATCAAATGATTGTCGTCTTTCTCTCCAGGCCCTATCACGCCTTGGCTTCTTGCCTTGAAGCCTTAACCTGAATTGCCCCTTCCTCCCTTCCCTTTTTGCTTTGCTCACGGACTGCCCCCAGGCTAGTCGAGATCCGCGCCGCCCAGCGCACCTTCGAGGGCGCCTACATGCGCACGGCGCTGTCGCAGTTCAGCTTCGCCCTCATCATCCTCAAGATCTTCACCTCGGAGTTCTACGCCATCGGCGCCCTGTTCTCGTGCTACGGCGCCGCCGTGCTGCTCGTCGCCATTTACCGCCGCCACCAGGGCAACCGCCAGTTCTTCACCGCCCAGGACAAGGACGACGACAACGGCGAGGTCCGGAAGAAGTTCCGGACCAGCGGCAACAGCGTCGTGCTGCTGACCGTCCTGAGCCTGAGCGCCTACATCACCCTGATTGTGCTCACGTGGCGGCTCGGCTCCTGAGTGAGTTGGGGGAAAGGGGGGTGGAGGGGGCAGGCAAGTCGATCGTTCGCGGTAGAATAGAAGTACCGCAGGGCCCGCCAACTCTGAACCTCCCGGTTGCGGCCCCCGGAGTAGGGTTGCCCGGGCTCGCCTCTCCGAAGACACGAGATCACTCTGCGTGCCTCGTACTGCTTAAGCCCAAAGAGGACACATTTCATCGGTTGAGCGGAGTATGGTGCAAAAGCGCCATGGAAACAAGGCACAGACAAGGGTTGCAACAAGTCATGGTTGCATTTGGCCGCGTCTTGATATGCAATTGGGGGCTCTATCAAATGCAGGCTACATCTGGGAATCCATGGAAGCGTAAAATAACGTAGGCAAGAAAACGATATGATTATTACAATAATACTTTAACTTTTCCGAGCCGATCCCCTTTTCGCATGACAGTCTGTGCCAGAGACCAGAACGTTGCCAACACGAAATCATCAAAATATGAAGAGAGAAGACAACAAGACAATATGTAAATGAAACCAACCGCAGCAAAATCCCATCCATGCTTTCTCCATCGATGCCGAAATGCAAATACCCAGCCATCCCATCCGTTTTCCTCCTTGTTCCCTCCGAAAGATAATGCATTCCCCAAGCGAAGGTCTTCATCGCCGGTCAAGATCCGAGAGAAGCAGGGTGGCCCGCGAATACGCGATTTCGCTACCAAAGTCTGAGCGTGCCCGGTTCGACTAAAAAGCACACTCCCTAATGTTTCCCAAGCTCGACGCTCTCTCGTTCTTCCCAGTTTTCGTTCAGACCATGAGTTGTGACTATGTACTTGGTAGCTTTTGTCTCGTTTCATTCCTCCATCTAATTTCGCTCTTGAAATTCTCCGTTCTGTTCCGCGTTGTCCTTCATTCCGGGAAAACACTACCACAGCAGCGCATAAATTCTTTCCGAGATGGGTATGTGTTCGTTGTCCCGTTTTGGGTATGCAAAGTATGTATGCAATTGGGCTCTCAGTCGTTGAATTAGGATTGATTGTAGTTAGTTTTGTAAATAGGTATGTATATGGTAGATCCGTTCCCGACTATATATGTAAGTAGGTGTATATAATAAGTAGTGTAGTAGTATGGGTATCAGTAGTAGTGATGTGATAAACGGCATAAGTCGTAGGAGGCTCGACAGGAAGTGAAAGAAAAGAGAGAGGGAGAGAGTGTGTGCATCGGGCAAGATTGGCTTGGCTGGTTGCGGTTATAGTGACCGTGTTACCACTGCGGTTGTGGTTGTGGTTCGGAGACGTTTCGTGTCGCAAATCATTCTGGTACGAGGGCTGCTGCGGCCATGACCCCTTGTTGTACCAAACCCCCATTTCGGATACGCCTTTTTCGTAACCTCGTAACTCTTTGCTGGGAGTTTCTGGCCTTTTTCTCTCCCTCATTGTATCTTTCTCCGGTCTGTCGCATTGTCTGTCCAGAATGGGAATGAAATTGACAGGGAGCAAATGATCTCATCAAGAACAAGAATTGTTATGTAGATGGATTAAAGAGGAGCAGGTGTACTGTAGTCCCAACAAGGTTCGCATGGCCCCGCCGAGTTCGAATAAGTTCGAATTGAAGGTTAGGTCTGTTTCTTTAGCTGGAAGTAAGTAGGTATCTTTCTGTTCCCTGCACAGAGAGATTGGGCTGGGTTGGAGTTGTTTAGGTCTGATCGACCTTCGGACCGTCGAATCCTCGTTTTTTCCCCTCCGGCCAAGGGTTTCCTTCTTCTTCTTCTTCTTCGTTCCTGATGCTGCTGGTGGGACTGTAGTAGCAGTCATGCACGCCCGCAGTGGTTGTCTTCATCAGGCCGCCCGTCTCATGAAGCCTTTTCTCTCTCCAGCCTGTCACACAGTCGTTCCTCTTTGGCTTGGCTTTTATCTTCCAGCGTAGTACAAGGCTCCCGCATGGTGGTGCATGTTCTCGCCTCCGCCAGAAGCCTCCTGGGCCCCAGCGGTGCCCTCATTGTACCATACCAAGCCGTACTCATCGGTCCTGCGCCCGTACGCACCGCCGTAGGAATGCGGAGACCAAGTCCCGTAGTTCGGCGGCGGGCCGGCACCCGCTGAGAGCGACGCCGCGCTGTCTACGGCCGCCACACCGCCCGACAACGCTGTTGCGGAGATGGCCGGCGCGTACGCTGCCGTCGTCGAAACGCGTCTGCTATCAAAGGTGCGTGATCCGGTCATGGGCGAGTATGTGTCATGAGACTCGCCGCTGCTGCCGCGATATGACATGGATCTCGTCGTTCCTGCGGCGTATGAGCTCCAGGGCACGTCTTCGGCGCGCGATCCTGCCTCCCCCACTACCCCTGCCGTCATCGCACCAGTACCTGGTACCGCCGACCAAGGGGCCGATGCGGGTGCGGCGTGCGTTGTGTAGGGGGAGAATGCCGGGGACACGGGCGACGCTTGAGGGTACGTCCGCCACGATGCGTTCATGTCGTCGATGTTCTTGGCCGAGCTGACACCGCTAGCATCCGTTGCTATCCAGTCGCTTACGCCATGGCCAAATTCGTAGGCTCTCGTGCCAGAGGCGCTTCCTGGAGCTTTTCTTCACTTTAGCATATGCACGCAAGCGCCTCAGATGATTTTCGCATCGAACACTTTGTTTTGGGAAGGGGTTGGGGGAAAGCACCGAGCCCGAAGCGGGACTTACCTTCAGGGATCACAGAATAGTTGTCCGCTGATCCGTTTTGCATGGCTGGGGGGCCCATGTGCTGCAGCGACTGTGCTGTGCTAAGTTGCGGGTACAGTTGATGCCGCGTCGCGTCCGGGGGTTGTCCAGTCGTCATGGCCGGGGAAGAGGATGCCGAGTGGATCTTCGATCCTACCGATGAGCGCGTCCCTTGCTTTTGCCCAGGCAGTGTTGGTGGCTGTTGGTCCACGGGGAAGAAGCTGCACTCCTTTTTGAGTCTGATGCAGTTCATGCATCGGCCGCCAGGATCAGCGGGTTGTATGATGCATCTGATCTTTCGACGTCGGCAATGGCCTTTGGAAATGGTGTCAGCAAGACCGCCGTATACTGGGAGACGTTCTCTGGAGATAAGGCCGAGAGAGCTGGGTTGTCAAACATACCGCATGCTACCGATGTGCGATGGTAACCGAGCTTGTTGCGTCGCTTCTCGTTGCTCGACAACGCCATGTACCCATTTTCTGGATCATTTGCCCCCTGTTTTCTTACGTTAGGGGTTGAGAATGCTCTCCTTAATTTGGACGACTTTTGGACGGAATCCCGACTTTGGACAAGGGGCATAAGGATGTCCTGAGCAGGTTTTGGAGGCTGTGATGGATGGGCAGTTCTGTTTCTTACCTCCATCGAGGAAGCGGAAGGCGTCGCGTAGCTGCTGAGGTAGCCCGCGTGCGGGAGATCCATATCGGCGCCGTCCTGCGGCGGCGGCGGATATTGGTAGGACATGGTTGCTATCATGGGCCTGAATAAACTCTGAAGGCAGTATGATCCAAGTTTGGGCTCCAAGAAGACTGGTTGGTTCCTCGATGGCAGTTGGACGGCGACGGCCATATACAGATACTGGCCGGCTTGGTCCCTAAGGTTCTGTCACTGGCGAGTCCACCGTTTAGGTCGGTAGCATCGGCTAGCTGGTCCGATGGTCCTCTCTCCTGAAGGGGGGGCCAAACCAGGTTTATGTCCTTGCGTGGCAGCAACTAGATGTTGGGTTCAGTTGTGGCTGATATGGTGACTTGATATCCGTCCAACAGGCTGATGGATTTAGTCGGATCGTGGTTATTAGAGAAGGGGCAGGCAGGAGATGGGGAGGAGGGAAGCGAAGAGAGGCGGGCCAATCGAGTCCGTAAAGGCGGTTGCGGATCCGCGAGCCAAACTTTGGATTTTCGATGCGACCACAGAGGGAGTCAGCGTCCAATTTGAGAAGCCTGTGTGGCAAGGATGCTGCTCGACGCGGCACAACTCGATGCGTGATACGGCAACGCAGCAGAGTGTCCACTTCTAAATCAACTATTATATCTGAGGCAAGACCAGAGGGGAAAGCGGGAACCAATGATTATCTGAATCTGGTAAGATGCAGCACCTGGGCCCGGTAAACTGGTCTTGGGCCCCTAAGGATGTTGTTATAGAGTATGATCGTGTTAGACGGGTATTGACGTGGTCCAGTCCAGGTGCGGAGGTCAGTGCAGCCAGCCAGCTTTGTATATGTTGTGTCTGTGTATATCCCGGCTGCGACAGAGGGAGAGACAGAGGGAAGAAATGAGAGCTGAGGTGCTCGCTAAGGGCTCGACGAGGTTGATCAGGTGGTCATGCTAGCATGGCAGGTTATGTATGTAGGGAGGTGAAGCATATATTTGTTGAAGCTTTGCTCCAGGGGTGTGAGCTCGACAGCGAAAGTACTAACTGTACGTGGCCTGGCGACGGTTATGGCTTGCACGCCACGGGCTTTGGGTTGCGCTGCGGTCGAGCTAGGGACGGGCCATTGTTCTGTCATCAGGTTGCACAAGTCTAAAATGATGTGGTTGCGTGGTCGACAGCGAGCAGCTGTCGTCGTCCGGCTTCCTTTTTCTTCGTCTTCTTCTTTTTTGCTTTCTTCTCTTTTTCGTTTTCAAACGTCCGATTCGCCCAAAGTCGTCTGCGCCGTACAGCCGGCAGCGTGGAAATAGAGATGGCAGGAAGGAGGATATGGACCCTGAATAGTGCAACAGGGATGACGCCACCAGAGAGGCTGATGGTTGAAGAAGTCGACAATTGCTACCACATGTACGGTGGTAGTAGCTTTTTCTTTTGCTTATGTTCTTCTTGTTCCTTTTCGATTCGATATCGGAGATCCCAGGGACTCGTCCTGTCTTATTTTCTTTTGGATCACTCGACCTGCTTCCTTAGCCGGGGACCCACGCGGCAACTGACTTCAATGTTATACGGTAGCAACAACAAGAGTGGGGAAAAGGGACATGAAGAGAGGTACATATCTACATATCTGACCTAACATTCTTCCAATATTCTACCTACCCATTCACTGGCCGGACGGGGTGCAGGTGGGATCATTACTTGAATAACACCACACACGGTGCGCATGTCTCGCCAGCATAACGCTCTCTCTTTTCCGGCCCAGCTCTGGAGCCTTGCTTTGCATTGTTCATGTCCGCACGCTCTCAACCTTTTCTCGCCTCGACTTGGAGGTCTGAAACACAGCGAGGGAAGTTCCCTGAGCCGGCTGCCTGACGGGGGAGGGGGGGTTATTGGCCGAATAAAGAAGACTGGATGTTATGCTGGCTTCCCTTCTCGCCGACATTCTGGCAACCGCTAGTTGGCGCTCTATGCATTCAACTTGAAGAATGATTAACAGCCCTGCTAAGGGCCAAGGATAATCCAGTGAGCTACGGGGATGTGCAGATGGGGCGATTCAGAAAATGACAGACCCCTGCACTCGTTCTATTACTGATTGAACCCATAATACCCAGACCAGACCGGGGATGCAGGCGGGCGCTGACTGACTCCCGCCGTCAATGGGAGGAGGTTTCTATCAAAAGAGCATTCCTTTTATTCCCCTTTAACTACCTAGGCATTCACTCACGGTCTCTCCTAGCCTAGCTACATTATGAGTTTCGTGTTCTAATTTATCTCTTCGTCTTCTGTTGTTCCCTTGTCCTTGACTTCCATGCCAATCTGAAGTTACCTAACAGACATACCTAAGGGCCAGCGTTCTGGTAATGCAAGTGGCCTCTTCAGGTACCCGAACGTTACTAGGTTAGATGCATGGCAGCATGGCTACCGGGGTCGAATTCGAGTAACCTCAAATATAGTGTTGTCCGGGCAGATCTAGTACCTTTCCGTGCGCAACACATACACCAATGTTATGTATCTGTCTACCGCCACTGTTTCCACCTACCCCCCCCCCCTTCCCCCCGTACCCAAGTATGTAGACTCGGGGATTTTCAGTGGACATTTCAATGAACCGTTCCCAATAAGTCACTCGCCCCAAATTTGCAGCACCTGCGATGATGAGATGATTTGTATAAGGTAGCATCCTGCAAATGACGCACGCCCAATTCGCTTGGGACGGTTCGCATGTAACGCCAGCAGGCCCTGGGCAGAATCCCGGGGTAGGATTTGGCTGGAGAGCCAGCAATTACAGCAGACCGATTTTCAAGGGCTGGGTGAGATTTGTACCCGCCATCGAGGCAACAGTTGAAATTTAATTCTCCGGTGCTCGCTTACTTACTGGCTTGCTGGCTTGCTTTACTTTTTCCCTTCCGGAAATAGACGTACGCGGTCCCTGATAATTTCAACCTGGAGCATTGGGCTATCATATACACATACGATACGTGTTCAGAAACGTGCGAATATAGCATGCACACTAGTATGTACTATAGCATAGCTATATGTATGCACGATAGGTTCGAGGTCGGTCGGTGGACGTGCGAGGAGACTTTGTGGAGTCAAAAGATCCTTGTTGGTAACATGTCAAGTGTGTTGATCCCGGTGCCAGATGGGTGTCAGTCAAAGAAAGCGCTGGGTTCTGCGCTGCAAGTAGGTTGGTTGGGATGAATAAGGATACAGTACATGCGCACACACAAACATAAGATCACCGAGGCCAGTGTCATCCCTGGTCCCTGTCACTAGAAAGACACCCCCCCTCTGGTCATGTTCTGGCATTTGCTTTCCTTGATTCCTTTTTTCCAGACAAGACGAGCCTCTTCGATATCGGTGGACATTGGTTTTTATGCAGTCGTTGTCTGCAATAAGGATTTGACAACCCCTTCCCTCCCGGCTCCAGATGCGAGATGCGAGATGCGAGATGCGAGTGAATCTACTGGACAGAACGTTGATTACCTGCCCGGAACGACGCTCCTACATAGTAACCGCAATAAGGTATTATTTCCTGCCTCTGCGTTCTCCATCTCATTAGAAATTCCACGAGGCAGAGTAGGAGCAATTAGCTACATACCATGGCTGAAGTCGATAAAGCTCGTAAGGTCCCAACGGTTCTATTGATGCAACGCCGTTGGCCATCCAAAGATTGGCAACATCTGGCACCCTCTGCATGGCTTTGGGGCGTGGTGAAGGCGAAAGGACGCACAGCACGCAGAACGCCCCGTCTACCCAGGGTCTGCCACACACACACACAGAGACTTCTGATAAGGCTAGCCGTCACTGTCGCTGTTGCTTGATTCGGTCACGCAACGACAAGGTTTGAGGCGCCGGTAAGCTCATGCAATGCGCGACCAGTCCGACCGGCCGTGGAGCCGACGGTACAATGGGTGGTTGAAGAGATAGATTGATCGACGCAAGTAAGGCAGAATCAATATATGAGCAATCCGGAACTGCCTCGCTCCATGTAAATTGTTCAAATAGTACTACACCCATTCGCGAGGGAAGACGGCCGCTCAGCTCAGGGGCGGATCCAGCAGATCGGATCTAAGCTAGGCGCTACGTAGAAACTTCGGATGCTCATAGGATGGAAATTAGATCTTGAGCATTCGCTGCAACGCTCTGATGGAGCGGCGGCGTGCCCTCTCCCGGAAAGCCGGGGAGCGAGTTTTATTACGATTAGAGTCTGACGTTACTGTCGTTAAGAGAGCATGACATCGTGCGCGTGTGAGATGAGGGAGAGGCCGCCAAAGTCTGTCTGTCATGGAAATTGGTTGTGTTGGTGTCGGGTTTCTCCCCCGGAATCTCGACAAGTGGGCCCGATCACGGTTGAAACAGCTGCAATGGGCCGGCCTGCCTGTTAGCGTTAGCAACTTGACAGCGCTCAGCTTACGATCAAGGCATATGCACATACGGATCTGATACCAGACGCAATTGTGTCGGGCATCACTTATACCTCTAACCCCAATGAGCTGATTGGTCTGGCTAGGTACTCAGAATCCAGGCTGGGTTGTCTTCGCAAGGTAATCTTGATCAACGTCGCCGCTCATTTGATACGTTGCTCCCGAGGTGGTGCAATCCCGTGAGGTTAAGATCGACCGAAGAAGATAGGATGAACGATACGACGCTGACACCATCATCATCATCATCATCATCACGCGGAATGCGAAATTCAGAATTCAGTTAGCGCTTTGTTAAACAAGACGGCCGTACGCGTACTGATGGATGGTGCAGGCCTGGACAGGCAGTAGGTAGAGAAGCAGTTAACAAGACTCGGTGCTTGGCTACCTTGCCGTCGATCAAAAAAGATGTGCGGCAAGGGCGGGGGTCGTTCGTTCGAACTGGCGGCGGAGTTGGGTTGCGGTGGTTGCGGTTGCGGTTGCTTGGCAATCAAAGATCCCGACCTAACAGGTCCAGGAAGGATGGGATGACGGCAATAATGGAAGCGGGTGGGATGAGATGAGTGAGCGCTAGCTAACCTAACGATCTCGTTTGCATTACTGTATCAGATCTTGGGCCATCGCATCTGGCGGGTGTCTATCAAACCTGTCATCCTGTCATCCGGCTATCCAACACCAACCACTATTCGCCTGCTTGCTACATTTACATCTCAGCATTGTGAGTGGAGTAACGTTTCGTAGCACCTCGAGCCGGGCGGCCGTCGCCAATGCATCTGGAGAGCACGAGCGAGAGTAAGTACCTATGTTTATGCAACAACATCTCATCACCATTGAATGCCGTGTCGTATGGTATGTATTCTCGGAGACGCGGAGGAAGCCGTCGAGGGGGTGTCAGCAATGCTAAGCAGAAAGTATGTTTGGTGAGGATGCTTCGTCAGTTGACAGCATCAATGGAAACTGCGGGATATAGGCGATGAATAGTGGGCAGGTCATGCACGCCACATGAACATGAACGCAGGACGCTGGGACGTCCGTGATACAATTGCAAACAGATGACCCCTGTTGGCACTTTCTTCTACATAAAGTATGTACCTGCTGCTAAAGATCCGTAGTGGAGACCAGCAGCTGCCCAAAACCAAAACCGCTCTTTCTTTTCCCGCATCGGCAGCATACATAATGTACCATGGCCGGAGGTTTTTTTTTCAAGGGTGACAGGTCAAAATTTGGCAGCATGTTATTCGGTAGGAGCGAACGCCGTCCAGGTGGGTAAGGCTTGTTTTAGTGGCTCTTTCCCATCCAGCTCAACCCAGCTGAGGCTCGCATTGGGAGGGTTACTAAAAATTTAGCTTCTTCTCTGAGTTGTGAGATGCGTGCATGCAGGTGGTAGGTTATGTTACCGGCTACCAGTCCTCCAGATCCGAGCCAGCAAAGAAGCAATAAGAGCTGCATGCCAATATCATCATGTGGAAGTAGGCATTATTTTACTAAGAAAAACCTAGTTGTAAGTATAGGTATACCAGACGCATGTAACCTAGCTAACAGCTTCTCAACACTTATTACTCATTATATACATCCCTACATTACGTAGGCTATATACATGGAGGCAATAAGAGGTATGCAAATACGGAGTAGATCGCGAGAAGTAACATGAAGTAGGTTGCAGCCGCGGCAGGTGCTGGGTGCGGGGCATATTGGCCTGTCTCTACAAGGTTACCTTTGGAAGGTAGGAACGTTAGTCCATTGATCGTGTCCTGCTAAGCGAGCACGTCCTCGCAGCTCTCTAGGCGGCTATCTCCATCCACTACTACTACCACCTAGGTTATATCGGATCCGACTTATGTCAACCACCTTTCAGCAGCAGAAACGCTAAGCTCCAGTTGATCAATGGACGATGGAATCAACATCGTGCGAGTCGCCCGGCCATCACATCACGCATGATTCTTTGCGCATAATGGTTCATCACTCCTGACCCGCTCACTCGTGACAGCACCGGGGCAAGCTGCTGTGCAGCAAGCACATCATCGCGTACAGTACCCAATCCATCCATCATCATCATCATGCGCTGTCAGCATATACCGGCCTTTAAGGCAATGCATTATCCCAGTCTAGACTTTTGCTGTCACTGCTGGACTCTTGACCGCCGCCAGCGCCAGCCCACACCGGCTTTCCACCAAAAGCCTCTTTTGAAACGTCAGCCAAGTGTTTCCATGGTGTACTTCACCCGCAATGAACATACAGTACTGTCGACTTGTTTGATCATCTTTTTAGTCAGAAGTATACAGACAACCAGTCTCGCCTGGGTACAGGGATTCAAGGGCACCTCTACTTGGCCGGCCCGGTGTTCGCCATGGCTTCCCAGGGCTTTTGCGAGAAGCAAATGGCCGGCATCATCTTGGCATCATCTCATCGTCACCCCCAATCCTGATTGTCTCTTTATTCGAAGACGAGCAGGAAGAAGGGCGAGTAGAATGGTCCTCCAGCAGTGATGGCGCCAGAGTGTGGTTAGCGTGCACGCCTGGTGGTGGGAAAAGCAATATAAGATCAGCGATGAAGAATAACCTAAACTTAGTTGTGCGCCAAGATGGGAGGAAGCGCTCAAGCCAAAACTAGTTCCCTTTGGCAGGACGGTTACCCTCTAGCGCAGAATACTTCCATTTCTGCTTGGATTGTGCTGCCGAGAGACCGGAAGGTCTTCCGCTCTGGCAAATGGGCCGTAGCTCCATCCGGATTGGCCCATAGAGCTCGCCCAACAGCTCATTAGAGGGCCTGGAGGCAGAGATAAGCAAGACAGTTATCCATACTGGTTTCCAGAGGCAGACCAGGTACGCTTGAGCCTTGGTACCAACTTCGTATGCATATTGATCTGGCCGGCACGGTAGTGCTAGATTCGCATCCCGCTGTCAAGATATTTTGTTGGTTGGCTAGGACTTGGACGCTTGACCGGTCCTCATGGGGCTTGATGCACTTCTTACTGCAGTACTCCATGTCCTTTCCGTCTTGTACTTCGACACAGGCAGGCCACGTCTCGGAGGATTTCTGGCGCAAGGAACGATCCACTGGGTTTCCTTGCGCTCCTACATAAAATGCCGGGAGTCAAGCTAACAATGCTATGATGTGCTCGGCTAGTACAAGTTGAGTCTGGGACGGTATGATACATCGTTTCTCCAAAACCAGCAATGGGATGAACCTGGCGTGGGGGCTGGTCTGTCGGGAAGTCGATCCGCCCGTATATCTGAGCACTATCGACGGGAAGTGGTGTGGAATCAATTAGTTTGCTGTCTTCGGTTCGTCCCATGTGTCTTGTCTTTATGAAACTGGCCGGCTGGGTTTGCGGCTCACCGAATGCTAATAAGCCTATTGAATTACCGGAACGAATGAAGGGGGTATCTTGAAGGCACGAACGCTATACGATCTACATCATCTTCCCATAATCAAGAGATTACCGTTCTGGTCAAGATCAAATTTCGGAGTCAAGAAGTCAAAGAAGCAGCTAGTTTGCGTGTCCTATGCAAAAAACTTGGTGGCCAACACCATGAAGAACCACATTATTCTTCATACCAACCAAGCTGTCATGGTAGATTGCCAATCATGCGGTCTCCAATCATCCGAGCCCCAAAGCAAATACCTAAAGGGTCCATGGCCTTGGCCGGTTAGGCGAGAAAAGGGGCATTCTCTTCCAGAGTGCACAAACGATGCCTTAATTCTGATACTATCCTGATGGTAGATCCATGACGTAGACTCCATTCTGTTCGGTCCAGAAACAAAGAGGCAGAGACTGGCATAAAACCACGGGCGGCTGAGTGACGTGTTGCGCGCGGCGCCTCCCGTGGACGCCACCGGTGGATATTCCTGTTCTCCTAGTAGTATATGCTTCCAAGTACGCAAGAAAATCCCAGCGGCAGTAAACGTCGAGCGGTATTCGCTAGACGATGCAAGACCTGCAGTGCTTTCCGCATATGCCAACTCCGACACTTTGATATATCACAATGAGGTATCACCACCATGACGAAAATAGATAATCGGTCTCATTTGATTCGATCAAGTTAGGGAGTAGGTGAGTGGCTATGTTGGCTGTTGCTTTGTTATTCCTGGGCAGTGTTTCCCTGCTCAAGCACTCTCTGTCCCAGACAAGGTCGCGATAAAAGGAAAGGCAGTATGGGCAGATTTACATATAAAACTGATATCTACGCTCTTCACGATTCAAGACCGTAAAAGCTAAAGTCTCGAAGGAGAAGTGATCGGTGGGCCTTCAGCTAGCCTCGGCAGATTCTGCAAGTCCAAACGCCCATTATACAAGAGGCTTGTACTTGTACGATTGCTTTCTCCCACGCCCTCTGGGCCATTATATCACATCACTACAGGAGCTCTGTAGCCGGAATCCCCATTTGGACTGATTGGCCAGTGACACTCCGGAGCATGTGATGACGAGCCCTTGCGGGCGTGTTCTTCAGCTAACATCTGCAAGAAACGTAGCATTTGTCTGTGCCACTGAGACCGCAATGTCTTGAACCCCCAATTACCGACGACTCTCACCGCCAGTGTTTTATACCACTTTTCTTTGCCCTTCCCTCACCGGTGCGCTGACTACATAGGCGTGTACGTATGCAGGTAATCCCGTGTCTCATCGCCCGGGACCTCAGATGGCCATACCCGGATTATGGACCTGCCAGAGCCTCGGCTGCCATTACGTGCTGAACCAGAGGTGAGACGACGCTCTCAGATGAGAGACAAAACCCAATTACCTGCGCCAGTTGGGAGGACGCCAACCAGGTAATAGGGATCCCAATGAGGTACCTCGCAGGGGTCGGTGACTACCAAAGGTGAAACCACAACGTTCGCTCTCAGCCAGTATCTCGAAATCATGTCAGACCGGGGTCGAATCTAGCATAACGGGGATGCATCATGGATCTGCTTCCTGCTGTGCAATCTCAGAGATGCATGTGCCCCCTCTAGGCCAGAAAGAACTGTTTTACATAGGAAAAAACCTCAATCTACTTACTATTCTAGAAGTTGCCTCGGTGGCGGGCCTTGACGACCTGTAACCTCCTGACTCTGAAAATCACAAATGATGAATGCAGACACAAACCCTGACAGCGGTAAAGATGTCGGTACTCAAACCATCATTCCCCATTCCTTCGAATCAACTTCTCGAAGATGCTAGCTGCAGAAGCATGCAATGCGGGCTACGTCGATCCTGCTCTCTTGTTTGGTTCCAGATACCGGTCACATCATATACAGCGCGCCTTTGATGCAGCCACCAAGTCTACGTAGCTTCATACGTAACATTGAGGTGAACTCCAGCGAGCCGGCGATAACCCAGCGCCGAATCATAGATACCAGTATATTGAGACATGTGGAATGCGAGAAGCTCAAGGTCGATCCCAAGGTATTTTTACGCAAGGACGGCGGAAAGGCTACACGTGCACAAACCAAGTGGATATGAACCTGGTAAGAGGTAGGAACCCCTTTTACGAAATCGAGAGACGCGCCCCTAATGCGTATCCTCTGATAATATGCAAGTCACACAAGGGGGATCGGATCTGCTGCAGCGGGAGAAGCTGTAACTACAGCACCGATAACTGTAAGTATTGGGCAAGTCAATATTTCCTGGGCAAGGTGACCAAGGTCTGCCCTATACAAGACTACTCGCATTAGAAAGCATTCATAACCCGCATTGTAGCGCTACTAAATGAGACACCAAAATTACCCTCAAGCCGATATGTTGATAGATTGACGGTTTTGGCAGCTGGCAGCAGGAATGAATGAATGAATGAAGCATTGTAGCAGTAGTTATCATGTGGAGGGGACGTAGTTTCTACGTACGAGTGGTTTTCCACCTGAGTACAGTACAGTGATTGCTATTGAGTAAGTAATGTATTCAAAGTTAGTTCTACCACGTCTTGTTATGTGATATGTCATGATCACCGCTTTTCCATGCTACCAAATGTCGCAATATAATAAGCTACCCGTTTGTTTTCCTCACTTATTGGCAGCATCCACCGCCTATCTAGTATCGTGTGCGTGTGTCTGTATGTATCTATCCCGTAAGACATCCGTCACATCCCCGCCCGTACAAGCCCTGGAAAGGCCGCCAGCGGTATGACGGGACACGAAGTCATCCTCGGGTTGTGGCTCAGCGGACGCGGGCCCGGCCGTGGCAGCTCCCCAACCTCTGCGTAGTACTTGCCCGTCAGATCTACCGGCGGTAGGTCGAGCGCCATCCTCATCGCCTCATTATTATCAGCAGACGGCGCGTAGAGCGTCGACGAGGACCCCTTCGAAGCGATGGCGGTCGTCGATCCGGTCTCGGCGTGGTTGTCGTTGCTGACGACAAAGACCGCGCGCATGAAGTCGAGAAAAGAGTCAATCTCCCGTTTCGTTGTCATGGCGCCAACGCTCGCTCGCACGATTCTGGTGATGTTGTCGTTGTTAGCAAGACCAGGTTACGATGCTCTTCACGCGTACCATACAATACACCACAGACGATGTATGAATATACTTACCCAGTAGGGAGACCGTGTATGATGGCAATACCATGAGATCCGCAATGATGCCCTGCCGAGAGCGCCCGATCCATCATCCAGGGCTCGTACCCCAGGGAAGTAAAGATACCACCTGGGTTACAGACACCTATGAGCGAACAGCGAACATTAGTATCGTTTCTGGACGTGTCTCAAGTTATCGTGCTTCAGTGGGTTTTGACGTGTGTTTATCGTATTCACCTACCTCCTGATCTGATGTATATGCCTGCAGAATTAGCCGACTTCTCGACTTCCGCATACGGTATGTGCTGCCCGTCGGCCTTGAGCACGTTGAACGCTATCACGGACCCCTGTCTTCGGGGATCCTCGAAGGCCGCGGAGCACCGGTTCTCGTTGTAGATGCGGCAGGCGGGCGCCCCGTTCGGATGCCGGATCTCCGAGAGGCCCCGGTAGAGCCGGGCCAGGAGATAGGATGTGTGCTTAGATACTGTCTTCATGGAGACGTATAGCTTCTTGTGCACGTCGATCGCTTCGCCCAGCGCGATGATGCTGTGGAACGGCAGGGTGCCGTCCTCGAGCCCGTCGTGGATGTGGTAGTTGGGTGCCTGCAGCCCCTTGATCTTGTGCCACGGGTCGCTCAGCGTGCTGATCATGGTGACGGTGCCGCCGCCAAAGTATTTCCTCAGCGTCAGGATGTGGCCGGAGTCCTTGCGCACCACGAGTGCGCCGAGGTCGGGGAACCCGAAGATCTTGTATAGCGAGAGGCATGTGAAGTCGGGGGCCTGGTCCGGGTCCCCAAATACAAGCTCCATGGGACTAGTCATGGCCAGCGCGGCAGCATCGAAAAGTGTGTCTGTCATCATCGTCACATTAGCCACCGATCTATCTGCCTGTGGGATATATGATATGTGGGCCCTTTTCAGGGGCTACTTACAACAGTTCTGGAGGGTGGCAGACTGGCGAATCCTGCCACACCAAGACGGCGGGAGCCTCCGCCCAGTCATATTGGACTGGCCGGGGTAAGCAAAGAGGCCGAGGTCGTTGAGGCTGTGTCGGCCGGCCAACGCTCTACTTTGCGACTGGAGCCATTCTTCGACCTCGTAGTCGCTCCCGAAGCAGTGGTGGTAGCCGTAGGTGAGTTCCCTCACCCCGACGAGGCTGGTATGGGCGTCCTTGTGAAAGCCGTACCAGAACCGGCCAGACTTGGTCTTCTCCGCCAGGTCGCGGAAGGAGTCGGCGACCAGCTTGATGGCGGCCGTGGCATTCGCCACAAACACGAGGTCAAAGTGGGCCGGGTCCGCCCCGAGAAACGTCAGCGCTTTTTCTCGGATCCGGTCGACGTTCTCCCCCGACAGCTTCGCCGGCGAGTTCTCCGAGTGGGGGTTCCCGTACAGGTTGGACAGCATCTTCCGGGTGAAACCTTCGACTGCCGACTTCGCATAGATGGTCGCACCGCTGTGGTCGAGGTAGACTCCTGGTGGTACGTTTATGCAGTCAGCACTCTATTTGCTTTGTTCCACGTGCGCTGCTTACCTACCATCGTTCATATGCGGATACTCCACAGGCCGTATAGCCTCCACGTCCTGGTTGTATTCGTTCTCCATGGCGTGACTGGATCGTGGATGAAGACGGAAAGGCGATCACGCGGAATGAATTATGCCAGTTAAACGAGAGAGATTCAGCCAGATTCAAGGGGATGCTGAGGTGATATAGAGATATAGCTGCTGATGGGATGTGGTGTCCGGCGTGTCTGCAAGGGTCGTATAAGACCCAGGTATGGATAGAGAATATGATCTGACTTTAACACTTCTTACCAATCATGCTCGTTCCAGACCGCGGCCAAGTTTCCGCTATCATGACCAGCAGCCATTACATATGGAATATTTGCGCTGCTGCACACCCTCTCGTGTCAATGAGGTTGCCCATACTCTCAGCCTTTGTCTTGACCGGTCATGCATATCGGTAGGTCCCCTAGCTGGGTCACATCGGGTCTCTCCACGAGACAGCCTTACCAGATAACGTTCAAGCGTTAGCTCTGGCATCGCCCGAGGCAGATAAGATCGCTCCAGATGTGCTCGCACAGAGTGTATGGGAACTAGCTCGCTATCGGTATGGATATTGGATGCAACTGGCCTGTCTGCATCGGCAATGTCGGATAGCGACTAGGCCCATCCGAAGGAACCCCCCATCAGAGAGACTGGTACGCTCCTACTATTCGGTATAGGGGAAGTTCAAGGCTGCCCATGTTGTCAGCTCGCGCCTTCCCACGTTGCCTGCGCTGACTGACGTCGTCGCGTCAGTTGTTAGGCTCGCAACTTCTGGTACAGCTGCAACCATCAGCCCAACCGTCTTCAGGTTGGGTTCTTTTTGGGCGTCTGCGGTTTGCTATATCCATTGCTTTTCAATACCGTTTTGTTGACCCGACGCAATGGAGACCGTTATCTGTTACCAACCGGTAATGCTGACATCATGTATGTCTCAAAGTCAACACTGCTCTGTATGTTCTACAGATGAGACAGTTCACTAACGATCGTGCACCGACCGCTGCTTCCGAGGTAGCCCGCCCTCCACGAGTAACCTTCACTAGGCCAAGGGGCCAAGATGGACAGAAGTACGGAGGCTTTCTCCCGTCACCCCCGGTTCTTGAGGGTCATCATCAGCTTGGTATGGGGGGTATTTGCGGCTAACTGTTTGTTTATCGGGTGAGTGCCCGAAGGGGGGCTTTGGGGGCCCTTTGACGTAAGAAGGACTGCGGTGGAGTGGTGATTTGGGATTATGGTTGAGCTGCTCAGGTGGAGGATGTTCATTCCTGGTAATGGTTCCTTTCCGGGAACAGAAGAACGTCGTTTGACTGGTCGGTGATAGAGACATGTTGGTAATGCAGACGTCTGCCCCCATGTCGCCCTAGATGGTGTCGTTGTGCAACCTCAACCGCCCACGGAGTTTCCTTGGCTGTCATCGCCTTGACCAATGAGCTTTTCCAGAGGTGTGAATCCAGGGTCAGCTCGAGACAGAAAAATGAATAACCCGATATCACATCACTAATGCGTGCTAGAGGTCCAATACTCTGGTAACAAATGGCCGAATAGTATGCTGCTGCATAGCGCATTATTGGAGGGTTTTCGAATTAGTGAAGAATCTGGAATTGGAAGCATTGGCTGATGGTCCTTCCGCAGATGCAAGGGTACGTGATGCGGCACTGCCTTGCCTGAAATGTATCGATAAAAACAGAAGACACAGCGTCGTCTGCCTCGGCCTTCCGCCGCTCTCGTGCATACCAGGGTAGTATTGAATTAATAAAACACCCTTACTCACCCAAATTAACAAGCATACTGATGACTTGCGCAAGCCAAAGGATGCAACCAAATATTCTTTCATGGCTGAATGATCGGCTCACTAATGCAGTAGATCATGGGCCTCATGCAATATAGCGGCCGCCGGATCCAGCGCATAGCTTTGGGCCAAGCTACATTGGCACACTGGCCAGCACTCATCTTGGCGTTTATCACGATCCCTTCACGGAAGCTGCCAGCGCCTATCGCGATTCACTCACTACACTAGGGCTCGTCATAAGCCACCAGCGCGGATCATTCCCAGTCGGGGTGTGCCGTTTTTGAATACATCACTGAGAAGGGAACAGTATTGTATTTCCAGGCAAGTCGTGTTGATCTCAAGCGAGACTGCCAATTGTCACTGCACCATGCGATAAGCGAGTCCAGTCTTGGATGCAGTGACTGGGTGTCATAAAATGCTTACTGAACAGTGTGCATATGCAATCCATCAGGTAAGGGTCTGCCCGCACAGCCTATATCAGACTGTTGGGAATCATTCAGTGGACACCAGAGGCAGTGTTCACACGATACAAAGCGCATATCGTACGTGGTGAGCGCCAGCCAATGTTACGACCCTACAAATTTTCTCAGCATCACTCCCGAAACGCGCACGTACAAGTCTCCAAGGCAGAATGATGTCTTTTAAGTAACTATCTGGGTGCTACTGACAATGGCAAGGTATCACCAGATTGGAGATCCATCCGAACGCAACTTCTCCCTTGGGCCAAGGGTATCTCCCAAATGTGCAATGCCGTATTGGTGGACCTACGAAACGGACCACCCAAACACCAGAACGCCGGGCCCAACAGTCCATGTAATGAGGGCAAGAAACCCATCACCTCCTCATAATGGGCGATGTACATCTAATTATTGCTGTTCCCATTTTCATTCAACCATCCTTTAAAGAGCAAAGAAAAGGCCGAAAAGGGCCAACCAGGCGGGCTGGGCGAAAGCTACCCCCTGAAGAACGTTCGCTCCAGCCGTGACGACGGGAGACGAGGTTGAAGTGGGCGCAGTAGGGGTGTTGTTCAGTCCAGGCGTGGCAGAGCTCGTCGGGACAGAAACCGGAGCAGAAGCTGAGTTCGAGGGTCCCGACGCGGCCACCTCGAAGTTGGCGCACGAGATGCGAGTCTTGTTCGAGAAGTGAACAACGAAGCTGCGGTCCGGGATGGAGGCATTGCTGCCGCTGGTCACCGAGCTGAAGATGTCCGTGTAGTTGGCCTCGAAGGGATCCGAGGTGATGGCACCGTACTTGCCGCTCAGGTCCCCAACCTGGCAAGTCTGAGGGAACGGCTTGTCACAGACAGGGGTCTCGCCGCGGATGGTAGGGTCCAGGTGCGCGCCGGTTGAGGTACAGTTTCCATCGCCGGGAACCTTCTTCTCGTGGATGTGATAGACTGAACAGAATTAGTAAGCTGCGCATGTAAAGAAGGGATGCACCTTGTGGACATACGGAAGGGACCGCCCTCCTTCGGGAGGTTGGAGAACTTGACAGTGTATACGACACCGATACCATCAGGGCTGGACATGACAGAGACAGAGCCCTTGACATTGCCATTCAAGGAGCCGGCAGTGAAGAAGGCCTTATCCGGAAGAGTTCCAGAAGCTGAGAACCCGACTGGGTTGTTGGTGACGGCTGTGGCATTGCCCAGTTCCTACACGAGGAGGAGGCTGTCAGCATGATCCGATGGGGACGGAGGTGAAAGTACCTACGCCGGTCTTGATACCCTCGGCGTTGACGAGGGCAAGGCCGAGGGCCATGGTGGAGAGAACACCGAACGAATGCATGGTGGAAAGCGTGAATTCAAAATTGATGGCTGAACTAGAGATGAAGGCCAGAAATTCCTTGAAGCTGTATCCGACTACAGTAACACAAGCCGGAAATATTGGAAGTGTTTGGTTGTGCAGAAATACTGGACCAAAGGGACAAAGAAGCCTTGTGCGAACAGAAGTCAGAGGCGCAGGTGCTTGTTGCTTAAAAGAAAGGAGCTGCTTTGTTTTGCTTTGTTGGACCTTGGAGCTTGAGCCGAGTGTGCGCAAGTGAGGGTTCACTAGAAGATCTCGCGATGGCTGTGGGAAGGCGGCAGGCAGCGGAGTGGGAGAAGGCGCAAGAGAGTGATTCTAAGGTGGGCAAGCACCCAGCCTTATTATATCAACACTTTGGTCGCCGACCTTTGCTCCTCCCTGGGAGGTACAACGTACATTGCAGGTGTACATCGTACATCTGGAGCGTTCACCCCCATCCCCTTCCCCCCTCCCCCCGCCCCTCACCCTGGGAATGAGACGACGAGCGAGCAAGACCAGAGCAGACTAAGACCAACCAACCAACCAACAAACAAACAGACGGGAGAAAGAAAGCCTAGGAGCTTGCCAGGGCTAGGTCAGTGACTAAAAGTGAGTGCCAACATCCACGCGACTGGAGCCGATGCGGAGAAGGCCCCAGCTCGTGCATGGCTATATTAAACATGACGGAACCTTGCATCACCAAACAGCTGAGCTGTTGTGGGGGGTGTGGTTAGCGCTGTACATGATCTGCCATGCAATATTCACTATTCGTATACTATGCGTGTATGCGTACATCCTGCAACATATGCTGTACCATGCATTGCTTTGGTCCCTCACACATCACCGGACGATGACACTATATCACGGCGGTTTCGACATCTGGAAGGCTGTCGATGAGCTTCGGATGGCCCCCCTGCGAGCCCCGTCTACGCAAGGCTCGAGATGTATTCCAAAGGTTTCATGCCGTGTATCCGTTATACTATGCGATTGCATCGTATTCACTCGGAAACCCTATCGATATGGGATTACTCATTGCTTACTGGGCTTTGCATGATGCATGCGTTATGCACACGCATGCGTATAACGGGTGTGATGGGATGGCGCAGCACGAACAAACTAATGACGGGCTTGAATATTGCCGCCGTTGAGGATTCACCCTAGCGGTCTGTCCATAGCCTGTTTCTCGCTTCTCTTGTTCGAAATTGGGATGACTTTGAGTGCCAAGCAAAAGCTTAGCATTCCCCCCTTCACAGACTTCAGACAGTGACAGCTGTCTTTCTCTGTTTCCTTCTGCTTCTTTGTGGCCTGAGCACAAAACATAATAGATAAACAGCACCATGTGCTCCAATCCTCACCATTTAAACAAGAGTCCTTACCTGCCTGGTCCATATTACATGCACTCTCGCTGTCTATTTATGTATATTAGTATGCGGAAGGAATGTTTCACATTTTTTGCCGCTGTTCCTCGACTAAACCATTTGTAGCAAAAAAGCAAGGATGGTAGCTGCTGAGGTTATGATCTACCCTGATATGCGCACTGCCGAATTGGGCGGTCGGTACGGTTCGTCTGCCATATACTAAATAAAGTACATCGATGGTGAAAGAAAATAGGCGTGGAATGGCCGTATACACGAGTACCCCTTGTCGGCTAGTCAAGTGCCAATCCCCCTGCAAGCCCCTCCCAGCCTACAGGAAAAGGAAACGAAGAGTTCGACCTGAATCCCTTACAAAGGGATTTGGCAAGACTAGGCTAGGTGTACGCAATAGATGAAGTAAAATGACATCAATCTAATTGGGGTTGGTCAAGCAGTTGCATGGCAACATGGCAACATCTTATCAATCTCGGTTAAAAGCGCGAGCAACTAACTACCACTACCGTGCAATGCGGCATCAGGGTCCCTAGTATATAAACAAATAAACGTCGCCCGTATGAGCGGCACAGGCATATGTCAACCAGACCCGAGCGCATACGGTAGATCGCTGATCACGTACTTAGATTACTTTGAATAGGGACAGTAGAGACACCATGGGGCTATGTAGTAGTCTCTCGGTATACCCGGCAAGATCTAGAGCTCAGGCCCCTTAGCAGTCCTTACCTACCTGACACGTTGTGTGCCCGTGTACACATTCCGTATGCCCCTACATCCGAGGACGATGCTTTCTTCTGATCCTATCAATCATCCTCCGTGTTTCAAGGAGGAAGCTGGAAAATAACAACATTAAAGTACTGCCTTTAAATTAGGCAAGGTGTATGCGGTGTGTGGTTCCTTGCTTAGAACGTTTGTTGGCGCGCTGCTGCAGAGTGACCAACAGCCCAGGCCACACAGCCCCCCCCCCTGCAGTGCCGCGGCCAACAGCGATCCCGCTGCCCGTACCTGGAATTAGAAACATCGAACCCACACAGGCCACTGCCAGACCCCTACATACGTTCTTCCTCTCCGCAATAAAAAACATTGCCCACTCATAGCCACCAACCACATGCACGTTTCCACCACTGCTCACCAATCATCAGCGACTGATGTTCTGTTCTAGGGACTCTGTTTCTATCCCAGAGCCTTGGGCCCTATCCTATCCATGATTTTCTACAAGTAGTGTTTCTGGATGGATACGGATCTTCTCTTGTTGTAGTCTTGATGGCTGGGTGGTGGGTGGCCCCTAGATCCAAACTTCACTAGCTGCCTACTGCCTACCTCTCATTCTCCAATCCCGTGGGTTATTTTGCCGCCCTTCCGATGCTTCTATTCGAACACTTGAGTGGCAGGATGCGGGAGGTTGTACCACGACGTAATCTTGGAACCACATCTCGGTAGCCACATATCACAAACTCTTGCCAAATGATGTTCCTTCAGCTTGGCTGACATGCGTATTGTATTATTAGACCGTGTTTCGCGGAAAGATCAGATAGACTCTTTGACTTTGCCGCTTACCACGCGACTTTGTCATGTGCTGCTGCCGCCACCGCCTGAGCTTCTAATCATTACTCTTCTAAGAATGCTTATCCATTGTCTCTGGGCAGTAAGGTTGGGACGGTCCTGAGGGGGATGATGCGGAGATAGCATTAGAATTTGGAAATATCCCACGAAAGCGAAGCAGCCCTATCACATATGCTTCTCTCTCGAAACCCGAACCAATCCCGATGGCTCCCCCTTCCCCCCTACCCATGCAGCCGCGAGTAACGGTGCCGTCTTCCCAGCTGACCTTGACTCGCATTGACAAAATCGAGGCGGCTCGGCGCGTGTATATCATTGGGCTCTTCTGCAGGCAGGCCCCAGACTGGACGTAGATGATGACTCATGGATGAATGCATCTGCCATGGAGAATACGAGGGGGTCGGATGCGATTGATAACTAGCCCAACCTACACGGCCTTCTATTTATTATTCTGGTCCGCCCAGGATCCCGCCAACCAGCATGCTAGTGCAGTTTGCGGTCTGTCTTGACGTGGCTAGAAAACCAATACCCAAGTTGCATCGATGTAAGGGGGCTGGGTGGGAACATTCTATCCGTTGGACTGAGTTTCCCCTGACTTGCTTCTTAGGTCCAACGTTCAATTGCTAGACAACAACATGTCAACAGCAGAGCTATCATACACTTGTTCCGAGTCAGACACTGCGTTCATCCGCATACAGAAACCCGCATCGCGCTCAGTTACGACGAGAATCTGTTTTATCTGTTCATTTGGAAACCCCTTCCTGGGTCTCAAATGCCCTAGTTTATACGAGGTACAAGGACTACAGACAATTTCTACCTCAGGCGGTAGGTAGGTTTGTGTATGTGTGAGATGTCAGACTAACCAGACAGTCAAGAGACGTATTGGACCGGTGTTCAGTGTAGACGGTGATGGGAGCAGGAAAATGTCCCGAAAGATCACCGCAGTATATGTCGCCGTCAATACGGGTATATTCTCCGCCAGTCCCGTCAAAATCGTGAACGTTGAACTATGAGGAAGCGGGCTTGAGAATGTCTTACCATTGGATTTTATGTTGTTGACGTCGTAAAGCGGTTTTTTGGCTGGCCTGCCTAAGGTTAGTAGCACTGGCAGCCTGCTGCACCACCCACTGTAAAGCTTGAGCTTTGACCACTAGCACCACACATTGTTGCAGTGCAGCCTCACCACTTCGGGCGCAAGCTCCCCCCAAACTCCAGGCTAGCCAGGCCAAGGCAAGGCCCGGAAAACAATGGATCGGTAACGACGACATCTAGACTACGGAGAAGCTCTCTGAACTCAACCAACTAAAGCACCCGATGGAATCTTGAACTACGGCGACCCATCCGAATCACGACCCCGGCCTATCTCAACTGTGTCTCTCCAGAACCTCATATCCCACCACTGAAGTCGTCATCAATCGTCAGTTTCGATTTAGAACTAGGGGCCTGTTTCGGTCTCAACCCTTTCCGCCAAAATGAAGCCCGTCGTGTCGGCCATGCAAGCCTGGTCTTGGTGAGTTCCTGCTCCCGCCCATCTCCATCGCCGTTCAACACGGCGCAACGCGAACTCGGAAAAGATGCTAATAGGGCTTTTACGGCAGCACCGTCATCTCCGCCTTCGCCATCATCATTCTCTCCGTCATCGGCGGCCTCTTCCGCTCCAAGCACCACTCGCTGACCGGTCATGCTGACGACCCGGCCGACGGCCCGGCAGTAGCCGGTACCGTATTCACCGCCGTCTTTGTCTATATCGTAAGTCCTCGCCCCCCTCTTCCCCGAGGCGCACGGGACGAACGGAGGCTACGGATGATTGGGGGCGCGGCTTGCTAATTGACGCGTGCTTTACAGGGCTTCCTCGTATTCTGCGGCCTCCAGGGCATGCTTCACGTCCGCGAAAGCCGAAGGGGCGCGATCGCATTGTAAGAGAGGTGTTTTTATCCTTATCAGGATCAGGAGAAAACAACATAGAAAGAGAGAGAAAGAGGGATTTAAATCGCGTGGTTTGGGCGTTCAGGTTCTTTTGCGGGTTTTTTCTGCGCAGCGGATGCGGCGACGTTGGCGGCGACATTGATATAAGGAAGATGAGCTCCGACGCGAATCTCGGGCTACGACGCAAGCCGACCGATCCCTCGAGTGCCGACTTTCGCAAGTGGAGGGTTGGGGACGTCTCTAAGATCCGTCTTGGATTGAAGAGCCAGACACCCCCATTTTCTGTCAAGGGCGCGCTTGTATTCATTATGGCCAATCACGAGAGAGGCCTTTTCTTACCGGCTTGCGATGGGAGAAAGCGCGGGTATCTGAGTACCCGCTTGTACGTCAGAACATTATGTTGACTAGACGCGGCATGTAACAAGCATACGGGGCTTCTGACGAAGTCTCCAATCGAATATTAAGATTGTACGATACAAAATGTTGGAGACTTGCATCAATACGCTCTATCCCCAAAGACTCGAAATCCAGGGGGTGTGGAGGGACGGTGCTCTATCAAAACACTACAGTAAACACAGAGGCAGCATCAAGTCTTCATCTTAGATATTTTACCAAGTTTCGGTATTTCTTGCATGAAAGCCATGCCCAAGCTGAGGTATATCTGTATATGGTCAGACACGATGCGCAATATTTCACAGAACCAGTCACGTCACTGACACGGCCGCTATAGCTAACAAACCTTGCGCCTCCTGGAGCTGTAAGAGCTCTGTGGCTCTTAGGGGTCTTGGTAATAACACTCCTTAACCATTTGAGCAGGATCCTCTGCGGCTTGGATGCTGCTGGTACCCGGGCATGACTCCCCGGATGCAGGCCCAGATGGACGACAAACATATATGGGCAGACAATGAAACCCCACACGGATAGAACGTCACACAAACTCCCTCTGTAAGCAATGTTGAAAATACAGCAGACCTTACGCTGGCTTCCGCGTATCATAAACGCGAGTAGGGATACACTGAACTACACTATCAAATTTACCAAGGTATATCAAAAAAAATCGGCCTCGGAGAGAGAAGTCCAACTAGCAACACTCCCTAAACTCCAAGCTCTAGATAACAAACCCCATTTTCCATTTTCGCTAAGACGGAGGACAGCAGAAAACCAGACCAAGCAAGCATCCATCATATACAACATAGGGATATTACTTCTCATTAAATTATCATCGTCATCATTAATGGCGTGTTGTCGTCGGCGGTGGTGAAAGCGGCCACGCACCCTGGAGCGGCAGGTCTCCCGACGAAGAGGACGAAATGTTGAAAGTCGTCTGGATGTTGATGTCGCCGTCGGCGGCGGCCGAGGATCCCAGGTCGTGTTCGTGGCCCCCCTGGGCCCGGGGCCGTGGACGCTGCGGCAGGCTCTCAATCTCCCAGTGCTTGTCCCGGGAATTGCCGAAGGCGTCCACGTTGTCATAGATCCTGCTGCTACTGCTGTTGTTGCTCAGGAAGGTCGGGGAGGATGGCGGCTCATTGAGCTCGGTCCCGGAACCTCGTGTGCCGGGTCGAAAGTTCGTCGCAGCATTGCTACTACTGCTCTCGAGGGCGGCTGTCACCGTCGTCGTTGTCGTCCCCGTCGTGGCCCTGGAGGTTGGCGAGAGCTCGAGGTCCGGCTCAGCTCGGTCGCGGTCATCCTCTTCATCATCCTCGTCGTCCAGCCGCAGCATATTGCGGTTATGGTAGTGGATGCCGTTGCTGGGCCGCGTCATCCGCCTGCTCGCACCACCGCCGGCACCCGTGCTGCTGCCGCCGCTGTGGCTCTGCTTCTTGTTGCTGCTGGAGTTGTACTTCTTCGACCGCTTAAGGCCGTTCAAGCCGAAATTCTTGAAGAGCGGGCGCAGCGTTGCGATGCACCCGGCTATTATGCCGAGGGCAGGCTCTAGAACAGACCATGTTGCGACATCCCTACATTGTCCACTTTGTCAGCAGGGTACCAGTGACATGTATTATGCCGTTCTGGGGGCAGGTTGGTTATTTAAGCCAATCTGAATTTGTTTGTTCACTTACACAGTATCGTGGAGAAAATCTGCAGATATAGCAATCTCCTTCACGTAGCTTGCCCTTAGGATTAGTGCAATGCCAGCACTATATGCCGGGTTCTTCTTGTTAGTAAGGTGCCGCGCACGCGGGAAAAAGACTGCAACGGTGTTTGGACCAGGGGCTCCAACATATCCCCTCTCAGTAGTAGTAGTAAGGGGCCAGGAAATGGTATCTAGACTTACACCAGGCCGGCGCTCAGAAGCACGGCAACGCTAATCTTGGTCCGGAGATTGATCTGCACGTTCCATAGCATCGCGACGGGCAGCAAAGCCAAGATCCAGTCCGAGACGGCGCTCAAGTTGCTGTGGACGATGGTCGAGATGGGCACGACGGCCTCGTCGATGCAAGACCCATGGGCGCCCGGGACGCGAGCGGGCCCTTCCCAGAAGAACGAAGGGGGAGTGCATTGTAATACCATTACTTTGCGATTACACACTTGATTAGCAAACTGAACAATACAAATAATAGCCGATGCTGATTATGGTCTCTCGTGCTCTATTTGGACACAACAACGAATATCATGAAAGGGTTATAATACGTACAGAAGAAGTACACAAGGTTGAGGACCAAGATCACCACAATATTGATGCGGGTCGTCCAGACATGCCAGGGCTTGACGGCTATACGCAGCAAGAAAAGCGCGATCGACATCCGGATCAGGGTAGCGGTCGGTACATACAGGACCTCGCCGAGATACCAGGCTCGTAAGGCGACGATGATGCCTTGCTGTGTAAGCTGCGTTGTATGCAGCCCCGTACCGCCGAGGGCGATACTGTGGAGTATTATGACGGAGGTTGTTGTGTAGATGAGCTGGGAGAGCGGTGCTTAGTTACGATCTCGAAATTTCTCTCGTTCTTTCTCCTTTTTGGGTGTATCGTGTAGACAGAAATAGATGGGACTTACTACTGCGGCCAGCATCATCCAGTCCTCCACCAGCACCTTCCGCACCATGAAGATCCTAACATAGACCCTCAGAACGCAGGCCAAACATGCTAGAGCCAAGGAAACCATCTGAACGATGAAGAGTCGCGTTCCAGCGGGGTTGACATCGAAACCCAGCGTCCTAGGCGCCATTTCGAGCGGAGACGATGGCGACGTCTAATGTTGAGCCAGCAGCCTTCAGTACTGCAATAAGAGAAAACACGCGGTATTTGTCACATAAGCTAACATTGACTGACGTGCGAATACAAACAGAAAGAGCCTTATTCGGCAGCAAAAACAACTTGCATCATGGAGTTGGCCATATTGGGAGCGTCCAGACTTATATTGGTCGCATGCGTCCCGTCTGTCTCCTCGGGCAGGAAACCATGGCACGAAATACATGCATGGTGTGAAGTTAACCAAGCAAAGATCAGCGTTTGCTCCATTCCAAATCACTTTTGATCACTTTATTGACCTGGTTTGGCTGGCGTGAGTTGACAGAATTAAAAGAAATCAACTTCCATTGTGGCCTTCGGACCAGGGCAAGCCGGGGTTTATGGCCTTGGTGACGCGGGTGCAGAAGCCACTCTCCATCGTCCTTGTCGTTGTGTAGAAGTCATTAAAGAACAGGGGTCGCACTGGATCCCGAGATCCCTCCAGCCCCAAGCCACCTGCAGCTCTTGTTAGCCAATGACGATCCCCTGTCGACGTCTCTGCGGTTCAAGCATGCTATATGGTTGAAACGAGAGGAGCCAAGAAATATTTGTTATGGCCGATAGACCAATGACTATAATCTAACAAGCCAGCTTTCCACTATTCATACTTCACTTTCTTCCTCGTACGTACAGGCCAATTCTGGGCCATGATGCCCATTATCTCTTACCTCTATTCCAACCAGCAGTCGGAAGAGTTTCGAAAGGTATATATGACTCGTTTCATGATACGACAAGTCTACGATCGACTCATTGCGGCATTCGGTATGTAGAATCATGCCATTGTTGTCGGCGATACTGTGTAGACAGGGGCATCCACATGAGTGAAGAAAAAGCAATTATTCGGAGCAGGGGTCTCTGAGGAAAACAAAAAAAAGAGAAGAGATAGCTGTCTGCGTCGACGCTTCGGTGTAACCGCCTGGACAATGGCAATCTTACGAAGCAAATGCAACGACAGAAAGATCTCAGCCCGAGTAGCCGGATACTACCCTGAACATTGCTTATTCGCGAAGTTCCTGTCGCCGACGAGCGTGACTCCCGATTCGATATAGAACTCGACACATCCCTTCAGCCACCACATGGCAAGTGCCCCTTCCTTCTATATACCTTCTGCCTGGGGCCTAGAATCTCTACCGCATCTGGCATAAGGAGAAAGTAATGGTGGCGCGATGAAAACCCGATCTCTGGTATGCAGGATTATTCTGAACGACAGCCGAGTTTCACCTAAAACCCAGTGCATTGAAAGAAGCTGAGTCTGGATACGTGTGCAGCTGCCAGATGCCCATGGAGCATAAGATAAAATCTTGGCCGGCGTACAGCTCGCGACGAGCAGGCCGTCTTGTCGAACTCGATGTCAATGATCACGAACTTTTGGTCGGTGAGGGCGTACTTCGTAGTAGGGACCACAATGGGGAGAATATCCACATGGGTTTGCTGGTCCAACTGGAACAGACAGTCTATGTCCAAGCGTGCTCGCCATGTCTAGAAACGGAAGTCAAGATGCGAGCGATTTTCAAGGGTTCATGGGATTTGCAATGGTCCTTGTGAGCTGTAACTTTCCGGAGCCCCACTACTAACCTTACAATGTTGGTTTGTGTTGTTGATATATGATGGAAGTCTTTCCCTCATCACGACCTGACAGGTCGCACGGCTGCCGAGCTCTCTTGGGAAGCATTTGCAACAAAAGTAAAACGAGCCATTCCCCGGGGTCGGCAAGCGGAGCCACGTAGGATAGGGCGGCGGGATGATGGCCGCACGCTGTTGCAAGTCCTGAAATGAGAGGCAGGCCTATACGACACCGACAGTTCTCGAAGAGGGTTTTGTGGTAGACGGCACTGACTGACATGTCACTCGGTCATTCTCGTGTCGTTCGTTGAGCCTTCAGGATGTAGAAGCGAGGTGCATATGAGACAGGTTTTATGCTGGCGCCGACGCCACGATGAACCACGATGAACTGGTAAATGTCTGAGAAGTTCGGGCTGTCTATGAGAATGCCAAAGTTAGGTATCCGTTTGTGGCAGGCATGGGGTTGCCTGCCTGTCACGGGTAGCCATCTGTTGATCGGTCGGACTCGCATGGAGCGTGGGGGAGCTGGGAACTGTCCAGTTTGGAACTCCATCCAACTCAATGTGGTCCGGATGAACATTGAATGTAGTTGAAACTGGGAATGGCAAGTGCTTTCCTGCACGACTACACACTTACATAAGCTTCATGTCATATGTACATACTTACCTACCTCTTTTCTACACATAATGTGAGGTAGGCAGGTAGGTATCTATGTACGTACATACATAGTGATCGGTTTCGTGCACTTGCCCTTCAAACATTAATTGCATGAGTGTGGTTTCTCTGATTCGATAGCGATACCGGTAGCGTAAGACATCTAGATGCCGGCGCTGCCACAAAGGAACAGATGAAGACGCCGGAGAAGGCGGGGCATTTGTGACTGATGTCACCGGTTCGGCCACCAGGACGTCAGACTCAAAGTAGCGTACTTGCCTATGTCGTATGCTAGAGAAACACCACAGCTACAGCCTTCGGAAAAGCTGCAATTGAGGCGTTACTGCCCTTATCCATTGGATCTGGAATGGAAATATTAGGTACGCAGCGTTGCTTTCGATGGGAACGGAGCATCTGGTCCTGGCGGATGCTGCAAAAAGCGGTTCGCGGCTCGGTTGGTGGTAAGTGGGTGATGTCATGGACCCATCACTATGTACGGCATCGAGGAAACATCACTGATCATTGCAGTCATCACAAGCAAAATCCCATGAGTTCAAAGCACCACTCCAACGTGTTTTCCCTCTTCTCAACCTTCTCTAATTTCCCGCTGCTTTCTCTATCTGTATAATCTGAACGCAACTCCAGAAATTGAACAACCACCACACCTTCTCATAGTACCGTAGCAAGCACCATCATGTCTTCCAACGAGCATTTCCAGTCCGGTTGGCTGCCCAAGCCTACTGACCAGGAATTCCCTGGAAAGGAGGGCAAGCTGCCTGTTGAGGCTCAGTACGACACCCTGCCCGATTACAAGGGCGGATATCAGAAGTACAAGGCCGCCGGCAAGCTCCAAGGACAGCGCGCTCTCATTACCGGAGGTGATTCCGGTATTGGACGCGCCACCACCGTCCTCTTCGCCCAGGAGGGTGCGGATTCCCTCATTGCCTACCTGCCCGACGAGCAGAAGGATGCTGAGGAGACTAAGAAGATGGTTGAATCACACGGCCAGAAGTGCCATCTCTCCCTATCGACCTGACGGAACGCAGCAACTGCCAAAAGGTCGTCGATGAGGCAGTGAAGGCCATGGGTGGCATTGATATCCTCTTCAACAACCATGCGTACCAAATGATGGTCCCGGACATCAAGGATCTCACTGAGTAAGTCGAAGCCCCATGCACATACCCAAGATGCCGGATGATACTTTCTAACACGCGCCGACAGGGACCAGTGGGTTCACACCTTCAACACCAACATCCATCCCTTTTTCTACATCTCCAAGTATGCCCTGCCCCACATGCGGCCCGGCTGCGCCATTATCAACAACGCCAGCATCAACGCCTACATTGGCCGCCCTGATCTGCTAGACTACACATCCACCAAGGGTGCCATCGTCTCGTTCACGAGAGGTCTGAGCAACCAGTTCGTGCACAAGGGCATCCGCGTAAACGCAGTAGCGCCCGGCCCCGTCTGGACACCTCTGATTCCTGCCACCATGAACGAAGAGGCCCAGAAGCAGTTTACTGCACCCCAAGGACGCCCGTCGCAGCCCAGCGAGATCGCGTCTTGTGTCGTGTTTCTGGCCTCACCCGACAGCTCCGCACTTAGCGGCCAGGTCATCCACTGCAACGGCGGTACCATTGTCAACGGTTAAATACTTGTCTGCGGAAACAAGGTCAGAACCGCGAAGGCGGAATGGTATTATGGGCACGAGAGGGCGTTTCCCGATAATGGAAGCCAGATTGTAACGAATATAAATAGATATTAATGAGAAATGACATGCTCAATTAACGATGTTTATTGCTCCTAATGTACACGCTGACTGAACCGGTTCCTCGCAGCCGAACTTCGTTCTACCGCCCTTCGCTCTTTGTTCCTACCTAAACGCCTTTTAGTTAGCCGTGTTCGTAATAAAATATACTTAAGATCTCACTCATTTAAACACTTATCTAGTGTTGTAGTGATGGCGCATGCGCCGAAGAAAGTCGTCGCACCGTGGGCTGAACGGCACTCCGCGCGCCATGGCCATCATGGTTGTAGCCGCCTCCACCATGTCGAGAGCGCCCAGGGGCCCCTCCTCCCGTCGGACGCGGGCCACGATGGCGCTGTGGTTCCACTCCAGCAGCATGTGCCGGTACAGCTCGTCGACCGGGGCGGGTGGCGGTGTCACGGCCAGTGGGAGGACAGTAGCACCCCTGCGAGACTCGACAGCCGGGGTGGGTGCCGGAGCGGAAGGGAGAGCCGCGGTTGCGTTGACCGTGGTGGTGTCGACATCTTCCCCATCCTCGTCTCCTCCGGGAACTACTGCCGTCTTCTCTGCGACCGGCTCTCTCTCCTGGATTGCGGTGGGTCAGCATCACTCATACAAAGATGGCTCAAGTATTTTATGCCGCTACAAGTAAGGAAGCTGCTTACCTTGGTGGGAGTAGCAGTCGCGTTGGTGGCCGAAGCTGCCGGGGCGACAGCAGCAGCAGCAGGAGCAGCAGCAACGGCAGCCACAGGAGCCGCAGTGTCGTTGGCGGCGATGGCCCTCTCATCGTCGTCGTGACCCTGGCGGTTGCCTGTGGCAGTCTGGCGAACCAGACCGGAACGCCTTTGAGCTCCTCTCGGCATTGCAGTGGGAGCGCTCCAGGTGAGGTCCATGCTGGCCAGATTGTGCCGGGGATCATACCGGCCCTGGCCGTGGCATGCGCTGCAGGTGGTCAGGCCGCAAGTCAGACACTTCTGCATGGTGCTTCTGTTGCGCTGGTTGCACAGATCACACTTGGAGTTCTTTGCGGTGACCAGTCTGTACTGGCTATGCGGCGCCGTGGTACCGCTGCTGCTACCGCTACTAGGGTTGGTCATTTCCCTGACAGATCCAGGGGCGGGGGCACCCGGAGTGCCGAAAAACCGCTGCCTTGACCGTTGTTCTTTTTGACAGATTAGTACGGACGAAACTTTATGGAAAGGTTTAGGGCATGCATAATTACCATTGTTTCTTCCACTTGACGATACTTCTGCGGTGGTTTGGGTACTGATGGCTGCCAACGTGGCCGTCGAGGGATCTGTAGAAGGGAAAAAAGAAAGTTCACGGTGTAAAGAGCCAGTCACTGGTGATCCGATGCAGCAAAAGGCAAAGAGAAGGATGGGGTTTCGTGTGTCAAGGAACAGAAAACAGGTAAAGCACACTGCAGTACTAGAGTGTGTGTGGCCCAGTGGGTGGGTGGGTGGTGCACTGGAATCTGGATCTCGAATTGGAGGTAGTGACCAGTGATGTTGGATGAGAAAAATAAATGGAGGGAAGCTTCCCAGGTCAAGCAGGTGGAATTTATAGGGTTCCTGTACAAGTGAGGACTTTTCTAGTCCATTGAATACAAGTGATCACTCTTCTAGTCCATTGAATAGAAGTGATCACGGATAATACACCGATTTTTCACGCTGGTCACACTGATGATGGCCCCTTTGTAGAGAAGAATCGGTGGTGAAGATAGGACTATACATGCATAGGATCGACTCAGTCTGAACAATCGGACGAGTCACACTTCAGATTCATGAAAAAAGGTGAATGTACGCCTAGGTGAATCGTCACTGAATGACTGAGAACCAGACAATCGTCCTCTACAGGGAGGTATAGCCATGAGTGAATACATGGGACGATTGAATACAAGACAAATGATGAGACTACCAATCAACGGATAGGTTACTTGTTGTTAGGATAATCGGTCAACTGATGATGCAGAAAGGGGGCCAGGCTTAAGAACCGTCTACCAGTGAGCCACCAACCTCTCTCGATGCATTAGGGGACTATACTACAAGTGCTTCGTTATTAAGCAAACAGACTATAGATTGTGTGCAAAAACTCTGCCAAAATCTCATCTTACGTGGTAGGTCAATTGTCAGTAGGATAGGAGGTCATCCTGGGGGAAGCACACACATTCACACAGCACACGGAATAATCAACCTCACAGCTTCTTTGCGCAACTAGAGACATCGTTTTTGATATTTGTGGCATATCGGTACTGCCCTTCAATCAAGAGACAATCGGGACTAAAGACGTGATGCTATGACTAGAGCACGAAAGACACCTTGCGTTGACGAAAAAGATACTCCTATTACTGTTAAGTTGCACACATCGATCACGTTCATTTGGCAAGGTATATGACACTAGAAGCAATGTAGACAGCATCTCAAATAGAAGACCTTCGATTGGAAGGATGTTGAGATAGCATCTTAATCGTAGACTTACACATGCCTAGTAACTTCAGCTGAGATAGAGAATGTGTGTGTGTGTGCATGTGTGTGCGTGTGTGATATTTCACATCGCAGCGTCACCGCGTAGCTGCTGGCGCTCACCTCCCTAAGGGGTATAGGACGTATCCGCTACAGTTACTCCGTAGGCTGTTGATCTATATGCATACTACGATAGGTCCATCGACCCGGATAATTTCGTGGGTTTGTTCTTCTTTGAAGGGAAAACGCCTCCTTGCGCGCCCCCTCCGTTGTTATTCCTTCTCGTCTTCTCGTCTCAGTTCCTTCCGCTCAGCTGAGAGCGAACCGACGATAGTCTCCCACACCAGATCGCATCCCCTGCAACACCGTTCGTAGAGAAGACACAACAGTCGAGATGAAGAGTATAGCTGAGCAGACTACCACTACATCTACTACTAGGATGACAAAGAGGACCAACCTTTGCCACCCCCTTATCTAGAAGCCATAGAGTGTATCCCACCTATGCACTGACCACGGCTGATCCGAAGCCCCGGGGCTTACTTCTAGAAGATCAAGCTCAGTACCTGAGCAACCTGGTTAGGAGCTTGAACCCCCATCAGTTCGTACCAGCCGTCAGGGACAAGTGGCGCGGATCTCGCAACCAAGGAGCCGTCCTTCCAGAACTCCCTCCATCGCGTTAGTACGCAAAGTGTACCATGGCAGAAAGGGATGCAGTATGTATGTAAACAACATCATCGGGATGATCCAAACTAGGACAAGCCATGGCAGGCCATCTTGTGGGAGATCCTGCCCAGAAACAAAGATGGGCGACGAAGGAACTCTTCTAGTGTACGACACGAACGAAATGTGCAACTTCTTGGGACTTCATGGAATGTTACTTCCGTGGGCTCTCCCCCCTTCCCGGGAAGACGGATTCGCTTTTTGTTGGTCGCCTGGCATGACCAATCGTCAGCTTTATGACAGCGCAAGCAGAGTCACTGGTGATCCATGCAGGATAAGTGCTGTGTGCTGTTTGCCAGATGCCAGGTACACGCCAGAGGGCAGGCTTGGCAGACCCCCCCCCCATTAGACCAGCCCAGCGTAGATCACCCGTCCTGCGAATGGATGATGCCCACGCGGTCAGCTTCTCCTCCCTGCCCTGCCCCTGCTGCCCTGCCCCTGCCCCTGCCGATCCGAGATCCCATTGATAGGGAATGGCCGCGCCTGGCCATTCACCCGCGGGCCGTCAACTTTATCTCCATATATTAAATCATAGGCATCTGCGGCATTATCGAAAACTTTTGTGCTGCCACGTTGAGACGGACCCCCCATCGGCTTCGGACTTACTGAGGGGACCAGCCTCCATAATATGCAATGCATGATGACTTATACACAACTTTCCTTGATGTCTTACGCTGAGACTGGAGGGCAGGAAGCGCACTTAAGCATAAGCACATCAAACGGGCTTGTCGGGGCTGCCGTAGCTTAAACGTCGGAATTTCAACCACACCCACCTCGCCCACGTACGAAAGCTTTGAGGGTGTGATAATCAGACACTATAGGACCAAATTCGCTCACCGTCCGTGCCATTGCACACGATGATCTGGTTCACCTATTTTAACAACAGGGAATTGCCCGGAACACCACAACCGCTTACAAGTAGGGTGGGAAGCAGTTGGGTTAGAATAAGACAAGTCCCCTAATGCTATCGTTTGCATGCAAACACGCCAGACGCGACTCTACGCACGTAGGTATCGTGATTGACCGCTCATGGGAGGGTTGCAAGAAGAGATGATGGGAGACTGAGGCTCATTCTCCGGCTTACCCCTGCTGGGCGAGGTTGGACCAGTTTCAAAAAACCCGGAACTGACAGGTCTCCGAACCGAATCTAACCTATTAGATACCAGTGAAACGGGGACACAGCATGAGCGCCGACTACACTTGCCCCGCGAAGGCAAGAATGTATGGATTACTGAGTAGTGAGAGGTTGGGTGGGCAAGCAGATGGCACACAAAGCACGTACATATATCGCGGATTCCTGCCACTCAAGCATGAAGCCATGAGCAAGTGAGCTAGGTTAGTAGAGGTTTGCTTTGCAAAGCCAGCCGCCAGCACGCACCATAGCGACTAGAATGGAACATGGGTGGTGCGACAATTACCTACCTGGGGAAAACCAGAGCATCACCGTTATCGTCAGTCGTCGATGGTCGTGGAGGGGCAGAGAAGAATGGTTCTGGGAAATTATGGGGCACTGGAAACGACCATGGATGTTGCAGGCCAATGAGCGGGGAGATGGATGCAACCAGCGGGTTTCCTGTCGTCTCATAGGCTACAGGCTCATGCAAGTAATAAAACATGGGTGGGTCAGAACGCGGTCGCGTCGCGTCTAGAGCGCGATTAAACGCGTCAGACGCGTCTTTTTCTGACCTCACTCCATTAGAGAATGCCCACTTTCGCCCAGCTTGAAGCAGTACGGGCGCGAGCTTGAGAGCAAATTCTGCACAACCCCCTCCCTCACCGTCTTTGTAGAATGAGTAGTTAGTTCCATTTCTTCAAGAAAGCGGCTGCAGCTTGAAGAGGAGTTCATGCGAGTGCTGGAAAAACCACCAATAATTGGTTAGTCAAGTCGCTGCATTGCATTCTTGCCATGCTGTGACAGCGGCACAATGTAAGTATTAGGCGGCACCATGAGGGGTTCGCGACAGAGGATGCGTCCAGGGAACTCGTATGTACGCGAAGAAGGAGATTAACAAGAACAAGATGTCCAATTCAGCTGATGAAAACCAAATATTGGATGAACCCCTGGGGGAGTAAAAGCGTTTTATCGCAAATTACGTTTCCTTTATGAACCGGACTTTGGCTTCATATATGACCACACCTTGCTTCCTCTTAGGGACGCAGGGGCCAGTGGAAAGAGAGAAAAAAGAATCGATTATTAATTGGGCAAGTATTCGTACAGCATTGAAACAGAGACGAGATTCAGATGACCACTTCCTTTCGATGCTAGTTTTGTAAAGGAGGGTAGGTATAATGTATGGCATTAATTGGCATCGAAGATCCGCCCTGAGATCTCCTTACTTCCAATGGGCTATGACGACGAGTGATCTCCAGTAGTAGAAGGACGAGCTCTTGATAGAAGGTCAACTATCGGAGAAATAACGGCTGGCGTTGCAGTTGACCAACCTCGATCCCCATCGATGGCACACCTGAGCCTGACCCGTATCTCATGGAAGTACCTGTAGATGGGCGAGAGAAGAGGTGTGGATGCCATCCATCCCTCATGACTGGGCGAGACTACGGATACAGTGCACTAACAAGTGAACCAATAAACATATGTGGCACGTTAAGGTACCTACATCACGGAGGTAGCACAGCAGGAACGTTGAGCCGATTGCGTGTGGTGGCCCTTGCAAGTAACACAGTTGATGCCCAGAGAGTGGTGTGCTGAATACCATGTACGTACTATTCCGAGTCCCAAGAGACAGCCCAAAGACAGGGGCCCCGAGAAAAGCAAGGACGAAGATGAGGAGAGGCGGTTGTAGAGTAAGGCGCGACCTCAACCCGGGAAAGGGCTATCGCAAGGCATTAGCTTGCGGGCCGCTGTAGCCATTTTCAGGGCATTAGGGGAGTTTTTTTCGGACCCAAGGGAGGAAGCAAGATAAAGCCCGGGAAGAGTCTAAGAGAGTTGAGGGTGAGACGGTGTGCGAGTACTAGACTCAATATCGCCCTTAGGCTTTCTAGATAGTGTCTCTAGATAGTCTCTAGAAGGTCGAATTGACAAGACAGCGAAGCGACGGATCTTGGACAGCCTAGGAGGAAAAGAGGACCCCGGAAATGGTGATTTCCCTGTGACTCAGTTGCTGGGTCAGACCAGAGGTGTTTGGATTTGGGATATTTGTACCAAACGGTGACGGTGGAGGGACCGGCCGGGACTTGGGCGAGGGTGTGTAGCCCCCTCCCCCTTTGACTGCCATGCGAACATCAGTTAATGCGAGATACCTGCGATTACACACCACTCTGCGTACTACCGACGACTACGACGACGAAGAAGACGTTCCATGACCGGGTGACATGGGAATCCAGGGTGACAGAGCCCCCAGGTGTGGGAGTGCAAGCGGTCAGTGCTACAACTCCCATTGGCCCACCCACACCTTGGAGATAGATGCAAGCAAGCAGCAAGCTCTTTAAGGTACATACGCTTGGCACTTCAAGAGTGATAGTAGTAACTGGAGTGGTGAGCAGGTGAGTGTGTACATGCGAGACATAGGTATAACCGTTAGGTACTGTTCCATACCCCGAGTAGAAAATGGATTGCTCATGTGGTCCACTAAATTGAGACCCTCCCGCCCCGTTTTCGTCACCACGAAGCCCCCAAGTACCAGCTGCAGCTAGAACATAGCAACGCACGCATGCCACATACCAAGTCCCGCCCATGCCATGCCTACCACCTACGCCCGCCTACAGCGCCTGCCCACCCTGCCCACCTGTCGCAAAAAGCAGTTCTGTTCGCTCTTATTAGGCGCAATAATTCCAAACACCCGCCCCCTTCCCGTTTCTTCTTCCAACCCGCAACCCGCAACCCTCACCAAAACACTTTACCACCTACAAACTGCCACCAGAAACACTTCAACCGCAATCTTTCCTCGTCGCAATCCAACTCAAACCACTGTCGCAACCTTCCAATTATAAACAAACGTCTTTCTTTCCAAAGTCAAAAGCCTATTCTACCTATTCGCACCGCGCCGCTCAGACTCGACTTAAAACCCGTGCGCCGCGCAAATCCCATCGCAATCTTCTTTGACTCGGGTCGCATACCACACAGACTCACTCTTTCAACGTTTACAACGTTCGCAATCACATTGCACCTTATTTCGAATACATAAACCATCGCTCTCACCATGCTGATGCCATCGGCAATCTCGTGCGACTCGTCGCGACCGCCTATGACGAGACTTCAGTCGGCGCTCTTCGCCTCGCCGCCAGCCAGCCCTCCCACTACTGCGCAGTCCACTATCGACAACATCTTCACAACATGTCGCTCGCTCCAGTCCATGCTCACGGCGCCTGCCATGGCCACGCCAAGCCAAGCCTCCAACAGCCCGCGCCAATTGCCCACGCCGCCAATGGCCCACGCAAGCCTGCCACCCCCTTTGAAACTGCGCCTTCGATCACACAAATCAGAAGCGAACAGTGACGGAGTCGCGCGCAAGAGGGTTGTCAAGCGCAAGGCGCCTTCGCGCGGCGTCAACAAGCGCCGCAGAGCAACCGAGGACGACATGGGTCGCGGCGATGACGTCGATAGCGACTCGGACATTGAAGCATCGGAACACAACAGCTCAGAGGAAGGCGAGTCTGCTTTCCCACGGCCGTCTACACCCAAAAGGGCTCGGATCGCGCCAGAGGTCATTCCCTTGGCCTAGAGCGTTCCGACTTCCACAACCTACACACCACCCCCCAAGAGCACAATGAAGAGGCAACCAGCTCTGAGGCAGAGATGGAGGCCGATGGAGAGATGTGGAGCACAGAGGACGATCGCATACTAGTTGAGCTCGTTCTGGAGAAGCTCAAGCTCACCAAGTCAGATTGGCAAGACTGCGCTCGGAGCTTAGGCAAGGATCGCAGCAGTATAGGACGCCGGTGGAAGAGTCTGATGGTCAGTGGTGAGGTCGGACTGAAGACGAGGAGTAGGAGAAGCAAGCTTCACGGAACTTGGAGGTGATGTCCATCGTTTCGTTGACTTAGTCACATTGTCAAATTTTCATTTTTCACTACGAATGCCACTGAGCTGTGGCACTTTTATTGGTTGCATTGTCACGGCATCGGAAAGGAAGGAAGGTTGGAACTGGAGTTCTACGATATCCTACGGCAGCGATTATACTTGGCTTTTGCTTAGGTTATTGATTTGTATTTGGCCGACACGGTCTACATAGATATATGGCTTCTATAGTGGAAATGGACCCCTACACCATTCAGAACAAATTCATACAAAGGGAGAAGAAAAAAAACATCTAGCCTCACACCAACACTAGTTCCGTCGCGCTTTCATGCGACTCCCGCCATCTCTCGTGAACGGCCCTTTTTGTTGACCGACTGTCTGTGTGTCTTTCATCCACTTTGACCCCGGATTACCCTGAGCATTAGCCATCAGCTCAGATTCCCGCCTCCCGCAGTCAAGTGGGCTCTTCGATTCCAAGCGATAGGTCACGGGCCAGCAAACCGGCGGTTTCAGCAACGCACAACATGGTTATCTAGGATAGATCTATCTACGTATGAATGTATTGCGACTATTACATAAATACATACCACTAACCCAACCCCAGGATCTGCTGCTTTAATCATCCCAGGCCAGTTTGCCATTCCTACCTGTAAAGTTCTCTCACCAAGCACCTTCTGTAAGCAAGCAGACAAACAAGTAGACATCATCATCAGTATTCCCTCAGCCAGCAGTGCTACAACGGCTATCTCCCGTCTCACCAAAATAATATATATACTTCGGTGCTAGTCGTATTACAGTTTCTCTGCCTCCCTGACATCCTGTCAAAACTCGCCGGATTAGGAGAATTAGGCTTTTTCGTACTAGACAAGACATGGGGTTCTACTTGCTTCTCCTGAAATTGCTCCCTTTGGAAGGGGAGATCTCGAGTACTGTAGGGTAGGTAGGGAGGAATGTTTTTTTCTCTCTCGCTAAATTGTCTCGAAGCTCGGATGCGTTAGGTAGGCACTATGTCATGCTTGCGAGACAAAGGAAGATTGCAGCTGCTGATGAATCAAATCCGCGCATACCTACATACATGTACATACATAGGTTACATGCCAGCTGCTGCTGGTTTAAGTGCGTGCTTTAGTCCCTGGTCCTAGTCTCTCTGCCCGACTGGGTAGGCTACGAGCCAGGAGATGAAAAAGAAGGGGAATAAGAAGCCCAACCACCAAGGCACTACGGAGTACTCGTCTATCGTCTTGTCCAAGCCAGTAATTACTGAACATATGTGTTCGCCTGCTGGGTGCCAGGCCAACCGACAAGTCCAACCCCCCAGCCCCCAGGGCTAGCCAAGAAGTAAGGGTCTGCTAGTCAAGCTCGACTCGGAGCCTGGAGGACCCTGAACAATGGCCATGTCTGCGATATGTATTGGCGGCTCCGCTGTGGCTGGCAACCCAAAGGGAATCTCACCTTCACCGAAAGTGGTTACATCCAATTCAGGCGGAGCCCCAGCCTGCCTGGGTCGAACTACAAGTATACTTCTTCGCCCATAAGGTACCGCGTACGAGTAATGGCATACCTGCTCGAATGGAGAATGTGAAAATGTATTGATAGTCGAGAAGACTGAGGAAGAAGATAGTCCCACTTTCTTATCATCGAGAGATTGAAATGCGACAAGCCGGGTGGCTTTTTTCCCTCTTGCGTAATTTCTGTAGAGCTGCTGCACTCCACGGAGAGGTCGATCAGGGTTTGCTTTTTTGGCTTGTTGATTCCTTTTGGGATCATGCTGCCTGATGATGACAGCTGCGCTCTGAGGGGAAATGACGGGCAAGACTACTACTGCATTTGGGCGTTCCTTGAGACAAATATGGCTTTCATTACCCTTCCAGTCCCATGACTCGGGGTCTGAGGTTAATCTCCGAAGTGGTAACCCTTCACCAATGTCTAGGTTTAGTAGTCAAATTTAAGTCTAAAAGGTTATAACCAATAACTTCGCAAAGACAACCCCCAGGCCTAGTCAGATCAGAGAGTGTAGCGGAAAGACTTGTTCTCCCTGTCCGTGAGATCTTCCAGACCGTGGGACCACTCTGGCGGGCCGTATTTCGCGTCGCGTCGCTTGTTCTCGCGCGCCAGGAGGAAACGGATCACCTGTCCCAGCACGCAGCAGACGGAGAAGCACACAGTGACGCCGGTGAAGCTCTGGTCGTATCTCGGACCAAACTTGCTGCAAACAGGTACGTACGTTAGCAAACCGATGTCAAACACCCCAGTCCTGGGGAATATACTCCAAGTACTTACGCATCAAATAGCAATGACCCAATAACGTTGCCCAGCGAATAGCCGATGAATGTCCCAGAAGCATATATCGTTCGCTTGGTGTGGCCGGCAATGTTCGAAGTACCCAGGCCAATGCATTGGACCCAGACCCAGGAGAAGAAGTTGATAAGGTAGAACCCTACAACTCGCCCAGCGCGTTGCTCGTTTGTTAGTTGCCAGCTGCGTTCCTCATGTTAGCTATGATACGCAAACAACCAACAGCAGCATGATGGCAAGGAAGGCTTACACAAGGCAAGTGCCCAAGATAACTGGCAAGCACCCGATTGTGATGAGATGGAACCGGGCATTTTTGAAATTGCGACCGCAATATCCGGAGCCAATAACGCATAGGAAGGCCATACCACCGGTGGGAAGGTTGAGGAGCAATGATGTATACTTGTCGAAGCCCATCCCGTTGAATACGATTGACGCGAATTGGACAACGACAGCGGACCCGGTACACGAGAGCATGGCCAGGACGAAGATACCCCAGAACTGGTACTCCATCAATGCCTCTGTGATCTGGTAAAACTTGACGTGAGTATTTTCTGAGCCGGCATTGTTGACCCGGACGCGCTCGAGAAGCAGCCGCTTCTCCTCGGCACTGAATCCCTTGGCCTCCTGGGGCACATCCGGGAAAATCCAGATAAGTGCGATGCCCCAGAGGAGGGTGATGCCACCAGCAAAGAAGTACATGTACTGCCACGGCGCTCGACTGCCCCCGGTGATGTGGGCGAGGCCAAAGTTAACCAATGGCGAGATGATGTTGGAGCCACCACTGAAAGAGTACCATATACTGGACCTCAGGACTTGTTCAGGGTGTGTATACCACAGGGCAATGACCAACATGAACACGGGACCTACAACGAAATGAAATCAGTGGATGAGCTTCTGTCTGGGGATCTCTTAGTACTGGGTGCCTACTGATACCAGCCTCGACAAATCCTAGGAAGAATCTGTTGGCGAGGATGCCGGAGTACGTCGTGCAAGCAGGCGTGGTGAGGACAATGACGGCCCAGACGATGGTCATAGTCGAGCACACACGCTTGGGATGGTAGCGTTGAGCCAACCACGAAAAGGGGTACATTCCCGCGATATGGCCAAAGTACAAGATGAGAGAAACCCAAGAGAAGCTGCTCCCGTGAGTCAGCTTCAGGTCTTCCCTGAGACCGAAGACGGCAGCCTGGCCCAGCATGGCCTTGTCCCAAAACTGGAGGAAAGGTTAGCACCGTGGTCCTTGAGCACCATAGTCTGTCTACTAGACAGGTAGAGCGACTTCATACCTGTAGGGCGTAGGTGATGCATAGCTATAGACAGAGATATGCATGTTAACTGATGGTCAGGTCAAGTATACTGGAGGAAAAATGAGACGCACCACAGGCATTAGTCGCCAGTCTACTTTCCGCAACAGTCGGCGGTTGACCTCGGGATCGATCGCAGGCGGTGCAGCCCTCCTCGCCGAAGCATTATCCGCATATTCCCTTTTCCCTACCTCGGTCTCCGCCGCCTTGGTGTCCAGAGCATCCGCCATGATGCTTGAATGTGTAGCACTGCTGGGGAGAAGAGAACGGAATAGTCAGTGGTCGAAAAGCTAGTCCGATGTTGGCTGCTTTCTCCAGATACTAACTAGCAGGCTCAAGAATCGAAGACGGGGAGTAAGATAACCTAAGAAGACCAGAAAAGAATGACTCAAAGCGCTTCTCTTATACTAACATTGTTAGCGGTTAATAGGCCACGCGCAGACAACGACACTGCATGCAAGAAATAGCGTAGTGGTTTCCCGACATCCCGTACCGCAGGATCGCCCATAACCAATCTGGGGATGCCGGCTGGCAATCTGGGCTTGGCTAAACGTATTTAGCCAAGCTCTTTGGGCCAGCTCGGTCTGTCGGGACTGGGGTACGGGGTTCGTTGCGGCGTGGGGAAGTGGGATTGGAAATCCCTCTGGGGAACCCCGGCCGGATCGCTCGTGTTAATTGGTGGATATGCCCTCCATACTGGTTTAGCAGTAATTTGGCGAGTATATGAGCTACCGAGGGCCTATTATATCGACTTCGCTGATTCAGCCAACAACATGTATTACTGACTTACATCGAGTTCGTAAAAGGGTGGGTGGAAACTGATGACTGAGCAACACTAGACTTCTGACACCGAACTTACCAGCCATCGTTTATTATTAAGTATGTACATATTCTCCGTTATTATTCGGAGGCACTCAAGAGGGAGCTCCTTCAAACCGACCACCTCCGTAAGCTGATCAAGGTACTGGCACTCAGGTCGGCATAATATGCTACCTACATGTACTTGTGTAGTTGAGTCATTAGAACCATAAAGCGTACACTGCTTCAAAGACCTCATATATTCATTCTCGGCTTATTGAGTGTAGGGCCCTGCCTGGACTGGTCCTTACCGTTATCCAGATACGTACTTTAATCATAAGACTTCGCACGTAGCATTGTGTAAGAATAACGTTAGCAAGTAATAGGTGTCTTCCACTTAATAATTTGAAAGTCTTCTTGTTTGGAAAAACGTACACAAGTTAATGAATACCTACATTTCCAGAAGTGCACAAGCCACAAAATCCGGATAGCTTCAGCCACAGCTGTGTGGCACCAGCTCGAAACGCGCATTGCTCCCTGCCTGGAGGAGCTGTTCCTAGGCCCGGACAAGGCTGCTGTACTGCCAACGTCAGTCAAGCACAGCAGAGCAGCCCAGACAGCTTGACCACCACATTCTCCATATCTCGTCCGCCTCCACCATTGTACCATCATCAGCGGCCACTCTACCATTAAATCCAGACCTTCGTTTGGGTGACTCGAGACTCATTCTCTTCATTGATCAACATTTCCAGAGCAAACACCAAGATGGATACCCTCGTAGCCCGATACAGCCGCCCGGGCGCTTTCCAGAACGAACGTCACATTGAGGATGGCCAGGACGACCTCAACGACGACACCACTCCCAGCCTGTCTCTCAAATTCGCCCTGCCTCCGGTAGCTCAGGTCAGTCAGAAAAGCCATTCTGACTATTGTTCTATACCATGATACGACATGGTTGAGAATGCTGTTTACAACCATACTGACATCAACCTGCTATCTAGCCCTCAGCCTGGCTCCGATCAGCAACCGACGACCGCTCGAACCCCCACTGCCCTATCAAGATTGCCCACGGTACCACAACCTTAGCTTTCCGTTTCCAGGGTGGCATCATTGTAGCGACCGACTCCCGAGCTACTGCCGGCAACTGGATTGCTTCGCAAACCGTCAAGAAGGTTATCGAGATCAACAACTGCCTGCTGGGCACCATGGCCGGCGGTGCTGCCGACTGCCAGTACTGGCTTGCGTGGCTGGGCATGCAATGCCGCCTGCACGAGCTGCGCCACAAGCGCCGCATCTCGGTCGCCGCCGCCTCCAAGGTCCTGGCCAACCTCGTCTACCAGTACAAGGGCATGGGCCTGTCGATGGGCACCATGTGCGCCGGTGTGACCAAGGAGGAGGGCCCCGCCCTGTACTACATTGATTCGGACGGCACGCGGTTGGCGGGGAACCTCTTCTGTGTTGGTTCCGGCCAGACGTTCGCCTACGGTGTGCTGGATGCCCAGTATGATTACAACCTGAGCGAAGAGGACGCTCTGGAGCTGGGCCGCCGCAGTATCCTGGCCGCCACGCACAGAGATGCCTACTCGGGTGGTTACATCAACCTGTACCACGTCAAGGAGGAGGGCTGGGTCAAGCACGGCTTCAGCGACACGAACCCCATCTTCTGGAAGACGAAGCTGGAGAAGGGCGAGTTCACCAACGTGACAAGCTCCTTCGCCGAGGACGAGCAGGCGGGCAACCGGGTGTAAGACTAGGTATTTAGACGGAATGGGAAAAGCCGCAGGATCAGAATCAGCAGAGAGCAGAAACTCTGTTAGAACTGTGACTCTATTCATCTCGGTATCGCATTGAGCCTGGATGATCGCTATGTAAATGTATAATACAGGCGTTCAGTTGCACAAATGACTACTCCAGCAATCCAATTCGTGACGGGTCATCCATATTGTACACATGATGATACAGTAGCTCTTTCGTAAACTTCCTTCCATATCCTACATACCGTCGTCCTTGACCCACCCACTGGCCCCTAGAATGCCACCACCGTCAGCTTTCGGGTCAACAGGCCATTTCTTCAAGGCGAGGATGTCAAGCTGGCTCCGGTAGCCGGCCTCGAACATTTCCAGGCCCGTCCACGCGATCATGGCCGCATTATCTGTGCAGAGCGCAGGCGGCGGCGCGTTGATTTCCAAGTGGCCGAAGCCACGGACCGCGAGCAACGACCGCAGGATGTGCATCAAGTAGCGGTTGCTCGCGACGCCGCCGGCCACCACGACGGTCTTGACGTCCTTCATAGTATCCGCTTCCGCCGCCGCTACATCGTTGCCATTGCTGCTCCTGTTGTTGTTATTGTTGTTGGTGCTGTCCTTCTTCAGGGCGAAAAGCAGGCGGCTGGCCAGGTGCTCGAACGCGAGACGCATGGCGTGCCGGCCCAGCAGCCGGCGCTCGTCGAGGGGCATGTCCGGGCGGTCCTCGAGATGGCGCTGTACCTGGCTGCTGAAGCCGGAGAAGTTGTACGTCATGGCTGTTGTGCCCGCGAGTAGCGGGGTCAGGGTCCAGCCCAGCCCCGAGTCGAACGTGGCGATTTCGTCAGCGCGCTGGGCTGGCGGGGTGTAGTCGTAGTCGTAGTCGTCAATCCTGCTGCGAGACGTTGCAGTACTACTGGTATTGCTACTATCGCCACTGGGAGGAGGGAATACAAAACGCTCAAGCAGCGCTCCGTACATCACGTTGCTGGTTCTGGACAGCTCGGAGGCCGGAAGGATCAGGCGCGCGCACTTGTCCAGCATGTCCCCGATGGCGATGTTGCTGGCCGAGGCTAGGATCTCGTGATCGCACAAGGAACGCGAGTGCACGAGGAGCGTGTGCCCGCCCGAGACGAGCAGGGATAGATAGGGAAATGCGGGCTCGTCGCCGTCGTCTGTTTTCTTCGTTTGCCCAGATGCTGCTTCGTCGTCTGGGGCGGGCCAGCGGGCTCGGGCGGAGACCAGGCGCGGCGTCAGCGCGTGCGCTTGCATGTGGTTGACGCCCAGCAGCGGCACGCCCCACGCCGTCGCCAGCCCCTTGGCCGTGTTGAGCCCCGTGGCCAGGTTCGAGGTCATGCCGGGCCCCCGGGTCACGGCGACGAAGTCGGGTTTCCGGCGGACGGTTCCCCGGACGGAGCATGCATGCTGCCAACGGTTTTGTTGGGGACTACTCTCCTCATCTTCTTCTGCTGCTGCTGCTTCGGGCAGGTGGTCCAATGCCTCGTCTATCAAGGGGGCGAGGTTGGCCGTGTGCGACACAACGGCCACGGTGGGATGCACGCCCTGAAACTCGCGGTTATCCGAGGTGACCTTCTTGTTAAACCTGAGCTTGGCGGCGCCCGTGGAGGGGCACTTTTCCAGAATTGCGACGCAGGTGTCATCGCAGGAGCTCTCAATAGCTAGCGTAAGGAGGCTTCTCCCGGGTCGATACACTGCGCTGCTGGTGCTGATGCACCTTGCCAGCAGGCGATGGTGTGCGACTGCACTCCTTCCAGCTACGTGTGGCCAGAGTCGCACCCATCCCACGCTCATCGAAGCGTATTTGGGGGATCAATTGCATGTAGGTGGACGATGGTAGTGCCGCGAAGCTTTGCTATCAATGTCCGTTCAACGTTTAGCAGCATAGGGCGCCATGAAACTCTTTTTTCCGTAGGAGCTAACCAGACGAGACCAATGGAAGCTCTAGGTTATCTTATCTGTAGCCTCTTCGAAGTACCTATATCAAGTCGTGCACCTTTCACCTTTCTCGCATAAAGCACAAAGAAGGCCATACACACATAAATGCATCATATCATGCACTGAGCAGCAGAAGCGGAGTGCTATTCCGACAGACCTCAATCACATGTGACAGTCATGATGGAATGATTATTGCACGTTGGTTGGAATCCGCAATTTGATATACATACGATGTTACGGGGGACTGGAGGTTAAGCTACTGGGTCAAGTACCTCGCACTTGAATTTGCATGTACTCTCTCTCGGTCGGAACTGACGGGATACTCGTACATACATGTACATACCCCTACCCCCTGAACCCTGAGGAGCCATGGGATGGAGATGGGGCTCACTCAGCTTTGCTACATTGATCTCCGAGGCTGCCAGGCTGCCAGCCACTCAACTGAAGAGCTGCTTTGCGCAGTACGGAGTACCACACAACGTCATCGTGAAGAGCCCACCCGGACCCAGTGCCAGCGACTTTGCGACAATTCCATTGACGGCCATCGTAATATTAATGCTGAATGTTCCATCGCAACATCACGTAGCGGGCCACCGTGGTGCACATTATTCAAATTGAACAATATCCTTATACCGGTTCCCTTTCGCTCTTCTTTTCCCCTGTTTGCGCATTCGTTCCTTCAAAACTACTAGAAGAGCAACGCTTCCTACAGCATGTGAGCCACGGCGCTGTGAGCCCATCTAACCTAACAAACTACCGGCACAGCGCTATACTGGCCCTGAAGGTCCCCGAGTCAAACCTAAAGACACGACGACCGGTGCATGGCAGATGCAGACGTAGATGCTACTTGCGTAGTCGAAGCTTATTACTAGGGTCCTGAGGGGAATAATAAAGCCACCGAGAATATTCTAACCAAGAGGTATGACCCGACTTCCCGTGCAGCATGTCCATTTATCCTTCGTGGACATCCGCAACTCTTCTCTCCGCGTCTTGTCTACGAGCACATTGCTTTGTAGCCAGTCCTCGTGGCACAGAGCAGAACGATGGCGGATACTGGTGATCAGCAGAGACAGAGGGTCTTCGTCGGAGCGTCGAAGGGGTCCAAACTCCCTCGATCGGGCAGTCGGCGCCATGATGCATCACACAGACGGGCTGATTCGGAAACCACAGGAAGCCCTCAACAAAGCAGCGAAGCTACGAGTCTCCAAGCAGCCCGGCGGAGCTTCGAGGCAGCAGCGGAGAATCCACCAAAACCCGTCAAGTCCGTGAAGAAGTCAGCATCGAAACCGGACCGGATCGAAAGAACCGCAGCCACTGGCGAGGCCCCCAAAAGCGAGAGCAAGCGGAGAATCAAGCAACATCAACAGCAACATCAACATCAACAGCAGCAGCAGCAGCAGCAACCGCAGAAACAGTCTAGGCCACCGCGCTCCCCCGAAACTACGAGCACCGCTACTTTTGCTGAGAGATCAAGGGTTGACACGCCTCCAAGAAATCCGCACTCATTTGACTTTACGAGACAGTCGAAAATTCCCAGTCCATCCGCCAGCTCGGAAACTCGAACACATCGTCGTGCACCATCCAGTGCCGCAAGTATTGCCAGTGTAGTGAGTTATGCGAACGTATATCAAGTAGTCTTAAGAACAATTTCTGACCCGCTCTAGGCAAGTGACGAGCCGTCGAGCCCTGCTACCCCTGCCGATACGCCTTCTCCCAAACCAGGAGCTTGGTTGAGATCCGGTAGTACTCGCAAGCTGTCCAATAAAAGCTCATCAGAACTTATGCCCGCTATGGAGAACGGTTCCAAGGAGGAATCGTTCACTCACGTGAGCGAAGCACCAGAAATTGTACAGCTTAGTTCAAAGGAGGCCGAGACTACAGGCGATAAGCAGACCGAGGAAAGCCATACATCAGGTATGAGCCATACCTCGGAGAACACCTTGGCCGACGAGCAACCAACGTCGACCGAGACGTCCGGTGGTTCCAGTTACGCCGAAGCTTTGAAGGAAGGCCCTAATGGCCATGAGAACAAAGCAAGCAAGGAGGTCGAGGAAGCACCCGGGACGCATGGAATTAACCCCAACCCGCAGGAACAAGAAGCTGCCAGTGACGACTCCTACCCTGACCTAGACCCCTTGACCATCGAAGAGAGACATACACACGAACCTGACGCACAACTCCAGGCTTCCGGGGGCCGCATCAGATGGGCCCCTTTCAACGTCCCTGCCGAGCGCCGCCTTCAGACGCTTACGGTCCTTTTCCATTGCACATGCATTGCCGTATCGGTCTCGGTTTTCTTTGCGTTATGCGCCAATCCTTTCGTCTGGCCTCTCCTTATCATCTATCTGCTTCACATGCTGACGTCCAAGGCGGCAACGGACGGTTCATTGAAGTACAGATCCGAATGGTTCCGTAGCAGCTACATGTGGCACCTGTTTGCTGGATACTTCCCAGCTAAGCTGCACAAGACTCACGATTTGGTGCCTACCCGGAAGTATATCTTCGGTTACCACCCTCACGGTATCATTTCGCATGGCGCCTTCGCGGCCTTCGCCACGGATGCTCTTGATTTCTCCGGCAAGTTTCCCGGCATCACCAACACCTTGCTCACCCTGGATAACAACTTCCGCATCCCGTTGTACCGAGACTATGTCCTTGCCATGGGTGTGCGCTCTGTTTCGAAGGAGTCCATCGTCAACATCCTGACTCGAGGAGGTTCTAACAAGGAAGGCATGGGCCGAGCCGTGACGATCGTCATTGGCGGTGCTCGCGAGTCGCTCGAAGCCCAGCCCGGCCAGATGCGCCTCATCCTGAAGGAGCGCAAGGGGTTCATCAAGATCGCGATCCGGACCGGGGCGGATCTCGTGCCGGTCCTGGCGTTTGGCGAGAACGAGCTGTACCACCAACTCCAGCCCCACGAGCACCCCTTTGTTCACCGCGTGCAGATGTTCATCCTCAAGGTCTGGAAGTTCACTCTGCCGTTCTTGCACGGCCGCGGCATCTTCAACTACGATGTGGGCATGATGCCCTACCGCCGTCCGCTCAACATCGTGGTCGGCGCACCGGTCAAGGTGACCCAGTCGAACGTGGTGGACGACAAGGAGGTTGATCGGTTGCACGAACTCTACGTGACGGAGCTGGAGAAGGTGTGGGACAAATACAAGGACGAGTTCTCTCCCGAACGCAAGGAGGATCTTCAGATTCTTTCATAAGAAGATGGACAGCGCAGAGTCTGTCGTTAAAGGAGCCGGGTCTGTGATTACAAACAGGTCTTCATTCTCGGGGTTGCAAGAGGGGAAATATGCGCATCCAGAGTGTGTAGTGTTTTTTATATTAATTTTGTTTTGTATTTTTACTTCCCTATGTTGGTTCATCAGATCAGGTTTATCAGAAACATCGTTTCCAATTCCAAATACTCAAGACAGTCTGGTCTCACTGCCTCCCTCCGTTCTCCTCGTTGTCCTGGGTTATGTCTAAAGCTAGTGCACCGTGATCTAAGACATGGTTTAGTGTGGATGATGTAAGGGCATGGCCATCACCGATCAATGGAGCGTTTTGGCCATGTAGATAGACGTGACGATCGAATCGAAATCCAATAGCGTATAGTCCAAGCTTCTCGCTTGACATCATCTGGGAGGAGTTGACCACCTAGGTAACTTATACAAACCAGTCCGGTATACACTATTAGTATTTAGGCAGCTCAAGTGTGTGCGGGTTGTGCGGGCCAACCACTTTTTAATCTCCTCCGTGATCCCGTGACCCCTTCCGTCCGGGGCGCTATGATGCCAAGTGCATGCCACCTGCCCATTCGCAAAACGAGGGGAAAGACCCATCAGGAAGTGAAGGGGAGGGAAGCCGGGAGGAGGGGATCGATCTGGTGCATATCCAGCCAGGCACAGGGCCTTTTTGCTGTCAGAGAGTGGACACCGAATGAATGTTCTCCGTACGCCAGGGAGAGAAAAGAAGAACACACGATCAATCATTAGAGGCCCGAAGATGAGAGAAAACCAGCCAAACACAATCAAGCTTTCTTACGGGGGCTCTACTTTTACTGCTTTCTTCGTACATGAGGTCATACCTGTGCAATAGTGTCGACCGGAGCTGAATGAAGCCTAAGGCAACATTAAGAAAAGCCAGCCGTTTCTCGCATGCTACGGATACACAGGCACGCGCTCTCACTCGCGGGAACGCGGAGATTCGGGTCCGCTAGCTACCCGACCGTGATTTTCCTTACTAAACTGAGTTTAGGTAATTTTAATGCATGTACGTGCTTGCTATCCATTCGGGGTCCTCGACAGGTCCTGGATCTGGATCCCCGATGGGTTCTCATCTCTGGCGTGCCTGCTTTTGCAGATTTATGGGCAGCCCAACAACAGTCTTCGCAGTCTTCGCAGTCTGTGCCGCCCTGAAGGTTTACCACAACAGCTGTTCTTTTATTACCGCCGTAGCCAAGAACCCCTGAAGAGAGGCCTGAAGAGGGAAAAACTCAATGGGACCTGACCGTGCCCACTCCCCATGTTTCGCAAAAGACGGCAATGTGACTTTCCATGGCATCTGTATCCCAGCTATTGGATTGCCGGCTAAGCCAGGCCTGTGTGTGTTCGTTTTAGTAACGATTGCTTAAATGGTGTGGTTCAGTGTTTGGCGGCATGAATATGCCGAGCAGTTGTACCTAGACTTATAATATGCAAAAGTCGGTTTGCACAAATGAGCGTAGCTCGTAGGGAACCTTGGAAGTGAGGCAACGGCCGCAGCGCTCAGCAAGGCAAAAGCTGATGGATTTGCCCAGACCAGATGCCAGATCAACGGCCATCTCTTATGCAAATCCCTTATCCTTCTCTGGGTCCAAAACCGGGTCGTGATCCGCGCTCTCCAACTCGGATTATCCACTTTGCCTACACACTCATTACTGTAGTATTTATTGTACAACAACAACAACAACATCGACAATTAAGGCACACTCCGTCTCCGCGCTCTTGTTTCTTCTGCTGTCTGTTGCTTGCCCTCTCCTCCCCTTTCAGCTTTCTGATCTCAGAGGCGTTGCTAGCTCGACTATACCGCTGGGGAATTGGTCATCGGAACCCAGGATCCAGACCCATTCGAGCTACCCTTCCTGCTTCTTGCTTAGGGGCTTGCCTTAGGTGCACCACACACCCACACTAGACAGCACATGGCCCATGGATCACAGGGGGTTCGAGCATCCATTCAGCTCAAGATCATGCGCCCTTGTTCTGCTTAAGATAATATCATTTTTTGCCATGACTCCATAGAACAATAACACCACCATACTATGCCTTCCCCTTTGTCCAGACAATTCCCACAATCTCAATCTCTACCACCACAATCATTATCGCAGCCATCGTCGTCCCTGTCCCAGTCGCACTCTCTTACGCCCCCACCGCCTCCATCGATACCGCCCGCCCCCAAGAATCAGGGTCTCACCAGCATCCTCGTGCCTCCTCCCGACTACTCGAACCCGTCCTCGGCCTCGTCCACCAGCTTCCAGCACGAGTGGCCTGCTGCCGATGGTGGAGCGCCCCTTCCCACAATAGGAGGAGGAAGTCGTCGCACAGAAGACATTGAAATGGGCTCGATATCTCCCGCCGGCCACCGGCGCCGCCGCAGCACGCTGACGGCTGGCAACAACTTCGCCGTCCCGCCTGCCGCGACCGCGTCCAGGCCACGCTCTCAAAGTATTAAGAACACCGCCGTCTCTCCCGAATCAGGTTCCCTGCTGGAATCAAAGACCGCCGATGGAGCCGGCCGGGCATCATCGGACACCTCTTTCAGGAATAAGAACGGGAAGAGGACAGAGTCCTACGATGACCACTCCGACTTCACAGACGAGGATCTCCACGACGATGAAGAGACGGGCTTGACCCGCAAAGACAAGCGGAGGAAGCGGGAAAAGCGGCGCCGCAATACCAGACTCGACAACAGGATAGCGAGAGAGAACCTTACAGAACAAGAGCGCAAAGAAGCCAACCAAAACGTCGTGAGGAAGATAGTGATCAATGGCGTGTTGATCGGGCTGTGGTACTTCTTCTCGCTGTCTATCTCTTTGGTAAGTTGTACTTTGCACTACGTTGCAACCAGCGGCTATTGTAGCCGGAACTGCCCTCCATTGCCGATGCTTGTAATAGTATACTGACTTCTTCCTGACATAGTACAATAAGTGGATGTTCGACTCGGACAGACTAAACTTTGCCTTCCCTTTATTCACAACCTCGATGCACATGCTGGTGCAATTTTCCCTTGCCAGCCTAGTCTTATTCTTCGTGCCTTCGCTACGGCCGGGCAATAGATCCCATAACCCGGACCTGGGCCCCCCGAAGAGCGAATCCGAGCCCCTTATGACCAAACTCTTTTACCTTACGAGAATAGGTCCATGTGGCGCGGCGACGGGACTGGATATTGGACTGGGTAACACGTCACTGAAGTTCATTACTCTGACGTTTTATAGTATGTTATTACCTGTCCATCCCACATCCCACCATCCGAAGAACCAAGACTGACCTGGTCCATAGCTATGTGCAAATCTTCGTCCCTTGCATTTGTACTCATATTCGCCTTCTTTTTCCGGCTCGAAACTCCCACATGGCGATTAGTGGGCATTATCGCAACAATGACTTTCGGCGTAGTCATGATGGTTGCCGGCGAGGTCGAATTCAACCTCGGCGGCTTCGTCCTCGTCATTTCAGCCGCCTTCTTCTCCGGATTCCGCTGGGGCTTGACCCAGATTCTCCTTTTGCGCAACCCCGCCACTTCCAACCCCTTTTCTAGCATTTTCTTTCTCGCGCCTGTCATGTTCGTGACACTGCTTGCCATAGCTATCCCCGTTGAGGGGTTTTCCGCCCTCATCGAAGGATTTACACAACTGAGTAACGAATGGGGCGCTGTCCGTGCACCCCTTATTCTGCTCTTCCTGGAACCATCGCGTTCCTAATGACCGCATCCGAGTTCGCTCTGCTACAGCGTAGCTCTGTTGTCACCCTATCGATCGCCGGTATCTTCAAGGAAGTCGTCACGATTAGTGCGGCGGCTTTGGTGTTCGACGATAGGCTCACGCCGATCAACATTTCGGGCCTGGTCATTACGATCTTGGCCATCGCTTTCTACAACTACATCAAACTGACGAAGATGCGGGACGATGCTCGGCTGGACGCGCATGCTAAGAGCACCGCGGCGTACACGGCGGCAGCAACCGGCTCGTCAGATGACGAAGATAGTGACGAGGAAACCGACTTTTTCTCGGAAAGGGAGGGGAAACAGGTCCGATGGGGGTGCAAGCGAGGCCAACTTTGCCACCATGGACGGCGATACCATACCAAGCCACGATGCGGACGAGTCCAAACCCCTGCGCAGCGAGCACAACGATTGAACGGGTTATTGAAGATACCGACACTTTGGATGGGAAATGGGAGACACGAGTCTTCAGCGTGTATAGGGAGCGGCTTGGAATATGGAACGGGCTCCTCGAAGATGTATTCGGCTAAACAGAAATACTTGATGAAAATCTCCTACGACAAGGTGCTACCAGTTGTTGGTAGCACTGTTGAATATATAATGATTCAACATATCCGCGTTTCAGTCGTCTCAAGAGGACGTGATCCAAGCATGGCCGATCGAAAGTGATAACACTATCCTACGTTTTTGAAAGAAGAGACAAGGGCCTAGGTGGTCAAGATTGTCATGTTGGGGGCAACGGACCAGCCGTGATCTCGCATCACACTTGGAGACAGATCAATAACAACACCGCCGATCTTATTATAGAAAGAGTTGGTATACAAGGGAGAAGACATTCGAACCTACATAAAGCGATCGATAAACACCCGCTGTTAAGTCTGTTGGGTAGCACGACCAGGTCTCCTCCCAGCAAGATTCATTATCTATGCATTTACATATAGGAAAGTGGCTATAGCTACCTAGGATTAGATTGGGTTTGGCATAGCAGTTATGGATAACCCTTTAATGCTAATCAAGAGGTGGCACTTATTACAAAGCAGAATGGAGGCTCTTGGGGTTATGAAATAGAATAGCAGTATAAATCATATTCCAATATGTTCATATGTATGTTTGTGGTGCTGGGGTTCCAAACGTTGGAAGGTCCGCTGAATCTGCATGATCCAGCCAGTTTCGGCACTTCGCTCGTACTGGATGATCGTTACAAGAATGTTTTTGACGAGGTACTTATAGGCGTGTGTATGTGTGATTGCTCTTGAGTAGTCTTCAGGCAGTATCGAGATGAACTATATAACCAGATGTAAAGTCGCCGTTGCGAAGTGCGTATGGTTCCGCAGTCGGCATATCGAGTGGTGTTATGATAGCTCGCACGCAGTCCATAGTAGATTATTAGATATCTACGGTCAAAATAACAGTTCCTCCGCCACATCTGTTTATGTGTCTTTGTAGCACTTATACAAATCAAGCCTTTCCCTCAGGCTGCTCGATATCTCGAAATCAAAACGCTAATGCTGCTGTTTCTCCAAGTCTAGTGCAGACTCTGCTGCGGTAGCATATCAGCGATGTGCTTGCACGCTTTCGCAGGAAACCCAACCCCTATGATAGTAGTCCACCGTCTACCGCCATGCCATTGAGAAAATCGCACATGCTCATTGTCATCCCTGTAATTGGGCTCCGCACACTGAGAGACCTTGCTCAACCGAGAAGCTTGAGTCCGCCCTTAGTCTTTTGTCCAGGTTTCGTGACACCGCTCGGGGCAGGACCCAGACTCGGCTCGAAGCTGTTCTCGCGTCCTCCTGCCCCGCCACCGTTGCCGCCACGGTTCTGGTTCTGGTTCCTGTTGTTCCTGTTCTTATTCTTATTCCATTTTCCGCCGTGATGCTTATCCTTAACGGTTTGAGGCCTAGATTGATACCATTTATTAGCACTGACTAGCTTGATTTCACTTTCCACGCGTGACTGCTGCTGTATTTCGCTAGCTTTACCACTTGAACACCAACGTTGTTGTTGCTGCTGCCAGAGCGGAAAGCTGTTGACACAAGCATTTACCATCCTCAACAGGGCATCCAAACGCCAAGGGGTAAGGACATACTTAATCTCAGTTGTGCTCTTCCTGATCACGACAGGGTGACTCTGGATATACTTTCCGTTCATCTCCTTGGCGGCGGCAAAGAACTCGTCCGGATCACTGAAGCTGACGAAACCGAAGCCCTTGCTCTTGCTCGTGACTTTGTCGCGGATCACGCGGGCCTTTTGTAGGGATTTCCAGCGGGAGAATGCCTTGAAGAGTGACTCGTCCGTCGTCTCGCCGGCCAGGTTGCCCACGAACAATCGCAAGTGCGACGGGTCCCATTCGAGCAGCGAGTCGTCGGTCCATTTTTGACCGCCGCCCGCGCGCACGACCGTCTTCTTCTTGCCGTCGGCCTGTGTCGTCGCTGCTGTCGTAGGCTCGACCGCCGGTCGGGCAGGTTCGGCCGCGTACGTCGCCGCTGCGCTCACCGCCCCAGAACGTCCTACGCCACCGCCAGCAGCGCCGCCAGCTGCGGCGTCTTTGGCCTCGGGGACGTAAGCGCTCTGCCACTGCGCGATCTGCGCCGCCAGATCGGGATCGTAGTCGCCTGCGGTACCGGCACCGCCGCCTGCGCCGCCAGCAGCAGCAGCCGGTTGTGCTGGGCTGGGTACCGGGAACGGATTTCTGATCTGGGGTGCCGCGCCATACGCGCTAGTGGTATCTGCTGCCGCGCCATGGTAGCTCGGTTGCGCGCCGTAACCGCCTACTTGCGGATAACTTTGGTAAGAGCTTGCATGTGGTGCTCCGTAGCCACCGGCACCACGACCGCTCACGGCGCCCGCGCCTGGCGGAGCGGCATACGACGAATACGAGGGGGCAGCGCCATAGTGCGGGGCAGACGCGCCTGGGTAGCCGGGGGCGCTCGAGTAGGCGGTGGGAGGAGGCGCGTAGGGGCCGGCCTTGACGCCGGGGCTCGGCGTGTGTTGGGTGGTTGGCGGGGTGCCTGACGAGAAGGCGGGCTTAAAGCCGGATAGTTTGGAGGGGGGCGGACGGGGGAGGGAGCGACGACGAGCTCAAGGCACCTGGAGGCAGAGGGTACGACATGATGAATTTGCTGTGCCAACAACCAAAGACGATCGATTTTTTGGGTTGCTGGGAAAAGATAACACGTACCTATGAGCCCAGTCCCACGCAATGGAAATGTGAGGCTTTGCTCGTGGCCTTCCCTGCCTGTATAGATTCGGGTGCTGTTGTAGGTAGTGGTTGAGTGTGTGCGCGACTGTAGTACTGTTGTTATTTCACCAAAATGTTCAAGTCGAAGGGTGAAGATGATGTCGTCGGCTTCTTTTGTGGTTCCCAGCCTGGCGGAGAGATGGACAGCTTGATAAAGAAAGTGGACCCTGCATTCAGAGATTGTGGCGTTCGGGTGGCTTGACCAATCCAGTAGACCAGTTAACAGAATGTTGAAGGGCGGACCAATTTACATACGGCTGAATAGCTAGTTGCAGCACTTCGCAGCAGGCGCCATCGCTGATTGATAGCAGCCAGTTGCTGCAGTTCTTCAGTTTCTTGAACATTCCCAGAACTATCATCAGCGGGATTGCAAATCACGAATCGAATTACCAGATCTATTTTTTCCCGTTGCGATCCTGACCGTGACTTATCGGAAGGCACAGTAGACGGAATCCCGATCTCGTAGTCAACGGTAGTCAGCGGTATACCCACCATACTCTACCACCGTGGTTTACCATGACCAGAAGTTGATACGGGGACGGATTGCGTTGCACTATATCAGCAAGCATAGAAGTTGTATCCTAACCCATGCCATCGATGGTAAGGTGACTGTGATTCCAAGAGAGTCGGTGTCCGGACAGCGTTGGCCTTTTCTTTTGCCCAAGTGTCAAGTCAGTTCACCGATGATCAATATGAAGCTGCGTGCTCCCCCCGTTGCTTCCGAACATACATCATGCAGGCGGTCGGCCAGAATTCCGTATGCCAAGCTTTCGCTCCATCCACTCTACACGATGGGCCAGGCTTGCCAGCAGACAAAGCTGGATCCAGGACCGTAACTCCGCTCAAGGACCGAATAGAGAGCTATGACGATTATGCTCGCCCTGGCGACTGAACCAGATGCAAATTGGCTTTTTCGAGACCGCTAATCAACATGGTCTATCCTCCCAACGTTCCCGACATGAGTCAATCGTGTAGTAGCCTTACAGCTGGGTGTGTTGTTGCGTCACCATCTGCTCATTCTTTTTTTCCTCCTTCCCTTGCCGGAGTATAGGCAGTTAATACGGGAGTTTGCTTGGTTTGGCATTTTTTCCCGTTTGTTACTCGCAGGCATATGGCGGGGCAAGGCTAATGATGCGACATTTTTTGGTGCACCAGCAGTGTCGAGGCGCCCGCCAACCTCTCCAGCTGTTCTGCATCGACACCGGGACAACCGACGAGTGCGGATACGCCGGCTCGTGCCAATAGAAGCTTAGGAACCTGCTTACCTTAAGCTATGTCCACTTAAGACGTAAAGCTGTGCATCGGCGATAACAATGACAATTTGGGACTGCACTCGGACAAGAGCTTTCCACCTTCCCAGGTGGCTGGAGACCGTATATTGTGTGCCTAACCTTATCAGCTAGCGAAGAATTCTGGATCTAAGTAATACGTGGAAAGGCAGGGTTGTTCGGTCCAGGAGTCGAAGCTACGGGCCAGGATCGCTGGCTTGGCTGTCTTGTAGCTTGGGTCCCGGAGCTTGAAGCTTACATGCACCTGTTTGTGTTTCGGAGCTGGGTGTGTGCGTCGGGGTAGCAACTCGGAGAAGCAGCATGATTGCAGCTTACAAACACTATGTATGTATCATATATCTCTTACGGCAGTCGGGATTCCGCCGTGGGATTCGACAGGGAATTAACTACTAGATGAAAGACTCAGAGTGGTTATCATAACCACTTTCAGTGGCATGGGGCCACGGAGGCAGTTCAGGCTGAAAGAGCCGCGCCCTGTACCGAGAAAAGCTTCTGATGATGTCCGAGTGGCAGTCGAGTCAAGAACCGCGGGAATCAATCGCCGGCATCTCGTCCCACGGGCCCGAGCAACACCACCAGTGCGACGTGCCCAGCACTGAGAAGAGAGCTAGGTGAAGGTGCTGTCTTCATGAAGATGATAAAACGGAGCCTGCGTATTTGTAAGGCAGCATTGATGGCCATCCGTGTTTGTTCCAATTCCGAGGGGAGGGGTCGGTATGTTGGACAAGGTAATGTGCATTCGGGCATGGCATCAGGGATAGGCAATCAGGGACTTGTATTGATACTCATACTCGGGATAAGCAGTTATACGGCAGGCTAACATGAACCTGATTGCGTGGTTTTGTTCCCTCGACGAGTACTCCGTATGCATGTAGTCGTACTCGACTGATGTATATACATAAACCTGCAGTCACATGAGCATCCCGGATATTGAACCCAAGATATATAATGTGGTAGAGAACGAACATGAGTAAGCCTCCCGTCCTTGGAGTTGGAGGCATTGCGGACATGAACCCCTAGCCAGCTAGCCCCTAGACACCCTAGACACGAAACGCCGCTGCACTATGCACGATCGACCAGTGAGTGTCCGTCCGGTGCCTCCAAAGGGCCAAAGACGGACGCCTGTGTGCCGGATGGGCTCCATGGGCATGGGTTAGGTACATGCACGCAGTAGGGAGTACGGAGAGTACATTGAATGATTGCTGCTGCTGGCCTTGGCTACGAGAGTGTTTTACCCCTCCAACCCACTTTGACCCGTCACCCAGTCCCACGCATGCTAACGAAGGTAGGGAGTGTGGCCTACTAATAGAAAAACTACGACAGTCCCGCCATCGTCCGGACCTACCTATTCTACTCTTTCTTCTGACCCCCCATCCCTCAGAACAACTCTCTCTCTTTGACAGAGACTACATTGTTGTGAAATCTTTGACAGATTATTCCTCGTCCTCCCTCAACCGAGACTAATCCAATTGAGCATCTCACAAACAAACCGCAATCATGTCTGGAGCCGTGTAAGTCCACACTACGACACCTTCCCGTCTACCCCTCCTCTCTTTCGTCCTGCTTCCGCCAGAGAGAGGCTGCTTACCCCACCACCCCGCGGCCTCAATGGGATTGTTGCTTGCATTGTTGGGAAAGACTCTCTCTGCCTCTTGTCTGCCGATGGCCTGTTTCCCCTTTCTCCTGTCGTGTCTTGACACTTTTCGCGGCTTCTGTGACTAAAAGGAAGCTTGTCGGGGTCCCAGGGCACGTCTGAGCAACATCACCGGCCACTATGGAGCAGGCGTGTGAGCTCACCTAGTCCTGCACCGTTATCATACATCCCTCTCATCATTGCATAACCACTCACAAGAGGAGGACAAACAATAACAAGAAGAAGAAGAAGATGCTAACTACTTGCAAAGTGCTGATCTCGGCCTCATCGGTCTGGCCGTCATGTACGTTACTCCCCTCGTCCTCCGTGAGCGCCTCGGCGCCCAAGGCGGCAGCAGACTAATAAATACCGCAGGGGTCAGAACCTGATCATGAACATGGCCGACCATGGCTTCACCGTCTGCGCGTACAACCGTACCGTCTCCAAGGTCGACAAGTTCCTCGAGAACGAGGCCAAGGGCAAGTCCATCGTCGGTGCCCACTCCAACGAGGAGTTCATCTCCAAGCTCAAGAAGCCCCGCCGTGTCATGCTCCTCGTCCAGGCCGGCAAGGCCGTCGATGACTGGATCGAGACCCTCCTGCCCCTCCTGGAGAAGGGCGATATCATCATCGACGGTGGTAACTCTCACTTCCCCGACTCCAACCGCCGCACACAATACCTGACCACCAAGGGCATCCGATTCGTTGGCTCTGGTGTCTCTGGTGGTGAAGAGGGTGCCCGCTACGGCCCCTCCATGATGCCCGGTGGTGACGAGGCCGCCTGGCCCTACATCAAGGACATCTTCCAGGGCATCGCCGCCAAGAGCGACGACAACGAGCCCTGCTGCGAGTGGGTTGGTGATGAGGGTGCTGGTCACTACGTCAAGATGGTCCACAACGGTATTGAGTACGGTGACATGCAGCTCATCTGCGAGGTAAGCATTGCCCACCTATCCGACGTTTCCCAAGTTCAGCGCTTATAAGAACCCCAATTGCAGGCTTACGACATCATGAAGCGTGGTCTCGGCATGACCAACAAGGAGATGGGTGACACCTTCGCCAAGTGGAACAAGGGTGTTCTGGACTCTTTCCTGATTGAGATTACCCGTGACATCATGTACTTCAACGACGACGATGGCACTCCTCTGGTCGAGAAGATCCTCGACCAGGCTGGCCAGAAGGGTACCGGCAAGTGGACTGCCATCAACGCTCTGGATCTCGGCATGCCCGTCACTCTGATCGCCGAGTCTGTGTTGGCCCGCTGCCTATCTTCCGTCAAGGCTGAGCGTACCAAGGCCTCTGGTCTGCTCCAGTACGTCGGCCGTACCAGCAAGTTCGAGGGCAACAAGGAGCAATTCCTTGAGGATCTCGAGCAGGCTCTTTACGCCTCTAAGATCATCTCATACGCCCAGGGTTTCATGCTGATGCAGGAGGTACGTGACAAAAGCTATGTATTCGCATTGCAATGCTTTTTACTAACACATGATTGTAGGCTGCCCGCGAGTACAAGTGGAAGCTGAACAAGCCTTCCATTGCTCTGATGTGGCGCGGTGGATGCATTATCCGATCCGTTTTCTTGAAGGATATCACTGCCGCTTACCGCAACAACCCCGAGCTTGAGAACCTGCTGTTCGACGACTTCTTCAACAAGGCCATCCACAAGGCCCAGCCCGGCTGGAGAGACGTCATTTCCAAGGCCGCTCTGCTCGGAATCCCGACCCCGGCCTTCTCCACCGCCCTGTCCTGGTTCGACGGTTACCGCACCAAGGATCTCCCTGCCAACCTCCTGCAGGCCCAGCGTGACTACTTCGGTGCCCACACCTTCCAGGTCAAGCCCGAGGCCGCCAACGAGAAGTACCCCCAGGGCCAGTACATCCACGTGAACTGGACCGGCCGTGGTGGTAACGTTTCTGCCTCTACCTACCAGGCATAAGATGTTCCATTTAGCTTCATTTAGAGATATCATGGCAAGAAGCGAGGCCTTGCCCGGTAAATAGGTAATGGGTTAGGGTGGCGTCAATAACCATGAATGTTAATGTTATGTTGACATAGTACGACCACACAATAGAAATGGAAAAGAATGAATGACCATAATAAAAGTCTTCTTGTCGCTTGGTGACTTTGATAGTAGGTAGTAATGCCAGATTATGATGGACTAGAAACACTCCACAGCCAGGCCCTACTTCACATGGCCAGTGTCAACATTAGAGCTCAAAGACTAGCAATCGGATATTGAAGTTGTTTTACTACGGCTCTCGGAAAAGAAGCACCTATAGTAAAGGCCCAAACTCCCCCCTTTACCCTTATTCAACGCTCACTCTCTTCATCTTACACACCTATAGGCGAGAAGAACCCGTCCGTCTCGCGGAGGAATGAATTTGCCACACTCCTCGAACATGAAAGTACTTATATGCTTTACCAAGCCCATTTCAACTCAGAGTTCGTCTCCACCCCTTTTTGTCATATAGAACAATGTAAGCTTTAGTAGAATGCAAAATCTGGTTGACCTGTCCTATCTGTCTACTGCATCTTGGTTTTTGTTTACATGCCTGAATCCGCAGCAGGGGTGCCGTTATCCCCATCATCCCCGCCTGGAGAATCGGCGGCCGACTCGACACCGTGGAAGGCCTCGCCAAACGCCGAGTCCTCCATGAAGTCGCCGCCGAGATCGCCGGGGGTGTCGGTGTTGAAGCTAGCGAGGGCGTCGCCGAGGTTTTCGCCGGCCGTGTCCAGGTCGCCGAGAGAGCCGAAGTCGTTGTCGGCGTCGAAACCCATGCTGGCCGTACTGGCGGCAACCGCGGGTGCTTGCTGCGATTGTTGTTGTTGCTGCTGTGGCTGTTGTGGCTGCTGCGGCGTCGACGACTGGGGGTGGCTTTAGCAGCGGCTGGTTCAGACGGTGGAGCGGCGACCGGGGCAGCAGAAGCAGCAGCAGCGTCGCTAGTCAGGTTACCGGCCGACGTAGTAGCTGCTGGGTCAGGAGTTACGCCACCTTTAGGGACGACGACCCAATCGCCGCTGCCGGTGCCCTGGTCTGGCGCAGTCGCGGCCGAGGGGTGGTCATCAGTACCCGACATCGAGACGTCGCCGGCCGGCTCCTGCTTGGGGGCCTCTGGCACGGTAGGCATAGGAGAAGGAACGTTCACATTAGCCGGGGTTGCCGCATTGGACGGCATGGCTGACAGCTGGCCCTGAGGCGTCGAAAAGTTGTTGGCCGGAGTCGAGGTGGAGGATATGCCCGTATGCATCTGGTCCAACATGCTTGCGGCGGTGCCGCCCATGTCGACATCCGAGTCGCCGCCCAGCATCATGTTACTTTGCTGAGAACCCTGGCGGGACATGGTGTTGACGCCCGTCGCACCGGCAGTGGGGGCCGGTTGCGGGACAGGCGAAGGCTCAGCAGGCTCAGGGGCAGGCTCTTGGTAGCCACCATCTTGGATTCGTCTCAAGTCGTAGATGACTTCGGCATGACGACCTAGCTGCGCCTCGACTTGCGATACGATGTCGTCGACGCTCTTGTTCTGTTTCGACATCCATCGTCCTGATCCTTCCTCGGGCTCCTCCGGCCGGGTTTCCAGGGTAATCGCACCAGGACCAGCATCGTCCACGGCAAATCTCAGCTCCTTCTCGGCTGTTGTCAGGAGGGAGTTCTTCTTGAATTTGGCCATCTTCTTCTCATGATCCGCTTTCCTTTTGGCAATTTCATCGTTCGTCGAAGCAATACGCTCATCTACTCGTTTGCGGAATTCTTCTGCCAATTTCGGGTCCAGGTGGCCTGCAGGCTTAGAGGTGGTGCTCCGCAGCATCAGCACCCTGAGCCTCGAAGATGCCATCGGTCAAGCTTGACAATTCGCCCTTCATGCCAAGTCCCAGGTTGGTGAACCCAATTTGGCCCAGTCTATATGGCGAGGACAGGATTTCTTCCATCCACTCGTGGTTCTGACGGTACCGAACGAGACTGATTTCACGCGGTGTCAAGTGATCAAACAGATCACCTCGCGATGTATCCTCATCATCCTCATAAGCACCTCGGACGGAGGCATGACTCCTATAGCGGCAGGCGGTTGATTCTGAGGTGGGTGTATCCGAGCCCGCTTTGAAGAAGGCGCACCGCCAGGCGGGGGGTGAGTAGGGTAGGCGACGGCTGCCGGCACACCACCCCTATTACCAGCATACACAGGTTGTCTCACAGGCTCTCTAGGCCATGTGATCTGCGGCCAGTTGACGCGATCTCCAAGAATGAACTCTTTACGTTGAATCTGTCCGCATCGCTGCAGGTACGCGCGCGTTTGCAGGATACCGTCAGTACGAGGATCGCGCGGCAGCATCTGCACGGGGATGCGCTCGTTGTTGTCGATGGGCCCGTAGTGGACAATCCATAGGCTTGGGTCGACCTGCGGCACATTGGGGTTGTGGACCTTGGGCGGGATGAGGCGGAAGCGCCGGCGCGAGTGAGTAGCCAGAGGCTCTCCCAGCGCATAGCCAGCGCGGTGGTAGTACATCTCGAGGATGACTCCGTTGCCGACTTCCTGGGTGAAATACTGCTCCTGAGGCGGCCAGATGTAGCCGTCGCTGGAGAAGTTGGTGCCCATCAGCTGAAGAGGCTGCCATGTGAGGGTGATGTAGCCATTTTCGGGGCGGTCGAGGTAGGTCCAGAAGAAGGGCGCCTTGTCGCGAGCGATCTGGGGTGCATTCATCAACCAGTTGGTTACTTCGGGGATTTCGACGCGCGCTTTCTGCGTGTACCTAAACGTAGAGAGGAGATGCACATGGGGGAGCTAGAAGACATTGATTAGAATCGATAACCACAGTGATTGCGACGCCGTGTCAATGGCTCTGTTCATACCAAATCGCCGAAGACGCCATGACTGGGATCTCCCATAGCCGACATGTTTGTGGAGGAGTGGACTGAGAACGAGGGCCTCAGATCATTAAATTGATATGGATATGAAGGGTACAATCTACATGGGGCTGCATCCGACGGGAATGCACAATGATTGGCGTTGGTGGGCTGCCTGTATCGAATGCGACCGACGGCGAGGCTGATGAAGCAATTCAACTTCGAATCTTGGATGGTTCAACACAGTTCAGAGCTTAGGTCGCGACTGGACTCTTGCTGACGAGGCTGGCAACCGTGATTGATTTGTCGCGTTCAAACACCCGACCCCAGCCAAAAACAATTAGGCCATAGGTAGCTCGGACCACCCGTGCGCCACATGTCTAAGCCACAATCGGATATAGCCACCACCACCATTCCTTTCCACTTGCTTTGTCGCTGCAGTATTCACTCACTTCAATGTTACTGCCCCGTCTTGTACATAACCTTGACTTGCATTCTTGGTATTGTCTCTTGTTCCCATTGGATTTCCTGAATTATTGGAACTCATACTGCCGATATATACTGCGGGCAGCCTGGCGATACATACCTAACCTTACAACCCAATGAACAGGGCATCGTCTCCTTGTTCCGGCTCCGATTGAGGAGCCGGCAGGCCTTCTTCCCCGGACTTGTATCAAGACTTTGCGCATGAGAAAAAGCAACCTGTTTTCTGGCTTACTATTTTAGTTCTGGTTGAAATACCTACTGCAAACATCGTCACGTCGGCTCCTCGTCGGTTTTGTTCTCGCCCGACCACGCGACTCGCTTGGACACATCTCCTCAGCGTTGTTTCACCCCATGCCCATTACGGAGTCGTCGTGTCAGAGCCTCAACAGGGGTTTCCCACTACGTTCTGCACTACGCTCGAGCTCAGCTGCCACCTGCGCACCCCCCCCTCGGGGGCCGTCTCCGTTCCGCACCCTTGCCAGTGGATGGTGTGCACGCCCTCTTGCCCTCTTGTCGCTTCGGTCCTCGTTTTACCGTACGAGTGACGCGCGCCGTAGATACCCCTAAAATCTGGTTCTCGATCATCCAGATCTGGTGTTCGTGAGATGGGGTACAGTAGGTTTGTAGGACGAACATCAAGGTAAGGGAAGCTCGCGCAGTCGGAATGCGTAGGGAATCCCTACAGTTTGACATCATCTGCTAGTGCGTGGCAACGTTCTGTCAACTACATATGTATGTATATGCGATAGACTCCTGTCAATGCTCGAACTACTTTGCACAGCCTCCTGTCAAACAACGGCATCGGTAGTTCTAGTCATGTCGAGCCGACTCCGAGGGGATGGTCGACTTAGATCCCTCTTATGTACTACGAAAAGCTGAACTATCGCGAGCCATCGTTTTCATTGTAGGTCTGCCATTCTAGGAGCTTCTCCGACGTGCCGAACAGCCAACCAATGTTTGACATCTCGCCAATCTTCTAATCATAGAACTTTTATTAATTTGGTTTTGAGCCTGCCAGGTGAAGAGCCGCGTTCCGGTTCCTAACACGGGGTTGCTTGATCCGCAGGGGTGGCCTAGTCTCGTTTCTATACCCCTCGGCCTACATATCCATCCCGGTCTGGACTCCGTTCCTCCCATCCCCACCTGAAGTCCTTGATAGCCCAACAGGTCAAGGTCTAATACAACGGCCCCTCCGGCGTCATGGTATGGGACGATATTCCTGCCTTGGATTCTGCTGCCGCAGATCTTCTAGGGCACCTGGATGACCAGGGTATGTACATCTTCATACAAGAGGACATGAGAGCTTCTTTTTGCCTGCCCTACGTCCCTTCACCTTCTGGACTCTATCGCTTCCGTTCACTTTCTGTGTGTTTTCGCTTCCTCGTTCGCTTCCGTTGAAGCAGTATTGTCTTCTTTTTATTACTTATTCTTCTCGTCACTCTTTATACGTTATCTGCAGGTCAGCTACTTCAAGCAGACTCGCGAACACTGGTCCGTATAGATTGCTCTGGATACACTTATACCAACATCATCGTGACCCCGTGGGTTCCTTTTTCTCTCATTTCGCTGCTGGTTCATCATACATTATATTCGACTCAAAATGAAGCAAACATACATCGCCGCCGCCCTTGTTGTGTTGGGTGCGGCTTTCGGACAGACACAAGACCTGAGCAAACCACACACCACAGCAGAGTTGACCACTGGTAAAGCCCAGCCTGGTACTACTACAAAAGCGTCCCTGGAGACCGGACTCCCCGGAGACCAGAAGGGGAATGGGCAAGGTCAGCAAGACTCTTCTGACGGACAGAAGAAGAAGACGCCTAAGGGTCAAAACAATGGTCAGAATGGTGGCCAGAAAGACTCTTCTGATGAACAGAAGAAGACGCCTCAGGGTCAGAACGGTGGTCAGAACAGTGGCCAAGGCGACGGCCAGAATGATGGTCAGCAGGGTTCTTCTGATGACCAAAAGAAGAAGACGCCTCAGGGTCAGAACGGCGGCCAAAACGGCAACAATCAACAGGGGAATGAGGGCCAGGAGGGATCGGCCAGAACGACAACATCTGCCAAGCAATCCCCAGAACCCAAGACATCCAAATCAACCGCAGAGCCTACCACCACTACAGCATCTGCCAAAACCACGGCGTCTGCCAAAACCACAGCTACTGCTCAAACAACAGCGTCTGCCAAAGCCACAACTTCTGTCCAAACCACGGAATCTGCCAAAGCAACTTCTCTGAAGCAGCCTCCGGAAACCAAGGCATCATCCAAGCCTCCCACAGAGCCTGCCAAGCCTACCACAAATTCTCCGGCGCCTCTTCCGAAGCTTGAGACATCGTCTTCTTCGTCGAAAGCCCGCCCTACGACAGCCGCGTCCATTCATTCCAGACCTGGTTCTGCCGCTGCAGCCTCCTCTTCCAAGTCCCTCCTGCCGGCCCCTGCCGCTAGCTCGTCTTTGATACGTTCCGCACCCGCAACTACTGCGGTGCGTAGTTCCTCTACCATCGCTGCTGTAGCTAGTTCTGTCACCCAAAGTGCTTCGAAGCCCGCCGCGGTTGCTACTTCTTTTATTACCCGAAGCTCTTCGAAGCCCGCCGCTGTAGCTACTTCTATTACTCGAAGCGCTTCGAAACCCGCTGCTATCGCTAGTCCTGTTACTCGAAGCTCTTCCAAGCCCGCCGCTATAGCTAGTTCTGTCACCCGAAGCGCTTCGCAACCCGCCGCGGTTGCTACTTCTGTTAGTCAAAGTGCTTCGAAACCCGCCGCGATCGCTAGCTCTGTTGCTCGAAGCGCTTCGAAGCCCGCCGCGGTTATTACTCGAAGCTCTTCAAAGCCCGCTGCGGCTGCTACTTCTGTTACGCGAAGCTTTTCGAGAATCGCCGTGGCCTCTAGTTCTGCTACGCGAAGCTCCGCGGCCATCAAGTTGGTAAGTTTTGATGCCGAGGCGCAAACTTTTAGATGGCTTAGTTGACTAATGAATCAATAGGCATCCAACTCAGTCTCGGCGTCCCGGTCCCAGTCTGTCGCCGCTTCCTCTTCTGCCGCTGCTGGAGCTCTCCCGACCCTTGGCGCCAATCCAGCTCTTGCTCCTGCTCTCAACGCTACGAGCAGTGCTTCCCTGCCTCTGCCCAGCGCAGAGGCGTCTGGCGCAAGCCCTACATCTCTCCAGTCCCTCCCGGGATCAGGCACCGCCAGAGGCCCTGAAGCGACTGGCGGGGCCGGCAGTGTGAACAACGGCAAGCCTGACGGTACGCGAAACGGTGGTGGTAACAATCCTGCCCCCAAGGAGGGCGGAAACTCGGATCGTCCCCAACCTCAGGCTGGTAATAAGCCTGGCAGCGCCGAAGGCGGAAGCTCCAACCGTCCCCAGCCCCCGGCTGGCGGTGATAGCAACGGGCCCGATGGCACGCGAAACGGTGGTGGTAACAACCCCGGCAGTGCGGAGCAGAGTGGGAGCTCGTCGGACTCCCCTCGGCCCTCGGCCAGCAGCCAGGCTACGAGTGCTACCAGCGTGCAGCGTCCTCTGACCTTCGCCACCAGTTTTTCTGCTGCCCCGACCCGAACAGCCCTTCAAGCCATTGCTGCGAGCGATACTTCAGGAAAGGAGGCGGCCATTACCACTGAAGAGCGGCCTAATACGGCGGGTCTGGTCACTCTGTCTGCTACACTGATAGCGGGCATTTCTGGGTGCGCTATGTTGCTGCTACTGTATTAGGCTAGCGGTATAGAAATCTTAGAAGAAGATGTATGAGACGAGGTTATAATGTACTCAATAGGTCAAGTCTATACAACCTTCGTTATAGCCAAGGCGCAGCTCCCGTATTCTTTTGGGGACAAGTACAAAGACTCGCAGATTAGCAAACAGCAGTCTAAATCATCAGTATTATTAAATAAAGACCAAAGGTGCAAACAATCTCAAGGAATTGGGTATGGCTCTTCGTACGCATCAATGACAGAGATAGAAAGGTCCAGGATCCCTTGGACCCTTGCCCCTGGATCTGGACATGTTCGTCCCCAAGCCAGCTGCCAGCCAAGAAAAGGGATTGCTCATTGGATGAAACCCTCTGAACGCCGCGGCGCAGCAAAGCTGACATCGAAGCTAGATTCTTCTCGAACAATTGTGACTGGCTGTCTGAAACAGATGCCGTCTCGTCTCAGTTGAAGGACCACAGAGCCGGTGTAGTGGTGTGTAAGTGGGTGTGGCTGTGGTGATGACTGCATAACCTAAGAACCCACTCTAAAGAAGAGTTATGCATTAATGAATATTATATTAGACTATGACATAATGCGATATTGCCGAGCTACTCCGTACTTTGTGGTAAGGAATCGAGATACCGGGGTTGATGCTGAATAATTTGGTCCAGATCTAACCGCGAAAAAGGTACGGATTGGAAATCATCACGCCATCCAATCCTTCGACCACTCGCTCAACACCAAGCCCGATCTTGAATCACAGTCCTAATCATTGTTGCCATGGCTTCTCAAAGCGTATCCATGCGTACGTTTTCCCATTGGGGACCCTGCAATCGCAAGTCTGCAGTCTAACAATTGCTAGCTTCCCTGGCCTCCAAGCCAGACGCCAAACCCGTTGCCGCCTCTACAGGCGCAGAGTCCAAGCCCAAGGTATGCGCCAACCCCCCAGTTTCGCCAGAGAGGGACGCATTGCCCTTTGCATGCGCATTTACTAACCTTCGTCCTCTCAATCTATTCAGCCCTGCTGCGTCTGCAAAGACGAGAAGTCGAAGCGCGACGAGTGCATGCTCTTCTCCACGTCGGCGGATCCCGCGGCCGACTGCCAGCCCACCATCCAGCAGTACCGGAGCTGCATGGCTGGCTTCGGTTTCAAGGTCTAATAACTCGCGGCCCAACCCGAACGACAAGCACCCCCTTGTACGATGGAGAGGATATGTAGTGAAAGAAGATGACTCGCAAGAGCTGAGGTGATGAATTGGGTTCTCGGCGAAATGAGCGAGAGAGAGAGAGAGAGAGAGCCTGTGTACACTACGACCGCCAAGATGTATTGCTCCTCCTCCGTGCCGTCCGACGAGAAAGTAGAGCGATTGGCATATTCTAATAGTAATGCATTGGGTGGCGTTCTACGGTCTTTTGGGGAATACAATAAGAAAAGAAGTCGACTCTACTACACTACTAGTTTAAAGCGTTGCGGTTCCTCGTCCGTGTTGCGGTTTCTCATCCGCGCCGCGAGTCTCGGCACTATTCAGACCGAGAGGCAATGGGCTCGTCAACGGCAGTGACCAATCTGGGGCAGCACCCACACATGAACAAATCATGTCGTATGCTCCGAGAGCTCCGATGAGCCGGCCGGGAAGGAGGGGTTGCTCCATGCGGGGAACGAGAGAGCTGTAGCGTTCCACGTTGCACCTGTATGCCTATCTAACTATACATATATATATATATACCGACAATCTGCTGAGGAAAGAATGGTTGCATTTTGCATCCTTTGTACCTAGCCTAGGTAGCTATCTGTCAATACGAAAGCCGCAACTATGAATCCCGCCCCATCGGTAGCACCACGTGTTTTCCGGGGCCCCCGGAGCGCTATTGTGACGGGGTCAGGCCAGGGTATAGGCAAAGCGATCGCCTTGCGCCTGGCCGCGGACGGCTACGACGTGTGCATCAATGATATCAGTGCCAACTGGCAGAGCTGCGAGGAGGTGGCCAAAGAGATCCAAGGGATGGGGAGGCGTTCCTGCGTCGCCATTGCCGATGTCTCCAAGCGAGACGAGGTGGCACAAATGGTGCAGATGAGCGTCAAGGAGCTGGGTCCTCTGAAGACCATGTAAGTCGCTGCTGATGGAGACTGCTGCTGCTGCTGCTATTTCCCCTTCCCCCTAGCATCCACTCCCTCTTTCGACAACCATATTCGTTTTACACCACTAAAGTGTGAGCCCCGATAACTTACACATAGTCACTAACACACCTCTGCCCAAAACCCCAGGGTCGCCAACGCCGGCATCACCCTCGTCAAGCCGATCCTGTCAGCGACCCCCGCCGACTTCGAGCGCCTGCTGGCCGTCAACGTGCTCGGGGTGGACCACTGCTTCGCCGAGGCGGCGCGGCAGCTGGTGGCGCAGGGCACCTGCGCGGCCGACGACCCGGGCAAGCTGGTGGCGGCGGCCTCGATCGCGGGCTTCCGGCCCATGGCGCTGCTGGGCCACTACTCGGCGACCAAGTGGGCCGTGCGCGGGCTCACGCACGCCTACGCCGTCGAGTGCGCGCGCCACCATGTCACGGCCAACGCTTACGCGCCGGGCATCGTGGGTACGGGGATGTGGGACTTGATCGACGCCGGCCTAGCGAAATCGGCGGAGGAGGTGGAGGAGGAGAAGGAGGAGGAAGACGGCGGCAGCGGCGCCAAGAAGGAGAAGGAGAAGCTCGAGAAGGGCGATGTGATGCGTCGGTACGCCAGGGAGGGGAGCGTACTGGGGCGCGTCAGCGAGCCCGAGGACGTGGCTAAGCTCGTGAGCTTCCTGGCGAGCCCGGACAGTGATTTTGTTACGGGGCAGACGCAGATCGTGGATGGGGGGATGGTGTTTACTTAGTATTCATTCTCTCGACGGTTGTTAACTCTGATGATGGCCTGCTACCATTACTCTTGCTTACCTATCATACTGCTATTCTCATCTTGCCCTGTCGCTGTGTACAAATGACTTACTTACATGTCCAACATCCCATGCAGCAGAGAAGCCGCTCCGTCCGACAGGAGACAGACAAAAGCAATCCTATTGGAAGAGATAAGGCTTCCCCTTCCGCAGGGCTCCCCCAAGGAGGATCCTCTAACCTCCTTTCTTGGGCTGCCACCTTCTTAGCAATTTCTGTGTCTACAAACACATTGAGTATGTATGCGGCCTACGAAGTGTAGGTAACACAAGGACTTGATGGAAGAAGCAATCATGCCCACGTTTCTTTTCACACCAGAGAAGGATGAGATTGAAGTTCCAGAAGGAGAGCCTGGAGACCTTACCTTTCTTTGATACACCCACAAAGTTTGAGCATAGCACCGGAGCAATGCAAAAGCTCTAGAAAGAACCGGCGTCCTGCAAGTTCGGAAACTATCGGTCCTCAACAGTGGGCAAAAGCAGAAGCAGAATTACCAAAAGAGGGCAATTTGATGTCAATACCAGGCCAATCGGGAGCCAGAACGAAGTGATTATGCCAAGCAACACAGCAGTGTAGCAAGCTGGAGTCAACTTTGAGTCCTGTGTGGTTCCAGAGTCACATCCGCGACCCCGATATGATGTAGCATTCACCAATACCACCATACCGTATCGCTGCTTTCGGTGTCGTTGCTGAAGAATGTGATACTTCTCTCGGCCGATACTCACTGACCGTACGTAGAAGAGAAAGTCTCGAAGCAGACAGGAGGGGCGGGCAGTCCGAGCGTACTTTTCGATAGTGTTGCTGCTGTGCCGCTCATGGCACTGCAGTCTGCAATCTGCAGAGTAGTTATGTTTCTTTTTTCGCCGTCTTATCGTGTTCATAGTGGTGATGTATGTTTCGGATATACCGCCGGGATTGACCGTAGAATCCCTCCTCTTCACTTCCCATACCTACGGGCAGGCACAGCATCATCAACCTGACTCCCAGATTCGGGTTTGGATCCCGAGTTCGAGACTCCAGGTTCCATTTCAGACTTCTGATTCTCCGGAATAGGCAGGAGAGAGGGCACGAACAGAGAAAACGAAGGGTGAATGTGGTTGTGGACACACACACACACACACACACACCCACACCGTGGTGCTTCCGGCTCCTCCTCCCAATCCACGGGTAAATGCAGCGGGACCAGGGGGCGAACCCGGCCTATCTATATCTACCGTGCATCCCTTTTTTCCCTCCCCCTCAATAGGTGGCGCATCATATAGTACTAAAAATAGACACCGGGATGTGATGGTGGATGGAACAGAACACCCCAACGTTCCCCCTCAGCAGGGAAAAAGCGAAGAAAAATCAAGAAGAAAAAAGGAAATTGGGGAAATTGTGGTGTTGGTGTCCCAGGCTCCCAGTGCAAGCAAGGGGAGGTACGAGAGGCCATCCCTTCGTTATGCATACATGGATGCTTTTTTTTGCCAGATTCTCACGATACCACCATCGTACGTGAGGTGAGGGTGTGATGAGCCAAGCCTTTTAGGTTATCTAGCAACCGGGACAACTACCCCTACCATTATTCGGACCTGACGGCCGCATTGGTAAAGGGGTATCGGAAGGCATGCAATTCTAGCGGCCACCTGCCATGTGCCAATGAACGATAATCTTGCTGGCGTGTGGGCAGCGAAGCAACATGATAGATATATCGGCAGTCTAAGTATATATCAGGCGATTAGTCCCGCCCCTTTTCCTTTGCTCGTGCCTGGATCCATTCCGGCGACAGGATCTTATCAAGAGACGAGACAACGGTAATAAGTTAAGACAAGATAGAGAGCATCACCACTACCCGCGCACGCCAGCCTCGTTCTTCAGCTGTTGCTACCTCTCTTGTCTCACCAACTACACACCACCTCGTCCTAGAGGTCCTATTTTAAAACCTGTAGTAATATAGAGGGTGGGTTTCTCCCAAGGTTTTTGCCCTACGTTCATCAATAATTATATATCCAAAATCTACCAGCCAGCCCACTTCACAATGGTAGTCCTACGAGCTACCGCTTTCTTGGCACTGCTCTCACTCACCAGCGCCGCCGTCGCCGCACAGGCGCGGGACCTACAAGTCCTCCACGAGGAACCATACGCCAACAACTCCACGATAGTCTGGTACGCTGCTTCTTCCGGCGACACATCAGCCCCGCCGCAACAGCAGCCGCACTCGCGACTCACCCGACGAGCCACCACCGCCTGCGGCGACAACCTCGTGACCTGCACCTCCAAAGCGCTGGCGCGGGCCGACACGTGCTCCGGCCTCTTCGGGTACCTGACCGACAAGAAGGCGACGGTGCCGCCGCGCGACAGCGTGGCCGTGTGCTGGGTTGACCCCAACGTCGCACCCGCCGACAACGAGGGCAGCAGCAACGACAACCAGTGCTGCACGGCCTGGCGCGAGTGGAGCAACGGCATATTCCTGGGGTATTTGCTGGGCGCCGCCACAAAAACCTGGGACCAGTGCAAGACGGGCAACGGGCTCGTGGGCGGCGTCACCAACGAGGTCAACCTGGACGGGATATGCCAATCGCAGTGCCTGGGAAATACGCGCGACTGTTTCTAAGAAGCAAATCGAGTCAGTGTCAACAGAGGGGAATGATGGAAAATCAATGGGCTGGATGGATCGTGAGGAGCAATCCTGGGCTTGTTAGGTCTCCTGTATAATGCAATGCGGTCTCAAGACACACGTGGGTAGCGAGCGGCGTATAAAAGCAGATGTATGTCCCATTACGCGGAGTCTTCGTGAGTCTCATGATAATGTCTATCTAAATCATCAAGTCCCTGAATGCAAGTTCCTGGCCAAAAAGTGCATGCATTGCTGTCTTTGTGGCAGCATAGCATAGCGCTCATGTAACGCCTTTTTCGGTATTTCCGCATCTAGCTTGACGGGGGAGGGCTGCCAGGTCCTCGTCCGGCGCCACCGGCACCACCGGGACCGCCCATGAAGTTCTTTGCCATGTCGGCAATGTTGGGGTCGTTCATCAGGGTGCCAATATCCGGCATGCCGCCTCCTGATCCGAATTGGTTGGCCATCTCGCGGAGGCGCGGGTTGCTCATCAAGTTGCTCATCATGTCGGGGTTCGACATCATGTTCTGTGCCATCTGTGCGAACATGGGGTTGCTCATAATGCTGGAGAGATCGGGTATACCGCCGCCGCCGCCGCCACCACCACCACCTCCGAGCATGCTGGCAAGGCTGGAGAAATCAGGTGCGCCATCAGCCCCACCGCGAGCACTGGGTGCACTGGCATCGGGATTCTCTTGCTCGAGCTCCTCGACACGCTTCTTGGCCGTCTCGAAGCCCTTCTTCATGGCATCAGAGCCACCGTTACCTTCGTGCTCAATGCCGTGCTTGTAGGCCTCCATGCTGCCCTTGGCATCGCCCAGGGCGAACCGGGCCAGTCCAAGACGGGACCAAGCCTTGGTGTACTTGGGGTCGACCTCGACAGCGGCCTCGGCATCGGCGCGCGCTGACTCGTGGTCCCGAGCGGCCGAGTAGGCGGCCGCTCGGTTGGAGAGGAAGATGGCATTGCCGGGGTGCAGAGCCAGAGCCTGGGTGTAGAAGTCAATGGCGGTCGGGTAGTCCTTGGAAGCCATGGCACGGTTGCCCTGGCCCTTGAGCTCCTCGGCCTTCTTCTTGTCGTCTTCGGAGGGAGTCTTGGGGCCGGACGCGGAAGCAGGGCCGGTTGATGCGCCCGACGGGGCAGCAGCAGCAGCAGCAGGATTCGTGCCGCTTTGCAGCTTCTCGTAGACACTGTAGATCTTGAGCAGATTCTGGGTGCCGACAGCCTCCTTCACGGCCTCCTGGGAGGTGGGGTCGACCTTGAAGGACTCGGCGATGCAGTTGACGGCGACATCGATGGAGTCTTTGTCATCGACGCTCAGTGTGCCATCTTCTGTTGACGTGGAGAGGAAGTCGCAGACAGCGAGAGCAAGGCGCTGCTTGGAAGTCAAAGTGGACGCCTGCGAGGCAACATGTTAGGCTATATGGTCAAAGACATTCGTGATGTAATAATACAACAGAAGGAGGGGCAGAAAGTTCGACAGTGCTCACTCACCATGTTGCTGATCCAAACCGGGTTGGCCTGTCGCTACAGTGATGCTGGAAGGCTGCGATTCGCAACACTAGACGCAGGAGAAGTGTTGGCGCAAAACTCGATTTGGCAGTCACAGCTCGAAAGAACGTTGATATTTTACGAGTTTGGAATCCCGTCGCTAATGAGATTCGTGGAGGTTCCAGAACATTTGGCTCGAATCGGGGGCGACTCCAGGCCAGCCAAGGCCTAAAGTTGCATGTACCTCAGGCGTCTATCTTTCTGCGTCCGGGCGGTGAATAGCGGGGCGTTACATGTAGCGTAGCAGGTGGCAGAAGAAGAGGCGGGGTTAATCCTGACTCAACACCACCCGCCAGCCCGCATCTCAACGTGGGATGAACCACTGTCACATGAATAGACAAATAAACACAAAGAGAAGAAGAGAACCCGTGATACGACCAAAAGCTGAGATTACATGCTATTTGCTGTATTAGTCGGCTCTTTCCCTCAGACCAGAAAGGATATGTCGAGCTACTATGTGGTGCTGCTAACAGATACAAACCCAACCAAGCATAACATAGCAGCTAAGAACCTCAGTCATCTCACCGTGCCTCCAGCGTAATTGAAACAGGGTATCTTCCTATTGCTCTCCTCATATCATGCCGAATCTCTAAAGCCTCCAGTATACACAATGACCCCAAGGTAAAACAAAAACTAGGCAAACCGTGGCAGTGTAGGGTAATAATGGTAAAGCGTTGTCATCTTCATGACTACTTGGCTGACGAAGGCTTTGCTGCTACAGTCTCCGATCGTCTCCGGGTATTCGACGGGTGGCGGCGACCTCGGCCACGAGTGCCGCCTCTCTGGTGGTTACGGCTCTGCGAACCTCTTCCTCGGTTGCTAGATGCCGCATCTTGCTGTTGGCCATTCATGTTGCTTTGGCCGACATCGCCACGGGCACTGGCGTTTTGGGCTGTGCTTGGTTGCATTGGGCGCACATCGACATGGGCACCGACAATTTGGGCCGTGCCTGTTTGGAGTGGCGTCTTCTTGAGAGGTGGCTCACTCTTGGTGGGTGTAGGGGTAGAGGGAGTGTTTGGCGGCTGTTCGGGAACAGGATCCGATACAGACCGAGAAGTATCCTGAGGCTCAGGCCGGCGATAACCCGGGGCCATTTGCACATCCGGGCTTCCATCCATCTGCTTGAGATCTGCATGCTCTGCAGTTGCTTGTTCCGGCTCGTTGTGGACATGGTCGCCGGAAGAGGTGATGTCGAAAATAGGCGTGGTTACAGTATGGGATTGCTTGTCAGCTGCAGCTTGGACGTCATCAGCCCAGCTGCAGCGGTCAACCGTTGCAACGTGGCGGACTGGCGTGGCACCTGATCGGGGGGTGAACTCGGGTGCTCCCGGATTAAGCTTCGAGCCCTGTAACAAAAGTAAGAGTCAGCGTCAGTCAAAAAATCAATCTTGATCTTTCGACTGATCTACCTCTTTCTTATGTCCACGAGGGGTCTTGTCAGCTTGGTCGTTGGCCTGGCTATCCTTGGGGGTCGTGTCTAACTTCGGTGTGTCGATCGGTCGTCGAAGCGGCGTGCTCACGGGTTTCTGACTTTTCAGCGGAGGTTGCTTGTCAGAGTCGGATGCGTGTTGTGAAGTATCTGATGCCGCAGACTTGATCTGTTGGTTAGTTCCGTCTTGGTGTTCAGAGTCCTTGGACTCCTTGAGCTCCTTTGGGTTGGCGAATATCTGTTTCGACCAAAGCTCGGCGTATTTCCCCTTTCTCTCCAGCAGCTCTTCATGGCTCCCTTGCTCGGAGATCTCCCCGTCTGAAACTACGAAGATGGTATTGGCATTCATAACCGTCGAGAGACGATGGCTGTGCATTCGATCAGCTAGTGTCAGCCAAGAGAAGATGGAGACTACTCACGCAACGATAAAGGTTGTTCGTCCTTCGCATAGGGCATGCAAACCGCCCTGGATCTTCTGCTCCGTCTCTGTGTCGACGGAGCTGGTAGCCTCATCGAGAAGCACAATATCGGGGCGCTTCAGGATTGCACGGGCAATGGCGATCCTTTGCAGCTCACCACCCGAGAGCTTGCTATTTCATCATCAGCAAGGGACCGGCAACGAACATGGTGATGACAATGTGGTAGCTTACACTCCTCTCTCCCCCACTCTGGTCTTGTAGCCTTCACTGAAGCCCATGATATGGTCATGGATAGCAGCAGCTTTGCATGCTTCATATATCTCCTCATCACTTGCGGTATGGCGAGCATATCGAATGTTGTTGATGATAGTGTCATCAAAAAGTATCGGAGATTGAGGGACGATACCCATGCTTTGGCGAAGACTGGGGTACATCCAATCAGTACACCGTATTCCAACTTTCAAGTTTACCGTGCTAGTACCAAAGCAAAGAAACAAGCGTACCTTGAAAGTTGGACGTCACGAATGTCTTGTCCGTCAATCAAGATCGACCCGGAATTGACATCGTAAAATCGGTCGAGAAGCTTGAGGATCGTCGACTTGCCGGCGCCAGTAGCTCCGACAAATGCTGCTGAAGAGCCGGGAGGCACGACCAACTTCACACCCTTCAAGATGTCCTTCTTCTTGTCGTAACTGAAGCTGACGTTGCGGAACTCAACCTTGGCACCCCTGAGATTGATTGGCTTGGCGTCTGGTTTGTCGACAATTGTTGCCTTTGCTTGCATCACCTCTAAAAGCCGCTCAGCATAGACCAAGTCCTGGCTGATACTCTTTCCCAGAGTGGCAAAGAAATGAAGCGGGGAGGTAAGCTGGGCCCAGTATGTCAAGAACATGACGAAATCACCAGCTGTAGCCTGCCCATGCCTCACCTGGTACACGGCTAGGAACGCACCAGCGAGCAGCCCACACAGCAGTATCAGGAACTGAAAGGCATGGCCAACGTAATAGCCAGAGAACAGCATCTTGAGTGACGAGACCTTGGAGTTGATGGCGGCCGCGTATCGATCCTCCTCGTAAGGTATCTGGTTGAAGGCGCTAACAGTATGCCAACCTTGAATACCGGCCTGTCTCACATAGTGTTCTTCAAAGTATCTAACAGAATATTAGCATTATCACCTACATTGGGTCATTCAGCAGGTTTCGTACGTCTTGACCATTTTATTTCTTCTATCCTTGAACATGCGAACGATGTACGTTGCTGCCTGGATGAATGCCACACCAGTCGCTATCGTGATGAAACCTTCATAGGCGCCGAACTTTACCGACAAGTAGACAAATGCCACCACCAGGTCCACGACCATCGGCAACGCCTGGAAACAAATGGATTCCAGCATGTTAGAGATGTGGTGCCCGCTCGATATGGCCAAGATCAGATCCGAAGAACTCTGGCTGTCATGAAAATCAGAGGAAAGCCTCATGACGTGGGAATAGGCAGCGTTTGAGAGGGCCTCAATTGCATAGTAGTCGACAGGAAGCCAGAGGATGTTGCGGAGCAGGCTAATACCAGCCTCGGACGATGCTAGTTTCAAGCTGGCAAAGATGACCACCTCGATCCAGGGGTTACGACCGGCTTCTTTTCCGCTCAGAGTGTCCATGACAATGCCCAACTGCCGTGGGATGAGAACATTCACTACGTTGCCGAGTAGAAGGCACAATCCCACAAGAGCCGCGTGAAACTGGAGGCGGCGGTTACCAACCGGCCAGACATAGGGGAAGAACACGAGAAACCCCTTCGCATAGGCGACCCAGCTGCCTTCACTCTTCAGGCGCTTCTCCACCTTCTCATGCGCCTCTCGCTCTTGACGCTCCCACGGGGATTCACCGTCGCTTGGCGAGTTCGCAGCCTCGGTATTGGTGGTCTGTGTATTGGTGGCTTCGGTGTTCCCTTCCGAGTTGGTACCATAACCGCTGTCGCCCGAGTAGTTGCCCTCAGTTGGCCTGTCGCCAGACTTGGGCAGAAGAGGATTGCTCTCATCGTCTTTATCAGTTTCCTCTGGCCTAGCACGCCAGACGAAGTATACGAGGACAGTAAGGGCGAGGACGAAGTAGCGAGCAGCAGCAATCGCCACATTGAGCCACAAATGAATACTGGAGTGGCCAGGCTTTTGAACAGTGGAAAGGATGGTGATTGCTGCAATAGCTGGTTCGGCTACCAACGCGATGAACCAGGAGCCGTAGAACGGAAACCAGACAATGCCGGATGCGCCACTGCCTAGGGCCGTCTGCTGGATACCAAATACCAGCATGCATGACAGCAAGCCAACAATAGCATCCGGGGCTGGCCAAACCTGTTGAATGATGGCCTCGACCACCTCAGCGACGAGTTGGACTAGGTAAAGGAAGTCGAATAACAACAGCAGGCCAACTATGCTTCTTGGCCGCTTATGTTGAGGATTGGGCGAGTCGGAAGTGGTCTGGAGCGTGCAAGCCGCAACCGCAGACGTGATAGCGAAGTATGCGAAGACCACCGTCGGGTAGATGTAGTGAAGGCTGGCCAGCAGCCGGTGATGCGAGGTATCTCCCATGCTAGCGAGTGCCTGCAACAAACGAGATGGAAATCGTATGAATTGCTACAGGAACGGATATACCGGGGTGTTGGGATGGGGTTCCCTTGCGTGCTTGGAATCTTGGTGTAGAGTTCAGGACTGAATTCCGGTTTGCTGGATTGTAAAGGTGAATTAGATACGTGTAGACACCATACCGTTGCCAGGTATGAGTTAAAGCTGGGGTTCCTGAAAAAGAAAAAGAGAACAGAAGAGAACGAAGACAAGGCGTGCTTGAAGGAGAGTGGGTGATGAAGACCAATGTGTGGGATGAAGATGTGTTGGGGACTTCGCGGAGGTGCTGCCGTCTGCTGTATGTATGGCCGAATGTAATGTAATGGATTGGATTCTCTGGCTGGGCGGGAGTTTGGAACAGTACGTGACTGACGCACTTGGCTTTCGGGCAGCGACGATGGGTTTTACGTTGAAGCAGGAAGGAGAGACAGCATACGCGCACTTCACCATGCGTCCAACCTGGTGCAAGAGTCAAAGACATTTTGATATATTGGCCTCCCGGAGTCGCCTGCCCTTCCCAGTACATCTTAGTAAGTAGAAGTGGCAGTGCGCAAAGAATGGATGACTCCTAGGCCTGGTGGAAGCTGCAGGCAAACATCCATAGGTTATGTAACTTAGAGTGTATAAGTCGATTGCACGAGTACAACCCTTGAGGAGGAGGCAAGGTAAGGCAGGGGCAAAAATTAGGGCGAGGCGAGGCGAGGTAAGGCAAGCACGGGGGAGGTACGAGGGCAGGTACTGCCGAATGTTAGGTAGAAATCTGAGCCTATGCCCTGCTGCACGGCCTGGACTCTCTTTCCATTGGATCAAGTACGGGGCAAATCGAGCAAAATCCTGGATTTTGTGAACCAAACCAGTCCAATACAGCGCAGTGGCAGAAGGTGTTTTGATAGGATGGAAGGGGCGCAGGGGAGGAGTACCAGACCTCCTTTATGAAGCGGATTCATTGAATCAAGTTTGCACAGGACGGGTCTAACACAGTATAGAGAGAGAGAGGCGTACTTACAATTGATCTTACTTAGAAAGGCTACCAGACTTACACAGATAGTCCAAGAAACTCCTGCCTAGGTTGGATTCTGAATAATTACCTATAGAACGAATTGGAATTAGTACATATCGGCCAGAGATCTCCACAGCTTCAGCTTCAGCTAATTATCTTGGGTATGATTTGGACATGGAAGATAAGCTGATTGATTTAGTTTCAGAGGGGAATTTCTTTAGCATCTCTTAGCCAGGTGTTGGCTGCTTCTGATATTCCCTAGTTGGGTAACTGGAGACTCCAGGCAGCCAGTGGCAATGCATCGGCTCATACGTACATGTAGGTAATAGAACAGGCGAATAACAGTCCCCCATTGACAGCCTCGTTTGGTTCAAGTATCAAAAAGAGGTAAGCAAGCAAGTATGACAGCCAGCTGACTCTTCAGCCTCGATGTATCGTAAGTAAGACGATGCAGATGACGACGATGCTGAGCAAGTGCACGCTCGGTGAGGGCGCACTTGTGGTTCTGTGGGAGGCCACCTCGGGGTTTTGATGTGTTGTCGTCAGCTTACAGGATCTTGTAGAAGATCAGGATGGCGACGCAAGGACCTCTACCTTCACAGGAAACAAACAGCGTAACCTTGGTGAACATCGCTTTCAAGCTTCATCTTCCAGAGTCGGACAGGCAGGCAGGCAGGCAGACAGGCTTCCGGAGAACCTCTAAAGTAAGAACATGGACCGGCTAGTCTGTCCTGTTTCGCTTACACAAGCGCGACAAAGGGTTCGTTTGCTGAGGTCCCTTGACAGATCCGGCATCGCACTAGAGCTGTCGTGTACTGACTGGCCAGGCTCACTCCAGCCAACATTTGGATTCTCCGAAGCGTCTGGAGATGGGGTTGCGTCCATACTACCCGCCCAGGATCACGACAAGGGCCACATTCCACCGTCTCACCGATCCCGTGTCTCGAGCTTTCACCATTTTCCTGGGGTGGCTCTCGGGAGAACGGCCAGGCCAATGATGGGCACCCATATCCCGGTCGTCACGATATGTAATGCCGTGGCTTCTGCATTGGTCTGCTAGCCCTGCACTCGTTTGGTCTCATTCATTGCCTATTCCGTACACGCCAAGGCGTGCTAACCGAAAGGCATTCAATATCAGCCATCCGGTCCCCAGATCTTTCGTTTTTCGACAGGCCCGATTCCCGTGGGTTCCTATTCGCCAGCTGCCGGCGTATACTTTGGCAATGTCTCGGGTTTGTGTGGGATTCTGCTCGTAATGCAGCCGCCTCGCAGCGCAGGCACATTTGCGGGCGGCCTGGCGAGTGATGGCACGCACATTGATCTTTCAACGGAACCGATGGGAAGAGACATTGGTACGGCAAGCGGTATGTGTTGTCAGTGACTCAATGGTGCCTGGCGCATTGGACCGTCACATGGATGGCTGTCTGAAGTGGCGGATATTGATTGTCAGGTCTAATAGACGCACGCAAGGATAGGGTGGTGAATCCCCATCCCGGCCAATCAGTGGTCCACACCGGCTACACTAGATGCGTCCAAGCAGTCAGCTTCTTCCGAAACCGCCTCACCGTTATATTGTCAGCGCCATCAACAAGCCATGGCTTGCCGTTCAAATTTGCCAAATTGTGCAGTGTGGTGTCGTGAGGGTGTCGTGCCGGGCACGTATCAGGCGAGATGTTTCTTGCTGCTGCCAAGTGGTATCACTGACTACCCTGATCACCAGACCTTTGCCGCAGACGTGCAGATAAGTTCGGTTCGTTTCGTACACACAGACACAGTTGACATGGGGTCGGATTGCTGCTGACCACTTTCAAGGCGACCCTATCAAACACGTGGCGGTGAGACATGGCGACAACTTCATTTAGACTCCTCCGATTTGTACGACCACGATGCAGAGTTGTGCCCGTTACATGGTGTTTCAAGAAGAGACTTGGGGACAAAGAAGCGCTCCAGACATGTTAGCCGATGTGTTATAGGGATGGATGGATGTCGTGGACGCTGTTGGTTCGACTGCTGTTTGCCGTATTATTTCTTAGGCAGTGTTTAGGTTGTCTTGGTTGTGTATATTGGATACCAGGTTACCGATTCAGAAACCGATTGACAAGGATGGAAGAAAGTGGCGGGGCTTGCATCTATGAGAATGGAACCGCTCACCGTCTTCCCGCTTGTGGGGCCGTAGGTTCCAGAATCTCCGCCTCTCCTGCGCGAAAAATCAGGGGGGACGAGGAAATCCAGACTACCGGTAATCCGAGAGTACTTAAGGGAATACACACCAGTATCTATTTTGAGCATGGCATTCTGGTGCATACCTACAACTTGTATAAAGATGGCATAGCGGTCACGTCGGTGTGTGGCTCAGTTAATGTAGACACTCGTAGTACCTCCTCGCTTACTGCATAGACGAAGCGGACGTCGCTCCGAAACCGCGCGCGATTGCATGTTGTGTTGGGGGAAACTTGCATGGCCGTATCTCAAACTCAAACCAGCAGGATCAGGCTTCATGCGAATGGGCAGATCAGATCTCCCCGATGCTTCTCTCGGAGACATCGCAAAGCTGTGCTCCCGCAGTGTCTTATATTGAGAGATCTCACTTGTGACACGATTGATCACGACGCAAGGCCGCCCAATCCATACCCCAGCATTCAAAGTGCCATCATGCATACGTTATTGCCATATATTCCCACGGGCGGTATAACAACCTGCTCCCCCCCGTATGACCGGCTAGGCGCAGGGTTGCATTTGTAGCAGATTGATAGCTACCTCTCTTCTGAGAAAGAGTCGTTCTCATCTCAGGGCAAATGCTCACAGGATTAGCGAGCATATGTCACGGCCAAAGAGACTGCCACGCAGAGTGAGATCGCTGGATTGGTTCGTAGCATTGCCGCATAGCCAAGTAAAACGTACAATATTAACCCCGCCTAATGCTGAGCTGGCCACTTCTCGGCCGCACATTTATTAGTACCGCTAATAGGCCATGTTGTTTGGGCATCGTCGAGGCAATTGGGGGCTTAATCGGCCCTCTCTCTTCTGGCCACACTCCTAATCCTTCGATGGGGTCGGTTAATGGCTCTTCTATACTTCGTGTATAGAAAGAAGGCGTCTTTCAAGACGACAAAGAGGCAACCGCCGACTAAGCTTCTTCCCCATCTCTCCTGCAATAGGCCTGTAATAGGACCCTTGGAGGGTCTTGTGACCCATGGTTTCGGTAGTGACATTCGTAGCAGATTCCCTACGCTATATGATACGGTGGGCCAGAGCAGCGCACCAGCAAAGAAGTTAAACACAGAACTCAGTGAGCTGCTGGGATTAGCTCGCAGATCGGCTTGTGCCGGGCCATTCTGCGGCTCGCCAGCCCCTTCTTCTTCTTCTTCGCCGATGGCTAGATCGATTAAATCTGCCTCTTCTTCAGGGGCCACATGTGCATTGTCCACTTGCGGAGCTGGAACCTGCTCAGCAGTCTCTCCTTGCAAACTCCGACTCCTTGCTAGGGCAGCCTCTACTCTCCGGTCGACCATCTTGGCACAGGACCAGTAGGCTTGAAGGTAGAAAGCCTTGAGTGTGGGGAAAATAGCCATGACCTTCCGCGGTCCGGGCGGCCATAAAAGCAGGTCAGACTGATGCTCCACAAAGAACATGGCATACTGAAAGCAATGTCAGTGGTCTGAGCTTGAACGTGGCATAGTTTGGGATCTTACAATGACAGAGGTAGGCACAGTGACGAAGTTGCCCAGGTATAGCCTATTGAGGACCAGTGCAGGTGCTACCATTGTGAGACTGATACAGTGCATAATGTTTAGGTTGCCCTTAATAACCTTGGTGGCATCCTCTTCTTGCGGGATTAGAGCAGGCAACGCGGCCTTCACCTTGCCCATTGCGCTAGACCACCAGTTCTTATCCTTTGTATGACTCCTAAATGCGAAGCGAAGTGCCTGGTATCTCAGTATCAGCAGAGTACGTGGGCGCGCTAGCATAGGTTACTTGACGCCCAGAATCTCCTATGCGACGTTTCGGAACATTATACTTACTACCTCTGGGCCTGCGAAAATCTCCAAAGTATGCATGCCATAGTGAAAACTGCTTAAGAGTGCCGCTCCACCAAGGAAGGTAAGCAGCACGAACGGTGACATGTTGGAGAGGTAGCGCATGATGTCGTCGCTGAACTGCACTGCAGGGTCCCATTGGTCCAGCACCTGGATTGGTGACTGGCAGACGGGGCATTTGATATCCTTTCCTTGTGCCTCCAGATCGGCGACCCATGCAAGCATACACTGCTGATGTCCTTCCAGTGAGCATGTGCAGGGCGTCACCCAATCGGCGGGTAGATTTTGGGGGGGCTCATCGTCGAGGCATATGAAGCACCTGTGTACGTCATTTGGTTCACCTTGCGCTGGAGATGGCGTCGCGGATGGTTCAACATTCGAGGTCTCGCGGTTATCTGGGATCTGAGGCGCGGGTGCTGCCTCTTCAGATGCTATGTCGTCGTTTTGGATTTGGGACGTGGAAGCAAAATTGTCGAATGTTGTCGCGTCGCCCGGGGCGTGGGAGATCGGGGATGGCGGGGAGGCCATGATGTCGCAAATCGAAACCGTCAAGACCGGGCCATACCGCAGACTGGTTGGGATTAGGATGCGAAGCGATCGCTGACTGCGGTTGTTCAGAGCCAAATGAGAATCGCGAGCGAGGCCGAATGGGCTTCTATTACTTAAGCGAAATGTATGCAATCTAGAAGTTCACTGCTCACGCGCCCGGCTGGCTGGAAATCAAAATCCAAGGTGATATCATTCCCAAGCTGCTGGGTCCGCTCTTTACTTTAGGTACCGTTCGTAGTTGATCAACTGTTGGATGTCGCTGCACTTTGTGGCTACAAACAACCTTGGAAGGCTGGTACCAACTGAAGTGACCACCAAGCGTCTGAGTAATAGCAGTAACAAATGAGCCGAGAAACAAAAGTTGCCTGCACACTTTCTTACACATGCCGACCAGCACTATTCAATACAGGTACCTGACTCATCTCGGCTGTTTTGACAATACCTAACTTTTAGGTAGCTCCCTTTGCTAGTGGAAGGCCCCGCAGAATTGACTCCTCGCTTCCCGCACCTTTACCCGGTCCGGCATGACAACTTTATTAGTCCGTTGCTATCGTCTTCAGCAAGAGTTCTGCTCCTGCATTTCGAAACACCCATCTGCCGGATATGCAGTACGACTGCGACCACCAACTGCATGTTGGACACCACGATCCCCATTACCCGCTGCTGGCCCAGGCTCGACAATGTTGTTATAATTTCCATACGTTTTACCCCTTCTTGAGAGGCCGACGGCCGTTCCGACAAAGGGTTTGAGCGCGGGGCAGCTGGCAGCTATGATGCCAACGTTGAGTTGGAGGCTGTGTGTGCCAGCCGATGAGTAAGTATTACAGTGTTGGGAGTGGGGATGACCAGGAGACATACAAGCCCCAGAATTGGATGGACTGGTTAAAGGTCTTGTCCTTGTCGGCGCCGAAACCGATCTGATAGTATGCTTTGACAACGCCCAGGGCCACAGCACTATCAAGAGGTACCCGTTAGCACGCTCAAATGGGGAAATTTCGATTCAATCAACATACAAATACCCGAGACTGAGGATCAAGATGAGATAGATACGTGTTCTGAGCCTGAGCTGAAGCTTTACGATGATAGGTATAGGCAAGCTCGCAAAACAGATATCGGTAAAGATGTTAAACCCTGGCGGTCGTTGTCAGTCTACCCAGCACAGGTGCCTTGGCTCATTGACGTACCTGCGTTCGCCATCCCGAACTTGATGAACATGAGCATGCCATAGCACTTGGGCTTGGGAACCATCATCTTGTTCCAGAAACCGTCGACCGGTTGACATTGCAGCAAGATGGTCAACCAGGCAACACAGTGTAAAACGCCACGAAGCCTATCAGCCCCCACAACGACCGCGAATACCATTTGCTGGTACTCAGTCGAAGAAGGGAGAAGGCGATGGAGATCTTGAGCAGCCCAAGGACAGTCATAGCCGAGAACAGTGACTGGAAGAAATTAAGCTCGTTGAAGATCTGGGTGTCCTCTGCGCTCATGGTTTGATAATGTCGACCAAGTCCGTGGTATCCTTGGAGGATAAAGCACAGCAGTCCTACGAATGCACACGTCTTCGAATGGTCAGCCTGGTTGCCCCTGAAATAACAAATGATCATCAGCATACAATGCATGCAGCCATGGTGTAGTCGTCCTTCCCAGCTGCCTTGAGTATACCGATCCTGGCGTAAATCCGCATAACCACCACCGCGAAAGCGATAGCATGGACTGCGCCTGTCACGGAGAGAATAGGACCTAAGTTACTCTCTGCAGGGTACTCCGGGTCGTACTTTCCCGTGGTAGTTGAGGTTTTAGTAGACGACATCTCGGTGTGCTATGGACAGCAGTGTAGCTAGGTAAACAGTAACGAAGAGACTCGACCGAACTTGAATATGGTTTCCTGATGCCAGAGGATGGCAGTACAGCACTTCATAAGTAAGAGAGCCAGGTCTCTTGCCAACATCCGTCTTATTCTGAACCATCTGAAGGTGCCATATGTACTTATGTCACAATATTATGCCTAAGCGTAATTGCTGCTCATCATGCCCAGTGCCTGTTAATACACCTGGACATTCATCGCTCATCGAATCGGCACTTTTTGCCCCTGCTTGTTTGCATGTTTGCTTGAAATATGCAATCAAGACACTAGAGCCAGCCAACAGGTCAAAGTGTAGTTCTTGTTGGCTAGTCCAATTCACTCCCTTGCTTTAGCTCCTGCCATTCCCGAAGCACACAGCATTGGCCTCGATTTATTCCAAGGTATTCCTAGGCATCGGTTGGCGGATCTCAGAGCATTATCACGGTAGGGAACATCTCGAACGTGGTGTATAGAATGTTCTTTTTTAAGAGCCCTTGTATAAAGGGACTATGCCAAGGAGAAGACTGTATAGAAGCTACATGGATCTCAAATGGCACCAATCAAAAGGAACTGCGGTCAACTTTCGGTCTCAGATCTCGGTTGGGTCCGGAATGCTACTCCGGATCTCAACCCTAGCCCATGTCCATTGGTGCGGATCCGGGATTGGGTGCTAGAACAGAGAACCTACTTACCTACCTAACCTAGGATCTTGCTGACTTGCTTACACGAACTAATTTATATCATGCATACTGCCCCCTCATTATACTTGTTGTTGTCTATTTAAACTGGATTCGCGACCTAGATTCATTCCTCCGGCGTCCGCAAATGGTCTCGCTGCCCACTTCATGATCCTGTCATGCAACTCAAGATGTACATTCGGACTGCATTCATATTGGCCTCGAGCGCCTTGCGAGCCGTTTCGGCGTCCCCTGTCTACCAACAAGACGTCTTGAAGGACCTACAGGATCAAGCCACTGCAACATTGAGTAAGGCAGCTACCACCGAAGGGGGACCTTCAGCATGCAACGTCTTCAGCGCGCATGTCCGTAAGGACTGGTCAGTTTGCGCCCCCACAATCTCCCCATATGCTCGTTAACTGCGGACTGACGTTCATACCCAGGGATACCATGGCAGCAGTGGAGAGAATATCGTATACCAAGGCCGTGAATTGCCTCATGAGCAAGCCCTCCAAGTTAGATCCAACCGTGGTGCCTGGTGCCAAGAGCCGATACGACGACTTTGTTGCTCAACACATCAACCAGACCTTGTCGATTCACGGCACCGGCAACTTCTTGAGTTGGCATCGGTACTTCCTCTGGTCGTATGAGACGGCGCTGAGAGAAGAGTGCCAGTACCAAGGCTACCAGCCAGTAAGTCGCAACTCCCAACTGCTTTCAAGCGGGTATGCTCTGACACGGTATCCGTCCGCTTGTAGTACTGGAACTGGTTTTCTTACCAGAGTAACCCCACCGAGTCGCCTGTATTCGATGGCAGTGATACCAGCATGAGCGGCGACGGCGCTTTCGTGGCACACAACGGCAGTGTAGGCGGTGCCGGAGCTATCTCTCTACCTTCGGGTAATGGAGGCGGGTGCATCACCAGCGGGCCGTTCAAGGACATGAAAGTCAACCTCGGGCCTGTTTCTCCCACCATGGCCGGCGAAACCAAGGTGCCTGACAGGTTTGCATGGAACCCGAGGTGTCTGAAGCGAGACTTGAGCGCCTATACCGCGGAGAAGTGGCTCATACCTACTAACCTGCTGAACCTTACCACTGGACCCGCCGCTAGCAGTATCGAGACATTTCAGAACGAGTTGCAGGGACGTTTCCCACAGGGGTTTCTGGGTTTGCATGCGGGCGGCCACTTCATGATCGGTGGCGATGCAGGCGACCTCTACTCGTCACCAGTCGAACCGGCTTTTTTTTTTACATCACGCCATGCTCGACCGTGTCTGGTGGATGTGGCAGGCCTTGCATTTGCCACAGGCTTTCACCGTAGCTGGGACCATCACCCTCTTCAACAACCCGCCTAGCCGGAACACGACACTGGAAGATCCCATCTATATGGGCCAGTCAAACGCCCCTGAACGACCTATCTCTCAGCTGCTCAACACCCTTGGAGGGGAGCCTCTTTGCTATACATATCTCTAAAGGATATTGTGCGAATCATGCCTTTACTAACCTATATTCTCCTGGCCGCAACAAGGTTTCCGATGTGAATTCGGTTAAATGCTCCAAGAAAAGAATTTAATGATGGAACCCTGACCGAGACCAACCCCCTTAAATTCGAACATCCTTCCTACGCTTCCCTCTAGAGGCGCATTCCGCTCAAGGTACCTATCTGTTAATGCAGTCGGATAGTGACTACAACACAAGAATGAATACAACATAATATTGAATACAGCAATGGCCTGAATGATCCACATCCTTTGCTGGAAGCCTATAAATACGACGCCGAGTCTCAGACCTCTTTAACCAACTCTCACACCCATTCCCATCCTCGACATTCAGGCACACCTCATCAATCACAGCATTTTCTCCTTGCTCCTCGGTGTCTACTTCCTGGCTCATTCCACCAACACAAAGATTCTGTCTTAAGTATCCTGCTACACGTTCGTGACACATCCACCATGCAGATCGCTTTCCATCTAGCTGCCGTCCTCTTCGGCTTCTGCATCGCAGTCACTTCTTCGATGCCCGTCGCTAATGATGTCCTCCCCTCGAGTGCTCAAGTCACCCCGGACATTCACGTTATATCCAACGGCACCGAAGACGGCGGTATTGTGGACGGCATGTGGGATTGCTATGGAGTAAATCTTTTTCCCTGCCACGCGTTTCTCTCCCAACAACCTGGGGCCACGAAAACAAATGTATACAGGCTGACTGGCGTGACTGCCTGCAGACGCTGGAGGCAAACTCTTCCGATTGCTCGACGCTGGCCACCCAAGTCTTCCTGAACACCGCCGAGGTCCACGCCAAGAACAACAGCTGCGTCGGCTTCACCAACGGTACTTGCATTGCCCAGTTGTGTTCCAACTCGTACACTGATCAGATATTTGATGCGGAATCGTTCGCCTTGCAGATATCCGTTCTGAGCAGCTGCACCAACGGGGGTCAAAATGGCGTCATGGCCTCTTACAGCGAAGACTCGTTTGCGGGGAACTGCGCTTGGTGGCAGATCTGGCTGCAGTCGAGCTCCAACACGACCGCAGGTGGATGCGAGGGTTCCGACTAGGAGTGTGCAAATGACACAAGGGGGCTATGGGAGACTCATAGGAACTATGATCAGTTTTGATTGGTACCTGTGTCTCTGCGAACGAGGAGGCAGTGGTCCTGGGCTCCTCCACGTCTTGGTCTCCAGGACACAAGCTGCCTTCTCGCCATCAGTAATGGGACAAACGACTACTCAGAAGTGGAATATCAATTGAATGGTCGTCCATGCAGTCTTTTCGATGACACCTTCTTGAAGTGAAACGACAGATATAGTAGCTTGGATCCTTTGACGGCCAGACCAGCCGGTCTGCTATAGGAGTATATGATTCATAGTGGCAGACCCTTGTTCTGGACCGCTCTATCGTGTAGTGTATTTGCCATATAAGTTATCTTAACTGTTGATTTATGAAGTCTGGTGTCTACGATTATTGCATCAGTTCCACACATACACTCACTTGGTCGAAACAAAGAGGCCTTTGATGACAGTGGCAACGCATGCAGTCGGAACATCACAAAAACAAAGAGATCCTCTAAAACCCAACTCTTGCACGGGAAGCTAAAGTTTCTAATACTATGACCTAACCAGTAAATGACCTGTCAGTCTCGTGTTGCAACTATCAGAATCGTTCCTGCAGCCCGTGGCTCCAGGGTTCGAACGGTCGTCGTTACTCCAAAGCTTGACGCCTGACACTGCCTATAACTTCACTATGGCGACAGAAATGACCCCCAACGATGGCCTGATACGGAGGGTCCAAGAGCATTCCGCCATGGCCGCCCGAAACCATCTCCGTTCTACCTCATCCTCTTCACACACCGGCTCCGGGGCCTTGATAGCTACGATATGCGTTCTCGTCCGCGTCTTACTTGGTGCAGCGATAGGATACCTGCTCCTGAGGCGTTTCTTCCAAAATAAGAGAGAGAAGAATACGCCACCGCGAACATTCGTTGGGGATCAGTCGGGGGCTTGAGGGAGGATCGGGTACCAGCATGGAACATAAACCTGCCAAGCGCCTACCTATTAGAATCACAACTAGTCAAAGAAAGGAAGTGAGAGATGGCGGCAGCTAAGACATTAGGGGGCACATTTTAATGGAAATTTCATATCATGGCCTAACCACATCTCGAGTTATACTGGTTGGACATATTTCATTCCACCTTTGATGGATTGGCACTGTTGGGATTTGAGAGCGCCAATGAGATGCTATCTGCATCTGCCCGCATGTCGTTCCCCGCAAACTTGCATAGCAAGAGTGAGTGACCAGGAAGGAAGCAATGTAGAAGCGCCTGCACTTTGCCCTGTTTACCTTCATTGTTCACCTGTGTTGACAAGCAAGATACAACAACACCGTCTATGTGTACTCGGGAAAAGGTTCAACTGCGAGCTTTTTAACGTTAGACGTGACATCTTTGGAGCACATAGCACACACTAGTAGGTTGATCTCTATACGCGTAGGCAGCAGCAACTTGCATTGCTTGTTGTTATACGCGCTTCAGCTAACAATAACCAATACAGTCTTCTGATAGCAAACAAGGGACAATAATCGGCGGGGTCACATCGGTGGGAGAAACACATAAAGGCACCTTTACAGTGACTGCTCTCCAAGCTGTATGCTTTTATTTGCACAGCGGGCAGCAGCCAACCATTTGCATAAAAGCTGTCGAAGAAGGAGAATAATACTACAGTGAGTTGCATCTAGCATCAATTTCTGACTCCTACATGTACCAACTCATATTAACCTAGGATTTGCTGCCTGGTGCAATAACCTACTGCTTGGCCCAACAACGTAGAAGTTAATGTACAGCACAGTATTGGCTTCGTTGCCGAGCTGAACTGGATCGAGAGACCTGGAGTCTTTTTGCATTTGCCGTACATTGCCTGGCTTTGCAGTAAGTTCTTCGACCTCCTCGTTCTTTCACGACTCGGAAGCCCCTAGGAGTATGCTCCCTTTCTAACACATTAGTAGAGACGTTGCTGTCAGGGCTTTGTAATCTTTGGCTGTCAACCATGGCTCACCCCTTCAGAGGGTCTCCCATGCCTGAATGTACCTCAGAAGGCATGGAGACAACATCAGAACTCGCTACGGACAGCGTTGAGAGTCGCTCAGCGGCTATTGTATCGGCAATCAACCACCTGGCTCAGCATACTATCAGTGCCAGCCACGAACTAAGTCAGCATTCTGCTAGCTTATCTGATGCTGTCTCTGTTGTTGTCCAGCGGGATGCCGTTACAAAAAGCTTCGAGCATGCCATCCAGGCCATTCGAGCAGAAACCTATAGGGCTTACAGTCAGGTCGAGGAGGCGTTGCGCGTATCTCATGGCTTACATAACATGGGCGCCGCCGATGGTCCCATCAGCTTACCCGGCATCGACCCTGGCCACGAAATCCACAACCTTCTGAGCCTGGTTGGAATCGAGGGCAAGAATTTCTATCAACTCGCCGAGACCAACCTGAACATGCCTCGGATCATCGTAGGCCAGACGGACGGCGGTACGGCTACCTCAATAACCTCACCAACTTCCCTTCTTCTGCCGACCACGAAAAATGCCAAGATCCTGCAACACGCATATGGCAGAGCGCTTCGGCACAAAGTCGACCTGATCAAGAGCTATATCACGGTTATGGGTATCGACAATGCTACGTCGGCCCCGAAGCGCAATAAGCCCGCCCACGAACATGATACATTGATGACCCTGCCGCAGAAGCATCGACTTGGTACCTTTCTGGATATGAACATGGTCCAGCCTGACGGCATCAGCCAGGCGAAAGTGGATGATAGTGAGCTCGTATTGGCGTTCCTACTCCCCTCTGGCGGCTACCAGTATGTCGAAGTTATATCCGGCAACACCAAGGATGAGGCGGGCATCGGAGAGACGGATCTGGTGGTACCTGTGTCGGAAGATGCTATCAAGTTGCTGTACGAGCTATACTGTGGGCTGAAGGATTTCATTGCTCAGCGGAAGGCTACGGCTAGTGCTCAGGGGCTCGCACAAGCGCAACCCCCTCATGACCCGACAGATGTGGCACTGTTTCGCCGGATGCGGCACTCTGGTCTCGACGACGAAGATAAAGATGACTCTGGCTCGAAGAGGATGAGGACTTCTGACTAGACCGATCACAGATCCTTGTCTAGAATCGCTTAAGCTGCGCTGATCTCTCGCTTAGGCGGCCTGTATCAGATATACGAGCAAGCACATGCACTAGGGGTTCTTCCTCACACCGGCTGCGAATGATACTGCAAGCTATGGATACTGCAAGCAATGATAGGGCGATATAGGTCTTGCCCAGATTGATGTTACATCAAGTCTGCAGAATCGTGTAGAACTTAAAGAAATGATCTGATTCTCAAGCAAACAATTATGCACCACTGATATTGGCCCTGCACTCTGATGTCACGTACGTCCATTGTTTTCAGATATCACACAGCACTATTGGATTGAATGCCATTTTGATTTGGAGATGAGATTAGCGGATGGTTGCTCGTAGACCTAATGGATTATTCCACGGTCGTTCGTTACAGTCGTTAGATCGTTACACCATCTATGATGTGGCAGAAAATATCTTCCCTTTCAAGTAGAAGGGGAATGAGCCGGTCCCGGGTTGTAGCTGCTCGTATTGTCCAACCCCATAATAGGGGTACACCGGAGCATGGCACTTCCCAGACGAATCTATAGGAGTTTAAGTCTGATAAAAATTTGGGGTTACAATCTATCAGTGGGGGTCTTCCCGAAGACATATTCTTCAGGTAGTCCCTCACACTTTTTCGTACGCGAATAAAGCCTTAAAATATCCAATACGACTCGGCGTATCAGAATCTCGATCGCTAGAGTCGTTGGAATCCGGGCTGTGAGACTGCACGATGTCATCGTCCAGTACGGCATTCTCCCGTTCCTCCTTGCTCAAGTGGGCTTTGCGCAGTTCTTGCACCTTCCACCCCCGCAAGAGCCAGGAGAACATGCAGGCGCCCATGAACATGACGCCGATGAAAACCTGAACATCGACATAGCCTCGTGGCCCTGGTTTCCTCAACCCGAGCGCAATCACCTCGGCGAAGGTGGAGGGGAGCACGAGGACGAGCCAGGATATCGACAGTGCTAGCAACTGTCAGTTTAGTGCTCGCTTGCAGGGAATTGTCCAGTGGGAATATGTCTGCCTTACCGGAGGGAATCAACTGCAAGCCTACGACCTCAGCACAGACCGGCGCAACTACCGCCCACAAGGTTCCTGCAACAGTACCCGAGAGCAGGGCGAAGACGATGCAAGCGACAAGCGATTTAGCAGCGAAGATCCATACGAACAGGCAATAGAGCCCACTAAGGCCCGTAGCAAATGTGCAAGCATTAATGCGGCCAAAAATATCACTTGACAGACCGACGAGAGGTCTTCCAATGCCCTGGGCCACTTTGATATCGTTAGCTCACGACCAGGTCAAGGGAGAGAATGAATCTCGGCCCAACTCACAGTTAAACATAGCTCCTACAAGGGACGCTTGTGAAGCAGTCAACCCCATGCGACGGGAATAGTCCACTATGCTGAAGACCAAGGCAATGTACGGGATGATGGAGAAGACCAACCAGCCCTGAAACAAGAGAAACGACGGCCTCTTGAGGAGTTTGAAATTCAGGACGACGTGGACAGAGCCAACGGCCTTGTTGCGGTCGCGGATCACGAGGGCGCCGAGACTGTTGACGACGAAGCAGACAATAGCCAGAACCCTGAAAGTCCAGGGCAGGCCGATTTTGGCGATCATAGCATTAGCCGCCAAATAATACGTCAACCCACCAAAGCCCGACCCGGAGGCCGCGAGTGCATTTGCCAACGAGCGCCGCTCCGTGAACCACTGAGCGGTTACGGGTATGGCCGTGGTGAAAATTAATCCCATGCTGTGCGTGTCGTTAGACATGTGTACACTCCTCGTAAACGACACAGGGGACCATATCACTCACCCTGCCCCGAACGCAACACCTTGGCTCAAGACTAAATGCCATATTTTGGTAGTGAATGATGCACCAATGTAACTGGCACTGGTAATCTCGTTAGCCATAGACAACAGAGAAATGCCTTGAGCTGCCTTACGTTTCGAGAATGGCACCGACGAAGATGGTCTTGTTGGTTCCCATAGGCTTCCAACCCACGAGGGCGGTTGCAAGAGGCGATAACAGCAGCGCTATAAGAACGGTCAGACGTGACCCTTCCCTTAATTTTCGCACGTCGGCACGTCATGGATGGCCACTTACCAATCGAAATGGAAAGGCCTCCGATGAATGCATAGACAATTGGGCTTGCAGTGCTAAAGTTGGGGTCTTTAGAGTTGAGGTAGTAAGCGAGGAATACGCTATATGTCTAAGTACATGTAAGTAAGTGGTTATACTGTCAGAACGTATAGGCTAATGCCCATGAGCTTCGCCAATCAGAGGCAACTTACAGAATTCAAGCCCCAAGTATGCATATTTAGTATCCCTACGGTCAGAACTATAACCCTGTAAATGCCGGGAACAGTATACAATCAGCTACAGGCCGTCTCAAGCCAACTAAGTACATTACATCGTCGGTGGTATGGATACACCTGGAAGATGCTGTCGATGACTTACCAGCCGTAACCACCTCTTTGAACTCTCCAATATCAGCCGCTGGCGGGGTCGCGGATATCTGATTGGCGAGCGCAGCACCATCCGAACCAATGGCTGGTTTCTCTCGCTGGATTGTCTCCTTCATTTCGGTTGGTGGTATGGACGCCATTTCACCTAAGTTCCTGCTACACTCCTCCAGCGGCAAGGATATCAAAAAGAACAAGAACACCTGGAGATGTCTGGAACCACATCTCGTCCGTGAAAATTTGTGTGCCGGAGTTCACGACTACATATTAGAACGTATCAATCAGTGACAAATCGTTGGGATTTGCACGCCGCTGCTTGAGTGGATTGGAAACACAACCCGGCAAAATGTGAGGCGTGCCCCCCCCCTTCCGTGGGGACTCGAAGTGACGGAAGAGGGCCGACGGAATCAAATCTCTATCTTCCTGCCAGGGCTCCTGGAACGCCTAGCCGCGATATGTGGAACTTTCTGTAGCTGTTGAGACTCCGCAAGCCGGCCCTGTTTCCTCTTCGGCACGCAATCGGAGAAGGATCACATCCCGTGGCGATGCTGAAGATGAGATCGTCATGCTGTGCATAATCAGAGATGTGAAGGGGGAGATAAGCAGAGCACAAGGAAGGGCTATGATTGCCTCTTCTAGCAAGCAATCATGAACATCTGCCAAGGGCAGGCCTGGAGGCCGGTCTTGGAAGCATGATAGCGGCCGAGATTGTGGATTTTGCTCCTGCAAGGCTGCAGCTGGAACGGTCAAAATAACCTACTACGGACGTAGTGACATGGGTAGACGGTCGAGGCCTCCATGTTAGCTTCGGGTCTTAAAGACACTATACGATTAGCGGTAACCCAGCTGCGTCGAGCTCCTTGTGAAGTGTGAACCTTAGGAACAGCTTACGCCTCCGTACTTTGTATATAAAGGCAGCCCAACCGCCGATATATCTGGAACTCCACCGGACAGCACCACATGAGACTGGATGGAAGAAGGTGCAGTCTCGTTCTCTGGCTAATCCTTGGGTCGATCGTGAGTAATTGATTAGCAAGTCTGGTTCAGGTGGCTGGTAGCGCTGTTTGACCGCTCTGTGAATTTCAAGGTGGAGTCCGTGAATCAATACACCCTCAGACGGGAGACAGAACGGGAGACAGACACCGCCGTGGAGGATGCTGGCTGACGGGAGGTATGAAGGTAGAGGAGCAAGTATGGTATTATTCTGTACAATCTCTCGTCAATTCGCAGATATTTGCATGTAGACGGACAGAACGAAGCATGGAAGTAAGAAGCCGGTAGAATTGACTTTGGATGGCGCGTCGTCCGCTGGGCTGCGCCTTCGGCCCAACGCATTTTTAAAAAAAACTCTGTGGCCTACTACATGATGCATTTCACCAATAACTTAAAGCAAATAACCTAGCTGCTGTGGAATAGAATAGAATGGCAACCTGACACTTTTGAGAGGAGGTGCGAGCGAACAATTCGGTGGTACAGTGAAACGTCGTTTGATGCAAGGTGAAGTCAGAAAAAAGCCCCAGTTGTCAGGGCGATGATGTGGTGTAATCGCATTGGCGACACAATACGGAGTCTTGAATGCCCATTTGACTGGGCAAAGCGTGCATGTCAGCTCCAGCTGTCCAGAGCGCGGGTTCCTGAGGTTAACCAACCCCCAGCCGCCGCCAAGAAAAGGAACAGCACATTGGTCGCCCTAGGCAACGTTCGCCATCTTTTTTTTTGGAGAAGGGGGAAAATAACATGGGGAGGAGAGGCAGGAGGATGAGGGACCCTGGCTAGCCTCTTTGCTTCTGCTTGCAACTATTGGGCGTTATGATGGATTCATTCGGTTATTGGCATGGATGCATGACTGTTTCTACTCTCTCTCCTTCGTTCATGTACCATTTGCACGCCCGTTAACCGTTACCTAAACCCATTCCCCCTCCCTATTGTGACGGATACCTGGTTCATAATAATAAGTAGCATAACTCACATACTCATACTCGACATCCTCGACCCTACAACAGCAACACTAACAATATCATCATCACCGTTTATGCATTGCTACTGGACCCTGGTTGACTGACCCCTTTGACTCACATCACGCCCTCTTGCTCCCTGGCAACCACTTCGGGTGGTCTGCCAGTAAACACTTCTTGCATCTCCCGTTGCAAACACGTTAAAGTTAGAATGCATGCTTAGGCGCCAGTCCGTCGACCTGTCTGATCATCAGTCACCTCATCTTACTTGTGTTCAGAACTCTCTTGACTTCCTCCATCACACGTGTTTACCATATTGATTTTCTCCCCTACTACTGGTTAACGGTCAACATAAGATTCAGCCAGCATGCTGCTCCGAGGCAAGTCTAAGGAGGGCTCCGGCTCGGGCAAGGTATCGCCACCCAACCCGTCTCCCGCCTATATGGACAGCAAGCAATTTGGTACGTGCTTGCTTCTTCGCAACAGCCTCCACTGGCTGCGCGGTTCCTGAAGCATTGCTAACATGATCCCTCACTCTCTACCAACAGCGGCATACCTTGCGAGTCTGCGAGAGAACCGCGTCAACCGCCCCGGGACAGCCTCATCACAGCCAACGGCCCCAGCCACCAGCTCTCGCCGAAATTCGGACCGTACCGCTGCAGGTCGCCCTGCCTCATCGGTCTACTCAGAAGCATCAGCCGCCGTTCCCTCAAGCAGCACCATCAATTGCTGGCAAGGCCCGAAGCACTCGTCCCAGTATTGCTCCGAGCGTCAGTTCCCGATACTCAACTGTTACTGGCGGCCGCGACTACTATCCGGAAAAGCCCACAGCAGCCACACCATTGAAGCCCAACGAGGTGGTGCCCAGCGCAACCTATATCGAGCGAGGAAGCCGCTGGATGGAGAAAGAGAAGCGTTTTCGCTGCGTACTGCTATGGAAGACATGGATCTACATGAACGAGGCCGTTCAGGAAATCCACAGCAATCAGAAGAGGGTTCTGGGAATGAGAGCTCGCCCGTTGACGAAGATGAAGCACGACTCTATAACGCCGCGCTCGATGAAGCCGCTGAGCTCGTCTGGCAGCACCAGCATGGCGTAAAGCCTCCCGAGCCCGGAACGCCATATCACTACAAGCCACACATGCGAAAGGACAGCTACGCCCATGCCCGTACCGCTAGCATCGGACGCTATGGAAGTGATATCAGGCCCACGGGGCTTGCACGGAATGGATCGCGCTCGGCCTCGGGCAGTTCGTCAGGCAGCGATGGAAGACCCTCACTGGAAAGCACTCGACCTAGTATGGAGGGTCAGCGAAGTAACTCCAGCGAATCAAACAAATCAAAGTCCTATGGCAACATAGGCGGCAAACGTACCACGTCTGGAGGCCGGCGACGCAGCAGCATGAAGCGCAACATCACCGGAGAGATTGAAAAGCCTTTCTCTGGCGATCAGATCTGGGAGGAGCCCGAGGGAGATTCGACTAAAGGGAACACGCCCAAAGCGGCACCATCCAGCACCCAGCAACCCGACAAAGCCCCAAGGGGCACCTTGCCGCTCAGACTGGCATTGCGTAACCCTCTGAACAAGGTTCATTCCGGCTCCGGGTCTACTTCTCCTGATTCTGACGCCAGGAGCTCCTCCCCCGTCAATGCATCCCCTACCAAGGCTCTCCAGAAGGTGGAAATCTACCGAAACCCGCCAACCCAAACACGCAACCCCAACTACACCGTCAACACACAGAAGCCCGCGGGCCCACGCGAGAGCGAAAAGGTGATACCCAAGAAGAATGGCGTGGAGATCCGCAGTGATGATATACGCCAGGCCACCAGCTTCAAGCTTGGAGACCGAAGCGCAAAATTGCCCACACCGTCCGCTGTCAGTGACAGGCCTGGACGCCCCATCGTAAGCTTTGATAGCAACTGGAAGGCCCCCGAGGAGGCGGCTGCTGATCACAAACCAGAGCGTAAAGAGCCCAGCCGCTTCGCCATCCGACAAGAGCCAGGCCAAGGCGAAAGCCAGAAAAACCAGCACCAGCCCGAGCCACAGAAAAGCCAGCAAAAAGCCTCCCCCTTGCCGCCCATCCCTTCTCACTCGTTTACGCCGCCTGCTGTTTCCGCGTCAACACCTTCGCCCACATCCCGACCGTCAACTTCTAGCTACCCTTCCATCCCAAGTATTTCGATAGGTGGTCCAGAGTCCAGCGCGGCACCCCCTGTCAATATGCCCATAATTGTCACTCCAGATGACAGCCCGACCTTGCCATCTATCAACATATCTACTGAGGATGACCGCACCCCCAGTGTGCCGATCATCGTAACGCCAGACGATAACAAGGCATCCGCGGGTTCCAACCCCAAACCTTCGGCGAGACCCCTGCCTACACCATCAAAGGTTCGCAATGCTGGCCGTAGTCACTGGTCACCGGCGCCTGGGTCTGTGTCGAACCGAGCAACAGCAGTTTGCCACGAATGCAGAAACCCCATTGAGGGCCGCTTCGTAGCGCTACATGGCGGAAGGGAGCGCTTCCACCCGCAATGCTTCTCGTGCTACGCCTGCGGCACCGGACTGGAAGCCCTCGAGATCTCGCCCGAGCCCGACGAGTTCCGCGCCGCCCGGCTGGATCGCATTGCGCGTCGCGCGGCCGGCGAGGTCCTGTCCGAGGAGCCTGGTCAGACCATGGCCGAAGACGGCGACTACCGTCTGCGCTTCTACTGCCACCTGGACTGGCACGAGCTGTTCGCGCCGCGCTGCCGCCACTGCAAGACGCCCATCCTGGGCGAGCACATCGTGGCCCTGGGTGCCCACTGGCACTACGGCCACTTCTTCTGCGCCGAGTGCGGCGACCCCTTCGAGCACGGCATGACCCACATCGAGAAGGACGGCTACGCCTGGTGCATCAACTGCCAGACCAAGCGCACCGAGCGCCGCGCCCCAAAGTGCAAGCGCTGCAAGGTCGCGGTCATCGGCCAGTACGTCCAGGCCCTCGGCGGCGAGTGGCACGACGAGTGCTTCCGCTGCGGCACCTGCGGCGGCGGCTTCGCCGATGGCCAGATCTTTCCCGCCGGCGATCGCATCTTGTGCAAGACTTGCCGTATGCGGGAGCTGAAGGCTTGAGGAGAAGCAGAAGTAGCACAGGACCACCGTAGTTGATTCAATTCAATACAGTGAGTTGGCCTGGGGATTGTACTAAGCCGAAATTGAGATTGTGTTGATGTCTGAGGAGAGTGAAAGGGAAAGGAGAAAATTCAAGTGAGCACCAAGAGAGAGAGAGAGCATCTCCCTTGTAGGAAAGGCAGCAAGACTTCGTTCGAACTCTGCCTACCTACAAGGAGTACGTGGAAACGAAGAAACGATAAAATCGACGAAGTCGTCATTTACTGCATTTTTGCATTTCTGCGAACGTCTGCTTTTGCCTATCAGCCTGTCTGTCTTCATCATCTACATGAGCCTGTGTCGATGTACGAACATGTGCCAGCCATATCACAGACTGATTTGCCTGTTTTTGTTTTTGAGCGGAGTTAATGTTTTGGTCGGTCGGTTGGGTTAAGGGGTGTTCCTGATTTTAGTATTGCATCGCGCGAGATTGGCATTTGCATTTTCATCACTGTTCCGGGTCCTACGAGTTGAAGATCGTTGTAGTAGTAATAATACACGCCTTGGTGGGGGATCTGGTGCTTCTGAAAGATACTAAACTTCTTCGTCTTGCCTTGCTCGTGAAGTGAAATGAGCCCCAGCCGAAACGTCCGCCATAGTTGGCCTGCCATACCAGTCCTGAGTTCAGGTTGGCGAAATGGGGCATGTTCTTGGTCTCGTCACCTAAGTCTTCACTGGGTTTTAGGCAAGGATCACGAGAGGAAGGAGCGAGATATTAATTAGGTAGTGTAAGATTCCATATCACAGAACGATCACTCACGAAGCAACAGTGTTCGCAGGTCTGAAACTGGCCCCATGCGCAGGCAAAAAGATAGACACATCCAGGGCTTCGTCAATTCATGTACTGAATATTGTGGCGGGAAGCAAAATCATTAAACACCCTGAAGACAAGATCCCCCTCCCCCGATATCCCCTATGCAAACTAAATCGTGTTTGCGAAGCATTTTCCGCCCTTGGTGCGACTTGGTAAATCTTCCTTTCTAGCGGAAGTGGCAAGTTCCATGACTCCATTTGACTCCCCAAACGACATAGACTCCTTAATCCAACTGCTATGGCAGTGTCGGCTCTTCGAGAACTATCCGCTGTTCAAGTCGTAAGATGCTCCTTTGTTCAGCAGTTGGTGCCGCCGACTTGCTCTTGATGCACCTCGAGCGTGTCGCTGTCCTGCATTTCGAGCTGTGACAAAGGTGGGCGGTCAGCACATATTCAACACGTAGAAATTGTTTACGAGTGGCGAAAAGGTGAGCTGCTCGGCGCATCAAATGCGCTTACATTCGCAGAGTCCGGGATCTGGGGCGGAGGAAAGAAACATACTGTATCAGGTGTGTCGGTCGGCTGGACTCTCTGGCCCTCGAAGAGGGAAGCGGACGGAGGCCATGTTCTTGCCCTGCCGTTCGCAGAAGGCATTCATGAGCTTCTCAAGCTTGGTGCTGCGCTTGATCTTGAAGAAGACCTCATTGTTGTTGTCGGTCACCTTGATGTTCAGGTGCTCGGCGCCGCCAGCATTGGCGTCCGGCCTCTCGCCAGCCGGGCTGCCGTTGTCATTTTGGTCGGACATCGTGAATGAATAGCGGGGTGAAGGCGTGAATTCTGACTAGGTATTTCGCGTACGTCCGACGTCGAATTGAACGAGGACGATTTACTAGTGTCTGCTGTGGTTTTGAGGCAAGTGTGCCCCAAATATCAGCTGAAGTTCTAATGCGGGAATTGAGATGAATGTTGTTGTGGTGGTTCATGAACCACGGGAGTTATTGAGGTTGTCATCGGAGGAGTGGGATGAAGAGAGACTTACATGCGCGAAGAGAGATATAGTAGCGGGATGGGGCTGCTCTTATACGTGGCAGACGGTAAGAGAATGAGGTGGAAGCTGAGCTTGTCACCAAGTTGATAGGTAAGAAAAGGAAGTATTGAAAGCCTGAAGGCAGCGTGAAGAAAAACCACAACCGGTAGTGGGCGAGGTGGGATGATTGGATGCGAAGTTGCGGTAGTGAGGCAATGGAAAGCGCGAAGGGACTGGACGGACTTCATAGTACCTACACTGTACCTTCCACAACAACTGGCAGGCTGGCAAGCTGAAGGCGGTAGGCAAATGGATGGTGGGGTGATTTGGGGGGGGGGGGTGATTGTGCCCTCCCGCCCAGTGGCAGGCGTGTATGGTTTTTAAGGAGGTTCAATGTTGCTTACTTACCTGAGGTCTTTTCGCAGAGTTGAAATCCGGATGGCGCTGGATTCTCAATCTTGAACTATGACAAGTAAGAGGTAGATTAATACAAGCAGGATCATCAACTGATCAGCAGGAATGTTGGTACCTAATGTATGTGTTGGATTTGAAGTTGGGAGTTGGAGAAGACAATCGTCTTTGTGCAGGTGGTTGTGTACCAAAGCCCAGGCTCCAGCTGGGGCATCTTGTATGTAGGCCATTCCAATTATTATTAGTGCTCACTGCCAAAGAAGACAATTTAGGGCGTTTTTGGAAGGTTTCTTCACATGCCTAATAAGCCCAAATGCGTCTTGCATCTATGTACATACTATTTAACTGTGCTATAGGTCCATCAAATTCCCAGAAAGAATGCTCAGGGTACCGCATATTGCAAGGACCTCGAGTCTCTTAAGTTCGTGACCAAATTACAGTGAGATGGAATGATAGCGTTGGGGAAAGCCCATTACATCATCCCAAAGGATGCAAGTTTCAACGGATCAGTTTCCTCTCTTAAACTGTTACCTACCAATATATTTATCACTCGGACTGGTTCCCTTTTCCCTATTATTCCTGCTATACGACGACCCTTAGGCCATTTACTGCATTGCAAACCTGCTTTGTACCGGATTGAGGAGATTCAACAATGGTGAGCTATCACAAAAAGCCAACTCGTCGTTGTGTACTGATAGTCGACCCAGGGGGGTGGAAGATGACCTGAAGGCAAGCCCTCCTTGCCATCCTAGGGCAGTAAGTTTGCCATTCAATTGACTTTTATCAACCTTGTTTTACTGACAGACGTCCAGTGTGCTATTCAAAGTATGTTCCTACCTATGCAACCATAAGCAGACCGCTTGCTGTGTGGCCAGTATCTGACTCTTTACAGATTGCTTGACCAAAAACAACTACAACGAGTCAAAGTGCCAGGGCTTGGTGGATGCATTGTATGAGTGCTGTGATGCTTTCTACCATAAGAAGGGGGACGATGCCACGAGTGCAAGTTGCCCAAAGCCAGACTTGTTAAGGCTGAAGATGAAGCAAAGGCGCGAAGGGGCCACGAAATAGTCACAATCACCTTGGCCCCAAGCTTCAAAGGGCAGGCAGCTTAGAATAGTAGAGGCAGTTGTGAGGCTGCGAGGCTGCGGAGTGGCTGGATTCAACTACTTCCAACTTCAAAGCGAAATGTTTACGGGTTTAATGTGTCACGCTCCTTCTGATAGTCAACCCGCAATGAATACACAGGTGACTTAATGGAGAGCGATAGCTCTTCTAGGCGTTCAGTAGCGCGCAAGAGATCCCGTAGGACCTGGATAAGCATTGAAAGAAATTTGGGCTTATCCCGCGACTCTAATAAGAAGGCCGATGACATTATGTTGAGAAGAAATAGAAGAGAAATTAGAAGAAATGATCGGGAGCAGAGATTTATGTACGGTCGTGTCCAACCCAGCCGCAGGAGCTTGGCCAAGCTGCGGCTCCGTCAACTCCACACAAGCTCTTAATAAAAGCGCCCCAGGTACGGAGTAGTGCCCAGGGATCTCGCTTAGCGCGCCTAAATGGTGGAATGCCAGTGGCTACAGCAGCTAGAGGTACCCGGAGCAGTACCCAAAGGTCGAGGCTAGACGCGCTGCCTGTGGCCGTCGCGTTGGTTTGGCGCTGCTACAATTTTTGGCTGCAGGAGCCGACCACTGTGTTGATCCAACAGCTGCAGAATCCAATTGTTTGTTGGCGATGCCCTCTTCCCGACATATTGCCAACCACCCCGATCTAACCAACTGAACCGCTCATTCGATTCCCAACCTCTACATCGTGCTCACTCTGTAGTCGGATCAGATCGTCGCGACCCATTGCATGACCTTTTCGAACGCTTGATTGACGATGCCCAACCGGCAAATCGTCCACTAGAATCCGTCTCAACACGAGCTGCAAAGTCGTTGCGCCTTGATCGTTTGAACATCAAGACTTGACGACGTACGACATCGCCTCCGAAGCCCACTCACCCTTCCAAGCCCTTCACATTCTCGTCTGCGATTACACCATCGACTTTCGCCATGGCCGACGACCACGATCCTGATCTGTTTGGAATGGACGATGAAATGGACGCCGACATTCCTACCGAGTCACAAGCACAGATTCGGTTTGCTCTCGACGCTGAGCGGTTCGCCAAAGCCCTCGACTCTATCTCGAGAGGCTCCAGGACTCACTCGGAGAAGCGTGCCGATATCATCAAGCTAGTCAACAGGTATCATGATATTGCGACCGAGAAAGTGAGCGCTCTGCGCGAAAGCAGCCGATACTCTCGCTCTTCCCCGCAAAGATCCCTAGATGAGTCCAGCCAAGACTCGATGGATGTCGACGAAGCTGAAGATGTTCGCATCAACCAAGAATTGCGGCATTGGGAGCTCGAAAAACAGACATGGGACTTGTTGCGACGATTGCTGCCTCTGAGATATCCGGAGAGGAAGGTCGCCCAACTGAAGCGGCGAGATATGACCAGATTCCAAGACAGCTCTCAGTTATGGGAAGAGTTCTTACAGTCGGATTCAACGGCACAGGAGAGAAAGGCCATTATGGAATGCATGCAGGAGTTCTCGGATGAAACAAGCATGGACATCGATGAGATGGTTCGTGAATACCAGACGAAGGCGGAACGAGGCGATATCGTGGCATACGGGTGGCTTCATACACGGACCGCCATCAAGATGACGAAACAGATGCAAGGCTACATTGGACCTCTGGACCCGAATGCCGCGCGTATGACCGAGGATCATCGCAACATCACCAAGACAGACCCCCTCGTCACTCAGCTTGACCCCGACGTGGTTACAAGACAGAACCGGAAGCTCGAACCTCAAGATGAGTACTTTGAGCGTGCTATCTGGCTCGGATGCTACGAGCTGCTTCGTAGGGGTAGGAGCATGTCTGAGATTCGTGACTGGTGTGTAGAAAGGACCGAGGTTTGGCGCGCCGTCAGTATGTCAGCCATGCCCTTGTCCAAGGACAGCGAGGGCGAGCGCACTGTGTCAAATCCGCTTGCAACCCTGCTTTGGCGGCGTACGTGTTATGCCTTGGCGCGAAACGGTGGCACCGACGACTTTGAGCGCGCTGTATATGGCATTCTTTCTGGAGACATCTCGAGCGTGGAGAAGGTGTGTGAGACCTGGGATGACTTTGTATTCGCGCACTATAATGCGTTATTACGATCCCAGTTCGATAACTACGTGGCCAAACGCTCTTCTCCGGAGGCTGTGCAAGCTGCTACACAGTCACTTCCAGCTTTCAACGCACTCCAATTTCACGGCGATGGTGCGCCGGTAGGGGAACGCGTTGTCCAGTATCTCGAAACCAACCCGAAGACCTCGGAGGAAGCCCGGGATCCCATCAAAGCTCTTCAGGGCGCCGTGATCTCTGATTCTGTCAGCCAGTATGCCTACGACAACGGCTTGGCACTAGGTCGTCACGCAAACAAGGAAGGTACCTCGGCCCTTATACCTGACTTCAGCCAATCGCAGTTCAAGCTGGACGACGACAAATACTTCTCGCTTCCGCAGCCCAACGGACTTCGAGTCTTGGTTCACGCGTTTCTCCTAATTTCCAACTTGGAAGAACTGCAAGGCGGTAATACACTCAAGCAAGACTTGAGAAGTGCACAGGAGAATGTGTTGGCCGCATATGTCAGCGCATTGCGGCTGCATAACCTGGTCGAGCTCATCCCTATCTATTGCGCCAAGATCCAGGGCGAGAGAGCATTCTTCACACTTAGCCGTAATGTCAGCATGATAACCGACGAAGAGGAACGGAGAACAATCTTGACCATCATGGAGAAGATTGGAATGGACATTGCCGAGTTTGTCATATTCCAACCTAGGTCTCTTCTCCAGGAGTACCCCGACACCAGCAACGAACTCAGATCTGGCGCTCTCAACATGTTCCTGAGACGAAATGCCATCGCTCAAATATGGCAGGCGTTTAAGACCAGACTTCTTCGGAGAAATGCCTGACGCGCTGGATCAAGTCGACGAACAACTGATCCAGTCACTTGAGTGGATGATGCTTGTTGATGGGCTAGGCGATGAGATCTTGGCTATGGGAGTCGCGATTTACAAACGTTTCTTAAGTATGACATACCATGTGTGTCCTGGAAGCCCTTTTGACTGACTTGCAAACAGAAGCGTACAACCTTCACGCCGCACGTGCTCTCTCTGAACGCGTTAGATGCGCAGACATCTTCAGAGCCAAGGCTGGTGTGACCATAGCGGAGGATACTGATTTATCATGGTTCTCGGACTTCGATGCCAACGCCTCTATGGACGACGATGCTTACGAAGGTCCGCGGGACATGGTGACGGCCAGGAACTACCTTGAACTGGAGTGCATGATCCGTGTCCTCGATTCTATGGAAACTGTTGCCTCCAGCCAAGAGATTGCCCAAGAGTAAGTCTTCGAAGCCCAACATTGAAGATGGTAACCCACTGACCTCGCATTTAGCCCGACGAGTAAGATGAATCGGGAATTCTGGGTACACATTGGCCAGGAAATCAAACAAATCAAGATCTTTGTGGAGCCATGTCTCCGGGGTTGGCTGAGGGAGTCCATCGATGGTAAGTATTTTGTTCATCAGTGGATGTTCAATTCTAACGTAGTTGTAGATGAGGAAGACTTTGAGATTCTTCGGGATATGTACTTGCCCGAGACCGTCCTGGGCTACGTGAGTGTCCTACACTTCGCAGGCACCAACTTGAGCAGAGAGAACCTGCTGGAGTGTATGGAGCTCGCCGCCACCATCGCAGAAAAGGACTCGGATATCGCGTCCGTCCTGATGAGGAGCGGCCGGATGAAGGAGTTGGTCGAGGGTTTCGCCAACTGCAGCAAGGCGCTCGCCGTCAGCGCGGCCGACAAGAAGGGTGGCGTCGGTGCGAGCAGCAAGAAGATGAGGGAGCTGGGGTGGTCGAGAGAGCTGTGGAGCGTAAAGCGATGAGAAACGAAACAAGACATTCAGTACTTAATAGAGGTGTGTGTGTATTGTATAATAAACATCGCTAATTTCTTAAGGCGGGGCTGGAAGGGGGAGTTCAGTTTGCTTCGTCAAAAGGACGATTGGGAGAAGAAGAAGGTACAGCAACAGTGATGAAGATGGGGTCTGGCCAGACTTTTGCTATGTATTGACCCGGTATTCAACCTGGCCTGAGGTCGACCATTGCCGTCTCACTACGCTTCAATTTTTCCGTGGCCGAATATCAGAACCATAACATATAAAGTCTATATTGCAAAGAGCAGGATTTGGAATATCAGGCCAGGACTCTTGCTAGCATAAACTCGACTCGGACATCTACTAACCAACAGGGAGGGTGTCTCTTTTTCATCTGCCCCTTCCTCTCCATTACTACCTAAGTCCGTTGATTGGTCAATTCCACAACCTTGGCGGCCGCCTCGTCGAAGTCGTCGAAGGCGTAAAGGCCCGGCAGGCCGCTGTCGGCGATGATCTTCTGCCCTTCCGCCTCGTTGGTGCCTCGGATCCGCACGACGACGGGGATCTTCGCTAGTTGGGTCTCCAGGTCCCGGAACGCCAGCACGATGCCCCGCGCGATCATGTCGCCGAGGGTCAGGCCGCCGAAGATGTTGACTAGGATGCACTAGGTAGTAAGTAGTGTCTTTTGTCAGCACCAGAGTTTGCAAAGCAGGGGAAGGCTGGTAGCTTGTTATTGGAGGGTTTTTCTTTTTCTTTCCAAACGTACCTTGACCCGTTCGTCTCGGAGTATGACCTCGAAGCTCCGCTTGACCGTCTCGCTCGTCGCCTTGCCCCCCGTGTCCAGGAAGTTGGCGGCCCTGCCCCCGGCGTCCGCGAGCGCGTCCACCGTGTTCATGGCGAGCCCCGCGCCGTTGACCAGCGTCCCGATGTTGTGGCTTTTGTCGGAACCGCCCCCGCCCAGCTTGATGTAGACGATCCCGTCGGGCTCGGCCGACACTTCGGCCGGGTCCTCGGCGTCCAAGTCCCGCAGCGCGTGCACGTCGGCCTGTCGGCGGCCGCTACGGAGCGCGGCGTCGTCGAAGCCGAGGTGGGCGTGTGTGATCTTGAGCACGTGAGGAGCGTCCGGGCCGTCGTCGGGGTTGGCGATGGCGGCGACGTGAGTCTGGAGGAGGAAGGCTTCTTTGCTAGTGAAGAGGTGGACGAGCTGGAGGCCCAGCATGGGCAGGTTGGAGGCCCGGGAGCCTTCTTCGCCGAGTTTCAGGGTCTCGTGCACCTCCTCGAGGAGGTTGGGGGGGCAAGAAGGGCATGCCGTGAACGAGGTCGAAAGCAAAGCTCCGGGCGGCTTCGTCGGTGGCGCTGGTGGTGGGAGAGGCGATGATGCAGAGGCTGCTGGTGGCCCGGTTGATGGAGACGGCGAGCAGACGTTGCGCGCTGTCCGGCACTTTGTCGGGCGTCTCGGCGACATTGAGGCCCTGCTGACGCAGCATATCGAGAGCCACCTCCCGGTCTAGATAGAGGGTCCTCCTGCTTTCTACCGTCACTTGCCTAGGCGATGCTTTTTGACGGCATGAATGAGGAAGCAAGGGCCGCTTGGCGGCGAAAGTGTGGAGGGTTCTCCGCTGCTGTGACGGCGGCACCCCTGAAGTAGTCCCGATCCCGATCCCGTTCGAAATCTGGTTTCCACTCAGAAGCGTCTTGAGAACCGGCCCAAACCGCGAAGGGTGGTTGATCACAGCGACGCCGGCAGCTTTCAGAGCCTCGACTTTGCTCAAGGCGTCCGGCTCGGCCGGCAGAGCAAACGCTCCCGCATGTCCCATGACCCGGCCTGGGACAGCATTCACGCCTGCTACCACGGCAGTTATGGGTCTAGGATGACAATCATTCCATTAGTCCCGTTCTTCACGTCGCCACAATATGCAGGGAAATTGGCAATATACTCACTTTGGATTCCTTGTCCTGGCGCGATAATCTCGAATCCACTCAGCAGCCTCCATCTCCGCGAAGCCCCCTATCTCGCCACAGATGGCAATAGCCTCGGTCGTTTCATCCTGGACTAGGATCTTCAGGCCGTCTACCAGGCCTGTGCCGGACAGGATGTCGCCGCCGACGCCGATGCAGAGACTCTGACCGAGACCGGCGCGAAGTGTCGATGCAGCCGCTTTCCATCGTTATCATGTAAGCATACTTGAGCTTTCATACTATAACCTAGTAAAGGGAGGCCCAGAAAAACTTACCCTCATAACTGAGCGTGCCCGATTTGGCCACGATGCCGACCTTGCCGGGCTCGAAGCAAGGTAGCGGCTGGAAGCCTATACGGCACTTCCCGACCGAGGAGATGATGCCCGGCGAGTTTGCGCCTACTAGTCTCGATGCTGACTGGGTCTTGAGCATCGAGTGAATCTGTCTCGGTTTGATCAGCATACCTTTCCCTCTTCTACTAATATGACGGGACCAATGCTTGATCTTGTTTACTCGTAAAATATCATGCAACGGAATATGTTCCGCCACCGCAACGATTAGTGGCACTTCGGCTTCGATGGCTTCTTCGATGGCCGCCGGTGCCTGGTGTGCGGCCACGTAGATGCCCGTCGCATCGGGTTTGAGCACCTCGACCGCCTATATACATGGGAGGGCGTTAGTCATGGTAGAAAACGTCAATAGGGGGAACCCCAGTATGCCAAACAATATAACATAACATGCCTTTCGGACTGAGGGAAGAACCGGCAGCCCCAGATGCTCGCCTTCGCGGCCGGGCGTCACGCCTCCTACGATGTTGGTGCCCCATGCCATCGACTCCTTGGCATTGGCAGTGGCTTGTCTGCCTGCGAGGAGTGTGTTAGTGAGTGAGTGAGTGAGTGAGTATTGGCTAACTAACTTGGGCTGCCGAAACTTACCAGTGAAACCTTGAAATATCACGCGTGTATGTTTTCCGATCTTGAGGTTCTTCAGAGTGGCATCGTACTTGCGGCGGTTTACGGATGTGGTGCCGAACGAGCTCCGGCGGGCGGCGGCGCTCAACCTCGGCAACCTTGTCTCACGCAGGGCATGGCAGCGGAGCATGGCTGAAACGAGTTTTCTGAGAGGAAACAGGTGGATGTATGTCTAGTCTATTCTATACGTAACGAAGGATCCGGTCGTAACAAGTTTTAAGTACAATCCCGGGCGATGCAAGGAGTCATCATGATTGTGTCCCCGATGCATGCTGCAGCTTTCTGGGATCCAGGTGCATCGAGCGCCGACGTTCGGCTAGTGACCGCCGGTCAGCCGTAGCCTCCCCCTTGCACAGCTGAGGTCCCCTCACCTCACTCCTCCGCAGGGATAAGATCGGGGTAGGCGGGCGCTAGACTAGCAGTTCTGTCGGTACCGGGTCGGCTATCGCACGCTGGTTAAGTCTTGTCTACTACCTTACCGTAGCAATTCGAATTGAGGTGTCATCAGTGAATGCATCACCATCAGCGTGGAAGGTTGTAAGCATGTAGCCGGGACAGGTAGCGGATAGCACAGTTCCGTCTCCACTTACTTCTAGCTGCCTCGGCACAGGGAAAGTTCAAAGTTGTTAAAACTGCATAACGTACTCCGTATATGATGATACTTTTATATGTTGTTACCTACTTACAGTAATTAATTACCTAACTTTCAATTGGTACATAATAAGGACATCAGTATCTAGGGCTGTGCGAACTCTATCTCCAAAGCTTAACTGAGCCTCACAGCAGGGCTTGTAGGTTGCGGGATCCAGGTGTTTCAGGAACCATGGTTGCATGGCATTGATTGCCATAATAGGACATCGTGAAGGAAAGGGCCGTGAAATATTTCGATCCATCCGAAACACGTACTCGGCTTCAGTAGCCACATCGTCATCATGTAGAGTACAGAATAGCCGCGCAAACAAAAACATCAGGCCAAATAAAACTACATGATCAGATCAATCGAATCGAATCCACCAGATGGCAGTGCATACGTTTGTCATTTAGCTTCTGCCAGCAAAATCCCACCCTAAACGGCAATCTGGCGCATCGAATAGTGGGGATGCCGTGATGCCGTGTTTCGAAACGCACCATCTGGCTAGGGCTCGTTGGTGGAATAGGCCGAGATGGACAGGAGGACCCCTTACGACGCTCTTTTATAGGCCCCGTAATGCAACTGCGCCCGGCTCAGTGGCGCTGCCGTACTCGCTTGAAACCCTCGGTCCTCCCAGAGAGAGACGATTCTATAATTAAACTGACTTGAACTCACTCACACAATGGCATACAAGTAGAGCGCATGACCCCCACGGATTCGGGCATGCTACCGAGTCACTGTCGTTCTCTTTTTCGTTAACTTAACCCTTTTTTCTTCTTACTTTCTTTGCAGCAGGTCTCCGTCAAACCCTGGGTGGCAGTGTTGGATATTCTCTTTTTTTCTCTCTCTTCTCCTAATTTATACGGGCAACAGGCCCCGTTGATTCTCGAAAATACTTTGGGCAGGCTCATTGTCGTTTGCAAGTAGCAGCTTTGGATAAGTGGAGGAAAAGGGGAAGCTCTTAGCGAAAGAACAGCCGCCCTCAAACGAAACGAGCGAACGAAACCTTGTGGCCGGACTAGCTAGACTCCTGGGAAGAAAGAAAGAAAAAAGAAACAGAAAAAGATGCGGTTCCACGCCCTACCAACCGCGTGCCTCGCCCTCCTCTTCGGCTCGCTATCGCAAGCGCAGCCGCTCAGCAACAACAGCGCCGCCCCCCCCGTCGGCACCGCCGCCGCGAAGGCGCCCACGCGCATCACGTGCCCGTCGGGCCAGGGCGTCGGCCTGATCGCGGCGCGCGGGTCGACCGAGGACGCCGGCCCGGGCCGCGTGCTGGCGCCCATCGTCGCCAACGCGACGCTGCAGGTGCCCGGCACGACGCTGGCGTCGGTCGACTACCCGGCCCGCCTGGTCCCCGACTACTTGGGGTCCGAGATGGAAGGGGTCACGGCCCTGACGGCCCTGATGCGGTCGTTTACGGCGGCGTGCCCGGGGGCCCCCATGGTGCTGATGGGCTACTCGCAGGGCGCCCAGGTTGTCGCCGACGTCATCTCCAACGCCAGCGCGCCCGCGGACAACCCGGCGCAGCCCCTTTCCATGAACAACATCGCCGGGATCCTGCTCATCGGGGACCCCAGTCGTGTGGACGGCAAGCCGTTCAACGCCGGCACCGCTAACGGCGATGGTGTAAGTTTTCTTTACTCTTTTCCTCCCCTTTTCACCTCATTCTGTCTTTAGGTTGAGAACTGACATTTCGTCATCAGCTCTTCTCTCGCAAGGACAGCACAGCGCTGGAAGCCATGGGCGATCGCATCTTATCCATCTGCAACGACGGCGACCCCGTCTGTGACCGTGGAATCAACATCGCGGTGCACCTGAGCTACGACGAGACGAATGGCGCCGAGGCTACGCAATTCGTCGTCTCGAAGGCCATGAAGGCCATGAAGGCCATGGCGGCGAAGGCGGCGGCAGCCGCAGCCTCACCGCCGGAAACGATTGGGAAGAGAGCCACTGCGTGGACTGCCTAGGAACGGATTAGAGGCCTGCTTATATTAATTTTGGATTTCATCTTGTCAGTAGAACTGGACGTGAATTAATTAGACTTGAACTTTCCCATTTGATTGAAAATGATCTTTTGTGCCGTGGTATGTAATACTCCGAGGCAGACCATATGCGACTCCTGTGACCTTGAGATGTGATACCTCGGGGTACCTATGTAACCCGTCCTAACACAGAAGGCAACCCAGAAAAGGGGTGCTTTGGCCTACGTATCCGTAGATATCACGCCGAAATAGACCGATTCGCTGCGTCGCAGCCACACAGCCAGTGACTTCCAAGAAGTCAATGAACGCTTCCCATCTCATTCATAGTTCCCAGCCCCAACCTATTGGCAGTGGGCAATTGGGTACATACATGGTTGATGCGCGATCGTGAAGACGGATATCAGCGCACGGTGCTACCACAACTGGCATGAACTCATGACTTCCTGTGTACGTGCGGAAACTTATGCACTGCTCTACCCCAATTGACTACCATATGAGTTCGCCCTTGACACCCTTTTCAGGCTCCTTTGTCGTGGCTGGGGTCTTGCGTTCTGGCTCGGCAAATCCTAGATTCTTAAATTCATCCTTGGCCATTAGGTTCCTTTAGGACTGTCAGTGAGATGGCCTCCAGGGCTGCAGAACACTATAGTACGATGACTCACTTGTCCATGCGACATGAGAGATAGCCCTTTGCTAGCTCGCGACAGGATGGGTCATTCATGCCCTTGGCCTTCTTGATGCAGTTCAGGTAGTGGCTCATCACCTCTTTACACTCGCCATCGTGGTCCAGCGGGAAACTTCCCCGTTGTGGTCTGTATAAGGATTAGCACATGTTGTGTTGGGTGGTGGCAAGTCGTAATCGTAACTGTACGAGATTAGACAGACTTACGGGATGGGTTTTCCGGTGTACACCGCACCGCCAGGACTGCCGAACGAACTCATGACGTACCCATAAAACCAGGGGAACAGAAAGTAAAGTAAGTATAGTAAAAAAGGGTGGTTCGATGCGCGGAATGCTGGTGTTGAAGTCGACCGAACCTTCAATTACTTATTAGCCGACCTGATAATGATGCAGCTCAAATCCTCCATCACGTGGTGAGGTGTGGTGTGCACAGTGTGGTACAGTGCTTCGGACTTCTGGAGCTAAGCAGCTCAGGTACTGGCTCAGGTTCTAGTTGCCGCCGGTGCAGAGTGCAGTGCCCCTCCGAGGACCCCCTCCACTGCCCACAAGCCCCCCACTACGATTTCCCCGCCGGCTGGGAATTGTTCGTTGCTCGGTGACCCAGCCGATCAAGAAAGAGGCTGGTGTTCTTGACATCATTCTAGAATCCATATTCGTCCCGTCGTCTGAAGCAAGGAACACGTGAAGTTGCTGCAAGCTGAACCCTGACAGATTTAGCTTTGTCTGATCTAAACGAATCTTGTCTTGGAGTTGTCTTGCTTGTCTTGTCTTTTTACATATTCTCCGTCGGCGGCTATCCATTGATTTATCACTTCGATCGACTTACTGCGGACAACGCAGCAGCCGCAGCAGCTCCACCCAAGCCACCAACCTCGTCCGGCCGGGTAGTGCGAGAGCGAGATCAATTGAAGGAATTTGGATTCGAATTTGGGGGCCTCGTAGATACCCGAGAAGACTCTCGTTCAATCTACTCCCAGGGCATCCAGGACTTGAAGCTCGAGTGAACTTGCCATCACTGTCTTATCATTCCGTTCATTAGAGTTGCTGCTACAACGATGCGGACCCAACATGGCGTTCTTGGCATTTTCGTTTCCGCGATAGCACTCTTGCCCGTGCAAGCGCAGCTTCAATACGTATCGCCGCTGAGTTATGCCGGTGTCCTCGGGAAGGAGGCAGCAATGTCCGACCGATTACAACAGCTGCGACAGCGAGGGGGCTGCTTTCGCGGGAACCTGCTGCCCGTCTGACCAGCTCTGCGCCCTGGACCAGAACAAACAGCCCGCATGTTGTCCGACCAGGTAAGCTTTCGTTCTTCCCCAACCGCCGCGATAAAAATATCTCTCACGCACGGTCACTAACTCAACTGCTCTTTTTCAGCGCCATTTGCACGGGAACAGCACCGGCGTCGCAGGGAACTCCGACTCCTTCGTTTGTGAGCAACTCGCTGTTCAACTTCCCGGCCATCGCCACGTCCTTCTCCAACCAGGGGGCGTGCTCCAGCGCTTGGGACGCGTGTTCCCGCAACTACGACGTCTGCACCTCGGGCCTCGCCAGCGGGACGGGCGGGTTCCACGTCACCATCGACGTGCCCGGCGGCGGCGGCACGACCGTCGAGCCGACGCACACGACCATCGCGCTGACGGCCGCAACGTCGCTCTGCTCCAGCCTGTCCTCGCAGGCCTGCTACAACCTGCAGCCCAGCGTGTGCAGCCAGACGGGCAATGAGGCCGGGTTCTACGTCGGCACGGCGCCCGCCAATGCCCAGCCGAGACAAACCCCACCACCTCATATTGCTGGAATCATGGCTGGCGTGGGATTAGGGTTTCTAGGTGCGCAGTTCTGAGCCATGAGATGGCATGGGAGCATTTGTTTGCGAGAAAATATAGCGGGCGATGAAGTGCGGTTGTCAAAATTGAGGTTGCGCACCTGTTTGATGACGTATTATGACTGTCACGATAATGTCCTGGTAAATAAAGTATATATTATTATAGCTGGCAAAAAGGGAATTCTTATACTTATCCATCGTCCTGGGATTTTCCCACAAGAGTTAGTAGCTATGAGTTGCTGTTGAGTGAATATGTAGATTTGAGTATGATAAGAGACAGCGCTAAGAAGTATGACAGTGGTCGGCATATTTCCACACCGTGCATTTCATTTCATAGCGTTGACCGAAATTCAGTCAACCAAAACGAAACTCAGCTGCAACACCATCGATAGACCGATATGGAGAAGGACGGCAGTATAAGCAAATAGATTCTAATAAATCTTTTTCTCGATTATTCACTAGCAGTAAGTGATTTCTAGCAAACTACCCAGGGAAAAGAAATGAAAGGCCCTGTTTTCGTGAAATGAATTGAAATGGCTGACGTTGGACCTAGAGAAGCGATGCAAACAAACAGCCGGGCATGCAAGACTACTCCTTGCGTCATAGCCCCTTTAACTTTTTAGATATTTGTATATCAAGCAATTGAAACCCGTGGCGTCACATAAAACCCAATATGGCGGCGCCCGTCCTTCCCAATGCGTCCAATCTTCTGGGCATAGCTCTCGTGATCAACCGATCTCGCGATGGGCCTCGCTACGTCTTCCACTACCCGCCCCACTTCTCGCCCGACAAGAACCGGCCGCGGAGTCGCAAGCCCGGCAGCGGCAAGCAGGAGGACGACGAGCTAGAAGAGGACGACGACGAGCTCCTCGACCGCATGACGGAGGCCTCGCACACCGCCGCCGCCGGCGGGGGCGGCTCGCTGCCCAAGGGCGTCGACCTCGCCAACTGGAACCACGACGACCACCTGGAGACGGAGAGCGGCTCGCAGATCGTGCCGTGGGAGCACGTCGCCGGGTTCCCGACGCGGGACCTGGAGAGCCTGCTGACCCCGGCGCGGGCCTACCACAAGCGGCTGTTCCAGGTCTCGCTAGACGAGCAGATTGCCATCTCGTACCCTGTCTACGTGCCGGAGAACGGCTCGTGGAAGAAGAAGAAAAAGAAGAAGCAGCAGCAGAACCAGCTACAGAGTTCGAAAATGTCGCGGCCCAGCCTCGCCAGCAAGTCCGGCACGGGCTCCTTCGAGGACGGAGTCGATACCGGTGCTGGGAAATCGTCGTCCACCGAGGCCGTGCCGTCCATCTCGATGACCGCGCCTACCCCGCAGATGGAAGCCCGGGACTTACTGGAAGAGGCGGGCAACTCGTCTCCCGCACCGGCCGACGCACAAGACGAGGATAAGAAGAGTGGGATGACCATGTTCAACCTGGTCTTTGTGCTGGACCCCAAAAAGCACGAGGCCAAGGAGCTCGTCGACACGCTATACTTTCACATCATCAAGAAGATCAACAAGGCCTACAAGTATGCGCAGCAACGCAATGACTTCGTTTGGAAGGAGTCCAAGAAGATATTGACCTTGAAGGAAAAGGGCAGGGAGGAGAAGACGCGCATGAGTGTACTGTGGCGCAACATCCTCGAATCTTCATCACTAGCAGCAAGCATCCAGGATATCTACGAAGCCGTTACCGCCAATAGGATCGCGGCTCTGCAGCTCGAAACGCCGGAGGGAACGGTAACGCATTCCGTGCAGATACCGATGCCATTCTACCTGTCAGACCTGCCATCTACAGATGCCATCGACGACGCCGCCGCAGAGCGGTTCAAGGGGCTTTGGATCACCACAGCCAACACCTTTGGCGATGTGTTCGAGACTGGGCACGAGGACCCGTCCTTCCTTGACAAGACGTTCGCGTTGCTCCTGCTACAAGATGAGAAGAAAATTGTGGCCGAGCTACAAGCCGACCCCGACGATACCACGGCCGCCATGGTCGAGTTTGTGCGGCTTTCCAAGCCCACGACCTCATTCCACGCCATCGGCGCCACCACCGTGCTGAGTCCCGCGCAGGTCCGGCGCTACGCCCAGCACTTCATTTTCTGGCGGCGGGCCATCGCCATCCCTCCCCTGCACGCAAAAGATGTCTACATCCTGTCTCCGAACTGCGACACGACCGGTCTGCCCAAAGCCAGCCAAGCGTGGGCGCGCGCGTTCCCTCTGGCGCCGCCGCTGCCCAACTTCCTCGCGGAGATATCGGCGGCCCCGCGGCCGTACAAGTATTTCGCGCCCTCCAAGAACCACCGGCCAACGTACCTGCATATGCTGGCGTGGCTCATGCGCGGCGGGTGGGTGACGCAGCTCTGCACCTTTGCCTATGTCGTCGTGTGGCCCGAGATTCAGTACGAGGTCGAGTATCAGGCCGAGGCCGATGATATCAGGGATGAGATGAAGGAGGCCTCGCTCTCAGCAACAGAAGATGGCCGGACTTCCTCGGCATCCACTGACTCGACGAATACGGGCGGCGGCTCCAATGACGACTCGGCCGCCGCCGACATGACCGCCTCCTCCTTATTCAGGGGATTAGGAACCGAGATCAGATCCCCACAAGGCACTTCGCCCGATATCCACAGCAGCAGCCACCGCGTACCTAACACCAGCGCTGCCACCTCGCCCCTCTCCTCGCCCTCGCGGTCCAGCGCCGGCGCCGACGCTTCCCGGTCCTCCTGGAGAACAGCAGCAGCTTGAGCGCCAGCAACAACCCCAGTGCCTCTGTCACGACGACGACGGCCAACGAAGCCGTAGCCGAGAAAGCGCGCCTAACCCGGCTCGCGGATCGCGAGTCGCGCGCCCTAGCCGAGCGCGCCGCGGCCCACGCCCGCAAGCCCGTGCCGCAGGCGACGGCGCACCCATCGCTCAACACGGCGGCGCCGCACCTCGCGCACCTGACGCCCTACATCATCGCCGACGCCAAGAAGGCGACGGGCCACGACAGCCTCTACCTGAGCGCCATCGGCCGGCGCTTCCCGGCCGACTCGCGCGCCCGCGCCTGCTGGCCCGTCTTCTGGAAGTACTTCAACGGCCACAGCGCGCTCGAGCGCGTCGCCCTGCTCGAGGACATGAAGCGCAAGGAGGCCTGGGCCGTCCTCGGCGCCATGAGCGAGTACCTGGTCTGCGTGAGGCACTGGTGAGGGAAGGAGGGCCCGGCCAGCTAGCTAGGTAGCTAAAGCAGAAACCATTACAGCTTGTTATGCGGTGACGAGACAAAACATGTGGGATCGAGAGAGAGAAACCTGTTTTGGCGATCTATCCCGGTTAGCTGCCCTATTTGATCTACCCGTCCGTCCTGCCCCAAACCTCCTGCCTTCCCCCCTGGCAATTTCCGCGACGATGGTCTGCCGGGTCGGATGTTTTGCAAATCTCCCGTCCATCCGCCCGCCCTCGCCGACTTCCCGGTATCTCTTCTCCCACACACTACCCTCCCCATCGTTGATACGCGAACTGTGTCCCAGTGACGTCAACACCGCGAGGAAAAGAAGAAGCGAGAAAAGAAGTAATTATTTGGAAACGGAATCTGCCACCTTTATTACCTCACTGCGACCAAAGCCTCGTTTTGGGGGTGGGGGCTTCTCGGTTTACTGGAAACAAACAGCGGGGCCCAAGACATAGACGGATATAATCCAATGCGTGTTACCTACTCCTTCATGTTCTTTTTCCATCGACCGGGCCGTGGAACCGGTTTGCTGCAGGGGAGGGGGGAAAGCAGTTATAAAAGAGAAAGGAGAGCCTGGCCAGCTATTATATAATGGTGGAGCAAGGACGATGAGACGAGACAGATCTCAAGGCCGAGGTCGCATGTGTCGAGTTGAGGAGCAAACGAAACATGCTCACTCTCACTCGTTGCCTACAGGGAAAGAGACACCAAACATGCGGCACGCGACTTTTGGACCGTAGAGCTTGGAAGAATCGCATGGCAATTTAACATGTATGTCTAGAAGAAACTAGTGGGAACCACTGATGCATGCACTCTTCATTCGTCGAAAGGGGGCCTGCCTCTGGAGGGAAGTTTGTCTCTGTTGCTTCATATCATCTGGGTCTGGGAAGAGCAGTGTAATTACATGCAATTATATAATGCCTTCGCGTGGTTTTCACATGTTGGCGAAGACCCGACGCACGAGGCTACACAGTATCTGCAACAAATGTCAAGTCTCTCTCGCTCTCTTGCTCTTGGAAAATGTAAATAAAAGAACCCTCTGAAAGTGGAAGGAACGCTAACCGCTAGTCATCGTGACATGAGATACCAGAGGGTAAACCGTTCACAAAAACAAATGCCCTATAAAACTCCCAAAGAATCGACATCCCCTAGGTATCATGTGGAAAATCAAAACAAAACAAACTCCCTCATGCCAGTGCAGTGACCTGAAACCCTAGATGAGCCTAGGCCATACCCGGGCATGAAAGATACAAGAGCCATAAGTAAGACGCATCGGAAAAACAACAAATCAAACACATGCGACAGTGGCCCAGCCCCTTGCACCGCAGCTGACAGCGATTGGAAATGCAGAATGAGGAAATCAACGCCGGATGCCACTCCCCAACTGCCATAAGATGCAATCGCAAATATATCCCCCATCAATAATATGCACCTGTATAATTGAGAACGCCGCCGCCCTGATGCGTGGTAGTGCTGTGGCAGAAACACCGACATGATGACCCGGAGACTCCTACAACGTGTGATGCAGGAGGGACCATGTGGGTATCGCTACAAAGTGAGGTCCATGCCGCCGTACTCATCTTCGTCTTTGACATCATCATCAGGGTCATTCCAGAATTGATCAGGGTTGTTGAGATCCCCGGTCAGATCGGCCGTATCGCCTGGGCTGATGGAGAGAGTATCAATCCCAGGTGCGCCATTGAGGGAGTCGCCTCGGTAGTCGGTGTGATGCGGGACTCGTAACCCTGAACCATTGAACCGCGAGTACGAGAACGGCGCGGGTTCGTGCTCAGACTTGGACATAGCCTCCATCAGTTCGGTCTGCATGCGCTTCTCATCATCAGTCAGTTCGAACGGAGCACTGCCGCCCATCTCCGTAATAGTGTTGATAAGCTCCTCTTGTTGCTGGAGTTTGAGCTGAAGCATCCACATCAAGTCGCGCATCCAGCTGACGGAGCCGTTCAGGATGTCGCCTTTGTTAGGGCCCTTATCTTTGTCCTCCAACGGGAGGCCAGTTGTGATGTTCCCGGCACCGATAGCAGTTGCGCGCTTAGCACCAGGACCGGCCAGCCCCGAAGTTGCTTGATTAGGCTGAGACATGCCAGTCAGAGTGGGTGATAGAGGAGTGCCGTTCTGAATGAGCTTCTTGACCTTGTCGTCTTCCAATCTATGCGTCGGGACTAGTCTGCTGAGATCCTGGATCCTCTCGTTGATGTTGTCTCGTCTGCGGCGCTCGACGGCATTGTGCGATTCACGCCTCCGCTTCCGCTTAGCCTCCTGGCTTTGCAGATTCGTGGGCGCACCGTTAACTCTAGCAGGCATTGAGGTACCGGCCTGTGCCATAAATTGGGGATTCGAGTAGCCGTGTTGCAGGGGTGAAGAGAGACCCGAGCCGGGGTAAGATGACTGCAAGCTCTTAGGGGTATTCATCCACTGCCCAGAAGGTGACTTTTCATGATGACCGCCAGGCGTTCGGATGGGCTGGGCACCAAAGTTAGGAGACTCCAGAGAGCCAGCATTCAGACCAGCCATAACAGCGTTCGCCCCAAGTGGGCTCCTTGCATTGCTGGAGGAGTTGCGCTGCATAGCTTGAGCCTGGGCCTGGGATAATCTGGGACGGGGTTTGGCATTGAGGAAGCTGCCTTCGCCGTCATTACTGCCATCATTGGCGAGGGGTGAGCCTGCGAATGAGTTGGGCGATTGCAGCGAATGCCCAAAAGGCTGTTGCATTTGGCGGAAATGTTGGGCGGCATTGAAGCTACTGGCCCACGGACTGTGAACAGGATCGCCGTCCGGTGTGTTCGAGTACCCGTTGATGTGTGACGGATACATGTTCTGGCTAAAGCCCATGTTCATGTCGTTGATGCCATTGAAGTCCTGGCCGTGATCGCCCAAGGACTGATTTGGCTCTTGGGGACTCATGTCGAGAAGGTCCGAGTCTGTGATCATAGCAGAGCCAGTTGAGTAGCCGTTGGAACCGCCGTTAAGGTCGTGAATTCCTGACATGGACCGCGGGTCAATACTGCCGTTGCTATTGCCCTGGCCTCCGCCGAATTGGTTGAAGCCGAAGTGCGCCATGATTGGCAGCGATTTTCGGATGCGACGACAAAAAAAAAGGTGTTGCAGCTGTCTAGGGGAACGATACAAAGCTCGTGGCTATCGGCACTTCACCATAAAGTCAGTTATCGTGTCGCACAAAACGGTTGGGAGTCATGGTTTCTCTGGGGGGAAAAGCATGCCCCGCATCGCATTTGACATGAATTGGGTCTCAGCCGCCAACTATTGGCGACGAGGTGGGGTGCGCATGTCGTGGAACAGAAGTCAGGCCACGTTGTGGGCGAGGTGCCCATGGTCGGAGCAAAACAAAAGAAAGATGGTAGCGACTGACCTTTGGATGTGGAGAGAGTGTCTCAGGCTCGAAATTGGCTTGCAATCAGGGAAAGTTCGCAAATCCCATATACAGTCAGTTGCCTCGAAGGAGATTGATGAGTCAAAGTCGGGTCGGGTTTGTGCAGATGGAAAGGCGCGGGGAGGTACCCAAGAATCGAGGTCCACCCCACGGAGAAGATAGCAGCGGCGACTTTATGCGAGTATAAATAGCTGGGGTGTGCGGTAGAGCTGTTGCGTGCTTGTATCCGCCAAAGAGTCGCTATTGTTGTTGGGTGTGTAGATGTTTTAGAGGTGTTGGACAGATGACCAAATAAGGCAAAGGAAGGGAGAGAAACTCTATTGCTTTTTTGTTCTCTGGCCTTGGTTTGGCTCCAACGTGAGGGCGCAAAGTCCGGATCGGCCAGGTCGGAAGGACTTCTGGGGAGCGAGTGGGCGAAGTACCTGTGTACGCCACGAGAGGCTACTCGTAACTCAAACTGGTGGGTGCCCGGGTTGAGGAGAGGGTCTGTGTGGGCAGCCAACAGAAAGTCGCCCAGCTGCAGATGGGCCCGGTGATTGGCCCGACTTAACAAATAAAAAGCAAGTCCTCGGCTTTCTCAATAAGTGGCAAGCAAGCGCTGACGACAGGCTGATGTTCTTGTTGCTTGTCGCGAAACGAAGAAGGTGAGAGATGAGACGAGTTGATCCCTCTTAGGTCAGACGAGAAGAGGCGGAGCTACAGTTCGACAAGTGTGGCACAGACGGAGAGGAGCGCTTTTGATCGGCTTCTGCGTCGTTGGGAAAGACAAGCGACCGTCCGGTAGAAGGTAAAAAGTTGATGTGTCGTTTTTCCCGGGTTCGTAGGAACACGGGAGCCCAGTAATTGCTTGGAGTAGCAGACGGGACGGCGGTGATAGTAAGACGGTGATATGTGCGAGGTAATATAATTGGATTGATGAGCTTGTTCGATTTGTGGCTAGCCAATCGTTCGTTGGTGGTCCCCGATGCAAAAGAACAGGCCGGCGGAACCTAACGGATTTGAGAAGAGATAAGAGTAGGCGACAGAATATCAATGGTTGGGATGACGGTTTTCCGGGGGAGGGTGCAAGCCGTTATGTATGGATTTATGAGATCGATGCTGACAGGAAAGCTGAGGATTCAAACAGGCGGTAAGGCGCAGTTTCAAGCCTCAAGATGCCCGGCTAGGGTGATTTGCTGGGCACTTCCAGAGATGGACAAACAGGCAGGGCGGGATTACCGTCGAGATAATCGGATGGAGGGGAAGGTTCAACTTAGCACGGAAGAAGGCCCGAGACACACAGTTAAAGTAAAGTTTGTTTATGTGTGCCGATGTGTGTTGTGAGTGTGTGTGCAGCGGCAAGACTCGAATCCTATTCCAAACGAAGCGATCGAAGCCTTCTGTCGTGTATGATATATGTTACCGAATCGCGGTGAGACCTGTCAAGAAAGAGGCGGTATCGACCAAGATGCTGATTGATGGGAGAGCCCAGTCCAGTCGGCGCAGGGTAAACCTTGCAAGCCTCTGTGCGACTCTGTCCAGCGATTTTAGGGAAGCCGGAGAGTCGAGGCGGCGATGTGATTGGCTACTGCCTGCCTGCAGCTTGGGAAGATCCCCCAGGCTTTCTTGGTGTAATAGATTGGGCTTTGACTCCGACCAGACAAGGGGCAGGTTGGAAGTTGGAGTTCGGGGGGCGGGGGACCACTGTAAAGAGGGAGGAGGAGGGGGTACTTTAGTTTTAGGCCTTGCAGGGTTATGGATTAGGCCTAGGCGTAGGGAAGACGGCTGGAGTAGTGTAGTCGAGATGGGCTCTTGGTATCCCTCGAACTCTTAACCCCGCGGATGGGAGAATGGGAAATGCGCTTTCGAGAAGAGACGGTTCCAATGCTGGTGGTAGAAACAAGCCAAACAGTTCCAACGTATCGATGCAGACTGAGTCAGGACGATTACTCGGAGCTGCTTAGTCCCGTGCTATTGACTCGGTCCGACAACGTCTCGACGTTCTGGAGGCGTTTCTTTCTCGCTATCCCTTTTGTGTGCAATACCAGCCAAAGAGGGTGGATTATGATAGACGCTACAACCGCCGGCTGCAACGATCCTTGGGGCTTCTTCGTCTTCTTCTTCTTCTTCTTGAGGTCGGTGAAGGCTAGGCTGGCTTTCACCGGCTGTCAGTAGTGCCTCCTTTCCAGGCAGACTGTGTTGCTCGAGTCGCGGAGAAAATGTGCGAATGATCCAGGACAGATAGATCCTCTGGTCCATGAAGGAACACTCTTTAAACCCTGCGGTAGGGTCTCTGACGGCCACCTATTCGGAAATATTTGTTTTTGTTATTGTTGTGTTGTTGCCTTGGCTCGTACAGCAGCAGTTAAACGGTCAAGGCATCTGCGAGTTCCACAGGGTAGCTTGCTCGGAAGAGTTAGCTGGATATATATATTCCTCGGGAAGAGCAATCAGAGAAGTATACGAGGTGGCGGCAGTGGTAGTAGTAGTTGTTGTGATATGTGAGTTGCGACAGGTCGGGAGGCTTCCATCCTATTAGAACTGGTGATGCGTGAGGTCCTTCTTATATGCTGACGACGGTGCCTTCATTTGTAAACAACCTTGGTTTCTGTTGGGTGCGTCTTCTGACTTGAATGCGGACAGCTTTACCCACTTTAAGAATTACTCAACTTGTTGGTGGTGTGTCAGGATGTTGACTCTCACCGGACCATTTTCGTGTTGGCCTGGCCACCTTCCGCCGCAGTTCTCTACGCACTTGCCTGTAGTTTCCCATCTCTGTTTGTGCTACCCTGGGCGTTCTCGGAAGGCGAAAGGGATACATTTGATGGAGGGCATTACGCTAAACGCGTGACGCGGTGAAAGTCAGCCATCCCACCTCCGATAAGACATACTGCCACACCTCCTCTGACCTGCTTTGGTGCTTGGCTAGCGTAATCGTGGAGGAAAGTGCATCATGGCAAGATGGCATTCTTCAGCATCCTCCGCTCAAGGTTGCATGCCAACCTTGGAAGTTCTGTCAAAAGCAGACCCGCCTCGAGAAAGCTAATCACATCTGACCCATCGAGCTATCAAGTCAACCTTCCCGTTAGTCGAAGGAACGATCCTGGTCATGATCAGCATGGGATAGCGGATCCCGGCCATGTCGCGCGTCGTAGCGACCCGACCTATCATGGCTAAAGAAGTACGAAGGGCGGGAGAAACGGGGATGGCAGGTAGGCCGCACGGATATAGATAGATCACCGTATATCGTATAAGGCAGCCGGCCTGATGTGCTAAGCTTCAGGATATTGGGCTTAGTGGTTGGCCCCAGCCACTTTGTGACATTGTTCTACCGTAAATTATTGGCACTATTCGGCTGGCAGTGGACTGACTGGTGAGGTAATTATAGAGGCAGCAACAAAATGACTACTCTTCCACAGGTAGAGGCAGGTATGGTATGCGCAACATATTCCCTGAGGTCACTTATGCAGGGTCTCTCTACTTTGCAGATCTTCAAACGGGATCCGTATTAGCTGATGGGTATCGGCATCTGAAAAGGATGGGTGGTCCCCAGATGCGCATCAGCGAAATACCTCCCCCATTTGGACCATACTGTATGTAACGTTAGGTGGGCGCATGCTTCTGCTCGATTGCGATGCTGGTGTCGATCCTGTAGGGCCAGCTGCATGAGATGTCGCCAGGATTAGAGAGGCCAATCAAGCCATGCATCCATCACCAGAGGTGCTCATCTCCCATCTATCCAGCAGATTGGAGAGGTCCAACAATAGCGTCGTCCACTCGGCTCGTCGCGAGAGTCTAAATACATGCACACTTGCTCTCTTCTGGCTCGTAGTGGGTAGCCAGTCAAAAAGTATCGTGCTCAATCGGGGTTTTGCTTTTTGGGCTACACAATACGCCGAACATTAAACGCATCAGGGACTCGCTAGTCCGCCTCCAGTGTATTGAGTTGGATATCGGCGACCTACGATACGATATGCGAACCAAGTGATAAGCGGGTGGATGGTATCCATGTAAAAGTCATCTTCTGGCCATGGATGCTGGAAACACAAGCACTATCATTCGCACTCTGCCGTGTTTGCCGCCATTGCGCCTTACCCCACATCCGAATGCAAGCAAGGCTTTTGAGATGGTGTTGTCGTGAGCCCTCTCGCGACGATGACGTCGTCAAGTCCGACTAAGCCTAAACTCGTACTGGCTTGTAGAAGCACGAAAAGATTGGGCTTATCGTGAATGATACGAGTGCTGACCACGGCTATTGAGGCTCCGGTTCGGAGACAAAACCTAGCTTCGTGTTCGATAACCGCAAGCGATACAGCTGCAAAGTCCGACATCAGGTATTTAAGTTGTAAGGAGATGTTGCTCAAGGAAATTGATTTCTAATATTGGTTGATTGAGAACTACCTATATCTCAAAGTACCGCTATATACGCAAGCCCGGCAGTGCCCTTCCCCATGGTATCAGTACATGTATGAATGTAGATACATTGATGTGGATATACAACAGCGGTGGTAGGTATGGATTGATGGCATCTACGATTTCCATAGTTAGGTAGTGGATGCATACGAGGCATACCTCGCCTATTTCAAAAAGTCGCTGCATCAAGTACGGAATTTGCCTGGCCTTTGAGCGGAGAAACATGCACACATGCATGTAACATATGCTGCTGCCATCTCCGCAGCACAGCAAGCAAAGCAAGCACACGGGTTATCATTTACCGACGGTGTCTCAATTTTGAGGAGTCATTGCCAGACGAGCCGTTCGGGCGGAAGGAAATGTCCGGATACCCTGAGTTCGAGTCTGTGTAGGTAGGTGTTCACATCAATGTACCTAGGCAGCAGTTTATGAGTTCTCACTGTCTCTCGAGCTCTACCGGAGGGTTTCCATCTGCATGAACGTACGCAATGCGCAATCATATTCATCACTTCTCGAAGGCAGAACACTGAAGGTGTGCCTGCAGCCTGGTTCTAATATTAGGTTAGCCACCTTTCCGCCATGGAAGGTAAACCAGAAACTGGAAGAACATCGGCCACCTGTGGATTGGTCAGCAATCCTTTTGAACATGCTGTACCAAGCATACCAGGTAGCACATAGATAGAGAGACTCGGACTTTGTCCGGCATATGTTACAATCACAATGTGAACGAAGGAGGTCAAACCTCCACACCCATTCCATATTCTTACATCCAATGCTTCCCGGTCGAGCGATGAGCGTGCTGCGGCTGGTGGGCAGGGTTGGACGAGGAGATGTTGTAGCGCCGTGTGCCGTGCTTCTCATGTAGCCACCAGTCTACCAGTTGCAAGGCTAGGTAGAGCGTGACGCGCAACCAATAAGAACCCCCATTACAATCACTCCACCCCACCCCCCAATTCCTAGCGACGACACCTCCTTTCCCAGAACATACCAAGCCTTGCCCCAACTGCCATCATTACGCCCAGATGGGAGGGTCATAGGACACACCTGCATCATATCGTGTCCATCCTGACCTTTTGAGCTGCCTACGCTTCTTGACGCGCAACCCTCCAACAAGGTGCGAAATATACCGATTAGATATCCATCAGGGGAGAAGGCAGACGAAACGACGTGGTGGCCACGAGCGAGAAAACACAACCTATCCGTTATTCCTTGCGCCAACATTGCGACAAGGCCTCTCAACAAGCAACAGCAGAAACACGTACAAGAGCCAGTGAACAGCCAACGACGGAGAGATGGCGTCTGCTTCTTTCAGAGAATCCATGAACTCGATGGGCTGGTCCCGTCGCGAACCCGACATGCCTGTGAACACCAGCCAACAGACTGGCTTGCTTTCCTCGATCAAGTCGCTCAACCCGTTCGGCGACCGTTATGTTCAACTACCCACGACCGAAGGGGCTGGTGCTCCACTGCCGGCGAGTACTCGCCGTGAAGAAGAAGAAGGGTGGTTCGCTTGTGAGTACAACATCCATCTTTTGTCTCTACCTCTCATGTCGCCATGCCTGTCATGCGTCACCCGGTTTCAAGCCCCTTGCAGGGTGCCTCGAAAGCGCCCATGTGCGAGTTCCTATAGCTCTGTTAGCTCAATAGCACACTCCACTCATGTGTCTTATCTTTGCACATGGGCAAATGCATACCCCCCATATCTAAAGCAAGGCTGATCACAAATCTCGATCTCGTCATACAGTGAGCCGTTGGGACCGCATGCTAGTCTTCGCCGGCTGCAATATCGCTGCCCTGGCCTGCTTCGTGCTAGTCTTCGCCTTGTGGCCTGTACTCTGGCTGAAGCCTAGCAAGCTCGCAATATTGTAGGTCCTCCTTGTTTCTACGCATGCATATCCCTTGCCCAGACCCTTGTCTGCCGCGAGCGGTCATCCTGTCCATGTGGTCAAGTTCTTGGGGTCCTATACCACGCATGATACCCTTGGAGCGGGCTCCTCCCGTCCCTTGTTATATGCGATGAGCCGCTTTGCATATGCGGCCAGCCCTGCATAAGTGCGGTCGATCAGCGATCTGTTGTTGAAACCCTCCTCTCGAACTTGACAGGAGTGTCTCAGTGGTTACAAAACCCTCGTTACTTCCAAGTTTTCTCTCATGGCCTTAGCTATCTGCCCTGCTGACATGAGTCTCCTCTAGATGGTCCTTTGGTTCGGTGTTATTCCTGTGTTCATGGGCAGCCATGATGGGACCGATGGCTTACATACATCACTTATTATCTGGCAACCGACTGCCATTTACCGCAGGCTACTTCGGTTCCATCTTCCTTACGCTATTCTTCGCCCTCGGTGTGAGTCATACCCTTGGTGGACCCCAAGCGCATAGTCGGGGCGATATAACTGACTTCTTTCAGGTTCACAGTGCCCTCCTGACCTTAATGGCGGCCATCGTGCAGTTAGCCTGCCTAGTATGGTACCTCGTCAGCTACTTCCCCTATGGGATCGAGCGGTCTACGTTTTGCAACCAGCTTCGGCGCTCGTAGAGCTGCTGCTTGGATGACTGGCTAGACGTAGATGCATCTGAAGCTCTAGATGACAACTGTCGGCGTCGATGTACGATATGTGGAATTCTATCAATTACCTCAGAACAGCATTATAACCTCGGCTGTGTTTGTAAATCGGTACTGGGTCTTTGGGATTGACGGGACTATAACTATAACCACAGGTTTTTCTCATGCCCTAGAATCACCTACTTTAGAAGGTAACCTGAGTATCTAATTTTCTCGCTTGAGCCCGCCTAGAAAGAGCCTAATTTCGTTCCACGAGGTTTTATTTCAAACTTATCTTTAAGATCATACTAAATGCCTCGCAGGCGACCTCTATCACAGAAGAACAGGACCCTACTATACAGCCGGGCAATATCACCTTGCCTGGCCATCATTTTGTATCTTTACCCATATAATGGTATGCGTCACTGTCGCTAGTTACTGTTAAAACTCTCAGAAACAGGATATGCCAAGACTAGGGTCAAGAGCGTCTATCGTACACATACATCTCAGTAACTAGTTACTCATCTTCACAGTGTCGTGAGAATTAGGTAAAGTACATGTAGATATCAGTCTTACTATCAATAAGAGTGCTCATGTGGTAATGATTACCTACTTGTATATGTGTGCAATGGCCCTGCCGTCTTTTCCCAAGGGTTAGCTTGGTCTTGGGCTGATTTGGTTGTTACAAATCGCAATACAAGAACGGAAGCGAAGACCGATATTACCGTAAGCATGGCAAGGTTCGGGTGGTTCGGATCACAACATCTGCAAATGTAATCCTTCACCAGTTACCAATGTAGAGAAGCTGTAATGAGTGCGTACTCGTTATCCCACACGGATCGGAAGACAAGTAGGTGTTTATCTGCTGTCGGCTTCGGTTGTGCTCAGAGGCTCTGGTATGGTTTCCACATCGTCCTGTGGAACTTTAGAGCCGGCACGCACTGCTGTGGACGGACATGGCTTGCTCGAGACCCCAGATGCCGTAAGCCCCCCCCATCGGCATTTGGAGCCCAGTCGACCCACTATTGACGGACCATGGAAGGCCGTCATCAACGGTTCGCTATTTTCAGAGATACAGTACATCAGCATGTAGCCAGACCCTGGATAACCAGAGACGGAAACAACCGGCTTCCTCTGAGATTTGCGCCCCTCACATGGTTATTGTGTTGTGAGAGTCGAAGCAATTTTTTCATTTTGATTATTTTTCCATCAGAGAAAGCACGGGGCAGGGACAATAAATGGAGAGCAGGCACTCCATCCGCATTGATCATTACACAGTCCGTCTCTATCTTCCACAAATAGAATAGATACCTGTATTGCACGGAAATAAGTTTTCGTCACCAACACTTGATGACCATACTTGATAAACCGCCCAGCGGCAATTCGTGATGATTCTATAAAATGTTAAGACTACTCTAAACTACTTCCACAGGGATGAATAGCATTGCCTTTCTACCACACGAAACTTCCCACAGAGATAGGCAATGGCCGGTGTTAGTAACATTGATCCATGCCAATTCGAAGTGCACATATCACAGCTAAACCCGGTACCTACGTCTTTGAGCATCCGCTATAGTCGCACAAGACAAAGTGGTCACAGAGGAAAATGGTGGCCTGCAACGCCAAGGTTTGATGCCATAGCACAGAATCAGAACTGAAGTAGCAGAGAACAAAATGAGTGAAATGGTAGGTGATAAGTATGCGTCAGGAGCCGATAATAATGGCAATCCATCCACCTAGGTATCAAATAGAACCCATTCTTTCTTAGGTACAAGTATGTCGTCGTATTGAGCAGTCGGGACGGAACGTGGTGTTGGTCCAATTGTATGACTAACCCAGTTTTCCTTTTCAGGACAGGCACAAGCACCCAATGAACGCACTGAAGAGATTTAGGCTTCAGTAGATGGAATATATGTTCCATGCGAGAAGAGGAAGAAATTACGCTGTATCCAATCTGGGTAGAAAGTTTACATGTAGGTAGATAGCGAAGAGAAAGGCATTGGCTCATTTCAATATGAGGGCTTTGCACCGAAACTCCCACAAACCCTGTTTGACTTAACCGCACAGCAGGTGGTGACATTCATCACTAATACGGGCAGCGGGAGCAATAAGAACAACCCCGGACTGTGTAAGTCAAAATCTACATGTAGGGATGTACATGGACCTCACCTAGCCCTACATCGAACCCGACCAGACATCTTCTCCGGCTTCACTGGAGCGCCTTGAATGCAAGTACTTTTTCGACCTACACACATTACGTATTCCTCCTCACTCCAGGCCGTTAGTTAGGCAGACACAACAAACACGACACGACACGATCCGAATAAGACCGTACCTACGCAAACCGGCACTGCGTGAGGTGATTTGGCAACGGGGTTGCACTCACTCCAGATTTTTAAGGTACTTCTAGTCTGGCTGCTTGCTGCTGGCTAGGTCATAGGTCGTCAAAGATTCTACTTTTTTTTCCTCCCCCTCGTTTTGCAAGCCCATATTGCCCAGGCGACTTTTAAACAACCCAGCCCAACCCACTCATTACCAATCCACTCACTTACCAGGTTACCATCTTGGGGCGGCTTGTTGGACCTTCCGAATTGTGAATGAATGCGCTCGAGTGACCATTCCCCCTCGGTTGTTACCTGCCACTACACTACGTACCTAACATAGACGAGCGGAATTCTGTTACCCTCTAGTGCCCATCTTAGTAGGTGAGAGAACCCGAAGCCGGAGAGGGTCCGCCAGGGAAACAGAGCATCCAAGCAGCAACAGAAAAAAAAAATATTTTTTTCCGGAGCTTGCACACACAACAAAATTCCCTTCACTCCAAACACACAACCCTTCTCTTCCTCCAATCGTCTTACCTGTGAGTCCATTCTTCTTCTGGCCAGTCGGGTACTTCGCATTGCTGGACGTAGCTGAGACATTCTCAGCATAGACGACGGAGAAACCGCAGAGGCATCAGCGCAATTCGAGTCCTTCGTATGTCTCCCCCTCTCCGTCCTCCCACCCCTCCTTCATATCTGCCTACTACCTACCTACCACCTACCACCTACCTACCTGCTGCCCGCGAATTGTCCCTTGGAGTGATTCTACAAGCCACTACCACCACGGCTTGTGCTTGATCTCGTTGACGCCGATTCTGGACGGTCCGACCCGTGTTGCTTCGCTTCGCCAGGCATTGAAATAACAGGAACGCTGACAAGTCACCATTTGCTAGGCGATTGCTACCCTCTCCAGTCTTGTGTCTACCATATCCCGCCCGAGGCCACGTCGTCGTCTTGAGTCTTACAACACACTCTCCGTCGCGTGCACCAATCCTCTAAGTGGTCTTCCTCTGCCCTGGGGATCCAGCGTGGAATTTGGCATTTGCTCACTTCCCGGTCCTTGCATCGGCGCCTGTCAGCGCAACCTTTGTTTCTTACATTTTGGGTTTCCCAGAAATCTGGAATTATTCGGATCTTAAAAATTTCGCCACAAGATTTTCCGCAGTCCAGGCACAAATCTTTCTCCGAAGCCCCAAGTGGTCCAAACCCTCTTGCGAAAGGAAAGAACATCATAGCACCTTCCTTTTGCAATTGCGACCTCGAGCCAACGGATTTTTCTGCACTCTCCTCATCTACGTGCATTGGGTCTATTTTCTCCCGTGCTTGCACCCCGCACCCCATACTACAAACCAACGTAGGAGATCATCTTTTTCCCTGCTTCGTCTTCGCTACGATTGGCTTTCCCCCACGACCTCTCGAGAGTCGTTGTTTGGCCTGGAATCCCAGCAGCGAAACGTCTTCCGATCCCGACACGTTCCGATAGCACGTCTCGATCATCCTACGAGCCAACATCTTCACGTACCTTGCGTAACAAGTACACCTCGGATTGCAGGAAGCTCACAAGACAGGCCAGATTCTTTCGGCAACTCTCATCGGTCATCCGGTTTCTGCGGACGTTCGCCGCCAGCAGTGTATCCTCGGATAACCGCCATATAGGTACAGTCCTGGTGTGAAACCAGACGTGGGAGGCGAGGTCTCTTCCGCACCAGGCATACGGCGTACTCACCAGCTTAGGGATCCGAGACCAGATACAGACAACATTATGTCTGTGCCATTCTCCTACGCCCAGGCCGCTCGAGGCCAGGTCTCCGGTCCATCAGCACCGCAAGCCACTCCAGCCGACTGCAACAATGGAGTCGCGGCTGAGTCTGTGACAAGCAGCGCACAGTCCACAACACCATCCACAGCTTTATCGACAGTTTCAAATGACGTCGACAGCGCTGCTGATCCTGCGCAGAGCCAGTCTGGCCAATCTGATGCGGCTAACCAAGTCGCTCTGGAGCCAGATGTCCGAAACAGCAAAGAGGAGGACGCTACTTCTGTTACTGCGTCGGCACAGCAACCCTCCACACAAACTCGGAATGAGAAGAAGCAAAACCCGGACAGTGTATCCCAAGGCAATGACCGCAGGCCTCGCGGAACGACTTCATCCGCCCGCGGCGCTGAAGTCTCTGACGTAAAGAAATCGGGGAAGAGGAACAACAAGAAGTCGCGAGGCAATGAGAAGGACTCGGAGCCTGAACAGGCCGCAGCGAAAGAGAAGGAGGTCGAAGAACCCAAGGTTGAGCTTGCCGATGCGCCACTCCCAGTCGTGAATCCTTGGACTCGGCGTGCGGAGGCGCAGGCTACCAAGGTGAAGACATCACCTTCGCCCTCTGTTGCACCTCAATCTTCCAATGGCTTAAACAAGCCCTCACAGACTGCTGGTCCCATATCGAATACCGTTGAATCGCGGCCGACACGGCCAGCTCCCAGTAATGGCGTCGAAGGCAACGGCCAGCAGATGCGCATGACCAATGGCGCAAAAGTTCAGAAGAAGGCACCTGAATCTGCCCGGGATGGCAGCAGGCCAGTTCCTCGGGGGAACAAAGCCGGTGATAAGAATGGAAAGGATGTCGCTGATCCGCTACCAGCAGTTTCTGATCCTTCGTCGTGGCCGACCCCTGAAACAGCCGCTACTGAGGTCAAGCCCCAAGAGAAGGACGAGGTAAAGGACGATAACAAGTCTGATGCCGGGGCAAACCAAAAGACAAAATGGGTGCAGATACCCTTTGTTCCCACCGTGAGTTTCACGACTCAGATTAACCGCGGTGGTGGTCGCGGTGGATCTCGTGGTGGATCTCGTGGCGGCCGGGAATCTGGGGCAAGGGCAAGCAATGCTGCTTCAACTGCTGAGCGAAACAACTCAGGGGCCGAAAACTCCGGTGACAAGTTTGCAGATGCTGGTTCAAACGGAACATCGAAGCGTGCCTCTGTAGATGGGACCATGGCTTCGCGAGATGTTCGCAAATCCCTTGGTACAACTGGAGATGCTACCAGGGCCCCGGCTGGAGTTTCACAGATAAACGGAAAGGCAGCGCCGTTCAAGCCCTCTCAGGGAGCCCAGAGTTCGTCAGCATCCGAGCAATATCAGGGAATTGAGGCATCAAAGGGCACTGCCAACAAATTTGAGCAAGGTCCGCGCATGTCCGACGGGCAGAAAGACCCTTCTCACCAGGGTTCCAAGAGCTTCCAGAACAGCCGCGGAGAAGGTGGTCGTCGCGGTGGAGCTCGTGGTAGAGGAGGACACTCAAATACTAACAGCCAAAACCATAATGGTTATCCCAACGGTCAATTTGCTGGTCCCAACATGGCTGGTCGTCAGAACCCTTACTCTACGAACATGCCCCCCCAGATGGGCTACGGGGCCCCTTCCCTGGAATGAACCCGACTTCTGGGCACCGTGGACCAAACCGATCACAATCAGGGACGTCGCAATCCTACCATCAGCGGGGACAGGCAAACGGCTCAAGAAGCTACAGACCACCTCCAATGCCCAACGCTGCGTACGAGCCCATGATGCCGCCCAATGGAATGGTTCCATTGGCCCCCCCGTACTATCCATCGGACCCTAGCTCGCTCCTGGATATAGTCATGACCCAGGTTGAGTACTACTTCTCCGTTGAGAACTTGTGCAAGGACATTTTCTTGAGGCAGCGCATGGATTCACAAGGTTACGTCAAGCTAGACCTCATTCGGGAGTTCAAACGTATCAAGCAATCGACCCAGGACATCAATTTGCTCCGTTATGCTTGCGAACAGGCCTCGGGTATCGATTATGTTATCGGTGATGATCATCAGGAGCGCATTCGCAAGAGTGTCAAATGGGCGGATTGGGTTCTTCCCCCTAGTTCTCGCGATCCCTCAGTATCTTCCGATCCAGGTCCTCAGAACCCATATACACCCAATCGTCACCACTACAGCGCCTACGCACCTCATATGATGCCTACTCACTACCCAATGGAACATCAAGCCGTCTATTCACCTGGCTATGTGGAGCATCAGTATTCCCCGTACATGAATGGATTCTCTTATGGCCCCCCTAGGAACCCTGAAGTTAGTGATGCCCCTAATGGCCAAGCTGCTCTCGGCGAGTCCCGTTTGTCTGCGAATGTCCCTGAATTCTCGCCGTCTACACCCATGGCCCCGGCGAATGCCCAGTTTCCTGATCAGGGCCAGCAATCCCTGAAGCAGCCCAAACAGACGGGTGAAGTCGCTGCCACGAACGGAGAAGCTGCACCGTCGACAAATGGTGCTTCCGAGAACGGGGTCCCCCATACGAATGGTACTGGAGAATCCGCTGCTGTTGAGGGACAATGATTCATCTTCTCAATTCCCCCTTTGGCAAGCTTGATCTAATCGAGATCTAATGCCTTGCTTGATGTCAGTTGTCACCGCGTGCAACTCTAGCGGCGAGGGGGATCTTGCATTCCATCTCACGCATGAATGTGGAACATGTACCGGTATTTATGGGTGCCAGATAGGCGCAACAATGACAAGTTTTGATCAAGGTCAAAATATTGACAGAAGTCAACTCTTTTCCGCAATCTTGGTTGGATTGCCCGAGCTGTTATTCAGATAGAATCTGCACCGGGCAGCCTTTTCAGCTGTCTTTCACGAATCACACGGCACATAATATCCCGATTGCCGCTGGATGTACATCCCCTCCCACTACCATCCGCCGACCATACAATCTGGAACACAGGCCGTGGCTGGGCAAACTGGAATCATTCCACAGCTTTCCGATGACGGTCAAATGATGACGAGGAAATTCTTGTCTATGTTGACGACAACGCAGAGTGAATCTGGGTTTACTCGACTCAATCATGTGTTATTTGCCCCTCGTTGACACGTCTTTACCATCAAGGACTAGTCTCTGGAGCCGATGCTCGGTCAATGGGCACATGAGGAGCTTGGGAAAACCAGCAAAGCACACGAACATTACTTACGATTCCTAAAGGCCTTGGATTCGATTTTCATTTCGATTTGTCTTCTTGGTTTTGGCATCGCATAGCTCGCCTCAAGTTCGATTTACTACATACCATACCCATCAATCGGTACTTGAAAAGAGCCGTCAGTGGATCGTCGACAGTCTCGGATATCAAAAGGATATCAAGGGCTGGAAGTAGCCCAGGGTTTGCCTTGTCATCTGCCTGGATGGTTCAATTGATTGTGCATCCCTGCAATGTTTTTTGTCCAGCAGTGCGTATTCACCGCTAGGATCCTTCTGCCGACTGAGGACAAACATGGACACAAATCAGAACCCCGCAACAGCAAGAGCACAGTCTGTTGGCCTCCTCTATTTCCTTTATCTATATGGACATGCTACCGGCGTGCATTGATGAAATCGCATACGGGGTCATGGAAATGGAACTTCACTAGATTTGATTTTGTTTTCTGCAACAAAGGAGTATAAAAAAAGCCGTTGCTGCATCAAGCGTATTGTACGAATAGTAGAAATCACCAACCGATAATTGGGGACCCATCTTCGAATTCATGGTACGGTGACTCTAGTGATCGTTTACAAAGAAACCTCTATCAAAGTGTTGGCCAGGTATAGGCCATCAGCAAGACTGCGATACTCGCTATCCAGTTGTCTGCTCAGGCCCTCGATCGTTGTAGGTTACACTGAAAATGTCAAAATATTGTACTCCAGCAATTCGTACGACATTTCCGGTCTCGTTAATGGTCAAAAACAACCCATCAGCAGTTTGGATTGAATGTCCCCTACTGGGCACAAACTGCACTTGGAATACACCTGCCCCTGACTCGATCTTTGCAAGACCGCCAGTCAATGTAACCCAAGAAGAGTCGATGGCACTACTAATACGAAAAGCAGTACTCCCCATCTCGACGGCATGCACTACCCATCTCTGTGCTCTACTATCATGTTTCGAGGTGGCCACAGAGCCCACTAGGCTCCCGCAGCATTCACCGGGATGTGTCAGCGCCTTGCCGGCCTTCTCGAAGGTTAGCCAACGACCTTCGGTGAGATAGCCCTGGCGGGTCGAAACCCTGGTTCACTGAGTGCAGAAACCAGCCCGCCAGCAGTAGTCGGTGGTACCGGCGGCCGCCGCTCTGCAAATTTGGCCTCGCAGTACGCCGAGCCGTCGAAGTTGCCGTTCGCATCCTGTGAGGTTCGGGCACCTCGGGCAGCACCGGCACGCTATAGTCCGGGTGGGTGAAGTCGAAGGCCGCCACGAGGTCGCTCATGTGCGCGCGCCGCCAAGGGACCATCTGGTCGGTCGCCACGTCCACGCCGCGGGCGCGCTGCCAGGCCTCGACGAACAGGAGCTGGCTGTTGTGATCGGCGTGCTCGGTGAAGACGGCGCCGCCGCGCGTCCAGGGGCTCACGATGTAGAAGGGCAGCCGGAAGCCCGGCCCCGTCAAGGTCGGGCCGAGGCCCGGCTCGAACGGATCGTCGGCGAGCCACTCGCCCGCGGCACCGCCATCCTTCTCCCACGGCGCGTGGTAGGGGGCCACGTGGTCGCCGAAGCCGCCCGTCTCGTCGTACGAGATGAGCAGCGCCGTCCGGTTGTAGGCCGGCGACGACGTCACGGCGTCCACGATGCGCTTCTGCAGCCAGGCCCCGTCGCGCGGCGAGTAGGGCGGGTGCTCCGACAGCTCGGCGGGCCCCACGATGTAGCTGATGGTTGGCAGCGTGCCGTTGGCGGCCTGGGCCTCGAACGCGGCGAGGTCGAGACCGGCGATGCCGCGGCGGTACAGCTCCGACCCGGCGTCCGCGTCTTGGAACTGCGCGAACCAGGCGAACGGGTTGTCGTCGAAGTTGTCGGCGTCCTGGTAGACCTGCCAGCTGACGTTGCGGGACTGGTATATCTCGGCCGCCGTGCGCCACCGCAGCGGGTAGCAGTTGATGCCCAGGTCGTCGCAGCCGGGCGTCTCGTTGTTGTCGATGTAGGGGTACCCGCCCTCGTCCCGGCCGCGGGGCTGCCCCGGCGACCCGGGCGCGTTGATGCTGCCCGAGACCCAGGCCACGCGGTTCGGGTTCGTGCTCGCGACGACCGACTCCTGGTACATGTCGGCCACAGTCCACCCGTCGGCCACGGCGAACTGCAGCGGGATGTCGCGGCGCCGGAAGTGCGACCACGACCACGGCGTGTTGTGGGCGGCCCAGCCGTCGTTGCGGCCGCCCGCGTAGGCCGCGTGGTTCGAGGCCCAACCGTTGTCGCCCGCCACCATGCACTGCGTGGCCTCGAGCCAGTCGCCATCCAGGTAGTTCACGTACCAGGGCTCCAGGAACGAGGAGGCGTCTGTCAAGTTGGTCTCGTTGTTGCTCCGCCGCGGCTGCTGCCATACCGGCCGGCCGTTCGGGTTCACCTGCACGTTCGGGTCCGAGAAGCCGCGCACGCCCGCCAGTGTGCCGAAGTAGTGGTCGAAGGCCCGGTTCTCCTGCATGAAGAGGACGACGTGCTCGATGTCTGCCAGGGAGCCTGCTGCTGGCGCCGGTGCCGGTGCTGGTGCTGCGCTTCCTACTAATGGGTACATGGCCGCGGCAGCGGCGGCCATCATTGGGAGCTGCAGCAGCAAGGTCATTTGTAAGTAAGGTGCTTCTTTATCTGCCAAGCTGCTTCCACCAAGATACTAAAGCAAATAATTGCAGGAGCTTTCAGCTTAGCCGTGGAATTCAACAGAAAACGGCGTGAGGAGACAAAATATACACAGCGCTAGAAGGGGGGTACATGTGCACATACGTGGCCAAGTCTGGCCATCTAATAAGATGCGCTGCCGGAGAAGTGTGTCTAAGCCTGCCGTACCGTACTGCTAGATACACAAAGAGGACGGCGATAATACTTTTGCTCCACATCTGGCACATAGGGTAGTATACCTGTGGTTCCCGTATAATAACACACACATCGAGGTACCACTCGTTGCATATGCAGTCTTACTTCAGATGTGTGGTAAATAGATATGTATTTCGGATGAGGGGGAAGCAGCCAATTATCGCCAGCGATCCGAACCCGTGCTGCTGATCTTCCCGGGCGTATACCCGGATCCACTGAAGATTAATTCGACACTTCCTGGCCTGAGACAGGTGGAAGTAATAGAAGGCCCCAAGTTATATTTATACTGATACGTCGACCTTCAATCCGCTATCAAATCGTCTTCTTTGCCATTCCACTCTTGCGTGAATGCGATGCTCCTAGTTGAGGATAGTTCCGTAAGGAGGCGCACAAGTGTAACAACCCAGGATGAGAACGTTCAAAAGCGGTCAGGGGAGACTGAGGATAGCCCACAGTCAGAAACACATGGACGGCCCCAAGATACGCTCGCGTACACACCATGGACGCTGTCCAGCTTCTGGGCATATCGAGCTCTTATAATACTCTTCTTATTCATCACCGCATCCGTTGCGCTTTGGAAAAGGGGGTGGTGGGACAGATTAAGCCAAGCTTCTCGGGCCACGTCGTTACCCAAGCCGGATGAGTCTCTTGGAGCGGTCGGAAGTAAACTGTTGGGTATTGTACTACATCCCGAGGATCATGCCTACCGGCGCCCCCGTAACATCACCCTGAACTGGACCGTCTCGGCGGCTGTGCGGGCGCCCGATGGGGTCAAGAAGAGAGTGTATCTTGTGAACGGCGAGTTCCCAGGTCCCACAATCGAGGCCCGTCCGGGCGATGTGCTCTCCATCGCCGTGCAGAACCAGTTGCTGGAGGAGGACGAAGGCATGGCCATCCACTGGCACGGTCTACGGGTGCCCAATGACATGGACGGCGCCGTGGGGTTCACCCAGTGCCCCATCGTGCCCGGCGCCAGCTTCACCTACCGGTTCCGGATCGATGAGAGCCAGCATGGGACTTACTGGTGGCACGCACATTTCCAGTCGCAGCGGGGCGATGGGCTCTTTGGCGGGCTCGTCGTCCATGAGGCTCGGGGTAGTGCTGCCGCTACCATGGAGGAGGAGGAGCACAGGGGGCAACATAGGAGGAAGAAGGGGAATGGAGGCGACGAGGAGCAACAAGACGTGCTGCTGATGATCGGCGACTGGTTCCATCGCTCCGCCGACGATGTGCAGGCTTGGTACTCGAATGCGGCTTCGTTCGGCAACGAGCCGGTCCCGGACTCGCTTCTGATCAATGGCGTCGGCCGGTTCGACTGCTCCAGTGCCATGCCCGGGCGTCCGGTAGACTGTACTACGCCGACCAGGACTGAAGAAGAAGAAGAAGAAACCTTTGGATACTTGCTACCAGCTACAATGGCTACTGATACTACAACAACAAGACTGCGGTTGATCAACGTGGGTACCATTGCCGGCTTTTCCGTGTCCGCTCCGGGAATGAGCCTTCAGCTCGTCGCGGTAGATGGCGGCTTCCAGGTGGCAGCTGACCCCGTCGCAGCTCTGGGTATAGTATACCCCGGTGAAAGGGTAGACGTTATTCTGAAGCAAAAAGAGAAGCACGCCGACTCAATAAGCCCTAGGCTACACGTGTACTTAGATTCTGAGTACGTCGTTCACCCCTATTTCCGCTGCTTGTCATGGACTGTCGAGCGAACGACTGACTGGTTGCGTTTGTGTGCAGGAATTTCAAGCACCCTAACCCATCTCTACAGCCCAACCAGTCATTTCCTCTCCGTCGTCATCACCACCACCGGGGACAGCAGCACCATCCATCCGAATCCAATGCAATCGTACGCGCCGCGCCACCGGACCTCGCTCCTAGTCCCTTTCTCGATTTGGCCACAGTCTCCGCAGAAAGAGCCGCGACCCAGACCATGCCCGCGACGGCGCAGCACACCATCCTTCTCTACGTCAAGACGCAAAAGCTGTCGCGCTACAACAACGAGCCCAAGGGCTTCATCAACCACACGGCCTGGCGGGCCCAGACGCCGCCTCTCCTCAGCCTCCCGCGCGCCGAGTGGGACAGACACCAACTAGTGCCCTTCATCCCCGTCCACAATAACAACAAGAGCAGCAGTAGCAGTAACACGGCCTGGACCAACATCGTGATCAACAACCTTGACGACGGCGCCCACCCCTTTCACTTGCATGGCCACTCCTTTTACGTGCTGTCGCGGCACCGGTCCGCCACGGGCTGGGGAAGCTGGAACCCGTATGCCGCCGCCGCCGCGCAGAGCCCGCCGCTGCCGCCAGGTGGGCTCCTGAATCTAGAAGCGCCGTTGCTCAAGGACACGGTCAGCGTACCGCGGCGTGGCCACGTTGTGCTTCGCGCACCTCTGGAGCTGGGTGGAATATGGATGCTGCACTGTCACATGCTGGTGCACTTGGGGAGCGGCATGGCAGCCGGGATACACGTCGGCCCCGGTTCGATTGACGCCAAGGAGCATCTGGACTACAGTCTAGATGCGGCGAGACTATGTCCACAGTCGGGACCGTCGAATGAACCAGACGTCGAGCCGGGTAAAGAGAAATAATATTATCCAAGATAAATCCGTCTGTCCGCGGTATCTATTACATCACGAACGCACAAACGCTAGCTGTAACTCTATGTATACAAAATGGTCTAATTACTGAAATCAGGATCTTAACGAAGATATGCCCACTGACGCCGTCCGCGTCCGGTAAGGACCCAGACCGTGCGACACGGGCGGTGGCGAGCTGAGCTGCACGCTAGGCGGGTCCATGGCCTGCAGGCGCGGCTCGACGTTAGGGTCTCCCAGGTGCAAACGGCTCTCTTTGCGCCGCCGGCGCAGCTCGTGGAGCTTGTCCTTGGCCGTGATGACCTCACCGTCGAGCCGCGCTTGCTCTCGCCCGCCTCCCAGCTCCTCGAGCGTCTTCGTCTCGCGCACCATGTTCCCGTCGTAGTCATGCACCAGCCGCTGCACGTCCGGCAGGTAGGCCCACGAGTAGATGGCGCCCAGCGCGAGGACGGACCCGAACAGGATGAAGATGAGCCCCTGGCGGTTGGGGTCCTTGTAGCCTTGGTTGATACCGTACACGATCAGGATGGCGACCACGGACCCCAGCTTTCCCGCCGCGGCGGAAATCCCGTGGCACGTACACCGGTAGCAGGTCGGGAATATCTCGGTGGGGATGATGAACGTGAGCGTATTGGCCCCGAAGTTGAAAGCAAAGTGACAGATCGATATCATGGTCACCGTCGCGGGATAATACTGCGTGTGGGCCACTCCGTAGTAGACGCCGCCTGTGATGATGAAGAGAACCGCAAGTACGAGGAATGATACCGTCAACCAGTTTTTGCGGGACAGGCGGTTCGCGAAGTATATGAAACAGGTGCTGCCCGCTATGGAGCTTAGCGAGACCGTCAGGAGATATTGTTTGGCTTGCTCAAGAAGCACGTCGTAAAGTGTGTTGCAAGGCTGGGTGTGATCAGTCTGCCATACTGGTATACCCAATTTTATCCAGGTAGGCACCGTGGAGCTACCTCCTGGAATGCTCGAATGCCAGCAAGGAAGTGACGAATTGATGACTAGGGGGTGCGAAGGAGCCCATAGATCTGAGATTGTACCCCTGCTATCCAAAGAAAATCCATAGAACCCAACATCCAATCTGAAGCATGGCGGTTAGTATATACCGAAACAGGAAACACGCGACTCTGGGCGTGAGCCGAAGCAGGAAGGCTAAAGTTCTTACATAAACCATGTAATCGAAGTTCCTACATGGAAAATCAGTAAAAGTCTAGAGACGTAAGGCTAGGGGGTACTCACCTAGGAGATAATACCAATTTCCGTCCCGGATAAAGTAGTTGTAGAGGTCCTCTCGGGAGAACTGCAGAGGCATAGGTTGGGGCGAAGTTGTCTGTGTCGTTTGTGGCGAATGCAAAGCGATACCATTACGTGTGTCGTTCTGAGAGAGGTAGACCCGACGCGTATCTCTCAAAGCGAGACCTGGCTTGTTCTTGACCTCAAGCTGGTAGATACCACTGTCGTATAGAAAGAAACGGAACACCACGGCCAAGACTGCGGGCACGGCGCCGGTGCCGATGACGATCCGCCACAGTCCGTCCACAATCTTCTTGCACTCCATCTCGTTCGCCGTGTTGAGCCCGCACTGCATTTCCCGTAAGTGGTACTGGTGTTCACGGCCCAGCAGCACCCACAAGCCAACTAGCTGAGCCAGAGCTTGGCCTACAGGCTGCATAAGAAACACGGACCCAAGCATAGTCGCACGAGACTGCGTGCTGGCCCATTCCGAGGTGATTACACCACTGAGGGGGTATTCAGCACCGATGCCTTGCTTGTTATCAGTTTCAAACCCGCGGTTAGAGCAGGAGGGGGAGACCATCATACCAACTCCCATCACAAAGCGCCACTGGCGAAGGTGTCAGCACAAGCAGTCGAGACGGAAGCAATCACAGAATGGCCTTACAAAAATGAAAAGTCCAACAAAGGACATATCACTGTAACCGAAGCTGCTGGTTGCTACGCCTATCGTGGACACAATGACAAGCACCAACTCGATGCCATAGAGTCGGGTCCGCCCATAGTAATCGGAAAGGAAGCCCCAGGCTAATTGGCCGACTACAGAGCCCAGGAGGGTGAAAAGATTTATAAGAAGCCCCGGGTAGCGGTCATGAGGGAAGTAGACATATGAGATGGAGGCGGATATCACGTTGGTAGCGAAAAGGTTATAGGAGTCGGTCAAGAATCCTGATGCGGCCACACCCCAAATTCTTAGATTCCAGTCATTCAGATCCAGTTCGTAACGAAGTTGGCGGCGATCCTATAGTTGGGTGAGAGAGTCGCAGTCAGCACTTGTGCGGGTTTCTTCTTCCTCTTCTTTCATCACGAGCAGACTTGATGCGGACGGTTGGAGACGTGCCTGGAGATCACGGGGCGGGAGCGCGGTACTATCGAAGCCCAGAAAGCCCCGATTCTTCCGCACCTCAACGACCCCTTCGTCGCCCATGGTTCTCAGAGTAGGCGAAGCGCAGTGTAGCGCGCGCCAGAGAACACTCTCGCCAATGCTAGGTTGGGTGTGACTGAGTGCAGATTATAGTTGTCTTGGACCGGAGCGGCCAACGTGTGTCCGTCTTTGGAGGTTCGAGAGGGAGTAAGATTGGGTGTGGAGCCGGTTGCTCGCAGTGGTGGAGGATGGAGGATGGAGAGGGTATGCAGATTCATGCCATGTCGTATCCAGCACCAGTTGCTTGGAGATCCGTCTTCCAGGGAGAAGATTCCATGAAAATGAAGGATGGACAGAAGGACCCTGTATTTTCCCTGCGCTTCAGCAAATGGAAACCGGTCTCGACTCTTCGGTCTGCACGGCCAATATCCAAGCCGATTGGGAGCTGTTCAGCTAAGAGCAGGACTCGAGTACGATGGATGATGAATGATAAGGCAAGAACCCGTATTCGTGGTATTCTCATCTATCAAATAGTAAAATCTGCGACTTGCCAGGATGTCTTCTTCCTTCCAACACTAATATTGGCCAGCCTGCCTAGAACACCCTGGCGTTGGGACAAGTCTGTCAGTATTGCAGGCCGTTCATTCATGTGAGCAATACCACCCAAAAAGACCTTTTGCGGCCCCTAGTCTACTTTGGGATAAGTCGTGGCGTTGGCGCGCCTTCCAAGAGCTTTGGACGAAGCTCTGGGATGGTCACTTCACTTATAAATAGAATAGCATGACCTTTCACGACTTGTAGAGCTGTTTATGTAAATGCCAGCTGAAATTGAACCCCATATCATGAGGTTTACGCCGACCTGCCCACCCAGCCTAGAGCTTGATATACTACCCGCTCTCACGTAGCATGTACACAGAAATTAGGCAACGGTCCTTCGATGGGCTTATGCTTAGCACCCATCTACTCACCTCTACCACGCACATTGACCCCCACCCCCAAAGAATCTCATGTAGCACGCAGGCGCCGTACCTTGGGACGAATCCAGGGTCTCATGTTTGTTTTTAAGTCAGTTGCACAGGTGCCAAACTAGTAGAAGCGAGCGGCTGGATGTCATATGGCGTCAGGAAAAACCGATGGTTCCGTTCCTTGCCCTGCTAACTCGATAGACCTGCAGCAGAAATGTAAATACCTCCTATCATACCCAAGATGATTCAGTCGGAAAGGCTGGCTACCTTGAATCCGGCGATTGGTGCACTGTACTAGAAAGTTATTGCAATGAGTATATCATAGTGCCTTGATGGGAAAAAGTCACACTCTGCCCATCATCGTCTTGTGACGTTGACGAGCCGTATCCGAGGTATTGCACTCGGAACTGTGTGCACTGGGCCTTTCATTCTTTGAATCATTAATGTGGTGTGGGCACCACTCTCGTGGATTTAAGGCGATTGGAGGGTTAGCTTGGGGCAGAGCGGAGCCCTGCCAAGCCACGGCGCAAATGCAGTCGTTCAACATGTGCTCGATATGGAGAAGCTGATTGGCTGCAATCGACTCGATATCAATCGAAGTGGTATGCGAGTTGCCCTACTTGATATATGTAACAGCATTGTGTCGGTTCCAACAAGCCGGGCCCGGTTTGATGTTTGGCAATGGAATATTGACTGCTTGCATGAATTTCCATGCACCAAATAACCTGAGATTGGGAGGACCAGTCACCAGACGAGATGGAGAATCGCAAGTCGGCAAAGGCTGTCCTGGACATCTTCGGACTAGACTCAGTTCAAAGTGGAGATGATTTGGATAGTTAGTGCTAAGCTTAGATTGAGCTTTGAATCTGGAGCAGACGGCAGTCTTTGGACTAGCTAGTCAAGCGCACCGTGCTGCTCAACGGTCCCTAAACTTACTGCTTACCTCCAGGAACGCCGTCAAACCTGATTCTATTATGTAACCCGAGGGGACTCTTCAGGGTCAAGCCAATTGGGTTTAGTATTGACATGCAAGCATACATACTTAATCAATAGTGCCCGAGCTTAGAGATCTCGCTCAGTAGCTGTCTCCATCGTGAAATGGACAAGACCCAGCTGTGAGCTGAGGTATTCATATTCATACGGCTTCAAACATCGTCAACCTAACACGGCGGAGGACGGAAAAGAAACGGCCGGAAAACAAGACGCCATCTATCGGAATTATTCGACGAGATTCGCACTTACGCACCCTCAAGCCACCAACCGTCTTACCAATTGGCCGGCTAAGTTTCCGCACATGGAAGTATTGTATGGCTTTGGAGGGGCCAGAGCAAACGAACCCCTCACCACACACACACACACACACACACACCCAGCATCCCTACCACCCAGCTCGGTGGACCCGTCAACCCGAGCCTGAACCTGTCTGAACCTGCCATCCTCATATTCGTCCTCGACCCCGTTAGCAGCAGGCTGCAGAAGCAGACAGCTATTTCTTCCTACTCTTCGGGCTGAGGAAAAAGCCACACGCCCCGGCTGCTTAACGTGCCCGCCCCATGCCGAGCATGCTTTGCCGCTTGTCATTGGGTCGATTGTGATTGCAAGTTGCATGCCTCCAGTCACTAATCGAGGTCAGTAGAAGGAAGGCATTGTGGTAGCATTGGGATAGCGTATCCGCGTGTGCGGAATGAGAGAGAGAGAAAGAGGAGCGCGGGATCCATCTTTGGTACCGCCATAATATGCCCGCCAACATTTTCGAAAAAAAGTAATCGTCAATAATCCCGTCCACAGCACCAACCGCGGGGGGCAGGAGGTACTTGTTGTTGCAAGCTGAATAATCATGGTCAGTCACGATCCTCGTCGGAAGCACTTATTTCACCTTGCGCTCTGTTTAATCCCCTTACTGCACAGCAAGCTGGCAGCAAGTTGCAGCCAAGCCGTCTGTCTGTGGCGCTGTTGTTACTGTTGACATTGGTTGCTATTACTACTGCCTACAACACTACTTATTGCTCCCTGCGATCGATCGTACCCTAAGCAGTCTCCCCCCACACGGAAGCAGGAGCAGCAGGAGCAGCAGGAGCAGCTCAGCAGCAATACCGTCGGTTTCCAGGCACAGATTTTCTGCTTCTCTCGCTAAAGTGCTTTGCTTTTATATATTCCCGGCGCGGGTCTGGCATGACCCACGCCATGGCCGCATCTTTCTCATCATCATCTTCCAGATCCTATGCCTCGTCGTCGTCTTTCAGTGTCCCGCCCGCCTACACGCCAAACTCCAACCTAGCAAGCTCCGTTGGCTCCGACTGGACTCCAAACTCGGCAGTATCTGCCTTGACCGACGAGTTGTCTTCGCCGCCGGGTCAGTTGCGGCCTCTGGACCTGGGTCCGCCTGGGTACCAAGCAACTATGTAATAACCATTACTCTCACCTTTCGTATGTTGCCCAGGGGTCTGCAATGCGGTACTAATCTCTTGGCATCCTCCTAGTGTCTTATTCGAGGGGTTACCTGAGGAAAAGACAGTTTACCTGGGTCCCTGGGAAGTGGTCGGAAGTGAGCATCGCCGGGTAGTATGGCGATGTAGCTATCAGCTAGAGCTGCTTGAACACTTTTGTATGGCAGCCCGAATATGCACACATCCCTCCCCCCTTCCGCGAGAAGCCTCTTCTAAAGCAACCCAACTCTAGTACCCTCCCCACACCCCGCCGACACCTTCCCGCACACCCTCCACTCGCGACACCGGCAGTTCTCAGACCCGTGCCTGCTTGAACAATACGTCACATTTCGAGAAGTGCATCGAGTGCGATACACGGCCGAGGATGGCATTGTAGTCTTCGACCAGCCCATGGACGTGAAATACGAATTCACCACAATCGAATCAGCAATACATTTCCAAGGCGACCTCCGGCGGAAGGACCTCATAGACTGTTTCGACATTGATGTGGTCTGGTCCGATACGCAGGGCAGGACCGACACATTTGGCAACGTCCGCGGCATTGGGACGGTGCAGCGGTTGAAGCTGTGGAGTGACCGACAGAATTCGGCGCACTCCATCTCGATCTTCGCGAACCGGTCAGATCAAAGGTTCCGAGAGTATCCGGTAGATTTTTTCGAAGGGGAAGTTAGGGGCCGTGACGACCGGCGCCGCATGCTACGTTTGAATGTGCGCGGGCGCCGGGGCGGCGCGACTGATTCGAGGCGGAACCCCTTGGCGGCCTTCCGGCGTCATTCTGACCATGGCCACTCATCGTCTTCAGTCCCCCGCGGCGGGCCGTTGGACATACGCTACCTGGGGATACAATTCACCCGCCCCGAAGGTAAGTTTGGAGAAAACCAATGTTGAGCTTTGGAAGGTTCCTAACGAAGAAGCCCAGACTATAGGCGATTCCTTGACACGTGGGTAGTAGCGCACAGCTCGGACAGTGAATTCCGAGGAATTGCATATCCCCAGGATGCATTTGAACTACCTTCGCCCGAGATACCAGCTGATACCCCCTACGAATTACCACCGCCTAGTAGATTTCATCAGACAATGTCCCTCCCATCGGTGCCTGAACCCGAAGACGATGATCCAACTCCATGAGATTTGGGGCGGCATTGGTAATCTGACGACCTGACGCAATCACCGACAACATGGCTGTCGAATGCAAGTGTTTCGGTTTTCTGGCATGATGAAGCCGGGAACCGAGGTGCATCGCAAAGCCATAGTAAGATTGGAAGTGATCGCTTCTTGATTCTCCCTCGGATTGCGCCATGCCAAGTCGCTTGTGTCATAATAACCCGGTAGCTTCAGCTATGACAACAGCAAGCGCCATTTTCCGGCACTGCGAAACTCATGTCATCTTGTTGTGCACATGGAGAGAAGCAGGCATATAAGTGTGCGCTAACGATGCGACCGGGTAAAGAAAGCAATGATTTGCCCGGCAGCGCTTTGAGAAGTTGGGCAATCCTTCCAACGAACTGTCCACATGGCATGCACGATGGGGTGCATCTGGGCTGGGTGCCAGTGTGCTGATTGCTGTGCAACGAATGGCGGTTTGCGGCCAAGCCCGTCGGAGCGAGAGTCGGGAACCGTCATGCAGCAACTGACAGCTCCCTTCCCACATTAGCATTAGTGGGGGAGCTGGGGTTGAGTTGGGGGTGTTATTAACCCCGTGGGCAGCTTTCTTCGTTTTCCTCTTGGTCGGGACAAGACACACGAGTCAAATCAGTCAGTCAGTCCTACCTACTGTAGCTCTCTGCCGCAGTCAACCCCACGGTTAACCCCTTTATTGAACCTTTGGATGAAAGAAAAGGGGGAGAGGTATAAAAAAGAGAAAAAGCAAATACGACCAGTCACCCCTGTCTGCTACCTAAACCTCACCCACGATGAAGGTCATTCTGTCCATCAACGCGGGGTCAAGCTCCGTCAAGATTTCGGTGTATACAGCCAAACGAGGCCAGCCCCCTCCTCAGCTGGCGTTCGCCGAAGCACAAATCAACGGGCTCACAGCACCACCGGCTCAGCTCAGATATATCAGAGGGGGTCAGACTGTGCTCAAGGACCAGCCGGTGGACCACAAGGTCAACAATCAGGATGATGCCTTCAAGCTTCTCCTTAAGACATTCATTGATGACCCGGAATTGCCCCAGATTTCGAGCAAGGACGACATCGAGATTGCCTGTCACAGAGTAGTCCATGGCGGTGATTATACAACGGCCAGACTTATCAATCTACACACCTACATCCATCTCGAGGATCTGACTGATCTGGCCCCACTGCACAACGTCAAGGCACTTCAGATTGTCAAGTCCTGCCTCGCAGAACTTCCCGACGCTGCAAATGTAGCCTACTTTGACTCGCAGTTTCATGCAACCATACCCAAGCATATCCACACCTACCCTATCAACCCCGAGATTGCTCGAAACAACCAGCTGAGGAAGTATGGATTCCACGGAATTAGCTACCAGTTCATCACGAATGCTGTCGCCCAATTCCTGGACAAGAACACTCGGGACCTGAACATCATAGCACTCCATCTGGGCAGTGGTGCTAGTGCCTGCGCCATCAAGGCCGGGGCAAGCTGGGACAACTCGATGGGCTTAACCCCATTGGCTGGACTGCCAGGCGCGACTCGCAGTGGCAGCGTCGACCCAAGGTGAGCCTCCCAACGAAAACGATATGATATATGCCCTGGGCGGCTCTTGGTGCTCCTTGTTAGCTGACTCATCATCCATAAAGTCTTGTCTTTCATTACGCGAGTGACGTGGGCAAGCTCTCGCCATCGTCGACAAAAGAATTGCACATCTCGCGAGCCGAAGAGATCTTGAATCAAGAAAGCGGCTGGAAGGCCATGACGGGCACGACCAACTTTGGCGCCATCGCTAGTTCGGACGAGCCGCGATGCAAATTGGCCTTCGACATGATGGTGGACCGCATCAGCGCCTACGTGGGTAGCTATTACGTCTCACTGGGCGGCGCGGTCGACGCCTTGGTTTTTGCGGGAGGCATCGGGGAGAAGAGCGACAAGCTGCGCCGCTGCGTGGTGGAGCAGGTCAACTGTCTCGGCTTCGACATCGACGAGGAGCGCAATGCGAAACCTATCCAAGAAACGGTCCAGGACGTGGGCAAGGAGGGCGCGAAGCATCGGACGCTCGTCTGTCTTACCGACGAGCAGTGGGAGATGGCGCGTGGGTGCGCCGAGAACCCCGACTTGTGGAAGTCATAGAGAGTCACGGGTTATAATAGACAGGGGTGTTGTTTGATGAGCGAGATGGCATGCCGGAATAGACGTACTTCGCAGTTAATGAATAACGAGACGATGAAACAAACACCGCTGGCCTAGCCCAGCACTGGGGACGGGGATCTGGGGGAGGGAAGGATCGCCGAGAGTTGGTAGATATCTGAGAATATGTGTATACTGGCACGCTCCGATGAACTGAGCCGAGGCTTCTTCTCTATCACCACCTACATACGCCCTATGTGACAGGGGAGAAAATCCCCCGAGGGCACACGATACGATACGCTCCCTCTCATCTCAAAGACATACAAGAAGCAGGCATCATCCGATTAACATAAGCAAGCCATATGATGGATGGGGCCTCGATGACAGCGAGTAGCAACTATTCACGAGCCGCGCTCTGGTGTTGGTGGTGTTGAAAGCCAATGTCCCTCCACCTCTCTCCACCGATGACTATCGAAGGTTAAAGATGCCTAATAAGCTGTTTTGGGGCGCTACGACTGCGGGAGACGTCCGTCGGTGGATGGCAGGCTGTATAGGTGGAGCGGGAGGGAGGGGGAGCGGACGGGGGCCCAGCCAAGACCTGCATATAAGCGGCGGCGCTGCAAACGCAAAGCACAAGAAGAGGAAGATAGAAGGTGAAAGAGGCAGCATCAACAGTATGAAGTAGGCTGATGGAGGGTCTAGAACCAAAATGTCGGCAGGTGGTGTGGGACAGGTAGTATTATTTGGTTGGGACTTGGGAACTATGCAGGGCTAGTCCAAGGTGGCCCGGAGTGGATTCTCTCTCTTGTTCCCTCGGGCGACCAGACCGAAAGGATGTTAGCCGGAATCCATCCACGGCTGTCAAATGCAAAAAGTGACGTCAAAGTGCGTCGACTTTCTTCTTGGTCTTCACTTTTATCCCCAGGGGCAGAAGAGGGTCCTCCTGCATTGCATGTCCCCCATCCGACTATCAGGGGTACTGTAATGGTTTTGGCCCTCCTCTCCTCATTTTCCAAGGAAGTAAGAACACGCGATTGTAGGGGACTCCTTGGTGTGGGGAAGGGGAAGAGGAGGAAAAGGGAACGAGGAGGGTGGGAACAACTTCTTACTAACGGACGACGCCGACACCACAAACAACTTCACCAACGTATGATACGAGTACCGACAGTGTGGTATTGTCCGTCTGTGTCTGTCGTCGTCTTCCCGGCTCGCCCCCCTTCCCTCTCCGGGGCCCTCCCCCCCGTTTTATGTAGTGTCTCCTCCCCTTCCAAGAAACGACAACAGACAGACACGGAGATTGGGAACCTGGAAGAGTGCAAACTTTAACTTGGCGAACGACACGCCGATCAGGGACCTTCACCTTCGCCTCGTTGGCGGGCACTCCGCAGATCGTCGATCTGCTCGACCCTCTCACTCTGAAGCCCCAGCCCCCATTTCCCCCAACTCCTTCTTGGTAGAGTTCTACCTATGTATCCTCTTTCCCAGTCCTTGAGAAGTTTACGCCTCACATCGTGAGAAATTCTACAGTTCATCACAGCAGCAGGTGTCGAGGTACTATATACCTGCTTCTCCTTCTTTTTCTTTTCCCTCTGTTGATACTGAAGTCACATAACCAAGTAAAACCAACAATGCGCGGGCGAAAGCAGGAAAGGCAGTCATGCGTATGGACCAAAGTGATTTACAGAATTTTCGTGTTAGTTTCGCTATATAACCTTCATCTAGGCTCTATTCCGATTTCCCCAAAAATAGCTTTGTTAAAGACAGAAAAGAGAAGCTTGGGTAATTCTTCTATTTGCTAGTGTGTCGATCATGCTGACGCGAAGCGGTGGACAAGCGGCGCTATCTACTATAGATCTGATGGATGCCCCGTCGACGTAGATGTATGTATGTAGATCAATAAAAACAATGTCTGAAAATGCCATGGGAGCGATTCGTCATCACCATCTTAGGATCATGGATCGTCAGTCACAAAGAAGATGGCATAGTGGAAACACAAGTGTTATGGTGGTTAAATATCATCGCTTTGATTTTCGTGTGCCATCCGCCCTGATATTTCCAGAGTAGACGAGTGGTATCTAAATAAACCAAAAATAAACATGCATATCCAAGCAGGACACCATGCTTGTGATACCATCTTTTAGAGTAGTATCGTCAATGTACAGAGATGCTTTTCCCCAAGCGCCATAGGCCGCTTGGTTCGGCCTGCGCGCCGCTTTTCTCCTTCTTTTGCGAGGCGTGCGGTGTCAATGCAAAAACAGATCCCATGTGCTCGGGGGGCTCAAGCCCCGTAGATTGCTCGTTGCCACGTTCCCATGATCTTTGTCGCAAATGCCATTCAATAAAGCAAAAAACTCCAGTGCGCCTTCCCGTATGCTTGGCCCCTGGGTATATAGTTGAAAACGTAACAAAAAGAAAACCACAACGCCTTAACTAATGATCGCCGAACCCAAAACCGTGAGTGCTCTCTTTCCTAATAGGAGATACGAGAGGCTGTCATTAGATCTACCCCGGGTACATGCGCCGCGTCATGACGTGACCGGTTCATTATATCTCGAGGGTGAGTTGTACAGAGGCTCGTGTGTTGTACAGAGGCTCTTCTCGAGCTTCAGATCATCACGCTTCAAGAACCGCCTTCTTGGCAAGCTATGGCTGCCAGTGCGTCGAGGCCGCTGCTTGTCCTTGCGGCACCCGGGCGGCCCATCAGGGGCAGGTTCAAGGCCCTCATATCCCAAGTGGTGTTGGGCGATGGAAGCCGAGCCATATCCGTCACCATTCCATACTGATCCACATCCCACATGGGAGTGTCGCCGCACACCGGCGACCGGCTGCTTTGTGAGGCCGTGGATCGAGAGGAGATGGAGCCGCGTTTGGATGAGGAGCTTAGGGAGCTTTTGGAGGCGGATTTGGACGAGGTCGACGATCTCGACTTGTCCTTGAAGTGTGTCTCCAGATGCTGTTTCATGTTATCGGCACGAGTGAACTTCTTGTGGCAGCCAGGGTAAGTGCAATGCACCGCCTTCTCGGCAGTGTGGATCTTCGAGTGCCGAGAAGCATGACCGGAGGTAGTGAAGGTTTTCTCGCAGCCATGGCTGTCGCGGTACCTGCACGGGTAGCGCTTTGCAGGTCGGTCTTGCACGGCCGAGCCTGCCGAGCTGTCATCTTCCACATAGGAATTGGAACGGCTGGTGTCAAGGTAGGCTGGGCGCTTGGTGGGAGGCATCTCAGAAGCATAGTCATCATAGGGACCATGGACTGTGAAGTCGTAGATGGCTGGCGTCATGGGAGAGACGGGATCACAGCTGTTGTTGGAGTCATACGAATTGGATCGTAGGAGCTCTGGAGTAGGGGGAAGTGGTGAAGCGTCTCTTGTGGACTGGTAAGAGCTGGAGGTGTGGTATAGTGACGGGCGAGAGTAAGAATCGTCATTCAGAAGAGAGACCTTGCGGCCTGTTGCGTCTCTAGCCTGCATTGTGGTTGTGTGCGACCCGGCGAGAGGAGAGAGTAAGAGATATTATAGATTATGAGGAATGTGGTGGGTAATTAGATGTTCCCACGTTAACCCTTATCCCTGCAATAGATAGCTCGGTACGATGGCCTCAAATGAAGAAAGAGCTTCCAAACAGGTCGGAAATTGCCTTGGCTGTCCTCGGGAAGAAGTCGATGTCAAGAAGCAATTGATGGGACCGAAGTTCCTATTGGAGGCGATGAGGTGACGAAATTTGTATGTAAATGTGTGTATGTGTGGGAGAGAGTGACACGGCGAGGTCAGGTCAGCTGGAGATGCACAAGGCAATTGTATGGCGGATGAATCTGTAAGAGGCGGTTGAATAGTAGTCCTCACGATGAACGGCACGGTTGAGGGGTGATAAAAATATATAAGTAGGAGGAGAGGTAGGCCGAGGTAGCTGGAGGCGAGTAAACAACGAGATGAACTTCTGAGGTGCAGTAGGAAGAATGTGCGAATGGGTGTGCTTAAAAAGAAACATGGGAAACGCATGAATCCCATCAAGTTTTCGCTTACCTACCTTTTGGAGCCTTTTGGGAGCTGCTGCGTGTACAAGCCCGTCCCGGACCTTGGACGCCGTCCTGGGCAGCAGAGCAGGTACCTAACCTTGCCAACTTAAACATCCATGTTCTCCTCCTTCGAACCGTGGCCGATCCACCCTCGTGGTCCCAGGACAGAAGACAGACAGACAGACAGACAGGGAAAGCAGAAGAAGAAGGAAAAATGTGTGGACAGGGGTCTGTGTCTGTGGAAGCAGGGGTCGAGCAGTAGGAGTAGGAGGGTACGGTCCGGTCTGTAGGTACATGGATGGCGGGGCAATCGCGAATCAATGTATCTCGTCAAGTACCGGTCAAGTACCCTACCGTGGGCTGAGCAGGGATCCTCATGACCCTCTTCTCGAAAGAAAGTCAGGGAGGGGACCCTTGCATTCTCAGGTAACTTATGTCGTGATTTTTTTTAAGGTTGCTCTTTAGCAGTTCATTGGCGCATTCCCACCGACATGGTTTCGAACGGAGGAGGACCACGCACACGGAAGAGATTCATTCATTAGGGGAGACGGAGATACATCGTGAAATAACCAGAAACCTGCTTTGCGCTTGGCTTGTCGGTGCCGGCCTCTATGGCAACAGGTCACCCATTTGTACGGGCATCAAAGAGCCAGCAGACGGTATGGTATGTCCGGTGTGTGGCAGCGACAGCACTCTTTACACCAAGGTTTGGGTACCGTCTATCTCTGTTGCTCTCAACGGTTTCAAAATTCATGCTTATTACGTACAGTAAAATATCAGATAGATTTCTGTACATCCGAGATTTGGGGCCCTTCATCAGTCTCAGACCCTAATCATGATGTGCATGGTAATTATACCCAGCTGTAACTCATCTACTACAGATCTCATCCATGACACAAAAACAAATATGGATATTCAGGGTTGCACATTTGCTCTGTTCTTCAGCCCTTCTTCCTTCTTCAGCCCAGCCCTACCCAACCGAGATAGGTAGGACAGGGCGGTCGATCGGTTGGTTCCCAGCCAAAATCCCCCCAATCTGCCAGCAGTACGTTTCCAGAAGATGTGTACTCCGTACTGGTAGACCCTTCATTGCCCCCTTGTCGCCAAAGGGGATCGAAAAGCAAGGCCACATTGACTTGATAGCCATCTGGCTGCTACCCTACGCGTGAGTCGTGCTACACGCTGCTGTCAGTGGTCGGCTTGTTAGCAGCCGCAGCATCAAGAGTAGCGCAGAGCGGCCGCTCATCATTGCCTAATTGCGTCATGGCGTGCAGGAACAAATGTTCCGAGGCCTATATGCAATCATCCCAAGGAGTCCAAGAGTCCCTCCCATGTGGTGCCACATACTAACCGTGAACCCCCAATATCTTCATCCATGCTTCAGATTATTGTGTTTCTGTGTGCGCGTGCCCATTGAGCTCCAGGCTCGTTCCCACAAGGGTAAAACGAGCATCAGCAGGCATGGAGATTGCAATGGTATGCTATATCCGCCAATCCGGAGTGACGTAGGTGGCAGCCAGGGGATGCCGGCTCCGAAGGAATCCAGATACTGCAGATATGGATTGGTATTGAGGTAGCACTTGGTCGCAATAGTCGTATGTAACTCTAGCCCCGCTCAGAAAGGTACTGTAGCCTCCGTTTGCATGTTTTTTTTCCCGTTCTCAATTTGCGAAGACAGTGTAGGTAGCCAATCATCTTACATGTCACCGTTTCCTCAAATACTTTTCGCTCAGTAGACTTGATGCCGTATCCGACGAGGGTTTCAACTACTCTCGTCCGCAGCCCCAATCTCTTTCCGGCCCGATGTTATACTTCGCAGCAGTTCCTCACAATACGAGAGAGAATGTGCCATGTCAAACCTCATCAGAACAGCGAAGACCCAATTCTTGAATAGATCGGTAGATCGATCATGCGTGCGGACGTTGGGCAAGCCATAAACGGGAGCTCCAGGGCTCGGAAAAGGACTGGCTATCCTGGGCAAATCATAGGATGCGCCGTTGCGGTGTACCATCCAGGCGGTACAATAAATAATGCTGGGGACAAAGTCACGACGCGGCGCTGGCTTGGCTGTAAGACAGATAGCCTAGCCCAATGCGTACTGACGAAGAGGGATCGATCGGGGTAGGTACATGGCGTGAACTTGGCTGTTGGGCGCAACAGGTCTGCTAGTCTGCAAGAGACTGCATGGCATTCTTGGAATTCCATCACACCACCTGTTGCACCCTTCATCGAGATAGGCCGACAATCGCTGCCCATCGTGGCATGGTGGCCTACCCTGATTTGCGGCGCCTTGGGACGTCTCGAGACACCTCATTCGCCTGTGTCTGCTTTCTTGTTTTTTTTCCTTAAATATCTACACATCCTGTGAAGATCCTGGGGAGTGATGCCCAGATGAGCTCTAACCGGGATACTTGGTGAATAGCACGTCTGCACTACTCCTTTCTTGGTTGATGACTTGACTTGCCGTGGTGGGTGCGCGGGGGATGTTCTCCTTTTGATATCCACGCTCTATTAGTCGTGCATGGCTTCCTCACCCTGCCTGGGCTTGTGCCTGAGCTAAAAGAGGTGCGGCGTCAATGGCGACGACGGGCCCTTCGGTACTGCCTGATGCAGCGTGGACCATCGTGGGAAGCGCGAGGTACCCAGCTGGGGTGGATGATGTCATAGTTTTCACGTTGCCGCCATCTGGGGCGGATCTGGCCGGCGGTCGGTCGCAAAGACAGTGGCAGCTGGTGGGCTTGTATACTCGCCGTACTTAAAATGAAGAAAGACCCTGCGTTAAGGGAAGAGGGCGTGGATACGGCAAAGACACTGAAAAAGGGAAGTGGGAGGCATGTCTGCCCAGGTAGCGCGGGTGCTGCGGCGGTTTCGGTCGACATCTACCATGGAGATCGAGAAGAGCGCCCGTCATCGACGTTTTCAACGTTGACCCGGCCCCCGCGCAGGGTTCTACGGCTAGACATCCTTGGCGCTGTGGCACCTTTTCTGGCCTTGTGGCGCACTGGGCAGCGACAGGCGCCGGGATTGAGTGAAGGTACAGAAGGGGCAGGGGAGGGTACGAGATAGGGCACGAGCCAAGTACATTTCACATCTCCTGCCTTTTCACGTCAAACCCCACCCGCAAAAGCCCTTGAGTGGTGGTCCCATCGACCAAGAAGAAACTCTCTGTACATTATGAGACAGTTCCCCAGCGGCAGGGATTCTGTCCTCAAGTTTGGCGTCTGCGACTTATGTGCTGATGAGATAACTATGAAGACATGGTGGGACTTGATTGGCTTTATCCGATGGAGCCGGCATACTGATTACACATCGTCAACACACCATTGATCTGCTCGAAGGGTTCAAACACACGAGAACTTCAGGGTCCTGCTCGTCTCGACTAGCGGCACCATACATTCACTTCCGTACAGCACAAGTGTGCGAGTGTGGCAGCCGGGGGCTGAGCAGAACCGAATCGCGATGTCGCTCCATGCTTGTGGCCTGTGTATTTAATGAAACCTGTCACCACTACTAACCGTCCCCCCTCATCTGCCTTCTCACTGCTCATGATCGCGATGGTTATGCGACTGGCAGCCTCCAATCGACGATAATAAAGCCATTATCGGAGTAGGCGAAGGGTTTGATGAAGATCATTAGTGAATAGGGAGAGCTGGGCCAGTGCTGACAGAAAAAGCTCCGCCGTGAGTGAACAAGAACAGGTTTTTCCTCATTTCATCCCTAACAACTAACAATTTCTGTTTGGAGTTGAGCTGGTCAAGAATCGACGATTCCTTCATAATCGACGATGCGATCAGACCGATCATTCAGGGTTCGCCCACTACTTTATTCCATTGGTGCCGTACAGGGTGTCCGCCAAGCCGAGAGCCCCTAATGTTGCCCCGTTATCCCTGCCGTTTGGGCCAGGTACTCTGGCTGTTACTATAAAAGTACCTGGCCTAGAGCCCTAAGGTATAGGTAGCGACTGTTTCGACGCCCATACTCCACCATTCTACGACTCGGGACCACTTCCCGGTACATGTAACATCTGTCTTTTGAAAAGCTCGCGAGAGAAGACGATGCTAGCCGGGACCGAGCCAAAGTGTAAATTGTTGCAGTCCTATCACCACCACAGCTGAGGCTGCTAGAGCGGTCACGATAAGACCCTATTAAACATACATGTAGGCTAGCTGGCCGAGTAACAGAACACAATTGACTTCAGACCTCAGCCCCTTTCAGCCTAGCAAGCCCAATTGCTTTTTTCATAATCAAACCCTTCCACTGCGCGCATTGTCGTGATAGCAGTTCATTTGTAGAGAAAGCCTCCATTGCGACCCGGGCAATGGCAGCATGGACAGCGGCCTTTCCCAAGTGAATAAAAAACTGCTGGCAGGCCCGCCAACAGCACACATGTTTTATGTACGGCATCGTATTGACTGACGTTACTGAGGAAGCTTTGGCCTCTGATGATGGGATGCGCTGTCGATCTGACGATGGACCAAGACTGACGATGCGGCCCGGATACTCGGTTCAAACGGAGCAACAGCGAACGGAATATGGTTTGAGCTGCTACAGTATTTCCACAGGGCCACAGCAAATATCTCTTAGGCGGAGCTGGTGCCGGAGTACAGCCAAAAATTGATACAAGGAGTACGCGGCCCTCGTCCATTACCCCACAAGCTAACATCGTTTTTCCATCAATTCCATCAACTGTGGGAAAAGCATCGAGATCTAAGTTCGGTACGCACAGCGATGTACCTCGAGTTGCTGACTGCGCCGCTATGTCACTCATCACGTGCAGTCAAGCATTCAGTCAGTCACTCCAGCAGCGGCATGGTCTGCGAGTCTGTGACCCAGCAGTGGGTAGACTTTTGGCTTGCAATAATTGTAACCGCGGGTAGCCTTTCTATTGTTGCTATCCTGACGTTTGGCTTGATGGAAACCTCTTCCCTCTTGTTACTCATTCCCAAACTCCCCAAACGAACGCGAGAGCACCAAAGTTTCGCATCAGCTTGGGTCCATCATGGCTTTCTCTCTGTGCAGCATGCAATTTCGACCAAATGCGATACATAACAGCAAAAAGCAGATGAAAGTCTGCCCCTACTAGCTAGGTTTTGTTTTTTCCCCCTCCCGTCTTTTAGATTTCCGGCCACGCTCTTGGAACACAAGACTACCTCTTACAGTAGGTAGCTATCGAGGGCCAAGGATACAGTCATGAGGCTCGCCAGAATCACCAGTCCCGGAACCGTTCTGATCAGAACTTAGGAGCCCGTCCAAACTCAATTCTCCTCAACGCACACTTGTCTAAATAGTCTGTCAACTCGGGTAACAAACAAGGCAGCTGAACTGGCTAGGTTGGTATTACTCCCGGCTGGTCCTCCTCTTCCTACTAGAAGACGCCGATCATATTCCCGACATCGCTATTATCTCATGATCAATCTATCGAGGGGAAATGTTCAACTTGAACCGAGAATGAGGGGTCGGGTTTCTTGCTCCTTGGGGGGCCAATGGCCCCTCTTGAACATATTCCCAGTCGTTGGGAACAACTGAAAAGTTTCGAGCTTGCGAGTCTCAGTTCAGGCAATTACTTATTAGTCGAGGCAAGACAAGTTATGTTTTACTGGGCGCTCCTTGTACCCCAAGTATGGCCCAAGTATGGCCCGAGTACCTACCTGTCGTCGTTCCGAGGCTCTCCTTTATTACTGGGGGCTTTCCCATGAATACGAAGAATATGGTTTCCCCAGGTGCGGGTGCGGAGGCCCCGCGCACCGAAAGTTCAAAGCAGCACCAGGCCCCATGTCAGGACTCAGGACGGCCTTCTTTTACGAAATGGTGCCGGGGGTGATGACAAACCCTTGATACGTTGGACGGCTTTTCATGGGACCATGGGCCGATAATGAGGGGAATGGTTCGACACGACTGTCCGTCAACATGATGTGTGTGGGTGTTGGCCACTGCTGTTCCGTTTGCTGCCTGTCGGTCGGGTTGGCAGTGTTGCATGTGCATGCCCGCTAGCGTGTGGTTTGTAGCATCCCCCGGCAGATGGGATTCTCAGCAATTCGCCATTTTCTCAGCATGTCCCTTTCTGAGAAATCACCATCACGTTAGAGTGACACGAGACGCGCCGAACTGGACGGGCAACGACAATACCGTATGATGGTTGCACAAAGCTCATCCGTTAACGTTCGTCGATCAGCAACTCGTTCGCATGGATCGCCAGAGCTTCCTTGGCATAACTCGGCTCGTATGCTTGCTTACAGAGATAGCCGAACTCCCACGAGGCGTCGCATTCTCATGTGGCGTTATATATCTCGGCCTATTTACGCATCTAGGCACTGGGCTCTGCATGTACACTTGTACACAAAGCAATTTGCGGCTGATGCTCCGGATCATCCGCGATATTCCCTCATAGTGAGTTATCTAAGGCAAGCCTAGCAGTTTGCTCCAACTTGAAAGACCCTGAATGTTTTTTTCGGGGTCCTTTCAGTGCGGGAGCCAATGAACAGTCGAAGCTATGCAGGTATCCCGGGCTGTGTGTGACATTGCTGTGGATATCGTTGAGGTCCAGGCCTGAGGTAAGGCAATTCATGTCGGGTCAGGGTCATCTTTCATACACGAACGGGCAAAAAAAGGAACGAGAAAGCTACATATCACTCCTCCAAGCAGTACTTACCCATTACGCCATTTGAATCTCATGTTTTACTCGCACGTTGTGAAGGACCTTTAAGCAGATGTTTGACGCAAAGCATAGGCAGGTAGTAGGTATGGATGGATGTATGGGATGGGATGTACCTGCATGCGCCTACCACCTCTGCCTACGAAGAAGGGACTTGGGGTGTGTGCATATTATCTCGAGTCATGCGAGCCTCCTGTCTTATTCTGACATGAGGGTTTGACCTGAACCGAGAAGACTTTACTGTCTTGACCCAAGGATGCTGCAAAAAACTGCAAAGAAAAAGCTTGATCAACCTTTTAAATACGAAACCTTGGAATGTATGCGTGCATGCAGAATAGGCAGAGGATGCAAAGATGAAGATCGTCACTATTAAATAAAACACTCACTTGTCCACACACATTGCATTTAATTTACGCAGGTCCCCTACAGCCAGCGCCATACACACACACATACACATACATATACATTCAATCATACTTAACTTCAGGTCTTACTGGTAAATGACTCCTGAGTTTGGGGGAAAGAACCCTTTCGACATACAACGCAGAGGTGGAGGAGATGTTCCGGCCAGGCGATCCTACTTTTGCCCTTCTTGTCACAGTCAGTGCACCATGTCTCAACAGAAATTCAGCTTGGCGACAGGATACATCGCCCGTCGAGAGGCCATTGGTAGAATATAATGATATTGTTGCAGCTCTGGGGATAGTTGCCTGTCCGTCTCCTCATTCCCATCATACATGCATACTATACTGTAGAAACTATCCACCTTCTCCCTCGCAACATTAAAGTCATGGCATGTTTCTTTGGACCAAGAAGCTTACTAGCGCCAACCTCAATCTGCAGGGTGGTACGGCCAGCCATGCGGGCGCGACCAAAGTGCACACACGAGAAACCCTGAAAATTCGACCTACTTCGAAGGTACCGGCGGGGGCGCCATAGCTTTCGCAGCACCCGTGTCGACCTTTTTGCTGGGAGGCTGGCCTGGCACCTTGAAGGTCCCATTGTTATTGTTGTTGCTGCCGGAGCCGCTGACCTGCGTGAAGGTACCGCCCTTGAAGTAACGATCCTCGTCGGCCTGTCTCTTGCGCTTGAGCTCCGCTTGAACCTTGGGGTCCACGAGCTCGAGACCCTGAACGGGTGTGAAGGCGAGCGAGGATGCAGTCCCTGCAGCACCAGTAGCACCCCCTCCTCCAATGGTCGAGCCCACCCCCCGAAGTCCGAATGCCCTTGCCACGCAGGTCGATAGTTGAGCCGCCCTGGCCAAACCCGCGCAAAGACGAGGCCGCGCCGCCGACAGGAGTCGCCCCTCCCCAGCCCTTGTGCTTCTGCGTGAGCTTGGCGCGCGTTCGATTATCGATCTGGATGCCGCGTATCCGTCCATCGTTGGACGCACCTATCATGCCCATGCCAGCTGTAGATTCGCCAGTGCCGTAGCCGACTTCCTTCTCCTCCTTGCCAAATACCATCCGGTTTTGGGCTTTCCGCAAATCGGTCATGGCTGTGGCTTCCTTGGCCTTTCTTGCCCGTCGACCACCCCGCTTCCGCGACGGCTTGTCGTCCGGAGCTGGCAGCGCTCTTTGTCCTTTATTCGGAGGCGGCGCGGTCAACTTGTCTAACCGGGACAATACTTGGTTGTGTAGCTCATCACCGTAATCGCCATGAGGGTATGTATGACCAGTGTCGGCGCGAGCAGCTAGAACAAGCTTGGCGGTTACGGCCTTCATTGCCTTCGTCTTCAAATCGTTCGGCACGCCCCGGATGATAGGTGATTGGTATACGAAACCCTGCTGCCGAACGCCAATGTTCGTGGCAAAGGCAGAGTTTGACTGCTTCTTCGAGCCCCATGCGGCAATATTACAGGCCGGGGTCCTGGCCAGGTTTGTCAAACCACCAGCTGTGTTGATTAGTTGGGCTGCCGTCAATGAAGACCCAAGCAACCTCGTCAGGTTGGGAGCGAATACGTTCATTCGGGATTGGACATATTCGGTGAGTGTCTTCTTCGCCCTGTCCATGGAGACGACCATGAGACATGCGCGAATGATACGATCGAGCTCTTCCTGGCTGACTTCCTGGCCTGTTGTCGTGGTGGCCTCGACGGTGACAATCATCAACGTCGGGCCGTCCAGTACTGACTTGAGTGACTCGCCCAAGACGTTGCTAGTTGACTCCTGCAAGCGTTTGATGCTATCCGAGTCCATAGGTCCATTGCCGAGGATTGCGACCACCTTTGCGTAGTCGACGGGGTTTTGGACCAGAGTCTCGAGTTCTTGAAAGCGCGCCGAGTAGTGATCCCGAATAAACTTGTGAACCTTCATTATCTCCCCGTCGAGTTGTGTAGACAGCGTGTTCGATTCGGTCAGGACCTTGTACTCGGGGTTGTCCTCGATGTTGCCAATGTTGATGATGTGCGAATCGAGAGGTTGTGACTGAAAGCGGGCGATGTCCTTGAGAAGAGGTTCTAATCGGTCCATAACCGTCGAGACCTTGCGCACATCCTTGACATTGCCGAGCTGCATCTTTTCGATCTTGGCTTTGGCCTCGTCCTCGTCTTCCAGGGGATCGATGCCGCCCATTTTCTCATCTTGGTCGTCGGGGACTTCCTCGTCGCCATCCAGCACCATATCGCCATCGTCGTCGTGGTCTTTGTTGTCGTCATCGTCGTCTCCCTTGACAGCTGGGCCGTCGCCTTCCAAGCCTAGATCATTCTGCTCTTCGCCATTCTCGGAGCCCGACTCCTCGAAGTCCTGGAGGAGCTCGTCTGCTAAGGTTGACATTTTGCACTGACGGATGAGATTCGCGTTGATCAAACAGTGATGATCTCGGGCAACTCACTTTTGCGCCCTTTGTCTCTCGGTTTCCGAGGTTGAAATTGGTCGACGGCAATCTGAAAGCGCGTGGGGGTTGTAGCTGGCCGGCGCAGAGTCTTGGGGACTATTGGGTTCGTTTATCCGTATATGCTGGTGTATTGCAATGCCGTAAGTGTGTCGCTGGGTGGCGAGGAATAAGAGAGAGCGGTGAAAAGAAGTATAACAGCAGTTGCAATGCTGCGATAATGAACAAAATAAAGTACAGTAGAGTAACCTTTGATTGATAGCGGTTCCGTCTCCATAGCAGTTCGGTTCAGTTGCGCGCAGGCACTCAGGCGTTCGTCTCCACTAATAAGTCTTATGTCATCCTTTTTGAGAGCGCTCATTGGGCAAGTCGGCTCTTGTCAACAACCTTTATTTTCTGGAAGGCAATAGCGCGAGACAGACTGGTAACTGACTGACAGCCTCTATCATACCAATCCACCTCCAATACCTTAGGTACCTTCCTTTGCTGCTGCATCACCGCCAGATCTCAGTGGCCCTCCTGGGACCGAGTTGTCGTCCCGAGCTGCGACTAACCTCGACTCATCATCAAATACCACTACGATTTTCGCGTTGCATCGACGAGCTCGCCCACTATGGAGTCTTCACGCGGCCCCCGAGGGTCAAGAACAAGGGCGCCGCGCCTATCCAGATCTCGGCCGAGCAACTGCTTCGCGAAGCTCAGGATCGCCAGGACACACAGGTGAAGGCGCCTACCCAGCGCTTTGAAGATCTGGAGAGCTGCACGAATTCCAGGGTCGGAAACGCAAGGAATTCGAGGACTATGTTCGCCGCAACAGGGTTAATATGAACAACTGGATGCGGTATGCGCAATGGGAACTCGAACAAAAGGAATACCGTCGAGCCCGGTCCATCTTCGAGCGAGCCCTCGATGTCGATTCCACGTCGGTCGTGCTATGGATTCGCTACATCGAATCCGAGATGAAGAGCCGCAACATCAACCACGCCCGCAACCTCCTGGACCGCTCCGTTTCCATCTTGCCTCGGGTCGATAAGCTCTGGTACAAATATGTATACATGGAGGAGATGCTTGGGAACATTCCTGGCACGCGACAGGTTTTCGAGCGATGGATGGAATGGCGCCCGATGAGGCTGCTTGGAGCGCCTACATCAAGTTGGAGAAGCGTTACGGCGAGTTCCAGCGAGCGCGCGACATCTTCACACGCTTCACCTTCGTCCACCCCGAGCCGCGTAACTGGATCAAGTGGGCAAAGTTTGAAGAAGAGGTTGGAACAAGTGATCTGGTCAGGCAGGTATACAGCGACGCCATCGAGGCGTTAGGGGATGAGTTCACGGACGAGAAGATTTTCGTTTCCTGGGCGCGGTTCGAGGCAAAGCTCAAGGAGTACGAGCGCGCGAGAGCCATCTACAAGCATGCCCTCGACCGCCTACCGCGGTCCAAATCCATGCTCTTACACAAAGCTTACACGACTTTCGAAAAGCAATATGGCGACCAAGAAGGAGTCGAAGATGTTGTTCTTTCGAAACGACGAAGGCATTACGAAGACCAGATCAACCAGAACTCCAAGAACTACGACATATGGTTCGATTATGCTCGCTTGGAGGAGGCAGGCGGCGATGCGAATCGGGTGCGAGATGTCTACGAGCGAGCAGTAGCCCAGATCCCCCCGACACACGAGAGAAACGCCACTGGCGGCGATATATCTATTTATGGATTTTCTACGCGATATGGGAGGAGATGGAGGCCAAGGATATTGGGCGGGCGCGGCAGATCTACGATCTCTGCCTTGACCTTATACCGCATAAGAAGTTCACCTTTGCCAAGATTTGGCTCATGAAGGCACACTTCGAAATTCGTCAGGGCGAGCTCACGGTCGCGCGTAAGACTCTCGGGCGGTCCATTGGCATGTGCCCAAAGGACAAGTTGTTCAAGGGCTATGTCGAGCTGGAGATGAAGCTCTACGAGTTTGTCCGCTGTCGTACACTATACGAAAAGCACATTGAGTGGAACCCTTCCAACTCTCAAGCTTGGATCAACTTTGCCAAGCTCGAGCAGAGTCTCGACGACTTGGAGCGGGCAAGAGCCATCTACGAACTAGCCACCAGCCAAGAGACACTCGACATGCCGGAGTTGGTGTGGAAGGCCTACATTGACTTTGAGGAGGGCGAGGGCGAGTTTGAACGGACTCGCGACCTGTACGAGAGGCTGCTCGAGAAGACGGAACACGTCAAGGTATGGATCAGCTACGCACACTTCGAACTCAACGTCCCCGACGCCAACGACAACGCGGCGAACGGAAACGCGGAGGCGGAAGAGGAGGAGCCCAAGACCGAGGCCGCCAAGGCGCGGGCCAGGAGCGTGTTTGAGCGTGCCCACAAGAGCATGAAGGAGAAGGATCTCAAGGAGGAGAGGGTCTCCCTCCTCAACTCGTGGCTCGCCTTCGAGCGTGTCCACGGCGCCGACGAGGAGATCGAGAAGGTGCAGAAGCAGATGCCGCGCAGGGTCAAGAAGATGCACAGGCTCGAGGACGACACGTACGAGGAACGCATCGACTACGTGTTCCCGGCCGACGACGAAGACAAGCAGGATCTGTCCAACATGTTGGCCATGGCGGCCGCCTGGAAGCAGGGTGGAGGTAATGTGTAGGTGTAATAGGGAAATAAGAGTGTATTGTCTGTCACGCGGTCGCATCTACCAGACGGGCTCTGCGTGCATCTATTAAGAAGCCAAATTGTAGGATGCCTTGGAAGCGAAGAAAATGAGGCAAGTTCAATACTTGATCTAATACATATACTGGACACGCCCGGCCTAGACGACTGAGAACAAAGCTTTGATACCGCAGGCAGTGCACAATCTGCTGCACTACACTTTTGGCTCGCAAGTGCATATGATATGTGGAATTACAACAGAGAAGACAGAGAATTCCGGTCTATCCAAGTGGGGTATCTATCCAACATTGAATAAGCGGTATTTCTAACAAGCGAAAACAACATGGCCTGGTGGCGAAATGGTATCGCGTCAGATTTCGGTTCACCGATCTCCTTCACTCTGAAGATTGCGGGTTCGAATCCCGTCTGGGTCGCTCTTTTTTGCTTCTCTTTCGCCTATCTTTCCATTGATTTTTCATTATTATTTGGTTCAGGATATTAGCTTATCAATGTACTCCCACAAGCCAATAGTTGCTGGCTACAGCTTAGAGATGCTATAAGCCCTCCATCGTAACCTTTGTTCCTCACAAGAAGACATCTTCCACCCAGCGTGCTATGCTGCTCTTCGATAGCCCTACTTGTAATTAGGCCTGCTGCCGCTCCAGTCGATACGATGCGTCTGCAGCTCTTCAAACATTGATATCTGTGACCAGGGTAATGGGAGTGCCACTTGGGGATGGCGAGCGCACGCTCACATCCCTACGGCGTCTAGAGCGTTCTCTGCCTCTTCCATTTGCGTCTGAAGAAGTTCGAAGTTCGCGATTGCCATCTGAATATCGCCTGTCATTTGTGATATGTTACTAATGATTCTGCTTGCAGATGTTCAGCTGAGCAAGGTCGCGAGGCTTTGCTTCCTTGTATTTTATGCCTTTTCCCTTGACCATTGTTTTCCAACGCTTTGGGATGATTCGGCCGTCTGGATCGAGGATCCAAAAACGCTAATCCAGTCGCCTTCATGCTGTCTATCCAGGAAGTAGCCCTATGCACGAATCCGGAGACTCCTTGGCGGCAACTTCGCGTAGATGCTTGTTGGACTTCTGATGCTTGTCCAGGTGTGCTTTGGAGTTGAAGACTGTGTCGCATGTTCCACAGTAGAATATTTTCGAGGCCTTAGTGTCCTAACAGAACTTCCGTAGTCTCAGAGCCTATTCGGAGGGGTCTCGACTTTCCCACTCGCAATGACTCTCAAATTGTCTCTGTGCTTCTCGAGAGCTGTCTTGGATGCCAGGGCAAGGTTGCAATCTTGACACTTGTGCTTTCCGCAATCTTTGGCGCGGACCCGGACGCTATGGGCAATCTGACGGACTTTGGGTGTGCGTAAGAGGCTCAGCGGGAGGCGGGTTGATCTCTCCTTCGGCGAGGAAATGGACTCTTTCGAGATGGTTCCTGGTCTTCATGTCTTTTTTCATAGCATGCTTCGAGTCCATAAAGAGTTTACAGTCGCTGCATTAGTAACGTGTAACCCTGGGTTCTTTACTATAAGCACCTTTTGCTTATTCTTTTCTCAAAGGATTTCAAACGAAGTGAGGAAACGATAAGGATTTTTCTCGTAAAAACCTTTATCGTTATAAACTTAGAATTTAATAAATCGTACGGTTATTTAAATAAAATGTCGCTATTAGCCATGTCCTTTCTATAAAGAGAATTGGGAGCTTCTCCGTGTATGCTTCTCATGGCTTCTACATCATGTGACAGTGCCCCGATCGCCAAGCGGTTATTCTCTCCCATCATGCTACTCGACTGGCCAGTGTTTATACCAGCATTTGTTGTCCTGGTAAGCGACTCTCAGGGATTATTCCGTCCTATTCCAGCCGTTATTCCTCGTTATCCCAGTGTCTCGGGTGGATGTATTCACCGTTTATTCGAGGAGTTGCCTTTCTTCCCCCCTGAGACATCCCGTTTATTCCAAAGAGAGTAATACTAACGCCGAGAGTCGGTAGGTACCTTGGCCAACGGCTAACTCTGTCAGGTCGATTGTCTCGGAAAGGTTCAGGTAGTATTTCTCGAGATTCCGGGAGTCGGGGTCGTGGTTCATGATCATGCGGGCCTTGTCGTTGCCGATCTGTCGAGCTATATCTGTCGCAGATCGACGCCTGATGGAAGTGTAATTGATAGACTCTGGGTAGCCAAGTCTCTGCCCTTGTTCATAAATATCCGCTGAGAGCGGTTACTGTGGCAGGCTCTTCGCTGAAGCCAAGCCCTGGGGCTGAGATGCCCGGACCACAGGTTCTTCTAAAGCATTTTCCTTGGATCTATTGGTTAAAATTCTCGGGTCAGCTACGTATTCGGCATTCCAGTCGATGACTGGGAAGCATGCGGTACTCGCCGAGTGACTACCAGGGTGGTATAGGGGGGCCAGCCAGAATTCCGCCGCCAGTCAGGGATCGGCGGGCTAGGGTTCAGTGGGCTATTTAACCATGCGCATTGGGAACTTACCAGTATCTCGTATTGCTGGCCGTTTATCAACTCGTCGAGGCTGGCAATGCCCACGAGTATCTTGCGTCTCAGCGCGATTACCAACAGCCGGTGAGGTATCGAAAAGATCAACGCATGAGCTGCTGCAAGGGACTTGATCTTGCATGTGATTTCCGACAAAGGAGCATCTTTCTTTAGGGCAGACTCTGGATCTTTCCGGTTGGACTTCAAGGACCGAAACTTTACCCTGGCGTCGACCATGCACTTTGACTCACCACGGGAGATCTTGTGTGGTCGGGACCTAGTACTGAGATAAGTTGAGTACACAATAATAGCTCTTATTCAGTTTTTCTTGGTGCATCTGGTACGGTGCCAGACTTGGTTTACATGGTGATGAGAGTGGATGACGGTTTGAGACCACGGGGGTCGGGAGTTCGAAACCAGGGGATAGCGTACCAAAATATGAGTCGGATTGATCAATTTTGAGAGCGTATTGGAGGGTGAATCGGATTGATCGGACTGGGAAGCTCTCGTGCTCTGCCTCGAGGGGTAGTGAGGATGGCCGTGTGTGGCCGGGATCTAGTACTGAGATAAGTTGAGTACACAATAACAGCTCTTACTCAGTGTTTCTTGGTGCATTTGGCACGGTACCAGACTTGATTTACAATCTGGATATATCCCCAGACAAGATAAAGCTTGTCGGCTAGCTTTTCACGATCCGCTCACCCGATACTTCCTGGTCGTACACAGCAAGTACGCATCAAGAGCCAGGCTAGCTGGTGTGCCTCGGCAATTTTGATACGCGAGGTGGTCAACAGATCATGGTCGATCAGCTGCCGTAGCTCATTCAATCCAACCTCTGAACAGGCCAGGATATTACCCCCGCGTATCGGGCCATACTTCTGTGCGGCAAATCGCATGGCTCCAGTGAGCTTGTTGAAGAGCGTGGCCCTTAGGAGCTCTGGTTATATCATACTTGTCGTGGAAATGATTGATCCAGTATGGCCGCGAGACGGTACGTGGTCAGGGTGCCATATGTCAACCGGCCAGACTTGTCTTTCCCACGACCAGCCTGGGCAATGAAGATCAGGAAAACCCGGAGCTGGCTATACAGCTTCTGGTGATCGGATGGAAACATCAGAAGATCACGCTTCTTCTCGGCCACTGCGTCATCGGTCTGAGGCCGAGGCGGCAAGATACCCTGCAGTCGTAGGAAATCTTCGTATAGGCGAAACGCCCGGTTCTCTGTCTTCTGCGTCTGCGTGCTGTGCCATCGAAAACCTGCAGCATCTAGGTCATCCTGCTAGAGCTCACTCATCGGGTTGAAAACAACCTCATCACCCGTTCAGTCCGACCTCTGAGCGGGCCAGGATACTGCCCCCGCGTAGTAGCCCATACTTCTGCGCGGCAAAGTCTGGGTCGTCGGCCCAGTGCTCTGAATGTCAAAGTGAAGTTATTCAAACAAGCGCCAGTAAACGGCGAGGAAAACTATGACTTGAACGATTTTTTTGCGCCATGGAGGGAAAACTCGCCGTACGTAATCGTAGGTAAGGTACGGCATGGGGAGTGTTCGAAAACTGTGTGAAATACGGGTTTGATAAATGCATGAAGGAAAATAATGGGGGGAAAAGGAATTGGGACAGTCTTCCCTCTGTTCAGCTGTCCCTGTTCAGGCCAAGAACGGGTCGTTCTCATTCTCGAGCTGGTCACTCCCCGCTCACATTAATAACACATCCGAGAGCCAGGAGCTTGATATATACATACACAACCTGGCCTTCCACATGTCGAAAGCAAACATAATTTAGGGGTGCTAATCGTTTAACTAGGCCGGTGTGAAGGGCGGTTTGAGCTCTGATGGCATCAACCCCCCTCCCCCCAATGGTATCAGCGGTAACGGCTTTGTATACATTGGAGGTCTGCAGCCCTGAGACCAAGTAGGAAGCCTGAATCGAATGTACTTTCCCATCATCAAGGAGACCATGTAGGCTGTACAGTCCCCGCCGAATCCTTCATATTAACTTTCTATGTTCTTTAAATTCTCAAATCTTAGATAAATTCGTGTTAGGAGATTAGAAAGCAGTTACTTGGTCACTTTTGTCGTGATATCATCTTGCGATACCAATGATTGCGTGAAGAGGCTTTCTTGTCATGGTTGTGTGCAATTCATTCCCTTTCTGTATTAAGCGAGTTCCCCTTCCATGGGAAACTAGCAGTATAACTCTAAAGGATCTCAGTTTTACAAAACATGATACATGCCTTACATTTGGGCCCCATCTCTTCTGCCTCATTGCCAGATAAGCCATAGGGTAAGGCAAACGCCCCATCTTCTAACACCCCAAGGTCCAACGCGTCACTACGCGTCACCATTAGACCAGATCCTCCGCAGGGCAGCACCTATGCTCGAAAATTAATCGATCGAGAAGAGGAGAGGTAGTAAGACGATCAGCCCGTCCAAACATCGGGGAGTGTGAGATGAGATTCATGTTGAAATCCATCTCAAGCCAATTCCATATGGCCTGGTACTCGTCGCCCTTCGTGGTCTTCGCCTTGGTACCTTGGTTCTGGATGTACACCTCTATCAGAATCGAGCACCACTGGCGCTTCTCTGAATGCGTGTTGTATCTGCATTCGAAATACGTAGGATCCTCTCGGGGGTTCTCCCATTGGTAAGAATGCTCCTTGGGGCTATATTGCGGCGAGACAGCTCGCAGAACCGCATCCAGCAGAGCTGTGCCGATCCGCGCACGTCGGCGCAGGGGGTCTACCATAACATAGAGTCTGCCCGAGCACTTTGCATTCGTGTTAATGGAGCCCACAACACCACGGCTCGCCACGTCAAGAAATGAAAACCCGATAATTCGGTGGCCAGCCTCACGAGTGGGCATGCGAGGGTCACGGTAGCCGCTAAGGGCTACAACAAAGGGCAGATTATGCTCATGGCATTGGCCGAGGATCTTTGCCCACGATGGTGGGTGTACTGCATCTTGGTCCGATGCCCGCCAACCGTTTTCCACTTCTTGCTTGTAGAGTTCGGCAACGGCCATCATGTCTCCGAGCTCTGCAGGGCGGATGTGGCATTCGGCTTTGCATTGAAATGGATTGGGCCGCGCCATAGCTGGCTCCGTCTCTTCGTTGATTTGTGCGGGGGCAAGACGTTCTTTTTCAATACGCTCTTGCTGGATTCGGCTGTTCTCCTCTTGCTCTCGTGTCTTGCGATCGCGAGCGATACGGGCCTCAGAAAGTGGAGTGGAGTCGCCTCTTTAAGGAGCTGGTCTTGTCGTTTGGATCTGGGCAATGTTAGAGTGCTGTTCATGACAAGTCCTTGAGATCAACTTACTTAGCATGGTACGAGGGTACTCGACCGGATTAAGCAGGTTGCCAGTCGCGCAATCTACGTCACAGTCCTCATAAACAGTAGGACGATCTCGGAAGACAGCGGCTTCCGTGGAGTCGGGTACCTTTTTTGCCCATGTCTCGATCCACTCGGTCAAACGAGGATGTAGGTGCCCAGTTGCGCGTGCTCGTGGCGCCACTGACCTCACTGTCTCGACTAATCGACTCGCTGTCGAATGTATTCTTCTTCTGCTTCGGGCGGCGCGTCATGTTCCAGTCCTGCTCTGTCCAGGTCTGGGCTGGAACTACACCGCGAGGATCACGGTCTGGGTCAGCCTTCGGAGGGTCGACTCCAAAAATAGAAAGGGATGCTTCGAGCCTGTGGTCGGACACAGAGACCCCGTCCTTTTGCTCTGTCGATGCAGGGGAATTCCGGAAAGGCCCATGTCTCAGCAGCTTCTCGATAAGTAGGACCGGAAACGTGTACAGGGGCAGGTCTCATGGGTGACTCGTTCCGTGCTTTGCCCCCAGGCGCATTTTGGATGTTCATTGCTGGTGCTACATCAAGCTGTTGTTGAGGCTCCGGTTTGGGTGCGTTCTGTTGGTCATGGGCTGGGGTTTGGCGTAGATGCGGAGGCACGTACACGTTGTCTTCAAAGTGTTCAGATCTGATGCTAGGAGTTGCACCCATGAGACTCTGGTCGTTCGCTTTCACAAACTGCTTCGGAGGATCCCGCCAGATTGCCAGTTCTTTAACCTTCGTGGCATTTGCCCAGCGGCTCTCGCTAAGTTGGTTTCGAACTGCCCTGCGTGCAACAGGAGCCTTCGTTGCATATTGACCATTGTCTGACGTATCAGTATACGCAAGGCCACGAGACTCGTTATCTCCACTTGTAACGCCAAAATGGTGATTGTGTCCGGCTTGAACACTGTTCGATCCTTCCACACCGGCAAGAGACTGTGCAGTCTCGTTCGTTATATCGAGGTCATCTTGAGACGAGGCCAATCCTCCATACCGGGGCACCAGGCTGTTCTCCATGTCCGGAGCGGGGGTTGCGTTGGTTGACTCGTCGTGCAGCTCAGCCCGGTCTTGATGGACTGTCCAGTGATCAACCCAGATGGTCCTTCGGCCTTTTGAAGCCATGCTCTGCTGAGAGTAATGTTAACGTAATGCAATAGCCTGAAGACCAGAAAAGAAACTAGAAGACAGTAGAAAGCGGATCAATGGAGAGGCGTAGGCCGGTAAGTTGGCTTGACGTTGACAAACAGGGAGATGAGTCTTGATATTGGTGACTGCAAACGGGGAAGTGTGACAAACGATGCCTGCAAGAAACAGGGACTGGAACTTGGCGAATAATTTCTGTGAAGAACGTGATGATTTCGACCTACCTCGTTGTCTCAAGAATCTTTGTTGACTAGGTTGGTAGACTTGGAAATGTGTCTGTAGGAGAGGTGCCGAGAATTGATATTTCCTTGCTGCCCGGGTATTTCAAGGTTGGGGCTGTCTGTTTCAAGTCAGCAATCTTCTAGAACCAAACACCGGCCTTGCTTGTTGAGAGAAGGAGAAGGAGGGCATTCGCCATCAACAGTGTGCTGGAAGAAGAGAGGGAGTAGGTCTGGTTGATAAGAGTGGGAATCGAATTGGCCAAAACCCAGAAGCACTCACATTGAGAGCTCCTGTGGCAGTTCTTGGACAGGGCAGGGTAAGATTTGTGGAAGTGACACCACTGTGAGAGAAGTGTGTGCAATGGATAGGTCTGAACCGGTTTTGCCTCGGATCCATATGTCATACATGTATGTAGGGAGAGGAAATGCAGCCTCAATTGATGACTTAACGTCAAAAGCACGAGAGAATAGAACTGAGACAGGCAATCCGCAAATAGACTGACATACCTTCCATGTAAGATCACAAGAACATTGAATGTTGTAACCGGCAGTTTCCTTCTATTGGACTCAATGTTGGTCTGTTGTTGATAGCGTTTATTTAGAAGTTGTTAATAGCGTTTATTTCGAAGTTGCAAGTTCGATGATGTGCACCTACCTACATTACTTCTCGAATATGCCGTTTAGGAGGTTTGGAGGAGTGTATCTTGAATCATCACGATCTCATCGTTTGGGCTGCATGTGCGACCAATTCCATGGCTTCGAGATCTTGCATACTATGAAAGGTCGTACGAATCGAGACAAAATGTTTGTAATATTGCAAGCACCGGGTAATTTCGCTGTTTACGATCATGCCTTTGATATCCAAGTATCTAACAAAATGATGCATATAAACCAGACCCGCCCAACAGTCAGATCTTTCCGGCATCATTGGGAAAATAAACAAGGAACTGTATACGCAATTAGGCAATGACTGTTAAGTCGAACTTTTATGTTGGGATATGTTTGGAGGTTGTTTGGAGTTCTTAGACGTGTAGTCAATGCTATCACGTGAATCAGTACACCATTTTGCTAGTAAGGGCATGTGTTGATGGAGCAAAGAGCGGAGGTTTTGCAGGCGGTAGCCCGCTTTGGGTCTGCTCCCAACCAAAACCGCAGACGTAATGAACACCAATGGCATATCTTGCCGTTTCAAGCCTTATCGCAGTTTCTGAATATTACTTCAAGCTACCGGCAATATGCTGTCAATTCTCCGCAAGGCCCGGCTGAAGGATAAGGAAATGAGAATCCTGATGCTGTACCGTGACCCAGTTACACAGCCTTAGACCAAAGGACTAACGGAAGCAGGGGCCTGGACAATGCCGGAAAGACGACCATCGTCAAGAGAATCATGAACGAGGACGTCAACAGCGTTAGCCCGACATTAGGCTTCATTATTAAGACCATTGAGTATGAAGGGTATGCAACTTGAGGTCCTGGTCATTAGGTAGCCAAGTTGCTGACACAAATTTAGGTACAAACTTAATATATGTAAGTCAAAAGGACCCTTACTGTGGGCGGCCCAGGGTCTTACACCGGTGAAGGGGATGTCGGCGGTCAGAAAACACTGCGGTCATACTGGAGAAACTATTTTGAGAAAACCGACGCTTTGATATGGGTTGTGGATGCTACGGACCGGCTTCGCATCCAGGACTGCCGAGAAGAACTCCATGGTCTACTCCAAGAGGAGGTAAGCTCACCCTTTCCAGTGCATCTGCCCCCTTTTGAGGAAGAAGAAGCATTTGACTGACGAGGCTGCAGCGGCTCTCCGGAGCATGCCTTTTGATCTTTGCCAACAAGACCGATGTCCAAGGGTGCATGGATGATAATGGAGTCTCGAGGGGCTGCAGTTGAGGGCCATCCGGACGCACCAGTGGCAGATCCTGCGGTGCAGCGCCATGACAGGAACCAACCTGAACGAGGGCTTGGCCTGGGTTGTGAAGGATGCCAAGGCGAGACTGTTCCTATATTGAAGCGATCACGACATACATTCACAGTGCTTGCTGCCTCCCAGTCATTCGTGCCACCCGACCTTTGCGACGGCAACCTGACGAAACACGTCAGGTAATAAAGACCGACTCCGCACCGCCCGAAATATGGATCGTGATGCTGCCGAATGCCACTAATATTACCGATCATCTACATGGTAACGAACTCAGCTACGGTGTGCAAGTGGATGGGAAACGCTGCCCGATGAACTTTAAGGGGGACGAAGCATTGAATGAAATCATCCGAAGGACAATAGTACTAGGTAGCTGTTAGCCAGCACATCAAGGTGAACCACCGAAGCATCAAATTACGATCAATAGTGATGCAAGAGGTGCAAAGTTAGCCCGGGTGGTGGCCCAAGCGATTAGATCTCATCGTGCACACACCATTTGGAAATCAAAACAAGCGACCAAAACAAAACAAAAACCATGCACGTACAACGATACGAGCATAGCATCAAAAAGACAGGGATGTCAGACTTTTCTCAGTATCGCTGCCCGAATGTTCGTCCATGTAGAGCCTGCCCAGGTGTATTGTATGTGTACCACCGCTATATGTACATATCAAAGGAATATCAATTAGAGTGAACGAAACTTGGAAGTTGCCAATAGGGAAGGGGCCCAACAGGGGTGAATGGGGACCATTATCTTAATGCCGCACGCCGTCAAGTCAAGGGATGTGGCCAGTAGCTACGAAAGTACAAGAAAACAGCTGCACATTGCCGAATAACATTGAAACATTGACCAGACGACGTAACGAATGGTCGACCTGGATGGGCTGAGATCCATTGAGGTTGCATACGAACATAGAGAGGGGGACGAGAACCCACTCTCCACTAATCCGGGCCTGATTCGATATAAGCATCAATGGCGGTACAAGACAGTGCAAGTGCAACCCACTCAAACCTTAGCGAAACAACACCAAACAACCCAACACAACACCAATATATAACTACAATGCCAACGACTCACGCTTCCAAAAGAGAGTTGGAGGAGGCATCACCAGAGCAAGAAGCCTCAAGCCTCCGTCCTACCAAACTAGCTTTGTGCCGGGCAACAAACCGCCAAAGTGCGACCCATCTGCTTGCTACCGCTGCTAGTCACTTTCTTGTAGCAACCATTTCCTTGTCTGTTATTACCTGCCGGGTGGACAGACTGTGGCCCCCCCACGAACTAACCGCTTAAGTTGTTTTGGTCAAGTCCATAGGAGTTGTGTTTTGCCGAGCGCGAGCTCCATCATATGCCCGTGACGACCTTGCTGCTGTTGTTTTTTAGAGCCATGTCTGAAGACGTATCGAAGTTCCTATCGCAAGTTCGAGAGCTGGGAGACAGGCATGCCGAGGAGGACGAAGCCCGCTCCCGTGAATTGGAAGAAAAGATACTGCAAGATCGCAAGGAAAGGCAAGCCCGCCGTGCAGGTATGTCAACTTCCCGCTCCTACGTACCCTACCGTACGGAAATAGCCTCTTTGCGTTTGCTTGGGCTCTGTTCCTAGAGCTCCCCAGCGCCTAATTTCCGCTTCGGCTTCCAATTGAGACATTATTCACAACACGAGTGCTGCTTTCTCCGGGGCATCGGAGCTTGGTTCCGTCCAGAGTGTCGTCGAGTGGTTTCAGAGGTCCTGGGTCTGTTGATGCTAACAATTCCATTGTTTTTTCTAGAACGTGCCAGATCCATCTCACCTCAGAAATCTTCGCCTGCCAACACCCCGCCGCCGTCGGTACAGCGCACCGCGACACAGGGCTCTGAACGCCTGCATCTCGATTCTTCCCCAATCCTAGAGCCACCTGGGAGTCCTCAAACGCCAAGGGACCTGCCTCTGTTAGACTCGATGTTTGCGCGGGGTTCCTTTTCCACGTCTTCCACCAAGGAGAACGAGTCCCCGTTCGATGGTGACAACAAGCAGCCAGCTGGCAACGGGTCCCCAACTCGGAGCGCTACTGTAAGAGGCTTGAGTTGGCAACAACGTCGGCCCCAATCACAGGCTTCAAACAGGCCGCAAAGTCGACCTCTCTCTGTGGTTGCAGCCGAGAATGCTGCCAGATCGAGCACTAGCCTAAACGATGCGCTACAAGACCCGGAGGCCATATCACGAGATCAGATAGCCCAGTCATTGTCCTCCAAAGATCCTGCATGGTTCCGCCAGACAGCCGACCGTGGTGATAGCTCGGGAGCATATCGAAAAAACCAGGTGGAAGACGACGAGCGAACGGATATGACTTCGGCACGCACTCAGCTGCCTGGCATGTCTCGGGGCATATCTAACGAGGCCATCTCGGATGAAAAGAGCCCCCGCCCAGGGTCACTCGACTTGCGTCGTGGCAGCGACTCACCACTTCCGCTGTCGGCCCCGCAGAAACTTACTCCACCCGAAGGTGAAGATGTGGCAGAACCTGGAGCAAATCAGGACAGGGAACCGCTTATGTCTCCCCATTAGGACGAGGGCTCACCCACGCGATCGGACAGGCCAGTCTCACCTACCAAGGGAATGGGTGGGTTCGTGCAGAGCGCAATAATGAAGCGCAACGACAGCATAAGTAAAAGATGGAGCGTACAGTCACCGACAGGACTGCAGCGTGCTGATTCAGTCGTCTCGAACCGGACTGGGAATGATCAGCCCAGCCCCAGAGCACGACCGAAGAGCATGATCGTACGGGAAACACCAACGGAGACGTCCTCGCGGCCTACTTCCCGCTCGACTTCACGACCTGCTTCCCGCTCCATCTCACGACCAACTTCTAGCTATGGTAGAGCCGAGACTGTGGAAGATGAGCCTATCTCATCAAAGGTTACAAACTCACTCAAACTCAGCACCAAGCCCTCGCAAGAGTCTTCAGAATCGAACACAGAGAAAACGCCTCCGGAGACACCGTCCAAATCCATGGATCCCAGGAGATGGAGTCCCACGAAATCTAGCTGGCTTGAGTCTGCTTTGAACAAACCAGAATCACCCAAGCCAAAACCAATATCCACGTCGTCCAATCAGCCAGCATGGATGGCGGAGATTGCGAAGGCGAAGGCCCAGAAAGCCAACTCGCAATCAGAGATTGGAAGGACGCCTACCGTATCCCACAAACATGAAGTTAGTATTGGTGGACTTACGAGGTCCTTCGCCCCAGGCACGGCATCCAAACCTACGACTCCCACAGTTACGACTCCCACAGTTACGACTCCCACAGTTACGACTCCCACAGTTGTCAGTCACCGTACTGGTGGAGGGACGCCTATGCTCGTAAGTCAACGAACTGGGGGAAACGGCAGTATTCGTCACACCCCCAGTGACTCGACCGCAACGGCCGAGGCGGGGAGCACAGAAGCCGAACTTTCCAGTGCTGGCAAGCCTAAAAGCCCATCGGCACCGATCACCAAGCCAAGGTCCGGTACAATGCCTACGAAGGACTTCAGGGCAAGTCTTAAGCCAAGGCAAGCAGCAGGTGGTTCTTTTGATGCTTCTGGAAATCCCGAATTCAAGAACGTATTCGGACATTTGCGCAAGGCAACCACGCAAAACTATGTGGCTCCGGATGAACTCAAGAACAACATTACACGTGGCAAAGCTGCATTGAACGTGACGGGCGGTCCAAGAAGACTGAACGCGTGGATGAGTTCAAGGAGGCGTTGTTGGCAAAGAAGAAGGAATTCCAGCAAACGCAATCTTCGGGACGGGGGATATCCCGCCACACCAGCAACGCCAGTGAGAATCCCATCCCAGAAGGTTTAGCAAAGAGCTTGGAGCTTGCGCGTGCCAAATCTGTCAAGTCGTCCTCTCCTGGAACTTCTACATTCACGGATAGAGCTGCAGACCGAGAGAAATCCGGTTCAATCCCTGACCTCCTACCTAGAAGGCTGAGCCGAGTTGGTCAAGAAAAGTCTGGTTCAGAGCCAGACCCCCTTCCTCGAAAGTCAAGTCGAGCAGGTCTTGATGCCAACCAAGAATCTCCAAAGCCAGGACCCTCGACCCGAACGGTGGATGACGCAACTGCTACGCCTACGCTTCAAAAGGAAACCAGTGCCCCCGGCCGACTTCAAGGCAAGATTGGAGGAAGCTTGGCCAATCGGTTCAATCCAGCATTGGCAGGCCTACTGGCCCGTGGACCTCCCCCCATGGCATCTGGCAACTCCAATAATGGGAACACAACAGGCTCCCAGGGCAGTGCTTCTGCAACCGATAATGGCGAGGGCGGTTTAGGGCCGAAACTTACGCACATGACGAAAGGTCGCGCTCGTGGACCAAGGAGAAAGGCACCAACAACAGTTTCAGCACCCGCTGCTGCCCAAGAGCCGGTGCCAGAAGCAACAGAAACCCAGAAGCCCTCTTCTCTTGAACTCGAAAGCACGTCGCCTAAAGAGTTTGGAAATGCTAGGTCGCCCATCGCTGATCCTAAGCTTGATGTCAAATCCCCCGTAGATGATTCGGCCATGTCATCCGGCTTTATGCCTCGACGCAAATCAACGATTAGTTCGTATAAGGCGCCTGGATCTCCAAGTAAAATTCAAGAGCAGCTTGCTGCGTTTGCAGGCCATAGAAGCCCTTCGCCGACCAAGCGACCTGATGAAAGCGAGAGCTTATCGCAGCCACCCTCCCCGCGAAAACTGGATGTTAAGCGCATGTCGCGTTTCCTTGACGAGTCAAACCAAGATGCGAGCAAGTCACCTCAGCGGGAAGCTCTCAAATCGCCACAAGGCGAAGATACCCCCAAGCCGTTGTTTAGCAAACCTTCAAGCCCAGAGCTTAAGTCCTCACCGCTGGCAAGCCCCAGCAGACCACTCCCCGAGCCCGTAATATCCCAAAGAGAGAACAGGCAGCCGATGCCAAGAAAATCTCAGAGCCTGAGCCGCGTAGAACCATGTTTGGTGCCCGGCCTTGCCAGCCTCCCCCGGCACAAGATACAAGAGCTGCCAAACCCACACCCGAGCCCCTTGATCTCGATCTCGAGTCCCGAGGCTCATCAAGACCGCTCCCCAACCCGCAAGTAACATCTCCGCTCTCAGCATCCCCAATGAGGTCGCCTACAAACTAGCCATGGAGGGCTCGAGTGCTCTGACCGATTTCTTCGGGACGCACCGACCAAAGCGTGACTACCGCGCCGACGCCGCGGAACTGCTTATGAACAGACCTAGCACTGTGGCACCACAGATCAGGACGTTGGATACACACGTGTTCCAGCTTTCGGCTGACGGCAAGAAGGTGCCTGTGCGAGCCGGTCACGAAAGACATCTGTTTGAGGGTGAGATGTACCTTTGTTCTCATACCTTCAATAGCGAAAGCGGAAAGAAAACCTCTGAAGTATACTTCTGGGCGGGTTGCGAGGTTCCTGGCCCTGTTGTGGAAGACGCTTCAATCTTCGTTTCGCGAGAAGCGAGAAGCATAGGTGGTAATCTTATCCAGTTCAGGCAAGGGAAGGAGACCCCTGAATTCCTAGCTGCTCTAGGCGGTATCGTGATCACGCAGCGGGGTTCAAGCGTCAAGTACGACTCGCTTGCGCCTCGTATACTCTGTGGCCGGCGATACATGGGCCAAATTGTCTTCGACGAAGCTGACTTCGTGCCTGCATCTTTATGCTCCGGATTCCCCTACCTTATCACCACCTCTGGCCGCTGCTACTTGTGGAAGGGCAAGGGCAGTGGTGTCGATGAGCTCAGCTGCGCACGCCTTGTAGGCATGGATTATGCTCTAATGGGGGAGCTGGAAGAGATCGAAGACGGCCACGAGCCTGACAATTTCTGGGCCTTGTTCGAGCCAGGTACCGCAGCCAAGGCCGGATCCGCAGATCACTGGCGTCTCAAACCAAACTACGAGAAGTACTGCAGCAGACTCTTCAAGAGCGACGAAGCTTCCAAGCAACAGGCAAGTTACACCACATAGCGTACAGGCTCTACTTGTGCAACAAGGACAGCTTGTTTGCACGTTATCCCGCTCGCTTTGCCTTGTCGCCACGCGGCTGCTTATGCACAGTACGAAGATCTTTGCGGTTACTAACGTTGTGCTCCCAGATTGTCGAAGTCTGTCCCTTCTCGCAGTCCGACCTGCAGTCTACGAGCATCTACGTATTGGATGCGTTCTTCGAGCTGTACATCATCGTGGGCAAGCAAGCACAGTCGCAGTACGCGTCGTTCCACAACGCCCTTGACTTCGCGCAGGAGTATTGCCATTCTCGCCGCCGGAATGGAGGATCGTCCGTTCGTGCCCATCTCCACGGTGGTCCTTGAAGGCATCCCACGCGATATGAAGAGTGTCTTCCGCAAATGGCAGGATACTGATAGCCCGACACTCATGCCCCCTCCCGACACGACCTGGGTTGAGGAGAGGCCGTAGTCTGAGGGTCATGCCCCTTAACCAGGCCCTCCAAGCCATGAGCGAGTAGGTCTCCCGCGGCCAAAGGCCGTCTGGTCCGCGTAGGCTCTGGTAGGGCGGCTTGAGCAGTTAGGCGTCGATCCGATGGGCCTAGGGACGGTCTAAAAGGCGATATGATGGATTTCTTTTAGTAGCTTGGCTTGACAGATTTGGAGGAGAGGAGTCTTTTTGTGGTATACCCCAGGGTCATTAGTGAAGAGACAAGATGAGGCTTATGTTTTCACGCAACATGTACGATTGCATGTGGAGTTTTGTTTTCGGACGAGGTTAATTCTTGCTTGCCGTTCACACCTTGATCAGGCATGATACGGAAAGGGGGTGGATAGACGGACAACATCACGCGAACCATACTGCATATATCGGAGTCCGGCGGACGCACTTCTTCTATCATGATGTCCCGCAAGGAACGGATTGTATCCATGTATCTATCTACGTATACGTGTGATGAGTGAGCACTCAGGTTACGTCTGATCGTGGGCACCGAAGAGAGAAATCAAAGATGCATACACACATACATTGCTCATTCCCAAAGCATGCGGTCCGGTTTGTTGCAGAATATCCGATCATTGTATACATTGCTCTGGCTTGCTGCAGGCCACGTGAGTGGGTAGGTTCCGGCAAAGTAACCGCATTCGAGATCTGACGGCATGAATACGTGGCCGGGTAGGTCAGTACGAATAAGTATGCAAAGCGAGAAAGGAGAACTGCAACCGGAATATAGGACTACTGGATCGCGAAGACTAGGTACATTCCGCGTACGGGCGGACTGTTACAGACCGTCCATTCCCTTTCTCTTGGGATCCCGAGAGACGAGGCCAGTGGCCTCACACGTGATACTCGGGCATTGTCGTTGCTGCAGCAGGCCTCTTTCCTCAACGCGGGAATCTTGAGAGCAAATGTCCGGCGTTACACCTGCAAGAGACACAAAGAGAGGAAGAGAGACTGAGAGACCGAGACACACATACGGATACAACACACAGGCGTGCAGTCCAGCTTCCCTTGTTACGCTGCGTGCACTTGCGGGAGGCAATAAATAGATGGAGGCCCTTTCTGTCTTTCAATGCTGGAGTTTGGTGTTACGCTAGCTTCGAGCTGGCTGCAGGCGAACCAGCTTCTGGCTGGACCAGCAGCAACGCCTTGCGTGTCGATGGGGGCCAGACCAGCACCCCCCTAGCGGGGAGGCGGGGAATGGGTGAGCAGGGGATGTGAAGAGGAAAGAAGAAAGGCTGGAATCGAATCTGGCACCTGAGGGGGGGGCGGGCGAGGGTGCATTGCGACTTGCATATGCAGCCGGCTACAGTGAACAATATTGATAGACAGACGTACTTGGTGGCTGGAATCCTTCATATATAACGGGCCTCGATGATAGGCTTGCCCATGTTGTCCACTAGCAGGCATTACGCTCTGATGGCCTGAGACTTGCATCATGAATACAGGGGGGGGGGGGCTCAGGAGAAAGAAAACAAAAGGTAGGACTTGACGGCTCTTGCCTACCATAGGAGGGCTCTGTGTTACCCAGCTGACCAGGTTACGAGCCGCGTTACGTCAGACTGGGTGCAGGCTGACATGACGCTCCCTCAACTCGAAACCGGAAAACAGAACAAGAAACAAGAAACTCCAGCGTTCATAGCGTCAATAGGAATATTCTTCAGAAGTGTAAAAAGTTGGTATTGGTTTTGCAGTAGCCCCCTCCCCTTTTCAGGATCAAGGAAAGGCGCTGAATCTATAGACAAGAAATGATGATCTAAATAAGGACTACGACTATAGTATTAGTGTAAGGAATAAATACCGCCCAGCTCTTAAGTCTCCGACAAGGATAATAGATTAGATTGCCGCCCTCCGCCCTCCCCCCAAAATGCTTTGAACCAGATCCACCATCGAATGCCGACGATGTGAGAGTAATGCAGTGTAGTGTGTAAAATAAAGTAGGTATCCAAAAAGGAGGGTGTTTGCCCATGCCCGTAGCGCCTCATGTATATCGCAGCTGTTTACTCATGGTCATGAATCTCATTATGAATCTTCCACACGAAAAAGAAAGTCCCGTTTTTTTCAGCTAGATAGTTTGCTTGTGTTTGGTTTTTGAAAAAGCAAGCATCTAGAGCAAAGCGAAGAAGCCAGCGACACCGACGAGCACGGCACCAGCGGCGTGAGTGGCACGCGGAGCCGGAGCAGCCGGGACGGTGGTGGGCGCGCTCTCGCTAGTGGAGGAGGGAGGTGGCGATGCGGTGGTGGGCGCGCTCTCGCTGGTGGAGGAAGGAGGCGGCGACGCGGTATAGACGGACGTCGTGCCGACCGACTTGGTGACGGGGGCGCTGACGGTGGTGGGGTAGGGCTTGAGCGAGGTGACGATGGTGGTGTCGCTGTGGGTGATGTAGACGGTCGGGTAGACGGTCTCGACCACCGGCGTCGAGACCTCGGTCACCTGGGTCACGTCGACCGCCTTGGTCGAGGTGACGACCTCGGTGCCCGTCTCGGTCACGTAGACGGTGTGGCCCGCCGAGACGGTCGTGTACGTCGTCTCGGGGCAGATCTCGGTCGTGAAGACCGCGGTCGACTTGTGCTCCGTCACCGTGTACGACTCGTAGGCCGTGGCCGTGACGGGCACCACCGTCTGGATGGTCGACGTCGACGTCCACACGACGACCTGGGTCGCGCCCTCGATCGTCTTGGTCTCGGTCACGGGGCAGATCGACGTCAGGGTCGTGTAGACCTCGGTCGCGGCGGTCTTGGTCACGGCGGGACCGGTGACGGTCGCGTAGATGACCGTCTCCACGTTTGTGACGGCGACGCTCGTCGTGGCTATGGGTCATGTTATCAGTATCAATCTGGAGAACATATAAGTCCATGATCACTTACTGTAAATGGTAGTGTAGGTGTGGCCAGGAGCCGTGACGGTCTCTGTGACAGGACATGTTGTCGTGTAAGTGACTTCCACAGCAGTTGTTGCTACGATGCTAAAGTTAGCCAGCCGCAAAAGATGTGCTATGTGTGAGGATAATACTTACTACCGACGGTGGTATCGGGCAGTGTCTTCGTAACGGCGGCTCCTCCACAGTCTCCGCCAGCGCAGGAGGTGACGGTAATAGTCGAAGTAGTATGCGTGGTAACCTCGTAGGTAGAGCCTGACTGGGTGTGGGTTTCCGTGATAGGGCAGACGGTCGTGGTCTCATACTCAGTCGAGGTTACGTAGCCGGGACCTTGTGGGTAGCCACCACCCTCATGCTCCTTTCCTGCCAGTACAGCGGCAGTCAGGGCCAGAAATGCGAGTACAGCCTTCATCTTGAGTTAAGTTGGGACTTAGATGGACTGTAGAGAACGAAGTAACAGGTAGCGAAAGTTGATCGGAACTGTTTCGTATGGGTGGATAGATACACACTCAACTCGTGAGGGTAAACGAGGGTTTAAGTAATCTTAACGAACGAGCTACTCGACACGACAAAGGCGAGTGGTTGGGTGTTGGTGGTCACGAAAACAGAAGAAAAAAAGGGGATGGCAGGGTCCCTATATATCTTCGACCCAGGTGCATGCAGTGAGCACGACGGCGGTCGTACAAGACAAGGCTCGATGACATCTCGTCATCGTCCGGCCTTCTTCCTCCTACCTGTGTTTTCCTGGCAACCGGTTGACCGGCATGGCTTACTGCTGGGAGCTCCTCATGAGCATTAGCCGATAGCCCGCACACGGAGGGGTATAATACGAGAACCTGAGTGACTACCAGGGTGGATCACGAGACGATTGCAGGGAGAATATGACTATCACTGACCAGGATGCCCGCCCTCCAGCAGGAAGCCTTGCGAGGAGGAATTCTGTCCTGGAATGGATCTGCGAGCGCTGAGCACTCTACTTGGGCTTGTCGTTGTGGACTCGCCCAGTTGGTGGCATGTTTACCAAACAACGTGTCGGAAAACTAGAAGGGTTGGGGGAGCTTGCTGGCGTCTATACTGTATACCCCTTGGCTACTGCCTTGCCCTATCGGTTATGCAGGCCAAGACCAGCTAAAGCAGGGAGGTGCTGGCCACCCAGCGACAGCCGCAGACCAGGATCATCCATCTACAGCGTACCATCGAATCATGACGTTGTCTATGGTACTGGGCTGATGGGGAAAGCTAACCAACCGTACCAAGAGATGCTTGGGCCGAAATGGGAACCAAACTTGTCTATATCTGTCAATGGTCGACTGAAAGGTGTGCAGAACGGGACTCTCTAGCAAACGCCTGAGAAGAGGCCGTTGCATCGACAGCAGCCCATCATCATCGACCATTGATTGATTGAACGCAGTTGCCTGCAGTATAGTGTTATGGTGCCGTATAAGCGACGAATTGTTGTTCGTGGTCTGATATCATACCAGCCCCCTCCCGGTCGAGACCCGAGACCCGAGAGGATCAAGGATCTCGATTTCCGAGATGCGCGAAGTCGTGCCGGGGAAACGACACAGAAACAGCAAACGTAGCCGGGGAAGAGGAAGTGTGTAGAGACAATCGAGAAAAGCAGAAAAGGCAGGGAGCCCCATACACATCATCCATCTCGTGTCCGGGCAACTAGCCTCTTCTCCGGCCGGGGAGGATCTGCATGACGTGCGGGGCAACGAAGGCAGACATGCGATGCGGATGTGGTACTAAGCTACGCCCTACTGTGGCTTACGGGCTTGGGTCGCACAGGGAACGCGTCCATTCAGACCACTCACCCCAGACTTGCATGGCAGGGATATGATATATCAGGTAAAACCTGCTTTGTGTGGCTTCAATGCAGGTGACTAACTGCCCACCGTCTTTTTTTCTCTTTCGGTTGGGTCAGGTACTGACTGCCCTCTACCAGAAAAGAGATAGAAGGACAGTTGGGCTTGCTTGCTTCTAGAACTTCAATAGGCAGCCCCAAGGGATCCAACACCTGTGGGCCGCATCCAAAATGGAACATGTGGTATGTGAGTTGTAGGAAGCTCGTAAAGTTCATTTACCCTGGAGGTGTTGATGTGTCTGTGAATGGTGGGAAGTCGGGTGGTTGGATGCATGAAGTTCTCATCCAGACTTACACCGCAGCTGACTCACCCTGTACTATAGGTCAGCTCAGCTCTATCCCTGTGCACTTTCAAAAACAGGGCTGGTAGCTGGTCCAGACGGGGGAGCTCGGAGACGTCCAATGCTCCAAGTTCATGGCATCGGAGGTCTGTACTTCATCAACTTCCTAATGGGCGAAAAGCCCCCAAACGATAGAAGCCCATGTTTGTCACCAGTAACAATGGTATATGTGAAGTTTGTATTGGTATTTGACATTGATACATGTCTGAAGCTGCATTGAACACTTGCTTATAAACTTTGCCGCCAACGCCTTGCCGAACGAACTATCCTCTCTGTAAGTAAGCAATTGCAACTGTTTGGTATCCTAAGCCATGCCAAGCTTGGATGAATTTCATCCACCAACGCTGAATGATGAAGTCTTTGCACAAGTATGAAGGAACGGACACTAGAGCCTTTCGTCCTCGCTAAACGTCATCTCGTAGTCCCAGTCGTCTCCGGTCTCGCGGGCTCGTTCTCGCGCCTGGAAGGCCGCCTTCCAGCTCCTTATCTTCTCGCGATACTCGGGCGGTTCGACCCATTTCTTGACCAGGCCTTTCTTCCTCAGTCTCCTCCAGTGCCGTTTTCTCTCCCAGGCGTCCATGTACATCGTGTCTCTCTTCGTAAAGTCGTCACCAGACATCCAATCAGTCACGTCCGCCGCTAGGTCGCCAACTTCTTCGCCGACACGCCAGGCTAGCTCACGGCCCTTTCCGCCAGTCGTCCACTCGTCGAGCATGAACGGCATGGCGTAGGGAAAGTATGGCTCGTGGGGTGACCAGTCGCAGGATAGCTTGGCATACATTCGTAGTCTGACATATACAAGTAGCAAAAAGCAGACTCCAAGGTATACCATGTAAGTAACATGACGCTCAGTAAGCCAAAAGGTGTGAAGGCGAAGCGAGGTTTCCTGCGATAGAGACGAGGAATAGAAAGATGCACGGCGCTATCACTGAGCTGCGGCTGAACAGTTGGGAAATTCCAGCTGTTGGGTTTTCCCAAGCCGGCATCCATAGTTGGTGGTAGCTGCTGCTCGGATTGTGCCACCCTTGCCCTCGAGGCGCTCAATGCCCTGCTTCGCAGAACGAATACTGAGAAGACCTGTCTTGAGCGATTTACTCATGCGGTCTATCCTTTGTCTTTCCAGCTCTTCTTCCCGCTCTGCCGAGTTGACGGCACCTGAGGCTTCATCCACGGCCTGGATGGTTTCACTAACAACCTTTTCGAGTGCATCGTGATCCAAGTTGGAACCAGCTAGCAGCCGGTCGAACTCGGCATCATCCAAGGTTGAGTCATCGATTTGGTTTTGACGAAGAATAGCCCGGAGGTCTTCGGACGGTGTAGGGATTTTGGCGGTATTGATCAAGGGCCGGCGCCGCCGAGAAGTGGAGCGTGAGCCCGCGCGTCGTGAAGATGATTTCGAGCTGGTTCTTCCGGTTCTGCCCGGTCCGTCGCTTTTGCCGCTTTCCTCCTGTTTGATATCGGGCTCCTTAGGCTCCGATTCACTCTTGCTGGACGTTCGGGATCGGGATCGGGAACCGAAGAGCAGCCTGGAAGCCAGGGAGCCTTTAGCTTCCGGGATCTTCTCGGGTACGCTGCCATCTTCGGTCTTAACTTTGACGGTTGCGGGTGTGTCTACGTATGCTCCAGTGACACGCGGGGTCGGTTGACTCAGAGGATCAATGATGCGGTCCGGGCGTGGCGTTTCCTCCTCACCCGTGTCAGAGATTGCAGGCGAAGGAGCACGAACGGAACCCTTTTCCGAGTAATTTTCCTGCGGTGCGAACAGATTCATTTCGGCTTGGATGCGATCTTCCGGGTCAGGCTCCGACGTCGTCTTAATACGTCGTTTCTCTGGCTTGGAGTCGCTAGATAGAGTATTACGCAGTCCGGCGAAACCAACAGAAAGTCGTTCTCTGAAGCCCTTAGCTTCTAGAGTCCTCGGACGTCTGTCATCGCGTAGAAAGCGCGGCCTGACGGTCTCTTTCTCTTCAGGCTGTTGCTTGATAATAGGTTCTTGCCATAGTAGTTCCTCTGTGTTTTTCGTGTTGGGAGGGGAAGGACTTGCACTTGTTGCGCGGGCAAGTTGACGCAGTAGATCGTAGGAATCGTTTCTAGACAGTCCCATAGATGTCTCAGTCTTTCCTATAGCGCCGTAGTCGGAAGCTTTGTTGGAGTGTTTCTCGTTGAGACTATTTGATGATGTGTAGGGACGATCCCTGATCGCTTCCCCACCATCATCGCCATTGGTTTTGGCAGAATCCAAACCACTGAATGACGCTCTATGGGGAGGGTCTTGGTATGTGTTTTTCACCGATTCGGGTGATTGGGACGCTGACCGGGCTTCCGAGTTTTTTATGCGGATTTCGTCTAGCCTACTTGTCGCGACGGCCCTTTTGGATCTGGCCTCCATCTCCCTTGCTCTGATCTCATCCAAACGCCGATTCGTTTTCCTGGGAAAGCTTTCGTCACTCTCGGGAAACTCAATTCCGGCGGCCTCAATCTCCCGCTGTCGGATTTGTTCTAGCCTGGCATCACTGCGGCGGCCACTGGGACTATCCGATGCGTGCGAGCTTGCACTGGGTGAAGCACGAGTTGCTTCGCGATCATCTGTCTTTGCAGCCTTGATGCGCGGACTATCAGAGATCTGCAAGTCGCCAGCAGTGAAATCGGCGTCGAGCTGCCAGTTGTAGCTTTTCTCAGGGGAAAAGTTCGGTCGGTTTTTGCTTGGAGAGTTGTAGCTTCTCCGGGGAGAAAACCTTGGTTGGGTTTTGCTAGGAGACCGATCTAGATCGACCCGGCTGGGCTCGATAGAAGGCAGGGGCGAGAACCTGTGATAGTCCTCCTCGCTAAGGAGGCTTTCCGATGACTGTTTTCTTGAATGGGCTTCCTGGCTTGCCCCGTATGGTCCTAAAGCATCTTGCCAGTCACCTTCGTTCGCCTTGGCAGCATGGTTATTTGCGGTTTCCGTCGCCTTGGGCCCAATACTATCCTCCTCGAGAAAAGCCCTCTAAGGGGACCATTGCCGTTTGCGAGCTGATGATTGCGGTCAAACTTCTTCAGCTGCTGGCCAAGATCTCGTCCAGCATTGCGAGCGGACCCTAGCTCCTGTGGATCTTTCCCTGCTCGTTGAGGCCGAGGGGCCGGACTAGGCGACCCGAGCCTGATCCCATCTGCCTCCGCCTTTGCCATATCAAAAGCATTTTTTAGATCGAACGTCTCGTCGCCCGGGCCGTTGTCGTCCTCGGTTGCCTTGGCGCGGTTCCAGGCTTGCGCCAGCCCCAGCGGCCGCCGTTCGCGGGGGGTCGAGCCCGTTTGCATTGGAGATTTCTGATGGCCGGAAGAGCGGCGGCGCAACGAATTTTGTGATACGATGGGCGCTGTAGATTTCGGTCGTGGGATGCTAGGCGAGTCCGTACCGTCGAGGCCGCGGCTGCGTGAGCGTATAATCAAGTTGGATCGCGTACGCGTGCGCAATGGTGTGGGATTTCCGTGGATCGCAGTCGAGGTCGCCTGAGGCGCGTGCGCCTCCCCAGCCTGTTTGCTGTTGTCTCTGGGCTGGGACTGCAGCAATGCCTTTTCTCGCTCGTGGGCGCGACTTGCGAGGGTTGGGCCGATACTGCGACTGGTCTTGGATCCAGATAGGGCCTCTGCGGAGGCTTTGCGACACTGCTCGACATTCATTACGTCGTGATTGGGTGGTGAGCGACTGGTGGCAGGCGCTCCTGCTGGCCGTTTGAGGATTGGGTGGTCAAATGGGAAGCTGCATGCCGTGTGCGACAGGGCAAGGCAAGTACATCCGCATGGTCCTGTAGCGGTTACGCGGGATGAAATTGCGATTCACAACCAGATTGTCGCTGCATAAAACAATACATACAATACAAGATACTAACGGACTATTAAACAATATGAACACGTTATGATTGAAAATATATGTCGGGTTAGGCGGTGATCCAGTCGCGCTTAGCCGTTGGAAATGGCGGTGGTAACCCTCAGTCTGCTCAGTTTGGTAGAGTATGGGTCTGCTATTGTTATTCTTGGGGACTTTTTAGTGGAGTTTTGCAGCGAAACCGCGTCACGGTCGGGTTCGTCCTGCCTCCTGCCAATCCAGCCTAAGCACGAACGGGCACGAGCGAGAGCACGGCCACAAGGCACAGACGGGCCCCTCCGTTAATGGAATGACTTGCTTCGATCAATTGATGACAGGAAAGATGGGATCTAGGAGGGAATCTAGCGGGCTGCGACGATTAGACCCAACGGTATGTTAGTATGGGAAATACTGGTAGTAAGTACTGTACTAAGCAGATGCCCTCATATTCATTCGTCATGATCTAGCAATTGACTTTGATCGTGTCACCTTGAACCTCTGTGGTTCCTTGGACAGTTAAAAAAGCAAAGGCCGCTGCTCTGAACAAACAGTGAAATAGTTGTCCGCTACATCCGAGGAGAAACTGTCGAATTCGATGGGAGAGGAACACAGCTTTTAATAGTCTAGAAACTGCCCACGCCGACGGCGTTGCGATGAACCGGGCTTTTGGAACGGTATGTAACGGTATGTGAGAAGGGCTTTCACATGTGTCGGTCGCATTGGACAATTACGGGCAGAGCCTCGATCCTCGTCCGGGATGTAACGAGATCGCTGGTTCGCTGGACCTTTATGGGGCAGACCACCATGCAACTGCCAGACTACCTGGTTCTAATCAGAAGCGTCGATGAGCCTCCTCGGCACATTGGACAACGGTCGGACTTGGCCGCTGTCATCTGAGAGTGCTGAGGATGTGACATTCCCGTCCTGGGCAGCGATAGTCTCGGGCCCTGCTAGTTGCTACCCCCAACCAGATTCAAGTACTTAGATAGAGCTACATAGAAAGAGCTGACCAGAACCGGTAGGCGGTCAAGTGTCTCCTGGAGCTTATCTGGGATTTGCGTCATGCAAAGACCGCGGGTTGGCCCATCAATTTCGTGCTCAACTAAAGTAGTAGCTGAATCCATGCTTCGCTCAGGGAAGGGCAGAGAGGGACAGAAGGACGGAAAATGGCAAGTGCCATTCTACAAGTGCCTAGGCAGTAAAAAGCCCTCCTCGGCGGAAGAAATGATTGGCAAGGGTTCGCATCCACATTCACCAAGACCAAGACCAGACTGGAGAAAGAACTCAATCACTCTACACGTAGCTAGCTGTACGACCGTAACTGGAGCACCTGCCTGAGCACCTGAGCAACTGAGCACCCGAGCACCTGGGCATCTGAGCTACTGGCCAGCTTTTATAAAGGAGAGGGCGTCCTGCTTCCCGTCAGAAATCTGCATTGATGCGCATCTTGATTCGCTATACGGCCCCTGTAGCAACTGCTCACTCATCCCACCTTTTCCGCATCACATCTGCCCACCTTCGGACACTTCACGGCTCTTCCCCACCATACCAAAGCCGCCTTAGATCTCAGTTTCGGCGCTCCTTTTCCGTCAATATGTCTCCTGGCTTCCTCTCAACCCAGGCCCAGGCCCATGAAAAGCGGCACAAGGTGACCGTCATTGGGTCTGGTAACTGGGGTTCGACCATCTCCAAGATCGTCGCTGAGAACACCAAGGAGCACCCCGAAATCTTCGAGCCCGAGGTGCACATGTGGGTGTACGAGGAGGATGTCGTGATTCCCAAGGATTCCCCTCACTACGATGAGTCTGTGGGCGACCAGCCCCAGAAGCTCACGTCCGTCATCAACAAGTACCACGAGAACGTCAAGTACCTCCCTGGCATCAAACTCCCCAGCAACCTGATTGCCAACCCCTCAGTGGTAGATGCCGTCAAAGACTCTTCTATCCTGATCTTCAACCTTCCCCATCAATTCATCGACCGCGTGTCGGCCCAGATCAAAGGCAAGATCGTCCCATTCGCCCGAGGAATCTCTTGCATCAAGGGTGTACACGTCACAGATGAGGGCATCTCGCTGTTCTCCGAATGGATAGGTGATGGCCTTGGTATCTACTGTGGCGCCCTAAGCGGTGCCAACATCGCATCCGAAATCGCCGCCGAGAAATGGTGCGGCACGACTATTGCCTATGACCCCCCACCCATGGATAGCTCGCGCAACCCGTCCCCCCGCTCCACGACTCCGATTCGTAGCTCGGCGAAAGACTCGGATATCAACCTGAGCATCACCCCGCTCGCCGACATGCAGCACAAGGATGCCAGGGGACGTACCAGCAAGACCAAGCTCGTGCCCGTGCCTTCCGAATACCCCCCTCTTCGACCACGAGACCTTCCAGACTCTGTTCGAGCGCCCCTACTTCCTGGTCAGCATGGTCTCCGACGTGGCCGGTGTCTCGCTCGGCGGCGCCCTCAAGAATATTGTCGCGTTGGGCGCCGGCTTCGTTGTGGGCCTGGGGCTTGGAGACAACGCGAAGTCGGAGATTGTGCGACGAGGCCTGCTCGAGATGATCAAGTTTGGCAAGGAGTTCTTCAAAGAGACGGTACAGCCGGAGACCTTCACCATCGAGAGTGCGGGTGTGGCCGATCTGATTACAAGTTGCAGCAGCGGACGAAACTTCCGCTGCGCCAGTCATGCCGTAGAGCAGGGCGTCAGCGTGTCTGAGATCGAGGAGAAAGAGCTGAACGGCCAGAAGTTGCAAGGCACCACCACGGCCATGGAAGTACACAGCTTCTTGAAGGTTCACAACATGGAGAAGGATTACCCGCTCTTCACTGCGGTCAACGATATCATCGAGGGCAAGAACACCTACCAGGACCTGCTGCAGTTGATCAACAAAGGCAGGCACTAAACAGATTATTACGGAAATGGAATGGACTGGGATATATATACAGGACAGGGGTTTTGGCGAGTGGTTAGGATGGGACCACGCGATCTTACATGGATCGAACGGCGAGCAATGATACCCTCAGCAAACACTGGTTGCGGTAACTGCACTTGTAGGCTGTAAAGGCTTAGGAACTTTATATTAACGAGTTCGAATTTATCATAACCATAACCCCAGTGTGGCCAGTGACTGTAGTTTTTTCCAGGGGAAAAACGAGGGTTCAATTTTCACATGCTTCGAGACCAAACTAGAAACAGACCAGGCTACTGACTACGAATACATACTTTCATCCTGATATCTGACCACTGCCAGCTTACCAGTCGCTTGTCAGCCGATTCTTCTCATTAAGCGTTCCGAGCTCCATTTGCAGCCAACGGCTTTTCCTATTCCTCGTAGCGACCCTCTCATCATCGTCGTCATCATCCTCCTCCTCCATCGTCCTCTCGCCGTCACCAAACCACTTGACAAAGACCGCATCGTAGCTCATCCACATCAGGTTCAGCAAGACGGCCATCGCGACAGCCAGCCAGCGCGGGAAGTTCCCATTTTTGTCCGAGGCCATCTTGCTAAAAGTCATGGCCGCGTAAAACAGGGGCAGCCACAGCAGCGAGAAGAGCCACTTGCCGATTTCCTGGCGCCGGCGCGTGATCGTGTACGCCTGCAGCCGGTGCAGGTAAGCCTGGTAGTCGTCGGGCAGGGCGTGTTCGGCCGCGCCGTCCGTGATGAGCTTGAGGTAGCGCGCGCTGGCCTGGGCATAGTCGGGCTCGGGGCGGCGCACGGGGGCGACGAACTTGTACCACCACTTCTTTTTAGGTTTGTCGGGTTCGTCGTTCTGCTTTCTCTCATCGTCATCGTCATCGTCATCGTTGTCGGGTGGCGCATCGGGCAGCCGCGGTTGGTACAGGGTGTGCGCGAGGAAGGGGCGCGGCAGCTCCGGGATCGGCGGCTTCTCCGGCACGGTGATGGGCGCCGGCAGCGCCACAACGGGCGTCTGCACGTCGAGGTAGCCCGCGCCGCCGCCCTCGGTCCGGATGATGGTCGCGTAGTCCTCGGGCGTCACCTCGTACACGACGCCGATGAGGCCCTTGGACCAGGTAGGCGCGCGCGGCGGCAGCGAGGGGAACAATAGTCCCCCCGCCTTTTCGACGTCGTTACCGTTGGAAGAGGGCTGAGCGGGAGGAGGGGGGAACTGCGGAGGTCGCTGTGGGGGCTTCAGGGGGTCGGGAAGGTGCTTGCGCGGGGCTATGTTGGCGAAGCAGGGCTCGCGGTACGGGATGCCCGGCAGGTTAATGGTGAGGTCGAAGGCCGGGGCCGAGACGTTGACCTTGGAGAGAGGCCGGATGCCCCGGACGCCTAGGAAGGTTTCGGCCGACAGGTTCGAGCCGTAGGCGAGGTAGAGGTATGTGCGGGCATTCTTGGGCGATGACGGGTCGTTGTCGCCGTGGTCCGGAGAGGCTTGCGCAAGTCGCTCCGGTGAGGTTCGGGGGATGCTAGAGATGGGCGGATACAATGGACTCGCGTCGTTGCCAGTAGACAGCGACCGCAAGTCTTGGATACAGCGGACGGCCTGGCAGGCCTGCTGAGCCCCAGCAGACTTGCAGTCCATTGTCGGAGATGACGACATGTAGGCGAAGGTAGCTAAAGTATCGATTTACAGTCTTGTTGATTGATGGAAAACCGTAACGAAGACATGCGGAAGTGGATGATTACATCAATCATGGATCTAGGCGATTAGGTTAGATACCTAAGTAACAGCGGCCCGATTGAAGCTTGGATTAATCAGCGGCCGGTTGGTCCGGCCATTGATTACGCATGCACAACCGACAACTCGCTGATGAATTGGAATCTCTCCGATCCTTTTCACTAAGCGTTCATAGAAGCTTACATAACATACGCTGATATTAGCAGTTCGATTATCCATCATTACCCGCGTTCGTAGTGTAGTTCATAGGGATTCATCGTACTGATCACGACAAGGTTGCAGTATAGCTATCTACATGGCTGATTCAAACCCGCATCCTTGGAAATAAAATAGACAGTCCCAGAATATCCGTAGCCTCACACACGGTATTGCATCACCACTCTCTTAATTCCTTGTCAGGACCCGAGAATATCGGAGTAACCCACACCTTGGCTTCTTTGGATAGGCTGCGGACTTGGTCCTCGTCAACTTCTACACCTAGCCCAGGTCCTACCGGCAACTCAATATACCCCCGATCAACATTCCAGATCTCGGGGTTTTTGGTATAGCTCTTCAGGTCCTGCCCTCCGACATTGTAGTGCATACCCAAACTCATCTCCTGGATCGCAAAGTTGGCGGAGACCGCATCGACCTGGACGCAAGCTGCAAGTGCAATCGGTCCCAGGGGGCAATGGGGTGCCAAAGCCACATCGTAGGTCTCGCACATCGATGCGATCCGACGCATCTCCGAATATGCCCCCTACATGGGATACGTCAGGCTGGAGGATATCCACACAGCCGGCCTCCATGAAGGGTCTCACATCCCATCTGCTATAGAGCCGCTCGCCGAGGGCAATCGGTACACTGCTCAGAACAGCGAGGTCCTTGATGCCTCCGATATTCTCGGACAGCAACGGTTCTTCCACGAAAAGAGGCTCGTGAGGGGCGAGCTTGGTCACCAGTTGCTTCGCCATGGGCTTGTGCACCCGGCCATGGAAATCAACACCAGCGTCGAGCCCCAGGGCCTTTACGGCTTTCACTCTCGCCACGCACTCGTCCAGCTTCCTAGGCGAGTCGAGCCAGCCCAGGTCTTCCGTTCCGTTCATTTTGATAGCATTGAAGCCTTGTGAAATGCGCGCTTTGCTGCAAGCCGAGTTAGTTACCTTGTCGCTTAGACGGGCCGCAAAATACACACGCTTGTTCTTCGACATCACCTAGGCCTATCGCCTCCGATCCACCCGTAGACACGCAACTTGTCACGAACCTTGCCCCCAAGCAGTTGGTAGATAGACACGTTCAATTTCCTTGCTAAAGACTCGTCAGCGAACCATTACACAACTGTCACCAATGTGCGGGTCTACCAACCCTTCAAGTCCCATAGTGCAATGTCGATTCCAGACAGAGCGCTCATAAGAACCGGGCCACCTCTGTAGAACCCTGCCCTGTACGACAGCTGCCAGATATGCTCGATGTCACTATAGTCTCGTTAGCACATCCAGTCAAATATCTCCATCGCCAGTTTCATCGCTTACTCTGCCTCAAGTCCCACGTATCTAGCAGCCCACGACTCGAGACAACCTTCCACTGCCTGTGTGTGACCTTCTAGCGAAGCCTCGCCCCACCCGGCCACGCCAGTGTCGTCTGTGATCTTCACAAACAGCCATCGAGGCGGCACGCGGAAGTATTCGATCTTAGCAATCTTACCCATTTTCGAAAGTGACGAAACAGCCAGGAAATCGAGTGTCCATTTCACTTTTTTTCTGAACCTACATATCTCATATATAAGACGACGATGCCCTGCGGGGCTTTGGGTGGTGGTACGATTTCGATGGGGAATTTCGGTTCGGGGAAGGACAAACCGCGGGGTCGAGGGCATGGAGAGGGTGGATCTCCAGCTGCCTTTTCCGAATTGGGATTTGACAGACTGACATGATTGGCCAGGCCTATCCGACGTGTAGTAAATTGGTTGTAACGGATTCCGACTCGTGGCATTTGGGCATCATTGACTCGAATAGGATTATTGGACAAGGTCTTGATCAAGCAGGTCATCCCGGGTCTCTCTACGATGGTAAGTAGATAGAATGATAACGGGAGCGACTGAAGATTGAGGGCTGAACATCTCGCTCGTAATAACCCCGTCGCTGCAACTTGGACAGGTGACTGAGCAGAAATTAAAGGCAAGATTGAGAGTGGTCCTGATTGTCGGTTTGTCTCGAAACCAAGATAGCTCTTGTATCTCAATGTACGTGGTATGATTACCGTCCCTGCAGATAAAACATGCTGCAGCATAGATAGCCTTCGACGTCCACTTACAAGCCAGTTTGGCTTGGTGATTAGGCAGGCCAAGCAGGAGAATAGCATAGCATACGGCCGGGAATATCTAGTGCACCTGCCGGTCAGAGTAGCTCATTCATTCCGCGGTGGTCAGGAGAGAGAGGTGGTGCCAAGCCGGCTAAAGGGCAGAAAAACGATAGCACCAACTTAGAGGCGATCAAGGTTTTAGGGCGGCATCTAGATTCTAAGCATGGCCCTGCAGATTTCGACTCAGTTTGACAGGCGAGAGGACCCCTAGAGTCTCTGTTTGTCTGTGGCTAGAGGCCAATGGCAGTGCAGAGGGCCAGAGGGCCAGGGGCGAGAGTGATTGCGCTGAAATGGAAATATTCCAGCCATGGGGCGACATCGCGGATACCAACTTGATCAATGCCGTCAGCGACTTAGAGAATCATTCAGTGCAGATACGCTCGCCATAGGACTTGTTACTCCGTTGAAGTGACGATCTGGAATAGAACAAGTTGAAAAAATGGCAGTCAATATGATTAATGGGTTACTCATTGCCTCGCAGTTTTCCTAATAATAGAGTAGAAACTGATGCATTTGAATGAATTGAATTTTGGGATGCGTTTCGTTCCATGCTGGCACAAGTCACAAGTCGAATAGCCGATATCGCCACAGCAGGCTGGGGCTCCTGCATGCATCAACCTGCGCAATCCCCTGGAGGATCCTTACCCCACAGCCGCCCTGACGAATCAGCGCAGTTCAATTCTTTTTTCACGCTCCGTTGCCGCGGATCTGGTATTTTGCGGTTTCCCGCACTCGCACAACCTCTTTCGCTACGGCCGCCGTAGTTTGGTAGTGGTGGTTCGGTTTGTTCGACTCATACCTACTAGGTCCCCTAGTTCTTACTTTTTCCCATCCGCCGCAGCTATTTATTTCCCTTCCGTCACCCCGGGTTCGAGAGAGTCACGACTGGAAAGCTAAAGTTGTGTTGCAATCTCGCAATTTTTTTGCCTTTTTCTTCTTGCTGCTGGTCCAATTGTGTGTCTATTACACACAGCACAAACCATCACCATGATGCGAACTAGGCAAGCCTCCAGGGCCGTCAGGGCCTTGGCTCAGGTTTCGCGTACCCAGTGCCAACAGCGCCTCTTCACCTCGTCGGCGGCCGTGCCTGCTGTGAATTCCAAGAAGGGGCCGACCGGCGTGAGGACTCAGACAACAGCTGCTGCTGTGTATGTTGCCCAACCAAGTCGTTGTCGGGGTGGAAACTTATACTGACGTAAAATTACATAATGCAGTCCCCGCGAGGTACCCGCACCCGCTTTCAACACAGCCGAGACGAAAGACGGCAGTCATGTGCAACCCCTCATGAACCCTCGGGTTCCCGAGATGGACGAGTCGTTCATTGGCAAGAGCGGTGGGGAGATCTTCCATGAGATGATGCTCCGACAGGGTGTTAAGCACGTCTGTATGTTGACCCATGTTCGCCTCAACCCGTACAAACCAATCTAACGAGTCACAGTTGGATATCCTGGCGGCGCAATTCTTCCTGTTTTCGATGCCATCTACAACTCCAAACACTTCGACTTTATCCTCCCGAAACATGAACAAGGTGCTGGACATATGGCTGAAGGCTATGCCCGCGCTTCGGGCAAGCCTGGTGTCGTTCTGGTAACCTCAGGGCCCGGCGCCACGAACGTCATTACCCCCATGCAAGATGCTCTCTCCGACGGCACACCCTGGTTGTTTTCTGTGGTCAGGTTGTGACCACAGCTATCGGCAGCGACGCCTTCCAGGAGGCCGACGTTATTGGTATCTCGCGCGCCTGCACAAAATGGAATGTCATGGTGAAGAATGTGGCCGAGCTCCCCAGGCGCATAAATGAGGCCTTCGAAATTGCCACCAGTGGACGCCCTGGTCCCGTTCTGGTCGACTTGCCCAAGGATGTCACTGCCAGCATTCTCAGGAAGGCCATTCCTACCGAGACAGCCCTCCCTGCTCTTCCCAGCGCGGCATCGCGGGCCGCTATGGAGATGACTCAAAGGCAGTTGGCCGTATCTCTGCGCCGCGTCGCTGAACTCGTGAACAAGGCCAAGAAGCCTGTCATTTACGCTGGCCAGGGTATGATTTCGGGCAACGGCCCAGCACTACTGAAAGAGTTCTCCGATAAGTCATCTATCCCTGTAACGACCACCCTACACGGTCTTGGGTCTTTCGACGAGCTTGACGAGAAGTCCCTCTACATGCTTGGTATGCACGGATCCGCCTTTGCCAACATGGCTATGCAGGAAGCCGATCTCATCATCGCACTGGGCGCCCGCTTTGACGATCGCGTGACGCTCAACATTGCCAAGTTTGCCCCTGCAGCTAAGGCTGCTGCTGCTGAAGGCCGTGGCGGAATCGTCCACTTTGACATTTCTCCTGAAGAACATCAACAAGGTTGTCCAAGCCACAGAAGCCGTCGAAGGCGATGTTGCCGAGAATTTGGCACAGCTGATACCGCACCTGGAGATGAGAAGCATGACCGAACGCCAGGCCTGGTTCGACCAGATCAGGGGGTGGAAGGCCAAGTGGCCGATGAACTCCTTCAACCGTACCGAGCGAGCTGGCATGATTAAGCCTCAGGCCTTGATCGAGAAGCTCAGTGATTTGACGAACGAGCGCAAAGACGAGGTGGTCATTGCTACTGGTGTCGGCCAGCATCAGATGTGGACTGCTCAGCACTTCCGGTGGCGTCACCCGCGAACCATGATTAGCTCTGGAGGTTTGGGCACTATGGGATTCGGTCTGCCGGCTGCCATTGGCGCCAAGGTGGCTCGGCCCGACGCTCTTGTCATCGACATTGATGGAGATGCGTCTTTCAACATGACTCTTACGGAGCTCTCTACAGCTGCTCAGTTCAACATTGGCGTGAAGGTCATTATTATGAACAATGAGGAGCAGGGTATGGTCACTCAGTGGCAGAACCTTTTCTACGAAGACCGATACGTGCACACTCACCAGAAAAACCCCGACTTCATGAAGCTAGCAGATGCTATGGGTGTGCAACACCGTCGACTCATCAAGCCTGAGGAGGTAGAAGATGCCCTGAAGTGGCTCATAACTTAGACGGCCCAGCCCTCTTGGAGGTGATGACTGACAAGAAGGTGCCCGTTTTGCCCATGGTTCCTGCTGGCTGTGGATTACATGAGTTCCTTGTGTGGGATCCGGAGGCCGATTTGAAGCGCAGAGAAGTGATGAAGAACAGAACCAAGGGCTTACATAGCTAGGGCGGCTCCGTGTTGTACTTCTAGGCGGATCTATTCTCCTTTTTCGTTGTTGTTTCCATGTGGCATCACGTCATAGCGTTCTGGGTTTAAAAAGTGTTTTTTCTGGCGAATTATCGGGGAGTCCATTCATGGCAGTTAACTGTATATATCCTGAGCGAGAGATCTGCCAAAGTCATGATCTGGCGGGGCTCCTACTAGCATATCGAGATAATCATACTATTCATAAGGGTTTAGTACCTATTACTTCTTGGACTCGATGTAAAGTATCCGTGATACAAGTTCTGCCGTAGTTCTAGTCGGACGCCAATAGGAGGAACGCCATCACGATGTACTCTGTGCAGCGGTGGCATTGGTAGACATACAGAAGTGCCGATGAGGCTTCCAAATCCCACATCAATGTATATAGGTACATCCAAAGCACTGACTAGCCAGTGGGCAACTATCCGTCAGTATGTCTCTTTGTTTAATATGAGGCTTACTACTACCCCTACTTCATCGCTCTGCAGAATGGTGAAATTTTCACCATGAATCTCATTATATTACAGAGTAATAATACCATGAAAATAATGCACCGGCGCTCATTTTCAATGTAAGCTAGCTATAAACTGGTTACATACTCCCTCATACTCCCGTGCGTCATGGTCGAAGAAGTATGCCGGGCTGGTAATTAAGGGGTGTCATGTGAACGTATGATACAACTGTCGTAAGCTCACGCATACAACTCGGCCGGCAAAGGCTGTAACTAGGCAGGTCAACCAAACCCGGAGTTCAATTTTGGAGCCAAGAACGGATGCCATAGGGCAGGCTATAAATAGTAACCAAACAGGGGATGATGGAACACTATAGGTGGCATTGAATACTCGCGAAGTGGTGATGTGTTATGCATATAAAGACCAAAGGTTTGAATTAGCACGGGAAGGGACTGGAAGGGGAATACAGTGCTGGCGTAATTTGGATGCTCTGGTTTTTGAGCAAGTTCTACCTTTGGACAGTACCTGACTGGCAACAGACTTTCTGTTATTGAGGGAGTAAACCGTTTGCACCCATTTTCGAAAAAGTAAATGCTGCAAACTATCTCCTTTAACTGTCGAGCTCCATACACTTATTCGCGAAGCACTCAGTGTATGTTACGTTTACCGAATTCGATATGATACAACCACCCATACTTCAAACCACACTTACATACGTTCATAATGGGTTTTCCTCAGCAGACCATTCGGCCTTGCCGTCGTGAGCAAGTTTACTATTACGAGGAAGATTCGTCTTCTGACGAGTCCTCTAGGGTCGAGTCCCCACTGCCGCTCGGGACGGAGCCTCGATTCACGATGCTTTTGAGATCACCTGCGAGCACCAGGAATTTCAAGGGCAAAGCTGTTGCAAATTACGAGCCGAAGCGACCTAGAACCAACGACTATAACAGGAACAACGCCAAGCCGCAAGGGAAACGCAAAGCAATGGCATATTACATGCCCGCGGTGCCGGCCCGCGTGCACACGTGCGACGACTGCGACACCATCGCGGGTCCCGCGCCGCCCCCGAGGAGCCCCCCTCCGAGCGTTCGGTCTGGGCCTGGACGAGGTCGACGTCGTCGACCTATTGGGCGCCATCGATATCCTGAGCACTCAGCTGCAGCAGGAGCACGACATCGACCTGGCCATCTTCAAGCTCAGGTACGTGAGGCAGCGGCAGCAGACACCGAAGTGGTTCGCATTCTCGGGCACGATACTCAAGCCCATCGAGAAGCTCCGGTACAGCCAATTGAAGAACAAGCTCGAGGCCCAGCTCCAGCGCGAGGTTCGGGCGTATGCGGAGAGGGTCAAGGCGAAGTCTGCAGACAGGCGGCACTCTGATCCAGAGGGTAGACCAGGCAGGCCAACGCAGGGTTTGATGGGCTACCGGCGGAAGGGAGATGTGGCATTTCCCAATTCGATATAACAATGACAGGCGCATCCCATACAGGAGCAACTATAGGATCAACTACGGGAGCAACGACAGGAGCAACGATGGGAGCAATGGATTAAGGGGTACTCTTTGGTAGTTGGATTTGTGGTTCGCCATATAGACAGTTATAGAAACGATGCCAACCTGCTTAAGGTACACAGCTAATCGATATAATGGTCAATGCCGTATAAACATCTCCCTGCTATAGACGATGAACCTAGTTGGCCGTAGAGGTAACCTGCAAACGCAAGATACTCGACTTAAGAGATATAGACCCTGGTAAGTAGGTAGGCATTTAACATGGTTGCTCGACGCCATTGCTGTGCACTCCATGATATTATTTCAAGCAGTAATTAATACATCACGTTTGATCAATGGCTGAGTCGAGACTCATAATTCATTACTTCGGCCATCCAAAAAGCGACTGTCATTGACATGAGACGATATATAGGCCAGGCCAGGTACGGGTTGGCTTGGCTGGGTATCAGAACCGGACGAACGGCTGTGCAGTAATAGTTGACATCCACCTACAATCAATGTATGAGAACCCCATTTGATCAAATAAATTGCCACATGGTTAGCTACCAAAGAGCATTTATTTGCATCGATGTTGACTTTCGAGGATTCAGGAAGAGAATAACCGAAGTATTCCAGGGGTGTGCACGTTGGTACTCTGGTGGCCAGTCGATAGAGAGCGCCACGGACAACCCAAATTGGGTGAGCTCCCCAACAACTCCAGTGTTCTCTCTGCCAGCTGCCCATCACCTGCCGCCCGCTTTGCGATCTCCAGTCTTCGGGTCAAGTCGGGCCCGCCTTATTCTTTTTCCCGTCTCCAGAGTTCTGTCCAGAGCAGAGAGCATGGAAGCAAGAAGTGGGCTGGTACGTGCACTGCTCACCTCAACTAGCTGGAATTGGGAACAGTCTGTCCCAGGACCCGTCGGCCAGTGAGTGTGCGTCCCGGGCAAGCAAAGAGAGCTTTTTCTTCTCTTTCCTCCGATCTGTATTCAGAACCTCCAAAACCCTTCAAAATCCGTCCTCCCAGAATCTCCCCTCCCGCCTTCCATCAATTGCAAAGAGGTTGCAATTGATTCTTCTTTTTTTTTCTAGAGGATCCAAGGTTACCTCTTTTCACAATGTTTCGCAACGCCCTCCGACGGTCCACGCGCGCCGTGAGCGCTGTCTCTACCTCTGGCAGAGCTGTTGCGGTAAGTGTGGCTCCCACTCCTCATCGACAGCCGGCCTCAATGCCATCAAATCCTGGCTGCACTCGGCATCAATGTATCTTGACGGCCTTCGAACAGCTCAATTGGGCTTTTTGGGAGCTTCTAAGCATGGGTTGGAAGCTCTGAGGAGCTCGAGGCACAGCTGCATCATTGATTTTCTGTTCTCGTCGGGCCTTCGGCTAACAACTTTTTCTTCCACCACCGCAGGTGCAAAATCGCGCAGCCTTCAGAATCCAGAGCCGCTCCTACGCTGAGGCCAAGGCCACTCCCACCGAGGTCTCCTCCATCCTCGAGCAGCGCATCCGTGGTGTCTCCGAGGAGACCAACCTGGCCGAGACTGGCCGTGTCCTCTCAGTTGGGTATGTTGTTTCGAGAAGCGAAAGTGGAGACTAGCCGAGTCGGGATTTTTCATGGCGACAACGAGTCCCGACAACACACGAGAGCCAACGCTAGACACTATCACTAGCCCATCGACCTCGCCGACCGCCATGATTATCACCGTCTCGAGCTAGGCTTCAATGGCATAATTGGGATTGTTATACTGACTTTTGGTACTCTATAGTGATGGTATCGCCCGTGTGCACGGTATGGCCAACGTCCAGGCCGAGGAGCTGGTCGAGTATGTCTTCTCATTACAACCCCGGAATGGACGGACTCGACTAACATTGCCACCCTAGGTTCGCTTCCGGTGTCAAGGGAATGTGTATGAACTTGGAGGCCGGTCAGGTCGGTGTTGTGCTTTTCGGTTCTGACCGTCTCGTCAAGGAGGGTGAGACCGTCAAGCGTACCGGCGAGATTGTGAGAGAACGGTCCTTTCTCATGGCAGAGCATAAAGCGACTAACAATACTCAGGTCGATGTTCCCGTCGGTGCCGGAGATGCTCGGCCGTGTCGTCGACGCTCTGGGTAACCCCATTGACGGCAAGGGTCCTCTCAACACCAAGGAGAGACGCCGTGCCCAGCTCAAGGCCCCCGGTATCCTGCCCCGTCAGTCCGTCAACCAGCCTGTCCAGACTGGTCTTAAGTCTGTCGACGCCATGGTTCCCATCGGCCGTGGTCAGCGTGAGTTGATCATTGGTGATCGTCAGACCGGCAAGACCGCTGTCGCCCTCGACGCCATGCTCAACCAGAAGCGTTGGAACAACAGCAACGACGAGACCAAGAAGCTCTACTGTGTCTACGTCGCCGTGGGTCAGAAGCGTTCCACCGTTGCCCAGCTCGTCAAGACCCTTGAGGAGAACGACGCCATGAAGTACTCCGTCATCGTTGCCGCCACTGCCTCCGAGGCCGCTCCCCTGCAGTACATTGCTCCTTTCACCGGTGCCTCTATTGGGTAAGTGCCATACTCCATTCTCGTTCCTACTCTGTTCATTATACCCTATCATTACTGCCTTGAAAATTAAAAGCTAACAACCCCAACGTGAGTGGTTCCGTGATAATGGCAAGCACAGCTTAATTATCTTCGACGATCTCTCCAAGCAGGCCGTCGCGTACCGTCAAATGTCTCTGCTGCTGCGCCGACCTCCTGGACGTGAGGCTTACCCCGGTGATGTCTTCTACCTGCACTCGCGTCTTCTGGAGCGTGCTGCCAAGATGAACAGCAAGCTCGGTGGAGGTTCCATGACTGCCCTGCCCATCATTGAGACCCAGGGTGGTGATGTGTCTGCCTACATTCCTACCAACGTCATTTCCATCACCGACGGTCAGATCTTCTTGGAGGCCGAGCTCTTCTACAAGGGTATCCGCCCCGCCATCAACGTCGGTCTGTCCGTGTCTCGTGTCGGTTCCGCTGCCCAGCTTAAGGCCATGAAGCAAGTTGCTGGTTCCCTGAAGCTCTTCTTGGCCCAGTACCGTGAGGTCGCTGCCTTCGCCCAGTTCGGTTCCGATTTGGATGCCTCCACCAAGCAGACCCTGTCTCGTGGTGAGCGTGTAAGTATTAAGAACAATCCCTTAATCGTATTAGACGCAGTAGCTAACCCATGCGCTATCTACAGTTGACCGAGCTCCTCAAGCAGAAGCAGTACTCCCCCATGGCCGTCAACGAGATGGTTCCCCTCATCTTCGCCGGTGTCAACGGTTTCCTGGACCCCGTCCCAGTCGCCAAGGTTCTCCAGTGGGAGGCTGACTTCCTGGCCCACCTCCGGACCAACGAGTCTGAGCTGCTGGCCAAGATCGACAAGGAGGGTGCGCTCAGCAAGGACCTTGAGGCTAAGCTGCGTGACGTCGTCCAGAGCTTCACTAAGAGCTTCACGTCGTAAGCAAAGGGGTGCATGTACCCTAGATAATCGATGGCTGGAGTGAAGGAAGAGGATCTGTCTATACCTGCGGGAATGCTGCATTAGTTGGCGGGACCTGTTTCTCATTAGAGGCGAGATGTATGTCAGTCGGGTGCTGCAAAAGTGCGGAACTGGTTGAGAAGCGGAGATTATACCCTCCAGCTCAGCCTTTGTAAAATATAGCCATAAACTCAAGAGCACTCGATTCCTTTTGTTCATTAATATGTTCTAAAATACCCGTATCGTCTTGTTTGGGACCTCCAGTGAACCAGCCCGTACATACTTAGATGCTACCTATGCTATACGTTCACACCAAAACGCATTTCACACCGTTTTCGAATACCCCTTCGCCGTATATATTTCGTATAGCCATCCCGACATTCAGCCATCCCGACGTATAGTTATTCCGATGTCCAGCCAATTCGACGTCCAGCTATTTCGACGTCCAGCTATTTCGACGTACAGCGATTCTAACGTACAGTTATTTGGACGTACAGTTATTTCACCACTTCGACGTACGCCTTTTTCAGCGTACGGCCATTTTCAATATATAGCCATATCAGCATTTTAACGTACCCCTTTTCCGACGCACGACCACTTTCACTTCCGGCGTCCGCTACCATTTTCAGCGTCTACCACTTTCGACGTCCACCACTTTCTTCCACCACCACTTCCGATATCGTCACATCTTTTTTTTTTTTTTACAATTTCGTTATCGCGTCTCTTCCCACCGTCTCATCGTCGTGTTTTTCGACGACGTCGAAAGTGGTGGTGCTAGTAGACGAAAGGGTGGAAAGGTAATAGAATACTTTTAGAAATCGAAACGCGCGCACAGTCAATAGGGGCGTATGTATTAAAGACGCAGCCAGCCTAGGCTGAAAAAGGGAGTTGAGACAGTCTGCCTTCTATTTAGCTGTCCGGTCGTGGTCGTGTATGTGCCTGAATATATAGCTAGAGGTGACTTTCCCGGCTGTGCCCGTATCGAAGTTAAGTATCGACGAGGGGGTAGTCGGCGACGGAGGAAAAGGGGTAGCTAGTAAAGGAAGGGAGGGGTAATTAGTAACGGAGAGAAGGGGGGTAGTTAGTAGGGGATAGAAAGGGGCAGCCAGTACCGTAGCTGAGGGAAGGGGTAGGGGGCAGAAAGACGGCTAGTAACAGGTGCCGACCCTTCGCTCCAACCCGCTGGTAGAACGGAGCCGCGTAGCGGCGTAATATAATTGTAATCACGATTTCAGCTTTATAAAAAAAAAAAAAAAAAAAGAATCACCGCAGAATAATATTTACTACATATTATTTCAGTTTAATAATAATTTTTTTCCCTCGCCGTGAATTATTGTAGTAGTATACCTTGAGCGCGAGTGGCTTGTAGCTTGAGCTCTGTTCCGATAAAACCTATGATGCAGCTTCGATGGATCTCTGGATCTCGTGATGTCATATTAAGAACCATTGCCGGACCTTACGTTCCTCCTTACATACCTACGGAGCAACCACACACCACCATTGTCCGACTTTGACTGATAAATCGTTATATACAACTCCCACCGCTTTTCATCTCCAGATCTGGGTTCCTACTTGATACATATCACTTGCAGCCATTAACCAATTACGACCGCTCCAAAATCTGCGCACGTCGTCTCACCTAGGGAATTGAATCTATACCAGGCTCACTACCTCGAGAAAGAAGGCACTTAGCCGTACAGACATGAGTGCTGAGTCCCCCGAAATGTCGGCCGCTACAAAGGATATCTTGGGGAAGGTGCGCCAAATGGTGCCGCCCATGCTGGCGAAGTTTCACAAAGGTAGGCAGGCAATAATCACTTCGGGGATATGCATCCAAACTTACACATCTTTTGCAGGTCAGCTGGGCCGAATTGCAGTCATTGGAGGCAGTGAGGACTACACAGGAGCTCCGTACTTCTCTGCCATGGCCAGTGCAAGGTTGGGATGTGACATGGTATGTTTTTATCTACACCTCCCTCTCATGAAGCGTCTCGCTGACAAGAGCGCGTAGTCCCACGTGATTTGCACACCCGGTGCCGGTGCCGTCATCAAGACGTACTCCCCGAACCTCATGGTGCACCCACTGATGCGCCAATCGCCCTCGCCGTCCTCCAACGACTGCCCGTCGCCCGAGGACACGGACCCGGAGAAGGTGTCGAGCGAGATCATCGACATGCTCGGCCGCCTGCACGTGCTCGTCATCGGGCCCGGGCTCGGCCGCGACCCGCTGATGCAGGAGACGTGCGCCAAGGTGCTGGCCGCGGCCCGCGAGCAGAAGATGCCCGTCGTGCTCGACGCCGACGCCCTCGCCATCGTGACGACCCGGCCCGAGCTCTTCGTCGGCTGGCAGGAGGTCGTGCTGACGCCCAACGTCGTCGAGTTCGGCCGCCTCTGGAAGGGCCTCAAGCCCGACGGCGACAACGGCGAGGCGGGGGATAGCGATAAGAGCCCCACGGCCAAGGTCGAGGCCCTCTCGCGCGCCCTTGGCGGCGTCACCATCGTCCAGAAGGGCGGCCACGACATGATCAGCAACGGCGACCATACCATGATCGTTGACCTCGAGGGCGGGCTCAAGCGCAGCGGTGGTCAGGGTGACACACTGACCGGTAGCATTGCTACCTTCCTGGGCTGGCGGCAGGCGTACCTCGAGGGCCTCTGGGACCACGGTAATAAGCTGGAGTCGAAGGAGTTGCTCGGTCTAGCGGCGTTTGGCGGTAGTGCTATTACGAGGGTACGTTCTTCCTTTTCCTCTTTCCCAGGGGCGGTGAAATCAAAATAGATTGCTAACGGTCTAATAGCTTTGCTCGCGCAACGCGTTCAAGAAGAAGGGCCGCAGCTTGCAAGCCAGCGACCTGACGGACGAGGTCCATCCGTCTTTCTTGGAACTCTTTGGCGAGGATGAGCCTGATGCGAAGCTGTAAAGGTACCTACGTAGTTAGAAGAAGAACCTCGCTTCGTGGAAGGAAAGGGCAGGTGGTCATTGAGTAGCACGTGGGGAGGACCGAGAAACCTCGACCGTTGCATGTCTGGATCGCCGTGGACTCACTTGGTGCGATATGAGAGAATACGGGAAAAGCAGAGACACCACGATAAGTGATGTCTTTCTCTCGTGCGAACCGGCGTGGTGTCTCGCGATCTCACATAGAGGTCTGGAAGCTTAGAATGCTAAGTAGAGTCGGCTCGGCCGGACTTTGATGGGGTTTAAAGAGAAGACTGAACAATATAGCGAGGCAGCCAGCTCTAGAATGAATACAAATGAACAAATGACGCGGAGATGATTTTTCATGTATATTGACTGTCGTCGTCGTCGTACATGGCTGGGACACCGGGAAAAACTGCCCATTCTCCCACAAGCCACCCCCATGGCCTCCAAGTCCCAAGCCGTTTTATCTAGATTAAGATATTCAGCTCTGTATATAGTATGTATCCTCGAGATCTCGCCACTTCTTCCATGAAGAAGAAACGGCCTCGCTCTGTATATACATAGTAATGTGCATTTATATCATACCCCATCTATGTCTTCGCCGAAGTGCTACAGGATAACGAAGTATGTCTCTAAGTTTGAGAGCTGAAAGTCGCGTGGGCATTATGTTTTTCATTATTACCTCCCAGAAGGAGGAGCACCTAATATAATATTATGTAGCAAAATTTAGATGTATAGTACAGCTAGTGCTGGTGAAAATGAAGAGGACGCTCACACCCTTCGTTCCTCCCTTATATGACTTTGCAATACTACTGTCATCATGAGCTTGGAATTGGTGTTACATAACACGGGATATGTGGGCTTTCCGTCTGATCAATGCTGGAGTCACATCAGAGAGTTACAGCAGCTTGCTTAGCCAGGGGCAGGCAGTACGACAGCAAAACCCAACAGAACTTGATTCTGATTCCTGCGTTTTCAGGACATACTGCTATCTCTTAAGACTGTGTGTGGTGGATAATTACTTACGTCACTCCCGTTGTTGATCCTCAGGCAGCGCTTGAATGAAATGAACACAACGGACGGTCCAGGGGTATTTCCATATATCTTGTCATCTGTCTCTACATGCTATCCTTTCTCACTGCTTACTGCAGGCGTAACCTAGGCCGGTTCGAAAGTGAAGGAAAAGGGCATTAGATATGCCATAGATGCGTTGCATACGCGACCTTGTGCGCAGCCAAGATGCGGTGTGTTTTGTCAGTGTGTGTGGTATAACACTGGTAGACTTGATAAAGGCCACTTACTTACTTACCTACTTACTGGCCAATGCCGAGTACTGTTACACACGCGCGGCCCTGGACATACTCATACAAACAATGGGATTTATGCATGGCCAGAGTTGGGATTATTTAATCCGCCCTTTGCTGCAGTGCTCGCAGCGGTTGTCCATGGTGTCGCCGACGGAAACTTAACCTTCGGAGATTGGGTTTTGCTTTTGTACAATGTTCACTGTACATTTGTGCGAAGGGGACGCCTCGAGGTTACGTCAATAATACATGGGATCATAAAGATAACAAACATATGCTATTGCTACAGTGTTATACTCCCCGAAAATGACTAGCAAAGCCGCAAGGGCAGGTCTTTGATCGAAAGAATTCCTGGTTCACATCGAGACTTATTAGCGTGAGCATACATACCAAAAACGAAACCTCTTAATCAAGCACGACGAGCAGTAAGCGACTTTCGGGGTCTATTCCTTCCTATTCCAGTCGTTATTCCTCGTTATCCCAGTGTCTTAGGGGGATGGGCTCACCGTTTATTCGATAAATTGCCTTAATCCCCTCTTATGACATCTCGTTTATTCCAAAAAGAGTGATACTAACGCTGGGAGTCGGTAGGTAGTGCGCCGCTCCTTCTAGATATTACTGGGAAATCCATCGTGGCCTCATGCAGGAACCGGTTAGGTCGCCTCTTCGCTTAGAGATGCCAACGACACCTGCCTACTAGGTTACGTAGTGGTCTCACCGAACTGCCACTTGCAGTCTGCCTACTCCTAGAAACCAGGGCATTCTTGGGTGAGAGCCCGCTGTGCCTAGCCTGACAACCTCGCTGCTGCACAGGTATGTAGGCCCAGGGGTAACGTCTTGGAGGGATGGGGGTGTGGTCTTCGGGACGACCCTCTTCTTCGCTTCTACTCGGAGGATCATTGGCTCAAACCGCCAGCAAGATACCGCACGCTAAGACAGATTGCCGGATCGGTGACACCACCAGACCCAACAATCCAAGATCTCCTCCCGGCCAGCCGCAAATCATTAGATTATCATGGGCAGACAGATACAACCTGGCACCCATTACAGCTGAAATTGCTCTCGACCAACCCGACCAGTCAACTGTCACCAAGATACCAAACCGTAGATCCATGGATCTGTGTGTATTGGAGGAGGAGGCGTGAACGGCTCTTTGTTCAATCGAAAAAGACCCGCACACTATGGGCGAGGCGCTGGTTTCAGCAGTGATATGTCGACTTGTTAGGGGTCGCTGTGGCAAAATCTCACTTGAGTCAATCTCGTTACATTTAGAGAAGATCTGGATGTCAATGGGTGCCATCGCCAGGTCTCCAGCAAGCCATGAAGCTGGATTTGAGGATGAGACACTCCAGATCGCTTCATAGGGTCTGAGACAAACACTTTGTCCCTGCTGGACAGGAGTTTATGGCAACCTCTCAAAAGGGCTGATCAGGAAAGCACATTTGTACTTTTCTTCGCCGTGAACGTGAATGGAAATCGTCCGAACGTAGTTTTTTAGCAGGAAGCCCATAAGGATTGCGCCCTTAGGTACTTTTCGAGGGTTGGCCTGCAGATGTTTGCTTCGTTGCTGTTCCTGCAAACTTCATCGAGACTAGAGTTGTGTAGAGGATGCCCCAAGATGTAGGTGCATGCCACCTTGGCTCTCAGCAACGGGCTACCAGTGGGATGGGATAGCTAATGAGATTGAAGGACTGGCAAGAGACGCCCTATCTTATGCGACAGGTCGCATACTGACATGCCGCGCAGGGGAGAGCAGCGCGTCCTACTGCAGTCTATTGGCCCAGAACACCGAGCCTGGCAGACTATTGTCTCCCGCGTTTGAGCGTTAAAAAGCCCGATGGTTCCCCTAGTTGCTCATGCAGTCTCAGAGGTCGTCGCGCAGAACGGACGTCTTAATACTGCAGCTAAGGTTCGCTGTGCCGTGCCGGCCATGCCTTCAACGTACATGGAGGGGGCATGCATGCATAAGCGGCAGCTGCAATTCATCTGCTGGAGGAAGGATGAGTCGAAAGCCGATTCGCTGGTTGCACAAGCAAGCCTTTGGACTAGGACCAGGACTCCTCGCTGGTGTAAGGTGGTGGGAAGAAGGAAAAGCAACGGCTCATGATGGCCAAGGTGGTGACAATGTGGGGAGGGCGGCTTTGGGTGTTGGCTTGGCAAGGGGGGTTGAAATAGAGCCACCGATGCAGTTTGTCCTGAGCATTACGCTGCCGCTGTGTTTAGTCTAGAGGTCCGTAGAATGACGGGGGTCTGCGGCCAGGCAGGACGGGCCTGTTCCGAACAGTCGACGCATGCAATATATTGTCCAAGTGATGCTTATAGTCTTTTGTCGACGTCGCCAAGGTACAACAACATTTGCTGGCCATACTCGATCACCTCATTCATCAAATCCGGTGTGACTGGACATCAGAGAGAGTGGAAGGGGGAGGGACAGAGTTAGAGAAAGTGAGGAGGGTACCGTTTTCGCCGGGCGTAATGACTAGCAGCATTTTGCGCCTCCAAGCAGTTGCTTTTTGGAATACTTACGTTTCAAGCTCTGCCTGCCGCAGAAAGTTATGGCTGATTCAATTAGAAGTCCCTCCTACGCCAACGGCGAGGCGCTCCCAATCCTGTAATATTAGCAGCTTCCAGTTGGTACCAAAGGGAGGTATGGCCGATGCAAGATGTGGTCAGTAGGAGAAAAGGCAGGATTGACTAAACGCACGGAATAACCATCGATCAGCCGTACACTGGAGTAAACGTCCGCCAACGCCTTGAACATACACTTGGGTATGGAATCAACGTGGGATAGATATTAGATTAGACCTCCACGAGACATTATTCCGTACACATGCGGTAGTACAATTGTGAACATGTAGGTAGGTACAGCTCAATGGTTTGTTTATGCCAGTCTATGCAACATCTATTGCCATATCGGTTCCGACTGTTCAAATTGGGATACATGTATGTCGAAACCATCGGACAGGTAGGACAGAAACATAGGTAGGGAATGACGAGAATCGTTCCGTTGTTGTTGGGCACGGCCAAGCAATCCCATCCTCGGGCCTTTTTCCTTTGTCACCATCCCATTCTGGAATGCATCGAACGCTTCGTATTTATTTGCCCATCTCTGTTGGTTGGCAATTATCGGTGGCGCCCGATTTCTGCCGGCCTCATCCCCTCATCAGCATCCACCACTGGCCATATATTGCCCCGTTGCAGAGAGTCCGAGCATGAACTGGTTCTTGTGGGAATATTGGAAATGGCAGCCATATGGCAAAGATCGTCGGCTCAAAAGGGAGCCCATATCCGATCTGGGGAGTTGTTTCTACCTAGGCCGCCACTACCTGCGAGCTAACGTGCACGTTTTGCTCTGCGGCATGCTTTTTGATGGAGTATGTGGTTTCTTTTATTGGAAGGCATGGTTTCTATTTTCCTACTCCTAATCTCTACCAGCCAAGCCAGCCTACTGCGACCCGGAATCTGGAGGACTCGCTCCATGCACGCCTGGGTCTGCGGTAAGCATGCAGTAAAAATTGGCCTGATGGTTTCGAGATACCTGCCTACCTAATCTTACGGGTGCATTGGGAAGGGTTCAATCAGTTCAGTTGATGCATCTCAACGTATTGGCTGTCGACAGATGATGTGGGTAGGACAGTTAATGACCTCAGACTGGCTGGCAAGAGTCGAGGTCGAGAAAGTGTATGTACATGTACCTACATTAGCTGGACTTGAGTTTGAGATCAATCGATCACGGGCATTGATCAATGAATGTTGACTGAATGTTGGAAGGAAGCCACTCCCCCGCGACGTACATTCCTAACTTGACAGGTCGGACCCCAAACGAGCCAATGGCATGACACGATTGTGTGTTCCCACCACTGCCCACTGCCCACTGCCCACTTCCCACCCAGTGCCCGTCGGTCTGGTATTATGGTTAATGATGGGTTGGGTCCCCATCACGCTTGCATTCACTTCAATTGTCCTGTTGTTCTTCTTGACAATCGCTGTGGGGTTTCGTCATCTTGCCCATCTGTGGAATTTGTTATCATGGAGCCTTGGTTCAGGCCTCTGCTCCCCTTCCCATGACGGCTTATGTTGACTGCAATCTTCATTGTCTGTCCGCCTTCCCCCCAAGCTCACCCAGTCAGCTGCATCGGCCTCAGTCAGCTGTATGCCCACTCGTCCTCCCACGGACTGCTAGGAAAAGGCACCTTCAAAGAAATCCTCCCACATACGCAGCAGGTGCAGCCACAAGGGCTTAACGGCTTTTACGCTACCCTGAAAAACCAATTACTTCTTTGCGGATATCGCTACATCCCTGGGCCTACGACACCACTGGTTTGAGACACCAGGAAAAAGACTGGCGTTCTTTTCTTACTAACCCAAACCCATCTACGATTTCCCCGAACCCCAATCACCGTCCAGGGCTCCGGACCTCTCGTTCGACATCCTACTTAAGAGGTTTGCCTTCCTGGGACCTGCTGTGCTATCGAGTACCGAAGTCCTTCTCGGTTGTGCTATCTTCAGGCCCCTTCGAATTTGTTGCACAGCATATGTCTACGACCTGTGGTACATCAATGCCGCCCTTGGCCGAGTCCTGTCCTACTTGAATCATTGCTGCAGTGGACAACCTCTTATGACCCAGCCGTTTTCCCTACACCTTGCCGCTAGTCGTTACATATCCACCATCCCCCATACATCTACAGGCTACCCGGAGTCTCTTCACCCCAGCATTACATGCACCGCGCTAGAGTCGGTAGGCTTGCTTTACATACTCGAGGAAAAGCCATCAGCTACCGGCGGCACACATAACTAAGGTGTGTTGAATAAGACGAAATCATTATTGTTCACTTAAGCAAGGCGCTAATGTTGGTTTAGGGAGTTATACGATACGTTCAGATAGCTCTATAGCCATAGGGGAAGATGGCTAGCGGGTTTGAGAGGCTGGAGAAACTCTTCAACGTCTCCAGAAGGAGGGACAAGACCAGCTCCGGAAACTCGCCTGCGCTGGACAACTTTGTCTTTCCTTCACCACCATATATGAACCCTAAGTCTATGCGTATGACGCCAAGAGAAGAGGAATTCGTCAGAGAGAAACCGTCAGACTATGGGCTCCAGGATGATAGAAGTAGCAGGTTGAGCCTACCGGAGACTGACGATCATCCTGAGAGACGATCACCATCCAACTACACCAGAGCAAGGAATACCGTGACATTGCGGAGCTCGAATTGCAGTGGAAACTCATCATTATCCTCCGAATACCAGCGCGAGTCTGACACAGCCCGGCACCTGTCCAAGTTCAAGTTTCCAGAAGACTCGTTGTTTCTACATTCTCCAACTACCCACTCAAGCTCAAAATCGGATGCCTCCTCACGCTACACAAATGGTGAAGAAAGCGCCCCCAAGACACCTGAAGCAGAACCTATCGAATCTGGCTTACTGGACTGGTCCCCAAGGCACATTTCCATGCTTTTGAGCCCGATCGGTCCACCGCCACGAGATCCTCCTGCACCGACTGCTCAAGATGACACCGCAGAATCGATGATATTGAAGCCTTCACCAATCGAGAGGAATAGTGGCACAATAGGCTCAAGGTCTGCCTCCAGCAAAGTGCCGGGAAGCTCAAGCCGCCGTTCCCGACAGGGTGTTAGGCTACCCGAAAGAAAGCTCTCCCTATTCCCCAAACTCGAGTCTAGTTTCCGGGTGTCCCAGCCATTCACATACTCTCCCCCAGTGTCGGATAGCGAAGACTCGTTTCAAAGGACATCGAGATCCTTCAGCGTCGCCGACACGTCAGCTGGTAGTGTGCCAACAACAATACCTGAACAAAGCACGACATCGGATCATCATGATAGTGATGGCACTAATAAGTTTCGACGCGAGTCTCCCCGAAACACGATGGCTGCCATAAAGGCAGAGTCGGCACTCGCTAGAGGCAATACAGGTAACATCGCTGTCTTGCCTCGATCTCGAATGAAAAGAACGCGGAGTACTATCACCCTTTCTCTCATGGCCGCGGACATTGCAAAAGAACACATTTTACATGAGCCTACTCTCGATGATATATACGCACTGAACGATGAAGATATCGCAGAAGCACGGCCAAGCACTCCTGCATCAGACCCCCAGAAGCCTCCGACATTGCCTCCCAAAGATTTGCCGAGCCGGATCGCGAAGAAGCATGGAACTGCTGGCTTGAAATTCCATAAACCACCAGCCATCGCCATTAAGCCCATTTCTGGAGAAATCACGCCCCAGAGACACCGACGGAGTCTCTCTTTATTGCCGCCTCACTGCCTAACAATTCGGCCGGTGCTTTGGGGGCAATCATGGCGGCTGGTATTGCTAAGAAGTACGGCTTTGATGTGGTTTATCTAGTCAGCTTGTGGCCGCAGGAGCCAAGGCATCCATTCTATTCTTCAGTACAGAGCTCTGTCGCAAAGCATGCACCTCTAGCCTGCTCTACTGGCACCATCCAGTCCGAAGTGCCTTCAAACGGACGTTTTCTGGCAGCGTTCGGGTTGAGTGACCTGGAGGAGCCCTTCAAAATATACACCAAAGTACATCTCAAGATCCTGCAATTCACGGAATGGCTTGAGTATGAGAAGGCCGGGGCAGCATCTGAGACGCTTAGCCGAGGCTGGATGCATTCATTTCACTGCCAAAGAATACCAGCAAAGCAGGAGACAGCGCAATGTCCTATGAATAGCGGTCTGGTGTTCGCCGCCTATCGAAAGCAGAAGAACCATCTTTCGGCACCGGTCAAAGGCACATGGGGAGAGAAAAAAGTTTCTCGAAGACCTCCATGCAGATGCCAAGATTCTGGTTGACACCTTGTCAGCGAGAGCACAGGATGGATTAACCGATCTGTCTAACCTAATGACATCTTGTACTACCCCTGTTGTCTAATATTGTCGGTATAAAATTGCTTTGGCAGGGCTTTACATGCACAAGTGAACAGTCACTTAAATGGATGGGACGAAGTCACGTATCTAATGAATAAGAATAAATGGATGTCAAAAACCAAGAGATATCTTTACATGGCACCGTCGGTGCGACTCTCTCAAGCGTGTATCTTGCTAACCGGCCCTTATACCCATACTGCCAGATCTGAGTTGATCTCATTCATTGCAAGGTCGTCATGTAGTAAGAAAGTCCCAAGGTCGATATCTGGAGACTGGGATGGACGTCTGCCCATGCTCACTCCTCTTCCTGACTTGAGCTGCTTCATATGACAATCAGTAAGCTTGTACTCGAATGCAGTGCCTTCGAACTTTTCCGGATCGTCGAAAACTAGCACGTCCTCAGCGATGTACTTGAAACCATTCGGGGCGTCTAGCCATGCCTTATCGACGGTCTTTCCAAGTGGTAACATGAGAACCTCTTCAGGGGTGAGGCACTTCCTAAACATCCAGTCATCAAAGGAGTGGTAGGCATGCCAGAGAGGTTCAGGAACCCCGGTGGGTCGTTTTAGCGGCTGCTGCTGAGTGTCGGTGTCTTCTTCCTCATCTTCTCCCTCTTCTTCTTCTTCGGCGTGGGTGTGGTATTTCCCCTCACAACCCACTGCGCACATGTACGCATTCAGGGATGAGTACGAGTCCCAGACCTGAGAGGGTACCCCTTGGGACTCTCTAAGGGAGTTCGCGGAGGCCCCTCACCGGGAGCCAACGCAAGCTTCGCTGGAGACCTTCCTCTTTCTCCTCTCGCAGGATCGGGTCATCGACCATGTACTTCTTCTCTTTCTTTTTATTCTTGGACTTTCCATTCTCTTCGTTGTTGCCCTCTTCGAACTTGACACCCAGTTTCGGAATGGCCTGGGCTGTTGTGAGCATCTTCCTTGGGCGCCCAGGACCCCTTTTGGACGCCTTCTGTACCCCGGCCTGGGACTTTGGCACGTTGATGGCTGCATTACCCGGCGGTTTCTTATGTTTCTTTTTCTGCTTCTCGCTGCCCTCCTTCTCTTCTTTGGGCTCTTCCCTGATGACGCCCATCGTCTCTAAAGTTTGGGCTTCGGTAGGCAGCTGCTTTCCGGGGCGTCCCCGTCTCTTTCTGGGAGCTTTACTGACTCTATGTCTAATTGATGCTGCTACTGCTGGATCATTTGGAGGGGTAGTGGGTGGCGCGTCTTTGGCTGCACGCCGCGGCTGTCGACGGGTCACCGCTGCCCCTTCGTCCTTGCGCTGCTTCGCCATGACGGGTGCTCACGGTAGAAAAGACTCTGGGGAGTAGTTTTTTTGATGCTTTGGGGAAACAAGGGAAGCGGAAAGCGAAAAATATTACAGAATATTATGACTTGTTCATTTTCTTCGATCGTGATCAGGGAAACTACTTATCTAGCATGCACGCACTTACGAGATCTACGCTAAACAGACATGGCGCTTGCTTTGCTTTGTTTGGTTTGGGATACCGAAAGGGTCCTGTTTGGGACAGCTACAAAGATTCCAACACTAAGAAAACCACCAAACTTGATACACAAAGAGGGAGAGCTTTTCTTGTGGCCTATCTCAAAGGAGAAGATTATGATGCTCATGCGCTTGACCTAGCAAAGAAGGGGGGTGCTAGGGCACCTAGCTAGGCCTTGGCAAGACAACGAAGCGGTTGGCCCCTGGCCCCAAGGTCAGCGTCAAGGTTGGCTATTGTGAGTGGTAAGATTCTCATAGTTGCTGTCATATGGATATAACTTCAAGTACATCTGGGAGACTATGCTGATAACGTTCAATGGGGATTGCGGGGATGGGTATACAGTAGCTGTTGTGACTCCTGTAACCTTGATGTTAACTACTGGACCGATATAATATTAGTGGATTACTATTCAGGCTAGAGCCCCTACTCTATCTCAATTGTACAAGGGACATGATTCCGTATATTGATAAGCCCCACAGGATTTACCAGCTATTGGACGTACCTGCCCAGCCGTTGATCGCCAAAAATCATATCCCGCCAGATCCACGTCATATACACCTTCTCAAACTGAGGAGTGTGAGACAGTTGAGAAAAACAACGAAGCACAATGAGGAGACTTCTGTTTGCTTCAGGCAGCGCCGCGTGGGTCGTCATTGGCAAGAACCTAGCCTCCGACATCCGTGTACAACCCGCGAGAAATCTGAGGACATTGGATGCTTCTCTTCGCAGGAAAGAGCGCTGACAGGGCTGATAAGAGAGAGAGAGTAGGTAGACCCAGCCAAGACACCAAGATCTTGACCAACCACAACATCAAATTGATCTTGGTCTCGGTCTTGCTTAGATTCAATTGCAAAGTAGTCAATCGGATCCTTACTGAATGTGGCAGGCATCCACGTGTGTAATCTTCTAGACGGGTACTTATCAGCGAGAGCCTGACTACCTACTTATTACTTCATTCCATACTCGCTTGCTCCCTTGGCTGGCCTCTCCTCCTCCTCCTCTCCTCCTCCTCCTCCTCACCGACACGTCGCACCCCCCGGCAGCAATATGAAATTTGGCTGCGACTTCTACACCGGACAGATCCCACGATGGACAAATGCCTACCTGGATTATGATGGCCTCAAGCAGACTTTGAAGCAGAAAGACCTCGGCGACCAGAGACACGATTGTGAGTAGGCACTGACACAGGTGCTGGCAATGGTTTGTTTGCGTGGAGGTTGACCTCTCTTCTCTGCCCCAACAGTCTTGAAGCATTCCTTGGAGCAACAGACAGCCCGGCTCAACCAGTTCATCGATAAACAGACAAGCCTGGTCGGCCTTTGGTTCCACACCATAAAAGCCCGGTTCTCCCTTCAGCCTGCCACGTCGGCGCCGTCTGACTGGATGGAGGTCGCCCTTCCTGAGTTGAGAGACCTCAAGTCCAACCTCTTGGAGGTCTTGTCCTTCGTCCAGCAACTTGAGGCCTTCGCCAGATTCAACAGAGATGCAATCGCAAGAATCCTCCACAAGGCAGAGGCCACGGAGTATGGGACATTGCAAAGCTATGGCAATGGTCCGCTCTACTTGCGAGCCTGGTCGGTTGAGACGGCCCGGATGACAGCGCTGCTGCAAGCTGTTCAGCGGACAATAGACCTGAGACTAGGAAATGGCCATGCCGCCTCAGGTTCGCTGATCCTGGACGCGGTGAACCCTTTGGCGCTTGGCTGCTCCCGAGAAGATGTCGTCCATGAAATCAGAGCAGACAACTCATCGGCTCTCATGGTCGTCTTGGCGTCGCCTGTTTCCTACCTCGAGAACCAAGCAATGCTCTATTCTGTCGCTCAGGTTGCCATTGTTAACCAGTCCATTGATTGCATTGAGTCTCTTTTGGACGAGATCACAGCAACCCTTGATGGGGAGCTGTGTATCCATCAAGACCCCTTGCAGCAGCTCATTACCCAGTTCTGTCGCAGTAGTACTCTGGCTATCGGCGAGCAGTCAGTCAGCACCGCGAAACATGATCTCCTTGACAAGATAATCAGGCACTTGTCTCCCTACCAGCATCAACTTCTATGGGTCAAGGACTGGAGGCAACGGTTGCCCATCCATTATGCCGCTCACTATGGTCTAGTTGAGATATCTTCCCAGATGATCAAGCTAATGGGCCCCTCAGCGATGTTGAAGATGGATGCGTTTGGCGAGACACCACTCGGTCTAGCCATTAATTCGGGACACACAGATCTTGTCAACATGTTTGTCGATCTAGACATACACCGACCAGATGGCGAAGCATCTGTCTTCACGGACGAAATTGTAGGTGCATTGATGAATATCGCGATTCGATCGGCGTCAAGCGACATCATTCATAAACTGATTAAACTAGAGAAGGGACTCAGTTCCCAGGAACAGTCTGGCAATATGCCTCTGTACCATGCAGCGCGATTGGGTCATGTTGAGGCTGTAAAGGCCCTTCTGGGCTCAGCAGTTGAGCTAGATCTATCAATAACCGATAACTCCTACCACTGGACTCCGCTTACAGTGGCTTGCGTTCACGGCCATCTCGAAGTGGTAAGACTCTTTCTGCTTGCAGGATCAAACGCACTGCACATAGATCGTCGTGGCTGGTCAGCATTGGACCATGCCGCCTATCGCGGACACATGGCAATTGTTGCTATGCTTCAGGATACTCTGCCAACAGCCACGGAAGCTCTGATGGAACACAAGACATCAAACCATCTTCCGCCATCGGAGTCGATAGAATTGATGAATCCACGGCCAACGTATGTCACGACTTTCACCAACGTCGGTTCTGTGTCATCATCAGTGTTTGTCAACCTCGGCTCCTTTGATGTAGTTGACAGGGGTAACCCTGTTGATCTAGAAGGTCATTTCTATGAGGAGGCAAAGGCGTTGGTAACTCCAAGCCAAACATATCTCGATGTATCTGCCACCGACTATCCGAATATCTCACACAGGGTTCCGATACCCTTCTTAGGAGACAAAGGGGATACTACGTGGCAATTTCTGACGGAGAATGCGGACCGGATGAAATTGAGCTTCAAGCTTTTCGGGATTGACGAGGAATCTACGGATAAGCCCAAGCTCATCGCTTCGGCAGTTGCATTGCTTGGCCCTCTCAAGGGTGGTTCCGCCCGGAACGACAGAGCTTAAGGCGCGACTCGGCAGTGGCTCTTATCACTCCTGCTGGTGATTTTGTTGGTTCTGTATCGTTCACCTTCTTGGTTTGCAAACCTTATGTACCCAAACAGGGTATGTCGGTGAACCGACCTCAGAAGATGCGCTCACTTACGCCTGCCCAGGTGATTGGTCATCGAGGTGAGTAATACCTAGGATCCAGGCCGACTTCGACGCTAACCTTCTTCTCTGCAGGCCTGGGTCTGAACGAGAACGAGCTCAGAAGGCTGCAAATAGGAGAACATACGCTCCTGTCACTTGAGAGTGCGCTGGATAATGGCGCCGATTTCATCGAGTTCGACGTCCAGGTGACGCGAGATCGAGTGCCGGTCATCTACCATGACTGGGCAGTGAGCGAGACGGGATTGGATACTCCTGTCCACTCTATGACCTACGCGCAATGGATGGCCATCAGCGACTCGCAGACAGATCCGCATCATGATGCTCCCCGGGGTCGTCTGCCATGGGATGAGAGGTCTCGGCCGAGTCTGGCTTCCAGCAGACGAAGCCGATCGCTTTGCGGGCGGCAAAATCCAGTCTCGAATGCGATGCTCCAGCGCATGAAGCACACAGTGGACTACTCGATCCGCAACATGAAGGGCAACACTCGCGGTGACTTCATCCACGACCGGTTCGTCACACTGAGGCAGCTGTTCGAGAAGTTCCCCGAGGACGTCAGCTTCGACATCGAGCTAAAGTACCCCATGCTATCGGAGGTGGACGACTGGGGCCTCGAGCCGTACGCCACGGAGATGAACCAGTACTTGGACGACATACTCGACGTCGTGTTCGAGCTCAACGGGGGAAGGAGCCGTTCCATCTTCTTTACCTGCTTCAACCCGGAGATTTGTATTCTGCTGTCCACCAAGCAGAAGACGTACCCGGTCGTCTTCCTCAATGACTCGATGGTCAGCGGCGCCGCGGGCGACCGGCGCGCCACCAGCCTCCAGCGGGCGGTGCGGTTCGCGCGGCAGTGGGGACTCGAGGGTATCGTCATGGCGGCGGAGCCCCTCGTCGCCGCGCCCAGGATCATTCGGCACGTCAAGGATCTCGGGCTGTTCTGTGGTTCGTATGGGGCCTTGAACGATATTCCCGAGTTGGCCAAGGTGTGTACTCATTTATGGATGACTCGATGAAACCACAGCTGCTAACACCTGAGTAATAGAAACAAGCTGCTGAGGGCCTGGACGCCTTGGTCGTCAATAATGTCCGGCTGATATCCAATACGCTTCGAGGCTCCTAACTCCCATGGCAGCAAGAGTTGCTATCTAGGAGGCGCCGTTTCGGGTCACATATGTACAAGTCGTAGAAATTAGTAATCCCGACGGCCTCTTACTTGGTCTTGGTGTCGGAGAGATATCCCATCCTTGAATACTTGAGTTCTCATTCTGGCAGTAAGGGCCCAGTAATTATCATATAGAAAGCGCTTCCTGACAAAGGAAGATGCCAGAATATCCAATGAAACACGCAACGCGTACATAGACGTAATTCTGGAGAATCATGAGCCCTTAATATGTGCCATCCAATGCTGTGTGGTGTGGTGTGTCAAGGAAAGTGAGGTTGAGTTAGTCCGTAGCCCCGCCACGATATGGCGTTAACTCGAACTGTCAAGCCACATTTAGTTGAGTGTCCGTGCACCGCAGCTAAGGTGGGCGGGCTGAGAGGTAGCTGGCACTCTGGTAATTCGTAATGGGGCACCGCTACTGCTCCAGCAGCACAGCAATGGACGACGCAGCTACAGGTTGCCTGATGATTGTGTGAAGCTCTCTGCCTCGCCCCCATCTACAGCCTCGACTCTCACATCACAACTCCAAGAACACCACCAACTTTGATTCTCCCCTACAACACCCCACACTACTACCTACCGTAGCATCATCCCTTCTCACAGAAATCTGTCAATATGGTAAGCTCTTCCCATCCCATGGTCGAAATGCAAGTTGGTTTGTTGTCGCCCATGAGCTAACCAAACGATCCCTGCAGACGTCGATAGGAACTGGCTACGATTTGGCCAACTCCATCTTCTCCCCCGATGGCCGAAACTTCCAGGTCGAGTACGCAGTCAAGGCAGTAGAGAACGGTGGCACCTCCATCGGCATTCGAGCGAAGGATGGTGTGGTCTTGGCAGTCGAGAAGGTCATCACATCCAAGCTGTTGAAGCCCAGCGCCAACAAGAGAATCGCAACCATCGACAAGCACTTGGGAGCTGTATGTTTACACCCCCGCTCTTGAACTCCGTCAAGAGCCCAAGAAATAGCTAACACTCGCCCCGATAGGTCTACTCCGGCATGATCCCCGATGGCCGCCACTTCGTAGACCGATCTCGCGACGAGGCCCGATCCTGGCGCGATACCTTCAAGACCCCCATCTCCACTTCAGATCTGGCCTCCCGCATGGGTGGCTATCTCCAAGCCTACACTCTCTACCAATCAGTGCGCCCTTTCGGCATCACCGCCATCGTCGGCGGTTTTGATTCAGAGCTCGAGGCCCCCGTAGACGGCGAGGTCGGCAGCGGCCCTTCCATTGGCGCTGGCGGCAAGGTGGAGGGCAAGCACGGCGGTCCCGGCTTGTACATGATCGAGCCGAGCGGAATGTACTGGGGCTACTACGGCGCGGCCACGGGCAAGGGCCGCCAGGCGGCCAAGGCCGAGCTCGAGAAGCTGAACCTGGCCGAGGGCGGGCTGGACCTGAAGCAGGCGGTCAAGGAGGCCGCGCGCATCATCTACGTCGCGCAGCAGGACAACAAGGACAAGGAGTTCGAGCTCGAGATGACCTGGATCAGCGGCGCCAACGGCCCCACCAAGGGCCGGCACGAGGAGGTGCCCAAGGAGCTCATGGAGGAGGCCGAGCGGTTAGCGAAGAAGGCGCTCGAGGGCGACGATGAGGAGGACGAGAAGAAGGACGCCGACAAGATGGAGCTTTGATGATGATGATGATGATATCCTGCATCTTGAAGAAAGAAATGAGGTTTACGCATGTACAATACGGCGGCGAAGCAGCACGCCGGAGGCATTGGGGTAACCGCATAGACTAATTCTATTTAAGAATCTCAAGCATCGCGGTCAAACGATCATGCTCGCAAGGCTGGATGGCTCCTCAACACATGAACGGTTCAACCCCTTGGGTGAGCGTATCGAATTGAGCAGGCGTGGTCCACCTTGACATATTTATTGTTCGGCCTTTCCCATTCACGAAACTCTTGTTAATATGCCTTTTATGTGAACAGGGAAGCTGGTGTCTGTTGGTGGACATGGTAGGCACGAAGAGCGACTTGATATAGGCAGAGCCCCAATCGCTCTCACCCTACAAAGAATACACCCACTATACCAGCCTGGCTCTTCGGAATACCGACTACACAATGGTGTTTTTTCCCCTCCATCCTATTCAAGCTGAACGACAGAGCCTCCCGTTCTGCGAGTTCGGGTACCCATCCACGGCCTCGACCTCCCAGCCCTCGCTGCCCACCGTCGTGGGCGCCCAGAACAGATGCCACGGGTCCCAACTTTCTTTTACTTCCAACAGCCACGCGTAGTTGGACCCGAAGAAGGCTTGCTGCCACGCCGGCTCGCCGGGGTCCGCCTCGTTCATGTAGGCCCCCGCGCCCGGCGACACGTCCCGCAGCAGGCCCGTGCACCGCTGCATCCGCGCATCGCGGTCCCGCGCTTGCTGGCCCGTGAAGTTGTCGGGTTGCACGTCCATCAGCATCTGAGGAGAGTGAGCAAGTGGGAGTGGTTAACTATGTCGGTGGGTAAGTAGATTCAGGGAGCGGGGTGTGGCTGCGTCGAATAATATAGCCGGTGGAAGTCATTCGTGTTTTCACACGAGGACCAACCACTAGGTCTTGTCACTTTGAATAGGAAGGGAGGTACTGTAAACTGCACTTACGGCATGCATCAGGTTCTCCCTCCACGCGGGATTCACGGCATTGTCCGCCCCGGGCCAGCCGGCCACCTCGCGCGTCGGCGACGTCAGCGTCGCGTGGAAGTAGAAGTTCTCGTCGTACCCGGCCTCGGTCGCCTTCCGGATCGCCGCCATGGTCGCGCCCCAGCGCGCGTCGTCTTCCCAGTTGGCCCGGGGCAGCAAGCGGGATCGGTACCTAATACAGTGTTTTCGCCATCATTAGCATTACCATTCACCTCTCAGCAAAAATGTGAACAGTTCTTATTCTCAGGGGGCGGGGGCGGGGGGGAAAGGGTGTGGGCGAGGAATCGTGACTGAGCATGGGCTCCTCCCGCAAGTAGGTTGGACTTACCGCGTGTTGACGGGTTGGTCCCCCGTGCCGCCACGTCGAGAGGCGCCGTATACGCTCGGGTTCCCCGCCGCCGGATCGGCGTCTGCGGTGGTCAGGACACCCTCACGCCGCAGCGATGTGTACAAGGGCTGCATGATCCGGGAGACCTCGTCGCGGCTATGATTTAGGAAAGTGCTTGTCGTCGTGAAGCGGAAGCCGCCGCCGGACTGAGGGTAGATATAGCTGAAGCCCTGTCCACCGCCGCCCTCGATGATCCGGCCACAGAAGCGATAGTATAACCCCACGCCCGTCCAGAACGCGTCGGCGTTGCGTACTACGGCGGCGCCAGCGGTGGGTACCGAGGGATTGGAGGAGGAGGACAAGGTCAGGCTCAGGGAGGTGGTTGTCAGGTTGACGGGTGGATAGGCTTTGTACACGGCGGAGATGATGATGCCGTATGTTGCTTATTAAGGGTGGAAAGGAGGGTTAGCGAGTAATCCACACACAGCATGGATTCTTTCCTCCTAGGAGAAGGGGGCTCCGTCATCAAAGTTCTTGCTTACCTCCACCACCCCGCGCAAGGCGAAAAAGAGGTCCGGGTTTGTGAACGGATCCGCCGTGACATAGCGCCCGTCCGCCGTCACGACGCCCAGGGAGAGCACCTGGTCCGCGCCCAGCCCGAGCGTCGAGGACACCACCGAGTGGCCGCCGCCGCCCACCCAGCCGCCCACGCCGCCCACCGTGCTGCCGCCGGGCGACACCACGGTGATGCCGCCGTGCGCCGCCGCGAAGTTGGAGACTTCCCACGCCTCGACGCCGGTGCCGAGCCGCGCCGCCATGCCCGTGTAATTGCCGAGCGAGAACGTCGGGAGGTGCTGCGCGGCCTTCATGTGGTGGACCCAGATGCTGAGCGAGCCGGCGCCGACGGAGCGGCCGCCGAAGTCGTGGCCCGTGTTTCTATAGGTTAAGTAGCCATAGAGTTAGTTAACCGTCTTTCTTCGAAGCTGAAGATCACATTGCAAAGGGAGGATCGACTCGTCAGGCTTGTGCTGTTGCTGATGGTGTTGTTGGGTCTTACTTGATGACCAACCGAATTCCCCTGTTTCTGGCAAAATTGACGGCCATCTGCACGTGCTTGGCCGTCGTGGCGTTCACCACGTACTCCGGGAAGCCGCCGCGGGTGCATTCCTTCCCCTGCGTCTGCGTCTCGTTGGCAGCCGGGCAGGTGCTCCCCTGGGTCCACTGCGCCAGCTCCGTGAGCGGGTCGTCGAGCCAGAAGCGCGTGGACCGGGCATCCTGGAGCAGGAACTCGCACCGCGCCGCGTCGTAGGCGCGCTGCTCCGGATAGCACACGGCGCCCGCGGGCGTGGGCCGGAGCAGGGCGCCGTCGAGGGTGCGGTTGAGGCGCGTCCACTCCTCCGTTGGGGGCCAAAGGCCGTCGCCCGGGAAAACGCGGCATCGCTGCTCTTGCTCCGGCCGAGATGCGGTTGCTGTGGCTCTGTCGCCAAAGGCGATGGCGGAGAAGTCGCCTATGTCTTGCTCGGCGAGCTGGATCGAGTCGGCCACCAACCCGTCCAACAAGCCGTTGCTACTATCCTGAGTCGAAGGAGATGCAGCAAAAGCACCTAGGCTAAACGCCCTGAATAGAACAATGGCGATGGCGTTGATAGAAGACATTGTTATAACCAGTATTAGTCACTACTGTTCTTTGTTCGTGTACCAATGCCCGTGGCCACGACGGTCTTGACCTCTGCGTCGTCTGAGCCCGACGACATGTCGTATATATAGTATACACTCCTTTTTGCAGAGACAAGCAGTTTTCCTCCCGCCCCTTGTTCCCCTTGGCAACATGATCTCTCGCAAACCAGTGCAGTAATGTGTTAGAACCTGCCCCTTATCCGGCTGTAGACCACGTCTAAGCCGTATCGTATCCATCAGCCATAGCGGGAGTTCTCAAGGAACAAATGGCGGAAGACGGGAGGTCACCACCTTGATCACGAATAGTGCCCCTTTTAGGCAGGTGGGTTGAATAATCAGTTCAACAAGCCCTGGTTTCACGACAGGTTTGCCTCCCTCCCGGGCGCGGTAGCTGGTGCTGACTTGAGGTTTCATTCGCTGATGCTACCACACGGTCACGAGGCGTCCGCCTTCATGCGGATTAAATCACATACAACTGCAGACTTCGTGTGGGTGACCTAACCTGGTAAGGTAGGCAGTATCTGCGTTTCTTCAGGAACCAGAAACGTCAGCAATGCTTATCTAATCATTGTTCAGCCTGTACAAATCTCAACACTGTTCTCATCAGATGTAGCGGTGATGGCTTGTTGCCGAACAGCTCTGCCGTCCTTAAGGTATGCCACCTTACACGGCATGGCGTAAATTCCCATCCGAGATGAGTGCCCGGATCATCCGGGTCTGCCGTCTCTTCCGCGTTAGTATAGGGAATGGAAACAGATGGTAGTCATACATGGACAAATTCTTTTGCTACATAATTCATCGAACCTCTAATGGGGGTATCTCGGACAGGTAATATCGATATCTATACATGCTCATGCCTTCGCGTTGCTAGCGTAGCCTTGACACCAATTAATCCAATCTGTGAAGAAGGATGGCTGTATCCGTTTCCTCCCCAGAGTCCAATCGATCTGGGTTTGGGTGTAGACAGCCGCAGCCCGTTGGATGTTTTCCTTGTCGGCAGCGAACAGGCTGGATACGACCAACAAGCTTGTAGTCGATACCGCCCGGGCAAAGGCGTGTGTGCTATCCAGCGAGGCCTCTTCGTGGATCTTTTGCAACAGTGTTATTTGCTTGCCAGAGTCGATCGTAGAACCTTCCGTATCCCCCGTCCCTTCTTGAATACCCTGGCAAAGTTAGAGAGAATGTCGGTCGCCTTCTTCCCGAGCTCCTTAGTCTGCGTCGTGCGGATGAGCCCGAGGAGTGGCAGAACCAGGTCGAATGCCAAGGGGTTATGCGCCTCCTTTTTAAGGTAGATATCCAAGAAATCCAGTACTCGATGCTTGAAATGAATCATCATTGCTCGAGCATCCTTCTTCTCCTTGCTCTTGTTGGTCTTCTGGGCCCGTTGTTTGAAGACCTCAACCAGCTTCTCATCTAACGCCATCATCTCCGAGTCTGTCATGTCGGCGTCATCATCAGAAGTTTCAGCATCGTTGTCCTGGTCGAGGCGATGGCTTCCCAAAACCTTTGCAAGAGCAACATCGAGATCGGCAATATCTTTCGCTTTAGCTTCATCGTAGTCCTCATCATCGTCATCATTCTCTTCAGCATTTGCATCCTCGCCATTCAAGGTGACGAACTCGACATCAGACCCAAGCTCTGAGATCTCGTCTTCGTTATCATCGACGTCCTCATCTTCACTTCCGCTTTCACCCGATTGCTCCGCGTCAGGCATGTCTTCGTCCTCGGCGTCGAAAAGAGCCTGCTGGCCCTTCATATTCTCTTCTGCTGCAAGGTGCTCGGTCAACCCTTCGAGAGCATCCGCAGAGAGTTGCGGTGTGAATGCTTCGAAAACCTGCTGTGTGATCTGTCGCATCAAAGGGGACTGCCTGGAGACCATTGAAAGCAGGATTTCAACCAACAGAGATGAAGCCGCAGCATCAGTCTCCTTCAACTTCTCCGAGCACTGCTTCAAGTCCTCCAAGGTAGTAAGGGCATCGGCATCGCCGTCATATAGCTGCAGGATGGTGATGGCATAAAGCAGTGCGAGACTAAGAGAGGGGCTGCTTTCCGAACCCTCCTTTTGGCTCTGCTTGGTCAGCTTCTGCAGAGTCTTCAAGGCAGTTTTGCGCTCAGCTTCCAGATCCGCACTCATATTGACTGCAGTTGGTTCTACAGTGACCACTGCGTCACACAAGAAACGATAATCCGAATGGCGCTTTGTCAGCTTTGCGAGCGCAGATGACAGTCGGTTGCGGAAGATTTGTCGAGTCTTGTCAGAAAGTTCAGGGGAGAGATTGGCCGAGCTAGAGTACGAGTTCTTCACCAACTCTTCAAGCGTAATTTTCAGCACCGCGTCTTGGTCCCGTTGCAAATCGCCTGATTCCTCTTCCGATGACTGTCTTCGAACGCACATAAAGAAGACGTATCCAGCAAACACTTGGCGACACTTCTCTACCCCATCTTGCCTATTTGCTTGTCAGTAGCTATACTCGTATATGGTTAATGATATAAACTCACTCTTTGACGACAACAACAGGGTCTCGCAGGAATTTGAGAACAGCCTTAACATTGTCAGATGTGACATATTGAAGAATCTTCTCCACGGTGCTCTGGTGTGTTTGTTGGTCAAAGTCATAAGCACCATTCTTGCCGAGGAGCTCTTCCAAGATGGGCAATAGGGTGACCGGTTCTGTCTCCACGATGCCCTCAACAATCTTCAGCGATTTAGTAGCTGCTCGGTGAAGGTATCGGTCCTCTTTAGCTGATTGGTTTATCAGACATCTCATCAGATTCTTCGAGAACAGGGCCTTGATTGGGCTGTTTGACTTTTGTGCGGAGAATGCCTGTAGGAACCTCTGGAAAATCATCAAGCCACGGAATTTCTGTTGCTCGGTAGCGTTTTTGGAAAACAAACCATCTATGGTTGTTAGAAGAGAGTTCTAGCCACAAACAGAAAAGGGAGCAGACTCACCATCAATCACCGTGCTCCAAAAGAGCTTCAAGTCGCCAGCATCATTTGATTTGCTCTTCTTGACACGCTCGACGAAGTATGCTAGGATCAGGTCCCATACGAAATGTAGTTGCGCATTCCAGCTGCCCGACTTGGCCTTGATTATCACAGCTTCTTTAGCGCCATCGTCTTGCTTCAAATTGTCCTTGAGCACATTTGCGAGTTCAGGCAAGCTCTTGGTGGCCAAGGGGTGGCTCCATGGTTTTGAGGGCATCTTCATTTCTGGGTAGCAGGTTGTAGCCCCAAGCCAGAGGCCAACGCCCTCAGCTGTTTTCCCCAAGCCAATCTTGATTAGCTGCTGAATTGTTTCGCTGGCCCTTGCCTCGCCCATCTGCGGCAATGTCTCGACAATGAGCCAGACACATTGTGAGCGCAACCATACTTTCTTGTTGGCCAAATCCAGCAGAAGACCCATGACCTTGGACCACCTGGAATCATCACTGCCAAATAGCACCTTCGACTCGATGAAGCACTGCAAGCCAAACAACTGCCCATAGTATAGATCCCTCTCTTCTTGTCCCGGTAAAGCCCCATTGGGCTTGGTCTTCTCCAGGAGGATGTCCAACACAGTAGCGAATGGCAAGCCTGGGAACTTCGTCTTGCTCAGAGCATTAGGACCAAAGAGCTGGGCGAGTATTTCTGTCAGTACGAGACTGAATCCCACTCTTGATGCATTGCGGGAACTGGCGAGGCCTCGGAATAGGCGCTTCTCGAGATGTCGCTCGAGGACGGATTCTTCACTCGCAAGGAGACCGGTAATGACAGCATCTGCAGCTGCAATGCGCTCAGCGCTGTCGAGGCTACCGAGAAGATCATAGACATGGGCCTCGCGTTTTCGTTCGTCGTTGGTGGTTACTTGGGCAGAGAAGGGAGATTTGTCGAGATCAAGGTTGACGGCTCCATCAGCGGGAGTTTGTTGCGAGGCCTGGTGGCTATCTTTTGACTTCTTGCGAGACGGTTGAACATCGTTGGAGTTGTTCCTAGCACCTCTCTTCCGTTTGTTTCCCATATTGACTGATGTTCGGGGTCCAATGGGCGGATTTGACGTGACGATGCTGCACTTGCAGTAATTTTCATGGGTATCGACTATCACTATCGTAATGCTATGGATAAGACCAGCTGCTCTCAACTTTTTTTTTTAATTTTGCCGGCCCTTACCACCCGCTGATAGCTTCCGGGGGTCTCCACCTGCCCCTCCATTGCCAGATTGCCCAATGCTCATCGCCTGGCTGTTGCTAGCTACCCCTAATAACTAGCCCTGCTGGAGTAATAGCGAAGGTTACGGAATGGAGATCATGTTTCCACGATGTGAGTAACAAGCGATATATACTGTATGGGCCTCAAACCCAGCTCGTGGGACGACTGCTGTATGTGGCCGGCACTATTGACCTCGTCATCATATACGAAATGACTCGGTGGTTTCCGTGTGGATGTGTTTGTACCATCAGTTGCCTAGGAGAATCGAAGTTTTTTTTTGGGCGGCGTCCTCAATTTTTCTTTTCCCACATGGAGATGAATGGGGCTCTGGATATGTACCAAAGGATACGGCTATGGATGGAGTCGGTCGAATTTGTCACGAATCTTAATACAGACTCCTCTTGCCCCCTAAGGAACAACCGAAACAGAGCTCCAGTCGAAGAAAAATCCAGAAGCAAGCAAGCATAAGCTGTGTTCGAGCTCAAGATTGCGGTTGCCTCCAGGGTCCTAGTAAGGGGCAAAAAAGAGTTCTCGAGGAAGGAATGCCGGCCTACCGGACGCAGCAACATCTATGAATATAGTAGTATGGAGTTAGTGGGCAAAGTGCTTTGACTGTTGGAACCACAGGCTCCAGCAACTGTTGTTTGGTCAGCCTCGAGTCAAGCAAGGCAAACCGGAGACGATCAGTGAGACTATTACGACGTTGAACGTCAATGCTAAAACACGTTATTGAGCTCTTCATCCCTATATGATTTCGCACCGTACCTACAACTGTCTCTCAATGTAAGACTCGACCAGTTGCTTTTCTAGGCAGCCGGAGTCAGAAACAAGGGACTGGCCTCCGCCATCTTCCGTGATGGCTGCGGATAGTAGTATTAATACTACCCAGGCCGAGATTGAGTGGTACTTGATCAGCGTGCCAACCGACGGTGACTGGCCATAGAAACAGCCGTCAGGCCGTCCGTCCTCTTAACCGCCAGAGCTGACGGAAGGATCGTAGACCCTGCTCAGCTCTGCAGGTGACTGCAGAAAGGCTTGCCCGGCTTCGGTTTAGCCTCGTCTCGTGACTTCGCGAGCAGAGCTGACCAGGGACCACCAAATGTTTACTCATACGCGTAAGGCCTGAGAATTGTTTACTTGACGCCTTTACCCCTCATTTGCAGCATAAAGCCTGCTGGGCTGCGCAGTGGACTGGGGGGGATCTCAACCCTTCCCCATATGCGCTCCACTGTTCCTTGCTGAACATCAAACACAAGGACCATCACAAGGACGCCAGAGGGATCCGTTTCGCAGGACCATCGTGCATCTGGATGAGACCATGCCCTTTATGCCGTGAAGCAGACGGCACCGGCCTTTGCACCAAGCCCAATAGACAAACTAGGTGGCGGGATGTCGGAGCTCGTAGGGATTGAGCTACTTGCCGGATGAGGAGATCAAGCTGACTATCTCAGTTTACCTGAGGAGCTGAGAAGCTGCTGAGACCCGCGAAGCGAGGGGTAATAGGCCAATTGACGGCTCCCATTGGACATCGGCTTGTTTCCACCCAACCTTCACCAGCTTGCTTTTCATGCGCTCTGCGTAAGGATCGGAACTGTAATCCTATCAGCCCAAGCCGTTGCGGTCGAACCGCAGATGGCGGTCAGCAGATTTGTCTGGAGCATAGCCGCTTGAGACAGACGTGTCCTGCATGTCGTCCGGTCTGCATCTGGTTGCTATCGTCGTGTATGCCAGCCAACATGTAAACAATCAACAAACGAAACACACAATAACAGGACTGGATCTCGATACCCTCTAGTTGCGGTGAAGCGCCGGTCCTATACGACGCCATTCCCTGATTTTCTACCTCGCAAGAATGGCCTTGATACGATACCAGTGAGATCACGAGATGCCAGAATGGGACAAAGATTACTATGGGATTCTGAAATGAAAAATGACGATTGTTTTGTGCGCCAACCCGAGGGTCGCGCCGAAGATCAGTAGGCCGGTCCGGGAAACTTGGTCTGAACTCAGGCGAATGACGTCGGCCACCACTCCATGAGATCGGAATACAGGACGGGTGATCGAAGCTTGCGCCCTGGCTTCCATGAACCATCGACGCTGTCTGGCTGCCACGCGAGACGCTATTTGCTTTGGAGTGATATCCATTTTAGAACATTTCCCGAACGAAAATTGTTGCTTGTCAAATGAATGGAAACCGGCTTGATCCTTGGGGTTTTTGCCTGGCGGTTTTTTTCTTCTTCATCGCTCCGGCCAGCTTGCTGGTCTCAGCGCAGGTGGTGTGAAGGGCCAAATCTCCAGACCAGGCTGAGGCCTGTCGTTCATCTTCATCTCTGGGTAGAACATTATTGTTCTTCCCTACCCGGCCGCCTCATAAGCGCCCATTTATGCCTCTATTTCCAGGATCGGGCCCAAGGTGATTTTCTCCGACGCGGCTCGGGCTACAATCAAATTTGAGCCATGGAGCTTTGCGCTTGTGTCTTCCAATCACACAGAGACACACCGAATATTTGATAATATTTGATTTCCGCTCAGGGCAGTGGGAGACCTCGGTCTGTCTTCTCATCCCATCGGCCAGCACATCGGCTTCGGTATTCCCTTATGTTCCATGCCCTACTGCTGTAGCCCTGAACATAACATAAATATCGTAACAAAACATACTCAACATAACATAATATTGCAGCAGCAGCACAACATAACAAAAAACTAAATCAGTCACTATGTGTTGGCAGTCCGCTCCGCATACACTCTGTTCTGGAGGCTGTGCGGTGATTGGGCCGGATGCGCACCATGTAAACAACGGTAACCATGCATGTCTACCATGTCTGCCATGAGCATTGTCAAACGTCGGCCAAGAACGTAAGCTGTAGGAGCTGTGACTGCAACCAAGTATGGTGCAGGTAACTAGGATCCGGAATGGGAAGTTCTGTGCAGGCTACTGCATGTCTACTGCATGTCTGCTGCACGCTCTTCCCATTGCTTCCGTTTTCGGGTCACCTTGGTCACTTGTCATCTGGTGCCATTCGGATGGCAGGATGGAGTGCCCTTTATCCTTACGAGGTTACGGGCTACCGGGCGACTTTCTGACGCTGCTGCAGGGCTTCTGCAACCAGAAAGCCAAATCACCACCATCGTCGTGCATTCCTCGCACTGCACGGCATGGCCACCGGGGGTTTCCCTGCACGATGCCCCATCCCAGCATATAGCTGCCGGGGTGATGCTTATTCACACAGCAACCAAGGAGGAACCGTTTCTAAAAAGAAGCAGTGATTCGGCGAACCACACCAGGCCGCACCCGCTCAATCTCCAGAAGTCTGGTACTGTTACTGTTAAACAGAAACACTGTTTTTTTTTCCATGTCAATGCTTTCGACGCTTCGCTGCTTTCGACGAAGAAGCGAGTTTCAGGCCTGCAGAAAAGCTCTTCCACGGTGCGATTGATTCCCACAGGGCTGGTCAGTCAATCATTCGACCCCTTAGTGCACAGTATCTTACAAGACAGAAAGTATATACATCGGGGATATATGTAACTCAGCCGTTCGGCATTTTGGACCATCGAACTGTAGGTACGGTGCGGTAAATGGGAAAGGCTTCCGGCTCCGCAAGTACTCAGACTTGTAAGCCCAAGCCCGTTCCAGGCCTGCGACAACGGGACTGTGTAATTTGCAATATTGAAGGGTCCGGAACCCGTTGGACCCCTGAAGCATCCGGATGAGGTTATCGTCACTCGTTGAGAAATTTCACGTGTGGGTGGGATTGGATGTCTCACGATATGATGAGAGCTGTTGGACTTGCATCACGGCATTCCTGGTCTAGCGAGATGATGTTGGCTCGGAGGCAAGCTTCATTCCTTGAGGGCAGCCGGGGCTCTCGCGTTCGAGAACACCGCCCCCGGAAACTCATGAGACATTGAAAGCTGAAAGCTTGCATTGGCGCTGAACGAACGCCTGGGTTGGGCGGGCGTGTTCCATCCAGTTGGTTCAAGGGCTTAGCTCCTGTCGCCGTCGTCTGGCTTCGGGTGCAAGTGAAGGACGCCGTGCTATTCGTCTGCCAGACCGACTTTTGTGTCCCGTTAGCATACTGAAAGTTAATATATCTCGAAACAACCTGCTCGAATCGCTTGGGCTCCTAAGCACCTAAGCCCTTCGTCTCAGCCGCTGAAAAACCCCAGACCACAGGTTAGACCAGAAATACTTACATGTAAGCCGATCACCGATGTAAGCCCAGGTGACCAGCCCTCAGACGAACGAGCTGCACGATCCTGCTGGGGTATTTCCCAAAGCGGAAGTAGCCCTTAGCCCACAAAGCGGCGCTTGGCGATCGTTCTGCTTCTTCTGGCTGTCGCCATTCTGGTCGCCTTCTACCACTAGTATCTGAGTATCTGTCTGTACGTATTGTATGCAGTGTGCACCTGCAAGCTCTTCTGCAAGGGCGAGAGTATGCAAAAGCCTAATGCCCGCCTACCGAAACAAGCCGTGGAGGAATTCTGGTTTGACACAAATAGTTCAAGAGCCAATTTTGGCAGTCCGGGTCTAAAGGGATGGATTAGAAATAGAAGCCGGCGTCGAGCCTGACTTGGGTCGGCGATTCCCATTAATATTTGTAAAGTACATGCAGGCCTGGTCGTGCCCTGGAGCTGAGGTTATCTCTAGTGTGAGCTCACCCAGCAACGCCTTCCATGAGTCCGCAATCGCGACATAACTTGCATATAATGCTTGCAGTCTTTGTGAACGGCAATGGCGGAGTGAATACGGAGTACGCTGCTGCTGTCCCGAATACAAGGCAGCTGCACTCACTAAAAGTCCTCGGCGTCGAAGGCAAAGAAAAAAAAAGTCTCAAAGACAGGGAAACTGGATATTGTCTCACAAATTTATGTAGCCTTTTTCTTCTTCTTCTTTTCTTTCTTGAATCCCACCGGTCCGACAAGGTACACAGAAGTCGAGCGTGAATGCATCGGTGATCTGACGAGATGTATTGCGTGATCTAGCAACAAGAATTCTGGGTACTCGTACCGTAGATCTGGGCAGCCGGTGTCTACAGCCGAGCCTCGCACTGCCAGACTGCACTCCATCGCCGGGTTGGGCGGGCAGGTAACGGATTAGGAAATGAACTGGCAGCATGAAACCTGCCTGCTTGACGGACAAGGTTTCAAGGACAGACTGACAGGACGACATGGCGCCGCTATTCGTCAGCGTCAGCCGAGTTGATGCGAGTCCTTGAATCCGGGCTGTGACCTCTAATCCAGGGCTACAGTGCATTGGTCCGGGGGTGTGCAATGGGGGGCACAATGGCACGCATTACTGCATCGGGCGCTTGTAGCTGTTAGTGGTAACAGCTGGAATGGCCAATTCAGGTTTTTGGCAGTGGTTGTAACAACCAAGATGATGTAACCAGCTCCCGCTCTCTGTTTCCTGGGAGCATGGCACGTAGGCGAGCCCCAGACAGTGGGCAATTGACAATTGGGATAGCGTAGCATTTTACCACCTAGTGAGGAAACGCCTGGTTCCACAGGGTTGCAAGTTGCAAGACCAGCGTTTAGCGGGGTTTGCTAGCCCGATGGATGGGCCATTCTTAGAAGTTGCTATTAGCAGCAGCAGCGTCAAGCGTCAGGAACAGGTACCGTCACCCATGGCAGGGAGCACGCATGCCATGCCCATTGATGGAGCCCATGCCCAGCTGGGGCTTGCTTCCACCCAGCACCCCTCCCTATCCCACCCACCAGCGATTAGGCCCCCCCCCCGGCCCCTGTAGGTGACAGCGGTTGAAAACGCAACTAGCGTTTGCTTCTGTCTGCTCAGTAAATAAGTACGTTGTAGCACTACAGTGCACACCAAATTGCCCCTGACAACGCTGTCCCAGGCGTTTTTTCCTGTGCTGAGCAGCAACTGTCTCTGCTCTCCACCCTACTGTCCCAGGCCGTCCAACAAAAGGCACGGTTGCCCACGGTCACTTTTGTAAGTTTCCCTTTCCTCACTCATCCGGCCTTGAAGTCGACAAGCTTCGCCCTACCCCCGTGCCGCCTTTCCCTCCGCCAAAGCACACTAGACACGATCTTTTGGGGTGGACGTGTTCCGCATAATCGGAAAACCAGAGAAAAAGAGAGAGCCTATCGTCCATCGTGGTGGTGGTTTCCTTGACTTGATCCTGATTGGACGTGTGTCTTGGTCCCGCAGTTCGCCATATCGACTTCCGTGGTTGTGTGAACCAACGTGCTACGCGTGAGCCAATCATAGTGCCTCTACACTCTTCTTCGTGTGTGCAGGAAAGGCGGTAATTCGCATTCATCTAGTCCTTGGGCTGGCTCTTTCTACATATCCTACTACTACTTACAATCCGACTGCTGCTGTTTCGGTTCTCGACCAAAAAACCTGTGGGAAGTCTTATACCGACACAGTACCGACATCCTCTAATTCAACACGGCCCCGTTGCCTGGCAGCTGTTTGTCTCCACGCCCAGCAATCCCACCAACCAGCAATCCCAGAGAACTTGAACAACGACGAGCTGAACCTCACCGTTCACCCTTCAAGTTCTTGCCCGCCGCCCGAACATATCCAGTTCCTCCATATACACAACCTACACCATCCTTTTCGCTAGCCAATGCCATTGTGACAGCTTGTTGCGCTTCGAATCGACGACCCTCTGTTCCCCTACCGAACCTCGAAGTCGTCCCAACTCGCCCACCCTCACTTGCGGACCTGTTAGCTCAGTTTCTGCGCCCAGTTACAGCTTCGAGCAACCAGAGAGATATAGATCGATATTTGGTACACAGATTCATGCCACCAAGCACCAATCTCAGCTTTACGAAACCTACCTCATCCTTCGATCCGTCTTTCGTATAGACTTCCACGAGTGAAAGCATTCATTAATTGTGGCGACATCTTCCACTCTTTTGACTGGCCAGCTGCTATTCCTGAATAGGCAATTTCGAGGAGTATAGTTACGGCCGTACATCCTCATCTGATCGTCTACTTCCGGCATTCACTAGTAATAGAACCACGGCTTTCGCACGACTACCGCAAATATGGACGCCTCTTCACCGCTGGCTGCTATGCACCCGGCGCCTCCCCCGACCTGGGGCCAGTCCCACGACATTTACCGGTCGCAACACTCTCACTATAGTAATTCGAACCCCTTCGGGTCTGGAACCCTTAATATAAGGGACCATCTCCAACGGTCTAAGCCCGACTACTTCAGCTTGAAGTCTGTTCGTGGCTCATCTCCCACTGCCAGCTTGGCTGCTGATCTGTCCCAGAACTTCAGGATAGATACAGAGGGAAGGTAAGGATCTAGTCTGTCGGCGAGGCCAGGGAATGTACATGAAGGCTGACTTATTATTGAATAGCCCTCGTTTCCCGACGCCTCGTCGTGCCCTGTTCACGTCCAACATGATGGGCGGTATGGAGAACAGAGACTACATCACTACGCCGCCTCTGCCGGCATCGTCATCTCCTGTCCCCATGAGTGTGGGCGACATGATGGAGATGGATATATCACCACTCCCTCACAAGTGTTTATACCCTGATGCGTCTATCGAGGTCACATCTCCCACGCCTGGGGAGCTGCCTGATGATGATTCCATGATGATGGAGTCTCCCATCGCCCTGTCGCGCCCACCTTCAATGACAACCCTGGACCCTCCGAAGCCTCTGGTAACCGACAGCAGGAAGCGACTTGCACTTCGACGCCCCTCGCTGACAAGGACTAAGGGCCACTCCTCGAGTGGTATCGCGGGCCGGTTACATGCCGAGAACCAGCTGAACTCCTTCAGATTCGGCTCGGATAATCGTGTGCCTTCCGGACTCTCCCTTGGCGAGTGCTTTCAAGACTCACCCCCTCAATTACGTCGGCCTCAAACCGCCAACAGCCCGAACTCTGACGAGCCAAGCTCCTTACGTCCTAAACCTCAGTTTGCTAGCCTTACAGGCATCCGCAACGGTTCTCCCATTAGTGGCCACTCTCGCCGTCCATCGAACCCCTTTCAGCGACGACCTCGCCAATACCGTCGGTCACTGAGTATGTTCGAGAACCCTGCGGATGTCCACAAACCAAAGAAGGAAGACCCCGTGCCAGCAAGCACACTGCAGTCGGTCATGGACGTTGAGGACGTGCAGGACCCTGCTCTCCCTCACTTCTTTCCTGAAGGCGACAACGACAGCATACCTCGCATTTCCCGAGAAACATTCCTCGACGTCATGGATGGGAAGTACAGCCACGAGTACACCCAACGGATGGTCATTGACTGCCGCTTTGAGTACGAGTACGAGGGTGGCCACATTGATGGCGCCATAAATTACAACGACAAGGAGCTGCTGGCGCGCCACCTCTTTGAGCAGCCCATGGAAGGAAAGGTACTACTTATCTTCCACTGCGAGTACTCGGCACACCGTGCTCCTTTGATGGCCCGCCACATCCGTTCCGAAGACCGAAGCGTCAACGCTGAGCATTATCCTCGCTTGACTTATCCCGAGGTATATCTTCTGGATGGTGGCTACAGCGAGTTCTTTATCGAGCACCCTTCGCGCTGCTATCCGCAATCATACGTTGAGATGAATGATTCGGAGCATGCGATGACATGTGAGCGAGAGATGGGTAAGCTGCAGCAGAAGCGCAAAGGTCTCGGCCGTGCCAGGACGTTTGCCTTTGGCGCTCGCGAGTCCATGGTGGACGAGTCGCCCACTGCCCCTGGCAGATGCCATGATTCACCAAACAGCATGATTGGCAACTCGCCGATCCTAGGTGTCGACCGAACAACAACCCGCCGCATGGCATCCTACTGATGATAATATTGCATAATACCTGAGACCCATATTAATAACAGCCTTCTTTGCTGTTGGAGTCTAGAGTCAGGAGTTTTGTTTGGTTGATCATCCTATTATCCGCACCTTCATCAAAAAGGCATGCGTTCTTATTGCCCTTGCACATTCTGCAAGCTTTCTTTTTTCTGTTTCATCCATTATACCCTCTCAGTTCGGCATTAGACGGACGCATTGGCATAGCATCCCGGTCACCGGCATCGCCTTGAGCTTTTGTTGGATCCGGCATCTGAATTTGTGCTCATTGGCGTCTTTGGTCACTGTCTCCTTATACTGTGTTTATAAGCATGCCGACGACTGGCACTTTTCATTTTCGTCTTTTCGATTCTCCTTGGAGGGATCCCGTCATCCACGCGTTGCACCTGTTTGCAAAGGATACCACACATACACTTACAACTACTCTCACCGCGAGAGATCCGCACTGGCACCTCCCCGCTTTGGAGCGAGCCAGCATGACGACTATTCACGATCCCGACGCCACCGCCATACTGGCCTCGATGAAGAATTCTCTGTACGAACAAACACACTCGGACCAAACTTTTTCCGAACACCAAAATATGATTTTCCTTGTATATGGCAATCATTGCCTAACTCAACAAAAAAACAACCTTGCCGATCTTTGCCCATGGGTCCCCATCGGACCCTGTTTGCTACTTGTTGCAATATTGCAGAGATAGAGACACAAAGACGGCTTGGGAAACGTCTCTGCATGGTACTTTGCGGAACCATAATACTTGAAGGACCAGTAGACTGCAGATGGACATTGGGGTGGCTGAAATCCCCAAGCATGCCTTCCCGCTTTTGTTTTAGGGAATGGTAGTGAGCGTATAGGCTTGATGGGATTTCCCTACATACTTTTGGTGCTGGCGCAGGAGTCATTAGATTGATAATTCTGCTGCCGAGGCTGTACATTAGTTCCTTCTGCAAACTCATACATGGTCTGGGTGGATGGATCTGCTGCTTATGCATTGCGCACGTTTCTATAACCGGGTCATGGAGTTCTACCGAAAGGGGGACTCGATATCTGGGAATCGTGCAGGCTTGAGAAATTGAAGAAAAAAATTCACAAACAAGTTCAAAACTATATCTTTGTTGAAAGTCATGCACCTTGTGATTGCGTTCCCTCAATGCTATGTTCAGCAGTATTAACAGTGAGTGTTGCTGGTTGATTGTATTTTCCCCAGCGAGAAAGGTGAATTGAATTCCTATGTATGGGGCGGAGCGGGGTCCGGACTTGGATCCGAACGGGTGGGTCTCGGCTAAGTATGGGGCCAGCCGGAGTCGGATCCGTTCTACCAGACATACAGTACACTCGAGGTACGGTCGAAAAGCGCAGGGATTTTGTACCAGAGGTCAAAAGTTCAATGTTGACAACTTCGGTTATTGAGTTGACGGACTTGTATTATACTATATGGATATCTAGGCCAGGTCCGTTATCGTCAATGCCATTACTTTGTTGTTCGAATCTGGATCCGGAAGACTATTCCTTGGGGACCCACAGTAGCTTACCTTGCCCATCTTGAGTGCGGCTACGGAGTAAAGGAGACATGTTCCCTCCTTCATCTTTTCTGATCTTTACTACAGCCATCATCACGCTTGCATTGCTAGTTGATGCAGGCCTCCTCATCCAGTTCATTAGTGTCTGGTTTTGAGCATAATGACTGTTTATTAGTTAGGGGCTGATGGTGGTAACACATCAGCGTTGTTCATTGGAAGGTACGGGGTCTTCTATCCTGTCTGACTACCAAAGGGGATATACTGGCATGAGCATATTTGTGCTATTGAAAGTATGAACACATCGGGACCTGCAAGCCACGATACAATACCAAGGCAGTATCAAGTGACACCACAGATAGATCTGTATAACCATCGGAGAATCTCCGGTCAGTGGAGATTGCCGTCCTTCTGCAGTTGAGATTCATTTCCCTTCCCGCTATCTGTCGTCCACACATCGGAATATAGTTTGTGGCACGGCATTATCTAGCCAAATTGTGGCTTGGAAGGGGGACCGCTCTGTCCAATTACGGTTTTCGAAATATGAGACGTCTCACGTGAAACAGGTGACATACCCTCTAAGGATAACCCAGCCAGGTAAGACCTGCATGTAGTGGTGCTTCCTTTTTCGAATACATGATCGGTGACACCCCGAGTAAGCACTTACACGGGAGGTGTGAAGCAGATAATATGGCGGCCGCTCTACCTGTTACGAGTTCCCCGCGATCACTGATACTCCTAATACTCGGTCGTATACGAAGCTGAGTATACTCTACATATAGCACACTGCAAAATAATGGCCTTTCTAACTGTTGGGGATCTCATCCCACAGCTAGCCAATTTGCCGTTATACCCTCCGAGTTCCCGTGCTCTGCAACTTGGCGGTCAAAACTTTACGCACTGCTGCCTGCGGGCCGTGAATGAATCTCTGGCGGTCAGCAACAACAACAACCTGACCTTCACAAACAGCTCCTTTTTCCTGCCCGGCACGAGCGCAGCCTCGCTCCAGGCCGCCATCGACAACGGCCAGTTCCCGTGCGGCGCCGAGTGGAACGGCGACCCGGCAGGGGCGCCCGTCGTCCAGGTCCCCTACGCGTGGTGCACGGCGCAGTGCCCCGGGTGGGAGATCTCGCACTTCAGCAAGCTGTCCCAGTGGATCGGCCCGCTTGTACAGTTCATCTTGCCGAGCCTGGCCTTCTGCCTCAACGTGCCGCGCGCCCGTAAGCTCGCCGTCCCGGACGTCGTGTTCCGCGCCCGCCCCCATGACGTCCTGGGCTTCGCGACCTACTGGCTGCGCCTGCTGGGCGCCATGCTGCTCATGGCCCTCGACACCACTGTCTGGCTGTCCATCTGCTTCGCGTTCGCGGGGCCCATGCTCATGAGCGCCATGTGCGAGTTCGTGCTCGACCGCAAGGTCCTCGAGTTCCTGCGGCCCCCTGCTACTAGCTCCAAAGCGGGGGTTAAGCCCATTGTACCCGTCAAGGTGCGCGGTCAGCTGCTGCTCGCGGTCGTGGTGGGCAACATCCGTATCTCAACCACGGGGTTCGTGGAGAGGAGGCGAGGGAGCTATGCTACTACTACTTCGGCCGCGAGCGAGACCGAGGCAACCTATGACGACAACAACGGAATGGAGAACGCGGAGGCAGCAGGGTCGCCACATCAGCAGCTGGTGGATGACACTTGGTACAGAGTCATGGTCATGATCGACGAGTACGAAGAGCTGAAAAAGAGGGGTGGGCTTCAAATTGGGGTCGTGTCATTACCCACGAAGCTGAAAGCTCTGTTAAACTCACAAGCAAGGTGAGTCGAAAGAAACCGTGGAGATTAAGTGAATTGAAGAAGGGGGGTGAGTAAGTACATAGCTCTAACATCACGTCCAAGTTTCGGAAGTACCATCGGCGCTCCGGTGCTCTTCTTCGTGGGAGGTTTCATTTACACAGTCATAGACATCCAGAACAGTCTCGGTGACAACGATAGCAGTCACGCCCTGGCTTTCGGCATGTGTAAGCACCATAATTCACTTTACATGAACTTATATGTCTTCTAGTATTACTCACGCCGCTGACTTGCCACAGGGTGGATGACGATACCGTACCTCGCAACGGTCTCTTGCGCCATGCTCGCGTCCAACAGCTCCAGCGTCCTGCAAGGCATCGTCTACGACGGCGGTAACTCCCGTGCCGGCCCGGTCCGGCCCGCCCCTGGTTTCTGGGGTGACATCAAGATCAGGCTCAAGAAGCACACCTTCGTGAGACGAATGACCCACAGCCTCCGCGGCTACGAGCTCATCGAGCACACGTACGAGGGGCGTTTCCAGACGGTGACGCTCTGGAACCGTGGACTGAACAAGAGGCGCTGGGTCCATGAAGCCATCAAGGAATACGCCAAAGAGCACACGGCCACTGCTACCCCGCCAACAACAAACGACAGCAACACTGACGCAACCTCACCACCTCCGACAACTACAACGACAACAGCCTTCATCACGCCCGACCAGCTGCGCGCCGGCCTCCGCCTGAATTTCGGGGACCTGTGGAATGTATTCTGGGGCACCGCCTTCCTCCTGCTCGTGCCCTCGACCCTGGCGTTCCTAACGTCGTACAACACGCCGCGGAAAGTGCTGTCGTGCCGCACCATCACCTACCTGCTGTACGCGGCGTCGCAGGCGGGCGCGGTCGTGCTCTGGGCGTGGGAGGCCCGGCTGAAGGTGCGGTCCGGCGCGCGCTGGAGCACGACCCCTTCGCGCGCGAAGGCGCTCAACTGGTGGAGCCAGGCCCTCGTCGGGCTCGTCGGCGTCTTTGCGGCCGTGGGCGGGACGCTGATGCAGCTCTTGGGGCCGTATCGGGCTTGCGCTTGTCGGGTGAGTGAGGTTCGGCCCAGCTCCTTTTTCTGTCTGCTTCTTGCTTCTCTTGACTATTGTATTGCTCTTTGCATTCTTTATGGTGTCTGTTGCCCAAGTATCATTTAGATCGAAGTTATTATTTCCCCTTATAACTGAGTATATCTATCGACCATCACCTGATTGTTCTCTGACCAAATCATCAACTTTTTACAAAACAGATCGCAGCGTCACAGTGGTTGCGCCCGTCAGACCCCAACGCCCTCGTAGTGTTGAGCACCAACACGAAGGACAGTATACTGGCAGCACAACAGTGGTGGACAGTGACGGGGACGGCGGCGGTCATCGTCCTGGGCGTCGTGTGTGCGCTGGCCTGGTGGCATCAGAGGCGGCTCCGGAAATTGTTCCGGGAGGAAGCCGAAAGCCTCGAGACGGATTGGGTCCCCACCACCACTACACTGGTTGCATCTAGGAGTGTTGGGAGGACCGCGGCAGCGGTGCAGCGGCCAGACCCGTCGTCGTCTGATTTGACGCCGCCGCAGAAGGAGCTGGGCTAATTCTTGCATTACACATATATCCTCGATATTTTCCACAATAGTCAACACAATATTCCTTAGCTTTATATGCAAGTACGTCATTGCTTAGTCTATGACGCTGGTACCCATAAGTACCTATAATACAGTAGATTGATGCCACCCATCCTATATCCGATTCGCAAATCGATAGGATATAGCAGTGTAGAAGCATATCCTTCGGTGAAGTTGGCAGTTTCTGCCACCAAGTCCAGAATAAAAAGGGCTGTTCCCCTAATAATCTGAAGGGGAATAATAAAATCAAGCCATCTGCTAACGCCGCCGTCATGCAATTATAATGAAGGGTATCATCGTTAAACTTTTCCCGCCATAAAACAAAAGGAGCCTAGCCAAGCGTGAAATCCCATTTCTTGAAGGCGGCCTTGAAGTGGTCCGCATCCTGGGTCTCCTCTGCTACCGACTGCTCCACATCCTGCCAGCGGATTCTGTTCTCAAGGTTCAGGAACTTGGCGAGAACCTTGCGTGGGAGTTGGAGGTCGAATCGGAATGTGTCGTCGATGGGCATGACCAGCTGCTTGCCCATAATGCCCGTGTCTCCATCATCGGACCACAGCCACAGCCGGAGAAAATCGTTAGTCTCGTCTTCACCCGGTCCAATGTCCCTTTCCTCAAAGTGAGGATGCTTGGTATCCTCGGCCTGAGCCTTGAAACCGAGCTCGATCAGACCGTCACGAATCAGCTTGGAAGGAACAGGCATCAGTTGCCAATGGAGATGGATATTGTTGGCACGACTGATCTCCCAGGTCACAACACCCAGGCTGTAGTTGGACTGCGTCGCAATCATGGCTTGGAGAGCGTCGCGAAGTCGAGTCATCTCAGCGAATGCATTGGGACTTTTGGTGTGAATGGCTCGCATAGTAGGCTCATGGGCGAGTGGGATGATGATTTGGTGACCCGGGAAATTCAAGCCTTGGCCAGAGAAGTGGTCCGCGGGTGGCAAGGGTCCCTTGGCTGTGGTGATGTATGCCTCCTCACCAATGGAACAGATCATGTGCGTTGCCAAATTCTCGTTACTAAGGCAGAAGAAGCAACGGCTGGGATCCGGAGGAGGTGAGCGCTGGCGTCTTCGGCGGCGGGATGGACCGTCGTGATGGTCTTGAGCGAAGCGTCCAGTATAGCCATCGGCGCCTGCTGCCACTCGTTTGGCGCCTCTCGGAGGGTTGAAGGGGGTCAGGGTGCTTCCCGGAGGAAGAGTGTCGGGTGTTACCCCGGCCTCCAAGTTGAATGCGTAGAGGGACTTTTCTTTCGCGGGACTGCCGTAGGGTGCCATAGATATGAAGCGGGTAACCTGTTTGGCGTCGGTCGGTCCATGTGCTGGGGAATAGAAGAAGGGCTCGCGTTCATAGAAGAAATCGGCGGGAGAGAAGGTCAAATGATATCGTGGTTTGAGAGCGGAGCATAGCTCGGCGACTTCAGGGGAGCTTGTGACAACCTGCTTGTTGGCGAGGTTCAATGGGACCTTCGAGTTGACCCAGACATTCGAAGACCATGTCGAGGTCAATAGGATATCGGTCTTGTTCGCGCCTCGCAGGGCGGTGGCATCATTGATAGTGTGAAACGGGAGATGTTGCTCCTTAGACGTGCCGCTCACAATCTCTCTGTCGAGAATGCCGCCCAGTGTAACAATGCGGATACCGTCGGAAGTTGTGATGATGCTGCGCTTGCCGAGGAAGTGAAGGTTCTCGCAGATCTGGTAGGCACGAGAGTGTAAGCTTTCTACAGTTGCTCTCCAATTGGCAAGTGGTTAATAATAATAGAATAGAACTTACCTCCTCGTTCTTCTCAATGCGCTCGACGATTTGGGGAGGCAGCGCAATGGTGCCAACGGTGAAGTATGTGGTAAGAGGAACCGCGATCTTGCCTTCGAGTAGTCGCGTGATTACACTCTCGTCCTGGTCGATGCTGAAGAGGTTGCCCGTGATGATGGCGAAGGCGAATTGGTTCTTGGAGTGAAGCGTCGCCAGCTTCTGGAAGGCCGTCTCGAGCTTGCCGTCAAGGCTGCCAAGTACGATGCTGTTGCTACTTAGTATCACCCGAAGAAAGCGGTCGCAATGGCGGAATTGAGGACAAAAACTTACACTTTGGACGCCATGCTGACAATGTCGGCGACTATTCTCCCAGATAAGGAAGAGAGATGCTTGGGGCACAGTGTGTTGGTGGTCAGAACCCGACTCGCCGATGATGGTTTGTGAGAAAGCTTCACGCGATCCGGACTTGCATCATCTGGTGATGAATTCAATGCACCAATCAACTAGCTGAAGTTTAAAGAAGCTGCTTGCAGGGCCCAATCACCTGCTAGGTAACGCTAGCTTAGAGGGATGTGGGGGTTGGAGTTGTCCAAGTCCAGCAATGGTCAGTCATATAAGCTTATCGATAATGGGGCCCTCTAAAAAAAAGTTCCAACTTCCATGCGCGGATAGAGACTTGAGACTGTAGGTGCTCGCGCCAGTTGCTTGGTGGGGAATCCTGACTTTCACTTTTACCAACAAGAAGAGATCACATCTCTGATCACCACCGACCGTACTTTCCGTTGTGTTTGTGTTCTCCAAATCGCTGCGATGGCCCCTACGCTGTCGGGACGTATAATCAAGTCCCGAAAGGGCAAGTATGGCACTCTTCACCAGAAAAATCACCGGTGGGAGTCCTTCACCACCAAAATCGCCAAACTTCACTCCCTCGACCCTCTTCGCAAAGTCCGCCGCCACGACCTCAACGCCGAAGATTTAGACGTCACTACCTCCTATTTTCGAAATGGCCTGGAGAAATGGTCCGACCTGGATATATCCAAAGGCTTCACCTCTTTCAAGAGGGGAAGTACGCCTGTTCTGCGACAGTCTCCCCCAGATATTGCATTACGAGGACAAGATTATGGACTTGTTGGAGAAATACACATCACTTCAAGAGAAGGAATCACTCGAGTCACTACTCGACCTGCTGACGGCCTTCGCCCACGATCTGGGTACACGATTCGAGAAGCACTACGCAAGAGCCCTCGTCCTCATAGCCAATATTGCGGGTAGCCGTCAAGACGCAGATATAATCGAATGGACCTTTGCCTCCCTGGCTTTCTTGTTCAAGTATTTGTCAAGGCTATTAGTAGCAGACCTGCGCCCGACCTTTGATGTCATAGCACCGCTGTTGGGAAAGGCCCGAAACCCCCCTCATATCGCCCGGTTCGCCGCCGAGGCTATGAGCTTTTTGATTAAAAAGGCTGCCTCGCCGTCGCATCGCGAGAAGTCCCTTCCAATCATTATAGAACACGCGCGAAAGGACCTGGCCTCTATTCGAGGAGACCGACAATATGGCCTATTCTACCACGGTCTGATGACCATGTTTGCCGAAGCTATCAAGGGCCAGGGAAATAACGTTCATACGACAGGGCCAACTACGTTCCAGGCTCTTCTTGCCTCAGTACCCGCGGAGGACTTGGTATCCACAGATGACTCAATGCCTACTTGGGCAGGTCTTGTCTGTGGTATTACCGTCAGTATCATTCACCATACCACCGCCGACACTTTCGGGCCGATCGCAGATGCTATTTACGAGCAGAAAACCAAAGATGAGGCGGACAACAAAACTCCGTTACAGAACATCCTCTATGTTAGAGTCCTGGGAACCGTGGCTGGTGTTCGGAGAGGCAACAGAATCAACGACTGGAGCGCACTGCTGGACTGTCTACAGAAGTCACTGCAGGGCCTCTGTAGCGAGCCCTCGTTGCTTGACAATACTGATCACATCGCGATCTGGCGTTTCATCTTAGTGAAAACGGCTATTATCTGGAATGTCTCCTCGATGGATGCCATTATCCCTCACATGGCTCACATCGTGAGGATACTGACTCGAGAGCCCCTTATGAAATGGTTCATTCCGTTTTGCTCCTATTTATCAGACCTTGATGCTTCGCGGTTCCGCAGTCTTTTCTTGAAAGAGTTTCAGAAGTGAGTAGTATTCCATCACGTTTGGTGGACGAGAACTGACCACATCCACCAGGTTCGTTGTATCCCACTGGTCGGATGATTCCAATGAGGACATGCTTTGTGTTTTAATCCCCCGTATGGTAAACCAGAGGGCCCTACCGTCACCTAGGGAGCCAGAAACCTTCACTCTTCCGCAGTCATGGCAGTCTCATATTGTAAGGAAATTCGAGCGACTGGAGATTTCTACGTTCCCGGAGGAGGGGGCCTCGAGTGCCTATGACAAGGACCCCAAGACGTGGCGTGACAAATGTCTCCCAAAGTATTCGGCGCTGCTGCAGTTGCTCGAATGCTGTACTATACACCCATCAACCATCGGGCCAATACGCGAAGTATTGTTAAGGAAGCTGAAGCTTGCCCTGCGGCCATCGCAATCGCCCCCGACCGATGAAGCTCGCTTCATAGTTAGCCAGGGATTCCATGCATATCTGCGCATGAGCAAAGCGGTCGCTGCGCCGTTCGAAAAGTCGCTGCGTCCCCTTCTACGAGCTGCTGCCCCTCGGTACTGCACTCTCACTCCGTTTTTGGAGGCCATGCATACGTATGAGGACCAAGTACAGGATTCGGATGGTCAAGATTCTCAAAGCGGCGGGAGTGCTACCCCCAAAAGAGAGGATGACCCCCTGCTAAGGAGTCTTATCAGTAATCTTTCTCTGGACTCGTCCCCTTTGCGCACCGCCTCTTTGAGACTGCTCGTGAAACTCGATATTGCCCCAGACCAATTGGACGCTCTCGCGAATATGCTGCAGGTCCAACAGATGCCGCTAGACCTTGAAAACATTCGCGCAATCTCTGTACATCTTCGAAAACTGGGTTTGGTCTACTCACAAGTGGATCAGGGATCCTGGCTTCGTCAAGCTATACCATCGTTTCTATTCGGTATGATGACAGTTAAGGTATCCCCGGTCTGGGAGTCAGTCCTTGAAGCATTGCAGCAAGTCAGCCAAACAGCAAGTAGTGAGGAAGCGATCTGTGATCGCGCATTCAAATGGGTTAAGGGAAGATCAGCACTTCAAGACGAACTTGCTGGCGATACTGGAAAGGGCGAATCCACCCCCCCCCTTTCAGAAAGGGGCTGACTGACTTTGAGTGTCTCAACCTTGATCGATTGCTGCGAAACGCCAAAACTCAAGACAGAGTAATTGTAAACCCAGCAGACATTTTATTCGAGACGTTTGAGGAAAACCAGCAATATGTTCCCATGGTCGAAGAGAATCAGCAACTTGTGCCCATAGTGCCGAAAACATCTCGCTCTCAAGCACTCAAAGTCATGTCAGCTGTACCGTCCTTGATTGAGAAGCGGTCAAAAATCATTGTGCCAATCTTTCTGTCATGGAGCTCGCATGAGGAGGATCGAGAGGCTATGGAATTCGACTCAGACCATAGTGCCGGGAAGCCGTGGTCATTAGCTGACCGAAAAGCTCTGCTTGCTGTCTTTTCGAAGTTCATTAATCCCAGGGTTCTCTCTCAGCAACAGATGGTTTATGACTCGCTTCTCCATCTACTTGCCAACGGCGACATTGATATCCAGAAGTCCGCGCTCAAAGCTATACTCGCATGGAAGCAAGAAGGCGTCAAGCCTTACCAAGAAAACTTGGTATATCTCCTGGACGAAGCAAGATTCAAGAACGAGCTCACCGTGCTGTTTCAAGGTGACAACAAGGTGCAGCCCGAACACCGTGCTGAGATGATGCCCGTCCTGCTCAGGCTCTTGTACGGTAGGACTATATCCAAGAAAGGCGTCGCAAGCGGTCGGGGCGGTTTGCAGGCAACACGGCTCGCAGTGCTGAGAAATCTCACTGTCGAAGATATCGGCGACTTTCTTCAGGTTGCTCTTGGGGACCTTCGTGGAAAGGTGGTCCTCGATAACGCTGGTATACGCGAAGATATTCTCAGTCAGGATCCTATGAGCACGTATAAGCAGGTGAATGCGCGCAAGCAGGTTGGCTTCCTGAACATGGCAACCATCATCATCAACGAGCTTGGGGTCAGTGTCGAAAAGTATGCGGATACCATCCTGAACGCCGTTCTCTACTGTCTTGTCACTGCATGCCGAAAACTGGGGCATACCGCCGAGAAAGTCGGAGACGATCAGCCAGATAACGAGGCGTCAGAAGAAGCAGCCGAGGGGGAAGCTGATGATGAGTTGTCAGACAATGATGCCTCTCTCGTTCGCGATGTACGCACTATCTCATTGAAGTGTGTCATCTCACTCTTACGCAACGCACCGGCCTTTAACTGGGACCCGTACAAAGATATGCTCATCAAGGAGGTTGTGAGTCCTCGGCTCGACAACTTTGCAGTTGAGAACACCCAGGGCATTTCCGGTACTTTCCAGTTCCTGTCAACTCTGTCAATGATGCCAAGAACTGCCTTTTTCTTGAGCGTCGATGATCGAATTATCCCCAAACTCATGGACTGCTTGGCGAATAAGAAAGCGAAAGATGAAGTGCGAGTGTTCACGCTCAGCATAGTACGGAATCTAGTCAAGCTTTCCCAGGCCCCCGCAGCAGAGTCTGGGTTCAATGAGATTATCAAGGAAGACTTGATCGACCGCAACCTGGAGCTCATCTTAGGCAAGATTGGGGGTGCTCTGAGAACAAACCAAGCTACAGGCAAGGACCTTGACAACGATGCGGAGATTCAAGTTGGGAAGGACTTGTTGGTCGCCTGTATCGATACCATCGTCGAACTTTCTCCGATCGTCCAGCAATCAGAACATGCCCCAGGACTCATCGAGATTTCGGTGTTCCTCCTCAACCAGCCTTCCCGCCGAGTAAACCCGAAGGTGAAGGGAAGCATTCTCACCATCCTTCAAACCTTCCTTCAACTTGAAGGTCTTCGGTCAAATACAGAGCTTCGGCAGCGAATCTACACTACGATCTCATCTCTGTTTGGCTTCTTCAAGGACAGACCCAATCGGCTGTCGCTCTCCAAGGTTCTAGCCGTATTTGCCGAGGAGGACACCACGGTCGTTGAGGTAGCTGCTTTGTGCTCTGACCTCAACTCGTTCAAAGAGGGAAGAATTGATGAGCCCGATTATAACACGAGGTTGGCTGCATTCAACAGCCTCTCCAAACCACGAGAGCCCCCCTTCAATCCTCGACAATGGCAGCCTCTGCTTCACAACCTGCTTTTCTATGTCAAGCATGATGAGGAATACGGTATCCTTTCAATGAACTCAGCCGACGCCCTCTGCCGTTTTACCGATGCTGTTAAAGTATCCACTGGAACTGACAGGGCCATACACGAGGGTATGCTCAGTGATATCGTTCTACCGGCCATATACTCCGGGGCTCGAGAATCTTCGGAGACAGTCAGACGTGAGATCATCCGCGTCTTGGGGTATCTCGTATCGCACCTACCTTCCTGGACGCCAGTGAGTGATCTCGTTGGTCTGGATCCTCCTCCCGACGAGCAGGACTCAGACCCTAGTTTCTTCAGTCACATTCTCAGCCCAGCGACATCGAGACAGATGCGAGCTCTACAATTGTTATCAAAGGTCAACTTCCATTCTGAGCTGAGCAGTCGAAACCTTGCGCATTTCTTCGTCCCGTTACTCGAACACTTCATCTTCGACCGGGAAGATGGAACTGATGATCACGGAGTTGGCGCGCAAGCGACCACCACGATTTCCGACCTGGCAATCTCGCTGGAATGGCCGCAATTCCGTGCCATTCTGAAGCGCTACAGCGGCTATATCGAGTCCAAACCAGACTCACAGAAGCAGCTCGTTCGACTTTTGGGAAAGATCGTGGACAGTCTTTCTATTGCAGCTTCTGAGCGCGACTCGGATTCGATGGATGTAGACGATGGATCGACGCAAGCCCAGCCGACAAAAAAGTATCGGCTGGCTCAGACGATGCCTGCTCCAGAGAAATTCAACGAAGACATAACGTCAAATATTCTACCATCTCTTTTGGACTACATCCGCGAAAAGGATGAAACTACGGTCAGCTCGCGAGTACCTGTTGGTATCATCATTGTGAAGCTGCTCAAGCTACTTCCAACAGAGATCCTTGAGCAGAAGCTCCCTGGCGTCTTGTCGGACATCTCTCAAATTCTGCGAAGCAAAGCATGGGACGCTCGCGAAATGGCGCGAGATACGCTGGCCAAGATGAGCTCGCTCCTGGGAGCTTCTTGCTTTGGCTTTATTCTGGACGAGCTGCGAGGCGCCTTAACCAAAGGCTACCAACTGCATGTTCTCTCATACACCATGCATACCATTCTTGTCCATGTGATCCCACAGTTCCAACCAGGTGACCTGGACTATTGTTTGGACAAGATTGTAACAATCATCATGGATGACATTTTTGGTATCACGGGACAGGAGAAGGATGCAGAGGAGTATACAAGCAAGACAAAGGAGGTCAAGAGCAGCAAGAGCCAGGATTCGATGGAGCTCATTGCAAGGACAGCCTCCATTGACCATTTGGTTGAGCTTGTCCGACCTCTGCAGGCTCTTCTCCTGGAAAAGCTCGACCTGAAGATGGTTCGCAAGATTGACGAGCTGCTAACCCGCATCGCCAATGGTTTGCTTAGCAATGCAGCAGCGGAAAGTCGGGAGACACTCGTCTTCTGTTACGAGGTTGTTCAAGGGGTTTACAATAGCCGAAAGCCAAAGGCTGAGGTCAAACTCGATTACAAGCTTCGACGCTATCTGGTTCAAAAGGGCGCCAAGAAGAGTGGCGAACGTGGTGGGACGAGCAAGCATGCGTATAAGCTCGTTCGGTTTTCCTTGGACGTTTTGCGATCTGTCTTCAGGAAGCACGACTCTCTTCGAAATGCTGGTAATATTGCTGGCTTTATACCCATCATCGGCGATGCTGTCGTTGAAGGAGAAGAAGAGGTGAAGATCGCGGCATACAAGCTTCTTCAAGTCATCGTGAAGGTTCCTTTTAAAACAGATGAGTTGACAAAACTCTACAAGATCTCAGCCAAGGATGCTGTAAGGAGCATGGCCATCTCAACATCTACGACATCTGATCTAGCTCAAACTGCGTTGAAACTCATCTCCATTATATTGAGAGATCGGAGGGACACCAAGATCAATGATGCTGGGACCGATATGCTTCTCGGCAAGCTCAAGGACGACTTGACAGAGCCGTTGTATCGACACGTCACCTTCAATTTCCTTCGTTCTGTATTGGACCGCAAGATCGAAACCGCATCGGTGTACGATACCCTTGACTATGTTGGAGGAGTTATGATTACCAACGACGACAAAGATACCCGTGATTTAGCCCGTGGTGCCTTCTTCCAGTTCTTGCGCGATTATCCGCAGAAGAAGAACCGGTGGGCTAAACAGCTCAAGTTCATTGTTGCTAACCTGGATTATGAGCGTGAGGGCGGGCGCCTATCAGTCATGGAAATCATCCATCTACTCCTCATGAAGTCTGCAGATGATTTTGTGCAGGAGGTTGCAACCAACTGTTTCATCCCTCTGGTCTTGAGGCTCGCCAATGATGACAGTGAAAAATGTCGCCTGGCAGCAGGAGAACTGATCAAGGAGATATTCCGCAAAGCCGACAAAGAGCGAACATCCAAGTTCCTCGCGCTTCCACGCGGGTGGCTTGAACAGGATGGTGACCAGAAGAAGCTCTCGGTGTTTGGTTTAGCTATACAGAGTTTCTGTCTTTACTTCGACGCCAAGGAACCTACATCACGAGACGAGAGTGATCTGATGCTGGTGATCAAGAGTATGATCAAAGTCTTGGACGACTTCTATGACGGCTCAGATTGGGAGCTTGTCAATACTGTTGTACAGAACGTCCCCATTCTGATGCAGAGGTTTCCCAAACAAATCCTCTCGCACGAGGGACTTTGGCATGCGATCGCAAAGCCACTAACATCTGAACACCCAACTCTGAAGCTTTCGAGCATTAAGCTCCTGAACTTGTATCTGGATGATTTCTACAAGCAGGACAGCTCAGATACGAAGAAGGATGCTTTGGTTGGATCTCATGGGTTGCAGCTTGACAAAACCACTGTCGAAGCCCTCACTGTACTTGCTGTGGGGCTACTGGATCCTGGCACAATCTCAAGGTGGAAGAAGCGCATGGCTAAGAAGGCCAATGGTGCTTTCCAAGATGATGCGATGTCTACCAAACAACAACCGACGCCCATTGATGAAGCCCTGGCTTCCGAAGTTGTCCTCACTCTAGTCAGGCTGGCCAAGTTCCTCGACCCGAAGCCTGCGGTTTCCGACCAGAACTCAGATGCAGACAATGAAGAGCAGAATGCTCCGGACTCGGAATCGGAAAAGGAGGAATGGGGTGGATTCGACGAGCCCGAGCAGCCGAAAACAAAGATAACTCTGCACACACTTTTCAACTTCCTGTCAGATATTCTTATCGCCGAGACGCCGCCTCGCACGGCCGCGCTTGTGCCCAAGGTGGCTGCCATGAACTTGCTGCACCTGTTCATCAGCACCCTCGAACCCGCCACCATCCAGCCGTCGCTGAACATGCTCCTCACTCCTCTGCACCATCTGACCGACCCCAACATCACTGTGCCGTCGTCAGTGGAGGACACCTTCCAGCCAAGATACGACGCCCTGCGCGTCAAGGCCGAGGAGAGCATGGACGTGCTGCAGAAGAAGATGGGCACCGAGGCCTACACCATGGAGCTGTACGCCGTCCGAGAAGCGGCGAGGAGGCGCCGCGAGGGACGCGCTAGGAAGCGTAAGATCGAGGCGGTCGCGGCGCCCGAGAAGTACGGGAAGTGGAAGAAGGGCCGGTTGGATAAGGAAGGTCAAGAGGCGGAAGGAGAAGAAGGGCGACCAGCGGGCTCGCAGACAGGGCGGCAGGTACTAATAATTGTAGGGACCTGAGGGGAAAAAGAGGGCGTTCCCGTAGAGGAAACTACAGTAGATATAATACCCTACGATCGGCATCTGGGCCATAGAGAAAATTCAATTTCATTTCATTATTGTGTTCAAAACAAGTCTTATTTTTCAAGCTCCGCATATATCCTGTTAAATGCCAGGCGTGAAACCAAACTTGGTTGGGGATCTTCCCATGGCATAGCAAGAGGAATGTGTTCTGATACTGTCGGTATATTTCAATGGTCTTCGTATCTCGAGTAGAAAATCGGTTGGATGACCTGGGCCTCAATCGCTTCTAGACGAGATCAACAGATCAACTACTGGGACAATCCTAACGAACTAGAACCATGCAGGCTACCTGCCACACCAGAATGCCGTTCAATCGATACGGGCACGTCTATTATATAGCCACTACACCATTCTGCCTGTACTGTTCCTTTCTCTCACATCCCTCGAATGTGAGAGCTGCTTGAGCTGTGCTACGAGGTGGCCGTCGTGTGTGGCAGGTTGAAGTACGGAGGGGGTGAGGACGAAGACTCGGTGATGGAGCAATCGTATTGATGGGTGGTTTGATGCGATTACAATGTTGCCCGTTTATCCGATCTGATGGACTTTTATGAATGGACGGGCAGCACAGGTAAACCAGACCAGTGTCTTGCGATCAAGTGTACTACTTTATTGCCTTGATGGTCTGAACACGTACCCTGATCCATTTTCAATGGCTTTCTATATTGGCCTTGGTCGCAGGAGCCAAACTGACTTCACGACACAGTAGGCAGAATAGGAATGAAACGATCGTTGAATAAAGAACAGGCACTTCTAAAGAATGCTTGCTTGATTGGGGTATATCCTGCCTCTCTACCTAAACTCCGAAAGTGCATAATTTCGATAGTTTATACACAGTGTACAAGTTCCTCTGATCGTCAATCCTGCCAATCCTGGTTGGTATACCACATAAGAGTTCAGTTCGCAAAGGCCGCCCCGAGCTGTAGCTAGCTGCACATGGGGGCTTTCCCACTTCAAGCCATCCTGGAAGTAAATTGCCTCTTTCTAGGCCTAACAACGGCGATTCGCACTGGTTCCCCAGCACCCGAGGGCCATGCATACACAAAACTGGTCTTCTCTCCTCTGCTTGTTTTTTTCTTGGGGCGTTATGGAAACGGCTTTGGGCTGGATACGCGCGAGCGAGGGGGCTTCCTTGGTCTTCTCCGTTTGGGTCCAAGTAATTTCGCTGGGGTGGCTTGCAGCCTCTGTTTCGCGGCCTTGGCCGCTGGGTTTGACTCATCTTTCGCAAAGCCTCGCACGATATAACCTGGGGTGTGTCCACTACCGGCATATTTGCGCATCGTGAACCGCTGCCGCTTCATCTGTCTTTTCCTTTCCTCCCTCTCCCGTCTTTTCCTTTCCGCCTCTTCTATCACTCCCACTACTCTTTGCCGTACTACCCGTGCTTCGGGCTGCCCAAACAGTTTCCGTTCGGGCTTTGATATCTCGGTCAGCGCCTGATATTTACGTAGTCGAAAACCCTGCCGACGCGGCAAGCTTGGTTCCTCTTCCCTAGTCAACGCCGGCACCCCTTCGCTAGCCAATTTCGGCTCCCCTAAGTCAACAGGTGCCTCGCGCTCAAGGCTTTCGGGCGGGACAATCGATAGTTGCGAATTTACCCCTGAGCCAAACGACGGCCGTTTGTTGATACGCATAGACGGGCTATACTGAGTTATGCGGAAAGATGGAACTTGGTCGTTTACAGCCTTCAGGCTTCGCCGTAGCAAAGCCGCAGATTGTGCAGCCGAGTCCCCCGAGTCTTCCCAAAGCTTATGCGCCCTGTTACTGGAGTTTGTGACGTCTGCACTCTCCTGTGATATACCATGACCAGGATTGCTGCCCAGATCCCCTAATTCAGAGCTCGGGGCGTCGGAATCCCATATAGTTTGTTGATCAAGGTTCCTGAGCGCAGATTTCAGTGCTGCGTACTGATCACTCCCGGCATTTGGGGACCTACCGACATATCTATCGCGCCGCCCAAAGGTACAAAATTCGCGTCGATTCGATGGCGTGGTGCTGGCAGCTGAGGGTTGGGCGCCGCCTATCTGAGGACGTGTTGGGGAGTTGGCAAGTGGCCCGGAGGCGGCAGGATTTACACTGCTGGACTGCTGGGACGTAGAAGCTCCATCATTTTGCGCCGGCGATGACTCGGCTTCGTTTCCCTTCTCCTTATTCCTTTCCGTCACAGTCCCATCCTCCAAAACTCAACATCGCCATCTTCGCCCAGGGTGCCTCGCTTAACCAATTGGCCGCGTTCTCTCATGAGATCTTCAATTGTGATCTTACGATTGCCAAAGATGTTCAGGTGGTCGCTTATGACGTGACGGTTGCGACAAGAGGGGCAGGTAATCAGGACGGAGCCCTTATGGTACCCTTGTTTGGAGACGGTATGTGTTGACCGTTCACTGCAAGGTACACAGGTGAAGGTCAACTCATAATGGGGCTCCTGCAACTTTCGCTGCTTGATCTCTTCCGATGGCGAAGAAGCTGCCGCAGGGGCTGGTCGAGACGGCTTTGGTATGGCATGCGCATATCTCCGGGAGAACTGGGCGGGTTGGAGAGTCCGCGGTAGGCTCGGATAGGGGCGCAGATGTGGCCGCAAAGGCGCAGGAGAGATGGCGGAGGCCCTTACAGAGCGGGCTAACGTCTGCAGCGCATTGGCACGGGGTTTGGAAGCCATGGCACCCACAAGGGAGGTCTTACTAATTCAGTGACCAAGGGGAAGAAGGTTCACCAGCACGAGGGGTTATGTATGTAGCAAGCTTGGGAATTATGGCCTTGTAAACGAAACGCCCGTCAATTCTTGCACAAGGCGGACATATAAGGCGGACAAAGTGTGTGATGGTATTGAGTAAAAGTAACTTAAGTGAGTTCCTCAAAGGCAACAGATGAGTGATAAGCATTCATGAATGGCCTGATAAAGATTTTACAGTCAAGGAGCTTGGGCACATACAAGGATGGCATACGTTAGACAAACCTTTAATTTTAAGCTCGCGTGCCTGGCATTGAATGACGTTGATTGATAAGAATCCCTTAGGTACCCCTCTGCACCGGCCCGATCGGTACCGGCATTTGGTTATTCCGGGATGGTGGGGTGAAGCATGGGGGCATTTAGGCCCGTGTGAGGGGCAGTTTTGGGGCTTGCGGCTTGCCAAATCAACGTTCCTGGTTGCGGGTGACCTGGAATGCGCCTCTTTGACAAGCTTCAGCCAATCACATGAGCTACAGTGAGGCTCGACAAGTCAGTTTGGACTTCTCAAGACGGCCTTAGTGGAAGCCATTCCCTTCTTTTGTAATATTCATCTCAACACCAAAGCTGTGTCATCGCCAGCTCCCAATACGCGCTACTATCTCTTGCGACGAGCAAGTGGCGGGCTTGCAGTCCCCCGAATTTCCAGACCCGTCCAATTGTCTCGCCACCCGACTGCCACACTGCGTTTCTTGCTTCGCCCGCCGTTCTTAACTCCGTCATTAACCAGCTACCCAAAAAATGCGGGAGAGGCTTCTCCTACTGGATTCTTTTACATCGCCTCCCTAATCTCCTTCGTTCGCGACAATACTATGCGCCTGCGTCTATTGTCATAGACTGTCTCAACGAGCAGAACCCGCAACAATGATCACAGGCAGGGGAGGTTCCGCCCTGCGCGGTGGGAACAGAATTCGACCCCCGAGAAGAGTAAGCATATATACCCCCTTGTTCACGATCGTATACTCGACCCTCACCCCGCCGTCGGTTCCTTCTCTATACTCGTCCCTCACTGCGCCGGCGCCTCCTTCCTAATACCCGTTTGCTATTTGATTGTTGGTCCCCACTTCGCCGTCGGTTCTTTCCCTCTACCCATCACTCACCTTGTCGTCGCCCCCACCTGCCTCTATACTCGCTCCTCACCTCGGGATCGCGAATCCGCTGCCCCACGATACCCTCCCTACCCGTTTACATAGGACCCAGTCTCTTTTTGTTCTACATCGTGATTATCGGGTGACTGCGCTGCTCATATTTCTATTCTTACTATCCATCTCATTGTTTATGCGGGCCACCAGTCACGATAGCTTCCCTTATACTGTGTAACTACCACAGACTCTTCCTGCGCTGGATTCCACGATCTTTCCTTTCCTTTTCTCTTCAACCACCGTCACACACTCCCACCCACACTTCATCTCCCAAGACATCATCCAAATCACCACATATCCCATCATCCTCATTCACCGCTGCCATCATGGCGTTGCCGATGAGACCGGCACCCGCAGTACCAACTGCTAACTACTTCTTCCACCTGCAGCCGATCGTTACTCCAAATGCAGACGAGTTCGAATTCAACTGGCAGCAGCTCGAGTCGGCCCTACGCGACATCCACCAGAAGAACGCAAGCGGTCTGTCGTTCGAGCAGCTGTACCGCTACGCTTACAAGATCGTTCTCAAGAAAGCTGGTGACCGGCTTTATGAAAACGTGAAGCAGTTTGAGGAGAGATGGTTCACCGACAAGGTCTGTCCTCGTATCTTCGAGCTGATCTCGAGAAACCTGGTGGCCATGACCCTTAGCGATGTCCCTGGCTCCAGTGTTGTTGAGCGCCGCTCCATGGGCGAGAGATTTCTCAAGGGTATCCGCGAGGCGTGGGAGGAACACAATACCTCCATGAACATGACAGCCGACATCCTCATGTATTTGGATCGAGGTTTCACTCAGGGCCAGAATCGCCCTACTATCTTCGCTGCGACCATCGGTCTATTTCGCGACCACATCCTCCGCGCCTCCATCCAGGAGTCGGACTGCATCGTGTTTGATATTTTCAATGCTACTATCCTAGATCAGATCAACATGGAGCGAGAAGGAGACGTCATTGACAAGGCCTTGTTGCGCAGCTGCACTACCATGCTCGAGTCTCTGCACAAGACCGATGAGGAGAACGAAGACGAGAAGCTTTACTTTGAGGTGTTTGAGCCCGTTTTCCTCGATTCCAGCCATACGTTCTACAAGAACGAATGCGACCGTCTGCTTCAAGAGGGCGACGCTGCGACCTGGCTGCGACACACTCAGCGCCGACTGGACGAGGAGTCTGATCGTTGCGCTACCACAATCTCACTCATGAGTTTGCCCAAGATTCTTGCGGTTGTCGAGCAGGAACTCATTAGTAAGCACCTCGACGAGTTCATGAATCTCGACGGCAGTGGTGTTCGGGCCATGATCGACAACGATCGAGTTGAGGATCTCAAACTTCTATACCAGCTGGTTTCGCGCATTGATCCCAAGAAGACGGCACTGAAGTTTGCCTTGTCCACTCGTGTCATTGAGTTGGGTCTTGAAATCGAGAAGGTCCTCGCACAAACAGACTTTGCTGTCATGGCCGATGTAGGATCTGCTACTAACGGCGACAAGTCCAAGAACAAGCGCAGCACCTCTGCGCAGCTAACTGCTGCTGCTGTGAAATGGGTTGCCGATGTGTTGGCTCTCAAAGTCCGATTCGACCGGCTTCTGTCAGACTGCTTCGCTGATGACCTAACGCTTCAGACAGCCCTTACGAAGAGCTTCGCGGAGTTCATCAACGGATTCGAGCGCAGTGCCGAATACTTGTCTCTCTACATCGACCACAACCTGAAGGCAGGTGTGAAGGACAAGTCGGAGGCCGAAGTGGAGCTAGTCCTGGAGCAGGCTATCACGCTTCTGCGCTACCTCGACAGCAGGGACAGGTTCGAAACGTACTACCAGAAGCACCTTGGTCGTCGCCTCTTGCACCAAAAGTCCAGTGATCTTGAAGTGGAGACGGAGATGATCTCGCGCATGAAGCGCGAGCTAGGTAACACCTTCACTTACAAGTTTGAGGGCATGTTCAGGGATATCAGCCTGTCCAAGGATATGACCGAGGCGTACGCTAAGCACGTACGTGGTCTGGGAGCGACTAGTAACGATCAGATCGGCCTCAGCATCAATGTCCTGGGCGGCAATAACTGGCCCAAGGATGTTGTGGGACGATATACCAATCCAGAACAGACTGGACCCGGTATCAACTTTCCCATCGAGATCCGGTCTTTGCAGGACAGCTTCTTCAGCTTCTACAGCAAAGATCGCACCGGTCGCAAGCTTACTTGGATCACAAACGCGGGCACCGCAGAGATCCGTAGTTTCTTTCCCAAGGTTCCCGGTGAGAAAACGGGCCCCAAGTCTAAAGACCGCCGATATGAACTCACAGTACCAACCTATGCAATGCCTGTATTGCTCTTGTTCAATGATCTGCCCGATGGAGAGGCCTTGTCGTTCGAGCAAATCCAAGAGCGAACGAATATTCCTCGAACCGACCTGGTCAATACCTTGACAGGTCTATCTGCCGTCAAGAACAGGCGTATCCTCCTGAAGGAGCCCAACCCTTCATCCAAATCTGCACCTGGCGATCGATTCACATTCAACAATGCATTCCATTCTCCCACCTTCAAGGTGAAGCTTGCTATTGTCAATGTGGCCAATCAAGTCGAGAATGACGAGGAGAGAAAGGAAACGGACAGCAAGACGCTGGAGACTCGCAAGTACGTGATCGATGCGGCCGTGGTTCGTATCATGAAGTAAGTGTTCATTATTTTAATTGCCTGTCGTTTGACATCTGCTAACCATATATCCCACTCTACAGGCAGCGGAAGGAGCTGGAACACCAACAGCTCGTTATGGAAGCCATCCAGCAGATCAGCGGACAGTTCAAGCCTGATCTTTTTCTCATCAAAAACAGAATCACAGATCTGATCGACAGAGAGTATCTGGAGCGGTTCGAGCATGGCGCAGGTACCGGACGTGCTTCATACCGCTACTTGGCCTAATTTCTTGGCAATTCACGATGGATAATTGCGATTTGGAGACCCGCGGGCTCATGTTTACACTTGAGGCCGCCTGGCACTTGATACCCCTTTCATTGTAACCGGCCACACACTTTGACGACGAAACGACTTTGCATTTACGACAACGAAAGAGCAATATGGCGGAGGCAATGGTTCTCATGGCATTCTCATGGCAGCATGGCATGGCATTGCATAGCAACAGGCGAATAGGTGAAAAGGAAGTTATCTTATTATGATCAGACGCTCCCATCAATTGTCATGGGGCTTTAACTCCATTACAGACATATGAGAGAGCGTTCGGAGCGCTCAATAGCTCAACTTGCATGTACCATAGATACGAATACCAATTGAGAAAAACACATGAAGCAGAAGGCAGGCCATTGGTGCCGTCCATGATTGCCCGTTATAGCTGGTTTTTTGACGTGTAAGTCCTACTCAGTAAATATCAGGTCCGGCCAGGCCCGCGGCGGCTCCGCTTAGTGACGAACGAGGTCGCCGAGGTAGGAAGCCATTGAAAGAACTGACATAGCCGATGTTGTTGTTGTGGCGCCCTTTACATGCAGTAACAAAGACGGAGCTCGACAGCTAGACAAAGCAAACTCGACACAATAGGTATTGTATAGCCTCGATCTGGACCCAACCATTGATAGCGACTTCATTGACCTCTTTGTCCCGTTCGACCACACCCCCCGGTGGGATTTAAGAAAGTCACTGTTCCTGCTGTTGGAAGTGTGTATAACTAGCCAACCCAACTCATCCCAGTCTTTCGACTACGAAAACAGCCGTTCCTTCATTCCCCGTGTTCGTTATTCCAAGCAATCACTCTCTTTTCGAAGCTCAATCCCAACTGACTCGGTGACACCTGTCACAACACATCCATAGAAAAGGCCAGTTCCCTTTCTTCTTTTTTTTTCAAAGATAGTCAATCCTGTTGTTTCAAGGCTACTTATATATAAATATAAGGAACAGACAGGCAGCTAGCTTGTTAACACCTTAGGGGGCTCTCCGTGGGGAAGCAAGCATTGTTACTATTATGGTCTCTTCATCTAACAGCATCAGAAAGAGGCAGTCGCTGGCATGGGTCGCCATGCTCGGCCCCTATGCCTGCGTCGACCAGCCAGAGATGCGAGACCCGGCCGCCCGCGCCATGACGCCCCTGACGGCGGTGCTCGAGCAGGGGCTGCGGGGCAGGGGCAGCAACGACAGCATCAGCGCCGTCGTGGCCACGCGGCCCGACGCCGAGGAGCTCACGCGGAAGCGCGAACGTCGTCGCAGCACCGTCTCCTCCGCCACTAGCTGTGGTGCTGATCGTGGACGACAACCTGGTCGGAGACAGTCGGGCAGATCCCGCCGTACAAGCATCGAAAGCGAGCGGTCTCGCGATCGCGCCACCCTGGTCACGGGCTCTGTCACGTCGTCTTCTCCTTACTCTCATCTGTCCGAATCGCCGTCGCCGACCCTGGAATCGGCGGGTCGTCAGTACTTGACGGAACAGCTCGAGCGGCGGCGCGCTGAGATCGCTTTGTGCGGCGGTGGCGGCGACGGCAGCTCGGCCGTCGTCGACGACAGCATCCATGACTGCAGGAACCGCCGGCGCTCCGCCGTCCTGCGTCCCACCGATGGGAACGTCCAGCCATACAAAGCTAGGAGCGAGGCCGCGTACTATCCTAGCAGCGGCGGCGGCCGCGACACGCGGCGCAAGAGCCGCACCTACCCGCCCGTGGTGCAAACCGGCTTCGACGAAATTCCCCACTGGGCCTCGGACGCCATGAAGGGTTTGGTGCTGAGCGGCGGGGACAAGCCATCATCAGATAGCCGCCGCCACGACAAAAGCAGTAGACGGTCTTCAACGGCGACCGTCATGGCCCCTACTAGCTATCTCGAGCAAGTGCCCAAGACGCCCACGACGGAGCCACGGGGCCGCAAGCGCCGCGGCTCTGTGAGTGCCAAGTCGATCTCGGGTGCAACTGATGACCGAGACGATACCAAGAGCACTTATAGCGGCTACAGCGCATACAGCACGGCCACTTTCTCGCACTACCCGAGGGGTGACGGCAACCCCTACTATAGTGCCACCAAGCGGACGAGTTGGCGGCCCAGCAGCGGTGTGGAGAGTTCGCGGGCGCGGTATCTCGCCGCGGCTGCGGACCGGCAGCGTAAGCTGGAGCAGGAACAGGAGAGGGTACGTCAACTCGAACGGGCACGCGAGCGGGGAAGGGAGCGGGAACGCCGGCAGCCCCAAAAGCAGACGCAGAAGGAGGTCCTCCGCGTCGACAGCGTCAACTTCGATATGTGCAGCCCCCCGAGCCCCGCTGCTACTACTACTACCGCTACCACCACCACCCCCATGTCCGTGGCTTTGCATGATTTCAAAGAGGATCAGAAGGTGAGGGCGGGGCTCACCCCGCCAGACCCTGCGAAGGATTACAGCTCCTACTATTATAAGCATCACCGAGAGCGGAAGAGGGAGTACCGGGCCCCTGAACAGCGAGAACACCACCAGGAAGAAGAGGTCAGACACCATCAGCACCGTCGTACTCGTCGCAGTAGTCTACAGCAGCAGGCGACGACGCCGCCGCCGCCGCCAGAGTCCACCCCGGTGCCAACAACATCAGCTGAGCCGCCCTCCTCTCCCTCCCCGAGGGAAAGCTTCGCCGGTCGCATGGCCTCGGGCAACACCAGCAGCTCCCAGCAGAAGAAGCAGCATCACGTATCCGCCTACCGACCCGCGATGGCCAGCGAGACCATACCGCAACTGAACAACATCGTCCACACCGCTCCCGCCGCAACACGCCAGGACCAGGAGCGTCGAGAGCTGTTTTGTCGCGCCACCCGCCGTGGTGGGCGTCCAGAGCAATTCCTACGCCAACCCGGCAGTGGCAGTGCCGGTGGCGACGCACGACAGCCGGCGAAGGTTACCATGGCCGAAAATCCTAGCGCAGCGCTGCGTCTCCGTGCGCAGGAAAACATCAAGGGGCAGAGGCAGGAAGGACTCGGCTCTGGGCTCAATAAGGATAGCGGCACGAGAGGTCCTCAGAATGACGGTGGTATCACTCGACTCGACTCGCTCTACCTGCCTCGGAACAACAACGCTGCCGCCACCGCTAATTCATATCGGCGTAGTTTCTTCGAGCCACAGTGGACGTGGCAGCAGCAGCAGCAGCAGTGCCATCAACAACCACAGCGAAGTCGTTTGCCTACGGAAGCCGATGAGCCATCGGCGCTGCCGAACCCCGCTGCGTCTGTGGTTTCAGTGTCCAGCGATTTCAGCTTCGTGCCTGGTCAGCCCGAGAAGCTTGACGTGCCCCCGCAGAGGTCTCTTTATGCACCTGGCGGCATAGATGACCGATATGGCTTGCCGAGCCAGTCACCGTCTCCCCCGGCGAGGGGCGGTGGCGGTAGTGCCCGCAGGTTGAGGCGAACGGGTGATATAAACTTCGCTCAGATTACGAGGTAGGGGTTCGAAAGTAGTATTAGATGTTATTCTTTGGTTTGGTAAAGTAAAAGCAACGTAATGAGTAGAGTCACGGATGGGGATGTATATAAGAAGGGTAGGTCGTATCGGCTGCTTTGGTCATATATATACAAACGCCGGGTTGTAAGATGTACATAGACATGAGGAACTGAAATTGAATATACCGTGGGGTTATCTACCCAAACAGCCTGACTGGCTATATCATTTGCTTGTCTAGCGTTAGTGACCTGTGTGATCCCTCCGCTCAATGACAGACATGGCCCGTCAAGACTCGATCCTTCACAGCGATATGCACCCGCCAGCACTGTCCTCGATGAAAATCCCGCCGTAGATCTGTCCCTCGTCGATACCAGACTCCTGGTAGCCCGAGTTCACGACATCATCTGTCCCGGTGGGCTTCTTCAGCATGCCAATCTGGTACTGCCCTTCCCCCGAGTTGTCGTTGGGCAAGGCCGCAGTGACTTGCTTCAGAGCGTCAAGTCCCTTGGAGTAATAGACTTGCAACGTGCTAGATACAGAAAGAGGCAATTAGGAAGTGTTGCCAACCCAAATCTGGTCGAGTTGTAAGTCAAGTCCAAGTACTTACTTCTTGTCAAAGTCCAAGGTGACTGCGAAGTTCTGCCAGGCCGTAGCCTCAATGGGCGTCGACCAGACCACCTCGCCTTTGCGATTAGTGATCTTCATGGCGTTCTTGTCGCTGGCGCGGTCGAGCAGCGTGCCCATCTTAAAGTCGAACTGGTTCGCGCTGTAATCCGCCGTTTCGTGCCACATGTTCTGAGAAAGGGGGTAAGTGTCAGGCCAGATCCCTTCTTCTTGTTGTAGGTATCATATCCATCACCTACATACCTGGTACTCGTGTGTCAGGTTGAGCGTGCGGGCCGGGTCCTGCTGGACGCTCCAGTGGACGGTGCGCACACCGACGGCGCCGGGCCCGCCGGTGTTGGCGTCGCCCAGCATCTGCAGGCCGGCGCGGCGGAAGCCGTACTGGGTCTTGAAGACGGAGCCGTCGGCGATGGTGACCTCGACCGACTTCGTGCTCGCATTGTCGAAGCGCGAGTTGGTCGTCACGTTGGGGAACCTCAGAATCTGCGACCAGGGAACCCCGCTCGCCTTGACGTTGCCGGCGTTGAAGACCTTGTTGGTCGCCGCCGTGTCGAAGTCCGTCAGCTGCATAGACGCCGGCACTTGGCCGGACAGCACCACGGGACATTTGATGGCGCCGCCGGTCGAGCATGCGGCGGAGGCGGCAGTGGCCGCAAGAGACCCGACGAGAAAGAGTGATGGGCGCATTGTATCGATCAACTACGACGCATGTACTTCGCTTTCCAGATAACTTCTGGTAGCAGAGCGCAGCATCACACTATATACCCAGTCTAACTGTAGCGACGTCTATCTAGACACAACGGCTACTCCAGAAACCCTCTCCACCCAGGACGACTCGGATCCGACGATCCGGAGAATCCATTTGCGGTAAAAAGCGACTCAAGGGCACAGAGGGTAGACGGTCCGAGGAACCTAGTAAATCTGGAGCTGGAGTTGACTAGAAAAACGCGGGGAACGGAAGCGCAAATGTTGGGATCCGCCAACCCCCCCTCCTGCAGCCATTACAAGACGCTTTTGACTCCAAAGGCCAACAATACATTTAGGAGCTCGCAAGTCTGACATTTCACGTGTACCATGGCTTCTGTTTCATCTTACGGGCCGTTAGGTTTCCTGGAAGACTGAAGCCATCCCATGGCTACTTACAGTGCCAGCGGAAATACTCCTCCGGCTGAACCAAGTCGGGGTAATGTACTGGCCGGTGCATGGCAGCCGAACAATGCAACGTTCATCGGCGTCTACAGAGTCGTATCGGCGACTAAATATAACGTTCTAGGCGACAATCGCGATGAAATAGCCCGAAAGTGAGCAATCAGAGAGGGGCCAGGCGCCTACTCATGCACTTTCGTTCGCTGAGATGCAACTGCATGGCCACGAGGGGTTACCTGACGGTCCAGCCGAGCGCTTACAACACAGCGTGTCGCACCATCTCCGCATACTACATACAGTAGTACCTCATTGACAGATACCGCGGGACTCTATTCACCAACTGCGGCGGGCCACTCGATTTCTTAGGTGGCGGTTACGCGCGCACAGGATATACCAATCGAACGAATCCAAGAAGAACAAGATGGGCGGCACGCTCTTACCTCCGGTCCAGGACACCCACGGCATCCAGTTACCGCCCCGGTACACCATCCGGCCCATCGACGCCGGCGTGGCCGACTGGGTCAAGGCCCTCGCCGTTCAGGGGTTCCTGCTCGGCCCGTCCATCTGGCAGCCGCTGATGGCGGCGCCCAAGACCCGGAGCGCGCTGCGGGCCTTCGACGCGCTCCACAGCTACTACATGCACGCCGTCAACAGCGGGCTGTCGTACGGCGTCTTCGACTCCGAGTACCAGTTCGCCCGCCCCGAATCTACGGCTAATGGTTCCGCACCACCCGCTACTACCGCTACCACCGCGTCCAATGGAGAAGGTGACGGGAGCGGCGGACGCGAAAGCAGCGGCGGCGCCGTCTACTGGCACGAGCTGGACCCGGACGCCGAGGCCGACGACTTCGAGACGGGCGGCGGCGCCCGGCGCATGGTCGAGGGCATGGACTTCCCCCTCGTCTGCGTGGCGTTGTCGTGCGACCTGGCGGCCAAGCCGCCGCCCGACGTCGTCGAGTCCCTGTACGCCTTCTTCCCGCTGCAGAAGGGTGTCAGCCAGTTCTGGCGGGACCGCGATCCCCGGCCCAAGGGCACGTGGGAGCCCCAGGGGCCCGGCGAGGTCGTGGCCCGCATAGGGTGCGTCACGAAGCCCGAGTATCAGGGGCGTGGGCTGAGTAAGTCTGCTTGCTGCTAGTTTTCCGTATTATTGAATTCCGGCCCCCCGTCCTCCTACTAGTATATTAACAACCCCTCATTCCCCCTTTTCACCGTCCTTTCAATTTGGTTGTGCTGTGGGGAGGGTGGGGAAGATATATAGGGGGATATCGACGGATATGACCCCACCGCTCCCTATTCATGTTGATCTTGCTCATCAGAGAGGAGAGAGCGTCTCCGCGTGTATCGGTGTGTGCTAACCTATGTCATTCGCCAGTGACGGCATTGAACCACTTCATCATGCTGGACTTGAAAGCGAGGGGCTTCAGAGCGATGAACGGCGGCATCGGGGTCGCGTCCGTCTACCGCAACTGGATGAACGCGCCGGCCGGCTGCAGAAGCCACGCGTACCTGGACGTGAACGTCTGGGAGATCGAGGTGGAGGACGAGGACGGGCGCAAAGTCAAGCCGTACGTGAACTCGGGCGTGCCCGAGGAGGGATGGCTGATGTGGTGCGATCTGAAGGCCTAGCCCACAAAGCCCCAAAAGTAGCCGCCAAAGCGTTATCTGGCCTTTGCTTCTTGCCCCCCAAGTTCCATTGCGGCGGGAAGGGAGATATGTACATACAAACAGGAATGCTTGCCGCCAGAGGGTCATCTGTCTGTCTGTGTGTTCGTTTGCGTGCGCCGGTGTCTAGCTGGCTTGTGCCCAAGAATGGGTCGTTGCCGATGTAGCCGACAGATATGCGCCGAGGCTCCTTCTTGACGCCTGCCCGGGAGGCGCGAAAGCCCAACCGCTGCAGACGTGGCAATGGCAGATGGTTGGATATCGATCGCCAGGCAAACGCCAAGTATAATGCATCCACTTTTCGAAAATCCGAAGCAATTGCTGAAATGTCCAGGACTCAAGTGATTGATCATCTCTCATGAGTAGTTCACAAGATCGAAGAGGCCGCCATACATACATCTTTAATGTGTCCCCTGCTGCGAGTCACCAAGGCGGATTTTCACACGCATGTTACCCTAACGACAAACAGAGCACAGGCTATGTAGTGCTACAGTTACAACTTACCAAGCCCTCTGTCCCCGTCGGTGTTGGTAAACACCAACTATAGAAAAAATAGTGCAACCTCGGCCAGCAGCCCCCATACTGTCTGTCGTATGTAGCGCCGCGCCGGAAAACCGGAACTGTGGTGATATGAATACATGCCAAGGCCAAGAAGCGGATGCAGCTGACGACCAACCGGGCCGGCAAGGCTGGGGAACCTACCACCTACGTCGTCGGATATTCTGGGGTCTCCTAGTGGATGTATTCTTTTCTGGGAGGAACAATCGGTACTCGAGGGCACCAACAGGAAACTGTCATATCACATACATACGTGCGTGCTCCCACGAGCAAAACGCCAGAGATACTCCTACCTTTATTTGGCTTGGACTCTCCTTCTGCGCTTTATTAGGAGTTGGGATAATACGTGCGGTGCGGTAAGCCTCTGGGCCGCGCGTCTGTCTCTCCTGATCTAATATAAGAGCCGCCGCCCCTTGAGCCAGTGATAATCTTGCCATTCTTCATACTCGAGTTCTAGTTCGGGGGCATTAGCTTCAAAATCGCCGCTGCGTCCTCATGCTATCGCCGCTGACTGAATGATTTAGCAAATCATAGTGTGGCACTGCCTCTGCTTCGTAATGAGCTTCTAAACTGATCATCAGCTAACGGTTAACTGCCTGGACTGGAGAGAACCAGCGCGCTGGGCTGGCAAGCTGGCTAGGTTAGTGTCCGTCGTCCGATGCGAACGACTATATGGATTGCTATTGTTAATGTCTGCCATATATAAGAGACCAAGGAGCTAATGCAGATGATGCCTGTCTTGCTATGGTGGTGATTGCATCGTTACATTGGGATCGCTGCATATTGCTTCCCCATGGGTGATGACTGGTAGAGCCTAGATTATTTTAGCAGTCAATCGCTTATTCGGCACATTCTGCTTGGCGACTGATGGTTGTCGCTGCAACGATACCGAAAGCAGTAACAACTGACTGACCTTTTGCTCAATGAGGTTGTAACTTAGGTTAGGTCAGTTACCTTATGACCGAAATAGTTGCAAAAGTAGCCGCTGATTGGCCCGCCCTGAGCTTCATACACCTGACCATGTTGTAGAAGAGACATTCAGGGGGCGGGATTGGAGACCGGTAATGAGGCACCTCAGGGGATGACGCGTCAGCCTCAATAAAGGAAAAGAATTACGGGGTTCAAAGGCGTCAAGGGAGATGAAACTCGGGGTCTCGTGGCTGAGCATTCAACACGATGAGAAGCCCTTCTGGGCCCATTGAAGCGATAGAAGCATGATGGCAGTCGCTGATTCGTACGAGGCGAAACTGTCTGTGTGCAAGATAAACTTTTGAATCGAGCGAGTGGAGTTGGGAATATTCCGGTCGCTGTCCAATAGCATGGAAAGCTACTACTTTAGTACTGCATCGCGATTTAAGGAACATGGGACGGACAGACCGGGTTTCTGGTCGTGCTGACAATACCAGGCAAAGTATTAGTACTTGCTTGTGTACTGTCTCTGGGGCTTGGGAAAGAAGAACGAGACCCTGTACGTCTTTATTGGCATCGATCCTTGCCTTGCGAATAGCGCTGAGGACGGAAGTCGATCAGGTGTCGGGTGTAAAAGAAGGAGGCATTACGGTGTGGGAGAGGCAAAACTGCCAAGTCGGCGCCAAGCATGTTTGATGGTTCTGAAATCTGATGAGCGAAAATCTTTAGGGAAAAAGAAGTTGATCAGTTCTACAGTAGGTAACAGTTATTAATAAATCAACAAGAGTCCAGGAATGCCTTGCGCGCGTGTACAGGCAGAGTTTGCCAACATGGACAACAGCAGAAGGCATTGAAACGACACGAGTCATCGAGATACTAGAGTCTGAGTCTGACAGTGAAATGCTCACACCCTCACGGCAACAGCTGCTCGAGGCATGCGGCTCTCTGTCGGGGGGGGGGGGTGATTAAGTAATAAGGAAGCCAAGCTAGCCATGTAGAGGAGGGGCACGGAATTGTTTGTGATCGACGGATCCGAGACTGTGTACCGCGATAAAATGCCAGAGAGATGCCGTTCTACCCATCTTGGCACTTGCAGGCTCGCAGTTGCCAAGCATGAAGGATGGGTACAAATGTCCGGGGCAGGTTGTGCGTGACACGAACGAAGAAACGAGAGCTGCAGTTGGCAGTAGTGATCAAGCTACGATTTAGCATCGTTGTCGCCAATTGTTTCTGCTCTGGTTTGTTCTCTACGATGATAACGGCAACTTCGGGGTGGGGGGCCAAGCGGGCGGATTCCGTACTTGTCAACTACATATCGCATAATCTTGGACAGTGGCATATTACTACTAGCAGGTAGAAGAAAATAAGAAGGCGCGCGAAATTGGAAAGATGTGGCTGTCATTTGCTCCCCCTTCTTGCCCCCTCCACTATATTACCGCTTAGTGGGAACCAATCCGCTGGCTGCAGATGCCATGCCAAGAGAGATTGACGTCGTTAAATTCAACTCTACGAGATTTCAAGGCTCCTCTTTCGACCTTTTGCTCGCCGATCATATCCGGCCCCAGCAAGATGTGGTGCCTGGTTAACTTATGGGGCAACTCAAGGTGCCGAAAGCAAAATTCCAGAACACCCCACGATACTACCGAGGGCCAGCATTATTTTTTGGAACAGACTTCGTCATGATATGCAACTGCGCCAAATGAGTACTCCCCCTCCCCCACTACGGCACTCCAAGAAAGTCCTGATACGAGTGCCCCTATGACGAGGCGTTTCGTTTGCACGATAAGAAGGAGACCTGCTGCAGGTGATGAGCGCCGCTGGTGTCAATCGTGAAAGAGAATGAACAGGTGAAATAAAGCCAAGCGCGAACGGTTGCATGCCGAGACTGCGACAGCCCATGTGGATATGCCTACGAGGTAGTGGCCGTAGTAGTGTCAACAGTTCAACTGTGAGGCTCCTCTCTCAAACCTCCAAGTCTCTGGGCCACTGCTGCGCCTAATGGTGTTGTGACGCGGACAAGCCATGCAGGCTTCTTTTCTTTTCCTTCCCGGGCCATGCACGACTCGCCATAGGACCGACGCACAAGAGACCGTCCCGTCCGACTCGAAAGATTATTACTGGTTACATCGCCATGGCGACATGCTGGAAAGCAAAACGATGGTGCTGAATACCGCATGACACCTTATTTTGCATTCTGGACCGCACCGAGATGATCCCTGACGGAAAATGCCTACCTTCCCAGACCCGAGTTGGAAGGCACAGCAAACACGGCACGTAGCGTGGTAGCCCGCCTTGGAAGCTCATCGGGCAGGAGGACCCGCACCATGAGCGGGTGAGGCCCTCTTTAAACTAGTAGCCTACCCAGGTAGCGCTGAGCCCGTTTTATGTGTGCATTTGCGAGTAGCCTGGATCTCAATTTCTTCATTGCGTGTCGTATTGTAGGGTAGAATCAAGATCAATCAACCGAAAAGAGGGAGAACCCGTCATCGCTTGTGTGTTGTGCGTTGTGCGCGTGCCTAGGTACATGTAGGTCTGGCCATGCCTTGCTTCAATGTTCGGTTTGGGTTGAGAAATTGGCAGTCCTCGCCTATCACTATATCTTCATTTCACATATACCACGTAACCTGAGGTTATGTTTTCTTGGCGGTGTTGACAATGTTCCGTGTAGATACATAAATATAAAACAAATCAGAGTAGTGTAGGTCGCGGCAAGATCGGGTCGCAGCTCTTCGGTTTGAACATCAAAGTCCGAGCAAACAGGAGTCGTCCAAGCAGAGCCACAATATTAATTAAAGAAAGAGGTGCGGTTAGGTGGTTAGGTACGGAGTATCTATACTTTCAGAGGATTGGCAGTCTTGGAAGTACCGCATTTGCAGTGGCTGCGGTACCCCACCGGCTGGAAATACACACAGACAGCCAGCAACTTGACCATCTCAAATCGGTCCTCCTTCTCTCCTCTTGTGACCTGTCTGCTACTTAGGGCTGCGATTTTAAAAACCGGTTTATTAGTTTTTTTATTTTTAAAACCTAGGCTTAGCACTGAGCTTTTATTTTAAAAAACTAGCTTTATTTAAATAAGTTATTAATAAGTTATTAATAATTTATTAATATATAAAAGCTTAATGAAAATCTTTAATAAAGTTTTATAAATAAATAAAAACGAGTTAAAAAAAAGTTTATTTTTTATTTTTAAATCTTTTTTAACCTAGCTAGACAAGGCCTTAATCACGTGACTAAAAACCTAACAACCTAGTTTTTTCTAGTTTTTATAATAGAAACCGGTTTTTTACCACCCCTACTGCTGCCCAAGGGTGACGACGCAATCACTGCTTTGTAGAATATGGAGTACCCATGCCTTTTCCTCCACATCCCTGTCCGCCAAGCCCAACTAAAGCCTCTACTTGACCTTGTCTGGTCACTCTTTCACGCCCCCCATGACTACGACTGAAATGCTATCTTGCACACTCCGGGGTGGGCAGCGATCAAGTTTCCCCTATTAGATGACCCTCACCTTTTTATAATTCACCACTCTCTCTTTCAAGTACGCATGTCTCCCATTCTTTTATTAGTTTAGGCCTTTCGCTGTTCCTTATTCCCCCCTCCTCCAAACTTGTCCCAGACCTCGGCCACAGTCAATATTCGCTTACTGCTGGCAACTTGAGAGGTCTTGCCCATCCTAGTCGACTATCGTCTCCTTGAAACCCATTTCTTTTTTCGCTTCATATATCTCCTACCCGTTGGCGCCGCCACCCGTCCTCTTTACATATTTCATTAATCGACTCATTATCACCGACTGTCTATTGTTCCGGCTGTCTTTGCGGGTTCTTTGGGCAATTTGGAGGACGACTTCTGCACGTTGCAGTACCTCGCCGCCTTTGTACACGGTGCTGTGCAGTATCAGATAGGCTGTGGGCGGCAAGCTATCGACAATAACCTCGACCTCGAACCGGACGCAATCCAATACGCTACATCCTTGGCCATTCCGCGCGAATGGTTCGGTAACGACGACAACCCAGACCCCGATTTCGACATTGATCAAGAACAATGGCTATTGGCAAGGAAGGCAATGTAAAATGGGTGGATGTAAGTTGGCGGCCCCCAAACCCAAAGAGCTCCCCTGAACCATCCTTTCTATTACACTCTGGACGGGCCTACACACTTTCAAGGTTACCGGGCGGTTCGGCCAACAACCTAAACCAAGCGACTGGCCAACTGTCAGAATTCTGAGGTTTCGGCTCGGTTGAGAATATGGCGGAGACGGCGCGCCCACCATCTCCCGACGCTTACTCCGCCGCCGTTGAATATTTGGACGTTGATTCAAAGCTTCGGGAAGAGCCAAACCTAATCCTTCGCTTGGGCCGCGCGCGCGTTGGGGAGTCAGGCGTCATTTTTGGCCAGGCTGGTCGAGACGATCACACTGTCGCCATAGCCTCTAAGCAGAGGTGAAGATTTGGATTATGCCAAACGGACAGCCAGTTCTCTTGATACCGATGCCAAACCAACTCCCCCAGGCCTTCACTTGCACCACTTGCATCCTCTACCCTTCCTAATCGGGTTCCTAAAGCTAATGATGCACCGTCTCAATCTAGGGCTTACGCGGTCTCGCTTCCACTTTGGTGGTATTGACCCACATCGCTCGTGCCTTTGATGGCGACCTCTTTCTGCCGGCGTCCGCCGATGGCGCCAAGCCTCGCATACTCCAGCTGCCATTCCTACGAATCCTAGTACAAGGTCGTATTGGAGTCTCTATCTTCGCTTTCGTCACCGGATATGTCTGCGCCCTGAAGCCTATCAAGTTATGCCGACAAGACAACCAAGCGCTAGCGTTCAGTTCTATGTCGAAATCGGCCCTGCGCCGCTTCCCCCGTTTGATCATCCCCACGGCAATCGCAACATGCATCATCTGGGTTATGGCTCAATTCGGTCTGTTCTTGGTGGCTAAGCGAAGCGACAGTTGGTGGTCGGGGCTTACCGCGCCTGATCAAGTACCATACCTGGGCGAAGCACTCAAAAGCCTCGTCTACAACTGTATTACCACCTGGACCCACGGCCACAATTCGTACGATGGAAACCAATGGACACTGTTGCCGCTTCTCAAGGGCGCCTTATGGGTCTATGTCTTCATGACGGCGACTGCCTACATGCAGCCACGGTACCGAATGATGGCTAGTCTGTCTGTGTTCTCCTATTTCTGGATGGCTTCAGATTGTAAGTGAACTGCCTTGCGCCAGTTTCGAATGCTGTCTAACCAATCACACAGCCGCATTTGGAATGCAATTCTTCTGGGGCGTCTTCCTTTGCGAGGTTCAGAACACACCCTCGGCCAATGACTTCATCGCCAACCGCACCCGTCTCTCGGGCTTGATCGCCAGCATATGCCTCATCTCAGGCCTCTATGTTGCGTCATACCCAGAAGGCCACCCCGAATGGGCCACCTGGTCTAGGTATATGCACAACGTCTTGGTTGCTATCGTTCCCGAGAAAGCCGATTACCCCCGCTACGGATCTGGCATTGGTCTTGAACTTATCACCCTTGGCATCCACTTCAGCCCCTTCATCAAGGATGTGTTAGCTGGCAAATACCTGCTTTGGCTTGGTAAGCAGTCGTTCGCTGTCTACCTGCTCCATGGCCCTCTTCTGCGCTGGGTCCTCTGTTGGATGGTCTACGGCACGCGCCTGCCGGCCGATGTTCAGAATGAGAACGGCGACTGGGTGCCTGGTCAACTCAAGTTCCCTGGTCCCCACAAGCTGTTATGGTTGCCTCTCTGGGTTCCCCTGAACTATTTCGTTGCCAACTTGTGGACCTCGTACGTGGACCCATGGTGTGGACGAGTCACGGAACAGATGGTCAGCTATGTGAAGGAAGACGACGGCGAGAAGACGAACCAGGGGGCGCTGCTGCTGCCTCAATAGAATTGTGGCGTAGCTTTATGCGCTCCGTCGCCAACTCGCGACTACGACAGCGCCTCAAACGAGGAAGAGAGGAAGATATGCGAAGTTCGCGAATTACAGCGTCGACGCACTTCCTCTACAATACCCAAGAATTCAGCAATGGTGTATCAGCCACTAGCTGGGGTTCGCACTGATTGAGCCCCGATGTGGCACTACTTGGTGCTTCCACTTTGGGTACTTCCTAGGCCGCCCCTGCAGCCTAGTTGACAATCTCACGATTGCGCCGAGCCGAAGACAGAACGGTCAGCTCAGCCAGCGAGAAACTGCATCTCGCCCATTTGTACATATTTTGATGTTCCCGACCAGTGAACATGGCGTTGGAGTCCAGGATATATCATGCCCACTCGGTTTCGGGCACTTGCAATGCATGGTTAAGGAGTACATGGGAGATACATTGTGGTCAACGGACCCGACCAGTAATGGCCCGCACATAAGATTCTGCTTGTACAGATCGAAAGAGGGGAGAGTTTATGCATGACCGTTGATACCCATTGGGGAGAAAGGCAAGTTCACGGTACAGAGGCGAACGTCACTACCAGCAAGGTTTCGCTTGGCGCTATACGGCGTGGAAAGTAACATTGGACAACCATTTTCTCCTTTATAGAATACATACAGCATTAATCGCATTATAAACCAATCTATGTACCTTTCGAGTGTCTAGGTGAAGTCTTGTGGCATTTCTAGGCGGCTGACGACTACTCTCCGGGCCTGTCGGTGATGATTGCCAAGGCGCATGCATCTAACTCATTCCCATCTGAAAGTATGCTGATATATTCACCCTGTTCTGGGCCGTTCGGCGTCCCAACTTTGGATTCATGAGTTTCTTCAGCGGGCAGGCGAGGGCTGATCTGGTTCAGGGTTGAACAGGCATGTTCTGAAACGTGGCAGAGTTGGTATCTTCGAGGACGGGAATGACCCTGTTTGCAGCCATGCTAGTCAAAATGTCTGTGCCTGGCCCTAGATGAACCAAAACATCAGACGAGATAGACTTAATAGATTCATCTCTGATACAGCGCTGCCCAATCAGGCCTTTCTTCTGCCGACCCAAGAAGCGTTGCTGGGATGATTAAGGTTCCGACGTAAGCACTACTACCTGATTCTGACATTACGTATATATCCGAGACGAAAGAACACGCACACATGCACAAAGAAAAGTATTGAATAATCCGTAATTCGGGGGTGCGAATGGGCCAAGCCGGTTCGTGCCAGATTCCGAGGTTCGATACGATCCACCCCGCACGACTCAACTTCAACGACACCGACACCGCGACCCCAGTCATGCCTCGTCTCAAGATTGTTCTGCCAAGAAGAAGCGGCCTCGGCTGTTACAGCAGCGTTGTTGTCGGGAATCGCCAGTGTTTGGGAATTCCAGAGAAACGTGATCAACCTTAACCTTACCTAATAGATTAGTGGTGAAGGCGGTTTGGTCAACATTCTTTCGCACACGCAGCCTTCCTTACCGTAGCTTGGCAAACCGAACAAGCAAACGAACGCATGAAGAATCTATTTCCGGATTGATGGGTTTAATTTTAACCTGGAGAGACCGAAGCCTAGTATGTAAAGTTGAGGACTAGGCAAGAACCACGTGAACGCTTGTTGCTCGCTTGCTTGCCAAGATAACGTGCTTAGCGCGACCATCTGACACCTTGACACGAGGAGCGGTGCCTGAAGCTAGGTAGGGCCCGGGAAGACACTAAAGGGGGGGAAAAGGGGGGATCTTTACCGAGACAATAAAGTGCCGAGGGGGCTGATCGATGCAACCGCGGCTCCGCCGCTAAGCACAAGGAGGCGTCCGCCGGCGCTCCTGGCCGGTGCGTAGTTCGTTTCGACTTTGCCGAGTGAGGGGATGAAATCACCCAAGTTTCGCTCAGTGGTGATTTCGAAAGCACCAGGCGCCCGGCGGGGTAGAAGAAGATGATGATTGATGGACTTGGTGATGTTGGAGAGCCCTTGAGCCCTATAAGCCACCCCCCTGACTCCGTACTAACTCATATTCTTCCGCCCCGAGGGGATGTCATCGGGTTTTTGTAACGGTCTAGATCCCTCAAGGAGGCCTGGGCAGTTGTCGGATTGTGCATACCCATCGGTTTCGAGAGGCAATCATGACACCCACTCCATCTACGAGGAGACCAACCAGCATACCGCGTGTCTCTATTCTCTCTGTGTGTATGCGATCTATGGCCGGTGAGCTATGGAGACATGATTAGATGACGCAGGATGAACAAGAGCTCCGTACAGTCGCACTCAACACGAAAATGGAGAACGATGACGGGCGTTTATCCCGAAATCTAGGATGACTTCGCGACAACAGCAACACGACAGCAACAATGTTAAGCCCAGAAGCTTTGAAGTGACCATCCCGTAGGTAGGGCGTTATGAAGACCATCCGGTGACCAAGTATCGGATCATACATCCATTCAGTCGTAGAGTTTCATTATCGTCTTGGACTCGCGGAAGACACACCGCATATTCCGGCATGACTACCCATCTTACTGTCATACGGGTTGATTATTGGGCGGCCAATGTTGACATACACGAATACTATGTGATTGGGACACCTAATTGGGACACCTAATTTACTTGCTTGCCTGCGTTGGATGAGCAGAGATAGTCCCACGGAGTTCCTTCTACATTGCGCATGTTTAGCAAGCCACCGTGATAGTTACAGTGCTCGTCATGAATCTAAAGGGCATGAATGGGTTCAACAGAGCCTTGAGCCTCCAGAGAAGTTATGCCGGGCATGGAGACAAGGGCGGCTAGCCACTTAGGTAGCTAGGCAGTGTGGGAGACAGCAGCAGGTCAGTCCTGAGGTCTTTAGAGTGAAGCGAAGGGCTCTAATATATATTTGGCTTCCTTCGCCCGTTACCTCTCTATATATGGTTATGAAGAAAGAAGCAACTGACCCATCTCCGAGCTCTCTAAGCAGCAATGTTTTCCATAGCCCAGCCCCCTTTGGACCAAGGACAGCGAAAAACGCAGACGACCATCCAAGATAGCGCAGTGAGTTTACAATCAAAGGGGAAACCCCTCGCGAGGTTGCTCGACCATCACTGGAAGTCTGCCGCGCTTATTTCAAAATTAACTATCATTGACCGCAGAGACGATGATGTTTAACGAAATGTGGCAGTTTTCTGGAGCGAGTAGGTTATCGGTTGGTTGAAGTAAGACATGAAAGGGGTAGGACGAGCGCTCAGTCCGCGTATGCAGAGTCCCTCGGCCGGGAGATGCGGGAAGCTTTCCAAGCCAATGCGGTGGCACTCGCCTGCACACTCCAGCCTAACTCGGAGGTGAGACCACGAAGCTGTCAAAATACTTTCCAATCCAGATGTACCCGCATGTATGCAGGTTACCACCGCCTGCTCGTCGCATGCAGACCACCGGGTATCTGTCTGCTACCCCTGAGAATCCGACATACGTATGGAATCATGTGGTCCACAGTCAAAGCTACTGAAGACAACTTGCCGATGTCTCGGTAGAGGAAGGGCGGATGCAGGAATACGAGGATAGCCAGCCACGTGCACCAGAATATAGCAGAGGCGCCGACCGCATGCCACTTTTCGATTGGGGGGACATACTGGAAGTCTTCTCGAGATGACCTGGCGATGTCGAGTCTGTGTCTCTGACATGGCATTGATGTGTCTGCGTTGTTACACGGAACTCTTCGCGTATAGTAATCATGGCAGCGTTGGATTGGGGATGGGAGGAGGAATCCTTTCGTGACACGAAGCGTAGGTATGTAGCCAACAGATGAATGATTTGAATAATACCCTGTCTACCACGTGTTCTAACTGCTGTGCCATCAGCGGGTGGCTGCAGGAGAAGACACGACTTCCTTGGGTCACACCCTGTGCTCTGGATAGAGATGCCCCGTCCTGCCTCTCCCCACACTTGTGTTGTACCTCGCCGTCAACTGCGGTGAGATGCCTCTTCCCGCTGAGCAGCTCGCCTTTTATGGCCACAGACAGGACTGGCTGGGCTGATGCACGGCATTGCCTTGCTGGATTGATAGCTAGCCGGACCTTGAGCGTACGGAGCAGTCGGAGCATGATTAGTAAATACATAGCATCAGGGGGCTGAGGCTGTTATCAACCTCCCTCAAATAAGCATAGTGTCGCAGATATGCCGGCGTAATATTTGGCTTCTCGTAATTTGAACTATGCTAGGGTTGATACGGAATGGCTTGCGTTGAGCTATGAGCATGTACTTGTTAGAGTGAAGATGATTCCACCCAGCTGGGTTCACATTTGCATCATGTTACCTTGAGGTACATAGGTCAGAATTGCTTGACCATATATATCCATTCAAAGCACGAGACTTCACTCCCAGCGATGACATAACGAATTGGCACATTTTTGGAAACCAGTTATGTGTTGCAATCGTCAATTGACGAAAAGAATTCTCGTTGATGAACTCCGTGGACCGATGCAGGAGAAACGGTATCTAATCTTACAACCAGCCTGGTGTCGAGGGGCTGGTGCGCATGCTCATAAAAGTCATTAACCTCCTCCAAATGCACATTATTTGTTTTTGACGTGATTTTACAATTTGTTGGCAGCACCCTTAGCCTTGCCTGCAAAACGAGACGAGTTAGTATGGAGAATGCCAATTGATATGTTGGAATATAACGAGGAAGCAGGTGTGTGCACGCGTATTGTGTGCATCGTGACTTACCTGCGGCTTCTTGTGCGGTGCCCTTGGCCTCGCCCTTCAGTTCTTCCGTCTTGCCGGCGGCCTTGCCCTTCAGCTCCTCGGACTTGCCAGCAGCCTGGCCGCTGACCTCCTCGGCGGTACCCTTGGCCTTGGCGGCGACGTTCGCTGTGGAGAGAACCGGTTAGCAATTGGGCACATTACATCTGATAGAGAAGGGTGAATTGAGTCCAGGTAAGGTAGGTCCTCCCACTAGCAGTACGTACAAGCAGCGTTAATTCCATCCACAAGCTTGTCCGACACCTTGCGGTCGGCTTGCTTCAGGGTGTCCTTGGTAGCCTCAACCGGGTTCTTCTGCAGACGGGCGACCATACTGAAGGGGCGGGGAGCCTGAGTCATGGCGGACCGCGAGGCCATAGCCATGCGGCGAGTGACGGTTTCGGTGAGGAACGACATGATGATTGATGACTTGGGATGGTTTTCGTGGTAGATTGGTAGTTGTTATGGAATTAGGTTTTTGGTTTGAGTTGGTCTCTGGATTCTTCACAATGGATTGGTGATGGGAGCAATTATGGACCAGACAGAGGCAGGCAAGCTCATATATGGCTGGATCAGCTGCTTTGATCAGCGATGATGGTCGATGATGTCACGCTTGTGAAAGAACTGAAGCCCCAGAAAGCCGAATTGCGGGCAAGCGGGGTAAATCGTCCCAGGCCATGCCCGTCCCGTAGTTCAGTTCCACCTGCCGCCCGTCCAACAAAGCATCAGCAAAATCAATGGGTACTTTCTGTCCAGAACACCAGAGCTGTATTATCTTCACCATGGGTGGTCCTTGAATTAGAACAGCATGTTTAATTGGATGCATCAGCCTGCCTCTTCATGTCTAATATCATAAGAGAGTTGGAAAGCTATAAAATACCAACTCTTGGACTCTACTAGAGGAAGCAAAGCTCGATGATGTGACTGCCCACATACCACGTCCCACGTTACCCGGAGCATTTGCTTCGAAATTGTGACACAATGACGCATTAGCCTACATCATCCAGCCTCCAGCGCCATCCGGCCATGCAACTAACTTGACAAGTGTTGAAGGAAGCCGCACTGCGCACTGTTACCTCTCCAAAGAAAGTTGTTTCTCAGCCGCAACCCTGATACATAGCTTGATTCCGACCTAGAATCTTCACTGGGTCACTTCTGTCGTGACTTACCCGGTAATCCTTGCGCACCCCGATGAGGCTCGATGGAAACGGTGACGGGGGGAAACGGAGCTTCAGAAGGCACTTGCATGCACGCATTTCTATGCATAGCCATAGTCTCATACTGAGATTTACCCAAGACGTTGTGCATAACCGTGCATCCCCATGCCAATATTGCCCCAAATTGGCAGCAAAGATCGACACTAGATTGCCAGATCCGACCCGCACTTTCTGTTGCGTCCAGCAGATGTTATTCATATTGATGGCTCCCAGCTTCTGGGTGAGTCGCACAACAGAGTACCTAAGATATGCGATTGGGCGTGCCTTCCACACTCGGGGACGAAACTTAACGTTCAGGGGGCGAGTCTATGTCTCTGAAAGTGCCCATGGAGTTCGTCCGGCTTAGTGCAATGCCGATCTGGAGAGTGTGACAACGAGATACCAGTATGTAGTGCTTTCAGGATTTAGACATGAACCGGCATATATCAATGTGCACAGGTAGATATCCAAGTCCTGGACTGAGTTTGCCCGGGCGAGCCCATGCCGGACCGGACCGATCCACGATTGAGCGCTTGGGCCTGTATACTCCGTTTCCACTTCTTGATTCGATGTGGTGCTTCTAGAGGGGAGTTGATAGTGCATTGGTGATATTCGACTCAGCGCCCAGTTGTATGCAATGCGAGTCTCTTGGTGGCTAACCACATGTAACTCAAGAGGTTATGTGCCCATCCGGAAGGCATTGCAGCAACCGAAGCTGCCTTGCTTGGTAGAGATAACCATGAGATGTTGGCGATGCACTGATACCTAGTTTCTTAGGGTTATAGTCTCGTTATACCCTTCGATTTTACTGAGTTACGTACCAGGTAGTGGAGCAAATATTTCAGCATCTTGATATTGAAGACGTGTGTGACCCGAGATAATGAGCAGAGCTATAAAGCTGACCTGAGAAGACTCCAAAAGGGGGCACTTTGTTTCGCAAAATAGGTATCTTTAAAATCTAATTTGAAAGTACGCTTATAGTGGCTGCTGGCAATCTTCCTTCCCAAGTATTACGGTATTCAGTAAATATTGAGAAGGAAAAGAAAGGGCAAGATAAACGAGCCGGCAGATCTGCAAATATAGCTTCCTTTCCAGGCCGTCGACGTGGAGTCAGTTCATATACTCGTTCTCGAAGGGGCTGTGCCCCTTTCTAGTAAAGGCAAGCCTCTTGGAAGTGACATGTACTGTAGCCCTACTCCGTGTTAAGCTTATTGATTGTTCTAGGTTCGCATACCCAGTGCCCCCCTATCTCGAAGGCTGAAGTTAACTGGCCGAAGTTATAGCCATCTTATAACAGCAAAGACATTTTCGCTTAAATATTTCTGCAAGTCAATCGTCAGCCTGGTAGGACACAGTAATCTGGCCTTGTTGACCGCTGCTATTATATATATTGTCGTCTTCGTCTCCTCGTTGCCGCATAGAGGAGAGAATGATATGTTTCTTTTTTGTCTAGTAAGGATTTGACCGCGGACCCCAATTCATTTGACGGAATGTCGAAATCTCTAGACCAAGGGAAGGAAAGCCGGGTTTATAGAATGCATCTCATTGCGGGCGTTGGGCCGTCCATAGAGATCATTTGCCGATAAGTCTTCTGAGGCGCCATGGGGAGTGTTCAATGGCAAGTCTTTAGCATGGGAAGACACAAGGAAAGGCAAAGAGAAAAAGCCCTTAAGCTGTCTACTTTGCGGGCTCGGAGGAAATGGTTGAGTGTCTCAAGTTGTGAGGCCAGATATTTCAAAAGGTATTTGCTCGCTCCGGAGCTGAGTAAACTGCAGATCAATCTGGTTTATAGGAATATCATGATGATGAGCCGGTCTCTATATTTGGTAAGCGGTTTCGTCATCGACTTTGGGTAAGCGTAAGCCAGGGTCGGTAGGATCAACATCCCTTCTGGAATGACGAATGACGGGTGGTTGGATATTCCATCTATCGGGCTATCGGTTTGGGCATTGCCGCCATGGTATCTCAGCGGAGCGTCCGAGGCCTGTCTTGTAGTAACGGCCATGGGTAGTTGCGATGCTCGAGGGGACTTGGCCTGATATCTTTAGGCTGTCAGGATTTGTCATGCATCATACAGTGTGGTAGCTGCGCAGCTCTTGCTACCTAAGTATAAAACCAAGATTATTATATGGTACACAGTCTAACCTGGTTGGTGAAGTATTGGTCAATTTGTTTCAAAAACTTGCATACCCTTACCTATTCTCATGGAGACACAAGATCCGTTCAAGTATCGATTCGATATAATAAGAACACTGGATAGGATTGCATCCCTGGCTATTGACCTCAAGCACCGAACGACCTCTATGCTGATAGGCGGATGCCACCTGGGTGTGTCGAGAACAGTGAAGTCACAGTGACATGCTTCTTGATCCAAGACAAGGGTTTGCAATCTAAATGAGTCTGTGCCTGGACTATCCACGAGTCATAGTCAAGGGGATCCAATGATTCTGTGCCGAGCAGGTGGATAGTTGGAAGACCTCTAGTTGGCAGGACCGATATGCAAAAGGGAATGGGGGCCATACATGTACTTCGCAGGGGGAGCAAGAAGTCAAGCCTTGAAACCTGCGTGAATGAGGAACCTGGGAGGATCCCGCATGTTCCTTAGCTAGGATCCTCCGGGAGGGCTCGACTGGGGGTGCAAATGAGACCACTTTCATTTTCCTGTCTTGGAATCTTACGATGAGTAGTCAGTTGCCCCAAGCAAGCGTTGTCCTCAGATTTTGACTGCGGGTTTTGAGCAAGGCCCGAGTAATACTGTCTCCCCTGTGAGTAATAATGATGGGCGAAAGCAATTGAGGAGTGAGGAATAGGAGAAGTTCGCATCTCCATCCCAGGCATTTGTTTGCGGGAGGTAGCGGCGTCAAAAGGGGCTAGGCTATATGGCGTTAGTCGTAAGTGGCTCTCTCTCTATTCTTAGAAGCGGAGGAAATCCATCCATAACGGCGATCATAGGATTGATGGGCCAATGATGGCATGTTCCTCTATCTCCGAGTCTGTCCGAGTTCCAAACAACATTCATTGCCTCTACTTGGCACTGGTCAAAGTCCCAACTGGCATATTCTGTCAACTATGGATGATGACATAGCGAATCCTTTTCGATTGCGAGTCGCACTATTGATTACATGTATGGATTGACCTAAGAGGCGACGCAAGTAAGACACGGCTGCCGATCAGTTCTTAAAAAGCTGCACATTTGTTATTCAGCTCAGTAAGCCGAGGCGACACTGCAAGTGCTGTTGGTGTCAGCTCTTACTACAGGTGCGCCTCATGGAGTCGCAATGTTTCAGTCAAATGACAGTTCCTCTGCATCTTCTCGCGAGGTCGGTGGCGCACCCATCTATCTGGCCAGATAATGCCTTGGGTTCCTGGATCTGCCCGACCCTGGCAAAAGGAACTAGCCGGGCGGCGCATCATCCTGGTACGCGGCCCAGAGTCAGAATCGCAACTCGATTGAGGCACAGTAATCGGTGCTGCGTAAGATTACGCAAGCGGTCGATATAGCCCAAGGATGTTTCCAAACTAGACATGATGTCTCGCGATGGTTCGTTTCATACAAACAGCTTTTCTCCAGATTTTGTTTCTTCTTGGCCCTTTAACTGCTACGGTCAGCTTATTCTTAGACCAGCCCAGCCAAGTCACCCGTCTTTCGGTCTTGAACTACTGGAAACAATTCATACACTAAGGAACGGTCCCCCACTCGACTCCCGCAACCCGCCGCACTCACCACCCAGCGACGAGTTGGGGATTCGAACCCCTAACCGGGATATGCTGCATGGCGTTATCATGGCCAGGTTGAATCGCCATATACCGCCAAGATTAGAAACAAAAAACGGATTCGATCTAGAACCGCCCTTGGTCCTGGCTGCTTTTTGCTGACTAGTTTGTCCTGCGGTAGTGGACACCATAACCCGAAAAACACTGAATCGGAGAATGATCAGCCATGATCAACGTGCAGGATTCTACACTGGGGGCGTCTTTTGGGCAATGAACCTCAAACAGATGGCTTCTGCTGAAAGTGACGTCCCCCCTGCCAAGCTAGTAGTTGCCCGCGATCTGCAGTGCGTTTCCTTACCGAACCTGCCGTGGTGGTAAGCCACCGAGGGGAGAGGATGCATACCACCAACGCCCAAGACGCGCGGCTGCTGGATGAACTGCCATGAGTACATATATGGCGGACCTCGAGCCCGACTCTGACCTCCTTCCAGCAGGTCAACAAGACCATAGAGCAGAAGAGAAAACGCCCAAGGTTCCCATCCATCTTTCAGCTTTCGTACATACTCTTCTTTTCTTTAGTTCCTTCGTATTCAAATTCCATTCCACTTATTCCAACATGAAGTTCACCGGACTCGTCATCCCCTTTTTGGTGGCCTACGCCCAGGCTGACCTGCCTTACAACCTTCGGGACACCTTTGGCTGTAAGTTCGAAGACTTGACTGGACCCGACCCCCAAGAAACGTGTGCTGATGATGAACAGCCCACCCACGAGGAGTAGCCGAGCCTCGCCACTTCCCCAAGACCCACGATGGTCAACATCATGGGGCAACAGGAACGGGCGGAATCCCTCACCACCGCCCTACGGGTACAGGTCACCACCGTCCCCACCCGACCAAGTACGAGGGCATGCTGCCCGGCCAGCGCGGCGCCGCCGCCGCCGACCCTAACAACGGCGACGGTCAAGCCTGGGGCCCCAACCCAGGAGAGCAGCACCACGGTGTATGGCCGCCGGTCGGTAAAGGCAAGGGCCACCCCCACGGGACGGGCATCATGTCGTTCCAGCCTTTCCCACGCCCCACAGGCGGCTACCACCACCACCCGCCTGGCACTGGTCACCCGCCCAAGTGGCCTAAGACGACCTTGAGCACCCGCACCATGTCGCATTACCAGCAGGGCGCGAGCCCTTCCATTGTGGTATGTGACCATCTTTGCAGGAGTGGTTTGAGTGGGAATGTTTCCAACTAACTGCTCACCAGGCCCAGGCAACCGAGCCGGCCCAACCAGAGGGCCAGGATGACGAGTAGATTTTCGGCTCGCGGATGATATCTATGAGCCGTCTCCAGCGAGGCGTTTTGGAGGCCAACCAGGCACCGGGGTGTTATTTTCATTTTCTTCTTTCATTTCCGGCTGGTCTCCCCAGCCGATTAGGGTTTCGGCTTTGGAACACTGCATAGCGATCGTTATTTTTACGATATGAATGATACACGGAGTGTTTAGAAAGGGGCGGATTGTCCAGTCCTGTATCTGTAGACTTGTCGTCTGAGAAGTAGGAGCTGCAACTAAAGGACAGCTCAGGGCGCAAGGACAAAGCAACCTAGATTGAACAAACAATACAGTTTATCCCCCACCCCACTAGGTTGACTGGTCTGATATATTTGGTGAATTCGTAAGAGAGATATGTGCTCTTTCGCTGTTGTAGCGATTGTGACTTATGAGGGCAATCACCGATGCCGCCCTTGATGGTTTCAGGCGCATGGGAAGATCGTAGCCCATTCCATACTTACTGGGCATAAGGAACAAACTTGTTGAGCAACAGGCTCGATGTTTGGAGCTGCGACCAACTAGAAGGCATGGGTTACTTTCATTAACCTCTGCTGCCAATGGTGGACAAATTCCAAGGAGAAAGCGAACGAAGCCTCAATTGAGCTGCTGAAACCAAGCCGGGTGGCGGGGCACATGTATGGCTAAGCACGTAGCACTTGGGGTTGAAGAATTCATTCCAGAAGGCAATATGGAATTGAGTTAGCCAAGGCAAGCCTGCCAGCCTGCGGGAACCAGCACTCGGTCCGATCTCGAAGTTGAGGATGGGACGAGGATGATCCCGACGATCAGGTTTGACTTATCCGAAAGTAAAACCGTTAGAAGGCAATTGGCAAGTGCTACGGTTCCAAGATGCAGCCGGTTAAGCCTGAGCCTACTGCAAGACCGGACGCCAGCTCGGGCTTAAGAGCACAGCCACCCAACCACCTGGATTTCATCACCTGAAGTATTAGAATCTACATCCCTGGCAAGAGCATCTCCGTCTGGTCTAATTGAACAACATCATTTGCATGCAGCCTTTTAGAAACGGTAGAAGGAAAGGGTTCGCTGGCCGGCCCATTCCTATTAAGCTTAAAGTGGCACAGATTCTTCGTGTGTGTCGTGCCCGTTTCAAATACGAACTTCCCGCCCAACCGTCTAACGCAGGGACAAGCGCAGCATACGTCAGAAGTCAGACCTGCCAATGCTACACACGCACACATACTCAAGAAAAGCGGAGTTGCACACATCATCACCCAATTCCTGCAGGCGCCGGACGCTGGGCAAGGCGAGAGAGCACAGCCCTGTTACGCGCGGCAGCGAGTGGGAAAGCCGGGGAAAGTCGCAATTCTCAGGGCTGGCTGGGTAGATCGATCTACAATTCCATTTCCAAGCATGTACGGGGCCCAGGATCAGATCAGGATGGATGCGGCGGAGTTCCAACGTTTCGACATTAGGCACCATCTTACCTTACCTATCGCCTATCCCTCTTACCCCTTCTTTCTTCTTTAATATATCTATCCCCTACATTGCTGTTGCTTGTATTACCATAGATTTCATCTTGCATTATCCTACCATCAACCTACCATAATCAAATCCACCCTTACCAAACGTCAAGTCGCTCGTTCTAATCGCCAATCACCAACGGTGCTATTACCTACTTGCTTCTTTCGCTGTCAAGTAACTGGCTGCTCCGTCCGATCCGAGACCTTCCAAACCACCAAAAACCAACAACGACGTCATGCAGATTACACATTTCGCCCTGTCGCTATTTGCTGCAGCTGCAGCTGCTCAATCGTCAAGTTCTAATTCGACTCTCTCCTCCGAAGTAGCCCAGCTACCGCAGTGTGCCCTAAAATGCTACCGGGACCAAGCGACGGATGTCGGTTGCTCGCCAGGCGATTTTAGCTGCGTCTGTGGACCCAAACGCCAGGACTTCCTCAAGGGCATCGGTTTTTGCATTGCCATCAGCAGCGGTTGCTCAAGCGAGGATGTGAACAGTACGTTTTTGACATTATGACATCATCGGCTCTCAACATGACCGTTAATACTGACTTTTAATACCACTAGAACTCCAAGATCTGGCACCCAAAATCTGCGACAGTGTCTCTGATAACCCCCCGCCGTCTGAGGTTGCCAAAGCCTCAGCGGCTGTGACTTCCGCCGTTGGCGCCGCTCCAACTGAGTCGGACAAAAGCGCTGCGGTTCGACCCGAACTGAGCTTTGGTTTCATGGGCGCTGCTGCCCTCGCAGCACTGGCCGCCTTGTAAAAGACGTGCTTACAACTGCACATCAATTTGTTTTGACATTGCATTACGAGAATATGGGCGCATCACGGAAGGATAAGACATCATTCCGAATTGGACTTCACGATCGGCGCAAAGGATACCATAGACTGGCGGGACTTGTCGACGTCACCACGGTCTAATACGCACAGAGGTGGCAAAGACACAGGGCATTTGATTTGGACCTCCATCTGGGCTTTACAACTTGGGAATCGGTATCAAGAGGAGGAGGGCCTAATATGGGCGTGTGTTCCAGATCGATACCCAGATTATCGGCATCGCCCGATACCTAAGTACACAGAGTATTTCTGCTCTCGTGGCAGGAAACACATAACAAACAATTAACATTATATACACTATTACTCTGCACAGTCTAGGTGTATGGTGCAGTCTGCAAGCAAAATGACTATTCAGGGCCTCTGCTAGATGATCAAGTTTGCCTTTTCTCTCTTGTCTCTAATCGCTAGCTAAGAAGAAATCTCTACAGAGGCCGCCGCCGGCGACAGTGATAGTTGTGTACGTACCAGCGCATCTGATCCAAGCATGGTGGCACCCGACGCCAAGCGCACCGCAAACGCCAAGCCTCTCATTCGGGAAGCATCAACGTAGATGCTCAACAGATGGTGCAAGGGAAGTCTGAACAGATCGGAAGTCGTCATGCAAGCTTTTACGGTACCTGCATAATCTCCGACATACACATAAGACATATTAGTGTTACTGCCGTCTAATGTACTCTCGTGTTCCCCATGTTTCCCGTTTGCCATGCAATTGCCAAGTGACGAGGTCTGACAATCTTGGCTCACTTACGGACAGTCATGGTGATACCGAGATATATGTGAGACTTGGAAGATAACTTGCATATTACCATGCGATCTTGCTTACAATTCGATGTGGTCTATCCCAGAGCATATGTGAGCTGCAGCCACAACAGATGCAAGGGAAGAAGGAGCCCTTTGCCCATTCAGACGAGTACCATTTGTCCGTTCCTGCTTGACAGGCAGGTATAATTTCATTTGATCCCTGGCCGCCACGTGGCTGTCGTCTGAATGCAAGACGGCCCCCACAATGCCGGCCAAGCCGGGTCTACCCTATGCATGCCTTGTTCCATCGACCCTCATCCTCTGCCCCAGCCTGCCGTTGCAGGCGCGTTCTACCACGTGGCTCTTCTCCGCACTTCTCCTGTCAAGAAGCCATGGGAGCATGTTACTACCGGCAGAGTAAGTAGGTTGGGCTCATATACGGAGTTGACTCGGACATCAATTCTGCATTCGACCAAGTACCTATTCCTCAGGGGAGCTGTACTCAAGCCGGGCTCGCATCCTTTCCCTCGCTTGGGAGGCTCAAGCCATCGTCTTCGGTAGTACACAAGCGCACGAGCCGTTGCTTGGCCTAGGAGGCCAGCCCATCCTCGTCCAAGAGACCCCTGGATTCCAGCAGCAGGGCAGGGTCCAGTGCGTACAGAACGACGAAGCTCGACGACCTTCCAAGCGTGGCCCCGCAGCCCGCTCGTGCGATGCTTCACTACGGTTCAGACGAGGAGGGGTTCACGAGACTTCGATGGGTACTTACTCACGTTCACCTCATAGCGATTCCCCTTGACAAGTGGTTAGGATAGTCGCCCTCCAAGATGCGCTTTACCCCCAGGCGGGTCGTGTTGGCCGCCCCGTTGAGCATCTTGGCCCGGAACTCTTGGTAGCACCACTCGAGAGTGCCACTCTGATACTCCAGCTCCAGCCTCACACTCCAGTCAACAGGGACCGTTGCGTTAGCTGAAGTAGGGACGCTTATCGAGACGAGCGAGATGAGCTGTTGTGCCATGGGGTCAATAAGTAAGGAGAACCCCATTAGTAGAGATCCTACTACAGCGACCGATCTGCGTGATAGAAATTGTCGTCAGCAGAGAGCACGAGTAGACGGTATACTTAGTTACCTGTCTGGTCTTGCAGCAATACCTACCTACCTCATTCTGGTCCCCGGGCCAACTCAATCCCTCCGTAGATGTCGCGGCTCGCGTTATCGAAAAGAAGACATGTCGCTCAGCCGGCGGGGTTCCTCGGAGGAGAACCAGATCCACTTGATCTGGCTGATGCACTCGGCGACGGGGAACAGCAGCGCCGCCTTGGCCCCCGTGCTGAGCATGGCGACGAGGGTGTTGATGGTCAGCTTCGAGCCAAGCTCGGTGCCGGCCGTCGTACGTGAGCAGCATAACGACGAGGGGTTCTGGGGTTTCCTGGGCAGAAACTTCAGCCGGGGAATGCAGGCAACTCCTCACGCTGGCGTCCATGGTGAGGTTACACCCCGTCGGGAAGCCATTTGGGCCCCATCGTTTATTGGCTGGGCCGTGCAAGTGACATGCAGCGTGACCCAAGACGCCAAATACCATTGGCTGTAGGATGCCTTCTTCGTATACAGCCGTTTTATTTCGAAACCAACATGCATTAGACCTACGGCCCGACGCCGAACTGTCGACCCCAGCCAAGGGTCGTTATCACACTTTTCCCGTCGAAAGGCACAGGCAGCATTTTCCCCGCAATGTTCCTGGCATTGAGATTTCAGACATTCTCAGATCTATTCGTTTGCTTGCAAAAGCCCATGATCTCTACCATGTGCATGAACGCATTGTACTTGGGCGTGGCCTTTGATGCCCCTAATGGCATTGGCTGAAGATACGGCACGGACTATCAGAGACCAACTCGATGGCAACGAGCACAACATCACAGACTTGCAAACCGGCATGGCCCCTTCATGGGTCTCGGCCCAGATCTATCGCAGCACTTCATCAATCTTGTGGAGTTGCATCGTTACTTTGACGGCTTGTGTATACACCGCTCTCCATCTGAACATTTCGGGCAAGAAAGGATGGTGGCCACGGCTCGTTACCAAACTGAAGTGGGTGGCTGTCGGACTGTTTATCCCAGAGGTTCCCATCTACTTGGCCATAGCACAGTTTGTCGAAGCTAGGTGGGTAGCTAAGCATTTGACGGCACTTCAGCGAGCGGACAGTAAGGTTGACCAGAAGGTGAGTTTGCATGAGCTGATCTCTCAATATTTTCCTATCTCTTATGGCTGGGGGCATGTGATTGGCCTTCTCTAGTACAAATTTGACCTGAACTACGGTTTCTTCGTCGTCATGGGCGGCCTGCAAGTGTCCCTTGACCATTTGAAGGAAAAGGAGACGAGAGAAGACCGGGTATTCGGGCAAATCCTTGACCATGATTGCCGGAAAACGATTTCCGGCGTCGGGGTTGTGACCCTTGCCCAAGCTAGCAAATTTGTATACATCTACCCAGACTCTATTACCGACAGAAGCAAAGCAAATTCGATACAGAAAGGTCTCGTGCTTATACAAATCGTTTGGATGGCACTGCAGTGCATCTTTCGACACGCCCATGGCCTGCCCCTGACTCTACTGGAACTACACACATTTGTCCATGTCGCCTCTGCCCTTTTCATGTACTGTTTCTGGTTCAAGGTATGTCACAATTGCCGAAAACACACTGATAGAACTGCTAACGCGACACTAGAAACCCCTTGATATCGGGAGCCCCGAGGTTGTTGATTTTGAGGGATTCCAGGGCATTCTGAACTTGTTACTGCTTGAGTACCACGCTTGGGACTTGATCAAGACTGGGAATCTCCTCATTGTCCCTGTGGATTCGACCGAGATACCACACTATGAGAAGTGCTGGGTAGAGGACAAACACGATGACAACAGTACGGAAGCGCTACTAGACCCCGTACCGCACAGGAGGAAGTATCATGCAATTGTGGCACCAGCAAGGGACGCAGACAATAATCCGATATTTGTCACACCAGTCGACACCGACGCCGCATTCGCTCAGCAGGATACCATTGTGTTGCAGTGTTCGGAATATCTTCGGTGTGGTCTGCGGTTCCTCGACCAACCCCAGACTCTCAGCAAAGCCGAGTGTGATGCACTGGCGAGTGCTGTCGACGCATACTGGCGCCTTGGCGGCGCCAGGTCTCGTATACCGGAGATGTACGACGAGAAGCTGATCGGGCCTGCCGTCGGACCTGACAGAGGGTTCTTGGGCACATATGGACTCTACGCGACCAAGAGCGATTCTCGAGCTCCATTCCAGCACCAGTCCAATGTCCTGACGCACACAAAGAGACGAGGCTCTTAACATCTTCGACGCCATATGGAAAATTATCTGCATGGAGAATATGATAAGCTTCCTGGTCATAATCCCTCTCTCTTTCGTTTACGGCGGGCTACACTGCGCCGCCTGGAACTTCCATTTCCCTTCGTCGACCGAGAAGTATCTATGGAGATTATCATGCATTGTGCTTGCTGGTCTGATCACCTTCCCGTTTCTCGGGTACGTGTCGATCAAATATGATATAAAAAAGTACCCATTATATTCGGTCAAAACCGAGAAGTTCTTGGTAACATAAGCGCGGGGTTTCTGCTTCTGGGTTATACGGCATTAAGGGCTTTCATTGTTATCGAGTCCTTCATTAGCTTACGCGCCCTCCCTGTCGGCGCCTACATGATGCCAGGGTGGCTTCAGATGATCCCGCACTTGTGAGCTGTACCCAATCTAGGCGGTTTTACATTAGCTCGGTTAGCTTTCTATACCGTTATTTTTGTTAACTATTAGTCAAGGTGTATAAACAAATAAGGGGGGTACGCGTGTTAAACATATATACTACTAGTAAATAAGATACCGCGCTTACTATTTTTGGGACCTAAAACAGCGCTTTCTCTCTACAACGTGTAACTATCACAATTTCTTACGGAGTCTACCCACCACGCCGAGATTGACGCTGGCGTAGGGAACGCCCGACCGCGACTCGAAGGCCGCGAGTTGTCGGTCTGCCAGGTCAGTCGCCCGGGCCGAGTAGACGGCGTCCCGCTTGAAGGCGGCGTCGGGGAGCTGGGTCGAGAGGTAGTGCGCCGACAGGAGCCCGCCCAGGGGTGGGTTACAAGTTCAGTCCATTTCCCCTAATAGAGGGTTAGAACTAGAGGAGATATGCCACTGCAACCAGAGACTTTTTTCTTTGTGTATGTTGTAGGAGTGACTGCGAGGTATCTCAAGAGTTTTGATACCTCGAAAATGGTATGAAAGCGTTGAGCTCTTACGGCAGGTCGTTGCCAGCAGGTTAAGTCGTCTAGTCCAATTAACCAGTATAGCCACTTCATATCTGCCGATGAGTCAATGTAAGGGGTCTGATTTTCTGGTGCGTGATGTCTGATTACCCATGCTCACTCGCTGCCATGGAGCGCCTATGGACCCCTTGTGGTGAGTGTATCCGGAAGTCGGTGTGTTCCGTCGAAGGCATGAAGCTGGCACCTATCATTTTGCCTAGCCCCCCCTGTTGGCAAGGGACAGTGGACCTGGTCTGGCGTGATGAAATATAATTCCTCATAACGGGGTTCTGTTGGCTTGAACGGCTGCATCTCTTCCTCTTTAGTCTTTGCCGAGTCACTTTTAGTTGCGTCGAATGTTATTCTCGATTGATATATCGAAATTCTTGAAGAACGGGCTGCGAGTTTATCTTATTTCGACCTTCTCGAAATCACACACACTCACTCGAGGCTGTGTAGAATTTGACCAAATATCGTAAACTTTTACCAAGACCATGCCATGTGCCTCTCCTCCCACCACTACCCCCTGAACCCACCACCACCATCACCACCATGACGGCACCCCTCTCCCCCCCCGCCACCGACGCCGCAGGCACCGTGATCGTCTTCGTGCCCCTGACGACGGCCTTCACGGCGTCCCCGAGCTGCTCGACGCTGTTCCGGCAGAACGGCCCCAGCCTCGTGGCCTACGACCCGGGCTACGGCCTCGAAATTGATACGCGGACCGGCGGGGGCCGGTGCGCCCCGGCGCCGTCACGACCTGGTGGGAGCAGGCGCGCCTCGGCTTCAACGACGACGACGGCCAGCACACGGCCGCCAGCCTGGGGCCCCTGACCTGTCCCGACGGCTGGTCGACGCTGGCCTCGTCCCGGAAGGACGCGAGGAGCACCGTGGCCATGTGCTGTCCATCGTAAGTCACGTACCCGAGTCTCTATCACACACACACACGTAGAAATCTCTGACACGCCCCCTTCCTTCCGCTCTTCGACACAGAGGCTACAAACTAGCCAACGGCCTCCCGGGCTCCATCAAAGGCCACTGCCGATCGACCGCGGTGAGCGGCGACGTGCTGACCTACGCCATGACGGCGTATAGCGACTCGTCGGCCTGGCAAACGGCGACGACGACGCTGACGACGGGTTCGTTCATCGGCGCCATCGCGGTGGTGGGCTGGAATATCCGCGCAAAGACGGGAACGGCGGCGGCCCCAACGACAGCCAGTGCTTCACGGGGAGCGATAGCGCCGCAGCTGCCAGGTAACACCGAGTTTCCATCATCACCATCGTCAACCGGCAGCCAGGAAGGCCAGGACCAAAGCGGATAGCGACAGCAATCCCCCGGCGCGGGGAGCTCATCGTCATCATCATCGCCATCATCTCCGCAGGACTACAACGGCAACGCGACGACCATCGGCGTGAGCCTAGGCGCCGTGGCGCTGGTGCTGGCCGCGGTGCTGCTGGTGGTGCGGCGGCGGCGGCGCCAGTTCTTCAGCCCGAGCGCAGCACGTGGGGGGAGTTGGCCGCCGGCCCGGCCCCTCCGGCGGTAGCAGAGGTAGCAGAGCAGCAGTCGCAGTCGCCGCCGTGGTGGTGGGCGGAACTGCCGGCTCCCCTGGGGCGGAGTCGGACGGACGCGGGGATGAAGAGGCGGCCGAGCGAGCTCCCGGACGCGCCATATCAGCGGCCCGTAGCGGAGCTGGATGGTGGGTGGCAGCGATGATAGGATGGCGTGTCGCCAATTAGCACAAGCCCGGTTGCCTCCTGCCTGAGATTCAGTATCTGTGGGCTTCTGGCTCGTGATCTTTGCCAGCATCAGCATGGTTGGTGATTGGATCCGGACAAATGTAACTATCCAAACATATTCAAATCCTGTAATTATAACTTCTAGCATATATCTATACTTCTCTATGTACCTGCCGTTCAAGAACAACCAGATGTTCGTCGAAAGGTAGTAGCAGCCTTGGCCAATCCAAGAGCGAGTGGTGGCAGCAGAGCCCTTCTAGCCACTAACCGAGGCGGCATCTCAAAGGGGCCGTGAATGCTTGTAGCAGCCATCTTTGCGAGGTAGTGTCTTGTTTTCTCTTCCGTCTTTGATTCTAATTTCTATCCTGTAATGGTGCGCTTCTAACTCGAGCTGCTGCCAACCCTCTATTACCCACACATTACACCATGCGTGAGGGATGGATTCCGCTCAGTAGTGTCTATCTTGATGCTGTCAAGTTGTGTTTTTGTGCCTTCTCTCTAAGTACCCTACAAAACCCAGCGCCTCGCCAGTTGAACCAGTTTCTCATTTGCAATGAACCCGACCACGAATAACATATATCGTTTACAACGCGAAATCTCAAGATTCGGGGACTTTACCCTCCAAGCCCGCGATGGCGGCAAGGTTGACCGAGCTGAGAACCGTGCTGTCGTCGTTTCTACCGCTGCTGCCAGCGCCGGCCAAGAGACCTGTAGCCTCGACCACGTCCGCGGGCTCCAGTATGTGCCATCGCGCAAGCGTGACCTTGGTACTGGCCCCCACGGTGACGGTGAAGATGTTCTGAGGCTCCGGGCCGATGCCACTAAGGTTGCTCAGAGCCCGGAACATGTCTTCATCCGTGAAATCATCGCCCATGCAGAGGACGAACTCGAGCTTGGACGAATCTGATGCAGGATGGCCCTCGACGTGGGACATGTCCTTGTTATAGTCGTTCACAAGTCGCTTGGCAATCTCGCCCTTGTTGATGAAGGTTGGCCGAACCTCGAGGTTGGCCTTGCCCGTCATGACGTCTACATCCCACTTCTTGACGACGCCGCTCTCGAGCTCCTTCTGGCATTCGCGAGCAGCGTGGAGGCCTTGCTCGGGATCTGCCTGCCGGTAGTGCCAAGTCAGTGCGCACCGCTTTCGCTCGATGAAAGAACCTAGCACAGTCTGTTAGTGACTGAAACGAACAAACCACAAGTCGGAAGACTGGAGGGTCTGTGGGGGAAAATCTTACCATGTACGCGATCGGTATACTTCTGGAAGATGGCAACGACCTCGTCTTGCCAGCTCATGTCGAACTTCTCGGCTAGGTTCTCCCAGACAGTGTCACCGGGATGTCTCATAAAACTCCCGTGCTCCGCACTGAAACCCAGCTCCGAGATGTGTCAAGATGCTGCTGCAAGAACTCCTGGTCACGACCAGATATTATCCAGACGTCGTTCCGGTGGTCAGCAGCCAGCGTCTTGAGGGTCTGAATCACACGCTCCGAAGGGATAGCCGCACTAGGTTCCCTGACGATTGGTGTGAGTGTCCCGTCGTAGTCGAACATGAAAAGACGCTTCTTAGCAGAGCGGTATTTCGCCAACAACTCGGTGCGGTCAAGCAATGGTGTAGCGGTGGCGTTGCTGTTGCTTGCCAGGTTGCTGACCAGTTTCCGTAGGAACTTGGTGATCCAACTTTGAACATTCTGCGTAGCCACGTGGTTGTACAGGGGCTTTTGCATGGACTCCCGCTCCTTCGCGCCCATAGTGAGCGCGTTGTCCAGCTGCTTTGCCACGCCACTGAGGTCCCAGGGGTTGATATGGATCGCGTCCCGCAGGAAACCAGCGGTACCACTGAATTCGGACAGAATCAAGGGGCCATGGTTTTCGCGTTGGCAGACGACGTACTCCAGACTCGTTGTGTTCATGCCGTCCCGGACCGAGGTGATAAGGCCGATGTCAGCTGCCCTCAGAAGAGCAAAGTACTCATCCTGGCTCAAGTACTGCGGGTAGTGTTGAACGGGGGAGAACGTGAGACCTCCAAAAGCGCCATTGATCCTCATCACTAGTTCGTTGACTCGGCTCGCGATTTTGTTCTCGGAATCTTCCTCAATGTTGGTGGGTGAGGTGACCTGGATGAGGACCACCTTCTCCGCCCATTCAGGGTACAGTTCGAGGAATCGCTCGAACGCCATGAGCTTTTGAGCCACACCGCGGACACTATCTAAGCGATCGCGGCCCACAATGATCTTCTTGCCTTGGTACATGGTCTTGAGGTTCTCGTACGCCTTAGTAACGGAGGGACTCCAAGCAAGCTGCTCCACCTTGGCGAAGTCGATGCCGATAGGAAACACGCCCACTTCGACACGAGTGCCATAGGCATCCACGCCTATGGAGTCGGACGGGAAGTCAAGAATGCGTGTACAACAGCTAGAAAAGTGACGCGAGTAGCTGTATGACTGGAATCCGACCAGATTGGCGCCGAGGACACCCTCGAGAACCTCCTTTCGCCGTGGCAGGCAGCGCAGGAACTCGCTGCTGGGGAGGGGCTGTGTAGATAGAAGGAGATGTACATATTTGGAGCTCTCTGGCGCAGCATGCTGGGAAGCAGCATGAGGTAGAAGTCGTGGATAACCACAACGTCACCGGGCTTGTAAATCTCGATAATCTTATTGGCGAACTTGAGGTTCATTCTGTAGTAGTCGGCCCACGCAACGCGCTCGGATCTGCCATCGGTCGGTTCATGCTGCTTGTAGTGGAAAAGGGTGTAGAGGTCGTGGTCCGCATATCGTCTCCATCGGTTCTGGTCGACCAGAGTGATGCCCTCATCGGTCATCTCGTCGTCGTCGGCAAGCCATACTGGCACAGTCTTGATCCGCTTGTCATGCGCGAGCTGCTGCTCGAGATCTAGCTGATGCTCCTTAGGTATGAAGGTGCCATCTTGTACAGCTGGTGTAGGGGGCGTTGAAGTATCGATGGGGATGGGGCCGAGAGAGTGTTCTTCCCAGGGATATTGGCGGTGACCTCCGGAGGAGTATTGGGGGCGAAAGGGGGTTGTATGGCGTCTCGATCTCGCCCGTCCATGCCACGACCGTGTGGTTCCAAGGTGACTCGTCGGATGGAGAGGTATGAGAAAGCATCGTAGAGTGCAGATTGGCCGCGTCTCGAGCCCAACTCCCAGTCTCCAGACTGACGGTATTTCAGCGCATAGGGTAGATTGAAGGCAGCTGAGATGATGTTCCCCGTAAGCGCCAACTCGGGCACTGCTTCTTTGATCTCGGTGATGGATTGACGGCGTCCCTTCGACGCCAGGCTCATGCGACGCAGAGTATCTTGGTCGGACATTGATGTAGCACGTTCCCTAAAGCCTGGCAAGACGTCGTTCCCTGCTGATTGGGGGTTCGCCGGGTTGGTCGTGAAGTAGCTCGGACTGGTAGATCTGTCTTCTTTGTCTTTGTCTTCGTCGTCGTCGTGATAGGTAGTTAAGTGAATGCCAGGGGTAACGGGGACGTTTGTGTTGGAAGCTCGCTCGTGGGCAGGGAGTTCTGATTCGGCTCGATTGAGTAGCGCAGGGCGGGGAGAGTTGACTTCCTCCGTCTGAAGAACCTCGTCCAATCTGCCCTTCTTAAGGGGCTTCGGGTTCTGTTCCGACATGATGGCTTGTTTAGTTATGCTGGCCCGGAAGCTTATGGTAACGATGGTGGGGGGGGGTACGGCAGTGGCGCAAATCGCAGGTAAAGCCAAAAGCCAAAATAGCAATCAACGCTTGGTATGAGGAGGTCAGGCTGGCAGAATAGCTCTCAGCCGCTTGCGACGTTCGAAATAGCAACGAGCGAGGTTCAAATGTGAGAGGGAGTGGGAATATAAGTGCGACGTTGCCCTCCTGATCTCGGGGCGGTAAAGGAGCAATGGTGAGTCGCCCTGGGGTAGACACCCTTGTTCGCTTTGAGATGAACTGTGGTGGTGGCCCAACGGATGAAAGTTTGAACGGAACCAAGGAAGGTGGGAGGTGATAGGGGGATCAGAATCAGGGGGTGGAAGAAAGAGTAGTAGGTAGTCGAGTAGGTAGTCGTAATAATAGTTGTAGGTTACTGCCTAGCCTCTTTTCACTGCTCGTCCATATGTACAACAAAGCCGGTGGAAAAGCATGAGGATTCGAAGTTGGTTCCAACCATTGCTGACCGGGTTTATGGTGGGGCAGTCACTGGACGCGCTTCCAAGGCTTCTTCCCTTTTCTGTACTGCCAGCTTCTGGCACTGGGAGACGGGAGGTTTTGCTCCTAAACTAGTATGTAGGTGGGATAAAAAGGGGATCGCAGAACCCGCAAAGATCGGGAGATCTCCTCGTGCCCTTCCGCAATTCTCTCTGGCTGGCTGGCTGGCTGGCACTGCTGGCTGGCTGGCGCAATGTGTCTGGCTCTACGACCGATGGAACTGGGCTGGCTGAAGGACTGGGGTGGACTGAGAGCGATGCATGCATGGTGGTACATGCATTTCCCAAGCCTTATCATCCCGTCCGTCCTCTTTGTTCCTGGGCGAAGCTCATACTGAAATGCGACAACATCGTGGGCATGATGCAGACAGCCAATCGGTGCGACTTGCACTAGAGTGCTGATTGGTTTGCGATGCGGTCCAGTTCTTTGTCCCACAGACTTGTTCCACGCCTACGCAATTCTGTATGTGTGTGTGTGGTGTGAAAAGAAGAGGACAGGCGATGACGAAACTTGGCGGGGCAGAAAAGACTCGCTCGACGAGAGGGAAAGGGAAGACCGCACGTACCTCGAATAGACTGACGTAAAGTAAAGTAAAGCCCGCTGTCTGTCAGAAAACAAATGGGGAGAGACAAACAGCCACTAAGAAGACGGCAAATAACTGGGCAGGTTTTTAAAAACGAATGGTTGTCTAAAGTAGTAGGTTAACGAACTTCAAAAAAAATGAAAGATGAGCGATAAGAGAGAGGAAGTGTGAGAGCGAGAGCGAGACAGAGTTCCGAGCAGCCAACACCATAATAAACAATCGTCAGTTCGCACAGTCAGTCCATAGCGGTTGATTTTTAAGGTTCGGCCATTGTCGACCTGCTGCTCCCCTTTTCCTCATGCTCCTTGGCCATGTGCCCGTCGCCCATCGCAGAAACCCGTCGTTCGGTCGTCTTCCCTTCATTCTCTCTAGCTACAGTCCAGCCGACATACCGACAGCCTACACTCACCACCTCCCCTTTTTCCTACTCATGCTGGTCTTCCGTCCAACTCGTTAATCTCAAGCTACCGCAGTCAGGTTCCGTTGCCAAGCGCAGCGCCCCCGAAGCTATTGACGCAACGGGCCCAAATCGCAAGGTAAAAATGGATACTCCCCATGAAATTCTCCATGGGATGAACGATCTAGACTCTGCTGGAAAGTCGGGAGAACTGGCCCAAGCCTCCAGGAACCACCAGAACCACCAGAACCATGATGCCTACTGGGTATGGCCTGCCTGCTTCCGCTTCCTTGGTCTCGCGACTGGGAGAAGCCCGCTCTTCATGGTCGGTTAGGAAGGCATGTGACGACATTGAAGCTGGCTGAGATATCCTGTTTCCCCGCGACGCACACATACTTTCTGCTCTTCGACACCTATCTATTGCCCCAGTCGGCCCGAGCTCCGCCTGCTCACTGCAACGCAGCAGCAGCCTTCTGTCCTCAACTCACTCGTCCACTGAAGGCCATGGGGGAGAAGAGGCATTTGCGGCATTTGCGCATTACATTCATTACCTAGGTGGGTTAATCACAGGGTATTCGGCGGTATGGGATTCTGGAAGAAGCCGACCTTCCCCGACCCTACATTCAACTTGCATCGCGGAAACTATTGCGTGCAGCAGCGTGTAGCGTGTCTGTGTGTGTTGCGGATGGCATGGAGGGGCAGAAAGGACGACGAAGAGGGGCAGAAACTGCTGGTGCTTCCTGCGACATGGGCCAATCCCAACCCCACGTCGTTCCACGCCGAATCGCTGTTGGCGATCTCCGACTAACCCTGCACGCTGGTATTGGCGAGGTTGCACTCGACATTCTGACAGTTTGCTGCTGATGTCGCATCCTGATCGTAAGTTATCTTCGGACTGAATAGCCCACATACTCGCATACAGCATGGAATTCGGGCTCGAGAATTGACGCCCAACTAGGAGGGTGTGCCGACCTGCATACATGTAATGTAGAGGCTACTTGTAGGCATGCAGGCAGGCCCTTACGCAAACCCTTTTCTCCCATTCGGTCGTCTGGACGACTCGGGTTACCCATTTTGAAGCAAATCTGTTATCGGAGCCAGCTTCGCCTGTAGATCGTCCTTATCTAGATGTTGCGTCTTCTAACCTAATTCTTCACATATTGGCTTGATGACAAATTGAGTCTGGTAACGGTTCTTTTGGCGTGGAGATTGAGAATCACGTTCAGAATAGGGGCTGGCTGATAGCCTACCGGTGCTGAGTCTGGGCCTTACCAGCATCCGCCCACATCAGTCGGTCTCGTTGTCAGTCCACCGTCCCCTTTTCTTGTCGGTGAACCCTTTCCTGAGGTCTCCGGGGCCAGACCGCCCCCCCCCAATACGCCCAATCTCGACCTATTGCGATTTCCCAATATCTCCACAACCCCGGTACTAACTCAATTCATTCCGGGGATGTGGAGTTTATATCGTAGTACGGGGATAGTCGTAGGACAGCAGTGGGAAGGGGGCGTTAATTCCAAATACCATCCAAGTCGGATCTAGGTAATTAAAAATCAAAAGGGATAGCTTCAATGCCCATGTGGCAATTAAAGTTTCTCCCAACGACACAGCCAATATGGCCCTTGCCTCGGACTACTCAATCCGTACTGCACGCACATGAATACATTATATTCCTTTTAGTTCAAACGAAGGCATCTCAGAACCCATGTTCATTACACCTCCTCTGATGTGTCTGACCCGTAATACACGAACGGCGCAGGGGACCACCTGTGTCCAGCGTAGGCCAAATTGAACGACCAAACCACTTTGACACTGCTGCGACTTCTAGATCACCAGGGGACTCGAGTGGACATTGGCGTTCGTCCCTGGCCGGCGCTTCCGTGGGGGGTTTTCTCCCCCTCAGAGCGAGAAGTAGCCGCCGGTACCGGCGTCGCATCCAGCCTGCACGCCGCAGAATCTTCGGGCAGGTCCTCCCACCATCAGAACAGACTGTGCTGGGCCACACCATTGCCTCTCGTAATGGCGATGCATCATCACAACCATTCGCTGAGACGACAAATGCAATAGCTATAGCTAACGCAGCGGCTACCTGCGGTTGCTGAGCAAGGGCTCACGACTGAAAACGAGGCCGGGAAAGAATGCTTGGCCTACCAGTGACTATGGTAACCATGATACCGTACGTGAGCACGATGGTGAGAGATTAGTGTCGTCGGTGACAAGCTAGGAGGAGCGCGGTACCAATAGAAGGGTCTCATTGACTACGACGACAACGATAGATGGGTGAGAAGCTGTGAGTTTATCGAGCATCGAAAGCAGGCAGTGCGATGGGAATTACTGTGAAACTTCCCATAGATCCGTTCGATGCAATGCATGGGCCAGAGATAGGGTGGCGGGTATGACCCGTGCTATGTATCGCCCTGTAGTCCAGGCATCGGACTGAGGGAAACATCAACGGTGGCTTCGTTATTGGGCGTATGCGTGTATGTCCGTACTTGGGAAGATGGAATCAATGCTTAGCAAAGCCCAGTGTCCGTATGCAGAGGTTAGTAATAACAAGATTAGGAGCCTGGAGTGAGCTGGGGAGGGCTGGGCTAAAAAGGGGGGAGGGGGGCTGAATAATAAAAAAAGAATGTGCCCGTAAAGGGGGGTCGAAAAAGTGACCGCAGAGGGAGTTGAACCCTCTTGTTTTTAAGAATAGTCTAATGATACTTCCGCTAGGCTATACCGACCCGGTCAAGGGGAAAAGGGTCTATTTCCATATATAAGCCCTTCAACATTGGGTGGCCCGCTGCTGTCGAGTATTCAAGCTTTGGGACTGCCGTGGTTCTTGGGTTGTGGCGGGTGGCATCCACGTCATGGGCGGCAGTTCTGCACCGGTTTAACTGCTTGTCTACTCATATTCCTCACGAGGGAGAACGCGTTCAGCCACTGTTTCCCCTTCCTACGCATCGATCGAATCGTCTCCCTTGCAGGGATTGATAAGGGGTCTAAATAGGGGCCCATGTTTCGATCTCGTAGGCTGTGCTATCTATCACGTGTGTTTCTTAGGGCCAAAATAGTTTATCCATTTGATGGGGGTCTTGATAGACCATTTACCATCGTTCAAAAGGCCATTCAGTTAGGGTCTGGAAGTGTGCTGTCGATAATGTACATGCAAACTTGCTAGTTACGGACCAATATTAGAGCATCCCGGAAGAGCCCCCGAATGTGTTATGGAGCCAGTGAATCTCCAGGGATTGATGCTAGCTCGCTCGCTTGAGCGTGAGTTCATCTGTCTGGTTAGGAATTCTAGTAGTTGACTCGAACACAAGCAAAACTCGACTCTGTTGTTCAGAGTCACCCGTATATGAGTGTTTATCCTGGAAATCATCAATGTTGTGCTAGTAAAGCTGCGAGAAGATACCAGAGTCACGGGATTTCAGGGGCTTGATAAGAAAGACAACACCACAATGCTACGCACAGGAAATTCTATACTATAGTACATAGATCAGATGTTGTATCCGAGATGGGTACACCAGTGTCTCGTAGCAAGAAATTGGCCGTGATAAGATAGCCTATTTTGGTTCCAAGCAGAACACCAAACGCAGATCCTACATAGCTCAGGGGAACATGACACAACGGGAAAACGGACATGGAAGGAAAGTAAGGCGACAAGACTCCTCTACAACGCAGTAGCTGTTCAATACTCCAGTGTAAGGCTTCCTTGCTATATAGGCCTTATTGCACACCGTCCATCAGGCCTACTGTCCAAATCACTATGAAGCAGTATAGGAGGAACAACTGCTGATTTTCTAAGCGAGCTAGCTTAACTCCTCGTACGATACATTGCTGCGCCTGAGTAATAGTAAGGGCGTTATGAGGTAGCACTGGGAATATTGCCTATCAGTACACGATGAGTATATTTACCGGACATTCCCCGACATTATGCTGCTCGGCGCCGGCTCGGTCATCAGTGGAGTCGATGACCTCTGTTGGGTAATTCACTCGTCACGTTCCTTTTGTTTCTACTCAGGTGGATGGATCGTACTATGTAGTATGTCTCGAAACGAAGCAAAGAAACGCCGAAAATTGGTGTTACAGGTGACACCAATCGCACACGCTTGGCCCTGAAACGAAACCTCTAGTTCTGCCCTACAGGCCTGCGACGTCATTGACTCTGAAGATGTTCATGCTGCGAGAGAATATGCACCCAATGTCTCCAGCAGTGTTTGCGCTGAGGTGCGACTATTCGTGAGCTTGGCAGCGAACGTTGGCTACTAGCCTACATAACCAAGCAATGGACGGTTAGACGGACGGGCGCTAATCTGTCGCGCCAAGCTGTAGTCAATATAGTAGGTCCTGAAGTCTATGGGGAACCCTCGGTTTCGAAGTATGCATAGAGTGGTAGCTTCTCGACCGATTCCAGATCGCCCCGATCAACCCGGGGGCCCGCGATAAGCCATCGGAGTGTCGACCGGGTTCTTCTCACCTTGCCATAATTTTCGCACGGATGCCACCCTTTAAAGTTGCCGGCGTTCGATCTGTTGATCATAATGGAAGTGTTAAGATGGTCGACGACTCCACTACCTTCAGCAACGAAGGAGACGGGGCCGCCCGCCTCCGGAACTGCACTGTTCTGATTCCCGGTACCTGGATTCTCTGCTTTTGTGCTGTCTGTCGTTGGCACCGTCGCATTCATCTAGTTTATCGGCCTTTGACTTCGGCAGATTGATGTCACCTGTAGGGATGGAGTAAGTGGAGGCTCAAGAGGTAACCTAAAGCATCGGAACTTTCCTCGGCCGGTCATAGTCTTGTTTGACCAGAAATCTTAAGTGGTGAATAATCGGCAGTTGCTAACCTTGGTGGGCGGCGACGTTGGGCTAGCGACGAACTTGGCAATCCGTCCGTTCGGTACAATGTTTTTCACCTCAACTTTCTTGGTTCGGGGAGCATCTCGAGGCCGCCCGAATCCCCAATGCGCATCAGCGTTGGCGAACAGAGCGCCAACGTCAAGCAAGAGTCTACTCGGAGAGTTGAAGGAACGAGAAAAAAAAAAAAAAAAAAAGCCTCACAGTACTGTAATACCGAGATAATGGTAGGACCAGCTGGTAGCTGCCGCGTCCTTAGTGCAGCCCGGAAACGCCTCCTCTCTTTAGCTGTAACAGAAACATCAGATGAAGCTGAAATAGCGGTCGGTCGGCCTCGGCCATTGAGACGCGAGGGACCCGTCAACCGTCCGAGGGGAGGTCACGATGGGAACGCGACGGAACCTCCATCACATGGCCCATCAGAAAACAAACAATGATCTGTTTGCGCGATCGCGACGAAACCAGCTGTTAAATGGATGATCAGCCTGTTCATACCTAGCTGAGGGCGGTCAGGAAACATAACTGCTTTATCCGTATGAGAATCAATCCCCTGACCGGCCGGCCGGGTCAGACGTGCGCCTGGATAAACAGCCATCACCCATCCGCTTCCTCTCGGACCCTGGTTTCTTCGGGCCTCATTGCTTATCTTGGATCCCAGGAGTTGCACAGCCCCGAATGACATCAATGCATGGCACCGTAAGGTTGTTGGCTCTGGACGACAAACAACGGGTAGACGTTTGACAAGCCTGGAGTGCGTACCGCAACGAGGGCATAGCTCCGGCTGGGTGGAATCTGCCTAGTGCCTAGTCGGCCTATACATGCAGAGCCGCACACCTGAGCAACAAGCCTGGATCCGCATCGCACATCCTCTCTTGGCTCCAGGCTGGGTAGCATGTCTCAGGTTGCCGCTGTTGCCGTGCTTCCTCTTTTTCCTTCCTTCTTTTTTCCACTCGACGAACCAGCTGCCAGCTAGGCCAGAGTGGCCAGCTGCGAGGTTCGACCACGATGGAAGACTTGCCGGCCCACAACGGCGGAGGGGAGGGGTGGTCAGCACAGCTTGGATCCACCGAGGGAACGGTTTCACATCTGTCGTAGTCTGATCGACGACAGGGGTCAATCTGCCGCATAACACACACAACCAACACCAACAAAGGTGATATTGGTTCTTCTTACCGTGTAACCCGCTGGAACAGGTGCTACTCCATTGCTTCGCCGATTGAAAGAGGAGCCCGGACGACAAGAAACGGAGGTGGGGGGAGGGGGTGGGGGGGAAGAGAAAACTGGCCTCGATAAGAGGTTACATTTGCATCGCTCTGGCAGCACACTTGCTGTTGTCCCTCCCCGGGATTCTGGCACCCGATCGGCAGCTTCCCGTGATGATCTAAAACCATGTCCACCTCTCTTATAATAAGAAGAAGCTTAAAATATATTCGCTACCACCCTGCACGAGTCTCTGGAGAGAAAGAGAGAGAAAGAGAGAGAGAGGCCTTCTTGTCGCTCTCTCTTTATTGCGAGGATCTCCAGCTTCCCATCCCTCCCTCCCCCTCGTGTCTCTTCCTTCGCACCGCCTGGCTAGGTGTAGTCTGTCTGTACCGACTCATCTTGCTCGGGGTTGATTGATTTCGTGGTGGAGGACAGGCAAGCAAGAAGAGCAGTCGGTCTTCATGGATACTCACAACAACTCCTCCTATTGCCTGTCTACATGGGAATCAACATGCCAAATCCACTGACCGTTCCGCTCGCGGCTCTGACCACCGTCTTCACCCCAATCGTGCTCACAGTCTTGGCTGTTGACAACAACCCGAGCCCCGTCGCAATTCCCGCACTTCCCGACCGGCGGGCCGGCTTCTTGTGAGCCTCCATCGTGGAACGACAACATCGCGGCCCAGGGCATACGGTTCTACTCGCCCGCCATATGTCCCAGTGGCTTCTTCGTCGGACCCAACTGCGGGGTCACCAAGACGAGGACGCAGGAGGGCTTCGCTCCCGTGACCTCAGGCGAAACGGTGGCTTACTGTGTTCCTAGGTGAGAATGATGAGCTTTCCCTGACCTTGACGCTTCTCGCTCACCATTCAGCGATCATACATGCACAACAGACACGACAGACTTCCGGGGCGGCGTCTGGGGCTTTGCCACCGCTACAGAACCCGGCGCTCAAGTGACAGTTGCGCCAGCCATTCAGATCCGCTGGCGGGATTCAGACCTGCGTATACTGTATACGCATCCATTGACCCCAGGACTCTTGCTCGTCGGCGATCGTACCCTGCCGACGGCGACAAGTGTACCGGTGACGGTTAACCCCAGTGGCACCTCGATGAGATTCACAACTCTGGTCCCGGCCCCTTCACAGACATCCACTGTACCAGCAGCGTCGACGTCTTTGCCGCCCAGCAGCCCACCGCCGCCCACCACACAACCTACGTCCACATACGACACGTTTGCGACTTCGCGGTCGCCGGGCTCCAACGGCGGCGGTTCGCCCTTCAGCAATCCGAACCGTCCCACGACCCAACCAGGCAGCAAGGCCACCATCGTGTTGGCAGCCACCTTTACCACGTTGGCGGTCGTCGTGATCGCGCTCTTCGCCCTGGTCCGATACTGCCGCAAACGCCGGCGGCATCACCACCCCGAAAACGACGACCACCTCACCCCCATCGGCGTCGGCGTCTGGGCCCGTTGCGGACAGAAGGCCGGCTCGTGGGGTGTCCTGCTACGACGAAAATCAGAGAGGCGCGTCTACGAGAAACAGCGCGACGACACGGAAGTAGGAAGGAGAGGAGATGGGCCCGTGATGGAGACGATCGTGGAGGTCGACGCCGCGCCGCCCGTGGGGAGTCGAGCGAACCCGGCGGAGCTGGAGGCGGCCGAGATGAGAAACAACCAGAGGTGGAGCTGGATGTCGCGCATATCCGACGTGGTGGGAGGCAGGAAATCGACAAGGACGCCCCCCTCCCGACCCGGCACTTCGAGCAGGTCCGAGTCTCGCCCGTCTCGCCGCGACTCGTCGCGCTGGACCTCGTCGATCTTTGTCGGACGCACGTCGGCGGACTGGGAGGCCTTTGCGAAGGAGCGGTGGCCGAACGGGCTTACGGTGCCGCCACAGACGTACCGTGCGGGGAACAGCAGCGACTACACCACCAACAACAACAAACGGTCATCAGGAATGATTCGCAGCCTCGGCAGGAAGCAACAACCATCACCGCCATCACCACGATTACAACAATACGCCGCTGCCGAAGCAAGGGGCCACGCAAGGAATAAGTCGTCACAGTTCCGCCTCAGCGAGCGGAGCGACGGGACGTTTGGGGAGATGCCGCGCAGCCCCGGGTTCGGGTTCCCACCGAGCCCCACCAGCCCGGTCAGTCCGAGAGATCATCTTAGCAGTCGATCTTCATGATGAGAGCTGTTATGCCACCTACTTTACATAAGCCTTCTATTAGCCTTATTAGTTTCAATGATACCCAATGCGACATGATGAACATGCCCATACATACTTTCGGAACTTCATGGCCTCAATGACCGCCGTTTTCATGTGTTCACTACACTGCAGGGAGTGACGATGTGCTCAGACGTGACGCGACAGATGACCTCGTGGGTACTCGAGCTGCGCCACGCCGTCTTGACGGAAATGATGTCACCCTTCGTTGTGATAGCTGACTTCCAGCTCCACAAGACCTGTGCGAGAATAGTCACAAACAGATTTATCGCATCGTAACATGGTGTTACGGAGGGTGAAAGTAATCAGGGTCCGTGTGTCGTGGATGAAGATGGAAGATGCTTCCGTCTCGATGGGGTTTCTGGGCTTGAGGTTTCACTGGCTAAAGTGGGACAGCCTTAATTGCTATCAGTGCTTCTCTCTTCTTCCGTCACAAAGTACGACATCCATCAACCTTGATGCCTGTGCCAGTGGTTTCACTCTTTCTGTTACTGAGAAACCGTCTTCCGACTGCAATTGAGCCCAACCTCCGCAGCAACCTTTCCTTCCAATGTCTGCCCAGACCAAGCAGACTTTGAGCTGTCTGTACTCGCGAGAACGTCTCCAACCTCAAACCCTCCATTGTCCTGGGGTATATCTCCTGCCGTCAACGGAGAGGGGTTATAGATGAATGGACGGTCGACCAACCTTGTCATAAGCGCGATAGAGACAGATTGATAGAGAAGTGGTTTTGCGAAGGTAGGTAATGAAGTAAGGCAGTGAACAGGCCAAACTGCCCCTCCAAGAGTCGAAGCCCTCCCTCATTGAAGCTTCAGGTGCCTTTACATTACAGCAGCAGCCTTGACACATGAGCGTCCATGAACGACAACATGGTTGATCCAGTGTCTAGAAGATTCGGCGACCAATGATAACGAAGCTGTACCTGAGAGCCGTTTGCCGATGGGATGTTGGCCGGTGGGAGAATGGGATGCCGGTGGGATGGACTCTCGGTTGATGTGGGATGGCTGGATGGCTTACAGCGTGTGGGCTTTTTGGTGGGGTCTACTACCACAGTGGTTGATCTTCAATCCCACCTCATCCTCGCTTTCGATCACAAACAGACAAAGAGATGCGTACCTCCCTTTTACTAATGACTGACAATGGCACCATGAAGCATGAAGCATTTCAAATCCTTCAGGGATCGCCCTGCATTTTGAATTACTAAGAGTCTTTCCTATTGCAGACCATACAGGTCTATATAAAGTACTCACGAAACCTGTTAGAGCCTCCTAATCCAACTCATACACTCTTCCTCTCCAAAGCCAGTAACAATACTTATTTCTATCACTACAATTTCCAGTCCATTCTACCGTCAAGATGAGCAGCATCACCAAAGTCGCCTTGGCCGGTGTACGTTGGGTTTCCTTCGATTGAGAACGGCAATGCCTGCTAACCCCTTTGCCTACAGGCCACCGGCAACCTAGGCCCCGCCATCCTGGAGCAGCTCCTGGCCGCCGGCTTCCATGTCAAGGTCCTGACGCGCCAGAGCAGCAGCCACAAGTTCCCCGACGCCGTCGAGGTGGCCCCCGTGGACTACGACTCCCTCGACTCCCTCGCGGCCGCGCTCGAGGGCCAGGACGCCGTCGTCTCCACGCTGGCCTCCCTGGCGCTCGAGAAGCAGCAGCTCCTCGTCGAGGCCGCGAGCAAGGCCGGCGTCAAGCGCTTTATCCCCTCGGAGTTCGGCTCCAACACGGTGCACGAGAAGACGTCGAAGCTGCCCAGCTTCGGTCACAAGATCGCCGTGCAGGAGGCCCTGAAGCGGGAAGCTACTAAGCCAGACGGCATGACCTACACCATCGTCGTCAATGGGCCCTTCCTCGACTGGGGCGTCCGCGTCGGCTGGCTCGCCAACCTGCAGGCGCGCGAGATCAACCTCTGGGACGGCGGCGACCGCGTCTTCAGCACCACCACCCTCACCAGCGTGGGCAAGGCCGTCGCGGGCGTGCTGCAGCACCCGGCCGAGACGCGGAACCGCGCCGTCTACGTGCAGGACGCGGCCCTGTCGGCGCGCGACCTCGCGCGCTACGCGAAGAAGGCCACGGGCGACAGCGGCAGCGATTCCGAGCAGAGCTGGAAGGAGCACCGGCCCTCGGTCGACGAGATAGTCAACGCGGGCTGGGCGGAGCTCAAGAAGGAGAACCCGAACCCGAACCCGGACAACTTCGTCATGAACTTCATCACGGCCTCCGTCTTCGGCGAGGGCTACGGGTCGCACTTTGAGAAGAACGACAACGAGTTGTTGGGCTTGAAGGATATGAGTGACGATGAGATTGTCGCTGTGCTGAAGGGGCTCGCTTAGCAGCAACACCAAGCTCACAAAGGTCATGCCACGTTGCTCTTGTGACTTACGAGACGAGCTGGACTAATTATCAGCACATGGACAGCTGGTTATGGCACTTTCGCTTCATAATAGGCAGCATGGGTTAATCTCTAAAGTCGGGAATGTTTGCAATTTATAGACAGTATATGAGCTTACTCGTTTGTAGCCGAGAATGAAAGCGTATCGCTATTTACATATAGAACATGGCTATCGGCCGTCCGGCCTAGTATAAATCTGAATTAAAAAGTGAATGGATGAGTATACCCAAGACCAGCCCAGACCACGACACAACCGTGGACGGAAAATAGTAACTCGTCGAGGCAGAGCTACTAATGGTGGCGCTGCCACTGTTGATGCTACTGCCGCTGCTGTTTTTGCCGTCGGCCGTATCCGAGGCCGAAGCTCCCTGCCGCGCTGCCCCCGCGTCGGGCGCCGGCGGTTGCTGCTGATGCGTCGTCGCCGTAGCATTAACGCGGTTGACCCGATGTTTCCCCCCCTTCACCACGCCCGAGGCAGCCATGGCCAGCGCGCCGTGCACATCGTCCAGGAACGAGCCGGCCGTCGACGCGAGGCCGCCACCCGTGAGACCGCCAGCGGAACTGAATAGGTGGCTCATGTCCCACATCATGACGCCGCCGAAGGACGGGAAGCTGGCCGCGCAGAACTCCATGATGGGCCGCAGCAGGTCCGGCTCCACGAACCCGGTCGACGCGGCCGCCCGGCTGGCGGGCACGCCCAGCAGGATCTTGACGTCCGGGTTCTTGCTGCCGCGGCTGCCGTCGAGGGACTTGCCGCGGGCCCAGGCGTCCCACGCGGCGAAGTTGAAGGCGGACTGTTCCCGGCGAGCAGCGCCGCCACCGCCGCCCTTCCCGGACCCGCCGCCGGCGAAGTTCTGCACGCCGCAGTAGTTGTTGTAGAACTGGACCATGATGAAATCAAAGGAAACCTCACCCGCGAGCATCTCGCGGTCCGCGGCGTCCGGGAAGGGGCACTGGGGCGCCGCGGACAGGTAGTACGGCTTGTCGTCGGCGTCGGCGTCGGCGTCCATGAGCTCGCGCAGGCGCTGGGCGAAGGGGACCATGTTCTGGGTCGCGGACTCGAAGTCGAAGTCGAAGCCGTCGACGACGGCGCTGCCGAAGGGCCGGTTGGCCGTCTTGGTATTGGGCCCGAACAGGTCCCACACCGTTTCGGCGCCGGTCCGGGCGGCGTTCGCGGAGCTGAAGCCGCCTTCCTGGTAGGTCTCCCCGCCTATGGACAGCATGATGGTTTTGCCATGCTTGGACTGGCATGTTTTGATATCCTCCCTGTTTCTCTGCTTAGTGATTTCCTTTTTAGGTCTTTTTCCTCCAGCGGCATTTCCATATGCCTTGGAAAAGACTGTCAAGAGGGGGATTGCATGTGTACTTACTCTATTTGGGGGCAGCTTAAAGCTTGTGACCCAGGAAATGTGGTGCAATTGACATTACCATTTGCGACGTTTATCAAGGGATCTGTCAAGGAGACAAGAAACGCTATAGGGATAATCTGTACTCCATAGGTCAGTTTCGTGACAACACCGAATCTTTTTGCGTTGGCGCCATTGACTAACATTGAATTTTGAGCTTCCGCAATACGTGCTTAGCCGCTGCTGGCCACCGCTTACGAAGTTCTGGCCTGATCGCGACCGCGTTAGCTAACTCGAGTTGCCTCGCCCAAGGCAAACATGGGAAACATACCCCAGTAGACAGCTACGTTGTCCCGTGAATCTTTTTGAAAGCCTGCAGAGGCAAGAGAGGCGAAAAAGGGCGGCGGCGGCCGCCAGCCTGAAGTGAAAAGACTGCATAATAATAATAAATGAATGTATACGCTAACACAATAACAGACAAATGAATGATGTGTTTGCAATGATTTGATTCCCGTAAATCTAAACACCAAGAAACGGTCTCACGTAGCGGATATTGCATTTATATCTATCGCCATGTCTGCGTGCATGTGTCATTTGACAGGCACTTAAATTGTATAGACTCAACGGTGATTTTCATTACTCGGTGATTACGGCGACGGTTTTGGTGTTGGCTGACTCGATAGCTAAGAATATCTCAACCGCCGTTTGAGACAGAAGCAGCTTGCGCAGGCTGTTCCGAGCGTATTAAAAGCTAATTGACTTTGGGGCTGACTAAAAGATCAAACTGCATCCTTTCTAACAGGATGTCTTCACCCCATTGAAGGGGGCAATAAGCGAGAAAATTCAGAACCGATATAACGAAAGCACAATGCGCTTTCCAGACCGCAAGACGGCGTCGCCGTGTTATAGGGATTCCTGTATGCACCCACTATCCCCATATTTTACGATGATCCGGTACTACCTGAGCAGTGGAGAATGCGGAGTCAGGTCCGACCTCCATCTGTTCGTGGCCGGAGACCGGGGTCATGTCTGTTACAAGAGTGCTGGTCGCTGATCTACGAAATATAGCACGATGGCTACATAGTTCCGTGTTCTTTTCTTCTGGCCCCAACAAGGATCTTTTTAGTATAGATTTTCGCTTATACTTCACCATGACGTGAAGCGGTGCGTGACCGGACCTGGAGCTTGTGACTCGAACACCGAACGACTCATGTGTCGAAAGCGGCCTCATGGATCCGCCATGGACGAGAGCGACACTGCAATTGATACAGAGAGAAAATAGAAAATCCAGCCAAGGGTGGTTGAGACTCGGTATGCATCTCTATATACAATATTGCCCCCTGTTTTCGGGACTCTCGAGCCTAGAATAAGCCAGCTATGTAGGGATGATGAAAGTCAGTCCTCTTTACACGTCATGCACCAACTAGGATGCGGTGCGATTAAGCATCGAACCCATCCTTGTCGAAGCTTTCGGAATTCTCCGTGGCAGGCCTCGGACTTCAGTCCAGGCACAACCACATTGCTTCACGTGGCAAACGAAGCTAGCGAATCATCATCAGCCGACTTCGATTTTCCAATTCTTCAAATTCGCGAGCTATTACCCGCCTTTGAAACCCATCGTGACTCAGCTCTCACGTCCGCAACCTCTTTTATTTTCCCGCATCTGCGCAGCTCATTGCCCATTACGAGTAAACCCGTGTTCGGTGCCTTTCAATCTGAACTCAGTCGTCCCTTGCGACATCCATAAAACAGTCCCGAGTCAACCCTCTCATTGGGATCACTCATGATTGGGAACCCGGCCGAGAAATGTAGATGATTATGTCAGTATCTTGAGACATTATCAAACACGAGACGGGCGGGAATAGCAGGTCCACGGCCACAAGGGAACAATAAAGGTAGTTATACCAGCAAACATAAGATCTATGTTTGTCGCCAAGAGCAGTGAATCTATAAGTACAAAGGCATCGAGAGGGACTACTGTGACCAGAACACGGCGTGACTACAATGTTTTATTATTATAAAATAGAGTAACTATTACAAATATTAATAGACTTATTAGTGACGGACATCCAGGTCAGCCTACTCTTTAAGGCCTTTATTGTAGCAGAGTGAGGGTATGGAACTCGTATAATTATTAGTGAATATAATAGGACCCGAAGATTATCTATAATAATATCATGTGCTTGGTATATCCCTCCTGTATATTATTTTCTATGCTCTACTCGTAGATGTAGCAATACTTGCCACCCACGGAGCTGACTGTGTCCTTGAACACCATATCTTCGCCCGCCGTATCCAGATGCAGAATATTCTCCAGTGTCGCGTCGTCGCTCAGGGGCTCATTGTACATAGTCCACGTGCCCGCGATCTGCAAGGCGGGCTCGACCGGCTTCTGGTTCTGCCAGATCCACCAGAGCCGATCAACTTCTCCATGGTGAACCCAGAATAGCGGTTCATTGGGCGAGTTGTAGAACTTTGTTTTTGTAAGTTACGTTAGCCTCTTTGACACTAGAAACATGTGAAATATCGACCGAAGACAAGGCAAGGAGAAGGGGTGCATAGTGGAAAAGGGACAAAGGAGAAAACACGATTATGGGACACGTCAACTTACATCTCCGCTGGGGTCACCAGAAACCGCAAAGTGCCCGTACTGGTGCAGGCCGTAGAAACCCTCGGTATCGGTCCCAGTATTCTCGATACCGGCCTGGAAACCCGCGACGCCAGCTTGGCCGGCCGCGTTCGTGAGCAGGTCCACGGCGCGCTCGTCTCCGGTCCACTTCTGGCCCAGGGCGTTGGAGATGTCGTGGCGGACACACCGCGGCTGGTACGAGAACTTGGGCCCGGCCGTCACGAACTCGGACGTCGGCACCGTGGCCGAGATGTTCATCATGACGCCGGCGTAGGGACCGGTCTCGACGCAACCGCCTGGATACAACGAATTTTCTCTGTTAGTGGAACTGAGGATAGAGTACTTGTGATGTTGTTATATACATCCGTGGGAGGAGAGAGCTTACCGCCAACGCCCGGTTCGATGCAAAGTAGGCGACTTGGTAACCCTACGGCACAGCCGTGCTTGGCATAGACTCCATCACCACCTTGGGAAGTTGGCCTCCCATCAAGGCTGAGTTCCCGTCAGTTTCATGCGCTAAGCTTGCGAGCTGGGATCGGGCTAACTTACTATGGCGAGTTGATCAGGTCTTGAGCACTCTTTCCGTGGCTCCAGTATGGTAGGTATCCTGTTTTTTTTTCAGAAGGTCAGTCTATAAAGTGCAATTTGATATAGCCGAGTTATAATATCCAATAGGGACATGCATAACTTTGTAGCCGCACTCGTTGCGCAGAGCCTGTTCGAAGTTCCAGATGAAGGTCCGGTGCCAGTGTAGGAAGTAGCCTGAGTTGTGGATGTACGGGGTGTTGTTGAGGGACCGGGCGCCGGGGACCTGGTCCGGGTCCACGGTGGCAGGCTTCGCCATCAGGCACTTGATGGCGCGGGTGTACTCGAGCTTCTTCTCGTCGGAGAGGGTGGAGTACTCCCGTCGGATGGCCCAGTCGTCGGGGCCGCAGGTCTGCGCCACGCCCTGCTTGGCCAGCTCCTCCTTTAGTGAGCCATCCGCGAGGGCGCTCTTCAGCTTCGCCAGGCTCTGCTCGGCGAGCAGGTCAGAACCGTGGGTCGGGGCGGGCGCCCAAGAGGAGACGAGTGAGGCCCGGGCCAGGATGAGGGACAATGTGAGTAGAAGGCCTTGCTGCTGCATCTTGGCAACACACTTGATTCGAGACAAGGGAGGTAGGGACGGGTAGGAGAAGGAGCAAGATCGATAGGCCACGAATCCTTTGGAAAGAACCAAGAGCGTATTCGGACGGATATTGCAACTCTATTATACCGAGGCCTTTCTTCTCCTTCTCCTGGAGGCGCTTCAAAGGCCTTGCTGCATATGCCACTGCTAAGTGCTGCAACCCTAGATGCTTCCACGGCACTGCTCCCTCCATTTCGCGGAATGATCCACATCGTCCTGTACGCCGATATTGTTCCTGCAAGGGTTGGTGCCCGGTTCGGGTTTCTGCAGCTCGTGCAATTTGACTATCCTGGGTGCAGATGCGGCGCCAAGAGTCTCACCGTTACCCATCCCCGATCGTGCATCCGATTTAAATTGGGTATAGAACACAGCATCATTACGTCCATTGGCCAAAAGTATTCCGCGAAACAGGCGGCCAGTCTCCTCCCTGCGCTCGTCTAAACGCTCCCTCGATTGATGCATTTGGGCGCATATGTGTGTGTATGTGTGCGCGACCTGGAATGCTACGATGCTGTGCCGTAGCGAGATACGGGACGCATCGCGGTGGGGTGTTCGGCCTTGAGAGCCCCCTAGAGTCATGTAATTTACCGTTCCGTCGGGTCACACGAGAAAAAAATCTCCGATAACCGGACACCCTCATCATATATTAGATAAGATAAACGTTGCCGGTGGCATACGGGCCGAGCTCAGTAGATGGGTTGCATCCCTGGACTCAACTTGGCGAGTGATGACCAGTGTTACTTTTGCTTGTGTCGTGCTCCCACCCGACCAGAGGGTTGATATGATGACAGTCCAAATCAAGACCGTTCAGCCATACTTGGCTCCTCCGACAGCCAGTACCATGGATACCTGACATGATTCTACTACGCAGAAACACGCAGACAGACGTTTGTTCCTTCTTCTACACCCGCCTGCTTTGATACATGCATTGACTACCAGCGCCGAGATACAGGGTGCGGCTTTGTGTTCCTGTTACCTCGTACGATACCCGAGGGCATGGTCTGTAACTGTCCAAATTGAACCAATCAGGACCCTGAGAGGGCATTTAGCCTGCCTCAGGCCCTCAGCCAGTTCATGCCCAAGCGATACGTACGGCCCGCCTATGATTCTTCGGGCAGGTCGAAGACCGGGTCGATGCTCCGGGAGCTAGGGCCTTGTTCGTCGATGCTACCTTTCAGGAGCTGGATCAAGTCAAGAATGTTACGTCTTGCTGGTCTCGAAAGAAGACTCGGAACCAACAAAATGGCATGCCTGGGCATTTGAACCAGCCGGCAGGAAGGAGGAAAGCCGTCGCTTATTGGTTGCGTTGGATGCGACACCATCCCCAGCAAGAAATAACCACAGTCGGCTGGGACGATGCAATGTTCCAGGAAACTTGATGACACCGACGTCAGGTGCGTCGTATAAGTCATTGAGCATTGCCCCGTGTTAATTATAATAATCTCGCTGTGTCCTCAATGCGCGCCCCCGATCGTCAAATTGCTCCGGGCTACTTCAAATGCTCATCTCCCCTTACTCCGTCCCCTGAAAGGAACAACAGCGATGGCGGCGTTCCCTTCCGGCCCTGTCGCGAAACGAGAGGTTGGCGATCATGTCGACTCTAATGCGCCCATGCTACTGGGTCTAGCCATCTCCTTCGTTGGCCTTTCGACCGTTATTGTTGCTTTAAGATGCTGGGTTCGTCATTTCTGGCTCCATGCCTTCAGTATAGACGATGTGGTCATGATAGGTGCACTGGTACGCTTGCCAAAGGGGGATTACCGATCATCCACCTATCTGTTGTTGGTTATTCGATTGCTAATGTTTACCGTCGGCTGCTCTGCCAACGATAGGGGATGGCGGTATCGACCATGGCGTGCTTTATTCGTATGGTCCAACATGGAGCCGGCCGCTGGATGAAGGACATACCGGAATAGTGGAAGGAAGGGCTGCGTTATTGGTCCTACATCATCGGCCCGCTGTTGACCACGGGAATATGCCTGGTCAAGATCTCCCTGGCCTTCTTTCTCCGACGGTTCGTGCAGAAGGTGTGGCAGAAGCGGTTCTTGCTGGGAATGGTGGTGTTCCTGAGCGTTTTTCTGATATATTCCATCTGCACGTACACCTTCGCTTGCATACCACTGGAAGCAATTTGGAATCAGAAGATCACGGATGCCAACTGCCAATTCCGAAGCAAACTAATGGACATCGGCACCGCAAATAGCGGTATGTTTTTATCCCTTCGCTCTCCGCGAAAGTCGTCTTCCAAGGCTAACAAGTGAGAACAGTGGTCAACATCATCACCGACTTGGCTATGGTTGCTTTACCGGTCCTGGTGGTTGTCGAACTGCAAGTCAACCGCAAAACCAAGATCTCCCTGATTCTTGTCCTTAGTCTCGGCCTGTTCTATTTAAGCCCCAGAGCTATGTAGCTCGCATGGCCCCCGAACTGACGTGCTGTCATAGTGCCTGCGCAGCGCCAGTCATCCGAGCGGTATACGCATATAGTATGACGGACCCCGACTATTCGCGACGATACGACTTCCTGATCTGGTTCAAGTACGTCGTTTTCCAAGCATTCTATCACTTCATGTGGGCCTCAAAATATACATACATACCTCTTACTGACATGCGTGACCACTGATTGCAGCGTCGAACTTCATGCCGGCATCTTGGCCGCATCGTTGCCGACTCCGCGCCCGCTCGTCTCCAAGCTCCTGAAGAGCACCAACACGTACGAACGCGGCACCAAGCAGCGAGGATACGGCACGTACGGGACCGGTGCCGCCGGCGGCCAGGGGAACCAGGTGGAGCTTTCGGGCATGCGGCATCCCTACTGCAAGGGCGGGGAGAGCTCGTTCCAAGCTCCGAAGCCTGGTGCGAATAATCCCAACTATTTTACCCAGATCACGACCACCAGGGGAGTGGGAAGGTTCGGCGATGACAGCAGCGAGGAGTTCATACTCACGCCCCCGGCAGGGATAACTAAAATAACTGATATTGTATTCAGCCAGACCGACTAGCGTATTTATGAGTATGCCAGATGATTTACCTTTTCTGCGGCGGCCATTCCATGTATCTATAAAACCATTTACTGTCTGGATTACCTGGCTGAAATCACTAAGCGCAACCGTTAATCGCTGTTGCGGTACCTGCTTTCCATGGAAACCGTAGTGATGAATATGTGCAATGAGGCGGCTTTTATTTGGTATGTATAAGAGCTGGTCTCACCGGCCAAGATGGCCGACGACACCGCCGACCATCACGGCGACTTCTCGATCCCATCCGCCCTTCTCCGTGTCCGTCCGTGTGCCTTTGCCTTTCGCTGCCGCAACCGTACTGGGCGGCTGGCTTCCTCGGATAACACATTCTCGGATGGCCTCTCCGACGGCATTCTTGTTGGACTTGAGCGTCCGCGCCGACACACCTCCGCGATTCATGATCTCCATGACCCTCGTCGATAGGCTGCCGGCCATGCTCCGCCAGAAGTAGGACGCCAAGGAGCCCGTCTCAAGGTATGCCAGCAGCGGATGGAGAAGGTTCGACTTCTCAGACACTAGCTTCGGGTTGGGTACCAAAGGGTGCGCAGGCGCCTTGGTTCCTTCCAGGATGATCTCCAAGGCCACAATGTTCTGACACCGCGCCGACACCTCAGCCAACGTACGGTCCAGAGACGGCAGAGTGGCCAATGACCGGGCCACCGAAGAGATGGAGCTCTGCAGGGCGTTTCGTAGATACACCTCCAACGTCTGCAGGAGAAGCTGCGGCGTCCAGCGGTCGGGCTTTAGGCCCGAGGTCGGGGAGACCAGGTACAGCGTGATCATGGCCGAGATGGTGCGGGCCTTGGTCTCCTCGCTTTGCGCGAAAGTGGCGGTCCCGGTCGCCGTGCCAATCGCGAACTCGCGCATGATTTGCTCCGACAAGCTCCTCACCGAGCGCTCCACGGGCGCAATGACGCTCTCCTGCAAGCTCTTGATCGCGTTCACTCGTTCCAGACAGTGGCCTTCCTCCCCGGGCGCTCGCCTCTCCAAGGTCTCGCGCAAAGAAATTAGCGTGTGCGCGCATCGGACCAGGGCCCTGTGGTCTTCCTTCTTGCCAGCCGCACCCGCTCCGGCGGCCGAGATTTCCGAATGCTGGACCTCGAGCTGCCGCCCCAATTGGAGACACCTGCCGACCGCTCTTCCGAGCTTCAGCGTCTCCCATAAGCGCGAGGCCACCTGCCGGACCTCGTCTGCCTCGGCATGTTTCTGTATGACCTCCTTCTCGAGCTGTTTGTAGCTTTCGTTCAGGCTCTTGACCTGGTTGTCGATCTCGGATATTATCCTCGTGCTGGCCTCGGTCTGTTCTCGGGTGTGCGTCAGGAGCGGGATCGCGGACCTCGTGGTCAGAAGATCGATATGCGAGTTGATCTCTTGGGCGTCGAAGAGCACTTTCGAGAGTGGTGTCGAGAGGTCAAGCGGCGCATCGTTCGGATTGTTCGTCGCGAGGACTAGAGTGTTGGCGAACGACGCGGGGCTGAAACCAGGGTCCAGAAACGTCTCGTAGTCGATGTACGACGGTCCATCTTCCTCCGGATTTGCCATGATGTTGGAAAGAGATTATGTTGCAGTGAATCCAGAAGACCAACAGCTTAAGAAGCTGCCTTGCCTCGCGTTCGATGCGCTTATGTCCAAGTCTTATGCATATCCCGTAATGGTGTTATGTACAATGGGGGGGGGGGGCTACACCATCGTTGTTGAATGGCAACCTGTATTCTCCCCCACATCAGCCACAAATAACGTGGAAATTCGCAACAAGCCACATTTAGTATTTACCACCAGGTTAACGTTCGGTTTGAATAGTTATTTACTGGTTACTGTCTTGTAAAAAGCCATACTAGTATTATGAAGTGCATATAGTACTACATATCACGTGTTATTTCCATCTTCTCTCATACTGTTGAAAATAAGTGGGTGTGGTGTTCTGTCTTTACGTATTGCTGCTGAGCCCGAATCGCTTGTCTATCCATTTAATGGCCACGCCTACTTTGATAACAACATCATCTCGCCTCATGCCAAGTCCCATATCAACCTTGGCCTTACATTGCAATCCTGAGACATCGAACCATGCTTGCGCGTTCCTGCCACGTCAAGGCAACCAAAGCCTTCCGAGACATCCTTCATAGACGTCTTTACTGTCCACAATGGTTCTCTGCGGCAACACGTGCTGAACTGCATGGTCTTTCTATCCCATTTTAGCAGTACAGCAAGTGTACCGAATTCGTGGCTGCCGTAGGATTGGTAGCACAGCACCGCGTGTTTGCTTCGCTCACTTGGTAAAATTTGGAAACACTTATCATGCGAGCTCTATGACTCGACCGGCCACATATCGTCAAGATGGACACCTTGAATATGTATCTGCTCCGTAAGTACGAACCCATACACGCGCGGAGTTAGGTGGCTCAGCGGAAGGCGGATGCTCTGACGAACGTAGAGATCCGTTGGCACAATCGAGAGGGTGTGCTCCTCTGTTGCTTCAAGCCGGTTGCTTTCTCGTCTCCGGGTGCCATCAGTGTGGTGGCTGGGAGGTGTTCTTGTTACCGCGACAGCTCGAAATGCAGACTCGCCGCCCCCAACGTGTATTCCGATCAAAGGAGGTTTGACTTTCTTTTGCCCCTGAACTCGGACTAGCATGAGGGCTCGTCTCATAGATGGTGACATCTCGTAACGGTTTGGCTGCGGATCAGCTGCGTTGAATATTCGATGGGCGTCAACACGTACAAACTGGTTGCCCTCAAGCCTTTTGAGAAATACTCCGATGGGCTTGCCCGCAGGCCCTGAGTATTAACAGTCGAGCAATGCAATGTAGACACCAGACTCATCTGTATCAGGTCGGTATGGAAGCAGGTTTAGCCGAATTGAGATCCCCTTGTTGGTGCTCGAGTAAGGACGGTCCTCAAAGGGGTTTTCGGTGAGCGTAATGTTAGGCGAATCGACAAATTCTGTGGGACTGGGAGCCAGCAATCCAGTGTAAGAGGAATATTATTCCTCTTACTTTCTCCACGCGAAAAGGGATTGATCGTCAGACCTTTTCATGACCTCTTCCTGGAGACGAATGAAGGCTTCTTGGCCCCCCTCTCCATACAACATTGGCATGTTGACATCGAGCACCCCAAGCAAACAGTAAGCCATATCCTCGGGCCTCGTCGTTACTCTCCTTGCTGCCCAGCTCATACTCGACGCGACGGTAGCCAAACTAGGGTCGCACGTGAGAAGCACGTCCTGACTTATACCCGTCAACATGGATAACTCTCCTACACGGTGTTCCTTGGCAAATAACATTTCCCCATGCTTGGAGTAGAAGTAGACGTCTTCCGGAGTGATGAGTTCCTGCAAGGTCCAGCCCCGGCGTAGCCAACGACATTGTTCCAATTCTTCATCTGCGTCGGTGTCCACATCATCAAGATAGACATAACACCGCCCTGCATTCCTGTACCACGTGTACATCGAGTTGATTGCCTCCGACAATTCAGATGAACTTTCCTTTCTTATACAGCAAGTATCGACCCAGATGTACTTGAAGTCATGGCGAGCAGACACCGATGCAAACTGATTGAGCTCCTGAAAACCTGCCTTTTCACGAACGGCGTCATTAGGGCTGATCATATCTTCGAAGAACACCTCTTGGCTGCGCCAAGTATGGGACAAGATGGCGTATTCCGGGATATCGCCCTCATTGAACTCCTTCAATCCCAGAGTCGCACAGTCAAGCAAGCGCATGACTAGTTTATCCGGAGCGTAGACAATGAGGTAGTGCGTAAATGAGATCGGTTGATGGTATTGGATGCGATAAATTCGAGTGCGAAGTCGAGTGCGGCTGAGGAAGCCGCAAGCATAGCTAAGCGGGTGCTCCAAAAGTGCTGGTACCAATCATCTTGTCTGCAACAGCCGAAGAGTCTTTATCCGTCACGGGTCTGATTCTCTATGGCTTCCTTCAAGCGCGTCAAGCGGCTATCAATCCAAGCCTTCTGCCACGCCTCGACCTTTCCGCCCAAGATCGTGCAATTAGTCGGCTCGAGCAAAACCATCCCGCGAGCGACGGTGGCACCCTTCTTTAACAGGATTTTCTCCCCAATATTCATCGTGCCAACGCCGATCCTCTCAATACGGTGCAGCTCAAGCCCATGGACTTTCTGTCCCTTGCAGTCCTGCAGAACCAGGCGATATGTTGAGTTCTTGGGTGTTGCACCTGCACCATTCGCGCCTCTCGCCCCTCCAGGCGCGGACGAGAGCGCCTGCGTCGACGCGCTGCTGTAGCCGGCCTCGTCGTCCTCTTCGCCGCCCGTGGGCAGCCGGATCATTTCGCGACCGCGCGTCTGCTCGCCGCGTGCGATGGCGTCCAGCTCCTCGACCTGGTCCCACTTGCTCTTCGTGAGGTTGTCGATGTCCAACACCTGCACCAACACGTCCTGGCTCAGCTTGGTTTCCACGACCTCCATGTTGGCGAGGTTGGGAGGGAGCGCGGGTGCGCTTGCGTCGAGTACGGAACCATTCGTGATGTCCACCACCGTCAGACGTGCCTTGGCCGTCGCGATGAGCGCCTGCAAGGGGGGCATGGGGTTGCGATTCGGCAGCACGCCTTGCACCCACTCGAGGGTTGGCGCGGGCAAACCTTGGCGCTGAAGCCCGGAGCGGATTTGGGCAGCTAGATCCATCGTACTTCAGACAAAGTAAAAAGCATGTGCTACTTCAATTGGATAAAGGGCCTCTGAATAGGAAGTACGTTTAGTGATTTCACATGACGAAGATTAGGTAAGGACTTCATCAGGCTTTCGTATCGAAATGCTTGGGGTGGATGAAGTCGTGTACTTTCCTCCTAAATCTGTACATGTAGCGCCCCCCACGAGTAAATTGGTGGTGGGAAGGTGGGCTGAAGTTGCTCCTTCCGGTGATCCACAAACACCCGGGCTCCGACTCCGACTCACCGAGAGGCTCGGTCGTGAAGTATATGCCCATGCATGCAGCAATAGGGTTATTGTTATTGAGACCTTGACTTACCACTCTGGGCTGGGCTTGTACATACGAGGTTGTATGGGAATCAGTGTCCGTCTTACCTAGCACTAATCGGCCATCATGCCCTCGGCACCTTGTTTGACAAGCCACTGGTGCATTTTAACTTCGATCAAGCAGTCAGCAACCTCAGACAATGTCTTTGCTCTGGCCCATAAGATGGGAGAATTCCCTTTGCCACGTTATACTACAATACCTGCTTCCTCATTAGACTCATAAAAGACCCCGGCAGATCGTTCCAACTGCGAAGAGCATATCACCATGGCAGCCCCTCCTGAAGTCACCATCCACAACCTCAGTGGAACATGGGTTATGGTAAGTCTATATACATCTATCCCCTATTATAGTAGGCCCAAATCTCGGGAATTACAAAGACTTACCGTTTGTCCAACCACCCTACGCAGAACAAGGGCCTATCGGACAACATGGACGAGCTGATGGAGCTGCAAGGCGTGCCGTGGCTGGTGCGCAAGGCCGCGTCCGTGATGAACGTGACGGCGAAGCTGACGCAGACGACGGACGCGGCGACAGGCACGGGCTCAATCACTATCGAAACGGTCGCCACGGGCGGTTTCAAGGGCGAGAACAAGACGTATAAGCTGGACGGCTCCGAGCTGCGCAGCGAGAGCAAGTTCGGCGTCACCCACGTGCGCGCCCGCTGGCTCAACCTGTCCGAGCGCGACCAGCCGCGCAGCATGAGCGGCGAGGGCCCCTCGACTCCTACCTGGTCGAGGACTGGATTGAGGAGCCTTGTGAGAAGCTTGAGGGGAAACCCGGCTTCGTCCAGGTCTACGTCGTCCAGGAGAGCGGCGAGGGCACGGCCGAGCAGGTCTTTGGGTTCTGCATGATCGATGGCAAGAGGTATCATGTTCAGAAGACATCGGCCACGAAAGACAATAAGACTGTGAGGGTGCGGGCTGTTTACGATTGGAGAGGCCAGTAATGGTATATTGATCAATTAATTGATAGAAATTCTGTACGCTCCTAGGAATTGCATCTGATGATATTACGGAACATGTTTGTCTGACATGGAAACATTCACAATTTCACATGCCTAGTCTGCGCTCATAGATGAAGTGGTAGTTGGTATTGACCTGAGCCACAGTGGCTTGGCAGCTGAGTTGGTCCCCGAAGCTGCCTAAGATTGGGTGGATGCCGCCAGTAACCTTAGCTCGGTACTTGCATGTTAGCTACACCGGGGTTTCAACTGCCTGCGTCCCTTACTTTGTCATCCTAACTTCATAATACTGAGCGCTTACCCAAACCACTTGAATGTGGCAAGTCAATTGACCATTCCAAATTGACTACGTACCCTTTTAATAACGTAGAGTTCCTTGCGCAAAGCACCCGCCGCCGAAAATGTCCACAATAGCCTCCCCGCGCGAGCCCAATCGGCGCATGCCCTCGTTCCAGAACATCACGACGCCCGACTCCTCGACGCGGCCGTCGCTCGACGCCCCGCGCTCCGCCACGACGTCCCCAAACCCGAACAACGGCTCCTTTGCCTCGTCGTCCCCCGTCAGCGGCGGCGGCGGCGCCCGCAGCAGCAGCACCGGGCCCCCCGCCACCAAGCGCAACCGGACCGCGCTGCGCGAGTACTACAACCTCCAGGAGCGGAAGGCGGCGGCCCACCAGGCGACGCCGCCGCCTCCCAGCGTCGAGGTGACGGGCCCCCTGGGCGGCCAGCATGAGGCATCCGAGGTGCCGCCCTCGGAAATGGACGGCGAGAGCTTCGATGCCGACGCGTACATCACGAAGGCGCTAGCCGAGAGCGGCATGGAGGACCTCCTGAAGCTGTACACGAAGACGCTGGGCGAGATCCGCGCGTTGGACGCCGAGAAGAAGGCGTTGGTCTACGACAACTATAGCAAGCTGATATCGGCCACAGAGACGATACGGAAGGTGAGATCGCTTTTTCCCCGCGAGACCTGGGATGGATATGGGTACTAACGGTGGATATGTAGATGAGAACGAATATGGATCCATTGAACCCAATGGCTTCTACACTTGATCCGGCCATTGCACAGATTTATTCACAGGCGTCCTCGATACGAGAATCACTACGGGGACAGGTGCCGCCCCCCAATCCAACAAAAAAAGCCGCTGAAGAGGCAAGGCAAAAGAAAATACGCACGAAGCAGCTAGCTCTAGAGGTCCTCGAGACGCCCGACAAAATACGTGCCCTAGTGAACGAAGGCCGTTTAGAAGATGCGCGGCAAGCTTGGAAAGTACCCCGGAAGCTCTTGGTCACCTGGAAAGAGAAAGGGTTGGGAGGGAGCGACGTAGAGGCTTGTATTGAAGACGGGGACGCCGCGGTCCAGGGAGAGCCGAGCAGCTTTAATTGGAGATGAACAGAGGCCACTAGTATTTGAGCTATCGCCCTTCACCTACGCTGCTTACGAGCCCAGGCTTGATATATCTATGGTCTCGAAGGGATCTCGGTCCGCCTGGCTCACTAATACTCTTCCTTCGGCACGAGAACTTTGGGATAGCATCTGCTCGAGTTCAGGCTTCAATACCTGCGTCAGGTATTGGCGTTCCGAATTGCTGTGGAATACGGTGACCACAGTCTGGCCCAGCTGCGTGTAGCGCAGGGCAGAGTGATGATCCATCTCGCCCGTGACGATGAGTTCGGCATCGGCATCCTTGAGTACGCTAGAGCCTGAACCAGCACAGACGGAAACGGTTGAGATGCTCATGTCTTTGAGGTCTTTCCGGGATGGGGCAACGCAACCGACATATGCTGCTGGTCGCCTAAGCCACGTGACAGGTTCTTGAGAATGGTTGTCAGGGGCATGGGGCCCTGCAGCTTCATAGTGCGGCCATAACCAAGTCCCTGAAGGCTCTCAGGGAGGGGTCGAGAAATGGGCTGGACCACTTTACGTTCAGCTTCCTTGGTCTCGCTAAGTATGATATCGCACAGCCAATCATTCAGCCCACCCCTTGCTGCATCAACAGCAGTATGGGGACAGTAGACAGCTACGCGTGCGGCGATCAACCGGAGCAGGTGCTTTTGCATGGGATCCTGGTTGGATAAAGATTTGAGAGCGCGGAAAATCACAGGATCTGCGTCGTGTTAGTCTCCAGAACTACAAGTCGGTGTGGTATGGCGTTGTAACTTACGATAGCTGACGATAATGTTGACCTGCTTCTCAAGAGCTTCATCCACGACAGCTGCAGTGAGGTCATTGGTCAACAGAACGGCACCTTCGCTCTGCTTGGACTCGGTCCCCTCGGGGAGCAAGGCTTGGTCCAGGAGTACTGCACATGATCAGTCAACGACCGCTCTTCCTAAGGATAGCAATAATAAGACTTACATCCCGTGTTATCCCACGCCGAGTCGGCCAACTCAGGAGGGTAGCTAGGAGGCGTTAGAGCATATACTTGGCGACTTGACAGCAAAATTACTTACAGGGTCTTCATTGCCTTTACTACGGCATCGGTGAAAGTAGGGGCTGCCATACTGCCAAATCCTCTTCGGAGCGGTTGTGCACGTAACGAAGTTCTGCAAACACCGGTGACGGGTACGGCTAGTTTGCACGACCCGATGCGTGGAATGACCTGAGAATAAAAGTGACAGGACAAGATGGATCTCATTGAATCTGCGAAACAGTAAATCTGACTCGATTGTAGTATCAAGCCTGTTTCTGAGTTTTGTCGTGAGGCTGTCAATCAATTGTCAAGTGATGATCTTGATCAGAACCACTGAAGACTCGACAGCCACAAGATTGCACTGCACCAATAGCTTCAGCCACCGAGTTGCTGGCAGGCAGTGGGTGTTTTCTCAGCGGCAGAGCAGAGTTCCCACCCCCACTGGAAGCTTTGGAGGGGCAATTCCGTCATCACCGAGGTCGCATCAATTAAAACCCTCCAAAAAAGTTCTGGCCGCGCGCGAATCTACACATCGTCTTCGTCGTCATCTACCTGTATCACACAGCGCATGCAGACATGGCCGAGTCGACAATAACAGAAACCTCGCTCAAGAGCGCCCTGACCGAGCGCCTAAACGCGATCCATGTCGAGGTGACAGACATGTCAGGTAAAACAAACACATGCCTTTCTTAACCTATATCTACATAACTTCTCTCTACCAACCAAGTCTGCTGCATTGCACAAGTAACTAACAAGCAACCTGCTTTTCCTTCCCTTTCCAACAGGCGGCTGTGGCCAATCCTTCACGACGCTCATCGTATCGCCCCAGTTCGCCGGCCTCAACTCGTTAAAGCGCCACCGCACCGTCAACGCCGCCCTCAAGGCCGAGATCGCGGCCATCCACGCCTGGAGCGCAAAGTGCCAGACGCCCGAGGAGTGGAAAAAGGACAAGGCGAAGAACGGCGACGGCTCCGCCAAGCCGCCGCTGAACGGGACTGTGGATGGGAAGGTCGAGGGAGTCGAGGCTTAGGCTTGCGCCAAATCCCAAACGCACGATCTCGAAAGATACAAGAAAGAAGAAAGAAATGAAAATCCATTCATAAAACTGCTATGATCATAGAATTCCCGGGTCGAGGCGCTGTAACTCCTCGGACTGTTGTCCACGCAACAAAAAGTACAGGGGAAAAGGAAATAAAGGCCGTGTAAACCAAACACATGCACTTCTTGGGGGGCTTCATCTACATGCGATTGTATATAACCAAAACATCCATATCGTATTTTTTGGCTACAAAAGTTCATCAACAAGCTTCAAGTCTCCTCCTTATGAAGGGGAGTGGAAGCAATACGATCCTACCACCCGCTCTTGTCGCGTTCCTTGTCTCTGTTACCGTCACGGTCGTCGACCCAAGGGTTCTTTTTGCAATTGATCGCTAATGTTGTTTTCATGCTCTCTTCTTCTAGAATAGTCCGAGTAGGTCCTCACTGGCGTTGGCATTCTTCTTAGCAGCATCCTCCTCAGGATGGCCCAATTGCTGAGCAGCAGGTGGTGGTGCACTGCTGTTGCCACCCCCAATATCTAAGCCAGCAAAACCGTTCATCAGGTCATTGGATGCACCGCCGCCCATGCCACCCGTCGCAGCAGGTTGCTGAGGTGGAGGGGCATCAAATAGGCCCATCATATCGGCCATTCCCCCGCTGGGCGCTGCACCACCGGCAGGGCTAACGACACGATCCGGAGTACCTGCAGCGCTAGCCTGTTCCAACGAAGCAGGGGCACCGCCATCGAAGTCGATATCGAGCAGGTTTTCGATGTTGTTTTGGCTTCCAGACCCGTTGGAAGCTGCGGCTGCGGCCGCCGCTGAGGCAGCGATGGGGTTTTCCGCCAAGTTCTCGCGCTGTTCCTGGATGGCAGCGCGCTGAATGGCGTCAGCTCCGTAGCGACCTTTGCCGACGAAGGACTCAGGTGGCTTGTGGTAGACAGATGCAAGCGTCGACAGTTCGGCCAGAAGCTGTTCTAATAAAGCCGTTGGTAGGCTGGTCATTGTCGTTGTGATGGCCGGCTTTTGTGAGAGTACAATGTTCTAAAAGGCATTAGTGGCTCAGTACGATCTTCTCGAGGCGGTGCTTACATACCTTGGCGACATCTAAATCGCCTGACAGGAGACGCCAGTAGACATAAGCCCTGTCCCGAATATCTGGGTTGTCATTTTCTGTAGTCGCTTGTTGGAGAACCTTCTGTACCAATTGCTGGGTGTTGCTCGGCTTCTTCAAGAACAGCTTCACTACTGCCGTTAGGATCTGAAGCTGGGTCTGTGTGAACTCTTCCATAAACCCATCAACAAAGCTTGCCAAGATGTCATCGGCGTTACTAATCTTCTCAGCGTACTCGCCGACAATCCAGATAAGCGACCCTCTTGCGTCGGGCTCATCGAGTTCATCAATATGCTGGCAAAGAGTCGGAATAACGCCTTCGTAGCCAGGATATTTGCGCAGGATATCCTTGATGACAACAATGACCTCTTGTACAACGTAGTTGACCTTGGTGGCGATGAGGTCCAGAAGAGCATTGACGCACTTCTCGCTCGCGCCCTCGATCTTGATGGCCACCTGACCAATGGCTTTGACAGCCCTCCGGACAAAGTCCATGTCAACTTCTAGTGCGTACTCCTTCAGTTCTGCCAGTAGTTGTTCGTAATTCTTCTCGTTGGCGATTCTGACCATGATCTCCAGTTTCTGGAGCTTGACGTATGGCGGATCGTTGTATTTGCAGAAGAAAACCCTCAATTCCTTGCTCAGAATATCCGGCTTGGCCTGTAGTAGCAGATCAATGTTTCTGAGGGCAACATATTGGACCTCGGGAGCAGAAGCAACCAGAGTCACCAAGGGGGCGCCATCTTCTTGAGATATTGTCTCACAAGGTCAGGGTTGATCATTCTCATGTGAATAAAGACGACCTTGACTGCAGCTAGCACCACACTGGGGTTGACGTGCTGGAATTGAGGGGCAACTCTTTCGCAGATGTGTTCCGATTCCTTGACGTCTTGGGGCGGGTAGGCAGCGAGTGTCGTGAGGATTGTCACTCTTCCCCATTCGGTACATTCGTTTAGGGCCATGAGCAATTTCTTCAGCGTCGCAGGCGTGATGATCAGTGCTGAAGTCTCAGGGGCAGTCTCGGTGATCTCGGAGAGGGCCTGCACTGAGTTCGCGACCACCATGGGGTTCGGGTCCCCGATCAACTCCTGCAATATTTCGATGAAGCCGTTCTCTATACACATTGTCGGATTGAGGTCGAAGAGCTTGGCAACACATATCGCTGCCGTTTTTCGCACATATGGCGACTCGTCACGTAACGTTTTGCGCAGCGGCTCTTCCATGTAGTCCACCATCTTGTCTACGCGAATGCAGCCCATAGTCCTAATCGCCAAAGCTCGAATAAGCGGGTTCGGGTCTTCTGAGTCTTGGACGAATGTATTGACAGCCAGAATACATAAGTCGGGATGCGATTTGGCGTAGTTCCTGGGCTCACGGTCAGTGCTGTCTCAATGGACAGATTCAGGGATGCAGGCATTTCGGCGATTCGAGGAAGAGCCCGCTCCTGGGAGTCATAGCCAACTCACATTAGATACAGATATACCAGCTTCTTCTGGTCCAAGTCGCCGGTCGCAATGTTCTTCAGAACATCCGGGAACAGCGCCGACACGTCCTTCCCTAATGTCATTGCCATAATGGTCTTCTGGATCGACTCTTTTCTCTCGTAGGCATACTGCGAGACCAGTCCAGCCCTCAATTCGAAGGTTTCGCCCTTCTTAGGCACGGCGAAAGCGCCGCGAATGGCACGGTTCACAGCCATGGTACCGATATGCGCTGTTGATGTTGTTGATGATTGGAAGGGTCCGGGTTGGATTGTATATGCGGTGACTGCGATATGACGAGCAGTCTAGTCTGTTCGATATGATGTGGGGGATAGGAGCCCTTTCGAGAGCGATCGTTAATACATTCGCCTTGCTTGATGTTGGCGGTGTTATGTGTCCTTTTGGTTGTTTCGACGATTGAAGCTTGAAGTTGTACGTCGAGGGGTGTTTGCTGTTTGCCAAGCGAAATGTGTAGGCGAGGGTAGGTAGTACTCGATTGGGAACATTCGTCAGCTGTTGGATAATAGGCTAGGCTGGCCTCCTTATGTCTCCTTATTCAATCGATACCTTGGAAGTACCACCAGCTTCATCAATGTATGTACCTTGTGCTGAGTTCAGCCTTGACCACAGAGTTGGCATCGAAAGGGTCCCCAGTTCTAACTGGAAGAGGTAAAGTACAGCCACATATGTCCCCTGGCTGAGGCTGGGACAAGTGGGTCGATCATCCATTATCATCATCTCTTAAGCATTGGGACGTCGTCGAAAACAATCTAATGCTGCAATTCAATTCGACACGACAAATGCAAACCTCAATATCCAACTAAACCAAGGTGTTCTGCCAGGCCAGCACTCAAAATTCCGGCTGAAAATACATCTGGAGGACTCCGAAGGACAAAAAAACCCAGCTGTCAATCGCCACTTCTCGAAGCACATGGTATGGTCAAGTCTTACACGGAATCCAGCCTTTCATTGTCTTGACTGACTTACACCAGGCCAACTTTCCCAATCTCCGGCGCCTCTTCATTGAAGCAAGGTCAGACGACGAAGAGAGAGCCGTTTCCCGCAAAGCTGTAAGTTTCCCTGCCATTATATAATGTAGCACAATGAATATGTACATTAACTCATCTTTCATTAGTTTTACAATGCTGTCATGTTCATGGGCTCTGTAGCCATCTTTAGTCTCATAGCTCAGAAGATGAATGCCAGTCGCTAGCTCACATCCTGCTCCCCCCAACTCAAATTCATCATGATAACCCTTACAACATTAAATACGCCTGTTCGCCAGGCTCCGGCCTTAGTATACATCCAAAACTTCTTGTGGGTTGACAGTACTGGAAACAGGATAAAGCGACATTGCATATACCGTCTGCTTCCTAGTCTGACTCGCTTTCCGAGCCAAGGAAAGCCAGGTCAGCCATCCTCTTTGATACGCGAGGCTTCGTCTTCGCTTCCTCATCGTCTTCTTCCTCTTCGTCGTCGTCTTTAGGTGCCGCCTTAGTAGTAGCCTTGGCCTTGCTTCTGGAGGCTCGACCACCTCGGCCATTAGATCCCCACATATCGTTCATTTCTTGTACTGCTTCGAGGTCGGCCATCAGCTCCCTTCGCTCCTTGATCTCCTTGGCTTTGGCTTCAGAGAATCTTCCGCTCATGCCAATGTCGTTCAACATCTGCCTCAGGTGCCGGATCTTTCCTCGTGTGTCGTCACCGTACTCCTTAAGCTCAAATCCCCATATCTTGCGCACACCACACTTCACCAAGTGGCGCTGCAGCTTCTTGATCTCCGCCTCGTCCCCGGTAACCTCCTTCGTAGCTTTGGTGGTGGCAGATTTGGCAGATTTTGGCTTAGAGGGGCCGCTTTCGCCTTTGGACTTTCGCTTCTTCTTGGGTAGCGGCTCGTCGATGACGGACGATAGTTCTGAGCTGTCATCATCAACGAGAGCCTGGTCCTTTACTTCCGTCTGGGCGTCGCCATCTTTATTGCCACTCCCAGTCTTTGTTTCGCTCTCTGGGTAGGGCTCGTCTCCGCCTTCACGCTTTCGGCTTTGGCAGGTGACGGTTGATCTGGCGAGTGTGGCTTCTCCTCCTCCGAATCTTCAGAGACGTCTGACTCGACCTTAGGAGGTGCTGCCTTGCGGTTGTTGGCTTTTGCAGCTGTTTTATGTTTGCGGTTTTTGGCAGCGTTGCCCGTGTCGCTAACCTCGTCCGCCTCATCCTCGTCGGAAACAGCAGCCTTTGCTGATTTACGGCGCGGTTTTACAGGCTGTTTCGGTTCGTCCTCCTCCGATTTCAAGTCACTTAGCTCGGACTCAGACTCAGGCTTAGCCTCAGATTCGGACTCGGGCTCAGATTCTTCCTTCCTCGCCTTTGTCGCCTTCTTTGCAGGTGGTTTCTTCTGCGGCGCAGCTTTCTTGCCCTTCTTCGTAGGTTTCTCCTCCTCTGATTCGTCCAGTTCACTCAGTTGTTCACTCAGTTCCGAGTCCGAGTCCGACTTCTTCTGGGCTTTTTTCGCTGGTTTCGCAGGCGCTGCTTTCTTGGCCCGTTTAGCTGGTGGACTGGCATCCTCACTAGCCCGTTTTGTGCCGTTCTTCTTGCTATTCTTGGCCGCTGCAGCTGGTTGTGGTTTTGTTGAATCCTTGTCGCTGTCCTGATATTGCTCCTACCAAGAGTTGCGTTGTTAGTCAGATGTAAATTGGTCCAATGGAGTTACACCAAATAAAACAGGGATGCGCACCACTGCCTCGTGAATAACATCTTTACTCAGGGTCTTCCAATCACCTTGCTTAAAGAAGTCGGAGTCGAGATCCAACTTCTCGGCCACGCGTTGTCGGATGTAATTGACCGTCAATTCGTCGCGCTGGTCGCTACCAAGCACAGCGCGGACCTCAGCTTGGAGCTCCTCCTTGAGCTTCTTCTCTGATGGAGCCATTGGAGAGTAGAGGGATTTGTGAAAGAGACAATGGACTCGCCGTGACAAAACACGCGAACGGAGCAGTAGGAGATGATGATGGGTTCTGCGCTATAGAAGACGCGCCTTGATGCTTGCTGTCGTCGCTTCGAGAGGCGCGTTCGACCTAGTGGACTTTTAATGTGCGGTCCTCAAGTCGCGTGGGGGATTGGAGCTTCAGGTCGGAAGTGGAGGCGCTCTCGCGATAAAAGAACTTAAACACCTGCAAGAGGAAAGAGACAAGGGTTGCACAGGCCATCTGATCCACATCCACCATGACAGGCACTCGGCCGTGATGCATTTCCAGGGTCTAGATTTGATATCTTCCATACCATCACCTTCATTTTAATAATATGAAAGTTAGTGCAATGGATGAGTACACTCATGTGATGCTATAGCAGGCAACAAGCTTCTGGGTCCAGGCCCAGGGCGGCTTTGTTTAAGAAGTAAAGGAAGATCCATACGAAGTCATTGCACGCACTGCTAGACTATGACAACTGGAGCACTCCAATTCTTCCACAAGCGACATTCAGCAAAATGGAGATCTATCGATGTTCGAATACCTGTAGCAGAGGCCTGACCATGACCATTGGGGCTTCAACTACTTTCTCGAAGTTGAAAGTGTCCGTGAGCGTGTCAACATTAGCACTCTGAGATGACCCTTGGAAATCATCAATGAATCTCAAGGACAGCAAGAAGAACAAGGATAGTTGCGAGTGACAAGGTGATTCAATGCTACTAGTGAAGATTAGGGAAAACATCATGGCCAGGATTGGCTTGACAGCCAAAGTTGGCCTGATATTAGTAACAACTATAACCTCACCATTCTGATATAATCAATGCAATGCCAGACAGCGAGAACATCATAACATTAACGATTCTGATACGCACTCAGTCTTATCTATTTTGATATTGCATAATGTCAACTGGCGTATGTCAAGTACAAACATACACTATATCTTTGAATATCTACCCAATGACCCCTATCTCGATCTGCTAGGACTAGGAATGTACTTTTTATTAAGCTAAGAACTTACCGTGCCTCCATTGCCTCTACTATTTGACAAAATCCTAGGCGAATGCTTCAGTAATTTGAGCAACGCAAAATTGGCACCCAACCCAAAGGCCACAGAAGGATGAAACCCCTGAGCCCCCCCATTCGTTCAAGGCAATGCCGACGGGAAAGCTGCTCAGGCTGACGTTATAATTTCTCTGATACGTAGGATATATGGGGATATGGGGCACTATCAATGAAATAAGTAGCCTGGTCGGCTTGCTTTCGTGTTGTGCAAGCGAACGCATCGTAAGCTCTTCCGCGCTTGGTGCTGCAGCTTATCGTAGAGTAATCTTTGTTCAGGGAACACTGCCCATTAGGACGTTAGAGAAAAGTGTTGTTCAGATGCATGTGCACGACTTGGGTCAGGATCAGCTTGCGTGGTATACAAGGCTATCACCGGCTTACCACTGAGGCATAAAAGCAAATGACTGTGGAGGGTTGCCAACACGAATCTCAATGCCTCTGGCGATCTTCTTGTTTGGAAGAGATAGATTATTATATCGGAACGGTAATCGAATATGGGACGCAAGAAGCGTGTGCTATCAAAGGCAAGAAGCCCACGTATAACAGCAACCATATGAGAGCCCCCGGGGCTATCTGAGAAGAGCTCTTCAGCATCGAGCCGGTGACTCTAAGGCGACACAGCACGACGAACCTCTGTCTGCCTTCAAAGCATCAAACATAGAAAACTGTAAGCTCACGGAGAGCATGTAGAGAACTTGATACATGGTGGGAAAACCCTTGAGATCTTGGTTGTGTAGATGAGGTATGTATCATGAGATGACAGGTCACGTCTGTCGGCCTGCGGAAACACATAGTCTTGCAACTGCCCTGACATGGGCTGACAGCAATCCAAGCAGGAAGTAAAGCGATCCGCTGCACAATAGCAAATGGAGATAGATTGTGATGAGTAACCAACCAGGTATCTTCAATTGGCTACATTTTCGCGTGAGCCATCAAGGTGTTGTTGCATGGTGCCCTCGGCATTGCTGTCACCACCCATAGCTACAACCCATCAGACCCATGCCACTCCGTCCCCACCCAGTATCTGGGGTCCGATGGACCACTCTGAGCTTGTTCAGAAGTGCCCTTTCTCCCATCCTATCGGGTTTCATTCATGCCCATTGGCATGGCTTTTGCGTATACGGCCCGTCGATTTGAAGCCGAACGTCGGGTCTGTCCTGGTGTGAAGGCAGTGGACAAAAGATGGGCCTGGCACCGTGGCTGAGCTGAGCATCAACCAACAGACGCTAAATCCAAGCCTATTTGGTGCCTTGACCAGCACTGGACCGACTTGATTGGCCTCGCTTGCCTCGCTAGTCAGGGGGATTCAATAACTTCAATTGCGGCTAAATTGTGATCTATTTTGGAGTTGCAGCGTGCATAACCCATCACACTCAACACTTGGCACTTGGCCACAACTGGGAGAAGGGACCCGGGGATGGCCTGGGCCGATCTTTGTTCTTGTTTCCACTGTTGGAAGGGACCCTGACATTCCGCAAGGTGTGTGTTTCCCATGGCGCGCGGCAATGAAACGCCTGTTGTCTGGCCTGAGTAAGGGGTGCGACCAACTTCTTTCGTTATTTCAACATCTTATCTTGGACATTCCTCACACTCACTTCAATCTTTGCTGCTTTCTTGTTTTTCTTACTTCGATATTGGAATATACTCATGTTTTGCTGCTTTATATAACGAGTACGTCACTGTCGCCTTGCTATCTATCTTTTTCGACCCCCTGAAATCCGCCCCGTCATGTATGTCGAGATGAGGGCCCGCTCCAGGAACCGTTTCGGCAACAGCCGCCGCCTCCTGCCGGCCGTTGCAATACTCGCGCTGTTCTACGTCCTCTACCGATGCAATGTGCATCGAGTAGAAGAGTCGCAATGGCTGGCGAGCTACATGAACGTGGACGCGCCGCTGCAATTGCCGACCACTGCTAGGTCTAGTTTCAATTGGTCTAGGGTCAAGCACCAACACCCACCTCATGGTGAGCTTGAACCATTGCCAAGCACCAAAGGGTTAAAAGCGCTTCCCAAAGTTCAGCACTCCTTCAAGTCAGAAACCGCCAAGGCCAAGGCAATTCGTGAGGCCAGGAGGCGTGAGGTCCGAGAGCTTTTCCAGAGAGACTGGCAAGCGTACCGAAAATACGCCTGGATGAAGGACGCATTGAAACCAATGTCTGGCACCTTCCAAGATCAGTTCTCTGGTTGGGCGGCCACCCTTGTGGATTCTCTCGACAGTCTATGGATTATGGGTCTTCGTGAGGAGTTCAACGAGGCCGTCGCTGCTGTCGCCGAAATTGACTTTGGAAAGTCCTCCTCGTCGCGTGTCAACACGTTTGAGACCAACATTCGCTATCTCGGTGGCCTCCTTGCTGCTTATGATCTCAGTAAGCGTGAAGTCTTGCTCGACAAGGCCAAGGAGCTCGGCGACTTGCTGTATGGCGCTTTCAACACCGCCAATCGCATGCCTGTCGATTTCATCGACTTCGCACGTGCCAAGACTGGAGACGAGTTGTACGTCGAGAGCTCCGTCGTCTCAGCCTCTCCCGGAACCTTGTCGCTCGAGATGACCCGTTTATCCCAAATCACGGGCAACCCAAAGTACTACAACGCCATGTCCAAGGTGATGGACGTCTTTTACCAGCAACAGAATGAAACCCAATTACCTGGGCTGTGGCCCATGATGGTTTCAATGAGTTCGCAGGACGTATCTTCTGGCTACCAATTCACCCTGGCGGGATGCGCCGATTCTCTCTACGAATACCTGCCCAAAATGCACGGGCTCATTCAAGGCGCAGAGCCCAAGTACAAGATTATGTCAGAACGGTTTATGGACGCTGCCGACAAGTACATGTTCTTCCGGCCCATGATCCCCGGAGAAGAGGACATCTTGGTATCCGGTGCTGTGAATGTTTATAGTGACGGCCAGCAACTTCTGGACCCCGAGACGGAACATTTAGCTTGCTACCTAGGTGGTACCATGGCGCTGGGAGGGCGGTTACTGAAAAGGCCTAACGACATCGAAATCGGGGCCAAGCTGACGAACGGCTGCGTCTACGCATACAAGTCCATGCCCGCCGGTGTTGGGCCTGAGCGACACAACATGATCGCCTGCGAGTCTCGGAAAGATTGCCCTTGGGATGAGCAGGTGTGGATCCAGGAAAGGCAGAAACGCCCGGAATGGAAAGAGCATCTACCCAAGGGGTTCACCACAGCCAAGGACCCTCGATACATCTTGCGGCCCGAAGCGATCGAGAGTGTCTTCCTTCTCTATCGAATCACTGGCCGTGCAGAGTTCCAGGAAGCCGCATGGGACATGTTTCAGGGTGTGAGGAATTCCACAGGCGCGAAACTGGCGAGTGCGGCCGTCCCTGATGTTACAAAGCCGGTCGACCCATCTCAGAACGAGGACTACATGGAGGTATGTTGATCGTCTCTGCCCATTATAAGCAATTGATATTGACATAACCCACAGAGCTTTTGGTTAGCCGAAACGTTGAAATATTTCTATCTGGCCTTTTCACCCCCTGACCTGATCAGTCTGGATGAGTACGTCCTTAACACAGAGGCTCATCCATTTCTGAGACCCAAATGAAGAGGCTGTCACAACCATTAACGCCAAAATCAACTACTTCGAAACATTATTATTCATTAAGTATCAACTATCATAGTCTAGGGCATATATAATGTGGCTCCCTAAGCGCCGAAGGCCTTATCGAAGTCCGTCAGAGTGAACCGATAGTGGACCTTGTTGGTCTTGACTCTCTCAATAACCTCAGCACATCCCTTTTCGGAGATAGGGATGGTTTCAACCATGGGGTCGAGCTTCTTCTCAGTAGCCAGCTTCAACATCGCCAAACACTCAGGGCGGGAGCCAATATGGCTGGCACCGATGCTAGAGCCATTAGCCATGAACTGCTGCGGCTTGAGGTTGGGGATAGCTTCATCCGGCAAACCGACTTGGTGGAACTGGCAGCCAACCTTCAAGATGGACAGGTAGCTGTCGAGATCGAAGGTATGAGTCATATCGGCAGTGTTCAGGACAAAGTCGAACGTGAACGCCAAAGGCTTAGCCCAGTCTTTGTCGCCGCTGTTGACGAAGTGCTTGGCACCTAGCTTGAGCGCGTCGTCCTTCTTGTTGGGGGAGTGGGAGATGACAGTAACCTCGGCCCCCAGCGCATTGGCCCACATGACACCGAAATGACCGAGACCACCAAGGCCGACAATGGCGACTTTCTTGCCAGAGCCGACGCCGGCGCGGACAAGAGGCGAGTAGGTCGTTAAGCCAGCACACAGCATGGGTGCTGCGTTGTGGGATTTGATGCCATCGGGGATGGGGAAGACGAAGTACTCGTGGGCACGGATGTGTGACGAGAAGCCTCCTTGGGAAACAGTCTCATTTGGGTCAACATCCTTGGGGTACGGAGCACCATAGGTATCTAAAAAACAACAATGTGAGCAAACATGTTCAACATATGATCAATGGGTTCGAGGTGGTGACACTTACCGACCATGTGAGGGCAGTAGTTCTCGTTGTCGCTCTTGCATTGAGGGCACTTGAGGCAAGACCAGACCTGGGCACCAACACCGACGCGGTCGCCCTCCTTGATATCCTTGACGTCCTTGCCAACCTTGATTGCCTTGCCAACAATCTCGTGGCCTACGCAAATCGGAGTATGGGTCTCGCCCCAACCACCTGTGACAGTGTGGACATCGGAGCCGCAAACACCACAGCACTCGATCTTGATGTCAATGTCCCTGTCGCCAAAGACCTTGGGCTTGAACTGCACGAGGTTTTGAGTCAGTCGGGGACGATCTCAACATTGATGAGACGTGGGAGAACGCACAGTCTGCTTCTTGAACTCCTTGTATTTACCGAGCTCATTGATCATGAATCCTTCGAATTCCTCGGGGTAAGGCATCTTGAAAGGTGTATTTTGGGGGGTTATCTGGTAGGTGTAATTGTTTGGTGTTTGTAAAGACGAGGGTAGCACTTTCCGTCTGGTGTTGCAGTTGCGATTGACTTGAATTCAAACAATGGCCTACGTCGGGTGTACGAGATGCCGCGGACTTATATACGCACCTTTCGGTGAAGAATTATGGCATCTTCAGTGAGGGTTTATGACGACATGGCTCATTCATACTACAGGCGTTGCGGATTTTGCTCCGCATGTACAGCAGTCGGAGCAACAGACGGAGCTTTCTTCACATCTAGTGACGTCTATACTATGGGTTGACATGGTGTCGATTTCGAAAGCCATCACTTTTGCGACATGACGACTAGACGTGGCAGACAGCGTTTTGCTGCTCCCCGAGTGGACAGTCGCTTTTGGGGATGGGACACTAACCATGTAAGTTTCACAGGCACGAGTACCACCGTGGGCCTTTCCCGCACGACCCGCACGGCAATCTATGGAGGGCCATCTCTTATCTGGATGTGTTGTTACATCGGGGAGCGAGAGAGAGGAACAAATCGTCCGTATTATCTGCAGCATCGATCTTGGTAGGTTTGGGGAAGCACATGTCGTCCCGCCTTACCCCGCCATGGCTTCGGCGATCTGTCTTTTTTTCAGGTGGTGGTGGCTTGGCCGGGCATGTTTATTTGCTGTACACGCTGGCGCTATTTAGTTTGTATTCCTCTCTCTTCTTGGGCATATCTCGATCCCCAAGGAAAATCAATAGGCAGGGGCCGCCGAACGTGCGGCAGCCTGTTCCGGGTGGAGACTTATTCGCTACGGAACTCAATCTACTGACGTCATATACTTCATCTTGACGCTCCCGAGCGGGTGGCTTGAAGCAAAAGCGACACTATCTCATGAAGTTCGTGGGGTGTTATTTTGATTATTGAGTTCGTGGCTCGGCTGGGCCCGGCATCTACCTCATTGAGGCATATGGATTAATGTGTTTTGCTGTCATGCCCGGGGACGACAGTACCCTCCTCCGTATCACCACTTCCACCATCTTCTTTTCATGCCATGGCCCGTATCTGATCCTTCAGTGAACTGGATATCGGCTTCTTGTCCTTTGTTCTCGTCGGTCAATGCCTCCTCCGCAGCCTGTACCGGCAAGACCCCAAGCTTCGCGGCCTCCTGGGTCGTAAAAGTACCGTAAGTGTCCACCTCGTCAACCTCCCCGAGATGTGAGAAGGGGGAAGAGTTGGTTCACGCCGTAGAATAGAGTGAAGGAGATCAAAAAGCCGATGAAGAACGCGATGAAGTACAGCTCGTGGACGACGTCGGGCGCGTCCGTGTCGCCCCGCGCCGTCACGATGAGCCCGCCGATGGTGGGCGCCCACCCGCGACCCAGCAGGGGACGACATGCCAGTTGACGCCGTGGGAGAACCAATAATCCGAGCCCTCGGGGCGGTACAGGTGCGTCAGCTTGATCTGTTGGCGGCGCAGCACGAAGTAGTCGCACACCGTGACGCCCATGATGGGTGCCAGGAACACGGCGAACGAGTTGAGCACGGCGACGAACGTCGCCGCCTGGTTGATGAGCTGCCACGGCTGGATCACCCACGCCGCGCAGAACGTGATGAGTGCGCCCCGACGGATGTCGATGTATCGTGGGAAGAGCCCGGCCAGGTCGATGCCGCCCGCTACCGCGTTGGAGCATACGTTCTCGAACATGGAGGTAAAGGCGAAGGCGAGAGAGGCGAAGAAGACGCCGGCTCGCGCGGCGGAGGAGCCTTGGCCATCTGAATGGTCGGAAAAGAAGTCATGTGTCAGTAACCATGCACTTTGTGTAATTTAGGAGCGACAATGCCGTATTATGACTTACGATCCATCATGATCATGAGGAGGTCCGGCGGATTCCAATAGATCTGGCCGTAAATCTTCTGGCACGCGGCCGTCGTCACGAGACCGCCGAAGCAGACGAGGACCCCCGTGACCCAGTAGACGGAGATGGTGCCGACGAGGTAGTCAGACTTCCTGCGGGCATAGCGCGAGAAGTCGCTGCTGTTGGTCATGCCCGCGGCCTTCTGCCCGATAACCTGGTTGATGCCAGCCATCATGAGCCACGATGCGCCCCAGCGCGAGCTCGAGGGGACCTTCTCGCCCTGTGAGAACACGGGCCCGACTCCGCGCGCCACCGATAGGGACCAGATCATCATGCCCAACATGCCTAGTCCGCATGCCACCGATGACACGAAGAATGGCTTCTTGAACCTCTCCGGTCGGATGAACAGGAACGGGATCGATACCGTCCAGAACACGATGAAACCCACTAGCTCGTACGTCGTCGTCGGCGTGCTCGTGCTCAACGTGTTTGGGATCTTGGCGAACTGTGGCCAGATGGCCGTGATGCAGACACGGCAGCAGTCGCGGGTGTGGTTAGCTACGCCGAATACCACATGGGGCTACCCACCCCTATATTCAGGACCTGAGTACACTTACGTGACCAATTTACCCCCATTCCAACCTAGCAGAGCCCATTAGCGTGATTGTTAATATCGCTATACAGTTGGAAATGTAAACTCACACTGGAGAGCAGTCCAGATGAAGTTGAGCAACACACGCTGCATCAGGGGGATATAGCTCGCCCGCATCCCCCACGTGAACCGGTTCTGGATGGTGAAGCCGATATGCCAGGTCAGGCCGCACCAAGCGACGAGGACGGCAAAGAGGCAGCAGAGGCCGCGCGAGACGACGATGACTGCCATGGCCTGGCCGACGGACAGCCCCTGGGTCAGAAACGTGTTGGGCGTCTGCCATGTTGCTACATTGAGCGACGATCTTTGGTGATTCCAAGTACAGTCAATCAGTATACCATGGCCGTTTGGGCATTCAGGGGTAGGACGGGACTTACAGAGACCATGAGCCAAAGAAGTTGAACCAGCCCCATGTGCGACGAGACGGCGGAAGCGGAATCAGATCACGGTTCGACCAGGCGCTCACTTCGTCAGGGTGCGATTCTTCGGTCTTGAGGGCCACGGCCTCCTTCATACGTCGAAACATCGTGATTGTGTTTGAGTAAGGGATTGCTCAATGCGTGACTTCCCCCCGAAACATACAGACAAAGGATTGGCGGGACTCATCTGCTACATAAGTGTATGCAATGATCTACCTCTGCTGCTGGTCAATGGATAAATACCATGGGGTCGGCATCTTATCGTGCAGGATCACTCCATCGATCCTTGGCAGTGGGGAGTATCATCCCAATGCCAGAGTCTTGTTCGGTGATGCTCGGTTGATACACACCGTCCGCAGATCGGTTAATCGCGTGGTGCCCATGTATAGCTATGCTAGGAGGGGGCCTATTTTAGTTCTCCCCAAAAAGTTCAAAAGGACCGTTGTGGTAACCTGATTGTAACCTGGGCGGAGATAGGGTCGGACGGGTCCGATGGTTATCGGGAACCCCCCAACCGGTGCTGATGCCGGAATCGCGCCAAGCCCCGACAGACCAGCTCAACCCCTTGACTCAAAGCGAGCTCCCCGATCTAATGGGCTCGACTAGTCGGAAACGTAGCGATTGGCTGGCCTGGGGTATTTACTAATACCCATAGCTGATCGAAGGATATCAAGAAGTTTCACTATCATGAGCATCAAAACTTGGGCCTACCCCGCGAAACCAATATTCGGTCTCAATCGAACATAGGAGCCCTATGGCAAGGTCAATGAAAGCCTTTCCTTAATGGAATTGGAGACAGATCTTGCAGAGTTCCCCGATAGTACTCACCAAGTGTCTGTAGATTAGCATTGGAAATGGCTGCCGCAATGAAGACACCGCATCTAAGAATAGGGGTTGATGTTGGCGGGTATGCATCTCAAGCCCTACTTTCAGCAGCTCCTTATGTGCAAAGCTAACCCGTGAACAGAACAAACACAGACGGGGTGATACTAAACCCCGAGAAGTCATCAGGCCCAGATAGGGGCATCGTGGCCTGGAAGAAGGCCAGCACAGCCAAGAATCCCAGCGATGGAATCTTCAACGTTATCCGGGAGATGTTCGAGCAGTCGAATGTTGACGCTCAAGACGTGGCTAGTGTGACAGTTGGGACTACTCATTTCATCAATGCGGTTGTAGAGATGGACAGATCACGACTGGCAAAGGTGGCAATTATTCGACTGTGCGGGCCATTCTCGAAAGACATACCCGTTGGTATCGATTGGCCCCCGAAGCTGCGGAACATCATTTGTGCTTACCGCGGTCTGGTCGATGGTGGCCTAGAGATCGATGGCAGCCTAATTGAGGAGCTAGACGAGGAGGCCCTACTTCGCGAGTGCGAGATCATCAAGTCACAAGGCATCAAGAGCATCGTGGTGATAGGCATTTTCAGCCCCATCGACATTGTTTACAGGCAGGAAGAGCGCGCCGCCTCTATCATCCGCGACACGTACCCCGAGGCGGACGTGGTGCTTTCGAAGGAGGTCGCCCACATCGGGTTCCTGGAGCGGGAGAACGCAGCAGTGCTCAACGCATCGATCCTCGCCTTCGCCCGCTACACCATCCACTCGTTCCAGGAAGCCATCAGCCGGCTGGGGCTCCGCTGCCCCGTCTTCATCACGCAGAATGACGGGACCATACTCCCCGCCAGTTCCGCGGCCAGGCTCCCCATCCGGACCTTCTCGAGCGGCCCGACGAACTCGATGCGCGGCGCTGCGTTCCTCACGAAGGACCTGGAGAACCGAGAGGCCATGATGGTGGTGGATATCGGCGGCACCACGACCGACGTCGGCCTGCTTCTACCCAACGGGTTCCCTCGACAGGCGGCGGCCTATAGCGAGATCGCTGGAGTGCGCACCAACTTCTCCTATCCGGACGTGAAGAGTATTGGCCTAGGAGGCGGTTCCATCGTGCGACGGGCCGAAGGAGGGGACCTCACGATTGGGCCGGATAGTGTCGGGTACCTGATCCAGGAGAAGGCGCTGGCTTTCGGTGGGACCGTCCCGACTACAACTGACTACACTGTACTGGACCAGCCGACACTGGGGATCGGGGACCTCTCCCTCCTGGAAAAGGCAAATATCGCGGCTAACTTGCCAGGTTTTAAAGCAAAAGTGAAGTTGATGCTGGAACGCATCATAGACACCATGAAGACGTCCCCAAATGACATACCGGTGGTCCTAGTCGGCGGTGGCGCCGTGATAGCACCCGACAATCTCCTCGGAGCGAGTCGCGTCATCAAACCGAACTGGTCAGGGGTGGCGAACGCGATTGGCGCAGCGACGGCCAGGGTCAGCGGGGTCGTTGATTTCGTCGCGAGCACTGAATCCAAGAGCGTAGCGCAAGTTATTGAAGAGGTATCGCAGTCTGCCATCGATAAAGCCGTGGCAAATGGAGCGGCGCGCCAGACTGTTACTATTGCCGAGGTCGAGAGCTTCCCCCTACAGGTAGGTTATCGCTCACAAGCTTAGGTCTCGTTTGATGCTACTATTACTAAGAACACCCCTTTTCCTAGTATATCGCCAATAAGTCTCGTGTCGTGGTCAAAGCTGTCGGTGACTTCGACTACTCGAGGACCGATCTCCTCAGTTCTACCGCACCTGTTGATGGCGATTCGCCTTTGAAGTGTCAGGGTATGGACGCGATGGAGTTTGGAAGAGATTCCATCGGTACGGAACTAGTAGAGGAGTCAGCACCCTCGGTCAAGCAAACGACAGTGACGACGACAGTGGGCATCGGCAATTATAAGCCAAATGTGGTCAACCGGCAATGGATGCTCTCCGAAACCGACCTCGACTGGGTAACCACTGGCTGCTACATACTGGGCACCGGAGGCGGTGGGAGCCCCTATCAGCACATGCTGAGACTCCGCGAGTTGCTCCGAGCCGGTGCCACTGTGCGTATCGTATCTCCCTGGGACTTACGAGATGACGACATTGTGGCTTGTGGAGGTGGTAAGGGGTCGCCACAGGTCTCGATCGAGAAACCATACGGAAATGAGTGAGTGGTGAAAATACTTCGACATCTTTTCCTTTCTTGTTGAACTCTTTCTAGGAACTTCGGTACTAAGATATGCAAACCAGGATACTAGAGTCACAAAAAGAGTTATACGACTACCTCAAAGTCCAACCAACCGCCGTCATCTCCCTCGAGATCGGCGGCGGCAACGGCCTGCAGGGCCTGGTCCTGGGCGCATCGTCCAACATGGACATCCCGACCGTCGACGGCGACTGGATGGGCCGCGCCTATCCCGTCTCGCACCAAACGACGCCCGTCGTGTACGAGACCAAGGCGACCATGATCCCGTCGTGCATCGCGGACGGCAACGGCAAGGTCCTGCTCATGACCAAGGCCCGCACCGAGCTCGACGCCGAGCGCGCGTTCCGCGCCGCCCTCTCGACCATGGGCTCCCACGTCGGCTGCGCCAAGGGGCCCATCCGCGGCGCCGACGCGAAGCGCTGGGTCGTCGAGAATACCGTGTCGCTCGCGTGGCGGATCGGCCGCGCCGTTGCGCGCGCGCGGGCAGCGAACCAGGTCGATGCAGTCGCTGAGTCTATCGTGGAGGAGGTCGGTGGTGAACGGTCGGCTCGTGTACTGTTCCGCGGCAAGATCATCGGCGTGGAGAGGGTCACCAAGATGGGTCACGCGTACGGCGAGGTGGTAATCGAGTCGACTGCGGCTACCGCTGTGGAGACTGCTACCGGCAGTGAGAAAATAAATACATCAGCAGCAGCAGAACGGCTTATCATTCCGTTCAAGAACGAGAACATTTACGCTAAGAAAACCAGCGCCAGCGGTGAGGAAGAGGTAAGCTTTTTACCCACTACATGCACTACCTACAAGTCATGGCAACTAACCCCTTTTCCCCTAAGCAGATTCTCGCCATTGTTCCAGACCTCGTGTGTGTTATGAATGCACAGAATGGCGAGGCTATAGGGATCCAAGAATATCGCTTCGGTCTATTGGTAGTGGTTATTGGCATCACCGCTTCGGAGAAGTGGACTTCGACACAAAGGGGCATCGACATCGGAGGCCCGAAGGGGTTCGGCTTTGATGACCTCGAGTATGTGCCCCTTGGCAAGTTCACGAAACCAAAGAGCGTGATCGATGAATTCGATGGCGCTGTTTGAACCTGGATTGCTCGCACAATGGCATATTTATATATCAGTACTCCAAACGGTAATTACAACTCAAAGTAAAAACGAGGCCCGGCTACACATGTCTGTCTGATTTGACTAATAGCCCCTTACAAAGCCAAATAAGCAAATTTCCATACCTCTTAAAATACAAAGGAAGTGACCTTTTGTAATGTTTTAAAATATGAAGATGAACAGCAAAACTGCAAGTTTTCACAGCCGTCATTAAATAGCTAAATAGGGACCTTGAACTTTACCTTGATAGTATAGTCTAGCGCCAATGATTTGTTCCCTTAAGGGCTCTCATCTGGATACGAACTTTTCTGTGCATATATACGGTGATATAAAGACCAATCCAGCCACAGAAAAGACGTAGTTCAGGGCAATTTACGATGTTTTCGTGAGCAATACATGTGCCATGACGTCAAATCCTAGGCAACAGCGACCTCTGCAAGCCATCTACCATGCAACAGAGTCAAGAAATCCCCAAAAGTGAACAACCCATACTAACATAGCATATCGAGATGACTTCCATCCTACTCCCTTGCACAGCTGAGGCAGCACCGTGGCACACTTGACGCAACCCTATTTCAGGGGCTCAACAACATTTGGTTTGAGCTCCACTGGCGAGACCTCCTCCTTGATCTTCAACGTTGGCATTAGAGACCCCAGAGCTTGACGAGGGAGCTTCCAGCTGATGTCTTTTCTTGCGTTGCTTCCGCTTGTCGTCGATCCACCGACCTAGGGCAATGACAAAGCCCACGCACAGCACAGCGATTGCCACGCTGAAGCCACGTTGATACAGCGGCCGATCGTCCTGGCGGAAGATCTGCGCTCCATAGATCCCTGCGATGTTGGCGCCCATGATGACGCTATACTTGCACAAAACACTTAAAATCAGTAACTGTGCTCGTCTGTTGTATATCACTCCTTTTCCGTTTCAAGGGGTTCAGGGGTAGCCCCTTAGATACAAAAGAATTATTAGAGAAGAATAATTCGAGGTTTTGTTCTGAACTTACCCAGCCATCGCTAGTGCCCTTTGCTCCGAGTCCTTGCAGGCGAGCGACAGCCACGCGATATTTAGGGGGTGCGAGAAGGTACCGAATACTTTGAGTCCAGACCACGCCGAAGTAACGCATGCCGTGGAGGTTGACATCGGTAAATGCTCGGTTGAAGATGTAACCAAGAAGGCGGCAAAAGAAACCAAGCATCACGGTTTCGCCGCGCAGGTTGCTGTATACAAGGAATATAGTCAGAGGGAGAGGGATATAGAGTTTTCCTGAGAGACGAAGCCTACAAGTGATCTGAAACCCAACTGAAAGCGAACGATACGGGGACTTGCAGGAACAGACCGACGGCTGCCATGGCGTTACTGACAAGATTCCCGAAGACGAAGCCGAAGACGAAGCCGCTCAGGACGGTGAAGGCGCCCATGAGGGCGAACAGCCAGAACCAGCCCGGCTGGCCGCCGACGCCGCGCAGGTGCAGGATGCCGTAGGCCAGCAGCTTGGCCGAGGCCTGGCCGGCCTGGTTGCCGAAATAATAAACCATGACGCGCTTGGCCGTCTCGGCCCGCGTGTACCACGTCGACAGCGTGTAGAGCCCGCCCGGGATGAAGCCCGACTCGGCCACGCCCAGCAGCAGCCGGGTCGCGAGGAAGGGGCGCTACCCCCGCTGGAAGGCCTGTAACGTGCTGACGAGGCCGAAGAGGAAGAGCTGCAGCGTCAGCCAGCGGCCGGGCCCGGCCCGGTACAGGACCATGTTCGAGGGGATCTCGGTCAGCACGATGCCGAGGGACAGCATCTGCTGGCCCACGTTGGACTGGTCCTGGTCGATGCCCACGTCCTCCATGAAGCGGTCCGTTATGGCGTTGGCCATGTTGCCGCGGTCGAGTTCTGTCTCAGAGGTAATACCGAGATGTTAAAAGGGGTATCTCCTTGTATATAGGGTAATAATCAAGGCATGCTGGTTTAAGGAGAAGAGGGAACTGGGCTGGATTACGCAAGCAGAAGAACCCCAGAGTGAGAATGGGCATGATTATATAGTCGAGCCTGGAGACATATGGTAAGTTTTTCAGGTTTTACACATTGCACAAGGATGATTTACTCACTTTCGCTTGGCCTTCCTCTCTTCTTCAGGGGACCAGTCCACCACTCGGTTTGGAAACTCATTATCTTCTGTAATGACAGAATGTTTGTCCATCTTGGCCGAGCTGGGTTCAGCCACCACCTTTCCGATTTCTTAAGAAGGACTTGTTTGGTCTCTGGGAAGGGTAATGTCGATTTTACACACACTGGAGGTAGGAGTCTGAGAGAAGCGAACGGGGTATAATTATTATACCTTTAACCACGGCATGGTGACTATCTATCTCTCCCCCCCCCCCCCAGCTCCAACATCTACCGCAATAGAAATGTTTCTTGTGGGCTGATTAAATGCACCTCTCCTCTTCCTGAAAATTCATTAAGCCATTGGCCTTGGCTGGCGCTGGGCGAGGTCCATCGACAGTGAGCACGCAATTCATAGCCCCTTGGCTCTTGGCTGGGGTTGTCTTCGACTGCAACTCAAAAACAGCTGATGGAAACCTTGGCATCTTGGCAACACTTTGACATGTATGTTGGACTCCATGTGGTTTTGACGGGTCCCTTTATATTGGCACTAGTAACTCGTTCCAAGAAGAAGAAACAACGGGCTGAAATGCAGCCCAGGGATTTGGTATGATGTTGTGATTTCGCCGCGCTTCTGCGTCACCACAGAACGGTGGGTTGGACGGGGAGAAGTAGATGACAGTCTTGACGTTTCCGCTCCATGTACAACAGACAAAACGAGAGCCGATGTGTCCTGGTGCTATGTCATGCCGCCCGAACCTGCCAAGTTAATACACGGGGTTTTACCCCTGCCACCCACGGACTATCCTCCCGAGATCGGAGGCGACGCCGACGGGTTGGAACCCCTTTTCTTACATCACTCTGGACTTATTACTAATTCACGTCATTCTCAATATTTATAGAATATTATTTTCATTGTCAATTTCTTCTTGCCACACTACTTACCTCTTTGTTTCCATTGTACTAATGCTTGGCTACTGAATCCAATGTGCAATTCTCTAATATGCCAAAGTCTTGGCCCACCAGCCCATCAGCACAGCCAGGGCCATCCAGGAAGTCGTATGGTTAATCATGACGGCGAGATAAAATTGGCTCATTACCCTGAACACAGCCGAGATGGAAGTTGGCAATAGATGGTGAACCGAGTCTTTCAACCAACTCTAATACTCACAGGTCCCCAAGACGGATTTTTTCACCTAAAATAGCAACAGCACACATTATTAGCAAAGACAGAGAAATAGACAATGGGTATTGAAAAATATTAAGAGTTAAAAAATAGCAATTATGCTGCCAAGGGGGCCTTCACCTACCTCCATATCGGGCACATCTGTATGCCATTACTGTATACCGCACTGGATGGGGGACTCAACATCTGCGCCAGGGGACTTACCGGTTTCTTTGGGAGATGCCGCTTGTTGTTTCTGGTTTTCCCAAGTGCGGGCAAACACCTGCCCTCCCAGCCCCACGTTCGTTCGGGGGGTGGGCAACTGCGGTCCGATCACTGGCGATGCTCGAGGCGGTTTCTTCTTCGCGGACGCGTCATCGTCTTCATCTCCATCAGAGCTGCTGCTGCTTGTGCTGTCGCCGTCGATGCTGTGGAGACCGTCGATCTGGTCAATAGATTCGATACTTTCTTTGCTCGGATCGCTGTCTTCTTGGCTGTCCAGCTCCTCTGGGTCGGGCTCCTCTGGCTTCTCAGAATCGTTACCTGGGTCTGGACCTGGTTCGTCATCCGAACACGAGTCCTCACCCGAAGGGTCGTTGCCGGGATTGGGTTTATCTCCCGGATTAGGTCCGTCGCCACCATCCGTATCATTCGTATCGGGGTCGTCATCGGGGTCGCCGCCGTCGGCATCGGCAAATGTGAGGTGCCACACGTCACGGTTCTGCCACATCCTCTCCGCAGCGGCAGCGGCCTCGGCGAAAAGCCCGAGCTCACTCAACAGGTCCACCACGTCGTACTCCCGACCCCGCTCGCCCAGGTCGCAGTTGGTGATGACCCGCATGAAGGCGTCGGCCGGCGCGTTGACGGCGAATTTGATTAGGCCTATACAGATCTTGGCCCACGTGGCAACCCAGGGGGAGTCTAGGCTCGACTCGGCTTCCCGGAATTCTATCGTATGGCGGTCTTCCTCTTCGATCATGATGCACCGGTACGCTGCAAAATTGTAGTTGCACTTGCCGCCACCGTCACCAGCCCTGTGTAGCAACTGGGCGACCTCGCACGGGCTTTGGGCTGACAGGAGGCGAACCACGCCGGGGAGCAGAGCAGCGGGCTTCTCGTTTGCGGTGGCAGAAGACTCTTGGATGCAGCTCAGGTATTCACTCCTCTCCTCGCACCATCGTTTCAGGTCCTCTCCGGTGAAGTTGGCTCCGGTACATCGGGGACGGTTGGTGAACCGGCGAGGGGCGTGTGGCTTATGAAACCGCTCTGTCGGCAGAGCGGCAACTCGATTCGCTATCTGTCGCTGAGAAGCCATTTCCTCTGCTGCCAGGAGGGGCGGCCACTCACAGCCCTCTGAAGCCTCTGAAGGCTCGGGACTGTCCGTATCCGAGCTCGTCCCAGAAGACCCTCCTACTAGCTCCTCGTCAGTAGGGATAGCAAAAGCGTACGCGTGATTAGGCGCAGTATAACTAACCTTCTTCTGGAAGATTTCCTCGTTGTATTTGTCGAAATCCGGGTTAAACTCGCTGCTTTTGGGTTGATAGGTCATCTTAACTTCGTCGTCTAGGAAAGGCACGAAGGTCCCCGTCTCCTTCCTTGTTTCGTCGTAGAGAGCAATCGTTTCCGGATCCTGGTGGGCCTCTCGCCACAGCGTGGACCGTTCTCCAAAGCGCATGTCTCCGCCGACGTAGGCGCAGTTGGGACCGCCGCGGCCAGGATCACGCGCCTCGTCATGCACCAAGGTAGGGTTGAAGTTGCCGACGGCCAAGTGCGACGACGTCCGTATGGGCATACACCAGAGATTTGCTCGCCGCCAAGGGGGATGCAGAGTACCAATCAGAGGCCCGGCCGACCAGAGCAAGCAACCGATGCGTCTGATGCTCCCCAGCGAAAAATTCTCCGCTCCGTTCCCGACGTGGATGTGGAGGCCGCAACTTTCGTTCAATAGGACTCGATGTTCTCTAGTGATGCAGTTGATTACGAATTTGAGTACCTCGAAAGACTCGGGCGACTCGATCTCGACCGAACTATTGATCTCGAACCCCATGAACTTGTGTTCTGTAGAGTACGGTGGCTGTATGGTAACATCTGGTACGATTTTCCATTGACCATGTTGTTTCAGGCGCTCTTGAGCCATATAGTGCTCGACTGATTTTGGCGGGTAGCAGGTGATCCGCACTTCCTTGGTAGGAATTCCGTGATCTGCCAAGGTCTTTGCCATCAAATTATGGATGATTTTTTCAGGGAGCTCGTCCTTGGGTAGGTCTGCAGGTAACCGTGTCGGTTTCGGGAGGTCCTCAACGCCATCAAAGGGATCTTTTTCGTCATGGTCCAGATAGTGCACAATTCCCTCGATTTCCACCCCGTAAGTCAAAGGCCTCGGTAGCGGCAGAGGCGGCAACGTCTCCGGCAACGTCTCCCCAGGGGCAGGAGATTCAACGCCGCCTTGCATCTCGTCTTATCTCTCGATCGATGACACTGTTTTGAGAAACTGTCTGATTAAGGTATTTGAACAAATGAGCTCAGCGGTTTATCTGGCCTCTTATACTGTTTCTTTAACATCCTATACATATATGGCAGTATTTGCACATTTGAAGCATACGTACTCAGATATGTTCTCTCAGCTTGGACAAAGGGGGTCCATAACACTTGGGCTGTAAGGCAACAATGCCATTCTACCATAAAGACGTTGTTTTCCCGATTGAGCTACAGGTCGTTCCCTGATTGGCCAGCTAAATAATGACCTTATGTTTGTTACACCTGCAACAAGCCGTGGCTTTGCCTAGGAAAGGCTCTGCTCAACCTGAGTGGCTGCAGAGATGGTGTATAGTTGCCAGGGCTATCCCGACTTATAGCCAGGTACTGCTACGCCGTATAGGGGCTAGCGACCTCTATATTGCCGTGCTAATCTCGGTTGGGTTAGCTGGTTCGCTACAGGCTACCCCAGTACGTATTTGTACCTGCGACCGTTGCAGCCCTTGGTTACAGTGCATGTACGGATACCGCACGGCGAAATGTATAGTAACATTGAAGTAAGCACCTAATACAGCAGGGTGCAATCGCTTGGTTTACTTTTCGCAAGAGAGGAAGAAGAAAGACAAGTTCGGATCTTAGTCCACATGACTGAATACTCTTTGGTATTAACCTAGTAAAGTAGTACATAGCTAGTATGCGGCATGCCCCATATTGCTTGGACCAGCGATCAGTGACGCTAGGTTCGTAATTGTGTCTGACCCCCTCGACCCTTCGCAAGTTCGTAACCGGGGTATGTGAGGGATCGTGGAAGAAAGGGAGGGGGGAAAAACCCCCAAGAGCGGCTAAACAAGACCTGATGATAGATACCCTGCCAGCCTGCAAAAAAGGATTCCCGTGCAGCCAGCCCATCATTTTCATTTCTTCTTCTTCCCTTTGCCTTCTCAATTGTATTCGCGCCCGTAACCGACCTGTATAGGTGGTGCGAGCGACAATGGAGTGGCTACGAACCCACCCCCTCGCGTCCGCCGCCGCCGCCGCCCTCGCCCTGGCCGTGCTGTACTTCTGGAAGCTGAACCGCGCCCTGGCTGCGACGCCGCCCGAGGTGCTGGCCCTCTCGCCGCACCGCTGGACCAAGCAGGAGATCCGGGACACGTACGCGCGGCTCGAACAGTCTCCGCTGCGCTGGGCCGCGCACTTGCCCCCGGCCCGCCCGGACCGCCGCTACATCGTCGTGGGCGGCTCCGGCGGCGTGGGCGGCCAGCTCGTCCTGCACCTGCTCGAGCGCGGCCAGAGCCCCGAGTCCATCCGCAACGTCGACTTCCGCGCCCCGGCCCGCCCGGACATGCGCGACGGCCTCGCCAGCCGCGTCGGCTTCGTCCAGGCCGACATCACCGACGCCCCGTCCGTCGAGGCGGCCTTCGCTCAGCCGTGGCCTAGTACTACCACCACCAGTGGCGACGATGATGGTGATGCCAAGGATTCCAAGGGGCTCACTGTGTTTCACACGGCGGCCATGATCGTGCCCACGAGCGGTGCGAGGCGACGTACGACCGCGTCGCGCGCGTCAACGTGGGCGGCACACGCAACGTGCTGGAGGCGGCGCGCAAGGCAGGCGCCTCAGTCTTCATCGCGACCTCTTCCGCATCGACGGCGGTGCGGCCCGTGGGGACCTCACGAACTGGTTCCGGCGGTGGCCGCGCCACTACGTGCAGGTGCTGGACGAGGCCGACTTCGACCGGCCGCTGCGCCCGCACGGCGAGTACTTCGGCAACTACGCGCGCGCCAAGGCGGCGGCCGAGCGCCTCGTCTGCGGCGCTAATTCCCCGGACTTCCGCACCGGTGCCATCCGCCCCGCCAACGGCATCTACGGCACCAGCGTCGGCGACCAGCTCGTCGGCCTGTGCCTGCGCTCCGAGTTCTTCCCCAGCTGGACGCCCAACATCATCCAGAACCTCGTGCACGCGAGCCACGTGTCCATCGGCCACCTCCTGTTCGAAGCCGCCCTGCTCGACCACGACGACGAAGACGGCAACATGCCCGGCTGCGCGGGGCGGCCCTTCGTCATCACGGACCCCAACCCGCCCCCGTCCTTCCGCGACATCTACGACGCGTGCGAGACCCTGGCCACGACCCCCTGCCAGGTCCAGGCGCTGCCGCCCGCGCCCATGCTGCTCCTCGCGTTCGCCATCGAGTTCTGCGACACGCTGGCAGGACAAGTCCCGTCGCTCTTGGGCTGGCTCCGGCCCCGGGGCCAGATCGCCATGCTGCAGCCCGCCATCTTCTCCGTCTCCACGCACACGCCCGCGACCGACGCGGCGGCGCAGAGGCCGGTTGCTGCGGGCGGGTTGGGCTACCGCGGCGTCTACACCACGCTCGAGGGGATCTGCCAGCAGGTGCTCGACTGGAACCGGGAGCACGCCGCGGGGGCAGAGGGAGAAGAGAGTAGTAGACACAGTAGTAACGGAGGAATTGACGGGAAGGTCGAGACCTTGGTAAAAGATGTCCAAAATGTAGCAACCATGCCCGCCGCTGTGGGGGCTTGAAGTTGAAGAGGCAGTGCCACGTCGCACCAGATCTCGTTTCACGATACACATGGAATATTCGAATGACAGTGGACCATCTCAATCAATTGACCTTGTTGTTTTCGGCATTACTTGTGTAGGTATGGATGCGAATTCTCTCTCGCATGGGCTTGTCATCTTCATTAAGAAAACGTGATGGTAATTTCTCTCCTTTATTTTCTCCCGCAACGTGACTACCCCGAACGCCAAAACTATCATTTGCCCTCCCTGTACATTGTTGACCGAAATTCCGTAACACAACATTAACCTGTTTATCTTACAAGACCAACACCACCGTATGACTGTGACCGACCCAATTTGTAATGATAACAACAATCGCTCGAAACATGATCCATTATTGATTCAAGCTTCCCCTCCTACCCTCCATCGGACTGATAGTAGCGGGACTCACCCTTCCCGAGTCCATTCCTCCTCGCTCGCCGCCCCGTTCCTCATCATCGTCGGGCGAGACGGGACTCACCAGGTCATCTGCCGTACCGATAAATCGAGAATCCCGAAAGCTCGGCGCTGATACCAGACTGAGCCGCTTCGGATCCCCACCCCTGCCGCCGCCTTCTACAGGGCTCTGTTCGATAGGCGACACAGGTTCGTCTTGCTGTGCGCTATTCCTGGGAGGCAGTTTCGTCGAGGTTCGGATTTGGCTAATTTTTGGCGGGCGGGAGCTATTCCTGTAACTGCTGTTGCTATCTGCAGTGCCGGTGGTGGCGGCGGCAGCAGCAGCACCGTCGATATCGCTCACGCGTTTTTCAACCTCGGAATTGAACGCCGCATCGATAGGCGACGCAGGAGGTGCGAAACTGAGACGTGGCGATTGACGCATACCCCGGGCGACGAGGGGGCAGCTGGCATATGCTGCTGCTGCTGTGAGGGCGACGCGCCACCAGGGGGAGACTTGGGGGGCTGCGCAGGCGCAAGGCGCGTCGCAGGGAACGCCGAAATCTGCAGCTGCGGGGCGCTACCCCGGCGAGGCTCACTGAGGCGCTTCTCCAGGTCCACGTTGTTGGCGTTGGCGGCGGCGGCGGGGACGGCGGGAACAGCGACGGGGTGCGACTCGAGCAGGTCGGCAGACCCGAGCGGCCAGTCGGGCCCGTAGCTGCGGCGGGCCGACTTGTAGCGCGCGAGCATGGGCGACGCCGGCAGCGGGCCGTTGTGCTCGTGGATCGTGGAGAGGCGGAGGCGCGTGCGCAGACTGTTGGCAACACCGCCACCGCTCTTCTCGGGCGCCCCAGTAGTCGGGGCGACGTTGGTGAAGTCCGTCGGGCCCGAGATGAGCTCCTTGCTGATCTGCTGCTGCTCCTGCCGCCGCCGCCGGCGTTTGGCCAGCAGGACGCACGCTAGTATGGCCAGCGCGACGAGGAGGACGCCGCCGACGATGGCGCCCACAATGGCGCCCGTGGGGTTCGTTGGCTGCGCCTTTTCGGACTCGCTCCCGGACGTTTCGATGGGATTGACCGACAAGTCCGTGGCGGAGCGGTGGTCCTCGTCTGAGGTCGTCGGCATCAGCTCCGGGGGCAATGGATACATCTGGCCATACATGGCGCTCGTGCCGCAGCCTACGTTGGTCAAGGTTTCGCCCGGTTCGCTCTTCGTGGTGAAGTAGTATGTTATACATGCCGGTAATGCGGCCGCGCTGCTACAGAAAAATGTTAGCAACAAACCACATCAATCAGTCTTGCTGCTCCCCAACCTATAGCCTCCAGTTCCCGAGGATGAGTTGGAGGAGCTGGGCATATACTTACCAGCACAGCGTATACGCACCACAGTATCCGTCGCCGCCTTCGGTGTAGCCTCGGCAGGTCGTCCAGATACTCGCGCTACAGTCTGCAGGCGAGCCAGTACAGCAGCCGCGAGCATCTCCTATATTCGTGCAGTAGCCTGCGGAGCATGTTACTGATAGAGAAACGGAGTGTTAGCTGCTAACAAGCCACAGCTATTGAACTGGGCACTGTTCCTGGGTATGGTTTCTGGGAAAGGGTCTTATCTTACATGTGCTCTCCGAAGTGAAACCGCAAGTGTCTATTCCCAGGATGAACGATTCGGAGGCCGACGCCAACCGCATCCGAGGAGGCGGCATTGTCTGCGGCGTCGGCCCCGGCGAGGTAGACGCATCCGCAGCTGTTACGGTGGCAGGTCGTATGTTCATGGTTGGCCTGACCAGGTTACCGATGCCAGGCATCGTCAGGGGTATGTATCTGCCGGGATATTTCTGATTGCTTGGGAAAGAAGATGCATCAACAGGGTTCCTAGCAAAGATAGGCCGGCGCTCTTTGGCTGACTGGTCACATAGTAGAAAAGAGTTGCATAATTAGAAGTCGTTACGGTGATCGAGGGCCACTGGTACCACACACTCCGCAGAAGTCAAAGGCCTCTCAGCCAAGGGCCATACCAAGAATGGAACCGTTTCCATTGTCCTGGAGAAAGCGGCAAATCTTGGCCGCTGGAATTTCGCAAATCACTTTAGCGATGGCGTCCGCTCTTTGGCGAGTGAGACAATTGGCCGCCATAGTACGTATCCGACCGAACAATCTTGAACAAAGGCGCATACTCGAAACAGGAACAAAGAGCATACTAAAAAGTGGCGCAAGTCTGCTTGCGGTGGTCAAATTTCATGGGGGGGGGGGGTTGATCTTGCCACGTTATTTTTATTGCATTGCTGGCTGCCAAGCTAAATCGTTGAGAAGACGGACAGACTCGAGAGCGCTGTGCCTGGCCAGGCGAACATGGTATTGGAAGCACACGAGGACCCGAGGCCAGCGTTGTCCACCCATGCCGGTTCCCAGTAAAAGAGCCCGACCCCATTCTTGACACCCGAAACCGCCGCGGCAACCTGCTGGACGAAGGTCTGCTGGCCGGACGCGGAGAACGGAATGCTCTTCAGGTCGCTGGGGAAAGCGTACTGTGGGGAAGGGCAAGATGTCGGCCAGTTGGTTTCTGCGATAACGATCTCCTTACCCCACGTGTTGGCCATGTTAGCCAAGCTGGACTTGAGGCTTGAAAGCGTGGCAGCCGAGTTGCTGGAGAGCGATGTTAGCATGGTGTCTTGCTAAGAGGCTTGAAAGCCCTGACGGGATGTCTGAGACAAAATCATTCTTAAGGCCCTAGGCTGCAAACTTACTAGAAGGGGTAATAGGAGACACCCATCATGTCGAAGTCGGAAGTTGTCAAGGGGCCCTGCTTGAGTACACTCTCGTACCACCATTTCTGGGTATCCCACTTCCATCCGTTATCCAAGTGGATCATGATGCGCGGCTTCGTTGACAATTGGCTGTCCTTGATCCCCGACGATGCGGAATGGAGGATCCGGGCCAGGTTGTAGAAGTTGGACGTGCTTCCGGTCGGGAAGAGTGTCCCAGCCGTGATTTCGTTGCCGATGGACATGATCTTGGGGGTGATGCCCGCCGCCGCGAATTGATTGCTCACGTCCAGCGTATAGTTGTAGAGCTTCCAAGCGAGATTGTCCGCGTCGGTTGGCCAGCCGGCAGGGATCTTCTGATGAGCCGGATCCGCCCAGGTGTCGCTGAAATGCAGGTCGATGTAGACGTCCATCCCTGCGGCCCGCGCACGCTTTGCCAGGGCCAGGTTGTAGTTCATATTGTAGTTGCCGTCGCCCGGATTGACCCAAACGCGTTGCCTGACGATATTGACCCCATTGCTGGCCAGGATCATCTCGAGCGGCTGCGCAGCGCCATTGCTTGTCTTGTACTGGATGCCAGCCTTTTCCTCGACAGCTACCGACGACCAGTCCACCCCTTTATAGATGAGCGCCAATGACGCAGCAGGTACGCAAAGCGCCAAGAGAGCGTTGAAGAGCAACATGACTGCGCAAATGGGTTGGATATATGAGCAGTTGGGGTGAATTGGAGTCTATTTTCAAGATCTAGACGGCTTGGGCTGGTCTTAAACCACCGCAGAGCTTTGCGGCCGACTGAGGCGGATGGGACCGGACGGAGAATTGAGGTATCAGCAGAATCCTCCAATTGGGGTTCTCTCAGAGCTCCTTAGACCCCCTTAGACTGGATGAACATGGTGATCAAGCCGCCGCCATTTGGAAGGGCAAGGCCAAGACAGTCCTTACTAATAAGAGCCCCTACGAGCTCGAAAGAATCGTGTTAGTGACTACCCCCCTTGAGCGTGGAGAGGGCCAATTAACTTGAAGCAGGACATTAAACAGGATCGCGGTTGGACGCAGTTGCTCCACAATTGGCCGAGGACCACATCCTGCGGCGAGTCTCTCTCCGATGGCTGATTAAGTACAGTACGCATCAAACACGACCAGACGGAGGACATGTTGGATAAATTGTTCATTGTTCACCAGAATATTCCACCAAGCTCCTAAGGGGAATATTTGGTCAAGGCTTTGCAAGCTTAGAGCGGTCGAAGTGGCCAACTCGCCCATTCGGTCGTTAAAGCCAAGCAGGTGGGCTATCAATAATAGACCCCGCCGGCATTGGAACTGTGGCGCCAGCGAGAGTCGATGGGAGGAATATCGTTCCACCATTTTGCCATTCCTTCTGCACCATTTTCGACCGGGCCTACTACCCATACGGATCAATGCCTATCAGTTCCACAACACCACGGGAGCCATCTCAATAGGGGCTTGGCACAACTCGGTATTCCAATGTGAATGTTTTTATTCAATCGACATACATCGTTGACGAGAGTGGGATTGGTTCGCAGGTAAACAGGGAGCGACTCATGGGTTTTCAGACGGGCATCTCTCATCTGCTGTAAATTCGCATGATGAAAAGCGAAAAATGTTCGTGTTCAACTTGAGTTTCGACCAAGGGAAAAGGCAGTCTTCAGAGTATGTAAGTGCGTTCGCCAATATTAGTAATGAGTACCAATGAAGAGGTGTTGGGAGACTTCATCAATCAAGGGATAGAGCTCTGAGAGGTGCATGTAATCAGAGTTATTAGTGTCATAGTTCTTCTTAGGCTCCTAAGGCGAGCCCAGGTTGGCCTGGATACGCCCGCGGCTTCACTCACTACCCCACGTGCTACAGATATCAATATCCGTATTCCTGGTCTTCGATAGATTGACCAAATATACCGTACTTCGGCTACGTTCTATATTTATTTTCTCTATTTATAAGATGTACAGTCAATCAAAAGACTCAAGACATTGCCGGAATGGATTCGATAATCCCTCCCAGCCATCATTTGGATTTGACTGGGGGACCCGTATCAATCGTCGATAGCAAATGTTCCTCCAGGGCCAGAGGGCTATTTATTGTCCAGGGGTGGCAGGCTCTAGCAAGGCCGTATCGATTGGCGCACAAGCTAGGCTAGCAGCCCGTGGCATTCTGGCGCTTTGCTTTTCTTCTTCATAGACGTCAGGCGGTCCACTTGGGCTTCTCATCTGGTCCGTTCACGCGCTGGCGTTCGGCAGAGGCTTCGGGCTCGGAGCTAGACAATATTTATGATGCCTGCCATTGTATCATTCATCTCGAGATGCCCGTTATTTGCCAGTGATCCTCAACAGGGCCGACAGAGCCCACAGCACGTGACAGATCTGAGGGAGAAAACGACACCAACATGGGCGCGCATAGGCAAAAGAGAAAGGGTCGCATGTTGTTTCATATGCGTGAGAAAGAGTCGCAGGTTGAGGGATGAAGGAATATGGGGTGCTGGTTGGAAAGTCTTGACCTGCTTTTTTACCGCCGGACTGAACACCCCAAAGCAGTAGTCTTGCAGATCAGGCACTAGCGACGGGTGTGTTATCGATGGAGTGTGGCTGGTGAGGTACCACACTTATCGCAGGCCCCAAAACATCAAGGCCGATATGCCCACCAATGAATGCCTGTGCTCCTGTAGTGGGATCGTGAAAATATCTTCCAGATTGTTGCCGGCCCAGCCGACTGTTGAAATGAGGCGTGGACCCAAAGGGAAATTGATGTACCATTTCGTACGAGCGAGACCGAGGTATTTACCGTAACATTTTGTCAATGACCGATGAGACAGATAACTAGAACTTTCTTGAGTCGAACTCCAAAGTCGTCTGTCTAATTGTCCAAGGTTGCTGGGTGGGCGGGTAGAGGCACCAACCTCAACCTTATCACCAACGCGAAGGTTGGGAAGTACGGCATTGGATGATTTATAGGTACATACGGCTTTACCTGCTCATGCGACATGGCGAGACCAGCCAAACTTGGCGTTCGTGTTTGAAGTGCTGAGGGAACTTGGTAGGGAGGGGGTACTGCAGTAGTCCGCATAACCTCCCGCGACCGCCGACAACCCCGACGTTGCATGCAGTCTGTTAGGTAGTCTTACCTCGATTTGCCCGAATACAGTTATGTAATCAATTGGGCCTTTCCTCACGATGGGGATGGAGATAAAGAATCCCGGTCATGCTCTTCGAAATCAAGAATGATCAACGGTGTGCCGATTGCACCGATGAGATGATGGATCACGGCAATGCTTTTGGGTGGGAAGATGGGAATGTCGGCTACCACTGGAAACCACCATCCGCACGCTATTGGTCGCAAGCGTTGCCCGAACTTTCGAAGTCGGACCAAATGTGCCGTCTTGTTTCTGAGCAAAGAGCTTGAGCGCCACCGACAGACAACCTTGAGAATCATCGTCGTCAAAAGGTAGACAGATAGGTAGGTAGGCTGGTAGGCAAGTAGAGTAGCTCGCTCAATCCAATCCAATGGAAGTTGGGAGAAAGAGCGCTTGCTTGGATGGCAGATGGCTGGAAGAGACACTCCCTGGTTCCCGCCAGTCCTGCAGCAAAAGCACAAGATTCGATTGGACAGTCAAGTGTTGTCTCTGCCAGGAACCTCGTATTCTTGGCGTTCTAACTTTTATCAGCCAAGCGCCCCCTCGCCCTCAGCAGATGGGCAGGGAAGCCGGCACAGAAGCAGTCCGAACAAGGTGCTCTCCAGCCACTTCTGTCATGGGCTACATGGTACTTGGTGGGTTCATCCTTGTATCGCTAGCACCATTTAGGGCGTACTATTGCAGGGATCCAGACCTAATCCCGGTCAACGATCGTGACAGCAGCTCCAACTTCCCCATCTCAGGTCTCATCCTCGTCCTCGTCCTCGTCCTCGTCCTCGGCTCGCCGCTCGCCTAGGCCCGGGTGCATGTTTGGTGTGTGTGAGCGAGCTTGTTGTGCCTTCTCTTGTTATTTCAACCTCTCTCTGCCCTCCCGGTTTCCAATTCTCCTCTGGTTACTGTTTATTAACATTTGTGCCTTCCTGTTGATTGTTTCTGAGATCCTTACCACCACCCTCATATCACCTCTAAAAGCAACTACTCCTTCCCAGCGAAGTGGAGAGGGCCGGCCCAGCATCATAATAATCTGCAAACGAATCTCAAACAGTCAGTCAGTCCACAAACAAACATCACTTGACATCCTTCCCCCCAAGTACATCATACTCCAATAAAACATCGTCAGTTCCAGTTCGTTCAGCAGATTTGCGACTCTGGGTTAACATATTTTCTACTCTTATTCGCAGACCACTCTCACCCACCCTTCAACATGTTCGCCCACAACATCGCCGCCGTCGCGCTCTCCGCGCTGACTGTCGTCTCTGCGACCTCTTCCAACTGGACCTCAATGATGGATCTCAACAAGATCCCCGTTGGCACGCGTAACGGCTGGTGCCAGGCTCAGCTCAACGCTTGCGACCAAATCTGCAACCCACCTTCCGAGAACTCCTGCGACTTCGTATGTGCTGTCAAAAACCTCGCCCGATGAAATGCCAAACTAATTCCCTGCGCAGACATCACTGGACTACCAATGCGCCTGTTCTGATGGGTCGGATCCCAAGCTTGGTCAATACACTAACACAATCGACTACGTAAGTCACCCTCCAAGCTCGTCGGTATATACTATGAACCATGCTGACTCTGTGTCTCCCTCTGTAGTTCACTTGCCAAGAGGCCTTCTCGGAATGCATTGCCACCAACGTCGGCAGCAAGACAGGACAAGACAACTGCACCGCTACCATCCATGACAACTGTGGCACGAAGGACCCCGCTAAGAAGGAGTCGTCCGGCTCTGGTTCTGCTAAGAGCAGCAGCAGCGCTGGCCCCAGCCCCACCAGTGGTGGTTCTTCGCCTGCCTCCCAGACGGCCGAGTCCTCCGAAAAGCCTAAGAGCGCCGGCGTATCCCTGTCCGCTGTCTCCTACCTCGGCAACGGTGCCGCCGCTCTGGCTGTTGCCGCCTTCGCCCACCTGATGTAAAGGGGAAAGTTGGTGGCTATTACAAGCAACGGAAGAGCAATGCGGGAATATTTGACATGGAGAAGATTGTGTGTTGTTATTAATTTTTTACATTGACGGTGCCACGCGATACCCCAACTACTAATGTACGAGCAATAAGAGAGTTGACGAGTTGGCAACGATAGGTTAGGTAGTCTGCAAATTGAAGCATGGTGTTCAGGGTGGCATAATTTTGGCTTCGTTGCTGCCTATCAAGGCGTTGATATTACAATCCCATCCCCGAATGAGTGTGTTTTTGAATTTCCACGATGGACCTTATGTATGAGCCTCCTAGGCGGCTTTGCTACGGCTGTCCTATCCATTGCGAAAGTGGAAATACAGCTATTCGACTGTCCCCTTAGTGTACCTACCGTTCCCATTGGGATCAACGCCTTGAGGCAGCATCATTGAACAAAGCATCGTAGCTCAATGGACTTGTATCAGTTTTCAAGGCACAATCCCCTCTTTGTCCACGTACACATACTGCCTGGCAACTCTTTGTCAAACACAGCCAACAGCACTTAGAATGTTAGGAATCATTTCTGCCATATAAGGTCAAGCAGGCTTAGGGAGTAGACAAGTCTTGGGAGTGCCTTGCGTTTGGAGCACGTACTAGACAAGGCCAACTACAAGTTTTCTACCCACGCCCTTTTTCTTCGTACGTAGTAGTGTTGAGAGCCGAGAATAGCCTGTGACTTTGTCCTCGGGCTTTGCTCGTGCCCACCCACCCAGAGGCGGATTTCAATAGTTACTTACTGTCCGATCTCAACCCGACTATGGCGCCGCCGCAGCAGAGACAAGCCATCGATGACGACGGCACGGCCGGCCTGTCCCTGTATTCTGCCTTCCTACAAGACGAAGACTTGCAAGAGGAGGATGTGGTGGAAATACACCTCGGGTTGCTGTCTCCGCCTCTGACGCCTCTGGGCGGTGTTTCCGGCGATCAAACTAGGCCCCTGTTTATCATTAGATCGTCGGACGACGAAGACGACGATGACGAGATGTGTCACCCATTACCCTTGAGCGTGCCCCCCAGGGACAACAGTCCTGGGCCTCTTATGGCTTCTAGTAATGGTGGTAAGGATGGCGGCGGTGGTGGTGGAGGAGAAGAAGAAGACGAAGAAGGAGGAGAAGATATTACAGAGGAAGAACGAGGATGGAGATTGAAGGAGGCGCAGGAGAAGGCGGCCCACGGCGTACGAGTAGCCACTGCTGGGCAATGCCTCCATCCCCGGCCGAGGCCCATCTCACGACGTAGTGGCCCGATGACCGTGTTGGGCCTGGACCGCATGGCCGCGTTGGCGAATCTTCAGGAGGAGGAAGTAGAAGAGGAAGAAGAAAGCGCCGAGGAGAGGGGCTGGCGCACCGCTGCTCTTGCATGTCGCAGTGGGGGAGAAGTAAGAGGACGTCGTGCAGCCTTTGAGCGCATACGCCAAGGTGGCAAATTGGGCTCAGGCTATCCCAAGGGAGGAGCGCCTCATTATGGAGGCAGAGGTCGCCGCTCAGCAGCGACACGAGTGTACGGTGACAGCGAGACTTGACTTGCGGAGAGGGGGGGTAAAAGGAGGGCATGTGGTAGCCAGAAGTGGCGAAAGACGGCATATAACAACACCACCGGAGCCAGCGCCGGCGGCAAGGAGGAGGATGAGCGAGGAGTTGTTTGTCACCTTGCCTCCAGGACCATCTCACACCTGGCCACTATATAAATGGCGGCGCGGTGGATGAGAGTGTATTAGTCGGTGAAGGAGGATCTGGCATCGATGGGTGACGACTAAAGGTAAGTCAGTGCCTGGTCAACCATTCTCAAGTATGTATCTGCCTCACTGTCTGATGAGGGACGGAATGCATAAAAAGTGCTTGCCCTTCTCTCGAAGACCGTCACTCGTAACCCAGCCACTACCCCAAGAATCCCAGTCGGATCGGACATTCTAGTGTGATGTCCTCCTCGAGAGAGCATATATGTCTATCGATACGAGTTTTCATGTCAGGAATCAGTCATAGGTTAAGATCATAGAGTACAGTTCTCACGATTGTGAACTCTGAGAAACAAATAGGTACGAAGTACGCCTCTCGATTAACCCCTATCCACAATCTATTGTCAATGATTAGCCCCTGAAAAGGGCATGGGAATTAATAGCTAGCCAATCTGTACTGATGAACCGAAGCCATAACCAAAATAAGAACATCGGTATTGTATATATACATGGTTATATGTAATTGAAGCCTACGGCTCTTTAGACCTGCAGCTTCAGCCAGCAGGGGTTGGGTAGTTACATTTCAGGTACCACGAATCGACTGGGTTTGTGGTTAGATAAGACAGTTTCTAGCCTTCAAAATCACTGAGAAGTTAACATATCACTGCATTGGAACGGATTCATAGGATATTTCTTTTTAATCAATATTCTCATTGTTGTTGATTATCTCCTATTGTACAAGGCAGCAACATCCCTATATTTTCCGCCACTGCAAAAGACCGAATTACTCCCTCTGTAACTCCTTGTGCAAATCATAATTATGTGAATGAAAGTCAGACGCCAGACTATGCATCTCTCTCAAATGAACGCCATGCCAATGTGTGAAAGAAAGCCGAGGAAGAGCGCTCTAACCTCCAGAAGGGTTCGTGAGACGTGCGAATCATGTCGTAAAAGGCGCACCGGATGGAAAGATGAAGAAAGACTCATCTCCCATCAAGGTAGACCTGAGGAAGTGGTATTGTTTGGTTGTGGAATCATATGAAAGGAGCGCAGTGGTGAAGAAAGAAGTGAAGAAAAGTTGTGGCTGATGTTGCGAAGCTCCTTAAGACCCACTACTAGTTGATGGTGATACGGCGGCTCTCGTGCTTCTTGGCCTTGGGGACAGTGAGAGCCAAGATGCCGTTGTTGAGAGAGGCCTGCACCTCCTCGGTCTCGACACGGGTGGGGAAGTTGAAGGTGCGCGAGAACTCGCCGATGCTGCGCTCCGAGACCCAGTACTTGGCCTTGGGGGCGGCGGGCTTCTGCTGCTCGGACTTGGCGACGGTGGTGATCTTCTCGCCGCCGCCGCTGCTGCTGCTGGTCTCAGCAGGATCATCCTCGACGGTGGGTTGGTGAGAGTTGCGGCGCGCCTCGCCGTTGTTCTTCTCGCCGCCCTCAGTGATGGCGCCGCTCATGTTGTTGCCGCTGCCCTCGAGCAGGCCGGCGGGCGGGTTGCCCTCGGTGTGGGTGCGCTCGACCTTGCCGCGGATCACGATGCTCTGCGGGTCGGTGAACTCGATGTGGACGTTCTTCTTCTCGATGCCGGGCAGCTCGCCGTGCAGCTCGTAGGCGGCGTCAGTCTCCTTGAGGTCGAACTTGGGGGTGAAGGTGGGGATGGAGTGGCGGCCGAGGCGGGAAGTGGCGCCCTCGTTCTGCGACGAGTACTTGTCAAAGTCGTCGATCAGGCGGAAGAGGCCCGAGAAGTTGGGCTCGGGGGGCCGAGTAGAAGCGGGGACCGAACAGAGACATTTTGCGAGTGGTGATTGAGTTGGAGAGGATCTTGGTGAGGTTGCGTGGAAGTGATGATTTGATTGTTCTGGTTGAAGATCGCATATGATTTCTGATGCTGTTTGTTGGTTGATGTGTTTTGATGTGATGATGAGGAGGAAAAAACGTGAGGCTATCACGGAGTTGGCTGCTTCATTTATACACGAAAACCGCAGTCAAAGACAGCTTCCTCAAACGTCAGGAAGTCGTGAGAAACTTCCATTGTGAGTAATCTGGAACAGTCTATCAATTACTAGATGCTCTATGGATTGTTCTACAAGATGCAAGATGCAGTGGTTGCCTGTTTGCAGGTTAGCAATCACGCGACAACTCGACGATGCCGACCAGAAGGAGGTGGAGGTTGCTCGAAGCTGCTGGCATCCCCTGGAATGATTTGTGGGGGAATATTGAACAAACGAGAAGCTTCTATGCAGATAACGAGGTATCGAGGCGATCCGAAAAGGAGTGGTTTGTGCTCAAGCTCAAGTTGAGCTATTAATAGGTTGGTTATGCAATTACCGAGTAACTGGACTGGAAGCCAAGCCTAAATGTACATACCTAGCCATATCTATGTTATAGCAGGACGAGAGGCGTATGAATATGATGTAGAGTGGTGTATTTATTAGTGGTCAATGGAGACATTTACAATCCTGTTTGCCAAATGTAAGGTGAGTCAACTTGTAATTGCGCATGACACTCATTATTCTACATAATAAGTTCATGGTACATAATCTAGACCAGCTACCTAGTATTTCCTACATGATATGAGATCATCGCTACCCTCGCTGATACCACACATTGAATTGAACAAGGACAGGGAGCTTGGTCAATGCGACGACGATCGCATTGTTACGAATGTTGCACTTACCAGGACCAACTGGCCACCCAATTGTCTTGGGACGGCTTCCGACTTCTGCCCAAAGGTGGCTTAGTAGAGATGGGAATGTCAAAAGTCGATAGCCAGGTAGTTCAATTGCTGCCCGTATCAGACTTGGCAGACGTCATCATGTGTAACTTCCATGATATTTGCTTTTTTGCCGAAGCCCATCAATTGATCGATATGCAGCTTCCCGATGCAAGTCAAGCTTGTATTGTAACTCTACTCGTGCCGTGTTCAGTGTTCATTCGGCATTGCGTGATCTATACGGAGTACGCATTCCACCGAGGGACAGGACGCTGGCTTCCTCTTCGGCACGACGCGGCCTACCACCGCAAGCTTTGGGAGCGGGCGGCGACCGTGGTCCGATGACGTGATGGCGTCGCTATTGTGACATAGCGAGGGGAATCTGGGGCACGATGGTATGCCAAATTGCTGTGGGGCTGATCTGGATCTGGATTGCGACAGGCAGGGTAGAAAGCATAAGCGCTGTCATTTTACATGGTACAAGCATCCATCGCTGGGACGAAGCGAAGCTACCACCAGGCAAGTTGGCAGATTGGGTATCGATGCTAGCTCGCGTGAGGTCGCCACATTCAAGGCTAGCCGGACCGGCAGTTTTCAGGACGCCAAAACGTTCATCAATGTTGTTTGGGGAAACTCTTGATTCTCTTTGATTATCCGATAATTGCGGCTTAGGGGAGACTACCACGCCGAGTAGTGTTATAATCATGAGCGCGTCTCGCCGACGTACTATGATTTCTGTATACAGTTAAATTGGCCATGTCCTGCATAGCAGCCGAGACTCGCTCGCGCTGGGGATACCATTTTGAATCGTAATACATCGCACCATCTCATTGCGTCCGTGATCTTGCCGCCGTTCGAGATCCGTTATTGGGGAAATGGAGCTCGCATCGGGGTGGATATCCACTCATCCCCTGCCGCATCCCCATCGCCATGGGCGCAGGAGACTGCACTCGGTTGAAGAGGCCGATAAGTCTTCGGCCCACCGAAGGTTCCAACTCGGTACCATCCCGCGCAATCTTGACCTCCCTGTTAGAATTCCAGGGGTTTCGTAGCCCACGGGTGCGGTAGAACGGCAGCCTCGACGATGACAGCCATTCGAGCTTGAACGGTTTCCCCCAGGCCTTGGAGCCGCCCTCGCCGTCTTGTCCGTCATGCCCACTCGCAGAATCGTCCGCTTCCGACTCGGTTTCCGGTGTATCTGCGTCATCTCTCTCGATCTCCCAAAATATTGTTCCCCTGGCCGAGTCGTCAATGATGTTGCCACGTGGGCAGTGCTCGGTTGCTTCGGTAGGGATAGCTTTCGGTAAGTCAGAGTCTGTAGCTGTCTGGGCCTTGGGTGCAAATTCGATGGCTGCAGCCGGGTCGTTGTTAATAGGTGATGTCATCTTGGCATAGCCAAAATACTCCCCGGATTTATTGGCGGAGAACACCAAGTAAACATTATCAACCGACTTCAGCATAGTAGTTAGTAGGGATTTAAAGACGAAACGAAGCATGTTCCAAACCTTATAAGCATCATTAAGCGCCTCTTCGTTGTGCGACTGTGTAGCCCAAACCCCGTTCCTGACACTAAGCTCCAGATCTTCGACTGTCAGGCTCTTCAGTATGAAAAACTTGTCTTTTTGTGTCACACCATCAACGGCCGGCACTTCCCTGTGCTCCTCCGGCCCTTTCTCGGGTGTGGCGTGCGACACGTTGTTGGCCTCGGGTTGATCCTCTGGGGCCTCGACAGGGGCAACCTGCACATGTGGAGATGTGGCGGCAGGACCGGTAGGTGCTGTTTGGCCTGCAGTACCTTCGACGGTGCTCTTGCGCAATCTGCTTACCAGTCGTACGGATTGGAATTTGGAGTCGTGGAGCTTCTGTTGTGCCGTAACACAGCTCTGCTCGTCTTTGAAGTTTGCAAAGGCGCAGTTACTCTTGGATATCAAGAACAGCGACTCAAGGCCACTCGCTTCCTGGCACACGTGGTAAACCAAACTCATCAATTCAGTCTGTGGTGGGAGATTTCCGATCCAGATGGCATTTCCTATAAATGTGAGTATTCCATCTTGCGTAGTTGGAATATATACTAACCGCTTTGTCGTGGTTTACGGGGAGGGCCACGGACGACATTGGAGCGATTTCGTGACGCTTCTAGAAAGGTGTTAGTCGTATATATCTTGACCAGTCGAAGAAAGTTCCGTGTAACAGACCATCAGCAGGGCCGAGAGCCGGCATTGACCCGAATTGGTCCTGCGCTCCAGAGGGGGATGCTCCACAAGGAGCAGACGGAATAAATTGCCCAGGCATCATTTGCCCAGGAACCGCCTGATTTTGACCAGCATATGTTCCCGGTTGACCGTAGTAATAACCTCCTGGGAGTTGTTGTTGCGCTGGGTTCATCATAATTTGATTGGGATAGTAGGCCATGTTGTGCCTAGGAGACATGTTTGCTGCCTGCTGCGAGGGCGCGAGTTGGTGACCGTAGAACTGTTGAACTTGGGGATGAGGAGGCATGTAGTATTGTTGCCCCATCATAGGGTTAACAGCCGTATGACCTCCATATTGAGCCATTTGAGGCATAGAGTGAGCAATACCAGGAGGCGGCCCGCCAGTATTGTAACGCGGCTGTGCGCCTTGGGTGTAAGTCGGTCGATAACTAGTCTGCGGCAGCGCGTTCGCCATAGCACCCATGTTGTATGGACCTGCCCGCCCGTTGACTTGTGGTTGTGTCATATCTAACTGAGCTGAGAAAGCATTGTGGGAAGGGTCGAACTGTTGTTGGGGTTGGAAAACCGAGAGTCCTACATGAGAACCAGTTGAGTTGCCTTGGTCGTCAAAAGTGCCGCCGAGAGCCTCGGGATGAGTGAGGTCGTTGGTCGAGCTTGCATTGGGTGGAGCATCACCCATTGGAGCTGTGTAATGACAGACAATAGGGACTGCGCAGAGCTGCAAAAACGAGAGTAGTGCTGAGCGATTGTGAAGCGGCGCCGGCGCAATGCGATTACCGCAACGATATCGTGCTGGGAAGCTCCAGACTTTTAAGAAAGCCAAGCGCTTGCGCTGCAGTCTCTAGAACAGGGGCCGCGAGTCCAACACAACAGAACGAAAGCTAGAAGAGTGTCAGGTTACCCTCCACCACAACGCATACAACTGAGCCACGTTAAGCGACTTGGCGCTGTATTCGACAGGGACATATACTGTACCTTTGAGCGAGGCGCCACAGAAATTGGAAATAGGGAGATCCTGATTTTAGCGACGTCCAATCCGAGAGCAGAAGTGACCTTTCACCGGGGTGAGCGAACAGAATCCCAGAAGATATGATAAGTATAAGAGTCGTCAAGAGTCCCGGGATGAGCAGGATCCGAATCGAACAAGATGTGGGTTGAAGAGCGCCGAGGATACTGATAGGCCGTCAAGAAGACAGAACAGTCAGGTATGGTGAGGCTGAGTGCAGGCGGGATGGGCGGGCTGCAGGAACACTGCAATGGTGACAGACCAAAGAAAGCCAGAGGACAGAATCCTTCAGGGTCGCTTCGAGGTCTAGTAGCAGACTGGCCCGGGAGTCTGTATCGCAGAACCGGGAAATAAAAAAATCATAGAAGATGGGAAGTAAGTGGTGTGGCTAAATTAGGGTCTTCTGGGCCTGTCGGTTGCAGATGGCAAGGGTAGCAGGGATAGCTGCTAGACTGTAACGGTAATCTTTGCCTTTCTCGTAGGCTCTCTCAATATGAAGTGTGACTTATAGACGCAGGGAAGATGACGACTCACGACGGTGCGGGTGGCTAATAAACGGGAGTGGTAGGTTGGGGGTCTTAAAGCCGTCTCGGACACATGTAGAAGCACGTACATTGGGTTATGGAGACAAGTAGTTAGCTGGGTCTCCAGGAGATGAGACGATGGAAGAGAAGAGAGCCAGGCGATTGTGGGAACAGGCCAGTAGTGAGTATGCCCTTCCGCCGTGCCGGGGTACTCGTACAAGAGGTGCCCAACATGATGATCATGGGGAGGGAAGCTTGGGAAGGCAAGAAGGGTGTTCAAAACCCTTGCAAGGTAGCAAACATAGCCGATTGGCGTTCATGAATAGCATACGGCGAGAACAAAATTGGGGATGAGGAGAAAAGGGAATCTGTCTCGCGTAGTATGTAGCATGGCATTTGGTGAGGCCGGGGATGTGTTTTCCTTCTTTTTCGCCACCGAGCCTATGCTGGGAAGGGGTTTCCTCTAGGGGTCCCAGAAGGTCCCACGAGGAGACTCGATACAGTAAGTACCTCTCGAGATGTACCCCCATTGCGCAGGAGGGCACACTGGCACACTTAGCCGCAAACGTTCTGGACTCGGCCTACGACCGGGGGAATAATGTCAATCTCACTTGGCGTCAGATATGCGAGTGAAACAGGGCAAAGCTGCAATATCTGTAGAGTTCGGTACGAACCCGCACTGTCTCTCACACTCGCTCTGTCCATGGATGTGGCTGGAGCCCAAATTCGTCATTAGGTAGGACGACAGAAAAAGAAATATGGCAGTTGTCATATGCCGCTACCGTGGACGGTAATGAGGATGCAGACATTCAAACCAACCGTCGTTGGGCTACTTTGGTTGATGAGTTGAGTTTGAGGTTGCGCCGTGGGTTCTTGGGTTCTTGGGAGCTCCTGCGGACAGACAGAGAGCGCTTATAGTCTGATCTAGACCAAGCCGTTGGGAATAGTTAAAAACACGGCAGTGTCCGTAGCCTCAGCCACGAAACGAGAAGCATACCACAAATCCCACCATGATCTGTTATCGTCTGTCTGGTTCGCATGAAGAACGAGATGGAGAGGCCGAGGCAGACCGGTCCAGACCTCGCACATAGAAATCTGACCTGACGGCCTGGCATGACGACCCTGCCAGTGCATGTCTTCGCAGGTACCCCAGCGGATTTCCCCTCCGTCTAAAAATGATCAAAGCGGTTTCTCACTGTTTCTTACAACATTCCCTCTTTGTCCCCATCGGTCCAAAAACCGGTTGCGACACGTCGAGTGGCGCAAACCCATTGACGCAGTAACAGTAACATGGACAGGGCCATTACTAAGGATGATGAGATGGACAGGCCAACTTCGGTATCAGCCGCAATGGGATTCTTGTGTGGCCTGGGAATTTAGAAATAGGAAAGACGGTGGTTTCCCATCTCCACACACAGGGAGCGACGGTGGAATGGGCCATGGCGCCAGATCCCTGCCCCTGGCCGTGCAGCGGACCGTGTCAAGGTGGGCAATTATGATGTCGATGGTGGTTCGGCTAAATGAGTAGGAAAAAAACCTTGGGGTGGGTGGATGGTGGCGTTAGCTGCACCACAACTCACACTGGAAGAGCTCCCTGCTTTTGCCAAACATCCATGCCGTTGGCCGTACAGTTCAGTACGTACACACGTACATGCCGGGGCAGTATCACACTGTCATCATCGTGCCTGGGGGGTGCCGGACTCCTGACCGGCCGACATGTCGTAACTATTCGTCGCTCATCGCGATAATTGGGGAGCAAGATATTGGTGCATTATTCCAATCTGTTATGAAATGGGACCATTAATAAATCATTGACGAACGGAAAAAATCTGCGACTGGTTGCTTCAATATTGGAATCTGCCAAATGTTCATGCTATCGTCGGTATCTTCTTTATTCAACTTATGACCGTTCTGAAACTCTTCCACCTCCATGCCATACTCACTACCTATTGTAATGCAATCGAACACTGCATACAATACCATTACTTCTAGGTACTTGCAAAACGATTGGAAGCTATTCTACCGCTAACGTTGCTGTTGGACGTGGGGGTAAAGGCTATGGACGAGTCAATTCAGCGTAGTGTACCTTATGTAGTGCATAGCGAAGGGGGACCTCAAGCTCTCTCTCGGGACGGACCAGCCACGGCCAACAATTCGTGGAGATAATTAGTGCAAGCCTCAAAACCACTTGGCCAAGTTGGCTATCCCCAATTTCTCCATGCTGATTCATTACGTTGCCACCGAGCCGTTGCTTTTTTCTTCTATTTTTTTCACTGGTGGCTTCTTGCCAATGATGGCTGAGGGCTGCGAGTCAGTCAACCATACACCTCAGGCTGGGCTGGACTGCATCACTGCAATGGCTCGGGATTAGCGTGTTTTGTGGCTGATGGTAGATGGTATTCCTAGGCCACACAACCACATGCAATTTCGCCACCGTTGAAATTGGATTCCCAATCTACCACCACAGTATTTCTGCAATCCCGCATCCCAACCAGCCAGCTTTGACTACAGCTGTGGCGTGACCTACACTTCACGCTACTGCTAGCTCTGCACTCAGACGAAGGGAGCATCTCAGTGATACCAGGGTCGGTATCTTACATATCTTGCTGTGTCTTTTGTCTCAGCCCTCAGTCTGCAGATGCTGCGACTTGACGTGCCACTATGTCTTGTCTCTTTGGTGACCCCCGAATAACGGACCCCTAGCTGGCCTCCTGGACTGAACTATTTTACATGCAAAGTGCATGCGTTGTATATGTAATATCCTGTTGATTGTGTTTTGATTTACGGGTGTCGAACAGCTGTTCAGGGAAATCCCCCCAAAAATGAATGAGCTCTACCTAAAGAGACACGATGTTAGTGACCGGGATCAATCAGCAGCGGAGTTTCTTCTCCGGGCTAGCGATTTGCGAATTCTCCGTAGCAAGGACCGGCCAGCTTTAGGACATTTCAACAACCTTGTTTCAACTTGCAAGCGCTATCCGTATGTACCCAGTAATCCTACTCCCATTGACTCAATCCAGCAAACATGGTAAGTGCTATCATATCATGAAAAATAACATGCAATGCCAGTTGCGCCAGATCTCCTCGGCCAACAATTTACCCGTTCACCTTTTGTGCCTGGTGCCTTGGTGCGGAAGAGGCAAAAAGGGTCCTGCAGTGGGCGGACGCGCCATGGCGGGTGGCCAATCTACACGGATTCGGCCAAGATCGTTGTCGATCACCTTCTGATATGGGCCGGACTCCGTTTGAACATCGGTCTCGGCCGGTTTTCCTTATCCTCTGCTTATTGGACCTCCCCCCGCGCCGGGCTAGTCATGTCACTCAGCCTCACCCACTCTAGCCTGCCCGCACCTGCGGCATCTGGCGTCGTGGCGTTTGCGGATATCCAACGAGCGGATGTGCTTTTTCGCCACCTTTATTTTTGCTGGATCAATCCCCTAACGGTGTCGCTTCTGCGTCGATCGTTCAACAGGCACGCAGGGCATCCGAGGAGGCATGGAACGAAGTCAGAAGCCCGGCCAGGCGCCCCGCTACTGGCTACTTTTCAATACGAGGTTCATGCCGGTAGACTGTGGCCCCTGCCAATCCATGAATTGAGGGACCGTCGAGCCGTTCTACCGTTCTACTCTGCTACTGAACGCCGAGCGGCAACCGGCTGCTCGACAGCAGCGTGGTTCGTTCTTGCCCCCATATGACCACTATTATGCTTGTCTTTAATGTGGCGAGTGCATAGTTGTCTGCACTCGGCTGCCCAGGCAGTCAGGCTACCGAGGCCATGAGGAACTTCATCCAACCCATTTTTTGGCACCAAATGATACGGCATTTAGATGTAGCATGTTTCTTTCATTACTCCCAAACGGTGTACGGTCTGCACTTTACAGGGTACTGCCATCCATTTCAGTTAGTTGAAGGGGTGGTAGAGTGTAGCTTGATTCGCGCCGGCGTCTGCCGCCCAAGTCTAAAGGCTCAAAGTACAGAACGTTATTGCCTTCAGCCACAGGTGACGGGCAAGGTGTATCTGAACTATTGCTTACGGACACAAGTCATCTTGAAGGCAATTTAAAGTCGCATAGGCTCAAAGAAGCCTCCAGTCTCCTACACGGTACACGCTGTACGGATATCGACGCTGATCTTGTTAACATCCTCGACGAACGGCAGATACCTGTTGATTTTGCTGGGGCTTAACCCACAGATGCGAATAACTTAACCCTAAGTATCTGAAGCTTGAGCACTGGAGTTGGGTCGGGTCATCAGCCACTTCCTGCCCGTCGCCTCCATGGTACGATCGCTGTACCCGCTCGGGCTCTCTTGGTCAAGCGGCTAGGTACGCTAACAACTTCGCTGCGGGACATCTTGACACTCGAGCTTGACTGCTGCATTCGGGCTCACGGAGACACCTTCGGCAGTATCTTGGGCGACGTACCCCAGCCAACTAACTCATCTCTGGGCCTGTTGGCTCTAGTTTGCCTCATCAAGCACAACTGCTCGGCCCAGACAAGAGTTCAAGATATGCGCAGTACCTAGTTTGGGTTGCTGGTGGACCTTGAATTGTATAACTAACTGCTCTTGCCAACGCTTTCTAGTGGACCGATCCAGTTGCTAATGAATCCAGGAGTCTGGGTCAATCATACTTTAGCTTGCCATCAAGATCCGCCACTACCGCTAAGAATGGCAACTCACTCGGCGCTTGCGCGAGGCCACGATTCCAATAGTCAAATAGCTGTGCAGATTCTCAAAGATCTGAGGAACCAATCATATACCATAGAAAGCCAATCGATGAAAGCCCAATTTCGGTTGGCCCCGAAGAAAATTTCCGGTCACCATTCTTGTGATCAGTCTTTTGAAACTGCAATAACTCTATCAGGTCATGCAGAACATTTCAGCCATATGGGCAATGTCTCGTTAACATGCCCGGTGTCAATAACCATTCCACGAGGACCGCCATGAGCTTACACTCACCACTTGTCTGTACGAGAAGCAGAAATAAAAAGTCCGTATCGTAGGCTATTTCAAGGCCACTCCAGATTGTACAGGCCACTCCGATATTGCAACACTTACAGTACTATCCATCACCTCTCTCCATACGTCGTCAAGATCGGCCGTTGATCATGGAGGGATACCACTCAGAGAGTCCACTCGGGGCGGGTCTTTTGCGAAATCGCAAGGCTCAAAACGGATTACTTGTCCTGTTTAGACTTACTATATCACCTGAAAAGAGCCCATCAGCTTACCGGAAGGGTGGTGGTTACGCAATGGCCAGCTTGATAACAACTGGTAACATGGCTCGTAATTGTAACATAGCAGTTACAAGATAGTACACACTGCCTTACAACCCCATAGTATGGCAACCTCGGATGTACTACCGAAGAAGCGGATCACCGAAGCATGGCTACGGTACTTACAACACTTGGGAGATCACGATCCTTCAAGCCGGAAAGAAACTAGCACACCGCCAGCACCTTCCCATGCAGCAAAATATTCCCATACTTCCGAGAGACGCTGACTAGACGGTTCTTTCCGATTTGAGAGCCTATTTTACGTCACTTGACTCCCCCTCTCGCCTCTCGCGCGCTAATATAGTAGACACCGAGACCACCAGTGTGTACACACCGACCAGAAGCACCGGTTTCCAGCAAGTGTGGTGTGCTTCGAGGCGCCTTCCTAGGAGCCCTTATATGCAATAGGGCTGTTCATATAGGGAGGGTCGGGCAACCTCTCGTGTGCCACTAAGGTTGAATTACTTCCGAGCCAAGCTATCGACTGGCTCAGAGTCGTCCGCGAGCTTCCAGACGCGTTCTTGGAAGGCCACCACTAGCTAGCTGGTCGGCCCTACCACATAGAGTGTAACGTTCGTGGCACATGGCAATGTAAGACGGCAAGTATCGAAAGTAGTGCTGTAGTGAATGGGCCAGACGCCGGCAATACATTCCCCGGGTTCTCTGTCTTCCGCCCACCGCTATCCTGTGGTCAAGGGCTCCTAATCCGCCCCATCTTCCCACCGTTCACAGTAGTGAGACACAAGCCTCGTGGGGTAAGTTCCCTCCGGCACGACACTCGTTCTGCGTGAAATTAAGCCACTGGTCAAGGGAGGGGCAAAGATTTCGTCATGTATCTTCGCTTGAGGCTAGAATGCATTTTTTGATTCCCATCATCCTCGATCGAATCCTAGGTGTCTTAAGTATGCGCATATTACCGATGACAAGAACAGCTACACGACTTAGAGAACCTTGAAGTCCTAACTCTTCGCTTGCGCAAAATAGCCGCATCAAGGTCGGGGTCGGCCCTTTCAACATTACTTCCAAGGCTATACTACTATACCACGCAAGGATGGATGCCCTTTCTCATCTCATTGACATGTCGCTTGTGGAATTCCACCAGCCGGTAACGGCGGCACGCATATACTCATTGAGGCCTACATCGAAATCGGCGGGCGGGAAAGAATTTGCAAATGCCACATATCGTTCAATGGGGAAGTGTACACCGCTACATAGCTTGGTCGGCGAGACATTAACACGCAGCTCCTAGTGGCATTACTGGCCTAGCTAACACCCAATCGGTAACCACGTCGGCTCGGAGGAGACGGGAGGGTGGGGATGGTGTAAACTTCCCGTCCAGCCCTGACATTCCAAGAAAGGATTGGCATGCGAAGCTCTTCTCAGACCCGACGTGTGGAAAATGCGGTTGGGTCCGTGGTAAAATGTCCCGAATAGTAAACAGCTCATCGGTCAGTTCATCTCACTTGGCTAGGGCGCTTTCGCCTGGAGACATAGATTCGACGGAGTGGCCGCCAAGCTTCACTGCTGAGATCTCACATGAAAAGAATATAGGATTCCCGTGCCGGGTTCCAATAGGTTATGATATTGACCTTGATACTGTGGAGTAATCACCGTGGTACTCGGGCGCCTTCAGAGCTGACATGTACGCTCGAGAAGGTCATGTGCATTGTAACTTATTACCAACCCCCTTTTATCTGTCCGGTCTACTGGGCGATGGAGACGCTGTGAACTGTGAGTATCAGGTATACTAAGTAGTCGGCCATCATTGAAGTCAGGGGCGAATGGAAAACGAGCTGTTAATACAAATGGTCGATATGATTCAAGATTGGTCGAAGTGAGGAGACCCATTACCGTTACCACACCACATATTGGCTTGATACCATCTATAATGCTCACTGCCAGAACGAGCCGATGCTGTTAATATCCATGAGGAGAGAGCTGACTAACAGCTTACCAACTTGCGACCCGACAGCCTCTCACATATATGCGTGAAGGAGTCGACAGGTAGTGTCTGTCTCGCAGTATCTTTACTTTACCCCCTTGTGGCACTAACCAGTCCCTTGTCGGTCGCTTTGCGGCGTCACCTTCTGACCTGGTATTTCGAGATATACGAGAACTGTGTATTTGACTTCGTGAAGGAGGGGATACAGGCCAGCGGCTAAGCATGACCAAAAGAAATCATGGCTGACTACTGATTATGGTCAAGGGCCCATCGCTTGGAGCTGCCGATACGCTGATTGGGTAGTACTGGCCCCCCTCTATCGTCTGTGAAATACCCTGGCATGTCCATTGCGTTTCAATCTGCTACACCCTGCGATTATATACGTTAGGTGTGATCACGCGAAGACAAGTACAGCACAAGGGCGTTGAAGCGTGCCCCCGACTCTATCTCAATAAGAGTCCTAGCATTTGCCAAAGTTGGACTCACACCGTCAAGCCATCACACAGCTGTCGCTGATGTGTTGATAGGATTGCCTCGGAAATAACTGACTTGATCGACAAGCATTAGGTTTACCATATATATAAATATAAGTTGGGCGGTGAGATGGCATAATAGCAGTGGTGACCGCGACTGTGCTTCACGTTAGATGAGGAAAAAGACAGATGTGGTGTAAAATATACGAGCTACCCTATTCTGGCCTTCCGATCGTCAAATAGGGGTAGCTCGCATATTTTGTTATGCGTGCAAGAGGGAACAGTCTCGGGTTCCACAACAATTTCAATTCAGATACGTTGAACCCGAACTTCATCCCTTTAAGTGTCTCGGTAGCAAAAGAAAGTGCTTCTACCTCTAAGGAGCAAGTGATTATGATATAGCTTAATTTACCGTGAAACTGAGGGTCTGATGAAATAAGAGGTTTTCAATCTGGAGAGCCAGCAGAAACGAGATAGCTACATAGCGAGTCACTTTCATCGTCTAGTGCTCACTAAGAGTTGGAATACATGCCATACTTGGCGTGTATACGTCGTTCTTTTGTGGCAGTTCCTTTATATTGCCTGATGCGAATCTTCTGGTCTCCTATGCGCGGGGCAGAGCCGCCAAAGATTGAAGCGAGCACCAACCCTGTGTAGGTACTCGATGATTGGGATTTGACGCTGCGAAGTTATTCAGCAGTTTCCACATGGAGAAACACAGAAGTGTGAGAATCCCACCCATGATGGACTCAACGCTCCTTCCCCCTTTGCTTAGATCTAGGTGGTTCTACCTCTCAATTGGGAAAATTGCATATCTGGTCCTGCGAGCATCGGATTACCTAGTTCTCTAGTTGTCAAGAGTAGTGTAGTGCAGGGCACTCTTTGATGCGTATCAGCTGGGAATCATGACCTCCTATGGGTTTTGTGTTCCTGGTCACGGGTATATGTACTTTCAAATGTGTGAAATTGAGAGGGAAACCGGTACTTGAGACGACGCATAGTCGCCAGTGATCTATGTATTGCCATAGATGCGTAATCATTGGTCGGTCCTCTGCAAAGAATCATCATGCAGTCATTGCCTCTTCTACCGTAATGTACAAGCACAGCTTCCACGCAACTTCACAGCTTAATCCTGCTTTAGGGGCAGGATTTTCTCCTCGATACCATCCTTTGTGATGACCATAACCTGCAACGCATCACCGACCTCGATATGTCGTTCGACTGCCGAGTCGAACGCATCCTTCACTAACACCTCCACATCACTTCTCGGCAGCGGGGTGCGCTCCCGCTCCTGCAAAGCATGTCCAACACCGCTGCCGGGGATGTACTGGTTCTTGAAGTTGACCTGGTTGTCGAGGAAGGGCATGATCAGACTGGCCGCGGCGCCGCCGGCGCGGCACTGCTCCCGCTCGTAGCTGCCGACGGGGTCGTAGCTGTAGACGGCACCCTTGTTCTCCTCGTCGAGGCCGCCGAGGATGGCGTAAACGTAGTAGGGGAAGAAGCGCTTCTGGTAGAGGATGGTGGAGAGGCGCTTGGCGCAGGCGTTGACCGTCATGGGCTTGCCGTGGCGGTAGCGGTACATCTTGCAGATGGCGTCGAGGCGCTCCTTCAGGGCCTCGCCGTCGGCCGCGAAGCCGACGACGGAGAGCAGGATGTTGGCGTCCTCCTGCGACGACGTCGACCCGCCGATTTTGAAGACCTTGGGGGCGAAGCGCGTGTTGATGGAGTAGCCCGACGTCGATCGGGTATCGCCGGCCATCATGGCGAAGCCGTCACCGGCCACGGCGACAGTGGTACCACCGTTATCGGTATAGCTGTGCAACGAGAATTATGTTAGCCCGGCGATGTCATTTCACCCCCCATAAGAGGCAGCAGGATGTGAAGCACTTGGGCGTACGGGTTGAAGCGGTGTTCACGGAAGCCATCAGCGCGGGCTTGGGGCGCCTCAGCAAACGAGTAGTTGGGTCCATCGAGGACCGGGTTCTGGCTGAACATGGCCATCTTGAATGGCTTGGGTTTTCGGGCGGCGTGCTTGAGAAACGAAGATGGATGTGATGTGATGGCAGGACACCCGTAAAGCGTGACGATCGACGTCGTTTGTTGACAGGTACAACAATGTGGATTTTGGCGGTTCGTGATAGTGGTGATGATGCGGCTGGGTTGATGGCCTGAAGTTGCCCGTTGCAGTGCAGTCAGTCAGTGGTTGTTGCCGCGTCAAGCTAATTGCAGCCTTGTGGCCAGCTCCCCGAAGCTATGAGCAGCTCCAGAGCTCCAGCTAGGCGGGAGAACAGTACCTGGACAGAATGACTAAGCGCCTGCTTACGTACCAAGTGGTACTTCCATCCATACAGGGACCACCTAATTTTGATGGACCTGGAATCCCCCCCCCCCAGCACATTCTATCCCTATTTGGCAGACGCAGCTGCAGCAGTGCATCATCGCTTCACCTCGAATAATAATAATCGTTGGTTTGCCATTTCTCGAATCCAGTACGCAACCTAACCAACCTCCAAGTACTGGTGTGCGCAGTCCTGTCGCGATACTACAGCTGCAGTACTGTCGATCCCACCTCTGCTCTACTTTAATTCCTCATAATAAGAACCGCGATTGTCCTTTTGTTCAAATTGCTTTTTCCGTTGTTGTCTCCGTCGTTGCTGGACTCCTATTTGTTGGCCCTCCTTCCCACGATGATTCGCGATATACGCCAACAGGCGTTGCAGAGGATCGCCGTTCTCTCTGCCACTAGCGCCGCCACTTCGTTTGACAAGACCGATCTTGAGCGCCTTTGTAGAGCAACGAATGGCCATGCTCGTGGAAAGGAGGTCATCAACGGCGCCTCTCGCGCCCACTCGCTGTCCCGCGTTCCTATGGTACTGATCTTACCTGCTGCTTACCTGCTGTTTCGTGACGCCCGCCATGCACTAACTGTACCTCTAGACCATCCGAGAATTCGAAGTGCTCCTTGCCCTCTGCAAAGCTGCCCCCTTGGTTCATACCAGCCAGAGCGCCCAGAAGCTTGTGAACCAGCTTATACCGTATTTGCTCGAGTCGCACTCGCAATTCTTCCAACCCTCGCCCTTCTTCCGCCGAGTCGAGCCGTCCCCCATCGAAGCATTGTCCTCGCATTTGGCAGCTGCTCTTCTTTCTCTCGGAGGAAAATATGACGATTTACACGAGACTGTCTCCGATAATGTCTGGGCGTTCCTTGCCGCCATGAAATCGGCCGTCAACAGTATCGTCCCATCAGAACCAGACGAGGACGGTGACCAGAACCTTGACGATGCCATTCAGACTGCTACTATTGCTATTGCACTCTTGGGCTTCCTTGACGCTGCTTCGGCTCAGACCGACTTCTGGAGGACTGGCGGGAGACTGGCCTTGATCCAGCGAGTGCGCGACCTGCTATCCGATAACTTTCTGACGGCTGTCGAGGGGGCTTTCTCCAGCATTCGAAACGCCCACGTTTCCGACCGCAGTGCCAAGGAATGGAAGAGGTACTTGAAGCACTATGCGGCAAAAGGCCGACCGCTGAGTGCCGATCTGCTGCAGCGTAGCTTCATGTGGCTCCTCGTTTCTGCCACATCTCTGCTAAGCGCCGATGCGAAGGTGTTGAGGGGTACTCACATACTTGATCTATTAATGTCCAAAGACACGCTTAGATTGGGGACCTCGAGCCCAGATGCGGATTTCCGTTCCCTCGAGACGTATGCGACCATTGCCAGTGAGGAAATGGACAGGCTTGAGCAAGGTGCCGACTTTGTTTCCATGGGATCAATGTCTCAGCAGAAGCTTGCCTACGCTGTCAAAGCCTCGGCAATGATCAGTTTCCTGAACTGTAGCATGCTTAACGAAGATGCCGCAGATCCAGAAATCTTGATGGGTTGGCTAGAGGAGTCTCTCCTCGACCCGATTCAGATGCTCGATGAGACACTGGCGTCCGCGGTTCTTAGATGTATGGCTGTCATATGCCGATTGGACTCCAGCTATGCCTCGAAAGTCAGCAGGCTTTTGCCCCGTTTCATTGTCCAGACGGTGCCTCAAGGCAATATCGTAGCCACGGCGTCCACATGCCTTGCTTTTGTCCTACAGATGCTTTCTCACGATGCCGTCATTACGACCCTCTATACCCTTGGAAATGTTCTGAGCCCCGCTGCCGAGCAAGCCCCTGCCAGTGGTTTCGGTAATGAGTTAAGCGCCGACACTGCAGTTCCAAACGGTATTTACCAGGCGGGCAGGCACGCGAATGGGAGCTCCATCTCACTTGCGCTGCAGGAGGGAGAAGACACATCCGCTGTGTATGCTAACATTGTTCAAACCATCTGTGGGATAGCATGCAAGTGCAATGATGAAAAGATAATCGCTCTCGCCCAGGCGATGCTACTGCAAAAGTTGACCAAGATAAACCAGTCAGTGGACTCGCAGATAATCATGGGAGCCGCGGTCCTGGCACTCAGCGGTGGCCAGCTTGAGTTCCGTTCCCTGATTAGACTGTTCTCGAAGATTTGTCGTTCTGCTCTTGAAGAAGACAACGCGGCAATCCTCGTTGCGGTAAGCCACTGCCAATCTTGTTCGCGACCGTTCCACTGACGTATCAAAGGTCGTGAAAGCACGCAATCACATATCCGCCAACGTTAAATTAGGCTCACCTCTGTTTGATATCTATCTGACTTCCATGTTGGAAGAGCTAGTTTCCAAGGGCGATGTGCAGCACTCCAGCCGCACCAAGGAAACTGATATCGAGTTTTCTGCTCGTGAAATAGCCCAGCTACTTCAACCGCTTTCTATTCTCTTGTCCACGAACGACTTTGCAGCCGTCCAAAAGACTGATGACGACAGTCACTCCATGATTCGTGATGCATGGTTCAACATTGTCGTCCATGGCTTTAACCCAGCCTCTGACCGGGGTAAGAAACACATCAATGAGCTGCGCCTCTTGGCAATTCACTCGCCTCCTTTGGTGGCAGAGCAACGAGGTGAACAGAATGAGAGTGATATCGAGCTCAACACGGTGCTAAGGAGGGCAAACACATCCGAAAGGGAGACGAGGCAGAAGAAGGCCCTGACAGAGCTGATTCCTACCAAAGCAGCCGAGATTAAGGGGTTGAGCTATAGGAAAGTCATCTTCCTTCAGGCTGCTTATCTTGTTGAGAGTCTGCGTGCCGAGTCTGGGGACTGTACCAAAGCACTCTCTTACTTCCTCGAGCCAAGTATGCACCGAACAGAGGTTAGCAGCGTCATGGAAGGTATCACAACTGCGATCATGGAGAGATACCTTAGCAAGACTATCGAGGGCAAGTTGGCAACGTTCTCTGCACAATATGCGGCTTCGCAATTGGCCGTTGTGTTTTGTGGATGCTGCCACCGCATTCAGCGAGTTCAACAGGCAGCGTTTTCTTGTGCCGACAAGATCATTCGCGAGGTCCCGTCAGCTCTTTGCCAGCGCTCCTCGCTTTTCGCGCTTTTGGAACTGCTGTCTTTGATGTGGACTAGTTGCCTCGAAGCTGAAACTGAGCTCTACGATCCGCGCTCTATATTCTCATCTAAGCTTGGCAATGTCACTGTGGAGTTGTCGGACGACTATGCGTTCCGCAAGTACACCTTGAACAGACTATACACCAAGGCAAAGGCTTGGGTACCCAGCGCGATCAATCTTGCACCTGCAGACGTTAAGGGTCTTTTGCAGACATACTTGTCGGAGTTCAATGATGAGCTTGCCTACGGTCACATGTCACTTGGACGCTCCTTTGCCATGGAGATTGGGTCGTCGATTCCTTCGACAGACCAGAGATTGACATCACTAAATCCCGTTGGCGACACCACGATCAACACGACCTCTGACTTTATTGCCCAATACACAACTCGACAGGAGTACAGATATGGTGAAGCCTTGCCGGATCGCGGCATGGATCTCCTGAACGTCATGCCTCTGGGCCGGAGAGCCTCATTCATCAAAGCGCCACCTCATGAAACTGCCAGCGCCATTAATGCGTTAGCACACCTCGAATCCCGCTTGGCAACGAGGAAGAACACCCCTGTCAACGAAATCCGCGACATATTGCGACGTGCCGCCGCGCTGCTATGCCGCACGGTGAAGGAGGAGACGGCTGTGGCCCACTACCTAGTCAGCCTCCCGTTCACCATTTTCAGCAAGGAATCCCTCAAACTAGGCGTCTCACTTTGGCTGGGCGTGATGAACGAGAGCCCCAGAATGGAATCTCGTTTGCTCGCGGAGATTGTCCAGCAGTGGGAGTTCACCATCCACAACCGGGTTGGACTTTTCAACCCTGCACTCATGCACCCGGATCCGTTCTTCTTGAGGGAAGAGTTTGCTCCTAGCGATAATGAAACTATGACGAAACGCCGCCATATGGTTCACAATCTTCTTGCGCCCCATGCGCGTCTGATGCAGTTCTTCAGCAGCCACTTCAACGCTACTCGACTGGGCAGTCCTGATACACAAAGAATTTTCTTACGCATGGTCGATCTCACCTTGGATGCAATGAGGTTGTCTGTGTCCCATCCAATGGCACGAGAGCTCAACTTGAACATTGTTCTGTTCAGTTTGCGGGTTTTGAAAGCTTGTACAGGTATTTCCAACCTGACACAATGGCGACTCAAGGACAAAATCTTGTCTGCTGGCCTTAACTGGTTCAGCCACTCACCCAAGTGGTCATTTGGCAGCAACGTTTTGCAGCTGAAGACGGAAATGAGGCTCATCTCCGATGTGATGGCTGCCATGAAGGGCGTGGGATACATTGCAGCTCACTCTGTGGGCTCATATCAGGGGCTGGCTCCCAAGGAGCAGCTGCTCCATCTCTTGCTCGAAAGTGAACAAGCACGCTTGAATGTTTGGGTACACCCTGTGAGCGATGCACGCGTGCCAAAGACCGCCCTCATGACAAGTTCTGGCCAGAAGGCAGCTGAAGTAAGTCTGATTACGTTTGTAGCTTTCAACCGCAGTCAATTAACCACAAGTTGTAGTTCGCCCTCCAACCATTGGTCCGCACAGCATGGGCGGAAAGCCCTTCGCTTGCCATTGAGTTGGTTAGTCGATACTCATTTGCAAGCGTACGCAATGAGGTCCGCGGTCTTCTTTTGAATTTCCCGGAAAAGGCCATTCACGAGCCTGAGGCACTTCCAATCCTTCTAGGAGGAGATCTGCCCAACGATATACGATCCCAGCTCAAGGTGAGTACGGCGACTACTATAGTTTGGGATGGTGCTAACGGTTCTTAGTATCTCCTGTACTGGGCACCAGTCAACCCGGTGACATCTGTTACATATTTCCTCCCGGCCTATCGAAACCACCCATTCCTGATTCAGTATGCCATGCGGGCATTGGAGGACCATCCCGTAGATGTGACTTTCTTCTATGTACCACAGATTGTACAGGCTCTTCGATATGATGCCCTCGGCTACGTGGAGCGTTATATCATCGAAACTGCCCAGTTCTCCCAGCTATTTGCTCATCAAATCATCTGGAATATGAAGGCCAACTCATACAAGGATGATGATGGCACTGTAGTAAGTACGCATGCTATTGAGTTGTGATTATCGTGCTAACCCATCGTGCAGCCTGATGAGATTAAACCGGCCCTCGACAAGGTCATGGACAGTATGATCGACAGTTTCTCGCCTGAGGACAAGGCATTCTATGAGAAAGAATTTGGTTTCTTTGCGGAAGTTACCGGTATCTCTGGCAAGTTGAAGCCGCTGATTAAAGCGATGAAGGACGTGAAAAAACAGAAGATCGAAGAAGAATTACGTGCGATCAAGGTCGAGGTTGGTGTATACTTGCCCAGTAACCCCGACGGCGTCGTCATTGGCATCGACCGCAAGTCTGGAAAGCCCTTGCAGTCCCATGCCAAGGCACCATTCATGGCAACATTCCGCATCAAGAAGCCCAAGACAGACGATGTTGAGGACACGGAAGAAGTCATTCAAGGCGTGAGCAATACAGGTCTCATGGCGAATGAGAACACGATCGAGACCTGGCAATCTGCCATCTTCAAAGTCGGTGACGACTGTCGTCAAGATGTCTTGGCACTTCAGATGATCGCTGCATTCAGGGGTATCTTCCACAACGTTGGCCTAGATGTCTACGTATTCCCCTACCGCGTGACGGCTACCGCTCCTGGATGTGGTGTCATCGATGTCCTGCCCAACTCCGTCTCCCGTGATATGCTAGGTCGTGAGGCCGTCAACGGGCTTTACGACTACTTCGTTAGCAAGTACGGCAACGAGGACAGCCTGCGCTTCCAGGCCGCCCGGAACAACTTCGTCAAGAGCATGGCGGCGTACTCGATCATCTCGTTCCTGCTGCAGTTCAAGGACCGCCACAACGGCAACATCATGATCGACGCGGCGGGCCACATCCTGCACATCGACTTCGGCTTCTGCTTCGACATCGCCCCCGGCGGCGTCAAGTTCGAGCGCGCCCCCTTCAAGCTCACGAGCGAGATGCTGGCCGTCATGGGCGGCTCCATGGACCACCAGTCCTTTAAGTGGTTCGAGGAGCTCTGCGTCAAGGCGTTCCTGGCCGCGCGCCCCTACGCCGAGAAGCTCAGCCAGATCGTCCTGCTCATGATGGACAGCGGCCTCCCTTGCTTCAAGCCCGAGTCCGTCGTCCACTTCAAGGAGCGCTTCGTCCTCGACAAGAACGAGCGCGAGGCCGCCGACTTTGTCCGCGACCTCGTCCGCCGCAGCGCCGGCAGCTGGTCCACAGGCGTCTATGATCAGTTCCAGCTCATGACTAATGGTATTCCTTACTAGAAGAACGACAATTTAGAGGTTTTGGTCTTCGTGATAGCTAGTTCCTGGGAAGGACGAACTTGTATCCGGGTCAAATAGATCGGTCTATTGAGATGGACTTCCTACTTATTCGTAATACTTTTCATAATAAGGAGCTAATTCAAAGTATCTTGAGTTTACTACCAAGTCATGATGCCCAATTTCTTAAAGACAGTTCATTCTATCCCATATCACATGCACCCGTACTTGGACCTGGGAAAAGTATGCGGCAATATAGAGCCTTAAAACATACGAGCCTTTCACATACGACCATATCCTGCTGAATACTAGGGATCCCGTCCGCTGGGTTACCTACCCGTCGCCAAAGTCAGTACGTTGCTCTATCGTACACCAAGGGAACATGGGGTTATTGTACATTCGCCTCCTTTGAACGCGTCGAAGGCGCCTGTGCAGTCCTCCAAGCAAAATTCTTTTTCTCCCTTTTTTGGCTCCCACATGATTTCCAGATGCCGGGATTGGGCGGCGGAGTCCTGCCCATCTTATTACTCTGCACTCTCGCGGGTCTGGCACGCATGGTTCTCGAGGAGATTGCAAATTTCGTCAGCCTTATTAATCTTACGCGCGTACTCAAGTGCGCTACCACGAAAACCCTCACATTCCTGCTCATCATCGCCCAGTAGCATTTCCTCCCCAAGATGAACCGTTTCCGCACCGTTGTCAAGTAGAAACTGCACCAACGCCGCATTCCGTTTCGAGATGGCGGCTTTCAAAAACCTTGCACCTGTCTTCATCGTGCAATCAATATCGGCTCCATGGTCTAGCAGCCACTGCAGCACCTTGGGGTAAAAGTTCCCACGGTTACTCCAGCTTATGGCATTCATCAACACCGTAGGCTCGAGCGTGGCCCCACGAGAAAGCAGCAAATCCATTGTTTCGGTGATTGCCTCGCTTTTTCGTCCATCAAGGGCGGCAGCATTCATAGGCGTCATATCACCCCTGACCATGCTTGGCCCCCTCTTGCCTTTCAGGTTGGGGTCCATTCCGTGGTCGAGCAGCCATTCGGTAAAAGGCTTACTGCACATGGCCATCTCCCTGTCGTCCCTGATGTGAGTCTTTGTCCAACTGGACTAGGATCAACCACTTACAAAACCATTAGGTGTCTTGACATGTCCTTATTGATCTGCTCTGCATCCCATCCATGCTCGTGCATAACTTGAAGTGGCAAGCGGCAGGGAGCAGAGAGTTGTCGCCTGTTGCCGAGGCGCCGTTCTCCAGCAGGAATCCAAGTACATGTGCGTACTTATCAACTGCAGCAGCGTGTGCGGCCCTGTTCAAGTCCCCGTGCGTGTCCGATGAAGGATTCTGTTGCATCTCAGCGACGATGCTTTGGACTCTGGGCAGGTCTCCGTCGCTACAGGCATGTAAAAGGCGTGTGACATATGAGTCAGGCGGCTTACAGGTGCTTGTGCGGTATGCCATAGTGCAATGCGGGCGTATCTTTCTTGGTGTAACCGTGTACGACAATGAGTCTAGGAGTCTGCGAGATGACGGCGGGAAAATAATATAGAATGATGAAGAAAGAAAGGAAACAAGGTGATGGATGGTAATGGTTGCTTGGGATGAAGTTGCATCTGGAAGGGACCACTGCCGCCTTGGCGAAATCAATTATTGCTGGATACCTAATGATACAATCTCCTTCACCATCCATTTGTTTACTTTATCCCCTTAATGGCGAAAGCGCTGCTTGCTATTCGTATAGCACATCCCGTGAATGATCGACAGGCCAGTTCTATCCAACTGATCCGTATACTACGGCATAATCTGGTGGGAGCAGCACTCTCGCTATCAAGGGGATAATGGGTAGATAGAACAGACAGGCACATAATGATATAGAAAATGTTCAAATTGCCAGATACACCGCCATCCAATTGAATACCTACACCTGTTTTCTAACCAGCCTTTCCTTCCCTCAATCCGAAACAATGAAAGATAATTCGCTCAGGTAAATGCAACACACTCGCATACAGATGCAACGGAATAAACAATAAACAAGGTAAAAACACAATCTGGCCAGTCAGGCCTCAACACCACCAATAAGGTAGACCGTTTTCGTAGAAACCGCCGTATCCTGCAGTATGCGTTGAATATGACAACGCCCCTGACTAGTAGGCTTCAGCTGAAGTCCTCATCTACACACCTTCTATCACGCCCTTGTAGGTGTATAAACGACCTCGGCATCCTGATTCATATTCCCGAATGAATATCTTTCATCAAAATACGAAATCCCTTTTTGTTTTGTCCTCGTTTGATTAGATATATCCAAATCTTGTCCGTGGCCCCGAGGTAACGGTGATATTCTAGTCGGCCGACTGTTGAGCCATGTGGGTAGGCAAGTTCCAGCTGGCGTAGTCGGTGTGTACGAAGGCACGGTCGACAATGGGGACACTCTCGAGAACGTAGCTGAGGGACTCACTGAGGTCGTGGCTGTCCTTGAGCGGGGTGGAGTGATCCAGCACGATGTCGACCTCGACGTTGAGCTTGTCGCCAGCGTGGTAGGCCTGGAGGCCCTGGATCTGCTTGATGGTCTTGGCGAAGCGCATGGTCAGGTACAGCAGGACGTTGCGCTGGTCGGCAGTGGCGCTGAAGCCCGACAGGTTCTTGATGTGCTCGAGCGAGGTCTGGGACCAGTTGAAGATGACGACGAGGGACAAAACCAAACCGCCGAGGGCGTCGAGCCACCAGATGTGCGCGAAGAAGCCCGCGATGGGGAACAGGATCGAGCCCATGTTGAAGATGACGTCGGTCATGGCGTCAGCCGCCAGGGCCTGCACACTCGAGTTCTTTACCAGCCGGCACCAGACCCAGCACAGGCCCTTAATGACGACGGTGAGGGACATGATGATGAGCGCAGGGACCGTGAGCTCAATAACTTCGTGATTGCTGCCCATGAGGCGGTTGCTCGACTCGAGGGCCACCTGGGTGAAGGCGGTGATCATGATGACGGAGAAGACCAGCACGCCCAGAGGCTCCAGCCTCCGCCGGCCCACGGGGTACTTGTACTGGTCTTGGCGGCTGATGAGCCATGTTGTCGTCCAGACGATCACGGTCGACAAGAAGTCCAGGACGGCATCCACCAAGCTCGCCAGAACGGACATGGAGGGCACCGACAGGATCACGGCAATCTTTCCAGCCAACAGGATCGCGTTGGCGGCGAAGTTTATATAGATGGCAAGGGAAACGATCCGGTCTCCGCTATCAACATCGTCGTCGTCCTCAAGCCAAGGGATCTCCGGCTTGGGGCCCAGGGCTTCATCCCAGACCTCACCGTCCTCGTCCTCCACCGCATGCGTCGGATCTCCGGCGCGGCCTTGACGGTAGATATCACGAGGGGTACGCTTGACCTTCTTTATCAACGCGGTCGAATCGCTGCTGCCCATGACCGATGGCGTTATATGGCCATTGGCACTGGGGGACATGTTACTGCCTTCGGTGCTGCTCGGCTCTTCGCTGATCGTGTCTGGCACCTCGAGTCCTTGGAAGTGACTAGGAGGGAGGGTGTTATACTCGTTGAGGAGATCATGAGGCAGGCTGCTGTCCAAGAGCCTGTCGATGTACATGTATTGTTGAATGAGGTAATTCGTCCGCTCGTAGTACTCTCGAATAGGTTTGCTCTTGATTTCCTCCAATTGCTCCTCCGTCTTCCAATACCGCCGCCAGTTGTATCGAGGGTTCGAGCTTCCGATCAGGCGCATACTGCGCACCTGGTCGCTGTTGAGGATGTCGGACAAGCGACGTTCCTCGGAGAAGGACCGTCGCGTCGGCTCGCCAGAGTCATAGTCGACCCCAGCTTCGAGGTCGGAGGGTTGGTCGTGTGCCGCGCCATTGGCGCGCCATGTTGATCCATAATGAAGGGAGTTCTGTGAGCGATTGCTGCGGATGAGGTGCGCGAGAGTGCCTTGGCCGTGAGGAGACAGAGGCGGTGGTCCGTCGTCGCTGAGTAAAAAGTTGCCCTTTCGGAATGCTGCTCGGTCCTTGGGGGGACTGCCAAGGAGCGGCGTGTTCTCATAAGACGACATCTTCTTGATTGCCGATTGAAGTGATCAAAGACTCTCTTGAATGAGTAGAAGTCGATTTTAGTTGGTTGCGCCACCGATGCCTGGCGGCAATTGATTGGTCCGGCGTCTTGTTCGTTCCTCCGACCTTGAGTGAGTTGATTTGCTTTCCGTTTCCAAGTCATAAAAACTCGTTTCAGATTTGTCAATGTCAACGAGAAGTAAAAAAAAAAAAAAAAAAAGAGAAGGAATTTGAGTTTCGAGTAGATTTTGGATGACAGGTTTCCAAGACTGACGGGATGAGTTTACTCGACAATCATGTATATATTTGGCAGTGAGCATTTTATTGGGAGGAACGCGAGCCCGTCTCCTTCTGCTATCTTTACTAATACTATTGCGACCCGTGTCGAAAAGCACATCGGCTATAGTTGCGAAGGAGGGAGCTCACTAGTCCATCGAATGCAACTGCACTGTCGTGATCCTCGACTCGGCACCATTTTTTTCTCGCATGCCCAGGATTGAACAAGACCCTGAATTGTTTCAATCTCCATGACGATCACCTCAAGCAGAGCCAGAGAGTGTTGCAGCAGGCCTCCATTCCGAGTGGCTGATGGTCGCAGATTTCGGATGATCGTTACGTAGCGAGGCTAGATCCCTTCCTTAGACCGTGAGCGACTGGCCTGGGCAGATGGACCCCTTGTCTATTCTTGCATACCGAGTGGGGGATTCCGGCGTGGATAGTCCAGCCAAGGCGAGCTTAAAATCGACGGACTGTCCATTCACGTTTTGGCTATCCAGCAGTCTACTCGCTCCGCTGCACGTGTGAGGGTATACTGTATGTAGGACGGTGAGTATGGGGTCTGTAATAGGCAAGCTCCAAGCAAACATGATTCAGTCTGCTCGACAGGTCATGTTGATTATATTAATTCCTGCACGAGACGATGCAGGATTAAACGGGCCAGAAACATCCGGAGTGATCGTGCTTAGGGGCCTGGGGCCTTGAGCGGGGGCGTCTGTAGGACTGTCCGAAACTGAAACGGGGATCTGCGATATTAACCGCCCGCGATTCACGGCGGCGGTGGGCCAAGGTCGTACTAGTGTTGCTGTTCAATCGTTTCAACAGTGGACTAAGAGCTGATCAAAATGGCAAATGGCTCGATTCGCTTTGCCGAGCTTCAAATCGTGAGGCATATTATTATTATTGGAGTTTTCGTTTCGGCCAAATCCATCGTGGCCAAAGTCCGAGGGCCGAGAGCTGCAAGGATTGCGGCAGCAGTCGAGCAACTCGTGCAAACCCATGTTACGCGAGTGGTTATACCAACCACTGCCGCAGTTGCACACTTTTAATGTTCTTTGACCCCCCTCCGTCCTCTGGCGAGGGGCAAACGTGAGGAGAGCTGCAGCTGCATGGAGTCACCATCTCGATACTGCGATATTTTCTTGTCGGATATACATGATCGATATCGGAGAGATGGATTATGGAGCTGATGTGCCCCCTTGCGGTTGGTGCCACTCTCACAACTTCGGGAAATCTTCGCAATCACAACAAGTCCGTCTGTCTCTACCCAAGGGATGCGGGCTGCAGAGTCCTGTGCTCAAGGCTGCGCTTGCCTACTATCCACGATTTCTTGTGACTTCAGCGCCGTCGCTTTGACAATGAGTTCGTGCTCGAGCCCATGGATTCGGTTGGTCAGATCCTCTAAAGTGCCCCCTTCCTCGATCTTGATAGTTTGCTGCAGGATTGTATCGCCTCGGTCGACCTGCTCGATCACCTCGTGGATCATCAGACCGGTCGTGTTGTTCTCGAGCTTGCCGGCCCTGAAATCCTCGTACGCACGCTCGATCGCTCCAGCACCGTCGTATTTGCCTAGTGAACAGGATCAGCCGGAGATAGAAAAATCAAGCATGAAGAAGATGGATGAGAGGACTCACCTGGTAGCGCTGAGATCCATGTGTTAGTTATTCAGTGTGTTATGCATGAGACAGAGATAGGGGCAAACGTACCTGGGTGCAGGTTGATTACTGAGATTCCGACAGCCTTCAAGGGCCGCAAGAAAGCCTCGGAGAAGATGTGCATCCACCCAGCTAGGACTACCAGCTCGGGGCTGTCCTTCAAGATGCGCTGAGCAAGAGCGCTGTCGTATTTGGATCTGGCCTCCTTGGTCTTAAGAGGGTCCTTCTCCCCAGAGACCTGGAACCCATCCTTGACAAGGTTGAAGTAGTCGGTCGGGATTCCCGCCTTCTCTGCCCTCGTGGTGGCGTAGGCAGTCTTCCTATTCACAGTGACTCTCACGATCTTTCCCGGTATGCGCCCACTGTCACACGCGTCAATCAGGGCCTGTAAGTTGGATCCATTGCCTGAGCACAGGACAGAGATACGCGCGGGGGTGGCCATGACGATAGTCGCAATAACAGACCGTCGCGTCTTCCTCAATTGCAAGAAAGATGTGTTGGTTTGGTTGATGGAATCAATATGATTTCACTCTTTGTGCCGATAAGGATAAGAAGATTTCGCGGGGTAGTAGGTCACAATTGAATTGACGTCCACTTCTAAGAAAAAGTCCCTATTGCGCAACAGCGACAACGATTGGCTGGATCCAGGGCAGCTCGGCAGCTGAACCTGGAATCAGCCGAACATCAACAAGTGACCACCAGAACTGTCATGCCAATCAACCCGGTCGTGTATCGCATCACCACGTAACTGACTGATGAACCTTCATTCAATCAATTCAACATTGGCGGTGCCCCCAGTGGCACTTCGGTCCTTATTACTTCCTTTTACCATTGCGGCTATCGTTTGAGTATGACATCAGCCGTCTTCGATTCAAAATCAAGACTGACTCGGCGATTAATGCAGAACAAGTAAAGGCGGCAGTCCCAGTCTACCAAGCAACTAACTTGACACGAGCTGATCATGTTGTTGTCGATCTGGTGGGTCGAACAAAAGCTAGCCCTTACAGTCCAATCACCAATCCTTATGCGAGACTGCTATGTCTACAGTCTTGTCAGCTTGTCCTGTCCCACAATTTGACGCGTCGACAATGAGACAGCCGCATGTGCTGACTATATATAGCGGAAGCGAGGCGTACGGCTGTAGCTCCCTAGCTGATGTCATGAGATCAGCAATAGCGAGTTCCAAGGCGCAAGCAATTATGTAACACATGCGTAGGATCTGCATGGGAACGCTCGTGTCTGCATATCACCACCGGGGCCCCGCGGCCCCAATTGCCAACGGCATAACAAGGCACAGGGCGAGGAGAGCATGATAAAAGACGTGGCAGGGAAAGTTTGTATGCTGGGCCAAGCTCACGGGCATAGCTGCGGCACTGAGAACTCAACCTTATCATGTGTCTTCGCTTGAAGTTGCTGCTGTCTCAAGGTGCACGTGGGAGGGACCGTCGATCTTGAGACGGGGTCGGTAGTACAAGTATTCTGCACGGCATCCATATACTGCTCAGCCGCTGGCAAGCAAGGGGATCATAGCTTGATGGTTGATAATCTCCGGCTGGCCCGGGTGATGCCCAGGAAGTGCGCGATGTAGCCCTACGTGCCTGAGTAGAAAAGCGCAATGCGTGCTTACATGGCGAGTGGCCAGGGTTGCGCCTGGTTCGCTAATTCTCGACTCCCGACTTGTCCAGTTGGGAACGCATATCAATGACGGATTTGTATAGTCACCAACCACATGCATCTTGTTTAAAGTTGGGAGTGATGCTTTCCCGCCAGGTACGACGGGCGACGGGGGAACCGTAGGATTTTAGATCTCGTCTCCGAGCTCCCGGCCGCTCAGACCTTGGGATGGCATGACTGAATGGGGTAACTCTCCGGGAGCTTGCCTGCTTCGGGTGTGATGCCCCTGAGTTAGTATGTAGTATTATTGTTCACGAATATGGAGACCTGGCCAAAAACTCGATGTAATTAGCATGCGAATATGAGGAAAGCCATAGAGAATACAGTACGGAGTATGTGTCTCAGGTTTTGAGTCTATCACCGACGCGTGCATATTCATCAGAGAAGCAAACCACGTTGTTATGTATGTTGTTGGCTGTACATGCTTGCCCGCCTTTCTTTTTCATTGTTCGTTTCCCTCCTTGGTCGACTTGTAGATTTGCGAGATAACCTAGGCGAAAATACGAGAATTATCTCCCACGCACAGTGCAGGGAATTGTGGCAGGATTTACCTAGCGGCCAAAATGGGGAATGAAGTAAAGAGCCCTTATACCCGCGCTTACAGCTCGGGGAGCCACCCACTCACCTCGGTTTACTGCGCCTCTGAAGACCCATGTCGTGGGAGAAGACGAAGACGAGGAGGACAGGAAAACGAATTTGTGTTTCAACATGTTGATGATGGTTTCTTTAATGAGTCTGTCATGCAGTCATGGTTCGTCAGGCCAGAAATCGACTGACAGAAGGTTGGGAGAGGTCGGTAATGAGGATATGCGGGTGGCTTGCATGTATGTAGTCTTGCTAGTTCTAGCATGGGTAGCAGCGGTTTGTTTGAGCGACGTGCATATCGAGGCTTGACAGAGTTGTGCATTGGGTTGGGACTTTCGGTAGGCTCCAAGGGGCGCTCAATTGGGCATTTCCCTGATGGACAAGTATACGGATGTACTGCCCCTCTATCAGGCCCCAAAAGCTTCACGGGTATTGATAGGAGAGCCAAGAGCATGTGCGGACGATTGTGGTGCCCGCTACAACGATCGATCAGGTTTTACTGTTGCAATATCCTTCGAGTCCCCGCCAAGACACGGGCAAGACTCCGGAATGTGCCAGGCTTTTTGAGCCTCCTTCGATCCAGGACTATGGATGCCATGTATATATCCGTATCCACCCGCATCTCTAATACAACCTTACGCAATGTATACTTAGGTATGTAGGTATACCGCCTCCACGGGTCAGCTCATTGGACAAATTGCGATTCCTACAGGAACTGGCGATACTGAAGACAGAGTCGGTCAACACGTCGTGTATGTGTTGTGCCATCGTATGCATGTCTTAAGGTTCCTTGCAAAGCCCAGCGAAGCGTTGCTGTACGACTTTCCACCAAGGAGGGACCGCGGCGGAATCTAATGTAATACCCGAGACGGAATCACATCAAAGTTAAGTTAATAGCTACCCAGCGATGCGAGTCATCTACTTATTACTGGGTTGACCGTTGGAAATCGCATGCAGTAAGTTTATACGCCAGAGAGGACCACTTGAGACATTCTACCGAACCCTGATATTGATATACGAGTGCTACGTAAACGTTTATTCACAGGACTACAGTATACCTATGCCCTATTCGATGCGACTAAATGGAGACGATGCCACGGGGTCGAAATGCTACTTGCACATCACGCTGAAGTCTCAGGTACCGCTACAGTATCCGCTGACGGTTGCAACCATACCCAAACCTAATTCGTTATCTGGGTGGATTTCTATAGGCCCGGCGGACAGGACAGGTGCTGACTGCATTGTGCGATGCTTATGAGAAAGACATTACGAATCGCTCGTGACGTACACTCCGCAGCTACATATCGAACACGACCAAAACAACAACTCTAATAAATCGATTGGGGGTGGTTGGCTCAGCAAAGATCGGAGCTTGCATACCAGAGTGGCTTTCTGGCGCCATCGCCGAGCTCTGGCACCGGCCGCGTGCTACAGAACTGGCCCAGCCATTGGCTACAGGCTACAGCATCTAACTGCAGCCCGCGGCTCTAGGCTATTTGCACAATAGTCGTTGCGCCAAAGAATCCTCGGACTGCCAACCTCCCGCCAATAGATGGGAGATTGAAGAGATGGCTCTCCAATACCGGAAATGAACACCGTGAAAGCGAGCCAGCAAAACCTCAGTCTGTCTGGCTGGTTCCAGATCCTGTCTTCCTTGGCGCTGAACACCATTTCACACCGATTGTTTTGGTTGAATAGCATGCAGGCAGAGAACACACATAGAGGAGACATGGGTGGAAAGGCAACTTTCCTCCTTCTTCCCCTCTACCTTGTTCTGCCACAGAAAGAACTCTGTAACCTGCAGATATACGTACTGCTGACTTGATGATCAAATCGGAGTGATGGCCCAAGTACGGAACGAAGGCTTGCCAAGGCCTCGTAGACTTGATGGCGGAGGGCGTAGCGCATAAAGACCGATGGGTCTCTTGGGGTGCGTGGCCGGAAATCAAGGTTCAGCTTACCACTTCAGTACGAGAAAAACTTGGTCCAAGTGACCCGTGCCTGGGTGCCACTGTCTGACCCAATGTTACCCAAATTTCTCCTTGATCCCTTATGAATCCCCTGGAACGGTTTTTAGCTGCAGTAGCACCTGAGGGAGCGATGGTGTCTGGACTCTGGAGGCAGGATCTACGCTGTAGGTGATGCGATAAGATCGGATATTAACATCGTGCTATTACGTGTGTGCTGGAACTGGAACTGCAGCGCAGGTGCAGCAGTTCCAGCTAAGCTGCCTACACCACATTACATCCCAATACGTTGAACTTGGTAACCCAGGAGGCAGCAGGCCACTCACTGGAGACCCGAGGCGTGTGATGTGATGTGTAGAGTAGAGGTTATGCACCTCGGACAGAGAAACGAAACCCAGATGTGCATCCATTCCCTGCCCCCTGCCCCCCTGTCCAGTACCCTGGCAGCATGTCCGTACATATTGTCTGGTTCCTCACAACACCACCCCACTACGCAGGCAACGAGCAACGGGAGACGCCTGTTCAGTACCTGTCTGGTCTTGTCTTGCAAATCTTGTCACCCCGGCGGTACGGTGTCGTGACTGGGTCCAGAGGGTTTGTGAGGTGCCCAGGCGGGAGGAGAGGAGGAGTCGTCAAGTTTGGGCATGGCTCGACATTGAGCCCGCCACGAACCAGCCCCAACGAAAGATGCTTACCGCGCCTAGGAGGATATCTAGTGTGCTACATACATGGTAGTCAGTTTGATCCTACTCCGTACTCTAATAATAATCAATACGTGATGTGAAAAGTCCGGACCCAGCCATCCATCCACCTACCTGATTTATTACATGATTTATTACATACATTAATGATCTACCGCGGATCTGATGATGGATGATGCTGTTGCAAAGCAAACCTCCCATCCACGAAAGACTACTAGTCTAGCCGTTTGGTTCAAGCCGACCGAGCAGATGAACCCTGTATTTAGCATTGGCAGAGGCAGCGCAGGAGAAGGAAAAGAAGAAAAACGAGCGAGGCTACTCCATCGGAAAGGTAGTCCAGCACCAATGCTTGGTGTACCTAGCGCTGCTGTGGGTGCTTGAGATACAAAGATATTATGGAAAACTAGTGGGCTGGGCAGATGCTGCGTCTCGCTGCTCTCCACTAGTTAATAAAAATAGAGTACCTAACTTACCCAGCTAAGCACTGTCCATCGGCCCAGCCTGGGATGGGTGCGCCAGAGGGAAAGGGACGGAAGAAAAAAAAAATAACATGCATCCTTGCCTCACTCGCCGTCATCAAGACCTGTTTCCGTCCCCTTTCCACCTTATCCATCTTTCTTTCTAGAAGATCGTCTTCTGTCCTACAGAGAAGTTTGTTGGTATTTGGAGCTTCTACAGTTGTGACCCTCCCCCTCCGCGTATTTTGGAAAAGGAAAGCCTTCAACTTCATCCTTCGTTGCCAGAAAAAAAAAGCTTCCATCTGCTTGTCAGTCGTCGACGCTCCCTGACAGTCCCTCACCCTCGGTTTGTTTGTCTCGTCTCATCGACTTTCGCACGGCCCCGTTCGTTTGTGGTCCAACCACTGTTCCGTCCGCCCATTTCAATCGTTCCATTTCTCAACGAATATACTCGAATTTTGCATCACCCGACAAACAAGAAGTTTGTTGTCGTACAACCAACCTATACTTAATAAATAAGGACTCGTTCGCCTGGGCTTCCGTCGCCTTATTTGCTCCCGTCTTATTTTCAGCTGCCATGTAAGTTCGGAAGGATTCTCATCTGCATACTCCATTCTTCTCGACGCTCTTCATGTGAAATCGCCCCATGCGGGCGGGTTCTTGCTCTTGGGCAAGGAAGCAATTCGAGCAAGTCTCAGCCAGTGTCGATGTCTCGCCTAATTCTATTTGAGTTTCCTGGCACTGGCCGGATTGCTTCGCAAAGGATGTTTTACGCAGACTCCGTCCAATGAAACAGACATCAGCCGTACTCTGTTTCCACACGCGTCCACAAGCCGCCTTCTGTCACCCCCAAGCTAAAACCTATGATACCCCTCCGACGCGCTCCGGGGAGATGTTTTTGTTTCCGCTGAAGACAGCCCCGAGAGCACAGATTGGAGAGAATTGGCGGATTGGTCTCATTGTCATTAACGAACAACACTAATTTTGAACTTCTCGCATCATGCAGCTGCCCGCGATACCTGGTCAATTACAGAGAGAATAGCCTCGAGACTCTGTTTCTCACCCGCCAATTGTCACGCTATTTCGGTACCCTCTCAAAGTCCTGTGGGCGTGCAGTGATTTCATTGACGCCCCCATCATCCCGCCTATATGCCTAGGTTCCCAGTCAATTTTCGGCGGAAATCGCAAGTTACTGAAGAGCACGATGCACCGGTAGAATCCTCATTCCGTGTTCTCGAGCGTACCGAAGTGGGGCCTGGCAAGTCGTTTGACGGCGGAGCAAGATTAATGAAAGCGACTGGGGGAATCCCGAAAACCACTCTATCCGAGATCACAACAGAAGATAACATCTTCGCAAACATGAAGTCAAATCGGTAAGTGACAATCCACGAGCGAGCAGGGTCCCCCAAGTTCCCTGCACAGAAGGCGTGGAGTTCATGCAGCAACACTGGGGAAGGCACTATAAAATATGGAGTGCAATTCTCGACAGTGGCTGTCTGTCGCATAGCAGGCTTTTTTAGGCATACGATCCAGGCCCGCATCCCTACTGGGGCGACACACTCTCATTACTTTCTGAGTCACTGGGCTAATCAATTGAAGCGGCAGTGGTAGTTCTACGACAATCAAAACAACTTCTGACAACAGTTCACGTCATAGCAACGCTTCGACAGCCCCTTCTTCGACCGATTTCACTGCCACACTGGAGGACGGGAGGAGTTTACCACGAAAGCCTGTGCATGACACACCTGGACACCACGCGCAAAAGTCTTCAGGGGGCGGGTTTCTGAAACAGGCTGGGAGGACGTTTTCCTTCGGCGGCTCTAAGAAAAACAGCCTGCCCACCATTCCCGCTGACGATCCTGTTCCTTCGGTTCCAGACAATTACGGTCCGCAAACTCCAGGGAATAGATCGCGAGCGGAAACTGCCTCGACCATTACGACAGCGACGCCGCCCCAGGTGGAAGATCGAGATTTTAGACTCGACTTGGGAGGTGATCTGAGCAACATGCTTACGGCCTTCAACAAGCGCGCCAGCGTGGCAACCGTAAAAGACGACCCCGGTCGGACGCCATTGGGCTCGCGAAACTTGACGGGTAACCGTGGAAACCAGCCATCACCACTGCATCTTGATAAAATATCTGCCGTCGAAGCACCGCCCAAATCCTGGGCCAGCCAGACATCAAACGATGGTCTTCTCGCGAGAGGCCTTGCATCGCCAAGAGGGTTTGCATCGCCGCCCGCGATGGACGAGAACACGCCGCCTCCCGTTCCTAGGCATCGTGCCCAACCCTCGATGTCCAGCAGGCCGTCACCGCCGGAGGATGACGAAGATGCTGCTTTGCTAAAGGATTCGTTAGCAGCCACGAGTTACCTGGCTCGTTCAACAGGTGGACTTAGGGAAAACGAAGATACCTTATCCAATCTCCGCGGAACATACACCAGACCTACGAGGCTGGATGGCAAATCTGACGACGACAATCTGTTTGAGAACTCTTTCGGGCGTGCTTCTAGGTCTACAGGTCATGGGTCTAACAGGGGGCACGGTCCGCCACAAAACAAGGTCATGACTCCTGCTGAATTCGAAAGATACCAGCGAGACAAGGTCCGGCAGCAAACTGATTCTGGTAACAAGGACGTTTCCAGCGATGAAGAGGAGGATAACTACGAGGACGAGGAGGACGATGCTGAAAAGACAAAGGAATTGGCGAAGCAGAGGCGTAAGCAGGAGGCTCACATGACGGTCTACCGACAACAAATGATGAAGGTAACTGGAGAGCAGCCTGGCATGGCTCCTTCACGGCCAAGTCTATCCATGTCGATGAGCACGCCCAATCTACCCCTGAATCTCACGCCAGGTCCAAGTGGCTCGAACTCGCCTCCGTCCGACGCCTCCGAGGACGAGGATGTTCCGCTCGGCATCTTGGCTGCACACGGCTTCCCAAACAAGAACCGTCCGCCGATTCGGCTAAGCACAGTAGGCTCCAATCCTAATTACGGGCGTCTATGGCGCCGTCATATTCCGTCGGTCCAGGTTCCGTTGCTGGGGATAACGCTCCTCGGCCTGGTGGTCCGCTTCCAGCCTTCGCACGCAAGCTGCCTCAAGATCCTTTCCTCGGTGCTGGGCTCATCAACCAGCCTCCTCGAGAGTCTTTTGCTCTTGGGGGAGGCGCACCCGCCCAGCAAAACCGAGCTGCACCTATTGGAGGATTAGTCGGCGTGATTGCAAACGAGGAAAGGCAGAGGGCTTTGAGACGGGGAAGTCCGGCGATCGATGGGAAGCACGCACTCCCCTCATCCATGCAGATGCCGATGAACCCTGGCATGCCCGGGGGTTTCGATCCAGTCGCGGGCATCCCGCCTCAGATGATGTATCCCCAAATGCCAGTGACACCTGGTGACCAAGCTCAGCTTCAAATGACTCAGCAGATGACGCAATTCATGCAGATGCAAATGCAGTTCATGCAGATGATGACTGGCCAGAACACAAGCCAGACGCCCATGCATATGCATATGCAAATGCCAGGCCAAGGACCTCCTCGTCCTATGAGCCATATGCCGAGCCAGTCGATCGGGTCTATGTCAGACATGAACCGAACCTCCTTCTTGGGCGACCCGCTCCAAATGGGCAATGGCAACAACAACGGCATGGGCAACGGTATGGGCAACGGTATGGGAAATGGCATGGGAATGAACAACAACATGGGTATGGAATCAGTAAGAGGAGACTCCGCGATGCGAACGATGAGCATGGTTCACCCAAGCTCTTCTTCGTGGATGCAGCCACCTAAGGCTGGTTATATGCCATCGATTCGGATTCAGGGTGCTGGTTACGCACCTTCTATCGCCCCTCCGAACGCAGCAATATCGGCCTCCCTGGTCGTTACCGGCCCGTCTCCAGCATGGCGCCCCTGGATGTGCATTCAAGGACTCAGACCATGTCCGGTGCTCTTCCCACCCTTTCAAAACTGTCTGGCGAGACCAAGGTAGAACGCGAGGACGACGATGATGACGATGAGAAGGGCTGGGAGGAGCTCAAAGCGAAGCGCGAGAAGAAGAAGAGCCTCTGGAAGACGAAGAAATCATTCGGTAGCGAGCTCGGATCTCTCATCAGCTAAGCGTGTGCGTTATTGTGGTTATTCTATTTGCATTAACGAGTGTCTTTGGGCATTTTGCGACGCCCTCCACCAATGCACCTTATTTCGGCTAAGCATTTTTACCATGGGAAAAGTCCCAGTTAGATTTTCATTGGGTCATGCATGGCTCTTTTTGGGATATCAAAGAAGTCAAGTCCAGATGTCTTGAGGAATTTAGACGATGTCTGGACCTTATCGGACTGGGGATGTGCGACTTTGGACATCGCCAGTAGGATATACAGGCTTTCTTGGCTTGGGCAACTGGGGGGGGGGGGCAACATTACCAGGCGCTGGCGTGGCGGCATTGTTCATTTTCCTCTTCTTCGAACATTGGATATAACATACAAAAAAAAGCATGATGGAGAGTGATGGTTGAGGAGATGTGTTTTTTGTGTCAGGAGGTGCGAGACGGGCGAGGAGGCTGTTACCCACACACATACGCATCGCATTACGAGATGAATGGATGGATGGAGCGAGTGATTATACCACGAACCCGGGCGGTTCTCGATTCGTGTTAGAACTCGCTCAGCCTACATACAAGCTAATTTAATACTACACATACCAGATCTACCCTCAACATACCTTCCTTGCTAGGCAGTGGTGATCAAGTCTTGCTACTGATCGATCTATAAATAAGAAAGTCGGTTATCTAGGATGTAGGCTGTCACTCCCGACTTTTCTACCCTCCAAAAATACCCTTGGGTACCTAAGGTATATCGTGGTGTTGTAATTCATCTGAACTTGCACAACACCCTATATCCTTGGATTTTCTTGCCGCAAAGACGTTTTACTGTAAAATTCCTGGATTCAGGCGAAACACCCTTTGAGGGACAATCTCGCTCTGTCGCGTTTGAGCCTCACACCAAATCCGTTCACTCATATGCGCGTCTCCCATTAGATGCCAAGATCGTCTGCAACTAACATGATTGCATATTGTATACAATTGTCCGTTTGCATATTCAAATTGAGTGTCATCTGCTTGACCATGATCCTGGCTGGGCCATCTCAAGCAGCATCACAAGCGTGGACTATTATTCACTATCAACACTACCTTGCTGTATCCATGTCTCATATCCTAAAACGCCAGTTATCCGGTTTTTGGGAATCCAAGATTGGCCTCTCAGCCTAATTTGCTGTGGCCAAATAGCATCTGGCTTGCACCTCGCTTTAATTCATCTTGCCCTGAGCCCAAGCACCTCGCTTGACGCCGAGCTCGACGGCAGCCAAGCCCCAGTCCTCGCCGTGGTTGTGGCTGCCCGAGAGGACGCCCGCGCGCGCCTTGGCCTGGTCGTCGCTGAGCACCGTCAGCACGCCGAAGATGACGGGGATGCCGAGGTCGAGCTGCGTGCGCATCAGGCCATGGGACACGGCGTCGGAGATGTACTCGAAGTGCATCGTCTCGCCTTGATCAGCACGCCGATGGCGATGATGGCGTCGAACGGGGCCGAGGCCGTGGACGAAGAGAGCGCGGTCAGGTCGGTCGTCGAGGAGGCGAGGAGGTCGCCGGCTCCGCCGCCGCCGGCCGAGCTGGCTTGGACTTGCGATGCGGAATAGAGTCTGAGGCGAAGTTCCCGACAGGTTAGCTCGGCCTTGAATTCCCAGTGGAAGAGAGCTCCCCCGCAAAATTGGCAGATCCTGTCGCACTCCAACTCTACAAGAGTCCCAATTGCACTTACGATTTGACGGCAATGGGCAGCTCCCAAGAGCCCGGGACCGACTCAACCACAATGTTGCTCTCCTTCACTCCGCAGGCCAACAGCTTGTCCTTGGTGCCCCTGAGCAAGGGCTCGATAATAGTGGAATTCCAGCGGGCGTGGACGATACCGATGCGCAGGGCGCTGCCATCGTGCTGCTGCGGGGTCGGTCCCTTCAGAGAGCTTGCCATGGTTTCTGATATCGCGGGGTTGTTGTTGTTGTGCTTCGGTGGTCAGGGAACGTAATTGAGCAAGAGAAATCAAAACGATGTCCCTGAAATGAAGGAGATGATAGGCTGTTCGTTTCTTGCTGTTTCGCAAACGCAGGAGGGAGGTGAAGGTTCGGGTCTTTTAGCTGCTATGCATTGAGCAATCAATTGAGGAGGGGCACTCTCCTCCATTCAGCTGCTGTCCAGAGATGACGAAAGCCCGTACAGGGTTATTGATTGGCAGGGGTTTGTTTGTTTCATGACTAAATAAGGTTAGCTGGCTTGGTTGCTTGCCTAGGCAATTGGCAAGTACGATTTGATGCAGCCCACTGTAAACCGTTTCTTAATACTCTCCAAAAGAAGGCGCAACGCAGCAAGACGACCGCGACTACCTCTTGTAAGTGCCTTCCCTCTCATATAGGAAAGGCCAATGTTTCAAAAAAGGATAAGAAAATATTACACCCTGTCAGGATGGCATCTTGAAGACCACCGGAATATATCACTTACACCCCATATACTGGTCTCTCCTGTATCCTTTGACTCGATATCAGTGCACCTGTCCCTGTCTATATCATTTGTTGTACCCTCATAATAATACCGTATTCAATCTGTGTGCCAACCATGCCTATCACTGCCCTGCCAGAGTCTGTGGCCAAGCATCTGGCCGGCCATCTCAATATCGCATCTCCAGTCATCCTTGTCAAAGAACTGCTGGACAACGCCATCGATGCCCAGGCCGCATCAGTTGAGGTCATCATATCGTCCAATACAGTAGACAAGATCGAAGTTCGCGATAATGGGGTCGGAATCTACCCGGATGATTATGACTCGTTGGGCCGTCGTGGCCACACGAGCAAGTTGAAGACCTTCGAAGAGTTGAGCCTTCGAGTAAATACTTCGCTAGGCTTCCGCGGAGAAGCATTGGCAAGCGTCAACACTATGGCCAAGATATTCATAATCACGAAGACCAGTTCAGACCCTGTGGCTGCTTCTATTCAACTTCACCCAAAGACCGGCGGTGTGTTGACACGCAGTCCAGCATCCGCCCCTGTTGGAACTACCGTCATTGTCACTGGATTGTATAACGAGACGCCTGTCCGAGAGCAGGTGATTGTTAAAGAGGCACCAAAATCACTCGATGGCCTCAAAGAGCTCCTCCGATCATATGCCATGGCAAGACCGCAGTTGAGGCTTCAGTTCAAGGTTCTCAATGTACAACGCCTCAACTGGTCATATACGCCGGAGCCAACTGCTGGCCTGCAAGAAGCAGTACTTCAGATCCATGGTGCTGCAGTATTGTCTCAGTGCGTAGAGAAACGCAGCATCTATAACACATCCGCATCGCAGAGCGACTCAAGCCAACCGTCGTTTGGTTTCGAAGCAGTTGTAGTCAAGCCTGACGCGCTAGCGCACCTCCTTCCAAAAGGTCGCTACTTCTCGGTCGACCGCCGCCCTCTCACAGCCGCCAGAGGTACCATGAAGAAGCTGCTCTCAACATATTAGAAATATGTGAGCAGCCTCCGGGGTACGGTCACACAAGGAACGTCCATTGGAGATGCTTTCATATGCCTTAACATTACACCCCCACCCGGGAGTTATGACGCCAACATTGAGCCGTCGAAGAACGAAGTTCTCTTTTCAGATGAAGTAACTCTGATACACCAGTTCGAAGAATTCTGTGCCGAAACTTACGGACAGTTGGCGACGAAACCTCCCCAGATGGCACCCATCGATGATGTACCTGGGAAAGGGCCCTCTGCTGAATTGGATGGGATTGGCAGACCGCGCTCACCAGCCGGGAATAGTCAGACAGCAGAAACCCAGTCTTCTCCTGATATGAGAAGTTCAGCGGGAGCAAAAGGCAGAGATCCGTTCCCTGTAACGGTCTTGACAGCCAGTGTTTCTGGGCCCGCAGTTTCAACTCAACATATCAGCCATGGGGCGGAAGGCTGCAGCTCTGAAGGACAAATGCATGGAAATGGGGAAAGCAACAAGCGAAGGAGGCCGGGCACACCAGCACCGTCCGGCTTCATTACTGCAAGCACGTTACGTGGCAGGGAACAGCAACCGGCCCTCAGCGAGCGCCCTAGTGTTCTTGAGAGTGAAATCCTAGTTTCTGGCCACGGCTGGACTGGTGACATGTCGTCTGATCTCAGCGAGTGTATTGACAGATCCGAGAAACGCAAAGTCCAGCCAAGACATCCCCTTCCGACGCATAAGCCTACATCATTTGGTGGGATAGCCCGCAATGATGAGTTCGAAATAGTTCCGGCGCGACCTCTGAACCCTTGGTCGATTGCCAAGATGAACAAGAGCGTTCCTAGAAATGGTCTCTCCGGGTATGGGGAGGTTGACCAGGGTGCTGGTCTTCGTCCTACCCTGGAGCCAGATATTCTACATCACTACGGTGCAGCACCAAGAGATCTCGACTTACCACCAGATTATCGATTCATCAATGCGAATAGAGATGAAGTCGGCTCACCACGAGCGCCTCCCAGCCAGCCTTATGCTAGCCCGCAATCAAGTCCATTGGTTTCGAACTACCAAAGTGCTCCAAAGTTACAGGCACAAAACGCAGTTCCGCGCCGCCGGGCCCAGCCACCATGGACACCACCTTCGTCTATACAGAGAGATCAACAAGACTGGAATTCTTCTTACCGTTCAGGGTACCAAAGTAGTCCAAGGAAAGCAAGCTCGTTGTTGGATGCCTCCTTTGGGCAAACGAAACTTGGCCAGTTTCTTCCTAACCATCATAGCCCAGGTGACTCTGGAGCTGATGAATATTCGCGCGGTGCCTTCACGAGTTCATCAAAGGGTGTGGAAACTATGAGAGGAAATGGAATGACAGGTGGCAAGATGTTCAACGTTGGTGTCTCACGAGTCCTTGAAGCCCCTAAAGGTCGTCGGCACTTGGAGCAAGACCATAGCGGTCCAGACTCACGTGTCGCAAGTCCCCCACAGACAGCCCGAGACCAGCTATTAGCTGAGCATTCTGAAACTGTCAAAACTTCCATTCCAGCTGGAGATCCCCGTGCTTATCTTCTAAGACGGCAAAAATCAGCGGCAGCTGAAGCAAACAGTAGGGCCCCACGAAGAGGACTTAAGCGGGCGAAGAGCTGTTTGATGCCATTTGAGAACATTCCCGACGATGTGGTAACGCACAATCTGTCGTTTCAACTATCATTGGAAATTCGACTATTGCGAAATAGCACGGCTCTGGCTGCTCGCTTCGATGGGTACGTCGACGCTGGCGATGTTGAGTCAGCACTGGACATGGATACGGGAGAAGGCCACAGGATTGAGGAACGGCTCGATCATCTACTGTCGGACTGGAATGAGCAGGTCACCGGCGAAACAACTTGCATTGAGAGCAAGCTGACGGTATTGTTGAAGGGAAAAGGCATTGAAGCCGTATTACTTGGTGACCGGACCGGAGACTAAAAGCAATACGCTAGGATCTGGCGGGCTCCAGAACGCCATCCATATATTGTGCTTTTAGATGGTTCGGTTTAGTAGAAGAATCTGGTTTGCTTACATAGATCGCTTGTATATGAGCTCGATAGAGCCCTGAAAGATAGCTAGTCTGGGACTCAGATAGCATGGTGCCACTGCATTCCATATGGGCAATACTACATCAGTAGACTTGACTTGAGCTGTATCTCGTGTTGCCGCTGCGAATCAATATCCTAGGGGTCCTCGAACATGAAGCAGTTGAGCGAGATTTAGATAAAAGAACATAGCTTTCAATACCGAGTCCCGTAAACCCCGTATGGCTCTCAATCTGTCGGACGCTATATTCGTTGTCAACCCCATGAGGCCCACATGGGCCATGACTAGAGGTAATGAATACGAACTCTACTATGTACATATCTATACTTGACGGCACTAGGAGTGGAATCTGAGCTGGTATTCCTCTATCTGTTCTTTGCCTTGACAGCATATCCCGGTATATCTAGTATATATGTAAGTAATGGGAGCGACTGCTGTCCCCCTATGTACAGGGCACAACAGAGTTATAAGTGTTACACCGTGCAGCCCTTCCTCTTCTTCATTGGTATTACTTTGTGTCTTGGTTTGTGGTACGATTGACTCTCATATGAACTAAGTAGTCTGCGGAACAAGAAAGAAAGCTTTTATGATCACACAATGGACTGCTGTCGGAAGTAAAGGATGCTTCCGTATCTTGTTTTATGTCGCTTGTGAGCATTGACTAAGTAGGTAGGTAGGTTAGCTATCCTCCGAGAAGAAGTCGCCATATCTATGCTGGAGTGTCTGTGGTTGGGCGTTGCCATGTGTTGCCATGGGATGGGTTAGCTTTCCTTCGATGTCACCTTACCACCACAATCAAGTGCTTTTGTCCCTCCCCAAGCAAGTCCCCCAGCCTGACCCCGGTCATCGCGATCTCGATGCGCCACAGCTTTCTTGCTCGTATTGCATGAAATGCTCCGGTAACATTTTCACGCACTGCGACACAACGTTCATGACTGGCTGATAAGTATGGCGGGTTCTACTAGAACACACTACATTGAGTATTTTGTCCGGAGGAGAGGGATCGGCCTTGTTTCAACAAGGCTATATGAGCTGATCTTATGACGTCCATAAGAAAACCAAGTAGGTCAGCACGGCAAACAGAGGGAGCATCAATTGGCTTTTTACGAAGCCACAGGCTGGCTGATATTGTTTGCTGCCAAGTTGTGGCTACGGCCGAGACCACGCCCGTTCTTAGCTCTGGCTGCTTTTTCCCGCATTTTGCAACGCCGAGCACCTAATATAGCACACGACAAGGGACTATTCTATCATAGCCTACTACGCCCATTAAGCAGGCTGTCACCAGAGAGCAAACGATGTTGAAATCGCATCAGTTAACCTTAGGTTGTTTGCTACGACGGGAAGAACATTGCAACACCGCCTGCTTCCACCCATGTCGTAAAGGTAGAACCAGAGTGTGCGCGGCCCGCTGTACAACGAAACACCGGCGAGCTGTGAGTTGATGGTTGTTGTTTGGTTGACCTGTCAAAGGAGATCTCGAGATGCCCCAAGTGGGGAGCTTTCTGACTTGGCTGCTGCCGGGTGGTCGGACGAATTTGTTCACACACACACACACACAAGCATACTTGGGTGTTCCACGGGGATGAAACAAATGAAATTCTCAGCTGCAGCACCGGCAGATCAAAAGATAACTCGCCTAAAGTATGTGAAACGCGACTCCTGCCACCCAAGTGGGCTGGCGTGCAACATGACTGAGCATGTCGGTGGGTTAGCTGGTGGCTGACTTATCGTCGCCATTTCGTCAGTATCTCTCCTCTCCCAGTCGAAAACCGTATCGTATGTACAGTATTCCTGCGAGCGAAAACACCACGTATATATATATATATATATCCTAATCGCTGTTTCCAACAGTGAGCGATAATGAAGCAAGTTTCGGATTCTGGTAGACAGCAGCATCCACTGACGTCAGAAACTATGGATATGCTAGACGTGTTATGGGGTCGATTAATAAAGAGCGCCCGCGGTTGATAGTCGAATGTAACGGTTGAAATTGTGGTAAACTACCCGATAGTCAACCAGAGTTGGATGATGCGGCGCCGAAGAAGATGATGATGGGGAATCGCCGTATGAGCGTGCCGGACAGGCGGTTTTGTAGGTGCCCTAAGTGCCCATTGGACCGCTTCGCCCTTCACAAGTGACATCACGCAGCTGGCCGTTTGTCTAGACCATGGCGCATTAGTCTGTACAAGCACCGCCCCAGCTACGACAGCACTGTAGGTAGCGCAGCAAATAGCAGCGGCATGGTTAGGAATGATCCTGGAGTACTACCGGCCCTATGATGACTCCGGACTCTGATGTTGTATGGCATGGTACATATGCTAGCCGTTAATGTTTGGCTGAGTCTACTATATCCTACCTGACTACGAGTATCTCATTTTTGTATGCATGGCTTGCTTCTCCTGCCGACCGGAAACTTTTCATCTTCCACCCCATCGTTCGTTTCATTTCATCTGAAGTCGCCCTTCCGCTCGCTGCAACCCTTCTTCCAGTTCATGCTGGCTGCCTCAAGTTAGCCTAAACAAGCTTGAAGGTCGCGTCGATAAGTCAATTGCACCTGCTTTAGCTCCACGTCATTGTCATCCCTTGTCGTGCGACTTGGCCGAAGGTAAACAATTCAAAATAAAACATAGACGGGAATCAATCCGAAGCTTCGGCCAAAATAACACCACGTCCTGCACGCTTCTTAGTCAGAGGAACGCGACGACGAACGAGAATCCCTGGGCATTGGGATTTATTATTTTTCTTCCTTCGGGCTGGAGTTGCGCTGTCTGCTTCTGGTCTGCCTGCCCGCCTGGCGCCTGGCCCGCTTCAACCACTGGCTCTCCCCACCCTTCAGGTCCCCATTGTAAGGAACACCGCCCCAGTCTCCACGCACGCCGCAACACGCATCCCAGCCAGCGCGCACTGCCCGAACCCGGTCCAATTCCTACTGGTACGACTGACTGACTACCTGCACCGCACTCCGTACCGCGATTACTTTTCACCCTTTCTTATCTTAGCATCATTCTCGTTGGAAATCCATCTTGGGCTGTGCAGATCGGACTTGCAATTCCCTTTGTCATCCTTCTTGCCTACTTACTTACTTGCTTACCTGCTTGCTGCATCACCCGTACCCTTCCGCCTAATACTCTTCTCTACCCCGGATCTAAGTCGACCTAAGCTGTTTCAGACTCACCACCCCATTAGCTTAATTGGTGTTCTGTCAGCTTGGTCAAACGTCAATTTGGGCCTCAACACGATGCGGCTGTAGAAGTCACGGCACAGCAGTCCCCGTTGTTGGTATTGGGAAAAGATCCGAATTCTCGTTGTACGGCTCTGGCCAAAGAGAACATGCGAGGTCCCAGTCCTCGCTGTCACTCAAGAGAAGGCTGTTGTCGTTGTGATGATGACGAACAAAAGAATAATCACCTGTCGATCGCTATGAGCACAAGGCCGCTTGGAAAGGACGATACAATAGCTTGGGAACACGACGCGGCCGGAACGACCCAATATGCTATAATGCCTCGATATACACCAAAACGAGACAGACCCAGGCGAAATCGACCCTACTTACCGACCGTGTGCCACTATGCTCTCCTTTTGCTCGTGCTACTCTGCGTCCGACCTGCATCTGCCGTTTTGCTACCATTCGACAACTGCTTGCCCAGCAACTACATCGCCAGCAACAACAAAGATCATGCACAACTCCAATGGGTTCCTCTTTATCTAGATGCCGTTTTCGACCTCGAGAACCCGACACACAACTTGCGAGTCACCGTCTACGGTAACGTCACCGGCACTGTCGGCAACACTACCCTGCCCCTCTGGAACAGCACGCAGTGGAATGGAACAACGAACGTTCTCAACGGCAAGATTCAAAACCAGCCAGATGGACCTCAGGGGAAGGCGACCACCCTATTCAGCAAAGTCGATGTCTTGAGCTACGAACCCTACAAAACATCTTCCAATTTCTGTAATAGCACCAAGAATGGACCCTGTCCCCTGGGTCCAGTCTTCAATGATACACCCATGTATGTCGAAAAGAGAAGGAAAGGGGCGAGGCTCCCCTCTCCCCATTGCCCATACCTTCTTGATCCGAGAGGCTGACTTCTTGCTTTAGTGCTTATCAGAATCTACCATCTTTCGAATTGAGCAATGACTTCTCGTCGTCGTACGCTTTTACTTCGTTTGCGCCAACTTTAATAATCTGGAATGGAGACGCCAAAGCTACTTCCATCGGCTGCATATCCGCGGTCGTCACTCCTAGTCTCGGGGGTATTGCCTGGTTTCTTCGATTTCTTCCGGTCTTTGTCTTGCTCCTGGTTGGCGTGGCGACGGTCTTTGCCGGCGTATTTAGTCCTTGGGGAACCAGCGACGTATTCCACTGGACATCGAACTACGGTAGACATCCCGACTTACTTCGATTGGTAACCCCGGGATTTGGTGACTGCCTTCAGTACATCCAATTCATCGTACTGACAGGTGGTTTATCACTGAGTTACCCAGGCTTCTACCAACCAGTAGTCAGCAATGGCGCATGGTCTGTTCTCATGTTCAACCAGAGCTTTGTTTCTTCAGCCGAGCCGTGGACGAATGTAGTGGATGGCGTGTACATCACCGAGAACATTACAAGCGTCTATGATGGCAGCAGCATTTATGGACTGGAGAGCGTCTCCCGCTTGGTGGGGATGAGTCAGGTCGAAGACATCTGGGCTGGAATGATGGTTTGGCTGCTGGTGATATTTGCGATTCTCCTCTCGGGCATACAACTCGGCTTCTTCTTCCGCTGGATTTTCCGCTATGTGCGGCAGAATCCCGAGGAGGATCTGCGTGCCAAAAACATGCCCTTCTCCATGGGTAACGTGATCCGTCTGGTTTTCAGCTACTTCCTGCTGCCTATAGTCACCTTGTCCCTTTTTCAACTGGTTGTTGCGGCACGATCCTCTGTCTACCTCGTGGCTTTGGCTGTGGTGACTATAGCCCTCATCGTGGGCTTTGCGGCTTGGCTCATATTCTTGATCGCCTCGACGAGACCTCGATCGCATTTGTTCGATGATTTGCCTACCGTCTTGCTCTATGGACCGCTGTACAACACTTACTCCGACGAAGCGGCTGCATTTGCGCTTATCCCAGTCCTCCTGACCTTTCTCAGGGGCATCGCACTTGGGGCGGTCCAAGCGTCTGGTATCGCCCAGCTGGTCATCCTAGCGGCTTGTGAGGTCGTTCAGATGCTAACCCTGCATGCATTCCGTCCGTTCCATTCGCCAACATCGATGAATGCCTACCACACAGGATTCTCTGTATTGCGATTCGTCACTGTCATTCTCATGGTCGCCTTTTCGCCTAGTATGGGGGTTCTCGAAGGGCCCAAGGATGGATTGGATATGTGATTCTGTTGATCCACGGTGGAGTACTCGTTTTCGGCTTTTTCCTCAACGCTTTGCAGACCATCATCGAGGTTGTAGCACGCATGTGTGGTGCTGGAGGAGACGATGCCCGCGGCCAGACGAGAGGAGGCCTATCCAGGATATTTGGAGCTCGCCAGCTTCAGAGGCGTATGTCACGGCGTGGGGCTACCTCCCGCCAGAGTCAACTGAGTACGTCGGCGATGCTCGATACTGTACCGGCTTCCAAAAGGGGCTATGGTCGTGTACGGAGCGAGTCTGCAGGTAGTATGGGCATAATGTTGCATCAGCAGCAACGGAGCTCAAGCGTCTTGGATGTTCGCAGCATCGATGCTTATTCACTGCCAATGGGTGGTAGTACCTTCCCGCCAGGCACACCAGGAGAAGTTAGCACCTTTTCCTTTCTGCCGTCGCCTGGGCAAGCAACTCGTCCACAGCCAACCGCCGATCCATACTATCGTCCGCCCCGGGCCAGGCGCCCAACCAATGAGGATCTAGGACAACCCTTTCATCGCAGTCACCAATCTGTTGGAAGTATAGACCTCGCAGACAAGCGTTTGAGCAAAGCCGGAGCAGCATTCCCCGATCTTCCCGATGCGGATGGCTCGCCATCAAAGAGGGCAAACACCAGCACCGCCACAAGCATATACGCCAGTTTTCGCACCTCGGGCGGACTATTCGACTCGAGAAGTTGACTTCTACTACGGCGTACGAGGACCGGCCCTTAACTCAGACGGACCAGGAAGGAAACTGGGAACTGGGCCCGCAGATCCGACAAGCCCTGTTTCCACTGCAACTGGCTGGCTGAAAGGCCTATTTGGTGGAAAGACAAAGGAGAAGGGCAAAGGATTCGAAGTGGTCCGAAGCGCTAGGATGCCGCCAGCAATGAAGGCACGTGGTGGCGACTTTGCTGATGATGGTCCTCCGGAAGGCATTCCTGTTGCCATGGGTGTTTTACGTAACGGGCCTATTGAGAGCGATGATGAAGACGCGTCCCCACGAGCGAAGAGAGGCAAGAAGAAAGATCTTTTGGGCGACGACGGGGAAGAGTCACAGGCCGACGACGAAGAGGAACGGGATATTGGGACAACTAAGGTTGTGGAAGGCCCACCTCTTCTGCCGGATCTCGATGCCGGCGAGTCTTTCAATGTGCCAAGTCGGCTAAATTCTGCGAAGACCAGCCGACAGGCGTCAAGGAGAATCGCTCGCGGAGTCGAGATGGACCACCTGGAACCCCTACCAGACGTGCCTAGGAAAAGCTCGAAGCGCAACTCCGGCGTGGATATAATCAAAAATCCCCTGGTCAATCTGGTGCCACCTGCAGAAGGTGCACCCTCGCCCACAATCCCTGATGGAGGGTCGGGGACTGCTTCGGCTCGCCTTCCGTTCGATCGGACCAATTCGCAAAGGCGGCTTTCCAGCTCTTCTCTTGCGGCAACTGATGACCTGAACAGCCAGCTCCCTTCTGCTGGACTGAGCGGTGAGAGCGGGGACGAAAGACCGACAAGTTACGGTCATGTTCATCAGCACAGCATCAGCCGAATTGATCCGTCGTCAGATCAACGACTCGATCTACTAGGAAGCTCAGCAGAAGTGGTAGAAGCTGCGAGGAGAGCCAGCCCCGGGTCTTCAGTATCTAATCGTTCCCCTTCATAACGACTGACGTAACGAATTTCCTTTTTTCTTGTATACATCATAGAGTTAGGAGCGGCAACCAGCGCGATGGGTGGATCTTGAATATGCGAGAGAAAGGTCAGGATGTCAAGGTGCTTGATGCTATGGCGAAGGGTTGCGCCTGTCTCTTGTCTATAATCATATGGGTTGATTTAGCGACGGCGTACAAAATTGGTTGTCGAGCAATATTGGCGAAATGTTCTGCTGGTCTATGTAGCAGTTATATACGAACATCCGGGTCGTGACTTGGAGAAAAGGGGATGTTGATGGCTCTGCAAAACCGAGCCGGTATTCTAGCTCCATAGTAATGATATAGTAGTATTTGAGAGGTAGATAGATTATTTTATGCTAGGCGATACATACATAATCCATAACTATGACCTTGCATGAGGATGCATGCTGGTGGGTAAGTATTCTTCCGGAGACTCCTGCTATTGATCCATCCGGATTCGATGTCGTCATGAACACGGAATGGGGGTAAGAGTATAGTATATATCCCTTAAGCAGAAACTCTCTGGATGCCTTGCTAGAGTTTGAGTGTATCCTGAAGCAAATTTCAGCGCAAACCACAGAACATGGCTGTCAAGATATTCCTGAGAGTCCTTGCTTATTCTTCCTTCCCATTTGGTCAAAAGCGGTGGTGCCAGCGACTAACACAAGCACCCTCGGCGAAAAAGCACGGGCGCTACGGGCGCTACGGGCTACATCGGCGGCGATGCCTTGTCTGTCTTGAGCCAGGCCCACCCGGAGTTCGAGTTCAGTCTCCTCGTCCGGACGCAAGAGAAGGCCCAGAACGTCAAGGCCCAGTACCCGAACGCGACCATCGTCCTCGGGGATCTGGACGATTCTGGGCTTCTCAGGGAGCAGGCTGCCAAGGCTGACATTGTGCTGCGTGAGTATAGCACTTCCTTTCGTAGCCTTTTTACTCATTCCCCTTCATCACCACCACCACCTCCTCTTTTTCTACTATTGCTACGTTCCACCGCAACGTCGACAAGGTCGTGTTGGAGGCCGCGTCGGACGTCGTCAAGACCGCCATCGTCTGCCCGCCCACCATCTACGGGACCGGCCGCGGGCCCGTCGCCACGCGGGGGCGCCAGGTCTACGAGCTCGCTCGACTCATCCTCCGCGAGGGTTACGCGCCCATCGTCGGCCGGGGGGCGGGCGCGCTGGAACCACGTCCACGTCGCGGATCTCAGCGAGGCGTTCCGGCTGCTGGTGGAGCAGGCTGTCGCTTCTTCCATTGGCGAAGAGGGGAATAAGAGGCAGGATGACAAAGAGATGTGGGGAGCTTGGGGCTACTACTTCGTCGAGAGCGGGGAGCACGTCTGGGGCGAGCTGGCGCGGGGCATGGCGGGCACGGCGTTCGAGATGGGGCTCCTGGGTGGTACTACGACGAAGCCCGAGGAAGCGGGTGCGGCTCGGATAGCCTTACTACACAATTGACGTAACTGATGAGAAGACGGAACTGTTGGATGTCTTTCACTTGATCTGGATCAGTCGAATAGCTGGCAACAGAAACACCTCACCGCGATTGGTGGTCCCTACGGTGCCGCCAACCCGCATCAAAGCATCCAAGGGTACAAAGCTGCGAAATTTGTATTATATTCTAACTATTTGATGGGCCACCAGTTTCAATCTATAGTATCTGGCAATGCCCGTTTTGACCGGTATGCTCGCAGGAAACTTTGCCCCTTTTCAACCCAACACTCCGAATCCAGCTTATGTACAGGTACACGCGTAAGCACCGCACAACGAGGCCCTTCTGACGGCCGTGTCACCAACCCGCCATTTCGGGTACTTCCATCATACAATGCATGGCACTCACGGCATAATCCCGTCTCTGGGGACGACGTGATGACTCTGAAGTCCTCTCTTCCGTAGTCACCACCGCACATAGAGCATGGCTGTACCAGGGAGGGCTTACATGAGCCCAGAGCCCCCGACTCCCCGAAATCATCACGCACACCCCGTTACCCTCTTTACCCCTTTCCGCAAGTCAAGGAATTATCATCCCGCGCACAGAATAGGTGTACGCCAGTCTCCAAGCCCACTGCGATAGGAAGCTCAACCGTCCACCGTTCATTTGCCTTGGGACCCCTACTTCCTCACATGTTAGCGGTATAGGGGCTCACATATAATTGTTTGGGAGGGTTCCCGCTCAAAAACCGGGGCGGTAGCCGCCGGTGCCGGCCGCGCCCTCACTCTTATCGCGGATACGAAGCCTTCTGTGGGTGTAGGGGAGATAGTAGTAGGAGGCGGAGGAGGAGAAAGTAGCACATGTAGAAACAGGACGGCAGCAGTAGCGGTGGTGATGGTGGTGGCAGTAGGTTTTAACATCCCCCGTCCGCAGATATGACCGTAGGCAGCCCTCCTACCCGCGTTTCCGAGCAAAGAAGCCCTATCCCTTCTTTGTTGAGGGGTGGGAACACGGATGGATGGATGCTCTTTTCTGCTGCTACGACGCAATCAATTTTGCTGGCTCCAGTAGTACTGTACGATTGGAACGGTTCCCGGAATCTCATTGCCGGTGCTTACCCAGTGGGCGCTCTCTCTCTCGAGAGAGAGCCTCCGAGAAGGCGGCATCGGGATTCGTAAGCGGCCTGCGTCGGGAACAACTTGCGCCGTGATCCTGCATGACCGGGGCTGGCTATGCGTGGGCAACAATATTGACCATCAACTAAGCAAGCATCACAGGATAGGGAGCGCAGGGAAAGGGGGTCAGCTCGGTCGTTGATAGTAGTGGTGGTGTGGTGGTGGGACACAAGAAGCAGCAGCCAAGCCCCCCTAAGCTAAAAACCAAACCAAACCAAACCGATAGCCTCAACAGAAAACCTGGGGAGCGACTCACGGATGTTGCCATGCTTTCTGGGCGCGTTATTTTTGGATAGGTGCGCGTGGCCTATCTCCTATGGCCTACCTACTTGCATGCATACCATAGCATACAGCAGCAGAAACCCCCGTAACCCGTAAGTATCTCCTTTGTATCGAACTTACGTTATCTTGGTGGACTTGGATGTGCGTGTGCGTTATCTTCGACATTAACGTCTTCTTGATTAGGAAGGCAGAAAGGAGAAAGAAACACCCGTTGTTTAGTTCTGCGGTATTTCTTTGGATGCCACGTCCGTGTTTTGTCCCGTTATCTACTGACACGCCGCCGTCTTGGCTTGGGCGGTCGCTCAAAGTGGCGGTTTCGAAACAGAGACACACACACACACACACACACACACAGAGAGAGAGAGAGAGAGTGAGTGAGTGTGTGTGTGTGTGGCATTCTCCGTCACCGGCAAAAAGAAATGGCTCACACCACAACTTCCTTTCCCTTGCTGCAGGCATGTGAAGTGCTACGTCTCTCTCTGTGTGTATGTGCACGCGTTTCCAGGATTGGTGTGCTCGAGTAAGTTCTCGTTCGAGAATCTCCTTAATCTGCATATCCATCTCCGTGAAGTCCGAACCTAGGCGCATGACGATGGACGTCCTCATGACGGGGAACGTCGGCGGAGAAGCAGGACCTTGGGATGGAAGCTGCAGTGCTCAGCCTCCTTCTATCTCAGTTGCGGTGCCGATCGGATTCATCTTGATGGGCAGGCAGGCAGAGTGTACGACCCCCGACCATCATAAGGATGGAGTGAAGAGTATGTTACAGAGCTATGTTACAGACGGAGAAGGCTCTCTTCTCCGTTCGAAAGATGGCAGCAATTTATGGGATTGTCCCATCGTTCAACAATACCAATACGGCCCCGAGCTATGCGTAGGTTGGTCCACCACGAGCAAGACTGATGAACCGACGGGAGATTGCGGGTTCAGGAACGACTGTCACTCTATCCGCCGTCGCATCCCCTGAGAAGCTCAATAGACTCGCGATCCAGAACACACCATAGTACAGAGAAACCCCTTTTGAGAAGGCTTGGCAATCCGCACCACTACACGATAGTGATGTAACGATAGACTCAGTTACAACATTGGTTAATACCAGAAGCACAACCGAGATCAACGGCACATATGCACGTCAGGAGTCTGATATTTACGGGTGAATTGAAAAAAGGGTTCATCGACAAGCTCTGGACCCATCTTTTCGTCCCGACCCTCTCATCCTGTTTTCTTTCCCTTCTAGAAAATGCGGAGAAGGTTTCGGATAGGAAGTTTGTTTCTTCCACTGTCTGCCGGTTGGTCGCATCGACTCCCTCATATTGACCACACGATGTCACAGGCGGGGCAGAGTTTCTTGCGATGAAGTCAAAAACTCGCTGGGGACAGACAAGGTGTGCCGCCAATCAGGCGGGCAGTAGGAACGCTCCATGCCTGAGACGGACTTCCAATTGGATCTGGTTGCCTTTCTGGCAAATTCAAAGAACAGGGGACATCCATTCTCCTCTTCTTCTTTTTCTTCACCCAGGGTGAGGAGAAATGGTCTGATGGCTATTCACGGCTGATATCAATCCCCGCTGCATATCAACACCATTGCACAACACGAACGTACCCTGTTACATACCGCAGCGCATAGTTAAGTGTTGGCATTTGAAACCCCAAATTCTTGGAAGAATCATGATCAGGGGGTCCTGGATTGCATAAAAGCAATAGAGTGTCATGATGCACAAGCCTTGTTTCTTCACCATCGTGTGTGCCACGGGGTGCGCTCCGGACCAATCCACCAACAGGCGACGAGCAGACGAGAATAGGCTCAGAACCGAGCACCGCTCAGAAGATGGGGAGAGTTCGTCTGAGAGTTGTGCGCATAGGTAGACCGCCAAGCTTCGCTCCGTCATAAGATATTCAGAACGATATATCAAAGAGCCAGCTCGAAAGGCCTTGGTTCCTGAATGACTCGAGTCGCACAGTAGAAAAGAAGTCACAGAAGGAATCCTTGCGATGATATCGAGCATTGCTATGCGCCTGGCTGAACGTAAGCATAGGCATTCAAGTTGGTACTAGTTCGGTATGCCCTTGAGCAATAGTGCGATAGCGGCAGACACCCTCGCCGCCTTCACATGACAGTGGATCACCGCCTCAGCGTGACAATGAGAAAAACAGGTCATGGTGATATCATTGACCACGGGAAGACAAGGCAAGATCTGCCACTTAAGGCGTGCCTATGGCCACACCATGGTAACGCTATCAGGGGGCGGGCGGCAATCTTTGGTGTGAAAGCTACCCCCGTTGATGGCCAACTTTTGTTTTGCCTCGATGGCATGAGCGCACCAAGATTCTGCAATACACATTCTATCCTTCTAGCGGCTTGATTGCCGCCGCGCTCGACGCTCGCACCGCAACGAAGAAAGAAAAGCACTTAGGCGATCCTAGGGGATGCCCGTAGCCTCAAGCAGCATTGGAAATATCAAGTAAGTACCGTTCCATATGCGACTCCGTACATGTACTTTGGGCGACATTCCCACGACTTCCACCACACAGCACGTTGCAGCGGTGCAAACCTTATGTTGTATCACGCACGTGGTTCGCGTGCAGTCTGTGATCTCAAACTCTGGGAGAAAGCGGCCATCTTGATCATCGCCCCTCCACGGATGGGATGGTTGGGATGGATGGGCCGACCCCTAGTCGTAGAAGCTAGATTCTAGCCGTAGAAGGTCTCGATAGCAAGCAAGCTGGAGACGACCGCATCACATCTTGGAGGCGTATCTACCCAAAACCCGCAGATTGCCCCCGGCCGGGTTCCCTATGATGACGGAACCGATCGACCGCGCGGAGCAACACCCACACCACCACCACCACTCGCAGGAACAGCGGCGCCGCTCATGACTCGGCCGCTGGGATTTCCACGCGGCCCGGCCACCACCAAGAAGGATGGATTCGCGCTAGAAGGCTTCCAGAAGGTTTCTAGTTCTGGTCTAGAGAACATTAGCTTGCTTAGTCAATGATTTGGAAGCTTTGGAAGCTTTGTGGAAGCTTCCGATAATCGATCGGCGGCGCAGAAGTGGCGGCCAGTCATCGATCATCATCGCGGGTCCTCTACTACTAGATCCTCTAGAAGAAGAAGAAGAAAAAGAAGCAGAATGACAGCTATGTGACAGAAGATGCTCTCCTAGCGGCGGAGGGGGCGACGCGTAGCGCACGCGAACCCCACCGACGGTGTTCTTGCTAGTTCCGGGGCACCTCAGGTGGCTTGCAAAAGGATGTGCCGGATAGTGCAGACTGGGTAACGTTGGTTACTGCATTATTATTATTATTTGGGCAAGGCGGTGTTCTTGAAAGCAAAGCTGGTTGCTGTACCGGCCGAGTCGGTGGGTAGATACGGGGGAATGTCCACCTTTGATGGTGGCTCGAGGAAACCGAAGATCATGCATCCCCCCCAATGCCGTGTTGTCGTACACCCCGGTCTGATCATAGACAACGGCACCAGGCAAAGCCGAAGGGAGAAAGGGGGCCATCCATCGCCGTCAACAAACAGGTAACGCGAGGAGTGCTGGATAGAACATGACCGTCACGGGGTACAGTAAGCCCTGTTCGTTTTTTAAGGTTTGGCGATGCGTCACTGTGCGTCTCTACCCTCGTTGCGTTAGACCAGCGTGGCACGGTACGACACATGCTGACATGTTTCCTCACAGATAAGCTCTTGACTCTCGATGCTCGTCAGGGGGCAGAGGGGAACCGGCCTTGCGGAGCGGTAGGAGAGGACTCAGGAGGCAGGGTTCTTTCTGATATCCCTGCTCCTTCCCATCGATCCCCTGTCCGGAATCAACAGGGCCTACTTGACTAATTTCCCTTCCCTTGTATTGGGCGCAACCGCAACGCAGTGCGTAATCCCGGACAGGGGTACGGTATTGCCCTCTTAGGACATCAGATGCGGGACCGTGCCGAATACGTATATCGATCTGCCCGCCGCACGTGGCTGATATGCTGCCGTGATGCCATCTCGTCGTGATTTGTACGTTATGAGAATCTGCAGCAACTGTATTTGAGTTCATCACTTCAGGTTTGAACTTGCCTCTCGGTTGCAAGTTGATTAAAAAATCCCCGCTGTCGATTGCCAGGCTCTATGCTGCATCACGAGGTAGGTTCATATGCTGCTGTGAGCGATGGCGTGGTCACAGTGGCGCCAGCGTTTCCTAATGTCATGATCATGTGCTATTGAAGAGGTAATTCAGAATCAGAAACAGGGCATAGCTGGTCCCGCAACGTATGGGCGACGCCGCGACAGTGGGAGAGCGCCGTTCATGCCGCTTTCTTTTTTTGACGTTGTGGTTGGACACCGGTGTTCGTTTTCCTGCATTATCGTTGGCTTGAACTTTCTTTTCGAGGGGAGACGCAAATAGCAACTGGGGTGGTTCAGCCCATTCTATGGCGCATTGCTGTCAGACAGCTCAAACATCAAGTAGATGAATGATATCGATTCCGCGGTGTCTTATGCTCAGGCTTGGACATGCTAGGGCACTCGTGGGCTTCCTCAAACAGGAAGGTAGTAAAAGAAGCATATCTTGCTTTGGTTACCCGGCCTCCGAGTCCCTAGGCCCCCAGGGAGAATCAATCTTCCACCAAGGCAGGGGGAGGAGAGGCTCGAGATGAGCTCGAACCTTGAGGGCCGGAGACAGTTCCGACTACATAATCGAATGCCATACAGGGGGCCTCTCTCGTAGGAGAAGCTTTTGTACAAACTAATGGCAAGTTGCCATAGCTCATAAGGACGATATGTGTGTTGAGGGATGGGCAATCTGTACACACATAATTGTAGTATGTGCTGTAGGGAGTATCGTAGCAAGCATCATAGGTGAGAACATGAACTCATTCCATGATGACGAGAAAACAAGATGGTGATTTACATACTCTTTACCCATGTCACAACCTACCTACAATACAAGGAATTCCATATGAGCGTCGGAGAGAAGACCGACAGCTCATCGGAGCAATCCCGAACGCTTCCATGTCGCCGCGCCAGTGGCAGCAACGAGTCTACCTCTAAAGGGGGATGGCGTTCATTGTGGCTTGCGTGACAAGCCCCGTCTCGCGCCAGCGACTGGGAAGCTCACATCCGTACCATTTCGAGCCCGTCGCCGACGAAGCAGAAGCAAAAAGCGGTCCCGTCTCCCCGCGTCTACCAAGTATTTGTGGGTGTGCTTTCTGTTTCTTGGCCACGTACATACCCCGTGCAATACGGGAAAGGGAGGCTGATGTTTTTTCAGGGGATCCCAAGCGCCGTGGTGCCAACTGAGGATCGAGACCCCTGGGCCCTGCGTATTTGTATGTGCATGAGAACTCGCCTAATGTAACCATGGGCGACTGAATAGCCCAATGCGGGAATTCCGACAGTGCGAAAACTCCGTAGGTCCGTACAAATATGGCACTTGGTGCGGGGCAGATTCAAATCCACGTCGACGGAGAGTCTTATTGGGCTTCCATTGCATCGAACTCGACTGTTGATTGCAGGTGTGGTGTGGTGTTAGGCTCGAGAGCTGCAGTCAAGCCCGGCTCCGATAACTGGCCCCCCCCTTCTCCCAATTCCATCCAAGCCACGTGCGGGAGCACACACAGGCTGGCTTCGTTCGAAGAAGGAGGGGGTGCGGGATTTCTTCTCGAACGCGGGGAAATGCTTCTCAAGCGAGCGCGGCGTAAACTCTGTCGAAAAGAATCTGGCAGAAAAGGGAAGACGGCATCGAAGCAGATTGTCAATCGTGCCGCTGCCCCTCGCTCGCTAGCTCTCTTAGTCGTAGCACGGTAGCAGCCAGGTAGGATGACGTGCGAGGCGTAAGAGGTCGAGGGATGGTGCGTGGACATCACGACACAAGGCCAGCGAGGTCAGCGAGTTTAGAGTTCAGCCAAGGGCATAGCACCCCGTTTCAAAACCACATGCCCTCACCCTCCTGCGTCTATCTTCAGATGGACCGACGGCGCATTGACAAGAGGGAGGGGTGGGGGTGCGCTCACAAGTCGGTACGCAGCCGTTGCGCCGCTGATCCTGGTTAGCGCTGCAGCCTGCAAGCCTGCAGTGCTTTCAGTGGCAGCTCGCCTAGCTGTTAGGCTAGGTTAGTGCTGTCGTACAGTAGTAGCCAGGTGCTTATCCACAAACGTCTTTCTCTCTCTCTCTCTTTTTCTCTTCTTCTGGACCTCTGTACGATTGCAATTGATTCTCGATCTCATGCGCCATTCGTCGGGATGGTCTTCCGTTAGCTTCAGGCTCTCGGTCTTTCTCCTCGCAGTCCATGATACTAGTTTCTCGGTTTCAATGTGTTTGTTTGTCCCCCTAGTTTTATAGCTTGTAAAGTAGTCGTAGATGGAGAGGTACTGTAGTCTGTAGGTGGGGGAGCTTCCTAAGCTTTGGGTAGGTAGCCTTGGACGGCCGGAATACCTCCGTGATTTCGGAGCTCAATCTATCTCTCGTGCGAGAATCGACAGTCGGTCGTCTCATTGAGGGAGAGCAAGGGGGTTCGCGGCCGGATACACCGCCTTGCAGGGCTTTGCAGGGCTTTGCAGGGCAGGGGCGTTTCTAGTCAGCGGGGGCCGTGTCTAGGGCCGTAAATTGTGTCTCTGTTTTGGATTTGGGGTTTGCTTCATTTTGGGGGAAGATATTTGAGTAACAGTCCTCTTTAGGGCTCTCCCCCCTTGTCCATGTGGGGCTCTACCAATCTTTCTGTATGCATATGGCACAATATGGCTTGCTAGTGGTAGATCTTCCAAGGCCATCGATGATCTGCAGCAAGGTATAGCCGGTTTAGTCAACTATCAGTGAGCCGTGTCCGCGAAAATGCCCGGGTCCCCTGGAATTCTTTTGGGGGTTCTCGGCGGCGGTTTACCCTCTCCGACGTACACAGGTTGCCTTGCTAGCGATTTCCCCTAGTCTTCTGCGATCATTCCTCCTGATCTGATGCATTGGACTCGGCATTGTTGCTAGCGAGAGCCGGTCATACGTGTGTGCGCGCGTGTATGTATGTGTGTCGGCTTCCCCTCCTCCTCATGATTTAATAGAAGTGGACATGATAAGTAGAAGTGGAAGTGGACAACAAGGCAGATCGAGAACCCACTGTAGTAGCTCTGTATGTCGTTGTAGTCGGATTGTATGTAGAGCAGCGAAGAAAGCAGGGCGTCTGCCTAGCCAACCACCGGGTCCTTTTGCTGGTGGTCAGGTGTCTCTTGACAGTGCTGTCTCACCTACAGTCTACCACGTAATCACATTCACATCCGACGCGATTGGCTAATAAGTGCATGTAGACAGCCCGACGGAAGGGACCTCGCCTTCAGAAGACCGCCAGACCGTTGTTGCGGCAGTTGCTGGCCAACCCGCAAGCGTTCGGCCCAGGTGTGTTGTTGGTGAGAAACAATACCTACCTTGTCGTGCGTGCTGGGTGGGCATGGGTAATTCGAACCGACGATGGATCTAGGAATCTAGACCTGGACTTGGACTTGGACTTCCAGGCCTGTTTGATCCGTGTCCGTCGGTTGGTGGTCGTTGCATCTAGCGTGTGAGATAGGGCAGTCGTATTACCACCACATCACATACACAGTAGCAGGATCCGGAGACAACCCGTTGTTGTTTTAGTACAGTCCAAACCTATTAGCTAATGAGACTACCAGGGGAGGGGACAGGCGGTAGTAGGCCCACCCCTAATAGGATCCATACCGGTCTGTACCTTGAGTGTTTTCGTGAGAGCGGGTCTCGTATGTCTGTGTAAGAGTATCAACTGGAGACTGTTCCATTGTCCAGACTCCATATGTAATTATTTGCGTAGGGATGGAGATCTCCGTGTCACTACCAACGCCCGTCCGCATTGGCTGAAACTGGTAGGCGTGCCCCCCGTTGAGATCAAGATTCGTCCGCGGCCGTCGCTCCGTTGCTCTCGCTGTGTTTGTGCGGAGCTGGAATGGTGGCCAGCAAAATGAGCGCAATCTCTGCTGTTTCTTCGCAACCCACCAGGCGCTCGCTCGCTGTGCTGTTTGACGTTCTACGGGTTTCCCACCCTCAGATTGCACTTGGGAGCTTGGTGAAGCCTTAGGTCGTCGCCAGAAATGCCATTCATGACTCAGCTTGCTGTTGGCACGGATCATGTGTTTGCTTGCGAGGATTAGCTTCTCCAGGTTCTACGACTCGCCGCCGCCGCCTTATGGGGATATCTCTTGCAAGCTATCTACTGTAGTTTGTTCCAGCCCGGCATTGGCAGTGGATTACCAGAGCTTGGCTCAGTTCAACAAAGGCGGAAAATTATCATGTGTGAATTGAGAAGATTTATTACATTCATGGCTTTCTATCTATATTGGAAACTTGTATCAAAACAGCATTGGGGAAGAAAATCAATGCCAAGCAAAGTTATCTCTTTTGAGTATCATGGTCCCGTAACACCCCCGGTTTGGTGATGAATAGTTGTCGCAGCCTTCCCACTTTTTGATATGAGAATCAATAAAACATGATCCCAACGCCGTAATATACCCCGTGGTATCAAAATGCCCTTGGGCTAGCGCCTACCGATTCCAAGGGTCAGTTGTAACGCTGCCCGTTCCGCCCAACGTGTAAAAGAACAAAATAGGAAGAAGAGGAGAAGAGGAGATGAAGAAGAAGAAGAAGAAAGAACACCAAAAACCAAGATTGATCCGCTTGCGCCGATGCCGCCTACAAGGCCTAGCAGCCTCTGGGCTCCATTGCCACCAATTCTCTGAGTTCCGGATAACGCCTGGCAAAAGCCTCGCCTAAAGCCCAATTCCCGAGTTCCAAGGCGTGATGGACGAATGCGTCCGTAAGATACAATGCCCCGTTGGAATGATCCGTGATAAACGCCTGGGCTACTCCTCCGTGCCAATTCAGTAAACGCAAGTTTGTACAGTAAAGATGTATGAACTCCTCCGTGGCATACTCCTGCTGTCTGTGTAGTACGACGTCCCTCAGCTGCCCCCAGAACAAGAAATCGATCCATTGGCTGTGGGCGATGTTCTGTTGGCTTGGACGCGGCGCAAGAAACCCTAGTCTTGAGTGTGTTTCGTGTGTTGGATATATCAACCAAGCCACCAGCCTTTGGCATAATACAAAGGATCCCACCCGCTCGAACACCCGTAGCAGGCCATTCTTGTCAAGGAAGGCGCTCAACAGGTCGACCAATGGGTTCGGGCAGAAGGAGAAGGTGGGTTCCGGTCGAGGCCCATGTTCGATTCAACGCTCCAGTGAGCTTCCACAAGGGGACGAACGTTCGGGCAGGTTGGTCCGTAGATAATTTCAGGGTGTGGCTGGCCGCCGGCTAAGTCAACCAGGCGTCGACAATCCTGGATGTAGCCGACTAAGAGTGCATCGCTGTGGGTGATAGGTGATGAAACCGAAACTGGGGTTTCCCAGTGATGCAGACTGTCTCGACGGTTGCTCATTACAGAGCCGGGGAGCCTTGGTAGTACATGGGGTACATGTTCCACGGCGGAGGCTGATGATAAGCCGGTGGCATGGGAAGGACGTTGATTTGGGTGCAACCGAGATCTGGCTTTAATTAGACCTTCAGTCCCTCATGTCATCGCAGAAAACCAAGGGCGCAACTCACCTGACTTCATATCATCGTAGCCCATCTTGCCGTTTAAACACGAAGCCGTTGGCGAGTTCATGCTCGAGGGGATGCCGGACCTGTCAAGGAGAGAGGTCGGGGCACTGGTGGGAAAGTAGGCACCCCCGAGCTCGTCGGTGGCTCCTGAAGAGGATGGGCTAGAGACGGTAGAAGGAACGGTGCACGAGACGGTGGACGACCAAGGTTCACCAGAGCTGCCCATGCTGTCGTACGGGGGAATGTCGTGCACGCCTGGGTAGTCGGAGCCGCCCTGCGCCATGGGTGACGATCGCGAGCTTGGGCTATGGTACGCTGCGTCATGGTGAGACCGAGTCGCGTAAACACCCTTCGAGACCATCATACCTGATGGGTACATGCTGCGTGGGCCACCGCTGGTAATTCCCATGCTTTCCCTTGTGCGATGCAGTTCGTCTTCGAGAGCCTTGTTCCGCCTCAGCAGATTCCGGACGGTCTCATCGCGGCTGTGTGAGCTTCGCAGCTCCTCAATCTCCCGTTCGAGGTTCTCGATGTGCTCCTTCGTGCGGGCGCGGATGGCACGTTGTGCTTCCCGGTCGTTTGCTCGTTTCCGGGCAAGTTGAGCAGGTGTCAAGGTAGAGACACTCCTAGTGCCTGATGAAGCCGAGTTAGGATTATACTCCACTGGGACGTTGTGGTCGACGACGCCATGCTTACCCTTACGCTTGGTGGACTTGGAGGCATCCGACTTGGTCATCTTGTCTGGGGAGAGTGGTGAAGAACTCCTGGAGTTGTATGAAGTAGCATCAGCCATGCCTGTGAGAAGCGTAGATATTGGGATGAGATATGGATAGAGGGGGCCAAGGGTGGTCAAGCAGCGTCATGGCAGGACATTTATAAATGTATATCTCACGTAGATGGGGTGTCATCAAGGCAGGCCAGGGTGTGTGCTAGAGAGACTGGGTCTGCACAGGGTTGGTGGCTCTCGCGACGGGAGAATGTACCCACACCACAACGTCTAGACTGGTAAGCTAAAGAAAGCACGGCTGCATGAAGAGACTTGCTGCCACATGCCAGGCTATGCCATTCGCAGGCCTCTGAGAGGGGGTCCATCATGGATCGTTGCCCATGGTGTGGAGCAGTGGGTAGTTCGAGTGGGAGAGGGCACTGAAGAGAGAGAGAGAGAGAAAGGGCTCTCCCTCATCAGTAGTGGTACACGTACACGTACCCGTACGGTACTTGGGGGGGTTAGTGCCAGATGAGCAGGTCGCCTCTTGGACTGATGAGCATGGCTGCATCGATACTCCATGGAAGTAACCGTTCTTATCATAGCCAGAACGCATTAGGTATCGATCCAAACATTCTGCGACTGAAGTACTTGGGCTGCTGCGAGCCTTCGATATCCCAGGCGTGGGATCGGACTGGAAGGGGACTGGGGGAGACAAGCTCATGCAAGCAAGCGCCCAGAACCGTTCCTTTGCTGCATAACTCCCTCTGACCTGACCTTGTAGAGGTTCTACTCCCACTGCCTCCCTTCTCTGGTGGCAGATAGGTTCCATGCTGTGAGGGCGAGGCAGGTATTCAAGCCACCGCCGGTCCTGTCCTCATTACATAACCTCCTCCTCTTGCCAGTATTCTGCCGAGCCGTACAGCAGCCACTTATTTCCGGTACAAGGTACCGCCAATTTTCTCCATCCATCCGCCATGCAGACCTTGACTTTGCAGACACACAGAGAGTTGCTTCCCACTTCTCCCACTTGTGCTTACCTTAAAGCAGCTTGGCTCAAGAACAGGGGTGCCTTGCTTTTTCCAGTACCTTGGGGTAGGCTTGGGTAGGCTGCGCAAATAGAGTTTACGCTAGTGCTCTTAGTCCAGGTTTGGGGCCCCCGATGTCTCCTCCGAGGGGTGGCGGGGCGCTGGGAAGTGCTGGGATCGATGATAGAAAGAAAAAAAAAATGATATTATGTACGTGCTATGCAGTCCAAGCATCCTAATAAACATGGCGGATACATGAGTGCTGTGCTGTGCGTGAGAGAAATAATGCAATGGTGTCTGTCTAGTTGTCGTTTCTAGTGCTGCTGCTGCTGCTGCTACTAACTGCTAACTGCTAAACTGCTAGCTGCTACAGGTACTTATTAGTGGGTCGCCGTTTGGACATTGCTTGCTGGGAAACCCCCACAAGACCGATTGGCGGAAGAGACCCCTGATCCGTGGTCAGTGGTCAGTGAAATGATCACGGATGGATGCTCTCATCAAGGACGCTCCATGGACGCTGTGGTAAGGGGAAGCACTGAAGCACTGAAGCAGGAACCCCGCAGTTTGAGCGGTGCTCTCTCTACAGTTCATCACTTGTAACTCATGCGCTTGAAGCTTCGTCAGGAGAAACATGTTAGCCACGTTTCACGATCTGTCGTCACCTGATTAAAACGCTGCACGCAACTAAGGCCGAGGTTTGTGTCCGAAAGAGATGCGGTAATGCTTAAGATGGTAGCATCTCGGATTCGTGTGCAATCCTTCTCTCTATCCAAGGTAGTTTGATCGCCGTGTGACTTTCCTCCTGCCCATATCTGCAGTCAAATCGGCCTTGGGCATGCAAATGCAGGTGCTAGACCTCGTCGAAGCCTTCTGAGAGATATATCTGACAGATGCATGTCTCACAAAAAGCCCTCGATTCTGTACAACATCGCCTGGGAGAAGAAAACTAAAGACGGTGTACTCGGCAGACGCATGTCCCGTAGACGAGAGGCAACATCCCTGAACGAACACGTTTTCTGCGAAGAAACGCCATCAATCATCAGAGACCCAGTACTTCCAAGTACCTATACTGACGCGAGTTGCACCTTTGGATGATCGATGAATTCGGTTATCGTCAGCATGACTTCGCGGCGGCATCAAATTTTGAAACCGCACGTGGCGCATTAGCCAATCTCGCCGTTGCGGACTACGGCAATAAAGTTTCGTGCCCGCAGTCTTCTCGTGAGTGGCGAAGCCTACACCTCTGTACTAGTAGGCCCGATGTTGTTCTTCGCGTCTTCGAGAGCTGCACAGAAAAACTTTATACCGTTGCGCCAGTTTCGATCCGTGCTTGGCCCAGATTTAGTCGTAGACGAACGGTCACGCTGGTAGAAAGTTGTGTATGTATGTCCTATTGGAAATGCTTGCGGGATCCTTCTGGGTCTAATTCGCGGAGCTTATCTGGCAAACCCAGGATCCGGGTTGGCGAAAGCTCTCAGGGGAGCCAGCATCCATCCCATGGTGGGCCATAGCTGCCATACAGAGCACGGCTGGATATAATGGACACACTATCAAGCCATCTCGGGGTCGTCTTTCACTGCCTCGACGAGGGCATCAATACTTCCAACCTCCGTCGGGCCGCTGGTCCCGGCCGGTGGTAGAGCCCATTTGGGAAGCGGACTGACATATCTCCAAGCGCCCCCAGCGTCCTCATAACGAAGACTGTGTAGCCACAGACAGAGCTCCTGCTCTCCAGGGTCGGTGTATAGAGGAGTATCGCAAAGTTCGCAAAGTTCACCGGACATCTTCTCGGCCTTCCTTTTGTAGTACTCATCTACCATCTCGTCGTGGTAGGCCACTGCATCGGCCACCTCTTCCTTGCCCATGCGGTTCAGTCTGGTTACTATATCGTCATCTGTGTTCTCTTTGGCGTCAGGGTCGTCACGCCCCAGGCTGATGCCCCATACGCGCTGGTTTGCGTAGATTGGATCGTTTTGGATTGGGTGCCCCAGGTGCTGTAGATGAACTCGGAGCTGATGGGTTCTACCAGTCACTGGAAGACACCGCACAATTGAATACCCTTCTTTGTCCATCCATGGCTTCCCCCCGTCTTCTTTGGTACCCGAAGAAAGCTGAGTTGCATCGACTGTAGCGTCGGAAGACGACACCTCCGGTGGGTAGTATGCAAGCTTCTTGAACACAGTTCGTGCCTCCTTTCCATTTGCCCTCACACGGTTGAGTCCCAGCTTGGGCGATATCTGGAGAATTGGTTGATCGCAGACCACCTCACCATCGGGAAAGTTGCCTATGACCCTGGCGATATATTCTTTGCGAACGCTTCTGTCTCGAATCTGGGCGCCTAGACGCTCAGCATCTTGTGCACTTTTCGCTACAAACATGATGCCGCTGGTGAGCCTGTCCAGCCGATTGCAAGGATATGCAGTCCAATCACGGCCGCGATCTTCCTTCATGATTTCAACGACCGAGTTAAAGTTGTATCTTCCTGCTGGGTGGACGGGAATGCCCGAAGGTTTGTTGATGACAATCATATCATCATCTTCGAATATAATACCGATTGGCTCTCCCGTGACTGGCGGCTCGTGACGGTGTATTTTGTGAGAAACCAAATCCCCATTCTTCAGAACGTGGTCTGGCATAGCTGGCTTCCCGTTCACGAGAATCTTGCCAGACTCCATAGCCGCCTTGTAATACGGCAGTGGACGGTCCCGAAACTCACTATCAAAGACTTCTAGAAGTTGTCGCCCCCTCCAGCGTTCCTTGCACCAAGTGTTGTAGGTGTAATTATAAGGGGCAAGCCGGCGCAGGCCGTCTTCGATATAATAGGGGCGTGGCCATATTTCGGTGTCCAACATGGGACCCAAAAGTTCCATTTGCTTGCCTGTGAGTCTAGGTTTGGCTTTTTTGTTCTTGTTCTTCGCGGCTGAAGTCGCAGCAGGTGGCGTACCCGCAGGCCCTGACACCATGGGCGCATCCGGTCCAAGTGATCCCATCGTAAGACGCAGAATCTGACTGCAGCGACTGATTGGAATTGTAAGTGTCCGAATAAGGGCTGCTGCAGCTGATCCCATGCGCGCAAGGCTCGATAGAGAGGATCTGATCGAAGTGACTACAAATTCCACTTGCTAAGAGTCACAGATATTGGGCTTGAGGCTCTCTCATTTTTGGCGGGCTCCTACGGCAGAATGAACTTGAAGCATTAACGAGTACCTGGGTACATGCAGTGATGGGGTACCCGGCAATCTGGCAGCTGCCGTCATCTGCAATCAGGTCCCTCCACTCCAACAACGCCTCGGCTCCTCATCATGTCTTGTCCGAGGCATTGAAGGGCATTTGATATTGCTTAATGCTTTTTGAGAGACCTTTTTTTAATTCATCATACCACTGATCAGTACAAACGCTGAGATTTCCGATTTCAGTGTAGATTCCAAGACCCTTCGTTTAAAGATATGTCTACGTCAGATCAACTCCGACAGCGATCAAGGGAAGATTATCCCTATCTGCTAGAATACCGGACACGGTGGTAAAGAAGCCCCGGTCAGGAACCGCATGCATTCTGTTGCTCATGAATTGCCAGGGCGGACAATGACATGTACGATCATATGAATAATTCCGTCTACAATTTTCTGTAAGGCTACTTACTAGCTTCCCAAGTGATTAACTACCACCGGGACACTACTAACAAAACCCCTGAAGTTTTGACTCGGTAATCAACACCTACCTGATGGAGCACTGCGGACTCAAGCCGCCGACGTCAGCGCAACATCCATTGATGGCACACACCCACTGCGACTACTTCTCGGCCATATCTTTTCCCAAGGTCGCAGAGCTATGCCTGCGCGTAAACAAGCTTGGCAAGTCCAGCGTGACGTACGAAGTCGGCCTCTTCGAGAAGAACGTGGACGGGGTGAAAGCCGTCGGCGAGTTCGTCCACGTCTTTGTGGACCGGTCAACTTTGCGGCCTAACGCCAGCGGAATGAACGACGAACTACGACAAGGACTTCAGAAACTTCTCGTGGCGAAAGGTGAATCTAGCAAGCTCTAGGCTTGGGGGCGTATCAACATCTCTTGAATTGGACTTTCTGTTCTGGAACTTCTTAGACATAGTGCTGCAGCTCCAGCCTCTGGCGCGCACCCTCCTTGTCTCCACTCGTCAACATCATCTCGAGCAGTTCCAGATCTGCAAGTGCCATCTCCGGTGCCTGCTGTGGATTTGGGGTCCCAGACGCCATGGACTCGGCCCAAGCGCTGACCTCCTCCTTGACACCGTTCGACTTCTCGAATGTCTTCTCCTCCCGAGTAGCATCCTGCCCGGCGCCCCGAGTAGTCACAACTTTGCCCCCTTCCGCTTGAACGCTACCCTTCTCACAGGCGATCAAGAAGTCGAAGGCGCTCAGCGTTGTCCCGACAGAGAAGATGAAGGAGCCGACAACGTTGGACTTGGTCTTGAGAACCGCGTTGATCGAGTCTACCGGTGGCAGGTAGCTCTGGATCAACGAAGTATGGGCAATGACGCTGTCGACTGCATTCTCCGGGCCCAGCAGCTTTCTGAGCGCCGACGTGAAATGGACACCAGCATCTAGGAGCATTCCGCCCTGATACTCGGGCTTGGCCCGCCATGCTGTATTGAGGTATTTGTTATCTGTCTGCATGCTCCAGCTCACCCTTACGACGAAGCCGCTCACTTTCCCGAGTTGCTTGACCTGCTCAGCGCCGTAGGTGTAGCCTTGGATGAACCGGAAGTTCTCGGCGATCGAGAGGCTCGCCTTGGTCTCGGCCGAGAGCTTCTGGGATTTGGCGATGAGCTGTTTGGCCGTCTCGACGTCTTTCGCAATCGGCTTCTCGGCGAGGACATGCTTGCCGGCCGCCAGAGCCTTCTCGATGTACGCCGGCTGCTCCGTGATAGGCAAGGCCATGATCAGCCCGGTGATATCGGTCCGTTTCAGGACATCTTCGAAGGATTTACCGTCCCCGGAGTCCGAAGAATAGAGGTCCACTGAGGCGGAAGCATCTCCGGGAATGAGCTTTGCGGTCTCTTGAGCCGACTTGATGGATCGGCTCCAGATGGCCTTCAATGACAGCTGGGGACAAGCCAGAACAGCGGGCTAGAGCAGATAGTCAGTGACAATGAAAGCATTTCGCATACTCAATCTGTATAGGGTCGGCATATACCAAGTGCTCTTCCTTCACGAAGATACCTCCACCAATGATTGCAACGCCTAGAGGAGCCATGTTCAACAGCAGCAATGTGGAGTATGGGCTCCACACAATTCCAGGGACTTCAAGGTACTGTTCTACATAAACGAGGTTGCTGGGATAAAAGCACAGATAGGCACCAACTAGGTTCACACTTTCGGCCAACTACCGAGATACTCTAGGAAGTGGGAATTGGGTTGTTGTTTGTACTTTGGAAGATTGCTACTTGTACATGCTGCAGGATTTCATCCCCGCCTCAGCTGTGGTAGTTTGCACCGAGTTTGCACCGAGCTCGGAAGGCACGCAAGCAGCAAGCAGCAAGGGGGAGCGGATGTCGTCCCCCGCATTGGTTCGGATCGTCCGTTCCCGTGGTGCCATGATCATGACGTTGACGATCTGATCTATGGGGTTCGTTCTGTCAACACAAATCAGTGCAATTCAATTCAGCAGCAGCAGCGCACGCCATGTAGATCAGAAGATTAGGTCCCCAGCAGCATTGGTCGGTCGTTTATTGTTTGTTCGTTTGTCTAGCAGCTCGGTATCCTCCCTGAGGCAGTCAGGTCCTTGTGATGCCGTAGAGAGCTTTAAATCAGTCACTCAATCGCTTAAGGTCTAGCGCCTTGTTTAAGTACATATGTGCATAGAAAACACAGAGTGAGCCCATCAGTTATTGTATATATGTAGAGCTTGGTGTGGTTAGTTGTACGGTATCTTGTCCAATATTGGCCATAAGTACATGTAGGTACCTCACAGGGGCCCAGCAGCAGCAGCAGCAGCAGGCCCTGCCTATTACAGTCGTTCGCGCGCAGCACTTGAAACAATGCCTAATGTAGCCTGATGGGTGCATATTTGAAAAGAATATATGGCCCTTGGCGATAGTGGTACATGATAACCTCACTGAACTTTCTGTCAAGGGATCACGAGAAGGGCCGCATGCCGAAGTATGCGCCAAAATGCACGCGCGCAGAAGCCATATCCGAGTCCTCCAAACTAGCCACAGCCAACCCCTTTCAATGCGACGTCGAATGCAAACAAACAAACACAATACCACCTTGGTCCATCTGGATATCCCAGTTCGCATAAACAACTGAGCCACGATGCCAGTTTGTGTGAACTGTTCTGTCCTATCTTTAGGATCCCGACTGATTGACATGAGATGGACGAATTCAATTTAGCTCTGACGCGTCGCGGGTAGGGGTTGATTTCCAGGAAACGTCCCGTCCCATGTCCCTCCACTAAAAAGGCGGTTTGCGTAGGTGCTCCCGTGCAGTCAGTGCTGCTGCTACCCTAATAAAGAGAGAGAGCCTAATTTTAGCTCCCTCGCAATCAGAGCCTCTCTCAGCCTCTTCCATGCATTGACGGTCAGGGGGACAGTGGACATTTACCACCCGGCATCCAAACCTTCGCAGCTACAGTATCACACGCCAAGATCAGAAACAAGGAGAAACTTTCTGTTTGCCGCGGTATGAAGCGGGACAGAACGACACCTAGCTACGACGACCCCCCTAGGGCGATCTTGAAGAAATCGGACCACGAGCGAAGCCGCCATCAAACCTAAGAACCACCCGCTGTGTTTCGCACCGACAAACGGCCGGCTGCTCCCCCTCCCGTCCTCCCGTCGTCCTCCCTCCCTCGATCGGCTCGATTTTCGCCAAGGGTGCGCGTACATACCCCCGGACGAGAACAGGAAAGGAGAAGAAGAAGAAAGCAAAACGCCATTGGGCGTTCGGACGATGTGAACGTGACCGCCTTCGGCCCTTCCCTCCTACCCACCTCCTCCGTTCATCCGCCCCGCGCTAGATGGTGCGCCTCCCCGCAGTCTTCCGCCTCCCGCCCAAACTGCGGCGACGGGCGCGGCGGCGCAGGATGACGACGCTGGTGGCGCTGCTGGTGCTGCTGCTGGTGCTCGTGGTGCCCTTCTACGTCATCTACAAGCCGCCGCGGCTGCTGATCCGGTACTTCGCGCGGCGGTGGCCCGACGTGCTCTGGGAGGTGGACGTGGCGGACCCCCGCCGGCCGGAAAACAAGATCATCGCCCTGACCATCGACGACGCGCCCTCGGAGCACACGGAGGAGATCCTGTCCGTGCTCCGGACCTACGACGCGCAGGCCACCTTCTTCACTATCGGCGGCCAGGTCTCCGGCCGCGAGGAGATCCTCGCCGACGTCGTGCGCGGCGGCCACGAGCTCGGCAACCACGCGATGCACGACGAGCCGTCGCGGGCGCTGAGCGACGCGGAGCTGACGGCGCAGATCGAGACGGTGCGCGACAAGATCGGCGCTGCGTACCGTGAGGCCGGCAGCGAACAGCTGCCGCCGCAGTACTTCCGGCCCGGCTCGGGCTTCTTCAGCGACCGCATGCGCCGGCTCGTCGACCGGCTGGGCTACCGCCTCGTGCTCGGCAGCATCTACCCGCACGACCCCCAGATCCAGTACCCCTCTGTCAACGCCCGGCACATCCTGAGCATGCTGCGCCCGGGCGCCATCATCATCTGCCACGACCGCCGCCCCTGGACCGCGCCCATGCTGCGCACCGTGCTCAAGGAGATGAAGGCGCGGGGGTACCAGGCGGTCACCGTGTCGGAGCTGCTGAGGAGGGCCGGCCATAGCTAGGGGATACTACTAGCTTGAGCGTTTTCCGTGGAGGTTTTCCCGCGTAGCCGCAAACGGCGACACTATTTCGCTTGTTACTGGCGGGGTATATGGCATCTTTGATGATGATGGATATTGTTCATTCAGTTGTGGTATTTTGGTATGGCGCCCAAGTGTTACTACTACACGACTTCGACGGCTTCAACGAGAGAGACGAGTTTGGGCAAGAACATAGAGTTGATAAAATATCGGAAATTTCCAGGTGTAAAAACAACGCTCTTGTAGTCAGAGATTTCACGTCCGTCTTAGGTTATGGGGACTATAGACTTTTGCTTATCTGTATGCTACTCATGCCGAATATAAAGTGTAAATGAGGTGCGCGTATATCAAGCAAGCAGCGCTGAGGTTGAAGTGTTTAGTACCTTATTGGGCATACTCTAGAACTTGCTCTAATATACAATCTCCTATGAGCAAATTAGTTACTATGGTACTTGGGTAGTATGTTTTACAGTTTCATATCTCCTCTCTTATTTGCTCTTGGCCAGCTCCTCAAACGCCTGCTCCAGATCACCCTTGAGGTCCTCCCACCCCTCGAGCCCGACGCTGACGCGCAGCAGCCGCCGGTCGCACATCGAGTCCGACATGTGGCGCCACTCGATGAGGCTCTCGACGCCGCCCAGGCTCGTCGCGTGGTGGAAGAGCTGCAGCTTGCTGGGCAACGTCTTGGCCTGCGTCTCGTCGTGGGTCAGGAAGGCGAAGACCGGGTTGAACCCGTTGGGCATCTGCTTCAAGAGCCAGCTGTTCTCGGGCCCGCCTTCGAGATCCTTGGTCTGCAGGCTCGAGTGCGTCACCTCGGCCACGACCTTGGCGACGGCGCTGCCCTCCTTGCGGGCCTCGGCCGAGAGCCACGCGACCAGCTGCTCGGCGTCGCGCGCCTGCTTCTTGACGCGGACCTCGAGCGTGCGCAGGCTGCGGATCCCGAGCCAGCCCTCGAAGTTGCCGAGCGTCGAGCCGAGCACGAGACGCTCCTCCTTCAGCGGCTGCAGCATCGCGGCGGCGTGCCGCGGCGCCACGGCCAGGACGCCGCACAGCATGTCGCTGTGGCCGCCGAAGTACTTGGTGCCCGAGTGCATGACGAGGTCGGCGCCGAAGGCGAAGGGGTCCTGCAGCGGCGGCGGCGCGAAGGTGGCGTCGACGGTCAAATAACAACCGACGCGGCGGGCTTTCGCGGCGTAGAAGGCCAGGTTGCGGGCCGTGCCGAAGGGGTTGAGCGGCGTCTCGACGTGCAGCACATCGCCGGGGCCCAGCTCGGTATCGGCGCAGTCGAGGTCCAGCTGCCGGAGCCCCGTGAGCTTGGCCAGGAGCGCGAGGACGCCGTGGCAGCCGTGGTAACCGCCCCCGATGGCGACGCGCTTCGGGTTCAGGTGCACCAGCATCGCGTGGAAGGCCGCCAGCCCGGACGAGTACGTCAGCGCCGGACCGCGCAGGATCGAGGTCAGGATCGCCTCCATGCGGGCCGAGTTGGGCGCGCTCGCGCGCGAGTAGACGTGCGAGTCGTGGACATTGGCCGGCTGTGGAGCTCTTGTTAGCACAGTGATTAGGTTGGTATGTACCGAGTGATGGCCGTACATTTGGGTTGTGCCACGGCGAGAGCTCGTCTGGGTTATCGCTATAGCGAAACGTAGTCGAAACATGCATAGGCGGTGCGACTGCCTGGTGCGAGCTCAAGAAATCATCGGCGTGGATGGTTTGGGCCGAGAGAGAAAGGTGTTGCAATCTTGTTGCCAGTCTGGTGGTCTCCTTGCCCTGATCCGTCTCCTCCAGAGGGCTCTGGTGAGCCATTCCTTCGACCAGCTCAGGCTCAGTAGCAGCAGAGCCGGCCTTGGTATCTCCTGCCATGATGGATGGTATACGAGCACTATATCCGAACTGGACTTTGGTGGGTTTTTCGAGTAAGTAAAATTTGGTTGCCTCTCTATCCCTCAACACTTCAATGATAATGCCGTGCTCTTATGTGCGTCGTTGTGTATGTCCTTAGATGCCTATGATCAATCGAGACTGTTATAGATGTCTTCGCATGTCCTCTGTAAGGCGTAGTTGACTACATGTAGTTCATCTGCTTCCGTACAACCCCACTCCCATGTGATAGTCAGTAGGTATTCTTGGGCTCGGTGAACGGGTCAGTAGTTCTTCTTCATATCGGCCATCAAATACGTTTACGTAGCACAATAGGCGCCGTTGTTGAATGGCTAGGTTGAACGGGGTGCCCCTCAAGTTTTGGCCCGATCTTGGCAATCGGCTCCGTTATCGGGTTGCGGGCCCCGTGACGTGATTCTGTATATGAATGACATTATCGCCGAAACTCTTATATGAACATATATCACCGTGGATTGAATGATTCCAATGTCTTCTGCTTGACCAATAATATCATACACCACGCTTTGTGTGGCCCAATGTTAAGGAGAGGCGTGGACGAGACCGTTACTACATTGTGTAGACTTATGAACCAACCAGCTCGAGTTCCCATGGTGTTTTGCTTTGTAGCAGCGTAATAGCCCACTACGTTTACCTCGCCCATGTGTCGAATTCAGGGGTTGGCATTCGGGAGACAACCCCGTGCGCACAAGCCGACAGCCGGCAACCGAGCCGGAAACCGGACCGGATATTTGGACGTCACCTTAAGCACCAACGCAAGAAACCGAGTCTACTGTTTGATATCGTGCAACAAGAGACACTCTGGTGGTCGTTCCCTATGCGAGACTGGATCGGCTGCGGCTTCTTGCGCGGCACGGAGCGGCGCGGCAAGGCAGATATTATGAGCTTTCTCATAGCAATCCTTCCTTTTCAACCGAAGGCTTGGTGTGTTGCGTGTGAAGAAGTCTGTGACAGCGATAAGCACCTCTATACGGAGGAAGCCCTGCTACCTTTCAACGACTACGAGTAGCGACCACCTGTGTTTGTCAATTTGTCCCTCGAGAGGTTGATGAGAGAACCAGTACTACCGACCATGATATTGTTGCACTTCCCGCCAGAGTTATGTGTGTTGTTATGGAAAGACAGATGGTGGGAATTTGTCAATCCAGGCATCCAGTTTTTGTCCTTCGTTGTCCAAGCCCGTAGTCATCTAAGCCGAGTGGGAAGTCATGAACGAGCATTTGCAATGACACTGGCGGGATTACTCCTGCTCATCGTGAAGAAGCAAAACCCCCACGCATATCTCTCGGCTTTAGTTTCTGGGCAGTAAAGGTCGGCGGACGGATGAGTTTGGTATGGCATATGTCTTGATGTTGAATTGCCTGATACTCCCTGGATTCACTCACCGACTCTTCTGAGTATTGACGACAGGCCACTTCTTCTCGGTACAACCGACTAGAAGGACAAGCCTCCTATCTATCTATGTATGCAAGCCGCAGCAAACACCGGAATTCCAAATACTTGACTTGAGGAGAATGGGGTCAATGGAGTCTGGCCCTCTCTCTCATGCATGTTTCGCACCGCTAGCCACACCAGCTCGGAAGTGCTAGACTCAAAGCGGGCGAGAGAACAGATCGAAATCTTCGAACGGGCGGGAGACCGACTTACGAATACCACACCACCTGCCACCACGATACCGACTGGGATCCAATGACAAATAAAGCGCCACATCGTCCTGTAGATCAACGGGAAAGATCCTGAAATAAATCCCCTTGGCAACAAGACCCTATTATATTCATACTAGAGGAGCTCCCCCCTGCTCTTGAGAAGTTTACCCCTCCAATCCGATGATGCTCAATAAACTTGTCGGATGGCTGGGGCCCAGCCGAAGCAAGACAAACTGCATCGTTATCCAGAACAAATAGTATGTGGATGCCATGTGATGTGCTTGCAGGAATAAGAAACAAAGCCATTGAGAGAACCCGATGCTCAGACAGTGTCTGTCTATGTGTTTGGTCAAAGTTACGGCTGAAGCCAGCCAGGAAGAAAGAGAGGCAGCTCAAGCAGGAGCTTGAGTTCGCGTGAGCTGTCGAGTTTTACGTAGCTTGCTCGGGACTACTATTGCTGCTATTGCGACGACCCTTAGCACTACCCCGCTATCAGCGCCCCCACTATCGTCATCGAGGGACCCTGGGACCCTACTTGGGAGGACGCGGTGATCTCAGCCGAACACAAGGTGCACTGCACACCTGTAAGAGGAAACCGGATAGCTCTCAGCCATGACTGCTTGCTGTAAATGAATGCCACGCTGTCCTGTCTTGGAAGGGTCACTCAGGGTTCAAGACAGGAATCGAAGAGGAAGGTCCATATGTCAATGGACTTGGCCAGATTCCAAATACTCCAAATATGGCGTTTCATTGAGTTTCCGCCATCCACTTTCCGGGGCTGATATATGCATATTTGGTCCGAATAGATGTCATAACAGGGCGAGCATACTCCCCACCTGCCACCTATGATGGCTTGTCAAGCAGCTGTAGTCTAGGTTAGTAGATAAACGTGCAGCAGCTTTACCTCCCCTTGCCTCATAACCCCTCTTCTTCCCTTTTTCGAACATACGACTATATAGAAACATACATTCCCACATCCTCGTAACAACCCATCAGCCTGTCTTGTTACAACAAACAAACCTCTGACTCAGTATCATCTATCCCACCCCTCCAAACAAACCACATAACACAATGGGTCTCTCCGGCCACTGCCTCTGCGGCGCCGTCAAGTACACGGTCGACGCCGAGCCCCTGATCGTGGCCTACGACCACTGCGACGACTGCCAGCGCCAGTCGGGCAGCACCTACTCGCTCGTCGTCGTCGTGCCCAAGGACAAGCTCAAGATCGACGGCACCACCAAGTCCTTCGCCGGCAAGGGCTCCTCGGGCAACGCCGTCCACCGCGTCTTCTGCCCCGAGTGCGGCTCCCCCATCGCCCACGACCCCGACGCCGCGCCCGAGATCATCGCCGTCAAGGCCGGCACCCTCAGCACCGAGGACAAGAAGAAGCTCAAGCCCGTAAGTTTTGTTCTCTATCAATCTTCCCCATCCCCATTCCTTTTCTTGTCATTCATCCAAGCGTGGATATCCTTCTTTCGCCATGAAAATATTTCAATGGCTGATACTCATCCGCGATTGCTCAGGACACCGAGATCTGGACCATCTCCAAGCTGCCTTTCTGCCAGGAGCACCTGGAGAAGCCCTTCAAGAACATGCCCGAGTAAACTAAACCCGACTTTTTCTCGTTTGATAATACCTGTGGGTTTAGAGGCTTAGTGAAAGTCGATTTGGGTGGCATGGGGATGCTTCGGGATATATGAACTTAGCAGCCCAAGAGGGTCTTCCCAAGCGGCGTTGACGGAAGGAGTTCGCAAAAGGTGGGAGGATGCGAAAAGTACAGTAGTAGCTCGACTATGAATTACAATACCACCAAGTTCAACCATCTCTGAAGAATGGCCTAGTTGGTTGCGTCTTGTTACGACCAGTTTGCACACTCACGATACGAGTTACGCAACATCATTATCTTCATTATAGACTCGTAAGTATAGTAGCTCCTTATTTCACACGTAGCTCATCAAACACACAAGTTACACACTCCATCAGCTTCTTTCGCGGTTTACAACGCAGCCACCAACGCACCACCCGCCATCGCCACCATCAGGCCCTTGGCGCCCGCCACACCAGTAGGCGCCGCGACGTTACCCGTGGGCGTAGTCGAGGAACCCGTCGCCGTCACCGTCGCATCATCGCTGCCTTCGGTAGCAGCAGCACCCGTTTCACTACCACTACTGCCGCTACCACCCGTCGTCTTGGACGCTCCTCCCGACGTCCCTGACGTCCCTGACCCCGTTCCCGTCTCCTCGGGCGTCACCGTCGTAGCCGTGGCCGTAGCGCCCGTAGCACTGCCCGTGACGGGCCCGGGCCCCTGGGACATCTTGGCCGTGAAGTAGAGACTGACGGCCGTCTCGCCGCTCTTGGCGTCACTCGAAGCCGTGCCGCCCACCGTGGGGCCGACGACCGAAGCGCCGGCGGACTCGAAGATCTCCTGGAAGCTGGCGGTCGGAGTGCCAATGCAGAGCGCGCTCGAGGCGACAGCCAACACCGAGGACCAGTAGGTGTTGTCGCGCTCGGAGCGAGCGCCGTGCAGCAGTAGGCACTTCTGGCAGCCCAGGTAGTCGCTAAAATAAGAGCCGCCGCACATGCATTGAGCGTGGGCCTCGAGCGCGAGCGGGGAGCTGCCGCTGGGCTGGCACGCGTTGGCGATGCTGTCGATGGAGATGCAGGGCGGCACTTCGCCCGGGGCGAAGCCGTCCTTGGGGCCCGGCGGGTTGCACACCTTCTGGATGTAGGCGTCGTCGCTGCCGTCGGCGCGGGCGGCTACGGGGATGAGGTCGGACGCGAGGATCGGACGCGCCGCAAGGAGGGCGGCCGAGGCCAGGGTTGCGGTTCTCATCGTGGGCGGATGCGTTTAATGTGGTGATTAAGCCTCAATATGTCTTTGACGTCGCCAAGTGTTATTGACGATATAAGTCACTAATAATGTGATAAGGTTGCTTGCGCCAAAGGGCGGGCAGCAGAAGCTATTAATAAGTATTGATCTCGGACGTCAATGGCGTGAGCGGCTGGTTTCTATATAATTTCCTAATCCCAATACAGTAGTCCTCCACGGCCCAACACGCGATGTTTTGTCCCTGAACGGTACTCAATCCCGTCCATGAAGCGGTCGGTTAGCCAATTCTGTACAAGCCACCACCCCATGGATGCGGCGCGGATTAGGCAGCGACATATCTCTTACTGAATTTCGGAATGGGATGCCGCAAAGGTGTTTATCGGGAAAGAGTAATTTCGCGATGCTCGCTTGAGGCGCAGGAAGGTTGAGTATGCAAGTGGTTGGTCGGCACACCAACGCAGGTTAGCCATCTGCATCTGATTCTCTCCGGTCTCAAGGTGAAAAGCTCGGTAAGGAATATAATCAGTCTCATTAGATGTTCGTAACTCTACACCCCAATACATCATTGCCTTTGCTTGGGCATTTTGCGCTGTTCCAATTCCTCAACGTCTTTCTTCTTGTGGAAGTGAGGCGCGACTTCGTTCAGCCATTGCGGTTTGATGGGCAGACAGGATCGCATGTACTCCTTGGTGGTCTGCACCAATTCGAAGTAAATGACCATTTTCTCCGGTGGATCCGAACCCATGAGAACGGAGCTGGGATGGATGAAAACGGTCGTGTTATTTTTGACGGTCCGATAAGCATCCCCGCTTCGCTGCAGTCGTGCTGCGTTGGGGAAGAAGCCAGCTGTGAGCGCCTTCTTGATGGGGTCAATATTGGCAGCACCGCAGCTTGACGAAGCGACTTCGACTCGTTCGCAAAGCTTCGACAGCTGGTCGCGAACATCACGTGCCCGGGTAAGAGACCGCTGCTGCAAGAAGTTCTCACGAGACCAGATGGGCGAAAAGTCACTGTCAACCCATTGGTTCCAGATGTTGAGCAGAGTGAGATGATCGCCACCTTCCTTGACAGTAAACCGGTTACGGGCGCTGTCAGCGTGGATCTTCTTGTCCTTTGGCCTGAAGAACAGCGCCGATGCTTCGCTCAACATCGACACAATGGACAGTACCTCTTCCACACAGCCGAACTTGTCGGCAGCCAAGACAGCCTTTGCCAACATCGGTTCTGTAGGGAACTCGGCCATCTGACGCCCAACCTTGGTGAGCTCACCTTTGTGGTTGAGTGCTTGCAGAGCAAACAGCTGGTTCAATGCCCCGATTAGAGATTCTGTAGGTGGTGGATCCATAAACTCGAATTCCAGAAGCTGATTGATGCCCAGAGACTTCAAAAGTAGCACGATACTATTCAAATTGGTCCGTTGGATCTCGGGCGTTGTTGACTCGTCCATTTCGTTCATATAGGCATATTTTGTGTAAAGGCGGAAACATTTGCCTGGGCCAACACGTCCAGCACGACCACTGCGCTGATTCGCCGAGGCTCGCGAGCACGGCACGACGACAAGGTTAGACATACCCGTAGCCGGGTTAAACACGTTTTCCTTCACGTATCCAGGGTCGATGACATATACGATACCATCAATGGTCAGACTTGTTTCAGCAATATTCGTTGCCAGGACCACTTTGCGTGCGCCATCAGGGGTAGGTTCGAAAATCTTGGCTTGGAGTTCGGAAGGGAGGTTTGCGTAGATCGGACACACTACGAGCTCCTTGACGCGATTGCCAAGCTTCCGCGCCGTCTCTGTCAATTCTTGTTCTGCTGCATCGATTTCGTCCTGGCCAGTAAGGAACACAAGGATGTCTCCTTTGCCCTGGGTGGTGTGAATTTGGAAAACAGTAGTGATGGCTGCAGCCAGGTAGTTCGCCTCGGGCGCCGGGGTGTAGTAGATGTCGACCGGGTATCTTCTTCCCGGGATGTTGAAAATGGGAGCATCATCAAAGTATTTGGCGAACTTCTCAGCATTCATGGTGGCCGAGGAGATGAGAAGTTTGAGATCCGGCCGTTCTCGTGAAAGATCCTTCACCAATGCCAGGAGAATATCCGTATGTACGGTACGCTCGTGGGCCTCGTCGATCATCAATGCGGAATAGCCCGCCAAATCTGGCTCCGTCATGAACTCGCGAAGTAACATACCATCAGTCATGTACTTCAAAATGGTTTTGTCGCTTGTATTGTCTTCAAAACGGATCGAGTAACCGACCTCGTTGCCGACTTTGGAGCCCATTTCCTCGGCAACACGGGCGGCAACGCTCATGGCTGCCACACGACGTGGTTGCGTGCAGCCCACCTTCTTGCCATCTTTGGTGAAGCCAGCCTCATGCAAGTACTGTGGCAACTGTGTTGTCTTTCCACTTCCAGTCTCACCGACGATAACGAGAATCTGGTACTCGTTGATGGCAGCAATAAACTCGTCCCGGTAAGCCGCGATAGGTAAGCTTTTCCGAGTCTCCTGGATGGAAAGAGCCTTCTTCTCTGCTGCATCAATCTGGGCATCAAGAAAGCGCTGTTCTTTGGTCAACTGCTTGCCCTCCCCAGCCAGAGTAGAATCTAGACTCCAGTTGATATACTGCTCTTCGTCCATAATAAGGGAATAGTCGCCCTCGTATTGCCTCTCAGCGCGGTTGATTTGCGCCTTGGCCTTCTGGGTTTGTTCTCGCTCCCATTCCTCGTGTTCAGTCACAAACTTCTCCTGACCGTACTCGTCCTTATCGACGTAGCGCTTGTACAGAGCCTCCTCTTTCTTTTTGCGGTCGATTTTGCCCTTCTCCGTGATGTAGTCATCGGGCATGTAGTAGCCATCGCGGTGATCGTCGATCTTCAATCGCTCTTCTGCCAGGCGGAGGATTTCCAAGTTCTTGCCAAACTCGGCTCTTTCTTTGTCGGAAAGTCGTGCGCCACTCCTCAACTCGGCCTGCTCGTCCGCAACCTGCTTGCGCAAAAGCGCAAGTCGTTCTGTTTCCCGCTTTTTCAGGTATTCCTGGCGCGAACGTTCGCGAAGGTCAGGCATGGCGGCTCGCCTAGCTGCAGCATCGTCTGCGATGCGGCGTCGTTCTACCATCGCTTTGCTTTCCTTTCCAGATGACCTGTCCTCGACGACCTTGGATTTGCCATCGTCCCTTGCCTTGAGACGTTTGGCGAACTCGTCTGCTTCTTTCCTATCGCGAGCCGTGTCGGAGAGGTCTGCGTCGTCATCATCATGGCGATCGTCGTGGCTCAGTTTCACTCGCTTCGATTCAGACTCTGGGAACTCGGGTTCCTCGTCAGATCCTCCGTCGTCTGATGCAGGCTCCTCATCACCCCACCGGTCATCCACGTCGGAATCGCGGTCGCGCCGCCTGAGGGTCTTGGATTTGTTGCTCCGAGAATTCCTCGGGGAGAGGCTCCGGTCGTACCTGGAAGGGCGGGAGTGACGTTCTTTATCTTGGTCTCGGTCTCGGTCTCGATGCTTGTCCCGATCATCGCGATGGCGATGTTTGCTTCTCTTCTTCTCGACCTTCTGAGGACCAACCTCCTCGTCGTCCATAGGGACGAAGGTGTATCGTTTACTCATTTTGATGAGGTTGTTGGGCGGATTAGATGTTGACGTCTCAATCAATACGGGGGGCCTGAAGGCAGCAAGCTGGTAACTGCGAAACATTTGGCTAGCATTAATAGCACCCCAAGACAAATAATGGGGCCCAAGCTTATCTCAGAGATGCAGGTTTGCTGTCTGCACCTGCACACCCACACTGAGGCAGTCAAACACCAATGGAAGGATTACCCGATTTATGGGTGAAGATGATCACCTGGCTGCTCTTATACACAGCAACTGGTAAGTTTGCAATCATATTTGGGGCATATCATCAATATAGCAAACAGACCTCAGGGCAAGACTGGGCACTCATTGAAGGGATGATCCAAGACTTGTACTTGCATGTGAGGAATGTAAGACACAGCCAATCAAATAATAGCCCAGTTTATTACTAACCTGCATGTATGCCAAGAGCACGGAAGGGACCACTTGAGTTTATCTTATCAAGAAATTTCCCTATCCGTACATGTAGCTTCTGTACGTACTTACCTCTTACATGCAAGTAACACGGTGGCACTCGTCAACCCTCCAGCTGTATTGAACATTGAGAGGAATATCCAGAACCACACTCGTTCAGACAAACGACCTCCCCACTGCTTTTCTACTTCTACCCCAAGGAAACACCCTTCCAATTCAGTTTTATTGCTGCACTCTTATTGCGCCAGCTTCTATTTACTTAGCTACTGGGTGCGGGTTCGAGTTCGACATTTACACGTTTCTGGCCCAGTGCCGCCAACATGTTATTGCATGGAGCAGCCTGGCTGCTCCTGCTGGCCTTCTTGCAGCTGGCCCTCTGCGCCGAGGACTACTACAAGGTTCTCGGCATCAATAAACAAGCCAGCGACAAGCAGATCAAGTCTGCCTACCGCCAACTCAGCAAAAAGTATCACCCGGATAAGAACCCGTAAGCACTCTCCCCTGCCCGCCCGTTTGCGCATATACGTCTTATCTTGACCCATGTTTGCACACCAAACTAACCTCGCGCCCCTGTTCAGAGGCGATGACACCGCCCATGAGAAGTTCGTCGAGGTCTCCGAGGCCTACGAGGCCCTGATCGACGCCGATTCGCGCAAGATCTACGACCAGTACGGCCACGAGGGCCTGAAGCAGCGGCAGCAGGGCGGCGGCCACCACCACGACCCCTTCGACCTGTTCAGCCGCTTCTTCGGCGGCGGTGGCCACTACCAGCGAGGCCAGCCGCGCGGGCACAGCGTGGAGGTTAAGATCGGCGTGTCCCTGCGCGACTTCTACAACGGCCGCGACACCGAGTTCCAGTGGGACAAGCAGCAGATCTGCGAGGAGTGCGACGGCAGCGGCTCCCGCGACGGCGTCGTCGACGTCTGCCAGCACTGCGGCGGCCACGGCATCCGCATCATTAAGCATCAGCTGGCGCCCGGCATGTTCCAGCAGATCCAGACCCAGTGCGACGCCTGCGGCGGTCGCGGCAAGACGATCAAGCACAAGTGCCCCGTGTGCAACGGCAACCGGGTCCTGCGCAAGCCCACGACCGTTGCTATTAAGATCGAGCGTGGTGCCGCCCGCGATTCCAAGATTGTCTACGAGAACGAGGCTGACGCCAGCCCCGACTATGTTGCCGGCGATCTCGTCGTCACTCTGACGGAGAAGGAGCCCGATCTGGAGCTTGATAACCCTGAGCATGTGGACGGTGTCTTCTTTAGACGTAGAGGCAACGATCTGTTTTGGCGGGAGGTGCTCTCGCTTAGGGAAGCGTGGATGGGCGACTGGACGCGGAACATCACACATCTAGACGGTCATATTGTCCGGCTCGGTCGCAAACGCGGCCAGGTCGTGCAGCCGGGCCAGGTCGATACCGTAGAGGGTGAGGGCATGCCCCTTTGGCACGAAGACGGAGACTCGGTCTATCACGAGACCCAGTTCGGCAAGCTCTATGTCGAATACACTGTGGTCTTGCCAGACCAACTAGAAAGTGGCGTGGAGAAGGACTTCTGGGCCACTTGGGAGAAGTGGCGAGGCAAGATCGGTGTGGACCTGCACAAGGACAGTGGCAGGCCCGAGAAGCCGATACCAGATACCGGCCACGAGCGTGATGAACTTTAGACAAAAGATTCTGATATGAGATAGAAATATTGTATAATGGGAAATACCAGCGATTATCCAACCTATTCTGGCCGCCAAGAACGTCCAAGCACATGTCCACTGTAGGGTGCATTCGGCGTGTACGAATAGGGGTCTTGACTAGTACGATATGTTTAATTCAGAGTATTCGAAAAGCTGACATCTAATAAAACACTCTAAAAGTGAGTGAGTTGATATATACTTGGTAGATATATACGCCGACCACATAATCAGCCCTGCTGATAACGCTCAGAGTGCATAATGTCGTGTTCGTCATCTTAAGCCATCCCTGAGTCCTGCCTCAGGGGGATATAGTGTGACCTAAGTAGAGAAAGCTGTCCAACACAGAGGGTTGTCATCCCCATTGACAACATCTAAGCCATGTCCGAGTTCTTAGGCTGATGAGCGCATGGATTGTTGATAATGAAGTCGGTAGAGACATATACAGAGCCAACGCTCAAGTGCCCCTCACATGGTCACCACCCAAGCCATGCATGCCTTCAGAACGAAAAGCTCCAGGCTCAGTATACCCATATCTCCGAGGGCAAGCCTGTCTGCGATAAATCGTCCAAGCACCAAAGACCGGTATGCCCGTCTTGCATATGGCTCCTCGGAGGACATGACAAATCCATCCATGGCCGATGGTCTGAAATCCCGGATATCTTGTTTCAAGTGCGTGGCTTCCTTGGTCGGGGTCTGTGCCGAGGTCATTGGCTGTTCGATACGTTCAGGCCTTTGACGCAAGCGCTGGATCAACTTGAACTGGCCATATTCAAACACGTTCTGCAGGTCCAGAGGGGGAGACGGCTTCTTGAACAGGAGCTTGGGGAGCAAGTCGGGCCGAGATATTGATATGGTACAATTATCGTTGAGTTCACAGAACAGGGCCTCGAGGTCATGAGCATAATATACGAATCGTGTATAAAATACGGGCGTCAAGACCTTGAGCTCCATGGTCTGTTCGTCTCCGGGAGCCCCAGGGTCAGCGTTAGTCATTGTCTCAATGCCCGCGCCTGCTATACCGCTAGGAATATAGCGAATGGTCATCGGAGCAGGACATTGCCGCACGAGATATCGCAAGTACCTTCTAAAGAACTCTTCAAGTCCGGTCTCAATTTCATCTGCTTGGCGCGCAATGCTCCGCTTCCGTGGCTCTGGTCGATACCAGACGTGAAGCTTTCGCTGGAAGAAAAGCACCCCAGCTTCTTTCACGATGCGTGGGAAAGTCACAAGGCCAACCCACCACCATGCTGCCAGGAATTTGACCTTTTGCCAGTTACTCATGGCAGTGGGGTCTATCGCATCTCCTTCCGAGAAAACTCGGGCAACCATTTTGGCGTGCTCCTTCGATGAGTTTAGGGTGATGGTGTTGTTGATTTTCCCAGTCCCTTCCAAAAACGGAGAAAAGGGGTCATGCGCGATCAGAGAGTACGCGCCCTTCCTCGAGTTGAAAGGGGAAACATGGAAATCCTTTGGGATGACTCTCTGCTGCAGCTTATGGTTAGCTGACGGGATGCCGCCTTTTGCAGAGTAATCTGCACCCGAGGCCTCTAATCCAGCAGTGATATCTTCCAGCTCGTTGGTGACCTCATCGGCAGTCACGAAATACATGTGTCTTTCGCCAAATGTGTTATTGACTTCAAGGACGATTGTTGTTAGGTCCTTCTTCGAAGAGTACAGATACCAGAAGGAGACTGGATTGAACTGATATCCCAAGAACTTGGCGGCTGTGACTAGGTAGGCATATGGATAGTCTGCTGGTTTGATACCCTACACACATGTTAGCTGGGATTCTTGGCTACTTTATGGGATTCTTCCTTACTTGAGAGGTCAAATGGGCGTCAAGCTTCCCTCTTAGACCAAGATGGCCATGTCCTCTCTCAAGGTAGTCTGCTGCATCAACCTGGTACCAGCCCTTCTTCTGTGAGCCTGTAGAAATCATGCCGCCAGCGACACCTTCCCAGCCCACAGGGAATCCGATCATGAGGTACGAGTTAGAGAAAGCATGTTTCTTTGGGAAGAACCGGGCATGAGTAGTCCGGCATGGAATCAGCAAAGGTTTGGTTGGGCCATCCCATCCCGAGGGTTGACGGTTGATGCCAAGAAAAGGCCTGGTAACCTGGATAACCAGGTACGCAGCCAATACGGTCACAGCTAGCTTGAGCAATACTGCTTGGCTGATGTTACTGGCCAGAAGAAACTCCAGTAGCCGTCCATGGTACCTCCATATGGCAAAGATGGAGAGGATGAAGGCATCATGAAGGCCACCATACCCCATGTAAATACCCAATGCGGCAGCACACTTCACGAGAAGGATATGCCACGGCATTCCCGGTAGGACGTCCATCTGCCAAGATCCTTGACTCTGTCTGTCCTCAGCTACCCCACCAAACGAAACAAAGAGTAATTCCAGACGTTAACATCAAATCACTTCATGCCTGCACGCAGATAGATGGTAGAGAACCAAAGCAACGAAGAGCCAACAGGTTGTTTGTCGTCAATGTTTTTTGAAGTCCCGTTAAAATATAAAGCATCATCAAGCCCGTACGGACATCCCCCTCGTGTGACTGGAAGGGCACGTACTTCTGTAGCGTAGCATCGGCTGTTTCCAATCTGACCCAAGACCGAATTACGCCACAGTTTGCCCGGTGGCTGCTTTAGGTACCTAGCCTCACATTAGCCCCATCGGCAATAAGCAGCCTGGCCGAAGACTCGAGGACTGATTGATTGAGTCAGCCCGGCGAAGGCCAGCTGGGAAACTTCCTCTGGACCCTTCAGCAGCCCAGCCCACTTCATACCGTCATAAAGGCGCCCGCCAATTCCATCGACTTCCACTTCCGTCCGCCGAAGAAAGTTGTCATCTACTTTTACCATTTCCACCCAACCTCACGCGACAACACCAATAACGACACCAATTCAGCATAACCGTTGATTCCCACCCGCCTCGACGCATAAACAACGACAAAAAGCATCACCTCAACACAAAATCCAAATACTCGCCAAGATGTCTGACGACTGGGATCAAGTCACCAAGATTGGTAGCAAGGCGCGCTCCGGTGCCAGCCAGCGAGAGACCGTCGTCCGAGGAAACGCTGCCCTGAACGCTGCCCGTCGAGCCGGTGGTTCCATCAACACCGAGAAGAAGTTTGGTGCCGGCAACGCTGTAAGTTGATTGATCTCCAAACCCATTCCTCCATGCCAGCCCTCTATGCACCCGCCTACCATTGGGTGGTGTATGACGCCCGCAGAGGGGCAAAATGTGGGGGGTGGTGGGCTATCACTCTCGGGTTGGCGACATCTGCAATGAGCAGCACCCTCACCACATATTGCCCCTATGCACGGATAGAAAATGACCCATACTATTACTACCCCAAAGGAAGAAGAAGAAAACACAGCATGCTAATTTTATAAATCATCACAGGCCACCAAGCCCGGCGTCGAAGGCCAGCGCCTCACCAAGGTGGACCGCAGCGACGACATCATCAAGCCCACGACGGTCGGCAAGGAGGTCGGCACCGTCATCTCGCAGGCGCGGCAGGCCCAGGAGCCCAAGATGACGCAGAAGGACCTCGCGACGCGCTGCAACACCACCCCGACCGTCGTCGCCGACTTCGAGCGCGGCACCGCCGCCCCGGACCAAAAGGTCCTGGGCGCCATGGAGCGCGTCCTCAAGATCAAGCTCCGCGGCTCCAACATCGGCGAGCCCCTGTTCAAGAAGAAGGCGTAAATGTTGGGTTGGCTGGTTTTTAGCTAGCTACCTACCTACTCAGTTAGGAGACAAAGACGAGAGACAACGGTGCCTTTTTACGATGTATATGAAGGGGAGGCGGCGTTGCTAGAGAGTGTGCGAGAAGTGTGCGAGAGGAAACACGCATGCTCAATAGAGGCAGGAAGCAACCAAAAAAAGAATCAGTCCTGCGGCGGAGACCACCAGAACGATGGCCTTCAGGATTATGGCGTAGCTCTTTGCTACTTTTGTTATGACACAGATCTGGGAGCATAGATGTATCCCGGATTTCTACGTTCTAGTCTTTCAGAGAGAATAGACATGGCGTCACTGGCAACCCCTTTTTTCGTATGTGCAAGTACAATGTCCATTGTGTGATCATCATTATTATGATTCAAATTCGGGTCTTCGACATCATGTGACAAGTCCAATGGTCTTGGGGGTGCGCCTTTGCGATGCTAATCAAACAGGGGTAGTAGTTCCCATGGTATCCCAAACACCTCGCAAATGCCACGATGAGAGCAGGCTTTCAAAAACAGTAGACAGAAAAGTGACGAGCCCCAATCAGTATACACATCCTCCTCCTCCAAGTTCGTACATTCATCCATCCTTCCACCTATCAACCCAACATAACCAACCAGCTCCCCCCTTACTGTTTGGCGATGATAGCCTGCACCCGTCTCTCGGCCTCGACCTTGCTCAGCTGTCGACTCGCCTCGATGACGACGTTCTCCCGCTCCCCGATGGTGACAACGCGGATCCATTCGGGAGCGACCTCCTGCGCCAGGATGCGGATGCAGACGGCGCCCTCCTCGCGCGAGATGCCCATGCGGAAGGAGTCCTTGAGCTTCTCGAGCACGACCGTCATGGTGAAGGAGATGCGGCCCTGGCTGCCTCCGGCGCTCGACCGGCTCAGCATGCCAAGCAGCGACGTGACCTCGGCGACGCGGTGCAGGGCGGCGCGGCGTTCCAGTTCGGCCGGCGAGAGGTCGGCGGGCAGAGAGGCCTTGGCCAGCTGCTTGTGGCGGATGCGGTCCAGCAGGCTCATCTTGGAGCCGTCCGGGTTGGTGAGGGAGTTGGCAGCGGCCGCGGCGGCTGCGGGCTTGGCGTCTTTTTCTTGTTTCTTCATCGCGATGCCCTGCTTCAGCTCCTCCAGACGCTTCTGTCCCTTGGCCAGGACGGGTGCTGCCTTGGCCACGGAGTCGCAGATGGTGATCGGGGCCTTGGGGAGGCTGTTGGTGAATCGGAGGGTGTCGGTCTCTCCATGGGCGGTAAAGCGGCGCCAGAGCTGTTCCATCTTGTTGTGGTAGTCTCGGTTGAGCTCCTTCTCGTTCAGATGGCCGCCAGGGAGCTTGGAGGAATCAACTTCGAGGCAGATTTTCCCGCGTCCGTAGTTTGAAAGCGTCAAGAGGCTGGCCGTCATGTTCTGAACTCCGAGACAGATGCGGATGTCGTTTTCTGTCACAGCCTTCTTGCCCCAGGCCCGTGCAATGTTGGGACACAAGCTGCGAAGATCAACCGGGACATTGGTGCCATTGTGTGCGTAGTGGAGGGTGAGGGTCTTCAAGAAGGAGCTGTGGAGGTTGATCAAACTGATGATCTCGCTGGGGAGACCGCGCTCTGAGGATGGTGCTGGCTCGAAGTCAGGTTCAGCAGCAGATGTGTCTGCAGTGAGCGGTGATGAGCTGCGTAATGGCGAGGACTCGAGTCGGAGTCTCTTGAAAAGCTTGTCTGTGTTGACGGAAGATGCATCCGAATCGGACACACTCGGGCTTCTGGCGCGCTTGAGGGGTGCGGGTGCTGCGCGTGCCTTCTTGGCCGGACGGCCGCGTCCACGCTTCTGTGGCGTCTCGACCGACTTCAATGGTGTTGGGATAAGTGCGACTTTCTTGATTGGGGTCTCGTCGGCTGAAGAGGAGTTGTCGTCGTCTGCGGGAGCGACGGCTTTGCGTTTACGCGACTCGGATGTGAGAGCAGCAAGCTTTACTGCGGGTTTGACTGCGGGAGTGACGTTCTTCTTGAGATCGTTATTTCCGGCATTCTTGGTGGTGCGGGTGAAGCTCGTGATGTTGGCAGAGCCCGACTTCTTGGCAGGCGTGGCCTTGGATCTGGTGGACGCCGGTTGGCGCTTTACAGCTGCAGGCATTGTGGTATGCGTGTAGTGTAATGTGGTGTGGGAAGGTGTAAGTGAAAGGATATGTGTGTATGGAGTGGACAGACAGTTGCGATGCAAGAAGATTTCAAGATATCCAACACGGAAGGTATGATGGAAAAAAGAAGATCGAAAGAAGCGCCAGTGACAATGGCATGGACAACTAAAGTAAAGTACGAGCTGAACAAGTGAGTGGGTTGCAGCACGTAGGAATAAGGAGCGTGTATAAGTTGTGATGCAAGACCCGCGCACGCGTTGAGTGGCTTCACAAGCGTGACCCGGACGCGTTAAGTGGGGGCCCGAAGCAAAGCAGCCAATCAGAAAGCCGAGACGCCACGGCACGACCCGGATTTTGGTGCAAAGTCGCGACCTGCCAAGCCTTTTTGACAACCCGACCCGCCCAAAATTGGGAGATTTTTGGAGGCTCAGAATCCTGCAGTACAATGGATAAAGAATGGAACGACTACTGTACGCTGGGAAGATTGCCGATTCCTAGAGACGATGAATGAAGGCTGTTAGTTATTAGTCCGCATGCAATTGAGCCCGCAGTTATGCTTGCCAACCAACCAGCATGACCAGTTAGGTTTAGGTAGTTGGTTTTGTTCATGCGATTGCACATACCTTATGAAGTAGCTACCTAAGGTCCCGGGCTCGAAGTGATGGTAGTTTAAAAGAATGTGATATCCGAGGCTCCGGAGAATTATAAAAGTAATGTCGTAAATGCTGCAGAAGTCAATCCGTGAGGACTGGAAAGGACAGCATCGCATCGGGGCCCTTTTTCTGTCTGTCGTCTCTGTCGTTTCAGCGACACGACACGGCCCACGGCTAGTTGTTGCTACCGAGCAACCCAAAATGAAGAGCCACCTCTCCCCAGTATACGCACAAGATCAGGAGCAGAAAACCATCGAGCGAACTTCTGAAAGCTTTTGTCACATTACGCCCCGGCTAGTATCACTTGCTTCCAAAAGACAACTTTCGTACAGCAATCATCCATCATCATACAATCAAGTGATGGGGCAAAGGACTCGCGCCTGCCCACACCCAGACGCTATGTTCTCCCCATGAGATCCCCCATTAACACCATTTCCATTATTCCTTTTTGTTCTTATCATCCACGACAGGAACACCAACGCCTAGCTTTTTGTGTATGTAGACCGAAAACCTGGCCCTTCCAAACCATGTCTTGTTGCACACCATGAAACGCCTGGGGAAAAAGAGAGAGAAAGGAAAAGACCTTGCGATGAAACTCGCTACCAATACAAAGACATGCTGGCAATGCTAATGAAGTGACGATGCCTCTACTCCACTCCAGAGAGGTTGACACACTGGCGACTCCATACAAGAGGTCCGCGCCATCGATCAATGGCGGATCGAGTGTCGCCAGTGGTCAGTCTGGAAGCTGACAGGACTGGGCGGGGGAGGGGCAGGAACGTCCCAGTCTCGCTCCTTGATCGTGCGGACCGGTGTTGCAGGCTTGTCGTGACTCGAGGCCAACGTAGCATTCAAGCTGGCGAACAGCTCCTCTGACGTGACCAAGCGTATAGACTTGCGAGGAGGCGTGACGGGAATTGGCGCTGCAATTTGACTAGGCATGATGCTGGTTCTGTTGCAAAATGTGAGTTTACAATACTGGTGACTTGGTGATGCATATGTACGGTTATGCTTTGTATTGTGGAAGTATGGGCTTGGGTCGCCTTGCTCGCTGTGCTTGTGCAGGCCCGGAGTCTGCTAGGAGGATGGGTGAAATTGGACATGGTGATACTCACTATTTCTGGACGCTCTTCGAGTCAAACGAGTTGGATGAGAGAGTGGATGGTATTATTGCAAGCGCAATAAGATATGATATTGATGAAAGGTGGCAGCAGCCTAGATGCGATATCGTGTAGTCGTGGTATGAAGCTACCCTTTGGTGTGGAGGTGATGGGGAATGTTCAAAGTGGTGTGCCGAAAGAGAATCAAATGCAGTTTGTGGCAAATGGACCAGCGAGGTTGAAATAAAATTCCTGGTCTTGGGATGAGCGAGGCAGACAGCTTTTTCTCGGCAGACGACGTGTCTCGGTCTTTATGAGTGAATGTAATGTGTATGCTTGTATGCGTGTGGAAAGAGCGGTGGGTGTGTGTAAGTCACTTCTTGCTGCCACTGCTACTGCTAGCCTGCTTGAGAATCCGGAAATGTTTGTGGCAACGAAGCTGCAAGGTAGATAGGTGGGAGACACCGGACAGCAACGCGGTACTTTGATCGTTGTACCCGGGATATGTACCCAGGTTTGATCAGCTTGACTGAGGTCGTACGAGAAAGCCGACTGTCTCTGGTTTCTTCAAAGCAGGAAGACCCAAAATGTGGGATGTCCGTTGGGTGTATGTATATGGGCAGGTGCAGGCGACTATTACGGTCGGTCGGTGCTGGGTGCTAACCTAGTGTATCGCAAAGTATGGATGTGTGTAACGAAGCATTGGAAGTCTGGGGAAATACGGAGCAGATATCAATCATATGTCCTCTATGGAAGGCGAACTTGCGGGAGCGCGCCTGCGGTTGGGGAGTGAGTTGGTATTTAATAAGTGCTGGAATCATCCATCGAGTTCCAGTATTGGATTTCTCCGTACACGTAATATCCAAGGCATGATAAGGCCCTGAAGGGAGGACAAAGTACCAACCGTGCAACGATCTAACGAGACGGTACATTGATGTCCTGTAATGACTGACAAGGCAGGACGCACAAACACAATGCAGTCATCGGCATGGCATTCCTCACCCCATTCTTTCCTTTGGCCCCACGTTTGGGGGTCAGGACGGATTTTTGAGATTCAGAGGAAGGGAGAGGGAAGCTGGGGGCCCAAATCGGTTGGTGGCACGCACGCCTGGGATCGCACGGAGGAATCCAAGCTAGACTCATCGAGTCGCAAAGTGTGTGCGTGTGTGCGTGTACATCTAAGGTATGCTTATGCTTATGCTCTGCTGGCTACCTAAGTATACAATCGCGGGTAGCAAGATTGATAGGATCGGGCTCGTACTGTGCAATCCCATACCGTGCTGTACGTACCTTGCCTTACACCTCTACTGAGGCGAGATGAGCCCAGTTTAGCCTAAGTGCCATGTTAGTAGTAGATAGGCCAGAAATGGGCGCTGTTAGATTCCGTCGGTGCTACCCAGGAACTCGTAATGCTGTTCTCGAAATCGATTATGGCTGGCCTCTGGCTACCTACCAAGCGCGCCGGCTGGAGTAACGAAAGGGCCTGGTGCAGGTCCAGTTCCCAATGTTACCGTCAAGGCGTCCACATACGACTCTCATCACGTTTCTCTGCATAGCATCCAACATCCAGTCACCGCTTTGGTACTGTATGTGCTGTTGTTCGTTGGTCGGCAGAGACCCTAGACAGGTTTCAATATAACAATGCTTCCCAAGAATATCTCGGAGAAGAAGAAAAAGAGACGGCCTCTCGTACGTAGGCACCACTGAGGACCGTGCCAATGGGTTTCAAGCGTTGGCTGTCCGGATTGCAACCTTGTTTGGGGCGGCAAGCATTAATTACGTTGCCTATCACAGAACTCAAAAAGGTTCGAAAAAGTTGATATGGAGGAGACACAAGTTCGGGTTTCCCGCGCTTGCCCCGACCCCAGACTCCCAGAGTGGGTCGTCTCCATGTTTCCCCCACAATAGTAACGAGACAAGATGTGGAGGCACCAGGGGGCAGTCATCTAAGGGGCTTCTAGGCTTGCAACTTGCGAGGGGGCAGCTTGCAAGGCGTGCTGGCATGCAAGGCATGTCCCAAATCAAGGTTCCCCATTTTCCACCCTTTCCCCTATCTGTTCTGTCTATCAGCGCCCCGTCCTGCACATCATATCGGTCTTGTCTATCTGACTTGACTTCATGTCCCCATCTACAAACCGTGTCGTATCTCTTGAGCGGAGTGGGGGGCACACAGGACAAACTAGAAACTTAATACATGAATGGATGTTAGATACGCGATCATGCCAACATCACGATCACATACAACGCGACAGAAGGCGGGAAAAGGCAGGCGGCCGCCTCGGCCGTATTGCATTCCTCCCTACATATTTGACTCGTCGTTTGAGCTGGGTCAGGTAGCTGTAAACAGACGAAATTGCCATGCAATGCGAGCGCACACGAACAGCCAGGTTCTGGTCACAGCAAGAGGGATCAATCAATCAATCGTTTCGTTCCAGCGTTCCGGCAGCTCCCAAACACGAGAAGAACAAATCGGAGTTGCTATTTCTATACCATAAAATCAATAAAACCGGAGCTGAGTATTGTACCCCTGCAATCACTCTCATCATTGGCTTCGAGAATCCTTCCGTCAGCGCGTGGGGGTTGTTTTTGTTACTTGGCTTTGTTGTTTCTGTGGATTGGTTGGTGGTTCCAGGGTGCAGGGCTTCTGTGACGGGCCTGGCCATCTCTTGATTGACTTCCGTCTGCATCCGGAACGTGCCCCCCAATAGAAGAGGAAGAAGAACAAAGTAATCTGGCTCCTGATCTCACCGAATATATACACGTTTTTCTCTTTTCATTAATATCAAATCATAATCTAACCTACCTCACATTGGTATAAAGGGACCCCATCAGTCGGTCAGCAATTCGGTGTGTCGATTGGTCTCATCCATTCACTAACAAGCCTGAAAACCGCCGTTGGAAAAGTGACAAGTGTCATATCGACAGGGAGCTCCCTTGATGGACGCATGCCTGACTACTACTAGCAAGTCTTACCTCATCCTCTTCCCTTTAGCTATCACTCTCCTGTTTGCCGGCAGACTTCGTTTACACTACGAGATGCTCCAAACGACAACGTCCAACGCATTCGAAAACATACTTCTTCACTTTCGAAGCGTGCCCTACGTAGGTAGGAGATCTAGGTAGGATCTGGTTCTCGTCATGACTTCCAGCATTGTCTGCAGGGCTATCGGTCTGGGGTACATGACGCATGGAGAGTTGCATTTTCCCCAGGCTCCTCTCCCGCAGTGGATCTCTCGTTTCCATCATTATGGCCATTCCGTTTCGACTCCTTACGCCGTCCTCTGCAGGTCCTCGTTCATTAATGCCCCATCCACGTTGGCGAGCTGTCAGGCTATTTACTGTCCGGCCGCTGCTACTGCATCGAGCCTTATCTGCCGAGGACTTGCGGTCAGAGGATTAGGGGTGCGTGAGAAGGAAATCCTTCTGTATCTGCACCGCGAATCCGATGGTTTCGTGTCGATTGCCCGGCAGTTCCGTCTAAGTAGACATCGTTCATGCCAGCGCATGTTGTGAGACGTTTGCTAAGCTACTGCTCAGTGCCTTGCCATTCCTATTTCACTGTTTGGTATCGGTCACGTCATGGCCTCAGACATTGCCCATACCGCTACTTACGTTATCCAGCCCCCAACCACCAGGTAGCCATTGCTACAGTCGGATGCCTTGTACGAAATCCATTGGTGTTCATTGGCTCTTGTCCAGATACAGCACGCGCCTCTTTCATTTCTTACATCCACACAAAGGTCATTTCGTACGTGTTATGACTCCGACCCCGTCTTACTGTGACAGCGGGCCTGTAAACACACCGGTTGAGTTCTCTATCACGGCGAAGTATCAAACAGTCCATTTTTACTTTTAGATCCACCCAATCCTCTTGACCAGATAGGCCGATTGGGGCGTTATCCGAGTGAACATGCCATGCCAGTAACACTGGTGGGCTCGCAAATTATTGACTTGATAAGTTTAAACTTTTCAATATCTTGGATGGGTGCAACGCAACACCTTCTCAATCCTACTGAGACCTCTTTGCCGCTGCTGGCGGCGCGGGGTATTCCTTGCCGCGACGGGCCTATCTCGACGGTGGGCTCCTGGTAACGTAAAAAAGCATGGTCTGACGAAGCTGACGAAGCCTTGCACAGGAAGTGGCTTCTAGACCTTTTCCATGACCACCTTTCGTGGAGCCCCTTTTTTGCTGTATCACGTTGGTCGGCGCAGTCCGCAGTAATACCAACCACCACTCATTCCGCCAAGATACGAAGGGGACACGTAAAAAGAGCATTGGTCAGTATTGGTCAGCTCTCCCGACGAATGCAATACTCGGAGCCACCTCCGCTTCGTGCGTCGAAATGTGCTTGGCTCGTTAAATGAGGCCACCCCCATATTCTGTCTCTTATGAGTCGAGTGGTCGCGTTTCGATTGTGATATGGAGTGACAGCGATATGCATCGCGGACTTCCTTTTCGTGATTAGTAGGGCTTCTTGTAAGGGTACATATTTATTATATTATGACGCTAGGGAGAAAGGGTTTCTTATTACGTAATTATTAAAAATAGTCTTAAATATAATTTATAAATACACGGGTTATAATATATAAATTATTTAAATAAAACCGTAATAATTACTTGCTTTTTAAAAAGGGGTTTAATTTAAAAATAACGGAATTAAATTTATAACTTTTTTAAAAAAGTAAATTTAAAACCTTTTATTTATTAATAATATAAATATAATTTTATTTAATTAAAAACTTATAAACTATAAGATAATTTTTATTATTAAATATTATATTAACTTAATATATATATATATATATATATATAAATAAACTTAATTATGTTTTTTATATTCTATATTACTTTAATTAACGTTTTTTTATATATTATTTAATAACGAGAAATATTAAGCTAATAGGTTTACCGGCGCCGCTTTTTAGCTTTTTATTATTTCAAATATTTATAATATATATACGGTTTCGAAAAATTAAGGTTTTATTTTATTAAAGCTCGATTAATTAGTTTTAAAAACTTTATTAATTTTTTAAAGTTTATTTAAAGTTTTACTATTAACTTTATTAAGTAATATTTTATATATTTTATTATTATATAATATAAATAAATTCTAATTTTAAGTAGTTTTTATTAATACTATTATAACGTATTAATATTTATTATCTTTCGAGCTTTTTATTAAATTAGTCGATAAAAGAATTTATAAAAGCTTTTATTAATAACGAGTAATAAAAAATTTAAAAGAACTAAGAATTAGTTAATGATTTTAAATAATACGCGCTTTAATAAGTTTTCTTTATTGAAAAACTCCTTTTCTATTATTAAATTTCTTTATAAAGCGTAATATCTTAATATATTTAATGTTAAAAAGGATTTAAATTTTTTTAAAAGTAAGCTAAAACTAATTTTTATTTATTACTATAATTTCAAGCTTTTAAACCTCTTATATTATTATTTATAAATAATTAAATATATTTTATAAGTATTTATTAAAATTGTTAATTATAAAATAATCTTTATTTATTTTATTATTATATTTTTTAATTATAGTTTTAATACGAGCGATCGTTATATAATAAAATAAGTACGGCGATAAGATTTTATTATTACGGTCTAGTCGAGATATAGATAATAAAATTAATAAAAACGTAGCTTGAAAAGCTACGTTATAAAATTAAATAAGTATAGAATAAAAGTAAGCTTAATTAAAAGCTTATACGTTAATATTATAAGTTAAGTCGGTTTATATTATTAAATATACTTTTATTTAATACGTATAAAACGTTAATTTATTTCGATAATTTAATATCGTAATAATATTCCCTTTTTAAATAAAGCTTCGTCGATATATAACTAAATTTTCGTTAAACGATTTAAAAGAGTCTAGGCTTATTTAAATACCGGCGGTAAAAATTAATTACTACTTTTATAATATTTCTAATTAAGTAATAAGTTTATCGGTAGAATTATTATAACCGGCTTATTTTATAATATATTTTAATTAAAAAGGACCGTTATATTTATAACGGTTTTAATAAAAGTTTAATACCTCTTCGACTTTTTATTCTTTAATACTTTTAACTTCGATAAAAAAAGGAGGGTTTTAATATTAACCGGGTAAAAGGTTCTTAATAACGAGTTTAAATAAATTAATATAAAAAATAAAAAATATCTTTATAAAAGTAAGTAGTTTTAAGCGATAAGCGTACAAGTTAATAATTTTAATAATTTTAAATATTTCTAATCTAGGTTTTTTTAAAGGTGATAAGTTTTAATATAACGAGAATTTAATTAAAAGAGCTAGCTTTTATAATAACGCCGGGCCGGTTTTTTTTCTAGTTAGCGTACTCTTTTTATTTAACTTATACGAGGCGGATTTTAATTTATAAATACTCGTCGATCTTATTTAACGAGCGAATTCTTTAATATTTTTAACGGCGACTATACGGCTAAGGGTAATAAGTTCGAATATAAAACGAGGATTAAATTCGTAATTCGTAAAAAAAGGCGTAGTTTTAATATTTTCGTTAATAATATTATTAATAACGAATTTAATTAATAATGATTAATATATTTAATTATTTTATAAATAAAATAATTATTTTTATAAGTATTATTTAAAAAAAGCGTTATTAGTTTTAGTTTAATTAATAATTTCGAAATAAAATATAATAAATGATAAAGAGGTTATTTTTAAATATTTAGTTAAATATTTTTAAAAATCGAATTTAAATTATAATTTTTTATTAAATATTATAAAACGAGGTAAATTATATAACTTTAAAATATATTTAATATAACGTGGTTTAATATTAAATCGATTATATTATTAAGTTAACTAATTTTATATTACTACTTTTATATAAATTAATTTAACTTTAACTCTTTAAATTAATTAAAATTACGCTTTATTTAATTCGGTACTTAATTTTATATCTTTTTTATATATTCGCGTATTATAACTTATTTCGCCGTAGATATTATAGCACTTTTTATTAATCGTCCTCTATTTTAATAAACCCCTCGTTTCGTATTTATTAATTATTAAACGCTTCTTTTTTATTTTCTCGTTTTATAACTCTTAAAATTCTTATATAATAAGGGCTATTTTAAATTAAACGCGCGATTTTTTAATTTTTCAACGTTTAAAAAGTATTAAATTAACTTTTTATAAAGTATATATTTAATTTTTTATAAAAGTTATATTATATACTATTATATATCTATTTTTCGTTATTTAGTTTATAATATTTAAGATTAATATCGAAAAACTTTTTTAATAAATAAAAACTTTATTTTTAATAAAATAATTATAACGAACGCTATCCGGGTTTTAAAAGAAACCTAGTAAGACGTACTTAGGTTTATGTTAGCAACACGAGAGAGTATCTAGACGTGCGACAGAGGAAACGCCCTGTCGATACAATAGGTAATAGCACTTAGTTCGTAGGGTAATAATAAAGGTGGTCTGGCGAAGGTATTCGCGCAATAGAGTCGTTAAGGCTGTTTGCCTTACCAATAGGTTAGATTAATGCTTAGATTGATCACTAAAGTAGAGAGTGTCTATATAAAATACATAGGGAATCATCCATCGTTATATACCCAGTCTCTCCTTCCCTAATAGTGGTCCTGCTCACCGTTGCTCAGTGGTGATCGGGTAAGCATTGTTGAGCTTGATCAGTTGTGATCAGTGTTGCTCGCCTGAGCACCGCTGAGCTGCTCAAGGCTTCCCCACTGAGCTGCGTCTCGTATCTTATCGTTACGTGACCAGGGTCGGTCGTCCGGCCTGGCCTGTCTGTCCGGGTCTGTCTGTCCAGATCTGCCTGTCCAGATCTGTTTGTCCCGATCTGTCTGTCCGTCGCTTCCTTGTCTCCTTTAATGACTGTCGTCGTGCCCCTGATGGGTGGGTCCGTCATCGCCGGTGGGTCGAAAGCGCTGATGCCGCGTTTCGTACATGCCTCGGGTTATCGTAGCGCCGTGCCGTAAGTGGGCCTTGGTTGTATGGTTAGGTCAGGTCGTAATAATAATATTTAAGAGTTATAAGTATTAGTCGTTTTTAAACGCGACGAGTTAAGTATAAATGTTTAAAAAAATATATTTAATTTATTAATTATTTCGCTTAAATAATATAATATTAACTTAAATATGTTAAATTTAAATTTAATAGTATTTTTTATAAAAATAATAAAATACGCGGCTTTAAAAGTAATAAAAAACTTTAACTTTATAATATAATTTATCGACGCTTTAATAAACAGCACGATTTCTTTTAAATAAATACGTTTTAATAGCGAATAAAGTATTATATTTAAACGCTAAAAAAAAGAAAAAAAAAGAGGTATATTAAGTATAATAATATCGTTATTTTTATAATATTCTTCGAATTCGGCCGAAATATATCTTTCGTAACCGTTTAAAATTAAGAGGCGATAAAATCTTTTTTTCGCGTTTTAATATATTTATTAAAATATTAAATCTCGTTTAAACTCGTTTCGTTATTAATTTAGCCGTTAAAAGTTAGTTTAATTATTTAATCGCTTAATAAATCGTATTTATAAAACTAGTTTATAAAGTAATATTAATTTTAAACGATTAAAAACGACGGAATATAATAGTTTTGTAAATTAATATATTTAATAATTGTTAATTATTCTCGATTATTAAATTAAATTAATTTCGCTTTTTTATAACGATCGGCGCATATTATAACGAGTATTAACCCTTTTATACTTATTATAAAGCTAATTTCGTTAAAATTTTATATATTTTTATTTAAAATATCGAATTTAATTTTAATATTCGTAATTAACGCGAACTAACCGGAAATAATACTTATATTTTTATAAAAAGCCACTAAATAATTATATTAATAGTTTATTCTAGTCTTAAACGTTAAGTTACAGTTAATAAAGCGTTTAATTTAATACTTATTAACGCGGTCGCCGCTACGCGATTTTTAAAAGAAATTAATTATATTTTTTATAATATTAATATTTAGAGGTATTTTTAAATACTTAAATTAATTATATAATTACGAAATATCTATTTTTTTAATTAAATTAAATTTATATTATAAATGTCGGATTTCGCGTCGAGGTTCGATATCGCGGAGTCGGTCGTTTAAAGTAGTTCGAGGAACGTTATATACTTTCGTAGTAGCTCTTTAATTAATTCTATTCGAATTTTCTCGCGTTATTTAAATTATTAAAATAATACGATCTTTTTCGATTAAATCGATATTATAATTATGAAGATATTACGTATTAAAGTTTAACTATATAAATTAAAAAAGTAATTAATTTAATAATATATTTAATCTAATAATAAACTATATTATAAATAAGTAATTTCTTTTATATTATAAATTATTTTATAATCTTTATAATGTTTTATATTAATTAATCGAGTTTTAATTATAACGTGGTTTATTATTAAGTCGACTATATTATTAAATCGGCTACTTTTTTTTTAACTTACGTAATTAAACTTTAATACGTAATATCTCTATAACTATAATATCGATTTAATTAAAAAAGATCGTATTATTTTAATAATTTAAGCGACGCGAGAAGGTTCGAATTAAATTAATTAAGAAGCTGTTATAAAAGTATACGATAGTTTCTAAGCTATTTAAAGCGACTAATTCTACGGTATTAAACTTTAACGCGAAATCCGATATTTATAATATAAATTAGATTTAATTAAAAAAGAGGTACTTCATAATTATATAATTAATTTAAATACCCGAGAAATATTTCTTAATATTAATATTATAAGACATATAGCTAATCTTTTTTTAAAGTCGCGCGGCGGCGACCGCGTCGATAAGTATTAGGTTAAACGCTTTATTAACCGTAACCCGGACTTTAAAACTCGAATAAACCGTCGATACGATTATTAAAAAGCTTTTTATAAAAACATAGGTATTATTTCCGGCTAGTTCGCGTTAATTATAAATATTAAAATTAAATACGGTATTTTAAACGTAAATATATAAAATTTTAACGAAGCCGGCTTTAGAATAGATGTAATCGAGTTAATATTCGTTATAATACGCGCCGATTATTATAAATCAGCGAAGTTAATTTAAATTAATAATTAGAAATACTTAATGGTTATTAAATATATTAATTTATAAAGTTAATATATTCCGCCGTTTTTAATTATTTAAAGTTAATATTACCTCGTAAACTAATCTCGCGAATACGACCTATTAAGCGATTAAGTGATTAACCCGACTTTAATAGCTAAACTAATAACGAAACGAGCTTAGACTAGATTCGATATTTTAATAAATATATTAAAGCGTGGATAAAACGCCCTTATCGCCTTTTAATTCTAAACGGTTACGAGAGCTATATTTTAACCGAATTTAGAGAATATTATAAAAATAACGGCATTATTATACTTAATATACTTCCTTACCTTTCTTACTTACTTTAATTTTTAAATACGGCATTTTATTTACTATTAAAGCGTGTTTATTTTAAAAAAATCAACCTATTTATTAAAGCGTTAATAAATTATATTACGAAGTTAAAGTACTTTATCGCGTTTAAGGCCGCATATCTTATTATTTTTATTAAAAATACTATTAAATCTAGATTTAGCGTATTTAGTTTAATATTTTATTATCCGGACGAAATAATTAATAAGTTAAATATACGTTCTCAAACGCCTATAATTAACTCGTCGCTTTCAAGGACGGTTAATACTTATAACCTTTAAACGCCGTTTAAGCTTTAATAAACGATTAAATATTTTACTTTTATTAAAAATAAAGTCTTTACTTATTAAAAAAGCTTTTCGATAAATATTATAAACTAAATAACGAAAGGTATATATATAGTAATATATAAAATCACTTTTATAAAGGATTAAATACGTACTTTATAAGAGGTTAATTTAGTATTTTTTAAACTCTAGAGAATTAAAAAATCGCGTGTTTAATTAAAAGGAGCCCTTATTATATAAAAATCTCAAGAGCTATAAAATAAGAAGGTAAAAAGTAAGCGTTTAATAATTAATAAATGCGAAACGAGGGGTTTATTAAAATAAAGTGTTACTATACGTTTAAATTAATTACTACGCTATAAAATAAAAGCTTTAAAAATAACTAAACGGTTATTTCTATTTAAATCTACGCCTTAAGTGCTACCCCGCGGGGGACTAACCCGCTAATCGTAATATTATACCTTTTCTCTAAAGGTATACCCTTATATTTAAGGCGATAAACTCTTAATAACCGTATAATTTATTTAAATTCGGTATAAAAACACTTTAAATCTTTTATCTAAAAATTAATCTATATAAAGCCTTATTTATTATTAATAATTTTATTTAATAAATATTAAAATCGAACCTACGTTTTTAATTAATAATTATATTTAGTTATTATATTATAATACGTTTAAATTAATTACTACGTTATAAAATAAAAGCTTTAAAAATAACTAAACGGTTATTTCTATTTAATTCTACGCCTTAAGTACTACCCGCGGGGGACTAACCCGCCGATCGTAATATAAAGGGCGACTAGTAGAAGGCGCTATAATATCTACGGCGAGATAAGTTATAATACGCGAATATATAAAAAGGATATAAAGTTAAATAATAAATCGAATAAAGAGTAATTTTAAATAATTTATTTAAAAGTGCTAAGATATAAAAAAAAGTGACCGACTTAATACTATAGTTAATTTAATAATAAACCACGTTAAAGATTATATTATATTTATAATTCGAAAATAAATATATAATAAAATATATAAATAAGTTTTATTAAACTTATTACGAGATAAATAATAAACGTAATATTTTTTAATATATTTTTTAAAATTTAATAATCTTTTTATAAATATAATAGTTTTTAATTTAAGTTTTAATATAAATTAATATCTCGAGTTAATAATAATTATAAAAAATAGTTTTATATATATAAGCTCGTTTTATATAATTAATAAATAAGTTAATATAATAAAGTTATAAAAGTTTAATATAAAGTTTAAATAAGTTTAAAATATATAGTTTTTTTAATAATATAAATAAGTTCTTTATATTTTATATTCGATTAAACGAATACGTTAATAACGATTACAGCGGGTATTTAGAGGTTTTTTAAAATTAATTACAAGTCTTTATTAGTTCGATAACCTCGGTCGAATAAGTCTTTTAATTATGGCGAGAGTTCTGGGACAGGGGTGTTTCTAACAGAGTATTTAAGCATGGCGGGTTCGAGGTAGACAGGGTCTTCGGGCAGGACAGGTTTAGGGGCAGGTTGTTACAACCTGGCCCAGCTGTGCGGCTAGGACCCATATCTCTTAGAGCGGACCGACAATGACCCGAGACCCTTACGAACCCGCAAAAGTTCGGTCAGCGCTTACGCCCCATTAACGATGATGAACCCCACTACACCGCTATAGAACGTCGATAACTAATATTACGATAATAGCATATTAGGGTTAATTAACTAGGGATAAATAAGAATAAATAAATAAAAATAACTAGTATAGGTTAAATAGTTAAAATAAGATAACTACTATAAGTTACGTAAAGACAAGATAACTAAAGGTTAATAGCTCTCGAGATCTTAACGAGATCTAAAGAGCCGGCTCGATAAAATCTCGTGAGATCCTCGAGATCCTTAAGAATTAAGGAATATTAATAAAAGAGGGATTAGATATATAACGATAAATATTCCCTATATATTTTATATAAATATTTTTTATTTTAATAATTAATTTAAGTATTAATTTTAATTTATTAATAAAATAAATATTTTTAACGACTTTATTATATAAATAATTTTACTCGACCTTTTATTATTACGTTATAATTCGGCTATTATATATTTTATTAATAAAGGCGTTATTTTTATTATACGTTTAAATATTTTCTTATATTATTAATATAAACCCTCGTATATTTTATTAAATTTCTTTTTATAAATTACTATTTAAACCTTTAAGTAATAGCTTTATAAAAACTATATCTATACCCGGCCCTAGTAACACTATTCGATAAAGAAAGGTTCCTATCGCCACCCCTAGCACTTCTTAGCGAGACCCCGTTATAAATATTAATAGCGATAATAGTAACGACGACCCCTAAGCCGTAAGCACTAGTTAAACGAATTAAGGAATTCGAGTAAAAAAACGTTAATTATTAATACTATTACGCTAAGCTTAAACAAGAACGTAACGAGCTTTTCGTTAAAAGCAACTCGAAGTAAATACCTTATAATATTAATAAATTACGTAAAAAAAAAATATTTTTTTTATATAATTATTAATATTATTTAAACCTTTATTATACTTAAAAAAGGTATAAAGATTAATATTATTTAATAAAACAAGCGGGAACTAACGAAACTTTTTCGTTTAAATTAAAGCTTATTAGCGGTTTTATAAAAAAACGTTTTAAAACGCTACTTAGCGAGTTATTTATACCGCTTTGTTCTTTAAAAATAAGGTATTCGTTTACTTCGAGCCTTATTTAAATAAACTTATAAAAAAACGATTAATAAGTTAAATTATACCGTATAAAAGTATAACGGATTTTCGAAAGTTACGACGGCTTCGAATAAACCTTTAAGTTACTTTTCTAAAACCTCGATAAAAAGCGATAAGTAAAGAAGGAACTCGAAACCTTTAAATAAAAAAGATTAACCGCCTTTTATGCCGCCGAGTTCCGACGTATTATAACTCGATTAAATTATATTAAAGCTACGAAAATTATAATATATTATTAAGAATTAAAAGAAAACGTTAAAAACGAACATAACCGGCTTAATACCTTTAATAATTTATTTTCGTATATATAGTTTATTATTAAAATCGATACTCGTATATACGAGCGACGCCGCGAAAAATAAGGCGGATAATAACGGTAAATTAATTAAATTTAAGTTAATATAAAATAACTACGTTATTATAATAATATATTATTTAAAAATATTATAACTTATAATTACTATAATAAACTTATAAATTTTCATATTATTAAATATAATAAACGTAATAAAAAATAGTATATTATTTATTATAATTCTTAAAAATAAAGATATTACGTTTAAAAATATCGAGCCTTAAAAAAAGACTTTCGGAAAGTCTTAAACAAATAACATATTAATATTATTAAAAGTAATAGCGCTATTATAAAATATAATAGCTTACTTTAAATAGTTTATTACGATAATAAGTATACTTTATATTTAATAAATAAATAAAGAACCGGATAATTCTTTAAACCCTTTAAGATTAAAGGTAACTATAGCCGAAGCGTCGTAATAACGCGGAAAAAGTAACCCCTTTTATATAACGAATATAATAATTCGACGAATAATATTACGAGCTAATTAAAGTAATTAATAAACCTTAAACGCTTAATTAATATATTAATAAACAAGTTAATAAACGAGATTATTAAATTTAGAGATTTAAAAACCGACGGATGGTTAATTATCTCTAATATTCCTTAGTTTAATTCGAAATACCTACGTTAAATATTTATTACGGCCGGTTTTAATTAAAGAATTTACGGTAATTACGCGGTAAAAAACGATCTTTAAGTTTTTTTTATATACGAAAAATACTTTAAGCTGTTATAAATCGGGTATATTTATAACGTTTATATAAAATACTTAGTAAAAAAACTCGAGTACGAATAGTTTCCCCGAAAGATTAGTAAGTAATTAATTATATAACTATACTTTAATTATATTATTAAAAAGATTTAAACGTTAATCCCCGACGGACGACGCGCGTACTTATTAATATAAAAAGACCTATAATAGTTATAATAATACTATTTAAAGGGATAAAATTAAATGGAGTGTTTTAAAAACTAATACTTTAAGTACGCTTAAAAACATTTACGAGCTTATAAACGTTTAAAAAAAAACGCCTAATACTTTTAAAACGTATAAGTATATACTTAATAAAAAGACCCCCTTATTATATTAAAAAACTTATAAAACGTTTATAAACTTTAACGAACTTAATAAACTTTCGAACTACTCGAAAAACCCGAATCTTAAATACTAGGGACAGTACTTTATACGGGGAGAAATATAAAAACACCCCTATTAATATATTAAAAAATACCCTATAAAAAATAAAAATAACGATATAATAATCGATTATAAAAGGTTATTAATTACTTATAAAAATAGCATTTAGAAAATAAACGCCGCTTATTATAAAAAAATAATAACGGGCGGATTAAAAGAAGTCTTTATATTTAATAACGGATAATTAAAATATTTATAACTATATCGTATTAATAATCGAAATTAAAAAAGTTATTATTTAAACGTTACTAAATAATAAAACGTAAAGTAACTATATTTTATTACGAATTATTAATAGCTTAATATTAAAATAATAAGAGAAAAACGCCCTATATTAACTTAAAACCGTCGATAAAAAACTTATAACGTATAATAATAAAAATATACGAAAAAAAGTCGCGAACGTTTTAATTAATATTAAAAACGTTATAAACGAATTACGTATAATATTATAAATATTATAAAATACGATATGATTTTAAAAATACTTTAATTACGAGTATATAATTTTAAAATTAATTAAAAAATAAATTAATTTTAATAAAATAAATTAAAAAGGTTTAATCGATAAATAACGGTTTAAAAAACGATCCCTTAATAAACTTAAAATACTTAAAATATACGTTATTATTAAAAATCTTAAACTAAACGTTATAATAATTATATTAAAGGAGTATCGATAATTCGAATCCTTTTTTAATAAGAAATTAAAAATAAGCTTACTACTTTATACACGGTAAGATTATAAAGTACTTTTTAAAAATAAAAAGGAACCCTTATTTATACCTATATATAAACTTAATTAAGAGTACGAATAAGCTTTAAAGGAATATATTATAAAAAACCTCGAAAAAGGAGTTATACGACTATTTATATTATTAGCAAGCTTCTTTATCCTCTTCGTCCTAAAAAAGAATAAAGACGAGAAACCTAAAAAGCGTATATATATTAATTATTAGAAACTTAATAAAATTACTATTAAAAACCGATACCCCTTACCCTTAATCGGCGACTTATTAAATAAATTATTATACGCTAAGATTTTTATAACGTTTAACCTCTTTAACGCGTATAACTTAATCCGGATTAAAAAAAAAGAATAAAAAAACCGCGTTTCGAATTAAATATAAATATTTTAAATACTAAGCTATACCGTTTAACTTAACTACTACACCGGCTAATTTCTAAATAATAATTAATTACGTTTTACGCGAATACTTTAATAAATTTATCGTAATATATCTTAATAATATCTTAATTTATTTTAAAAATAAAGAGCAGTATAAAGAGCACGTAAAGCTAATATTTTAAAAGCTATAAAACGCTAATTTATTAATTAACTTAAAAAGAACGAATTTTATTAACGATTAATTATATTTATAAAATATATAATATACTTTAGAAAAATTCGAATAAAACTTTTAAGAATTTTAGTAGTTAAAGAGTAGTTTACGCTTATAAATATTATAAAAGTTAAATCTTTTTTAAAATTAATTAATTATTACCGGATTTTTATACCCGGATTTAATAAAATAACGACATTTTTAATAAACTTATCGAAAAACGACGAGCTATTTTAATAAATAGAAAAAAAGCTAAAGCCTTTTACGATATTAAAAAGCGAATCTTTAACGAATTAATACTACGGGTAATAAACCCCGCTAAACCTTTTAAAATTAAAACCGACGTATCGGACTATGCGATTAAAGGGTAACTAAATTAACGAAATAACGACGAAAAGCCGTACCTTATTATATTTTTTTTTAAAATTGCATAAATTAGAACTTAATTATTAAATATATAATAAAAGATTAATAGCTGTTATTAAAACTTATAAAAAAATAAAGGTATTATTTTAACGAAACGGTAAAATTAATAAAGGTTTATATTAATTATAAAAACCTTACGACGTTTATTATTATTAAAAAGTTAAATAAATAATAAATGTAATAATTTAAATTTTTATTAAAATTTAACCTTATTATTATTTATTATAAAAATAACGAGAACGGTCGCGTTAATATATTAAGCCGACGACTAAACCACTAGGAAAAAGTTTTATTAAAAACGCGAACTATTTTAACTTATAACTAAAACGGTAAATTTACGCCGTTACGGTAATTAAATATTACGAAATACGTTTAATATAATAATAAATAACTTATTAAGTTTAAATAATTTAACCAGACCCTCGATTTTATTAATTATATTAAGGATTATTTCGAGAACCGGAACGGTCTTATCTTTTACTAAGACAAGATCTATATTCTTAAATAATATCGCGAAGACTTTATTAAAAAGCTTTATAAATACTTTATATATAAATATTAAAAAATATTTAAAACTTAAAAACGAATTATAAAATAATTCGTTTATAAAAACTTTAAATTAATCGTAATTAAGATAATTAACGAATATAACCTTTATAATAAAACTAAAGCCGTTAAATATCGATTATATAAAGAATTATAACTAGTTTTACTATTAAATAAAACGTAAAAAATAATCGTACTTAATTTTATAATGAAATTATTCTTATTAAAAAAGCCTTTAACTAAAATTAATTACGATAGTATTTTAATAATTATAAATAAACTTATAAAGCATACTTACTTTTTACTTTATAAAGAATTTAACGATATTAGTAACTTAACTTACACGTTCCTTTAAATAATCGTTAATTAATACGGGCTATTTAAAACGATCGTTTTCGACTAAAATAAACTATTTACCGCTAAGTTTTAAAAATCGCTTATAAGGTAACTCGGCGTTAAATATAAATTATTTACAGCTTACCACCCTTAAATAAATAAATAAACTAAACGAATAAATTAAACCTTAAAGTAATATTTACGTTATTATATTAATTACGAATAAAGTAATTAAATATAATTATTATTTATAGCTTAGTTCGTTTATAATAACGCGGATAATAAAGCTATATATATATCACTATTTCGAACGAATTACGAGTATAACTTAGAATTTATTAAAAAACCTTTAAAAAAAGAGTTAACACTAATCGTAACTATATAAGTTAAAAAACTAAAAAAACCTTAAATTACTTTATAATAAGACCTTATTTTCCTCTAATAACGAATAAAAAGATACGCCGACTAAACTAGATTAAAATAACTAACCTTTAAAAAGAGAAATAAAATATATTTTTTATAATGAAACATTAAAACTAAACGATTAAATAATTTAAAATCGCCGAAAGTATTTTAAAATTTAATTACTAATTATTATTACTTAAAATAATACGAATATACTTTATATTTTTTATTTAAACTAGCGGCTGAAAAACCTTTAATTAATATATAATTAAAAATCGAAATAAATTAGTACGAATATAAAATCGAAAATATTATTAATAAAAAAAACTAAATAAAAGTTTTAATACTTCGTTTAATAAAAAGGTTATTTCTTAAAAAATAATACTTAAAAATTTAAAAAGTATTTAAAAAACGCCGCTAAAAAACTTTAATTATTTAAAAATGAGTTAAAACTTAACTAATAACAAAAACTTCAACGAAACGTCCGGGTATACGCCGTCTTAATTAAAAACAAATTAAAAAATAATATTAAAACCTTTTTAAAAACCGACCTAATCGTAATCGTATAATAAGCCTCCTCTTTAACCTCTTTACATTTTACGCGTTTAAGCTCCTCGATAGAGTTAAGGTTACGTTAAACCGCCCGTATTATTTTTTCGAACTATAACTTCGTTTATTTTTAAAAACGCTGCACTTTCGCGTTTATTTCGCGACGACACTCCTCGACCTCCTTAATTTCCGCCTCTAGCTTAAAATATTATAGGGTAATATTTAATAAAACATTTAATAAAAAACTTATATCCTAATTAAATTAATAATTAATTATATATTTATTATAACGAGAAACGTTATTTAATAAAGCTTAATAGATAAAATAGCGATAAATATAATAAAAGTAATTATTTAATATAATAACGAGACTTTTAGAAATAATTTCAATAAAAAATCGTAAATACGAAACTTTTCATTTTTAAATTATTTTAATATATAACGGTTTTTAATATAATTAAACGATATAATAAATACATATTATAAATAAAAGTAAAAAAAAAAAAAAAAACTTATAAATATTTAATACAACGAAACCCTTTAAATACTTATACTGACTAAACCGCTTTAAAGATAAAACAAATAAGAGGGGAGGGATAATATTATAACCTAGTTTAACTATACGGCTAAAACCTATATCTCTTAAAGTAGATTAATAATAACTCGAAACGTTTATAAACTTATAAAAGTCCGATTAACGCTTACGCTTTACTAATAATAACGAAAGTTATTATACCGTTATAAAACCTCGATAATTAATATTATAATAATACTACGTTAAATTTAATTAATTAAGAATAAATAAGAATAAATAAGTAAAGATAACTAATATAAATTAAATAATAGAGATAAAATAACTATTATAAATTACGTTAAAATAAAATAATTAAGGGTTAATAGCTCTAGAGATTTTAACGAGATTTAAAAAGGCGGCTCGATAAGATCTCGCGAGATCCTAGAAATCCTTAAGAACTAAAAAATATTAATAAACAAAGGATTAAATATATAACGATAAATATTCCTTATATATTTTATATAAATACTTTTTATTTTAATAATTAATTTAAATATTAATATAAATTTATTAATAAAATAAATAGCCTTAACAACCTTATTATATAAATACTTTCGCCCGACCCTTTATTACTACGTTACGACCCGGCTATTATATATTATACCGATAGAGGCGTTACCCTTATCGCACGTCTAAATACTCTCTTATATTACTAATATAAACCCCCGTACGTCTTACTATGTTTCTTTTAGAACCTAGATAGCGTTCGTTACACAGGTTTCGAAGCTCTACTCGTCTAAGAGCGTGTGATCGAGAATAGGCGGATTTAAGTTAAGGGTTCGGCGAATTTAACGGTCTTTTTAAGTTTAACCAGCGACTTAAAAACTAGCAGTTTAAGTATAGCGGGCTTAGGGGTTAATAAAAATGACGGCGGTGTTTTTATAAGTAGGGTTTCGAAATTATCTTTTTTTAATACTATTTAATTTTAATATAATAATCGTTTATTTTTTTTTAAATAAGTTTTTTAACTTTTTAATTAAAAAGTTTAGCTTAAAGCTTTATTTCCTCGATTAATAAATAATTTTAAAATTAAATCGAAATAAAAACTTAAATTATTACGATTAATATTAATTAAATAACCTAATTATAATAAAGTATTTTAAGTTTTAATAATTAATTATAACCTTTATTAAAAGAGTGGCTCTTTTTAATTTTAAATATTATTTTTTATAGTAATAATTAATAACCTTTTATTATAAATTTCGTAATTATACATAATTATTAAATACTCTTTAAGAAAGTATATTATAAATTTTAATACTTTAGCATTATTATATTTAAATAAAAGTTTAATAAAATATAATTAAACGCGTGGGTTTTTAAAATGATTTCCTTTTTTAATTAAATTTAAATAAAATAAATATAGCGTTAAACGTACATTTAAGCTTTTTAAAAACTTTTTAATTATATTTATTCTATTAAAACTTAACCCCTTTTCGCATTAATGTTATTATTAATACGATAATTTTTAAAAAGTCTTTTATAAATCTTTAATAATAGTTTTTAAACTTAATAAAGGTTTAAATATTAATTAAATAAATAAGCATTCTTCGTTCTTTAATAGTTATTATTTTAATTAAATTTATTCGAATATTATTCGCGTTAATAATTATGTTAAAAATAACGAACTCGTACTTTTTAAATTTTATAAACAAGTTAAAATCGCGTAAAATTTATAAGCTTATTTAAATATATTTATCGTATTCTTTTTAATATTATTATAAACTAGATATCGTTTAAATGAATAATATGAAATAAGGTTAAATAAAACTATAAAGTATTATTTATAAATTTTTAATAAGTAACGAGAGCTTTAATTAATTTAAATATATTAAAACAAGTATAAAAGCTATTAAATATTCTTATTCTTTTTTTATATTAATATTATTAAACGCGGCGATAATATCGAACTTTATAAACTATTTTGTTTTTTTTAAATTATTTAAAAATAATTTAATTAAAGTAAACGAATAATAGTTTTTAATAATAATAGTATTTAAACCTCGGTAATTTATATAAAAACAGAGTATTTTTTAAGCTTTTTAATAAATAAAATAAGTAACGTAATAAATAATAAACACGAATAAATAAATCTCTTTTTTAAGTTTTTTTAAAACTATTTTTATAAAGTAGTTAATTTATTTCGAAATATCGAATATATATTACGACCTAACTTAACTATACGACTAAGACTCACTTACGACACGGCGTTATAATAACTCGAAGCATGTACGAAACTTAATATTACCGCTTATAACTTACTAGCGATAACGGATCCACTTATTAAAGGCATGACGATAGTTATTAAAAGAGATAAGTAAACGATAAACGAATAGATCGAAATAAATAAATTTAAGACAAGTAGACCTAGATAAATAGACCCGGATAAATAGGTTAAGCTAGACGACCGACCTTAGTTACGTAACGATAAAATACGAAACGCAGTTTAATAAAAAAGCTTTAAATAGCTTAGCGATATTTAAGCGAGTAATATTAATTATAATTAATTAAGCCTAATAATATTTATACGATTACTATTAAATAATAATAAATAAGGTTATAATTAAAAAAAAAGATTAAGTATATAATAATTATTAGAATAGTAAGAACTAAAGTTTTTTATATTATTTTTAGAAAAGTGTTACGTACCTATGCGTACGAACCCCTTTTCTATTTTATTAAAAGGGGCATACGATGCCCCTCGTAATTAATATTAGAAATAGATATAAATAATAAAATATAATAATATAACCTCGATTAAACTCGGAACTTACTTATATATATATACGAAAGCTTATTTAATATTAATTAATAATTACCCGTAGCGATTATAAATTAATAAGAGTAAAGAAACGTTTTTACGCCCCTATCGATATAAAAGCGACCGTGCTAAGGAGCCCTGAGAATTTCCGCTTATTAAAAATTTAGAGGAAGAGCCGAACTAAATTAACCGTACGAAGAGGAACCCCTTTTTCTAAGTATATATTATAAAGAGGAGACTAGGTTTCGAATTATACGCGAAACTAGCTAAGCTATATATAATTATATATTTAAATAACCCTTTATTATACGATTTATAAAACGATAACCCTTATTAAAATATAGTTAATTACGATTAGCGAATCGAGATTAAGCTTAGATATACCGAGCTAAGATAAACCGATAACCTTAAACTCTAAACTACTTATATACGAAGAGGTATCTTAAAATACCGGGATTTTATTAACGGTTTAAAAAAAGAATATTAATCTCGCTTTTTAAGAATTTAAACTTCTAAACGTATTTTTCGAAGAGATAATACCCGAATTACTTACGATATACATCGTATAATATTTCTTAAAATATTATATATTAAAAATAAAAAGAATATTCTTTTAAAAATCGTTTAATATAAAATTTAGAGAATAAACCGAATATTAATTCGGTTAAGTTAATCGTATATTTTAAAAAGAGCTTTATTATTATTTCGAAAAAAAAACGGAGTTAATATACCGGTAAGCGGATTTTTTAAAAGTAAGCTCGTATAATTAGTACTACCGGCCGCTCCCGTACACTAAAAAGACCGACCGGCAGAACCGACTTCGTAAACCTGAAAAGAGGATATTCTACACTCTTCCTAAGAACAGACAGTCGAATAACCGCCGCTTAAGCGAAAGATACCCGGTTTCCGTACGGAGTAATCGTCCGCGATATCACGGGATACTCTAGGCCTAAAGTTTAACCCCGGATTCTTAAATACCTAAGCGTCGCAAGATATCGTTTTTTTCCCTTCTTTAACTTTAATACCGCTAGACTAGACCGTATGATTATTTAGTCTAGCGTACGTTACGGAATACGATATCCTTTTAAGCCGAGCTATTTATAATAATAAAATCGATTAAAATAAAGTCGTTACCTTTTTAAAGATATAAAGAAAAAATAATTATATCGGTAAGCCGTATAATATCTTTTATAATAAAATATAAATATTTATTAAAATATACCGACGATTAAATATATTAAAAGATTAGTATTATACGATCTTCTCGGATATTTTTTCCGGCCGTGCGGAGGTATTTTATTTTAATTATATTAAACTCGAAAAAAGATAAAACGAAATATACCATTTAATAAACTCGTACTTTAATACGATAATAAACTATATATAATATTTTATAAATTAAATAATAACTTTTTTTATATAAGTAAAAAATAAAAACGCTAAGAAATAACTTATTAAAATCTTAGAAATCTTATTAAATAAGCTTTAACTCGTATAACGAGCCCTCGGAAAAGGATTTAAAAAAGAGGTCGCTCTTTATACCTTAATCGTACGAGCTTATTAAAAAGTCCCGGAACTTTTACCAGCTCTTATTCACTAGAATTTAACGTATAAAGCGTTATTCTCGGACCTTCGAACATTACTAAGTATAGTAACGGACTAGAGGTTTTCGGAGTAATATTTAACGGAGGATTTATATCGAAATCTAGCTATAGATATATACTTAATTAATAAACGGTTTTATAAATAATTATACGAGAAGAAATAAATTAACTTATAATAATAAATTACTATATAATAGCCGACCACTAAGATAAAATAAGAATTAACGACTTATAAACACGTTTTAACCTAAGTTATTATATAAGAACCGGTAATTTAAATAAAAAACCTGCCGAATCTATTATAAATAAAGCTATTAATTAATAAACTACTTAATTAAAAAACGAACCCGTATAATAACCTAATACTTTTAAGCGTATAATAACGTTAAATAAGATCTCCTTATTTAAGATAAATATAAGGATTTCGTTCGAGATTAAGAAAAGACAAAGGAGGAGCTAAAAAATAACGAAAAAGAGTACAAATATCTCGATTTAGAAAATACACAATAAAATATTACCTACTTAACGGACGCCTCGTTTTATTACCGGCTTATTAATAAGGATATTTACTTTTTAAAAGTTATCGTATAAACTAACTAATTTAACTTTAATAGCTTATATAATTAAACTTATTAAAAAGAGGTTTAAAATACCGGCTATAACGAACGCTATCCGGGTTTAAAAAAAAAACTTAGTAAGACGTACTAGGGTTTATATTAATAATACGAAAGAGTATTTAAACGTGCGATAGAAGTCCGCTTTTATTAATATAATAAGTAATAGTTTATAAAAAAGGAGGTAATTAAGGTGCGTAGATTTAAAAGTATTTATAATAGAGTTATTAAGATTATTTACTGTATTAATAAGTTAAATTAATATTTAAATTAATTATTAAAATAAAGAGTATTTATATAAAATATATAGGAGATATTTCTCGTTATATATTTAATTCCTTTTTTATTAATACTTTAGATTACTTATAAGCTTATAGTGATCTCGTTACTAGCTTACGGTGATCCATCCTTTAGATCACGGTAATCTAGCCTTGGTTAGCTCACCTTAGGCGTCGTGCCTTTTATTATTCCGGGGCTTATTACGTAACTTATTATACCTTATTATTATATCTACTTTTATTCGTTTTATCGCTACGCGAGCTGGGGCCGCTTATTTTATTATATATTATTAAAGTATAGCTATATATATATTAATATAATTAACGGTGCGATTACTAGCTGTGGTATTATAGCCGGACCGGGTTATTATACCCCCGTGCCGATAAGTGGGGTTTTTTAGCCGCATGGTTAAGTCGAGTTATAATATTATCCTCTTTTTTTTAATTACTTTATCTTTAAAGTGTCGATTTTATAAATACCTTAGTTATTTATAATATTGAGTTATAGTAGGTTTTTTTTCTTTATTACTTTTTATTATAATATATACTTATTATAAATAGTCGTATCGAAAAATCTCGGTTTAAAAAAACTATTACGCGTTTAGCTCTTATTATTAATATAAAATCCTCGGGTAATTTAATTAGCATGCCCTGTACTCGTTATTTTTGTTAAAACCTAGCTTATCGTATAAACGAGAAGTCGTCTCGTTACTCGGAGTACATTCGAGTTAGTCGTTTTTATAATAGTACTTTTATTATATCGGCTTTGACGAAGCTGGCCGCTTAATAAAAAAAAACTAGAGGCGGAGGAATCGGATATAAAGGAGGCCTTATTTCTATTATAGACGTAGTTATCTACCGCCTTGGGTCGTTTAGCCCGTTTTCGTTGCATAAAGAAGGTTATAGTAGAAAAGCGTTCGGAAGCGTTCCGTCGGGGGATATAAGAGCTGGATAAGGAGGATAATATTTCTTTTTTAATTATTAATTAAGAGAATTTCGTTTTAAGTAATTTATATTCTTTAAGTATTTCCGGGGATATTAACTAGTCGTTCTTTAGTTTAATAGATTTCTTAAAGTTTAGAACGTTAGTTTTTATAAGGGGAGCTCTTTTTTAAACTTTTAAAGTTCCTCCGCGGCGTTTATTAAAAGTTTTTTAAGTTTTTAGGTATTATTTTTTAGTAGGTAGCCCTTTTATTAAATGAGGTATTAAAAGCTTTATTTTTCCTTTTTTTTATTAATAATTCCGTCGATTTCGTACTTGTATTAATTTGTTTCGACTTTTAATTATATATCGATTAGGGTTTCTTTGGCCGCTGGTTTAAGTAATAAAATATAAAATATAAGGTGTATTTATATTATTTTAAGTAGTAATAATTAATAGTTAATTTTTAAAATAATTTCCGCGATTTTAAATAATTTAATTTTTTTAAAGTTTAATTTATTACTTAGTTATTTTATTTTAATATTTCGTTATAAAAGGTAAACTTTTTTTCCTTTTTTAATAGTTAGTCCTTTTAACCTTATTTAATTAGCGTATTTTTTTATTCGTTATTAGAGAAAGGTGAGGTTTTATTATAGTGTAATTTAGAGTTCTTTTAGTTTTTTAATTTATATGGTCGCGATTAATGCTAGTTCTTTTTTTAAGAGTTTTTTAGTGATTTTTAGGTTATATTCGTAATTTGTTCGAAATAGTGATATACGTGTGGTTTCGTTATTTATATTATTATAAACGAATTAAGCTATAGGTAATAATTATACCTAGTTATTTTATTTATAGTTAACGTAGTAGCGTAAGTATTATTTTAATATTTAGTTTATTTTTTTCGTTTATTTATTAGTTTAAAGGTAATAAGCTGTGGATAGCTTATGCTTAATATCTAGTTATGTTATAAGTAATTTTTAAAATTTTATTATAAATAACTTATTTTAGTTAAAAATAATCGTTTTTAATAATCCGTATTAATTAATAATAACGCGGAGGAAGGTATAGGCTAGATTATTGGTATCGCTAAACTTTTTATACGGTAAGAAGTAGGTATATTTTATAAATTTATCCGTAATTATTAAAATGTTATCGTAGTTAGTTTTAGTTAAAGGTTTTTCCGATAAGGGTAGTTTAATTATAAAGTTAAGCGCGATCGCTTTTTACGCCTTATCTAGCGGTAAAATTAGCTATAGTTTTTTATATAATCAATATTTTACGAATTTAGCCTTATTATATAAATTATACTTATTAATAATTTTAATTATAATTAATTTAAGGTTTTCGTAATTAAATTATTTAATAATTCGCTTTTAAGTTTTAAATACTCCTTAATATCTATATATAAGGTGCTCGTGAAATTCCTTAATAAAGTTTTTATAATACCGTTTAAAGATATGGATCTTATTTTAATAAAAAGTAAGGCCGTCGCGGTTTTCAAAACGATCCCCGGGGTAATTAATAAGATTAAGGCCTTAATTAAATTATTAAAATCTAGTAACCTATTTATCGCTATATTAAACGTGGCTCGTCGCGTTTAGTTATTTCGATAATATAAGGTTACCGTTCTGGTTATACGTAAAAATAGTTCGTATTTTAGGCGGAACCTCCTCTTAGTGGTTTAATTATCGGCTTAGCGCGTTGGCGCGGCCGTTCTCGTTACCTTTCCAGTAAATGATAATGAGGTTAAATTTCGAAAGGAATTTAGATTATTATATTTATTATTTATTTAGTTTTTTAATAATAATAAACGTTATAAAGTTCTTATAATCGATATAAACTTTTATTAATTTTATTATTTCGTTAAAATAATATTTTTATTCTTTATAAGTTTTAATAATAGTTATTAACTTTTTATTATAAATTTAATAATTAAGTTCTAGTTTATTTAATTTTTAAAAAAAGAATGTAATAAGGTGCGACTTCCCGTTATTGTTCCGTTAGCTTAGTTGTCCTCCGATCGTATAATTCGATATATCGGTTTCGATTTCGAATAATTTTAAAAGGTTTGTTACGCGGAGTACTAATTCGCTAAAAATTCGCTCCTTAATATTATAAAAGGCTTAGTCTTCTTTCTCTATCTATCGGAATGGCTCGTCCTTCTTCGTCAGGTTTATTAAAAGTATTACTAACCTATTAAATCCGGAGATAAATATCCAGTAATAATTAGCTAATCTTAAGAAGGATTTAACTTTTATAACGCTTATAGGCGTGGGTTATTTTTTAATTATTAAAACTTTAGAAGGTTTTATCTAGATTTCTTTAAGGGATATTATATATTTTATAAATATAACGGATTATTAATAGAACTCGTTTTTTTAAGTTAATTAATAAATTAACGTTTTATAGCTCCTAGAAAATTAACTTTATATATTTTCGGTACTACTTATTATTCTCGGAGTAAATAAAAATATTATCGAGATATATTATAACGAACTTATTAAAATATTTTCGTAAAATATAGTTAATTATAGATTAAAAGTTAATTAATATATTAATTAAATTAAATAGTATAACTCAGTATTCAAAATATTCATACTTAATTTAAAACGCGGTGTTTTATTCTTTCCTTTTTTTAATCCGGATTAAGTTATATATATTAGGAAGGTCGAGTATTATAAAGATTTTAACGTTTAATAGTTTATTTCGTAAGTCGCCGATTAAAAGTAAAGGGTACCGGTTTTTAATAATAATTTCGTTAAGTTTTCAATAATCGATATATATACGCTACTTAGGTTTCCCGTTTTTGCTCTTTTTTAAGATAAAGAGGATAAGGAAGCCTGCTGGCGACGTGGATAGTTATACAACTCCTTTCTCGAGATTTTCCGTAATATACTTTTTTAAAGCTTATTTATACTTTTAATTAAATTTATATATAGGTATAAATAAGGGTTCTTTTTTATTTTTAAAGGGTATTTTATAATTTTATTATATATAAAATAGTAAGCCTATTTTTAGTTTTTTATTAAAAAAGGCTTTAAATTACCGGTACTTTTTTAATATAATCGTTATAATATTCGGCTTAAGTTTTTTAATAATAATATATATTTTAAAGATTTTAAGTTTATTAAGGGGTCGTTTTTTAAACCGTTATTTATTAATTAAACCTTTTTTTAATATATTTTATTAAAATTAGCTTATTTTTTAATTAATTTTAAAATTATTTACCCGTAATTAAGATATTTTTAAAATTATATTATATTTTATAACGTGTATAATATTATACGTAATTTATTTATAACGTTTTTTAATATTAATTAAAAGGTTTATAACTTCTTTCCGTACTTCTTTATTGTTATAGGTTATAAATCTTTTATCGACGGTTTTAAATCGGTATAGGGCGTTTTTCTCTTATTATTCGAATTTAAAGCGGTTAACGATTCGTAGTGAAATATAGTTTTTTATGTTTCGTTATCAAGTAGCGCTTTAATGTAGACTCTTTTTATATTTATTATTAATATAATATATTTATAAATAGCTAGATTATCTATTATTTAATATAAGGACCTGTCTTAGTCCGCTTATTATTATCCTTTTATAATAAGCGGCGTTTATTTTTCGAACGCTATTCTTATAGGTTGTTAATACTTTTTTACGATCGATCCTCGTATCGTTGCTGTCGTTCCTTTCGTTCTTTGTAGGGCGCTTTTTAGTATGCCGGTGGGGGTGTTTTTATGCTCTTCCCCGTATAAAGTGCTATCCTTAATACTTGAGACTCGGGTTCTTTAAATGATTTGAAGGTTTATTAAGTTCGCGGTAGTTTATAAGCGTTTTATTAGGTATATGCTTATGTATTGTAAAAGCGTTAGGCGCTTTCCTTTAGACGTTTATAAGCTCGCGATTTTTTTTAGGCGTGTTTAAGGTATTAATCCTCGAAATACTTTTTTTAATCTCGTCCTTTTAAGTAGTATTATCGTAGCTATTATAAGTTTTTTTTATATTAATAAGTATACGCGTCGTTCGTTAAGGATTAATATTCGGATTTTTTTAATAATATAGTTAAGGTGTAGTTACGTAATAGGTTGTTTATTAATCTTTTGGGGAAATTATTTATATTTAAGTTTTTTCGCGAAGTGTTTTATATAAGTATTATATACGTACAAAATTTATAAAAGCGTAAAGTATTTTTTATATATAGGGGAAATTTAGGTATTACTTTTTATTATATAATTACCGTAGATTCTTTAGTTAAACCTAGCCGTAATAAATATTTAACGTAGGTATTTTAAGTCGAGGTAAGGAATATTAGGGATAACTAACTATTTATCGGTTTTTAAGTCTTTAAACTTTATAATCTTATTTATTAATTTATTTATTAATATATTAATTAGACGTTTATAGTTTAGTAGTTACGCTGGTTAATTTATAATATTGTCCGTAGAGTCGCTATTGTTGTCGTGTGAGAAGGGTTGCTCTTTTTTATAACGAACGTTATCGGGGGTCCAAATGGAAACCTGGTAAGACGTACCGAAGGGTTTATGTTTAGCAATATGAGAGAGTATCTAAACGTGCGACAGAAGTCCGCTTCTAGCGATATAATATATAATAGTTATAAGAACGAAAAGGGTAACTAAGGTACGTTTTAATTTAAAAGTGTTTATAATAAAGTTATTAAAGTTATTTATTTTATTAATAAATTAAATTAATATTTAAATTAATTATTAAAATAAAAAGTATTTATATAAAATATATAAAAAACGTTCGTTATTATATATTTAATCTTTTTTTTATTAATTATAATTAAATTAATTAATTTATTAATATATTTTAATAAGCCTAGTAATTCGCTTACTATTTTTAGTTTATTAAAATTACTAGCTTTTTTAAGTAAGCCTTAATAATTTTTTACGTAATTCTTACGTAATCCCGTTTTTTTTTTACTCGTAGCCGCTAATACCTAGTTCTTAGTAAAAGGTTTTTAAATAGTTTATAATATTATCGTAATATTTTCGCTATTTTTTAATAGAGGTTTTTTATTAATCTCGGTAATTCGTAATTAAGGATAATATTATAGCCGGATCGGGGTATAATATTTTTAAGTAAGTTTTAGCCGTATAATTAAGTCGGATTATAATATTATCTTCTTTCTTTTTTTTTTTTTTTTTTTTTAAAACGCTAGTATTTATAAGTATTTTTACCGTTCGCGTCGTCGGGTTTTTTTTAATAAGTTTTTATTTTTTTTTTATTTTTATAATAATATATATTTATTATATTAGGTCGAATTAATAAATCTGTATTTTATACGAGATCGAAAAAGATTAAATAATATTATAACTTTATTACCTTACTTAACGAGTTTAGTTTCGAAATTATGCCGTATTTTTTATATTTCGAAAAGGGTTAAAAATATATTATAATAAAGGGTACCTCTCGTTATAAGGAGTATGTTCGCCGCGGTCGGTTCTATAATAGCTCGGGGCTATCGGTTTCGGCGGTATCGCGCGTTATTAATAAATCCCGCCGTTTTTATTCCGAAAAGTAGGAAGCGAGCGATTTATTACGCGGGGTTAACGAAGCTTTAGAAAAGGCTTATAAGGAGGCTTAAGAGGCGTTCTTTCGTTTAGAGAAAATCCGGAAATAGCGAGACTCTTTAGTGTCGCGAGGCGTAAAGATAGCTAGGCGTGGCTTTTATTTATTCGATAAATTAAAAGCGTCGGAACGTATAAAATTTAAGGCGATTATTAACGTATAGTTTTTTAGAGCGTTTAAAGTAATCGATTAAAATGTTTTAAATTTTAATTTCGTTTTTTTTTAAACTTTTTTAATTTTTTCGCGGCGTTTATTAAATATTTTTTAAGTTTTTAAGTATTATTTTTTAATAAATAATTTTTTTATTAAACGAGGTATTAAAAGTTTCGTTTTTTTTTATTAATTAATCATTTTTTCGATTTTATATTCGTATTAATTTATTTCGATTTTTAATTATATATCGATTTTTATATTTTTAAAAACTAGTTTAAATAATAAGATATAGAAAATAAAATATATTCGTATTATTTTAAATAGTAATAATCGGTAATTAATTTTTAAAATAACTTTTATAATTTTAAATAATCCGATTTTTTTAAAATTTAATTTATTATTAGGTCGTTTAGTTTTAATATTACGTTATAAGAGGTAAACTTTTTTTCTTTTTTTAAAAATTAATCCTTTTAATTTTATTTAATTAACGTATTTTTTTATTCGTTTTTAAAAAAAATAAAGTCTTATTATAATATTATTTATAGTTTTTTTAATTTTTCGATTTATATAGTCGCGATAGGTACTAACTCTTTTTTTAAGGGTTTTCGAATAACCTCGAGGTCGTACTTATAATTAGCTCGAAATAATAAAATGCGCATTATTTCGTTATCGGCGCTATTATATATAAATTATATTATAAATAATAGCGTTATTTAATTATTTTATTTATAATTAATATAATAACGTAGGTATTATTTTAAGGTTTAATTTATTCTTTCGATCTATTTATTTATTTAAAAATAATAAGTTATAAATAATTTATATTTAATACCGAGTTATATTATAAGTAATTTTTAAAACTTAATCGTAAATAGCTTATTTTGATTAGAGATAATTATTTTTAATAGCTCGTATTAATTAATAATAGTACGGAGGAAGGTATAAGCTAGATCGTTAATATTATTAAATTTTTTATACGGTAAGAAATAAATATATTTCGTAAGTTTATTTATAATTATTAGGATATTATCATAATTAATCTTAATTAATAGTTCTTTCGATAAGGGGTAGCTTAATTATAAAATCGAGCGCGATTATTTTTTACGCCCTATTTAGCGGTAGAATTAGCTATAGTTCTTTATACGGTTAATATCTTACGGGCTTAGCTTTATTATATAAGTTGTATTTGCCGATAACCTTAGTTACGGTTAGCTTAAAGTTTTCGTAATCGAATTACCTAGTGATTCGTTTTTAGGTTTTAAATACTCCTTGGTGTCCGTGTATAGGGTATTCGTAGAAATCCTTAATGAAATCTTCCCGATACTGCTTAGAGATATAGATCTTGTTTCGGTAAAAAACGAGGCCATTACGGTCCTCGAGGTGGTCCCTAATATAATTAATAAAATCGAGGGTCCGGTTTAATTATTTAAACTTAGTAACCTAATTATTATAGTATTAAACGAGGCTCGTAACGTTTAGTTATCGTAATAATATAAGGTTACCGTTTTAGTCTTATTTAAGGATAGTTCTAGTCTTTAATAAAACTTCTTTTTAATAGTTCGGTCGCCTGCTTAGCGCGTTAACGCGACCGTTTTTATTACTTTTTTAATAAATAATAACGAAGTTAAACTTAGAAAAGAACTCGGATTATTATATTTATCGTTTATTAAGTTCTTTTATAATAATAAACGTTATAAAATTCTTATAGTCGGTATAAACCTTTATTAGTTCCGATGTTCCGTTAAAATAATATCTCTATTTTTCGAATGCTTTAATAATAGTTATTAACTCTTTATTATAAATTTAATAATTAAGTTCTAGTTTATTTAACTTTTTAAAAAAAATGCGATAAGGTGCGACTTTTTATTATCGTCCTATTAACTTAGTTATCCTCTGATCGCATAGTCCGATACGTCGGTTTCGATTTTAAAAAGTTTAGCTAGATCTATTACGTAAAGTACTAGTTCGTTAAGGATTCGCTCCTTTATTACTTAAAAGGCGGTTTTTCCGCTTCCGTTTATTTAAATAGTTCGTTCTTTTTCGTTAAGTTCGTAAGGGGTATCGCTAACCTATTAAACTTAGGGACGAAAATCCGGTAATAATTAGCTAGTTTTAAAAAAGATTTAATTTTTATAACGCTTATAAGTATAAGTTATTTTTTTATTATTACGATTTTTAACTGCTTTATTCGGATTTTTTTAGGGAATATTATATATTTTACGAATATAACCGTTCGTTAATAGAATTCGCTTTTTTTTAAATTTATTAATAAATTAACGTTTTATAATTTTTAAAGTATTAACTTTATATACTTTTTATATTATTTATCGTTTTTAAAATAAATAAGGATATCGTTAAGGTATATAATAACGAACTTATTAAAATATTCTTATAAAATATAATTAATTATTAATTAAAAATTAATTAATACGTTAATTAAATTAAACAGTATAGCTTAATACTCGAAATATTTATATTTTATTTAAAACGCGGTTTTTTATTCCTCTCTTTTCTTAATACGAATTAGGTTATATATATTAAAGAGGTTAAATATTATAAAAATCTTAGCGTGTAATAACTTATCCCGTAAATCGCTAATTAAGGGCAAGGGGTATCGGTTCTTAATAATAATTTTATTAAGCTTCCGGTAATTAATATATATACGCTACTTAGGTTTCCCGTCTTTACTTTTTTTTAAAACGAAGAGGATAAAGAAGCCCGCCGGTAATGTGGATAGTTATATAACTCTTTTTTCGAGGTTTTTCGTAATATACTCCTTTAAGGCTTACTTATACTCCTGGTTAAGTTTATATATAGGTATAAATAGGGGTTCTTCCTTATTTTTAAAGGGTATTTTATAATTCTACCGTGTATAAAACGGTAAGCTTATTTCTAGTTTCTTATTAAAAAAAGCTTCGAATTATCGATACTTTTTTAATATAATCGTTATAATATTTAATTTAGATTTTTTAATAATAATATATATTTTAAATATTTTAAATTTATTAAAAAATTATTTCTTAAATTATTACCTATTAATTAAACCTCTTTTTAATATATTTTATTAAAGTTAGCCTATTTTTTAATTAATTTTAAAATTATTTACCCGTAATTAAAGTATTTTTAAAATTATATCGTATTTTATAACGTCCGTAATGTTATATAAGATTTGTTTATAATATTTTTTAATATCGATTAAAAAGTTCGTAACTTCTTTCCGTACTTCTTTATTTTTATAAGTTATAAATCCTTTATCGACGGTTTTAAATTAGTATAAGGCGTTTTTCTCTTATTATTTCAATTTTAGGCGGTTAACGATTTATAATAAGATATAGTTTCTTTACGCTCCGCTATTAAGTAACGCTTTAATATAAACTTTTTTTACGTTTATTATTAAAATAATATACTTATAAATTTCTTATTTATTTATTATTTAATATAAGGACCTCTCTTAGTCCGCTTAGTATTATCCCTTTATATTCGGCAGCGTTTATTTCTTAACCGATATCTTTTTAAATAAATAATAAGTTCTTACGACCGATTATTTTATTATCGCTATTGTTCCCTCCTTTTTTTATAAAGAGCTTCTTAATACGCCGGCGGGAGTGTTTCTATATCCCTCCCCGTATATAATACTATCCTTAATACTTAAAATTCGGGTTTTTCGGGTAATTCGGAAGTTTATTAAGTTCGTTAAAGTTTATAAACGTTTTATAAGTCTTTAATTATAATAAAGGGGTTCTTTTATCGGGTATATATTTATACGTTTTAAAAGTATTAAGCGTTTTCTTTTAAACGTTTATAAGCTCGCGATTTTTTTTAAGCGTGTTCGAGGTATTAGTTTTCGAAATACTCCTTTTAATCCTATCCTTTTAAGTAATATTTTTATAATTACTTTAAGTCTTTTTATATTAAAAAATATGCGCGTCGTTTATTAAAGATTAACGTTTTAATTTTCCCGATTATATAGTCGGGGTAAAAGTTCGTAATAACTCGTTTATTAATTCGTTAAAAAAACTATTTATTTTTAAGTTTTTTCGTAAAATATTTTATATAAGCGTCGTATACGTATAAAATTTATAAAAACGTAAAGTATATTTCGCTTATAAAAAAAATTCGGGGGTTATCGCTTATTACGTAATTACCGCGGACTTTTTAAGTAAATTTTACCGTAATAAGTACTTAGCGTAAATATTTTAAATCTAAGTAAGGGACGCTTAAAATAGCTAGCTATCCGTCGTTCTTAAAATTTTTAAACTTAATAATCTCGTTTACGAGTTCTTTTATTAATATACCGATTAATTGTTTATAATTAACGGGTTACTTTTTTTAATTAATAGTTTTATCGCTATTATTAAAATTATTAAAGGCGAGATTATAAATTAAAGCGAAATCTTTACTTATTATAATAACGCTTCGCTTAAAGCTCCTCTTCGTCTTTAAAGCCCTAAAAAACTATCCGGTTCTTTCCTTATTTATTAAGTAAAAGGTGTATCTATTATCGTAATAAGCTATTTAAGATAGGCTGCCGTGTTCGGTAATAGCGTTGCTTCTTTTAATAACTAGTACAGGGGCGTCCTCGCTCGTCGTAACATTAACGTGTCGTCCGTCTAGGACTTTCTAAAAATCCTTCTTCGGGGCTCGGCATTTTCGGGAATAATACCCCTTTTTTTAATAATTATAACAGGTAATATTTTACTTTTTATCGTTTTTATCGTATTTAATAACGTCGAGATCTATCGGTTTACTATAATAACTATACGTAGTAATATTTCTAGGCTATATGTTATAATAATAACGTGGTCGTCCTATATTAGCCTAAATTCGATTAATTTATTATTATTATCCGCTTTATTTTTCGCGGCGTCGTTTATATATATAAGTATTAATTTTAATCGTGAACTCTATATATAAAAGGAAATTATCGGGGGTATTAAGCCGGCTAAGTTTATCCTTAACGTTCTCTTTTAGTTTTAAGTAATATATTATAATTTTAATAACTTCGGTATAGTTTAATCGAACTATAATACGTCGGAATTCGGCGGTATAAAAAGCGGCTAATCTTTTTTATTTAAAAGTCTTAAGCTTTCTTTTTACTTATCGTTTTTTATCGGGGTCTTAAAAAAGTAACTTAAGGGCGTCTTTAAAGCTATCGTAACTTTTAAAAATACGTTATACCTCCGCGCGGTATAGTTTAATTTACTAGTCGCTTTTTATAAGTTCGTTGAGGTAGGGTTCGAACTAAGCGAGTACTTTACCTTTAAAAAACGAGGCGGCGTAAATAACTCGCTAAGTAAAGTTTTTAAATATTCTTTTATAAAACCGTTAATAGGCTTTAATTTAAACGAGGAATTTTCGGAGGTTCCCGCTCGTTTCGTCGAATAGCGTAAGTAAACTAATCTTTATTCTTTTCTTTAAAACGATAAGGGTTTAAATAATATTAACGGCGGTACAAAAGAGACGTACTTCTTCGCGTAACTTATCGATATCGGGTATCTACCCTAGGTTTTCTTTTATTAAAAGGGTATTACGTTCCTTTTTAAGCTTAGCGTAATAGTATTAATAGTTAACGCTTTTTTACTTAAATTCTTTAATTCGTTTAATTAACGCCTAACGAATAAAGCCGTTGTTACTATCGTTACTATTTACCTTTACAACGAGATCTCGCTAAGAGGTGCTTACGGTAATAATAGCGGCCTTCCCGTGGCGAGGGGGTATTATTAAATCTAGGTATAAATATAATTCCTATAAGTATTATTATTTAAAAGTTTAAGTAATAATTCGTAAGAATAAGAGTAATTAAAATATAACGAACGCTATTAAAAGTTTAAATAAAAACCTAATAAAACGTACCGAAGGGTTTATATTTAATAGTATAAGAAAGTATTTAAACGTGTAATAAAAGTCCGCTTTTATTAATATAATATATAATAATTATAAAAATAAAAAGGATAATTAAGGTGCGTTTAATTTAAAGGTATTTATAATAAAATTATTAAAGCTATTTACTTTATTAATAAGTTAAATTAATATTTAAATTAATTATTAAAATAAAGAGTATTTATATAAAATATATAAAAAATATCCGTTATTATATATTTAATCCCTTTTTTATTAATTATAATTAAATTAATTAACTTATTAACATATTCTAGTAAGCCTGGTAATCCGCTTGCTATCCTTAGCTCATTAGGATCACTAGCTTCTTTAAGTAAGCCTTAGTAATCCCTTACGTAACTCCTACGTGATCCCGTCTTCCTTCGCTCGTAGCCGCCAGCACCTAGTTCTTAGCAAAGGGTCCTTAGGTAGTCTATAATATTATCGTGGTGCTTTCGCTGCTTTTTAGTAGAGGCTTTTTATTAGTCTAGGTGGTTCGTAGCTGGGGGTAATATTGTAGCCGGATCGGGGCATAGTATTTCCGGGTGGGTCTTGGCTACATGATTAGGTCGGGTTGTAACACGTGTAAAAAAAGCATATCTAATTTTTATTTATTAGTTAAAAATAATATATAACCTATTTATTAATTAGAAATAGTATGTAACCTATTTATTATTATTTAAATATAGACCTTAAAAAATAAGGATATTAAGAGCTTAAACGAGCGTATTAATTAATATATTTATAACTCGATACGCGGCTTAAGATATATCTCGCTTAACTTTTATTATATAAAGATATTTATTTTTATCGACGGCTTGTTTATAAATAACGAGAGTTTAACTTCTTAATTTAAATACCTAATTTTATTAAACTAAGAAATAAATTATACGAAGGATTAGTTTAAAATTTAAAGTAATATTATTTATTAGAGCTCGATAAAATATAAAAGAGTTATACGGAGTGTATTAATTAATAAATTACACGGCACGATTTCTAATATAAATAACGGTATTATACTAAGTATTACGCTTAAAAGAATCGTATAAACCTTAGGATTTTAAGATATATTAATAACCTTTTATATAAATCCGAAGTCTTTTCATAACTACTTAGTTAAGCTAGGTATAATAAACGAAAAGAAGCTTATAATCGATATTATATCCCTTTAAAAGTCGTACGAGAGAAAAGAGATCTTATAGATCTATTATATCGATAGCAAGGATAACCCGGTAAACGCCTTTACTAAAATGTCTTTAAATAAAGGCCCTCGAGTAAATAATCTTAATAAATAGCCTTACCGTATGTATAAAAACGTATATCGAAAGGCTGGACTCGTACATCCCCGATAAAATATAACGTATCGCGATATATAACGATACTCTTATTATTATTACTACTTTTAAACGGTTCTTTTAATTTATAATGAGAAATAATATACGTTAATATATAATAACTTCCCTTATTACCGTTATTATTATTAAACGATTAAAATAACTAATTAAAAAGACTTATTACTCGATAAAATTAATATTAAAAAGGTATAGTATTATTTATACGGCTTAGGCAGGCACTAAATACCGGATTAGCGTAACCTATTCGTACAAGACCTTCGGAAAGGGAAGGCCCGTATCTAAAAGGGGGAACAGGTTAATTTTATCGCTAAAATAAAAAACTGCTAGTATTAAAATAGCAAGAACTAAGGTTTTCTATATTACTTTAAAAAAGGTGCTACGTACCTACGCGTACGAACCCCTTTTTTATTTTATTAAGAGGGGTATACGATACCCCTCGTAATTAATACTAAAAATAGATATAAATAATAGAATATAGTAATATAACCTCGATCGAACTCGGAACTCACTTTTACGTACGTATAAAAGCTTATTTAATAATAATAAATAATTTTTTATATATTTTATATTAATATTCTTTATTTTAATAATTAATTTAAGTATTACTTTAATTTATTAATAAATTAAATAGCTTTAATAATTTTATTATACGAGTTCTTTTACTAGCCTACTTTTATTATTACTTTATAAATTAAATATTATTACTTATTATATTAATAAGGCGTTTTTTTATCGCACGTTTAAATACGTTTTACTAGGTTTTTTTTTTAAATTAAATAACGTTTATTATATTTTAATTACTCTTATTTTTACGAGTTATTACTTAAACCCTTAAATAATAACCTTATAAGAACTATATTTATACCTAGACCTAATTACCCTGCCCGGTAAGAAAAGACTCTTATTATCACCCTAAGCGTTCCTTAACGAAACACCGCCATAGAAGTCGATAACGACGAAAGCGATAACGGCCTAACTTAATAATAACTAGCTAAACGTATTAATCACCTCGAATAAAAGAACGCTAACTATTAGCACTATTACGCGGGATTCGAAAAAGAGCGCGACGAGCTCTTAACTAAGCAAACACTAGGATAAATATCTCACGATATCGATAAGCTGCGCGAAAAAGTACGCCTCCTCCGCATTATAATTAATATTATTTAAACCCTTATTATATTTAAAGGGGGAATAAAGATTAATACGCTAATGATTTTTAACGAGACGAGCGGAAACCTTTAAAAATTCTCTATCTAAGTTAAAGCTTATTAATAATTTTATTAAAAAACGTTTTAAAACGTTACGTAGCCAGTCGTTTATGCCGCTTTATTTTTTTTAAAAGGCGCTCGCTTAATTTAAGCTTAATTTAAACAAATTTATAATAAACGATTAATATGTCTAACTATACCGGGCCGAGGTATAATAGATTTTTTAAAATTACGACGGCTTTAAGAACGCTTTTAAATCGCTCTTTTAAAACCTAGATAAAAAACGATAAGCCGAGAGAGAGGTTAGAACTTTTAAATAAAAGAGGTTAGCCGTTTTTTATACCGTCGAGTTCCGATATATTATAGCCCGGTTAAATTATATAAAAGCTATAAAAATTATAATATATTATTAAAGGTTAAAAAAGAAAATTAAAAATAAGTTTAACCGGCTCGATACCCTTAATTATTTCTTTTTATATATAGAATTTATTATTAAAATCGATACGCGCTTATACGAACGCCGCCGCGAAAAGTAAGGCGGCTTATAAGAATAAAATAACTAAGTTTAAATTAATACGAGATATTTATATTAATATAATAATACTTAGCTTAAGAATATTATTATATATAATTATTAGAATAAATTTATAAACTTTAACGTTATTAAATATAATAAATATAATAAGAAGAAAAACGTTATTTATTATAATTATTAAAAGTAAGGGTATTACGCCCGAAAATATTAATTTTTAAAAAAGAATTCCGAAAAGTTTTTAAATAACGATATATTAATACTACTTAAATTATAAACATTTTTATAATAACTATTAAAAAAAGTAGCGTTATAATTCATTACGGTAACTTCTTTTAAATAGCTTATTACGACGATAAGTATATTACGTATTTAGCTAATAAAGAAGGAATCGGATAGTTTTTTAAAGCACTCGTAATTAGGGAAAGCCGTAACCGGAGCGTCGTAATAATACGTAGGGAGCTTACCTCGACGTATAACGATTTTAATAATAACGAAGGTATAGTTAATTAATAAAATTAATTTATAAATTATAAATACTTAATAAGTATATTAATAAATGAGTTCGTAAACGAAATCATAAGCCTCGAGATTTACGAATCGACGAATAGCTAGCTATCCCCGGTATTATTTACCCGGATTTAAAACGTTTACGTTAAGTAGTTATTTTAATAAAAATTACGCCGTAAGTAACGATTTTCGTATTTCGTTTATAAACGACGTATACTTTATTCTTTATAAATATTATATATATATAACGTTTATACCGAATATTTTATAAAGAAACTCGAGAATAAATAAGTTTTTTTAACGAATTAATAAATAATTTATTTCGTACCTATACTTTAATTATATTATTAAAAAGATTTAAACGTTATTATTAAATAAATAACGAGCGTATTTATTAATATATAAAAGTATATAATAATTACGATAATATTATGTAATAAAATAAGATTAAAAAGGGTATTTTAAGAATTAATACTTCGAATATGCTTAAAATAATCGTGAGCTTATAAACGTTTTAAAAAGAATACTTAATATTTTTAAAACGTACGAGTATATACTCGATAAAAAAACCTTTTTATTATAATTAAAAACTTATAAAATAGTTTTAAGCTTTAATAAATTTAATAAACTTTTAAACTATTTAATAAACTCGAATCTTAAATATTAAGGTTAATATTCTATACGAGGAGGGGTATAAAAATACTTTTATTAACTTATTAAGTAATACTTTATTAAAAAAGAGGGGAAGAATAACGATAATATAACGATCGATTATAAAACGTTATTACTTACTTAAAAGGATATCGGCCGGGAAACGAACGCCGCCGAATATAAATAAAAAAATATTAAGCGGATTTATAGAACAATCTTCATATTAAATACCGAATAATTAAAATATTTATAAATATATTATATGAATAATAAATATAAAAGAAGTTTATGTTAAATCGTTATTTAATAACGAAATATAAAAAAACTATATTTTATTACGAATTATTAATTCTTTCGAGCTTGAATAAAAAGAGAAAAACGCCTTATATCGATTTAAAACCGTTAATAAAGAACTTTTAACTTATAAAAATAAAGAAATATAAAAATAAAGAAATATAAAAAAAGTCGCGAACTTTTCGCTTAATATTTAAAAAATGTTATAAGCAAATTACGTATATTATTACGGACATCGTAAAATACTATATAATTTTAAAAATATTTTATTTAAGAGTAAATAATTTTGAAATTAATTGTAAAATAAGCTAATTTTAATGAAATATATTAAAAAAAGGTTTAATTAATAATTAACGGTTTAAAAAGCGAGTTTTTAATAAACTTAAAATACTTAAAGTATATATTATTATTTAAAAACTTAAACCGAACGTTATAACGATTATATTAAAAAAGTAACAATAATTCGAAGCTTTTTTAAATAGGAAATTAAAAATAGGCTTACCGCTTTATACACGGTAAGATCACGAAATACTCTTTAAAAAAAGAAAAGAGCTTCCCTTTATACTGATTTATAAACTTAATTAAGAATATAAATAAGCCTTAAAAGAATATATTATAAAAACCTCGAGAAAAGAGTTATATAATTATTTATATCGCTAATAAGTTTTTTATCTTTTTCGTATATTATAGTGCGTTTAAACTAATTACTACGCTATAAAATAAAAGCTTTAAAAATAACTAAACGGTTATTTCTATTTAATTCTACGCCTTAAGTATTACCCCGCGGGGGACTAACCCGCCGATCGTAATACTATACCTCTTTTTTAAGGGTATACCTTTATACCTAAAGCGATAAACTCTTAATATCCGTATAATTTATTTAAACTCGGTATAAAAAAACCTTAAAAATTTTATCTAAAAGATTAATTCGTATAAAACCTTATTTATTTATTAATAATCTTATTTAAGTAATTAAAAAAAAACTTTTATTTAATAAATATATTAAGTTATTATATTATAATATGTTTAAATTAATTATTATATTATAAAATAAAAGTTTTAAAAATAACTAAACGGTTATTTTTATTTAATTCTACGTCTTAAGTATTACCCCGCGAGGGACTAACCCGCCGATCGTAATATCGTGCAAAAAAAAGCAAGGATAAGAAACTTAAATAATATATATATATATCGATTATAAAAAGCTTAATAAAATTATTATTAAAAACCGGTACTTTTTTCTTTTAATTAACGACTTATAGAATAAATTATTATATATTAAGATTTTTTAATACTTAATCTTTTTAACGTATATAAGTTAATTCGTATTAAAAATAAAAATAAAAAACTACGTTTCGTATTAGGTACGGTTATTTTAAATATTAAGCTATCTCGTTTAATTTAATTAACGTATTAATTTAGTTCTAAATTATAATTAATTATATTTTATATAAATACTTTAATAGGTTTATTATAATATACCTCGATAATATTTTAATTTATTTCGAAAATAAAAAGTAATATAAAAGAATATATAGAGTTAATACTTTAAAAGCTATAAAATATTAACTTATTAATTAACTAAAAAAATCGAATTCTATTAATAATTAATAATATTTATAAAATATATAATATCCCCGGAAAAATCCGGATAAAACCTTCGAAAGTTTTAATAATTAAAAAGTAGCCTACGCCTATAACCGCTATAAAAATTAAATCTTTTTTAAAATTAATTAATTATTACCGGGTTTTTATCCCCGGATTTAATAAAGTAGCGATATTTTTAATAAACTTAATAATAAAAAACGAACTATTCCGATAAACGAAAAAAGAAACCGAAACATTTTACGTTATAAAAAAGCGTATCTTTAACAAATTAATACTTTACGTAATAAACCTTATAAAACCCTTTAAAGTCGAGACTAATATATTAAATTATACGATTAAAAAGTAATTAAATTAACGGGATAATAATAAAAACTCGTACCTTATCGTAATTTTCTTTTAAAAATTAAATAAATTAAAGCTTAATTATTAAATTTATAATATAAAACTAATAACTATTATTAAGGCTTATAAAAAGTATAATTAATATTTTAACGAAATAATAAACTTAATAAAGGTTTATATCGATTATAAAAACCTTATAACGTTTATTACTATTAAAGAATTAAATAAACGATAAATATAATAATATAAATTCTTATCGAGATTTAACCTTATTATTATTTATTATAAAAATAACGAGAATAATCGCGCCGACGCACTAAGCCGACGAATAGATTATTAAGAAGAAGTTTTATTTAAAACGCGAACTATTTTAATATATAATTAAAACGGTAACTTTATCTCGTTATAATAATTAAACGCTATAAACCGCGTTTAATATAATAACGACTAGATTATAAGTTTAAATAACTTAAGTGGACCCTCGATTTTATTAATTATATTAAAAATTACCTTAAGAACCGCGAATGCCTTATCTTTTATTAAAATAAGATTTATATCTTTAAGTAATACCGTAAAAACTTTATAAAAGAATTTTACGAATACCTTATATATAGATATTAAAGAGTGTTTAAAACTTAAAAAACGAATTATTAACTAATTCGATTATAAAAACCTTAAACTAATTAGAATTAAAATAATTAACGAATATAACCTTTATAATAAAGTTAAAACCGTTAAATATTAATTATATAAAAAACTATAACTAATTCTACCGTTAAATAAAGCGTAAAAAATAATCGTGCTTAATTTTATAATTAAGCTACCCCTATTTAAAAAACACTTAATTAAAGTTAAATACGATAATATTTTAATAATTTTAAATAAATTTATAAAATACACCTACTTTTTACCGTATAAAAAGTTTAATAATACTAATAACTTAGCTTACACGTTCTTTCAAACGATTATTTTAAAACGAGATAAATTATTTACTAATAAATTTAAAAAATCGCTTATAATATAACTCGGCGTTAAGTATAAACTATTTATAGCTTATTACTCGTAAATAAATAAATAACCTAAGCGGATAAATTAAATATTAAAATAATATTTATATTACTATATTAATTATAAATAAAATAAGCAAGTATAATTATTATTTATAATATAATTCGCTTATATTAACGCGAATAACGAAGCTATACGTATTTTATTATTTTAAGCAAATTACGAGTATAACTCGGAAATTATTAAAAAACTTTTAATAAAAGAGCTAATATTTATTACAACTATATAAATCGAGAAATTAAAAGAATTATAAATAATATTATAATAAAACCTCGCCTTTTTTTAAAATAAATAAAGAAGTACGCCGATTAAGTAAGGTTAAAAGCTTTAACTTTTAAAAAAAGAGAAAAAGGTTACTTCTTTTAACGAAATGTTAAAACTAAACGATTAAGCGACAAACTAGACTTTAAAAAGAATAAACTATTTAAAATCATAAAATTATTTAAAAACTAATTATGAATTATTAGTATTTAAAATAATAGATATATTTTATATTTTATTATTCGAATTAGCGATTAAAAATACCTCGATTAATATATAATTAAAAGTTAAAATAAATTAATACGGATATAAAAATCGAAAGAACTACTAATAAAAAAACTAGGCGAGGCCTTTAATACCTCGTTTAATAAAAAAGTTACCTATTAAAGAATAATACTTAAAAACTTGTAAAATATTTTAAAAACGCCGCTAAAAAACTACGGGCGTTTAAGTAATAACTTTAAAAACCGGACTAAAAAAAATTCCCTCGGGTTTTAATTAATAACGCCGAAATCACTATAACCTTAAATAGCGAGGACGGCCTTTAATTCTCGACGCTTCTACTCTTTTAATCCGTTTAAAAAATAATAACCTTATTACACTAACTTTACACCTTAAGAGTAAGCTATCTCCTTTTATTTTTAAAAGCGAATTAAGCGGGTAATAACCTTAATTATCTCTTTTTAATAATATTTTTAAAGCTTAAAAAAACGCTCTTTAATAATAGCTTCTTTATGCTTTAAACGACGGTATTTTTTTTAAATCTTTTATAACGAGTAAAAAAAATCCTCGTATTATTATAAAAGTATTCGAAACGAGTATACTTTTAATATTTATTAATATCCTTTATTATTACGTACTTTTAATTTTTTTAATAATAAGGGAAATATAATATAACTTTAAAATTAAAATCGTTAAAAAAATAACTAAATTATAATAACGAGTAATAAAACCTTTAAATTTAAACCGCGATTTTTTAATACGACTAAATATTATAATAAATATATATTATAATAAGAAAATTACGAGTATTTATAATAATTAACCTCGTTAAAAAGTTTTTTTAAAAAAATAATATTATAACTTAATTTAATTATATAATTAAAACTTATTTATAACACGACGTTATAATAACTCGAGGTATGTATAAAACTTAATATTAGCGTTTATAATTTATTAATAATAATAAATTTATTTATTAAAAGCACGATAATAGTTATTAAAAAAGATAAATAAATAACGGATAAATAAATTTAAATAAATAAACTTAAATAAATAAACTAAGATAAATAAGCGAATGTCCCACTTTTATAAATTTCTTTATAGCCTCAACCTTTTTTTATATTTTTTTACGTCCGAAAATATTACAACTTTAGAAAGAGAGTGATATAATTCTAGCGTTTTAAACGTTTTAAGAAGACTTAATTTTAAGCGTACGAAAGGCTGTATTAATTTATTATATTTTATTAAAAACCTTATAGCGTAGACGAAATAGTTAACCTATACGACGCGAAATATTTACGAATTTTCGAAAGATTTTAAATTCCGAACAAGATACGATTATTCTATATATTATTAATTTAAATACGCGATCGTTTTTTCCCCGGCTAAGTAATATAAAAGATATAGCGAATCGATTATTTAGCTTACGCGACGCGGGATGTATCGGCATTAATTAGGCCTCTAACTTTATACGATAATAACTAGACCTCCGGACGCGTTTTAACCGAAGAATCGATTATTAAAGAGTTCTTTATAAAGATCCCGACGCGTATTACGCGTAATTTATTTTCGTATAAAATATAATTTATAAATATAGGATCTAAAAGGAGGATATCTATAATTTCGACGAGTCCGGCTTTTTTATAAATTAAATCTCGTTCGAAATAATTATAACCACTTTCGATTAATACGGAAAGCCTAGGGTAATATAATAAAAGAATCGGGAATAAGTTATAATTATTCAGGGCGTTAGATTATACGGTTACACCATTCTTCCGTATATTATTTTTACCGGGAAAACGCACCTCTCTTCCTAGTATAAAAATAGCCCATTACTAAAGGACTAAGTAATTATAATTATTAAAAATAGTTAAACTACGAATAGAAAAAGCGAGGATTAGATTCGATATTTTAATTAATATACTAGGTTTTATACGAAAAGTCGTTATTACCTCTTAGTTTTAAACGGCTACGAAAGCTATTACTCGATAACTTTCGAGCTCTATTATAAAAAGAACTCGATTATTATACTTTATATACCTTTTTATTCGTTATATAAGTTTTAACCTCTTAATATCGGCTATTTTTATATATTAAAAAAGGTATATAGGAAAGAAATTAAATATTTTATACGAGCGTATATTATTTATATTTTAAAGGAGGACTTTTTATTAGCGTTTTTAAAACCGTTCTAGGCGACTTTTACCGTTTCGAATATATAAGGAGGCTTTTAAAAAATAGGACTCGTTTCGTATAATTTAAAATATATTATTTTATAATTAAATATAAAGCTACGTATTTTAATACTTCCGGGGACGTTTTTCGGCCTATTTATTCCTTAAGAATTAAAAACTTTAAATAATTTAATTAAAGTTTAATTTTAAACCGAATATTGAATGGGCTCTCGTACGTACGGTGGTTCCGGTTTTAATCGGGGTTTAATCGTTCTTATTCTATTGTTCATGTCTATTTTCAGTACGAGCTACGAGGGGCATCGTATGCCCCTCTTGATAAAATAGGAAAGGGGTTCGTGCGCGTAGGTACGTGGTACTTTTTCTAAAGTAATATAAAAAACCTTAATTCTTACTATTTTAATATTAGCAGTTTTTATTTTAATAATAGATTTAGGTAGCTCCCCTTTGTAACGAACGCTATCTAGGTTTTAAAAGAAACCTAGTAAGACGTACTGGGGTTTATATTAGCAATACGAGAGAGTATCCAAACGTGCGATAGAAGTCGCTTCTATCGATATAATGGGCAATAGCTAGCAGGAACGAAGGTAACTGAGGTGCGTAGGCTTAGGGGTATTCACAATAGTTTCGTTAAGGCTGTTTGCCTCACTAATGGGTTAAGATTGATGCTTAGATTAATTACTGAAGTAGAGAGTGTCTATATGGAATACATAGGGAACGTCCATCGTTATATATCTAATCCCTTCTTTACTGATCCGAGTTGGGTCGCTGGGGGCGTCGTGACCCCGTCGCTCCTGGATCACTGGGAGCGTCGTGATCTTGTCGCTCCTGGATCACTGGGAGCGTCGTGATCTTGTAGCTCCCTTACCTTATCTGCACGTGACTTTGGCCCATCCTTTGTTGTCTGCCTTGTCCTGTCTGCCCCTTCCTGTCTGTCCATTCCCGTCTGTCCATTCCCGTCTGTCCACCGTGGTCCATCCTTAGTTGGCTGGTCGTGGTGTACTGTCATCGTGTTGTTGCTTGTCGATGTTCTGTGGCGGTGCAGTGGGGCTGTTATTGTTGGTGGGGCGTCATCGTAGACTGGCTCTTTGTGTAGGATTTCGTAAGCGCCTCGGGTCATCCTGGCTCCGTGCTGGATGGTGGATCCTGGCCGCCTGTTTAGGTCAGGTCGTAACACCCTTTTTAAGACGAGTCTTCTTTTTATAAGGGTTTTATACGGATGGGTTATACTAATCTGATATTCGGTATCTGCTTAAGCCGTATAAGTGATACTATACCTTCTTAACATTAACTTAGTTAAGTAGCAGGTCTCTTAATAATAATAATAATAGGGAAAATTATTATACGTTAATATATATTATTTCCCCGTTATTAATTAAAAGTAATAATAATAATAAAAGTAGTAATAATAATAGGGGCATTATCGTATATCGTAATACGTTATACCTTATTAAGGAAGAAGATATTTCTCTTTTTCTCCTCTTTTTTTATTCGCCGTGCGAGTTTAGTCTTTCGACGTACGCTTTTATACGTACGGTTAACCTATTAATTAATACTAGCTGTTCGAGGGCTTTATTTAGAAATTTCTTAATAAAGGCGTTTACGGGGTTATCTCGGCCGTCGACCTAATAAATCTCCGAAATCTCCCTTTTTATATAATTCTCGGAGCGATATAATATCGATTATTAATTTTTTCTCGTTCGTTATTCCTAGTTTAATTAAGTATTCGTAAAGTAATCTCGAGTTTATATAAAAGATTATTAATATTATTACGATCGGCGGGTTAGTCCCCCGCGGGGTAGCACTTAAGGCGTAAAATTAAATAGAAATAACCCGAAGAGTTATTTTTAAAACTTTTACTTTATAGCGTAATAATTAATTTATACGTATTATAATATAATAACTCTTCGCCTTTACTAAATAAGAGACGTAGGTTCGATTTCTATACTTACTAAATAAGAGCTCTCTCTAACTGCCTAGGCAAGATCGCTAGTAAGCAAGTAAGGCCTTATATAGATTGGTTACCCGTATAAAAGCCTTAGAGTTTCTCTATACCGAGCTTAAATAAATTATATAATACTAAGGGTTTATCGCCCTAGGCATAAGGGCATACCTTTAGAGAGAAGGTATAATATTACGATCGGCGGGTTGGTCCCCCGCGGGGTAGTACTTAAGGCGTAGAATTAAACAGAAATAACCCGAAGAGTTATTTCCGAAGCTTTTGCTTTGTGGCGCAGTGGTTAGTCTATACGCACTGTAACAAATACCTCTTAAAATCCGAGGCTTTATATAATTCTTTTTAATATAGTATTAAATACGATACCGTTATTAATATCGGAAATTATACCATATAATTCGCTAATTAATACGCTCGAATAATTCTTTTATATTTTATTAAGCTTTAATAAATAATATTGCCTTAAATTTCGAATTAATCCCTTGTACGGCTAAGCTTTTAGCCTAAGATAACTAAATATCCGAGCTAGGACGTCAAGTCTTTATTATTCGCGAAAAAACCGTCGGTAAAGATATATATTTTTATATAATAAAGATTAAACGAGATATATTTTAAGCCGCGTATCGGATTCTAGATTTACTAGTTAATCCGTATATTTAAGCTCTCGATATCCTTATCTTTTAAGGTTTATATTTAAGCGGCGGTAAATAGGTCGTACGCTGCCTTTAGTTAATAAATAAATACGAAATATGCTCCTTTTTATACGCTAAGAGACGTATTACTAGCTTCTATCGATAATTTTCGGGTTGATAAGTTTTAATTAGTTAACTTATTTTTTTTATTCGAAAAAAATATTATATAATTTTAATCGAATCTTACCTCCGTTAAACTCGATCGGCGTGTTTTCGGTTAAAATACTTTTTAGCTTTATATAGAATTATTCCTTTATTCGCTTTTTTTCTTTTTTTTTTAAAAAAGGGGTTATAACGAAGTTAAATATATCGTTGGTTTATATTATTATAATACTAAAAATATCCGGTCTCTCCGTAATAAATAATAAATAGGCGTCGTATATTAATACGGTTATTTCTAAATTCCGTATATAATAATTATAATACGTCTTAAATTAATAAAATCTTAATTTTATTAATCTATATAGGGGTAATACGATTTAAAATAGCGTTTTTTCGAAGTATTAAGTTTTTAGCTTTACTAGTAAGTATACATAGATTAGTCGGTTTAATTTATTATATAATTAAGTATACGCTTATATAATATTACGTAGCTCGCCTCGTATATTAAAGTTTCGGATTAGGGTCGGTTCGAAAGTTAAAAGGAATTTTTAGCTCATCTGTTAAATTATTAGTAATTAGGTTAAAATAGCCTCTTTTTCTATATCTTCGTAGCTTTATATTACGAGCCTAAACTTCTTATATAGCTTCGTAGTTTTATCCTTAATCTCTTATACGAGCCGTATTTTAAAAATTCTCCGGCCGGTATACTTATTCGGGTCGAATTAAATAAATTCGAAAACCTTTTATACGACGAAATTACTAATCTTTTTTATATCGGACTCTTAAAACGGGTATTCGAACGAAGTAATAACCCTGTTTTATTAAAGCTTAATTATTAGCTCGTAATTCTTTTATTTTTTTTAGGTAAGAAATATAGCGGTTCGAGCGTTTCGGAATAGGTATTTTTTAGGTCGTCCTCGGCCGCGTTGTACGGGAGCTATCGTAATTTCCTCGGTTATTGGTTCGGTATTTAAAATATTTGCCGGCTGTTCCGGATCTGTTTATAATTCGGGTTAGTTGTGTAGTTCTCCGGCTTTTTTTTTATAGTACGGCTTAATTTAGGTTATTCGAAAGGCTTTTAAGCCGTCTGGGGTATTTATTCGGATTATACGGTTTTTAATAGCTGTTATTTTATATAGTCCGGTTTATCTTTCTTTTTCCCGCTAGACTAGGACTTTACTCCGGAGCGGGAGTATTAAAATATTTTAAATAGCTGGTCTATTTTAAGTATTTAGAGCTCGGTAGATATCGATATTTATACGTATTTTCCGAAATATTTTTATTATTTTCCGTATAGTTTCTCTTCGTATTTAAATCTTTAATAACGGTAGTGAGTTTCCGTTAATGCGAGGGTATATTTTAAATACGAGTAGGGTAAGTATTAGGCCGTTAGGGCTAGCCGTATTATTTAAAGCTTTAATTATTATTTAAAGTATTATCTCGGTATTTATATAATAACCGAGATTTTTTTATAAAATATCGAAGGCCCTACGTAATAGAACGTGCGTTCGTTTAATTTTATTTATTATTTAATAAGTTTCGATAAGTATTTATTTATAAGTAATTCTTATTATTTATACGTAGTTTCGAAATCTCTTTTAAAAGTGCGTACCCGGATTATACGAGATATAATTAAGGGGTTTTTAGTATACGTATATTTAGTACTTATAAAGGGTATTTTAAGTATTTTATGTATTAAGTGAATATAAGAATATAACCGTTTAAAAGAATATATTCGAATTAATTATATAAAATGCGTTTTATCCGTTAATATAAATAATATTTATAATAATTTCGTAATTAAAGTCGTATTTATTTTATAGCGAGAATTTAAATCTTTATAATACCGGATTATACGCTTAGTATTAGGAGTAGAACTTCTAGATTTCGTTAAGAATAATAGGGTTAATATTATTATAGCCGGCGTTTTTTAAAAAAGTATAGAGCTTTTTTATACGAAGGTGTTTAAAACGTTAATAAAGGTATTAAAGCTATTTTTTAATAAAATATAACGTTGTTTTTATACGGCCGGTATTAAAGAATAGGTGTCCTTATTTTTTAATTATAAGAAGTATTTCGCCGTTTTTTTATATAATAAAATTAAAGATATTATTATAATACGTTTTAAACCGGTTAACGTTATATAATAAGAATAAAAAAAAAGTTATAATATTTAAGATATAATACTTTATTATTTTTAATAAGTTTCGTATATTAATTATTTTAATTAATGAGATAGGTTTTAAGTTTTTAAACTTAATTTCGACGCTTTTCGGGGTTTAATTGATTTGTACGTTTAGTTTTTTTCGTATATAAGCTTTTATTTAAAGCTTTCCGATTATTAAAAATAAGGCGGCGCCGGTATTTTAAAGCTCTTTTTAATAAGTTTAGTTATACGGGTTATTAAGGTTAAATTAGTTAGTTTATACGGTAGTTTTTAAATAGATATTTTTATTAATAAGCCGGTAGTAGAACGCGGCGTCCGTTAGGTGAGTAATGCCTTATCGTGTATTTTTTAGATCGAGGTATTCGTATTTTTTTTCGTTATTTTTTAGCTTTTTTTTATCTTTTTTTAATCCCGGATGAACGTTTCGTACTTATTTTAAAAAAGGGGGCCTTGTTTAATATTATTATATATTTAGAAATATTAGTTTTTTATTTAGGACTGCTTTTTAGCTAAGTGGTTTATTGATTAATAACTTTGTTTATAGTAGATTCGGCAGGTTTTTTATTTAAACTTCTAGTTCTTGTACGGTAATTTTGGTTAAAAGGTGCCGGCGGGTCGCTAGATCCTTTTTTATCCTAGTAGTTGGTTATTATATAGTAATTTATTATTATAAGCTAGTCGGTTTTTTTTTATATAGTTATTTATAAATTATTTATTAATTAAATACGTATTTATAGCCGGGTTTTAATATAGTTCCTTTATTAAATATCGTTTTAATAATATTTAGTCCGTTATTATATTTAGCGATACGCGAAGGTTTGAAAATAGTGTTTTATATATTAATTTTTAATAGATAAGGGTTAATAAAAGTTTTAAAATTTCTCAATAGGTTTTTATAACGGAGGTATAAAGAGCGATCTTTTTTTCGAATCTTTTTTTAAAGGCTCGTTATATAAATTAGAGCTTATTTAATAAGATTTTTAAAACCTCGATAAGTTATTTTTTAACGTTCTTACTTTTTATTTATATAAAAGAGGTTATTATTTAATTTATAAAATATTATGCGTAATTTATAATTATATTAAAGTACGAGTTTATTAAATAATATATTTCGTTTTATTTCTTTTCGAATTTAATATAATTAAAATAGAATACCTCCGCACGGCCGGAAAAAATATTTAAAAAGATTATATAGTATTAGTTTTTTAATATATTTAGCCGTCGGCATATTTCGATAAATATTTATACTTTATCGTAAAAGATATTATACGGCTTGCCGGTATAGTTCTTTTCTTTCTTTTATATTTTTAAAAAAGTGACGACTTTATTCTAATCGATTTTGCCGTTATAAATAGCTCGGCTTAGAGGGATATCATATTCCGTAACGTACGCTAGACCAGATAATCGTACGGTCTGGTCCGGCGGTACCGGAGTTAGAAAAAGAAAAGGGACGATGTCTTGCGACGTTTAGGTGCTTGGGAATCCAGGGTTAGACGTCGGGCCTAAAGTATTTGAAACTCCGGGATTAAACGTCGGTCTTAGAGTACCCTGTGGTATCGCGGACGATTACTCGTACGGAGACCGGGTATCTCTCGTTTAGGCGGCGGTTCTTCGACTATCTGTTTTCGAGAAGAGTGTGGAACATCCTCCTTTCGGGTTTCCGAAGTCGGTTCTGCCGGTCGGTCTTATTAATGTGTAAGATCGGCCGGTAATACCAAACTTACAAGCTTAGCTTTAAAGGATTTATCCGTTAGTATATTAACTCCGTATTTTTTAAAGTAATTAAAAAGCTTTTTTTAAAATATATAATTAATTTAACCGAATTAGTATTCGGTTTATTTATTGAATTTTATAATAAACGATTTTTTAAAGGAGGCTTTTTTTATTTTTAATATATAATATTTTAAAAAGTATTATATAAAATATATTATAAATAGTTCGGGTATTATTTTTTTAAAGAGTATATCTAAAGGTTTGAATTTTTAAAAAGCGAGGTTAACGTTTTTTTTCTAAACTATTAATAAGATCCCGATATTTTAAAATATTTTTTCGTATATAAGCGGTTCGGGGTTTAAAATTATCGGTCTGTCTAGGTTCGGTACGTCCGAGCTCGATCCCGATTCGCTAACCGCGATTAATTTTATTTAATAAGGGTTATTATTTTATAAATTATATAATAAAATTATTTAAATATATAATTATATATAACTTAATTAATTTCGTATATAATTCAGAACTTAGTTTCTTCCCTATAATATATATTCGGGAAAAGGGGTTCCTCCTCGTACGGTTAATTTAGTTCGGCTCTTCTTCCGAATTTCTAACGGGCGGAAATTCTCGGAGCTTTTTAATACGGTCGCTTTTATATCGGTAAAGGCGTAAAACCGTTTCTTTACTCTTATTAATTTATAATCGTTACGAGTAATTATTAATTAATATTAAATAAGCTTTTATATATATAATAATTCCGGTTTTAATCAAAATTTAATTATTCTTATTTTATTATTTATATTTATTTTTAATACGAGCTACGAGGGGTATCGTATACCCCTTTTAATAAAATAGGAAAGGGGTTTGTACGCATAGGTATGTAGCACCTTTTTTAAAGTAATATAAAAAACCTTAGTTCCTGCTATTCTAATACCGAATATATTCGAAACCGTATTATATGGTATTAAAACAACTTTTTAATATTTATTTTAATTAGTTTTTATTAAATCGTAAAAACTATAATATATATTATATACCGAGTTACTCTTTTAATAAGTAAGAACGCGATATTTTAAAAAGTAAATAAGATGTTTAGCCGGCGCCGCTATACGAAAAAAACCGGTTATAAAATAAAAGATTACTTTATATATGAGTTGAAAAAGATTTATAGTTTTAAAAGAAATATTAATAAATAATTATAAAACGAATCGCGTTAAAAGAGTAATTATATAAGGACGTTTAAAACATGTTTATAACGCTATAAAATTATAAAAAGCCCGGGCATAATACGCGTACTTATTAAAATAATATAGAAGTATTTAGAGATAAGGATTCCGATTAATTTTAATATATTAAATACGTTATGGTAAAATTAATTTATATTTTATTAAAAGGGGTGTAAAAGAATAGGATATTCGCTTATGTGAGATATACGTTTATAAGATACGTTAAGCTAAACGACCGACCTTAGTTACGTAATAATAAAATACGATACGTAGGTTAATAAAGAAGCCTTTAATAATATAGCGGTACTTAAGCGAGTAATATTAATTATAACTAATTAAGCTTAATAATACTTATACGATTATTATTAAATAACGGTAAATAAAGCTACGATTAAAAAAGAAGAAACTAAGTATATAATAATAAACGATTTTTTATATATTTTATATAAACACTCTTTACTTTAATATTACGATCGGCGGGTTAGTCTCTCGTGGGGTAGCACTTAAAGTATAAAATTAAATAGAAATAACCGTTTAATTATTTTTAAAACTTTTATTTTATAATATAATAATTAATTTAAACGTATTATAATATAATAATTAAATATACTTATTAAAAGCTCTCTTTAATTATTTAAATAAGATCACTAATAAATAAGTAAGGCCTTTTTACGGATTAATTCTCTATATAAAAGCTTTAAAGTTTTTTTATACCGAGCTTAAATAAATTATATAGTTATTAAAAGTTTATCGACCTAGGTATAAGGGTATACCCTTAGAGAGGGTGTATAATATTACGATCGGCGGGTTAGTCCCCCGCGGGGTAGCACTTAAAGTATAGAATTAAATAAAAATAACCGTTTAGTTATTTCCGAAGCTTTTACTTTATAGCGTAGTAGTTAGTTTAAACGCATTATAATATTACCGTGATTCGTTCGCTTTTAATATCCCTAGGTATATTATCCTTTTATTTTATTTCTACGTGACTTAAATTAATTATTCGTTTAATTTATACGGTCTTAGTTTATTTAAGTTTATTTATTTAATTTAGCTATTTAAACTTAGTTATTTAATTTATTTTAATTATTTAACGTACTTTATAAGCGAACTGCGTATATAAATAAGCTACGCACTTTTTATTATTAAGCTTTATAAATTATAAATTAATTCGATTATAAAGTTTAAAACTAATTAAATATATTAATAATTATTATCTTTAGAGGTTTCTATATTATTTTAATAAATACGCGTATTATACCCGGGCTCTCCGTAGATTTTATAGCGTTATAAACGTGTCTTAAACATCCTCGTATAATTACTTCTCCGACGCGATTCGTTTTATAACTATTTATTAATATCTTTTTAAAACTATAAGTCTTTTTTAACTTATATACGAAGTAATTTTCTATCCTATAGCCGTTTTTTTTCGTACGGCGGCGCCGATTAAATATCTTATTTATTTTTCGAAGTATCGCGTTCTTATTTTTTTAAAAAGTAACTCGGTATATAACTTATATTATAACTTTTATAATTTAATTAAAACTAATTAAAATAAATATCGGAAAATTATTTTAATATTATATAATACGGTTTCGAACATATTCGGTTTAAAATTAAATTTTAATTAAATTATTTAAAGTTTTTAATTCTTAAAAAATAAATAGGCCGAAAAACGTCCCCGGAGGTATTAAAATACGTAACTTTATATCTAATTATAAAATAATATATTCCGAATTATACGAGACGAGTCCTATTTTTCGAAAGCCTCTTTATATATTCGAAACGGTAAAAATCGTTTAGAACGCTTTTAAAAACGCTAGTAAGAAGTCCTCTTTAAAAATATAAATAATATACGCCCGTATAAAACCTTTAATTTCTTTCCCGTACGCCTTTTTTAATATACGAAAATAGCCGATATTAAAAGATTAAAGCTTATACGATAAATAAAAAGGTATATAAAATATAATAATCGAGTTCTTTTTATAATAAAGCTCGAAAGCTATTAAGTAATAGTTTTCGTAGCCGTTTAGGACTAAAAAGCGATAATAACCCTTCGTATAAAACCTAGTATATTAATTAAAATATCGAATCTAATCCTCGCCTTTTTTATTCGTAGTTTAGTTATTTTTAATAACTGCGATTACCTAGTTCTTTAATAATAAACTATTTTTATATTAAGAAAAGAGGTACGTTTTCTTAATAAAATAATATACGGAGGGATGGCGTAACCGTTTAATCCGACGCCTTAAATAACTATAACTTATTCCCGGTTCTTTTACTATACTACCTTAAGCCTTCCGCATTAATTAGAGGTGGTTATAATTATTTCGAACGAGTTTTAATTTATAAAAAACTTAATCTTATTAAAATTATATATATCCTCCTCTTATGTCTTATACTTATTAATTATATTTCGTATAAAAATAAATTACGCGTAATACGCGTTAAAATCTTTATAAAAGATTTTTTAATAATTAATTCTTTAATTAAAACACGTCCGGAGGTCTAATTATTATTATATAAAGTTAAAGGCCTAATTAATGCCGACACGTCCCGCGTCGCGTAAATTAAGTAATTAATTCGCCATATCTTTTATACCACTTAGCCGGTGAAGAAATAATCGCGTATCTAGATTAATAATATATCGAAGAATTAATTCCTCTTTAAAATTAGAAAGCTTTCGAGAGTTTATAAAGATTTCGGATCGTGATCGAATTCCGCGTCGTCGGCTGCGTAACGTCGACTCTAAGACATAATATATCGCTATAGCTTTTCGTATACTTAATTTCGGGTTATTTTAAAACGCTTAAAGCGTTAAATTAAACCTTTTTTCTTTATTTTTTAATTCTATACTTATAAAAGGAGAAAAGTTAATATAAAATTAATTATAAGAAAATTAATTAAAAATGCGTAGCTCGCTTATATGCGCAGCTCGCTTATAAAGTATATTAATATTATTATTATTAATAAGTTATAAACGTTAATTAAGTAAAGTTAACTTATATTAAGTCTCGTATATATTTTCAAGTATTATAAAGCTATATTAAAAGTAAGTTTAAGTTATATAATTAAACTAAGTTATAATATTATAATACATAAATATATATATATAAAGTATATAATAAAGTAACGAATTAAATAAAAAGTAATTTTAATTAATTTAAAGTATTATTATTAAATATATTTATATAAAAATATTAAAAACATTAAAAATAAATAAAATAATAATAAACTATATTAAATTAAATTATATTTATTATATTATTATATTAGAAAAATCTTAAGTATAAATTATAAATATACAGGCCATGGTGCACAGACCACCTAAGTAGAGCCGTAACACTCTTAATGCTACGCCGTGAGCGCGTGATGGCGGTACTGTACGAGCTGAGCTCGCAACTGCGTCGGTGAATGAACAATAACGATATCCTATTACAAGACGCCAGTGGTGCCTAACTCGGATCTTTTCGATCTTGTCAAGATTGGGCATGGTCTTCCGTGATGAATATGAGGTCGTATTTCGTATATGGACGGGTTGCTCGGAGGCTCATGTCATTTGCGGCTGACACCTAGTGTCTGTAAGGCACTGGTGGTTGCGTCCAATATAACGGCTTATAGCTTGTGATTCGGTTCCGACGCGTGCCTGATTGGTAGGAAGCCGTCAGCTCTAGAAAACCCGAGTATTTACGTGAACTTGGGGCATAGGAGGGAATTGGTTCTTCCCGACTCGGAACAGATCAGCGACTGTTGCTTACTTGTTCTCGCCCAAGGTGTCTATCGCTCTCGGGAGCTCATACTGTAAGCACAAGCAGAGTATCTACACACTATATACACGCAGCGTAACTCCTTGAAAAATGGTAGCAATGTGGAATTCTTCCCATATGGCATAACCTAGGATAGGGGCCAGTTTTAACAGTTTATAAACCGTAGGGCCTCTGAATCATGTAGTAACAGAAACCATCGTGTGACGCAAGCCAATTTGTCGCCCAACGCTTACATGAAGCAGGACGCTGACCGCGTGTTTTCTGGGAAGGCTCATTGAGCCCATTTACTCAACAGTCCACACCTTCATGACTGGATTACCCCGGTGGATGGAACTTTACAACGCCGTACTGGGTGTAACCAGCCCCCTATAGAGCCTTTCAAGGTTACTGGAAAGCGGACCTAGAGACAAAATGCCCGGAATATGTAACGGGACCCGTCAGAAGTGCTTATACTCGATTGACTCAGCTGGCGAATGGGTATGGGAATGGACAGAAGGGACCTCGCTTCGATGTTGAAGTAATCAGGGATGGGGGAAGTAGTGGGAGTGGCATCTTGACTAAGTAACTTTACTTCTCGACGGCAATATCTATATGCCAAAAGCGAGAGTCCTTTTGGTTCATGCCACACTTATCGTGCGCCCAGATAGCGCTGCGGTTAGTGGTGTCACGAAACGGAGGCATGCACATCGAAACTTACGAGATGCTTTATAATAAATACTCTGGCTAAGCCCAACATGGCGGTGCCTGGCAACTTCATCCACAAGTTCTGATGTATAATGAGAAGAATGCGAACTATCATCCAATCTCAAAGTAGATATCTATCTACTTGGTTAGCCCCTTTTCTTTAAAACAACAGGTTAGCAAAAAGGCAGCATACTGCCATACCAGTAGCTGAATGACATGTTGAATGTTTTGATATATGGGATGATCAGAAAACTTACGGCCCTGGACAGATGGGATGGAATTTAATGCGCGAAATGTCCAGCTATAGGCACTGGAGACCTATACCGTTAGCCTGGCCTGTACCTTACTGATATGATCTACACCTAGGATCAATCATTGCGCCTGTAACCCTTCAAGGAAAGGGAGTATCACAGTATCTCATGCCAGAAATCCGAGGCGTCGACGTTATACTGGCCTCCGACTAGATTTGTTGTGATATACACAATACACATTTGGCCTATACACGGGATTTACGCTAGGGAACTAGCTTGGCATCTGAGCCACGCTATAGCAAGTGAGTGGGTTATATATGGAGGATTCTGCGCGTGTGGGAGAGCGTGCGGGATACGGTCGACGGAGTAGGGAACAGCCCGTCTGACGAGACTCCGTGGGGCCGAGATTGATTAAACGAGCTCCGCATTGATCGGCTCACTTATTCGGACGAGCGATGTTGTGTTCGAGTATAAAACATAATCATGTCCTCCTACCTATTTAAGCCGCCATGAATATTTTACATCAAAGACTGACTGACTTGTTTTGTTGCGTATTATTCCCCCATAGCCCCTTAAAAGCACGGCAGAAGCAAAGCCATCCAACATGGGTGCCGAAGATCTCCCCATCATTTTATACCATTATGGCCACTCGCCGTATGCGAGACGGGTCGTATGGTACCTGAATCTCCGCAAGATACCATACACACAATGCGTACGTAAAGCTGGCCCCAGCCGTAACTCGCGAGCACCGGACTGACCGTCGTCCCACATTAGCTCCAACCCATGATCCTGCCGCGCCCCGACGTCGCGCAACTCGGCGTGGCGTACCGGCGCATCCCCCTCCTGGCCATCGGCCGGGACGTGTACCTAGACACGCGCCTGATCCTGCAGAAGCTCGAGGCGCTCTACCCCGCGAGCGCGGCGCGCCCATCTTTGTCGGCGGCCGCCGCCAACGCCGAGGGCCGGGCGCTCCATAGCGGCCTGCTGTCGGCCTGGACCAACGACGCCGGCGGCCTCTTCTGGAACGCCGTCTCCCTGCTGCCCGCGGACCTCCCGGGGCTGAACGACCCCAAGTTCCTCGCCGACCGCGCCGAGATGATGGGCCTGCCACGCGACGCGCCCTCGCCCCTCGCCCCCTCGGCGCGCGCCGCGCGCCGGCCCGAAGCCCTGTGCGAGGTCGCCGAGGCCATGTACCTGCTCGAGTCGACGCTCCTGGCTGGCGGCGGCGGTGACGGCGGCAAGGACTGGCTGCTGGGGACGGCGCGGCCCACGCTCGTCGACATCGAGGCCGTCTTCGTCTTCGTCTGGCTCGCGGCGCTGCCCCAGGACACCATGGGGCCCGCGGCCTTCCCGCGGCTCCACGCCTGGGTGGCGCGGTTCGTCGAGACGGTCGAGGCGGCCGAGAAGGAGAACGGGGCGCCCAAGACGGCCGGCGGCGACGAGGCGGCGAAGACGGTCTTTGGCGCGGCGTTCGCGGAGGGGGAGGGGCGCGTGGACGATAGCAATCCCATCGTCGTGGCCGAGGGGCTGAAGAAGGGCGATTGGGTGAAGGTGTGGCCTGCGGACACGGGCTCCGGCCACAAGGAGTCGGGTAAATTGGTGAGCATGACCTTAAAGGAGATCGTCGTCGAGGTCCAGGGGAATGAGGGTAGTGTCAGGGTGCATGCGCCAAGACATGGATTCAAGGTGAAGAAGGATGTCGACACGTCTTCCAATCTGTAGAGGAAGGCTGCGATGCAGAAGATCGACTAGGTCACCATGTCTGTTCTATGTCGCTATGGAACATCCAGGTTTGCCCATGGGATAGCCAAGTATCCATATCAAAATGTAGACATAGTGAGTAACAACTTACATTCGTCCAGCTAGACGTGATAAAACCCCTGAGCTTCCCATTGCGAGGAGCAGGATATGGTGGACTCTTCAAGCGTATCCTAGACCATGCCACTTTGCAACTCTTGGATCTTGTCATCCTACCGGTGTGTAGTCAACTCAATGACGCCGAGTTGGTTGAATCGGCGTTTCCCATATTGAAGGTGGTGTTAATATGACTTGCTCGTTTCTTTTCATGAGTTTGCAAGGCTGCTGGTGTTTCTCACTTGGTAGGTGGGTTCCACAGGAAACTACATACTTCGTCTATCAGCGGACTGTAGCGAGTTACTGGAACTTGTCATCTTTCTACGAGTATACTCCGGATACCAAGCTGATCATTTAGTGGTTGCTGATGTGAAACCCAATCCGGCCAGATCTTCCCGAGTAATAAGCAGGCCGGAATTGGGCCGGTAGGAGAGCTGTGACATGCCCCCTGAGGATTTTATAGAAGTCAATTGGATTGCGACAATCGACAACTCTCTACTTATTCAGATATGCCGAATTGATTGTCCGCGCCAGGAGCTAAATGAATGTCATGACCCCTTGCATCAACCCCGAAGTTTGCTTTGTTATATGACTTATGACGGCGGGAGCGCGCACGAATCGGGTACGACTACATATTGTGGACCCCTGGAGACATCCCAGAACAATGACAGGGTGCCATAGATTTGCGACACAAAAGGTACAGTCATGCATTCGTTTCGGGCGACTTTCCAGTCAATTACACTGTCCTGCACCTAACATGTATCCTTTTCCAACGTGTGGACGTGAAAGGGGGATGCAGGTAGCAAGCACTGACAAAATAGCGAGCCTGCGTGTGCGAGCAACGTAAAACCATTCGACTGTGCGCATTATCGCATCAAGCAGCAGTGAAATGGATGATTATGTAGCTGAGGTTAGTAACAGAGGAGACCTGGACGGCCAGCCAAATACCCAAAGGAGCACGTGCAGTATCGAGATAACAGATCTGGCCAAGGTGTACTAATAAGTGGTACGGATGAATATATGTATGCTGTCTTGGAAATGCTACGGAGCAATCGTTACGGTACAAGGCAATACGGCAGACGGCAGTTGGGGGAGGCCAAGTTGCTGATCAAGCGGCCCGGAGCGCCAAAGCAGGGGGACAGATACCGTAAGGCTCTTTTCACCAGGGTAGATAGAGAGACAGTTTAGGTAATAATGTAACAAGAGCACAATTGGCATCTTCAGCCTCACTCAGATCCTCCGCACACAGCATCTAACCGTGACTCGGAGGACTCGGGTCGCGTTCAGCGCTAGCCGACGTGACGGATGAAATATTAGTAATACAGCAAAGGCGTGCTCAATTCAGCAATCGGCAACTTATCTCCGACGATCTTCGTAGGAACCGCCTGGAAGAAGCCACTTTTTGCTTGGGTTCTGATGACTTCTGAATCCGAGTTAGTGCATTTTACTAGGATCTGCCAGGTCATGTCGTATGACGCTCATGTCACGTGCGATTCTGCAGACCAGAACCTTGGTTCTGGACCTTATGTATGCCGATGCGAGGTCAAACTGCCTGGGACCACAATCGAAATATCGAGGATTCGAGGTATGCACTGCGAGCTTCGAGGGAAGCTTATTCATTCGGAGCGACTGGGTCACTCAATCCAAGCAATCGCATGCTTAGAAATCGCAATTCTTCATTCATCGAGACACCTCAGGCACGCGTCGCTAGAATGAAAAGGCCCGGAAGCACGCAGCCGTCAGAACACGCTTCGGATTCGTGATTGGGTGGAGAAACACTAACAAGAGTAGAACACACTATGCACCCCCATGCGTCATAATTGCTGGCAGCCACTGATGGTTACCCTTGCTAAAAACATTATTAACATGGGATGGGCATGACATAGCGCAGACGCCAAATGGAACCGTTGAGTTTTCTCTTTATTTCTCGTACTCGGTAGTAGTTGTTACAGCTGGCCGAATATGAAGTATAAGATCTGGTGGAAGAGAGAGCCTCGGTCTGGTATGAAAGGCTGGGTAAACGACAGAAGACTAGTTCTCGAAGAAACTAGGATCTGAAAGCTAGGCTTCTTTTGCAGCGACGATCAAAACGATCAGCACAGCAGTTTCAAAGGAGAAGATTTGGAAATCAAAGATTCGTCAGACAAGCCGCGATTGTTGCGACGAAGTAGGGAGACACAGTCCACGCTAGTAAGCAGACACTGGGCGAGTGACTTGGGAGACATGGATCACAAAAGAATGACGTAACTCTGGCGATATTATTCCGACCTCCCTGACATGGAAATTTTCTGGCTCTCCCCCGACTGGCCCGTCTGATTGGACAACCAGGCCTACACGAGCGGATTCCCTAAGAAAGGCTCCCAGAGGCCAGAGTCCCAGGGGTACGCTACCGGTACCGTATTGGCCATGATTGATCAAAATCCCCTCCCAGAAGAAACTAAGCATGGGTGCGTCATACGGAATAACGGGCAACGGGGCGTAAACTGAACAGCAGCGACAGTCAGCACATCAGAGGTGAAACTGTAGAGATAGAAAGGAACGAATAAACCGTTCGGCATGGTGTGGTCATCGCGTGTCTTCTGGCGTGCCGACTTGTGGTTGTGTCTCCGTTTTGGCCTGCTTTAGTTACAGACGAGACACGGAGACACGCACACACACGTGTGGACTCCAAGATTAGGTACATACGGAGTATGGACGTGTTCTTTGCCAAGCCAAATCCTCCGCCCTGAACTTTACCCGCCGCTACGTTACTCCCCAAGACGCGGCTGAAAAGGCAAGCCGGCCATACATAGCATAGACGACTGAAGGAAGGACAAAAAAAAAAAGATAGAAATGCTGGTGGGGAGTGGGCTTGTCTGCCGGGCTTGGCAGTGATCTCATTTGAGGAACAATAAGTGGACTTTATCATTACAAACCTGAACGCTCGGGTCTGCCTTTCACCTTTCAATTTCGATGTTACCAACTTGGCACGTCTGTCACATTCCCTGGGGAGCCAGACGCTCCTTTTTGTTGGCATCGTAGCATACTCATATACAGCACATACAAAATCTGTTTAGGGACATCAAATGAATGGCCGCGAATTGGGTCGAGTAATCCCCAAGCTGCCGGTCCTCTAGCGGAGTCTGTAGGAACCCGCAGCTTCGGTTCATGATAGCCCGCAAGGAGGTTGCGTCAACTCTGAATCACTCGGGTCAATAGCAAGTCTCCTCGACGGAGAGCACGGGGAGAGTTCAGCATCAAAACGCTCCGCAGATAAACAATACCTGTATTTTTATATATACAGGAGGTTTCATCCCGGCGTGAATTACCTACGGTAGACTCGTAAGCTAGTTCAGTGGCCCGACCCACTGGCTTGCTGGTTCGGTGGCTAGCAGCTAGTGGTAGTCGCCTGTTTCGGGGCATAGTCTTGTGTTGTTTTCTAGTATCACGATTTCTCGTATCGAAGATGATTTAGACACATCTTGTCAACGCAATGTCGACGAAACAACTTGATCATTGTATGCAGAGAACCTCCAGATCATGGAGCTACTAGTCCGATAGATCGCAGCAACTAGTTGAATAGATCGAGCTAGAGTCGACACAGATAGGCGATGGCCTTCCGTGAGTGCCGTCACGTCCCTTTTCCCGCACCGGATGCCGTGCCCATGCAAAGCCGGCCGCATGTGGGTGTGTGGTGGGTGGGTGTCTATACAAGCTGTAGTATTAGTAGTATTAACCCTTCCGCAAGTGTTTTGAGAGTTGACCGGCTCGACCAGGCTCTGTCCAGGGCTACAATACTTGGTAATAGCATTTTAGACGGTGGCCGAAACGACGTGACGAGAGCGCGGTCGTAACAAGAAGGGAAGGAAAAGAAAGAAGGGAAAAAAGAGATTGGGCGGCCCAATGGCGGATCGCGATCGCACTCTATACTCGCACTGTCTCGGTACTTTGGCACGTCTTTGACCCTGGTCCAGCCTGAACATGCGCCAATCAAAACGGGGCCCGCCTTGGCCACCATTTGGCTCCAAGCAGCTTTCGGGGGCTTTTACGTCTGCTGTGCCTACCTTTTTCCCAAAATTCACCCCTTATGTCACTTCTTCTCTCATGACCTCATCGCCAGCCAACTCAGACCTTCCCTTCACGAACTACGAACCGCCATCCGCAACGCAGCCGTCCGTACCGTACCGCAAAAAAAAGAGGACTGCAGCCAGCAACAGCAGCAGCAGCATCCCATCTATCCCCCTCCCGATCCCCATACTCACTGGCTTGCCCAATCGAGGCCCCAACAAGCCGAATAAGCCAAGAAAGGAAGAAGAGGCCGCAGAGGAAGAGCAGTAATCAACGTTTTGAATCGTACCTGTCCGATTTCAATTGATTGAATCAAGAAGAAAAATCCGCCACTGCGGGAACTTCCCTGGGCTGTTCTTGTCTTGTCCGGTCTTTTGTTGCGTGTAACCTCCCCGAGCCTAGAGGTGGTTTGCCCTTTCGCAGACTGCCTCCGAAGTGCGCTGCCAATTGCTCTTTGGTCTGCCTTGTTACATCATACTCCTTCTCCCGCCCGAGTCAAAAACACACAACCACCACCCAGTCCGCTCCATAAGACCACTCCGTCATCATGGCTGCCACTGAGACGAAAACGTCAGAGAAAACATCGCCAGGTGAGTTTACGTTATACTCTGTCGCGCGCACATTTACCTCGTTGCCTGCATGTACCCCAATGCCTGCCTGTCCTGTCCCTCCGCAGTAGCAGTCTACTCTATGGTCACACGTCGTCGCCCATCATCGTCATTGGATCGACCGCCACTCTACCTTTAATGCACACCACCGCTATTGACATCATCGCTAACTCACCTGCCCTTTCGTCGCTACAGTTACAAACGGCGACAAGAAGGCAAGCGACGCTGCTGCTAAGGCCGATCCTGCCAATGCTGAACCAGGCCAACCACTTGCACCACCACCTAAACCTAGCGAGACAGGCGATAGCTATTTCAACAGTAATCTGAGCCTCGAGCCGAACCCATTTGAGCAATCCTTTGGCAACGGGGGAACCGTCGAGACGCCCGGAGGAACAAAGCTGCCCAGCGTGGCTGCATTGACATCTCCGTCCTCGCTATTACCAGGAGGCACAGGAGGGACACCGTTTAACTGGGGTGGAGGCTCTCTTAGGACGGGACCCCTCAGTCCGGCGATGCTCTCAGGACCGACTGGCGATTATTTTGGCGATACTTCTCATACTCTGCGTGGCGGTTTTACGCCAAATGAAAGTTCGTTGCGCACCGGTCTAACACCCGGCGGAAGTGGTTCTATGTTCCCTGCCCGAGTCCCAATTCTCAAGCTCTTTATGCCCAGCTTGCCAGCGGAGGCGCGACTCCGAATACTTTGGACTTCCATCGTACTGCTATGAATGCGGCGGCAGCAAAGGCCCGCGAACAAAGCAAAGCTCCTGTAACTTCAGCTCCGCAAGAAATGACCAACGGAGTAACTGTCAAGGCGGAAGCGAAAACTGCCTTTGATCCCCACGATAACGACGCCGCCAACGGTCTTTTCATGCTCGCCCAAGGAGCTCAACAACGAGACGCCGCCCCAACAACAAACCAACAGCAGCAGCAGCAGCAACAACAGCAACAGTATCCTGTTGGTGGTACACAGCCTAGTCACGCGCACCCAGCACCTGCCAACTCAGCCAGCACGTCTCCACAGATGAATGGTAACGGGACAGCAGTATCGGCTCGGGGTGTGAGCGAAGCAGCAAGCGGTGCGTCAGATGAGGTCGAGTCTAGTCGGCCTGCGGCGCGGGGCAAAGGCAAGCGAGGCTCGAACGCTTCTGCTGCGGCGACAAATGGGAGACGGAAGGCCGAGGAGGCACCCGCTAAGCAGCCTGCGAGCAAGAAGGCTAAGACGGCCCCATCTCCTGAAATGGATGAGGACCACTCTTCTGATGAAGACGGTGATGAGGATGGGCACGATGCCGACGGCAAGCCCAAGTCTAAGATGACTGACGAGGAGAAGCGAAAGAACTTCCTTGAGAGGAATCGGTATGAACACCACCCCTTTGCACACCAAGTCGATACATGCTAACTCTTTTCCAGTGTTGCCGCTCTCAAGTGTCGCCAGCGCAAGAAGCAATGGCTTGCCAATCTCCAGAACAAGGTTGAGATGTTCAGCAGCGAGAACGATGCATTAACAGCACAAATCTCGCAACTACGCGAGGAGGTTGTGAACCTAAAGACACTACTGTTAGCACACAAGGACTGTCCCGTCACTCAACAGCAAGGCCTACATGGTGCATTTATGCAGCAAGCCATGGAGTCCTACAACCCTCAGATGAACCCTTACGGCATGGCGGCACCCATCCCGAACCAACCGGTCATGGCAGGCCAAGGAGTGCAACGGCGTTTTTCATAGGAGGAAGACGTCGCCCCATTCATTCAGGACCCTGACCTTTTGAAGACGGAGACCAATACTGATGACTAATCAGTGACATGAGCCAAGATTAGGATACGGATTAGAAGAGCCGGCCTCGCCATACCATTTCGAGCCATGGCGGGGTTGGCTCAGCTCTTCAAGGCTCCCGTAGCTTGCTACTGAGTGCGGGGGTATTAATGGGTATGAAATTTTGAACGGTCCGGGGGTGTTTGACCCTCGGGCCTGTAACAACATTCTTGAATTGACGAGAATGACGGAAATGGCGTTTGGGTTCGATGGCTGTATAGTAACAAAAGACAGCCGGAGGTGGCATCATGGGGGACTTGAGACATCCTCGGGATAGCTGATTGCCATGGTTCCTCTGCGAGATATTGACAGACATGGCATATACATCAAAAGTGGTGTTTCGGAGTCGAGGAATTGTTTGTATTGCTTTGGTAGGCGTTGATAGGGGACGAAGCGTTGTGAAGTTTTTGGTGCGCAATAATTGCCGCCAGATTCTTGAGACTTTTACAAACACGCCGTTCTAGTTCAGTAGCTGAGATACGATGAGCAGTATTATACAGATAGGCAACAACAAATATAAGACGTTAAGAATTCTTTCTACCTTGATGCGTATGGAACAATGACTGAAAACATGGCCATGTTTTGTGTGGCTTAAGTTATGGTATTTTCGTCACGATTTCTGCTTGTATGAATTACCTAGCTGGCCAGATGCGATATGATACTCGAGATCAGTACATAAAACCGCAGCCACTGCATACAGTAATTGAGAATTGAGCCCAGGATGGTTTAGATATCATTAGGAATTCAAGTCAATTGACTGAATGATGTGCCAAGGCTAAGAAGCATGAGGACCATAGGGGGATCGCGAAGTGGGGCAAGTCATGAGGGAGTTTAAACGGTGTGTGGCCCGTGCACTTTTTGGTGGTCGCTGCCACTTCTCCAAAGTAAACATTGGAAAGACGCCTCGCAGCCTCACCTCTCAATTCGCGCCTCAATACCGCCAGCCCCACCTTGGAACGACTCTACGATTCGGAGCAAATAGCAACATTAATACCAATGCCCGGCGATATCCATGCCTTCGAACCAATCGACTGAAATACATCTCCGACACGTTACTTAATTGACGACGCGACTGCTTCATCTTTTTTTTCCGCGCGCTACAACCATACATTCGTGGGTTTCGAGGGGGTCACCGCATACCGAGGGATCGCGACTTGAGAGCTACACCACCACGACAACGCCGACGACACCGAGGTCGCCCCCAGTGACGCGTTTATAATCGATCTTTATGTTTTCCCTTGGATTGAGCGACATTATCTTTATCCATGACGACGCTTGTGAAGACACGGCAGCCGCTACAAGTACTTAGCATGAGCAATCAGCCGGGCAAGCGACGCCGCAGCTCGCGCCTCGCCTGTATGTCGCGTCTTTTTTTTCGTCCTATCGGCTTAGAGAAGGAAATACAAGCTGCGGGAGGAATGGATTGGAATGAGTGGGGTAGATGTGTTGGAACTATATGCTGACCTTATCGCTTTTGCAGCATACGACGAGCAAGACGGCGATTTTCTCTTTACGCGGGGGCCGAAGAAGGCGAAGACGGCGCATCCAGAACCGATCCCTGAGGATGAAATAGCATCAGTACCGGCTCCGGCGCCGAAGAAAGCCGGGCGGCCCAGGAAGACCAAGGCTCCCGTGGCCCGTGTGGTGGAAGAGTCGCCACCCGCCCCCTCCTAGGAGAATATCTACGCGAAGGTCGAGTCAGCAAGCAGTCCACCTAGAAGAGCCCGTTGCAGCTCCAGTTGCACCGGCTACCACGCGATCCAAACGGAGCTTGCAGGGACGGCCGCGCTCCCCAACACCACCTGAGCAGCCGGTGGAGGAACCGAGACCGAAAGCTGCCAGGAATGGAGTGACAAAGAAGACGAAAACACGCGAAAAGCCGCCGCCACTTCCACCTACACCACCACCGCCAGCGGCACCGCCAGCAAAAGCGACATCAACGCCGATGGAAGTCGATGGAGTGGAGGACAGCGCGCATACTAAGACATCAGACACCAAGAAAATCGCGCTGCCCTTCAGCGACACGCCCATAATCAACCGCAACAAAGACATGCGAAGGAAAACAGGCGCGCGGCGTAGCAGTCTGGGCATGCGGGGGCGGAGAGCCAGCTCTCTAATCGATAGCGGGCATAGCGCCATACCGCATCGTGAGGTCGCTCCGAGCGAGTTTTACAAGCATATCGAGGCTGAAGGGCTTAGCGAGCCGCGGCGCATGAAGCAGCTGTTGACTTGGTGCGGGGAGCGCGCTCTCAGTAGCAAGCCGCCGTTGGGCAATCCGAATTCTAATGCTATTCTCGGTGCCCGGGCGATACAAGACCAGCTCCTGAAGGACTTTGGGTCGAAATCGGAGTTCTCAGACTGGTTCACAAGGGAGGATGCTCCGCGGCCCCCGGCGATTGAGAAGCCCAATCCCGGAATATCGAGCACGAGGAGAAGATTGCAGAGTTGGAGGAAAGGATAAAACGGTAAGTGTTGACCCCCAATCACAGTGACTCTCATGATGTCGATCTAACACAGGCTACAGATTAAAAGCCGAAAAGAAGACATGGCAATCTCTAAAACAAGCTCCTCCGGAATTGCCGCCCCTTTTCCCACCGTCAGAAACTTCGTCTGAGCAGCAGCCGCCAGACCCATCTCTGCTCGATGCGGAAGAAGCACAGATACTGGCTTCCCTGACAGACACGACGACAAACTTTGCGAATCTGAGGATCCAGACGCAATCACGGGTGCAAGCGCTCCAGGCCTCCTTGGAGTTCAAGGTGGACCACCTGGGCGACAGCATTCACAAGGTAGAGCAGCGGGTCAGCACGGCCGGGCGCGAGGCCGACCGGATCCTGGCGCTCAGCGCAGTGCGGCTGAGGGAGCGCGAGCTGAAGGAGAAGACGGCCGCCGGCACCAAGGAAATGCCCGTTATGGAAGTGTTGCGGAGTCTAGGTAGGATATTACCGGAGGCCGACGATGATGGTAGCTGATCGATTGATGGATGCTCATGAGGCATAAATGCCATACTCTCTCTCTCGTCAGTTGGCTTCCCTGGGCGGGCGGCAAATAGAAAGAGAAGAAAGCATTTGCACACACACACATTGGACTTGGCGTCGTTTTTGTTTTGTTTCTGTTTCTCTGGGATGGGGGCGAAACTGCTGCAACCTTTTTTAACTTGGAAGATACCACTTTTTGTTTTCAACCCGAACTTGAAGAGAACAAGCTTGATGGAGAAGAGGGAGAGGAAGTCGAGGAGGAGAAGGAGCAGAGGCAGACACACAGTCATGAGATGACCTACCTACTCACTCACTTGGTGTCAAGAAGCAGTAGAGTAGCAAGGTGGTTGGTGTTGCTGTTGCTGTCGTTCATCTTGTCATGTTTGTGGACCGTATATGAGATAATGACGGAATGAGAATGGGACCCCTGATAACATTCTAGACTCCTCTCGAGTAGCCCTTTTTCGCCTTTGCTCCATGTGTACAGCTCCTTCTTTGCCAAACTAGTGGTGGGGAGAGATGGGCTGCTTCGGTCACGTTCTCTCCGAGCCGAAGCGCTACCCAAATTTATGCGACAATGCTCATGAACACCGGGCGGTCGGTCGGTCGGTCCATACAATGCCAGAGAGGTATGAGATGACACCACGAGTCCTTGAGGTTGCTTCTGCACACATCGTATGACAAGGTCCTCCAACTTGGAAGCGGTGTTGTATAGATACACCAAGCCTTGGACCAGTTCTGCCCCAGCAAGACGACTGGACCATCCGAGTGCTGTCAAATTGCAAGGCGTCGCCGTAGAAAAATAACCAGGTACGAGGCCGTTTTGAAGGCCGACGAGGACAACAACTACAACAACAACAACAAACCGCTTGCCATTGAAACTAGTAACATCCTCCTACTTTTCAATTCCCACTGCTCTAGAAAAGAAGTGTGGCTTCGAAGGAACGGCTACTGCGAAGAAGTGCAAGCTACCTCGACTCTTGCGGCACACCACAATCTATACTTAGTAACAGTAGAGTAAGTCTTCCATATGATCGTTCGTTCACTTGACCTCAATCCGGTGTTAGGTGGAGGTGGGATAATTAGGGACGAGATAGCCGGCAATGGGATGGCTGGCAATGGGTTACTCAGCCTGTGATTATCAATGGTCTGAACTAGGACACAGTAATTACATCAATATGGAAAAGTCTGGTTTATTTGCGTAGGGTAACTATATTCATTAATGCCCGCCTATGTACGGTAACCGTGTCTAGGATAAGTAGTGAGCCCAGGATTCCGACTCGAACAGCCAAAACAGTGGTATCAACGTTCCAACCAATTACTTCCGCTCCCTGATATACTTCGAGGCCTCCCCATCGCTTTAAGGCAAATCGAATTCGAGGTTCTCGTAAGAATCGTTGGTGGTGTCAAACACCTTGTTGGAGTGAAGGTCATAGTTTTTAGGGCCCGTGGTATAGTTGTCTGGAGCATGGAAATACGACCCGTGGCACAGTAGGAGGTAGTTGACAGTACCTAACACACCGTTCTGGACGCATCCGCGCTTGCTATATCCAGGGTTGGCAACTTGGCACTTTCCCATGAGTCGGTTGTCGAGGTCCCAAAGCCCGTGATCTTGGCGACTCCCAAAGGTGTCCCGGCGGTAAGCTTGTAGGCAAAGAGAGACAAGTCAGCAAGTCGGTTTATTGAGGTCTCAATGAGATGAATGAAAGGAGCTTGTTCGCTTGATAGAGAAAGGCGATTGAGTGAATGAGATGGAGAGGGAGAAAAACTTACTCCAGTGCCTTGGCCCTTGCCCCAGTTGACCTCAACTGCTTCGGGGTCCGTATAGTTGCCAACGACTCGGACGCCGACGTGTTCATCATCGTTCACAGTTTCCTTGTAGTCCCAGAGTTTGCCTATCTCGCAGGGGTTGGGGGCGAGGCCGGCTTTGGTGACTGGCCAGAAGAACGCACTTCTGTTGCGGGGATCGTTTCCGTCCACAGGTAGAGGCGGTACGTAGTCCACCATGACGAAGTCAGTGCGCTCGGGGGTCTCAGCACCTGCGACCATGAGGGCAGCCGAGGTGGCAATGAGCACGGCAGACTTGGTGGAGAACATTGAGAACATTGTGACGAAGAGTTGTTGGTTGTGTCTGTGGAGTTGTGGCGGAAGTAGACTGGTGAGAGTGAATGAATGACGTGAGACCTGAAGAGCCAAGAAAGAAAGAAAGACAAGAAGAAGTTGAAGTGTTGATGCGGTAGTGGTAGTGCTGCTGTGATAGTTGTGTTTGGTGTTTTGGGATGAGATGAAGAACGGGAGTCCTGAGAGCCTGAAAAATGGGAGAATAAGGGCCCTTTTATATGGCGGCCCAGAGGGAGGGAGGGAAAGCTGATTTGTATACACACCCCAATGATGAGTACCTGTTGGGAGTGTTGAGCTGCGTTGAGGGCATGTGCCTGCTTTCGTGAAGCGAGTAGGCATGCGTTTCGTGGACTGGATGGAAGTTGCGTTTGATAGAAGACAGCAGGTAAGAACACCACATTCGCGTCATGATGCCCTGGGCTCTGGCACGTGCGGCACCAAAGCAAAGAGCCAGTAAGTAGCTGAGGCAAGTGGCAGCAGTCCGGATGGATACGTCTGAGTCACTGAGAAAGGGGTGCCTTCTCTTTCCATCCTCGAGACTGTGCCAACCAACCACCAAACCCACCAGGTCATGGTGGGACCTGGAGGCAGTTCCTACTGCACTTGCAGGTAGGGCGTAGACTTCAACATCCAACATTGGGTCGGCAGCAGGTGGTTGGGAGTGATTTTGTTAGTCTGGTAAGAAGTAGGCAAGTAGGTAAATTTAGGTAGATGATGTCGTTGCACATGAAAAACCAGCGTCATCCTGGGGAAGGTGCTTGGTATGGTCAGGTCTAGACGCACGTGAACACCTGGGTAAGGGGCACCTACCTTCTGTGTTTTGTTTCAGTGTTAGGAGGGAGAGTATGTGTCTGATGTCACTGCATGTGAGTGTTGGTGTGGATGCAAGTGAATCGCAAGTTGATATCGAGGCAAGCACTGGCAACATACCTCCCAGACTAGAACAGTCTGCAATACCCGTCCACCTGGTTTGTGGACATTCACATGAATCAATGTGCCTATATGCAATGCAGTTGGACTGGAAGCTGGCTGCCGTTTGGGCATGACGTGTTCAATGTGCTCATGCTGTTTCCATCTAAGATAGTCTATCGTGGTAGAGAAGGCTCGCTTCCACCGACTGCCTTTTCATGCGTTTGGTATGTAATCGAATTGACCTAGAGAACCATTCGCATCATCGGGCACTTGGTACCGCATCTCAACGTTTGGGAACATAGTATATGACATAATGCAAATGTAGCAATGCCTCCGTCGAGTATGTAGTCACTTCTCTCAATGTATACCTTGGATGCCGTCAAGCAGGAACTGTAAGGCCATATGAAGTTGCGTCATTTGGTACCTGCATCAGGCTCGCCCGTCATGCCATCCGGGCATGTTCTGCATGCCTATGTACCTAGGTAGTCGCCGTTCATCTCCAGCCCCCCTATTCATAACCGGAGTAGAGTGCACGGCTGGTCTCAAACTGTGAATCCCCAATCCATCTGCGGCAATCACGGATAGCCCGCCATCGATGTTCCGTAAGCACTTCCATCCTCCCCTCAGACAGGATAGGCCACATGACTGCGTACGTAGCAGCCCTTCGACTCGCGGTCCTGGCCACAGCAATCCCACACCCAGACCCGACCACTGAGCGGTAGGGTATGCCGGCGGCGGGCTCTTCTTCTACCCCTGGGCGGGTTGCGCTGATAAGGCCGGTTGATGAGTATGCCTATGAGAAGTCTGCTGTCACTACTTGCTTTCCAAGGGGGGTTGTGCGATAAGAGGGTGTAGGTTGCAGCGTGCGTGGACTTACCCCAATGGTAGACACAGGCGCTGGGAGCATTGTATTTCTCCAAGTACCTTTGTCCACATTCAAAACACTCCTTCGGCTCCGGCTCGCATGCCGAGGCTGATCCGGAACTGTCGTGGTAGAAGTAGTTGTGCTTGCTCTTGCTTGGGTTAGGATCCGATCGAACAGCTGCCTTGACCTCCGATGGAGCAGCCTCGATCATGTCAACCTTCTGGCCATACTGGGTGGTATGGTCAGCACACGAATCTCACACGAATAGCAAATGAGTTATGAGTTACCTTGGATGCACCATAGTCATCGCCAAGTTCAGCCTTCGTGCCACAATCAGGGGTGGCGGGCAACTCCTTTCCACATGAAGGGTCAAAGGGGGTCGGCGTGAAGGTGTCAGGAAGACTGGCCTGCTCAACAGCGTGTGACGGACGCAGGGGCATATGATCCTTGCGGTAGAGGAGCTTCGATTCATGCCGTGTCTTGCATCCATCACTGAGCGACATGTTGGCCATTTTCTTGATCAACTGTTGGGGAGACAGACATTTTGGCAGATGGTGGTTGGAGAACGCAATAAGTGGTGTTGAGATAGTGAAGCCAATGTAGCTCGAGATGCTCTCGGTTCGCGCTTATGGGATATTGAGTGTTGCTGTTTATTCCGCTGGAAACCGACTCGAGAGCAGGAAAACGAAGCAATAAGAGCAGGATGCCGGTGCAAGAGTGAAACCGAGATATTGTGAAGCCAAGGAAAAGGCAGCGATTGTTGGGTTTAGCAGCACGATGGTGTGAAAGCTGTGTGTTGGTGGTGGTAGGAAGCCAGGAAGCAATTGAGTGGCACAGAAGGAACTCTTGATTGATGGATCTGCTCCTAAGTGGTGCTATTTGTACAGTCAAGGGCAGGAATAAGAAAGTGAATGGCATCTGAAGTGATGTTGAATACAATCCGCGATTGATTGTTATGCTGCCGTTGGCTCCTCACTTGGGTGGCACGCCGGCTTCAGATCGAACTGGCGGCGACATTGAATACAGATCGAACTGGCGGCAACATTGAATACAATCAGCAGGTATACGCTTGCATGAGAACAGACGAACAATAGATACAATGGCTTCTTCCTCTGCGCAATGTCGATGTGATCATACAACTTGTTCTTTGTAATTTAGGGAAGGGGTTCACGATGCCATTGAGATGAACACAAAACTGCATGAAGCCGGCACACTCATACATACAGTGGCCACTCTCATGATATAGACGTGATAGGATCAACACAAACATGATATTCTGTCAAAGTTGAAGTCAACAAGGAGACTTTCATCAATGGCGTGCGATTGCGACAGGCCGATGAAGATACCCCCTCTTGAATCTGTTCAATGAGTTCGATCCACAATTCAGGATGAAAGCAAGCAAAATACCAGGCCAGGTACACAGCTGCCTGAATATACATTCTAATATCTCAAGGTCTGTCCTGTGAAATGGGCAATATCAGCGTACAATATCTTACTACACCATGATAGGCCTTCCGTTCTATCTCCCTGCTCTACCCATTCCGCTGTTTTACAAGTGCTAATACACAAGACAACATACACAAATCTCTTACAACTCCAGCAGTAAAAAAGTCCTGCTGGCACACACTTCCCTTTTGACCTCTATCAGCTTCAATGAGCAAACAGAGCGCGGTAGATAGCCCTCTTCACAGGCCGTTCCAAAAACCTGACTGTGCCGCCACATACCTCCTTTCCCTCAGCTCAATTTCCTTAGTCACGCCCCCATCAGTGCTTCAAGCTGGGCATGAACCCCATCCCACCCCCCTCAGACCCGCCCTTGCTCCGCCGCTTGACGTGCTCCCCGCAGCAGCCGCAGCACCTCGCTGTCGCGCCAGCGCGCGGGCACGGGCCGGTACGCAGGCTTGAACGTGCCGACGGTGGCGGCCCACTCGCCGTTCTTGGGCTGCGGCGGCACGTTTCCGCCCTGCGGCGACTGCGCCAGCGTCCGGCCGCTGCCGCCGTACAGCTCCTCGCTCACGGCGTCCGACGCCGCCGCCGCGTTCTTGCCCGTCTTGCCCGACTGAATATCGGCGACGGCCTCGGCGAACGGCGAGACCATGGGCTCCCACGTCGACTGGGTCGTCGTCGCGGAGTTGGCGGCGTGCTGGGCTTCGACGCCGCTTCCGTACGAGGCGGATGAGGTGTCTGCGCTGTCGTTGGAAGGTGCTGCAGCCGCCTCGTTGGCCGGGGACGGCACTTCTTGCGTCGCCCAGTAGTAGATGTCCCAGTCGTTCTCGTCGAGGAACATGTCGTACTGCTGCATCTGCTCTTTGGTCATCTGAGGCAGGTAGGCATCGGCGAATGTGGAGAGAAGGAGGTCGGACTCCAGGGTGCCACGTTTGCGACTCTGGTCTATTGGATCGTATTCACTTCGGTCAGCAACACTGTTCTTTGTAAAACCGCCAAGATGTCGCGTATGTGGTGCAAGGAAAATGGGAGAGTATAGGAAGCACATACACATGAGTCGCGCCCTCATGGTTCTGTCGTCCTCGCCCACCCGACGCATCGGCTCGATCTTGAATTTGGCACCCTCCAGCTCGCCGACACCGATGTCAGCCTTCGCTGGGGGGTCGCGAGGCGGCGCATTGCTGACGCTGGCACGGAAAGCGGACGTGGTAGAGAGAGGACGGAAGAGCTGCCGGGCGAATGCGGCGCGGCATGCTGCGGGACGTAGGACTTTTTGCAATGTGGCCATCTTTTTTTTCTTTCTTTCTGTTTGTTGCCAAAATGTGAACGAGTAGCAACGGATTGAAGAGAAGAAATCAGAAGATAAAACCAAGAATTGGTATATTTCTCATCTGTCAAAGCCACAATGGATGGTCGGGTAGATGAATCGTTGACGTAGAGGGATTGGTTTTAGCTCCAGTAGTCCCCGAAATCTCCAGAATCCAGGGTGCAAGCTCCGGTCTTCGATCGCCCAGGGATTGCCGAGGGATGCCGTTTCGGCCCACATGCACCGGCTGGTCGGGGGAGCAGAACCCCCCTTGCCGTAGATCTTGGCACCTCTTCTAGAATGGCCATTATGAAAGAAAAGCAAAAATGCAAAGTTGGCCGAACAGTCATATGCCGATGACCGGATTTCATATATATATATATATATATTTTGATTATAGTAGATGCGTGCCATAATTACGCACACATCGAGAGTGTGAGGGACTACCAAGCGTACCGTTCATGATCCCTTATTTTTATTCTCTAAACCCGTAATATCATGACTCCTGTAGAGGCTATGCGTACAATTACATGAGTTCCAATCGGTGCAGGTATAAGTCATCGGAGAGCCCAAAGGATTTCCTAGGAGCCAGACCAGGTCCAAAGCCCATCCCATCAACACGCCCCCATGCCCAGCCATGCCATTCTCCATGCCTCCCCCAGTTTAGATCAAGTGCTTCGATCGGAAGTAGGCGCGCAGGTACATAATCTGCCATCCCCAGAGGCCGATGAGAAGCATGGTGGTGCCGACGCCGAACCACTTGACACGGGTGTTGGTGCTCTCGTTGGTGTCACGCAGCTTCTGCTCGCGCGAGCGCAGGTAGTCCATCTCGCCCACGATCTCGCCGATCATCTCTTCAATGCGGCGCAGCTCGGTTTCGACGGGCTTCAGCTTCTCGCTGGCCTGAATGGCCGACCAGTCCTTAGCGTCGGCGCCGATGTCGATGTCGAGCTCGATGTGGCGGTTGGGGTCGCCAGGTGTCCGGGCTACAGAAGTCATCGTGTTAGTTTGGGGGGCACAGTATATAGGAGGAAGGGAGGCTGATACATACATCCAGTCAGAACGTTCTCGAAGCACACATCGAACGCGGCATCGGCGTGCGAGGTGAAGACCTGTCGCTGCTCCCCGGCGATATCCTTGGCGCGGCCGTAGTCGTTTCCCAGAGCATCCCGGACCTTCATGTTCACCTGCATGCCGTCGTTCTTGTACCCACCCACAATGGCCGTCACGACGACCAGAGTGTCCTTTGCGACGAAGTTCCGGATGCAGCGCTCCTTGCGGTCATGTTGATGGGATGCTTGCATGTCGAACTTGAGAGCCTGTATCGAGCTGACGAACAGCACAATGCTGCATAGGTAATGCAGCAGTGACCGCGAGAACGCCATGGCTGCGGTGTGTATTGTAGTCGTGTGGTGAGGGGAGTCGAGGGTTGGCGTTTGCTGTTGCGAGTTGAGTCGAATCGGGATCTCGAGGTGATTCGATCAAGCAAGGAGAGGCCAGAATACGCCCGAGTCCTGGTCTGGTGCTACACTTGTCGATTGCTGGGTTCTGTTTCCCACTTGGAGCTAAAGTCACTTAATGGGGCCAGCGTGGCTTCGCTGAAGCTCCGTGGCCAATCAAAAGCCACAATTCAGCAGCTGTGACAGTAGCCTTGCAGGACGCTTGGACACTTAGGGGGGCTCCAGCCTCACTCAGCCTTGCCAGAGCTTAGGTACCCTCCCAAAATTCATTGAGCACCTGCGAGAGGCAAAAAGAGGCGCGACATTGGCCATTGTATCGCGCGTTCCCTTCCTTTATCCGAGTTTCGACACCACACTGCGCGTTGCATTGTACATCTCCAAACGGCGCATCATCCCGATACTTGACTACCCATACTTAATTAATATTGTGTGTATCACCATCCGTCAAGATGCCGAAATGTAAGTCCTCAGCTCCCTTTGCCTTGTCTCTGCTGGCTGTCCCCCAAATGACAGGCACCCAGATCGCTAACTTCTCGCGCTCTTTGGTACAGTCTTCTGCGACTACTGCGATGTCTACCTGACGCACGACAGCATGTCGGTTCGCAAGGCGCACAACAGCGGCCGCAACCACCTGCGCAACGTCGTCGACTACTACCAGCAGATCGGGCACGAGAAGGCCCAGTCCGTCATCGACTCCATCACCTCGTCCTACGCCGCCGAGGGCCAGGCCCACGCCAACCCCATGCTGCCCCAGAACCAGCCGCACGCCACCCACCACCACCTGTCGCACCACGGCGCCCCCGGCAGCGGCCCCCGCCGCCGCCCCCGGGAGTCAGCGCGCCCGGCTTCCCGCCCATGCCGCCCCCGGGCGCCGGTGGCCTGCCCTTCCCGCTGCCCGCCGGCATGCCGCCTCTGCCCGGTATGCCTGGCGGCCCGCCGCCGCCGCTGGGCGCCTTCGGTGGCCCAGGAATGCCTCGTAGTACACCACCTCTCCTCCCTCAAAGCATCGCCACCGTCGTCGTTTCGATCCCTACCCGGCGACGGCGACGACTACGTCAAGACCGCGTTCTAACGCTTCGTTCTCTAAAGCTCCTCCTGGTGGTCGCGGTATGCCTGCCTTCCCCCCGCCAGGTGGTCTGCCGTTTCCTCCTGGTGGCCTGCCTTTCCCACCTCCTGGTGGTGCGGGTGCGCCGCCCTTCCCCTTCCCCGGCATGCCACCGCCAGGCCAATTCCCGACGCCCCCTGGCGCTCCCCCCTTCAACCCTCCAGGACAGCAAGGCCCTCCCGGACGTTAGAAACGGCACAACCCTCCGGATCGAGATGGACGTCCTCGACGCCAGAAACCGTACAGCCCACCGGATCGAGATGGACGTCCTGGACGTCACAAACCATACCCATACTAAACCCTCGATCAGAAACCTCCTCCTTCGCGCCGGGGAAGACTGCGCGCATTGGTAAGACAGCTCTAAGAGACCCGCTATCTACCCTCGACCTATTCCAGGCAGCGGTGGCACGGAGATATATCATGTAGGCTATAAGGATCCAGAAAGGGGGGTAGGTATTATGTGCTTTTACGCTTTACAGCTTGGCGTTGCGGGGGAAAACTGATGAGTCCATAGCTCATGACGGCGTTGAAGGGGTCTTTTTGAGCTTCCATCAAGGCAAGCGAAGTATTATTCAAGTTGCTTACGGCACATCAGACGAGTGTCAAACTTCTGCTGAAAACTAGAAACCAAAGACATACTACGAGGTGCGACGACATATCTAGTCCTCAGCGTGTAAAGATAAGAAGTATCCTGCGTTCGATAACGGGACAAAGGTCAACTAGAATCAGTGGCATTGCATTCTGTACAAAAGCGGCCTCGAGCAGGGCTATAGTGATCAATTCATTACATACCTACTATCAACAGACTGAAATGCATTTATCCCGGCGATTTTGTAACCTCCTAAAGCCGGCCTTCTTGTTATGAGGGGATATTGCCTAAAGGTGCAGCTGGTTAACAGGCCCGGGGTAAACAATCTGGGGGAAGCAGCACTGTTAAACCCTGTTCACTGAGACAAGAGCTTCAGGCCATTAGCCTCATCGGGTCACCTTCGTCTGGCTACATTAATCATGATGGCAGCGCAGTTCCTATGAGAATACATTATCATGCATCCTCGATATGCTAAACATACTAGTAAAAACAACTTCGGCAATCTTATCGATATGGTATAGACGTACTGTTTAGGTATATGAGGAAAAGGGGGTGGAGGGCAACTGTTCTTGATCATTAAGTAGTCAAGTCCGACTTTGGCTGGACTCGACAGAGAAGACACAATCGTGAGAAAGCAGCAGCGGAATCATTATCAACGTATCGGATTAAGATGCATGGTATCTAACAGCAAAGTCGCCGGTAGTAAAAGCAAGAATCCAAACATGTCGTTTCTATGAGGGTACACAGTCTGGAAAGGCAGCGCTCGTCGTAAAACAAACCCCGTGCTACCTCTCTGTTCTGGGCGCACACACACACACACAGGAAGAGAGCCACTATCATCATGTTCAAACTTCCCAGAGAGGAAGAGCTAGAATCCATACCGCCGTGAGACTCCTTCTGCCTTCCATATCTCCCTTCAGATCTCTTTGGTGGAAAACACCAGTGGCAAGATCACAGCCCCATAAATGCAAACGCCGGAAAAGAACCTCAAGACTAAATAGCGCATCTTCTTTCTCTGTCGGAGATCTCGGAATAACGTCGAACCTTTCGTATAGCGTTTCGTTTCGTATGATTGCGAATGGTGGTAGTAGGATAATAAGTACAATATTTGTTTCTGGATGGCCGTGGCTCATTTCGTTGTATTGTTCATTTCGTTCATATGCGTCATATCATTCAGATAATGTGTGCCACTTTTGGGGCACACCGTTTTTTCCCATCATTCCTCTGCTGTAGTTGGTCGTATAAGTCAGGGCAGGAGACCTTTCAAGCGATTCGAAATGCGACTTGCACCCTTCGGAAAGCTTGCATAGGGAGTGCACAAGCTCCGTCCCCCAACCTCTTCATTCATCTTGTTGCAACGAGTTTCTCTCATCCGTTGAGTCCATTCCAAGGGTCCCTAAACCTGAGCCTGAATCTTAGGAGTTCTCTCGATACCTCGAGGTCCTGGTTGTCGCTGTTGCACCTGCTGCTGCTGTCCGGAAAGGCCACTATTGACAGCAGAATTGATGCGAGGGGTAGCCTGGTAGCTTGGACCTCTGTAGCTGTTTCGCTTGATCACTTCGCCGACACCATCTCGAACCTCGCGAGGTCCGCTAATCTTGCTGCGCAATTCTTGGCTCCTCTTCTGCCGCTTTCGTTCGCTGAGCCGACGGCCCAGTGCCTGCGGACTGTAGCCTTCAAGCTTGTCTTGCCAGCTGGGAAAGAACCGACGGCCTTGTGCATCAAAGCGTTTCTCAACACCCCAGGTACGGCGACTAGGTTTTGAAGGAGACGGACCTGGAGCTGTCGAGGGTCTTCCATCCTCACTAGAGCGACGACCCCACCGCATACTGCTGAGACTATCGCGATAGCGCATGACTCTCAGGCTGCCCGAGGGCGTGCGTTTGATGGTGCGACGCTCCGTACCACGACCGTCGGTAGTCGTGTAATGCGCGTCATCGGTGATGGGCAAAATGGCAAACGTGCGCTTCATTCGCGAGGACAAGGAAGGGCGCCGAGGCGACGGTCGGTTATCAATAGGAGGGTACCGGTAGACGGTACCCATGTCGTCGTCGATATCACGAACCCAGTCCTCGTCCATGTCCGGATCCCATTGAGATGATAGTGGCTGCCAGTGTGGATGCAATCGCCCTTCGTCCGGGATCGAATCATTGGTGGGATATCTATAAAGTGCTGGTCTCTGGCCGCTTGCCGACGAAGAAGAGTTATCAACGCTGCCCTTGCGAAGATTTCTCGATAAAGAAAATGTGCGGGTCAGAAAGCCTGGGTTGCGTGCTGTATCATCACCATCGCCCTTGCGAACACTGAAAGCCCGTTTGAGAACAGAAGGCCGCTTTTCTGGCGGTTCCTCAAAATAGTTCCCTAGCATCTTCATCTTTTCCGCCGCTGGGGTCAGACCGGATGGGGTTGCAGGAATGAATTTGATGACTGGTGGCTCAGGCGGTGCTCGTGGGTTTCGCAGCGGAGAGTCAACGTCTTCAACAGTGAAAAGAGGTTGAGGCGGTGTGACAGGGACGCCATCGGGAGCTGTTGTGGTTGTGTCGGGCTCTTCAGGAGTACCATCCTTGGCGCCAAGCAGATTGGCTGTTTGCAAGGCATTTGCATCGAGGATCTTGGAAGTATGGTCTACCATGACGACCGACTTGTTTTGATGCGGGTAAATGTTCACCGCCATGGCTTCCGGAAACCTCGGCTGCAAGTGTGTGCCGTTTGTCTCGATGGACGCTATGGAAAATGGCGTGTTTTGCGTAGCAAGTCGTTTGCCAAAGAACGGGTCTCCGTTGTGGTCAACCAGTGATCTTTGATCATGTGCGTCTCTGTGCGACTCGACGGACGGGGCCGGCTGCAGTTTTCTTTTATCATGGAAATCACTCTCGGCTGGGATGTATTCCACAGACGGCGCACGCTCCACTTTGACTCTGGGAAGGTTCTGTAATGTCTGCTGTAGCTGTTGTTGCCTTTGCTGCTCCTCGTGTACGAAAGTGTTGTGGGCTTTCAAACTCTCGGAAGTCAAGGAGCCAGAACGTGAGCCGGCCCGCGAACCAGCCACAGATCCGTTCCGGCTAGTCGGGGCCGAAAGAGAAGAGTTGCGAACAGGGACAATGGGTGGGTAATCTATGGTTCGTTGATCGCCGGCGAGTGACCCGTCAGATTCTGACATAGCTCTGCTTCGTCTCTGGGCACGCTCAAAGACAGGCGTGGAATCTTTCGCCTTGGATATCCCTGACAAAGGGACCGAACCCAAGCTGCTGCTCCTCTGCGATCTTCGACTACTAGTCGACCTCAAAGACGGAGTCGCGGCGCCCTTGACGGACGCCTTCCGGTCAGGTATGACCACAACAGGGATCGCTCCGGTTTTCCAAACATCACGGCGAGCTTTGCGGCTAGACAGAGAGTTAAGCGTCCCTGTAGACGCAAAACTCTCTGATCGTGCTGGCGGGGGCTTGTCACGAGGCCTAGGTCTCCTCGATGATTCTTCCAATCCCGTCGAGTTTGCTGCAGAACTTGACTGGGATACATCAGATCCCGAGTCCCTGAGAGTGATTTGTTTCTTCACATGTCGCAGCGTCTTCTGCCTTTGCGGCGGTGCATCTACAAGGATGGCCTCGACGATAGTGGACACAGTAGATTTCGAAGACATGCCCGAGAATCTCTTGACGTCTGTGCTTACCGAAGATGCTGAGGCGGATGGCGCAGCCCAACGTTTGCTGCGCTGGTCAACCGGTTCTATTGAAGGGGAGGATGCCACGTGCATTCGCTGCTGTAAGGGCATCGTGCGTAGAGCCTTTGTCGCGTTGGTAGGTGTGACAGTCTCATCCTCGATGACTTCGGCAGGCTTGTCTCGCCTGTCCTTGGTGTAGTTATTGGACTGTTTCCTTCGTTTCCTCACTATGACATTCCTATTGAGATTGTTGTCCCATTCCTGCTCGACCTCGCTTCCATCGCCCCATTCCCCGTCGAAAGTGAAGAAATCTTGTTTCGACTTCGGGGTTGAATTGTCGTCTGATTCCAGTCCCAGTCCGAGGCCGACGGTTTGACTCTTCTTATTATTCCTTACATCGGAGACCTGTCGCACCGTGTTCTGCGACGAGGTTCTCTCCGAGGATATTTGCCGTAATGCCGCCCTTTCGTCCTCCGATGAGTACGGTGTCTCCCGTGCCGTTGTAAAGGAGGCAGTTCTTGAGTCGTTTGTCGCCTTGGAAGGCATGCGATCGGCCAAGCTCGGCCGAAAAGGTTTCGGTTTCTTGGCTGCTTGCGGGGGTGTCACATCAGGCGTAGGCGGGCTTCTCTGATTCGGCGGCGTTCCCGGCGTCCTCTGTGCATCCGAGTTGCTCGCGACGCTCTTTACGGTGGTCTCGACATAGGTTGGGCTCGACGGTTGCACTGACTGGCCACTGGACGACGTGCGGGAGTGCGCCGGTGGAGTGGGTGGAGGATCAGGACCGCCGGATGCGCTAAGGTCGCGTCTGAGAGGCGCCGGGCTCGCGGTTATTGTGCCCGAACGCGAAGACGATGATGACACGGAGGATAACGTACTGTCGACTGACAGAGGATGTGGCGTGCGCAATTTGGGATTCACAGGCAACGGGGATTGTTTGGGCCGTGGCAGATGTTTATGTTTTTTGAAGGAAGGCTGAGGTTTTAGGCCCGCAGTGAAAGTCGCGCGTTCCAGTAAAGAAGGATCGAAATATAGGCCAGCTTGAGTGGGCGGCGACATGGTCTCAGTTGAAGCCAGCATTGTCTCCGATGGTGGGTGTGGGATATTATTGCACCACGTTGCCGCCCGCGTAATTAGCAATCCGTTCATAGAGCGGTCGACTCCGTCCAACCACAACCAGCTTCCCTCTGCATCCTGATAACGCCAATATCGGTTGGTGTGTGTTGGGGAACGATGCCGGAGTTTTGTCGTGCAGAGCGAGATTGTCACATCGATGGCGCGTTCCTGGTACAACTGTGCAGTGGCGATCGTATCACGAACCAAGTGGTTTCAATCTCCCTCCTTCGAAACCGACCGGGCGCCAGTAAGAACTCTCGGAGGGTAAACAAGTGTCAAACCCGATTTAAGATGAGAGGAAGTGAGACTCGCATCGAACAGGACGGCGAGGCGACTCAGCTCAGGCAGATCAGAAACCTGCAACACATGGCGCAAGATAAAGATAGGCTTAAAGAATAATCACTAGTTCGGCGACGGGCTGTTCATTGACCAACCCGAATTGGACTATCGGATGACACAGCTTTTTGCGCAGGCGGGTGCGAGTGAGATGGATAGGTTCAGGTCAGGTCAGGTCAGGTCAGGTCAGGTAGGTCAGCGTGGGATGTAGGCCGTTTCATTCGAGAAATAAGGCAGTGCGGGAATCCAATGACAATGACGGGTGTGAGAGTCGAGAAATCGTGGGTCAGCGGTTACGAGGTTCTGCTTCCCCCTCTATGGTCCCGGTCTTGGTCTAAGGTGTGCGGAGGAGAAAAGTGGAAGAGCAGACCAGAGGCAAGGTGGGCACACTGGAAGGGCGGGCAAACAAGACAAGACGTCAGAGGAATTGGGTTGGATAAGTAAAACCGGGATTGGACTGGGACTAGAGCTGCTTTTCCCCTTCCTTTTTTCTCAGGTGAAGGCAAGCAAAAACATGGCGGCATTCTGGCGTAGATTGACTTCCCGTCTACGTACAATGTAAGCTAATGCTGCAGTCCAAAGCGTCGGGGCGGGTCTATTGTATTGGACGGAAGAAGATGTGAGTCGTGACGAGGAGGTTGGTTTTGGGGGCGCCATACATACTACTACTGTACCATGATACCATCAATACGGCGAGGTCCTCCGTACGGACGCGAGCCATCTGTGCCAAAAAGGAGGAACTACAGTTCTGATCTATTCAGTGCCTGGCCCTGGCCCTCCATCCTCTAACCAGTGAGTGTTCCATTCAAACCTTGACATTATGCGATGCTGGGAGTCAAGGAACTCGACAACCTGTCACCTGTGCCTACTAAAGCTTGTAGAGGCTAGCTGCTATAGGTACAGTACATAACGCACAAGGTTAGTAGTATAGGCTCGCCGGAACGGCCCCCGCCTCCCGCGGCCAGATGAAGCCAGAAACGACAAGATCCAACTAGGTTGAGAGCAACGAGTGATGGCAGGATGACTGCTTGACTCGTTCTATTTTCAGGACGTACTATGGTGGTTTGGTGTCAAAGGTCAAGTCGGTCGCAGCATGCCATGATTTAGGATGATACGTGACGTTTCCCATGCTGGCAGAGGGGGCCGTTTTCGCCAAATCTCCCCATTCACGACACCGGAACACCGAGACTTGTCACGGAGCACTGCCTGCTTCCTACATACACCATGTCTGTGTCGTGTCCCCTCCGTTCGCCCCCTCTTCTCCTTTTGGGCAATGCGTGTGTGGTGTAAGTGCACGCAGGCCTTGACAGACTAGCGAATGACTAGAAAAGGTCTACAGCACTATTGCGTCGAATGCACTGCAGATATACACGACGACAGACAAATCAGCTTCTAGAAGCGAATAAGACGGTCCTTCCTTGATGCCAGACGCGCAGGGAGCAAGGGTGGTGAAACGAATCAAAGGCCAAACCATGAGCAGTACTAGTCCGAGGTGCGACCTCGGGGACACCACACTGCAGACCGTGGTGCTGCAGGTTTGTTGCACTGCACTCTTCCATACCTTATGTACAATAGGGCTCGCATGGCCCCACAGGTATTCCAATGCGTACGGTTAATCTATGTCCGCCGAAGCAGGTCTGGTGGAAGAATGCCAAGGTCAATATACTGTATGTTGCCATAGATTGGATTCCAACCGATAGGCTTGCAATCTGGAGGAAGACGTCTATCTAAAGGTCGGGTATTTTAAGTATAGTATATGCTGGATTAGGCAGGTGGGGTGACCCCGAATTTCCAGCGGACTCGACTCGACTGTCATTGAACCACACCCACCGAGTGCACCCACTACCACTACAGAAGATCGCCATTCGAGTCAATGGCTCTAGCACAGACCTTGCTCGCCATGATGCATGCTTGTGACTTTACTCGATACAGATGCCACCAAACACCAAAGTAACATTACCATGAGGGAAACGAGCTTCCTATGTCAGTCAAGTGTAGGAATGCAGGGCGGTTACTCGTGGCCTGACGTTTCGTTGTCAGTTGGGGGTTTCAGCCACGACTGGTCTGGTCTGCTGCACGTCAGTCGGTTGTTGCACCATTTGATCGGTTTCCAGTTTCCTAAATGGTCGTGGCCAATCGACATTGTCAAGGCATGTCTGCCTTGGCAAAGAACAAATCCCTCAGAAGCATAGGCAGAGGTGATTTTGTGAAGCGTACCTACCAATCTTGGACCTGATCTAGCGATGCTTTTGCTGAAGCTGTTAGGAAACGACCGTACTCTCTGCAGCACGCTCAACGGCAGCTTCTTCACTTTGCGAGCCCATTGCCAAGTCCTATACCAAGTAGGGGTGGCCCGTAAGGGCTTGCCGTTCAGTGGCCGACGGATTCTCGGCCCTTATTGTACTATAGACCGTCTATTCTATAGAAGTGAGACAATGTTACCTATGGTATCGAATCAGCAAATCTATCCAGAGCGATGTATATAGTTGCAGAAAACGACTATATATCCCGCTTTCGGCCTCGCCGCCCTTGCAGATACCCTTGAGTTTCACCATGGCTTGATCCCCCACCGATTTCTTGGCATCATGATGACTTCGCCTGGCGGTGGCGGCGCGCAGCTGAGGTGTAACTTGGGCTGGCCAGACTCGAGCAAACAGCATGAACCCCCAATATCAGACTTTGGGTAATTGATCACCCGAAGAAGGGAAAGACGCGCTTCTCGCGTTACACCGAGCGGAGGACCACATACAATCACTTCGCTCGGTTGATTAACCGACTTCCTACAGATCTGTATCCGCCACTTTTCCAGCTCTTCCTGGGTCCATTCGTAAGTGGACTATTGTTGACAATGCCAGCAAGGCCAAACAGAGATAGTACTTTGCCCAGGAAAACACTAAGAGGCATGTGAACCTTTCTGCTGCCACCGCAAACGCTCCATGGTTCGTCACAACGACACCATCATGACAACCCAGCAACAACATCAGAGTAATCAAAGCGATAGTTTACATCATCGACGTGGCAAATAAGGGAAAGTATTTTTAATTGACATACTACTAACGTTACAGCATGTTCGATTAGATCATTACACAAGCCTCCAAATTAAACCACAGCCAATCAATCTCCTCTTCTCAGTTCTCCAACGCTCCATGCTTATTTCATGAAACCCGCCTCACCGTCTCCAGTAGAGTCGGTCATGGGGTTAAGGCGGTTCAACAAGCCCGATTGCTTCCTACCACCCTCCTCGTGTGATGATACCTTCTCCGCGCGGCCATGCTCCCCGGCGCGGGTGGAATCGTAGGCGCCCGGCTTGCGCTTGTCGTACATCTCTGAGTCGTCCATGAAGCCCTTGCCCGAGTCCGAACGGGCGTGGCGGGTTCCCGACGACGTCGCATTTCCGACGTCTCGGGCGGACGTGCCAGTCGTGCCGGAGGTCGTAGTGTTTGTGGTGCGACCAGCAAGCCCAGCGAGGCCGCTTGTGGTGCCACCTGTGGTAGCGCCGGTGGTGCCGGTGGTGGAAGTGTTATCGCGACCGCACCTCATAGCCATCGCGGCAGCCGAGGCGGCGGCGCCTCCGGTACTTCCGGTGGCGCCACTGTCGTGGCTGATGCTTGATGAGGAAGACATCGGGTTGCGGCCGCCGGTCATAGACTCATCGACCATGGCAGTGCGACCCGTGGAGTACGTGTTGCCGCCAGTGGTGCCCATCTTGGTTGAGGAGGTGCCCACCATATTACCTGTGCTAGACGAAGACATGGTGTTTTGGTGACTGGCGTGGTGGGTACGATGATCCTTCCGGCCGCCCTCTTCGTTGAAGTCGCCGTGGAAAGTGTGTCCCTCAAGCGGATCCTTGTTGGACTCGTGGCTGCGGTGCAAAACCTTCTCCACGCCGCCGACATCCTCGGGCTGGCCCTCGAAGTTGTCGTAGCGTTCGTCACGGCCGTGGAGGAGGCCGCCCTGGCGTTGCCAGTCGGACATGGTGACGGTGGGAAGCGTGGTGGTCTGGTGGTGCTGCGCCTTGTTGTGATGCGTCTCATGGACGGGCACGGTGGTGTGGACGACATGGGGCTCGATGGTCTCCTTATGGACTACAGGCTGGATGGTCTCGTGGAGATGGCTGTAGGTTTCTATGTTAGTAAAGAGTTCATCGAAAGATGTACTGATGACCAAGGTTTGGGTTAACATACTGGTGAACATGCTCTCCCTCGACAACAGGGGCGTGGGCCTTGGTGCGAGTGGTGTCATGGACAACCCGCTCATCGTGGAAGCCCTCGGTCTCGGCCGCGAGCCGGCATCTGGTCTCCTCGATATTGCGGTGGTCAAACTCGCGGTGCTCTACGCCGCCGAGCTTGTGGTGGTGTTGCTCGGGCAGAACCTCTTGGGCCTGGACCGGCTGTATCGTTTGGTGGTCTAAGAACATACTCTGTCAGCAAATGCGTTTCATTAAGGAGTATTACAGGGGCTCGCTCGTACAGTGGTCTTGGTGTACTTCTCGGTCAACGGCTCTGTTGATGTTTTCATGTTGCTGGGGCTTGACCGTCTCGTGCTCGACTGCTGGGGCAGTGGCAGAGTGGACTGTGGTGTCGTGGTGGCCCGACTTCGAGGTGAAGTCGCGGATCGCTTGCTTGGCCTTCTCCATTACTGCGGGTTTGCGAGATGTTGGTGTTTGTGTGTGTGTGGAGGATTGGGTATTGGATAAGAGAGCTTCGGTTGGATCTTGGTGGCAAAGGCGATGATGGAAGTAGGTTATATGTTCTGATTGAATCAAGGGTTCTATCTGTTCCTCCTCCATGAGCCAGCAATGCTATCTATATATTGACAGTGTTTTGACGTATCCCTTTCGTGTAGCTCGAACAAGCTGGGACGTCATCTCCCACCCATAGCGCTGATTCGATCGAACTAATTGGAAACTGACGCAAACACTCTGGCGATGATGACAGATCGAAGCCAGTGGGAATCCTTACGGGTGATCCTACACAATGACTCCTTCATAGAGGTGCCAAAGCTCACCGGGTATCCAAACGACGCCAGAAAGAAGTCGGCGCGCTACCCCGATCGACGATCAGGGACTGCTGTTGTCACATAGCTCCAGCACCATCAGCCACCAGACGCCCAGCTCAGGGGCTGGGGCTTCTCTTGTGAGCTGCCAAGAAAGCTTGGTATCGACGGGATATATGAACCGATGTCGACATTTGCTGGTCGACCTGGCTAATCCGGCAACCCACTGGAGTCCGATGAGCCATGGGGTAGAGATGAGGGGGGTGGATCTACATCTACATAGGGCCAGACGCTATTGCAAGTGACGATTCTATCATTTAATATGGCATTTAACAATAGATCGAGTGGGCCGTCAAAAGATCCGGTTCTTCCGGCTGTTTCCCCGGCTCTCTAGTGGTATTATACTTCGAGCAGAGAGCAAAGATAAGCACGGTGATAGCCCCGTATGAGATATTCACGTGAAATTGATAAAGACACATAAACTCGCTGACACCTCATCAGATACCGAGTCGTTGAGATAGATTCTACAGTAATCGTGGCACGAGTACCAGGCTGATGGCATTCCGACGGAAGCCTGTCTTATGCTCTCTACAGTACGTCAACAAACAGACATAGCTCTTGATCCTCTTGTTGCGGGTGCGAACCAAGCCTCATCATCATTCCCGCTCGGGGAGTAGTCCGAGACCTGGTAGTATTATGCCCAAGACGTGCCTGGCCAGCTCCATTGGCAACCACGGACGTATGACCGTGTGATCTTGTGGCGTCCGCCCTCCATAGGAAGATTATCGCGTGGGACTAGCAAGATACTACGTAGAATATCCGTCCAGTAGAAACTCAACAGTGGCCTCTCATCATGAGGGAGTCTGGCCCTTCCCCACACTGGTCGCTGGTGGCGTCGACGCTTGATGGGCGCCAGTAGACGTTGAAGCTAAAATGCTAAGTTCGTGCCAATATATGATCCCCAGATGACGCACAGAGTTAGTGGGTTATGTAGTAGTAGATAGGTAAACCGAGAACCACGGGCTAAACCTTCCTCGAGGATCCTTGAACTCTCAAGACATCATAGGAACAGCATCATCATAGCTCGCTCTTGGATTTTGCTAGAGCATATGGGCATGAACCGTGGGCCCACCGACAAGAGCTAACGGCTAGGAACTACCGTTACGTCCGCATGCCTTCTCCTCTTGGGCACTGGAAAACACACCTCATTCGAAGGTAATAGCTGTGAACACTCAGGTAGGAAGCTTCAAACATCATATGCAGGCCATACTTTATCTCTCGGAAAGGCCCACATATAGCATTGAATATACACGCTGTTGCCGAACCCTTTTTGAGCTCCATACTAACCAACACCAGACCATCTGGAACTATGAAGCGATTTCTGTCTACTCACTTGGGAAGCCTGAGGCGGAAAAAGCGTGAACCCAAGGAAACGAAAACAACCCCAACAGCGACTGACCCGTTTTCTATACCAAGGAGTGTCTCCTATAGGAAGGCCAATCCATGTCTCCCCGAACCACGGAAAGTGTCCTCGCTTGGGTCGGTCCGGAGGCCAAGTCATAGACATCACGAGCATGAAAGCCAGCCGGCCGAGCAGTCTCAAGAGGCCGAGCGGCCCCTGGGGGCGAGAAGGGAAGATCCGCCCTGGGCCATTGCGGCTGGTCCTAAGCTGAAGCAGAAAGTCCACTCTCATGAGAGTGACTCTGGACAGCATCCTGCACTCAGAAAGGGTGCATATCAGACGGAACCGGAAAGCCAGCCGGCGAAAAAGGCCCCTCCGCGGCCACCGAGACCTGAGGCAACAAGTTCCAAGTCTCCGCAGGATACACGCTTTAAGCCTCCGCAGGACACAAGCTCGATCGGATATGGGCAGACCCTCGACACCGCTAAATTCATACAAAAGCAGAATGCCCCTACAAGCCAGGTTCCGGCGGAAAGCGCCGACGGTGAGAGGGGGCTGGCGAGCTCGTCTGATGAGCACAATAAAGCCATTGTCAATAAGATGGAAGACCTGTCGTGGGCGGTCGAGGCCGGCCTCGATTTGACGGATACGGTGGATCAAGACCAATCCATAAAACGTCTTCCAGGTACGTGATCGCACCACCCTCAAGGCCTCATGAGAATATTTGTGGCACACTGCTGACAAATTAACAGCCGTTACGCATGAACATGTCCGGCCACAGGTGCACGAGGTCCGCAAAGAGCGCATAGAGCGCCACATCCACAACTACGACATCTACCCGCAAATCCAGCCCATCTACGACCTCGAGATCCTCCCCGCGCGCCACTTCATCGAGGACGCCGACGGCAACAGGGTCGAGGTCGCGGAGAGCGACCTTCCGTGCTGCACGGGCGACAACCAGCGCTGGCGCGTCGGCTTGGAAGCGTTGAAGCACAGGTCAGCCCCGTTTGCCGCTCCGGCGCCGCTGAATCTCCAGAGAAAATCCGAGATGATCATGAGGAAGGAGAGGGAGACGGGCGCAGAAGTCCTCCAAACGACGAGAGAGGAGTACCGTAGAGGGTCGATAGGCCCCAGTTACTCTCCCGCTGCTGCTGAGGGTGTGCCTGCCATCCAGGGCGAAAGGTTTCGTCGAGGCTATCGCCCTCCTTACGAGGGCCTACAGACCGTCCCAAGGATTCTGCGCCAGGGCAGGGAGTCGTTGCTGAGTGACAATCAGATGGAGGCAAACGTGGCCGCAAGTGGGACTACGACGTTTGCTTAGATGTGAAAACAGGATACACGACAGCATGGCGTTGAGTCTGCATTTGATCAAATCAATATGGTTGAACCAGAACCAGAACTTCATAGCCCGTGGCCCGGAGTCCAGTGGAATTGTATTTTGCCGTCGTGACTTGTTTTGATAAGTGCCTGTCTAATGTAAATATTCTTCGATACCAACAGGGTAAACAAGCTTCGTGGAAGGATGGAGATTCGACCACGGATACAAGACTGCGCAATAACAACATTTGGCAGCATACCTAATTGAGCCGGCATATTATTCTTAGAGTATAAATCAGTACGTAATTACATGTAGCCAATTGAGGTTGAAAGGGAAGCCGAAAGAAGAGACGGGAAGGACAAAAGCAACAAAAGAAAAAAAAAAAAAAAAAAAAAAAAAAAGAAGCACCGAGGAAGACCAACGGCAAAGAATCCTACCAACTTGGTATTTAGCAGCATCAACGGGACGGACCTTTTTGCGGTGGAACTAGCGCTTGTAACCTTAACTCTCCCCTGTTGAAAATATTCACAATAAATCCTTCGTACTTAGATTCAATGGTGGAATATCTTCCTGGATATGATATAATGCTCAGTGACACACCAGCGAGGGCCGGCCCGAGTCGGATCCAACACCATCACGTATCTTTCTACTGGCACATTTAGATTACCATACAAATCAAGACCCGATCAAAACTATCTTTCCTGGGCAACGCAGGATTGCCACGTCAAAGGTTGCTTGAGAGTATATCCCCGCACAAGATATGCATCTCTGAGCGGGTAAGGCTCGGAGCCGCGCAATTGCATCCATCACCCTCTTCATACCTCCTCCACCTGCATCAGTGGTGACAAGAGTTTTTCTAAACATAGACAAGAATTCGGGCGGGCTCTCCGCTCCCCTACTCATGAATATCGTAGGAACTAGCTTTGGGCGGGCATTTCGGGCTTGCTGGCGTATGCCATGCCAGTCAGGCAAATGTCTTCCCAACCTTATTGTCCTGGCTTGGATGTACGGGAAACAGGCCAACAGACACTTGAAGGAAACTGGACCCATCTAAGACCAAGAACTTGCCTGAAATCGCGGCCTATCGTTCAGGACAAGACGGAGAATGACGGGGTAACCAGCAAATGCACAATAAGTCAGCAGCGCCAGGTCAAGTTCCCCCGCGAGGTCTCTCAAGCCATCTTTCACGTGCCTGCCCGACAAGAGGGGAGCGAGATAGGTCCCATTGTGACGTGTCTTGAGGTGGTATAGAGCTACGGCATGCGTCCATCTTTGCGGACGCTTTCTTCTGTGGATGGCTTGCAAATCGCCCAAGCAGAGGATCAGAACTATGGCCAGCACCAAGCGTCCTATGTAGCCTTTACCCCGGAAAATTCCCATGTCGGCTGGCTTCGAAAACGCTATGCTGATTTGAGCTTTGCGTCGACCGAAAGGCACAGGCTGCCCTGAGACATCGAGCCTTCTCCACTCCAACGGCTCGTCAGTTAACACAAAAAGCCAGAGCCTCTTGGATGTCTCGCCGATCAAAGCTTGTCCAACGACCCTGTACCATAATAAGAACATGCAGTGCCGTAGAGGGCTCAGGCATTGATGTGTAATCTAACCTTTGTGTCACGTTTCATACTGCCTGCACTCTGGGAAGAAGGTATTCTTGCGCCGGCTGAGTGTTCGTCAGTTTGCCTCAGATAAGGTTCTTCACTGAAAACAAATGATGCGGCTACATCATCCTTCGAGCTCTATACTAGAAGCATACAACAGCCCAGGTTGCCTATAAGTCTCCTGGAATCTCGCCCGAGGCCAAGTCAAGTTATCCTGCAATATCAAACCAAACCATCTTTTCTCATACAAGACGTGCTAACCACTCAACCCCTGAATCATACCAGTTCCAAGCCTCAAGCATCTTCCACAACTCCTAAACTATTCTTTCACCGATATACCTCTCTCTCCGCTAAAATGAATTCCTCCGCAGTCGCAATGGTTGTGGCCGCCACTACAGTTTCTGCTGATTACCCTTTCAACAACAACACCGCGTTCGGCACATTTGCCTCGGCATACTCCGGTGATAGCGTAAGCCCCCTAAATCCCTTGCAATCCCCCGACTTAAAAATACACCCAAGGCTGGCTGAGTTGCTGACCACGATCACCTCCCTAACAGTGTGTCTTCACCAAGGCCAACGGAGGCGTTTACTCCGCGCCTTCGGGCAAGTGCACTCAGACCGAGGCCATGGCCACCATCATGGGCAGCGGCTCCGCTGCCCCCGCCGCCGCCACTTTCGGCGGGTCCTCCTTCACGCCCAGCGGCACCTACGTCCTCACCGGCAGCTCGTGGACGACGACCTTCACGGGGTCCGACTACGGCGCGTGGCCCACGTCGGGCGCCTCGGGCGCGTTCAGCTCCGACACCACCGTTATCTCGACCGTCAAGGGCACCGTCACCGCGACTTTGCACAGGAGCGCGGCGCCCACGGGCGCTTCCTACTCCTCTGGCGCGTCTTGGGACTTGGCCTCGTCCTACGGCTGGGCCACGGTGACGGCCAGCAGCCAGCCCTCCGGCGGCGCTGGGGGGTATAACGGCACCTTTGGTTCGAGCTCCGCCGCGGCTACCCCCAACGGGCCCTCGAGTACCGGCGCCGCCAGCCCTACTTCGCTCCCGATCGACAGTGCAGCTGGCGCCTTGACCGCCATGGGCAGCATGCTGGCTGCGGCTGGCATGTTCGTCATGATCGCTCTCTAAATCCCTGGCCGCAGCAGCAGCAGCAGCAGCAGCAGCAGATATGGAAAGAGAGTTTAACCACCAGGTTTTCTTTCGGCGGGATCTAGCTTCATATCACGACACTTGCTACTTCAATAATGCTATGGTGCCACCTAGAAGCATTTTCGTTGGAAGCATTGATGACCTTTTCCTTATTTTAATGTCGCTAATGAGATTTTCCTTTGTCATTTCCTTACCGTCATTGTGTCTCTGGGCTCACTCTCGAGCTGCTGTTTTCGTTCCCATCAGTTTTCGGTGAGGCCACCCGTTAATGTCTGAGGGTGGTAGCATAGCCATACAAGCAAGGAAGCATAATGTTAGGGTTTGGGAGGTTTTCGATTCATGTAAATCAATCATGTAGATTTACCCACATTTACATTCCTTGATTAGACCCCCATGCATTTTAGGTAGAAGAAAGAGAAGAAAAAGCATTTGTGTTTCTACTTGAGATGCACCAATCGGATCATGCGAAGTGACCCTGGGACTGGGATACCTTCATCGTGTCGACGAAGATATTAACTTGTTTGGACTGTCTTTAATCCAGGGGGTGGAGGGCTTCGTCTAGATAGTTCACACAAACCTGAGCATATATAGGACCAAAGCCCTTCTTTACGCACGGGGAATTTAAGCAAAAGATCTGGTACGCTCCCGCTACCTTGTATCGAATCCATATGCATCCTGGGGAACCTAGTTGTGGCAATACTAGGGACATACGCCGTGAAGTAGAGAGTTTAGGTTCGGTCGGGGAAATTTATACATTGATGAGCCACACGCTCCCGGGGTTATTCACAGTGATGTTTAACAGACGGGCCACCAGGGAGTCTGCAAGGGGTTACTTTCAATTCACGATGTTCTAGTTGCTTTGCTTGCGTGGTCATATAGCCGGTGGTTTCAATAAACTCGATAACTCATAATATGTAAATGCCACTCACTGCCCCTGGAGTGTGGCGATATGTACATCTTCTGCCGTTGACTGTGCCCGCGCAAGCACCGCGGATTCAATATATGCTATCTTGTACTCATGGCTCGTTCTTCTCATTTCATCCAATACTATAGAATCGTCGGTGCGGCCCGCTAACTCTCCCTGAAAACTCCATTAAATGTAAAAATGTCGTATGCAGCCTCATTCGTTTCCTTTTCCACATAAACCTCCTCCTCCTCCTAGTAGAGCATCCCCTAAAGTAACACAGCCCCAGCAAGTATACCGCACGCCGACCAAAGCAAGCCCAACCAGATCGCCGCGCCGCCCCCGCTCTGCCGGTTGCCAGCGCCGGGGAGCTCCTTCTGCACCGTGGCCGTGGCCGTCACCGCGCTCAGCGTGCAGCTGGCGGAGCCGCAGTCATAGCCGCTGGGGCAGCACCCCGCGACGGGCCCGGCCTCGCTGGGGCAGAGGAACCAGCCGCCGGCGCAGGTGGCCTCGGCCGGCGGTGCCTCGGGCACGTCGGTGGCGGGCAGCACGAGCGTCATGCCGTTGGACGTCAGCGTCGTCTTGGCGATGGGCGGGCACGACGTCGTGACGCAGTCCCGGCCCGTGCGGCAGCAGCCCGAGCCCGCCGTCGCGAGGCAGGCGTAGAAGCCCGTGGGGCAGTAGTCGCTGGGCGGCGGTTCCGTCGTTGTCGGCGCGGGCTCGTCTGTGGTTCCCGGCGAGTCGGAGCCGCTGGTGGGCCGGTAGGGCGGTTGGCCGCCGGTGCTGGTCGGGGTGGGCGCGCCGTCCGTGGTCGTCTGCGTGACGGTGCTCGTCGTCGGCTTCTGCGAGGACGGGCTGACGGTGACCACGACGGTCGTGACGACGGTCGTGGGAGACGGCGCTGCTATAACCGTGGACGAAGTCGTCGTCATGGTGATGACGGACACCGAGCTGGCGACGCAGCCGATCTGTGCGCACATGTAGCCCGGTATGCAGCATCCACCGCCCTCTTCGGCCGAACACGCCGTGCTCCCGCTCCCGCAATTCCCTACGGTGCCGCCACAGTTCGCCCCGGTCGGGCAGCATCCCACATTCCCGCATTGGGGGCGTTGTTGACCTTGAAGCACGTCTCGCCCGTCGCGCAGCAGTAATTCGGCTGCCCGATTGAGTCGCAGCTCTTGGTGTTCTCCGGGCACGCGAACGCGCGGCCCTGGAGGCGGGCTAGGGCGTCTCGCCTCCGCCGGAACAGCGCCAATGCGAGGCTCGAATCCTCGAGGGCCTCGCCCCCGCTGTAGTGTATGCCGAAGGGCGGGCGGAACGGCAAGGTGGCCGAGGCGTTGGCGGCTAGGAGCAGCTCCTCTTCCGGGTCGAGGACGCGGCGCGCTTCGACGGGCGATCGGGCGGGCTCCAGTTCGGGAGCAAAGCGCAGGAAATGGGGCATGAGCTTCTCGCCCTCGTCGAGCGACATCTTCTTGACCTCGGTGGGTAGCAGTTGCTGCGCGTGGAGCTGGTTTGCGATCAGCAGCAGTAGCGACGCGGGCAGCCCCAGGAAAGCTTGCTGTGGAGAAACCATCGTGGATGAAGCTTGCGTCGTCAAGTGAGCTGTCTATGTGTTCCGAGTAATGGCGATGAAGATCTTCTTCTTTGGGTTCCAAGCAGTATGGCCAAACTAGTATTGTTTTGCGACCAAGCGCAACTTTGTTTTGACTTGGTCCGGTGGGTTGCTACGACGGTGTGTCGTTGTCCGATAAGACAGTCTAACGTTATTTCAGGGACGATTGTGCGATTCGAATTCGGCGCAGTATTTCTGTTGTACGACAGAAGCAATTTGGTTTCATTATGGCAAAAGCTGTAAGGTACAAGATCCCTTGCGTGCACAGAGGAGTAGGTAACCAAGGCGGTGACCACTGAGTGGCAGGAGGTGAAGCCCAGAAAGTGAGTGGCTGGGAGGGGAGCTTGATGAAGTCAGTGTTGAGCTGTCTGGTGTCCACCTCGGCCCAAATCCCAGGCACACCTGGTTACACTATCCTCACCGTCTCTGAGTTAATGCACAAAGGTGGTTACCGGAGTCATCATTTGTTGTGAGACGTGAGTAGGTATTCATTACAGTTTCAAAGACACGGCACATACAGAAGGTTGTAGTGCTTGCATCTGTCTTTAATGCTCACTTTAAATACAGGGTATCATATGGCGGCACAAAGTCAGTTGCATCCCAGGTCGGCCCCTGCATGCTAACCCGTCTGTCGGGCCAGGCACACCCTGTAGGTTAACTCCCACTGGCCCGACCCCCCTCATTAACATCCACACTATCAATCTGATGGATCGACATAGATGCCATAAATGGCATGATTACACAAAGATATCCGAGGGTAGATAATGATGAAGACAGAAGTGCTGTAAGTAATTTCAACTTCTATTAGGACTGGCATGTCGAACACTGTTCAAAAAGATAGATCAAAACGACATTACCAAGCTTCTTGCAGGTAATAAATACCATATGGGACCTAAATACATACATGTATCCTGGCAGCTCAAAACGAGATATCCGCAACAAGCCCCCTTACAACTTTAAGAATCTCCTCACTTCCTTCTTGATGAACTCAGTATCTTGCTTCGAACCTATGCCGCCACCGGCGAAGTGTCCCCACACCGTCTCGATAATCGCGAGCTCCCCATTCTTCAGGTGCTTCACTTCCTCCTCATTGTCCTCGGGCGGGAAGTATTGATCAGTACGACTGGGCATTATCAGACACCTGGCTTTGATGTTTGACAGCGTCTTCGCAAGATCTCCGCCATCTTCGGGGTGCAGCAATGAGATGTCACCCTTCTGCCAGGTCCAAAGCATGGCCAAAAGATCGTTGGCGTCAGGCCCGGTAGTCCATCTCGCTTCGAGATAGTCCTGAAGGGTCTCAAACGCAGCTTCTTTCCAGCATTGTTGCCGGAACCAGCCCTGGCTTAAGGCCCATGTTGCGTACACTCTCTTGAAAGCCTTGACGCCGTCGACAGCTGGCTTCGTGTAGCTTCCACCGTGGAAATCATGAGCTGTAATCAGCGCGTGCTTAGGTCCTTCCAGGAAAGACCAGTTGTGCCAGCTCGTTCTCGCGCTGGTTGCGAGCCCAACAATGTTCTCCACAAAGTCAGGGTATAGAGTGGCCATATGGTAGGCCTGCTGTCCGCCCATAGAGAAGCCGATGTAGGCGAAAATCTTATTTATCCCGAGCTCCTCCGTGCACAAGGCATGCTGTAGGTGAATGTTATCCTCGTAACTGACCCTTGGGAAGTTCGGGCCTGCAAAGCATTGGGGTTAGTTCTCTTCTCGCTCTTGCAGATGGCCTTTTTATTATCTTTGCAGGTCTAAGGACCGCCACGGGCCAAAATGCATGCAGTCGTGGAATATAATCATTACCAACCCAGGTACGTATTAGGAAATATTGAGCTCCAAAAGACGCTTACCATCAAAGGGGGGCGGCTGATTTGACGGAGAGGACGATTCGCCGCCGCCCATCAATCCCACGACAATGACGAAGTATTTCTCCGGCGGGAAGGGCGGATCAGAGTTTCCGTTTTCGTTGCTGTACAGGAAAGGCGTTGTGCCCTCAAGGTCACCCCCGAAACATGTTGGCATGAACACGGCCGGGTTTGATGGCGAGCCGAAAGTCCAATACGTCAGTTTTGCCGGGAACTTCTGCCCGGCTGGCTCGGACCGCGCCGAAAGGGTCAACTCCTTATGGAAGTACTTGGTCTCCGGCATGATGTCTGTTGTCTCTTCTCTATTGCTGTCTGGATAGAAGATGAAGAGGGGTTGTTGGAGCGGGGAAGTTGGAGAACACTTCCTATTTATATAGCTGCATCATGAGGACCTTAGCGGGTCAACTCAGTGAGCTCAACCTGGGGTATTGCCAGTTTACGACACACAAATCGCCCTCTTGTAGGAACAGTAGTAGATAAGACTGGCTGGAGTATGGAGGAGCTGATAAGCGGAGACGCCGAGTTCAATGATATACCAAGGATTATCCACAAACGGTATTTTCCGTTAGAAGCTGCATACTTGTCTCGACAGCGAGATCTCGTGAACTATATGGGTAACAGAACAGGACGATGACGATGGCTATGTTGCTACCGAGTTGGTGTGGATGCATTTTGAAGATGCAATTAATTTGATCAGTTGTGTGCTTCTACATAGGTAGGTACGTACATTGGGAAGCGTATCGACCTCCGTCAGGGGAAGGAGCGATTTGATGGAAGGTACGCCCAACAGGGCATTCAGATGCGTACCTTCCTCAACTGAGAGAAGACACCAACAAACCACCAAAGCCATTCAAATCCATTGAAGAATCTGGGAAATTTACGCTTAAATCCACCAATGGAGACAGTACTTCGTCGTTCACTACTTCGAACCTTCAAATTCTTCAGCATAATTCTTCAATACGGCGTCGGTAGACGGGCCCTGCTTTCTTCCACTTCGTGCAATCAGCGGCCGTAGACCTACCACCATACCCTCTAGAATCTGTATCGAATTGCAAGAGTGGTGTTCCAACTGCGCCATGTTATCACCTACGAGGGCCAGTCCTAACGCTTCCCAAGATGAAGAACTCCTTCGCACGGCCAAGTCTCTTAGGCGCCGTTTTGCCGAAGCCGAACCTGTCAATATCGATACATCTCCTTCACAGCGGGCGAGTGCTACCAAGCAGCACAAAACGATCGCATTTGCTCCATTCAGAGCCTCGCACAGTAATCTTCCTGGGCCAAAGATGCGAGATGCTGTCAAACAGGACCTTCAGGACTACAGCGTCTTTGACTACACGAAGGAGCATACTGGTGGCTTTGCGTCATACGCGAGAAGTGCGGTCCCCCAAAACACGGGCTACATTGAGGAACTCCTCAGGAAGAACGGCAGCTACAATGGAGCTCACATTAGGAACGAGCCGAGCCCCGTCGGCATTGAGCGACAATATCGCCACGAGCGCGGCTATCCTCAAGTCTACCATACACCACAGCCGCAACAACCCTATTACCGCTCACCACAGTCTTATTCCCATGCTCAACGGCACCTTGTTGACCCACGTCAACTTAATGCCAGCCAACAACAATCCTATTCCGCCTGTCGTTCGCGGTCACGATCTCCCTCGCCTGAATCTCCTGTAGTGACCGAACTTGAAGAGCGCTACCACAAGCTACGCCTTGCTCTGCACTCCAAGGCTATGAACGGGCTCGAGAAGGTTGAAAAGGACCTGGTTGGCGAAGTGACAACATCCATCAACGCTTGCATCAACCCAGTCGCCCAACTAGACCAGCAGTTTTGTCAGGTTATTCTCCTCTATCTGATGGCGAAGCACAGCTCAGCATCGTGTCCACCCAAGACAACGGAGAAGATAGCCAACGCTCCCAGACTATTCAGATCAGCACCCTGGTCTTGGATTTCGAGAGAGTGCTAGCCAATGGAAAGGACGAACTCTCGCGCCTGCGACAAGACTAGGAAGCAGCCCAGGCCGAGATCGAACTTATTGGCAAGGAGCTTCTGGCCAGGCCACCGTACGGCGAGGTTCCCGGCTCGTCCAAGGAAGGGCGTCGCGACAAGGGGACCAACGGAATGAAGTCCAGGCTCGACGGCCTCCTAGCCGAATTCAGTAAAGATCTGGAGTGTATGAGCAGAGATGTGGTCGAAGAGATGAGCAAGTATGAAAAGGTATGTGATCCTCGTGCCCGGACTGGCTGGTTTACTTCGCGTATATCGTAGACGGGGGCGACGTGCTGATTCAGTTCTAGAAACTTTGTGAGAAAGTGGATAGCGAGTTGGGCAAGATTATGGGCGCTTTCTTGGCGGGGTTCCTGTGAACTCTGTGTGGGCGGTTGTGGTTGGGGTTGTGCTGCTACTACGCCTCTCAAGCATGGCAGCGGTTTCTGTTTATCGAGAGTACGACGGATCTGATGTGCTGAGCGAGTGAATGCTTTCTTAAGCAGGCGGATGGCGCGTATGGGTCTAAGGTGGTGTCGGTGCATCTTACTCATCTCAGAAGGATTGTCTGCAGCAGTGACACCGAACAGTTCTAATGGTAATCGGTAGGAGTGAAGGGTGGGATCTTATATGCCCAACATGTTGGCTGATATACCAAGGGGCCATCTTGCTTGCACACTGTTGGGGAAACCGGGGCGTCCTACAACGCACAATAGCTATCTTAGATTGTATAGTAACCGGTTTCATAGTACTCTTAGCCATGTAATGAATGTGCCGCAGTATGATGGACACTGGTAGTGAGTGAGGTGAGCTGCATCGCCACCGATCTCGTGCGCATGTGGCTTCTGCATGCAAGCGTCACTGACAAAGTCCGGCACTAGATGCACATGTGTTACCGAATCCATCCTATGTCCGGAGTCAGCCCATGTTCTTGCAAAAATAGACGGGGTATTATCATAATCGTGGTCAATAACAAGTTGCGAGACAGACCAATAAATCAAAGTGCTATAGGTCGGTCATATTATGTGAGAAATTAAAGAATCTCTATTATTGTCTATAACGACTCTCTAGCCCAGCGCTCGCTCTTTGATAAAAGGTGGAAATCTGAAGTTCATACTCGTCAAGATAAATAATAAAAACACTCCAAACGCCAATTTGCTCCAACGATGCAGATCCGTAAAGAGTGCATCATGCTTGTTATCCCACCACCGTTCTGATGCTAGCAAATAAAACAGAGATCTATCGTCTTTGCTTTCTCTTTTTCCTCCCCGCTTCTGATATCCAGCTAATTCTGCTGTCAGCCAACGCCATGCAGCAGCAGCAGCAGCCAACGGGGATGTGGCAGTTGGGTGCCATAAGTTCGCCGTATTATGTTTCATTCTTCCCCCACTTCGAACTCCGGTGGTGCAGAGCCAACATGCGGATATCATTGGCCGGGGCCAACGACACTCCATATCCGTCTGCCTCCAAGCCCCTAATTGGATATGACATACTCAACAACATAAGAAGAAGGATGGCGGAGGAGGCTTGCTTGTTTGCTTGCGACTTGCTGCAATGCGACTAGGCGTGGTGCGGGTTTAGGACCTTTTCTGGAGGACCCGAGGGGCGCATTCTCCTCGAAAATGTGGCTGCGAATCATACGAGACGGGCTGCTGTACTGGAGATGGCGCTCATGTCTCACGTCGAACTCGCTGGCCCTACTGCTCCTCGGGCACCACGACGCCCCACGGATGCTGCTCGCCACCGTACATGATGTCCTTGAGCCAGCCCTTGACCTTGAGGGTGACGGCACCGCCCTCGCCAGCCTTGCCCATGGGGGAGGGGAGGTCTTGGCCTCGGTGGTGGATCAATGAGATGGGCATGACGAAGTATTACGAGGTTACACATTAGCAAGTGTGTGTTGTGGTTTAAATTTAGATGAATGGATAGTTTGGACGGGCGGTAATCTCCATCTGAAGTCCGCCCTAGGACTCAATCTGAAAAATAGGATGCCGAGCGTGCACCAGCAGATGGGACGAAAAACAAGAAAGGAAGAAAAAGAAAAGAAAAAACTTACAGCAGTGCCAGAAGCGAAGCACTCGAGCAATCGACCTTCGCTCTCGGCCTCCATGACCTCCCCAATCGTGTATTTCCGCTCGACGACCTCGACGTCGTCGGCCAGCCGTTCGCGGATGAGCTGCAAGACGCTGCGCCGCGTGACGCCGTCGAGGATCAGCCGGTCGTCCAGCGGCGCCGTGACGACCTGGGTCTTGCCCGACGCCTTGTCCTTCCAGACGACGAAGAAGTTGCTGGCGCCGGCCTCGGTGCAGTAGCCCTCCTGGCCGTAGAGCCAGAGGATCTGGCCGAAGCCGCGCTCGCGGGCCTCCTGCGTCGCCAGCAGCGAGGGCCCGTAGTTGGCGCCGACCTTGGCGTAGCCGAAGCCGCCGACCCAGGCGCGCACCATGTCGTCGGGCGACGTGTGCAGGCGCATGCCGCCGGCCGGGTTGTCCATGACGGGCATGTAGCTGGCGATGATGTACAGCAGGGCCTCGGAGGGCGCCTGGACGCCGAGCGCGGCCTGGGTGCCGATCATGGTCGGGCGCAGGTAGATGAAGGTGCCGGGCCGCTCGCCCGGCAGCCACTTGGGCCCGTCGACAGCCATGAGGGCCAGCACCAGGCGCTCGAGCTCGGCCGGCTCGAAGGCCGGCAGCGAGATGCGCACTGAGCTCATGAGCATGCGCGCGGCGTTGCAGTCCGGGCGGAAGAGGCGGAGCTTGCCGTCGAAGCCGCGGTACGCCTTCATGCCCTCGAAGCACTCGGTGGCGTAGTGCAGCACCGAGGCCGTCGGCATCAGGCTCAGGGGCCCGTACGGCTTCAGCTCCGGCGTGCCCCAGCCCGACCGGGCCTTCCACGGCACGCAGATCATGTGGTCGGTGCAGATGCTGTTGCCGTCCTCGCTCGTGACGCCCAGCGCGGGGATCGCGCGCGGCGCCGTGGTGAACGAGTAGGTTAGCTTGGACGCGTCGAGCCGCGGCAGATCCTCCCGGTGCACGCCATTGGTGATGTTGGACGTGCCATTGGCCTCGGCGGTCCCGTTGGTGCGGTGCTCGATGGCCGCGGATGTGAGGTTCAGATCTGGCTCACCAGCGTGGGTGTTTGCCGGAACAGCCGAAGGTGACATGATTATGATGATGATGATCCTCTAACGAGTTGTGTATAACAGCAAGTGTGACAGAGACGGGGAGACTGAAACCAGTGTTCAGACAGACACTCAGAAACGGGACAGAGTTCAACAGAGGGGGTTTATTTTAGTTGGCAGTGGTGGAAATGAGTGGCTTGACCACGAGGCAGTTTTCGGTTTAATTTGCTGGCAACTAGAGTAGCCGATGGAATAATAAGTAGAGTGCAAGCAACAAAGAAGAGAGCGTGACATGAAGGTAGCGCAATAAGTTACTTAAAGTAGAAGTATAAATTTCCCAACCGTCGGCCGCCCCCTCATAACCCAAGAACCAATTCTTCTGAGTCATTGGTCAATCCCTGAGCGTGTTGCGGGTGCTGCACGCGGTGGGCCCAGCCCAGGGCGAAAGTCACTTGAAGGGCGTAAGTCTGTTGGTAGACGATCCCACATCCCACATACCCCAAGGCGACGCAATCGACGATAGGCAATGGCCTGGGTCGGTTCCAACAAAATCTCTGCTGGGGATGGATCCATCCCGCATCCAGACGGAGAGGCAGCGCAAAGGCCGTCGAATGATTGCTCTAGCTTCCTCGTCATGCAAATCCCTTATCTATTACTATTGATCAGGTGGGACATCCGGGTGTCAGCTAACACCGAACAGAAAAAAAGGTCTTCGACTTCATGACTGCCTTGGACTGTATCAAATACAGACAAGCTTATATCGCATCCCCCAGCTGTTACGTACAATTCACCTACCTGAGGGCGTAAACGGCGATTGATGGGCGTTACGATGACAATTGGGGGTCCTTGTGTTCTTTCCAAGTCCATTGCTCGGTTGCCCGCGGCCGTTCCTGTGAGACCCGCAGCTAAGGGCGACGCGGAACTACGAAGGCGTTGCTGCAGCAAGTCTGAAAAAATTCCATGGCAAAAGTCGGTCGTCGGTGTAAAGTGGAACTTGGCTATAAGACGGAAGTCCTTGTCAGACCTTGGGTCTCCACTGAAAACGGAGGAACCGTTGAATCGAACATGTAGCGGTGGTAGTAATCAGAGTAGCAGTGCGTCACCGCATACGGCTACCCTCGCTGGTGTTCTAGCCTTCTGCAGCGGGAATTATTGTGTTCCCTCCTCTTGGGATGGCCGGAGAGGACTGATCTATTATATACCTAATGTATAGTAGTAGTCTAGCAAGATATAGTTACACACTCCCGTCTCTATCAAAGAGCCGGGGGATCACTTGCTGTTTCACCGCCATCCGCCATCCCGTCAGGAAACGAATACTGAACCTCACCACAAAATCTTTAAGCCGAGAGCCTGTCCACCGAACCTACTAGCTATATGCATCGTGTAGGTTTTTCCATGACAGCCGAGACGGGGTGGACCTCCCAACTAGTAACGGACATGTGTGTGGGCTTTTTATTTGGCGGAATTGGGACCTTGCATAAGCCGAGAATATGCGGCTCTTTCCACCTGCCCCCAAACAATCATCGGGTTTGCCTGCTTTCTCAATCAAGGACTCGCGGCCAATAAGTCACGTTCGGATGCAGAACTCGTGTTTCCTTATCACAAGGAACCCGGCTTCAACTGATCATTGGCTCGACTTGGCTTCATGCACCCTGGATTGCCACGATACATCGATATTTTTCGACTCTACCACATCTGGCATCTGCCGAAAGCCGAAAGTTGTCATCGCTATCAGCCGATCTCCATCGACCGGATCTCGATGCACCTTTTCCCCTCCTATCATGAATACATGTTAATATTGTGCGCCAGCGTCGCTCGTGGGGGCAATGCTCAGTAAAGTAGATATGTTGCTGACAGCAGTCCCGTGCCATCAATTCAAGTTGGCGAGGTGAGTGCAAACCCACGATGTTGCTGCCAGCAGTCCCGTGCCATCGATTCAAGTTGGCGAGGTGAGTGCAAACCCACGACCAGCGCTCAATACGAGCAATTGGTCTTTCGCCCGATTTACCTTGAAGCGTACCTATTACTAGGACTCGCGTTGTCAAGGATAGCTGCTCGTCGAGAACTGGTGCGCCTTGACAGCCTTGCGTCTTACCCATCGGGTGCTGATCATAGTGAGGATTTGGGGATATCAATGTTCCGATATTGCGAATGGCTGCGGAACCGAATATTGCGGCCGGCGTTCCTCAAAGTTGCATGTTCGCCGAGGGTGACCTGCTAGGACCTCCTCGAAGATGCGCGGCTGAGTTCTTGAAGAGGCTTTGCCAGATGTATGCTTCGCTCAGCAGAAGCTCGATGTCTTTCTCCGTCCAATCTTTCGTAGGCAGAGCCTGCAGAAACATCATAATCTCTTGGAAGTCCATTTTCAGGAGTTTGGCTGACCACTTCACAAGGAAGGCGGCGCACACATACAGATGGAACTCCGAGAACCCCTGTTCTTCAGCCTGTTTCAAGTTAACAGTTACTCCCTACGCGAAATGAATGGTTATCTGTACCAGATATGTATCCCACATGCGAATCGTATTTTTGACACTGACTTCCCTCATAAGAAGACAGTTCATCCACCGGAAGCTGAACTGGATGAACTCCACGTGCTCATTCTCCAAATGCTTTGCTAGATCGCTGTCAATCCGAGCGGTGAGATCCCTCAGCGCGGCAACCTGACGCTGAATTCCAGGCTGTGCAACTATGTAATGGTCTTGTATGCCGTCAAGTAGTTTCGTCAAACACCAAAATGAGTCTGCCTCGACCGCATCGAGGACTGCTTTGGCAACTGTCCAGGATCCATTCCGCTTTCGATATTGCAGTCGGTGATGTAGCTACCCAAGAAGACTTGCCAGAAAGGCGATACCAAGTCGTTGATGCCTTGGACGTAGCCACTTGCGGGGTGCCGGATAGCCCAAAGGTATAAGATCCGTTCGAGGGACCGCTGAGTCGCTTCGTATCCATACAACTCGATGTGGGGATTTGTTCGGGCACATCGATGCTGATTTGGTGCCATACGGCCTCATCTAAGCCCCTGGTCCGACCAGCAGAGGAGGGGGCACTGCCACCGCGCTCGAAGGCTTGCCGCACTCCGTCCAGATACTCTTTCCTCTTTCTCTCCAATGTCGCAACACGCCTCTCACTACTTGTTGGCAGGTAACTGAGCAACAGTTGCCATGTCATGGCACGGACCTCTTCGGGCACCCCGCCCCATGCCAAAGCTCTAAGGTCCGTGATGGGTATGGTTGTTGCTTGAAGTAACTTCTTGAACTTGTTGATCTTGGTGACGCGCGAGTTCATCACGTCAATCTCCTTGGGGGTTGCATTTGCTGGGATCGCTGGGTGATTAATTAAATGTAAAGCATTCGCCGGGTCTGAAGATGAAGTGTTAGCTTGCGAAGTCCGCAGGGAGCTGCCGTCAGCCTACCTTTCAGTATGTCTTTGTATTGTGGTCGGAGAATCTTCCCCTCGCTTTTCTTGGGCATCGGGTATGTGGTTGACGGCCTCTCAATCGCTATATCGGCGCTATCGGAATAGCGTCGGGAGTGGCCAAACGCATCATCCATCGGTGCATTGTTTCCTTGAGACGCTGCACTGCCCTGCGCTGCGGCCTTGCGCCTTGATTTTCTCTTCATGTTTGAAATACTGGGCAACCCAAAATCGTCTCCATCGTCGTCGTCGTAACCATACATATCTTCTCCTTCAGGGTCCTCCGTATTCCAGTCTTGATTGGTGTTGGAGAGGAAACTGAAATAAGTCTTGAGTGGGGGTGAAGACGTGCCCGATGATTGTCTTCCTGGCGGCGGCGGCGGCGAAGAAACGTCGCTGAGCCGGGGCTTCTGCGAGCTCGACGAGGGAGGTCTCGAGGATATATTCGACAAGCTCCTGATTCTTGTTGTTAGCTAGACCATCAACCCAGCTATAGGTGAAAAAACGACGGACATAGAATCGAATTTGAGCATATCAGCATGGGAATATGCGGCGCCAATGACCTTATTGGGATCTCGACTACTGTTGCTATTCTTCTTCGGGGTGCCGTCCCGGGAGGGGCGCCAGAAAGGCGAAGCCGACCTGAATCCATACTCAGCGCCTACTCAACCAGCACGAACAATAGGATCTCGAGTCTTGGGGGTGGAAGAGGTCTACATCTCGGATCTGTCTATTGGCAAGACGATAGAAAGTATTAGTTCTCGAACAAATCATGTCGCATCCCAAATACCAAAATTGCGTCGCGCGCGCAGGAAGATATCGCGGCTTTCAACAACGTACCAACTTGGACCATTTCCTACGTCATTTCACGATCAGCAACCAAGATCATCGAAGCCATGGACAGAAGCGGAGGGGCGCAACACTCTTACCTGCTGAGGAGGCGGCTTCTTGCCGCTACCCGAAGAAGAGAACATGTTTTTTCGGGTGTGTTTGGAGGGAAAAGCAGCAGCAAATTACATGTTCGGTGGCGTTGTAAGGTGTCTCTGGGGGGGTTTGGAGTGTGTCCGTCTCTCCCCAAATTGATACAAGTCCACCGATCGCCTGAGCAAAACCCGGCCCACTTGTGCCACGGGATGGATCAATGATGGAGCTTTGACGAGCTGCCCGCCACAATTCAAGGCAAGTACTGGGCGATATTGACCAATCATCTGACAGCTGTGCCTGGCCTGCCTCCCTACTGGGGGCCGACAACCAGACGACAGTACTGAGTCCTGTTACTCCCCACATGCTCAGAAGAGTCAATGAGCGGCTGGTAGGAAATATACTATTATTAACCAGTGTTTAAATATAATCAGTAAATAGGCACTCTGCTTGATATTTGGGCTCTTCTTTTAACTTGATTCCTGTCATTGTGATCCATTGCAACAGGTAGGATCATTGAATGTATGTACTCACAAAGCGAGCCGATCATCGCTTCGAGTGCTTCGAGCCCCACGTTCATTGCTTACATACTTCAAAGACCGTATCGCGTGCATGCAATCTCTTGCACGCTTGCGCTTCTCAATAGGCAATTAAGTAAGTAATGAGAAGGTTTCTATGGTATTAAGCATCTTACGGAACCGCTCAAGAGCTCAAGTTCTATTGTTTATTGTATTCGTTCCACCAAATGGAAAGACCTCCATACGGCCTGAGAACGGGGATTGAAGACGTGCATTGTCCAGTGTCCACTTACAGCGTGTTTCGAGCAGTGCACCACAAGTGGCTGACTTGCTGATTCAGAGCTGCTTGACCAGTGAATCAGTGACCCAATGGCAGTGTGGCCTGTGCCACAGCCAGTATCCATCAGCCGCCCCAAGACCCCACTTCATTACAAAAGTAGAAAAGCACCTTCTTTCTGCCTTCTGGGGGACTGATGCGCGACTGGAACCTCCTGCTCCAGCTCGCCGATTCTTTTTTATCTGTATCGGCTGCCTGTCCCATCTCCCATCTCCATTCAACAACCACAAATGCGACATCCACAACAATAGACCCTGCTGGTCTTTTCCCTCTAGACTTACCTTTCTTCACAGTGCTCTGGAATCTCTCGCCCCCAACATTTCTTGAGGGGTCCATCTTCTACGAGCGACTGCCTGGCTGTTGTTTACCGTTGCTCACTCGCTGCCTGAAGTATACTCCGTCCTTTAGCAGCTTCACATAATAGGTGTATTTCACACAAACACACTGCCCATCATGACTGAACCCGAGAACATGGAGGACGATCTCTTCGCCGATCTGTGAGTGCCTCCCTTATGCTGGACACTGCTGCAGCCCGCGCATTTCGTGGTTGATCCAATCGCAACCCAATCGCAACCCAATCGCAACCCATTAATCGCGACTGACCGCAAACAGCTACGATGATAACGAACCTTCGTCCGCTCCTGCCCCAGTGAAGCAAGAACAGCCAGTGGAACCCCCTGCCCCAGTTCCTGCGCAACCCGAAGCTCATGTTGAAGACGAATCGGCCTATGACCTGAATCAGAATGGCTATAACGACGACTATCAACAACAAGCCGAGTACGAAGATGACGACGACGACGATGTTGATTTCAACCTGGGCAACAATCCACCCAGGGATGTCGATACGTCCACACCCATGAGAGATGAAGTCTCTACTCCCAATTACCATTCCACGCGAGGCCCTAGTGCCAAAGAAGACGGGTAAGTTTGATGCTTTCCTCCATTGCTATTTTGTTGTCCCTCCCCAAATCCCTGCCTCGTGATCTCCAGAGAGACACTTCTGCCAATGTGGTTGGATCGGTCGTACTCGGTGTAGGTATGCGCGGTTGCTGCTGCGCGGATGGCGATTGCTGGTATGGCCAGGGCCACATATAAGAAGCTTGCTTCAGGTCCCTGGGGGCTCGAATCCAGATAAGATTGGACAAAAAGGAGATAATCCCGGGCTTGTTGGCTTCAATGGGAGGCTTGTCACAGTTGGGTTTCGAAACAGCCCGTGAACCAACCTATCGCCGAGATCACTTCAGCCTGTCCAAAATACCTAGTATCCATAACGATACACCCTGAGAGACTTTGGAAGGGTTGAGATGCAGGCAGTACAAGCTTGGCCCACAGATTTACTACCTGAGAAGAGGCCACGATATGAACATCATCGACTATAGTCAGTACAAGGTCACAGACACTGCCTTCCATAGCCGTTCGTCAAGAGATAGGCTCATAAAGCTAGACGAGACCATGTCTCTCTCTTTGATGGCTTGTAACAATCAATGGCAGCGAATAGCGCTCGAGGCCATATGCTAGCTTCACGGTAGCGAAATCAGCAAAACAAAGAATTCCGACAACAATATGGCAACTCCGCTACATAATCTTCCTCCAAGGAATATTTCTGTGTGTGGTGTGCTCTTCCGGACCCAGTCCCTAGGTTCGGCCACATCATCTACGCTTCCTGAAGATCGGCAAACTCTCAGCGCCGGAGATGCTCTCACAAAGTCCCAAGGCAGACCTTATACCACCATTCCGACGGAGTTGTATCATTGGCTATCCCGTTCTCAGCCCTGGGGCGTGGAATTTCATAAAGCGGCTGCTCGCATAGACGAAGAAAAACCTAGTGCGATGCTTGGGTCCTCTAATCACATTTCGCAACCTCATTGGCACACAGCCGAGACAGGCTTCGCATGTTTGCTCAAGTGACAACAGCTTAGCTAGAGTGTTGTCCGCCCATGTTCGATTGATCTCACATCACGCTGCAGCATCAGCACATCAGTTTGTGTCCAGGAGGCTGACTAACAATGTTCTTGCCACAGAAAAATGTTCATCGGCGGCTTGAACTGGGAGACCACAGACCGTAAGTTTTTTCTAGGCCCATCGCATGAGTAGCTATCCACTAAACGTCCTTCCAGAGTCCCTCCGTGAATATTTCACCCAGTTTGGTGAAGTGACGGAATGCACCGTTATGAGAGATAGCGCGACCGGTAGATCACGAGGCTTCGGGTTCCTCACCTTCAAGGATCCCAAGACTGTGAACATTGTGATGGTCAAAGAGCACTTCTTGGATGGAAAAATCGTAAGTCACTTCCGCTCCCGCTCCCACCCCTGGGCAGCACACTAATCTTGAGCTTAGATCGACCCCAAGAGAGCCATTCCGCGTGACGAACAGGAGAAGACGAGCAAGATCTTTGTCGGTGGTGTCAGCCAGGACACGACTGAGTCCGAATTCAAGGAATACTTTGCTTCGTTCGGGCGCGTTGTTGACGCCACCCTAATGATGGACAAAGACACCGGGCGGCCCCGCGGTTTTGGATTCGTTACATTCGAGAGCGAGGCTGGCGTGGATAACTGTCTTAGCGTCCCCCTGGAAATCCATGGCAAGCCCATTGAGGTGAAGAAGGCCCAGCCGCGTGGTAATATGCGTGAGGAAGAAGAGGCATCTCGACGTGGCAAGTTCAGAAAGGGCCCTGATGAACAGGCTAGCCCGCAAAACCCGATGGCAAATCCGATGACCCAGGGTGGCATGACGCCGCAGGTAATGGCGCAGTATATGCAGCGGATGCAGCAGTACATGACGATGATGCAGCAGCAAATGGCCATGAACAGGGGCATGGGTATGGGCATGATGCCTGGCGGTATGAATCCAGCCATGATGCAGCAGATGATGCAGATGCAGATGGCCAACCAGATGGCCCAAGGCGGCGGCGCCGCCGCTAACCAGGCCGGCCAGAACAATCCCATGGCCGGAATGAATCCAGCTATGATGCAACAGATGCAGCAACAAATGCAGAGCCAGATGAACCAGGTTGCTGCAGGCCAGGGTGGTGGAGACCAACAACCGGGATTCAACAATAACCACCAGCAGCAGTATGGTGGTCGTGGAGGCCGACGCGGCGGCCGCGGAGGCTACGGACAGGGCGGTTATGGTATGGGAGGAGGTGGCGGCGGTGGCGCACCCGCTGCTGCTGGCGGCGATCCGACGTCGTGGGAAGGTATGTACGACGATGTTCCGCAACCGAACCCAGGTGGCCGGGGCGGCTTCCGTGGAAACAGGGGCGGCGGTCACCACAGCCCAGGACCTGCTGACCCTAACCACGCTCCGCCAGCGAATGCCCCCACTGGCCCCAAGAACGCAGGCCGGCCCGGTGCCAACTACCGTGGTGGCGGCCGAGGAAGCAGCCGAGGATTCCACCCCTACCAGCGTTAGCATCGCTAGTTCAAGGTCCGTTGGTGAAGACTCAGCACCAGCACCGAAAGACTGTTACCTCCACCGTATCTCACATACCGTCTGCATCGCCGCTCTTCCTGGCGACTCCAGCTGAGCCAGATTGGAGATGTCGCAGCCTTCTCTACAGCTCGAGCAAACTCGTTCGAGAGTCTTCACTCAACGGGTTTTCCCCACGCAGATGACCAGAACCACCTGCTTGTATTTTATTATTTTCCCCCTTCTCGTTGATATTACGACAGCGACGCCGGATTCTCACTGGACAGTATGCGGCATCGGCATTGACCAAAGGGTTAGTAGATGGTCAAGAGCAACGTCATCCGACCGCGCAACCAGCGGGATTTGACGGGGTCATGGCAGCTCATCCCCATTTACACAGTGTTCTATGGATATGCACGCAGACTGCAAACAAAATGGATTGTACATCGCCTTGATTCTAGTATGGATCCGAAAAGTTGATGACCATCAATATAATTGTACGCACAATCGTCTTCTGTCATTGGTTCTGTTGTGAGAAAGGTATCCAGCGCCTCGTTGCTCGTCTTCTTCCTCTGCCCCGAACCACTACTTCAAGTAACGGTCCTGCAATAAACCCATTTATAATCTTGTCTCGTCAGCCTCATCGCACGCTGTCATCGAACGACTGTAGGTACAGAGTCAACCCGTCAGACAAGTCCCAGAAGTAGAAGTAGAAACTCAAATCTCATACCAATCCCTAGCGTCCCCTCCTCCTGGGTCCTCAGCTCCTCCTTTCTATCCTTGGCTCTTCAGGCTCTCATCATCCGACTCTCCTCCTTCGACCTCTCATCCTTCCCCATTCCAGTCACTGTCCGGGATCGACTTAATGGTGGGCATTGATTTCCTGGGCAGTGAACTCTGTAAGACAGCGGAACTTCCGGGATCCCTTGAAAGAAATGCAGTCGTAGTCGCCCTCTGGGTACACCATGCATTCGCCGTAGACTTTGCCATCCACTTTCAGGGCACCCAAATTAGTAATGCGGGCAAGGAAAGAAAGAAAGATGGAGGGGGGGTTAATTACACCCAACCATCCTGTAGCCCTGATCTTTATACAAAGCTGCAGCGCGGCGTTAGCATCCCCTGGCACTCGGGTATGTCGTGACTGATACGCACTCCAGTGGTAAGTTGGATTTGTCCCGAAGTTCATCTCGAACACCTCAATCTCTGCCGGGGAGGCCTTGTAAGTGGAGTCGCAGCCAACGCATCGAATTCCCTTGCTCTTGCTGACATCGTCACGGGGATCCCATTTTCTCCCGCCCATGGGCATCACCGCAATTCGCAGGCTCGGCCTCGAAAATTTGCCACTGTCCCAACGCTTGTGAGGTACTCTTGATCTCTTGGTGGTAGATATCGAAGTTGGCCATGGCCAGTGGCGTCAACGTTGCCAAGGAAGTGAGATTAGAGAAACGCATATTGTCTGAGGGAATGACGAATGGGATATAGAGGTTCAAAAGTCCTAGACTGTGAGTTCCTGAAGATGATGGTGATGAGATTTCTGGATTCAAGATGAAAAGCAGTCATCTTTAATTTATACATGTTCTATGTCAATTATCAAGAGTGAGGCCCCCAGGCTCCACCGCCTCTCTCGTATACACTCATCCGTGAATCCATTCAGCTCTCTCCCAGCACCGTCAATATTGTTGGCGATGTTGCGGTTGAACCATATGGCTGATCACATCCATGTATGGCTGACGATAGCCACACTGTGGTGCAAATATTCAGCCTGGCTCCTAACAAACCTACATGTGGCCCAGCTAGAAGCGTAACCTACCATGCGTCAGCCTGTACTTCAAGGGAGGCTCTGCAGAGCAACAACTTACTACCCCAGCAGGCAGCCGAAGTCCGTCTAACACTATTCCGGAAAACAAACACATGATACCTTCGTATATAAGCCTTTCCTCGATGACAGAGCCGGGCCAGAAGTGGTCCCGACGGCATAAAACCCCCTAGCTTACGGTAGATGACTGCTGCCTTACACCCACTCAACTCCTTCGCGGCTGAACTATTACTTGGGCTCCAGGGGAAACACGATACCTTGATAGATCTATGCCGTTCGGCCGTTTAAGGTAGCTCAGTTTTATGACAGGGTAAGCTGACTGATAGACAAAATTCGTGATCGATACACTAGAACGGTACCAACAGGGGCCGACACACAGGACCGCTGCAGCCCGCAGTCATAAGCATCGGCACTGCTTGCATGCTGATGGACATCAAGATACACGCGATACAATAGGGGTGCGATATGGTGTATCTTTAGATGGAGGAAAGAAGAATAGGAGCTGGTTTCGCGATACCAACCGCTTTGAAGAAGACGACGAACTCGGGGGAATAGCATAACCAGTGACCTGGGGATGACTTCGCAATGACGGCCTGGGTTGTGATAATAATCTACTTGGTTGACTTGGCTTGCATAGTTCAACAAATTACTCGAGATGCGAAACTCCTTTTCGATAACGTCGCGCAGATATGCGCCATGATCGTCGGACCCTCCGACCCGGTGTCCGTCCCACTGGTGACCGGGTGACCCCTGTGCCGTCGGAGCAGGCTCCGAGATTGTCTCCGCCCCGCTTGCGGATAGTTCCAGCGGTCAAGGGGCTCCAAACCGGTATATAATGTGGCCCGCCGCTTGTACGCGCACCTTCATCCTGACCTCCAGTCTTGGCGCGTACCATTCTGCCGGTTTGGGGCTCGAGATGGCTTCGCTACTGCTACTTGCGCCTATACTAGGCTTTCTTGGCCACGTAACAGCAGCGGCCGTGGCAGGTTGCGCTTCTCTCAGCGGCTGGGCTTTCTCAAACGATACCGCCAGCGTCTATCTCGCGACGGATGTGCCGCAAGGGACAAACTTTTCCACCAGCGATGGCCCCCAGACCAACGATCTGCCCGGCTTCTGTCGCATCGCTCTCAGCATAAAGACGAGCCCGGAGACCTCCGCCAAGGCCGAGGTCTGGCTCCCGGAACCAGACGAATGGAACGCACGGCTTCTGACCGTCGGCAACGGCGGCTTCGCGGGCAGCATCAACTAGGCCGACGTCGCGTGGGGCCTGCGCAAGGGCTTCGCGACCATGTCGACCGACACGGGCCACAACTCGAGCAGCGGCACCGCCGCGTGGATGCTGCACGAGCCCGAGCGCGCCATCGACTGGGTGCACCGCGCGCTGCACCTCTCCGTCATGGCCGCGAAGCAGGTGGTCGCCGCGTATTATTACCCTACTACTCAAACCGGGCCGCACCACTCCTACTCCTACTACGCGGGCTGCTCGACGGGCGGCCGGCAAGGGCTTGCGGCACTGCAGCGATACCCAGCCGACTTCGACGGCGTGCTGGCCGGGTCGGCGATCCCGTGGCAGACGCACACGAGCGCCTGGCATACCTACGCGGCGCTGCTGCAGTACCCGGCGTCGCGGTCGACGTTCATCCCCGCGGACCTGTGGGCGAGCCTCGTCGCCCCCGCCGTCCTGGAGCAGTACGACGCGGCGCTGGACGGGGTGGCCGACGGCGTCATCATGGACCCCTCCCGGTGTGCGTTCCGGCCCGAGGTGCTGCTCTGCGGCAAAAGCGGAGGAGGAAAGGCGAACGCCACCAGCGGCGACTGTCTCACACGAGACCAGGTGCTCAACCTCAAGCGGCTGTACCGCCCTGGCTGACGAGCGACGGCCAGCTGATCAACCCAGGCATTTCCCCCAGCGGCGAAGCCGGGTTCGCCTCGCTGATGAACTCGGCCGAGCCCCTATTCGGGCCCGAGTTCTACCGCAACGCCGTCTACAACGACACCGACTGGGACTGGCGCACCATGTCGGCCGCCAGCGTCGCGTTCGCCGACGCCGTCAATCCGGGCGGCGCCAACGCGTACGACCCGGACCTGCGCCCGTTCGAGGCGCACGGCGGCAAGGTGCTGCACTACCACGGCTACGCGGACCCGCTGATCCCGTCGCTGAACGCGGCAGCCTGATACGACGAATTCAACGGCTTCTACGAGCGCATCGTCGGCCGCGCGGGCGACGTGGACAAGTTCTACTGGCTCTTTATGGTCCCCGGGATCGGCCACTGCTCTGGCGGTGTCGGCGCTTGGGTGAGTCACAACTAAGCCTCGACCTCTTCTCTGTGGATAAATATGTGCTGACAACTCGTTCTCTTTTTCTCAAACAAAAAGGCTCTGGATGGCGCAGGCCAAGGAGGCTTCCCCCTGCAAGTGAATGGTTCGTCGCACTCGCTGCTCTCCTCGCTAGTCGATTGGGTCGAGAGCGCCGCCAGTGCTGCCGGGAACAAGAGCTCGGCCGTGAGCAACCCCTGAAGCATCCTCGACGTATGACAGTGGGTGCACCGGAATCCATTATCGGAACCAAGTTCGTCAATGACACGCCCACTCTTGGGGTGAGTTTCACCAGGCCTATCTGTCGGTGGCCGCAGACGGCGGTCTATGATGGCGTAGGGGATGTGAATGATGCAGCGAGCTGGTCGTGCCCTACTGCCGGAATTTACTAGAGTTTAGGCGTCTCGCAGCACTCGGACGATATCCAAACCCAACTTAGCCATTGGTGATGAAAACGCATACAGGTGTACCTTGGTCCATATTGCTCAACACTTCACTTTAGCTTTCCACCGCTGTTTATACCTAACTAGCTAGGCCACTCCTGAAAGCGATACGGACGCCTCAGCGCGATGTTGGAGATGGCCTGATTCCCCCAGTTCAGCAAAATTATTAGATAATGTCTTGTTTAATTGAGAACCCTCGATAATCTCTATATAGATGTCGATCTGATACTAGGGTTTACTTTATGCAGTGTGTCACACACCAGTGCCGTATGTGTTGCGCCAAGGATCTTCATCAAGATACGATATACGGAACCTGCATAGGTCTATCGGAAGAAAGGGGTGTGCCGAAAGAGAGCGAGAATTTAGTGTCATAGTTCTAGCCCTAACCCCGAAAATCAGCTTCAATAATATCATACAAATAGACCCCACGACTCCCAGTGACGAACATGGCTGTAAGTTCACTTAACACACTATACCAGATTGCAACTCACACCGTAACACCCGGGTCTATTGGTCCTTCTCGGTCTTTCCAATAGTACCAGCCCTCCTCATCCCTATGATACTTATAATCAGCACGCTGGCGGTGCTCGCAAAGATGGTCCAGAATGCGGTGCGGTAGCCGTCCATCGTTGCCGTCTTTCCCTCGGCGTGGGAGTGCTCCGTAACCGACGCTGCAATTGCAGCAGTCACAGCAAGCCCAACAGCATTGCCGAACTGCGCGACTTCGTTGAAGACACCGCCAGCAAGCGACTGGATCTCGGCAGGGAAAGCGTCGGATATGAGCAGATTGGACACACTGAAAAGGACTGCAAAGAAGAGTTAGATGAGTTCATGTTTCTTTACATTTCAGGTTTCGCTTCGCTGTGAAAAGCAAGATTCTTACCCCAGGATTGACCGGGCAGAGAAACAATGCCCAGAATGGTCTAAACCAGTAGTTCTCGTGCTCACCCACGGTGGCCATGAGAGCTGGCGAAATGAGAGTGATGCAAGTGGAGACGACGACAAGAGTTATGACCTTCACCCGCGAGATGATGTAAACCAGGACGACGTTCACGGATGTACCCATGACAATCTGTGAAAAGTATCGGATAGAGGACTGGAGGGCAGATAATCCCTGTACTTCCTGGAAACTGGAGCGAGGGGTGCTGTGTCAGCGAGTATTTCCACGGCACAAAACAAGTATTATTCAGAGACAGCGAGACATACTATAAAGTAGTGAAATACTCGATGCCGTTCAGCGAAGACCAGCAGAAGAAGACACATAGGCAGGCAGATGTGAAAGAGGCCTTACGCCACAGTCTGTTGGGTATAAGTGCCGGCTTTCCAACCTGCACTTGGTGATGCATCCAGAAAGGGAAAGCTATGAGAAGAAGTATCGACACGATGAGGAGGACTATTTGAGCAGGCTTCTGCACGTTGCGCCAATCCGATGTAATCATGGCAAGCACATACACTGCAGGTTTCCGATTAGCTTGGTCCCGTAACTGGGATGCTGGGTCAAGAGGACGGGCTAACGTAAGGAGTCAAGAGGGTTTTTTTCTTCGTTCCACAGACTTCACTTACTCAATAGTGCCAAAGCCACGCTGAGGATAAGTACCCCTATCCAGTCGACATCTTCTCGCAGTCGACGCGCCCACGTCTTCTTGGACGGATGCCGGACGTCGGGGAGGGACCAAAGCGAGATGACGGAGACGACGAAGTTTACCATGGCCATGATCCAGTAGGCCCAGCGCCAGCCGATGGTGTCGGTGAAGATGCCGCCGAGCACGAGGCCCAGGGCGTAGCCGAGCGGCTGGGCCATGCCGCTCATGGCGAACGCCGTGTTGCGCCAGTGACCCTTGGGGAAGGTGTTGGTGATGAGGCTGACGGTCGTGGGCAGGCACATGGCCATGGCGATGCCCAGGCAGGTCCGGAACATGATGACCTGGATCCCCGTCTCGGAGAAGCCCAGGGCGACGGTGAAGACGACGAACAGGAAGCTGCCCACGACCCAGACGCGCTTGGGGCCCAGGATGTCGGCGAAGGAACCGAAGACGTGCAAGAGGCACCCCGCTGCGAGTGCGTAGACGGCTGCAGGCCAAAGCATCTGTCGAATCTCGGCGTTAGTATTGCTGGTCCAAGGAATACACCATCTTTTCAGGAGGCGATGCAAGCAACACTGCGGGAGGTCGCATGCTCAACCCTCCCAAGACACCCCATAAGAAGTAACAAGACTTGAAAGTTTCTTACTAGACCATTGGGCAGGCCAACATCGTCGGCGATAAGCGGGAGTGCCGCGATGAGGATTCCCGAGCCCATTGTGTTAAGGAAGTTGATACCAGCGAGGGTGGTGATGACGCCCACTCCCTTAGTCTTGGATACTCTCATCTGGAGAAGCGGGGGCGAGCCATCCTGACCGGAGGGTTTCGTTTGGGCCTTCTCGTCCGAGGTAGTTCCTGGGTGTTCATTATCACTCGACTGCGGGTTCGACTTCTCCGTTATAACGGGAAATAACTCGCCTTTGGATGCCTTCTTGTCCATTTTGCTGTTGAAGCCTTGATGAAGCTCTGTGAAACGATGTACGAAAAGCTATAAACTGAAGAACTACAGCTGGTTGATGTTTCTTTTCTAGCACTCATCGGGATTTCTTGGCCACATGGGGGGAAAGATGATGCTGCCTCCTTTATGACTAAAGGTGGCAAGCTGGGCCTTTATTGCCCCGTCCTCTCCTTGTGGCCCTGACCCCCCATGTTCAATGTCACACAATATAAAAGAGCGAGAATAACCAGGCGACGTTTCTGCTCAAGGAAGGAAGGAGGGGGCATATTCTGCTAAGGGAAGGTGCACAACGAGGGGCAAAGACTAGGTGTCCATCGCTGGCCAAGCATGAATCTATTGGCAGTGAGGAGTACAACCACTTCGAAAAGCGACATACACAGTTCGGGTTGAGGATCCATCAGTGGATAGAAGCATGTTGTGGTGTACACCATCAGGCGCCTTCCTTTGGTGATTTCGTATGTGATAGGCATACATTGCATGCAAGTGAGCGACGCGGTCTGGTTTGGTCCAGATACGTCGTCACAAGGCGGTTGGGTCGGGCAATGGAATGGGCCCATTCCTGAAGATACTCTGGCTACGGAAAAAAAACCCGGTGTGATGGTTCATGTACGATTTCAGGAAATGAAATCTAAAAGCATGCTGCATGCAATTGTGCAACCACAGGCATGACTATATGTATGTATCAGTGTAACACACAAGTGCAATGGTACATGTATGCCCGCACTGCATATATCACCGAAATAGTTCACTATCTTACCTATACATCGATATACTAAGTTGCATTGGTTTATTTCACATCGCCACGATCAGGGGAAGTGGGATGTTTTCTTGGCAGCTGCGCTAGGCTGGAGGTACGATGATGCGAGGTAAGAAGAACAGGGGGTTGGATAAGTGCATTGCATATGCACCTTCGGAATCTCGTATCCTCATGCAACATAATATATAAGCCAAGCTGAGTCATCCATGATGACGGTTCCGGCTCATGACGAGAATACTTAAAGCCAACACATTGTAACTCCAGCCTGCAGAAACCAGGACACCATCACGATTTGTATTAATTGCCTTATTCGACCCCAAAATCATCCGAAGAGCCCACACAACGTACAAGGCCGACACAACATCAGATCAAAATGGGATCAACCGGCACCGATAAGATAGTTCTGTATACGAACCACACATGCACATGTACGTCGCCGCCCCATTGTATCACTCCCTTCCCGTTCCGGAACGTAGTAGCCTGACTCTATGTTGGACCAGGGGCGAACCGCGCTGACGTCGCACTGGCTGAGCTGGGGGTCCCCTTCGAGGAGAGAATCATCAACGTCGATGGGCCGCGGCCCCCGGCGTTCTTGAAGATCAATCCCCGCGCGCTGGTGCCCGTCCTGATCTGGAACGACGAGATCGTCATCGAGTCGGCCATTGTCTGCCAGTTCCTCGTGGACGTCTACCCGTCGCATCTGTGCCCGGTCCCCACGACCGCGGAAGGGGCCCTCCGCCGCGCCCGCATGGCATTCTTCACCGATGCGTACTGGGCCAAGTTCCACACCATCCTGTTCGGGCTCTTCGAGTCCCCCACTGCAGCCGATGAAGAGAGGGTGGTCGACCAGGCCGTGCAGGAATTGGTCCGGGAGGTCGAACCGCTGTTGGGGGACGCCGCCCCTTTCTTCGGGAAGAGCCAGCGGCTTACCCTTGCCGAGGTGAGTGACACCCCCAAGCACAGAGATGGCAGGGGTCCTTGTCTTGATTACTTAAGTACACACCTTAAGTCAAGTTCCTCCGTCAAGTCCCTCCGATGTGTACCATTTTGCTGATATTGTCTTCATTCTACCAGGTAATCACAGGCCCATTCGTCATTCGGGCCGTCACACTGTCCAAACACGGGGTCTATCCCACCAGTCTGAATCGTCAGATTGAGGACAAGGCGCCCAACTTCCACAAGTGGGCGATCGCAGTTTGTAACCATCCCAGCATCACCGCCGTCTTCGACGAGCAGGTCCACGTCGCTCGCTCGCGTGCTAAGCGCGAGCGCATGAGGAAGGCTGCCGGCCTGGCCCAATGAGGGGTCTACAGACCGACCTTGTTGGATGGTCAACCTACATTGGGAACTTTCCTAAAGCAGCTCTCTGCACCTCGGGATGGCAGACTCCCCGTGCCGTAACCCGTGTGACATACGGATACAGTACATAGGCAAGCGGTATTGAAGGGGGGTTAGTAATAAAAGAGAGTTTGGTGATCGCTCGTCCTTGTATTTGCCGCCTCTATACGATTGGGAGACTGTGAAGCCTACTTACCAATGACTAACCATCGGGAATATCCACGGCATCGTTACATTCTTAGCCCCCATCACCTGCGCCTTGCCTACCTGCCTACCCGTACGATACGATACATGCATTATACCTGTTCTTCCTACTTACTCGGCAACCTCGGGAAGTTGCGCCCGTGGCTTTTCCCCAAGGCTGTCCCGAATCTCCCTCTCGACTCGTGCCAGGTCACCCTGGTCCCGACCGCCCCACACGATATCAGCCATGTGCGAACTACTGTCGTTGTCACAGTCGCTTTCATCTATAGTCGCAGTAGCCGTGACGACGACGCGACCGCTCTGAACCAGCGGGTACAGCCGCTCGTAGATCTCGTCCGCGTGCCCCGCTTTGTACTCGAACGCGGCGAACTGGGCCAGCGGCAAGCCGCGGCGCTCCCAGAAGTGCCCGGCCATGAAGCAGATGGGCATGGACCCCGTGAAGCGCGCATTGAGGTCCACGACGAACTGCCCGCCGCCGTGCCGGTCCACGACGATGTCGATGCCGGCCCAGCCCACAAAGGACGCCGGCAGTTTCCGTGCCGTGTCCCGCAGCGTCGCGCGCACGTAGTCCGCCAGCCGCGCCTGCGCGCTATAATCGATGTGCCCGCCCGTCCACTTGCCGCCGGCCGTCAGCGTCTGGACCGTGACGCCCAGGATCAGCGGGTTGTCGCGGTCGTGCGCCGTCCCCGGCGCGCCCACCACGAAGTGCACCGCGAGGTCCTCGGCCAGGTCCACGTAGTCCGTCACGAGCACCTCGCCGACGCCGCGGCGCCGGTACGTCGCCAGCGCGGTCAGCGTCGCGGCGCGCTCGGGTTCGCTGCGCACCAGGTAGGTGCCGAAGCCGCAGCCGGCGCGGCAGAGCTTGACGACGAAGGGGACGGGCCGGGTGTGGAAGAGCGAGGACGACGAGGAGGTCGGGGACAGGTCCGTCGTCTGCAGGTCCGTGATGGTGGAGGGGGGGGTGCGCATGCCGGACGTCAGGAGGTACTTCTTGGAGTTGATGTCGTAGGCCTCTTGCGGGTCGAGGAGGCAGTCGTGCTCCTTCATCCAGCCCTGGGGCCGCCAGAAGAGCAGCTGCTTGTTCTGCCTTTCCGCGCCGCTTGCCGCCCCCGTTGTAGTCATAGTTGTCATGCCTCGAAGCTGCTCAGATACAGGGCCTTTGTTTAGATCCACGAAGCGGGGTATGTGCCGCTGGGTCGGGTGCAGCTGGGAGAGCGCTGTCTTCACGCCCTTGGCGGTGATGTTGGGCCCGAAGAAGAGCACCTCCATGTTTCCGAGTCCCCAGGCCCGCCGCAGCGGTTTGAGTCCCAGAATGACCTTCCTCAGACGGTCCTGCTCCGACGGATCGTCCGAGTACGGCACCGGCTCCTCGTCCTCGGGCCAGGTGAGCTCGCGCGGGAAGTTCGCGTGGAGGTCCAGATGGCCGAAGACGCAGTACATTGTCACGATAAAGGAGCCATGTATGCCATTCTCGCGGTACAGGTCCGCTAGCGTTGTGTCTAAGTGCACGACGGGTAACTTCGGAATGATCATGGTGGTGTGTAACGTTCGTTCCACGTGAGATCGAGAAGGTGTGTTGAGATGGAAGTTAGTTCTATGACAAGCAATCCCGTGCCAGTTTAGTTGACAAGGTTTCTGTTTCCCCTTCACTTCCTTTAAAGGATCGTCTCCTGAGACCAACTGGATCATTCTTGAGAATCTGTGCCGCCATGGTGCTTTTGCCAGTCATCCTGCTTGACGCTTACATGACAGTACGTCAGTTTCTCTGTTCCCATGACCCCGGGCTCGCTTACATCACGTCAGCTAGCGACGATATGTCGGTGAGGCTCAAAACTGAGATTCCGAGGTCTCCCACTCACCTTCAAAGTCAAGGCTCGTTACTACTGCTTGATGCTCGTACCCGAATTTCGAGGATTGTGAAATTTCTAGCCGTCGATCGGCCTGTGTTTTCCCGGCAGTACGGTCCGAACCCTGGTTTCGCAAACTGTTGCCCTCCTCCGGGAGGGGGCTTGGCTCCAACGTGGGGCCAACCCCTGATTGGATCGCATGTGCCGGGGTCGATTATAAGTTATCTGCCTAATGCGGCAAGACTTTTAGTGAACCAGGTTTGCGGAGGATCTGCAAGACAAGGGGGGTGCAGGTAAAGTATGCCAGGGCCCCAAATCCGACTCCCCTATCGCTCCATAGAATTCGGGTAAGGATATCCAATCTGCCTTCATCCGGCGAAAGATCGGCAACTGCTGCAGGCGCCTCTGTCCCGATATGAAATGCGCAAGGCCAAAGAATCCTCATCACATCTCAGTATTGACACCAAGCGAACCGTAGCATCCATCTCGCGTGTTGGTTCAGCTACATATCCTACGTCGTGGCGCCCCATAAATAGGATTCAATTCCCCAACTGAACAGCCCAGATGGATACATACTGTATAACCACTCTCGCGAACTATTTCCCCAGATTCGTGACCGGGGTTGCTTTGTTGGTAACTTGTTGGTCATGCCTCTATTTGCATGTTGGTTCACAGTGCAAGGGGCAACTTGCATATGCATCTACCCCGAATCGCACCCACTACCCGAGCAAAATCCGTCAGGCTCGATAATGTTGGCACTGGACCCAGTGCCATGGGTTCGCTACCATATCTAAGCGTGCGCATATATCGTTTGATAATACCTTTCAGGTAGGACGGTTTGATTAATATACAAGGCTATTAGGTGTGTCTGTGCTGGTTGTGGGTTTGACAAAACTATTAGAATAGGGGCCCCTTTTCTCTAGTTAGAGGGTTGGCACATCATATTTCCAGCCCGTTATTCTGATGAACTACTGTCAAAAAGTTCCGAATTAGAAATACTATGAGTCTGTTGCATCGGTACTGCTGGGAATCATGATGCTACTTCCGACGACTTTATAATATCAAAAGGAGGGTGGGAACTGGGGTAGTCCCGTGGCAGAGCTGAAAGCGAGCGTTTATACCTGATGCAAGACCGGGAGACAATTCCTTTGTACAGAATGCCGAGTACGAAATACATTTTCCGAACCTGCCAAGGTACTGATACATCATTTCGGATGAAATAATTCCAATCCGTGGCTACCTCTCGGGCACCCAAAACCATGTAGAGAAACCCCAGTCAATATCGACTCAACATTTGCCCTAGGGGAAATATGGATCTAAACCATGCTGTTTTAACTGCTACCCCGGAAGATAAAAAGAAGGATGAATTGTCCGAAAGAACATATTCTCTATCCCTCACCGCTGTCTTGGTCCCAGACTTGCCAACATGCCTGAAGGACACAAGCACACCAGGACGGGTAGATGTTGGATGTGAATCACCATATCATCGAACTTTTCACAGAATCGGCTACAAGCCGGTTACATTATTAAAAAGCGTTCCGAGTCTAGTTAACCAATCGCGTATTCTGTGCCCAAGATGGCAGGTTTGTGAAAACACAGCCCAAACATTAGTAAGCAGCTTAAGTATGGCATCCTCACTTCCGCTCTTCCGGATAGTGAAGAATTCTGTCTTCTACTGATTAATATATGAGTAGTTGCTAAGATCAACACCATGCTATTAGGGCTGGGGTTTGGGCTTCATATACGGAGTCTCGTATAGAGCTTGCGTAGTAGATATTCCAGTATGCATCTGAAGGTGTTGTATCGAGATTGTTATTACACCAAGCTAGAAAAGTCATGTTTGATATCGTGAGCCACTATCAAAAAGTGTATGGTTTCAGACTAATAAGTTGTCTCAAGGTAACGTCAAGATCACACCGTGTAAGAGCCAAGGAGATTTCCAAGCTACGCATTGATCTCTAGAGAGTCCAATCAAGGACATATTATAATGTCTCAGCTCAAGACTAACAAACTGACTGCTCCATTCGCAGCTTCTACAAACTTAGCTTCCACTTGAAGTTTGATCTGGTTCTTGGCGGAAAGATCATCTCTTGCAAGCTGGTAGGGACGACGTGCGTGTCAGCCACTCCATTTGGAGGTAGCAGAGCAGCGACGCCAAAATACATTTGAGATCGTAAGTGTATTGTTAGCATACTCGCGAGTCCCTTTGATGATGCAGAACTAGTCTACCATATATACTGTCTTTCATGGACGTACAAGGCGAACCGTCCGAAGCGATACCTAGGACTGCTACGTCGCCCCTAACTCCTGACGCGGACAAATAGGACGCGACCACAGCTGCCAATGGGCATCACAACCCATGCATTTTACGTCCTGAGGCAGGTTGATGTTTGAAAACCGGTGGATGGCGTATACGAACCTTACATATACAACGCAAAGTAAGTGCTCCTACTTACGCATCTGCAGACTTGAGCGTAGCAACGGTGCAGACACGAGCGATTGCGTATCCATACGTTCAGCAGACCAGGCCGAAGCGCTCTCCACAAGTTACCGGCCTCCTTGAGGAAAGCGCAGCTCACAACTCACGCTATACGATGCTTTCTTCTCCATACTACTACTGTCTGTATGTTGGCAGGAGGTCGTAATTCATTGTCTCTCATACACTTCGTCCAACTAATCACTACACGCAGGCTAAATCCCAACAATCAATCAATCTCGAAAAAGCTTTGTGAATCCATCCGCTGGGGGCTGCAGCCAGTTCCTCTCGTCGTACTTGGTGCCCTCGCCCTCTATCACGTGGAAAGTGTAGATGATGCGACCCTTCTGGCTCAGATTCTTCTCGCTCTTGTGCAGCAGGTTGCCGTGTATCAGGACCAAATCACCGGCCTTGACCTCGCCCATTACGTACTGATCCGTCTCCTTGGCCCCGCCCTGAAGGCCCTCGCCGTACTCCTTTGCGTTGGGGAACTTGGGCCCCCGGTTTTCCACGAACGTCGTCCCTTGCCCTCGGCGTCCCGCACGAAGCGCTGCTTCACGGGCGCCCAGCGGTGGCTGCCGGGCAGGAAGCTCAGACAGCCGTTCTCGGCCGTCGCGTCCTCGAGCGCGTACCAGAACCCCACGGCGCTCGGCGGGTCCGTGTAGAGAAAGGTGCTGTCCTGGTGCGGCGGGACGGCGCCGCCGATCTCGGGCTGCTTGCAGATGACCATGCTCTGCAGCACGCGGGGGTCCTTGAAGCCCAGCGCGCGCGCCGCCGCCGCCGGGTGCGACTCCTTGCGGCCGGCCTCGACCGAACCGCCCGTGGTGCCGGCGCCTAGCAGGTCCGGGTTGTAGACGGGGTCGAGCAGGGCCGCGAAGGGCGGGGATAGGGCGTGGAGGTAGTGGCCGATCTTGTTGATGGCGCGGGCCTTGGGCTTGGCGAGCTCACCCGTCTCGGGGCTGAAGGCGTCCTCCTCGAAGAAGAAGCGGACCTTTTCGCCCGAGTCGAGGAAGTAGTCGTCGCCGACGTGGGCCGAGCGCTCGCCCGTGCTGAACTTGGTCATCGGGTGGTCGGCGAGCGAGAAGCCGTCGAGCAGGGTGTGTGTCTCGTCGAGCAGGGCCTTGACCATCGTGGGCGGCAGAGCGTTCGGCAGGATCACGTAGCCGTCGCGGTGGAAGGCCTCGAGCTGCGACGGCTTCAGCCCGCCGTAGGGCCCATGGGGGCTGTCCCCGGCTATGGCTGTAGCTGGCATGGCGGCGGGATCCGAAGGTGCTTCCTGGGAAGAGGGTCTGTCGGAAAAGCGCGAAACACCGCCGAATAGTAGATCGTCTTGCATTGGTTTCTGGGTTTTCTGGGGAATCTGAGGAAATGAGTGAACACGCCGCGCCGTAGGGGACCAAATGCTTACTTGTGGTATCAGATGTTCGTACTTCGGGGGTTTGACTGGCGCGGGGCAGGCGGTTATTGTGCAAGGCAAGTCTGTTTCTCCACTGAGGGGTACTACTTGCTGTCCCCCTGTAACCTCACTCTTCGGTACAACGTATGCGCCATGGACCAGACTGTGCCCGGATGGCTCTTGCTACGTGTTGTTGCACAGTGCTAATCAATGGCGATCCCATACTGACTGCTTAATCCAACTTGCTTCATTTCATTGTCGGTCAAGCCGTTTGATCCTGTTTCTGTACTCATTCAATATCTTGGACAGGTTAGAGAATCATTTTGATTACCGACCGAACGTAATCTTATCTTTCAAGAGTACGAACATCCAAAGTTCACGTGCATTCTTTGATAGCATTCAGTATGGCGTCAACCAACGAGATCCTCGCAGGTACCCCAGCCCCTGAGATCTTGGATGACCGCATATGGGTCGATGGTTGTTGGGACTTCTTCCATCACGGCCACGCCGGTGCCATGCTGCAAGCTCGTCAACTTGGTACTGAGTTGTACGTTGGTGTCCATTCGGACGAGGACATCCTCGATAACAAAGGACCCACGGTCATGACTTTGCAGGAACGGTAGGGCAGCCTCCTTTTGCTTGCAATTCCCCGTGAATGTCGTTACTGATGATCTGTGATTTCTATGCGCTTGAAGACTAGCCGCAGTCGATGCCTGTCGCTGGGTCACTAAGTCGGTTTCACATGCGCCTTACGTGACGCAGTTGGACTTCATCAGCCATTACGGATGCAAATACGTGGTCCACGGCGATGACATCACGTCGGACAGCGGCGGCGAGGACTGCTATCGATTTGTGAAGGCAGCTGGACGATTCAAGGTGGTTAAGAGACCCCGAGATCTCCACCACCGACCTGGTCGGCCGGATGCTACTCTGCACCCGAACGCATTTCATCAAGTCATTGGAGAAGGTCCTTGCCGGCGATGAGGGCCATGGGACCGAATCCGAGAGGAAGGCCGAAGGCGACGCCATGTCCAAGCGCATCCAGCAGTACGCCACTGACGCATCTGGCAAGAACCCGGGTGCCGATGTCTGGTTCTGGTCGGCCTCCCAGGCCGCAAAAGCCGAGGCTGGGGAGGAAGAAAAGGGATCCTTCCGTCAATTCCTGAAAGGAGCCGGACCTCAGCCAGGACAAAGAGTCGTGTACGTTGACGGTGGTTTCGATTTATTTTCCAGTGGACATATCGAGTTCCTCCGTCTCGTCGTCGAGGCTGAAGAGAGCCTAGCCCGGAAGGAGGGGTGGTACGACCAGCAAGCTGTGGATGAGCGCAAGGGAAAAGGCGGCGACTATGGCCCGTGTTCTTGGTGGCAGGAGTGCACGATGACGAGGTCATCAACCAGTGGAAAGGGGTCAACTACCCCATCATGAACATCTACGAACGAAGCTTATGTGTCTTACAATGCCGCGTATGTTTGCCAAAATCCCTGTATCATGCATAACCCACCGAATAACTAACACATGGATCTTAGCACGTCAATGCAGTCATCTATGGTGCTCCTTTCTCGCCTACTAAGGCCTACCTCACCGCATCCCCATGGGGAACACCCGACGCAGTCTACCATGGGCCAACATCCTTCATGCCGCTATCGTATGACCCCTACGAGGCTCCCAAGCAGATGGGCATCTTCCAGGAGATCTCGCAGCACCTTTTCCAGGGTGTCAATGCTGGTACAATTGTTCAGCGCATCATGGAGAGCCGCGCCTTGTACGAAGAGCGGCAGAGGAAGAAGGGCATGAAGGCCACGGTTGAGGGTGCTGCACGAGAACGGGAGATACTGGAGGAGGAGCAGCGCCGTAAGGAGGAGAACATGTCAAAGCCATGAAAGCGCACCAAAATTTAGGGGCAACCAACCGGAGACTCCGACAAGGATACGAAGACCCTTCAACAGGAACACATGGCGGTAGGGATACAGATCCGAACCGATCAGCCTTTCAACCAGTAATAGAATAAACAATATCCCCAGGCTTCTGCCTAGCCCCCTAAACTGACACCAGAAATGCTTGGGAAATGCTTGACCGGCATCTCCGCGGTTGGGACAATGCTCAAGTTGAAATTATGCAATCTGATTGATGGAATCCACTCGTGCTTTTTGGGAACAGAATAGATCTACAATATTTGGAGTCACATGCGCCTCGTAAATCTTAAAAAGAAAACATTATAGCACCTTACACTGGATTGCTGTGTTACTTGCAAAGTTCGGCCTGATTGCATGAGAATGAAAATTGTTGAAGAGCGACGGCTGAAAAAGCGAGTCCATCCTTTTTCCAGTGTCTCCCAGCTGCTTCTTCCAGGGATTCAAGACAACGAACGTCAACTTGCAGCTAAATTTACAGTAGGCGCTAGGCCTGCCCGAAAGCACGGATTTATAGCTGCTCAATGCATTTCCCGAGTGCTACCTACCCTAGTAGGAGCTTGGGCCATTGTCTACGCAGCTCAACACGGGAAGGTAAGTGCAGATCAGCTCATCGCAGAATCACAGAGCAGAAGATCCAATAACCTCATGGGGACCGAGGACCCTGTGAATTGGAAATGAAAATGCGATATATCGAACCGAGATTGGGCTCGCTGGAATAGCTGCGTTGGCATTGGCAATCAATTCGAAGCTGGACTCGTCAAGGCGCACCGAGGCAGCGGCGGAAGCTTGAAAGGGGCTGCCCTGCCTGCTTTGTTCATGCACAAACGTTGCCACCAGGGGTCCCTGCTGTTAGTAAGAACTACCTGGCACTTGCTGCCGAACTCAGGGCTGGCTGGTCTGTGCACCAGACGGGTGCAGTGGATTTGTTCTAGAAGGCGTGAAGAAGTCCGAATCGAAGTTTGGAAGCGGCAATTGAAGGAGGGGAAGCAAGTCCTGAATGCAGAGCTGGCCGGCTGGAGGATGAGTGATTGGCCTGCAAATACGTCAATACAGGCAGGTAGTCAGTTTTACCCCACCACCATCACGACACACTAAGTTGTACGTACACACGCAGACAGCAGAGGTCTTCCAATCGCCCATCGTGGATCGTTCCTTGGGGTTCGGATCTACAAGGCTGTGTAGGTGCGTGTGGTGAGATGTCGTCTGTGCCTGCCACCTCTTGGTCTTACTAGATAGAAAAGTGAAGGCCAAGGTCAAAGAAGATGGGCCTAGGTTGAGACTTGAGTACATGCTTGATTGGGAAGAGAGCTTGAGTGAGCGACCTGCATTGCATTGCATCAAAGAACAAACAATGGTAAACAATGGTAAAAAAGACTTGTCGTCCATTGATCTGACCTCTTTCACGGGCTTCCCCCCTCCCCCTCCCCCCAATCCCCAAAAGACAAACCTCGCAATTCCTACCATTCTCTGCTGCAGTTTGCCAGGTATCAGTTTGTCTATATCATATATACCTATATTTGATCCGTCACCTTGCCCAGAGTCTCACTAAGATATCCTTCTGGAAATACCGAGACCCTTCGTCTGTCCTCTACCTACCCCTCCCACCACCCCCCTCAATCAACTGCTTTCCGACCATTGGCAACAGAAACCCGACGCATTGTAAGAACAGGCAGAGCACCAATGTGTCTCCCTCCTACTTGAAATAAACATCAGCTAGTTGTTGCCTATCCAAACTCTGTGGATTGCGGAGTAAGTGACGCATCTCTCTCTCCCCCGACTTCAACGAACCTCAACTGAATCTATGTAATTGTACATGGTGTCTGACTTGCCTCTGTCTCAAGCTTTCCCTGCTTTCGCTTGATTCACACTTCTTTCTTCCTACCATTGGATCGTCAGTATTAACATATCTCGTCAGTTCTAAAGCAATTTGAGAAACGTACGTTAGAAACAACGTTTTTTGGCATCTTCCCTAGCAAGTTCAATCTCCTGGCAGGCCCGGTCGTTGTCCTTCCCCTTCCCACACCCATTTCCGCCGATGGTCGCTAGTGCAGTTCGCTATCTTTGAAACCTGATGCGGATCACTTCTGCCTCTGCTTCAACTCCCCCCCAACAACACACATCTTAATGACCCAAGCAATACCAACAACACCCCTTGGATGCTGTCGCACAATTCGCAATATACCCTCGTCTTTTCCAGTGCCCGTCCCAATCTCCGCCTGGCCTTGCGTTTCTAAATGAAGCGCACACGCACCACCGATTAGCGTCCTGCCCACTCAATTGCACTCTCCACAGTCGGTAGTCCACCAGTTGGCATACCCCAGCTGGAACCAAACTTCCAATTAGCCACTACTTCTTTCTCCCTACTTTACGGTCATATAATAAGTCGCCTTGAGCCACCAGCCTCGAGCAACGCACCTACTACTAGGCACTGAGCCGTTAGCCCAAATATATTCTTTCTTTCTCCCCCTCTCTCTCTCTACCCAAGTTGCGACTCTGCATAACTTCATCCTTAATTGCTTGCGACGTCGCTGTCGCCATTCATTGGTTCTTGCATTCCCATCTGCTCAGTTCCTTTGATCACAGCTTTGTCTTCGCGGGGACTGTGTACCCCTTTTGGCGAGACATACTCGACCCTATACCTGAGAGCCTTGTGCTACCCTGCGCCACTCCCTTTTACAGCTCCTCGTACATCCTACGCCATGTCTGACACGGCCGCTTACCACAGAGAGTTGCAGGCGCTTGAGCAACGTCTTCTGCAAGACAAACCCACCGATATACTACAATTCTGCTCCGATTATTTCATCCGACGTCTTGCGGACGAGCGAACACACCATTTGTCAAAGAAGGCGAAAAAACGGGCATACCTCTGAGCCTATGAACATGTCTGGAGCAACCTTCACTAGCCCCTTTGCGGCCAATTCAAATCCGTTCGGTGGTGATAGCAGAAAGACGAACATTGGATCAGGGGCACCCGCACCCAACGAGATGCTGAACATTATCGAGGAGGACGAGAACGATGCGGTCGCATCTCCCACAGAACCATCCTTTTCGCTCTCCAGTTCAGGCAACGGCGGCGGCCATTCGCGTGGCTTGTTTGGTGGTGATGCTCCGACAGAAGGTCCTCCGCCATCAATGAGGAGCCCTCCGGACCCGAACTCGTATCCTCCCCAGTACAACTTTGGGAGGCGCACGTCAGTTTCCGCCGAGTCGCTCAAGCCGGTGGCGGATGTCAATGACAACTGGACTCCTCCAACCTTCCCCAAAACAGCCGAACAACTAGAGCGTCTGAAGAAAGCCATTTCAGGCAACTTTCTCTTTAACCATCTGGACGACGAGCAAAGCGCACAGATCCTCGGCGCGCTAGTCGAGAAGCCAATTCCTGCCAAAGACATCAAGGTTCGTAAATCAATCGGGTGATAACTAGATACTTTTGACTCCATTTGGTTGCTAACATTGTTGATTTAGGTCATCACACAAGGCGACGCCGGCGATTATTTCTACGTCGTCGAGAAAGGCAGCTTTGATGTGTACGTAAACTCATTAGGTGCTTTGCAGCCGGGCCTCGATGGCATGGGAGACCGAGTTGGTACCATTCAGGCCGGAGGCTCGTTCGGTGAGCTTGCGCTCATGTACAACGCACCACGTGCCGCGACCGTTACGTCGGCGGAGGCTGGCTGCAATCTCTGGGCGCTCGATCGCGTCACATTCCGCAGGATCCTAATGGAGTCCACATTCGCGCGTCGACGAATGTACGAAAACTTCCTTGAGGAGGTGCCGCTCCTCTCCAGCTTAACACCGTACGAACGCTCCAAGATTGCAGATGCGTTGGAGACGCAAAAGTTCCCCGGGTCATGTGATCATTCAACAAGGCGACATCGGAACGTCCTTTTACCTCTTGGAACAGGGTGAATGCGATGCTTATCTTGACCAGAACGGGCAAAGGAACCATGTCAAACACTACAAGAAGGGCGATTACTTCGGCGAGCTGGCGCTGCTTAACGACGCGCCCGGGCCGCAAGTGTCATTAGCACTACGGACGACGTGAAGGTGGCCACACTGGGCAAGAGTGCTTTCGCCAGGCTCTTGGGCCCTGTTGAGGGCATTATGAGGAGAACGAGGTACCATGGAGTGAAGTCGGGCGTGGAAGACGCAGATCCCCTTCAAGCCGCGGCGAGGGACTAGGACTTGGATGGGTTGATCAAATTGGGATTCGAATAGGTCAATGGCGCATAGCTTCGCGGTAGCTGGGGTACGAGATGGCAAATTAGAAACAAGCCGTTGGCGGCACATGTTCATGTATGGGTAGCAGTTTTACCATTACTCGGTTGAGAAGGCGTTCAAAGATACCTTCGCTTTCTAATTAGATTAACGCCTTTACCAATGCAATACGACGCGACTAGAGATAACAAAACTCCGCTCCTGCTCTCCGTGTACACATGACGGCCCCATGCTGGAAGTATTGTTGCCTATACAGACCCCAGGTCGTCATTCGCAATAACATTGCGTACGCGGAATTGCCCCTATATTCAGATTTTGTTTTCAATTACTAACCCAGCCCATATTTTAGTTGCTGGCGCTATTCCTCAGCGCCGTTTCCGCTTGCTACCGCCTGCCTTCGCTGCTCGATGTCGTGCCGTAACCTCTCCACGGCCACCTCGGTCTCGAGGACGCGGCCGACGCCCCGGCGCCAGGTGGCGTCGAGCCCGCGTAGTTCCTCGCCGACCTCGGTCTGCATCTGGCGGCGGCCGTGGTTGACGAGCTCGATGTCGCGCTTCACGGCGGCCAGGTCGCGCTCGAGGCCGGCCAGGTCGGCCTCGGCCTGCCAGTTGCCGACGAGCCAGGCGTTCTTGCCGTAGCGGTCGAGCAGGCCGAGGTGGGCGTGCCGCGCGGCCAGGTAGGCCTGCGCCGTGTAGGCGCGGCCCAGGGCGGCCTCGAGCGCGCGCGGATCGGCGCCGGCGGCGGCGACGTCGTCCTCGTCGACTTCGTAGCGCGTCAGGTCGATGGCGGACAGGGGCTGCTTGGCGGCGACGCGGGCGCGTTCTTGTTGGAGGAGGGGATTGGCGGTGGAGAAGGGGGATTCGGCGAGGGCGGTAGGGGAAGGGTGTGTTGTCGTGCTGTCGCCGTCGCCTTGTTGTTGTATGGAGGCGAGCTCGGCAGTTATGAGGTTCTCGGCGTGGGAGCGCTCGTCGGCTGTGGGCTCTTTGTCTACGTCTGGATTGGCTGTTAGTGGGCGATACGGATAGAGTAGTAACAGGAGAACCAAGAAAGAGGAGATAATCGAGATAGGGAGGGTTGCTGTTGGCTTACAGGGTAGAGACTCATGGACGGTGGTTCGGATCGACATGTTGACTGTCCTTGTCTGTTGGCCAACCACCTGATTGTACTACTGGAGCTGCTAGATCGTTTACTCAAGTATTGCTAGCAATTGCGTATTCTTGTTGTACAATTGCGATGCCGTCGTAGGTGGTGTAAGTAGTCTTCTCGCCGTATTGATGTTTGCAATTGGCCGTGAGCGCATCGCAAGTTGACCGTACTCATAATCCTACTCCGATAAGGCTTATCGGGGAATGCAACTTCAATGTTTCCCAGCAGGTGCCCCACTTGAAGACGACAGCCCTAGAACTGCTGCATGTACTGGCTGCAAGGGCCCTGTTGGCTCTAAGCTTTTAGAAGCTTTTAGGCGCGCAGCATTAACGGCTAGGCGTTCAATCGTCCTTATGACGACACTAGTTGGGGTAGCACCGGTTGTACCGGTTGCCAGCTGCTGCAGTTAGAGGAGTTGAAGCTCAGTCGTGGACAGAGCTGGCTGGCTGGCTGGAGAGCTTCCCGCCATTCGTTAGCCGTGTGTAGATGGATCTTGATCAATGTTCACTGGTTTGACTCATGATCGCGTAACAGCTGCACACGGCAATCGATGGACACAGGGAACATGAAGTTGAAATAAGACCTTGCTGTCCCTCCTAAGCGTCTTTCTTGGTTCGAACCCATTTCAGACTCATTTAACCTACATACTGTACCTACCAAGGAGAACCTTCAATTCTATTTATTCACTTTATCTTCAACTTTGGTTCCCCCACACCCGTTGACCCGCCGGGCCATGCCCGAGGTTGATGCTAGCTCACTCAACCTCTACAATCAACTAACCTACAACTACAAAAGAGAAGTTCCCCGGGAGACACGCACATCCGAATAGCAGGCGCCGTAATACTGTGCAAGTTCGTCGAGGCTGGGCCCCCTCTGCCAACCTCGAAATGGAGAGTCCATCTCATCCCAGGACGCCCTCTCGCAAAAATGCCATTCTCTTTACTGTTGTTGTGCTGTTAGTTTCCGCGACGACACTTGTCTCATTATTTCCCAGGAATTTCTCCCACAGACTTCCGTGGATTATACCGTCTGGTGAAAACCACGGCACAGAAGGAACCGGCCACTTACAAGACATTCCGGACTCTGCGCAATACGCAGGCACAGAAGAACATGAACATGGAGACGAATATCTGATTGGTGTCGGAAAAGCCGACATTACTGGTCCTTGTGTAGAGATCAACCTTATGGGCTATGCCGACCCGAATCAGATCGGTACCGGGCTGCGGCAAAGACTACATTCGCGCGCCTTTATCGTTGCTGATCCGCAGCACCCTGATGAGCGCTTCATCTATCTGGTGCTGGATACACAGTCCGGAGATACCGCCGTACGCTACGGCATCCTGTCTGGTCTGCAAGAGCTCGGGTCCGAATATGCCGGCTACGGGCAACACAACATCGCCGTAACGGGAACGCACTCCCATAGTGGACCCGGGGCTTGGCTCAACTATCTTCTTCCGCAAATCACTAGCAAGGGCTTCAACCATCAGAGCTATCGCGCCATCGTAGATGGTGCCATCCTATCTATCCGCAGGGCGCACGAGAGCCTTGCTCCCGGCTATCTGAGCGTGGGCTCAACCAAGGTGTTTGGTGCCAACATCAACAGAAGTCTGTTTGCCTACCTCGCAAACCCGGAGACGGAACGATCTCAGTACAACACCAGTGCTGAAGACGATGGCTCGGTCGAAAAAGGCCTGACCCTTTTGAACTTCCAGAGAGCTTCCGACAAGAAGAATATTGGAGTCTTGACTTGGTTTCCCACCCACGGAACCTCAGTCTATGGCAACAATACCCTCATCTCTGGTGACAATAAAGGGGTGTCAGCAACACTTTTCGAGAACAGCGTGAAGGGCGACGAGGATTCCGCGGAAGGCTTCGTAGCCGGTTTCTCACAAGCCAGCGTCGGCGACACGAGTCCCAACGTTCTCGGCGCTTGGTGCGAAGACGGCACGGGCCGAATGTGCAGCTTCGAGAATAGCACCTGTAGCGACGGCAAGTCACAGAAATGCCATGCCCGCGGACCCCTTTTCACTACAGACGACACCGGGGCCGCATCATGCTTCGAAGTGGGAAGGCGACAGTTTGAGCCCGCTAGGAACCTGTACAGCCAGCCGCACAAGCTGACTCCGATCCGCGGTCGCTGGGTCAAGTCCTTTCACACCTTTCACGACATGTCGAACCACAAGTTCGCGCTGCCAAACGGCACCGAGGTCACCACGTGTCCGGCGGCCTTGGGCTATCCTTCGCGGCCGGCACTTCAGACGGCCCTGGCGCTTTCGACTTCACGCAGCACGATGGCGGGCCTAACACGACCTCGCCCGTGTGGAGCGTCGTCTCGGGCTTGCTGAAGGCGCCGACGGAGGAGCAGAAGGCGTGCCACCACCCCAAGCCCATTCTCCTCGACGTGGGCGAGGTCCACAAACCCTACCTGTGGACGCCCAACGTGGTGGACATCCAGGTCTTCCGCGTAGGGCAGATGGTCATCGTCGTGAGCCCCGGAGAGGCGACGACCATGGCCGGTAGGAGGTGGAAGAATGCCGTCGCAGGCGAGGTCGAGGCGAGATCCAGGCGCGCCGAGTCTGGACCTGGGCCTGACCCTGAGGCACCGGTTGTGGTGTTGGGTGGTCCGGCGAACAGCTACACGCATTATATCACGACAGAGGAAGAATATGGGTATGTATTCAACTTTACTTTACCTCGCTCAAGTCCGACACATTCATTCGTTTATACCGTTTCTCTTTTTCGGTTTTACTTTTTCGTTTTTTGCTAATGCACAATCCAGCATCCAACGCTATGAAGGTGCCAGTACTCTATATGGTCCTCATACACTACATGCTTATATTAACTTGACCCTGTCCTTCGTGCCATATCTGGATGCGACTTCGCACCAGAACCCTCCACTTGGTCCCGAACCACCAAACAATGTCAACCGCAGTCTCAGCTTTGTGCCAGGCGTCGTGTACGACTCGCCGGGGATATTCAAGAGCTTCGGAGATACCATCACCGACGTACCTGACGTTGTTCAACGTGGTTCAGAGGCCACCGCTGTCTTTGTGGGTGCCAACCCGCGGAATAATCTAAGGCTAGAACAGAGCTATGCCACTGTCGAGAGATTGGTTGTCTCCGACAGTGATACCAGTGATGATGATACGACCACGGAGCTCCGTACCAAGCAGAGAGAAGAGGAGAAGAAGTGGCTCGCCGTCCGGGACGACAACGATTGGCATTTGGTGTTCCGCTGGCGCCGGACCAGTGAGCTGCTCGCGACGAGCGAGGTTACCATCACTTGGGAAACGGAGACTGAGACTGAGCCTGGCGTCTACCGTATACGGTATTTCGGGGACGCGAAGACTTTGGGTGGCAGCATTACCCCCTTTGAGGGCGTCAGTAGGGAGTTTACGGTCACTGCTTGATCCAGTTGGATTATTAACAAATTTAACAGGATCTTTATACATTCCAGTGGCTAGTAACAGACATTTAGTATTTACATATTGCTTTGATATGAGTAAAACACCTTCTCTCTACTTTCTCCTGGCTGTTTATAGCGTGATGACTGAGTGCTGTCGCCCTATCCTTTGCCGTCCCTCCATCTATGCTTCATTCTCAGAACGATACAAAAGCCTTGCCTCAAATAGCTCACACATGCTGATGATGCTATGATACACTGAATGTGTACTTTAAAAGGAGAACAGTATAAACCACCAGCTCACGGCTGACTACTATTCCACATCCTCATGCTTTATGATCATCTGGATGGACGACCTCGGTGAATGGGGCGTGTCGAACAAATTGTCCGGCTTTGACTCTCTCCTGTAGAGGTTGAAGGGAAAGGAAAGGAAATAATGATAGAAAAAGATGAGGAGCTAGGATATGAAGAGACTTGCCAGTAGGTACGAGCAAGAAGCCCCGGAAACCCATATTGCACGTTCAGACTGTTGAAAGCCAAGAGTGTTTTACTTATATATGAGGTATACACTTCATATCATCGAGACGACCAATTTCTGTTCACGCGAAATTCGCACATGCGATTCTTTGTCACTCCCGCGGACGCTGCATTGTTTGGTGGGCTCATAATGAGACGCTTTCGAACATGTTCCCCCCAGCTCGATACATGCATGTCAACAAAGGGCTTTATATACGTCTAGCGACCGACCAAGTAGCCTAGTATAGCCGTTCTATATCTCTGGCAAAGCAAATCCCTATAAATTTGCTTGCTATGCTATATATTCCATGTATTGATATGCAACGCGCCCGCTTACCACCTTACTCGCTTGAATGCCTGTAGTAGGGCATTATGCTAAGACAAAAGTGAAAAATAAGAAAACAACGATACAGGGAATTAGGGATCGTTTTCTCAAGCTCCAAAAATGGGTATCATCTGGCTTGACCGAATGGCCAATAGGATTCACGAAATGAATATGAAAATGTGATGTCCAACGGTGGAAAGCACCGCTTGGTGTTGAAGGCTGACCCCTCCCTAGCTGGGTAGTGCCAGCAGTGCGAAATGGCCGCCCACAACGGGCCTGGCATTAAAGGTAATACCGGGGAAGTCGCCGGTGTTCCCGTCGTATAGATCGGTGAGCGGCCTGTTGGTGGGCGTCGCGCTGATAAAGTTGGCCAGCTTCTTGATGAACATGTCTCGAGTGTCGGAGCTCGCGATGGCGGCGGCGAACATCATCCAGTCCGACTTGACCCACGAGTGACGTGTATCGAGGGGGACGCCATACTCGAGCGCCACGGTGGGGTAGAATGCGGACTGCATGTCATACACAGACTGAGGGACGAAAGAGGTCCCGAACCCAAGGAGGCTGTTCGCGTAGAGGTTGTATAGCAGTCCGTGCGAGTCACCGTCGCCGTAGGAGAGGGTTGTATGCGGCGGGTTGGCAGCCTGGTTGATGCCTAGGTTTTGCCATTGCGAAATGTAAGAAGTCGCAGTGTCGCCGAAGCTCTTCTCGTCATCCGAATTGCCCGTCAGTTTCGCAATCTCCGACATGGCCCGGAGTCCGATGATACCCTTGATGGCAAGATTGGTCTGGTTGGCCAAGGGGCCGGCGAAATCGTCCGTAGAAATCTGGTTCGCGGGGACAAGGGAGTCATTAACAAGGTAGCCAGCCCACTGCTTGAGTAATTTGTAATGGGTGTTCAAGTAAGCAGTATCGCTAGTCCGCTGGGCATAAGCCAGAGACATAATGATCATGTTGCCACACTCCTCAACGGGCATTAGTTCATCGTTCCCGGCTGGGTAGCCTTTGGCATTGGGGAAGGTACCCAAGTCATGGATCGCGTTGGTGTTGGGGTAGTGGCCACTCTCTTGGTTAATATATAAGGGGTCCATCAGATAAGCAAGCAGCTTCGGGTTTGTGTAAATAAGAAGAGGTATTGACGGGAATATTACGTCGACTGTCTGGATATCACTGTTGGAGCTGATCTCTTTGAGGAACACCAAGGGAGCAGAGTCAGTGCCACAGAATTGCAAGGCACCAAACGTCTGGCGAACGCTTAGACTGGTGATGGTGAGGTAGTCCTGGCCAGCAGCAGACAGAGAGTCACTGGCAACACGGTTGTCGAGATCCGTGGCAAGGCCCGACGATGTGGCGTAGTCGTTGTAGAAGAACGTCATCTAGTCAAAGTTAGTCCAGAGATCTCGCTTTGATCTACGGGTAGTATACATACAGCATCTAGACCGTTGGAAAAGTAACTCTTCCATAAAGACGGGACCGTTGTCAGTCCCTCACCCTGGCCTAGGAACGAGATGGCATTCTCCTGTGTCAACCCAATGGAGAAGAGGGTAGACACGCTTTCGGTACCAACAGATTCGAACCCTTTGGTAAAACCGAAAACTGGCCTGGTTGATAGCTTAGTATATGCTTCAAGGTTGATAAATAATTGCCACATGTGACCACTACTTACCACTGGTTGTTGACCGCGCGAAAGTTGGTGTCTTTGCTGTTTGCGAGGACTCCGTTATTGGCAAAACTACCTCTCACGTCCACATCTGACCCGCTCTGGTACGTGAGCTATTATAGATGTTAGCAATGGGCTACATGAATTATCTCATGACCGGGCTAAATGTGTTCTGCAAAGACTTACACTATCACCATCTGCTGTAGCCCAGTACCACGTACCCCAAGCTGCTTGCTCATTATTCTCGGCAAACTCATTTTGCTGCTGCCGACTGATTGTGTGATAAGCGACACCGCTGGCAGTGCTGTAGTCCCATTCAATGACCGCGCTGTCGTCGCCCGAAGCCCATTCTAGAACCCGGTTAGTATACCAAGAAACTGTCTGGCTTGTATATAGTCAGAACTCACCACCACTGATATCGGCGTAAACCTCAACATCGTGCGTTGAGCCATCCAAAGAATGCACAGCGACATCGAGGTACGAGAAGGTCAAGGATTGCCTTTTCAGGTCGTTGGGCGTCACAGGGGACATGAAGGTAATATTCATCCCGACTTTACCGCCAACATTCATGATGAAGGTGCTTCTGGTCGAAGTGTAAGAAAAGTCTGTCTGATCTACAGCTGCAGGACCATCGGCAGCAGCACCCATCCACGTGTAAGGAGTGCCATCCACGCGAATCATTCCAACCCAGGCGTTGGTGTGCTGACTGTTATACTTCGTTAGCTTCGGAATCCATATCGTCATTAGTAACATCGTGAACAAGATCGCACCTCCAGAACTGTGGCCATTCCCCCGCAAGATAACCACCATTACCGCCGTCCTTTCCTACAGGCAGCCAAGTGTTGATATATGGTGACCGGACTGCTAGTGGTATGGCTGGTGGCCGTGCCGGAGAGAACGTTGAGGCGGCATGTACTAGTCCGCCAGTCAGCGCCACTTGGGCAACTGCGGCAATACTGAGCCTCATTGTGGGAGGTGCAGTTTCAACAAAATTGCCAGGAGAAGAAGGGAGCAAAAGTAGCTCGACAAAGATGATGTCTGCCTTGAGAATATAAGGAAGGGCAGAGAGAAACCAGGACGGACTGAAGAAGTAAGTTTAGGGCGATCTTAAACAAGGGCGGGAGGGAGTGAGAGTAATTATATGAAACTGATTCATAACGGGGAAGGGGACCCATGCTAGTATCCGTGGTATAGTCGACCGACTAGGGGAAAGGATCTTCTCAGTAAGACCAGATGCTGCTTCTAAGCAGCCAAGTTTAGAGGTTAGGAGTGTGTAGAAGCCGGAGAGGCTGCCAAGTGGGTTGTCGGGGTGGCATTGCATATCGAGTCGGGGGCCATACTCATCCACCTTGGGGTGAGAAAAGAAATCAGGAGACTTGCGATTTCGACGTACAACACGGTCCTATTCGTCGGCCTGACCGCGGAAGCTGTTGTGTTAGGAATGGACTAAACTCGCATGTCAGGAGGGCCATCTCGCATGCATGCGAAGAAGGATTACTCGCGGCGTAGAGTAAGGTAGACAGGCCGGTGGGGATGGTTCACCTCCTGCGAGATCTGCCCATGCGCTCTCCATCGTATGAAAGTCTAGCAGGGGGCGCCAAAAAAAAAAAAAAAAAAAAAGGATCTTTGACGACACGAGAGTCAACGAGCCGTCCAGTTCCGTGAGGGAGGCGGTCGGGTGAGCCAGGCCCAGGTATGTGGGTTGAGTTTGGATATCTGGACACGCGGTAATGAGACCCTCATCAACCCGCTTCGTTATTGGGCCGAATGGTGGACATTGCAAGGTCTGAGAAACAACCCGAACGGGGCATTGTAAGTGGTGTAACGATAATTAGAGTACATGCATCTGTCTGTCTAATGCGTGCAACCATACGGTGGTAGAGTTCGATACGGGGCCAAGCTAGGAAAGTGATCTGCCAGTCATGGGAGGAAAGAAAGAGGTAGCATCATAAATCAAAGACAGACGGGATGGGTCACTCGACACGACAAATGCGTTCCGAGGGGTGTCAGCTACTACCCGACCTTGCAACTTCCTGAATCGACGAGGTATGGTGAGTGGGCTGGGGAAAAGGAGCTTGGCCGGTATTGTGTTGTTCTCGCCCCGTTATGGACTTGAAGGTTACATCGCAATGAAACAGTGGGCGAGGAAGATGTTCAGCACAGAACCTTGGAAGTGTAAAAGAACATGATTGATGAGGCTAGCCCATGGTACGAGCCGGCGAAAACGGGCTCGGGTGTCGGCCGCATTTCCGGACGAACACAATACCGAATAAGCCTTATTAGGCAAGCCACACCCATTTTCGTCGACGGCGTCATGGACGGCCTCCAATCTCCCCCAAGTACCTCCTCCATAGGTCAGCAAGTAAGGCACCTCTTCAGCTGCTGTTCGTCTGATCGAAAATTGTAGGACGTCCGCACGTTCCTGGACGAGCTCGCGACTAGCGTGTACTTGACGATTTGACCGCCTGTTTTACATGTTGGTACTACTTGAATCATGAGAGCGCATGATTAGGTGCATATCTAGATCACTTGGACGTTGGCATTCGCGACTCCGTAAGTCCGTAAGTATGTAGAGATGTGAAGAAGCAAGAAAAGGTCCCGCACCTCTCTGATTTGTCCAGTCCAGCTTGCCAGCGTTGCCTTAACGAGATGACCCTGCAATTCAAGGTGTGTCCCGTTGTCAGCATTTCCCGTTTCAGCATTAGCAATGCAGCGTGGCTGATTCGCATCGACACGTCCACAGCTGTTTCTCTGTAAGATTAGGCATATGGGTGAAAAAGAATGTCGCCTCTGCCAGACGAGGCATATATCACAACTTTGCCTACATGATGTAATTACATGGCACCTCAAACAATCTCGCCAAGGATTGGACGTGCAGCTAAAACGAGGTGCACCTAATCATGCCGGACCGTCTCAGGGTTCTTGTGGGGATGAGGCAATTCCCTCCTTCCCTTCCTTGATTTTTCAGCGCAAGGTAGGTACTTACTGAACGGACACACCAGCAACCCGCCAAGGATTGACCGGATCCACGAGATGGCTCAGGCGGGTGTGTTCGTGTCTATTGCCGCCGCCAGTTCTGACCCTGCCTACGGCTGTGGCGGCATGCATATGCGGGCGTCTAGCGATACATATATGTACATACATGCATCTTGACATGCTGCCTATAACTCGGCCGGCTGTCGATATTGGTTAGGCGTTGTGCTAAGCGTCCGCTACCCACCCCAAGCCTAGGTACGTAACCTAGATTATAATCTCATCAGACTGGGACAAATAAATGGAGTTACGTTCGATTCCTAACAGCGCTATTGGCACACCGTTGTCTTTTTCATCAGGGCCGGCCTGAAGATCCTGGGGAATCCTAGTTAAGTGGGGTCGAGGTGGGGGGCTTTTATGTACCACGATCTTGTGGAGGCGTTGGAGAAATGGCGCCCAGTCTTCGGCTAAGGGCTACATGCAGCCCAAATGCAGTGTCAAAGTGGCCTCGGCGCAGACACGAAGTTGCTTGCTGCTTGCTGCCATACAGTATCGCCTAACATATTTTTAGTACGCGACCGCGTTCATCTGTCGCCGATCGCAATCTAGGGCCCGGTGCCTGGTGTCGTCAACTTCCCAGCCTGCTGCCGGCTTTCTATCTAAGTAATTGCCCGGTGCACGCACGACCCGGTGACTGGCTGGCGTCTTTGCCTGGCCATTCTTGATCGACAACCCCATCGCCAGCTAGCATACAAAAACAATCGATCTAGCAGCATGGGACAGGACAGTATCGTACGCTAAAGACATGTCGACAGGCTAAGAGCTTTCTCCGCACATTCCACTTCAAATGATATGATACAGTGAGTGCCCCCGCCCTCCCTGCCTATCAGGCATCGTCTACTCGGTCACCTGCCGGAGCTAGTTGGATCACAAGCACGTTGCGTAGCTCCATTTCGCGGACTCAATTCCGTGACCACTCGTGAGAAAGCCGCGCCGACACCACGGCGGCGCAGACATTTAAGCAATAATTAACAAGTACTTAGCGACGGGAACAACTTGACAAGCTCAGTCAAGACGGTGAGCCAAGAAGCTTCTACATAGAAGGATTTGCGGGCTGGGCATGAAAATCCCAAACCCCAGCATGATCCATCTATCGCCATGTCATTGTTATTTTTGGCGACTCGGCTTTCCGTTTCGACTATATATGTTTCAAGCGAAAGTCGCATTTCATTGCTCGAAGTCGCTATCTCTAGAAGCCTATTGTTACGTAACATCGAATATCTTGGGCTTGTTCCTCTCAGCACGTGGGTGCTTTCCCAGCAAGAGGCTGCGATCCGCTTCTCATGATCTCATTTGTCCATGCCTTCCGGATTAGGAAGGCGAGCACGGTTGAGCTGTCAGTGGTATGTGTAAGTGGTCACTGGGTCGGCAGCTTGCTGCGGGGTGACGATCATCCAGACATCCCTACTAGATCCCCGGGCGCCGGGACTGCCCTCTTCACGTAAGAATATCAGATCCTCGAATGTGGTAGGCGGGCTCCAGAAGCCCGGGCTATTCAACGGGGGCCAACGAAAGGCGTACTCGGATACACTAATGGGTCAGCGTGACAGGAAGAATTTTGTGTGTAATTTCCGCTATACCTTCTCATTTTCTCCGCAGCCTCGCCGCAACCCTGCGCCCATCTTCCTCACCGCCGGGCGGGTCTATTTTGGGAGATGTTGGGGTAAAGAAGCAAGTACCCGAGATCGAGTCTCGGGTTCTAAGCCGAACGCCAATATGGAACGATGCCACTTTACTCAGCTGACCGCATGCATGTTTGTTAATGAGTTGTGTGATCAGCGACTATAGATGAACACACCCAATCTTTTGGGTTTTGATCGCGTTTGCTTGTAGCCCTATCCAGCTTATACCGAGGCTGCAGTAGTCGGGTATTGCTGGCTTTTCATCGTATGATGCAACCACAAACATGTAGTTCCTCACGAGGATTCCACAAGAGAGAGGCTGTCCACAGTTGAGCATAGCCTTGGCACTTCAGTGATTCGTCTCGGTATCTTCGAGGTGACCGAGATTGCGAGGCTTCTTTGGACTCATGCCCATGATCTTGAAGGATTTGGTTGGCGTAAGATACCATCACCTCTTTCCACCCCAACTTCCCAAGCTCTGCTTTGTACGCTGGAATCAAAGCGGTGTTTTGTTGAGCTGGCGATCATGGTGGCCATAATTCGGCTGCAGTATGTCATGCGGGCGGTGCCGTGCCAAGTGCAACATGAATAATGCAGTTATAGAGACGAAGAAGCTTATGCTGCTCGTTGGGTAGTGTGAGCCGAAACCGGTGTTTATTTGAAAGATGATGATCATGTAGTTCCAAATACTGTGCTGCCTCGTGATTTCTTGACAATCGGGATGTTTATGTCTCAGATACCCGGACCTGCAGATCGGCGCACGTTGTTGGTGCACCTTATGCCGACTTCACTTCTCCAGTATACCATGGGAAGATCACTGAAGATCACTGATCGGCTATGTTAGTGGCATTTCGAGTCCTGTTTTCGCTTAAAGAAGCACAGCCTGACTTACGTTGGATCTGTGAGGTGTGAAGAATAAGTTTCACACCTACCCATGGAAAATTCTCATCATACCTCTTTTCTCAGCCTCCAAGGCTATGAGTGGCGTCTTTCTCAGTTTTTCGAAACGACGCCAATGCGGCCACAATAAAAAACCTACAGCCGCAAGATGCGAGATAAAGCCAAAGTCCATTCATAGTTCTGACAGCAAAACCTCTCCCACAAACGATCGTCAAAGGCCAGTCTAGCCTTTTGACAGAAGATCGGCTTACCAGATGACGTGAATGGGTCCTGGCGAGACAGCCTGGCTTTGTAGAGCATGCACCCGTACATGGCCCTGTTCTGTGTTGGCGAACGATGACAGCTCCTAAATAGAAAGTCGGACATTACCACTTAGTACTTATAGAACCATCGCATCGGTATGGTTCTACATGAAACCACATCACGCACGTAGCGTAGTTCAAGCCAGAGAGAACATACGTGGATGGGTTGTTATGAGATGTTATGAGATGGAAAGTGCTATTTCCCAGGTAGAGTGTAGATTCGTTCTTTTTGCTTGGCGCAGGAACCGTCACTATCCAAATGAAATGAATCAATCAATCCTAAGCGGCCAGTTGAGTCGAATGACGGTAATTGCGATTCCCAGACCCGAGTATGTACTCACGAAGGCCCCATCAAGAGGTAGCGTACGTCTGCGTTTCAGATAAGCAAATAAACATGCGTACTCATCTGAGCGCCTTTGGTAGTGCCCGCCATTCATCAGTGATCGTGAAATGTCTGGGTTAACAACTATCGGGACATGGTGGGGCCACGAACCAGGTTGATATCTATCCCAGACTTGATATTAAATATGACGACTCGCCAAGGCAGCCCTTTTGAGAGGTTGCGCCGATCTCTTTCGGGATCGGGCTTACGACTTCCTAATCGTCGGGTCTCCCAGTGGGACGGGCGGCGATGCGTGCCTAGATCTGGTCTGACCGAGTCCTGAGCTTCATCGGCCCAAATGGAATATGGGGAATCGGGACAGGATGAACCCCTCCTTGAGGACGTGTGCTGTCGGCGACGAGATGAGTGTCAACCAACCTGAAGTAGCCAAAGAGATGAATTTGTCAACAGAGCGCAGCCGTATCCCGGCGTGTGCAGTCGGGTAAGCCACTTGATTATTGCAGGCAACATCCTGTTGTAGATAGAGCCAGGCCTTTTGCCGTTGTTAAACTTTGAACTGTTCATCCCAACGCTTGAAAAGGTTCTTCGGCTTTTTTCTTCATGCTCCAGGTTCGACTTGCCAAGTCTACATCAGGAGGAAGCGGAAAGAGTGCCAGAGGTGGTAACATTGTGAGTAGGGGTGCTGCTCAGCCGCGCTCTTTAGTTGGGGACAGGGGTTGAAACGAGGCTTAGTGGTTGCAGGGATTTGACTTCAGATATAGGTGGCACAGACAGAATACCTAATGTATTCTCCGTGATGGGACGGGACGACGGAGAGGAGGGAGACTTTGTTCGAGGACTGATGCGTGCGCGTCGAGTAATCGTCGGCGTCTGACTCTATCTTCAATGTCGTCAAGATATAACCTTAGAGAGATCCACTCTTACTGTTGTACAGTAAATGGGAAGACTTCCATGACTGACTCTAGATGCTTCTCCCTACTGGCGAATGAAGAGTAATCAGCGTGCGACTCCTCCGTGGTCGAGTTTTGTTAGTGCGCCAGATGGGTATGTATCTCACTGGCGTATCGCTGACTCGCTGAGTGTCCGAGTTGAGCATCAACACCCCTCAAGTTAGCCGTGATGCCCACTTCGGGACAGGTTGCCGTCGGCGATGTTGTTGAGGGCACTGGCGTGATAGGGCCGTGGCAACTGCACACAATGCATGTTCCACCCACCGAGAACGAACATACATAGCCACTGGCACCATTGAGTGATCAGCTCCAGGTAGGCGCTGCCGGCGTCTGGCTTGGCAGTTGAGGATTTGACATGTTGAAGGGGCATTAAGTCTGATTTCCCCCGCTCTATAAGCATACAACACGGTCTAAATGCCAGACAGCGAGTGGCCATGGACCATCTAGCTAGACGCGACTGTTGTGGACTCGATTGGGCGGCGGATGTTTTACAATGCGAGAACTGAGGCTAAGGGGGCTTGGGGGGGGAGTTGGTGGATCTGGCCAGGCACAAGAGGTCCTGTTCAGGTCCTGTCCAAGGCCTGTCCAGGGTCTGTCTTCCGAGGCGCCAGTTAATTCCCATTGGCTGCTTCATCTCTAACGAGAGCCCCACCCAATCGTGAGCCCGGCGTCAATTGCCGTAAGCTAAACCAGCCAGCCATCCTAACCAAGTAGGACCCTTGATCAGATCGTACCTTAGTTTCCGCGGATGCTCGCATGAATCCGCCCAAACCACCCCTGGCCCATCAATCATCTACCCACGGCAGTGTTGCCGGACCTCTGTCCAGACCTGGCTAGAGCGTGAGAGCTTCCTCGCTCACTGACTCTTCCAATCCCCCCAACTGCAATGTGACCTGAGGGAGTCCAATCCACTTCCAATCAATCCTTGGCAGGGGTAAACAAGCACCAAGCACCATGCCGGCGTTCTAGAAGACGCTCAGCACCAGGTTTCCAGCCTCGATATTATCCTTGCGCGATTGCAACAAGGTATGATCATCGTCCTGGCCACCGGCGGCCAACCGGAAAGCCGTCTCGAGGTAGTATTGCTATCGTCAGCAGTAGGTGAAATCCGCCCGCCGTGTTTCTTGATTCACATCTGGTTTGGTAAAGCTTACTGACCCTAATTCAAGTCCGTGATCTCGGCACGATACAGTAAGGCGTGCCGGTGCAGATGACATTCAATGTCAACCACAGCCTCCCAGCTCCTTCTCGACGCCGTCATGTCGTTGACGGAAGCTTAAAGACGCCGCAAAACTGCTGGTTGCCGCACGTCCGTTAGTGGCTGCTCGTAACATCTCTCTACCGGTCTCGCACCACGACCCCACGCTGTTCTCCTTATCGACGGCAGCGATTACTCAAGAAACCTGGTCAGACGAAGGCGCAGCCATGGCTCCACTATGGTGCCTGGATCGATGGTCAGGATATTGGCGATCTCTCACACAGCTTCTCCTGATCAGAACCCCTGATAAGAGCCTTTTGGGAAACACCCTGCCCTGGCGAGAGACTAGCCGGGGCTACCTACTATATACTAAGATCCACTATAGGGCTTTTTGGCGCAACTCAGCCGCCTAGCACGGGATGGAGATGATTACAGGGGTAATGGAGGTTCTCTGCAAACCCGACTATCAACATGAGACTTGTAGATGGCAGGCAATGAGGTCAGGAGTATTAAAAGAAGGCGAGTTGACCTCATCAGTCTCACTTCTTTCCCCTCCTCATCGCCTCTTGTTTCTACAACACTCTTTCTTGGTTCAGGTTTCCTGCTTCTATATCTGGTGTGCTCAGTCACCCATTTCTCTCTTTCTCTTCTTCATCAGCTAGCTTGATCTTTTGGACTTTTCCAACCCCCTCACTCAAAATGTTGTTCAACACTCGCAGCGTTTACGCTGCCCTTTTCATTCTTTCACACGAGGCACATGCCGCAGTTCAGGCAAACCAGACCCAGGCTGCCGCTCCCGGCGGATACCCTGTGGCACCTCCGCCCCCCGCCGCCGCGGCTCCCACTTCTCTATCATCGTCAGTGGCTCTGACATCTGCCGCCTCTCTGTCAGCCTCTTCTAAGGCTCTGACATCTGCCGCCGCCGCGTCTCTTTCCGCCTCTTTGTCGTCCTCCAAGGCAGTGACATCCGCAGCGGCATCTCTCTCCGCCTCGCTGTCATCCGCATCAGTAGCCGCCACCACACAGTCCAAGTCGCCTTTCGTTCAGCCTCCTCCCCGGCAGCAGCGAAGAACGAGACTGCCCCGGCCGACAAGGGGAAGCCCGCTCCTCCACCATTGGCAGCACCGGGTGCCTCTTACCCGGTCGCCCCGGCCCCTAAGGCCAGCGATAAGCCGGCGCCTCCTCCCGCTGCTAACCAGACGGCTCCCCTGCCGCCACCGCCTGCTGCTGAGGGTGCCGTCAAGAACGGAACCGCTCCCTCGCCACCTGCTGCCGCCATCCCTCCCCCCGCCGCCGAGGGTGCTAAGAATAACGGCACTGCTCCCCCGCCACCTGCTGCTGTCGTCCCACCTGCCGCCGAGGGTGCTGCGAAGAAGAATGGCACTGCTACTCCCCCGCCACCACCTGCTCCGATTGTCGATGCTAAGAACCAGACTGCTCCCCTGCCTCCTCCCCCCGCGGTTGTTAACGGTGCTGCCAACAAGACCTCCGCCGTCTCTCCGGCTGCCACCAGCTCTGGCTTGTTGTCTGCCAAGCCCTCTGCTGGAGTCGCAACACCTGCGCCTGCTGCGGGTGCTCCTTTTGCCAACGGCACAGCACCTTTCCCCAACGCGACTGCTATCGCGCCTGCTGGAACAACGACTATGGTTGTTGGCGTCACGCAAGTGCACACTGTGATCTCCTGCGCGCCTACTGTCACGAACTGCCCTGCTGCTACGCAAAGCGCGGCCGTGTCTAGCGCTTTCGCCAGCTTGCCCGCGGGTGCCATTTCTAGCGTTGTCATCACCAACGTTATTGACCTGACCACCACCGTCTGCCCCGTCTCGAACGCCGGATCTATCTCGTCGGCCATTATCTCCAGCATTGCCAGCAACAACCCTGTCGTGACCACAACTGCCAAGGATGGTTCCAAGGTGACTGTCACTGTTACTCCTGGTATGGGCGGCGGCGTCCCCGGTATGCCTGCTCCCACTCCTGGCCCTGGTGCTCCTGGTGCTCCCGGTGCCGGTACTCCTAAGGGACCTGGCGCTCCTGGCGCTCCTGGTGCCCCCGGTGCTGGAAACAACGGTGGAATTTTCCCTCCTGGCGCTCCTGCTGTGGTCACCACCACTCTTGCTGGCGGAGCCCAAGTCATTGTCACTGTCACTGAGGTTATGACCCACACTGGTGTCGTGACTGCCACCGCTACGGACGGCAAGGGCCAGAAGATCACTCTGACTGTTACGGCCAGCCATGTTGCAAGCACATCAGCAAATGACGCTGTTGGCCAGAACCCTGCTCCTACTGCTCCTGCTGGAGGCAACGGAGGATCTACCCGGCGGTTCCAACGGCGGCTCCAACGGTGGTTCCAACGGCGGCTCCAACGGTGGTTCCAACGGAGGAGCTGGCCAAGTCCAGCCTCCTGCAGCCCCATCCACTGTCTACATCACCGCACCTGCACCTCCCGCTGCTGTGGCTTCTACTGTCTACATGACCGCACCCGGTGGAGCTCCTGTCCCGGCTGTCACTGTCACCGCCCCAGGAGGCCCTGGTGCTACTGTCACTGTTACCGCTCCCGCTGGCTCTGCCGGTGCCGGCAAGGTCGTCACTGTCACTGCCTCTGGTGCTGGTGGAAGCGTTGTCACCGTAACTGCCCCTGCCCAGACAGTCGTCTCCACTGTCACTATCAGTCCAGTCGCAGGTGGCGTATGCACCTGTATCCCGGAGACTCCGGGAAGCGCAGCGCTGGAGAAGCTCGCCGGTCCTCCTGCCCCGAGCAAGCAGCCCCCTCGACCTATGGCTCGCCGCTCGTTCGCTCACCACCGCATGGGGTACGCCGCTTAAGGCTGAGCGAGGGCTAGTCACGCAGTACACATCTAAAGGGTTTTCTCTAACTCTCTGTATCTTTTAAAGACTAACACGTTCATTATGATATTCTCACTTTCACGACTCTCTTTGATGACAACTTTTTCACGGGATCTTTTGGCGTTTTTGATATACACGGTCTTTGCTTGACAACGAGAAAAAAAAGATGACAGGTTTCGCGATTCATTGTACATTATACTGGGAGAAATCCAGAACACGAGCCATATGGGGCAGGAGGATTCAGGAAACTGGTCCAGTCATTGGGCATCGCCAGGGGCGGGCCAGGAGTGCGGGAACGGGAGGCATCAACGGGTGTCGACCACTCGCCTTGTTTCTTCATAAATTCAATTTATCGATACCCATGCAAACATATCTTGGCTCATTCAATGTGTGTCGTGACCTGGTTTTGACTTGTGACACCTTAGCCAAAGTAATGCTCGTAAATAAGACATCATAGATTCTGTCTGAACATTATGGGAAGAGACGTGCTAATTCTAACCACCCCTTCCTTGTAAGTGCTCACTCACGTTTGCTTGGTTAACCAGCCTGCCAGGCCAGTTCGTCTGGGCATTGATCGGCTACGGTGCCGAGGATCAGTTCATATGAAGGCTCGAAGGCTGTGCTTCCCAGTTCATGCATGCCTCGTGGCCCCATAAGAGCGTGAAACCCGAACACCGGGCTCTAGCGAGGTGCTAGGCTGTTCCACGATGTGATCAAATCTCAATTTTCAAAATACTGATCCCCGAAAGTCAGGCTATATCTCAGGTCTGGCTATTGTCAAGGCGGCTTCATTCTCTCTTGCTTTTTCAACCCTGTTGCGGGTGGCCACAATAATGGCATGACGTTGGTTCCAGAAAGAGAAAGAAAAAGGAAAGACCAGGGTTTTTATGCATAATGAACCCTGGAGAGATTTTCGTCTCTTGGCAGGTTCGTCTTGCCAAGGATGAGACGAAGGCCTGGGCCGACCTGGGGAAAGCCGGGATACCGCGGCAGATCCCGATCGACGTCGGCTGTGGTCATCTGTTCTTCTTCTCCTGCTCCTTGTGGCATCATCTGCTTCACTTGTCTCGTTTCCATCCCCTGTCAATGATGTGATGAGTCTTTTTCTTCGCCTCAGAAGACTACCGGGTTGGGAAACCGGTTCGAAATGCCATTCCTCGATGCACACAAATCACCCGTCGTAAGGCCTATTCTCTCATTTGCGACACCACTGCGTCAGAGGAAAAGTATTCTAAAAGATGGTAGATCAGATACGACGGAAAACCCGCCGACAAAAGGGGAGCCTCTGAAAACTTAAACCCAGTAGCACCTGCTGCTGAATTTCCTGTCAGTCCTGCTTGAACCCTCTGCGAAGGTATGTCGAAGCACCCAGTTAGTGTTGGTCAGTAGAGAGGCAGGAAATGAATCAATCATTGCTGGTAGTTATTGACCTATCTGTGTCCTTGAGGGAAAAGCCCCTGGTTCCCGCCTAAATCTAGATAATTAAAGACTAGCTAAGCACCGGGCTAACTGATCGGTAACGTTCGCGGCGAATGCCTTATGAAACGCCGCCGGATCATCTACGCGCCCGGCAACCTCCTCAAGCTCGTCAGCAAGGCAAGTTCGCACGGCGGTGCTGAACCGGTCGCCGGCTCTGTGCCGCAGATCCGCGTCCGCGGTCAGGACGAGCCGGTCGTGGACGGCGGTCTCGTCTTTGACGTCTTCAAACCCTCTTCGGCTCGGGTCGAAGCTGGCGGCCGGCCCCAGCGCGCCGGGTGCGCGTACAGCTGCTGCGGCCGCCGGAACTCCCGTGTGACGTCGGACGGGTCGGTGCCCGGCCGCGACATGTCGAAGCCGAAGAGGTGCGGGCGCGAGAAGTCGTAAGGGGTAGGGGAATGGCCCGCGGGTCTGTCACCCGGCTCATTACCTTCAGAGTTGTCGGCTTCTGGGTGTTCCTGGGATCGGAAAAAGACAATGTTCTCGCTCCTGATGCTCTTGTGCAGCCAACCCACCACGTGCAGGCTCGAAAGGGCTCGGGCCAGCCTCAGGGGCGATGGTGACTCTCATGTTCAGGGAAATGATCTTCTCGCTTTTGTAGGCGTCCTTCAAGGTCATGAAAGGTACCTTGGTATTGTTACTGGAAGCCACGTGCCCCGGGACCGTGAAAAGTAAGCCGATTCGGTTTCGCGTAGGCTGGTCAATGTATCCTACGTAGGGCGCAATGTGAAACATGGGGTGCGAGACCTCCCGGAGGAGCCGAGCAAGCTTTTTTGCTTTGGCTACAACGGTCTCTTTCTCTTGTCTTCCCTTGCCGTAAAAGCGGCTCTCAAGTATAACCGAATTGTTGCGATATTTACCCACCGCGTACTGCCGAAACTCGTTAATATGAGTTACCGAGTTGAATGGCAACGCCGAAATGGTGGAATAATCGAAATTTCCAGCAAGCTTCTGGTTCAGCAGCTTTAGCGTTGCTGACTCGGCCAGGCCGATCGGACCTGTTTTAGGATCCTGAGAGAGTTCGTAGGCGGTGTTGGAGGAGAAGAATGAAGGGTCCAGAAGCAGGATTCTCTGAATCGCTTGCTGTACTTGCTCATTCCATTCCTGCAAGTCTCCGAGGGCTAATTTGGCCCTTGAGGGCTCCGCTTCATCGTCTTTGACATGAAGATCGGTATCGAACAATGGTGGCTGGAGTTCCACGGACTCCTTTTATCCCCTGGTATGCAAATCCCTGGCCACGGCAGCGTGAAGCTTAGCCTTCCGACTCTCATGTAACCAGGCCTGGACCTGCTCTGTTTGAAGGAAGACTTGGTCGACTGTGATTTATGAGATATCTTTAGGGAGATGCGTCCGCACCCACTTCTGGAACCTCTCCATGATAGTATTATCCGAGGGGCTCGAAATCGACACAGTCAGGGCCAATAGGGCCAATGGTCTAGAGTCGCCCAGTGATAGGCCTGCGTTGGAGCCGGACTTCAGAGGTTTTAGCTCGATGCTCTGCTCGCCTCGTAAAAGGCTCGGTGGGGAGTCGTATACACTTTATCATCGCCTATGAGACAAATCAGAGCCTTCCAAATGTCCCCTATCGTCATTGATTCCTTGGCGCCCAAATGGGATGATATGACCTTGATAAGCTTCGCTGTGAATGATCGTTCACCCGGCGGCGGCGTCCTCTCAGAGACTCCACATGCAGCAAGAATCTCAATAGTGTTAGGGCCTCTGTCGCGGAGGGCGTGGAGCGCGTAGCAGCAGTCGAGGGCCATGAGTACGTCCCCTTTCCAATGGTTTATTCTGGGTTGTACATCATACCAGTTCAAAGTCGGGCGGCCATGACCGCGCCTATGGGCATGTCAGAACTTCAGTGGCTATCTTGGATTTAAAAGAGGTATTCCCACGCAGCCCAAATTGCCTTTCCCTCGTCTGGATTTGCGTCTCCATGGCCGGCATAGTAGAAAATAAGCAGGTCGTTGGCGCCGTTTTCCCTATTGTACGACCTGCAAATTTCTAGGAGAGTGCTTTCGAGGTGCAGCTCGGGGTCTTCGGACGGTATCAGGTATTCCGAAACATTGAAGCCGAACTGCTCTTCGAAAAGGGACCTAAAGAGCTTGATCTCTTTCGCGATCCCATGATCGTCAGCGTCCGCCCAGGAAACCAAGATCGCGTGTGCCGCATTGTATCCCTTGTTATTGATGACGATGTTGGAGAGAGATTTATTCAACTGGCGTGATATATCACTCTCACTCATTCCAACGATGATACTCCAAGGTATTGTAGATTATCTGGTCGTGTTTGTGGGCAACGTCCCAGAACGAGCCGAGTGAATTGGCTCCATGTGATAAGACACTGCCCTGGCTCAAGAACACCATGATGCAGTAGGTAGTCGCAGCTAGATTTCTGAACCGGAGCTTCTACCGGTGTCGTCGTACTTTCTTGGGTTATACCAGTCTCCGAGTATGTCCTTTTCGCCCCATTGACTTGGAGCTAGTCTAGCCCAGTAGCGAGAAACATCTTGCTCCTCCTGGGAAATATTCGTAGGCCCTTTAAAACTAGCTGAGCCGACCAAGAACCCGGATATACGTCTCAACTTCATGCTTGTATTTTTCGACTCGGCGGTGTCCCTGCTGCGCAATCAGCCACGGCGGTTGTTCCAATGCTAGCTGCGCCAGGCCCGTCGTAGTGACAGTTGTGCCCCGAACAGGACAATCTGTGGCGCCCAAAAGGAGGAGGTTCTCGACGTTGGCACCACTGCTCCAGATAACCGCTTGGTGAAGAGCTGTGAGACCCCTATCATCAAAGTTATCCACTACACGGTCAAATCGATTGCAGAACTCCTCTTTAATTAAATTCATCGTTAGCTCGCTCTCCATTTGTGAAGACGTGCCTGCGGTAATTTCGTGCAGAAGTGTGGTTTCAGACTGTGTAGATGGTAGACTGAGCAAGCTTGCGTCTCGTCGCAGTAGAACACCAAGGGCCTTCCGCTTGCAGAATGCTGCCGCAGCTGCCGCGGGTGTACCGCGGGTGTCATGATCGATATTGGCCCTGTGCTGAAGAAGGAGCTCGATCATCTCGGACTGATCGTTCTCTGCAGCGAGACGTACAAGCTCCTCTTCGCCTATAACCTTTCCTGCATCTGGGGAGAGCTGCGACAGAATTACCCGTCCAGCAGCGATCGTGCCATCTTGTGCACAGGCTCGGATGGTTGCCCTGCACTCATCCATAAAACTTTCTCGCCTGAGATTCTGAGCGTAGTAGTCGGACATAAGGGTCATCTTTCGAGAGCCGGCGTGATCATGCTGAAGGGATAACGCTAACGAACGCAATAGAGAGTGGTCCAACGGGGCCGGGTTAAATCGAAGAAACGGAGCCAGGACCAAAGTAGAGTCGCTTGGGGAGTATGTAATAGCATACAAGGGATCTGGTTCTTCGCCTTCATGGCAGTTGAGGTCGGCGCCCGAGTCCAGCAGTACTTGTACGGTTTCCATCACCACGGCTTCGATAGAGCTTCCGTGGTACATCCACAGTCGGAATGGGTCTGTACAGTCGCCTATATGATGCAGTGGCATCTTGCCTTCGCTCCTCTTATCATTCGACCGAGCACCGAGGCGAATCAATAGTGCGACCACCTCCGGCATGAGTAGCGTAACAGCAAAGTCTAGGGGTTTAGGGCAGCCTTCAAGGCATTCCACCATCGGCCTCGGTATCTCCGTATTCACATCGGCTCCGAGGCCGACCAACACCTCGATTGCCTCGCACGTTGCGCGCCGCAATCGCCCAGTGCAGGGGACTGCCCACTAGTACAAGATTGAAGTCAGGAAAACTTCCGACGCCGACTCGCATCAAGTCTGCGCTGGGCTTAACTAGAGCTTTAGCAATATCTTCGATTTGGTCGTCTTCGAACATAAAGAGCCAGTGGAGAGGAGATACCCCTTCCGAGTTCCCCTGGACGCGTATTCCGGGCACTTGGTCAACAGGAGCCTCACCAAAGTGCTTGACCCGGCCGCACAAGCAACGATCAACATGGACATGAGATTGTGTGTGCGTCTTAAGGCATCACAGCCCCCTTCTAGCAGTGACTTGCGAGAAACTCATGCGTCAGGATTAGATGGTGCATCAACGGCTTACTGTGAGTTTTGCCCTCCAAGCTGATGTTGACAGTAGCATCGTCTATCTCGCCGTTACTGTGCCCCAGAAGGACCTGCTCTAAATTGGCCTGGTTATCCAGCACGATGAGGTCACCGCCCAGAGAAACTGTGATGGGCGCCTGTGCTAGCATGGCGTTTTGAAACTGATAGAATTTCCTGAATTGGTTGGCGAACTTTTTCTCCTGGGGCTGCGGCCATAACTCGGATCCAATGCTCTCCAGAAAACGACAAATGATCAAGGTTTATAGGATCGCAGGGAGGTGTGTTCGTCAACCCACCGGCCAAGAATGTGCTGCACAAGACTGTTGCTGGTAGATAGCCAAGAGAGCTTGATCGTTGAAGTTCCTTGAGCGACATGGGGTAGTCAATCTCACAGCCAAAGCCAGCAGCCAAAAGAGCAGCATTGTTGAACGCATCCTGGCCTTGAAACTCGTTTGCTTCATCGGTAGATCCGGATTGAAACCCATCTTTGAGTTCTTGGCGGGAGCCCCATGGGAGAGGCGATGCTGCAATCTATCGGGGCTTCAGTCTCGGAAGATGGAAAAGTGCATGTTTTACATACATCGAAAATTGAATAACAAGGTGTTAGAAGAGGATTTGCTATTTCTGGCTCACTTCTGCTAACTATTAGACAACAGGGGCATTAATACTCGATAACGGGGACAGACGTACTCTTCGGAAATGTCCAACTCTAAGCGGAATTCCCTAATATCGCATCTGTCTTCCGGGTCCCGGACAAGCGCCATCTCCAAAGCAGAAACCATTCTATTCCTCATATACGTGGGCATATCGAGGTTGCGGATAAATTCAGCCGCATAAGGTGTAATCTTGGCCTCCCGTGAATCCAACTGAGCCAGAAAGTCCCTGGCGAATTCGATTTCATCTTCTGTGGCCGTTTTACAAATAGAAGGGCTGTGATAATATCGTCCTCCATCATCCATAACCTCCCACATTGCCATGCCATAAGAGTACACGTCCGCCTTCTCGTACGCGACTATGTCTCCGATCGGTGCTTTCCCGGTCCGGACCTCGGGCGCACTTACGAGATGAGTTCCGCGAAAGTCCCTACTGCCCAAGGCGGTGAAACAACTCAGACCAAAATCGGCCAGCTTCGCGTCAAAGCCCCTTTTACTGCTGGAGAAGGCCAGGATGTTCTCCAATTTGATATCCCCGTGGATCACCTCACAGGCGTGGAGCATTTCCAACGCCGATGCGAGGCCTACCGCTAGCCTGTTCTTCTCTTCCCAACTCTGCAGATTGGCCTGTAGAAATTCTCGCAGCGACCCCAGATCGGCATATTCGAGGACGAGATAAGGCAGGGGACCCTCATCCCAGCCATAAGCCAGCAGGCGCACGAGCATTTCGATGGTGGAAGGTGTTCAGGTGCAGAAGTACTCTTAGTTCGAGAAGAACGCCATCGAGGATGACGTCTATACCCGCCGCAGCAGAACGACCAACGTGCGATGGGTTTCCTCGCCTGTGGACATGCTTGACGGCGACAAGCTTTTCCCCTTTAGCTTCCTTGCGCTCCACGGAGAAAGTAGCGCCGGTTCCAAGAGGCGCACCGATGGACGGGTAGATGCGCTCGTTTATGGATACGTCGGCCAGCTCACTACATGCGAGCGTGATGAGAAGGTTCTGATGCACGTCGGAACGACGGCTTGATGACGAGCTACAGCTTGAGGGATGGCTAGAGGTGCTCTCATATCGATAATTCGAAGAGTAATACTCCATGGCGACCGATTAAACCCATCTGGGGAGTCTAGATTAGTACCACTATAACGGGGATAGGCACGCGCGTGGAACTGAATACTCTTAGGCAAGGACGAATAAAACTGTGTGCGGGGAAGTGGGATGGCGCCTATCGAGCCGTGTATGAGGTGTACAGCTAAGACAAATCAAAGGCTGAGAAATGCACGGTGTCTGCAGTGACCGTTAGCCGGAAGCAATTGCAGACTCGGTTCTTTGAACGACACGAAAGAGTCGAATCAGAGGAGCCGGCACACCACCATCTTCTCGTCTGCCTACCTTTGAAAGGAGGCGGGGATGGGAAAGGCCCATTTGCCGGCCAGGTGGGATGGCATTCAACCACGGGCTCCTCTCTACGTTTCTTGCCCGTCCATTGTGCGTATCGGACATCATGTTCCAGTTATATTCAAGAGCTCCAGTGAAAAGAATTATATTTGGCTCATGGCAGAAGCTGCGCTGGGGGCTCTAGGTGCCTTGTCATCTATACTTCAGATCGCCAACAGCCTGATTTCTTCCGTCAAAGAGTTACGGGAGACCATTGTAACTGCAAAGGCAGCTCCTAAAGAAATATGTTATTTCTACACAGAGGCGTCAATTCTTGCGATGCTCATTGGAACCTTCCATGAGCTTGCAGACGGCGCACCGAAACCCACCGAGGCCAAGCCTCGACGTGAACGTGATAGCCTGTTGGGTGCTATAGAGCAGCAATGTTTCATTTTGCAAAATGGCGTGGACGTACTGATCAGCAAGTTCGGCAAAGCATATGGCACTGATGAACCGCGGATCATGTCAGTATGGGCACGCGTGCTCTGGGTGATCAGGAGACCCGACATGGTGGAACTACGGCTTGTGATGAACGAGATCAAGTTGACGTTGAGCCTTGCTACAGGCCAGCTTCAATTGGAAGAAGCAAGGCGCCAGGGAGACAATGCTAAAAGAGTGTATGCCTGGATTCTAAGCAAACTCACCCACTCCAATGACTAATTATATCGTAGTCGACTTCTCGAAAGACAGCTTGAGGAGATGACGATAGCCTCGAGACAAGCCAGAAAAGAGCTACAAGAGCATATAGAAAGACATCAATTCAGCGCCGAGAACATTTCGAATACGAAACTAAGTGAGATACTCGACAGTACTAGAAATATTGAGAAATGTGTCTCTCGGGCACTCAAGGCCGGAGAAAGATACCAGGAGCGAGCACGACGGGATGAGGAGAGGACATCATCCCAGGGCCGTGTGATTCCAAATACAGGAGAACGTGATAGAAGGTCGCCATCTCCTCCGCCGGACGATCCAAGCGAAATTGGTACCAGACCTCCGAGGCCTAAAGGTCCTGGCCCAGGGCCTCCAGGGGATATTGGAGAGGACGCTATCAATTCTGATCCTAGGTATTTTCCAGTACCACCAGCAGCCGAATGTAAACCCGGAGTTGCACGAGCTCGAGACCTCTCACACATGTCACATCAATTCCTGCAACATTCGCATGCACCATCACCATCACCTATAATACTACGAGGGCCGTCACCACCGCCGCCTCCTACGGTCCCATCAGGTAACGATATACTTCAGGACGAGTTGGCCGAAGCGCCGCAATGTCGAGGATCCCCAAACACGACCCCTGGAGTAAGGCATCACTCGCCTGTACCGCAATCTGTTGCAACCCAACTAGCCGATGATCTGCTTAGGGATGAGCTGATGGAAGAGGCGCGGCCACCAGGGCATTTACGCTCATCGCCTGAAGTGAACCAACACTCGCCTATACCATCGCCGCCTCCACGGCCCCCACCACCCCCGGAGCCGCGCAGGAGACTTCGACGGACGTTGATCTCGGAGGAGAAGAGCCACTGGCCGACCGACGCTAAGAATTCTACTACAAACACAACGAATGGCGTCCCGCCACCAAAAATCCACCCAAGAGAGGAGCAGCAGCAGCAGCAGCAGCAGCCACAGGGGCGGTCAATGAGACTAGCTAGAGACCAAAGATTGTGGAATTCTCATACTCGAGCGACGCAGATGTTGCGGCAAGCCTGGGAAGAGAAGGTGCCCCCGAGTTCGCTGCAGGAAGAGACAAGACCCGAGGCGATTCCGGAGGATAACCGCCGGCGGGGTTCGAGAAGACGCAAAAGGAAAGGAGCGTCATCATCGTCGCCTCCTAAGGACGAGAGGCCTGGGCGGGAAAGCAGACCGAGAGAAGATAACCGGAGGTCTGGTCGCGATGCATATACTGGAAGCGACGGGAATGGAGCACGTAATTATTGGTCAGGCTCATCTTGATGGTAGACTGAACATTGCTTTGGCAGTTGGCCAACTACTGCGTCGGGGCTTTTCAAGTACGGACATCAACTGAAAGCTATGTGGCGGGATAATGGCCAAAACCCCTTCAAATGTTATCATGCCAATTCAAGTTGTCGAAATCTAATCAACGGAGATTCAGCCGAAGTAGATCTAGGGTACGGTGGACTTCATAGACCGAGCCCCTTTTCATCCTATATTGTGCTATTTACTGCAGAACACCATTCCTGTAACCAAAGAAACTACTCAACCTCCATTGCATCCAATAGCCGGTCTGCTCTTCGGTTGACGAGACAAATGCAATGTCTTTTCGGATACAAAATCTTGGAGATGCAGCTCGGTCACAGCCCACGTTCCCACTGGACTGTTCATATCGGACCATCCAGAATATTACTCGAAGCTTCTTTCTTCCATGTCAACCAAGAGGGCCCCCACGTCACATCACTTCATGGTGCAGCGTGCAGCACAAACAGCAAATCATGAGGGGGTGCTCTGCCCCGATACGACATCGACAAAGCCAATGGACACATATCCGTCTGCATGATAAATGCAGTTGGTTAACACCGCGCAAGACTGTTGCATTCCAGCCGTTGAGGGCATATGCCAATGCCGCCCACACCACCAAGGCGTTTTGCAAGGCGTTCTTTTCAGGCCGCAATGAGGTATGCTTGTCGTTATAGGTCGTCAAGTTGAGGAGATACAAAACCGGCATGAGGCGACCACGATTGTTTTCGAGGTTGGTACATAGCATGCATGTTCAACCCTCTGACTAAAAAAGTGTTGAATTTGCTAATCTTGCTATAATTCTTCACCAAAGTTGAAAGAAACTTCAGCAAAATGGATCCATTCTCGGGCGTGACTGCTCTTATACCCATTGCTATTATGCTGCTGAAAGCAGGCCATGAGCTGAAGGTGTTTGTTGGAGCACTCCGTACAGCCCCCGAAGATGCTCAACATTTCATGGATGAAATCGTTTTTTACTCGAAATTCCTAGAAAAATTCGACAGGACGGTACATGAATCAGGTTATAACTCTGAATCCGACGATGGTGAACCCTAGGAGCTGGTTGAGCACGTGGTCAAGCAAGCCGCCATTGTGATGAAGGGAGTCAAGGAAGATGTCTTCCCGATATTTGAAGCTGTGCACGCTGAAGAGAACCTGGCTTCTACCAGTTTCATGACGCGATGGAAATGGTGCTCGAAGAAGTCAGAGGTTGCAAATCTGAGAAGGTGCCTAGCAGAAGCCAAGTCGACTGCGCAACTACTCCTAGGCATGTTCAGTTACGACATGAACCGGAGGAATGAACCCTCTCCCCCCGGTCTTGCAAACAATTTGGAAACCAGACCATTTTGCGCCGAGTTTGTAAGTGGGAGAGCAGCCCAGTATTCAAGCCATTATGCTACTATGTGCTGACCTGGGTAGAACAATGCGAGCTTTGCCGGAGCCTCGGCCGCGGCTACGAATCGATTTATCGGCGACACATCTATTACCTGTGAATACTGGACACGTATCGGCAATGAATTCTACAATCGGCCATAACCGCCATGATTCTATAAAGAAATCTGACGCACCCAGGAGACCTAGACGCAATCAAATATTTACCTGGCTAGGGGTGCAAAAGGAAGACAAGGAGAAAAGGGGAGGATGCAGAGTCTGATGATAGTGACGGCGTTGAAGGTTATCAGAGTAACGACCGGCGTACAGACAGGTATGTTGTTTTATTGTACACATGAGGTTTCCACCCCCCTTTTCATCATGGCTGACGGGTAAAACCTACCTACCAATTCACCCGCCCCCAGTACTAGTACGCTGAGCTCCCTCGAGTCTTTGGCGGAAGATGGCGCTCGGCCGAGGCCAGAAGGCCGGTCGAGCCTAGCTAGCCGACTGAAATATGCCATTCGCAGCAGCCGGAGCCAGCGCAGAACCGGGCTTACGAGGTCACCTTCGAGATCCATGAGCTCCTTGGACTCCGACGCGTCTTTAAGAAGCGCGGTGAGCACGAGATCGGTCAGATTGGCTGCAAATCTGGCTCCGAAACAGCGGCCCTCGCGGCTGCGTACTTGGCCCTTCCGAAAACGACGAAAACAGTCTCGGGAAGTAAACAAGTCCAATAGCTCGTTGGAATACTATACGTCAGATAGTGATTGAGCTTCCTACTTGCAAAGCTTCTTTGGCGTACTCAGGCGAGGATTAGGTATTCATTAGTTGGACGGGATGGACTTGAATCCTACTGGTTGAGATGATTGGCATGAATAGGAATACATACTCGCAACGGCCTCTAAATATGTAACTTGTCGCGTGTTCTGGTCTAGGCGCATCAATTGGATTTCAATTATGCTTTACCCCAAGTGCATCCATCTGGCGGTGATGAATCATGATGGAACTACTGACAAAAAAGCTTAGCATTCAGGGCATTGGCTTGATGTGCTGTCAGGTACCCAATTCATCAGCGGATAAAGATAGCGTAGCGAGCCGGCGCTATTTCACTAATACTGGTGATCCCTGCACCTGCTGTACGCCGAGGCAATTGGCTCTGCAAGTAATCTTTTTCTGCCCCTGGCCGGCCCATCCATATAAAAATTTGGGCCCTCGATAGCCTATCATTCGGGGGCGGACAGGAAATTGTTGTATATTTATTGTTTATTATTGTCCTTTATTATTGCTTCCGCTACTCTCTCTTCCGTTTCCCCATCTCACAAAGTATTGTACATTATACTATCCCTCCTTTTGTCCCCTCTGGTGCGCATCCCTTTCGTCAGACGCGCATTGGATTGCCCGTCGTCCATTCCTTCTCCTGTCTCTTTTTCGGAGCATTGCGCCGCTTGGCTTATACGAAAAAAAAAAGTTGCCCAAGATGTCGTCGGGTAGATACTCCTTGCGGGAGACCCCTCGGTATGTGCATGACCCTCTATGTTTTCCTGGAATTGACTTTGGGTTGACACACTTCAAAAATGCTTAATTGGGCACGGAAAGTGTCAACCAAAGGTGATAAGTGTCGCCGTTGCAGCTGCAGTGCAGCGGACACGATTCGTTGAAACCTTTTTTTTTCGTATTCGAAAAATGTGGTGATGTGGCTCCATCATGGCTAGAGCAAGCAAGGCATGGGAACACCTGCCGTACCATGCAGCAGTTCTCTGGTTCACGTCGCACAAAAAATCCGAGACCTGCAGCTGCTGACGACAAGTATCATAAACAGCAAGAAGGAGTTGTTCGAAGGCATGGTCCAAACCCCGGGCCGCCGCACCTCGCGGCGCAAGTCACAATTCCCCTCGGTCGATTCCGACGACGGCGACTCTAGCTCCGCCGCCGAAACTACCACTACCACTACCACTACCACTACCACAACCACCGCCGCCGCCAACGGCAGCAAGAGGGGTTTGCGCCGACGTGGCACCAGCAAGTTCGCCGAGAACCTTAGCGAGGATGATGAGGTAGCTACGAAGGAGGAGGAATTCAGCCCCGTTCCGGACGACAAATTGTCGACCATGTTGAACGGCGACGCCAAGGCCGGCACGGACGCTCCTCAAAACGGCCACACCAATGGAAAGGCCGGCGTCAAGATTGTCGATGGCTGGGCCGAGGGCCAGGACCCCAAGGTCGATTACTCAGGAGAGAAGGAGTTTGGCGGCAGCCTTGGGACCCTGTGCCTCATGATCGGCTTCCCTGCGCTGATGTACTACATGTGGATTGGTTCCACGTACTACGATGGCAAGCTGCCTTTGCCTGCCGAGGGCGAGTCCATCACCAACTTTTTCAAGCATATGGGCAACCTCATCTACACCGGTGCCTTCCCTCACCTCCGCGCGTGGCAGATCTACTGGACATACTACGTCTTCGAGGCCGCTTGCTACCTCTGGCTGCCCGGTTTCTGGGCCTACGGCAAGCCCCTTCCCCACGAGAGCGGCAAGCAGCTCCCCTACTACTGCTCGGCCTATACTAGCTTCTACTTCACCATCATCGTCATGGGAGCTCTGCACTTTTCTGGCTACTTCCGGATATACACCTTCTTGGACGAGTTCGGCCCCATCATGTCGGTGGCCATCCTGTCCGGCTTTCTCTGCTCCTTCGTCGCCTACTTCTCCGCCCTCTGGCGCGGCGCCCAGCACCGCATGACCGGCTCGCCCATCTACGACTTCTTCATGGGCGCCGAGCTGAACCCGCGCATGTTCGGCATCCTCGACTTCAAGATGTTCTACGAGGTCCGCATCCCCTGGTTCATCCTCTTCGGCCTCAGCGTCGCCGCGGCCGGCCGCCAGTACGAGCAGTACGGCTACGTGTCCGGCGAGGTCCTGTTCCTGGTCATGGCCCACTACCTCTACGCCAACGCCTGTGGCAAGGGCGAGCACCTGATCGTGACCACCTGGGACATGTACTACGAGAAGTGGGGCTTCATGCTGATCTTCTGGAACATGGCCGGCGTGCCGCTGTCGTACTGCCACTGCACCCTCTACCTGGCCAACCACCCGCCGGCCGAGTACGCGTGGAACAAGTACGCCCTGGCCGCCCTCTTCGTCTCGTACCTGGGCGTCTACTACGTCTGGGACACGTGCAACGGCCAGAAGAACTCGTTCCGCATGATGGAGCGTGGCACCTTCGTCAAGCGCCGCACCTTCCCGCAGCTGCCCTGGCAGGAGATCAAGAACCCGCGCGTCATCGAGACCGACTGCGGCGACCGCCTCCTCTGCGACGGCTGGTACGGCCTCGCCCGCAAGGTCCACTACACCTGCGACGCCTACTTCGCCATCACCTGGGGCCTCGTCACGGGCTTCAGCAGCCCCTTCCCCTGGTTCTACCCCGTCTTCTTCTGCGGCATGATCGCCCACCGCGCCATGCGCGACATCCAGCGCTGCCGCACCAAGTACGGCGCCGCCTGGGAGGAGTACGAGAGACAGGTCCCGTACCTGTTCATCCCTGTAAGTTCATCATGCCCTTTGTATATTTTTCTTCTTCTTTTTCCCTTCCAAAGATCAACCACAGCTAACATCTGGCCCCTTAGTACGTCTTCTAAACTCAAGAAAAGGCACACACGCCAAGAGATGACAAGGGCCTGAGCAATTGCTGTGACCACCCCCAAAACGGATCATATTTTTGGAAACATGCTTTTTCTTGAGCAACATCCATTGGCAGGCAAGAAACCCATTGGGGCATAACATATTTGCTTGCCCGGGGTTAGGGGGAGGGAAACCCCCTTGTATAAAAAAAGCATCACTTCTCTTCAATGTCTATACTTGAAACAGCACATATTTGTCTGCAACTTTATCCCTCTTTTAATAGTCCCCAAGGCGGCCGGAAGGGCGCGAGGAAAAGGGAGTGGCAATGGCCAGGAGGCCGGGCTAATGGGCTACGGTGCACATGAAACGGACAGTATATGTTTTTTATTCGTGTCCTGGGAAAGTGCTAGTGGACCTATAAGTAGCCATTGATGTGGCATACGATGAACGTAATAAATACAAAAGAAATTCAAACACGGCATGTCATCTGCAATGTATTATCGCTGTCTAAAAGGCAAACCAATCATGTAGAGCAGCTAGAAATCCTGGGTCGTTGGCCTTTGTCTGGGTATTGTATGAATATATGCTGGAGAGAGCAAGCATTTATGGCCAAGGTTGAAGTCTGATCTACTAAATGCATGTGAGAATACTCACCAGCTGAGGTATCGTGTATAGTCTCACCATGTCGTACAAATGCGTGATGGACGGAATTCTCACTCTTCATGAGCTCTTTGGATAGCAAGGCCCACTGGATGACCACATCGAGTAGAACAGAGACCCGAGCTCTTGGAAACTACCATCCGTACATGAACGTGGTATCACAATGATTGCGGAAGATCCGAGACGCTGTAAACTTCAAGGGAAAAAGTTCAATTACCAGCCTAACGTACAAACCTTTCCCCGTCCAAGCGTTCTATGATGAGACACCGATCCGAAGTGGTAACAATATGCAACAACAGTAATACATATGAGCTTTTACTCATCACCACGGCACACCTAAACACCCTCTTGTCTTTCCCGCCGCATCGCACACATAAGAGACGGCGTAACAACCGCTCCTAAGCCACTCCCCCTTTATTCGTAATATATTCCGAAATCTGCTTCCGCGATGATTCAGTCCCAGATTTCCTCCCCTGTTCGCATCGATCGCCTCGGGGGCGTTGATAGCGTTTTATCGTCGTGGATACAACTTGTCGGGATCAAGTGCTTCTTTCCTCTCGAAACATCGTGCATGCCGCAGTGCAACATATATTACACTCCCGACTTGTTGTGCAATCCTCGTTGCGCTTAGCAGCTGGAGTCGAGGGTGGCCTTGGAGTTCATGAGAAGGGCAACAATGAGGCCGTAAAGACCCAAGACTTCGGCGAAAATGAGAATCAAGATCATGCCGACGAAGAGACGGGGCTGTTGAGCAGTTCCGCGGACACCAGCATCACCAACAATACCAATGGCGAAACCCGCAGCCATACCGGACAGGCCGACGGCGAGACCGGCGCCGAGTTGGACGAAACCAGTGTAGAGGGACAGTTCCTGCTTCAGACCGTCCGAGATCAGGACGGAGACGACCAGACCGTAAATACCAATGATACCAGCCATAATGACGGGAACAATGTCTGGAGCGGTGTGTCAGCGATGAAAACAAACCAAGATGGATTTCGGACAGAGGATTCGTACTCTTGACGATCAGGTCAGGTCGGAGGACACCCATGGCAGCAATACCGACACCAGACTTGGCGGTACCGTAGGCGGCACCCAGGCAGGTGAAGACGATAGCGGCTGTGCAACCCATCGCACCGAAGAACGGCTATATAAACGCGTTAGCTAATCAAGGTTCGTGATGATGTCGCGAGCCCCCGAGGCATTTTCTTTCTTTCCGATCGATGAGACGTCGTCGGGAGAGAGAGCTTCGATGGCTCGGGACGTGGTAGGAGCGAGCGAGTACTAACCGCGTAGACGGGGCTAGAGAGCAGGAACTGTTAGCGAAAAAGCTCTATCATGATGAAAACCGAGATGGAAAGAACATTTCCAGGCCTCATAGCGATACTGCGAACTCGCGTGGATGGAGCTCGAAGCTCGACAGGCCATGGGCGAAAAAAAGGCGCGGATCGATTACGTACCATGCCTCAGAGAAGGTTACCGACGACATCTTGACGAGTGTTGTGGGTTGTGTGAATGAGGTATTTTGAAGGGGAAGAAAATGGAAGAAGAGGAATGGAAAAGAGAAGGACTGGCTTCGCGACAACAAGTAAACCGGGGAGGTGGTTTCGATGAGTGGTTTGGTTGGTAGATGGGAGAGGTTTTGTTGTTGTAGGTAGCTTCAACTGAAGGCGAGTTGCGGCTTGTGCTGGGAGAGCAGAGGTCAAGTGTTTCCAATGCGTTGCTCTCTGCCTTTGCCTGGTACGCTGCTGGGCTCTCTCTCTGGCCCTGCCCGTCCTTCCAAGCTTTGCCTGCAGTTCTGATTGGGCCGCAGGGGGCTTCGCTCGAGTCATTATGTCAGCCCGTGGAGACCTCGGAGGCCCGGAGAAATACTAGGCCGACTCGAGCGACATTTTTAGCGGGAGTCCTCTGCATGACTAGCCTAAGCGTGACCTACTGTAGCGTGACACTGCCAGACACACCAGCCTCGCACAGCCACAGCCACATAGATACGGCCGCCCCACCCCCGATTGCTGGGACTGGAGCTTTATCGCTAAATCTTTTTTTTCTGTCGCGAGAAGAAGTCACGAATCCACCAAACGAGCTATTCAACGTCTTTCAATCCCTTCATTTCCCCGTGCAATTCCTACAGGGCGAGCAATCGCAAGGAACCCTGACGATATACTTGTCCAGCGCTTCGGTATATTTATCTCCTCCGAACTCCAACAACATCAACATGTCGGCCGACCAGAACACCTCTGCCGCCTGGCCTTTGGCCTCGCCCCAGCTCGCCCAGGAGCTCCTCGACCTGACCCAGCAGGCCAGCCGTAAGTTGTATCTGCTGCTCCTTTAACATTAAGATGCAAGCTAACCAGTCCTTCGCGCAGATTACCGTCAATTGTATGCCCTCTCCTCGCAACTCTTCGAGACGACCGATCGTACGATTTACTAATAGGAATAATTCAATAGGAAGAAGGGCGCCAACGAGGTGACCAAGACTCTCAACCGTGGTATTGCCGAGATTGTCCTGTTGGCTGCTGATACCAGCCCTCTGGCTATTCTCCTGCATCTTCCTCTGCTCGCTGAGGACAAGAACGTTGTCTACGTGAGTGCACCAGCCTGGCCATAGAGGCATGCTTCCATCGTGTCGAGAAATGCCTACTAACGTTCTCCCGCAGGTCTACGTTCCCAGTAAGATCGCCCTTGGCCGCGCCTGTGGTGTCTCCAGGGCCGTCATCGCTGCATCGTAAGTCCATCCCGTTCAGTTGGATTCAGCCTAAACGGAGTTGCTAATGTCGTCCTAGAATCACCTCCAACGAAGCGTCCGATCTCAACAACCAGATCCGCTCCATGAAGGACAAGATTGAGCGCCTCATGATCTAAATCGCCAATTTATGACTGGTAATAGGCATATATTGTGATGACTTAGAGGAGCAGGCTATGCAGTCTGTGTACGGACCAGTGGGCTATGGCCCCCATCTATACTCTATAGGCATTAGTTGATAGCTGCTGCAATGGACAAGGAAATTGCCTGAACCTCATGCTACCTATGTTCGTGACGATCTCTTCTGCGCCGTATTGTATGAGAGGGTAACAGTGGTAACAATACCTTTTGTAGTGGCACAAGGTCGAAATGTTACATGTGACTGGGTGGTCTGCAAGCCAGATCCTGATTCTTTCCCAACATTGATTGAAACCTTGACCCCCCACCATGCACGCCATGCAGAGGAAGTTGACGAGCCGAGCATCTGCCCCACCATGGCTAAAGATCGATCGTTATGTCATCTGGCGCTATGTAGTAGCACCCCATCCAAGACAACATCATTCACTGCCTTCTGCTCAACACCACCACTCACTCTTTCACCTCAACTCGTCGGCTGACATCCCATTGGTTTTCTTTAATATACACTATTGTCCAAACCACTGCCGCCTTATCTGTTGCTCTCGGCCTATTCCTCGAGACTATACATCATACTAGTATAACTGTTTAGACGTCCGAACCTATCCACCTCATCCAAGAAAACATACCATGATCAGCCAGATGAAACACCAGCCCTCGCCCAACCGAGTTTAGAAATCATAGAACCTCCGGTGGTCATAACCAGAAGGCATAAATAATCAAAATGCCCGCCCCCCTTGGCACGAAAGCTCTTGATATGCGCCGCCGTCGACGGTCTGGTTATCCAGCCGCTCGCGCAACAAAAAGGCCAGAGAGCACCCTCACCACCTGTCAAAGTCCGGTACGGCGAGGCGGTGACATTGTCTTCTCTGCCGCGAGACCAGTTACCGGATGTTTCACGGCCAAACTCCTCGTTTGAGGCTTTTGGTATTATCGGTATGAGATCCTCACCTTGTATTTGCGGGGAAAGCGCATGTAGTCCTTTAGGCGCGAAAAGGATACTTAGGCCCTGGCGCATGGGCGGAGGAGGAGGGGCACCTCTCGAACGACTCTGCTTTGGCTGACCAGTAACTAACTTTCCAATCCCCAGGGCTCTTCACGGTCTCGCGACTCTCGGTATCTCATCACCATCACCGGCCGCCAACAGGTTGCGCAGATCCGTGGGTACCCCGTCTACGTCGTCACCGACGTGGCCCTGACGCCCTGCACCTCCCAGACAGAGGCCGAGTCCGCCATCCGGCATACGAGCACCCAGATCCGACGGGCGAACCGCGCGCGCGAGGGCCGCCACGAGGGCGACGGCACGACCGACGACTCGGACACCGATGCGGCGTCCATGCTGGACCCGGGAGGCGAGGATGACGTGCAGAGCGACAAGGAAGACCTGTCAGGCAAAGACAACAACAATGGCGGCGGCGCCCACGCATCCGAGGCGAGCCGTGGGCGCAAGAGCTCTATCGCCCAGGACGTGATCAAGCGGCGCGGTACTTACGGCCGTTTTGCGCAGCGGTGGTTCAGCCAAGGCGGCTGGATGGAGGACCAGAAGCGCAGCTTGGGCGTCAGCGACACTGCGCCCGCGCCCGCACCCGCACCTGCTGCCTTAGAGGGACGATCGCAGCAGGCGGCGGTGCCGGCCACGAGTGCCGGCGAGACTGATGAGCGCTCCAAGAAAGAGGAGAAGGAAGCCAAGTCGGACAAGGAGCTCGGCAAGGCCGTCGTGGCCGAGACGGCCGACAAGGGCGTCGCGACCGCCGTGTCCCCGGCCGAGAGCTTGCTGCCCAAGCTGCTGCGCATGGCGCATATCTGGTTCGGCGAAAGCAGGAGCTTTTATTTCTCCTATGACATCGATATCACGCGGAGCTTGGAGAAGAAGGGCACGCGCGTGGCAGAATCGCCGCTGCACCATACCGCCGACCCCTTATTCTTCTGGAACCGCAACCTCCTTCAACCATTCGAAGAGGCCAACGAGAGCGCTCTGCTCCTGCCCGTGATGCAGGGGTTCGTAGGCCAGCGCTTGTTCGTGATGGACCGTGATCCGCCCCAGGTCGACAGCGACGCCGCGCCCAACTCGGTGGAGCTGAGTGAATGGAAGCCACGGCAGGACTCTTCGCTGGACCCGGACAACCCGCCCGCGGACGGCGACCTGCGGTCGAGCGAGAAGAAATTCCTGCTCACCGTCCTCTCGCGCCGCAGCACCGAGCGTGCCGGCCTGCGGTACCTGCGACGCGGCATCGACGACGAGGGCAACACGGCCAACGGCGTCGAGACGGAGCAGATTCTGTCCGCCGCGGACTGGGCCGACGGGAAAGTGCACAGCTTCGTCCAGACGCGTGGCAGCATCCCGCTCTTCTTCACGCAGTCGCCCTACAGCCTCAAGCCCGTGCCGGAGCTGCAGCACTCCGAGGCGACCAACTTCCGCGCCTTCAGCCGGCACTTCGAGCAGCTCGGCGCGCGCTATGGCCGGATGCAGCTGGTCAACCTCGTCGAGAAGCACGGGGTCGAGTCCCTGATCGGGAACGCCTACGAGAAGAACGTCGAGGCGTACAACCAGGAGAAGAGGAAGCAAGGGAGGAAGCCAGGAGGAGGAGCTGGCCTTTGAGTGGTTCGACTTCCACGCCGCCTGCCGCGGCATGAAGTTCGAGAACGTAAGCTTGCTGCTCGACATCCTCGGCACCCGCCTCGAGGAATGGGGCAGCACGGTGGAGGACAACAACAAGGACGGCGGCGACTTCACCCAGAAGCAAAAGGGGGCGCTGCGGACCAACTGCATGGACTGCTTGGACCGCACCAACGTCTGCCAAAGCTCGTTCGGCAAGTACATGCTCGAGCAGCAGTTCAGGGAGGAAGGCTTCGACATGGGGGCCCAGCTGGACCAGCAGACGAGCTGGTTCAACACCCTCTGGGCCGACAACGGCGACGCCATCTCGAAACGGTACGCTTCGACCGCCGCTATGAAGGGAGACTACACGAGGACGAGGAAGCGCGACTACAGGGGCATGGTCAACGATCTAGGCCTGTCACTCACTCGATTCTACAATGGGTAGAAACATATTTTCCTCTGATCAAGAAGTCAAATGGATGGGCGAGAAGCTAATATTTACTCGTAACAGTATGGTCAACGACTATTTCAGCCAGGCCGCAATCGATTTCTTCCTCGGGAACGTCACATCGCTGGTCTTCGAGGAGTTTGAGGCTACCATGATGACCAAGGACCCAGCCGTCTCCATGGCCAAGATGCGCGACCAGGCTGTTGAGACCTCCAGGAAGATCGTGGTCGAAGAGGACAAGGAAGACTTCATCGGGGGCTGGACCTTGCTGAGCCCTCACCATTCGGATACCATCAAGAGCCTTCCCTTCGAAGAAGTTGTGTTGCTGCTAACGGGCACCGCACTATACCTGTGTCGCTTCGACTGGAAGCTCGACAAGGTCTCCTCCTTCGAGAGGGTCGACATGTCCCACGTCCTAGGTATCCAGGTTGGCGCCTACATCACCTCGACCATCTCTCCTGCGCAGGCTGACGAGTCCAAGAACATGGGGTTGGTGGTGACGTACGAGCCAGGGGAGAAGGATATCCGCCGCGTAAATACGCGATCGCTGTCCAGCGTGTCCGGACCGCCGCCACAGGATGGCGGCAATGACGACGCCAGTGGCACGCCGGCTACTACTTCTCCCACTTCTACTTCCGGCGGAGGAGGAGGGATCCTTGGGCCGATCTTCGGCGGAAGCCGCAAGCAGCAGCAGCAGGAGCCGAGACAGCCGCCCAAGAGGATCGCGCTCAAAGCTCTATACGCACAGTCTTCTTTCGCGGACGCGGCAAGAGCCAAGTCCAACAGCCATAGTAGGGACTCCAAGGTGCCCACGGAGGCGCAGCAGGTCGACATGATCGCGGCCGAGATCGAGAGACTGGCCTTCGCCAACCAACCGCTCGCCAGGGTCCAGGGGGAGGCGGAGCGGAAGAGTATCGTCGAGAGGAAAGATATTATTTCGCTGGCGGAGGCGAAGCGAAACACGGGGTTGTTGGAGCAGCTGGGTCATTCAATCAAGAAGCTGGTTTGGGCGTGATGATCCTCTCTCGTAGCCAGTTGGTTCAAACAAGGAGGGAAGGGGGCAAATAAGAAACGACCTGTAATCGCAGACATGGCATACAGCAGGCGGCGTACATATACTAGAGGCAAGGAGCATAGATACACATGGGTGGGTACCTGGGTTCAGCCGATTGCGGTTGTGTCATTTCCTTCCTCTTGGGAAGTAGTAGTACTGGCAACGGCCTTGTATAGATGCATTTGATACCGCATGTTCTCCAACTGGAACGGATACCGTAGTTCCGGTACCATGCGGAACCAGATCGAATCGTGTGACTCCAACCTCTCCCAGCGGCAACGACGAGCAGGCGTGGAACTGCTACTTGGCTGTTGCTTCTTGTCGACAGTAAGCAGCGTGTGGTCCATTAGCCACTGCATCGGGTACTTCTTCTTCTGCGCATCGTCGCCCTTCCCCACGGCGGCCTCGGAGTAGCTCCCCGGGCTGTCGACAACGAGCAGTAGCGAGCCCTCGGGCACGCAGGCCGTGAGGTTCCGCAGGAACGCCGTAGTGCGGGCGATGCCGCCGCCCGTGTAGAGCTCGTTGAGCGTGAACAGTAGCGTCACGAGTACGGGTCCGGGCTTTTCTGCCTTGCCTCCTACTACTGCCTCGGCGAGCTGCTCCGCCGTCATGCCCAGCGCGTCCTGCTGGGCAAAGTTGCACGAGAGACGTGCGGCCGGCTCGACCAGAGCCCGGTTCGCCTTGTGGGCGGCGGGGCTGGCGTGCATGGACAGGCGCGGAGGCGTCGTCAGGCTCTGCTGCAGCTTTGATACTACCGAGTCCCAGGGGCCAGTGTCCACGAGGTGAAGATGCCCATGGAGTGTTTTTTCGCTGCTATCGCTGCTGCTCTCGGGTGCATCCCCTCTGTTGTCGCCGCTATCATGTCTCAATAACGCCGCAAGGGCAACGATCTCCGCCGCGCCGCCGCCAATAGACAGCATTCTAAGAGGCCGGCGGCTAGCCTCTTTAGTGGTAGCAGTAGTAGTAGCATCAACATCATCACCCTTGGCACGAAGACGACGAAGACGATCCCCATCGACAACGAGATCCTCCAGCTGCTCCCGGATCCCTTCCAGGACCTTGGCGTAGCACAGCGCCCGCGTGGGGCTCCACCGCGCGGCGTAGACCTCGAGGTACTGCTCGTTGCCAAAGGCCTTTTCGAAGTCCCGGTTGTAGAGAGCCGACTTGACCTCCTGAAGCACCGACGTGAAGTTGTCCAGGCCCAGCACGTCGGCGAAAGTGTCGCTGAAGATGTTGAGCAGAGCCTGCTGCTGCTTGAGCTCTGCAGGCGAGATTTTGGAGGCTTTGGCTTTCGCTTCAGGGGCTTCCGAGGCTGATAGATCGTCTTCTTCCTTCTTGAGCTCCTTGTTACTGGGTTTCTTGGACTTGTTTTTCTGTGATTTAGACGACTTGGGCGGGGCGTTCTTTTTGGCCGCCGGCGCCCTGTCTGGTAATTTGTTGTGTTCTCTTGCCATGCTGAAATTGATGAGAGGTCAAAAAAGCGAAGAGAAGACACTGGCCTCACAACAAACGGCAAGAGTGCATGTGGTTGTTATCAAGAAGCTCGTTACAGACCGAAGAAGTTTGAAATGGTTCTGGAATTTCCTTAACCTCGACATAAGTTTAGTGGCGGTGGGGTCCGGCAAAAATGAACAATACGTCAAAAATGGAAAACAGGTAAAAGTCAGATTTATTGTGGTTTATCATGGATATATTGAATTGCAGTCTGAATTGTATGTGGAATAGATTCATAGTCACTAAACTGTCTCGTATAGTGCTTAAAATGTAACCTCTACTGATTCCTGGACTCTCGTCGAAATTCAAAACGATTTCTCGAATGCAGGCGCCCAGCAACGGGTCGATATAATCAATCTCTGCCAATAACCAACACACTCGCACCATAGAGAAGAGGCTGCGAGTGCCATGATACGCCGAAGCGTGTTTTGGCATGTTCAAAGAACATGGGAACATCAAATCACAATCACGAAATATCCTACATAGCGGGAGCCCAGGAAGGGGCAGCAGGAACTGCTTGTCAGTATTGGGGAGCTCTAGTTCCCTTGTGATACTACCTGAAGTTCTACTGATCTCGTCCATTTTGAACGGATCGAGCTGTCTGCAACAGGATTACACGTCTGTTGCTAGTGACTCTAGAGCCGGCCATCTCAGTCTGGATAGTGAGAGCCGATAGGCAGTACATACGGGGCCATCTCAACCGAGCGCCAGAGGCTTCCGGTACGTCCCCCTGGTATAACGCTCTCAGCACTACCCAGGGTTTACAGTTGCATAGAGCAACGAACGGCCCGATAATGTCATCTATTACCAGAGTCAGCGGTAGCTCTCTTAGTTAGTTTCCAGGAATTGAGGAAGGATGACGGACTTTCAGAAGAATTGAGAAGATTGTTGGATATGCGGGTTTCATCGGCATCTGCACTCGAGACACTAGCAAGCTAGGTCTGAGAGCACTAGGCTGGCCCCCGCGTATCTCATCATGCAAGTCGAATCAGGACGTATAAATAAACGTACCTTTCAGACAGTCTCAGCCTTCTTGGGTGGCATTCTCTTGTGTTGGACGGCATGCCCGACGCGGTGATTTGTTGTACTCGAGTGTTTGTAGAAGAGCCACAATACCTCAAGTGTCTGGCTGGACCTTGCGCCTCTTTTCTCGCATGGCTCTCAACTTGTTCTTGTCTTCCTCAAACTCCCTCAAGAAAGCAGCCTGTTCGGCCTTCTTCTTCTCCCGTAGCTGCCAGCGGTAGAAGTTCTGGGTCTCGTTCTTCCTCTTCTCTTGCCTCTCAAGCATCTTCCTCTTGGCCTCTTCGGCCTCGTCCATACGTGCAGGAGCCACGCGACCACCACGAGTGACTGTGACGAAGCCATCCTCGTCGGGTTCGTTGCGTAACTCTCTGGCCAGTCGTTCAGCTTCGGCCTCCTTCCTGTTGTAAACGGTGAAGAAGGCGTCAACGACGGCTTGCATGGCGTCATTGCCAGGGTACACGAGCTTGTTGTGGGCCTTGAGCCAGTTGGAGCCGAGAGCCGGTGCCTTGTCGCCGACGCCTTCGCCCCAGACAGGGTATTGCTTCGTCTTATGCAGCTTCTTGACTGCTTTCAGTACGATATCAACGCTACGTTCATCGGCGAGCAGGACGACAGCCGAGCCGCCGCTTCGATGAAGCGGCCGACTCCAAGTGGAAGGCATCTCAGCAGCCGCCTCATCTTTTATCCGCTGGGCTTCCTCTTCCTCTTCACGCTTCCTCTTCTTCTGATGCGAAGCTAATCGCAGAGCCTGGGCGGGCTCGATGGAAGACTTTGCGGCCTTGGCATCGCACTCGAAGGTGACGGCCTCGAACTTTCCGCCGCCTACCAGACTAGTGAACAGGGAGCGAAAGTGTGGCTCGGTGCTGTCCACGGGCGCATTTACAAGGAAAAGACTTCGCTTGTCGTCTCTGGTGAGAACCTTTGCATTTCGGCGCAGGTAGATGTGATGTGTCGTAGGAACGGGGAAGGATGGCAGTGGAGGGATCGAGATGGGAAGAGTCAGGAATTCATCCTGTGAAGAAGCTGGCTGTTCAGCCATGGTTGATGGGGGGGGCTTAACGATCACGACAGCTCAAGCATGTTGTAGGTGAGACGATTGGAACGGGGACGTTGCAATGGGAAAAGGTTGGAAGAGAAAAAAAGTTCGGACATGGATCAAAGGTTTTTTAAAGCTTCGGGGTGGGGCAATTGATTAGATAGGATGATAGGTAAATAGTGCATAAGTTTATGCACAAGCGCGGCAACACGCATCGATATATGCATGGGATCTAGATGGTAGTGCTGCATTAAGTAACCTTAGACTCCGGCTTTTGTGGCGTCTTGGTAACTACATGTAGGATATCTCCATTCCATGTCGTCGAAACGCAAAAGTGTCAAACGTTTACAAGATCTCGCGATGTTTTACTTGTTGTCGCCGCGCCTTCGATCCCCCAAACGCGACAAAAAGTTACTTGTATGTGCACTAGGACCCCTGGTGTGAGAACCCGGCTTCCCCTGCTGCCAAGACTGTACCCAGCAGTGTTAGCTGTTAGAACCCAAACTTTTTTGACCCCCTTGTCAACTGATACCCCGTTAGAACCAACTCCACCAACACCGCCATGGTGAAGAAATTGATGACTCCGAGCCCGAGGCACGTACTTACCGCTGATGGTTGCCAACAATCGGGCGGGCCCCGCGGGACCGATGTATGCTTATATCAACCAAGTAGAGTACTAGGTTGCAATACGGTTGGGGTTGACAAGTTGGTTCGGTCTGATATAACACTACCTTCGCATCATCCATTTTTTGATCTGCACTACTCAAACGGACGAGTGTGTGTGCTTGTATGTGTATATTTGAGGATAATATAGAGAGAACAACAGACTTAACTTCTATTATCTCACGATTCCGCTCTGATGGCTGCTTCATGAAAACAAGACTACGGTTTTCAGGATAATACCATGCGTGTTCTTGCCACCATCTGGCAGTTCCTGTCCGGCGCGCCCCAGGCGGGCGCCGCCTCCAAGCCACCCTTCCTCCTCGAGCAGCGCTCCTCCTCCTTCACCATCATCCTGACCGTGTGCCTGGCCATCTTCACCGACATCTTCTTCTACGCCCTGATCGTCCCCGTCGTGCCCTTCTCGCTGACCGTCCAGGTCGGCCTCGGCGAAGACCGGGTCCAGGCGTGGACGGCGATCCTGCTGGCCTGCTACAGCGGCGCCCTGTTCGTGGCCAGCCCGCTCGCGGGGCTGTACGCCGACCACACCTCGTCGCGGCGGTGGCCGCTGCTCCTCGGCCTCGTCGCCCTGGCCGCCTCGACGCTGTTGCTCTGCTTTGGCCGTGCCGTCGGCCTCCTCGTGCTCGGGCGCCTGTTGCAAGGTGTCGCCGCCGGCATCGTCTGGAGCGTGGGCTGTGCTCTCCTAGTTGATACCTTGGATACGGCCATAGGTGTCGCCATAGGTTATGTCGGTATCGCCATGTCCGTGGGCCTAATCGTGGCGCCGATTGTCGGGGGCGCCGTTTATCACGCTGCCGGCTATTATGCCGTATACTATATTGCTTTTGGTATTGTGTCCCTTGATATCCTGCTGCGGCTGTTCATGATCGAGAAGAAGGTGGCGCGGCAGTGGATAAAGGATGAGAAACCAGATTCTGCCACTGGGAGCAACAGAGATATAGAGCAGCAAGCAGAAACAGCCGGCAATGTTGGTGTCGAGCCCCCAAAGACACAAGTAGGAGCGACCAGCACGGGGGCGGGGCCGACGGAGCCTTCGGTAGACAAGGAAGGTAGCCAGCAACGGGACGCAGAAAAAGGCGAACAACCCCCAGAAGCACAAAGTCCATCCGCTGGAGCAGCACCTTCCTCCGAGCGGTCTAAGCTACGGCCAGTTCTGGTCCTGGTCAAATCGCCACGGCTGCTCGCGGCTCTGTACGGTTTGTTTGCCCAGGCTGGTATCATGTAAGTCTTCAATTTCGGTCTTGCACTGCGAGGCTACTTATTCTCTATTCTGAAGTGTTTGCTAACCAATCGACCGTAGGATGGGGTTCGATGCCGTACTGGCACTCTTCGTAAAGGAGACGTTTGGGTGGAACTCGACCGCGGCCGGCCTCATGTTCCTCGCCATCTTCCTGCCCGGCTTCATCGCGCCGGGCGTCGGCTGGCTCGCCGACCGCTACGGGGCCAAATGGCCGTCGTTCGGCGGCTTCGTCGCCTGCGTGCCGCTGCTGGTCTGCCTCCGCTTTGTGACCGAGGACACCATCGGCCACAAGGTCCTCCTCTGCGTCCTCCTAGCGGTCCTGGGCTGCGCGCTCGTCTTCTCGAACACGCCGCTGATGGCGGAGATCACCTACGTTATCGACGAAAAGGAGGCCGAAACCCCCGGCATCTTCGGCGAGAAGGGCGTCTATGGAATCGGTTATGGGCTGTTCACCATGGCGTTCGCCTTGGGCGGTACTATTGGGCCATTATTCGCAGGCTATTTGCACGCAGGTCCCGGCTGGGGCACCATGACATGGGCCGTTGCAGTGTGGGCTGCATCAGGAGCTGCAGTCGTGTTTTTCTGGCTCGGCCGCAAGCACACAAAGTTGGGAACAGACACAAACCCTCCTACTGGAAATGCGTCAGAGGAGCCGAGTGCCTTAGCATAGCATTAGAGCAATTATAACATAATGAGATCCGGGTCGAAACCCAAGAACAAATATGAATTCGAGAGCTTCTAGAAGAATCTATGGCAATGTGATCCTCGCCCGTCCATTCTCCCTTTAGTGGTAATTTAACTCCGGGTTCGCCCTGAGATTGCATCGGCATCGACACTCCGGCACTGGGCATTCAACGTGACGTGTGAACCACTGCCGCGCATGATCCAGATGTAATACGTGCTCGCATTTCAGGCAGAAGGTAGGGAACCTAGCCGCTACCCTCTTTTCGGGATCTGTAGCAGCCTCGGGCTTGTCGCTACGAGAAACGCCAACGACCTCGAGACATACAACGCAACGGGGCAGGTGTCGACCACAATTTGGACACGCCACGCCGGATTTCATACTAGTAGTCATCAGAGGGTTCCTGAGGCCTGTGACTGGTGGCTGGCTAGCCCCTGTTTTGGAGAGTTCGTATTCGGCGTCACAGTAGACACAGCGAAGCGCGATCTGTCGCGATGGCGGCTTTACTGTGGGGACGCCATCACGTTTGCTCTTCTTGGTGCTCTCAACCTCGAACTTGGTACGGTGGTAGAAGGCTTTGTGACGCTGCAGGTACGCTCTGTAGGCATTTCGCCATGCATGGCAACGGTAGTCGTCGATATATCGAGGCGCACAGATCGACGTAATCAAGGTTGCCGTCTGAACATCGTTAAACTTCTCGACGTACTTGGCCATGATATCCACTAGCCTCTCCGTGATGCCCGTCAACACAATTCCCTCAACATCGCCTGTGTGCACTGCTCTGGCAACTTGTTTGTCGAGCCATTTGGAGAGGGTCTCGTCATCGAAGTATCGGAAGGCCACGAATGTGCGCTCTCTCAACGGCAGCGAATCCTGGTTGGCAATTGTTTCCCAATTATTTGTGGCGATGAGGGATAATATAACCCGCAGATACGGATCCGTTTTTGGACGCGACGGCATCGTCGAAATCGAGTTGTTCCTTGGCCAAATCCACATCACCACGCCCAATAAGTTGTAACGCAAGTGATACGAACAGAAGTTCTGGGTACTCTGTACTGGCACGCTTCAGAATCTGAATGGCCTCTTTTGAATCACCCCTGAATAACGCATGAGCAGTTGCCATGGTATGCCACGAGGAGGTACGTTCGGATACGGGCGTCTTGGTAAAATCAGTAAAATCAGTCTGGTTGGATCTGCCCCAGCTGCAGATGCGCAAACATGCTTGTCGATGGGCTGGCCACTTCGTCTCAGCGCCCTCGTATTTCGGAACTCCAAATTGCTTGATGATAGATTGGAGGCACCGTTCCCAAGCTGCCCTATCAGGCATAGCCATTCCTTCAGCTAGTCTTGTCGAGCTTCGTTGCCCGAGATCATTGGCCCAGATGGTGCGAGTTCCCATGTAACTTATATCCATTCCCATGGCCATCATACCTTCGTCCTCTGCATCTTGCTCCGCGCCAGTAATCCAGTCCCATACATCTCGAATCCAAGGATCATCTGACACTATATCTCTGTTCGCTGCAAAATTAAATAAGTACTTGTCGCTCGCTCGAAGTAACGCAACATGATCCAAAAGAACCTGGGCATCTTTGGGAAAACCTGCGGTCTCCTGTGTCAGACTGAGCAGTCGCTCGTGTATGTGCCGATTGGAGGGCGGCCCAGGGCGATCTGTCGATAACTCATCCATCTCCTGGATTATATCGTCAACGGCGGGATGTCGTTTCCCATTTTTGCCGGTAGGTCTGCTTTCCCTCGAAATTTCTTTGGCAAATTGCCTTAGAGCGCGCATTTTCTCCGCTGTAGACGAGCCGTTTGTGTACGCTTTGGGCAAATCCTCGTTACTTGCCTCTACATCATGGGTTTTATGGTACTCTGAAGGTTGCGATGACAAAGTACGTTTCACTATCGCGTCAACATCCGCTGGTGTGTCTCCGAATATCGGTATGTCCGAAAGAGCCTCGTTCACAAGCAGCGGGCCAACCATCTCTGGGAATTGCGATGCTTCGAACTGCATGAGATCATGATACGAGCCAGGCTCTGTTATTCGTCAGCGGCGCTTGCTTACACGATGGGGGACCATGATACTGACCTTCAACATCTCTGTATGGCGGTTGCCAGGGAACCATATCATATAAATGGTCAGTAGTGTACGAGGGCTTCTCAAGGATGTCGAAAGCACCGTTCGCACGTAAGACGATAGCTCTTGGCGTTAGAGCTGGAGAATCGACGGTTACCCAGTCGAAAGACACTATCCGATCATTCCTCTTGTCGTGGCTAGAGTAGCCTAGATCAAGCTCGTACGACCTTCGCACCTGCAACAGTTCAGGACTACCTTCATGTTCCATATCAGGCGTCGTGAATTCTCTGTGCAAGTCTAGAACCTTGAGCTGACCAGTGCGAGACAATACACCGAGCAAGCCTCTCTGATCCCGACAAAAGCGTAAAGAACGAATTAGCGAGTGCTTATCTGCAAATTGTTCTGGCTGAACGTCGATAGCCTGATCTAGCTTCAAAGCAGCACCCCAAGGCAAATCATCGGAATCCACGGCTTCCAGATACGACGGAGACGACGATGGTCGAGATGTTGCCCGTCGATCCCAGATAACCACACTCGGCTGATCCAAAGCCGTTGATGCGAAGTAATTGGGATCTCTATAGTCAATAGACAAGTTGTTGTTCATCTTCGTCGGGTATGTGATGACGGCGCCGGTGGGATCTATAAGAATGTCAGTACTCGGTGTTGTCTTCCAGTATTTGGGAAGCAACGTACCACGAAGATCATATATACGGATGCCTTGGTTTTTTATTTCCGCGGCAAGCGTCTGAGGCGAATCCTCGAAGAACTTTACACTGGAGACGGCGACGCTTGGCTCTAGTCGATGAACAGGCTCGAGGATGCTGGAGTTGTCCAGGGCGAAGCCTGGGACATTGGCATCAATAGGGGAAACACGGCTGACATCCCATATATGAAGACATTGGTCATTTCGGACACGCTCAAGACCGACGGCCAGTAGGCTGCCCGTATTGAAGGCTACCGCATGGCACAAGCGAGATACACGAAGGTTTAATTCCATGTAAGCGTTTGAGTCATCGTCCACTCGAAGCAAGTTGACGACGCCCGAGGAGGTTCCGACGGCCACAAGGCCTGGTATGGACGGCGACCAGTCATATGTGGTTAGGGGAGGGGAAGTCATCATGCTTGGTGCGTTTCTTGAAGTCGAAATGGCTACGCTGTGCATGACCGGTAGCTTCATAAAACTGGACAATACGGTGTTGCAGATTGACGTGAAGGAAACTGTCGTATGCCGAGTTGGGCGACCATTTGATGAGTCCTGGCTCTGGGCGATCCATGGTTTTGGTCTTCCGAACCCTCCAGGTCTATAGGGTCATGTAACAGCTGTGAAGACCAGCGCGAACGTTCAACAGCTCGATTGCCTATACGATGCAACTCATATGGCCTCGGAAATGGTTGAGAGACTCGATTAGCATGTTTCTTTGGCTACAAACAAATAACGAGCCTCATGAAGAACTCGGCATTTCGCATATACTTGTTGGACAATTCAATTGAGCTGCAGGCTTGCAGTATGAGAGCTATATATCAATCATCCACCGCCGCACAGAAAGTACCTGGCGAGTGGGTGCGTGTACATTGATGGGGGCGCTTAGTCAGTCTCTCTGTGGGGCTATTTCTGTACCTATCAATTCCAAAGGCATCACTACCTCGCGCTCCCAAAATAAAATGCACACACCTCAGTTCCTTTCTACTTGGTCGATTGAGTAAAAGTTATAGATTAAGCTCGGGTTCGTAAGAGTATCAGTTGAATATATATAATCTGTCGAGGAACTTGTAGAAGTCTCTAAGACTGATGGATTAACTTGAGGTTTACGAACGGCGATACTGGAAGCTGTCCCTCATTGGCCAAGTAGAGCTGGGGTTTTGCAGGACCATGGCGGCAGCAATTGCTACTTTTCTCCGGGTCCGCCAAAAAATTCCCAAAAGTTCAATGTCCATGGGCAAGTGCGATTTACATGTTGAAAGAGACCCCTCCAAATTATCGCCGTAGACTTGCAGCAGGACCACCAACAAACAACAACGAATTCCGTTTCTAGTGAAAGAAATTTGCCGCCAAACACAGCCACCATCAGAGGATTAGCAGCCATGGGCGGCTTCAAGAGAAAGCATTTCGATGGCGACGCCGGAGAGAGCAGGCCCCGCGAGCATGCGCCCGGCTTGCAGGCACCGAAGCAACGCAAAAACACGAACAACAAAGTAGTCAAGGCCCGGCCAGACCACCTCAATTGGGTCAAGAAGCGCGCAAGAGACATCGAACGCCGCTTCAGGACCGGCCAAAATCTGCCAGCAGATAAGAGGAACGATCTCGAGCGGGAACTCGCGCATTACAAGCAAAAGATTCAGGAGGCCAGCGGTGGAAAGCAGAGGAAGCAGATGATCAAGAAGTACCACATGGTACGGTTCTTCGGTAAGTCATGGCTCTCAGCTTGGACCCTCAGCTGCCTGTTCGAAAGCATGGGCTGATTTCATCCATAGAGCGGAAGAAGGCCGACAAACTCGCCAAGCAAATCCAGAAGCAACTTGAAACATGTGAGGACGAAGAAGAGCGAAAACAGCTGGAGAAGGATCTCCACGTCGCCGAAATCGACGGCCAATATGCCAGGAACTTCCCCTATCTTGAGGCTTACGTCAGTCTTTACCCGGTCAAATCATTAGGCCTCTCGACACAAGGCGGCGAACAACCAGAAACGGCGAGCACAGCGGCGAAAGCTTTAAGAAACGAGAGGCCACCGCTATGGCACGCGATAGAGCAAGCAGTGAAAGAGGGCATACCCGCATTAATTGCAATCCGAGAACGCGACATACACAAAGGAGAGACCCCCAGTGCTTCGAAGAAGGCCCAGGCCGCCGCGTCGTCTTTGGCAGACGGCAAACAAAAGGACGTGAAAATGAAGGACGCGAATTCTACAGCTAAGTCTGACGACGACAGTAGCGATGATAGTGATGGCGGGTTCTTCGAGGGCGCGTGAGGAAGCGCTGACAAGGAAAACCCCCAGAAAGAAATCTGTATGCATGAAGATCAATTGATACCCCAAGCATCGAAGGAGGGAGCCTGCCGTTACAGTAGTCTGTAAGTATGGTCTAAGAGACGTGTGGTGGTGACGACTACGACGTCCAGGTTCAGAAGGAACCTGTCCTGCAAGGACTACGATATTGGCGAATTCATTCTTAGTTGAAAGCTTGTCCTTCCCGACCCTTTCTTGCTTGCGTCTGGGGAATGACGGACGAATGCAAGTGTATAAGCGGCTATTAGATGTACATGCATGTGGCCAACATACTGGATGCAAAGCGACCTCACCTCAGCTGTTAAGTGGCTATGTTGAAGCCGGCCTGCAGAAGTTGAGAAATCTGCCTCGTTGCCTATTGACATTGTTCGCATTTCCTGTCGGTGGACTCTTGAACAGTGAGTTGAGGATGAGAAGTGGTGGGCCTCCTGCCGCATGTCAAGATATAATAAGCGCCTGGTAGTGGCACTTGAATACAATTTCCTCCCATAGCAACTACACCTGCAACTTCACAAGCCGGGTTAAGAACAAATCTTGTCCCGCTCATTCACGATCTTCAAAAATAATCCCTTAAATCCCTTCAGGGCTTTCTTCTTTTACTTCGCGACGACCCATGCAGCCTGATCGCCGCATTGCAAAAAAGAAGCCGCATCTCACTTTCTGAAGGTAGGCACTTACCAAGCTTAACCCCACCAAGCAACTTTATATGATACCTTCGTACCTTCTGACTTAATCTCTTCGTTCGGGATACAGTAGATTGAATCGAATGTGACCCTTAGTGTCGACAACATCGTGGAAGTAGTAGACAAGAGAGAGGTAGAGAGCGTTGCCAAAATGTCTCCTTCGTTCGGCGTCAATGTCTACAATGACATCCTGCAATGGGTCAACACGCAGCAGCAGCTGGAGCTCTTGGGCCAGCCTCCCACCATGACGGTTGCCCAGTGCAAAGCCTTCAGGGAACTGCACCAGCTCATCAAGCCCCAGCCGCCGCCAGTGACGGAGCCTGAGATGGGAAGACAAGACTGGATCGGATTGCTGAACAGTGAGTTTCTATTTACTTTCTTTCACAAAAAACCGCAGTCAAGTGTAGCTGTATACACGATGGTCATTATGTACTTACAAGCTCCTAAGGCTACCGTCAACTCAAGCCCGACGTGCGCCGCACCCAGTTCAACGACGAGGCCGTCGAGGACCCCCGGAGGCCCCTGCGCTGGCGATGCTACTGCTTGATCGCCGAGCACCCGCAGGCCTTCCCCTGCGCGGCGCGGGGCGTCGACGCGGCCACGGGTCTCGCGCCGTCCTTCGCCAAGAAGCAGACGGCGAAGCACTACGCCGCCCGGTGCGCCGTCGAATGGCTGGTGCAGCAGGGGCTCATGCCGCCGAAGCTCGCGGCCGAAGTCCCCGGTGCTGCCGCTCTAAGAGGAGCCCCGCCGCCGATGACGACGACGACGCGGCCGTTGCTGGTCACGTCGTCGCCGTCATCACCCGAGGCCAAGAGGCAGAAGTTGACGGTGTCGGAGCTGGTGGACCAATTGTCTGCGTCGATAGCAAAGGCGGAGCAAGGAAGCATCGGACCTACTACGGCTACAACACCATCGAATTTTGATGGTGCTAATGATGCGGTAGAAGGATCATCCACCAAGACGGCGCAATGTCGGTCTTCACTGACGAACGATTCCGCCGTCACCAAGGCCCCACAGAACCATCAGCATAAGCAGCCCATGATAAACATGCTCGTCTCCTCGTCCGCCGACAGCAGCGCCAGCAACAGCAGCGGCGGGACGCCCATCGTACCGCCCTCGGAGCCCCGCACGTCGCCACCGGCCACTACCGCCACCAACATCAACGCGGCCGACGAGGAGGCGGAGGACGGCGGTGGCGGCAAAAAGGCCACCGCGCAAATGGCCGAGCTCTGCCGCGCGCTGGGAATCGGCGCGCCCCGCTGCGAGGTGACGCCCGACCCCGAGAACCCGACCTACTTCTCGGGCCATCCCGTCTTCCACTCGGCCCTGGAGGCCGGCCACTTCCCCCACGGGACTGGCCACGTCGAGAACGTCTTCGGTAAGAGCAACGCCAAGGAGGAAATCGCAAAGCGCGTGCTGGCGGTGCTGCGTAAGATCAAGCAGCAGCGCGACGACGTCAAGGAGCTGATGGGGGGCCTGGGTCCGACAGTCGGCTGAAAAGGAAAGGTTGTCTGGAGGTAAGATCTTTTAGCAGTCTGCTCTTTGATTTTATAATAAGGGTTTATGGGGCCCGCTTGATAGTTGTAGTAGGGTTTTCATGATGCTACGATGGATATGATTTTGATGACTAGGGGGGCGGCGTTCCGAGGTCTGCTACCCGAGAGATACACACTTGTTCCTTATACTAGCTGACTTTATGGGGACAAATCATGACCCGTCCGAGGCAGTTAGAGGTTTACTATAATTCAGCAATGGTACAATGGACACAGCTCAGGCGATTGATGATGTTAGCATTAAAGCTATTGGTTCTGATCTGTTGTGATTCTTGCCATAACCGTGTAATCCTGATCTCATGCAATTGCCAGCGAGGAAAAGTTTACCGCCCACTCCCCTCCTATGTATCACGTGTCGGCAAGCCTTCCAGAATCTTATGCAAAACCAAAGTAATAGGTAACCAAAACAGTCTATTCTACCGGGGATTCCTGCAAATTCGTTGTCGGTCTGGGAGGTCGAACATACATGACTTGCTCATTCTCGCCAAGCATTTGTGTTGTTGTTGTGGATATGCTCACTTTGCCTGCTTCTTTCCCACGTCGATCTTCCAACTCATTGCGCCGCGTATATGCTTGTAGCTCGTAAAATCTGGATAATCGTCCATGGCGCCAAAGCACTGAAAACCTAAAAGCGGTCTTTCAGGGGTATCATCGTCAAATCAAGCATCTCGAGCGCCTTGGGCCCTTGCACCTTTATTGTCCTTTCCTGCCAAGTATCCTCCACCCTCCAACCCCCATCTGCGTCGTTATGCTAGGCCCAACCTGCTCCAGTGTTCGTCGTCTACTCGTTCATTTGACACCAAGGGTGGTCAAGTACCTGCGTAATATCGTAACGCTGCGAGACGTCTCGGTTGAGCATGCAGCGTATGAGATCAATACTCTCATCGCTGATCGTGTAGGGAACCCGCAGATCACGGTCCATGATCTCATCAATGCTGTAAAACGGGTTCTCCTTATAGATGATGGTGTAAAGAAAGAATACCAAGAGCCCAGACATCTTGTTCTTTGCCACCGTAGGGTTTACCTGCCAAGACTTCGGGGGCCGCATAATCTGCAAGCTGGTTTAGCACATGCTTGAGTAACAGTACGGAGGAAATCAGAGTTAACATACCTATGGTGCCTACAAAGACATCAAATGGCCCACTCTTGATGTATGCTGCACTCCCGAAGTCGATGAGCTTGATATGACCCTCACCATCCAATATCACATTCTCGTCTTTGATATCACGATGCACAACCTTGGCCTTGATGTGAAGGTGGTGTATAGCTTTGGCCACCTGAGTAAAGATGCTGCGGCATTCGTCTTCTTCCATGTTGGCGCGCAGCTCGATGTAGTCGAAGAGATCCATCCCCGGCAAACCGTGAGGTACCATTTCAATATAGTAGTTTATGTCGTCCTCGAAGAAGTCTTCCATCTCCTGGATGTTGGGATGTTTGAGTCCGTCCCTGCGAAGGTAATCTAAGACGTGAATCTCTAAAGGCACCGTACCCAGGCGTCGATCTCTAGTCCATGTGTCGACAAGGATACGCCGCTTGGTGACGTACTTCAGGACAACTTTTCGGCCATCGCCATACTTATAGCGGGCTAATTTGACTTGGCCATAAGCACCCTGGCCCATTTCCTCCAGTATAACAAAGTCGTCGATCGTTTTCTTGCCTGGGTGTGGCTCGATAACCTGTGGCACCGGTGGCTGCTCTGATTTCGTAGTGCCTGTGATTTTAGCTGCTGCAGTCTTCGCAACCTCCTTGAGTTGTTGCGCCAACCCTGTAGCCACAGAAGACTTGCGAGGCTCGTCTGAATCAGACCCGGCGTCCTGTGGTGTCGGTGCCACTGTTTGTCCGGGCGAAGGCTGGTGCAATGGTGTCGCTGTGCCAGATAGAAGTGGTGAGCCAGTTACGGTAGCAGTCGTTCTCGGCGCATGGAGGTGTCTGGAATAAGTTATCCACAATGCATACACTATCTCCGGATCGTGTGCGGTTATCGCTTCCTCTATTGGACAAGACTCATCATCACTCGCACCACTGTCATGGCCGGAGTGCCTCTCGCTTTTGACGACTCGCATTTGGACGTCGATCTTGAGCGATGTCCCATCCCTGTGCTTCGCTGGCAACCCTTCGGGATTGAGGAAATTGGTTGCGGCATCGGGCCGCCCATCTCGAACAGCGTGGAATATGGCTGCTTTTCGGAAACTATGCTCGGGTATGACGATACCATCGTGCAAGTCGACACCTTCTTGCTCGATGAGGGTTGTGACAATTCGGTCGAAATCGGGAATTAACGTGTTGATGGGGAGGCCCTCTGATTTCTCGTAGCCGAAAAGAGCGCCACAGAAGACCGAGTTTGAGCTCTTGATCTTCATCTCATCCGGCTCAACTACCACGATACCCGCAATGTGAGGGGAAGCTCGACACACGCAGTTCCGGCTCGCCCATAGTCTGGTGGATTGTCGCCGGAATGTTGGCCATACCACTATTGCGGCAAGTGAAATATCTACGTTTTGCGATTTGCGCATAGTCAATAGCGCCGTGGCGAGGATCGATCCCTTGGCGTGGTATTCGAGGTATAAGCCTGCCAACGTCCATGCCCGGTTGCAGCATCTCATCGCCAAACAGGGGTCCTGTCTCGCCTCTGATCTTGATAACGGTACCCTCTTCATCCAGAGTCAGAAAGGCGACATCCTCGTGGATCTCCTCGAGAACCCATATTAAACCCACTCTCTTTTCTTTTACCCAAAGACTTGCTGATCCGGTCGCACCGTTTCGTTTTTGGATTGGCACCACATCACCGCACAAGAGAACGCCTCTTGATTTGGAAGAGCCGTGACTATTGTCTACCCGCGGCTTGGACGGCGTCGTATCTCCGCTATGGACAGTTTGCGCTCGGCGAACTGGTGCTTTTGGCGTTTGCGATCTTGAATTGGGCTTGCTCAATAACTGCGCAGTAATGCCGCCACGCCCCCCTAATAGGCTTGATCCGCTTGTGGGCGGTGGTGATGTGGGAGTTTCTTGCGTCTGGACTTTGGTCAACTCAGGTTCGGCATGCGATAGTTTGCTCTCAAGCCAGGCCCGCCTCTCCTCTTGCACGACTTCCAAGATGCCCATCTTCCGAACCTCGGCTTTGGTGACACCAAATACAAGGCAAGCTAGGTCATTGGCAGCTACAATAGTCCACGGAGGCTTCGATTCGGTGGTGAAAATGGCCTGCGCAGCAGGAACCCATCTCGTAGAGTGCCCATGCACCGCAGAGCCAAGAGCAGGAGGACCATTGAAACTAGGCTGTGCCGACAGCATCGGAGATAGTAGTGCCTCGGGATATGCCGATACTGTCGACCCAGCCTGGCCCGGTACGAATGGTTGAGCCATGGCGTCCATCAGCTTTTGTTGCATTGAGACGGGAGCCACGTCTGTGTAGGTTCGTTTCAAGCTCGGCTTTCTGGAACATGGCGGCGAAGTCTTGGCGGTGGTCGCAGTGGCGGCGCTTTCGTTTGTAGGAGTGCGAGATGAAGCTTCGGAATCTGTCTGGTTTTTCACTGAGGGCAGCGGTTTCGAATTCTGTTCGTCGTTGGTCTTGGCAAGCGTTTCCGTTGCCGATTCCTCCACGCGAGCTCTTAAACCGACTGGGGACGCCATTGGGGTCCCGTACGAGTCTGGACTACTAGTTCTGGGAATGAAGTCCTTTTCAAACACATTCTCCCCGGCCGTGAGAGCAGGTCCAGTCAAAGGGCCGGGTACGAAAGTTGAGTCCGAGGCCGATAGGTTACCGGCACCTACCAGCTGTGCCTTTGCCAGCAAATCGAGCATGCTCTGCATCTCTACATCGCCGGTCAATCTAGCCTGTGCGCTCGCCATTGCAGCATTCGATGCTGCGGCCCATCCCATTTTATCTCTCATGAATTCTAACGACCGCTTCAGGACGTTCTGGCGATTGTGAATGAAGTCTTCGGACTGGTGTGCAAACGAGAACGAGTGCAACGATTCGGATGGGAAGCGGGAGAGATCCTCGGTGAAGCTAGGAGAGGCCGGGCCGGATGATAGGCCTGAAGGCATCATGGAGATCATAGACGACGACCTCGGAATGCCAGCAGAGGGACTTCGGGAAGATGCAGCAGAGGAGGGCAAGGTGGGAGTACGCATGGGCTGGTGCTGGCGGATGCGTCGCAGACCAGAGAGACCGAGGCCATGATCGTGGTCTGTTATGAGGGAAGACCTATACTCGCAAATCATCAATACAACATTCGTAAAAAGATATATTTATTTCTGTCTATGTGGCATTGGCATGGCCAGGTGCGTAAGGTAATGGCAGTGCAAGACGTGGAATGTGACCAACGTAAGCAAGTGCAGGTAAGGGACCTGGTGCATGTGATGTAACCCAGGTGGTGAAAGGACGGTGTACAGACGACTAACACCGCTGAGCCAGCAGGCACATGTCTGCCGCTCCAAAGTACAGTGTACGGTGTGCTTCGGGGGAAGTCAAGGTCGGGGGATAATCGCTCGGAGGGGCGGCAATAATAACGAAGTTGGAGGGGGGAATGGAGACGTATTCGCACCTTGTAACCGAGTCATAGTCTGCACTAAGTCCTGATCCCGCGTCAAACGAAAAGCGTACTCTCGATGTTGACTCCTGCTGCTGCCTCTCGAGGGCCTCTGCATCTTCGGTGACGACAGCGAGATTTCCGGTGCTTCGGTTTTTGGGGATTTGCAAGGTAGGCGAGAGCTTGTTCCGGCCGCGGCCGCGCTGTGGCTCTCCGTCATGAGGCTTGTCGTCGGGGTCGGCGCCTTTTATCGAACCATTTCCATCAGTTCCCATTCCTAAAAGCTGCGAAGAAAGGCAAAGTTCCTTAGGAACGGTGCTGGGACCAGTGTGGAAATTTGCAGTTGCCGAAGGGAAGGTTGAAAATGGTGTTGGGAGTTTGTAGGTCTAGAGTCGCAACGATTCCAAAACTCACCGTGTCCCTGGTTCCCCCCATGAAAATGTTTCATAATTGATCGCAAATAGAAGGATTATACAAGGAGGCCGCGTGGAAGCTCAAAGGAAGAGCAAGCAGCGGGGGGGGGGGGGCAAGTAGTCTTTCCCAAGGAGGGAGGAATGGTCGATGAAGATTAGTAGGTAGGAATCGCTCCAATCCAAGCCTCGGGAAAACGACAATGGCGCAGGCAGGCAGGCAGGTTTGGGGTTTGGTCCAGTCAGTGCGCTGCAAGACAGGCAGTCAGGCCAGTAGGTCAGGCGGATGCAGCACTGACACCGACGAGAGTGGCGGCTATGTACCGGGTGATGGACGTCAAATGCGCGGGGTAAAAGTCAAGTAGGTTAGGTGTTTGGGTGCTTGGGTGCTCAGGTTCGTTCGTAGGTTAGGCAGGTAACCTTCCTTTTAGTGGTCGGGGTGACAGCGACGGAAGCCTTGAAGAATACGCTGGTTGTCGTACAAGTTTAATAAAAAGAGCTGGTACTTGAGCTAGACGCAAGTAGTTCCAGGAATGGAGTCAGTCTGAGGCCCAGCCAGGTGATTGAAGAGGAAGAAAGGTGCTCGCTCTCTTTTCACACTTAAGAGAGGTAAGCTTCGCACCAAGAGAGAGCAGGCCTTCCTTCGTAAGGCAACTCAATCCCGAAGGTGGTCACCTGTTGAGGGTATTTCGTATTGCAATAAGAAAAAGCCTTGCAGGCGGGTAGGTACCTACCTTTTGAATATACGTTTTTATATATATACAAAAGAATGTCCACGAACACGACGGACGGTTGATACAAATGTTCTTCGAGGTTGTTGGCTTGTTGATTCGTCTCGATTTTGTTCGTCTCATGAGCAGTCTCGGGGAGTTAAGATTTCCTGTCGGAGCTATGATTGGGTCCCCGATGTGTTAGTCAGGTGCTTTAAACTGCTACACGATGCCTGTTGCTTTACCAACAGAGGGGTAGCTCGCGGAACCTATTCCTCAGACTCACTCCTCAGGTCAGAGTTTTCCGGTCCCAATTCCGGAGTAGCAGATGCACCAAGGTAGGGGATCCTATTCCTGATATACTTGGCTTCTTTTCTTTGTGTCCGCTTAACTGCACGTACAGCGTACCTTGTAGTAGGGTTATTATTTGCTTTACTTCGCAAAGTAAAAGATTGCAGGTGCCGGCTTTTCCGTCTAACACCGTACGCTGTTGGGTGTGCTGCACGTGTAATGTAATGTAGGTCGTATTAGTCCACGGCCCAAAAATCTCAGGTTGAACAACACACGGCTAGAGCCGCACCTTGTGTCATGAAAACACAAAAGCTCACAGAGTGGTTCTATATTAATAACTTCCGGTTGCGGGTTCGTAGGTATGTTTTGTGTGGCCTCTTGCAACAAGTGTCCAACAGGACGAGGCCTGCAGGAGGCATCCAGCGCAACGTGGACCTAAATTGCTAAACCGTGCCTCGTATTAAGGCCTTGCCTGCCGTACTATTTAGTCGTTCTCCCTCCCGTCTCGTCTCAGTGGGGAAAAAGTGAGGCTTGGGAAAAAAAAGACGAATAAGTTGTGGAATCAAAGGCTTTGCGGTCCAGAGTGGAATAGAGGAGTCAGGCACAGGAAACCGATTTTTCTGATAGGATAGTAGTGTATCGACTATATGTGCTACTGAAAACATTTATTATTAGGTCAAACAGGCAATGTATGCTGGAAGTAGTTTCAAGACAGCAAGCAAAAACAGATGCCTTCGTAGATACTTGCAGTATATCCATTCGCACGAAAGGCCTCTATTGCTGCTTCACCGACCACAACATCCACCCGAGAATGGAAAGCCGTCATCTTGTGTTATGATGTCACACTGCAAAAGGCTAGAGGTCTTCTTCCCTTCGGTATCGTCTTCTGCTGGACCCGCTTCGCAGGTTGATGCTAAGTCAGTAGGGGTAGGCGGCCTTCGATTCCCCGCTGCGAACCCTTCTCGAAAACGTGCCAAGACGCGCGCCACAGGCGACTTTCAGGGTAGGATCCATATGGAGTAGATAGGGCAGGTCAAGCTATCTCGGTGCTAGGTGAATGCAGCAGTGCATCATTGTCACTTCTGGTTTGTCCGCGGAAGGGTGCTTCTGCAGCTGCAGTATTGCTCAACACAGTCCGATAGACGGCGGTATTGCTTAACACAGATCCAATGATCTATGTCGGTGGTGCAAGTGAGCATCATAGTTGGGAGTGTGGGGGGCTAGGAGTCCAGCATAGCTCACGGACAGTATGCGCTTTTATCCGAGCTGGCCATGGTTGGTGGGGTTGTCCTGATGTATGTATCCTACATATAGCTGGCCTACTTACTTCGAGCAATCGATCTTCGCAAATCTCATGATTGAGGCAAGTCAAGAATCATATTGATTACAAAGTCCCGAGTGGCCGTTGTGGTAGGAAAGCCAGTTGATCACCTGATCAAGCATCATAGGCAAGTGTCAAGTTCAAGCGTGACAGCTTCCTAGTATGTTTTCCCAACATCAAGGCCTTGGGAACTCCTAGATTGCATGTGGGCATCGATAGGAATAAGCGAAGGTAACTTCCTATGATGCAGAGAAAAATCGAATTTAGAAGACCCGGATCACTTATTACAGGTATGGGAACACTTGGCGTTTCGATGCCGCTCGGGGCCACATGTACTTCATGCTGAGTGCTTGTTCTCAGGGGTATTAGTTAACCCTAGGAAGCACTGCCTAATAGTATAGGTACGAAGTCCACTATCACATCTCTATAAAGAAATAACCCGAGGTAGTAGGTGTTCGTTAAGACGGAAGAACCTCGCCGGCTCGATACACTATTGAGAAGTTTACAGGTTTACCGGGTATGCTCATACTTGTCACTCTTGTCCTTATTGTGATAGCGGTCTGAGTGCTTAGGCATATAAGTTTATACTAAGACCCGGGCACGTAATATTACCTGTTTACCCAAAATAGTGTGTAGTTAATAGTGTGCCGTTCTCGGCCACATTGCACACGGTCATTTAAATTTAAGGGGAAGGGGCGGAAACATTTGATCAATATTTTGCTATATCTTCCTACTACCTTAGGCAAAGTCTCTACGAAACTGTGCCCTATGGACGGGCCATTGTGCGCTCACGATAGTTTGACTTTAGATATTTAAACGTCTGTTTGCCCTTCTGCTGGAGCTTCCGTACCCGCATCTTCGCAATGCCCGTTTCAAGCTTCAAACTCATTGCGAGTGAAGGTCACCAGGGCCAACCCAGCTGAGAACCCATAGGTTGGTACCCTTTCGATAGATCATTGTATACTGAAGCACTCGAGCGGTTAGGTTATAAGCACGAGTCATTTGAGTTAACAACCTCGTCTCTGAGCAGGTAACAGAAACAACAAACATGTTGTTCTTAGCGGTTGGCTAGAAATACTGCTCTGAAATTAACCTAGGCAACGCCCCTAGAGCGAATTCCACTGCTTGGGATTATGCCAGTGAGTGCATGGAGCTCTTGTGCCGTCAAGATGTATGTACGATTCTACGATGTAGTCATCGGGTGGTCTCGCACATTGGGCATGCGCAACAACGAGCGCAACTTTACCATTGCTTCAACCAATATATCGGAAACAACATTGAATGTAATACACTGAGAACTTACTTACATAGAGCCGACCTCTTTGACCCTTTGCCCCTAGAATGCTCCTATCAGATAGAGGCCCCTTCTGGAGGCTCCAGGGCCCTGTTTACTGGAATGGAGCTAGCTGAGAGAAACTGGAGAAGGAGGTGGGGGGTATTACATTTATGTAATAACCGAGGTATTCGGTATAAGGATAGTATTTTACTGGATATAATTTTAGTGATTTTTATTTAATATCGCTTTTTTATACGCCGTCGCTGGGCCGTCCAGAACGCCAGGCAGCCAGGCTCGTCCACATACTTCGTGGCTTTAAAGCGCTGTAGGTAAGTCGGGGTTCCGAGTCCGAGCCTGCAAGGTCAGCAAGCATATCACATCAGACCAGCATGGCGGGCCGTACTTCTTGCCGTACGGCTCCTTTTGGCACATTGTTTGAGCTGATAACTCTATGCCCATGAGGAAAGTCAGAAGGGGCGTATCTCGAAATGGTGAGACATGTTTAAACCGACGTTGCTTTGGCGTTTGTCCTGATGACAAGTCCTTGTGCAGGTGGTTTGATAAGAGCAGAAAGATAGCGACAGTCGATGGCCGTCCCGGGCAACACACATGATCCAACCCAGCCTTTTCCTGACCATCTGAACAACTGCCACCCGCCCCTCAGCTGGACAAACAGAGTAGCTGGATCGGAATTAGGAGCAGCCAGCCAGGTCGCTGGCCAAGTCAAGCGCACATCTCGCATCACATTCGAACGATGGATGTGTGGAGGGCGAGAAGCGCCAAGACACACCATGCATGGAATAAGAACATTCCTTCCCCTCCGCGCCCTCTAGTGGGCGTTGGTTGCATAGGCTACCCCCTGTCCATCCTCTGGCTCCCCCTCACGGAAAAAAACAAGGGTCTCGGTTCTGGGGGCTCACTCACCCCACCATTTGGTGTTCCTCCTTTTGCTGCCCCTCTATTGGATCAGTGGTGTTTGTTTTCTCCACGATAACGCCCGAGGTTCTGGACGGTTGGATGTTTCCCGTCTGAATTCTAGCATGGTCAGATGGGCAGAAATGGGGCCGTTACCTGGTGTTCCACCAAACATTGCCATGTTGATTGTACGCTTCTCGTGATAAGCCCGTTGCATCTTGGGAACCATCACTGATAACCCTTAACCTTACCGCTTTGCTTTGCTTCCACGGAGCTTCAACAAGGTGCGTTCTGAGTGTAGGAGAAGGCTTATCTTGAACCCGCAGGCCTGCTCACTCACTTCGTACATATAAGCGGGCGAGTCAGCCGGAAACGAGCCGACCTTCGCGTTTGAACCGACCGAGTCAACTACTAGAGCACAGTAGCTGCCACGCCAGACTCTAACACGAGGAGACAGGCAGCTCGTTTCCCCGGGCCTGGCCAAGCACCCAACCATTCAGACCTCCCCATCAGTGGATCTGCTTTGAGGTCTTTTCCAACCGTTTTTGGCTACTATTTATCCGTCTGCTACTAGTAGTAGCCATCTTCCCACGCTCCATATGCACCTCGCCTCGTCGGAATTCTCAGCCTCTAGTCTATACAAGTCTCAGGCACCCCGACTTTCTCCATCCTATCTTCCCTCATAGACGTTCATTCTTCCCTCTATCTAGATATTTCAGGGAATGTTCCTGCATCTAGAAACCTAACTGGGACAGCGCTGAGAGACACCAACAGCTTTTGACTCGTTCGTAAACGTCAATCATTCGCTTTTAGACTCCTTCGCTCTCCAAATACACGACCGCCCCGCATTCCACCCACCCAACCCTTCTGAGTCTGTCCTACCGACGACAACAGCATCATCTACTGCTGACAATCCAGAAGGGGATGCTGCTGTGAAAGGGCTTGCTTAGTTGATCCTGTCCTTATCAATTGCATCGGGCGCCTTGCTTTTGCTACATCACATCTCTGTGCACACTTCTGTTCAACACTGCAGCTATGGCGGATATCTCGGCAGATACGCATGTGCCTTCAAGCAGCCTGGTGGAGGGGTTGGTGAACGAGGAATTACCAGGTGTAACTCAACCTGAGGGCCCTATCAAAGGAAAGCGCCGGCAACGGCTACTGCGAGAAATCCAGCGTATCTCTTCGTCTTCTTCGTTGCGCCAGTCGAAACGCTCTCGCTCATCTCAATCACCCTATGCCATCCGGGGTAGCTTGTCGTGTGTCAGTCTTTCGGGAAACTCGCCGTTTGCTCAGTATCCATCGGGTGCGGCATCTCCTGGATACCTTGCCCATACCTCTCCTGGCACTCCGACGACCGAATTTCCTGAATTTGAGGAACACGACTCCCGACTTGCCGTCCGAAAGCTTGTACATGGATCTTCGCCATGTCTGACACCAAGCTCGATCGCACTGCCTGCCGACTTAGTAACGGCCCGCTCCCGCTCCGGCACTACGCGAAAGCCGCCTTATGACTTCTGGGCTAATATGCCCGACGAGATACGGGTGCAGATATTGTCCTACTTGGAACCAAAAGAGCTCGTTCGCATGTCTATACTCAACAAGGAGTTCCATGGGTATTGCTTTGACGGCCAGTTGTGGACCAACCTTGATGCCTCGGACTTCTACGAACATATTCCTGCCGAATCCCTGGTCAAAATTATCACTGCCGCCGGTCCGTTTATCAAAGATCTCAACTTGAGGGGCTGTGTCCAAGTCGAGCACGAACGGAAAACAGAGGTTGTTGTTAGGGCATGCCAAAACCTGATCAACGCAACTCTTGAAGGCTGCCGTAACCTTCCCGGCGCCACTTTGCATTCTTTGATCAAAGCCAACCAACGACTCGCAAATCTCAATCTTACTGGCCTACCTGCAGTGAGCAACAGTACCTGCAAAATCGTCTCACAGCACTGCCCGCAACTGGAGGCTTTGAACGTGTCCTGGTGCAAGTCAATGGATGCTAAGGGCATTAGGATGGTGGTCCTTGGATGCCCCAAACTTCGAGACTTACGGGCCGGGGAGATCAGGGGTTTTGATAACCAAGAAGTCGCCAAGGCCATTTTTGAAACGAACAACCTCGAACATCTGGTCCTAAGTGGCTGTACGGAGCTAAACGATGTAGCACTTCGAACTATGCTCCATGGTGTCAGACCTTCTGTGGATATACTCACAGACAGGCCGATTGTACCGGCTAGAAAGCTGCGTCACTTGGACTTGAGTCGTTGTAAGAGCTTGACCAACCACGGTGTTGAGGCACTGGCCCAATTGTTACCAGAACTTGAAGGGCTGCGACTCAGCGGCTGCAGTGCTATAACCGACTCCGCACTTGAGCCCCTCGTGGCCAGCACCCCGCGTCTTACCCACCTTGAGTTGGAAGACCTGACTGAACTTACGAACAGCTTTCTGTCGAAGCATTTGGCTAAAGCCCCTTGCGCGTCAAAGCTTGAACACCTGTCCGTCGGCTACTGCGAGAACATCAGCGACACGGGCATGATACCGGTCATCAAGAACTGTACCAGCCTCAAGAACATTGAGATGGACAATACCCGCATTGGCGATCTTGTGCTCGCAGAAGCTTCCGCCATGGTTCGATCCCGTGCTGCCCGCTCGTCAACCTATGAGGCTCGGCCGTATGTTGGCCTGCGCCTGGTTGTTTACGATTGTTCCATGGTATCTTGGACTGGCATTCGTGAGGTTCTCTCCTGGAACGCCGAGATCCGTCAGCCCTCCGGGACTACCCCGACCTACCCGACAGAGATTATCGGTCTGAAGTGCCTGTACAGCTGGCAACAGACTGTGGACCAGCACACACAGAGAGTTCTGCGAGGCGATTTCCTCGCTGCCGGCAGGCTGGAGCGAAAATGGGCGGACTACATGCAGGCCATTGAGGAGGCCGGCGCGGGTGGAGCGGGCATCCGCCGCAGGCGACGCAGAGCTCGGGAGGCTCAGCAGTTGCATGCCGATGAGGAAGGCGCCGGTGCTGGACGGCGGCGCGCCAGGACGATGGCATCTTCTTGTGCTATCATGTAAACTGGGTAAGCTGGCTGGAAACTTTCCCAGAGGCTGGTTTATGGCGCAACGGGGCGGATATGATACATATAGGGTGGTTATCGGTGTTGTGGGTTTCAATATGATGAGCGTTACGCAAGGAGTTATCATGTATAGGAGGCTATTTTTGGAACTACTCATTCTCTTTCAAGACAATTTGCGAGGGTCTTTTCAGGGTTACGTATTTTAGGTAGCTATGGAGAATTAGATTGTTCATATACGACCTTCATTGCCAGCAACACTTGGTGTCTTGTTACGTTTCACTGCTGTGTGCTGTATGTGTACTTACTTTATACGACTTACTACATGCGGACTTGAAGATTCAAGTTTATTGGTTGGACGGAGCCGAGGTCCGATCCCTTGTATTCGCCCACGTGATCCACTTCTAAATGAACTTCTTCACTTCTGGAACGCGGAGGCCGCTCCGCTCAAGTCGAAGTTAGAGGGACCGAGTGTTATCTTCTTTCTGTCTTCCAAACTATCACTTGCCGCCGTCATCATCGGGGGCGTCGACTTTACCGGACTACAGCCCAACAAACTAGGGCTTTCTTCCTGCTTAGGATAGCAAAGGTGCTACTACTTATCCCTGACGATGTTAGTCGAGTTCATAGCGCAACCACAGAGACTTCCAGGCTTGCCGCAAGCCTTCTCCGCCCATCCAACGTATTCCACTCTTGCTTCTCGAAACTGACATTGGGCAACAAAGTTTCACCGGCTTTGTCGACGGGGTTTTCGACCTGCTTCCTCAGATCAATATAGCGCCCTTCTCGAATGTCTCTAGAGGTCATATACGTGACCCGGCATGGGGTAGGTAAGATGATAGGGGCTTTAGAGAGTTCGTCTCGGATGTACCCGTTCGTTTGTTCGTTCAGCCGCAGAAAAGCTGCATACTTCACCACTACTCATAATTTCCCCATGTCTCAATCGTTGCTGGTATTTCGCCTGCAGAGAACCCGGGCTGAGACCGCCGCGAGCCCCTACAAATGACATGAGCCACCACTCAGAAATATTTGGCCGATCTTGGACGGAGAAGCTGACTACTTTGGGCAGTTTCGTCCGGCCTTCAATGTCGACCCGGCCACAGGGGCCTACTCATTGGCGATACGGTCTCCCACTGGACTGCCCACCGATCCTCCCCTGACTGCGTATGGCGTCGATCAGGCCAATGATCTAGCCCAGCACCTACTTCGGGTCGATCCGCCAATAGACCAGGTCTATTCTAGCCCTTACTATCGTTGCTTGCAGACAATTTCCCCCTTTGTGGCAAAGCTAAAGGAGGTGGGCGTTACAGCTACAGGTAACGGGCAGCACCCCCAACCACAGTCGATCTCCTCCTCAGGCTCAGGGGGGAGGGAAAGTGGAGTGGGAGGAATCCGCGTCGAGGCAGGCATCAGCGAATGGTACGGGCTGGCCCCATGGGAGCACCCTACGTCCGCGCCCCTGGCCGAGCTAAGAAAGCTGTTCCCCAGCTCCGCTCTCGACGCGAGCTACACGTCCCGCGTGGTGCTCCCGCGGCACGGCGAGTCCATCGCGCAGCTGCACGAGAGGGCGGCGGCCGCCATCGCGGCCCTCATCGAGCAGAGCGACCGCGAGGGCGCCAGGGCCATCGTGCTGAACACGCACGCCGCCGTCATGATCGCGCTGGGGCGGGTCCTGACGGGGCGCATGCCGGCCAGCGTCGAGGAGGAGGACTTTAAGGCGTTCACCTGCGGGCTCAGCGTTTATCGCCGACGGCGAAGGGTATGTCTAGTAAAAACGCACACACAGAAACACACAAAAACAAAAACAAAGAAAAGAAACACCTTCCCGCCGCTCTAACCAAATGCAAGGTTTCATTACTATGTTACTCTTCGGGTGACTTGCATATGGGATCTACACATTGGCGATCTGGGGAAACTGTTACTCTGACTAATATGCTTGTATGTAGGCAACGGACAAAGCAGCAGCGGAATCGATCCAAAGCACCAATCGGATTACCTCCTGGGCTGATGGAGTGGGCGTATGCGGTGGCTGGGACTGCGAGGCAAATGCGGACTGCTCCTTTCTGCGAGGAGGCGAAGAGCGAGGGTGGTAAGTGTGCTATTTTTTCCTGTTTATTCATCTTGTTGTTTTTCTTATTCTACACCTCGACGGTCCAATGAATGACAGAGTTCCTCTAACGTCACTTGATCACTTAGGCGGTTTTCCGGCGACGAGGATTTCATGTCTCTTGGCAGCGGAACGCTTGAGGACGCCCGTGCAGGACTCGGCGTCGTTGTCGAGAAGGGGGAGAGCAGCAGCAGCAAGCCCCAGGGTGGTGGTGGTGCAGGAGACAACGGGAAATCCAAGCTTTAGCGTGCTATTAGAATGTTGAAATGGGGGGAGCTGCTCTTGTTTCCCGTGGCGTGGCGCTACTTGGGTACGACGTGAACAGATCGGTCGACCAACTTCATGGGATGACTTGTGGCGGAAGATCCGGCGGCTGCCAGAAGCTGCAGGTCATTCTTGTCCTACGCTAACCTACCTGCTTTCTTGGGTAGTACACTGTCTTGGCTTTTCATTTGAGGCGTTATGCCCCATCCTTGACGACTTTGTCTCAGCTGAGAGCTCTTGGCAGGCAGACACTTTTTCGATGTGGTAAGGTGACGAGAAAACCGATCTGATGAGATCTGGAAAAAGGGGCAAAGATGGGCTCACAATGGGACCGCAATCAAGGCTGTCTGTCATTGATCTATCTAGTATCCGTACTACAGGCTCAAATGGCCACTACCAACTACTGGAAGTATGTAGCCCGCAATGTCCTGCCGTTTCGAAGACTGATCCTCCGATGGCTTTTTTCCCTGTCTAAGTATCTATCTATATTCCTTCTGCAGGTTGTGCCACCGGGCACTAAATAGTCTTGTGTGACAGCATTAGACCGTTGGGGATAAACGTCGTACGTTTGTGGTTTTGTGCGACGGAGAATAAGCACTACACCACAAGCCTGACAAGATGGCTTGTAGCGGACGCTGGCATCTGAGATACGCATCGAGTCTTGTGGAGATGATGAGAGGAGTTGATGGGTGAGGCTCGGGGTGGACCTTATTAGCCAAAGGTACTTACCCAGTGGCGGTAAACGTTTTGTATAACGTGCAGCAGCGTTTCGTTGATCAAACTCTGTAGGTATTTAGTGTTACCCTATGTCTATTGATAGTGTTGATACGGTATCTGGTCCGTTGGGAAATTGGGACTTTCGTTTCTTTTGCTTCCCCCCTTGTTTGCGTGTAAGCAACGGCGTGACTTAAGTACTTAGCCATTTGATCGACGTTGCGTTGTTCTTGCCAGCCGGGATTGCCTAAGTACACCTTTCGACCTACACACTATGTTATGTTAACCTTAGGACCACGATCCACGTCACGATGCTGGTTCGCAGCTGGTTCGCACTCTATCCAAATTCCGCGCAAGATCTGACCTTGTAGAAGGGAATGGAAGGCCAAGAGGCAACGCATATGGCTTGGGCCAAATCTTCGCTTCTCAACTAGAAAACGCAACCACAAAGGCTTGGGGTGCATTCACCTGCCGCTGGCAGTCACGATCTTGGCATATTGCTTCTTCCCGATTGAGGGCGGGATTGGACGATCGATCCGGATTGTCTGGATGTACAGTAAGTATCCTAAGGCACAGTCCATCTTGTACTGGCGGGGGAAGGTGATGAATTCTATGACTTGTCAGAAATTGGTCAGAGGGCGTCACTACCCTGGCAAACATGCCTAACCAGATTCTGCTTGGCTGCAGATAATCTTCATTGGAATGGGGGTGTGAGAGGGGGGAGAGGGGGGTGGAGTGCATGAAAAAGAAGACGGGCGCGACAAAAGAAAAGGGCTAGGGGGTGGGGGGCCGGGGGCGGGGGGAGGGGGGAGGGGGGAGGAACCGAAATTGTCCAACCTCCCGTCACCTCCCGCCAGCCCGGGCCGAGTCTCGACAAGTCCAGACCTCCTCACTTCGGCTGACCAATAGGCTTCCCGTCGGCTGCGCTTATGGCTGCCCTTGCCGCGCGCTTTACGTGGTCATGGCCGTGGTCGTTCGACGTTGGGGCTCAGTGTTGGTTGCACTGCACATATTTCCTGGGCTTAGACGCTGTCGGCCAGCAAATTGCGAAATGAGCCACGGTCCGGATTGAAATGACTTACCGCCCGGGTCGCTCTTCGCGGGGGCTGGCCAGCAAGGCTCATTCTCTCTTCAGGGAGGGTGAGTTGTCCTATCTCCTCCTCAGGCTCGAACCAACTGCATATTTTGCCCTCCCCAAGTTGCAGAGTCGCAGAGAAACTCCGGCCCGTCCTTTTTTTTCACTCATTAAAGACATGCACACATATAACCCGCATACGAATGCTCCCCCTTTCGGACATGTTACCAGGGCTGCGCCATGTCTACGCGCAATCCTATTGGTTACCGCCAACACGGGCAGCTTTTCTACAGGCCATCACCCATCACATCGCAGGATCAGGATACCTGCACAGTGTAAGCAGCTCCTGCCGGGAACTTGAAATGCGGAGTGGTATGATCGGTGAAGGCATAACAATACTGCAACAACCTCTTCTCTCGAGCTTGGCTGCGCAAAGGGAGGGGGAGCCCTATTCATCGTGGTTGCAGTGGTACGCTACGGGCAGCGGTAAGGATCGTGCAAACAGCAATAACCGTGATTCCCAGATGAATACCCATGACTGTCACGTACATGGGAAGGCGTTGATAAGCATACCCAAAAAAGTGTCCGCTATCGATATGTTGCATGGGGGGGTGGGATTGTATCATGTCGACCTGTGCCATTCAAGACAAGGGTCTCCTTCGGCCCAAGTTTCCCCCCCTTGCGTGAAGATACATGGATCTGGCACATGCTTAGTCGCTTCGCGTATAATGCCATCTCTCCGCTGGGGTGTATCCATGACTGTGGGCTGCTCTCACTCGAAGTCCCTCCGCGCAGCAACTTCCGCTCCAGCGCCATCCTCCCACCTTTGCCTGCTGGTGCAGAAAGTGGCTCGACCAATCCAGAAAAAGAGGCTGCGACATTTTTCGATCATCGGTATATTTCACCAACGATGTGCCCTCTGTGCTTCTTTTCCTTTTCCTGCTTCATGTACGTACCGCTGTCAGATCCCGAACCTGAGAGTACGGAGACATGGTTACCGCTGTCATTGTGCTGTCAGCACCCCCGGGCGTCCTACTTTGTTTTACCTGGCTTGGTCGGATTTGACAGGCTTGCCCTCCAAATCGAGTCACACACCCTCTCTATAGGCGAACCTTCCTGTCGGTAACATTGTTGGCAGTCTATATTAGGCACTGGGGTCTGCCATCCCCATTTGTTCCACTTCTGTCCCTCTTCCGTCCCATACCACACTTGCTGTTCATAAATACCCCGATTCCTCATCATCCTTCACCTCATCTATCGGTGTTGGTGTTGTTCATTGTTTGAAAACTTTCCTCATCTTGTATCCTTTGCAAGTTTCCTGGCTCTATCTCTACAACATGGTTATCGTGCGCTACAGCAGCTCAGCAACGATGAGCCCGGAGCCCACTGTACAGAGTCTGCCTCTGCACTCAGCTTCATCTCTACGCCCACTGGCTCTACAGGCTATGCCAAAAAGTGGACGAATCCAGCGCGGTGCATGAATGGGGGTACAGGCGCGACTCAACACTCTCCCACGACTTCTCAGATAGCTCGTCCACAACCCCGGGATCGTCACAGTCCTGCTACACTGAATCGGAAGCCGCATCGACAGCGCCCTCCTCTCCTCGCACACCACGACGGAGGTCAGAACTCGCCGAGTTGGAGTTTTATGCCCTGCCGCTAGACACAGCCCATTATAAGCCATCAGCTCAGATGTATTCCAGTCCCGGACTATTAGGACCCCTACAACCAGAGCAACAGAATGCTCCCTTGCCTGGGCCTGCTCAACTCCTCGGTTCTTCTGGACGGACGCCATGTTCGTCACCCAGTTTGGAAGATCAGCATGGCCGGCGCCATAGCTCGACAGTTGTGTCAGTAGCTGAGAGGGCCACCGGAGGCTCTGACCTGGATCAATCCACAGACCCAATCGCAGCCGAGGCCTTGTCGAGACTTTCACTAAGCGGCACTCTTCATCCGAAGCCCAGGCATCGTGTGTACGACGGTGGGCGCCTCAGCCGCCGCAGTTCTCCCTTGAGCTCGATAGTACATCAGCCGTCCCGCTTTACTAGAAGGGAGAGCTACAGCAGTCAGCCCTCGGAGTATGACCACTACCATCTATTGCGGCACGTCGTTGGCGGATACGTCAAAAAGGAAAGACACCCACTATCACCGCTTCACCGGGATGTTAGCAGCTGCGGCGGGAGAAAGCACAAGAATCAAGGCCACTGCAACAAACCGTACCCATGGGAACAGACCTGCTGGATCCGCTATCAGCTCGAAGATCTGAAGAAGCCTTGGAACGTGGTCGAGGAACTTTTCGAAATCACGTTCACAGATCCGGACTTTGAACGTACCAGGCAAGGCTTGCAGGGCTCCTTTTATCGCCAGAACAAGGCACTGCCGCACCTCGAGCAAGAGTCAGAGCGGTACATCGGTCTGCCCAACGGACATATTGCACTCGAGGTCGTTAAGAAGCGTGACCAGAAGCTGCGAAGGGAGGGCTTCTTCAACTTTGTGAACCTCTACCCCGAATGGGCAGTAATCTACCCTTGGGTATCTCAGGAACACAGGCAAGACGCACTGCGGCTTCGTATGTACTCTCCTGTCCAGCCTCGAGTCGGGCTATGGCATTCCCAGCAAGCTAACATGACCTTTCTAGTGGGCAGAGGACGCGGGACCGCGAAACGATCAAGCAGAAAGCCATCGACGCTGGCACCTACGTCGAGAAATTGGGCAAGGACGAATGCTCCTGCTGCGCCCCGATGAAGTGGATAGCCAAAGACGAGGCTAACCAGCGAACACGATCTACCACCCCTCCTCGCCGACAAAGCCGCCTCTAGGAGCCATCAACGTCTTCGGAACTACGCCCGTTTCATTCAACTTTTCCTTCTTCGATTCTGCCATATATGGCTGCTACTAAGCACATTTGAATCTATATATAATTACAGCTGCGGCATCCGTCCATCTAGGACAATCATGCTGCTTTCTCTCACTCACTATATTTATCACAACGACGATCTTGAACTTACGAAAGGATCTTGGAACTTATTTCACACGGATAATGATGGACTTCTTGTACTACTGGAGATCTAGGTAGGGTATGACAAGCCCTTGGATATTCGTCGGTTGGCTATTGGTTCTACGGGTATACTTATTCTTCAACACCACTTTCCTTTGTCAAGCTCTAAAACAAGACTCATTCGATGCGTGAGGAAGCGCGTCAGGGAGGAATGAGTAAGTTTTGTCTGGTTTCTAGCATGGCGTCGTTGGCCCAGGGGGAAAGGAAATAACGGCCCCCTTCAAATTACGAAATAGTTGAAATGGGAAAACGGTGAATATGTGAAATGAGCAGTTAGTTGACTTGCCATATTCATCAAGTATGTGAAAATGCAATACAAAAAAGCAATGGTACTACTACTACTTCCCCTCCAGATCCTCGAGAGGATAGCCAGAGGGAGTGACAAACAACCTTCAACACGCCCAGCCAGTAGGCGGCAGGCACTGCGAATGTGCCAGGAGAACCAAAATCTTACCCGCATCAACAGCGCCTCTGCAGCGGTTAGCAATCCAGTCGATCATAACGTATGTACCTGGTCCCAGAACGCACGGGCAGGGCAACCTTACCTCCGGGGGTCTCTCCCTGCCCCCTGTCCGTCGAGCCTTAAGACGATCCAGGAAACCCGATATATGGGCGAACGGGGCAAAGTTGGACGTTCCCTGAAGCAAGGAGTTTCCCATTTTTTCTCCACTGGCGTTATTCCTAAGCAAATGGGCGGACAGAGCACCGCCAAGTCGGGCGGGCCTGAGAGACGTCTCTCCCAGACAGGCATAGACCCCCGAGGGGGGGGAAGGGAAAGAAAGCAAATAGAAAAATCCAATCGCCCGTCCGCGCCTCCTCCCAAACAGAACAACAACCAACATGCCATTTCGACGCGAATCCGGCATCCTTGCTGCTGGGTCGTAGGATCATTATAGCAAACTACATACAAGTGACACTCTCAACTCAGCCGACTGCCCAAACCCACAGACACAGCAGAGAACGAAGATGGGGTTGCAACTCCCTTTCTTCACATGTCTATCGCTCTCTCGCTACCTATCACATACCCCTGCCCACTGCCACTTCGATTGATCCCATGTTCAGGACGTGACCTACACGCCCAACCACAAAAAAGACAATTCCTTTGACTGACCCGATGGAGAAAACCCCCCCGGAATATAGAAGAATAAGCGAACACGACCACCCATCCTTCTGCAAGGCAGGTTTCGGAGCAAAACCAACACGGCGCTCCCATAGGGCCGCCCGGAGCAACCCTCCAAGGCTCTCTCGGGGCAAGTTGCCCATCGTAAACTGCTGCGCATTTCCCAGGGGAGATGAGGGGGGCGGCCGTCCGTCTGGGCTCCTTCGGCCCGGGCTCGCACACCGCAGTCCAAGGCAGGAGGGCCAAACGTCCCAATCTATCGAGCCGAATGCATAGAAGCGAGGTTAGATGATTCAAAGAAGAAGGCCCAGTTGTTGTGGTTGAAAATGCCATGCTGGGGTTATGATGTACTGCCCATGCGACCGACCGACCACCCCTCCCAATGCAACCATCACACGCTCAGAAGCTTACGGGCACGCGCATACATTACTTCACTCACGCACGCATGCGAATTTGTTTCGCCGCCATGTCTCTTCTTCTTCTCCTGCACTGCTACGGGAAAGCAAACAGTCGTCCCTTGGCCGCCAACTGAGTCCTATGACATGACATGACACGATATGACATGCTTTGATTGATATACAGTAAATATACTCACAATACAACGCGGCCGGTCGTGGCCTGTTCAGGTCCTATAAAACAAGAGTTTCTCCAAGCATATGACATGGGCGGCTTCCCATTTGCTTGCGCAAGCGCGCTCTCTCTCTCTCTCTCTCTCACCCGCTCGCTTGTTTCGTCATTTGTTTCTGATCCTTCATCCCTTCCTTCATGACTCCTCCCGGCCCGGGGGGTCAAGTTTCTCTCTCTCTCTCTCTCTCTCTCTCTCTCTTCGACCAATTTGCCCTCCTTGTTGAAAAGGAGTTTCGCAGAAGAACCAACACGATATAACGACTCCTCAGTATTGGCCAGAGATGCAGGCAGGATTGGACTTCGTCCTACACACCTATAGTATGTAGTGCTTATGCATGCGCGTACCTTGTTAACCACGTTCGCGGCAGGCTTTTGCAGATCACCGAGAAAATGACAGCAACGACGTCCATGACCATCAAGCCTGTGGCTGGCTGGCTGTGAGTGCGTGTGAGAGGGTGAGCCTAAGGAGCTAGCTAGAGCGATATTTTCTACATGACCTAAAACCAGCCGCTGTATGTCGCCATTACAGAAACAAAACCAACGCAGGTACGGCGTCTCTACAAGAAACAGCACGAAGTCATATCAGGTTATTTTTGGCGGAGGGGGCGAAGCCTTCCTCTTTCTCTCTCACCCTGTTGCCCCCCAATACAGGTAGGTTTCACCGTTTTGAGGGGTTATTGGATAGGGGTAAGCATGATCACTAATAAACAACATGAAAAGCTGAACGTCAAGCAACAGGGAGTGAAAAAAAGAAAAAAGTTTAAATGAGAATTACCTCTTGTTCCGTCTTGGCCTCGTCGTGTTTGACATGGAGGAAAACCAGAATCAGAACAAGTCATGAAGCATGTTTGCGTGACACTGACACTCACTCTCTGCAATCCAATTCGCAAGTAAGAGAATACACATGCATATGATGATGGCTTTTCATAATCCGGCAGCAACTTATGAGAAACACTTACTCATGGGTTCGATCTGGACCCTCCCAGCCTAGCATCCGAGAAATAGACAGGTCATGTCAGTAAGTGGAATAAGCAAGCAAAGTGTGAGGTGTGTCAATGGCTTTCAAGACAGTCAAGGGTCTCTCCCGTCCTGGGGCTCGGAATCCGGGGGTTAGTGTCGTTTGCCAGCGTTCCGCTCCCAGGCGGAAAAAAAAAGAAAGGAAAAAAAAAGCGACTCAAGATTTTGATTGCTTTTTCGGTGCATCCACGTATCGATTAGCTTCGATCCTGCACTCTCGACCTGGAACTGCGTAGCATCATGCGAGATGTAGAACGGTCTTTCGACATATTGCTTATTCCTCTTCGTCGAAAGCCACTCATGTCTTGTATACACTGCTGAAACATATCGTATGTTTTCATTGTGTTGAACGTCGCTGCTATAAAGTTTTCCTTCCTCTCTCTGCCCAGCTGAATAGGTTCTAAATAGGCACTGCCTAGCTCCCGAAGATGGGACGTTTCACCCGGTACTTACTTCTGCTTCTTCAAAGGACCTGTCCTTTCGGTGACACCAATGCCCCTTACGAGGTCTGCGCTAGACAGGGTTCTTCAAGTAGTAGACTAAATACACAATTAGAAATAACCCAATGCGGTGGCAGTCCGCCGTTGTTAGCCCACTTAGCCTCCTCTCCTATGCTCTCCCCCTCGAATTATCGGTGGGCCAAGGTAGGTAAGTACCCAAGTCCAGGTGCTTGTTCTCGCGTCCAACACATGGAAGAAGGAACTGTCGATCCACTATCGGCCTAGGCAACATACATGTATCCAAGGAAAGAACAAGTGTCAGCTGGAAAAGAAAAGCAAAAGCAAAAGCGTACTTTGCTGTTTATTGCCTTCGTTCATCACGCAATACACCCTTTTACTTCGGACAGGGTCAATCAAGTGGCGATCCCCTCGTCATAACCACCGTCCGAGAGACCCTGAAGATCCTCCTTATCACGTATCAGGTGTTAAGACTAGCCAAGTAAGACACATATACAGACAGAGAATTCGGCCCGTGAGGCCATCAGCCAGAAGGATCATGATGGACTATTCCATCAAAAGGGGCGTCCAGATGCCATATGCTGTTCTCTTAAAGGTAGATGCCACCAAATGACAACTTTAGGCTGAGACTATGAAAGCCAGTCATCGGCCACAGGAGACAGGAGAAAAGGAGCAGCATGGTGCATAGTGTGGACAACATAAATAGAACAGGCAGACAGACCACGCCAGACAGCCAGGGATATTGGCCAATTTGGCGCATGGAAACACGCGCTCCAATGGTGGTTGAAGCAAGCAAGGGATGAAGAGGGTGGAGAGCGACAGCGAGAGAAGCTCTCACCCAGTAAGAGGTCCATGAGCCTTGTTGTTGAAGACATAACACCGCGGCACTTTCACCAATCAATATCCCGTAAGGCTACTGTCCCTATGACAGGACGACACGCAGTGCTACCACCGTGGTCAATCTCGCGTACCGTATTACCCAATGAACAAAGCCACCCAGGGGTATTTTTGTAACATGGCGAGGCACATCTCGGGACTGGGTTTTCAACGAGGACCAACAGACATATTAGCTATACATACCATCTTCTCAAATTAAGAAACGGTGACCATGCTGTCGTTGCCCTTGAGATCATCATTCTTGCATTAAGAACGAAGTTGCAAATCTGAAGGGTCAAACAGGAGATACACACTTACATACGTCCATCAGCCAACTCACCCCTGACATCAAGCTTCTCCAATGCATAACCCGATTGCGACTTAACTCGCCTAAATTGAGAAGGATTGACATATGTAGTTCCATGCAAGATATAGATGGGGTCTTCCAAAACACAAAACCAACCGCATACGATTTCATCCCCGTGACCTTGAAATATGGGCCGGGATTAAAACTCCATGCCTAGTATCTACCCTCGTCTCTTTGAAGAACCAACTGCTCTTTTTTTGCCCCCCCTCCAAGTTAGTCTTCAGGAAAAGGCCCCGTGCCCTTTACCGATGGGTTGGTTGACCCCTGAGCCGAGAGGGAGGCCACGGCATAATATAATCATCAAGGGGTCTGCTAACGAGACCCTCAGGAAACAATGATCGTGATACTCTCTACTTCCAACAGCACCATCGTGAAATAGATACCGAGTAGCTCTTTAATTGTAGTCAAGACCAGCATGTGCCGTGACTGTGGCAAGGGGTTACACCAAACCACCCCCTAAAAAGAACCTAGGAACAACATGGGAATGTCAAGTACAGATTACTGTACCTCGCTAGGCTAGTCCTATGGTAATAATCGAATAATGATAGTATAAACCTAAACAGTGTCGTACTCGTTATGTGGCCTTCAGCAAGATAAGAGTAGGCAGCTAGTGACAGGATCGTTAGCCATGAAATAGCTGAAGGCGTGATTGATAATCAGCAACAGAATGGACAGTACACGAATTGACCAATAGTTGGATAACTATTGTCGAATTATAAAACAATTGGCCATCTTAAATTAATGTTAAGTAGGTAGTGACCTCAAGTAAAGTAGCACGTTTAGAGTGATACCTTCGCTGTATGGCCATTATCAAGATCGCTGCGACGAACCCCTCAGCTTACAGATGCTTCGATATTAGACCATCTGGTCCCCGGAAAGACTTGAAGCCATCCTTATCAGCCTCGGAGTCTTCGTCGTCCAGATCGTACTCCTCGAGGTCTGAAGCGTTGCCGTTCCTGAACGAGTAAGGATTCAGGCCGAATTCATCATCTGAAGCCACCTCATCATCAGGGTAGTCCGCCGTATAGTAGTTTTCCGCTATTCGTCAGAGTTAGTACCAGCTCACTAGGTGCTTCCGTGGATAGTTTTAACTCACCATTCTCATCTTCGTCGTCCTCAGCCCATTCGTTTTCGCTATCAGAGCCCTCGCCATAGAACAGCTCCGAGTCGGGCTCATCATCGAATACTAGAAGGCCAATGCTTCCTGGGGCCACATTCTGCTTCTTCATAGCGCTGAGCGGGACGCGGACATAGGTCTCAATGATGTAGTCGTCATCATCCGTATCGCTGAATTCGGGCTTGGCGTCCGGCATATCCTCGTCAGCTTTCACCGGCTCTGGATGGCGTTCTGGATAGCGCTTCGCAGGCACCTTAGGCCTGTATTTAAGTTGTTGGAATCGTTTCGCAGTCGCTTCCTTTTCTTGCTCGGCCTGTTGAATATTAAGGCCAATTTGTTGCATTGTCCAGGCGTTCATGTCCTCGGTAAACTTGTCGAGCTCAACATTCCGCCTATCCAGCATTGATGCTGGCAACTCAGTCTTGGTAGCAGCATTCCCGGTCTTCTGTGAGAGCTTATTCACCCCGGGCTTCTTGTATTTTCGAGGCTCTACCGCATCCATGTCCACATCTGCAGAGGCTTGATCGGAGGCTGGATTGGTTGATTGGACCGTGGCATCTGTAGCCAGAGTTTGGGCGATTCGGTCGACACTCTTGGACGGCAACCGTTTGATCCTGCGCTCAACGAAGAGGGCGGGTGCAGGGCGCTTTCTTGAAACGCCGCCATTGCGGGAAGTAGGGTATTGCGAAGCAGCCAACATCATCTCTTTTTTGACATATGAAATCGTCGAGGCTCGAGAGCCGGAAGATGCACCAACAGCGTCGTTGGGCGCCGTATCGGTGGCAGGCAGGTCCTCATCTTGTCCATTCTTGCGCTTGTTGTTTGGCTGGCTGCCTCGCTGGAATGCGGCCCCCTCCTCCCGGTTTGTTGGCTTGGGGCTGCTGTGAATGATGGGTTTTTGCAAGGGACGGGGGGATTGCGGCGAACGCTGGCTCCTGGCGTTGGCGCTGGTAGACGTAACTCTCGCTCCTGTGTCGCTTGGTCTCCTGTAACCCTTTAGCAGATATGTTAGTAGTTTGCCCATAGTATGCGGCGGGAGGACTTACGCAAATACGACACTGGCTCGTTTTCAGTTGCCTTTCGCTTGACGCGAATTGTCTGCGGAGGGACCGACATGGTTAAAGATTGGTGGTGATTAGAACCTGGTGGTATGCGAATGCACAGTGTAGGTAGTATGTATGATCCCTTGAAGTTGTCGGCGTAACTGGAAATAAGGTGACTGGCCTGAAAGAGGTATGTAGGTTCATTTTAGAGTGATGCAATAACTGGCACTACTCCAATGCCAATAGCTACCAGGTACTCCGTAGGCATGGTAATATTCTCCACGCACGAGCCAACGGTTGTTCTAGGTACTGTCACTCGAATAGCCACCTGGCCTGCCAACTTCCGCAAGTTGAATCAATGTAGAATAACAGGGAAATCCTGAAGCGTTGATCCTGACTTAATTGTAGTACAACGGAGATATAACCAATCGTCCTAGCTGCCTTACCTGGTTAGCATTGAAGTTATTGGGTAGGTAGTCTGGAAACGTTATGCAATAAGTGCAGGCATTGAGCTGAACCAGCTGTAACTGTTGATTGGTTCCTTGCGCTTATTCGGCGCCATTATGTACCTAAGTACTGACTGAATAATGAGTTATGCCGTTGAGCACCGCCTTGCCCAAAATGTCCAAGAATTGGTGGGGTTTAAGCTCAACGTGTGTACGCCATCTCAACTTCCCACTTCTAAACTCTGCTCTGTTTTCAATCCCATTGGTAAATGATCAGGAACCTGCCATCTGTGACAGTATCTGACTTAATGCTATGATAGGCAGGACGAGTCAGGCATTCAATATCTTATCAAGAGCTGAAATCGTTTATTGTCGGCTCACGTATCTCTCAACGTGTTTGGGCCGTTCAGTGATCCGGGTACCTACCTAAGGCTAACTGTGGGGTAGAGAAAGCAGCGTGCGGGGGAGCGTTGGAGCTGATGATCCTCCCTGCAGAGATCCGATTGACCGATTCGAGCCGATGCAGTGTAACTGCAAGCTCGGCAGGCAATAGAGTAATCAGCAATAGAGTGAGTGTTTCTCAACCGCGATAATTGCGCAAGCATCACCGCGGCATCGATATAAATATCTCATGGTTTCCTGAATGGCTGCTACATCTTTCTGCAACAGCTGATAGCTGTGATTGCTTGGTTGTAGGAGGGGCGTTTCCACTAACTTCGCATCTAACTTTGGCTAGAGCATGCATCTTGAAGACTCGAACAGGAGATAGTAGGCGGGTACTGGTTGGGCAGGCTCGCGCCCAGCGCCCAGCAAGCCAGTATGCGGGGTGTGTGGGCTCTGGGCCACTTCTTCTTCAATTCAACAACCACCGGCTGGCCGGAAGTTCGTGGGTCTGTGGGGACGAGCGACTCTGACGTCCATAGCAGGATCCCATAGAACACGTCAGATTGTTGCAGATCTTTGTGTTGGGTTGAGGTTGTCGCGACAAATAATGTCTGGCGGGACAGGACTACCACGCAGTAGAACTTCACAACTCGACCGAGAGACCGATTCACGCTTTTCGAATTGCCTGGGTAGGTATCAAATGAAGAGGCTCAAAAGCTCCGGATCATACAGGACAGAAATGGCACCATGCCGTCATCCCCGGGCCCCGCCGTCGTTTCATTGTGGCGTTATGTATTGGGCATCTTCACGTAAGCTAGGTTGGGGAACTGCTGCAGCCGTTGACATATATCTATCCTAACCCTGTCCTTGGCCTTGGCCTGTTCGTAGATACCGGTTCTAGATTTAGAAAACCACGCAATCTCGATTTGTCCCTAGCCGCTGGCTTTTACATAACTTATGTATTTGATATGAAAGGGAAGCTCCCGCTGGCACCCCATTCTGTCCTTCCCCATACTCTACACGTTGGTCTCCCGTGCACTGTCTGAAGCATCTATCCAACAGACGCAGATTGCCAATATCTCCGAGGGAGGAGTAAATCGCCCGCATTTCCTACGTACATTCTTCTAAAACACGCCTATGGTTTCTTCGGTTTATTCCACCCAATATCATCATTTGCCCTGGAAGGCAAGCTACCTGAAGTTTACTGTTAGTCGCATCTTCAGGTTCCGGACGAAGGAACATCAATCCCGAGGAGCCCGCCTTGTCCGCTGAAAGTCTCCATTTTCAACAACACGACACGCCTGTATCCTTTCGTCGCTACGTGTCCACTTGTTTTGCGGGCTCTGGAAGAAGGTTCACGCGAAGCCTTTGGCCAACTGCCAACGCCCAACTGCAGCCATCTTCTCCAACTCAGCCAAGCACTCAAAACCTTGAAGCCTCCTTCAAGTTGACAGGGCAAAAACATTGCCGAAACATCCATTCCATCTGTCATGATTGCGTAGTAATTGCGATTTAATGAAGATGTCCACCATGGCTTCAACGCAAGTCCCAGTCACCATCACATACAGCAAGCCCGGCACTAGCCCTCCTGTGTTTATATCAGGCACTTTCAGCGACCCCCCATGGCAGCCCAAGGAGATGTCATCTGTGGTTGATAACGACGGTAACCACATATTCCAACTGAAGACGTCTGCTCCTGAGGGGTCCAAGGTTGAGTATAAGTTCAGACTCGGCCCTGGTGACTGGTGGGTTCTGGACGAGACAGCAGGCACCGGTGAGATAAGCGATACCCCGATTTTCACTGTTGGCAAAATCTAATATCACCTCGCAGTATCGGATGGCCTTGGGAATTTGAACAACGTCATGACAGTCCCTGCTTCAAAGAGTGGTGGGAAGGTTGAAGATGGTTTAGAGGATCTCGCCGATGAGGACGCAGATCCGCCAATGCTATCTCATGAGAGTTACAAGCCTGATGAAATTGAGGAATGGCCCATAAAGTTGCCGACTACTGATCAGGAAGTATTTGGGATTCCGCGGAAAGACGAAGAAGAGATCGACAGCAATGACCCACGCTTTGAACATTTTCCTTCCGAGAACCGCCGCTCTATCATTGCCGCTCTGAGGAAGATTGAGGGTAGTGTGTCAGAGGATGGCACTTCGCTCGCAGAAGACTCGGCCTCTCACGGCAATCCACTGTCTCCGCAAATATCCCCAATGACTCCAGACCCGTCTACATCGCCTAAGAGCCAACGGCGGAGCTCTAGGTCGGATCTGCCGGGTGACCATGCAACGGACCTTCCGCGCTCGCCACGATCGTTGGCTTCTCTTCAGTCAATAGAGGAGACTCTCGAGGAAGAGCCAAGTGACACCATCGAGACCAGGATTTCTGGGAATGGTCCTGAAGAATCAGTGCTGCAGGACAGAGGTCATGGCAACACAGTGTCGCCCTCAGTGTCGCCAGGCACTGGAAACACCCAGACAATCAAAGGGCCAGTAGTAGCACCACCAGAAGCGCGCGATTCTGCCTCCAGTGAAGATGAGGGCATTTCGATGGCACCAAGTCGCAAGGAGAACGACACGAATGCTTTGCGAAACCGGAGCAATGCGAAGACTCCCACCGACAGTCGGTCTAAGACGCCTTCTAGTGTACACTCTACGCACAAAGCCAGCAACAACAACGGCAACTGGTACGTGAAGAGTTTCACAAATGATGTGCAGGGCCGTGACTGATTCCTACGATGTATCCAGGCTGCAAACGTTCCTCCATGTGGTTTTCGTGGATTGGGTGGGGGGTTTCTTTATCCATTTCTGGAATCGATTTCTCCGCGGAAAGAAAGGACAGACGTAAGGCAACAAACCAGTGAGAATTATACACCCCTCCCTATTTCCACTAATGTTATACAACAAACAAGATCGCCTGGTGGTTAACATTAATGTCACAGCGTGCTGGTTGTGGGCACGGCTGGACTACTTGTAGGAACGCTATCGAAGGAGCGCATTCTGAAACTGACTGGTTCTTGGTGGCATCGGTTGAAGAACTCGATGTAATTTCCTATACAAACACTCGCTTCTCTTTCTTTCTGTTCAGGGTGTTGCGAGAACAGCAGAAAACAGATGGTCCCCGTCACGGCTGTGACGAAGTGGTGCCTGACTGGATAAAGTCACCTACACTGTATTAATAGAAAAGCATACAGCTTACCGAGTATGAATAACATTCGATGCATTTCTTTGGCTGAAGGTGATCCAAAATCTGAAACAAATTATGGATGATGCCAGATGTGTCCGTTTTGCCCCTTTTCTGAGAACATTGGTGGCACATGTATCCCATACTCTTGATTCCACCGGCTGACCTTCTCATCCTCGTGTTCTTAGTATGATATATTGTATCACCGGAACAATGTACACAGCACTGCGCATCTGAGTTGGCATGTCCTGGCAGATACCTAGCTCTAGACGCACGTGGGTTGATCTAGCACATCATGGTTTCTTTATCCTTTGGCTTTTTAGAGGAGTGATGATAGCCAATCATCTGGTCCTTTCAGGACCTTTCTGATATATGACTAGATCAGTTATCAACATGAAGGAGAGGGCATTCGTATGGAGTATAGCCTAAAGGCTCTCGTGGTATAGCAGCTGTTCTCTTGCGAGTTATTCCACATAGTGGCTACTGTGTGCAAGGTTCTCTGGACGACGAGCTTTCATCATTTACCTATTCTAGGAGCACATCTTCCAGAATGCTCCTTAAACCGTTTGATATGAGGAATCCCTTCCGGCGCCGTCAAGAAGACCAAAAAGACTCAACAAACCTTACTTTTACCAAGCATTGCAAGGTGTACGCCTCTCGCTGCCGTGTATCCTGGCCAAATCTCAAGCCCCTGAAACACACCAGCACCCTGGAATCCGTCGAAGGTATGGTGCACTTCAAAAGACTAAGGTCGCTATTCCAGCAGCAGCCTCGACAAAGCAACGTCTTGGTCATAGGCTGCAAAGCCATTGCAAGACTGGTCTGGCGCCGGCGCCGCCGTGCGAGATTCAGCGGGGTGGCAGCGGAGGAGATTACGATACCCACGTTGGTCATTGGGGTTGGATTCGACAGTGTGTCGCCTGGGAAAAGCAATGCGCACTTGAGCAACCGGCAATCGCTGGTGGTAATCTTTGAGGCTGTGAGGGATGCTTTGGTGAGGGGAGACATCACTGAGTACGGCCTGGAGGTCACGCTTTTGGGTTTGCTGCCGGCAGCGTTTCTGAAGGCTGGCGGCGGACTGCTTGGTCATGTCACATCTGTTTCATACGTATCCTACGAACGGAGCAGTTGACGATGTAGAGCGAATACGTCGTGGCGGTTAGCGGTTAGGTACATCTGATATGTATAAAACGGAGGAGTCATAATCCCTGCACAGACCCCACAAGCGCCCCCGTAACGTCATATCCAAACGGAAAGCCCTCTCAACTTTTTTTCTTTGCCGTTCTGCGGGCCGTAGGCGATGGGAATTTGATTTTTTCGACAACTTTCGTTCCTTCATTTCAAAACAGTATGCAGTCCATTGCCACGGCGCGAATATGCCCGCTATGCATGTCCACCATGGTCACGAGGCCTGCGCAAGCCCTGGGCCGGCCATGGCTTGCGCCGAGGATACTACGGAGCCGTGAGCGGCGGAGGTCGAAATAACCGGCGAGTCTCGAGCCCGTCCCGCATGGTACTCTCCGACGATGTCTCGAGATCCCCGAGTTCGCGCTTCGGCCGCGGCCGCGACAGCGAAAAACCCCGGCGCAAGGTCGACGGGCCCTTCGCCGCCATGAACCAGACCAGCTTCCGCGGCAGCAAGGAGGGCGCATTACCGTCGCCGGCTAGCCGATGGCAAGGGCGCGGCGGCGGCGACAGGAAGGAGGATCGCAGGACGAAAGCCATGAAGATGCAGAGCTCGTTGACCTCGGTCTCCTACGGCCACAGAACGCGCATGAAGGAAGACATCAGCTCGATCGAGTCCTTCGACCAGCTGGACCTGCTCCCGGCCGTCAAAACGGCCATCACCGACGAGGTCCTCCAGGGCATGGTAGACATCAAGCCCACCCCAGTGCAACGGCTTGCCATCCCTGCTTTGATAGGGCAGGATATAGGACGGAACAAGAAGAGGAACAAGACCGGCGGGCGGGAGGAATTCCTGCTGGCGGCGGAAACAGGATCTGGCAAGACTCTGGCATACCTCGTGCCCGTTGTGAACGCTCTGAAGGAGGCCGAGGCTGCCGACCCAGCGATCCAGAAATACCGTGCGTACTTTGACAAGCAAAGAGCGGCCATGCAGGAGCCGGACTACACAGGGCCGCGAGAGTTTGATCCCCATCCGACCGCTGCGCGCCCCAGAGTTATTGTGCTGGTTCCTACGGCGGAGTTGGTCGACCAGGTCGGCGTGGTGGCGAAGAAGCTGTCGCACTCGGTCAAGTTCAAGACGGATCTCTTCTCAGCAAACGTCCCGGCCAGGATCATCCAGAGGAACATGTATTCGCCCGGAGGCATCGATTTGATCATCTCGACACCGCATTTACTGTCATCGATGGCCGATTCGGACCCGAACATCCTGTCCCGGGTTACTCACGTGGTCATCGACGAGGCGGATTCTCTTCTCGACCGGAGCTTTTCGCCAGTGACTACGTCTATATTGGATCGTGCGTTGCCATCTATGAAGCAGCTGATTCTGTGCTCCGCCACGATCCCGAAGCGATTGGATAACTACATGGCAACCCAGTTCCCCGACATGGTCCGCATTACGACACCTAACTTGCATGCCATTCCACGTCGTGTGCAACTCGGTGTCGTGGACGTGACCAAGGATCCTTACAGAAACAATAAGAGCCTTGCCTGTGCTGATGCGATCTGGACCATTGGAAAGGACGCCGCCCGACATGACGGCTCCGTCCCAGGGGAAATGGACGTCAAGCGCATCATGGTCTTCGTGAACGAGCGAGAGAAGACGCAGGAAGTCGCCGAGTACCTGGTTTCCAAGGGTATCGATGCGGTGGCGTTGCACCGCGACTCTTCCGAGCAGCGCCAGTCCGAGATGATGGATTCCTTCACCACGAAGGACCCGCTCAAGACGGATGCGAAGCCGTTGAAGACGCCGGCCACTGGAGGGAAACGCTCGCTGCCCAATACCAAGGTCATGGTCGCCACGGATTTGGCGTCGCGAGGTATCGATACCCTGGCCGTTCGACACGTTATCTTGTACGATGTGCCGCACACTACCATTGATTTCATTCACCGCCTGGGACGTGCTGGCCGTATGGGCCGACGAGGAAGAGGCGTTGTACTTGTTGGCAAGGACGATAGACGGGATATTGTCGCAGAAGTCCGAGAGAGCATGTACATGGGACAAGCGCTGATTTAGTAAAAGAGAGAGAAGAGGAAAAGAGAGATCATTACTCTGTATATCACCTCTCAAAAGTTCTGTACTGCATGTTTGTACGTTATTGTGTACGAGATGAGATATCCGATACCCCCCTAGCTATGTAGATATGCGCTTTATGATAACTGTACTACCACGAACTACGCAATCTTCACTTCCGAAACCAGCAGAAATCTAGTATTGGATATGGCCTATCAGTAGCTCTCATTACCTTTAGGGTTTTTGATGGCTTTGACATGGTGGTGACTTCATTGAGTCATCCAACATGAAGGTATCATCGATCGATAGGTTAGGATCATAGCTCAATTGTGGGGGGGGGGTTTGGGGGGCCAAGGGGGCCTAGCGAGGGTAGCTTAGCTTAGCTTTCCAGTGGTGGTAGTTCCCGCACGCGTGACGCGACTTTGCACTTCCTTGCGTGTTTCTCCCACCTTTTTGTCTCGACAGCCCACCCCAAACCAAGCAACAACAATAATAATCCTGCTACAGGCTGGCAGCTCGGGAAAATCTACATGCATGAGTAGCCCTGCGCCATCGCAGCATATTTCGGTCAATAATTTGTGCAATTTTTTGTCAATTGAGAGATACCTACGACCATCTATCATTTTTCACACACGCGTACAAGCACAATGCCGCGTCCGAAACGAACTCGGGTCGCGTCGGCGCGCACCGCCGCACCAGTCGCCCAGAAGGAACCAAGTTCTGCACTGCTGCCCACCAAGCAGCCGTCTTCCAGCCCCAGCACCGACATCTACGACGTAAGCGATCGTGAGAAGCAGACAGGGAGGCGCTCAACGCGTAGTACGGCGGCGGCCAGGACCAGGACCACTGTTGTTGCATCAACCACCACCGCCAACCCGCGCCAAGCGGCCGCCCTCAACGCCTCGAGGAAAAACCGTGACTCCGCCATGCAGCGTCTGGAAAACATCACCTCCACCATGACGGGGACTACGGACACCACGGAAAACGAAGCAGAGGAGGACTCGGAGGTCTCGGTCGAGATCGAGGTGGGCCGGCGCGCCGATGAGACGCCTCCACGCGCTGCTGCTGCTGGTGGGCGGCGGACCGACTTTTCGGGCTTGGACCTGGACGATAGCATGTTCGATGACCTGAACACGACGATAAACACGGCAGGTCCTGCTAGTTCGCAGCGTAGTGCGCAGCGATCGCTGGAGTTCTCGACACTATCGGCCAGCCACTACAAGCGGCGACCGCGTGGCAACAGCTTCTTGAGCCGGAATGACGGGCCTATCCGGCCCAGCAGTCGCGCTGGTCCCAACACGCCCGCCTTCAGCTCGACGTTGAACCTTGGCAATTTCAAGAGACGCGTAAGGGAGCCCAGTATTCTGGGCACCGCTCAAAAGGAACGTCCGCAAAGACCGGAGCCGGAGAGCGACAGTGGCGAGAGGCCGGATGATGAAGACGATCTGGAAAGCGAAGAGGAGGAGCAAGTGCCCGCGGAGGACTTTGCCCCTGAAGCAGAATCAACGACTCCCCCGAGACGCTCTTTGAGGCGTTCTGCGGCACTCGCACAGGCTCGAGAATCTTCCCCAGAAGTCTCGGCCAGTGTGAATCCGCGTAAGCGCAAGTCCACCGAGTTGCATGAGCATAGGCCTCGATCGTCTCCCTACGCAGACAATCCTCTGGCTGCAGAAGAGTCCGAGTCTGAGACTGAGTCGCAGCCTAGCAGCCTGCCACCCCTGGATCTCAGACCATCAACCCCCTTGATGGACGAAGAAGAGGTTGCTCCGCCATTAAGCAGTTCCTCAGAAGAAGCAGCTGAGATATGGCCGCCATTGAAGTCTCTGGCCAAAGGACGCACGAAACGAGCTCCCTCCGTCCAGCGGAGGACTCCTGTACGCGATATTGGCAGTGACAACATATCTGACCTGTCATCACCACCCTCTCTCACCTATTCTCCGAACTACGACGAGCCGTCTCCACCACCACCGCAGCCCACTGTCAAGACGCGCAAAGCCGCAAAAGCGGAAGCCAAGCTTACGACCGCGGACCTGCAGGGGCTGCTACCACGTCGTCGTCAGCGGAGCAACAGAGTCGATCCCTTCGCGGTCGATGATTCGGAAGAAGAGGCGGTGGATGCCACTGGACTGGGCAACGATGACGAGGAGCTCTATCACCTGGGCGCTCGGTCAACTCGGCGGCGACCCGCGCGTCCGCTGGCCCGCGCCGGCAACAAGGATCAGAACGAGGCGCCCGCTGGCAAAACCACGACGGCGGCTCAGCGCAAGGGCAAGCAGCCGGCCGAGCCCATCAGCAAGAGACAAACGAGGAGGCGGACCTATGGAAGGAACTCGGATAAGGAGAATGAGGGAGATGAAATTGAGAACGAGAACGAAAACGGCAACGAGAACCAAGACCCGTTTCGTGAGGAGGCAACCACAGAGAACAGCGATGAGTTGGTGGCGCGCGTGGGCGTAGAGCTTAAGAATGCGTCCCGCAAGTTTGCCGAGGTGGACAAGTGGGAGCTGGCTTATGAGGAGATGACACAGAGTAGCTCTCCGCGAGATGCTCGGTGATCTATGGTGGCACAAAGGGTCACAAGAAAAAGGTACAGCGGCACAATCGGTCGAAGGAGGGTTTGGGTCAAAGCTTTTTGATGATACATGTTCCTGATTCTGCGTTTCTTGGGGAAGTGTTCTGTATGATGCCCCGGGTTCTAGCACAGTGTTCTGTTCTGTTTGGTCAGCATGATGCGCAATGGATAGGGGATAAGAAAGCGGACGCGGAGTTGAGGAGTTGAACATACCTTTCTATGGTTTAGCCTGCCTGGCACGTCTGTGCCGTATTTCAATGCTACAAAACGGCGACTTAACAAATGGGGGCCCCTGGGCCTGATATCCTATTGACCCTCTCGTACCAATGCTACCTCATATTACGCTTGACCTTGTGTGCGTCATGATCGCCCAGCTGTAGGTGGTAATACGAAGTGCCGCTGTCCTTCCTGCCGGAGGAACCGTGGCCATCGAATTTTAGGGCGGCCTAAGTTTCTCGGAAATGGGCAAACGTGTGTCACTTGTTATCTGGCGTGCAGCTCGAGTTTTCGTTCTAGTTTCGTAACTTACTGCCGCCATTCCTCATTTCAGGGAAACATGTTCAATGGTTTGGTCGATGATCGGCAGCTGCTCAGCGACCTTGTTCCCGTCACGCAGGGCTACTGTGACACCATCTGGCGTCAGGCCGGACACGCGGAAGGCCTATGAATATGTCATCGTTAGAAACAGTAACTCCTCCGCCTCCCCTTCGAGGTTCTTTTTTACTCACCTTCTTAAGATCCTCGTAGCTCCCCTCCTTGACCGTGTACTCGCGGATGACCTCATCCGTGTCGAAGTCGACGTAGACGCGGGTGTCGCGCACGCGGGCGACGACGTGGTCGAGGCGCATGAAGAGGCGGCAGAGCAGCAGCATGCGGTGTTCGTGGACGCGCGTCTTGACGCTCAGCATGCTGATGCCATTGTCGTCGAGCTCCGACTCGTACAGCACCACGTCGTCGAAGAAGAGGATCGGGTCCCGCCGCTTCAGCAGCTCGAGCGGGATCTGCTTGGCCGGGCGGGTCGGGTCGTCCTCGGCGGGGCCTACGGGCGTTAAGTTCGGTGTTTCGTTGTTCTCGCCGTCCGAAGTATTAGTAGAAGAAGGTGGAGTGGTGGTGCCTCGGTACGTGGTGCTGTAGGACCAGTCGTAGGGCTTCACGACCTCCTTGATGCCGGCGCTCGTCTGCTCGCGGCTGGCGCTCCACGACTTGGCGTAGGCGACCTGCAGCATGTTCTTGTCCGTCTTGTCGACGGCGTCGAGGGCGTCGTAGGCGTTGAACTCGATGCGCCAGCCGGTCGGCGCGTGGCGCACGGCCACGACGTTGTCGCCGAAGATCATCTCGGGGACCGGGATGCCCAGCCGCGCCTCCATGGCCGCGATGGGCGCCGACTTGGAGATGGGCAGCTTGCGCGTCGTGATGGCGAAGCGGCCCTGCGTGTGGCTGTTGGTCGCCATCTCGAGGGCGTCCGGGCTGGGTACGGCTCCTGCGCCGAGGTGACGTGGCCCGGCGGGCCCATGCCGGTGGCTTGCATGGTGGTGGACGCTGGGGTGGACATTGTATTGTTGCTGTTTGTTATTGCGGATTCGGTTGTGGGCGTTGGACTATGTGGCGTATTGGAGGGTGCCGTCTCGTCGGTATGGTGGTACAGTAGAGAATGCTCTGGTACTGTTTGTTGCCCGAATCGAATGCAGAAAGAGTTGAAGGTGGGATGAAGTTGGAAACCGGAGCTCCCAGAAGCTGAGCTGCGTTGGAGGGTGGAGGATGGAGGGGTAGCTTGGCCCGTTTCCAGCTCCGACCGACAAGCTTGTCAAGTCATTCTGGGGATTCCTTCCTCTAGAATGATAGCTCTATTCTTCTCTCCTGTCACAGTCCGTGAGTACTTGCTCACAAAATCCCTTGAATAGTTGGTTCAGGTGCAGTATCAGGTTGATTTCCATGCTATCTAGAAGTACAAGGTAGTAAGTAGAGTACCACGACTAACTGATTCCTCCGTCCACTTTCTCATATGCCATAAAGCAGGACGCCAAGTTGTACCCTGTATGGGGATATACACCACCGCCCACTTAATGTACGCTTCCTAGATATTTTCTTGTTTGCTCCGAAAGGACCGCTTGTATGTTTTATATTGTTTATTCAAATCCCCAACGTATTTTCTTCATATCTACTAACTGGTCGAAATCCCCTTTCGGTTCCGGTGCAAAAATATTCTGAAAACCGGGCGGCGGCTCCTGTAGCGCCTGGTCGAAATACCCTCTCGCTTCGGGCGCACAAATGCCCCGAGGAATGGGCGATGGCTTCTGTAGCACCTGGTTGAAATACCCTTTCGGTTCCGGTGCAAAAGTGTCCGGCAGTATGGGCGGCGGCTTCTTTAGCACCGAGTAATCGCGGATCTCGATGAATTCCTCCAGAATTTCCGGAGCATAGTAGCCCCGGCCACGGGCTTCGTCGATGAACGTCTCAAAGCGCTTTGATGTTATCGGAGTAGGGTAGGTAAAACCGTAATGGTCTATCATTGGTGAGGCAGCAGATAGAGGTGGGCAGCTGGAGTAGAGGGCGGCGTCGAGTTGGACGAAGTTATTGGAGTGTAAGTTGGCCAGGTCCGGAAGCCACTGGCGCAGCAGACTGGCATGATGCGGGTGCGCGTCATGATATTGCGTTTGCCCTCCCAGGAGAATGCGCTGGTGCGCTAGCTCGAGCAGATGCCAGTCGCCCTCGCGCATCTGGCCCGCCGCGTTGGGTTTTCGCCGCAGCAAGATGGGTATCCTACGGTGACCCCCATATAATTCAATTTCCTGCCAGACCCGGTCGACCATGATCGTGAGGATTTTGAACTCGCGCTGGCGAGCCTTGATCCGCTTCTCGTGGGTCTCCATTCCTGGCGGGTGGCGCGTTTGCCTGTTGTTGGAATTGGCGTGCCTCATCGAGGCAGCCATGGAGAAGTAGCAGAACTCCAGCTGTTCCTTCAAGTCCGCCGAGTTCTCCTTGCCAAGCCAGGACCTCAGGAGGTGGCATCGGTGGAGAGCGTCAAGCTGCTCCCGCCACTCGTCGAGGTTCGGGTTTCTCTGCAGGAAGCTCAGGTCGCGGATGCCCATGCCGTACATGCGCACCAGGAAGCTGGTCCCCACGTTAAAGGGTTCTTTCTCGCGCAGGATACCGTGTTCGAATATGAAAGCGTCTAATGCGATGTTAGGACCCAGCCAGGGCCAATAGCAACGCCCTTTCCGCGCAAAGTTGATCAGGTCCTCTAGTGGCAGGTTGAGCAGGTTCAGCCCGAGCCCTCCATCAGGCGCCATGGCCCGAGAGCTCTCGATGATGTAGCAGCAGCGCCACAGTATCTCTGATATGAACTGCAAAAAGGGCAGCGCAGAGATGGGGCCCCTGCTTTCTCTTCCCAGCAATGCCCGATTTGCAACGATCACTCGCCCAAGATTATCCTGTGAGAGGTCACGGATGACACCGACCGGCCAGAATATTGGTTGCCGCTCACGCCAGTCCGCCAGGTAGCTCGGACTCGTATGCGAAATGCCTTTCAAGGAGCATCGGTAGATGAGATTTCGGAAAACGTCGGCAATGTCTGGATCCCCCCTCTGTGGCGAGTAAATATAATCGATCGGAAGAAACGTCTCCTTGGCATAACGAATTGCCTCGGACATGCCGCAGTCTAGTCTGCCAAGGGTGACTGCACCAGCAGGCAGGTGCTCGCCATGGAACGACCCGGGAGCGAATCGTATCCCTTTCAGGCCCATGGCTGCTTGAGCAGCGACCCAGGCGGTTTTTGGGTTGGGCGGGAGCTGCAGGCCCAATGTTGTCTCAAGGCGATGTTGTATGTCTGCCCATGGTTCATCTCTCATATCGGGTAGTTGTTGCAACCGTTCCAGCCAAAGCTTTAGGCCCAATATACCTTCAAGCCGATTTGCGATCTTTAGCGTCTCTGGCAAATTGCTTTCGATATTTGGCGTCGAGGTGACCCCTGAGTTAGGGGCTGGGCGGTAACCAATGCGCTCTGGGTTGTTTTGCTCGTCCTCTGGTTGGCTTCTCCAAGAGCCTTGTAAACCTCTTGATTGCCTTACACTGCCATGTAGTCTTGGCCGATGAAAGGAGCCATTGGTAGCCACTGTGCTGCCGTTTTCTGGACAGAAATCTGATGTGGTGTTGTTGGTGTTTACACCAACTGCGAAGTACCCCGATTCGTCGTTTAACATTGTATTGATAAATGAGCGTAGATGGAACTGGAAATCAAGAAAATGGCACTTTGCAATATACCGAAGTACATTGATTACGTCTTTCTGATAGTATATATAACAGTAAGTAGACATCGTCTCCGATGATTTCTACTGATGATGCGTGCCATACTTTCGGAGATACGTTGGTGTCTCAACCTGGATACATTGATGCCATAGAGTATTGAGATCAGAGATTCCTTCCTGTGTAGGAGTATAACAACAGGAGATAGAACACCTCACAGATGATCACCTCGGACTGTATCGCCAGTGGCTTGGTGGACAAACAAGTATTATGGAATATCACACCAGCCAAGGATCTGGTACAAGTAATCCTAACGCACAGAGAATAGACTTTACCGGGGCCACATCCAGGCCCACGGTGTGTCAAAACTTTCATTATCACAATATCTTCTTACAGCCACCAAATAATAATGCATATGAATGGCTGATTGGCGAGCGTGTTGCTGTATTGATACGCCTGAAGTTCGCTGTGCCATCCTGGAGGAGACGGCGTCAAGGGTCGAAGAGCTGGAGCTGTTTTTTTCGGATGGCTCAGCAACCCTGAGGATGCATGCTTCTCTCTGTGCCAGCGTTCTCATTTGCGTTGCCGCATGGCTTTCATTGATTCAAATTGCATCCGCAAATGCTGTCAACCCATACACGGACACCGAACTTCCTATGGGCATGATAATCTACTGATTAATGATGTTGGTAGATCAGGCGTAGAATATTACGCCCTTATGCACATTACAGCGCAGATGTTTGAACTGGATGGGCAGCGTATACCTTGGTTCGATTGGTATAGGTGATGATTGAATGAGTCGAACCCCCTGTCTGGCATTGCTGCAATCTCCTGGCTGGTACTTTAGGCAAGAACTTTGAGTTATTGCAGCTTGCAACGAGCTTTGCTGAACAGAACACCGATCCTCGAGGTTGCGAAGTTTGAAGGGTGAAGGACCTCACGCTGCCCTTGCGAGGTTGACGGGCGAAAGGAAGCCACAGAAGGCATGCTTTTGGATGTTCAGCGCACTAAAACCTCCAGATTACTGGCCATGCATTTCCGCCGGGCCCCAGCCAAAAAATGAAAATGGACAGAAGTGGTGGTATGCGAACACTGCTAGCGATCTCACACACGTTGGGCCAGACGCGCCTTCCGTGCCTCGTCGTCTCTCTTGGCATCGACTCTGGCCAAGAAATCTTGCCTGGAAGTATATGACTGTTTTGACTTCCCTGCCAGCTGGAGCTCGTCTTTTATACCGGCCTTGTCGACGAAGCCTGCCCAGTCCATGCGACTCTTCTCGACCACGTTGAGCTTCTTGGCCTTCGCTTGCTCACGTAGTTGCAAGCGAGCGGCCACGCCGAGGTTCAAGTCACCGCGCGCTGTCAGGCCTTCAATGACTGGCTCGAATACTGACCTGAACGCTTTCCGTGGCTGGCGTCTTGACGGCTCTTCGTCAGCGTTAAGAGCATCGTCTGCACCTGGCCCCAGTGAGTCGAGGTAGACTTTGGCTTCTGCCGAATCTCGCGGCACCATCTTCTCTTCCGTGTGGACCTTGCCGGCGAAATTGTAGGTTCGCTTGATTTTTATCATCGCAGGGGCCTCAGACTCGGTCGCGTCCTTGTTTGGAGGAGCCTTCGCGGCCTCCGTTGGCTCGGTGGCCTCTTTGGCGCCATCACCCGGAAGTTTGTCGTTGGGGACATCCTCGGCGGTAGACTTCGATGACACGACTGGGCCTGCCATCATCTGCGCCCATATATCATTCACATCCACGGTAACGGGGCCCGTCACGGCATGGGATTTGCGCTCTGCTTTCTCGGTGGCCCGCATACTTCGCGTCTTGATGAGGCCGCCCTCACCACCTTCGTCATCATTCGCCGCTCCATCTTTTGCTTTGTGCTTCTTCTGCCATTTCTTCCCTTTCGATATGATGAGTTCGTCGCCAGAATTTTCGTTGTCACCTTCTCCGTTGTCGGGGTCAGCCGCGTCGCGCTTCCGCTTCGCTGTCGCACCGGGTTGCACGCTGTCGTCCTCGGACTCTGAGGCCTCTTCTTCCTTCTCGTCTGCCGCCACGGCGTCGGGGGAGAACCCGAATCCTCCTCGGATGCGTAATCCTCGTCTAAAAGTGGCTCTGTAGCCATGGTTCTGTATTCGGTTGAAATGAAATCCGTTTGGGCGGCTAGGAAAACGATTGGCGAGCTTTTGCTGGCACGTTGAAATGCGACAAGCAGATTAATGCAGGGATCAATTTACAGATGCTTAGCGGCTCCGCGGGGAGCACTGACGGGCATCAAACAGCTCGAGATGACCGTCGGGCAGGTAGGAAAAGTTTCGATTAGGCCCGGCCAATCAAACCCAGTAGCTTCAAATTCCTCCCAGATTACTGCTCACCTGCCACGCGGCGGTGAATTGAGTTGAGTTGATTTGAGACATTACGATTTGAAGATAATTCAAGGGACTTGAGAGATAACAGGTGATAGGAAGGAGACTTTTTAGACGACATAATTTCATTTCTAACGGTTCTATGGCCCTTTCGTTATTCCCAATTGCAATATTCCCATCGGTCGGTGCTGAGGTTTAAAGCTGCAACGCGTTCGACCAATGGGATATTTCTGCAATATATACATAGTGGTGACATAAATTACAGTACGAGAGGACCACGGTGCCGAGTAACTTTCTGGCTTCCAATTGACATAGCTCTCAGGAATGCACCCGAGTAGCTTCGGTCGCTCTGGCCTGTCTATTGCCCAAACTCATTTTCTTCGTAGACTTCGTGAGGCTTTTTCATGCAGCCTCAAGCGCAGGCCTGCTCGTGTTGTGTTTTTTAGAATCCCCAGAAGCCCTTGACGAGGAAGGCGGCGTAGCCGGCGAGCCCGAGCATGGAGGCCAGGGTGCCGTAGTAGCCGACGGGGCGGCCGACACCGAGGGCGTCCTCACGCTGCATGCCGAGCTCGGCGTGGAGGACTCGGAAGGCGAAGAGGGCGCCGAGGGCACCGGTGAGGATCTTGCGGTTGCCGCCGTTGAGCTCGACGACGGCGGCGAGGGCAAAGGCCAGCGGGACGTTTTCGGCGTAGTTCTGGTGGGCCCGCGACGCCACGAAGAGCTTGCTGTCGGACAGCTGCTCGCCGCGGGAGGAGGAGCCTCTGGAGGAGGTGGAGCTTCTGGAGCTGGAGGAAGAGGAGCTCTTCCTGTTGTGGGAGCCGTCACCCAGTGGCTGCTTGCCCTCGAGGCGCTGGCGCACCACGCGGGCGCTCAGGAAGGTGAAGTAGGCCGTGAAGGGGACGGCGAAGCTGCCGGTGATCGGCAGCAGCGGTACGAGGACCGGGTTGTTGAGGCCGAATTTGAAAGACATGATGTAATGATTCTCTGGAGTATGGCACGATTGATTGGGTAGCTGTGCTGTGTCTGTCAATTGATCTGATCTTTGTTTATTCTGGTAGATTACTCGGTGAGTCTGGAAATGTCCATGCTTCAATTGTGGTTCTTTGCCGTCGGCAGAATATTGTTCCCGCCTTTGGGCAGCCATGAATTCATCATACGGTCGAGAGCCGCGATGATGACACTAGAGCATTAGAAGAATCCACATGAGCTATTATGGGGGACTCTCGATTTGGTTTATTCCCTTAACAGATCTGGAAACCATACCAAACGAAAACCCATCCTGACATCATTCAAGAATTACAGTCCCGTGCAGCCGATTTGTGAATTAACAAGCTACGAGATTGAGACCCGTATGTGTTCGACAGGAGCAGATCAACAAAGTTGCAGGCTGGTACGAGCCTTCTTTGAGATCAGCCCAATGCTGAAACTAATGGAAGCCTATGAAAGAGATCGCCGTTGTTGTCAACACGAATTAACACATTCAACATTTATCTTGGACCGCATATCAATGCAAGGTAGCTAGATGTGTGGCAATTTTTTACCTAGTACGGATACTCGATGTCGGATGCATAGACATGTACTGTAACATATACTTTGTTGCGAGGTTGGAAAAGCTGCTCTGAATCGTAGTGAATAGAATTGCGTGTCCATATAGCACGTTGCAATGCCATCCAATAATACGCAATGAGCAACAGTACGCTGTCCCAAATAATTATACAATTGTATTACCACAGATAGGTTAGATAGAACTACACAACTGCAACCTGCTGCTAGGATGCCGAGCAACTCGCGCTCCTCTGTAGCCCGAACAGGCTCCACTGAAATACCGTCAACACAGATTGCCGGTATATATGACGTCAGATTAGCATATACTCCTACGTCATGACCCTTTGGGGGTCGCATAGCGGGCTTGACAACGAGTCGCAGCTCACACTGGCAATGCATTCTACAACCATCGGGCCATCAAACGAGTCGTATATCCCGGAAATACTGTAGCATTTGATTCAATCGTCAAACACCCATATCACATCACGTCAATCAGGTAATCATCATGCCCTCCAACGATAACAACAAAGCGCAACCCGGCCTTGTGGCTGGTCATGCCGAGTATGTCAAAGGCGCTGCCGAGGTAAGTCCGCCATTCCGGCGACACGATCGTGACGATCCAAGACCTGGAGTCTTATCCAAACTCAGTTTGCTGACTGACCCTGAAATCAGTCCACCATTGGAAGCGCGACCGGCTCCACCGCTTGGCAAAGCTCAGGGGAGCAGGCCAAGGCCCACGCGGTCGGCGTCATGAAGGCAGCGAGCGAGGGTCGCGATCCGACGCAGGGTTACGGCAAGATCGAAGAGACAGCGGGCAAGGTCACAGGATGTGAGGGCATGCAAGAGGAGGGCGCGGCGAGCAAGAAACCGGAATAGATGTCTCCATGGTGGCTCTCGACATCGGCAATGTCGTGCCGCGCCTTGTCGTTGCTGTTACGGCCCTGAATGGACTGACTCGTCGACGTGTCCACGGATTCGAGACAAATGTATGTATTCTTGATGGGTCGGTCTTAATGAGTCGGAGACAGGAATTTTTTCTACAAATTTTATACCCGAGTGCAACATTGCATCGGATGCGTTCCGATACAAATTTGTTTGTTACGGCCAAGTCTTGATATCTGGTAACCAAGTTGGACCATCGCATGGCATGGATTACCTGTGCTGTCAGGTACAATTGGGGCTTCAGACCCGTGCTGATTGATGCAACAAGGACAACTTACGTGTTGGCTTGGGAATAATACCCACTGACAAGCGGCGCATGCCGTCTACATACATACCCAAATCCACGATACTGGCAGAATGGCTCGCCGATTGCTGGGCAGTTCACATGCATGTTGGTCCTCCTTGACCTCCTTGCGTGTTTGGGACAGCTCCAGACGAGGTCAATCGTGGGATAACTATCATTGTGGCATTCGTCAATAATGTCCAACCAGATTCGTGGGTAGGAAACAGATACCGAATCGAGAAAACGGAAAGTCCCAGTCTCCGTCCCAGTCGTAAAGTCAGGGTGGACACGAATACCACGTAGGCAAAGACTATGATGACCCGCAGACGGTACCGCCAATTTGATGTCAAATCCTCACTTGGATCCTTGAACCCAGCCGATTCATCGGATCAGTCCATTACCCGTTAGATGGCTTACTCACTGGTGTGCTACTAGGGCAAGAGCCCAACCTAGGACCATGGTAGCCCAGGGCTGGCTCTTCAGGCTTCAGCAGGTTGGCTGGTGTGAAGGCGTGCTTGAAGGCTAGCAAGTCAGATAGGTAGCCGACAGGTGGTCGGCTTTTCCTTCTTCTCCCACGTAGTCGTAGTGGTAATAACACTCGGGTCCATGTGGCCGGCGCAGAGCTCTCTGCCGTCTAATACTCTAAAAAGACTGGCTCTATTACATCGGATCATCTACTCCTTTATTAGTGGTAGATAGCGCTAGATCTAGTGCGCCCTTGCTCCCCTACAGCAGCAGAAAAAGGTACCTGGAAGTTGGAGCATGCGCTCCACGACACACGATACAACCCAAAGGGTCGAGAGGAAGAGGCAAAAACACAGTTACGAAAATCTTCGTTCGCAATGAAACCAAACAGAAAACAGGTCAGGAAAGGCTTTGGGCTGCAATGGAGTGGAATTCCCCAGGCTGTCCGCGACGACACAAACGTCATCATCATGAGTTCTATGTCATTTTACCCAGTAAAGATGTTGCCGCCAATACAATACCTGTCAGGACCCTCCCCTCCCCCCCCGGTACCTGGTAAAGTAAGTACAGTACTGTAGCCTCTTTGGGCCCCTCCTGCTCGTCACGTGGGAGTGGCAGCCCCTGCGCTGTGCGGACCCTGAACATCAGCCAAGTGCTGGTTCGCTCGTTCGGCAGACTCCGCAGCCCACACAAGGGTCTTTTTTTCGGCCGCCCTTTTTTCCCATAGAGGACCCGAGGACCCCTAAAAGAAAAATCCGATGCTGGGATGGGCAGGTGCGGGCGACACAAGACTGCGAATTTCAATCCCGCATCCCATCCCATCTGCCATTAAGCCCCCCCCCCCTTCCACGCCTCTTGGCCGCCCCCATATCTTCCACGCCCCCCCTTCCTTGAAATCGCATCCTGGGAATCCCAACACCGCCTACATACCCAGTCCTCTCCTGATTGCTCTGCACTACCCAACTCCCAATACTACTTACATACCTGCACTCCCTGCTAACCTAGTCGATTGGTTGCCCTTTTCCTGGTGCACGTCATAGGGTCTAGACATTTTTAGTTTCTGTTCTAGTTTATCAACCCTCGGAGAGCCGCTCTCTCCAGTTTCGATGCCCTATTTTTGCCATGGTGTCTTATCTTACTCTTTCTTATAGCACCACCCTACCTTTGTGATCAACATCAGACAACTCCCGGCGCGCAGCGCGTGTTTATTCGCTCTGTTCCAGGTTCGCCTGTTCCACGAGACGCTCCTTCGACACACCCGGCGATACTTAGCCCCTCCTTTTGCGGGAGGACAACAGGACCCCTTGAATGCTACATCAAGACTTCGTCCGCTACTAGGCGCTTTGGTTTTCCACTTGTTTGGTTTTCATGTCTGTTGGCGCTCAAACCACTCCGGTACGAAGAAATCCTGTTCGAGTCGGGTCTTCCCGAGCTTCTACCACTCAGCGAAACAAGCATTAATACCCCGTTGGAAGATTTTTTGCTCGAGTGTTCACCCCACCAAAGTAATCGAGCAGCTATACGGTACAGGCTCCATCCAATACGGTCGATGTCCCCAGTCATAGCACCAACCCACTCGAATCAGACCCCTGCATAATGGATAGCGAAAGCAACCAGGACAGCGACTCCCGAATTGAGTTGCTGCTTGAGGAACGTCAGCAGCTGACTGACGAACTTGTGCGAGAACCCTATGATTTCATCCTCTATCTTAAACGCGCGGTTTGCTACACGCACCTGGCTTACCCAGATCTGGCAGCTGGCGATGCTTATAGGGCATTGATGCTGACGGACGAGGCGCGCGATGAGAGTTTTGAGTATCATGAGCAGGTTCTCGAGGCTCTGCAAAAATATAACGTCGACAAGCTACCCGAAGTTTTCGACCATGGCCTGCTGTTGGATCTGGCCCAGGATGTTGCGCACGGGCCGACACTGCTGGCCAACCTGGGGGCAGTTCGGAGCTATCAAATCCTAGCGATGGGCCTGCTGCTTTGTGGCAGTTTGCAGAGCGCCTACAAGTTCTGTGAGCGCGGCCTCCAGGCTGCGCCTACGAATTCGGAGCTCCGCAACATCCACGGCTACATAGAAACTGTCGGCCAGCGGAGGATACGCCGCAAGATCACGAGCCTGCACGATCTACCAGACTGGGGCATGGTTCGGAGGGAAGTATACCCTTGGAACCAGTACGAGCCCGACCGCTTCTCCCAGGAATCACTGGGCTTTCTAAATGAAAGACTATCGGCCATGGCCCCTAAATGCGCGGTTCGAGTTGCGACGCTCCCCGTATTGCTCGATAACGCCAGCAACACGGATGGCTACGAAGTGATTCCAACTTGCAAACAGCTCGGCGTCTTCGCTACACAGGATATTGCTGCCGGAGAGACGGTTCTTGAGGAATATTCACTCATTACTGCCAACAACCGTCTGAAAGACACTGTATGCGATGCATGTAGTGGGGAACTCCCCCCACTTGGCTGCAAATCCGAGGCTGTAAACTGTCCCGAGTGCTATGACACAGTTTTTTGCAGCCAATACTGTTTCGAGCAGGCACAAGAGCTGTACCATCCCGCCGTGTGCGAAAAAGGAGGTGGATTCCATTGCGAAGGATACCGATGCAAAGGACGCAGACGAGGCTCTCCATTTGCTGCTCCTTGCTAGAGTGCTCGCCATGGCCACTCATCAAGGAATCCACCCTCTTGAAGTCAGCCAAATAAAGTACATTTGGGGCGACTTCGTTCCCACCAAATGGAATGAAATCGATCTATCGCCGAATGCTGGTCCACCGCCAGACTGGACCCTGCCGTTTTCATTTAGTTTCAACATCGAAACACCTCTACACATCCTCGAGAAGATGGATATTGACATTTACGCTACCTTGGCCGAGCACGATCTGTGGGTTTTAAATACGCTCTACAGCAAGACTCGCGGAACCGCTTCTGCCCGCAAGAATCCCCGCGATGGCCGACCAGATGTTGCAGCTGTGCACCCATTTTGGTGCCTAGCCAACCATGACTGTGACCCGAACGTCACCTGGGAGTGGGGGGGGCGGATGGTGCTTTATGCCAGAGAGCAGCGCGTAGTTGGTAATCGTCCAGGCGGAATCAAGAGTGGAGAGGAGATTTTGAATCACTACTGCGATGTCACACTCCCCGTCCACGATCGTAGGGAATGGGCCTCTGGTAGTCTAGGGGGCTGGTGCATGTGTGCAAGGTGTAAAAGAGAAGCAGGAGAGTCTGCCCCCAACGGAGTCGCTTCACAATAAAGTATACCCACTGCCCACCCCCTAGCGGCATCGGCATCGGCTAGATTGCAAAGCCAATGCGCATGCAACGACTGCAGCTGTAGTAGGCCCATGCAGAGAAGGATGCGATGAGAAAGCGTTTGGAGGACAGCGTTCCGATTGATTCACCAAGCCAAATTTCCTTCCGTACACGATACCCAATCTTTACATAGGCTTTTTGGATATGCGGGTGACGCTGGAAACGCAGAGGCATATACGAGATCAGGAAACACGACAGATAATAACACCATCTCGGTGAAAGAAATGCATTAGCAACAAAGATAGTTACAACAACAAACAAACATCACGCAATACTACTTGGGTCCCAGAACTTGCCCTGCAGGGGACAGGTTGTCGTTTAGTTGCGGGATGCAGTCATGGGCTAAGGTTGGCATCAACTTTGGCGACTCGCAAGCCGACTCATCCCGCGTTTGTGAAGCAATGGAGAATGTAGGCGCTTCTGGTAAAGTAGGCTACTTATGCTCTGCTGGAGGCTCGGATTGCCCATCCCCTGAGTATGTTCACCATTAGATTTTCTCACGTTGCCCATGGAAAGAGAAAAAACACGCATAGCGTGTTTATATGGATTTTCGACTGCTCCTCTCGGCTCCCTTTGATCGGGGTTCGCAGTTGCGTTGTGTCGAGTACGTCTAGTCCCCCAGTGTGGGATCGCAGAAAAACACAAGGTTGAGAATACGGATAAGTATCAAGGATGCCCCCTATATAGGTAATGACTAAGTCTTCAAGTTACAATATCGTGAATATTTTCTCTTAGCTGTTCAGCACGGGACGCCTCGCAGGCACATGCATCATCAGAGAAGATCAAGACGAGTTGTTATTGCTAGCTTGTGCCGCACTATATGGGTTTCTATTTAGAGTTGTCTATTCTTATGGGTATCATTATTACTATGCCTTCGCCTTCGCCTTCGCGCGGACATCTGACCACAGTTTGTCGATGATCTGGAAGACGGCCGTGACGTCTCGCCGCACATTCTCGTCGAACGCAGGCCCGAGCCTCTGCCTGGATCTTGTCCGGATGCCATCGGAACCGCTCCTCCTTCAGCTTGGCGAGGAAAACCGATTCGCCGATCTCGATCGGGTCTAGCCCGTTCACGAAGAAGTCTCGCACGGTCTCGGGACTGATCTCGGCTCGTTCTGCACTGCTGCTACTGCTGCTGTTTTTGGCAACCGGCCAGCTCATGCCCTCGAGAGTGCCATCCCAGGAGGCCCAGGCCGCGGCGTACTCCTCGTACTTCTCCCGCCAGCTCCGCCTGCGCTGCCTGTCCTCGCCGCGCCGCAGGCTCTCCTCCATCTGCCGCGTCAGGCGGCGGGCCTCGGCCTCCTTGTCGTCCTTGGCCTTCTTGGCCTCCTCGCGCCGCGCGCGCTCCTCCAGCAGGCCCTGGTGCGTCTTCTCCCACATCTTCTGCCGCACGTACGCCGCGTACTCGTCGTCCGTCATCTGCTCCAGCTCGCCGCCGCCCTCCGCCGAGGGGCGCGCGTTGGCGTACACGTGGATCGGCTGGCCGTAGACTCCCTCCCAGTACGCCGCGCCCTCGTCGTCCGCCATGGCGTCGAAGAGCGACTCGCGGAAGGCGGCTTCCGGGTCCAGGGGTGGCGGCTCGTGGGGGTTCGGCGGGGTGGGCGAGCGCGTGCGGGTGCGGTGCCGGTGTCGCCGCCGCTTGTGCTTGTGGTGTTCACCGTGGTGGTGGCTCCTGCGATGACTCCGTCTCGACTCGCGGTCTAGATCATCGTCTCTCACTTCTTCCTCCCTGTCGTCTCTGCTTCGCTCAGAATGTCTCCGGCCTTCTCGGTCCCGGCGGCGGCGATCATCATCATCATCATCGTAATTTCGTTCGCGACGGCGCGACGAGCGATGTGAGCTAGAGTGTTTTGACTTGAAGCGGAATTTTGTGGTCTTGCGATTGCTATGTCTCTTGCTGTCGTTGTTGCCGCTGTCCGGGTCTTTAGAGCGTGCCCTCTCATCGCCGGCGTCATCTGCAAGATGCGGCTCACTTTTTGGCGGGGCAGTGTGGCTGTCGGCGCGGTCCTCCTCTTCGGGCGACAAACGAGGGAGGTCCGGATTGATGGACGACAGGATGTGTCGCCTCCTGGGAGACGACGGTGCGGTGGTCATCGCGGTTTGTTCATCGTGGGTTTAGCCGGGTATTAATTGGCGATGCGACGACTGAAATCGTACGTAGAGCAGGTATCGATTTATGTTGTTGAATGGATGGCGGACCCCTGCGAACAGTAACTCCGATAAGCTTTATCAAGTCAGACCACCCCCTGCAATTAATTGTCTTGTCATTCGTGTGGGTCTCGGTTTTTGGCTCTCCAGGTTAAACAATACCTCCCGCCGCAAGTAACCTTTCCCTAATCTACATCATTATAACATCTCCAGTACCGTCGCAAATCAATTTACGCCATTTTCATATACTCTCGCCAATATGAGCAAACCGGGATTGTCATATGGATTGAATCTCAAAAAGACAACAAACTCCAAACCTGCGCCGCCTAAGAGGAAACCCATCTTCGGAGGCGATGACGATTCAGACGACGATGGGGCCAACAACACCGGCCCCCAGGCCACCAACATCACCGAACTCGACGATGATGATTTCTCGTCCAAGCCGGCGGCACTGAACACAAAGGGCTCCAAGTCTCAAAATAAAGCAGCACTCAAAAAGAAGCCGCAGATGACCATGTTTGGCGATTTATCAAGCTCACTGGAGTCGCGCAAACACCAAGAGGCCGCAGAAGAGCTGGATCCCTCGATTTACGACTACGATGGCGTCTACGATTCGTTAAAGCCGGAACAGGTGGCCGCGCCCGAAGATGTCGATCGACGGCCCAAATACATGAAGAGTCTCTTACAGTCGGCTGCTGTGCGCCGGAGAGATGCGCTGATTGCCGAAGAGAAGAAGGTCGCCCGGGAACGAGAGGGAGAGGGCGAGGAGTACGCAGACAAGGAAAAGTTCGTCACGGAGGCCTACAAGAAACAGCAAGAGGAGAATCGGCGCATAGAAGCCGAGGAGCGACAAAAAGAGGAGGAAGAAGCAAAAAAGAACAAGGGCGGTGGTATGACGGCCTTCTACAAGGACCTGTTGAATCGGGGCGACCAACGACACGCCGAAGTCATGAAAGCTGCGGAGGATAAGGCAAAGTCAGGCCCGCAAGCCCCCGATGACCAATCGCAACACCAAGAAAAGACGAAGACCGAGGCCGACCTCGCAAAGGAACTCAATTCGAAAGGAGGCTCGGTTGCTGTCAATGACGATGGCCAGGTCGTCGACAAGCGTGAATTGCTCAAAGGTGGTCTCAATCTGGGCGCAAAGAAGAAACCCGAAGTTCGCCGAGACCAACGCGAAACCGAACGCAGACAAGACTGCTCTTCTGCCGGGTTTGTTGGCTCAGGCGGCAAACAGAGTATGCGCGAACGACAATCACGCATGCTGGAGGCGCAGCTCGAGGAGTCACTCAAACGAACCAGGGAGGACGAGGCGGAAGAGAGAGAGAAAGTCGAGCGTGCTGCAAAGAGTAGGAAAACGGAAGGCGAGATCTCGAGCGCAAAAGAGAGATACCTTGCTCGAAAAGCCGCGGCGGCAGCGGCTGCAAAGGAGAAGTAGCGTGCAACTTCAAGATACCCAGAGCCGTTACCCAGGCAATGCCATAATATTCATGTTGCCGCCCGAGACGAATGTGATAGTACATGGCGATCTATGTTTGGGGATTCCGGTGCCCGGAAATACTCAATGGTAAATCCTGAAAGTCAGCCGATGACCTCCCGCTGCAGAACTGCAGCCATAATATACAGTATAGCGCGGCGCACCCAATGGTATCTATGTTCTCAATCCCGGCTCTATTGTCCACCTTCTCGCCTTAATCGGGTAATGTATGTGGTGCTGACCTGGTTCCATGCCGACATGTACTTCTCCATGCACTGGGTGAAGCAAGCCTGCTCGCCGCTCGATAGGGAAGCACCGGGCTTCGGGACACACTTCTGGAAGCAATGCTCGTTGATTTTCTGCGCCAAGTGGGAATATCAGTTTCTGGTCTACTTGGGAACCAGCCGACGTGACTGCCTCATACCTCAATCAGCTCGCGCGCATTGTTCATGGCATATTGCGTCTGAACCTGCTTGATGACTTCCTGCTTGACGCTCTCGGAATCCATGGTGGCGGAGTCGGGTTGGGTTGTTTGGGTTTCTATAAACGGGTGGATTCTTCTGATCTCTTTATTTCCCCAAGCGAATAGAAAAAAAGGAGTGGTGGCCGACGGAATCAGTCTAGAAGCAATTGATGCAATTGGAGGCTCAAAATGTGACTTTTATTATTAGAGAGGTGAGCTATCAATGATGCATCTTCGGGGCTAAGATATTTATTCCAGGTCCTCTAGCGCATCCGCAAAAGCCAAGCATGCCCCGAGCCGTCAATGTACCGCCCCCACTGTTCCCAGCAATTGATCTGTGGCTGCTACAGTTGGAGTGGCTGAATTTCTCCCTCTTGGGGGGCCCTATGCTAACGACTTATAGATCTTGTCACCAATGTCTATTGTCCGCTAACTGGTGGCAAGCTGGAGGGTCGGCTTACACACACGACCCAAAGGAAACATGCCAATCAAACTTGTTATCTTTGATTTCGATGGAACTTTGTTCGATACGCACCGTTCCATCTCCCGCTGTATCAAACTAACTTTCGACGCGCTGCTGCCAGCCCAGGCTCCGTCCGAGGCTGAGGTGCATCGGTTAATCTCGAGCGGAGCTGGACTGCAGGACACGTTCAAGGCGCTGCATCCCGATGCGCCCCGCCACTTTGACGAAGAGGAGTGGACGGCGACGTACCGTTCGCTATACGCGGAACACGGCCAGCCCCTGATCACGCCCTTCCCTGGGGCAGCGGAACTACTGGGCACGCTGCGGGCGCGCGCCATCTCTGCGGCCATTGTCAGCAACAATGGCGTGGCGGCGGTCCGGACGGCGCTCCAGAACAACGGCTTGGGCGGTACCATACGGGAGGACATGATTGTCGGCGACAAGACCCCCGGCGCCACGAGGAAGCCGGACCCGGGCAGCTACGTCAACTTGCTACGCCCGGCGATGAGGTCATGTGGCTATGCGGATCCGGTTGATGCGTCGGGTGTGCTTGTCGTCGGCGATACGGAGGGTAGACATTTGGTTTGCGACCAATATCGGTGGCGCTATATCGGTCTGGTGTAGGTATGGGTACGGTGATAGAGCTGAGTGCGAGAAGCTGATGCCGGGATTCACGGTGGATTCTCTACAGGAGATACAGGAGATCATCAATAGTACGTAATGATAGGTACTAAATTCCTAATGGTCGCCCTTATACAGCCATCCGTTCTCTTCTATAACTTCAGGGTTACATGAATAATGTGTAGTATGAAAAGGTTGTTTCCTGCTTAGTCCTCTTTGACAGGTCGTACAATCTGCCATGCAATCCTCGCTTTATCTCCTTAGCTACCTTGTATTTATGGTGTAAAACATTGGGATGAGCTACGTCGCGATCATTAATTCCTCTTACATATTGATCAGTTAGCGGAATGCCACTCAAAACTATAATATTTTTGTCGTCCCTATAAGGGAAACTCTTTGTTCGTTTTCCAAGAGCTGCCCCTGGATTTTGACCCATCCACTCAGTAGCCTCGATAGATACTCACCAGAACATCCACTCTTTAATAATGCAGAGAGAGATAGAGAGAGAGAGAGAATCCAGCTTTTAGAGCTTATTAAGGGAGAACTACTGGACAGCATTCTCGAAGGATACCAGATCTACTCCAGCACAACTGCACCAGTAAGTTGCTTGACGTCCGGACATGATACGCATTGGGGGGTTAGCGCACTGCCACCTGAGCCACACGTGGAAACCAGGTACCTTCAGGCCAGACCCAGGTCAAAACCAGCTCAGTTAGCAGGTTAGGGGACGGGGTAGTTTTAGGGGAGAGTTTGAGACAAGCTTGGACACTGGCCATTGACAGTCGCACGTTCTCTCCAAAAGGCCCAGTTTTATTTGCAGCTACTGGTGCTTCAATGGAGGACAGGCAAGAGGCCAGCTAACGATTGATAGAATTGATCGAAGCGGTTTTGTTCCAGTCCTCACACGACCACAACAACTAGCTGGCCATCGTCGCACAGCACACGTCTTTCTAGGGGCTTTCTTGTGCGGCAGACGCTCAACTTCCCTTCCTAATATTATTTTGCGCCCATCTGTCTTCCTTGCTTACGGCTCCTCCTTAACAACCCTCTCCCTCGGCTCAGCCCACAATGAGGTGGCACACTTGGTTGTCGGCCTTGTGGCTGGCAGCAACTGCTCGCGCTGCAGTGAGCCACGATGAAGATGGAAACATTCGCAGCATTTCGGTCAGTTTCATTGCCCTTCCACAGGCCTTGGCACCCTCAGCATTGAGCTAACATGGCGCGCTCCAACACAGCTGCGAACGCACACACTAGTACAACCGTACCTCGATTCGGATATGGCCAGTCGGTGGTACGAGTTCGGAGGTGATACCATCATCAGGACAGATTCGTATGCCACCCGGCTCCGCATGCCACTCCGCATATCTCGACAAAGGCTAACCCAAGGCTAGATACGTTCGCTTGGTGTCCGACCGTCCCTCGCAAAACGGCTGGCTGTTCTCCCGCGTACCCCTGACGGCCACGAACTGGGAAATCGAGGTCGAGTTCAAGATTCATGGACAGCACCAGCTCTACGGCGATGGATTCGCCATGTGGCTTACAAAGGAGCGCGGAAAGATGGGCTCGGTCTTTGGGCATGCCGACAACTTTGAGGGTCTCGGCCTCTTCGTCGATACCTACAAGAACAACCGCCCGGGTGTCGTCTTCCCCTACGTGATGGCCATGTATGGAGATGGAAAGACAAGCTACAACAAGGACAACGACGGGAAGGACCAGGAATTCGCCGGCTGCTCTGCCCGTGGCATTCGACATGCCAGCGTCCCGACCAAGCTCAAGTTGACCTACTTCCAGGACAAGCAGCTGAAGCTGGAGCTGCAGTACAAGTCGGAAGATGAGTGGAGTCTGTGCTTCGAGACGAGCGAGCCCCGGCCATCCCCTCGGTCACCTATCTCGGCTTCAGTGCCGAGACCGGCGAGCTCAGCGACAACCACGACATCATCTCGGTCAACGCCAGGAACCTGTACACGTCTGGTGGGCAAACCGGCAGCAAGTCCTCTCCCGGAGAACGAAAGAGCAAGCAGCACAAGCCCGAGAAGCAGGGCGGCGGCTGGGGCTGGTTCCTGTTCAAGATTGTCATGGTTGGCGTGGTGCTCGGAGGTGGCTACGTTGGCTACACTGTTTACCGAACCAAGAACAGGTCTCACCGTTTCTAGATTTGACGGGTCAAGGCGAAAACGGGGGCGGTTTTCTTCAGTTGTTACTACACGAAACGAATCGTATATACCACTCTACATCATTCAAGTCACGGGTCTCCAGATGTAGTCAAGATACACCCAGTGTATCTTAAGATATGTGCTGCAGGGCATTGGGTGCAGGATATATGCACTCAGGACCAGGCCACCAAAGATGAATCAAAATCGAAAGCTTGCTAGTGCACACACACTTATTTGACCGCTGCCAGAAAATGGTTTCTGAAATAGTCAATGATATGAAACATGGCTATTACAGGACACAGCTTATGTAAATTCTCAATTTCGTAGTTGATTGGACCGGGCCTCGACTCTCGATAGCTCAACAGGAGAGCGCTATGCGGCGCCTCGGAATCCAGATGACCATGAAACGAATCAAGCCCAAACATACATTGATCCAAGTACCGGCAAAAACCATGGAACGCATTGAATGGGTGGCTGCTGCTGCGATGCCAGATGATGTGGTGCAAGAAAGCACGTCAATATTCCTGCCATGGCTATTCACAAGGGTGTTGGCTATAGGCCCGCCTAGATCGGTATACTGCAGATATCCATCCTTAATATAGAACACATCGGCTAACCCCAACCTCCAACTTCCAATGACGCAGGGTTGAGGGTTAGAGGAAAACTACTAACTACATGGTACCTACATCTACTGTACCCCACATTCACCCACAACCCATACAGTCAATCATGCGTACCGTTTATGCTCAAGCATTGCCATGATGATGTACCATGTCCGTGGTTAAGCTATCATGAATTGAGGGTGCAACTGGCAGCGGATATATCCCGGTTGTTGCCTGTACGCCATCCAGGTTGGGGACTATGTATCTATCATGGACCCAACGTTACTACGAGGCTGGCTACAGGCTACAGCCGTCGGGAGAGAATTGAGCAGGCCGAAGCGGGATCAGCATTCCTTCGAAGCCGATTTGGAGTCAAGACTCAAGATGACCCAATCTGTCTGCATGTTTGTCCCTATCAGCGGTATATTCCCCATTCCCGCGCCTATCAAGCAAGACCATATGCTACCTCGATTGCATGTCAATCTACGATGGGGTATTGGCAGGATCTGGTTGTTGCGTAGAGAGAAGAGCGCTTCCTTCAGCTCATCCCACGGCAGGTCCAAGGGCTCTCTATCTCTCCCTCCTTGCGCTTTTCCTCCCTTTCTCTCTCTTACTGCCTGAACGCTCTTTTTTTCCTTCCTCTCCCTTTCTCTTTCTCTATCCTCAATGGCCAATGGGAAAGTCGAAATGTGAGGGTCATTTTATATGCTGTATGAGGTATGCTAGCTCAAATTGGCAGAGCTGAGACTGTCAACTGTAGGAGTTGCTCCCCTCCCCCCGCCCCCCCGAATACCCCACCCTTGACCGTCCACCCAGCCAATTCCCTACCTAACCATCTCGTCACTTTTGTAGCCCATGCTCGCCGTATTTGAGGCTTCTCTTCAACTATGAAACCTTAATTCAGTTGAGCTGACTAGCTGATTACTGCTTTCTTAACCCTAAAGAGCCTCTATCGTTGGAGCCCATTGGTCTGTCTGCCTATACCCTCCGGCAGACAAGGGGGGGAAAACCCTGTCAGAACCCTGGAGTTGTACCTATCGTTTCAAGACACCTTGCCAATTGCTTGCTTCTTTCTTCCTTCCGCCAGTCTCGGTCTGTCTCTTCTTGACTGCCTCAATCGGATCCAATTGCAAGCACAGATCGATACTTTCGAGTAAACAGAAGCCGCTATATACTGCCAATCTCCGTCCTGGGACTCCTTTTATCATTGGCTCTCCAACGATAACTTTGGATTCCAATTGTATTGGCAAGCGCCCGCCCACTTACCTTAGGTACTCTGCGGGGAAAGGCTTTGAAGGAACAAGGGACACGACCTTTGGAACTACCTCATTTGCAGCCCACACAACTAACCTACTTTATCTACTTTACCTTTCCCTATATACCGTACCTGCGACACCTCTTTGTCTCTGTATTTCAACTTCTTTCTTGGACAACCGCTCTGGCTGCTGAAAACAACCAACAACCTGCGCCAATTCCTCCGACCTGGCCAGTTGAGCTTCTCACCGTTGCACCCAAACCTTAAAACAACCTATGCTAGACTCGACACTACCAGCTTCGAAAACCATATCGACATATCCGTCAATATACTAGGGCGTGACAATAGCAGCTGCAGAAACTCCAGAGTGTGACATCGCGGTCGTAGCAGGTGCCCGCCGTCTTTAAGCTGCTTACTTGACTCCCGCAATCGCGTTCGGCTCCAAGCGCATCCGCCCGGCTGGTTCTTGATCGGAGCTACGATCCATCACATTGGCACATTGGCGACGCATGTAGTGCCGCCCTGCCCGAGCCAAACCCACCGCTCTTACCCACACTGTCGCTCGCGAACGTTAGCTTCCTACCACACAACACAGGCGCCAATTCCTGCTTCTCTCCAGTCCCTCACACGACTCTGCCAACTTCCCAATTGGACGACTGACACGGTTGCTCTTGCGTACATAGCTGCTTAGCTTGGCAGTCGTCTCCACCGACTACATACACCGAGGCTCTGACCCTCTATTACCTTCGCAAACAAAACACATGCCGAGTCTCGGATTTCTTAAGAAGAAACGGACTAGGGAAGACAAGTCAGATCCCTCTTCCAGCCAACCTACAAGTCCGGTCACTCCTATCACGCCGACGTCCGCGAGGCCATTCGATAATTCGCTCTCGCACTCCTCGACCCACACGACTACGGGCAGCTCCCTCTCGCATACGCACACCAAGTCGACGTCTGGGAGCTATCAAGGGCTCAAAGAAACACAAGCTCCCGCTTCGGCTGGGGGAGGGTCGCAGATGAATTCCATATCGAGCCAGCAGCAGACTCCCTTTGGGATCCAACATACCCCAAGCCCTGGCCATGCCGGTCAACCACAAAACCTCCCCAGCATCAACAACCTGATACACCCTCCCCAAACTGATGGTACGAATGACTATACACAGGTCCCCAACTATCCAGGCAATTGTCGTGCTAACCAATGAACTAAAAGGCGCAGGAAACAATGGCGCGCCTCCGGTCCCGCAACATCAAATTCAAGCTCCGACCCAGCGCCAACCGCATCACCAGTCGACACTCTCGGAGTCCAGAGTAACAAAGGGCAAATACTCGCTTGGCGACTTCGACATGCTACGGACATTGGGCACTGGTAGCTTTGGGCGCGTCCATTTAGTGCAGTCGAAGCATAACCAGCGGTATTACGCTATCAAGGTCCTCAAGAAGGCGCAAGTTGTCAAGATGAAGCAGGTCGAACACACCAACGATGAGCGGAAAATGCTGAGCGAGGTTAAACACCCATTCCTCATCACGCTGTGGGGCACATTCCATGATTGCAAGAACATCTACATGGTCATGGACTTTGTCGAGGGCGGCGAGTTATTCTCATTATTGAGAAAGTCTGGCGTGAGTTGGCCCCCTCCTACATTGACTATGGTAAGGCGCTGTTCGGCTGACCAAATCCGATGAAGCGATTCCCCAACCCGGTGGCCAAGTTCTATGCTGCCGAGGTGACTCTGGCGCTCGAGTACCTACACACGAAGAACATCATCTACCGAGATCTGAAGCCTGAGAACTTGCTACTGGACCGACACGGCCACTTGAAAATAACGGATTTCGGGTTTGCCAAGCGCGTTCCAGACAAGACGTGGACATTGTGTGGCACACCAGACTACCTGGCCCCTGAGGTTGTCAGCAACAAGGGGTACAACAAGTCGGTTGATTGGTAAGTCTTTGGGTCGTCGGTTCCATGGGAAGTACCCCGCTAATGACGAGTTGGCAGGTGGTCTTTGGGCATTCTCATCTACGAAATGCTCTGCGGTTACACCCCTTTCTGGGACAGTGGGTCACCCATGAAGATTTATGAGAACATTTTGAGGGGCAAGGTCAAATACCCGCAATACATCAACCCGGATGCGCAGAACCTACTTCAGAGCCTCATCACGCCGGACTTGACGAAGCGCCTCGGCAATTTGTACTGTGGGCCGCAGGACGTCAAAAATCATCCGTGGTTCGCCGAAGTCACGTGGGACCGGTTGCTCAGGAAGGATATAGATGCTCCTTATACACCGCCCGTCAAAGCCGGGGCAGGAGACGCGAGCCAATTCGATCGGTATCCCGAAGAGCAGGAGAAGTATGGCCAGGAAGGAACGGACGAGTAAGTTGGAGACGCCGATTGATGAGGAGAATGTTGCGCTAACACGGTCTAGATTCGGACATTTGTTTGGTGACTTCTAAGTGCTTACACGTATGGCGCAAACGGGGGGCTAGTAGTATTTTGGTGGACTGGAGGCGGTGTGGTGGTGTAGGATGGATGTTGACGGAGTATACGAAAGCAAGAGACATGGATTAGGGATAGAGATTTTGGGTGGTCAGTTTGGCCCGGCAGGCACAAAAAAGGACCAAAGGTGAGTTTCATCGGGGGCTGCATTATTATACTCGTATGCTCTATTATGGGACGAAGGAGTTCATCCGCTAGGGACGAGGGGTGTTTGGCAGCTACAGCCTACAACTATGGAATAGCGCTTACCTCGAAGTATTTGCTTTCCAATAGCAAATAACGAACAATTATTATTACATGATGGTACCAGTGCGGATTGGACCACGGCACTTCTAAAGATATTAATGAAACGAAACCATACGATCAACGAAACCCCTGGAGAGACGTAATAGGTTAAATTGGAACCGTTGAAAGAAGCTTCAGGTAAACAAGCGAGGTTGCGTTGCTAGGTCCTAGCCCAGTCTGCCAGTCCCCCCACATGGTGGTGGTGGACCAAGGCGATTCAAACAGACGGGTCGGGGGGCCGAGGCTGCGAGGACCTCGCCAGGTTTTATACAGATTGCGAGCTCCGTACGAGCGATGGCGGTTGCTTACTGGGTCGATGGAATATAACAAGATTGAGGGAAACACGTCAACTAGTTTAGCACTGGAGTTCGATCGAGTCGGCTTGCTTGCAGCTCGGGCGGTTCCATTCTTCCATTATGCCCGTCACCGACTTACCGGTCTGACCGTCTGTATGTATCGCATCCAGACCACCCCCCGCGAAGGACATAAAGTACGTGCATACCTACAGTACGTGCATATGCATGCATAATACCAGCAAACTGCGGCTCTCTCCTTGGCCCCCAAGGCCCCTCCCCACTCTTACCCATGCCACTGGGGAGAGGTCTTTTCGCTTCGAGCTCATCGACCCGCCTCGTCCATTATTGCTTTCCCGCTTATTCTTCTTTCTTGGGACCATTGGAAGACGCGAAAGGAGGAGGGAAGCAGAAGAATCCTCATCTCAACACTCATCATACCTCTTTCCTTCACTGGCTGGCAAAGTGACAAGTCTGTTTTGGCCGTAGGATAGCTGGAATAATTGTCCAGCTTTTTTATACTGCATCTTTTCCTTTCTTTTCCCACTTCTCTGCATATCCCCGGTCCCGATATACATACAGAAGCGGAGCGTGGCCTTCCTACTACGGCGAATGATTGCTTGATTGCTTGTTGGTGCTTCCCTCCAAGCTTTCTTGGCCATCAATTGGATCTAATTAATCCGGGTTTTCCTGCTGCACTATTCTTCTCGCTGTTGGGTGTTTATATCAATCGCTGCGACGGTTTTGCACTGGCAAGAATCCAATAGAGGAAGCACAGCCCACGATGGATGACTATATGTTCATCGCCCATGTCAACCAGACCAAGGTTGTCAGCGAGGCGACGAGCTTCCTGGAAATCTTCAACTATGCTGTACGCTCGTTCGCTCTCCTTTGCCCTGTCCTCTACTACTGTAATCTGGTGGTGACGCAGTTTCTGCCTCCTTCAAGGCTCACGACCACTGAACTGACTGGCCAATTCGCTACTACAGGATCCAGCCTATAATACGATTGAAGAGCACCCGCTAGAAGCCCTGGAATTTGAGAACTTTCTAAATCGCCGGGTAAGTGCCTCCCGTCCCATCGTCCCGGTCTTGGCTCTCGATCGTTACGGGACCGGCCCAAATCTTGTTTGGACATTGGTTATGCTCGATCGAACCGGTGCCGGATTGCCGGCAGTGGAGCTTCATCTTGACCTTACCTGCACCCGTCTTCACACACCACCTCCTATCTCATCCCATCTCCCATCCCACATCCCATCTCATCTCATCTCGCCCCCCAGCCCATCCATTCATGTCTGAGATCGAGATCCAGTATTCCAGAAGCCTTCCACGGCTAGCTAGGCACACACCAGTCAACGGCAAATCAAAAGCCACTGAAATTGACACATGTTTTCCGACTTCTACAGGGCGCCTTTGAGGCACCGAAGAAACACGATTCTAAACTTCTCAGCGGAATCCGTTTAGTGTAAGTGAGCTGCCACGCTATGCCACGCCACCGCCCTCCCATGTGTGAGATATGGAAGAGATGTCACCACGACTGACTGAGACGGGCCACCAACAGACTCCAGAAGAATGCCAAGCATCCCGAGACATTCTCTCCTCATCACATCTCGTTGGAGCAACATGAATATGCTTCCATGGTGAGGACCATGCGCCTGCCTTTCCGTGCCATAGAGGGCACGAGTGTGGTGGGCCCTTTTTCTGGGCCTCTTATGACCACGATGCAAACGATCCTCATCTACGTAAGACTTTGTCGATTGACTCCATCCTCCTATGTTATGTTATGCATCTTGCCAGAACGATCTTCATACTATGCAAACTCATGTGGCTGACTTCAGTGATCAGAGATCATCCATCGAAAGTCGGATGTCCGCAAGAAGGGCAAGACCCGTGGCTGGGAGCTGATGCTTTCGCACTCCTTCAATACCAATATTACCACTGGATACGTGAAGGGAACACCCTCGTCTGACATCAACGATGCCATCGACCACCTCAAGTCCTGCGCCGCCCAGGTGGCCCACCCCTTTCTCTTGCCCATCATCATCTTGTCACATGATCTGTCTTCGCGCTCGGATCAGAAGCAGCGCGAGGCGCGTGCCTGGCTGAGGCGGCTCGAGAACGCCGTCACCATGCGCAACGAGATCGACGAGAAGGAAGGCTACATGGACTTTGATCTCGACGCCATCAACCGGGACCTGGTCGAGTGCCACTCGCAAGTGCTGTGGCGGCGCCCTCAGGCCTACCAGGAGATCATCAAGGAGGTCCACACCGGCATGGACAAGTACTGGCAGATGACCGACCACAGCCGACCGGAGATCTCGGCGCTCCACGACAGCCTGATCAGTCGGTTGGACTTCTACCGTATTAAGCTGACGGGTATCGAGCATTATGTGCATACGACCTTGGAGAGATTGAACATCCAGCGGCAAGCAGTAAGTCGTGGCCCCCCATCATCGTCTCCCTGCGATGTACAATGTGGCTTGGCCATTATACCGATGCGTTGAAAGGGCATGCTGATCTAACCAACCCCCTTGTAGCTGTATAACATTATTGCACAGAAGGAATCCAAGTTAAACCTGGAGATGGCCGCTCAGCAGCGACGTCTGGCCCACGCCAGCAAGCGCGACAGCACGGCCATGAAGACGCTCTCTCTGCTAGGCGCCCTCTTCCTGCCGGGGACGTTCTTGGCGTCGCTCTTCAGCATGAGCTTCTTCGACTTCAACGTCGGCCCCGAGTTCCCCGGCATGGACCCGGACGACTACTCGGGGAAGGGCGCGCAGGTCTCCGAGTACCTGTGGCTGTACTTTGTCGTCACGATCCCACTCACGCTGGCCATCGTCGGCGCCTGGTGGTACCTCGACCGCCGGCGGCAGAAGATGTACGCGGCCGAGGACGTCGACATCGAGGAGGGCATCGGCCGCATGGAGACGGAGATCATGGCCGTCATGCGTAAGAAGACGATGAGCAAGGCGACGACGTGGAATTGGGGACCTCGCCGGCGATTCAGCTGGTCAAGAAGTCCGAGGCTTAATGGGCCTATTGCCTCCCTCATTTGGGAAAGCTCCTGGCTGGCTTACGACCCCTGTGCTGGCAACAGGTTCAGGGACTGTCGGCCCGGAAGAAGACGCTTTGCTTGAGTCTGAAGCTTAGGACAATATAAGACACGGGAAGACAACATCAACAAAAGTCAAAATCGTGAGGGCTACTAGCCAACATGGGGGAAAAAACCTGAAAGGGAAATGGAGAGACGAACCCAAATCTTTGTTTTTCTGGATACATCTTTATGACACTTACGATCCTCACGAACGACTGGTACGAAACCAAAGAATCATCATCATCAGCATCGATATAGAGAATATTTATTAGCAGCACGAAATATTTGTAATACATTTGCTTAGATATAGTGTCAACTAATATACTTAGCGTTACCAACCCATCATCCATTCTACTACTTACTACCTCAATGATTCTGGCAGCAGCGTGGCCCTTGTGTACACGTCGGGCGCATGAAGGCCGACGGTGCTAGAGCAGCAGCGCCATAGTACCAAGCAAGCTGACTGCCTTGCTGAGAAAATCATGACAGCGTGGTTTCTTGTGTAAGTCTGTGGCACAGGCAAGCTGCTGATGGTGAGAGCGGTGTGCCACTTCACGAACCCGAGTGGTTCTTTGCATCTGCATGGTGGGCTATGGGACCACAAGCAACATGCACGTACATATGTACATATGAATGCCAGCTCTTTCCTCGACGAGGACAGAATGGGTAGGTATCCAGAGCAGCATCCCCGAGGAAGCTAGCAGTCCACCCCAACTAGGGGCCGTCGTGATAGAACTTCTCTAAACGTCGAATTATTGTCCGCGTCACTTGCTGCCCCTCAAGTCGTCGCGCTTTAGTTGTAGTAATAGTAAATACATAGACATGAGATGAGAGGCATGGCTTCTTCGCCATACACATCCAGCCAGAACCGCAAAGCTTCCTGTGCTTTTCCTTTCCTCTCGCCGGAAGTAGTAGGGTTCGGAATTTCCGCATCCTTGAAACAGCCAGGACCATGCACACACACACACACAAAGGAGGCCTCGCATTTCAGACGCGAAACACGTGCGTACCTACATTCTAATATGTGTTCCCACGATATACTTCCAACAGTACCATCACGATCGAAGTCGACGATGACGATCGAGCATAGGGTTTCGATACCCTATACACGCACACCAAGCGACCCCCCAGCGTGGAGAATGGACCTTTGTTTACTTTACCCACAGCACGAAGGATGTTTACAAATCCCGGCAGCTGCCGTGGAATAGAGGAATGGAGCGCCCGACCGGGATGGGCCTGGCTTTTGACAGCTCAGGCATAAGCTGTTGGGTATAACCAAAGCAGGTAAAACTGCCCGATGGCGCTTTGTTAGTTGGGTGGGACTACAGTATAGTTTTATCATCGTCAAAGAAGAACGGCTAGCTGTATATGCATTCACAACGTGCGAAGAGAAGACGGATAAGCTTGTCGAACAACGAAATGATATATGTGATTCCTCAGCGCGAGTATCGAGACTGGCCTCGGTAACACACGAGTAAGAACAAACTATCTAAGTCCGAACACAGAAAAAAAAAGTATTGGTCTTTTTTCTTATTTCTTTTCCCCAGTGCCGGTGGTGGATCTTGGTGTGGGTGGTACAGCTAGATAACGTAGCTGCTAGTCCCCCATCGGTGCACATGTCCATGTACAGTGACATCGACGTGTGCTTTGCCGATCCAGCCCGCTACTGGTCTTTAAAAGCCCATTATACCATGCGTATATCGTGGGGCGTCTGCCTATCATATCCAGCACAGTGTAGGTAGTATATCAGAATGCCAATCTGGATTGTCATTTCTTTGTTTGTGTCTTTGCCAAGTCCTGGCTCTCTCGTCCAAGACGTGATTATTAAAATGTGTATATGGGTTGTGTTTGCCAAACGGTTGCTACCCATCGAGATCTTCTCGATCAGGATATGTAGCATGTCAAAAACCATAAATATAGTTCCTCCAGGATGTTGAAGTGGAGATGACCCTACCTACAACAGAACTTCGTTTGTTGCAAAGTATGGGTGGGGGTATGTTGCAAAGGGGGTATAAAGTTGAAAGAAAAACTGCTGGCCGAGACTGTCCAGAGACCGAGCACATGCAGTAGCATTAGGACTACCGGCTCAAAGTCGCCAAAAACCCTCTCTGTCCATAGCAGGAGTTCCGTATGAATCCGTTTAACGTGCAACCTCGTAAATGTCGTGTGGTGATGATGGGAGAAAAAGAAAACGTCGCTAAAAGTCCAAAGGGGCCCGTTGCCCGGAAGCGGCTGTTGAGCAGAAACCTCCAGAGCCGTGGGCATATGCAATGCCGTGTTGTCGCAAAGGGGAGATTGTCGCAACGAATAAAACGGGGGGGCTTCCGCTAGAAGAACCACAGGACGCCATGTGTCGAATGAGAACACCAAATAGAATGCCGATCAAGAGGAACGCCGCCTCGATCATGCCGTGCCACGCAAAACCATTCCAGCCAGCCAGCCAACCGAAACCAAACCAACCGTCCAAGCCGGTGATTATCCCCGTCTCCAAAACGCCGTCGATGCAATGCAGAATTATACAGAACCAAGTTGCAAAAGTGCTTGGATGGCCTCCCGCTCCTGGGTGTTGGGCGACGCGGCCAATGCAGCCAAGTCGATGTTATCCAGTCGTGGCTCGCGTAACATGCCAGTGCCGGAGAAGCTGCGGTAGGCTCCGGTGCTGTTTACACGGGATGAAAAGTCGCGATGAGCGTCGGCTGGGGTCGAGTAGGAGCCTGCGCGCAAAGCAGCAGCTCCAACTGCTGCCCAGTCTTCGTCATCGGTGGCATCTTCCGGGTCGTCATTCATGGTCATGTCGTCGTCGCCAGCTTCCGAGCAGGAGGCCGAAGCGGGACTACCCATGGAGTCGAGAGACATCTTGTCCGCCTCGTTCTCCATCATGTTCACATCATGATCGTCATGCGAGAAGACTGCCGAGTTGCCAACACTAGTGGCACGAGTGTTCAACCTGGACCGATCGTTCCGTCCAGGGGCCTTGTGGATGGGAATCCCTCCAGCAGGGTAGGATGTTGGGCCGTTTGCTTCGGGAGACATCCGAGACCGACAAGGCTGACCTCGTCGCCTCGCGTTCCATCGCCCCCAACCGACCTTCTCAAATATCACGTCACCGTTCGCACCTCCTCCTGTTTGGGCTCCGTGTCCGTGTCCATGTCCTCTTCCTTCGAGCGCCGCGACCACCAACCTCCGGGCCTTGGGTGGCGGGATGCCAGCAAAGCCAGGTACTGATGTTGTCAGATAGCCCATGATGTGACGGATGGCCAGAGGGCCGTGGTTCAGCACGATCTCCGGGAGATGGTACTTGGAGAGCAAAGCCGGAGTAATGGCGCCGGCCGACTCGAAGGTTGGGGACCCTACCGAGTCGGTTTTGGTTCCATCGTGCAGATCCAGATCCGAGTCGATGGGCTCGAGGGGCTGGTGTTTGTGGGCCGTCTGCAGCTGGGCCTTGAGCCCATGGGGAGGCAGCGCAGGGGATATGGAGTTGGGGGGAGTCGGAAGAGGATGGTTTCGTGTCACAGGGACACTCCGTCCAGCCGCTACAACAGTCAAGTTGTCTCGGGGGATGGAGGCCTTGGGGATATCGCGGGCAGCAGCTGATGCCGGGGACGCCATGTTGGAAATGTATAAGTGCTTCGAGACGAGTCTGGATGTTGTCGCGACACAGTATTAGTATATATGGCTGATGCAGAGAAGGGTTTGCTGTTGTGTGCGACGGGTGAGTCAGAGGCACGATAACGACTTACAAAGCGACAGGTCCGGAAGTATACAGGAGATCAGCGACGTGGGCTGTCTTTGCTTTCGGATGAGGAAGGCAAAAAACGATTGTGGCGAGATGTTCAGCGCTGGCGCGATTATCTTGACCGTGACAGGAAGATAACTCTTGGTTTGCAAAGAAATGCGTGATGTTGTTAATTGTTGTTGGTTGTGCTTGAGGAAGGGGGAGAGGGATCAGGCCGAAGCAGGAAGCGAGCGACAGTCGGGTCTAATGTATGGCATGTGTGACTGGACGGGATGGACTGCTGACTGGCGGACTGACTGTGCAAGCCCAAGCCCAAGCCCAGGTGTGAGATAAGTCTGGTACTACAAGTACATCACGGGAGGTACTTGGGGTAGGTTAGTCTTGAGTGATAATAGCCTGGGGTGGTGCTATTGTCACTGTGAAAGCTATCAATGATGCTTGTACAGCAGGTACCTACCCGGGAACTAGCCTGCTCATTGTGCTGGTATATGCCCGTACATAAGTTGCGTGCACACCTGCATACTTGCGCGCCGACAGAACGTACAGTATGCAAGTGCGGTTGCTGGACTTCCAGTTAGTTTGTGCTGCCACCACACACCACACCCAATCAACATACAACACACACACCACTACACTCAACGGCAAGCACAGTACGAACATATATCACGTATATTTCTAGACACGCAAAAACTATCGGTCAGAATTTTCACCGTTGGGTAACCAAAAAAGGAGGAGCGTGTGTGTGCGTTGTAAAGGGCGGTGGCTTCTTTTCTTCTTCTTTCCTTCTCCCCTGAGCAGGTGTCGCAAAGGTCGCTGTGCGCAGGTGCGCTGAAGCACTTACACGGAGCCAGGCCAGATTCCCAATTAGAGGAAAAACCGGGGCGTTGGCCTAGCAAAGGCCGTGTGGTAAGCCGTGGATGGGCGAATGATGGGCTAGAGTGGCAGCAGAGGCGCACATGGACCAATCTGCGGACTCGACTGGCCCCTGGTAGATTCTGTAGATTTGCGCGACGGGTGAGAGGGATGGGGGGCCGGAGAGATGGATGGAGCTGATGGATTGATGCGCTGGGAATAACAGCACCGGGCGGTCTGTACAGTGCACACTGTGTGCCATCCGTTGATTAGTTTAGGTAGCACCTTCATCCGCCTCTCATCAGCCTTTGTCGCGTTCCTACGAGACGGTCGGAGCTTGGTTTGGTTAGGGAGAAACCGGGAGTGTGTCGTTGTCAGCTAAGGCCACAGCGAGGGCGGGCCACTCACTACCTTTCGCCAATACCGCCGTCACTCATATCAATGACAATTGCATGTACATATCTGAGCTACTTGTGTGTGTGTGTGTGTGTGCGTCGCTGTCAACCTTTCGTTGATATCCTGTTTCCGCTCGCACCCCCTTCTCAGCAAGCAAGCCTCATCCATCATCAAACATACAACCTTTCCTGTCCCGTCTCTGCGGATTGCACTGCAGCGATTGCGTCATGATTGCGAGATATCACATCGGTTTGCTTGGGAATTACTCCTCTCTCTTCCTCCCTCGCTCTCTCCTCAATAGGCATCGGATGTTTCCCCAGACTATGGCCTTGTATGGTACATAGCTGCCAGTCCCCAATTTGTGTGTGCAGGTAAAGAGGTAGCTACTAATGGTAACTGTTGGCAAGTGGACTTTTATAACGTACGCGCGTCTCCATCTGCATTGTAGTCTGCTGCGTCAAAGACAGCCAGCTTGCTGCCGGTTTGTTTGAGAGCTAGAGATCCTATGTACACGTGCAGGCATGTAAGGTGTTGGACTTGTTTCGGCCGCGCATCTCCCACGCATTCCCGCAAGCAGCACAATCCCCAACTTGAGGTACGCTGCTTGACTGCCAGATCCGGACCTGAGAAGACGGCGTGTCTCTAATGCGCCAAAGGGGCGCGAGCCTAATAACATAGCGACTCACCTCACCGTAATGTACAGTGTGGCTGCAACTGTCTCCGACTGGAATCCCATGACCCTCAGTTCATGTACCTACAGGGTAGCCATTCTCCATTTGAGGATCCCGACTGACTTGGATTACTGTACAACAGCGCATCGGAACGAACAACAAAGACTCATCTTCGTTGACCACGAGACACATATCCATTGCTACCATCAGGGAATTTTGGATATTCTTTTTGATTTTCTATTTTCCTGCGCGCCATTGTGTGAGATGAATTAAGTGTAATATCCACCCTCCAATTTCGGCATTGCCCCTTGTGTGTGTGAGTGTGAGTGTGTGTAATTAAGGGTATATCAGTATCAAGGAAGTTATTGGTATCAACCTCTCCTTACTAGGTTAGAGAGTGCAATGGCCAAAAAGTATGCCCCCACGGCGCGGCGCCGTCGTTGATATCTAGGGATTACCATGGGCCGCACCAACCCAAAACAAAAAACGGCTTTGCTCGTACCTTATTATTATTATTATTATCATTATCTATGTCTAAAATAGTGCATAGTCGAGTCAAGCATAGCAGGATAGCATAATAGCGAGGCAAGCTAGAGATGATCTCACATCATTCTCCAACCACCTGAACTCTACTACAAGTAGATAGTGCTGTATGTTGATTCAGGGGCCAAACGTGGTCAGACTCCTATGATACGATATCGTATAGGATTCCGATGTCGCAACCCAGCCTCATCAGTCGGATAGGTCGGAATCCGGTCAGGTCAGATAAGAAGGAGACACTTTATCTAACTCGGTTTCGTCGTCGCACAACTTTCCTACCCTAATCAGATGCGATATTGCATTTCTTGCATTTCAACTTACTCGTACCTTGCTTTGGTTCATGTCGATCTCTCTCGTCGCATGTCTAGGTCCGTAGGTCAGGCTAGTCGAGCTAAGCATGTAAGTACGACGTAGCTAGGTACCTGTCAGCGCGATATGCTTTCTCGGCCGATGCGCGCGTGGCGGCGTGTTTCGGATAGTCCTCCCAAAGAAGCAACTTGCACGTTTTGGGAACGCGTCCATCTGATTGGTCGCCGCTTTCGTCGCTGTTGGCTGTTGTTGCCACTGCAGATCCAAGAAAAGACTAAATGCCAATGTACATACGTATGCGGGGGGTATACATGGTAATGGAGTATGTATGTGTGTGAGTGTGTGAGGGTGCGACATACGACATATGCAAAGCCAAAGACCCCGCGTTGTTGAAAAAGGCAAACCAGCAAATTGGGTGAACATGTGGCCTGGACCATTTGCTGGGAGCTGGTCCCGCGACCGTTATTATTACCTAACCTTTTCGCCTTCGCCGCTGAGGCCGCCTGGAATGGCAAGGCAATCGCTGAGAGGGAGCATAGAGTTCAGCTGCTGAGTGTCCTTGAGACGGTCTCGTCTCAGTTTTCTTCGAGACTCAGATAGTCGAGCGAAGGAGCCAATCAGCGGCCTGGCTGGGGGCACAAGACAACCTTGTTTAAACCAGTGGGTACAGCTGGGTGCGACTTTCACACAGGTTCGTTAGAGTATTACATAGCCCTGTGGTCTATCCCTTTGATTCAAGAAGGAAATATACAGGGTCGGATCCTCAGAGAATATATATCCATTCATGTTTGGCGTATACTCACGTACTAAGGTTAAGGTGTACATATGATATGTACTTACTTACTCAATTAAATCACCCGGATCTGCGGATAGCCGTTTGGCTGCCAGACTCACTAGCTCCACCAGAGCCGGTTACTGGGATATATTCGCACATCGTGAAATTCGGACTTGATAAGTAGCGCAAGCATCCTTGACTAACACATTCCAAGATGGAGGGCATTGCCCTAAGTTGGAAGCTAGAATGGCCAACACCATAGCCATGGCTGTTGAAACGCAGAGCTCCTGGCGCATGTTCACGATATCTGCTGCACAAGGATCTTCTCGATGTGTGCCGATCCCCAAGGTGTCCAGAACCATGAGCATCGCTTCACGGCTGCACCCCAGCACCCTGTATACTCCGGCAATTACATCAGCCTCGCATAAGGTAGGTGGGCTCAAGGCAAGTGGACAGGTTTGGAGTCGATTGGCCTTGTCGTAGATACATTCGGCCGATATAAAGTGCTCTCTACTTCAATAAGCAGACTACCTACCAAGTCACACATGACGTAGCAATCGGATACTATAGATATGCGGCTGTCATATTCGGCCTTTTGCGACATAACGATCATGTCGCGGCCATCCACTTGCAGCCCAATACGGAAGGCCGATTCGATCGAGAGATCTTATCAGTCCTAGTATGTATATGATAGTTACTATGTTGCTGAGACATGTGGCCTTGAATTTGGTGGATCTGAATGCGTGCTCGCTCCATCGCCAGCTACCAGAAGAAGAAACATCATCCCGTTGTACCGAATGGTACGGTAGTAGCCGCCGTATGTAGGTAGGTAAATAAGCTGCTCGATTGGGGTGCCACATTGAGGGGTTTCGCGTCCATCCCCGGCTTTCCCGTACATAAGCCCGAAACTCGAGGCGCGGCTCGACTAACTGTACCTACCCCGCTGCTGCTGGGCGACAGACACCATTATCTCCTACCGGTCCCCCACGTTGCCCAACCATGCGATGTGATACCATCCGGTTGCGTTGTATTTCTCGCGATTGGACCGAAATCCCCAGCCATGTTCACGGCATGGCAGCTCCGCATGCGCACTCCCTCCCAAGATAGCGCAGGTAACCAACCCAATGACGCTTCAACCGCTTCCGTTTCTTTCCGTTTGGTAGCCTGATTAGCCTCCAGTATTCGAAACCAGCTGGTTCAGGATATGCTTAATCCCTCACTCGAAAAGAGGCTTTTTGATTGGAAAATTTGGTATCGCCAGAATTTCACCGTTGGCTACATGTGCCTGTCGAGCGGACACAGAGTATCGTGATATATTTCGATCCAGTAGGGTTTGCCCTAATGCCGCAGATAGTCCCAGGCATTATCCTGCAATCATACCATACACCATACATCAGACGTTCCTCATACTGGTAGACTCCCTGATGGATGTTGAGATGAAGATGGAGTCTATCAAGTTAGCTGCTGCCAGGTAGCTGCTAGAGACGAGGCCGTGACCGCGGTTTCTTTCATACACACCTATTGCCGATGGTGGAATCCAGCCCAACAGCGACCTGAAGCAACGCCCTTACGCGAACTGCCAATCACGGGGTTTCTCGTAGCTAGCCTGCTGCACAACCTTTTCGAAACGGCAAAGATGATCCGTAAGAGGCTCAGGATCAACCAGCAGCATTGTCGAATATGTATTGTCTACAGGCCTTAAGTAACGTCAGTTTCTCGTAGGTCATACAACAGAAGGAGGGGGCCGTGATGGGATGTGCTCTCACAGCTTTGAGAACATTGAGTTTCTCTTGTGATTGGTTGTAAACCCGTCGGTACTGGCTGATACTCTCATGCAATACGACCTGTTTGGTGGTATGCCCGTCGCATATAGCCTTCATCTTGAGTTCCATCTCTTTCCTCAGGAAAGGCTTGCCTAAGCTGGTCTCGAAATTCATCCTGTCGAAGCCTTGGATTAGGGCCACCCCCAGGCGAGTCGGGATGAATTCTATTACCCCTCCCCTTGCTTGTGGTGTTGCTCGCCCTCCGCGCCCACGGGCACCACCGCGGCCACCGCGACCGCCACGGCCCCCTCGGGCGGCTGGAGCCTCATCGACGTTCTCTGCGTCGTCTTCTTCATCGCCCTGCCGACCAGATCGAGGCACTGTGCGCACATAGTCGCGATCCTGTATCTTTTGGATATGCTCTGCCATAGTAGCATCCGTGCCAATACCATTCGCATCCATTAAAGCGATAAGGTCAGCTTCAGTCAGATAGCTTGGGGAGCTGTCTTTCCTTCCGTCATCATGGCCTCGTTTGGCACGAAGCGCTCGCCCAATGTGAACTTTGGCAATTCTGCAGTCCCTGTCCACTTTTCGTAGACGTAAACCTCCAAGTAATTACGCTCAAGCACAATAACACCATGAGCGTGGAAGCTCTCCTCGCCGTAAAGTATGTCAACATCTGTGGCCACTCCTTTTGCATCCTCTGAGCAGCAAGCCAGGAACCGTCGGACTACAAATTCGTAGATCTTCTTCTCAAACTCATTTAGTGCTGCCGACGGCCCTGCGTACGTGATGGGATGGATGGGAGGATGGGCCTTATCGTCATGTCGACCCTCCCTTGGCTGTTGAAAACCGCCATTCGTCAAGTTTTGGGCGAATGTACCCCATCGGTTATCTTGGGCCTGTTTCTGGACCAAAGCCCGCAGGTTCATCCCTTTGTCAAACCTGTCTGTTTCTGTTCTAGGATAGCTTATGAAGCCCTTGTTGTAGAGACTCTCGGCCGCAGTCATGGCTTGTTGTCCAGTCATGCGAAGAAAGCGTGTAGACATCTTCTGCAGCTCTACCGTAGTCAATGGCAGCGGCTTCCATTTTTTGGTCGGCTTCTCCTGTACCTTGGTAACCACTGCTGTCTTTGCCGCAAGACACCGCTCATACAGGATGATGACGGAGGCTCGGTCAAAAAGTCGATTGCGCGACCAGGAGAAGTTAACATCAATGCCGTCCATTTTGTGTTTCACCTTGATGCTCCAAAACGTTTCTGGCTTGAAGTTCTTGACTCGGAAGTATCGATCAACAACAAACCCCAGAGTCGGAAATTGGCAAGATCCTGTTTTTATAAGCCCTGGTTGCCTTATTGATAGGGTCAGAGTTGCACTCACCATAACTGATAACCAAATTTGCCAACGGGCCACCAAGGCTTTTCAGATTGTTGGACAAGAATCGTGTGAAAGCATAGCCTATCCTGAGGTCTAGCTCAATTCTAGCAGCGACAGCATTGACTTGCTTATCGTCCAGCATGACCAGGTGTCGAGCTGCGTGCAATATGTGCCTTGTGATGGATTAGTTTCACATCCTACAGCGAGGGTATATCCTTCACTCACGCCCTCTCGATGTTGCTGAATCTAGCTCTCTTCACAGTGAGAGCCGCGTTTCCCTTACGAGCCGCCTCGCGGATCTCGTGACCAATATGCTCGCCTTCTCTGTCACAATCGGTCCAAATGCACAAGCCCTGAGAGGATCTAGCTTGCGTTTCGATGTTTTGGGCGATATCCTTCTTGTCCTAACGAGGAGGTGAGTCAAAATGGTCACACACAGCAGGGGCGCTGGAAGCTTACATCGGCAATGACAGTATTGACAGGGGCGTCAAACAGGCGTTCCGGGGTGGGTGCCTCCAGTCTTTGTACCCGGAAGGGAATTCAACCGCAGTGATGTGCCCAAGGACCGAGGTCATGGTGACTGAGCAATTGCCCCAGGGCTGCCCGCCGAAATCGTAGTCAAAGACATAATTTTTTATATATTTGTTCCGCGTGTTACGCTAGCCAGTTCTCAGTCAGGGCTTCTGAGAACCATAAGGGCTTGGGATAAAAACTCACCGTTTCTGAGCGGCCGCCAGAAAGATGTTCAGCAACGGCTTTGGCGATTGAAGGCTTCTCAGCCACACAGAGAATCCTCATCTTTGAACTATAACGCCGCTGGGTTGTGCTGAATATATGCCGAACTAGTACAGCGTGCCCTCGAGTGGGAGACAGAAGATAGACAAATCCCGTCATTGACGAGGATATAGCTTGAGGTGTTGTGTGGAGCTGTGAAAGTGGAAGCGGTCTTCAACTCCATGTCTATCATGGCAAGCTGGACATCGATCCGAGTCAAGTCGTGAGTGGGCAAATCCTGCTATGGAGCATGAGAGCGTTTTCCAAAGCGTTTCTTAGTGGACTTCAGCCGTGCTCTCGTGCTGATTACTTTGTGAACATGTGCCTTCGATAAACCGGGCAGCATTCGCTCGCTAATTTTGATAATGCCTCATTGAGGCTTCGTGGTAGTTTAGTAGGCAGGCGCCTGAAATACATAGGGTCAATGTTTTTAGTGGTTCCTGCCCGTTGTAAAGTCAATATTGGATTGAGACGCGGCTAGTGCTAGGCAAATGCAAATGGGCCTGTGCGCTTACTGCAAATGAATTAGCTCAGGGTCCCGAACGGACACGACCGCATCCGACGTATCCATGACGTCCTACGATCCTTCGCAGGCATATATAACTCTCACGACAACATCATATTGCACATGAAGAGAGGTCTGATTGCCTATATCAAAACAAAACAAATATCCTCTATTCGGTTTACTTTCGAGCTACTGGCGTAACAATGGGTGTTCCTCTGCTCCAGACGCTTGAAGAGTGCGCCGACTCTTCGAAAACAGTCGAGCCATATCTTCTTCAGCTGTGTGAGTTGCCTGCAAAACTGGCTCAGAGCGCAACTAGTTTGGATGCCCTGTTTGAAATCTACAAGAGCACGAATCCGCTGGTCTCGGGTTTTGCATTCTCCATTTTCCTAGGGGCCATCTTCCTCGCTGTGTCGGAATTCAACAGGAACTACTCCCAAGTAGATCGCCTGTGGAGTTTGCTGCCAACCATCTACAACGCCCATTTCGCCGCGTGGGCTCATCTCAACAACCTACCCACCCAGCGCGTCGACATCATCCTACTCTGGAGCGCTATCTGGAGTGTAAGTTTGGCCCCGGTACCGGTGAAGGAGGTGGGGCAGACCTCTTACTAAAAGTTGGGTTTCAGGCACGTTTGACCTTCAACTACTGGAGAAAAGGCGGCTATACTGTTGGTTCCGAGGACTATAGATGGTGAGATTGGCTGTCTTACAAACAGCATCACCATGACGCTTAGCTGACGCTCGTAACAGGGAGATCATTCGCAAACAAGTTCACCCTGCCTTGTTCTTCATCTTCAACGTGACTTTTATCTCCTTCATACAGAGTATCCTACTCTTTATGCTGGCATCTCCAACCTACGTCATCCTGTTGACGACCCAACACGAGTCCGATTTGACGACCGCGGACCTGGTCTTCACGTCTGTGCAGCTACTCCTGGTACTATCCGAGTGGTTCAGTGATCAGCAGCAATGGGGTAGGTCAACTCACATTCAACATGGTTCCAGATAGGAAGCTTACAGTTGCAGACTTTCAATCAGCGAAGCAAGAATATCGAGAGTCGGCAGTGGTGCCCCAAGGATACACGCAAGAAGAACTTGAGAGAGGCTTCATCACATCTGGCCTCTGGGCGTACTCACGCCACCCCAACTTTGCTGCAGAGCAGACGATTTGGTTCATGCTGTACCAGTGGAGCTGCTATGCAAGCAAGTCGCTTTACAACTGGACTGGATTGGGTGCTCTGTTCTTGGTCATGCTTTTCCAAGGATCGACATGGCTCACCGAGCTCATCTCGTCGCGCAAGTATCCCGAGTACAAACACTACCAGCGACAAGTCGGCGCACATATTCCCGGATTCACTGCGTATAAAACGCCAGGGCCCAAGGTGCTACGGACCAGCGAGTTGGCCAAGAAGCAGGCGGCAAAGCGGAAGTAGTAATAATGTCCACGAAGCGGCGAACGTAGCGGCGCCCCTGTCGCAAATGTATTCGCTTCCGCGATGCGCAATGATGCAATTGTGCAGCTTAAACATGCCCAGATGCAAAAGGAGCTTAGCTGACCAACCTGGCCGTCATCTCGGACAATTGTTTGGATGTTTGAGTTGCCCGATTGAAATGAGATCCTCTACCCAGGAACACTGGTTGATATAAATCTCACTCGAAATGAAACCGATTCGCCTTGAATCTCGAATTTTTACACAAACGGACCCATTGATCCGTTTGGTCGCGGAACATGAAATGGTGATGAGTGCTTCGTGGCACTGGACTTGACGGATGTAGCAGAGGGTGTATCATCCGAGTCGAGCAACATTAATAATTGATCTTTGACAACTCTTCGCACGACGCTGTGGACACGGCCGGCATGTAGAGAGCAGATTTGAGTGGTGAAGAGCCCTATGGCTTACTGTAGCTCCAAATATTCATGAAGCCGTCAGATGTAGGCGTCCGTTATATACTATGTGTTCTGCATGACCCCTCCCTGAGTGATCGTCGTCTACGAATGAAAGCGGGCCCACTTTAGTTGAACATAGATGTATTTTCGTTTCAACAGCCCGAGGCTGTTGCCATGATGTTAGAAGCCGTGAGCACGCGGGGTCTGACTACCACCCTTGCCGGCATCTGTACGTACTGAAGCTCGCCATAATTTGACGTCGTGCCCCTAGATTTGGGCGAAAGGCCATGGGTCACAGATATCTGGTTAGTGAGAGAGAAACCATTTCACAGCTCCCGTTGCGATGTCGGTGGGTCCATTCACTAAACGGGACAAGGACCCAGGACCCTACCTGCAGCAGCAGCACTGCCTTGCATATGCAGATCATAAACCCTACCCTTGCGGCCTCTCCCGTCCTGCGTCCGTCTCAACAACCGCTTCACTCAACAACAGAAAGGCCAGCCGGTCCTGTGCAACTCGGGACAACCTGCTTACACTACTACGTCTCGACGACGGGATCTTGTGTAGGATGGATGGATGCTTCTGCGCTGCATATGTTGATCCTCTTGAATTGCCAGATGGGTACCTAATCAGTTGAGTGGGCACCTGCTTGTGAAATAGGTAGTGGCGGATCGTAACGCAAAGTGCCCCGTCCCCTGGCTTGTAGTTCCACCTGCCCCAATGTGTTGAGGCTATCGTGAGAAATTAATACATAAAAAGGTACATATACCCTCACTCGCCCTTTCCTGTTCCTCCCCATTTCCCCCTGGGGTTGTGACCTTCTAGACTTTTACATTCAGTGCACTTGCCCGTTACCATCTCCACTCCAGTTCCATTTGTTCGTTCTTCCTTTTTGCAATTCTAACTCTCTGACTTGAACATTGCACCAAAGGCCGTTGCAGAAGTTCCTCCCTTCCTTCCTTTTTCCGAAACACGGAACACATTCACACCTGACTTATTTGTTCTCTACAACTTTCTCAACCAGGCAGGCGCTCTCTCAAGCAGTTGCTCGCTCAAGAATTTGTCGAATGGTTGCTTGTCAATTCGCACATACGATCTGCCAGTACTACCATTGTCAATCTTTCAACTACATTTCACCACTTAATCATCCTCATCACGAGAAGTCGGGAACATATTCTCATCCCACTATCCCACACAAAAAAAACACACACAATGTCTTACATCGGCGGCGCATTTACCTACATTACGGGGCTCTTAGCCTCACCCTTCATCGCCTTGCCCTCTGCCGCTGCTGAGCCCAAGCAGCCCGCAGAGGAAGGCACGAGCTACTTCCCCAAGACCGCATCCTCGTCGCGAAGATCATCCATCTCGTCGACCTCCACTCTGACGAGCACCGTCTCCAATGACTCGGCCGAAGCTCTTCAGCGACCGGCTCTGATTCGATCCTACACGGGCACCAACCCGCTCCCCCTCCCTGGCCTACGACTTCCCCGCGCCCAAGGAGGACCTCGACATCGCCACGCAGCTGGCCCGCACGCCCCCAAAGCGCTCTCTCCACGACTCCCTGCGTCGCGCCGCCATTGCGGAGCCACGACGCCCCAAGACTGACAGCCCCGAGACCAAGGCTATGAAGCTCGCGGCGGCCAAGCAAAGCATGCTAGCTTTGGCCGGACGCCACTGAAACGTGACCCCAACATGACCCCAACATGAAATAACATTTTCGGGACTCAACGTGGGCCCCAGCACTACACCTTTGGGAGGTGGGCGAACTGGGCTAAAATGGCTGGCGTAATGGAGTTTAATCACTGAACATTGAGCTGGCGGCGCTTCGGTTTCCTTGCGACACATAGACGGTGGCGGCGTTTTACTCGTGTGATTACCGGGTTGGGGGGAAGCATCCTTGTATTAATACCATACCACACGGCCTTGACTGCTGCTGTTCCCTTAATTCACCAAAACATTGATGCAACATATGCACCTTGCTTCGTCCTGCAGTTTCCAGTCGTATGTGCCGTTCCCACACTGTATCCCATCCTTACTGGATCCTCGAGCCTAGGTTGAAGCCGTATGCGAGGATCGCGCCGAATGTGACCATGTTGAGAAGTGAGGAGATGCCATGCAGCTGGCCGAATTTCTTGTTTAAAGCGGCCATTTCCTGAGAGTGCGGCGGGGCGTCCCAGCTTCTCTTGCCGTCCTTTGTCTCTGTATTTTGGCACAGCTGTTAGCGAACCGCTCGGCGGGCATAAGCAGCCACCCGTTCCGCTTTGACATTTGTGCTTAAAACTTACCCTGATCCCTGCGCTTCGCAGTCACCGCATTCGTCGCCGGCAGGTAGTAAGCCCAGTTCACCAGCCCCGTCGCAAATGCCGTGGCCAGCGGTACCAGCACGCCCCAGCGGTTGTACTCGTCCAGCACGCCGCGCAGGCCGCTTGCGCTGACCCGACTGCCGGGGTAGGTCAAGGCCAGCACGACGGGGAAGATGGTCTGGATGCCGAAGTAGGCGGGGGAACAAGGCGCGCTGCAGGATGGCGAACTGCGGGCGCTCGAGGACCTTGAACGAAGCTGTGGCGTTGATGAAGGACTGCGCATGGTTGAAACAGAACAGGTTAACATATATAATAAGTGAGTGGGGTAGAGGGGGGTGTAGTAAGTGAAGTTAGCGAATAAGGCGAGAACGGCTTACGTGAAAGACGGTGGTTCCTAGAAGGGTTCCATAGCTAGTAAGGCGGAGATGTTCAGTATCCAAGAGCTCCTTCTGCTGAGTACATATGACATATGATAAGCTCCAGCGGGTTGAGGGACCTTAGACGTACGACATGATATGATACGGGCCGGGCTGCCACAGGGGAGACGCCATGTTTGGTTGTTCACTGACTATAATAGATAGGTAGGTGTTGATATCAGGTCCAAAAGAAGAGAAGAAGTTGGATTAAACGTAGGATTTAGCGGGTCTTTGGGCTATTGATATATGCCTCTTTAAACATCAATACTGGAACCCCTAACCTAGGATATGCACTGTGAGAAAGTAGCATTCTCGATCTCCATGACGCTACGATGGGGAAGCTGGGCCCCTCTCAAGCTTCCCCATCTGCCATACAGTGTACTAGACACGACTAGCTTCCTGCAGCTTTAAGTGCTGGAGTGCTGTGGTGGTCCGACTTTGAGTGGAGTAGACTCGCCAATGATCGAATCGAATAGGTTATCTGAAGTAAAGGATGCGAACACCGTAGGTACCTATGCAATAGACATTGACATCGATTTCTTGAGTGGTGATATGTCTGTCCTGTAGATACAGATGTACTTGCTGGTTACCACTGTTAGTTTTTTGATAACTTCAATGTTGTCGGGTCCCGGTCGGCTCTGGACCCAAGCTCCCAGCCATAACCATAACCCGTGAGTTCGCGTAAAGTGGACCCACTCTCGCTGCCTCTCCCTTGACGTCTAGTCGTGCCGATGGACGTGAACCGTGCCGCGACTGCCTAATCATTCCTTGTCTGTTCCTGGGGCAGAGCACTTACAACATAAAAGACCCCCGACCTGAGGGACTGGCCCAATGTTTGCATCCTCTTGTCTTCTCTTGTAGTTCCGCAGAGACTTATTGGATTCAGCCCCCCTCCAAAATCTGCAATTGCACACTACTGAGCAAAACATGGCGGACAAAGAAGCTACAGTCTACATCCTTGACCTTGGGTCATCCATGGCCGACTGCCATAATGGCCGAATCGAGTCGGATATGAGCTGGAGCATGCGATATGTATGGGACAGGATATCCACCACTGTTGCTGCCAACCGGAAAACATGGAATGTCGGTGTTGTTGGCCTGAAAACGGATGAAACTGACAACCCCATGGCCGAGGAGGATGGCTACAACAACATATCTATCCTACGAGAAATTGGTCCCATGGGCATGGCCGAGCTTCGAACCCTGCAAGAGAAGATTCAGCCTAGCTCAACAGATGTGGGAGATTGCTTGTCCGCTATTGTTATTGCCATTGAGATGATCCAGACATTCATCAAGAAGCTCAAGTACAACCGCAGGATCATTCTCGTCACGAATGGGGAGGCTCACATTGACGAAGATGAAGACGCCGTAGCCGAGATCTCCACAAGGATGAAAGACCTGGGTATTGAATTGACAGTGCTGTGGGTAACACGATCCACGCCCCTCGGAGGGGAAATGCTAATAAGAATCTCAGGGGTGTGGACTTCGATGACTCTGAGTTCGGCTTTAAGGAAGAGGACAAGACAGAACTAAAGGCCACCAACGAGGGTTTGCTGAAACAGCTTACCGATGCCTGCGACGGCCAATTGGGAACCATTGCTGAGGCCATCGCAGAGCTCAGCGTTCCACGTCTAAAACCGGTCAAGCCGTACAAGACATACGAGGGCCCCCTGACCCTTGGAGACCCTCAGCAGGGTGCCATGAGTATCGATGTCGAACGATACTTCAAGACGCACAAAGCCGCCATTCCAGCGGCAAGCAATGTTGTCCTGCAACAGAACCATGCGACACAATCTGGGGACGGCGGCGCGATGGAGGGGGTTCAATCGAGTGGTGGAGACTTTGCTGCAGTGAGCGCAGAGCGGACATACAAAGTCAACGACCCCGAAGCACCACAAGGCAAGCTGGAAGTCAAATTGGAAGATCTAGCCAAAGGCTATGAATACGGTCGAACTGCTGTGCACATCAGCGACTCCGAGCACAATATCACCAAAATCGAAACTACCAAGGGTTTTGCGATCATTGGTTTTATCCCCCAGGACAATTTTGAACCTTTCGTCAACATGGGAGGTAGCTGCATGATCGTGCCTCAGAAGTTCAACGACGAGGCTGCGATAAAACTATCTTCCTTCATCCACTCCCTTCATGAACTTGAATCCTACGCCGTCGCTCGGCTGGTTATGAAAGACGGCAAAGAGCCCCTTCTCCTCATTCTGGCGCCCCACATCGATTTGGAGTTCGAATGTCTGTACGATTTTCCCTTGCCATTCGCAGAAGATGTTCGCAGCTATAGGTTTCCCCCTTTGGACAAAGTTGTCACAGTGACTGGGAAGGTCCTGAACGAGCATCGACAGTTACCGTCGCAAGATCTTTTGGAGACCATGAGTGAGTATGTGGATGCCATGGACATATCGACGTACGAAATGGACGATGACGGGTATGTGAATTGTCTTGGCTATACAATACCTCTGCAATCAGAATACTAACGGCGATGTAGGGAGCGAACACAAGAATATGCTCCCGTAGACGACTTATACTGCCCGACGTTGCATCGTATAAATCAAGCTGTTCGTCATCGTGCTATCTACCCTGATCAGCCGGTGCCGCCGATTCCCCTATCCTAGTCAAATACGCAAAGCCGGATGAGAATTTGGAGCAAGCGGCCAAGTCAAGGCTTGACGACCTGATTATGACTGCGGAAGTCAAGAAAGGTGAGTTGCCCAAACATGTCCTGGTCTTGCATTATACTAAATTGATTATTCTAGTGCCATCCAAAGCGACTGGCAGGCGACAGAGGGATAAAGTCGTCCCCCGCTCTGGGCTCGATATCGATGCGCTCCTCAAGCAACCAGAGCACAAACGCGCCAAGATCGACGCCAATAACGCAATCCCAGAATTCCGCCAGATCATGAACACCAGTGACAATGAAGATGTTGTCAATGACGCTGCGAAGCAATTGGGCCAGATCATACGAGATCTCATCAGCGATAGTATGGGTGATCTCAACTATGAACGTGCCATAGAGGACCTAGGCGTGCTCCGCGAAGGCATGGTAGACTTTGAGCTTGCGGCTTTGTTCAACACCTTCCTGCTGGATCTAAAGAATAAAATCATCTCTGGTGAGCTGGGCGGTGACCGGCGCGAACTGTGGTGGATGATGAAGGGAAAGAAACTTGGGTTGATCGACAACCTGACCGTGGAATCGTCAAACGTCACGCCTGAAGAGGCTGCTGAGGTGAGCACCGCCTGATTTAACCCTATGATCCTGGTTCAAACTGACCTTGCTTGATATAGTTCTACAAGAAGTAGCGTCTCGAGTAAGCCCAAGTGGTTGCGGTCTGAAGGCAGGACTGGTAGCACGCAAAGTGCTAGACCGACGTCGCGAGGAAGGGGTTTGGCAGCCATAACGCCCCCCACCACTGTATCGTAGTTCATGATACCAACTCTCTGGCAATAGAATTTGATATACAAACAATGTCGACATATACGTCACATGGAAGTTGTTATCTGCTGCATGGCTCATACAATACAAGCAGGGCTGCTATAGTACAACGAGCCAATATATCTGGCCAGACGTAGCACACCAGATAACGCAAATGTATTCATTGCCCGCTTGTCTAGATGTCCTAAAATTGATTCATTTCCATATTATCGCCAGTAGTACCCAAACATAAGCAGAAGGTTTGAGATCAAACCGCTACTGCGGCTAAGGGCTTAAATTCATTTGTTCCAGGCGTATGTTTTCTGCCTGGTGGTGGTCCTCGCAACAATTACACAGATTTATTTTTGGCCACCTTTTCACTAAACCCCAGAGTATTTTCTGTTCATACTGAGACCAGAAATAACGCAACTGGTACGAATGGGCTCTCGGCGAGTGAATTGGCATCCATCTCAAGTACTTGGTTGAGGTCTGGGCCCGAAGACACATCTTGCCTTGTCACGCCTGCCCGTTTGCCATGCGCTGAACATCGACTTACTTTTCTTTGACTGATGGCAGCTGCGACCCCGTGCCACAATTCCCTGACCCATTGAAAGCATATCGAACTATTTATTGCAGTCAGCATTCAACTTCATCCCCACCCTACGATATTCCAGTAAACATCACAAGGGACAGCACTGGTTTCGGTTCGACTTCCGAAAAGCGCGTGAGGTAGATATGTCGTCGAGAGCACACCATACCCGGGACTCTCCCGAGCCTATTACTCTCTATGCAGGCGGCGCTAGTATCTTCTGGCCTTCCGCTTCAGACACAGCGCAGCCTTCTGGCCAACATGGATACATGAGCAACGAGGATGAGCAGGGAAGGATCTTCGCCCACCAACCTCAGCAAGAGAGCAAGAAGAAGAGATCCAGACGCCATCTTCAAAAGGAAACGGGTACATGACGGTCCCCCATCTCAATTCACTGTATATACACTGCTAATTGTAGTAGCCCCCGCTCAAGCTGCAACCACCAGTGTCCAGATATCGTCGGCGACTGTGGGTCTGAAGGAAGATGACATTGCTCCAGAGGGCCTGCTCCTATGCCCCTTCAAGCTCGTCAGGCAGTATCCTTACAAATATGTTGGAAACATGAACCGACAGAAGGTACATTTACCAAGAGATCATGATGACAAAGCCCTAACTTGGCTATTAGGTGCAACAGTTCTTCGATAATCGTCTCTTCCAGGATGAAGGCTGGGACATGTAGGTTGTCTTACTTGCTTTCTACTGTTATACTATACTCACCTGCCTTGTCCTTGTTAGGTTCTACATTTACGATCCCTCGTCCCGTCGGGAGCCGCTATTGCTGGGGTCTACTGCTGACTTCGAGGAATTCCTTCAATGTGCGAATCGAGAACTTCGCACTCTCCTCACAATACCCAGTGGGAAGGAGCAAGAGAAATTCAACCTCCGATTTCTTGGTTGCCCTCGCCCGCAGTTTGCTGGTAAAGCAGAAAGCCAAGATGCATATAATACATTGAAGAGCAAACTCGCCCAGTCCAGCTTCAACTATATCAATCTCCAACCTACAGCTTTGACTTTCTTCAAGGACGAAATGGACAAGATCTATGAATCCGTCAAGACGCCCAAACCTAAGAAGGATCCCGCAGTTCAGCGAGCCAAGACCGTTGCAAAGCAAAAGAGTTTCGGTCAAACTACAAAGCGCGTGCAGCGTTATCTTGGTCTGCGTACCCGTACTGCGTATGCAGTCGGTCAAGGTAAAAGATCCCTTATCCGCGAGAGGATTTGCTATAATTGACTGCGGTTTGGAACAGATAAGTGGTGGAACATGTCGATGCCACCGCCCTTTAAAATTGAGAAGGCTGTTCGGTTTGTATGCATAGACGTGGAAGCTGATGAGTTCAATAACAAGAACGTCACAGAGGTTGGCATCGCTATACTTGATACTCAGGATATAGTTGAACTGCCTCCAGGTGAAGGCGGGAAGGACTGGTTCGGCAAGATCCAGGCGCACCACCTTCGCATACGAGAAGTAGCTCATCTGGTAAACCGTCGCTTTGTCCAGGGTTGTCCTGAATATTTCGACTTCGGGGTAAGTTTCTTACCTGCAATATTCATTCATACCAATACTTACATTCTAACATCTTTTTAGTGACAGCGAAATTGTTCCTCGGAAGGACGTCGTCAGGAGAATCGAAGCCATTATCGGAAACGGTTATAATGACGAGAGTCCACTTGTTCTGGTTGGGCATGATATTGCTTCCGACATGAATTACCTCAAGGGCATCGGGTTCAACCTCTGGAGATCCCCTCTCTTTCTCGACGAAGTGGACACCAAGGGCATGTTCCAGCGTGTTCAGAGAGATCCCAAGGTCCGCAAGTTGGCAGTCATGTGCAACGAGCTAGGAATTCCGGGCCGCAATTTCCACAATGCTGGGAATGACGCGATGCATACTCTCAGAGCGATGATTAATATGGCCGTGCTAAGAAAGACAGGATATCCAGAGATCGTCTCGACCAAGGAAGACCCTCGAGAAATCCCAAGGTAGGGTCCTACGCTAGATGAGGGATGAGACTCAATACTGACGTACTACAGCGAAGCAGAGTGGACCGACGGTGAGGATCAAGATGGTGGTTCATATTCCAGATCACGGGAACCTGAAGACCGTAAGTAACTGACTCGCAGCTTTCATTACGAAGAGCCTTCTAACCAGGACCAGCACGACAAGCCCCTTCGGTATCGAACTCAAGCCCGCAGGCCCAGTGGTGGTAAAGGGCGTGGGCGTGTGCCAATTCACTAGATTTTCGGGAGCGTTGGGGGGGTATTAGTGATTGCGATGTTTTGCTTTTTCTATGTCAACTCGGATCAGAGGAGAGATAAGCCCTTGAAGGGCTGTCCGTGGTTGTATTCCATAGAATACGGACCCCGAACCAACCAAATGCGATGGCCGCCTGCCGAAAATGTCCCAAAATCGATTCCCAAACGCCGTCGCTTCGTACATGCCGTGGTGATTTTGTACATTATTTCTATACATGTGTCGCTCTAATCGACATTAGGGGTTCTTCTCGAGAAACTCCTTAGCTTCGTTGACCTTGGTGGCCAGGTAAGGACTGCCTCCTCTATCAGGGTGGTTGAGCAGCATGAGGGTTCGGTGGGCTTTTCGGACCTTCTCTTTTGTCACGGCACGTTCGCTACACCGAGTTAGTTTGTGGTTATCAGGCTTTTTCACCGACAGAGATCAGCCTTACTTGAGAGATAGAATCAAGGATGCCTCCCGCTTCGTCATCCGAGACTCAAAGCCGCCCTTGTAGAAAGCCTTGCCCATAGCCCCAACACCACCTCGAGATCGCCTCCATGCGACAAGTCCTGCACGTCCCTGGAATGGCGCACGTTAGTCCAAGGTAGTCGCTCAGTCGGTTCCAAAGCGACGACGGCAGTTTGCACGTACCAGAAAAGCCGCGACAGCGACGCCACCTCCGAGGGCAAGCATAGAAGCCATGATGGTTTTTGGTATTTGATTTGTATGAGGAATGAACTGTACGGAATCTCGACGGGAACAGGGAGAGAGGGCCTTCTTAGGTATTGGGCAGGCGAATGGTGAGATACTTGCTGTCGCAAAATAGTCGCCGCCGGTGTTCAAGTTTTGATCAAATGACGGTTTGCACGGCGGCCCCGAGCCCCGGGGACGACCCCTGTCAAAAGTCAGCCTCTCCCAGACTTTTCCTCCCGGCCAATCAAGACCTGCGATAAGACCTCCCAGGCCCCATAATAAGTCACCGCTCGTTTCTTATCTATGGATTGCAACAAAAAAGTTCGAGGGGCGGCTCCCAATCGTGACTACTGCAACTCCAAGATCCCAATCGCAACTATCACACCAGTTTACGGCAAAACCACAGATCGTGGTCAATCGTAATCATGAGGTATGCAAACCGGCAGAAATCCCAATCCCTTTTGAAGAATCATTTACTAACTACTCTTCATCAGGGTCGAGACGTGTCACTTTTGCTCAAGGCCTGCCTACCCAAGTAATACACCTCCGAATTGCCTCCTCGAGCGCTTCAGTCCGGCTTCGTTCCCCGAAAATGGTCGCTAACCCATGGATGAACTACAGGCAAGGGTATCACCTTTATTCGAAACGACGCCAAACAGTTCAGGTTCTGTCGCTGTAAGTAATCCTACCTCATTTGTCCTCGAAGATGGTCTTCGAACATCCGCCGGGCTTTGACCTGGCTCAACATGCTGGCTGCCTTCATACTGACACCTACCTCCCAGCAAAATGCCACAAGAACTTCAAGATGAAGCGCAACCCCCGTAAATTGCAGTGGACGAAGGCCTACAGAAAGGCGGCGGGCAAGGAGATGACGGTCGACTCTACACTACAGTATGCAAACACCAACCCAATTACAGGTCACGTTCAGAGGTGGTGGCCTTCTGTGTCAAGACCCAATACTGACAAGTCTTACCAATCATACAGATTCGCCGCACGCCGCAATGTGCCTGTTCGCTACAACCGCGAGCTCTGGCAGAAGACGATGCAGGCTATGTCGCGTATCAGCGAGATCCGAAGCAAACGCGAGAGGGTCTTCTACAGGAAGCGCATGGCCGGAAAGAGGGCGCGCGAGTTGGCCAACGACCGCAAGCTCGTACAGACGCACTCTCACCTGTTGCCCCGCATGCGCGGCAGCGAAAAGCGTCGCCTCGCTATCGAGCAGGGCCTGGCCCAACAAGAGATCAACCGACTCGAGGAGGAGAATGTCTTGCCCGCCAAGACCAACAAGGCCTTTGGCAAAGAGAAAATACGCCAGAAGGTTCGCATCGACGGTGGAGTGGAGGAGGAGGCCACAGACAATGGAATGGATATCGATTCCGAATAGAGCGTTCGTTCCGGACCGGATGTTATTGGTCAAAGAAACTGGGGGTGCTTATGATTTCGCACGGGAATGTGGAGGACTGGCGGCCAAGAATGACGGTATTATTCATTCACTATGGCGTTTACTGCGGTTTCTGCTTTCGTTTCTTTCCGGGCATGTGTCAAAGGCGTTGGTGGGCTACCCTTCTGGGAACCAAAATTCATGGACGCTTGATTTCCCTGCGATGATACACCATGTTGAGTGAATAACACGCTCAATCCCGTTGCAGTGTCCATGGTGAAATACTACATTGAAAGATCGGGGCTGAGAAGGCGACTTCGTACCAGCAGCCATCGCGGCGCTGTCCACCTTGACCGGTACGTGCATCGGGGCATGTGCCCGTGGTATGGGGGTCCCGAATGCTTGCCTCTCCCAACTGGCAGCAGCGGCCCCGAAGGCATTCCTTTTGGATGCGTAACCTTCCACCGGCTCGCCCCTAGTTCCTGCCGCAATGTAGTAATTGCAATGATGTGCGTTATCCGAAAACTGCCCCTCTCGCTTGTTCTAGGCTGGGTGGGACATCGAAAAAAAAGTATAATAGAAAAGGGGTGTTTTTGGTCTATGAATAAACCGCTTGCTCTACTCATATGTAAAGGGGTCCTGCCTTGTACTTATCCCTTTCCCATGCCTTTCTTTCAAATCAACCTAAGCAGATCATACCCGCGCCTCTTAGGTAGTATGTATTGCTATAGGTGGTTATGTATGTATATTTATAGAGGATCATGGCTGTGTAGCCCTTTGGTTATCGCCCCATTCCCCGTCTCATAACTCCGTAAAAACAACCTCTTCTCTCCGACTACTTAAATACATTACTCAAATATCTGCCCCGTCCACATCGCCGCCGCCCCCTTGGCCGGCTACCCCGACCCGGCCCCTGCCCACCTGGCCTGCCGGATGCAGCTGGTAGGCCTTCGGGGGTTCCGCGAGAATGGTCTTTACGTCATTGAACACTTTGGCGTCGAGCGCGGCCTGGCGCCGCCGCTTCTGTTCTTCGTCGTACTCCTCCTGGGCCAGGTCCTGCGTCCAGTTGCCCCCCCCGCCGCGGCCCGAGTACCGTACCTGCTGCTGCGATGGCTGTGACGGCGGTGGGGCGTGGGCGTTGGCGTAGGAGGCTGCCCGCGACGACGACGCCGGGCGGGGGGAGGGGAGTTGGTGGTTTGCTGGTGGTGGAGCTGGAGCTGCTGCTCGGCTCGCTGGTGTTGGTCGGCCTCGGCCGCGGTCACGAAGTTCCCGGCGCCGCCCCGGCCCGATCGCGCATATCCACCGGCGGAGGAGGGGAGGAGGCGAGGAGACCGACGGCGGCGCGGCGGCGGGGTCGGAGGGGGGTGGGTCGTCGCAGGCGGCGGCGAGCTTCTGGGCCTCGAGGTCCCCTTTGCCTGCTCCCTTGGTCGCCTCCTCGATCTGCTGCGGGCTGTAGTAGTTGCCCGCGCCGCCGCGGCCAGCACGTTTGTAGGCGTCCATTCCAGTATGGCGGGCGGTGTGCGCTGCCTTTCCCCTATTTTTTTGGTCTTCTTATTTCGTTGAGGACCCCGTTTCTCTTCTCCTTTTCTTCTTCTTCCTGCCCCCTTTATTTTCTCGTTGGTTGGACTTTGTACTGGCTGGAGTGTATGTATCTTTCCTTTCAGTCCCCCCGTACTATGTAGTAGAACGATATGCACTCCGCTTCGGATGGATGGATGATTGGCGGCAGGCGCCTCCTATTACGACGGAAGGGGGAATCCGTATCGCAGACGGCTGGGCGGACTTGTCCCGAGGCGGAAGATTGTGGGATGTTTGTGGGTAGGTGGTGTGCTCATGGGTGGGTAGGGATGATTTCGGCAGTTGGGGAATCTATTGATTGATTGCTCGCACCGCTTCGCTCGCCCGTGGTTTTTGTTTCTACGTTACTCCGTATCGTATGCGACAATGTTGCAGGGGTAGGTTGTTGTTCGACCCAGTTGTTTTATGTACAATTGAATCAACTACCTTCCTACCCACTACCTCCTAACTTTACACGTTGTGTACATGTAAGCATGTTACATTGTCCAAGGCTGCACGCGATTCTGCTTTGTTAGGTCGTTTCAATCAGAGTAGACGATGCTGGTCGGAATGAGGGACATATCAACCAGACTAGAAGCAAAGATACATACAGGAAGGTGTGCGGGGCTGCAATGCTGCACGAAAACATCGTGCACTCTTCCATGCTAACGATTCAAGCGGCTGGCTTGATTTCCGCCATCCCAGCCTTCTGCTCAGTCAGGTACAGTGATTTGGTTTCCACCCCTGCGAAAGAAGCTATCGACCGCATTTCGAAACAGCGTTCATACCGTTGGATGGGTCCCCCGATGGGAACTGGCTTCGCACGCGTGGCAGGCACCGGGTATGGGTTGCAACCGTACGCGGCCGCGTCAAAGGGGGAGGATCCTCTCGATTGTGGGTGCGAATGGATGGAGCCTCTCTGCAACACATCAATAATTCATCAGGCGTTATGACGACACCGGATTAGGGAGACGAGAAACGACAAGTGCAATCACTAATAATTTCAGGCGTAGAACGTAACTGACGTGTACCTCAGTTCTCCCTACTCCTGAGGTAAGGTAGACCTTGCTAGGACGAGGGGGAATAGTCTCTTGCGCTATTTCATCTATCCGGACAGCGCCGCACCGCGAAGAAGCAAGCCCGAAATACAGGTTACTTTTTTTCTTCTGCTATGGGAAGAGAGCAACGTCATTGAGGGGAAATTGGTTTTGGGGCCTACTTTGGTGAAGACCCACCGCGAGAATAACGGTGAGGTGATCGTGAGTCACACGAGAAAGCCCTCAAACCCGTCGTAGTCGAAATGAAATCCGTAACGGACATGGCGGGAGCGGAGTGGGGAGTAACAGAGCATGAGACTATTCACTGCTGCATGAACGCTTTGATACATACGAAGTAGTCCGTAGTGTTATTGATAGCAGCCATGTTTATCGCTTATCTACACTGGCCTAGCCATTTGGTTAGAGCCAAACAGATCGCGGGATACATGGCAAAGAAGATCAGATCGCAAAATATAGATAGTGCACTTTTCGAGCAATGAAAGGGTAGGTGTGTGGGATTCTCACATGGGAGTTGGCGCAACTTTACCATTCAATACTGGATGGGGGCGCATGGTAATCTCGCGATGGTGGGAGAGCGAGTAGGGGTCGTCGTCCGACCAAACGTGTGTACCTGCAGGCAGCGCCTCGAACGACATGAACTCTCCGAAGGTCCCGAAGGCCAGGTCGGCCAAGCCTGTCAGCTCAGCACGCCCAACAAAGGCCCCGAGATCTGTGGTAGGATGTGTATTGGGAAGATCTACTGTAGTACTGGGAAAGCAGCCAAAAAGAGACAGGCAACTCGCGATGGTGGGCCAAGATCGGACTTTGCCTTGCTGCAGTAGAAGCAGTCAGCGTATCACCAACACCAACAACACCACCACCACCATGCCATGTGCGCGCGCTTACTTTATTTAATCCTACCTGATCCCCCTGGTCAACCTCAACATAGGTGCAGCTATGTTGAGGTGAGGTTGACCCGTTTAATTCTACGACCTAGAACCCTGCCTACATACCTTGCTCTACATGATATCGAAGAAGAAAAAAAGTACTTGGTGCATGTAAAACAGGTACAGACAGAACTGACAAATAGCATACCGAGGTGTGCGTTTCATAGGTTTTCTTTTCCCGACTCTTTGGTTAGGCTAATAAATGCGCCCGGACACCGACGAACGATAAAAACGGATTGAGCGGGTAGCAGATTGGGCCAACGCTGATCCTTCGACTATTTCTGGTGTCGCTGTCAGGAACCGAACACTGCTCACTGCTATGTATCCGAATACACGCGACCAGACCGTTCTGTGCGCGACGGTGGAGGGGTAAGTACAGACTGGTCAGACAGAGTCGGCTGGCCGGCGAGACTCATTGGCTCCATACACGTACTGGCTGTGAATAATATTCGAGATGCCAATGAGACAGGGTCAGTCATGACAGGCTGTCAACTGGACTGGGAAAGGTTTAGTGACATTCCGGCTGTCTCGGTCGATCGGGAGGCTTGCTCGCTACTGACTCTAAAACATGAGAAAGCAAGCAGCTTGATGATGGAACAGCTGTACATACAGTACATGCACACTTACAGCCAAGGTGCCAAGGATAATTACGGTAGGAAGTGTTTTCCGCTCGTATGTACTGTGTGGTGACGAGTCGAATCCAAGTTCCAGGCGTGGTGGAGAGAGTGAGGGAGAGTGTGTGTCACTTGATCCAAAAGTCTTGGCCAGCCGCGGCCTCGACTACATAATGACTGAACTGGTCTTATGACTACTTATTATTACATAGTATGTGATATTATCCTTGGACGGAGCTTCACCTTCACTAGTTCCTACCGTCACTAACGGTGGTCGCGAGATTCCATTTATCTAGCCCACAATAATCTGGATCTACGATCGCGATCTCGTCTTTGCCTGCAAGCGCCGAAATCTAAAAAGGCAGGTAGGTAGTAGTATACAGCTGGTATACTGGGAAATGGCTGCAGCATCGTCAGTATGCGAGGGCGGTCAGGCAGTGCCCCAATGTCTACGTAGTGTAGGTTCGGGAGGCTTTTAAGGTATGGCTTGGGCCTCGTAATAGGCTACATGCTCGCTATACTCTCCCAAGTATCTACATGTAGTATCGGATCAGCACCTTGGCTGCGGGATCACCCGACTGTCAACAAAGTGGCAGCGAACGGCGGTCTTATCCTTTTTACATAGCGGGTGTTCCAGTTCTAATTCAGCGTACTCCGTACCGAGACAACCCTATGGGTTTTGAATTCCACTATTAATCACTGCGATTACTACGGAGGATACGATTAGAGTTTTTCAAGTTTTTCCAACGGTCCAAAAACGGATACTTAGTGCGAAGCCCACGACGAGTGTAATTATTACTCGATAGGAGTTGAGTGCCGCGACAGACCCCGTGGGCAGCTTCAACCCTACCGAGGCCTAGATGCATCCTCCCCCTCAATTTTAGAATAGAAAATTGTTGGAAAGCCCCATGACTGACTACTGTCTAGAGAAGGATGCCATTATTGAACCTCCAAGTGGTGTGAAGTCGTACATGCCATGTCCGTATTCAGCTTACTTACCACACTAGCCGTCATCCACTCAAGGTCATGTATCAATAGCTCAGGACATTATCTGTAAGCTTTGCTTTTGGATTTACCAGCCCTGGTTCCTGCCTGGCCTTTGTTTCTGCTTCTTTGCTTTCCCTCAAACGTCGGATGCCGAAGCCAAGCCAAGAACATGGAAGTAAGCACGCTTGCTGCCTGCGTTGTTTTTCTGCCTCAAGACTGGTCTATTCGGTTTCTGACAAAAGTCATTGCTCGCACACACATGTAAACTGGAGCATGGCCAACAACAGTTTGATGGCCTTCCGGGATGGCAGGTAACTAGGTTAGTGGGTAAAGCACATCCGTGGCCCGCGATAGCACTGGAGGGGGATGGCTGGATGGATCATGGGTCTAGTTTCCCATGCAAGATCAAAAGTTCGGACACCTGAGAGAGAGCACCAGGCCACGTTGAAATAGTACCTGCGTCCCAAAGAGTCAAATCCGCTTGCTGATCTCTTCCAACCCTGGCCTCGTTGCACCTGCAGAGTGAGAGCTGGTTTGTCCAGACGTAGTGGTATCCGAGATGACCGATTCCGGTTTGGCAGTTCTAGATCACACTTATTACCGGGCCTCATAAATAAGTTCGGGTCAATGTGAGCCACGACAGTCCCCATGAAGACACATTAATCGTTCATCCCGTTCCGTGTTTCCAAATTATCAGAGCTCTGAAGAAGCTCAGTCACGATAGCGGCGATCATTCAGGTCCCATGCCATGCCCGGCCCCGGAATTGCCAGCTGATTGCTGAGGACGCTCCACTGCTTGTAACGACTCGACCTCCGAAATGTGGAGATATACTGTTGCACCAAGTTCTTGAAGTTGCATCTGAAAGCCGCACTACCCTCCTTGAGATTCAAGTATCCTAGTCGTGATCTTTTGACCTGAATCGGATGTACCGACGTAGATTGCGCGCACTACCTACCTGCGAGTACACATTGTCGCGGTATCGTGATACGGAGCTAGATCTATGCGCGTTACGACGCTCGACGTATGTAGGAATTGGTTATCCGTGAAAGGAAGGCCTGGTCGGAGTGTTTTGATTTTGCTGTTGAATCTTGTGCAGTTCATTCCCAGAACTTTTTTTGTTGTCCTGGGTTGCTGACTGGCATGGTGGGTGAAGATCAGCGTCACCCGTGGCATGGACAGGGTTTCCCATGGTCGGTTTCTGAGCCCATCCTGTACGTACTGGTAGCAGCAGTATGGCAGTGTGGCCGATACCCCGATCGGAGTTTCTTGGGCGGTTGCAAGAAACTCGTACAAACAAATTTTGAGCTTTTCTTTCGCGATCATATCATCTAAGGCTCATCGTTCCCCAGAGTACCCAGGGCAGATGTCTTCACACTATCGTCGCTGATCAAACATGGGAAGGCAGAGCCAATATATTCGACCAGGGAAGATGGGTAAAACAAAAAAGGCTGATGTTCCGACCAGCAAGCCAGCTTTGCCCTTATCAAATAACAGTGCCGGAATCTCTAGTGCGGGGCCTCCCCATCCCATTGTTCATTTCACGCCCAGCCGCCCCCTAGTTCGACCCCCTACTATTTATTTCAAGCGCCCACCAATCACAGCCACTAGAGGAAGGCGTGGTATCGCTAAGCAATTGCTCGCATCTGGCAAGGTCTGGCGGCATCGCATCGCATTGCATCGCCAGCCATCGCTACGACTTGTCTCTGGCTTATGGCGCCCGACATTGTGTGGTTGCTCACGTATCTGGGCTAACCGCGATTAGGCGAGACACTCAGCTGATATAGAAAGTGCTAGAAGCAGGAAGGGAGATACAGATTGGGCAGATAGGTGAATCAACAAAGTCAATATGCCCGTGAGGAGAAAAGGTGAGCTGGCGTCCCGAAAAGCGGAAGAGCACTTTCTCTCGCCTATCACGACATTGACCGAGTGCATGATGCATTAGGAAACCACTGCAAAGCCAAGATACACGCATGTCTACTGTGTAGGTAACTTTCCCCGGGTCCCTTCTCGTGCGAAAGCCAGCCTCGGTAATATGAATCGCCGACATGACTATGTAGTCAAGAAACGAATGAACCTAGCTTGTCCTTTCCCGGCCAGCCCATTCGTTCATTGCTTTAATGTTATTCTCCGTTCCGGGCCAAGTTCAAAGTCTTGTCTCCAAGAATGTGCGAGCATTAATAACAACTAGGTCAAAGGCGAGACCGTGATATGCCCTGCCCTTGTGTGCAGCTCTGGCCACTGTCCAATCACAACACCAACTATACGTGTAACACCTAGGTAGGATAATTATCCGGATCACAATGGGTAGGCCTACGAGCAAGTATGTAATTGGTCCTGTCGCCAGGCACAGCATGACTGTTAATCGAATCGAATGGTCTCGATCACTGCTGTACCTTATTCACCTTATTATACCTGCATAGGATGGAGGGAGTCGAATCGAATCACGATCTCGCCCGCTCCTTATAGTTTATAATCCACATTACCTCCTTGGAACTTGAAATCATTCGAAACGATGAGCCAGGGAAAATTAAATTTGAAATGTCCAGTACCCATAAACCCTATCTTATCTCGATGTTTTGTTTTCCGGGAGCCGTTCCTTGCCTATCCGGTGCAAAACATTGGGCGTCTCGAGCGGTAATTCTATGCTCGTGTAGCAGTGCAGTACCACTGCCTACCGTCCAGTGAGCGAACCGTTTCAATCTTGGAGGGGTTTCGCCATTCCACAAGTCCCAGCACCGTAATATGCAATAATTACCATACCACCACACAATGACAACAACTCGATATACATAATCACGCCTGAGTATATCAAATGTAAATCACTACTATATACATCTACTATGCAATGTGTGTAATGGACACACGCACACAATCTAGGACACGAGATACATCAAATGTATGACTGTTGAGTTCCTTCCCAAGACTTCTCCTTTATCGCCAGGTCTCCTTTTTGAGCACGTACCGTAAAGCAGGTGCCTACCTGCCTCCAGTGCAGGCTCGCGCTGAGATAATCCTGACAAGATTAAAGTACCTGCCCAGCGAGCTTTCAAGTGTCCGGTGGAGTCTGAGAGAGGGCTGTGGGAAAAGGTGGGGAAACTGAGGACCTGAACTGAACAACTGAACCCGGACCGAAAGTTTGGGCTACATACGTATGGTCAGGATGGCTAAGGATACGCAACCGAATCATGAACCGCACGCCCCCTTCTCCCTCTCTCTTCTCTCCCCATCAGAAACGGAAATAGAAGTGGCTAGGTCAGCTCCATACACTGTGCTTCTGCACGTTGCTGCTGCTGGCTGCGTCGTCGTATGCTCAGGCAGGTGTTCGGTAACCTACCTACCTAACCTACGTCCTCCTCCTCCCTCCCCCTTCCTTGACCACCTACCACGCCTACAGTATCATGCCATGCCTACAGTCAGTGTGTGCTGGGGGGTATGTACTTACAACCTACTTGCCTAGTCCAGGTAGTAGTTAGCTCAGGCTGGACACGGGCTCTCTCTCTCACTCAGTTGATTACTCCAATGTACCCGGCCAAATAGAAGCCCAGCAGACAACGGCGGCGCTTGTTGCGTATCGATCAGTGAATGGACTGGGACTGATACGTCCCGTCTGTCGGGTGGGTATTCCCCCCCTCTCTCTCCTTCCCACGACACCCCCTCCCCCCCCCCCCTTCTCCCCTCTGCCTGGGCCAGCATTGGGCTTTGGGGTAATAATAATAAGTAATCCAGGTAATGTACCAGCATGTATGTACATCCTCCATCCGTTGATACGTGTGTTGGAAGGACAGACGGGCACTATCGCTACGCTGAGAGGCGCGAACAAGCCCGGTGCATGGCAGCTGCCGCTTTGTACACATTCAGTACCTCCCTCCCTCTCATTCCCATTCCACGCTTCCAAGGCATACCATTATTACCAAGCGTAGTCCGGTCCTGGACTGTCCATGCCCGTCGACCACCACCACCACTAACCTACCACTCGAGTCTGACCTTTGTCTCCCTCTCTCCCTCTCCCGACAAAAAAAAAGAAATTATTATTATTGCTACAATTATTTCTATCCAGCAAAGGCACAAATTAGACCTGGGCTTTATTCCACCTCTTCTTGGCTTCGACTTACTGGTCTGCCTTCATTCCCACCCACACACGCACACAATACCTACATCCAATCACCCAAACCACACTCGCACTAGACCACTTGCTGCTACCACCCTCTCCAACCAATGCATCCACCCAACCCTCGCCCTTGAATCTCACCACAACTTTGATCTTCTTGCTTGCTCACCTTGCTTCTTTGCTTTGCTTTTGCTCACTTGCACGTACGCTTCAACGACCGCATAAGTCTCGAATCTATGCTTCTTCTCTCGTTGAACTGAAGTTATAACTACTCCTATCACGCGGCAATGGCCTCCTCTAAGGTATATCATCCCACTTATTCCTGGGGGAGCTGGAGTCCCGGGACAGGACACCCCATGCTGATCACCTTGTGTGCCACAACAGGATATGTCGACAACAGTAACGAGGCCATTGAACCAGCACCGTCAGTCGCTGACATCGAGCTCTACAAACCCCCTAGCCAACACTCGATTACCCTCCCACTCCCGCAACAACTCCCACACCCACGCCCACTCGTCGCTCTCCGGGGCTTTCAATGCCCATCGTGTGACACGCCGCAAGAGCATGACCAACCCAGGAGCCAACGTGGCGGCAGTAGCAGCTGCTCTCAGCGAGGCTGGTGACATGATGACTGCTCTGCCCATCACTTCCACCGCCCGGCGGGGCACCCTCTCGAAGCCCGCCGTCGTCCGGTCGACCATGCCCAGCAGCCTTCCTTCTCCGCCGGGCAGCCTCCCGTCCCACAAGTTCATGATATCTGGAAAGCCCGAGAGTCAAGAGAGTGCCATCGACGATGACTCCAACGACATGTCAGGCGAGGACGTCGGAGAAAACGGATTGCAGACGGCCAAGGTTCGGCGTGCTAGTGACGGCCAGCCACTGTCCAAAGATGGCAAGAAGAGCAACCGCCCTGACCTCCGCTGCGAAAAGTGCGGCAAGGGATACAAGCATAGCAGTTGCCTGACCAAGCATTTGTTCGTGCCCATTTTCTTGCCCGTATTCTCCTCCCCGCAGTCCCCTGTCACGGTTGCCGGCTAGAGTCGTGTCAGAAAGCTGAGGTCAAGGACCCGCTACCGGATATGCCCTCCCTCCCCGAGCCCCGGCCTATGATTGTTGGATAATTGTGTTGACGATTTCCCTGGCTAGGTGGGAGCACACTCCGAATGGTCATACACATCCAAGCTTCTCATTTCCAAACACCAGCAAGTTCAGCTTCTCGAGGCCGCCTCAGTGTTGGTGCAGATGAATACCGTCATGGGCAACGACATGGACGCGACCACGCCACCCGACTCGGCTAGAGACTTTGCCAGCGATGCCGGGTCGGCATCCCCCACCGCCTCTGGTTATTCTGACCAACACGACGGCCACAGTTCAGCCGACACCACACCCCCGCCCCAAGCCGACCCTTTTCGAAGCATGTCCAAGAGGTACAGCAGCAGCAGTGGGTATGCGCGGTCCTACCAATCGACCACGTCGAATGGGTTCCTTTCCGGAAGTATCCCTAGTGGATCCGGGCTCGGGCATAACCGTCAGGGTAGCACGGACCGTCGCCCCCCATCTTCGGGTATGAACAACACTGGCCAAGAAGATCGCGACCTTGCCGCAGCCGTGGAGCTGCTTAGTTGCAGCTTCAACAGCAATGGAGGTCGGGATAGCAGGCTGCCCAACGATGCGCCCCCCGTGCCACCGTTGCCGGCCCAATACCTCGACCAAGCGGCCACGAGCACAAGCTTCATGGATAGCTTCTCCCCATTTGCGAACAGCTATTCGGCCCGACAGATGCCCGAGAGCTTCACGCGGGGCGAGTCTCGCTTCACTCGTCACGACGAGGATGTGAAGATGGAAGACAGCGATGGCGGCAGCATGGACGACGAAGACGATCGTCGCTCCAGGGCTCGCAACAGTGAAGAAGACGATGAGGGCGTCTTCGGGCGTATGGAGGGAATAAGAGAAGGAAAGCCTGCAGATGCGGCACCCTGGAGAAACCAGCGCAGTACGCTGACTCCCATGGGGATGACATGACACCATTATGGCATTTGTTGTTTCCTTTGTGTACCACTTAAACGTATATTCACCACATGTTGTAAAAGTGGTGGTTCGCTCTCGCCACCGAACCTCAGCACCGAAGAGTGGAGGGCCCTTGGCGGTACACTCCACGAGGTTAAAGTGAGGATCGGGAGGTGCGTCGAGTGAACACCGAATAACATATTCGACCTAAATAGATCCTTGGAGGGTCTCGAGGCAAAGAGTAGAATGTCTAATATGAGAACCAAGACAAACTCGATTGTTCTCTGTATGAACCAATAAAGTCAAAATGAAAACACTCGACTTACATGAACCACGTGAAATATAAGCGTGAAAACCCTCCAGGAGTTGAAGATACAAAACATGGAAGAGATGCAGTTAAGGTAAGGCTGGAATAAGGAACTGGGTACTTACGAACTCGGGATGGTCTGATATCTATAAGCATGGGAGGCCATGAGATCTGCGATGTAGGTTGAAGATGGGTGCCATGTTCTGGTGTTTTGTTCCACCGGGAGAGGATAGGAGACTTTATGCAAGTTGTTGTCGCAATTCACCAGCTTATTATAGGAAACAGGTTGACTCATGGGCATACATCCAGGTGAACCTTTAGGGCTCTAATTATGTTATGTTGAGTGTATCACGGCTTGCGTAGAGTGTTGATGTAGTGTCGTTTGAATGAGCCATCATACTTGCTCATTGGCGCCACCTAAGGCTGCCGCTTAGCTCTTCATGGCTTGGCCTTCGGCACTCCAATACTGTCATATGTCAGTAGATACTCCGTAGAAAGGATGGAATTCCGGGAGCATGATGGATAATGGAGATAGCTGCATCGAGTCTCATGGCTGATGATTTGGATACCAGACACCAGGTACTCTGTAAATGGAGAAAATTGCCAGACCTCACAGCAGACAACCTCAGAGCATAAATAGCTGATATTCGAGGAGGGGACCATCGAGGTATATATGAAAGCAGCTGGCATTCAGGATTACAGGACCGAGTGCACATCAGTAAACGACCTTCTTTTCATGGTAGTAAGTGTTGTCGATCACAGATGACACCCCTGAGGATGAAGACTTCCTTTTCCTTATATTGATGGGATTTGACCGTAAACGATTTTTAGCGGTGGTTGGGTCAATCAAATCGCTAGTTGGCGTAGCGACCGAGCGACTGACGAACGAGGGACTTGTCTCACTGGAAGAAAAAACGCCAACAAGCTAAGCTACCTCTGGCCCGACGTCATCCAACGACCTAGCGACAACACTGCTCTTCTCTCCACAATTTCGCAGCATCTCCATCTCGATGCTCACCTTTGCAAATCTGACGATCACCTGAATTTACCCTTCCCCGTCTTCTTCCCTTTCCCACCAGTCAGTCAGTCTCGCTTGATTGATTCCCGCGCCCATCCTTTCCTTCTTCTCCCCCATCGGAAAAAAGCATCCCGTTCGCACCTGGCAAGGAATCCAAGCCCACCACCATGCGCACGCGACGACAAGCACAGAATAAGATAGCCGCCGCAACTGCGGAGCACTCTGAAGAGCCAGAAACCACTCCGGCGCCTGCCTCGCCCAATGTTGTCACCACCACCAAGATGGACAGCCCAGCTAAGGCCCCGACGACCGAGATGACGAAGCGCCGTGAATCCAAGCTGCCCAAGCCTGTTCAATTTCCTCTTGTTGTCATCCTGAGCCTCGCCTTCTCCTCGGTGGGCTATTCGCTCGTCTACCCTTGGACCAAAGGCGTATTGGCAGAGCATGCGCGAGTGCTGGACTCTTGGAACGAGGTTGCGCTCCTAACCGGTTGGAGAATGTAAGTCTGCGACAATCGCGCGCGCGTATAACCCCCCCTAGAGAGCTCAGCATCGCTAACTAGCACGCAAATCAGCTTCGAGCTGGCATTAGGTTGGTATGGCAACTACGATAGCAACGACCTGGTATCCCTGACTCTACTGTCTCATGGCCCTCCGGTAAGATCTGAATGGTCAAGTTTGCAATAGCGTTTCTGGCTGACCCAAGCCCTATAGCTGTATCTCCTGTCGGCGTTCTACAACACGCCAGCCCAGGCGCTGCTCCTTGCGCTCGGCATCGAGACGCTTTCAACTTATCTTCCATTCCGGCTTTTGCGCTCGCTGTCGCCTATGCACGCCGACCCCTCGAAAGTTCACAATGCCGAGCTGCTTACCGATAAACCCATTGCGGTACTGACCAGCCTACTATCGGGCGCCATCTTCACCATCAGCTTGTTTGCGGCGTATGCGACCTACCTGCCTCAATTCATGGTCGTGTACTTGAACAACCTGCCATCCATTACTGCTGCGCACGAGGTCTACTATCTCAACCTTCTACCGGTCACCTTGCCGCTCGGATTCGCCGCCACCTCGTTCATCTTCACTCCCGCCGAGGCTGAGGAAGAGCCCAAGGTACCTGAGAGCGAAAACTTCGATCCCGCCGAGGCATCATTGAAAGAGACAGTCCGGTGGAATCTATGGGGATGGAGCAACAGAACCAAAATGGTGATGAAGAGGACAGTTCTGCTAATGGCAATGACTGGCATCAACACTACGCTACAGACCGCACTCACTGTCGAAGGCGCTGAGGTGCCTGGCGCCCTTGCTTGGTCCTCGGTCTGGGTTGTTGCTTCAGCTGTTACTGGCTTGGCCTTGGGTGCTGTTGGAAGCGAGTAGAAATACTCATGAAAGATGTGCGTTTTTTATCTCGTGGTCTTTGGCCAAGGAGTTAGCGGAGAAGGGAAAGGGCGAAAATGATGTGTCCGGAGTATATGATTCGCGCCCCTGGTATGACGAGTTTTTTCCATCTTGCACACGGATGAAAGGTGTCTCGCAATTCCTGGGAAGGGCTTCTGGTAGATTGATGGACTTCACGACAGCCTTAGTGCTAGGATAGGTACCTACTTAGGAGCCCATATGGTTGGTTCTTTATACCATTTTGACTGATACCAGTTCAGAGGTAGATAAAATTGTTTTTAATGTCGATCGAGCGGGTTGAAGATAGGAGAAGAATTACGAATGCCTATTGAATGAATGCCCAGTACTCCCTGCATCATTATCAGATATCAGACATTCCATGCTATCCTTCGGGCAGCCCACCTTTCAGCCCTACGGTGTGAGCTCATCGATTACATATAGCAGCTCCACCTCCAAGCAACCTCTTAATATAGCTGGTGGGCCTCTGTGGGAGGGTAGCTACATAATCTGGGGTAATAGCAGATTTGACATTATCGGAGATCCAATCAGAGCACCAAAGGCAGTAATGGATGCAACGCCTTTCAGCTTGTAGGCCTCTCCTGTACTACTCCTTTCATGCAACTGAGTCATGTACTTCCTGTAATGCCTGAAGTGTGCTTTTTCGATGGTAGACCTCAATATCAAGCGTGACGGAGAAATCTACCCACCAAGCGGTAGTGAGCTCAAACGAGTGCCCCAATCAGGTACTTGATGAATATATTTCGATCTGTCAGTGCCAAGGCCAACAGTGCTAGAAGCTGGCCTTGGAAACAATCATACCTTACATGCCTTGGGACATACGTAATACTCTGTCCAGTACTCTGTTCTACAATAAGTGAAGCAGAAGCTTTAGGTAGACCCCCACCCCGGGAAGCTTGGCTCAGTTCGCTCAGTGCGCGCCCAGCGCCGAAGTTTTTCCGGCGGATAGGTGCCGAGCTAGGATTACCTTAGTAAGGATAGCTGCACGAGGTACGCGATTGAATGACGGGGGGCTTCGCGTTACAGCTTCCCCTAGTTGATGAACTGCGACGCCGACTTCTACTGTCTACCTGCTGTCACCGATTGCGTGGACCATCACCATCACCAACTGTTCACTCAAGTCTTTTCGCGCGCATTCGACCGCACTCATTTCCCCATAACCATGATAGCTGATCCTTGATAAAGTTTGTCGCAAGAACTTGGCTTTCCTGCTGCATCGCAACATGGCATCTGCAGTAGAGGCAAGCAGTCCTTCCATGGCCGATCCTGCGCCCGCTGCTATCGCCGAGCGCAATAGTGACGAAATGGACATTGTCGATGAAGAACCTATGTCGCCGACAGAGAAGCCGGAGTCGGCAGTGCCAGCTCAACCTATCGAAGCATCTACGACCAATAACGCGCTCGGCTCTTTCAACATGCGCGCCGATCCTGATGCGCAGGCAACCGTGTCCGACTACATCGATTTTGTCGACCATCTGCCTTCCGACATTCGTCGCTCCTTGACTCTGATCGGGAAACTCGATCAGACCTATGCGGATTCCTCCATCAATGTCAATAAGCTCACCTCAACCTGGAGCAAGCTCCCTACGCTTCCTGCGGATCAGCGGCCCCTACCTGCTCAGCTTCGCGCCGAGATATCTGAAAACCTCAACCGGGCTGTCAGCTCACGCACATCCTCATACGCAGAAGCTTGTCGCATGTCCGACTATGTTAACCGCCATGTCAACCGTGCGAAGACCATCCTGGCCAAGCTCCAGACGATGCGAGAAAACTACCCTACCGAGGAACAGAGGAGCCCTGTGCAGACAAGATCCCCTCAGATGAGCCGGACACCCAAGGTCACGCTCCGGTTAGACAAAGATGGGCAGAAGGTGCGCGGGCCGCCTAGGATAACGGTCCCCGGCGAAGTTCTAGCACCATATGATGTGGACTTCAATGCCTACAGCTCATTGAGCGAAGAAAGCTCTGACGAGGAGATATCGGTGTCGCCCGCAAGAACGAGTCCTGCACCTCGGATTAAGCTGGTAAAGGCCCCCAAAGTGCCAAAGGATAAGGTCCCTAAAGCACCTCGCCAGCCCCGACAGCAGGCTGTACCAGGTATGCCAATGCTATCTACGAGCACAGCGTTGGCAAAGCTGCAACCCCCGCCGGAGAACGCAGTACCGGGATCCCATGATGCCCCATGGCTTCAGCTCACTGCGTACGAACTTGCTAGGCTCAGGAAACGCATGAAGAAGAACGCCGTCTGGAGTCCGAGCGACACTATGATCGCACGGGAGCTCAAGAACCTGGGTCGCGGCATCGAAGCATACAGAGCTGCTGAGAGGAAGGCCAAGGATGAGGGCAGGCCATTTGAGCCTTCGCTGCCCGCCACTGTTGTAGATGCTGACTCGGGTGTTCAGCACCCTCCTGAAGGTGCTATCAGCGCAGAGGCTTTGGGTGCTGAAGAGGTTCAACTAAGCAATCGTGGTATGAAGCTCAATGAAGCGAAGAAACTCAAGAGGGAAGCAATGTCCAAGTTGGCCGGTGACGATGCCGAAGAGTCCACGAGGAAGATGATTGAAACTGCACGCGCGCTCCTGAACCAAGAAGCTAGCCCATCGGTTGCTGGAAGCGTGCAAGAAAAGGTTCCGGAAGCTGGTCCATCTCAATCATCCTCGCAGTCACAAGGCAAAGCACCCAAGAAACCAAGAGAGAAAAAGCGGAAGCGAGACTTTGAGTCCGAAGTTCCCACAAAGGTCAAAGCCGAGACTATCGAGAACGGCGATGGCGTTCAGCAGTCTATCAAGCCTCAAGTGAAACGCACCAAGACTGAAACTCCAGTGCCGCCGCCTCAGATTCCCAGGCCCACGTCGCTGCCGCCTCCAGTCGAGACTCCCGTGCCGCCGCCGCAGGTTGTACAGTCTACCCCAGTCGTGTCTACAACGCCTGTGCCCCTTCCAGTACAACCGTCAGTACAACCGTCACCGAACTCGACTGCTTCGGCTGTCAAACCCGCCATCTCGCCGACTACAGGGACCAGTCCGGCCCCTGTGGCTATGCCCATGCGTGCGGCGACACCTGTCCCTGCGCCAACGAACATCAACAACAACAACAACAACAACAACAACAATGCTAGCACTACAACCACTACGGTTCCCACCAAACCACCGGCGGGGACGCCTGTTCCGCCGCCCGCCAAAACATCAACTACTCCCATCCTACCACCGACTCGGGATCTAGGCAAGCGGGAGACGAGAAATGATCATAAGAGCCTACAGCCTCTCGCAACCAATGCGACGCCGAAGCAGCCTTCGTCTCGTGGTAACACTCCGGTTACCACGCCTGTCCCTGAGCCGCAGTCAGCGACCAGCCGTCGACCGGTGTCCCGCGGAAAAGCGGGCAGTCAAGAGCCGCCTGCTACTCTTACGGTAGAACGACCGCGACGAGCAAGTACGGCTCGTAACACTCCGGTGCCCCGGAACCTCGTCAGCCGAGTAAGCGGACCAAGCGCCCCGCACCAGGCGTTGTTACTTCAGCTTCAGGTGGCAAGAGCGCTGTCGGTAGCCGGAAAGTGCCACCGAAGAAGCGGCCTCGTGGACTGAACAAAGCCACTTCAAGCAAACAAGTTGAAGCGGAAGCGGAGGTGGAGTTGGACGAAGATGGTAATGTCATCGACCCGGAGGAGCCGAGGTATTGCTTGTGCAATAGGGTCAGCTTTGGCACTATGATACAGTGCGATAACGTAGATGTGAGCCGCACCGAAAGCACTTCGAGTGAACCCTCCTATACTACTACTCCAAGCCCGACTGCAACCCCAGCACGTCACAGCACTCGCAGCAACAAGCGTCGCAAAGTCATGCATAATGATAGTCACAAACTGACAGGCCCGCGTACACAGAACTGCAAGCAAGAGTGGTTCCATCTAGAATGCGTCGGACTCAATGCTATCCCGGCCCGTACAACGAAATGGTATTGCCCCGAATGCCGAGTAGCGCTGAACATTGGTGGGCGTGGGGAGGTCACTTCCCGAGGGGTGAAGCTGTAATGGCTATTGACAAGCGAGATTCTTAACAATTATATGGGGGTTTACGCATCGGGACACTCCCCGGGATGGTGTATTTTACAAGGCAAAAGAGCGACTTTGGAACTTGGGAGGGTTAGCTGGAGTTGAGGACCATGGTTGCGATAACACCATTCATCGGCCACGAAGTGTGATATTAGCTAATAGCAGCCAGCCCAGCACAACGAGAGATGCATGTTATAGGTTCGAAGATAGGCGATACTCGCGGACACAAAGCCACCCTAGCCAAGAGGAAATGCGACGACGATTGTGACCATGGCCCATAGCTTTGTGGTGGTTGGCTCCGTAGGCTCCTTCTATACTAATCAATAAATGCGCCTGCTTGAAAGATATCATGTCCGATGTATATACGTGTATTTTGTTGCATATCCTCGGGCTTTCCTTGCTTCAATATAGGAATACGCTGACGACATGAGGTCAAACGTGCAAACTGCAACTTCCGGTGATGGATTGTACTGTAAGTGGTTGAGGCCAGTTACGACCGACCCCTTTGAAACAGCAGCTAACCTGGATATCGGAAAACAAAGACAGCCATTCCTGCCTACAACGTGTACGCCCGAAAAGCAACGCCGCTGAAATGTTGGGTAACAAAAAAAAGCCATTTGCGGAAACAATGGGCTCGAGGTGATGGATCGCATTTGCCTAGTGGAAAGTGGCAGATACTCTTAAGTATCTGTCTCCCTCGGCCGCCGAATTGGATCCATTGGTATAACGGGTGACTGTCTGTATCGCTCTCGACTTTGCAAAGTTGATTCCATTTACATGATGAACTAATGGATGGATATGATCGACAGGAAATGGCCTGCCAACCCCGTTGTTCCTCCTCATTGCTTCTTCTGGTCATGGACTTGACTTCATCAAGACAAACTTACACATCGACGCACAGGAAACAACACGCGGCCTAAGGTGGCAATGTCTCCCGGACTGGTGCGTTCTCCGTCGTCGGACTCTTCGTCAGTGGACACTGACCCAGAGGTTTCGTCACTACACACTGGCCCGGAGGCTCCGTCACTGGCGGTTCCATCATTGAACGACGATCGTATTCTTGCGCCTACTCCTCGAGTTCCACCTGGTTTTCATAGGAACGCCAGTCTTGTTAATGCGCCTGGTGCTGTGCAGGCACCTCATTTCTGGCCTTTTGACGCGCCAATGCCCAGGACGAACGGGAACGATATCGGGTTCTTTCACGCCGCGAACCCACGAGAACTTAGGGTCATCGTCCAACCGCCGACCCACGTGCTGAGCAACGAGAAGTTCAACCGGCCGCTGGTCGTCCTGGGCCCCCTCCACGCTGCTTACTACGTCGTCACCGTCGTCGACCCTCGCACCGGCGACACGGCCGAACTGGTACAGCAGCATCCGTCCCCTTCCTCCTCCGGCCCCGAGCATTCCGGCAGCGATCCCGATGGTCGTCGTCCTTCCCAAGTGCGAGCGCACCCGCGGCCGCTGTCGGTCGGGGTGAGGCCCGCACCGATCCCCGATGGCTACGACACCGACGAAGAACAGAACTATTACGCTGCCGACTCCGAGCACCCTGGCCGCGGATACGCCGTCTGGACCGACCTGGCGATTCGCGACGTCGGCCCGGGCTGGAAGCTCTGGGTGCGTGCCATGGACAATAATGGCGACCCAATCGGCGCCATCAAGACGAACTCGATTCTCGTGCAACGTGATGACACGTTCATGCCGCTTCCCCAGCCTGAGACTTTTGGTGAGTTAATTTCAGGGCCAGCTGTCCCGCGTCCCCAGCCTGAGACTTTTGGTGAGTCAACCTCACGGCCAGCTGTCCCCCACCGCCCCTACTTATTCCGTTGCTAAATATTATTTACTGACCGGTTATTTTGTCTCAGCGCTCGACCAGATGCTGTGGCTTCAGCGGATGCGACGGAAGTACCCGGACGACGCAACGTTTGAGACGTTCAAGGAGACCTTCTGGTATAGATGTACGCACCCGGATTGTCTGATCGGAGAGGTTCACACCATCATGATCGGAAGGTCGGATGCTGACCAGCTATACAGGGTCGAGATAGACGATGAGGAGAGGGTGGAAGAAAAGGGGGCGGCAGAGGACGAGAAAGGGGAGGATAACAGTGTGGCCGAAGTGGGTGATGGTTAGGAGCACATTGTCTTATGGGTTTTGGATCCATTTCTTTTAACGAGAGGCCGAGAGTTATGCTATTAAATAGAAAAGGCTTTCTCTATTTTCCTCGAGCCCTGCGCCGTGCCTGCCTTCTTTTCCGACCCTGTCTAATAGGGGCGAGTGCTCTGCTCACGCTAATCTTCGTGACCACGACGTCGAATTCGGCGGAAAGGCTGGTCGGTGTCGGTCTCATTCTCCGAAAGGTCGAGCGTGGGATTCATTACCGGAGAGTTAGGTGTACCGAGTTTGGTCGGGAGGATCCTAGGGTTGGATTGGATCATGACAGAACTATGATCGTTTTGCAGCGGAACTGTTGAATGGCAGAGGGAAAACATCGTTTGGTCTCCTTTTCATATATTTCCCTATTTAGCCTTATTACCGGCTACTACCGGCTGGATACCTGTTATATACAAAAATAAAATTACAAGAATAACCATAAAATTAAAAGAAAATACGCAGGTTTCGCTAGTAATTATAGAATTAGGGACAAGAAAGAAAAAAGACAAAGGAAGGAAAAAAGAAAAGCCGCCCCAAGAGAACAACGCCAAAACAAAACATAACTCATCACCCCTGAGCAGACTTCCGCGGTCGTAGCTCTCGTCCAGCTGCACCCGGACCGTCTTGGCCTGCTTCCTCTTCTCCTGCAGGCTGTCGGTGCTGCCGAAGCGGGCGCGCGTGTCGTCCTCGAGCCCGTGGAAGAGCATGGCGAGCGCGCTGCTCTTGAGCGGCCGCGTGCGCGTCTTCTGCGTCTGGTAGATGGCGCCAACGAGGAAGAGGTCGGCCCCCAGCACGACGAGCACGGGCAGCACCAGGAAGCCCCAGCGCACGTGGATGTAGGACTCGGTCGAGACGGCGGGGCCCGCGAACGGGAGCAGCGCCCCAGAGCGACCGGAACGCGACCGTCACCGAGGTCGCGACGTCGGCCATGAGCATGGCGACGCCGTCTTGGCCGGGGCGGCGTACTCGTAGTAGTTCCAGTAGAAGGCCGTCACGATGTCCGAGTCGAAGAAGGTCGTCCCGCTCGAGATGCCCACCGTCAGGTTCACGGCCACGGTCCGGTCGTTGATGGTGATGGTCGAGTTGTTGGTCGTGCGCATCGCGCCGCCCGCCGCGAAGACCGAGGTGAACCAGCCGCGCAGGCTGAGCATGGACTCTTGGCCCAGCAGGTAGTAGACTGGCGATGATGATGATGATGATGATGACGAGGTGGCGTTCTTGTCGGTCACGTAGACGCCCAGGTCTGCGCCCGCCGGCTGTGTTGTCGTATCGATGACCGTCTGGTTCACCACGGTGTGCGTTACGTTCTCGGTGAGGGCGCCGATGGACACGGTGGCGTTGATGGTCTGCAGGCAAGCGGACAGGGAGCACTGCCGGGCCCAGGGGTTGCTGTTGCCGGCGAGCCCGTCGGCGGCCTCGGTGCCCATGAAGATGAGCCGCAGGATGGTCGAGTGCGGCATGTCGCCCGCCGCCGAGGGGATGTAGGGCGTCATGCTGAAGACCTGGCGGCTGTCGTTCAGCTTGGCGCCCTGGGGCACCTGCCAGCCGCAGTCGCTGGCGTTGGCCGGGTTGCCGCCGCAGTACTTGGTCATCAGCGACGTCAGCGGCACGCACTCGTAGCACACGCCCAGCGTGTCGAAGGCTGGCCACGTGCAGTTGCCGGTCTGGCAGTCGAACTTCAGCGAGGCGGCGGCCGGCCGTTCTCGGCGAAGAGACCGTTGTAGACGGCGGACTTGAGAGGCAAGACAGGGACGTAGCCGGCTTAGTCAAGTGAAAATAGAGGGCTTTCTGTCAGTACTTATGGTCTAGCTAGATCCTTAGATGAGGTGGGAAAGAAAAAGGAAACTCACTTGGTGATGTTGTCCCAGGCAGTGCGCCTGTGAAGTTGAGGGCTCGGGGGATCGTGGCGTTTTGGGGGTGGTTGACAGCTCTCATCTCATACGTCACGATCTGCTGCGAAAAGGGGCTGAAAGCCAGAGTAAGGACGGCGATAACGGCGCCAACAGAGCCGAGTAGTCTGACAGAGATGCCTCATATGTTAGCCTTGGAGCATAGAAACAGGACATGTTGAGTCGAAACCAGTAATATATGATACGCACCCTCCTCGTCTGGACGCGAGCAACTTGATGGCACCCAAGACACCACGGCTCGCTTCATCAAACGTTTCCATGTCAGCCAGCGGCATCTTGGACTCCTTGAACCTGATCCACTTCATCTGCGACAGACCGTTCTGGAGCGAGATGCCCAGAGTCGTCACAGACATGGTGGCCAGGACCGCGATACACGTGTTGAGGGTGATGCGGTACGGCCATTCGTAAAGAGACCGCTTGTCGTAGTGGGCGATGAGGCCGATGATGGCGGCGAGGGCCGCGAGGGAGACAAACATAGTGACGATCTCGACAGTCCATGTGCCGTCCTTGTTCCACGGCCGTGGTGGGTCGCCGCCCTCATTCGACAGTTTGAGGGTCCCCCTTGTAACGGGTAGACGGCGGCGAGTGGACTTGCCCTTTCCCCAGGGTCGTCTCGCTGCTGCCGCTGTGTACTCGTGCATGGGATGACTTGGCAGTCAGTAAGCCGGCATCGTTCCAAGAGCGCTCGACTTCTTCCAGTTCGATGCTTACTGTGTATTGCTGGCCATTATTGTTGACCGCCTCTGGATGGCTTACAGATGTGTCGGTCGCATCCGCAGAATGCTCATCTTGATGATTAGGGGCGCTGTTCGTGGACGGGAGCTGGCTCTCATAGCTAAAGTCTTGGATAGGCGCGTATTGAGCCATGATGAGATATGTTCCTATGTAGTATGTAGTAGTATAGAGAGCCACTTGTCTCAGACTTGAACGGAGAGCACTCGACGACCATGCCGGCACACACGAGGGTCACATACATATGTAAGTGGTTCACGGCTTATCTGACCGGGGTCTGGACCCTTACTACCGTTATCGTCCTACCGGGCTGAACAGCCACCACGCACCAACGATCCATTGAGGCTCTGTGGTTGGTCGAACTCTTTTCTAGAACAGGAAATGTCGCCGCTGCTGCATGCACTGAGATTTGGAGACTTAAGAGTCCGGGTGGTGGGCTTCAGCCTTCTTGTCGGCTGCAGCGAGGGAAGCGAAGATCCAACTGCATATGCACGCCTGTACGCCGCTACAGGTCATGCTCCATGTTTAACAGTGGGATCACTGCAGGGTCAGCGAGGGATCTGTCGTCTGCCTGCTTGGACATGTATGAGGCGAGAGTGAGGAATCAAACGGGATTAAACATCGGCGGATTGAGTTATGCCAAGTGTGTTGGTTTGGTCCTCAGGGACTGTGGCGGCGTGGTGGGATCAATACCACTCAGGGCTCAGTAGGTGGTAGGTTTCCATGCGCATTGGACGCTTACCGACTCGTTGGGCCGGAGCCTTAAAATCCTGGTGAGTTTCCCTCGAGTGGCGTCGATCCCTCCCTCCCATCATCATCATCCTTGTTGGCAGTGACATCTGCAAGCTCAAGCCAACACCAATAAGAACAGCTGCAAAAATTCCCGCAAAGAGCACAACAGAAGCAACATAACTAGCGGATCTCCGGACTCGGGCCTTTCGCGGCAGGCCCGATCACATACTCTCTCCATCAACAACCCATTGCTGCTGTACATACATGTGAGAGGCAGGCAGTGAAAATCTATAAATATAACAGATAGACTGCTGCGCCTCCATTTCTTCTCCTTCGACCAGTCGGCTCAAATCTTCTTTCCCATGAAGAAACCCGAGGGAGCCAATCTTGATTGGAGCTTACCTCATTCACATCTGCATGGCTAGTCAAGATCTAAGCCGTGAAAAGAGCCAATGGTCTCTTCCTTATCTTTCAGAACGTCAGCATTCCTACATGTAAGTACAATACTATAGTTCTCGCAGACAATTGTAGCTGTTGCGGGAGCGGGAGACGTTTGCATTAGCCAAAGGCCGAGAAGAAGGCCGAATTGGCCAGACCACCGCGGGGCATGGACAATACAATGTACGATGACGATATCTTGCAGCCCATCAGAGGACCAACGGCGATCTTCCAAATACTGGAGGGCCCGTTGGCTAGACGTGGACAGAATTCTGCTCATTGCGTCCTTGGCGTAAGCAATATTGCGACAAGAGAAGGCTCTCGTTGCTAAGCTTGCTTACTTACATGCTCAAGTGGAGGCATCGTGTTTTGTATGGGTTTACAAAAAGAATGTATCGAGATATCCTTGTGAGTATCCAGTAACAGTCCTGATAATTCGGCTGTTGCTTGTTTGGGAGACTGGAGTTGTTGTCGGTAGATTAATTAAATCGTGGGGTGCAGGGATTACTAGTCGCAGTCACCCCCACTATGGAGAAACCGAGGCACAACTGGAGATCCTAGGCGAGGAGCTGTAGCATCTCGCCCAGGCCGGCTCTTGTCCGTTCCTTTATCAATCATATCAATAGAAATCCCGGAGAACGTACATTGGCTTTTCATTGAGAGCCATCAATGCCCAAAACGACCTCAATTGCATTTGATTAGACGTCCTAAAAAGCAAAAAGATCGCCCGCGACCATGACGGAACGTTCAGGCATCTTCACCGTTGAATACACCGGCCGAGTCGCTATTGTCACCATCTGCAACGAGAAGAAGCTCAACGCCCTGAACCTCAGCGGGTATTACGAGCTCTCCCAGATTCTGCGCGAGATTGCCACGCACGACAAAGTCTTCATTACCTTTCTCACAGCCAAGGGGCGCTTTTTCTCCGCGTAAGCTTGTCACCTCTCATTGTTACCATCCGAGCCATCTCCAGCTCTTATAACTGACAACAAAACCAAAACAAAAGCGGCGCCGACGTGTCCATCTCGCGCGCCAAGCCCGAAGACGGCGCCTCCGACGACGTCTACCAGCAGTGGCTGCGCAGCTTCGTGGCCAACAACCTGAACACGACGCAGGCCTTCTACACGCACCCCAAGGTGCTGGTCGTCGGCCTCAACGGGCCCGTCGTCGGCCTCTCGGCGGCCCTCGTGGCCTTTGCCGACTTCGTCTACTGCGTGCCTTCGACCTTCCTGCTGACGCCCTTCTCGTCCCTGGGCTTGGTGGCCGAGGGCGGCGCCTCGCGCGCCCTCGTGCAGCGGCTCGGCCCCAGCAAGGCCAACGAGGCCCTCATCATGAGCCGGCGCATCCCCAGCGACGAGCTGCTGCAGACGGGCTTCGTCAACAAGATCTTCGACGTCGGCGCCGGCGACGACGCCAAGTTCCGCGCCGCCGTGCTCCACGAGATCGACGAGCGCCTGGGCGAGCACCTCGTCGGCAACAGCTTGACCGGCATCAAGGCGCTCATCCGGAAGCCCGAGATGGAGATCCTGGACAGGCAGAACGTGGCCGAGGTGTTTTCCGGCTTGGATCGGTTCATCACGGGGATCCCGCAGGCGGAATTCGCTAAGCTTGCCTCCGGCGAGAAGCGTCACAAGCTATGAGTGATTGAGCTATGTCAATGATAAAACGTCACCATGGGATCTTGTAAAATATAGCAGCATAGTCGCAAGCCAGCGCATGTATGAAATTCAATTGATTCTTGGGTATATCAGACGAGGAGCCCGAATAGCAGGCTTGTCCTTCTCCAGTACTCTTGTGTCGCCTTTCGGAGTCTTTCACTGGCTCCATCCTCCAGACTGGTTTCCTTGAACACCTCGTCTGCGAGCTTCTTCAGTTCTTCGTTTGGAGTTTCGCTGGTGCCCAGGTAGACCTTGAGGAGATGTATGTCATATAACCACTGAATAAGCAGATCCTGCCGCTGGCCTGAGTCAGAGGTTTCCTTAGTTGCAGCACCAGAAGACTTGTCAGATTCTTCTTTCTCATTCCCAGGGGTTTTGTCTCCCTCGCTCTTCTCCCCTTCATCCACAACCTTATCCTTTACAGGCTCCTCTGTCTTGGCAATGGCGCCTTCCGATTCCAGCGCAGCTCGCCAGGCATCCCGAGCTGTTTACCAAATATTTTCTTCAGCAGGCTTACAGCCGAGGGGCTCCAAAGATCCAGACCAGCATCGCCCATTGACTTGACCAAGTCTCGCAACAACTTGAACACGCCAGGTGACGGCAGGGTGGGCAGGGCAGGCTCGCCCTCCCAGAGACTTCGGCCAGTGACCCGGGTTCTCGCCAATGCGTCCGAGGAGAATTCCTCGAGTGGTGCGAGTCCGACTTCGACTGCGAGCTTCTCCTGTAGGGATGGGACACTCTCCAGGCCAAAAGACTTGGTGCTGTCCAGTTTCGGTAGTCGACTGCGGATGACGCGCAGGACGCGGAGCAGATACATGGCGATGCGGCCACTGTCGGCACTGTCCATATGCTTCTGCCACAATGTGCCCAATTCTTCGTCAAGTTGTTGGAAAGACTGCTCAAGGGCCGTGTTCAAACGTTTGTTGATCTTGTCGGGGTCATCCTTGCTCAGCAGCTTCTGGCGGACCTCAATCGTCTCCTCGTCCTCGATCTCTTCAACATCATTGTCCCAGCGTTGGCGCTGCAGCTGGCCCACGACTTCGTTCACGTCGTCAATCAGGTGGTACCAAGTCTCGTAACCCGTGACCGCCTTCGCGACCGTGTTGTTCTTGCCATGTAAGCGGGAGAGGATCTCGTGCGTGACTTGCGCGGACCCGACGCTCATATCCAGCTCCAACATCTCATCGGACCATAGGCTATTGTACTGATCGGAAGTGCCCGCACGCCATCCTTCTAGCGTGGCACCAACTTCGGATCTCACAAGCCGGAGTTTGGAGACCTTGACGTCTAGGACGCCCAAGAGCCGGTTGTTGATAGTATCTCGGAGCCCGTCAAGCATAACGGAAGGGTCGAAGCCTCTCGCTTTACCGCCGTCCTTGATCCAGTGCTGCAGCACGTTGGTCCGTAGATCGACAATGGCCTTGAACTCGTTCATGTGCTCCAATATCTTCTTCATGCCCTCCAACAAAGCCTCACCCCCTTTCTTGGCCCAGTTGGTCAACATATCCTTAGCCTGTTTACCGTCTAGATCGTCGTGTCGAATGAACGGTGTGAAGTACTGGACTTCATCGCCACACCACCTCTCGTATATGTCGAGCTTCAGGCCTTCCAAAGTTCGCAGTGACTCGTCTGCGAGCAGAGGATTCTTCTTCAGGTTGGCCAAAGCATCGGATAGCTTCGACGGGACAATGGACTGCACGTCCAATAACGTCCTGGTGTACAGATCCAGGCCCTGGAGGACGTTCTCAGTCCCTCTCGTCTTCTCGTACTCTTCCACGTCGAACTCGAAGGCCATCGCCTCGCCTCGGACATTGAGGAAGTGGCGCAAGGCGTCTCGGGCGCCCGAGCTAGACGCGAGACTGTACGCGCACAGCGCCTTGAGTATATCCGCTTGTTCGAGGCCGTCGCTGACCCTGCCCAGCACCTTCTCCACGCCGCGCAGAAGCCGCCTTCGCAGGCTGCCTAAGTTCTTCTTGGCCGACTCGACCGCAGCGCGGAGCTCCTCGTTCAGCTCGCCCATGTCGCCGAAGCTGGAGATGAGCAAGCGGCTCAGCACCAGCACCTTGGCCGCGAGCACCAGCCGCTCGCCCCGCCCCGCCGCCGCCGTCGACCCTCCGCGCAGGAGCTTGCCGACGGCGAGCCCGCAGGCCTCGAGGAGCTTGACGCGGGCGACGCCGCCCATCTCGGCCTCGGCGTCGTCGAGGCCCTGGAAGCGCGCGAGACCCGTGATCTTGCCGCCGACGACGGTGCGGCCGCAGCGGCCGCCCATGGTGCCGAGGATGGCCTGCGTGCGCGCCATGTCCTGCCGCATCTGCACGATGGTGTCGGCCGTGCCCAGCAGCTCGCGGTAGCTGTTGCCGACCTGGGTGCGCAGGCGCGCGGCCTTCTCCTCGATCTGCGCATGGAGGCTCTTGTGGATCTGCCGGATCTGCGGGAGCGTGTAGGTCGTGAAGACCTGGGTCGACGAGGTCAGGGTCGAGGTGTCGGGGGTCGTCATGGTGAATGAACCGCGCTGAATTGCTTCAAAGAAGTTCGCCCCCAATCAAGATGGGCTGGACTTTGGTAGAAGGGGAAAGAGAGCTTCAACAGAGTATACGCATCTCTAGGCGAGTCTTTGCGACATACAATTGCTTATGCAATTATAGCAGTTTAACTGCTCGGTTGATTGAGCATTGGCGGAAGGGAACGCTGCTGCTTTGGAAATAACATGTGGCAGCACTGACGGCCAGCGGGTACAGCATTATTCACTAAAGAGATACATGCAGATAAGCATGGTCAATTCCTTCCATTACACGGACGAAGAGCACTCCCAACATCAACTCCCTCATTCCCAGTGTAGAAGCAATTGAATGTGGGTTTTTTTATGTCAACCCTGGAGGGAAATCTAGATCGTTCAATACTAGCCCCCCCATTCGCTTCAATTATTCAAGATGCAGCACAACTGGCTTTTCCCATACAGCTGAAAAGCATCTAGTTTGACGGCAATCTCGCCCAATACTTGGGGATGAATAACTAGCTTTTACAGGATTATGACAACCACTTGACCTCGAATTCAAAGAAGTTGACCTTCAAAGAGTCCGAAGACGTCTTCGCCGGTCTCGCAACCAGCGGACTAACATCCAAAAGCCACTCCTCCCCGTCCTTGTCGTCCTCGTCGGCGAAGATCCAGCAGATCTCCCGCAGCGACACCTTCTCCTTGACCCGGCCCGCCTCGTCCCGGATGAGCCGGTAGACCCACGCGCTCTTGCCGTTCTCGTCGCCCTCGCGGACGATCTCCAGCGTGACGCCCTTGGCGGGGTCGACGGCGTCGGCGCCCAGCGGGCCGACGCTCCAGTCTGCCCACCGGTCCGTGGCCACGGTGCTCAGCATCGGCGCGCCCTGGTAGAACTCGACGCCCGTCTTGACCCACTTCTCGGACGGCTGGGTCGGCGCCGTCGGCGCCGTCGGCGCCGAGACGCGCTTCAGCGCCAGCAGCAGGCCGCCCTGGTCGTAGCGTTCCGTCCAGTCGGCCCAGAAGGTCACCCGGGCGGACTGGAACTTCTTGAGCTGGCCCGACGAAGTGCGGGAGATAGGAGCTGTGTCCCCAACCTTGTTAGCTGCTGGCTTTCCCCAGTCTTCCAGTGTATGGAAGTATATGTATACCGTTCCAGACATCCGTAGTCGGAGGCTTTCTCCAAATATCAGTATCTGGGCCAGCTTCGAGGGTGAAGGAGTCTTTGGTAGTGTTCATGTTGTTCACTCGATATACGGAGTACAGGGAAAAGGCGAGGTAGGTTTTGAGTTTGCAGCTGCTCGAGGAATATATATCACATAAAGCAACCAGCGACTCCTGAGCGAGGCATCAGCTGTCTTTTATGTTGCAAGATGATAGCAAGAAGCTCATCTGGCATGTTGGGTATTAGTCAATGTTCAATTACGTCGATCCTGGCTGAATTGCGTCGTATTGCTCGCTGCTATATAAACCACCCCCGCCTCGGCCCTGGCCAATCAGGTGCTGCCGAAAAACGTGAAGGGCCAGGCGATGCGTTCGCCAAGTCCTCGAAATCCGGTGATGACCCGGGTAACCCGATGATGAGCCGTCCGGCCTGCAAACGCGATCCATGGCTAGAGCAGCTGTGCCTCATCAATCGCTGCATCCATCGCAACGTGTCTCTTCAAGTCATGTTCGTGACACGTCAGTTTCCTGGTGCTTGTCCAATCCCGGGGCACCTGAAGCTGGGGAGCCGCCTGCTGAACATTCGCCTGCCAAAAATCTAGACCTATACTGAAAACCCCTTTACGGAGAAGAAACCCGAGCTGCGCTGGTTATATGCCTATTCGACAGCAGGAGCCGGTTGTTTACAACTCTTGCTCTGGCAATTCCGAAATACTTGAAGCGCAACCACTTAGGCTTGGGTTAGTGCTGATTCTAAACCATCGGTTGTAGGTATCATAGGTTAATACCTACAGCTCCGAGCCGAATGCTGACTTCTGTGGAGCGCCGTGAGCTTCGGCGGCGTCTTTCTCTCCATGCTCGAGACCTTGCTAAATCGGTTCGGCTACGCAATCGCCATGCGCATCTGGTCGGGGATACTTTGATGGTCTCCATATATGGGCATCTTGCCTTGGTACCATGAAGCCTACATAGCCAGGGGCTCATATGTACAGGTTGAACTTGCATATGTGAAATAGATTGCAAGCTAGGGGGATATGACAACTGCTTAAATTGAATAAGGCACTTATCCATTATGACTGACACATTGGAGAGAAGAATAAAGGGATTGAATACCACACTTTTCACAAGTGCTTCGCCCTTTCCGTTGGTAACGTTTCCCAGGTATATGCTGTATTCGCAGAGAGCTGCTGCTTACGGGGCGCCGACGGCTTACGAACCGGCATCATAGGTGGGTCCCACCGTCCTCGGCCTCCGTTCGGTTTTAAGATCTGTCCAGCTGCTGTGACGTGATTCCCTCAACAATACGTCAAATAGGTTGCAGCTCACAGTCTTTCTGGGCAACTCAATCTGCATCATAACAAGACAAAGCATCTCGATGCAGAAGATACTCAGAACTGTCGCGAAAATGACGTCCAAGTTGACAATCCAGTCGACCCTAAAGCTGAACAGCGGCTATGAAATCCCCCGCCTTGGCTTCGGTGTAAGTTCCGCACCCTCCACATTGCAGCAGTCTGTTGTAGGGTCATTGGTTCGAGAGCCAACACGCTAATCTCGGAACGAGACACCAGGTCTACCAGGTGTAAGTGGTTTTTCTTCTCTAGTCCCAAAGCTAATCGCCATATGGGTAAAAACACAGACCGCAATCAAAAGAAGCAGTCCGTTAACACCCCCTTCACCAGCCCCATCGAGCAAGCCGAGTCCTGCGTGCGCGAGGCCCTCAGCGCGGGCTACCGGCACGTCGACTCGGCTGTGGGCTACAGAAATGAGGCGCCGTGCGGCAAGGCGATCCGGGACTTCGCTTCATCATCTTCAACGGGCGGTGGTGATGTTGTCGCGCGGGAGCAGGTCTTCTTCACCTCCAAGGTGCGCCCCCTGAAACTGTCGTACGAGAGCGCCAAGACGCAGGTCGACGCCACCCTCGCGGAGACGGGCCTGGGCTACATCGACCTGATGCTGATCCACGCGCCCTACGGCGGGCCCGAGGCGCGCAAGGGCGCCTGGAGGGCGCTGGTCGAGGCCGTGGACGCGGGCAAGGTCCGCTCCATCGGCGTCAGCAACTACGGCGTCCACCACCTCGACGAGCTGGAGGCTTACACCCGGGAGCTCGCGGCCGAGCGCGGCGGCGGCGGCGGGGACGCGGCCACGAGTGGCGCCGGCGGGATCATCTCCGTGGGCCAGTGGGAGGTGCACCCGTGGCTGCCGCGCGACGACATCGTCGACTGGTGCCGCGCCCGCGGCATCGCCGTCGAGGCGTACTGCCCCGTCGTGCGCGGCGAGCGCGCCGGCGAGAAGGTGCTGCAGGAGCTCGCGGCCAAGTACGGCAGACATGTGGCGCAGGTCCTGATCCGGTGGAGCCTGCAGAAGGGACACGTGCCGCTGCCCAAGAGCGTCACGCCCTCGCGCATCAAGGAGAATGCAGAGGTGTATGACTTCGAGATCAGCGAGGAGGATATGGCTAAGTTGGAGACGAAAGAGTACTCCCCTTGCGCTTGGGATCCCACGACGTCCCCTCTCTGGACAAATAGAGAGCGGAAAGTAATGACAGAATTGAATTCAGGGAGAAACTTTGACAGAAGCAACAGTATACATCTCATAGAAACTGCAGAACGCTTGATACAAACTATCATATTTATTGAAACGCCCATCCGATATTTTAATTTTCCGTTTTCCCAGGACTCCTACCAAAATCAAAACAGACCAACTATATGCATTCTCGATCTCGCTACCCTTGCGGGTTGTGCCCAGAGCTATCCTCTTTTTGTTGCCGCTGTTCCGCTTTCTTTTTTACCCAGAATAGAAATAGAGTTTTGTTCAAGTTAAGCTGCCCCGGATCCGACACGCTCCAGGATTGGTCTCTGATCCCAGCGTTCTTCGTCGATACTGCTGGATTCGGCATCCTCAACGTACGTGTCGTCATCTGAATCTGAATCGACACCGCTGTAGATGAAGAACTGGAAAAAAATGCCCAAATCGAGGAACAAAGTTCCTGAGACTGCCTGCGATCCATGAAAGATTGACCAGGATATATCTTCCATAGATATGGCCGGCCTCGCCGGGCTGGCAGTGTCCAGGGTGAGCGCAGGTCGGCTCGTAGGCGAAAATGGAGAGAACATAAGTCAGGTTGCCCAAGCAGGAAAACAGGAAGAAGAGCATCGAGATGCCTTCCACCGACTTGCGCCGCCAGTTGAGCAACAGCTGCGGCAGGCGTGATCCGAGATACAACACCGCGCACATCCAGCCGAAGATTTGGCCCCAGAGATTGAACTGCGGGCCTCCGTCTGCGGGTTCCGATGCGTGTTCGCCCGAAGCATGGCGGCTCAGGTACCAACCCGCCACACCGGCAACGCAGACCATCAGGATGGCCGTCGAGTGGGTGAAGAAGGTCCGCATCTTTGTGGGCGGGGCGGCGGCGTAGACGGGGCTCCTGGTATCATGGGTACGGCGGGTGAGAGATGCTCCCAGCTGTGCCAGCTCTGGGTGCTGCCTCGTCGCTCCCTGTTGCTCAGGTGTGCGTCCAGCAGACCTGTCCTTTCGTTGGGCGCGCCGGTCTCCCTCACGCGAGTGGTCTTTGGCTTGGGTGGGGGGACTTCGTCCTTCCATGTGAAGCCCTTGTAATAGAAACACTGACCCAGTAAGACCATATCGGCTATGGTGTAGTATATAGCAAGAATGAGCATAGTGGGCAGGACGCCCTGGAGGATGGCGCCGAGGATGTTGAAGACATCACCGACTAGCCATATGATGATGAACTGCAATGAAAGACCCTCGGCAGAACCACGTCTGAAGTTTTCTGCAATCTGCGGGCTGAAGACGACTATCCATGCTGCTATGGATATAGAGCTTTGGAGGTAAGGATGTTAGCTGGTGTGTCCTTGGCAACCATAACTGTGACAAAAGCTTTCGACTCATGAAAGAAACGATGTCTAATGTTTCTCGGGCCTGGGAAGAAACGACCCCAAAGCTTTTGGTGTTTGGATTTGGTAGATTAACTCACCCACAGATACCGGATATCGCTTCGACGTCCAAGTTCAACGGGCCAGTTGGAGGGGCCATGGTGGCGGTAGTGGTGTGGTGTCAGGTGTAGCACAAGATGGCCAACCAGAGAGGTATGTGTGTCAGACACTGAGCACAATATGAATGCTAGCTCATAGTCCGCAAACAAATGTATGTTGGTGGTCTATACAACTTGACTCTAAATGAGCGATTGATGGAAAAGTCAACAAATGCCGTTTCAATTCTCGATAATGAGTGAAGCCCAAGAAGAACATGAGAAGCCCGTCACTGAACTGGGATTTTTCTGACTGGGAATTTCCTCCACATTTCATAGCGTACTCACCAGCCGGGACCCGGGACCACTGCTGACTGCGTCCCACGTGCCCTGAAGGATTTACGCCCAGGCTCCATGACGCTAGATGAAGTTTTGCGGGGTGGCCCCCAACTCCCAACTCCCAAGCCCCCATGGCTCTGGGTTAGGGAGCTAATGTTTCGCTTGTCTGCTTGCAGTGCCAAGCCCATCTATCCTCTTCAGCCGCCGTACAATCCACCACACAACGTCACGACATCCCATATGGTACCTTTCCAGGGATTAGGGGGTTTGGACTGGATGATCGTCGCGGGCGATAACGATAACTTCATCTTCATCCGCGATTGACACAAGCTCGTCCGATATATTTCTTTCCTAAATCTGGCTCATTCTCGATAGGCTTTGTACCCAAAGTAAAAAGCGCACTTGGCAGGACATAGTTTGGTTCTGTGATGGTATGATCGGGTTCGCCGGCCATCATGTCTGCCGACCTCTTCGCCGAATTCGCCGACTTCGAGGCGCCGCCGGTCTCGCAGACACCCCAACCTACCAAACCCTCCTCGGACCCGTTCGACTTCTCTAGTCTCGCAAACAATAGGCAAACCGCCTCGGCGCCGCCGCCACAACAGAGCCATCCGTGGCCGGCATTTCAGTCGATCCAAGATCCTTGGACGGCATCCGCGACCACCACATCGACAGCACCGATACCACATGGTACCAATGCCATAGACAATGATAACGACGACGACGACGAAGGTTGGGGCGACTTCGAGGTGGCCCAGAATACAAAACCAGTCTCAAATGCGCCGCCCCCTATTCCTGCAGACAATGTGGTGAGACCGTTCCAAGACATTCCTGCAAGGACGAGGATAGTGCGGGCACCGACAATAGATCTACTGTCGAACAGCCTCATCGATATCCCCGGTGGCAGCAGCCAGTCGGGAAAAACCTCGCTGGCCCAGCGTCCGAAGCCGAAGCTTGAAACAATCAGTCAAAAGAGCACGCGCCAACCACCTAAACCAAATCCTAATGTTCTGTTCGATGCGGATGATTTTGGCGGTGATAACGGGGATGAAGATGACTTTGGGGAGTTTGAGACTGTTGCCTCACCTGTGCGAGACACCAACAATGTGCGGCCCAAGAAACCTGCTTCACAGATGTTAGCCAGCCTCACTTTGCAACAACCTGGCTCAAACTACCCGCAGGCTCCCAAATCTCCGTCTTTCCAGCAAAGGAACCCCTTTCCTGGGCTTGCTCTCCACACCCCTACGCCACCCGCCTCTGCTTCCAAGGACGACCCTAAGACGTCGCCCATCACTGCTTGGCCATCAATGGATAGGAACGATTCAGCAGGTAGCAATAAGATGGATGATGGATGGGGAAATTGGGACTCTTTCGACACGGGTAAGCCTGTCTCGAACAAGCCTGTGTCAAAGAAGCCGGTCTCAAAGAAGCCCGAGAAGGTTAGTGCAGTCTCGCAGAATACCGATGCGAGCTGGGATTGGGATGCTGCCGATCCAACAGCGGATGAAGCTAGAGATGACGGCAATCAAATTCCTCCGAGTAACATCCCCCCTCCATCCGTTCTGTTATCGATATTTCCCAAGCTCCTTGGGATGGCCAACACATCACTCTACAAGCCCGTCAGCGGACAACCGTGTTCTATCAAGAATCGTATAATGTCCGATCCGAGGACTCTGGACTTTTTTGAGGGGTACATATCACTTGCTACGGTTGCAGCTCGTATCATAGCCGGTCGAAAACAGCGCTGGCACCGAGACAGGTTTCTAGCACAATCTATGTCCATTTCGGCGGCTGGTAGCAAGGGTATGAAGCTTGCGGGGATCGATAAAACCCAAGCTGCACGCGAAGATCGCGAAGCAGGCGATGTCTTGGATGTCTGGAAGGAGCATGTTGGCCGTCTACGTTCCGCAGTTGCTGCTGCAAATTCAGCATCGAAGGACAAGCAACTCAAGATACCCGAGTTGCGAGATAACATGCAAGTCCAGGCAGCCAAAGGTGTTCCTACATCCGCCAAAGCCTGCATAATATGTGGTCTCAGACGAGACGAACGAGTGGCAAGAGTTGACTTTGAAGTCGAGGATAGCTTCGGCGAATGGTGGGCAGAGCATTGGGGCCATCTGGCCTGCAAGCGGTTCTGGTTGAAGCATGAGAACGCGTTGCGTCAACGGTGAGAGCGATCTCGACTGTACTAGCGGAATCTTCTACATACCCTGCCTTTGAGATGGATCGTAGCCAGCCTCCTCGGCTTCTGACGCACGAGTTTGACACGAAGATGGAGACAGATCATTGGCCGATCAGACTATCCGGTGAAAATGCAGCCATTGTGGCTTTCGACGCCATTGCGCCAATCTGCCCGTGCCATTCCAATCACATGGATAGCTTGTACGACTGTGATTTGCAGCTCTTATACTAACGAAGATATATGTCTCGTTCGCCCAATAGCCGCAGTCGAACTGTCGCAAACTAAACTACTGCACGGAGAATCCTCTCTTCTGCATATTTTCCTCGTAACATATTTTAATACCACATGGTATACCCACTGTGATTCGCCCCTCCAGATAGCTAGTTGCTTAGAAATTTACCCAATCAAGGTATCTACTCCTACAACACTCTCGAGCACAAGCGTCAGGGCACACTGAGCTTGCATATATGGGCTCTAATTTTCCCGATCAGGCACCTTCGCCATGGGAAGTCGGGGCTCCAGGCTGTTGTGGCTAAGTATTGTTGAAGGACGGGGGCATTCCCAATCACCAGTGAGGCCTTTTTCTCGCCAATGGACTTTGCAGCTCGTGGTGTCCAATATGTGGCGTGATTTTCTCATGTACTTGTTCTTCGATGGTGACCAGTAAACACAAAACGCCGCCTGTGTCTCCTACCTTCTTTGGTCAGTGGCTGTCTCACAGTCCCTACCCTCGGAGAGGCTGTTCTCTCCGCACTTTGCTGGCAGAAAGCCTCCCCTCATACAGTATAGGTGTTGGTCGGGAGGGGACCAATGGGATCCACGGATGCGGAGCTTGCCGATGTTACTGGCGTTTCTTGCTTCGTGAGTACCATTCGAATCACTAGAGAGGGATGATTGGACCAATTGTTATGCAAGTAAGTAGCCCAAGTCGCGGCGTGCAGCCAGTACGCGTATGGAGCAGAACCACATGACAGCTACCTAAGTATACACTTTCTTGAATTATGATGTGTTTTGATCGGGGAAAACCCTGCTAGCAGGATCCCTAACAAAAAGAGGGGGTTGGGGGAACCGCAGTCTCGGCGATGAGGCTTGTACTAACTCCTCGCCACCATTTCCGGGGCGGGCAATGGCCGGACCACAAGAGGCTGCCCGGCTGGCATACGGGGCCCGGAATCTAACATCACCAGGGTCTGGGATACGATGGAGAGCATTGTAAGTTGGGATCTCAGGACCCTAAAGGGTGGATATATGGGTATGTATGATGATTTAGTGCGATATCACTGAATCTTGATGACCGACTTGAAGTGTCTCCCTATTTTCGGGCTCAGGTTGCTGCTCTTGCCGGAGAAACGTGATGGGTTTCTCGTCGTTACGCAAGCGGAGCTTTACACATATCCTCCTCTATTTTTATAGCTCTGTCTTTGTTGATATGCTACTTCGGGCTCGAGAATTGTAGTGTCCGTAAACGGCGAGTTGTGTGGGTGGAACAAAGAGACTTGAACTCTCAAAAGGGGCCCATCGTCGAATAGGTAAAAACAATGGCTGGGCCCATAGCCGACTTCAATCTAAATTTGAAAAGAAAAAAAAATTTATATACGCGGCGCAGTTCTGCTGCTCAAGCATAGCCATATAGGACATCGTCTACCATGGCTCGAATCTCTAGATCTGAGCTGGAATCTCTGGGCATCACAGTGAATGCCTCGGGGCAACCCACGCCAGAATCCTTGGCGCGCTTCAACATACCGGTCCCTGATCACCACCGAAATAATGCGACTCCGTCCCCGGCGCCTGCTGCAATGGACGGCGTTAGAGCCGGTGAACCCTCGGAAGACTACGGAATGTCCGAAAGCAGCGAGTCCGTAGATGAGGACGAGAGCGAAGATGAGCTTGAGTTGGGGAAAAGTCGGGAAGATACCGTGAAAGCGCTGTTCTTGCTTGGTGCTCAGGAATTCAGTGATAAATTGGCGAGGATCTGGAGGAAATTCAACACAGGGAAGAAATACAGCAATTACCATGAGCGTCATCAGTGGCAGGAAGACATACTTTGTCTTTTGGTTCGCGAAGACTACATTGAAGATCTTGCACTAGTCAAGTTGGAGGAAGACTTCTTTTATCAAGCTGCTAAAAATAATCTATACGGCCTGGCTAGGTTGGTAATAGATAAGGTGGCTAGCCCAAACCACCGCAGCTTTGGGAGGTAAAGTCCGTGTCCAAAAGTCTGCGCACGAACCACCCCCATCGGAAATCTCACACAATACAACAACAATACCTTCTGTCTTCTTTTCAAATAACTTTATCAATTCAGCATGGATTTAAGTGAACTCGGTCGCATTTTAACCGCAAATCGCAAGCCAAATGGGGAATACAGCTCCGAGGCGGTTGCGGCTATCGCGGCGCTCTCCGTCGCCGGCGTCGGAAGGAAGGCTATTGCAGACGCGTTCGGTACGCGTCGCCACGAGACCATCAACAACCTCGTGAAGCGGTTTTTTTATCGAAAAACTCCTAAAACTAAGCCGAGATCTGGTCGTCCCCATAGACTGTCGACTCGGTAAGAGCGCTATCTATTTCAACTGGTACGTAGAAAGTCTCGTGCCACCTAGAGAGAGCTCTGTTTAGACATGAATGTCATGCTAGGCTCCAGACCACGCTCCTTTTCGATCAACACGGCAAGGCGCAATCTCCGGAAAAGGAGGATTGGCCATTGGCGCGCCTCGAAGCGCATCCTATTAACGAAAGAGGACGCTAAAGAGAGACTCTCCTTTTGCCGTTATTGGTCCTCTCCAGAGCGCCTTAAGCAGCTGTTGCTTTGCTTCTTTTCAGACGAATGTACGATTCAAAACGAACCCTCTATACCAGGCCACTGGGTCTTTAGATTTGGAAGGGGAACGCTATAGGAAGGATCAGATCAGTCCTACAGGTCACTCCAGGCCTCGAACCAGCCTTATAGTGTGGGCAATGGTATGGCAGAGGGGGGAAGAGGCAGGGACCTCTCCCCATATGTTCTGCAGGGGAGATCCCGACTCTGCCGGCGGTGGCTTTACTTCTACCCGGTATATTAAGGTTCTGGAGGCTGCTCTCGTCCCCTTTTATGAGCCGGGTAACCCCTTTATGCAGGATAACGCGCGTATACATCGATCTTACGCCGTTAAAGAGTTCCTGGAATCCAGGGGTATTTGGACTATTAACTGGCCTGCACATTCACCTGATTTAAACCCTATTAAACAGGTTTAGAAGGCTCTCAAAGCAAAGATCTATAAAATAAAGCCTGGCTTTCAATACCTGAAGGAAAATATAGCACACGAGGCGTATGCGAGAGAGGTAGTCCAGTCGGCGTGGGCTGCTCTAGATCCGAGCCTGATTTACAGGCTGTTGAGATCTCTGCCTCGGCGCCTTGCTGCTGTACGTCGCGTAAGGGGCCGGTATAGTTATTATTAAATCCCATTCAATTACTAATCTAATGGTCTAAATTATATCATATTTGCTAGTAAATTGAGTGTGTTATTGATATTCAAAGGTTGGTGGTGTTGGGGGAGGGGATTAGCTAAAGGTGGTGCGTGCGCAGACTTTTGGACACTGATTTTTACCTTGCCTGATACGATGTGTACATCGCGACCATACTCAACCTTAGCAAGGAAAGTCCAGATATAGGCCTACATATTCTTCAATACTATTTCAACGCCCTGGTCAGACTCGAGAACTCTTCCAGCGATTTCCGCGGGTACAAAACACAGAGAAGTTACAGGTTCCTCATGGGTGATAGCCACCCCGAGACGATCAGAGCCTACAGGCTGTATGCGACATTAGCCCACGAACAAAGCAACAAGGGAACTTTCAGCTGGCTCCTGGACCAAGCGACCTGCCCTCGACGATGCAAAGCAGTCGGGGATGCTCACCTTTTCACAGCTCTGTTCGAGGTTCCTAAGCATAGTATCGGAAGGGATCGAGCCCACAATGCCAGGGGATTTGGGGGTTTGGAAAATCTCGACACTTTGATGAACTCAGGGCACATGGGTATCCATAGCCAGATCGATAATAGCCCAACGCAGACCTACGTGGACAACATTGCCGAGTTAATCAAGCGAGACGACAAGCCCGATACACGCAATGAAATTTTCGGGCTGGAGTACTTACGTGCCTTCCACTGGAACAACAACAAGAACCACCCGACACCGCTGTCATATGCCATGAACCATTTCGTTTCTGTCGAGCTCCCCGGGGGAGTCGGCGAGCGTCATATGGCCTCGCTAGAGATCGCCTTCCATCTCATCAGGAAAGGCGCCGATCCACGGTGGGTCGACCCCGAAGTCCGCGAAAAGGTGCTGGCGGAGTACCAGAGACGGGCCGCCGCCGCTGATGTGCCGAAGGAATCCTCGAAGCCCTTTTTCCGGGACAACCTCTCGGGGATGACGGCCCAGAACTTCTGCAAGAGCTCCGGAGAGCTGGCGTATACGCACATGGTTCCGGAACGGATTCCCATGATCGTCATATATTTCGTCGCCCACAATACCAATGTAGTCCCGCCTGGGCGGATCTACTTTATATAGAAGACAGTTAACATTAATTAATTGGTATAGTCCAGACAACCCTATTCGATAAGTGATGATTTGTCGAATATCCATCTGGCGGGATAGCTGGTGGTGAGATAGCTGGGTGGTACAAGAATTACGCGTGATAAGAAAATGTAGGTTAGTATATCCGCGGCACCTCTGTGTCCAAATATTCAGGCCAAGGTGTCTTCAAAGCTATCTGATGGATGTAGTGATTGCATGAGCTTCACTTAAATTAGTCACCGGACAAACATCTATATGTAGATAGGATATGGCATAAAGTGCTCCCATATGATACATGTAAGAGGTAGCCGTAGTTAACGCAGCACAGACAAAACGTTACAGGCCTGTACCTACATATTCAACTGCGGCCACTTTATGCCAAGGCACGGGATATATAGAATTTAATTTGTTGACGGTACCTATATAAGTCCATTCACAATGCAGATCCCGTTTGAAGCGGCTACAAGCTATTCCGATTTCTTCGCTGTGCCTGGTTTCAGTCCAGCCATTATGAGTCTATCACGACCTCCAAGCTGGTTGACTTCAACTGAGTAGGTACTCATTGATGCAAGGGTCTTCCTGCCTCATATGGAAGTAAGCTACCATGTTAAACAAGTAAGGGCAAGTCATATTGACTGGCTATTGGTTTGTCGTCTAAAACCGCAAGTGCTCGCTCGGCTTTGTTTGCGTAGGAGGTAGGTTGTTGATGCAGCTTGAGCCATCCAAAGACACCTTGATCGTACCTTGCTCCTACTGCCGGGCACTGAGCACTCACTGGCAATACTACAAATACTGCCCACCGGGAGGTACATGCAACTCCAACCATCACCCTCTTTCTCCAATTGGACTCTGCAACCACATACGTAATTTATGCCTGCAGGTGTCTTGATTTCCCCAAAGGACTGGAGCGAAGGAACAAACATAGGAAGATTGCAACGAACGAACGCCATCGACTTTTCCCACCAGACCAGCACGACGCTTTCCTTTCGGCCCCCACAATTCTTCGACTCTCACAATTGAGCTTGGGAACTTGAACACAAGAAACACAGGAACACAACACACACACACACACGCACACAATACAAAGAAACGAACGGGAGCCACATCAACCTCCTCTATTTCATCTTCCTCCTCACCACCTCCATCACCGCCGCGACCGACCTTTTCTCTACTCTTCGCCAATAACCACCCCCCCTTCCCCCTTTTAACTCTCCTCCTTGCCATATCTCTCGCTCTCTCTCCCTCTACCTACCCCTCCCCCAGCCGCCACCAGGACTCAGACCTCCCCTGTCACGCCGACCCGCACTTCTCCCGCATCCGGCCTTTTGCGTCGCTGGCATATCGGTTTCATTCCTACCGTCTTACAACGCTGGATGCCATCATTGCCCGCTTGATCGCACATACGCATACGGCCGCATAACACCCCCCCAGCTCCAAGGCGTGAAGCTCTGCTCTGACGTCCAGAGACCCTCACCCACACTGTCCCCCGATCAAGCTTGCCCACGCGGCTAGTTAGTGGTCTGCATCTAAATACCTCCCAGGTCCCTAGTCCCATACCTACCTCAAGGTACCACACACACCCACGTACTACATACTACTGGACGTATGTAAAGCAACAACAAGCAGACAGCTTGAGCTCGGTTCGTTTATTTTTTAAACGACCAACCAGACACAACAATCGTCAACCCCACTGCCAATCCATCCCACTCTCTTCCCCAAGGGAAAGAAAAGAGCCAAGACCAGGCAAAACTCCCGCGATTTACTCTGCGTCAAGCAACAATCAAGGTAAGTCGGTGGTGGGAATGGCCAGTGATGCCCCGCTTCGGTCTCGTTCCCTCCCTCCCGCCCTCACTCACTCACTCACTCACTCACTCACCCTGCCCTGCCTTTCCCTTCCCCTCTCCCCCTCCACTGCCCGCCGTTGATACTGTTTCTATTTTCTACTACCCACATGCTGGATCGTGCAGCGCAGATGCACAGAAAGCCCACCGGTGGTCAAATATAGTCGCCGTATTCATAGCCTGTCCTTACACCCGCTCACCCTTATTTGTGAATGTCACATGAAATATCCCGTTTCCCATACCATCATCTCCACCGACCTGATCTACATCTTGTCTACTGCAACGCGCGAGCTTATCAGAGCTAGCTAACACCGCGACTCAACTAGCTAGGCCCAAAGCTCTGCTTTCGCCCACCATTCGCCAACAGTAAAAAGGGCAGCTCATTTGCGCAAATCAGCATCAGCACCGGCGTCACCGTTTCGCATAGTGCGTTGATCCTGTATACCTGCATCGTGCGATACACGAAAAGCTTGAGGTTTTTTTTTTCTACCTGTTCAAAGCTCGGCAGTTTTCTTTTTTGTTGCTCGCCGTTCTTCATTATGTCTGTCTCCCAAGACGTCATCCCGCCCAATGGCGATGTGCTTGAGCAAGGAATGGACAACTTGAAGCTTGAGGGCGATCTCGGCCCAGATGGTCAACCTGCTCCCAAAAACGACGAGGAGTATGCCGCTACCAGCCTGACACTGCGCGCCATTGTTTCCTCTAAGGAGGCCGGCGTCATCATTGGCAAAGGCGGCAAGAACGTAGCGGATCTACGTGATGAGACGGGCGTCAAAGCAGGAGTCAGCAAAGTGGTACAAGGCGTGCATGATCGCGTTCTGACCATAACCGGAGGCTGCGACGCAATCTCTAGAGCCTACTCGATAGTTGCGCGCGCGCTGCTCGAGGGTGCACCAGCAATGGGCATGGGCGGCGTCGTGCAAAACAATGGCACACATCGTATGCGACTTATCCCGAATCCCCAAACCCCACCTTGCTTGGGTGGACTTTGCTGACATAATCCAGCCATCAAGCTTCTCATCTCGCACAACCAGATGGGCACCATCATCGGTAGACAGGGCCTGAAGATCAAACATATCCAGGATGTGTCAGGCGTTCGCATGGTGGCACAGAAGGAGATGCTGCCACAGTCGACCGAGAGAATTGTGGAGGTCCAGGAACTTCCGAGGGGATCCAGCAAGCCATCTGGGAAATCTGCAAATGTCTGGTTGATGATTGGCAGCGTGGTACTGGCACCGTGCTGTATAATCCTGTGGTCCGCACCCAACCAGGCGGTGCGGGGTCTCTGCCTAATGCTGCTGGCGCAGCTGTTAGCGGGGTGGGCAGCTATGGTGCTGCTCCAGCAGAGACTATGGAGGCCCTCGTGTAACGAGAACAGGAAACGGTGCCGATTTCAGCAACGGAGGAGGACGCCCGTACCGCCGCTCCGATTCTGATGCAGGCACCCGGGATCGCCAAGGCCCTCCAACGCACGACGAAAACGGCGAGGAGATCCAAACACAGAACATCAGCATCCCCGCAGACATGGTGGGCTGCATCATTGGCCGAGCTGGAACCAAGATCAGCGAGATCCGCAAGACGTCTGGTGCCCGCATTTCTATTGCCAAGGTATGATCATGAAGTCCAAGAATTTGCAGGCTCTCTCTCTCTCTCTCTCCAGTACGGGCAATGTGCTAACAATATTACATAGGCGCCTCACGATGAGACCGGCGAGAGAATGTTTACTATCATGGGCACTGCCAAGGCCAACGAGACGGCGCTGTTCTTGCTCTATGAGAACCTGGAGGCCGAGAAAATGCGCCGCAGCCAGACGCAGGTCCAGGAATAAAGAAAAGGCTTTGTGGACGGTAGAGATTTCCGAACCCACCAACGTGGGAAGGTTGGAGACCTCTGTGGGGACTGGTCCTCGAGCTTGCGGTTGCGGTTTCTCATGTTCTTGTACATCAAGCCTAGCACTGGCGCTGGTTTGGGCTTACTGGCGGGTGCCTTGCACGCCCGCTCTCTTCAAGGACACGGATTGATGTAATTGTCTGGAGTATTTCTAATGTTGGTTGGATTTGGCGAAGAAACCCTGGTTGTAAGGCGGGGCGATTCCAGATCTGACTTGCCGCAAGGCTGACTGACCTCTACCAATGCTGGCGGTCATAACGATACGACGTAACGACAACCACTCTCCCCATTTCTTTGCCCTCGACGAAACGGCCGACGTGATCGGCTGTATTCTTCATGTCTATTTTCCTTGCTTCTTATTTCAGATATCCAAACCTACACCCACACAGAGAGAGTCTCACATAAACACCACTTTCCCCGACTTTCCTTTGCGCAGCAGCTCTAGGCCATCTACGAGGCGTCTTTGGCGTGGAGCCAGCAGCCGTCTCTCTCAACGATTGTGAGCATGCGCCTACGTAATCGACCTCACTCTCATGTACCAAGATTCCCGTTTGTCCTGGACGAGAATCGCCCCAATCTCGTCATATCGCGTACATGCCTTCATCGCGACCCTTCCCTCGCTATCATCGTTTCTTTTTCCCGCCCATGCGCACTTTGGAGGCTTAGGTCAAGAACTCCCGTCCCCTATACAAACAGAGAATCATCAGTGGACCCTCGTGTCGGTCCCTCGACGGACTGGGTTGCATATTATGGTCACTTTTTGGAGGCAGGGGCATAGCTCTCTAGGATTAAGCCTGCGATGAGGTGGGAAATTGGGAGGTTAAGTACGCCAAAATAATCAAAAAAGCCCCTGGGGCGGCCCAAAACCAAAGTTTTGAGACGTGACTACATGTAGATATCGGCATATTGTGTTTATGCTGTAGCCAATGCTAATGGAAGCGTCAAACATTCATGAGGTGACCAAACCAGTCAGTCAGTGGATGTTGGATGGGTGTCGTGAGCTCGAATGTTTGTCTCTCAGTTCTGATGCCATGCCCGCCGCCATGCTGCCATGAACGGACAGAGCCCCCACTGAACTGGACCCCTCCAGTCCGCTAAGCACTGAATGTACGGGTACCTAGGCTGTCTCCAGTAGTACTTATGCACCCCACGCTTAGGCAAAGCACAGGTGCTAAAAATATGTACTCGTGGGTATTCTGCTTGCTGTCCCCTAAATTCTGCCAATCTGTCATCAACTCACGGATGATGAGACTCGACAATTTATCATAAGTCAAGTCCATTTTCAGGGTCCAGACTCGATTTCTCTCGTTAACTGCCTGTCATATGGTTTAGTATTCTAAATCGTGTCTTATTCTATTTTCCGTTCCTTCCTTTCCTCATTGTCCCCGCGAAGTGCAAGGCGACTTGGCCAATTGTTCACTTGACTCGTCTTCATCCTTGTCGTTGCCCCTTCCACTCGTTCTTTATTTCTTATATCTACCAAACAGTCGGCTGCTTGGGGGTGAGCCGCGCATTCCACCGACAATGGCGCGTACCAAGCAAGTCAAGCCCATTGAACGCCAGCCCTCCCCCGAATACGTGGCCGGGCAGAATGCGACTTCGGACAAGCGGCATGCTGATCCCATCATGGCGCATTCCGACAAGTCCAACGGCGCATTGAGCCCATCCACCAAGGCCGCCGTCGCCCCCGTTGCCCCCGTCGAGAAAGCAGATGCCGGAGTGCTGCAGCTGGTGATTGCCGTTGCAGGCATCTACGGTTCCTTGTACGTCACCTATCCTCTCCTGCCCCTCCATAATACCGCTTTTACAGAGAAGAGTTGTTGCGACTAACCGTATCCTTCTTGCGCCCGGCAGCTTGACATGGGCATACCTGCAGGAGAAGCTCACGACGACCCCCCACGGCCCCCCGGGCGCGACCGAGGTCTTCAAGTACCCCGTCTTCCTGAACACGATCCAGTCCCTGTTCGCTGCGACCACGGGCGCCATCTACCTGTACTTCAGCACCCCGCGGGCGCGCCCCTGCCGGCCATCTTCCCGTCGCAGCGCATCGTGGCGCCGCTGCTGCTCGTCGCGCTCACCAGCTCGCTCGCCTCGCCCTTTGGCTACGCCAGCCTCGCCCACATCGACTACATCACCTTCCTGCTCGCCAAGTCGTGCAAGCTGCTACCCGTCATGTTCCTGCACATCACCGTCTTCCGCAAGCGCTACCCTTGTACAAGTACCTGGTGGTCGCGGCCGTGACGGCCGGCGTCGCCGTCTTCACGCTGCACTCGGGCAAGAAGGGTGGCAGCAAGAAACACGCGACGTCGTCCGAGGAGCGCAACATGCCCTGGGGCCTGCTGCTGCTGTCCATCAACCTGCTGTTCGACGGCCTCACCAACAGCACGCAGGACTACATCTTCTCCGCCTTCCAGCCCTACACCGGCCCCCAGATGATGTGCGCCAACAACCTCATGAGCACCGCCGTCACGGCCTCGTACCTCGTCCTCAGCCCCTGGCTCGTTCACACCGGCGTCGGGGAATGGCTCGGCATGGACGTGGCCGGCAGCGCCGGTGAGCTGGGCGAGGCCCTCCAGTTCATGGCGCGCAACCCATCCGTCTGGGCCGATGTGCTGGGTTTCGCGGCCTGTGGCGCAGTGGGACAGGTGTTTATTTGTACGTTACTCCTTCGTTCTCTTCTCCCCCTCCTAAACTCCTTATCTATGATTTAGTCGACCTCCCTTACTAATGCCAAATTCGACAGTCTACACACTTTCCACCTTCTCCTCGGTCCTGCTGGTCACCGTGACCGTCACTCGCAAGATGTTCACCATGATCCTGTCCGTCGTCGCCTTCGGCCACCGCCTGACTCAGATGCAGGTCCTGGGCGTCAGCCTCGTCTTTGGTGGCATCGGTGTCGAGGCCGCCATCGCGCGCCAGGAGAAGATGGCCAAAGAGGAGGCCAAGTGCAAGGCGAAAGCGGCCAAGGCGCAGTAAGCAGAGCAAATTTCCCTTTCTCTTACTTATATGGAGGAGAAATGAGACGAGACGCAACAAGAATTATAGAGGGTGTGCGCGCAATAATTACTGCGACGACGCGAAGACACTTTTATAAGTTAGGTACCCCAGACAACGGAGGCAGAGAAACGTGCCAGAGGCATGAATGTTTACTTTTTCAGTTAAGATGGATACCCTCGCACGAATTGTCGATACAACAACCAAGCCTTGCAAGGTCGACGATGACCGACCAATACATAGAAATAGAACTCTAGTGATAACTGGCTACATACTTCGAACGGGGTGTTTACCCTCTGGGCGCTTAAGTGTCGCGGCAAGCCACGTAGCAAGAATATACCCAAGCTGGTTCTTTAAGCGAAGATCTAGTTGTCAATACGAGAGTGTAGGCAGAGGAAATCTATGTAGCTTGGCGTGTGGTTATCCCCTTCTGTTACGTTCAGGCGAAATCTATTGAATCTCAGATACATCGTCGTAGAATATATCTACGTATAAGATGAGTCCAATCGGAAAGCAGGCCGCTTTCACGGGGAGGGTTGGTCACACCATGGACAAGCGTATGAGACCGTATAGTGTTTTGGTATATGTTTGAATTTTTTTCGTAGATTTGGTCGTCCTACGAGGAGACTATATACAATTATTGATTGATTGGCTTTATTTGGATGAAGGAAAGCAAGTACTCGAGACGCAACTAAGCCCACAGGGAAGAAACAGATTATTGAGAAGGCCTCTCCTGTTTCTCCAAACCCCCTCTCCCTGTGTGCGTGCGTTTTCCCTCGCGAGCTACCCCTGCCCTCCTTGCTAGGGTGCGCTGATATATGGGCGGATGTGTAATTTATGACACCCCCCCCTCGGCACACGCGCGTTTCCCATCAGCTGTCCCCAGCATATTTCGCCTTGATTCCCCTCCGTCTGTTCCAGACCGACATTTCCCATCAAACTCCTGGATTAGACCTTGCCGTTCAGAAGACGGGCATTCAGTAGGAGTTCCTGATAGCGACTAAAAGTAGGTCTCATAGCCCGATCGCATAGACGCCTCTGCCACCACAAAAGACCAAGGACACCGCCCGGCCGGTTTCGGTAGTGAACAAGAAAAATGAAATGAAACGCGTTTCCGGGTATATCCGGGTTTCGCCATGACCGCCAGTTGCTACGCTATGCCGTCCTTTTGCATGATGAAGAAAATAAGAGAACTCCTGATTCTGCTGTAGAAAGAGCGTATGGCGGGATTTGCAAGTGTATGACAAAGAAGATTGCAGTTTGCTCGGTAAAAGTTCCGGAACAAGGCTGTTTGTAAAAAGTCGTTCGGTCCTAGGTCAAGCCATGTCCAAGAATCCCATGGACTAGGTGCTGCCTATTCATGAGCGAAAGCTAAGGATGTGCTAAGAACGCCAGTGTATGCCGTACAACAGACGCTTTGCAAAACGAACCAAATCGGATTGGCGAGTTGGATTGAATGTATGGAGCAGTTACACGTCTCGCAGTTTTGTCGGGACGTATGAATCGTAAGTCGTCGATCATTATGTGTGCCACATAGAGTACAGATCTTTGGTATTATGGTGTTGAGTTCCCTATTCGCTTGCTCTATAACACCTCATCAATAGATCGCACGATCGGCGTTTCTCCTTTGGTGGGAGGGCTTCTAGGGTCATCGACTTGAGTAGGCCGCACGAACGAGTTAAAGGGATCTCGTGGGAACGCGGTTGACCTCGGTGAGAAGAGGCCATCGCTGGGCTCTTTAGGGGTTGGCGGTACTTCCACAAACTTCATCCCTGGCATCTCACTGAAAGGGTCATGCAACGGGTTATTCGTCATAGTTTCGGCTCTAGGTGACAATAGTGCATCGTCGTCAGGCAGCGTCCGTGCCATATGCATGTCTCGATCCATCGATGCGTCGGCATGTCGGTTGTGCGACATAGGTTCTTGACTATCGCCGAAGTGTAGGCTAGAGAACCCTAGGCTCTGAACCCCCTCCCCAAAACGGTGCATTGCGAAACCCGGAGACGGTGGAGGCTTGGATTCATGAGAACGGGGGAAGCCGGGTGAAGGTGGAGGTTTAAAGGCGTCACCCATAGGCGGAAAGCCTGGCGATGGCGGTGGCTGGAAGAAAGACGAATTTCGTGGTGGGAAAGTAGAGTCGGGCTCTGGCTCAAATAGCTTCGGTGGCTGTAGCCTCTTTTCGCTGTCTAGGTTAAACCGACCGAACTTTCCTAGGTCGTTCTCGTCTTCTTTCTCGGGCCAGGAGAAGCTGGATGGAGCAGAAGATGGGCCAGGCGATATGGCTTCCAAGGTCGGTGTAGATTTCACCCGAGCATGGACCGGGCTCTTCTCTGGGCTTTTGGTACGTCCGTTCTCCGGGCTTTCATCTGGAAGAGGCGCACTGAGAGGCTCTTTGGGGGCAATGTCGATAGCATCAGCCGAGAGTGTAAGTCTGTGTTTAGTCGGACTCCGCCCGCTTTTGAGCCCAGCTGCAGACCGCGGCGGGAGCCTCTTCTTAGCAATTTCCTTTTGGAAGTCCTGCAAGCAGTACATGAGACGCATGTTGGGACTGATCCATCGGCTTTTTGACTGCGCAGCATAATAGGCGTCATTGACGCTCATGCCGGGGTTCTGGTAGAGACCATACGCAATGATGAGACTGGCAGAGCGACTGGCACCTTGCTGGCAGTGAATGAGCACTTTCTTGCCCTCTTTTGTACGCTTCTCAATCATCTCGCAAAGCGTCATCAGATCGGTTGCGATATCGGTGTTATGATCCCATGGCATATGGATGTACTCGGGTTCTTTGGACAGATCTGTTGCTTTGGGGGTAGTGGGCGTGTCCACACGGACCTCCATCGGGTATTCAAACGCTGTCGCGAAACTGGCGGTTGAGACAGCAGTATCAGGGATAGGCGATTCGGGCACCGGCTCCTCCTTCTTAGATGTTCCGGCTGGAGATGATCCCGCGAAAGGATTAGTAACTTCTCGTGCCACGTTGATCACAACGTCGAATCTGGCCGCCTCGTCTGCAGTCGGCTCCAGGTAGAGATAGACGTTATCTTCGTAGATGGCGATTGGACCATCGGGGTAGCCAGGGGATTTCTGGTCCTCGTTCGCCTCGCTCTCATCGCGGAATGGCTCCATTTCCATACGATTGGCAACTTGAGATCTGATGGGGAAGAAGAATCCTCCTCCATGATCGGTTCGTCAAAGGTGGCTTTGGGGATGGAGTTTTTGGTCGACGGACGAAGTAATTCTTGATAGACCCGACTCTCCTCGCTCCAAAACTGTAGGGAAAGTCATACCGCCAGCGGGACTGAAGGTAGCAGATTTCATACCAGAGAGCATGTGCGGTGAAGAAGTCGAATGTTTGAGCGCCCGTCTTTGTAGCATGGGCAATGCAGGGGAGCTCGGCACTCTGAGCAGGGTAGGGCGTATACTGAGGCCGGCATTTAAACCTTTTGAATCCGTCTTGAGACTGAGCTGGCTTGGCTTGCGCTTCATAGCGGGGATGGCGGGCTTGATGAATGAAGGCGAGGAGGGCTCAGAAACCAGACTCGAAGATAGAGACGTCTGGAACGGTGGCTGGATTGATAGGCCTTTCATGTTGCGCGCTCTTCTGGGGACGGAGACGTCATTGGCCGCGGTAGCTCGCGCGGTGGCTGGGATGCGCCGTCGTTAACCGTGAGAGTATTCATGTTAGATGATAGGCCCGATGACAAGCCAGAAAGCCCGCCGAACGTGGTCGCCGGGAAGGAGTTGAGAGGTATCAGGTTGACAGGCGAATCGGGTGAGGACGACGGTGATGGGTCAGAAAAGAGACGACGTATCCGTCGTAAGCGTTGTAGTGGGCGAGGAATCAGCCGATTCCGAGTTATGTGTAGAGGTGCTGTCATTGTGACGGTGCAAGTGATCTGCCAGCGGTCGCAAATGCTGCTGTTGCTGTTGCTGTTGAAGCTGAGTTGGAATCTGTGGTGCACAAGTCGGCTCCATGTCCATCATCTTTGAGTCCACCATAGTAACCATTCCTCTTCCACTTTCGTCGTATGCCTCGGCTTCGGGGTCCAGAATGGACATGAAGGAGGGGATTTGGTCCTCGTATTGTCTGCGAGCCGCAGCCGACGGCATGTTTGGTCTCTATTAGTGGCCTCAGTTGGTCGCTGGGATTGCACACTCGGGTGTACGCTGGATCGTTTCTTTTGTTTCAACCTTGTTAGGAGTTGGCGTTGTCTGCCAGGCTAAGCGCACAGGTCCTCGCGACCTGGATTAAATGTGTTGTAAAGGAAAGCTATCCAACGAATGTAGTGGTGGATAGACGAGGGCGATAGCCTGACTGTGGACAGCGCTGCTGAATCCTGTGATTGCTGTTCTTCGCTCGCCCGTCTTCTTCCTCTCGAGCTGTCCCGTTCCGTTCGGGGTCAGGTGTTGATAAGTATTACTAAAAGGCGCAGGAAAGAGAAGAGGGAAGAGAAGTCGGCGAAAATAAAAAGTGAGAATGGATGGTTGCCAGTTGGGAGGCGGAGGCGGATGGCGACGGGGGGTTGATTGTGTCGTTTCCACGCAACCACTATCGCATGGCAGCAATTGGCTGTCAGCACCTTGAAGCAGAAACCGCAAGTACCATAATAGATGGGATACAAGTAATGAAGACTCAGAATGGGGGGTGCGGACGGTTAAGGACGAGACGAAGCGTCCAGGTCTGGTCGCTTACAAGTAAAATGCGGGTGGGTTGAAAGGAAGATCGTTTGGGTTCTGACAGGTTTGACAGGAAGAAAGAGAGGATTTTTGTTGTAGGTAGGCGGTAAAGAAACAGAAAACAGACAGACAGTGACAGTACTGCAGTACAGGGCCTGACACAGGGCAATCTCTGTGTGAAGTGTGTATCTGCGAGTGTGTCTGTGCCTGGGTAAGGAAAGTAAAGTCTGGGAAAAGAAGACAACAGCGCGGGAGGAACAAGGAAGGGAAAGCGGGCGGGCGGCTTTTCCAGTGTGGTGTCGCGGTACCGAATCAACGATATCCAATCCAATCCAACCAATTGTCCTGCGCTTCAAGTCACTTTTTAGTAGTATTCCAATGAGAGGCCGAGGGAACTAGAAGAATGGGATTGAATTTAGGCCCATGGCTACCACTTTGTAAGAAGGAGAAGTACAAGGGTCGTCTTAGCGACAATGGCGGGTCTCAGGTACCCCTCGAGTACAGCCACCGTTTGATGACTGCCATTGAACATTCTGGCAAGACAACCCAAGGATTCCTTCTGCTGAAGGCGATTATTATTAGATTCTCGACCGCCTACCCATTCCTCATGAACATGAACCATCCTTTCAACTTTATTACTCCAAGAGTCGAGACTCTCTCTACGTAGAATGGGAGCAGCAGAGTTCAGTCAGAATTCAAGGTTATCAGCTGGCCCTTCAGGCCTGGAAGCCTTCAACCGTTTGGGCCAGGCTTGACGTGCGAACGGTACCTACTCCCCTCCCACAGACGGGCTTCTTGGCTCGTACGGCTTAGGTAGTGGTTTCTTTCAAGATTCTATTCAACTCAACACTCAACAATGAGAGCATTACCACATCACATGCAGGACTATGTACCTTGACATACTAGACGGAAAGCCAGAGTCAATGCAGACCCTCGAGGTACAAGGGCGCCCCTCAAGCCGTTGGCAATATTCGCAATTACGCAAGTCTTGCCTCTCCGGGGGAATACTCCTCTCCCCTACAAATAAGCAGGCACCTAGGCCTGGCTTGCCTGGCAAGAAATCAACCAAGGACTCTAGACTGGAGGAGGCCTAATTTTGGCTGCCGCTGTTTATGGAGATACATGAACTGTACTGCTGTGACCAAGGCTAAATTAGCGGATGGGAAGTACATTGATGGAGGCAGATGCCACCCAGCAAGCAAGAATAAACCCTCCACCCCCTGCCCGCTAGTCCAGGTTGCGTTTTGCGAAACCTGCAAGATTCTATTTTTAAAAAGGACGGCGCTACCGCTGACGAATCACAGCCCGTCACCCAAATTTGGACGCTGCAGCTGATAATTTCGCAAATGCCAATCATCTTCGCCGCCGCCGTGGATGCGCCGGCTTGGTATTCGTACGGCGGGCGGCGAATTGGATGTATTGGGATGCGAATATGGACTCGAGCCGGTGGCAATCTTTTGGACTGAGCCTCAAGATCCAGAAAAGTCGAGCAGCTGGTAGCTTGAGTTCTGGCTTGAGTGGCATTGTCCATATAGAATACTGTGGTTTGGGATTCCAGCACGCACTTACCAAACCCACGCCATCTAGATTACTGTGCAGCCCATCGCCGCCGTTGCAGGCCGTGCCAGTGCGCCGTCTAGCTTCCTTGCTCGTTGTTCAAATAGTCAGATTGGGAGACTTTTAACGTGCAGCCGGCTTCACACTTGTCAACAGTATCAGCTGGGTGTCGCGATTCGCCCTGTGCGCTGATATAGTCGTGCGCTACATATAGCAATAGCAACAATTTGTCCATAATCCCCATCGCATATTGGTTTCCCAGTTCACCCGGCCAATTGGTAATTGTTTGTTTGGCTGCCTATATGCATCCTGCTATCACCTTATTCTTGAAGCATGTTCACATCAGCTCAAGCCTATTGCTTCGCCGCCCAACTCTCGTTCGCGCCGAGCCAGGGACCCCAGGACGGTCGCAAGCGACCATATACACGCGCTTCGCTCATGGCACGACTCGTTGCTTTCTGGGCACACTCTGTCCATGGGATGAAACCAAACAGGAGCCGTTCAAGGAATCGATCCTTTTGGTCAACCAGGGCGGGCTCGTATCCTCTTCCGTTTCCTTTCAGCCTCATTGTTCCATTGATATTTACCACCGGCGCGGGTTGTTTGAAACGGCCGCTAGTCAGTTTCTCTAAAGAGCCGCGACGGCCTGGCTGATTGAGCACGATGACAAGAATTCTTGAGCTTGATAGGCGCCAACCACCTCCCGGCAGCCAGGTAACACGATCTCTAAAACTTGTCTTCCGCGTCTAATTGTGGCTACTTGATACAATCAGGTTCTAGCTGGTTCCGAAAGTGGTGATGTTGCCCCGTGGACGAGGCTCACGTGGAGATCCGCTTGGTCGCTCAAGTGACATCGTCAGGTAGACTGGATTGTTTTACCTTTATGGCAGTCGTGTCTCAAATTCAGATTGTAGGAGCCGCATTCCAACTACCCCCGCCCCAAGACTACAACGTTGATATCCTGTTGAGCAACAACAAACCATTTGATCTGCGAAATGCAATTCCCAGTATCCGCTCTGCACAAAAACGCTTTTCTCCAGCATTTCGTCGCTGCCCGGCTGTTGTTGCCTATCAGGGCAATACCAGCGTGCGTAATGTTTCAGCTTCCCGTCAGGTCCTTTCATCAAATCCACGTGAACCTCCTCCTGACAATCACTTCTCCTCTTTTGAAGTTTTGACACATGCGTACACAGCACTGTCAAACAGTACGTCAGCCGCCTGTCTCTGTCTGCCATGGGGAAACAACGGCACTGAGCATTGAGTACCTTTGAGCCTTTCTCGAACTTGCGCGGGCTAAGCCTCGTTGGCTTACTACTCAGTGCCTGTGCCTAATATCCACTTGAGGATTCCTCCAAGGTGGAGATGAAATTTGTACTTCTGCTGTACGGAGTACGGTTGCATTCAAAAGGGCATGGTCGTTTGGATGTGGGCCGTAGGCTATTCTGGCGCCGGTGCTTGGCGGATTCTGAAACACGGAGTTGGTTGCTCATCCCCCCTTGGCTTGCAGCTGCAGCAGCACACTCAACTTGCCAGGCTGCCAGGCTGCCAGCAACCCCTCCCTCCTCCGGCCTTGACCGCAATATGGCTCCAACGTGCATCCATGCTCGGGAAAGGAGATAAGCTAATAAACACCTACAGAGCACATATGCGTGTGATGGAATACTCGTGCATCACAACAGGTGTGGACGATGCTCCAAAACGACATGCTCATGCGATCACCGGCCCAGATGATCTGCCCACCCATAGTAGTTGCCCATCTTCCATTGGCATGATGATGTTGGGGACTCGTCTTCGCATGTTCAGTTGATCAAGGATGGATCTACCTCGATTATGCGAGTTGGATCACCGATCACCAGCAGCCGGTCCTGTAGCCCTTTTCAGAATTCACCGCAAACAAGCACTGCAGCAAATCAAGACCAGACGTCTCTTCATTGGCCGAGTCGAGTTGACTTCCATAACCAGTTCTGGCGTGTCCAGCAGCATATGGATCCTAGGGCTGGCCAGACCTAAGCTTATGAACTTTTCCGACCAAGCCAACGCTGGTGTTCTTCTCAGCCAGCGTAGAACCATAGACATGCCCCCGAACCCCCAAAAACTGGTTACATAATATTTCTAGGTCGCGTAGGTCTCGAGCTGGTGCGCTATTGCAATTGACTCGGTCTCCACTGCGTGAACTATCCAGCGTGCTGTACTATTCGTGCCTCGACCTAGCAGCTTGGGCAAGGGGGGGACTGTTCCCGTACCTCGAAGAGATAAAGCCGATCTTGGGAGGAACGGGTCGTAACCATCGACGGACTGTGGATTTTGACGAAGTAGGAAACGGCTTCCCTAGTACGTGGATCGAGAATCGGGAACGCCCACAATCTCGAGCACCGGAGCTCCGTGCACGGCGGGTTGGGTTCCCACTTGCTCATAGTCCGGTCCACCTGAGCCGCCGTTGATGGCAAGGCCTCCATGGTCTACTAGCAGTGGTCCGCCGGTTCCGGGCTAGCATCGCAACGAAGTCACATCGTGTTCATGATCATATCCTGTTCCGGCGTACACCTTAACATAGCAGCTGCCCGGACCTCACTTACTCATGGCGGAATGCCACGTTAGGTAACAGTAGCTGCATCGGTCCTTTTCCCGTGGTCCAGTATTAATTACATATTGGTTACGAGCTGTAACATCAACACGGCCGGTGTTGACGAGTTTTTGAGACAATTTGACCACGATTCATCTTCGGGGTGTTAGATACGATAATTCTATCCTGAATTACATGTAGCAATGCTCCGCAACTTCGCTGGCCTAGCACTTAACACACTCGCTATACTCGGTAAAAATTATTTTTTTAACCACCTTTCGATATTATTCGAAACTATTCACTGTTCATTTCGGTCTGCCCTTACTTCACAAATCTGACATGACTTTTTTTTTTTTCCAGCTGAAGAAAGGTGATCATATCAAGTTGACCATTGAAGGATATGAAGGTGTGTGCGTTCTATTTCAAAAGGACCGCACTTCCGTTGGTTGTCAGTTATCCCGTCGTCGCCTTATTCCTGGGATCGGGATGCGTTAAAACTGAGGATCCAGTTATCGTGAAAGGAAATCTTTGGGCTTACACTAGTACACCCCTTTGGTTATCAGTTACCGCATAGATAGGCGGCAACAGTTGAGACGAGACTGTCTAAGTTGTTTCCGTCGTATGATCTTTCGTTCTCTCCCGTTCCGATTCTCACTCGTCATCCCGATGCCCCGATGAACCGACCGCTGAGACTGGGCATCTCGATATTGGCGATAACTTAAACGTACGCGTGCGATCACTGCGTTTCATGCCAGATGAAAGAGCTTGAACATGATGAGAATGGGTTTGCGCCACAGGACCGTCACGTGTACTTGGCTATCTATAAACTGTCAGACTACATATATTGTACACCTGTTGGCCGTAGCCCGATGATGGGGCCCATACTCGCTGTCCACAATGACTAATTGAATCCATCCAAGGCGAATGTACCAACTAAAAATACATTCTTTCTCTTCGAAACGTACACATGTTGTGCGCATGGCTAGCCATCTTCCATCTTATCACAACCAAGGGTGGTGATGCTCACTTCAGGGGTCCTGCGGACTTTATTAGAAGGGATTCCTAGGCTCCCAACAGCATGGTGATGGCGTTTGAACTACTGAGGCCGTGCAATTGGGTAGACTATCACTCACGGCAGTAGGGGTCATATCGGTGGTACAAACACTAAAAATGAAAGAGACTCCCTGCAGCCGGCCCAGCAGAATGGATGGTTGTGTTGATCTAAACGAAGGAAAAGGCCGAGCATGCCCAAGATTGCAGAGCTGCGCCAGGACTTTTGGGAGTTCGATACGCGTGCGCTAACACTTTCTGGGAGACGGCTGCATGGAGAGCATATGCCGACCGGTACGGTGGTTCTGCTACCCTCTGGACATGGTAATGGCTTCGTTACATGGAGGCTTTCGGAACTCGAAGAGCGATGTCTAAACAGAGTCCGGTATGATGTTGGCCAGGGATATTTGTAGTCCCTGTTTGCCTGCCTGTCCGGGCCTTGCTTCATGTGGCCTTTTCAGTTTGTATCAAGTAGGTAATGCTCGCAACTCGGGCAGAGTTGAGGTGGTGTGGAGGATGTAGGAAAGACTGATGAGCTGAGTCCTGGGTTCTGCTGCCCTTGACGCGATGGCGTCTCAGTTGAGGATGTGCTTTATCTCATATTAGTGGACCGATCTATACCCCGGAACTTTTCGAGTTGGCTGCTTGATATTCTGTCACAAACAATACTATATATATTCCCGGACTGCATCTTTATGTCGGCTAAGTTATTATTTTGACAGATCTGTTGCACCCTTTTTTAAGTTGCCATTATGGCTCGCGGGAAGAAGTGGATTTGAAACTTGATCGTCCTTCTCAAGATCCCCATCAGGAAACTCAATCTGCCAGCCTCCTCCTGAGAGTTGATGAGACCTTGTGGAGGTACTCATACTGTGCTCAAGGTACATAAGCGGCGTTCCGGTTGGCCATTCTGGTTGGCCAATGCTGTGCATATGTCAGTGTGCAGTACGATATCCGAGCTCAACCCCACGCAAGCACGCACTACGACTTGCTTTCCCGACCATTAGAAGCTGCGTAACTCGCTCGATGCGCCTTGGATGAGGCGTTTGGCTTGGACCGGCTTCTGCACGAGTGTGTCCGGCGCACTGCCCGAGAGGGCCCGACATTACGCAGACAGCCGCCAACAGGGGGAATTCAGCGCTCTTACTGAATGGACTGGTTTTTACATAGTAGTCGAAGATCAATAAACAGCAGGTCGGTGGACAACTCACAAATGCCGGCATAATGTAATATCACAACAAACGATCGCAAAGGTGTGCGCGAAAGTCTCCATATGGCCACGCCATAATCCCCAGTCCCGGTGCTAAGTGCAAAACTAAGTGGAGTGGGAAGCGACGTCTTCATCGAGGCCAGGCTCTTTTAGTTGCTTCTTAGGCTCATTATCTACGAGTAGCTGCCCGCCAACTTATACGATAAGTGGCACCACTCCATAACACCCGGGCTGGAAGGTGATGAGTGGCAATCGTCGACTGGGGGAGATTAACGGGATGCCCAGTCAACTCTCGTCATGAGCCGGAAACCCAACCTTGCATGCTCACAATCAAACAGAAGAATGAGTTCACGTACATGAGAGACAGGTACATCATACTTTGAACGTACCATTCCTCAACCAGCTTTGTAGCCAGGGAGCCCTTACCTACGTTGACCTGAAAAGTCTAGAGGAGGTTTATTCCAAAAGAGAAGCCGGTCGGGAAAATGCGACGGCTTTACACCGTAGAGAACCCCTCACCCCTTCATCAGTCGACCTACATCGTAGATCACAGACAGCGAGGCGAGAGAGAGAGATCAATCCTCAAACCCTCTCCTCGATCGAACGAGCCGAGCGCAGTGAAAGAACGAGTCCGTCGCTGTCACATTGCTGCTGTCCCCTTGTCATGACTTGAACACTTTGACTGCCCTTGTTGACGAACAGACCCCAATCCTACCTTGTCGCTACAACTGCTGCATATCGGGGTTTTCCTGTCGAATGAGATCATTTGACAAGGCTCGCTTCTGCTGGTCAATCGTCTCCTATTCCCGCCTGTATCGACAAGCAGGGAGGGATATTTTTTGCTTGTTTTTCTCGACAAGCGTGGACCGTCTTGACTTTTCTTCTTTTTCCTCCCTCTGACCCTGCCGTCCATGTTTATTAGGCCTTAACAGTACCGGCACCTTTCTTTCTTATTCCCTCACTTGAAAATCTCGTTGCTCGCTCGCAGTGCATACCCACACCGAAAACGCCTATATCTATCTGCTGAAGCACTTACCACACAGATGCAGAGCTGAGCCCCCATTTTCGATGGATGTCCTGTCCACAACGGCCAAAGCTCAAGCAATGCCAGAGACCTGGAAACTCCACTAATACCCCGAATAATAATCAAAATCCCTAGAAGACTTTATTAGGAACCCACGGCAGTAAATTCGAGCTCATTTGAGAGTTCGGATGAGCAGAAAAGAGAAAGGCAAAGGCAGAGGCCAGAGAAAAAAAGAGGACCGGGGGTGCATTGCATTGAGAAGGCGAACTGGGACCAGTGCACGCAGAAATCATGGCAGAGACACCTGATACCGCTAAAGCATCAGCTTCAGCGGCCTTGACTAGCAATACCACTCCTACTCCTGCCCATCAGCAGTCGGCGGACAGCGAACAACCACCCCCGTTTTCATCATTGCCCACAACCACATCCACCTCGGCCACATCACCAACAACCTCGTCGGACGCGCCAGACAATCGCAACAACTATCATGATCATCGGCAAAGTAACAACTCATCCAAGTTGCCAGCATTTCGTTTCACCGACCTAAAAAAGGAAAGCTTGGTCCATCCATCCTTGTTGCACGGCATCCCGTCACCTGTCACTCCGGGCGATACCGAGACAGAGACTCAGATCCAATCGTCCTCCAACGCGTTTGATAGAGTACGAGATAATCCTTCTGCTACCACTCCTGTCTCACCAGAACAATTGCCCGCTTCCCCAGACGCGGACCCCGACGATTCTCGGACTTCAACATTCCAGGCGCCTGGAACCAACTCCACTGTACAAGGCGCGACAACCACAATTGACGCGCGACACATTGACTTGCCGGATCCGGTACCTGCAACTGAACCTGAACCTGAACCTGAACCTGCACATGCAGACCAATTGATAACAGCAAAATCACCACAGCCGCCAAACACCGACGAGATCACATCGCCATTGACTACTGACTCCGCTGAAACCGTCGTGGCTACTCAACCGCCGAAACGTCGCGCGCCAACTTCTAGCAGCACCAGTGTCCTAGATTTCGCATCTGGTTCGCGCCAGGCGCTGGGCGCTCATCAACGAGTTCATTCAGCAGAGGGCAACCGGAGTGCTGCGGGCGACGCTGCGCAAGACTGTGCGCAAGGCCAGGAGGGAGCTCATACTCCCCAAGTCTGTAAAAAGAAAATCGACGTCCGACGACAAGAGGACGTCTGCCTTAGAAGGCCACCTGTATCCTACAAACCGCCAGGCTCAGCTGGCACACCATCCACGGGAGCCTCAACATCCATCCCGCCCATTCGTTCGTTCCGATCATCAGTGTCAAGGCGGAGTTTCGGGATCGATATGAATTTCACATCACCTCGTTACGAAGACGCCAAAGGGGGCGATTCCAATCACCTTGACAAAACGCTCCGGGCTTTGGAGGGAAGGCAAGACGACGATACGGTTCGCTGGGCGCCACGGGATTCCTCAGCAGACCGGGTAGAAACAGACGACGACAGTGGTGACGTCTTCCTCAAAATGGCACGGGAGGAACCAGAGTCTAACGCGGTTGTAAGTGCATGATCCCACTGGTCTTTTGGCACCTATGCTTTATCTATCGGCATGAAAAGCCCGGATGTTGCCTCTAGTACACATTACTAAATACCATGTAGTCGCGAGTAACACGATCACATCGTCGGCCACTATCCGCGGCTATTCCTTCCTATCTACCTCTTTCCCCTCCTCAGCTCTCTAGGCGAATGTCAGATCAGGAAAGTTCAAGGAATAGGACCTATGGCTTGGACCAAATGGTGGAGAGGGCTTCACCAAAGCGGATCTTGACATATCGTCAGGACCAAAGTTCAGACGGCACCAGATCTAGAGCGAACGGCTCCATGTCGCGGCCGCCTCTAACGCCACGAACAATACCAACACAGGACGTCCTCTCGGAAGCCAGTACCGCGTACGGTCGTAGGAGGCAGTCCGTAACAGAGTCCGCTGCTGGTAACCCCGCACGCATGTCTTCTTTCTCTTAAACAACCTGGCTTATCTTCCTACGGTACTGGCCGTACATACAACTCATCACCGCTCGTACCTCAGAAGCAAGAAACCCAGCCTGGGGATATTCAGACCGAATCATCAACATCAACAGCAGCACCTTCAACTGTGTGGGACGAGCTTGATGAGCTGAAGTCCCGTATCCACCGTCTCGAGCTGACTGGCAAGATCCCCCCAACATCCGGGGCGGCCATGTCGCGTGCCTCGGACGAGAGGCCACCGACTGCCACTACTAATGCGACCACCATGTCCGCGTCGCCCAAACGTGGCTCGACCAATGGAGTGCAGCACAACGATGCTTCCAGCACTGTTTCTACGTCGCAAAGAGAAGGTCACCCGTTGCTACAGTCGGCCTTGGGCAAATCGAGGTCGTTCCTAGCTTTCGATGTTTACAGTGCCCTAGAGACAGCAGCAAGTGATGCGTTGGCCCTCTCGACCATGATCGGCGCAGCTGGTCAGCCAGGTCCCATACTCAGCGGTGCCTCCAACACGGGCGCTGGCACGGCTGTCACCAACCGCCAGTTGAGACGGAAAGCGGATAGCATCTGCCGGAGTCTTACAGAGCTGTGCCTGGCGCTTAGCGAAGGACAAGTACAGTCCAAACAGCAATCACAATTACAACAACCTACAACCACGCCACCTGCAGAGCCTGAGCCTCCTTCGAGTCCCACTATTAGATTCACCGGTATGGCGAGCCCATCTATCCCTAAATTTACCGGCGTTGCCCCCCAGCGACGACCGAGTGCGGCCATGATCGATCGAAGCCCGCATTCTCTCGTCACGAGCCCGAGGGCCTTGTCTCGCCTCGAAGAGAAACGCAGCAGCATGCTGCAAGCGAGTAATATGTCAAGCCCTAGCCGGTATTCTTCGAACTTGCCACCTACGCCCGTTGAGGCGAGCGGCCGCAGAACCTCGCTTCTGATTCCCCGTACCCGTAGAGCTGTGACGGAAGATCCAGAGGAGCACACTGGACGCAAATCGACATTACTGCGAACGCGTCGCGCAGGAACGGAAGAGCCGGAGGAGACACCAAGTCGTTCCACGTCGCTCCTTCGGACGCGGCGTGCCAATAAGGAATATGAGGAGGACTCGCCTCGTATGAGAGCACCATCTCGTGCGATAACCGAAGTCGCTGTCTCAAGAAGTGGCCGAGAATATAGGTCCAGCGTGCCACTACCCTCGATAGAGACAAACCACAGCTCCAATGATCCGTTGCCCTCCACCGAGATAAGCCCTTCGGCTTCCTCGGCCTTACCCAGGAAACGATTGACACCTTCGACCCTTGGTTCGCGGCTCTCGCAGTCGTCATCGTCGACGAGCGGATTGACTACTCGACGGTATTATAATGACAGAGTGACACCTGAGCGTGAGCGCGAGCGTGCTGAGCGTTTTGTGCGTGCTGAGCGTAGTGAACGTGAGACGAACAGCCTGTCCGACAAACTGGCGGAAGAGCGCGGACAAAGGCACTTCTCCCTAGGATCCCTCTCACGAATTGGCCGAGTTGGGAGCCTACACACAAAGGGCCGCAGTCGGGGAGAGTATGGCTGTGAACAGCCCGACGACGGCGCAGAATGGGGGATTCCGATGAGACGATTGCTACGATATGTTACGCTCATGATCTTTGTACCTATAGACCTGCCATTTGACTTATTCTGATGATGGCGTTTGCTCTACGCGTGGACATGGCCTAGGCAGGTGGTTTTCTGGAAGCGTTTTCTTCACTTCACAATACCCCCATACATGCTCCTCAGAGCGTTATTGTCCTGTCATTACAGGGAGTTCCCAAAGCGGGTTTTGGTCTGCACCACGACATGATTTCACTTTGTATATCATTTTAGCGATGGCACAGGAAAGATTTTGATTTATCAGGAGATTCGGCAGGGAAAAATTAGCCATGGCTTGTCAACTAGTTATGCAAACCAAAAGGGCATTACTGAAAGGGGGGGGGGGTGGAAAGAATACTCGTCCATCTCTGGGCATACTCGGCCAGAAGCTGAGGGAGTGCAATTCATGAGGCTGTACCGTGTAGATATGGGTCTATAAGTACTGACAATAATGTATCAATATTATATTATTTGGGTTTGGTGGACAGGCAGACTCGACGATTTTCATGTTTCTAAATCATTTTGACGCTATGTGATGTTGACTCCTGTAGCTGCTATACAGGTTATTAGTAGTGAATTCGTTAGGTAGCGGGCCTTTGTCAGTGACTCAGGCCGAACGTCAGTCGACCTTGCAGAAATCCTGCCAATGCCCCACCAGCTTAGAGCAAACACCAGACACATTTGATGAGTGAGCTCCCATAAGTACTTCATCCGATGCTTGCTGATTTACAAGGCGCCTTATCCAAAAAGAATCCAAAACATATCGAATACATAAGACCAGGAAAGTGGCGCTCATCAACTGTGCCAGGAGTGTTGCGTTCCGGCCTGATTCTCTTCGGTCTAGCAAGAGCATCTTCACTACCACTGGACGCACCATTCTCATCAGAAGTAGCCACTACGGCAACGCAACAACAGCACGACACCGACTGTGTGGCTTTTCTGCTGCCCCGGCTTTTTTCTATAATAGCAACGCCAAACAGGTGTCTTCGTCATTTTCAAGTTTGTCACCAGCCAGACAAAGACTCGACAGCAGCAGTGTCGGAGTGGCCATGGCTGACGACGGTACCATTGATGATGCCGCTGCCGAGAGGCTGGAGGATCTTGCCCTGCGAGGGGTCGGCAAGGCGGTGGCGGCGGCAGAGGAGGCAAGCGAGGCAAACGAGGGCGTGGCTCCGGTGGCCAGGCACCGGATCGCGAGGTTTTGCTCAGCAAGGCCCTCTCAGCTCTGCTGAGGCATAAGGCAAGCGACGCCGGTATAGAGATGAACGGGGAAGGCTTCGCCCGGTTGGATCAGGTGGTGAGTTTTTTTTATGCCCGAACGAAAGCTCATAACGTACTGTTTTCATTATTTTTATTAACCCTAAGGCATCTTTTGTAGTTCCAATGGCCGCGTATCCGCTCTCTCAAGCCTACCCTGGCGGAGATCCAAAAGGTCGAAAGGGACAACGCCAAGAAACGCTTCACCCTGAAACCCGTTCTCGGAGTCGGATGCTGAGTCAACAGACCCTAAAGACTGGCTCATCCGCGCCAACCAGGGCCACAGCATCGAGCTGGCCAGCGAGGCTCTGCACGCGCCCATCACGCTCGAGGCCGCCAACGTGCCCGCCGTCGTCGTCCACGGCACCTACTTCGCCTTCTGGCCCGCCATCGTCGAGAGCGGCGGGCTCAAGAAAATGGGCCGCACCCACGTCCACTTCGGCACCGGTCTCCCCGAGGATGGTAACCCCACCATTACCAACAAAGAACCGCAAGTCCACGACGCCGACGAGGAAGCGGCGGCGGCGGCGAAGGAGAGGGCGGCAAGCCCAAGGTGATTAGCGGCATGCGCGCCGATGCCGAGATCTTGGTGTTCGTGGACGTCGAGGCCAGCCTGCGCAACGGGGACATGAAGTGGTGGCTGAGCTCCAACAACGTCGTGCTGACCGAGGGCGACGAGAACGGCTGCGTGCCGCTCCAGTATTTCAAGGAGGTGCGCGGACGGCGACAGGAGGTAGGGCTACTTTGGAAGGATGGCGAAAAGCTCGCCGATCTCCCAGAGGGTATTACAATCCGGACTCCACAGGGCAAGGACCGTCAAGGGGGTGGCCGGGGCAGGTGATTCTAGCTTGTATATTTCAAAATGAATGGAATCTTGCCGATGTAGAAAAGGGGCCGCTATCCAGATACGGGCCAAGGTTCTCTCTCATCTTACACAAGGCTGGCAAGACTCCGCAAGCTTCGCTACGCCGAATGCTTTCCTGGCTCGTTATACAGGTCAGATCAGGTAGCCCAAGTTCGATGAGGGCCATCCTCACGGTATCAGTTCATTTACTCCCGAAGATGACTGCAAAGTCCAAACTTCCCGCCAATAAAATGAGTAGCCCAAATATACAGGCGCAATGAGAAAAAGACCAAGGATGGAGATTTGTGTTCTCATTACGCCCCAGGATGTCGGGTCTCCCTCCTTCACATGAATACGTACAAGCTAAAGTCAAGCATCAGAGTATACAGGCATGATTCAATCACGCCTCTTCCAAATAGCGACTGCCACTTGATAAATATCAGTCAGTCGATACACGGCATGCCCGCTGGCTTCGAAAAGCAATAATAAAGCGCTGTTGTTATACTCCTTGAGGGTCCCCCAACCTGCTTTCGTCTCATGGTCCATGATAAAACTCTGATGCCGCTTACTCATAACATGATATTTTCCCGTCATTCTATCTGCATTGATTGCAAAAGATAAAAAGCCCTAACCACCTTTCTTCGCCCTCTTCTCCTTCTAAGGTGTGCGCCGGAAATTAGGACATCATTCGAATTAAACCTGATCATCCCCAGCCACAGACTCATACCCGCCCCGCCTCCTGCCCGAGGAGGCAAGCCCGGCGTCCATCAGCGCCGGGCTCTCGTAGACGTCGGTCCAGTTGATCTTGCGCCCGCCGATCATGGCCTCGCCCGTCTCGCGGCGCCCGAACACGGGCGCCGGGTCGCACCAGAAGTCGCGGCAGTTCTGCACGTAGCCTTTGGAGTAGGGGTTCCGCTTACTCTTGCTGCGCTTGTTGTTCTTGCCGGCGCCCGTCGCGGCGCCGCGGCCCGTGGCCGTCTCGATGAAGGTGTCGACGCCCAGGATGCGGCTCCACTGCTTCAGGAAGCCCTGGCGGTGCCGGTGGCCCGGCGCGCCGTGGGGGCGGTTGGTGCCGAGCGGGTCGTCGGCCGCGCTGGGCGGCGCGCCGGCGTTCGGGTGGTTCGGGTCCAGCGGCGCGCCCGTCGACGTGAAGCCTTGGGTCTGGTTGGCGAGGCGCCGTCGCTGATGCCGTACATGTTCTCGTACGTCGTCATGGCGCGGGCGACCTGCACGAACTGCACAAAGAGGAGCATGCCGACCCACGTCAGCTGCAGAGTGGCCCAGATACCCAGCAAAACAAGATAGGGATCGGCGTTGAGGACCTTGCACACGCTCTCCGAGAAGAAGGTGCATTTCTCCGAGGCAGACGACGTCAAGGTCGAGAAGTAGTTGTAAAGCAACCAGTCGAAAGACAGGATACCGAACGTCAGAGATACCAGGTAAAGAAAGAAGTGCCGATGATTATTGACGCCGACGCAGTTGTTGACCCACGGGCAATGGTGGTCATGCTTTGCCACACAACGTTGGCACTTCTTACAGTGCTTGCTTCGCAGAGGCGTCCTGACCATGCAAGACACGCAGAAGTTGGCTTCGTCAAACTTCCACAAGCTCAAGAGCTCGTCAATCACGGCCTTTTGCTCGGCGATCCCATTCAGTTTCGGCACATAGCCAGGATCGAATACCATGCACGAAGCGTAGAAATACACCGTCATACCGAGGAAACCGGCAAACACGATGTTCAGAAAGAAGTTATCGGGGAATGTGCCTGACGAGCAATTAGCGCCAGCACAACGAATATGGGTATGCAATGCTCACCTGGCAATACAGACCACAACCAACTCAGGCCGACCAAGAAGAGCGACGCAGCAAAGATGCCCGCTAGCCATGGCTGCGACAAGTTAGCAAGATTGATACTTGACTCTGGGAGGGGGGAAACATACTGTCTTGTGAAGATGTCGCATGTCTGGTGGACCAAATTCAATGACCTGATTAGTTACCCATTGGAACCCAAAGCCCGCTGCAATTGCGATCGGTATAGACAAGATGATGGGCAGGTAGGATAACACCAGCAACTCGGTCCAGAGCATGGCGACTGGTAATACGAAGAGGAAGCGGTTCATGAAGCTCCGCTTGTCCTGGAGGAAGTAGGATGCGCCAGGCCACCAGGGTATCGCGGCATGGCCATCTTCGGTGTAGCCGCATTCCTTCAGGGCGCGATGCCACGCGTTGACGGTGTTGAGATCCTGAGCCGTGATCGCGGGTGTCTTGCCCGTGTCGGTCTTAGCAAAGCGATCGGCACCGTACTCGATAATCTTCAGGATGCAGGGCGGCGACCCCTTGACCAGCGCCCAGTGCAGCGCCGTGAAGCCCTGCTCATCTTTCGCGTGCACGCTCGCGCCCCATCGGAGGAACAGGTCCACGCATAGGGGGAACCCCTTATACGCCGCCCACATGAGCGCCGTGTGACCATAGCTGTCGACGACATCGACGGGGATGCCTTGGTGGAGTAGGAGCGTGATCAGCAGTATGTTGCCACCAAAAGTCGAGATGTGAAGAGTATTGTAGCCTTGCGAATCGGTGATGAGAGGGTCGGCGCCATGTTGCAGAAGAAGATTTACAGTGTAGTAGTTGGAGCGTTGCGCGGCCCATTGCAAGGGTGTCGCTACCGACTCGCCGCCTTTCTTGTTGATGTCAGCGCCCTTCTTGATCAGGAACTTGACCATTCCATATTGGTTATTAATGGCAGCCCACTGTATACTCGTCAGCATGTTGTTGTCGCCTCATTTCCACGACTCTGGGCGCTCACATGTAACGGCGTAATACCCTCGTCGTCGGTAAAGGTAGCATCGTAGTCCTTCTGCTCAAACAGCTTCTCCATAGCAGGTATATCTCCCACTCTTGCTACCTGCATGATTTCGGGCTCGGATGGGGGAGTGTTCCCCTGCGGCATGCTCCCCATCTCGACGGCTTCCGCGTTGACCTTGGGAGTAGCGGCAGTGCCTTGGACGCCGGCTGTATCGGCATACCACCGGCCGAATTGCCGTTGGATTGCGACATGAGCGCCGTCTGTCTGTTGGGACCTCGATATCTCGTGTGGATGGATTTGGTCGCAGGCTTTCCTTTCGGTAAGGAGGGAAGTTGCTGGCGAGAGAGACTGGTTTGGGGATGGCCGTCCGTCCCAGCCAGGCGTTGAAACGGAGTCTCTGTCGCGTGGCGTGGCTGCAGCAGGCAAGCACGGCAAGATCGGATGACACCACACCCACTTGAGCTCAATAACGTGCTTCAGAAGAAAGAAGAGTAGGTATTCTGCGCCGGGCTAAAAGAAAAAGACTCAAAGATTACGAACAACACAATCAATACTTGTACATGTAACCGATTGCTTTTTCCCTCTTCGTTCCCCCCGAGGAGAGAGTTGGTCAGCCTTCAACAAGTTTCGCAAGTCCCTTAACTTAATCCACGAATCCAGGGCGTCTGAGCCACGGCTAGTGCTACCACTGCGCATCCGAACAGCGGCCCGCCATTGGTGATTGGCCCAAAATACCCCGGCAGGCCAGGGTGTCACATAAATGGTGTATGTACTTAATGTACTCAGATTGGAAGCCTCAAGCTTGGCAACACCAGCCCAAGCCAAACTATTCCCGTCATTGGTAGCAAGGGTCTTCATCGTGCAAGGCTCCGTCTATAAGGCCACAATCTTTCGACAAACACCACCTGTGCTTCCTAGCCTTCTGGTCCCGACGCCCTATTTAAGTCGATACTTCTGTCCTACGAAATATCGATTTACAGCATCAAAATGGCCACCGCCATGGACCAATTAATCGAGTACATCGAGTACATATTGACGCCTTCGGCTCCCGTCTTCATCGTGGGCGCCCTCATCGTCGTTCTCGTACCCATCATTGTCCATATCTTTGTTTCTCGAGCGACACCGTACACGAACCTCCCCTCGGTCGTCCTTGTAGGCCCCCCAGGTGCCGGCAAGACGTCTTTATTGACCCTGCTCGAGCGCGGAGATGCTGCGACACCCACCCACACTTCGCAAGTTCCCCAGTCGATCGAATTGACCGTCTCGGTCGACCAGCACCTGTCATTCCGCGAGGCCGTCAAAGATGACGCTCCCGGCGAGCACAAGAAGTTCCTGCTTGTCGACACCCCCGGCCACGGCAAGCTGCGCAACTTCGCCATGGACAGCCTCGTTGCGCGAGAGGGTCTGAAGGGCATCGTCTTTATGCTCGACGCCGCCACGCTGGACGAGAACCTGGCCGCGGCAGCGAACTACCTTTACGAGGTGCTGTTGGCCCTGCAGAAGCGCGTGAGCGCGACAAAGACGTCCAAGGCGCCTAGTGCGATCAACGTGCTGATCGCGGCCAACAAGTCGGACCTGTTCACGGCATTGCCCGCCACGTTGGTCAAAAGCAACCTGGAGGCCGAGCTGGGGAGGATACGAAAGAGCAGGAGCAAGGGACTGCTGGCTTCCGGAGTTGGCATGGATGATGTGGACAACGAGGAAAACGATGATTGGCTGGGCGAATATGGGTCGGAAAAGTTCACGTTCGGCCAGATGCAAGAGTTCAACATTGAGGTGGACATCGTGGGCGGCAGCGTCACTGAAGCCAAGGTCGACAAGTGGTGGCATTGGGTCTCTGAGCGCCTATAAGTTCGAGGCAAATCATTTACTTCAGGTGCTAGGGCTCCCGCCTTGCCATTGTTCCGTAATCGACTCGGCCTGGATAAATCATACTAATACATAATGCAACGGACTGCCGACCTGGTGTCAGAACCGCCAACCACACCCTTTTTCGCACATGTCCCTTGGTGACTTCTGGATCCAGTGAACTGTTGATCTAGGGCAGCCCTTCGGCGGAATTTTGCGCATAGGCTTACTTGACTTCAGCCATGACTTCACAACGCAGTATGCTCGACTGATACCAAACATCAAAGATGGGGGTGCGTTGAAAATGACCTGAGGTATCTCGATTACTAAAGCCACCAGAAACCAACTAGTAATGAGTCAAACAATAATTTCTAACCGCACCAGAAGCTATCGCCCGACTAATGGCACCATATACTGAACCCCTGGCTGTGGCAATCGTACAGTCTCTGCCAGTTGCCACCAGTGTTGCAGACGTCATGTTTCTTGTTCAGGTACCGTTTTTTACGGAGTATTCCTATAACATCGGCGTGTGAGCAAAGAGCGCTTCCAAGAGAAAGGGGCGGCCAGGAAATATAAGCCAAAGCTGGCTCGCAAGAGATACATGAAAAGCATCGCGAGAATATCGACTGCGTTGCTGGGCCAGGCCTGAGCATTACCAACGACCATCAACCTTATCTACCGATAGCCGGCAGCGCGGCAGTTCGCCGGCCCAGGAAGATTAATCGCCTAAGGATGCAACAGGAATTAGGGGAGAATGGCAAGCGACTTGAACAATTATTTTGGTCTCGAGGCGGAGCCCCTTTCCACTCCCTGCTCTTCGCTCCCAAAAATAGAATGCATTGAATGTTCTCGACCCTGGATGGACCTGTCAGGCTGTCGCCTACACCCCTCGAGCTTTCAGACGATTTTGAGTTGCGAACACGAGCCTCGAAGCTGTCGCAACCCGAATCCCCCCTATTGACGCTCATACGAAACATAACTCCAATCTTCCCTGCCAGGCTCAAACTAGTGGCTTGGCTTTTATCTGGTGAAATAGCAGAAGCTCTCGAGTCTCGACCGTCCGCCTGACCGTCAAAGGTACAATTCGGTAAGTGCGATCAGATCCTCACCAGCTTCATCAGACAAACCATCCACATTCATTCTTCACGATAGCATTATGTTGTTGACTTCAGTAGCCCCGCACATTATTTTAGTACAGAGTGAATAAACGATGTTGAAGAAATTCCAGGTCTTATCCCTTAAGTGGTTGAAATGCCGGTCTGAGAGGTGGTGATGGCAACGCCAAACTTCGTTAGCTATCTCCATTTTCACCCTTGATTTGTTTCTGAGCAAAACTGTAGTGCCTTTATTTTAATGTCAGTTCTTGTCATTTGAGTGCTGTCTCGGTGCAACCCAGACCATGAGAATCGATATCATAACAGAATCCCCAAGGTTGGCCTTGGGGGTGGCAGCGCTCCTCTCTACCCTCGTTTTCTTTAGCATCGGCCGTCTATCCACCGATACACGGCTGTACCCAGTCGTTCAGCTTCCAATACCATGGATACATGGTGGCAATATGTCGAGCTGGACCAAACTTGATGAGCCACCGCATCGGTACAAGTCGGCCGATGCATTCCTGCCGCTGATTCAAAATATATCAGGGATCCAAAACCTTACCACCCGGTCGGCGGCAGCAACCTGCAACTGGACGGACGAAGAGCTTCTCCAATATCCGTACGGCCGCCTCGAGGACTACATAGCCAACCCGCCGTCGGGCCACGAGGTAGAGTTGATGCGCTCGAGCTGGCAGGCGTTCGTGAAAGAAAGCCTTCTGCCCTACCGTATTACCAACCATGCCCCTTTCGTTGGACGTGGTATTGTTATCGTCGGGGGGCCACCCCAAGAGCCTGGAACGTGTCCGGGTTCTCGTCCGCTCCCTACGCAACCTCGGTAGTGTATTGCCTGTCGAGCTTCACCATTGGGCCGGCGAGATGAATGCGACGACCAAGCTGGATCTGATCAAAGAGCTCGGGGCGAATTTCTCCATCAACGACCTGTCGGGACCCATAACTTCTACTTCAGCAAGACGCCGTACAACGACATCTCGCGGGTCAACTTCCAGCTCAAGACGGCGGCCCTGCTCAACTCGCGCTTCGCCGAGCCGCTGCTCCTGGACTCGGACAACGTGCCCGCCCCCGGCGCCGAACCGGCCGCGCTCTGGGATTCGGCAGCCTACCGGGAGTTCGGCACCGTCTTCTGGCCCGACGTCCAGCGGGCCCACCGCGAGAACCCGGTCTACGCGGCGACCAACACGCGCTGCCGCCGCGACGAGTACGAGCTCGAGAGCGGCCAGCTGCTGGTCGACAAGCGCCGCTTCTGGTACCACCTGCAGCTCACCGACTGGTTCCTCGCGCAGCCCCGGCTGTTCGGGCGCTACCTCCTCGGCGACAAGGACACGTTCCGCTTCGCCTGGGGCGCCCTGCGAACGCGGTACGGCCGGCCCCGGAGATGGGTCACGCTGGTCGGCACCATGCTGCCCCGGCCGCGGTCCGAGACGGACCGCAGACCGGTAGAGGCGTTCTGCGGGCATAGTTTCGCTCAGCACCACCCCGACACCGGCGAGGTGGCTTTTGTCCACGGCGGCGCGCTCAAGAGCTACGGTGCGCCGCTGCTGCAGAGGCTGCAGATTAAGGACAAGGACAAAGGCAAGGACAAGAACTCGATTTGGAGTATTACAAGCGGTCGAGTGTGGATGAGGACTGGGGCCAGGTTGAGTACGCCGTACGTGTGGTCGGGCTCAATGCCTCGTACATGTACGAGGTCATGCCGGGCCCGGAGCCGGGGCCCCTGAGTGCGAACCAGACAGAGGCGCCAATCTACTGCATCGATTTCGAGAACCAGCCCGCGAGGGATGTCGAGGAGATACTGCCGGGCTTTGCGGCGGCATTTGAGCAGGCCGGCGGTCTCTGGATGATTGGTGATAAGTACCGTGCTGGCATCAGCGGGGCGTGAGCTATGGCGGAGTAAAAGCTAGCCATCTATGGTTCTATGTGTATCTCTTACCTTTCAGATACTGCTTTCTTCGGTTTAGTTCGTTGGTTTCTCCAGCAGCGTATGTGGAATGGTTTAATGGTTACTATAGTACAGCTATCTTAAAGATAGGATTCGATACTATAATGAGTATCGGTGGTATTACCCGTAGCATCTGTTGCCGTGAATAAGAATAGCCTAACAACCCAAGACAAATATTGAATATACATATGTCATTACGGGGTAAAGAGCAAGCAGGATTAGAAAGAACTCGGGCTACCTATCCAACGCGATGGCATTTACCGTCATCTGTCTGACCAAGCCATATTCGTTCATCGCTCTCTGGCTAGCTGCCCCTAACCCGTGCACCACCAAAGTAAAACGCCAGGCCTAAGTGTTTAGGTATGTGCTATCACTGTTGACATATATCCTTTGATAAAGATGAATTTGACATCAGGCCAGCTGCCTGTGGAAGCATCAGTGGTTTAGTGGTAAAATCCATCGTTGCCATCCAGTAAAACGAAAGATTCGATGGGCCCCGTGTTCGATTCACGGCTGATGCAGGAAATAAAAAACCCGCGTCTGGGCCGCGGAATTTCAGTATTTTTTGTCCTTTTATTATTTGCACCGGCTCCCTTATTATTCTTATAAATATTTCTATTTGGTTCATGAGAAACTGCAGCTTAACCAGGAATAAATACGGTGGCTCCATTCGGTATCGCCGTACACAAGCGAAGCAGAGGCTCCTCTTTGATGAAGCGTTAGAATGATCTCGGGGGATATACCATACATGTATAGGGGCATAGCTGTTGGAATATCCAGCAGTGTATACAGCCAGCTGGGGGAGGTGTAGCTGGGGAGACCGTCTGACCTCGTGAACGACATCCTGTATTGTGATTTCAGATGCCTCTAACAAGGCCAAGACTCATGTGTGCAGGCCTTCGTACGTAAAATTTGGCTAATATCCCCATTTAGTCATGAGGAAGACGCATACACAAGCTCACGAACGTGATTTACGACCCTCTCTAAGGAGACTTTGTTTAACCTTGTATTGAATTCGTTACTCCTGTCGTGTATTCTAGGTTCATTCAGACTTCTGCAGAAGTATGCCTCTTGCCCCCCATTAGGACCATGCAAACCAACGGACCCCTAATTAATACCCGTAACCGCGGATGACGGAAACGACAAGGAGACTCCTATTCCTTTAAATCATAGCTGAACAGAACAGCCCCCCAAATGCAACCACAGCAGAACCAAATATACCAGCGCGGCCTAGGCCGGACCCAACCCTCCGCCCAGCAGCCCCCGGCCCCGCCCCCCTCCTCGACCCTCTGCAACCCGCGCCCGCACCGGAGCAACCCCTGGGCCTACCCAAAACCGGGCGAGACCATGGCCCTGCGCCAACGCTTCTACACCTCGGCGGCGCTGCTGCGGGGCACCCTGCCGCTCTACGGCCGCGACACGCACGACCCGGCCGAGTACCAGCAGCGCTTCGCCGCGCGGCAGCGGCTCGTCATGATCGCGCGCCAGTGGCGGACCGGCGGGATCCTCCCGCCGGGGCCCTACCCTTCCCTCTCCAACAACAACAACAGCAGCCGCCACCAACCAACGAGCTGGACATGGGCGTGACCCTGGGCGAGGCCGTCACGCAGTGCGCCCGCGACCTGGACGCCTACTTCTTCGCCGGCGCCCTGCTGGGCCAGGGCACCAAGACGCACCACGTCTCGGTGCACATCATCAGCGACCCGACCTTCGCGGCACGCTGGCAGCCCTGTATGCCGCCCGGCGGCGGCGGCCCCCGCCGCAGGGCGCGACGTGGTGCGACGACGTCGACGGCAACGGCAACCCGGTGCAGCCGCCGCCGCCGCTGGTGCTGACCAAGTACAGCGAGCCCTTCTCGCACATCGAGCTGGTGTCGGGCGGGGGCGTCACCTTCGACATCCTGTTCGTCGCGCTCCTGCACGAGCTCGTGCACGCCTACCTCCAGAGCTTTCACGAGGGCCGCGGCGTCGAGGCCGGGTCGCTGGACGTACATGGCCCGACGTTTCACCACCTGCATGCGCAGATGATCCAGTATGTGAAATCGTGGGGTCCCGACTTCGCTCGTGTGTGATGGGCATCGGCTGGCGCATATCAAGTAATAAGGAGTACTAGAAAAGTGCAAGAGTAGATGCAGCGCTGCCACAAGGTTGATTGCCCGGACTTGGTCGTGCTGATGGTCCTTCCTGGCCGGACAGTCATTTCACGAAATAAGGCTCGAGATAGGGGTTTGATAGGTGTCAGTATCCAATAAATGCATTACATCCTGTAGCCCGTACCATCATTATTCCCTGATGACGTTGAGTCCATCCACTCTGTTCAGAAATCCTCGTTTAAATACGTGAGTTGATCTGATCTGATCATGTAAAGCTGGCATGATACCACCCCCCAGAACGCCGCGAATCATATGCGTATAAAAATGTATATCCTCGCCAATCTTTGGCTCAACTATGTCTTGACCTGCTTCACCATCCAGGTAAGCAGATCCACCTTGGTGACGACGGCCAGGGGCTTGCTCAGCGACTTTTCAGTTCCGTTGGCGGGTTCTGTCACAACGGCGGCACTGTTCCACTCAAAGAACTTGCTGAGCTCGGTCAGGGGGGTGTTCATGGTGATCTCCACAAACTTCCTGCGCTTGCCGCCCTTGCCCTTGCGGAGATCGGTCACGACCTCGTCCATCCGTCCAAAGTCGAACATTACATCCTTGACGGGGGTCTGGCCAGTGGCGCGGCCGCGCGAGATGTAGCTGAGGAGGTTACCCAGGGTGACGAGACCGACCAGCTTTCCGCCGGGGCCGGCCAACACGGGCAGCTGATCGAAACCTTTCTCTCGCATGGTCTCGATGGCTTCGGAGCAGAGGCTTGACGAAATCACCGAAGTCACCGGCTTGAGTCGGAGAGCGCTGACGGTCGCGCCGGCGTAAGGGTCCTTCTGGTCGGATACGCTCTCCTTGGCAACAGTCTCCTTTGCGGCCTTGTCGGTTTCTGAGAGCAGGTCGTTGGCGGACAGCCAATCGTCATCTGCGAATTTGCTGAGGTAGCTCCTGATGCTATCGGGCAGGACGACGACAACGAGATCATCCTTGCTAAGCTTCAGGTCCTTAACGGCCTGGATCATGGCCGCCATGGCACTGCCGGAGCTGCCTCCAACCAGGAGGCCTTCCTCGGCAATGAGCCTGCGTGCCAACTGGAAGCTTTCCACGTCCTCAGTCTTGTACCACTTGTCAACGGCCTCGCGCACCAGTACTTCAGGAATGAAGTCGTAACCGATACCCTCGACCTTGTAAGGCTGATCACGGTGCTCTTCGTTGAGGTTCTCGGGCAGGGCCAGGATACTGCCCTGAGGATCGGCCGCTACGATCTTGACGTCTTTGTTGTGCTTCTTCAGGCCCTTCGAGAGACCACTAATGGTGCCTCCCGTGCCGGCGCCTGCCACCAAGCAGGTCACGCGACCGCCAGTCTGGGTCCAGATCTCCTCGGCCGTGCCGAACTCGTGTGCGAGCGGGTTGTCCTGGTTCGAGTATTGGTCCAGGATATGGGCATTGGGGAGCTCCTTTACCAGTCGTCGCGCGACACCGATGTGACTTTCGGGTGCGTCCCAGGCGGCCTGGGTCGGGGTACGGATGATGGTGGCGCCGAGAGCGCGCAGCACACTGACCTTCTCGGCGCTCATCTTCTCGGGCAGGGTGATGATGGTCTTGTAGCCTTTGATGGCACCGACCAGGGCCAGGCCGATACCGGTGTTGCCGCTGGTGGGCTCGATGAGGGTGTCGCCGGGCTTGATACGACCGGAGCGCTCGGCCTCCTCAATCATGCGCAGGGCGATGCGGTCCTTGACGGAGCCGCCGGCATTGAAGAGTTCGACCTTGGCGTAGACCTCGCATTCGATGCCGAGCGACTGGGGAATCTTGTTGAGACGGACGAGCGGCGTGTTGCCAATGAGTTCTGTGGCCGAGAGAGCGGTGGCAGGCGGAGGGGGACGGTGAAGGAGCGAGGTTGCGCTGTTGGCGCCGTTGGTGGTGGCCATGGTGAGAGAGGGCAGTAGGTGGACAGTTGTTTGCTGCTTGATTTCTGATCGAGTGAAAGAGAGGACAAAATATTTAAACAGGAGGTAAAAAGGCAGACTGTCTACTTTGTGGTCTTCTCGGAGGTGAGCACAGCTGAAGAGCAACGGAGAAAGGAATCGAGGATCAGTCGACTTTTTGTTTTTCGCCCCGCCAAAGCCGGCTTTATGCGAAAGTAGGCACGAAGGGTATAGACATCCCACCTAGTGGGTCATCCCTGTCCGATTCAGCCCAGTACAGAGACTATCCAGGAAGCATATGAGCAGACAGCGTTGCACAGCAACTGATCAAATCCGATACAGAGGCTCATACAGTTAGTTGCCTCTTCAACCAGCGGCAGGGCTTTCACCTTCTCCTCTAAGAACTTGAAGTCTTTCTTTTATTATACACGTGCATAATCTTAGCCCGCCGATTTGCCTTTGGCAGAAACGTGTTTGTCACTGGAGTTTCGACGCTAAAAGACCAACACATACTCCGCTTGGACCCTGACAACGACCTAAGATACGAACGACCATGGGGCCGTCCCTCTTGACCGACTTAGCAACTGCAAATCCCACTCCAGCTCATCTTCACAGTATGTCACGCCATATTCAACCACCCACGGCTGATTTGCCACATATGTTGATGAAGATTTTACAAAGTACTCCAATGACACACTGTGGGAAGCCAATGACGATCCCTCGAGACCCTTTCAAGATGTGTCACGATGTCTTCAGCATCAAGCCATTCATCGTCCGTCTGGATATGGGCGAGCAGTCTTCTCCGCTACACTCGCTACCCTTCTTAGTGAGCTGGGCAATACATAACCGACTCTAAAATCCCCCAAATTAGAAGAATCTGGTCATTAACGTCCTAAGGTTCGAAAGTGTGCCTGTCTCAAAACCCTTATTCTGAAGCTACAGGTCAACGCTTCTTCCTCACCTGCACATGAACCTAACAGTACCCAGCTGCTACAAAACCTTTATGCTGCTGCACCTTATAGTCGCAACTTTCAAGTCACAATGCGTTGCAAACATGCTTCGAAAAACGCACTGCGATTTGTGCTATTGTAGTTGATGGTTACCCCCGTATAACGTTAAATGCATACCTCAATGCAGAGAGATGCAGATCCTCTCAAGCTCAAGCCCAATAGTGTCTCCACCAGGAGGAAAGTGGCTGGCTGGTGGTCCGCTAAGCCACAACTCCGTCTCTTGCGCTGAATTTTTCCACATGGATTCAAAACATCTTCCTCTTTCCAATCCACAACATATTCAATAGGATTTCCTATATTCATACGAACGACGGTGGCAGACCCCTACAAGAATGCAAACGTGGCTTGCAGCTCTCCTCAATACAGAGAACTCACCTCTTTGACAGCACAGTCCCTAGCTGGCTATGGGAAGGATTCTTGTAGATCCTATCCTGGTATCAGTGCAAACAATGGACTATCGAAAAGGTAGGCACATAACTTAGCCAGCAAGAGCGTTGGCTACATACTTGGTCACTCTCCAGCACCCCCAGGCTTCTGCCAGGAGACATTACTTGTGATCCAGTACAAGTCAATATCGGTCTTCTGCCATGCTCGGTCAGTGTTAGTTTTCCACTTCTGATCTTGAGCTGGATACCTCATCTCGAGTGTACAAGACAAGAGCAAACTCGTACAACGTTCTTTGAGTGCGGGACCTCCTGGCCACCAGCGTCGAGGATTTCGCAATTATTCTGTTGTCACATTTCACGCAATCGATATCATAGTTACGAGCATATACTCTATCAATTTCAATTACCTCCAACGTGCTGTGTAGGGGTCGATAAAAACATGGATACAAGTCCCTTCTACCTCTCTTCGAGGTTCTTCGAAAGTCCTCATTGCGTGTTGCGAATTTCATAATTCTATGTCTTAATACAAAGAGTCTCCAACACTTGGGGGACAAGGCTATCTTGGTGAAACAATTTAGGCGTACCACTCACCACCGATCCACCGGTTGAAGAAATCCAGAGATCCCTTGGGCTGGTTGAAAGGCACCATGTGGCCAGCTTCATAGACGCGCATGAAGGTGAAGTTGCCACTGGTCTTCACCTGGCCGTAGGCCTTGTCATCAACAGTAAGATCGGTCATCTTGGCAGAGTTGAAGTCCTTCTTGCCACCCCAGACAAGGGCCTCGCTCCAAGCCTTGTTGCCGAGCCAGTTGCAGATGTAATCAGCATCACCGGCGTAGATGAGGACGGGAATTTGCTTGAGCAGATCGGGGACAAGGAGGTGGAATGGCTTGGACCAATCACCGTTAAAGAGGAAGTTCCGGTTGAGCTCGCTGTTGCAGCTCTCGTAGCCAGTAACCTCGGCACCGAGAGCCTTCATGACCTCGGGCTGGTTCAAGTACGAGGCGATCCAAGCAGATTGGCTGTAGCAAAGGTTCTCGGGGTCCTTGCACTTCTCACGGATATCGTACACGTTGTAGCCAGAGCGTTGGAAAGGACCGATCAGGGCGTTATTGCAGTAAATGGCACTGGGAACGCAGTTCCACACGCTCTGGGAATCGTAGCAGCCCTGAATAAGAGACTGACATCTGGGCAGAGCGTTGTCCATGGACTGGCATCGCTCTCATCGAGAATAGGACCGTAATGGCTGCCATCGTCGCCACATGCCATGGGACGGTACTCCGCATACTGAGTCTTGGGGTCTGTCAAGCCGTTGCCGATGGCAATGCTCTTGAGGTTGATGTTACGGTTCTTGTGGGACAGGATCTCGGACGCAAATACAGGAATGTAGTGGCCAGCGTACGATTCACCAGTGATGTGGAATGGCTGCTCAGCATACTCGGGGAAGTTGTGGAAGAACAGGGTCAGGAGAGCGTAGATGTCCTTGCTAGCAGCGACCGTGCTGCTGACGGAGCCGCCACTGTACGAGTAACCAGTGTTGACGGGCTGGTCGATGAAGATGACCGAGGCGTTGCTGTTCCACGAGTAGTCGTTGTACACCAGCTTGAGCTTGGAGTCGACGCTGGAGGGGCCGAGCTCCATGAAGAGACCCATCATGGAGGAGCAACCGGGGCCACCGTTCAGCCAGAGGACGACGGGGTCGTTCTTGGGGTCGTTTCGGGACTCGAAGAACCCTGTTTGCCAATAGCAGGTTAGTGAACTGTCGGAGCGTGCGGCATCATCAGAAAGAGAGGCTTACAGTAGAACAAGTGCTTGTCGTTAGCCTCGTCATCAAGGTATCCACTGTATTGCTTGACCTTGTCGACGCCCAAGGCCGAAGGGTCAACCTTCTTGGCGCGGAGGTTGTAGGCCTCGAGGCTGCCATCAACCTTGCGCTGGTTGACGCCGTCTCTCCCGACCCACATGCTCTGGATGTCAGCGCCCTTCACGACGTGATCCCACTCGCTGTCAGGCTTGCGCTTGTGAGGCTTGGGCTTCTGCTGGGCGATCATGGTGTGGGCCTTCTCCATGAAGCCTGGAACCAGCAGGCTCAGCTCATCCCAAAGGCCCTTGGCTTCGGTGGGAATCTGGAGGACATCCTCGACGACGTTGTGAATGGTGTCCTCGATGCCTCCGAGGACTTGCTGCTCTTGGGCTGCTACCGATGAAATCGCTGCCGACGAGGCAAGCACGGCGGCTAAGGTCTTGGAGAACCCCATGTTGGCCGCACGACTTAGTGAAATGAAGAAGCAAACAGCAAGGACTTCTTGGATACTGATAAAGACGATGGATAGATAGATGGATGGATGTAAGTCGGAAGTACTAGAAGAGTTGGATGGGAATTGGGAATTGGGAATGCGGGTTTTATCAATGAATGCTTGACTAAGTTGCGTGGGTTGCGCGTTTCGGAGGGAAGCAGGAAGGGTGCTTGAGCTCCCTCCTATGTACCTTAGCTCTAGTGTTAGTGTCTAGGTTCCTGGAGATAAGCCCAGGAGATGGATCTTGTGACAACAGCCAAGGCCCATACTACGGGGGCGGATCACAAATCCGGAGAGTCGCTTAGCTGCTTCCCATCTACCGATCATTGGCCCATTTGAAGGCAGCAGCGTTTGACGCATCTGCATCAAAACACGATCATAAGCCTGATTCAAAAAACCAAAACGTATCTGTTATCCAAAGTGGTAAAACCTTTATCACATATACTATGTAGCTTTTGTATAGAGCTATCGAGGAAGCACTATGGCAGACCGAAGCCCCCTAGAACTCGCATGATGTAGGTCCGTACTTCGTAAGTCAGGTACATCATTGATCTGCATCCACAGCTTGTGCCACAACCAGCACCCTTCGCCTGCCTCGTCACTTGGTCACCCGTCCAACGTGGCTAGAGGTCGAGTCCCACCAATAGTTCAAAGTCGTGCCCTCTTACGTTTCACTTCTGGTACGGGTCTCCAGGCCATTTCATCATCGTTCGTTTCGCTAGCAACCCCAATCGCATGAGGGAAGCAGATACCAATAACAATAAATAACCGCGTTCGCCCTAGGTAGAGGTTGAAATAAATCGGATAACCCCTTTTCAGCAGAGAAATACCGTTGTTATCTCACGCATCATTACGGTGTACGTTCTGATAGAAATGACTTGGGACATGCAGTATCAGTACCTTGATGGCAAGCCAAGTTAACAAGTCCGGAGCCCGAGAAAACACAGGTACGGTCCGTAGGTCAAGCCACTGTGGCTGTGGCCCCGACCCGCAATGAGGTATGCGTTGCCTGAATAAAAATATGTGAAGTGAGAACCCGACGCCTAGTGCAGTTCCGATAGACCCCTCCATACCAGCCTGCCCCTCCATTCAAAACCCAGATATCCCATCCATTATCTGCGGCTCAGGACCAGGGAGAGAGAAAAACAAAAAGACGAGGTCGACACTGCCCGGCAGCACTCAGCAAGCAAACCTCCCACAAACCGCAACCATGTCGCGCCAAATAAACCAGCCCAGCAACCAGATCAAGCTCACCAACGTGAGCCTGGTGCGCCTGAAGAAGGGCAAGAAGCGCTTCGAGATCGCCTGCTACAAGAACAAGGTGCTGGAGTGGCGGCAGGGCATCGAGACGGACCTGGACGAGGTGCTGCAGATCCCCAACGTCTTCCTGAACGTGTCCAAGGGCCAGACGGCGCCCAAGGAGGACCTGGCCAAGGCCTTCGGCAAGGACCGGCCCGTCGACGACATCATCCTCGACATCCTGAGCAAGGGCGAGCTGCAAGTCGGCGAGAAGGAGCGCGCCGCGCAGCTCGACCGCGTCCACACCGAGGTCATCAGCATCGTCTCCAGCAAGCTCGTCGACCCCGCACCAAGCGCGTCTACACGACCGGCATGATCGACAAGGCGCTCGACATGCTCAGCTCGCAGGCGCACCAGGGGGCCGGCGACAAGAGCGCCACGGCCAGCGGGACGGGCACACCGGCGACCGGGGACGACGCCGAGGCGAAACCGAGAGCCAAGGAGCACGTGTGGACCGGCGTTGTCACAACCAAGAGCGCAAAGAGTCAAGCCCTCGAAGCCATGAAGGCCCTTATTGCGAACCAGCCCATCCCCGTTTCGAGGGCCCGCATGCGACTCAGAATCACATGTTCCACGAATGTGTTAAAACAGGCTGTCAAAGCGCCCAAGACGACAGAGGCTGCAGAGGGGGAGCAGAAGGTGGCACCAGGGACAGTGAAGGACAAGATATTGGGCTACGTCGAGCAGGTCGAGTCTCAAGACGTGATGGGATCAGAGTGGGAAGTAGTTGGCTTCGTCGAGCCAGGTGCCTTTAAGGCTCTCTCAGATTTCTTGGGCAACGAAACGAGGGGACAAGGCGAGTCGAGGTGCTGGACATGGCAGTAACTCACGAAGACGACTAGAGCGTATTCCTTCTGCGGTAGACATAGCATGGCTCGGCGTTGATGACTTCATGGCACACATTATTTGATCTTAACGAATTTATTTGGCATAGTGCATAGATACCACCATCCAGTTTCATCAATTATCAACGTCACAAACGTGCATCGTTATCATGGCTTTTGGGGAAGACGATGTCTCTTAACTTTTTTAGAGTACATCCATCACTGACCGAACCCTTTCCGTAAAGCAAAGTCGCATGAATTTCATGACCATACGACACCAATGATGCACGTGTAATTTCAGTCCAGCCTTCACGCCAATATTCCCATCGCAATGAATGACCAGACCATGAAACCACCCTTTTTGCCATAGCATTCGTAACGTTTAACCACCCTTCTTCTTGGAGACACCGACAGTCCGGCCGCGACGACCAGTCGTCTTGGTGTGCTGACCACGGACACGGAGACCCCAGTAGTGACGGAGACCACGGTGAGCGCGGATCTTCTTGAGGCGCTCGAGATCGTCACGGAGCTTGGAGTCGACACCGTTGGCGAGGACCTGAGAGTCCTTGCCGTCGACGATATCGCGCTGTCTGTTGAGGAACCAGGTGGGGATCTTGTACTGGGTGGGGTTCTGGATGATGGTGACGATACGCTCGAGCTCTTCCGAGGTGAGCTCACCGGCGCTGTAGCAATTGTATTAGTCCCTGTATTTCCTATCCCAGTGATATCGGTTGGGCTGGTTTATTCGTACCGCTTGTTCAGATCGACATCGGCCTTCTTGCAGACCAAGTTGGAGTAACGACGGCCGACACCCTTGATGCGGGTGAGGGCGTACATTACCTTCTCTTCACCCTTGACATTGGTGTTGAGGAGACGCAAGATCTATGGGTGTTCCTGTTAGCCAATCCACTCCTTCCATGATATCTCGCTCTGATCGACCGCGTAAAGTGATTGGGATATGTGCCGAGGGAGGGAAAAGTTCCCTCGGGTGTCGCCAGCGTGCACAATGCAGCGCTGATGGGGAAACTGATTGCGGGCAGTTAAATGGAGGCCTAGACTTACGAACTGGAAGTTCGTCTTCTCTCCCGAGACGAGCGACATGATGGGCAACTGTTGGTGGTGAGTTGCCTTTGATTTTTGACTGTCGAGAGAATCACAAGTCACAGAAAAGGTGTGTTAAAATCCGGACTGGGTCTAATTTTCGCAATTGCAGAAAGTGTGGTGCGCTGCCCCGGCCCCGGAAAAACCCTTCGCAATTTTTGTGCGCCCAAAGTCGGGCGGGGGCCACTGCAGTGGGATCCTCCGAAAACTTTCCTAGGGTTGACTACTAAACAGTTCAAGTTCTGTTACCACATGCAAACTTCCTCCAGCACACGCAGAACTTCAACCCCCATTCGACAAATCAACTGAACGGCATTGGTGCTTTGGATGTTGGGCCATCATCCATCAGAAGTTGATGTTGACTACGCGCCAACTTTAAAACGGGATTTTATACCAACATATGGGCGAAGTACATCATCTTCCTAGGTGGTAGTATGTATGCGCTTGCTTGCGAAGCAGACTCTTCAGCCAGCCAGATGCATTTAATATCACGCATCTAGCATATCGGTATGCCCGATCCTGGTGTCTCGACTAAACATTATATGCTTCTCAAGATTTTATTCTGGTCATTCGAGCTTTACCGTTTGGTTTGTGTGCCAATGGACTCGGACGTCGGCTGCCTGATGGCTGGTCCTTGTTTCCCCCTTTGCCTTACATTCCTTATTCAGCAGTTCCCTTTTCAAGAAAGTTCTTGATAAGCCTGGAATACAATTGTGGGTGGCCTATGATGAAAGAAATCAAATACTCTCGATCAGATTATATTCTATGTGAGCTATTCATACACTGAAAATTCTGAGGCCTGTTGGATACCTAAGGGTTTTGTAATACGTGTTCAACTCGTCAAACCTGTTGCAACTACATAGCTAGCTTAAAGTAATCATATACATTACAGTAATCAGAGTGTGTTCAGAGGCGTGAGCGTACAAGGTCCTTTTCGAATGACCCAATCCTGACGAACATTTCTACCAGCCCAACGCTCTTATGTGATATTGATGGACTGTTACGCGGGCATGAATGAGTTCATATCAAACAGTCGTTTCTGGTATTTCTTGAAGATAGTGGCAGAACATAAGTGCCACTACTCCCTCCCTGTTTGCCATCAATACCTAAGTTGATGGCTACATGTATGCATACATAATCCTCTTAAACGCCTAAGCAATGTTTTAAGCCAGTAACCATGTCGTCAATCAAGTGGGTTCCCTGTGCATGTGCCAGTCACCCCATGCCATCGATAATCGTCTTACCGGCGCCTGGCAAAGCGCATCTGAGGAAATTCCAATGGCAGCGCCAACTTGGCAACCTGCATCTTTCCCTTCCCTCCATCTGGATCTTTCCTGACGAGTACCTTACCACCTATTTGGCGGTAATATTGCGTAAACTCCTTCTCGGTCATGCCGAGGTCGTAGCGCAGAGTCTCAGTATTGAATTCGTAGTTTTCCAGAATGGAGACGAGGGCACAGCAGTATGTCTTCAAGAGATCCGTGTGACGCTTTCGTACGTCTCCGCCATCCGAGAATTTCCGTCTGATACTGTCGATGAGTTGTACGGGAGCGGGTTCCAAGAGTTCCTGCAGCTTCTTACGGTCTGGAAGCTTGAAAGAGCCTCGGTCTTTGCCGTTTCCCATGCTCTTGGAAATGGTGAGGAGACAGCTTATATAGCGTAGTATACGCAAATTTTGAACTGGATGAAGACTTCTTGCAACATTCCAGAAGCTCTCTGTCACGTACTTGTTCGGGTTCGTGAGGGGGCTCTGTTTCTTGGCAATATCTTGCCAGTCCTTGATAGGAATCGAGGATAGAAGATCGGCGCCAATCAGCTCTTCGGGCTTGTAGACGTCCTGAATCTCCGTGGCTTCGAAGTTCCCGGGAGGGACTGGTTTGGACTGATCGGCGGCTGCTTGGAGCTGTTCTCTCGATGCGATGCCTCGTGCAGCTTCCGAAATCGAATCCATCATGGCCATAGACGAGGAGTCAAGCTTAGTAGCACCTTCGGTATTTGACTTGGCCGGGCCAATAGCATTCTCGGTAAGAGAGGCGATGGCCTTCTTCGCTTTCTTGGTACCGAATTCCATGCCAAGCGTATTTCGCTGCTCTGTCATAGTCTACAAGCCGTTTAGTTAATACCATCAACCAATATGGAGGCCTGGACTGGAGGATGCATACCTTGAAATCAGCGGAGTCGGCAGCGTTGTCCTCCGGAGCTTTCTGTGCACGAGGGACTCCGCGCACCGTCATCTTCTTCGCTTCAATCACATCGAGCTTTCCCGTCGTGGGATCGAAAACGCCGATGTAATGCTTGAGATGCGACTCGACCCCGCCATTTCCGTCCTCCTTGGCAGTATAATCGACTCGGTCGGTGTTTGCATGTAGCAGCAATTCGGGCGGAGAAGCCTTCTTGGTCTTCTTCGATACGGGTTTGGTGTAGGCCTGGAAGCTTAGAGGAGGGACGGAGAGGCCGGGTGTCGATGCGACGACGGGTGCGCATTCGCGGGCACTTTGTACCGAAGCGATCTTGACGATCTGCGGTTGTTGTTGTGGTGGTGCTGCTTGTCGAGCTTTCTTCGCCTTCCTCTCTTTGCTCGAGCCTGAGCCCTCGTCTGTTTTGCGCTTGCTTTCCATTGTCTACGGTTGCCTGACGTCCGGTTCGCGGGTCGCGTATTGGGATGCGGAATTGTTGGATTTGTACCCGTACCTTGACTTCAAAAAATAATTTTTGGAGTATTAAATTCTGCCGCCTTCAATGGGCAACATCCTTGTTGGCGGTGAGTTAAGGTTGTGCCAGTGGATGCAGCAGCTGGGCTAATCTAGTGGGGCCTATATTTGTATTCTTGGACGGACCTTTGATAGATGTTCGAATCAAGGGTTAACACTTGAATATCTACTCGAGAAATAGCTGGCTTCTAAAACATTAATTACAGGTAGGTAAGAATGCATTCTATGAGCCGAAAATATGTGGACGATTGCTGTGGCAACATTCCATGAACCACTAGACATATTCAACGGTTGCTCTATCATAATCAACTAGATGCCTACCTCAGTATTTAGGTAATTCACGTGGAACAAGTGAGATGATACATTAACAATTAACGAATCGGATAAAGCTTCGCAATAGGATATATGTGGAATTTTGATCCCATTAAGAAGATAGCCTTACTACCTACTCGTACATTCATTCTTTACTAGGAATACACAGTCGCATCACGAGTTGAACGTTGCCTGTACAGATAACCATAAAGCCCAAGGGTTGCATACATTTGTCTCAAGGCAAAGTCTGAACTGAGACAAACACTTATTCCCAATACTCCGGCGTAGGCTAGAAGTCGGCAATGGTTTTGGTAAATCAGATATAACCCCCAACGCCATGCGGTTTTCAAGTCGATAATGCTATTTTGTTGTGTTTCAACGGCTCCTCAGATGCTGAACCAAAGGCTCAAGAATGGGTTGAGCCCACTCTAGTGGCCTGCGGGGCGTTTCGGGAGTGCTTGCACGGGACGTCGCTCCTGGTCCGACTCCTTCCCGGGCACCTCCCGTAGTGCGTCGCAGGCCAGGGAGCTGCTGAAGCGCGGATGCGTCTCGCGCCGGTCGCTGCCGTGCGAGCGCGTGGCGGACAGGCAGGCACCGTCGACGCTGGTGTTGCGCGACGCGCAGGGGCTGATGCCGCTCATGTGGCTGTGGGCGCCGTGGCTCGTCCGGCGCTGCTTCTTGCCGAAGCTGAAGGCGAAGGCGTTCAGGATCTTCTGGTGCTCCAGGTTCTGCTGCGTGAAGGGCCTGTCCAGGTGGGCGTAGCCGTCGCTGTCGTCGTCGCCCCTCGACGACGACGACGACTTCCCTTTCTTGGACCGGCTGGGCCGAAACCCCGTTAGAGTTCGTATGAAGCGAGACGGCGACTTGGAGCCTTCACTGTTGGGGGTGACAGTGCCTGTGCCTGGTGTTTCATTCTCGCCGGAACTGGTGGACGGTTTCCGTCCGTGGCTCCACCATTTGCTCTTGGCCATGATCATCTAGAGCCGTAGTAATGATGAGACGAAAGAAACGAGTGATGAGGAAGGTTTTGATTCAAAGCTGATGTCAAGTTGGTATATGTCTAGTTCACACAGGAAGACGTTCAGTCTGGTGTTGTTTGTTTGCGAGCCGTTGCACGCCTTGGCAGGCGAGTGTAGGCTGAAGACATTGATTGATATACCGGAACGAGGAGGATGAAGAAGTAAAGTTTGCTCCCCAGCAGCAGCAACATGAACTGATATCTTCATGCACACTTCCAGTGGCAATGGGGTCGGTCTCTACGTAGGTATGCGGGGAAGGTTTACGGGGTCGGTCACAGTCATGCACGATGGCGTCACTCCTATCGAACCCCCAGTGGTATCTGTTCGGGCGAATCAACAACCGAGCATTTCCCCGTCCTGCTTACGATCAGCTGTTTACAAACAGCCACTCAGCGTCAAGGTTCATAAGTCTCGATGCTAACGAGGGGTCGGGGGTAGTTTTTATAGCCAAGCTGGCGTGACTATAATCGCGTTGTAGTGGTGCTAGTATTACGTACGGTTCCAAGGTCGACGTCCGCCGTTTCCACCAGTGCGTCTCCGTTGTCACTGAATGGTGTCCTTGGGTATTGCAATGGAACGGCGTGAACTATGAAGCGAACACAAATTCGGGGTTTTTCGGATGACAGAACCAAGATCGGTTGCTGGTGATTGTTCTTCTCCTGGCCTTCTTACTTGGCGCAAATAGGACAAGACTTCGCAGTCGTGATAATCTCAGGAGCATTCAATTCCTCAAAACACCCAATAATTGCTTCACGTCTTCCAAGTTGTCTTGGGTATCCTCTTAGACCGGTAAACGGGTACTCTGGGTAGGTCGGGTATATGCTGTCTGTCGGTATAGACTGGTTTGAGTTTACTACCACGTGACCGTTGCTCCGCTCGTGGGCGCGTCGCTGTAGAAACACGACACATTGAGTCTCGAAGCAAACTTGCATATGATGCTTCTCATTCTGCATCTGATCCGACTTTCTGGCTCCTTGCTTCATTCTACCCACCCTATGGATCCTTCGGCTTACGCGACCGGACTCCCCACGGTCACTGGTTATTAATTCACATCACCATCTAGGAGGAAGCATAGTACTATTGGGCTGAATGTCATATGCCTAGGCAGTTGGTAGGCAGATAACTTTACATAGTGTAGAGCCGTGGCTGGGCTGTCACGTTTACTAGTCTTCAACAGAAAAGCCAAACGACAGCCCGTTGGCATTCAACCCTTTACTCGGGTCAGCCCCCTTTTCCGCACCTGTCGAGTAGATACAGGTTAGTGGCTACATGGCCGCGAACTACCAACTACGTACGTAGGAATCCAGGATCTATTGCAACTTGCCCACACCATGTCGTTTCTATCGATATGCTACGGCAGTAATCGTCGATAGATGAGAAGATGAGAAGATAGGGGCAATCAGTGCTAAATGATGTCAAATTCATCCCATACTTTCGCCTCGCTCTGCGCTTTGCCAAGGCGAAAGAGAAAACCGAACAATAGTCATGGCCACTGCCCAGCACGGCAGCAACGGTTGATGTTTTGCATGGTTTGGACGGTTCTCTGATTCCAAGGGAACGACGAACCCGCTCTCAGACCAAGTTCGTCTCGCTCGAGTCACACCATGCGACGGTATTTGTCGTCCCTATACACGAATCAAACACTCTTCTGCCGCCATTATTGGCTGAAGCGTCCCCAGGCTGGCTGCAGTTGCTCGAGGCCATGCGCAGTGCGCCCACGTTCGTCTTATTGACATGACATGAGAAGGGGACTTCATCATCCGAAGACCTGCAGTGACTACGAGAACGTTAATTGGGGAATTGTGTCGGTACACTGTTATGCCAGAGGAATAATGTCCACCAAGCCCCTCTTGGCAGGAATACTACTAGTCATCGGCAACGTCAAGTCCGTTTGAAGTATTCCAATTGGCGAAGCCGACCTACCAAACAGGAAACTGAGGTTGCCTTTGGTGTCTGTTGCTACTCAGAACGGTGGTTCATTATTGCTTCACGTTGGCTCGGCATCCGATGAACGCCATCTAGTGCTGCGGAAAGGCATCACTCGTCATGGCTCTCGATGTCCAGCTGTGATCTTGCATGGCGACGTTCTAGTATATATGCCAGGGGAAGTCGGCCTTCCAAGTACACATTATCTTTGCTCATCATCACACACACTCGATCCATCAATTCCACAAGCCACATAGCCATACAGATACAGAGTTCTATACTCAAGGTCTCCTATACATTTGTTCCCTTTTCGGTCGACTTTGACGCCAAACCTGCAAAGATGTTCTCGACTCAAAAGAAAGATTTATCTGACGGTGTGTGCCGGCGTCCACCGCCATATAAAGGACTCTTCTTGCTAAACTTGGCCTCGCTGGTTCGTCCCGGGGCGGTTGGTGGCCACTTTGTTCGTCGACCAGCATCCTACGAAGATACCGGGCCTTACACAAAACCGCCATGAGAGAACCAAGGCTGTCCAATCTCGGAACATACACGGACCTGCAACATTTCTGCCCGTTGAGATTGTTCTGTCCGGCGCGTCTGAACACGCGCTGTTTTCGGTCCGGCCCTCAGGGGCTTGATCGACCCCGGGCACACCTTTACTCTCCGGATCACCCAGGGATAGCACTGCTGTCAAGCACCGGAACGCAGTGGCCTGAGTCCTATCGTCTTGCTCGCGATTGGATCCTACATTACCGCTACATCATCACGGCGCTGCGTCCGATACCATTCGTTTCCCATACTCACTTTCACTGTCACTATTTATCTTGGATAACATCCTTGATGGCCTTATTATGGCGTTCCACACTCTCTGATACGATACTACATACGCCCAACGTCAACAAGTCTCTCGTTTATGGACCTTGAACACGGCTATGTGTTACTCTTCGCCATGGGCGATACAACATTCGCTTGTCTGACGACCTTTATGTTTTCCGTATCTGGGTTAAACTCGAAAACTTTCGTTTACTTCTGAGCCCAAATGCTGGCCTCGCTCTTATATCGTGCCCATTGGCATTGTAACATTCTTTTCACGATGCTCTCTACAACAAGATACTCGCCGATAAATACACTCACTTATTACAACACCTTCGCTTCTGCAACCAGACACTCGCTTCAACGAATACACTCGCTTTAAAGAACACACTCGCTTTAACGAACACTACCATTCGCTTCAACGACACACTCGCTTATTACCAATTCGCTTCTATAACGCTCGTTTCTTCAATACTCGTTCCTCCAACACTAACGCCAACGAGGCACTCGCTTCCAGGACACTCTTTTAACATGACATTCGCTTCTATGACATTCACCGTCTTCGACACTCGCTTTCGTACCACTTGATTCAAGAAATAACACTCGCTTATACAACACAATCGCTCACCCTACACTCTTTACTTCTACGTCACTCGCTTCTATGGTACACTCGCTTCATCTGCATCACTTGCTTCAACGATACTCACTCTCAAGCCAACGGACTGCCTCCCTCGTTCCACACGCTCATTGGACTACACATACTTCAGGCCCAGATTGGCTCTTTCTGTCGCTATTGCACATCAACGTAGCTCACCTCTCACCCGTTTCTGGCCGCACACCCGTCCGCTCTTTTTTACCCCTATCAGGGGTCCTCTACTACATTCGTTTCCAAAAAGAAGACGTTCTCTACCAAACTACAAATATGTTCTCGGAACTATTATCACAGTCACTACTAACTACATTGATATCCCATATATCGTCACCACTTTCGCTATCCGCCGTTCAAATTAAATTGGCTTCTCACTCTGATCTCGCCCGACCAAGATCATCACGTTCTTTGCTGTTCCCTCTCATGGATACACACACATTCGCTCTTATCTCACCTGATATCGGGATATCAAAATACTCAAGACTTCACTCGTTCAAATCATGTTCCCATTTCTGGGCATTACGATCTTTCCAGCTCCTTAAGGAGTGTTCCTCTCACTCGACATTACCCGAAGCCGGCATATCGCATTCCACAACTGTTACGAGCGACGCCTTGGACACTTCCTGTCACTTCTCCATGTCACCCTAACCCATGGCAGCATGTATTTCTCTTCTTACGGCTACGAGACTGGCACCTCAGTCTCATCCACTCTTTGTTGTCCTCTCTTACGGGCAATAACCACACTCATTCACCTTTATGGCAGTAACGAAATTGGCTCATGGGGGACTCATCATCACACTCGTTACCCAGCGCTTTCGACTTGACTGGCATTGGGAAACAGAATACCGCACTACACACGCTCATTTTCTGAATGTACGAGACCTTAGGACTCGATCTCTACGATCCTTTGGAGGCAAAGAAGCCCACTAGGAAAAACATACTCCAAAAAGCCGCTCATTTTCACATTCTGTACCACAACACGCATGGGAGCGTCCTTTTCTCCCCCACCCCACAGTGGCTACCCCGTGCCAACTACCATCTGACGAACGTCTTTCGTCCATTCACTACATCGACACTCTCTTTCCGAGCGTATCTCAGCATTTCCCGGAGTCTTGATGCGGGGCGTTGTAGGTTGCAGATTTTCTAATGAATTCTTTTTTATGTCTTGGGTTCAGGGGCGTCGGAATACCCATCTTGATGTGTCAAAGCTGGATGATGGATTTATTTAGATTTTCACAGGTATACAATGAACGAAAAGACAAAAGTTTCAATTCCGAGGATAATGCCCGAGGGCCTGGGCTGGTGAGAAGATTTGATATGTCATTGAATTAGAAATTAGATCTCAATCTTTTTCGTGGTGAACTCCAACGATATCAATGTCAGTTGAGGAAAAACAAAACACTCTACACCCTTCCGTAACCTCAGATCTTGGCAATGAGATATTTCTAGGTAATGATGGAGTATATTTTTTTTCTGTACTCCATATTGGACAACAGTGAGTCAAAATCATTCCCTGGTAATATCCAACCGTATGTTAGTGGGCTGCGAACAACTTCCATGATATTCCAATATTGATGGAAAGCTTTCGTCTTCAATGGCCTGCCCTAGTATGCACAAGGTTGAAATGCATCGAGTCATCCCCTCAGGTTGGCATAATAGTAATGCTTTACATGCACGTAAATCGGTCATGCTCCACGGAGGGGCAGGTGGAGAATAGCGGTTGAGAAAGAAGCACAGATGGGATATCCAGTGACACATTGGTGATACGAGGCATGAGATCCAAAAACCGAAAGATAATTCAATGGACTAGGTATGTACTGGAACGAGGCGAATTAGCTAGTCAGCCATAATTCATTGCGTAGGGTGTTCTAGAAAAGCGGCATGATGTCGTCTAGACAGGACTTGTAAGTCGCAGAGCTCGAACGTACTGTGGCACGCGACCCATGAAGAGACGATCTCATGTCACGTAGAAAAATTGTCACAGGGCATGAGAAAAACTGTTTAGTTCGTGTCATCAGAAGCAAGCATTGTCAATTGACTGCTTTAGAAAAACCCATTCCATTTTCCGGTTCCGTCATGGTCGTGACATCTCAGCAGAAATTGCTTCTGAGAATCGTGTGTCCTGTAAACACAGCTCTGGAGTCTGCCCGATGGTAGCTTGACCAGTCTGCCCTTCCATACAAGTTCTATCCATAATGGCCCCAATTCCTTCCTTCAATTCCAAGCCCTGAGCATTCCCCTCCAAGTGATGTATCGTTCTTCAAGTGCGCGCGAAGATGACGTCATTTTTGTTGACTGATGGATTGGTGGACGACAAGACATATGCTGGCGAGATATTGTGTGGAAGCGGTTGAATCATGGATGCCGTTCATTTGCTGTTGGAGAGACGACTGTGATCGAGTAGACGAGGCGTTTACTTGCTGTAGAAGTGGAAGAACACTAGGTTAGTAACCTGCGAGACATCGAAATAAGACGTGATCGTTCGGGTAACTTACGATCTGGCTCTCATCTTTCTTCTCTTACGCTTGAGGCGTCTAACGCGCTTCTTTTCTCCACTTGGCTCTCATCGTGAACGACTTGACTGTAGAAGGTGATGGTGGTTAGCTCAAGCGGTGGGCGGGACAGATGACGTCGGGATTGGCGTTAGGAGGGGTGCAAGGCGCACACAAATCACACAGGGAATGGAGCGAGACCAATTCCCATGGTGAATAGAAGGCAATGCAGTAGAGGCATTGAGGGCTTTGGACTGGCTGAAGACCAACGGGCCAGGGTAGGGAGCACACTTACTGTAGTTTACGATGAAGGTTGATGGTGATGGAGGAATCGAATGTCAAGCTTCGGGAGCGGGCAAGAATTACCTATGTAGGTCCAAAATCCAAATGCGCCTGGCTTTCGTGGGTGGTGGGGTCCGGCAAAAATTTTGGCCGGGCTTAGGTAGGGTTGCGAATCTGGAATTCGTGCGGGGCCCTTGTGCAGGACTGGGAGCTCCTTCCTTGCAAACCTGCTTCCGATGACCTCAACCTTCGGTAGCAGAGTTGGAGAGGTACTACGCATTACGTACCTGCCCGCCTGCCGTAACGTCGAACACATCCTGGGCAAGCACAACGTTTCATGCAAAGCGGCATATCGTCGGATAAATGGCCAGCCCAATTCTCACCTGCAATTCATACACGGGCAAGTTCACCTACGTCGGCTATCTTTGTACGTATGGTTAGGTACGACGTAGATAGGTAGGTCAATTGGAGTATCGCAGTAGCAATAGAGGTCTTTGTCTCTGATTCACGTTATCGCTCGCCTTTGCCTTACCTACCTAGGCTAGGAGCTCTAGCACGCCCATACCAGCAGGTCATTTAACCACCATCTATCGTCATGATACTGCATATGTATTGGTGGATAAGGGCCACTGTTCAATCGCAATGTTCGATATTTCAGATTCCTGGGCTAGACTACGGAATAATCAACATTTATTTCCATATGCTATTTTTCTCAGCCTAGGTGACCTTGCTTGAAGCAGTCTTGTATGCTTTGCTTACCGCAGTCCTGTGCCATGCATGAGGCGGCGATCTGACTTTTACACCAGACCAGCCTTTCATCCCAGTTATTATCTGCTAAGCATGTTCTGTGGCATCTTCATGGCTGACATCAGGTAGCCTACTAAATTCGTCTAGGATTCTGTAAGAGGGAAACGGGTCTAGGAGCCTCGGTCATCTGGTCTACACAGCTGCCACGTAAAAGCACTGGCTTCAAGTTGGTGGTCGACTAATTGTAAACAGCTTTACGAGTCCCTAAATCCATTTCGAGAAGGGGTTTGTCGTCTTTGTCAATACCGCCACAATTTGGGAATGTGCGAAAGCGGTTACTTTGTCGGTATGGCGCCCTTTGTGGCCAGCTACCCCTTTGACGCCCTCCCCCGGGACTGCTTTGTATATTCCGTAGCCCTGGTATGCATTGTCTCCCAGACGAGGAATATGAACTCGAGAATCAAACTCGTTGAGATCAGTATCCGAAAAGGTATCATTTGCATAGTAGAAACCCCCGTTCGAAAGCAGAATGTCGGCAGTAGCTTCTTCCCGTAGGGTGCTGCCCGGCACAGCTCAAGCAGAGCAGCAGGGCCCAAAGGAGACCCAGCCTCAGCCAGCGCATGGGCGGCGAAACCCACATGACTCCATGCCGTACTTCGCCTGCCTCCGCTGCGAATCCAAGGGCATGAAGTGCGACTTCACCAAGTTCAAGATCGAGAAGGACCTGGACCCCATGTGCGTGCGCTGCGTCCGCGCCGGGGCCAAGTACTGCATCAAGCAGCGACTACCGGAGCCCGGGGGCGACGGGCGGCGCATGATTTACATCGACCCCCGCGTTGGCGATGACTACGACCGGGAGGAGGTCTTTGACATGATCGACGACTTCATGGGCGGCCCCGAGAAGTATACCTTCGACGGCACTCGGCTCCGTGCCAGAGACGTCAACGGTTGGGCCCTTCCGGCGTGGCCCCAGGCTGATAGATCTGCCCAATCTGAAAAGCCGGAGAAGAAGGGAGAGCCTGCTGTACCCACGATGGAAGGCTCGGCGACAGCCCAGGCAAGCGAGGAGCAGCAGCGACAACAGCGAGAGGAAAGACGTAAGAAGCTAAGCCAAAGGGAGAAAGCCGTGGAAGACTGGGTCGAAAGCGCAGACCAAAGTTGGGGACAAATGCTACCCTCCAGGATCAACAAAAGTAAAACGCATATTACGGTTCTGAAGACCACCGTCAAGACTCAACATACCCAGCATGATCTCAAGTGGGATGCGCAAGGTCTCGCGCCGCCATACCCGGAAGAGAGGCCTAAGATAGAGACAGAGATGACAGCAACTGCCATCTTAAGAGCCAACCTCCGGAACTATCCGACTCGTCAAACTCATCTAATCCAGAGCCTGAAAGCGATGCGTTCTGCCGCGAATGAGAAATAGTTCGCTTCGTCTGAGAAATTGAACATCAACCTACATACATGGAGATATATATACTACGCCACTACGGGGCCGGTTAGATGATTAAAACAGTTGCTTGGACTTAATACTAAACTCATAACAGAAAGATTATAACATTGTTGATTTCATGCAGCAGTAGTCTGGGATTTTCAAGTATAATATGTGGTAGTTGAAATTCACGAGCTACCCCTATTCGACCTGAAAGTGTTGCCGGTATCTGTCGCAATGGTTAGAATCCACCAAGCGACAATGCCAAGCCCAGATTACATGCATAACCTCATGGCCCAGAGATAGAAGATATAAAACTATGTTACGCCTTGTATTATGAGAATTTGCATGCACTCTTATAGATTTCAGGTTCAGGCCGCCTCCACTACTCGAGCATTGAGTTTGATTCGACGTGGCCGACGATTAAGGACGGCGGCTAAAAATGCCTTCATTGGGGAGATTAACATATCCAAGTTCTCTTATGTACTTACCTACACTTCATATCCAATCTCTCGACACAGCAATCGATTCCTAGGAGTCCTCTTTGTCAGTAGCCGCTAAAGCTTGCAGACGCTCCTTCCGGGCCTCCCTCCGCTGCAACTCCCTGCTCCTCGTAACAGCGTACCCAATCGAGTCTTTGGCCAGCTCCAGCCCAGTTGCTTCGAGATTAGCCTTCCTCTCCTCCAGCAGCCCGCTGCCGATGAAGAAGGCGTCGCAGTGGGGGCAGCTCTCTGTCGCATTAGCATCCCACGGCTGGAGACAGGCAAGGCACTTACCTCCGGCCCCTCCGTCCGCGACGACGCATTTGGGGCAGAACCATCGTTCGTCGCCCGTGCGGTCGAGGGTGTGGTCCAGGATGTAGCCGAACTCGTGGTCGCAGGGGTAGACCACGCGGCCCCAAAGCAGGTCCGCGCCGGCGGCCTTGAATGCGGAGATGGTAGGCGCCATAGCAAACAGTAAGTACAGCGTCAAGAGCAGTTGGAGATATTTAGGAGGGGTGAAATCGATGTGGTGTTTGATGACTACTGAATTGCAGACATACGAGCTTGTAATATATGTACATAAATCCAAAAATGCCCTTGTTCACATATTGTCATTGTCTTGGTTGTGCGATGAGCTGATCGTTGTTCTCTAATGTCAATGTTGGTTAGACAAAGGGGTATCTATCTGATCATGAAAGGAAACAATAATAAGGTTCCAAATTTAGGACCCGACACGATTTGTCAATGGAGTTCTCGGAACAACAAAGGCATGGTTTCGAGGCACATGTCGTATGTAGCCTTGTGGACTTTCCAGCTCGGGCATGTTGTCAGCCGGGGTAGCAAAGAGGGCGAACAACACACGGATCGCAAGAGCACAATTACGAGCCATTTCAGTGAAACCAGGACACTCTTCAATTCCATTTGAGTCGCAAATTGTTACATGATCTCGTAATAATATGACATAAAATTCGTACAAGCCATCATCACCCTTCAGTCCATGCCACCGCCTCTCAATAGAACCTCATGTATCATTATCAATATCCAACCAAACACTCCAGTCTCTTCTCGTCCCCTTTTTCATTCCGTCATAAGTCCAGTCTGTCTACCACAATTTCTTCCTCATGTGAAGATCTTCTTGAACGCAGCCCGAATACCGCTAGCAGGGGCCTGCTTCTTCACCGCCTCGGCATCTCTGGTCCTCTGGCGCTCCTCACGTCTCCGATGCCTCTCCTCTCGCGGGGGCCGCGAGTCCTTGGGTGGTGGGGCCGCCGCCTCCTCGGGCTGACGCGGCGAGGACTTGTGGTGGTGGCGCCGGGGCGAACCCGAGGAGGGCTCGCGGTGCCGGTGGGATCTCGAGCGGTGCACACCGTCCGTCTTGGGAGGAGCGCTCTCTCGCGCCGTGCTCGACCGCTTGAGATGTTCAGACCGAGGCGAATCCTTCGGCGAGTCCTTCGGCGAGTCCTTCGAGGAGCGCGGTCGTGGCGCGGGGTCGGTAGAGCGTGAGACCAAAGCGGGAGTCACGGTGCTCTCCCCTTTGCTGAAGAAGAACTTCTTCTTGGTGGGAGTGACCGGGGCAGCATCGATGTCATCCCTGGTTGGCGGTCGGTCAGATCTCGAGGACTGGCTGTATCTCCTCGAGCTGCGGTGAGAATGACGCCGGTCGCTCGTTGGAGCTTCAGAGTCGTTGCTCTTCGCATCACGATCCCTGTCGTGAGCCTCTCTGGCACGACGTTCCTCCTTACGCTTTTCGTGAGCTGCTTGCTCCTCGGAGGTCCGCCGTGGCGCAGATTCTCTGGCTCGTCGCTCTTCCTTGCGTCTATCATGAGCGGCTTGCTCTTCAGCACTCCGTTGAGTAGCAGCTTCTCTGGCTCGTCGCTCCTCTTTACGCTTTTCATGCGCAGCCTGCTCTTCAGGGGTCCGCTGCTTTCTGCTGGAATGGTCTCTGCTGGAGTGGTCTTTGTTGGAGGGGTCTCTGTTGGAGTGGTGCTCCCGGGTATTCTCAAATGAAACACCACTGTCTTGTCTCTTCCGAGTGCGAAAAGTGACCAGCTCAGAGGCCGACGGAACAGAGCCGCCGCTATCAGCCCGGCTTCGTCTATGGTGGTGCTGAGAGCCACTGTCGCCACTCTTACTCTCCGCCGAACGGGAAGAGTGGTGGCTGTGGCGGCGTCTGTGACGGTCACTGCGAGGGGACTTGCCTTCATCGTCTGTGGAGAGGAGGTCAGTAACAGGCACCGAAACGTTTGAAAAATCAACGGTGTGATTCCCTGCCACCCCGGGTGCCATGACACTCTCAGACGCTATAGACTGGTGCAGTGCTGTCGCGATACGGGAACTACCCGGCTCCGGACTTAGTTCCCGCGCCGCGGCATAGATAACTACCGCGGCAGCCACTTCCTCCTCTGCCCTCCTAGTGTTCTTCCTGTGTTGCCTTCTCAAACTTCGTGCACGACCCAATGCCTTGGCTCTAGGATCTGATAGATCTGGGAGGACCACCACAGGAGTTTCTGCTCGTGCGTCAAGTGAAGATGCTAGATCAGACTCATTCATCCGCAGATGCGCTGTTAACAAGTCGGCCTCTGTTAGAGTGCCAGAAGGACCCGAAGTTGGACTGATAGACCCTGCGTTTGTCTTGACTACGTGATTCTGCTCAAAGTCAGTATCATGTTCTGATAATGGTAAGTCGCTTGGACAGACCGAAGGAGGTCGCGATTCTTGGGTCAACTCACTGATGAAGTCACGTCTAGCTCGTTCGAAAACACTCTCAGTGGAGAGCTTGTCTCGTCGTAGAGATTTTCGGAGGCGGTCCCTTGAGGGCCAAGAAGGTCCACCATAGTTCGATGGCCCTGCTGAACCTTCAACCGAGACTCCACGATCGCCCTCTGTACTATATACAGAGTTGCGTAAGGCTTGTCGTGAGTTTTGGTGCGCAACGGTGCGAAGAAGATTCCTTGATGACTGCTGACGAAGTGTGCTCTTAGACGATTGATGCCGGAGGGAGTTTCGCGAAGATTGGTGTCGGAGAGATTGAAGGGTGTTTGTCGATGGTTTGTGAGCAAGCGCAGTACCGCCAGCAGTGACCCCTGCTACAGCGGCGGCCTCTCCAGCAATGAGGTTTGAGTTGCTCGACTCAGCTGACATATCAAGGGTAGCTTGTTGCTCTTCCTTGACTTGTGGTACTTCGGCCTCTTCGGTGACAGGGATTTCTATGTCGACTGGGGCAGGCTCTTCGACTGGGGCGGGCTCTTCGGCTGCAATAGGCTCTTCAGTAGCAGCCTCGACGGTAGCAGGCACTTCTACCGGCTTAGAAACCTCAACTGGGGCAGTCTCTTCGGTTGGGGCAAGCTCTTCACTTGGAACAGGAGCCTCCATCACAGTAGGTTCCTGTGCAACAACAGGCTCCTCGGCCGTAGCAAGCGCCTCGGTGGGAACGGGCTCCTCAGCAACAGGCTCTTGAGCTGGAACGGGTTGCTCTACCGGGGCAGGCTCTTCGACCGTGGCGGGCTCGTCGACAACATCAGGTTCCGTGGAAACGAGAGGCTCTGCGGCTACAGCAGGTTCTTCAATAGCTAGCACCTCGGCAGGCTCTTCGACGGCGGCAGGCTGCTCGACAATGGCAGGCTCCTCGACGACAGTAGGTTCCTTTGTAGTCGCCTCAACTTCGGCACCCGGAACATCTCGCTTCTGAACCTCTGCCCCTTCGACTGCGGGTACCTCGGAAACTTCGTCGATGATGTTCTGGTGCTCAACCTCTGATGCGGCGGTTTCCTCGGGCTTGGACGCTGGTTTCTGTTCAGCGCGCAGCACAGCCTTGTCTTTCACAAAGCCGGCCACAGGCTCGATTACAGAAGGTTGCGACTGCTTAGCAGCAGACGATTTCACGTATTGTTTTGACTGAGGGCGGTTGGCTTGGTTATACTTAGCGATAGCTGCAGCCACAGCTCCGGCCCCGCCAGCGGCTGAAGCACCTTTCTGAACACCGGACAAAGTCGCATCTGGCTGGGTTTTCTTGGCGTCATCGGGCCGGGGAGCAGATTTATCGTCGATGGCGGGAATAGTGTCTTCAGAGACCACGTTGATCGGGGGCTCAGCAGCCACGGCAATTTCCTCCGACTTTATGTCCTCCTGGACTCCACTGGCATCCACAACACTTTCCTCCTGAACTACACTGTCTTCCGGGGTGATTTCCTCCTCTAAACCAATCTCAGGGCTGCTCCCGCCAATATCAAGAGCCAATGCACCAGGGGTGGCTAAAGGGCTACTGGGGGAAGGGGACTCACTTTTTAGATCCTTAGCCTTCGATTCAGGAATGGGGCCGACTGTGTCTTTGCTCTCTTCCTCCTCTTGTGCTTTCTCAACGACAGGCTCGGATGGCTTCGCGGGCTCCTCGGCATAGGTTTGTTTGGTAGCACCAACGATTATAGCCTCCTTGGCAGATTCCGGCTCAGCAGCTGCGGGAGCCTCTGGTTCCTGGGCTGGTTCAGGCTGGGCTGCGGGTTCCTCGACGGCAGCGGCGGCAGCGTCCTCTACTGCAGCAGGCTCTTCAGCAACAACCTCCTTTGGTGCAGGAGGCTCTTCAGCAGCGGCCTCTTCGACAGTAGGAGCAGCAGGTTCCTCGACGACAGCAGTGGCAGGTTCTTCAGCGGTAGCAGTTTCCTCTGTTACTTCGGCTTCCTTGGGCGCAGAAGGCTCTTCAGCTGCAGCAGGCTCTTCAGCTGCAGCAGGCTCTTCAGCTGCAGCAGGCTCTTCTGCGGTAACGGGCTCTTCTGCGGTAACGGGCTCCTCGGTTACGACAGGCTCCTCGGCTGGGGCGGCAGCCTCCTCCACCACAATAGCCTCCTTAGGTGCAACAGGCTCTTCAGTGGGAGCAGGCTCCTCAGTAGCGGGAGGTTCTTCAGCGGCAGTCGGGGCAGGCTCCGTAGGAGCAGCCTCTTCAGCAGGAGCAGCCTCTTCAACGGCGGCAGCAGCAGGTGCTTCAGCTGAGACGGGCTCTTTCTCTGCGATAGATTCCTCAGTAGCGGCGGGCTCTTCAGGGCAGGAACTGCGGGCTGTTCGGTGACTGCTGCGGCGGGCTCCTCCGTAACAGAAGCAGTAGCGTCTTCGACAGCAGCGGCAGACTCCTCGGTGGGAGCAGGCTCGTCAGCAGCAGGTACACTGGGCTCGTCAACTGCAGCAGGCTGTTCAGAGGCGGCAGATTCCTTGGCGGGAGCGGGCTCTTCGGCGACAGGAGCAGAAGCCTCCTCAGTAGGAGCAGGTTCCTCTACTACAGCAGGTTCCTCGGTAGCAGCAGGGTATTCGGCAGCAGCAGGGTATTCGGCAGCAGCAGGTGCTTCGGTAGCAGCAACAGCCGCCTTAGACTCATCGGCCTCTTCCGCCTGGATTACCTCCGCGGCTGGGGCAACATCTTCGGCCGGCTGGCTATCAGTTGTGGCTACTTCCTTGGTCTAGACAAAATGATTTAGTAACAAAGACTCGAACGGAAAGGGCGGTAAGCATTACGGGATCCTTGCTTACCTCTTCGGGAGCGTCAGCAACCACCTCAGGCTCAGCCGCTTCACTTGCAGCTTCCTTAGGAGGCTCTTCTTTGGCCTCTTCGGGCAGAGGCCTCAGGCTCCTCGGATGTAGCCTGGGGGCAGCCTCAGGAGCAGTCTCGAGAGCAGCCTCGGCAACAGGAGCTTGGACTTCGGCAGGTGTGGTCTCTTCCTCTGACGGCTTGGTTTCGGTGCTCTCACTTGACTCTGCAGGAGTGGCCTCGGCAACGGTCTCTGTAGGTTCTGGTGCCTCCTTTGCCTCGCTGTCTTTGGACTCGGCAGCAGTCTCAGGGGATGCCTCCGTTTCTTGGCTGGGCTTATCATCGCTGGTCTTGACTGAAGTATCCACGACAGCTTCCGCAGCTGCTGGAGGAGTCTCAGCCTCGGCAGGTTTATCCTCCTCGGGGGGATCCGAAGCATTTTCTGAAGATTGCGAGGGCACTGGAGGTTCCTCACTGGTCTCAGGGGTCTTGGTGATTTCGGCAGACTTATCTTCGGCGGCGGGGGCGTCCTCGACAACAGGCGCCTCTGCAGCAGCAGGCTCAACAGCGGGAGCGTTTTCTGCAGCAACCTCATCTGCAACAGGGGTACCAGCGGGAGTCTCTCCGACAGTTGTCTCCTCAACGACAGGTGCCTCAGCAGGAGCAGGAGCCTCAGCAGGAGCAGGGGCCTCAGCAGGAGCAGAAACCTCCTCGGCAGCGGGGGCCTCAGCAGGTGCTGCTGCAGAAGGTGCCTCCGTAACAGTAGCATCCGGGGCAGATGCCTCTTCAGCAGGCGTATCCGCAGCAGCTTCCTTGGCGGCAGGCTCATCGACAGTAGGTTCTTTGACGGTGGCGGTATCTTTGTCAGCGGGCGTCTCTTCCACAGGGGGTCCATTGGCAGCAGGTTCGTCAGCAGCGGCGGGATCCTTATCAGTAGGGGCGTCTTCGACAGCTGGCTTATCCTCGGCCGCCGGTGTCACTTCTGCCGGGGGCGAATCCTCTACGGAAGGCTTTTCTTCAGCCACAGGTTCCTCAGCTTTAGATTCCTCAGTTGCGGCTTCCTCAGCTTTGGGTACATCGGCAACAGGCTCCTCGGCAGCAGCGGCAGGTGCAGCAGGTTCTTCGACAACAGTGGCCTCAGGCTTCTCGTTAGCGTCAACAAGATCTTCGGCAGCGGGAGAAGCAGGCTTTTCGGTAACTGGTTCAGTAGCAGGCTCAGCGGCAGGCTCTTCGGCAACAGGAGCGGCAGGCTCAGCGGCAGGCTCAGCGACAGGTTCAGCGGAAACAGGAGCGGCAGACTCCTCGATAACTGGAGCAGCAGCAGGTTCAGCAGCAGCTTCAGCAGCAGTTTCAGCGACAGGCTCAGCAGCAGCTTCTTGGACGGCAGGGGCATCTTCGGTAACAGGCTTGTCGTCGACGGCAGACGCTTCGTCAGCTGCTGGCTGTTCGGGAGCAACGCTCTCATTAGCAGTCTTGGCCTCAACTTCCTCGGTAGGACTTGTGGTGTCTGCGACCGCTTTCTCGGGCTTAGGAGCACTTTCAGCTGGCTTTTGTTTCTGTGATTCAGGAGAATTTTCCTCAGCCATAGCCTCTGGTATCGAGTCCTCGGCAGCAGCTACTGGCGCAGTCTCTTCGGTAGCCTTGTCTTCGACTGGCTCGGCAGCAGGCGTTGAGTCGACCGGTGCGGCCTCTTCACTCTTGTCGTTGTCGGCCGGATCAGCCTTGGCGCTGCTATCCTCAACAACTGGTGCAGAATCACTTTCCTTAGAATCGGGTGCCGGGCTCGACTCGACTGCTGTCGTGGTCTCATCCTCGTCCGGATTCGCAGCTGCGTCCGTCACTGCCTCTTCTTTGGTCTCGGTTGGGGCTGCGGTAGCCTCAACGGGCTCATCAGTCGAAGCAGGGACATCGGCGGCGGCATCAGCCGGTTGAACATCAGAAGTTGCCGGCGTATCCTCAGACGCAACCTCCTTCGGTGATTCCTCCGCCGGTTTTGATTCCTCTGCGTTTGGTTCTTCGACAGCTGTTGCGGGTGCGGCCTCTTCGGGTTCTTTAGCCGGTTCCACGGCTTCCGTAGTTTCTGGTGCTGCTTGCTCAGCTGTGGTTTCTTCGGCTTTAACCGTCTCCTGAGCGGGTTCGGGTTCTTGGGATGCCGCTTCGGGTTCTTTGGCAACTTCCTCTGCGGCCTTGCCTGAGTCAACAGGAGGATCGGAAGGAGCTGCTGCATCCTCGGTGGAGTCTTTGACATCATCCTTGGGCTCCTCCTTGGGCTCCTCCTTGGGCTCCTCCTTAGGCTCGGCTGTCGGCTCCTCCACGGAGTCCTTGGCGTCCGCCTCTACAATCTCGACCTCTTTCTCAGGTACATCCTCCGCAGCCGGCTTGTCTGATGACTCAGCAGCTTCCGGAGTGGCACTAGCATCTTGTTCCACTGGCTCAGCTGCTGATGTTTCAGGAGCTGTCTCCTCTCGAGGTGCTGCTTCTTGAGGGGCTTCCTTCGCTGGGGATTCCTCTGCAGGGGCTTTTTCTGTGGGGGCTTCCTCTACCGGGGTTGCTTCTTCTGTGGTTTCTTCTGCGGGGGACATCTTCTGCGGGGACAGCAGCGGCAGCGGCGGCTGTTGGCTCTATCGCCTCGGCGGAATCAGCTGATGGCTCAGCTGGCGCCTCCGCTACAGATTCTGCCGGCGCACTCTCGCTCGCAACCTCAGTGGCTGATGGAGCTTTAGCATCTGCCGCGTTGTCTGCAGCATCAGGTTGGGATTCGGGCGCTGAGGCATCTGCTGGGGCATCAACCGGGGCATCAGCCGGGGCATCAGATGGTGTGTCTTCGGCTTTGGCTGTCGGTTCGTCCTCCTTCGTTTCCGGAGCAGGTGCAGCTGGCTCTTCTGCCGGTTGCGTCTCTGCCGGAGCTTCTGGCGCTGCTTCCGTGGGAGCTGGCGCATCAGCACTCTCTGCCTCAGCTGTGGTTTCAGCTTTCGTTTCCGGCTCAGCCGCAGCGGGCGCCGGCTCAGCTGGTGGTGCGGGGGAAGCTTCTGGCTCCGCCTCTTTCGTCTCCGGGGATTCCGTTTGGGGAGCCCCCTCTTCTGTTGACGGTAGAGGAGCTGCCACGTCCGCTGCCGCAACAACTGGCGGGGCGCTTGGTGTCTCCTCCTTTACTGATTTACTGGATGACTCTGCTGGGGCATCTGCCTTCGCTTTGGCTTCCTTAGCCTTATCTTTGTCGGCCTTTTTCTTAGACTTTTGCTTCGCTTTCCGCTTCTTCTTGGAGTCTTCTGGCCAATCCTCTTCGGCCTCGGCCTCTTCCCCAGCTTTCGGCGAAGTAGAGGTTTCTGGCTCTACCACAGGCGGCGGAGAAGTGGGCTCAGCAAGCGCCTTGTCTTTCTTCCCCTTCTTCCCCTTTTTCTTTTTTGAAGGGGTCTGTGGTTGTTCTGGTTCTGGTTCTGGCTCCGCCTGAGGCTCTACGGCCCCGCCTGCGGCCTCTGCCTCCTTGGCTACAACTAGGGTTAGCATCGCAACGTTATCTTACAGAACTGCTTCTCATATCAGATGACATACCATTCTCGGCCTCGTCATTCGAGTTATTGGTCTCTAGATACTGGACTTTGGAGAAGTCGGCGACCTGTACGTGTGAGTATGGGTCGACCCGCGCGGGGCAATAGGTGATTCCTTGTGGGCTGTTCATACTTTCTGATCTTCGACCTGTTGGTCATTGACCGTTGGCCCCTCCTCCCAAGATAGATCTCGAGAAGCACCTCGGCTCCTGTTCTTATCCTTCTTCGCCATATGCAAGATGACTAATTAGGCGTGCGGAAGGGTGCAGTAGTCTCGCAAGACGATTGGTTCCTGGATGTGGGATGGTCTCACGATATGGGTATCAAGGTTGTGGTCGCGTGGGACGGTTACAAAAAGGATGTTTGCCTGACAATCAAAAGCACACGAGGAAGATGGGCACGCCACTCCAGCCAATGGATCGCTTGGAGACTCGTCGAAAGGTGTATAAAGAAAAGAATCCGATTGACTGGAAAATCACGGCAATATGGAGAAAACAAGTATCATAGTAACTATCCAGTAAGGGTAGGGTTCCCATCTGTAAGTGTGACACAAAGCATGAGTGAGCAGCGTTAGGATCTTGGTGCCGGCTTTGGTCGTCTACTGTATACTCCATCCCGTCCGATCTCTCTACGTAACCAGAGATCAGCTACCGTTGCAGCTTCCCTGATGCCCCATGGTTTGGGCCAAGTCAGTATTCCGCGAGATGGAAGTTCTTGTGATCAATATCGTGCGCGGGAAGTATTGGCCGGGGTGGCGGGACTGGCGCCACGTCGCAAACGCAATGGGGGCAAGCGCCGTAGCTTTCCAGGACGGACTGACGAGAGACAAGCAAATGCAGCTTTAGGATAGCGGCCCAATTCTTCTGCGAGTCGACTGTGTAAGCCCTGCAATCAGATCCAAACATTATGGGTCCCTGCCTGGCCCCACGCGCATCGAAGCGTTGCGAATGGAGGGCTGACAGTGATCGGTTGGACGATAGGGTTGGTGAGGGTATATGCTGGCTAATCATGCAGTTCGTTTGATAGCCCCTCTACTCTACCTGCCCCTCCGGAAGGGAGGGCGACACTGGACGAGTAAAGACACGAACCACGCCAGCAAAGTTGGGGGGATGATTGGGCCTCAATGTGCCCTCCATCTTGTTTCAAGATGGGATATTGTATGCGCATGTGTAGAGCGAGTTTCGCCAGGAGTAGTAATCCAGGCCAGTGATTCCTGAATTGGGCGCTTCCGGGTGAGGCCGCCACCAAAGCGCATAAGGGCAAGCCGAAGAAGAGATGGCAGGAACTACATATCTTGTACAGTCATGCGCATTCAGTGGATTGGGCCGGACTGTACCGGGAACGTACCGCCTACCGCTAACCGAACCTGGAGGATCGACAAGTCGAGTAAAAAGACGCAAGAAGACTTGCTTGTGCTTGTCGATTGCTACGTGGTCGTCTTTGTTTCCTCCGCTTGACAGACATATCCTTGGCAGCTTGAAATGCCAGCCACCCAATCACCCAATGCCCTGGTGGCTGCGATGGTGATGTGGGCCGGCAGCGGCGGTAAAGACGGGGGCCTGGAAGCTCAAATTGGACTGCCTAATAATCTAATAGGGCAGCTATCACTATGGCTCAGGCGCTAGCCAATTTGGAACTGGTCAACATCATGTTGCAGTGCAAACCTTTTCACAACATAAGTACAAACCAGTATGAAGCTGCAATATGTGATTATTACATGTCAAATGCATTGTTTTGAACTCGTACTGGATTAATACTGTCGAAATTGCCAGCTCACACAACCATGGGCACTCGACACAAAGCACAGATCGCGGAGTCTGGCCTGTGTCCAGCGGGATCGATCGCTCCGCTCATAGGGCCTCGAGGCTTCACGTGCCTCTCTCTCCAGGCCCATCAGGGCGCTCACATATTGATACCACAACAGGGAACAGTGCTTTCTCAGTCGACCCCTGGAGTCAGCGAGGTTGTTTACTTTGGCCATGTAACACAACTATGGCTCGCCTTACAAATACCCCTCAATCCTCCAGGATATCTCTCGCAGACGAGTCATTTTACCGTGGTAACTCATAAGCGCTGATGCCGCCCCAAGCTGCTTGTCTTAACTCATGCATCGACTTGTCGTCTCTCATGGAAAGACCCATGGTGCCACCAGCTCTTCTTAGTCACTTACTGTGATCCATAGGCGCACCTGCTAATGGCCTTGTCTGCTTGTCTATTGATTTATAGCAAAGTCCTGTTTTAACTAGCTCCTTGGTAAATATACTTTTTGTTTCTGGGAAACATAAGGGACTTCATGGGGCCGGCTATCCCGCATAAACGCTAAAACTCACCTAATTTCCTAGAGGACGGTCGGTATATTCAATTTCGATGGTTGCTTGAATGTGATGCTGCTTGTGGTCCTCGAAATAGAACATAATAAACACTATGACATACTTCCCGTACCTGTTTCAATAGGCAATATCGATAAGTACTTATTAGTCGTCCGGGACCAAATATTATGCCATATAACTTCTTAACGCGCATGCGTTCTATTCGAGGTATTAGAGGTTACTGCATTTGTCTTGAGCATTCTTGGACTCTCTCGGCATTCCTTGATCCACGAAGGTTTGTCTCGAGAATGATACTGGCTATAACTCCACTCTCGAAGTACATGTAGCGGTGTAATGCAGTCTTGACTGTTCAATGGAACCGAAACTTTCGAATCAAGATCATCTTTGGCAGATGGAGGAGTGAGAATCGATCTATAGTCCCCAACCTCCTCCCTGGATGACTAGTTTACTAAGCAGTGGATTTGTCGGTGAGCCCATTGGCCTAACCTAACATCTAACCTGGACAAGAACCCTCCGTAGATCACATGTAGTCTTAGAACTGCGCCTGGAAACAGGCGTATGCGCGAACTCCTACGCCCCCGTGAAAACCAAATAAGACCAAAGCAACGAAAAGACAGGGCTGAGCGGCGGGCTGGGTTCCCAAGACACCCAACAGTCCATTTACTAGCCCTGACAGCCGCCAAGAAGCGTGCTCGGGTCAAGAAACCGCCATGATATTCACATGCCATCCTCATACATCGACGTCCGACTTCCTCAATCGACCATTCTATGTCTTGATCCATACTAGCGAGAGTACACATTGAGGAAGCGGCCTACATTGCCATCTCGGCCTGCAACTTTCTGAGCTCCTCTTCCTCGTCGTCCTCGGCGACTGGTGCCTTCTTCTCGGCTGCAGTCACTCGATTAGTCATATTCTCCGAAGCCGGGTAGTCTGGTATCTTACTCTTTGGTGCATTGGGCATTCTGTGGATTTCATCGGCAACGGGGACCGTTCCAGACTTGAGCATCTGCTCATCCAGTTGCTCTTGTTGCATGTTCTCGAGCTCAGCTTCCAGCTCCTCGTCATCGATAGGGTCTCCGATCTGGTTTCCGGTGATGGCGTCGACAATTTCTTTGCTGAGGTCGTTCTGTACTCTGATCTCCTCCCTGAATTACAATTAGTAAGGCGCTCATATGGCAAGTGAAATGGAATAATGATGACTTACATGGTCTCGTCCACTTTCTCTGGCGTGAGCTTGCCATGGATTTGTTTCATGGCTTCGCCAGCCTTCTGCATCGCTGCAAGGGTCTCTCTGTTGATATTGGCCGACTCGATGGCGTTGATTTGTTGCTCTAACGTCCCGATCTGTGCTATCGTTTGGTCGAGGCTGTTCTCGTGCGCCTTTTTCCGCTTCAAGGCAGCCTTTGCCGCTGTTTTGACAGTAGTATCAGTATCTGCTTGCCCAGAACAGATAAGCAAAGCAACTAGACCACCCACCGTTCTTATTCGTGTTCACATTTTTCCGGGCAATAGCATCTTGCTCGTCCATCTGTGTCATCAGGTGCTTCTCGCGCTTCTGCAGCATGTCAAGCTGCTGTCGTAAACCGAGGATGGCATTCTTGGGACTGTCCTTCTTCTTCTGGGCCGCTCCACCACCAAACCAGCCCCACACGCCCGACATTGTGATGGTTTTGATGAGGCAAACACGGGGGAGATGAGGGAGAATGAATATCGAACTATCGGCGGAACGACCGATTCGGTGGCTCGGCTATCGTGTGCTTCGGTTTTTGGCGCAACTGAGTACTGTGGCACGGTGACGATGGCGGGGTAGAAACGACAAAGCAATATCGCGCCCAAATGAAAGTGTAAGTAAAGGTCGCTGGTTGTGAGATAGGGGAACTAGGTGGCAGGATTCTGGAGGATGGATTGAGGATTCGTAGTGGGCGCGCGCAAGTTAACCAGGCAATATTTGCGATCAAGGGTCAAAGAATAGAAGCCTGGCGCTCCAGAATCGCAGTCAGTTCGGTATGATGCAACAGCAGGTGCCAAGCTTAGTCGCGGCCTTATCGGACAGCTGCGTGACCAGAGGGGCCAGCTGACTAAGAGCGTCTCTTATCGGCTTTATCAACCACCCCCTTTGAGTATAAAAGTGATAGCTCGTATGCGTGCAGTCACCTTTTGTAAAATGAAAGATTAATAACTATTGAAGTATCATCAATAGAATGAATTTATATGAATGTAGAGAAGTATTTTCTGCTTTTAGACTTATTTGAACTGGCCTTGGGTTGAGGGTACTGGGAGAGAGTATCGGGGACGTATTAGACTCCAGCTAACGCTTCCAAGCCACCGCCCAATCAACAGGCTACCTACCTACCTACGGAGATAATGGCTACATCTTTCCAGTTGCACCCGCTGTTTTCCCCGAAGCAACTTGCCAGGCCATTTCACCCAGTGACCAAGTCATGAGAACATACAAAGGTAAGCATGGCCGTCCTGCCGTTTGACATCTCATGAGGGCACGATGCTAATCTAGCACAGGCACCCTCAAATCGGCAGTATGGATGTTGTAGTGTTTGTGCGGATTGAGAACTTGTTGCCCCTCCGTGTGTAGGCTCTCACCCACACCTACCGGGGCCACGATTCGTCAGGAAGCGTCGAGATTTCGAGATTCGTCTGATCAAATCACTTTGATTATGTCGTATGGCCCTGTGCCTTCGCGAAGATGTCTCCTCTCACATCTGCCACAGCATGAGGTTAGAGACAAGGTCAGATTCTTGGGCTGGTGAGTAGATCTGGGTTCACTTTGTTTTACGCCGCAGCTCCATGATATTTAACCCACTCTGTCGACCTACCTAACAGCTTTTACTAACGTATCAAAAGCGTTACCTCATATTCAACCGCTTCTGGGACCCTTATTCTAGAGCACCGTACCTTCAGGACAGTCACGTGAAAGTGCACTTGGACGTAAAGCTCCTCCTGCAAAGCCTCAACTGCGAACAGACAGATATCGGCCAGTGGGTGCACGTGATTGGCTATATCTCTGCAATTCAAAAGCCATCCAGCAAAGCTCCGACCCTTGGCTATTGGATTGTTCATGTCCAAGCTCTTCTGTTGTGGAAAGCCGAGGAGTTGGATCTTGCATCGTACGAGGTATCCTTTTGAGATGCTATCTACAGGCGTAGAAGTCTACATGCGTCCTACTACAGGCGCGTCTTGCTTCAGACCCCTCTTCCGGGTGCATCGATGGCATCGCTGCCCGAAGCAAAACCATTCTTATGCAAAGAAGCAGCCCATACATCGTATCGGAGATGTCCACCAACCCTCTGCATAACTCAACTTCCACAGGGTTCTATTTTACTATCCGATAACAGAAGAACCATATCTATTCGACAACTCGGGCAGGGGCTGTGTTTAAGTGGGAAATCATGTTGATTATGCACTGCCGCTGGAACCAACCGCAGGCCGTCATCCGTCGAGCAAGAGTACGAGAAAGTATCCGGGGCTCTAGCTGTCATTGACACAGACGCATGATTGTAGGCGAACACGGCTGCCATGGGGTTCATTCTCCCATGTCGATCGCAGTTCACGGCCCCGCAAGCTTTGGCGGCATCTAGTTGGGCTCTGAATGTTGCCGATGCATGGTGACAAGTAGGAGTTTGACTTTTCTACGGGCGCATTACTGGTGCTTCTCCCGCATGGATTAGGTCGTCTTTGGCCTGCCCTACTGGAACATACAAGGACATTCGGGTCGGAATCTTGGCTCGATCTGCGTTGCCTTGACCAAATATGCCCGTTTTCGGAGTATCGAGTCCAATTGAGGAGTTGCGAACTATTGCAAGACAAGGGAAAATGCGATATCCATGCCCTGCAAGCCCAATGAGGAATAGGTGTCACCCCAAAAACCGCCTAGTTGCCATTTCTTTGCAGAGTCCAGCGCCTGTGCAATCCAGCCATTGACCTCTCGCCGCATCTCGTGAGGTATCCACCAGGGTATCAGCATTGCCAGATGGCAGCTCGTCGCTGGACGGTCATATTCCTTTGCAAATTACACTCGAGGTGTCACCCGCCTCGACAAATCCCCGACAGTTCCCTTGTTCGGCCAGGGCGCCGTGCCTGCAACCCATCGAGTGGCTTGAGGCGCTGTCTCTGTCCGCCCTCATGATAGGGCGGTGCCTCAATCTCACAATGTGCCTATCTGCGAGATCCTTACCCCTCCGTCTGTCGGTGTAGGGTTTCTGTGCATCGTGGGTTTTTCGGTCGCCGCTTTTCCATTTGGACCCTTCGGCCGGACTTTGCGATAGCAGGACAGGCTGGTGCAACGGCCGTTTCAGCGGTTTGTCCGGGTCCAACTTGGCTGCCGCCTGTTTCTTCCAGATTTCTCTCGACTTGATACATATGTCATCAATTTGCTCCTTTGAAAGACGTCAACGAGAGGTGTGCGTGCAAGAACGGTAATTGGGGAGGCTCACATCCGTCAGACAGTTTCCTGCTGTCGTGATGAGGAATCCATCTTCACCCTGAAGTTGTGTAATCAGCGGAAACGGGCCGTGAAAGATCGACCATTGATCGGCGTACTTCTCGGGTGTAAGTCCTGACGGTCGCATCGGGTCCCAGATAATACTGCAACTCTTGGGTGATCACCTTCTTGTGGATATCATGACGGGGAATCCAGTACTTATTGACCACGGAACTTGACATGTTCACTCCTGTCAAAATCACCGACGGACAGCTCCAGCAAGATGATCAGCGGAGAACTGATTCAGTAGTGTCTGACAGCAGCTCGGCCATCTATTATATATATATTTTCTCCTCCGAAACGCAAGTAAAAAAAAAAAAAAAAAAAAACGAATTCCGTACGCACCTGGCAGCCTGAGCCGTATATGCAGTCCACGCTCCCCTCAGCAACCTCCCTCTGTCAGGTTACTACCTAAGACAACCGGGCATGGGTCAAGCTGCATACTGTCAGGTTGGTAGTAAGGGTGTACCCGGGTATACTGCGAGGCCCCTGATCTGGTAAGCGCATGTACGGGTACTGCATCATCTGCCTTGTCCGCCTCACTTCCGCCGCCCCGTTTTCGCCAAGACGAATAGCATCCCAGCTCCTTCACTCCTACAAGCAGAACTCCCTCAAGCTTCATTATCACCATACCGCCTCTTCAAACATCCTGGGTGTCTTTCATTGGGCAAAAGAAGGTCTTAATCTCATCTTTGCTCTACGCGAGCCGCCACCAATCTGTGAAGGTGTGATGGCACTTTGTCGGAGTTACAAGATCTCAGTCACTTTATGACTGCATTTAGGACAGCATATAACGCGATGCGACTTCCGGCTCGCCCCGTCGTATGAATACTTGACGGGGAAAAAAGCAATTCCAGCAAGTAGTTCGTGGGTAAGGTGAAGTTCACGGATGGCTGGAGCCATTCTGCATTCCCCGAATGGGTACAGTCAGCAGCAGCATTATATTATATACAGGGGCTGTGAATAGCACAGTTTGGAATGTAACTACTTCCTGTTCAGCTCCCACCACAACACCACACACCACCTAGAGCGTCATGGTCGAATAGCAACCCCTGCTTAGAATCCATTGGTTTTTATGTCGCACCCAACCAGACGTCATGGGCGCTGCTCGTCGCTTTGTTTATATACCGCGTTGTTGACGTTGAGTCATCTCTCCACCAGTCGGTTCCGGCGATGATTGGCATCACAACACAGGTCATAACCGTATCAGCCTTTCGACGAAGAGAAACGAGGTGCTAGTATGCGAACACATACAGACAGACATACACACACACAAGACCAGCTCACCCCACCATAAGTCAAGGAGAGGTCCCGATTGCGCAAGCAAAGCCCCCCTGTTTGTGCCGAGGTCCCAAAGCATCATCGTCGAGCAGCTCGGCTCGGATATATAAAATGGGCATTTGACAATGAAGCAATCTCGCCCGTCGCCTCCAGCGCCCCTATTAGGAACCGGCTCTTTGATGAAGCTCTTTTAGAGGGCAGGAACACATTGTCACTGGGCTTTCTTGGGCTGTTCACGTTGGAACTAAGCGACATCCCGCCGATGAATGACGTCGCCCAATAACAAACTCCCCGAGGCAGTCATGTCTCCGTTTCCCTACCTACCTTGGCTGATGCCCAACGGAATGTGTATCATTGTACTGTTGTTGCTGTGGGTTCGGATATCTCCTGTGTTCGTGGTAAGGGTGTGTAGTCATGTACTGTAGCTGTAACCCCCCCCCCCCGAACTGCCATCCATCCATACCTTGCTGCTCGAATGAGGGAGAACATGCTACATGGCAAGACATCAACACCAGGATAATGACGGAACATAGCCGTCCTGATGCACCGTGTAACTTAGATCCATTCGTAATCAACATACATCCATCATTAATTATTTAGTCGAATTACCCAAGAGTGTCTCAATAATCACATCACATGTGAAGATATTGAGTCGCCGCCAATCTATCAACATGAAACTGTGAAGGGGCATGATGAAGATATTGCCAGTGCGTACGGGTATCGGGAAGCAGCAGCATTGTTTTTGGCTCAACGGGCATGAAGAAGGAGCTAGATTATGCAATCCTCGTACCACCTCCGCATGTATGCCCAGGCAAGTCCACTTGATTGCGCAGATCGAACCAGATAATGGTTTCCTTTGGCCCAGCTCCGGATACACTCATCCCCTATCCGTTGGCCACCCCCCTCACAATGATTGCACATGCCTTTTTTGTTTTCCTCGATCATTCGAGTCAGAGCCATCGTGATACCTCTCGGGATATCGAAGCTGTCATTTTGTGTGATGTGATGATCCGAAAAGGCCTTTTCAACAGCCACCGGTTTCCCATCACCCCTATCCAGCCCCTGAGAACCCTCAAAACCCCAACAAACGCCACAGCGCCAGGCATTCCAAAGCCACCCATAATAACAAAGGCAGAACCGACTTCAACTTCACTTTACGCATCGAGTGGTACAACGACGAAGCAGAGCCAACCATCCGGGTAAGCCGCCTCCCTCATCAGCTCCTCCAGCGGGGCCGTGAACGGGACGCGTGCGCCATGGAGTATGACGTTAGCCAGCACTGGGTCCCGACTGCTGGGAAACAGCTTAGGCAGGAGACTTCGGAGAGCGACTCCCAGTGTTTGCGGGGCCCCTATATCCCGTTTCAATAGATGGTGCGAGGTCAGAAGAGAAGGGGTCAACTTACGCTCGTTGGCCCTCGGCGAGACAAGCGGCTGCACAACCTTGAAGGAGCCTGCGCCGTTATTGTTCTCGGCCACTGCGTTGTCTGGAGACTGCGGAATGTACAGACGAATAGGCACATTCTTCAGACCCCGCGAGGTATTCAGGAGGCGCATATTCACTTTGTTGAATGCCGTGTAATCGTCTACCGCACACAGATAGGAGATCAGCAAAGATGTCTCAGAGGCTATCGCGGTCGATGTGGATGAAATATCTTCAACTTACTGTCCTGGACGGCGTTCCAGAGCGCCGTCGTGTTCTCCTTGGAGAGAGACATAATCTGTTGCGCATTGCCATTCCGTACAAAGTCGGCCTACAGACATACCATACCACCACCTTTAGCATTTTTTTGACATTACTCCTTTTCCCTCCCACTAACATGGATGACTACTAAAAAAAAGGAGAAGAAGGCAGACAAGACAGGACAGACCTCTTTGGCGCTGTTGAGGAAGGTATCCCCGATATCCCAGCTCAAGCCATCGGCGACGGTGAGGCGCCAGGGCAGGCTCGGCTGGTAGAGGTCGATGAGCAAGCCCGCGGCGAGGTTGCGCAGCAGCACGTCCTCGTAGTGGAAGCTGGAGCAAGGGAGGCCGAAGTAGGCGGCGAGGCGCGGCAGCAGCAGCGACAGGTAGCTGAAGCGCGGCACGGCCGTCACGAAGGGGGCGTTGGGCGCGGCGGCGTGGGTGATGTAGACAGGGATCTGCAGGTCCCAGAGGGCCTGCGGTATCATCAGTGCAGACGACGCAGCTGACGACATGGCTGAGGGGAGGGGGCAGGCTATACAAGCAGACAAGGGGGTGGGGTGGGTGCGTGTATGGCCAGGCCGGCGGTCGGAGGCGTCTGTGTGTCTGTCTCAACAGCAGATTATTTCTGGAGAAGATGCTGGATGCGGACGCAACCTCAGCCACTAGGCAAGCATATTTTCTTGATTCTTTGCCTTTCTCCCGACTCTATAACCTTACGTATCTCTTTTTCTCTCTTAGAATAATCTGTGACGATTGTTTCAGTGGTGGATGAATGGGCCAAATGAGTGAATGGGCGTGCGTGCTTGAATGGATGTCGGGTACTCCGTACTCCGTATATGATCTTAGGTAAGGTAGTTTGGACCTGGACACTGCATGGACATGGCCGGTAGCTGATTTATTAAATCAGCAGCCCCCATGGCATTTAACCTGGGCATGTACCGTAGCTGCGTTCGAGGTACCGGTACATTGGATAAACTGCTTGCCTGATGAAGGGAACAGAACATTTGCACATCTTGATGCACGCAGCCAACGAATGCGGGGCAAGCAAAGCTGAGGCTGGGATGGGCTGGGATTGTGGGTGCGGGGCTGGAAAAGCTCAAACCTCAAAGCGCAGAGCTCAGAGCTCTCTTGTAGCTCCAGTCCCGAAGAGGTAACCCGGCCTGAGTCAAAGGAGCAGAAGAATCATCAAGGGGTCCTGCTGTCATTGGAAGCTGTACTGTACTCAAAGACACATGCACGCACGCACGTTGACAACGCACACTCAGCATGTTTTGGGCTGTCGGGATGTTCCCAACATACACATACTTAGAAATCCAATGCCTCCCCATAGATGGCCGTGGGCTGCCTGAGTCAGGAACTGTAATCTCTACATACTTATGCAATCTTGCTTACCGATAAGTGAGCAAGCACATGCTCCACCATCTACAGACAGGACTAGGACCTCGCATCGAGGAAGACACATGTTTTACCATATACATTCATTCATACATTGAATGACTTTCAGACACACTACAGTAACCGCTGTCCAATGCACGCTCACTTCTCTCCTTGAGCCCTGGCAGTCCAAGCCACATTACGACCTCTGCTGCAACGACACCACGCTTTGCTGTCCAGAGGCTGCTTGCTACTCGACTGTGTCTGCCACCGTGTCCCAAACCATGATGCCCATCCGTATAGTGGCCATGCTACCATCCATTTCCTTTCCAATCTCCAATCAATCGAGCTGTATCCATAAGTCTTGTCACAGCTGAGACTATGTTTATGGCCCCCTTTTCTGGCTTGCGCCATGAACTCCCGAGTCTTCGACAGACACCCTGTATGGGTCAAGTTCGATTCAAGGCCATACCAAATCGCTTGCAACTTGCAACTGACAACCCGAATCAATGAATGGCGTCAAATCCTCCTCGCGGGGTATTGCCAGTAAAATGCACCAATGCCGTGTGTAAGTACTTCTCCACGCTCTAATAAGCGGAAAGTATGCACTCTGCCCATTTCTAACCAGAAAGCCTGTTGTAAATGAAGAAAAGCAAAAATTGAAAACACTTCCTAGACCAACGCCGCCGATGAATAATGGTCTCTCCAGATGCGAAGAGTAAATTGGAAAAGAAAAATTTCAGTGCTATACCAACAATGAATGTCATGCTTTGCTGAGAATATATACCAAGCGTCTTGTGGGCGAACCCTCCATCTTTTCTGTTTGTACAAGGTCCGGGGAAGGTGATAGAGCAGCCGCCTTGTCTCGGCGAGTGCCTGCTTCTTTGCCGAACGGGGAGTCGTAACACATGATACCATCTAAATCGGACTAGGTTCATTGAACCGGATGGGGTGGTGGCATCGACTGCGGTCCGTTGCCTGGAGAGTAGTAGTCGCCATAGGGTGGCCCCATCTGCTGTGGCCCAGTGCTCGTCATGCTTGAGAAGCTCGAATTTGTCTCAGGATCCAACTCCTCCCTCATAAGCCCAAGTTTCTCGGATATGGCCACCAGCATGTTGAGATCGGCTTGAAGTGGACTGGACGGCGATGAGGTCAACTTGAAAAATTCGATGGTTCGCGATAATAGTTCTGCGAGTAATTCACGAGGGATAAATTTGGAGATAACCTCATGCTGATAGCAGGCGGCTAAGCACAGCAGATTGCCCCATTGCCTAAAGAATATTGTCAGTACTGCCAGCAGAGAAATCGAGGGGCTACGGAAACTTACGCATGAGCCGTGGTAAATACGTTTGTTACCAAAAGGCGATGCCTAGGATCCAGCCCATGAAAGGCGCGAGTGCTCTCAATGAGGGCGTTGATGCCACGCGCAGCATATGTCAACGCTCTTGGAAATGTCTCAACCGTCATGTTCGGCGGCAGAGGATACATCGAGGTATCAACGGTATCGTGTAAACGATGCGGGGTCTGAGAGAATAGGCCATCCGAAGGTCTATCTGGGTGTAAAATAATGTCGATAAATGGCCGATAAAGAATGTTTTGGGATCCCCAGTATTTTGCCCGTAGCCGTGCCGAGAGAATATCTCCAGCAGGGGGATCCGAATCCTTAAACGTAAACTCTGCGGGCACCCACTGGTGTCTGCTCGTTTCCAAAGATGTCTGTAGGTACTCCATCTTCTCCTCTGTTGTACGGTCGTTCCTCGAGCTCGGGTTATAGAAGAGTTCATGTATCAGGTTTAGCTGTTTTCGAAGGTACAGCTGTGCAGAGTAGCTTGACACAATTGCGTTGCTATATCCCTGGAGGGCCAAATTGATATTCGGGTAAGGCATCTGCTCTTCGTAATGAGAGATTCCCGTTTGCGGAACCCGCAGCTCAGCAAGGATATCACTTTCAAGCTGAAGGCAAGTCCAGAATGCAAATGCAAGCTGGTTGTCCCTCATCTTCCCGATCTTCTCACCGCGTATAGCGTATCGGCTAAGCCGCGACATGCTCGGGCGCAGACAAACCAGGAGTGTCCGGCCTGCAAGCGCAATGTAGGCCCAACTCTCCATAACTCGTCCTAGTTGTCCATGGTACAAGCCAAGGAATATCCAAGTATAGACATGCTTCAGATTCGCGCCTCCGATATGGCTTCCCACTATATCCGTGGCCAAGGCGAAGTACTCCAGCCCGGGTATAACGTCGAGATTTCGCTTTAGCGTATGCGCACCCTTGGGCATAGAAGTCCCCCCTGGAGGGAAGAGCGGCGACTGCCAAGGATCCGCTCGTTTTCTTTCGGGGATGGAAGCCCGGATAATTGAGGAGGATGAGGCGGCAGTCCTCCTGGCGGTGACCCCTGGGATCCCTGCACGGGCGATACCGGGACTCCATTCCGTACAGATGGTGATTGGGTGTTGGCATTGTCTTTCTCATTGACGACGTCCGGAAGCTTACCCTTATGGAGGCAAATCTTTCCGAGAGCAAGCACAGAGAGCACAAGAGCGCTGTGAATACTCCGGAAAGGGAGATTCGCTTTCTGAAGCGACACTGGTTGGTTTGCATCCTCGACTGCAGGAGAGCGTTTCCGTTTTGTGCCCGACTCTGGCATGGTGGCGCTGGAGGCGCTACCGGATCCAACAAATTTCGCAGATGGTGGGGCGCTGGTATTCTGCTTGTCCTTGTCCTGGGTAGACTGTACAGAAACCTCGCGACGAGGGCATCCAGCTCTTTCGGAACAATGATTGGGTGCATACAGAGGATGTTGTCCTTGAAGCTTTGAACGTACTTTCTGACCTTTGAATGGTCAAAGTCTGGGGTGCCGTCGACGTTCAAAGGGCCACCCTTATATAAGCTGAGGTTCGGGTCGTTCAAGGGTGCACACCGTCCCAATTCTCGCCTGGCGGTGGCGTTGGGGCATCGGATCCTTGCCCGTCCATGTCGTTCACATCGGTCATGAGGTCGTTGTAGTGAGGCTCCTTCAGTACACTCTTGACCTCCATATCAGTGCCTTCACCCTTGCCATGGACACGTAGTAATCCTCGTTGTTGCTCTTGACGTATCGGAAACTCATTGACGTGTTGTATCTTTTCGGTTTCTAGAGTCGATTCCACTAATCTAGCAATTGATGGCCACCCTAGAAGCAGGCCTGCGAGAGTCGTGTGGTTGGCCGGCATCGACGGCTTTCCCGGGTCAACAGGTGGTTCTGGTTCCTGCTCTATTTCGATCTCGTTAGCTTGCTGGAAGACCTGGTCGGCAGCTTCCTTGGTCATTGCCGGCTTCTCCGTTCGTTTTCTCTGTCGGACTGGATCTCCTCGCCATCCTGGTCGTCTTGAGATATGTCGAGATCTGCAGGAGATTGCGCCAACTTATGATCCTCGACCGATTCCAGCTTAACGTTCTCGAGTGAACCTGCATTAGTTAAAGCCCTTTCGAATTTGTTGTCCATCCGCTTCAAGTGGCTGTCTATTTTTAACATGCGATCACCGAGCGAAGTCACTTCCGCCTTGAGACTTTGCATTATCTCCAACATGTCCGCGCTCACTTTATCAGGCCTATCCTGCTGTCAATAACAATAACACGGGCCGGGCTGGGTACCGGGAACTTACTGTTTGGCAGGAGGCTCTCGGTAGTTGCATTGGATACCCTTCTCCTTACAGTTCTTGCACGGCTTCAGCTCGTCGCATTTAGCTTTCAGTTGCCGGCAACTATCACATGCCTACAACAAAAGTTAGTGGTGGAATACATTAGACGTCCTCGTTTAATGCCTACCTGGGACGCGCGTTGCGCTTTTCTCTTAGCTGTCGCAATGGCAACTGGAGCAGGATATGGCACTTCGGGGCTTGGAGCATGCGGTCCATAACCGTGGGCTTGGGGCTCGTAGTGGCCGGGAAGCTGGCAGGTGTTGGGGGGGCAGGCGTATAATTTCCGGGCGGCCGGTACATGGCAGGCGACGGAGGGTATTGCGGGCCGTTGTCGAAACTCGGGGGGCCTTCGGTGGTCGTCTGGCTGGTGGTTTGGATGAGGCATCCCGTGTGTGGGTGGTAGACCATCTGGCGCATTGCCGGTCGAGTTCGGGCGGCGCAGCTGAGGGAGGGTCATGTCTTCTTGAGCCGGGTCAGGTTTCACAAGAGGTTCTCTAGTGTACTGGTGATATGGTGGGGGGATATGCGCTGGCGAGGGAGGATGTCGATGGTGTTCCTGTATTGGAGGTGGCGCAAATCGGTCTGGTTCATGATGACGGCGCTCGTCAAGCTGGGCTTGCACCGGGTTAAGGAGGCAGCTCGCCAGGACGAGAAAACGGATGATGATGAGGAGGCGGCGGTTGGTATTGCGGTGGAGGTAATTGGGGATGGTGACCAGCAGAGTGTGGTGGTGGATTGGTTGGTTGAGGTTGCGGAAGATGCTGCCAGTGCGACGGGCCGACAGCTGTGAGACGAGGTCGTTTGGCCTCGGGCGGTCCAGATTCCATGTTTAGGTTGATATATGTAGTCGCATAGGCCGCTTTGAATTAAAACCAGTTAAAGGAGAGGAAAGGCCATCAGTGAGACACTGCAGGGCCGGCTGGCATAGGATGTTGCCGGTAAGGTACCTCGCCGGGAAGCTAGGCAAATGCAGAGGGCGTAGGGACCCTATAGTGGTGCGTCCGGCGGCTCTAATTGGTTACGATGACATAGGACGACTTGGACTTTGTCTTTCATGGGAGGAGAGTGTTTCGAGAAGCTTGTCACCCCTTGATCTGAGGCGCGCGCGGCGAAAATTGACGTGCCAGGTTCTCGGGGTGCAAACTTCAAAGCCACAGGAAAAAAGCCCAAGGCAAAGAGGATCTGCAGTTGGGCAGAGACGAGGGGCTGTGATCCTCAGAAAGGAACGTGCTTGGGGGTGGGTGGAGAGGAGGGAACTGGCGTTCGGTACGATGTGAAGCTCAAGGAGATGCCGAGTATCCCTCGAAATGCAACAGGAAGCTCGGAGATCAAGCAAAGGGAGAGAGTGTCAAGGTCAATAACACTTCACAACTAGTATGTAGCTGGTAGGTAGCTCGAGGTGTTGTTTTGCCTGGAGGACAGGCAGACTTGAACTATTGGGACAGAAAAGGTTGGTGTGGACAGGGTACCGTACCGACCGACCTGCAGGTCTGCCGGTGTCTCGACAAAGAAATAATAATGAAAATAAAAACCGAACGAGCTAGTAGTAATGAGCGAGCAGGGATCGGCTGACCAGGGGGGCAGCAGGTGGGTAGGCCAAGATAGGTACCGAAAGTACCTGTCCCGTCGCGATAGACGACCGCCAGTACATCGATAGACGCTGGGCGATTCTCCACACCTCTTGCTGCAATTGATATACTACAAGCACTGTCGTCGTCGTAGCGTAGAAGGGCGAGGGCTGATAGCGGGTGGTAGTGGTGTATAGTCCGGCCACATTCCCTCTCGACGATGCTTCTCCTCCTCCCTCTGCCTCTTCTCTTCAGTATACTCTGGTCGATAGCTCGGAGCAGAAATGAAAGATAGATAGGCCGCGGTCAGTGCCATACAGCCAGGATACAGACAGACGCCGTGTGCTGAGTCTGTACCCGCGTAGGTATCTGGAAGTATGCGGAATGGACAGTTCAAGACTGTGAGAGGTAACTCGAACGGAGCAAAGTGACGGTGACTTTTTTGGTGAAACAAATTGTGGATTGCTTTAAGATAATGAGTGTGAGAGGGAAAGAGGGAGAGATGAGAGCAAAAAGTACAGGCTTGAGTGTATCTGGTCTGGTCGGGTCTGGTCGCCGTTTGCTTAACCTCTTCCGTCTGCATTGTGTTTGCCTCGAACCAGAACAAGTTCAAGTTGCTGACATGGGTCTTGCTGGGTAGATGGGATCTACTGCACAGGTACGGTGCTAGCCCAAGCCTAAACCAGCAAGAGTCCCCGCATTCGTTCTTGTGCCATCTCTTCTTCTTCTTCCTCTTCTTCTTGTCCTTTCTGACTTTCGACTTCCACTGCATCTCATGAGGCGACGACAGTTCTGTACACGGCAGCAATGGTATGGAGCGGGTGTGTGCTTATTTGTTACGATCATCATCATTATACAGCTATAGATTGTCCGAAGTTCAAGGTTCCGTTTTATTCAGGGGAAAAAAGAAAAAAATAGAAATGAAAAGAGACATGGAAATCACCCATATACCATACGAGAGAGAGAGTCATGGGAAATGGAGATGCTGTTGCATCAGAAGAGCTCAACCTCCATCTTGAACTCCATATGTAAGCCGGTGGAGAAGTACGTATGGTACATATGCAACCGGATCTCTTATATGTACAATATAGGTGCATGCGCCATTACTTGAACGCTTCTTCCACCGAATTTGAGCACGAACGACAGGTACTCTACCTGAGGATACATGCTGTACATACCTGGCACCAATCCATGTCGAACCCGTCAGCAGCTAGGTACTGTAGCTGTCCAAACCTGGTAATGCAGAAAGTGGGGTAATGCTGATTTTAAAGGGCAGATCCAAAGACGAAAAAGCAGAAAAGGAAGAAAGAAAAGAAAGAAAGAAAAGACCACACGCACACATGAGGCGACCGACCTGGCCGACAAGCGTTATTGACCGTTCGTTCCTACAGTGTATGGCCCCTCAAGGCCCCCCTGCTACCACCACCACTACTACTACATTACACAATCACTCCCAAGTTGTATCACAATCTTGAAGAACGTCCTCGGCCCTCCAGCGATGCGGACGGATGAAGCTCTGACACTGAAACCATCAGGATGAGGGGATGTCTCTATGTGATTCTATGATCCCCATGGCTCGCTTGAACGCAACAAGAAAGCTGCGCCATGTCAGACGCAGAGTACTGTCAGACCTGTCTGGGTCTTCGGGATCTTCTCGATCCTATCGGTCGAAGTATTATTAAGCCCGAGCCTTCCTTGGTCATGACTGATCTGATCCTGGCTGGGGAAAATACCGTCTTTTTGGTCAGCAGCCTTGCTGCTTGCTTTTGGCAATCAATCCATCAAATCAATCTGAGAGTGGTTTATGTAGGTACCAAGCCACAATGAACAGAATGAGATCGGTAATGGGATAGAGTATGATCAGTGTTGGAGACAACCCCCTCCCCCCAGTTTGCATGCGTCGGTTACAAGATCCGTCATATCGTCTTGTCGACTGGAGAGGTCAGACCAGCCATTTTGCTATGTGGTTGTTGTTGATCGGGCATACCTCGTACCATCATGAGACATTTTCTTTCTGGAACCTTGGGGTAGGTTAAGCCTCCATGTGAAAAGATGTCTCGCCCGTCAGCCAGAGCTTCGAATGCCAAACTCAATTCAAGTTGTCAAGTAAGGATGTAGGAGCTGGTTCGAAGGCACTTACTTGCTGCCCCTCATTCGTGTTGAGTGAAAATCCGGATTACCTACCGTGAGTACGCCTATCTTACTGCAATTGCAATACATTGCATCACGTTCTTGGCTAGTTGAATACAACTGTGACTATGCTTATGTGCATGTAGTCAGTCCTTTGGCGTTGGCAAGCTTTACGTATGTAAGTTAGATATCAATATGTTGCGAGGCTATCTTCGGCCCATCATCGACGGTACCGTTCAGGCATCCCAGCTAAAGCTGAGCCCGAGCTGGTGTCCTAGGCGGTTCAATTGGGGTTGCAAGGTTCGGTTCTAGAATCTTTCAGAGGCCCGAGGTTAACCGGAGTGCCATCCTGGCGGTGAAGCTCTTGCTCCAGTGTACCGGACACACAGACACCGCCAGATTGGCCCCGTCAGCTATACACGACGAGTCTACGAGGTAAGGTGTGGTGATGGTTGATCGTCTGGTGGTTCTCCTCATTACAGTTACATCACTATAATATATGCCGGCGATTGCGATCATGGGCAATGCAAGATGGGTAGATGCCTAACCTAGCTGGCGATTTGCGAGAGCGGCTCTGGTGCTCGGCTGCCTCTGTTGCTGCAAGGCGCAACGGCATGGCTTCATGCAAGTTCTAAAAGTGGTAGAGAGTGGGACACATGATCTTCTCTTCGACGCGAGGGAAGCTGCAGCAACATGGGTTCCTTCATTGACTTGCATACGTGAGATGGCTGTTGATGGACAGGGTGCGCGAAAAAGGCCGTGTTCCTTGGACAGTCCGTGTTGAACGACGCAGTTGGGCCCGAGTTACTTGTTTGTATTCCAGAAGCTCCAGCATGACCATATCAGGCCTTATTAAGTCCGTGAACTTGGCCAGGCCGACTACTGGTCCGACAAACCCTTTTGGGCCGTCAGGGTTCGCTTTGCGGCTTTATTTAGATGTAGAAGTATTTGATCATGGCTCCTTGGGCGGTGCAATCCTACGTACATTAATTGCTGGCCACTACTCTGGATAAGGCAATATACAGCACTGAACCTGTTATGTATCTCCATCTCCCTTCTGTCGGCCACTGTCCGAAGGCGCGCGGTTGGAGCGAATTAACGCACCATGGCGGTGAAACCGTGCCAAAGAGGGGCAATCATGGACTAGGCCACGAGAACAGGAACGAATTACAAGAAAAGGCCAATGACATAACCGGCAACCTGCTTCACGAATAGCTAATACCCTTAGTTGGAACATTGCGCCGATCTTCGTCTCAAGCCCATAAGGGCCCATAAGTGATGTCGAGCAGCTAAGCGGGGGCGCATTGAGCCACCCACACCCACACCACGAACGCACATGCGGATACACCGTCGCTATTGAGATATCATATATGTATGGATGGATATAGATGGCGGTGTAGGAAGGTATATACATAGCTTACTACATTCATTTGGAGGATAATCGTGCGCATGAAAAGAAGCCGGCAAATACGGTCTTTGCAGCCAGTTATGCCTCCAACAATATGCGAAGAACACCGTCATTATACCGGATCTAGCAACGGAGCCACGTGGTGCAAGGCAAACTGAGACCCCCCCTGATCTTGTACATCCTGAGCGTCCGAATAACGACTCCCGCTATCCGGTTGCCCGCCAAGAGTTTGCGAAATTGAACTCTCCCGTCACATCAAGCCAGTTGCAGCACGGCGTGCTACCACCCGACTGCGACGGCGATCCCACCCTGATGATGGTATGAAATGTTTAAACGTCCGTATCCGGCTCACCTTTGCTTGCAGTACCTTAATCATCACCGTTGGTCGATCGCAACCGACCAACAAGGGGTCAAAATATGAACTTCGATGCTGGGCAGCCTGGGCTGGGGTATGTAGCCAATAGCATGCTACAAAGGATTCCAGCAGGCTGGAACCTTTGAACAATTGTACTTTTGCTGCCTGGCAAAGCTCCATCCCCCCTGTTAAGCCAAAGGGCAGGTGCGCCAGGTTGCTTGATAGGTAAAGTACCGGCCAAAGTTTCATCCAGGAACTTAATCTTGCCCAGAAACAGAACGATGTTGGCGGAATCTATCCCTCCCAGCACTTTGGTGCCTCGAGACGCAACGTTGACAGCTGAGCATTATTCAAGTATGACTCCCTCTCTTCCTCCTCCTCTCCATACCACCTCGTCGTCGTCTGAAGTTGGACTCTCGTATCAAAATGATTGATTGGGCCGACTGGGCATCAAGTTAGTGTTTCGATCTGCCTCTAGAGTCTAGGCCTCTGCTAGAAAGGCACTAGAAGCTTTCCCTCGTCCGATAACGACGTCAAAGGGTCGGGCTAGGCTGGGCTGCAAGCTAGGGGGATTTCCTTCCAGCCCGCCGCCCGTTCTGGCGCTTCTAATAAGATGATTTGACATTGCAGCGTGCCTTGTCAGAGTTTAAACCGTGGGGCTCCTCTCCTTTGATATTGATCCATCCTGCCATCCTCGCCCAAGCCCATGCCCATGCCCATGTGTATGTAAAAGTTACTTCAGTGATCTCCGTGGAATGCTACACATCTCCTCTCCTCGCTCACAAGGAATTCGGAGTACGGAGTAGTGCACTTGCAGTCTCGTGAGTCGCGAGGGTGGAAGAAGCATCCATCAATGTGATACCAATAGCACAGCCAAATTGATCAACCTGAAGAAGTGGGCCGTCAAAACCTTTAGAGCCGGCAGTGCCGACGCTGATCTCTTTTGCAAAACCGTTTTGGTTGCAATCCAATCAAAGAAGCCTCACAAATCATCTTCCGAAGCAAGCTGGCTTAGACATATTCCGATGACGACGACGACGACGATTGACAGGCTGTCAAATACGCCTTGGCTACAGGTGGTCCGAGAGAGATTCGGTTTACCTAATGGATGGCCAGCTTTGGGTGGTGTCTGCCCCCTCTCAATTAAGACATCAACTTCTTCACGTTCAATACTAATAACATGAAGTGGCACATACTTTCTTATACATGTGCTTATATATTCCCACAGCGTCCTCCTGCCACTGCTTATTATCAGTGTGTAACATGGCCTTCTTTTACGGCGATTCTCCAAACTGCCGATGCAATGACATGTTGCCAAGATCACGGATGAGGGGTTTGAAAACATAAACGCCTTCCGAGCAGACTGCGTGCGAGTGTGTCGTAGTGAATTTTAAATGCCGATTGTATCAATTGATGGATCCATATGACCGATTTGAATCCAAACTTTGACAGTGTGTGGTTCATCTGCACCGTCCGTGACACGAGGAATACGGTCCCAGTGTTGCGCCGCCTGTGGTTAGACCCTGATGGTTATAGCTACTGCCTATACGAATAGATACCTACTAACGTAACATATGTATACCCGCAGTGGATACATCAATATATGCAAGTATGAAGATGAGCCAGCCTCATTTTCAAGAATAGTCAATTACTTTTATGTTTCATACCAAAGGGTCATCCATCAGGAGACTATTACATAGACGGAAATTCGACTCGAGATACTCATCAACGCCACATACCTCCTCAGGCTAGCAATAGAATCCTTTGGGCTTACTTCTTGGCTGTTCAGCTCGCGAGCTACATGACTGCACGCCCAGGTTACCTATCAAGTGAGGCGGGAAATGGGCAGTCGCCAATACTGCCGTAGCAACCATAGTCAGACACAAGCCCTTGCAGTTCTTCTCAAAATGGGGGCCGATGCGCAGCCGTCATGAAGCTAGGGAGCATCGTTACGCTTCTTGTTGCGTTGCGGCTCTTCGCTTGCACATTAAGGGTGTATCTGCGCACCACTTCAACTAGGATCACGTCGATAAAATTACGCCAGCAATGAGAGGTGTCGGTTAGGACATCGGGAACGGTAATTTGTCAAGGCTGTTGATGTCTCACTTCAGGTTGCACTGGTGTGATGCTGGCTGGGGGTTAGGACAGTGTCAAAGCCGAGTTCGGCTGTCAGGTAGTCTGTGGGGTAGAATCGCAGGCTTTCACGGATTTCAGCATCGCTAGGATTGTGAGAGAGATCGTTTGGGCTTTCTCTTCCGAAGTACAATTCTCTCTGGCCGTCCAAGCGATATGAATCTGAAATAAGAGATCGTCAACTAAGCAGGCTCTTCTATCTACATTAAGGGTTTTTCTTTTGTTTTTTTTTTTAATACGTATTCTTCGTTGTGTTTTGAACTCCAATTGCAGTTGATTCCGTAAAGATATGCGAGTGGCTAGGTGTACATTTGAAGCTTCGTCAACAATTACGACTCCTGGTGCCTGGGTGTTGACCAGGTGAATGCTATACACATCATCTTATCTCTTTATATCTAATTTCTTTCTCCGTCTCCGTGGCGGTGTGAGAAATGTAGGCAGCACCAAAATTGGTAATAGTCACCAATGAACCAATGGGGTTGTGGGGAAAGCGTCCGCTATATATAGATATATGTGTATATATGCCTACTATAAGCCATCTGGTGAAACTGCAGCAACAACTATCAATCCCCGACCAAGATTGATTGTCGACACTAATTCGCAGCATATGCAAAGAAACTCCGGGTGTCAATCGACAGCGCGACCCGGTTCTGGTCTCCCCTCCCCTAAGAGGGAGCATGCCACTCATCACGGCAAGCTATTATATGACAAGTCATAGCCATGTCAATTTGGCAATCCCAGCAACAGGGCATTAAAATGTGGCCTATATATGTCACTTCGGTGAAACGATCTTCGAGTGTACAGTAGTCTGGACCCCAACCCATCATCGTCAAGTAGCAGGTATGTAGCAGCAAGCAAAAAGCAATGAGAGGGAGAAGAACCAGAACACGAAACACGCAAGCAAGTGTCCAACGACAGGACGATGCAGCAGAACATCTACATGCTCTGCAGACAAAGGACTGGCACTTGACATTGATTCATGGAACGATGAAAACCACCATACGTGGACATTTAAACCCGCCTTCTGCGGCACTGCGGCACTGCGGGCAGTGGCAGCCTCACTGCGAGAAGCCACGCTTCCGTCGACTGATGACTAGCTCGCCCGAGAGTACGGATAGCCTAGGACCCCTGGGTGGCCACCCACCCTGAATGCCAACCAGCCAGCCTCGCTCGCGATCGCGGTCGCATCAAGGCACGCTGGAAATCGGAAACCGAAAGAACGTTCATGTGTAGGGCCGGCCCCACCCCTTTTCCGACATATCATTAAATTATCGTAATGTAGCATGGGTAAATGCGTCACACACACACACACGGACACACCTTGCACACACGCACCCGAGAAATACTACTACCCAACTAAGGCTGCAGAAGGCGACTGGCTGCTGACTGAATGAGATGCTTGTGACACCAACGAACAGTTGCTGCAGCGAAACTGCAGCATGGAGGCTAAGACATGGGGGGAGGTCCGGTCGGTGGGGTGCAATAGCCGAGAAGATCTGCTCAGTGATTGGATGGGGAAAAGGAAACTGGACATAATGTCAACCAGACTATCCGAATAAGGAAAACACCTCTTGAGCAGATCGGCATGTATATGTACAACTCGGAAGGCTGTCATACGGCGATCTGCTGGTTTGGCAATATGGCAATGCAAGTGAAGCTGTTCGTTGGTAGCATGCGATTGCTAGGCGAATGCTAGGCGAAAGTAACAATCAACCAGAAAGGATTGGATGATTGGAGAAAGCCATAGGCATAACGCATACCCTTGAAGACACTGCATTTGCACCAGTCTCGTCAGGTAGGTAGGGTAGGAGGTAGGTAGGCAAGTAGGCAGGTAGGAGGTAGGCAGGTAGGTAGGCAAGTAGGCAGGTAGGTAGGTGGCATCTGTTGCCGAAACAACGACGTTGTTTCGTTATCTCCGACCTCTGAAGAAAAGAACTGCTATTCTACTCGCCCCTTGCCACTGCTGTTGGCCGCCGTGTTCGATGTCGGTCTCGAGCGCGGCAGCGAATCAGCATCCAGCAATCCGACAGTCACATCTCGGCATAACTCCTGGCCAACCGTCTGCTGCCCTTCCGTGAAAACCAGGTCGCCCCTCTTCCCCAGGGCGTCCCGCACAGCTTCCTCAAGCAGAATGCCGAAAGCGATCAGGGCCGTCTCGTCCATACTCTGCTCATCGATGTTGCTGCTGCTGCTGCTACTGCGGCTCCCGGCAGCACCGGGACCCCGTGCCGCCGCGCCCAGGGCTGCGTAGAAGTGGCTGGCGTAGCCATGGATCGCCTTGAGCATATCACTGTCCGGAAGCACCTCTCTGCCTCCGCCGGGCAGAGCCTCATGTGCGTGATAGACATCCTTTTCTGCGAAGCGGATTGGCGCCTTGACTCGTCGGAAAAGGACCTCCTCAGGGGCAAGCGTCGGGTCGCGAAGCCTGCCCGCCTGGTCACGCCGATAAGGCGTCGTCGCATCAGAGTCTGATGCATCTTCTAGTGGAATAGTCGTCGTGACTCGGCCTATTTATTATTGCAATCGTCAGCGAGTCTGAGATAACAGTCTGTGTGTGGTTGCTTGGCAGTCCGTTCCCGCCCAATGACGACTTACCCGCTACTGCATCGTAAACATTTGCATCTCGCTTGCGACGCTTGTGTTTCTTCTCGGCAATGTTAGGACCGGAAGAATTCTCAGTCTCGGAGAGAGATGTCGATTGCGCCCTGGATTGGCTTCTCTTGGAATTTGACGAGGCCATCACGAACACCTATTACTGCGAAGATGTGGCTGGTGTCTCAGCCGGCTTCAAGCACAATATGAATCTTCTTGCAGTGCACACCACCAAGCATGATACGTTGAGGCAATGCTATGTGATCTCACGGGAATGCCATATCATGTACCAAATGAACTGCGATATATTTCCGCTGTTGGAAAAGATTAATCTCAAAGTCCGACCAAGTTCCTGGAATGTGCTTCAAAAGAATGTGGGGTCGCTCACACCTACACTTTTTGACTTTGAGCCAATGACGGCTGCGTTTTATTGCCTACCTGTCTTAAACCTCCCGGAGATTTGGAGAATGACGCACCGCCGTCGTCTCTCCCGACTTCATGTCTCTTTAGACTGCCAGGATCGAGCCTGTGTCTTCTCCTCAGTCCTCGCGAAAGGCTCTTATTCACGAGATTGAATCTCTCGATTCTGTATATATCGAAGTCAGATGCATGAATCACCTTCTGTTTGAACGTTCCATCGGGAACATCGGCCCCAATGTATTTGCTCGGCTGCAGACTACACAGCTCTTAAACTCATTACAAGCGGCCCCGACGCTCCGATTTGATGGGGGTGAGCGTGGCACTGTAATCCAGGATGACCAGGCTGGCCCTTCCGCCATTGGGGGCGAAAAAGAGGGCAATATGGGCACATCAGTCTGGAGTTAACGCTTTAGCCGTCGAGAGGTTTGATGGTCGGTTGATGGTTTCCGGCGGCTCGGATGCCTTGTTGAAGATTTGGGATCTAGATGCGTGTGCAAATCCAGTCACACCCGGGCACACTTATACTCCGATTGCAAGGATACCTCGTGGAGACAAGGGACACAAGTTTGGGATTACTCATTTATCATTCTATCCCTTTGACTCGGCTGCTTTTCTTTCGGCATCATTCGACCACACTCTGAAACTTTGGTCAACCGAGACGGCGACCATCTCGGGCTCGTTCAATCTGGAATCAAAAATCTACACGCATGCTATATCTCCTATTGCCGACCATCTGCTTGTCGCCTGCGGAACCCAATACCCCACGGTACGACTAGTGGATTTGCGCTCAGGTTCTAGCGTCCAGTCGCTTGTAGGTCATAATGGTGCTGTTCTCGCTACAGCTTGGTCTCCGCGGCACGAACATGTCTTGGCTACAGGGAGTGTTGATGGCACTATCAGGATTTGGGATGTTCGCAGATCCGGTACCTCCATAGCCATGTTTGATCAAGAGGACAGCCTGGGACTTTACCGCAACGGGTTGCTTGGCCCAGACGGCAAGCTTCGCGCCCGCGTTTCCGCAAAAGCACATTCCGGGCCCGTCAATGGCCTGACATGGACGGGACGATGGAAATTACATCATCTCGGCTGCGCAAGATCGTCGCATCAGGGTATGGGATGCCGCCACAGGCGCGAATACTCTGGCAAGCTTCGGCCCAGCATCAAGAACAGCCAGCTTGCATCGGTGACGATGTTTACCTCGCCGGTTGGCCTGACACATCCGATGAAAGAGCTACTGTTTTGGCCCAATGAGACAGAGATCCTTGTTCTGGATCTTCATGACGGAGGGGTTATCACCAGGTTACGAAATACAGGCCCTGCTATGACCGGTGTCCGCTCTGGCAGTGGCGCGGAGAGGACCGTCAAGAACAGAATCACGGCTCTGGCCTGGCGTGGAGCAGGCGGAGGTGGTGAGTCAAGTGGGGTGGTCATGGGCGGTAACAACATGGCTGGAGCTATTTTTAGTGCGCATTTGGACGGGCATATCAGAGCTTGGGTACCGCAACTAGAAGGTCAAGATGAAGAGGCCGAGGCCGACGAACAGGCAAAACTTGCCGAAGGACGATCCAAGAAGCGGAAAGTGCTCAACGACGTCTTCCAGAGCCTGATGGGCAAACAGATCACCTTTACCTAGCGGCCAGCGCAGGTGGCGCATCTTGTGGGCAAGCACAGTTGACAAAAAGTTTGGTCCAAGGTATACGATGCCAAAAGAAACGAGGCTGCTAAATATTCGATTTCCAACCTCCTGATCACATGACGTTCTGTTGCTGCAAGTGCCCCCTCAATGTCGCACGTCTGCATAATGGTTCAAGACGGCAAGGCGCCACGATTAAGTGCAGATGTATTGACATGTCTCACTGAGGTGGCCACTAGGTTTGGGATCCAGGAGCTGCATGGGAAATAAGCAACATCTTCCGGGTGAGACACAACTCTTTACACCCAAATATTCTCCGACGCTAGTCGATGTGCCAAACTCTCCATCGAGGTCTCAGCGACACGTACATGCACATGCAGGATTATCCGAAGTGGTCATGTCATACATGAGTTCATGATCCCTAACTCTGTCTGTCAACAGCGGACAGAAGTGCACCAGGTATTTGGAAGTCTAGATCCTTGTACTTACATTATATTCATACATGAGTATGGTGTACCATATTCTTCGCCTCCGTTGCGATCTGCAACTAGCCAGCACATCTGAGAACGACACGTTTCCCACAGACTGGTAGACAAGCGGCTCAGTAAAGCGAACCTATACAGTACTGAGTTATAGCAGTTACCAAAGGGTGCTTCCCAGGGGCTTGTTTGCGGGCAAATTCGGACTTTCATTTCTGCAGCACATCCTCCCAAGAGCGGGCCAGGGGCGGCAGTTACTCCGTCGCCCAATCAGATATGATCCCAGGATTTCTACTCATCCGCCAGTGCCACTGTTTGATGCAGGATACCATTGTACAGATGTCATTTGGGTCTATTTCATTTGTTCCGTGGAATCTACTGGTTTCGCTGGCCGTGGCTCTCAAAACGTAGTGCCTGGGGCCGGCTGGGTGAGAAGGTGACACAGGGAGCCTTCCAAAGCTCAATCCAGGCTCTTAATTGCATTCAATTATCGACCCATATTCAGGCCTGGCCAGTTCATCTATACAACATCGTCCCCGAAATGAAGCTCTGATAATAGGGGCTCGATCGCATTACACCCCCTCTCCACAATCGCTGCTTAACAACAGCAAAACGAATTCCTATGTGTAATGTCGATCACAGAAATGTATTATCTCAGGCAAAGACAGCAGAGGAAGACTGTGCGCTGGACCTACGCCCCGTAGTCCAGCATCACGATGCCTCCATGCAGGCAGGGGAAGGGGATGATCTGCTGCCACGCGTTGGCGTACCCCGGCCACCATAGTGACGGGCATTCTTCAGCGGGTGCCACTATCGACGATCTTTTCCCACTACAACTATAGAGACGGCATATTCGTTTTCTTTTTCGAGAACACCGTCGGGATAGGCATGGGCCGTCGCATCACCAGGTCATAACCGTAGGATAAAAGTGACCGCTGGTTGGTGACTGGTCATCACCGATTATCGGGTACTGTAGCCTCTTGCATAAGATGAGCCGAGGGAAAGACATCTGTTCGATTTTGATGACTACTCAGATTATGACAGGAATGGAAGACCTTCCCAATGAGAAGTACATATGTTTGCAGTCGTTCCTCCGCAACAGATCTGATATCTTTCGAAATTCGAAGTCTAAGTGGGCAGATCTACCATCCCCACACATGCCAAGTGGACGTGGACGGCCTTTTCTCCCTGGAGGAGATAAGAACACGAAGGCAACCCGAGGATTGGGCTTACCAACTTTGGTGCATACCAGCCGTGTTTTCCGTACTGTTGCTTTTTCGAAAGCACGTGCTGAGTGGGTGGCAGTCTGGAATCTGGAGAGCGGCCGGGGTGGAGGTTCTGTACAGATGACAGAATTGCTTCTGCCGCCTTGGGTGCTGACGATGAGGTTTAAATGACGACTAAACGGCCGCTAGGGACCGCATTTCTCCGCTGGCGATTTTTATGCAAGGAAAAGCAATTGACGTTGTTCCCACATGTTGGTACTCCTTGGCAAGACATATAGTTGCTTTGCTGCAGAATACTCCGAACGGTCAAAGCAGCCCCATTATAGACGCCGCAGCTGGGAAACCCGGGCCAGGTGTCTGCGCTGGGATTGGCTCGGACGGGCTGCCGTACCCTAGCTGGCCAATGAGATCCTTCCCAGTCCTCGGAGAAATTGGAATCGGCCTATAAGATTCTTGGGGAAAACCCGGCAGACTGGCTGGACTGACTGATGGGTGATGCAGTGGACGCCCTATGCCCAGTTTGGGTTTCACAGACCCATCTGCAGCTAAATAAGTAGGCGTCCCTGTTGTCCCGAGATGAACCAACACTACCACCCGCACTCTTTCCGCGCCTCAGTTACTCGCCCTTACGACGACGACGACGACGACTGCCCGTGATCAATCTTTCTCTCGGGTAACTTTCTCATACTCTCCTCCTCGCTATGGACAGCAAAAAGTCCTTGCATCTATGGAGATGCTCGGGATCTGCAAATATGCAGCCGTAGGATCAGAGAAGCGGTGCCAGCAAGTCTGCCACAAGATGATAGCTTAGGACCAATCCGGGCACGATGTGAACTCCACTCTACAACCCCCGCCCACACACCCACTCTCTCCGTGACACACACACACACACGCAACTCCCGCGCCCCTGCGGCTCCTCATGTGGTAAACGGCTCCGTCTTGGTTCTCCCGCCTCGTTCGTCCGTCTTTTCGCCCCCTTGACAGAACGGTGTGCAGCCCTGGACACAAATTGACCACACACTCAGTTATGGCGTAGGCTTTGTGTAACACCAGCGGTCAATAGTGGTGGGTGGGTATAAGAGACCGCGCCGAATATGCAAAGATCGTGTGTTCATATTTCCTCTTTTGTTTTTGTTTTTGCTTATTTATGCGGCCCTCAGGTGCCAACAACTACCTAATGTAAGTATGCGCACCAGCCAGTCCTCTTTTCATTTTATACGTGATCTGAGTGGCCGATTCGTCATACACCTGCCACCTGGGCGGCGATGCGCACCTATAGCGATCTGGCCCTACCTACACACATATACATATATATATCCGGGATGGTCCTGCGAGGGCGCACGCACTTATATGCAGTCATCATTCGTCATCCTTCTGAATTTTGTCGCTGGGGACTGGAGTACTTCTGGAGGACAACGTCCGACGGCAGGTAAGCGTCGGCGAAATGTCTCGCTTGAAGAGGTGGCTGAGAGTCGGCATGTGGTTGCACCTCTTTGCTTGTTCTGGCTTCTTTTCGATGGTCTATTTCCTTTTCTGAATCGACTTTATATTATGTATGCACACACATGCAAGCAGAAGAACGCAGTCAGACGCCAAGAAACGAGAGCTACAGGGTAATAGTTTGCGAATTGCTCGCCAAGGCTGAAGCCAGCTGGCCAGCTGACCAACCAGCAATGCGATATAATGTGTTGCTACCACTTAGTCAGCGGGAATTGATTGATCGTTCATTGGCATTGGAGCGTTTGAGGAACAGTGGATGGAAAGAGGCATGGAATGCGTGAAGAATATCTCGGCTGCTGGTATCGTGAGTCGTAGGACTTTGTGCGCATTGGCGCTACTGGCATGTTGCTCTCCTGACTGAGGGGCAGTTAGTTCATGAGGATGTCTGTGGAACAATCAGCAGAAAAAGTAAGGCTTTGAAGAGTTCCAACTGGTATTGCTAGTCCACAGGGGGACGTAGAAGAGTGACTAAATGTATAATATTCGCCACATCTTCACCATGACAGAAGCTATGAAGAGGCCGATGATGTGCTTCTGGGTTATACTGGCAGCAAATCCGGGAACAAACACGCATTAGCCACTCGTGATGTTCGTTGTCTTCCGGGGATTGCGTTCGGTTGGTTATGGGCGAAGGAGCCTGGAACTCGAGCCAGAAAGTATCGGGCCTGTAATGAGACTGACATTCAGGATGTCACCCATCTGTATGGTCCATGGTATCTCGCACAAGGGAGCGAACCGCCGCCTCAAGGCCTGGGTAGGCTACAACTGAAAGAGGAACAGTCATTAAGTATATCGACATTGCCCTGCTCTCCCCCGTGGAGAATTGGTTTATGTCATAGAGTCGTGCTGTTCTTATCTGCGTCAAACCCACATCTGCCCCAAAGTGATGTTATACTCGTCCAGAAGCCCATATGCTATCTCATCTACACTCATGAATGAGTCCTTTGAACCCCTCAGATAGTCATCAGCAGAATCTCATGCTGGTCTTTGCAGATAGGATTATCTTCCACCTTCCCTGGCACCAAGAAAGGTCAAGGGTTTGATGTTTGCATGAAACGACCAAGTGATGCTCAACATAAAGTCGATCTGACTAGAATACCCATATGTATGTCTCGGTTTAGCTATGATTGCACTTGTAAAATTTCCATTGGGGGAACGAGCGCGGTGTTGTTGACGGACTGAGAGAGTCAAGGAGGAAGTGCCGAGCTGGAGCAAGCATGGGCGGCCAAGGCAAGCTGGGCACAGTCGAGAGAGGAAGCATGCATCATATCATATAACACTAGCGGTACCTTGTTCCAATCCTAATGGGAGAATGTCAACTGCAGCGTAGCTCCTTGCAACACCGCGACGGTCGAAACCCCAGTTGCTCATTGAACCTACTTTGGCTTGACTGCCTCGTCATTGCTACTTGAATGCGCGATAAGTGGACAGGCGAAGCAGGCAATTTCTCACAGTCGCATCACCCATTTTGTCGTCGTTCTCGTCGGTTTTGCACTTGACGAATGCGTGGTTTCGACGCTTTTGGAGTCACCAGCACGACTTAGGCCAGTTACATAGACCACCCCGAGTGATGGGCACTGCAATAGCCTCCATAGTCTGAGTTGCCCGTTGTATTTACTGCTGTAGTTGATGGGGATAATGTTCTCCGGGCAATTGCTTTACATGTCGTCGCCATGGCTATCGCTAGGTGGTGCCCAGGCGTTGACTCGGCGGGTTATGCTCAGGCTGCACAGCCGGTCATTATTGACTCGCGGAGGGAACCACGAGGACTGAACATACGGATAAAAGAAGAGCCATGGGCAGGTCAAAATACCCAAATAGAACTGTGAAGTACTGGATGATGACGGGAAAGAGGGAGGGGGAGAGAAGGGCAAGCGGATGAAGACTCGCGGAGAATGTCAGAGGTCGCACGAAGCACATCGGTATTTCCACCATCAAGATAAGTACTTAAGCTGGTCAGACTGGCCACTCAACATAGACAACTTAAAGATATATCTGTTTTATGTAGTTCATAGGAGACTAGTTGATGGCAGGAAAAGGGGGTAAAAAGCCAAAAGACCTACCTACCTACTTGACATCAAGATATGTGAAGTGTTGATTGCCAGCGAACTAGAAACCTGTAACCAAGGCCTCTCAATAGCAACTGCTCTATCTAACTGGTCTCTTTCTGAACATATCTCTCGGCCATCAGGTCATTCCATTCCGACTTCAACTCTGAAGACTTTCCATGCTGTCTTCTGGCCACAAGGATTGTATACCCAAGCACATATGCCCAGGCAAGTCCTGTTGTAACAGAAGGTCAGGAGCCTCACATCATGCACGACATAATGGATCTTTCACGAGCTGGCGGTCGTTTAGCCACAAGGCAGGCTGCTATCTCTCCACTGCTAACTCCATCGAGAAAGAGGCCTATTGTCAACAAGGCAAGAGTTAGAGAGTCAACCTCATTTCTCACATGGGAATTTCCTGCGTCACCAATCATTCCTGACAACGAGGATATTATTAAAGGGCCTAGTGAGAAGAGTGATGAAGATGCACCATTTCCTAGTATTTAGCATCTTGGAAGGAGTAGAAGGGGTATAGGTTGTTACACCAGCACTGCTACATTATAGGTAGTGAGCCAGTTATCCAGTTATCCAGTCAGTATCTTCCTATCTTTCAGCCAGTAACTTTCAGAATGGTCTCTACTCTCGAAAATGATAGCATGATTCAATTCAAAAGTGCTAAGTCACATAGAATGTTTGACACTCTCTTCTGAATTGGCTATTTGCGCAGCTTGTATTGGCGTCCTCAATATCCCAATATAGCCATCAACCTTCTACCAACTATGTAGTACGTTCTGGACAGAGATTCAGTGCAGTTCGGTGTATCGGTGTATCATTGTAGGATCACTGGATATGATCTAGTACCAGAGCCACGGCAGTTGATTCCTCATCATACCTCCTAGCATGCCAGTTGGCCATTTGGGTATCTCACCCTTGTACGGCTCGCCTCCCACAATGCCCACCTCATCTCAGCTCAAAGGGCCCCATCTGCCTTACATTGTATATAAACCATATGTCATACCACAGGCAGTGAGTGAGTCAATGGGAAGCCCCCCTTAATCACCAAGCAGGCTGATGCAACGACCGACTCGACGGACCATCGGAACCCTGCCGCCATCTGCATGGTGATTTATCTTACCCAACCTCTGCAGTGCTACCACCAACGCATAGGACGGGACTTTGGGCTTATTTCCGAGCAGCAGTTGATATAAGAGCAACACCATTCCTCGGGCTGGCCGGCCGGCCGCCGCATGAGCTGATTCGAGTAGGGAACCCAACTAAATAAGCCGGCCACTGGATGGGGCCTGCCTTGCAGTTCAGCTACCGCTTACCCGCGCTTAGGACTGAGCCGATACCTTATTGGTGGAATATACAGATTCTTGTGTGACGTTGGGCGGGAGTTGCTCGGTTGCGTGGTTCGTGGAGCATGAAGGGAGTCCCATCCCAATCCCCATCCTCCAATACAACTGATGTCCCCCATGATGCACCGCGGAGTCATTCTCAGCCCTACCGAAAAGTTGGGTAATCTAAAACCTATCTTATGGGAGATAGTAATAACTAACCCCCGGGTAAGCGGTGTCTGCAGTTACCTGCATATGCTATAATGTGGTGCATGAAGGCTACGGGCAGTGTAAATTCGAACTGAGGGCAAGATACTTGTGATATACAGACGTCGGTTTGGGCAATCTCCGATCAGTCCATCCGCAATTTTCTCCAAGGCGGTCTTTTCGGAAGCAGCCAGCAATTTCCTATCATCCTGATCCTACTCAACAATCAACAATCGATCGATCCAACATGCTGCCTCGCCTGGACCTGCCCTTGGAAACCAGTGTAAGCCGGTCGTTTTTGTTAGACTGCAATCCAATGACCCCTTTGCCCACCCGTCGTAGCCTGGAGCTTACGACATTTTCTCAAGACGCGTAGTCGTGCCTCCCTTGATTTCGCCCAGCCAAGCTGTGCGGTTGACGCAGAAGTACTCGGACGTCGGCTTTAAAACCGCCTTCAAGTCGCGGCAGTCGCTGCCTTCGCCATTGCCATCTTCTAAGAGGCCCGTTCCGACTACCACGCGATCCGGGCTGCCCTGGCGTTGCACCGTCACGCGGTCCCACAGATGGCGCAGAAGGAGCGCAGGATCACGGTTCCCGAGTCGGACGACTGAGTGTCCTCGAACGTCTTGAGGACTGCCGACGGGTCATCCACTTTTGGAAAGGTGATCTGAACTTGCTGTTTTCCGAGGTGGTTGGTCAAGTCAGATAGATAGGGGTACTACTGGTAGTAGAGTAGAGTGGGTGCGGTACGTGCTTTTGGGTTTATAAATTGTTACATACTTCGGCCTTGTATACTACATTGCTGGTGAATATAACGCCGGATGCCTTCTGGCATGAGCTGCAGTGGCATAGGTACGTCGATAAGGGCGCGCCGGCGACATCGATCTTGATGGCCCCGCAAATGCACGAAGCTGTTCTGTAGGTGTTGCACATGATGCGTGCGTGTGTGTGTGCGTATGTGTATTTGCGGTGCCTGATTAAGATTAGGTATTTCGCCGCCAGCCTTCCTTCAAGTCAACGACCGACAAGTATGTGGAAGGGGGGGCCTGCCTATTGACGACAGTGATCACACCATCCGCTCACAAGTTTGATCTGCTTATAGGGTTCTTGAGGCATGCCGCTCTTCCCCGCACCGCTGGTTGGCTCAAGAAATTACTTGAGGACAAGGGGGTTGTTGGTTGCATGGCAGGCTCCAACACGGCTACAGGCTGCCACCGCCAGCGAATGAAGGGACCATTGCATGATCCGAGTGTGCAAAGCATCTTTTGGGGTCAGAGGTGTTGGCTACCACTCATCCTTCCTAATCTGGCCTGTCTTTTCTGTGATTTCTCTGTTTCGGCGTCAAAAAGAGTAAGTTATTCTAGTGTTGGTCAAGCAGACTTTCATGAAGGTAATATAAAGGCATGCGTCCATCAGGCCATGTCTCCTACGGCATGTGATGCTGATGATAATGTAGCCTTCCGATAGTATCAAGGTTTGATCTCCAAAAGGTGTAAATCAACTTCGCCCTGCTGCCTTGGGTTCTGGGCGTAAGGTTTGAGTATATATTCGTTGAAGATGCTGGGGGATAAGGGTGCCTCAGGACGGTCTTTGAAGGATAAGGCTCGTGGTCACACCATGTCTGAGTCCTATAGCTCACTCAGCCTAGCTGCAAAGCAACAAAGAAGTAAGAAACAGCACAGAGGCATAACCGCCGTTGTCCGCCGGTTTATGGGACCAATATAAGTGCCGGATGACGATGACAGGAATGAGTCAAGGCATGAGACTGCGTGTCAGCAGGTGCGGCAAGTGTCCGCAATCGGCACGTAGCGACGACACGGGTTTCTCAACATCGTGATGGACACGATTGAGGGTCTTGGATATGGAAGACGTCCTGCTGGTTCCTGAGATTCCGATATCGATACACATACAGATACAGCAGGAACATTAACATTGAAACATACATAGGACGGCTGAAGATTGGGGCGACGTGACTCCAGTTGATAGGGAGTTACCCAGGCTCTGGGACGCATGTAGGCAAGCATCCCTTAGGGTCTTAGGCAACCTCCGCCCGCTAGCAGCGGCACGCATAATGCGATAATGCACTGTTTCGAGGGGCCCAACCAGGGATTTTAGTGGACTGAAAGAGCGGGGTCCGTCGTCAATCCCGATATTGTTACACTTTGAGCCGTCCCGCTAAGTGACTTGAGACGGACAACGCATTAGATTTATATTGAACATAGGATGGATAAAGAGCGAAAGGGCGTATGGGATCATCTCGTCTGACAGGATATAAGCCAGTGCCAGCACCCCTGGGCCTTTTTTTTTGAAATTAGGATAGAGGAGATCGATTGATTGCCAAGAGATTACTTATTTATAGCTGCAACTGGTTAGTGTCAGGAGGCAGACGGAAGCATCAGCAAAATTGTCCCGACCACGGCGCAACCTCATCACCACTTCACGCCGCCCCCCCTTCAAGACCACACAACGCGCCACAAGACCAAGATAGGATAAGATGCCATTCACAGACCAGGAGTGGGACGAGATATCCCAGGAAGTCCCCAGCGCGGTCGACGACTTCATCCAGCAGTACCTCGAGGGCCGCGAACGCCTCGTCGCCCAGGAGGCCAAGCAGCGCAGCGACGCCGCGTTCCGCCAGGGCCTGTCGCCGCTCGCCCGGCGCGCCTGCGCCGTCGTCGAGCGCATCCGCGGCCAGGAGCAGCGCACCATCTGGACGCCGCAGCTCGAGGAGGGGCTCGCCAAGGAGAGCGAGAACATCACCGTCCACCCGGGCATGATGTTCTCGCTGTCCAAGGACCGCATGGAGGGCACCAAGCTGTGGCAGATCGTGCGGCGCATGCCCAAGGGCTCCCTGCTGCACGCCCACATCGACGCCATGGTCGACTTCAAGTTCCTGCTCGGCGTCCTCATGAAGGAGCCCGGCATGCACATCTCGGCCGACGCGCCGCTGACCTCGCCCAAGGCGCTGGAGAACGCCACCCTCCTCTTCCGCTTCTTCAAGACGGAGCGGACCCAAGACAGTCTCTGGAGTGAAGACTACACGCCAGGCACGTTTATCCGGATCACCCAGGCCGCGGATGCCTATCCCGACGGGGGCCGAGAAGGCTTTCTCAAGTGGCTCCACAGCCGCTGCACACTATCGCGCACCGACGCTGTGGCGCAGCACCACGGCGTCGACGAGATCTGGAGGAAATTCTACAAGTGCTTCCGCATCGTCAACTCCTTCCTCCACCACGAGAACATCTACCGGCAATTCCTGCGACGGCTTATGCGCTTACTGAGAGATGACGGCATCATGTACGCAGAGCTGCGCTTCGCCTGGGGGCTGGACTACTACCAGCAGGGCAGCGAGACGCCCGACACGGACTACGTGCACATGATGGACGTTCTTGACGAGGAGGTGAAGGCATTCCAAGAAACGCCCGAGGGCAAGGGCTTCTGGGGGTTCCGCATCATCTGGTGCTGCGTCCGCTGGCTGCCGACGCGGGACATCGTCCACAACATGGACCAGTGCATCACGACCAAGATCACGCACCCGCAACTCATCGCCGGCTACGACCTGGTCGGGCAGGAGGACGGGGACGGCCCTTGCGCGACCTGCTGCCGGAACTTTTCTGGTTCCGGAAGCAGTGCGCCGAGGAAGGCGTCAACATCCCCTTCTTCTTCCACGCGGGCGAGTGCCTGGGGTCCGGCAGCGAGACGGACCACAACCTGTTCGACGCGGTGCTGCTGGGGACGCGGCGCATCGGCCACGGCTTCAGCCTGTACAAACACCCGCTCCTGATCGACCTGGTCAAGGAGAAGCGCATCCTCATTGAGAGCTGCCCCATCAGCAACGAGGTCCTCCGCCTCTGCGGCTCCGTCATGAGCCACCCGCTGCCCGCCCTGTTGGCCCGCGGCGTCCCCTGCTGCCTCTGCAACGACGACCCGGCCATGCTGGGCCAGGACACGGCCGGCTGCACCCACGACTTTTGGCAGGCGCTCCAGGGCTGGGAGAACCTCGGGCTCGCGGGGCTCGGCTCGCTCGCCGAGAACAGCATCCGCTGGTCCGCCTTCGAGGACCAGACGGCCGACGAGTGGACCCGCGACGTCAAGGAGGCCTCGGTCGGCAGCGGCCTCAAGGCCCGGCGCCTCCAGGAGTGGGCCGTCGAGTGGGAGAAGTTCTGCCTCTGGGTCGTCGACGAGTTCGGCACCGATGAGGACGAAAATGAGGCAGCACCTGCTACTACTACTGCTACTACTAGTGCTGCTGCTGCGGCACAATGAATAGATTAAGTAAAAGGGAAAATACGCCCCATGCGTGTGGTGGCCTGCAGGAGATATCATCAGGGTGGTCACACGCCAGGGAGACGAAATTTGCCACCAGCCAACTAAAGTGGTGGTGCGGGAACAAGCATAATTTTTCGGTCTACATATTCTGGAGTGGTGTGGTTCCCGCCATTCCCCTTCTCTTCTTCAGCCTTGAGAGCTCGCCTGGATGTCGTCTGGGGGAGAGGAAGAGTGGAGAAACATGGCTGGCTGCTTTCTTCTGGTCAGCCGGCATGTCATTTTCAACTGTAGAGCATCTTCAACTGGCTACAGAGGTAGGCGCATTTGTACTAGGTAGAGCAGCGTATCCCTTTTCAACAAAACTGCTTCGGGTTCGAGGCGGGGCAATCTCACGAGGGGCACATATAGAGAGATGGAAAGAAGAAAGAAAAAGAATGTTACATGCGCAAAGAAGAAGCAGAAGAAGAAGAAGCGGGAAACACAACAGAAGGAGTAAGGAGCGGTTGGGAAGGGGTGGCGTTATCATTTTTTGTTGTTCAACAATTTTTCCATTGCATGGTATGGTATGGGTGCATTATCGGTCAGTCTTCATTCCAACACTAGACTAAGTAGGTAGTAGTAGAGTAGTAGACTGCGAGCGATATTCAACCCATCGATGCAGGCAGGTCCCCTTGGCTTCCAGGCAGAAATATCAGCTACTTATACAGTCATCCAGCTGCAGTAGTAGTAAGTAGGGCTGTGTTGCTGTGTGACCATGGAGGAGCATATTCAAGGGAAAGGAGGGTACACCGCGGGAGAGCGCGCGCGGCGAAGCCTCGTATTTTGCGACGGAGCTTCGTATTGTTATCCATCTACGAGGCTCCTTCCAGACTCTTGTTTCATCAGGGACTGGCTGTGGGGACGAATAGGCTGATAGAAGCAGACCAGGCAAGTATGAAGTAAGGGAGGTCCGGGGCGCGCGCCAGGCCTAGTGACTCTTGATGCATAAACCGTAATATATATATATATTTCCATCCAATACACTTTTCGGTGTGGCGAGAGCCAGCCAGAGAAGAGACACGGTCGAGATGAGAGTGGGTCGGGGTCATAGGGCTACATCACCTGCAGTAGTGAATGCAGCAATGCGGGTTGCAGCGTGGGGGGGAGGGAAGCCCGAGACCATTCAGAAGTCCTTGGTGGATTCTGGCTCGTACGAGTCAAAGGCAGTCAAGAAAGCATATCCTCCGCTCTAGGTAGACGTGGTAGCCTACTCAATACGATATATATGCAAAGCAGTTATAGCACAGAAAGCAATTGCGACTTGACTATGGCCTATCGTTGGAAGCTTGGTGGTTACTTGCTCAGTTCGTATATGCGAGAAAGTAAATATCTAGTTCTGGATCTGTAGTACAAGATTGATAAAGTACAGGAGAAAATAACAGCGATTGCCCGCCTCTTAGGTATTTTGAAAAGAAATCGGCGGTGATCGATGTTGCGGTCTCTGTCTCGGAACAGCCTGACTCTGCCCTTGGAAAAATGATGGTTTCCGAGTTGCTCGACAAGATACTTGGTTTTGTATAGATGTGCTCGAAGTCGTCTGGGAGTTAAGGACAGCTGATGAAGGTGAACTTAGGAAAAATAGTAGGGATAAGGCGTGTTGTGAAAGAAGGCAAATGACCAAGTTAGAAATAGGAGCTGGAATAGCGACAAGGTTCAGACCCCTGATCCCCAAATTTCCTGAAGCCAAGGGCGAAGACCAACTGGTTGAATAGGAACCATCTCGTTAAGATTTGGGTCGCTGAAATGGAATCGCCCATTTGCGGTCTGGACCAGTTGCTGCATGTGATTGTATTGTCTCTCGTCTTGGTGCTCCTCGTAGTACTGGAGCCAGGAAAGGAGTTCATTGTAAGGCCTGGTGACTTTATGGAACGTGACTTTGTCTGGTCAGCAAAAGTAACATAACAGCAAACGGAACTATAGATACGGCGTACCTCCTCGAACCTCCTCGCAGACCTCTACAAGATGCTTCGTTGACAAAGAGGCGCCGAGCATCTTGAACTCTCTAGGCCAGCTGTCGAGGCCAAGCTCAACGGCCGCAGCGACGAACCTGGCTACATCATAGACCGAGGTCATAGTGATACGAACCGAACGACCTTGGGCGTTGACTTCGGGTATCACGGCGGTACCATTGCGAAGATTAACCATATAGTCACCTTCCTCCTGTACACCGGAGCTGTAGCCCATGTTGTAGGCCGCAAGGCCTCCAGGGGCCAGTCTTTCGTAGAAAAGACCGCACGAGAACACGGTAAATTTCATCGGATGTGATCGTGATGTTGACCAACGACGAAGATAGTCCAGCGCTGCTGTCGAGGAGCCCCGGTCCAATGGGTCGTTATCACTGGGCCGGCGACTCAGGGCCCCTTCGAACTCGGAGGGGACAAAACAGCGTACTCGGGCTCGTCTGGCGGCATCTATAAGGTTGATCTGTGATGTATTGCAGATCGTCGAAATCACAAGGTCAACGCCTTGAAGGATGAATCTAAGGTTTTCAATGTTGTTATAGTCGACAACAGCGACCTGGCAGTCGAATTCGTCGAATTCGGGATGCTCCTATATGGATACTCTGTTAGATTCGAGGGGATAGGTAGGCCTTGGTGCATGGGCTTACTTGAGTAGAAAGCACAATCAGGGCATGAGCGCTTTCGGAAAGCTCGCGGACGAGGATATTGGCAAAGCCGCCGCCTCCGACAATAGCGATCCGCATCATGGCTGCTGCTGCTGTTCCCGGCATATTGAGACAGAGCTCAGCAATTTGAAGACTTTATAGTTTTGCAAATTCCTTGGAAATCAGATCCAACGTTACCACCGGTAGTCAGTCACAGCGACGAGCAGTCCAGTCCACAAACCACCGAGTCTCGCCGGTCTGATACACCAATAAAGCCGGTAAGTGTGCCGCCTTGACGAGTTAATATTTTGCTACTACTCTGAGTGGCTGTCGGAATCGGCCGCAAGCGATAGTGAGATTATTGAAACGATCAAGCACCCGGTACCCAGAAAATTATTACACACTGGTATGAGCAGATGAGCAGATACCTCAAAGGGAGATGGAAGCGAGATTCTCCAGGATAGGGTGCGGGTGCGGATGCAGCCCCTGGTGCATGTATGGTGCTTGATATAAGGTTACGGCATCGGAATTCATGGGTAGGTAACCCTTCACGGGACTATCGCTGGGTCACTTTGAGTCAATGCTGGCACGAGCTTGCCATCACTCTTCCCTTGGAAGCCACCCGAGACCCCTTCGGCACTTCGCAACGTATCTATACCCGTAAGCAAATAACGCCTTTACAGGGGCTTTTAGTTCCCTTCCAAGAACCATGCTCCCTAGCCCTGAGTGGCTATCATGTCTTGAACTTCATACCGTAGTCAGTCGAGAATGATTTCATGACCTGTTCTGCCTAGTAGCTCTGTCAAGTCCGCATCGAGCATGTTGTACAGTGACATACATCGGCGGAGGCCGAATGAGTAATGGGTAATAAGTCCTGGATTAAGCAACGCCCAGGCAGTTCTGATAGCCACAGTACCTACCGGTATACAGGCACCTCCGCCCATGTTCGAGTCCCAGGCACAGCCGTATGTCTAAGATATGGTGTGGGGGAATGCGTGATCACGGTTGTCACCCCGGCCCCATGTGCATGCAGGTATGCTAAGCTGGTTGTAATCACCAAGCGACATGATATGCCAAGGAACATCACACTGTCGTCAAGATCCAGGTCCATGGCAACGGTGCAAGCTAATGCCCGACTTGCATGTGAAGACGATGCATCTCAGGGACATACGGAGAGACTTGTCTGGTACAAGCTGACCATGACGACGGAACAGCCAAAGCCAAACTAGGTAGATAGCCTTGATGGACCGCCATAGACCTACCCAGCTTTGGCCAGTTCGGTGTCCGCCCGTTGGCGTCAAGACTTGCATGACGGAGCGTCAGCACGCTCCAGAAGTACACGTAGGTTCACAATCCCTTCTCAGTGCCATCGTAATCTCTCACCGAATAGGGCCAGGCTCCTGAACAAGGATAGCACCGTTGTGAGCCAGCCAGTAGAGCCCAGGTGGTACATACTTGACAATAAACTAGGCCGGCAAGGGTTGACAAGAAATAAAGTACAACGGTCATGGGAAGACTTGGCGGGAGTTGCAGAGCATTCCCGGATGGGCCATGACAGGGTGTTGGTACTGGTTTTTCATTGGCGACAAAACGGGATCGTCGTGCATGATGGAAATAGGCTGCATTCTGGATTTTCAGCCGGTGACAGGCGAGGTTGACAAGAAGATTATGATTTTCTTCGTCCAGGGAGAGTGAGTTGTGTTGACGACGGGGTAGTCGAGCCAAGTGGGGGCGAAATTTGTTGGAGTGAGCATGCCTACCTCCAATGTAGGCAGCAAACCGTTGGAGGAAGACGGAGAGGGAAGAGAGAGAGAGAGAGAGAAGCGGAAGGGGCGATGTGCTGGACACCATAAGTGACCCCGTCTAATCCCCACAGACGGGGCGAACTTCTCAGACCAGACTCGACTCGACTCTTGCAAGTTGAGTGTACTTGGATAATGCAATGTGATGTGCTTCACTAGCTAGATCTGGTACATTGCTCAATCATATGTATCAATACGCTTGATTGATCAGGTCTGTACCTACAGCCAGCCCTTCATGGAAACCATGGATATGCGGCCACTGCGGGGCGCCCAAGACAGGTGACTGCCATCGTGCATAGCATCAAGCGTTTTCCCATTCGACCAAAGTTGCATGAGAGGCGCTGCTTTGACTTCCTGCCAATATTTGTTAGACTTAAGGGGTCCAAGGGTTTTGTATAGTGCCAATACTGAGTCACTTACATTACATATAGAGAATCTAATGACACGCCCGAGCAGCGACGAATATTGTGAATAAGGTCTACCTCTTTTCGTCACAAACCGCACAGCTTACATCAAATTCCCTTGTCCAACCTATGGACATTCGGCCGAAGAACTGGTCGATACGACCTTGTTAGTTTCTGCATCTCCAATGCCCTAGCCCCGGTCTTGTTGCACGGAGATGACAGATTGGGTGTAACTACTGGTTCGATACCGAAAGCCAGTCGCTGCACTAACTGCATGTGGCCATTTCAGTTGTAGCAAAACTGGTGTAGGCGCGTATGAAGCCCGGGAAATGGACCTGTTGGTGATGGGACTTCGGGCAGAGCGAAGATGAAACTCTGAGACTAATCCCACGGCCGCGAAACTGACCATCCATCTTCAAACGGCCCCCAGGTTGAACAGCCACTAATGAGCCTCATCTCAATCGTGGCTGGAGTTTCTTAATCTTGGTTACACAGCTCGGCCCTATAAACCGGTCTCTAGAGCGGAGACCATGTCAATATCCCGGCAAGGGTGTGGTAGTTGAGCTGAGGGTTACCATGTTTCTGACCATGCTGCCACGCCTACCAGGTTCGTAGGCATGCTTGCCGGATGCCGGGGGTGCCAAGCAGTAGTCCAATAGGAAAAAAGTTACTGGATGCGGAAGGTCGCAACTCGAGAGCAAGGGGAAAAGACGGGCGCGCCCGGACGGTGAATGCCAGTACTGAATTTTGATATTCGCGAATTTGATGACCAAGGACGTCATGCTTTGCACACACGTCAGGCGATTGGTCCCAGTAGTCTGAGCCTGGCGGTTGTGGTAATATCCCCTTAACAGCAGCCAAGACACGGAGGGTAGTAGACCCAAGATCCTTTCATCGTAGTGAAGGATATGGGATATCACATGCGCCTCACCGTCGTTTTGTTGATGAGGCTGATTTCCTTTGTACCTCTTTCCCGAGGCTCTTGGGTGTAAATCGTTCCCGTATATATTCAGCCGCTCTGAAAGACAGGGACGGGAACTCCCATCCTAGCACGCCCTAACTTCCATCCTTGTCATACCATGTACCCTGCTAGTAAAACGGATACTGGAGGCAGAGCAGCAACGTACTTTTGACTTCAAGCAACCGGTCGACATCCAAATAAGGCCGCCAAGACAGTGGCATAGAACGGAATAGCAACAGAGACCGAAGCATTGCATGGGCAAAAATCATTATCTGTAGCATAATCGTATTATGTTAATGCAGGCCTACCTAACCTAGGGCGAGGCAGCATTGGCTAAGTATCTTGCGGACACAATGGCGACGAACGTACGGTCCCTCCAATTCATGGCATCATCTTCATGCTCCAAAGACGGACTTCCACCACCGCTGAGATAGGTGACTCCAACAGTTGGAGCTATTCAGCCTCCAATTGCCTAAAAACGCCTCTGTCGACTCCCATTAGGACTAAGACGCGATAATAGTGCGGGGTATCGGCTCACTAATAGCTTAACCGTACTCTTATTGTTGCACAATAGGGACTACCTCGCATGTGCGTTGGTGGGATGGTGGGGTTCATAGGGAGTTCGCTCCAAGATCTACCTGCCTTATCTACCCAGGAGCTCTTATCAACCTTCGTTCCCGTTACTATTACCACGTGGTGGGATTAGATTGACTGATGCCGAACTACGACATCGGAGCTACACCGGGACCTGCTTCCAGGCATTGAAGTGCTCGTCATTTGCTGGGGGTCTGCTTGGTGCAGCTATTCTATATTATTAATGGTCATCGTCTTTCTCTAGCTTCCTTCTCCCTATATAGACTTGCGCGAACTGTTGCTTTATCGCCGTTGCTTGCTAAGCACAACCAACCGAATATTTGCTTTAAGAGCGCAATCTGCTTTGCATATCCGATACTATTTGAACACTCAGATTCACTACTACCTGAGTTCCGCGAAACGAACCGCGCTCTTCTTTCAGACACTCGCTACCACAATGGCCGAGTCACAGAAAGTCCGCGGTATCCGCATCGCTATAGACCGCGGCGGTACCTTTACGGACTGTGTCGGGACTCTGAATGGCGAAGACCTTGTCATCAAGCTGCTGTCGGAAGACCCGGCCAACTACGACGATGCGCCGCTGGAAGGTATTCGTCGCATCATGAGCCATTTCACCAAGCGCGACATCCCGCGGGGCGAGCCACTCGACACCTCCCAGATCGACTCGATTCGTATGGGCACCACAGTCGCTACGAACGCCTTGTTGGAGAGAAAGGGCGAGAAGATTGCGCTGGTAGTTACAGAAGGCTTCAAGGACTGCTTAGAAATTGGCAACCAGAGTCGACCCAAGATTTTTGACTTGGCGATACGGAAACCAGATGTGCTATACGAGGAAGTTGTCGAGATCGACGAGAGAGTCACCCTCGAGGACTACGCAGAAGACCCAACACGAAACGTCACAAAATCCGATGTACAAGCCAGCGACGAGAGTGGGGACACGACGGATCTGGTCATGGGCCTATCAGGAGAGGCTGTCCGCATCTTGCGCCGGCCAGAGGGCCAGGGGATTCGAGACAAGCTTCAGAACATCTTCGATAAAGGCATCAGGAGTATAGCAGTGTGTCTGATGCACGGCTATACATTCCCCAACCACGAGGCTATGGTCGGCAAGGTCGCTAAGGAAATTGGCTTCCAACACATATCCCTCAGCCACGAGTTGATGCCCATGATCAAGCTTGTCTCGAGAGCGACCAGCGTCTGTGCCGACGCATACCTCACACCCGCCATCAAAAAGTACATCGCCGGTTTCCAGAAAGGATTCGCAGGTGGCCTTGGCACTCAAAGCGTCCTTAACGAGGCAGGTAGCCAAGGTGCCAGGTGCGAATTCATGCAAAGCGATGGTGGCTTGGTTGATGTTGATAAGTTCACTGGATTGAAGGCTATCCTATCTGCCCTGCGGGTGGTGTTGTGGGCTACGCCATTACGAGTTACGACGACGAAACAAAGATACCCGTAATTGGGTTTGATATGGGAGGTAAGCTTTGAACCAAAACCTTGGCTACTGTCCGCGCTAACGCTATGCAAGGTACCAGCACGGATGTCTCACGATATGGAGAAGGCAGATACGAGCACGTGTTCGAGACGACGACTGCTGGTGTGACTATACAGTCACCGCAATTAGATATCAACACAGTGGCTGCCGGTGGCGGTAGCAGACTCTTCTTTAAGAATGGCCTATTTGTAGTTGGCCCCGAATCTGCTGGTGCCCACCCTGGTCCGGCATGTTACCGAAAAGGGGGTCCAGCAGCGGTCACAGACGCAAACCTCTTCCTCGGACGCCTGTTACCTGATTTCTTCCCCAAAATTTTCGGCAAGAACGAAGATGAGGCCTTGGATCCCGAGGCTAGCAAGCGTGCTATCCAGGAGCTTGCTGATCAGATCAAGCGCGAAACGGGCAAGGAGATGAGCCTCGACGAAGTTGCCTATGGGTTCTTGGCCATTGCGAACGAAGCTATGACAAGGCCCATCCGTTCAATTACCGAAGCTAAAGGCCATGATTCTTCCAAACACAGATTGGCGACTTTCGGTGGCGCGGGTGGCCAGCATGCCGTTGCCATCGCCGAGGCCTTGGACATTGGCCAAATTCTCGTCCACCGGTATTCGTCCGTCCTGTCGGCGTATGGCATGGCTTTGGCCGACGTCGTTGATGAGCGCCAGGAACCTGAGTCAAAGGTCTGGAAGGAGGAGAAGTCTGTAGTCGACGAGTTGAAGACCAAGATGGAGAAGCTGAAGGATAAGTCACGACAGGCTTTGGCTGATCAAGGGTTCGGTGACAGTGATGTTGTCTTTGAAGAATACCTCAACATGAGATACCGAGGTACAGAGTCAGCACTCATGATAGTCAAGCCCACCGACAAGGATTGGGACTTTGGCGAGGCGTTTGTGAAGCATCATCGGTATGAGTTCGGCTTTACCCTGGATGACCGAGACATGATAGTAGACGACGTGCGAGTTCGCGGTATTGGCAAGAGTTTCAGCTACCAGGAGAAGACTGTGGACCAACAACTCGAGGAGGTTAAGCGACAAGGCATAGGTGGAAAGCAGCCCTATGGAAGGTCGCAGGTGTATTTCGAGGGGGGCCGAAGGGATACGCCAATCTACAAGCTGAAAGACCTTTCAGTTGGCGACGAGATCCAGGGACCGGCTATGCTGGCGGATGGCACACAAACTATTGTCGTGACCCCCAAAGCAAAGGCGCTCATCTTGGAGACGCATGTCATCATCGATCTCGAAAGAAATGCCAGGGAAGAGTAAGTACACGAACTGTTCCTCTCAAACCAAAATTCTAACGTTTCTCAGATCACAAAAAGAAACTTCCGAAAGGGAAGTTGATCCAATTTTGCTCAGCATTTTTGGTCACCGCTTCATGGCTATCGCAGAGCAGATGGGCAGAGCTTTACAAAAGACAAGCGTCAGCACCAACGTGAAGGAACGGTTGGATTTCTCTTGTGCCATTTTCGACGCAACTGGAGGTCTCGTAGCCAATGCGCCCCATTTACCTGTTCACCTAGGCTCCATGTCTACATGTGTACGAACACAAGCCAAAATCTGGGAGGGCAAGCTGAAAAAGGGGGACGTCATCATTTCCAACCACCCATCGTATGGAGGGACTCATCTGCCTGACATTACTCTTTTGATGCCGGCATTCAACGAGAAAGGGGACAAGATACTCTTCTACGCCGCATCACGTGCTCATCACGCAGACATTGGAGGCATCACAGCGGGCAGCATGCCCCCACACTCTAGGGAGCTGTACCAAGAGGGCGCAGCAATCAAGAGTGAGAAGATCGTCAGCGAAGGCAAGTTCAATGAAGAGCGCATCACCGAGCTGCTGTATAGCGAGCCTGCCCAATATCCTGGATGCAGCGGAACTCGCTGTCTAGCAGACAACCTCAATGACTTGCGAGCGCAGGTTTCGGCTAACCAGAAGGGCATCTCTCTCATTGAGGCTCTTATCGGCGAGTATGGCGAAGACACTGTTCAATTCTACATGGTCAACATTCAACAGAATGCGGAGAACTGTGTGCGTGACCTCCTCAAGAAAGTCCACAAGAGATTTGAGGGCCAGGACCTTTCGGCCGTGGATTTCATGGACGACGGTAGCCCAATCCGGCTTCGCGTCACCATCGACCCCGAAAAGGGCGAAGCAGTTTTCGACTTTGAGGGTACAGGACCCGAAGTGTACGGCAACATCAATGCGCCCGAAGCCGTCACTTTCAGCGCCATCATCTACTGTCTGCGCTGTCTCATTTCCGAGGACATACCGCTCAACCAAGGCTGCCTCAAGCCCATCCACGTGCGGATCCCCCCGCGCTCGCTGCTCTCCCCTCGACCGGCGCCGCCGTCGTGGGCGGCAACGTGCTGACCTCGCAGCGCGTGACCGACGTCATCTTCCGCGCCTTCCAGGCCTGCGCGGCGTCGCAGGGCGACTGCAACAACCTCACGTTCGGCTTCGGCGGCAACCAGGCGGGCGCCGACGAGATCAAGGGCTTCGGTTACTACGAGACCATCGCGGGCGGCTCGGGCGCGGGCCCGCACTGGGAGGGCACCAGCGGCGTCCACACCCACATGACCAACACGCGCATCACCGACTCCGAGGTCTTCGAGCGCCGCTACCCGGTCCTGCTGCGCGAATTTTCCCTGCGCGAGGGGTCGGGCGGCCGCGGCCAGCACCGCGGCGGCGACGGCGTCGTCCGCGACATCGAGTTCCGCATCCCCGTCCAGGTCTCCATCCTCTCGGAGCGCCGCGTCTACCGGCCTACGGCCTCGCCGGCGGCAAGGACGCGCAGTGCGGCCTCAACGTCTGGGTCCGGCGCGTGGCCAAGGCGGATCCCGAGAAGGACCTCGCGCGACAGCAGGGCCATGTTGTTGTGCAAGACGGAGAGGCGGATGGAACCACCGAGTTTGAGGAACGCTACATCAATCTCGGCGCCAAGAACAGCGCGCCGATGAAGCCAGGCGACCGCATCATCATCAACACGCCCGGTGGCGGTGGCTGGGGCAGAGTGGGCGACGAGAAGACGGCTTCGTCCAAGAAGGATCAAACCGAGGCTTGGAGGAAGGGCAGTCATGCTGCTAGGGAGGAGTTGGCGCTCCAGGCGTAAGTGAGGAAAGGAGGGTGGATAGGTAAAGAGGACGAAGTATCTGGACAAGTTGAACATGGTCTGGGACGCATCTGTACACAAGCTGGAGGCATTTACACGCACCCAACATATATCAACGAAATGATTGATGATATACGACGACAGTTATAACATCAGAAATCTGCTCCTATTCGCTCTCAAGTGTATACGTTAACTAAATCGTCGTCACGAACATGTACAGTAACTCATCTGGCAGATTCTTCTGAACTCGACATGCCCAAAGACCCAACACGCATTTGGACGAAGAAATGACCCCAACCCAATGACAATCATTGAGCAGGGTGAGAACTTAGGTTGGCAAGAACATGTCACCATTAGGAAATTATCATGTATTTGCCTCGTATCGGTCGAGGCAGAAGATGTCTGTCGTTCTATTCATTCATAGCACGTTTCTCGTCAAACTCGCGCCGTATCGAGAGTCCAGTTTTGCTCTGGGCTCGACTAAGGCAAAGTGCATCGTAGCAACACTGCAGATACAGAACCATATTCCCCAACACCTGCGCCCTAATGGTCGGAATCTCTAAACTCTATTTCTTCTGCGGGCTCGAACCGACCAATACCAACGCCGTCGAGATGTCCGTCTTGAGAACAAGATCGACCAGTCTTTGTGGCAAAAATTCCACTTCTGCTTCATGCCGCTTCGCTGTGGAATCCGGCGTATGAAATCGACATGGGATCAACAGGCATGAACGCCAGACCGGAGCCAGCTTTCTATGCTGTAGATGTAACTCCTCCCATCAGGTCTTCGTCGTCCACGTGACTTTCAAAACCCATAGTCGGATCCAATTCGCTCTTATCGGCAGCCCGCTTCTGCTCCTTAACCAGGTGCTTGATATACTCTCTGCTAGTGCCGAGGCGCTCATTTGTGGCCTTGAATATAGGCTCGAGGGCTTTGAGCTGTACGGCCGTCTTTGCAAGCTCTTGGGCGTATTCTGCTTCCGACAGAACCGTGGAAGACGGAAGGAATGTCAAGAAAACCGTTCCGTCATCATTCTTCTCCATGACGCCCTTTAAGCTGTTCGAGATAATCATGTTCTGAATCAGCGCCTCGATATCGTCGTCACTATTCAGATTAGTACCCGTCTGGGCGCTTTTGGTCTGCTGCCGGATTTCCGCTATCGAGATTTTGGAGAAGACCTTTTGTAGGTTCTTGATCTGCCACTCTTGGTAGGCAAGAGAGGACCTCTTTCATGAGGCCCACGTTCTGGTCATCTTGCCAAATCTGGCTTGACTTCTGAACCTCGCTTCTCAGTTCCTCCGCATTGGTCGTATCGAATAGCGAGGCGACGTCTTTGTAGGGTTTGCCGAGGGTCTGGTAGGCCTTGGCAGCTGCGGGACCGGCATACTGTGGCAAGGTATGGCCTTGCCCTTGGAACAAGAGACTGACCAGTACCCATTTCTTGTATGCCTCGGCCATTATCTTACTGCAGCCACCCTCGCGGGTCGAGAAAGTGACGACGCGCTCGAATGCAGCATGCGCTTTCTCTCCATTCTCGCTTGGAGCAGAACATCATGCCACTCAGCATATCGTACTCTAGTACAGATGCTGCCTTGACGTGATTGGTGAGACCAGTCTCCTTGTGTATGTAGACGGAAGGGGAAAGTGTCATATCGCAGAGCATTGTCGGCCGCTTCCAGTTGGCCATGCCAGGGTAAAAGACAATATTCTTCTCCACGACCTTCAAAGCCGGTTCGATGTTGTTCGTGCTGTAGGCAAGCTTCACAAGTTGTAGATGTGTTGATATGAACATGCTTCCGGTCGGATCGATTTTCAGGATGGCAGCGGAGACGACCTCGACGGCTACGGAAGGCTGCAGCGGCAGTGTCAATCAGTAAATAAATCTGCAAAGTCTCCCAGACAGAAAGAACATACGGGTAATAGCGAGCCGCTACAGACGGCGGTCATGATCTCTAACAGGTGTGAACCTGCATATCGGAGTTGCCGCGGATCGAAGCCCAAGAGGAATCTGACCAGTTTGTCCAGAATAAACTCGCGCGGTCCTACTAGGTTGGGGAGGAGTAGGCTGTGAAGGACGGCGACGTAAGATAACGAGTTGAGGTCCGGATCGATGAGCTACAGACAACGAGTTAGCCTGGCGATAGTTGTAGCAAGGAAGTACGCTGCCAAAGCAGGTCCTACCTCCAGCAACTGGCCTCCATACTGGCCCAAGGGAACGGGAGGGTCCTTGAGCAGCTTCGTCAGCTTGAGAAGATGCGCTTGAATGGCTTGATCGTAGGCAGCATCATCCTGCAGGACCTGCTGCTCTGGAGGGAAGGCCAGGCAGGTGGCAAGGGCCTGATCCATCTTGGATTGACGATTGGCGATGCGAAGGGTGAAGGCGAAAACGGTGAAAAGGCAGGCAAAGGGGAACTTGATTAATATGGTTGTGAGACGACGATATTTCTGCCACAACCACAACCCTATTTTTAGGAACTGTCTCGTGCCTTTCTAAGGCTGAAGGTTGGATGGATTCATGACATCTAAATAAATCGCTGTGAGATGGATTCAGTAGTGGTAGCCTGGAGCTTGACATCGGAAAGCTGTCTTAGGTGCGGGGGCGGAGCTTAGGCGGCACCCTGCATCAACTGCAACACTGAATGGATCTACTTGAATGAACACACCAAAAGGATTAATCATTGGTCCGCTATACACTGGAACAACTGTCCGCTTTCGCTATGATATACACGTTATAAACGTTAAAAAATATGAAGACATTGGTTCGATTCAGACGTGTATTGGACGTGTACGAGGCGTTTATTCGGCACGTATATAGGTGGTAGCGGAATCCTGAACTGTACCTATTTCAATAGGTACATGTTGTTTATTCGGACCAGTCTAGCCTCCTACGGTACCTATTACCCCTCCATCAACCCAAGGTAGCGTGAGGAAGTAGCTCGGGTGGTCGAACAATTGAATTTCGTTTTGGGAGGGTCTTCTTGGTGATGGTCCTCTCATATACTGATCTCAACCCAAGCTTAATCCTGGCTTTGGTATAGACACGACACGCCACACATCCAACATGGCGCACGAATTCGCACCATTGAAGAATGATCTCATTCTGAGAACCGCCTGGGGTACAGCTCCCCGGTGAAAAAAAGAGTATGAATGACCTCTCGACTCAATGGCTGATACAGCGTCAACCCGCAGGTCAGGATGTCGAACGAGCACCTATATGGATCATGCGCCAAGGTCAGTCTCCGTGTCCATCCGTCTATGGACATACACAGCTGATCTCCTACTTTCTTTCCGGTGCAGCCGGCCGCTACCTGCCCGAATACCACGAAGCCAAGGACGGCCGCGACTTCTTCGAGTGCTGCCGCGACCCCGAGGTGGCCTCGACCCTGACGCTGCAGCCGATTGAGCGCTTCGCCGGCCTGATCGACGCCGCCATCATCTTCTCCGACATCCTCGTCATCCCCCAGGCCATGGGCATGGTCGTCGAGATGGTCGACAAGCTCGGCCCGCACTTCCCGGAGCCCCTGCGCAGCCCCGACGACGGCCAGTACGAGCGCGTCCTGCAGAAGAAGGTCGACGTCGCCACCGAGCTTGATTATGTGTATAAATCCATCACCATGACGCGCAAGAAGCTCCAGGGCCGCGTCCCCCTCATCGGCTTCTGCGGCGCCCCCTGGACCCTTCTCTGCTACATGACCGAGGGCGGCGGCTCCAAGACGCACAAGGAGAGTAAGACGTGGATCTACAAGTACCCGGAGGCCGCCAAGGCCCTACTGCAGAAGATCTCCGAGGTGTGTGTCGAGTACCTGGCGCTGCAGGTCCAGGCCGGCGCCCAGCTGATCCAGGTCTTCGACTCCAACTCCGGAGAGCTGTCGCCATATACGTTCAAGACCTTCAGCGAGCCCTACCTGGCTTACATTGCGGAGCACCTCCCCAAGCGCCTCCAGGAGATGGGATTGGAGAGGTCCCGATGATCGTCTTCCCCAAGGGCGCGAACCATGCCATCGATTCGGTGTGCAATATTGGCTACAATGTCATTGGCCTGGACTGGGTTATCGATCCTGCCGAAGCCGTGAAGATCCGGGGAGACCGCAAGATTGTCTTCCAGGGCAACGCTGATCCCGGCATTCTCTACGGTTCCCATGAAAACATAACGGAAACCGTTGAGCATATGGTCAAGGGTTTTGGAGGGGGAAAGAAGGGTTGGATAGCGAATCTTGGCCACGGTAAACAAAACTCCCACCCCTTGTCGGAGTATGAAATAGCTAACAGTCAAATTTCAGGTGTTACACCGTTCGTGAAACCGGACGATTTGAAGTTCTATCTATCAGAGGTTCAGCGATGCTCCAAGCGGTGACGGTCAGCGGATCCCCCGTCAGCCATGTTGCTGATGCGCACGGCTACTGTAGCTGGGAGATCTCACTTCATTGGGACAGTATCTAGGTCAATTATGCTCCTGTAATGTTATTAGACCTGTTAGAGAGTCTCCGCTACAAAGGCATAGATCGGCCCGGAAAATGTAAATAATCAAAACAAAAAGGAGAAAGCTAATGCTTACCAAGAGACGGTCCAGCCAATCTTGCCCCCCCAGACTCTTGCAGACCCCTTGACTGCTAGGATTATCTGCCGCAACTTCTGCATAACATAACATACTATCATCACCGCCGTAGTCTTTGAGATGATCCCTTATAAGCTTAGCTGCAACGGCTTTAGCAAACCCTCGCCCATGGTAGGGCTCTTCACAGTGGAGACTGCTCAATGAGGCGTGGGGCCTTATTTGTCGTATAGTATTCTTTAGAGAAAGGCAAGGCTAAGATCAGGGAGATAGGTAGCTGACTTACCTAGAAAACACCATGAGATAAGGGTACCATTCTCCAGCATGATTGCGGTGCTGGGTAGTAGCTGGACTGTTCTCCTAGAAGATTCAGGGGGAGTGGGATATATGTCAGCCCGAGCCTGTGCATAGTTATCTCTCCTCCATCCTTTTCCTTTCCTTCTTGACAGTTGTTCCTATCACTTAGGTACTTTCTCTCCCTCCCCCTATCATGACGACTGAATGTGCAATAGTTTTCAGAAAGAAACGAATAGCATCCACTTACTCCTTACGCGGCACGTCCGACCGACTCAGCACCAGCGGTATATCCCCCTCTGCACCGACCCCCACCGCATCCCAGGCTCCAGCAACGTCGTCGCCTTGTCACTGCCCCCAGCAAGCGGCGGCAGCTCTCGCGCGTCCAGGAGCCACTTGTTGTACAAGCTGGCGTGCGAGAAGGCGATGCCGGCCTCGTCCCGCAGCGCCGTCCGCAACGCCTCGCTCAGCGTCCCGGCCAGGATGCAGGGGCCCAGCGGCGACGATTGGGCCGGCGTCGCGACGCACTCGTCGCGGATTCGGCGTGCGGCGCGGAGGAGGGATACGGCGTGGCGAAGGGCTTTTTTTCGTCTCCTCTCCTCCTCGTCGTTCATCTCATCGCCGCCGCAGCGTTCCAGCGTAGAATACATCCACATCTGTGTCTCGGGCCCGCGGGAAATGTCTAAGTACGCCGCCGTGAAAGGGTGATGACGGTGGTGGCCGTCTTCCGATGTGGCCCCTGCTTCCTCTAGACCGGCAGGAGAAACTGTAGTAGAAGAGAGCGCCACGTCGGACGCGTAGAGGATGCGGGCATGCTCGGTGACGCCCCGGGGAACTTTGTGAACTTCAGCCGGCGCAGCAGGGAGAGGGAGTGGGGGAGGTGCGCGGACAGGAGCCGGAGGAGAGCCTCCGGGGGTTGATGTGTGTAGGTCTCTACTCCGTCGTCGGCGCCGCGAGGATTGGACATGATTATATAAGTAGGGTATCTAAAATGGCAGGTAGGTAGGTAAGTAGATGTACTGGGGTTTTTTTTTCCTACGCTGGAAACATTTAGCGACCTCTTGGCTCTTTCTCTTTTTATATACTACACACCAAGAGAGAGGGTGTGCCTGGGAGTGTGAGGCGAGAGAAGGAGGCGCATCTATTTTGTTTAGAAGTAGCCTCGGCTCCTGTCACAGGCCAGACTCCCTTCAAAGCCAAATAGGGTATATGTATTTGGCCCGTCATAGATAAATAACCCCGTGAGACTGACTGAGGAGTATGAGATTCTCTGTAATAACATGACAAGTCGTTTCTTGGTTATCGTCAAATGGGATTGTCAATCCAATCAGAAACCGCCTTGCCAAAAAGACATCTGATTTCAACAAAGCTCTTATCAACAAAAACCCCAACTCCATGCCCGGAAGAGCACTTCAAAAAAACCCAACCTACATCCAACCCCCGCCCCTTTTGGTATATGTCGTAACGTGCAAGAAAAAAGAAAACCCGACCAGAAACCCGAACACAGAGACGCCCCTTGATTTGAATGAAAAAAGGTAGGATATTCGTATCGCATCGTGTCACACTGCATCGCCTAATATCTTTCCGCCACCCTACCGTCATATTGGATCGCAACCCCTTCCCACATTCTCTCCTAACTTGAGCAGCCGAGAAGGAAAGGGTATGCCAGGCCAATCAGGGTAGCTTGGCTTCAAACCTTCCTCTTCTTCTTCATGCCTTCTTCCCAAAAAGCCACTCCTTGCCCTTGGCGGCCAGGGTGCCGTCGGGGCTCTTGGTGCGCTTAACCGCTTCTTCGCCCTCGGCCTTCTTGACCTCCTTGACCTCCGGTATCTCGGGGCTGCCCAGCTTGACGACGTTGGCGGCGCCGCCTCGGCCGACGTGCGCGATCCCGTCGCTCTTCTGTCGCTCCACGACACTGAAGGGGAAGAAGAGGGGTGCATGTTAGCCATGGGTGTTCTCTCATCAAGTACCGTCTGAGTGTTCTTCAATGATGGCTGCGCAGGCGCGTGCGTCGCGAAGAAAGGCGAGACAAGGTGTGGGAGGAGGGGGGGCGCCAAACACTTACGGCTCGACGTCCTGGAGGGCCCGGGTCTGGCGGGGTCCTTGTTGGTGCGCATGTTGCCCGAGCCGCCGCGGCCGGTCGTGACGACCGTGTGCTTCAGCGTGGGCGTCTCGAGGTCCTTGGTCTGGATCTTGGGGGAGTTGGAGGCGTCACTGATGTTGCCTGCGCCCCCGCGGCCGGTGGATGTGAATTGCTGTTGTTGTTGCGACATGGTGGGGTGCTTATGATGCGGTGGTCTAAAGAATGAGTGTTTTGCTTGTCGTCGTCGTCGTCGTCGTCGTCGTCGTCGTCGTCGTCACCGAAACCCTTCTCGTCGATTTCTATGAGACAAGCGGCAAAGTTTGCTACAATAACAGAAAAGAAAAGAAAAGAGTTGGCGCAGTATGCAGTTTAGTCTAGCTCTACCTACTAGGTGGGTGTAGATATGTCCTAGAATGTTAGGTTAGTCGTAGATAGAGCGTGCCTAGGTGGATAATGTAATCACGTCACAAGGCTTGTGACCCGACCCGGGTTGGGTTTTATTTTGGCAGCACCAGTCTGACTGGAAATAGCGGGGACTTAAAGGGTATGACGATACATGATCTCCAGGTCTGTAAACGAAAACAAGTAATAGTAAACAAGTCCTCGAATAAGGGTCTTGGATGGATTCTTGATTTAAGGTTTGGGCTGGAGAAGCAGACAAATCCTGCCCGGGATGCTGCTTTTACCACGCACAATAAACTCGGTGATCTTTCCCTCCCTTGCCGCATACTATGTACGTATTACAATTGTGTTGCCCGACCATTGAACTTCTGCGTGCTGGGAAGATATGGTGTTGTTCACATACTCATCCCATGTAACCTACTACCCAATGCCAGTCACGAGTCACAGTCATCGCGACTAGTCTGAACAGCCTACTCGTAGCCCCGTCCTACAGCAGCCCCATCGCTCATCGCCCATCCTCTCGCCCAACTTATCGAGGGAATCTTTTCATTGCTAACAAGACTTTCTCTTCACTCTCTCCTTCTCCTTGTCTCCCCCCTTCCGGCCGCGGAAGAGGGAAGGACGGACAATGACCCCGCCAGCGCAGGGCGACGAACCGGTTAAGCGAGATCCGAGTTACGAAGACGTAATGAAAACGCCCTGGGCCAGCGATTTAGAACACACCAAGAGGGACTAAGCCGACACTACCCCCTCCAGGAAAAGGAAAAGGAGGCATTCGCCATCGATGGTGCCATCCATTCATTCAATTCCCTGCCCCAATGACTTTAAGCAGATGTCCTCTTGGTCGTCGATCAGAACAGCCTCGAGGCAACATCTGGCGATGCCGGCCGTTGCCTGATAGGTTATGGGTTAGCTGATGGATATAGATGCAAAAATCCCTTGTGCAATCAATTGTGGCTTCAATGGATCTACGTTGGTTATTCGCCTGTAGATATCAACAGCGCGGAAGCTCCAATTGATGAGATCCAGCCACCTTCGTAACATAATCTATCCAGCATAGCTCAGGATCGATAGTCAGCGTAGTATACATGTTGTTTACCCTATCCTGATTGGCTGGGACCATCTTCGATCATCATATCCAACCACATGCTGACACACGTGACATGAATTTTTCCTTTGGAAGGGTTCAATATCATTATCGCTTCTCCATGAGTATGTACATTCGTCAGGATGAGTCTAATAACTTCCACCGAGTGACAACAGCCGACTTTAGAGTGATGTTGGGAGCAGCTTGACATAATTTATACAGGGCATGCGTGCGACACTGCCAACGCCCTTTTCAATCCGAGCCGAGTAGCTCAATGCCCTCAGTCATCATCCTCTTCATCAGACCCCTTGCCTCGTTTGGCCTTGCCATCAGCACCCTCCTTCCGAATAGGAATCTTGATGCCCTGAGTTGCAAAGCATTTGCTCAGGTAGGTGCTTTCGCAGACTCCGGGGAACTTCTTGGCGCTGTAGACTTGGAAAGGATCGCTGAAACACTGAGCGAGGACGGGGGCTTTTCCTTGGTTGACGCGCTGGGGATCACTAGTCGAAGCATCGCCTACCGTGCCAGGGATTCCCACGCTGGTAAAGGAGAATCGCAGACTGCGCCTGGTTGTTAGTGACTGTGCAGAAGCGCGCGCTGGACTCGCTCAAACTTACCGGAAATAGCCCTCTGTCCGCACACTCAGATCTTGCAGAATAAACCAAATTCCGAACTTGTCCTCGGGATCCAACAGTCTGTTGGCACTTGTTACTAAGCTCCCTATGAGATTCCTCGTATACATCCCATTGGGCGGTGTGGCGAGGGAGTTCGCCCGTTGAGGCGTCAAGTCCTGGGGGTAGCGGCCTGCATAGCCGTTCTGCGACGGCACTGATTGCACGTTCGACGGGACAGGATACTGACCCACGTGCCCTTGGTACGTGTAGCCATCTGGCAGGTCATCATTAGCATACAGGTTCGTATTTTCACCAAAAGGGGCCTATTTACTTGGTGCTTGGCCATACCCGTGGCCGTATTGCTCACCGCCATAATTGGAAGGAGGTTGCGATGGTGCCGCGAACCCTTGGCGGACCATTCCTGGGTAGGTATCATAGGACGGGCCCCCTTCCTGCAACTCTCTAAACGATTGTTGTGTTGTTGAAGAGATAGACGGTGAGTTCTGCGAATGCTTGACCACGTTGACTTCCTTAAGGCCATTCCACGACCATAAATCCACGACAGAATGAACATCTGGTGCTCGACATCGCTGTAATAGCATTAGTATTTGTATCAGAACTTCCAACGCGGATCAGACCACAGAGAGGTAAGCTGAGCTACTCACTTGCTGCTGACTTCCCTGCCCGTCGTCTTATCAATGACCTGAAGACGAATGCAGGGTGGCGGCGTAATCGGCCGCCGATCTTTATCACCGAAGCCGCACATGCGGGCACGCTGAGGCTGCTGCACGCAGACCAGCTTATACTTCCACTTTGAATCTTCCTTCTCCGTCGACATGGGGCGCGCATGATCAGCCAGGTTTTGTATATCCTCGTTGACGCTCTTGGTGTTTTCGGATAAGGCGCGTAAGGAGATCCGAGGTCCTTCGGGTATAGGGCCGTTTCCGTTCTGGGGGCGATCGAGGACGCTTGGCATCGGTCCTGCACATACTCGGTACGGGTAGGAGGCAGATGCGGGTGCGGGCGCGGAGGACCGGAGTAGTACTGTGGATAGGCGTGATGGGGGCCTGGGAGACTGTGCTGCAAAGGCTCATGTGAAGGCGGAGGATGGTGCGAATATTGGCCGGGGCCTGGCGGCGGTGCCTGGCCTGCCATGTGGTGCGGCGGCGGGTGATGCCCGTGGTTGGGCGAGGGATATGGTTGGCTGCTCATTATGTCTCGAGAGGGAGGCGCCACTGTTCTATTCTCGAGAGAAGGGCGTTTTGGAGGCGTTTCGTCCCGAGGGAACTCGGCAAAGGTCGTCTTGTAGGCGTTTTGTCCCGAGGGAGCTCGCCGAGGGTCGTTTTGCGGGCGTTCTGTCCCGAGGTGAACTCGCAGAAGGTCGTTCTGCAGGCGTTTCGTCCCGAGGGGAACTCGCCAAAGGTCGTTGCGGCTCTATTGCGAACAGACCCGTGGGTTCAAGTTACTGCTGGGTGAGATGGATCAGCGTGATGCCGTGAAAGACTGGCACGCGGGGGGGATGCCGACGAGTATGAGCAAAGTGTGAATGACGGATATGCGTAGAGTGTAAACCGGGATGACAGAATAAAGATGAGATGGAGTGGCAGCTTACCTATTTATACGGTGGCCTTGAGGACCGGAGTTGAGCGATGCGGCGGAAGGTTCAGCTGATAAGAGCTCTTAAGTTTCCTATCGCAGAACGTACTTTGACAGTAGGTAGCTGCTTTCAGGGTTCCGCAAAGCGTATTATATGGGACTGGCTTCTGAACGAGATGGGAAGAGGCACAAGTCCTCCTGAAAGCAGATGAGAGGAATTGAGAAGGCGGTAGACCATAAACACCGGCCGGACAAGAAGAAACAAACCCCCCTCAAAAAAAACCAAAGAGCACCTGACGTCAAGCCAACAAAGTCGATATGTACTGAAGGCAAGTACGGAGTAAGCACCCAGAAGATGGCAGCTTAGAACTGAGGGTGTAGGTTGTTTTTTAGTGGTAGAGGTGAGACAAAAGATTTATCTTAATGCATATGGGTACAATGATGTGAGGCTGGGGGAGGCGCAACTTTATTTCTTCCCTCTTGCTTCTTCTGCTTCTGCGCGGTTCAGCACGCAACACACCGCGACGTAACGTACCAGGAACGCAATGCAGTGGGCGGGCGAGTGGTAAGCTGGTAGATGCCAACCCAGAGCGCCGAATCAAGATGGGGATTCAGTGGTATTTCGGGAGTGGGAGGACTAGCAGGAAAAGGTTGGTTCGTTCGTACAGGCAGTTTCATTAAGTAGCACATAGCAGTACCATACATACGGGCAGTACATTACATAACAGGGCCTCTGGTTACCGTTAGAATGGAGACGCGGTAGACGGGGACGAGGGGCAGCCGACAGGGAACAGGGGACCTGACAGAGCCCAAATCGTTCGGTCCCTCCCACTTTAAAAAGGCCGTTACAGCAATTGCAAGTTGTACCTCGAATCCTCTCGTTGGATCACCGCCGACTTCAAGATTGGAGTCGGATAGCACTAATTACGTGGTGACATCGAATTATAAACCGCCCATCGGGACCAACCTACAATCTCTATACTGTAGTGGAACAGCCGCCTACAATGGAAGTCGTAGTCGTATAGTGGGATAACAGTGTCAGTGACTGCTAGGGCAAGCAGGCGCCATTCGCTACACTGGACCCTTAACACCTCTTGGTACTGTACATGATCACTGACTCCGTCATTCTTACCCTCGGCTACACGAATCATTTCGCCTGCAGTATCGTGGCTGCTCGTTTTGCCGGAGCGAGGGAGCCGGTATATTGAGCGCTTCCTATATGCTGAGAGTAGGTGGGTATACTGACTAGAGTGCTATTGCTAAGTATGTACCTATCTACGACGAAGCGAAGGGCAGCGCAGCGCTGAATCAACAAGTTTTCCCAACGCCCCGTCTCCGTCCCAATCCAGTCGCCAATCTTGTCATTTCCCCAATGGCTATTCAGCTATCCGATCAGAGAAAAGAGATTGACGTTCCCAAAAAGCTCATGCTGCACACGTGCGGGTCTGTCGAAATCCTATCACAGGCCGCGACGTCGAAGCTCCAAGTTTGGTACGGGGCCCAATACCGGTGTCAACTGCAGCCCACATCTGCACTGCAAACCATGGATGCGATGTCAAGGACCAGTGGAATCGAATGAAAACCTCGAGTCGCTCTCCACTGCCTACCTACCCAGGGGGGGAGGGGCTTATCTTGTCTTATTGTTTTCTGCGACGCGACAAGAATAGTCAGTCCTACATACAGTCGGGAGCTATCTTAAATTGTGACAGCAGATGCTATTTATTACCTTCCTAGGTAGAAAGCTCACGACGGGAAGGATTTGGGGGGACAAGCTGGCGGCATCCGAGATTGGCACTTGGCAGCTGCCAATGATGCGCGGGTTTCATACCAAAGCCAGTCTAGCCCCCTGGTCCTGGATGGTCCTGGATGGCTATCCCACATATCCCACAGCTATCGTGGCTAACCCCCTGGCCGGAATGTGGGCAGAGATTTGCGTTAAGCGCGAATCACTGCGACTGTTTATCGCCATCTGCTTTACCCATGGCGACCGAACCAAAAAGCCACGAGGTGGTGAACTTCTCTGGCAGTATCCATGACTTTGGTTCGAGGCTATGCTTCCGAGTGACAACAAATGAACCGAGGTCGGATTGTATTTGACGGTATGCAAATTGAGATGGGCGGCCAACATCGTATTTCCGCCCCCCACCATGCCGGACGACGAACCTACCTAATGTAGCATTCACTGTGTGCCTCTTCTGGGCGGATTGGTAAATTTACCATAGAGCTCGACGTTGTTGTGCCCAAATAAAGACACATCAAGCGTTCCTAATCTCGGCCCTATTCTGCAGCTTTCAAGACGAAAGCGGCAAGCCCAACTCCTCCCGTACGACGACGCCAACACCGACAGCGCCGAGCGTCTAAAGGTTAGCGGGATAGCAAACATGGGGTGGCGGCGTCCAACTTATATCCGGGAGCACTCGGGCCGGAGGCAGCAAGCATGGGCTAGAAAGCAGGGGCAAGAACGCCATGTGTCAGCCTTCATTCAGCTCTGCAGCTGTGGCGGCACGTCAAAGACGCCCGGGGAGAAGACTCCCAGGTTTGATGGCCACTTTAGCCCCGAGTTCAATAATAAGATAGTGATATAAGGCGGTACTGTAGGATGTCTGCACAGTCTGCACCCCCAGTTTCCAACTGCGTTCCCGATGTATCGTGCTCCATGGGGTACAGACCGGGCACCGTCTATCTCCAAGGGCACGCCACTGGCGAGAGAAAGAGGCATGCCTTGTGCTGCATGTAACGGAAAGGGATTGCCGACCCACGTTTCTTCAGATCGATGATAGCTAGATTGTAACCTAGATGGGATGGAAGCATGCAACCTAAGACTACGACTGCTGTGACTACTACCACTATGTACCTACCATTTCAGCGAAAACCGGATGGAGCCAGCCCTAGAAGGATAAGAGAAAATAGAACAATCTGCAAGGGGGTAGGTAGGCGATGCGTATTAGTAGAAACCACGGATTCTTTCCCCCTTACGTGCCAGGTGATATAAATATCTCCACGCCCCCTCCCCTCCCCTTCCAGTGAATCCCTGGGATCAACCGGATGCAAGATATCCGCGACTCGTGATTTACTCATACGCAATCGATACGGCAAGTAAACTTATGGTCTGTCCCTGGCGGCCCCTGCGTCGGAACCAGAATAGAGCTCTATTGCATGACATCGGATAGTATCCCTACTCGATTGAGAGCGACTTGACACCCCCTTTCCATGAAGTGAATTGCACCACCCTCTATTTCAGCACTTCCTTGCAAGGAAAAATGCTAGGTAGGTAGCACCACACACCCAAGGTCGGAAAGGGGAAACGACGATGCAGTGAGTGGAACGTCATGATCTGTCTGTAAAGATAAGACGGATGACTTTATAAGAAAACATATTACAAATACCAAATCATACAGCCAGCTGTACCACGGAGCATAAACTAAAAGTAACATCGGGCTATAATTATGTACTATAACTAACTCTCTTTCCTGCGTCTCTGCTGCGAGGCTGCCTGAGGATTCTCTTTCATACACACACACAAGTCCCAGCCGGGGGAATCTACTAACCTAGCTGCCAAAGTAATCCGTAATCCCGACAGCTTTCGTACTGTGTCTCCCATCTCTGTCATCCCCATCCCAGAATCCCGCCAATCCTATCCCGTAGCTGTGATATCTTTAGGAAGCCAGGGGAGTCCTTCCTCAAATAAGCAGGCCCATTGTGTAACAAGAAAGGAGCCCCATCAGAGAGAAGCAGAGGAATACAAGAAGACACTACCCCAAGTTGGCTGCAAGATTTGACCACCCAGGTGTGCTCCATCAAGTCGAAAAAGATTTTCTTTGCAAGAGACCCTACCCGTCGCTCTTTGGTGTAGGCAGGGGTATTCGAAAGGAAAGCAAAGTGTAAAAGAACCCACACCCAAATAGGAACCATTCATTGATCGATCAACTTTCATTTTCGTTTGCCGAGAATCGTTGTTTTGCTCTCACTTGACCGTCATGTCTCCCCTGAGCCTGCTTTTACGTCTGCCAGAATGGGTTTGCAGGTACTCATAAATCCCATCAGACGTTGTTCGTACAGTCATATGCCGTTTCGGTCAGGAAGAAGCAGACCTGAAAACGCCTATGTTCTCCCCACGCCTTGCAAAAACATAAAAGAGGATTACGATAAAATAAAAAGAAATGTATGGGCGCCGGTGCTGTTGGCCGTCTCGTTATGATCTTGTACACGGGTGGCAGGTTTGAAGAAGAAAAGAAACCGCCACCCAAAGGCTGTGGTATCGAAAGTAGAATGATGTAAACTCCCATCTCTCAGGAAACTACAAGTTATCCAGTGACAAGGTGGGTGTGGTACTATCAGGGCGTTCAAAGAATGATTGTCGAACGTTGTTCGTGTGATGCGTGCGATGGGTTAGTCATCTGCCAGTTTGGCAAAGTGCTTAGACCAGAGCCAGCCGACTAGATTATTTGGGTCGTCTTGGTTTTTGGCAAGCCACAGCTCACCCTTCTCGGCAATAACATCAAAGATCTGCGTTCTGTTAGTTTGGTCTTGAGTAAACGAGCGATAGATGAGACTCACTTCTCCAGCTTGGTACGTGAGATAAGGGTACCCTGCTTCATGCTTGGTGGTTTCGATGTTAAATTCGAAGAGAGGATGCGGCTAGCCAGAGTACATTGTAGCCGTTGATGGGCGCTCTCTCGCGGGAAGAAGCCCGAGAAGACGCTCGCGATGCACGCACGGCTCGCTCTGGCCCATCTGGCAAGGGGAGTGCAGAGTGGAACAAGCCCGAATACCTCTGAGTCTCTGATGTAGACAGAGCTTGGGGGGTGTGTGCGGCATTTGAATAGGGTCGCGCATGGAAAGTCGATTCTGAACTTTGCCGTGGTGCTACACTTGATTCGTAGCTTTGGCCGGTGCCCGGCCTTGTCGAGCCGGGAGCTGGTGGCCGAGGATGACTCGTGACCACATCTGCTGTGTGTGGCGACCCTGAATTGCCACGGCTGTGGCCGTTGATGCCAGCGTAGTAGTCTTTATAGTAGAACGAATGAGGACTAGGGATCGAGGCTTGCGTGGGCGACATTGTGAGCTGGCCACTGTTACGCCGCGCGAAGTCCGGTGTAGGTATGCTAGGGGCTACATCACTACTGATCGATAGACCCCGACCACGGGTGGAAGCAGACGAAAGCTCAGAAGGCCTCGAACGCAACTTGGGTGTTGAAGTTGAACCTTCTGTGCTGCCAGCATTGGACGTGCGCCCTCGCGAGGTCGGGTTAGCAATGGAAAGCTGGCCCATCTGGTCTTCCTGGAACTTGAAATCTCGCTGGAACGTTGTGATGACCTCGGTGAGCTCCGGTACCTGCTGTTCATCGAGTACAACTTTGACCTTTTCTTTCCAGATCGAGTACCAGTGTGTCTGAATGTTGACAAAATTGCCGAGACAGATGTTTCCGACCTTTTCTGTCAATGCCGAGAGTTTGGGCAGTTCCTTCTTCAAGGCCTCGTTGAGGGCCTCATACTGTTCGACACATTCAGACAGCTGCTTGTCGATTTTCTTGCCGCCCTTTTTGAGCTGGATCGATTTCTCGTAGTCGAGACGTCGCTTTGATCGTTTCTTCATGGCCAGCGAGGGATTACCATAGGCTTTAATGACGAGCTCGAAAGGTTCAATGACTTGTTTGCGCACTTGCGAGAGCTGTAGGACGGTTTAGCATCAATTTCTGCAACCCGGCAGTCTGGGGAAGGTGGATACGTACATGTTGCTCCAATGCAACCTTCTCGATATCTCTCATAGACACATTGAAACGAACCCATTTGCTCTCAATCTCGGGATGCGGCGAGGGCTGGAGCCGCATGACAAGTTCCATGGAAGAGAGATATTGGAGAAACTCGTGGACATATGTAGCTGTTTGGCGCGTGTAAAACTCGACATCTCGAAGTACTACTTGCAGTCGGAGATAGTCATCGCCGAACTTTTCATGGAGCTTGAGGTAGTCGGGATCCTCCGGCGGCCGGTTTGTTGACTGAAGCTTGTCGACACGCTTGCCAAATGCCTTAGCAAATCCAGCACGGACATCAGACTCCTTACGTTTCCGTCCGACGATTTGGCCAACTAGCTCAAAGTTTTTCTTTGTCTTGTTTATCTCCTCTATCGCATCTTCAAGTGCAGCCTTGGCACCTTCTAGAGCAGGCCGATCTGGATGGTCCGGTGGCGTTTCATGGAGTAGCTGTATCAGAAGGTTCGGGTATTTCGTGATTCTCTGCATCGGCTTTATCAACAAAGAGTCTAGGTTCCAGGCTTTTGTCAGGTCCCTTGCGACCTCGTTGCACTCATTCAGCCAGACTTTGACAGTGGGATCTTCCTGTATCTGGATCAAACGTTTCGCTGCATGGTCACTGTTCTTGAGAAAAGATTCATGGGCAATCTTCATCTTCTCCATGTTGCGCGTGAATATGGGGCCAAGGGACGTCTCTCGATCTTTGGAGTCGCTTAGATGGCTTGATGCCTTGGTGGATCCTGTCCAGGAAGACGTTGTGCCGTCTGAGAGCAGCGAGATATCTTTCGCTCTGTGGCTCTTCGGAACGTATACGCTAGATACGCCCTCTTTTGAGTTCTGCCAGAAAAGTTGAGTGAAAGGCGATGATCTGGTCTGTGTTCCGGAATATCAACTTGATCGTCTGATCGTCTAGTCTCGGACATGCCTCTGCAGTTCCCTTGTAGATTTCCTCCACGATGTTCATGTCACGGATGAAGAAGGCTTCAGTGTCCACCAATTCCTTGATAGTCTCGAGCCGTGTGAACAGCCTCTTCTTCTCCTGAGGTGAAAGTCCAGCAGTCGCTTCGCTCTGTTCGATGCTGTCCGCAAGAGTTGTCTGGCTGTCCAGGCGGAGTCTCCCCTCAGTAGTCTCGAAAGAGCCTTGATCTACTGAGCGAGGCGTAGATGCAGGTTGGTCGAAGTTCTCGCTCTGCGGTCTTGACATCGAGAATGAACTCTGGTCATCACGGGCCCCATGCATAAAGCTGCTGGACCTGGTGTCGTTATTGAAGTAGTCGCTTGGCGGTGCAGAGCTCAGGATGTCCGGGAACGTAGCGTCCTCTGGTGGCGGGGGAGGAGAATGATCCGGCAAGACAGGCACTGTACGAGGGACACTGTTCTTGCGAGTGATATAGTCCACAAGGGAAACCATCCCCAGTATCAAGTTCAGGGAGCTGCGGTTGGTCGTCATAAATGGGACCGCGATAGCTTCCATGTGGTGAAGTTCCTCGGCTCGAGGGGTATGTCCTCGAGTCCCGGTCGAACTGAATCCCATGCGATTGGGATTCAGTCTCCGAAACAGAATCGCGGTTGGGAAATTGGTAGGAGGGATAGTCGCCCCTGCTCTCGATAGAATAATCTGTCCAAACGGTGTTCTGACTCGCGCGGTTGGTAGATCCTGAGTTTCGGGGTACTGTGAGGCTGGGTCTCGTTTCCAAAGTCCTTCGTGTCTCGAGTGAGAATCGGGGCTCAGCAAGAGGTTCCTCCATCGACCAAGTCCGGTTGTGACTTCGAACCGATGTCCCTGATGTGGAGTCACGCAGCTGGGCTGCGGAGTCAGCGACGTTAGGTCCGACATAGAATTCTTTGAGTTTTGTGAGCCCACGCTCCTGATCGCTGGAGCCTGTGCTCAACGGGGTGGCTGTAGCATTATATTCGCCAACAGGGGGCGAATTTTGTACGGGTTCAACAGAATCTGACGGTCCTGCCTCTGCTTGCTTGTTGGAATGCTCGGATACAACCGGGGCAGGAGCAGTATCTTTCGGTCTCGACTGGAATCCGGAGTCTCTGCCAATAATAGTGACCCTCGTTTCGTACGATGGGGCAGTAAAAGGCTGCGGTACATACTCGTCATCCCTGTACGAGCCTGGAATATCTGGGTCTGTACTGAAATCGCTACGGGTAGGCTTAGGCTCGGCTGCCTTGACAGGCGATGCCGGATCCAACGAGATCTGAAAGGACACAGCGTCATCGTCTGGCGGCAAATCCTCGAAAGGAGACCTGTAACCCAGCGTTTCGCGAGAAGGTTGTGGCGTTGAAATCCCCAAATTGTCAACGACTGGGGGTTCTGGAGATAGTGGCGTTTGTCGAAGCGGTGGTTCTGTCTGTGGTTCACCATCAAACTCGGTCGTATTGGAGACCGCGGATAGAGGTGTTTCGTCCTGGAACTGGGGCGAACCCATCGGAAAGCTGCCAGGTATCCCCAAAGTTGGCGAGTCTCTCGTAAGTCCGACCTGCTCCACCGCTTTTGCCCTCTCAGCATTTTCAAAGGTTGTAGTAATAACGAGGGCCGGCTGTTCATGCACAATATCCGCTACCGTCGAAGTCACATCACCTGCTGGGTCTTCAACTGACGCCCTTTCCTGACTTTGGACCTCACTCAATGCCAAAGCCAGGGCAATTTGCTCTTGCTCTTGCTCTTGCTCTCGGTCCTGTTGTCTTTTCACAGCGGCAATCGCGGCAGCTACCTCTGCCTCCTCGACTGCCCTCGCAGCTTCTACTTGAGCTGCCTGTTCTGCTTGAGCAGCAGCTTCTGCCTCTACTGCCTCCGCCTGTGCTTGGGCCTGAGCTTGAGCATGAGCTTCTGCCTCCGCTTCGGCTTGAGCACGAGCTTCTGCCTCCGCTTCCGCTTCAGCACGAGCTTCCGCTTCCGCTTCTGCTTCAGCTTGTGCTTTGGCCTCTGCTTCCTTCTTTTTTCGCTCTCTCTCCGCTGCGGCCTCTCTCCTGGCCGCTGCTTTGGCTTCAGTTTCCCGTATGCTCTTTGTATACGAGAGCTTGATCTGTTCCCGGCGAGATGCAAAGTGGATAGGCCCTATCGATAGCTTTCTCCTCCGTGGAGGCTCATTGGCCTGCCTAGAGCTCGCCCTGGGATCTACTTTGCTTGGTGACCGGCCCCTTTCGGCGGCTCTCATGCGTGAGCTAGTCGTAGTTGCAGCAGATACTGGCTGACGGGGCCGTGAGCTTCGTAAGGGCGGTGATAGTTTTGGCGGCGGTGCTGAGATGTAAGCGTTCAATCTTGCTCCGCCGTTAGAGGTAGTCGCCCCTGGCGCCCTCTTACTCGTCGTCTGCGTTGTGGGTGTTTTCGCTCTCGCTTGAGTTGTGGGTGTCTTTGCTCTCGCAGTTGATGCGGCCGCTCCAGTTGCTGCCGTTTTGGCAAGATTGCCCTGCGTCCTTGTTGGCGGCCTCTTGTGCGTGCTGGGAGAGCTGGATCTGGAGAACGGGGGGGCTAGTAGCAGTGGAAGAGCCCGAGCTGGTTTGCTTTTGTTTTTGTACCGACATCGGTAATTTCGATGTGGCTGAGCTGGGTTGCGGCAAGTTTGAAGTCGGACTCGATTGTTGCCGAGACTTCGAAGCTTGAGGTGTTCGTGAAGATGACTGGCTCGATTTCGTACCTACAAGATCACTGTGAGCTCGAGCATGGTGAGCTTTCGTAAGCTTTGTAGGCGATCTATTCCCCTCTTTTGCTCCGTTGGCATTTCTGTACCAGTCTGTCGGAGAACTTGACTCGGTTCTGGATTGCGACAAGCTCCGACGACGTATATTGGATTCTGACGTCCGCCTCGGTCGTACACCTTCGATCCCAAATCCAGCAGCCGCTACGTCATTCTCACCAGGGGGCAGCTCACCAAATAGCAAAGGCCTGCTTGAGCCGCTGTTGCTTTGGTTGAGGGTAGGCACAGGAGGGGCTTCGGTGGGAAGTGTAGGCGAAGTTGGTGATAAGTTGTTCATTGACTTGGTCGTCATGTGGTGGGAGGTATTTGAGCTCCGAGGCTTTGCGATCCGACTTGCGAACGATTGTGAATTGCTTGACATGTGGTCCTCAGCGACATATTTGTTCCTCTGCGTTGTGCGCGCTGAAGAGGTCGATTTCGAACTCCCGTGAGTTGCTTCACGCGATGTAGCGGAACGTGAAGTCGAAGAAGGTGATGCGCCATTCGCGAGAGACGGGCCGCCCACGCCACGATAGTTCGATGGTGTTGGTGGTTGTGAGCCTTCACGAGCAGGAACACGTGGAATGGCGGTTCTTCGAGGGGCGCTGTTGCTGTTGCTATTATTACTCGTATACGCGATGGCGTTCTGATCAAAGCGCTTCTTGAGGTCCTTGACGCTCGGTTGCTTCCCACCAGAAGATGACGGAGGCTTTGAGCCGGTTTTGGTGTTGATGTGCGGCTCGTCCACTGGCGCAGACACGGAGCGTAACGAAGATCTGCCTCCATTTCGACTGCCCGCCCCTACTCGTGTAGCAGGCGAGGGGATTGAAGTGGTATTGCCAGTCATGGTGCGTTTTGACGTGGGTGATCGCGGTTGTGAGGAGGTCGAGGCAGCACCGGGGTGATGCCTCTGAGAAGGCAGCATCGTCGACGCCATCAAATTGCCGTGATCTGCATGGAAATTCTTGTAGAAATCGTCAGGCTCAGCGGCGCCATGAGGATTCAGGGGGTCGTTGTTCGTGAGGTTCGCATTGGCAAGCGCGGCCTGGTGATTGTTTGCAGCATAGGACGCAAGGGCGGCATCAATGTCTATATTAGAGCTCTCTCCTGCGGCATCCAAGTCAGAGTAGGGGTGCTGGTCGAGGCGATGTCGGTGTTCCTGGTTGTAGCCGTAATCGTACTGGTTGTGGTCGTCGAGATGGTGCTGGGGGTAGTGATGGGAGTAGGGATCGTGCCTTCGATTTGGCGATTGAGGTTCGAAGGGACGGTCTGCCGAGTTCAGTGGGTGGGACGGTCCAAAGAATCGGTCCTCCTCGTCACGGTTGCCGGCCTCCATTCTCTAGTGGTGGCATCACCCTGGGCTTTCAGGTTCCAAGGGGAACATAAAGTCTCTTTTTTTCGTGCTCTGGTGGCCGGCCCAAAATGGCTGCAGGGACTGGCGTCTGGCGAACGGCAGGCAGGGACCGGCACGTAGGATTGGGCACGGAAGGCAGGGAACAGCGCAGATGCCCTCGTAGGCCTCCTGGTATAAGGCTGATTCACTAAGCTCTGGAATGGTGTTTCAGGAAGATAATTCAAGTTCTAGGCTATCACGGCCTCTGCTATGCTCGCATCCATACAAGAGCGACCAAGCTGCTGTGCTGCATGTGTGTCAAGACGCACAAACTAGGGGACGGCGGCGTCTTTCTCGTTTCGAGGCTAGTTGGTTAGGTTGAGAAGAAGCGGCGAGCTACTGCGACTTGTGGAGGCTTTTTCGTCGGCAGTGGGGGGCGTAGTCGCTGGTGTGGGAGAGAGAAAACGGAACCGATGAGCAGTCATCAGTCTCTTTTCTTCTCAATCTCCAATCTCGTTTCGTTTGGACGTCAAGGTGGGATTGGGACGATGTGTTTGGCCCTGGACTCCTCCCTCCTATGCGCGAAAGTAGGTAGGTAAGGTATCCTTAGGTATGGAGGTGGAGGCACTGCGTATGTAACCAAGAATTGGAAGACTTGCGAAAAGGGTGGTGCGAGCAAATGGCAATTGGGCAAGAGATATCCCAGTCTGCCAGTCCCAGTCCGCAAAAGCAATGATTTGCTGGCACGCAGGAGCGTGTCAAGGGTAAGGGTAGGTACAGTAGGTACAGTAGGTACAACAACGTACGAGAGCCAGAGTGAGATGGAGAAAGAAAAGGGTCGGGGTCGATCTAAGGTATGTACAACAATACCGTACCGTACCAGACCATGAAAATGTTTCTCAATACTTTCATGTTTAACGGTTCGTGGGCCGTTCACCGGAACCAACCGTTGAGAACTGCCATGGATTGGTGCTCATGCTCAAACGCATACAACAGGAATAAACAGCTCGTTGTGTTATTAAAAAAAGCCTCTCGTGGGAACTTGCCCGCGCGGAGAGCTCTACCTACTTTGTTTTGGCCAAATATGTAAAATATTATATCCTCCCTTACTTCCGTTTTTCTTCTCATATCGGACATGTTCGGTTATGGAGACCTAGGCAAGTTTGACCGCGGGATACCTGTCGTCCGCATTTTTTTTCTCCACGCAAGCACTGGAAACTGGCGGGAGCACATCATCATACCCCTTCGTTCAAGCCATGTCTGCATGCATGCATATCAACGATGCGCACGCATGAGCGGATTGGCTTTTATAGGCAAAATTCGTAGTGTAGCTCAGCGCCTCTAGTCGCACCACAGGACCACAAATGCTGGCAAATGCCCGGCAGCGTACATAAGCGTGTGTTATGAGGCCTGCGTGAAATCCTTAATCAAGCATTGGGCAGGTCGGAAGGTGGTGCCTGGAACCGTTCGTGCTGGTGTTGCTGTTAGTGAACTGGGCGGCGACCTCTTCGAGAGAGCGCCGCCCTTGAGTTGGGGGCTTGGCGTGCCTGGGCCGTCATCTAGTCCTTAATTACATGAGTAAGTAGTAGTAATCCGGAATCCGTCTTATTTCCATCGTCTTAGAATTCCCGTTCAGCATACATCAGCTGTATCACAGGTGGTAGGTATCTCATTCATTGCCTACCTATTCCAGATGCAACTCGACCGCAGTTGAACCAGGTACAGACTGCCAGTGGGGGTGGGGGGTGGCCGTGTGTACTGTAGGTATGTCGTCGTGTAGGCACAGGAAGATTTCGACAACTGTGCCGCACCTGGGCGCATAGTTGACCTAGAAAATCCATCGGAAAGCTTCCCAAAGTTCCTAGGTTCGTTTGTTCAGCGGTCGTCCTATCCGGACGGACCAGCCTACCGGGGCAATGGTAGGGATGATATTGTGCCAAGCATCCTGATCCTACCTCCTGCTTCCATCGAACATTCAATACGTTGTGGGAATGTTCATTAAGTGTTGCTGGGCAATCTTATTTCGTTGCCCTTTCACTTTAGATTTTATTTTTATCTATACCTGTGTCGCTCGAGTCTCTTCACAGGGGTGGCAGGATCACGCTGGAATTCCAAGCCAAGCTGTCTGTCTCTCCTCGAGTCTTCAATCCCCCCATCCCCTTTTGCGCTCGTCCCTTTCGCATGCGCCTGCGCACGCCCACCCGTATATGTCCTGATGTCTTCAGACGAATTGAATGGGTGTTGTCGAGCCTGGGAGCCTCGCTCGAGCGCCCCAAACGTCATGATTTCCGCCACTTGGAATGCTTAGATAACCCAATCAGCATGCATTTTGTGTTTGAGCAACTGAACATGTCTCTCGTCCGGGTTAGGGGGAAAGACACCCAACCGTCTGTGTCCGTCTGGGACGACCGTTTCCTTAGCGCAGGTATTGATTGAATCGTCTCCTGGGAGTACAGTATGTATCTCGTGGACAGGCTGGAGACTGATGAAGAGCGCCCAACCTTAAAAGGCGGGCAGGCCCATATGCTGGCGGCCGGATCTGCAAACTGCCTATCATCAGCGTCCACATGTATCTACATACATGAAGAAGATAGCGTGAGTGGCCCATCCAACCGACCTGTCGAGGATAGTTGGGCGTCTGGGCTTCACCGGGGGGGCCCTCTGCATTCCACTGTCGAGCAGTATCTATCGACTTCGATATCCACAGATAGTCCATTGCAAATGTGAAGGACTGTATTTTATATCAATAGCGCGGCTGATCAGCGCCGGCCTAGGTATATCACCCCGTGCTATTACTCATCTATCTCTGTACAGCTGCACAGCCAGCCAGACCGAAGAGCGCTAGACATTCCAGAACAGGGGTGCTCCAGTATTGCGTTCTCTGAGCCAAGATCTTTAACCTACTAGGACGTACCATTTTCGCCATCCACCATCCACCGTTTTACCTGAAGCAGCGACTGTATTCTCTACTCATTAACCTAGACCCAGGTCATTTGTGACAGCTGTCTGCAGCGCACTTGCACGTTTTTTTAGTCACTCACTGGCGAGTGTAGTAATTGTCCCAATGTCCGCATAACGGAAGCATCGGAGAATCAGCTCACTATTTCTTGCTTGAGCAATTTGGCTTCATGCACATGAGGTTGTTTCTAATGTCAGATGGTAAACAAAATCCCCTAATTTTGTTTTGTTCCGATGCTCAACATAAGGCGTCGGATGTCTTTCCCCCAATCCCTTGGTGAGTACAGATGGGTAAACAAAGTTTTGTCCGGGCGGGCTCAGCTCACAAAACCAAACCAAACCACAGCGAGGGTGCCAGGGGAAGACAAGTTGCGACCACGAGCGATTCGTGATTCGTGACAGTGACAGCTACATGCCGAAGTCGTGCATTGCAGGCAATCCAGAAGAGTGTTCCTCTTCAATCTGGGTACGTTAAGAAATTAATAATTGAACGAATCTTGGATCCCGGATCAGCAGGCCGTACGATCCCAAGAACCCCTCGACGACCCAAGATACCTCGGGAGACGCTAGCCTAAGTAAATAGCTGCTCATCAGATCAGTGGGGACCCCCCATCTCACTAGTGGAGGAAACGCGTCCAAGATCTCAACCCGCGTTTCAAACCTTCAATGCAATTCGACGCTATTGACTGCAACTGCAATTGATTGCAATTGCAACTCTTCACACCCTCCTTGATTCACGGCTCTATCTTTATTTTGACTGAAAAGAAAGGCCAAGCTGGCAAATGGCCCCCAGCAACTCCCAGTACTGCGGCAGTTGAGACAATCTGTCGGAGAAGTCGGTTGCTATGTAAACAGGGCCGTTTTGTACGCCTAGACGGCTACCAATGGCGATGATCGCGGTTGCAGGTGCAACACTAGAACGAACAGCATGCCTCCAACCAAAAACCGCAAGCAGGGTCAAGTCACCCAGCAGTATGCCTCTCACGAGCCTCTGGCCAAGAGGAGAAAACACGCTCAAGGAAAAGGATCCAATGAGCCAACACCGCTGACGCCTGTCGAGCATGTTGTACTGGACCAATACTATCCACAGCTGCTCACACTCCGCGACTATGTTCTCTTGAAGCTCCCGGCCACATCACGGATCAGACGGAGAAAGATTGCGTCGACCGGATTTAGTGCAGCTGTTTCCCATGGTGAAATCACCGACATAGAGCGGGCTGTAGGGCAAGTGCTCGACACCACATTGGTTGGTGTAGCCCAGCACACAAAATGCATCCCAGATAAAAGATGGGAGCAGTGGGAGACATTCTCTCAAAGGGGAGACGAATCATACGTGACCTTATCTGATGGGCTTGCAGGAGCACGCTTCTCGCAGTCTGAGGTGCGTCCGTCACCCGGGAACTGCGCCATATTTGGGGGCCAACGAGCTGATGAAGTGAATAGATTGTGGATTTTGCCATTTGGATGATGTTCTCGAAATCCAAGAACACAGGCACATGGCCAAAGCACCTACTCTGTGATGGTTTCCGGAGAGATTACAGCTCTCGATTACAGCCGCCCAGAAACCACGCAGCCAACATACCTGGGATATTCTCTATCTACCCGAACCAGAGGGCCAAGCGGTTGAAACAGAGCCCCTGGCCTGAAGTTCTCAAGCTATTGGGTAACTCGGGTGACCGTATAATGATGGACCTGTTGCTAGATTGCTCAATGTTTCTGCCTGTTGGATCTTGTCAGGGGAACTACTACCAGATTAGCGGTCAGCTCCTGTAGAATCTCAAGTCATTTGGCAATGCTAAGTATATAATAGGCCAACCCCTGTATGACACCGAACTATTGGTGACAAACCACCAAGAGGCAAGAATTAGCCCGGCTGATTTCCAGCGCTCGACTACGGACATCAAGTTTGTCCGCAACCGGATGCTGTATGCCAGACCTGCCTTGAATGCCCGTGGCCTCGTACATTTTGGGCTGAGACACATTCGTGAGTGGTTTAGGTGCCGTTTGAGTGAGCAATCTCTAACAAACTGTAGATGTTTTGAATCGCTCGCCATACGTGAAACCCGACTCGGGATCTGCCAGCGATGCGGCCGTGCTGGCTAGTAGGAATGATGCAAATACGTTAAGGGTCATGATGTACATGTTCCCTCGACAGTTTGGACTACACAATGCATTTAACTCCAGAGTCAACTTCTCAGAAACATCCCAGAGATTGAAAGACTACACTCTTCGTGAGCAGGAAATCCAGGACAAGTTTGGCGAGCTTGCTGGTGACGATATCCGGCGCAAGAAGGCGAACCCGAAGCGTTTAAGGGGCAGAGTGAGGGAGCTCGTACGAAACTGCAAATTCTTCATTCTCGCTGCTCGTATAGCAAACTGCTTCAACATTACTGCCCAGTATGCCCATTTTTGCCTCGGTTCCCTATGAACACGTACTTACGATATCTAGGTGAATGACGATCTCGATCATAAGGAACTCAGCCACATTCGTCATGATAAGACCCCGAAGTCGTCGAAAGGATCAGAGGGAAAACTCTTAAAGAGAAAGCCTCAGTCGCAACCTCCTTTGTCTTCTACACAGAAACTCGTCGAGCTCTCAAGTCCAGTGTCACAGGTTTCTGCCTTCTGCCAATCTGTTTTGTCCAAGATCGTGCCTGACGAGTTTTGGGGTGTTGGTCCGGCCCAGGAACATAACAAAAGGGTGGCCATGAAGATGGTTGGCCAGTTCATCTATCTGAGACGATTTGAGGGCATGTATCTCCATGAAGTGATGCGAGGAATGAAGGTACAGTACAGCGCCATCAAGCCACGGAAGACCCGCAAGAACTAACATGCTACAGATCACCGAAGTTGGCTGGTTGTCACCTGAGCGGCTGATGGTCCACAAGACGTCGCAAACCGACATCCAAAAGAGGCTTGAGCTTTTTCAGGAATTTCTGTACTATGTGTTTGATTCTCTCTTGATACCCCTGATCCGCAGCAACTTTTATGTCACTGAGTCCAACACGCACAAATACCAGCTGTTCTTCTTTCGTCACGATGTCTGGAAATATGTCGCAGAGCCTGCCATGGCGGCGGTAAAGTCGAAGATGTTTGAGGAGGTGAGCATCGACGCAGCTCTGAAGATACTGGATTCCCGCAGCCTTGGCTTCAGCCAGGTGCGATTGCTGCCCAAAGAAAGCAGCATCCGTCCCATCATGAACTTGCGGAGGAGGATGGTCACAAAGGGCAACAGCAATACGCTGGGCCCTAGTATCAACACCATTCTCGGGCCTGTGCATACCATGTTGCAATTAGAAAAGGTACGTCGAAACCTGGGAACAATGACCTACCGGACAGTAAAACTAACTGACTGTAACAGTCTATGAATCCTGCAAAGTTAGGGGCCACTATGTTCTCTGTGGGCGATATCTACAAAAGAGTAAAGGAGTTCAAGTCGAACATACATCAGTCGGCAAAACCCCTATACTTTGCCAAGGTGGATGTCCAGGCAGCTTTTGATACCATCCCCCAGTCGGCTATTGTCGGTCTACTAGACTCTATTCCACAGCAGCGCAGCTATCGTATCGCAAAGCATGCGGAAATCTCTAGTAACATATTGGATAGCCCCACGGATCGTAACAAAATGGCCAAAGCGAAACCCGCCCGGAAGTGGCTGTCGACTGCACTCCGAGATCGCGACACGAGCACATTTCTTCAGCTGCTCGAGGACCAGCAGCAGACCGCGCAAAAGAGGAACACCGTCTTCATAGATAGCGTCGTTAAGAAGCAATACGACACAAGCCAGCTGATGCAGCTCGTGGCTTCGCACATCCAGCAAAACCTCGTCAAGATCGGCAAGAAGTTCTACAGGCAGAAGCGAGGCATCCCGCAGGGTTCCGTCTTGTCGTCCATCCTGTGCAACTACTTCTACGCCGATCTCGAGATGCACGTCCTGAAGTTCCTCGACTCGGACGACTGCCTGCTGCTCCGCCTTATCGACGACTTCCTCCTCATCACGACGGATCGGGGCAAGGCGGCCCGCTTTGTGGAGACGATGCATCGGGGCGTGCCCGAGTATGGGGTGCAGGTCAACCCGGCGAAGACACTGGTGAATTTCGACCTCGAAGTCAACCAAACCCCGGTCTCGAAAATCGGCGGAAGTAGTGGCGGGGACGCCTTCCCCTATTGTGGTACCCTCATTCACAGCAAGACGTTGGACATTACCAAAGACCGAGATAGGGGTAAAGGCCCCACTACCATCACCAACAAGAAGCGCGTCGCACCTGGTCCAGATGAGGAGGAGGAGGAGGAGGAGGAGGGAGTTGTCGCTAGAAAACGCAGTAAGACCAGCGAAAGCGGCGGTAGCACCAGCATATACAACTCGCTCACCGTGGAGTTTACGCGCGTCCCCGGCCAGACCTTCGAGCGCAAGCTCCTCAACGCCTTCAAGATCCAGAGCCATCTCATGTTCCTCGACACGTCTCACAACGCCGCCGCCACGGTCCTGTCGAACCTGTTTTCGGCCTTTGTCGAGACCGCCAACAAGGCGTGGGCCTACGCGCGCTGTCTTTCCTCTTCCTCTTCTACATCTATAGCGGCGGCCGGAAACAAAGGCAGCAACAACAACAACAAACGGCAACAGCAGCGGGGTCCCGCCGCCGCCGCTGCCGCTCCCGCCAGGCTCATGATCCGCGCCGTCGCCAAGCTCGTCGGCGTCGCCTTCCTGCTCGCCAAGAGCAAGGCCCGCCGCGCCCGCTACCCGGGCTACGTCTGCGACGTGCGCCGGAACGAGGTCGCCTGGCTCGCGCACCACGCCTTTCTGCAGGTCCTGGGCCGCAGGCAGGCCGGCTACGGCGAGGTGCTGGCATGGCTGCGGTCCGAGATCGGCAAGCTGGGCTCCCTGAAGGATATCCGCGCGGGACGCGTCCGACGTATAGTTACTTCCTAGTTGTGCAAATAATAGACAATAATACATAAATACGTCGTGTTTGACAAGAAAGAAAAACAGCGTTATTGAAGTCACGTCGCTAGGGGCCATTCGGATTATATAGACACAGATCATACGTGTTTCTATTAATTCATAGTCGCAAGAGACAGACACTTGGTTTCGTTTTTACACATTAGGCTTTCGTTTGTACAGTATCATAGCCCTCCACATCAGACCCCGCGGAAGACACCAAACCTGGATCTACGCGACTTTTATGTACACATACCAGCCCACCTACCAATAATGCAGTTAGTTCAGCCCGTCTCCCACTTACGCGCCGCGAACAGGCGTTATCGCCGGAATATATACCTCCTGGTATAATGCATCCAGACATTCTCATCGATATATGCCTACCACCGAACGCCCAATCCCATCATCTCCACGCGCAGTCGTCCGTGGCCATTCATTCATTACCTTTTACCCCTTAATATTCGGTTCCTGCATGCTTATTGCCGGTATAGGGCGAGTTATGGGATCTAGTTAGATCATGCCACCGCCGCCAACCTTTTCTCGGCCTCCTCGGCCCTTTTGTTGGCCTCTGCTACTTCTTGTTGTAGCTGTTTGATGTACACTATCGCCATCTCCACCGTGCTCGCCTTGCTATTCGGCGTGCTGGTCGACTTGTATTCTTTCTTATTGTCCATCTTATCGCTTCCAGGACTTTCTCCTTCCTCCTCTTTTTTTTTCCGCAATGATGTTTTTTGGGAGCAATGTCGCGATCTCTTGCAGTGCCGAGTTGATGCGGTTACGTCGACCTTGCTCGGCAATCTTATGCGACGTCCGTTTCGAGGTGAGGTTGGTGGAAAGCTCGCTTGGATACGAAACGCCCGGTACCGTGTTCCCTTCAAGAATGTTCTGATAATTTGACTTCGAAGTCAATAAGCGCGACGCAGTATCTTCAGCTGATATCCCCGAGGTGCCGGGCAGCAGTGGCTTGATGTTAGGTGATATCCGGGGCAGAAGTGCGGGTGAGACTTGCACCGAGCTGACGCTCGATCGCTTCCGGCTTGTTCTAGCGGCCAGAAGTGGTGTTTTGCGCGAGTTGGCCGACAGTTTCGGGGTTAACTGAGGACTCGCAGTTGCCGAGGATGGTTGCGATGGACGAGCAAAAACAGGTGATGGCAATGGCTGCAAAGTTGAGCTCTTACCAGCATCCAGATCAGGCGATATTGAGCCTGATTGCGTAATGATTTGCGGAAGTTGTGGTTTCGGGAAATTGACGGATTCGGGCAGTTCGAAATTCTCAATATGTTCCGAGGGTATCTGAGCGGGATTGTTGGAGTCGGCTGACTTGTTTCTGGGTGATATCCTGAAGAGCGAAGCTGGTGTTGCAGGCGAGGCGCCGCCGTTCAATGTCGCAGGCACGGCATGAGAGGCAGCGTTATTGCTGTTCTGAGCTTGGATGTAAGGCGATTGCCGAGCGGATCTTGGTTGAGGAACTGGAGGGGGTGGCATCTCTGACAAAGCTTCCGGCGACACAGAAGCGTTCTCTGAGTCCTCCGTCGAAGCCGCGGACAGAGGAGCGGGCTTGACAGTAGTTCGCTCTGTAAGTGTTTCGGCCAACTCGCTCAGAACCTGGGCGTTCATGACTGGGGTTGAAGCCGTCTTCTTTCGATGCGGTTTCACGATTGGAGACTGTCTTACGCCCGACTTTCTTGCCTTATTCACGTTCTTCTGTTGCACCTTCTTCGAGAGGTCTACTGCACTGGGGGGGGGTGTTAGACTTCCAGGTCCATCTCCACGGGGGAATTCGTGGCCGTGGGACCAAGGTGGGTTGGATCGAAGTTCGGTATCGACTCGGGATTCTGAGCGTGTAAAGCGGGCGAAGTGAGAGGGCTGAAGTAGGCCCCGGGCACTGTGTATTGTGTTTCGACCGAGAACTGAGTGTCCAACGGCGTAACAGCCGGGGATACCAGCGGTGTGAAGGCCATCTGTTCAAAGGTTAGTAGTGATTCTTAATATTTCGGGGGAGTTGCTTGTCGTACGTCTGTTTGGTCCTTCAGCCTAGGGTAGCGATCAAACATTCCATGCGAGTGTTGGGGGGTCTGTTCGCCTGGCCGGTGTTGCTGCTGCTGCTGCTGCAAACGCTGCTGTTGTGTGTAGAAGTGGTTCGAAGGATGCATCTCAAGGCTTTGAGGAGTGGGAGGGATCATATTCCGCTGCTGCTGGGCAAAGAAGTTGATTTGCTGTTCCTCAAACTGTATGTTTTGCTCCTGAAGCTGCCTATGCTGCTCTTGCATCCGTTGATGTTGTAGAAACTGGATCTGAGCGTCAAGGTCGGAGAGAGCATCGCCAGAGTTGGGATGTTGAGAGCCAAGCATCTGAGAGGGAACGGTAGGTACTATTGATTCCGAGGTGGTCGGAATCATCTGGGTCGGCATTGGCATACTACTGCTGGCGATGATGCCTGCAGCCTCGGTACCACTCATTGCAGTATCCATATGATCATGCTGGCCCTGGTGAGGGTGCATCATCGAAGGAGGGTTCGTCGCGGAGTTGAAATCCTGAAAGTCGAATTGTAGCCCGTCGCCCATGTTAGACATTCCTCCCAACTCGAGGAACTGTTGGAAGTCATCTTCACCCGTTGGGGTCATGGTGTGATCCTGCCCGTTCCAGTTGTTCGGATCCATCATAGCCATGTGCCTGATCGACATCTGTGGCGCTCCTTCGCAACGAGCTTTGCGACAAGCAATTTGGAATAGATATCGTCCTGGCCGTCACAGACTAGAGCCGTCCGTCGCGTTGCTCGTCAGTCCTGGCAGAGGCCTAACACAGAGTACGTTTTCCCGCACTCTTGCCAGCTCAAGAGCCTTTGCCTTGTCCTTTTTTTTCACGGAATGGAGAACAAAGTTCGCCGTAAACTTTGCCCCCACGCAATCAGATCATCAACAAATACAGAAACTCAATCAGCAACTTCTTCGGTTCGGGTCGTCACTGTCTCGCAGTCGAGAATAGCCGATTGGAGTGCCTGTCTCGGGATCCAGGTAGTGAAGGAGCAGTTCACCGGCCGGAAGGAACAGGCCGAGGCAGGTTGGCGTAGGCGAGAGTAATGCGCTCGCTCTCGGCGGAGATGCGAGGACGAAAGGTAGAAATGATAGGTACTCGTGAATAGGCGGCGGCGGGATTAGTTTGGCGGATGGTAGTTCGCCAGGTGAAATAGGAACACTGGAAGGGTTCAACTATTGGTCAGGAAAGCGACTGCAGAGCGAGGGGGAGAAGAGGCGCTTCGAAGCAGCCGATGGCCATCTTAGAAAAAAAAGCGACAGGCCATTCCGGTCGAGATTGTGGGTGTGGTGTGAATGGATCCCGCGTCGCATCTTCATGTGCACTAGGAAAGAGAGTGTGTGAACCGGGGGGCAGGAGGAGGGACTGCCTACCTGCAAGTGACTAGGTAACTACCCCGACCGATGCATTTGGTGCAAGTAGCAGATGGGGCGAAGGGGGGGGGTGAGGGGAAGCCGGAGCGGTGACTGGAGGAGCGCCTCGAGAAGCGGATTAGATACATAAAGAGCAAGTTGCGACAGAGGACAATACGCCATACAACAGACTCGGTGTCAGAAAATCTAATTATAAGTGAGGCGAGTAGCTGTCAAATGCTACTGTAGGTTATGCTATCCTGACCAGCCTACGACGTATATGCACAGGCGGGTAGAACGTAGGTAGAACGAATTGCCTTCCTTGTAGTTACCTAAGTACATACATAATGCACGTAGGTCATGTTTCGAGGCCCTAGACATGAACGGTAATAAGCAAAGTACACACCCATATCAGGCGTATCTCGAACTCTGAGTTCTGCTCTGAGATGGGCCATAGCCACCACCACATCCCCATCACCTGCAGCACAGGGGGCTTGGGCCGGTCCCTGTTCTATGCGCCGAAGCTAAAAAGTTCAAGTCTCCATTCCTCACTGGCAGAATGGGTCACTGCAGGGAACCAGCATCAAACCCACTCAAAGCAGCAGCTTACATACTCCGACTTCTAACTTACAGCCAGCCAGCCAGCCAGCCAGCCTCCCTCCGCTCAGTATTATGGTACATTGCGCACAGCACTGTGTTTGCATGTGACGATGGCCTCTTTTCTCTACAGTCTTGATAATTGTTCCTCTAACCAGCTCCTTGTGTCGTACCCGTCCTACCATCGGCCCCCTAGCCCATCGACTTCGTCTACTACGATATGGAGGAGACCTCAAGACGGCATGGCTGTGTGCTCGTATACTGTTTGTATGTGGTTAATAGAACTGAGCGAGGGTCATCCAAGTTCCGTCTATCCTGTGTTCCAGCATGGCATACCCTAGAAATATCATGAACATGGTAGAGAACAAGTACGGTGGTTTTCCACTCAATTTTCAGGGTCCTGTGGTGCGGTTGTTTCCCATGGAATCATCCGCACCTGCAACATCCCTCGACGGGAAGTTCCATTTGCTACCTACCTCTTGACAAGGGATTACCTAACTAGCAAAAAATTTTCTTGCTCACGAACAATATGCAAGTCGGAGAACATACCGACCCCCTGGAAATCGTCTTAGGCGCGACTGGCGGCGGTGCAGTTATCGAGACGATATGAGAATGAAGCCGACAGTGGGCGTCCTCGGTTCTATTACTATGTAGGTTTTGTAGAGCCCACCCAAGGAGATGGGATGTGGTCCGAGGATAAATTCGATTTGGCCGCCGCCCCCTGTTCAACCACAAGCAGACAAGGTACGATAATATGGAGCCATCCCCGACCGTTTGGCAGAGAAAGCTTGGACTCGGATCTCATTTAATCGTGAAATGCCCCAGCCGGTTAGAGCTGTCTCGAATTCTAGGTCAATCCCCTGTCCAGCAGTGCTCGAGGATTTTCAAGATCAGGTGTGCAACTACCGTGGTATGTTTGTAACTGTAGGTAGCATAAAAAATGTCGTAATCCCTCGACCCGACTACCTCCCTACCGAACATTGAACCGGTCGGAAAAAGAAAATTTTTAAGGTTTGAGCGAGTCACCACGGAGTATTCAGCTGGCCTATGACTAAAGTGAGTGGCTGGTGCTATAGTTAGATGGACAGACTAGCCTTACTAATACATACCTGTCAACTTGTCAACTCAATCTACAAAGCACTACTATGACCGTTGGTGTGCATTGACTATTAACCTAGGTTACTATGGAAGGGATGTCTGATTTGGGCGTAGCAGCGCAAGGATGTTGAGAAATAATTGGATATTCGTTTTGACTAGCTGAAGAGAGTCAGGACGTTGAACAGCAATCACCCATCCTGATTCGAATCTCAGCATGGTGCCAAGTCAGGACCGACATACATATGAAGCCCTGGCCGGTTCCCACTCCTGCAACCGAGCAAGATTCCTCGCATCTTAGGTTAATGGAACCGCACTCTCTCCTTCGGTCTCATGCGCTTCTCATGCCATACGCTATACTATTCTTGATTTACCCACCTGCATAAGACCGAGATCAGCAAAAGCAAAGAATAACGGCCATACTGTCGCATCCCGACAGAAGCTTCGTAGCAGTGGGCTTTTCGGGGCAGGGTGAAGGGAGAAAGAACGAAAGAAAGAGAGACAGAGAGATAAAGAGACACAATAGGGATTCTGGATTCTCCTAGCGCCGCACGTCTAGCACTCAGCCGAGGGTCTTCGCTTTCGGGAGGGCTTGTTGACGGACATGGCATGTGCGCCGGTCCAAATCGATGGCCATGTCATGAGATCCGGCGACGCACAACCTCTAGGAAGGAGAGGGGATGGATGGGTTTTATGTAAAAAGAAAACCCCAGGGTTCCTCTCGCCTCCCAAAGCAGCCGACCGCATTGCGCCATGACCCGCAACCAGGTTCTGAAGTCAACAGGCCTTTCAGCTTTTGCGTGGGGGTCGACTCTTATTACCTGCCGTACTATAGCATACCTCTTACGAAATCGACGCGAGATGATGAACAAGTCCTTGTCGGTATGTCATCTCGGTATACAAGGACGGACGACTTTGCAAGGTGTGGCGCGATGGCGAAAGCGACAGTGCTATCGATCTACCTACTACAATTGCAGTCAGTCAGAGTCACCGGTCAAGAACTTGGGGGTATTTTAGTTCCGTCCTTCAGCGCGCGCCTCGTTTCTACCAAGATGCCCGCGTGGAAGGCAAGAAGGTTTGGGGCTGACATGGGGGGGTTGGACGGCCGATGCCCTTTTTGACACCGAAAATGGCGGCACAACCCTGCCATACAAGTGTGGAGGCTTGCCCGGCTCCAATCGCGAAGAGAGTCTGACAACCTTTCCATCGGCAAGTCGCAAATGCCATGGGCCCTTTTTTCCCCGTTCGCAGCCATTGTGTCGAGGGTCGTCAGGACTCTCCAATCTACCCTGTGACTGTGGCATTTCTTGTTGGTAATCTTGTCCGTTGCTTGAGCCAGAAACCTTCCGACTGTCGTCCTGCTTGGTATTGCCAGACGCGATTTTACACTACCATGTATAACTCGCATGCATTATTAGTGATTATCTCGTGCATCGCATGGATAGGTGGCAGCATCTTCGTCTATGTATTCCGCGAGCCGTCAAGCACCATATCGACCCCAGATTAAAAAAATATGACAAGGATAAACAGCATTTTTTGCCTGATTAGACAATAACATTACCGATGGTAATGTTATAAGATCTAGCAGGTACTATTGTAGTATCAGCTTGCGGCCCTCTGGACCTTGCGATCCGATTCGCGAGCTAACCCGCCAGTCTTCATCAGGGCCCCTCACGCTCGGATGGGTGCCTTCGAGTACATAGGTCTCCTGTCCTACATGCTGACTGCATCAACCGGGGTGGTATCAAGTGACTGCAATTTGTTCTTCCATCATTCTCAAACCCCATGCTGGACCCAACTTATCGCCATAGACTGCACGCGTCTCGATATTCACCTAGGTGATCTCTGTATCTTCGCTATTCCCGAAATGTGTTGACCGCGTGTGAGCTGCATCTACATATGATGCGATGACATACAGCACGCAGTACAGCCCGAACTGCGTGGCGGAATCATGTGATGGTACTCGGTAAGCCGAAGGAGACAAGCCATTATCGCCGCCGATGGCATCTCACGATGTGGCTATCGCACTAAGCAAATGACCACGAGTCTCGGTTCAACCCCATTTCCTATCAACATAATCAAGGCCTCTCAACACACTCGATTATTCTATGTTGAAGATCGAGCACTGGGCAATGGCCAAGTAAGCGTATTTCACTTTTGTGAGTCTGGGGTGCGGGGGGTTGAGTTTTCAGGGGTAACGCCCAGACTACCGGACCCTATTTTAACAACGCATAAAGGAGTCAAGTTGAGTGGCAGAGACCACAAACAGATGTAAAATATACGCATTAACACCATACAACTCTATTCAATACAATACAAAACCACAACAGGTATCTTGCTTAGGTTCAAGGTAATCCCACGGAACGCCACGCCGAATTCAAAGACCATCCATCCCTATCCCATACTCTAGGGAGTCACCAAATCAACCCCAGCCGCGGCTCGATCTGTAAACATCGAGAATAAAGAACATGCAGAACCCCCGACTCTAGGAAAACGAAATTACCAGGTCCAAGCCATGATGTACATTGTGATTCTGTCTTTCTTTCTTGTCAAAGAACCAATAGTCTACAAGTACTTCAGTTTCCGAGTCGCATAGACGGACATCGTCGCGCTGACCGCCCCAATGAACATGCAAACCGCAATGGCATTCGGCCCATCCGTGGAGTGGTGCTCGTCCGGGTGAGCATCGTGCGCGAGCTCGGGACTCTTGCCCGGCTCGAGGATCGCGAAGACGATGGTGCTGATGAAGGTCCCGATGAATTGGGGGATGGTCGTGTAGATGTTGAGGATGCCAAAGTATATACCCGAAAGTTCGCCGGAGCCGCTGGCCTTGTCCAAGCCGTCCTGGCCGTGCGTGCCGTTTTCGAGATGGCGGTCCGTCGGGCTGCCGGGACGATCCAGATTCGTCATCTCCACGGCGCCATTAGAGATCCGCTGATAAGAAGCGTTCGACTCGCTCGCGCCGCTAAGCTTGTTGACCTCGACTCCGAGAAACGTGGGAGGCGCCCACATGGTGATCGTCCAAGGTAATCCACAAATACACATGATGACCGTCGCAAATCGGAAGCTGGTGGCAAAGGGAGCCAGGTAGAGGGCGAATGCAAATAAGCCATTGCCGAACATCCATGCCGTCAATAGACTTGGCTTGTATTTGTTAAGCTTCTCGACGTAGGAAGCGATACTTTGTGGAGGTCTAGGGGTGAAGTGATCATCCTCGGGGCTCCGGATGACCAGTGGCAACACCCAAGAACCAGCCATTGTAATGCACGAGTAGATTACCAATGCAGTGCTCCCGATCCGTCCTATGTCACCGAGAGCATCACCGCTTTTGGCATCTTCTGGAACATCGTAGCGGTAGTAAGTCTCGCCCACCCATGTGGTACCGTAGAATAGGAAAGGAAACCAGCCAATCCAAGCCCATAGTTGTACCATGCAAATCGCTCTTATCCGCGGGGGAAGATGGAGAATTGTAGACCAGATCTGGTGGACTACTTTGAACCTCCCTCCCGGCTGATTCGGGTCATGCCTCACATCCACCAGGACTCGCTCTGTAACGGCCCAGCATGTAACAGCGGATGCACCCAGAATACTCACAGCTGCGATGATGGTCAGTTTCTTGAACTGTGTATCACCGAGGAAGCTGCCTGTGATCTTTTCCAAGTCAACTGCGCCGGCAGCGTAACCGATCAGGTGGCCGATGGAAGACATTCTACCTCCTGCATGAAAGTCAGCACAGTTGTTGGTCTAGAAGTGGGGGTTTTAGCCTACCCCAGGCAGCACCATCTTGCTGCTTAGATATGGGCAGTGTGTCGACTACCAGACTTCGTGCTGCGGACATGACTGCTATAAGTTAGTACCCATCTTTACCATACTTGAGCTTATGGTGGAGACGTACCAGCGTTGATCGAGAAATCTACAACGTAGATCGAGAGGACAGCGACAAATATTGTTATATTTTTTGCACCTTCCCCTTCGCCGAAAAATGTCGTTATGATTTCTTTGGTGAATCCGAGCACGAGCAGCCCGAGGGCGACAATGATGGAGCCACCAGCAATAAAGGGGCGCCGGCGACCCCATTTTGACCTTGACTCGTCTGCGATCGCGCCGACAATAGGTTGGACGACGAGCCCAGACAACGGACCAGCGATCCAAACCAACGAGGTGTGCGACTTGGACAAGCCAAGGGATAGTAAGTAGGGATTGCCATATGTCATCTCTACTCCCCATGTGAATCTGTAAAGCAACAGGCGCGGTCAGTTAAGGTGGAGTCGTGACAAGAACCCAGAGGTCTAGCAGACTTACACGATACCGAGAGTGCTGAAGTTCAATAACAGCATGCGCACCGTGTCCGAGCTGCCCTTAATTGAGGGCTGCCCTGACCATTTTGACATCTCTGCCGGATTGTTCGGGTTGCGCACCCAGCCGTCGTCTTCGTCTCCGTCGTCTCGTCGGCCGTCTGTAATCTGAGACGCAGCTCGTAGATTAGTGGTGGGTACTGCGTCGACTTCGTCAAATGGCTCCCAGGCCTCGCTATCGAACTCGTTTTCGTCGTCGTTTGGTCGGTGGGCAGAAGGGGTTTTGTTCGAATTGGAAGCCTCTGGAATCGACGGTTGGACTTTCAGGCCATCTGGCATTGTCGTGGCCATAACAGGGCCCCGGAATGCGGCAAGTTATGGTGAGATGAGTTGGCCGCTGACATTGAATACAGGGATTGGCAGATCCACCGTCACTTCTTGGGATGTCCAGAAATGTCTTGGGGGTCCGGGGTCTGGGGTGGCACGGAAGGGGAGATGGGTGGTACAGAGTTCGCGTCAGTGAGACATCGAGAAAGGCTCACTCTGAACAAATGGTGGTTTAAAATGAGGATAGATGATACAGGTTTTTGCAGGAGGACGTTTTCTGTATCGATGGTTTCATCGCATCGCGTCGCATCATAAGATGAGTTCCCAAAGCAGGAAGTGCAATAGTGCTAACCTTAAGCTCTGTCTAAGTACCTCTTGCCCGTCCTAGAGCCCACGTCGTAAACGCCTACCCCAGATTAACTCTGCAGGAGATCATGATGTCGAGAAAGTGACCGCTGGAGCTGAAAGCCTTGTTCACTGGATACCTTTGTACATACCTAATATCGTCCCACCTAGATATATCGACTGTCCTACCATCCTGCAATCATTTCGGGGTTGAATCTGATGTAAGCTCTGCTTGATGAGAGAACCTGAGTGCAACTCAGGTAGACAACTAAACAGCACATGGCATGAGGTCTAATGTTGGGATAAGTCTTGAGTAAGGAGAACTGAGTACACGTAATCAGATTTCAAGCAAGCACTTATGTACATGTATGTATGTACATTAGCTAAGTTGATTTAATGCGTCTTGGCTGTGGGTGGCCTGCCGTAGAAGAATAAAGATAAGGGCGCATGCGTCGTATGCGTTCGTTGCATGGACCAAACTGAAGAAAGATGGTATTTTGTGTGTCCCAACAGCGAGCGATCTCTCGGTTCTCATTCCGAATGCGCGTGGGATGGGTTTTCGAATCCCATTGGAGATCTCCCTTGTCGAAATCCCTCAGCTCACATTGGGCGAGTTAATGGAGCAAGTTGACGGGCCGGGTTCCATAACCTCTTTTGCGGGACATGATTATGGAAACATGTTCGCTGTGCCTGCCCCGCCGCGCCTTGCTTACAGCTGGCCAGCTCAGCACTGGTTGGCTCCGATCTAGGAACGTGGGGTCATACTCACTTAGAGACTCGCACCATCGTCACTAGAACAAAATTTGTGACCCCTCCAAAGCAGTCATCGTGAAGAATCAATTGCTGCCCGATCGCGTCGCAAAAGATTCCCGAGTACAGCGTTGCTCTCGCTTCGAAATAATAAGGGAAGCCGATTCGTTACAACGGCATATTTCCTCCAGCCTACTGTGCATTCGCGACGACGACCCGATTTCAGTCCCCCACCTCCACTGCCGGCTTGGGCTATATCACTAACCTACAGATCGCCATAATTTCTCGGAGCAGAAGGGCCAGCGTTTCAAAGCCTGCATCCCCCCTCAACGTGTTGCAGTAGTTTCCTCGGGATCCAGTAGAGAGCCACCAGCAAGATGGATTTGGTCAACCAGTCGGTATACCCTTTGACCGCCCAACATCACAAACTGTCCCTTATACCCAAACCAACATCGATTTGGAATCATGGCTGAACTAATTACCCTCGGAAACAGCCTGGAAGGCCGCCTACTCTTCGCCGTGCCCAAAAGTGAGTATACTCGGGTTTGCCGGCAATGACTGTTGTCTTTGCTAACTGACACCGCCTCAGAGGGACGGCTGAATAGCGCAGCGCTCAACCTGCTCGAGGGTGCCGACATACAATTTAGGAGAGAGAACCGCCTCGACATTGCTCTCGTCAAGAACCTTCCTATTGCCCTGATCTTCCTTCCCGCCGCCGATATCCCCACATTCGTCGGAGAGGGCAGTGTCGATCTCGGCATTACTGGCTTCGATCAGGTCCAAGAGCACGATGCCGGCGTACGCGCCATCTACCGGCAAAGGAGGTTTTCTGGCGAGATCACGCCTGAAGAGGAGAGTGCCAAGACCGCGACTACCGGCTGCGAGACAGTCATGGAGCTCGGCTTCGGAGCCTGCAAGCTCCAGGTACAGGTCCCGGTGAAGGGGCCCTATTCGTCGCCCAAAGACTTGATCGGGAAGAACATTGGCACCAGCTTTGTGAAGCTTTCGGAAAAGTACTTCGCCAACCTGGAGCTCGAAGCCGGCTTCAACCCTCAGGACACCCCGAATGGCAAGCTGCGAACCCAGATCATTGAGCTGAGTGGTAGTGTTGAAGCAGCCTGCGCTCTGGGTGTTGCAGACGGCATTGTCGACCTTGTCGGTAAGTAATACATTGATACTTTGTGCTCTTCAATGAACTTAGAAGAAAATGCTAATCATTCGGGTTCCAGAGTCGGGTGAGACTATGAAGGCCGCCGGCCTGATGCCTATCGATACGGTCGTTGACTCGAGCGCCATTCTGATCAAGTCGCGGTCACCGCGGAGCACGGAAATGGTCGACTTGATCGCATCCCGTATACGCGGCGTTATCACCGCTCAAAAGTTCGTCCTGTGTCAGTACAACATCGAGAGATCGTCACTGGCCTCGGCTTCCAAGATTGCGCCTGGAAAGCGTGCACCTACAATCACCACCTTGGATGAAGAAGGGATGGGTAGCCGTTTCCGTCATGGTTGAGAAGAAGAAGATTGCAACCGTCATGGATGAACTGACCAAGGTCGGTGCGCATGATATTCTGGTACTCAATATCGCGAACACGCGAAGCGATTAAACGAGCATGCGGCGCTCGGTGGAAATATAGTAGAACTTAGAGTAATATACGCAAGCCCGTTAACAAGCGAGCAGTACGGTTAACTGTAGTACATGTCCACAGGCCTGCGCCTAGCTGACCTGGTAATCAGGTCATCTTGCCAGTCGTCACATACATCGATGAGTGAGGACGTGTACGAATCAGCTCATTTTCACTAAGCCGGTGATAACGTTACTCATCGATATTCGGTCCGTGTGGTGTAAGCTTTGAGGCTGGGATTTAGAGAGAGGGGTCGGCTCGCTAAAACTGCCCGTTGATCTAATGAGGATAGACCCTGGCTTTTCTAGCGGAAACCGTCGAAGCCAATACGAAGCTGGAAAATCCTGTTTTGAATAAGATAAACGGGTGGACAAGGTTCAGCCGTACTCTTAACTTACAATGTATCTATCGGCTTGACGGGCTGACGGGTTTTTGGAAACTAGACCCGTCCGGTTGGGCGAGACTAACCGACGATTTAGGCTGACACGACGTCACATCTATTTTAATGTGACGGGTTCCTGGAGGATCTGCTTACAGCCTACAGGATCAACCGGAAGGGTTCAAAGTAAAAAACCCCGAATAGGGTCTAGAAATATTGATCTTCTTTCGTAGAGTATCCATTGACTTTCATCCCGCGCGTTTCTTTTGTGCGAATCTCCCATACTACTCGAGTTTCGACTGTTTCACTGGGGTCAATGAGTCGCCTTTGTCTCGGGACTGAGCACCATGCAATCAGCAGACCCAAAGACGAAGGCTACTGCTGCTCCGGCTCGCCCGGAACCCAAGGTGGATGGCGGAAATGAGAATGCGGAAGAGGTCGAACAGCAGTCGAAGCTGTATCGAGTAAGTCGCTACTTTTCCCCATCATCCTGGCGATGATTTTGGTTATTTCAAGTACTGCAAAATACCTTGTTTGTTTCCTCATGTAACATGACCCTGAAATCGAGGCCCCGTTGCTTATGTTATCTATATCGTATGATTTTCGTTAGAATGGAACTCTATACTAATTTTAATAGATCGTCATGACACCCATAAACCTCATCTCCTTTATCCTCGGGCTCTGGCTCGTCGACTTGCGGAACCAGTGGCATCGAGAGCATCATCATCATTCGCATTCGCGTCCGCGTCCGCCATCCTCCGCCTCCTACCTACCGGCGTGGATCTGGCGGCCGCGCGAACCGGCGGAGGAACCTTTCTACTATCACTCCAAACAGAGGAAACTGATGCGGATGGAGGCTTCCGAGGCGTTTCTGCTGCGCAACCGCGTTATTTTCGGGCTGGTGCTGGTTGCGATGGTTGTGCTCTGGGCGACGTCGTGGATGATTCGCAGCGTAGTGGCGTGGTTGGTGGCGTAGTGTGGCCCCCGTACTGATGCAGTCTTCATCTCCCGTCGCGTTGGACAAGCTCGGCTCTACCGCCGAAGCTCGGTTGGAAAACGCTATATCCGAGGGTTCTTGTTACTTTACTGACGATCATATGTCGCGATGAGGTTCTGTAGAAGCAGTGGTGGCTCTACCGTCTACGAAGTAATCACCGTGGGGGGAGCTTCATAACGTGGGGTGCTTTTCTGAGCAACAAGGTCATACTTGGGCAACCATAGAATGTGATAGGAATGCCGCTGGGTGGATATGTGCAAGGGTAAGACAGGGAATTATCTACCAATTTAGTGGTGTCTTGGACTTCTCGTGCACCGGGTGCTCGGATGCCTCATTCGGTATGCTCCCGCTTCCTTAATGAAACCGGGTAGGGTTCCTACGCGGCTTCGCTATCCGAGACAAAGTAACCTACCTGTATGGTTGCTCATCTGGTAGAGCCTTCGGACCTGATCGGATGGTTCGGTAAGCTCGTGATTCGAAGCCCATCGGCGCAGGCGATACCTGCCTGACTCGGAGCCTACCGTGGCAGAGGGTTGCAACCCGAGGTTGGGTGCTGGTCGATCGTCGGTTGTGGCGCACGATGGTGGTACCAGCGCACTGGAAACCTGCATGGGTGGAAATCGCGCTGCGCTGCACGTACTCGGGGTGAGGCTCCTAAAGGCTCCTAGCTTCTCATAGCCAGATTAATCTTTCTTGAGCGTAGTACTTGGGCATGCTGTGATTTAAAATGACAATACTCGCACAACTTGGCGCGACTTATTGCAACCGATACATATGGCGGGTTGGTTTGACGTCAGGACCCGACTCCCGCCGGTCTCGGTGGATACTTGCCTCGTCCCGTTGGACTTTGGACGATATCTAAAACCCCGTACCCAGCATCACATATGCAAGTCTGATATGGCTATCCCAACCAAAAGGCCTAGATTGATTACTGTGCATTGACGAGGTTGGACCGAGGTGTAGACAAGCCCTAAACATACGTATGAATCCTCATCAAGAGATCTGAGACAAATTTACATGTATAACTTATGTAGGTAAGATCGGTTGTCATGAACTTGAACACTGCAAGGCTGGGAGGGCTGGTGAGTGGTGACAGAATTATGGGCTGGAAGCCCGGCACTAGTGGGAATTTGCCGCTGTGGAACAAAGACGGGATCACAGCTACAGTAATGTTACAGAGGACCAGACGAGTCGTGCTCCATACTGGGCAGCTCCGGGTGCGAACCCGACATCATCATCATCGATTGCGAAAAGAGTGCCGGTTCCAGGTTGCCTGCCCGCTAGCATACAACTCTCTCGTCTTTCGAGAGTCGCGTGTTCCATACTTACACATCTTTACTTGCCTGCATGTGCTTATGCTTTCTTATTCCTAATCTAACATCATTATTAACTACTTCTGTCGCTCCATCATTCTTTTTTATTTATTACCCTGCTCCCCCTCGCAAATCGTATCGTTGCTATTTCAGGAGTACAACGGTATAGACGAATCAAGGTTGCAACCATCTCAGACGGCTTTGAGTTAAGATCTTGGAGGGATTAGATCATCAAGCTATACCCCCCTTGGCCGTGCATTGCATGGTACAAACCGTCGGGGAAAATGACCCCCCTCATCGGCGGTGCTGACTTAGCAGATACCTACCGTCAACTCTATCGCGACATGGCCCAGCAGGAGATCGATGCCGGGAATAAAATCCCCTTTCTATTTGCCTTCCACTTCCTGTCCACGCTGGTCATTCCCCCGTTATATCTGGCCATTCCCCATAAGCAGCGCCCTTGGCTTTACCATGCTCGCTGGCTGGTTCTGGCACTCTGCCTCTGCTGCAATGTGCGGATGGTCGCGTGTACCGCAAGTGGGAACCCGGCTATGGGCTATTGCTCCGGACTCATTGCTGCCTGGAGTACCATCCATGTATTCAGTATCCTGGTCTGGACGAGACCTCAATGGGACGCCAAACGGGTGGAGAGGTACACGACGACAGCGCCCCAACCGAATGGAGTGCCGCAGGGCAACGGCTACCCAAAGCAGGCCTCGGAGACCAATGGCAATGGCGCGAAGCACCTGAACGGCCATTCTAAAGGCCATGGGCCACAGACAACTACAGAGACGAGAACAGCAAATGGTGTTGCGGCGTTTTCCAACGGACATGCAACCAATGGACACGTACCTAACGGGCTAAGGGAAAGACACCCAGAGAAACTTGATCAATGCTCTCTCGAGCCGGTGGCCGAATCTCAGGGGGCCAATAAGGCAATCCATGGACAAGAGTATTTCTATAAATGGCAGGAGTACCCGGAAGACGCACCCTTCCTGGCACGTTTTGATTGGGCATTTGACATGGCTTGCCAGATGCGCATGACAGGTAAGCAAGTCCGTGGTCGATGCTACTAGATAATTTTTCCTGACCGCGAAACAGGCTGGAATTGGGCAATCCGTGTTATACCACCCTACTATCCCCCTCCTATAGGGGCCGATGGCAGAACCCAGGAGCCACTCGACGTCATTCCCAACAGCACCCCGGAGGGGTATGTACGCTACCGAACGCGCACCGAGTTCATCGTGCGGTGCATCACTACCCGCATCATCCCGTGCTATCTCATTGTCGACCTTTGCGCCACGCTGATGACCCAAGATCCGTACTTCCTCTTGGGACCCGAGCACAGCGAGCCCTTGCCCGCGAACCTCGCCGCGTTGCCCCCGGCCGCCGTCGCACTCCGGCGCACCATCATCTGCTTCCCCGGCATCCTCTTCGCCATCGACCTGTGCTTCAGCGCCGGTGCGCTCGCGCTGACTTGCTTCGGCCCGCTCGTTCTCGGCTTCCGCGCCGACCCCTGGCACCTCCCCACCGCCAACGGTTCCTTCGTCGCTGGAGTGCTCGATCGTGGTCTCGAGGGGTTCTGGGGCCAGTGGTGGCACCAGACCTTCCGCTTCGGATTTGCGGCCCCGACGAACTGGCTGGTACGCCAGGGTTACCTGAAGAGGGGCTCGCCAGTGCACGCCCTTGTCGGCGCCCTCGTCGCCTTTGGCTTGTCGGGCGTCATTCACGCGGCGGGGAGCTATTCGACGGTGCCCAAGTCGCGGCCTTGGGATCCCCCCATATTCTTCATGCTCGCGGGCGCGGGGGCGCAGATTCAGCGCACGCTGGCCCGGCACCTGCTCCGGGCGCCGATCCAGGCGCACGCCCCGCGCTGGCTGCGCCGTGCCGGCAACCTCGCTTTTACTTTTGCGTGGATGCACCTGATCAGCTCGTTCCTGCTCGACGACTTCGGCCGCTGCGGGCTCTGGCTGTGGGAGCCCGTGCCCTTCTCGTTTGCGCGCATGCTCGGGCTCGGGACGCCCGGCGCGGACTGGTGGCGGTGGGGGGCTTGGCTGATGCCTACGTGGCATTGGGGGAGGCATTGGTGGGATACTGGCATTGCGATGTAATACGGAGAAGAGAGAAAAAGAGAAAGAAAAACGGTGTGTAATGATGACTGATGAATTGGATAATTCGGAATGGATTGGGTTAGACACGGACGGAGCAGAAGCAAGTGAAAAAAGAACATGTGGCAGACAAGAGTTATTAGGTTAGATCGAATCTCAAGTGCCTCTGGATATGGGAGTTTTGAGAGTTCGCTCACACACATATACCCGGGACAGACTGTTAGCTAGACCTGGAATATTCAGAAAGGGGGGAATACGGATCATAAGGAGATAATAAAAAGGCCACAGATACAAAAAATGGACAGCAATCCGGTGAGAATAGGCGTCTTAAGGGTCTCGACATTGGTCATGATTTCGACCAGCGTCTACTACATGAAAGTGTGATTACCTGCTTCAAAAGGGTAGTAGGATGTTGATAATCAACTACCGTTCTTTGTTCTAACGGGGACGATATGTGTACTATCGTTAGATTTGCCAAATTATATTCCAAAAAAGGGGGTCGCGATTCAAAGAAGGCGGGCACCCAGGAACATCAAGTATCCAACCAGGACGCGGAAGCTAGGTAACTCACTGCGCAAGACGATATTCCTGGGTTGAAAACCAAATATATTTTTCGTCCCGAAGGGAAGGCTTTTTTGTTGATGTATGCATTGGCCCCGTCGATACCGTTGCAACGATAAGTATGTACACTCCAATCCCACGCGCCCATTAGACCAATATATCATTATGACCAGAGCAGAGTAAACCCGGCTTCGTTGAATCCCACAGTACCTCAGTTTTGGCGCGAATCAATAATTAAACCCCAATCCGCTGGTCAAGCATTACTCCCGTTAGTCGAACTTCCATCCCCTGAAATCATCCACGAATCGCACGGCCGCGGCCAAATACTTTTCCTGAACATCTCCCCACGTCTCTGCTGCTTCCTTCATCGCTCTCACGGCTGTGGTGCTGTCTGTCAGTTTTATTCCCCATATCTATGCTGCGACAAATTGCGTGACGGCGGGTCTCACCTTTCACAACATGGGCGTCCGTGCTATAGGGCCCATTGAGAGCCTTGTCCACGACGTAGTTCCACTGCTTTCCTTTCAAGTCCCCGGGGCGGACGTAGTCGTCGAAGTCGATCTTGGGCCTGTCGAGGGACATGTAGAGGGTGACTGTCAGAAGCCACCACTGCCGCACCACGTTGATGTGGAACTTTTTCGGTGTGACGGGAGCAGGATGCGCACGGCGTGGCTCGTGGTCAAGATATGACAGATGAAGAAATTGTACGAGTGTGCCCCCGGCGGCACGGAACCGACTAGGAAAGCCACGGCTGCCTCCTGAGACTCTTGGAACTGCTTCACGGGGTCCTCAAACGTCCAGGCGTTCCAGTACTCCAGCAAGAGGTCTTCGTGCTTCTCAAACACGGCGTCGATATTGTCGGGGCCTGGGTTCTCGAACAGGCCGTCCAGTCTCTTGTCGTTCCTCATCTTCTCAAGCAGCCCGGGGGGAGAAGTAGAACTGCTGGCCGAGGGTTTGGTATAGGACGGGTCGTCCAGATACTTGTGCAAGAAATCATACGAGACGGAGGTCATGACGAGAGCCTCCATGCCGACTTGCCTGCTGTCCAGCTCGAAGGCATATCCCAAGTGGATTAAGGGGTGACCAACTGCGACTCAAATTAGCCTGACTGGATTACAGATGAGCTCGAATTGTCGGCGGCGGGCCTCCAAAACTTACGACCACTAATAAGACAGTTTACCAGCGGCTCCTCGCCCTCGAACATGAATCGTTGCACCACTTTCTTCCAGTCGTAGCTGTCCTTGTTGGCCAGGTTATCCTCGAAGAAGTCCAGGTAGGCTCGTTGGTATTCCTTGTCGCCGAGGAAGTCGCGCCAGTCGCCCTCCGTAACCTCCGCCGGTGACGGCTTCCATGGGTCCAGCTCCTTGATCTCTTCCTCGTAGATCTTATGCTGCTGGTTCTCATTGGCGCCCAGTATGTAGGCGGAGCCGAGGATGTGCGGAGTGTGGTTGTGGAAGTAGTTGGGGCCGTACGTGACGGAGTGGTTTACATGGTTTGCCTTGAGCAGGTGCTTGAGCGTTCTCGTCCGCTTCTCTGGCGACGACTCCAGCTCATGGACCTTGACGGGTGGGAGGTCAATGGATTGAACAGCCCCGCTGTTGCTAATGAACCGATTGACAATAGGAACATAGGAGAGTAGAGAAGCCATTTTGGGTTGAGGGGTACGGTTCGGACCAATGGCAGCTTGTACTTGGTGATATGGCTTTGTATAGAAACAGCTCCAAGGCAATGCTGTTCTTGTATCATTCGCAGCTCATCTCCTACGGCGTAGATATGGATGAACAAGAAAATGTCCAACTGCTGTCAAGGTCGGGTCATCAGACGAATATATATGATAGCGGTAGTTGGGGAAATGTATTACCTTCAAATGTTACTTTCCTATGATGCAAGTGTGGGCAGATGGCGAGAGCTAACTTCTATTCTTTATTTAGAGGGGTCGACGATTCAGCACCTGACTTCTAGCACCGATGAGTCCGAAATGCGACCCCCCATTGCCCCCCTAAAGCTCAAGCTCCAGCACTAGGCTAAACCCGGAAGCCGCCTAAATCCGACCAAACCTTGTTCTGTAATTGAGTTCCAATTGCTCCGCGCTACAAATATCCGCCGTCAATTCCTCAACAACAACAACTTTCCGAAATGCTCCAGTCGGACGATATACTCATCTACGCTGAACTTCTGTCCAACGTCGGGCGGGTATCTGTAGCATGTGATGGAGCAAACGCAATCATAGCATCCGTCTCGGCAGATAGCCTGAGCCTGACGGTTGGTAATCATGAAACTGAAAACACGGTGAAGCTTCCTGGCCAGGTAGTATCTGCGGAAGATGCAGCGCAGTTCTTGAGAGTGCACAACAAACAAACCCGGTGTCACCAATGGAGTCTTCCTCTCGGGCCCGCGCGCAATAGCCAGCGTCGCGAAGCACCAGATGCCCAGGCAACAACGCCTTGGTCTGCCCAAGACCTGAGTCCGCGTTCCTCGATCTACTGTCGCGGTTGCCAGACTCCGCTCGTTGCGGAAGGGAGGATCGAGACCTGGAAGGACCTGCCGAGCGAAAACTGGGCCGAGATGATGGAGTTCTGGCATTGCCACAAACCGCACGGCCATGAGCATCACGACAACCAAGGTCTTGCATCCCGCGGCTACGGCGCCAACTCGAGGCTCTCGGGGCAAACCGGGGTTGGTCTCATGGACTTGACCTCATTATTGTTCTCCCAGAGCGACTGCTCCAATGTTACCGTAAGTTCCATTTTCCATGCTGTGATTTTCCTTATTTACCGCTTCGTGGGTATATAGAAGGTGGCCAAGTCAGCTTCATACACATTTCAGTGGCGTGGTCACCGATACTCATACCCTAGATTGAATGATTTGGCTCTATTTTCGGCTTGCAGTTACCGAAACCCTAGGCTCTTCGGGACTATGGGATTGGTTTCTGTTCTCTGCCACGAGTCGCCTTTGTATTTCACCGGGACTTTCTTTGGACGTGGAAAGCTTGGGATTTACCATAGGTACATTTATATACAGGTTCCTGTTCACATCCTCATGTATAATAGTACAAGTCGAGCCCTCTAATAATACAAATAATCTGGCCCACCAAGAATCATCTCTGTCCACACAGAAGCCCAGCATCTTATTATGCATGTGCTAACTACGTTGTGGACAGCCATCAACAATGCCGACTTCGAGTGACAGTCTGCAATTAGAGAACACCGAATCCAGACCCAGCAATGGCTCAACTCGCTTAGCAAACCAAGGGAATCCTATGTCTTGTAGTAACTGCCACTGCGAGATAGGCGTCTCTCACCAGGACCAGATGTCCATCACGCTCTTCAAATGGGCCATATCGATCCAGAGCCCTACTAGCAGCAGCAGCAGCAGCACAATCTCCTCCGCAGCCCCCCAGCCCAGTCTATCGCAATGCGTGAGCGCCATGCTCCTAGCGACCCTCTCAAGCTCCGCCTGTTCCAAAACCGTCATCATTCCCTCCATTACTACTAATTCTGCCGCTGAAGAGCAGCAGCAGCAGCAACAGCTTCTTCACATCTGGCTCTTCAACCAGGACATCACCTTCACCTCCACGAAGCAGCGCCCGGAACAGAGGCCCGTGTCTGCCGTCAAGGTCTTCTACCGCTTCGTCGGCCAGGCCGAGGCCGACAAGCTGGTCGAGTCCATGACCTCGGACGTGCAGGACATCACGTTGCCGGCGGCCGCCGCCGCACAGCTACGGAAGGAGCTGGAATTGAGTAACGGTTATCTGCCTAGCCGGGTGCGGAACTTTAACCAGTGGAGGATAGGGTTGCTGGAGAAGTGGAAGGGAGAGTGCAATTAGCTTAGCATCAAGCATATTAGGCACATAGTCACCAACGATGACCATTTAAGAATTAATCCCAATGCAGATTTTAGGAGTGACTCTCGGTATGGACATCACATTGGGGGACAGAGGCTACATATAACTGGTTTTCGATACGGTTATGCGGTTGTATCACGCAAAGTGGCACAGCTAGTTTTATGGTGGCTCTTCTTTTGACTAATGCACAAGGTGTATATGAACACGGGTGGTGGTAACAAAGGGAATCCTTGCTCAGCTCCTGGTATTATCTAGTCCACCGTCTATTGGGGCTTGGCCGAGACGATTCCTATTAAGAACGATTAGTGACTGGAGAAACTGGCTATTTCCATGATAATTATAGCAACTTACGCTCGACATCGGCAACGCTCTGCTGAAGAATCTGCTGCAAGACCTTGGGGTTCTCAAGCTCCTTCTTGACCTTGGCAATGACGTTCTCAGCCAGCTCCCGCTGCTGGCGCTGCTTGACCTGGCCCTCGTAGCGCACCCACGAGTCCAGGACGGTCTTGGCCTCGGCGGCCAGGGCGGTGGTCTGCTCGAGCTCGTAGGCCTTGGCCTCGAGCTGGGCGGTCTCCTTGGAGACCTCGAAGAGAGCCTTGGTGGTGTCGATGACGCCTCCCATCTGCTGGACGTTGTCGATGCGGTCCTGGACGGCCTGGGTGTGGTCGGCACGGGCGGCGTTAAGGATGCCCTTGATCTTGGCGTTCTGCGCCACGGCCCACTCCTTGTACATGGGGCCTCCGTACTTGATGAGGGCGCCCCAGACGCTCAGCAGGCAGAAGGCGACGACGGACTCCTCGTTGACGACGTAGTACTCGCTACTGATGGCGTAGATGGACAGGCCGGCCGCGGAGGACAGGATGGCCGACTTGGACAGCAGCGAGTTGCCGGGCAGCGAGTCCAGGATGGACTGGGCCTTGGTCTTCGGGTCCGGGGTGTTGGACGGGACGTTAGAGGCATATCGGTTGGCGCTGACGGAAGAAGCGAGGGCCGGCAGTGCTCGCGAAGAGACAACTGGTCGGAGGCGGGCAGCCCCTACAGAGAAGAGAAGTGTGAGCGCGGCACCGAGACGAGGCAATTGAGGCTCCTGCGAGAAACCTCGATACGAATTGACTTACCGAAGGCGGTTCTTGCCAAGCGGGAGGCCATTGTGAGATGGAGAGGTGATGCGGAGGTGTACTGGCGAGGCGAGGCGATTGGTGTTGCTTGGAAAGTGAGGTTCTTTTCTCAGGATTGCTTGTGGGTCCGCTTGGGAAGCTCTGCGATTCGGATCAGGTCGGCAACCTTTTCTTCCGAGGCCTTCCTTCGAAGTTGGGGACCTGCTTGTCCGCCCGAACAAGACACTCCGGATTACAATCAGAAGAACCAGAAAAAGAAAGGCCTGGAATACCAGAGGATACGATATGAGGATGATTACAATCAGAAGAACCAGAAAAAGAAAGGCCTGGAATACCAGAGGATACGATATGAGGATGATTACAATGAATGTGATATGAAACACTCGATTCAATTCAAGGATTGTCAATTGATGGTGCAGCTGCAGGCACTTTCAGTACGAGGAGGTTAGAGCCAGTCCAGCTGTCCGCTGATTCATCCTGTCAGGTATCGGCAGCTGCCAGCTAGGTATTCTCAGCCACAAATCACTCGTCAATTCTCCGTCGATAGAGTTCATTCAACCTTGCTCGCTCGCTACCCAATCCACTGATGCTGTAATTCCAGGCATTTCCTTATCCAGCTGATAAGAGATAACAGCCAAAAAATAATTTACTATCGCTCTTTATCGACGACTAGCCTTGCGCTCCAACTACGATTTGAGGCAACACCCATCGACGAACTGAAGATGCCGAGCAAAACGGCAGACGTACCTCTGAAGAGGAAACGCTCGAAAGGCGTGGAGAAACCTAAGAAGCGTGCGCGATCAGAAAGCGGCAGCGATGAGGAAGACAACGCGCAGGCCGAAATCCTACTCCTCGAGAACGGAATCCTCGAATCGAAGAAGAACTACAATAACATCACGAGGTTACTAGATCTGTCAAGGCAAAAGAAAGATGGTGAATCATCTCTTATCGCTACTGTGGCGTTATGCAGGGTTTTCCTGCGTCTCCTCGCCCAGGGCACCATGACGAAAAAGGCCGATCAATCAGAGAAGGAAACCATTGTCATCCAGTGGCTCAAGGACAGATTGGTGGATTACGAGGGTATCTTGCTGGACGCTCTAGCCGAGGAAGATACTGAATCAACTGCGCTCACGCTAGCCATGCGCGTGTTGAAGGCCGAGGGACAATACCGAGACAACAAGGATGAATACAGCTTCCCTGAGCCGTTTTTGAAGGACATCGTCCACGCGATAATCTTCAACGGATCTGAGGATCTTCGGCAAGAGTTTTGCGAAAAGCACCTCGGTGAATACTGTGACGTTCGTTATTACGCCTTCAAGGCTATGAACGATGTCTTTGGCGCAGACGAAAGCTCTCAATCCACACGGGAGTCTCTGTTTAACAACGCTTTCGAGATACTATCGTTCTTCGAATATGTCCCCGACACGATGGAGGAAATGGGCGAGTTCTACCTCGAGAAGCCACCGAAGAAGCACCCAGTTACGGTACTATCTCAGCAGAAAAGACTAGGCCAAGTGGCGTGGCTAGCAGCTCTGAGACTCGGCCCTAATAGGGATCAAAGAAAGCAGGTGCTTCAGATCATGACACGGTCGATCGCTCCTTGGTTCACTCAGCCTGAGTTCCTGGCCGACTTCCTCACGGACTCGTACGACGCGGGGGGCAGCATCTCAATCCTCGCCCTGTCCGGCGTCTTCTACCTTATACAACATCGGAACCTCGACTACCCGTCCTTCTATCAAAAGCTATACTCTTTGTTGGACAATGACATCTTACATTCAAAGCATCGATCTCGATTCTTGAGGCTGATGGACACATTCCTCCAATCCACGCATTTACCTGCAGTCCTCGTTAGTAGCTTTATAAAGAGGCTGGCACGGCTCGCCCTCAATGCGCCTCCTGCGGCTATCGTTGCGGTGATCCCCTGGATGTATAACACTTTCAAGGCCCATCCGTCTTGCACGTTCATGATGCATCGCGTGCCGAGAACCAAGGAGGAAAAAGCCTTAATTGAGAACGAGGGGTTCAACGACCCTTTCGACGCCAGTGAACCAGATCCGATGAAGACAAATGCGATTGATAGCTGCGTATGGGAAATAGTGCAGCTGCAGTATCATTTCCATCCCAACGTGGCAACACTGGCGAGAATACTATCAGAGCAGTTCACTAAGCAAAGCTATAACAGCGAGGATTTCCTCGATCATTCCTATGGTAGTGTAAGTGTACCCCTAAAACCATATGCACACTTTTGTGGTCTTACTGATACTAATATTTCTTCAGCTTCTCGATGCGGAACTCTCAAAACAGGTCAGGAAGCCGCCTGTAGTAGAGTTTATGATACCCAAGAGAATCTTTCTGCCACAGGACCCAGCTTCTGGTGTCGAGGACAATCTTCTTACCAAGATCTGGGGGTTCGGAATAGGAAGCGGTCCAAGTAAGCAGCTTAAGCCGATTGCTTGGGCAGATACTAAGGACTCGATGACCTGTGAGTGGACTGGAGTATTCTTGTGCCGCTGCTATCGCCCGGCGGGCCAAAACCAGGCAGTCCCTCCGGGCATCGCTATCGGCAGACACAACGAGTGGCGATTAGAGCATAGGTACTGGGACCGTGAGACGATAGCAAGGGAGCAGCTACCTACCTACCTGGAACTGTGCGAGCATGTCAGGCATGGACACATGCATTGTGGCCGTGGTCCTTATCGAAACCAGTTGGGTAATACATCATCATGTGCCCAGAGTGACGTACAACCTCCCCCATGACTCAACTTTGTCATTCGTATCATTGAACATTGGAGGATGGGCTCCGGGATGAACTGATGACACAACGAGCAGTTGGTTGTGGCGCCCAACAACATTCCCGGCCGACAAGAAGAATGTAGGGAGCAACGTGTTACGGGATGAATGCAAGGCACGGCACACACATGAAATCAGATCTATCAATAGCCAACACCAGTTTAATTGAAGCATCGAGATACCGGCTTGTGACACGAATTCGGGTTCATGCTGGGCAACTATTCTACTGTTTCAGAATCGCCGCTCTTAATCGCAACGACTGGACCAGGTCGAAAGCAAAAGCTCTTCCCATCATGATGATCCATGAGTGGCTTTTCGGAATCATTACCTGTTTCGTTAGAGAATGGTGCTCGATACGGATACTGGTGACTTCTCATCCTACACCGCCATATGGATTTGCGGCCGGGCTGGAATTTTTGGAAGCAATCAGACGTCCCAACCCCGGTTATTTCGGCAAGGCTGGGGTGTCTACATAATTCCTTGTCTTGACGTCTTCTGAGCACGATCCTTTCGTATACAGCCCATATAATGGACTCCTGTTATCGAGTGGCGAGGAGTCTAAATGGACGGTTATACAAGGATAGCCTCCGATGCCTGAGGCTATACGTGATGTCACACATGCGCCCGGCACGCTCTCTGTCGTTGCCCCGGGTACCTTACTTAACTGCCACACTAATCCTGCGGGTGTCCGGGGCGCACAGGATTCTAGAATAACGCGTAAGCTGTGTGGTCAGATAACCGAACGAAGCCATCGTATCTTCCCAAGCATGGTAGTCCCACGCTCCTTCGTAGCGTCAGTCTTAGGGCGGCTCTCGCGTTTGACTTCACCCATCCTCGTAACCATCTTGGTAAGGAAGAGGCTGAGTGCCTGCGCGTTCAGAGTTCGCGTCTTGACTTGCGCCTAGCATCTCCAAATTCAGCCGTTGGTGTTTCAGCTTGGGATACCTGCTTGGCGGTGAATGTATTTTTCGTAAGTTCTATTGGGTCTCACCGGGGAAATCTGGCAGGTGAAGATTCTAGATTGTCAATTCGACTGCATACCCCTCACTCCTTCCTCGGCCAAATCTCCTTCACGAGTATCATGAGTCTGGAAGTAGTGAGTACCTGGCACGGGTCCGAGGCAAGCCCATCGGAACTTGTGAGAGGCATGTAGGTCGTAGTAGTAGGAAGCCATCGTGCCCGTCCGTGTCCTTCTCCGCAAGCTCGTGAGAGGACCTGGACCTCTCCAGGCCCAATGACAGAGCGGTCGGCGGAGCACGGCTGGGCTACCGACTCGCCGGCACGCGTCCGCGTTTTTTTCTACGATGGAACCCCCGCCGGTCTCCCTCGCTCCTTTAACCCTGAATCGGCATGTCGTGCCCGCTAGGAACGAGTCACGATGACCTGGGTGGGCGGGCACGATGTCGTCGTTGGTCAGCGATAACAAACGATCTTGACTCCCGCTGCAAACGGGGAAAATCTACAGGGTCCAAGTTGTAAAACGCAATGGCCAACAAACCAAGCATCCATTAATCCTTCCCTTCATCTATCCAATGCTTTCTAAGCAGAAGACGCACCTTTCGTACGCTATCTCCTGCACTCTCCACACTGGCTTGATTGCATTCGGTGTTTCTCCCAGGAGTTTCCGAAAGAACGATCATTCACTACTTGTAACGGCTAGGAAATAAGCATTAGAGAGGAAGACGGAAATAGTAACTATACGCTCATGCCTTGAAGCCCGTCGTCACGTCGTGCGTCGTCTGATATGCCGGGATAGACGATCTCTCGAGCACAGGCTACCGGGAGACAGGAAGGAACTATCTCTGCTTAGCAAATCGCCTAAGGCGTTAGTTGAACATGCAAGGCACACCGTTGGGTGCACAGTGCATAGAGAGCGTTTGATGAGAAAAGGGCTGAGTGCGGAAGGCTTCGTAATAGCGAGCAAGCCTACTGTCAGCTAGTCCAGCTACTACTAGCACCGGCAGCGCTCAGAGAGCTCAAGCCACAGGGAGCATTGTGCCAAGGCGACGACGACTGATAATTTTTCTTGGGTCTTGGCGGGAAAGGAAACACCGCCGCAGCAACCGACGGGTTGGTGCCAAAAGTGAGCTGAGGGCATCTCATCCTAGGCCAAGATAGATTGCTTGTCCGCACGAACGAGCGAATCCCCTCGCTTTGGGTTCCAATAGACGACTCACTGATCACTCACCGCCCCATGTTCAGCGCCCAATCTCTCGTCCAATGTCGAGTGTGCATATCGACTACGACCATTTCAGATTTCATTCGGGTCAAGCGCGCGACGGAAGAAAAAGAAAGGGAATGCAGCTGCAAACAGTTCATACAGTGCTAAGGATGGAGGGGAAAATGAAATCGTCGATTACGGTTCCTCACTTCCGTTGCCGTGGGCCAAACTGGGCAGCTGGGCATGGCCGGCCAGTCAAGACGCAAAAACGCCCTGGCACGAACGGGGGCGTCGTTTCCCAAAATGTGCAAATGTGACGGGCCGGCCTTTTATGCGACCCGTTATCACACACATCTTGGTAGTTCGTGCCCAATGCTTCGCTGCTCAGCCAGTCGGTCCCCTTCATTCAATCCGTCCTGCTCGTTTTGGTACTTGCAAACGACCGCGACCCTTCCTTCAGCAGGTTGCAGAGTTGTCGGTGAGTGTGAGAGCGCGAGACTGGACGGCCCAAACCCACCTTCCGCCCAGCTTCCGTCCAAACGGGAGCCGCTCCTCGAGTTCCCCGTCAGTGGGATTGTCTGGGTGCGTCATAGAAACTACACACTGTACTGGATCTCGTTTCGCACGAGCCTTACCTCATTCACCCTCCTTGTTTTGATTTGAGATTTCGCAAGTGAGAGATACAGAGACCGTTTTCTGGCCATAGCGCTTGCTATTGCTCATCCATGCAGCATGCTACATGCCTAGCTAACCAGCCCACCGGCATCTGAATAGCGTCATTCACGCAGTGGCCCGGCCACAATCCTGAAGAACCTATCGCCAAGGATCTGCGCCAGAATATGGCCATTCGTCAACTCCAGGGCCGAACTCCACGGTCATGAGGAGTCTCGATCCTGCCGGGGTGCCGGGTGTCCCGCCCCCATGAGTACGAGATCTGTGAAGGAGACGCGTTTTGTCCCTCTTCTTCGCGGTCACATGGACTGAAGATGGACGGTAATCACATCATCACCGGAAGATCCACGCTGTCCGAGTATACCGTGTAGGCGGATTTCGCATCTTCTCCTGCCAACCAAACTCTGAAGAATAAGAGGCTGGCGCTGTTGCTGCTTATACGACCCATTTGCCCGATGCAGCATCTACAGTATACATTTGAGGTTTGCAGTCACAGTACGTATGCCTTTGAGGATCAGATGCATCGCGACGCGGGCATGAGCAACTGGCCCACCTTGATGGCATCTGATACGCGGTCTGGATATCGGCCATTGTTGATCAGCTCAACCCCTAAGCCTCAATGGGAACTAGAGACCCGGAATGAAGCGAGACTCGAGAGAGAGCTCCAGAGAGAAAAAACCACTCTCCTAGTTGCTTGCAAGGGCGCAGAGCAATCTGATGCCTGGTTCAAATAAGATCACGCAGATGAAGTCTGGTCGGTCTCTCCGCTACTGTTTGGCTCAAGCTCGAAATGTTTGGTCTGATGTCTAGACTCTATATGGGACGACGACTCTCCACCAGCCTCAGCCCAGCGCGGCATATGCGCATGGAGTCAATGCGCGTAGTGTTATGTTCTGAATCTGCACCGTGGTTTTACAGCATTTAGTTCGAGACGCGGAGGCTGGAGAAAGATCGGGGTCTGCTTACTACTCCTGGGACGCGTAGTTCTCCTCCTGCCGGAAGTGTAAATAGAGGTATCAGGTTGGGATAGCCTTGGTACCCCGGAATTCTTCTTCTTCTTTTCCTTCTTTCGCTTCGTTCTTCCATTGAATAGTCGGTCAAACAAAGCAGAGCTAGCCCTGTAGCTCCCGGATACATAGCGCCACGGCCTGTAGCTCTGGCGGGGCCTTATTTTTCCAGTCCTTCCATGTCAAACAAGAGCTACACAAGTAGTGGACATTCAGGCTCCATAGTCTGTGCTCAGCTTGTTTCCGGATTCGATTCCAGCCTTCCCCATCTAGGGAGAGATCACAGCAGAAACCGGAAGCTCGTGCTGGGATCAGCTTTCCCAGCGTTGGCAGGTTGGCAGCAGTAGTGTGGTAGGTGCATCTCGACCGTTTATGACGGAGACGGCAGACTTTTCTCTTGGCTGAACAGTTCAGCCTCCTGCTTGGAACAGTCATTAGCAAGGTCGGGGAGAAAAAGAAGAGGAGCTGGAGAAGGTTGCAATACGATAATTGATAGCTACAGTGTGCACAGTTTGTGGTGGTCGGAGATTGGGATCTAATAGCTGTGGCAGGGGTTCAGAGATCGCCTGCCAGACCTCCTGGTCTCACATCATTGATCTGACTGACAAGATAGAAAAAACAGTGTGTGATATCCCCGCCCGTCCTTCCCGAGGTTCCAAGGTAAAGGTCAGGTCAAAGAAAGGTATACCTGCCCAATGCCTTTCTGTTTCTGGAGGAGAATGGCAACCTGCTGCCGCAGGTGTGTGTCGATTCCATAGAACTAACTGATATACCATCCCTCGGGGACCGTCAGGTGTGACGAGGTGGGATGACGCGCATCATTCTCGTAAAAGTTGTGAGAAGAGCTCTCTCCGGCCGATCACATCGGCTCTTCACACACTCGTTGGTGAGAGCCCGTTGACCGTCATCAGGCTCTGAAACACCCAGTAGAGTCATTTGGCATCTAACGAATATCATGTGACATCAGCTAGGCTTTGGGTTGAGTTGATCTGATGTTTGCAATGCGCGCATCGGCCTGTTGATTGACTGATTGATTAATGATTGATACTGCGGTCAGTCCTGCCACAGCAGCCCGCATAGTGGCCCGGATGAGTAGGCCGGCGGGCCTGTATTATTATGATTATTCATTCTCTATTTCATCCCAAGATCACACACTATCTCGCAATCATGGCCTATCGCCGGCCAAGTCTCATCACCTCGCAACCCAAAGCCCTATCCCTCAAACTCTCCAAATGATCCCCCCCTTAAGGCCTAACAAGTGACCACTGATGAGCAGAGGATTGCTGAGAGGCTTGGCTATCTCTCTACCTACAGCACCAAACATGGCGCTCCAGGGCGCTCCAGGGTTGAGAGCCAGTCCATGAGGCTTGTCAGCGGTCATGATGACCCCACGGAACCATTGGAACAAATAGGAACCCCCAAGACGGCTTCTAGTGGCTGTTAGTCCTCCGTAGTCCAGTGCGAGAAAAGGGTTGCATGGCCATACACAGTACATGTTACTATTTAGGTAGCAATTGGCACCACCACCACCCGAAAAGTCTAAGTATCGCGGTATCTTTGTGCGATTGATGCCCAACGGACCATGGCGCGAGCTCTCACGCTCTCCCGGCAGGGCTGTCGCTCCGTAGGGCCTCCCTGACTGGAAAACGAGCTCCCCACCCCCCATCTTTTCCTTCTAGCTTTTGGCCGTTTCGGGAAAGCCTGCTTGCGTAGACTCCGAACCGTTCGTCTAGCGCCCGTTTCATTTCTCGAATGGCCCAGGTTCCCTATCATCTTGGTCGCATAGTAGCATGATGGGCGTGTAAGTCTACCGTCGTTTAGGGGGTCCAGTTACTTGCCCGTTTTATCATGCCCTCGGTTTTCCTCTTCGTCTTATGCGTACGGACGGACGGACGGACGGACGGGACGGATGGGCATAATGATTATATGGTGTAAGCTTGAATCTGGGCACGCCCTACCGTTACAGACAGAGCATCATCCAGAGAAAACACAGTGATGGATCGATCCGATGCGGTCTGTGTCTTCTCGTCTTATTCGTCTGGATGGGGTCATCTGGGAAAACAACTGGGCATTCTCCCCCTACGCAAAGGTAGTAGGGGTCTCACCTTTCTCCCAATCTGGGGCCTCAATGAGGTTAGTCATGGAGGAGGGAAATGCGACCGCGAGGAGATCAAGACGGACCAGTTCATTACGGTCTGGTTGGCAGTCAGTCCGTCAATAGCAAAGCAGAGCAGACGATATGCGGATTGCGGATTGCGGATGGCCTTGGGTGTGAAATCTCCCGCACCACCAGATACGGTCGAGTTACAGTTACATACCCACGCCCCTCCCACCACCCATCCCATCTAACCTACCCAAGCAAGGCCCTACCCACCCGCGATACTAAAAAGCACGAAAAGCTCCTGTTCGTCGGTCTGAGGTCTCGCGCGCCCTCTGCTCCCCACTCAGTAGCCATGACATTGTAAAGTAAAAGTACGCAGCATAGGGTACCTCCCTCCAATCCACCCCCCAGTCCAGTCAAGGCTCGTCCTTCCCGGGTAGTAGTGGTAGTAGCCCATTACATACCCATTTCCCTACATTAAGCAGGTAAATGGGTTTAGTGTCGAAGGGTGACCCTTGTCCAGAAACCTGACCTGACTTCCAAGCACTCGCAAGCCGGCCCTGGGTCAGTCAGTTCAGTCAGTCATTCTTTAAGTACAAGAACTGCTGCTCCATCCCATCAAGAGAATCTGCCCCCATCTGAAAAAAAGAAGGGTAGCGAACTTATCGTTGCTACTCAACTCGACATACTTGCCGTCCATCTACATATTATTCTTACCCATCACATTCTCCCACCACATCTATCTCAGCCTGGACGACTGTGTCTGAGATCCTCTTTCGTTCTCAACGCCTGTTTTATTCTCTTCACCTTGTTCGAGTTCAGAAAGGTGAAATACTTGGAGACCATCCTCCCCCTCCTCCATTTCATCCGAACGAAGAGTGTGTGAGTCGATCCCGTCCGTTCCTACAACATACATACATACAGTTTTCCTGTTTAAAACCCTTCCCGGCTTCCCGCCCTCCCCACCAAAAGTTACTTTCACCACCAACCTCTTTATCACTGCCTCTTATCTTGTCCTGTCTCGACGCTCTGAGAGACTACCATCCCCCTCCCCCGTTCGCACACATAGTGAGAGCAAGACTTGCATAGTCTTAAGGAACCACCATTCCTTCTGCTTGCTTGCATAAAAATCTCACGAACGAGCTATTGGGGCCTCATTCGTTAGAGCCACGGGACGAGTTGTCTTGTTTTCTACCTTTACACTATAATCGCGTTTCTCTATTTGGGTTGCAAGTTGCGAAAACGCCCCCAAACCACGACCGAGGTTTAGACCACAACAGTGCACTAATACGGAAAGACAACAGCTTCTTATACTCTTCGACACACAGTAAAAGCGTAACCACACGCTCACAACCCAAGTTAGAGTGTTATCCTCAACTCTCGAACCATCTCCCTCGCACACACCACATCCACACCTTGCAATGGTCTCCAATTACCAGGTCCCGGCTTACTTCAAGCCCAACCCACTCTCAGTTGACACGGCGCATGCGCAAAAGTGCTTCGACGACGAGGACCATGGCATCTTTGAGGACTCAATTATGGATCACAGCGCGATAGACTCGGGACTGGAAATGTCCCCTCCTATGGCGGGCAGCCGCAGAGATTCGTTCGCTGTCTCATCCTCATTATTCTCCCCAAAGACAGAAGACTGGCAGTCCGTGGACATGCAGTCCGTGCCATCAAACAACCCGTTTCTCCCGCCTAACAACCCCTTCATGAACGTCGACCAGAGCCAAGGATATGGCAACCAAAATCAATGGTCTCTCGGTCAAGCTTCCGGCACATGCACTCCTCTCCAGGCCTTCGACGGCATGCCCGCCGACTACGATGGCAGCGCCTCCTCTTCTCACAACGTCCCATGTCCATGCAAACGCCCTTCAGCAACCCCGGTGCTCAGGTTCCCCTCTTCCAGTCTGTCGGCCCCAACAACCACTCAATACCAACTTCCCCACAGAAGGAGTGGATGGGCAAGGATGTCAAGAACCAGCAAGCCATGATCCAGCGCATGCGCCCAGAGAGCCCCATGATCCGGTCGCACAACGACCTGCGACGAGGCGACGGCATCCGGAAAAAGAACGCCAGATTCGACATCCCCGCTGAGCGCAACCTGAGCAACATCGACTACTTGATCTCTCAATCGACAGATGAGCAGGAAATCAAGGAGCTGAAGCAGCAGAAGCGTCTCTTGAGGAATCGACAGGCAGCTCTTGACTCGAGGCAACGGAAAAAGATGCACACCGAGAGGCTCGAGGATGAGAAGAAGCAGTACACGGTGGTCATCAGCAACCTGGAAGACGAGGTCGCCCAACTCAACCTGAGACTCGATCAACTTATGCGTGAACGCGAGTTCACCCAGAACCACGTCGAGAACCTCCAGATGGAGAAGGAAGAGCTCATTCAGAACCATACCATCGAGAGTGGTGAGCTGCGCAAGAAGGTCAGCGTCCTCACCGACCACGTCCACAGACTCGAGGGCGCCGCCACCGTCAACAACGGCAACAACAACGACGGCTTCTCCGCTTCATTCAACGGCATGGACGGTATGACGATGGATGCATCATGGGACAACATGAACTTCATGGGAGACTTCGCCATGGAACAGGATGTCAAGCAAGACGTCCAGATCGTTCCGGCGAAGAAGCCCGAGGTCACTCTGCCTGCCGAGGTTGAGAAGCCTTCCACCCAGAATGGCCTCCTCTTCATGCTGTTCCTTGTTGGCGCCTTCGTCATGTCCAACCGGTCTGCCCCCAGCATCCCGCGAGTGTCGGAAGACATGCGCGAGGCCTCGGCGGCCGTCTTGGAGAATGTGCTCAAGGATGCGGGTGTCTCACACGCCCCTGACGTCGTCACCGCTGCTGTTGCGCCTCAGCCCTCGGGTACTAACTGGGCCACTGCTACGCCCATGGAGCTCCAGAGTGGCATGGAGGGTGTCGCACCGTCGATGCTGAGCGAGCTCGGCGACTCTCTTACACAGCCTACCCAAGAACAAACCACGGAGCAGATCTTCTCCATGACCACTGCTCAGTACAACGGTGCCACATCACAAGACTTTATGCAAAACACCCCCGTGCGCTCGACGAGCCAGGGCCGGCGCAACCTTGCCGAGTCCCCTTGCCGCCATGCGCAACAACGACAAGCAGTCCGCTGCCGATGTCTACACCCGCTCCCTTCTGTGGGACAAAATCCCTAGAGACGTTGTGCGAAACTTTGCCCGGATGGTGGCCGAGGCGAATCCCCACAGCGATCACCATGCAAGTAACGACGCCCACTCATGACGATTTATGACAAAATGAACGACGACAGAAAATCGAGAAGATAAATTTTTCGATCAACGCAGCGGTTTTTTCTATTCGATAGTTTCCTTATTCCTTTTTGGTATCTGGTAATACAGTCCACGACGCTCACCGCGCAACCACCACAACTCAGACCAAATGTGTGCTCACGCACAGCAACGAAATCGGCTCTTGTCTCCTTTTTGTTTGCGGTCGTGTCTCTTTTCATGTTTATGTGTCGAGAATTAGCAAGCGTGTCAGCATTTTGATTTTGTATTTGGAATTCCATTTTCCTTGTGATGTGTCCAATAGCCAGTATATTGGCAACACCATCTCCTACTCTTTGGCTTAGCATGGCGAAAACGGGCGGTTGAGGGAACACATAGGGCGGGGCCAGACCTTTCTGGCCACCAGCTTATTACTTCTGTATAACGATCCTGGAGGTCAGGCAGGGCATAGGGACAGGGGGGCTGCACAGGGAACGGTTTCACTGCAGCCTTCTGGGAGGGAAGGAAATTGGGATATCGGGATGCGCCGGGTGCACCGCTCTGCATTCAGGATCGAAAACCAGAGATCTATGAATAGCATATGCGCACAGGCGGGGAGGAGGGGGTCTTTTTTCTTTGGATGGAAGAGCGACCGATTATGATGATTAATGTCTCACGACAGATGGATGGGTTTGACGGGGGACAAGCGAGAGCGGCGGGCTGATGCGATGGAACAGTCTACGAGGCACGAATCAGACGATATCTGAAATCGAAGCCCACAGCGATTGGCTCCTTTATTATTTTTCTTGGTTATTGGTATTCGAGAATGAGCCACAGCAGCAAAATATCGACAGCAACCGCAATCAGCGCAACAGTATGGCGACATTTGAAGGCCTGTATCAGTTCGCATATCAAACAAACCCTCCTTTTCTCCATATACCTCTTGTGGCTAGCACAAAGTGAAACCCGTCAATGATAACGAACAACGAAGCTTCTATTCTCATACTACAAACTTTCCCACACTTTCTGACTACGTCGCGCACATGTGACTATACTTGAACTCAATACAGTATGAAACTGGGAATTCCCACTTTACGTCAAGACACTTACGCGCCATTATATCGCGACTGATTTCGTAATTTTGACGCAGCTCTAATCCTACAAGACCAATGTGTATACACTATGCCCTCCCCACAGGAACTCTATAACACGAAACTTTATACCTAGCCTATCAGCTGGTTTCTCTCCCTGTCTCTCTCTGTTGAATGGATCTTGGTAACTAATATGCTCAAGATAGAAACAACAGCCAGCCGCTTCGTATATATTCGAAACATGCACCGGTTGAGTCTCCGTCCCTTACCTTCGTTCGGGTAACGTAACCCAACCTAACCATGGTCCAAAAAAGAAAAACCCCTGATATCATCCCAGCAATAGGTTAGGATACAGCAAACAAACGGTAACCGGTGAAGGGACAGAAACCAAGGAAGTAACAACGCCCCACGCCAGTCTAGTTCTACCTACCTTGTTCGCCATGTGTGCTGAGACATGCTCGTTGTGATGCCACACTTTCTTTTCTTTCTTTCTTTTCGCCTTGAGACATACAGGGGGGGCAAGCCTTTCTGGTGGTGGCGCTGGTGGAACGTCCAGGCGCTCTGCTTGGTGGATACAAATGACGATGATTGGCGACGAACTCCCCTTTGGGCGAAAGGTGAAAGAAAAATGAGAAAAAAAAACAGAACAGAATAAAAGGTTCTGCTTCACATACAGTACCCGGTCAAACGGTTCGAGAAGCTGGATGGATGGGTGGGGGGCACGAAAAAAGCGTGAGTAAGTCGAGAGAAAAAGAATAGATAGGCATGTCATGGCCACGATTAGGTATGTTGTTGCGTGCGTGACGAGACCTCGTGTCCGGAAGGATTGGTTGACTGGTCTCTTGATCCAGGCCAGAGTTACCCGTGGTTATCTTCCCAAAACATAGCATCCCCCGTCTGCTTGGTACTGGTTTTTCTCTACTTGCCTAATGCAGTAATAAAGTACGTTGGGCCTAGGCAAAGAGCTATAGTTAGCAGGTTTCGGAAAATTCCAGCGTGCCTTTGCCTTCTGTACATATATAGATTAAATCTCGATGTTTTATCCTATATCGTAATATACCGTTACGACAGTGACTAGCTTGAGCGTTGTTGCCATTGTTACTGGTCATGGTCCCCGGCGCAGACCCCTACCGGAGACTGAACACACGCCAGAGACTGGCATGCAACCTCCAATAGTCCCTAGGTAGCATCGATATCAACCCAAACGATGTAGGAAGTGGATGGGAAACAGGGAGCCAAGAGGGTGTGTGAACTGCATGCGCCGTGATATTTGGTGGGTGTATACGTATGTGCTCTTGGAGTCTTGGAGGTCAGGCAGGAGGGATGTGGGGGGAGGAGACATGATCGACCACCAGCAGGACAATATCGATGCGAGAGCTTGGCTCCGTCACTGCACACACACTGCGCACACTGCAGCCAAGCATCTATCTGGTCTGGGGTTTGCCCTCCTGAGCAGAAGATGGGGGACGATACAGCTGGTTGTAGTGGTGTGGTGACGGCCAGACGGGAAGCCTGGGGGTTCTCTTATTTCCCCCCTCGTTCTTCTTCTTGGGGAAAGACACGAAGAGAGTGTCCAAAAGAGACAGGATATTGTCTGTCCGATTTGGTCGACCGCATCACGATGCAGAGTATCCCAAAGGAGGCATCAGATACGCTGTTGGGGTTCACGAGGACAAATGATCGACGACTAGGCCAGGTAGATGCAGGCTTTTGGATCTTCTTTGCTTACCACTTGACCGGGAACTCATATGCAGGCCGCTAACCTCGCTTGCCTCGGTGAAGTCATATCGCAGACACGAACACCATAATATCTTGGAGATATAGGATCATATACAATAATAGCTCACGAGTCATCATCATTCCAAAGTTAAATTAAACGATCGGTCTGCCCCTAATGTTTCATGTTGGCATCTCACCCTCCTCCGGCAGAGCAGCAGCAGCACTATAGCGAGCCGAAATAATAGCGACTTACATACAGCTCCATCTCGTCATTGGACCTGGGGCGTTCCTTTCAAGAACGCATTTCCTTGGTTTTCCCAAAGTCTGACAGTTCGTGACGACGACGCGCGCCCGTAAAAGCGAGCGAATCAATTTCTCCTGCTTATCTCTCCACTTGGCTGGGGCGCAGAGAGGAATCGGACCCTTCGCGCCATGTCATCCCATGACCGTATCTCCGTCCTATCGCACTATTCGCGGACATAAAAACCGAACTGTTTTGCCGGACTGGGCCGCAAGGAACGAACGATTAGAAGGCCAAAAAGCGGAGTGGACGGAGTTGCAAATGTCGCGGACCATTTGCTGCTAACCAAACAACCCAATTACCCCGCCATGCCGACAGAGCTCCAACAAGTGAGAAGCGCCACTTACACCGAGAATAGCACCTGTTACGTTTCTCTTCAACCTCACTCGTTCTCTCTCTATGGAGTATCCTTGGTTTCCTCCTAGCAACGAACCAAATGCGTTTATTCTCTGGGCTGCCTCCTTCGAATCCCACGCGCTGTCAATCATCGCGTGTTTCAGAATGACTAAGATTCACAGTATCCTCCCTTTCTCGGGTTACACCCCCACATTGCAAACCACTGCTTCTTATTCGTCATACTTAGGTACTCTACACTAATCACTGCGGAGAAGAAGGAGAAGACGATGAAGAGATTCCGTCTTGTCAGACATACTGTACAGAAATCCATGTTTCCTCACGTTGCGCCCTGGCTCGCTCCCTTGTCCCTGCCAATTGTCTCAGCGACTCGTGTCGTTTCTCCTTCCCGGCCCACCAAACCCGGGAATACGGGATCTTATCGTCTCGAGCAACGGGCCGTCTCGTCCTGATGTGTGCTCTCGTCGTGGAAAAAGAGCTAACGCGAAGCAACGTCTTACCAGAGAGAGAGCGAGAAAAGGGCCTGCGCCTGCGCCTTCTTCGTATGTGCGTATGCGTATGCGTATGCGTATGTGTACTACAAGCGCTAGCGGGAAGCTGCGCAACCACATCTAGATGGACGAGGACAAGGAACTGTACAGGTCTTCTTCCCTCGCCATTCTTTCTGATGTCCTGTATTATAGGTATGTAATGTTGTGTGTAGTTGTTCCCCCCATCTCGTTTTCTGATCCGAGTCGCTCTGGCCGCTGCTGTGCGCCGCCATCTCTCTCCCGTCGTAGAACCATCCACTCTTCGCCCGGCCAAGACCTCTCACGTGTAATTCGGCGAGGACGAAGAAGTTAGCTTGAAAGACTAATAAGGGAGAATTTACGCCCATTGAAAGTCACGCTTGAAGAAGAAAAATAACCGCACCCTTTTACTGCTTTCCTCCGGAGGAGAGAGAGCGTATGATCTCCCGGAGACGACATGAAGGGACCATAAAAAGTGCCGGCATGAGCATCTACTCAGCATTGCATATTTGGAGAGAGAGAAAACGAATATATGTAAGACACTGTCAGCACTCTAGATATCCGCTCACCCCTTCCCATCTCCTCCTTCTGTCGTTGGTTGCTTGGGCTGTAGGACTTCCGAAACTGCCTATCTATGTATGTTTGTGCCTCAGTGGTACGCACTTCGCAACTTTTTACCACCTTTTACAAATCGGGTGCTATCCGGATGGACGACGCCCTCTCGTTGAAGTGTTACACGAAAACGCGGCCACCATCCCATATTACACGCATGCATGTTTCTTTATGGTACATGGACGACGACCCTATCGATAGACTATCGGTTCCCTGCCTGCCTGCCTGCCAGCCTGCCTAACTCGGGGTTACTGAAGAAGGTGAGTAGTAAAACAGTGGTAGTCCCCGTTCGGACAGAAGGTATTCGTCAGCTACCAGAACACGATGCGGCTACCGGCGTCACTTTCTTCGACGACGGGAATAACCCTGCCGGTAACACATGAAAATAGATGAGTAAAATGGAGACTTCCGGAAGAAAAAGAAAGTAAGTATGCAATGCTGTTCTAGAAGCAACAAGCCCCCCAGCCTCGACGAAGCCTGCACCGGCGGGCCGGGCTGAAACCCCCCCTCTCAAGATAGATTTGTTTCGTCACGGGGCCATGATTAAGTGCTTGCATCCGTTTCGCTGATTAGATACTACTCAAGCTGACTGGCTGGCTGACCGACCGGCAAGCTACCAAGTATGGACGGGGAATCTTCGTATGCGTGTATGTGTGTAAGCATTGCAGGTAGCAATATATATTGACCTCACACCCACTACTTACACTCTCGAGTCCTACGAGAAAACGCGCCGATTTCCTTTCCACCCCGAGTCCACCATCATCTGTGTGCGTGTGCATGTGTATATGTACCTGTGCGCCCGTGTATCGATGACACCAACTGATGAGGAACAAAGTATGCAAACCAGTCAGAGAGAGAGAAAGAGAAATGAATGCCGTCCCATCCAACCCTTTTTCCGTGCTCTATTACCCTACCAGAATGTTACGTTCCTCCCCCGCAAATAGGCACGCATGCATACTTATATATGCGCATATTATCTATGCATACATGCTGCTGCTTACTTACTTTACTGTACAACACCCGCCCCCCTTCGGCACAGCTGTTTCGCTCCCCGATTTGTAGATACTGTAGGCAGGTAACATTCCAGGCCGTCTGACCAACAAATAAATTCCTCTTTTGCGTCCAATGGACGGGCGCGAGCCCCCTTACGCAGCAGTAGCAGCAGCAGAAATCCCAGCCTCGATCACGATGGATGTCTCGCCGAGCATATATTGCACACACAGTCAATCGAATTGCCGGCACCGCATGTTGCTACTGCAGGAGTGTGAGTCGTAATAGTGGTGGTGATAGTGCAAGAAGCGTCAAAAGGGGAAATCCCATGACGTGATTATTTTGATTCCTTTTGAAACTGAAAAAGTCCGTTTCGCATCTCCAAAATAGTAGTAGTAAAATCCTAGCGCCAACTGCTGTGCTGATTGCTGTTACTTTTTCTTGCTGTGCTTACCACTGCCACCATTGGCATCAGGGGGATTGTATTTGTCCTTCCATATCCTGCGGATCCCAAGTTTCGTAAGTAAGGCCGACGACGGTACGAAGCAAGCAAACAATCATGAGCGGAAAGTGCAAAATCGCACAGCCTCAACTGTCAACGTATGAGGTATTAAATCAAGGGATGGAAAGAGGGTGGTCAGATGTGAGATCGCGTGCAGTGCAGTGCTCCCAAGGCAGATAGGCATCGGCTGTTAACACTGGGACAAGATAGCCCGGGGATAGGGAGAGGTGTAGTAGTGTGCGGGCTTAGGTAGATATGCGCAACGGTTTCCTCCCAAGTCCGCCAGGCTGTTTGTGTATCTGGGCCACCAATCAAGCCCTAGATGGGGGTGATGGGCAACTCGCCCGCGGAGCCAACCACAGACTATGGAAGAGGAGGAACGATGGTGAGAGTGATCCCAGGGATTGCGACGCCCCAAGAGGCCCCAAAAGGGGGTGGGAAAACAAGGCGAACGGGCCAAGAAAAGGCTGCGCCAATTGACAGCCTATCAACGCTCGCTGGCAGGTGTCATCTGCGACGGCCGTTCTGCAGGCCGCGGGCCGCGCCAATGACAATGACGAAACGCTTATGTAGGAAAAACAATAATAGAATGAAGGAATGAGGTTGAAATGCGACTTACCATGTATTCCCTAGCGTCTTGTTACCGTTTTGCTCGGCTAGCCGGTAGTACTTCGCGGCAGAATACTGCGGCAAAAGCAAAGTTGTCAGCCTCATGTGATATTATCAGTACCAGTTGGATGCGTGCAGCCGCGGGCGTGGGGATCATGGCTTGCGCAGAGGGATCTGGAACGCTTTTGGCCATGACCAGGGGTCCCCCATGAGGCTCATTGATGCCCAACGACGCCGTGATAAACAGGACAGCAATCCCTGGACGCCCACAGGCTCAGCCTCCCTCGGGCCCGGGCCATACGGAGGGATATCCCAAGCCACAGACCCCGTGGGATCGAGGCTCATCGTCCACTGGGCCGCTTCCGACCACTGGACCGCTCCCAATGACGATGAATGACATCCCGTATTAGGTCACCGACTCAAACAAAACGGTCGTCGTTGCGTGATGTGAGGTTGGGTGAGGATGCTTCATGCCCAACGTACCTTGTCCTTCTTGCAGCCGAAGCCTTCAACATAGCACCAGGCAACCTCGTTCATCGCGTCTAGATCCCAACATCTCACCGTCAGCCGACTCGGGGGACTCGTAATCCAAGATCGATCGATCCTTCCTGAACCAGACTTACCAGTGTCTCCAAGATTCGCGGCCGTCTCGTAATACTATTGTTTTTTCGACCCAACGCACGTTAGCGAGTAAAAATCCCCCTTTCCGGCAGGTATTGCCCATCGGCTGCGGGCTGCAGCCTGCTGCTACTTGCAAGGGAAGAACCCAACAAATAAGGTTGCGATGTCCACTCACCTGTTTTGCTGCGACCGAATCTTTAGGTATGCCCCATCCATGACGGAAGCAGTTGGCCAGTTCGAAGATGGCCAGAACGAGTTCGCCCTTGGCAGCGCCTCCTTTCTTCATGCCGGCTTGCAGTGCCAGGTTCTCGACCAAGGCGGCATTGGACGCCGCAGCCGAGAGGAAGGTGATGGCGCGTTCAGGGTCCGGCGTGCATCCCCAGCCGTGCCTGATGTGGTTTCAAAACAGCATGTTAGCCTTTGTCAGGCCCGAAAGTGCGCAAGGATGATAGGTCACCCCCCAATAGATAGATAGGACGCCCTAGTTTTGTAGACAGCATCACCACCGCCATGGCCCAATGTGGGTCACGTCTACCACAACTGACACCATGCGTCCAGCTGCGCGGGCCCGTCCTGTGTACTTTCCGAGAGAGACTACTGACCTTAATGCAAGCCCGTATAGCACTTGACTCAGGGGTTGTTAGCCCCATTGGGATCCGCCAAAATGCCAAACTTGACCGCAGACTGCTCCAGCTGCCCTTCCTCATGTAGCCGTATCGCCTCCTGAATATCGGCGTCAATCTGCTGGGACGACACCTTCCGGGCGTTGGTGGGCCTCGGATCGTTGCCGGCCGCCGCTGTCGTGCTAGCACCGAAACCCCTATCGTTGCTGTAGTCGTTGTTGCTGTACTCGCCGCCGATGTTGAGCGGCGGCAGCTCGTACGGGTTCGCCTTCTCGGCGAGCGGGCTGGGCGTGACCGACCCCGAGCGGCTGCGGGCCTGCTCGGTCTGGCGGGCCAGGACGGTGGCGCGCGCCTCCCACTCGGGCTCGGCCGCGTCGGGCGGCAGGTTGATGGTCGGCAGGTTCTCGGGCACGAACTCGGACGTGCTGGTCCGGCGCGACGACGACGAGCCGATGAGCAGGCGTTGCGACAGCCGCCGCCCCACGGTCTCCTTGGGCCGTAACGAGTCCTGCCGCTGCTGCTGGGGCTGGTTCTGTTGCGGCGATGGGAGTGGGGGAGAAGGAGAAGCGGCGGCGATGGCAGTAGTGGTATCCTCCTTGTTGTTCGAGCTCGCCGCGCTGTTTCCGCGCGACCGGCCCTTGAAGACGTCGAGGCTGCGTCGCGGTTTGGCGGCGGGCGCGCCGGCGGCGGAGGAGTCCTTGGCCGTCAGGTATTCGTCTTGGGGGGAGGGCGGGAAGATGCGCTCCTCGGTGTGGGTGTCGGATCGGATGAAGGTAAACTCTGGCGCCGCCAGCCTGCCCACTGTTTCGGGATCGGCTGAATAACCTTCGGCCAGCCGATCCTTCTTCTTTAGCATGTCACGTAGCCCCATGTTGCCCGGAAGTTTGTTCAGACAGTAGTAAATCGGTTTAGTTCCTGGCGAGGGAGAGCGAGCGAGAGAGAGAAGAGCGGATGGAATGACGTTGGGCGTTCTAGTCTCGTCCTTAGTCCTGAGAGGGCCAATAGATGGGTTATGGGTAAATTGGTCGCGCGCGAGAACGGGAGAGCCGGGACGAATGTATTAGATATCGGGACTGGAACGAGGCAACACTATATTAAGAATAAATTACACACTAATGACGGCGCTGCATTGAGCCGTGCTGTTGGTTGCCTTTCTGCTTGCATGACTTGCTTTTAAAGAAGGAGACGGCGCGTCCCTGTAGGTTAGTTGGGTCCTTCGCCCTGTCCCCCGCGAAGTCATTTTCAGCTCGGCATTGCTGGGAAGTCAGCTATCCCTCCCGCGAACCCCGCCTGTTGCCTGTCATTCCAAGGCCACTGGGGTCCTTTGAGGGGCACTATTGTGGCTGAGCCCACCCCCCGAGCGAGACACTTGCATCGCCCCCGCCGGCCACTAAAATGAACCGCTAGCCTTTGTGTGCCGAGTCTCAAATTTACTTTGACGCTTTCAATACATGCCGGCGCCTACAGAGTACTTGCGTCAAAATATGACCACCTACCTACATACATTGCATTGTTCTTTTGGCATTAGACGCTGTGATCGAGCTTTTCGCGAAAAGCAGGGATTAAGGTATGCCGCTAAGGCCCGGACAGAGAGATGTGACATGTCGTTTGGACAGGTAGAGAATTTCGTAGCAGGTATTGGTTAAGCCCTCGACCAGGACTGGGCGAGTGCCGTCTCCTCATAAGTAATTACACCAAATTCGATTCCCTTGGCTCTTTCCAGAAGGAACAGTCACTTGGGAAACTTTCATCACAGTGGACGTAAGAATTGACGATCGTATGGCTTGGCATGGGGTAAATTTCGCCGGTCACAGCGCATTTTTGGCTCTATGTGGGAGATGAAGGCAACCAAGATAGGGGTAAGAGCGGTTAACGAAAAAGACGAGTCGTTTTGACAATTCGCGGGTATATCCTCATAGTAGTGGTAACTTCTCCAGCTCCACGTCTGGTTCCTGCTGCAACTTCTTCTTCTTCTTCTTCTTCTTCTTCTTCTTGTCCGGCCTTCTCGACCTGTTCATCATAGCCCTCCATCTACTCCAGAACTCTTGAAGTAGGCACTCATTCGACGATTGCAACCCCACCCGCGTGATGTCACTCCCCGGTATGTCGACCGAGGTGCTGCCATCCGGGTTCTTCTTAGCTCCATCGACGCTCGACCCGTCCTGTCCATCGAGGACGGCCAGGCCGCCGCCCGTGAGCTCAAAGGGCTGCCCGTCGAGGGTGATGGACTCGCTGCTGATGATCTCGTCGGCCGTCTGCAGCCCGCCGGACGCGGTCACGACCTCGCCGCCCTCGCCGCTGATTGTCCTGTCGCCGAGGATGAGCCCGTGGCCGCTGACCGTTGTCCGCTTGTTGGCGGCGGCGGCGGCAGCGGTCTCTTGTTGGGCTATTGGGGATGTGTCCTCCAGTCCGGCTGGCGGTGGTAAGGGAGTGGCACTGATTGGGGCAATTGCGAGAGAGGTCGCGAGGAGTAGTCGTACGCAGAACAGTTCAAGGCGACAGTGGTTGCTGATGGTCGACATGATACTCGAAGGTAACATCAACCGTAGGAGGAAGTTGACTGTGTAATGTTATCGTACTATTATCCGTTGATTCTTCCGCTCATTATCCTAACCCTGAGAACGTGTCCAGGAGGCCATATATATATATGAAGTTCTGCTCTCCTTCTCAGATGTCCCCGATGTTTCGTTCCGGGACAGGGATGGAATGCCGACATGAAGCTCTTTAGCATACATCTCGATGTTTCAGCTCACCCCAGGTCGCACATGGGGCGTTTACACTTTCTTGGCAATGATCAGTCTACTGAAGCTTCCGGCACCGAATATCCTGCCCTGGACGACATCAGATCAGATTCTGGGCAGCCTTGAGGGTCTAGAAGCTTGATGGAACGTAGGCCACTGCCAGTGGCCCCTCTACGTACTGTACTTCGGCAATGCCCATCTTTGGTTCATCCGTACTATGATGTACGGCATGCTGCTTGACCCTATTTCCCCCAGACATGTGCCGGGCGATCGTTCGAAAAGCTAAAATGCCTTGCCTCAGGACTTCCTGATAAAATGCAAATGGGTTTTTTATGCCTCGCTTGAGATATTCGGGGCAGGGTAATTCGGGTTGGCATCTGAATACTACCTGCTCGTCAAAGCCAGCTATTGGCGTAATTGCCTAAATCTTTCACGCGAGTCAAGGTGAAAGTTAGCCCCCGGCCGTCTTCCGAAACTGTGCTGCGGCTGGCTTTTCTCTTATCTTGCAAACCCTCCGAGCACAATAGGACGAAATCGTCGAATATTGATTAAGATGATATGCGGCCCAGACCTAAGACAATCCCATCCAGACGGCCAAGAAACCCAAGATAATGGAAAGCACTCGATCAGATAGGAACCATGTTTAGCCGGGGATAGGTCAATTAGGGCTAAAATCCGCTGCGAAAGCTTATCGGACGAAACTGCGCCCTGTTGGGCAGACGTGGCCAGCCAGTCATTCACATGTTTGACTTGTTATGACCAGTCTCAAACTGATAGGAGCATGACCTGGCGACAAGTAAGTAAGTCAGTCCGTAGTAGTACAATGACGCATAGGTAGCTTGATGTGACGAGAGTGCTATTAGTATGCAACATAAACATCTAGCTGGTGAACACTCATCTATAGAGATCTAACCTTGGGCACTCCTCCCCTTCACTCTTTGCTAGCACTTGCCCTAAATCACTACATAGTACTAGATCTACCTGAGGGAAACTTGCGATCACTCATGTCTCCCGCTTGCTTTGCTTGACTCGTCTACTTATATAGATACCGTCAACTCCCAAACAAGGGGCAATCAGTAGATAAACACGTTATGTCCTCCGCGACTGGTGACTACCACTAACGTACTTGCTCGACCATATAAATAAATACAAGTACCGCAGAGGGACCTCAGATCTCAGGGCAGAAACATCAGCTTTTCCATAAGGCATCACATCGAAGGCTAGTTGCTCCTACATGACTTCCCCCAGCGCTAAAGCCAGCTGATCTTCCCCTTGCACTCTCCCCAGGCTTAAGTTATTCTAGCTAGACTTTCAGAGACAAGATGAGCCAAAATTACGTTGCCAATGCATATCAGAGCAAAGATACAGTATATATGAAACTACGGTTAGGCGAGACAGCTCAAGGCGATGCTCAAAAACGTTGCCCAGCGGTATGCTTCTATTCGTAGAACCGGGCAGATTCACTAAAGCCTACTACTTCCACACTGCATTATTCCGTGTTTACGGTAACGACAAATCAGTATCATATATACATTTGAATAGTGGCATTTACGTCTTGCGTTTCTCAGTTGGTCATACATTGCAGTACTCAGCTAATCAGTACGTCGTGATGTGTACTCACGATATTATGGCTATCGCATGTTCCAGCCGCGGACAGTACACACTCATTATTCGTAGTTATATCAAAGCACCTTTCGCTCAGAGAATCCTATTCTACTATTAAGGTATCCATTGTTATCTCGAAAACTGTTGGCCCGAAGTATGGTCAACTCAACAGCTGGATTGTTGCCCCGTAGCCCCTATTCAATACCTTAACCATCTAGGCAGAACAGGGCAGTACCTAAGCATATGTCCGTTTTTATAAGGTGGATGGCATGTGTACGTTAGGCGAAACAGTTACTCTGCCAGAGGCCTTGGTAGAATTATTAACTCCCTATTGTTGCTTATTGTTTCCCAGCTCCCCCTAAGGTGTTAACAATGTGTATGGAATGTGGCAAACGACCAAAACCGTGTCAACCAGATGTGAATGCAAAGACCGCGTCCACTCCTACAATCAGCCAGTACATTCAATATAACTACTGCCTACTGATCCTCCCCAAAAAAAACCCTACTTAGACCTCCTTGGTCGTCAGTTCCGACTTCCAACCTTCCTCCACAAACACACAAATCTCAACAAGATTTTGCCCAACTTCCTCAACCACCAACACCACCCTTCAACACAACCACCTTTGCATTCTCGACACATTTTACAACAACCAAAGCTCACTCTTGTCCAATCTTATAAGATGGTTTCATCCTCCTCCAACCAAGCTACCACCCGCCACGAGGGCTCCGAAGAGCAACTGGTCTGGCACCCCGGCATCTGGCAGAGCCCAATTAACCCTCCTGCCCTGGACACTGTCACCGTCGTCAGAAGCGAGGCCCAGCACTACCAAGATCGCCAAGGTCGTAGCAATTTGACCTACCAGACAGCCAGAGACAACTGGTTTTACCCGCGTTCTGAGATGGGGAACGCCGTCCACCAGCGCCCCGAGGCAACTACTGTGGTTGGCCAACACCCCGAGGTTGTCAGCTCCATCGGCCAGCGATATCAACCCATTGACACAGTTGACCGTCACCATGGATCCTTGGATGCGACCAACCGTCTTCCGGATGCCAATTTGCGAACTGCGTACCCGCCTGCCAGAATCACAGGCCGACGCAACGGATCGCTCCCATACGATCCGAACTTCGAGTTCTCCGACAACTACCGAGGCTCGCGCAAGTCCCGAGCAAACTACTCGGCAAATGTTGAAGACACACAGAACTGCAGTGTGTTTATTCGCGGACTGCCCCCGACCTGCCGGCCATTCACGCTTCTGCAACACATCCGAGGTTGCGGAACCAAGATCAACGCGCTTCACATCAACCAGCCAGACAGGGATAACCCTCACCACTGTGCGGCAAAACTTGTGTTCTTCCAGCGATGCGGTGTGGACTGGCTGTTCGCTCAGATTCGATCGGGACACTTCGTCATCCCTGGTGATAACGGCGTTGCTTACACACCCAACGCCGTATACAACAAGATTCGCTCGGCACCTATGCAGCCTGACGACCGCCGCTCTCGGGTCGTCATCGTTGGAGGTCCCGACTCTATCGTATCCGTCGGAAGCATGGACGCCTTCTTCAGTTCGCACTTCTATTATGAAGCGGACACGGCCTTTGTCACACTCGAGCAGCCGGGCTGGCGAGTTATTGAATTCCACTTCTCGTCAATGCGTTGCCAGAGCGAGAACGCGGTTCAGGCTCTCGAGCGTCTGACGATCCAGGGACCAGAATCTTTCTCACTCTAGGAGAATGAGCAGGGCTGGAACCAGATCCGATACCAGTACGGCCGCGACCCTTGCGAGTAAGGTCGGGACGGGGATAATGGCATGACAAACGAAGGATATGATGAATTAAGGGATTGGAGCTTCTGATAGAATGGGCGCAACATGCTCGCTCTGCAACCCTTGAAATGCATTATAAAACAATATACAACCCTCACCCAAAAAAACCACGCCTTTATTTCATATTGTTGACCAATAAGTGTCCGTAGACGCCGTTTTCTCTTTTCCCCATCTTGTCGAAAGCCTTAATACATTCTTTCGACACCAACAACCGTCGTTCCAGCGTCATTATCGTCGCAGCCCTCATCAATAGTCTCCGTCGAAAGTCTTGACAACTTCTTTCGCCAGCACTTCTTCTTTGAGGCTGACGATGCCTTTGTTACCAGCGAGCGTCTGGACTGGCGTGTCGTAGAGTTCCATTTCTCTTCGACTCGATGCCAGAGCGAAAATGGCATGCAGGAATTGCAACGACTGATGGCTAGTGGACCAGGTGCATTTGTGCCTTAGGAGGGTACAGAGGACTGGCACCAGCTCCAGTTTGACTACGGCCACGACCCGTGCCAGTAGGGTTGACAACAAACCTCCTCGCATTATGCTGCGACACCGATCGCATCAAGTTTGTGATCCCAACAATCGAGCGCTTACCTAATTCAGATCATCTGGTACGAGGACAGCGAGAAGCGCGTGAACTGATGGCAAGAAGCGTACTGGTCATTCTCCCATCACAGACATGGTGGCTCACGGATATGAAGATATGGGAACTAGAGAAGGAGCGAGCTTATAATCATCGCGCCGAGTTAGTTGCTCATTACAAACTACAATGAATCAGAATACAACCAAACAATAATCGTGAATCCGTCCCGTAGTAATGAAATCAAGTGACCGTTAGCGCATTATCTTACCTTCTGGGTGCATCAATCGTAATCTGACTTTCATATCACTGACTGTAGATTTTGGTGTGCCACCCCAACCAGCCTTCAGTAAGCGATGCAGTCAATGCCTTCGACCCCGCACGAACTCGACGATCTTGGACTGACTGACTGTCTCGAAGTAAATGATAACAGAACAACTGCGGGGGATATTTCTGTGCTATTGACATGTTGTTGCGCTGATTCGCTATTGCTTCTCGTGCTGACGCAGGATGGAGGTGGAGAATGTCGGATGATTGGAGAGGCTTTGCCATCTGAAGTTGCATTCTTTAACGGTCTTATGCATACCATGCATCGTGTAACAGGGTTTCCGCCAGCTCCCTAGCCGCATCAAAATGGATCGCGGGATCCTGCTGCCATCGAGTCAATCAAGAGCTTCGTCCGACTTGAAAAGACTGAAAGTGCCCTCCAGGCATCCGCACTTGCTACCCTTCCCCAAGCTCTACTTTCCAAAGCTGTCCCCAATCAATCGACATGGCTCTCCTGGACTTCGACATCGACAAGACAGGCATAGCCCTCGTCGCACTCGCGGCCTTTGTGCTGTGCTACGGCGCGCAAGCCGTGGTGACCTGGTACCGTCTGCGTCACATCCCCGGCCCGTTCCTAGCTTCCTTTTCCTATCTGTGGCTCGGCAAGGTAACCCGGAGCACGAGGCAGTGGTACATCTACCGCGACCTGCCCGAACAGTACGGCCCCTTGGTTCGAGTTGGCCCCAACGAGCTCAGCACGGACGACCCCGAAATCATCCGGAAAATTTCGGCGGTCCGCAGTCCCTACGGCAAAGACTCCTGGTACGTGACGATTACGGATGGAATGCTGCGGGGGAAAAAACGTTGAATGAGAGAACAAATTTGTTAATAAGCTGAGTTTTAGGTATATGGGATCGAGATTCAATCCGTACGGGGACACCATGTTCACCACCTTGGACGTGGCCGCGCACGACAAGCAGAAAGCGAAGACGGCTTCCGCGTACTCGGGCCGCGACACGACGGCGTTGGAAGGCGGCGTGGACGAACAAGTCCGGGAGCTGATCGCGCTGATCAGGCGAAAGTACCTCAGCAAGGACGTTGTTGCCAACGGAAGCGGCGTACAAGAGCCGAGCCGCCTGCTCGACTTTTCGAGGATCATCAGTTTCTTCACCATGGATGTCATCACCCGTGCCGGCTTCGGCCAGGAGTTTGGCTACCTGAAAGCCGACGAAGACCTGCACGACTTCCTGCGTAGCGTGAGGGACAATTGGTCCGTGATCGCTGTCACGCTCGATGTGCCTTGGATACGAAACGTGTTGTATTCCGACTGGTTTCTGCGGTGGTTTGGGCCTCGAACAACGGACATGGCCGGCATGGGCAAAGTCATGGCGTAAGTAAAAGATCCGAGGGCGCCTACCTAGCAGCAAGGAGCCACAGCTAACGGTTGTTCGTCTTGAAGAGTAGCAGAGAAGCTTGTAGGCGACCGGTTCCGTCCCGACTCAAAGGGCCAGAAAGATATGCTGGTATGCGCTTCTTCGCTTCTCATATGGTTTGAAGTGTAACTGACCATGATCTCAACAGGGCGCCTTTATGGCCCACGGTCTGACGCAGAAGGAGTGCGAAACAGAAGGGCTCTTCATGGTCATCGCCGGTAGCGACACAACGGCGTCCGTCGTCAGGAGCACCATGCTTCACCTGATGGCCAGCCCGAGAGTGTACAACAAGCTGAAGCGAGAGATTCGGAAAGCGGTAGAAGAAGGGAGGGCGTCAAGTCCCATCACGTTAGAAGAGGCCAACGGGATTTCCTACCTCCAAGCCGTCATCTATGAGGGTCTCCGCATACGTGCGCCAGCCCCTGGGCTCTACCCCAAGTCGGTACCAGCCGGGGGTGATTGGCTCCATGGCAAATTCATCCCAGCAGGCACGGCTATCGGCATGAACACGGCTGCCTTGACACGTTCCAAGGCCCTCTTTGGGAACGATGCAGACCTCTTCCGGCCTGAACGCTTCGAGGAGGTCGACGGGGCCACTCGTACCAAGTTAGAGCATCTAGCCGAACTGGTCTTCGGCTATGGCCGGACTATGTGTGCAGGAAAGCCCATCGCTTTCATGGAGCTCAACAAAGTATATTTTGAGGTGAGTGTGTTTGGCTTTCGTCAGAGATGTCGTGACCGGTCTAGGAGACCCGCTGATGATGTGCCTCCAGCTACTTCGTGCTTTCGACTTTCAGCTGGCCAACCCCTCCAAGCCATGGGATAGTAAGAGCTACGCCGTGTGGGTTGAGGAGAACATGTGGGTGAGTGTAACTGAGTCTTCAAGCGAATAGGGTGTGCATGTGTATGTGTGTGTGTGTGTGTGTGTGTGTGTGTGTCATATTTTCTGGTTGTCGTGTCGTACGGTATGTACCTGCATGAGTTTGGAAATGATCATCCTTGGGTACCTAAACAAATACCGAGATCGTTGGGTTCGTGTAACACATTTTCACCGTCTTGTGTAGCCTTACGGTACACCGTCATTGCAGGATGGGCGGATGCCATGCCGAAGTAAGGATCCGAAAGAGTTGACATACCGATGAATGGGTGGTCCGTCTCTGCTGAAACGAATAGAAACACAAAACATAGATTGACATGCAAGCAAAGCCCATTTGAGAGTATAGTGGCTGAATCCTAGCGCCAACTGTTAAAGATCATGAATGCACGTGTCGAGCGGAGGTGGGAATCCGTCGTGAAGCTGGGCGATAGTAGCTGGGATGGGTATACATCGGTGGACGGTCCACGAACGGCCGGTATTGTGAGGTTGGAGCCGAACGGGCAACGAGGTCATGACATGAGCTGATCAAGGCTCGAACCAAAAGGCACACACGGCATCTCCGGTCGTCTCCAGCCGCCCGTGGTGTGCCATTCGTCGACCTAAAACCGTGGCTACTAGTAGTGGTCACCAATGTGATATGATGATGACGCGCAACGCGGTACAGAACCATAACCCTGGAGCAGCTGAGATGGCGGATGTTTGTTTGGAACAAGATAAGACAGGCCCTGCCGTGCATATGCATGGAAGGCCTTGGCCGCCTCCTTCCAGAATTTTTCCTGTTTGGTTCTGACGTGGCATCTACAAGGATGATGCCGCACATATCCTTGTCAGGCTGACAATGAGGCCTGCGGGTGAGGATGAAGCCTTGCTGCCTTGAGCCTTCGTTTTTCTTGCACTCTCAATCATGTGGTCGTAGTCCATGTCCGTTTCCCACAATTTCAGCATATTAAGCCACGGCTTGTTACATGTGGTACATCTTCGAGTGACATAGTGGTACCACGACACGAGTCCAGGGTTCCTACTTTCTGTGGTCGCGGCCACTCTGCAGGAACTATCAGTAGGGCCAAGTAGGACTGCATACCTATAACGATATGTATACTACCCCATTTTACCTAGTCGACTCAGCGTTCGGAGATATGTGGGTAGACACACACCAATACTTGCAGTCCCCGAGTAAGCCACGAGCCAGCCAACCAGACTGATAAGAAGCTTACCGCAAGAATGGAGGAGGCGACTAGTTACGGCTGGGCTCCCTGACGGGTGATACCAGCTATGTCGTCTCGGCAAAGAGAATATACCAGTGAATATACTAAAATGGCGAGAAAGAAAAAAGCTGGGCTGTATAGCATGTGCACAGATCGCAAGGACTCCTTCAGGAATGGTATCGGTCGTAGGCTCTCATACTTGTGTATAGATCAAGCTTTCGGAGATCCTCTTCAGAACAAACGGAGTTTGATGCCACCATCCAAATGACGGCAGTGGGGAGTTGCAAGCAAGCAGACCAGCTCCGTCCAATGGCTTGTGTTGCTTCGCGAAGCCTCATAGACATGACAGGGCCACATTAGATTCCTTTGGTGTAGTCTGCCCCTTGTTTGGGAATCCCATAATTTGATCTGCACTTAACCTAGGCAGGATCATGGGAAAGAAATGCCGTTTCTTCCGGGGGTCAAACAAGGACATTGGAGACTGCATTGGACTGATTCCACGAGCATTCAGATGGAGATCAAGTCGGGAACGCCGACATGGTAAAATATGCCAGCCTTGCCGATCTTAACGTTCATGGGTGCCCGATATAAGGATTTCGGAAGGGGAAACCCTAGACCATCAAGGATATCACCACCTCATTGACAAACCAGAGTTTCCTTGTGGTATGTCTGTAGCCCAGGCTGTGTCTGTAGCGGTGAAGGTAGATGATAAATCAACAGCTGGTCAAGACACCCTCATGGATGTCCATCTGGCCAACGTCCCTGTATAACATGTGGGAAGTCTAGAATTACGGCCAATAAGAAAAAAGGTGCAAGGTTGTGAGGCACCCAGATGTTGACGTTGGAAATGGCGTATGCAGCCACTGAAAATGCCAGCCACAACCGCAGCAGGTTGTGTGAGACTTGTGAAGAGTACCTGCGTAAGAATGGGCGCTTGCAACTAGGCTTGCTGTCAGCATTTCCATAGCCAGCCTTCTGGAGCATAAGATATACGTCGAGAGATCGAGAAATTTGCAACAGGAGACCCAGTTGCGGGACTGATAATGCCTTGTCAAGGCTGCAGACCAAGCCGGTTAAGCTGTTGAGTCCCTGGAGGGGGGGTGTGCAAGACATGTCAGCATGTGTGGCAAATATTAAGGTCCTGCAGGCACAGGCTTAGCTACATACCGCTCGTCTCGTTGTACTGCCCGATTCACCACGTGGGAATATGCTGTGCGCTTCATCGTCACCCAGTTGGTGGTGTGGTGGAGGAGACTAGAGGAGTATCAATTAGGCGTATCATTACAACCAATTCAGCCGTCTTTTAGGTAGTTAGGAATTATCTGCCACCCTGTGGTAGCATCCTTGCTGCAACACGCGCACAAGAATACGACAGGCCGACTCCTTAACGAAAGCAGGTCGGTGGGAAACAATGGCATGTTTGCATGCTGTGCTGCTGCGACTCCGTGGGAAAATCATTCAAGTCATCTGCCACAAGCCCCTCCAGCCTACGAACGGTTAAGGTTCTCAACCCGTTTGACACGACAGACGCCATCCTATTCGACGACTCGATAGCCAAACTGACAGGGAGGAAGTGGGACAAATCGATATGTAAGAGTCAAGGGTAGTTGGGACCTGGCAGCCTGGACGCCCAACTTGAAAGAAAGGCTTGGTTCCCCTCAGGGTGCCGTGGTATTGCTTGATAGTTGGAAGATATGGATTTGGACTGTCCCTGCCATTGGACTTTTCTCAGTATGTATCCTAGGATGTGACGTCTTGGGTAGAGGTGGAAAGCTGCAGGAAAGTCGAACGGCAGGTGCAGCTGTGAAACAAAACTACCAGACTGCTCTTCCATTCCAGGTTGATTGCAGATCATGGAGTACCGTACCTAAGCCTTAAATTACGGCAGCTTGTGTTACCGCTTTGGTAGGTACAGAAGGACCTACTTGCTGGAAGCTGCTGCACCAGAGGCCGAAACAAGGAATCATCGAGAAATAGGAAGGGAAAAGAAACAAAAAGTGCCTAGTTAGAAAGTCCACGCACTCACGGTAGGGCTGACTAGAGACGCCTAGGTAGCACTGCTACCGGGTACTGACCCGGGGTCGATGCAATCAGCCATCCGGGGTTGGATTACCTGCAGGTTGTTATTAACAGCTAGGTACATGTAGTTAGCCGCCAGCTCCTGAAACATCCAGTCATTACGTTGAGCGAACTCGGAAATATCTGGATAAAGAATTGGGTTTCTTTACGTAACAAGTGTCAATCGGCGGCGCAGTCTCACTGCCGATCAGGTTGTCGGGCGGAAAGATCCAAGATATGTCGGATGATGGATGGCGATGATGGCGATTGCGGCACAGCACATTTCCACCCATCCACCCACCCACACACACAGGGAGCTGCTTCCAGGGCCACCGACGCCTCATTTAGGTAATCTAATCGCTGTCAGCTCAGCAGTCCCTATCTGCAGCAGTCATAGCGGTGAAACCTTGCGTCCAAGAGCTTCCTGTGTGGCCGAAGCAAAATGACCCTACACCACGGCATCAGCGCCGCGGCCCGCTTGAATACCCTGGCTTGGTAGAGCGCCGAAGTGAGCTGGTGAAATCTGCATATTTTCTTGTGACCTTCAATGGCGTTTCTGATCCATGTTAGATGCGTCGACATACGCGATACTGGGAGAGTTTACACAGACTGACAAGCAAGCATCCATGCTGCATGTACATGCTGCAACTGACCTTGAAATATTTCTGCCTTTATTCAAGATACAGGAGTAAATCCAGGTCAACATGGAAGATTCTTCGATGGCACAAGGCCTTTTGCATCTGCTCGTGTCGTGTGTCTTCCTTTCCAGATTGAGTGTCAATGCAACACTGTCAGGTTAGTTACCGGGCATTGCTCTGCAAAGGATTTTTGTCGTCGGCCACATCCATGCTGGGAAACAAAAGTTCCATGTGCTTACCGACAGGCTAACCTATATTCTGAATACACCCGCTAGACAGCTCTGTCCAAACAGAGCTGGCCACCAGCTCGCGGTATATCATATCTCGTCAAGACGTCACGTTATGGCCCGACGAGAAAAGCTCGAGGCGTGAAGAATACCAAGTACTGGTCAAAGGGCGCATCGGTGAGATTGTTCTTATGGCCAATAGTCTATCTAGCCCCTCGACCTGAAGCTAACGTACCGTGTCTGGATGATTTGAGACAAGTGACCTTGGCAGGTTGCAGTATGAAGATGCCGCAGGCAATTCTTCAATGATACGAGTCCTGTCAAAGATATGATATGACGACAAGGTTATGTATGTACTGGAAAGTGTCAGTCACACCCCTTTTCGCTCAATCATGCAGGGACATACGAGGAATGTCTTATAAGTGTGTACATGCTGCAGGAGAACGAATACCTGGGAAAAACACGCCAGGATGTAGGTATTATCCATCTTTTATTTCTAAGGCCCCGGATTCAAGTATATTTGATAAAAATGGAGGTCAGCGGGCCTCTGCGGGGGAGCTTCCGGACGCATGCCCAGAAACATAAGTACCAGAAGAGTAAATGACGCAAACCAGTGAGGCGAACAGCGAGCCAGAAGTCGATCTGGAATACATAGGACTTTTGTATTCCCATACATACCCGTCATATGTAGTCAGGGTAGGACTGCTTAAGGCTGGTGCAACGTTGGATAATTGTAGTTAGTATATCGAACGTCCTGACTTGCTACTGAGAATCTAAGCTAGACGGGGTCCTAGGACGTTAGAGCTACCGCCTGGTATTTTTCGAACAAAAAGAAAATAAAAGAGGGAGTTCCGTTGCTCAACTGACATATACCTGCCATGGACGTAGAAAGAGTCCTACGTAATCCTTGGACAGCTCAACATACCTGCTCAAGGTCAACAACATACGCCCCCCCCCCAAATGATATAAAACCATTGCTGCCGCCGTTTCCATAATCCCTCTTTCGACGCCATCCATTCATTCTGCTCCGAACCCTTCCAGAGATCTGCTGCAGTGTGCCGTACTTTGTGCGACGGCTCGGGACGTCTCCAAGCGCAGCAAGACTTTTCTTTTTTGCACTTGCAACTTACACACTGCTTGCTCCCTTTGAGACGACCTTACCCAGTACCCGTCAAATCCCCAAGCACTGCCAACCATCAACGCTCGGACAGTTCATATATCATCTCGTCTTTGAAGGACTCAACATGGCTGAATATAACACATTTTACAAGAAGCTGCCCTCGACTCGAAGCTCTCGGCACACCGTCCAGGAGAACCAGTGGACTCGAAATCGTCCTCCGCATTTCATACAAGAGAACATCCCATCAGGGCAGAGTGCGGGGTCTTCGAATGAGCCTGCTGCAGATGAACTTGCTCAAGAGCTAGAGAGCATGGCCATGTCCGGTAAAGGAGAGGACGCGCTCCATGGCAGCCCGATGGGTTCTGACCACACTAGCACCTCCAACCTCACCCCAAGTGCCCGCCCAGACATTGCTCGGTATGCCCTTATGGGGGCGCAAGACCCTGCGAAGCTGGCTCTAACCAGTGAAACACTGAAGGTCTTCGACGACCTCGAACAAGGCGGCAATGAACACTACCCCCATGTCGCCAACTGGTGCACCGGCCCGTACAATCCGGGCAATGAGCCTTTTACCATCGCCACCGCCGCCGACCTAAGCGACAGCATGTGTGTAACCGGACCTGCACGGAGCCAGGCAACGGATGCATCCTGGGTGGTTGTCTCGGCTCCGGACGAGAAGCTGGACCGCATCGCCGAGAATATCAGCGGGGCCGGCAGCCTGTTTAATGATATACCCGCCGAGCCGGCCTGGGATGAGTATGATGTACGATAATGTGTATGAACGAACTCGCAACCAACGACAGAAAAGCAACGCATGGGGAAGAGCTGCTTGATTAGAGAAACCAGGCTCTTTTATAACCGGAATGTTCGGATACGTATGGGGTTAATTCGGTCTTTTCCTTTTCTTGTTTTATTTCATTTGGCTGTTTTTATTTCGGCCAACTTGGTTACTTAGCCCAAGAATCAAAACAATCTTGAGTGACGTTACAGGGTCGGGATTGACAAGGGAAAGGGGATATTTTCGGACTCGGGATGTGTAATTAATCAGCATTTCACAAAAGATAACGACTTCATCTCGAAGGCGTAACCATTATAACGATCTGAACCATGCCAGATTTTCTTTACCCTCCACAACGCCATGTCGTCTGAACAAAAGTTGAGACTGGGTGTACTCATTCTCCACAGTTGACTGTTGTAGACCAGGCATCTCTTCCCAATCTGGCAGTAGCCGGAAAAGAAAGCACATAGAGACGCTCGAAGAATGACGAAAAGAAAAGCAACCCATCGGGAACCCTTTCTCCAACTCCCATCCCCAATTCTATCGCACTATGGGTACTATTCTTCCGTCGCTCCCCACTCCCACGATGCGATTCATGGAGTACTGGCGGAAAACAACCCTGCCGCCATTTAGGCTAATAAGCCAAGGTCGACGACCCAGCGACAGTGAATATTCGGACAGCTTGACCAGGGCATTTATGACTTGGGCATTGGAACGGCTCTGGACTTTCCCCCAATTTTACCCCAGCTTGGGGAAGACAGGGGAAGACAGGGGAAGGGGGGAGAGGGAGGGGGGCGGCGGAGTGCCACTGTACCCCAGTTTCCACCAATTGCTCGGCACAGCAATACCCGTGGTGCTAGTCGAACGGTCACAACCAGGCGAGGATGAGTGCCAACTCCCAGTCCGCAAGCTGTTCCTGGCAGATCGCCGGCTCGCTTTGTGGTGTCGCTCGTGAGGGGAAATTGTACCAAAATATGGCGGTGGGCAAAAGAAAAGACGTATAAATTCACGATGGAGGCGATTGCGCCCAAAATTTCGATTGCCCTGAGTTGGTAGGTTACGTACAAGCTTGTTACTCGCTGCTGTGTTGTAGACACTGGCCAACTTGCGTCGATATATGATATATCTTCGTCTTCCAGCTCAGCCAATGATAGCGAAGACGGGCTGAACACCATCATGCATATCTCAAGATGCTCTACCCTCCTGCTGGCGCTGTTTCTCAACAGCGCCGCGGCACTTGCCGCCACCGACGGCCAAGTCAGCAACGAGGGCGGCAAGAAGCACTGGACTGGGATATGGGCAACGATGCCACAGCTCACTGAGCCGGCCAACCTGCCACCAGCACCATATGTGAGTGAGAATGAAGCAAAGGGAGAAAGGGAGAAACCGAGAAACCTTCGATGATGATGATGATGATGACGATAGTGTCAGACGAAGAAACAAGGGCTTATACTGACACACGCCCTCCCAGAACGCAAGCGGCCTAGTCTTCCACAACGCCACCATCCGCCAAACCATCAAAGTCGCCCTGCGCGCCCGCACGATCCGCCTGCGCCTCTCCAACGCCTTCGGCGGCGCCGACCTGCCCATCGCGGCGGCGACGATCGCGCTGCCCGCCGTCCGGAACGGCTCGACGGGGCTGTCGGCCATCGACCCGGCCACGCTCCAGACGCTGACCTTCTCGGGCGGCAGCGCCAGCTACACGGTCCCCATGGGCGCCCTCGCCGTCACGGACCCGGTCGAGTTCCTCTCCGGGCTGAAGGAAGGGTCCGTCGTCACCGTCTCGCTGTACCTCGCCGAGGGGCAGGCGACTAACCTCGTCACGTCGCACCCGGGCAGCCGGACGACGTCGTACTTCGCGCCTGGGAACGTCGTAAGCGCAGCTGATATCGCTACTGTCTCGCCATCAGGCAGTGACACCACCAAGAGCGCCGACCATTGGTACTTCATCTCGGCCCTCGAAGCATGGCTGCCGCGGTCGCAAAACAGCGCCCTCGCCATCGTCGGCGACAGTATCACAGACGGCCGGGGCAGCACCACGAACCAGAACGACCGGTGGCCGGACCAGCTGCAAGCGCGCCTAAACTCTCGTTCCCATTCCTTCTCCTCCTCCTCCTCCTCCTCCTCGCACAAAATCGCGATCCTAAACCAGGCCGCAGGCGGCAACCGCGTCCTGCACGACGGCCTCGGTCCCAACGCCCTATCGCGCATCGACCGCGACGTCCTCGCCCAACCCGGCGTGCGCTACGCCCTACTCTTCGAAGGCGTCAACGACATCGGCACCGCCGCCACCGACCCGACCTCTCAACACGCCGTCGGGACCCAGCTGATCGCCGCGTACGAGCAGATCCTGGCCCGCCTGCACGCCGCGCGCCTGCCCGTCTTCGGCGCGACCATCACGCCCTTCTGCGGCGGCGCGCCGGGGCTGCAGCCGTACTCGGACCCGGAGCGGGAGCGGACGCGGCAGCGGGTCAACGCGTGGATCCGCGGCAGCGGCCGGTTCGACGCCGTCGTCGACTTCGACGCGCTCGTGCGCAACTCGTCGCGGCCCGACCAGCTGCGCGACGAGTACAACAGCGGCGACTACCTGCACCTGAACCCGGCCGGGTACGAGGCCATGGGCGGGGCGGTCGATCTGGCGCTCTTTGACAAGTTTGCGGACGGCGTGGATCGCATGGTATGAAAGGGATGGGAGCGTCGGTTCGGATTCTTGAGGGCGAGAGCGAGGGAGAGGGCAGAATCTAGCAAAAAGAAATAGCATGTAGTATATAGATTTCCAACACCTGACAATTATACCTGTAAGGGGCTACTTGGGCTCATCCCTAAACCACCTGCGCAGAATAGGTTAGGGCTGGCGCGAAAGGATTAGCAGGTGGCAAATCAGACGTGATTGCTAGGATAGCCCATGAACGTTGGGCATCAAAGTGAGGCGAGAGTCAACATCACCGCCCTGGCATAATCCAAACCATGAGCAAAAGCATAGCAAAATGAATCCAAAAAAATCAAATCGTAAATGTTTAATGGGAAGAATCCTGAATTACATGAAGCTCGAAGGCTTTCTTCTCAATGAACGCCAAGCGCTATAACTCCGTTTTGCCCCTTTTTCTATTGGCTACATCCTATCTCTCTAGGCAGCACGAGGTACGACGGTCCGACCGTCTTATGCCCATAAGCGGCACATACCATCGGCTCCGGCAGACACCAGCCATGGGTTGGTTGGGTGCCAGTCGATATCCATAACACCGAGATTACTAACCACCTTGTGACCCTTCAGCTGCTTCAAAGGCACCAGCGTGGGATCCGTCATCAGGTCGTTGTGGACGCGTCCATGGAACAACTGGATTGTACCATCGTCACTAGCATCCGCGAACAACGGGAAACTACGCGAATACTTGACCTGTCTGATGGCATTGGGATGGAAACGCATTGTCTTATACGGTCGGGCAGACAGCTCGAGATCATGCCAGAGCAGCCGACGATCGTAGGAACCAACGATCAGATGGTCTCCGGAAGCGGCGTGTATGTCGAACGAGGAAATCCAGCGAGCTCCGGGTTGTATAGCCTTCACCAACTCCTGTTTCTGCAGATCGTAAACCCTGATGGTGCGTTGCAGGGCGACGAATAGGAGGGGCCTCGAAGGATGGAACTGAGCTGACTGTGCCAAGCCCGGAAGCTTACGGAAGGGGATTTGTGTGAGGTGCTTAGACAGTGTGTGGATCGCTACCGCAGAACGCTGACCGGTAGGCGATACAGTACAGAAGAAGTCGCCGCGTCTGTGCCAGTTAATGACCTTGACATCGGCGCGTACTGTGATCTTCAGAAGCACTCCTTGGTCCTCGAGTCGGGCTCCCGGACGAGCCCAAGTTCCAGGCGGGTCTTTGCGAGCTCCGTTGCTGGTCAGGGTGGCCTGCTTTCCATTGGTTGCGTATCCGAAACCTGTGTCAAGTGCGGCCCGGTTCGCTTGCTGTACCTCTTGGTCCAGCATAGGCGGGATAATGAAGTAGACGTCTTGGCCTGCAGCAGCAGTAAGAATAGCACTTCCAGGGCGCCATCGGACCGCGTTTACAGGCTCGTCAGCGCTAATACGGATGCTGGCCATTTGCTTGCCACTGCGAAGCTCCCAGAATTTCACAGCACCATCATCACCTCCACTGGCCACCCATTCGCCGGTAGGGTCAATCGCCACAGAGCGAACTCTGGTGCCATGGTTGTACTCCACAGCACCAACCGTAGGAATGGCCTCAACTCTTCGGCACGGGGAAGTTTTGGAAGTAGCGAGTTTGGATCGATATTCAAGCGTGTTCTCCTGACACGAGGGGCGAGGTAGAGATCGAGACAACTGCAGAAATTAGTGAGTATTGGCTTTCGTTTTGTAATGGTAGAGACACATACCGTTCGAAGGTTTCCTTCACGAATATGTCGTAAGCAGGTACTTTGCGCAAAGCATCGTAGCCTTGAGGCAGATATGGCTTCTCCCTCTCCTCAGGGTCTGTCTCTTCCCATTTCTTCTTCTCATCTTTGTTCGGGAGATACTCAGGGGGAGGACTGGCAATGATCGTTAGTTACGCGTACGGAGTCAGAAAGCGAAAAGAGGAGTGCATACTTGTATGACAGGTCAAATCCTGGTGGCGCCACCTTCGGAGCCGGGATGTGCATCACATGTGGTGGTTGCGCTTGTTCGTTCGCCCATAAATCGTACATTTCTTCCTCCTCGTCTTCCTCCTGCTCCCGTTCCTCCGGAGGCTTATACGGCTGTATGCGGCCTTCACGGATTGCCCGAACAATCTTCATGATTCGTTGTTGTTCATGTTTACTCGGCAAGAATCGGCGCTTTGGCTCGGGGGCTGCCGAGATAGGCATGGTCTCCTCTTCGTGAGTAAACCACGGAACATACTCAGGGTACGGGTCGTAGCCCTCTTCCGGTATTTCCTGCATCTGGACACGGCGCAGAAGCTCCAATTCGTCCCGGCTCAGGTTCAAGGGCTTGCCAGTGGCAGGGTCGGTAAGTCCGGTCCAGCCCTGGGGGATCTCGATACTTAGATTCTTTATTAGAATCGTGTCCGCGACCAAATTATACCTTAAAGTAGCTTACCTATCCAGGAGAGCATCAAGAGCCTGGCCAGTGGCTGGCCTCATAATCTTTTTGCCGTCAATGTTGTAACCGATCTTTTACTGTATGTTAGCTAGGCAACCCAAAGCAGTTTCGATCCATGAGCTCACATGTGGGTATTGATCTAGAACGAGCAGTTAGCAAACATGAACAACGATGTTACGGTTCGTAGAAGCGTCAGGTGTCCCTCGAGACCCTGAGGCTAATTAACCCCCAAGAATGATGTATAGTCTTACCGTAGAACTTTAACGGGATATTTCCTATGGTGTTTTCCGGATCTTGCGCGTCGGAATCGTCGGAGTCGTACACAGGGTCAATTTCGTCGTAAACGTAACGCTCGCCGCCATTGGCGTCCTTCTCGACCCGGTACCGGGGCCCGTCATTTTCGTCGACATCCTTCTCGTCGATGTCTTCGTCGGATGGTACCTCGTCGCTGTCGAGATCCTCATCTTGGCCATCGACCTCTTCGGCCTCGTCGTCGCTGTTCTCTTCGTCCTCCGAGTCGTCGGAGAGCATACCTTCCAGAACACCATCGCCGAACTCATCGTCGGAGAAAGTAGCAGCTTCGGCCTCTGCCGCAGCAGTGGAAGCCTTGCGCTTCAATTGCGACCGTGGAGCCATCTTGATCCTCGGTTGCGTATTTGGACAAAAAGTCGTTGCGCAGGTCGACTTTTACTGCACTTGAACGCCGTCTAATTGGGCCTGGGGCTTGGCCAGGAACTTTTTTCGAGCTAGGTGGGGTCCCTAATGTTTTCTGCCGTCCAGTAATTATTTGGTTTTTGACCGCCTTCCAACTGGACTAGCATGTCTACAAGCAATTGACCGCCTGGACTCTCGAAAGTCGAGACTCGACTTCCAACCGTAGAATCTGCCATGAGCAGTCAATTTCTAATCTTTGAATTTCCCGATAAGAAAATTTTCAGTTAACTATCATTGGGGTTATAGCTCAGTGGTAGAGCGTTCGCTTTGCATCTGCAAACTTGCGAAAGGCCCTGGTTTCGATCACCAGTAGCTCCAGTATCCGTATCATTTGTGGGATTTTGATTTTGACTTTCACGTTCGTTTTACACTCTCTATTACCAAAATAGTTGCTGTGTTTTAGTTTTTGGCACTGATGATAAAACGGTCTAGAAATATGGAACCAATCTCTTATATTTCAAACTGACAGATAGCCACAGCAAAACCGCACTCAGTACATGGAACACTAAACCGCATCATTCTGGCACTTGCTGACCACGAGAACTAGACCAGCATCAAAGATCCTCCACCTGCCGGGACTTCTTCTCGTACTTGATATCCTTGATGTCGGCAGTGCTCATGACCCGAACACGCGAGCTACGGATCTCAGGTCGGGACAAGATGGCCTCATACAAGGGTGCGAACTCTGTAGTGCTCGTGACTCCATGCTGCTTCGCATCTTCGTCAACCTCGACTCGCATGGCGAGATAAATCTCGTTGAAGCGCACGTTGGTTTCCTCATTCTCGCGGCTAGCGGCAGTCGCCATGCTGAACAGGGGACCTTGCGTCATGGCCGGCAAAGGCCACCACCCCAGGTCGCCCATAGCCCCGGTACAGATGGTGTACGTTGCTGGCTTGCCCTGTTCAAGCAGGTAGCCAATGGTGTCTCGATAGGCAACTGCGGCATGTCTGGTCAGCGAGGTGCGATCTTACCAAGGGGGAGAACGGCGCTCTCAGCCTACAGAAGTTGGACTCGAAGCCCCTTGACATATTGTCGCGCAGTAGTTCGGTGGTGATGTCCTGCAGGGCAGTTGGGATATAGTCGGCGCCAACTTGACGATGAAAATATTTATTAGCATAAATCAATCAACACGACACTTAGTAGGAGATGTAACTCACCGCAGGTAAAGACGTGCTGGAAAGATGGCAACTTCCCCGCCCGCACCTGTTCGACAACACCTCTCACTCCTGAGTCCGAGACCACATCGGCTTCAACAAAGGTAACCCCTTCCGAAGTCCCAATGTTCTTGACGAGTTTCTCGCCCGACTTCTGGTTCCGCACAACTGCTAGGACTTGTCGCTTCGAGCGCAAGGCAGCAGTGACCGCGAAAGTGCCAATGTTTCCGGTCGCCCCGACTACCAAAACGGTTTCCATGGCTGCTGTTTTTGGGGATGTTTCTTTAGAGTATGGCTTCGTTCAGGTGTCTGAGTCTTGATGGTTCCCTAATATCACAGCACTCACGGTCGGATCAACGAGTCTTTATAGGGAGCTGGTTACATTGCTTACTTAGCCGACTCCAGCAGATGCTGGCATTGGCGATATACCTGGTACAGTACAGTGGTATCCTTCCTGATGGCTTCAAATATTCCGTTCGCGGTGTTCCGTTCGCGGTGATATGTTAACTCGCGGTTCTTGCGTTCACTTCGGAGTATTGCTATAACCGAAAAGTCCGGTTTCATTTGTCATCGCAAATCATCAAATTCATGCCAAGATGGTAAAGAGCGAAAGACTTGCCGAGGCAGTATGCCACGCTGTTGTTCGGGTCGTCTTACATACAAGCTACAGCAAGGTTCGTGTGTGATTCATAATCATTCTAAAGTTCGAAATGAACGTCACTCTGCGGGGGACCCATAATGATCTTATGCATGGTTGGGCTACGATCTTGAAAAGCGGGATATGCCTTGGCCACTACTTAGGGAGGCATATCGCCAGTCTCAAGGCTATGCACCAGTCGCTGTTCCACGTAGTCGGTACATATTGGTGTCTTGGCGTTAGTGTCGGCAGTATGGAGAACTGGTCAATGGAGTGGACGTATGAGATCGTGGATGCCGCCTTCCCAGAAGTATGAAAAGTACACCTTGTTTGACCAGATCGTCGCTGACCTGTAGAACACCTGGCATAGATAATGGAGTTTCTTCAAATGCTCCTAAAAATGAAGGCTGCCGGATCGCAGTCATCAAATTGACCACAACTGGAAGTAGTTGGATACAGAAAGAACATAGCGAGACCGGAGACCGTCGTGTCTGTTATCTCCATTGACGAGGAGTAAGGACGGGAAGGCCAGAGCACGCCAGACGGTTAATAACACACTGCCGGGGTTTGGGGTGGGGTATCCGAAGTGGGAGTCAGTCGCAATAGTCCGCGTACTTTAACCCGCTACGACTAAAAAAACTGCAATTGGAGATTCGAGGAGAGATTGCGGCGAATGTCCGAGATAGCTGTCTTTTTGATCTATGTGACTGCATAATATTATATAGTCCTAAGAGAAAAGAGGCTGGATCTTCGGCTTCCATAGGAAAAGATTGTATCTTGCTTGCTCTCTTCTTTATTTGCTGTTATTCCCAGCGCCATGCCTGCTTTCTCAGTAAGTACCTCATCGGCTTGCGGTGGATCCTGCTCGTCGCGTATGTTACCGACGACTTTGGAGGGATCCCCGTGACAACTTCGATTTCATACAGGCTTGTATGCTAATATGGACGGATCAACCTATAGCGTCTCGTCCGCTTCCTCGCCAGGGATGGCAGAGTTTACTATGGTGATGCCCTTCTGCCCCGTGGTGTCACGGATATCGCCAAGACCCGGCAGGCCCGCATTGTCACGGGCGATATCTTCGGCAAGCACGAGGTGACCGACCAGGTCGCCGATGTGCGTCTTCTGCTAGCACCTCTTGCTTTGGAGGACGTGAAGACGGTCCGGTGTCTGGGATTGAACTACGAGAAGCATGCCCACGAGGTAGGTACCATTACCCAGCCCAGCCCAGCCGAGATAACTTGATCATTGGTTATGCGCCATTTGCTGAAACATTAGATTACAGTCGAAGATGCCCATCCCGAAATACCCGGTGCTGTTCTACAAGCCGGTGACGTCTCTGGCCGGACCAACAGATCCCATTCCCGTGCACCAGATCGCCCAGGAAGAAGCCGGGCTGGACTACGAGTGCGAGCTCGTCGCCGTTATCGGCAAGCGTTGCTCCGACGTGTCTGAGGCCGAGGCCCTCAAATACGTGCTTGGCTACGCCATCGGCAATGATGTCTCGCACCGGGACTGGCAGATCAAGCGGGGCGGCGGCCAGTGGTCCCTCGGCAAGGGCTTCGACGGCTGGGCTCCGTACGGGCCGGGGATCGTTTCGAGCGACCTGATCAAGGACCCGCAGACCCTGAAGATAGCGACCCGAGTCAATGGTCAAACCGTCCAGGTAAATAAAGTGTTCCCCGTTACGCGAGAAGGAGCAATCACTGAACTCAGCTTACTAAATCGTCTACAGGGGGAGAACACAGCGGATATGATCTTCAATGTGAAGCAGACGATCTCATTCCTCAGCAAGGGCCACACACTCCTGCCCGGAGACTTGATCTTCACAGGCACGCCGTCTGGGGTCGGCATGGGTCGGGAACCGAAATTGTGGCTCAAGGACGGCGATGTGGTCGAGGTTGAACTCGAGTCTGTGGGAACTTGCACTAACACGGTCGAGTTTGCCAAGGAGGCCGCTAAGCTCTAGGGGTGGCCGTACAGGTCACCTAAATATATGAGCTCATAATTGCTTCGTCTCGTTCTAGCGAGTTCTTGGGCTGGTTAACTCAAGTAGGTTTTAGAGACCCCAAAAACGAAATGGGCACGATTTAAAATCAGATTATTGGAACGATGGATGGATTGACTCTATAAGTTGGTCCAGTGAAAAGAAAACCTGTATATGGCTATGAACCCTGGCAAGGCTTTCTATACATAATTGATCAAAGCCTCGGCGGCAAAGTCGGCAACTACAAGGCTTCGCTTCTGGTGTGATGGAAGGTATTGCCTTATCTGTCGTTTGATTGCGGCTGTTTTCCGTTGTGGAATCCTTAAGTCGCAGCTGACAGGTTGGAGAGAGCACGCTAGGTTGATCATGCACATGGTGTTGGTATTGGCGTGGGCGGAGCAGCTTTGGTGTTAGCACCGCCCACAACAACAGGCAAACCAACGGCCACCACGGTCTGCGGTTGTGTACAATCCTCACTGCCTCTTATCAGGCACTTGTCTTGAACCCACATGAAACCAAGGGTGATCGAGCACATATCCAGCGCTGTACCTCGACGCTACTTCCCCGCCATCAGCTCCCACATGCCGACTTTGCCAATCAGCCCGCAGTGTGGCTTAAGGGGTTGCTGCCCCGGTGACTACTCTAGGCAAGGCTCAATTCAAGCACTGCGCTAGAATTCCAGAAGGAATCGTTATAGGACAAGGGGCCAAGTGCGAGTCTGTTCCTGATTGCTGCACTTGGCGAGCAGCCTGCATCACAAGTGGGCTTCTCCTCACCATCATCATGCCTTGAGAGCCGACCTAGTGCGGCTGAGACACGTTAGGCTCTCTGCCTGCGAAGGCCAAGATCGCAAACCAGCTCAAGTGTCAAAAGCGGGTTGCCGCGGTACCGAACATCCATTCTCAATATTTCTAAATATGTATTAAAGCGCCGTGGACTGTCTTACTTTCCAGTATTGGTTGTCGTCCACTCGGTAAATGATACACCTTTTTTCGAGTATGATTCTCAGGCTCAGATGGCATCAAGCTTCCAGATAAATAACCACAAAGACCAACATCAGTTTGAATATTACTGAACGCAGGCGCGGGGAATGTAAGGACAAGTTTGTTTCGCTTCCAATTACCATACATGGAACGGTCAGCCCTCACACATGAGCTCCGAGTCTCTACACCTTGCTGGCGATCTCGCTGTAATTGCCACTGCACTAGTCGCATATAAGGTGTTTGTTATGTTGCTGGTCCCATCCAAGCAAGACGACCAAGATACTCCGGCAACCGCAATGACCCAAGCTCCCGAGGGAGCTCAGCCAAAATGGAAGGGAAAGGGAAAGGAGATCATTCGAAAACCAGTTCCGACAAAAACATCTGTGATTGACGATGACACAGAAGAGGATGAAGATCCGGTGGATTGGACCCAGTACGAGCCACCGGAGGGGCTGAAGGACGCCTATGATGTTACATCTGATATCATTCAAAATCTCCTGAAAGAGTCTATTGACAGGGTCAAAGCCCGTATAGTCGAGGAATCGGTACGCAAAACCGAGGAAGAAGCCTTTAAGCTCGAGGAAGATGGGACAAAAGGGAAAGGTGTTGAGACAGGACAGACGGAAGACGAAGCACCACAGGTTGCTCAGCAAGAACAGAGTACTGATGGATCACTATCAGACGCGATGACTCCGGTGTCCGAGACCAGCCATCGTCAATTGGGCTCCGCCTCTGTCAACTTTGCCGGGACAAGACTGACAATAGACCAGCACGGTCTATTAAGGCCAGCCCCTGTTCCTAGCAAATTGTTCAAGCGCTCGCTCCTGGGATTTCTACGCCGCCTGAACAACGGCGACAAAGCTGAGTCTAGCAGTGCTGCGGCCTCGCGTACTCGAAAGATTAACTCGGCGTCAAGCTTGGATTTGGATGCACGTTTAAACGCACTGCTGGCTGGGAAGCGACACGGCCAGGGTGTCCGAAACGAAAGCACCCCCGAGAGCAGTGCTGATTCCAGCTCCTCTGTCCACAAAGAACAAGTGTAAGCTGCCCCCCGTGATCCTCAAGCCACCGATCTCGCGTTGATCATATCTTTAGGAATGTGTCTCTTGCCTTGATGACTTCGATCCCAACGAGATGGTGAAAGCGCCCTGTCACAATTACTGCCAGGACTGCTTCACGCGCCTCATCACCTCGGCCTGCGAACACGAGCAGCACTGGCCGCCCAAGTGCTGCCTCAACACGATCCCCGAGCCGACCAACCTGACCTTGACGGACGAGGACCTCAAACAGCGGTACCGCAGCCGGGCCGAAGAGTGGAACCTGCCCGTGTCCGAGCGCGTGTACTGCCACCAGCCCGAGTGCAGCGCCTGGCTCCGGCCGGCCCAGATCGACCGCGCCCTCAACACCGCGCGGTGCACCGCGGGCCACTCCACCTGTACGCTATGCCGCGGCGCACAGCACGAAAACCTCAACGCCGACGGCCACGGCACCTGCCCCCAGGACCGCGACGTCCAGCGCACCGCGCAGCTAGCCGAGGAGGCCGGCTGGCGTCGCTGCCCCGGCTGCCACGCCTACGTCGAGCACAGCGACGCCTGCCAGCACATGACGTGCCGCTGCGGCGCGCAGTTCTGCTACGTGTGCGGCGCGCGCTGGCGTACCTGCAACTGCACCATGGCGCAGCTGGCCACCATCAAAGCCGCAGGCCGGCGCCGGCAGGAGCAGCGCGCGCTGCGGCAGGCCCGCGACGAGTCCGAGGCCGCCGAGGCCGTGCGGCAGGTGGCCGAGTTCGAGCGCGAGGAGGCGCGCAAGGCCGAGCTGCTGCGGCGCGAGCGCGAGCGGCGCGACGTCGAGCGCCGGCGCTGCGAGCTCGAGGCGCGCATCGCGCGGGAGGAGGCCCGCCGCGCCGCCGTCGAGGTCAAGTTCGCGGGGCTGCGCGACGCCCTGGAGGAACTGCACGTCCTGCAGCACATTGGGATAGCGCAGGGGCTCGAGCGCCGCGCCGCGGTTCGGCAGCACGAGGCCCAAGTGGCTCGGGCTGCCCTCGGCGAGAAGAACAACGCGGCACGCGAGAAGCTCCACGCCGACGCGGTGGCTAAACTGACTGCGTGCGAGAAGGCCCTGGACGGGGAGCTAGCGGCGCGTATTAAGGAAGAGCGCCGGGTCGAGGACCAGTACCTCGCGCAGCTCCAGGCGCATTACCGTTGTCTTAGAAGCACCAAGAAAGGCAAAGAGAAAGAAACTAGAGATGCCGGGGCACAAGCAAGGGCCGGGGGCAGATGCGGTGGTAGCGAGGGCGGACCGCGAGATTGAGAAATCGATGAAAGCACTACGCCGCCGAAACGACGAGGGCTTCGCGGCGTGGCGCAAGTGGAAGGACGGCGAGTGGGAGACATACCAGTACCGCGTGCTCGAGGGGCGCGATCTCCGGCTCGAGTCGCTCGACGTCGCGGAGACCCGGCTGGACGAGTCGGCCGAGCGGGGAGCGCGCGGCGTTCAGGAAAGAAAGGAGGGGCCAACTGCAGTGGGTCGACGTCGTGGTCGAGGTGCGGCAGAAGATGCTGGCCGAGATGGAAACGGACGAGACGGAAAACGGCGGCGAGGATATTGCGGAGTGGCTCGCCGAGCAGGAGGCGATTGTTGCTGTGGCTCTAGAGGACTCAACCCCTCCTCCTCCTGGTCCTTCTTCTCCTTCTTCTTCTTCTGGGCCTAATCGGCCTGTTCCTGGTTCTGTGTCGCCGCTCCAGAGACCAGGAACTCCTGTACCTCCCCCCTGGTCGATATAATATGGCAGTAAGAACCTTACGATGATTAGATAGATGTAACAGCAATATGATATATCAACTCCTATTTGGACTCAAAGATTATGGCCAAAATGACTTGAATCTAGTAGTATGACCTGGTACTCTCCCTTCTATACTGATCTTGCGTACCCGGAAATGCCCCTGGGGGAGGGATCTTAGCCGCCTTCTCATCTTCATCCGAGCTTAGAGGCTCTTCGCCGGAATCGTCAATCCTATCAGGAGGTGCTCTCATGGCTTCTAGAGACTGTGCGCTCAACTTCGGCGCCTCGTAGGGCTTAATGCTGTGGATCTCTCTGCCAGACGGTAACCCTGATAGTAAGGACGCCGGAGAAGGTACGGTTTGTGTCATGATCTGTAGGATTGTTAGCAAAGCTGGAGGGTCCGTATGCAAGAAAGTCTTGATCAGTTCTTACGGTATCGTTCATCTTGGTCCATTTCTCCTCCAGCATCTCGATCACCCGTGCCTCCTCGAGCTTGCCGGCATCAGCACCCCACCCGGAACCCTTTTCGACCTTCTTGTCTTCTCGCTTGTCCGACCACTCCTTCTTCATGCGGCTGAGACTCAGTCCCTTTTTAGCCTCCTTGGGTTCGTGGCCCAGCTCTTGGAGACCGCACTGCAGCCATCCCAAGGCCGTGCCCGTCTGGCCGGACAACTCGGCGTCGATCCCGAAGAAACGGCAGGCCCGCGCCCGACTCGCCATGCGCAAGTCCTCGATGTAGCGTATAAGGCCCTCGTGGAGCTTGGACGTCCCCTTGGTCGTGGCCTTGGCCAGCGCCGACGCCTGGGCCGCGTGGTCGGCGGCGGCCAGGCACAGGCGCGCGAAGAGGTGGGCGCGCACCCTTGGGATGTCGGGCGCCTTGTACATCCACTCGGTGTCGGTCTTGTTGCGGTTCTGGGCCACGACGGCCGGGTAGGGGTCGTCCTTGAGGACGGCGAGCAGCGTGGCCTCGGCCAGCGCCAGCGAGGCCAGGGCGCGCGCCGTGGCCGCCGCGATGTCGGCGCATAGCGGGCTCGTGACGCGGCCCTCGGCCCGCCGCGCCAGCCAGTCGTGCACCGAGGCCGCGTCCAGCAGGTGCTTGGCCGCGGTCTGGATCGCCGCGGTCCGCTCCTGCGCGCCGACGTGCGTGCCCGACGTCACGTACAGCGGGTGCAGCGCCGCGCGCGCCAGCTGGCTGTGCGTGTAGCCCAGCGTCGACAGGACGAAGAACAGCTCGTACTCGAGCGACTGGATCTTGACGCGGGCGGACTCCCTCCCGGGCACGGCGCTCTCGGAGATGGTGGGTCTCCACTCGATGCTGGGGGTGGAGGCCAAGGTCACGCCGATGGCTTCATCATGGGCTTCATGCAGGGACCGCTGCTGGCTAAGCCCGGCATCCACGGCCAGCAGGTAGGGTATGTAGTTATCGAGGCTGTTGACTATCGACGGGAGATTGGGGGCTTGGGAGGCTGGCGGCAGGCGCTTGTGCTTCTTCAAGGCATCCTTACCACCCCGCGATGGGTGCTAGCATTGAGTGGCAGTGAGGGGTGGGTTTCGCAGTTGAAGCTGGCAGAATATGAGAAGGAGGAAGTGGTCGGGAGTACAAAAGGAAAAGGCATCGTTGGTAACCGAAATGAAGATAGTATAGGCCTCAAATTGGTATCATCGTATATCACACCAAAGGTAGGTGCAGTAGCAGTTGAATCGTGATGAAAATACTCGATTGCTGAAAGACCTCATCGTGATTATAGCCCAGCTTTGGGCTTTTGGCATCGCTGCACTTCCAGCGCTCTCAAGCTAACAGGCCAAGCAAGCTCGTGCCACTGCTTGGCCCACGCCAGCTATTACGGCCCTGGAATACGGTAACGAATCGTTGGGGTTTGAAATGGCTGCGAGTCAATACGCGCAGTCCTGCCTATAGCCACATGTTGTATCAAATCAAGTCAATTCAATAGTGTCGGTAGCATATCTTATTCCAATGAACATCAGTTATACCAAAGGTGGTAACAATTTCGTGCACTAAGTGTTGTTGATCTGGCGCCAAACTTCAGGTAGGTACCACCTAGACGTACATCGCGGAATGACCCGCAGCTTCCAGGCCAGGTTGCGATTGAATTGGGAACATGTTTCCGAAGCTCCTAGCTTGAGGTTAAGGAGACAGCACCTGAACCCTAGTCCAGTAATTAAAAGTCCAGACAGACTGCTTTTCTGTCCAGAACTTGAAGCTGCCTCGTACTTGGCCGATTTCACGACTTTCGAGCCAGATGCCGACGACACTCTTTTCGACCTTTTCTACGTAACGGTGAACCATGGCCGCACCGTCTTCCGCCACCCACAAACCTCGTCGCAAGTCTAAGAAGACCGCGACCTACGATGCCTTCACGAAGCCCGAAGCCCTCATTCGAACACCCTCGTTCCCCTTGCGGCTTTCCTCTGGCCCGCCCGCGGCTCCGTGTCACAATGGGAGGTCCTGCCGTTGATTCTTATGGCCGTCGGCTTGTTTAGATGGGCAGCAGGTCTTTGGGGTTACTCTGGTAGGCGCACACCTGCATGGTTCTCGTACACTCTGCTCGACAATCGCTAATGGCTGCGCAGGCTTTCAGTCACCCCCTATGTTCGGCGACTTCGAAGCCCAGCGGCATTGGATGGAGATTACAACACAGCTGCCCATTTCGCAATGGTACTTCTACGATTACCAGTGGTGGGGTCTCGACTACCCGCCCCTGACTGCCTACCATAGCTGGCTGCTGGGCAAGATTGGGGCTATCATTGATCCGACCTGGTTCGAGTTGGTCGCTTCTCGTGGCTCCCACGACCCGACGTTGAAGATATTTATGAGGGCGACCGTCATCGTCTCGGAGTATTTGATCTACATACCTGCGGCTGTCATCTTCGTCAGAAGATACAGCAGGCTCTTCGGTGTGGCGCCGTGGACAGCCTGGGTGGCATTGGTCGCGATTCTCATGCAGCCAGCTACCATACTCATTGATCATGTCCATTTCCAGTATAACACTGTTATGCTTGGATTTGTACTCTCGAGCATGTCCAGCATGCTGGCTGGCCGCCATATGTGGGCTGCGGTGTTCTTCGTTGCCGCCCTAGGCTTTAAGCAGATGGCTCTCTACTACGCACCAGCTGTCTTCTCCTTCTTGCTCGGAACCTGCATATACCCCCGAATCAACGTCGGCAGATTCGCCACCATTGCTATAGCTACAGTTATCTCGTTTGCGATTCTGATCCTCCCTATCGTTCTTGGGGCCCTGTATGATGCTAGTCGCGGTATCGATTCTCAGCCAGACCTGGACGGCCCCCGCCCGCCACTACCGATCTTCTCGCAGCTTGCGGATTACCTGGATACGAACGCAATCTACTACCCTGTTGTTGAGCAGCTAGTGCAAATGGTTCATAGAGTTTTCCCATTTGCGAGAGGCCTCTTCGAAGACAAGGTTGCCAACTTCTGGTGTGCAATCAATGTGGTTATCAAAATGCGCAAGTACCCCACGGTCCTTCTTCAGCGCATATCCCTTGCAGCTACCCTGGCGGCAATTGCGCCGGCCAACTTTATACTTCTTGTCCGGCCCCGCAAAGAACTTCTTCCATACGCGTTCGCTGTTACGGCCTGGGGCTTCTTCTTGTTCAGCTACCAAGTCCATGAGAAAAGCGCTCTACTGCCCCTTCTCCCTATGACCATACTGCTTGCTGGGAAGCAGGGCCTCGGAAAAGATATTAGGGCGTGGGTGGGATTCGCCAATCTTCTAGGTGCATGGACTATGTTCCCTTTGCTCTCACGCGTGGATCTCAAAGTTCCCTATGCCGTCCTCACTCTACTGTGGGCGTATCTGCTAGGTCTCCCGCCTACATCTACGAGTGCCTATTTCCAGGAAGGCCAGAACGCGTGGCTTCAGTGGAGTACCGCTCTTGTCCACGGGGCTTTCTACCTTCTCATGATCGTTTGGCATGGTCTTGCGCAGTTTGTCGCAACCCCGCCTGATAAGCCTGACCTGTGGGTCGTTGCCAACGTCGGAATCGGCGCTGCTGGCTTCATGCTGTGCTATCTCTGGTGTATTGGCAAGTTGGTTCAAGAAAGCGGTATACTTGCAAGAAAGGTTGGGCAAAGCGCGAAATCGAAAACCCAATGAACGGCGCACTCTACACGAGATGCGAAATTAGAGCTTATCTGTCTCCTGTGAACCTGACAGGATCTGAATTTCAATGCTGCGGAAGTCTTCGTCGAATGGATGGTTTACAAACCTTCTGACTTGAGACATCATCGGCTTGGAATTTGCTGGTACACAAGGAAATTGTTTAGGAAAGGGTCGCAGACACGACTCTTTCGACAAGAAGAAGATGCCGCACAACGGTACTCTAACCTCTATAGGACAACCATAAATTATACCCACGACAACCAACTATGACGGATTGCAGCACACTGCGTCTTCTCCAAAATGTGCCGGATTGTGACCCAGCTGATCCCGGCAAACAGGCTCCCAATCTCGCTGGTTCTCAGGTATATTAATATATAAGCCCTATGTTACCCGATTTAGAGCCGTAGTCCATTCCGGGCAACCTGCAGCCGACGCTTAAGCGTCTAATCTTAGGCACGCTCGGCGCCGTTCGAGAATTAACAAACCGGGTATTTTTACCGATGCAACCTGATCCCCCTTCTCCGCTCACTATTTTTACCACGTTGATCATTGGCCAGCCGTATCCTGCAGAACATAACCCGGTCCTTCCTGGGTAGATGTCACGACGTACTTACGATTCGGACGTTCCCAAGACAAATACCAGCTTACCAAGGCATTATTGATAATGCAGTCGTCGATGATCTCCCCAGTATCGGTAAACGGTGATTGTGCGCGTCTGGATTCGTGTAAGCAGCGTAAAGACCGCCAAGGTTGTTGCTCCAAACCTCCCTACACGATGGTGGATGCTGCTACCTCCAGAATCGTATCGGCCCTGTCAGCCTTTTATGGTATGCAGTGGGATGATGTGTAGCTACTTTTATCTCGAGGGTTGCCTCTCGATCAGTGATAGAATGATATGCCTGTTCGTCTCACTCCTCCTCCCTGTTTCTCTCCATGATTTCCTGGATTTCACCACTTTCTTCCTTTGACAATATGTGAGTTGAGCGTTCAGCTCTTATCACCCACTCGCCAACATGAGACTGCTTCTTGGAGTATTGGTCTTCGCGGCCAGAGTTTCTATGAGTTCGGCACATGATGCCACGCCAGATCGAACAGGCGCGCTGGCAACGCAGACGGCGTCCACACCAGCGATCCACACGATCAGTGTGGGAGCAGTACGTCAACACCATATATCTTGAAGTCTTGCGTCCTAGCTAAACGACATGCAACTTATAGGCAGGGTTTTCATTCCGGCCGGACTCACTCACGGCGAATGTGGGAGACATCGTTCGTGAGTTGCCCTTCCTCCTCTCCTCTCTGCCTATAACGTCCGGGCCAAACGAGGGCGTTTTCTCATTCTGACTGGCGACCACAGGTTTCAACTTTTATCCTACGAACCATTCGGTCGCCCGAGCCGAGTTCAGGTACCCATGCATACCGTATGAGACCGTGGAGATCGGGCGGCGAGGCTTCTACAGCAACCTCGTGCCAGTCCAGGCCATCCTGAACGAGCCTCCCCATTTCGACGTCAAAATCAACGATACCGAGCCTATTTTCTTCTACTGGTATGATGACGGTTTTGGTCTCACACTCGTTTCGGTCCTATATTGCAAGTTCATCCCTTTTTAACATATGCTTTCTTTCCAGCACTGTACCGGGATCGTGTCTTGAGAATTCGATGGTTGGGGTTATCAACCCAGTATGCATAGCTCTCTCTGTTATTGAAATCGCATAGTTGTGATTATTCCGAGGAGAAAAAAGAGGCTAATCAGCTAGCAAACAAAATACAGAATGGGACTTTCACGCTCGATATCCAGAAGCAGTATGTCCTAAACTCGACGTTCGAGTTCGCCCCAGGACAGCCATTTCCCACCGAAATGCCGCGGCCCGACCCGAAGGTACCTGGCGGGTACATGCCAGCAGCAGCAAGCACGACAGGGTCTCATGATGGAGGTGGCGGCCACGATTCGATGTCAGGGGCCGTCATTGCTGGCATCGCCGTGGGCAGCGCCGCCTTACTCGGGCTGATCGCAGGCCTCTTGTTTCTGTGCTGCTGCCGTAGTAAGCGGCACTTGTCACACTCTAAAATCCGTCAACAACGGGGCCACGTCGCTCTGCGCTCCGCGCCGTCGCCGCCCCCGTTGCCGGCCGCGGCGCCTCCTGCCCGACCGCCGCGGAGCCCGCACAGGGGATCGGAGGGGCTCCTTTTTGCCTGCCAGGGAGAGCGGGCGCCGTCTTTCCGGTCCGGAACACCTCGAGGAGGTGCCGAAGCAACAGCAGCCGGCGGTATTCGTCGCACTAGCCCCACGGCGCAGGAACAAGGCGAAGTAATGGCGTACTCGAGCCCCGAGGCGCCATACTATGAAATCATTAGCCCAATGCGCGAAAAATCGGACTACCACCATCACCATCGCCAACAACAACAACATGGTGCTGCTTACTCGTAAGTCTCCTTCTCCTACTTCCTTCCTTATCCTCTTGTTGCGCGAAGAAGAAGATGTAGAGGAGGAAGACATCGCCAAGGCAACGGTTCCTGACCCGTACCATAGCATGAGCACTAGCCAGTACCACCCGAGAGCCCCCATCATGCTGGCCTCGACCCCGCAGACACCGGTGCCCGTCGAGCTGCCGGCCAGCGCGGATCCGGGGAACTCGCCGCTTCCGCGGTATTACCACAACAACAATAACTGGAGCCGTCCGTTCAGCTGGCGGAGGGGCGTCGACTATAATTACCGGCCGGGCAAAGTGGTGGGCGGCAACAACATGATCTGATGATTTTTCCTGACTTTATGAGAAAGAACATTCAACAACGATAATAACGACGACGACAACAACAGCCACCACAACATCTCAGTTGGTGTGTCCCGGCCGCCCCTCACTCCCTCCCTCGAAACGTCACTATATATCTATTTTGTGTTCATATGGGGTACTTAGTCATTGCCTTTTGTGGGCGTTTGATTGGATGATGAAAATGGTTGTACAATATGCTTTCTGTATTAGTAACATATCCGTAACTCTGCATGGAGGTGGTGCGCGTTTTGCACGCGTTTGGCAGCGCAAGCATACTTCTCATTACCTAAGGTAGATGGATAAATGAGTTGGGTAAGAGAGATGGCAAGGCGATTTTAGGGTTCAGCACATGGTAAATACAGAGTTCAGTCAGACTGAAGTAATATATGGCATACTTTGATGCGACGTAATCTTATCACAGGGCTGCTAACCTAGCTGGTGCGCACACGATCTGGAAGCATCGCATCTCGACTGGTTGACACCGAACCATTTGATCCCCTTAATTGCCAGCTACAGGCCGTACAATGGAGATGGCTTCTATACCGATCGAATAACCAGATTAAGAAAGATTGTGTTGGCTAGGTTAGTAGCGTTGGACATATAGCTTGTTGAGGTCACAGTATAACCGGAAGTGTCGCGTTTACTCCATTGTACGGCCTGTAGTTGGGAATCAAAGGGATACATCTTTTCAGATCAATGGTATCCGGGCTCTGAAGTTCGTGATGATCTCTTCCTTGTTCTTGTTCCGAAAGGAGAAGGGAACCGCTATCGATGCCTGTGCGGTAAATAGCAAACTATTTATGGATTGCGGGGCCCTCGTAGGCTGAGCTGCAAGCACAAGAATCCATCAGGAGCAACGACTGATGATGATGGGGGGATAATGAAGTGACGTAGAACTTATGTGCCCTACTAGAAGAAGAGGAGGAAAGGCTCCCCGAGGACGTCATCAATGTACGAACTACTACCACTACTAGATGCTGATTACTGTTGAAAAGACCACTTAGGTAAGTATTTAAGGTAGGTATAGTTATAGAAAACTATTAGGTGTTCTTTGTTCTATTTTTGGAGCGGCTCGGCACCTTGCATCAAATCACCACCAATTGCTCGGGAGGTGCGGAGGTGGCTGTAGTGTAGCATCATCGCCCCCTAACCTAGCCTCTGTGGCTTGTGATGGGAAAAAGGACAGCATGCCCCGGCACCCGGCTTGGAAGATATGGCGGGATGTGGGATGTGGTCCAACTCCGATTGTCAATACTCCCCTCCAGTCAATTGATATCCGTCGTCACTAGTAACCCAATCAATGACCAACCCATGCAACTTGACTCGTATCGGAGACAGGTCTGATAAATAAATCGAAGGCTGAGGTCAACCATTACTGTTCATTGAATGTACGGATGGATGGGATGGATACTCACATAGCTCTCGGCATCAGCCCTCTTTACTCAGCTGTTACCCACTGAAAACCACTAGACCAAACCAATTAAGGGCTCGGACTGGATATGCCGCGGCGGACCAGGTGGTATCTCCCGTGTCTTTGAGCTCTTTTAGCGGACTCCAGGTACTTAAGCTCAGGGGGCGTCTCTGGTAGTTTCAAAGTACAGGCCTAGTTTACGGAGTACATAACCCAAGCTCGTCAATCGCTAGCAGCCACCCTTGCAATTGCTTTTCTTCAATTGGGAAGAGTAAAGGACACGGTTGTGCCTGCAACGGACACTGAAGCTTACCATTTCGCCTGACAGTGAGAGAGAGAGAGAGAGTGCTACTGCTCTCGGCATCACATCATCACCGCGGTCGCCCTTCAAAAGGATTTCCTTTTCAAATCCCACCAAACCACCTTACTTACCGTCATTCCCACTCACGTCGCTGGCTGCCGTTACTTTCTCTCATCTTTGCCAGCCTTTTTCCGCCAGCGTCTGCTACCCACATATTTTTATAAAGGTTCGGTGCTCAGTGTCCAACCTCTCTCCCCCAACGCATTCTTGGCGGAACGAAGAAGCCCAGCTCGGTGATTGGATTCTCTCCTCCGCCAAACCACCTCTACTTGCTCCTCGACGTGATAGTCTCCACGGAAGCTTGATCTTCCTTACCTATCCGCGCTCGCCGAACAAGCAGCTCTATATCGGTTACCTTACCTCCCAATTTCTCGACACCATGGCACAGATCAGAGGCACTGCCGGGTACCACCTGGGCGGCCAGAACCCTTTCGGGGGTGCACAAAGGGAGGGGCCTGCAGATCCGAGTCCGCTCGATGCCATTCGCGAACAAACCTCCAAGATTGAGGACATGCTGGATACATTTAGTGAACCCATCAAGCCGTAAGCTCCCTGGAAATTCCCCACCCACGCGCTTTGAAGCAGCATAGGAGCTTGAGTCGGGAATCGCAGTAGAGCTAACAACGTCCTATACAGTTACCTCCCCGTCATTGGACGTTTCCTGATCGTCGTGACTTTCCTCGAGGACGCGCTCCGAATCCTGACGCAATGGAACGACCAACTGCTATACCTCCACGACTACAGGAAATGTATGTGGATTTCTGCACCTCGCGTCTACCTTGATCTGCGCAACTGCGAAATGCTGACCTGAAGCAACAGTCCCGTCCGGCCTTAACCACATCTTCCTCCTGATCAACGTCATCACCATGGTCGCGTGTGCCACCATGGTCATCATCCGCAAGCACTCCGACTACGCTGTTGCCGGCCTGATGGGCGTGGTGGTGGTCCAGGCATTCGGCTACGGCTTGATCTTCGACCTCAACTTCTTCCTCCGAAACTTGTCCGTTATTGGCGGTCTCCTGATGGTGCTCTCGGATTCCTGGGTTAGGAAGTCCAAGGCTTTCGCTGGCTTGCCTTCGCTCGACGAGAAGGACCGAAAGATGTACTTCCAGCTCGCTGGTCGCGTCCTCCTGATCTTCCTGTTCATTGGCTTCGTCTGGAGTGGCGAATGGTCGCTTTGGAGAGTCGTAGTTTCTCTCGTTGGCCTGGTTGCTTGCGTCATGGTTGTTGTTGGGTTCAAGGCCAAGTTCAGCGCCATCATGCTGGTCGTCATTCTCAGCATCTTCAACCTCCTGGTGAACAACTTCTGGACTGTAAGTGGCTTATTTTCCGTTTGCGCGGCGCCCTTCCATTGAACTACATACTGATTTACGTAATAGCTTCACGAACACCACCCCCACAAGGATTTCGCCAAGTACGACTTCTTCCAGATCCTGTCTATCGTCGGTGGACTCCTCCTGCTCGTTAACAGCGGCCCCGGTCAGTTCAGCATCGACGAGAAGAAGAAGGTGTACTAGAGCAAGCTATATAGCACCAACATGGGTGGTTCAAGAGGCTTCCAGGGGCTTGGGGGAGGTTATTGACGACTGGCTCCTGAGCCGAGTTGAGGTGGATCTAGCTAGCGCGCATCATTTGGCGTCCCAGGGCTTGAAACGGATCTAGTATCTCAGATGAACAGACGGGTTGAAACGGCGCAGCCTGACCCTCTGTTTCCAGTATTGTTTGTAAAAAGTGTTACAGTTAAAGGATGAATGAAGGCGTATGACGGTATTTTTTAATCATACATCATCTACCTAGATCGCCTCGATTAAGGACCCAACCTCAAAAATTGGAATGAAGTAAATGCGTGGGCTAAGTACAGTTCAGATATATTTACTCATCGTGGAGATGTTAGTTACATTTGTCGAGAGGGAAAGAGTTGGATAGAGTTGGTGTTGATAAAAACTATAGTGAGTGGCTATTTCTTATCACCACCGCCGCTCGTAACTTGCAATACAAGCAAACTTCTTCTCTCAGTCAGGGGATGAGAAGAGAATGAAACGGGTTGCGTTTTGCCATATTGGGCGAGCTTGGGTACGGTATAAGGGACTCCCCAATTGCTCCAGTTCGTGGTCAAGACCCTCCAGTCGCCATCACTATTGTCGTCCATGGCAACGACTATGCTGAGATCCTCTGGGCAGACGGAGGTCCAAGGATAGCCAGGACAAAGCCCGGAGAGGATCCCACGTCAGACCACACACTCTAACAGCTTCTCAACAATCCTCTTCTTCACCCCAACCCTTATCGATGAAGTAGTTCACGACTACAAGGTATTGTTCAGAAGTGAATAAGCCGATGAAATATTTCTAGAGCCGCAGGATTGGCTCGATACCCCTTGCTATTTGGAAACCGGTGCAAATTAGCATCCCGCTACAATTCTACTGACACGGCATACTCAACACGTTGCTGCCAATTTCTCAAGGGCATACTGCTTGCGCATTGGGAAAGCCGGTAGAGCACTCTTGTCAGCGAGCTTCGAAAACACCCACATCCAGGTCTTGAAGCGAAGGCACATTGTAATCCAAGGTGCCCAGGAAGTCCTCCTTGATGAAGTCTTCCGAAACGAGTCCCTGCGTACACCCGTGGGCCCGTCTGCCTTCCATGATCGCGAGATCCGATGCGGCTGCTCCGTGGTGTCCTTCAGATTCCGCAAAGCGCCAGCTGCCGGCCGGCCCTGCAGGCTATCGGCTATAATTGGTGCCACAATCCACTGCAACTGCACTCCACACCGCACCGCACCCCGATCGATCCACTGTGATTTCTAGCTCCGAAATGCTGCCACCTGCAATGCTGTGCCTCCGGCGATCAACAACAATTTGCGGTGCTTACTGAATTCATATATTCGGCTTTACTGTTTTTGTGTGCCTTCACCACCAAACATGCCGTATCACAGCCAGTAGCACTTCTTAGCCACACTATTATTATTATTACATATGTCTACTTGACCATTTAAGGTCTACATACCCTATTCTATCCCTACTACTTACCCTTTCCCAGCCCCCGCCCCCAACACCACATATAGCAGATCCCCCAAGCACACAGAGACGGCTGAGACACAGAGGCCATGGCCGAAGCCGTAGGCACGGCCCTCGCCGTGGTGGGCGTGCTGGGCCAGATCTTCGACGGGTGCGTCAAGGCGTACGGCCACTTCACGACGGCGGCGCAGTTCGCTCAGCAGTCGCGCGGCCTGGCCTGCAAGCTGCGCATCGAGGAGATGCGGCTCGTCGTCTGGGGCCGAGCGTGGGGCGTGACCGAGGGCAAGCTCGAGGCGCACCTCATGGACGCCTACGGATCCCGAGGAGGAGGAGGAAGCTCTACCACTAAACTAGCAGCAGTAGGGCCGAGTCCTTTGGGGGGAGAAGGCCAAGGTCGAGCGATGATGAGGTCCCTGGCCGTGCAGATCCTGAGCGAGCTTCACCGCACCATAACGGACGGGCAGAGGTTGCGGGAACGGTACGGGCTAGTGGAAGACGAGGAAAAGGGGAGCAACGGGAGTAAAACGGCTGGAGGGGAGGCAAAGAAGCGCTGGTCAAGCGGCCGAGCGATCAGGGCAAGAATGGAGGAAGCGGCGGCGGCGGCGAGTGGAGCTGGCGAAAGGAGTTCTCGATACGCGCAAGATGGGTGGTGGCCGGTAAGTCCGATACGAGATTCTTGAACCTGATGATTTACGATTTACTGCGCACGCACGCGTGTAAAACCAGAATAGGAGCAAAACAGTATACTGAGATACTGTTTTTAATGGCAACAGATAAAGACAAGTTTACATCACTGCTTACAGATTTGAAAGGTGACTAAATGACCCCCTTTTACTCTAATCAGCCCTACCTAACAAGCCAAAGATTCCCCAAAACGCTGACACCAAAGTTTTCCCACCCACCCCATCAGATTACAACGACGGCCTCGAGCAGCTGTTCCCCGCCTCCCGCATCCCGCATCCCGGCCATCCGGCGGACCTGGGTGGCCGAGCTGCTGGAGTCGGCGCAGCGCGACGTCGAGCAGCTCAGCCTGCTCGAGAACGCCAGCGACGCCGTGTACCCCAAACTCCACGCCTCGGCCGGCCTGAAGCGGCTGCGCATCAACCTGAACAACGAGCCGCACGGCAAGGCCGCCTTCAAGCCCACGTTCGCCTTCCGGGTGGCCCGGCCCGCGCTGACCGTGTCGGACCGGGACCCTAAGCGGAGCCTGGGATTCCACAACCAACAGGACAACAGTAACAGTGACAACAACAACGACAACGTCCTCATCCAATGGGTCGACTACGACCGCGAGGACCTCGACGAAAAATTCGTCCACCTGCGCCGCCTCGACCAGCTCGCGCGCATGATGCACTCGGCCACGGACCGGCACCCGGACCTGCACACCATCGACTGCCGGGGCTACACCGACGACACCGCGAACAGCCGGTACGGCCTGGTCTACCGGGCGCCCGCGCCGACGTACGTGACGCTGCACACGCTCATCGCCAGCGACGACCTCAAGACGCCCGACCTCGACGAGCGCATGCGGCTGGCGCGGATCCTGGCTGTCGCTCTCTGGTCGCTGCACGCGCTCGACTGGTTGCACAAGTCGCTCTGCTCCGCCAACATCCCTCTTCTTCCCCTCGGCCATCTCGGCGGCCGCGACGCAGCCGACGGCCGCCGCCGCGCTGGTGCCGGACATCGCGGCGCCCTACCTCGTTGGCTTCGACGCGGCACGGCCCGACCTGGACACGGACATGTCGGTCGCGCCCAAGAACCCATCCATCCGCGACCTGCACCGGCACCCCCAGTCGCTGAGCAGCGGGCTGGGCGGCGCGCGGCGGCGGCGGCCGTACTGCAAGGGCTATGACGTCTACAGCCTCGGCCTGGTCCTGCTCGAGATCGGGCTGTGGAAGCCGCTGCAGACCTACTACAAGCCGCACTACTCGGCCGAGCGGTGGCGCGACCGCGTCGTCCTGCCCGTCCTGGTCCCCGGCCTCGGCAACCGGACCGGCCGCGTGTACCGCGAGGTGGTCGAGCGCTGTCTGACGGCCAAGGACGACATGAGCGGCAAGGAGGCGGGGCAGCTGATGGAGAGCGTCGTGGCGGCCCTGGAGAGCATCCATGTATAATACTACTATTTTACAAATTTTTGAGCGCCTGACCGATCATGCATGATATTATGTAGTAGAAACCATCATAAGGAGCACATAACCGTCATCATAATCATCATCAGACGCCTTCAAGCAATGACCAGATTGTCGATAGCCTGCCTGGCCAACGCGATGATGCGCTGGCACGTCGGCGTCTCGCCCTCCTTGTGGAGCTTGAGCACGGCGCTGTAGCCGCCGCACTTGCCGGCCTGGAGCATGGGATCCATAACGGCGTGCCGCGCCCGCGACCGGTTCTCCATCTGGACCACGAGGTCCTTGAGGCCGAGGTGGCACATCTCCATGGAGACGGCGTTGTTGGCGGCGGCGGCGGCCGGATCACCACTACCGCTCATCGTGGCGTCCGGGGGCTCCGTGATGCCGTAGACGTCGACCCGGAGCAGGGCCCGCACCGTCAGCCGCCAGATCGTCGGCTCCATCAAGCGGTGCTCCAGCAGCCTGCCCGCGCCGCAGCAGTCGTCCGCCGCGAGCTGGCCCCAGAGCCCGCCGTAGCCCTCCATGCGGAACGGGATCTCGCGCCGCTCCGCCTGGGCGCGCGCGGCCTCCTTGTCCACGAGGCCGAGGATGCGCTCGTACGCGTGCGCGATGCTGGGGATGAGCGTGCCGAGCAGCATGAGGTTCTGGAAGTTCTGCATGAGGCGCGGGTGCGACACCGACTCGGCCAGGGCCCGCTCCGACTGGAGCACGTGGTCCGCGGCGCCGCTGCAGACGGCGCAGTGGATGACCTGGTACGCCGTCTTGGCCGCGACGCGGGCCTGGCGTATCCCGTCCGTCACGCTGTTGGACAGCTTCTGCATCGAGTCCAGCGCCAGGTACAGGTTCGCCGTGCAGGCGCAGGCGACCGAATGGCCGGCCATCGTCGGAGGTGAGTTGTTGTCGCTGCTGCTGTCAGCGGATGCCGAGGAGCCCGAGGACAGGTTCGGCACGCTCCCTGGCGGGGTATCCGCCATGTTGATCAATGCAGGGTCGAGATTAGACGAAGACAGGGATGGGGTCTGCTCGACACCTGCGTCGCCAAAGTTCACCTGGCCGTAGTTCATGTCCATGTACGCAAACTGGCTCAGCTCGGGCCCCCCTTGTTGTTGTTGCTGCCGTTTATTTCTTCATATGGTGGCAGCAGCGTCATATCGTCGAGGAGACCCGAGGGCAGCGATGTATCGAACATGGTATCCCCGCCGCTCAGGAAGCTCAGAAAGGCGAGGCCCGGATCCTCGGTATCGGGCGGGACGCTGACCATGGGGGTCTTGTTCGGGGACTCCTCCGAAGTAGTGGGACCGGCGGAGGCATCCTCCTCATTAGCCTGCTCCTCGCGGGGTCGTTTCCGGGGCCGGCCCATCTGTTTCTGGGGCGAGTAATGGCAGACGATGCCCTCGCGCTTGCATCGGGCGCATCCGTCGGCTTCTTTCGAGCATGCCAGCTTACGGGAGCCTATATTGTCGATGGAAAATAATACATCCTGTCAGTGGTGGCCTTCAGAGACCCACTGAGAGTGAGGGCTGGACTTACGGCATTCGTCACAGGCCCGATGCTTCGGAGCCGAGCTGAAATGCTCTACCCCAGCATTTGCGGACGACATTTTCACCTTTCATGGACCGATTTGCCACACTTTCTTCGGGATTTTGTGGGTATAGAAACGAACTTGAACGGCAATGGTCATTCAGTGAAGCTTGTGAACATTCAAGGAGGAATCTGACCGCTTTGCTGTTCATTCCTGAGGGCACAGAAAGTACCCAGTCATAGTGAGTAGTGGGGAGAGAGAGAGGGACTGGTCGATTCGTAAGCATGGCTGACTAGAGGTGCTACACCCACACCCAGGATCTTGCGCTGCACACCCCTGTCGTCAGCTGAGGATCAACAAAGACAGCCGTATAGCCATGTATTGATCGAGTATTAGACGATGCCAGCATTTCGAAAGATATGACTGTCATGCCACAGTGAGGCGTCGCTTACAGTACTCTCCCGCATTGGCCGTACTATCATCCTTGTGTGTGCTATCAAATCATGACGACAACGAGTTGCAGCATTCAAGGGACACAACACTGATAGGGTACACAGCACAACTCCTAATATATATATCCGAGTTATTATTTATGCAGCGTAGACTCTTCCTAGGTGGCTGCCCTCAGCGCTTCGTCTTGTCTTTGAACATTCTCCTATTTACTCTGTCACTCACCCGGTCAGGCGCCGTTCCTCTGCGCGTTTCTCTCTTGCAGGCTGCTCCTCTGTAATCTTGTCATTGTCCAATGCGTTGACGGAATTCAGGTCTGCCAGGAATCGTCTGATCCGCAGGCCTGTCTTTTGTCGGATCTTTGCGTCGAACATCTCGTCAGCCGCGGCGTGGACCGCTATCTGAAGACCTCTGAGTACATCTCGGTCCTTGATGTCGCTATCGTCATAATTGAAGAAGACATCCAAGTCACTCAGGGCCTTTTCCACCGCACTCTTCGTTGGCTCTGGGGTAATACGGGATTGAAATTGGACGTCTTCTGGTGGAGGCGCGTTTGGCTTCCTTGGGGACGTAACCTTTGGCGGAGGTTGCCCTGCTAATTCAACCGGCGAATGTTTCGAGGAAGGCTGAGCAGCCATGGCCTGGGGGTCTCGATCACTCTCGGCGTTTCGGATAGCTAGCGGCGGATGATGCTTCTGGCGACGCTTGCTGACAAGGACACGTCCAGCTGGCCGATTCCTTGGTCTATTGGTAGAGTGCTCAGCGAAGTTAGGCTGTTCCGAACATGGTTCTAGCCGATGCTTCTCGTTCTCCCTTTTCCCAGTATTTCCAGAGACAGCATCCAATGCACGCTCTAGAGATGAAGTAGTGCTGACAACATGTCTCCATGTACGGGGAAGCTCTGGTGCAGGCGAATTCTTCTGGGGATGAGCTACTAGTCTTCTGAAAGCTTGGAAAGGAAGATTGATGTGTTCTTCTTTCGCGGGCGTCTGAGAATTGTGAAGCTTGGGCATTCTTTTTCCAGAAGGATCATCTTCCGCTCCTACTCGAGGAATTGAAGCCAAAGCATCTTCTCGTTTCAAACCGGGCGGTCGCTTTCCCAATCCCTTCGCTGGCTTATTCTGCGTGTCAGGACGCTCCAACTTGTCAGGTATCAGTCTCGAATCGTGTCGATCGCCATATTTTTGTAAGTCTTGAGGAGGGGTTGGTGACACCTTTTTTATCAAGGGCAATCGCGTAACATCGTGATCAGTAGGTAGGTGCTGGCGGCTAAGTTGGTTACTGTCAGGGATGGTTGTTTTTTCTAGGTTTTCTATGTTGATGTGAACTTTGCCATTGAGAATGACCTTAGTTCTGCTGGCTGAGTTTGGCACGGGGCTCACCGGGTTCCCAGCTGCTTCTGTCTTCCTGAGCCATGGAAGCGGTCTTCTTTGAACACTCTGCTCCTTTTCCCGCATTAGCTCCAACATAGCCGTCGAAACACCATCTTCTGGAGTGAAGCGGATGTAGGTGTCGCCGCTGTAGATAGATGAAGTACACCTATCATCATCTTGACCATCTAGTTCGGCCGGTAGGGAAAGTGAGTTTCGACGTTTGCTTCCCTTCCTCAAGTTGAGACCTGAAGACTTTGCTCTTGCCTCGGCGGGCAGCTTCCCCCTTTGCTCCTCGGAGGTTACGGCGAGGCCTGCAGCTTGGAATTCAGTTCGATAGGGGAGCAGAGGTTTGATGGTGTGGACTGATGGTTTTGATTCAGACTCGGTTGGCGTGATGACCGGAAGTTTGCCTGCTGCACCAGCCGCTTTCGCGTACTTTTCCAACTCCCTGGTGAAGTGTCGGAGAGCCTTGCGCTGGCTAGATGTACGGGATGGTATGCTGGGTGAATGAAGTACCTCACTATCGAACTGGTCAGACAATGTTAGAGATGACAGTCGTCTTTGCTGAGCAAGGGCGCGGTGAATGGCAGCCCAGGTCGCCGGATCTGAGATACCAAATCGCTTTTGCCGGTTTTTCTCGCGATGATTCTCAGAGAAGGACTCGTTATTATTCGGCATTTCTGCTGGCGAAACGACTATTCGCTTCCGAGGATCATCGGCCGGTCGCGCCTTTGACGGAGAGTCCTCGGGAGGTGACAGCGTGCCCCAATAGGGATGTTCTAGAGCGTTTTCCAGAAAATTTGATACTTGCTTGAAAGAGTGACGTTTCTCGTTCTCTACGGGCCGCTTCCTTGACTTGCTTACTTGTCGTCTATGAGATCGCCTGCAGACGCGAAAGCCGCATCTCGAATGATCAACACCATCATGTTTCGGGCGTAATTTGGTGAGCTCCTCAGACAGCGGGTTGCGTGCTACTTCAACAGCGGCTCTATGTGGGTGACTGTGGCTGAAATCCGAGGAACGGGGAAGATTCACCCGTGGTCGACGATGAGGGCTCCCTTTCTAGGGTAGGTCAAGCGTAGGCATCGTCTGTAATCCAAGAAGAAAGGAGAGAATACAAGACCAAAAACAGATGGATGTTTGAAGTCGTATAAGCTGTAAGTAAGATAGATGGTTGCTGAGAGCGAGGCACACGCTATTTGATCGATGGCGTCTGATGTGTCTGCACAAGTCCAGCTTTTCCAGGCTCGTGCCTTCCATTATGTCCATTTTACTTGTGGCAGTAGAGCCCCTCGGAGGGAACGAGCCTTATTAGCTGCAGTGGTGGGCTAATAAATGTAGGAAGGGCCCTCCAACTTCCCTACAGTGTGGGTTTAAGGCCGGCAAACATGATCATTGGGACCAAACACCCTACCATTAATTATTGATCAAGACGCTCAATGGATGTCTGTGATCCCTGGAGCCGAGTATACTTCTAATTGGCGACGACCTTTGCGTAATAGGAACTCTATGGCCGCGAAGTCCCTCTTATCGATCTTGATGTTTTTGTTCATTTCCGACCTTCTTTCGCGTCAGCCCCAACCCTAGTCAGTCCCATTAGACGACAGGGAAAAAAGCCCTACCTAGCAAAAGTCTTGAAGTGAGAGCGTGTTGCCTGTTTTTGCAGATTAGTATAAGTAATTGTTAAAACGGCTTTGACGGAATGGATGAGTACCTCTGGCTTTGCACGAGCCGCACGGAGACATTGTCGATATAGTGAGAGGACATCTCTCTGCAACCCCGACAACCGCATCCTCAACTAGAGATTTCAGTAAGTATTTTCTTCAGTGGCAGTATTTTTTTTATTGCAAGTTACGTTGATGTCGAGATTGCAATGCTGCTCAGCTTAGTTCGGAATATTGGTCAATGTCGTCAGTACATTGGCCATTGCAGACCGTGCTTCGCTGCCGGCCCGATGGCAGCTGTCAGCTCATCACGTCGGACGATTAGCAACCTCCTCCAGATACCTATCCCGAATCATCTGCCGCACGGCATGATGCATGCACTATGTCAGATGCAAACATGTTCAGATGCAAAATACGGGGCTCATGTGAGTACTATGATCCTTGTCATGGTCAGTAGCTGTGGGACCTAGCGATCGTGATTATGTTCATAATGCACATAATGCAACGCCGCGTATTATTGCGCAATAATACGCTAATACAGAAATAATAGCATTATTCAAATAACGCGCATTGACCTCTCTTGAGAGGCCCTCCATACTGACGTACGCCCGCGCACTTCGAATTTTTGACTACACCGTCTCGGCACCGTTATTCATATTATCGTAGTGTACTCAACACCGTCGTAACAGAATAACTTTCACGGCCATTTCGATACCTATTTCGACGGAAATGAAGCTGGTGCGACCGGTGGTAATTGTGGCCGATGTGGCTCGCGATCGCTCGCAGTGGCTCGTGTGTGGCTCGTATGAGGCTGGTGTGTGGTTCGTGTGTGGTTCGTGTGTGGCTCAAAATTGTGACGCTAATAACGCATAATGCTGTATTATGAGCTAAAGTGCATTATTGAGCTAAATCAGCATTATAGCATTATGCACATAACGTTTTTGAGACCCCTAGTGGGACCTGCATCTTCGGTGAGCGCATCCCTTTGCGTATCTTTGGTGGGATGAAGTACGAGCTCATCTACATAGTAAATCCAATGGGAGATCATCCCACCTCTACGGCCAGGAGCAAAGCTTGCGGTGACTAGCAGGTTCCTACAGGCTACATGTATTATGCAACTCAATACTGAGTAGCTGTTACGCCCAGTCTCACATGAACTACCTTGGAAATGATTTCCAGCCAAGAGAAGCCCCAAGGGCCAAGGCACAGTTACATGGTGTAGTGATAAAACGTTTCTTATGAACTCCAGACAAACAACTGAGAGTGGTCTCACCATTCCATCTATATAGCAACTCCTTTCCTTAGCATCAGGCCCCTTTCCATTGACCCCGACTTCGACATTATTTCCTCGAATCCCCTCAAAGCAGCAAAAAGTAGCCACCAAACATTCATAGATGCCAAATTGCCAACCCAAAAGCCAAAAGAAGGCATCAAAGGCCCACCGATAGGCAAAACCGCGCTTTCGTCAACACATCTGAGCACGTATCCGCAACCCTGGGCTCAAGGGGCTCCGGAGCGGATCGCAATTGGTACAAGCTCTGGTCGCCCCTGTCCTCCAAATTCAGGTTGCTCAGCCCATAATAGCCACGCAAGTTCTCATGGCATTCTGGCAGTGACGAGGACGATGGCGAGACCATAGGGGTTAGGGGGTGGACTGAGTACCCCGGAGATGCCTCGAGTAGCGACGTCGAAACACCCCGGTGAATTTCCTCCCCCTTTTCCTCCTTCCCCTCCTCCTCCACAACTGGAAGCTGCCGTTTCTCTCTGCTGACCTTGCTCGCCATCTTCTCGAGGTGCTTGTTGAAAAGGGTCCGGTTGTACCTGCTACAGCAGGCCGACGCCGACCGCCGGCCCAGCAGCCGCTCCGCGATCTCCTCCCAGTCCAACTTGCACTGCTCGCGGAGCTCCAGCAGCTGGCGGTCCTCTTCGGCCGTCCAGAAGAAGGAGGCAAACCCCTCTGGCTCATGTATCGGCGGTTTTGGTGGTGGTGGTGCCGGTGGTGCTCGTGGTGCCGCCGCCGCCGTCGCCGCATTGCTTGGGCTGTCGCGCGGTACCACGGCGGCGACTGAGTAGTAGTAGTAGTATTTATTGTTGTTGCTGTCGTAGCGGTCTGGGTCGTCGAACCCTCGCGGGTGGAGCGAGTCCGGTAGGCTGGACGCGCTATCCCACAATAGTCCGGCTCGCCTAGACTGATCATGGGTGATCAGCTTCCGAAAGCGTCCCCGGATCGTGCCCATAGATTGGACTTCTTGGTGCCGTGGAGTGTCCGGGTTGGCCGACATCATCATGGACAGAGCCAATTTCCAGCAAAAGGACAAAAGAAAGACTTTTTGGATGGCCATCCTGTCTCTTCCCTCTCCATCCCATCAATGTTTGTTGGATGATGGGACAGACAGGGATCCTGGAGTTGTGTGCGAAAGCCAACAACGCCATTTACCAGAGTGCCGGAAACCAATTGACATACGGTCTAGCCCGTCAAGTGAATTTCTGTTATTCAACGGAGGCCTTTTCATATACCGGACAGTATACTTACAGGCGTTATACCGCTAGAAAGTACATCTCAGACACTCAATTAGGAGCACTCGAATGAACAACTGTAGCAGTTACATACACATGAATGACTTACACGAGGGGGCATTGTGGAAAACGTACAGCGCCAAGTATACATTTGGCCTTGCATTGCCAAACCTCAAGGAGCTCTTCAAGGTCTTGAATTCAACTATAGTATCGAGGCGAAGAGGCGAAGAGTCACTTCCCAGCCACTTCGCCGCCCCCCCCCCCCCCGTTGTGTGCCCGAGACCTAGGAATTCTCCAGGGATAGGACAGGGAATAATAACGTCGAGTATGGAAGAAAAGCCCCGGATTTGGGACCCTCGTGGGCCGGGAAAATTCTGGTCAAAATTGAGAGAAGAACGCTGTCGTTGCCGAGTCTCATCTTCTCCAGTCGTACAAGTTGATGGCTCGCATACCACAAAGTTGTTCCAAGCTTGGGTACGAAGCCTCGTTGGCAATGTTCCAGCCGCTCCATTGTGGCGCCGTCCACGAACGGGCTTTTTTTGTTAGAAATAGGGATGCCTCGACGATTAACAGGTGGGACTCGAGCCAGGTTGGAGTCTCGCTGCGAAGGAAGTCGTCCAGTCAATTCGTGTGAAGAAAGTCAGGACCGATACCAACAAGCCTTTATTTACATCGGCCATTTGAGCCTGCCACAAACCTTTAGATTCGCGCATCTCACTCTTCAGAACCCTTGACCTTCACAGGAAGCATCATTGGATGTTTTAAAGTAGAATCCATTAACTAATAAGTAATACGTATCTGTATGTCTAACCCGTGTGTTTCCCCCCTTGCCCGGCCGACCAATAACAATGCATGCATGTATGTATGACAATACCATGCCAGACTAGATAAATAGGAGCCGAGGAAGCAACATGTAACCCATTTCTATGTAACACCCTGCTTTACGGTCTGCTGTCTTTCGTTGTCCCCCCGTGATGCGGGGATGCGCGTCCGTGTTAAAAAGTACGTACTTACTGTTGCTGTATATGTATATTAGGTAACGACCTGCCTGCCCTTGGGCAGACCATCCCCCCTTAAGCCCATAACGCCCCGTTTCCATGCCCATTACAAGACGTATAACACGAAGCATAGATCAAAGCATATATTAGCGGTACGTGGAAATTGACCTTGCCTTTACACGATTTTGTAAACCCTCTTGGCAATGAAGAAGCACCCCATTCCGAACATGAGTAGCCCGGCCGTGATGGCCCAGAACCAGGCGAGGTTGCCCTCATACTGCTGGCCCGGCACCCACACGTTCATGCCCCAGAGACCCGTTATGATGTTCATAGGCAGCACAATGGTTCCGAGCACGGTAAGCTTACCGAGGGTGTCGGCCGTCTGCTCAGAGCGCTCATTCATGCGGATGTTGATCTGCGCCAGGTAGTTTCCATGAGAACGCGCCAAGATCACCTCGTAGTGGCTCAGGTTGGACGTCATGGTCACGATATGATCCTGGATGTCACCTAGGTACAGCCCGATCTCGCTGCGGGGTGCTACCTCCCAGTATTCGTTGCAGCGCTTCGCAAAGCCCTTGATGACGTCGGCTTTATTGCCCAGCAGCCGATACAGACCCATGACCTTTTTGCGGCAGCTGCCGACACGCTGAAGCATATCGCCGTCCGACGGGACCTCGCCTGCTACTGTATCGCCTGCAACGCTCTTCTTCTCACCGGAGTCTTTGTCCTTTCGATCATCTCTCTGCCGGCCGTCATCGCCATTCGGATCACCGCCCCGGTGTGCCATCAAGATTGCGTCATCAATGTCGTCGACCTCTTCCTCGATTTTTTGGATGAGCGGCACAAAGACGTCAGTGATGTCGTCAATGATAGCATAGGAAATCCAGTCAGCACTCAGAACCATGTAGTCCTTCAACTGACGGATGCGTCGCCGTACATTGGCGGGGTGTGGCGTCTGCTGGAAGTGGAAGGATATGACGCCCTCGCGAAACACGACAAGATACAGGTTCAGAGGTTCCAAGTGGGTGTCTGATTCGGAGTCCTGGTCGAAAGAGCGGTAGTTGACGAAGTAGTAGTGGCGGAAGAGTTCGACCTTTTCACGCTGCTCCTGCAACATAATGTCCTCGGAAGTTAGGGGATGGATGCCGAAAGTCTTCTGGATGACTTTCATCTCGGACTCCGTCGGAGACAAAACGTCCAGCCACCACACAGGTCGATCGCCATACCGGATTGGTTTCTCAGGTTTGGGGCTCGATGACTTGGTTGGCGATTTGAAGCCCATCGGGAAGCCCATGGGCGTGGCATCGCCAGATTGATGTCGTGATGGCATAGACGAAGGTGCATGCTCAGACAGGTGATTATTATCGCTAGATTCGTGGCGGGTTTCGCGATTAGAGAAGGACATCGAAGGTACCTTCGACAATGTTTCCCCGTTCTTAAGGGAAGAAGTGAAGTGCGAATTCATTATGGTGGGCACCTGCTCCAACTCATCATCTTCGTCAGAAGACGAGTCGGATAGTATGGGCCTTTCCGGGACGAAGAGTTCCTTGAAGCTGGCATCGGGCTGGACCAGCTCCGAAATGGTCTGGCTGTGGATGGTGCTTTGGAACTCTTCGTTGAAGTAGGTGAAGCGGTAGGGAGCATCTTCTTCGGCCCTGAACCATCCCTTGTGTATCGGCCGCAGTCTACCATTGATGAGCTGAGGCTCGGTAATCTTCTTGATGCGCCGCTCATTATTCTGGCCTTCCTTTTCCATTCTACTCCAGTCCTCCAAAATGGCCAGGTCGGGCCATTTCTCACGGCGGCGTCTGCGGCGCATGTTGTTTCGCTGATCCCGCGCTTGGTGAAGCTCTTCGTCGGCAATCTCAGACATGCCCTCCTGTGGGAAGCATACGTCTTCCTGGGCCTCGAGCGCAATGGTATGTCGGCGTTGGAAGTTGGGGGATCCATGCATGTGATCACCCGTATCCTCGTCGCCGAGGCTGTTCACGTCGTCGTTGGAAGCCGATGCCAGCTGATCCAGCATGAGCTCATCTCCAAAGTTCACATCCATGCGGTCTAAACCACCCATCCGCGGCGACCCAGGCATAGAAGGCGGATAGTTCACATTATACCGTTCAGTTCCTGGAGTCGGCGGGCCCAGCAAGCCTGATTGGCCACGCCAACTTGATTTACTGGAACCACGATGTATGCTCTCGCGGTGCTGCCGGCCACCCCAGCTGCCCATACCATCGCTCGAGCCATATACTCTGGATGATGAATCGGTTCTTGCTGGGCCTGGAAGGAGCGGCGCACTCTCGCTCATGCGCGCAACCTCGTCTTGTTCCTCGCCATCATTGTCGTCTGCCTGGCTGTCATTTTTATAGGCAGTACGCGGTCTGGGTGTCTGCTGTTCGCCGCCTCCTCGGGAGAGCTGGAAAGAGGCAGCTAGAATCGTGGAAGGCCTCCGAGGTCTCGAGCCCCAGGGGTACTCGCGATGATCTAAAAGGGCTTCGCTCTCGATGCTGGTGTTGCTCAGGTTGCGCCCACGCATATAGAAGTCGTTAGGGCGGGTAGGCGTGGATTCGTCGCCTCCCCTGCGCGGGGAGGACGGGCCACCATCTTCATCAGTGGGTGCTGCAAAGGATTTGCGCCGCGGTCGTCGGTGTTTGCGGCCGCCTCTGTGCTTCTTCTTCTTGGGAACTTGTGAGCCTGGCGAGACATTGGAGGATTCGGCCGGTGTATTCTGAGATGGACCAGCGAGGGTTGGTCTCGACCGGTCTGACCGGTCCAGTGGGGAGAAGGGATTGCCGGAGGAAGCCATTGCGCGACCCTCTCGTCGGATTTATCTTATCAATTGATTGTGGACTGTCCCTAGGAGTGATAGGAAGCTGGCATTGACAATAAGGCGGATTGGATCTGGGAATATCCGGACAAAGAATGCCGGGCAAAAATGTAGAGCTGAAGAGGCAGATGGGAATTTCAGGAGTGAAAAGGTTGGAGCTGCAAGTATGCGCTGGATGTACGGCACCCAGGATCGAGAACCAAGTATTGGATCTTCCAGGACCTGTAAGCCGCTGATAGGATTACGGGAGATCGATATGTACTGTACTGCTCATCAGTCCAGGTACAACACCTTCAACTTAAGGTGGTCTATCCCATTCTAGGTCTAGCGTTCGTTCCTGGCTGTAATTCTGCATCAATAATGGGCTTTTGGGGGCATACGAGACCTGAAAGGGCGAGCAATGATGTGGTGGGTTAGGTGTAGAGTAGGTAGAGAAAAAGGAGGGAGAGGAAGATTTTGTAGGACACCAAAAGGCGGTAATGCAGTCTACTCTGCCCTGATGATTCTTTTTTTATTACCGCGTTTTCATGATTAGGTTGAACTCTATTCGGATTGTTTCGTTTGGGGATCTGGTCAACCTGCTAGCCGTTAGACTTTCATCCGATATGCAGGTAGTTCCGGCTCAATGTTCCATGTACAGTACTGGATGCTTGGTGCGATACTGTCTGCAAGATTGAAAGGTACCTCCTTATCCTCCTTGCTGGGTGACTGACAGGTCTGGTGGGACTTGGGAAAATACACCTGCACCATCAATCATTGATGTACGTCATACTTCGCTTTTCACGCTACCTACAGCAGACTTGTCGTGCTTTTTCCAGTAGTCAGTCACCTACGGCCCGCAAGGTCGTGCTGTGTATCCCGCTCAATCAAATAGCTGTCATCTACTGTCATGCTAAGATTAACCCAACTAATAAACCTGACGAGAACTTATCATCCATACTTTACGCAATTATTCTCCTTGCATTATTCTGACGCAAGTGCGAACTATCGTAGCAGTGGTAGCCGGTGTGCTGGAAAAACGGCACATCAAGGTTATTACCATATTGAGAGATTGCATCCCCATCGAGAACAGTTGGCACTGAATAATCAAACTTCGGACGGTTCTTCTTTTCTTTCCATTTCCACTAAAGCTGCAATCCGAGCCTTCGGCTCATGTGGTATCAAGTAGACCCTATTGACCCCTGCCAAGATCGCCACACGTCCAACTGAATACGCCTAAAAACGCCCTTTTTCCCTTTCGGTAGTCATCTTGCTTGCAATATACTGTTACAAGCTCTCACGTGAATCCACCCCTTGGCTGTCGAACAATTCTCCGTGTTCCTAACGCTGCTGAGGCATAAACTGGGCACGCAAACCCATGATCGTCTGTCGCTCGGCTTCGGGAAGTTGGTCAATCGTAGCTTGAGGTAGCTCCAGAACCATCTTCATGAGCTGCTCCGGATCTTGTCCTGATGTTGCTGGGGCCGGCGCATAGCTGGGCTGAGGCGCCGCCACAGGGGGTGCGAACGGAGCACCAACCGGCGGGGTCGAAGTAGCAACGCCAGGGAAGCCAGGCATCACCGAAGGTGGGTAACCAGCAGGTGGTGCGTGAACCGGAGCCGGCGCATTCTGATCGACCACGGAGTGAATCGTCTCCGGGGACACCAGTCCCATAAGCAGGAGAGCTTGGAAGATGGCATAGGATAGCTGCGGGGCCTGGTTGAGGAGCTCGGTTGCGCGTGCAGGGTCGGTCGTAGCCAGGGACTTCATCTGTGTGAGGATGTCTAGCAGTTGGGCTGGAGGTAGGGTGTGTAGAGTCCGCGAGATGGCGTCGTGGAAGCTCACTCCAGGGGGCAGCTCCTTTCCAGGGGGCAGAGGAGGCAGCGAGCCAGAAGGTGCAGATTGAGGTGCGGCGTTAGCGATGCCATTTGAGTGCTGACCATAGGCCCCAGAATTGGCGGTATTGCTGGGTCCGGACTTATCCTCGTCCTGGTCAACGCGACCCTCGGTGCTGTAGTCGACGCGCAATTTGCGATTCATGACTTCGTGGTCGTTCAGGTTTCTGACTGCCGAAGCTGCCGAGTCTAGAACGTAACGAAGTCAGTATTTTGGGATGGCAAGAGATTCGGCTAGGAAAGCCTACCTGCGTCTGGATATTCTGCAAAGCCAAAGCCCTTAGGGCGGCCCGTTTCTCTGTCGTATACGAGTCGGAAATTGAGTACCTTGCCAGCCGTGCTGAAGATATCGGTGATTTGCTCTTCGGAAAGTCCTGTCGCCAGAGTGATGGTTAATGGTTGTTGGTTTGGTGCGCATGTGTGTATTGGGCGGTGGACTCACCATAGGGAATGTTTCCCACAAAGACGACTCGCGAGGGCGGTTTTGTAGACATTTTGACTGGCACTATGGAACTCGGTCGCCGACGCAGCTCTCCTCGCGGCTCTAATGCAGCAAATAGAAGGAAGCGATGGGAATGCGTGTACTGCGGACTTTACGCGCAGCTCACTCGCAGACTAGGTCGAGATCACGTCCAAGGTCAAATACAGCGAGCTACAGAAAGTATCGTCACTGTATTATGATAGGTGCTCTTCAGGTGAATAACTTAGGAGTAGTATGTCCCATTCCCCAAGCCTCGAACTGGTCTTCTTCTGTTTTCCTGGACTGAAATCCTGCAGTCGGTCACGAATGTTGCTTGCAAGATGGAATTGGATCGCAACTTGCAGCTTGCAAGCATCAATGACAGAATTGGCCGTTACGGATGGGCTTTAGGTACTCTAAAATGCCTGGGCCCACCGCTGCGCCGGAAAAAGATTAGGCCCTTTAGCCTCTTAGTTACTTGTTTCGGTTAGCTCTGTTGACCGAGAAGCTCCAACCCTTGCACATGGGCCCAGGCAGCTGAAGAGCTCCAATCAAGTGCACAGATCATCGATGGTCGAGCCCACCATGGTCTTCCCGAGATCATCACTTTTCGACTTGAAGCTCAAGTCAGATCAATCGCCTCAACAAGGCAAATCCGACTGAACCAGCCCGACCAAGCCTTTTTCCCAGGCAGTTACCAGACACCAAGGTCCAGCCTGCCAACATGTCTCAGAACCCATTCCAAGACCAGATGAACCGGCTGCAGGCCATCGCCCGCCGTACCCGCATGCCCGGAGGCGGAGGAGCCCCCAACCCTCGTGGTGCCGCAGGCATGGCCCTCCTTGCCGCCGCGGGCCTTGGTGGTGCCATTATCTTGCAAAACTCTCTTTTCAACGTGGATGGTGGTCACAGAGCTATCAAGTATCGGAGGATAAGTGGTGTCAGCAAGGAGATCTACAGTGAAGGTTTGTTCAGTCTACGGCGTCTACTTCATGGCATGATCTGAAATGCTGATACTCCACCACTACTGCAGGAACACATATTAGAATCCCCTGGTTAGAGACGTCGATCGACTACGATGTGCGCGCAAAGCCGAGAAATGTGTCTTCACTTACCGGCACCAAGGACTTGCAGATGGTGAACATCACCTGTCGTGTGCTGTCCAGGCCAGAGATCAATGCTCTGCCGCAAATCTACCGGACTTTGGGACAAGACTACGACGAGCGCGTGTTGCCCTCGATCGTCAACGAAGTCTTGAAGAGTGTGGTTGCGCAGTTCAACGCCAGCCAGCTGATCACACAGCGTGAGATGGTGGCCAAACTGGTGCGCGAGAACCTGTCGCGACGAGCAGCAAGATTCAATATCTTGCTGGATGATGTCTCGCTCACGGTAAGTCCCGAGTGGTGTGTGTCGATAAAACCAGGAAGTACTGACGGTATCATAGCATCTTGCCTTCTCTCCTGAATTCACAGCAGCTGTAGAAGCTAAGCAAGTGGCGCAACAAGAGGCGCAACGAGCCGCCTTCATCGTCGACAAGGCACGACAGGAGAAGCAGGCTATGGTCGTCCGAGCCCAGGGTGAGGCTCGCTCAGCGCAGCTTATTGGTGATGCCGTCCAGAAGAGCAAGTCCTACCTCGAGCTGAAGAAGATTGAGAACGCACGCCTCATCGCAACCTCGCTTCAGGAGGCTGGTGGCCGTAACAGATTGATGCTTGACTCGGAAGGTCTCGGTCTGAACGTGTTCGGCGATGATTTCAGCAAGAAATAAGGACTAGGCATCAGTTGGGATTGCAAGCAAAAGGGCGTCGGACATCTCCCCTGTATTCTAGGAATTTAATATATTGTAAAGTAGGTGTTGAATGACTGCGTCAACTCCAAGTATCTGAGATTGCTGAGAGACGCTCTTCACCATGCTGTGAATCTTTCTGCCACTGTCCTATAACAATCTGTACGGGGCTGCTTAGGCCTCAGAATTGTGAAGTACAATGTGAAGGGAGTTTCTCACAGCCATGGGCATAATCCATAGCGTGCTTCATGTTACCTGGAGAGTCCTCTGGTGCCATGCATGGACAGTACCTGCCTATGTAGTGTAGTGCAGTGTACTTACCTACAGGCGACCCACTGCACTTAGCAACCCGGGACCCCACCATGACCAGGCCGCCAGTGCGCTGCCTTCCGCCTTCCGCCGTTTCGATCATCAAGCAAACCAAACGAACTCATACATAACTCACACCGTCTCTCTCTTTTCTATTCATAACCTTGCGGCGGCACAACCATTTCCTTAAGCGTCTCTTCTCTCGACCTTCTTCTACAGAACCCCCCATCGTCAGTCCTTCGCAGCAACCGTCACCATGCTTATCAAGTAAGTCGGAGCTACCCCGCCAAGATCGCCTCAGCTGCATTACGTGCGCGCCTTATTCTCAGACAAACAGGCCCGCAGAGCTCGTGGATATGTAGTGTAGTGTGTGTGTACTGACATTTGTCGACCCCAAAGGGTCCGTACCCTCACGGGCAAGGAGATCGAGCTCGACATCGAAGCCGACTACAAGGTTTCCCAGATCAAGGAAAAGGTGGAAGAGAAGGAAGGCATCCCGCCCGTCCAGCAGCGCCTCATCTTCGGTGGCAAGCAAATGTAAGATGGCCCTCTCTGTCCTCCCATCTGCGCGGGTCACATTGCGCGCCTGCCTCCGATGTGCTTTTGCCCTGCGATCCTCCAACATCTCGGCGGTGTTTACATATGTGACTAACCTACCACGATCTCTACTCCCAGGACCGACGACAAGACGGCATCAGACTACCAACTCGAGGGCGGCGCAACACTACATCTGGTTCTGGCTCTTAGAGGAGGACGATAAACTGTCACTGGCCCGTAAAGCATCCCCCGAAACCACTCCCGGCGAACACATGAAAACAGAGCCACAGGCGCTTATGTATATGGAAAGGCCTCATCGTTCAGATGCTATGTCCGTCGCAACCCCTGCTTGCTGCTGATGTAGGCAGAAGAGCATACAGGCTCTGACTTCACGGGCTTGTTGAAGTTCAGTAAAGGGGCAGCGCTTCTCGCTTTCTGCAGGAGCAGGGGGCAGGTTTTTCCAGACAAATGGAGGATTAGCAGAATAATTCACTATCTTCTTCGGGCGTTCAAGGCGTCAATTTCAGAATATGCTTTCGAATAGAAATGTTTGCAACTTGCCGGCAATGAAGCGGCACCACAGTCTGTCTGTCCTTACACCGAGTCGCCCGACGGATTCCGATGTCAAAAAGACACAGGTGAAGCTGTTTGGGCAGGCGTCTCGTAGAAAACGTCATGTGCTTGTGCCAAAATATCACGGAGGGGGGAGGGGGCCAACTTTGTGTGCTGATACTAGACCACCTCCCTTCGAAACTGTATGTGCAATGTATTCAGGATCTCGCCAGCTATCTCAAAAGGCGTATGACGGTATTCAGTGACGCCTTAAATTTACATGTTTGTACAAGTTCAAGTTCTACACGGCTCACATGCACGCACAACAGTACACTCAGCCATGAGTCCATCTATCAGTAGGTACTTAGGCAGAGGGAGTCTTATGTATTCTAAAAGTCTCGGGCACTGGGTGATAAAATATTCATCTTACTTGTGATTTGGTCACGCTACTGCTTGCTTTCCTAGCTCCCAATCTCTGACTCTTGTTTCCATACTTGCAAGATAATGGTACACTTTTGGGGTCGTAGTAGGAGCAGCCACCCATTAATCTACAAAGCACTCGCATAGTGATAGTCTGACTTAAAAGCAGAGACAGAGGATCGGCAACTTGAACTGACACGACAAGAGCTCTCCTTTGTTTGCTCAGTGCCTGGTGTGTGGAGAGCGATGTGCACACCCCTTTTCATATACACCGGTATCACTAACCCGTCTCCGTCCAGTTTCAGTGGCCAATTCGAGACCATCTTCTCAATAGCACAACTCACTGATATACTACATACTACTTACATATTAACAATCCAAGCACCCCATCTTTCACTTTGTATTCAACGAACTCATTTCCCCTGGCGGTGGCTTGCTACTACCTTCTTTATCTACCAGGCCTATTTAGATACGGGCCCGATTGTGCCCAGAGGATTATTATGCGGCAGTCTTGGCGTACAAACGCGTACAAAGTATCAATCACTGACTATTAGAGAAACACATATGCAAGTCGTAGGGCGTAACTATTGTATTCAAGGCGCATCTCAGATCTCGGGTTGGATTGCTTGTGGTTACGGATGCCCCAGAAATAGTATACACGGTAACTGAAGTCTCCAAACACTACAGATATCCTAAATGAAAAAGGAACAAGATCGTCATCCCTTAGATTGATGCCCCTCGAGTCAACGTCGTCCCTTTGCCAAGAGAAGGAGGGACAGGAGAAGGAGATGGAAGGGAGTAGTCCAAACCATTTTCACCTCTTACTGAGAGCTCTAATACGAATCACCCAGTGATATCCGTTGTTTACTTATCCATTGATCCATCAGTAACTATGTAATAAACCAAGATACCTGGCTTCTTTCGAGAAGTACTCCTAGATTAGAAGCCTCCCCCTATTCTTCCATTCCATTACGACCCCCTTCGACCCACTATCCTGATTTGGGGTAAGTATATATGCTATGACTACAAATGAGCTGGGTACTGATCTCCAACGGCCGAGTTGAGACAACAGCCAAGATCGTGGTTCTGGTAGGCTGGATAGACTCGAAGATTGTGTAGGGATAATCGGCTTCCTCTATGAATACGTCCCTTCGAACCAACAGAAACGTCTGACCATTGTAGAAACGCAAGGCAAGCATATCAGCCATAGGCCGAAAAAGAGGCCTGTATCTTCAAAATCTGCCAGAGAACCAGAGATGGACGACGAAGGCCAGTTTATTTTTAATTCTTTTTAAATTTAAACCAGTCTTTCAGCCTAATGGAGTGGTTCAAAGCAATGCCGGCTAGTCCTTCATAATAGCCTGTCTTTATGAAGCCTGCTTATGGATCCGAGTAGACGAAAGCAAGGGTGTAAGGCAAACACGGTATCCCTAAGACCTAGTAACTGAAATATTCTCGGTATTGAAGATGCGGAGTGGGTTCTGATGTAGTAAATACGGCATCGAAAGTCACTATGGGGCAAAGTAGAGCTGCAGATGCGTGTACCACTCCTGAAATTGCAAAGACGCTTTATACCGGGACCCATGCTATGCTGATGTCTTATTATACAATCAAGGTTCTCGCGGGTATCTCGAGATGCCAGACCCAAATCACTTCGCCCTCCCAAAGACCTAACCACTCTCCCTGCTTACTTATGCATATGAACTCTCTGTGTGACACAAATCCCAAAATGTTGCCATTGAACGCCTGACTGACCTATCTTATCTTCCTGAAGAACTGAGAACCAAAATTACCGATAAACCACAAACGAAGAGCATTGCCCAGAAATCCCATCCACTGTCACTGAGCGTCTCGTTTCTACGGGGAAGAGGTGGCAGGACAATCTCGCATAGCGCCCCTAGTTTGGCCGACGAGCTTTAGCCTTCGGCTGCATGAAGACGCCCACGGGCTTCCTCTTCCGAGGAGGCATCGAGGACTTGAGGGGAGGGCTGGCGGCCTCTGCCTTCATCGGGGGGCTTGAAGGCGGAGATGACGCTTCCCTTTTGCTCGCCGGTGCTTGGCGGACCTGTGACTCAACGCGGCGCACGTTGGACAAAACGCCGCTTCGTTTTCCAGGCAGAAGGGGTCTTGATGCCTGTGGAGCGGGTCTGCTGCTCCGCTCCGGCTTGCTGGGCTCGTCGAATATCGCTTCCAAGTCGTCCTCGCCCAGTAGACCGCCGCCACCGCCTCCATCTCCGAAGACGTCGTCGTCGTCATTTTCATCCAGATCGGAATCTGACACAATCGTGGGCTGCTTGCCCGATTTGATACTGCGTAGCCGCGCTTCTGCTTCTTCTAGACTCTTGCCTCCGAAATCACGGTCCGGGAAGTTCCGTTTCAACGTCGGGGGTTGTATTTTCAGAGATGGCTGTGCCTTGATCCGTTGCTCGTTGACCATGCCCTGGGGCGCGTGCTTGATCTGACCCTTATTGACTCTGAGAGCGTTGGTCGGGGTCGCAATTTTGTTACGGTTATGTATCTCCTTCGCCTCACGCTTGACCTTGCGCATCAGACTTTGTGCTGTGGACACCTTGGTACGCGTGCCACTGGTGAATCGCAGCTCTCCCGTGTCGTTACTCCCTCCTCTTCGCCCGGTAGCCCCCTTCTTATCCCCCGTGAATCTGGAATCCTTGGGCGGCTGCGGCAGCTTACGGCGGTCGAAAGTCACGATCGAGCTCGTGTTGGCCTGCTTCTTCGCATTGATGCCGGCAAAGGCGTTTCGTAGTTTCTCCGCGGCTTCGGCCTTGTTCTTCGTGTCTATCCGGCTGTACTTGGCGTAGACCCGGTGCCAGAGCTGAGGTCTCGAAGGTTTGAGGTTCTCCTTCTCATGGAGAGTAGGAAACTCCCGCTTGATCAAGCGCAGCCATACCTCTTCGTTGTGTTCCTCGAGATGAGGGGAGGCTTCTTCGATGGCGCGCAGTTGCGAGGCTGAGTCGATACGCAGGAGTATGGGGCGAATGAGATCGTAGTGTGCCGAGCCAATGTCTCTGATATCTTGAGTTTTGTTAGCAGAGGTAACGGCGCCGTGAGCATGACTATCGCCCCTGCAGTTTTGGATTGTCTTGAGACATGGCTGTACGCTGGTGTGTAGAGTGATGTAACTGCAGAGATATTGCAGCTGGCATTGATGGAAGGAAGGAGGGGATCAGATGGTAAGATCAGCGTGGAATCATGGAGATAGAACGATGAATGGGGGTTGCGTTAGAGACAGCATGATACCTCAGGTAACTGCATGTACTCGGCAAGAAACAGCAAATCCGAGCGATGAATACATACCTCGAACATTTTTGATACACACCGCAGTGCACAAGTCAACAAGGGATTTGACCATTTTGCTCTAAAGGTGCCTCAGATCGTAGGAGCTCGGTGTCGAATTATCGCTACTTGGATATCGAGGTGCTTGGCTATATAGGCGTAAGACTGACTAAGGATCGTCGGGCGGTTCTAGCATAAACAGCTAATCGACTCCAGAATGGCTTCGTATATAAAGTAGGTGGTTTAGTAAATCAGGGGTTGGTGACGGTAACCAATGCAAAACAGCGGACTATAGAGCGAAAAGCGAAAATGGGTGGCATGGCTTGCTGATATCGGAGATGGCTCACAAGAAGAAGCCTCGTTGTGTTTGATGACAGAGTGAAGTTCCCTGGGACGTCCAAGTTTAGAATGGGAGTTGATTGTGCCCCATTATTAGCCGCCCCTCCACTAAACTTACAGGAGGCTCCCCCAAAAGCCCCAAAAGTAGCATTATCTGACGCATCCGGCTAGGCCAGAAGGATGTTTCTCCTGCTATAGCAAAGGACATGGGATATGCATGTGATGTCAGGGCGCATCAGTTTGATTGTCCAAGGACTCGCATTCCACTATGGAGTATATCTCAAAAGACACTAACTAACAGCTTCAGTCAAAGTTCTGCTGTATAGAAAAAGGCCAACACTAATCTACTAATCGTCCTGACATGGACGCTTGCTTCACTAGAAGCCCCCCTCCGCTATGAACAATCCACACAATGAACCCCTTCGCAAGATTGATTTTGATGACCAGAAGACCCCCAGCAGTTTGTTGGTATCTCCCCGTCTTCCCGAACTCCACAAACGCCACCCTGCCGTGGTGCGATGATATAACCAGAGGAATATCGCAATAAAGTGCCAATAAGTAATGTGTACATGAACCGTCAAGCTCGTCGAATCACCCGCTACAATGCCGTACGCCTCGCATAGTCGTAATGATAACCATCAAACGCCTGCTTATGCTGCTGCCGCCACTGCTCGAGATGATCCCGCTATCGCAGACTCTGGCTGTGTCATCTGTTCCTCCTCTTGGCTTGCAATCTCACCTCCGGCCTCTCGCTCCGCCCAGGCACCCCACAGTCCACGCTTGCCGCGCACTCGGATCGGCCCACCCAGGACGCCTTCCTTCTGTTCCACCTTGATTGCGTCCTTTGTTGCAAGGACCAAGCACTCAAAGAACATCTTGGTCGCATCTGCCTTAGTCGTCCGGTTTTCGGGTAGGAGGTCTTGGAACACGACTGAAGTCCTTGTCCGCTGCTCCTCGCTCTTAGCAACCTCCGCTCCGAATAGCTCGCGGAGGACGTGAACAGCGTGCTTCGTCCCCATAGATACGGGACCGCTGTCGGCTGGGTGGACAATGGGCGCAGTGGTCTCGTCGAAAGCACGCATGGTACTTTCGTCGCGAGCGGCGTCATCCTCGTGCATGGCCATCCCTTCGTCGGCCGGGATTTGCAGAATGGTACCTTCTGGGCCAACACTCGGCTCGCCGAATCCTCCCTCGGGCATAGCCAAACCATCATCTTCTTCTAGCTCCAGGCGAGGGGACTTCGATGCGCCCTGCTCTTCTTCGCCCATATCCGCAACGCCACTATCGCGCTTTCGCTTTAGGTCGGCGGCGGGCCGAATGGCTTCGATAGAAAGCAATCCTCTCAGCTCCGGTGCCCAGGGTTTGCTACGGGCATCGCCCATGATATTAGAAACGAAGCTCCCGCTGCTCTTCATCTCCAGAAGAGCCAGGAAATAGGGATCTCGCGGGATGAAGTTTGGTGTCTTGAGGATATTGGATCGGTCTTGCTGCTGCTCCTTGATGTGGGTACTTGTGAGCTGAGTGGCAGCGTCGAGACCGAAGACCTTGCGCTTCTTCGCCGACTTTCGCTGCTGTTGGGGCTCTTGTATCTCGGTCTCTTGTCCAGGTTCGTAGATGCTGATGTTATGCATCCGGGTCCACTCTTCAACGTCTCTGGCAGTATTCTCGTCGATGTCCGAAAGCGGGGATTCAGAAATACGTGCACGGCTAGGAAGACCGGCACCGCCAACTTCCGGCATGGCCGACTCGTCACCAATGTTAAATTGAAAGTCACCCTCCATCGGAATATCACCATCATCATCAGCGATTCTGATGCCGCCTTCACCAAGGTCCATTGCCGTCGAGGCATCGCCCTTCTGAAGGCCAAAATCAGCTTCACTGAAGACATCATCTTCGATTGAACGAGCAGCGGGAGCATCTCGGCCCATTTCGATGCTCATCTCCTTGCGGGGCTGCTCGTCATCGTCTCCGAAGTCCAGTACCAGGTCGAGATCGTCGTTGTCGATGATTGCAGGGCCATCGTCGATATTCATATCATCTATTTCAAGAAACTGGCTATTGTTGAAGTCTTCTTGCAAGTTGATGTTTTGGTTGCTCGGACGCCCGCGACCTCGCCCCTGTACCTGAGAGCTACTTTGTGTCGCCTCAACGTCCATTTGCGCCAACAACCAGTCGGCATTCGGAGGAGGCAGGATTCCCAAGTTATCGGCAGGTATAATGCGATCAGGAAGCATCAGTGCTTCACGGTTAGGTAAAGGGAGGTTCTCGGGAATATCATTATTGCCAGTAGAGCGGAAAGCCTTAAAAGTTCAGGTTAGTTGGTCAGTCAGTAACGGGATTCTGAGTATTACGTACCATCTTGATTTTCAAGAGGGCCTCGTTGCAATCGTCAAGGAGATATCGCGCCTTGCGACTGTAGATTCGGACCACACCAAGCAGCAGATGGCCGCTGAGTCGCAGAGCCATGGGGGCCTGGTTTGGGTCGATGATGTCTTCGACATTCTTTTGAAGATTGGTCTGTAGAATACTGGACTTGTTGAGTCTACGTTCTAAGTTGGCTGACAGCCAGACACGGGCGAGAGGCCCGGTCTTCTGCAGCAACGTCTCGGAATAGAACATTGCGACCGCGACAGAGACGGCGACGGGCTATTCAAAACAAGAGATGGGAGGGCAGATTAGAGGAATATTTCAACATGAAAGGCAACAAGCAATGACGACAGATGCGACAGCGCGTCGACGCGGGCAATGGAGGGGTGAAGTGCGTGGCGGTGATGAATGCTGGAGGTGGAGTGTAAACAAGTGCTCAAGCGCGTTGCAGCTGTTGACTGGGGGAGTGGAAAAATCGCGTAGGGGCGGCGGATCAACGGTTGCTTCCTCGCTTTTGGGAGTCGGTCAGGCGCGCGAGCTTGGCGGGAGGCAGAAACAGCGCGCGATTGTCGGCTTCAGCCGATGCGAAAGAATTCGGCACTGGATAATGCAATTGTAGAAGCGATCGCGACGAGAGTGAATTAGGCGACCGACGGGTAACGTAACGTGGTGTAAAGCGATGAAATGGGCAGGAGTTTGAGAATTGGGAGAGAGGACGGAGAGCAGAGCAGGTAGATGGAGGGGGACGGACGACCTGGGCTTGCGCGGTGTTAGTGTGGCTGCAGTACTTGGTACCCAGACTCTCCCAGAGCAGAGCAGAGCAGAGCAGAGCAGAGCGAGAAGGGTGTGCAGGCAGACGGTGAATGAGTGAGTCCAAAAAAATCCAGTGGCTGGACCTTGGCACTTGGGGGCCATCATCCCGATTCCCAGTCGTGTTCTTGATCGCACGAGCCACATTATGGGGAGATTGAGCCAAACCACAAGTCCTGATTGGGTCGAGTGGCTCGATAGCGGAGCATGATTTCATCAAGGGTAGCTCTATTCCCTGCATACGGACTAGCTTGTCGCAAGTATTCATCACGGGTGTGAATAATTGTGTGGCTGGTAAAAGTTCAAGCATTCAAGCATTGGTATGCGCTTCTGTTCGTTTCATACCCGGCTTGCCGGCATACAGCTGCTCAACGTTCCAGTACACAATGCTATGTATTCAGGGACCAGATACTCCGTACACGGGCCAACCGGGCTGGATTATGTCATGTAGCTTACCGACTTAGCTGAATATAGGTGCATACATGTAGGTAGGAGATGGCCAATTCGGCTACCCGTCTTCCGTGTGCGTCAAGAATCAAGGATGCTACCTATAGAGTATTTCTTAGGTAGTATGTTGAGGCTGTACGGATACTCAGGCATGTCATCGTTTAAGTACCAACCTACTGACCACTTACACACCTTGGGCAATGCTCGAGCTTAATTCAACCACGCGTTGACTTACAACACCCTGAGGAAACATTCCGTCATGGGTGGGCGAGACACATGCCCTCTATCACATTACCTAGCTCTTGCCAACTCCGTACACCGAATTCAATTTAAACAGCCATAACTACAAATGTACTTACAAAGGCAGGCTCCTATATCATCGTTACCGTTGCCGAATGGTCCGGTATTCTCAGCCGACCAATAGGTATGAGTCGCGGACTGTTATTCTAACTGCGTTCCTGCCCACTACTTCCCCGGTTGTGGGCATACAAGCGAGATATGACTTCGAATTACTGCAGAACATACGCCAATGCAAGTCTCCAGATATTACGTGGCCGTTGAGATTGCAAGTACATAGTTAGGAGGTATGCATCTATGTTCTGCATATTTCTGTTGACATCGAGCAGTATTCTTTACTGACCTAAGCATTGCTACTGCTTTGGGTGCATATTTGGGTACCTGCATGTCCTGGTTTTCCCTTGGCTTGTACTCCGTACCATCAACTGCGATTCCGTCTGTCTGGGATTTTTCCATCGGCGAATGACACTCTGGACTTTTCTGCATGGTCTCCTTTCAGCCTCATTGGTGTTCCTATGTGCAATGTGCAAGGGTTAGGGGGGCATTTTTAGCGTCAATCTCCCGAGCCAAGCAGCCAGATTGAGAAGTACCCAGGTGGCGTCAGAAATCCGGGACCTTAACCAGTCGCAGGGGAAACGGACGGAGTAAAGAGTGCAGCTTATTAAACTTCCCGCATAACGGAGGCGACACGTCCACGCTTCACAAAAAGGCATCTCCATTTGGGCCGAGTACAACCAACGCTTAATCAATCGGCGAAAACAAAGCCTGTCCGTCTGTCCGTCTGTCTAGAGAGACTGCCAAATACTTCATTTTCGACGTAGCCATTATGATGTGAATAACGAGAGCCACACTTCCTCCTTCCTTTTGAACCCCCTGCATTGACTTATTTGGCTTCAACCTTCTCTGTCAGTGGAGCTTAGCAACGATCAGCTTGGCTCTCTGCATCGTCTCCGTCATCTTCGTCGGCTGCCTTTTCCGCCCCATGAATTATTGCGCTGCGACGAGATCGCAGTCCTTCCACATCGGCCAAGATGCCTCCCTGGCCATTCAACAAAACCGACGAAGGCGGCATCCCGCTTCTGCCCGTCTCGGTCCCTAGCATTACAGGCGGCGATCGAAGTTACGATGATAATGAAGACGACCATGCCGGTAGGTCACAGACAAGAAGACCAGGGCACGCAAGGACTACCTCGGCCCAGTCGCGGGTAAGTGGTTACATTGTCTTTCTTCCTTCCTTCCCAAGCGACCTGACGTTAACCCATCCTGTTTGCAGACAGTGGCAGACCAATACTCTTCCATGACCGCGAGCGAAACCGCAGCACGACTACAGACTTCCCTCAAGCATGGCTTAACCCCCGTCGAGGCTCTGTCCAGACTACGTGACTATGGAGCGAACGAAATTCCACAGGAGGACCCCGAACCGCTGTGGCTGCGATTTATCAAACAATTTCAAGAGCCGCTTATTATTTTACTTTTGGTATCCGCTCTGGCGTCGGTGGTAGTAGGGAATACGGATGACGCTGTCAGTATCACTGTGGCAGTTACCATTGTTGTCACCGTCGGATTTGTCCAAGAATACCGATCCGAGAAGTCCATTGAAGCTTTGAACCATCTCGTTCCAAATCACGCCCATCTGGTACGATCACACATCGCGAAATCTGGTGCTAATGGTAAGACCTCTGTTTGGCCCGCAGTCGGAAGTGAAGACGCTCCCCGGGAAGATGGAGATCTCGGCGCATCCACTCCTATGGAGGAGCTTTCCGAAGCAGCTTCGTCCAAGGTCATGGCCGCGACATTGGTACCTGGAGATTTGGTCTTATTCACCACTGGCGATCGCATCCCTGCCGATATACGAGTCACCCATGCCTCGGACCTGACAATCGACGAATCGAATCTCACGGGCGAGAATGAGCCCGTGAAGGTCACGGCGCAGTCACGGCTCAAGAACGTACAATCGGCACAATTTGGCGACTATAGTAACCAGCGACTGCCTAGCCCTGCGGCGCTCTCGCCCTCATTTTATAACGATGCATCCAGGGCGGAGCCAGCAAAGGAGGGCGTGCACAACATTGCGCATATGGGAACGTTGGTGAAATCTGGACACGGGCAAGGCATTGTCTTTGCGACTGGGGGTGACACTCATTTTGGCACGATTGCTGCGAGCGTGTCGGGCACCGAAAGCCCACGATCACCGCTTCAGCTGTCCATGGACGAACTCGGCTCCCAACTCAGCAAGATCTCGTTCGTTATCATCGGCTTGATTTCCATTGTTGGTTGGTTGCAAGGAAAGAAGATCCTTGAAATCTTCACGATTTCTATCTCCCTTGCTGTGGCTGCCATCCCGGAAGGCCTGCCTATTATCGTAACTGTCACCCTTGCACTCGGCGTCCACAGAATGGCTAAATACAATGCGATTGTGCGAAAGATGCCCAGTGTCGAAACTCTTGGATCGGTCAATGTTGTATGCTCGGATAAGACGGGCACCTTGACGATGAATCACATGACGAGCTCAAGAATGTGGTATTTTGGAAAGAAAGAAGCGATTGACGTTGAATCGGATGACGAGTTGACTGAGAAGAGCCCAGATGCGGCGGCACTCAAGATACTTCGAATCGGGAATATCGCCAACAATGCACGTCTATCCCATCATGGGGGTCCCAAGACAGCATTTGCGGACAGCCAGCACAAAGACCCCACCCATTCACGCTGGGTCGGTCAGCCTACTGATGTTGCTATGCTTGATCTTCTAGACAGGTTTAAGGAGCACGACGCCAGGGAGTCCACAGGTCCGCGCACTTCTGAGACCCCTTTCAGCTCGGAACGGAAGTGGATGGGCGTTGTCATTGGAGCCGAAAATGCGCACCACGATAAGGAATATGCGTACATGAAGGGTGCCATCGACAAAATCCTCGACGCGTGTGATTCCTACATGGCAGCTGACGGGCGCGAGTTCGTCCTGGACGCAGCCCGCCGTCGTGAAGCGACCGAGGCAGTGGAGCGTATGGCCGAGAAGGGTCTGCGTGTTTTGGCCTTCGCCAGTGGTCCGGTCTCATCCAAGTCGCACAGATCAAAGCCGAGCTTCAATGCTAACTCACGAAGCAATACGCCTGCAAGCCGTGACAGGAGCGAGAGCCCTGCCGTGCCCAACAGCGAGGAGCTCTTCAAAGGTCTCACATTCGCGGGTCTTGTAGGAATGAGTGACCCGCCCAGGCCTGGCGTTGCCAGATCGATTCGCAGATTGATGCGTGGTGGCGTCAAAGTCATCATGATCACCGGAGACTCGAGCACCACCGCCCTTGCCATTGGAAGACAACTGGGAATGCACATTGCTACCGAAAGAGAAGCCTCGGCCGGCCAAGCGGTCGTCAAACCCGTACTTCAAGGAGATGAAGTCGACGCCATGTCCGAGCATGAGCTCGCGTCGGCCATGCAGACGACCACCATCTTCGCCCGAACCAACCCTGAACATAAGCTTAAAATCATACAAGCGCTGCAATCGCGCGGCAACATTGTGGCGATGACGGGCGATGGTGTCAATGACGCGCCTGCGTTGAAGAAGGCAGATATTGGTATTTCGATGGGTATGCACGGCACAGACGTCGCCAAGGAAGCCTCAGATATGATCCTAACGGATGACGATTTCTCAACCATCCTGCATGCCATCGAGCAGGGTAAGGGCATCTTCAGCAACATCCAGAACTTCATCACATTCCAGCTCAGTACCTCTGTCGCCGGCTTGTCATTGGTGTTCCTCTGTACTTGCCTGGGGTTCAGGTCACCCTGAACGCCATGCAGATTCTCTGGATCAGTAAGTCGACCCACATAACTACGTGAAAACAACTGCTCAATACTAACTTGGTGGCAGACATTATCATGGACGGCCCGCCGGCTCAGTCGCTTGGTGTCGAGAAAGTCGATAAGGACGTCATGTCTCGACCGCCTCGCTCCCGAAGCGAGCCGGTCCTGACCCGGAACCTGCTCTTGCGCGTCATGACGCAGGCGGCCATCATCATGGTCGGCACCATGATCATCTACACGCGCGAGATGCTGTCGGACGGCGAGGTGACGCGCCGCGACACGACCATGACCTTCACCTGCTTCGTGCTCTTCGACATGTTCAACGCGCTCAGCTGCCGGTCCGAGAGCAAGTCGCTGCTGCGGGGCGAGGTGGGCCTGTTCTCGAACACGCTGTTCAACTGGGCCGTCGCGCTCAGCATCGCGGGCCAGCTGCTCGTTATCTACTTCCCCTGGCTCCAGGAGGTCTTCCAGACCGAGGCCCTCGGCTTCTGGGACCTGGCGCGGCTCTTCATGCTGTGCAGTACCGTGTTCTGGGCGGACGAGGCGCGGAAGTGGTACAAGTACGGGAAGAAGCGGCTCGGGGGGTATAGCCAGGCTGTTTGATTTACGATAAGTACTTAAAATATCTGGTAAACCAGCTCTCCTTCCCGGGGGAGGACGAGGTCCGCACAGTGTGCGTGTGTGGCCTGCATTGCCATGCGTCATGTATAGCGCTGTATTATTTGTTCGTTGTATAGGTACAATGAAGGGGAACACTGGCCCAATCTCGCATGGAGTGTACATACATAGAGACGAACCCCTTTATAGAGTTGGAAATATTATTGTCAGCATGCAACAGGGTTCACCAGAGCTTGGCGTTGGACATAGCTCGGCCCCTTTTAATTCGTCAAAGTTCCCTTCATAGTCATGACACATGAACAGTATAGCGAATTAACTCTCTAATATCTCCAGCTTGGCTGTGAGGTAGATAAGATCCCCCTTGGATCTATTCCAGCTCGACGTTCATGCACAATAATCTCAAATACCCCTTCAAAGCTCGGCCTCTTAGGGCAAACACTTTCAAAGCGTTATCTGGCATCTACTCCATCAGCTTCTCAACTCGCGCGCGCACCTTTTGCTCTCCTTGCATAAGCGGTATGCCGCCTGCTTGTGCTTGGGCTTGTGCTTGGGCCTGTTCGGCCATTGCGGCTCCTTCCTGGCATTGCTGGAGCCTCTCGGCGTAGACCGAGCTGATGGCGAGCTGGAATGCTTCCGTGTCCTGCTTCATGGAGGCGACTACTTGCACCATAGCTTCTTCGCAAGCCATCTTCTTCGTGATTGCTCTTTCAAGCCGCTCTAGCAACTCCCGGACATGAGTTTCCCTGCCAGACAAAAGTGTATGATTGGTTAGCCACCACTTCGTGGAAATAGTTTTGTGAGAGGGCATCAAGGGTTTCAACCAGGAGAGATATAGATAGAACCTCACCGTTTGTGTTGCTCCCCCTCGAAGCGTTGGGTGAAGCGCTCCTCCAAGTCGGCCAGCTTGTCGGCATGGTCTTGCTGCTTTTCCACTCTGATGTCCTCGAAACTATATCTCAGACTTGCCTGTTGCCATTAGTTTTCGCCTCTAGACGAAGAAGGAGAAAGAGGAAGAAGAGTAACGAAAGGGGAGGTTGCATGGTGAAGTATTGTCTTCCCCCCTCCTCCTCTCCCGAGGATGTGGACTCACGATATTGTTCATGGTCTCGATCGAGGTGTCGTTCAGCTTCGGAGGTGCCAGACTGGTAACGTCGACCACGGTAGTAGCCGCGTCGACATCTCCATCGGGATCAGAGAGGGACTTTCTCGGAGCGCGCTCAGGAGGGGCCATGGTGAAGACTTGTCGCTTGATGTTACCTCGAGCAAGAAGTTGTGGAATTGGAACTAACTTGAGTGCCCTGGGTGGGAATGAGAAGTGACTTTGTGATATTTGTGATATGTACCACTTTTGTTATGACATCTATTGCTCGAGAACAGGTTGCTGTTCAATGGGAGGTGACAGCAGCCAATATTGAGATTTGTACATATTTGTAAATCTATCGCGTTAATGCTACCTAGCATGTTCATGAGAGGCACGCAAGTCTCCTTGCAAAATGCAACCAAAGGAAAGAGCAGACAGGAGTTGAGTGCTTCCCCACATCTCGTGCCTTCCATCTATCGCCCTCCCTCAAATAAGTCCTATCATGGAGGGAGCCTTAACCTTTCGAGTTTTTGGGCGAGACCTCGTGTATCTCGACATATACTTACGTAAAATAGGAAGTCAGTGGCAGCAGGGAGTCGTCATTGAGATGGAGGCGAAATGATATTCCTCCCATGCCAAACATGAACGGGACAATACGCAACCCTCTATCTATATACACTCACAGGTAGAAGATCTTATAACCATCCCCAAAGCAGGCCTGGGTTCAGTTGATGCCATCACGACAAGCATGCCGTGATTCTCTGTGATTGGCTGGGACTCAGAGTAGGAGACGAACAAGCTGCTTGCTTGCTTGATAGGGGGGTCCTGCCTGGTCGCAGTGAAGGCGCAGGGATGCTAAGGTACAAGTGGGCCCGCCAAGCAGACAAGCGCGCCTTGCCGCGATTAATAAAATTCTTATCAGTCCCGACCAGATTAGATTTCCAAAAATATTTCCCAAAGTCCAACAGCAAAAAGAAGCCCCACCAAAGCAATCGCTACCGCTTTCTAAGACTCGAGAGAGACGAAAGCAGTCGGCTGCTACTGATCGATTGCAATGGGTCTCGCCGGGACAAAGACGTAAGATGATCCTGGCCAATTGCGAAGAAGAGGACGGAGAAGCTGACATGACCTTTAAAGGCGCCAGAAGTTGGCCTTCGACCCCAACAACACCAAATGGAGTCGAGATGAGACGACCTTCGGCCAGAAGATCCTGCGATCTCACGGCTGGGAGCCAGGTCAATTCCTCGGTGCCCAGAACGCCTCGCACGCCGACCTGCACAGCGCCGCCAGCGCCGCCCCCATCAGGATCACCCTGAAGGACGACACCCTGGGGCTCGGCGCCAAAGTCCGCCAGAAGCAGAGCGACGAGTGCACCGGTCTCGATGTCTTCAAGGACCTTCTGGGGCGCCTGAACGGCAAATCCGACGACACCATCAAGAAGGAGCAGACCCTCCGCTCCGAAATCAAGACCAGCGCGTACGTGGAGCGCAAGTATGGCCTGATGCGCTTCGTCAAGGGCGGTCTGCTCGTGGGCGACCAAATGTCCGAATTGTTGAACAAGGAGGAAACGGCAAAGGAGGATCCAGTGAAGGAGGAATCCAAGGATCAAATATCACTGGCTCAGGTACCGACGCAAGAGGACGACGGAAGTTCCAAACCAAAGAAGGAGAAGAAGTCCAAGAAGCGGAAGGCAGAAGAGTCCGAAAGCCCAGAAGAGTCGGATGTGAAGAAGGAGAAAAAGAAGAAGAAGCGCACCAAGGATGAGTCTCCCGAAGAGCCTGCCGCCAGCGGTTCGACGCACGAGGATGAGCACAAAGCGAAAAAGGAGAAGAAGTCCAAGAAATCGAAGGCGGAGGAGACTCCTGTAGTAGACGATGAGGAGAAGAGCAAGAGCAAGAGTAAGAAAAGCAAGAAGCGGAAGAATGCGGCAGTTGACGAGGCCGACGACGTGTCCGAAGAAGCCAGCGACTCCAAGAAAAAGCAAAAGAAAGAGAAGAAGGAGAAGAAGCGGAAACAACAGGACACCACTGAACCTTCGAGTGAGGACGCTATCACCACAGACGTTACGGTGGCCTCCACGCCCACCGCAACTCCAGCTGAATCTGGCACTTCAACGCCTCAGGCGCTGTCGACCCGTCACTTTGTGCGCTCGCGGAATATCGCATCTAAGAAAAAGGCATTGGATGCGACTGCCTTGGCCCAGGTAAGATCACTAACTATTCGTTTACAATGTTTCCGTCCTAAACTAATCATGTTGCAGATTTTCATGGTGAAGCCGGTATAGAAGTGTTGATAGCAAGCCTAGACATTAGACACATGATACCCGAATGAGAACGGTGATTTACAGATGCCTCGATTCCTTTCTGACTGCCATTTTCTTTCACCTTGAGTTCCTCTGCTTCCTCCTTGGCGGCAAAGGCAATACCGAGTAAAGGGTGCCCTCAAGATAGCCAAAAGCACTCTCTCTCAAGTCTACAGAATTGATATGAGTGCTTGAGAAGAAGAGGATTAAAATGTTGCACAAGCAGATATTTTTATGGCAACACCTACAGCCGCAGTACTAGTAGAGCCAGGGTCATTAGGATTAGTCGGTTCTGGGATAGGTAGTAGGGCGATGAGATGACTGCCCTATTAATCGTAATGCAGAGAAGCGATGGTGAGTCTGGGCAAGACAACATGACCCTCAGGAAAAGCGTACTTTTACATACCTAGTCAAGCAATGAATTGTCTATAACTAAGCACTACAAATTTCTTTAGATGTCAAGAGTGAAAGCAATCGTAGATATATCGCAAGCACCGGGACTCGCCGTTAGTTGTATCGCGGCGCATTTCATCACGCATCAGGCGAGATCTGAGAACATGTCTGTCGACTGCATAGTATCCTTTGAGCTGGATTCCTGAGGGGACGACAATCTTAGCATCTAAACCGAGACAAGGTAAGGGCAAGGAGGGGATGATACTTCTTATAACCTCAATATGACGGAAATCGATAGAAACCGCGGAGGCAAACGTGGTCATGGGCCGTACGGCCTTTCTCCGTGGTGACGATTACATGCCCCTATCATGTATTTACCGTGCATGGTTGGATATGGCTATATTGTTTCAATGTACAGACACAGACAATAAAGGTCCTTCCAGGGACGCTCGCTCCCCTACCGTGGCTACGGGTGCTCAAATGTATCTCTTGCGATTTGCCGCCGCAGCTTGAACAAGTATAGGAATTTATGTGGGCTGCGGATCCCCGTCATGATTGGGACTGTCGGCGAAGAACCCATAGATAGACACGTAGATAGGATTCAGGACCTCTGTAACACACAGTTGACGGCGTAGGCATTGGAGAAGATAATTGCGTCTCCGGTAGCTTCGAACTCAGGCTCGGCACTCGTCGCACCATGCGCTTGCTATGATTTCATGTTTGATTCATGGATGTCCTCGCCCTGGGTGTTCAAAGGATCTGAGAAGCTCCTCGAGCTCATATACAATTTCCGGGCTTGTGTGAGAACACAGCAAAATCACATTCCTCCGTTGGTCGAGACAGATGAACAATGTACATACGACTGATAAGTCGGCTGATGAGGCCTGATCCCCCAAGATATACGAGCTTCCCCTATTCCAGGTTTGTGGGGGCAAAATAGGGGTAGCTCGTGTATTTACCAAGACATGACACCTCAAAAATATCAAAGCCAATCCTCAGCTCTGGGCTTGTAGGTGTTGAATGAGTTCGCTATCTAAGCCATGTGTCGTTTTGTGTTTAGTGAGTGGTTATGGTTTAGAAGATATCGTATTGTACCGATATAATTTCTAGTTCCTGAACAATACGAACTACCCATATTTGCTTAGTTAATGCCATTTAAGCTAGGAGGAAGATTTATAACACTGATCAAGACAAAGCATCATTCATGTTGACAGGGGATTACTTTCACGAAGTCTCACAAACATATAAGCATTCAAAAAATCACAGGTAATAAGGACACTGATGTATATGATAATTTACGTCTTTTCATTGCTTCTATATGCAAGGTGGGAAAGGAAGACGGCCTATGAGATGACGGGTAAAGGTCGGATAATCAGCCAACCTCCAGACGAAACTCCCCTGATGCAACGCAAAGCAACGCAAACGCTTTGATGAATCAAAGGGCAGACAGGCCAAGTGAAGGCACACTACAGCTCGTCACGGCACCTGACAAGGCCACCAGAGGTGACCTCGTGGAATCGGTGCCCTGATGCTGAGTGGAGAGGGAGGGCCAAAAAGATTGCAGTAAGCCTAGAATCTGCTAGATCTGCTGGATCTGCTGAATCCTGCTAAACTATCTCTGGGTCTCTCCATCTTCGTGGACCGTTGGATATGCATGATGATGGTACAGATATACAATTAGAACATGGTTGCTTAAGTAATAGATGGGTGGGTGGTAGGTTCTGGTGAGAGGGGGAGCACAAGCAAAAGGAGTAAGCGCGGGTGCTTAGAACTCCCATTCGTCGTCTTGGATGGACTTGATGGCCCAGTTGAACTTCTCCCTCAGAGTCTTGGAGAAGAACTTCTCAATCGGGACCTCGAACTTCTTGCAGAAGACAACGGTCAAGCGGGGATCAATGTAGTTCTGTGGGACGAAGATTAGTACAATGTTATCACCAGGCGGGAGTTGGTATATTTCGGCTTACGATCTTGGAGGTACCCAGGGCAACCTCCTTGTTGCCCTCTCGATCGGCGGCAGCGATCTCCTGAGTGTGGATACGCTCATCGATCTTCTTGACCGCAGTCTCGTACTTCTCAACGGACGGGGACTTGCCCTCAGGCTCCACCTTCTTGGTCTTGGCCTCCTTCTTAAGCTGCTTCTCCAGCTCATCGACCTCCTTAAGTCTTGTCTTGAGCTCTTTTTCGGGCTGCGGCTTCTCACCATCGGCCTTGCGCTTCTCGTTCTCCTTCTCAAACTTCTTTGTCGTTTTGGTCCGTTGCTCCTCCACCAGGAACTCGATGTGATCCTGGATCCATTGCTCATCAAGTTCTTCATCAAGTGCAAAGTAATCGGCACCCTTCTTCTTCTTCTGCTTGGGGTCCACAGTTAACATCATAGCCTTGGTGCGCCACTTCTGGTACTTGAGCCCTTTGATACGGTCGTTCATCTTCTCCATCTGCGTTTCGTGGTTGGCACCAACGGTTCTCTTGTGGTTACACAGAATGGCCACTTCGCGGTTGGCTTTGTTGTAGACGGCGATCTTCTCAGCCATGGTCAGGTGCGTGTTGGCCTCCATTTTCTCCGAGCAGCTTGCTCATGGTATATGAAGCATTGTAGGTACGGAACACCTTGGCAGTCAAACCCTTCATGTACGTGGACAGATGCTTATTCAGTGATGAAGTCGTGAGCCGGTCGAAGATGTCGTCGCCTGCAGTCTTGGGTGGCTTCTTGAACATTTTTAGGTTCTTAAAGACCTGGCGCTCGACCTTTACCTCATCATAGTAACGAATACTGTCCTTGCCCAAGAAGTCGAAAATGACTGTGTCGGGTTCCCGTAATGTGATGTGCTCGTACTTGAGGGAACAACATCCGACAGTCTCAGCCTCGTTTTCGGTGTCCTTCTCGTTGCCGGCTCTGAGAGCAAGCTTATCGATCAAGTAGATGGCGGTAGCTCTTTGTCGATCGGCCATGACCTCTGCACGGAGGTCGCGGGTGTAATCTCTGCGAATCTTGTCGATATACTTCTTGAGTTCACGTGCTTTTTCAAACTTGTTGAAATCGGCCTGTCCCTTGACATCGCTGTTCGCGGCAAGCATGACATACTTGTACGCGCCGTTGATGTTCTCCTGCCACATAGCCAGCCAAGTGGCGGTCTTGTCGTGCTGGACTGCCTTCCACTTGTGGCCTGGCGGAGGCGCAGGCACCTTGGCCTCTTTGCCGATGTTGATAGTGATCTGTTCAGGCGCCACACGCAACTTGAGTCTACCGGTTTTGGGATGCTCGCCACGGCCACGGAATAGACTCGGAGGTTCGACTCGGAAGTTGCCAACCTTCTGGGTCCTTCCATCCCACTTGCAGAAGTTATAAGGCTTCTCGAGCTCTTTCTTAGCCTCGCTTTCAGCCTTTTTCTCCTCTTTGCTCCGGTTCTTCTTCATCTCGCTCTGTGCTTGCATATATTCAAAAATAGGCTTGAAGTCGAGCTTATCGAACTTTTTGATGTCAACCTTGTTTCCTTGTTTATCCTTAGCACCGCCAGTCTCGTCAACCACTTTCTTGAAGTCGTGGAAGAAATTACTCTGGAAAGTAGGGTTCTCCACGTGGTGAGGTTGATGGAGCATGCCGCCAAAGAAAGTCGCGACTTCTTCGGCATCTGGATGAAGGGTGACCGGTGTACCATCGTAGAGCAGTTTGACGTTCTTGGGCAAATGCTCATACGGCGGAGGAAACATGACTCCATTGTGTTCGAGGGTCTCCCACTTGGTAGAATCGTCCTCCTTCTTGGGCGCGTTCCACCATTCGAACTCTTCTTCATCGCCTTCCGCGGGCTCCTCGCTTTCCTCCTTCTTGGCTTTCGCGCCCTTCTTGGTAGCAGGGGCGGCGGCCTTGCCCTTGGCGGTAGTGGCGGCTTTGCCCTTGGTCGGAGCTGCAGCCTTGCCCTTAGCAGGTGCAGGTTTCACCTTCTTGCGAATGGGTGCATCTGAATCCGATTCTTCCTTCTTGACACCATTCGTTTTGCTCTTGGTAGTGCCGTTAGACTGTCGCTTCTTACCCTTGGCACTGGCAAGAGGGGCGTCCGAGTCAGATTCGTCCTTGACAGCCTTCTTTTTCGGTGTAGGCTTCTTGGCATCTTTTGCTGCGGCTTTCTCGATGTCCTTCTTCTTCTGGGCAAGTTGCATGTGCAGAGGCTTGTCGTCATCGTCTGAGTCCATACCCAACATGTCATTCTTGCTAGCCTTGGGCGGCAATTTCGAATTTCGCTTGGTCAGGGGAACATCGTCATCGGAGTCGTCTGAGACCGCCGTCTTCTTTTTTTGGCGCTTGAGCTAAAAACAGGTCAGTCGGGATCCAAGGCTTGATGCAACTGTGTGGATGAACAAAGAGCAGGTACATACCATGGGTTGGTCATCACTGTCAGAATCGTCTTTGTAGCTGGGTTTTTGGCTGATTGATGTTCGTGCCTTCCGCTTGTGACCATTGACCGCAGGACTGTCTACATCCATCGCATCGCCATCGTGGACGGGACCATGGCGGATGGACACCGGGGCCGCCAATGGAGTTCCTTTTGAATCGCCTTTGTCCATGGCCTTGTCTTCCGACTTCGAGATGGTATCTGCCGAGACTAAAAGAAAAGAAAATTAGTCTGATTCGCGAGGCACCATCGTGGAATGGTTCGAACGGGGCCAGCCAAAGTGTAGGTCGCGTAGATGGGTCGGTTCGAGGGTTGCGAGGTGAAGTGGTTGGAGCCGCGGGTGACCGCATCGTGGGCAGTCGCATTACGCGATCTGAACTGGATCCAATAAAGTTCGGGGAAATACTTACGCTTGCCATTGGGGCGTGCCAACGGCATGTCGTCGTCAGATAGATCGGAAGACATGATGCTGGTGGTTGGGCGGATTTGTCGCGTCGTGTAGATTCGTCGTTGTGCTTGAGAGGTCTGCGTAACCAGGCTGCCTTCTCTAGGGAGCTGGCGTATTAGTCCTCGAAAGCCGATGATGGAGTTGGTAGTGAGTGCTGAAAGGCTGGCGTCAAAGGTGGCAACCGTAAGAGGCCAACCGGCAAATTTTCAACACAGGCCTTGGAGCCAACGGTTATTCCAGAGTCCTCGTTGGGTAAACATCCACGGGGAGTTCGAAGGTCGAAAAGAGAAAAGGTGAATCGACGGTTGTTAGCCTAGATTGGGGTGAATTGTTGATCGATTGTCCATTTAAAACCGGGTTTTCTTGCTACGGAAGCCAACCGAGTCTATAGGAGAATGGAGAGTAAAAATCGAAAGAGAGAGAGAAAGGGAAGAGGGAAAGTGCGGCTCACTGCGACTACCGGGGGGGAGAAAAGAAGAAGAGAAGCCTTACCCGAGTCTGGACTTGCGAGAGGCAGTTGTCGCTAGGTTCGCCCCGGTGGTGAGATTAGTGGGGAGTGGATGGTTGATGCAGGTGGAATACTGCAAGAGAAAAGGCCAGTAGAATTTAGAAAGACTGTCTGACGGCTCCGCGCTTTTCAGCATCAAGATTATCCACTTTGTATCGTACCTAGCCACATTACTTACTCGCTACGTTCGGTCATGGATGAGGTATGGGAAAAAGTGATTATCACAAAATCGAATGCAGCAAATAGGTATCAGTATTTTTATTAGGTATCTCTCATAAGGGCAGGTTCTATTGTACATAAGTAATTGACTGCATAAAGTGGTGTATCGAGCTTCTGGAAGCGCGAGTCGGCAACTTCAGGCCAATGAGAGGAGGCCCGGCGGGTGGGAAGGAAGAATGTGGCTGTTCTTCGACAAAGAATTGTCAGTGACATGACATGAGAGCGAGCAAGGAGCACTTGGAGCGCGGCATCCACTCCGCCGCAAGGGAAGAAAAAAATATTGCTAGGTTAGTGTCTGTAGGGGGAATGGCTGGGCTGAATAAGTGGGCTCTCTGGTTGCTACTTTCGATGCAAGTGAGAGAGAGGCAGCGTGAGCGTGAGAAAGCAAGGTAAGCACGCAGGCAGCGCAGGCAGCATGGGAGGAATGAGTGGTCTCTTTCCGCTTACGTTAACACCGAGAGCAACCAAAGCCTGCGACAGAACCAGAACAATGGAGAGGCACAGGAAAGGAAGGGAGGGAGGCGTACGGGTATCAGAAAAATCAAAAGGGACCACCAGCCGTCACATAATCTGCGAACAGGTGGCAAGATCGCGGTGGAGAAGCGATCCCATCGGATAAACGTTGATTGGGATAGTGGCTGGTGAAGCCGTCCGGCAGTGGCTTCACAAAAACCTCACCTACTGGGTACTTACGGAAGCTTGGTCGGAAAGAGTTAGGCCCGTGCCGAAAATTGACGAGAGGGAAAATGGAGCTTTGCCTGGTAGCAGCGAGACAAGTAGACAGTTGAGCCCGAATTGAACCGACTCCAAGTTAATCAATCCATTCAACCACCCTCCATCGACCAAGACCAATTGATCGCGAGGAGCATCCGTGGTCAACCGTGTCACCGCTGAGATTCGAACCCGGGACACCAATTACCTTCTAATCCCCTCCACGATGCTTTCGAGGGCGGCAAGACCGGCTTTGCGCGCTGGAGCCGTAGCTGCGGCTATTCCTGCTCGGTACGTCGGACATTTCCTGGGTGGTGTCAATTTGGAGCGAAAGAGTTTGGGAAGAAGACAATTGCTTGCCAAGGGCTTTGGACCGAGAGATGCACCTCGTTTGACCAAAGGGTCCGGTCCGGGGGTGAAGATGATGACAATTGATCGTGGAGCTTGGGGTTGCGGGTTTGAGTTACATATCGAATAATTGAAAAAGCTGACACTATTTCGCTCGCGCAGCACTGCCAACAATGCGGCCACCTACGCTACCCTGCGAGAGATTGAGGGTCGTCTCAAGTCGATTCGCAACATCGAGAAGATCACCAAGACCATGAAGATTGTCGCCTCCACCAAGCTGACCCGCGCCCAACGAGCCATGAACGACGCCCAGAAGTACGGTGCCGCTTCCAACCAGGTCTACGAGGCTGCCGAGACCAAGCCCCTCGAGGCCGAGGAGAAGAAGCCTCTCTACATCGTCTGCAGTTCCGACAAGGGTCTTTGCGGTGGTGTCCACTCCGGTCTGTCGCGATGGGTCCGCCGCAACGTTGCCCACGGCGAGGCCGACCTCGTCGTCATCGGCGAGAAGTCCCGTTCCCAGTTGGGCCGTACCAACAACCAGGACATTGTCCTGAGCTTCGCTGGTGTTGGAAAGGACGTCCCTACCTTCGCCGATGCCCAGGCCATTGCCGACCAGATTGTCCAGCTCCAGACCCAGTACTCCGGCATCAAGATTCTCTACAACAAGTTCATCAACGCCACCAGCTACGAGCCCACCATTATCGAGGCTTTCTCTGAGGAATCCATCGCTGCCTCTCCCAACTTCTCGGCCTTCGAGGTCGATGAGGAGCTCATCCCCAATATGCGCGAGTACGCTCTTGCCAACTCTCTGTACTGGGCTCTGGCCGAGGGTCACGCTTGCGAGATCTCTGCCCGTCGCAACGCCATGGATGTAAGTCTTCCTTCGGTTTGTGTCCATGTTAGATTCAGTATTGACAAAATTTTACAGAATGCCTCCAAGAACGCTGGTGAGATGATCAACAAGTACCAGATTCTGTTCAACCGAACCCGTCAAGCCGTCATTACGGGAGAACTGGTCGAGATTATCACTGGTGCCACGGCCTCCGCGGACATGTAAATTGCTGCTTGAAGCGACAAGATAGAGAGATGGGAGGGGAGCGGTTCGCACGCATAATTCCCTTTGTAACAAGTACCCTAGGCCCTCCGTGTACCAAAGCCTCAATAAACTATTTCTGAACTTCTGACCCTTGCTTCCTCTCATCCCTTTTCTGAATTGTGTATGCGATACGAATGCTGATGCAATATCGCTAGATAAGAGCATCAAAAGTCTGGCCATCCTTGCGGGTATTTCTTCGATGCTCCATCTCGAGACAATTAACACTTCAGTTATGAGAACCTTCTCATATGAGTGCGCGATTCCTCGCAGGTGCGGAGTTGTGGTTCCCGCCCCTATTGCTGATGCGTTTACGTGACTTTAGTTCCCGTAACGGGTTCGAGGTAGGAGAGTCAGCAATGGGATAGATGGCTACCCTATTGTAGCGATTTCTGTCTGCGACAATCACAGATGGAATACGGTTCAATTTTTGGGGTTTTTTTCTATTTCTGGGCCTAGACTAATTTCACTATGCCTGGCAACAAATGCAGTAAGTACAGCCATGCCTGCTAGATAATAGGTACGAATATTCCCCTCTTCCCCAAGCCATACATCACGTACAACCAACCATATCCGAGACTTCCTTCCTAGCATTCCTTGGAGAAGGGGGGACGGTGGGAGCGGGTTCAGTATAACCCCTTAACCATATCAAGTCGACAACTCTGCTTCACCTGCCCGCCAGCCATCTCGTTGACAACCCCTACCCAGGAAGGCAAGGGCCATCAACGGATTTCCCTGTCGTCATCGTCGCCATCGTGTCCATCGAGCCGCTACAGCGGCGGGTAGTTATTGTTGTTGTTATGTCCCCGGTGTTGTCTACTTGCCCTCTCCTCATCCATGTCTTCGTCCTCGGTTTCGTCCTCGTCCACGGTTTCGTCGGCGTCCTCGGTTTCGTCGGCGTCCTCGGTCTCGTCGTGCTGTACGAGGGGGTTATACATGCGAGAGGGAGCGAGAGCGGAAGCGGGAGCGGGCCCTTGACCGAGGTACTGCAGTGGCGGTAGAGGAATGCCACGCCCCGCCGTCGCCACTGGCCTTCGGTATGACGACGGTGGTGGCGGTGGTGCAGCAGTAGCAGCAGCAGCGTCCGCCATCTCCCATGGCTCTCGCTGCGGCAATGGCTGTGACAAAAGCCATGATGATGGTGTATCAGCAGAAAAAGGAGCAGCAGCAGCAGCAGAAGCACGTTCTCCCTGCGATGGCAGCGACTCAGGGTGGTCTGCGGCGCGATGAAAGCCGTGTCCAGAAGGGGCGGCGCTGTAGCTACTAGCATGGTCTCCATAGCCTGGAGTATTATGGTGGTCGTGGCCAGGAAGGTAGTAGCCGTGCTGCGGGCGTTGCTGCGGGCGTTGCTGCGGGAGCGGCGGCTGGGCGGCGGCGACGTCACTAAGCATCTCAAGGCCGTCTCTGTTACCGTACCGATAAGTATCGTAATAGTCGGCACTTGCGTGCCGAAAGTTATAGGTGCTATGACCGTTGTGGCGATTGTCGTTGTCTGCAACGGTAGGTCGCCCGTAAGGATAAGCGATGCTGTGTTGTTCTGTTGCTGGTTGGGGAGGAGGAGGAGGAGCATAGTCGGTGTTCCGGTCTCTATTACCTTCCGCCCTTTCGGTGAGGCGCAGGGATCCGAGTCTACTCTCCAACGCCAAGATGCTCCGCGACGGCAAGGGAAGGATACGCCCGGGCCGGGGCTGTGGTTGTCCGTCCGCGAAGTAGGTGAACCGCATCCGATCCCATTCGGCCTCGGAGGGCGGCTGCACGACCGCGGAGCTCCACCTGGCCATGGGGTACGGAGACCAGTAAGATGGGCCGGCTAGCCGGTCGTCCGCGTTCTCGCGTCTTCGGAAGGGGGGATGAACCAGTGATGGTAATCTGGCGTCTTCTGGGGTTGCGCGCATGGGCGGTTGACGTGGGCTTGGCCAGTCCCGGATCCTGGCTTGTCGTTGTCGTCTCCTTTCTTCTCTTCTACGCTCGGCCCTGGTCCTGGCCTTGGCGCTCTGCTTCTGCGTCTCATCCTGGTCATCATCACCCATATGCTCATCCTCGGTAGGGGAGGAGGAGGCGTCGGCGTCGTTGGCGGGGTCGTGCTGGTTTCGTTCCGCCCTTGAAGAAAGGGGCGTTGGTTGATGATATGCCGCGTACACAGTAGACAACGGATACTCATGTCTCGGGTGCTGCAGCCCCCTCTGTTGCTGACTCTCTCTCAGACGCCGCCGCTCTGCCTGATGTCGCCTGAGCAGCAGTGCCTGTATACGCCGAGCCTGCCCCAGACGCTGTTGCTCTCTCTCTTGCTGGTCCTCCAGCCGCTGCAGTTCCAGCCGCTGCGGCGCATTTGGCCGGCCGACGAAATCCGGGATGTTGAAATCCCCGTTCCCACGATCCTCATGGTCACTGCCATCGCTACTTTTTGAGTCCTTCTCATCCATGTTGAGCCGGACAAGCACAAGGACCCCCGATGATAGTGGTAAAGGAGGAAGGGTAAGAAGAAAGGAGGGATTAGGAAAACTGGCAGATTTTTCTTATATGCTTTTTCCGTTTCCTCAGGGGAGTGGGGTGTGCCGTCCTGGGCAGAACCTTGATAAAGACTTACTCTGAGTATTTATTGTTGCCGTCGCACAGTCAGGCATTTGGCACCTGAAAGGTGGGTGGTTCGTTAAGGGAGAAACTATGTCAATGTTGTTTAGTGGAAGTTTCTATCTGCTACTCTGCATATCTAGTCATCACCGACATACTATGTATCGATACAGGCGTCTCGCATTGACTTGGTCTCACCGAGAGTGTTCTTTTGAAATAGCCAACTACCAGTGACTCGAAGAGAGCATACAAACACATCCGCGTCTATTCGATTCGAAGCCCAGCACCGCATTACCCAAAGCGGAGACTCACGTAACACTGTCACCTCCATCCCTATAGAACCTTCCGCGGATGCTATAAAGTATAAGTAGGTCGCGATAAGGGCTACCCACACACTTCACAGCCAATTTTGCCCTGCCCTGATCGGATGCCCTACACAGATGAGTTGAGAGGGAACCTGGGTGGGCGTCTGGTGGGTTGAGGACTACGGTGGGATAAGGGCCGAGAAGCAAAATAGACGCGTGATGCTGAACTGCTTCGCGATAGCCGTAGACACGCCTGGCTCCCGTTAGAAGATGCATTTCCCTGTGACCGGCTGCAGTCTCGTGTGAAATGCTGATCTCTCCAAACCAAAGCTACCTACCAGGTCGTCTTTCCGAAGAACTCCTTCATCAACTCGGCTTCACGGATCATGTCTCACATCTGATTCTGGCTCCTGACGAAATTTAGGCGTGGCGCGGTCCCAACATGTATCTTGTGATATGTATCGTGCGATAGAAACTCTAGTCTCTTAAGCATCAAAATCTTCCTTCCTCGTGTGTACTCCCCAAAACTCAGGGGCGGAACAACAAAACTTTCATGAATATTTCACATCACACACAATAGAGAATATGAGGTCTGATGTGATGGGTTTAATAAAGATGAAGAGGGCAGAGAAGACTCAAAAATATCTTCTATCGAGGGTTTCTAGCTTTCGTCAAACTGTATGGATTGGATTTCCTATTTCCAGTGATGGCAGCAACTCAAATTATCCATTCCACATAACTCCCGTCAGACATATTCTCTCCTTTTTTCTCCCTTTCCTCCCCTTTTCTCCTTTTTGCTTTCTTTTTCTTTTGTGAGCAAGAGCACACCAATAATAGGCAACAAGCGGGACGCTATGGTAAAACGTGGAAGGTTTTGAATATGACGAGGTATACCATACCATGTACGATCTCACCCACCAACCCTGATGATAACCATAGATTACCTAAGTATCAATGCATACAAATCCAAGTAATCATGACAATAATTGCAACATGTATTATACTAGTACTGAGAATCCCTCTAACGCCCATTCCATGAGTGAATGAAGATAGTCAGGACAACCACCGATGCAATGAGGCGAAAGGAGAACATTGAAGCCCTGGCCGATGAAACTCCGAGCCAACAGCAAGCTAAGTATGTAGACAGACAGACCAGACCGTCCATCTCCGTTTGTGCAACCCCGAACCCCACCATCCCCGTGAGCGCCAAAAAACGAGCCAACCGTATGTGCAAAAAAGTTTCTCGTTCCGAGAGCGATCTGTAGAGTCAGCCTCATTTCGCCATTTCGACATCGCTCCCGTTGCCACTCCCCACATACGTGTCGCCGGCCTTCTGGTTTCTCTTCCTTTCCCGTCCCGAAAGGCCGTCCGAGCCCGTCCCACTACCACCACCACTACCACTAGCACCACTATCCTCGTTAGTGTTCTCATCCCCCGTGACGTTGAGCTTGTTACCGGCCTCCTCCTCCCAAGCCCGCCGCACCTCGAGGGCCCGGGTATTCCAGTCCTTAGCCGCGACCTCCCACTCCCGCAGCTTCTCGGCGTACACCCGCTTCTGTTCCGCGGCCTGCTCCTCGAAGGGCCGCTTCTCGTCCGCGCCCGCCTCCTTCCACATCTTGCTCGTCATGACCCGCACCTCGTTGGGGCTCGGCTTGCCCTTGCCCGGCCGCCGGCCCTGCTCGCAGCGCTGCCGGGCCAGCCCGAAATTAGTCTTGCTGTAGAGGAGGTACGCGTTGCCCGCCACCTTCTGCGGGCGCCACGGCCTGTCGCCGATATGCGCGTAGATGTGCGCCCAGGCCGCGTTCTCGTAGGCATCGATCTTGGCCTGTTTGGCGGCCCGGAGCGACACCGGCGCCGTCGCATCCGAGGACGCCTTGCGCTTGACACCACTAGATGCCACCACGGCCCCCGACTCTTTGGGGATGACGAGTGGAACTGGGATGTCGATGGGGCCAAGGATAGCATCTGCGACCTCGGAAGCCGCACGAAGGCCTGATAGATAGGCACCATGAACTGTCGCCGGATGCGTCCCAATGGTGTGCTCACCCGCAAAGTAGAGATTGCCTACCGACCGCGACATGGTCTCGTAGTCGTCAGGCCTCATCCCAGGTCCTGCCGAAGAGTAAGAACCACGCGCAAACTTATCCGAGCCCCAGCGTGTGACGATTGCCTGGGTAGGGTTAGGCACGTTTGTGCCATATACGCTGCGCAGAACTTCCGTAGCCTCGGCCACTAGATCATCATTCTTAGTGTGCTCGGTATCGAAGCCAGCATCGCCGGCCATCAGGGCGAGCAGCACAGGTATTCCACTCATATTGGATACATTGAACCACTGGAAGAAGCGGCCTCGCTTAGAGGCGTATTCGCTCTGTCGTAAGCTGTGGCGAGTGAGGGGGCTTCGTAATACGCCAAAGATGTCGCGATTAGTATCCCAGAAAGCCTCCTGGTACACGAGGATGACCTTGTTCAGGATGCCAAACCCGAGTCTCTCAATGACGTCTGTTTTCCACGGGGGTAGTGGCGGGTCAAACTCCACACTTCCGTGCTTCAGCACACCCAGTGGAATTGTCGACACAACGTAATCTGCCTCGACAGAGAACCCGTCGTCACAATCAACTCTGGCTGCGCCCTTGCCTTCATGATGGTAGGTGATCTTCTTGACAGTAAATTCTTTGTGAATGTTCAACGGCGAAGGAAACTGGGCCAGGCCCCAAGGCACACTCTGATATCCACCAATAACCATGGTGTGTTTTCCTTCCCATTCATTGCCAGCATCAATGTCCCAACCCCCTAAACTCAGCTGGTTGTAGTTGATAGCATTGCTGTATTCCAGGTTCGCGATGTGCCAGTTCAAGAGTCTGTAGTCCTGTGGCGTAAGATCGATCATGTCTCGATACTGCGAAATTGCTTCATCCACCAGGGATCCGAGCGTGGTCGCAGGATCCTTTGCTGCAGCTTCGAGATCCAAATCCCGGTCCATCGTCACGCCTTCCTTCAAAGTCCACTCCATCGCCCTGGCCTTCAAGGCAGCCGGCACGGCAGCCGGCACGGCAGCCGGCCTCCCTGGCTCAACATGCGTCCTGCCAGTAGCTCGATCGGTGGATACGGGCACAAGGTTGACTCGGGGTCCCAGACTCTGCTCAGACACTGGCGGGGCCTGTGGCAAAGCCGCCGTTGCTTCTTCCGTTTGTGCGATGGTTTTGTTTCCTTCTGAATTGCTGTCCTTGCCTTCGTCCATTAGGCCTCTGTTGCCCTCAATCAACTTGGTAGGCTGGTTCTTGAATTTGTAATCGCTGACTCGTTCAAGACAATGATTGTACAGATTCTCAACTTTCAAGTCGCGGTGGATGTCAACTGACTTGCCGTTCGAATCGTACAGTATTGCCTCTGGCCGTAGAGCGTAATACGGCAGTGCCATCTGCCCTCTCACCAGGATGTTAAGTGGGTTGCCGCGGTCAAAACCTGTGATGATCATTCCTCCAGCCTCCACAGTGTGGCGCTTGCCCTTGAAATCGAACAGCCGCTGACTCCGGCTACCATCGACAGGTCGTGAGTAGACACGGCCACCTAGGCGGCTCCTGCCTTCCAATACAATAACCCGTGGTGGTTCTTCTCCTAGTTCCTGAAACTGTCTAGCATACTGCTTCGACAGCGCTTCAAGATGCCGGGCACAGCCGAGACCGGCCATCCTGCGCCTATTACCACTATCGTCTTCCCTTTCCTTTTTTGAACTGCCTTCTTAGAACGCTTTTTCGATGACGGGACTTCGCAGCAGCCATAGTTGATGTAACCACGGCGCAATAGCCAGTCGTAACATACATTGGCAACATTAAACCATCTTACATCTTTCGCACAGCCAGTTGCCTCGTCACGTGCGACCCCCATCCGGGGATTGTTGAGCCACAGCCGAAGAATCCCATTCCGTATATTCAGGTAGGTTGTAACCTGTGCGTGACTGATATGGTCCCGTAGCATCAGGTACTCCTCCTGGTGGAGGGCGTAGGGGTTCAGTCTCGAGCGCTCGGCCGCCTCAATGCACTGGTGTGCGTAGTCATACGGTGCAATGTCAGTGGGTATCGACACCTTGGGGCGCACATCGAACACCTGTCGCGGCTTGCCTTTGGTAGGCATAGTCATTGCTTCCGTCGGCACTGCTTCCGTAACAGGTACTGTTTCCGTAGTAGACACTGCTTCCGTAGTAGGTACTGCTTCCGTAGCTTTCGGTACTGCCTTCGCAGGCGTTGCTTCCGCAGGCAATGCTTCAGCTGTGTTAACGGGGGTGGTGGCTTTGCTCGAGGGCGGCGACGGCGGAACCGACGAGAGCTCAGAGTTATCGGACAGCGCCGAGGCTGTTGAGGTGGTAGATTTCCTCAAACTCTCTTGGAAGCCTAGCAAGCTCGCATCGACGGCAAGATCCTGGCCTTGATGTGACCTATGTGACGACTGGTCAAGAATGGGGTTGACACGGATGGTTGTGCAATAGATGATGACACGGATAAACGCTGCAAATGGGAAACCCGTAAAATGGATATTGTAGGCTAATAGATGTACTTACTCGGTCTCATCCTGTAATGCGGAGCTGGATACGTGGCTATTCATGTCAGAATCGATGTCGTCTATGCGTACAATAATCTCAGACTCGGTCCTCGGCGTGCCCTTGGATGTTGGGGGCCCAGTGTGGATCGTGTCAAGTCCGGGAGGGGAAGTAGCAGACACCGGGTCGTCGAGGCGATGACGACCGCCCTTGGAAGATGCCAAAACCGATAGATGTAGGTCCAGTTGGTCCAAGTCGACCGGCCGAGAACCAAAGTTCGTGCTTTCCTCCCCCTCCAACAACGTTGTCCCACGAGTACTACTCATAGTCCCCTCGGTTATGCCGCATGGATGATGTTACAGTTGACGGGTTGTATATAATGAGTAGGATGCTGGTGGACTGGGACAATGATAGTGTGGTTGTATGATACGGACGCCGTTGTGTCCATGTGAGTCCAGCACCCCTCGCTCTCGACGCCCCAGCTATGCCACGGAAGGAGCTACCGTATAATCATATCACGAAATGGTGGTTTCGATCTACGCAGTCTTATTAGCCACATGCCGAAACAGGTGATCCGCATCGGAATTTCGCTTTTTATAACAATTGATTATTATCCCACAACCCATGGCGAGTGATCAGGGACTAATCACAGTGACAAGACTGGACAAGTGGGCACTGTACCTCTCTAGACTGCCTGCCCGAGTTACAGCACAGTACAGCTACTCCAGTGGCAATTGGCTTATCAGTCGGGTCGAGGCGAGGATAATTCGGTAGAGGCGAGGGTATAAAGCCTAAAGCCGTGCCTACGACAGTCAATTGACATGGGTCGACTCGGGCGTGCGTTTGATTATATGCACCGACACAAAGGTCATTACGTAGGAGAGGGAGAGGGAGATATATGCAGAAGGCAAGCAGGCAAATTCGATGTAGTGAACGGCTACAGGTCGAAGGTGGAGCCACTTCCGAAGCAGTTCTGTTTCGCCCGGCTCGTCACGTGAACCCCAACTAAACCAACTTACTACCTCTGCTTCTCGCATCATGGCATCGGCATTACCAGATCCGGAACGAAAGAAGCCGACGACGTACACACCAATACATCCTCGTCACGGTTCCAGTGTACAATCCAGGTTTTGTTTATTGCCCTGTATTATGGGAATCAGACTTGTGCCAATTGGATACTAATTCAGTATCGGAATACTCGTATAACTCCAGAGAGGTAAGCAGGCAATGACAGCACCAAAACTGCCTACACAGCTATCAACACCACGATCAAGCCGTATCACTTGCTGTATACGACACAAGACGCCAGACGATATAAGATTGGCCTACTCGCGTTGCTTGCGAATACTCCGGCGACTACTCCCACCTGGCTCCTAGGGGCTACTAGCATTGATGCAATTTCGGTATAGTTGCCAATCTGACAGTCTTCAACATTGTACTTCCAACGTATTGCAAGATCTGGGTATATCGATAGCGCGTACCACCACGGCCATCACCACTCGCTTGGCTGACTGAATTCTCAACTACGCAGTGCCTGTCGCAGGAACCTTCGGCCGTTCTTTCGCAAACGATTCCTTCTCGATCGCCGCATCCATCATCTTATTTCCGCTGATGATCGAGGTCGTGCAAATAACGATGTTTCTTCGGCCTGATAACAGGGGAAAGATATTAGTATGGGGGAGCAGTATTGTGCGAACAAGAAAGGGGAAACCAACCTTCTTCCTTCTTGGCTATAAATCGCAGCGCAGCAATCTCTGTGAAAGTGATGCCTCCAACGAAGACAACGAAGACCGTCTTCTTCTCACCGCCCCCAGACAAGAGAGCCCGTGCCTTAAAGGCCTTATCCTCGCCCTTTTGTAAGTCATCAAAGGTTTGGCCTCGTGCGTGCTTCACAGCTTCATCAAAGCCCCGCCAGCCCTGTGCGCCCCCACCCGTGGTTGTGCCCGTTGACGTTACACCATTGCCGCGTGTAATAGACAGTAGGTATTGCTTCTGCAGTATACACTGTACAAGACGAATCGAGAGCGGTGCATATCCGCTGTAAACGTATGCGATATCGTTGGGATCGTGTTCATTGACTTCATCGACAATGAGGCGTAATTGTTTCCGGAGGTATGTGTAATTGGTTTTTGTGCCCGTCGCCGTCCCAGACCCTGCCATCGGTATCATACTTGCCATTGGCGACGCTCGGGAGAGGAATAGTTGTAATTTCTCCAGGTTGTTGAGTGTGAGGAGGTGCTGGTAGCCGTAACCTTCCAAAACCAGACGTCGGAACTGGTCATATTCTTTCGACTTGATTCCACCAGAGATGCAAGAGTAAATACTGATAAGACGCAACATTTCCGCAATAGGCATGTCTCTGGCAATGAGCTCTTCAATGGCATCAAATTGTGAACTGGGGTCAGCGCCGGCGGCTAAGTTCTGTTGGACCTCGAGCATCCGACTGAATTCATCTGTCTCCGTGTACTTCTTTATTTCTTCGGCGAGACCTGTGTGGATCTTGAGACTTTGCTGTTCAGCTTGGTAGCCAGGTAGTTTCTTCACAAACTCCTTGAGCTCAGCCGTGGTTCTCGATGTATGCCGGCTATCGTAGTCGCTCTGAAGACGCCTAGCAACCTTGTGAAGGAGAACACCGACAATGGCAAAATTGGTGTCGCGCAGACCATCGTACAGTTTGTCGGAAGAGTCAAGCTGTATCTTCCGCTTCCTCGACACGGGGCTTGCTGCTGGCGGTGTGCTGGATGTACTGGAAGACGGCTGTTGGGCCACGGCTCCCACAATGGTCGAGTCAACGTCCATCTGGTTGTTCTGGATCTTGAAAAGTTCATCAATGAGGCCCTCGTAGGTCAGCTGCTTGAGCAAAGGGGTGACCATATCGACTTCGCGGTCAATAATGATAACACTCTCCATCGTGTTACTAGGCGTAAGCCCGGTCCTGCCGGATTCAGATGTGTCGTCTCCGGCTAGTATCTCTTGTCGCATGCGCGCAAGAAGCGTCGAGACCCGCTTGGCGTTGTCGCCCTTGCCAATGACCCTAGGGAAGAGACCATGTTTGGACTGAATCTCCATGAGAGCTTTGGCCATGAGAAAGGCCGGTGTTGTGTCTTTGCAAAGGTATAGATCCCGGAAAGAGTCTTCGAGCTCCAGGGATAGCACGTCTCGTTCGAGCGGGAAGAAGTATAATGGAAGCTCATGAATGTTGACGTCGCCCAAAACACCGCTTTCCTCCAGCAGCTTGTCGGCAACCAGTGTTCGGCGGGGCACCCAGAAGATGTGAAATTCGTGACCTATTTGGCTCTCACGTTGCAGTCGCTTCACGTGCTCTATATCACATATTGTTAGCCAACCATGACGACATCTCACACATCCAGCGCGCGATATACGCTATGGGCTATACTTATTCTGTACTCGACGAGGGTGGAGCGACAAGATATACCCCACGCGCCAATACCAGCAGCTTGGAGTCAAGAAACAAAGGACAGGCGCTCACTCACCAGCAATAGCCCCCGCATGGCGGGCGCATTCGCCTCGCGCCATGAATACCACATTGCGCTGGCTTGTATCGGCATTGTTGTTTTCGATGAAGAAGAACTTGTCAACGCCGTAATCCTGAAGCGTTGAGACCTTGACCACGGTGCCAATGGGGCCGGCGAGACTTCGTTCGATAACGAGGTTCTTCTTACCGCGGACCTAGTGGGAGGGAAGGGAGGTCGGTCATTAATAACCAGGTCGTCGGACGTTCGTTCGTTTGAGAGCTATCGGAGCGGAGGGGGAGGTTGGTTGGTAGAGGTAGCCTTACTTACAGCTTCTAGGAGATAGAGAAGGTCTTTACGAGCCTTGTCCTTTATTTGTTCGGTGTCGAACCCCACATGAGGAGCCATTGTGTATGCGCTCTCTTCATGGGGGTGGAGGCTCGAGGGGGAGGAAATGGGAGCGTGAGCTCGTGAATGAGGCAAGCAGATAAGTCTGGTATGAATCCCAATAGCGCGAGTGAGCATCAATTGGGCGAGCTCCCGAGCTTCAGCATGCACCGCGACCGGTGGATTTGGATTCTGGGGTTCGGGCGAGCTCTAGGCCCGTGTCGACGTCACAGGGAGGAACACGCTAAAATTAGCACTGTATCGCCGGTATCATTTGCTAGAACCCCACCAATGCCTTGCTCCCGACCCCAAGCCATGGGAATATGGGAATCTTTGAATTCCCATGCTGCCTACATTCTCTACGGATCTACTCAAGATACGGAGATAATAGCAGTAAAACATAATACTGGTTTCTTAGATTACCTCCTGTAGAGAGGTGCACAATCACAATACTTCGATGGAAGCCCAGGACTAATAATACAAGGAGGGGTGACAGACAGCACTCTTGATATTATTGTGCCAGCTCCAAACCTAGCAATCTACAGTATGATATCTTTCGCCAATGTATTCCATATCGTCCCGTATGTCCGTGGGAATTCTCATAATCCTAATCCCCTTTGGCCTGCAGGCTCCGGGATCGCAATAGCTATCTATGTACCTCTGCTAGGGTCTGCTGTAAATAGCTTGAGGGCGGGTGGTTACAGTAGAATATGCGCCGCCTATACTTCATTATCGTGATAGTAGAACTCGATATCTTTCGGCCGTGCTTTGTTGGTGCTGACGAAATCGGCGTCGCCTTCGGGCCGGTGGTTCTTCGTGTTGCCCGTGAGCATGCTCTGGATGCTCATACACACGCTCTCGACATTTTGTACGGGACTCCAGCCCGAGGAGCCTAGGAGGTCCAGGCAGATGATGCCGTTGGAGTAGATGTGCGGGTGCATGGGTATCGGCCGGTTTTCTTGCTTAGTGAAGACGACCTCGGGGGGCTCTGTGGGCGGAAACAAGGTTAATACCTAAATGATGCTTGCAGATTCTGGACACAGCAAATACGCAGTGCGTGCATGCATACATACCAATTGGATATTGCTTGCCGAACCGGAACTTCAGTCGGTAGGTCTCGCCGGCGTAGATGGGATTTTGGTCGAGGACCTGTATGTCCAGCAGCCATTCCTGCAGGTCGTCGGCTTTGACCAGCGTTATGCCGGGCGGTAAGCTCTTGGAGATCTGCTCGCTCGGGAAAAGGAATCAGAACCTGTCGAAAACCAACAGCAGTCGTAGTATAGTGGTGTAGCTTACCTTGGCGAGCTCCTTGCCCAGCCGTTTTGTGCCCAAGGACATCGTTGTGGTTGTTGTGGTTTGCGGCGCAAGTTTACCTGTGTTGGGGGCGGCTTTCCTCTCTATGTGCAAGTTTCGATGGTGGGGTTGTGATGGTTGGCGGCTACGTGATGTGACGGTAGCGCTCAACTGAATCGGTTGCAAAGCCGCGGTGCTCAACGCTTCTTGGTAGATTACCTATATGCCAGGCAACCAATAAAGTCCGAATCAACGGCTGTCGGTGTCGATATCCACTGGATGTTGGTTACAGCGTTGATCCGACCTTTGTGGGATATTCGGTGGATTAGGTATTCGCTTGATTGTAGAATATTCGGCAGCGTAGTAGGGGAGGTGTCATGCGGCACGGGAGGAATGTTGAAAGTGCGGCCGGCGCGCGCAGGATGCGATGCAACCCCCAGTTATGGAACCTAGCACCGAAGTGGCGTCAACTTGGATGGAGAGCCGGGCAACAGGTGATCAGCAGCACCAATCCATGCCAGTCTGTTCAATGGAATGGACGGGCTCGTGTTGTTCAGTACTGACCGTCAGGTAATGCTAATGAGGGGATTGCCGGGTGTCGTGGCAGGTGAAGAGAATTGAGCTGAAACGCATTTGGAGTTGAAGATGTTTAACTACTGTTGAAAACAAAATTGATGCATGCTGTGCAATAAGGATGGATGCATGTCAACTGTGACCGAGATAGCAACATTGGACGAATTTTGAATCTATCAGCAAGCTGTACACGACACCCTGGATCGGGCCATCATCTGATACATCCAAGTAATACCACAGCGGACATGTCCAAAAGCCCTGTCTGACCACCGATGTACGTTGTTTGTGGGAGTATCATTTACGGTATCATACATTGATGGCATCACAGCTTGTAGATGGAAGTTAGAATGCATACCATCTCTTTTAAACACCTGAGCAGACAGGCCTCCGGATCATCGTCAGAAACACTCAAGAAGTAGAATAAATAAAGAATGTATAGGCAGCTACCAGCTGACTATATCATGGCCAACAACAGTGACCGTACGTCAAGTCGTCACCGGACTTGGAGTCAAGAGAGTCCAGACGAACATGCGGGCACTAGCAGACGTATTATCCACCTCTGGCTAGGTGTAGTTGAATCAGGACCCTTACTTTTTCAAGGACGTACATGTGTGCAGCTATTCAGACAAGATGTAGAGAGGAGGTAATGTTATAACTTACTTCGTATTCACCTTTGACGATACCAGATGCTTTTGCCTATAGGCCATAGTTGGCCAAGCATGAGTCATGAGCGAAAAGAAACAATATCTGTTCGTTGCCGTTGTTGACCGTGTTGGTGGATAGATCATAGCGCGCTTACGAGGCCGAACCACATAGCCGGATCCTGGTGTAACTTCTGCTACGGAGTACTGCCAATCACTATGGCGGCATACCAGTGCTATCTGGTGCCGACTTCCCGGCTTAGCCACAATGACATTCTCCAGGCCATTACTCCGCGGGCCCGTCCTCTGCTTGTCCTGGTCGCTTCGTCCCGCCGTTGGAGATGTTTGTGCTATCAACAACGTCGAATTCGGAAGGGTTGCAACCAGGCAATTTCCACGACCGACGTGTCCCTGGTAGGCACATAGCAATGTATTCCGCCTAAGAGGGCTGGATGTTGGGCTGTCTCGGCCGCTGCGGCTGAGCAGCCACATGGAAGTCGGTATATGGCTGCTGCTTCGTAGCAAGGCTTTTCCCCGTAAGCCTAAGCTCCGTCCAGGGTAGGCTGTGGGTATCGCTGGTATCGTATCGCATCGTTTCATTCGTACACGCCAGGCACAGCCTTGTTGATCAAATGTGATGGAGCAAGAGAGTTATGACTTGTGTCATCGTGCGTGTGGCCTCCTGCTCGCATTGAATAGGTCCATGGGGGAAAACCTGCCAACAGCCATACCTGACCGGTCGCATCCTTGTTGTGCGAGTGAACATAAAACAACGACTACAAGTAAACAGCTCCCTCCATCCGTCGATCCTCATACGTCAAAAGGTCGCGACAATCAATCCTCGAGACACTTCCTACCCAGCGCAACTCCCTGAATTCTCTATTACGGGCCCAGAATCACGTTGATAGGTATCTAGAAGAAACCTTTTCTTCTTCGATACTCTTTTTGATCAGACGGCTTTTCAATCAACGCCAAGTTACCATACCTACTTTATCAGCACTTCACAGTTCACCCCTGCTTCTGATTGACTTATATCGGGACCCCCGCGGCTCAGCCCCTCCCCAAGAAGACCCTCCTTTACGGGCGCTCTAACGTTGGACGCCAAGCCAAGTTATATTTACGTAGAGCTGAAGCCCACCCTAAACTGGCCTTCAATTGCTACTTGTACCTCTGGAGGTTAGAAGTCTTGATTCCCAGGTTAACGCGCGCCTGAATTGGGCTCCCAAGTTGAACTCCCCCAAGAAGGTTATCCAATTTTCCTGTCGGGTCCCCAGGCCTTCCAGTAGTCCAACAAATACGACGCACGCCGCTTGGTTTACGGCAAGACGGGCTGCTTTTTCTCTTCTCCTTCGAAACCACCAACCAGCATCATTACCCCACCTTGACCCTCCTAGTTCTATTTTCATCACCCTCCTTTCCCCCTAACAGCATACTTATTCCGAGTACACCCTTCGCCAGTCCGCGACGACTGCGACCTGCAAATACCTGGAACCGCAGGAACAATGAGTCGTAAGTCTATGATTTTGTGCCATATTCGCTTCGGCGTGCTTGCAAAGCTGGGTGCTAACCGTTTGTTCGTTTGCTTGCAGTCTCGGGGATGCTCAGCCGCCTCCAAGGCCAGCCCGACAGCTACGATAAGAAGTCAAAGTACCGGTTCGGAAAGACGCTTGGAGCCGGCACGTATGGCATCGTCCGCGAAGCCGACGGCCCGACCGGCAAGGTCGCCATCAAGATCATCCTGAAGAAGAACGTCAAGGGGAACGAGAAGATGGTCTACGACGAGCTCGACATGCTGCAGCGCCTCAAGCACCCTTCGATCGTCCGCTTTGTCGATTGGTTCGAGTCGAGGGACAAGTACTACATCGTCACGGAGCTCGCGACGGGCGGCGAGCTGTTCGACCGCATCTGCGAACAGGGCAAGTTCACGGAGAAGGACGCCTCCCAGACCATCAAGCAGGTGCTCGGAGCGGTCGACTATCTCCACCGCAACAATGTCGTCCACCGAGGTGAGTGTTTCCACAGTGGCGGCTGTTGATTGCGTACTGTGTTGCTAACAGCCATATCCAGATCTCAAACCCGAGAACCTACTCTACCTCAGCAAGGACCCCGACTCCGATCTGGTCCTGGCCGATTTTGGGATTGCAAAGATGCTCGACACGAAGGATGAAGTGCTCACCACAATGGCCGGTTCTTTTGGCTACGCCGCCCCCGAAGTCATGCTGAAGAAGGGCCACGGAAAGCCCGTTGACATGTGGTCCATGGGCGTCATCACTTATACCCTCCTCTGCGGCTACTCCCCATTCCGTTCAGAGAACCTCCAGGATTTGATCGACGAGTGCAGCAATGCCCAGGTAGTATTCCACGAGCGATACTGGAAGGACGTCAGCCAAGATGCAAAGGATTTCATAATGCACCTGTTGCAACCTGATGCCGACAACCGCTGGACAAGTCAGGTACGTTAAATCAAAGATGCGACACGCATAGCGGCAACGGTTACTAACACCCCGTATAGCAAGCACTTGACCATATCTGGCTCAGTGGCAAGAATGCCACGGACCACAACTTGTTGCCCGAGATCAAGGCTTACATGGCCAAGGCGCGCCTCAAGCGAGGTATCGAGATGGTTAAGTTAGCCAACCGTATCGAGGCGCTCAAGATGCAGGAGGATGATCCCGAGAACCCCGACCTGCCCGAGAACCCGGCCGCCGCCGCGTCGGCCGCCGCTGCTAGTGGCAAGGACAAGCTCAACAAGGCGGTCAAGGGCGCCATTTTCCGCGAAGTGGTCATGGCCAAGGTTCGCGAGATGAAGGAGCAGGAACAGACGCTCAAGGTCAAGGAGGAAGTGGAAAAGGAGGCCAGACGGAAGAGCTTCAACGGCTAGAGCGAGACCGGCAAGGCTTGGTTGGGGTGGGGCTGGGGAGACCGTCGATTAAGGAGATACCCTTTTTGAGGAAGAGTTGACAGGGGAGACTTCATAGGAATGAGCAAGTAAGGTCTGCTTGGAAAAATAGGCTTGTCGCGCGGAGTCTACGAGGTAGCGAGGGAGGATGAAGGCCATTCATTTTTTACGATATCCAGAATCGCTATTTCATGTGGTTATCTATTGGTTTGAATTGTGACGGTTCGATGAGCAAAGACACTGGAGCTCTATGTCTTGGTGATTCTTACGTTGCCATCTTGTCTGCTGTGCCACTGCTATTCAGCCCGGTGCTTGCACAGAATAGGTAGGTAGTGTCGCTCTCCACCGCAAGGCAATTCTGTTGTTGATCGCCCCGTCAAGGAATAACTCGAAGCACAGTCTCGGTGGCTATTTCACTCATGGAAGTCATAAAAGGGGGTTAGAATGAATTTCATCTTCGTATTGCTCTTTAATCATTATGCACTAGCAGCCTAGGTATCATGCAAATGCTCCTTTTTTGGTACACATATCGAGAAATCGAAAGAAGACAAAAGAAAAAAACGTCTCAAGTCGTAGTAAATGTACATAATGTTTTGTACAAGATCGCACACATACATTAGAAAATAAGGAAAAGTAGAATAATAAAAAAGAGATCGAAAGATCATATAAGAAACATTATTGCAACATTGATATCGCAAATGCCCCTACCGACCTTGAGTCCCCCTTTTGGAGGTAAATGTGGCAAGAAAATGACAAAGAGCTTTCTATGGTGGTATTATGCCGAAACGCCTTTCCCTTTTTGGAAACATTGTGTTTTCTTCCTCCTCCCAACCGATGGTTCAGGGAAAAGGTAAGTTATAAATGATGGTTGACCATAATAGGCCAAGTTTGTACAGGTTTGAACCGCCCTCCATATAATGTAAATGGGGTGGTGATTAAGTTAAGATAGTCTCAGTCTCTCTAGACAGAGCTGTGGGTGTCCTTTTTTAGACACCAAGCTCGCCAAGGACTTGCTCGCGCAGCGCCTCATAACGCCGGTTGTCGAAGCGTTTCCTCTGCCAGCCGCCGGCCCGGAGGCGCTCAATCCGGTCCCGCAGCGCCTCGTCCGACATCGTCGATACGGACGGGGTCGTTGACGCGGGCCGGGCTATGGAGGCGGCCGACGCGGGCCGCTGGATCTGGACCGGGATCGGGTGGTGGTAGCTTGTTTCCTGCCGCGCGTTGATGGACGGGGTCATGGTCGCGTCAGACGAATCGCTGTCGCTGCTGCGGGGGCGCGCCATAATCGGCGACTCCGTCGGTGGTTGGGTGGAGGGGATGTAGTAAGGGCCCGCACTGGAGGCCGACCGGTTGTGTTTGGTGGTGTTATTATCACTGCTGCCTTTGCTCCAATCCGGCATCGTGAAGTAGGTAGGGTGTAGCCTCTGCTGCTGTAGCTGCTGTTGTAACTTTTGTTGCTGCTGCTCTTCCACAATCCGCATGTGCGCCTCCAGATCGAAGAAACCCGGTGACACCTGGGTCTTGGGTGAGAATTCGCCGCCGTGCTGCTCGAAAACGGCGACCGTCGTGGACGTAGGCGTCGGCGGTCCGTCCGAGTCCTCGGCGGATGAAGACGCGGCGGAGAAAGGGGGAGATGTTGCGCGTCAGGCCGGGAATGGACGGCACGGGCGGGACTTCGGGCACTGAAGGGATCTCGGCCGCTTCCTCGGACGTCACGAGGAGGCCCTCGATGGCGTCATGGTGGTATGAGATTTGCGAACGCAGGCGGAGAGCTGCGTAACGAGGCGGTTCATGGACCGCGTCTGGAGGAAGAGTTCCAGGTTGAACGTATGGCCATCGTCGTCCGCGGGCGGAGCCGGTGTCGACGGGGGCTCTGGGAAGGTGAACTTGTCTTGCGGCGCTGGCGATGGCGGTTCCGGTTCCGTCTCCGCGACGGAGGGAAGCGGTGAGGACTCCCGGGCCGCAGGTTGTTGTTGTTGCGCTGCAGGCTCGGGCGTGCCGAATATGTAGTAGCTCTCCTCCCATCCCAGCGTAGGACTGTCCGGGCGCATGTACGGGTCCGGCTGTAATGGGGGCTTGGTGACTTCGTCGAGGTCTGGCAGACCTGAGAATGAAACCTTCTTCTTCTTCTTAGTGGGGAGCATACTGCCCGGGGTTTCCTCGCCCGGCGACATCGACGACCGCGGAGAAAGAGCCGATGCGTTCAGGCACGAGCTGAGAGACATGGAGGGCGAGTGCGACGCGGTCGAGGACACGGACCCCGATCGGGACTTCTGGTAGGTCGCCTCCTCCGCTTTCTCGATCAAAATCGCGGCGTCTTCGTAGTGCTCCCGTGCGTCCCGCAGCAGCTTGGTGCGGTAGGTGGAGGACTGAGACAACGGCCGGGCACACATCTCAAATGACGAAGCGGCGTAGAAGTGTAGATAGATCAGGTGGAGAGGCTCAACCTTGGACGTGTCTCTCAGGTTATCGAGAATCTCGCAGCACTTTGCCGAGCAAGATCGGTACTTGCGATTGAGATACTTTTGTTTCACTTCGCTGAGCGTCTTCTTCCATTCGTCGGCGGTATAAGGCAAGACAGTTATTTGCGGAACTGACGTCGCTATCGAAGGGCGCCTATAGGACCTCGTTGGCCCGACGGGTAATGAGTGCTGCCGACGATGCGCCGGGGGCAATGGATTTGAGGATTCCTGTATTGAAGCTCGCCTCCTCGACTCATAACCAGCGGAGGGGACTATTCGAGAGCCACCACCAGACGGCAGGAGGAGGGGTATAAGTCCACCCATCTTGAGAGATGCTGGAGAATGGCCGGGTCCGAAAAATGTCCAAGTCACCACGGACGAACTCTCAGAGAACGGGTTCCTGAGTATGATCCGCTCACGGGACACTGCCCGAGTAAGAGAGGCTGGGGTTCTGTCCTGATGAGGCCTCGGTAGCGAGACTAGATCGAACCCAACCCGTCTTTACCACTACTTGCGCAAAGATGTTAGAGCGTACAGCTGCTTTGGCGCAAGACAAGTTTATTTAGAAGAGCCGCAGAGCAGATAATCAGTCTGAAAATAGACCTTGAGATGTTCGGACAGTGTCAGGGTCCAGAAGGGATGAACAGTATTTGTGAGTTCAGATCAAAAGAGAAGTCTGGCGTGCGTGCTGACACTCGACAGAGGCTGTGCGTGTGTCAGAGGCACAATGCTTCTTGTTCTGGGCCAGTAGTCCGCGGGGCGTGCGAGGTAGGGACTGGAATGGGGATGATGTCGTAGTTGAAGCCGGGGCAACCCAGACTGTTCAGAAACCACGGGGTTTCAGACGCTGAAGCACAGGCCGGTAAGGCTTAAGCCGACCCCGACAGGCAACGTGTAGAGACGATGGCGAAAAAGTGTCAAGAATGCAAACTTGTTCGGTCTCCTTGCGTCGTCTGAAGGGTGGTTTCGCATAGACCCGATTCAATCCCTGGGAAGCGTGCAGCGGCCGAGATCAATGGAAGATGCGGGTTTGCGTGTAAGTGATTAGCGACTGATAACTGGTCAATCCTGCTGTATGTAGATTTGTTGCGTGGCCAACCGCAGATCTCCCTTTTCCCGATCAACGACAAGACAAGCAAACCACTTTGTCCAACACGAACACGAGACTGTAAATGAGAACAAGTCTTCTGGGCTTGTGGCAAACCTAGAGAATCCGAGCTGAGGTGAGATGTTGGCAGGAATCCAGGGGCGGAAGAGAAAGTTCGAAATCAAAAATAGAGGTTGTCGGGACCTGTCTTCCACGCAGCCACGCACATGCGGAAACAGCAGTCGAAACCTTAAAGCGGGTAACGGACGGTTGATGATGGTGGCTGGTTGCACGGGAAAAAGTCTGTGAAGAAGCAAGCAAAGCAACCAAGTAACAAAAATCTTACACAAAAGCAACTCAAGCTAAGAAGAGGAGAAAACTCGAACATGCAAGATGCAGGTTGTAGGATAATAAGAAATAATGGAACACCCAGCTCAGAGCACACATCAAGGACGAACACCAGGAACCGACAGGAAAGATGGATACATAAGTCGACTACAAGGCGTATTTGATGTATCATTTCTGGCCTGGGGGCAGTCTTGTACGGTAGCAAGCTAGGTACCTTCCATCTACTAACTAACCACCTAGGTACTCCCTGTCCGCCTCTCGCCTTAAGCGAAGCGGATTATGCTTCCCTTAGTACCGGCATCGAGGAGCTTAGACTCCCTCGGGCTAAAAAGGTACGACGGGGTAGTCCCTGTATGCCAAGTATGGGCGTGCATATCCGGGAACTCAAGAAAGATCAAGACAGAGGGAAAAAACAGAGACAGAAGAAAGAAAAAAAGGATACCCATGCCGATGGGCCAATCTACCATCTACCTTGTCACACGTCACACAACCCAGCCAGCCAGGTTCAGCCGATCTTCTTCGCCTTGGAGTTGGCCGTCTCCCTTGTGTATCAGGGCCTGTGCTCACCAAGAAGCCCGCCAGAGAGACGGTGCAACGGCCCACCCACGGTATTCTAATGCTTCATCACATCTAACCTTCGCTGCTTTGCATACACGTCGTAGTAATGCTTCAGCCGCTCTTGGCCTCCAGTCTGTTTGGACCAGCCGACAGAAACGACAGAAATAGCATATCGGTCGAATCTAAAGCAATGCCCCATACTACTCTGAACATAAGATGCAATCTCCATGTCGCGTATTATACCTATTCAGGTAATGAACTATGCAGTCTAGCTCGCGATGGCTTTGCTCCTTAGGTTAGCAGCGTCCCGAAGGCAAGGCGTATGTTGCGTCCAAGTTGCGATCCATAACCGTACCGTATCGTACGTAACTGCTTGCCAGCCGCTATGACGCCCTCATTGTGTTCTCTCGCAAGCTGCAACCCACCACCCACACGAACAAGCAAAACCCAGAGGCTGGAGTTCCATGTGGGATGTGGAAGAGATTGAGAAGGGCTTGGGTAGAGCGAACAATGAGATCTGATTGGCTTTTGGTATGCCGGTTTGCGAAAGGGCAGGGCTCGAAGGGCTCGAACCCCCCTTTCCGTATCCTTACCGAAAAGCAAGGATGAACCTGTAGCGTCGCGTAGGGAAACCCCTGCAGCTGATCCAGACTAAATCGAGGGTCACCTCCTTTACCCCTGCGCATCGTCCCAGCCTAGTCAGCACTGGAGTATGTATGTACATGTAGCTTGCAGCTGTCTCTCAGCAGGCAACGATAACGTTGAACAATGACAGCAACTCGGCCATCTCCTTCAAATTCTCAGTCACCCGAAATTACTGAAAGCAGAGCCCGCAATTGGGCACTATTTGCGTACACGAACACACCGATATGTCATTGCTGTAGCTATGGGACGCCGCTGGACGAAGTTGCGAGAATCCACTCTCTTGCTTTCTTGTTTCTTTGGTGATCTACATGGCATGCAGGAGATAGACCTCGTCTGGGTGGTCCAATCGCAGTCGAAAGCCGGCCAGCAAAAGTCCCGCCCAAAAAGGATAACGAGAGATTTACTACGCCAAAACCCGTTGGCACTATCGCGAGGGTTTCCACGATCCAGGCTTGCCTAGTAGCGTATGCCCTCTAGGTGCATTAGCCTGCCCTGGTTATCTTCGAAATCTGGTACATACGCACAAGTGCCGGGGGCTGGCAGTTGATGCCATGAAGTTTGAACTCACGAATGCCCCCAACAACTGCTTTACATACTAGCCGCGTCTTGAAAAGAGCGGACATGCCACAACCTGCATACACACATATGTACGGAGTACATTTTTTACTTACTGCAACCACCTGCCTGCCTAGCACAAGAAGCTGGTGGCTCTTCACTCACTCACCGACGTGATTATTATTATTATTCCCTCATCCGTGATCATCGTATATACGCGTCACACAGCCCGCCCCAGCCGCAGGTCGTACCCTGTGTAATGAATGGCGTGGGTATTTGGTGTTGCTGCTAAAGAATTTGCACAGACGAGGCGCAATCTGTGCCAGTCCGTTCTACGGGCCATCATTGGCGGTTTGAGGAAATATGTAAGATCGCTCAGCGCTCTCGAGTCGCACCAACGACGGTCCGTCTCCGTAGGGACATAAGCTATCCAAACGGAATTGCATACCAAATAACAGTTGGAGCCCCGTAAGTCCCCAGCATCTCGGAGCAGCTCAGACGACGAGGTACGGATCGATGCGACGCGGCAGACGACCGTAATGAACGTTCTTTGTTTTTTTCTTCTGTTTCTCTCATGTTTTTCTTGCTACTCCATATCACTTATCACATACTGTATGGTGCTCGTGATTACGGAGTTTCCCCAGTCGAGCCTAGCCTTGCTGCTGGCGACCGACGATTGCGACGCTATTTCCCTCCGCCCACCAAAAGCCGTTGCATCAAATGTGCCCTCAAGGTCCGTTCGCGGTGGGGGTTAGGGATTCATCCTTCCTTTGATGAACAAAGCGTGCAGAGCCCGACGCTCTCGACTCTGCGTAATGAAAGTCCCCACCAGATCCGGGGTGGAGCCGAACCGACATTATGTACTTTGGGCTTTGCTCGGTGAGGCGAGCGAGTGGTGAGTCCCGCCTTTACCATCCGTATTAGGTAGGTATACTCCGTACAAGATTTCCCAATCGGGCATCGCGATCATAGTAGTATGTACCATCCGAAGAAAGATTCATCTGAAGTATCGTCGCAGCTGGAGGCTCTGGGCTGGCAAGGCTGCTGCTGCTTTTCCCGGTGCGAGGGTAAGCGTCTGTTGTTGGCTTTGCTATTATTACTGCCACTGTCCATCGCCCGGATGCCATGGAAGAAGCCGTTCGTACCTGGACCATGAACAACCAGGCCGAGTCGTCAGTCTCTCGGGTTGATTCCGAGGAGATTATCTGCAGGTTCCCGCATACGCCAACCACACTAACCACAAAGTATGTTTTGACTTCGTCCCTTCGAGGTTGCAGCTGAAACATACTCACGGCCTTAAAACATTTTAGTCGCAGCTGCGATCCTGGCCGCGGATTCAAGGGTTCATGGCCCGACTAAAAATACCTGTACTACCATACCTGCATACGTGACCGTCTGTCAAAGCATTATGACAGGACCTATTTCCAGGTCCGCCAAGTTTCTGGCAAGTTTCGTGACTTGAAAAGACTGGTGGACTTGGACACACTGACCTTTTCGAACGCGTGCGCACGCGCGAGAAAACGAGAGATCGTCACCATGCTGGTTTGGTACAATACCACCACAATCTCGAAGAGCCAGGGGGGAAGCTGGGAAGCAACCTTGAAGTGGTATCATCACGATTTACATACATAGGTCGTTCGCTATACCACTATGTCGGCCTATAGTGCCAGTGAAAAGGAGATCTCCCATCTGCCCACGGTCGCTTATACTTTCCCGTCCTGTGCTGTCTTGAGCTGAGTGCTCGATGGAACTTGACCTCTCTATATCACGCCTCATTGCACGCCGGAGATTACACCGCAGCAGAAACCGCAGCAGTTGCACATAGGCATACCTACGACCTACGCCCGCCGGAGCGCAAGGCCATGACGATGCAACGATGATGCAACGACGTACGTACGTCGCGCAGTCCGGATGCACAGCTGTGTGTCAACTCTAAGACAACTGCCACGCACGTTTGAGAAAAAGGACACAAAGATAATCCGGACCCCGCGTTGTCTAATTCCCCGTCTGAGCTGACCACCTAAACTAAACCTCCTCGACCGGTCAAGCCGAACCTCTTTCATGACTCTTGCTCCCGTTTTGTGCGCCGGCCCGTCGGGGCGCATTCGTTGGGAGGCAGATCCTAGTGCAGAGGCGAGCTGTTTTGTCTGTTCATGAATCTCGAGTACCGAATGTTGCTGTCCAAAGCAAACCACGACACAACCACTCGTCAGACCAGTGAGTGAGCAACGGAAATCGAAGCACAGCAATGGTGGGGCAACCATGCATTGCATACTGTGTTTGGCATATAGGAGAATTTAGACAAGTGCAAGCGTCCTCAAACCAGATGAAGATGCAATACTACCCTACTGAAAATCATGCCATATCAGGACAGGGATGCTCTATATGCCATAGGGGCTTTGACAGTGGGACATGTATTAATTTGTTCGTGGCCAAGCAAGCAAGCTGCTTGGATGGCAGGCTGATGGTTCGTACGGAGTATGTACGTAATATACAACAACCCCTCACCATTTGTGTGTGTGTGCCGTTTTCAACTTCGCAGTATCGCAAACTGTCGCAAATCTCGGACGGGACTCGGCGAAACAAGATCAGTAGGCGGATCCGGCTCACGGAACACCCCAGCACATCAAGTCTCACGAGTCTAGACTCTCTACATTAGAGGAGGGGGGAGTATGCAATCGCCACTGACTGAGCATCTATCTGTCCATCTGTCCATGCGTTATGGAGAAGTGGACAAGGCAGAGTTGTACATAGTAATAGAACTGACCGAGTTCACGGACATCGAGTTGCACACATCCAGCAAAGAAAGCATGGATAACCTGGCTACCCAATCTCGACGAATATCTGGTCCCTTCGAAAGAGGAAGAGAAACCCCACCATAAACTGAAAGAAGGATTGATGGATGATGTACTGTCCCGACCTTGTTTCCAAAGAGGGAAATCGGTTCGCACTTTGGTTCGATCTGGCAAACCCATGATCCCTCCCTCACGGGCCACACTACACGCACTGCTCCCCCGCACTTGCGACGAGCGGCCACGGCGGGGCTCTTTTCCCCTCTTTTGCAGTTGCAGTAATTAGGGTGTACCGAATTTGCGCCCGCGGCGGAACGGGGAGGTGGTGGTGGGCAGTGGGGGTTTCGTTATCGGTCAAAGGTTCCCATCTAAGATGCATCAATGGAGATATCCCTCGGTCTATTTTCTTTCTTTCTTTCTTTCTTTCTTTCCCCTCCCAACAGGCAAAAGCGGTCAACACACTTTCTTTTTTCTTCTCTTTCCAATTGCTTCCAGCTTTCCGTCGAGGTGGGAACTGAAACCAACCACCCTCTACAATACCTGGAAACGGTGAAGAGAGGGGGAGAGGAAGAGAGACGGTCGTTCGGAGTCTTGTGACCAGAATTGCGACATGTGACTCGCCTGCCTTGCCTGTTACCGGTAAGGATGCGTTACCAGGTTGCAGAACCATGGTTGAATGAGCCACGTCGTATATACAGGACATGTAGTCCGACGTCTGTGAGTGCTCTAGTCGTAGGTAAGTAGTGCTCTAAGTAGTGCTCTAGGTCAAGGAGTGCACCTGATATAGTATCGCGTATGTACAAACAAACACACCGATAGAATATGTTCCTTATCACAAGGTGACAGACAAGTCGCGTACCTAATGTACGCCTGCCCAGGGGGCCTTGCCTGACAATGCTACACACCATATGGATAGACTCATCCTTCTACATACCAACCAATGGTACTCTGAACTTTCTCGTTCCATACATTGTAGTAATCGGAGAGAATAATATACCCTGCTTACATATGCGAAGTGACCGCGGTATGTAGCATAGCACATGTGAGTATGCAGGTCTACCTGCACAAGATGAGAGAATCAGGCACAACGGCTGCACGCCGCGGGGGGATCGGATGGCAGGATCATGAACATGGGTTATTAGAAAATGTCGCGATTGGAGCTCACAAGCGCGTTCGCCGCAGATTATTCGGACTGATCGACGTTCCCCCTCCGCATGCCAGCCACTTGCCACCCTTGCTGTTTGCGTGCTCTGTTTTGGCTCTGGTTTGGACTTGGCTCGGCCGGATACGTCGTGCCTTGTCCTTCTCCAGGAGGTTAGAGGTAGACAGACAGACCATCAACTGCAATACCTGCAGTAGCCGACCCGAACTTCTCGTTGGCAAGACACCGACTATTGAAATAACAGCGGGGGTGTTTCATCATCGGTGAGGTTCGCATCGTGGGTTTCTGAATACCGCTGTTTGCAACGGGCTTGCTACGGCCTGTATCGAGACCCGACGGTAGGATAGGCAGATCGCATCATACACCGCAAGAACCGCAAAGAGATCTGAGTACCACAAGTAACGGGGTAGTTCTAATTTTTATTCTTTCCTCTATATGCCGCTCTAAGCGGTGCTGTCATCAACAGGCGCAGCTGGTTCCACAGCGGCGGCCGCCTCGGCCGGTGTGATCTCCTCTCCTCGGATACCCTGGACGACTCGCAGTCCCTCGGCCTGTGTTGTCATCTCGTCGAGCTGTTGTTTCCGCTGGAGGCGTCGCCTCACTTCCTCAGCAACGTTGGCCAGCTCCACCAGCACACCTTCCTTCTCCGGGTGACCGTCTCTCAGACCCATCTCCTTGATCTTGACCTTACCTTGCGCCAGTTCGTCCTCGCCCAGCACGACGGCGAAGGGAACGCCATTGGCCTCGGCTGCCTTGAACTGGTTCTGCAGCTTGGGCTTCTTCTTGTAAAGGAATTCAGCCTGTTCCATGATTAATGTTCAACTTTCAAAGTAAAAATTTCTCCAGCCTCTGAGCTCAGCTGGCTGGAAAGAGTGAACTTACATTGATTCCTGCCTCCCACAAGGTATTGCACACGGACATGCGCTCCTTAAGAAGACCCTCGAACCCTTTACCGCCAAATGCCATCACGTAGACATCGACTTCGTTTTTCCGGACTTGGGCAGAGGTCTTGTCGGCCTCCATGCGTGCTTTTGTGATAGAGAATATCCGGTCGACACCGAATGAGATACCCACACAGGGAATCTGAGCCTTGCCAGAGAACATACCCACTAGATTGTCGTAGCGACCGCCAGCAGCGACACTGCCGACGCCAACTGACGGATCTGATGATCGGTCCTCGTCGGCGTCTGTTGTGCCCTTCTTGCCCTTCTTTTTTGGCGCAGGGACAACCTCGCCAGCGGCGGGCGTCGAAGACGGCGCCGAGCCTTCGGTCACGACTTCGTAGATGACCCCGGTATAGTAGTCCAAGCCACGAGCCAAGCTCAAGTCGAAGGACACGCAGCCTGCGGCGTTAAAGGCGTCGAGGTACTCAAACAACAAATCCAGCTCGTCCATGCCCTTTTTCATGAGCTCGTTGGCCGACAGATCGGCGTCAGCGCGCAGCTCGGCAATCAGGTCCTTGCCGCCCTTCTTCACGACCCACTTGCCGATCTTGTCGGCGCACTCCTCAGCCAGGCCCTTCTCCTCGACCATCTCCTTGCGCACGTCGGCCCAGGGGAGCTTGTCCAGCTTGTCGACGGCGGACGAGTTGGTGCGGATCTTGTCCTTGGGGACGCCGCAGACCTGGAAGATGCCGTCGAGGATCTTGCGGTGGTTGAGCTTGATGGTGTAGGTGCCGCCCCAGCCGAGGGTATCGAAGACCTCGGAGACGATGCGCAGGACCTCGGCGTCGGGCAGCATGGCGTCGTAGTCGCCGGCGATGTCGAAGTCGCACTGGTAGAACTCGCGCATGCGGCCCTTGGTCATGGCGGGCTGATCGCGGCGGTAGACCTTGGCGATGTGGTAGCGCTTGATGGCCTGCACGTCCTTGTTCATGGCGAGCCAGCGGGCGAAGGGCACGGTCAAATCGTAGCGCAGCGACGTGATCTCGCCGCCCTGGTCGGCCAGGTCGTAGATGAGCTTGCTGTCCTCGCCATACTTGCCGGCCAGGATCTCGCGCAGCTCGAAGACGGGGGTATCGATGGTCACACCACCGTGTCGCTTGAATACCTTGGTGATGGTGTTGAAGATGTGGTCGCGGATGACCATATCAGTGCCCTGCCCTGGGGATATATCAGCTTGCTGTCGCAACCCAGCCTTTCTGGTGTACAGATCCAATCCTTACAGTCCTTGGTGCCCTTGGGGGTCTTGAGGTCGAATTTCTGTTTCGGCGCCATCTTGGGGCCGTCAGGTTCGTGGGATTCGTGGGGAAGATGTGCGGGCGAGGAGGAGGCTATGACACTGTAGGGTCGCGGGGTAGCGGCAGCCTTCGCAGCACGACTGCTGATAGGGCTAGTCTGGGTTACGGACAATCGCTGTGGCCGCTGTAGAGGTAGAGGGACTATGCGATGCGATGAAGCAGTGAGATTCCCTGGGGGACGAAGAGGATGCCTGAAACCGCGTCGAGGTAGGGGAGGCATTCACCGAGAGGTTCTAATCAATGAGTGTTGCGGCAGAAGGAGCCCCGCAGTCGACGTTTGCTTCCCTCTTTTTCCAATTCTGACCTATGCCCTCTCCGAAAAATTGAAATCTGTGAGTCAGGCGGGTCGTTGCAGGGAGATGCGCCAGAACCAATGCAAGGCTGATAGCTAAGCTGATAGCTAAGGTGCTGGTGGTAGTAGACTTGCTGTGTGTGTTTGTAGCTCTCAGTGCTGCCACCTGATTTTTTGCCAGCCTAATGCTAAATAGGGCGCCCTTTGGCTGCCGGGGATCGGCCGGCCTTTGTTGACATCCCACTCCCACTTAATGGAGCATGGAGGGGTAAACTGTGCATATGTCATGGCTTGCTGTGACGATATTGGGCTGGATAATAAAACTTATACGGGATACACAAATGCCTACTTAAGTACATACATATCTACATCCAGGCCTGATATATTTCCAGCAAACTATTTGATACCCTGCAGCCCCAACCAGAACACCCTCCTTACATCGAGCAGAATGATGCTGCTTAAAACTCACTATTGTCTACAGCAACCTTGGCAATAAGGTGAATAAGGCAAGTGAGGTATGTAAGACACAGCACATGAAGCACAGCAGTACTCTTATGGGAGAATGTCTTCGAAAGTAGTATGTCATTCAAATTTAGGCTCAATAGGCAGGTATGTGAAGAAGAAGATAAGCCCCACGGCCATGTTTGATTCCCCTTTCCAACCAGCAGACGTTGCCCCTGCTCCGTTCTCCTAGCTCAAGGAAGAGGACAGTCCTCAATCCCTTCCGTCCTCGAAAGGCTTGCTGATGCAGCCCTTGGTCGTCTCGGAAAGAGGGAGGGCATGGAGGTCGAACTTGACGCAGTTGTGGACGGTGGCCTCGCCGCCGCGACCGCTGTTGCAGTCGTTCCAGGTCTGCCACAGCAGGTCCGCGCACGAGATGCCCCGCGGCATGCAGGGCCCGCGGTAGGGCTGCTCGAGGTCGGCGGCGCCCCAGTCGCACTGCTTGTTGTTCTCGACGTGCGCCACCCGCACGTGGACCCTGGTTTCCGCCCTGCTGTCATACATTTCCTCGTGCCCGTTGTCTTTCTTCCACTGGTCCTTGTTGAGGCGCAGCTTTACGCAGAAGTCGGTGATGGACTGCCACACTGCCACGTGGTCCACGTCGGGGTGCTTGCAGTTATCGCCGCCGAGCTCCGGCCAGCAGTGGAGATTCAGGGGCCCTCCCCAGCCGATCATCCAACCTCGCTGTTCGATGCTGTTGGTGTCGTTGGTGGTATTGGTGAACCCGGTATGGTCAGTGCCGTTGCGAGGCAGAGGACGAGCTACTCCTGGTGTGGCGGAGATGACGGCTAGCAAAGCCAATAAGACGGAACGTGGTGAGACCATTTTGTCGATGGAATTGTGTGAGATATGGTGAAGAATATGTTCGAGATGACAATGTGTGAGATGTGATGAAGAATGTCTATTCGAGATGGTACTGGGAATCGCAGCCTTTCTTATACTCTTATATCTTCTACCGGAGATAGGTATCGACTCTACAATAGTGTCTTTCGAAACTCATTATATCTCCTACCGGAGATAGGTATCAACTCTATATAATCCAAGGAACCTGTAAACCTTCAAATTGACACTGGTAGATGGCAAAGTAACGGCTGGCTCAGACCACCTACCTACAAGTTCTCTAAGGAATATACCATTCAACAGCTCTGCCAGTCTTATTGATTTGCTCGTCTCGACAAGTTCGCGAGAGCCTCTGGGGGCTGTTACTACATCCTAGCCCGTTTCCCCTTATCTTCCTTAAACTTTCTCTTAGAATTTGGCCTCTTCAAGCCTTGATACTTGGTGGATCTAAGAATATTATATCCAAGACTGCAAATTTGCAATAGACCAGAATGCTCGAAAAGATCAGTTTAATGACTTACAGGTACGAGCTACCCCTTGTGAATGTGTCGATGGCGTAAAGCTAGAGCATGATCATGCGAAACGCTGAGGAAATAGAGCCAGTTCAAAGGTGCATTCGCGTCTTCTTCCTGCCTATCAATGCGTGGGTTACCTGGTGAGGTTCAACCCCCCTGCCATGGGTAGTATATTGCCCCCCCCCCCCTTGGGTCATGAATTACACGTACGTCGTTTCTCGAACTTTGCTCCATTGTATTTTCATGTTCATCAAATAGAACCATTGCAATCAAACGTTGGATACTAGCCGCCTTTGGCGAACGTAGGCATGTCCCTACTCTCATTGGACTAGAAGTATATTGTTTGATTGGCAGAGGGTACCTATGATGCCCTGTGTGGATTATTCGCATCGCAGGTATTGGGTACGTTACTATACCATTTTCGCGACCGACCAGAACCCTCATTTTCATAAGTCTGCCCAACCTCCCTCCCATCCATATCTTCCATCCAGCACAGGTCCTATATGTCAAACAGCATCATAACCGCATGTCCCAAAACGGCCAGTGAGCCAGCCCAGCCGGCCCTCTATGAAGTTGTCGGTACACAGATAAAGTCGCCAATCTCCAGGCTATCGCAATCGAGACCCTTGTTCTCCCTCAGGATATCGTCGACCTCCAAGCCTTTGCGCTGCGAAATGTCCCAGCACGTATCGCCCTGCTTGATGCTGTAAGTGTGCGTGCCCGCGGCACACTTGGGTGTCGCCACACTACCCCCACCACTACCATTGCCGGCCCCCTCGCTGCCGCTGCCGCTGCCGACGGTCTTGTGCAGGAACCAAAAGACGCCCAGCAGGAACAGGCCGATGATGGTGAAGAAGTTGAGCAGCGGCATCATGTCGGCCCGCCACGAGACCTTCTGGTGGCCGCTCCAGCTGTCGTCGGGCTCGGCGTGGTGGTCGTAGGGCGGGGGTGGGGTGTCGTCCCCGTCGCTGTAGCCCTCGTTAGGCCCGCCGCCGCCCGTCGACGAGGGCCCGGAGACGCGCGTGAGGCGCCCGTACTGGCTGCCCGGGGCGCTCTCCCAGATGCTGCCGTCGTTGGTGTCGCGGAAGGTGTAGGTCTGGTCGTCGGCGTCGTACTCGATCCGCACCATGCCCTCGGGCAGCCGCTCCTCGTCCGTGTCGTACTGCGACCAGCGACCCATATTTGTTCGGTTGTGGGTGGTTGTGGGTGTGATGGATGTGATTTAGCACAAGTCAAAATAGAGATCCAATGTTCTAAAAGTGAAATTCTTCGATAGCAGCAAATGATCGATTGTTTTTGAATGAATTGAAGAAACTGTTCGTTAATGTTCGCTTCGTCCGGTCGTTGCTGGATTCCAGATTCAAGCCAGCAACGTTCGATGGTACGCGTCAAGGGGACCCCCAAGTGCTCAGCCACCACTGCTGCATTACCGAACAAAGTGGTCTGACGTCAAGCAGGGCCCCTTTTGTTTCATGCATCACCCTCACCTTAGCCAACCAACCAAAGATCAACACCAATGGCCACTTACTTACCTGCTGCTGGGTATTGACAACACCACACTGCATGCTTCGTTTGAAGCCAACATGAAGCGAAAATCCGACTTGTTGGATCCTGCCGCTATGGTCTCTCAAGCCATTGACTCCGTCATCAGCCATCCGACCATGCTCGGGGCAATTCATCCTGGGCCGTGTCGATCTCAATGTATCGCAGCCTAGCAAACGGGATACGAACGCGAATGTCTTCAGGGCCCATTTACTAGTTGTCGTCTAATAAATAGCAAGTCTTGACACCTCATAAATCGTCTGGTGAGCCAGATCCGATGCCAACCTTGATAAGGGATTCAAAGCTTATGTGACCAATAGCAAATGTTACCATTGCCAATGTCAGAAAAAGTCCGGTAAAAATTCCTTCTTCCGGAGATAAACTAATCTGACTGCATATCAATCCTGGCATTCGCCGATTGATAGCTTCTCGAAATACATTTTTTGGTGCTCTGTGTCGTGACCGCCTGCAAGTCCATACACTCGAGTCCCCCCTTGCGAAAAGCAACAATTCTCAAACTCTGCAATCTTAAAAAGTCCCTACGGCCAAGTCACGAAGTGATCAATACGCTACCACGAATTTTCCGGTTGGCAAGATACGTAACCTCCAGGAACCAATATCCTGAACCAGATACCACCCGACGAAGAGGGAAACCTGGCTACCTACAACAACATAACCTTGGCCTCGACAGGTGCAGGCTTTCTCGGATCGATATTTGGCATTAAGCTCGAGGCGCTCTTGCTCTGGGCTATCAGCCTAGTCAACGTGTTGGTCTTCTGCTACGGCGTTTACAGGAAGGACCCGCTGGGCTGTGTGTCACTTCGAGACCTGGGTGCTGTTATGACGGCCTTGTCGATTATAGGCATCCTGCTTGTGATGCTGGCAAAGGAGATGATGAAGGAGGGACAACAATATCACTAATCGCTCTTTGTTTTATTTTGGGTGGAGGACGTCTGTTGCGCCACTTCCAAGCCCTCAACTACGCGATCCTTGGAGAATCATGTTGCTAAGGGGGGATCATCGCGAAAGATACGATCTAGACTGGTAAGCAACAGTTTGAATATAAAACAGCTTAATGGAAAGACCTACCCTGATCGAAGTACTTTATGTGCTGTATAGCTTTTCAATCTCGTCCTTGTAGTCAGCCAACACCCCTACCCGATCCAGCGTCCCCTTGTCCAGCCTCCTGTACGGCCGAGCAGAGTCCGCCATAATAACCTTATCCCTGGGAATGCGAACTTGGCCCACCACCTGCTCATTGACTTGATCAATCAAAGACCTAATCTCCTCTTCAAATTGCTTTTTCTCCTTCTCCTCGCTGTCATGGAGTTCCAAGATGACGAAGGGGACAGGTCTGCCCTCGCCAGCAACCAAGGCCGTGGCAACTAGCGGGTGCCGCTCCAGCCCGCTCTCCATATCCGTTGCCTTGACCTGCTGCATCCACTTGAGCTTGAACTTGTCGTCCGCCCGGCCGCGGTGCAGCCACAGGTCCTTCTTGGTCGGGTGCCGCTCGTACAGGTCCTCGGAGTGGTGCACGCTCTTGTCCGGGAACAGCTCGAAGACGGGCTGCCACCGGCGTACTCGGGCTTCCTGTCGAGGACCAGCTCATACAGCTGCCCACTTTTATTACTGTCCCCCTCACCGCCGGCACCGCCACCACCACCACCGTGCGGGACTATGCGGTACCCGAGGCGCTCGTCGAACTGGTAGTACCTCCAGTCGGCCGGGTCGGCGTACCGCCGCAGCATCAGCGAGCCCATCTCGGTCGAGCCCACGATGGACACGAGCACGTCGCGGCACAGCAGCTCGCCGGCGCCGGGCGTGCGGCAGAGGTCGCGGGCGTGCGCGGGCGTCAGGAATGCGCCGTCGAGCTTTTGCTTCTGCTCTTGCTTCTGGCCACTAGTCAGTTTCTCCAGCAGCTCCAGGACGTACGCGCTCGGCAGGGGCGCCGGCGCGTCCGCGGGCGGGAAGACCGGCGTCGCGTGCCAGAACAGCGGCAGCGCGAACTGGCCGACGATGCCGCCCAGCCAAGTCGGGGGGCGGGATTCAGAGCACGCGCTTGTGGCGGGTCGCGGATACGACTAGGCGGGCGTTCTCGGCGGTGCCGTCGGGGAGGTCGCGGCAGGCGTTCATGTGGCTGAACATGGCGAGCGTCCAGGTGAAGTGCTTGGGCAGGCCTGGGGAGCACGCGCGCGCACACGGTGCAGATTAGTTTCTGACGGGCTCGAGGCTATCCATCCATACTATACTACGACTACTACATACATGTGGTACCGGACGACTGGATGACGAACAGCGGGTCGCGCATAGCTCCTTCCCACGTCTTGCTGTAAGGGTAACGAGTGGTTGTGACGGCGTCGACCGTAAGCCAATGGTCCAAGGATGGAAGTTGCTCGCACTACAAGCCTGGCCGCTCCGAAGCGAGTGCCGCGGCCGTTTGCGCGCTTACGGGCGCCCCGCTGATCCAGTGAGTGCAAGAAGTGTTGTCGAGGAGGCTCAGGACCGCTTCGTGCGTCAGACGACCGATTTGGGGAATAAGTATCTAATACAACGTTCTGAGTCAGCTCTATGAAGAACCGGACCGATATAAGCCTAACGGCTACTATGCCAATTGGCCGGACAACGACGACGACATACCTTGGCAAACGCAGCAAAGTTCTTGGAGGGACCAAAGTGCTCGTCCAGCCACCAGCTCAGCGCGTCGACGGCTCGGGCGACTTGGGCGTACGTGACATCGCGGGGCCCCTTTTCGCGCCAGTCCGGCTCGAGCACCTGGCAGTAGAGACTGTTCGGGGTGTCCCTTACTTTGGCCTCCAGCAGGTCGGCGAAGCTGGAAGGCGGGAACGTGCTATCAGTTGTCATCATCACCGCTCGGAATCAATAGTTCATGCAATTTGGAGTGGAATGGATCTGTTGAAAGAGGCGAGGACGGACATATTGTGCCAAGGCCACAGAACTAGAGTGAAATATCTATTGGTCTAAGATGCCGAGGATCTCCAACCAAAGTACACGATATCAGATACTACTGGCTTCATTTACGAGATGTGATCCCGGGTGATTGGGGCCAAGTTGCTTCCAAAAACATCATGGTGATCCTGTCTGACGTGGACGCTAAGGCCAGCACTATAACAAATAGAGTTTGCGTTTCTAGGTAGGTAGTCGTCGTATGCTGGCGCTTAATTGGCTTACGGGCTTATTACCGATCCTTGCCCGAGACATAGTAGGTGATTGGGGTTATTATTTGCGAGGGTATATCCGTTGAAAAACTGCCGAGTACCCCGGCGACAGTGCAGCTGGCTGGCTGTATCGAAGACACAGACAATCATGAGAAGAATAAGGCAGCCTACCACAGTGGACTTGCCAAACTTGGTGTCATGTAGAGCCTAGTGATGTGGCAGATGAGTGCTAGTAGGGGCGTCGTTTATTATGGAGGCAAGAAAAGAGAGGTTGGGAAAAAAAGGTGATCCCTTCCGGAGTCGAAAAAGTGACCGCAGAGGGAGTTGAACCCTCTTGCCTTTAAGAATAGTCTAATGATACTTCCGCTAGGCTATACCGACCCTGTCAAAGAATCATTGTAATATTTCGCTAGATAAAGCACTGGGAATGGATGTGAGAGTTGCCCTTGACGGTTGTCGGTTTTCTGGAACCCTGGATCTGGGTGAAGTCAAATCCCACCTCGGACCTCAAGATGTGCATGCCATATAAACCACGATTGGAGTATTTTCCAGCCACTCGATCGAGCCAGGAGACACAGAACTGTTGCGGAAACAAGGCAAGCTCGAAAAGGAGAGGGGGTGGGAGCCTGCTGGGAAGGTGGCCAGCGTGCTTCCCCTCAAATGATCAGGTTGACGGCTTCAGAGGATCTGAGATGGCGGATGTAGTATATGGCAGAGATCTGCGACGTCAACGCTTCTTAGAATATCGAAGACGGGGATCTCGACATCCGACAGCGAGAGCCGATACCCCGCAATGAGGGAGCCGCTCCCCTGCGATATAAGGAGGATGGAGTACAATGATGACTATGCTCCCTGAAAGAGATTGGTGTAAAATCCCACGATCTTAGCTACCATGACGCGGCGAAGAGCGACGTCGGCCTGGCCGTAGCCTTCAAGGGACAAAGTTTCTCCTCATCGGCGTAAGAGTGAAATGGCCTGGAGCATTTGGCGATCAGCAAAACTGTGCACAAAGACTTAAGCGCATCTGGTCTGCCAGAAGTTAGAAAATCTCTCGAGGCGAGCAGTAGGCACTGCCGCGTCCCGCGAGAACACTCACCGAGGTAGCGATGTAGCCCAAGGCCCCTGCGGTATTCCACCGTGCTCTCTGCAGTGAAGTTCATGGCCGAGGCCTCTTCCAGGGTGCAAGACTTTGAGGTTGCGGAAGCCCAAGGTCTGTCTCCTTGAACAGTCGCGTGGATCTCGCAATGTCAGCTCGAAAGACAGGGGCTGGGCCTGTTGCTGGACGTCGAGTGGAGCGTGGAAGTTGGCGGAAAGCGACTCACAGAACGGCTGACCGATGATGTCAACCTTTGCCGATATTGAAGAAGCCGCCGGGAGGTGCAATGGACCTCCAATACCACTACTGGTGCATCTAGCTCACGGCAGCAAGGAAGCCAGCCGCCCGCCCATCAATGTGACTGCATGAGTGGTATAAAGTGCCCCTCACGCTGCCTCTCTGTCACACACGACCACATTCTGCTGAATACTAGGGATTCCGTCCGCTCTCCCATGCCCTTGATGGCTAATTTGTCCACCCCCAAGGGATGACTTAGTGAGATCGGTGCACCGTTTTAAATGTCGGTTGTGCTCGGTGCGTTGTTTGATTGGATCAATTGCCCCTGTTTGACACGGCCCTACCGATCGGTTACCGACGTACATACAGTACGGTACATAAACAAAGGGGGAATAAGCACCAGAAAGCTAACTTACATGGGGGAGAGGGGGGGGGGTGGACAAGCGACCTCTTGGCGGGTCGGCGTACGGGTCTCCCTCCAACCAAGACGGAGCCCGGACGGTGCTGAGCGGCTTCCGAGCCCTACGCCTGCCGTTTTCTCCTGCCGGTCTCAGTCGGCCGGCCGTCCCTTATACTTTTCCCTCCCCGCCTTACCCGCGTCTTCTTGCGGACGTGCACGAAGCAATACTCCCTACCGCTGCCTCGCCGCCCAATGGTATGGGCCAGCCCGTCCGTGGAGCATTTCTGGGTTGTTGGCTCTTCCGCTCGCGCCCGTCAGGTCACACAGTTTCTTGGTGCCAAGCGCCGGTTATCAAGCTACGCTCTACCCGTGCTCATCCCTCAAATGAACACACCCCTCATGAAACACGCTCCTCTGGTGTAATTCGCGGTCAAGGGGATAAGGTTAATTAGCACATGAAAGGGTAATGGGGTTAAAAACGGGTCAGACCCGTATTTAACGGCATGGGTTCGCCAGGGGTTCAATCAGGAGCCGACTGTGTCTGCTTCCACTTTAGCTCCTTGGCCGTAATTAGACGTAGCAGTGGTAAGTCCATCGACGCTTCTCCTGTCAGTGCCGAGCCCCGTCGATGTCACTGAGAGGGGACGGGACTCGCTGTCACTGAGAGGGATCGACATTCGACAACAATGCTGGCTGGCTGCCCCCGTTTTGGTTGGTGATGTCGAGGAGGAGACCGCGCTCTTGGGTCAGCGCTCTTGATTTAAATATCATGTCTGGATGTCCTCGTCCAACTTTCTGATCCAATCCATTTGCCACTACCAGCCAAGGATCACCAAGCACACTCTTTTACCACCAACCTAAGTCACTCATTAACATACTCTGCACTCGCTCGACAAGATGAAGTACGCAACTGCCGCCGCCACTCTCCTGCCCTTGGCCTGGGCCGCCAACATCGACGCCCGCGCCGGCAAGGACACCAAGTTCAACATCAGTCAGCTCAAGGCGGAGTGCGACTCCGACAAGGGAAAATGCTCGTTCGTTACCCCTCCAAACCCATGAACTCATCGATGCATGCATGAAAACTTACTGACACTGGGCACGATATATAGTTACAACCTTGAGGTCGCTACTGGCGACTCCGACTCCACCACCAGCTGCAAGGCCGAGACCACCACCAGCCAGCTGGGCGCCGCCCCGGAGACCAAGTGCGGCCCCTACGCCCTCTCCGTCTCCAAGACGCACGACGGCAGCCTTATCTTCATCGTCGACCAGGGCAGCAAGGGCCTGACCGGCTCCTTCAACGTCAACGCCAAGGAGCTCCAGGCCGACCAGTCGTACAAGGACGGCTCCGCCTTCGACGTGGCCGCCAAGGCCACCCTCCCGATCACGGACGCCGACGAGGAGACAGTTGGCACTTCGGCCGTGGGCGCGCCCCTGACCACCGACGCGCCCAAGCCGTCGATGATCGCCTCCCACGGCGCCGTGGACCCCCCTCAGGCCACCGCCAAGGCGTCCTCGGTCGCCTCCCAAGACGGTGCGGCCACCGCCGGATCTTCGGGCGCATCCTCGGGCGCTGCGTCCACTGGCTCTCCCATGACTGCCTCGTCGATTCCTTCCACCGCTGTCTCGGGTATTTCCACCATGGTCACCGCCACTGCTGCTCCCACGGCGGGCGGCTCCGCCGCGGGCTCCGATGAGTCGTCCTCTACCTCGGGCTCCGGCGAGTCGTCTACCTCGGACAGCGAGTCTTCCAGCTCTGCCAGCCCCAGCGAGGAAAGCGGTGCGACTCGCCAGAGCGCATTCGCTGGCATCATGGCTGTTGTTGGCCTGATGGCTTTCGCTTTCTAGATAACAAGCTCTTGACCGACTTCTGCGCGTCTCTTGACAAGAGGATGTAGCCCCAGATAGATATACTGCGACAACGACTATACATGGAGCGTTTATGTACCTAATATACCATACCGGCTCGGCAGAGTCTCCTATATATCCTTTCAATCCATGATTCACTGCCAACTGCCGTTCTCGCATAAGGAGAGACTCTGGTTCGTATGACCTCTTGATTCTAAGAAGACCATCATAGCCCTCGCCGTACAAACCATCTTGCCATCTTGGTTCCCAATGGTCTCCCTCATTTCAATATGACGAGCTAAGCCGTCACTGCCGCCCGAATTGCCGAAGTAGTCGTGGCCCGCATTTCGGACGACCAAATGTAGGTTGTAAGCCCGTGCGAACTTGATGGTTGCCTGGTAGTCGAATACACCCAATGCAGTCACGACATACTGGACTTAATTCCCAATGACAGATGGCGCGGCCTTAACGAGGAACGGGTCGCAGCTCTGATTCGCAAAGAAGAAAGCCATGGTAGAGGAGGAGTTTATATGGGTATCGAGCAGATTCCAGACACCCCCGAATTCCCTGACATCTGGCTTCGTTGTACATGAGCCCATGGCATGGAATGCCTAACGGAACGGTGGCAACCAGCCATCCTCCTACAGTTTCGCCAAGACTACTACATCTGCTAAGATTCCGGCTCATCTTCCTGTGTTCACGCCATCCGAGCCGGGTCTTTGACTTGTGCCCGGCTTATGTGCAGCGTGTATAAGTAGTTATGAAAAAGACGGCCTGAATGGCCTCGCAATGCGTGTATATTGACTATTGACTCAATCTCATTTGGGCTACGAGATGAAAAGAAAACAAAGAGTGTGATGATCGCATGTAACCAAGCGTATCGTAACGAGCGAAGCTACCATCTTGTATGCCCCCCATTATGCTGCTTTCTCGGTGGTAAATGGCCAGCCAACTAGCCCGATGTTGAGCTTACCAGAAGCCGAGATGGATTCCTTCATGGCTTTCAGCTCCGTGACATCCCAATTCGACCAAACCGTTTTGCCATTTAGGAACTTGGCATCGGGCTTGGTAACCCACAGCATGAACCCCGCCGCAAGTCGAGCTGCTCTACAGTTAGTTCCATATCTTCAGGAGCTGGACGCGCCAAGAGCAGTACGTACGGGAATCCATTGGCATAATATCTGGCGTAGCCCCGCTGGTTCTGAAGATCTTGGTATCTACCATGCCTGGATGGATTGAGGCAAGAAGATGTTTGGGTTCTCTTGGGCAAGGAACTCGGTTGTCTTGGCCAGAGCCAGTTTCGAAACCAGATATCCCTAGTTACCCACGAGCATCTCAGTCGGAAACTGAATCCCACCGGCTGTGATTGCCAAGAACGAAGCATTGGCCTGACTGGCCTTGGAGATCATGTACTTGGCGAGGAGAATTGTCGATTTGACGTTGGTCTGGAACTCTGCATCAGTTTCTCTTACAGCTCTTACAACACATGTGAAGAATAGACACAACGCTACCTCATAACATTTCCAATATTCCCCAATGTCTGCTTGACTCGCAGGTACCGGAGTATTGATAGATCCCGCTCCGTGGACCAAGACATTCCATGTGCCAATCTTGGCCGCAGCGCCTGCTACAGCGGCCTCGTCGGTGACATCGACCGCAAGAACGGAAACCTGCAGTCCGTCGTTGACCTTGGAGACGAGAGAGGCCGTCTCGTTCAAGGTCGCCACAGTTCGTCCCATGAGTACCAGCTGTTTTGCGCCAGCAGTAGCGAAGGCGAGAGCCGTCTCGCGGTCAAGCCCAGAGCCCTGTCATACACTTGTTCAGAAAAGAACACCGCCACTAGCCGATTGGAAACCTACCGCCCCAGTAATGACGATCGTCTCGCCGCTATGGGTGATATCTCCAGCTATGTACTCGATAGCTGGGTAGATGTCGTTATGCCATGTTGGCGTAAGGCTAGGTAAAGGGGGCTGCATGATGTCGAAGGGCCGCAATGCAACTAAGGTGTGTAGATGATGTTGAACGTTAGGAAACTTCGAGGGCCGTGTTGTTGAACTCAAGTGAGGTTGAAGGAGGGGTTAACCAAATATGTGGGAGCGAGCAGCGGATGAGCGGAGTTGATTATCAGAGTAGTATTCAGTTGATTCACGACGTTATTATTATGTTGGAACCACCCCCTTGCTGCGGATGTGATCCACGGCAGCTTTGCTTGGGGTGATCGCCTTTCCTAACTTGCCTCCTCGCTCGATGTATCTCGATCCCCCGATCAACTAAATGTGTTTTGTATTTCAACCTTGTCTGTTTCTTAGCTGTTTTTAAATATCGCCCGTTGTCCGCCTCAGGCTTTTGAACTTCGCTCCCAATCTACTCAGTAAAATAAGTGACACTATTCACATCATGACATTTTCAACCCCTGCTTCAGTTGGCTTCCAGAACTCCGGCTTCCTAGATGCCCACCCGGAGCTGCAAGTTCTTCAGTCTGCCGACCCTCGTTATGGCTCCCGCGAGGGGTCCTACTGGGTGATCAATACCCGTCTTTCACCCGCCTGCATCGTCCTATCAGACTCTCCCCAGCAGCTCGCGGCACTCTTGAAAGAGCTGGCAGCCACCCAGTGCCAGTTCGCCGTTCGCAGCGGCGCCCATTCTCCCGTGCCGGGCACCAACGACATCGCCGACGGCGTGACCATCGATCTCAGCTCGTTGAACAAGATCACGTTCGACAACGGCTCCGAGACGGTGCGTTTCGGCGCCGGGTCGCGTTAGAAAGACGTGTACGGCGAGTTGACCAAGCACAAGCGGACCGTGTCGGGCGGACGAGGCGGCGATGTCGGCGTTTCGGGTCTGCTCCTCGGTGGTGGCAGCTCGTGGATGACGGTTAAGAATGGCTGGGCCGTGAGTAGCCAACCCCTATCCCAGCCTCCGTGAATACCTCTACTCACTACGTGTTGTGCCATATCAGTGCGATAATGTGATGTTCGCAGTCGCCCTTGCTTTCTCAGCGTCCAAACCCCTTCCGGCCCGCGAAAGTCAGGAATGCCTGGCTTTCCGGTCAGTGAAATACCCCTTAATGTGTTACTAGAACTTGCCTGTAGATGTGGATATGCCGGCACCCGTGAACACAATGATATGCTTGCTCTTGTTGATGTAGTTTACAAGAGTTTTGGCTTTCTGTTCCATAACTCCGGGCACTTCCTGGCGCTCCTCCGGGGCAGTCATGGGAGCGGAGTCGGCCATGGCGAAGGGTGAATGCGGTATTGTTGTAGTTGAGGTCTGTAAGTATATGACGGAATCTAGTGAGCAAAGGAACTCTTCGGTACTACTCAGCATGCACTACGAGCAACGGCAGGTCAACTGGACCTGGAATTGTTGTTTAATTGAAGGATTCGAAGTCCTGGTGCAGCTCGTATAAAGTATTCTTCACGTTTGCTGACACATCGTTCAGGTTTCGAACAACCGATTCGCTGAGGTTCCCCTACCGCATGGTTGCCTAAAGTAAACGATAGAAGATCGACGGTCCTTGAAGCAACCCCTGCCACAGACAACCGGGAACCCTGACAATGGGACATCACCATCAAATATATCCGATCGGGTGCGCGCTCAGCTGTAGACAAAGTCTGCAAGGCTTCGATGTCGAGGCACATTGCTTTATGGTATTGATGTTCGGTTTGGTCTGGTTGAAAGGAAGGCGCGATGTGTAGTCGGTTCGAATTGTCTTGACGGAGCTTGTAATTGTCTTGGTCTGTGCGCCACTCAAGGACTCTAGCCCCTTGCCCCCTTGCCCCCCTACAAATTAGCATTAGGAGCGTACGGAGTACTCATACCTGTGATTCCAGCTTGATATTGTCACGATGCAGAGTGCTTGCTTGACTATCTGCCAGAACACGTGCAATAAAGCATATCTTCGACGAGAACTACATCCAGTCCTACTAGCAACCTAGTAGGTGGTCAAAGAGGTATTGTAACTTCCTGGCTGTCAACCCCAATGGTGCTTAGCTATAAAATTTCCCCAGAGTTCTGCCTTGTACCCCTGTGCGACTTTGATCAATTGCATCTCAATGCGCAGAGGAATTGCAGAAACTGCCTTTCGATCTGCCCTGCTGCGCCTCCCAGGCGGGAGCAGCAGGGAGGCAGGCGCATGACTCAAAATCCAGGCTGACCAGTCTACAAGTCTCGCTTCCGCAGGAGGAGATATCCATCATATTTCGCCAGTCTTTCCGAGAAGCACGCCCCGGAGTTGAAATTCGCCCTCATGACCTCGAAAGGCCTAACCCATCCAGCGTCGACGTATCCCGCCAGGACAAGTTCACAACCTCCTTTCCCTTGGCTATTGGACACGATCTTCTTACGTTTACGGTACTTCGAACCATCTACAAAGTCTTACCAGATCAAGCAACATATCAATCATCTCTCATTCCACGGGATTTTCTTTCCCACTTTCACACCAAATGGGGGAAGGAGCTGCTGAAATTTGATCCTGATTTCCACGGCAGTATTCCACAACTGTTACACATCGAGTGGCGTGATTGGTACGCATACTCCATCTCCTTCAGCTTGGTACGCATACTCCATCTCCTTCAGCCCGGATAGCAAGCTGTTGTCTTTCGCGGACTACAGGCAAGCTTGCCAAACTACTTTGGCTATTTTTACGGTCCATTATACTCCTACACTTAGCTTGCAATTGATCCAATCTACAAATGCAATGCTGAGATTACCTCGAGTAAAGGAGATGCATTTCCATCCCTGGAAGCCGCTCCTTATCTTCCTGGCGGAGACCAAGGTGTGGCTATGGACGTATGAAAGAAGTGAGTCTGCAGTCTATTCTCACGTGGAAACAGTTCCACATCATTCACCTTGTGCTCATTTGTTCTTTTAGGAGAGCTGACAAGACCCGTACATCTCGGAACCAAGTTTGACGGATGCCGGGAACAACTCCAGACTTTGACTAATCTGTCGGTTTCCGTCTGTGGAGATTTCGTTTTAGCAAGAAACTCGACAGACACTGTTGTTGTGCCCCTGCCAGAAGGCGTTCCTTTGACAAAGAGACCGTGAAAGACCAGAGGGTAGCGAAAAGAAAGCGAAGCGCAGATTACTGAGGACCCAACCCGTCTCTAGGCAGTCTTGTGCGCCTGGGGTGTGATCAGGGTCTCCCGGAAAGAACTCCCCATCTATCCATGGCAGGAGCTACACCTACCACAATGACCGTTATGCATGAAGGGAATAGCATCAGTCTCGAACTATCATCACAAAGCCCTCTGGGTGAAACGAGGCGGCGTCAAATTGTTGTATTGCCCAAGAAATTCGAAACCAATGACAAGGCAATCAGCGTCAAATTTCTTGAATCGCCCAACGAACATTTGCGGATCATTGTGGACAACACCGCAACAGAGGGATACACCTTGGATAAGGACCGAAATTTCTCTCACCCTACCGTGATAGAGAAAGACGTGAGATTTGTGGGATCCATGGTCACTTCCACCACTCCAGGTTCGTTGAGGATGCACTGTCGTATGGTAAATATTTGTGTGCTGATACGGTTTAGCCTTATCCGGGCCGACACATAAGCGACTCCGCGGCCTTCCACTTGCATCGGATCCGACCCTGATTGAAGAATATTCTTTGCTATAAGTTTTGCGGAACTGCAGACGGATGCGTGAACTGAAACCCCTGGATTTCGTGGCTGTGAGCTAAAGAATGCGTTAAACTGCTGAGACGCCGGTATTGGGAGCCGGGCTACATCTGAAGTCGGTGTATAAGTAAAATCACTTGTATAGAGAGGCTGGCAGAGGTTAGTCATACAATATCCACATGCGAGACGACAAGATTGGTCTCACTTTGGTTGGCAAAGACAATGGAGGAGGGGGTGTATTCATGTTCCGTATCCAGATATAAGCACGGTACGCCTGCCAATTTCAACAGCCGCAAGCTTCCAGATATTCCGATAGTAATATACATATATGGACCATTAAAGGGACGACTCAAATTTTCAAGCAGCGAAGCAAACCCTCTTTAATGTGATGTGACCCCGTTTGTCTTTCCCATGGCGCATTCATGTTATAGTGAGTACTTGATTTAAGAATGCACCACGAATATAAAGCCAACGCATATCCCTATTCTCGCCGTTTCGTCATAGTGTACTGGTTAAGAGCTCGATAATTCCGGGTCGCGTGGAACATACATGGGACCTATCAGGCTCGATGAGGCTAGTAAACGCAAGCTTAGCCGTTTCTATTAACTTACTGAGCCTTTTATATAAGACCGATATAAATCACGCTTAGTTTTAAGGGGTGCGAGGAAAGCAATAAATTGATAATTAAGGGCTATGTTCTTACTAGTATCATTATCGGACTACTCAACATCCGTATCGCGTACTCTAGGTATTCTGCAATTCCTCCAGCACCCCGTTACGTATTGGATAATGCGTGTGAAAACATCGCAGCGGAGCTGATCGTCCCTTTCTCGTTTTTCATGGCTCGCTCTTCCAACCTCTTTCTGGCACGTGAGACCCAGTACTCCGGCCGACCTCCCAAGAAGGATGTTTCTTCGGGCACGTACTCAAATGCCAAGTCCTTGGTATTCCCCTTGATTTGACGCTCAAAAGTGTCTTGGGGGCTTCCAGAGCCTATTTGGGTTGCGAGCAGACCATTATTAGCCCTGTCTGTCTCGTAACCCTGTTTTCTCGGTGTCTGGCCTCTCTCTCTGTCTCTTACCTTGGCAATGACCTCGCGCGCCTCTTCTAGCACTTGGGCTTTTCCTTTTTGGCCACCTTGCCGAACACTCTTGATCTGGATCAACACACTCTGGTCCGACACGGCTTGGATGCCGGGCTGCTTGCTCAAATGCCTCTTCACCGTGCAGAGGATGCGGATAGCAGTATAGACCGACTTCGGGCGGGTCTGCGTAATGCCCTTGTACAGTTGGACCGCAGAGTTTGGGGTGAAGAATTTGGTCGGACCGTGGAATGTCATTGTTCTTCAAATCGGCATAAGACCAATGGTATATAATTTGTTCACTGCCACCCGCGACGTCTCTTGGAGCAGCAGAAGGAAGCAACGTAGGAAGCAGAGACAGCTGATTGGGGAGTACAATTTTGATAACAATCCAAAGACCATTTACTCGGTTGTTCGTTGTTTTGGAAGCCGAAATGGGGGAACACAACTGGCACCTTGCGGGTTAGCTTTATATTGTTTGTTGCGGGGTTTCATCCCTGGTTGCATCGGCGTTAATGCAGTAACGAAATCGTACGAGGAGGGGGGGAAGTTGGCAAACTGCCAAGGATATATCTTCCGATGAGGGGGTTTTCCGATATGGGAGACAAGGGGTTTCATCTGTCTCGAACCAATTGCTGCCTGAAAGCCACCTGCAGCCGCCGACTAAATAGGGATAAGATAATCGGCTATTGGGATTGTTGCCTATGGGGTGTGCATCAAGACAAAAGGAAACAAGGTGAAGCAGTGACGATAGAGAAGTTTCATAAGTCATAATTGTCAATTATTACGTTAAGCACGTTACACACTGCTAACAGTAAATAGGGGAATTGTGCAAACGAGTGACACCCTAGATACAGGACCGCCCTGCCAGGCGTCCAAGAAATAATAATCCGTCATCATTATCCACCACTGAAGGTCCTGTCATTACTATTCCACCCCCATTGTGCTCGATTACCGGAAGCTACCCAAGTAAGGGGGTATTGCCCTCTGAGAACTAGCTTAGTAGTTCTTGGGAGCCTGCTGGAGAGGCTGGGAGTTCTTGGACTTGTATCCATCTTCGGGGAGCTGGTTTTGCCCCGGCATCTTGGCAGTCTTGTAACCGCCCTTGGGGGCTTCGGCGTGCTCAGGCTTCTTGGGCTTGTACTCACCCTTGGGAGCCTGCTGCTGTTCCGGCTTCTTGGCCGGCTTGTGCTCGTCCTTGGCGGGCTCTTTTTGCTCCGTCTTCTTGGGCTTGTACGCATCCTTGGGAGCCTGCTGCTGTTCCGGCTTCTTGGTGGGCTTGTACTCGTTCTTGGCAGGCTCTTTCTGCTCCGTCTTCTTGGGCTTGTAATCATCCTTGGGGGCCTGGTGAGACTCGGGCTTCTTGATGGGCTTGTACTCGTTCTTGGGAGCCTGCTGCTTGGGCTTGGGGTTGTTGTAGTTGCGCGCCCGGTACTGGCTCTTGGGGGGCTGCTCGGGAGACTGAGGGCTCTTCGCCTGCCCGTCGACCTGGATGGAGTAGCCGCAGGTCTTCTCGATGAACGCGCTAATCTGGAGGCTGTGTTGAGAGATATCCAGTTAGCACCCCCAGGGTAGGTATCAAAAGGCTACGTTATGGAATTCTTACCGCTCCTTGGGCTGGTTGCACTTCTTCTCGATGCAAGGCACCACGGCATCGTGGAACTTTTGATCCCTGAGAGGGAGGTCCAGGCAGTTAGTAAAAACGCTTCCTGTTGAGATGGGTTTCCGGAAAGAGGATAGATACTCACTTGCAGAGGCACTCCCAAGGGTACTTCTTCCAGAGGTTGCGAATGTAGTGCTTCTGGTTCTTGCATTGGGAAGCCTCAACAGCCTTCTTGAAGCAGAGCTCGGCGCACAAAGGGGGGCCGTTGAGGTTGCGGTCCTCGATGGTGCTGGCGCCGACACCGGCAGCGGCGGCAAGGAGGGCGATGAAGGCAGCGTTGAAGTGCATTTTGAATGTAGTTGGTGATGGTTTTTTTCTCTCAGCAGACGAGCTGGTTTGTTTGGAAGAGAGTATGTTGGGCTGAGGAGCTGTTGATCTGTTGCAGTGTGTAGATGTGTGTGTGGTGATGATGAGGAAAAGAGTCGTTAGATGTTGGAGCGAGGCAGGTCTATTATTATAGAAGAACATTATCATGCGTATATCAGTTGTTGATCTCGCCATAGGCGTCATGAGCACGAGGCTACCCCTAGTCGCATGCCAAGTCACCGCAATGTTGTGGTGTTTACTCTTCACTCTCTGACCTTACGATTAACGGAACATGAGTAGAGTTTAATTTGGATAGGGCTATCATCGATATATTCCTTGGCAGCCCTGTTCGAGCAATCGTACTACGAGAAAGAGTCAAAACGGTAGACCACTAGCGCTGATAAGATTCGAAATTACCACCGAATATCATGCATCCTTTCCTCTACGATGCAAATTTCCCGGACTGTGTATTGCGCACACGCTAGCTTCCAACGGCTTCTGGCTAACGTATGAAAGGGGCGTTGATCGTGGTCCCTTCCGGGAGATCAAAGCTTCGACGGGACCTTTGCCATCCACCACTCTAGCCTTTGGGCCCAATTCACCCTGGGCCGAGACCATACGCACAGCCCATCTAGAAAAGCCTCCAAGTAGAACCCGATATTTAGGTATTGCCTATCGCTACATAGGCAACTACGGTGGACCATTGTTGCCAAGCCAAGCCGGGTAGCGCCCCAAACTATGCCGTAAAACGGGCCCAACTGTAATGCTAGTTAGTACGAATCTCAAGCCTTGGGGGTCACTGCAAAAACACGAGTAAAAGCAGACGGGTCGAGAGCTTTGCCCTTGAATATACCATTATGGTGTCATCAAACGTCCCGAGTCCAGTTGTACGGTAACGACAACACGTGATAGTATTATATGTTAAGAAAATCGACGTAGATATTCAGTGTCCGAGTCGGAACGCGGTTTGAGTTGATATGAAGAGGGACGACCCCTTTCCATGACAATTTGGGTATTACAATGACGTTCAGGCAGTCGTAGAATATACGTTGGCTTCCGGTACCTAAGAGGCTGAAGAAAAGCAAGGGAGTGCTCACGAAGCAGCTCCAGAGCATATGAGCACATCTAACTTGAATGGTGACTGAAAGTTAACGATGAGATAAAATACCCCCTTTTCCCAACCCCTGGGAATTAAACAAGCCGCAGGGGTTTGATATAGTTCGACTGCAGCCGATTAGTTAGGCTCAAGGTGGTGATGAAATGGTTCGTCCAATCAGCATCCTCCCGATAGGAGAATGGGGCAATGCACGTGATATTAGCCCGCACTTTTCCCCATATCCTTATTCTAACGACCCAAATCCTTTTTTTCCCGCAGCAAGTGATTTGTTAATCAGAATCAGGGGGTTTAGGTAAGTCGGAGTTACCCGCCTGCATCGGCCCGTAGAATATGATGACGAGCTAACAACAGTTTTGGTCTAGACAGCATCTCCTGTGTGCAGAACTCACAGCCATGGGCAGCAAAGATCCCGCCAATGGGGCCATGAAGCTCCTGCCAAAGGAGCTCCTAGAGATCCAGCTGGGCCAAATCGACTTGCTAATGGCCATGTATACGCTGGGGGAAGAACTAGTCGTGGCAGATACGGCGCGCACCTATGTCGAAGAGTTGAAAGACTGGTGCACAAGTGACGATGCAACAGCACCAGCACCAGGCAAACTCCTTCCGAGTATCGCCATGTTGCTCACCTTGGAAATCCACGCAGATGAAGGTTCTCCAACATCATCAACCTCGGAAAGGTCCCTGAAACTAGAGATATCGATACCGCTGGCCGTGGAAAACTCCCAGGATGTCGCAGGGATGGTGGAACCGCCACCCGTCAAGTTCCGGCTGCAGCAGCCAACATGGATGAGCAAAGCCGAAGCCGCCCAGCTCATGGCCCGCATTCCACAAGACGCAAATAACAACGACACGTTCGCGACGATAGAAAAGATCAAGGACGCCGCCTCCCTGCATCTACAACAGAACCAGCAGCACAACAGCACAGGCACGGAATCGGACACCAACGGCTACAATAACGACACCGGCACCCTCATCCGCGTCTGGTTCTACTTCCCCTCCATCAGCACGCGCGCCAAGCGCGACGACCTCGTCGCGCACGCGCCGCGCTACGGCCTCACGGGCTTCCTGCTCGCGGGCAAGCCGGGGATCCTGTGCGTCGAGGGCGCGTCGGCGCGCGCCGTCGATGACTACATGCGCTTCATCAAGACGGAGAGCTGGGGCGACATCCCCGCCCACCACAAGAAGGTCAGCGAGCGGTACCGCGAGACCCTGAGCGGCGGCTCCGGTCCCGACGGGGCGGGGCCCGCGGCGGTGCGCGCTTTTCCCGACATGCGCGAAATTACCGATACTCTCGGCGAGCGGCGCGGTGAGCGCGCTAATCGCAACGATATGAGGGCGTTGGAGGCGTGGTTGACAGAGAGGGGGCTGGGGGATGCGATGACCAAGGTTCTGATATGAGCTGGTTCCAAAACCCAAGGCTGCACATGGGCGTTTCCCGTCATCCCAGGGGGGAGAAAAGCCAAAGCGCCCAAACACTGTTTTAAGGACCATCGTATGGAACCATACACATTCGAGTCTACTTAGTATCTGGCCCGGCCCACCTAGCACTACGAATTACACATATAGACTCGCCTTAGATGGCGTATCGGAACCAAGGGACGTTATCCGCCAACTCTCTCTCCAGCATCTTTTGCTCTTCCGTCAACTCCTGGGTGCCAACTTGCTGCGCCACGGCGTCCCGTCTGGCGTTCTCCCGACGACACCAGATAGTCATGAAGAGGGTCAAGAAGAATGCCATGCTTGGTCAAGATGTTAGTTTTAGCCGATCCTCAGCAGCGGCAGATGGCGAATACATACCACACGAATCCGATCAAGATGCTGTGTCCTGCAATGTAGCGGGGGCGGTCGCGCGTCAGGTACACGTAGCTCGCAATGATGCCGCCACAGTTGCCGCCCATGACTTGCATGGCGTACCTCGTTTCAGACTGCCTCCGATATTGGCGCCGTTCCAAGCCAGGCCCAGGGGAATTTGCGGATAAATACCTAAACAGTACCCCCGAAACGGGTTAACTTAGCACCACCAAAGTTCTCAGACGATAAAATCTCTATATAGAGGGAGAAAGAGAGGAAAATTAGCAAGTGGCAAAAAGGCTTACCGATAGCAGCAAAGACCGTGCCTGTATACTGCACCGTGGCGTTCCCGCTCGCCGCGAGCAGCGCAAACCCCAAGATGGCGACGAGCTGGAACCCCAGCAGGAAGTCGCCGCGCTGGCGAACGCGGTCGGCGAGCCAGCTCGCGCCGATGGTGAAAACACAAGCACAAACGTAGGGCGGCACGCTCATGAGCTGCGCGTTGTTGGCCGAGTAGCCCATGCCCTTGACGATGGTGGGCAGGAAGAGCGAAAAAGAGTAAATGGGCGCGAACCCGGCCATGCAGATCAGCATGAAGACGTAGATCTTCCAGTCGGCCAGGGCTTGCCACACATATTTCACGTCAAAGTCGTCGGACAGGTGGCCCCGGTCGGCGGTGAGGCGGCGCTCGACTTCGTCGCGCTCTTTGTCGGTGAGGAAATTTGCTCTGTGTCGCCGTGTAAGATAAGGGTAGAAAACATCAACAGGCATGGTCCGGTGGTTAGTTAGGGGCGTACTTACGTTGCGGGATAATCATATATGGCCCAGTAGGCTGAGAAAGAGACCAGTATACTGAGAAGGCCTTCCAGAATAAAGATCCAAGACCATGCTGAGAGTCCACCCACATCGCTACAAATCACTATCAGAAAACGGATGGCCATTCATTTGGGTGAATGACACGGCTTTGATGCGATTACCTCATCTCGGCTATTCCTCTCGCCAAGATGCCACCGAAGGCACCAGCTAGCGTCGCGGCGGAGAAGAACAGGGCCATACGAAAACCGCACTCATGCCTGCAATACTATTGGGTGATCTAGAGCCGTGGTGAGCGATTCTGCGCCGAATCCAATACCCGGAGTGGGAATAAAGGGGGGGACCTGCAGAAGCAAGCTTACTGCAATATCTCGTTAGCACGACATATTGGATAGCCTGTGTGGTTTCACTCACCATAGTAGTTGACCCCAGGGAAAAATTCGCCCTCGAAGACGCCGAGGAACACCCGCGTCGCCATGAGCCCCGAGTAGCTCCTGACGAACCCCTGGGCGATCATGCAGGCCGACCAGGCGACCATGATGAAGGTCAGCCAGACCGACGGCCGCAGCCGCTTCATCATCATGTTGGACGGGATCTCGGCCGCGATGTAGAAGGGGAACAGGATGGCGAGGCAGTCGTTGTACTGCAGGCCCTGGAGGCGCAGGTCCTGTTCCAGGCTGTCGAGGCGCGCATTGCCGATGTTGGTGCGGTCGAGGAAGCATAGCCTTTTTTTTTTTTTTTGCGATTTTTTGCGATTAGATCAGCCGACAATGATACCCTGCGCGAGAAGGCATAGTAAGTTTTTACGTTGGTGGGAAGGGCGACTTACAAATAAATCAGGCTCATGAATGGGATGAGACGCCAGTCCAGCTTCCTCAAGAGCTTCTTGGTCGCCTTCTGGTCAAACATGGGCACTTCTGAGACTTGCACTGTTGCTTCCACTATCGAAGGAGAGTTGACATATTTGGTGGCTGACATGCCGCTGGTACCTGGTGCCTTCTCATCCATGGTGCCGTCGGTAGGCAATATGAGGAACAGGATTTGTGATGCGAATTCGGGTTTGGGTGCACCAAAAAGAAATATTGGATTCGCAGGAGACCCTGTCGACTTTAAAACCCGACAGCGACTTCTTTTTCAGAGTTGAAATCCATTCCCAGCCGATATGCAGAGAGCATGCACTGAGACACTGAAGCGCGTCCCACCCACAAGGCGGCATACTGTATGTAGATAGGTACCAGGTAAGCTATCACAATACATGCTCAAGAAACATGCTTGATAGCGTGCTAGGTTTCTCGCGACTTGTACGTCGTAGCGTCTTCAATTCGACGCCATAGGGCTGGGCATAAGCTTATCTACACCAACCCCATACCCCGGATATCATTCCTCTTCATGGCGATTGTAGGGCCAGACCTTTGTAGAATCTGCGGGGGCAGGGAAGGACATTGCGCAGTGTTAGCAGCATTAGTCTCTGCAGCCAAGGCCTAGACCTACCTGGCTGTTTGGAAAAAGGAAGCAACCATAGTCTACGGCGACCAGTCTGCACAAGTTTGAAGATGAGATTATGAATATTCAATGCATATCATATCGTTTCTAGCTCAGATTCGCGACCTCTGTTCAATGGGAAGTAGTAGAAAGCCCTAGGCTGCGTTTGCCCGGTTTCTCGGCCAATTGTGGCGCTCAAGACTAGCCCCAGAAAGCAGAGCCGTGCCGGTAGATGGCTTATCGAGGGAGAATCAACGCATGTCAACATGTACCTAACAAATATGTACATATGTACGATCAAATACCGGTTGGGCGGTTAGTGCTTTGAAACGGACTCCTCCTACCTTACTGGCATCTCAACAGTATTCGTTACAGCTTACGCCGTGCCCCTTTTTACCCACGCAATTATCTGCTCAGCAAAACGTCAACAACTTCTGCTATGGCTGGGATACAATCACGACATATTTGTTGCTCATTCACTGCTAGGTGGTTTCTTTCTGGGGATGGGGAAAAAGCATGTGCTGACTCGTGAAAAGGAAAGCCAACAAGACTTGGCCGCCTTGCAGGGCATCTTCAGCCGCAGCTAAGTGTGCATGGAGGGGTGGTTGGTTGAGACATCATGTAGATATACATGTCTTATCATTCCCTGGCTAGTGTGAGCCATTGGGCTGGAAAGTGCGTGAAACCGGCGTCACGATCTGCTCTATCATGCCGTGCATGGGCTCGGTCAGCAGACATGAACAAAACATGTGCATCTGTCCGAACCTTTCACTCAAGGGTCGAAGGTAATGCATGTTTATATAATCTTTCGACGTTTGGGTATTAGTATTATTTCAGTTGGTCCGACTTGATGGCCAACGGTTATTGGGAGCGGCTTCTGGCCTTAACCCCTATTTTTCTACTTACCTTAGCCAATCATTTGAAATCATTTGACGCCCATCTTTTCTTCATCAGTAATAACGTGGTGCGACTCCTTGACCACCCTACCTTGTTCTTCGTCGTTACCACCACCGGCCGATGGTAACGTCGTCGTTGCCCCCGCCGTCTTCCGATCCTGAACCTCCCAGACAGCGAAGAACGCCGGCACGAAACTCAGCGTCCAGACCACCACATTGACCACGGCCGTGTAGAAGGGCGAGAACCGGCTGCTGCTGATGCCGAACGACGCGCACTGGCCCCAGCTCTCGACGCCGCGCAGTAGGCCCGTGCCGCGGCTCAGCTCCGACGTGCCGTCGCCGACGGTGCCGACCAGGAAGCACAGGTAGTTCTGCACCACGTTCCCGGCCGCCTGCAGCAGAATATACACACCAAAACCGCGCCCGAACCCGGGATCGGTCCAGTCGAGCCCCCGGGGCGGGAGGGCGGGCGTACTCGTACTCGTGCTGCACGACCAGCACCCAGATCCACAGCAGCGTGAACGCGCCGCAGGACCCGACGAAGCCGGCCCGGATGCGCGTCCGCACGCTGAGGCACGGCGAGTCGAGGAATAGGTTGAACAGGGCGCCGGAGATGGTGCCCGTGACGGCCGACAGGAACGAGGCGAGCGCGCGCGCGCACCGAGAAGGACAGCGTCAGGTACCTCGACGCGTAGCCCCAGTAATACCAACAAGAAAAAAAGACGGTCAGAAGCAACCCGATCTGCTTCGTCGTGGCCGTGCGCCAGAGCCGGCGCAGCTGCTCGCGCGCCGTGGTGCGGGCCTCGACCGCGATGCGCGACCCGTCGGGCCGGCGCGTCTTCTCGGCGGCGGCAGGAGGAAGGCCAGGGGCAGCGAGCAGGCCTGAAGGATGACGAAGAAGAGCAGCGTCACCCACGAGACCTTGCCGCTCGTCGCCGTGCGGGCGTTCAGGCCCAGGTTGATGGCGCCGCCCAGGAGCTGCCCGCTGTTCTTGAAGCCCAGCCACAGGGCCAGGTAGCGGCCGCGCTTAGCGTGCTCGGGGTAGGACAGCACGATGGCGCCCTCGGCGGCCCAGTAGAGGCCCGCGCTGACGCCGCAGACGGCGGCGCCGAGCATGACGAACCACTCGGTGCCGAAGCGGTTGTTCTGGTACAGGGCAGCGCTGTAGATGGACCAGCCCAGGGTACCTGCAATCAGGGTGTTTCTGACCCCGATCTAGTTCACGAAAACGGGCGACAGGATGCAGAAGAGACCCATGAATCCAAAGACTAGCGAGTTGCCGTCGTTGACCAAGTACGGCAGCAGCGCACCGCGAGCGCCAAATGAGTTGTTGGCGTTCCAGAGGCCCGGTCCGAGCAGGGCGATGACGCCGCAGATGATCATCTGGGCCAAGACGCTTCGGTAAAACGTCGCCATGGTGGACGTTCGGCTGATGGCAATTGCGATAAGGGATTTTTGGCCATCATCCTACCTTGAATAACCCGACGAACATGATATATAGATGTCGATATAGATCAGAGTTTTCCCAAAGAATCTCGGATCATGCCATGGTGCAGGGCAACGGTGACCATTCACATGGATCATGAGAACTGAGAAAGGTTAGCTGCCATGGTGAGCCTCCACATCTACAATCCATAAACCGAATTGCGTGATTTCTTGGCACGATAACCCTATCAAGCCAGTCATACTCATTTGGAATCATTACTTAAGTTGTCAAATGTAGAGCACATTGAAGTATGGTAAGTCCAGTTGTTCGGTGGACCTCGTAGAGCAGATTCCACACGTCAAGGCACGCCCCTCCCCGTCCTCGTAGCCTTAGCCAACTCGCTCTGCGCCACATCATCAGCGTAGCGCTGATAAATGGGCACGTAATTCGCCCTCTCGCTCTCGGTCCGCTTGACGCTGTCCCGGCCCTCCACCGCGGCCTGCCACTTCCGGAACCTCGCCCAAGCCGCCTTGTCGTCATCGCTGGTGGTATTGTCGTCCGAGGGGTCGGGCACCGCCGCGACGCCCTTGAAGTGTGCAAAGACCCAGTGCCGCAGCACCCACGGCGCGAGCGCCAGATCGACCATGCCGAACTGGTCCTCCCCGGCGGCGAAGTACGGGCCCTCGGGGTCCATGGCGCGCGCGAACTCGAGGAGGAAGCCGCGGTACTCGTCCCGGAGTTCTTCGAGCCGCTTCTTGCCGGCTTCCTGGCTACCAGACGTAGATGGCTGGGATTGCAGTAGTCGGTGCCATGCTGGGATGATGCGCGACGTCACAAAGTCCATCCAGATGCGGGCGCGGGCGCGCTGGAAGAGGGGATCTCCACCGCTTTCATTACTACTGCCGGTTTTAGCAGCAGTAGGAGGAGGGAGCAGCTGGGGCGCGTGGTCTGGGTACGCCTCCTCGAGGTATTGCAGCAGGACCGTGGACTCGTAGAGGGCCTTGCCGGGCGCGACCTCGAGGGTGGGGACGAGGCCGCGCGGGTTGGCCTTCATGAGCTGCTCGCCCTTGTGGTAGGGGTTGACTGTGGTGAGTTTTGTTTTCTATCAGCACACTTGAAAGTCGTCGTTTTCCTTTTTTACCCCAAGGGGAGCCGAACGCACGCACCTTCGATGTACTGGTACGGTATGCCCTTCTCCTCCAGCGCGAGCCAGACGCGCTGGACGAAGGGACAGAACCAACCGGCAAAAAGCTTTTGAGGTTGCTCTGCAGCATGTTTCTGAAGATTAATTCTAATGTCAGCGGCGGGCTTGTGGGCTCAACATAGAATTGTGAATACCGACGTACATCAACTGTCTCTTTCGCAAGCCCTGTAGCGACAGGATGTAGATCGGCGTCTGGCAAAGGCATGGTGTAATAAGACGACGGGCTATGTACCGGTCAGTATTGGAGATTATTTGTTCAAGTGACGAAGCGCTTCAAGGATTGAAACATTTTATACGTTTTCATGATGGGAGATCAATATATAGAAGACGTAGTACCATGATGATTAATACCATTTCCAATATGGAATGATGCAAGAAACCCCAAACTACCCCAAGTCATGACGTGATTTTTCTGCGGGACAACATTCAACCACACATTAGCAATGGCAATAGCGAAGCAGACAAAGTTGGAGATGTTTCTCTGATCAATTGGGATTCGCGATTCGCACTGAATCCGGGTTTTCTTTTTTTCATTATACAAATTTGCATGCACATCGTTCCCAAATCGCAAAACACCCACGTGGTGTATGGTATACCAGACTGCGTTGAAGCAGTGAAATCAGACCCATATGGCTTTCCCAGACTCCCGCTGGTACCGCGCAAATATTAACGCCCAGATATGCAGCTAATTGACCCCCTCTTTTTTACCGCCAGTTCTAGTGTTAAACCAGTTCATGAACCTCCCGAGCTTGATTAAGTTGATTGCTCAGTCGTACCCTTTCCGTCGAAAGGTTGAATTTTCAGCACCGCTGACTCCGCTCTCCGAAGCATACTCATACGTTTAGAAGCCAGCCTCCGCTCTCCAGCCCTCAACCGGGAGGGGAAAGGTGGAGCACCACTGAGAGATCTCCTTCTTCAGGTCGTTGATCTTGGCGACCTCGCCGCTGGCAACCTTGGCCCTGAAATCCTTCAGCTTGTTGGCCTCCTTGGGAAGCTCACCCTGAATCTCCTTGCAGAGCTTGATGCTCTGGTCAATGTACTCGGCCACACGCTCGAAGTCCTTGGTGCCGAAACCACGCGAGGTCATGGCGGGGGTACCAATACGGATACCGCAAGGGGTAAGAGCGGACTTGTCGCCGGGAATACTGTTCTTGTTGCAGGCAATGTTGATCTGCTCAAGGATGGCCTCCACGCGGGCACCATCCAGGGCCTGGGCACGGAGGTCGAGCAGGACCATGTGAGAGTCGGTGCCGTCGGAAACCAGCTTGTAGCCAAGCTCCTTGAACTTATTTTCGAGAGTCTTGGCGTTGTCGACGACCTGCTGCTGGTAGGCCTTGAACTCGGGGGACTGAGCCTGCTTCAAGGCAACAGAGAGAGCAGTGATGGTGTGGTTGTGGGGTCCACCCTGGTGACCGGGGAAAACGGAGAAGTTGATGGGATTCTCGAGGTCGTACATGACCTCCTTGCCGGTCTTGGCGTCAACACTGCGGACACCCTTGCGGAAGAAGATCATGGCACCACGGGGCCCACGGAGAGACTTGTGTGTGGTAGTAGTGACGACATCGGCATGGGGGAAGGGAGACTGGATGACACCAGCAGCGATCAGACCCGAGATGTGGGCCATGTCGACGACCAAGTAAGCACCGGCCGAGTCGGCAATCTTGCGCATGCGGGCATAGTCGATCTCGCGGCAGTAGGCTGAGGTACCAGCGACCAGGATCTTGGGTCGGTACAGCTGGGCGTTGGCCTCGAGAAGGTCGTAGTCAATGATACCAGTGTCGATGTTGACACGGTAGGGCATGGTCTCGAAGTAGGTAGAGACGGCCGAGATCTTCTTGGCGGGGGTCTGGTAACCGTGGCTAAGATGGCCACCGTGGGGCAGGTCCAGACCCATCAGTCGGCCGTGGACGGGCATCAAAGCCTGGTAAACCTGCAGGTTGGCCGGGCTGCCACTGAGGCACTGGACGTTGACACCCCACTTGTCGGACTCGAGGCCGAAAGCCTTGAGGGCACGCTGTTGGCAGAGGGTCTCAATGGCATCAATGTGCTGGTTTCCACCGTAGTACCGGGCTCCGGGCTGGCCCTCGGAGTACTTGTTAGACATGGGCGAACCGAGCGCATCGAAGACAGCGCGCGAGGTAATGTTCTCCGAGGCAATGAGGACGATGGACTCCTTCTGGCGCTGGATCTTTTTTTATAGGGCACTGCGCGTTAGTTTCAAGTCCCAAAGAAGCAACCAACGAGTCTTTGTTAAACATACCATGATCTCAGCGACCTCAGGGTCAGTCTCCAGAAGAGACTTCTCGAGCATCTGGTAACAGTCTGTCAGCATTCCATTGTACTATCGACGCGGGGCAGTAGTCGGCGCAAGACATACATCCTTGTGGGCACCCGAGAGGGCGTAGGTAGAATCGTTGGCAGCCATCTTGTGAGTATGTCTTCTTTTCGTGGAGGGACTGAAAAGGCTGTCGTATCTTGCAGGATGATTGAAGGGAAGGAAGAAAAAGACAGCAGTGAAGAATCCAGAAAGGAAAGAGAGGGACGGAGGCGGAAAAAAAAAAGCTCAAAGGTTTCTTGAGGGTGGGAGGATGGACTTTTCTTGGTGGGGTGAGTTGACAGGACAGGAACCAATCGCGGGGTACATGGGGTCGACGCTAGCGAGTCTAAAGAGTAAAGGAGGGGGTCTTGGGGGGTTCTGGGCTAAGCGCAAATCAATTGCAGGCGGCGAGATCGGCCCTGGGAAGCAGACAGCAGCAGCCCTATATTTTTCAAAAGTTGGTTGACCTCTTTCTTTTTGCCACTTGAATCTCCTGAATTCAATCAATTGATCTCTGCTAGGAACCCTGATATATGTTCATTGTCTAAATATCTTATCAAGCATTTAACCTACTTGACAGTGGCGGAAGTCTCGGGCCCAGTGGATGTATGTCATCATGGGTTTGCGCCAATGAGAACTACGCCGAGATGCAGTGTCCGGCCACACCACGACGTGCATGGTCCCCGGACTCGAAGACCCCTGCCGATTCGGTCAATTCACTTCGAGTATCAAATCGCCAGATGTTATCTATGACAGGTTTTTGAGGACACCGCATTCATATTCACTACCAGTCACTGCCAGCTATCCCGTCGATACCTAGGTCTAGTTGTCACGCCGGTCGGACATGTCTAAGCTTTATCCCACTTGTTATACAGGTCCGGTGGAAGCATCGGTCTACCATCCATCTTCTGGATACCAGTTCATTTGTCTTTTCGGAGCAACAACGGATCACACAACTTCCGCACAAGCCTTTGACCACCTCAGTAAGCTTCGTCATCAACGCCGCCAGCTTCTTTAAGCTTGGCTGCTGGGCTCGCTCCCATGCCATTACCTTATCCGTCACGTCCTCGACGTGTGCCTCTCCGAATGGGCCATAGCGGTAGTAGGCACGCACAAGCTTGGGCGTCTGGAAGATCCAGAGCTGGGGGGGCCACATCGTCGACACCGATGGGCTTGTGCGCGACGCGTGTCTTGATTTCCAGTGTTGAGTCCAGTGGGACAATTTGACCTTGCTTTCTAACCGATAGATTCGAGCCTGAGCCTAGGGATAGTTCATCGATGTTGCTGGTAATGCTTGTGATGGAATCCTCCGATTTGCTATCTACTTGAGGCACTGATTCTTGCGCGTCTACATAGGCGTCAGCCTCGTAGCGGACGACGTAGCTGAGACCTCGGAAGCTGTAGGTGATGACCCGGTGGTGTCCAGTACTGTTGGGGATTTCGCATGTAGTGTAGGCCTTCTCGAACTCGTGGTCGTACCCTACGAATTTCTCAGGTCCGATGATCTCGTGAGTCTGAGCCTCAACCCGGGAAATAATGACGGTGTTCTCGACCGCCAATTCGGCATGAATAGTGAAGGCTTCCAGGCCGAAGCGGGTCGATTTAGGGTCGACAAACGAGAGAAGCTTGCGGAGATTGTTCCGGTCCGTGACGACGTCGATGTTTCGCACGTCGAACGAGGGACCTGCTTGGTACAACGCGCGGAAGAGAGGTTCCATAGGACTGTCGGGATGGCAGGCCGCGTTCTGTGCAATGTAGTGGAAGCCTAAATCCTTGGGGCAGACGACTTCGCGTCTTGGGGGCTGCCATTTGGGCGGTACGCCTGGGACAACGATAGTTGGCTCGGGGGATTCGATCCAGCTGTAAGAAGACAGATGTTGGACATTGCTGATAGTTGCCAGCGAGGGATGACCTTCAAGGTCTTTGCGGGAGATGGTTGACTTCATTGTCAGTAGACAGATGGTGAAAAGTGATGTGAGGTTGAAGGGAATATCTACGGACAAATCTAGACGAGATTTCCAATAAATATTACTTGATTGGCAGCAACGAAGGTGCCGCGACTGCCTCAATAAGACGGTGGTAGGCCTCAGACAGAAGCCAGACGCTTAAAACAAAGCAACAATATGAGAGAACAAACATCTCACGTAACACCTGTAAATAAAATCGAAGAACAATTATATGCGTCTCTTTTTACTTAAGTCATGCTTCACATGGGTATGTATAATTGCTAGCCCGGTATCGTACATAAAATATGAGAGATAAACTAAATATGGCAGGAGGACAAGCAAACGAAACACCAAGGGTGAAAGGCACCAATCTCAAACGCGTTCACCAGACTCCCAGCATCTTCAGTAATAAGATGAAATAAAAGAGATGGAAAGAAATGGGGGACAGAAGGGTAATTAATGGAAATCAGGAAGGGGAAGGAGAATTGATATAAAATGAAAACAAAAAAAGCTAAGGTTCAGCCCTGTCAGGATCGAACCGTACGAAAATCATACCCCAGAAACACAAGCCTCGAGCATTTTTTCTAACCGCTGCCTTTTACACTGGGAATAGGTAAACGCCGCAGCAACCACTGAACCATTGGGCCCCAGTGGCGGTTGGAAGAGGAGCGCTCTGTTTGGGTATATGAACCACTCTCTCAATGCTAATGTTGCCTGGTGGTCATCCCATTGTCCCCTTGTACCTACCTACTTGACTTAGCCAGGTACTGCTACTTGGCATGGGAGAGCAAAAGGACATTGTGCTACTTGACAACAGTATGATGCCTTCGTTGGGCAGGCCCATGGCCACGGATACAATAGATAGGTACGCACTTCGAAGACCCCATCATAGATTAGCAGGCAAGAGAGGCTCAAAGATGGCACTGTGATCAAGGAACTCAAGACACGTACGACACCAAACCAGAACATTTCGCAATACCTACGCATCTATCTTTCTGCAAGCAATTGTCAATCATATCACGGGTCTGTATTTCTGATAGTAGTATCGCTTGGGTATATGTACAAGAGCTGATCCAGCCATCATCGTGAAGCGACGACCAGCAAAAGAAAACCAAGACCCCTTTTGGTTCTCCTTTCTCGCTTCGTCCGATATTTATCTAGCCAGGCCATCATCGTGTCGCCGTCCACTATCAACCATGCGTCACCCCTTAGCTCATTTCATCTAGCCAGCCAGCCAGCGAGGTCCCCTGTTTCGTTGCATCTCAGGAAACATCATTTCCGACTTCATTCCATCAGCTCGTGGTGCGGCTATCGCGCCTGCTGTTTTCCCCTCGAAGCTGGGACGATGGAAAAAGAAAGGCGACCATGAGATAGGTGTAGAAGAAGCGCAAGACGAGAAAAAAGGCTGGCTCCCACCACATCACCCCTTACTCCTTTTTCTCCTCTTCTCCCAGTCCGAAAAAGTAAATCATCTAGCCGAGTAAATGGCCCTCTCAAAACGAGCCGCCGTCAATATATGCAAGTGTCGTCCAAGACACACCATTAGATGCGTCGTATGGTCTAGGGCGAACAAACAGAGCGCGGTGAAACGCCAAGCGCGGTGGAAAACAAAACCAGCCAACTCCAAGAACACCAGTATTGTGTCAACGACCAGGTGTTATCTTTTTTTCGACTTGCTGCAGACGCCCAAATACAGAAAGATAACTTAGTGTACCGCCGTAAAACAAGCAGAAGTCACAGGATATCGAATTGTGACTTCGTGGCAAGCAGGTGTCCCGGATGAGATTGGCCAAGACGGCCGATCTTGGAAGAGACGAATCAACCAGAGCCTCCCTGGCATATCCCCAAAAACGCAAATATGGCCACCGGACAGGGTATAGAGTATAGGTGAGACAGTGAAAGGGAAAAAAGGGCGAGAGGGATTAAAAAGGAAAAAGACCCCGGTGGGTGATGCGAGATCGTAAAGGGAAAAGAGAAATTGCTGTTCAGATCAAGTAAGACGAGGTATGGTGAGGCGCTAATCAGAATCCAGATCCATCGGCTCGCTCCCCAAAGTGGTAACCGAGACCACCGAAGAGCTACGGACACCTCTCTAGTGCTCCATGCTCTCGGGGCTTGGTATGCCTGTATCGTCTTTGTCCGTCTGGCTATTGCCGCCCTGGCTTTCCATGCGGCTCATCTCGGGTGGTGCTGTGGGTAACGACAAAGAGCCGTCCGCGGGCGCAGAGGAATCGGGTTTGGCTGGCGGCTTTTTCGCATCGCCTTTGCTGGGGCTAACGTTCACACCGCCATTGGCCTTTTGGGCGGCAGCGGCGGCAGCGGCAGCAGCCTCCATCTTCTTTTTCTTCTTGTTAATAGCGTTCTGCTCCTTGGGCGGTCGCTTTTGCGGCGAAACAATCTTGCCGGTGGCGCCAAGACGAGGTCGTGGACGCCGTTGCTTAACCGGAAGATCCTCATCTTCGACCAAAGGCGCATCCCCATTAGCGTGCAGTTTGGCCAAGAAGAAGTTCTTGACAAGCCCAATCTGGTCCTGGATGTTCTCCTTGTTGACAGGATCTTGGGGTGGAAGGTCGTCGAAGAGTACTGCATCGATGGCATCGGTGGTCGGGTTCTGGCTCTGATACTGGTTGTGTACTCTCGACTGGAGGAGGTGCAGGGGAACAGATAACATGCCACCCAGCTCTCCAGCAAGACCCAGCTCCTTGAAACCAAAGAAGTCTTCGCCCAACTCCTCAGCGAAGTCGCCACCAACGAACTGTTCGCTTCCATCGTTGAAGGCAGCAGCGCCACCATCGGTCGTGGTGTTATCGTTCAGCGCAGGGCGTAGAATCTCAGCCAAGTGGTTCTTCATACGTTCGTGGATCGAAGTCAACTTGTTACCAAGTCGCTCAACTTCATCTTTGGCGTAGCCTTCCAAGGCTTCAACATCGTACCCGTTTTCATGCAGCGTATGAAGCAGAACTTCCTCGTCCGTGTACCTAGGCTGGACACGAGCTCCGCGCTGGGCGTATTGGGGCGTGGGATCCTTTCGCTCGGCTTCGCTATACATCTTGAACGTACTGCCAAGCTTGGCAAAATAATCCGCAGCAATGTCCGTAACAGTGTCCAAGGCCGATGGCTGCATCTCTTCGAACCCGGCGTGGTAGAAGATCTTAGCAACAGATCGCTGTAAGGTTGCCCTGCAGAGTTCGGGGGCCATAACAAGGTCATCACCACAAGTAACTTGGGGATCGACGTCTTGTTCTTGAAATGGCTCAGGGTTGTACTTGGGAAACTGGTTTTGATAGACCTAAGCTGTGTTAGTAATAGAATATGCCTGCCACAGAACGTGGTGCATTACCTGTTGTTGAATCTGCATCTGCTTGACAACGCCTATCTTGGAGCAAAGCTTCCGTGTCTCTTGCATCTGCCGGAGGTTTGCGTCGAACCTCTCCGCGAGAGGAGCTCGTGGGGCTGTGAAGTATCCAGATGGAATGGTCCGGAGGTATTCCTCGTGTTGGTTGATGACTTGGCCTTCATTGTCGACGTGCCACTGGAGTTTTGGTGGGATGTCAGGGATCATGCACTGAGGATCGTACCAATCAGGTACCACAAGCTCAACGTCTTCTTCCATACCCTCCGCCAAGGTCTCGGAAGCTTTGATGTCCTTAGCAGCCGCGTCGTCAGCCGTTGGGCTAAAGGCCCCGCTCGCTTCTGCCTGTTCCTTGTGACGCAGATACCTGCGCATGGCCGGCTTTGTTCGCAATAGTGCCGGTTCGTCCACATTTAACTTGCGGCCTTCGAAAAGCTGCAGCCTGCGCTTTGCGATCTTTGCACGACCCGTCTTGGTGATCTGCTTGTAGTGTTTGTACTCGTCATCCTCGTAAACCTGCTCCTGCGCTTCATTCAAGGCCTGGTTAAGAGCCAGTCCGTTCAGGGAGGGACCATCAATGTCCATAGCGTCGACGTTGCTGCCTATACCCGATTGCCCGTTCAGGCCACTGGGAGTGCTGGAGCCGCCAATCGGGGGTGTTGCGAAACCATTACTTCCGTCGGCCTCGGGACCCTCCCTTTGCACTTTTCCCAAGAGGCCGTTGAGCTGGAGGACGGGCTTCTGGTCGCCGTTCGGTGTGTCTTCTTTCTGATCCGAGGGGGCTTTCCTGGACTTCGTACCCTTAGCCCCACCAGTAATGCGACCTCGGGATGACATGATGGGTTCATCGTCAGAATCGTCGCCAGCATCGTCATCCCCGCCATTTTGCTTCCGTCGTTCTTCGGCCTCGACTTCGGCGCGTGGTCGGATTACAAGATCCGGTATTAGGGGGATGAGTTTCTCCGCCTCCTTGCGCATGCCGTTCGCCATACGGCGCAACGGGTGATTCATGTCTTGATTATACCTCAGGCAGTTGTCCCATATTAGGTTAAGATCGAGGACGAAATCGGCCTTGGATTTGTAGGCAAGTGACTTGAGCTTCTTCGTCATGCTCCCCAGATCCATGGGCTTGGTAATGACTGTCGGGGATTAACATGGCTTGCGTAAGTAGTCGATGGACACATAATTGACTCACGATTATAATAATCCGGCGCATCTCTTTTATTTACCCGCTGCAAGAAAGGTGTCGAATATTCCGTGTGCGCCTTAAGCTCCGTCAAGACCTTTTCCAGAGCTTCGTAAAGTTCTTCCTGGTTAACATTTTCTTCGCTTGCCCATTTGCTGCGATTCTTCCGCACTTCATTCATAAGGGAGCGGAGTTCGGCATCGGACGCGCACACAAGCTCACGCTTCATGTCGATTCGCGCAATCAAATGTTTCAGGGTCAGACTCGATGCGCCGAGGTTGGCACTGCTGAGCGATCCGTAGTTCTCGCTGGTGGAGCCGCTGCTGGCGCCGGGATTGTTGTTCTTGTCCATTTCGGCTTGCAGCTGCTTTTCCGACTCTTCAAGCTGCTGCTGCTCTATCATGGCAGCCCTGTCATCCTGCAGGGTGTAGAACAGAGTATGAAAGCTACGCTTGGCTGCTTCTTCGGTGGCAGTGCGCGCCTCTTCCAGCAGCTTCCGCGCATCTTCAGAGGTGTTGGCCTGAGCCTGTGATAGTTGCGAACCTTGCGAAGACTCGTCTTTTGTCTTGTCACGATGTCTTCCGGGCGAATGAGGTGCTTGTATCGGAGAGCTTCCGGATTTGGAGGGCGACGGCAAGGCGCCGACGACTTGTGCATTTTTGGATTTTAGCAGTGAGGCATTGGAAGTGTTGGTCGCCTCTTCTTCCTCATCTTCATCATCATCATCGTCGCCATAGTCGTCTTCATCGATGGTTCGCTTCGCCCGTTTCGGAGGCGGCTCTTCGATGGGGCCATGGTCGGTCGTCGGGGGCAGAAGGGGCGCGGAGAGGGTAACGGGATGACGAAGGGACTCGATGCCAGAGTAATTGTATCCGCCCTCATCATCAAACAAAAGCGCAATTTTTGATGCGGTGCGGCGATAGCTGTCGGCGAAGTAAGCGCGTCGGCGATCTTCCTCCTGGTCGAGAGATGCCTCAGGCATCAACTGAACGGCGCCATCCGTAGTAGGAGTCTGGGTTCGCTGCTGATCATCATCAGATTGATGAAAGCTACGATTGCCATTGATGGTAGTTCCAGATGACGGTTGCCAACTGTGGTGACCGTTCATGATGGACATGATGGCCGGGGGCGTGTTATAGGGATGGGCTCCGGATGGACGCCATGCGTATGCAAATGGCGCGTTCTGGAGATGGCCACGCGGGGAATCGTGCGCCTAAAAGAGCACCAACGGAACAAGCGACATCGAAATAGATGGAATCGCAAAAATTGAGGCCAGTACCGATAAGAATGGTGATGCCTCGATGGTTGGAAGTCGGAGTCGTTTTCGCGTATGTCGAGAGAGGAGGTTAACAATTACTGGGCCGAAAAGGGTAGTACCTCTAGGATCACGCTTTTCTGGCGGGTGAGTGTTTAGAGACGGCCGTTTTTTGGTCTTGATCCCAGATATGACCGCATCCAGACTGGCAAAGGGTACATGTGACCAATTGTTCACAACTTGACAATCACTACCGCGCAACGGGTGAAAAGAGGTGCACTCTCGTTGAATCGGATCGCTGTTTTTGCACGAAGCCTTCTATATACTTTTCGCAAGATTTTCCCATTCTATCGACCTGCAATTGAGCTCCGGTCGCTGGCCCAGCTGTGTACCTTGACACCCCTACAGCAGCCACATCCGGCCAATTGAGCCCAGCTGGCCCAGGCTTCTTTGCTTGATTCAATCACAGTCTTCACCAACTGAGCGCATCGGCTTTTTCTCCGTCTTACCGCAATCCAGCAATCCAGCATCATAGTCGTTTGATCAAGATGGCCTGAGTGAGGCTCACAGGCTTGGCGAGTCATCAGGTGTATAGATTTCAGTGCCAGAGGCTCTGTACTCGCCCATTGCATTTCACAGAGTCGTTAGTGACTGGATGCGCCCTCATCTTAAGATTGATCTCAAGTTGGCCAGATATTTGATACGAACATGTGAATCGCGACTTTCAAACAGGCGCTCTCTGTCTCCCTCTCTCCACATCCGTGTCCCGCATAAACGAGAAAGAACCTTGAAACCCCATGTCCAATCGAGCATAGCGCTCTTTGGGGGGGGGGGAGTCAATGAATGAATGCGCCCCCACTGATCACTGCTTGGGTCGCTGAACGTGGCAGTAAAGCCCAGCCACACGGCTCGCTACAGAACAGCCTGGACAATGAATTGGGCCTCTCTGCCATCAGTGCATCTGCCTGTCTGCTGCTGCCCTTGCCGTAGTCCCGAACACCGACCACCTCCAGCAGCAGCCAGCTAACCTTACAGTACCTCGAAAGGGGTGGGGCTCTGAAGTGGTGCAAGTGGAAGAAGCTCTCTGCTTTAGCTGGGAGGACCAACCTGACAGAACATCGAGAAAAGAAGAGATGACCACCAACCAGGCTACATCCATTTCATATTCAAAACTCCTCATATAGCAAACAAGACATTCTCTGAAGCTCGCCATCTTCCCCGAAAGCTCTTCTCCGAAGCTTCGTCTCTCTCGAGTATTCTATAAATATTACCAATAATGCATTATACGACCTACTTTCGACTCTAGCCTAATCCCAGCTCTAACCAACCATATCCCTACTTCACCCAACTCTTGCATCACAAAGACAAACATGCACATCCGACTACCTTTTGCAGGTCAGTACATTCAGTCAAGCTTTTCAAGTCGCTCGTAGGCACAGCGAGCGAGCATCACCATCATTGCCGCAAGCTCCGAAAACATTGCGCAGCTCCCTTCTAACAAATCCCCTTGCTACAGGCGTCTTCTTCCTGCTCTGCCTGCTCGCAGGCTACGTCGGCCTCTCGTCGCTGCAGCTCAACTACTACGTCAACGACAAGGTGCTGCACCTCTTCACCTTCTTCCTGCTGACGGTGGTCTTCTACTGGATCGTCGACACGAACCGCCGGCGCACCTCGCACCTGACCCTCGTCGTCTGCACCGCCGTCCTCGGCGTCGGCTCCGAGTTCCTCCAGGCCTTCCTGCCCAACGGCCGCGTCTTCGACCTCTACGACATCGTCGCCAACGTCGTCGGCAGCCTCGCCGGGCTCGCCCTCTGCAACTGGTACCACAAGCGCATGCTCGAGCGCAAGCGCTCCCGCCGCGCCTACAACGCCGTCCCCGGCGAGGATGTCCACGACGTCGAGCTCGGCGAGAGTCAGGCGCTGACCGACGGCGACCAGGAGGAAGGGATAGTAGAGTCTTCTACTGCCGCCGTGGGCAGCAGCGAACGGGCGGTGACGACGGGCAAGACGTTGGAAGAGGAGGTTGACACCTGGGGACGAGAATGCGGTGGACAACTGGGACGAAGAGGACGATGGCGATATCGGTACCATTCCCAAACCGAAGGGCAAGGAGACTGAACAGACCAACAGTGGAGACGGCGTCGATACGAAAAAGCGACTCGACTAATTTCTCGGCCACGAGAACTTGAGGGGAAGGAAAGAAAGAAAGGAGGGAGAGAGGCGCGGGCAGCTGAACATGATGCATTGTTACTTACCTTATGATACCTTTCTCTGGCGTATGGGCGATTTGGGTCACTTCTTTCGGTCAATCCGGTCTTCACGTCGGTCTTCACGTCGGTCTTCACGTCGGTCTTCACGTCGGTCACACCACATGTACGAGTTTAGATAATTTCAACGAGAACAAAATGATCGTTCCACCGCACCACCGGCGATCAAACACATTGCTTAGCAAGCAATCCTATATTTTCCCGTCCCGGCATGTTGGTGGAAGAAAGATGCAGATGCCCTGAGCAGCTCACAACCCACTTCACATCCTGATGCCCTGCATTTTTGCGTATGAAGTCGCCGTAGAGTCCAGTCCCTTGAGTAGTTTGGCCAGATCTTCCCGCGGCTCCGTTTCGCACACAGCTCGATATCCGGGTGGGGAGATGAGAAAGACTCGATGATTTTCGTCGTACAAGTCCTATCGCATCTGTGATATGCAATGGGGAACGGGGGCCCACTGGTGCAAGGATAGGGTAGGTAGGGGGTCAACAGCTGATCTGAGACATCCTGCAGCACACGTACCTTGACCAGGAAGCTTTCTCTAGGCATCTCGGGTGCTTTTTCCACAGAGATAACCTACCTGTTAGTTACACACAAAATGTATATAACCACTTCCATGGGTGTTAACAGCTCTTTACTGTGATGAGACTACACCAGCTTTCGTAGATGCCGGCCTCAAAAAAATAAGAATAGAAAATCACCCCATTGTTTCCAGCTATGGCACCAGCTAGCTTACTTGCCCCATCCGGCAAAGGCTCGGCAAGATGAATCATGGAGAGAAAAATGGGTTATGGCGACGTTGTTCTCACGAGGGCGACATCGACTTTGTTCAATAACTCATGAATGTAGATTTATACATAGAATCCTCATTCTAACATACGCTATCTTGTCTGAACAAATTTGTTGTTGAAGGCAGCTCTATTAGATAGAAAGTTTACCCGGCGTCAACTATGGGGTCTATTGCTAAAGAATTCAACGGCACTACTGGGGAGCCCCTCCAACGTGCTGATGAACTCGAAGATGTGTGTATTCCCTTGCTCCGTCGTCTAACACCGCCAGTACACTAGCTAACTGAATTCACAGTTAATCGATGCAGTCAAATCCCTCATAGTGCCATATGTCAGGTCAGCAGATGAGGCTGCTTCTTTTAAAGCAACTGGTCAGGTGTCGAAAGGCGCCGGTGGACAACCACAAAATGTCCTGGTTGATACAAATAAGCCGGCAGAGCTCATCGAGAAACTGGAATTCTCGCTTCCAGAGACGGAAGGCAGAGGGAAAGATGGACTGCTGGCTACAATCCAGGACGTGCTCAAGTACAGTGTGAACACTTGGGACCAGGGGTTCCTGGATAAAATTGTACGCGAGTACAAATACGGTGAGTTTCCATGTCAGTGAAAGAATGGAAATGGGACCATTATTAACAAAAGCTCCAGGTTGGTGTCGTGTCTGAGCTGTTGCTCTCGGTCCTGAATACAAATGTCAGTCACCCCGCGCCTCCTTACCCCTGAAGCCCTCGCTCTTCACCCCCACCCCCATCACAAACCTGCCCGATATCAAGACTCACCGTACCCACCAGGTCCACGTCTACCAAGTCTCGCCCGTCTTGACCGTGATCGAGAAAACCACGGCCCGCCAGCTGGCCAACCTCTTCGGCTTCACCGGCCCGCGCGCGGGCGGCGTCACCTGCCAGGGCGGCAGCGCGTCGAACCTGACCTCGATCGCCATCGCGCGCAACGCGCTGTACCCGGAGTGCAAGACGCGCGGCAACGGCGCGCGGCGCTTCGTGCTGTTCACGAGCGCGCACGGGCACTACAGCGTCGAGAAGGCGGCCGTGACGTGCGGCATGGGCGCGGCCGCCGTCGTGGCCGTCGACGTGGACCCCGCGACGGGCTGTATGGACCCGAAGGCGCTGCGGGCCGCGGTCCTGCGCGTCGTCGACGACGAGGACGGCGAGGGCCGCACCCCCCTCTACGTCAATGCGACGGCGGGCACGACGGTGCTGGGCTCCTTCGATGACTTCCGCGCGCTGAGCGCCGTGTGCCGCGAGTTCGGCCTCTGGCTGCACATCGACGGCTCCTGGGGCGGGCCGTGCGTCTTCTCGGCGGCGCAGCGACACAAGCTCGCGGGCAGCGAGCTGGCCGACTCCATCACCGTCAACCCGCACAAGATGATGAACGTGCCCGTGACCTGCTCGTTCCTGCTCACCAACGACCTGAGCGTCTTCCACCGCGCCAACACGCTGCCCGCGAGCTACCTGTTCCACGGCGCAGACGGCAGCGACGACGGCGAGGTCTACGACCTGGCGGACCTGACGCTGCAGTGTGGGCGCCGAGCGGACAGCTTGAAGCTCGCGCTGGCGTGGATTTACTACGGCGCTGCGGGGTTCGAGAAAATGATCGACCATGCGTTCGCCATGGCGGCGCACATGGCACAGCTGATCGATGCCGCGGCCGACTTCGAGCTCGCGTCCTCGAATCCGCCGCCGTGCTTGCAAGTCTGCTTCTATTATACACCCGGCGGCAAGCTGGCCGAGAGCAAAGAGGAGAACACGAGGAGGACGCGGGAAATGGTGGCTCTGCTGATAGGGAGAGGGTTCATGGTCGACTACGCGCCAGGGCCCAAAGGCAGTTTCTTCAGGGTAGTGGTCAACTCCCAGACACTGAAGGGGACAGTGGAAGGACTGGTGAAGGCGCTGGGTGAAGTGGGTAAAGAGGTGGTATCTGCTTGAGCAGGGACAGACAGGTATAAACTAATCAATAGACCGCAATAGAATGTGAACCGTCCGTTGATGAGAGAGAGATTGGACATTGCCGTAGCAAGCGAGGCTGGTCTGAACGAACCATTGATAAACTGCAGTTCAGGAATGCGACCGTTTAGGCATGGAATATTGTCTCGTAGACCGTCGAATACACGCATTGGTTATATGCTGAGTACACTTTCAAGGCGTCAAAGGACGTTTATCCCAGTGTACTAAGTACATGTACTTCATCTACGGTTAGTCCGAATCGTTATTTAGACCCAGCGTTTCCCCCTATCAATTGGTGCTATCTGGGAAAGCTAAGACGCCAGCTTATTCGGAAACCCTACTCCGTAAAAAAAAAACCTGGTTGGCTACCCGCTGAAATTTAACCTTTATTAACTGCTAGTTTAAAAAAAAATCCCTAAGTCGTGAAAAGCGAGCATAATTCGTGCTATACCGAGTCTTTCGATCGAGCAAAAAGCAGTAAGAAGAGAAAAAAACACAAAATAGAGGAAGAACGAAGTACCCTATTGAATAGGGTGCATCGGGAATTGAGCCCGATGCGGGGGTCGAACCCGCAGCCTTGAGATGACTTCTCCATTAACGCCGGGGGTTGCGGAACCGGATCCCGTGTAACTTAAGAGTCTCACGCTCTACCGATTGAGCTAACCAGGCGGGAGCATTAATTGCTTATTCAGGGAAGGTGTGATTTACGCAAATTATGTTGCAAGCGCTTTCCCAGTACAGATTGCACCTGCCAATTCTAAAAATGCCGCTTTTGCAAGGCATGTTGCAAGCACGCTTACAAGTCGCACCTGCCAATTTTTAATTCAAACACCACTCTCAACCTATTTTCCTTCTCTCTAAAGCCATCTGCGCCGACATATAGCAATAACCGTCTTCTCTTCTCAGAGCTATGATGGGTTTCTCTTTCTGGTTTTATGTTGTCAATACGTGGAAGGCCGAGATTCGGTGGTGACCTGCCTCGTTGCTTTCCCCACCATTCAAAATCAAGTTGTTCGGCATCGAAGCTCGATTACATTGACAGAGACCTCCATGACCAATCTCATCGCTTTGGCAGACCCAATTCGAATTGCTTATATTCCGCTACGATATCCAATTTTACTAGCATCAACTGATTCAGCTTCAACATGCGTGATGTTTCCCACGCTGTCGTGTACAGACACGCGATCAATAGCCCATAAGAATCCGCCTCTTTTTTTTAGTGGGCCAACCGTCTGCTCTATAAAGGCATCGACGAACTGCTCGTATATGAGGCTCGCCGCGGGATTGATGGAATTCTGCAGGCAAAATGTGGCGGCTCTCGTGAGTCCCTCCGATATTGAACCTCTGTGGTACAGTTTGTCGAGCACTCGTTGCCACAGCGAGATTCGAGCCTGTGCTAAAAGGGCCGTCCTCGGGCGTGCGAAAGTCGTCTATGCAGCGACCTCTCTGTATCTCCAGTAGCATCACCCCCAATGTCGCAATGTTGCTGCGATCAATGTCGTTCCAATGAGAAGATTCGTTGCCTGGCACAACGTCTATGACAGTGGGTAAGCTCTTGCTGTTAAAACAGTGCGGTGTAGCTCACCTTCAGGGTGATGATTGACCAAGTACGGATGTAGCACATCGATTTTGTCAGCACCATTGCCCTTGACTTCGAAGAACATGATATTCTTCTTATTCCATGGCTTCCGCAGCCAGGGTGTGCCACCGAGCTGGACCGGAGTGGTTATCATATTGATCATCAATGTGTAGAACTCCATCATGGCTCCCATATGGAGTTTGAGTTTCGGCAGGAGCACGTCCAATGCCTCGCCTTTCTTCTCAAGTGCTGGGGATTCACCAGCACAGCGGCTGTGGTACCCGAAACTGCCGTCGGTATCAAGCTGGATTTCGATCGCAGAAGTGGTGTTTCTGTTCAGTGTGGAGCAGATATCTGTGACTTCGACCAAACATTGGGGTGGCTCGATGGTGAGCGTCTCCAGAGCTGCTGCGACAAACATCACTCTAGGCCCTTGCTTAGGACTTATCACACGTCAGCACACTGGACCCGGGTCAGAACATATAGGTGATACATTACCTTACGAGTTCCTCGTCAGCACATTGACATCTGAATCCGGTGTGAAGCCAAATCAGATCAGAGGAGTTGAGTACGGAGACATCGAACATTCCAGGCTCATTAGCCTCGGCACGTTCTGCCATCCGTCTTCCAGCCTTCTTCCGACGTCTGATCCGTGACTCCAGGCGCCAAGCAGCAGAATGAGTCTCATGGAACGCACGCCATGACCGAGTAATCGCGCTGTATATTTGAGTTGCATTCTGTCTGATGTCTTTCAGGGGTGCAATGAAGCCGATCTTAGGGTAAGCTAGGCCGGAATGTTCCTGTATTCTGCCTGCCTTGCTGATGAAGTCGTCCAGTCTGTCGTTACAGCTCTGCAGTTTCTCAAGGGACTGCTTGATTTGCCGGTTACTCGTTGTGTAACGAAGACCATACGCGAAATCAAATTGTTAAATCCTACCCAGTGAGGTCGGTGATGGCGGGTTGGCGACTAGCACAGCTCGTAGGCCAGCTTGTTGTATCTATTCAAAAGGCCGTTAGATATCAGGGGCTTCATCACACACAGAGGGTACTGCACCTGACTCGTAACGCCTAGCCGATGAACGCTGCTAGCAATGTCCTTCAAAATTCAGTCCATTTCCAAGATAGTGGAAATGCAAGAGTCATAAGCTGCACCAAGTTTGTCTTCCAGATCCCTTGTCAGCCCCAGCCTGTTCCAGCTGTTGCACTGCGGGTCTTGGAGCATGTCGCTGAGTTCTTCATCATCGACTACATCTTTCAGGAGAATGCGTAGTGTCTGGTCGTAACTAACAGAACAGTAGTTCAACTGGCGAATTTGCTGGTTCCTGTGTCTTTTCTATCGGAATAGTCGATCGATGGGGCCAGTGATATCGGCAGCGTGCTCGAGTGCTGATATCAACAGGGGGATAGCGCCAAGAACGAGACCGGCAACTTCAGCCATGGCCTCTGGCCCTGCCGAGATATTCTGGATTTGAAGACACTCTGTGTCGATTTGTGAAGTTATGGGAAGGTGCTGCTGAGCAGACTACCATGGAAAGTGCGATTGCGGTGTTATTTGGATGTCAGCGTGGAAGGTGCATCTCGTTGGCTATCATAGTGAGCGAATCTTGAGAAAGAAAGGCAGGAAGAGGGGTAGTGTTGACAGGCTGAACTCATCACGGAACATATTCACCTCTTCGTACATTCACATACTTCACCAGACCCCCTATTAGCCAGAAACGTCATGACAACATTGAAGGGATTGCAGTTACCATGGCAACCCTATATTCTAAGACTACTTCATGTTTAGGCCTTTTCGTTACCCTGACAGCCCTGACGGATCGTCTGGAGAGCGGTTCGGAAGATGACCGTAGCAGTTCACCCATCGCTCAAATACAAAACCAAGCTGCGCGCCTGAAGGTCTGGGCCGGTAACCTCGGAGCCTTACGAAAAGGCCATGCAGCACTAGACTACCGCTTGAGAGACTTGACGGCGATTCGCAATGCTATAACTAGATCACTTGATAAGCTAGAGGATACCCTCCGCAACAATTAATACTTCCTGTCAGCCAAATGAACAGCTACTAATGTCGACCAGGTTGTCTGTTAGTAAAGGGCGACCGTGTCCCTTTGGTAGATACGATGGATGACGATGCCATCTTGAACGAACTAGAAGAGTCCACAAATAGTGAGGACAGCGGCAGTTTGCAGATGGATAACGAACTTTCCTTTAACCTAGCAGAGATTGTCGACCTGCTTTCAGATTTGCATCGGCTATCGTTCCGAATTCGGAATCCGGGGTACCAGAAGCACAGCAGAGTCAACCTTCAAGACTCGGCTTCATTGTGAAACGGATCCTTATACGGGGGATGATGTATCTGAACAGTATGAAAAAGAGGATATTCTTCGAATCAATGGCTTGGTAGTCGACTTTCACCTTCAAAACGGCCAAGAGCTCGATAGCACATTCAGCTACCTGATCGAGAGGGTCGGCGTAGCGAATACCAACCGCCATCGGTGTTTTGCCTATTGGAAATCGCATTATTTGAAGCTAGCTGATGTGCCTAGGAGAGCTCATGCCTCTACGCCTAGAGCTCCATATCAGACTGACTTGCTACCAGATCCAGGTATGACTCGTCCAGAGGCGCTGGCTGTAGGTATGGCGCGGACCAACACGGTCTCTGAACAAAGAACCATCAATTCGGGAACGGAAGCGACCAGGTTTACACAAAAGCTTGACTTCGAATGGGAGGCACAATCGCAAGTGTCCATGTCGACGAGCTACGACGTCGAGGGTGAATATACCCACCCACCAGCCCCAAGTATCGTCACCGGTTCCAGGGAGCACAGGTGTACTTACTGTCATCTCGCCTGCCCGGTGAAACATTTCAAGGGTCAAGCTTGGCGGTAAGTCTGTCCTGTCCGTCTTTTTAGGATAAACCTGGGCTTATACTAGTAAATCATGGATGCACAACCAGCAAGCATGTTCTTCAAGACTTTCAACCGTATGTCTGTACCTACAAGCAATGCCAAGAAGCCGACGCTCTGTTCCCAGATCGCGTCGCTTGGAAAGAACACGAACGTTTAGTCCATCGCCGTATCTGGTTTTGCTTCGAACACCCGAATGTGGTCATGCCACGGTCTTCTGTTGAGGGCCATCTAGCGGAACATCATACAGAGCTGAATGCCTCTCAGATACATAGACTTTTGGGAATAACCGAGTCGGACAGACCAGACGAAAGATCGAGATGTCCATTTTGTGGTTCCGAGGGACCATTTAATCCCGACTTAGCGGACCATATCGCATGCCATATGGAACGATTCGCCATGATTGCCTCGCCTTTAGTCTCTGATGGAGACAAGAACCACCGCAGCTCTGACAGTCACGCTACCATTTCTGGAGGAGCTGCCTCAAGACCAAGACTGTCTTCCTTTTCAGGTTTCAGAAGTGTTGCCAGCGAAACCAGAGATGCAGACACCCCGTTCTTGAACACCCTTGTCGCCGAAGATGAACTAGAATCAAAGCCAATTACCCAATTTGAGCACCAGCTGAAGTTTTGCACGAGGTTCTCTGTGTACGATGAGAAAGTGTTTGTCTTGGATCGTCGCCTGCTCGAGTGGTTTCGCAGCCCTGACGCGAGTGAATCAGGGACTAATGCTAGCTGCATCCTTTGGACCCTGCCTGGACTTGAAATTGGCCGTATTGCTAATCTAGAAGCTCATATGGGGGATACAGATAAGCTGTCATGGCTCAGAGTGTTTTCCATTTTGTTGCAACTAGGGAAGGGGGTTGATATCAGGACATTCTGGCTGTTAGAAGGCCTCGACCCCCAGTTGCCCTTCAGCCTAACATAGCTGCAGAGGATATCGAGCCAGAGGGAAGCAGCGCCAGATGATGCCGAGTGTCTGACTAACAGCTTCTTGGAAATTCAGCGACAGTATTGCGCGAGTAAATTTGGAAATTTTCTCAGCGCTGGTCATGACTACGACGAATCGATCCTGCCGATTACGACGATGACCCTTATCGGTGGCAAAACATTCGAAGTCCATATTCCAATCGAGTGTATCCATAAAAGTCTCAAACAACGCCTCAAATAACGCATCAGGACGCCCTCAATAAAGAAAGATGATGGAGAGGTGAGAGTTTCTAGACCCAAGGAAGGTATCCGTTTGATATGAGTGCTGACTGGTATGATCGGTTCGTGGCTGGCAGTATTACCAGTTCGCATTGACCGTCTGGAATCAGAACTATATTTACGAGGCTCTCGCCTACACAGACGGAGTCGTCACATGCCTTGGAACTTGGAAACGACAGGAAAAGAATCACGCCTTACTTGAATGGGGGTCTTGCACTCTCGAAGACCATTTCCTTACATTAAATCCACAGCCGCCAAAGCCCACAGAGATTGTGAAGTTTTGGAAAGGTCTCATAGCGGTTGTTAGTGGGTTGTGTAATATGCAAATGGTTACGACTTCAGGACATGATCAGGGACCCCGTATAAACTGGAACCTATAATTATGTCCCCAAACCCAATTCAACTAAACCCACTGACGATAAGTGTTAGCTGGAATTGCAACATATGTCCTTCTACTCTGTTCCGTGTCGAGTCTGACAAAGGAACGGTAGGGACAATAGGCAGTGTGGGATCCGCGGAAATCCAGCCCAGGACAGATAACCGCGCACCACTTACCCCAGTCCGGGGAGCAACCATATCGTACGGTAAGAGTCCTCTGTATCTATAATTTGTCCACAAACTCCAATGCTCTGAGTTGACATGCTACAGGCGGTCCGGAGCTCGGACTTAACTCAGAGGCAGAGCTTACAAGGCTATTCGATGTCTGGTCTCTCGGCTGTGTATTCTCCGAAGCAGCCACTTGGGCCGTACTAGGAGCTGAAGGCATCCTGCATTTTCGGTCGCTCAGAGCGTATGTTTCATTCTTCACTACATGACTGTGGGCAGGAATTGATCCTGACATGCTTCTCAGTGCTTCTCCGGCCCCGGATTTTTTCCACAATGGAAGTAATGTATCGGGAGTGGTCCAGGAGTGGCATAGTCACCTACGGCATGAGATAGGAGTATCGGATACGATCACGGGCCCGGTATTGGATATCATAGAAAAAATGATGCTGGTTGAGAACCCGACGGATCGCAGCTCCCCTACAGAGCTTAAGTATGTTTTCAGGTCAATCATGGACCGATGGGATACAATTAAGTAGTTGTGGTGGATTTGTGCTTATGATAAGGTTTTCTGTTACTTTTTGGCGAATGGAGTTGCTAAGAGACTTGGTAATATAGCCACTTGGATGTCTTTAGGCTTCTGGCAACCCGAAGTTTGACTGGGATAGGCAGAGTCGTTTCTCATGTTCTTCTTCTACCAGCCAAAATGTCGTGTCTACTGCCCCAGCCGGACTAAGGGGGTCGGAAATGTCAAGGTCATCGAGGGCTACATGGACTGCGATGGTCCCCAGAAGAAGAAGAAGAAGAAGAAGAAGCCGTCCTCGCCCTCGTCAAGGCCCACGAGACACTTCACGGTAACGGCCCTGCCGACGGCCGCGTCAAGGAACCAGGCGACCTCAAGAACGAGGGCCGCGGACCGGAAGAGTACGGGATTCTTCGCGAAAGCGAAGGCTCCTATCGGCAGCGAGCACCTGGTCTCAGTCAGGGTCCAGAACGCGCCACAAAAGCTTGTGGGCGGCACTGGAATTGGAGAGGGCTCGGAGAATAGCCTCCAGATGTTCGAGGTCGAATACGGAGTGAATAATACAATGCGGAGTGCTCGAGACCTGGGGACGATTGATCACATAACATCATATGACTTTCAACGGCCTTGCAGCCAGTTTCTTTGCTTATCGCCCCACCAGCGACGATGACTGCCCTATTACGAGCGGGGCCGGCGAATCGGCCCGCAAAACGTTGCGAAAAGGGATTGCTTTTGCTCGCAACTCTAGACTGAAAAGGCAAATGCGCGCCGTGCTTGTTTGAATTGCGCATGGCGCCGATCTATCGTACGCACCTCAGTCCCAAACCAGAGGTGGTGGTGCTGTGTGTGGTTCGATCTGGATGCTTTGACGTCCCCATCCATACACAGATCTCAAAGATCTGGCTACCGAAACGGCTTGTAACCCTAGGTCGTATCCCGGGGGTTAACAGCCGGGCCTGCATACGCCGCCCAGCAGGAATCACGCCACGGGTGACCCACAACATCTGCAGGCTGCTGGGTATGATATGGGGTGTCATATAGCCAGTTCGCCAAGAGCATGTGGCTCCAGGGTCAAGTTTGTGACACGTCTGGCAAGCAAGCTGCCACCCAGGCGCTATCATATCACCGCAAGCCATATCTCGACTTGACAGCTCTAAGCGCTTGGTCCTTTTGGGGCATCAGGTCATAGCTCGCCATTTTTTGTTCTTATCCCTGGAATTCTCTTCCTTCGCCCATCTTTGCCATATAAGGTCTTGGAGGGACATTATGAAAGTCTCCCTGCTGGTGTTCGTGACTGCGACCGCGAGGGTGGCTGCCTCCCATGGCAGCATCTCGCGCGTAGTTCAGCAACGGCACGCCGCGAGCCAAGTATCTCAACATCCCCGTGGATTGCTGCCAGATGGCGTCACTACAACGCCGCCAGCATGTGCTGTAAGTACTTGTTTTGTCAACTCAAACCTCACCATACATCAGGCCGCTTGTTTACACCCTCTCCAGCTTAAATGCCAGGTGCAATTTGCACCAGCCACGTTCTCGTCGGATCCGATACAAAAGGTTTGTTCCAAACAAATCGTCCCAGAAGTTTCCGACAAGCTGAAGGCCTGTCTTGTGAGAAGCTGCACAGTGCCAGAACTGCTGCAAGCCAAGAGATTAACTGCCGAGTTAAGCCGCAAGCCGCAGACTGATCTTGGTCCGATGATCTTGGCTGTCATTTGGGCCACGGAGAGTATAAGCGTCATTGCCGTTGTCCTGCGGGTCCTGGCGCGCACCGCACTCCTCGAAACAAGCAGGTTTGAGGTAAACAGATGGGGCTGGGATGACACCACTATTACAGTGGTTTTGGCTGCGAGTTTGGTAGCAGAAATCATAGTATCACTTGGTAAGTCACCATCCTCTGCGTTGCTGAAGAATGAAGAATAGCATTCTGATTCTTGATCCCAGTCGTTGTCGAAGGTGGCTACGGGAAGGATGTGTGGATGCTGACGCCGAGCCAAATCACATATGGTCTCAAGGTAAGTGATTGCAATATCCGGTTCACAGCTCGAAAGTCTTTGTACTAAAACACATCATGAAGCATCTGATAATCATGGAACCAATCTACCTTTTCAGTCTCGGTCAAGTCAAGGTGTCGATATTGCTTTTTTATCTGCGTATTTTTCCGAAGCAAAGTGGCCACCATCGGTTTCGAATCCTCTGCTGGATTTTGATCGTGGTTATATCGATCTACACGATCTTTCACATGCTCATTCTCATCTTCCAGTGCTGGCCAGTAAGCTATGCCTGGACTTGGCTGGCAGGTCAAGACCAGGGAACATGCTGGGATTATGGAGCTAGTGTTACATCACACGGCGCCCTTAACATGGCATCGGACTGGATAATCTTCATCATGTCAATCAAGAACCTCGTGGAGCTGAACATGAAAAGGGCCAAGAAGATAGTGGCCATTGCCGTGCTCGCTTGGGGCCTTGGCGGATCGGTGTGCTCCGTCTTTCGACTCATTGAACTGGTCCACGCCACGCGAGCAGATTCCCAACAAGGTGACAATATCACTTTGAGGTTGGCCAAAATTCTGATGTGTAAGTATGGACCGCCTGTGTGTCATGAACGATGACTGACGCATAATCACCAGGGTCGACTGCCGAGTTCAACTCCACTCTGTTCTGTGCCTGTATGCCCACGGCAGTACAAGTCATCCGCAGGATTATGTATAAGGCGGATGCTTCCTATCCGCGTTCTCATAAACTTCCCTACGGACAGTCAGACGACAACACAGGATCACAGCGCACCGCCATAACCAAGGCCAGCCGTCGTGGTCACCTCTCCCTTAAGCTCACCAACATATCAGAAGTCGCCCTGGACGGCATCGAGACTTAAATCCTAGATGAAGAAAATGGCAGATCGCGTCGCTGCGGGAGTTCGACGTCGGGGGGATCTTGGGATTCTGCTCCCGGGACAGCTATTTAATGTACTTCGACCTCATCCAGTATCAGGGGCTCGTGACATGTCGTCTTCAATAAATCATTACGGCCTGGCTTTTCAGACACCTTACTAGAATTTGTCATCCTCTGTGACCGGGGCTGAGTGTCCACTATTCCTCTTATCGTCTATCATACGTCGACACAAGCATATATACTCGCCCACAGTGGCCTGTTTCTCGTGGCTACCATCGTCGTGTCCCGGTGGCTCGACTGCCACAGGTACCGGCCTCTCCATTCGGCGGCCCGGAGCCGATCGCCAAGGTTTCTGGGGTTAGTGCCAATGATGAGATGATCCATCTCGAATGGCAATACAAGACTTATTGGCCAAGGGAGTGGCAGTGAGATCGCGTGAAGAGACCTCCCTGGAAAGGGGGCATCAGGCTTCAGGCCACCCTCATTGTGCATTGATTGTCCTATTTTGCACTATCCCTTACTGAGTCGTCGTCGTCGTTTATTGGTATGCCCTAGCTGATTTGAGCTAGGAAGGCCACGTCACAAACTGAAAGGATGTGAGAACATCTTCGACATGTTCCTCAGTGCTGTCAACTGCATTCTTATAGCGACATCATCGACAGTGATAGCACACACCATGCTCTACCCCTATGTTGCGTCCAGGTGCGAGTGGGATCCCCATACCATCTGCCATTCATCAGATCCAACACCCTTTATTTTTAATGACTCTGTTATTGGTTTGTTTGCTCGGTAAGCTGTGTAAGTGAATTTGCTCAAACAATAAGGGATAATACCATTCACTAATGCTGCTTATCTCAGCTTCTAGTTCCTATGCCCTATCAATGTCGACAAGTAGAGATTGACTCATTGCTCATCTAAGGGTTAACATCAATATATTGATTGAAAATACTTGAACACTTAGAAAATCGTTATTTACTATCGAATGCTCGCCGACATGGCTATGAATACAAAGTGAACTTGATACGAATTATTCAATGATTATTATATAATTATTAAGCGGGTTTGCTTCTTGCACCTTTCCAATCCAACCAAGGTCCATTCGCCTCCAGATCGCTCTTCACATATTGCAACTCGTCTTTGTTTTCATCCAAAATCACCAGTGTTCGTCTACAGAGCAGCTATGGATTCACAGAACAAGCAACCTCTCCCGGGCGCCGATCCTTAGTACTTCCATCAACGGCTCTTCAGCCGCCGCAAGACGGCTCTCGCAAAAGCCAAGGTCAGGCTGCAGTCGACCGCTTATACGATCTTGGATGCCTCCAGTCAGGGTACCATTCTATCGGCTGTTAAGCTCGAGCTTCGTGCTCAAGTGTAAGTTTTCAATCCTATGTTTCTCACCATCGGATGATCGAGTCTGGAGCTGATTTCTCCGATTTATATCGTGTTCTGCGCCCCATGGCCGCACGCGAAGAGTTCCCGTACGGCGACGTCATCGAGTCCGTCATCGCCAAGGTGTTTTACGACCACCTTGCCTTGTTCCGCATCGAGTGCGAGGATGACTCGACGGTGAAGGAGCTTCTCCACTTCGAGGGTTGAATAGGAGGGTGTTATTGTCAGTCGTTGCTTCTCGCAGGTTACCCTGAGACCACCTAGGTTCTCGTGGGCTAAAAGACCAGGCAATGGTTGTAGGGGTCTGGCTCCGAGAAGAAACCACGCCGCTGATATGATGAACATCAGGTAGCCCAGGGTGATGGTTTGGAAGAGCATCGGCTTTATGGGAGTTCTATACACATACAGTTAGGCAGATTCTTAGGATGAAAGCCTAACACACCAAGATGGTATGATACACGTTGTACGGTCGTACAGACAAAGACAAAGATAATACATGGTGCTTATGGCAGTGAGAAGAAGACCCCAATGCCGACCCTTGCAATCTAGTTGCGTACACCTCAAGTTTAACCCCTAACCCCCATCCAAGGTGTCACAATCTCAAAGTAATCCAGAGCTTCGCTTGACAAGTTATGTGCACTATCCTCATTTTATCAGAAACCAGCATTCCAACCATACTGTTGAACTCGTGCAGACCATCCGACCGAAGGCGATGACACGGTCTCTGTCAGCCACGCAACAGTACCACCAAGCCGGGCCAACCATGGTTCCTCGAAGATTCCCGCCCCGGATGTAAACCACTTCAATGGATACGCGCACATGTCTGCCGAAGATCATATCTGAGCAGCAACGGTAGGCCTGCTTCCCCCACGCCGGGCTAGGACGTAGCCCAGGAACACCATCGCCACGTACAGCGTGAACCCAAAGTAATCGAAGGCATAGTCCGTTACAGCGCGCTGGCATCTTGATATGGACGGGTCTTTTTTGGGATCATCAACTTGTAATTCCGAACAACTCGGGTTACTTCCATAATTTGCGGTCGTGCAACCGACCGTGAGGAGTTTGTTACTTCCTATTGAAATCTGCGCCTCATCGCTAATTGCGCTGCAGCTTGAAACGACCTTGAGCGCGCTGGTAAGAATCTAAGGCCCCGATTTGTCAGCTGGGAACATTTTATCTACCAAGTCGGCCCATAAGGGGTGAAGGGCCTAGAAGAAAGACTTACGATGCCACCCACAAGATAAACCACCGCAGCAATGCCGTCCATGGCCATTGTAACCACACCGGGAATAGAGTTCACCCAAAGACCCGCCACTCCGACTAGACAGGCAACCATGGCGAAGGCACCGGCAAAGCTACTAAATCCTATCTCGGGAGGCACAGGACCGACAAGCTGCTGCTTCGCCAAGGTTGCGGACAAGCCGAGTACAACCGCACTGCATATGAACTGGAGCCCAAGAAATTAGTAGGATGGTCTCCAATCGTAGTTTGAATAGAGCGAGACTTGCCATGACAGCGCGGAGGCCAAGAGCCACAGCTGATAACATGTCGGCGTTGATTCTCATCTGAAAGGGGTCGTGTGATGGAAGTTGCCGTGTTCAGGAGCGAGGAGGGACACAGTGAAGATGCAATGGGAGTTAATGAGTAGAAAGAGCGGTTATTGAAGAAACTCCATGACTGCAGTCGGCCAGGCATATGAAGTATGGCCGCCCTGCCCATTGTTTCCCCCTTCTGTTGCTCGTCTCACACTCGGAACAAGCGTGTAGCTCGTCTATGTCGTACCCAACGTACGTGAGTGACAACATAATGCATCTCCGTTGCACTGTCGTAGCCCAAACCGTCCAGATTGAACTGCCTGGTGGCCTGCTGCAGACGGGCAAACATTTCTTGTATGACGGTTCCTTCAGGTGTCCCTCGCGCCAGACCGTTACACGAGAAAAGGTTTGTTGAAGTGCCTTATGACCCCAATGTGCTCTGACATCTACCCCGATATCCAAGAATAGCCCTGGCAATTACCCAGATCCCTCGGCAACCCCCTTCCCCCAATCTAGTCCCGCCCTCCACGGAGCGCTTTGAGACACCGACGTTCCACGCCGCCAGATTGGTAGCAACCAACATGGCGCTCTCGTCGTCGCAGAACAGGTCTAGGTCTCCAGCCTCTCCACGTAGGACGGCGGTTGTGCCGCTTCAGATCGCCGCTCTTGGCTGCCGCCTACGTTACTCGCATTTTTGTCGCCCAGTTACTGTCATCGCCCTTCACCCTCACCAGTGAAGCGCCCCCCAACTCAGTCACCGGCCCCTTCACGGGCGACATGGTTCAGAACGCCCATCTTGGCCGCCGCGCTGTCCCTCCTTTCCCCGCTGTAATCGGCCCCCTTCTTCTCTGTGGGAGGTGGCCGCGGTGGAGGGTCTCCGATGCCACCCGTCCGTATGCATACTGGTTGGATTACTTACGTTGGGGACTAGAGGTCCACGATCTTGATGAATATAGTTCAGGACTGCTACGCCCCCCTTCGCCTAAACGTGATCCGGAGCACCTTGCTCGCAACAGGCAACCAAGGGACAGAGAAGTGCGGGCAGGACTTCATGTAAAGACCCGCGATAAGCAGTTGTTCGACAAGACTCCACGATCGATCGGTCGCGATGCAAGTAGGCAGGAATCTCCGCATCAGGCGCTCAATTGAACTGTAATTTTCCAAGTAAAACCTGCACAATGCAAATGGCGCAACAATGAATAAGTCCTGACGTTCGACGAAAATCCCAGAAGCGATTCCGGTCGATGAGCATTCGGACTTCTAGAAAATGAAATCGCCGTTTTCGGTTCGTCCTCTTCGATGTCGTCCCATTTTGGTTGAGACCATTCCCCACGCTACGGTGAGGCTAAAGTCAAAACAACTTCAGCAACTTGGACGCGAACGCAGAATCACGACACTTACAATACATGGTCGCTTTCCCCCCTGTCTTTCCTTCTCCTCCTTTCCCAGTTTAGGCCAGGGCCAGGAAAGACAGAGAGAGATCCCGTCAACGCGTCCGCTTAGCTCTGCCGCTATTTGCGGTCGTGACGCCAATAAAAAAGGGGCGCTCCGCGCATCTACCCAGCATCTTGGCCAGCCCCTGGGCTCGGGCCCAAGCCAAAATGGGCGCGCGTGTACGTACAGAGGCGGAGACCTGTAAGAATACCACCGAGCTGATGCGTATCGTTTCTCGCAAGAATTGCTTGACTTTAGATACTCACCGTAATGGAGGCCGGGAGCCGATCGCCAGGGGGGAAGGACGAGGATGCGGGACGTTAAAACAGCACTATCGCTTCGATGGACTCGTCGAGTATTCCAGACGGGATCTAGCATTACTCCAGCTACGTTACCGCATATCGCGCAGTGCACCCGCCCATGCATTGGATCAAGCTATTCATTAATACATGCAGACATGTAGGAAATTGAAAAGGGAACACGCTGATCACCACGCGATCTCAGTTGCTCGACCCGACGATCTGGTCGGCCCCACATGATCCAGATCGGGAGCTGTGCATTATTATTGTCTTGGGCGCACGGAAGGAGGCAGCGTTATTGGTTAAGCTTAGTGGGAGAAAGAGAAGAAAAAAGCAAGCATCCAATATTGATGGTGCGGAGCGCATGGACTTTGAACAATCGGATTTTATATGGTATCGAAAACCAATCCTGGGTGGGGAAACTATTTCGAGTACCCCATTGGCGCCTTCAAACTTCAGCCAAACACGTCCGGAATTTGGAACTGTCAACTGATTGACGTAGCCCTGGCGATAGAGCTGAGGATAAAATAAACCTTCCAAACGTGAGAATGCTCACAGGGAGCCAAGTATCTCATTTCAGCGTGTCGTAGGCAATAGCCACCGTCATGGTCGGTCGCAAGCCAGACCTGATGTCAGATTGTACAACACATGATTGGACGGCGTAGTCTGGGGAGACGAGGCACGTCCGGCGAGACGAACGCCAGTAGCGCGGCTCATAGGAACGGATATTGTCTTGAGGCCTGCTATGCCAAAGATGATAATAGACAGGTGACACAAGAAAGCCGGACGTGGCCTTGGTAAGGGGTAAAGCCCCAGGGCTTCCATGACGAAACCCACAGGCATGATGCTCGGCAGTTCAATGTCAAAACCTTTGTATCAGGATAATGCAGCATAGGCGTGTTCATGAGAGATGAGCCACACAGTGGTGGATGGCGGATATAGGTCCGTGTCTTCCAAGGCATGAGATGTAGAATTCGACGAGTAGACTGCGGGAGCGACAAACCTCCACCCACAGCCAACGACGGCATACCAACCGTAGACGATTTTCCTACCACATGGGACTGTAAGTGAAAGTTGAGCCTACCACTAGTTTGGGAATCGGCCGTGATAGCATTGATACGCCATCGCTCTCGGAAGATCAGCCCGGCCGTTAAGCTGCACAGATCATTGGAGTGACATTGTCATGGGTTGGCTATTATAGTGGATTCAGACTTGCTCTTAGGTCGCCGTCCAGGAACGTGGTAAGTGGCCAGATGCCCTGCGATGATTGCCGGGAGATCAGCCATGAGTGGGCGGGCAAGCGCATAGTGGCGGATAGTGAAGCGACGGGCAACTCTGACCGGCGCGCTAAACTTCAAGCGTTGGGACCGTCGAGGGTACTATTCGGACTTGATCTTGATTGCGATCTTATTATTGAGATCTGCCGCAGAGACGTCGATGGGACTCATGAACCCGTGGATATGCGGGCATTGCGGCGAGCCATTGATTCGACCATAGCACTTCGGGCTTTGATCTAGCAGGAGATATGGAAGCGCGAATTCATCCAATATTTCCGTGGACGGTTTGCAATAGATTCGGGACAGATCTCTTCAGCGGGGAGAGCAAGAGCCGACAGGCCACGTTCACTAAACAGCGAGCTAGGAAGGTGTTTGAAAAAAGAAGGGCTTCTTCTAACTTTTTCCAGCGGGTCTGATGGTTAGTAGCATGAGGCTGAAAACGGAAGCCGTAAGGAGACTGCCGAGGACCCTACCCGCCATTAAGTTGAGTTGTGAAGGAGGAGTCTGCCCGCTGTCAGATTGATACAGTAGCTCCTTGGAGTGCCATCATAACTCTGATGTCTCGGCGTAATAAGAAGTAGCGGGCTCGTACTCGAAGACGTATTGTTCTCAACTACTGGCAAACATGGTTTACTGGTATGTGAAGACGGATATCACTTGATATGCTCTGCCAGAGCGTGACGGGAACTGGTTGTACTGATGAGGAAATCCTTTCGTCCGACAGACTGGAACGCTTCTGATTTGCTGAGAGGTTTCGGAGAATGAGCCAGATAGTTAACTCAATCCGCAGATAGTTCGGAGATTTCGATAATATTGTGGTGGTTACGACGTCAGTCAGGGCAGGCATTACGTCGCTGTGAGCCAGCTACCCAGCGCTGAATGCGATGCGAGAAACGGATATTATGGAGAACCGGAGACCAAAACCGGACGCACCATGACAAAATGCTATGTACCAAAACAGGGGATTCTTTTTGAAGAAATGGGGGGAAAGGACTGGGAGTGGCGACTTGGTCAGTTCAGGGCAGGGATCGGCGGCGGTACAATGGGAAGGGTTGAATGCGGTGCCTGAGTAGTTCAACGGACTTTCGAGAATGCCGATGTTGCTGTGGCGAGTGCTTACAAAGCCATACAAAGCCACGAGAATGCCATGAAGTTGAGGGGTATTGCGGCTTGCTCGATGTTGATTGGGGAATTCCTACGCAGGTGGACGGGGCATAGGCCGAGAAAAATTGTTAGAGCAGCTTGTATCTTTTGACTTCAACCTGTTTTGTCCACGGCCGGACATTTTGGTCCATACAATTTGCTCCGGAAAGCCCTGATAGTCTGAAGTCGATCCATCACTTGATTTCTGCAACAGGGCTGAGGAACCGGAGACTTGACTCCACTGGAAAATCGGTAAGTATTGAGCTTGGTGCTTGGCGCTTTGCGGCTCGCTTTTGTTTCACTGTCCCATCTGGTGCCGCTGACACTGTCGCAAACCCCATATCGCACGCGTCCTGGACTCCTGGGGGAACGACGTCACAATCGAGAATTGCGAACTGATCGTTCGAAGCAGAATCTTGGTAGTGGTAGTAGCTGCGTATGATTTCCCTCCCACTGCTAGCTTGACCTCATCTGGTAATGGCTTCGTTGGTAGAGGGAAGCAGAACCTCACGACCGGGCCCTTCTTGCGGCCTAATCATGCCTGCTCTACATGCTGGTGATCCTTTGGTTGGTCCCTTATTTACGATATGCGAGTGAACCCTTATTTTTTCTGTAACCGAATCCGAGCAGTTTCTTATTGCCGACTGCAGGTAAGCTCGTACAAGTAAGCAGAGCCGGCGATAACTTCAACTTGGCACTCGCTCCAGACCACCCACCCTTGCAAGCCCTTCATCCTTCACAGCTGGAGATTCCTACCGATTCCAATACCCAGCCAATAATTGAGTTTGCTGCCCACTTTACACGCACAAAATCTGATGGGTGCCTAGATGGCCGAGAATAATGCATATGTAGCTCGCAACGCATGCTCGGACTACGGGCTCTTGAGCTCTCCGCTTATCATTTTGTTCTTCGAAGCATCCATGAACCCATGCAACCAAGGATGGATGTATTTGCGTACATTGCATAGATGGCAGATGGTGAGATTGCCGAAGAGCGAACCAAACGCTTCAGTGTGTGTACTTGTAGAGCCAGCAACGCGATCTGCAGACTCATGTATTAACTGTCGTATCGGCTCGTGGGCAGTCTTGAAGCAAATGGTTCGACAATAGATTAAGTAAATAATCGAATCAGCGAATGTGTTGCTGTTGTCGTGCGCGCAACATCCGAGAGCCACGCGTGTGTGCGACACGATCGCGGGAAAATGACAGGTCACTCTGTCACAATTATCAATCGTTACACGGTGTGCTGGGATCACAGATCCCGACTGGATAATAATCTCTGGAGTGATCCATCGGTGCGGGCGTACATGCGGATACTCCGCTCCTACTCCTTTCACAGGCCGCTCGAGAAGTGCCTATTGTGTAGGCTCTCTCTCGACTAGAAAGTTTGAGTTTGCTCCAGCCTCCAAGAACCCCTCGAAAGCAAGCAGCTAGGTAGTTAGCAGAGCCCTTAAACCCGAGCTTCTGGCGATCTAGCACTATTACCCTGCTAATCGTGAACTTGTGGTAGTGGTCTCCATCAATAGCCGCTGATGCTGGGTGGGTGTACTTGGCACTCCACTGTGACTCTGGTGGCAGTGGGCGTAGCGAGCTGGCGACAGCAGCAGTCAGCAGTAGCAAAGCTACTTGCTGGTAAGCCTACAGTCATGGCTCTGCTCTGTACGGCTCAGAAGATTAGGGGGAAATCAGGAAAAAAATTCAGGGCAATCCAGTAGTCGATTGACACTGCTTGCGTACGCTGAAATTTCTTTCAAGATTCAATTCAGGTTTGATCAATTGATATTGAGTCGTGCAATGCACATCACCCTTTGAGGTCCATGGCTTGCTCTGCTGTCTGTGGGTGGGAAACTGGAGTATGTTGCCAGCATGCCAGGCACCGCCTACCCACCCTCATACATACCAAGCAAATGGTTGGTATGCTCCGTTTAAACCACCACATTTTTATCAAATTGTACCCTTTCTGTTGCAGCTCGGATGAGGCGGGATGTGCAAGCGAAAAACCTGGGTGGGATGGCGGCGTGGCAGTGATCAATATACGTACTGTGCACACGCAACGTATGTAGCCTATGGTAAACTTGTTTGCCCATGGGTTCCTCCTGGTTTGTGACCCGAGCTGCCCAGCTGCCCCTCTAAAGCCGCCAATCTTCCTCGAACCGTGGAACCTCAAAATCAGGAGTGATGTAACATTTGCGCAATATCGTCGGTACTGTTGTCGCTATCCCCTCGGACAAGGTAGGAGATGCGTGAATCGTTGCGCGCGCAAATCAGGGCACTCTCATCCCATAACGCTTGGCTGTCTTGTCTGGACTTCGGAGCAAAGGAGAACTCTCAGGGCAATAGACTTCCACATCAGGTTGCGGTAGACCTCTTTGAGAGGGCATTGGGATGGCCCGATGGCCAGATTCGTATGGCATGAGCTGGATCCTCGAAAAAAAAAACCACCACTACATAGTTCACGATATGGTTTCTGCCAGCTTCAGGTTCATTATTCGCTACACATATCGTCAATTACAGTTGCCACAGCGATGCCTCTTACATACAGGCAGGCCATGTTACCTATTTTTGCCTACACTTGATCGCTGTGACCCGGGACTCTCCCACCACCCACCTTGGCCAGAAGGGGGTATGTTCTCATTTTTAGGTAACAAGGAAACAAAAGGTCCACCGGAGCAAAAGGAACGCCCAGGAAGGGGAGAAAGAAAAAGACTGGGGAAGGTGGGAAGATTAGGTTCAGTGCCTCCAGGCTCGCTAAGCCCAAGGCGGAGCTACCTGGCGCTCTATCAGATGCCCTTCTGCGACCGGATCCTTGCAACGTCTCAGGCCCAGCATGCTCTGCCATTGGCCACGGACTGGCTGCATCTCGATCGCGATCGCGCCCTCTTTTGGAGTTCCCGCATCAAAGTCTTTGGGATCCCTGCCGTTGCGGTTGATCGGGCCTGTCTGGGTGCTGAGTACTTGCAAGCGACATGCTTTCTGGCAGGGAACGCTGCTGGGCCTGCAGTACCTCTGCTCTCAATCCCATTGAATCAAATTGGATTGACGGGCTGCGTATTGCTTATTGCTTGTGAATGAGATGGGCCATGTGTAGTTCCTCTTTTGTATATATAGATTTGGTCCCTGAGCCCGCCCACCCTTCCGGTCTCCTCTGGACTACTTTCTCTCACAGAATATCATTCTACTCACCCTGCATCCCGTCAACAACACCAGAACTTTACTAGAAGTCTCTGTCATTTGAGAAACAAACCGAACTATTCAATCAGGAACCGAATTACAGTGCAACCGTCGCCCAATTACCACTGCAACACGGTCTACCGTTCTGTTAACTTGAGCAAGCAACGCGACCAAATCTACCAACTAATAGACCAAGCTGCCAAGAGCGAAGCAGATTTCTTCATCTTCATAGGCAAACCGGCAATATTTTCAAATAGAAATATACTTCCTCCATCTGGTGGTGCGGTTTCCAAGTCATACTTTCTGTACCCCGCCTCTCTTGAAACGAACCAATCGCCGCAGCACGTCCACTCGAGAGCAACATATCAACTCGACCTGCTCTCTCATACCGTTGACAGTGCCGTGTGAACCAACCCAACCAGCTTAATACCGACGCGAAGTCGAGTGTCGCTTTGATACCATTCAATTAAATGCCTAAGCGATCCTACGACAGCTCAGCAGCAGCAGCAACCATGCCTTCTGGCGAGCGTGCACCGCCTGCAAAGGCCTTGAAGGCAAGCTCTCCTGCTACTTCCATGCCAATCCCAAGCTCAGTTAGCTAACCCTCTATTACTGCAGACCGAGCGTTCTCACGAAGAGAACCAAGAGCGAGCCTACATTGCCGCCTCGAGACGTGCTGACCGTAGTCTGGAAGCTCGTGTGCAATCAGCAAGGATGGCGTCGGAGATCCACCGCCGACGAACGGGTCGAGGCCTCAAGGTCACCGAGGAGATTGTCATTAAGGAGGAGATGTACGAAGAGGAAGAGGATGACCTGCCGCGCCAGTACAAGTACTTGACTGCCCATCTTCAGACGAATTCGCCAGCCATGAATCACCGGGTCAATGCCTATATCACAACACAGGCAGCGATGGCGACCATGGCCCGCTACAACGAGGTCAACAAGCTGTTCAGCGAGTCGTTTCCCAGTGCAAACGCGTACCAGCAGCAGCTCAATCAGTCCATGTACATGAGCCCGCTCATGAACAATGGCAGCTCGCACTTCTCGCCCACATCTCCTTCTCAGGCCGCGACCCCGACCGGCCATGGCGATCAGTATGGAAACATGACCCGGCGAATCTCAACTGCAAGCACGCACGCATCCGCTTCCAACACCGTTTCGTCGCCTCCCGCATTGTCGCCTGTGTCTGGACCCACGGACACTTCCGAGTCCTCAAGCACACCGTTCCAGACCCCTGCTCAAGCTTTTCCCCCGCTTGACCCTCAACTGCAGCAATCGACCTCGTCCATCTTCACTTCTGAGCTTCCCAATGAGGTCAAGATGATGGCTAATATCGACATGAGCGACCCAATGGCATCTCACTTCTTTGGTGGTGCCAACCCGTCGGCTTTCCAGCTCTTCGGCCAGCATCCCGCTGACGATCTGAAGCTCGACACTCTGAACGCCGCCCAGCTGAGTGACGTCCAGAGTGGGCCTGGCTCCCCTGAGCAGTCGTTCAACTACGGTCCAGATTCGGCATTGTACTCTCCCATGGATTCCTTCACTGGTTTTGATGGTGACTTCGATTTCAGCCGCATGGGCACCCCCGGCGGCACTGGCATGAACGAAGGTGCCTGGGAAAGCTTTGTGGATTTTGGGTCGGAGCAATAATCGATGCGCACGCCGACTGCAACGAACTGTCTCCGACTCGAAACGTCCACCGACACGCACATGACTGCGTGATGCTTTCTTCTCCGACCTATTTTTTCAAAAGTCTCTAATCTTTGTTTTATTTGCTCAGTGATACCACGCATAGCGACCTATTATGGTTTGATTTCGTTGTATTATACAACAAGGCATGGGCCGACCAGGTTGCGATTGCGTAGCACCTGAGGTGGAAATGGCACGGCGTACGGCAACATTTGGATTCCCACGTTTTCTACTCTTTACGACACACGATACCGACTTACGAGCTACGTCATCAGGCCCAGCGCAAGTGCTCGTTTGCTCCGACATGTTTCGCGTTTCTTTATATGTTCACAACAGTGCACCTGATGTTGGTCGCACGTATGGCACGCACGCAATTCGTTCGTTGCTACTTTTGCTTGCGGCACTCTATCCAATGTTTCGATCTGGATGACGACTTGGACCACGCCGACGAAGCGTATCATCAAGCTATCATACTACTTGAACGCCCACAGCACAAGTATATGAGACACGCCTGAATGTTATTAGACATACATCAGTGATGGAAGAGATGGTCACTCGCGAGATATTTTTTTGAAGCTCGGAGACTCCACTCAAGTCTGGTGATTTTAGTCGCCAGCACACAAGGGGACGTTCCCCTCCCACGGCTGCCTGCAGATACCTGAAATATGGCTACATGGCTTCGCGTGGGGATGCGGTACGGGGGTGTAGGAGATTGGGTGTCGGCCGCGCTGGGTGACCCCGGCGTGAGGTGTGTCACTATTAGTTACAAGCCGGGCGTAGACATTTTCTTGTCATATCGCGACTGAACGTTTTGGAATATCATTAATCGCAAGCCAAATGAGGAGACCTGCCAGAGGCACATGTGGAGGGGCCCGCGAATTGCTGCTCGTTACCCAGGCTCTCAACTGCCACGGGGCTTCAAACTGCGAGGAACCACTTTACTGGCAGACTAAAAATACGTAAAATACACAAAAGTGGCTAAATCTTGATGCCTTTGCCTCTCCCTACTTCATGTGAACACTTCGCGTACTTCATCTCTCGAAAGCGTACCATTATTATGCCCACCAATCCTTAGTGCCATGGCGCACGGTTTCCAGGCAGGTTACCACCCAAGTTTGGCTTCACTGCGCAACCATGAATTGAGTAAGCCGCCTTCGAAGATTCAACGACTTGGAGCCTCGGGCCGTGCTTGACTGCCTCGATTGACTGTTTCAAATCGGCCTCATAGTGAACTCTCGCGGACGAAGCTCTGTTTCTGGGCTCTATCGGCAGCTGTCTGTTTGTTATCGAGTAACATTGCTGCTTTAACCTCCATCCTCTGATCCCCCAATCTTCTCCTTCTCCCCCCTTCTCTTCCTCTTCTACTTCTTCCGCTTCCTTTTCCTCCCTCGTCTCTCTTTTCCCATCTGGAACCTGAGTGACCCCGTAGCGAAAAAGCGTCCCCTCAAAGACCAACATGTGGAAGTTGAATCTTAGAAAACTTTAAGCAGAGGTTTGGACTGCGGGGTTGGAAGATTCAAGGCACGCGTTTCGCCTGTTCGTCTCATGTACGGTTAACGGACTGCGGAGATATCAACTATGAGCAAACCTTGAAGCCAGAAGCAGTAGGTCCAGGCGACGCTAAATATGTATGTACTGTAAGATGCACAGACGTCGGGGAGTCAACCCGAGGGAAATCAGGGGTCTGGGGTTGATGGGCCAAAAAGAGGAGGCCAGGAGTCCAGAACAGGGGAGAGAGCACTTTAAGCTTAGTAACAGCATACTGTCGTAGATGAGGGGGTGAACTCTCTTTTCGCCATACCCTATTTGGCAGCGGCGGATAAACTTAATTGCCTACACTTCCGAAAGATAGAGAAGAAGGAGAAGGGGAAGATCCGAGAGAAGTCTTGCTAGACAGACTTGGGATGATACCCCCCAACGCCCAAAGGGGCTAAATTGCCATGCTCTCGTCTATTCGCACATGAGCCGAGGTCTAGACGGAACGCTTGTAAGATAGTACCTACTCGTTCGAGGATAGCTTCGCCCAAAAAATAGGGTTTAAGCTTCGTTCTCCCCGAGTTCGTGGCCGCTTTCACTTGTCTGCGGGCTGCTTACGCGGAAAGGGTTCCTGTGGTAGGTTCCCAAGGAGCACGCCCCCGCGGCCCTCGTTCCGTCGCAAGATAATGCAAGGCGAAGAGCTAGCGATCTTCAGACGACAGAGATAAGGGCCTCTACCGATCGTGGCTTGCGTTGCGTGATTCGATGATCGTGGCCGTCTCGACAGGTGTCCAGCTTGTCCCGATCGTATGTACCTGCCTTTTCCATTATGTAAAGTAGCTACCAGCAGCAGAAGCAGGAGCGGCAGCAGCGCGTATGGCAGTCAAGCACACAGCTCCGGCATGTGACTCTCCAGGGGTTCGGAGGTTCTTTCTTGGTATCATGGAGTATGCAGCACGGCCAGTCAGGAAGTTGAAAGCAACACAACCGAGTGGTAATCCCTAGAAAGGGAGTGGCACCTTATTCACCATTACCGGCACACAATTACCGCTTCGAAAGCCGGTTTTATACGGGACTGATTACTGATTGCGGCCGTGGCCATCCGCTAGGCAACTCGACAAGCTCCTGTGGCCGAAGACTCCTCGTGCAGGGCTCCATCTTCAGCTCAGACAGCTTCGTGCCATCTACCTCGAAGCATTTCTGTTGCTGCTTCTCCCGCGCCCCTCCCAACCCCCCGCGTCCAATTACGCCTTGCCCGTACGTCGTCTGTCTCTCGGCTGCCGATTTCCCCTGTTCCAGGCGCTGGGTACGCCGAACCCATAGGAGGGAGATCCCAGCCACAAGACATAGTAGAACAACAGGGGACAGAGATTTCTAGGTTGAAATCGCATATGCAACCTTCAATAAAATCAGGCGATGGTTGACGCAGCTGGCCGGCGATACGACGGTAATTGTGCCCATCCATTTCTCATAACGAAGAGCAAACCGTGTGATCTGCGGCGTCGTGAGTCCTTGTTATGTCTCGGTTACCCCCCACGGTCCTTGTTCACCGATCTGTTACCCGACAACGGGGAGGCGCTGCATAATCCCTGATTTCATAACTTGTCCCTTCCGCGGCTCCTTTCATTGGGCTAACGAAGACGAGTAAGACGGTAGTAATCTACGAAGGACGGAAGACGGTAATTGCCCGTTTTGCCGGATCAGGACATGATGCATCAGATGGTGGGATATAAGTATATAGAAGTAATATAATGTACAGTCCATCATCTGTGTGCTAGCTTGCGTGCCTGTCCAGAAACAGTTGTATCTCTCTTAGAACTCATGGGTATCCGATAACGTCGGCACAACCAACGCGAAGCAGTGCAGCAGCCCAGGGTACGCATGAATCTCCACGTCCACGCCCGCCGCCTCGAGCGCCTCGGCGTACGCAAGGGCGTCGTCACGGAGCAAATCGTTGCCGCCACATTGTATGACTACAAGACGTGTTGGGTTTTAGGACGGTGGTGGGGTGCAGACAGATTTAAGAGTGTGATAACTTACGCGCTGGAGGGAGCCCTCGATGCGAGTTCGCCAGGAAGGGCCAGTGTTTTCTGGCATCCGGAGCGCTCAGGTCTGGCACGTAGGCATCGAGGAAGCATTCGTCCATGGCGAGGTTGAGGACGCTGGCCTTGGCGTTCTGGATATAGCTCCCGAACTCGTACCGGTCCTTCGGGGAAGAACTTGGGGTGGCACGTCTGGGTGAAGTGCAGGACCTGGGCAACGATGCCGGTGATGCCCTGATCCCTGGCCTCGATGGCGACCGCCGCAGCCTGGGCATTTTTCTGTCAGTCATTTACAAAAATCAAGATGACGAGCAACCGAAGGGGTACATTGGAACTCACGAGATTGCCACCCGCGCTGTTCCCGGCTACTATGATCTTCTCTGGGTTAACACCAAGCTTCTCGGCGTTTTCTTTACACTAATTAAGATACTTGTTAGTTTCCAATCTTCCCTCTCAGCAGCCTCCTAATGCTGATATCTCGACATATAACTTACCCATAATAACGCGTCGAAGCTATCTTGTAGTGCCTGTGGAGCAGGGTGCTCGGGTGCTCTGTCACTATATCTGTTGAATGGGCTCTCGTACGTACGGTGGTTCCGGTTTTAATCGGGGTTCAATCGTTCTTATTCTGTTGTTCATATCTATCTTCAGTACGAGCTGCGAGGGGCATCGTATGCCCCTCTTGATGAAACAGGAAAGGGGTTCGTGCGCGTAGGCACGTGGCACCCCTTTTGGAGTAATATAGAAAACCTTAGTTCCTGCTGTTCCAACAATATCAGCAGCCCTTAAATATGCCAAGATCCATGGATATAGAGGAGATCTCATAGAGACGTACAAACGATAGTCGACACTAACAACAACGATATTCTGATGAGCGGCGGCATAGGCGTTCTCTGCTCCGTCGGACTCATGGTCCCCTACGCACCAGCCTGCACCCATAACTCTAGATTAACAACTTGAAATTCATGCCCAGGAAAGCAAAAGGAGGAAGGTATTTCATGGATAGATAAGAAGTAGCCCACCTCCACCGTGCATACTCAGCATCAAAGCCGCCCCTTTCTGCACCCGTGGCGATTTATACACCTTGAGCTCAATCCTATGCCCGTCGCGGGCCGAGAAGTACAGAAACTCGATCACGACATCGCGGGCCCGGTCCGGCCCCCCAGGCGGCATGACGGCGTCCACGCCGCGGCCGACCTGGCGGAACACGTCGAAGTCGGGCAGGGCCCATACGTGGTCGTACATGGCGTCGATGACCGGCTGGACGGCGGCGTACTCAGCACGGTGCTGCGTGAGGTGGCCGTGCATGGGTAGCGGCTTGAAGTAGGCGTCCAGGTCGACGTAGTCCGGTTTGGACTTGAGGACCAGAGGGAACGGCATTCTGTGTTCCAGGAGAGAAGACACCCCCGGAATCGGTTTCGGCTTTGATGTTTCCTAGCGGTCCTGAAGAAGCCAGATGCCCGATGGCAGGAGTTTCGGGAAGCGTCGTGGTTCTTCTTATATCACGCTTTCACTGTGCCGCTTGACCAATCTGAAAATCGGCACACAAGCAATCATGTCGCATTCACTATGAATCATCCGGCGCTAACCATTTTCGGCAGGATCCTAGTAAGAAAGGGGGCGGCACGAACCGAACGGCCCAATGGGAATAATGTAAGGGGATCACGGCAACATAAAGAGGATCATTTCATGGCTACGGGCCTTGGAACTGATATCGAGCCGAAAGGGAACCGGCTTCAAGATATTACAACTGTGAAAAAGTCTTACTCTTCTTCGGCAGGGGCACTATGACATTGTGACCAAACAGCATTGCATCACTACAATTGTCGACGAGCCTCATCCTTGGCATGACCCGCAAGACGGTCGCGGCGGTCCCCCGAGGTGAACTTAACGCAATACCAAGCTATATTTACAGGAATTATGCGTGAGTAGGGCGTCTTGACCGAAGCTCAGTAAGGGGAGGATCCATCTTCGCTTACTTCATCCCCAGACAGAGTCGGCTGCCTTTACCGAAGGTCACAAGATGCGTCTCCAATGCGGTGTTCCCTCTCGCTCTTCGCTGTGATCCAGCGCTCTGGTAGGTGCTCGTGTGAGTTCGAGAATATTTCTTCGTTGTGGTGCACGATGTACGAACTCCTGCCGATTGGAGTCCCGCGGGATGAGGCAATATTCGAGACCTCTCGCCTGCCGGTAGATCAGATTCGTATTGAGGTAATGCGGCCTTTTGTCTTTGATATAAACAGATCCAGCTTATATTTTGTCAGCGAAAGAAGAGTCGCTGGAATGAGGCTTCTCTAGGCCGATTCATATAATAATTAGAACCTTCAGAAATTTAAGCAAATGCCTCGAAACGGCAGCATAGTTCATGTTGCTTACTATAGAATTGACGCGTCCTTTTGTGTATTTCATAGACAGGAACCTCGATGGGTTCGTGATGGTAATTGCGACGGGGTTGTGAGGTATCTTGCCTAGCTCGATATCACATTGCCGAAGCTGACCGTTGCCTCGACCGGTCATGTCGAGAAACCCTACGCGACATAGAAATTACCAGACATGGACCAATCAGAACCCCAGCCCAGGACATTTGAACGGTCAGGGGTCAAGGACTAGGTACTTTCCGGGCGTCTGTCAGATTCCTCGCGGAAAAGGTCTTTTCGGATCAGCCCACGCTCCAATCACCTCCTACAACCCGGCTCCGTAACACACCCCTTGCCGGTCTCTCGTATTCGTATTGACAAGGGTATCGGCCATTAGACAGATACCGAGTATAACTTCCACTCGTCCAACCGTCCAACCCAAATTTATCTTATAATGGAAATAGACAGGTAATATCTTGTTGTTTTGATATGTTTCGTGTGCACCCGTCTTTGCTTCCTATCAACTGAATTACCTCTCTCTGACCGCAGTCCAAATTTGTCCTCACCCCCCCCCCCCAGCCAATGGCGTCCAGCTTGTAAGAAGTGGTTTATCCAACATTCACACCAGACATACCTGCATATATACTGACATATGGCCCCCTTGGCGTTATAGCACGGTACCCTCCATGAGCTTCAACGGCACCGCGGCACCCGCGACCTTCGCCCAGCTCGTCGCGTACGCCGCAGCTAATGACCCCGACCTCTCGACGCTGGAGCAGTACTGGTGGGCACACTATGCATACTGGCAGAATTCCATCATCGTGACCGGCCTGCTCGCCTTCTGCTCGCACGAGCTCGTCTACTTCGGCCGCAACCTACCCTGGGTCGTCGCCGACGCGATACCGTCCGTCTTCGGGCGCTACAAGATCCAGGGCGCCGCCAAACAGCCCACCGCAGCGCAGCAGTGGGAGTGCGTCCGGTACATCCTGCTGCTGCACGTCTTTGCCGAGGTGCCGCTGATGGTCGGGTTCCACCCCGTGTGCGAGCTCTTCGGCCTGCGTGTCGACGTGCCGTTCCCCCGCTGGCGGACCGTGGCGGGCCAGCTCGCCGTCTTCTTCGTGCTCGAGGACGCCTACCACTACTGGATTCACAGGCTTCTGCACTGGGGCCCCCTGTACCGCTACGTGCACTGTATCCACCACCAGTACGCGGCGCCCTTTGGGCTGGCCGCCGAGTACGCGAGCCCCGTCGAGACGGTGCTGCTGGGCGTCGGCACCATCGGGGCGCCCATCTTCTACGGGGGCCTGACGGGCCACCTCTGGACGGTTTTGTTGTGGGTCGTGGTCCGCCAGTTCCAGGCCATCGACGCGCACTCGGGCTACGACTTTCCGTGGAGCCTGCGCCGCTGGTTGCCGTTCTGGGGTGGTGCCGACTGGCACGACGACCATCACCAGTACTTCGTCGGCAACTATTCCAGTTCGTTCCGCTACTGGGACGGTAAGTGATCGTTTAACCCCCTTATTCGTTATTCTGATGGGTGGGTTGACTGACCATTGGGGGGTCCCAGTGCTGATGGGAACCGTGGCTGGTCCAGTTGCGGGTGCTAAGCGTAGGGAGCTGAAACGGCAGAAAGATCAAGCAAGGCTGGCTGCTCAGGGCCTTTAACCTACGATCAGTGCTTGTTTGTATCAGTGTCACTGAAGTGATGCATTAGTGAGAAAGGGGTACCTTAGGTACTTACACTTATGGATGAGTGAGTACCGTATGTACAAGGTCTTATAGGTACTAACAATTGATAATTCTTTTACCACCAGCAATGTCACATTCTGCTGGGGGAACACCGAACTTCATTGGATTGGTTGGTTCAGTTGGTGCATACAAGAGAATTTGGCTTAAATTTTCCGTAGGTCTCGGGTTCGAGTCTTGTACTCATGCCCTTGAGGCCAAAGGACGGTTCTCAGTGTCAACGGTTCTTAACCGTAATATGGTCAGAAACCTCCCGTTTCTGGCCTTCTTGGGATACCTTTTGAGATGTCTATCTTCTGGCTAGAAGCAAAATATTACTTCCCGGTGCTTTGCAGAGATCCCTCTCTTAGTATATGGGCATACATTCTTATATATAACTGAACCACACCATGTCACCCCCGCACGAAAGCCTCGAATAATTACTATCGGCCGCTGACGTGAACTATTAACAATAACAATCCGTCCTACTTCCGGTCTTATCGGTGCTCATGGAGGAACCCGGACAGTAAACACTGTTTGCGGCTCTCGGTTCGGTTGACATCTCTCTGGCGTGGCTGACCGGCTTTGAGGCCGAAAGCCGAGCCCCGTTAACCAGTACCAGACCCGCATCGACGACTAACGAAGATGCAATTGGTTGACGCAGCTACACAGTTGTCCTCCGCACTTGCAAACGTCATCCAAACATAAGAAGGCAACGACGAAGATAGGAGCGACTAGAATGAGGGTCCCTCTGAAACGAAAAGGGGCTAACAAATGCTCCCTGTCACGTGACTTATCCGCGATCGCCGTATGCTTCGAAGGGCCGAAGCCGTATGAGTCATGCAAACAATCCTTGCAGCCTCCGCCTGAATCATCGTCACTAAAATACAGGGTGTCACCCCGGAGAGCATTTGCAAATTTCCTTTCGACACTAAATATTGTAAGTCACAGATTGCTTGCTCATGGGAGCTCCCTCTTCTTTGTTCTTGGTAATACTGTCTCTTAGCGCCCACCCCACCACCCCCGAAAGAAAGATATGGAGGCGTCTGCCGCTACTACTACCATCCTGACCCCTGACGTGACGGGCACTCAGGGGAGGAACAGCGCGTCGGCTGAGAAGCCGGCCATCCTCCTCGTGCCGTGGGACCCAGACTCCCCAGCGCACGTGGAGCGTATGAGACTGCAACGCGTGGCGTGCGGCTGGAAGCAGGACGGCGCCGAGAGCTGGCGGCCGCTGCAGCGAGAGGGAAAGATCGGGTTGCACTGGATCGTGAGTGGGACTTTTGTTGAGCTGAGCTGGCTGTGCTTCTTAACCCACACACACACTCTTCTTCTTTTCTCGCTCTCGCTTTCTCCTCTCCCCACTGACGATGATACCCTTACCCCTCTTCCTGTCCGGTTTTCGACGGCATACGCCCCGTTTTTATATGCAGCGATGCCGACCAATAAACCAGGTACTAACTAAAGGGTCCCGCCCTCTACGACTAGGTCCTCTCCCCCTCCCACCCAGAAACCGCCTCCCGCCTCGCTGCGCACAAGGCCCAGTTCCCGAGCGAGGCCGCGCCGCTGCGGGACACGAGCCGCAGCATCCTGGGTTGGCCGCACATGGTGCACCCGGACATTGCGGCGGCGGCGGCGGCCGCCGCCGGAGACGGAGACGGAGACAGAGACAGAGACACTTTCGTCCCCGTGGGCCACATCTCCCTCGACGGCTGGCACGCCGACCCCTCGCTCGGCACATCGGCCGCGGCGGGCGTGTACTCGCTGACGACCTTTTACGTGTCGCGGGCGATGCAGGGCGTGGGCATCGGCGGCGCGGCGGTGGCCGAGTGTGAACGGTGAGTTCTTCAAGTTTCTTTTCCTTTTCCCTCGGTTTTCGGGCTTTTGTTTCTTGCGAGGAGCGCAGCCTTCCTCTTCTTCTTGTTTCCCCTTCTTCTTCACGCCATATCATATTCATCAGTCGGTCGTGTTCGAATCACTTTTGAGATGCCGTGAGGGACCAAAAAGGGGCAGAGGTGATGAAACGGGGCAAGAAATACAAACTTGCTAGTGAATTGACCGAGCCCAATATCCTTCACGCGGATGGACTAATATGCCTAATACCGAACTGTGCTTATCTTCGGGACGAACAGGATGGCCAAGGAAGATTTTGGGGCAAAGGCGATGACTCTCGACACCATATCCAACGAGGACGTCGCGGTCGACAGCCCCCGGCGCATCGCTCTGAAGCGCCCGATACAAAATGTCAGTTATTTAGCTATTCTCTTTCCCCTTTTCTTTCTCTCTCTCGCTCCTCCCACGGGTTTGGTGCTCACTGCCCGAATTGTGCCTGCCTATCCCCCCTGTAACCCCTTTCTTTCTCCACCCCCGAGCCTTTCTGAAGACACGTTTGCCAGCGGAATCCATGGCTTCATTTTGACATTATTTTCCTCTTGCTAATCTTCCCCTTTGAATGCAATTACTTAACAAAAAGTCACAGGTGACGAATCAAGACTGGTACATGAGACGCGGCTACGAGGTTTATCAGGGGCGGCCTAATGCCTGGTTCGACACGGACGCCGCGGGAAAGAAATGGTGGTGCACGGCGGTGTGTCTACGAAAGAGCCTCGCCTGATCGAGAAGAATTTTTCTTATCGGTTCATCTCTCTCTCTCTTGCCCATTTTGCCCCCCACCACCCCATTCCATTTTTGTGGTTACTTGTTGGGGTTCGTTGTGTGGCGGGTGTTCTCGGAGTGAAGGAGGCGGTCGGGGAAGAATGGGCTGTCAGGCTGGCCCTCTACGGCTCCCGTCCCGTGTCATCCGTCGAATGTTCTGCGGGTTCTCTCTTGTGTAAAGACTGCAACCTGTTTCATAGCAGTCATTGCTGAGCGGTATTGCCTTGACGGGTATCATGAAAGCGGGGCGGTGTACAGCGGGGGCGAGAGGAGCCAGAATACGGGGGCGGGGCAGGCGTCAGCTGCGGCGCTCGCGGTGCTTCCAGTAAAAACTGCGACGAATACATATTATGAAATTATATTGCGTAATAACGTGTCCCGAACGCTTGGCTGCCTATCGGCATGGTCTCCGAGCTAAATCCTAATGGGCCGGAAAAGAAAGGATAGGGGCCAGTTGGTGGCTTGGATTGACCAACTACACACGTGGTGGCGTAGGTGACCCCCGGATTTTTCGCTCTGCTGTGTGACAATCGAAATATTAGTTCTTGTACTATGCTACCGATAATACCCTTTTCGAGAGGCGTGGTGGTGGCAAGATTCCAAATAGGGCAGATGTCGCGTCTCTGTCTCGGCCTGCTTCGGAGAGAGGATACGGTCAAAGTCAGCATCAGCATCAGCATATATCCCAGCCTTGTTGTCATCTGCAGGCGGAGCTAATACGCCGGATTATGTATGTGCGTAAATGCGTATATGTCCGTAAGAGGAAAACGAGTCTCCCAACTTGATGATCGTGATGAAGTGGTCCCAAATGAGATTGTTATGGTAGGCAACAAGAGTGATGCGTCGCTCAGATTTATGTGTCAGTGTGTCCCTTGGGTCTGGAGGTGTAATTGCATACTTACCTTTCCCATCACACCGGCTTCAACGACAATAATGGCAGTCCCTGATTCGTCCACAGTCCCTTCTCACCCCTTGAGCTTTTCCGTTATTTGCTTTTAGCTTTTCTTCTTAATCAGCATGTGAGACACGAGAGCACCGCCCTATAGGGCGAAAGAGTAACGTTACACATGTAGGAAATGAGTACAACATCGGCAGTACAGGGCTTAGTTCGCCCTGGGTGTTCTCTGACTTCTGTGCGCATGTCTGATAGTAGTTGCTGCTGTAGAGAATAAGTATTCACCGGTAGCTAGGTGTGTAACTAGTAGATTTGCCCCATACGCAACTTGCCTCAGTGGTCTGGGCTGCCACGCAACGCTCCATTGTGAGCAACAGTAGTGCGTAAGGGTCTCACCGCACAAAATAAGCTTCTCTGCTCGGATTTGGCCGACACATCGACAGCGGCCCTCTTACCTAGCTTAGAAGGCAGCATAGTCAGATATACCGAAGATACACCAACACTAGTACCAGAATAGGTCGAATAATTCTGTAATAGGCGGTCACTCAGACGATGAGCCGCAATTCATGCCGTGTCACCATTGCCCTGGCATGGCAGCTTCGTGCCTATGTGATTGTGGCGCCTGTCATCATCGGAAGCATTGCAGCCGAGACGAGACACAGCGCCACTACGAGGATGACGCGAGCAGAGTCAGGCCAGAATGACGAAACGGTATTGTTTTCAGCCATTTCTTCGCTGCACGTGAGGGTTTCTTGTCTCGCCTCTAATTACCTGGGGTAGTGACTGCTCGCTCAGTATTCCATGTATCGCTTTCGACCCCGAAGTACACATCACCCAGCAAAAGCAATCTTAGCCTCCGCGAATAGCAACTCCCGTACGGGACCCCTGTCTCCCCGGACTGCAGCAGAAGATCTGATTGGCCCGCTCAAAAGAAGTGAGCGTACCCCCTTTACACAAGGAACCAGTCAGTGGTAGGGGCTGGAAATTTCCCGACGTGGTCATCCTCCTCCTCTCTGGTTGATTCTCTTATGAACCCCGCAGTCTTGATATAGCAGAACCGGAAACAACACCAGGGCAGGTAATTCACTGGCTTGAAGCCTGACGACCAATTAGGCAATTGCGCTCGAGCTGCTACCGCGTATGGCGGACACCTGAAACGGCTGCTTATTCCGTCACAGTGAGGTAAGGCATCGCCCTTATGTACCTGACAGCGAAATAAATTACTGACAACAGTATTGTGCCAGTATACCCCAGTGGCTACCCTGTCAACATGTCAATGCTTGGATTGGGTTTGTGAGAAATGATTATTGAGCTTATATATTAATTTTCGTCCCTTTCCGTCTCCGAAAAAGCAGGGCAAACAGAACGTCGGGGCTGGTGTAACTTGACAGCGGCGCACTTTTCGGTTATTGTTTTGTCATATGATTTTCTCCTTGCGCATACTTGGCTATGATATTACAGGCATTGCGTCCGTTGGTCACGCCATGCCTGTCGGATCTAGACAGAGAAATCGGCAATGGGCCAGGTCGGATGAAACCCTGGATGCGTTAAGTATTAAGCATATGATGGGTTTTTCTTTCTCCACGTAGCTATTTGCCATGAAACATTGCATGAGGGCTATTCGGGGCCGATTGGGTGGCGTTCATCCCATCCCACTGGGACCGGCAAATGCTGCTGGACATGGCGCACACTCAATTCAAGAAAAGCCGAAGGCTGACACGCAGACCACAAGTAGGCGTTCTTCTCTATGCTTATAGAACGACGTGACTGTTATAGACTTGAATTAGCTCCGAAGACTCCCTAGTGTCGAGCGGGGGGTGATGCTTATGGTAAAGGTGTCATCGTGTATCGACCGAGCAATGGGTTCGTAAAGGCTGGTACATCAAAGTCACTCGATACAATCAAGTCAAATTTGAGTTGAGCGCCTTGTGCTAACTGCGGATTGGGAAGATCTTGATCTGCGATAGAGTTCGAAGCTAGATACCGTGGGGCTGGCACAGCAAATGCAGCCAAAGACACCGCCAGTTGTGCAGGCTAGTACTCACTGACAAGGACAAGTAGGGGAGCCAGAGAACGTTCCTTGACAAACTCTAACTCTATTGACCGGAAGTATCAGCCCACGAGACACGCAGAAAATGTTTTCCAGGTTAGATGTATTTAGCAGCGCATGACTATTGTACCTGGCAGTGCTTCAGATCGCGATGAACGTTGTAGATCTGGGGTTCCAATGTGTGAGTAACCAGGGAAGCAGCTAGCTTCAAGAGGCGGGGGATAGGCGAGAGAGCCTTTATCGTCCGTGAGAAAGTACTTAAACAGCCTGCGAACCTATCAAATTGTTCGCTGGTCGCCAGCCTTAACCGTTGGAAAATTTCCTAAAGCGGTGAGGAAATCGCGGGGATCAACCCTGTCGATAAGCGTGATAGAGGGTACACGTAAATATCGCAAGGATAGAAACTTGGTCGTAGCTCACGTCATGTCAAGTTTAGCGAAGTCAGGGTCCTCAAATATCTTCTTAGCACTTTGTGTGTGGGAGTCACCAGTAGGTAAAGACAAGCCCAGCTAAAGTCGGGACAGCCCAGCAATGCAGCCCTTATAAAGCGGGAGATCAGCAAAGGCGTAAAACATCCCGCTGTCGGCAATCGGATTTGCGGCGACCTCGCCACGATGGCATTTTGGAGAGGCCTCTGGCCCGGACAGAAGTCCGGTTCGCCAGCAGACACGGACAAGACGTATGCGTACAGGCAAGTGTCATTACTTACTTGGAAGAGTATCAGCACGGCGCCTCCGGCAATTCTCGATGATTCGTAATCGCTGCAACGAGATTCTGAGTAATCAATCACATGGGCAAATGTTGTCGTATCCCCGATGGTCATCTCGCCCAATTGTGGACACCAAGTTCATCCTTTCCATATCGTATCTTCACTCGCCAATCCATTTTGGGAACCAAGAAGCAAGCACAGGCAACTGGGGCTGGGTGCTGAAAGTCTGGAACAGGGTTCTCGTCTAAATGAGAGAGACCGGTGCGGCGTACTAGAGGTTAGACGCGTCCACGCGAGGCCTGACGGAGGGAGGCTGGACGTTGGTAGGTGGTCAGCCTGGCAGCTGGGCAGGCTGGGTCTTGACGATGCTGACGTTAATTGGTGACGGAATCCACAGCGGGAGCTCTAAAGGGTATCTTTGGAGTCAATCGCACAGACGCGGTGAGGGATCAAGGATCATCCCCGATTAAGATCGCCTTCGCGTTGCCCGCCGCCGCGATGCAAATGTAGCGGGGAAGGACCACAGAGCAAAGCTGACGTGCCATAATATTGATACAGTAGATCCTGCCAGCGTTTCATTTCGAGGACATGCATGGTGCTGCGTAGAAACAACCATAGACCAAAACAGCTTAAATACGCGGACTTGTCGCGGCCAGGCAGTGCTAGAGTGAGCTGGAAGCGAATGGACTCTGCAGCGTTCGGATTCGGCGACGCTGCTAACGAAGGTGGTTACATAGGTTGGTCCGCTCCACCCTCCAACGAAAGCGACATGAGCTAATCTGAGATTTTATTGACGAAAGATCCCAGCGGTGAGGCTAAGAAGTTTCGGTGGGTTTAGCTGCCGTTCGTGTTTAGGTAAGTTGGGTAGGTATGCTATTGGGTACATATCTATAAGTACGACGATGAGTTGGAAACAGGAAGAGGATTGGCCAGCCCGTGAACTCTGTTTGCGAGGGTAATGCAGTCAAGAGCGAAATGGGAAACCGCATGGCGATCTCCAGAGGATGTGTTCGCCGTGGTGATTTTGTAGGTGAAACCCACTTCGCCCTGCACAGCTGACGAAAGAGGGAGAGAAAAAAAAATTTCGAAGCGTCTGCAAAGTGGATAGGCATGTAGGGTAGTATGGGCGAAAAAAGAAATATGTAACGATATCTTCAGTGAGATTCCTACATGATGCATCCCACTACGGCAGCATCTGGAGTGGTCGTGACGTGACCCATGGTGCCGCATCTTTTTTGGCAGTGCAGTATCTGCGGGAGGTCTTAGGTCTAAGGTCTGAGGTCAGCCAACTGAAAGCGGGTCGAGTCCTGGACAGCCGAGAGCACAGCACTGTGACCTCGAATAGTGGAGTGGCTTCGAGTTCCCCACTAGCTGCAAGTCGCATATCGGCGACACGATATCCGTACATACAACACCACACAACACAGCCATAGCCATACAAGATCGAGAGCCACAGCAGCTGTATCAAGCATCCCGTTAAATTGCAGCCTGTAGCCCACCTTGCCTGGGCCTGCCACTTGCCCTGGGGCCATAATCCATAATCTTGATTCATCAAGGTTATTTCTTCACATAAACAGGACTTCAAGACATGATAACCACTGTTTGAGCAAGACCGGTTCCGTGATGGGGAAACAAGCGAGGAGGGGTATAGAGGGGCAACCACCGGGTACTCTCAAGTACTGCATTAGCTCGGCCACTACTCTGCTTGTACCTGCCATGAGTACTTTGATACTCAAGAAGCCCCAGTCAACTAGGCTATTGTCCAGACTGCCTTCTGATCTTATTCACTGAAGTATAAGGTAGTAGGCGCATGTAGAACAGTGGATGCACTTCTCAGGGTATGGGATATCGAAAGCACATAACGTCAGCTACCGAATTCAGTATCGCCTTCATTGGGCGCTGCAGATTCCAAATCCTCAGCTCGGCCGAGTGCTAGAGGGCGCCGTCAGCTCTCCGTCATCTATGCACAGTCACCTCTGCGATTAGCAAAGACTCAGCTATGTAAAAGCCGTGAAACATGATCCTGCAGGCGAGTTGTGAGCGTGACAGCGCCGCGGAAGCCAATAGGAGTTAGTCCTAGGTTACGGGATGGGGTCGCAGATAGTACCCTGAACCACCTACGACTTCGCCCAGGCCTGTGCCGTGTTTGATTAAAGGAAAAGAGCTTTGATGAAGAACCGAGAACTTTGGATGCCGAGCGTCGGTGGTTGGAGCTGATCTTCAACCCTCACTTTTACCACCCATGCAACATGTGCATAGGCCGACATGGTATGAGTGGGCCTCCGTGGATATTCGAGGGACTCCATCCCACTACTATAGGACATGAGTACTGTAGGGTATGGATCGGTGATTCGGTACGGTGCTGAGAGTTGGGCTGCTGTTGACATGTCTGTACAGCTCTGTACAGTATGCGTATGTAGCCATGTTGTGTTGGAGATGGATGTTTGCGGGTCAACTTGGAGGTATTGTAAAGCTTAAAGTGTGTCGTACCCGCATTATGCCCATGTGTCAAGCACACACTGAACGAAGGGAATTTTGGCCAGGGCAAATAGGTTCCCCTTCCTCTCTTTTCGGCCAAGAGAAAAAGCAGGAGAATTTACTCGATGTCGAGCTGTGTTGTTTGTTGTACGAGTCCTTGGTATCTCGTCGCACGGGCGAGCGACCCTGTAACTTGTAGCATGCCTGAGTTAATCGCCAACTGTCAGTAGCCCGTGATGTCGCACGAGAACCCCAGATTCTTTGCGCCGGGTTTTCCCTTCCCATCATGGCTTTCCTGATTGGGCAAACCGGTCGTCTCTGCCGAGCCACCCCAAAGCAAACCCATCAATCAGTGCCCCCTCGTCTGCTCGCTAGCCGGGTTAGAAGGTCAGTCTTAGACATACATATCTTTCAGTTTTGAATAACGTACTGCAGATTATGTAGGCATGCCTGAAACTGCTCCGATTTGCCGTCCAGGCTAGAGTAAGCCAACGGGAGGGGTTCTGTTTACGGGGTGATTGACTCGCATTTCAAGAGCAATGACGCCATTGCGCAGAGTCAGTCGTACGGTTTGGCCCTCGCATGTGAGCTCTTCATATTGTACTGTATGCCAAAGCCCATGAAAGATAGAGAGAGAGAGAGAGAGAGAGAGTGCGGAGTTGCTGGGCGGTGTTTGGCCGACTCTGTGGCCGGCCTTTCAAAACTAGTGCATGCCCTAAAAATGCACTACTGGGTTACACACCTTGTCCCAAGCAGGAGGTGCATACATCCTCATCCCATGCCCCTACCAGGGCCAGGGCCATGAATGCAATCCATGTGATGCGATTCACTGATTGATCAATCTCCCTTTCTGTTGATAAGATAGCCCTGTATTAAAGTAGGGACCGGCACTAGTTGGTATGTTGTGCAGTAGTCTTCCTCCTTCCTACCTGCTCCGATACACGTACTGTGCTGACCCCCAAGCAATACGGTCCTCTGGATCAAGTTTGTCCAGTGCATCAACTGCTGAGCTGGTATAAAATGAAGCTCCTGAGTGGGGATTGAGCTATGGATTCAGTTCCGAAATATGCTCGACTACCCCCCTCGCGAATTCTGGGGTCCGTCATTACAGGCCCTGGAAAAGGTCCGAGAGCCGTGTGTTAGTATTCTCCTGGTGCATATCTCATTTTCGTAGATGAACCAGGGAAGTTCGGTTGAGCAACCGTAACATTGGAGGAGAAGACTATTGTAACGTGCCTTCTACTTTCCTCACCTGGCCTCTCACCTCTTCTTACCTCTTATTAGCCTTGCATACATGTAAGAGTGAGTGCCTGCCCCAACGTGAGCGCGTTTTCATTGGCCCGGATCCATTACTCTGTTGGCTGCGTACCGAACAGCGTCGCACTGTGGGAGCCAAGCTGGTTGGGTATGCCTCTCCAGAAGCAACGTCCAGGAAGAGTGTGTATCACCCAGAAGATTGTCGAGATCTATCTCCTCAAGTGTTGATGCTACATCAGACGCACCTACGACGTGGGGGTTCCATTACGTGTTGGCGCAAAGAGCAAAACAGAGTCCGCCACACTGGCTTTTTTGGGCATCAAACAACACAACGACTGAGGATACCTTCGACTTCAAGACATGGGCAATCCATCATTCGTATTACCATTAAAATATCGTACCACAAACGTTCTCCGGAAGTAAGCCAGAGTCAATATCAAGAACAGAGTAGAGTCGGATAATGTGCGCCTGTCTTGGAGCGAGGCTGGAGGCCAGTCCTCATGATGTCGATCTCCAGGGGTTTAGGCTCTTATTTGTAACAATATCAAAGGTTGAGTCAAGCGATGCAGACAACTTTCGAACAAACCCACTCAACCAATTTGATAGGTTGGCAGCGTGAAACATTCGCGACGTGTCTGTTGGTATGGCCGGGTGAATCTGCAGCCGATATAGGCAGTTAGATACTTCACGAGCCCATGTTTTTGGTGTCAACATTCGATATCTGCACGGATCTACGTGGCGCAAGGCTCCCTGTCGGATTGAGTTGTCTCTCTGAGGTAAACATGTAGTCGTTAGACATACCATTTACCCAGGTGGCCAATTACTCATGTATCTCTCTACCTTACCTTTCTGTGCCATGGATTTTTTCATTTTGCACATCCACATGGCGCTGGAGATCTCGTGTTACGTGTACACGATAATGCGAGAATATGTAAGCAGATAAAGCATGTATGATCTTTGATCAGTTCTAGTAGCGAGAAAATGATACTGCCCCGCCTTGTGATGCAATGCGAAGAGATGGCTACCGACCGCGTCGTCGCGATTTCGATTGTGATCTCATTTCGATTTCCCACTGCCAATCTCCAACGCTGAGGTCCATCTGAAGTTATTACCAAGCAGACAGACAGACCTATCAAAACGGGTGACGGCGGGAAGATTAGCGCAGGGTCCATGTTCCATCCCATTTGCAGGCCCCCGTTATTACTGATTGTACAGGGAAGATGCACTCCGTATGTAGAGCGCGCCCGCAAGGCCAGTGCCAGCCCTGTAAAGAAACGGGCGCCTGTGCAGTGCAGAATCCGCCCGTGCTCTGTGCTGAATTTGACCTCCCACCAGCTCGGGCCTAATTTGGTTCCCGTCCTACCGTCCTAGGTTCCTTCCAGGCTTTTTGCTCATCGATCCGTCCCCTCCAGATGGGATGGATGCAGCCAGCATCTAATATTGGAATCGAGAAAAGACATACCCTATTCAGACGCATGGAGGCGGCACAGCACAGAAGCAAGCACGTCTTCGAATACCCTCAATATCAGATCAATATTGTGTGTGGTTACTTTCTTTTAACGGCATTGGCGTTTAAGCGCACCACCATCAAACGCCCCTCAGGCATTGGTCCTGCTGCCCATCTTAGCCGCAGACAGTTCCAGCACCCCCCGCACTCAGGTTACTGGGTCATAACGAACTGCTCGCTACCTACCCGGGAAGGCCCATGCACAGACCGCGCCCAGCCAACAAACAAAACCTACCAGCTTTATTACCTCTAAATATAGGGTCGTCTCTTCCAATATTGAAATGGCAGATGAAGATGGTCAATATGTGTTTGCGCTGTGCTGTATACAGCGTGGCTGGCAACGACCATAGCCAACCGCATAAGGTATGATATAGCCATCGTGGAAAGGCCCGTCTCCGACTGCTTGCTTGCTTGCTCGCTCGCTAGGTTAATGGGGGGCACGACCCGAGGATGCAGCCATGCATGATATTTCGTAGCAAACTGCATGACCGGCTTTTCATGCTTGCTACCAACCAAAGGCATCCAGAGAGAAAGAGAGTCGCATCTGTCATCTGCTTTGGGTACCCCTGATAGCCATTCGATAAGCACCCTGAACTTAACCTCGGCGGCGCAGGCTTATTCGCTCATTCACCTTGTCAGGTCTGCATCGTTGTTTGCTGACGGGTTCGGGCCGAGACCTCTGGAGACATGTACAAGTAGGTATGGAGTCGAACTGATCTTTCGCATCAGCATTCATTACTTAATCTCACTTCGAACATCCCTGGCTCCAGGACGCCACACAGTGGCATGATACGAGCCTACATGATCGCACAGCAGCGTCCTGGCCTGCAGTCAACCAGTGGAAATGGGCAGGGTACATACGAGGGACCAGCATTGGTGCCGGCGCAGTGACATCAGTTCAGCCACGCGGGGAAATAAACACCACCAACTCTGCTGTGCATGCATAACATGGATGTTGTGACCCCTCCGGTGCGATTCCGACTTGGTACTGTACGATTGCTGCAGCCACTACAACGGCTCGAATTTAGGCTTGACCCGTATTCAGCATGGGAGGCGTAGCCAAATATGCATCGTTCATCCATCCTTCCATCCACTCATCCGCCTTTCACCTTCCTCTCTCCAGACAAGCGAGAACACACACACACACAAAATAAAAAGGGTTGGCAACACAAATGCAACGCACAACCCCTCCGCTAGGGTCGGGGCAGCGAGAGTTTTGTCCGATCAAATCAGCGGCCGCATGCAACCACATACGCTCATCTCCCATGAGCCCAATGTCTTAAAATAAATGGGCATTGCTGGAGTTGTCTATCCAGATTACTCTTGTTTGCCGGAGGCAGAGATACGATTATGATTATGATTATGATATGATAGATACACTGCGCCTGCGGCGACAAAGGCAGATAGGCAAGAGACTGGCGGCGGGTGGCGTATGGTACCCGACTAATACATAGATCTGGTCGAAACTCGTTTGCCCGCCCTCCGCGGCGAATGGTCGAGCCCGTACGGCGCCATTCACTCACCGAAGCTCGGCAACACGATGTGAGTTGAATTGACTCATGCCAGAACCATAACCGTGCCGTCGATCTCTTTCATTTTTTTAATTGATCTTTCTCTATGGCTTGCTACTGACGACACCACCACACCTTAAGGAAGCGCATACACCTCTAGTGACAGCCATCAGCAAGGCAATGTTGTTGCGATGGGTGGCTGTTTTCCTAAAGCAGCCCGGCAGCCTCATCAGATAGTATCTGCTGTGGCAGGAGGATGTACGTTAAAGTAGGTTGACTTTTTTATTTTCTTCAATCTGCACAGCGCATGGCATACATCACCTGAATCAAGACTATGCCAATGTGGTCCGACAAGATTTGATTTGATTACCTGATTGCCCCTCCCCATTCCACTCAAAATTTGCGATGCGGATCAACATGGAATTTAGTATGAAATAGCATGCACAATCATGTGGACGACGAAGGCGTTGGCCAAGGTTGATCGTGATGGAAAGACGGTGTCGCGTCGTCGGACGAAATGGCCCTTCGGTGTCTTAGAGAGAGAACGAAAAAAAAAAGAAGAAGAAAAAAAAGGCGAGTGTTATGTAAAGTACCTCGAGGCTCTCGACGACCCGCAGGATGGCTTTGGGCAAGTATCGCGATGTACCGCAGGGTATCTTACAGGGTCCCGCTAGTGGACGCTAAGGGCAGTAAGTGGTTGGAAGCGCTTAAGATGGACCGACGATGGCTGCAAGGGTAGCGGCATGGGATTGATAGGTGCCAAGCTTGGACCCCATCCACCTCCACCAGCGACGCAGGTATCAATTCCAGCTACTGTCTGTCTGTACATCCCACTAACCTAGCTCCTACCCAGACAGCCGACGACTCTGCACTTTCCTTCTCCGGCAGGTAGGTACATACTGTACCCAGCTCAATGTCTCCCAACTCAACGCCGCTCGACTCGTGTCTCTGTCTCTTTTGATGACAGCAGCAGCAAAGCGAGCATGATGGGGTGCGGACGAAAGAGAGTGAGGGAGAGGGGAGGGACAGGGAGCGGGAGAGGAGAGGAGAGTCAGTCCTACATCCGCCCCCGTCGCCCACTCTCTCTGCCCTGCCCTGTCCTGTCCTGCCTGTCCTGCCTGTCCTGCCTGTCCTAACACGAACAACTAGGTATGTAACTGCCTGCCAGTATGTCCATCACAGGCCTTTTCCCGCCCCATCAAATACATGGCTTCGGCCTACGGCACGTTGGAGCCATGATAGTAGTACCATCCTCCTCCGTCCAGCCCTCCCCCACCTCCACTTCCTGTTGTCTAAAGTATCATCATACCTTGCTTTGCTTTAGCACGTATGCAACCTCTGCTATGTACTAGGACCCAGTAGGACCTAGGGGACTCGGAGTGGAGCAAGTCGCTTCCATCATCTCTGAAGCCTTTTGTCGTCCTGCCCAAACGAACCAACCCTGTTCCTCGAACACACCTTTGTCGCTGGTACATAGATGGGGCAGCGATGTGCATCTCCCGTCGATATCTCTTCTGTTTCCTAGCGGACCCATGGTATCAGACATTCATACATACAGTACACACATCGCCCGAGAATAAGACCCTCTTCCCATCACCACTACTACCCTGATCTTGAACCCCTCTGCTCGTCCGAACCCTTTCCTCGTCGGTTCCCATCGCCGCTCCAGCGAGAGCCTGAGCTGCTTGTCTCGAGCACCCTCCTTTTCCCTGCTGCAGTCGTGTCTGGCGGCGGAACCGGACAGCGCTACTTGTTGTTGTTGTTCGATTTGGATCATTGGCCCCCCATATGTTGATCAGCTCTAGCCATCCCCACCCTTTCCTGCATGACCTCTCCTCTAGTGGGCCTATGACCTTGGCTAGGAATATCTGATCTTCACTTCATAACACCACGCTCCCTCGAGGACCTCTCCGGTTCTGTTTCACTCTGTTCTTCATTATCCGCGAGGACTGTACTTCTGCTACGACTTGGGTCGAAGGGGACCTTCGTCGTCTACATACTCAGAGCCATGGACTGTTCATCAATAGCTATGGTACGGAACCCGTCGGGTCTATCGTGGACAGACAGCCAGAGCTCAACCTCAGAAGACAACTCTTCCATGTTGCTGCAATCATCATCCCTCTGGTCGCCGAATGCCGCCACGACGACACGAATAGACACCGGACAGCTCTCACCCATCAGCACGGAGCTGGACATGCCCTTGGCTGATACGACACATTGTGGTCTGCCCAACATGGTTCACTCAGCAACTTCCTCCTGTACGAATGATTCATGGGGTACAGGCTACAGTGAGGGGCCGGAACAAGGTGATGCCGGGGACGACGTGCATTGGGAACAGGATTCCGACGATGTGCTGACGGTCCCCAAGATGGAACCCGTCGAGGACGACGATTTCCACATGGACGACCTCAAGGAAGCACCACGGACACCAAGGCCCTCTTCCAGTGCGACGACAACAGTAGCTAAGGCTAAGAGGCCCAGAGGGCGGCCAAGAAAGCACCCGTTGACCCCTCAGGTTTCGGCAAATAAGATTGCCAAGGGCAGGTCAAAGACAGGTTGCATAACGTGTCGAAAGAGGAAGAAGAAGTGCGATGAGGCGAAGCCTAGATGTAAGCGTGTCGAATCATGTCAATGATTGAATGCTGGCTAACTCCTGGAAGGTATGAACTGCGAGAAGAACGCTGTCGTGTGCGAGGGCTATAACGAGAAGACGATTTGGAAGAGCGGAAGAGAGAAGGCGGAAGAAGGTACGTTCATCCCCTGGCACTTGACCAAATTAATCCAATCCCTCTCTAATACCCGCGATACAGAGCGTCGGAAGAGTCTCCCTCTCATCACTCTACAGCCAATCTTCAAGGGAGTGGAGACGCCCGAGGACATGATATTCCTCCATCACTACATTAATCACCTCAGCGGCGTCCTGACTGTCGAGAGTCAACACAAGAACGCCTTCAAGGACATGCTACTCCAGATGGCTGTTGAACATCGCGGTCTGATGCATTCTATCCTGTCCTTGGCAAGCGAGCACATCGACTACGAGACACCATATGGGGCCAAGATCCTCGAGTCAAACGAGAGGGTTACCAAGGCCAGTCTCCAATCAAGGTCTGAGTTCCACCATAACGAAGCCATGCACACATTCTATGAGGATATAGGCCGGGAGCAGAGCAGGAAAGCGAATGACGGGACTGTGAACTTGTCGGTTCGGTACGGCCAGATGCTATGCCTATTGCTCAAGTCCATCGCCAATGGTAGCCACAACGGCGAGCATCGCCTACATCTCCAGGCCTACAAGAACCTCATCCAAGCCTCGCCTCCCGATGACTCGGCTTTTCTGATTTTCATCACCGAGTTCTTCCAGTTCTACGTTTTTGCCGACGAGTTGATTCGCTACCCGCAGGTACAGGTGCCACGCCTGGCCCTGGAGACTTGGGAACCGTGGATGACGATTGAGCCCGCTCGACTGATTGGCGTTTCCGATGGTCTTTTCAAATATCTTACTCAAATCACCACCATTCGCAACACGATTCGGACCAATATCCTGGCTCGGATCGACCCCGTGGTCGATTACACGTCGCTCTACCGTGCGGCCGAGATCGACGCGGCCATTCGGGACTGGACTCCACACTGGCCCCCTGGCGACAGCCGCGAACGCGTGGGACTGCTGTACAAGCAGATGATGTGGGTCTACCTTTTCAGGACCATCTACCCCCCATCGTCATCAACGCCGCTGTCGGTCATGGTAGGCCAATCATTTGGAGCTACCACCTGCTCGGGAAACTCGCCGCCTCTATCTCCTACGTCGCCTGTGCACCCCGACCCTCCCAATGCCGGCAAAGCGGCATCATTGTCACACCGAGCGGACTCTCCGCAGCCAATTCGATACCCGCCTCATCATGATAGCCGTATTACTGTTGCGGTGGACGAGTCCCTGGCCATTCTAGAGTCTTTCAAGCCCAGCGATCCTGTCCAGACACTGCTTTTGATACCTTGCCTCATTATTGGCTGTGCCAGCTTCGCGCCATCCCAGCGATCCAAGGTCCAGGACGCTGTGCGGGCTGTGCGGGGTTATACCGGCCTGCGCAATTGCGATCTGCTTCTGGAGGTATTGGCCATGGTCTGGCAACTCATGGACCAGGGCGAATGGGCTCAGGTCTGGGATTGGCAAGGTGTCGCCCAGTCCATGGGCCTTGACTTTGCTTGCGCGTAAGCGGCGCCCCATCTCATTCCTTACCTAATACTCGCTGCCAGCCAAAGCGATACCGCAAACAGCCCTCCTCGGCTGTATTGAAACAATACTCAACCACATCTCCCAACTCCTCATTCCCGCACATGCATCTGATTTTGGATCTTCGCACACACTCAACATACACCATTGCTTATTTTCTTATACCCCCACTCATTTTGTGTACTTTTCATTTCAGCGTCCTTTGGCGGTCAGACTTCTTGCATTACTACACGGTGGCAATAGTGCTTTTGAGCGACTGGCGGCAATTGTGGGCTCATCATCTACTTGGATGGTGGGCTTCATTGATACCCTTTCAGCATGTGTTCACGCGGCGACGATTGTATGAAACGAAAGCAGTCACCGCGGCCAAGAGGGCGAGCGAGAAGAAGGACTGTTCTACATAGCGATGATATAGGCTCCGGACAGGCGGCGTTTTTGATATAGGTCGGTTCGGGCGGGGATTGGGAAGGAGACCGGGATGCACGGAACCAGTCGGCTCTTTACCCTTACTCAATTCATCGGGGATCCCATGGAGGATCGGGGCAGGCGGTATTTTCTTTCACATCATGAATTGCATCATTGCGTCCTCGGCTCTTGGCGTTAGATACAAGCACCGCCGTAGACCATCTACGGTGGGCTGGGCGGCCAATCTCCTTTTTGTTGTTCATTTTCCATCATGGCCTGTGCATTTGCATCATCATCAATACATATTTGGTTTACTGTCTTCTCTGCTCTATTAATCTTACACTGAAGCAGGAAAGGTCTCTGTTCGGAGCGCTGATATTTGACCTTTTTTCGTTTTGGCATTTGAACCGTCTTACCCTGAGAAATGTATAATTTTAGTTGTTCATGAACACAGCGCAGATATAATAGCCAAGAGAGCACCGTCGTTTACTTATCTTCACTGGAACCAAAAATGAGAATAAACCATCATTTCTCATTCATCTGCTCTATGTGTGGTACATGACTTGATCTCCTATTCATATCGATAATTGGGTATCCATCAGGCAACCGACCTTGACTCGATTGGCCATCAACTTCGTTCTCTCAAGTCTGTGTTCCCGTTAAAGCTATGCTATCAAGGCAGCATCTCCACCGTAGGGGATAGTGTCCAGTACCAGCAATCCTCTCATACCAAAGCCAACATAGCGCCGTATCCAAGAACCATATCTTTTAAGCATCATCATAGACTCGTCATTCACCACCCCCTTGGGTTCGGAGTAGCACGGGCGATACTGCCCGGCTCAGTAAAGGGGTCATCATCGGAGTCGGAACCATCGTCACTTGTATGAGTCGCATGAGTGCGCCACTCGCTTAGTAGATGGACGAGTACGTCGTTGTTTCGGTTACTGATGATTGGTAGAGGAGAGTCAGTTGCGCTGCTGTTGGTCACTGATGATGTATCTGCCTCGCTCAGGCCGCTTTTGGCAACACTCACATTATTATTGGTGCCGTTGCTTCCACTGGTTTGATCGTCTTCGCCCTGGGTGGCAGAGTCATCGCCACTGCCGGAAGCCGGCGCGGTCGATCCTGCTGCTTTCATCGTTGTTGTTGCTGCGGCCCTCTCACTCGGACCGGCCACGTCGACGACGCTATCATCGTAGTCCTTCGTTGCGACGGACTTGCCCTTATTCTTCTTATTGGGCTCGATCTTCTTTGGCTTCTGCGGGTTCGGTAGCATTCCAGGCTTCTCGGGCTGGCCAGACTTGTTTGCCGTGACGTGCTGCTGCCGCGACGGAAGTGAGGCCAGTTCGTGCAGCATGCTAGGATCGGCGTTCAGGGCCTGGTTGCAGTGGTTGTTGTTGATATCGCGTATGTGGTATTGTTGGTGCTGGTTCCGTTGGTCCGTGTAATGTATGTGCGTTACCCGCGGCTGCGATGACGATGTCGAAGCGGACTGCGCCGAAGTGGGCGGAGATGGCTCCGTTGTACCAGCAGTCATCTTCGTCTTGCGGCCAGCTGTGCGCTGAATGGGTTCGGTTGATGTATCACGGGGGACGATGGGCCAGGGCAAGCAGAGGCAAGCAATCAAGAGCTCTTCCAGGAATGCAAGGGGCTCAGGGGCTTTATGAGGTCGAGGACGAGGAGGGTGAGTGGTTGTGGGTTTTGGTCCGCCCTGCTGCTGGTCGGCTTGCTTGTTTTTACTCTCGCCGGGCTGACGGGCCGCCCTACCTGCTTGCTTTTTGCGGTCTGGGCGGACTCGCTGTTCCTGTGGGTGGTAGTTGTGATGTATGTAGACGTGCTTGGCGCCAGAGGTGTCGATGCGGATGACTGGAGTGGATCCGGATGAAGAGGGCGAGATGATGCCCTGTGACGATGATTCCTGGGATGCGTTGCCCCTATTTATACTCTGCCCTTCCATGGTTCTGCCTTCTTTCCGGATAGACCTAGGATTGTCGGGATGCTTTTGGGCTTTCTAGTGTGTTCCTTGTTGGTATAGTATATTCTTCCCTTCGTTTCTGTTGTTTTGGTTGGGGTTTCTCTCTGTGACCCAAGTTTCTAGGCAGTGCTTGGTCTTTGTTGGAAGAATCCGCGTACCTGAGGGGAGGGGTTGGGCTGACGCGGTGCGATACGCGTTTTTTGCCAGGCACTCCGACCTGGCTGGGCGATTATCTGCTATCTTCGATTAAGCCCAGGGCAGTAGTAGAGGGTTATCGCTATCAACACATAAACAACCCTGATCATTCAAATACGACCGACTTGATGAATCTCGGGCGCGTAAAAACTAAGGCGTTCTCCAGCTTACAACCTTGCCCGTCCCATACCCAAGCCAGTGTAGACCATCTAGTAGTGCCGGCTCCTGGATGGCGCCGGACAGTTCTGTCATACCTCTGTGTTGAGTTCCATTAATCCATCTTTTTGCTTGTTAGGATTCCACAACTACTCCAGAACAGTGACAGAGCCCCCAAAATGAGCGACATGGGAACTGAGGCATTCTGCAAGTCTTGAGGGAAAGACTCCATCCAACATACATAGAATACCAGAGGACCTAGAATCATGAGGCAGTGGTAGAAAGAGACATAAGCGAACGACACATCGTGGACAATGCTAAGTCCCCATATCTCTACCGTCATGTCACGTTGGAACGAGCGGACTCTTTTGGGTATTCGTTCGAGCTGGCGCACTCCCATTGGAGGCTGAAAACAGTCATGTGGTAGTATACGGTTGCAGCCAGTATCACAGGCGTTGAATAGCACGTCGAACATGTGCTGCGAGATCGGCGGGTTCTTGGCGTCTGGCCCTTTGGGTCTGTACTTGTATTCATCCTGAGTGGGAAGATCGCAGTGGTGGCGGACCATGCGCTCAAGCGTCAGCCGGTGAAACTGTGACATGTTAGCCTATCTACCGGGTGCGAGTTTCCGCCCTAGTTCAGACTACCTTGACAACTTCGCAGTAATGCGGCCGCCAAATCGAGAACCACAATCGGAACCTCCCACGATATTGCCGGTAGGAGCCCCTTAACGATTTGAAGAACTGATGATCGGTAGTCCATTCGTTAACGAGTATCTCCGCTGGATCTATGGTCTTCTTTTGTCCCTGGACCCCTAGCAATACCCAGTTGCGTTTAGGGGCATTTGGTTGAACCGAGGCAGACACGGGGTCGGGACCTTGCCGCGTGCTTAGAGTTGGAGGTATATTACCCTGACCTGTGCCTTGATTGCTACCGGGCTGGGCTGAAGGTTCTGCGGACGGGATCGAGCTTGTGTTTAATGGAATCGCAGCTGGCGAGTATCTTTGCCCAGCAGAAGAGCCCGGATCCAAGGTAGTGAAAGGGGAAAAGCGACCGGATAATTTCACCCTCGTTCTGGTAGCACACTGCGGGTTTGCTTTGCCTTCGCTTGGAAGGGACAACAGCTTGTTCGCCAAGTCGCAATTCTCATCGGAGACTTCTTGCCATAAAATGGTACCACAGCTCTGTTGATTGTTAGTCCATTACTACTATAAAAAAAAGCGAAACTTACACATCGCCAAAATATCCGAGCTTCCCTTTTCTGTAACATGCGCTTTCGTGGAGCGAGGGGCCACCAGATCTATGTTCTTTGCGTCTTTTCCTCGATTCATGTCTTCATTCTATTCAATAACGAGTTGTCTTGAATACGGGAGACCCAGACATTACTTGCTGGAATAACGGATAGGACATTGGCAATGTCGCTTGGGAGCTTGTCCATCAAGTGTTCTCTTCTGAGATCATGTTGTATCTCGTTGTCTTCTTGCGAGCCAGAGGGAATGGACGGGGCTGTCTTAGGGTCAGCAAGACGATAGAACATAGTGCGAGTCATACAAACACCATAATGTGACTGATTTAGCTGTGGGTCGGGAGCTTGAGTTGAGGGAAACGCCAATCACCTTCGTATTCAGTAGATTCGAATGCCTTGCTTTCTTCCTCTTCGTTTCTATTTCTTCCTCGCTCGGCATATATCCATTGTGTGAGGTCATTTCGTAGCACTAATAGAGCTTGCGAAGAAACCAAAAACTCCTTGAGAGCCCCTAGGGTCGCAGTAGGGAATAGGTCGACGCCATCCGATTAGTCTGATACCGCTTGACTCAATTGTTCGTCACTGTTATAATAAGTGTTGCCGTCACACTTGGAGCCAACCTGACCCTCGGTTATTCGTATATCCTTAGACCATTCGATATTTTTGTTTACAGCCCCGGGAGCCTCATTTTTGACAACGGACTGGGATTCTATCCAACTATTCAATCGAGCCGAGTTGTCCGGTAAGTGGCCCAATCCCTCTTTAGTATAATCAGGTGATACCAACTTCTCTTCCAACTCAATCGCGGTTTGGCTTGCATGTTTACGGACAAAGGTTGCAAGCTGATACTGTAGGTCGCCCTTCGCTTCCATCCGAAGAGAGTGGCCGAAGCTCATCAAAAGCCGGCGACAATTTCTGATGAACCGTCCTCTGCCGACTTTGGCACTGGCTGACTCAAATAGAGCACGGAGCTCGCTATCCTCACATGAAACGCTCGCCAGCTCCAACACGGCCAGTTGAAGATCAACGCTCAGTAACAAACTGCTGCTGTTGGTCGAAGCGTCCGTGAAGATTGCAGAGAGTACACTCGCAATGTCACTGCCACTGTCACCATTGCCGACTTCGTCATCAGAACAGGCACTAGAGCTGTCTTGTTGGTCATATGACCGATCAGCATCATCGGTTACTCCACCATGGATTTCTTCAAGCAGCCTGTCGAAAGCTGTAGGGTCCGAGGTACATTGTGATGGCGTCTGGCCATGGTTGTCCAAGGCGCTTGGAGCGACGCCGTGTGCAATCAGAGTTCGGATTAAAGATCGATGGCCACCTTCCGAGGCGTAGTGCAAGGGTGACCAACCTCTGTTATCTACGGCAGAGATACTAGCCCCCCTCTCCCAAGAATAGACTCGCAAGGGCCTGGTACCCAGATTTTGTGGCGGAGTGGAGTGGTGTCCGACCAGCCTTGTCTGTGGCCATGATATTCGCGCCTTTTTCTAGGAGAAATCTGGCAACCTTAAAGTATCCAGAGGACGATGCATTGTGTAGGGGAGTTCGACCGCCGTTGTCTGCCGCCATGATTCTAGCGCCATTTCCTACGAATAATTTGGCAACCCTGTAGCTGCCAGATCTTGTGGCGTGATGAAGTGCCGTCCGACCAAATATATCAACGGCGAAGATATCAGCTCCGCTTTCCAAGAGCAATGCGGCAGCATCGAGGTCTTCTGATGCGTCATGTAGTGGCGCTCAACCCTGGGAATCCTTGGCGTTAACATCAACACCTGGTTTGAGTATGAGCTTCCTGATAGTTTCAGCATCACCACAATGTGTGGCCATATGAAGGGGTGTTTTCCCCATGAAACTTGGCTTTCTCATAGGCACGATGGAATGATTCCCTTCCCAGCAATCAAGGTCCAAGCAGAGTCCGCTCCCAAGAACGGTAACAGGGTCATCTCTTGATGAAAGAAACACCCGGATAGGGAGTTCTTCTTTGGTGGCAAACTCTACCATGCCTCCAAAAAATGCCTCCAGAGCTTGGCGTTGACCACTTTCACAAACATCAATCGCATCGATAAAGCAGACGAGAGAAGACTTGCCAAGACTTCTCCACAGTATTACGAAAAGGGATCTCAACGATTCGACAGTCCACCCCCTTATCGCAGCGTCGTCCACTATTCGCAAGTGTCCCAGGGTGTCTTGGAGATGTGGTAATTGTGAAAGTAATTGGTGTAGCAGTCCCTGGTACATCCCTACTGCGGACTTCTCAAGGTCGACGCCCCCACCGATTGAAGAAGTGGGAGATGCTGATGGTGTGACTCAATGTATTTCGTGCATGGGTGACGAGAAACTTCACTAGCGTTGAGTTTGAAGTTCCCCTTTCCCCCTTGATGGTGAGAAGGCCGCGGTATACATCGGGGGCTCCAGACTCCAACCATTCCAAATACACAGTGCGTTCCAAAAACCACTCACACAATGCGGAACGATGCGACCTGATGGATGCCTCGTAACCTCCGATTTGGTCGAACAGTAATAATTGCATCAAGTCTGGTTTCCCTGTTGTATCAGAAGTAGGCTGTGATTCTGATGTGGTAGCCAAAATGGCCGAGCGTTGTGGCAGAGCATCAGCCGGTTCATTCACAACTGCTCCGGAAATTTGCCACTCATCCACGTCTTCGTAAAGTCTTTTGATGACGGCAGCAATATCGCTGAAGCCTTGAACGTTGTTCTTCTCACCAAGAAGTCGATCATTACGTTCATCCGACACTTGGGACCGACCTAAGCCAGCGGAAGTCAGGACAAGCAGTTACATCTGAATCTGTCGCCACATAAGCCGACACTCACAAGTAAGGAGCCCGCGAGATAGATTTAAAGAATTTCTTAGCCGAATCTAGGACTTCAATCGCGCCCTTGAGCGCGCGCTGGCTGTCCAGGTCTGTCGAATGTTTCCCGGGTAAGTTGTCGTCCCCTGAGGCGCCAATGGCAATTAGTGCTTCTATACACCAGTCCAGAACTTGCGGGAGCTGTTTGGGAAAACTCTGTCTTTCGTGGCCTGCGTAGGCTAGAATTCTGTCTTCGAGTGTGTTCAGAGCTTCGGTAAGCGCAGATAGAGTGACCGCGAGCGCATTCAAAGGACTCCAGCCATGTTCGGACGGGCTTGTCCATCCCCGCGACAGCTTCAACCCTGCATCGGCAAGTCGAATAGCTTGGGAAAGCCTTGCAGTGAGATCTATCTCTTCTGTCATTGTGCCTGAAACTAGAATCAATAGGACGGTCCCTTGTTTAGTATGAGGGCGCTCAAAAGCAGTCGAATGACGAAAAGAAAAGGAAGCAAGTTCCTCTGGATTCATCAAGAGTCAGCAAATGACGCCGAACTCAGCCTGACCATGAGGGTTGGGGATGACATGATTTTCCACACCGTAATCAGGCTCTGGGGCACTGAATACCGGGCAAGTTCGTCAAATCAGCATCGACCTTCCAACCGACTGTAACCATCTATTCAAACTTGGAATCTGTGGACAGTACTTCCAGCACACGCAGTGGCGATTCCAAGCTTGCATAATCCTCGAGTAGACGGGCATTTTACTCTAGCATATAGAGCTTTGAGGGTAACATTTCTTCGAAATCAGCTGCAGCCTGATCTTCCAATACGTTTCCAGTTGCGGCGAGTTCTCATACTCGAAGGTGTCTGTACCAGATCCCGGGAGTCGCACATTACGCCGTGGCGCCCTCATTATTGTCTTGCGCGACCCGCCCCGTTAAGGAACTGGTCGGCCAGCGCAGTGGTCATGCGAAGCTCATATTGAAGTGCCTTGGTCGTTGAACTGTCAAGTTCTTGATATTTTTATGTGTAGAGTGACATTCCTGTTCCTGGCTTTGAGGTTGCCATCCAAGCCTTCTCGAAGCTCCCAAAGTAGAAGCTCTGACGCACGTTTCAGCAAGGTGGTAACGGCGTTACCCCCACTTGCTACTGATGTGCTTCAGGATGGATCAGGCCATGACAGCCGACTACCGAACCAAATCGAACCCGCGTCTGTGATCATCCTGTGATCATCTCAGGGATCTCGTCAAAATGGATCCGAGATGTCAAGACGGGACTTCTCAAGCTGCCATTGCCTCAAACGCCAGGATTTGCGACAGAAGCATCTCGCGGGCAAGAGTCGCGAACCGGTTTGGGAGAACACATTGCCTCGCATTAAGGTCCTTTCAATGGTAGGAGGCGAGGAAGATGATTTTGCAGCTAACGCAGATAGAGGCTGCCTGGGTATGTTCAAAAAGGGGTGTATCTACATTGCAACAACGATAGTGTCCGCATGCTATTCTGTGTTTCTGAAGAAAAAGAGGCTATGTACAGTTCATAAAATCACACCGGGTGGTTCGCTCTTTGTTTTTGGGTCTTCGAAGAAAAGGGCTCGATCAATGCTTGCTCATCTGGTAAAGCCCCATCCATCTTTCTTTAAACACGGCCTCCGAAGCGCTGGGCGCCGCCAAAGCCACCGAACTGGCGGTTGCTGCCGAAGGGGTTTCCTCCGAACTGGTTGCCGGCGCCAGCCTGGTTTCCTCCAGCGGCGGCGCCTTGGTTACCGGCAGCGGCACCACCCTGGGTACCGGCGCCAGCTTGGCCACCAGTAGCGGCACCACTCTGGTTGCCGCCAGCAGCAGCGCCGCCGCTGGCCGACACCTTGCTCTTGATGAAGGCAAGAGCCTCCGAGCCGTACTTGGTGACGTACTGGTTGTGGGTGTTGCTGTCGTTGCCGTTGCAGCAGAAAGGATCCGCCGCGTCGCAGTACGACTGGATGAGCTTGGTGTCATAGGGAGCGCACTGGAAGCCTTGGGGACGGGCGGCGAACTGGAGCAATGTGTGTCAGTCAAGGTACGGTTCTGGAGCTTGGGGGAAAAGGAGAATGAAAAAGACTTACACCACCAGCCTTGCAGGTGCCCACATTGTAGGGGAGACCGGCCTGGTTGTGGGGGTCGCCCATGAAGATGGCGGCCTTGACGGCGGACAGGGCGGTGCCGGACAGGGTGGTGCCCTGGCCGCCGCACAGGGCGTTGTCCATGATCTGGCCGCCCTGGGAGTAGCCGACGAGGACGATCTGGGTGTCGGGGCAGCGCTGGTTCAGGCTGTTGACGGCCGTCAGGACGGCCGTGGTGCCCTGCGAGGCCGACTGGTCGTACGCGACGCCGCCGCACGACTGCTGGCCGCCGCAGGCCGGGTAGTCGATGGCCTGGGTCTGGGTGCCGGGGAAGGCGCTCTGGACCTGCTGGACCAGGCCGCCCGCGGTGCCGAAGCCCTTGGGTGCCGTGGTCTCGCGCGCGCCGAAGACGAAGATATTGGGGCAATTGGAGTTCTGGCGGGCCTCGATCTCGTTGCCGATGGGGCTGGCGCTGGCCAGGCCGGCGAGGATGGGCAGAACAGCGACGGTCTTCATGATGACGGTGATGAAGGTGGATGGATAGTAGATGGATGGAGTGATGTTGTTGTTGCAAATAAAGACGTTGATATAAACGAGCGACCAAGCGCGGATAGAGGTAAAAGTATATGAGGAGAAAAGAAGGGATATGTCGAAGAATGAATGTACTACACAGCAGTGTCCGTCTTGGCAAGTCAGAGTGATCTACGAGATGGGCGGGAATCGGCTCTTATTATACTCTGCCCTTCCCAATTGATGGACGGCCAGGATCTAGGATGAAGGGGGGCCATCTACTGAAGGGGGGCCATCTACTCGATTGGGCCATACTTTACACGGAGCTGTTTCGTGATCCCAGTTGCCTGCCACTGTTGGTGGGACGAACATATTGACATGAGCCGACGGGCAAGTCTAACCCCCCATTGCCCCACTTGCAGTCGTGGGTCTCGGTGTCGAGATTCCCCTGCGCAGCGCTGGGGCGAGATCAGGAACAGGTTGCTAGACTACGATGATCGGATGAGGTACGGTTTATTGCTAAAGTCAATCAGTTGTTAGTCACCATTCTGCCAACATCGTGGCGGATGAGGCCCAACGGTGGGAGGTTCGGATGCCACGGAAATATGGGGGTGTTCATTTACTGCCAACTGTGATACCCGAGCGGGCACTATATTCGAGACCCGGGTCTCTGGCGAAGGTGGGCCACTAGTTCCGAGTGCCGTACCCCCTAAACGGCATAGCCCCTAAACGGCATAGGGTAATGAGTGCCGGTAGATCTTCGAATCAATTCAATCAATCTATCCTGAAATCTGTGGCTGTTGGTTGATGCGATCAATCTTGATTTCATGCCAAGTATTCAGGATCATCATCATGGCAAACCGATACTTTTCAAGGACCTACTATAGCAAACCACGATGCTTCATTACTGGAGGCGTGCAAGTCCGCCAAGCAAGTGCCCTCAACCCAATCAAGCTTGACAGGACCCCTTTGGTGTCTCAGGAGCCCCTCGACCGTTGCAACGACCTCGGGCGGCGCATGCTGTCGTCCAACTTGCCAAGCTGTCGTTCGGCCCATTGCCATCGTAAGACCAAAACGACAAAAGGCAAACATGCAGTGTAAGCATTACATTGCACCCACCCGGCATTTCATAGAATTTCATTCAGCCTGCATGCTGCTACCCGTCGCGCTTGTCTGTTGTGAGTCTCCCGCCTTGGTTTCCAGCTGCCTTAGACCGTCACACATCCCTCCTAGCATCCGAGATGAGTATTTCAGCTCAGGGTTCATTAAATTTGATCTAACGCCAGCTCAGAATGATCCTGGCGGAATCGCAGCATTAGAAAGAGCCTGCATGCTGTTCCATCGAGAGCCAGATGTTGTTGAGCACGCCACATCGCATCATCTCTAACTCAAACCAATTGGACTTGGTGGATGTTCAATCAGCCACTTCATTGCCACCATGTCTTCGTGCCGTCCCTTAACGCTAGCTCAGCTTGCGATTGTAACGGATGCTTAAAATTTCACCGCTCGCCAAGGAAAAACTATTCATTGACGTTCCCTTGCATGCCTGTCTTTCGTGATTCGATGCAGATAGAATGTGGCTTCGGAAAATGTGCCCCCTGCGTTCGCAATGCCTTGCTTTGCTCGAGTCAGCTTCAGGAGTTGGTCGCAGGCGGGACAGCAAAAGCAACGAGAGAATGATCGCAGCATAATGAAGAGCAATTTGCCAGTGACAGGTGCATCTATAGAGTAAGTCTGGAACATGTATACGTTCACTTAGCTCGCAGTAGGATAGATGGCTGACAACAAAATGCGCAGCGGGCTGTGGGGGGAGTTTGTAGTAATGTGATGCTATCCCATTGCCAGAAGGACGACTAGTTCAAACATGCTATCCATTGCTGTTCGTTGGAGTGACTAGGAGGGTATTTTAGAGAATAAGTACAGGACCTCCACGAGCAAGCGTTCCGTTTTGGGGAGGAGCCGGCCAGGTCAACGAGATGGACACTGACACAGCTGGGAATGCAACAAAAGGAAGCTGCAACTCGAGCGCCATCAGTCTAATAAAAATCGTGAAGATGTAGTGTAGCTACCGTACCTATATTCTCTTTTTGCTCTTAAGTCTTTGAACCTCAAATTGGAATGACGCAATTTTAAGCACATGTAATCTATCACTCCTCCCTTCCTTTAGGCTTCCAGACATCGCTGCCAGCCCTTGAGAGAGCCTGCCAGGGCCAATCTTAGTCTCAGAATGGCCTCCATTCCTCGTTAAACCCCTCCAAGGAATATAAGAACTGGAAGGGCCTACCCTGGAGAAGTCCATTGTTGGCCTCAAGGATTGAGGCATACCTACCTCCTTCCTACGAACAAGACACGCAAAGCCACTTGAGATGGTTGCAATGAAGCCTCCTAAGGGACAATAACAAGTAAATCCCTGGCGATGTCAATGTCGGCTGCCGAGAGAGTGAACAGAAGGTGACAAGCTTCTTGTCGATTCACAAAACATTGTCTGCAGCAATTCAGTTCATTGTCTGCAACAATGCAATTCATCGACCACAATTCTTTATGCCCTTTCATCATCCCGATTGTTCCTCATACCAGTCTTCCAGAAGGAAGGTTAGCGAATGTGCTATAACTACAGTACACACTTAACGCCCATCCCTTCCCGTCGACGAGTCAAACTCACTCTTATCTTAGCCCAGCCCAGCCCCATAAAAACTTTTTTCTTTTCTCGCAGCAACGTCCGTGTCGAGCTTACCCTGTAGCAACGCTCGATTCTCCACTAAACTGGCGTATTGCACTCAACCACCACCACGAATTGACCGCGTTTTCTCCATCACGACCTCCCCGCTACGATTCAATTGGTTATCGCAAGGCCATAGCTCTTGCCAGCAACCCGGTTGGATTCATACACGATAGTCGCCAGCCCATCAGATTTTTGTTGCCTCTTTTTACTGGTGCGCGTCCTGTCCCTTTGAGCAATGGGAGCGCAACAGAGTCAGCTGGTGAACGAAGACGACGATCGATCCAGCAAAATAGACCAATCCCAATTTTCACAAGACGAAGACGACCACTCGGATCGCGACGACCTTCACGATATCAACGGAATCGACGCTTCTGAGCGGGATCAGCCCGTCTTTTCCAGCCAGCTACCGACGTCTGCACGCCGCGACCGTGAGCTCGGAAAAATGAACTCTACCAAGTCCAGAAAGCGTCGCAGTACGCGGCGGTCTTCCGACGCCGACCAAAGCCTACCTCCCGCCTCTTCGCAGGACTTTGACCCGCCCTTCATTAAGCACGAACCCAACGGAACTCAAGAGGAGGAAGACGACGAGGATACAATCATGCAGGTCAAAGGTGATCCGGGTGCTCTCGACGAGGAACCTGTTGCAGTCCTCGAAGATGAAGAATTCGGTGCCGAGATACTAGAAAAGGCCAAGAGGGAGAGACGAAAGCGCAGAGAGATGAAGAAGGCACGTAGGGCGGAGAAACTACGCCTCTCGCAGCAGAAGGCTGACTCTAATGCCATGGACGAGACCGATTTACATGACGCGTCCCAAGTGAATGGTGTGTCATCAGAAATGCACACGACCAATGGGTTCGTTGCTGTCAACCATCAAGTCCCGGCCAGCCCAGAAGCAGTGGAGACGTCAAAACCTTCGAAAAGGCGCAAGCGTCAGGCTGCCGCTAGCCCCGTTGCTGAAGAGGCGATCCAGTATGACGAGAATGGGCAGGTCAACAATCTGGCCCTTCCCACGAGCAGTGCCAACGACTCTGTTGTTCCTGTATCATCACCCCTGAAACGCAAAGGCCGGAGCTTGTCAGACAAGAAACAGCATAAGAAGCAAAAACAACAAATGGACGATGTCGAGGAGGAGGACGAAGGCGCAACACAGATGTCGGTTCCATTCGCCGATGCTGCTCAGGATATCTATTCCCAGCGGTACAATGAGGCGCAGTCCTCTCCTAGCGAAGCCCGTCGCCAGCGACGCTCTCAATCACGGGCCGACTCCGTCGAGGCTGAACAGTCCGAGGACGACATTGCACGGCACATTAAGCCTGATCCGGCCCGTGAAAGCGATGAAGAGGAGGTTGTACCTCAGACTATGGACATCGACGAGGATAATGATGAGGACAACGAAGATGGCTTACCTGCCAACAGCCATGATGCTGAGCGAAACACAGCAGAGGATGCGGTCGATAACGAGAACCACCTCGGCTCTGATGACTTGGGGGTGGCAGAGCCTATGGAAGTGGACCACGATTCTTCCGATGATGGCTTGAACGGAAACGCCGTTCCTACTCCTAGCTCAAAAGACAAAACTTCAGGTTCAGCTAATGGTCAAGCGTCGCGCCAATCCGGTTCAAAACCCAGCACTGGACGCAAACGTCACGCAAAGCGTCCATTCAACGAAACTGAGCAGGGTGAGGAAAACAATCGCCAAGCTATCGAGGAGCTGCCCGCTGCCTCCCCTGCTGTTACTGCCGCCAAGCGCCGCCGTGGACGTGGTGACGCAGCTGGAGAGGAAGACGACAACGCAGCGGCAGGCCCTTCAAGTGCGGCCAATGGCAAAGTTGAGACGAATGGTGGCACAAGAGCGCCTTTCTTAAAAGCACCACGGAAGGTGCAAGACCCCAGAAAGGGAGATGAGATCACTGGACCTTTCAGTGAATTTGAGCTTCGTAATATCGACAAAGCTCTGAAGCATTGGCAGGAAGACCACGACCTTACGGATTACGATCGCAATGAGCTTATCCACCAGAACCCGCAAAATGCTGCCGCAAAGGCGGCTTACTGTGCTACGATGTGGGACGCCATCCAAGCCGTTGTACCACAGCGAAAACGTCAAAAGATTATCAGCCAGTGCCGTCGACGCTACCACAACTTCGACACTCGGGGCTCCTGGACCCCTGAACAACATGAAGAACTTGTTCAGCTCTACCAAGAGCACGGGCAAGCACCGCAAAATCGGCGGATTGATCAACCGTTTTCCTGAAGACGTCCGCGACCGAATCCGCAACTATGTCGTCTGTGGTGATAAGCTGAAAACAGCTGCATGGGATCCAGCTGAAGAGAACAGACTCAAAGATATCATTGCAGCATCACTGGAGCAGATTCGTTCAACAATAGCGGATCCCGAATCGGATTTGAATCGCGGGAAGAAGGAGGAAGACCTCATTGACTGGCAGGGTGTAAGCGAAGGCATGCATCGAGAACGCAGCCGCCTGCAGTGCATGATAAAGTGGAAGAAGCTCAAAGCAGCCATGGACGCCGAGCATAATGCTGACGTGAACCCCGATGAATCAATGGCGGAAATCATCAACAACGCCCGCGAGGAGGCCATGCAGATTTCTGGCCGTGATCTCTCCAAAATTGCCAAACGCATCCATGACACTGGCGCAATCAGCTACGGACGTATTCCTTGGGCCAAGGTCCATGCCGAGGGCGTCGGAGCCAAGTACTCGCGGCCGACTTTGATAGTAGCATGGTGTCGAATGCGTACGTTGGTACCGGGATGGGAGCACGCTACTCCCCTAGATATTGCGTCAACCCTACGGTCAAAGTTTCGCGAGGAAGGAGATCTACAGTTGCCGACTGACATCAATCTCGAGGAGGAGTACAAGGAGCTGGAGAAAAAGGTTGTCGCGATGCTCAATAAGAATAACAAGAGCAAAGCCAACAAGAAGACACCCAAGAAGAAATCGGCCTCGGCCAACCACCAGCAGGGGCGCAAGTCGGCCTACCTCGCCATTAAGAGTGACGACGAGCAGGAGGACCGAGAAGACGACAATGAAGACCGAGATGATGTCAATGAGGGCCGAGACGACGACGCTGCCGCTGCTTCCGAATCTTCAGATGTTGATATGGGAGTTGGCCCTTCGTCAGCCAAGATTCCCTCTGATCGCGAGATTGAGGAGTCGGACCTGGACGAAGCACCACCCACCAGCACGAAGGCCAAGGGCAAAGGCGAGGCCAAGGCCAAGCCAGCCCGCAGGCATTCCACCAAGAAAACGCCCAAGGGCAAGGGCAAAAGGAAAGGCGTGGAGCCAGAGCATGGTGGTGGACGAGCAGAGCAGCGACACTGATGCTGAGGATGCCGAGGACATCCCGGCCCGCATCAACGGAGCGTCGCCCTATAAGTTGGGCTAATTGAGGAGGAGGGAGGAGGAGGCGGGTGGCAGGTGGCAGGTGGCGGCCTCTCATGATGATGTTATTCGTGGACGATGTGTGAATCTCGCAAGGGGCGGTTTCCTGGTTCATTTACTTCTATTGATTACAGTTGCTTAGTATGATGTGGCATCGATAATTCACAGTCGAAAAGAGAAGCAAGCGTTAGAACGGCATATGGCATTGGTTCATGACCATGCTTATATTCATGTCCATTTGCGGCGAGCGCTCTCAAGACGATTAGCGTCTTTCTTTGGTTATAGCAAGCTATATATGGCATTTCTAGGGGCTCAGACCGTTAGAGTGTATGAGTATAGATAATGTAATCGATCGTAGTTGAGTGGTGCTCTCTGCAACTGTCCTACCGTGCCAATCATCCCATCATCAGCCAGACATGAACTGCTACCTGTTATCAAAGTAAGGCCATGTGGATGTGCATTCTCTGAGCTTGCTCTACCAGGACCATGAATTGACGGGAGAAGGGGACATCTCTTGAGCTGTCGGCCCGTCGTAGACAATCCCCTTGACTGCGAACAAGTACGGCTCCGTGATATGGAACGGGTGCGTGCTTCAATCAAATATTCAGATGGTGAGAATCTGTGCCCTACGGAAACATGTACATTTACCAAGTCAACGAAATTCAAGATAGCCTACTGTTTCCATACAACGCAGCGTCTTGGGTAGCTCAATCCATGATTCAAGTATCAAGAGGCCCCGAGCATCCACGAGTAAGAGGCCACTAGTAGTACCTCTAGTACTGGTATTGAGTATGGCTAGTTCGCCTTCTCTTCGCTGGACAGATACTAGGTTAGGTACTAGACACATAACGGCCTCGTGGGGAACCAAGCATTGATAATCAATAGGCTTACAAATAAATGCATTGGCCGAGGTGAAGGCGATGTTGCCCCACCGTGTGCCTCGGCTGCCGTGAAGGCGGTCGGGTCTCGCTTCACTTTCTGCAGAAGAAGAAGGTCGAAGAAGCGGGAGAACTAAAAGCGTTGAAGAAGCCAAGAACTCATCAAGGTACAGTGGTTGGGGATGGCTGGATGAATGGAGCTCTCGGAAAATTTCTTGAAGAGCCAGCCAACCAGTGAACAGTGAACAGTGAACATCCCTTTGCAGTGCATATGCTAACATATTACGGTGGCATTGCATATGCACATGGTGCGTCCGCCTCCGGAGGGGACGATGGTGGAATTATGTAGCAGCCTCTTTCTGTCGGATTAAGGTGCTTATTCTGGCAGCATACGGAGTACAGACTTCGAGACCAGAAGAACGCGCAAGCTACAATTAGTCCCCACGACCTAAAGAATTAGAGAGAGCTAGGCAGACCACTGGACAACGCAGAGCCAAGTATCAAATGGCCCCGGGAAGTTTCTATCTGCAAGACTCGGTCTCCGCCTGCTGAATCCGGCGTGCAACTCCGTCCCCATTGGCCGATGATCATGGACAAGCGACAGGGGTTTCAAAGTTTCGCATCTCATGCTGAGCGGAAAGATGTGCAGGACTATGGATGGATCCGGATCGGATTGCGGTTCCCTTTCCTGGAAATGCCGTCCGTCACTCTCAGGGAGGGGTGCTTTTGGAGGGGAATGAATGATGAATCTGCAGCAAAAGTTACTTACCTAGGTGGATGACGCCATTTTATCGTCGTGCATTTCTACTACAACGGAAGACGGTGAGTGCAAGTGCGAGTGTACTGTACCTACTACCTTTCTATTACACGACGACTGCATTCATAGATGTACAGTACCATGCACACACACACATACACATGGTTGATTGGATATGCGTAACTTGCCCGCATACGCCACAAAATGACATGATGTACGGATATTCGATGGCAGATGGCAACATTGAACCGAGGTAGGCTGCCTGAAACCAAGCTCATGTTGCTGTCAACTTTCGGCTTTGCATTGATTGTCGTGTCCCTCCTTCTAGAAGCTCCTTCCTGGCAGGTGTGGATTCGGCTACTGTTTTGGGGCTCCTCCGAACGGCGATCCCGCCAAATTCCTCGCACCTCGACTGCCGTCTCCGTACAACTCTCCGGCGCCAGCGCGCAATGGTGGATGTGACATCGGACTGATGGGGTTGCTGTAGTGGAGGGACACATCCTCCCATCTACATATGTACGAGCGCACGCAGCCCATATTTATTTTAGGGGGGAAGATCTGTTCTGCTTCCAAGGACCGACCCTTCAGGGCTCGGGAGGCGTACCTAGTACGTATGCGATCATCAGACGATAGGACATAGCATTTCCATAGCAAGTGCAGAGAGGTTGATTGAAATAGACTTGAGACCCCCCTCATTCTCCCATTCTTGCTGTTGTTTTGAACCTTATATTACTTCTCATTCCTTCCCTCCCACCCTACGGACATCACCTACAGGAACACCCCCCCCCCCACGTATATATCACTACGAACCCGAAATAACATCACAACCGACAAGATGGCTGCCCGCGAGATCCAGACCTTCGTCCTCGCCGAGAGGCCTACCGGCAACGTCGAGGTCGGCAAGACCTTCAAGCTCGAGAAGGGCCCTGCCCCCTCCCGCCGACCAGCTCAAGGACGGCGAGATCCTCGTCGAGGCTCTGTACCTGTCCCTGGACCCCGCCATGCGCGGTTGGTTGAACGGTATGCTCTCCCCCGTCACTAAGTAGTACCTGAAAGAGACCATCGTCGCATTCTGTTATGTCGCGATCTCTCTCTGTGTCTCTTGTGTGTGTTGGAAGTTCGCGTTGTGGCTGACATACGGTGGTGGGGTAAAATAGACATGCGATCCTACGTCCCCCCTGTCGCCATCGGCGAGAAGATGCGCGGCGCATCCGTCGCCAAGGTCCTGGCTAGCAAGAACCCCAACGTCAAGGAGGGCAGCCTCGTCACCGGCTTCACCGGCTGGACCGAGGTCGCCATCCTCGGCGACAAGCAGTTCGAGACCGTTGAGCTCCCCAAGGGCGCGGAGGTCACAGACGCGCTCGGTGTTCTGGGTGAGTCGACTTCCCCCTTCCGACTGCATACCTTATGTTCTTCACGGACGTACATACTGACCACTTTGTCCTTCCCCCCCCCCTCAACAGGCATGACCGGTCTCACCGCCTACTTCGGCCTCCTCCGCATCGGCAAGCCCCAGAAGGGCGAGACCGTCGTCGTCTCGGGCGCCGCCGGCGCCACCGGTTCCGTCGTGGCCCAGATCGCCAAGCTCAAGGGCTGCCGCGTGGTCGGCATCGCGGGCACGGACGACAAGTGCGCGTGGCTGAAGCAGGAGCTGGGCCTGGACGAGGCACTCAACTACAAATCCCCTAACTTCAAGGAGGACTTCAAGAAGGCGACCCCGGACTATATCAATGTCTACTACGACAACGTCGGCGGCGAGATCCTCGACATGGCGCTCGCGCGCGCCGCCTTCCGCGCCCGCTTCGTCATGTGCGGCTCCATCTCGGGCTACAACAACCCGAACAAGGAGGCGACGGGCGGGATCAAGAACCTGTTCAACGTCACCGCGCAGCGCATCCACATGGAGGGCTTCATCGTGTTCGACTTCCAGCAGGACTACGCCGAGGGCCGCCGCGAGCTGAGCCAGTGGCTCGCCGACGGCTCTCTCAAGCGCAAGGCCACCATCGTCAAGGGCGGCCTGCCGGAGGCCGAGCGCGCCTTCAGCCACCTGTTCGAGGGCAAGAACACCGGCAAGCTGCTGGTCGAGGTCAAGCCTTACGAGGTGAACGTAGGTGGCTCCCGGTTGTGATTTCGGTCCGCCAAGTTGATTTGATGCTTCCCTTCAAGTTGGCTTATGTCGAGCGGGCGAGCGAGCAAAGATACATTTGAGTAGAACGGTGTGTGCTGACTGTGGTGTGTGGTTGTAGTAAGTTGTTTTCTTTTCATATAAAAGAGAACGACGGATGGAAGACGGCACCTTTTGGGCTGTCGAGGCCCAAGGACGCGGAACTGGTTAAGCCAGCGCAAGCCTGATGTGGCTGGTATATATTACGTGGGAGGTTTCCTTGGGATTGCCTCTGGATCATATTGCATTGTACGGTAGTTCAGGACTCTTTGCATCTTTTTGCATGTTACGTTACAGGAATGAAATTACGATATCCCAAATCCCGGTTTCTGCTTATATGCGTGTAAGTCGTCTCCTGATAATCGCGCCCTTGACCTGGCTGTTGGCAAATATCGAAATGCAGGGCATCACTTCGTGATTCGAAAGCATAATAAGGGGCACATGGAACAGCACCGCCCGCTAAACAAATACAGAATGCTGCCAGATACATTAATATGTAGATAATTTACTGTCCAGTTCATGACACCAACCTTAGTATAGTAGCCATTCTGCTTAATTGCGATGCGATCTGATACGAGTAGAATTGAATAACGCGAACAGAAGAACAGAACCCCTCAGGCCCAATTGGCAGAGGGGAACTTAATGGAAGGCCCACTCAAAAGTTGACCCGCGAGGCGCTCAACGCCTCTCCTAGACGCGTCAAGCTCCAACCCACCATTTCCATGTGATCCGTTAACTATTTCCACCATCAGCAACGCGTCTTAGGCTGGTAACATTTTGGGTCTTCTAAAACGTTATAATGTCTGTATAACATCGTTTTCTCTGTTTGTTTTATTGGATTTTATATATGCGCAATCTCATCTACGTAACCTCTGAACGCGGACTCGCGCTTGATCATATCATAATGGATCGCGACGCGCGAGTAGCCAGCAGGTATGTTATCTTCCACCAGACGCAAAGTGCTACGAAACCCGAGATGCACGGCTTGCGGTCTCCCGACTGAAATACAATGACTAACAAAAGTCGTTCCAGGCCTCAGCTACGCACATACAGCAAGCGCGCGACCCCAAGAGACGATTGCGAGCCCCCAGCGAAGAAACAGAAAACCCACGATATCGCGAAACCGACAGCAACCAGAGTGCCGAAGGCCGCATCATCCACCAAACCTGAGCCATCATGCGCGAAGAACCCGAAATCGAAACGGCCCGAACTGCCAGCCCCGCGGTCCCTGGAGCCAGCGAAGAAGGGCACCATCATGAGCTACTTCAAAGTCACCTCTCCATCGTCTGGAAGCGCGACGCCGTGCGAAGTCTCTTCCGAGGCCGTAAATCCTCCGTCCACACCACCGTCTTCACCACCGTCTTTGTCAACACACGACCGAAAGAGGCGGCGCAGGTTGACTACAAAGCCTTCTTACCAAACAACACCCGAACTCGAGAGTGAGAGGGATGCATCCGAACCAGCAGCGGAGGATGAGTCCAAAGAGAAACCTGGGGCTACTACTGTGGTTCTCAGCGAGGTCGCCACACAGAAACTCAACCAACAGGACAAAAGCGAGGAGTCTCGGCTCGAGGCCGAGAAGCGCGGAACGACGAAGAAGATGGCGAAGCCCAAGAAAACGGCTACGGTGCAGACCACTATAGTCTTATCCCTGAACGAGACGGGGTTCGTCGAATGTCAGGAGTGTAATATGTTGTACAATTCGCTACACGCGAAGGATGTCAAGCTACATGCGCGACGTCACGCTGCGGTTCTGCGCAAGGCAAAACTGGGAGAACAGGAGGATGACTGATCAGCAAGGTATTGGCATGTTCAGCATTGGGCGGCGTCTACGGAACAGGGAATGAGTGGATGATACCATAGATTTGGCGCGCTTCAAGTCTTGAATTTATAGCAATTGGCCACTGGGAGTATAAACCATTATATGTACTGATCTATGTCTTCGTGTCGTGGTGATTTCGTTCTGTCGACAGTTGCTGTACAGGTATGGGTTACTTGTAAGTTATTGCCGATTCTCGAGATCTCTTTCTCCTCGGTCTCTCCTGTCTCTTACAGAGACCTGCGCCAGAGAGGGGGTGTACCCGAAGAGTCGAAGATGCAGGCTAGAACATAGTGTCAATAAATACAAATCACTCTTCGTGGTTACCATATGACAACTAGTCCGTATAATTCTAGCTATAACCCAACTCGTTCAAGGAGATATGACAGTGCAGTATTCTGAACGCTCAAATTTGCTAGATCCCATAATTTGACCTCTATTCTAACCTAACGTGTTCCTTCTCTACTGACTTCAACACTACATAGATTCAGCCATTGAGTTCTTTATGCCGCGGCCCGTAAGATGACTGCTCCCATTCTCATCCTCTCAGCCAGTGTTTCCTTCATTTCCCAAATTTCTGTACGGGATATTTCACTATGTCTGCTGTAGCCGTCCTAGCTCACATGGGATGGTTGGACGAGCTCTGGGGTGGGTCAACAACCATTTGAACATGGCTAATACGAGCCGTGGTAAGGGCAAAGTTGATGTTGTCTGTGAATACGAGCAGCCTACATTATGGAATACGAAATTCCCTGGCAAAATTCATTGCTTTTGTTTGTCTACAAGAACGGCAAAATCCTGTTGTTGTTGTTGTTGTTGTTGTTGCGTTTCAGTAGACAGTGGCATCTAAGTTGGGTACTTTTCAGTGGTAGACCTGGACACGGGACAGGTGCAGTGTTTGGACCCATGGCGGGGCCCGGCTAGTAGCGATAAACGATAAGATAAGATTGTCAAAAAATAATTTGGGACCTGGGAATAGCGTCAATGGAACCCAATTAGCTGCGTCCCTCATCCAGCTCCTAGTCAATTACACACAAACACAATCAAGATGCCGAAAGCACGCTCGAAGCGCCAATCCATCCGGGAGGAGCGCAAAGCGAAGCGTCAAGAGAAGCACGCCGACGATGCCGACGCCGAGGAGCGCCAGGCTGCCAAGCGCCAAAGAATAGACGAAGAAGGCAACGCCGCCTTCCAAGGATCCGAAGAGAATGGCGCCGAACCAGCATTTGAGCAAGGCCATGAGCAGCCCGAGAAGGAATTCTTTGGTATGCTCACAGACGAAGAGCAAGAATACTTCCGTTCCGTAGACGAAGTGCTCGACGTCGACGAATTCCCATCGCAAGAAGATCGCGACATATACCTATCCAACGTCTTTATCGAAGCCCAGGGCAAGGAACTGAAATTGGCCTGCAGTCAATCATGCTCTCGTTTGCTGGAGAGGCTGATTATCATGTCCAACACGCGGCAAAAGAAGAAGCTATTCGAGCAGTTCGCGACCCATTTTCCTCAACCTCCTGCAGCACAGATTCGCAAGCCACTGCTGCGAGACGCTTTTCGTGCAATCCGCGCCTATAGTGACGCGCGAACTCACTGGAGAACATGACGATAAACCTACCGAGTCCGACGAACAGCCATTGCCTTTGATGGAGGAGCTGTTCCTTCTCAGCTAGACGAACTTGAGGGCCACTTCAGCTATCTCTTGACCGACCGATTTGCCTCCCACAGCATACGAGTTCTTTTGATGATATTATCCGGCCGACCCTTGGAGGAGTCTTCTACAAAATCTCTCATGCACAGCAGACGGAAAGAGAAGATATCCGTACCATGGACGTCAAATAACACGAGCGACAACAGCGCAAGTGCCCAAGCGCGGGCCGTCCCATCAGTCTTTACGTTGGCGGCGAAGAAGATCATCGGTGACTCTACTGCCGGCATGGATGCGACGGCCTTGCATGTTCTTGCGACCCATCCGACAGGTAACCCGGTCCTTCAACTATTGTTAGAGCTCGACATTTTCCCTCAACCCCAAAAACGACGCTGAAGGCGGCGAGATGACACTCCTCTGGCGACTTCTACCCGGTGCACCAACATCCCTGAAAGATGAAAAGTCCCCGCCAACGATTTCGTAAACGCCATGCTATACGATCCGGTCGGATCTCGCCTCCTCGAGACCCTAGTCACCCACTGCCCTGGAAAAGTTTTCAAGGCTATGTGGAGGACCAACTTGGGTCCTCGCATCCACAGTCTGGTGCGCAACGACATTGCTTCGTACCCCGCGATCCGAATGTTGAACCGCGTGGGTAAGGAGGAGCTCGTGGCTGCTATGGAGAAGATATTCCCAGAAGTTCCCAAGCTTGTCTCTTTGTCTCGGTTCAATGTCATAAAGACCCTGTTCGAGCGTTGTCAGGTTCGCGAGGCCAAGCCCGAGATAGACTCGCTTATGAGGGTTCTGACCGCCGCCTTGGGCCGAGATAAGAAGGAACTCGTCCCGAAACTCTGCATTCCGAAGGCCGCTGATGAGTCGGAAACCAAAAAGGGTCAGCCATCCATCTCGAAAGCGCAATCGGTGATTGCCTCTCATGGATGCCACCTCACTACGACGCTACTTTCGATTCCTGGCCTACCTGCCAAATCAATACAGACATCGTTACACAGTCTACCACCGGAGGTTCTCCTGTGCCTTGCTACGTCCTCTGGGCCGACTGCCCACGTCCTCTTAGCGGCCTTTACCAGCCCTTCACAGGACAAGGTCTTCCACAAGGCGCTCGTCGCCGCCCTGATACCCCACACCATGGAGCTGGCCCAGTCGCAGTACGGCAGCATAGTTCTCAGCTCCATCATCTACATGCCCACCAGGAGCGAGGGCATCATGCTGCCGTTCCATCTCAAGGAGCAGATCATGACGAGGCTAAGCCAGCACGAGCCGGAGCTGCGCGAGACGTTCGAGGGGCGCAAGGTCTGGCGGGCGTGGCAGGGGGGATATGTGGAAGACGCGGCGGGTGGACTGGATCGCGTGGGCTAAAGAGGTGGATACCCAGTCGGGCGAGGCCGTGGAACTGCCCTGGCAGAAGAAGAAGGCGGCGGCATCCGCGGCGGCTCCAAAGCCGAAGCATGGTGGTAAAGGTGATGCTGGGGACAACCCGAATATGGTCGATGTGGACGGGGGGGCTAGGAAAAGGAAGAGAGGGGCTGATGTTGAGGATACGGAAATGAGCTAGAGGACTAACTGTTGATCCACGGTTTGTATCGAATAGATGTCGAATTAACGCTTATGAATACGTCGTAAGCATTGAATAATCATATTCTCGGTAGTGTTCTGGCATGTTGATTCCTTTGGCTTGTATGTTGGGTGTTCACAGCAGATTGCTTATTCTCTACTTAGTGAGTAATTGTGCACCGTTTATTCCACTTACAAAGCGGCCTTGCACCAGGACTCCTTTATCGAGAACATTTTAAATCCAATATGAGAACGACATCCTTGAATGAAGCCGGCCGAGGACCAGTTCAGTTCAGTTGTTGGCCTTTGCAAGGCATTATGAACGAGTGGCTGACTGCCTCTTCTTTAATGGTATTACCAGAACACAGTTTATATTGGGAGCGAGTAGTAGTGGTTTCGTATTATTATTTTACGGTTTCGCTTAATAATGTAAAAGAGCTTTCTTTAAGATTCTTAAAAGAAAATATACCACCCTAAAGAAAGTACTGGTAAGAATGCAGCTCGCTCCGAGGCTAATAATAAACAACCATCTCATCCTGAGCACATGCCACTGGAGATTGGCCCCGACTCCCCTCCCAGGCTCCCCAGCCACTCCTGCTCGTTCCCTTTATATCCTCCTCGCCTTAGTCGTCCACCGGCTCCTCGGTAGGCTCGATGAAGTCCTCATCCTTATCGGGTGAAACCATCGCAGCCGCATTTCTTTTTGCGGCGGTGGTTTTCGCGGCGGTAGTCTTCGCGGTCATTGTGGCCTTCGTGATACTGGTGGAAGCTGCCGACCGCTCGCCATGAGCTAGGCGACGACGGCGCAGACGGCTCAGGGGCGGTGGTCTCCGGGTGGTCTCTTCCTTCCAAGACCCAGCCGGCCTTGGATATCGCAGCTGTAGGTCGTAACTCGTCGTCCCAGTATGCGTCAAAATGCCTTCTCCAACGATCGCATGGCTTAACCCACACAGTAATCTTCTTGAGGGAAGGGATACTCTCGAGGTACGAGTGGAGCCGAAGAAAGGCGTCTAAGACCTGATCGATCCCTCCTGACTGAAGGTTGCTACCGCGGAGTCCGACATCGTCGAACTCGATCTCCTCGATATGCGGAAAGTGCTGAACCAGAAGACTAACCATGCCAAAGGTGTCGTCGTGGCTGCCGGGGTGCGGGGGCTCCTGCTACGGCTCCGGCTCTGGCTCCGGCTCGGGTTCAGCGGGCTGGGCGGGCGCTGCAGACGTAATGGCGGCGGCAGCAGCTTCCCCCGCGAAGGTAACGTTGCCCTGCCCCTTGGCGACGACAGCCAAGGACGAGGGCCGCATCAGCAGCGGGCAGAAAAGAGCGTAACGGTATGGCAAATGAATCTGATTGTGTGCATGGGAAGATGAACTTCCGTAAAACAATCTGTGTCTCTAGCTAGAAAATACGCGTTGATGCGTCGACCCCTCCTCCACAATTATGGGTCCTTTTCTCGACCAATGCAAAGATAAGAACGCTCCCGCGTTCCAAACGGAAGAGAGTCCGTATTTACTAGCGTCCAGCGTGCGCATTGCTGTCCGTTCTCACAGCTGTCAAAATGAAATGTGGCCGCGTCTCTTGCGGAATCGTAATTGTACAAGCTCGTTTTCCCAAGGTCTTCCAGTCTCGGCCGCCGCCTCGCTAGAGTGGCTCAATGCGTCTAGAATAGCGTTATGCCAGTGACAGTACGAGCGTTTTTTCGTCTAGATGGCGTTTATGCTAGTGGAAGTACGGGCGTTGGGGTTAACCACCCTACATCCCTCCACTGTCATAATATGACTGGTGAACACTCCAACTGAGTAACTAGCGGGCCTAGGGAGATGAAATTCGACAATATCGTCGTGATCATTCCTCCTGTCAATCTGGTTCTAGGTATATAGGTCTAGGAGTCATCGTCACTTGTCCCTCCGTAGAGGTCGCGAAACAACAATGAACTCCCACCCTCGCGAGTTGAACACGTTCCACAGAACCGCCTTGGAAGGTACTCTCAGGGAGCGTGTGGATATCCTGGGCAACACCCCCGTCGAATAGAATAACTTGTGTGTCGGCCGGTTAGACCAATAAGCGAAACAGCACTGCACGAAGTCGTAGGAGCACAATTCGTACTTGCGGGAGTATCGAAAACGTTCTGGATGAGGGTTTGGCGCTGCAAAATACAGGTCGTTCTGGGTGGCGCCAGACAAGCTGACGAGTTGGATTGCGTCGGGCCTGCGTGAAAACGTCGTCGTAGCCATTCCACTCGATGGCATCAGAATGGGCGGCCAACACGAGGATGGAAATGCAAGGACAAGCCGCGCCGAACTCATTGCTGTCTGCCAATCTGGGCAGTAAATTGAAGAAATGAGAGCCTTGTGCGGATCGCAGAAGGTTGCCCGCAGTTGATCCCGTATCATCGTAAGTCAAGCAATATCGGCAGTCAACTCGCGAACTAAGGCCTTGAGCTGATCCATGGTGTCAACTAGGCGGGTAAAAGGAGCAGCCACAGTGGATGCAGCGGCAGCCATTGGAGCAATCGACCGCAGAAGCAGATTGCCAGTTACTATAAGTAAGTATCCGTCAGTTCAAGTCTCGACTGGGTGCCACTCCCTTCTTCGACTTGCTGTGTGTTCGTAACTTCTTCTGTCCTTCGGGGCCGTTGACCGCATCATTTGGCCTTGGAGACGAGTAGTGCTGTTGTTGCTGCTGATAATGCCTGGTTTAGGTGGTGGCTCGAATGAAGGCATCCTTCTAGTCCTTGGCTGTCTCGAATGCAGCAGGGTCCGTGGTGTCATCGAGGATTGGGAGACTGTTTAGCGTTAGTGAAGACACATTGCATTGCAAGTAAAATGAAGTTGCCCGGGGCTTATAGTCACTATGATTGAGGACGGTGGAAGGTGTAATATTAGGAGCCACCACGCTGAAGCGAATGCAGGTGCTAAAATGGGAAGGGGCGTAGTCAGAAGAAATGGAAAGAGCAACTAGATCAAGAGGCAATGGCACTGGTCCAGAGAGAGCCTTACTCGTTTCATTAAGATCAAGTTTGTTTTGTTCACTTTCTCGATGTTGCCTGTCTATTTCCCCCAAAACGATAATTCAGATCACTTCATTACTAGAAGAAAACTTGAGAAATACGAACTCACATTTCTTTTCCTTGGCTTTGCCCTTCTGTGCACCTGCTTGGCCTTCTTGCACCATTGAGTCACTGCAAATGGACGGGGCGTAATAACCCATCATGGCGACAGAGGGAAGATTGATGAACTTGTGAGTTTAATGGAGTGATTTTCTCAACAATCAGAAGTGCTCCAACAGTATTGGGTATACCTCAGAATATTCTGAGATCAATTAACCAAATCTGAACTGACCCGATGATGTTTTTTAGATTACGACGACAACATGATCACAACAACAACAACGACAATAACGACAACGACGGTGGCGACGATGGCGACAACGACGACGATGACAACAACAACAACGACAGCAACAGCGACGACCGATATGATAACTATCGTCATAGTGGTGGCCGCGACGGTTCTAGCTACCGTCACTCGACCGGGCCTATACAGCGCCCCGCAAGGCACAGCCTAACCCAGGCGGCTTCAATTTATTGTATTTCCTCAGAGCATCAACGGGCTCCGATATTTAAGTAGCCGTGGGATGCACAAAGGCTGGCTCGCCAGTATCACGACAAAGCAGATCGATGATTGGAACTAGTGGCTCGATTATTTGTCGTACTTGGGCTTTCTCATACGAAGACGTGCCCCGCCCCGCCCACCAGCCCGGCGTACGACCTGGTGTTCAAAGTAAACCAAGAGGACTGGTGCAAAGGGCAAAGCGGTGAGGACAGTGAGAACAGACGATTCATCTGCAAACTGGAGGACTTTTACACGGTAGACTGCGAGGACGGCTTGTTGATAGAATGGGAGGGCGGCAGCTCGGTTTGCTATTTTGCGAGCGATCATATCCAGAGCGAAGGGCTCTTCCACTTCGTAGACACCAAGCAGTCAATCAAGAACCATCCTGCCCACTGTTCTACCAAGCTTAAGCACTTTCAGGCCATGGGCGTGATCTTTCTCCTCACGTAGCCAGCAGAGAAAAGGTCGCCGGCGGGCTGCTCGAGGACGACATGGGCATTGGCAAGACGTTATAGGTGCTGGCGACGTTCGTGGTCTGTCAATTCCTGCTCGCGATGTGGGACGACCACCGCAAGGGTATCGAAAACTATCGACACCAACCCATCGAGCCAGAGCCAGAGCAGGAGTCCGGGACCACCGCCGCCTCCGCCTGCACCTCCTCCTGTGCCGCCGCCGCCGCCTATCCCATGGCAAGCAGTCGGCAGCGTCGATCAGCAGCCCCAGCAGCTCCAGCACTAGCACCACCAACAACACCGAGGAACCTGTACTTCACGTACTTCCGATACCTTGCGGCCTTGGTCTTGATTGTTGCTTCATGTGTCAATCTCTCGACATCGGTTCCGTCTCGCCAACGTGGTCGCGGCGCGCAAGCAGCAACTGTGTCAAGGCCAACGCCCTGCACGCGGCTTTCGACCGGGAGAAGGCTCCAGATGTACACCTGCAATATAATTATTTGTACACCCCAGGGAGGAGCAAAGGTCGGCGCAGCGACCAAAGTGTTTATATAAGGCTCGGTGCTTCACCTTGGGATCAATCTCTTGCGCCTTCTACCACCCCGCTGCCGCTTCCCACAGCCATCGTGAGACCTCCTCGTGAATCCTCGTTTCGGCACACCCGGCTCTAAACTCCAAGGACCATTGACGTTGACTTCGGGTACTTGATGAACAGAGACCCGGAAAACCTTGCCCTGGACGCGGAGATACTGTTAAACCATTGAGAAGTCAAATATTCATACGTTGTGGAGGAGGGGGGAGATGTCCTGTCCGAAGTGAAATTTGCGCTACTCAAGCTCTTCGCGCGAGGCGCCGGGAGCTACGCCTAGGCGATGAAAGGTTTAATAACTTTTAGTTGTTGTTTGAATTAGCTGGGGGAGGCTCTGTATATCGAAGCGGTATATGAAGTATTGGTCGAGTTACAGACTCTTTGTGTGGTGCACGATTTCGAGCAGAGAGCTTTGCTATAGACACTCCGGCTTGGCGCTTGGCGCTTATGAGTAGCTTGCCCGTCTGTACACAAGTTGCGCGAGAGAATATGACAGTAACGCGCAGCTGTCACAGTACCTACATCTCCACACTGCGTTACAACCCGCACCACATTGTCTGCAGGCTCCCGCCAAGACAGTAACTTGCCCCTCAAAGCCCTAACCCCTTGCTTCCCTGGGCATGCACTCAAGTGTCATGTTGGTTGACCCAACTCAAGATCGGCAAACATCATGCGCATCCTTCACGTTTCTAAAAATCTTGAAAAGGTCGAAGAGCTCACGCATCAATTTCTAGCCCTGCTCTTGTCAGTAGCATCCTTCACCCCACATCCCGTTGCTCCAGTCACTCATCCTGATCACGCCGCTCTCAGCAAGCCAAACCAATCCGCCCTAGTGCCAGAATGGATTTCACTGATGTTGCCATCGTTGGTGGAGGGCCAGCCGGTCTGACTGCAGCCAACACGCTGGCTCGTCAGCTTCATACAGCTGTTGTCTACGACAATGGGCTTGTATCGCAATGTGGGTGTTAAGCACATGCACATGGTCTTGACCTGGGACCACAAGGACCCCGAAGACTATCGCGCCGCAGCCAGGAAGTATATCTTGGACAACTATTCGACCATCCAGTTCGTTCCCTCCTCGGTCAGCAAGATCGAGAAGAAGTCGGACTCCCACTTCGAGGTACACGACAGCAACGGTGAAGTCAAGAAGTTCCGCAAGCTCATACTTGCTATTGGGTCATCCAACATCTATCCCCAGATCCAGGGATACGAGAAGCTCTGGAAGAAACGAATGTAAGGACCACTCAACACAAGAGTGCTACGCGCGATATAAGCTGACACACATGCCCTCCAATACGCTTCCACTGTCTCTTCTGCCACGGCTATGAAGACCGAGGCGGTGCGTCTTCCGGAGTGTTGGCCGTTGGACCCGTGGGAGGTGCTCTGGCCGCAAACATGGCCCAGAATGCGGCACAGCTTACCGACAAGGTCACGCTGTACAGCAACGGCGATGACGCTATGACGGCCGAGGTCAAGGCCGCGGCCAGTGTGCTGATTCCGTCCAAGTTCAGCGTCGAGGCGCGCGAGATCAAGCAGCTGACGGGCAACGACTCGGACAGCTCCGTCACCGTCGAGTTCGAGGACGGGACCACCAAGGTCGAGAAGTTCCTGGTGCACAACCCCGAGACCGTCGCGTCCGGGCCCTTCGTAGGCCAACTGGGGCTCGAGACTACTCCTGGCGGCGACATCAAAGCCGACTACCCCTTCTGGGGCACCAACGTCCCGGGGTCTACACGGTCGGTGATTGCAGCACACCCTACAAAGTGACCCCGAGCTCTATCACCAGTGGCTGCAATGCCGCGGTCGCTGTCTGTGCTGAGCTGCAGGCTGCCAAGTATGCGCAGTCCTCGCTATGAGCCGTTGGCATCGGGTGGGAAGCGTTGGGGAGTGGAGCTTCCCCGGCAATATGAACAAACCAATATTAAAAGGGGTAGTTTAGCTACATTGTACGTACAGGCAGAAAACTGGGTTTATGGGCGATATATCCTGGAAGAATGAACTGAATTTTACGCTTTGCATATGTAACCTGTTACGGTTATTCTGTGGTTGTGTATTGAACTCCATGGCTTTGATGGTTGCCTCTTGTCTGGAAGTTTCTGAGAGGTCGGGTTCCCCGCTCACCTCTCGCCCCCATTCACACCACCCCAGATACTCAAATTGGCAGGGAGAATAGCCAATAACCAGCCACAAGCATAGTGTGGATATCAGGCGTGAAGAGACATCCGGGGCGGTTTGGGGTAAGACGGGTGACTGTGCATTTTCGGCTAATCTGCCCTCTGGTCTCGGGCCGTGATGAATGTCGATCGATACATTTGGCCAAGGTACCAAGAATGCCGAGCTCCCTTCCTTGCCGCTTGGGAATAATTCCCTTCAGCCGACAAGCACGTCAGCGTAACCCCAAACGATAATTAACATCCCTGACAACACATTGATCGTCAGGTGAACCCCAGGAATACGCGCACGCCATTGGTGCGTTGGTTGCAATGGTGCTGATCTGCCAAGGATAACACAGCCTCCTTGCTTCCAGGAGTATCGATCATACAAGCCAAATGATCTAACTCTTGCAACGGGAGATTGACTTAGTTGTAATAACTGAGAGCCAACTGACCACCACACGCAAGAATCCCATATGAACACGGGAGAGTGATCTCCCGGGCTTCATACCCCGAGGCGGCTCCTCATGGTTTCCATCTCGTGCCTTGGCCCTCTTCTTATCCACTCTTGACCGCCTCTTCTCCGTGCTTCTGAGTCAACTCTACCATCAACACGCCGGGTATATCATCGTGGAGTCGCTAGCAAGGTCAGTGGTTACTTGACTGCTTTAAAACGTCCACCATGGCAGAGCAACACTACTACCAGACTGGCGGGCATCCGGGAGCAAGGGGCTGACTTAGTATGGCCTCCTAGCTGTTTACATGGTTGAGTATCGACCCTCTCCTTAGCTAGCATGTTTGTTTGGCGCTACAGTCGTATGGAGCATGTAGATTGGGTAGGGTTCTGCAACAACAGGCGGGTGGTATTAACGGTGCTGGTCTAAGAAGAAATGAACAGAGGGCGCTGCAGGGGCTACTGGGGCTGCCCGGGACAATATCAATGCCAATTTCTGTCAACCGAAGATTACATACAATCCTAATAGCGTGCAGGCAGAGAAAAAAATAAATTAATAAATCGTAAATTCATCTTCTCTTCCTGCTACCACTTCATCTTCATCAGCTACGTCATTAGAAGAAGGGGCTTCTCCCCTCTACGCTTCGCGCGGGGAGGTCGATCGGATCGCCTGTGATTGAACCGGCACCGAGCTCAGGGCCGTTATCATTATCGTCATCAAAGCCAGCTCCTGCCGGGTTGGGGGCATCATAACTCAGTCCCGGTCCGATCGTCGAACGGCAACGAGCGCCATCGCTATTTATGGGGGCTCTGTCGACGGCTGTTGCGCCGGCTCTTCGTGCCTCGGTATACTCTCTTCTTCCACAGCATTGTTCGACGAATGAAGCGCACCATCCCTCAGTGCCAGTCTCTCCCGCAATCTCAGGTAATAGTCCACAGGCCCCCGTCGTCTTCTCTTGGATTCACGCTTGATGTCTCTTCCCTCTTCGGAGATCGACCGCTTTTCTCTCTTGATATCATTGTCGATCATTCTCATCTTTCGGCGCTGAGGGACGATGGGACTTGGATGTATCAGTCTACTATGATGTCCTTGACGGCATAACCAGCTAACGGCATGAGGGATGTTCTGCACCAAGGCACAGGCGGCGAATGATCATAGACCGTCGCTGTGTGGCTTGGCTTCCCTCTTCGCCACCAAGGATCCCTTGGAGGCGAGCTTGCTCTCCGATGCAGAGCGCCAACTCGAGTCCAGTCTGACCCTCTTCCCCAATCAATTCAACAATCTCTCTCACCCAAGAAATAGCTCTCAGTGTATCGTCCTGAGTCGGCGATTCCATCTGGTAGTAATAGTCCAGACAGTCCCGAAGATCCCTCATTCGGCCGCGTCCGTCGTTGGAGGGGACATGAAAGGCACTGGCCACGGAGCAGATATCGCAATCGCAGGCAAAGTTCTAATTTGCCAACCGCTGCTGGCGCTGGTCCGGGTCCAGGTAGATGTTGTCATGGAGGTAGTTAATTGTCACCTCCTCATTCGGCTGGATGTCCCGGAGGGCGTGGAGTGTGACCAGACTGGTCTCGTGATTGTAATAAACGTATGTGTTAGGCACACAACTATAGAAAAAAAGTCAGATGAAATTCGCAACAGGTGGTTCTGGTCATTGATGTGATGTTTGCTTACTCATGGTTGATCGCAGCGGCGGCGGGCGACAGGAAACAGCCAGTTCCAGCTCCTTCGACGCTGTTCAGCTGGACGATTTGCTCAAGTCGAGCAGTGGCAACTGAGAGCTGGTCACGGTCGTGTCCGGCAGGTAGGACAGGGACCATGTCAACTGATCCGGCGAACAAGCGGGTGAAGAGCGCTTGGGCGGGGAGGGGCAAGAGTGGGAACTCTTCGTCAATGTCGTTGACCATATCTTGTTGGGTCTCGCCTACTAGGAACGGCACTTCTGACATGACCTTGAGACCCTTTGAGAGCTTGCGCGAAGCGAAGAGGCCAAGGCCTCGCTCCGGCAACTCGCAAGCGTGAATGTCGACGTTGGCATTGACGGGATGCGACATTATTGGCAACGTATAGAGCGAAGGAAGAAAGCAAGTCGCAATAGCGACATATTAATCAATGGTGGCAAGAAAGAGCAGAGGTTGGGTAGGAAGGTTGTGGTAACAGCTGAGACGTCCCACTTGAAGTGCTGAGGAAAAATTCTGAAGTAGAGCAAAGATTGGAACAAGTTAGAAGAGAAGCTCATTATTGAATACAAAAGGATTGTGAACGACCAATAAGCCAAATGCACTTCCAAGTTATAATTTGGGACAGAAATTAGGCACTTGAATTGGTGGTGCCTTTCACGCCGGCCTCCTAACTGATACGACACGGAGCAGACATTTTGACAACACCGTGGACTGAGAAAGTCTGGACTATATTACATTTTGTGTCGAAATTCCTGACTGCTTGAAATCACTCTAGGTGGCTTCTGTTTATAAGAGGTTATGTATAGTGATCCATGATGGGTGAGATATCACCAGCTTATAAGTCCTTACGGATAACATGGAAACATGGTTGCTCCAGTGTGCGAGTCAGATAGGTAAACTTCATATGGGTGACAAGACGTTTCCCGACGCCAAGGGGGGATTTTTTGTGCATCTGCTGGCTGATTGACAATGGAGGACGATTTCTTTGGAGATGAGTCTCGGACCGAAACAACGCCATTGAGGACAATTTCTCGTGCCTCAAAGTCTTGGAAGGACCAGTTTACCACCGGCCTACGGAGAGCATTCCATTGTGGCTCCTAATTCTCTGAATCGAAGCATTTGGGAACTTCTTCAAGCGGCTAGGAAAAAGAAGCCCAAGTAAAAGCGCCAGAAATCCTAGATGTCCGGAGACAGTAACTTGAATGAGAGCCACAGCTCTTCAACGACTATGACTCAATCGTGCAAGCGCTACCTCCTCTTGTGCACTATAACTGAGCATAGCAGCAGGCAATCAGCTTGCCTAATATCAAATGCAGACGAGTTTGCTAACACACATTGGGGTTGTTGTGAACATGTCCATGTGATTCATACAGCTAGGCTTGGAGACCAGAAGCTCTGGAAACGACAACCATAAAACCTGGGCGCATTGTCTATCTAGCTATCACAAGTAAACATATTGTGATGTGACGTTCTTTATGGCTGTCTGCCACGTGGAAGGTGAGACATAGGGATCTTCTGTCTCGGCCTTATTCAGGGGCTGCTAGACTAGGACCATCTCCGAATGGGATGTTTGTTCAGAAACAAGAGACATCTCACAATAACGAACCAAAACTCTGGGTTCGATCGTAGCCTATTTTGGATCAGTGCTGTTCGGTATCAGCCTAGTATGATTCCCGATCCCATTCCTGGCGATACATTAATGGAGGATTGACCAATTCTGCCCTTCCTGAGAATCACCTGCTCTAGCGAAGCATATGGCATGCAGAAAGACCACAGAAAACCAAATATCTAAGCTTTGGTTAATCAGAACACACAATCTTAGGATATGATGATTCAACATCCATAGCTTATAATGCTAAGATTCGTTGCTATAGAGATCGCAGCATGTCCTCATTCGCCGCCAGCGCAATATCATGTCGGTTACCATGATCGACTGAGCTATAAGTAGGGTGCGGAATGCCTCCAAGTAGTAGATCTTGATTTGCATCATCCATCATCGTCATTCGCTTCACTCTCATTTCAGTCGCTCTCCCCAGTCACTCATTACCAACTAACCTCCCGTTCTAGAAAACATCCATTGACGGCTCTTCTAATACACCCATACCATGTATACCCTCCTCGCCCTACAAGGGCTTCTGCCCCTCTCCGCCCTCGCCGCACCCGTCGGCGACGGCATCATGGAACGTTGGAAGCCCCGCGTGGCTGAAGAAGCTCCAGGATGGCATGTTCCTCAAGAAGGACGAGCTGTTCTGCAAGGCCAATGTGGCCATCATCAAGGCTCTGCTCGAGGAGTCCGGTGGCACGAACTACTGTTCCGATGTGCTAAATCTACCGGCTACGACCACGACGGAGTGAGTCATTTCATCGTGCATACGAGGTTTGAAAATACTGACTGACTGCATACATACTCAAGAACGGCTACCATATACGTCACACCGTCGGCTCTGTCGAGGGGAGTGTTACCCGTCATCACGGATCCAGCTGTCTCGGTTGATCCGGCTACATCCACCAAGCCGGCTGATCCAGCCACCACGTCGTCATCGGAGGATCCAGCAACGAGCTCTAGTGCAGCTGTCCCTGTTGAGACATCCTCTGCGCCCATGAGCTCTATGACGAGCACCACGACAATGATGGAGACCATCAACGTCGATGTGACTGTCACCGTTCCAGTCGTCCAGGTAAGTTGAGCCGCGACGATTGACGTCTCCCATCCACCTCATATTCGAATTACTCCTGATGCTGACCGCAACCGCACCGCTCAGACCGAGACGACCACAACCAACATCAATTCGCAGACACTCCTCACCTGCCTCAGCACCGCCATTACCGCCCAGGAGGCGAACGCCTCTGCCGGAGCCGGCACCGGCATCGGCGTATCCGCGGCCCTCGACCTGCCGCCGCACCCTACGGTCCCCGCCGACGCGCCCCTCTTCCCCTTCGGGATCGGCAATCGCGCCAGCGACCCCAAGTGCGGCCCCAAGCCCGCCTGCGTCCCGGACGTCTGGGGCGACGCCGACATCCAGGAGGCCTGCAAGTGCCGCGCACTGCCGCCGCCGGCCTGCACGACGAAGGTGACGGCGGTGGACCTGCCGGTCGTCGGGGCCGTTGGATGTCTAGCTGGCGGCAAGAGCAGCGGCGGTAACGGCGCCAAAAGCGGCCTGGGTGGTCTCGCTGGTGGTCTGGGCGGTGGTGTCCTGGGCGGAATGCTCCGACGCATCAACGGCGATAACGACGAGCGGTGCGCAACCGTAACCGCGACCGTAACCGCGGCCAACACCGTGACCGCGACGAGCGTGCCGACGAGCACCAAGGTCGAGACGGCGCACGCGACGGCGACGAGCATCGTGCCCAACGGCCTCGCGTACAAGAGCTACACGCACCCGTTCGACGCGACCGACCCCTCCAACGCTAACCCCTTCACGTCCACCTTCTTCAAGAAGCGCACGCCCGCGGCCCAGGGCGTGCTCGGCGGCCTCTCGTTCGCGACGCCGATCTGGCCCTCGCAGGAGGGGTTTACGGCGACGAGCGGTGGCCGCATCGCGATCCCGGGGCTCGATTCGGGCGATATTGAGAACGCGCTTGACACGGCGATTATGGTTCAGGCGTTCTTCATCGCGACCATGACGGGCGAGTACACGTTCGCGTCGCCAGGGGGCAAGATTGACAACTGGTAAGCCAAATCCAAATCCTCATCACCCTCCCCCCGCCTTCTCCACCCCCCTTCGTTCCTCTGTCCAGCAAGAAAAGGAACAAGCAAGCTGACACAAGTCACACACCCACACAGGGGCATGCTCTGGCTAGGCGAGTCCGCCTACTGCGACTGAGACGACGCCAACGCCGCCTTCCTCGCGAGCCGGACCGCGTCCGGCGGCGCCGCGCGGAGCTACCTGAGCATCCGGCTGCCCGACGGCACGGTGGTGGACGAGGGCGACATGAGCGCCTACTTCGTGCGGAGCTGCGACGAGGGGGTCTTCGTGTAAAACGAAACGGTCTTTTGCTGTAGTGTCTTTGTCACGCACTAAACACTCTATCTTATGGCCTACTGTACTGGCTCATTCTTTTTTGACGACTTCATGACCAACCAACCAATTAGTACTACTTTTAATAGCTTAATTATGCATTCCCCTTCCGTAGGGAGGTTGTGGAGCGTGGGAGAGGCGGATGGGGGAAGAAGACTTCTGACTACACGTTTGATATTATACTCAATCAATTGCAAGCTTCTTAATACAACTTGGTTATTCCATTAGGCCAATGTGCGAACATATGGTATATAGCGACAGTGATGGGCGGCACTTCGAGATAGAGGGCGCTCGATGTTCGAATCCCTGCTTTGGAAAGTGGTCGTGAAGGTGGGACAGCCAACCGGGAACGAGAAATTTCCTTGGGTTGGTAGCAACATCCATCGAATGAAGAAACAAACATCGCCGCGAAAGGTTCCGAGAATCGACCCTAGTCAAGGACAACCAACCAACTTCAAGCCAAACGGATATTCCCAGCCTTGCGTTCCTTCTCCGGAATGTCGGCCAGCGGATCCTTCTTATTGAATGCGTGCCTCGCCCGCTCAGCCCGAGTCCACTTGGTGATGTCGAGTTCTCTGCCGACAAACTTCGCCGACCTCTTCTTCAGCGATGCGAGCGTCTTCTTCCAGCCCCACCGGTCGGCCTTGGCCTGGCCCGACAGCGGCGCGATCTCGCCGCTCTCTTCCTCTTCCTCCAGCGCAGACACCAGCTCACCGGCGCCGAACAGGCCAGATGTCGCGAGGTCGATGCCGGCTTTCTTGGCGTAGGCGATCACGTTGGGCCGCCAGCTGAGTTCATCTTCCATCTCGTCCAAGTCAGCGGACCACTTGAGGTAGATGGCCATGACCAGGGGGAGATCCTTGATTGGTGAGTCGGCCTTCAGCAGGCCGGCCCTGTCCAGCTCATTCAGCGCGGTGAGGAACATGGTCCCAATAGCCCCCCAAGTTTCAGAGATGCGTTCGGCATCGTCGCAGCCTAGAAAAGGACACAGTCCTGTAAGTTCCTCTTCGAGGTCGTGGTGGTAGGAGCCATGATCTTACCCATCCAGGGGCCAAGCTGTACCACCATAAGCCAATGAGCCATGGCCGCGGTGACTGCCCACATGTGCTTGACCGTATCCTCGTCGCGCTCTTTCTTCTTGAAATGGCCGTCAAAAGCGACCATATGATGGGTGGGTTAGGTATTGTCAGCAGACACATCTTTACCGGTGAAGCATTTGCCCAGCAACGTACCATTCTCTCTATACATTCCTGCAATCCCCACCCAGCGAAGTCATCGTAGACGTACATGCCGAATGAGTCCGGGTCGCAGAAATCTGCAGCCTGCTGCCAATCGCACAACAGCTTCCACGTCTGCCAGAAGGCGAACCACTTGTGCTCGGGATGCTTGGCAATTGGCTCCTGGAGGAAGTCCCCCTCGAACTGCGCTTGGTAGAACTCGTCGCTCTCATCCTCGTCCGGGCTATCTTCGGCTTCGTTGGCCTCTTTCTCGAAGTCATGCGTAGGCCGTGGTAGAGTCAGATACTCGAAAGTTGCGTGTTTCTTACTGGCCTGCGATTGATTGATCTTTGACAGCGGATCGATTGGATAGGCAGCTAATATTTATTGTTGTGTCTCTCTGCAGGCTGCATCGATTCGCAGTTTTAGACCCCGCGTTGTTCTTCTGCCTCTTGTCGCTAGTACTCGACGACGCTTGGTTAGCGTCGGACTCGGACCGAGTGTACTTCTTTGGGCGGCATCTTGTACGCTTTCGGTGAGTGCTAGACGACCTTCTCAATGAATAAGGTAAAGTTCAGGACGAAATCTAACTCAACAGTCGATGGGCTCTCTTTCCAGCCTTTAACGGATTGCGTTTTGTTGACGTTGCCGATGTCATACCCCATGAATGAGTGCAACGCGTCGCATTTGAGAACCACTAAAATAGGACATACCCCTGCTGAACCTAATAGCGATCATCCAATTGACGCGGGAGCCGATGGACTTTTGGCGCAGTAGCCCTACGCACGGTACTTACAGGGCAGAGCGGTACGAACAACGGCCCAGACTCCCAACACCAGCAAGCGCATTAGCCCAATGCGACACCGAGTTATGCTCTCACATAAGGAACAGAGATGATAACCAAGAGCGAGCATGGTATGCGGTGAACGTAAGCAGGCAGATTACCCGTCTTCACATCTATTGTGTTGGTGCGAAGCGTGCGCAAAGCTCTGCTTCAGGGCACCCCCGCCTTGGAACGACTGAATGTGAGTTTGAGCTCCGAATATTATAGCATCAGATGGAAGCATCGTGATGTCACAAGACGAGCATCGAACCACCACCGATGCCCATGATTGGCCATTCACCACGCGCCTTGGAGGGAAAAAGCGTGTCGGCGACCGGGGGCATTCTGCGTACGCACCAGTTGTATCCTTGCATGCGGATGAAGAAAGCTGCTTTTGGCTGAAGCGATCCCATTCATTAGCTCCAACAAGACACAAGATGCTACCACGCAAGTTGAGGAATAGATCAGCAAGGCATAAGTATAAAACTGGCGAGTAAAAACGCCGTCGTCTTATCGTCATAATATATTACGGGTCGTCGTCGTCGAACACGACCGAGTCCCAGTTCCGCCTCTTCGCCGACCTATCGGTCTCACCCGCATCATGCCGATCCCGCTTCTCCGGGCTCGCGGCCCCATACTTGTCCGTGCCGCCACTTCCAAGGCTGCCGAAACCCAGCCCGTCCAGGTCGGAGTCCGAGTCTTGGTCTAGCAGCATGTCCAGATCGCGGTCCACGGCCGCTTGGTCTTGGTCGTCGGTATTCGGGTGCGCCTGCAGGTCCTCGCCATCGCCATGATGCGCGCCGGAAGATCCCAGCGGATCCGGGTCGTCAAGCAGGGCTTGAAAGGACTCGGTTTCTTGTTGGTGGTGATGGGAGTGGTGGACTTGCAGGTGGGAGTCGTACGAGCCGTCTGAGAGTGAGGTGTGCGTTACGTGTGGGCTCTGATGCGGCAGCATGATATGTGGCTGCTCGAACGTATGAAAGTGATGATGGTGATGATGATGGGCTTGCTGGTGAGGCGCTTGGGATATGATTTGAGGGTCTATTGGCTGGTAGAGAGCATGGGCGTCGCCATGAAGCCCGATTAGCGCCGACGCAGCCTGCGTGGCACGGTGGACTTGGGTCATGTGGTCATGGGTTTGATCTTGTAGCATCGGGCTGTGGGATTGCAGGACCGAGCTGTCATGAGCTTCCAGTGGGTGGACAGGATTCAGTAGCGAGGCGATGTCACCAGGATTCGCGTAGGGGTTTGCATTGGTATGAAGTGGGGCTATTGTGTGCTGGTCGATGACATCAATGCCAACTGTCTCATCCGGCGTCGGGAGTGTTGAGATGGCGACTGATTCTGGGGTCATATTGAGATCATCTAGGCTCGTACTGAGGACTCCCCTCCTCGCTGGAACTGAGGCAGGTGCCGACACTTTGCTTAGCTCCTTGCACTCAGGACAGAGTCTAATTACATCGGACACCATTTCCTTGATGCGACTCCAGTGGTATCGCTCAGCAATAGTGGCCGTGGTTTTGTTGATACCCGAGTGGCTCCCGCTCTCATGCATGCGCTTGGCTATGTCCATCTGCTGCGCAGGGTCGCTGATGACCTCCTTGCCCTTGAGCATGAGGACGTCATTGTCGAGGAGTTTATAGTGCGTCGCGGCACTACGCAGTCTACTTTTGTCGGCACGGTTAGATCCGTCTGGGTAGCGACCATGCTTGAGGTAGTATTTGATCTTGTCGAAACGGTCTTCACTCACCGGCCCCTCGGCGTCGTCTCCGACGAGGTCCCGACCGTAGATGATGGCATCCACCAGTCGGTCAGGGTAGGACTTCAGCCTGCCGCAGCCCTTAACACGGCCTATGCGCTTGAAGCCCAGGGCGTCCCAGATCTTGCATGATGCAACGTTGGTCTCGTACACGAGGTTGAAGACCGAGTAGGAGTACCCGAGCTTAGGGGCCCAGTCAAGGTAGCTCTCGCCCATCAGTCGGCCTACGCCACGGTTTCGCGAAGCGTCAGTGACCAAGAAGCCAGCGTTGCAAACATGACTGCTCCGCCCCGGATAGTTGGGCTTGATGTAGAAGCTTCCCAGGCATTCCTTGGACCAATCCTTTCCTTCGGTGACATCCTCCAGGCTGCTGATGTCGCCGAGGAGCATGATGCCTGCAAAGTTCTGAAACCAATAGGAAGAGAATTTCTCCAGAGGCATGGGGTCGATCATGGGGTAGGTATCGCCGCCTTCAACCTCCTTGGCAAGTTGGTCCGAAAGATACTTGAGCAACGTCTGTGGCACTTGGTCTTTGGACACGAATGGCACAATTGTAGCCACAGTTTGACGGTCTCGTAGCGTCACTTGACGAGGGCGGACGTCAGGGGGCAGGGTGGGATTGCTCGGGTCCGGATAAGGTAGAGCGCCAGAGACTCGATGGATGCTCGGGCTCTCTGGGTCATCCATGATAGCAGGCATAGTGTGTATATCTCGGCCGCGCCAGAGCCAACCAAGTCAACAAGACTGGAAGTCTGGGTCAGCAAGAGTCACACATATCTTGACAGCCCCTTCCAACAGAGGCGGGCAACAAGCCCAGTGGCCTGGCTCATAGTCGCTGCCATCTTGTGTGATGTGTAGCACAACTAGTTGCTCAGCTCCGCCGAGTCTTCTTCGCTGGCACGGCTCTTGAAAAACAACTTGGAAGCCCAATGTGCACACTTACTTTTTCTGAGAAATGTGGTACTAACGCAAGGCCCCTGAAAGCACGCTCATGTAATGTGGATGCAGCCGTCCAGTGCAAGGTTTCCTTGGTTATCTCCCCTGCTATTCTGAGATGTTCGTGGTGATGAATTGTGCGCAGTTTGCTTGACCTGACCAGACCGATGGCCGAAGGCCGAAGGAACCAGGCGGGCAAGCGGGGTAACCACTACACGCCCAGTAAGCCCAGCTGGCGGCCAGCTGAGTCAGGCCTTTGCGCCTGTTAGAGTCACAGTAACTTCTAGCGATAAGATAGCCAACCATCCGTAAATCGGAGGAAAGCGGCATGCGCCAGCAACACCCGACACATTCGTCAACATCCCGCAATGTCAACGGAGACATGCAACTTGATCCACTAGCAGGTGTCAGGTATTCAGTGTTTACTTCCGAACACTCCCAATCATTGGGCAGTCAGTAGGCATCACGTCTGCCCAACTTGATCGTCGTAATATCGTCCGTCCCCTTGACCGCGAAAGCATGGCACAAGGTAGGTCAATGGGGGGGGGTCAGTCCTTCTCTCGATACAGGCTTTGGGCTCGTCAATGCCAGTCAGGGCTGATCTATCCACCTGTTGACTGCTACGTGTGCTGCGCTCTATCTCCCTTGAAACTAACGACACCAACTGCTATCCTACTCAACGATACGGGAGAGTCACAAGAGCCGGCAACGCAATGGTGCTAAAGACTCGTCAGGCCCAGCCTCTCCGATGGATTGGAAACCGATGTGATGCTGGCGAGTGTTACTCACCCCTCAGTGTCCTTTCTCGGCAGCTTTTGAGCATGAAAGCCCTTGGCAATCAACTGAGTGCGTAGTTCCAGATGTTGGACACGCGAATGCGCCAGCTGGACAGCGTACTCAATGTACGATGCGGGGCCTCGTGGCATCGTCAGTTGACAGGGTGCCCCGCGCGATCGTGAGGCGTGCTTGCACTAACATCTTCTCGAAACAGGCACAAGTCTCCATATCCACGGCAGCTATGCGGGTTTACGACATATGAGCTAAGATTGATAAGAGGGAGGTGGAACAGACCGCCAGAATGCCCCTGCGCCATCGTGACACCATCAAGGTTGGGCTGGAAGAAGTGCGCCATTCGCGGGAGAACACGATGCGACCCTGGCGATCCCGACCCGACCCAATGATAACCAGTCCATCCGCGACCAAGATAGCGGTCTGGCGCGGTGTCCGAGACGAGGCTTGGCGGGTGGTCTGGTTTTCAAGGCGAGCATTCGCACACCTCAGGTGGGGCTCCATGGGATTTTTGGTGTCGCGTCCCGATATGGATATGCGCTTGCCCAGCGCTGCCCTGGAGGCGGTGGGGAACAGCAGCCACTCACAATCCCGCATCGAGATATACCCCGGCGGGTCAAATCCGGGAAATGCCCCACCGCCCACACGGGATAGGCAGCTTGGGTCTCTCTCCAACATGTATGCTGCACAGCTCCGCGCCATCACTGCATGCCCAAGTGGCGTACCGCGCTTGACCGCCTGGACAGCGGTCTGGACAGCATGGCAGAATCGGCATGTCGTCCAGCAATTGGATGTTTGTGATCTGCTTCCATGTTTAGAAGGACTGGCATAGACCATGGTTCTGGGCTGCCTCTGTTGCTGTTATAAGTTGGCGAGGAGACAGTCTCCCAGTTCCCCCTTTCTCTTATCATTCACATCTCACAGTTTGCACAACACTCCAACATCAGTCCAACATCTCTCCCTCAAGATCTTCTGATCTTTACTTTAAGCTTGTATATCCCTATGTACCTTGCTTGTACTTAAGCTTCATTTCACAATGGCTGCCGCAGTACTCAACCCCCTGTCCACCATCAACCCGAACGGCGGTATCCTTCCTGCCAGTGCTCTGACCCAGCACGTCCCTCGCCATGGCCGCAGCCGGGGCATGAGCATGAAGGGCAAGAGTGCCAAGGGACGAAACTACAGCATCGTCGAGGACTCGGACGTCACCGTCGCCAAGGCCATCTCCTTCCTCCTCAAGCGTGCCGTCAAGGCCGACGAGGCCGGTTCGGTTGACGAGGAGAATGACGAGAACGACTATCTTATAGCGGACGCCGAGGGCTGGGTCTCTGTTGCTGATCTTGTAAGTACTCTATATGCGTTTCGGTGTTCAATAAGGGACTACTATTGACAATACTGCCGTAGCTGCAACACCCCAACATGACGGAGCTCCTCGTCAACCTTGAAGACGTCCAGCAAGCTGCTGCCTCCACAAGGGCACGTTTTGCACTCCGCCAGAAGCCCGACACCGACGCCGAGCGGGCTGACAGCTACCAGGTCCGCCAGAACGGCAAGCGGACCAGCCTGCAAGCCCCCGTTCTGGAGGGCACCCCCCTGACCAAGGACTCGGCCAACCTCCCCGAGTACGCCGTCTACGAGACCACGTACCAAGCCTACCCCCTCATCCTCGCCTTCGGCAGCATCAAGCGCGCCGACGGCGCCACCCACTCCCCCTTCTCTGCGGCCAACGCCACCGACGCCGACGTCGGCATCTGGGTGCACCTGCGCACCGCCATGAAGCAGGCTCCCGAGATCACCTGGCAGTTCACCACCACGGGCGGCCTCGTGACGTCGGAGGCGGTGCCCCGGTGCCTCTGGAAGAAGGTCGTCGGCCGCCGCCAGGACGTCGGCCTCCTCCTCGAGGACGGCGAGGTCCGCAAGGAGGTCCCCACCTACCTGCGCGGCAAAGGCGGCAAGGGCAAGGCCAAGAGGGGCAAGGGTATGCTGCGACAGGAGGGTCAGGAGGGCCGCGTTGCTAGCGAGTCGTCCGACAGCAACAACGAGGAGGAGATGTGAAGGAAGGAAAGAAGGGAAGAAATTTGCACGATAGATAGACAGACACGAGACATGATGACGACTCATTAGAGCAGACGAACACCACATAGTGAGTGCCGAAAAACAAAAAGGCATCTGGCCACGGGGGCCGAAACATAAATAGAGATACCCGTTCGCGTTCTATACAGCTTCTCCCACAAACCTGTGACCATCACTCATGCCCCTCCCAAAGAAAGACATGGTGCAACAATGTGTTCCAATCACTATGTGTAAGCAAAAAAGGGTGTAAAAGAAAGTGGAGGCGAGATGCTCGTCACCCTCGCCGCCACAGTTTCCGGCCATAAGCTCCGTGATCTGGACTGAAATGTGTATGTGATAACCGCAGTCACCAGAGAAATAAATGGCAAAAAAACAATATATCAGTCGACTAATAGGTTGTGACAAGAGTGGGATTCGAACCCACGCCAGTTTCCTGACTACGATGTTGAGAAACAATTAGAAGATTGATATCCTGAACGTAGCGCCTTAGATCGCTCGGCCATCTTGCCCTTGTTTCCTTTCTCGACAGCTGAATACAAAATCTTTGCTTATTGACACAGGTATCGTGGACATCGCCGACTGTGCATTTTTTACATGTGAATATAGGATACAATGCAAACATACTTGAGAGTCTGGACAGAGTTTTCGAGAGCACATAGCGAATATTGATCGGGGGAAGAATGACAATCTGCAGTTATTAGAGTTATGCAATAGATTTGTTTATATTGGATACTATTTGGGGTGGTGGAAAGGGGACTTAAGCCAACTTGCATCCGTTCGAATCACCATTCTTGAATGGCAGAATGCACAAACAGCTGGCGGCAAGGTGATCATTATTCTCAGTCACGGACTGTCAGCCATCAGGCTTCCATGTAGCGAAGTTAAGGAAAACGCGAGTAATTACTATACAAACCTTTCCTTTGTGCCTGGCTTGGTAGAGTCGAGCCTGCTGGGCCTTGTAGCTCAGTGTGCAGATGAGAAGAGCAGTGCATATCTCAGTCACATGCCCCCCCCCCCCAAACAAAAGGATAGGTCAGTTTATTGGTTTTAGACCAGACACATTAGGATTCCCCTTTCAAAAAAGATAATCACTCAAGTTAATTCAATAATAGCGAGTCCGAGTAAAATTACTCCATCATTTTGTACTGCCTCTGACAATAATCAATCTGCCGTTAAACTTGCGTACGTACTTTTAAAACCCTGCAATCCGATCATACGACACCGTTTCCATTCTGTTGAATAGGCTTTCTGGTGCGTACGTACGCTGCGTAGGGGTTGAGACGGTGCTTATATTCTGTCTGTCTCCTCTATCTATTAACTGGCGGGAAGCCGCCAGCGCTCACCTTCTCGTACGAGGGGCTAATGATCCGTGCGTCGCACGCACGTGACGCCCTTTTCAAGAGGTGCTGGAAGCCCCTGGAGTAGCTGTTCTAACACTGGCAGTTTTTCTTTTTAAAGGGAAAATCCTCCTCCTTCCCCTTTACTCCTTACTTTTCGTTTACTTATTATATGGGCGAAGTTTCTTAATATACGTTTCTATTCGTATAATTAATTTATTCGTCGAGATAAACTATTTAAAGGCTTTATTTAAAGACTTTTTCGTAAAAGCGTCCGCCGGGTTATCTCGTCCGTCTATTTAATAGATCTTTATTATCTCCTTTTTCTTATATAACTCTCGAAATAATATAATATTAATTATTAATTATTTCTCGTTTATTATATTAAACTTTATTAAATATTTATATAAAAACTTTAAATTTATATAAAAAATTATTAAAATCTTTTAAAATTTTAAGCTCTATATAATCTTTTTAAACGTTATATTTAATACGATACCGCTATTAACGCCGGAAATTATTCCGTATAACTTATTAACGAGTACGTTTTAAATAACTTTTTTATATTTCGTTAAATTTTAATAAATAATATTATTTTAAATTTTAAATCGGTTTTTCATACGCTCGATCTCTTAGCCGAGCATAACAAAGTACCCGAGTTAAGAAGTTAAATCCTTATTATTTATAAACGAGCCGTCGGTAAAGATATATATCTTTATATATTAAAAGTTAAAAAAGATATACCGGAATTCTCGTATCGAGTTCTCGATTTATTAAACGATTCGGGCGTTTAAATGTTTAATATTTTCGTTTTTAAAGGCTTATATCTAAGCTATAACCGATAAGTTATACATTATTTCCGATTAATAGATTAAGGCGATATATACCCTTTTCGTATATTAAGAAATATATTACTAATCCTGGTCGGTAATTTTTAAGTTTATAAATTAAAGCTATTTAATTTATTCTTTTTATTAAAAAAAGATATCGTACGTTTTTAATAAGATTTTATCTCTATTAAATTTTACGAGCGTATTTTTTATTAAAGTCTCTTTCGGCTTTATACGAAACACTATTTTTATTAATTTTTTATTTCTTTTTTTAAAAAAAGGGCTTATAGCGAAATTAAAAGTATTATTAATTTATATAGTAATAATTCCGAAGGTTTTTAAACCGTTATTTTTAAGTTTTATACATAATATTCATAATACGTTTTAAATTAATATAATTCGGATTTTATTAAGCCGTATAATAATAATACGATTTATAAAAGCGTTTTTTTAAAATATTAAAACTCGAACTTTTTTAAAAACTTCGTATATATTATATAAGTAAGCTTATTATATAATTAAATATATATTTAAATAATATCTCGTAATTCCCCGTAGGCTCCGAGGTTTCGAATAAGGGTCGGTCTTAATATAAATACTAACCTTTAATTTATTTTTTAAATTATTAACGATTAAATAAGGATTTTCTCTTTTTCCGTATCTTCGTATCTTTAAATAACGAGCCTGGATTTCTTATACGGTTTAATATTTTTTTTTTTTAATTTCCCGTATAAGCCGGGTTTTAAAGATTTAATAATTACTATAAGCTTTCGAATCGAATCGGACGAACTTAAATACCTTTTATATAGCGAGGTTATTTATTTCTTTTATATCCGATTTTTAAAAAAGGGTTTCAAAAGCCGTAATTATATTATTTTTTTAAAACTTAACGGCTAAGTTATAATTTTTATATTCTTTTTAAATAAAGAATATTATTAAAGAGTTATATAAAAATAAATATTTTTAAAATCGGCTTTAACTTTATTATGTAAAAATTTCGAGCTATTTTATAATAATAACGTCCTTTATTTTAAAAATAATATGGTTTTTTATTTTAAAAATAATACTATTCTCGCTTTTTATATTTTTTATAAGTTTTTTAGGTTTTTAAAAATATAATTTAATTTAAATAACCCGGAACTCTTTCGAGCCGTTTAATATATTAACTCGAATTATATAATCTTTAATTATAGTAATTAGGTACGGTTCGATCTATCCTCTTTTTTTTCGCTATATAAGAACCTCTATACGGAACGGGAGTATAAAAATATTATAAATATACGGTCCGCTCCCGGGTATTTAGAGCTCGATTAATATTAACCTTTGCCCGGATCTTTTATAATATTTTTATCGCCTTTTATACGGCCTCCGCTCTCGCCTGGATTTCCGGCGACGGAGGCGAACTCGTATTAATTCGGAGATATATTCCGAAGATAAAGAGTATCGAAACGAGCCTATCCGGGCCGGCAATATTATTTAAAGTTTTTACCGCTATTTAAAAAACCGTCTCCGGGTTTATACGGTTACTTAGCTCTTTTTATAAAATATTGTACGCTCGGCGGAACGGAGTTATAACGAACGGTTATTAGGGTCTAAAAGAAACCTAGTAAAACGTACTTAGGGTTTATATTAATTACAACGAGAAAATACTTAAACGTATAAACGAGTACGTCCGTTTAATATACTAAGTAATATTTTTAATTAATTATAAAATTTAATAAAAATTTAATAAGTTCGTTAAAATAATATATTTTATTAATATATTAAATTAATACTTAAATTAATTATTAAAGTAAAAAATATTTATATAAAGTATATAAGAAACGTTCGTAATTATATATTTAATCCTTTTTTTATCGATTCGTTATATTTCTTTAGATCTCGTGGATCTGTCCCGATCCTCTAGATCCGGCGCGGGATCTTAAAATCTGCCCTAGATCCCTAGATCCGTTACGTAACCTCTATCTTTTTTTTATAAGGATATTTACGTATTTTATAATTACCCGGGGCGGTATTACGTTAAGCGGTGGTCGGTTATAAGGTATAAGTAAGTTTATATTAATATAATTAATAGTTTTATTAATATTAATAATATTATAATTTAATCGGGGTATAATAATTCCGTGCCGGTAGTTTTATAAATTTAAACCGTATAATTAAGTTAAGTTATAATATTATCCTCTTTTTTTTAATTATTTTATTTTTAAAGCGTTAAGTTTTATAAATACTTTTATTTTCTTATTTTTTTAAGTTTTTTAATAAGTTTTTTTTTTTTTTTTTTTTTTTATTATAATATTTATTTATTATAATATTTAATTATATTAAAAAACGTTATACGTTTAAATATTCGAAAACTAATCGTTGTAACGAGGTTTTAAGTTTTATTATTTAGCGGTTTATTATTATACCCTTTTATTTTTATTACGAGTCCCGCGGTTTTCCGAACTATAAAGTTTTTTCGTTCGATTTATCCCGTTATAATTTATATATTAAATATAATTAATTAAGGTATAACGTATAAAGTTTTTATATTACTTAATTACGAATTATTAGCGATAACCACGCTCGCTTAAAAAGTAATTTAAATACGGCGGAGGAGGAGCTAAAACGTACTGCCGTAAAAGTTCGGCTGCTTCGGAAGCAGAAAAAGCTTTAATTCGAAAAGATAATACGCGCGATCCGTCGCGGTGTTTCGAGTATAGAAGAGCTGAAGCGTATCGAGCGGGAGGAAGCCGAGGAGGAGGCTCGTTAAAAAGCAGCGGTCGAACCGTCGCCTAAGGTTATTCTTATACTGTTATTAGGCTTCTTTTTTAATTAAAACGAGGTATATTTTAACGTTTCGTTAAAACCGTTATTATTAATTAAGTTTAAAATTATTTTTTAAATTTTTAAAGTTTTTTAATAACGTTTTTTAAATACTTTTTAAATTTTTAAATATTATTTTTTAATAAATACTTTTTTTATTTAATAAAATATTTTTATTCTTGTTCGACTCGTTTTTTATTAAAGATAGTTTTAATTTCGTATTCGTATTAATTTATTTTAATTTTTAATTATATTTCGATTTTTATATTTATTAATATTAATTCGAATAATAAAATATAAAAAATAAAATATATTTATATTATTTTAAATAATAATAATCGATAATTAGTTTTTAAAATAACTTTTACGATTTTAAATAATTTAATTTTTTTAAAGTCTAGTTTATCGCTAGGTCGTTTAGTTTTAATATTTCGTTATAAAAAGTAAACTTTTTTTCCCTTTTTTAAAATAAGTCCCTTTATCTTTTTTTTATTAATATATTTTTTTATTCGATTTTAAAAAAAAATAAAATCTTTTTATAATAATATTTAGAGTTCTCTTAATTTTTCGACTTAAATAATCGCTATCGGTACTAGTTCTTTTTTTAACGGTATTCGAGTAATATTAAGGTTAAATCCGTAATTCGCTTTAAATAATAATATATACGTAGTTTCGTTATTTATATTATTATATACGAATTATATTATAAGTAATAATTATACCTAATTATTTTATTTATAATTAATATAATATTATAAATATTATTCGAGCGTTTAGTTTATATACTCGGTTTATTTATCGGTTTACGGGTAGTAAACTATAAATAATTTATATTTAATTTTAAATTATATTATAAAGGATTTTTAGAATTTAATAATAAATAACTTATTTCGGTTAAAGATAATTATTTCCGGTAATCCGTATTAATTAACGATAATTTTAAAAAAAATATATATTAAATTATCCGTATTATTTACTTTTTTATAAAGTAAGAAATAAATATATTTAATAAGTTTATCGGTAATAATTAATACGTTATCGTACTTAACTTTAATTATTAATTCTTTAAATAATAGTAGCTTAATAATAAAATTTAATACGATTATTTTCTAAGCTTTATTTAACGGTGGTATAGGTTATAATTCCTTATACGGCTGGTATTATACGGCCTTAGCTTTATTATAGAGGTCGTATTCGTTAATTACCTTAGTTATTTATTCCTTAAAATTCTTATAATCGAATTACTTATTAATTCGCTTTCAGGTTTTAAAAATTCCTTAATATTTATAAGCGAGGTGTATATAAAATTTTTTAATAAACTCGTCTTAATACTATTCGGGGATATTAATCTTGCCGTAATAATATTTAAGTTTATTTTAACCTATAAAGTTAGTATTTTTAAAGATATATTCTTTAAATTTCTTAATTTATTCTTTATAAAGCTATACCTTATAAATAATTTAGATATATCGTAATAATATTAAGTTCTTATTTTTATTATAAATAAAGATTATGCGTATTTTTAATAGCATATTTTACTAATAGTTTAGTTTTCGGCTCAAAGCGTCGGCCCTGCCGTTATCGCTACTCTTCCGGTAAATAATAATAAAATTAAATTCCGATAAGAATTTTAACTATCGTATTTATTATTTATTTAATTCTTTATTAATAATAAACGTAGTAAGGTTTTTATAATTTATATAAACCTTTATTAATTCTTTTATATTATTTAAATAATACTTTTATTTTTTAAAAGTTTTAATAATAATTATTAATTTTTTATTATAAATTTAATAATTAAGTTCTAATTTATTCAGTTTTTTTAAAAAAAAATGCGACGGGGTACGGTTTCTTATTATCGTTCCGTTAATTTAATTATTTTCCGATTATATAGTTTAATACGTTGGTCTCTATTTTAAAAGGTTTATTAGGATTTATTACGCGAAATATTAGTTCGTTAAAGATTAAAAGGCCGATTCTTTTTTATTTATTTATTAAAATAGTACGTCCTTTCGTATTAAGTATATAAGAGGTGTCGCTATCCTATTAAATCCGGAAATAAAGATCCGGTAATAATTAATTAATTTTAAAAAGGATTTAACTTTTATAACGCTTATAGGCTTAAGCTATTTTCGTATTATTAATATTTTAAAAAGTTTTATCCGGATTCTTTTTAAAAATACTATATATTTTATAAAAATAACTAATTTTTTATAAAACTCGCTTTTCTTTAAATTAATTAGAAATTTTACGTCTTATAACTTTTAAAGTATTATTTTAACGTATTCTTTATACTATTCCTCGTTTTCGGAATAAATAAGGATATTATTTAAATAAATTATTATAAACTTATTAAAATATTCTCGTAAAATATAATTAATTATATTTTAAAAACTTGCGGGTATATTAATAAGTCCAAAGGGTATAGCTTAATATTTAAAATACTCGTACTTAGTTCGGAATACCGTTTTCTATTTTTTTTTTTTTTTAATACGGATTAAGTTATATATATTAAATAGGTCGAGTACGGTAAAAATTATTATTTTATATAATTTATTATATAAGTTATTAATTAAAGGAAATAAGTACCGGTTTTTAATAATAATTTCGTTAAATTCTTAATAATCGATATATAATCTCTATTTCTTTTTTCCGTCTTTACTTTTTTAAGGAACGAAAAAAATAAGGTATCCTATTAATAAAATAAATGGTCGTATAACTATTTTTTCGAGGTTTTCCTTAATATATTTTTTTAAGACTTCTTTATATTCCTAATTAAGTTTATATATCGGTATAAACTATAGTTTTTTCCCTTTTTTAAAAGGTATTTTATAATCTTATTATATATAAAGCGGTAAACCCGTTTTTAATTTCTTATTAAAAAGGTTTATAAACTGCTAGTATTTTTTTAATATAATCGTTATAATATTTAATTTAGGTTTTTTAATAATACTATATACTTTAAATATTTTAAACTTATTTAGGAGTTTTTTTTTAAAACGTTACTTAATAATTAAACCTTTTTTTAATATATTTTATTAAAATTAATTTATTTTTTAATTAATTTTAAAATTATTTACTTATAATTAAAATATTTTTAATATTATATCGTATCTTAATACTTTTATAATATTATACGTAATTTATTTATAACGTTCTTTAATATTAATCGAAAAGTTCGTAACTTCTTTTTATATTTCTCTATTTTTATAAGTTATAAATCCTTTATTAACGGTTTTAAGTCGGTATAAAGCGTTTTTTTTTTATTAGTTTAATTCTAAGCTATTAACGATTCTCGGTAAAATATAATTTCTTTACGCTTTATTATTTAGTAACGCTTTAATAATAACTTTTTTAATATTTATTAATAATACGATATACTCGTAAATATCTTATTTATTTATTATAATATATAAAGACTTATTTTATCCCGTTTAATATCGTTCTTTTATATTCGGCGGTATTTATTTCCCGATTATTATTAAAACTTAACTCGTTTTTTAACTAGTTTTTAATAGCGTCGAATCTATTCGTACGGCGTAGCTCGCTTATAAGTAAGGGGTAGTGTATTAAATCTAGTCGTTATAACTAGTTCTCGTATTTAAGACTCGGGTTTCTCGATAAACCTTAATTTTATTTATAATTTTACGAGGTTATTAGCCCGTTTTTATTAAATTAGGATAACTTCGCCGTTATTATTAATACGGCTATTAATAATATTAATTACCCGGAGTAATCGTTTATTCATATTTTAGAATACTCGATTCCGGAGTTCTTTATTCTTTTAAAGGCGCGGATCGTATATTTCGTAAATATCGATTATAATAAAGAATTATTATTTTCGTAACGTTTATAATTATCGAAAAGCTCGGGATTTGTTTTATATATAATCGAAATACCGGTCCTCGTTATATATTATTTAATACTACCCTTTTAAATAGTATTTCTTTTAGTTACGGGGGGTCTTTTTATATTAATAAGTATGCTCGTCGTAAATCGGGAATAATAGTTTTAACTTTTTTAATTAAGTAGTTTAAATAAAGGCGCGTAATAAGTTTTTTATTAATTCTTCGGGGAAATTAATCGTTTTTTAGTTTCTTTACGAAATATTTTATATAAGCGTTATATATATAAAAAATTTATAATAAAATAAAGTAAGCCTTATAAATAAGAAACGCTCAGGGATTATTTTTTATAAAATAATTACCGTATACTCTTTATTCGAAATTATAAATAATAAGTATCTATCGTAATGTCCGGGATTTGGGGGATAAAATATTAAGGATAATAAGCTATCCGTCGATCTTTAAATCCCGTAGTTTCGCTACTTCTATTACTAACTCGTTCATAAGTATGCTAACTAATCGTTTATATCCTTCTAAATTAGAGTCCTCGTCTTTTAATTTATAAAATACGAGGTTAATACCTCTTATAAGTTCTCTCCTAATTATAGTAAGTATTTATATCGGGCGGCCTCCCTTTTTTAGGGCTTTAAGGAATTATCCGGTTCCTTCCTTATCTACTAAGTAAACGGGGCACCTATTATTATAATAAGCTATCCAAAATAAGCTATTATATAATACGTCGGGCGTATTATTAACGCTATTTCTTTTAATAATTACTAGGGCTTCTTTTACTTTAATAGCGTTAACGTGGCGTCCGTTAAGAACGCGTTAAAACGCCTTCCTAAGGCTTCTATAATTCCGTACGAAGTGTCCGTCCTTCCCGTAATTATAACAAGTGACATCCTTCTTACGCTCACCTTTACCGTTTCGTTAAGTAGTGTCGAAGTCTATAGGTCCGTTATATAACCTATAAAATATTTTCTTTTAAATACGTTAAATAGGTTATCCGCTATTAGCCCGGGGTTTATTATTTAATCGTAAGGTTCGGTTACCCGACTTCTTTAGGCGTTATTTATATAAGCGGTTATCGATTTTAACCACTCTCTCTATATATTTATCGAATTAGTTAAGGCGATTTTCTTAATTAATTTCGTTTTTTATATCTTTTTATAAACCTACGTAAAAAAGTATTATTAAAGCGTTATTATTACTTTAATCTATTCGCGAAAAGATTTACTTAAATTTTACGGTATACGTAAAAACTAATCCTTTTTATTTAAACTATATAAATTATTTTTTTATAATCCGAGCTTTGTCGGGATTTTTAAAAATAGCTTATAGTTTTTTTTCGAAAGTAAAGTAATAACGGAAAATACGGCGTATCTAAATATCTTACTCCTCGTCGAAAAGGTTATTAAAATAGTTTCTTATAATAGGTTCGAATTATACGAAAGCGTCCCTTTTAAGGTATCCTGCGGTATAAAGGATTCGATCGGCCTCCGAATTAAAATCCTTAATATAAAAGCGTAAGTACGCTTTTATTTAGGTTAAAAATCTATAAACGGTCCTTTCTTTATCGTTATAAATTTATAACCCGGTAAACTTATATTTAAAGCGTCGGTATTCTCGTCATAATATTAAAGTTATTTAATTAATAAATTATTCTTTATTATTAATTAATTAATTAATTAATTAATTCGTTTTTATAGTTATTAAACGAGCTAAAAAACGTCCGGTTGTTCGGTTAAATTATTTATATTATTTTAAATAAGAGCTCCGTTATTATTAAAATTTTAAAGTATTATAATATTTTTATAAAATATTATTTAAAAATTTAAATAATAATTTATAAAAATAAAAGCGATTAAAATATAACGAACGGTTATTAAGGTTTAAAAAAAACTTGATAAAACGTATTTAAAGTTTATATTAATTAAAACGAGAAAATATTTAAATATATAAACGAATACGTCCGTTTAATATAATAAATAATATTTTTAATTAATTATAAAATTTAATAAAAAGTATAATAAGTTTATTAAAATAATATACTTTATTAATATATTAAATTAATATTTAAATTAATTATTAAAATAAAAAATATTTATATAAAATATATAAAAAACGTTTATAGTTATATATTTAATCCTTCTTTTATCGATTTATTATATTTCCTTAAATCTCGTAAATCTGTCCCGATCCCCTATATCCGGTACGGGATCTTAAGATCTACCCTAGATCCCTAAATCCGTTACGTGACCTCTATTTTTCCTTTATAAGAATACTTACGTGTCCTATAGTCGCCCGAGGCGGTATCGCGTTAAGCGGTAATCGGTTACGGGGTATAGGTAAGTTTATATTAATATAGTTAGTAGTATTATCGGTATTAGTAGTATTATAGCCTAGTCGGGGTATAATAATTCCGTGCCGGTGGTCTTATAGGTCTAAGCCGCATTATTAGGCTAGGTCGTAATAGGAGTATATATTTTCTCGATTTTTTTTATTATTTAATAAATTTCGATTAGTATTTATTTATATATAATTCTTATTATTTATATATAATCCCGGAACTCTTTTTAAAAATAGGTTTTAAAATTATACGAAATATTATTCGGAAGGTTTTAATAAACGTATATCTAATATTTATAAAGCGTATTTTAAGTGTTTTATATATTAAATAATTTTAAAAATATAACTATTTAAAAGGACCTATTAATATTAATAATATATAATATATTTTATTTATTAATATATATAATATCGATAACGATTTTATAATTAAAATCGTACAAGTTTTAAAGTAAGAATTTAAACCGCCGTAATACCGGGTCGTACGTTTAGTACTAGGAGTAGAATTTCTAGATTTCGTCGAGGACGGAAATCTCGACGTTATCGTAACTAATATTTTTTAAGAGGTTATATAGCTTCTTTATACGGGGATGTCTGAACCGACGGTGGAGGTGCCGGAGCTATGTTTCGATAAAGTGTACCGTCGCTTCTATACGATTAATATTAAAGAACGGATGTCCCTATTTCTTAATAATCGGGAATATTTTCCCGTTAATTTATATAATAACGTTAAAAATATTATTATAATACGTTTTAAGTTTATCGGTATTATATAGCGATAATAGGAAAAAGGTTTAGGTTTCGAAAATATAATATTTCGTCGTTCTTAGTTAATTCTATACATTGAGGGTACCGATCGATAATATCGGAAATGAGTTACCGAATTTAATCTCGGCCGATCCGGGAATCTAATCGATCTAGGTATCCGGGTTTTCTCGTATATAGGCTTTGGCTTGGAGCTTGCCAACTATTAAGAGCTATACGGTACCGATATCTTAGAGTTTACCCTGGTATACCTAGCTATATTGGCCGCTTAAGCTAAATTAATCTGCTCGTACGGTAAGTTTTAAGGAATAGATATCCTTTTTTATAAGCCGGTAAAAGAACGTAACGTCTATTAAATAAATAATTCTTTACTATACGTTCTCTAGATTAATATAGTTATAATTTTCCTTATCGTTAAAATCTTTTTATAATCTTTTTTAGTTTTATATAAATATCTTATATTTTTCTAATACGAAAGAACTTTATTTAATAGCTTTATATATTTAAAAGTATTAAGTTCGTATCCGAGATTACTTTTTAAACGAATAGTTTATTAATTAATATCCCTATTTTTAGTAAACTTAGCACGTTTTTTTTGAAACGGCTTATTTTTATACATTAATTTAGGTCGGAACGGTATTATTATTTATTAGTTCTAATTATTAAAGAATGCCGGTTTATTATTATAAGACAGCTTATTCCTTCTCGTATAATTATTAATAAAGCGTTTATTAATTATATACGCTTTAAAGGTTATTTCCGGCGGTAATTCTTTTATTAAATAGCCGGTTATTATTTTTCGGTTTATCGCGATATTTAGCGAGGCTCGGAGGTTAAAGAATAGACCTTCGCACGTTAGCTACCGGTAGATAAGGGCCGGTTCGAACTTAGGAACTCCTCGGCAAGCTCGTATAATAAAAGTATAGAGGTGTTTTCTTTTTAAAATTCTATTCCGAAGGCTCGTTATACGCGGGTTAGCTTATTAAATAATATCTTTAAAATTTTTAAAAACGATTTTTTAAGGTTTTCTATTTTTAATTATACGAATATAATATTTATTTAATTTATATAGTATTAAATATAAATTACCGGGTCGTTAAAATATTTATCGAAGTCGGTATATATCTAGTCTTATTTTTTATTTAAGCCGATATAGTTTAAATAAAAGTTTACCGCACGGCTAATTAAGATATCCGGAAAAATCGCGTAATATTAATCTTTTAAAATATTTAATCGGCGGTAGGTCTTAATAAAAAATCGTACTTTATTAATAAAAATATCGTATAATACGCCGGTATAATTATTAATCTTTTTTTATATTTTAAAAAATAAAACGATTTTAAAGCTATCTATTTTCCCGTTATAAATAATTCGAATTAATAAAATATTATATATAATAATATATACCGGGTTAAACGCTTATATATTAATATTAAATATCTAGCTAAGAGCGGGGAAGAGAACGATATTTTAAGAGGCTTTAATACCGGGTATACCGGGATACGTAGCCGGGAAAGAGGGATACCGGTAATTGGGGTTTAATCGTACGGCCGGTTATACCGTATAGGTTTTCCGCGTTTCTTATTTTATTATATAATTTTCGGCCGGTTATTTTATTAAATTTTATACGATACTCTCTTTTTAAACGGTCAGGGGTCGGCGTTATTATTTCGGCTTAAGCGATAAAATATATCGATATACGATAAGCTCTATGAACTTCCCGGTTATTATATTATCGTCGGGGGTATCGATTCCGTTCTCTTTTAAGTATGTAAAAAAGAGCTTTTAAAAAATATACGATTAATATCTTTAAATACCTCTTCTATTTATTTAACGAAATCGTAAGCGAATTATTTCGCAAGGGTATTTTTCGTAATTTTAAAAGAGTAATAATCGTAAAGGCATCGTACGGCGTATATCGTTAATTCCTTCTTCGTCGCTTCGGGTAACGTCGGGTCCGGCTCGTCGTCCTATTTCTCGAGGTCGGTATTTACCTTCCAGACCCCGAGTTTCATTCTCGTGGTCGCTATAATGTAACGAACGCTATCTGGGTTCTAAAAGAAACTTAGTAAGACGTACTGGGGTTTATATTAGTAATACGAGAGAGTATCTGAACGTGCGATAGAAGTCGTTTTTATTAATATAATAGGTAATAGTTTATAAAAACAAAGGTAATTAAGGTACGTAAGTTTAAAGGTATTTATAATAGTTTTATTAAAACTGTTTATTTTATTAATAAGTTAAGATTAATATTTAAATTAATTATTAAAATAAAAAATATTTATATAAAATATATAGGGGACGTCCGTTATTATATATTTAATCTTTTTTTTTATTAATTTATTAAAACGTCCGCTAATTTATAATAATCCCGTTATCGGTTTACGGTAATTTATTCTTTAGATTATGGTAATTTATTTTAATAGTTTATTTAGGGGCGTCGTAATCCCGTTATTTTTAATTTATTTATTAAAGCGGTAGTTTAGTCGCTCCTCGTTCCGTGGTTTTTTTTTAATTGCTTTTCCGGGTCGGGTTTATTCTTTCGTTATTTAAAATATTTTCGTAATTATATTTACGCGTTTTTATAGTATAGGAGAGTTTATATTAATATAATTAGTAATACGGTCGGTAATTATAATATTATAGCCTAGTCGGGGTATAGTAGTTTTATTTCGGCGGGTAAAGTTTTAATTATATGGTTAAGTCGGGTTATAATATTATCCTCTTTTTTTTAACCGTTTTATTTTTAAAGTATTAATTTTATAAATATTTTAATTAGTCGTATTATTAAGTTATAATAGGTTTTTTTTTTTATTATAATATTTATTTATTATAATTAATCGTATTAAAAAATCCCGGTTTAAAAAAATTATTACGCGTTTAGTTTTTATTATTAATATAGAATTTACGGGTAATTTAATTAGTATACTTTATATTCGTTATTTTTATTAGAACCTGGCTTATTGTATAAACGAGAAATCGTTTCGTTATTCGGAATATATTTAGGTTAGTCGTTTTTATAATAATATTTTTATTATGTCGGCTTTAACGAAGCTAATTATTTAATAAAAAACGTTAGAGGCGGAAAAGTTGGACGTAGGGGAGATTTTATTCTTTTTATAAATATAATTATTTACCGCTTTAAGTTATTTAACCCGTTTTTATTATATAAAGAAGGTTGTGATAGAAAAGCGTTCGGAGGCGTTTCGTTAAAGGATATAAGAGCTGGATAAAGAAAATAATATTTCTTCCTCGATTATTACTTAAAAGAACTTCGTTTTTAATAACTTACGTTTTTTAGGTGTTTCTAAGGACGTTAATTGGTCGTTTTTTGGTTTAGTAGGTTTCCCTGAGCCTAGGCCGTCGGTCCCCGCGAGGGAAGTTTTTTTTCGAATTTTTAAAGTTTCTCCGCGGCGTTCGCTAGGTGTTTTTTAAGTTTTTAGGTGTTATCCTTTAGTGGGTAGCCTTTTTACTAGACGAGGTATTAGAAGCTTTGTTCTTTTTTTTTGTCGATGATTTTGTCGATTTCGTACTCGTGTTAATCCGTTTCGACTTCTAAATGTGTATCGATTAGGGTTTCCTCGGCCGCTGGCTCGAGTAATAAAGTATGGAATATAGGGTGTATCCGTATTGTTTTAGGTAGCGATAATTGGTAGTTAGTTTTTGAAATAGTTTTTATAATTTTAAATAGTTTTATTTTTTTAAAGTTTAATTTATTACTTAGTCGTTTTATTTTAATATTTTATTGTAGGAGGTAAACTTTTTTTCTTTTTTTAAAGGTTAGTTTTTTTAATTTTGTTCGGTCGGCGTATCCCTTTATTCGTTATTAGAAGAAGGTGAGGTCTTGTTATAGTATAATTTAAAGTTCTTTTAGTTTTTCGATTTATATGGTCGCGATTAGTATTAGCTCTCCTTTTAGGGGTTTTTTAATAATTTCCGGGTCGTACCCGTAGTTCGCTCGGAATGGTAAGATGCGCGTAGTTTCGTTATTTACGTTATTATAGGCGAATTAAGTTATAAGTAATAATTATACTTAATTATTTTATTCGTAATTAATATAATAGTATAGGTATTATTTTAAAGTTTAGTTTATTCGTTCGGTTTATTTATTTATTTGAAGGTGGTAAGCTGTGGATAGTTTATATTTAACGCCGAGTTATGCTATTAAGGATTTTTAGAACTTAGTGGTAAATAATTTATTTCTATTAGAGATAATTGTTTCGGGTAGCCCGTGCTAATTAACGATAGTTCGGAGGAACGTATACGCTAGGTCGTTAATATCGCTAGATTTTTTATACGGTAAGAAGTAGGTGTACTTTATAAGTTTGTTCGTAATAATTAAGATGTTATCGTAATTAACCTTGGTTAAGGGTTTTTTTAATAGGGGTAGCTTAATAACGAAATTAAGCGCGATAGTTTTTTATACTTTATTGAACGGTGGGATCGGCTGTAATTCTTTGTATAGTCGGTATTAGGTAGCTTTAGCTTTATTATAAAAGTTATATTTACCGATTATTTTAGTTATAATTAATTTAAAGTTCTTATAATTAAATTATTTAGTAATTTTTTTTTAAGTTTTAAATATTTCTTAATATTTATATATAAGGTACTTATAGAATTCTTTAATAAAGTCCTCGCGATACTACTTAAGGATATAAATCTTGTTTTGGTAAAAGGCGAGACCGTCGCGGTTTTTGAGGTAATCCTTAGGGTAGTTCGCGGGGTCAGGGGTTTAATTAAGTTGCCGAAATTTAATAACTTATTCGTTATTATATTAAACGTGGTTTATAACGTTTAATTATTTTAAAGGTGCGAGGTTACCGTTTTGGTCGTAAATAAGAATTGTTCGCGTTTTAAGCGGAACCTCCTCTTAATAGTCCGGTCGTCGGCTTAATATATCGGCGCGATTGTTCTCATTACCCTTCCGGTAAATAATAATGAGGTTAAATTTTAAAAAGAATTTAAATTATTATACTTATTATTTATTTAGCTCTTTAATAATAATAAACGTTATAAAGTTTTTATAATCGGTATAAACCTTAATTAGTTTTATTATTTTATTAAAATAATATTTTTATTCTTTATAAGTTTTAATAATAGTTATTAATTTTTTATTATAAATTTAATAATTAAACTCTAATTTATTAAGTTTTTTCGAAAAGAATACAACGGGGTACGACTTTCCGTTATTATTTCATTAATTTAGCTATCTTCCGATCACATAATTTAATACGTCGATCTCGACCTTAAAAGGTTTAAACGGGTCTGTTACGCAAAATACTAATTCGTTAAGGATTTTTTTTTTAATATCGTAAAAGGCCTTGTTTTCCTTTTTTATTTATTAAAATAGTTCGTCTTTCTTCCTTAAGTTCGTTAAAAGTATCGCTATTTTATTAAATCCGGGGACGAAAATCCGGTAATAATTAGCTAGTTTTAAGAAAGATTTAATTTTTATAACGCTTATAGGCGTAGGCTACTTTTTAATTATTAAAATTTTCAAAGGTTCTATTCGGATTTCGCCTAGAGATATTACGTATCTTACGAAGGTAACGGATTATTAATAGAATTCGCTTTTTTTTAAATTAACTAATAAGTTAGCGTCCTATAACTTTTAAAATATTAATTTTATATACTTTTAATACTATTCATTATTCTCGGAATAAATAAAGATATTATTAAAGTATATTATAATAAACTTATCGAGGTATTTTTATAAAATATAATTAATTATAGTTTAAAAATCAATTAATATATTAATTAAATTAAACGATATAGTTTAATATTCGAAATAGCCGTACTTAATTCGGAACGCGGTTTTTTATTCTTTTTTTTTAATTCAGATTAAGTTATATATATTAAAAAGGTTAAATATTATAAAAATTTTAACGTGTAATAATTTATTTTATAAATCGCCAATTAAAAATAAAAAGTATCAGTTTTTAATAATAATTTCGTTAAGCTTTTAATAATTAATATATATACGCTATTTAGGTTTTTCGTTTTTACTCTTTTTTAGAACAAAAGGGATAAAAAAGCCTATTAATAATATAAATAATTAAATAACTCCTTTCTCGAAATTTTTTATAATATACTCTTTTAAAGTTTATTTATACTCCTAATTAAGTTTATATATAAATATAAATAAAGGTTCTTTTTTATTTTTAAAAGGTATTTTATAATCTTATTATATATAAAACGGTAAGCTTATTTCTAGTTTTTTATTAAAAAGTACTTCGAATTACCGATACTTTTCTAATATAATTATTATAACGTTCAGCTTAGGCTTTTTAATAATAATATATATTTTAAAAACTTTAAATTTATTAAAAGGTTACTTTTTAAACTGTTATTCATTAATTAAACCTTTTTTTAATATATTTTATTAAAATTAACCTATTTTTTAATTAATTTTAAAATTATTTACTCGTAATTAAAATATTTTTAATATTATATTATATCTTATAACGTTTATAATATTATATATAATTTATTTATAACGTTTTCCGATATTAATTAAAAGGTTCGCAACTTTTTTTTATATTTTTTTATTGTTATAAGTTATAAATCCTTTATTAACGGTTTTAAATCGGTATAAGGCGTTTTTTATTATTATTTAAATTTAAAGTAATTAACGATTTATAATAAAATATAGTTTTTTTATATTTCGTTATCGAGTAACGTTTTAATATAAACTCTTTTTATATTTAATATTAATATAATATATTTATAAATAACTTAATTATTCATTATTTAATATAAAGACCTGTTTTAGTCCGCTTATTATTATTTTTTTATAATAAGTGGCGTCTATTTTTTGAACGCTGCGTTTATAAGTCGTTAACAATATTTTATAATCGATCCTCGTATTATCGCTATTATTCCTTTCATTTTTTATAAAGTATTTTTTAATACATTAATAAAGGTATTTTTATATTCCTTTTTATATAAAATATTATTCTTAATACTTAAAATTCGGGTTTTTTAATAATTCGAAAATTTATTAAATTTAGGGTAATTTATAAACATTTTATATATTTTTTAATATAACGAGGGGGTTTTTTTATTAAGTATATACCTATACGTTTTAAAAGTATTAAGCGTTTTTTTTTAAACGTTTATAGGCTCGCGATTTTTTTTTAAACATATTTAAGGTATTAATTCTCGAAATATTTTTTTTAATCTCGTTTTTTTAAGTAATATTATCATAATTATTATAAATCTTTTTATATTAGTAGGTACGCGCGTCGTCTATTTGGGATTAATATTCGAATTTTGTTAATAATATAATCCAGGTATGGTTATGTAATAGGTCGCTTACCGATCCTTCGGAAGAACTATTCGTACTCAAGTTTCTTTACGAAATGTTTTATATAAACGTTATATATATACGAAATCTATAAGAGTGTGAAGTGTTTTTTATAAATAAAAGAGATTTATAAATTATCCCCTATTATATAATTACTGTAGATTTTTTAATTAAAACCGGCCGTAATAAGTATTTAGCGTAAGTATTTTAAATCGGGGTAAGGAATACTTAGGATAGTTAACCACTCGTTAGTTTTAAGGTTTTTAAATTTAGCGATCTCGTTTATTAGCTCGTTTATTAATATACTTATTAAATATTTATAATTTATTAATTATTTTAATTAATTTATAATATTATTTATTAAATTATTATTTTCATTATAAAAAAAGGGTTGCTCTTTTCGTATTATCGCGACGTTTTAGTTATGGTCCTCTTTATTTTTTAAAGCTTTAAAGAATTATTCGGTACTTTCTTTATTTATTAAGTAAGAGGTATACCTATTATTATAATAAGCTATTTAAAATAAATTATTATATTTAATAATAGCGTTATTATTTTTAATAATTATTATAAGGGTGTTTTTTATTTTAATAATATTAACGTATCGTTTTTTTAAAACTTATTAAAAATCTTTTTTTAATATTTAATATTTTCGAGCGTAATATTTTAATTTTTAATAGTTATAATAAGTATTACGTAGTTTTTTATTTTATTTATTATATTTAATAATATTAAAATTTATAGGTTTATTATAATAATTATATATTATAATATTTTTAGGCGGTATATAATTAAATTATTATAATTACTTTATATTAATTTAAGTTCGATTAATTTATTACTAAGGTCCGTTTCGTTTTTCGCGGCGTTATTTATATATATAGGTATTAATTTTAATAATAAGTTTTATATATAAGAAAAAGTTATTAAAAACGTTAAATTAATTAAGTTTATTTTTAATATTATTTTTTAATCCTCGGTAATATATTATAATTTTTATAATTTCGGTATAATTTAATTAAATTATAATATATTAGAACTCGGCTATATAAAAAGCGGCTAATCCTTTTTATTTAAAGGTTTTAAGTTCCTTTTCCGCTTGTCGCTTTTTGTTAAAGTTTTAAAAAAAATGATTTAAAGGCTTGTTCGAAGCCGTTATAACTTTTAAAAATACGTTATATTTCTATACAATATAACTTAATTTATTAGTCGTTTTTTATAAGTTTATTTAAGTAGGGTTCGAATTAAACGAGTATTTTATTTTTAAAAAACGAGGCGGCGTAAATAACTTATTAGGTAGTATTTTAGAATATTTTTTTATAAAACCGTTAATAGGCTTTAATTTAAATAAAGAAGCTTTGGAGGTTTCCACTTATTTTATTAAAAAGGGTTAGCGTATTAATCTTTATACCCTTTTTTAATATAATAAGGGTTTAAATAATATTAATAGTTATATAAAAGAGATATACTTTTTCGCGTAGCTTATTAATATTATAGTGTGTTTATTTTAAAGTACTTTTAATTAAGAGCTCGTTACGCTTTTTTTCGAGCTTAACGTAATAATATTAATAATTAGTGCTTTCTCGTTCGAGTTTTTTAATTCGTTTGGTTAGCGCTTATTATATAGGCTTATTATTATTATTATTACTATCGACGTTTATAGTAGGGTCCTATTAGGAGGTATTAAGGGTGGCGATAGGAGTTTTTCTTTATCGGACGGTGTTATTAAGGTTAAATATAGATATAGTTTTTATAATATTATTGTTTAAAGGTTTAAATAATAATTTATAAAAATAAAAGTAATTAAAATATAATAAAAGTTATTTAGGTTTTAAAAGAAACTTAGTAAAATATATTAAGGTTTATATTAATAATATAAAAAAGTATTTAAACGTATAATAAAAGTTATTTTTATTAATATAATAAGTAGTAACTTATAAAAATAAAGGTAATTAAGGTATATAGGTTTAGAAGTATTTATAATAGTTTTATTAAAGCTATTTATTTTCTTAATAAATTAAAATTAATATTTAAATTAATTATTAAAATAAAAAGTATTTATATAAAATATATAAAGAACGTTTATTATTATATATTTAATCTTTTTCTTTATTAATTTATTAAAACGTCCGTTAGTTTATAATAATCCCGTTATTAGCTCACGGTAATCTATCCTTTGAATTATAGTGATTTATTTTAATAACTTATTTAGAGGCGTCGTGATCCCGTTGCTCCTAGCTTACTTATTAAAACGGTAATCTAGTCGCTCCTCGTTCCGTAGCTCCTTCCTAGCTGCTTTCCCGGGTCGGGTCTATCCTTTCGCTATTTAGGATATCCTCGTAATTATGTTTACGCGTTTCTATAATATAGGAGAGTTTATATTAATATAACTAGCAGTGCGGTCGGTAATTATAACGTCGTAGCCTAGTCGGGGTATAGTAATTCCGTTCCGGCGGGTGGGGTCTTGGCCGCATGGTTAGGTCGGGTTATAACATATAACTTCTTCGTACGTAATCTCGGGTTCGTCCTTAGGTGCCTCGGACGGCTCGAACGTCTAGGGGACTTTAAGTTATTCGATATCAGGGTCCTGGCCCGGTTGGGAAGTATTAGGGGTAGACGCCATTATTAAGGTATCGTTTAATTAATTCGTACGACGTTATTTTCGGGTATAAAGTAATATATAGTTTAATTAGTTTTCCGACCGTATTATAACCTAGTTTCTTTTTTTAATATTCGTTTTAAAAGAGATAAGATTTAAACTTCGTATAAAAGAAATAGCTTTACTTTTTTTAAAGATTTAAGAATCCTTTTAAACTACTTAATACGGTCGCCTTACTATTACGACCTAGCCTAATCATGCGGCCTAAACCCATAAGACCACCGGCACGGAATTACTATGCCCCGACCAGGCTATAATACTATTAATACCGATAAAACTGCTAGCTATATTAATATAAACTTACTTATACCCCGTAACCGATTACCGCTTAACGCGATACCGCCCCGGGCGATTATAGGACACGTGAGCATCCTTATAAAGGAAAGATAGAGGTTACGTAACGGATCTAGGGATCTAGGGCAGATCCTAAGATCCCGTACCGGATCTAGGGGATCGGGACAGATCCACGAGATTTAAAGAAATATAGCGAATCGATAAAGGAGGGATTAGATATATAATTACGAACATTTTTTATATACTTTATATAAATATTTTTTATTTTAATAATTAATTTAAATATTAATTTAATATATTAATAAAATATATTATTTTAACGAACTTATTATATTTTTTATTAAGTTTTATAATTAATTAAAAATATTATTTATTATATTAAACGGATATATTTATTTATACGTTTAAATATTTTTTTATTTTAATTAATATAAACCTTAAATACGTTTTATTATTATTTTTTTAAATTTTAATAACCGTTCGTTATATTTTAATCGCTTTTATTTTTACGAGTTATTATTTAAATTTTTAAATAATATTTTATAAGAGTATTATAATATTTTAAAATTTTAATAATAATGGAGCTCTTATTTAAAATAATATAAATAATTTAATTAAAAAACCGGACGTTTTTTAGTTCGTTTAATAATTATAAGAACGAATTAATTAATTAATTAATAATAACGAGTAGCTTACCGATTAAGTAGTTTTAATATTATTACGAGGATATTAACGTTTTAAATATAAGTTTACCGCGCCGTAAACTTATAACGGTAAAAAAAAAACCGTTTATAGATTTTTAATTTAAATAAAGGCGTACTTACGCTTTTATATTAAGGATTTTAATTTAAAAGCCGATCGAATCCTTTACGCCGTAAAATACTTTAAAAAAGACGTTTTCGTATAATTCGAACTTATTATAAAAAATTATCTCGATAACCTCTTTAACGAGGAGTAAGATATTTAAATACGCCGTATTTTCTGTTATTATTTTATTTTTGAGGAAAAATTATAAGCTATTTTTAGAAATCCTGATAAAGTTCGGATTATAAAAAAATAACTTATATAATTTAAATAAAAAGGATTAGTTTTTATGTACGCCGCGAAGTTTAAATAGATTTTTTCGCGAATAGATTAAAATAATAATAACGCTTTAATAATATTTTTTTACGTAGGTTTACGAAAAAACGTAAAAAACGAAATTAATCGAGAAAATTATCCCGATTAATTCGATAAATATATAAAAAAAGTAATTAAAATTAATAACCGCTTATATAAACGACGTTTAGAGAAGTTAAGTAATTAAGCTTTATAACTAAATAATAAACCCCGGGTTAATAATAAACGATTTATTTAATATATTTAGAAAAAGATATCCTATAAGTCGTATAATAGACTTATAAATTTTGACGTTACTTAATAAAACGGTAAAAGTAAATATAAAAAAGACGTTATTTATTATAATTACGGGAAGGATAGATATTTCGTACGGAATTATAAAAGCTTTAAGAAAGCGTTTTAACGCGTTTTTAATAAACGTTACGTTAATATTATTAAAGTAGAAGAAGCTTTAATAATTATTAAAAGAAGTAACGTTAATAATACGCCCGACGTATTATACGGCAGCTTATTTTAAACAGCTTATTACGATAATAAATACCCCGTCTACCTAGTAGATAAAAAAAGAACCGAATAATTCTTTAAAGCTTTAAAAAAGGAAGGCCGCCTAATACGAATCCTTATTATAATTAGGAGGGAATTTATAAAAAGTGCCGACTTTATATTTTACGAATTAAAAAACGAGGATTTTAATTTAAAAAGATATAAATAATTAATTAATATATTTATAAACGAATTAATAATAAAAGTAACGAAACTACGGGATTTAAAAACCGACGGATAGCTTATTATTCCTAATATTTTATCCCCGAATCCTAAAAATTACGATAGATACTTATTATTTATAGTTTTAAATAAAAAGTGTACGGTAATTATTTTATAAAAAATAACCCTCGAGCGTTTTTTATTTATAAGGCTTATTTTATTTTATTATAAATCTTTTACGTATATAACGTTTATATAAAATATTTCGCGAAAAAACTAAAAAACGATTAATTTTTTTAAAGAATTAATAAAAAACTTATTACGCGCCTTTATTTAAACTATTTAATTAAAAAAGTTAAAACTATTATCCCCGATTTACGATAAGCGTACTTATTAATATAAAAAGACACCCGGTAACTAAAGAAATACTACTTAAAAAAGTAATATTAAATAATATATAACGAGGACCGGTATTTCGATCATATATAGGAAAAATCCCGAGCCCTTCGATAATTATAAACGTTATAAGAATAACGATCTTTTATTATAATTAATATTTACGAAATATATGATCCACGCTTTTAAAAAAACGAAAAACTTCGGAATTAAATATTTTAAAATATAAATAAACGATTATTCCGGGTAGCCGATATTATTAATAGCCGTATTAATAACGACGGCGAAGTTATTCTAATTTAATAAAAACGGGTTAATAACTTTATAAAATTATAAACGGAATTAAGGTTTATCGAGGAACCCGAGTCCTAAATACGAAAACTAGCTATAACGATTAGATCTAATATACCACCCTTATTTACGAGCGAGCTACGCCGTACGAATAGATTCGACGCTATTAAAGACTGGTTAAAGAACGAATCAGGTTTTAATAACAGTTAAGAAATAAATACCGCCGAATATAAAAGGACGATATTAAGCGGGATAAGATAAGTCCTTATATATTATAATAAATAAATAAAATATTTACGAGTATATCGTATTATTAATAAACGTTAAAAAAGTTATTATTAAAACGTTATTAAATAGCGAAGCGTAAAGAAATTATATCTTATCGAGAATCGTTAATAGCTTAGAATTAAACTAATAAAAAAAAGACGCCCTATACCGATTTAAAACCGTCGATAAAGGATTTATAACCTATAAAAATAGAGAAATATAAAGAAAAGTCGCGAACCTTTTAATTAATATTAAAAAACGTTATAAATAAATTACGTGTAATATTATAGAAGTATTAAAATACGATATAATATTAAGGATACCTTAATTACGGGTAAGTAATTTTAAAATTAATTAAAAAATAAACTAACTTTAATAAAATATATTAAAAAAAGGTTTAGCCATTAAATAACGTTTTAAAAAAAGACCCTTAAATAAGTTTAAAATATTTAAAATATATATTATTATTAAAAAACTTAAGCCGAACGTTATAATAATTATATTAAAAAAGTACCGGTAATTTATAAACTTTTTTAATAAGAAATTAAAAACGGGTTTACCGCTTTATATATAATAAAATTATAAAATACCCTTTAAAAAAAAGAAAGAATGATAATTTATACCGATATATAAACTTAATTAAAAACACGAAAAAGTCTTAAAAAATATATTAAAAAGAACCTCGAAAAAGGAGTTATACGACCATCCACTTTACTAACAAGATACCCCATTCTCTTCGTTCCCGAAAAAGTAAAGACGGAAAAAAGAAATAGCGATTATACATCGATTACCGAAAACTTAACGAAATTACTATTAAAAACCGGTACTTACTTCTTTTAATTAATAATTTACGTAATAAATTATATAAAGTAATAATTTTTACTATACTCGACTTATTTAATATATATAACCTAATCCGCGTTAAAAAAAGAGAAAAATAAAAAACGGTATTTCGAACTAAGTACGAGTATTTTAAATATTAAACTATACCCTTTAAACTTACTAACACACCCGCGAGTTTTTAAAACATAATTAATTATATTTTATAAAAATACCTCGACAAGTTCGTAATAATTTACTTAAATAATATCTTTATTTACTCCGAAAATAAGAAATAATATAAAAAATATATTAAAATAATACTTTAAAAGTTACAGGATATAAGATTTTTAATTAACTTAAAAAAAAACGAATTCTATAAAAAGTTAATTATTTTTATAAAATATATAATATCTTTAAAAAAAATCTGGATAAAACCTTTTAAAATATTAATAATATAAAAATAACCTAAGCCTATAAACGTTATAAAAGTTAGATCTTTTTTAAAACTAGCTAATTATTACCGGATCTTTATCCCTAAATTTAATAAAATAACGACACCTTTTACGTACTTAATACGAAAAGACGTATTATTTTAATAAATAAATAAAAAAGAATCGGCCTTCTAAACTATTAAGGATAAAATCCTTAACGAACTAATATTTCGCGTAATAAATTCTAATAAACTTTTTAAAATTAAAACCGACGCATCAAACTATACGATCAGAGAATAACTAAGTTAACGGGATAATAACGAGAAACCGTACCCCGTCGTATTTTTTTTTTAAAAAAACTAACTAAACTAGAACTTAATTATTAAATTTATAATAAAGAATTAATAGTTATTATTAAAACTTTTAAAAAATAAAGGTATTATTTAAATAATATAAAAAAATTAATAAAAATTTATATAAATTATAAAAACTTTATTATATTTATTATTAATAAAAAATTAAATAAATAATAAATACGATAATTAAAATTCTTATCGGAATTTAATTTTACCATTATCTACCGGAAAGGTAGCGATAACGGCAAGGCCAACGCCCTAAGCCGAAAACTAAACCATTAGCAAGATATACTATTAAAAACACGTACGATCCTCACTTACGACAAAGATAAAAACCTAATACCATCGCGATATATCTAAGCTACCTATAGGGTATAGCTTCACGAAAAATAGATTAAGAAATTTAAGGAATATACCCCTAAAAATACCGACTTTATAAGTTAGGATAAACTTAGGTACCACCACAATAAGATCGACATCCCCGAACAGTACCAAAATAAGTTCATTAAGGAATTTTATACACACCCCGCCCATAGATACCAAGGAATTTTTAAACTTAAAAACGAATTAATAAATAATTCGATTATAAGAATCTTAAAAAGTAAGTAGCCAAAATAATTAACGAATATAACCTCTATAATAAAGCCAAGGCCGTATAATACCAGCCGTATAAGGAATTATAACCTATACCACCGCTAAACAGAGCTTAAAAAATAATCGCATTAAACTTTATCGTTAAACTACCACCATCCGAGGAATTAATAATTAAAGTCAAGTACGATAACGTATTAATTATTACCGATAAACTTATTAAATATACTTACTTCTTACCCTATAAAAAAGTAAATAATACGGATAACCTAATATATACCTTTTTTAAAACTATTATTAATTAATACGGATTACCGGAAATAATTATCTCTAACCGAAATAAATTATTTACCGCTAAATTTTAAAAATCCTTTATAATATAACTTAAAATTAAACACAAATTATTTATAACTTATTACCCGTAAACCGATAAATAAACCGAGCGTATAAATTAAATATTTAAATAATACCTATAATATTATATTAATTATAAATAAAATAATTAAATATAATTATTATTTATAATATAATTTATATATAATAACGTAAATAATAAAACTACGTATATATTACTATTTAAAACAAACTACGGATTTAACCCCGACATTATTCGAACACTATTAAAAAGAGAACTAATACCGATAATAACTATTTAAATCGAAAAATTAAAAAAACTTTAAATATTATTATAAAAAAACCTTATCTTTTTTTAAAATCGAATAAAAAAATAAGCCGATAAAAAAAATAAAAGGACTTATTTTAAAAAAGGGAAAAAAGTTTATTTTTTATAACGAAATATTAAAACTAAATAATTTAGTAATAAACTAGACTTTAAAAAGATTAAATTATTTAAAATTATAAAAGTTATTTTAAAAATTAATTATTAATTATTATTATTTAAAATAATACGGATATACCTTATTTTTTATATTTTATTATTTAAATTAGTATTAATAAACGTAAAAATCGAAATATAATTAAAAATTAAAATAAATTAATACGAATATAAAATTAAAACTATTTTTAATAAAAAATAAGTCGAATAAAAATAAAAATACTTTATTAAATAAAAAAAATACTTATTAAAAAATAATACTTAAAAACTTAAAAAATATTTAAAAAACGTTATTAAAAAATTTCGGAAATTTAAAAAATAACTTTAAACTTAATTAATAATAACGGTTTTAATAAAACGTTAAAATATATCTCGTTTTAATTAAAAAAAAAAGCCCGATAATAATATAAAAATAACTTTAAACGACGGTTTAACCGCTACTTTTTAATAAGCCTCCTCCTCGGCTTCCTCCCGCTTAACACGTTCTAGCTCCTCCACACTCGAAACACCGCAACGGATCGCGCGTATCATCTTTTCGAACTAAAGCTTTTTTTACTTCCGAAACAGCCGAACTTTTACGGTAACACGCTTTAGCTCCTCCTCCGCCGTATTTAAATTACCTTTTAAATAAACGTAATTATTATTAATAACTTATAATTAAATAATAAAAAAACCTTATATATTATATTTTAATTAATTATATTTAATATATAAATTATAACGGGATAAATCGAATAAAAAAACTTCGTAATTTAAAAAACCGTAAAACTTATAATAAAAATAAAAAAATATAATAATAAACCGTTAAATAATAAAACTTAAAACCTCGTTATAACGATTAATTTTTAAATATTTAAATATATAACGCTTTTTAATATAATTAAATATTATAATAAATAAATATTATAATAAAAATAAAAAAAAGAACTTATTAAAAAACTCGGAAAAAATAAAAAAATAAAAGTATTTATAAAACTTAGCGTTTTAAAAATAAAATAATTAAAAAAAAAAGGATAATATTATAACCTAGCTTAATTATACGGCTTAAACTTATAAAACTATTAATACGGAATTATTATACCTTAACTAAGCTATAATATTATTAATACCGATAAAATTATTAACTATACTAATATAAACTTACTTATACTTCGTAACCGATTACCGCTTAACATAATACCGCCCCGAGTAATTATAAGATATATAAATATCCTTATAAAAAAAAAATAGAGGTTACGTAACGGATTTAAGAATCTAGGGCAGATCTTAAAATCCCGCGCCGGATCTAAGAGATCGGGATAAATCTACGAGATCTAAAAAAATATGACGAATTAATAAAAAAGGGATTAAATATATAACTATAAACGTTTTTTATATATTTTATATAAATATTTTTTATTTTAATAATTAATTTAAATATTAATTTAATATATTAATAAAATATAATATTTTAACGAACTTATTACACTTTTTATTAAATTTTATAATTAATTAAAAATATTATTTATTATATTAAATAAATATACTCGTTTATACGTTTAAATACTTTCTCGTTTTAATTAATATAAACCCTAAATACGTTTTACTAAGTTTCTTTTAAACCTTAATAACCGTTCGTTATACTTATTTATATATTAGCGTAAAACCGTCTCTTTACTTTTACTAATTTATAATTACCTCGTATAACTATTAATTAGTATTAAATAAGCTTTTTAATACGTACGTACGTTACGTAAGGGTTAAGACGGTGCTTATATTCTATCTATCTCTCCTCTATTTATTAACTAGCGGAAAGCCGCCAGCGCTCACCTTCTCGTACGAGGGGCTAATAATCCGTGCGTCGTACGCACGTGACGCCCCTTTCAAGAGGTGCTGGAAGCCCCTGGAGTGGCTGTTCCAACACATTCTGTGTGCTCTGGCTACCAATGAAAGGGGACATCGAGCAGCAGTCATCTTCTCCCGATCGCGACTAGTTCATCAAAATCAACCTCGGTTAGCTGTTCGGCAGGCCTGTTGCGCAGTCAGGCAAAGGTTTTTGAAAACGCAAGCCCTAATCATGCCCCCCAAAGCCCGTCGCACGCCTACGCCTACCCCACATCTGCAGGGTAGGCAAACACATCCCGATCCTTCTGCATAGCAAATTGGAAACATCGCGGGAAATGATTCATTTTGAAATTTATGGTGCTCTCCCTCAGTCACTACTGCGAAAAAGCAAGTAGTAGCACGCCTTAGACACATCTATTTAGTTATAATATTCCTCTAACCAACCACGCAGGTCGCCAATGCTCGGGTACTCCAGAAATAGGCTGCCCGAGACAACGACGCCTAGCTGCTCGCGGAATTTCTCGGCAATCACAAGGCTCATCAGGGAGTCGATACCTAGGTTCGCAAAGCTAGCGTCGTCCACCAGCTCTGAGAGCTCGAGCGCCGACTCCTCGGCAATGATGCGCAGCGCCTTGGCGGTAGTTGTGTCCGCCTCCGCCAACGCAGCGTCGTCCACAACCGGAACGGCTACGGCGGCTTGGACAGGCACAGGGCCAGTAGGCTTGGGTTCAGAGATAGCGGTCACCGCGATTGGTTCTCTGATGGCAGTGGTCGTTCTGCTGGTCGGGGCCGTGGCTACCACCGATTTGGCCATGGCAGCGGCAGCAGGCTTGGCGCCATGTTGAGCCAGGGGGCGCCTTGGAGCCATCGGGCGCAGAGAAGAAGCGACTCAGCAAAATACGGGGATAGCGGCGGAACTGGATGGCGCCGACCATGCCGACGATCTCTCTGGTGTCCCGATCCATGATGTAGACGTCGCCCAAGAAGACAGAGCCGTCCTCGGGCGTCGGTAGCATCCGGACGTACGAGCGGTAACGGCCGCCTGCGACAAGCGAGCGGGCAAACCGCATTGAGCCCCAGCCCGGCGTTACGGCGAAGCTGTTCTTCGTATCTGCGGCGTCCGACACGTTCATGACGAAGCCAGCGAGGTGCGCCACGCTGTCAATGAAATGTGGCGGCACTGTCCACGACCCGCTGCTGCTGCCAGTGTACAGTTCCACGTCGGCAAAGGCCTCGAGCTCATGCATCACCACGGATCGCATACCGCGGTACTTTTGCGCGTAGTCGACCAGGTTGGTCGCAAACATGCGGTATGCCATAGCGTGGCTCAGGCGGTTGGCGACACCGGAGGCGGCGAGGCGCTCCAGCTCCGCAACCCTTCCCTGGACCAGGTGCTGCAGGGGCCGCCAGGACTCGAGCCACGTGGTGGCGTCGGCGGTGAAGTAGAGGGTTGCGCTCGCGAAAAATTCGTCGGCTGCGATACCGTCGGCGCCGACATTATACCATTTCATCTCGGCCGTGTTCCCGTCGATGTTGGGAGTGGACAGGGCAACCTGGATCAACTGAGGCTTGGACGCGTCGTTGTTGGCGACGAGGCCTTTGAGCACCTCCAGATTCGCAACGTTGATATTGACTTGTTTACTCTTGGGCTTCAACTTGCTGTAAAGATATTCGCCAAGTGTATATGCAATATCAGCATGGATAGACTACGAACGAACAGAGGTTAGTAGCGGACAAGACGCTGATACCGTGTGGGACGAAACTTACAGAAGTGACTACCCCTACGCCATTCATCTTGTGTCCCCAGGCAGCCGCACGGAAATCGGCCTGCCTAAGGTCGGATTGCATAACGACCAAGCCTGATGATCCATCGAAACGCTCTTCGACAATACGCTGCACCGTAGAGGTACTAAGATTAGACACCGACGCCGCCAGAGGAGAGCTACCACACCCTCTTAAGGCTGCTTTGCTCTTTTTCTCTTCGTCGTAGAAGGTGTTGCCCTTGGTGAGAGCCCAGTCCCCATTATATTGAATCCAGTACGTCTTATCGTTCCAGCCGTAAGTCGGCAGGTCTAGCAGGTTGAGGCTCCTTTCGAACGGCGCGTGCAGCTCCTGCCAGTGGACCTTGGCGCCGGCGCAGTGCAGAACGGCCAGGGCCTGTCCCAAGGTCTGCCAGTTGCTCTCGTCACGGCGGAACGTTGGAACAGCGACCATGGCGGGGGCTGCGGCATCGGGAGCGGCAGACGACGGCGCGTACTGCAGCGACGACTTGACGAAGTTGGTGCACACGGGATGGGGCCCGATCTCGACCCAGACCGTGTCTTCATCGACGGCGCCGATCTTCCGGGCCGCCTCGAGGGCCCCGAGGAAGTTGACGCTCTCGCGCGTGGCGCGGCGGAGGTATTTCGCGTTGAGCGCCTTGTCGTCGAAGACGATCTTACTGAGCAGCGGCGAGATGACGGGGACTTGCAGGGGCTGGAAGACGACGCCGGCGGCGACCGCCTCGAAGTCCTCGAGCACTGGTTCCGTCTGCGCCGAGTGGAACGCGAACGAGACGTCCAGGGTGAAACACTTGTAGCCATCCTTTTCCAGAGCGGGGACGGCCATGTCCATTTCGGCCGCGGGCCCGCTCAGGACCGTGTCTTTTGGCCCGTTGACGCAGGCGATCTCGTAAGGGATCTTGTTACCGCCGCCTTCCTGGCCGTCGCCGATACTCTCCTGGACCTGCTCCAGAGAGGCCCGCACGGCGACCATCTTGTGGGACCCGGCCTTACATCTCGCCTGGAGCATCTGAGCCCGCTTGCCAACGAGGAAGATGGTGTCGCTGGCAGATAGGATTCCCGCGCTATGCAGAGCAGCATACTCCCCGAGGCTGTGGCCGATGACGATATTGGGCTTGACTCCCAAGGTACCAAGGTATCTGGTCAGCGCAATCTGGGAGCAGGTCTGGGCGAGTTGGGTAATGACTGGGCTGTGCTGGAAGTCCTTTTCGTGACTTCCGTCAAGCACAGGGATAAAGGAAGGAAAGCCCTGGCTTTGAGCGATGCCGTCTAGGTGGAGTATCTGGGACCGGAAGTACGGCACCTCATGGAAGAGCTCGAGGCTGTATCTGTTGGCAAGACGGTTAGGAACGATGGGTATGAGACTGTGCCAAGGCAAAGTAAGCGGGACTCACGATTTGAACGATGCTCCTTGCCCAGTGAACGAAAACGCAATCGAGACGGAACCGGTGCTCGGAATAGGCTTGTGCGTATCGACCTTGGCGAGAGCGGCGGCCAGCTGCTTCTTCACCTGGGCCACATCGGAAGCCGCAAAGGCGACACGGTGGTTGTGGTGGTAGCGGCGCGCGGTGGTCGTGTAGCCGAGGTCGGCCACCGAGGTACCATCGGGATTGGCATTTACGTGCTCCAGCATACGCTCCAAGTTTCTCCTGAGGGAAATCTTGCTCTTGGCACTCACGGCGATGACATGCGCGGAACGGGGATCCGCCTCGGTCACGCGCCTAGGCCCCGGGCCGTCCTCGACTACGATGGTCGTGTTGCCGCCGGCGGCGCTGAAGTTGTTCACTACCGCGATGCGCTTCTTCCCCTCTGGACGGGGCCATGGTGTCTTGTCGTACGGGATGCGGACGTTCCGTTTGTCCAGGTCCTTAAACCGGGGGTTTATGCTGTTCTTGATGCCGACGTGGGGTGGGATCGCGTTCTTCTGCATCATCAAAAGCACTTTGAGGAGAGCCGACACGCCGGCAGCTGCTTCGCTGTGCCCGATGTTGGACTTGACGGCACCGATATAAAGAGGATTGCTCGCCCCACGGCGTTTCGTCAGCGGCGCAAATGTTTCCGTGACTGACTGCATCTCTTCGGCATCGCCGGCTTGGGTGCCCGTGCCGTGCAGCTCGACGTACCCGACATCCAGGGGATTAATGCCGGAACGGGCCAAAGCCAGGCGGTTGAGGTAGGCCTGGTGGCCAGCATGTGGGTGGGTAATAGAAACGGCCTCAGCCGAGTGGTTGGTACCGGCTGCGGTAATCACGCCCAGAATTCGGTCGTTATCGGCAATAGCGTCCTCTAATCGTTTCATAACGACAGATGCGATAGCATCAGCTCTACAGTAACCATCGGCCTCTGAGTCCCATGTCTTGCAAGCGTTCGGCGTCTTGGAAAGGAAGTGGCCGTTGCTCAAGCCTGCAAACGCATCCGAGTTGGTCAGGACATTGGTACCACCGGCGACGGCCATATCAATCTCTCCATTCCAAAGCGATGTGCAAGCAGTCTATATAGAATATCAGAACCCCGGCCAGAGAATATATTTGGACATACTGACTAACCTGGATTGTGGCTAAGCTGGACGAACAAGCAGTATCAATACTATAGCTGGGTCCGGAAAACTTGAGGAAGTAATTGATACGTCCGGGACCGAAAGCCCGACACCCGCCGGGGATAAAATAAGTACCGACTTCCTGAGCCGTATTCACTTCACGGTAATCGTCGCTGGCTTGGCCATAGAAAGTGCCGATACGATGCAAGTCCGTGGCCGCGGTACGGTTAGCAACCTGTCACATTTATCAGTAAGCAGCAAACTGCATTGCACCGGGTTGGATGACATACTATGGGCGAGTTAGCATCGTGTTCGAGACGAAGTTTACTTTTGGGTGAGACGGGGTGGAGGGGCGGTTTGCATACCATAACCTGATCTTTCCAGTGCTTCGTAGGCCGTGACCAGCATCAACCTCTGCATAGGATCTGTCTGCTGAGCCTCACGGGGTGACATGTTGAAGAAGCTACACTCATCATTAGCTCGTTTCCACCACTCGATGTGTCGAGGACTTCTACTCACGGGGCGTCGAACAGGCCTGGCTCATCAATGAAGCAGCCATACGGCGTCTGGCTGGTATTAACCCGCTTCCCGGTGGGATCGTAGTGGCTGTCGACGTCAAATCTGTCTGCCGGGATCTTGCGGTGGACATCCAGGCCCTTCTCGAGTATGTCCCAAAGCTTCTCGGTGTCAGTCGCACCACCGGGAAGCCTGCACGACATGCCCACAATGGCAATCTTGGATTGCATGGAACCTCTGAAGTTGGGCTCGTCGGAAACCTTCTCGTGGATCCAAGGGATGAGCTCGGTGGACGAGATCTTGATACCCGAGACCTGTTGCGTCAAAGCGCTAATGGTATCGTTGATAGGCACGGATACACGGAAGTTCAGGACCTGGCACTGGACGACCTCGGTTTCTCGTGTGCGCTCAATGACGTAATGGACGACGTTGTCCCACTCGATCTGCTGCGTCAGAATCTCGCGGATGATGTGTTCGAACAGCTCGCTCGCGGTGCCGGGCTGGGGCTGAAAAGGCCGGCCTGAGCTGGTGGACAGTACTGCACGTCGCGGCGTGACGACGCTGTCCAGGTGCTCCATGGACGGAGTGCGCACGATCGACTGTACATGATCTTCGGTGTATATGTGGCTCGCATGGCATAGTCCGCTGAACACTGGCAGGGCAATATGCTTGCGATCACGGAAGTGCTCATCCGAACGGAAGAGGGCTTTCAGCCGTGCCGGCGGGCCACTGATGGTGACCGAGGTTGCGCTCTTAGCACTGAGGAAGATCTTACTCGACTCAGGGGTCGTCTGATACTTGGCGTTAGACAAACGGTCATTTTCGAAATAGAAGAGTGCGTGGCCTTACCTCCTTTTGCTGGATTGCGTCCAACGCGTCCTGGGCTTCTTCTGCTGTCATATCAGGAAGCACATATGCCCAGGAATCGGGAGTCTCCTCGGGATTGCGAGGCTGGATGATCTGTGAAACATCGTCCACGAGAACACCAAGGCGAAAAGCTTGGCGAAGGACCTGAGCTCCAGTCTGCGCCAGGTCGGACACGGTCGAGGCGAGCGCCAGTGCCGCCGAAGCCAGCAGACCCAAACCTAGACCTGCCAAAACGGTTTCCTGTCCGCTACCGTCCAGGATCTCGGGATTCTTTTCACAGTGACTGGTTCCTCATCAGCGAAATGTGTCTTCTTGGGGTTTACGGGCTCAAACTCACCCGATGAGGGCTGCAATCTCGACGGTGCACAAAAGGATGCCATCGATAGATCCGCTCAATGGGCCTTGGCGCAGGTCGGTGAACTCGGCAAAGTTCAAGACGGACTCGAAAGGTGGGATCGAGGCTTTGAGCTCTGTAGACAATTGGCGCACCTCATCGCGCAGGGCCAGAGTGGCCTCCTGGAGAAAGAGAGCCAGGTGAGGATGGTCTCTTTCCTTGCTGTGCTGAAGGAGTTCTCTGAAGAGGGTCTGCAGATCGTCGTAGGGCAGTTCGTTGCTGAAGTAGACAAGCTGCATCTTCGAGGAGCTATCCTCCGAAGAGGCGGAGCGAGAAGGCGTATAGAGCACCATGGTCGATCATGAGCAGTTCTGCGGGGATAAGAAACCTCGGTTTCTGCTGCTATGTGAAGGTTGCAGGTGAGGAAAGGGGAAATGTTTGCACTTTAGCACTTCTACTATATGATATATAGTGACCGTTCTTGCCAAATGCTCTAGGGTTGTCAATGTATCGATGACCAATCTACCCCAGCCAGGCTCGCTAGCACCTGGGGATTGACCGACCCCGACGACGGGATCACCGTAGGCCGCAACCAAAGATCAAACCTTCAGTGGCCGGAACCCGACGTAGTCCACTACACTTAGTAGGTGTGGGCTCAGGAGCTGACGCAGCAAGCCCGAGAGGCGGTATTGCTTGCCGATGATGCCTAGCCAGGGGGGTGCCCACTCCGATGCACATAAGATACCGAATCATCTTGGTCCATGCAAGATGCTAACTCGACATGGTTGTCTGAACGACGAGCTTATTTATTTGTTGATGCTAGTTGACCGTACTCGTGGCGATTATGCCTAGTGGTGTTGTGAGGTGCTCATTGATAATGTTTTTCGGGACCTGCGTTTCATTGCACCATCACGCAGCTTATAATTCATGTGGAATACGGATTTCCTTTATAAGATAGGCATTGTAGATTCCAAGTGTCTAAAAGTCACTTCGTTCATGGCTCTTTGCGTGGCGAGTCCTCCATTGGCCATCTTATGGTTTTCAAATGTCATATCTAGAGCATGCTTAATCCAGTAACAATCCATCGTCTATATGGCCATGTAGCTAGCTCATTTATTCTCCTCGCCGTTCCGCAGCCCATCCGACATATCCTCGACATCGCCGAAGAAGACGTGAGGGTCACCCAAAACCCAGACGATATGAGGTTTGAGACCAGCAACCTTCCAGACGCCGTCAAGGTGGCGGAAAGGGACGGTGCAGACGCCGTGCGCGTTGGCGTGGGCCACCTCGTCGACGCACTTCTGATCACGCCACTTGACCTTGGCGACGCGGATTTGGAATGTTGCCTTGACCTCGTCGGCCGTCTTCTCCCACTTGGCCACGCCCCCAATCAGGTGCTGAGTTGTGACGACCAGGTGGTTCACATCGGCCGTTTGGACGTATTGCTCGCTAGGGACCTCGAAGGCATCGTTCTTGACATCACCGTAGTCCATCTGTTGTACCAAGGAAAATCATGCCTTGTCAAAACTGACTACTTGACAGGGGTAAAGTAGGAGAGGAACGTACGCGCAAAGTAGGGGCCACACATTTCCTCAGACGGTCCCAATCTTTGGTGTCGTGCGCAACACACCATTCAAAGAAGGCATCTTGACAATCGAGAGTTTCTGTTGTGCGGCCAGATAATCAGTGCACACGACGGCCGAAACAGAGGTCGAGGAGGCAAACCTTCTAAAGTGGGATAGATCTTCATGATGGGCGTAGTTGGACTGGAACTAACTGATGGGACTAAATGGGTTGGTGACAACTTCGGGCTCAGCAGCAGAAACCACGGGCTTGCCGTATATACCTCTCCAGACTCAAACCTTGCGGAATCCGACATTTGCGGGTCACCGTTGAACCTGCAGGGTTCCGTGTCTTTACGTAACCCCGGGGGTTGCTGCGGACTTCGGGAAGTCAAACATGGGGACGTGCTTATGCGATGCATCTTACTAGTGGCTGTTGGATACAGCGCTTACTCGGTTGTGTGCCAAGTAAGCCATTTTACGCAGCGTCTGCTTAGTTTGCCACGTTCTCATCTTCCTCTTGACCTACGGTAGTTAATGCGGCTAACCTGAGGCATTCAACCAATGGCTCACGAATCACGCATGTCACGCTATTCGATTCTTGAACTGAACTAGTTCCTTATACTAGACTCTTCCCATCTTCCAAAACCCTAATGCAATGGCTTCCTCGAGTTTAGATAGGCATATCACATAATTGAAGACATAACTACCTAGTGAATAGATGGCAAGCAGCGTGAACAGAAGAGACACAAAGGTAGATAAAGTCGAATAGGTCTGAATCAAGAATCAAATTGTATCAAGAAGTATATGTATGCTACCAAATTGAGCAACCAAAATTCTCTTGCTATGATATCCTTGCTTCCGTGTCAAGTTACCAATCCCCACGACGGAGTCTGGTCCTCGGCTCCCCAACAGGCTCCAACCGCTGCTTGTGGAAGGCTTGAGGTGCCAGGTATGAAGTGATGTCGAGGGTGCCGTCGCTCTTGAACAGGCAGCTTACAAAAGTCTGAACGCCCTTGCCGCCGGCCGCACTGGGGTGGGGGGTCAGCTCCTCGAGAGCCTGGCGGTAGCGCCCGGCGTGGGCGCCGCGGCCGCGCTCCTCCATCCAGCGCGCGAGATTCTTGCCGATGGTGGCGTCGGTACCGCCGTAGTGGCGCGTAGGCACGTACACCTTGATTTCCGGGTGCGGCTTGTTGGGCGCGATGTCGAAGTGGTAGACGTAGCCCGACAGGTACTTGGCCAGCTCGTCGAACTGGCGCGCCTGGGCCTCGGCGTGCCACGCCTCGGGCTGAATCTCCTGGTCCTGGAGTAGTCGGCGTCTACGCACGCGACGGCGTTGACGAGGGACCGCAGCTCGCACAGGCTCTTGTCCATGTGGGGCGCGCGGATCCGACCGCCCAGGGTCATGATGTCGCGCACCGACGCGAACGAGGTGTGCGGCGTCTGGAAATACCACTTGATGCGTGTCTCATCGAGCGGCTCGTTGTCGTTGGCCACCGAGTAGGAAGTCAAGAGGGGACCTTCCGGGTGGTTGAGGAGGAAGTCGTGCATCATGTTGAGAGCGGCGTTCTGGCCGCCCGGTTGCACACTACGGATAGCCTTGACATAGTCCGGGACGGGCATCAGGCTGGTCTGGCCGAGCTTGCGCGGGACAAAGTACGACTTGGTTGCGACGCGGTCTTTGAGAAACTCGAAGCCGATGTGGACGCTGGTCTTCATGTGTGCACCAGCCGCTATCTCTTGAACGTACTTGGAGTTGTCGTGATCGTATAGAATGCTCATGAAGTGGTCGAACAGAGCCGTGTCAACTCCGGGCATGCTGACCGACAAGCGGTGCAGCAACTCACGTGTGGCCTGTTGGTTCAAGGGATCAAGAGGGCTGCCAGCAAAAGCTCCAATTGGCTCTGCAATGTATCGAATCTCGGGGTCTTTGGAAGCCGTGTTCCATTTCCACGAACACTCAATGGGAGAGCCGTCGAGGGTGATCAGGGATCTCCATTTGGGCAGCATGTTTGCTGCCGTGGGGCGCGGGCCCAGCGTCGGGACCTGTGATGGGGTGAGTGAAATTCATCATGGACAGACTTTCCGGGCGTGTCATGACTTACAACCCATTGATGGTGGAACACGAGGACCTCCAACTGCCTTTCTAACGTATAGCCTGCTGCGTCCAATAGGACTGCGAGCTGGCGGCCGTGGAGCTGCCACCAGAACTCACTGTCTGCGTCACGGGGCGGCAGACACTGGGACAGGCGCTCCCATGCCTGGCCATTGGCCTTGGTCTTCTGGGTCCCCAATGTGCCATTAGTGCTGGCGATGGTGGTTTCAGTTGGAGCCATGGCGTAGAGATTTGAAAACAATGTTCGGTCAAGTGGAATAGTTCTTTTCGCAGAGCTGGGAGAAGAGTGTATTTCGCGGATGCCGTTGAATTTATCCAACTAGTTCTCCGTCAAATAAATTCTTGGGAAATGATATCGGGGCATGTGGAAAGTTCATCGGCCACCGATAAGTGTGTATTATGTGTGTAATAGGTGATGGGATTATGTAATCCCGGTATGTTGATTGACCTTTGCTTGCGGAACCCGAGATTGAGAGATTATGATAGGTAGCAGTCGGGTCGGATCTCACCTAGACTCCGTGGAGATGTTATTGGCTGCTGCTGATGTGAAGTTCTGCTCGTTCGGTCGACGGAAAGGTATGAGATTCCGATAAACTGCCTTTATTTAACCCTTATCGCGTCTTTTTGAACCTCAGTAATAGCTGGTACCACACTGCATCACTCTGCTCTCTAACCATCTTGCCACTCTCTTGCATTTACCTGATAAAATCACCACCATGTTGGACCAGATGGACCTTCCCGCCTCTGTGCGAATCATCGCACCAGCCGCCATTGGCCTTTTTCTCTTTTATTCTATCGCGTCTACATTTATCGCGTGGAACCGCCTCCGACAATTTCGCGGCCCTTGGTTGGCGTCATGGTCGTACCTCTGGCTCACGCATGCCGTCATGAAAGGTGCCGTGCCCAAGCTCTCCGAGAAGGCTCGAAAAAAGTATGCAAACGGCAGCCCCTTCATCCGCATCGCACCAGACATGCTGCAAACGGACAGCCCCGAGGTCCTGCGGGCTATCAATGCTGTACATTCGGGCTACCGCAAGGGCGACTGGTACCATAGCGCCAAGGTAGACCCCGAGTACGCACAACATGGTCAGCGCAACCGAGGTCGGTATCCACGACAAGATCAAGGGCATGGCAGCCGGTGGCTACTCGGGCCGCGAGGTGCCTGGTCTTGAGAGTGATATCGACGGACAGATCGAGTCTCTCAAGAGGCTTATCCGCTCCAAATACATCTCCACCGACGACAAAGTGGCTGATGCTCTTGACGTGGCCACGAGCGCTCAATACTTCACCGTCGATGCCTTGACCAAGATTGCCTACGGTGATGCGTTCGGATACTTGATTGAAGACGACGATATCGGTGGTTACATCAAGACTATGCAGCAAGGGTCTGTTTTTGCTGAGCTCTGCACCGAAATTCCTTGGATCCGTGCCATCTTCTTCTCCCAGACCATGACCCGGTGGTTTGGACCCAAGACTACCGACAAGGACGGAATCGGAGCTCTGATGAAGTAAGTGCATCACCATTCCCTCCCTGTCACTCTGGCGAGCAAGGCTAAGAGAATCGCTAGGCGGGGCCGAGAAGTCGTGAGCCCCCGATTCGGCCCTGACGCCAAAGACCACAAAGACATGTTGGTAAGAACAGGAAAATCTGAGCCCCCGAACCGAATTAACTGTTACTCTAGGGCTCATTCGGTGCGTCATGGTATGACGAAGCGACAATGTGAGATCGAGGTGCTGTTGCAGCTCATCGCCGGCACCGATTCTACCTCCAACGCCATCCGCAACACCCTCCTGTGCTTAGTCTCGACCCCGCGGGCGTACCAGCGCCTGCAAAAGGAGATTGATGACGGCATCGCCGGGGGAACCATCTCGTCGCCCATCACCTTCGCCGAGGGCAAGAAGCTGCCTTATCTGCAGGCCGTCCTCTTCGAGAGCCTGCGCTTGTTCCCTTCCCGCGTTCGGCAACCTGCCCAAGGTCGTGCCCCCCGCGGGCGACACCCTGGCGGGCATCTTCGTGCCGGGAGGCACGCACATCGCTGTCAACGTGCCCGCTATCATGCAGCACGAGCCCACGTTCGGCGAGCACGCCGAGATGTTCATTCCCGAGCGCTTCCTCACCGTTTCGGCTGATAAGCGCCGCGAGATGGAGCGCGTTTCGGATCTCAACTTTGGCTACGGCCGATACATGTGTGCCGGTTACACGGTTGCAAAGATGGAGCTGAATAAGATCTTCGTAGAGGTTAGTATCGGCCTGTTCTTTTGCCTTAGCACCAAATACCTGTCGACTCAGGTATGTGACCGGATATTAAGTACTGACGATGAGTCATAGCTTCTGCGGGAGTTTGACTTCCAGATCGCCGATCCGGTGAATCCCTGTAAGCAGTATCAAGGGATTCTCTTATCCCTGGAAGACTTGCATATGCGAGTTACCTATAGAGACAACATCAAGCAATAGTAAGCGCGCCTCTCCTGCATTGGCAGTTCTGCTTGTCACATGGAAAATGGGGATCGACTGTTCACTCCAAACTCAAAGTACAAACGCAATTATGAGATGGATGTACAAGTCGTAAATGTATTTCCTTTGACCCGCCCTAAAGACGGTACGACTTTGGTCTTCCTACAAAACACAAGTTGGAAAAGGATATGCATGTATTGCAAGTCGAGAGACGATGGCTCTTTGTCAATAGATTTTCTTTCCTTGGGCTAAGTAGGATAATCAACCCCCAATCTAGATATCTACTTATTCAGCATATGACGACGTAGCTCTGGTGACTAGAATGATTAGCGTAATCGTACTCCCTCGGGCCTTTGATATGGATGACTCGAAATAGTCTCTCTACGACAGATACTTAGGATCCAAACCCGAGATAACGGTTGACTGATGTAGGATCCAGCCAGATACTCGGCTTACCTGGATCCTATCTCGGGGCTTATGGGGCCTTACTATCGGGACAAGTGGGTACTGCGGCGCAAGTGGGTACTGCGGCACAGACGGACATTTCCAGAAATTACGGACATAAGCCTGATTTCCGATGAATATGATTCGGACAACACTGATATTCCGCAGCGAGAAAGTCACTTACTATCCGTTTGATGTCTGGATACTTAAAAAGAGTGGAGACAGTACTAGACCTCATATCATTTCGGCATAGATCAAGGAACACTTCCTAGTGTCCCGAGCAATATTCTCCCAGCTGTACTGGTAGTCCAAGTCAGCCAAGTCCATTATGGACTTTTGGAAACCCCATTCGTCCTGAAATCGGTAACTGATTGCAGCGGATATAGCGAGGGCTATGAGGTTTGCTCCAGAAACAAAGACCGGGGTCCGAAATCATATACACGCTCGGTCTGCAAATTGTCTCGGGCATTCTTAGAGCAGTATACACCGCAAAGATATGGAGGAAGGACGAACCTCATACTTCGATTCTCCGTGTGACGAGGAAGAATATCCTAGAGCCCGTTAAGTTGGCTATGGCTACAAGGATGTTCGAATATAAGAGAATCTGGATTATGTAGGTTTGGCCTCGGGATCTACTTTGGTGACCTCGTCTCATGGTCGGGGTTTGATTACATCGTGAGATTTGGTTATATTATTTCATAATGAACAGCCATTCTCCAGAGCATCAAACATGAATCAGATATGCTCATGAGTAAAGTTTCAAGTGATGTTTTAAACAGTACAGCGCAATCATGAGCTCCACGTCGAATGAAATCCCAGCTCGTCCCGAGGTCGACACAGGCAACCAGTTTCTCTGCCTTACCATATGCGGTTACAAACGCCCCGGTATGAGTGAGGTCGACTACAGGAACCACATGACCAAGGTATCAGCTCCTATGACTCAAGACCTCATGGTGAAATATGGAGTGAAACGGTGGACAATGGTAAGGCTAATCCCCTGTGCCACGGTGAAGCAGCATCTTGGCTCCTTACTGACAGATTGCCACAAGATACACAATAACACCGAGACGCGTGCCCTGATGGGTCGACTGTTCGATCAGCAAATGACCAACCTGGCAGACTTCGACTGCTTCAGCCAGGTTGTCTTCAAGGATGTTGATGATTACAAACGGATGAAGGAAGACCCATGGTACAAAGAGCATCTGACTGGTGACCATGTGGAGTTTGCCGACACAAAAAAGAGCATGATGACGATTGGTTGGATCACTGAATTCGTCCGCGATGGTGAAGTGGTGGACGGTTTCAGGGACTGTTAGTTGCTTTTACAAGTCTGCTATAGAGATGAATAACCGTGGACCGTAGACCGCGGGCCAAGTTCGGAGTTCCGGGAATGAAGCGGCCCTGTGCCGAATACGAATCACGTGCATAAAGTACAATTGCCATAAAAGATACGAGTAAGATATAAACCAGGATGGGTCTCCTTTAGCTAATCCATCTCACCTAACTCTCAAACTCTCTTTCTAAGGTAAAGTCTCGCCCCAGCAACGAAAGGAAAATAGAAATGGCTTCGCGCTCCATTGGAACACAAACCACGGCAGTGGTCGCCGGATCGATCTTATCTGGTAAGCCCTTATCTCTAGCCATCTAGTTGTGCGCCGAGTCTTACTGAATATTGGTGGAGGTGCCATGATGTCGCTCTCGGGCATCGCTGTCCCCGTCCTCCTGGAAGCGAGCAGAGACATCCCACAGCTGGCCTACGCATGGACCCGCATGTATCACTACGGCCACCTGGCACTGCCCACCATGGGCGTTGGCACCTGCCTGTTGTATCTTGTCTCGGCTTACCGAAGCCGGAAGGGTCGGGCTACCTTGTTCGCAGCCGCCGTTGCCACCGTGGCCATGGTGCCCTTCACGTGGGTCTTCATGACTCCAACGAACAACCAGCTGTTTGGGTTGGAGGCGGCGGCGGCCGCCGGTACTACTGGACTGTTGAGCTTGGACGAAGTGAGGGACCTGATCGTCTGGTGGAGCCGCTTGCACATTACACGGTCGCTGATGCCCCTACTGGGCGCCATGCTCGGTGCGACGGAAATCGTGTCATCATGAGCCGCAAGATTTTGCTGGAAGAGAGTCATGTAGTAGATTTTGAGTTAAAATCCTTTCATTATCTAACATATCTGATTTCCACATTCATCACCTCAAGCTAAAGCCAGAACACAGCCATGATCCTCGGTCTAGTTCGCGATTGATTTCTTGCGATCCTGTTAAAACGAGGCTCCAGGACTATGAGCGAAGAATTGGCTGTTTGAAGAGAAGAAATTCTAAGCTAATTTGAACACTGAGAAGTGAATATCAATGTGTACAGGCAGGTCAGGTGACTATTATCTCAACAAATCTATTTATGACGTAGATCCAGAGCCATTACTGAGACCCCTGGGCCGTTTTTCGATCCCCAATAAAGCCGGTACCGGCAGATTCAACTCATGAAGCGGCCCTGCGATGCTCTGGAACATGGGCATGGCGAAAACCTCGTTCACCCACTCGGTCAGCCGAGGGTATGCTGGCTTCAACACCTGGTGGAGAAGCACGTAGGCTCCCTGCAGCATGGCGACGGTGAAGAGATCCGCGAGCGTCAGCTGGTCCCCGACCAGGTACCTGGACTTCTGCAGCTGCTCTTCCATCAGCTGGCAATCGCGGCGCAGCACGCGCAGGCAGTCTTGGTCATCCATTCGTACGTCGATGGGCTGGCGGATCACCGGTAGGATAATTCCCCCGATGGCGGGCAGAAGATCTCCGTTGGCAAACGACATCCATCGAATCACGCTGTAGTACTCTTGTTGTGTAGACCCCTAGGAGCTTGGTACTTTTGTCTTGAGAAGTAACTTTTCACACAAAGGACACAAGGGCCTCAAATTAGCTTTCTAGATGCGATGAGCAAAGATACGAACGGGAATCCTTACTGTACAAAGCGATGGGTATGCATTCAGTCAAGACATAACCGTCACTGCCTCTGAACACGGGAACCTGACCCAAAGGATTCACCTTGAGAAGCTCTTGGTGACTTTTTGGATCATCCCGATCATGGTAAGTAATGTCCAGCGAGAGACCCTGGGCCTTGGCAACAGCGAGTATTGCTGTGGTCCGGGGGTTAGGCTATGAGCCTCACGATAGGTCAGACTCAGCCTGTATATGAGAAGAGCTGGTGGGAAATTCAGTACATACGTTGCGTGTATAGATGGTACCAAATACCATGATGAAGTTGTAATTGTTTCGTAGGCGGTGATAACGGGTAGGTTTGCGGCTAGGCCAGAAGCTGCTTTGGTTGGCCAAGTGTCCCGTGATCTATTGAAGCATCGATACTGGAGTGTACTTGGAATTATGCGCTCATCTCTAGATATAGTTGTGGTAGGATGCAGATAGGTAAGGCCCTGGATTTCGGCGTTGGTCTCTGTCAGGTTTTCGCCTCCCCCGAAGCTTGGATTAGACGACCAGGGCTGACTAAGCGGTAAGATAGATATCTGACAACGTCGGGACATGTGGGGCTGGTCCATTTTCTCCTAGTTTTCCTCTCCTCCCCTTTGTCTTCTCGGATACGGCTTCAAGGGAAGACGGTGCAGTTGCTTTGCTTACGTTACGTGACACATATGCGACTGACGGGAACAGGAATCAACATAGTGAAAAGAAAATTCTTTGTGAAACGAAAAATACTCTACGCGTAAAAGTGAAAAAAGCACATCTAGATCTAGGGCGATATCGCATACCACCTCCGCTCCCCACGTTGAAGTTGAAAGGCCACCTTTCCATCCTCGGCCAGCTTGCGGAGAACCTCTTCCATCAGCGGTTCGACCGCCATGGTCCGGACCTGGGGATCGAGCTCATCCCCGTGCATCTCGGTGACCAGCTGCTTGACAGTGACGCTTGCTTCGGGATGCCGGGGACCGCCGGGCACTCTTTTCTGGATTTTGGCGAGGGCCGCCACTACCTTGGCCTCGCGGCGCGCCTTGGACGCTAGCTCCAGCGCGATCTTGCGCGGCAGGTCGAGGATGGGCAGGCCGTGTGCCGGGTAGCCCACCCTGCACCCGTGCGACTCCATGGTCCGCAGCGAATCCATCCACGTGCTCAACTGCTCGACCGCAGCTGTGCCATGGCCTAATACGTTATCCCCGGTGAACTTTGATCAATAAGGTCAGCCTTGAATCCCACCTCGTGAATGAACTGCTCAACATACCATGGCATTTTCCTCTTCGAGAATGAAGCACATATGATCGTTGGAATGGCCCGGCGCATGGACAGCTCGTACTGTTGCTCCTTCGACCTTGAAGACTTGGCCGTCAACGATGGGTTTCTGAGAAGAATTGGGAGTGTGCTTGTAGATAGCACTTTTCAGATCTGGGTACAGGCGGAGAAGGTCAGGTAGGCCGCCAGTGTGGTCGCCGTGCCAATGCGTGAGCAGCACATGGGATAGCCCTGTTTCCTTCTCTTCCAACGTCGAGGAGAGGATCTCTGCCCACTCTGGAATCCCTTGGGCCGTGTCGATGATCAGTCTCCTGGCGCCAGTCCCTACAATGTACGTGTTCGTGCCTTGGAGAGTGAACTGTAAAGCCGTGGCCCAAGTTAGTCATTGTACGTAAGTTGATGATAAGAAGTGTTGATATACCTTTCCGGCATTCTGGCCGAGTACCCTCAACACGCGAGGAGTGATCTGCTCAACATCGGCAATCTCGGGTAGTCTTGATGTCTGGGCCTGCAGATAGTCCTCGAAGGCACATATGTTCAGAGCCTTGTTGATTTGCTTGTACCCCCCCTTGAGCTCCTTGGTCTGGGTAGCCACGACAACTTTGGCAGCCATGACGGAGATGAGACGGTTGATGTTGGGGAGAGATTGAAGCCTTTCCTGGAAGGAAAATACCAAGGTAGACAACCAACGGATCTTGACTGGCTGGGGATGCACAAAACTGGCGACTACCCTTTCCCGCTTCTCATGGAGATTTCAAATATGAACTTGGAAGCCCGATGACCACCTAGGAAGTTCCGGACGCCGAAAGGGTTGCCACCCCTTCCCCGAAGAACCCCTGCAGCTACGGTGAATGTGGCAGGCGGCTTATGCGAGACTGGCCTACGGCCTTTGAATAAGCACTACTTAGTATACTCCTTTTCACCATGACTGCGTGGTTTTGGGAGGACTCAGCCCATACTGTTGGTCCTTTTCGTTATCTAGAACTTTGCCACTTTCAAATTTAGTCGCAGTTTTATTCGCCACAGACAAGGCGCCATGCACCAATTCGGGGTCAACATCCCTGGAGACAGGCATGAGTTCGATCCAGAGCTCTGGGCTGCACCGGGTAAAGCGAACGGTGTCAAAGCCAGACATTTGAACAATGGTACTGAAGACACTCACAAGCCCAAAATGCCCCAACGCCACCCTGAGACCAATGTCGATGTGCTTATCGTCGGCGCGGGAATGGGTGGTCTCATGACCGCTCTGGAATGTTGGCGGAAAGGGCACAACGTCGTGGGCATTCTGGAACGCAACCAAGGCCCAGTCTATTCAGGTACGTATACATTCACCATGGACTGAGACCCGCCCTGTCTTATATGAGTACGCGTAGGGGACATCATCGCCATCCTGCCGTCCGTTTTGTCGATCCTGTGCCATTGGCCAGATATGCAGAGCGACCTTGAGCGAGACCAAGTCCACGTCGACCTCACATATGAGACCCACGAGGGGAAACATATTTACGGGCCCACGCCGCCTTCATTCAACGACCCCGAGCACTTGGATGGTAGGAAGGGGCCTAGGCCTGCCGCAGCGCAGATTCGCCAAAGATTCTTTCGAATGTTCTTGCGGCAGGTGGCTCGATTAGGGCTGCGCATCGACTATGGCTGCCAAGTTCAAGAGTACTTTGAGGATATGCATGCCGCCAAGGGTGGTGTGGTCTTTCTCGACTCAGAGGGCCAGAGATCCACCCGTATCGCGGATGTGGTGGTTGCGGCCGATGGCCTTCGCTCACGCTCGGAGCTGTTGATTGCCGGCAAGTATGAGTCTCCGAGGTCGAGCGGCATGTCCATCTACCGTTGTTCATACCCGACCAAGCTGGCCATGGCAGACCCCATCGTTCGCGAGCGTTGGGGCGGCGGCGATGGCAGCGACGGGGTTGCAGGTACTGGTGGTAAACCCAGAGCCGACCAGGTAGCAGAAACTTCAGAATCGTGGGAGTTCTGGCTGGGGCCCGGCATGTACATGGGTATCTTTATGTCACCCGAGCTTGTGGCGTGGGGCTTCACTCCGCGCGAGCAGCCCGAGGGCGACGACGCGACCGAGTCGTGGGAGCCCGATGTGGATCCGAACACTGTTGCCGACATGATGGAGGCGGCAGCTCCCGACTGGCACCCCGCCGTGCCCGCCTTGGTGCGCACGGCGCCGAAGGGCGCCGTGGTGCACTGGCCGCTCCTGTGGCGCGACCTGCGGCAGAAGTGGACGAGCGCGGGCGGCCACGTGGTGCAGGTCGGCGACAGCGCACATACCTTCACGCCGACGTCTGGTAACGGCGCAACGCAGGCGCTAGAGGATGCCATCAGCCTCGCGACGTGCCTGCAGCTCGGGTCCGGCCGCCCCGCCACGGCCACCAAGATCTACAACCTGCTGCGGTACGAGCGCGTGAGCTGCGCCCAGAAAATGTCCTTTGTCAATGCCGAACTCAAGACGGCGACAAACTGGGACGCCATCTGGGCCGAACCCGCCAGAATCCGCACGCGCTTCCCCCAGTGGATCTTCCGGCACGACCCGGAGGCCTACGCCTACGAGAAGTACGGCCAGGCGTTCGCGCATCTCGTGGCGGGGGCCGAATTTCAAAACACGAACACGCCGCCGGGCCACAAATTTAAGCCTTGGACCATCGCCGAGGTATACAGCGAGATAGAGAAAGGAAGGAAGATGGAAGATTTGCTAGATGGAGATTGGTCCTAGCCTGCCTCAGGATAGATTTACCCGACATGTGCGGAGACTGGAGAAATTGGTCAAGAAATGATATCGACATCGCCGTAAACAGCAAGGTATAATATATAGCTATCTATAGTATAGTGTGGGCATGAAACCCAATGCTTTTGACAAATATTCAAAAATTGCGGGTTCCGCTGATTTCAATAGCATCCCAATACTACTACTACTACTTCGAAAAATTGCCAGTGACACCAGGCTGGATACTTTCCAACTTGGCAACCAGCTCATTCCACACTCGTTCTTGCAATAGCTTGCCAGCGTCGCTTGTCACGACGGAGGCTGGTACGCTGATCTCACAATCATCACAGTATTTGCCGTGTGAGTCTCTGCCAGCAGCCCCAGCATGGAGCAGGGTCCTGCTTCCTACCTCGGTTGACCGGGCTAGTATGGCTTTGATCAACCAGAACCCCCAGGTCGGGTAGTCGCGTCCCACTACAAATGCCTCTCGTTAGCAGCAAGACGATAGCTGGGACTGAATGTGACTACTTACACTCTGACCAACAGAGACCAGGGTCTGCCAGGTTCAAAATAACGGGAAACTCATCCGAGGAATGCCGCTCCGCAATGGCACGCACAGCGAAGACTGTCAACAGCTTGGAGATGGGGTACTGGTCATCCCAGTGCTTCTCTGCCGTAGCCTTATCATTGATGGCAGCCAAGAGCGCGCCCTCGGTGGGCAGCGCCGACTTCGCCTGGGGCAGGACTGTGTGGCCATGCGTGCCTGAGGTCGTGATGGAGAATACCGGCCGTACCCCCGGGAAATGGGCCGCCGTCTCCTTCAGCTTGGGCATGACCAGCGCCGCGAGCAGCAGCGTGGAGATGCAGTTGACGGCCATCATCTCTTCGTCGCCGCCGGCGAGGCGGGCGTTGCCGTAAGCAGCGCGCGCCAGGCCCGCATTGGCGTGGAAGATGTCGACGCGGTCGAGCTCGATCCCACAGACGCGCGCGGCGAAGGCCTGGACACTCTGGTAGCTTGCCATGTCGACCCGCCATACCTGGACGATGTCGGGGCCGCAGCCGGTACTGGCCTCGATGTCGTGCTTGGCGTCGTGGCCTTTGTCCAGGTTACGCACCGCAAGGACTATGCGGGCGGCTCCCAGGCGCGCATAATGCCGGGCTGCTTCTTTGCCGAGGCCAGCGTTGCCGCCGGTTATGATGATGCTTTTACCGGCGTAAGAACCAGTGGGATAGGGGAGCGTTTTCAAGAGCTGGCTGTAGAGAAATCCCATTTTTGACGATGTGCGCAAGCGGTGAGATTGAGACTACCAAAGAGATGGATGAGGACAGTAGGAATCTCTTTCTTATCTTGTGGGTATGTGAGCAGGCGGAGAGGGAGGGGAGAACTCAAACGCAACCCCTGCACTGGGGCTGTTGCTTGGGAGCTTACAAGCCTCTAGGCCACCAATAAAGTCGCTTCGGGGCACGACCTCTGTCATGCTTACGCCCATATCAGCAGGCTCACCGAACCCCGACACCCGGCGACCCACTAAGCCCGTCTACAGAGTCCCATCTTTAATAGCCCAAGATGTGCAGCACATGCTACCTTAACAAGAGCATGCTACACTGCAGCTTGATCAACTTGCTCCTGTTTCCTTTTGGCCCACAGCAGACGGAAACCTTCATTCATATTGAACAAGATGGCGGCATACGCAGTCCTGGGCAGCACGGGCAACTGTGGCACGGCCCTGATCAGGAACCTGCTACTTTCTACCCAGCCCATCACCGTCCACGCCTACTGCCGCAACGAGGCCAAGCTGTGCCGCCTTATTCCCGAGATCACCGACAATAAGCGCGTGCGTGTCTTCACGGGCAGCATCCACGACGTCGATTTGATGATGGACTGCGTGCGCGGCACCCAGGCCGTCTTCCTCGTCGTCACCACCAATGACAACGTGCCCGGCTGCCGCGTGAGCCAGGACAGCGCCACTGCCGTCGTGCAGGCCCTTCAGAGGCTCAAAGCCGAGGGCCCGGCTGGCCAGAAGCTGCCGCGCCTGGTGCTCCTCAGCTCCGCCACCATCGACGACCACCTATCGCGCGATATGCCGGGCTGGTTCCGGCCCATCATGCTCGCGGCCGCGTCGCACGTGTACGAGGACCTGCGGCGTACAGAGGTCTTCCTGCGATCGCAGGCCGACTGGCTCAACACCATCTTCATCAAGCCCGCCGGCCTGTCGGTCGACACGCCGCGTGGCCACCGCCTCACGCTCGACGAGGAGGAGAGCTTCATCAGCTATATGGACCTGGCAGCCGGCATGATTGAGGCGGCCCAGGACGAGGAGGGCCGCTATGACGGGCGGAACCTGGGCGTCGTGAACAAGACGCGCGGGGTCGGGGCCAAATTCCCCTCGGGGACGCCGACTTGCATCCTGATGGGGCTGATGCGCCACTTCTTCCCGTGGTTGCACCCATACCTACCCTCCACGGGGCCTGTATAATGTTCTGAGCTGCTTTCTAGACAATTATTCCCAAATGGTTATATAAATGAATCATAGCTTATGGAAATATTATCCAGTCTGGCCACGTGAAAACTTGTAATCAGTGATTTAAAGATAAAGTTGTAACGGGAGCCTGGAGTTGCCATTCGATTAAAGCCTTAGCAGTGCCCTCACATTCCAGAGTACCACAGTTTGCCCTGGATTACACTGGTCCCTGGAAGGCAGTACCCGTTGCCGTCTATCGCATACGACAGGGTATAGCAGGTGCCATATAAGGATGCAATCATGGTATCGTAGAATGTAAGCACCCTAACCACTTAGCCGTCCTACCACATAAGCAGCCACCCAAATTGACTGCAAGTATTACTTATATAGCTTTACTAAGTTCTCGGCTATTTAACACTGATTAACGATTTTACTATAATAAACTCTAGAAGGCTCCCTCTTATGTGTCCATATTCACAAATACAGTCTACCCTCTAATTAACATCTTCGTTAGGAGCACCACCCATCAAGACACCAATCACGCTTGATCATATCCGCAAGCTTCAAGGGGGGAAACATGTCGTTAGAAACCATATCTGCCAGGCTTAGAGGGCAGGGAAGAGCGCAGCTTACCTTTTCCGACGTCCCGTACACGGTCGGCGTGGGCCCGCCCGAGACAGACATGGGGAACGTGCTGACGTCGGCGACGCGGAGACCCGAGACGCCATACACCTTCTTGGCCGGGTCGACGACGCCGCCGCGGGCGCGCGGCAGCATGGGGTTGGAGCAGCACTGGTGCGCGTTGGAGATGACAAGGTTCCCGCGCAGCGCGCGCTCGACGCCCGCGGCGTCGGCGATGGGCGCGCCGTCCCCCGCCGCGTACGGCGCCAGCTCCACGGGCCCGAGCGCGCGCATGGCGGGCTGCGCCATGACCTCGCGCATCTTGCGCAGCAGCGCCGCGTTGACGCGCAGGTCCGTCGGGTCCGCCGCCGTGCCGTAGTCGACCAGCGGCGCCGCTAGCGGCGCCGTCCCCGCGATGGCGACGCGCCCGCGGCTGAGCGGCTTCATGAAGTAGGCCTGCGTGCTCGAGTACGTGTCGAAGTACAGGAGCGCGATGGCCGCGCCCTGCTCGGTCGCGGCGTACGACCGCAGCAGGAGCTCGCGCTGCGCCTGGTAGCCCGCGAGCACGGTGGCGTCGCCCCCGACGCCCGGCGGGAGCAGGGCCGCCACATCGCGCGTCTTGGCTTCGGCCACGATAGCTTCCCACGGGTCGCTATCTGTGCCGAGGTCGCGCAGCGAGACCCCTGTGAAGACAGTGCTCAGGTTGTGCGGTACCGTGTAGGCACTGCATTGTGGGCCTCGTAGGCGGCCCATTGTGTAGCATTGTAAACACCGTCTAAGTTGATGGAATTGGCGTTCGGAGCGAGAATATTGGTTACTGATATAGAAACGAAGGATTGTGTCAGGAACATGTCATGGCCGTATCCTTGTCCCATGTGTCACAGCATGGCGAGGGCAAGGAAGACTTACGGTTAAAGTTCACCTGCACAGTGGTTTGATCGTGGAAGTTGGTGCCGACACCTGGGAGATCGACAACGACGTCGATGCCCAGTGGCTGCAGAATGTTCCTCGGGCCGACGCCGGACCGCTGGAGCACACCAGGAGAGTGGAGTGCGCCCGCCGTTACAATAACCTCCTTGGTAGCGCGCACAACCACGACCTCACCGCCCTCTGACGGGAGGTACTGAACGCCAGCGGCATGGCTCCCCTCGAAGAGTATCTTGTCGACCGTCATCCCCGTCAGGATGTGGTAGTTGGGGCGAGTTTGGTAGACTCTGTCATAGTGAGCCGTCCGCGCGCCGCAACGGATGTTGGTGGCCGCATCGCGCACATTGGGCACCCAGAAGATACCCATGTTCTTCCCGCTCATTGGGTCTGGTGCAGGTTTGATTCCAGTGGATAGAGTGGCATCCCACCAGTTTGCTGGAGAGAAAGCATCAGCGTGGACAGGAGAGACGGCAAGGAAATGGATAAAGACGAACAGCCGGCCGGATAGGCATAATTTGAATATGTATACTGTACCGGTCCTTCGTGGCCGCGGATAGAGCTGTCCCATGATATGTTAGCCGCCTTAGCGAACTCTGGGTTTGGTGCCGTGAAGTTCTCGCTCTGTTTCATCCCACAATTCTACGTTAGTATGCACGTCGCACATATTGTATCCAAGTCGTTTTTGCTTGCCTTGATGAAATATGGTAGTAGGTCGTCCCATCCCCAGCCAGGGTTGCCCAGCTCGACCCAGCCATCGAAATCAGCAGCCGCGCCACTATAGGTCATTTCCATTAGTAAAAGACAGATCTCTCGAAGTCTGGAGAAAGCACATACCGGATCCAGTTCATCGCATTCACGTTACTGCCACCGCCGACCATCTTTCCACAGACGACAAGCTCGGTACGATTGTCCAGAGCTCTCAGGGGCTGGGTATCAAGGCCCCAAATGTAAGGAAAGGGGCTCCACGCGCCCGGTACGTCCAGGTCCGCATGGCCTCTATCAAACTCTCCAGCCTCAATGACTAGCACATTTACTACATTCCCGTGGTAATCGGTCAGTGATCTGCTCCCTTTCATGGAATGAGAGGCCGCAAAGACGGGTTAGGTACCTGAAGCGTCTTCGGTAAGCCGGTCTGCCAGCGTGAGGCCAGCAATACCACCACCTGCGATGACGAAGTCATAGCTGGTTTGGTTGGTGTTGCAGCGGGAAACCCTTGTGGCATATCGAGGCAGTGACCTAGCCTCGGAAAGCATAAGCCCCGGTAGAACAAGCCACAGCAGTGAACTATGCATGGTGTGCGTAGTATCGTTGTGGACGTTGTCGAGTTATGTTCCGTGTGTGGCTCAGACCTGAGACAGGCAATCCAGCATGACAAACCTGGTATTCTATCATGGCGCATGAGAAAGCAAAAACTTAAGTAGGACGAAGCAAGCCGGTGCATGGGTAACGCCAGTGCGTCCCGCATCGGACTCTACTGCATGTGGTAAGAGCCCGCCTCGGCGAGGAACATTACAACCCTACAGTCTAACGGCACATACGGGGACTATCTTCAGTCCAGGGAAGCAGTACATGGTTCCTGCAAGTCATCAAGGGTTACCGTAGAAGCTGGTTGCCGTATGTCAGTTGCTGACGAGAGGCCGGGCGGGACTTAGCACAAGGGGCAGAAGCAGCGAAAGCGGAAGAGGCCCGGGTAAAAGCCGAAACCATCATCCCCCCCCCCCCCCACTAGCCCCGATCCCGAAAATGCCCGCCTTAATCGGTTGGGCGGTCAGCTCCAATGTAAGCTGATTGCCAATAGACTGCGTCGGGGCAAGTGGGGGAAGGGGAGGGGCGGCTGGATTGTCAGCGGAAGCTGATTTCCGAGAAAGGGCAGGAGAAGAACTTAGACACCTAACTGCGCGGTTAAGCGTTTCAAGGCACGCCGTGACTGAATGGCAGAGAGGCAGGAGGCAGTAGTTTACTCGCTGGCAAGTTGCCGTTGTTTTCTCGGCTGTCGCCCAATTTCTGTGAGTCTCTGGCGTCGTTTCAGAGTCAGACGGGATTGAGGTGATCTGACAGGAATGTGGCGGTGCAGGTGGGTTGAGCCCACCAGCCACCGTTGGGCACCTCCTGTCGAACGTGATGTTTTGTTCTTCATCATGTCTGAATGTGTGTTGCAGTGCAGGTGTGTGAACCAATAAACTCTATCTGATAGCTGCGATAGAATGAGCAGTATGAAACTCCAAGCATTTCCGTGTATTACTTGGCATCTCTAAGCAAAACGGAGACATTTTATTTCATTTGGACCTGGACATAATTATGGCATAAGAGAGCTCGCTTCTATCTGAAGGCTAAATGGGGAACCGGTCGCAGCGCACTACCGAGCTCGCTATCCGGCTAGTCACCGATGTCGTCTGCACGACGTGGCAACAGAAAGGCGTCGCCTCCCTCCTCCAGCTCGATGTTAAAGGCGCGTTCGATACGGTTAACCACCGCAGGTTAATCGCCACGCTACGTGCGAATGGACTACCGGACTAGGCCTGCCGTTTGGTTAAGAGCTTTATTACGGATAGATCGGTTCGCCTCCATTTCGACGGCTAGTCGTCGGAAAGAATCTAGCTCCGCGCTGGTATAAGTGTAAAGAAAGGAATATATATTCATAATCATTCTATAATACAATTAAAATAGGCAGTGCGAGGGACTTATATCCGTCGAAAGCTCGTGTGGCTAGTTGGCCTGAACCTAACATCCCTGCCCTACTACAATACGCGTTTTGCGCAGTGTCACAATGCTCAAACCATCCGCAACGCTGTACACCGTAAGACACACCTTTTGGAGCCCCACTAGGCCCCCGTTCTTGAGCTAAAATGGACTACAATGCCGCCTCTAGACCATGGCGACCGGGTTCTTGGAGCCCGGGGCTCCAGCAGGAGCTGTCAATCTGCCGGGCCATCGAGGCAGCAATGCCCACAGGAAGGTCACCCCAAAGGCGGCGGTACCAAGTGCCCAGCCAGCATGTAGACCATCGAGGTAAGCTAGACGCACGCCCTGTAAGGTATCGCCTGAATACACGTCTTTGATGCCGGCCGCACCAACAGCCAGGACCTGGTGACCGTCCATACCGGGCACGTAATGGGGAACCTTCTGCAGGAGCAGGTTGTTCAGCATGGCATCGGTCACGGCTACACCCCATCCGCCAGCCAGAAGCATGAAGACTGCACACATTGTCATCAGCGCGCTGAGCCCTTATCAGTGTTGTGAAGACCGCAGCAAACTTACAGGAGACGGTAGAGACGGCGGTAGACACGTCGGTGGCAGCGGTCGTAACAGTCGCCACTAGGTTGGGAAGCTGAACACCAAGACCCGTACCGACACCGTACAAGATCTGATATCCGATGATAGGTCCCAGTGACTCTTGAAGGCCGAAAGTATAGATAAGGCCACAGCCAATAGTCGCGATAGCACCAGACGCGAGTAGGAAGGGCTGGAACATCTTTACCTTACCAGCCACGCCAGATCCGACTGCGGTCGCAAGAGCCGTGGCCAAGATGGAAGGAATCATCTTTATACCGCTCTGAACGGGAGAATCACCCTGAATAGCCTGGAAGTAGACGGGGAGCTGATACTGCAGGGCAATGTTGCCGGCGTTAAGGCTAAAGAATCCGAGGTAAGCCGCTGTGTTGTCAATCGCCAGATTGGCAGATGAGCTTACAAAAAAATGAATCCGGCGGTGGCTCCGATGGATCTCTTCCTAAGAGCCGGTAGACGATGAGAGCGCGATCGCCTTGGTACCATTCGTTCACAGCGAAAAGGGACAGGATAACGACACAGCCGACTAGGAGACCGATCTCGGTGGCAGAGTTCCATGGGTAGGCGACGCCTCCCCACTGGATGGCGAGGAAGAAGCAGAGCACACCGGCAAAGACCAGAACCGATCCGATGGGGTCGAAGCTCAGTACGATCTCTTTCCAGGGCGTATTATGGCTAACCTTGGCGGCAGCGGGAGTTCTGAACCAAATAAGCATGGCGAGCATGGTAATACCGCCAATCGGGAGGTTGATATAAAAGCACCATCGCCTAGTGGCCGTCGAGGTTAGTGGCGCGACGCCATAATGGGGAAGAAGAGACAGTAGGGTACGCACCAAGTAACAGCTGAGGTAAAGGCACCCCCAAGCAAGGGTCCTGCGATACTGGCCACAGTAAAGACGGATCCCATCAAGCCGACGACAATGGGCTGGATGGTTGGGGGACAGACGAAAGCGGTAATGGTGTAGCCACCGCCGGCAATACCGGCGCCGCCAAGACCCTGGATAGCACGACCGCAGATCAGGGCAATGCTGTTAGGTGCGAGGGCGCAAACCAGACTACCGACTTCGAAGAGGAAGACAGCCATGACGTAGACGATGCGCAGGGAGAAGTACTTGTAGGCTTTACCCCAGGCCGAGATGAAGGCGGCTAGCGTAAGAAAAAAGGCGCTGTTCAATGAGTTAGCTAGCTAGCCAAGCCATGGACGCTTGAATGGCTCGACCTACCTTCCGTACCAACCAGCATCGGCCATGCTGTTGAACTCGGTGGTGATCATGGGAATGGCGGTACCGACGATACTCATATCCAGGGCGATCTGGCAGACGAAGAGAATTAGCTGTTGTCGGCAGCGGGACTCGATTAGTTATTACCCACCAAGAAGGTCGAGAGCATGAGACTGATGACAATGATTGTCCGCGTTACGATGGGCGGGTATGTGACCTCAGTAGCGGTGCTGGACGTGTCCACAGCATCCTGTTGAGGGTCGGGCTTTTCGAGGCTTGACGAATGGCCCGAGGGCGTTGGCGCTTGCTCGGCGCGTTGCGATTCCATAGCTGCAAAGTTTGTATGCCAGAGACCAGATTTCGACTTGATGGATTCGGCTGCTGAGGACGTCTGATCAGAGGTCAATTCCATGTTTGTTTAAAACCCGGCCTTTTTAAGGGCAACCATCAGATGTCATTCCAGGCCATGGAAGCTGGAAAACGAAACGATGGAGTTAACAAATTAAGGTGGAGCACGGCTTCGCACTTTTCGGACAATTGGGATTTAGTACCAGCACCTTAAGTCCAGTCTAGTAGGCTGTCTCAGATGAGGGAGCCGGGGGGGGGGGGTGGCATGGGTTAATTAGCTGGCGAATGCAGGGTTTCGGGGTCTAGGCAAATAAGACTTGCTGACGCCAGGGATGCTGCCGTACTTCTCCCCACCCGCTCCCGCCGCCCCTGTCCTAGCCAACCACGAGCCGGCGGTACTCCAGCTTACCTAGTGTGGTCTTAACGGACAAAGAGTCCGGCTTTTACGCACTTCTGAAAGGAATTCCCCTCCTGCTGCAAGATGCACACTTCCATATCACGTTGCTGCGAGAAAGGTGTCTGGGTTCTTTATAACGTGTGCAGACTCATTGATCCCTACATGTACTGTGCACGCTGGCAGATAAGTGGGCTGGTAAAGAGAGTATTTTACTGCGGAAGTAGCCTTGTACAAGTGCTATCTGATAGGGTATAGGTACTGAAAGCCTTGGCGGAGAAAGACGAGAGGAATCATTGGCCACTTGATGAACCCTAACCCCCCTCTGTAGTGCAGACCGTAGCAGCATATCTTGGCCAATCAACTAGCACCGTGTAAATGCAGTTTCCTCTTAACCTCCAGCGCCTGTGCCGTCATTCTTAAACCAGAAACCACATCACGCTTTCCTCTGCTCGGGACACTTCATTTTCTACTTTACAGAGTGCGATTCCATGACCGCACCTTCTCGCCGTACTTGACCAGTGCCCACGGCAGGGGCATGAAAGCTATCCCGAGGAACCCCAATAGACTGTTCCCCCAACCGTACCCGAGCTTCTCGTACATAGGAGGGCCCGCAAGAGGGAGGAAGGCGCCGGCAATGTATCGAACAATCATATTCACCGCAATGGCCGAGGCGCCGGCTTCGGCGCCGAAGCTCTGTACAAGGTACACCATCTGAGGCATCTATGCGTCAACGTTAACACCATCTGCTCATAGTGGCAGCAGTAGCCAAGGTATCCATTAAATACGCACCATGATAAAGACGGAGCCCGCGCCGATGAGCACCGTTCCGAGGATGGGAACAATCCAATGCACACGATACTCTACGCTCCAACCGTACCAAAACATGCCGGCCGGCAGTGTCCACGACAAATATGCCATCAAGGGCAGCCTGTCCTCGGGGACATTGCCACCGCTTCTTCGCGCCGCCGCGCGCGACCGAACCAATCTTTCGGCAAAAACATCATGTATCATGACGGCGGCGAACATGCCGATACCGAGTCCGAGGTACGCAAGGCCCGAGATGCCGACAGAAAAGCCATACTGGCCCTCGAACACCTCGGGAAAAGTGGTAAATAGAATAAACTGCAAGCCAAAGGTGAAGGCCGCGTAGAGCGACAGGAACCAGACCATGGGCGAGCACAGCACGATGGAGAGAGGCCGCATCACGTGCTTCAGCGACCTCAGCCAATTGCCCGGCTGAGCGTTTCTCTCTGCCCGGTGGGCCGACACGCCGGCGCGGCGGCGGAGGATGACGGGGCCATACGTCTCGCGAAGGAACGCGATACAAAGGATCGCCACGAAAGCATACTGTCGTCTGTTAGCCAAATAGGAGCCAAAGCCCTCGAGTGGGGCAAGACGGCGCTGACCGCAATAAGGAGGACCCGGAAGACCCAGCGCCAGCCCACCGCCTCGGCAATGAAGCCGCCCGCTATGGGCCCGACGACGGGGCCGGCCAGGGGACCCAGGACGAAGAGCCCCATCCAGCGTCCGCGCTCCTTCTCGACGAAGATGTCGGCGAGGGTGCCGCCGCATAGCGCCGTGGGGCAGGACCCCGCCGCGCCGGCCAGGACGCGGAACGCCATGAACATGCCCAGGTCGGTGGCGAAGGCGCAGCCCAGCGTGAAGCCGCAATACACCAGGGCCGTGATGGCATAGACGGGGAGGCGGCCGTACGTTTCCGACAGCGGCGCCCACAGCGAGGGCGCCACCGCGTAGCCCAGCAGGTAGATGGACACGGTCAGGCTGGCGATGTTGGTGCTGTCGAAGCCGAACTCGGGCATGAGTTGCGCCGCGCCGGGCGCGAACATGGTGGCCGCGAGGTTGCTGAGCAAATTGAACCGTCAGTCACGTCTTGTTCTTCTCTTGTTCTTCACATTTCTCGTTATCGAATATTGTCTTGCAGGCGGCGAGAGTTGTGCAAGCGAGAATGGCACAAGTGAGCGAACATAAACGAGAGCGAACGAACCTTAGTAGGGTGACTAGGGCGACGCCGATGACCTGCATCGCCTTCTTGTGGACTGGCCAGTTCAGAGGGTTGGCGGCGTCGTCGGGCCCATGCCATTCCAGTCCGTGTTGGTTGGGGTTCGTGTCGTCGTTCTTGTCGCCAGGCGCAGCGGCGGCAGCAGTAGCCTTTTCGACATCAACAGTAGTAGACGCATTGGAAGAAGATGGCGCTTCATGGCTCGCATCGCCAACCACGCTGACGCCAGCGTGAACGGCGGAATTTTCTCGGGACGTCATGGTGAATCTCACTACAATGGCAGGAGCCTTTTCTCTCCTTGGGGATACAAGTGCAAAGACGAAAAGAAGTTGGAATGCTTCCTCTACAATAGCCCGATCCGATATCCAAACCTGGACCGAGAGTTTTGTGTTGCAATTACATGCTCGTAGACAACGTCCACCTAAGGAGTGTGCACAGCTCCAGCGGGTGATTGGGTGACTGGCCGACTTGCGTATGCTCCCGTCATTCCCGAAACTTGCAGCGGCATGTGGCGGTAGACTACGGGCTTGGCATAAATCGACAGTGTCTGATGCCCGATATTTGCATGATCGAGAACGACAGGGTCTTAGCTGATCAGCCGTATCTGGCCTCATGGCTTAAGCCTACCTGTTCGTTGCCAATGATACTAAGTATTCCCTTTTCATCCAGATGCAGAAGCCACGCGAATGTACCGATACTATGTATTCTCATCCACTTGGCATGCTACCTAAATCTTACGGTCCAACTGCGGCACGGGATGCAGCTAAACTGCAATGGATATTCATGTCTTCTCCAATAATCTGCCAGTGTTCATTCGGTCCTCATGTCGGACCCGTACGAAAGGTACTATGACTAGGATTTCCTCGCATACTTGACCATCAATGCCACGATGCGTCCATCGAACTGCTGCTCCGTATGGACAGTGACGAGGCCACCTTGATTATCCTTGACCGATTCGATGAGACCCGTTATCTCGGCCACGCCCAGTTCCTGCTCGTTAGCCAACTGCAGGAGCAGGAGGTCCCGCACACGAGCAGTAGCTTCAATGTCTGGATGAACGCTTCCCGCTTCTGGAATGAGACGCGGGCCAGCTAGGATCAGTGCAGAGCCGCTGTTCCGCAGAGCGGCTAGGTGGGCCTTGAGCTCCGTCAAGAGCCAGTCTCTCGCTCCCGCCTGACTGGAACACGACTCAAGATTGAGGATGTAAGCGACCGCACTGGTGATGACTTGCGGTGCACCGGCCGCACGTGACTGCATGCTAATGCGGGATGAGGGGTCCGGCTCGACGGCCCCGTTGTTGCTGTTGTTCCAGACCGACGATGCCTGGTCTTGATGACCCAGCAGAAGGGGTTCGCGTGTCTGCAAGATAAGGTGCGCCGAAGGATATCGATTTGCGAGGCTGAGTCCGAGCGTCATGGAAGTTGATGCCACCTACGTAGGGTAAGCAGTAAGTCAGTGGCTACACGGTGGCCCAATAGGAAACACTTACATCAACTATTGTCACGTTCTGCAGCTTCTTCCAGTCTAGCTGGCTGAGGAGCTCGATAACACATTCATCGTCATTATCAATCTCGCAGGCCAGATGAGCAAGCCACTGACGTTGCAGCTTAGGCCGGCTCTCTCGCAACATTTGAAATGTCTCACGCGTATTCAGAGCAAGAGTCAGAGCAGAGGCTGTACCCTCCTCTTTGCCATGGCGCTTAGTTGCAGCGTTCATCATGGAAGCGGCCGGGGCAGCTGTCTGCGCCAGAAACATGAGGGCGTCCAAATGGACGAGCTTGCTTACGAAGGGCTCCGACAAGGAAGTATGCGCCACGAATCCCGGCTGCGCTTCCCGCAGAAACCCGGCCGTGGCCGTCATTCGTACAATGCGGAGCAGTTGTCCCTCCGGCACGCCTACTAGATTGGCGACATCTTGGGCTGCGACACTACCACGGAGAGGGATACACGCAAGCACCTGAAACTCGATAAGCCAGTGAAGGCATGCCAGTAACTGGCTCTATAAGAAAGGGTTTAGTGTGGGATGCGTGCATGTGGGGCGGGACAGGGGGGGGGGCAAACTCACATGCGTCGCAAGACGGCGTATTAGGTCGTTTGGAGTAGTCAGCAGCGTTTGTAATTGCGATGTCAGAGAGAGAAGCTGGCTTTGGGAACGTTCGACCTCATGTCCATCATGATGGGGGAGAGTAATGCTGTCCGGTCAGCTCGATGTCCACTGAGGCCGGTTTCCTGGACTCAACTTCTCGAGAATCTGCGATGAACTGATGTGCCGCAGAAACAAGATTGTGGACGCAAGATTCTAGCTGGTTTAGATCCTGCATTCTTCTTTGCTCACTCGCAAGAAGGGAAGAGGAGAAATGAACAAGGGTTCAAGGAAGGTAAAGTGGTTGCACTAAATCTATACGAAAGTTTGATAATAGCTTTGGGGACCCTACAATACCCCCATAAAACGTGCGAGAGATTTTATATCAGCATATCCCAACTGGGGTTGCTCCTTTGCTTGCTACCGCACTTTACCATGTCTCTGAAAGAGTGGCGAATTTGTAATCGTTCCCCTGTCACCCGTTTGTTTCGTCTAGTGCTTACTGCATGTATCTGAAGGAACAGAAAGGATTCACGAGGTTCCCTGGTTCCCAGATTCCCTTTTGTTTGGCCTAGTGCTTATTACTGACACAGTCCTGGCCTGTAGCCATGTCAGCAATAAGAGCGTCTCGACCCGGCCCTTGGGGACCCGAGTTGTCAGAACATGAGGTGCATTAATTGTCGAATCATTTCTGAGGATAGCGACGTGGAAGATGGCGGGGTAGCTTATGTCTTCATTACAGCTATTTATGATCCTGTAAGGCCCGTCCCTCCCAACTGAAAGACAGGCAGGCATCGCGCAATACAAGAAGCAGAAACTTACTTCTATCTCACTTGAGCAAAATACCCCAAAGGAAAAAAAACAATACTGTACAATGTCATCACCTAAGCCATCCACTACGGCCACAACCTCGACCAACTTTCAGGTCTTCGACCACCCACCTCCGGCGCCTTCAGTGCCTAAGCTGAGAAGCAGCTGCGACGCCTGTGCTTCCTCCAAGGTCAAATGCCACAAGGAAAAGCCCGTATGCTCTCGCTGTATGAACCGCGGCCTGGCCTGTGAGTATGGTACAAGCATGCGTGGCGGCCGCGTCCTCCGGACTCAAGATATCGACACAGACCAGCCAAGTCGACCCCGGACGACTGAGTCATCCGCCCGTACTTCAGCCTCTCCTGCAGATACGGGCTCGCTCTTCGGGGATAGCACGACCCGAACAGGCTCGGCGGGGACGGGGTCAATGGCGTCAGCAACGGTATCCATGGCGGCAGAGCTTGCTCGACCCCCTCGACCTCACCATCCTACTCATCTCTGTCAAGCTTGAGCCATGTGTTCACTCCCTCTGGCAGTACAGCGAGTATCGTGACCACAGTCCCCTCCCTTCAATCCGAGGACTTGTCGTCTTTTCTGAACGACTGCCTTGACGGCAGTTTGGACTACATGCCCGACCAAGATCCGTTTTCTCTGCCCTTGAACTACGAAAGCACCACACTCGACCCCCTCACACCATTCCCTAACTTAGATGGGGACGTAGGCCGGTTCTTCCTAAACTTTTCCACATCTGTCGAGGCCAGTGATGTTGAAGATGTGCCACGTGTTATGCCTGAGCCACAGCCTCCATTTCAGTCCGAAGATATATCTATGGAGGGCATGGAGAGCACAGAAAGCGAAAATGCAGACAGCTGTTGTTTATTTGTAGCAATCGGGCTCATGCGAGACCTTTTCCCAAAGTCTTCTCGAGCATGCACGTCTTCGACTGTTAACGGCGCTACCATTCCTGAGTCGACGAACAGACAGGGGCCTGTTGCCGTTCCCACCATCAAAGACGTCATCACAAAAAACCAGAGGGCCATCGACACCCTGACGGGCTTGCTGCAGTGCTCTTGCGCCTACGACTCTTACCTGTTAGCCCTGATATCGCTTATCATGTCCAAGGTGCTGACCTGGTACGACGCGGCGGCTTGGGCGCAGCAGGTCCGCCAGGCCCCTGCTGTCATCAACAACTACCACCTCAAAGGCGAAGGCTCGGGGCGCATGGCGGCGCAGCTGGTGCTCAGCGAGCTGAACCGAGCGCAGCGGCTCGTGAACACGCTGGAGAAAATTACACACAAGGTCACGCAACCCGGCCGCAGCCAAGAAACCAAAGATGTGAACATGATGGCTCTGAATGTATGTATGGACGAGACGATGAAGACGCCTTCGCCGCGTGACGAATCGATATCGGCCTTTTCTTTGCTCACATTGGACGAAATGGTCGGTCACTTACAGAAGAAAGTAAAAGTTATCTCTCAAGGCATAGTCGCCAAGTTAAATGCAGACTAAGGATAGATAACGCTCTTCTTTTAAGGTTATCTACGGTTTTTAATTAGAACGTGCTTTTGCCATGATTATCGTTCGATATACTCGAAGTGAAGCTAGTGTTAAGTAAGTATGCACGTCATAACTATCGACTTATAATTGACTCTAGATCAGTTTTGCTACTGATGACTACAGGGCCGTTCACTGCCCGACATGAAGTTAAGCAAGATGCACATGTCTTGGCAATGCTTGCGACGCTTGGTAAAAAAAAAAAAGCCATATCGCCATCTTGGCGACCAGACTTCTCTTGGCGCCAAGATGCAATCTCCGATGTCACGTAACAGCAACAATAACAGCGGCGGCGGCGAGCTACTTTCCCTTAACGGCTTACGTCAGCACTACTGCATTGTCAACCAATCGTATCGTCCCCTTCTTGCATTGCAGCGGACGAAACCCCATCATATATCAGCACTTGTAGGCTGACTGTTGCAATCCGCCTGACTTCTGCGGAAACTTGGCAAACATGAAAACACCGGATGCGAACAGCTTGAAGCAATGATTTGATTGGAGATCCTAGTTTTAATCCTGCCTTGCGGTGAGCAGTTGCAGTAAGGAGCTGTCAGCATGCAGAAGTACTGGTACCAACATGCCTAGTATGCAATCGCCATGCTTCTGAGTTTTAACCATTCCTTCCGAAGGAGTCTCGCGCCAGCCGCTTCACGAGGGGTAGTAGTACCCAAGGCTATCATGGCCACCGCCTCGGTTAATTGAACAGTCGGTAAATACCGAATCGTCCGTTTTCCGTTCTCCGTCATCAGCGCCCGCTATGGACCACGAGGCATCTACAGTTCGGGCTTCCTTCCCCTAAGAACCCCGAAGCTGACTACCTCAGTCCCCATATGCGTTCCCGGGTAGACTCATTCTTATTCGAAAAGGTTGCACATGCATCTGCATCCTTGAAAAGCACATTGGTGGGGAAAAGGGAGGCTGAGAGCTTCTTTGATAGTCATGATAGTTCTCATCATCATCATCATCATCATCACGTCCTCTAAGTTTGATGCAAGTTGTTGCCGTCATGTTATCAGCTCTGGTCTTGGCGGCCCTTTTGGCATTCTTAGTGTCACCTTCCATCAAGGGTCTGGTTCGATGTCTTCTTTCGCTCACCAAACAGAAGAAGTGGCGCGTTCATGCCATGACTGAAGACTTGGCCGAGGTGGATGGGGGAGTTTATGAGCAGAAGTCCGTGTTTGAATGCATCGAACAAGGGCTTCAAGGGAAGCCGGACGGACTGGCCGTCATCTGCATGTTCCAGCCTCCGGACCATCTTGATGGCTTGGTCTCTCAGTCAGCAACCTTGGAGTCAGGCGACGGAATCATGTCAAACGGCGCTGCAGAGCCTCCGCAGCAGACCACGGCGCTTTGGGACCAGCCGCGTTATAGCCTTGGGTCACACCTCCACCATGAAAGGACAGCAATAACATCACTGCAAGCTCCTAGCCCGTTCCTCACTTTGACCTACACACAGCTGCACGACACAGCGCTCAAGCTAGCGGCTGGCCTCCTCGAAGCGGGTGTGCACTCGGAAACCACGCTGTTCATGGCAATACCTAACGGTGGGGAGTACGCCATCTTGCTTTGGGCCTGCGTCCTCCTGCGCATCACCTACGTCTCCCTCGACCCGAGCCAGCTGGGAATCGCCGGCTTCACTAGGCTCAAGCAAACGCTGCGCAGCCTGAAACCCCAGGTCCTCGTGGCGCAGGACGTGCGGCAAGGGGGCGCCTTTGAAGTCGCCGCTGCCGAGCTCCAGCTCCCGCGCCCGGTGTACTTATGCCTCAGCGGCGGTCCCGAAGGCGTTGGCGTCGGCGGGTGGAAGACGCTACGCGCCGTCGTGGAGCAAGGCGCCCGTCGCCGCCGCGGTCTCCATCAGCCGGCAGCCGCCACAGGCCGCGGCGACCGTGGCAATGACTATGAATATGTCACGGCGGAGGCCGCGCTGGACACCGCGCTGGTGACAGCGGCCCGGCGAGACCGGCCGGGGCGCATCCACTCGGTCATGTTCACGTCGGGGACGTCGGGCGAGCCCAAGGGGTGCCCGCAGAGCGTGGGCGGCATGGCGCACGCGCTGCGCTCGCAGGCGTGGCTGCTGCTCGAACCGGCGGCGGGCCGGGCGCTGATGCAGCCGCACAACTCGCGCGGCATCGCGCCGGCGCAGACGCTGCAGACGTGGAGCGCGGGCGGGGCGGTCATACTGACGGGGCAGGCGTTCGACGCGGGGGCGGCGCTCGACGCCATCGAGCGCGGGCGGGCGGCATTCCTGGTGCTCACGCCGCCCATGGTGCACGAGATGGCGGCGGCGCGCGCGGCGCGGCCCCAGGTGCCCGTCGGCTGCGTGCGCACCGTCCAGGTCGGCGGGGACACGGTGACGCGGGGCCTGCTGGAACGCGCCGCGGCCCTGTTTCCCCAGGCGCGCGTCTGCGTCAACCACGGCATGACCGAGGGCCCGGGCGCCTTTGTGTGGCCGTGGATGGCTTCACCGTCGGGCTCGCTCTCCGGCGTCCGCTACTTCGGTGGTGAGATCTGCCCGGCGGGCGCGGTGGCGCCGGGGGCCAGGATACGCATTTGCGACGCCGACGGGTCGCGCGTGCTAGAGCGGGGCCAACCCGGCGCGATGCACATCTCGTGTCCCAGTATCATCGGCCACTACTGGGCCGGCCGGGCCGACGAGTCTTTCTACGCAGATTCAGATGGCAGGAGGTGGTTCAAAACCGGCGATGTTGCAATGATTGATAGCGACGGTCTGGTGTTCGTTCTCGGCCGGACAAAAGACATGATCCGGCGCGCCGGGGTGCTGGTCGCTCCCGCTGCGATAGAGAGCTTGGTGGAGGCTTATACAGGTGCTCAAGTATGTCAGGAGATTTCTCTATTTCCTCTTCACGTCTTCATTTCTTCCTCATGGCCAATCATAAGAGGGGACATATCAGCTAACCATGTGCGAACTTCTATCTTCTGCAGACAGTGGTGGTGCCCGCTCAGCACCATGTTCTCGGCGCAGAGCCTTTTGTTGTCGTAAGTTCTTATAATGGAAAGTCGTCTGCGCAGATTAGGGAGCGTATACTTGAGGCATTTGGAAAAAGCTACGCGGTTGCGGGTGTGGCATCATTAAAGCAGCTTCAACTCGTTGAGTTCCCCCTGAATTCAACGCACAAAGTAATTAGATCGGAAATTCAGTTGGCTGTGAAGTCACACCTGAAGTGTGTGCAGGGCGCGTAGAAGATATATTTAGTCAATAACGGTCATAGACGTGGCTTTTTCGAAATTTACTGCTAGTGCCAAGGGTCTTTCGTACGCTCTGCTCCTGGGAAAAAAGTTCATCCTACTATACAGATTTTCTTTACCTGCACTCTTGTTGTCCTGGAGTGGCGAATAGGTTCAGCTTGGTTCCTGCAACCTCTAAGCAACATCGTGCCATCTACGGACATCTCGGACATCTCGGACATCTCATATAGAGCGACTGGTCCAGTACTGGATCGGTGTCCGACGTACGGAACTCATGAAACCCGATCCTGGCCGATGGGAAACCCGATACACGGGAGAATTTCGTGCAACCTGGTTATTAATGACAATAGCTACCCCCGCACAACGTGTGCAGTAGTAGACTCAACTTCAAAGTCCAAGAACTGGATTAAGACACAATAGATTTTGCTAATTTGATTCATTACACCATGCCTACCTCTCCCATTCAGCTTGATCCCGCCCACTTGGGCATGGTGCGAACGGCGGCCGAAATATCGAGCGAATCAATCGAAGAATGCAACAGACTCTTACAGAAAAACCACGAAGAGTATCACATGTTCTTCCGCGATGTCGGAGGCCATAACCACATTGTCCATAGCCTACTCACCGTTCTCGCCCTGGGCGCCAGTCCCCAAGAGCTCCAAGCTCGTTACGATGACGGTACGCCGATCCAGCGGCCCATCCCGTCCATAGACGAGGACCTTCTAGAGAAGCTATCGGCCAACCCGGAGGAGGTCCTGCACGCCCACATTGGCGAGATCACGCAGTACCACACCTTCCTAGAATTCTTCAAGCGTCAGATAGCGCGCGACGGTATGCGCGCCGCCGTGCTCCGGTATGTCTTCGCGCGCACGCCGGTGGCCGACGAGATGTTGGCGCGCATGTACGAGGGGGCCTACCACCCAATCATCCATCTCGGGCTAGGGCTCGAGTTCGTGCAGCCCGCACTCGTAGCCGAGGCGCTAGCCCAGGCCGCCGCCCATGACGACAGCCACATTGGCAAGCTGTTCCGCAGTGCCGAGGCCGAGGCCGCCTCGGCGTACCCGCCGCGCGCCGGCAGCGGCAAGAAGCGGCCCTTCAAGTCCATGATGGCGCTGCTGGGCGAGGTCCGCGACAGCGATGCCGTCCGCAGCGCGCCCCAGTGGTCGGACTTTGGGGCCAAGATGCGCAATGGCATCGTCGGCCGCGCCCTCGAGCCCATGTCCACCATCGCGTCGCAGTTCCGCATCCACCTCGGCCCGGGGCGAGGAGGAACTCGATGAGGAGCTGCAACGCCGCACCGCCGAGATGATCGCGGTCTGCGCATTCTTCGCGGGCGCGGCGCAGCGTGAGGGGCGGCCCCGCAAAATCGACTTCTTCTACATGCATAACGTGACGAGCAGCCTCTTCTTCACCGTGCTGGCCCGGCAGGACTGGATTCCGCTCGCGGACAGAGTGCGCGCGGTCGAGTGGAAGGCACGGCTGGATCTGGCCTGGTACGCCGTCTCGGGCTGTGCGCCGTTGCACGCCGCCAACATCACGGCCTACGCGAGCCCCTCCAGCGATGGCATGGGGTGGGCTGACCTGTTCCGCGCCGTCAACCAGGAGCACGACGACGGCCACGCGGCCAAGTTCATCCGCGCCCTGAAGAACGGCGAGGAGGTATGCCGCGGGTTTGCCGAGGACGAGGACTTCCCGATAAAAGGGGACATGTGGCTGCGGCTGGCGCGCATGTGTCAGGACACGACCACCGGCATTGACGTCGACTTGAAGTGGATCTTCTTCACTGGCTTCGAGCAACCTTGGGGACGGCCGGACTTGCAACCATTGGAGAAGGGTATTGATGTCAATGGTCATGCCAATGGCCATGCGAACTAGTTACTACCAAATGAACTTTGAACCGTTTATTCGACTTATCACTAATAAAATTTCGAAGAAATAGCAATAGACAACGGCAACTTTCATTCGCCATGCAGTATCCCTCAGAATCAGCGCTAATGCCGTGCTTCTGATCCTAAATATATGGAGGAACAGCACCTTGAAGTGCGGATATGTTAAGAGATATTACGACCAGCTGACAGACCAGCTGCCAGTTGGAGGAGGCCCGCTGCACATAACTCTCACTGGATCTCATTGAGCATATGCTGGCCAAAAAGACGCAGGTTCACTTCAGGAGCAGTAGGGTGGCTTGATCATGATGAATTCCTCTCGCCCGGCTCCGGCGTGGACCATGACGGTGTCCCCTACAGTTTGACCGAGGAGTTCGTCTCCGTATACCGCATGCATTCTCTCATTTCCTCTCGTTAACTCCAAAGGTACTGTCTAATCGTGGAAGATCTTATCAACATCATGCTCGCCCCATCGGATATCTGGCGACAGGCCAGCAAATTTCCATATGCCGTCGACCTTTCGATACTGAATCGTGGCCTTTCCGTGTGCATGGCCCTTGTAGAGGACCTCGCCCAGGTCGTCGTCCTTGTATCTCTGGTGTGCCACGCGCATCTGGTGGTAACCTGTGACTTCATCGTCGGCCGTCTGGACCAGCCGCCCCGCGCCGATGAAGTGCTGCGTCTTGATGCGCGCGTTGCCGAGGAAACCAGGGCCCGACGCGAGCAACACGAAGTCGGCGGCGGACATAGAATCCCACAATTGCCCCATGACGGAACGATAGTCGACCTGATTTAAGCAGGTCAGCTCTCATACTTCCTGCATCTGCATACAGGGTATAGCCTACTCGGAGAGATGGGGCGATGGTCTTGGCGAGACGGTCCCAATCTTTGCTGTCGAAGCTCTCGGCCCATTCAAAAACAGCAGCTTGACAGCCTGCGGCATCTGTATTGGCTGGCATCAGTGTCCCTTTCCTGGATTAATGTAAGATTGAACGAACAAAGTCAACAAACCTTCGTAGGCCGGTACTTTGTCCGTGTGAATCGTCATGGTGCTGATTCGAATTTGGGATCGGCGAGACAAGATTGCAGAGACGAGATTCCACCTTGGCGTAATTGTTGCGTGTGCAATTCAGGGTGTTGGCTTATTAAACCGTGTTATCCAGGCCATGATACTATTTCTGTCACCAGGCCAGTACACCGAACCCCACGCATTACACCGAATCCCGATGCACGGGGTCCCAGGGTGGATTCCCGAAACAAGCAGTAGCAGGGTTTGAAGCCCGGACCGAAGGGGGTTTGCGGGTCTCGTCGGGATTGGATTTGAGATCAACCAGAGCCAGAACAAGTGATTCCATGCTTAGATAAAAAAGGATGCATCACGCATGTCGTATCTTGCGATTGACCAGTGTACGCTACCCATTCCCGCCATCACATCATTAGACATTGTTGACATCTCTTAAATCTTCCGGCGCACGTTTGATTTCACTGCCACCATGACCGTCACGCCCTATAACCCCGGCCGTCTCGATGGTAAGGTCGCTGTGGTGACCGGCTCAGGCCGCGGCATTGGTGCCGCCGTCGCGACCCATCTTGGGCGCCTGGGCGCCAAGGTCGTGGTCAACTACGCCAATGCGGCGTCGCACGCCGAGAAGGTGGTGGCCGAAATCAAGTCCTTCGGAACCGATGCCATCGCCATCCGGGCCGACGTGCGCGACGTGTCGCAGGTGGTCCGTCTGTTCGACGAGGCCGTTGCGCACTTCGGGCGGCTGGACATCGCCGTGAGCAACTCGGGTGTGGTCAGCTTCGGCCACCTCAAGGACGTGACCGAGGAGGAGTTCGACCGCGTCTTCAGCCTGAACACGCGGGGGCAGTTCTTCGTGGCCCGCGAGGCCTACCGCCATATGACGGGCGAGGGCGGCCGTATCGTCATGACCTCGTCCAACACGGCCAAGGACTTCAGCGTGCCCTGCCACTCGCTCTACTCGGGCTCCAAGGGAGCCATCGACTCCTTCGTCCGTATCTTTCTCTAAGGACTGTGGCGACAAGAAAATCACGGTCAACGCCGTCGCGCCCGGCGGTACGGTCACCGACATGTTCCACGACGTGTCGCACCACTACATCCCCAATGGCGAAAAATACACCGCCGAGGAGCGCCAGGCCATGGCCGCTCATGCTTCCCCACTGCACCGTAATGGATTCCCACAAGACATTGCCTATGTCGTCGGCTTTCTCGCCAGCAAGGAAGGTGAATGGGTCAATGGCAAGGTCATCACTCTCGATGGTGGCGCAGCTTAATCTACTGATCCCACCATTATCTGGTTGTCGAATGATAAAAAGGGGCCAGGCAAACATATATAGAACAATACAAATACACAGCTATGGTACCGACACTTGTCTTGTTTATATACCCAACTAGCCTTGGTATTAATATCCCCGCTGCCTGTGTAAAGCACTTCTTACGTCGAGAAATGGCTTGCCTTCCAAGGAATACAGCTTATCGTCAATCAAAGGAAAGACCTCAAGCTTTGGACCCTACGTCAGCTCTGTGTAGCGTGCGTAGCCGCGGTCGCTGACTATGGATCCCTGCTCTGGTTCGGGAGGAGAGGCAACAAGTATGTCTGTGATACGAGCCCGTCGTCGACAAAGCATTCTGTTGGAATGCAAGATGACTCTGCGAATTTCCGGGATTAACTCTCGTTTCCGAGCTATGGGCACGATATGCGAGTCCGGGATGACGTCCTCAAGCACGGTAGCAACCATATCCCGGTAATGTGATTCTGCCGCACGGAAATACCGTAAAATAATCATCAGTGAATCAAGTGGGTGAGCTGGCACGTCCGCGGAATGGAAAAGCTGCTCATACGCGGATCCCAGCAACGAACCACTCTGCTGAACTTCTTCCCCGGGGTGATTCGAATCATCTGCCGGACTGTCTCCAGTAGGCTGAGATAGGCTACAAGGATGAAGCGTAACTGGCCTGAAATGAATATTATTCATAACAGAAGTCCATGGACCTTGCACACCATTTTCCAGGTCTGCCGCTGCATCTGACCAAATGGCGGCTTGCAAATCTACTGTTAGCATGTTCCACTGAAGACTTAACATGTTCACTCCTCACCAGTCCAGGGTCTGTTCTCATCCGACGAGCTAGAAATCTAAATTGTCACAAACGTGCTCGAGGCTGAAACGATGCATATCGTGGACCTCTATCCGACACACGATGGAATCGGAAACACGCCATCATCTTCCCATGCGCAAGCTGTGGACGTAGCTGCCCATCTCTTCCGTGAACTGCTGCCGCCGGCTCTGCCAGTTGAGTTGACCGGACCCTTTCATGAAACTGCCGACCGACTGGATTGATAGTTGCAAAATATGTTGTTTGCTTGATGGCAACGTGTAGTATGATGGATGTACGCTGAGGTTCGCAATGTCATCGAACATAAAACTCAAGTGTGCATCAAAGAAATCGGGATCGACCCTGTACACTGCTCCGATCTCCGCGATTTGTTGCGCTGACGGGTAGCCCGCCATGAAGAGGAGAAGATTGCGCCCATCTGCGCGAGCCTGGGATTCTGTTTGGGCCCCTTGCAGAATAGGAGAGCTTCCAGATGAAGCACGAAACACACGAATGAATTGCTTCTGTCTTGCCTCATCGATAGTCGGGTTCTGCGTGTCGCTTAAAAAGCTGGCCAGCCTTCTACACCTGCCTATAAAAAGTATCGATCTAATCAACCTTTCTAATAGACGCTTTACCCAAGTAACATAGTTATTAGCAGCTTGGTTTATTTATGGATTAGTCCAAGGATATTTCACGCTCTTTGCCAATCCCAGTGGGGACGACTCAATAGTCAATAGGGGTTCGCCAGTATCGCTGCTGTTATGATATACGCTGCTCGCAGGTGTAATATACATGATATAAATGTTATGAAACAGATGACTGATAATTCCCGATTGGAAGTTTTGAGAAAGGTCAATGGTGTGACAAGTGTGGTTGTTCCCGTAAGGCCGCAAGGGGATCAGGCTCTGTCGACCAGACCTGACTCGAAGGCATACAGAGGTCATTAACTACCTTTACTGCGTCTGCAAACCCGGGCGTCTTCAAAACAGGCTGTCAGAAAAGTGGTGGGCAGGGGGGAGTGTCCTCTACCTGACATAACCAAGGTTGATTTTGGGGTAATTAGCTGGTGCTTCTGAGTGGTGGTCATCTTGCAGGCTGGGATTAGCTCGAGGCTGAACATATGCCGGGCGTGACATGCAATAGCACATGGACATATCAACCTCCAATATACATGTAAGAATGATGAGGCTAGTACAATGTTGTACTTGGCCATCCAGGTCTTCTAATAAGTAAACTAAAGAGCAACAGCTAATTTCATATAAAAAGTTAATAACAAAGGAAAACGGTAGTTATAAGCGAGCGAACTACCTAAAGTGAATGACTATCAAGAAACCGCAAAGCTAACCACATCTGAAGCACCAGTGCTTCCCTGTATTATATGAGCGAATGACTCTCCCCACAGGTTTCTCCTCATCGGAACACGGTCCGGGTACAGCATTCAGTAATGACCATAGCCACCACCGCCACTGCGGTAGCCGCCCCCCTTGCCGCCGCCTGAGCCTTTGGCACCGCCTCCTGAGCCTGTACCACCGCCAGAGCCTTTGCCACCGCCACCCCCGCCGCCGGAGCCTCTGCCGCCACCCGAGCCAGAACCTTGGCCGCCACCCGAGCCGGAGCCTTTGCCACCGCCACCGCCAGACCCCTTACCCCCGCCAGAGCCTTTGCCCCCGTCGTGGCCGTGGTTGCCGCCTCCATGGTTACCGCCGGTTTGACCGCTGCCGCCGCCTTTGCCATCTGAACAGTACTACGTGTCAGATAATCTGAAAAGGAGGAGGAGAGGGGTGAATGTAGTTCGCAAAGGGCGTTTGGGTTAGGCTAGCAATAGACAACGGAGAAAAAGGACTGACTGTCAGGGCCGCCGGGCAATGGCGAGTTGTCGTTGTCTTCGACGACAGCACTGTCGTCCTGGTCAAAAGATTGGACGGCGATGTTGCCGCCATCGTTGTCATCACGCTGAGCTATGGGTTCGTTGCGATACTCGATCAGGGCGTCATAGTCCTCGGCCGGCACAGCAAGAGCACGGGCGTTGATGGACAGGAGAAGAGCGGCGAGGAAGAACTTGTTCATGATGAGGAATTTTCAAGTGCTTGATATATGTGTTGGTATGTGTGTGACTCTCTATGAGGAAAGAAAAAAGTTGGATATCGTGAAGATCTCAAGCCCTTTATATCCGTCCAACTCGGTGCTCTCTCTCTCTCGCTCTCTCCGTTGTGTTTTGAGCACACCCGGCAGCTGGGTCAATGATACCCACCAATTCGCAATTCCTGCGAGTACATTGCACTCCGCGATAGTTCACATGAAGCGTTTAGCTAGCTTGCGAACCCGCCAAGTTGCGTGGCCTCGGTAGAAAGAGATTACGCGTCGATCTCGACTTCGCCAGATTCCCTCCCGCGGATCGGCCCGGACTCGTTCGTGGACACACAAAGCAGTCTGGCTAGAGTTGCCTGATGATGCGGACATACATGGTCTAGACTATTCAGCGTTCATGTTGACGATTTCCCAACGGCATCACATAATGGCACACGGTGGGTAGGAGCGAACCTTCAAGGTAGGCATCGAGGTTGTACGAACACCTTCACACATACTACACACATACACAGCCACTATTTCTTGAATATCGTTGTATTTGGAGTTCGTAATAGCTCGCAAAGGGTAGCATATAGGACTGAAGGATAATCACCTGATGGTCTTCTCGGAAAATCCCGATTTGATCTTAGAGTTGAAGCCAATGCAAGGTCTAGCTACGCTATGGCCCGGCCCATCAGGCAAGTCTTCGGGTACCTGCCCGACTGCACGGTTTTGACGTCATATAAGTAGGAATGTCAGAAGCTTGATGATGAATCCGTATTTTGGCCGTTGGTCCAGAATGAAATAGGTTTCTGTAATTACTGGGATGCATATCCTCTCCAGACGCGTGCCGAAACGTTGAGCGTATGTCTCTGATGGCATGGCGAACACCTGCCAGTTGCATCCCTCTCGCTTATCTCGGTGAACGCATATAGAATCATAACACCAGTGGAATTGATACCTTCCCCATCGATGTATCACGTCGTAGCGTTGCTGCCAGCGAAGTGTACGTTACGGTTATTCATCCCACATCAGGTATCGCGTTGCGGATGTAACCGAGCACCCCGTCCAGTGACCGACTACTAGCGATAACCTTTGGCTATAATGCGTGTCCTGTAATTATCCATCAATCATTGATCAACAGCGTACCTTATTCTAGCCTCCGGGGGATATTTAGAGCTCTTCCACCATCGTCCTCCCTTGCACGGCCGTCTGCAGATTCCGTCATATCCCCGGCCGTTAAAAGCTTGAAGGGATAACTTTTTCACTAGACTGTAGTGGCGTGATTCCGAGTAACCACCCGAGCCGTCACTTGGTCGGGGGTGGGGTCTTGGAGCTAAACGTCCGCGCCAATAGGATCGCCGTCTATCCCCCGGCCTTTCCTAACACGGGCAAAGTCCCCGATGCTGATATTTTCCTGAAGCGTTGCATAAACAAATCGAGTACGATGGGCGATACGATGGCTGGTTACATGGGTAACCCCCAAGTCCCCCGCACTGTGCCGCAGGCTTAGTGGTGTCATGCAGAATTTCCCGCGCAGCACACGATCAGTGAGTAGGTTTCTGAGCAGCATGGGCTTGTCTCGACTAAACTCACCTCTGCAGTCGTACTGCATAGCCACAAACCTGGAGCACATACCGGCAACAGCTCATGCTGGCGCGTATGGAGTTTATGCCGGCCCGCTATGCAGTGGAAACGCGCTTAGGGGGGCGGTCCCGCGTCTGAGCCAAAGTTAGTCGCTAAGTAGGTATTCTGATGAATCGCCCATTTTAGACGGCCCGGCTATCATCGCTAACTTATTGTTCGTCGCGATTAATCGACCTCCGTCCACATCGTCAAGTTGGTCCTACTCTTGGTCCTACTCACACTCCGATAAGGCTTGCTTGATGGTGCTATCCAACCTGCTAAAAAGCACTAAGAATAAGTTACTTAGAGAGATCTCAAGCTCAAAAATATCATTATCGATACACACAAGAGCTATCTGTAATATGCCCAGAGTGAATTACTAGAGTACAATTATTATTCTCAAACGTAGGTCTTGCTGGAACGCGGCTTGCGCTCGGAAGCCTCGTTGGCAGTCGGCTTTTTCATCAATGGACAACCACTGGATCTAGTGATGACAACATCCAGCGCCAACTCCCTTGCCGCCGCCATGGCCGTAACCACCACCACCATAACTACCAGCGCCGCCACCGTGGCCGCCGTAACCACCGCCGCCGTGGCCACCGTAACCGCCAGCGCCGTGGCCACCGTAACCGCCAGCGCCGCCACCGTGGCCGCCATGACCACCATAAGCACCTCCGTGACCGCCCCCTTGGCCCCCTATAGCAACAGCGATATGTATTAGTCACAGAACTCCAACTAAGTATGGTCCAGTCGTAAGAAAAAGGGATAGGAGGGCTTGGGGAGGGTCGTATGATACTACTTACATTTGGCGACGCCTGGCGCATTGCCTTGTTCATCGATAGCGCTGTCGTCTTGGACAACTTGAATGGGAATATCATTGGCCAGATTGCTCTCGTCCAGTTGAGCTGGCGGATTACCATCCTGGACTACAGCCTCGTTCTTGCCCTCAGCCACCGGAACGGCGAGGGCTCCGACGTTGGCGGCCAGGAGGAGGGCGGCGATGAGGATCTTGTTCATCTTGAGGGTGACTTTATTGAGATATTTGAACTGGCAGTGGGTATTATATGACAGAATGCCTGATGGATTGTGATATTATGCCGTGATGATGATGACGATGATGATGAGAGAAGAAAGGACATGACTCCGCCAAGGGGGTTCGGAGCCCCTTAAATATCCAACCTGGCTGTCGTCTCTGGGAGGATTGAGCCAGTCCAGCATCTGAGCCAACGATCTTCATCACATGGCAGCTTCTGGAAATCTGGTGCGCTTGGAGCCCGGTCTCGAAGCCGTGAGCCCGTCTGGCTGCGTGGTTCTCGGCGTGATCCATTACGCGTCGATCTCCTCTTCGTGGGACCCCTTTCCGTGCGCCGGTCCGCATTCGTAAGGGGAAAAGAAAGCGAGTGCCTACATCTGCACGATAGGTAGTGCGGAGGTCCATGGTCTAGACGATTCTAGGGACCAATTGAACGCTCGCTCGAGGACATCACCAAAGGGCACGTGATGAACCGAGATGAAATCTCGAAGGGACGAATGCGGTATCTAAACTTCATCTTATGCTTCTCCCGTTGGGTGGCATATACGAGAATAACCACATGCTAACCTGTTCGGGTAATCCGATCCCGAGTAGAGGCTGGGTTCGGATCTTTTCTCAGCCCAGCTCAGATTATACTCGGCGCTCGGCCCTTTTCAGCTGGCCTACGAAGGGCCCAGAATCTGGTCCTTGATCAGCCCCCTCTTCTCCAGGTGACGCTCTCGTCGACGTCACGACGGTCCCCGTCCGTGTTAGGCCGTCGACGAGATAAAAGACAACGCTTCCGGTTGGTCGAGAACAACAGGAGCGGCGTTGGAGGGACGAGCGCGAGCCATCCCACTCTCCGCCACTTTTGTCTTTTTGGAAGCATGCCAACACGAACAACCGGGCGGAGGTCGGACGATGGGCGACGGACCGAGCGTGGTCGACAGCCCCTCAGCACCAATCGCGCAGCCAACCAGCTTTCCGTTGATAGAGAGAGTCTAGACCAGCACTGGTTGTCCCCGCATCTCTGATCCGATAAGATATGGTGATTCCATCGGATAGCTGAGAAGATACGCGTTAGCACGCTGCCACTGGCTAAAGAAAAAGCCCGAACACGCCCTTATCAGACAGAAATCAGATGGCGTTGGGGCAGAGGCCTAGACCTCGCTATCGGGCTCTCCCTTAGTTCAGCTCACTTATGAAATGCTCACAAATGCCATCCATGCATCTTTCTTTCCCCGCTGTCGCTTCAAAAGATGATATTGCATGCCAGTGATGCTGACGAATCTGTGGTGATTTGGTGCGTAATTTAGACCATGGCCTAGATTTCCTCGGCTATTGTACCTCGCCACGGGGGCCTCGGCTTCGTCCTATGTTTTGTTCCCCCTTTCCGACGAAGTCGAGGCCCTCGTCCAGTAGTTCACTATTGTCACTGGTGAACACAATGGATCGCATGGCTCAGAACAAGGCCTCCTGAACAGCACGTGCTTTGCTTAGATAAAGTTCACAACTGACAGTCTCGCTGCTTGCTAGGAGAGCCATTGTACCTGATCACAATTTTCAAGATGCCTGTGATAACTCCCGTGGGCTTAGGGATTTTGCGCCGGCCCGTCGGACTTGGCCTTAGGGTAGAGCTGCGCTTGAATGTTTTACGTCCCTGGCCCTCCTTTGTAGGAGGAGAGGAATCTTGGTCGACTTATACTATCAGAATATCCAAAGTAGGCCATTTTGCTACTTGTGATAAGACTCGTAAAAGGCTTGCACTCTAGCAGGGCCTGTGATAGGCTTGTAAAGAGCCTGGAACCTCCACTAAAACCAGCCAACTGATATTTGCCTTGCGGGAAGATAATCCCCGTCCCCCCACTCACTTCTAACGTCAGACCCAGCCCACCGGTCTGAGGGGACTTAAGGTGGATATGCATATTGGTGTTGTTGGTTGCTGGTCGTCGGTTGCTCCAATACGGCAAATGCAACCTGAATATAACAAAGTAGGAGTAGATCTCATCCCTTACTTCGGAACAACGTCACTTCTTGCCAGCAGCCAGAAGCTGGTGCTCATGTAACGAGGAACCAGTCAGCGAAAATCAAGAAACTCCTGCCATTGACCACTCGAACCAAAACTTCACACAGGCTTTCTTGAATTCTCGCTCGTCTTTTTTTTTTCTGAATTCTGTTGTCTCGCCAACATTCATGGCCCCTTCCAAACGATGACTACGTCTTCACGCGAGATCTCCTCGACAACAGTCGGTTCGTTGCTCGTTTTCTTTCCTATACTTCAGCAACACAGCAAGTAGTATACTAATAGGAAGAAGCCTCAATTTGATGCATCATCAATGGATCATGGACCTTGGACATCTCATCCACCCCAGCATTCCCACCCATGGAGCGAACCTGAAAGTAGCGGACGTTGGCTCGGGTACAGGGTGAGTCGCGTGCATCCGGCCAGGAGCTGCTTGCTTCTGAAAAACGTGTAAAACCAAAAACATCTAACTGTATCATTCCGTGTTTCCCCTGAAGAATGTGGCTGATTGACGCGGGTGACCGGCTCCATGAATCCACGCAGCTCGTTGGTCTTGACATCTCATTCGATGCCGCGCCACCTCCCGAAGCATTACCTCCCAACATCTCATTCCAGAAGTGGGATGTGAATGATCCCGTCCCTGACGGTCTGCTCGGTGCCTTCGATATCATCAACGTCAAATTCATGGTATTTGTCGTTCGAAAGGACGATGTTCCGGCAACAGTGGACAAGCTGATCCATATGCTTAGTGAGTTGGCCTCGTGAAACAAGCCCACAACTACACACACACTCTCTCTCTCCGTAATCATACACTACGTTTCTAACCATTTCCCGCAACTCGCCCACACAGAGCCCGGCAGCCATCTCCAATGGATCGAGCCCGACAACCAGACAGTGCACGGCGAAGTGACCAAGCCCGACAACAAAAAAGAGAGCGTCGAGGCGCTGATGCGCCTGCTCCAGTCCCAAGACCGTCGGCTGAACCCCACGTGGGTCCCCGACCTTCCGGGGATCTTCCGGGACCGCGGCCTCGTGGACGTCGACGTCGACGTCCACACGTCGCCGCCGCACTGGGCGTACCTGCAGCACGAGTGCGGCCTCATCATGCACGAGCTGATCGCGCGCAAGCCGCAGAACGAGCAGATGGCGGCCGAACTGAAGCGACTGATCCCGTTGGCGGAGGAAACGCGAAAAGGGGCGTACCTGGCCACCACGGAGTATGTTGTCGCAGGAAGAAAGCCTTGATAAATATCTTGGCCTGAGCACACACGGACGTCCACACCCAAATACCACCTGAATGGAATTAGTGCTATTGCTAGTCGTTGGAACAGACGGGCTCTGGACTTTTCATGTTATCAAGCGCAGTAGGAATCTGGCAAATTGGCATGTATATATTTAGTTACACGCCTAGAAGATGAGAATCGGCAAAAGAGAGTTGCAGTTTCCCTTGGACCAATTTATTTGACTTCGATCAGTTCCGGAAATTTACGTGACTTGCTCCATAACTACTCGCTTTCAAGAAGTCAATATATTAGTACCTATAAAGCATTGACTTTCGCCATGCAATTAGCAATTATTTATCCGCCGATATTTCGAGGCGTCGTGTTTGATCCATTACTAAGGCCGCGTTACTCAATATACGTGTACTTCATATAGGTTGAACACAGGACAATGTCGATGACTTAATTTTGCATGAGTTGTGTAGTTAGTCTGGAACAACAGTCGTATTCTTTATTACAACTACCACTGTACGAATGCAGTTCGTCAAACATGTTGCGCGCACCCACTAATTCCCCGATACCATATCCCAAATCTTCCCCATGCCTACAGCGATGTCCTCGGGCAAGGGGCCTTTCTGGATGACTTCTTCGTTGGAAGTGAGGTAGCGGGACTTGCTGGCACCTAAAATAATACTATCGTCCGACCCCAGCATGGAATGGTAGCAGATCCAGCGGAGCGCCGCCTCGATCGGCGTCATCTTGGCCGGCTCCAGCAACTCCTCCAAGTATCGCACGGCCGCATGCAGCTCCGGCTTGTCGTATTGCATCTTGGAGAGCATGCCGATCATGTTGTCCTTGGCGAACCGCGTTCCCTCGATGTTGCCGGCCGTCAGCTTCCCAGAAAGCATGCCACCAGCAACAGGACTTGCCGCGATTCAACTTAGCTTCCGAGTAAGTAATATGTCTAAGTAAATGAGATGATATTGATCTCACCTGTAGGCGTCAAACCGGATTCCGTGCTTTTGGAGAGTCGGCATGAGAGTCTCGTGGCCGCGCGCGATAAGGTTGTAGTTACCTTGGTATACGGTCGGCTTTACGTAGCCTTCGCGCTCGCAGACTTCGAGGAAGTTGTTGAGCATATCCAGGGGCCAATTGGACACCCCTAGCTATTTTGAAGGGGAAATCAGAAATCAAGCACTCTGCAGAGAGCGGGTGGCGAGGAGGACCTACTTTGTCAAAAAGTCCCTGTTTGTGGAGCTCGTTGAGGGCCGAGGCCTGATCCTGGATAGGGGTGGTGTAGTCAGGGGCATGGCAATGCAAGATGCTGAGTTTCTGGCTGCTGTCTAACTGCAGGCTCTTGCGACTGTTCTCGAGCGAGGTACGGATCTTTTCCGGCTCCAGAGTGCCGTTGGCGTCCTTGCTCAATACCAGGATCTTGGTATCGACGGCGAAGCCCTGAGGGATAGCCTGGAACTCACCCAGAAGCTTCTCGGAAAGCCCCATGTTTGTCGCGGGGTAACGCGCAGCTGTGTCTATCTCCTTAGTTCCGAGCGACCGGGCTAGAACCAGGATATCCCGGACCTCTTCGGTGTCTTGTAATCCTCGCCCAGGATCGAGCCGCCGAAAATGAGTTGGGGATGTGCTGGAGCCATAGTGTCGGTGAGGGCGTGTGTTTCTGTTGTAATCTTTGGGGAGTGGTCGATGCTGTTTGGCAGGCCGAAAATGTCGTTGATAGTATTAAAGAGGCAGCACTTTATATGAACGGTAGATGGAGGGGGGACGGTGGGACTGTGGCATTGTAAGTGTGAGTATGAGTAGAGACGAATGGCACTGTGCGCGGACAATTGTGGAACTACGGAACGGACACAAGTGGGCCCCGATTGCGGGTGGACAAAAAGTGGAACTGCGGGATTGGTAGATACTAGGTAGCGATAATTCAATATACTAATCAGGTCAGGTCCGTGACAACTAACTAATAGCGTAGATACGCACTATTTATCAGATACGTCACCACTCCGCCAACAGTGCCACTTCCTCAGCTGCAACTTGCTGGCGAGCCAGCGCACCAGCTGTTGTCGCGGCCAGAACAGCACTTGAAGGAACTAACGCGCTTCTGCCAGTTGCTCCCGCTCTTACAAATATGGGCCAGATCCGGATTGGGGCCGTAGATCATTCCGGTATGGGCTCCGCTGCAGTCTTTGTCTCTAGATAGGCCGATGAAGTTGAAATCAGTAACAATTCGCGGTTCAGGATGGATGCTCCAGGTGGTCTCGAAGATAGACTTACGCCCAAAGCACGCAGTGCAAGTCATCGGTGATGAGGACAGAGTGAATGTTATCATTAAGTTTCGGGTCGATTTCGCTAGAGTCTAATGACATGGTCAGAGAACGAATCAATGGCCGTAGCAGAGGCAAATGGAGTGGGAGGGCAAGACGTACAGCACTTCCCATGTGCGGCATCGTCCCCAGAAACGATGAACTGTTGAAAGCCCTGGCCGATATCGAAGTTGGTGTTGTAAAAGAGTTCAATTATACCATCAGCTGCTGCAAGGCCCAGGAATGGGATAACCAAGACTTGTGGTTTCATGATGTTATGCGATGCGCGACAGCGAGTATTGAGATAGTAGCAAGGATAGATGTATCTTTGGAATGAAGTCTTCTGAGAAGAATCCAGACGAAATTACACCACGCAACCTGCTACCACTATTTATATTACCTTCTATAGATCTGCCTGCATCACAGTACGTTTCCTGATTACATGCTTAGCATAGCCTCTCAAAACTCCACGGTTTCCATAACCTAGCCCCCCCTCGTAAGGACATACACGCAAGTGTAGCTACACCGTAGTGTAGTGAGTCAGCAACACGGGTCACTCGTAGATCGGTGAATCAGCAAATCTCACACACGTGCTCCATAATACTGACCGGGCAAATTCCCACCAATAATGGGTGACTACTCATAGCGCATTTAATAGAATAATACAAGCTACTACTCAGCGATGCTTATAGAATATACGAGTTACTATATAGGGACTAGTGTCGAAACCATGGATACTGTATCTTTTAGTGTGAGCTACTAAACATGCCCGCATAAGTGAGACTTCATTCTTTAGGATATTGTGTATGTATGTACCAACACGAGAGTGTGGAGGCTCTATCAGCCGACCAAGATCTTTCTCAGCTTCTCAAAGTCTGGGGTTCCCATCCCAGTCACCGGATCCCATCCCTTTGCCGCTTCGAAAGCGGGATCGGCGCCACAGCCCATATTACTCCCGGCGGTGATATCATTGAACATTTCCGGGTGCGCATAGAGGACAGGATTGACGAACCCCATCGTTTGTTTGCCGGCGTGCAGCCTCTCGCTGTTGATCATGGCAATCATCGAGGCGAATACGGGAGCGGAAGCCGACGTCCCGTAGACGCTGGTTAACTGGCCGTGGAGATAGATCAGGTACGCGGAAGCCAGAACCGACACGTCTGGATAGCCACGACCTGCCATGGCCGAGGCGGTGTAGTGTCCCGCAGCTGCCAGGTTCCTCAGGTGGGCTCCCTCGAGTTCCTTGTAGCTCGAGAGTGCCGCACGCTGGTACGCCGGGGCGGGGAAATGCCTACTGAAGCCGCCACCGGACGTCAAGGTAACGTTGGGGAAGCTCGGGGTAACGTGACGAAGACTTTCCTCGTTTTCTTGCCATGGTTTCTTCACATTGGTGTCTCTTCTCACCCCGGTGTCGTGGCTCGAGGTCTCCCCCTGTGGGGGGGTAGACATGCGCCGTTGTGTGCCGCCAACGGAGGTAACCCAGGGGCAGGATGACGGCCAGCCGGGGTTGAATCCGGCAGCCGTGGCGTTCTTAGTGAACGAGAGGGGGTTTAGGGGGTCTTCCAAAATACAGGTCCCTCCATCTGTTCCGCTCTGCGGCCCAGTGTCGCCACTCGACACGACCACCGTCACGCCCATCAGACCCAATTTGAGCATTTCCAAACATTGGCGCTTCAGATACTCTGGGGAGAAGTCAATTTCTTGCCAGTTGAAAGAGATGGAAATAACCTTTGGTGGATCAACTGTGCCACAATCAGATGTCTTGTCGTAACTACCTGGCAATGGGGGGTCAAGGGGGTAGATGGAATCGAAGGCCGGATCCAGGGCATCACAATAGTATTTGTCAAAAGCTGCTAGCATGTTGTTGACATCTCCGGTCAGATAGCGATCACCAACTTGAATGTTGGTCACATTCTGTCTTGTGAGCGACATGGCGTATTGGAAATCCAGATCAGACTCTAGGTTGAAAACGGTATTGTTGTACAAGGTCTGCAGGTAACCGCCGTCGATTGGTTCGACCAACGGACGTTGCCCCACCAGCTCTGGCTCATATTTCCCGAAGAAGCGATCCAGGTCATCCGCTAGCCATGTCATATACGACTGCCCGTAAACCCCAAAGGAGCTGTTCACATGTGGTGGGACTCCGCCTGCTGATGGCATATTATAAAGCTCCCGGAGACAAGGGGGTGAAGTGTACGTGTGGCAATCTTGTATTGACCGTGTGCTGAAACTATGAGGGACGGCCGCCGGAGCTCTTTTCACAGCCGAGTGAGACGGATTGTTGGTTCCGTCCCAAGGTTGAAGGCTCCTAGGGCTGATGGACACATATTCAATGAAGGACGCTAGGCTCGACGGAATATGCAAAGACTGACAAACGATCTCGGTATGCTCGGGCCGGCTGGTCTTCTTCTGCAGGTGGCAGGTTGTGCTGAGTAGTTGCTGCAATCTGGCCACTGTCGTATGGACTAGTAAGTAGCCTCTGCTGTTAGAAAGCTGGATTTGGTCCTGTGGAACACCCGAGCCAAGAAGCCACTGCATCACCAGATACGAGGCCGAGGCTGGTGAGGCAAATGCTTTGACAATATCGCCCGCCGTCCAATACCTCCCGTAGCTGTCTGAGCCAGGATCAGATACGTCGAAGAGGTATTGGTCCGCTTTCTCAATGATATTAGAATGGGCGAGGGAGATGTGCATTTGCACTAGAAGTGTCCCATCCAACTCACTGCGGGCCCATTGGCGAGTTCTTGCTGAGCTTTGACGTCTTATGTCTGAGGGTACTTCCATCATCTTCTCACCAGCTGAGAGCGTGGCGAGCAGAAGCAGAGTGAAAAGAACAAGTCTTTTGGTCGTGATGGACTGAAGCAGAGCCATTGTCTGGGGAATGTGCGTGCAAGGGTAGAGTGAATGAGAGAAACAACCAACTGGCATACTTTACTTTTACAAAAGAGGCAATTTAACCACTCGACCATACTGTAGTGTGAGAATCCGGGTCTGACTATTCTATTGGTATCCATTAAACCAACTAGGAATACAAGCTTACGAGGCTAGCGGATCTAAAAAGCTGAAAATATTCTTACTCAGTACACTTCCTGATAGAGACTCTACCCCCATATCTACCATCAGCTTATGTTAATGATGGATATTATTCCACGAATTAAAACCACTAAACCATACGAGCTACTATTCAGAGAGACCTCATCTCCTGCCTGCTGTTATTCAGCCAGCTGCATTCAATAAGCTAGAGCAGCTGTGCACACGCTATGCGTGACGGATACCTGGCCTCGTGCGTGCTCTTACTCAGCCAGCTGCTTAAACGAGGCATTCGTAAGAAAAGCTAATGGTACCAAAGATCTCGTCTGAGATCTTACGTTTCAAGGAAGCGAGATAGCTTGTTATTAGACATCAGGCCTATATAATATAAATAGATAGTTTAGTTACGAGCAGTTTCTTCTTATTCTTCATCACATCCCTAGGAACCAAGACGATCATCCATTACGCTTCAGTCATTCTAATTCTTATAACTTTCGTTCCGACCAACCACTAGAACTCTTCTTTACAGAATGTGTTTTACCTCCAGATTTACCATGCTGATTGCCTGCCTCGGCTTGGCCACCGCTTTCCCTATCAACACCGTCGAGTTGGTAAGTAACACTGTTCCCATCATACCTCCGTCGTGAGATATTGTATTATTAACAGAACCCCACCATGGGTAAAAATGTAGAAAGAACGCGGTTACGGGGTAAGTAATATAAACTCTGCCGTAATGCCGACGGATAACAGAGTCACAAGAGCTAATATATGTTTTCTATATGATGAGTAGGCTTCATGTCTGGAGAAGTGCGCCTATTTAACGCCTGCTGCGGGGTCCGGTCAAGCTGCGTGGGCAGCATATTCAGCGTGTCTTGCTGCTTGTGCCGCAGCGGTAGTTGAAGGCGAGCCCGTAGAAGAGGGCCTTTTCTCCTTTTAGATAGGGCAGGGTTGGATTTCAGCTAGTGGGAAGAAACAGTACGTTGATGTGAGGAAACCAGGCTACACTGAGATAGAATGGTAATCCAATCTACATGAAATTCGGAGCAATCCGTTCAACCCCATTTAACTTCACCAACGAGACAAGACTGGCAGGAAATGGGCCAACCTTCACGCCGCCTCCTCCCCCGCCTTGGCCAATATCTGTTCCAACACCCTCGTACTCTCGCAAGTGTCCACAAACACGAGGATCTGCGAGATCCGCGTCCCGTCGTCGGTGAAGTCCAGATCGAAAATCATCTCGATGAGGGCGGCCTCTCCCGGCCCGCCGCCGCCGCCGCCCGTGGAGAAGGCCGCCTCGACCCTGGCTAGCTGGTATTATTGGTAAGCAGTGCATTCCTGCTGGGGCCGCTATGACCCCAACAGGTTCAAGCCGTAAGCTAGACTGTCGGATGCAGTGGATAACGATAACAAGGAGAAGTGGCCAATCAAAGAGCCCAATAAACAGATAGGGCTCTGCTGACAGGTCGGGGCTGATGCAAGACACGGGCCAAAGAGAGTGTACGCAGGATATAGGGGGTGTAAGACGCGGCATCGCTGCAAACCCCGTCTCGATCGTCACGGGCATCGCTCCAAACCGCTTTTCTGCGTCGCCGTTTATTTGCAGATCCTCCATGTTGATGATGGATGGGAACGAGGCTCCCGTCATTGGACCTGCGAACAGTTTGATAGTTTTCCAATCGTATGGATGATCAGGAGATGAGATGAGCACACATTGTTCTTCGAGCCGGCTAAACCCGCCGGCTATCGGGAACCGTACACCAGAAAACAAGCTCTAGCCAGCTGGCTTAAGGAAACCTAGCCCAAGTTGAAAGGTGACAAATAATGTTCGCTTATTTTACCCCTGCCATCCCCGTTGTGAACAATATATCCCCGCTCCTTGTCGTCCTGGCGGAACTTGACGAGCAGTTGACGGGCCTCTTCCTCAAGAATGTGTCCGCTGCCACGAGGGACCAGCCCGTGGTCGAAGCCGTGGAATAAAGAGGCCAAGATGCCATTCCTCCAGGGTGCCATACCCCTCCTTTTCGTCTCCACCATGGTGGTGACCAGAAAAAAGAGGCCGGCGACGAGCTCGAAGACCGGAAGAGTGAGCCACACCCACCTTACGTAGGCCAGGTACAAGGCCGTGACAGATTGACCCACGACAACCGGCTGGTAGGGTATCTCACGAAGATTGAGAGACAGGCGGTTGGCGAGGTTATCCATGAGGCTGGTGAAGCTGGTGTCCGAGCTGTTCATGGCCTTGTAGATGGCCTCGGCAAAGTCGGATGAAAAGGAGATGCCCTGTGGACCGAAACTTGTGGCGTTGCCCCTGAGAAAGAAAGATAACCAGTACATTTTTGACGTCAGCGCATCATTCTGAACATGAAACGTCGTACCGGTCTTGGGGGACGTGAAGGTATAAGGGTCATAACAGGGAAGGTCCTGGCAAGTCTGGGTTTGGTTTGTCCAGCTCGAAACTACCGTCTCGTGGAACGTACTGTTGGTCCAGCTCGCCCGCACCTCACGTACGCAGAACTGCAGGAGACACTCGTAAGCGACCGGCGGGGCGAAATTGAGGTCAGGCATGCTGAGGAGTGGCTTGTCTGGCTGGTTAGGTCCGGCTATTTGGGAGGCTCCCACTGCGAATACACCGAGAAGCCGGGAGCCATTGTTCCCGAATTCAATAGAGTCCCAATAAGTTGTTTCCAGACGTTGTGTGCCCAGCATACCTGGGACCTTATATGGGACCGGAACCAGTCTTTGACTTTTAGCGTTAACGCTTGTAGTAATGTTCATACGCGCAATCACGGGTCCTCCCGCAAACTCGAAGCCATTCGGGAGAGTATATAGATTATTATCATTGGATCCATCATGTTTGGTACTGCTCAGGCTCGAAGACAGATCTTTGCACGTGTTGCATACTGCCAGAGTCTCATAGACCTCCCAGGTGCAGTTGCCGCTTCCGCAGTGCGCCGTGGCGGTATACTCGGTGTGAGGAGGGCTAAACAAGGCAATGTATGGAGTTGACGCTAGTTGAGGATCGAGCCTCGGCACGAATATATTCTTTTGGTAGACCGTCCCGGTCCCTGTGCCGTTCATGTACCGCGCTATGGGCACGGAAGCGTCACTGCCAGCCGTGTAGACCGTATGACATCTTAGAGTCTGTTGGAAACATGGCGCAATGCCTAGCGACAAAACCATGATAAGAGCACCGAGGGATGCGATAAATCTACCCAGAAGAAATAGAAGTCAAAGATTGAAGACGAGTGGAGCGGATATTCGGAAACCAATGTTTACATACCCTGCACGACGACTGATCAAAACCAGTAGGCTGCCCCATGGCCCTCGGCTTGACTGATCCAGGCGATGAAAATCCACCTGAGGTCTTTCTTGAAGCATGCGCAGCCACTTCATCTGTCCGATTGCAGCACTTACTGAAGCCATCAACAGTGCCTGGGCAAAGGTCGCCAGCAGTTGGATAACTGCGTTGGGAGTGGATTCGAAATACCAATCCGGAGGTCCTTTGTTATTAAGGGTAGCCAACACGATGACGATACCGAGAAAGCAGCAGACACTGCCAAGCCAGGTCAGCAACTCGATTTTCCATAACAAGGGCCACGAAGAGCAAGGTGATTTCTTTTTCTCCGCTTCTTTATCGTCGTCGGAACGAGCTGAACGTAGAGAGTCGTGTGACGCATGCTCCTGCCCATGGACGTGTCGCAGTAGCGGCTGTCCGTTTTCTGAGGATAGGCTGATAGCTCTGTTTTCAAGTGGACTATGATTCATGGCTTTGGGGTTTCCTGTCTGCATTGGAGTGTGAAACCCTGAGCGGCGCTTAGTCGTTCGAGTGATATCTCTGGGCGTTGTCGAGGATGAAAACAATTGCCAGCAATTCATAACATGGTTTAAATGTTTGATGGTGTATATAAGTCAACGATGCCAGAACCAAGAAAGGGGCCAGAGGCGGAATGTCAGTGCTTTCAAATGCCGCGAGCCTTGTCTGACGTGAGATGCCATTAATGATATTTGGTTACAATTCGTTTCTGGTACGCGACCCCAGCTTCACGTAGAGCCACATGTGATTGGTCGTTTATCTTTTTTATTGGCTTGAGGGTATTGCATAGCCCAGGCGTTTTTATGGTCATCCCTCACCTACAGCTCAACCTTTGGGGGTCAGAGCAACGATTGGGGGCTGAAGCCATTTCGGTGAGAACAGCCCCTATTCTTATCAGCAATGACATAATGTCGTTAATCCCTCTGAGGCAGAGGTTTTGACCCCCAAGCAATTGGCCGGCGTTGAGCAAGCCTTTTATATTGAGACCGACAAGGCTTCCTAATATGTAGTAACTGCCAAGCAGAGAAGTTGTAAGGGTCCGGGTTGCGGACTCTCAGCCAGTTGAAGGGGCCCAAACTTCCTTCCCATGACGGTCTTGACTTTACCATGTGCAGTGTGACGAGAGCGGAGTTGCGCGTTGAGGCGGCAGCTGCCTACTAGATAGCTCTATCCTTTGCTGCAGTATCTGCTCTAATGCAGTCTGGAAGGTAGTATCTCCTCAAAAGGTAATGGGCGTTGGACCGCTGTCCCCGCCCTTCCTCACGCTGCTAACCAACTCCACAAACTCCGCCTCCGCCCTCTCCTTGCCCGAGAAGGACGCCATCATCTTCAAGTCGTGGGTCGTCACCCAAGTATGTGACTGCCGAGGGCTGAAGACATACTCGTGGATCAGCAGCCTCGAATAGTCGCCCTTCTCCATGGCACCGACGATTTTAGCCAGGATCCGGATAGCGTTTTCTTCGGTCCAGTCGTGTAGGATGTTGTGCAGGAGGTAAACCCGGGCGCCCCAGACCGGCTGCGGCGTGAAGAAGTCGTGGGCCTGGACTGCGATGGCAGGGTCCAAGTCCTTCAGCTTCTCGGCTACGTCGGGCCTTTCTTGGAGCACCAAAGCGCCGGTCGATAACGTGGTATCATCGTCGTTCCAGCTCTGATGGTGGCGGAGACGGAACTTTTCCAGACCGTGGCCGTTGCCGCCACCGACATCGACCACCATCGCCCGCCCGGGCCGCGCGGCCGCGCGGCCGCGACCACGGTCTCGGTGGGGTAGATGTCGACCCAGGGGTGCAGGAGGTACTTGGATTGGAACTCCATGGCGTTGTTGGTCTCCCTCAGATGCCGCGGCCGGGTGCTGGTAGCCCGTCTCGGCCAGGAAGGCGGGCAGGTTCTGCAGCGTGGGCGCCAGGACGTCGTAGTAGAAGCCGCGGCCGTCTCAGGCATGGAACAGCGGGTCGGTGGCCAGCGCGCTCGACCAGGGCGTCAGCTGGTAGGCGTCTTCGCCGGCCTCGGTGAGGAGATGCGGGGCGGCGAGGTGGCGGACCAGGCGCTCTGTTGTTGTGGTGGTTATTCCGTTAGTGTCAGGCACTCAAGTACCAAAACCAGGTTGAAATGGATCACAGACTGATGAGGACCGGGTCGATACCGGTCAAGCTCGCCAGGTTTTGGCTGTTGCGTGGGTCGTATTGCCCGCCATAATGTGCTCGAACACGATATCACAGGGTTGCTGGAAGCGGCGCATGGCGGCAAAGAGGGCATCCACAACTCCCGTCCGCTCGGCCTCATTCGAACACGCACTTGGATCGGCACTCTCGAAGGATTGGATAAACTGATCCATGATGATGTCCTTTTGCCGTTCGCTCACTAGTGTGGTTGATCTTATTGGAAGCATGCCATAGATATTGTGCATGGTTATACTAGATATAAGAACCCCCGCAGTAAAATATTAGAGGGCTTTCCCCCTTTTTTGTATACACGCAGGGAGCGTAGCGGAGGTTGCCACTCAGCACATCACCAGACGGAGTCTTTGTTGCGTAATTGATATGTAGGCAACCCCCTCACGCAACGACTGCGTTGACTAGCTTTCGGCTGGCCAGTGGTCGGTCTAGTATGGTTGCTTGTGTTACCATGGCCGTTGCGCCGTTGACGATGTGGCGGGGGTAGCACTTCGATTCCCTTGCATAGCTAGACTAGATTAACAAAATTTCTCACGTACTGTTTTTTTTCCTACCCGATTGGTGTTCACGAGCAGCTTTTCAAGCCATCCAATCAAAGCTAAATTGTTGCCTGTCAGATCCTAGACACCGGAGAACTGACGTGCGAAGCCGGGATCCTGGCCACTGCGGTGTGGTGGTACAAGAATTGCAGTCCAGTGAGACAGGCATGCAACAGAAGCCAACTTAAGCTGGACTCATCATCAGCTGTAAGCCCTAATTCTAGCAAGATATGGATGCCTATATCGCACTAAGGAGTTGAATACTCGTAGGGCGACGAACAAAAAGCCCATAATCGCACTGCTATTGCTGTAGCTCAAGTGTGGAATGTGAAATACTGCATGTGGGTGGCAATTCGAGACGCAAATGTCACGCCCGGAAGATAAATATAAGTGCGCTCAATAATGATTAGAATTAATATTCTTGTAGTCTATGAGTCGTCGTCATCGTGATCGTAATCGTGGTCGTTAGGAAAAAGAAAAACAAGAAACCCCGCTATGCAAAGACCCAACCCGAACTCCTTGCCCAATTCCCGAGTAATGCTACTACTCAAGCATCAATTACTCTTTCCTGACTTTGAACTCATCAGCGTCAGGCACCTGGCTGGCCCGCACCGTGACGGGCTTGCAGGCCGCGCCGACGCCGTGGTAGGTCAGGATGTCGTAGCGCGGGGGGTTGCCCTGCGGGTAGTCGCAGAGGGCCCAGGCCTTGGTGAAGTCGGAGTCGCCGGCGCCGACCAGGTAATTGACCTCGCCGGCCTCGAAGTCGCCGCCCGTGTACTCGCCGTAGAAGGCGAGCCCGCCGAAGCTGGGCTGCTGCACGCCCTGCTGGAACGTGAGGGCGGCGCCGGCGGGTTGCGACGAGTTGCCGGCCGACGAAGAGGCGGGCGACGCGTTGCTCCACTGCAGCATTGGCGAGCCCGGGCAGCCCGTCGGGCTCGTGCACGGCAGCGCGGCGTAGGCGTACAGCTGGGTGCCGTAGTGGTTGCCGATCAGGGTGTAGTTGGCGCGCGGCGTGGGCGCGTACGCGGGCTCGACCCCCGCCAGGCCCATCAGGTCCGTCGTCATGTCCAGGAAGGTGGGGATCAGGTACCACTCCTGGGCATCGCCCGCGACGGTGTCGGCAGTGAGGTAGAAGGGCTTGGTGGGGTCGACGCCGTAGACCGTCTTGGGCATGTGCGGTCCCTTGGCCTGGGGGATGGGCGAGGCCGATGCCAGGCCGGCAAGTGCGGGGAGGAGGAGGGTGGAGTAGATCATGGTTGGTCGTGGTTGATTGATTGATTGATTGATTGAGTGAAGCAGTTCAGTGTTGATTAACAATTATGCTGTGTATGTATTGATTGGAAGCTGTTTTGAGGTGTCTGGCAACCAGAGTGAAGAAACAGTCGGAGACGGCGGTGGTGGAGTTTTATATGCCTACTTTCTACTAGGCATGTGGTCGACCAAGTGGGCTGGTGATGTCGGCGGGTGGCCCAGCCATTCGATGTACTGAGATGATGGCGATACTGATGCCGAGCGGGCGGGCTGGAGGGGCTGGTTGTCTCTCTTGTCAGCCATTTGGGATATATTTTTAGGGAGAATCCGTATTTGTCTCGGGCTAGTGATGTAATGTGGCAGGGGTCGTAGGGCTCGTACGGTCCCCGTCCCTTCGCTAAAAGACACTAACGAGCACGCTGCATTAGCGGGGGGCATTCGCTCCTTTTTACGGCTTTTCCGCCCCCGTTCCAGGGCGCTGATTGGGCTTACAGTACCTAACATGCCATCTACATCTCGACCTAACGATGTCGGGCTGTCGGGTCATCACGCACTGGCAGATACGAGGGAGGGGAAAGAATGCCATGGGCAAAATACGGCATTCGGCAAGCAATACGGGTTTCTGACGTAGCCGAGATGCTTACATTCCAGTCCACTCCATTCTATTCTCCCGCTTTCCTACCTGCTTTAGCCTTTTAGCATTACGAGACGCACCTTCTATCTATCCATCCATTCATTCACCCATCTACCCAAAACTACATGCATTTATCGATACACTAGCCATCGGCCCAACCCTGGCAACGAGAGCGAATGCGGCAGAATCTCAGCTGAGATTGCGCACAATACCCGGCAGCTCCCGGCTTCAGCTTCCAGGCCATCGCTCGACTCCGCCCCCAATGCCCACACAGCATCGTCGGTCGGCCATCATGACGGGGGTAGCCGGGCACATGGCAGATGGAAAGACCGAAGCCGCGCCGCGGGCCTCCAATTCGCGTTGTTGTTGATGTTGTCGTTATTCGCGGGTCCTCCCCAAAGAGTATTAAATTGGGCCATCTGGGCATTCGCGGGAAAGACGCGGGGGGTCTGCCATGGTCTTGTCCAAGACACATCGATCCTGTCAAAGAACTGGGGAATATTCAATGATGCGATAGCATCCTGCATTAGTGGTTCCGCCAATCTACGCACAAGGTTGATGTAATTCCTGTCCGCTTCAAAATGCGTCGGGTTCGGCCCGGGCTTCAGAACCGCCCGGGGAAACTGATTCTGTATTGGTATCCCTCTCATCGGATTTGGCGCGGGATTCCACGCACCCGCCGGACTCGCACCGGGAAATGCCACCCCTGTCATCTGAATATTGGGAATCTCGAGCGGTACACACACGGCCTGGAGCTGGGCACTGTACGGAAGCTGCGCAAGCTGATTCAGGTCTATCACACGGCTGTCCGGGCGGTGTGTCCTATCGATCCACGCCATTAGTATGCATCTTTCAGGCACTGAAGCACCTCCGCAAGGAAGAAGGAATGAAACTGAAATCTCGCTTACCAGCCTAGGCTCTCATTCAACACCTGGCCTGGGTTGGGGCATGGATTGTTGGCGTTCCATAACGGCACATGGGCCATCATGAGGCTACGCACGATTTGGCCGAATCCATAGATGTCTTCCCACTCGACCGGATGTTGTCCGAAGTTGCCTGCGGTAACCTGTGGCCTCCGGTCACCGTCTAGTGCGGAATCTTCCCAGTTGCTAATTACAATTGTCGGGAAGCTGTTTCTGACCTGCCCTCCGACGGGAGTGGGCCCGGACCACGCGACTCGTAGTGGACGAATACAGTTCTGGTAGACTGCAATTATCCGTCAGTAAGCCGCTCGGTGAAGAGTGCAGGCGGAGAAGATGTTTCCAGAGTCTGACTTACGAGGTTTCGGTGAAAGACTCGTCTCCACCTGCGGCAACTGGAATATAGGTGCCTGCATCCGCGGTGGAGCTCTATCATAGATATCACGGTTGCGGTACATGTAATTCAGAGCCTGTGAAAGCTGATCAATCACGTGCCTGAGGTCTGTTAGGCGGCCGATTGTTTGGAGTTTTAGAATACGTGGCTTCAGTGCTTACCATATAAAGTACTCCGGCACAGCTCGCCCCTGGTCATGATGTCTTTGAATCAGGTCTGCCAGCGATCCCCCATTAGGGCACCTTTCGTGTAAACTGTCAGCAAAGGTATCATTCGATAGTAGCTCTAGAGCGCTATCTTACTTTATGTAATAAGACCAGAAGCGCCTCCCTACAATATTCGGATCCGGTTCGCTCTCGACTAATTCGGTCTTCTGAAAGTATGGCCGATCCCGGAAGGACAAACTCAGGATGGTGAATACCAGGGGGCGGGCCTAAGACCGAAATACAGCAGGGGATGGTAGGAAGAAACTCTGTACATCAGACATGTCAGCCAATGCGCCTTTCCAACCCCCCTTTTAGTTAGGGTGGTCGACCGGACATCTCTGTCTACGTACCGCCACTCTTGAGGCATGAAGGCTGTGCCAGCGTCCCACTTGTTGATATACACTTGACCATCCGCGAGCGACTGGACAATGCACGCTTTGAGTACAGTTAGCCCCCGCTTTCCACGTTCAGACCTCATGTACTGTATGGCTGATCCATCCAGGAGTTCAACGTAAATGCACATGCCCACTCTGGGCACTGCCCGCTACAGCCGTCCGCTGCCAAACCAAATCAGAGTGGAAGGGGCTACTACTCACAGTTTGGCGTAAGTTGCTCTAGAAGAAGGAACCCCTTTTCCTTGAGACCTTCCGTGTGAGCCCCCGAGCTCAACCTGGCAAAGTGATCTTCGGGGCCCCATGGCAGAAACGCACCAAGGAACTGGTATACCTCGTTCACACGATGTGTCATGCTTGCTGTAAAGCGCCTGATTCGGCGGAAACTGGGTTGAAGAAAAATGAACACAAAAAGGATTCCTTTGAATTTATGATGTCGTACTTTGGAAAGGTTTAATGGGTGTTACCTTGGGAGGACTGGGAAAGTTGCGGTAGTAATTCATGTCCTGGCCTTTGTTGTGCGAGCACAACGAGATTCAAGTCTGTCCCTGGGAGCGGCCAGACAAGGAATACTCTGCGCGTGGCCTCATTGTTAGTTATCCTCGAGGACAAAGCTCCCGGCGTTGGCACGAGTATTGGTAGACTGATCTTATCCTACCACGACATAGCTCCACAGAGTAGACTTTCCCTGCCGCATGTATGCATTGTCCTCTGTCATGAACTGGTATAGATAGCCAACCAGGTCCTGTAGCCAAGCTACCGACAAGGCTCTTTGTTCCGTACAGTTGCTGGCGTTTGATCTAATACTCTGGGCATCGCAGAAGGGCCGGCCAACAATAGCCCCGTTACGACGAAACGATCAGAAAGAATGCTTTGTTGCACATGGGAAACACACCGGTTGTGATACGAGCAGGAGGTTGTATCAAAGGCTTCGCGTTATGGTCTCGGTGTGTAAATAGGGATACTTAAAGTCACTCGAGTGCTGGCTATGAGAGATTCAAGACAAATCGACAGATCCCAGTCATATAAACCCTAGTCTGGTTGTTTCTATCCCAAAAATCAACTGCACCGCACTATCTATCGTCGTCAAGATGAATTTAAACCAAATGTCAAACCAGCAGCAGGCGCAACGGGGGTTTCCGTACTTGGGAAACCGGGACATGTTAGCGCACCCGGCCGCCTGGAGGTTTGGGGTCGAGATCAAGGGTATTCTGTTTCTGCATGTCCAACAACCGGGTGAGGACCTTGACGTGCTGCGCGAGCAACACCCAGGCGTGTACATCCTGCCCAACGAGCACAGCCAAAGCGACTATGGTGACATGGGGCGCGAGGACCTCGCGCACCAGCTGGAGCGCGCGGGCGTCCGCATGAACCGGTACCGATACGACCGCGACGGCGCGGCCGAGCTCCTGGTCCCGCATCCGGCGCGGCACCCCGACGACGAGGCACTGGTCACGGTGGCGGAGGCGCGGAGCCTGGGGCTCCCCCACGTCGTGTACCGGCGATGGACGATGAAGGACAACGCCGCCGTCGGCATTAACCTCAGCGACATCCAGGACCATCCGCGCATCTCCAACTACCATGCTTTCAGCTTCGAGCTGGTCTCGCCGATCCTGACCAACACCGAGGACGGCTTCCGCGAGCTGGCCAGAATCTTCGACCTCCTCTACACGCGCGAGCTGTTTTTCAACGACTCGGGTGGCGTTGACGTTCATGTAGGCCTGGATCAGTACATGATCCCCCTTCAAGTGGTCAAACGCATCGCCGCGGTAAGTTTCGCTTCGGACATAACCCTGGTCCGGTACCATTACGATCAGCAGCAAGATAACCATCACAGATACATGATCCGGAACTCGTCGAACGTAGCCCACGGCTTGACAGCCCAGCGCGCCCAGGCCAGCAGCCTGGCGCAGCTCGACAACACCGTGGATTTCGCCAACCGCAGCCCGCCGCCGTTCCGGATCGACCACTGCGTCACGCACATCCTGAACGCCGGCTCCTACGGCACGCTGCACAAGCTCTTGAGGCGTGGACCGCGGCGCCGCCCCGGCCAACTTCAACGCCCCGACGTACGAGCTCCGGCCCGGGGCGCCGGCACCCGGCCCACGATGACCGTCGAGTTCGCGCAGTACAGCGCCAATATGGACCACCCGGACGACCTGGTCGCCTGGGTGAAAGTCTGCCTGCGCCTCTGCAGCTTCGCGGCCGGCATCGACGACCCCGGCTTCGTCCGCACGCTGACCTGGTGCCACAACTTCGAGCACCACCAGCAGCAGCGCGGCACCACCTGGCGCGACCTCTTCATCGGCTTCGCCGGGCTCGAGGACGTGCTGGACTACTACGGGCGGGACAGGGCGGGACAGGCCCCTGGTCCGCCCGCCGCAGCCCGATTCGGCCGAGCGGCGCTTCGCCGCCTGGCGCAACGAGCCGCCCCCCGTGACGCCTCAGCCTCCACCGCCGCCGCCGCCTCCTCCTGGATTTAACCCCAACCAACCGCTTCCCAACCCGATGACCCCCGAGGGCCAGTCATCGTCGGCGGCGGTAGCACAACCACCAGCGCAACAGGGCCAGACGGCCTTGGAAACGGCGGTTATACTCCAAGTGTTCTCGCCCGAGCATCCCAACGCGTATCCCCCTGTGAGCCGCCAGAGAGGCAACGTGGCAGACTACCAAGCGACCATGAGCGGCCTCGGCGAGCGGCGGTCGCCGCGGACGGGCCGTGACAGGGGGGGCGTCTCCCTGGACGAGCTGAAGAGCCTCCTGGGGATTACTGGGGTCGGTAACGGCAATAATGATACCGATATGGGCAGCGGCAGCGGCAGCGACAACGGCAATAATGATGTCGATATGGTTAGTAACCCCGGCATCACCGCAAGTGACAGCAACAACCCCTTCCTGGTGCAGCCGCCGCCGCTACGGCCCGACGGCGCCACTCCTGCCCCCTTCGTGCCGATGGACCCCGCCGACGTTGAGCGCGACCGGAACAGCATGCTCGTGGTCGCGGGGCCGCCGCCTCCCGCGCCCCGGCCCGCGCCGGCGCGCCTTGTCTCCGTGGAGCGGCAGCCTGAGAACGGTGTGCAGTTCTGGATCCACCCGAGCGCCAATGCCGCCGCCGCCGCCGCCGCCGCCAACAACGGCCTCGTCGCCGCGGACCGGCCGCGCAACTCGCCCTACTTCTTCCTCTACCCGGGCCTGCGCGGCGGCGGCGACGCCAACGCCGCCGGTAATGGGCAGCTGCAAGCGCAGATGCTGGTGCTAGCAAGGGAGCCGCCGGTGCGGAGCGGGCTCAGTCCTACAGCGGAGCCCATTATTCTCTGGGGCCAGGCCGACGGCGGCGTCCGGCAGCCGCTCCGGTTCCCCTTTAACCGCTGGCCGCGGGGGCGCACCGCCAGAGAGCGCGGGTCGCCCGAGCCTCTGGATGGGGATGGGGATGTAGATGTTGGAGGTCGTCCGCGAGAAGGAGGAGGAGGAGGAAATCGCCCAGGTCTCCGCCAGAAGTTTCGCAACAAGTGCGCTCTGAGCTAAGTAGGTCACGGCACGACGACGACAACCGTCTCCCTCTATCGCAGGGATATGCTATGGCAAGTAGAAAGATGCACCTTGCGGTGTATCTTGGTCCGGTATGGCTCACTGAGACAACTGTAGTAAATCCACTCTGTATAACTGCTTGTTATGATATATTTGACTCTGCTAGGCTGACTTCATTTGACTCGATAGAAATAAAAGAAGAATTATTAACATTACCTTATTATATGCTCCTCTGTTCATTCCAGTCTAGTAATCCAACACCGTAGATGTCCTTTTGCATGCTAGAGTATTATCTTAGTGAAGACATACCCTGCTTCTTCGACTGACCATAGGCGCCCTCTGCTGCATTGATTAGTAACAATTGGCCCATTGACAGTTATTAGTAATCTACGATTCTCTTTTGTCATCACCTCTCACTGTGAACAACCTCTTTGTCTTGTACCCACTTCATATGGTGCCCGTCATCCTCCAATTTTGGCCCGAAACCCCCATCTGGCAAGGGAGACCCGATGGCTCGAGGCGGTGGGCGGGTACCTTGAATTGGCCTTCAGACCTCCCTCCTCCGCGAAAGTGTGTAACATAAGATAAAACATAATATGTGGCTGCAAATCAGGCGCGGACCAGAGTTGTGTGAAATCTGGTCGACGCTATCAACTGGCGTTTTGACGGCGGCGGTCATTGCCGAATTGGGTCTCTCAGGGGTCCCCTGTAATTAGCTAGAAGTCCAAGAACGGCTTTTGCTAGCGTGCAGGGGACCAGTGGTTCTTGCTTTCTTGCTGGGTATTATCTGGGGGTTACTTGACACTCCAACTGCTTTTCGTCTTGTTTTTCAGCCATTTGCACTTTCACCGCGCGCAATTTGGTATGGGCAGACAACTGCCGTGACGAAGCCCACCATTCATTTTAGGCTCGACAGTGGCATGCACGCGGGCGCCATAAAATAGAGTGCACCTTAAAGCACGCAATTTAACCATTACTACGTCCCGATCCTTATGGTGATTCACTTGCTTCTCAACCACAAAAGAATGTCTTGCCAAGAGCGTCACTGCATTAATGTCTGCTTCATGTTGGGTGAACGCGCTTTTGGATGTTGGAAGTGGAAGCGGGACAAAGGAACCAAAAACTACCGAAGCAGGGAAATTGGCCCACTGTGGCCGTCTCAATTGTTCCTGCTGCCCGGCTGTTGCTTCCGGCTGTCGCTTCCGGCTGTCGCTTCCGGCTGTCGCTTCCGGCTACCTTACCTTGATCCCAATGAGACTGGTTTTCTTTGGAATGCTGGTTCCAGGTTGGCAGCATTGGTATTGATTGACAGGAGACGATTCCGGAAACGTCCCAAGGCTTACGACATTGATTGACACCTGGTAGCAAGCCAACCAGAAACCGAAGAGTACTGACAATCTGGTATCTTTTTTGAGTCCTACTGTTACCTGGTACGGCCGCATCCCGCTAATTACCTACATACTGTATGATCTGAAAAGAACCCTGTTCACTTCCCACCACCAACAAAACCCAAACCGGAGCGACTCCGACACTATGGCAACGCCTTTCGCCTCAATTGGACCAAGAAGTCATCCTATGCGGACGTCAGAAAGTCCACACCTCTGCTGACCTGCTTGGTTGCCTCGGGCGACTCCCGCAGCGTCGACGCGAAGAGATGCCCCGCGCCCTCCACCTCGGCCAATTCGCAGCGCCCTGCTCCTGCAGCTGCACCAGCAGGTGTCTGCTCAGCCCGATAGGGACCATCTCGTCCTTTGTTCCATGAACGATGAACACGGGCGGGAAAGAGCTGTGCACATGCATGACGGGGTCAATCTCGCTGCTGAGTTGATCATCATCCTCTGACATGGTTACATCAAAGATGGAGCTGTTCGGCGCAGCGTCCAGGCCCAGAGACTTCGGATCCGAGTGCCTTTGCTGCGAAGAGAGGCCTGACGTGGTTTCCTGGCTCGCTTTCCACCGATCGTCGCTGAAGTGGCAGGGGCCGGCCACGGCCAGGATCCCGGCGACTGGTCGGGGAACGTCCCATCCCTTACACGTATATCATTGCATGAGTCAGCCTGCCATAATCATGTTTGGGTTCCCATATGCATCCACACCATATGATACTGATATGATGACCGCTCATTAGGGCTCTCCAAGGATGATGGACAACAACTCACCAGTGACAAGGCTAACAACCCTCCGTGGGAAATCCCCGAGGCGTACACACGGTCGCAATCCACCGGGTAGAGTCCCGGGTGCTCCGCGTCAAGAACCTGCTGCAAGCCACTATCGTAGATCCATGCCAGGAGGTCGCGGCAGTCCTGGATCGGCGCCTTGAGAGAGGAGTCGACTGCTGGCTCTAGCGCTCTGTACTCGGGGCTCACGACGACGTAGCGCCGTCTGTGGACGAGGTCTTCACTGTGCTTCTTGTTGATGGAGTACGACATGCCCAGGCCGGCTTCGCTGGGGATGTCGATGACTGCCGCTCCGGTTAGTACAAGCAGATAAATGTATCGTGGTTAGTCAGGTGACCGATTGGGTAAACTTACAGACTGGGCATTTCACGCCGAAAGGCTTGCCCTCTTTAGCGTACGGGACTCGGATATCGGCTTGGAGCTCCCCGCCATCGAAGGTCTTGTAGACTGCTGTAAGGCAAAATGGGTTCTTCATCTTCGCGAATTCGTCTATGGTTTATGTTCGTTACGGTCACAAATCGGAGTCACGTTGCAGAGCTTCTTTTATCTTGTCGATGTGGCCTTTTTGTAGGCCCATCATTAGGCACCACTTGCACAGCCACATATATCCATTTGGGTGGCGCAATTTGGCTGCTAACAGCGTAGTAGAGTCATGACTCGGTCTGAAACCAGTTGAGATTTTAGAAGTGATAAAAGTTGATTAGAGCTACCGAAGGCTATGTGTTTGATTAAGTAAGGGTTGTCGGACTCTGTTGAGCCCCCCAGCGGCACAGCGACGCCGCCAAGAGCAAGCTGGGGCCATTTAGAAGGCAAAGCCACTCTTGGCCGCGCCAGGGTACTTGTCCATGAGGCCGGCCATCAGGTCCTTGCCGTCCATGGTCAGGTCCTTCCACTGGGGCAGGACAGGTCGAGTAGCGGGTCGAGGACGGCGTCGTTGACGAGCTTGAGGGGCGCCTCGAGCGTCTGGAAGAGCGACGAGAGCGAGTTGGGCGCGAATGTCTTTACGACCTGCAGCACGAAGCAGACCAGGTTGTTGCCCTCGAACAGCGACGTCGCGTTCAGCACGCCGCCCGTGATGTCCTCGACGTTGACGCCCGCGAAGCTGTTGACCCGGCCCAGGTTGCCGCCCACGCTCGCCAGCACCGGGTGCTGCAGGATCCAGTCCACCAGGTCCAGGTTCGTCTGCACCAGGCCGTAGTCCACCGCGATGCGGTACCAGTTCGCGGGGATCTGCTCATGGCCCTTGTTGTAGACGAGCTCGCCGTTCTCGTCCTCGTGCACGCCGTAGAAGCTTCGCATGACGTCCTTGGCTGTACATTCAGACAAATTGCACAATCAGTACCAGCTTCATTTCGCATGGTGGGGAGGGGGCCCATTTTCAATTGGGTGGGTAATTTCGTCGACTTACTGAGCTTAACGCCGATGGGGTTCTCGTGGGAGTGGTTGCTGAGCAGTCTTCCAGAGAAGATGTAGCCGGCGTTGCGCGCCACGAGGCCGGTGTAGGGCCCGTAGTAGAAGTTGGGGTTGATGGCGATGGCCTCGTCGAACCGCTTGGCCGCGCGCTTGGCGATGTCGTCAAGGGTGATGACGTCGCCCTCGACCGAGTTGTACATCATCTTGAACAGCGTCATGTTCATGGTCGAGGCGTCGCCGGTCACATAGAGGTCGTCGCGGGTGCCCGAGGCGTCGGCCTCGATCCAGTTGTGGCTCCCGTCCAGGCCGCGCGGGGTGCCGAGAAGGCCCAGCAGGTTGCCCAGGATGTTGGACGACTTGCGGCTCTTGCCTCCGATCGAGAAGCCGGGCGTCAGCGACAGAGGGTTGCCGACACCGACGGTTCCCATGACGGACAGGACCGTGATCAACTCAATGCCCATACCAAAGACTACGGTCGAGTTCGTTAGCTTACGGTGATCGGAGTCTCTACGGTTCAGTGTGCATTGCATTACCTTTGTTGCCCGCCTCCACGACATCGAGGAACTATCATACGCAATCAATGGTTAGCCAATTGATTATGCGAGTTTGGTGAAACCTAAGCTTACACCGGCAATACCGTCGCGAGGCAGATAGCCGTGGTTGGCCATCGCATTTAGTCCAGGGCAAGGACCGCGCTGGTCGCCCTTGTCGAAGTTGGGCGGCTGGAAAGCATGATCGCCGCTCACTGCGCAATAGTCTATATCAGCAACTGCCGATGGGATAGAGAGAAATCGTCTGCATTGCAGGTAGTTGTCACCGACCATCGATGGGTTCGGTCAAAGGATCGAACAGCAGGCGCTTCTGCTTCAAGTGCAGGAGGCTCCTGTGGAGTTCCTCGGGCGAGAGCGCGACGGCATCGCGACCGGCCAGTTTGGCAAAGTTTTCGGCCGCTGGGAAGGAGTGGACCAGAGCCGAGAAGAGCACGGCACCGAGGCCGCAGGTAGAGAACGTGAGCTTCATGGTTTATTAACAGCAAGAAGCAAGTCGCGGCAAAGCGCGATTGAAAAAAGAGCGACAGGGAGTTGGAAAGTAATGAACGACGATGAGGTTATCTCCAGGTGAAGTTGTATCAACTCTATCAACACACCACGATGGGGATGAACAATTGGGCAGACCGGATTGGACGTCTGTCTAAGATCTACTGGAACGGTGACATGAGTGGCACAGTTGCACTCTCTTCTGTGCTGCCACGAGCTGCTCTGTCCTTCTCCGCCACGGGTTGCGACCAAGATCCCAAGGGGGCGGGCCAGATCATTCCACGATGAGGTTGTACCTGACATGGGTGTGGCAGCACTAGTTGGCATGCCTTGAAGAATGCAGGAAAGATCGTCATATAGGCTCCTCAGTCAGCAACCTGGATATTAAAGTGGCAGGGGCAAGCAGTATGTCCCTGGTGAACTAAGACTAAACCCAACGGCTCCAGGATGTGGAACCGACCATCCTGGACCTTGGGGGGCAGGCAGTGGATCTCAGTAAAACGGGCTTGGCGAGTATACACAACAACCCCTGCCCTGGCAACGAAACAGGTTGGAAGACTGGTGAACTCCGCACCCTCTCACAGTTTCCCCTTTCCATGGAACGAACTTCGATGCTTCCATTACTCGTTCGACTGCGTTCGCTCCATACCTACTTTACACAGGGCTCACATCTGCTGCCCGCCTTGGCTTTGCCCAATCCCCCGCCGCCGGCAGATCAGAATCACCACGGCTCGTGTGACGTCGTAATCTGTGGGATCTGCACCAAGGTGAGCCCACGTGGTAATCTCAGACTTCGTAGGAGTCTTCTCGGACTTAGTGCCGTCATGACCCGGTCCGTTGGGCGCTGGAAAAAGGAGCTGGAAGCAGGCGTTCGTAAGTACATATGTAATTGGTGTGGTTGCCGGCTGAAACTCAAGTATCGTCTTCCCGTGGTTCAACCGCCATCGGATTTCTGGTCTTTTTCGGGTTGCGCTAGTAACCCCCCCCCGCGAGTACCAACAGGGCAGAAACGTTACATCCAGACCCATATACAATGGGCATGGCAAAGTCGTATGACAGATGACAGCTCTATACAAGAGCCACTGGACGCACCATGATCGTCATTTGGCGTTGGGACTACTAGCTCTTCCATTAATCAGAAAAGAGCCACCAAAAACCGTATCAGGACCCTGTAGTGTCACATCAGCAACATTGTGAAAGTAACCCTTACCTAATGTTCGGACGATCCTTCTTCCCAAGTCTCATATCTCCTCGAGTCAAACGGAGAATTCCAGGATCGTCAGTCTTTGTCTCCGGCCGATCAGTCTCTCGGCCAAATGCAGAGACGATATAGGTCGATAACGCCCTGGGCTTCCTTGATCTACCGGCCGGTTCACCCTCCTTTTTAAATCCCCGGATTTCCAGACTTTCGTTGATATATTTTGGTTCCCATCTCACCTTGGCCGGACAACTGGTCCTGATTCTTTGTTCTTGGTTACTTTTCTTTTAATCTTTGATTGAACAAGTCGTGGTATAGTCGTTCATTACTCAACACCTTCTATTCGTTCTTCGACCCCCCAGATCAGAGACTCCGGGAGCAAGATGAGACTCGAGGCCTTTGCGTTAGCGACCACGGCCTTCTTGGCGGGCTGTGCCCAAGCAGTGGCGGCATCTGAGCCTTCTTCGGCTGAAGCTAACCAGACGGCGGCGGTGTCGCCTGCAGAGGCAATGGCAGCAGCGGCGGCGAAATTGCAGAAGGCCTTGCATATGTACCCTCCATGCGCTGTTAGTCGAGTCACCTCCTAGTTTCCCGCGTGGCCTTTACTAATCAGTGACACAGCAACTTTGCCTCAAGGAAGTCGTTCCCAAGTCGACTTGCAAATTGACAGACGTCAAATGTCTATGCACCAACGAGCCGCTCAACGCGAACTTGGGGCTGTGCGTCCTTCAAGGGTGTACAAAATACGAGGCTCTGAGTCAGTGACCTTTCCACCCTCCCCCTACCCTCTCCACTATCATCTGGTCCCCACCCCCCTTACTGGGCGTGCAAGGACACCACCAAGCTGACAAAACGTTTCTCTCCGACATGCAGTGACCAAGAACGCGTCCATGACCATGTGCCAGCCCGGCGTCCCGCCGCGCGACGAGACGCAGAAGCCGCTGCTCATCGGCGTCATCGGCGGCGTCGTCGCCGTGCTCATCTGCATGCTCCGCATGATGTCGGGCCTGCCGGCGGGCGGCCGCAAGCTCGGCTGGGACGACTGGACGATCCTGCTGGCGCTGGCCCTGTCGATGCCGCCGACCGTCTTCTCGGTCCTGCTGTCGGAAAACGGCCTGGGCCGCGACATGTGGACGCTGCCGATGAAGAACATCGAGAACGTGCTGTTCCTGTACTACCTCGGCGAGATCTTCTATTTCGCCGCCCTCGCCGTCAACAAGATCTCGATCCTGATTTTTATCCTGCGCGTCTTCCCCGACCAGAACTTCCGCCGCGTCACCTACGGCGTCATCGGCCTCTGCTCCGCCTACGGGATCGCTTTTGTTTTTGCCACCATGTTCCAGTGCCAGCCCATCAGCTACTCGTGGAAGCAGATCGACAGCACCGAGCCCGGAAAGTGCAACAACATACACCTGCAGGGCTGGATGTCGGCCATCCTCAACATCTTCGTCGACCTGGTCGTCCTCGTCCTGCCGCTCAAGCAGCTGTACGCCCTGCAGACCAACCTCAAGAAGAAGATTTTGATTATGATTATGTTCAGTCTTGGTATCTTGTGAGTTTTCCTCCCGTCCCCCCTTTAGGGGTATTCGTTTGATCCAAGGAAAGAAACTGACAGTCATCCATTTTTAGTGTTACGATTGTCAGTGCCATCCGACTACGCTCATTGATTATGTTCGCCAACTCTCAAAACATCACCTGTAAGTCATCCTCCCCCCTTTTAGGACCTTACCGTGAGTAAGGCACAAGGTTTACAACCTGTTACTAACCGGCCCGACTATCAGGGGATTACAACGAAGCCGCCTACTGGTCCACCATCGAGATGCACGTCGGCATCGTGTGCGCGTGCCTCCCAGCCCTGCGCGCCCTCTTCGTCGCCATGGGCGCCAAGGGCTGGGCTCGACCAAGGGCAGCACCGGCCAGTCCAAGTCCTCGGGCTACAGCACCAGCCACTCGGGCAAGAACGCCCCGCGCAGCGGTACGTTCGGCGGCGGCGGCGGCGGTGAGAAGGCCCAGGGCGTGCCCCGTCACGGTGACGAGTCTGACTTCGTGCCCTTGGTAGAGATGAACTCGCAGAGCAAGACGCCCGTCGGCATGGCCATCAGCGATAACGCCAGCGTTGAGTCGCATCACGACCACGGCCAGAGGCGGGAGGATGGCTACTGAGTATGTGAACGAGAAATCTTGATACAGGGAGTTTCTTCTGTCTTATCTTCTATTTTCACTGCTATCTATACCCTCTGGTTTGGGATTTGTCACTGCATGTTAAAAGGCACTGTGGCGGGTGTAACAAAATAGGGGCGTTCACGACCATACAATCATCTTGGTGGGCTACTTTTTTGTATTATTATCAAACATTCATGAGCGTGACAACCAACATTCGTTTTTTATTCATCTTCTAAACAACTTTCCATTCTTCTTTGTGATATCGTGAGCCCCCACTTACGGGTATACTATGTAATTTACCTCTTAGACAACCCGGCGTTTTAAATAAGACAAATAAACTCTTATCTTGAGCCTCCAAACCCGCGCTTTGTAATTAGAGACAGCTGCTAAATATATTTTCCCTAGAGCTTAAGAGTCTGCGGCCGCCGGACAGCGTCTTTTCCAGGTGTATCGTTGTTGGGGAGGCCTGCCAAGTTTCACAACGGTCGTGGGAACTCCACTTCTGATCCTACCCAGAGCGCTGGGTGAACAGTGTGTGTAGTGTCGATCAATACCCAGTTCCTGTCCCCTCCCATCAATATTTACCCATGCTGGCACGGGCCCGTACCTGGCACGCCCTGTTCCTGGCAAATATTCAACAAGGGTCCCAAAGAAGTCATCATCTTGTTATTCGTCTCTTCCTTGACCACCCATCACACCAAATCCACTCTCGACCCCACAGCGAAATGAGAGATGGCCACGATATCGGGGTAAGCCGCCGGTGACCAGACACCACAAGTCGGAGAGAGAGGGGGCAGCAGCCGGGCAGAGAGGTTCTATTGTCTCTATTCGGCAATTTGCTTGTGGGACATTGTTCGAGGAACACACGGTAATCTCCTAACCTACATACTTATCCCCCTCAGACAGAGAGTGAATGTCCATCCATGTCGAGCATTCAGGATTCTCTGCAGACCGCCTCCTCCCTCTGTGCGTGATCTACGCCCAGAAAAAAACATTGAGGATGCTATCCTGCGGCAGCAGAGCGGCAGTTCAAATCATGCCCCCTTATCGGCATGTTTATCTGCGACTTGTTGGTTGACAAGGGCCTACATATACGTGTAACGTAGGTGAGCTTGGTGTACGATATATGACGGTGACGTCAAAAGTTGCGTTGCGACGAAGAGGTGATATTATGCATCTTTGACAGGCCGTGTGTTTGCGTTCGTGCCCCTGAAACTAAATCGATAGGTCATAGATCATCTGCTGATCGTCTCTCCCTTGCTTGCATACTCGTCAGCAGCGACAATGGACGCTGTAGACTGGGCGATCTCGCAATGCATATGAAGAGCCTTGGTGTGGCCGGCAACTTTGTTGCTGTCAACCGCGTTTGGCGTATCAATTGCCAGTGACGCTGCCTGTCCACTGGACCGCCGGTCCACCTTATCCAACGTTCAGTGCAGGTTGGGACGGCGAGGTTGTCCCGATTTTCGGGTCGTGACAACCTATCAAAACGAGCCGTATTGCAGACCGTTGCTGTGCCTTTTGCTGTGCCTCTCGCGCCGTGCCGTTCGATTCTGCCATCAACATCGACTGTCTGTGCCGTATTGTCTGTGCAGCTGTGCCTCTCAGGGTGGGTTATATTTCCCAACCGTGGTATTTGCTGGATCCCTGTCGAGATTGAAGGATGAACACAGACATGGTTCGCGGCGACCTGAATCCCTGTACCCTGTCAAACACCCTGACACCCAGTGCGAAGGCCAAGTTCAACGGTCGTCGTCAGTCTTGCTGATGAACGGGGGACAACGGCCTATAGCCCTATTGGTCCCTGTTGGCTGGGACAAGGTTGCGTGCTTCTGGAAAATGAAGTGCGCGTGATTATTCGGTCAATTTTGACTCGTTCCGGAAGTCATCATAACTATCACACCTTTACTTGCTAAAATTGGGCTGCAGCAATGAGGGAAGTGTTGGGGGGTGGGGGGGGGGCATCTTACGGTGTCCCGGGCAGTCGGGAAGGCAGCTCCTCCTCCCACGCCTCGGGATCTTTCCCTTGGGCCAGCTTTCTCCTTTTTCTGGGCCTCTGCCGAACCTACGCCTTCTTAAGCAACTTGGCGCCCTATCTCAATCTGTGTTGCATCCGGTTCTCAACCACCACACCATCCAGCTTTAGCGCTGCGTCACTCCTTTTTCGTTCCAGTTTGCTTTTGCTGAGCCGTTGTCGTGTCTGTCCCTCGTTTACCGCAGCTCGACCAAAGCGACTTCGTCGTCGCATCCCACCACGTTCATTCCTCTTTACCCCGTCGATAATCAATAACCCGTATTCGTAGCTCATAATGAAGCCCGTCGTGTCCGCTGCCCTCCTGGCGGGGTATGCCTCTGCGTAAGTCCCCGGATAGCCCATCCACCAGCCCTGCCAGAGATCGCGTTACTGACTCGCTCGCTACCGGGCAGCTTTAATGATTGGACGTTCCCAATACACCCGGAGCAGAACATCTACCCTCCCAATGGCGAGAACTACCCGACTGCCGGCCCCCAGGCCAACTCGACGTACGAGTACGTCGTCGTCGGCTCGGGCCCTGGCGGTGCTCCTCTGGCCGCCCGCCTGGCCCTGGCTGGCCACTCGGTCCTGTTGATCGATGCCGGTGAGGACCACGGAACTGATAGGCAGCTCGAAGTGCCGGCCCTGCACCCGTACGCCAGCGAGTACAACCCCAGTCGCTGGGACTACTTCGTGAACCACTACGCCAATGAGACCCAAGCCATCCGGGACACCAAGATGACCTACGTCACGCCCCAGGGCGACTACTACGTCGGCACCAACCCGCCCGAGGCAGTGTGAGGAAGGGTGTTCTGTACCCGAGAACGGGTGCCCTCGGCGGCTGCTCTCAGCACAACGCCCTTGTCACCGTCAAGCCGACCATCAAGGATTGGAACAACATTGCCGCCATCACTGGCGATGACTCCTGGGAGGCCGATAAGATGCAAGCCTACTTTGAGAAGATGGAGTCTTGCAACTACCTTCCCAACAGCATTGCTGGCCACGGTTTCGGCGGATGGCTGCAGACCAGACTGACGCCCGTCGGCCTGATCGCCGAAGATCTGAAGGTGGCATCCCTGGTCGTCGCGGCCGCTACCGCCATGGGCAAGGGCCTCCTGGGCAAGCTTCTCCACACCGTCACCGGTCTCCTCGAGATCTTGACCTTGGACATCAACAACCCGGGCAAGAACCGAGACACGCTCGAAGAGATCTACCAGATCCCGCTGGCCATGGACGAGAACTACTCCCGCAGCTCGCCCCGGACGCTCCTACTCGAGGTCGCCCGCGCCAAGAACGACGATGGCTCCAAGCAGTACAAGCTGGACATCGCTCTCAACACCCTGGTCACCAAGGTCAACTTCGACACCACGGCCACCACGCCCAAGGCTACGGGCGTTGACTACCTCGTCGGAAAGAGCTTGTACCGCGCCGATCCCCGCGCCAGCGCCACTGATGGCGGTGTGCCAGGCACTGTCTACGCCAGCCGCGAGGTCATCGTGTCTGCTGGTGCCTTCAACACCCCCAGCTCCTGAAGCTGAGCGGTGTCGGCCCCAAGGAGGAGCTCGAGACGCACGGCATCCCCGTCGTCAAGAATCTCCCAGGTGTCGGCGGCAACATGCAGGACCGCTACGAAGTCGGCGTCGTCGGCAAGGCCCCCACCCCCTTCAGCCTGCTCGAGAAGTGCAAGTTCCTGAACGGCACCGACCCCTGCTACGACCAGTGGACCCACGGCGTCGGCGGCACCCTCAAGGGCGGCTACACGACCAACGGCATCGCCTTCGGCTTCCTGCACCACTCCTCCCAAGCCGCCCCAGACGACGACCAAGACCTCTTCCTCGGCGGCGTCCCGGCCTTCTTCAACGGCTACTTCCCGGGCTACTCGGTGCACGCGACGCAGGACCTGAGCATCTGGACTTGGCTCACGCTGAAGGCGCACTCGCGCAACAACGCGGGCACGGTCAACCTGACGTCGGCGAACCCGCGCGACACCCCCCCAGATCACGTTCCACAGCCTGGCCGAGGGCGTCGGCGGCGAGCAGGACCTGCAGGCCGTGCTCGAGGGCATGAAGTACGGCATCGACGCGTTCGAGGGCCTGGTCCCGCTCGACGGCGCCTTCGACCGCGTCTGGCCGCCGCCCGAGGTCAAGTCCGACGAGGAGCTCAAGCAGTTCGCCCGCGACGAGCACTGGGGCCACCACGCCTCCTGCACCGCGCCCATCGGCGCCGACGACGACCCGCTCGCCGTGCTCGACGGCCAGCTGCGCGTCCGCGGCGTCGAGGGCCTGCGCGTCGTCGATGCGTCCATCTTCCCCAAGATCCCCGGCATGTACATCGTCGCGGCCATCTACATGGCCAGTGAGAAGGCTGCCGATGTCATCATCGAGGCTGCCAAGTCCTCATAAATGCAAACACAATGCGGCAGAGGCTCAGACTTGGGGGGACCGGCAAGTAATAGTACCTAAAGATAGCCCCCCCCCCCCCAGCCTTAATAAACTGGACCAGTAGTAGTTTTTATCTAGCCAGCCCGTTCAAGGACAACAGCGCATCCCAAAGGTGTGCAGCTACTTACATGTAAATGTACATATATATTGAATGCAGGGTCTTGTGTGCTTAGAATATTGAATTGCACCTGAAATCCATGTTCTTGAATTTGGCTTCATGTTGTGTTTACAAACAAATGCACGGCCCTCTAGGTTTTAGCTGCTTTCCCGCCTGTGTCCCTCCTTAGGCTGGTTACTCCCGGGCGGTTCCTTCTGTAAGTAAGCGCTAGACCACTGGACTCTTATCTCCACAGTGGATTTCTCGCATCACGTAACTCACACCTTCACTCAACTCATCCGATCACCATGCTATCCGACATGGACCACAATGGTAATGTATTTATCCTCAGCATATTATGATTTCAGTGAAACAAGCTCGCTTGAGAATAAAAGAGAGAGAAGAAACAGAAACCACTTCCCCTCGTCACCAATCACGACCGGTCAGCATGGTGGCCGACTCAGTGCCACCTGCAAAGTTCAACGTTAGACGCAGATCTCTTCAGTCACTGAGAGCCTTTCACCCTCGTGAACCAGCCAGTCGACGGGTAGGAAGATGCCCCAATGCACTCGCAATACCAAGAAGCAGTCAAACCCACCGCTGCGCCGCCCAAATAGCGTTGTCAGAGTCCGAACTTTCCCTATCTCTCCTGTCTCCTCTTGACACCCCTCTCCCGCGGAGGTGAAGCTTGGCGCAAGGAGGAACAGTAGGTCAGCATTCGAGTACGTCACAAACGCAGCACCTCGCAGTAATATGTGGCACGTAGAAGGATCTGAAAGTCCGGTCGCCCTCTCCACCGGGCTGCACCTACACAGCATATGCAAGGAAGCGCGGGTTCATTGTATAAGGGTCTCACCAATGCCGCCCTGAGTTCGATGAGACTCTGTATGCTTACCTACTTCTTTTCACATATTCCATACACTTTTGATCTTCTTGACGACATGGAATTCGACCCAAAGGCCTTCACTCGGTTCCCTCTCCTGCGGTTCGCATTGCCTGTTCAAAGCCGACTGTGTCTTGCGAATCTGTCTTTGGTGTCACCAGAGTCAAGTGAAGAATGGTGTACTATACATAGACGTTGGTCAGGCGTCCTTCTCAGATCGCTCACAGTTCGACAAGATGAGATGCCTTGGCCTATTCCCCTCACGTGTAGACATCATAACAGCCCTGTGATTGATGATATCGAAATCTGCCGCTCATCATGACCGGCTGAACTACACAGGCTCCACCACCCTGGGTCAAAGTAAGTTCCCAAGACTCTTGTGTCGCCGTTGGGTATGACTTCTACTGATGGGATTTGAAGACAACCATTCCATTGTAATTGATATGACTAAATCATAAGAGTGGAATAAGAACATTAGTGAAGCTGCCATCGATATACGGTCGCTGAAGGGATCGAACTACGTCTCAACAGTCGGATCAGGGGCTCTCTTCCACGGCCCACCCAATGACACTCAGATACATCTCTACGGAGGTGCGACTTCAACCCTCAACACTGCATTTGTTGATTACAAAGTGGCGACGACGGACCAACATGGCTTGTAATATACCATCTCCGAGGCTGTCACTGCTCGCTAACAGCTATGCCCAGACGAATTGGTGGACTCAGCCATAGTTACAAAACAGTAAGGCAGGGCAATGGTCCGGTCCATTCGCTGGCTGCCTAGAGGCATTGCGTCGAGACAAGTCCGTACATACGAGCGGATACGATCTCACAAACTTGATATGTTGCAGAAAGCACCATTGCTTCATTATTCATTTAGTGGTACATGTCATTTAAATCGTAGTCCAAATGGTTGGGGTAACCCAGTGCCATCGCAGTTACTGCTGCTGGTAGGCTCCCCTCGCCCCCCAAAACAATAGGCCTGCCTTACGTAGCGAGGCTCCTCCACATTCCCGTGTTTCCCAATCAATCGAGGGCGGATAGGTAGCCTGCCAGAATGCGCAAGGAATTCAGTGGTGCCGATGTGGGTAAGTAGAGGGAGAAGTGGTTCAGTCCAGCCATGGAGGTTCGAGGTATCCCTGTAAGGCCAGACTCTCAGTAGAAATAGCATCGATAGCTGCTTGCCTTGTTGTACGGGTATTCGTAGACGAGCTGGAGGTCGATGAATGTGGTAGTCATTTGCCGTCATTTGTCACAAGTTTTCGGGATACTCAATCTCGAAGTCGAAGTCGACAAGGGTCTCTGTCATGAGATGAGCGAGGTGTAGTAGTTGCTGATTGTGGGGATCCAGTGCAGAGGAATATCTCCAATAGATGGCCTTGGCTTCTTCAGCGACGAGGCTTAATTATCAGTCTGGCGGCTTTCTTGCAGTAGCATTTCACGTGCAGCTTGAGGTAGTGAAGCTCGATCTCGAAGTGGCCGGCTCTCTGAAGTTTGGGCAGATCGGAAACGGAGACGTAACGGTCGGTCCGGCACCCATTTTCGCAAGTTCGTGCCATCTTTTACTTCTTAGAGTCGAGAACAAGAAGGATATGTAGACAGGAGTTGTTGATTTGGCGATGTACGAGAGTTTCAGGTGCGGTAGCAGTCGATGAACACGAACCGGGTCGCAGACCTCTGGGATTTGTTTACATGTTCATTGTGAATTGATTGAGCAATGTCACTATTCGGAAAAATGACAGGTTTTGTATCTTTGAATGTGTTCTCTCGATGGCTGAAATTTAAAGCACACATAAGCATGCATCGTGACTTCGGAGACAGCTGTCAATGACGAGCTTTATTTTTGAGTTGACAGCAAATCTGGTGCTTTGAAACGGGACGGTACCCAAACTTAAGCTTAACTCTACCCTGTGTGTCTCACAAATATCCTGCCTCGAGCATATATCATAAGATCTTGAAGGTTATTCGATCGGAGCATGTTGTTTCAGCCCTCGCAGATGATTTGCAGCTGGGCTGTGACTCGCGAGTGCCAGCTTTGGCAATAGTTGTCGCACTTGACCCCTTTTCTTACTTGTCACCGGTGTGTCAGTTGTTGAGGCAAGCTTCCTTGTCACCCTTGGAATGGACAGCTGATGCCATTTGGCCAGCAAAAGTTGGTTGCCGGCAGCTCGTACTCTGTGGACGGTTTTGATGCCAGCGTCTGATGCGAGTAGGATGCCGTCAGCGATTGACTTTGAGGAGTTTCATTTTCCACATACGGTAATTTCGTCACTAGCTATCCGATTTGGCCTGCAGAAGGATGGTGGCTTTACCAGGGGTCGGTCCGGCTAGTAGATTTCGAACTTGGTGTCCGTCATGGGCTCCATCCCTTAGCGAGCAGCGCTGCCAATCACGGCCGATGTGTCCCGCTATAAGCATTGTAAGTAAAACCTCAACAAGAAATATGTTGGTGAGCGAAGGATTCGTCCCGAGGGACAGAGTGGGACTGTCGCTGTCGGGATGCATGTGATGAATGCTGCTCTGTGTCCCGTTTATCGTATTAATTTGCCATGGTTGCACACATGTGAAGTCAAGTCCATACCCCAGACACCTGCTCTCACGTTTGCATAACCCACCCCGCATGGTCCATTTGTAAGGTTCTGTGATACTAACTCACCGGGTCGTACAGCCAGCCCACTCTCACCCGCTACCCGTCGCACAAAATGGGTCACGCAACCACCCCCACCAATAACAGCCCCTTCCCAGGCTTCACAAAGATCTCTGACCAGATTTACATCCATCACCCCGATCGTGACGACGACAACGCCGCTACCAATGTCGATCATGTTGAACCCCACCCCGACAAGGTCATCATCTACGGCTGGGGCGACGGCCATCCTCGAAATGTATCCAAGTACATCGAAGGGTACCGGGCGCTGTTCCCGCGAGCCATCATAATCGCGGTTCTGGCAACAACCTTCAAAGCGGCCTACCAGCCGCTGCACGAGCGGACTGAGGGCATGATGCCCGTCATCGACGCCGCTTTCTCCGAGAAGCAAAAGCAGCCACCACGTGTGTTGCTCCATGCCATGTCGAATGCGGGCGGCATCAATATGGCATCGACGCTCAACGCACATCTGGCGCGGCATGGGACACCATTGCCCCATCGTGTTATGGTGATGGACTCATCGCCGGGGGGCGTCGTGTTCCACCAGCAGGTAGGGCGTTGGTCGCGGGCCATGGCCATCGGCATGCGTCGGTCGCTACCTCGTTGGGTGCCGCACGCCATGTTGCAGGCTGTATTCTACGTGTTCCTGTGGGTGAATCGGCTTTGGGAATTCATACTGCGGCGGCATCACGCTGGTGCCTGGAGTCGCGAGGCCGTCAACCGCCACGAGATGGTCCCTGTGCCGGCGCTGGCAGTCAAAGACAATAAAATTGCCGATGAATACCACAGGTCAAGGCGCCTGTACCTGTACTCCAAGGAGGACGATATTATCGGCTGGGAAGACGTCGAGGAGCATGCCGAGTACGCCAGTAAGCTGGGCTACCACGCCGACACGGAGGTTTTCGAGGGGTCGGGCCATGTCGATCATATGAGGCATCATCCGCAAAAATACTGGGAGAGCATAGCGAAGACCTGGAGAAAGGCTCATAGTGATGATGCATAACCGGCTGGAATTGCAAAACGGGGATAACTGCAATTTGCCTGGATGATACCCAGAACTGGGAAGTGCTCAGAATGAACGCGTACACCGTACCGCTAAAACTGAGTAGCACCGCATCGTGTGATATGACTGGTAGCTGTAGTATAGTTCTCCAACGGCCGTTCCAATCGATCTGATCGTCAAAGATACGCCAAGGTGCTCGTGCCTACCCCCCGTGTGTACAGCTCGTAACAGTATATACCATCATGCCGAACTTGTCCACATCAATGAGCCATTGGTCCACCCGAGCGCGCCTCCGCGCAATGCTCGATTCGTCAAAGTCGGGAGGCATCGACCAAAGCTCGTCAATATACAGGCCGCCCTCGGGCCATCTCGCCAGGTGGTCGTTGTACTTGAGCTCCCAGTCGCGTCGAGTCTTGGCCTCCCACAACGATTTGCTCGAGGGCGCCGGCAGTCCACGTAACTCGGTTCCCAGAAAGGTCGGTAGGCCTTCCTGTCTGGAGAGGACGTTGTCGAAGAGATAGAGGACGTACAGAGTCCGCCGCTTTGCCTCGGTGACTAGCCAGGCCTCCCATGGTGGGCGGGTGTGTTGCTGGTCTGCCGAACAGACGAGACCTTGACGTGAAGCTGTGCAGGCTAGATCTTGGAGACTCATCATGGCTTGGCGTAGGGAGGACAGATCCTCGCCTTGGTTAAGGTGGAAGAACAGAATCATGGTGTAGATGAGGTATGCTTGGAAAGTAGCCAGAAGATCGATGTCGGGAACGACTGACGCTGTTTGCTCGTTGATCTTGGACATCTCCTTCTGCAATATCTCGGCAGCAATCTGTTGGCCACCAGGGCGCAAGTTATCACAGATACGGGCAATACTGAAACAATTGATAAGTGGCTGCTGACTCGGCACTGGCGCCTGCATTTGCATTGCATGAACGAACGGGAGATATTTAACTCCAGTGACGGTACCGTTTGCATATGATTTGAGCACCCGGTAGATCAAATCGGAAATGCGTGGGTGGTAGTCTTTGGTGATCTGCCCAGGGACAGGCACGTAGGGATGAAGCCATCTTGTGGCGATGTCGTCCACATTGATAGGGCAGATGAGGTCCAGGCGGTTGAAGTCCAGACTGTCCAAACTGTCCTGTGCCTCTTGACCATTACTTCCTCCAAAGCCAGAGGTGGCAACTGTGTGCGCAATCGGACCATAATGCGTTGGGTGCGCACGGTGGCGCGACGACCTGGAAGCCGGGGTTGAGACATTGGCGGGGTAGGTGCAAACGAGACTGCGAATTGTACACCTGGAGCAGCCCCCTGCAATAGTGTCGCACTTGGCTTTGGCGCTTGAACATTGGTAGCAAGCCTTTTGCCTAGAACTGGAATATCTCATGTCGTCGAAGTCATCACATGATTAACAGAAGACTTATGAGTGATCGTTCCCATGAGAATCGAAAAGTTGGTTGGTGGTGACGCTCTAAATTATGTTTGTCCCCGCGGGAAGCGCCCGGTGCTACGGCTCTCAGGGACATGGGTTAAGTAAATTGGCAAGAGACACCCTCAACCCCGCGATTAGTGAGTAGCTGCAAAGAAGGGGGCTTTACCGTTGAAGAACTCAAATTTGTACTTAATATTGAAAGACATAATAAACGTACTGACTTTGGGGGAAATCACTGGTAACTTCAAATGGTGACTCCTGCCAAAGCAATTTCTGTAGTGAATCTTCGTTGTTCTCAAAAAGGGGGAGAAACCCAACAAGCTCATTGTAGAAAGGGATATGTCAACCTATACTCGAGTACGTATAAGGAGCCGAGGTACTGACGAAACCATCTCACTTCCACCCAAGTATCTCAGCCTGCACAGCAACATACCAAGCATCCTCGTCCATCGCCCACTGCTCCAGTGCCCTGCACGTCTCCCCCACCTCGTCCGTGATCCCGACCCTCCGCCAGCTCTCCCGAAACGCGTCCCCCGCCTGCAGCCGGCCCAGGAGGGCCTCGGCGAACCACTTGCGCGTCTCGCGGTCTGAGTATACCGTCGTCCCAGCACCCACAATAAGCTTGCCGGCGGAATCAGGTCCTACGCTGCCAAATCCTGCCGACCGGAACAACGCCGGCATGTCGCCGCCCGGGAAGCACGCATCGACCTTCTGTTCCCTCGGCCGCAGCGCGCGCACCATGTTCCCCGCCCACAGCCGGTCCAGCCCGTATCGGCGCGGGTAGAAGTGCAGCTCCGCCGCGTCGCGCGTGGCCAGAACACCACCCGGCTTCAGCACGCGGCGCATCTCGGCCAGGGCCTTGGCTCGCTGCTCGGGGGTCGCGAGGTGCGGGAACAGCTGGCTGGCGTAGAGGACGGAGAAGGACTCGTCGGCAAAGGGCAAACCAACCAAGACGTCGGCTTTCTGGAACTGGATCGTCGTCGTCGTAGTAGTATTGCTACTACTACTCGCGGCGGCGTCGGCGGCAGTTTCTCGGGCTTGGGCCAGAATCTCGTCCGAGATGTCGACCCCCGTCACACTACCCCCCTGGGCGGCGTCGACTAGCGCCGCGAAGCCGACGGTAATGGTGCCCGGGCCGCAGCCGATGTCGAGGATGATGTCCGAGGGCTTGATGTAGGGCTTTAAGAAGGCGGCGTCCGAGTCCACGGTTCGCGAGGCGTGGCTCGCTACGGTGGACTTGGAGTAGCCTTGGGTGTAGTTCGTTTCTTGATCCTCGGGCATCATTGAACAATGAAAACGATGAATGGATGTTTGCGTATGTAAGTACTAGTTGAAGAAAGTCCGAGGATTGTTCGTTCGCGCGGTGGTCTTATTCCATGAGTTTGAGGCGGGATGATGAGGGACGGGGTAGCTGGCCAGTCTGTGTCTGTGTGTTTCTTTGGAGTAGTATCTACTTCAGAGCAAATAGTTGCCTATACAGATTAAAACCCAAGTGAGGAAAGAGTATGAGCAAGACTCATAAATGAGGTAGGGAGTATGCGTGCTGTTTATGTATGTGTGAAATGACTGCCAGTCCGTGTAAGTGATGTCAGGCATGGACAGGCTCCGCTGGAACTAAGAGGCGCCACCCGGAGTTGAGACCGGAGTTGAGTACTAATGCTCTACCCGACTTTCAGCACAGCAGAGCTAATTACTTACACAGGCATTACTAATGCAGAGTACCACACACGCGCGGCATCAAGCACAAGTGGTAAAAAGAAATGAAATCAATGCTATTGACAATCTAGACTAAAACATCCTAGTGGCCTGCCTACAACTGTCGCCCCAAGCCTATGCCTTCCTCCGCCTTACTCTCAGAGTCTCTCCAAGCGGAGGTGCAATATGCCCAAAGAACCATTGGTTCTTGGGCCGTTCAGCGACCGGCTCGATCTCGTAAAGCAATGCGATATGCCCCAACGCAATCTTCATCTGGTTCGCTGCGAAGAATCTGCCAGGGCTGATTATGGGGTAACAGATCGAATATTAGCATAAGCACATTCCATCTTGCTACTGGGTTGGGCGGCTGCAAGAGCAACTTACCAAGCATGCGATCCATGGCTGAACCCCATGAAGTGCTCGCTCGTGTTGACTAGGGCCTTCGGCTTATTGTTGCCATTGCCATCGCCATTTCTGGGGGCGGAGGAGTTGAAGGATCCTTTCGCGAACCGAAATGCGTCATACGTCGTCGCATTGGCGTAGATGTCGTTGTCGTGATGCACGCTCCAGCCCGAGATGCCGACCTTGGTCCCACGGGGAACGTGCGAGCCGTCAGGCAAAGTGACACCCCCAGGCGCGACGACCATCTTCATAATGCCCCTCTCGATGAAGCCGTTCAGCCGGAGGCTCTCGCGCAGCGCCGAGTCCACATGGGCCAGGCGAGCCATCATTGCTCTTGACCATAACGGGCCCGTAGTGTTAGGCGTAGCAGTCTCGCTCAGGACCTCGCGCCGCATCGTGTCGAGAAAACTGGCGCAGTCGGGCGACGAGGCGATGTCGAACACGGCGTTGGTCAGCGTGATGACAGAGGACTGGATGGCCGCGAAGCAAAGGATCGCGAAACGGGTGGCGATCACGTGTGACTCGAGCTCTCCAGACTCGATGCCTCCCTTCTGTACGGCGTGGTCGATGGCCCATTGGATATAGTCACTCTGGTACCAATCTCCGTATTAGAATCTGGCGACGGGCTTTTTGATCAAAGTGGAGGGGGCAGAAACTCACAGGGGGGCTTGGATCGAACACCGGCAGCTTCTCCCTGTTCTTCAGAGTCTCCAACCGCTCCCTTATAGTCGGTAGGATGTACTTAGAGCATTTCTTATAGCGAAGGTAGTTCAAGCCGGATACTAAAGGCGCCAGGAACCTATACGACAGTAAAGTATGTCAGCGTTGGGTAAAATGGACTCCTCCAGTCGTGTAAGACAAAAAAGCGCAACTTACGGTTTCAAGAAGCTTGGGAGGAGGTTCAAGAAGGCAGCCGAAAGTGCGACGTTCCGGTTGAACGACTGACAAGCCTCCAAGAACTCGGCGTCGCGGCACAAGGGCAGCCCGACAAAAACACGAGTGGAGAGCCGCGCGACGATGTGTAGTAGGGTTTGGTACACGTTCACCTCGACCCAGTCGTCGGTGTTGGTGCCCCAACTGTCCGTCAAGGCCTGCTCCATCTCGTCGACGACGTCGTCGGCGAAGTTGTTGAGCTTCTTGGTGAGCTCATGGCGGATGATCTCGGGATGGACGGGGTCCTTGACGAAGTTGGGGTGAGGAAACGTGTAGTCCGACTCCAGGAACTGGCGATTGACGTCTTCTTGGCTGAGGGCCGAGTCCGGCTGTGCGAGCAGCCAGTCAATCTGAGAGAGAGGAAGCACCACCTGGTATCCGTTGAGAAAGTAAGGCAACACATAGGCCTTGTTGTTCCTCGAGTACTGTACCAAAAAGGAAAAGCGTCAGAGAATGGGTTGGTAAAGAAGGAGGGTTCAGATGTAGTAGTCGATACATACCTTGTAGTAGCCCTCATCAAGTAGAATCTTGAGGCCAAAGAAGCTCTTTAGGTTCGCCTGGGCACGACTAAGCGGGCCGTTGTGGGGGCCTGTCCCGACCCAGGGGAGGCTCGGCGGCAGCGAAGCTCTTGAGAAGAGACGCCGCACAAGGTTGATCAAGACTATGAAAGGTACACCCACGGCTAGAATCACTAGAGAAGGAATGGCTACCTGTGGCAAGTCCTCGATGTGTCCCAACATTCTGAAAGATCGGTTCGAAGCAGGAGGCAGGCAGTTATTTCTTAGGTTTTGTTGAAAAGGTCGGGAAGGAAGAGCCAATGCGAATGAAACAAGGTATCTGGTGTCCAGTAAGGACGTTGGTCATCGTTATACGAAGTAGTCAGTTGTCATGGCTCAGGTATGAATGCTGTGCTACGTACGAGTGGCCCAACACCGAGGGCGATATCTCTAGGAACGGCCGAGTGTGGAAGAAGAGGTCTGACAGGTCATATTCTAAGGAAGATAGGCTCATAAAGGTTCTGAGGAATGATAGGTGTGAACGAGTGTGTCAGGACAGGTTGCGGATGAAGATGCTGTGATTCCAATATTGAATAGAGCATTTCAGACGTATATACACGTAGTAAAGTGTTCATGCGCCCAAATCATCTCCTGACGGAAAGCACGATGCGCCTGCCGGGCAACAGAGAAGTATGCCTTTTTCGTTATTCTAACCGTGGCTCCAAATCCTGACTGAGAGGCCTGTGAAATGTTCGAAGACTCCACAGAATAAAGCAGGTACGATCAGATCTAGCAGCAGCATCGAAGATCAGCATCCGAGTAAGTACCTTTCCTTAGATCGTTGGCGATGTGGGCTCCCGAGCGACCCGCTAGTCTGAAGGAAAATCATCGTCGTCCGACTTCAGCTGCGAACGGGTGGAGGCTTCCAGCTAGTATGTACATGCAGAGATCTACTGAACTCTATGCATCATCTTCCGCCATGCCGAACATATCGAGTTCAGATCACATATCAGATGAACAAGAGTATTGGATGAACATTCGGTCTTGTGTGGTTGCACCGACGTTGCGGTGGCTTGCTTGACGAAATATTCGGCCGGTATCCCAAGGTTAGCGTCAAGCCAAGGGCCGGTACTGACTAATGCGAGCCGTGTTCCTGGCTAAGTAACCAAGCAATGACGGAGTTGCTCGTCCCAACCCTAGCATCAAGCCATGACAGAAGCAAACAGCCCCCCGGTGGCTGTTTATTGAAAATACAGATGCAGGGGTTATCATTGACGGACTCGTCTCCTAATCCCTTGCTTTTGACTCTTGTCGTTCGTGACTCGAAGGCAAGAGTCGGCCCAGACCCATCTCCTTCTGTAAGGGTCTATCATCAGTACAGATCCCTGCTGAGGAATGATTGGCGAACCGATCTACTGCAGGGATCTATGCTGACAGCGGGTATCTGCTCTCTTCATGGAAACCCCCCTGTCAAGAAAGTATTCTCATATTTTCACACGTGCGAGTCGAGGGCGCAATGATCTTGGACTGGCTACGGAGCTAGAAGAAGAAGAAGAAGAAGAAGAAGAAAAACATTGAGCTACTTGGTGTGCAACCACGCGCCTGGTTCTTCAATACCTTGACTCCGAACCGACGTTGAGCATTACTGACTAGGTTAGGGTCGGTCAGCCGTTGATGGAAAGGGACGGGAAGGTTAAGTTCGGACGAAGGCTGGCTGATGCCAAGTTCATCCCATCGCGATAAATGCAAGGTCCCTCCAGGTGCTGCTTCAGTGGGACCGGTAACATGTCTCGCTGCGACGTATTCTGAACCAGGTATAGCGCTCTCGCGGTAACAACAGCACCAACGGTCCAGTCTCAGCAGCGCGAGATTGCTTCTCCAGCCGCAACGGCCTGGAAATAAAGTAGTAGGCAAATCATACCGGCATATCTACTGACCTGACGTGAGACATGCGTGCATGTGTGCTATCGTGCAGCGGAGAATTGCTAATGCCGAACACGAAAACGGCTGAGCCACAATACCACCGATACGCAATAACTTGCAGAGCTTCCGTGCCCTGCATGATATGATCATCGATATCATGAACATGGGCATGACCTCACGCAGCAGAGAATCGTGAAGGATCTGGTATGTGACTCGTCGCATCCCGATGCTCTCGGGGTTAGTCGTCGCTTACGTCTCGTGAGATGCCCATCTTATGGGCTTACGGACGAGGACGAAATCACAACGGATCCGACGGTCCTACACCCCTTGCTTTTTCTCACGCGCGTATAAAGATTGGGTCGCTATTCTCTATTAAACAATAGCGACTCGATTAACTTATGGGCGCACTGGAAGTAAAGCTTGAGGCTGGCAATTGGCTGGCTTTCTTTAATGGGGAGACAAAAGCAACCATGGGTACCCGTTCGTATCATCAACGCAATATCTGGGTCACGCTTGTTGCAGGATTCGTAAAGCTTCCATCTCTCCCAATTGGCCCGCTGGAATTCTGTCCGCCCCTGGTTAATAAACATATATCTGATATTGATGGATAGAATATTGGCATGGAATAATTGAACATATGAACACTAGACGAAAATTTCGCTCTAATATTTCACACGATGACCAAACAAGCAGGTGTTGATGGCTTTGGTACCGCCGCAAATGATAACGACACAAGATGGCGAGTAGAAAAGAAGCAAGAGATAAATATGCAAGCGAGTGTAGAAATAACATCTCCAAAGTCAAGAGTTCGCTTCGACTTTCTAACTAGGACCAGCAACGACTTGAGACAGCTTCTAGACTGGGCCGGAAGATCTATGACAGGTACATTGGGCGTATGGAGGTCTATTGGATTGAACACAAGTATATTTATTGTATTTTCTTCTTTCCTGTCTCGCTTGCTTCTGCATCAACCACCGACAACCAACGGGCGGCCTCGTATTTCCACTTACCTCGCAGGCTAGATGAGGCGCCAGCGACATACGCAGGTCTAGCGCCGGCCGAAACCTGACGGACAGCCCGGCTAACACGGCCGTAGCTTAGCAGGCACGCACGTATGGGATAGCAGGTATATTAAGATAGACAGTTATCAACGTCTGGTTTGTCGTCAGCGAATTTGTTGGTTTTCAGCTCGTCTGCCTCTTGCGTACAGGGGTGGATGACACTCCACGATATATCGCAATATACCCGCGCATATAATACGTCCCCCTGATCTATAATACTTTGCGACCGACTCCTCTCAGTCTTGACCATAAGTGCCTCTTGTCATATACAAAACCCTCTTAGTATACCGCATCCCTTCGAAGCGCACCACCAAACTCTCTCCTATAATATCTACACATCGCACATATTCCCTTGAAGAAGAGCCAAAATGAAGCATCTCGCTCTTCTCACCGGCTTGGTGACCCTCCCCCCTTCCCTCCACGGCCCAAGTCACCCCTTACCCGGACCCCGACGCCGGCCTACTCTCCGGCCTCACGGACGCGACTAAGACCCTGCTGGGCAACCTCGGCAACGCGCCCCCGCCGAAGCTGCTCTGGACGCCGCGGCCCTCGCCCCAGTGCGCCGCCGTCAACGGGGGCGAGCTGCAGTGCTGCCACGGGGCGCTGGCGGGGGACCAGCCGCTCGTCGTGTTCCTGGCCGGGGTGTACGGGTACAAGCTGAACCCGAACGATGTGAACGGGCTCGTTTGTGAGTTTTTCAATACCATTGCCATTCTCCTTTCGTTGTAGGAAAGCCAAGAGAGAGGCTAGGGTGTGAAGTTGAAGTGAGGATGAATAAGAGGAATTTGCGTGGAAGAGAATGGAATGAGAATGCTAACATGAAAATCAACAAAACCAGGCGATGATCAATTAGATAAATGCCCTGGCATGAAGATGTGCTGTCAAGTTACTGCGCTGGTGAGTCCATCTCTTCCCCTACCCCTGACGAGAATGGCGAAGGAGTCACACAGAAATTGGCAAACTAAACATCCCAACTGACCGTTACTATAATAGAGCCCCTTATTGTCGCTGTACTGCCAGGATTATTGATCAGAAAGCTTTCAATGCGCATTGCTTTGCGGGCTTACTACTTCTCGTCTTCCTCCCCAGAAACCACTCATACTTAATTTGGGGGAAGGACTCGACTTTCTATAGGGGATATTCACATTCGATAATTCCATTTAAGTAATGCTCTCTCTCATCTTCATCTTGTATGTCGTGAATTGAGATTGATGGTCTGGCGTTGTCCTATTAGAACAGTCTATATCTTTTTGCCTTCCGCTTCTCGCTCTCATAAGCCATTTGTTCGTCATGCACAATGGAGTGGTATCAGACAATGCCTGCCTGCCTGCCTGTCTGCCTTTTATGCGCCACAATTCCTCGTGCACCAGTTAGTGAGAAGTCGTACCCAAATCATCCCACATATACAGAGAGACGACTTCTCCCCCAACGATTTACACTAAAAGAATCTGCCCCTCCTTGTCAGGGGGAGGAATATGTCTAGATGCTGATGTCTTAGGTGGTAGTACAGTTTACGGTGGTAGTGGTAGTAGTACATAGATCATTTCTTTCGTTGTAAAGTCTTCATGGCCATCTCTATCAATCCATCCTTGGCGTCGCTTTCGGGGAATGTGTCCAACGCCGCGATGGCCTGTGTGCAGTAGTCTTCGGCGAGGGCGCGAGTCTGCTCAAGGCCGTCGGACTTCTGGACAATGTCTCGTGCCTAGAATAGAAGATCAGAGTAAGCCTCAATGTGCGCCAGAGATAAAATATTGTCTTCTAGAGTTAGCTTACCCGTGTCACATCGCCCTCCTGCTCGAATTTCCTTCCTACAAGAGAACCGAGCTCCGGGTTGGTTTTCCACGCGAACAGCAGCGGCGCCGTCGCCAGCCCCAGCTCCAGATCCGCCCCGGCCGGCTTACCCAGCTCCTTCTCGCTCCGAGTATAATCCAGCAGATCGTCGACCAGCTGGAACGCCAGGCCCAAGTTCTTACCGTACAGGTACGCCGCCTCCACCGTGGTCGCATCGCCACGGCCGAGCAGCGCCGCCGCGCGACAAGACTTGGATATTAAGCTGGCCGTCTTTAGGTAGGTCTTCTCCAGGTAGTAGGCCAGGGCGTCCTCAGACCACTTGGGGTTGCGCTCGTCGCGCTTCGTGTTCTTCAGCTGCATGAACTCGCCCTCGACCAGGTTCGCGATGACCGTGGCGAGCAGCTCCACGACCTCGGCGTGGCGCAGCCGCGCCAGGGCGACGGACGCCCGCCCCAGCAGGAAGTCGCCGGCCAGCACCGCCATCTTGTTGCCGAACTCGAGGTTAGCGGAGGGAGACCCGCGGCGGGCGACCGAGTGGTCGATGACGTCGTCGTGGAGGAGCGAGGCCGTGTGGATCAGCTCGGTGATCTCCGCAAGCCGTCGTTGGGAGGGCAGGATGTCGCTCTCGGTGGACTCTGGCTGCGAGGAAAAGCCGGTTGTCAGGGGGTTCGAAGGGTTGGTGTCGTTCAGAACGCTGAGCGGTGATATGGAGGTGTCGATTTGGTGCTGGGTTGCGGAATGTATCTCGGGCGTCTTGGGACATAGCGCCGTTGCTCTCGACATGAGGAGGACGATCATGGGGCGCATGTGTTTGCCCTCGGCTTGGGTATAGTATTTGGCGGCCCGGTCGAGCGAGGGATGCCCCGACCCCAACAGTTGCCGAATATTGCCCGTCAGGAACTTCATCTCCTTGGCCACGATCCGGAGGGGGTCAATGGCCATCTCGCCCTTGGTGGCCCTCGTCACGGCGTTGGTCACCATGTTCCCGGCTACCTGCATCGCAGCGGCCCATGCTGAGTCTCGTCTCGGGGTGTTGTGATAGGCTGCCCGTTGCCTCCGTAACCTCAGGTCTAACGAGGCGGCTCTGAAGCAGTCGGAACACGGCGAGAAGACGGAGGGCCGGCTGGCGGCCCGTCTTTTGAGGAGCAGCGAAGCTCCATGACGAAGCTGCATGGCGGGTGACTGAGCTTGCCAGCGGAGGGGATGTTGCGGTCCTGGGTTATAGAAAAAAAAGTTCGGGCGCTTTCGATGGCATGGGAAGGGACGTTATAAGGTCGAGCAATTACTCCGGCGGGAAGGTTGTCGGGCGAATTGGACAGAATCGCTGCCTCGAATTATCGTGTGTCGCAACGGGTGGCCGCATCTGATCTCGAAAAAATTCATGGGTCCCAGTCACTCTAGGCCCTGGCCACTGAATGATTCGCCTGGCTCCGTCGGAAAGGCCCTCAATTCGCCCACTCGGCTGCTGTGGGACCTCGGCAGCGGGGCCAATTGCCCCGACTTGTGGCTAAAGCTTACCCTGCAGGTGCTGGGTGCTGCGGTGCTGTCATCGATTAGCTCTGCTACATGGACATCAATCAACGGTTGATCGTGTTGGTGGCTGGAGCTGCAAGGTACCGATCGATGTGAGATATCTTCAGTTTGTTTTTGACAGTCCACGGTTTCCATATGCGGTGCTTGCGCCCTTTCGCTACAGTCGACGCCGTACACATGAAATGGTGCTCCTCACAATGACATCCTCCATTGTGGAGGCACTACAAACCGTCCAGGAGTCCGAAGGCGCCCAGGCGACCCACGACATCAAGTCGGAAGAAGCATCTGACAAGGCAACCGCTGCAGATGTCTCTAGCGAGCCCTCACTCGCTGATGCTGCCGTGGGCAAGCCGATTTCCCATGGCCAGATCATTGATTTATGGAAACAGCTGAAAAGCCTGGGTCATTCAAAATACAGCCTCGAAGAACTCCTTCGGGGCGCATCCGTCTACATCCCACCACCCCCTCCCGAAGCCAGAACCAGTGCGTATCCCCCCATCACCCTGCCCAACCCCCTTCGAATTTTGACAATGAGTTACTAATGCAAACACCCTCCTTCTCCTTCTCTAGACGCCCCAATACAAAGCCCTCATGAAACAACTACAACGCGACGAAGAAGAACGGTCCTACGAACGCATGCTGAAAACCGGCCCGACCCGCGAGACGTTCGCGCAGCGCTTCCCGAACGCGCCTCCGCTGAGTCTGGCAGAATCCTTCGCCGCGGCGAACCGGCCGCACCGAAAGTCGGACCTCGGCGAGGAGACCATCTCGCAGGAAGAGATCCAGCAGCAGGTCACGCTCATCATCAACTTCCTCATCAGCATCGCCGGGTGCGCCGCGGCGCTCTGGATCGCCGCCCGGTGGTGGAGCACGCCCGCGCGGCTGTTCCTCGCGCTGGGCGGCAGCGTCGTCGTCGCCGTCGCCGAGGTCGCGGTCTACAACGCCTACCAGTGGCGCATGGCGCAGGGCGACCGGAAGCAGCAGATGAAGAAGGAGGTTAGGTCAATCGTCAAGACCTGGGTCGTGGGCGAAGAGGAGTCCAAGGAGGGGTACGAGCCGGTCTTGATACCACCCACCGAGGACGACGAGATTCAAACTACCGATCAGAACCAGGAGCTGCGGAAGCGCACTGTGCCGACGACATAATCGAATGTACAGCTCCGGTTAGGAAGCAATTGCAATGTGTTATGAACTGCATCGGATACCCTATTTGAGCTACACATACATCAGTACATGCAAAAGATCTGCAGGCTATCCGCGTGTTGCAAGCATGCAGAGGCATGTGACGCTGATGCCAAGAAGACTAATGTATCGTCCTTCATGTTGGCGCCCGTTTTTGGTGCCTTACATCTTACTGGGGTAGCCGAGAGCCATGGTCTCATACGGCCTTGTATATATCTTACTATTATTAGCATTCTTCGGAAATAGATAGATATTCAACCCCAGGAGCTCAAGATTAAGGCTAAGACTGGTTCTTTGTGCGACAACCTGGGATTATATTTCAGCGAGCCAGGTTGCGAATGTCTTCACTACGGTCTGGTGAACATAGGTGTCTGACGCATCCTTGCTAACGCGAAATGGGTTATGACAGTAGTGAGTTGGCATTAGCATGTCTTTCATCCACAAAGTATTTATTACAACATGTGGGACAATGCGTTTTGTGTTCATTGATCGCTGTGGATAAAAGAGAATGTATCCCGAATGCCCCCTTGCTATATTGACCATTGTTCTCCATCGCAATTGTTCAACACCAACAAACCCATTGTCAACTCCGAAAGAAGATATGCCAATGACAGTCATCTCTCTCGTATCGATTGGTATATAAGGGGGAACCAGACCATGCTATTATGCTCCATCCAATACTACATTCACAATCACACACATATACACACCCACACAGTTCTAGTCACCAAACAAAAACACGAACACAAAATGTCTGTCCAAAGACCCTCCTCAGCGCAGAGCAATGTCAGCAGTCGGAGCAGCGCCAGCAGTTGGAGCAGTACCAGCAGTCAGAGCAGTACCAGCAGTCATGATGAAGACATGTATGAGAATCAAGAAGACTACGAGATAAGCTTCGAGGAGGCGCGACCCAAGATCCTCGAGATCTGCCGTACTCTCTGGCCTGATGCGCGCCACGAGCTGACTCGAGTCTAGCCCGCCCCGGATCATGTTTGGAATCTTTACTTCCCCGTTGGAATCACGCACAACGATGAAGAGTCCTTTGAGCGTTTTGTAGCCCAGATACCGAACCGCCCGGAGGTGGTCGAGGAATATGTAGAGCGCCTGCGTTTCGTCAGCAGCAAGTTTCCCGAGATCAAGCATCTCGTCCCATCGGTCTTCCAGGTCGACGCCACGCGGGACCACCCTCTCGGCATTCCCTACATGGTACGGAGCCACATTCCCAGGAAACCCCGGAAGGACATCTACGGCGAGATGTCTCAAGAGCAGAGGGTCCATGTCGGCGCAGAGCTGGGCGAGACGTACCGGAAGATCCTGGGCATGCGCTTTGAATACAGCGGATTTCTCGAACTCGCGCTCGATGACGGGGACTCCGACGACTCCAACGACGACGGGACCCTGCCATCCAAGGTGATAACAATCGAGCCGTTCGGCTTGATAGAGAAGGAGTACGAAGCAGGCTTGAATTGGGAAGAGGTCCGTGAGTCCATCAACGATGATTTCGGGGAGAGTGACCATATCCTGACCAGTACCAACCTGCTGGAGGACGAGCCGAACATGACCGCCCGCGACATCCTGCTCTTGACGTTCGAGCGCCGTATCCAGCGTGATCGGCATTGGGAGAGCCGGGAGTTTGAGAACGACGCCCTGGAGCCAGCACTGAAAATCGTGCGGGAGATTGTGAACAAGGAGACCAACGCGGGCGTCTTCGCCGCGTCGGGCTGCAGTACAAGCCTGAGCAACCCGGAAATGAACGTGCCCGAGTACACCATGGTCGACTTCGACGACGCGGGCAAGCCCATGATCACGGGATTCCTGGAGTGGAACGCCACGGAGCTGGTGCCCCACCCCCTGGGCTGCGTGCCCCCCCCCCCACTGGCTCTGGACCTTTGGCGACGACTACGACGACAGCGCCGACGGGACCGAGTCTTCATACGACGACGATGGTGTCTACATGTCAGGGCGGGAACCGCTCGACACAATATAGCCCGTCGACCCAGCCGGAGCCGAGGTCAAGCGCGCCTTAGACGAGGCGGCCGGCCCGGCCTTCCGGGCCGCCGCGTACAACCCGGACGTTGTGTTCGCGCGCCGGTACTTCGCGGTCGCCGCGTGCCAGAACTGGTGGTTCTGCGACGAGCATGAGCTGGAGTACCTGGCAGCGGAGTGGAGAAAACGGAACCCGTCTTCGTCGCCAGTGGAAGGGGAGAGAAGAAGAAGAAGAAGACGGTGATGATGAAGCGACGGTAGCTGAGCTGTGCGACCTCGTCGAGCTTGTTCTATCTGACGAAGCTTGTTGCGCCAAGTTTATGCAATGTCTTGGTCTGGGTGTTCATACAGGTAAATCGGCTCGGGAGTATCTGGTAAAGGAGTGGAACAAGCGGAAGTTGGCATCGTCGTCGTCGCAGCCAGTGGAAGGGGGTGAAGAAGAGGATGATGAAGAGACGCTGTGCAACACCACTAGGCGTATTCTATCTGACGAAGATTGGCGCGAGAATCTCATGCACTGTCTTCGTCTGAGTCGTGATGGAGGTAAGTCGACTGACTGCTGATGGGTCGTACTGTTGCAGTGCCGGTTGGTGTGCTGGACTTGAGGTAAGTGGTTGTAGGACATGGTGAGGGCGAGAAGCGCCATGGATATACAACGATGCGACACAAGGTAAGTGGATATGTATAGAGCAAGATTTCAGAAAGATTGTAGAGTGTGTCTAATCAGGTAAGTAATGTCACGACCATTGGGCCAATGTCAATCCTGGATCAAATAATACTCTTCTCATCGTGATGTATGAAAGCACGTATGGGGGTATATTATTGTATTTCTTTCATAATCCTCATGAGCTTAGCTTCTTCGCAAAGTCGTATATACAGTGTACACTCATAACTCTCCGTTCATTCATAGACGCACCCCATTTTACAAGCCAATGGACTTGAGGATGGCCTCGCCGACGCCCTCGGCGCTGGCGGGATTCTGGCCGGTGATGAGCTTGCCGCCGTCGACGCTGAGGACCAGCGGGCCCCAGGGCTCGTCGGCCTTCTTGTAGACGGCGCCGACCTGCTGCATCTTGTCCTCGAGCAGGAAGGGCATCCACTTGGTCATCTGGGCCTGGTCCTCCTCGACGTTGGAGAAGCCGGTGGCCTCCTTGCCCTTCAGGAGCGGGGTGCCGTCGGGCCGGGTCACGTTGGTGAAGACAACGGGGCCGTGGCAGACAGCGGCGACAGGCTTGCCGGCGGCGACGAACTCCTGGATCAGCGCGATGCTGTCGGCGTCGGTAGCCAGGTCGAACATGGGGCCGTGGCCGCCCGGGTAGAAGAGGGCGTCGAACTCGGCGGCCTTGCCGCGGAACGACGACAGCTTCTGCGTGTTCTGCCACACGGCCTTCTTGGAGTTCAGGAACTCGACCGACTCGGCGTCCTGCTCAAACATCTTGACCGAGGCCGGGTCGAGGGGCGCCTCGCCGCCCTTGGGGGAGGCCATGACGAGCTCGGTCTTGGGGGTCAGGACGTTGTAGGGGTGGGCAAGCTCGGGCTGTGGGAGAGACGGGCTGATTGTCAGTAAACGGACTCATCTTGGGGGAGAAGAGGTGGGAGGGAGGGGAGCTTCGTTGCTGTACTTACCAGGTACCATCCTGTCGGAGAGTTGGCGGCCTCGATGCGGCCGTGAGAGGTGAGGACGACAAGAACCTTGGGAGCCATTGTGGATGTTGTTGTTGATTATAGTGTATTTGGTGGCTGTTTTGGTTGATGGGACTGGAAAACAGTTGGATATGGATATGTGGTATGGGGAATGATTCAAAAGCGACAACAGACGTCGGGGAGCGGGGGAGACTATATACAGTACCTTGGCCATCCAGCTTCGCCTGTTCCTGATCTTACCTTATCCCATCCACTCATTACATCAATGCGACAGTTCTATGCCATTCTTCGCCCAAAGCTGGCAGAAGCTGCATTGCTTGGCGGTGATGTGTCGGCTACGCCATATCGCTGATGATCTCCATGTTGCGTATGTTGCGCATGACAAACAGGCAAAGAAACAGCACATCTACGGCATGTCCCGCAATGGTACTTTGCTTACGTGGTGTATGGAATAAAGCGAGATCCATGCCACCAAGCGTGCAAGGTCTGGGGCTTCAATGAGCGCCTTGCTACATAGTATGTAGCAGAGAAACAAGAAGAGAAGCTTCCAAACCACCAATTACCCCACCAGTAGATAGTTCGGTCGTTAACCCCGCGACGGTGGTTCATAAGACAGAAAGTCTTAAAATTCAAATATGGTTAGAATATAGCATTTTACTGGACTGATTCAGCCGATTTCGCCATTTCACCATTTCCCGGATTTCACGATTCCCCGATTTCCTAGATTCGACGAACGCGATAAAATTTTTTTCCAATACTCAACCCTTATTCTAACCAGCTAACCCTATCTAGCTACCTAACACTAACCACTAACCGGTGCGATAGGAAATGAGATAGAAGGGTGTAATAAAAGGGTACAGTACAGAGGTGCAGCGCGATGGGGGTGCAGCACGGTGGGAGTTGCAGAGCCAGATTTGCGGTCTAGCCATATTTGAATTTTGAGACTTTCTGCCTTATGAACCACCTTACCCCGCTAACCTTAGACGTCATTCTTAAAAGGGTGAGGTCCGCAGATGTCCGCACCACCCGAAAGGTATGGCGGTTTACATAATCCTCCGTCACTAACGCCGACGCATGACTGGTGCAAAATGCCAAAAAATATCTCCGATTAACAATCCCAAGATTCAACACCGCTTTGCTGAATGCAGAGACATGGCAACGATGCGCTCGCGAAATAGGCAATGCTCCCGCTAGCAGGAAGATACGGGGGTTGGCAGTGGCTGGATAGGAAGAACACAAACGCTTAAAACATACAGCAGCGCATAAGGAAAGCCACGAAAACAGTAAACCATCGAAGAAGAGTGAAGAAGGCACGCTCGCTCCGGGGTTCACACATCATTGCGAACCTCAACACCTATAGAAACAGGAGGTTTTGGCAAACCCGTTCTTTTTAACACAGTCAGTCGCCTTATCCATGATTGTGGTAAGAACACTTGAAGGTCTTTTGAATGCTAGGATGCCGAGGGATATGTTTGCTGCTCATTAACCTGTTCTGAATAAGCTAAAGCACCCCTTCACGGGCCACCCCGTTACGGACCACCGCGTTTTATCCCAGAACGCGTCTTTTCACTATGCATCTTAACTAGAAAACTCTTTAATTTGATTATTACCTTTTATCTTTTAAAGTTACTATTACCTTTATTCTTCTCGCTTATTTTTACTCTTTATAATAATATTTTTATTTAATATTTAAAAACGTGTATAAGCTGCCATGCGTAATATAAAGCTTAGAGCAGCTACTCACGAATCCGCTCGTAAATAGTTAACCCCTTAATCGTATATCTAATACTGTCTCGCTAGTGTGCCTATTAAAAATAAGTTTAATAAAGACTAGTAGGTTTTATTACTACTTTTAAAAAACGAATTAATATATTAAACTATTAATTGAACTAAATTAAGCTTTATATTAATATTAATTAAATTTAACTTTATAGCCTAGCGAGTATTAAACGCCTTTAAAGCCTTTTATATTTTAAAATAATAATAATATACTCGTTTTTTAATTAAAAACGAGTCCGTTAAAATCGTAAGGTTAAAAATAATTAATTATAGCTGAGTTTATAAAGCTATAATAATAAATATTAATATTTTTTTTAATAAACTCGATATATTAAAGCTAGTTAATATTCCTCTTAAACGCTTTTATAATATTAACGAGATAAGTATTAACTAAGGCGTTAAGGGCGACCATTAAGTAATTTTTAAAGCTACTAGCTATATAGCTCTTAAGAAGAACGTCGAAAAAGGCGAATAGATTACTACTCTAAAGTATATAAGCTACTATAGGGTAGCCCTCTCGCCGCTAGTTATTTTTAAGGGAGCCGATGTTTAAAGTTAATAGTTTCTAGACTAGGACCGGTATCTTTAAAACGACTAGCGATTTAAAGCGTTATTTAAAAGGTAAACTAGTAATATTATAGTTTTAAATTAAATTTAAAATATTCTTATATTTTATATATAATCTTATTATAATAATAATAAATTATATATAAACGAGAATTTTTTATAACTTTATTTTTTAAATAAAATATAGCTAATTTTTTATAAGTTATATTATAATTATATAATAAAGGTTTTTATAACGAATATTATTTAAGTTTTAAAAGAAACCTAATAAGATATACTAAGGTTTATATTAATAATACGAGAGAGTATCTAAATGTGCGATAAAAGTTATTTTTATTAATATAATAAGTAATAGTTTATAAAAATAAAAATAATTAAGGTGCGTAAATTTAGGGGTTTTTATAATAGTTTCGTTAAAAGTGTTTACTTTATTAATAAATTAAGATTAATATTTAAATTAATTATTAAAATAAAGAATATTTATATAAAATATATAAAAAACGTTTATTATTATATATTTAATTTCTTCTTTTATTAATTAATTAGATTACTTAGCTTACCTTCGTATTTTAATAATCCGGATGATCCCTTTATTAGTTAGATTACCGATTCACTTCGCCGTTCCCGGTAATCCCCGTGATCTATCACGTGATATTATCCTTACTACTTCTTTAGGCCGTATCTAGCCTGCTACGGTTCGGGATACTATCGTCGTGGTCGCCGTACGCTTTTATAGTATTAGTACGCTTATATTAGTATAGCTAGCGGCGCGGTCGGTGGTCGTGATATCGTATTTTAGGCGGGGTATTATAAATCCGGCCCGGTGGTTTTATAAGTTTTAGCCGTATAATTAGGTTAGGTTATAATATTATTTTCTTTTTTTTTAGTTATTTTATTTTTAAAGCGTTAGGTTTTTTTAAATATTTTTACCCGTTTATTATATCGGTTTTTAATAAGTTTTTTCTTTTTTTTCGTTATACTTTTTATTATAATATTTATTTATTATATTAAATCGAGTTAAAAAATTTATTCTTTATATAAAGTTTAAAAAAATTAAATAGCGTTATAATTTAATTACCCTTTTCGACGAGTTTAGTTTCGAAGTTATACCGTATTTTTTTTATTTAAAAAAAAATTAGAAGTACGTTATATTAAATAGTATTTCTCGCTATAAAAAATACGTTCGTTATAGTCGGTCTTACAATAGTTCCGATTTATTAATTTTTATAGTGTCTCGGGTTATTAATAAGTCCCGTCGCCTACGCTTTAAAGAATAGGCGGCTAGCGACTCTTTACGCGAGGCGAACGCGGTTTTAAAGAAGGCTTATTGAGAGGCTTAAGGGGCCTTTTAGCGCTTTAAGCGAATTCGGTAGTAACGGAACTTTTTAGCGACGCGTGGCGTAGAAATAACTAGGCGTGGTTTTTATTTTTTAAACGAATTAAAGGCGGCCGAGTAAGTTAAGTCCGAGGCGGTTATTAAAGCGTAATTTTTCAGGGCGTTTAAAATAATAGATTAAAACGTGATAAATTTTAACCTCGTTTTATTTTAAACGCCCGTAGTTTTTCCGCGGCGTTCGCTAAGTATTTTTTAAGTTTTTAAGTATTATTTTTTAATAAGTAACTTTTTTATTAAACGAGGTATTAAAAGCTTTATTTTTTTTATTAATAATTTTATTAATTTTATATTTATATTAATTTATTTCGATTTTTAAATATATATTGATTAAGATTTTCTCGGCCGTTAATTTAAATAATAAAGTATAAAATATAAAGTATATTCGTATTATTTTAAGTAGTAATAATTAATAATTAGTTTTTAAAATAGCTTTTACGATTTTAAATAGTTTTATTTTTTTAAAATTTAATTTATTACTTAATCGTTTTATTTTAATATTTTATTATAAGAAGTAAACTTTTTCTCCTTTTTTAAAAATTAATCTTTTTAATTTTATTTAATCGGTATATCTTTTTATTTATTATTAAAAAAAGGTAAAGTTTTATTATAGCGTAATTTAAAGTTTTTTTAATTTTTTAATTTAAATAATCGCGATTAATATTAGTTCTTTTTTTATTAGTTTTTTAATAATTTCTAAATTATATCCGTAATTTATTCGAAATAATAATATATATGTAATTTTGTTATCCGCGTTATTATAAACGAATTAAATTATGAATAATAATTATACCTAATTATTTTATTTATAATTAATATAATAATATAGGTATTACTTTAAGGTTTAATTTATTTATTCGGTTTATTTATTTATTTAAAAATGGTAAGTTATAGATAATTTGTATTTAACGCCGAGTTATATTATTAGGGATTTTTAGAATTTAGTGGTGAATAGTTTATTTTTATCGGAAATAATTGTTTCGGGTAGTTCGTACTGGTTAACGATTGTTCGGAGGAACGTGTATGTTAGGTTGTTAATATCGCTTGATTTTTTGTACGGTAAAAAGTAGGTGTATTTCGTAAGTTTATCCGTAATTATTAAAATGTTATTATAATTAATCTTAATTAGGGGTTTTTTTAATAAGAGTAGTTTAATAACGAAGTTAAGTGTAATAGTTTTTTATATTTTATTTAATAATGAGATTGGCTATAATTCTCTATATAATCGATATTTAGCGGCTTTAATTTTATTATAAAGGTTATATTTATTAATTATTTTAATTACGATCGGCTTAAGGTTTTTATAATCGAATTATTTAATAATTCTTTTTTAAGTTTTAAATATTTTTTAGTATTTATGTATAAGGTGCTCGTAGAACTTTTAAATAAAGTCTTCGCGGTACTGTTTAAGGATATAGATTTTATTTTAGTAAAAAGCGAGACCGTTATGGTTTTCGAAGTGATCTTTAAAGTGATTCGCAGGGTCGAGGTTTTAATTAAGTTATCAGAACTTAGTAACTTATTTATTATTATATTAAACGTGATTCGTAACGTTTAGTTATTTTAAAGGTACGAGGTTGCTATTTTAGTTATAAATAAGGATTATTCGCGTTTTAAGCGGGACTTTTTTTTAATGGTCCGGTCGTCGGCTTAATACGTTAATACGACTGTTCTTGTTACTTCTTTAATAAATAATAATAAGGTTAAATCTTAATAAAAATTCGGACTATTATATTTATTATTTATTTAATTTTTTAATAATAATAAATATCGTAAAGTTTTTATAATCGGTATAAATTCTAATTAGTTTTATTATTTTATTAAAATAACATTTTTATTTTTTATAAGTTTTAATAATAATTATTAATTTTTTAATATAAATTTAATAATTTAATTCTAATTCGTTAAGTTTTTTTAAAAAGAATACGACGGGATACGACTTTCCGTTATTATTTTATTAATTTATTTACTTTTTAATCGTATAGTTTAATATATCGGTTTTAATTTTAAAGGGTTTAAACAGGTTTATTATATAAAATATTAATTCATTAAAAATTTATTTTTTAATATTATAAAAAGCTTCGTTTTTTTTTTTTTATTTATTAAAATAGTTTATTTTTTTTTATTAAGTTCGTTAAAAATATTATTATTTTATTAAATCCAGGAACGAAAATCCGGTAATAATTAATTAATTTTAAAAAAGATTTAACTTTTATAACGTTTATAAGTGTAAATTATTTTTTAATTATTAAAATTTTTAAAAGTTTTATTCAAATTTCGCCTAAAAATATTATATATCTTATAAAAGTAACGGATCGTTAATAAAATTCGCTTTTTTTTAAATTAATTAATAAATTAGCGTCCTATAACTTTTAAAGTATTAATTTTATATATTTTCGGTATTATTTATTATTCTCGGAATAAATAAGGATATTATTAAGATATATTATAATAAATTTATCGAAATATTTTTATAAAATATAATTAATTATAAATTAAAAACTAATTAATATATTAATTAAATTAAACGGTATAGCTTAATATTTAAAATAACCGTACTTAGTTCGAAACACAGTTTTTTATTCTTTTCCTTTTTTAATTCAGATTAAGTTATATATATTAAAAAAATCGAATATTATAAAGATTTTAATATATAATAATTTATTTTATAAATCGCTAATTAAAAGTAAAGGGTATTAGTTTTTAATAATAATTTCGTTAAGTTTTTAATAATCGATATATATACGTTATTTAGGTTTTTTATTTTTACTCTTTTTTAAAACGAAAAGGATAAGGAAGCCTGCTAATAATGTGGATGGTTGAATAACTCTTTTTTTAAGATTTTCCGTAATATACTTTTTTAAAGCTTATTTATACTCTTGATTAAATTTGTATATAGGTATAAATAAGGGTTTTTTTTTATTTTTAAAAAGTATTTTATAATTTTATTATATATAAAGCGGTAAGCCTATTTTTAATTTTTTATTAAAAAGTGTTTCGAATTGCCGATATTTTTTTAATATAGTTATTATAATATTTAGCTTAAGCTTTTTAATAATAATATATATTTTAAAAATTTTAAGTTTATTAAAAAGTCGCTTTTTAAACCGTTATTTATTAATTAAACCTCTTCTTAATATATTTTATTAAAGTTAACCTATTTTTTAATTAATTTTAAAATTATTTACCCGTAATTAAAGTATTTTTAAAATTATATCGTATTTTACGATATTTATAATATTATACGTAATTCGTTTATAATATTTTTTAATATCGATTAAAAGGTTCGCGACTTCTTTTTATACTTTTTTATTATTATAAGTTATAAGTTTTTTATTAATAGTTTTAAATCGGTATAAGGCGTTTTTCTTTTATTATTCGAATTTAAAGTAATTAATAATTTATAATAAAATATAATTTCTTTATATTTCGCTATTAAGTAACGTTTTAATATAAACTCTTTTTATACCTAGTATTAATATAATATATTTATAAATAGCTCGATTATCCGTTATTTAATATAGAGACCTATTTTAATCCGCCTATTATTATCCTTTTATAATAAATAGCGTCTATTTCCCGAACGCTACATCTATAGGTTATTAATAATATTTTACGATCGATCTTTATATCGTCGCTATTATTCTCTCCGTTCCCTATAAAGCGCTTCTTAGTATATTAATAAAAGTGTTTTTATACTCCTCCTTATATAAAATACTATCCTTAATACTTAAAGTTTAAGTTTTTCTAATAATTCGAAGATTTATTAAATTCGTAATAATTTATAAACGTTTTATAAATTCTTTAATATAATAAAGAAATTCTTTTATTAAATATATATCTATACGTCTTAAAAATATTAAGCGCTTTTTTTTAAACGTTTATAAGCTCGTAATTTTTTTAAAGTATATTTAAAATATTAATCCTCGAAATACTCTTTTTAATTTCGTTTTTTTAAATAATATTATTATAATTATTATAAATCTTTTTATATTAATAAATATATACGTTATTTATTTAAAATTAATATTTAAATTTTTCCGATAATATAATCCGGGTGTGGTTACGTAATAAGTCGCTTATTAATTTTTTAAAGAAACTATTTATACTCGAGTTTCTTTACAAGGTGTTCTATATAAGCGTTATATATATACGAAATTTATAAGAGCGTGAAGTATCTTTCGTATATAAAAAAGATTTATAAGTTATTTTTTATTACGTAATTATTATAGATTTTTTAATTAAAACCGGCCGTAATAAGTATTTAATATAAATATTTCGAGTCGGGGTAAGAAATATTAAAAATAATTAACTACCTGTCGGTTTTAAGGTTTCTAAGTTTAACGATCTCGCTTATTAATTCGTTTATTAATATATTTATTAAATATTTATAATTTATTAATTATTTTAATTAATTTATAATATTATTTATCAAATTATTATTTTTATTATAACGGGGGGGTTATTTTTTTCGTATTATCGCAACGCTTTAGTTATAGTTCTTTTTATCTTTCAGGGTTTTAAAGAATTATCCGGTACCTTTTTTATTTATTAAATAAAAAATATACTTATTATTATAATAAACTATTTAAAATAAACTACCGTATTTAATAATAACGTTACTATTTTTAATAACTATTATAAAGGTATCCTTTATTTTAATAATATTAATATATTATTTTTTTAAAACTCGTCGGAAATCCTTTTTTAATACTTAATATTTTTAAACGTAATATCCTAATTTTTAATAATTATAATAAATATTACGTAACTTTTTATCCTATTTATCGTATTTAATAACGTCGAGGTTTATAAGTTTATTATAATAACCATACGTTATAATATTTTTAAGCGGTATATAATTATATTAATATAATCGCTTTATATTAATTTAAATTCGATTAGTTTACCGCTAAGGTCCGCTTTATTTCTCGCGGCGTTACTCGTATATATAAGTATTAATCTTAATAATAAATTCTATATATAAAAAGAAATTATTAAAGGCGTTAAACCGGCTAAGTTTGTCTTTAATATTATCTTTTAATTCTCAATAATATATTATAATTTTCATAGCTTCGGTATAATTTAATCGAATTATAATACGCCGGAACTCGGCTATATAAAAGGCGGCTAATCCTTTTTATTTAAAGGTTTTAAGTTCCCTTTCCGCCTATCGCTTTTTATCGAAGTTTTAAAAAAGTAACTTAAAGGTTTATTCGAAGCCGTCATAATTTTCGAAAATACATTATACCTTTATACGGTATAGCTTAATTTATTAATTATTTTTTATAAGTTCGTTTAAATAAGGTTCGAATTAAACAAGTACTTTATTTTTAAAAAACGAGGCGGTATAAATAATTCGCTAAATAACGTTTTAAAACGTTTTTTTATAAAACCGTTAATAAGTTTTAATTTAAATAAAAAAGCTTCGAAAATTTCTACTTATTTTATTAAAAAGGGTTAACGTATTAATCTTTATACTTTTTTTTAATATAATAAAGGTTTAAATAATATTAATAATTATATAAAGAAAACGCACCTCTTCGCGTAGCTTATTAATATTATAAAATATTTATTTTAAGGTACCCTTAGTTAAGAACTCGTTACGCTTTTTTTCGAGCTTAATATAATAATATTAATAATTAGCGCTCTTTTATTCGAATTTTTTAATTCGTTTAATTAACGCTTATCGTATAGGCTCGTTATCGTTATCATCGCTATCGATATCTATAACAAGGTCTCGTTAAGAGGTGCTAGGGGGTAGCGATAAGAGTCTTTTTTTATCGGACGGTATTACTAAAGTTAAATATAAATATAATTCTTATAATACTATTATTTAAAAGTTTAAATAATAATTCGTAAAAATAAAAGTAATTAAAATATAACGAACGCTATTTAAGTTTTAAAAAAAACTTAATAAAACGTATTAAGGTTTATATTAATAATACGAAAAAATATTTAAACGTATAATAAAAGTTATTTTTATTAATATAATAAGTAATAATTTATAAAAATAAAAATAATTAAGGTATATAAGTTTAAAAGTTTTTATAATAGTTTCGTTAAAATTATTTATTTTATTAATAAATTAAGATTAATATTTAAATTAATTATTAAAATAAAAAATATTTATATAAAATATATAAAAAACGTTTATCGTTATATATTTAATCTCCTTTTTTATTAATCGGTTAAATTACTTAGTTTATTTTCGTATTTTAATAATCCGGGTAATCCCCTTATTAATTAAATTACCGACTTATTTCGCCGTTCTTAATAATCCCCGTAATTTATTACGTGACGTTATCCTTACTACTTCCTTAGGCCGTATCCAGCCTACTGCGGTTCGAGATACTGTCGTTATGGTCGCCGTGCGCTTTTATAATATTAGTACGCTTATATTAGTATAGCTAGCGGCGCGGTCGATAGTCGTGACATCGTACCCTAGGCGGGGTATCGTAAATCCGGCCCGGTGGTTTTATGGGTCTTGGCCGCATGATTAGGTCAGGTCGTAATAGTTTTAAATATAAGAGTTTTTAAATTATTAAAAAAAGGTTAAGGATTATTTTAAAAGAGTATTTAAATATAGTCTTTAAATTAAAGCTTATAAAAATAAATATATTAAAAGTATACCGCTAGGTTAAAATTAATATATTAATTCTTTTTACGTTTAAAAACGTTTAAAAATTATTAAAATTTATTCGCGGGATTATTTAAAGCCGTTATTATTAAAATACGTTATTTTAAAAAATATAAGGGTTACCCGGGTACGTTTAAAGTTATTAAAGGTAATTAAAAAAGAATTAATACTCGATTTTATTATTAAATTAACTTTAATACTTATTAAAATATATTTTAATAATTATAAAATAATAGTTAAAAATTAATTACTACGGATTTAATTTTTAAAATTCCCTTTTAATAACTCTTTATTAAAAAGGCTAGTAAGGCCTTAAACTAGAGCATTAATAAAATCGCGTATCTCGAAGCTTAAGTCGATTATTTTTAAACTAAACTCGATAAGAAAACTACGAGAGTACGTTAAAAGGTAAGAATCGTACCGAGATAACGATTTATTTATATAACTAATATACGCCGGGCTAAGCAGAGGCTAAAGGGTAGGGTCGTATATAAAGACGAAGCTAGCGACGTTAAAGTATTAAAAGGGCCTCGTAACGCTATAAAAGCTATAAAAAATGATAGAATAGAGGCGGAGGACTGTATGATTATTAAAAATAACGAAAAATAATGTATTATATCTATTCTAGCCGGAGAAATAGCTTTAATTATAGGAGTAGGGTTAGGTAAGTAAAGTGGCCCGTGAGGGGGTGCTTTAGCTTATGACTGTGTCCATCCGCCGCACATTCAACAGTGCAACAACACATCTAGATGATAGAGTGCAAATGCCCTCACATGAATCTTCCCTCATTTCTAGTATCGACCCAACTCAAGAGAACTGCGCGTTACCCATAAGTGCCTGGTAACTTGTTGTCTTCCCAACCAGTCCCTATCCTCTGCGTCCTCCTCGCCTTGCTCCTCGCCAATTTGCACATGCCAGACTTCAACCGCCAGACACCTACTTAACGATACAACACAACCGTCCAAGCAAAAGAGTGTAATGCATTGCTGCCAGAAATCCCACTGTCGCGTTGGGTATCCTTTTCTTTCTGTAACAGGTCAGTCTTAGGTAGAAGAACGGCGTGCGTACGTGCGTATGATGATGTTCACTCACTTCTTCTTGCCTTTGCTGGCAATCGTCTTCGCAGCGTCTTCTTCGGATGGTTGAACAACCGCTCGATCTTCTTTTCGTTGGCGCCGATTTCTCTGCTTGCAACTAGGGCATTCCTCGGTTTTCAAGTGCCACCACTTGTCTCTTGTGCAGTACGCTCTGTGCGCGTAACATTGCCCCTTTACGAGCTGGCACTTCCCTCTATCCTTCCCCTTTTCTGGGCAATGGTGAGCCATTCTTCCTGCAACTCCTTGATTTTTTTCTGGCCATGGCGGTTATTAAGGTGCTTGTGAAGGCGGTATTGCGTATCTGCTTCTTGTCGGTAACCCAGGCGTCTCTTCTCTTCTATATATATAATCGCAGCATCATGCAGAAGAGGCCTGAAATGACTGTTTCCACGCTCGATCAGGGGTTGCTGACGTGGCAGCGCCCTTGAAAGAGGCCGTGACAGCATCTACCAGCGGAGATCTCTTTCAAAAGGATATGGACAGCACTCAAGTATGAGTTGTCCATAAAACCAGGGCAGATATCACATTTGTCAAGTGATGAGGACTAAGAAGGTTCGGTCTCGAAATGTCTCAGTAGGCACGCAGCTATTGGGCAGAATCGCGGGACTTAATCGCGGGTACTAGAATCATGCTAACAACACAACCTTGCCCCTTATAACATGAATCACCAGGGACACTTGGGAGGTGAGATGAGATGGGCAGCTATTTGAGGCTTATACGATGATCAACTACGCCAGCTGCTGGTAGAAAGCCACAGCACAGGCACCTAATCGCGGGCACTAGAGTAGCAAAAAGGACATGTCTGTTGCACATTGACTTGCTGACTTCTATCGAACATGGCCGTCGCCAATCGGCATGCATATGTTTTCCAACGGTACAGCAAAAAGTGCCCAAGTAGTAGAGTCCAAGGCGCCCACATGTATCCTCCACCCACCTTCCGTCCCTAGAAACCCGGCTCAGAAGAACCGTGCCTTCCCATGATGTCTGCTTACTTGCTGCCGTTTTCAACGACACTATCCTCTGCATGCTCCTCGCCAAGCGCCTTCTTAAGCACTTTAGCCATATTCTTAAGCAAAAGGATCTCACGAACGACCTTGTCTCCGTCTGGCTGGGCCGAGTTTGCTCGGTCTCCGTTTTTTAGATGGAAAGTCTCTCTTGCAAGCGGGGCACTCTGTAGATTTCGGATGCCAGAAGCTGTGTCTTTGGCAGTGGTGCTTCTTCGTGGTGGGTGACATGGTGACTATCCAAGAGAGGTGTTTCCAAATTTCCTCGAGTGAGGAAGAATGTTTGGTGTTGGTGTTGTTGGTGGTGGTGTTATCCAATTTCCATCATGAACTTTGGCTCTCATCCCCAGAGAGTTGTTAGAAATGACTGTTATTAGTATATCTTCTTTCAGGTTTAACAATAGGGTTGTTAGTGCTAAACAGTTGCGACGGAGAACAATGGTTAATGTAGTAAGGGATAGTCGGACTGGGGCATCCTCTTTTATTTACGGTGATTAATGAATATACCTACTTTATAGGTGCTTAACAAAGATGACAATGTCATTGGCCAACAAGTTGTAATACTTTGTGGATGAAAGACATGCCATGCCAATACCAACCAACCACTGTTACTACTCCACATAGCAAGGATGCGGTAGACAACCATGTCCACTGGGATCGAATATGTACCAATTTCCGAAGAACGCTAATGATAGCAAAATATATAAGGCCGTGTGAGACCAATGATGCGATGCGAGTATGTACAGAACTTCTCGAGTCCGCTTCTTCTTTCATGATGCGTCCATATCATCTCTTTCTTCCCTATCTAGCAGCCCTCTTTCCAACAAGAAGCATTTCACAACTTGACCGCCGCCCTCCTCTTCTCCACCACACTCTTCCACCGCGTCCTCACAACCCGCAGCAGCGCCCACGCCACGAGCCGATACGCCACCACCACCCCCGCGAGACAGATGATATTGACGACCCCGTCGACATTGAGCTTATACAAATCCAGCACCTCCTCGCCCGTCGAAATAATACACTTCCCCGTCCCCGGCTGGCGCTGCGCCTCGTCGCACGTGAACTCGACCCCCCGCAGGCTAAAAGGCGCGAGCGCGCGCGTTGCGTACCGGATCGGGCTCAGGTAGTTGAAGGCGCGGAACAGCGCCGGCATGTCGATGGACATGATGCCTGCCATGATCTGCGCAACGCTGAGCAAAACACTGATGATCTGCACCGCGAAGCCCGTGTGGTTGAACATGGTGTTGAACATGATGCCCAGCGACTCGCCGCAGTTGACGATGGCAAACGCCGAGAAGACGCACACGAAGTACATCTCGACGGTACGCGGGAACCCGACCGCGAGGTCGGCAAGGACGCCAAACACCAAGCTCGAGACGACCTCGAGCGGCACCTCGAGCACCGTGTACGTGGCCAGGAAGGCCTCGACCCCGTAGACGGCGTCGTCGTCCTCGCGGTAGAAGACCTCGCGCTCGGCCGGGTAGGCCGCGACGTTCTGCAGCATGCCGACGAAGTAGAAGGCGCCGACCTCCTGCACGAACCCCACGCGGTTCTGGATGCTCGGGTAGTCGTGGTGCAGCGGCGCGAAGAAGAGCGCCAGGATCCCCGCCAGGCCGATCACCTGCATCGTCCGCGCCAGCAGCAGCGGCGGCTGCCGCCGGAAGTTGATGAAGGCCCGGTGCAGCAGGATGGGGAAGGCCGCCACGAACGAGGCGCGCTTGTGGGCGAGCGCCCCGAGCTCGGCCGGCGTCGACAAGGTCTCCTTATTGAAGGATTTCCGCATTGGAGGGATGGGTGCTGATGTGGGAGAACCCGTTGGCGCTAGCGTAATATTTTTGGTTTCTGTCGCATTTTCTGCTTTTTGGCTCTGAGGATTGTCGCTATCGGGTATGGCTGTCTTTTCCCCTTTTTGTTCATCCGCCTCTGCTATATTTGCAAGACGGGGTATCGTACTGCCGGTACCCGACTTGGCAGCAGTATCCGACCAAGTCTGGATTAGCCTCTTGACTTTCTCGCGACTTTCAGCCTCCCTCTGCCCCTCCTGCAGGTCGATAGTTATAAGATCCAACGCATAGTCCGCCGGATTCGTGTGGTGAGGACATTGGTATCCCAGCCCTCCAAAATACCCCAGCATCTCTTTCGCCGGCCCCGCATACGCCGGCGAGCCGCCGCGGGCCAGCAAGAGAACGTTGCCGAAGTGCTTGAAGATGTCCGATCGAGCCTGATGGATGGTCAAAATGAGCGTGCGACCTTCCTTGGCCAGCCCCTGGAGCACCTCCAGGATACTGCTCGCGGTGAACGCGTCGAGCCCCGAAGTCGGCTCGTCGAGAAGCAGGACGCGCGGGTCGGTAAGGATCTGCACGGCAATACTGACGCGGCGCTTCTCGCCGCCCGAGATGCCCTTGACCAGGTCGCTCCCCACCAGGTTGTCGGCGCAGTCCTTGAGACCCATCTTCAGCAACACCTCCTCGGCCCGATCGTACTTCTCCCGCTTGCTCATGAAGGACGGGAGTCGCAGCCCGGCAGCGAAACGCAGCGTCTCCCGTACGGTGAGAGACGGCAGCAGAGCATCGTCGTCCTGGCAAACGTAGGATACCACCGACCGGATAACTGACTCCGAGGGGAGAGCACCGTTGAAAGTAAGCGTACCCGCTGGGCGGTAGCGTGTGCCCAGAGAGCCCTTCAATCGCTGCGCCATAGCATTTAAGAGACTCGTCTTTCCGGAGCCGGAGGGCCCCATGATAATATTGAGGGTGCCAGCCTGGAACGTCGCAGTTACGGGGTTGAGGATGGTCTTCGTTGGCAATTTGCGGCCCCACACCGTCCTCTTGTCAAGATCCAAAGCGAAGTTGTCCAAGCCTACGTCGATGGCGCGGACTTCCTGGATCGACCGCGCATTCATCTTCTCCTTGCCTGCTGAGAGATCCGTTTCGGACGCCCGGGCCCGCGCGATCGTCATCTCGACCTTCAGAAGCGCAAGTCCGACCCAGCACGTGACGCAGAAGAGCCCGACGAATCCCAGCATGGCCAGGATAGGCCGGGCTGTCCAATTCCGTGGGAATCCGAGGTTGTCCATGACGTACTGCCCAGTGTATTGCAGGCAGGCCGGGTTAGCCTCTCCACCCTCAAATGGACAGTCATAGAAGTTGTCCTCGAACTCGTTTCCGCAGAGTGCGCCGAAAGCATAATACTACTCGTGTCAGTTTTCCTACCAAGATATGATGCTTCTCTCCAACTTGCTGGTACTTACTGTGTAGGTGACGTACTTGAGCCAACGTACGTACACCGGTATCGTATTACTCTGGACAAAGTAGCCGCATGCCATGCTTTGCAGTGTGTAGGTCAAGTTGCCAATCAAGCTGGCACCCGGAAAGTTTCTGACCGCTGCGACAGAGGTCATGGCCAACGTCACAGCAATGTAGTGATTTAGTAGGACGATGGAGAAGAACGTGAAGAACTTGCCCACTTCGCGATCGAATCCCACCATGAAGTAGTATATGACGCTGTATAAGAATGGCACCGGGACATCCTCGGTGAAGAAGCGGGCGATGCGCCGTGATAAAATGAAGGGCAGGGCGGTGACGCAGCCCTCGCTGTGTTCGCGGTCGAAAGTGGGCACGTCTAAAGTAAGTCGATACGTCTCAAACATTAGGAACAGGTAGCCCTGAAGCCCGACAGACGTATACAGGGCACCTTGCCTGGAACGAATACCCGGCTGATCACGCGGTAGGTCGTAGAAGATGTATCCGGTGATGATGGCCATAAGGACGGCCTCGATGATAGAACCGGTAATACCCATAGGGTCGCGGAGTGTGACTTTCAACGTCCTGTCGGTGAGGACTCGCACTTGGCGAAGAAAGCTTGCATGTTGCTGTGGTTTCGGCCTCTTGGAGTTTGGTATTGTATCCGCCGCGCTGCTTTCGAATTTGAACTTGCTAGGAACCACTTCTGCCCATGCCTCTTGTAACCTCGTGACCCGAGCAGTAGTCTCTTCCTCGAGCTCCGGGGTGCGGTTGTCGACAGCGGCAATATCGACGGTGAACTCGGCCGGGTTAACGAAAGGGGGCAGGTCGAAACCCATCTGTGCGAACCAGGGCACACATTCGAGCATTGGACCGGAAAACACGGGACTGCCCCTCGATAAAATGACCAGATTGTCGAACAGGTCCCAGATCTCGGATCGCGGCTGGTGTATGGTGGTGATGATGGTTCGGCCTTTCTTCGCTAGCGTCTTCAATGTCCGGACCAGCTGGTAGGCGCTGGTAGCGTCGAGTCCTGTCGTCGGCTCGTCCAGGAACAGTATCGAAGGGTTCGCGAGAAGTTGTACTCCGATGCTGGTCCTCCGCTTCTCACCGCCACTGCAGCCCCTGTGTTGGCTGTTTCCTATCCGGGTGTCGGCGCAATCCTTCAATCCCAATTCCAGAATCACCTCTTCGACGATCTGCATCCGCTCTTCCTCTGTGGTCGGCGGGGGCAAGCGGAGGTTAGCTGAGTACCGGAGGGTTTCCCGCACGGTCAATGTCGGGAGCAGCACATCCTGCTGCATCACGTAGGCATGTCTGGCCGAGTGCACACCTTCTGCGTCGTTGAACGTAATCCGTCCCGTCTGGGAAAGCCTCGAGCTGAACATGCGCTCGGCTACGGTGTTCAGCAGGGTGGTCTTCCCGGAACCACTGCCTCCTAAGATGGCAGTCAGACTCCCAGGTTGAAAAGAGGCGTCGACAGAGTGCAACAGTGTTTTCGTCGTAGGCCCTGTGCTTGATTTGCCAATGCTGAATAACTCGGGGTAAGTACTGGGGTCCATTATCGAAGGCGACGTATCCACAGTGACTGAGAGGTTGCGAATTTGTACATCCATGGGCTCGACATCGTCCAGGGAGAGGTGGTTCGCAACACCCAGCGATGGCCGCGGCTCAGCCTCGTGTGCTGGGGCATCCATCGTGGTCGAGATGGAGCTCGTGCGCTCGATCTTCTCGACGTCGATTGCGGCCGGAGTGTCGTCCGCTGTTCCGTGCCGTTGCGGGCCAGAGACAGCAGCTGTCGTGGTCATTGACGCCAGAGGCCGGGGCCGGTATGTCCACTAGAGCCGGTACAGAAGTCCTGGGGCTTCTATCAGGTCTTACGGATGGTCACCATGTAGAAAAAGGGCGTTGGCAACCAGAAAATGTTTGTCCAAACTTTGGATCACCTCATACTTCCGGGTCGGTTTCGTCTTCACATGAACAAGGAAGGTTCGAATAGACAGCCAGGAAGATGACTAAGTAGGCAAGTCTGGGGACCTCTGGGGGTCATACGGGTTCGCTTATGTGGCTTCCAAGTTCTTCTATAGATGCATACCATGTCAAGAATTCTAGGGTTCGTGAGAAAAAGGGAGACTATTGCATATGATTGACGGGACCCATACATGTGCAGGGTAGGTAACGTAGATGGAGTGAATAGTCTCTTGCAGAGAGCATCAAATATATGGATCTCAATACTACATACCTTGCTGGGGTTTATCAAGTGGAAGCCATGGGGTGGCCGTTGAAGTGGGGGGTGGGCCCCAGAAACTGGCGGTGCGGTAGAAAGAACTGGGTGGCCCCTCCTCGGCTGCTTGCCGAGCGTCTTCAAGCGAGTCTGGGCACTAGGGAGCGCTTGATATTGGTCGACGACTCTCTCTGACCACGGACGTGGGATTGCGTTCGGGGAGGTGAGGCTTCGGAAGCAGCAGGAACTGTTCTGCCAATGAATGCCAGCAAACATACAGTAGACTGGTTTGCCAAAAGGGAGATGTATGTTTAATGGATAATCATGAGTGAGAGGGTTGCTCGTGGAGGGCATTGGAATCTGTCTCCTTGCCTCGGACGTGCTCCAGACCACCGAACAATCCCCAAAGATGAGATAATCTAATCTCATCCATACATCTCCGTACTAGTGTCACACATATCTTCGCCCCATGTCGGGTCTGTCGCGAGGTACGCCCATAACCGATTGCCATTTTGGTTGGGCGCGGGTAAAGCAGACCCCAACATGGTAAGCGAACACGCTACTTGGAGTTGTCAAAGGGTTAGCGAACACGAAAAAGATGCAATGTCCGCCGCTGATTTGGTCTGGCGAAATATTGACGAGAACTGGAATTGGCACCAGACATCCCAAGCGTCCGGCTGCCACTGGCTGCAGAAAAGAGAGGTGAGGAGGTCAAGAGAAGAATGCGAGATCCTGGCGTCGGAAACGAAACGTTCCGTGCGCAAGCGAGGCTGCAGGGTCTTTACGGTTAGTGCGATATTATGTCATGTTCCTTCCAAATTTCTCTTTTTTTACTACCTAAGGTTAGGTAGTAGGTGCCATGAGCTAAACCGAACCCAGAACCCAGAAAGAAAGAAAGATTCTGTGCATGGAATGGGCTGCAAGCAACAAACGATATGTCTCAACTTATAGCGTAAACGAGTGTGACATCGTCTAGAAGGTTTCGGCAGGCTCATTACTCTTTGTTTCACCAGCTCGCTACTGGCCACTGAAACGCAGTGCCTAGAATTGGACCCTAGAAGTGCATCCAACACGCTGGGTTTCCGATAGGCTTAAACGACATTAATGACCTCAAATTCCTATACTGGTGATCTTATTAGATGTACGAATCGTTCCAATTACCCGTTCCCCTTTAAGGAGAAATACCGTGTTCGTGTGCCAAACCGAAGCGAACATCCATGCCGTCGAAAATATTCTTTAATACCCGCTGATTAACTAACTGCACTTCTTCATTTGCTGCGCAGGCTGCTCTGCAGAAACCGCACGCAAATAACATTACTTTCTACACAACGAAGTGAGGTCTGCGGGGGAAGAGGGTGCTGCCCCTCAATTCATTAATCCAGGCCCTTAATACCAGTCCGAATTCAGCAAGTGTATCGTCGGTAAGCGAGGGTGGGTCTACCCAGAAGCGCTAGCTAATGGCTTTTTGGGGGGGGGGGGGCTGCAGTTCTTCCCTATGGGGCTTCAAAGGCTAAAAGGAGCAAGAAGAGCGAGCCCAGCATCTAGGCTCTGCCGTCGTCGATCAGTGATCCTCCGCGTTAAACGCTCTAGCTATTAAACTTGATGTGCTCGCCGTGGACAGTAAAAAGGATTCCACTTGCCGGAGATGAACTGCAACGACATCTCTCCTTCAAATACGACAGTAACCGGGCGCCCAGCAGCCGAGCATTTCACTTGGCTCCAAGCCACTGGCAAATATAGCCTCCATGTTAGTGTTATGAGGCTGAGCACGTAGAGGCCAGAGAGTGGCAGGTCGAGTCGTGCGGGATGCATTGGAACTGTTTGGATCATTACGTCCAGCTCTGTCACGTCAATTCGCTGCCCCGAAGCTCGCACTTGCGGTCAAGACACTCCTCCAGATATGTAACCTGATGAATTTACTCAGTCGCCAATCAAGGCGCAGCGGCGCATAGAGCCACGTGCAAGCCTTGGATACCCATCAGTCTGCTGGTTTTGGTCTGCCTTGTGAGCTATCGGCCCCTAGAAGCGATGAAGACTTGTGCCGAGGCATGTTGCGTGTTATTGACCCAAGCCAAGAACGAACAACAACCCGTGAAAACTTGTTTATTTTTCCTGCATCTGTACCGTTACTACCACCACTTGTTGATGCAGACTCTGCTACATACTGCTACTGCTACGCTCGCAACTCGATTCATTGAGCCGCTGACGCAGCGTTTCAGTTGAATCTCCGTTTGTTCATGCGGACGAGAGAGCCGGCTCCGCGATCAAGGACGAATGCGACAGGCGCAGACCGTTAGTAACTATTCAGGGCTCTCGAATTTCTCCTATCGGATCTCGTGTACGCTTTGACGCTCCTTGGCTGCCTCTCCATTCTATTCTAGCCTCGGATCTGATACGACAGTGGCATTTAATAGGGGCACAACGCCGGCCGGGCGACGTGCGTGGCTATTAAGTGGGACACGCCCTAGGAAATGCATAAACCTGGCATGGCAGCTCGCTTAAACCTCAGAAATAGAAAAGAGGGCTGGGGAGATCTCGTAAGAGCGCAGCTCGGTTAGAGAGAATCGACAGAAAAGGGAAAACCTTTGAACACGACTTGTACTTCATGCGGTGGAGGACCTGGTAATGTGTTCCTGGCCTGGGCGCTCTCTTTACTGCCGCAGCCTGCTAATATTCCAACTTGCAAGCCATTGGAAGCGAGTACAACAGCTCGCTTCGATATCAGCCGAGCCTTCAGAATACCCAGCCGGATCTCGAGTGCGACTATAAACCAGGCATTAAATCAACATGTGACCTCAGTTGAGTGGTAGTATTAGCAGTCAACCCAATTCTATTCCTGTAGCTGCAACTCAACGGACAGATTAGTGCCCGCTGTCAAGCTATTCATGGCCTGCCGCTGTCCCGTAACCCCCACCATTCAATACATGTACTACCTACTGGTAACCGCATTTGGGGGCTTCATTCTGATAATCACCACCCTTTCTTTTGCTTGACGCACACTCACCGTTCGCTCGTGACATCTTCACCTTGCGGAATACAGCGTAGTCACAGATGAATCCACAGCGAGAAGGTTTGATGCATTGATCAAGTTCAATTTCAAACGTAAATGCTCACAGATGAAGATCATCTCAGTCCGAGTAAAAACGCCTCTACCCTATGCCCAGCTCGCTCTAAACGACTTGAAAACCAAGAACTCCCCTTCATTCGTAGCTCATGCAATCAACCACCCCGCCATGATTCTAAAATATAAATAAGAGAAAACCTCTCGCAGTCTCGTGGCTCCATTACTCCACGTTACCCGAAAGCGTAAACCACCGTTACTGTGGACGTTGCTTCCTGCAGCTTCCTCCTACCTACCCCGCCTGAAACCTGTCTGTCTGTTTGCCCATCCGTCACGCAATATGATGTGATCAATCAAACGGGCGAGTAAAAAGAAAACGAGAAGCAAACTTAAGCCGTCCGTCGCTCGACAATGGCCTCGCCGACCGGCTTCCCGCTCACGAACCCGAGGTTCTCCCCGCCGTGCTCGTAGACCTTGCGCCCCCGGAGCCACGTCTCCTTGACGCGCCCGCGAAACTGCTTGCCCTCCCAGGGCGAGCACCGGTTCTTCCAGTGCATGCCGTGGCTCTGCAGCACCCACTCCTCGGCCTCGTCGAACACACAAATATCGGCGTCCATGCCGACCTTGAGAGGCGCCCTTGCGGTGCGCCAGGCCGACCTGCTGGGCCGTCGCGGCGCAGCACAACCGCACGATGTCCAGGATGTCGGGGGCTGAGAGCGACTCCTTGGAGCGGTTCACGGACGCGCTGTGCAGGATCGGTAGGCCTAGTCCGACGGACGAGATGCCGCCCCAGGCGGCGAAGAAGTCGCCCTGCGCCGCCTTCAGTTGGGCCTCCTTGGCGAGGTCGGCGTCGGCCGACATGTCGACACCGGAGTCAACATGGTGCATTCCCGCGGGCTCGTCGGTCTGGAGGTGAGACGGCAGCAGCTTGAGTTCGGGCGTGCAGGGGGAATGGTCCGAGACGATGGTCCGGATGACGGAATCCGGGCCAGCCTGGAGCTCGTCCCATAAACCGTTCTGGTTCAGCTGCTCACGGATCGGCGGGCAGCACTTGTAGCGGCAGTCGCCCTTGGCGACCTCCTCGGCCGCCAGGCCCAGGTAGTGGAAGCATGTCTCGGCCGTGATGTTGATGCCGGCGCGGCGCGCGGCTTTGAGGATGGGGATCGCCTGCGTCGCCGACAGGTGCACGATGTGCAGGTGCAGCGCGGGCGCCAGGTGGGCCAGGGAGACGATCTCGTCGATGGCGCACGTCTCGAACACGGGCGGGCGCGACTCAAGGAAGGTCTGGTAGGCGGTCAGGTCGCCGTGGGGCGCGGCGGGCGGCTCGGATGCTTGCACGGCGTCGCCGACGGAGTCGGAGATGGGCGGGATCATTTCGGCGTGGAACATCAGCGTGGTAGGTGTCCCGTTCAGCGTCTTCATGGCCAGTGCGATGTCGTTGGATGAGATGGCGGGGAACTCGTCAACCTGTGTGCTGATCAGTAAAATGTCTCTACTATTCATAGAGGTTTTGCACATACGCCTGATTCTATCAAAAACCCTTTGAATCCACGTACACCGGCTTCGACCAGCGGTAGAAGCTCGTCGGCATTACCGGGAATGACACCGCCATAGAACCCGACATCGACCCAGCACTGTCCCTGACTGGCGGCGAGCTTCTCCTTGAAGCCAGCAACCGTGGTAGTGGGAGGAATCGCATTGAGCGGCATGTCAATCACCGTAGTGACGCCACCCGAAGCGGCCGCGCGCGTGCCGGTGTTGAAGCCTTCCCACTCGGTCCGGCCCGGCTCGTTGAGATGCACGTGGGCGTCGACCAGACCGGGGATCAAGAGCTTGGAGCCGTAGTTGAGATAGGTGGCCGACGAAGGGAACGAGGACTTGGCAAGACGGCCGGAACGATCGCCACGATCTTGCCGGACTCGGGAGAGATAGAGATGGAGGCCGGGGTTAGGACGAGACTCTCGTCCGGGAGGGTGAGGACGGCCCGCGTGGAGACGAGGACCGTCAGCGGCTCGGCCGTGCCGGAAACGGCATGGGCAATGGAACCCATGTTGGCGTGGGATAGTTGCGCAACGGTGCGATGGGGGAGAGACTGGGGGCCTCGATAAGAATCCGGGGTACAGCAACGAGAGCTGAAAGCGGACAAGTGCAGCAACGGCTACGATGGCGACGATAAAGCAAGCAGCAATGGCTTATCGCGCAGGTATGGCGGTGGTGGGTTGACGAGATAAGGACCTGGCTGTGCGTCCAGTTCTTCGGCCAGAACAAAGAACGGGACAGAGTTGAAGTCAAAGAAAGCACGTTGTAGTAAAGAAGGACAGTGATGGTATCTTGGTCTCGGAAAATGACACCAACGAAGAAAAGAAAAGTCACAGCAACTGATATGAGGCAAAGTCTACAAGACGAGAGAAATCGTAGAGAGAAAAAGAAGGTATACGAGAATCATCTGGGGATGGGTAGGGCGCCGGGCCCAGAAGTGTAAGACGAAGGGGGCCATCGAGTCAAACACATGTTCTCGTGCCCACCGCTACTACACGAAGCGACATCCGACGCCGCCCGCCGCCCCTCGGCAGACGATAAGGAAGCCAGACCAGCCTGTGGTGTATTTTTTTGGTGGGGCCGCATGATGGAGCGAGGTTATCAACAAAGGGCGGGAACGCCCAAGGAGGCAATGCCATGGTGTGGGCGTGTGGACTGGCTAGGCTGGCTAGGCACAAGAGATAAGGAAAAGTCTCGGACCCTGAATCTACATACAGTAGTCGCAAGCCTATCGAGGCGCTATGATTGGCCCAATGGCCTCGAAGAGACTTGTGCTACTTTAGTAGACGTTGCGTTAACATTGCTATCGGGTCCGTGGAAATCGGTTATCGCCGACTTGTGCCTGACTACTGAGTCGCAAAGAATGGTCATTATGCCATGGCTAGCTAGCAAGATCGAGAATATGTAATAGCAGGGATGCGATGCAACAACGGTCATCAACCGAGATCTCGAGTATTTGAATGACACTTCTCTACCCGTGATGCTTGTTTATTTGATCTAGCCTCTGCTGCCCTTTTTTGTCTTTGCGATAGCGCGCCTCAGGCCTGCATAGGGAGAACTAACAAAGAGGACCCGTCAAACATATGGCATGACCCTTTCTCCCAATCCGGTATCTTATCGCCAAACGATTGCTCGATAGAAACTCGAGAGAGACCGAGGCCTACGGCCCGACGCAATTTTCATCGAGTAATAGTAACCACACGGCCAATGGGAAATCCATCGATTGATTACCTGCAGAACAATATAGTTATATTCAATATTGGAGTCAGTCAGCTAGTCCCAATTGTTTGTGAAGGATTGGATTTCCTAGTCTATTCCATACTGCCTGTACTTGCTCCTATTGTACACGCGCAACTCGGAATCCACCCCGAGTCCCGAGTCTTTCGGTCAAGCCTTTCAGCGCCTATGCCCCACGAAGAGAATCTCCTTGTCGTGCCAGCCAGTTGTGGCGATTAACACACGAGGCAAACAATTCCTACATTTAAGAGTTATCCACGTTGTCTAAGCTGGAAGAGACGTTGATATCAACTTCCCCTAAACTGAGTCGTTGCTGGACGCATGATCCAATGAGGGGCATTTGTCTGTCCTGTCTGTCACAAGCCCAGATCTATCTTAAGATCGCTGACTGTTTCTGTTTTCTTTTCTGGCCTGCGTTGTCTTGGAGTCAAATCAGATAAACAGATAAGAGTATCCCCAGCGTTTCATTCGTTCGCGATGTGCATGCGCTTTCTTACATATCAGAAAGCTTGTTTCTCGTTCATTGTCGAGGCGCGCCAATTGGTAGAGTTGGTTGCATCGATTATCTTTCCTCCCTCGGATTCGTTCGGCTTGGCTGCTGGTGCTGGTGCTAATCACCTGCCTGCTCCAGCGGTCAACACACTGATCCGAAGTTCGGAGCCACTTTTACTGCCTAAACTTTAGGCTGGCCGGGGAGCGGTCGCACCTGGAATGAATACAAATTTTGCCTAACACATCATTGAATTCAATCTATTCCGTGAGTTTTATCCTACCACTCATTCCCCGGACTCCATCGGTATCGCTCGGGAACCGTTGAAAAAACCCGGGGTATTTGCGGGGGTGGGCTCAGCTGGACAGATGACTTCTTCGGGTGGCATTCTGTCCGGCGTCATACCTACCTACCTGAGAATACTATGGTTTTCCTGGTATTGGGTTTTCGTGTACGCGACGCTTTTGGTCAGGTAAGCGCTTACGACGATAGCGATGACGAGTTGGATATCTCAAGCAAGCGGCAAGCGTCGCAGGCAATCAGTCTTCGGGTAGGTGCTCAGAGAGGCTTGGTCCCAGATATATATAAGAATAGGTGCATCTCTGTGTTTGTGCTGTCAGTTGCAAAGGAAAGGATGCACTGGATGTAACTAGTCAAAGTTCTGTTCAGCAACCGGCAAGTCTTGATTTTACTACCCAGGCAGGTAGTCTATATACAACAAATAGAAGCCCACTCGTGCCAGAAAAAATTATCCAAGTATAGGGAAATAGTGGCTGCCGACAAGCGTACGAACCCTTTGCTTCCCGTAGCAAACCCAACGCTGTCTTACTGGCGCTCGCAGCCGCACCGCCTAGATTCGCATCGCTCCACAGAGGAGCTCCCAGAAACATGCGACGTCGCGATCATCGGGGCTGGGTTCTCCGGTGTCTCCGTGGCCTAAAACCTCTCATCCCCCCTAGACTCCAATAATAAAACCGAAAGCCCGCCGCCGTCCATCGTGCTGCTGGAGGCGCGCCAGGTCTGCTCGGGGGCCACGGGCCGGAACGGCGGGCACGTCAAGCTCAAGCCGACGTCCATCACGTCCATCATCCAGAAGCACGGCCCGGCCGCGGCGGACCAGTTCGCGGCCCTAGTCCGGGCGCAGCTGGACGCGCTCAAGGAGATCGTCGAGCGGGAGCGGCTCGACGACTGCGAGTTCGAGCTGCGGCGCAGCTACGACGTCTTCCTGCACGCGGACGAAGCGGCGGAGATGGAGGCCAAGTGGCGCGAGTGCCGGGAAAGGGGCTACCCGTGGACGCGCGAGCACGACTTCGTCGGCGCGAGGTTCGCCGAGCGTGTCACATCGGTCCGGGGCGCCAAGGCCGCCTTCAGCGGGCCGGCGTGCTCGCTGTGGCCGTACAAGCTCGTGACGCAGCTGCTGGAGAGGGCCATGGAGCGGAACCCGCGCCTTAACTTGCAGACGGAGACGCCTGTGGTGTCCGTTGAGGCCTTGGATGGGGGCAGGTCGGGCACCGTTATCCATACCGACCGAGGATCGATCCGGGCGAAAAAGGTCGTCTTTGCCACTAATGCTTATACGGCCGGGCTGCTGCCTCAATATCAAGGTACGTTGCGATTAACTTGCCAAAGCGGAAACGACAGACCTGACCGTGTTGATTGATGATATGCAGGCGTCATTAATCCATACCGGGGAACGGCCTCCCACCTCGCGCCCCCGAAGGGTGCCGATCCGGTATTTCCCCATCTCAGTCACACGTACAACATCGAATACGGTTTGCAGTACCCAGCAGCATCGACCGTAGACTACCTGAACCCCAGACCCGACGGCGGCATTGTCGTGGGTGGCGGCAGGTGGCTCTTCCAAGAGCCTCAAGAGCTCTGGCAAAACAACATCGACGACTCGACGCTCATCGGCCCCGTCCTGGAGGTGGGCTACTTCGAGGAGTACATGCAGCGAGTGTTTCGAGGCTGGGAGAGCAGCGGGACGGAGCTGGACAAGGTCTGGACCGGAAGTGAGTTTGACGCAGCCCATCAATTTATTTGCCCACTCAGCGTCAGTCACCTCTCACTAACAAACATCCCCCGCGGCAGTAATGGCGGCCACAAATGACGGGATGCCGCATATCGGCAAAGTACCGCAGCGCGAGAACCAATGGGTGATTGCAGCGTTCAACGGCGGCGGGATGACCCAGATCTTATTATTGGGCAAGGCAATCGCGGATATGGTCAAGAATGACAAGCCCATTCGCGGAGATTGACGCCGTCATCCCGCGGCTCTTCCAAACGACATTGGAGCGAATGGAGACGTAACCCGAGGGGTGGTGATTGTTTTGGGAGACAGACGCTACGCCTTCTGCCCAGAACTTAAATTAGGTAGAATACGAGGTAAGTGGAAGCTAAGCATGTTCCGAATAGAAAGTCGCCCTCATTGCATCCTGTCCATCATATATTTGACTTTCGCACGATCTATGCGGCTATGTTACCAGCGCCAAACAAATCTTGAATGTTGTTGCTGTGCGACAAGGATGTCTGCCCCCTGGCATTAATGACTTACAGGTAATTTACCGAGAGCGCATCGCTTCCAACTCAAAATCGTCGCGTCCGTTCAAAGTTTGGTGTATCGACGGGGATGTTTGTCGGTCGCGGTAGCACGTGTGACCCACTCCCCTGAATGAGTGTGCCACCCGTCTTCCGGGGGAATTAGATCAACACGGAAATCCCTTTATGGTTCTGATCGGCCCTCTCGATTCCCATCGCGTACCAGGAACCGAAGCCAAACAAAAGCAAGATGCAGCACCCAATTTCCCCAGTCACCCAACCCCAAGCTCCTTCCTAATCGAGCATTGGCAATAAGGAAGCTTTCAATATCGAGTCAGGGAAGCTGCATACCGAAGGAAAATCAATGCTACCCCTCCTTCCTCCTTATGCCGCGTGCACTGCACCGCACAGGGAATTTGATGCACGATATCGATGTTGATGTTGTTCTGCTGATCCGATACCGACTCGAAAGGGCCACACCCCATCGAATGGCCAATGGCTGCTGCATGACGGCGTCGCAGTCACGCTATCTATCTCTCCCGCCAGTTCCTGCTTCTGCATGATCCTACGGCCACTCCCACTTTCGCCCGTCATGTCGGGCAGAGAGGCTCATGTGCCCAGGCCGGTCTTCCGCCTCTCGCGGGCAGCATGTCTCATTCACTAATTTCCCGGGGCAAGGCTCCCCCCTCTCAGGTCGTACCACTCCAATGCATCCGGCTGGATGTTCCCGTGACTGAGTCGAATGGGGCTTCGTCAACTTTGGCTCTTGCAGATCTGCATATAGACTTCGAGCGTCCTGTGGTTCACTCTGTCAACAAAAGACGTTGCGACGAGGGAGTTATTTTTCTGGCGCTTTACCGAGAAAATAAAGACCTTCTGCTGCTGACTACCTACTTAGTCTCCCATAACCTCTTTGGCTCAGACTTCTGGGCAGAGGGTGGCTTGGACCAGCATCGAGGCTTTAGGAGATTCTGAACCCAGCAGTTAGCAGCTTCTACGTCGACCCAGGAAGAGCACGATGGCGGGGTCCAGTATGGCTATTCGTTGGGCACCTGTATTGGCTTGTTTGGCCGTTGGTGCTCTGGGAGACGTCACTCCTGCCGAGGACTTTGATCCCCTCCAGTTCGTCGATGTTCTCATCGGCAGTACCAACGCAGGCAATGTCTTCCCGGGTGCATCCCAACCTTACGGCATGGCCAAAGCTGTGGCCGACACCAACTCCAGTTCCAACCAAGGCGGCTTCACTCTTGACGGCAGCCCGGTCCAAGGCTATTCGGTGAGCAACTTTCGGGTCTTAATCCTTCATATTCCAGTGTGTCACGGGAGGGTCAAGTACGCAGCTCATTGCAGAGCTGTCCACACTCCTCCCGAGGTATCTGGTCTATGTCCCGAAAGAGCAATACTAACGCCGAGAGTCGATAGGTACTTCACGACTCTGGGACAGGTGGCCAACCAAGTCTTGGCAATTTTCCTTTCTTCGTTTACCCGTCTTGCCCCGGAGACGATATCAACCTCTGCGACTTCCCCAAGAAGACGAGGGTCAAACATGGCTTCTTCAAGCCTGAAAATGTCAAGGCTCAGCCTGGATATTTCTCCATCGCCTTGGACATTGGCGTCCAGGCCGAGATGACGACAACTCAGCACACTGCCCTCTTTCGTTTCACCCTACCGAACGGGACAGGTGCAAATGGAACCTACCCTTTCGTGATGCAGGATCTGTCCGACTTGTCCGACTCTAGGCAGGACAACGGAACCGTGTCCGTGGATGCGCAGACTGGGCGAATCTCGGGTGGTGCCAAGTTCCTTCCCAGTTTCGGGTCTGGTTCGTACACTGCCTATTTCTGCACCGACTTTTCCGGCCCGGCCATCCAGGACAGTGGCATCTATGTCAACAGCCGCGCCACTACGGAGGCCAAAGATCTAACCATATCGCGATCCATCAACGGCTACCCACTGCCAGGTGGCGCTTTCGTCCGATTTCAAGACGCGACTAATCCCATCCTGGCACGAACAGGTGTCAGCCTCATCAGCACCGAACGAGCCTGCGCGAATGCTGAGGCTGAAATTCCGGACTTCAATTTTGACTCTGTGACCAAGGCCGCCAAGGATGCCTGGAAGGCCAAGCTGAGCCCTATCACAGTGTCCAGTGGTGGCGGTGTCGCACAGGACCTCATCACCAACTTCTATAGCGGCGTCTACCGTACCATGGTGAACCCACAGAACTACACAGGAGAGAACCCATTGTGGAAGAGTGACGAGCCGTACTTTGACTCATTCTACTGGTAAGTGAGAACGTCGTATCTTGGTCGAGTGTTCGCTAACATCCTACAACAGTTTATGGGACAGCTTTAGATCTCAAATTCCATTCTTAGTCATCCTCGATCCTGTTGCAGTAGCTCAAATCATTCGCTCATTGATCGATACGTACAGATACGAGGGGTGGTTACCGGACTGCAAGATGTCTCTGTGCCGAGGATACACCCAGGTAAGCTCACACTCGCCTTCTGTGGAATATCTGTACTTATCTGTATCACCTAGGGTGGCTCTAACGCAGACAACGTCCTGGTCGATGCGTACCTGAAGGGGATCTCGGACGGCATCGACTGGAACGTAGGCTATCAGGCGATAGTAAAAGATGCCGAAGTGGAACCTTACGACTGGGCAACCCATGGTCGAGGCGGGCTTGACAGCTGGAAGTCGCTTGGTTATATCCCAGGTAAGCTCGTGCGGGCGATCTTCAATTACACCCGCCCTTCACGCTGTACGATGTGTCCTGGCCAGAGGCTGACTCTCTTCCGCAGTGCAGGACTTGGACTACAAGGGGTTCGGTACCATGACAAGATCAATTTCCCGTACTCTGGAGTATGCCTACAATGACTTTTGCATCTCCCTGATGTCCCAGGTGAGAACCTCGATTATGTCACAGCAGCTTCACTTACAGTCCGCTGATATGCTCTAGGCTATGAACAATACGGCCGACCAGGAGAAATATCTTGATTCCAGTGAGAATTGGAAGAACGTGTTCTACCCTGATCAGACAAGCATACTCCCAACCGGGGTGGATACTGGCTTCAAGGGTTTCTTCCAAGCCAAATACCTGAACCAAACATGGGCCTCGCAGGATCCATTGACCTGTTCGAACATAGACACCACCGGCATTGCTTGCTCACTGCAGAATACCGGGCGAGAGACGTTCGAAGACAGCACTTGGGAGTACGGATTGTAAGTCAACCGCCCCGACCTGTTTTGAAATATTGACATCCATATTAACCATCATCTCGCTAGTTTTGTCCCACAAAACCAAGGGGATCTGATCTCCATCTATGGAGGGCCTAGTGAATTCGTTCGGCGGTTGGATTACTTGCACGATCAGAATATCACTAACATCGGCAACGTAAGCATGCTTCACCACCATGTGCTCATACCCAAGCAATCTTCTTCGAATACTGATGTTACCCCCTGATCCAGGAACCCTCGTTTCTCACGGTTTTCCAATACCACTATGCTGGCCGACCAGGAAAGAGTGCGGCGCGGTCCCATTTCTACATTCCTCGTTACTTCAACCCGACTCCAGGGGGTCTTCCCGGAAACGACGATTCAGGAGCCATGGGCTCCTTTGTTGCATTCTCGATGATGGGATTGTTTCCCAACCCCGGGCAGAATGTGTACCTCATCACGCCCCCCTTTTTCGAGTCTGTCAACTTGACCCACCCGACGACTGGGAAAACGGCAACGATACGCAATGTGAACTTCGATCCATCCTATGAGGCCATCTATATCCAGTCTGCCACCTTGAACGGTGAGCCGTATACGAAGAACTGGCTCGACCACAGTTTCTTCCTGGAAGGCAAGGAGCTCGTGCTTACCCTCGGGACAACCGAGAGCACAACGTGGGGAACAGCGGTCAAGGACCTGCCCCCGAGCACAGGAAAGTATGTTGGCTTTAACGGAACCTCCTCGAACCAAAGGCTGAGGGGCAGATCGGCTCTGAAGTACCGGTCTGATATTTGGAAGATGGATGCCTTCGCGCACTCATGAGCTTCGTCCATTACTCTGCAAGTACGAGCATAGCGATAGAACCTTTGAGGTATCTATGAGGTACCTATACACTTTAATCATAATATTATCTTCGCTGTACCTCTTCGTGATTGTGAAATGAGACCACGGGAGAGACCTAGCGGAATGGCGCACCATCAGGGTCATCTGCGTTTTGCCGCCCTCTTCCGCGTAGGATGGTCACTCGATATCTTGGCAGTCAGAGTAGACCTGAAGAGACGCTGCCCTGGGATTTGAGACTGGCCACAATCTTGTTGGATCAGTCGCATAATCTCGTTGGGCAAGTCGCCAAGTCTCCCCAGTCCGAGGGGTGGGGAAAGGAGGAAGGGGACCCTTGCCAGCGATCCTCCGCAATGGGGCACAGAGACGGAACCTCGTAGCGGCAAAGGGCTGGTATTTCTTCGATATGCACATGAAGACTACGGTACGGCGTCTTGCCGTATTAGTATGTGATTCGGGTTCAACAGGAAACGGAGTTCATTAGGCACACTGCTCGCCGGATACGCGACGTAAATAGCTGGGAAAATGGAATTCGCACCCGTCAAACTGGGCGAGCTAGGGGGGATGCAGCGAGTGGACATCAACTTCTGAGAGTGAAGAGAACATATGACAGCAGATATGAGAATACTTCCTCAGAAGGTGAAAGGAACGGTGCAATCTGCGCGCCTGATGAAATGAATCCCAACGCAAGTGAGGGAAGTGGCACAGTGCTCTCCCGCCCTGATGGTAGGTAACTAGATATGGCTACTCAAGCGAGTTGGAGACCGCAGATCAATTAGGATTGATCAGGAGTTATCTCATGCAATGTATATGCATGTTGGTCAAGTTAGAAGGCAATTGTATTAATCACTCACTTCGCTTTCGTTCGTAGGCGAAGTGCCTCGGCCTGCAAATCTGATCAGCCCATGGGCACCAGCTGTGCCGCACCTGGGGGATCTCTGGCGTAGGCAAGGGGTTCCGAAGGATCGGGACATCGAATCATGGGGCCCAGGTCGCGCGAGTGTGTATTCGGGGGTCAACGCGATATCATGCAATACCCTCATGAAGGTGCCGCACGGTAATGAATCTATCTACAGGGGCAAATTGGGTGTTGGCCCCCCCATGGACATTTGATGAAGCGGCTCATTATCCTTGGCCGAACCAGACACATAAAGACACAGAAGAACCTGCGTGTTCGAAGCAAGGAAACCTCGACAGCTCTCACCTGTCTCTTCACAGCTTTGCCTCAGTCACTCATTTACACATCCCAGCTCTTGCTACTCACCCAAGTCAATCATTACTTTTCTGGGTATATCGCTTGCTCTTCTGTACAAGCAAAACCAGCCAACTTAATCAACATCTCTTATTAATTCGTCACAAGAATCCACCCACCATGCGTGCTTACACCCTCTTCGCCGCCACCTTCTTCGCCCTAGCCCAAGCCGCCCCAGACCCGCGCAAGGCCACAGCCGTCTTCTACCGGGAAGCCGGAAGCTGCGCGGATGCGGGCCGCGGCGCCGAGGTCAACCTCTTCGAAAGTGGCAATGCCACCGTCGCCGCCGACAGCGCCTACTACTCCTTCCTGGTGGGCAAGATCGACCCGGCCTGCACGGTCGAGTACGATGTGGACTTTTCGCGCATCAAGTGGAACAACCAGAACAACAACAAGGAGAGACGCGCCGCCCTGGACGCGGATACCATCGACATGAAGGGACGTCCACGTTGTCACGTGGGGGAGGAGGTCGAGGTCCCCGTGGCGCCCGTCCATCCCCGCGCTCGCCGCGAGGTGCGCGTGATCACCGTGATGTGCGAGAGTATCGCGTGGAAGGATGAGGGCGTTCTTGCTATCAATGCCATCAAGGTCACTGGTTGTTGAAGAATATTCTCGATATCATCGCCCTCCGGCTTTGGTGGTGGCAGGAGGAAGGGGCTTATACGTTTTCTGGCTGGGCTTATCGAGAAGGCCATGTGGAAATTTTCGAAAGGGGGAGGGAGCTGTTACGGAGAGGGATAGGGAGACGGACGCCTGGCTAGTAATCAGCCGGAGAGGGTGTTACTTCGGTAATAAGAGGAGGGCTACGTTTTAATTTATATCGAAATCTATTAAAAAGTTATTAAAACCTCTTCACATACGTCCCTGATATTGCAATTCTTTATAACACTATGTATCTTTTTTAAAAGCTGTCCCGTCTCTAGACCAATATGCTCAAGTATTGTGGGGCTTTTTTTTTTTTTTTTTCAACACACATGAAGTACACTGGAAGCCAGAAAAAGCTACCTAGGGGCACTCATCCAAAACTCAACCTACGATTTGAGATGCTTGTCACTCCGAAATAATCCAGAGATTATTGGTGTTGAGATACGAGAGTCAAAAATGAGAACAAAAACATACAACACCGAGGATTCCCAGATCGTCACCGATTCTAGTACTAATCCGGCGCTTCTAAGCTTGTCTATGGGAGAGCGGACGGGATCCCGAATACTCTGAGAGCTGTGGTCGTATGTGAAAGAACTTGCGGTTAAACTACGTAATATCTACAATCCTCATGTACACTTCTTTCCTCCACTGTTCGGGAGACCTGACCAGGCCCTCGACCCCCCGCCCTCATGACAGAAGCATGCTGTAGCTCCACTGCTCCTGCGGCACATCCCGGTACTTGATGCTCGTAGGATGCTTCGTGCGCGCCGGGGAGGACGCGACGGATATACAAGTCCCCCACGTTGATCGCATCATACTTTTTCGGGTTCTCATCAAAACAGCACGGGAGCACCTCGAGGTCGACCTCGGGCCCGGGCGTCAGGAAGAACGGCAGCGAGTACCGCTCCCGCCCCGTCTTGTTCAGCACCCGGTGTACCGTCGCGGGGTACCGCCCGTTGCTCTGGCGCTCCAGGTACTGGCCCACGTTGCAGACGAACGTGCCCGGCACGGGCGGGGCGTCGACCCAGTGGCCGTCTTGGTTCAGCACCTCGAGGGCGGGGACGTCGTCTTGGAGGACCAGGGTGAGCCCTGCGTGGTGTTCATTAGTAGTTTGTTTTTGTTTGTTTGGCAAATGATGCTTAATGACTGTTTTGCTAATTTAAAAGAGGGCCCCAGCGCAAATGATGCTTACAGGAGAAGTCCGAATGTGCGCCTAGTCCCACATTCCCCTCCTCCTCTTCCGTAGAAGCAGACGCGCCCGGCGTCGGCGGGTAGTGCAGGGGCCGCATGCCGGTGATGGGGAAGCGAAACATGGAGTCGAGGGCGTTCTCATCCAGCCCGAAACCCAGGGCGAAGACGCGCACGAGCTTGAGAGCCAGGGGCAGTACGTGCGCGTAGTAGGCGTACAGCCCCTCGCGCCACCAGGGGGCGGCCGAGGGCCAGATGTTCTGGGGCTGGGTGACGTGCGGCGGCGGGCCCGGCTCGCCCGTCTTGCCCGTGTAGTCTTGCTCGGGCTCGAGGTAGCAGTCGCCCATGGTGAAGGCTTCTTTGATGTCTACGACAGGGTCAGAAAGCTTGACAACCCGATACGACACTTCCGGGATAGGCTCAGGCAGGGGGGTGAGGCAAAAACAAGTGAAGAAGGGGGTGCGAAGAGATCTGACTGACCTCCTTTTGTCCGAGGATCCAAGTTCGTCTCCAGCATGGGCTCGTATCCCCGGATGGCTGGGTTCTTCTGCGCGTGGGCCTCCATCTTGGCGTCGTGGTCGAGGGCGAAGAAGCGCCGGAGCAGCGCAAAGGTCTGCCGGATGACGTCCTCGGGGACGCCGTGATTCTTGATGTAGAAGAAGCCGCACCGGCGGCACGCATCGCTGATCTCGCGGGCTATCCTTTGCCGCGCCTCGAGCGAGCCACTGTCCAGACCCGCGAGGTCGACCGTGGGAATGGCAGTGAAGGACGACGAGGGCTTGTCCGAGACCTCGCGATAGGTCGCTTCGGACCCGGAGTGGAAGTAGACATACTTCTTGTCCTAGCGTGTTTTTAGTACATACAGTAAATCTCTTCATGGTCTTAAAGTGTATCAATGAGTCCACTTACCTGACCGGGCACGTCCGGAGGTTGAGTAACTGACGTTACTGGAGCGAGGACCTCTGCCATTTCAACTTCGATTCTTGTTTACCTTTCTTTTCACTGCAAGTGATCTTTCATTAACCGTGGTTTGACACTCGTCTCATATGTCAAGATGTGACCTTGCCCTGGATGAAGAACCCCCCAATGCCGGAGTGTTCCCCGCAGTCCCCACTCCTTGCTGGATGCTGTGCGTCGTAGCCGGGGTACCGTTAGCGTCGCATACTGGCCCGACGGGGTTCCCCCTATCTGATTGATACCCTTGGCTCCGATAGTCACGCGAGTGGGGCATGTTGCCCATGTCTTCGGGACTGGGGCTCGCGAGCTGTGCTGTATCAAATGATTGACCTATGGTGATAAGGCCCAGCGTAAGAATTAACGTATCGGAAGCACTTCCCGAATGCCAACTGCATGGAGGGGATATGCTACATACTTCGTAGATCTTCAGACTGGTAGGATGCTGTCACTAACAGTATACCCATTTCCCATACTCGATATCAAATAGTTGTTCGATGATCTTGGTGCTTTTCGCGAATCTTCCGCATCTCTGTAAGCCAAACAGTCGTCATTATTTTGACCTCAAGAGGTCCATCTAGCACATCTTGCGGCCCATGTCCGTTGGTCCACTGGGAGAACTTCGCGTATTGCGAAAGAAGCCTCTAGAGGCCTAATTACGCTCAGAACCCAATATCGCGTCATGGCTCTCTCACTATCCTACTACGCGAAAAACATCTTCGCCTCGTCCTACGGCAAAGACCGGCCCGACTTCTTCATCTGGCACCCCAAAGGGACCTCGGCCGCAGAGAAGAAGCTGTTGTTCAAGATCGACTTCTTCATTCTGACCTATGGCTGCCTGGCGTACTTCACCAAATGGCTCGACCAGTCGAACCTGAGCAATGCCTACGTCAGCGGCATGCGCGAGGACCTGGCCATGTTCGGCACCGAGTTCAACCTCGCGCAGACGTGCTTCGCCGTCGGGCAGATCCTGGGGCCCATCCCGGCGAACCTGCTCCTGACCTGGATCCCGCCGCGCTTCCTGCTCCCCGGGCTGGAGCTCATATGGGCGGTCTTGACCATTGGGACGTATGCGGTCACGAATGTGAATCAGGTAGGTCAACGGAAATGTCCCGCCAGATAGACAGCAGTAGAGATCCGATACTTACAGACTGATTCTGAGGGTGTTGTTAGTTATACCCCATCAGGTTCATTGTCGGCTTCTTGGAGGGCTCCTGTTTCGTCGGGGTCCAGTACGTCCTTGGATCTTGGTACAAGAGAACAGAGCTGGGGAAGCGCACGGCCATCTTTGCCTGTGCCGCGTACGTTGGCACTATGATATCGGGTTACCTCCAGAGTGCAGTCCTGGCCAGCCTGGACGGCAAGAATGGAATATCGGCGTGGAGATGGTAAGTTGGCCTGGGCTTGACCCTTAATACTATCGCATTGGAATGCATGAAATCGAAGACAGTAGTGACCCACTTCAACAGGGTTTTCATCATTGATGGCATCATCACGATCGTAATCGCGGCTTACGGTTTCGTCTTTTTCCCGGACACGCCCTACACCACCAAGGCCTTCTACCTGAGCGCCGAAGACAAGGCTCGCTGTGTGGAGCGACTAGTCGAAGACGGCCGAAAAGAGACGTCCAATTTCACCTGGGACCTATTTCTGAGAAGTGTGAAGTCGTGGCAGCTCTACTTCCTGACCGTCTTGTGGATGTAAGTAACTCAAATCACACCGACTTGTCTGGCACATGCATAAGTACTTATCACGAGGACTCCCTCCCAAAAAGGTTCTGGAACACGACGGTGGGCAAGGTCGCCAACACGGTGATGCAGCTGTACCTGAAGAACGACCCGGAACACAGCTGGACTCTATATCAAGTGAACAACATCCCGACGGCGATCAATGGCTGGAACATCGTCATGGTCCTGCTGCTCAACGTCTACGTCGACACGACAGGCCGCCGCATGGCCGCCGTGCTGCTCAACATCGCAATTCTGCTGTTCGGCACGATCTGCCTCGTGGTGTGGCAGATCCCGCTGGGCCTGCGCGTCGTCGCGTACATGTTCGCGGGCCTCGACGGGCCGCTGTCGCCCATCTACTACAGCTGGGCCAACCTGCTGACGGGCGGCGACAGCCAGGTGCGCGCCCTGACGCTCGCCATCATGAACTCGTGGGGCGGCGCCATGGCGGCCGTGATGCAGCAGTTCCTGTACCCCGTGACGGACGCGCCCGCGTTCGGCAAGGGGTTCAAGGCGAGCTTGGGGTGCGTCGGCGGGATGTGCGTCTGGGTGGTGCTGGTGCGGATGTTGGAGCTGCGGACCGAGCACGGCAAGAAGGGTGGCAGCAACGTGCAGAGACTGGACGGGGTGGAGGAATCCCAGTCGTCGACTGCTACAGAAGAAGAGGCGGTGGTGGTGGTGCCAGAACAGAAGGGGGTTCTTCGCTAGGTAGAGACTTGGCGGGCATTAGTGGACGTTAGTGTAATCTGGGGGTGACAGGCGGGGGCGGCGGGGTCCATGGCGCTGATAAAGAAGGGAAAGACAAACCGTCGGCTTGGTCCGACAACTGACTGACTCGATTGAGTCGGGAAGTAACACCGTTGCATCTGCCTTTAGCTATGGCGCATTGAGAAACTATGAAGCCAATGAATCAATGCGCTGCATTCACTCACTTGCAGAGGACAGATGAAACGTGCTTTGAATATTTCCAGTACTGCTGAGATCTTTCCATTGGGAAGCATGAGAGCAAAGCAGTAGCGTAGCATACAACTTCCCACATACATAGTACCTACCTGATCAAAACCATCGACCATGGCCACAAGCGATGATATCCCCACCACCCAGCTCCTAATCTCCTCCGGGAACGGGCCCGTAGCCCGCAACGTGCTGCAAACCCCGCTCCGCGACGCCGAGCCGTCCGAGATCCCCGTCATCGACGTGTCCGGCCTCTTCCGCCCCTCGCTGGCCGACCGCCAGGCCGTCGCGCACCAGATCCGGGACGCGGCCACCAACACGGGCTTCTTCTACATCGCGCAGCACGGGATCCCGCGCCCAACCACAGAGGCGGCGCACGCGGCCTGCCTCGACTTCTTCCGCCAGCCGGCCGAGGTCAAGCAGAGGGCCAGCATCGACCGGTCGCAGCGCTTCAACGGGTACAAGCCGCCCGCGACGCTGCGCATCAACCCCTTCGAGTCGGTCGACGTGCGCGAGAGCTTCTCGTGGGTCTACGACCCGCGCTACGACCCGGCCGTGGCCGACGTCGCGCAGATCCCGCCCGAGGCTGCGGCGCACCTGTGCCAGGAGGACTTCCCCTGGGAGGCGACGGCGAACCTGCCGCAGTTCAAGGCCGCCATCGTGGACTACTGGCGGGCCTGTCTGGAGTTGGCCCGCGCTCTGGTCCGGGCATTCGCCCTGGCCCTCGACCTGGATGAGCACTTCTTCGATTCCAAGGTGACCTACCCCGACGCCGTCCTGGCCATGAACTACTACCCGCCCCTCCCCAAGCCCGCGGGCGACGACGCGGTGGGGCGGGCCCAGTCGGAGCAGGAGGTCTCCATCGGGTCGCATACGGACTTCCAGCTCTTCACCATCCTTTGGCAAGACGACAATGGGGGTCTGCAAGTCCTGACCCGACAGGGGCAGTGGATCAATGCGAAGCCAATCGAGGGCACGCTCGTAAGTCTTGTGGTTTCCGTAGTTTGTCCTTCTTTCCTTCTTTCCTTGCTTCCTTCCTTCCCAAAACGAGCCTGGCTCAGGAGGAGTGATTACTTCTATCTGTCCAGCCAAGTGCTAACTAACCCCCCCTCTCGCAAAGGTCGTCAACATCGCGGACTATCTCCAGCGCATCACAAACGACCGATACATTAGCACGGTGCACCGGGCCCAGAACTGGAGCGGCCGCGAGCGCGTCAGCATGCCCTTCTTCGTCGGCTTCAACTGGGACGAGAGCTGCGGCGTCCTGGACAACTGCGTCGCCGAGGGCGAGGAGAAGCGCTACGAGGAGATCAGCTGCGCCGAGTGGGTCACGCGGCGGGCCAAGGCCATGTATAAGGCGGATGGCTTCGCGGAGGGAAAGACGGCGGTGCCTTCTTCGTGATTAAACTGATGATGTATTTAGGTTTTCCTCTTTGTAGTAGGAAGATTCTAGAGAACAAAGGTACTCATGTGTTTTACACAGAAAAGTACGATTAGCAACGAAAAGGGGCCTGGTTGTCATAGGATAATAAATGACTACTTGAGGTTGGGGGTGCAGAAAATGTAGGAGAATAAAAATGACGAGGAACCAAAAGTATGACCCGAGAGGGGGTCGAAAAGTAACCGCAGAAGGAGTTGAACCCTCTTGCCTTTAAGTATATAACTAATGATACTACCGCTAGGCTACACCGGCCCGATCAAGGGGGGGATAGGCAATTTAGGTATATAATATAAAGGGATCGAGAGGAGCATGTGCTGTGGTGTTGATCTTCTGGAAGCCCTGGATAGGGGTAAACTCAAACCACGACTGACGAGGTGGACCGTCCCCACCGGGCTTCAAACGGAACTGAAAGTATCAGACACGATTAGGATGCGACAGGAATTGGAGATAGAGCAAATTGGGATTTCGAGCTTGTCCTCTACAGGGATGCTACCGCTTGAGTACATCAGGTGTGTAAAGTCCAGTGCAATACAGGGGCTACGACTATCTACTCACTTGAGAGCCGCTCCCAAGGGAAATCGTAAAAGGAGACAGAGTTGGCTCGGGCATGAGTCAAAATATGTGAGTTCCAACCGAATGTCACCGGCTCACAGCCTTCAACTACAGCGCGGACCGGACTGAATAAAGCCATATAGTATTTGTAGCCCAACAAATTGCAGTAGTCATCCATTCCCTTGAGTCTCAACCAAGCCACACCATCCCCCACCACCCCGTTTCATCACAGCCTCACTTGCCCGCTCCCCATCAGCGTCCTAGCCGCGCCGAGACGCGGGTTCGTGTACTTAACGGTAGCCGAGACACTGGGATTCGAACTGCCGGAGACGCTGTACGTAGCGAGCACGAACGAGTTCGCCGGGATCGCCGTCGGCACGTCGACAGGCTTGAGGGTCCCGCCGCCGTTATCCGCGGTGACCTGGAACGAGGCGCCCGCGTACTCGACGTCGTCAAAGTTGCTGACGTTGACGGCGAGCAGCCGACCGCCCCCACCATTACCGGAGTCGGTAGTAGAGGTCAGCGACACCCACCCGTCGGCCAGGCGGGCATCGTTGGTCACGGGACGGCCCGCGCGACGGCCCGGCAGCACGCCCGAGCGGTACGCGTTCTTCTGCGCCTCGGCCGAGGTCTTGGAGATGTCGGAGACGATGTAGTTGCGCAGGTAGGTGTCACCCTGCGTGCCCGAGCCGTTGGGCTTGCCGTCGAGGCCCTGGCCGGCCTTGCCGTAGTTGTCGACGAGGGTGTTGTTGCCCGTGTGCATGGGCCCGTTGCGGTTCGCGACGTACCAGCCTTGGTTGCCGAAGAAGATGTTGTTGAGCTGCACGTAGCTGTTGGACCCTTCGTCGTTGTACAGGCCCCAATACCCGGAGTCGTAGACGTAGTTGTTGGTGACGTACGTCGACGGACTGGTCGAGAGCGTGTACACGCCGCCCAGGTCCGTGTGGCTCTGGCCGTAGCCGTGCACGAGGTTGCCATCGATGACGTTTTTTTTGAGCGTCGTCGGCGTGCTGTACTTGGGCTGGTACTTGTACAGGCCCCGGTTCACGTACTCTTGGCTGCCGCCGGCGTCGTTGGAACCCCACCCATAGCCGTGACAGATACCAGAGTAGGGAACGGTGTATATGTCGTTGTGTGAAATCGTCGAGTACTGGAGGTACGACAGGAAAATGGGCACCGTGGAGCTGAAGAGCGCGGAGTTGTTCGTGAATATGTTGCCGGAGATGTTGATGCGCGTAAGAGTCTGACGCTCATTGGACGGGTGGTGAGCCTCGGCCTGAATGCCGCCCACGCTGATGCTGTTGCCCATTACTTGGGTGAAGTACCCATCGGTGATGGAGATATCGCTGGCGCTGAGGCCGACCTTGGACAAGTGGGCATTGGGGTCATTACCGACTCCAATACCTCCATTGCCAATCTCCGTGAAGGTGCACCCTGTCAAGTTCACCTTGGTCGCCGCGCTGATCTGGAAGGCGCTGGGCATCTGCCACCAGAAAGGACGAGTCGCCTCGTGTTCCGGATAGGTCTTGTCTTCGCCAATGTAGCCACCCGTCTGCTGATCGGCGAAACCAAGCTTGCCCGGCCGAAGCCAGGTTGAATGGGAGAAGGTAAGCCCCTCAAAGTTGATGTCGTGGGCAGGGTCGTCGTAAGAGCCGCTGATAGAGATCAATACTTCCTGCACCCCAAGGTAAGTGTCTAATTTGCTCAGGTCCTCCCCGCTGAGGGGCTTGTAGTAGACCTTCCCGGCTTGTGAATCCAAGAAGAATTGACCACCCTCGACTAAGAGCGCTAGCGAGTTCTGCACCCAGACTCCGAAGTCAGCAAAGGGGCTGGACACGGTATCCCAGCCAATAATCTGGTTGGACCAGCTGTTCTGCTTCATCACGAGCTCTCGGTTTCCGACCGATACGATCGGGGCATAGCGGTCGGTGAAGGACGAAATGAAGCGGACTTCGGCACCTGCGATACCTTTGGTGTTCATGAGCCAGTCGTAGTTACCCGAGTTCCATTTCATCGACGTGCTGGTATAGCTGAAGTCCTTCCGGTTGGCAATCTTCTTCCGCGCGTAGTTGGCTGCTTTGCCGCCGACGAACAGATTGCGGGACTGCGTTCCCACCGGGACCGTTGCCGAGTAGATACCATTGCTTCCAGCCGTCCACCCCGTGACCTCCAGACCACCAGAGATGATAGAACCCTTCTCTCCGAGCCAGTTGACCTTATGTCCATCTTTGCCCGAGTCGGCACTGCTGAAATTAAGTGGGCCAGTGAGAGTGTAGGTCCCGACTGCGATGTGGACATTGATGTCCTCAGCTGGGGACTTGCCGAGTTGGGCACGAACGGCATCTTTAGCCTTAGTCACGGTCTTGAAAGCCTGGTCAGCCGAGGTTCCGCCATTGCTGTCTGAGCCGTCCGGAGATAGATAGAAGTCTGTGGCAAGTACGACGCTGGCCAAGAGAGACCCTGCAAGAATACTGAACTTCATCTCGAATTGTCCAGGCACGAGTCAGACTCGAACTTGCGGTTGACAAAAATATGAGCGGACTGTAGACCCATACTCTGCGGCTCTCTTTGGATTTATAGATGATCACCCGCGTGGCATGTGAGGAGGTCTGGCCGCCGGTGCGCATCATTGCTTCCTGAGTGACGCAGCGGGGTCATATTGCAGCTTCCAGTGTCCTTTCCCGCTGCAAAGAATGCATCATGGCTATGACGATCCCGTGTGCCTCTGCCTACCCGGGATCGGCGAGAAATCTCCGTACGGAACGAGATCACAATAAGGCTATAAGGTTATCGGCCCAATAAGAAGCCACCAATCCGGAGAATTCTCCGTAAAGGCCCCGTTGCATCGATGTAACCTGCAGACATGAGGGGAACGGGTGAGCTGCAAGGACGACAACCCATACGCGGCAGGTTATAGTGCTTAATCAGGAGACGAGCTGCAGATCACGCGTCTTGGATGCGGGTGATGATTCGAGCGGAACCAACCCCGCTAGCATGCGGGTAATATGGTGGGAGAGATCCTGGGCGGAGGCTGCTTGAACGATGAATGCAACGGTATATTGGCTAGGTTAATGGTTTTGCTCAAGTGGGGAAGCACAAGAATCTGGATCTTGAAGTATGTAGCTTCGCTTCCGATACAGCTGGATTGATGTTTCCTGTGAAAGTGAAAGTGAGCTTTCGTGATCCAGGCCAGCCCAGTTCGGCAGTCGCTGCTTTCGATGTTAGATCTTGAGGTAGGCAGATGGGGCTCCCCGCGCTAACCTAATACCTCCAGAAGTGAACACCCTGCAGCCCACACCTTCTTTGCCATTGTACGAGTATCGGGGAACTCGTACTACTAGCAAACACCTACGCGTATGAAGACTTATGCCAGGAATCTGTCTTCTCAACACTTGGACCTACACCCTCTTCCACGAAAATAGACATGGCTGGCTCAGGGATGGGATGCGGTGAAGGGATGGGGCGTGGATGCTCCAGGCACGGTTAGGTATCGATAAGCCCCTGGCTCATCTGGCCTCGAATTTCTACTTTCTCTCTCTAGACTTGGTTCATCTGTCCAAGTGCCTTCATTCACACATGGAAGAAAATCAAGCAGATAGACCGCCGTTGGGTGACTTCTTGGCAAAGTACCGCCAGTACAAGGACGACACACTCATTTTGTCGTCATGGCTAGCTGGGAACGCCCGCGGCTGCCGCTGCCGCTGCCGCTGCAGCTAAAGTCGGCGGTGGTCGATTGAAGGGCAAGGAACGTAAGAAGGCTAAGGAGGCTGCCGCGAAGTCCTCGTCGGCCGCGGCTCCCTCAGGGCCTCAATACATCATCCAGGTCTCCCAATTCGTGCCCATGGCAAAAGCTATTGCCTCATACAAGCCCAAGCTCAATGTGCCCCCGGCACTCAGTCGCCTTTTCGATCGCGTGGTCGGGGCCCGGCGCCAGTTTGACTGCTGGTATGCTGGATGAAGGCACCCGCACATATGGCTAGAGATGAGCGACACACCCATTTCACCGACGTACTACAGGCTACTTGGAAGGTCCTCGTCCCCTCGAGGAGGCCCGGAAAACGTCTAAGTTGTCGCCCAAGACCGTGGATGAAAAACTGCCCACCAAGATCAACGTCCAGGTCCAGAGAGATGAGGATGATATCGAGAGGGACTTCTTCCTCGCCATATACATATTCTTGAAGGAGCTTAATGAGGCTCGGGCATTCATCAAATCTACTTGGAAAGACGTGGCAACAGACCCGTTCAGAATTCCTCACGCAGCATTGCAGAGCAACCTTGGCATCCAAATGGTGCGCCGAGCGGAAATGAGCCCTGAGAACTTTCTCGAGCGCCCAGAGAGGTTTCCTGCTTCCACCTTTCCGACATGGACCTTCCCTTTTATCTTCTTGTTTAAAATAGTGGGATTTCTCGAGCCGGCGGCAGTCGCAAAACTCCCTGCAAGGGGCCGGCTAGGGCAACACTACAAGCCCGGACTTCGCAACTAAAACGAACATTAGTTTTTTTGATTGTGCTGGATACTGGGCCGATATCTGCTTTGCCAAGCCATTCATGGTCTTCCACTATGCTATCCACAGTTCCAAGCCCACCTCCAACGAAGGCACATGACTTGGGGCGCTGGACGTGAACTTGTGGTGTGACGACGAGGTGGAGCTTGAAATATTCAAAACTTTCAATCGTATTCAAGCCGTCACCCTCACAACCGATCACAACATGGCAGAGGACGAAGTTACAAGAGGCATCCGTGTGGCCACACAGACAAAGGCGGTACCAATATGGGCTGTCTTCGGGTTTCAATGTCTCCTTGATATCAACGATCTCTTGAAAACCCATGTGTCTACCATGTTCGGTGGCCCACTTCTCGACCTCCAGAGACATGTTTCAATGGCAGTAAAGAATCTGAACGACATCGACATTGAGCGCCTCAAACCACCGATTGGATCAACTCCTCCTCACGTTCATGATTTGACTCGATTGGTTCACAGCATTGAGGACGAGGTACTAAACGGGTCTTTGACCGAACAGGTAGCCAGAAATCTTTCAGGCTTATTACCGTCCTACTTCTTAGATCCCGACTTTTACCTAAACTACAATCCTATCCGGTGTAGGCTCATGAATTACAGTCTCTGCCTCCAGCTTTACGACTAAGCATTAACCTTCGATACGGGACTCCTTATGTTGATACCCATGATCCATCTCTACAAGATGTGCCAGCTTGTGTACCCTAAGATGCTGGCTTGGCCTGACTTGGAGTTCCTACTGCTGAACCAAGATGTGGAGCGTCTTTTCTTAGGTGGCTTGCCAGTCTCACTCTCTGAGACGAGATCGAAACACGCCCTAACAATGGGCATGTCGGCGCAGGGGCTCTCCCAAAGGAAGCGCACGGGGAAAATGAAACCCCCAAATTTCGACAGGATACGTTTCGCCCAGAATACCTGCCCCATTGGCAGCATTTTTGTCAGCTCACTCGGCGGGTATGCTAAGGACGACGACATGGTACTTTTAGAACTTCTGTGATGGCTAAATGACCCCAAGAAGATGGTCCTTGCCGACTCTCTTTTTGGTCGACAGCCGCGTCCCTCCACAGAAGCCTTGGAGACAGACGAGACTATATTCAAGACAGCGGAAGAAGAGAAGCAGCACATACATGCGAAGTTCCGCTTCCCTCATGCTAGCATCTTTGACACACTCAACTTCTCTGAGGTCTTCGTACATAGCGAGCGTGATGTTCTCAACTTTGACTGGGTCGAATCCATGCACACTGCCAATGAGATGGCCACGCATGTATCATCCATTCTGGGCCGTCACTATCCTGACCGGTATAAGGAAACCAATAGGCTATTCTGCGGCATGTTGATGGAGCTCATGAGTGAGGCCGAGGACGCAGAGAGACGGGCCAATACCAAAGGTCGGAACTCTGCCAGCCTCGCCGAGCTTGCCCCGCCTGCACTGAAAGAGATCTGCGATGCAATGCAAGCCAAGGGCTTGACTAGCGCTTCTCATGATAAAAGAGAAGTCGACACCAAAGACGGGAAGCAGGATGCTGTCTGGTGGACCATGGACCGCGGCATCACCTCCGTTATCCGCCGATATGGTTTCTCCCCTATGTCTTTCATCTCCACTTCGGAGCAGTATCTGAGAGACCACCTGTATCAGAACTGGCCGGCCAAAGATCTTGAGCGCAGCTATACCATACAGAGAGCCCGTGCCACTCACGAAGGGATCAGCCAGGTTGAACTGGACCAGGAATGGGATGAGTGTGATGTAGAGGCACACGAGGGGATCGATCTGGATCATGAGTACGACGACGACGACGACGAAGAAGAAGAAGTAGAAGAAGCAGAAGAAGAAACAGAAGAAGAAAAGCAAGAAGAGGAAGAAGAAGAAGAAAAAGAAGAGGAAGAGGGTCGTGGTGACCTCCACGGGCCCGACTCATTTGCTGAGGGCCTTGAGCGTGGGCTCTCATTTCCCACCGAGGCCCTTGTGCGCGAGATCATGCTGGAGTATATCAAAACGATAGGCGAGATGAGTCGGAGCAGAATATTGGTATGCTCACAAGTCGGGTGGTACAGAGTATGCCGCCGGGCGCTATAGATGCCCTGCAAAAGCCCCATACTGTCGAGTTTCGTGAAAACTTCTAGGCTACACTGAAGGAGTGTATAGCTGGTGTCATCTCGGGCGATATCGGGCTATCTCGGGCGTAACGTTTGAGGAATAATCTGCCTTATATCACTAGTATTCGCTGTCAGAATCATGGAGGCAAGGGCTCAGGGTCTTCTTGATTACAGAGCTTGTTATTTAATATGACATTATCAAACGTTGCCCTAAGCTTCGGGACTGACTTAAGCCTACACATAGAATCCCACTGGGAGCTCGGTAAATCGGGATGATGCACACGCCGAACACGGCCGCCCTCTTACCAGCTTGGGCTGAGCCGCCCCCAAAAGGACAAAAGGACGACGTATCTTGAATCATCCTACTTGGCCTAAAAGGCCGCCACCTCAAGACTTCGTTGGCAGGATCTATGTGAGATGGGACAATCAAAGCTCGCTTGCTCGAGCCGCCCACTGCTGCGATCACTGCGTCTCAGACCACCAGTTCAACCTCTTCTCGGCATATTCCTTCCTGCTGTACACACTTCCCAATCATCAACCTCGTACTTGAGAGATGGATTGGTGCACTGTGCTAACCCGCATCCGCAACAGCTCATCGTACGTATTGCCCAAAGCTATCGGTTGCTCTTGTTTGGTGGCTTCCCCTGGGACTGGGCTCAAGTGTTATCGCCCAGGAAACCAAGTACGCTGAACTGTTTCCCTCTCAAATATGATTTGGAGCTACCCAGGGTCCTTAACGAGGTAGTATTCAGCCGCATTCTCGTCCAACCCCGTTTCTTAACGTGCGAGACGCCAATGCAGTTCCGCCAGACCTTGGTCATGGAGTCTTCAAGCTAGCCGTGGATCTTGCAGCAGTTCCCAGACCAAATTTGACTTGCAATAGGCAAGAGGGGGGATGGGCGCAAGCCAAGGCTCGTTTTCTCTGCTCGCTCGCTCGTATATAATTGGGGTTTCCGAGATCAAGGCCATAGGTTCTCTGAAGAGAGGCAGAGAGATAGCCGTGGCACCAACACCGGTGTCATGCGTGTCGGAAACATCTCACGTCGCCAGCTCAGTCAGTCGTCGTCCACCATCCGTGCTGTTGCGCGGAGTCAACCTCTCGGGGGCGTCGACGAACACATCTCTGTAATTGCTGTGCGAGCTTTGCGGAGGCCTCTGGTCATATCGCACCGCGAAGCTTTCGAGTTCGCTCCGGGCGCCACGGTCCGGCGTCCTGCTGCCACGCAGCTCGGCCCTATGGTTGGCAACGGCAGCAGGAGTAGTAGCATCAAGCTCGGCACGCTGCTGTCGGGGGTCGCGGGTCGCTGTTCCGGGCAGTCCTCCTGACTTGCTACTACTATCGAGCTCGCGAGCGGAAGATGCATAATAGCTGGGCTTCGGCTTCTCGGGCAGCTCAGTAGCTCCGTCGGCGGCGGAGCCAGAGGTTGCCTCGAGCTCCCGTGCGTGCCCCAGTGACGAACTAGGCAGATCGGCGGCTTTCACGTTGACTATGGTGTCGGCTGCCTGCTGAAGAGTCTCCAGTTGCTTCTCGCTTGGGTCCATCCTCCTCGAAGTCTCGTCGTTTTCGTCTCCCCACCCGACCGGTCGGGGCTCGATCGATCGCATGGGGCTGGGGTCGTTGTCCTTGGCTCCCGGCATCTCGCACGAGGAGTCGCTGTGCATGGCTTCTTCGTTCAGGGCCGCCCGCTTCTTCTTGCGCTGGATGTGCCGGCGGATGAAGAAGATGCCTGTGCAGATCATGGCGACGAAGGCGACGGAGCCGACGACGCTGCCGACGATGCGTCCGGTTCTTATATCTGGAGCGTATGCGAGTGTTAGTATAAAGTGGAGGATGAGAGCGCGGAAAGGTGGACTGGTACTGACAGTGTCGAACGATGGGGTCGTGGATGTCTCGCCGGATAATGTACATATTTCGATCTCACTGGGGCTGTCTCAGTAGTTGGTGAATAGTCGGTCGCCTACTGTTAAACCGGACATGCAATCACAAGCAAATGAGGAAAGACTAAACCAGTTCGGACAAACAAGGTTCGCATGGCAGCATACAAGTGGCTCTTATTTCTATTTCTACTTATCTTGCTCGATGAGGCCGCCGCCCGGTTGATTGTGTGTGGTCGATCTCCAAAACTAGAAGTAGTGTTAAGATTTGGTTTTCTAGTCGCATCTCGTTTTTCGCGGTGATCATTGTCGGTTCCGGGCCTAGCAAAACCGCCGGCACGGGAGATCAACTCTAAAACGCGCGCTACCTCGCGCCCGACCTGCGGTTTCGGTTGCTCAGCCACGCTGCAAGAGCAAGATAGGGGGGGGGGGGCAGGAAGCTTTAATCCCTCGAGACGGCGTCCTTTGGAGCAGACAGTTCCAAATCAGGATCGTCGAGATCAACCCATCGAAATGTGCTTTAGCCGGCACCTCATCTGCCGGTGCGAGGGAGCAGTCCGGCATCTAGAGCCGCTTTGGATTTTCGCTCTCTTGATACTGTCACGCACCCTCTTGAGGTCCGAAAATACATGCGCGGGTATGTACAGATAAAAAGAGCGATGCGTCTATTGGTGTCTATTTGTGCTTAGTATTGTAGTTGTTAGGCTTTTTTTGAGGTTGAAGTCGGATAGTGGCAGGAACAAACGTCTTTCACTTTCAGATACCAAAACGCCGCCAAACAAACTCCACCATTCAACGTCATGATTTCCAGAGGTTCCGAACTGCTGGGCTGTCTGCCAGACATGGGATTGGACTGGATTGGATTGGGTTCGTGGGTTGGTGGGAAACTCATCTGAAGAATATCAGACCGCTTGCCGGCCCAAACTCCAACACCCATTCACCATTTACCCGGGTCTCTCGGGATGGCATGACGTAGTGGCCCCAAAAGGAGAAGCACAGGCTGCACGACTGCTTCATTCGTTGAACTCCATCAACATACAACAGACACCCCTCTGTTGCAATCTACACGTACAGTCCATTTACAGTCCACCATCTGTGCTTCTATGTCTTACTTACATGCTTGGTATCGTTGACGGCAAGCCATGAAGCACGAGCATGGGCATGGGCAGCTGCATGATGGCGGAGTCGGACAAACGAACCATGGGCCACATAGCACAACCACACAAACGTGGGGGCACACCGTATATAAGTAAGTTTCTTTGGCAGTATAAGTATGTATTGAATGCGAGAGTGAATGCAGACCCGGACCGTGTTGATTGGCTGGCTATTATGTCTGTTCAGGGTTCCCTCCTAAATCCAGTCGTTCATGCAATCACTTCCGCTTGCCGGATTCTTGTTACTGTTGGGGCGCTAACCTGGGCAGATAGATCCGGGACTACGGAACAGTTTGTTTGTTTGTTTCTGTCCTGGGCATAAACACCGCAAGATTCCGTTAATCAAGCAAAACGAGCTGCACTGGCAACGATTGATGAGAACGGAAATGCGCGATAAAGCTATGTTCCTTGCATCGGCAGGGATGGGCGACTCTCTGTGAGCGCTTCTGCGCTTGTGATAGTGGATAGCTGGGCTGGTGTAGGGTGGCATATGGGGAACCATTCCATAGCGCCAGCCAGCCATCGTGTCGCTGCATGGCTCTACCTGACTTTTCGCTGGCGCTAGAGCGCTGCAGCCCACAGTTTCTGCATATCAGGTCGGGAAAAGTATCGTCGAATTGCCCGTACACGCCCACCGCTTCTTCCCAATCGGCGACGAGCCTTTCCCCATTCACCTAGATTTCCTACGAATCTTTCATGCAATGCAGATGGATGTGCAGATGGATGGGTAGTAGGTTGTAGATGGACAGATGGGAGCAGCCAGTCACGCAAAGATTGGGTTCGCCGTGTGAAAATTTGATACTCGTACGTGAGGACGTGAAGCCAGCGAGTAAGAAGCTGCCACATCCAGAGCCGCCGTCACCATCCTGCCCTCTCAACATCCCATCAACCCCTCCGTCCCCCTCCATTCCCCTCACTGGCCAGCCAGGACCTCAAGCTCAGGTGTCACTGAATGGACCGGCAAACCTACTTTGACTGCATGGAAGGCAACTGTCAATCAATTTCGATTTGATTCAATACAACACCATCAATCAGCCTTGAGCCCTGTCACGCACTGTCAGGTTAAGCCAAGCGCAGGCAGTACCCCTCCAAGTCTTTCGTTAGGTCGCGTCCCCTCTAAGAAAAAGTTCCCCCTCCCTGCACGGTCCCTCATTTTATCACCACAGCGACCCAATTTAACGGGGGGCAGGAAGCATTTTTTTTCTTTTCCATGCTCCCCTCCAGGGTACAGCTACCTAAAAGTAATAAACTGAAGGAAGTCGGTCACCTTGCAAACAGCCTCAGGTCCTTCACCTACTTTTCCCTCACACCTTTCCTGTGATCCTACCCCAAAACCAAAGTCGTCGAAGGAAGGGATTTGTCTTAGATCCCTCGTCTTTCTTCGTTTGTGCATCATCTTCTTGTCTGGAGTTGCTGCTTTCCTCTCACTCTCTTCCCCTCAGCAATTTTCCCAGTAGTTGCACACCCCACTTCAGTCCAATACAATGGGTAACGTGCTCTCCAGTTTCGCCAAGGGTGGCCTGACCGAGCAGGAGAAGGCCGCTCTTCTGAAGGGCATCACCGAGCGCGATGAGGCCATCAACATGCGCAAGAAGGCCCTCACCGCCAAGGAGGATGAGTGCGAAACCCTTTCAGAGCAGATCGAGTCTTTACAAAAGAAGATCGAGACCCTCGAGTCCGAGAGCAAACAGCAGATTGAGAAGCTCCAGTCCGAGCTGAGCAACTCGAGCACCAGCAACGACGCCGAGGAGGCCGCCTCTTCCCGTGCGCAGGAGCTCGTCACCACCAAGGCCCAGATCGCCGAGCTGGAGGAGAAGCTGAGCAATCTCGAGTCGGCCAAGCAGACCGCCACCGCCGAGCTGGAAGCCACCAAGCAGGAGCTCGCCGACGCCAAGGAGCAGCGCCAATCTCTCGAGGCTTCTTTGAACGAGGAGCTCGCCGCTGTGAACCAGAAGTTCACCGCTTCCGAGGAGAAATACCAGACCCTCCAGGAGGAGAACAGCAAGCTCGCCGAGCAGCTGGCTTCCTTAACATCTGCTTTGGAGGAGCAGAAGAAGAGCGTCGCCGAGTCGCAGGAGAAGATCGCATCCCTGCAGGGAGCCACCGATGAGACATCTAAGCAATCTGAGGAGGCTTTGGTTTCGGCCAAGAAGGAGCTTGCCGAGGCCCAAGAGAAGCTCAACAGCTTGCAACAGGCACACGACCAGCTGAAGTCTGACTCCGAGGCTGCCCAGAAGGCGGTCGAGGAGTGGCAGCAGAAGCACGAGGCTCTCGCCCAGGACGTCGAGGCTGCCAAGAAGGAGGCCGCTGACGCCCACGACAAGAGCAAGTCTCTCGAGGAGGAGCTCGAGAAGCTTCGGGCCGACCTGGCCAAGTACCAGGAGGACATCGAGGCGTCCAAGGCCGTACAAGAGTCTGCCAAGGCTGAGCTGGAAAAGGTCAAGGCTGAGGCTGCCGAGTCCCAAAACACGAATGAGGCTGCCCAGGGCGAAACAGAGACCCTGCGAAAGCAGCTCGAAGATCTCCAGAAGCGCTCTGAGGATTCTCAAAGCGAAGTAGCCAAGGCCAAGGAGGAGTTGGCCGAGGCCGAGGCTGCTCACACTGCGGACATGGAGAAGCTCAAGTCTATGGCCCAGGAGAAGATTGCAGCTTCCGAGGAAGAGCTGAAGACTCTGCGAGAGTCTCTCGATGCCAAGACTGCCGAGCTCCAGAAGCTGGTTGACGAGGCCAAGAGCGAGGCTGCTGAGACCAAGGAGCAATTGGCAGCTACCGAGACAGTAAGTATACTTAACCCCCATACATTACTTCTCCTACTAACTGCGTGATTAGGAGAAGAAGGCCATCGAGGCCAAGATTGCCGAGCTCGAGTCGCAGGCCTCCAAGGTCACTGACCTCGAGGCCAAGCTCGCTGAGTTCCAGTCAGAGAGCAGCAACAAGGATGAGGCCGAGTCTGCCCTCAAGGCCAAGCTGCAGGAGTCAGAGTCGTCTCTGGAGAAGCTCGAGGCCGAGAAGGAGGCTGTCGAGTCAAAGATCGCCGAGCTCGAGTCAGAGAGCTCAAGCAAGGACGAGGCCCAGTCTGCTCTTAGCGCCAAGCTCAAGGAGTCGGAATCGAGCCTTGAGAAGCTTGAAGCTGAGAAGCAGGCCGTCGAGTCCAAGGTTGCCGAACTCGAATCACAAGTGGCGGAAAAGAAGTCTCTCGAGGCCAGGCTCGCCGAGCTTGAGGCCGCCAACAGCAGCAAGGAGGAGGCCTCTTCCAAGCTCAGCGCTAAGCTGAAGGAGGCCGAGGCCAGCTTGGAGCAGGCTGCTGCTGAAAAGCAGGAGGCCCTTGAGAAGGCCGCCGCCGAGCACAAGGAGGCCCTGGCCAAGGCCCAGGCCGAGAAGGCTGAGGCTCTCGAGAAGGTCGAGGCAGAGAAGAAGGAGATTGCTGATAAGGCCTTCTCTGACAAGAAGGAGATGGTCGAGAAGGCTGTTGCCAACCAGAAGAACGCTGCCCAGAAGGCCAAGGCTGAAAAGGAGCAGGCTGAGGCTGAGAAGAAGGAGGCTGTGGAGAAGGTTGAGGCGGAAAAGAGGGAAGCTCTGGAGAAGATCGAGAGCCTGAGCAAGGAGCTCAAGGCCCTCAAGGAGCAGGCGGCCGGCTCATCGACGCCTGCCAGCGAGCCCGAGCACAAGACCGAGGCCGCGCCCGCCGCAGTTGAGGCTGCCGCGTAATGATCATGTCCGACGAACTTAACGACTCTCCTCCTTCCCCCCTCATCTTATACCCTCACACACTCTCTCACTCTGTCACTCACTCACTCACATCCAACGCCCCCCACGTACGACGACGAGATGATTACGCATCATGACAATCTGCATGGAGAGATTTGATCTAAGCAACTGGTTTTTCTGTTTTTCTATTTTCATGATGAGGGACGGACGGTTCTTGGGTGGTTGTGTTTTTCTGCTGTACTTCTTTACCTTTAATGTCTGTCGTCCTGTCATGGTCTATACCCATCGGAGTAACGCCGAACGAAAAGCACATCGTATTTTGCTGATAAATTGAGGATACTTGATTTCCCGACTTACTCCTCGTCGACTTTGTCTGCACTTGTCCGCTCGACGTGATGCTACCATATTTGATATTATCGAGGTAGTCTGTAAACTGTCCCGATTCTGTGCTTACAAGACCCTCATGTTCTACGCCCGTTGCGCTTGAATGGTTAGGAGAACACCATCCCCGCGTATCCATGAAATGACATCTAAGCCAGGATCTGTTCCGATCAGATTTCAGATTGTGCTTAAAGGAGCTGCATATAGCTATCTCGATAACCTCCATCAGACCACATAGACCCCGAGCACACTGCGCTGCTCACGTAGACTGGTAGACCGTTTTCAACTCCAAACGTGCGAATACGGTTCTCCCCAACACCGAGGTCAGGACAGAAACCAATCTCAACACCACCAGTAACATGGCGTGGAAGCAAAGACGACGACTGGCTTAGCCGCCTGTGGAGGGTACCCCGCATACAGTAGACCGTAGACCTCGATGGGGTTTGCTCTGGGACAAGCAAACGTGGGTATCGTAGCACGTGGGTATCGTAGCACGTGGTGGCACGCGGCATTCCGAGACATTTGGCACCGTGGCGCCGGCCAGTGAGCCCGTTACCCATCTTGTGCGACGAGAGTGGACAGCCACTCAAGGTAGTCAGTCGACGTACCGAGACAGAAACATATGCGGTACGATTCAGATCGAGCCGTTGCCTGGCCAAGGACAGAAGAAAGACCTTTCTAACTCCCAGCCCAGCGTGCCGTAGCCGACAGTGGTCGGTCGCCTTTCAAGGTTGCTGAGGAGCTACCCTCAGCTAACTACTTATACTATCGAGTGATGGGCCCGGGGTCAGCAACCATATGTGCCCAAGAACGAACGACGCTACAAGTCGCAGATCCTAGCCATGATCGACATGTGATAGCCATGATCGACATGTGATGGCCATGATCTGGCAGCAGAGGGCGCCTCTCGGGTCCCCTATACCCACCGCGGCATCGTGCATGTGCATATGCGTTGAGCGGGAAGCCCACAGGACAACGGCAAGCGGCATCGAGGTTCGTTCAGCGTACGGAGTACAGCTTACCGGTGCAACAGTGCAACAGCAGCTACGTTAGGTAAGTAGATAAAACGCCAGCCAAAACAGCCAGCCACTGTTCAATTTGGCTTCACCTGGGCGTGTGTCCCTGTCCTCGGGGGATGGCAACCGAGGATCATTAGCGCTCATTGCACCTGTCTTCATCCCTGCTATCTGCTTACCAGCCACCACTAAGAAGAGCTTCTGCTGCCTTCGACCCCACTTGCCCTCCCAGGATGCGACGCCAATTGACTTGCCAACCACCGACTTTCTTGTTTGGACAAACAAAAGCACCGCTACTGCAACCAGTTCGCATCGCATCATCGTCGATACGTGGTGAGACTTGGATGGGCAATTTCAGACTCTTTTACTGACAGCCAGACATCATGCACACCTGATAGGACCCTTGCAAGCAAATCACGCTTATTCTCCACTGGACTTTTTCCTTGATCTGACAGGCAAAACTTAGGCTGTAGGTGCCGTCCAAGTTCCGTCCAAGAGCTTGGGCTCGCGCCGTGGGACCCGTTTGACCCGTATGACGATGATGCCTCATGAATTCGGTGGCTGGCATCTGGGTTAGGTCTCCCTTTTTTTTTCCTTGCCCTTGGTCCAATGTCCATCCACCATGGTCTTTTAATAGACTCGATGGACTCGATAGGCCTTTTCTCTTTCCATTTTCGTTTTGTACTCCCTCATTGCTAGACAACAAACATATCACTCCACGAATCTACGGTGCATATAACGGCTGCGCTGATCCTAGCTTGGGTCATCACCGTGTACGGCAGACTCCGGTGTACATAACCCCCCCTCCCAATTGCTTTTTTGCAGGAGCGAGCTGGTTCTGCAGATGCAACATTTTTTTGGCGGCCATTTATTCTTTGTATCTATCTAATTGATTTTTTCGGCATATCCCTTTTCGCCACCATGCTCTTCACGACACAAAAGGCCGTATCGGCCCTGACGGCTGCGGCTCTGTTCACAAGCCAAGCAACAGCTCAGACATACTCGGCATGCAATCCCACCCAGCAAAGTAAGTTGTCGCAAACCTACTATTCCACGAACGCACACACACAGACCTCCAGTACTGACAGATTGTCTCAGCATGCAAACCAAACCCGGCCCTGGGCATGAAAATCAACGTTGATTTCACTCAGGGAGCAGTCGACGCCTTTGTCCCCTCCGGCGGCGCCCCTACCTATGACTCGGAGGGCGCCAAGTTTACCGTAGCGAAATCCGGCGATGCGCCCCAGTTGACCTCGATCTTCTACATCATGTTCGGACGTGTCGAGGTTCTACATGAAGGCCGCGACCGGCGCCGGTATCGTCTCCTCCATGGTCCTGCAGTCCGACGACCTCGACGAGATCGACATGGAGTGGCTAGGCTCGGACGACTACGAGGTGCAAACCAACTACTTCGGAAAGGGGATCACGGGCTCCTACAACCGGGGCCAGTTCAACCCAGCCAAGAACAACCAGGCCGAGTTCATAAAATACGTGGTGGATTGGGACCCCAACCGCATCGTGTGGACGGTCGGAAGCACAGTCGTGCGCCAAATGACATACAATGAAGCGGAACCCGGCCAGTACCCTCAGTCGCCCATGCAGATCAAGTTCGGCGCCTGGGCCGGTGGTGACCCGAGCAACCCCGAGGGCACCATTGGCTGGGCCCGTGGGCCGACCGACTACTCCAAGGGCCGTTCAGCATGTACATCAGGAGCATTTCCGTCACCGACTACAGCACCGGCAAGGCCTACAAGTACGGCGACACCTCGGGTAAGTGGGAGTCCATCGTGGCCGAGGGCGGCAAGGTGTACGGCAACCAGGGCGGCGCCGGAGCCCTGACCACCAATGCGGTTGCTGCCTCCCCCACGGGAGGCTCGCCCACGGTGCCGGCGGGTGGTATCGGCAGGGGCACCAGCGCCCCCACCTACACCGGTTCCTATGATGTGCCCGAGGGCTGGAGGATGACGCCCTCCGGAAAGGTCATACCGTCGGGTTCGGCCACAATAAGTACGTTTTCAGATTCCGCGAACCCCCCTACCACTAATATGCAAGAAAACCATATGCTAACGTGATCCCCCTTTCAGGTCCTAACTTCGCCCTTGTTATCGCTACCGCCTGCGGCATCGCCAGCCTCGCCTTCAGCTCAATCTCGTGGTAGCCTTGAACTTTTGACGACGTACAACGACCAAGGCTTCTTAACCATCATGACGGTGCCGGCAGGCTTCTCGACCTTGGAAAGGAAAGAGCATAGTGATGGATTGGTTTAAATGCATTTAAGAGCGGGACATGACATGGCGTAATGGCGCTTGGGTTTGGTATTATCTCGTCCGATCCATTGGACGAATGAAACGACACGATGCTACGATATGATAGACAAGGAAAAAGCATATAGAAGAATGATGTGCCTCAACAGGCAATATGCTATTGTATTAGATAAGCATTGTATGGATATCAATGGGAGTCGTTGGAGCACTAGATAGCATAACATAATACGAAGGTCTTTGGAGACGAGGGGCACGCATAGCTGCCCAACCTTGGATACATTTGTCAAGTCCATGCCGGCGTCGGAATCGTGATCTGCATGGCCGTGAAGACTGCTGATAACAACACCGAGACCCGAACCCCTGATAGAGAGGGGCCAATGACAAGTCATCGACGCCCTTGACGCCCTTTACCCCGGATTTGCTGATCGTTACGGCATAAGCATGGGCGGGACTGGTCGAGTCGGGGCCTGGCGACCTGGCTAGGGCCGCTTATCAGCGGATGCCCCGCCAATCCAGGGATCCCGCGAGCGCCCCGCGCCCTGCTTGCCTGCCCGTTATCGCATTCCGCGTCAATACGGGGGGTTGGCTGGCGTTGGTCTTGCTTATTCCATTGGCCCATTAGGTCATATACCAGGATGTCGGTAGGACGACGTCAGCTCGTGACCTTTCACTCTAGGGCCAATCTTCTCTCTGCCAGTCAGTCGGTATTTGGTAATGGATACATGATCGGTTTGCCTTTTCGATAAGCCGCTAGAAATCGGAGGCGGGCGCTTTTCTCGGCTTTAGAGTTCAAGACCAACTCATTTTCACGCTGCACTATCTTTGCTCGCGGTCCTGTTATATCAAGGGAGGGTGGGCCGCTCACCACGCCCTCCAGTCATGGCCCTCGTCCGTTGCCGGATCCGTCATTCCTGGACACTGACACCCAGAATTCCAGTTATAACGCGGCCAGCAACACCAACATCATCTGTTGTTGCTACTGCCAACGCCACCCTCACGAGATTATCTGCTACTGCCAATGCTGCTGCTGTGAAGGGAAGAAGGACGTCGATACGAAGCATTACTAGCACTACTACAACTCGACCCTTCTCCACACACCTGAGAAACATGAGTCCGACCAATGTGGGAGGCATCGGCCTGGTCGCCGAGGAAGTCCACATCGGCAAGCAGGCCCCGGAGCCGCTCACGCTCGAGGGCATACGGGCCCGTCGAGCCAAGGCCGGCAAGCTGGATGCGCCGACCGCGTCGTACTCGGACAGTGATATGTTCAAGGCTCCCGTGAGTTATACCCTTCCAAACCCAATGCATCATCACATTATTCACGTATGTTCATGTATGCTGACAAGTTTGTCACTAGCAATCATTCAAAAAACCTCTGGCAAAACGATGGGATCGTAAGTTGATGGATGGAGCATTTCAACTCACCCCCTTGCTCTTTTCCGGATTATAGGAGTGTGTCGGTCGTTGTCTTCTCTAACCAGCAATTTCCAGACCTCTTGAGCCCCGAGTCGGCCGCGCGGAAACCCTGCGTGCTCAAGCAGGCCGCCAAGCACCTCAAGAAGCCCGGCCTGGTCTCGCTGGGCGGCGGCCTGCCGTCCGCGGAAAACTTCCCCATCGAGCGCCTCAGCATGCAGGTGCCCTCGCCCGCGGGCGGGTTCAGCCACACGGACAACCTAAAGGAGGTGACCATCGGCAAGCACGACGTCCGCGACCACCAGGGCGAGGGCGTGCTCGACCTCTCCATCGCGTTGAATTATGGCCAGTCCATCGGCTCCGCCCAGCTGCTGCGCTGGGTCACCGAGCACACGGAGCTGGTCCACGACCCGCCGTACGCCGACTGGCGCTGCGCCCTGACCATCGGCAGCACGGGCAGCCTCGAGGCGGCGTACCGCATGTTCGGGGACCGGCAGCGCGGCGACGGCATCCTGACCGAGGAGTACAGCTTCAGCACGGCGCTCGAGACGGCGGCGCCGCTGGGCTTGCGCGTGTTTGGGGTCGCCATGGACGAGCAGGGGTTGCTTCCCGACAAGATGGATGAGCTGCTGAGTAATTGGGATGTCGAGGCGCGGGCGGCGCCCGCAGGCCGCGGGTGCTGTATACGGTGCCCTCGGGCCAAAACCCGACGGGGGCGACGCAGAGCGAGCAGCGGCGGCGGGGGGTGTATGCGGTTTGTCAGAAGCATGATGTCTTCATCTTCGAGGACGAGCCGTACTATTTCTTGCAGATGCAGCCATACCAAAAGGGGGCCAGTGGTAGTACCACTGGAACAACCACCACGAAACCCAATGGCGGCGAATCTACCACCAACGGCGACGCCGACGTCGAAGCCTTCCTCCGCACCCTCGTCCCCAGCCTCCTGAGTCTGGACACGGACGGCCGCGTGATGCGCCACGACTCGTTCAGCAAAGTGGTCGTGCCGGGCGCGCGCGTCGGCTGGGTCACGGCCAGCGAGCAGGTCATCGAGCGCTACATCCGGCACGCCGAGTGCTGCAGCCAGGGGCCCTCGGGCTTCAGCCAGGCCGTCCTCTACAAGCTGCTCGACGAGGAGTGGGGCCACGCCGGGTACCTGCGCTGGCTCGCGCACGTGCGGGATGAGTACGCGGCGCGGCGCGACGCTATCCTGGGGGCGTGCGAGAAGTACTTGCCGGGGAGGTGGTTTCTTGGACGCCGCCGGCGGCGGGGATGTTTGTACGTTTCTGGTCGCCCTTTTCTGTCTTTTTATTCGTTTCGTTTCCTTTCTATATCCATTCCATGTGGTATTTGCTGACAGAACGTCCCATAATAGCTGTGGCTCAAGGTCGACCACACCCGACACCCGCACGCGGCCAGCAAGAGCCTGCTGGCGCTCGAGGAGGAGATCTTCGACTCGTGCATCGACAAGGGCGTGCTGTCGTGCCGCGGATCCTGGTTCGCGGCCGAGTATGACCGGCCGCTGTCGGGCCTGTTCTTCCGCACCACGTACGCGGCCGCGTCCGAGGCGCAGATGGCGGTGGCGATCGAGCGGTTCGGGGACGCGGTGCGGGGTAGCTTTGGGATTTGATGGATGATGGCGCGATTACTGGTTCGGAGGTTAGGCTAGCATGATACATGGTTTGATGATGTCGACTGGGGCGCTGTTGGCGGTTGATACTGGTGAGCAAGGTGTACCACCTCTGCGAAAGATTGAGCATTCGTAACGGTGTGGGGGCGAAGGATTGCACCAGATTATCCAGGCTAGAGACTAGACTGGGGCCATGGTCGAGTATTGGATGCATTCTGGCTTGAATCATGTCATATATACGATACGATGAAAGGTTGAGGCCATGGCTCGATGGCCGGCATTGGTCGTATTTGCTACTTATTAGAACATGGTAGCAGGGGCAGTCCGGGGCACTCGTCGTCATCCGGCGCTCAGGGGTAACATTGCTGGAGCTGGAGGCCAACATCTAATGTTATAGTCTTGCTGCGTTATGGGAGCTTTCTATTAGTACTAACTGGTTATCTATTCAGCCATCAAGTCATGGCCTGTAAAGAGCCTCTTACGTAGTAGTGTTAGGTCCCATAATGGGCTTTCAATCTATGGAACTCTAGTTCGATGACAATTTGGAAATATATACGGCGATCCAATCCATCCAAGGAAACGATGTACACACCCCTGGTCGATTACTTTCGCTCGCTCGTTCGCTCCAGCTCATCACCTTCCTACGGTACAGTCACAGACAACTGATACGTCTTGCCTGCCTCAATGCCAGTGAACCTGGCCTCCGGCAAGACCTTGCCCTCGTGCTCGACCGTGACCTCCTGGACGTCCGGCGACCGGCGGATGTCGACGTGGAAGACGGCGCCGCGGAACTTGCGCTCGACCCGGACGCGGTCCCAGTGCGAGGGCAGCTGCGGGCGGACGCGCAAGCCCTCCGGGTCGCCGCGCAGGCCGCAGAGGCCCTCGATGAAGCACCGGTACACCCACGACACGGTGCCCGTGTTGAACAGCTGGCTCGACCGCCCCGCCGTGCGCGGCAGCTCGCGCCAGCCGCCCCGGTAGTAGTTGGGGATGTAGACGGGCAGCTGCCCGCGCTGGCGGTAGTCGGCCTCGTCGGGGCCGGGGATCATCTGGCGTAGGTAGCGGTAGGCTCGGTCGGCGATCTCGGCCTTTTCTTCCTTGGTTATGGTGGTGGTAGTGGTGGTGGTGGTGGTGGTAGTGGTGGTGGTGCAGGTGGTGGTATCATCGTCGCTGCTGCTGCTGCTATCGGTTGTGGTGGCACGCTCGCCCAGCGCGTACAGGCTGTAGATGTAGAACACGGCCGCGTGGTTGTACACGGACCCGTTCTCGCCCTGGCCCGGGTACTTCTGCGTCACGCGCCCAACGTCCTCGCGCATCGCCGTATAGGGCGGCGCGAACATGACGAGGCCGTACGGCGTCGCCAGCTGCGCCTCGACCTGCTCCATGACGGCGCGCCGCTGCGCCGCCGTCGCTGCGGCCCCGCCCAGCAGCGCCCACGCCTGCGGGTTGAGCCAGAGCCGGCCCTCCTTGTCGTCCCGCACGCCGAACGCGACCCCGTCGTCCGTGATGCCGCGCGCAAACCACGCGCCGTTCCAGAAGTGCGCGTTGGCGGCCCGGTTCACGTCGGCGGCGCCGTCGCGGTAGCGCTGGGCCAGGTTTTCGGAAGGGCGGTGCTGTGCGCACACGTCGGCCCACAGGTTCAGCGCGTAGGCCGTCGCCACCGTCAGCCAGCCGGACACACCCTTGCCCTTCCAGCCCGCCATGTTCATGGGGTCGCACCAGTCGCCCTGCGCGATGTAGTGCAGCCCGCGCTCGTCGCGCGCGGCGTCGGACAGCAGCCAGTCCATGGCGCGCGCGAAGCGCTCAAAGGCCGTGTAGACGGCGCCGTGGCCGTCGCGGATCGGCTCGTCGAGCAGGGCCCAGTCGCCCGTCTCGGCCAGGTAGATGTCGAGGGCGACGGGCAGCCAGACGCAGTGGTCCGTGTGCGGGACCTGGTTGATGTACTTCAGCTCGGCGCCCTCGACCAGGATGATGCCGTCCGGCATCGCGCCCGACTTTTCTTGTTGGGACAGCGCCGTCACGAAGGCCTGCTGCGCCACGCCCGGCTGGATGTAGCTCATCCCCATGTTGTCCTGCATGTAGTTGCGCGTCTGCGGGTCCGTCGTCAGCCGGTTCACGTCGCCGTGGTAGTAGCCCTGGCGCGGCAGCCAGTGGTTGACGAGGTTGTCGAGCGCGCCGTCGGGCGTCTCGACGCGCAGGCAGCCGCTGCCCGCCGCAATGTAGGCGGCATAGTCGGCCGCCGTCTGCGCGAACCCGGCCGCGCTCAGGTACCGCGCCTTCATGGCCCGGATCTCGGCGTCGTCGAGCGCGGGGCCGAACAGGAACCGGTACTCGCGCTGGCCCCCGTCCCCGTCGGGCGCCAGCTCGACGCCCCGGTACTGCACCGCGGCCGCGGGCGTCTCGTACAGGGCGTCGCCGTTCTTCAGCGCCGGCTCCTGGGTCGCGCTGGGGTTGTGCAGGCCGCCCTCGCCCTCGAAGGCCTCCTGCATCGCCTCCCAGGCGTCGGGCGGCGTCTCGCACAGGAAGTACGTCTTGTCCTTGAGCTGCTTGTTCTTGAAGTAGTCGGGCGCCTTCTGGTAGGGCGTGACGCTCGTGCCGACGATGCCGGCCAGGTCCTCCCGCCAGACGGCGCCCTGGTTCATCCACGACATGTAGCCGATGGTGAAGTACGGGTAGACGCTGACCCTGCGCGGCCTGCCCGACGTGTTGGTCACGCGCACGCGCCACAGCTCGGCGACGTCGTGCGTGGGGATCACCAGGGTCATCTCGACGCGGATGCCGCGGTACTCGGCCCGCCAGGCGAGGTCGGCCTTGCCGACGGAGAAGACGTAGTCGTCCAGGGGCGCGCGCACGGGCTCGTAGGGCGCCGAGAACAGGTCGCCCGTCTCCTCGTCTTTCACGTAGACGAAGCGGCCCGGGTGGTGGGCGTAGTAGGCCTGCTCGGGCTGCATGAAGGTCCGGGCCTCGAGGTTGGGCGCGTGGGCGTACTTGGCCGGCTCGGGCTGCATGAACTGGGCCACGGCGTAGCCCCGGCACGTCATCTGGATCATCATCCGCTGGTTCCACAGGAAGCCGCCCGCCTTGGGCATCGCCGTCGGGCTGTACAGCTCGTACCGGCTCCCGTCCTGGGTCGGGCCCAGCAGCGGAGGTGCCATGGTTGCTGCTGTCGCTGTTGCTGGTGGTTGGTTTAATCCACTCACCACGGTGGCAGTGGCGGAATGCAGCCTTCCGGTGACCCTTCGTCTAATTTCGGAGGAGATGGTGTGGGCGGGAAGACTTGCGCGGTTTTGGCGGCTGGGAATGACTCAGGGGAGCACTTTGAATCGCGGTTTGAAGAATGACAAGGAGGCGCCCGGGGGAGACTGCAAGCAAGAGACGGGAAGCAGAAGGTCACGAAAATGGGATTTAAAGACGCGAGGAATTGATCGTATGTCGTTCGTTCTCAATTCATGACTCCCGGGACCAGACTTCAGGCTAAAGGTCCAACGGCCCGGTTGACCGGCTGGGTCATTCCGCATCTCGGGAGTCGGAGTGGCATCGTGACCACGTTTGAGTGGATCTTTGCCGCAGAGAGCCTCGACATGGGTCACCATTTCAATCAGACTTCGCTCCGCCAAGAGCGACGTGTCATTTTCCATTTGATTTCATTGTACTATCCACGACTCGGAAGGAAAAGGGGAATCTCAGAAGAGAAATCTTGACTCTCCGTCGCCGAACTGTCTTTGCCGAGCATGCCAAGCCCATGAGAGGCTCTTCCTGCATGCTTGGCACTGCCAACAGGAAGCTCGGTTTCGGGGATCCTCTTCGAGAAGATTATCCTGCTCCAGAATCAGCAGAACGGGCAGGTCTTCGCAATTTAAGCCACAATTATCCTTTACGACGGTCTCCGTGATTGACATTGACGACGGGCGATGGGAGACATTGCGACTCAACCTCGTTGTTCGTTCTCTGCTCATTGGCCTGGGACTTGGGCTACTTGGAATGCGAAGGCCGCGCGCTATATCCTTCAATGGGGGGTGGCTCTGCAATTGCTTCCTGGGAACTTTGGTCTAGGGTCCGCTCAATTTCCTATGCTGTAAAAAAGACAACCAGCGGCGACCACGGATATGAACAGGCAGTAGTAATCGATGGAATGGCCGTCATCGCCGAAGCATGTCAGGAGCCCTTCTGGTACTTGACCAATCGCGATAGCCAAGAGGATATAGGCCTTCTTGCAATAATGGTTTTGGTTGATTTCGAGCAGGATCCGGTCAAGGAAACCGATTCGGTTCCTTGGGCATCTGCTGAACTCTAGCTCGAAGTTTTGGTCAAGGGGTCGTTGCTGTCCAACCCACGCTGAATGAATTTGATGGCTGGAGAAAGCCAGGGGAAAACGCCATCCGCGAGTTCGGCCAACTCATGTATCATGATATTGCAAACGTCTGGGTCTTTTTTTCGTATAGCGCTTGGAAGGATTGGCCACCCTTCAGGGAGTCGCTAACATGGCCTGTCATATTCTAAGGTGGGGTAGAGATGCTTTCGGAGACTGGAAGCTACTGAATTAAAACACAGGCTTTGACCTGACTATTAGAGACTTGGCACATCCTATAGGAGTCCGGGTTTCTGGCATGTCAAGGCCCAAGAATATTATTACCAGACTGTCTCCATGTCTTTAGTTTCAATGCTAGGCTTATACAGCAGGTCCATCAGTCTCAGCCTGATATAGGCGAGGGAATAGATATCGTGAGAGTTCAGTGACAGCTTGGAGTATGTAGGCCACGATATTTGCTTCAGCCCTCGCAGGTATTTTACTGCTAGTCGCCGGTCTTCCAAAATCCAAAAGAAGATGTTCACCACCACCAGCGATTTGGGGCCCGCCCGTCCCGAGTCCTGGACAGTTTGAAGATTTATTCGCGCAGATTGCTGGTCAAAGCCAGTCTTCTCAAGTACTTGGACAATTCTTCCCACTTGTTGATTGTCTCGGTGCAGATCAGTACCGGTACTATATAAAGCTAAGTTCAAAATAATGAGCTTTAGGTAGAGGAACGTACTTGGTGTTAACCAGGACCATCATCCTCGGCGTGCTTTCTAGCTTCCTTTGGTTTGACCAATTGCGCCCGAGTCCTGCTCCTCTTCGGCATCGATCGAGAGGCCGCCATCGTATGATGGCGGAGTCTCCCTCGCTTCCGGGCTTTGCTTTAATCGAGTACGATGGGCAACGCCTCAGTGGGGGGTCTTGGTCCCTTTTAAGCGCTTCTTCTAGATGCTGGTCCAGGAAGGGTCGAGCCAGCTGTGCGGTACCGGCACTCAGCTATCTCTGATCAGTTCAATGTGAGCAACACGGTGTTCGCAAAGGTGGTAACTACGTGTTCGACACCACAGGGAGCTTAACGATTTAACTTTACAACCGCTCAGCTGTGTAGGCCGTGAAACCTGCCGACTCTCGGCGTTAGTGTTATTACTCTTTTTTGAATAAACGAGATGCCTCAAGGGGGAATAAAGGCAACCCCTCGAATAAACGATATATCCATCCCCCGAGACACTGGGATAATGAGGAATAACGGCTAGAATAGGAAGGTATAATCCCCGAAAGTCGTTTACTAGGGACACTCGTTCATTCTCTTACCTTTCAGGCACTGTCACTTGCCGAAGGCTCCTGGCTGTCCGCCGACTATCAGGATGCTCCTGGAAAGCAGCATTGTCGCTCCACACACTACAGGGCCAGCTGTACTTCCATCATTTGACAACCTATGGCTCAGTCTTCTAGGGCTTTTGGTCTCCGTATTCGGCCCAGAACATATCCTCCTGATCTGCCAGCAATCTTGATTCCCTCTCTTTCGAACGTAAAAGTCCGGTAATGGACCTGCTTTACTGACAGATTGCGCATTCAACTGGGTTTTCTCGTCTGGACGTTAGATTCCGACGAAGCTAAAGAGAACGAGCTCGAAGGTGTGCTGCACCAAAATGGTGTAGACGACACCCATCGAAGCTAGCGTGCTTCGATCTTACACTGTTAAATTAAAGAAGCTGCTGGCTGGGCCGGCATTTATGTGGTCCGCGAGGTTCTCTACAAAGGCCAAATTGCCTCTCTCGAAGACCTTCTACAAGGCCGAGAGACCCCGAGGCTTCGAACGGGAGCAACCCGGTTAACGATCACATTAGAGGATGGGGGAGCAGCTTCTATCCGGGGAAGTGGGAGCGGCTATCATCGCGGGTCCTGTGAGCAAGAGTCCTCCGGCAAAGACGCCCGAGTATCTCAGACCGCCTCCTTGTATCTTCGGCAGACTATTACCCCGTGGGTAATACCACTCAGCTCTCTCTTCCCATGTTATGCACTTTTCTTCTTCTTCTTCCTTCTGCTCCTTCTGTTTTATATGTCCTAGGCATGATCAGGCCATTGGCATAAAACCTACTAGTGCTCAGCGTTGTAGATGTTGGTGCGCTAACCCTTGCACTATACCTGTGCTTCCATCGCAACGCGGCGTCGCCTGGGGAAGTCTGGGTAACCCGATGACAGTCTAGGACAGGACTAGAATTGAGGCACAATAGGCTCCATTAACAGTCCTTCTCATTATATATCTCGGAAACAAATCATATAGACACTTTAATATTGTCTCCTTGTCTATAACCTAACATTCTGTCATTCCACAATGGACAAACGGGAAGGGAGCCAATGCAACCTCTCAAAAGCCAAACTCGTCCCCTTCTCAAATGCTGTGCGCCTAGAATACTCCAAGGGGTCGCGTTAGGTTGAAAGGTCCATCCCTCTCTACAGCTACAGATATTTCATCTCTACATGTTAGTGTGGGCCGGAAGAGCGAACCCCCCTTACTGAGCGTGCGAGGTACAGCGGCCAGAGCAACAGATAGATTACTTCATCATATTAGCAAAGTCGCTGGATACAAGACCGTGTAGGTGCATCGTGAACAGAGCCTACGATAACACACGGCTTAGTACTCTTACGATAGATATTAACGGGCACCGAAAACGATAAGACAATAAAAGAAACCACAAGACGTTGAGAGACTCGCTCACTCACCGTCATTATAATTTGTGAGCAACCAATCTGATGTGGCAGCACGCTACAGCATGTTTCAGTGCGGGATGAAGGCACATCAAGGTTTAGGAAGGCCTTATGTGCCCCATGCGGTGAGCGCATGTTCAGAAGGGATGAATTGGTATGCGCTCAGACATCAAGGACCTGTATATATGACATGAGATAGACCCGGTAGATAGATGCGAAACTCAAGGCTTTGAACCCCCGCCTCTCAGGACCTACCACGCTGACCGACTGCTCACATAATTATAACTAGCTTATTAGAGTCCTTATACCACACTTAGGCGTCACATTATATACTTAAGGGGCACACGACACATACGAGCTACCCCTATTTGACCTCGCACGCCGCAGCCCCTTTTCTTAGACCGCTCCCAGGAACCAAGGATAGCTCGCATATTCATGATCCGTGCGACCTCTGCACTTGACAATTGCATGTCCGGTGTCTAAAATCTACAGCGTATTGCTTATCCCAAGGCTTGAGTCCAGACGGAACCACTCGTACAGGGGGACTTGCACAAGGGGAGGAGTCTCCGAAAACGTTCTACAAGTCATGTAGATGCATTCAGTGAAATGCTAGCCGTACACTGGAATACACGGGGAAGGAAGAAGAAGACCAACCCCCCCCCCAATTAAGCGATGAATTGAATAATGTTTCCAAAACAGATACGATCCACGGCCAGATGATCGGCTCGCATCATTTTACGACTGCAACGTAGCAGTGCAGATGAGTCCATCAAAAGCCGCGCCGGATGTAAGGTCTGGCCGGACTCAGAATCAATCCGGCAATCTCCAATCCAATTGACTTTTTGATCTTCTCCTGCCGGCTTTACGTGTTGCTTATATATGTGTCGACAGTTCACCAGTTGACGTACATCCTGGATACACACCTCGCATCCAAACACATACACCGACCGGCCCCCCACCTCAGCACCCCGGAAGACCACATGACGTCATGTGTCTTTTTCTCTATCTCACTTCCACTTACTTCCTGCAATATCCAATCCAGGTACTGGCATACAGACAGACCGAAAGAAGAAAAAGAAACGAATGACACGTAAATGACAACACACACACACAAGATCTGGAAAAAAAAGAAAAAGAATAAAAAAAGAACCACTGGGAGCGCAAATTGCTACGGGCGAAACACCGAACCACCACGTCGTCATGACTAATGGTTTCCATTCCTAGCAAACACACATCAATTGGATCCACTGCAGGTAAAAGTACATGTAAGTATCCAACATTTTATTGCCGATAATCCATAGGCGATAGAAAGGTCCGGCGGGCATGCCAGCGGGTAAACGTACATACGTAAGTACGTGTGATGATGTCGGCAATCAGAGAAAGCTGAAAATAGTAGCACGGTATTACCTTTTGCTAGTCACAACCCACTTAGCCAGTAATTAACAGACAGGACTGCGAGATTGAATGATTGTCGGCAGACAGGCAGACTAGCAGGCTCGGAGAGTAGTTTATTACTACGGAGCTGGTTCGCAGATCGCTCCCTCTTCCCTTTCATCAATTCCCCGAGACGGTTAGACCGTGCCGAACGCCTCGTCTTGCTCCGAAAGTGGGCAACGCGCATGGCGATCTCATCAATCAGTTGTGGTTCAGCAAGCTCCATCCCGTGCCCGCACCGCCATTCTTGCGTCACTCGCAGCCGCCGATCGTGGTAGGTAGAGGTGACAGCAGCCACTTGCAGCGTGGCTTTTTTCTCTGAAACCCCCCAATCTTTCAATTTCGCCAATGCCCAATGAATGGGCTGAGAAGATAATGTGTGGCTGCTACATAATCCTTGACTCATATGCTCATCATGCCTGACACCAACCTAGGTTGGACGATAGCGACGATCTGCTGGCCGTCTATCCGGCCAGTCGTCAGTTTCTCTGGTGGTACAGTAGTCGTGGTCAGTCCCGAGTCGGACGTCCTCCCTCGTCCCCCATTGAGAGAATGATAAGCCTTACTTACGCTCGGCCTGGCTGGCTGCTTTTACTTAGCCACAATTGATGACTACATACTCCGTAAGTATGTAGCATCGCTATGCCCCTTACAACTAGTTACATGGCAGCATGGTACGGTTTTGGCTAGTCAAGCCTCCCCCGAGCAGCCGAGACCGCAATCTACATGGGCACCTGTGGCGAATGACTCTCCTGGTTGCCGCATACGGCAATTTCGACGGGGGCCCCGGCCCTTCATTGGCCATCGCCGCCTCGTTTCCCGCTCCCGAAAGTCACTGTGGCTTTCCGTCTCTCTTCCCACCTACAACTACCCCCCTCCGTGGCGAATTGCGATAACCTCAAGCAGCAAAGATCCTCTCGCCCTCCCGCGTTCAAGCCACTCATCTGATGACTTCCCTCCTGTACGCCGTCCCCCCGCCTCGTGGCTAGTATGAGCATCCCCAGCGTATCATCCATCAACCCAAATATAGACTGTACATTGCGATTGGGAACGCGGTACATCAGCCCAACTCCCACCTCCACAGTACCCGGGGCGTGTTGGTAAAAGTGTGGCACTAGATCTGCCGGCCCCGTCTTTTCCATTGCATCTGTGGCGAAGGGACCCGAGACCCTGAGCGTCGTACTGATGAAGGTTCAAGGTTCTTGTCCCACCGCCATCACCATTGGACGAGAAGGACGAGTTGCTCAAACAACCTACCTACAGCCGACATGAAAGTGGCGAGTGTGTGGCTCGCGTACGAGGGAGAGCCACAACTTAGATTGATGCCAATCATGTAAGGTTTCGCAGTTGGGTGCGTCCAAACCCAATGTCGCGTGTTGTCCATGTAACTAACTACCGCCTGTCTTTGTCGCACAAAACACGCAACACCAACCCCGGACGAGCTGACTAGAAGCCGCGTTGCCGGTCGTGATTGGGTTTCGACCCCCCAAGCCCGGGCGGGGGAAAAGGCCGTCGTCAGTGAGTCAGTGTCGACGTGGGCTTGCGCGCCAGCTCGTCTCCGGGCTCCCCAAGGGAGGCCTCTTGCGAGGTTCTAGATTGTCGTCGCCGTTGTCGTCCTGGTATCATCGCGGCATGTTTGAAACCACGTCAGTTACCCTCTGACAGTAGTCTTCTGCAAGCGGCCGCATAACTGCGCCACGCCTGGCCCGGGTCTCTGCTATGGATTTTCACTTGAGAACAAAGTCCTTCCCCTAGCATCAGCCCAGGCCCAGCATTTCCAGCGTGTAGGAGAAAATAGCGCCTGTCTGCCGAGTGATCGGCACCGACGTCTTCCACTTCGGGACCCAATACGCGGGGTCCCATCTGGCGACCGCACGCTACCGACGGAGGGTCAAGCCTCCCGAGTGTTGACCAGACAGGCGGTGGACAAAACAAAGGACACTGCAAACACGCCTTACCAAAGTACCCTTTGAATACTACTAGTATTCTCACGGCTCGTAACGACTTGCAACAAGGAGCCATAAAATTATAAAAAATAATTTTATATTCCTGATATATTAAGGATCAATACAGTATTTTTTACTGATTTTTAAATACGTAAAGTTGGGCGAGTATCTTACCTTGAAGTTTATACTCGGATTTGCAGTGCCCTTTTTTTTGTCCCCAGCCTGCCAGAAGTTGACCTCGAGAGGTCAGTCGCAATCACGAAGTAATTGTGGCGAGTGATCCCCGGATCCCTACTGTTGGCTAGGCCACAGATCGGAAGGCTCCTGAACAGTAAGTACCGATACTTTCGGTCGCTCAATCGGCGATTTTCGTTTCTTTGGGGGCCCTTTAGCACTCAATTCATTGCCCACTACGGAGTACACACCCAAAATGACCAGCAGCCGCTGCAGTGCGTCACGCTTGCATGATGCACGCAGCAAGGGACCTAAGGTGCCTAGGGTGCCTAAGGGACGCGCTGTAACGGACCCTAGGTAATCAGCGCAACTCTCCAGCGGTCTTTGTTAGCTGCAGCAGCGAGCGCCAAGGCTAATTGCAGCGCAACCCTCGATGATCTACCAATTGACTCTGAGCCACTGCAAGGCGGCACACACCACACACACACACACGCTGTAGCCAGTATGATGCACGCCAGACTGCCAGTAATTTCGTGCCGCTCCAGCGCACATGGGATCAGGGGGCGAACTGCTGAAATGCACACATCACAAGCTTGCCGAGCCGTCAGTTAGTGAGTGACTCAAGTGTCAGAGGCAAAGCTCCCCCGAAGCCGATAGCATTGCAGCCGCTGGTGAACGGTAGCTGAGCTTTAACTGTTGTTACCTTGACTTCATACGAGCGCGACTTATATCTTGGTAAACGTGGTTTCGAATCACTTTGTGTCCCGCGCGCGTGTTGCCGTCACGACGAATGTGTTCGAATCATTCTTCATCGGGCCAATATAGAATGACTCGTGAGGAAGGAAAAAAGGAAGTTACAGTAACTCGGCTGCAACTGCCCATATTCATATGCGTGCGCACGCTACGCTGCTGCTGCTGCTGCTGCTGCTGCTGCTGCTGCTGCCGCTGCCGCACATAAGGGGGTTTTCGATAGCCTAGGGATTGGATCATCGAGGGGTGATTGCGGGGACGGAAATAGAACAGACACCCGCGTGCAGCGATGTGTGTTGCGCTGATAATCTTAAATGGGTTGAAAGGGCTGATCGCTGGAAAGAAGAAGACGGACGGTTCTGCAAGAAACGCTACCAATACGGTGCCGTTGGATACCTGGTAAGCTAGCTGGAGCGTTTAGTGTACCGTAGTATGTACGTAGTAGTGAACAGCTTTTTCTTCCCACTCTCCGGGCTTCGTTCTTCACCTTCGTGCACTAGCAGACTCGCAACGCCAACCCCTAGAAGATTAGTCGAACGAAAGAACCGAGGGAGGCGGGAAGGCCGGTGGCCGGTGAGCAGCGACTGGTAAATGCGGGCTTCACCTGCTGTGCTTGTAGATTGCGTAAGAAGTAGATAGTCTGGTACTAGCATTGCTGGTTGCTCATATGTTAGCAGGTAGATAGACAGCCTGCCTTTTAACAAGATATCGTATCAGCGAGGATCTACAGTTCCTGCAGACAGCCTCTGCAGCAAATAGATGCTCAGCCACACAATGTACCTCGAACTTGGAGAGCAAAGTATCGTCGACTTCTGGTCCCGGGGTGCAAGTAGCTTTCTGTTCTGTCTATTTGGGGGTGGTCTAGTGGTCTTCTAGGCGTTCGAATCGATTGGATTATCAGGTGTCAGGTAGTGTCTCTGTGGCCTGGTTGCCGGTGCCGTTTAGCCACAGCAGTGGTGGTAGCGATTGTGGTATTGTGCTGCAGCATCCGAATGTAAGACGCGCAAGTCACTCGCCACACTTGCCCATGCCACAGCTGCACAACTGCTTCTTCGTCGGCGGCCTAGAAGGGGGGCTGTGCAGTCGGACCCCGAATCATCGAATGGAGCGATGGGATTGGCTCGATCGCTGTGGCTTGCCTCTCTTTTGTGTCGTTCTTATTTCCCTCTGCCCACCCAAAATCCCAGTCCAGCCCATCCTTTCCCCATCCACACTCGTCGTTGCTCGTTTCTCGGCCGGACGGCACCGGGCACACTTATCTAGGGAGTTCGTTTGGTACCTACTGTAAAGAGAATGGATGGGACGAGGGATGTTCCTGGGCGGGGTTGTTACCGGGGGGCGTGAGACTTATAACTAAAACGTGCGCGCGCGCTGCTGCTTTGCTGCTGTTGCCGTGCCGTGGGTGTGACCTAGCCCGGACTCTAGACCTTGACAGACCTTTCTGCGTGGTAACATGGTCTGTCGATTTGAAGCAGTGGGATGCCACCTCGAATCGGGTCACATGGGTATGTATGTGATTCTGGCTGTGACGCTGGTGTGTTGCTCTCCTTCTAATACCACATTATGCTACCCCTCTCCATTCCTCTCCGTCTCTGCCGGTGCGCGCGCGCGCAGATACATCCATAGATGGATGGATGCTCGATGCGGTTGCGCCGATTCCCTAACATTGAAAGAGACTACACTTCTTTTAGTACATACACTACACCCCAGCACCAGACACCCCCGGGGAGGGCCTGGGCCGAAGTGTGAAACAACCCTTATTTGCGCAATTGGACCGGGTTGACGGTCTTTCTTTGCTTCTTCCTCATTCTCTCTTACGGTTCATGCGTGATTTCAGATAGAACAACCCTGGTTTGTCTGAGGGTGCCGGGCTCCTCAATCTCTGTTCCATTTCGTATGAGAAGGAAAAGAGCGTTTGATTATGTACCTTATTATAGGGAAGAGGAAACAGTGAAAACAGCAGTGCGGCCGTTTCGACTGTTCGAGATGCCAGCCAGGGGGGTGGGTGGGGTGTGCATAGAGAGAAAGAAGAACAGCCAATCAAACATATCTAAGATGAGATTTCGAATGTTTGAAGTTTCACGTCGCTGCACTCGTCCACTCACAGCACTCATAGGCCATGAGTGGAGAGTAGAGGGCAGCAGAGGCCGTATCGCATGTAAGTGCAAGTGTAAGCTGAGTAGACCTACATACCTACGTATCTCTCATTCTTACGTGCAAGACAAGTACAGCTTCCTCCGGATGCAGGGGGGGAGATAAGAGGTAGTACAACGAGATATCTGAAGGTGAAGTATGATGTAAGATCAGTTAAAGGGCTATTCTCATTCATGGATAGAGCGCCGTGGCGTAAAAGCCACATGAAGGCGGCAGAGAGGCTTGCACCAGTCGATCTTCGTATTGTCAGTGTAGCCTGCCGGCAAAGTGGAAGGCTCCTTGCTGTCAACTGCTGTGACAATATTAGTCTCTGCAGCCTGCAGGGAGGAGGGAGGTATGTAGAACAGAGGGGTCAGCCACTTCTTCTGGGGCTTGCGTTGCCGCTGTCCCGTCCGGCGGGCAGTTTCTGGGCCTCTTATTACTAAGGAATTAGTGGTCGTAGGTACTGTTGTTGGCGCTTCCAGCACCTACCACACATGCGCACCAGCCAGCAGCTCTTGTTGTTGTTGAAGTCAGTCCCGTCCCTACTGACACACCCTCCCCTCCCCTCCAGCCAACGAGCGCCTAACCGGTAACAGTAATGGGGTAGCCCACTTTCGACCGCCCAGTAATAAACTCTCCCCAGCCCCTGTTACTCGGCCCTACTTAGAGTTCTGCTATAATCCAATTCGGGGGATTGCGCTCTGCACTGCTGATTGAGGACGTTTGAAGGGGTCAACGGTCCATAGGCTGGGCTCACTCAACAATGCCCACACCATCTATCTATCCATCCACTCCCTCCCAAATAATAACCCATGGAAAATAAAAGAACCTCGATGCCCTCCAAATATCTCGATCAAAGTCATGACGACAATGGGACCTCCATCGTCGCTTCTAAAAGGGGATGACGGGGCGGTCAGTAGTAGCAATAGATGGGGGGTACTTACTTTCACTGTACCTCCTTGGACGGCCATGCCCGGATCAGGCCACTAAGATAGCCCTATGCGGAACAGACATTGTGCAAGGAGTGTGATATTGCGACCGATTCAATAAGCTCTCTGTTGCTCCCATTTCCGAGGGAAACTGACTGATCAGAAGACTGTGTGAGCATGCGTGCTTCTGCCCGGACTAGCTCCGGAAGCTACGCTGGCAGTGAAGAAAGCCGTCTTGATGACGCCAGCTCGAACCGAGATTGCCACGGAGATGTACGTGTGTCCTGCAATACGGCTGTTCCCTTCCATCACAGTAGGCTGAACGATATTGTGTTGCTTGCGTTGCTGCCCATTGCTCTCTCATCTCCGGCCCTGCAACCTGGATCGAGTCAGTTGCGCGGCTCGGGTAATAATCCCGTTAGATTAGCGTGCCCTCCTCCAACACACTCAGCTCAAACCCATGCATCCCATGTTCCATGCAATTAAGCAAATGCCATGGTAGCGAACAGAACGTCCCATCTTGTTTCTACAGTACGCTGTTTCCCCGGACGATGTGCTGATCAACCCGCCATGCCAGATCAACCCGCCATGCCAGAGGGCTGCAGAAATGGCAGGGTTGCAGGGGCACCACCAATGCCCGTCATGCGCCGCCCTCGTCCCTCATCCTACCCACTTTCGGTATTGCTGTCACATAGTAATAAGATGCTAGAACAGATATTAGGGTGTCAAAACTAGTATAGTAAAATATTGGTACCGAAGTAGATAATTTGACCCAACAAGGGGTCCATAGGTATCAAATCATACCCGTGGGGAGCCTATCCTTGCGTGCTCCTTGCCTGCATGCTCCCCGCGGGCTCGCCGTGTCAACCTTTCTCTCAAGTCCAGTCGAACCACCATCCATCCGTATACAGACCGGGGTATGTGCTCCAAGGAGTGTCGCGGCAGCGTTCACCTCCATCCAATAACCACTTCATTCTAATAGTAACCCAATAAGGATAGCCGGAAAAGCGGCTGAATTCAAGAAGCGTATCGAAAAAGCTGCCCATGAAAGGGAGTGGTATCTTTAGAAAAAGTCCTCAACGCCCAATGCTGTCAAAGCAAAAACGCCCACCGCTGCGTCATCGTGTGCGATCCTTTTATATGCTCACCCGAGCAAAGTATATCGTTGCCGTAATGCGAGGTTTCCCCCAAAAATGTCTATATGTCGTCGTGTCGTGACCACCGAGTATTAGAATCTAAGTCGTAGTTCGTACCCTTGTGTCGTGCGTAGTACGCTGTGGGCCGACGACGTCTCGCCTTCGTCAGCACTGTCGACGGCCATCTCCCACTCTCGTTTCGGCTGGGGAACGTTTGCTTCAACTTCAGCAACGTCCAAAACCATGTCTTGTCCCTCAGACATTTCGCGAATAACATCGTCGTCAACTTCGATCGGCAATCCACTGCCCAGAACATGAACGATGCGAACAACCTTGCTGGCATCGAACTCCCATTTCGCTGCAACTCGGGCAACGAACTCGTCCAGAGTCCTCTTCGAGAGGTACACGGCTCGGTGCAGGTTCTTCTGGTTGCCATTCGAGGTATCGTTTCGCGCCACGTAGAAGCAAGCAACGGGTTTGACTTGTCTCTCCGGGGGCGCCTTGTAACTCGGGTCCACTCCAATCGCCTCGATCCAGCCGTTGAGGTTTCCGGATTGGCCAACCTTGCTAACCTTGGTGGGCTGGTCGGACAAGCGTCTTCCTGGCGATCGAGACCCTGACCCCTGGTAGTCGTTCCATGGTGCAGGGCCGCCAGCGGCAGAAGCTTGTGATTGGAGCGACATGGAACTCGGTGAAGGCGACACGAGTAGTGAGTTGGCCGCCGAGCTTCTTCCGCTTCTGATCTGCCAGCTATCCTTCGACTCGACTTTGGTGAGATCCGTTGGCTCTCCGGCAAGGCTCACGGGGTGCAGATCCGGGTCGTCCGTTTCCTCCCCCGCGCAGGTATAGGACACTGACGGGCCTCGTGCTGGTAAACATATCCTGTAATGTCTGGAGCTTGAAATGAAGATCTTCTTCAAGGGGAGGTCGACCGCCGCCGCCACCGCCTGCTGAGCTCGTGGACGACATCGACCATGTTCTCTTGTGCTTCGGCGCCTTGCCTGGGCCTCTACTGTCTTGCGCCTTTGCTTGAGATGCACCGCCGCGCTTTCTCTTTCCGAAGTCCTTCATACCGCTTTCTGCCTGTGCAATCTGCTGCTTCATCTTTTCAATGCTCTTCTTGACATGGGCAACATCGTTCGAAAGCTTCCGCTCCGCACCATGGTCACGGAACAGCTTCACTTTGCAGAAACATATTTCCTTGTCGGCGTCAGATGTCGGCGAGGTTCCATCGGGAGCTAGCGTCACTGTCTTGGCGCAAAGACGGACGGGAATACCCTTCACTCCCTTAGAATGGCTGAAGTCGGTCGAAAGGAAGTTGAAACGAACAGCGACGTTGCATTCCGCGGTACCATTAATGCCTGGCGTCCACACGACGGAGAAACCGTCAAACGATGCAGTGTCAAGCTCCACCCGGGTTCGTTTGTCATCTCCCTCTGCTGGCTGACCAGCCTCGACGTACTCCACTGCCTGTAGTTTACCGCCGCGCTGGTGAGCTTCGTTGGTGCCGCGCCCCTCTTTCCAGAGACTCCAGCAGACTCCGGGCTTTTGCCGCTGTTGCTCGTCTTCGAATGAGATGCGCACAAACGTTCTATATCGCGTGCCAGGGACGATGGGAAGCGTTGAGGCGGTGTCTACCACTGATAGCGAATAAGCCTGACCCTTGTTCAGATACGTGACGGGAATCTCATCGGCATGCTTAATCATAGCGGTAGGCGCGTTAAGAGTGGCGTGGAATCGGAACTTCTCAGCAGACGCCGGAAGCGCATGTGACATGGGCATGCCAAAGTGTCTTGGCTGGTAGCCCATCATAGGCGGAGACTGAGAATGGAAGTTCGCGTCCAGAGAACCCATGCGCTCCTCCGGGTTGTCGGAATCAAGGGGAGATCCATCGTGGTCCATGGTCTCATATCCTGTGTCCTGATGCACGAAGGAGGAGGGCGCAAACGAGGACTGTGCTGGCGCGGGCTGGATAAAGGGGTTAAAAGGCTGGAACTGGTGCGGTGGAAGGCCATGGTGGAAGTGGCTCATGTCCATCATGGGCGCGGCACCTGAGTGCATGGCGCCTTCGCTTGTGGGCAACGACAGCGGAGTCCCTAGGCCCATCCCCAGGCCGAGAGTAGGTGTATGCAGGTCACCGGCCTGGGGATGGTAGATAGTGTTGGTACCGCCCGGCGTCGGGGTGTAATAGCCTGGCGGTTGGTTTGCGAAGGTAGCAAATGAGAACGAGTTGGGATCTAGAAGCGACGGTGTGAACCTCCATTGTTCAGCGGTCGCCCGCGGAGTTGGGTCTTGATCTCGAAAGGCTTCATGTGCTAGAGCGTGGCTGTAAAACGCGGCTTAAAGTTAGTTTGTGTAGAAAATGGGGGAGCACCAGCCCCAACTCCAAAAAGCATGAAATCTGGACAGCCGTTGAAATACGGCATTGAAACATGAGATGACAGGTTCCAGCTCCGTTGTTGCGACATCTGCCCGCCTGTGGCGATTCAAGACTGGGCTGATTTGGAGCGCAGAAATCCCAAAATGCATGCAAGTGTCGTCGGCCGAAAACCCCAAGTACCCCACGTCGCGCGCATCGTGGGTGGTGCCCGCACCGCCTCACACAAAATGCGACAAGCATGGCAAAAACGACCACCACCCGCGGCAATAAGAAGCACCACGGTGGAGCGAAATCAGAACATTAAGGGAAAAGAAAAAACATACGTGTCTACATGATGAAGGCCGCCAGGCAATGCAGGATGGTTGGCGGAGGTTGCACTTTGCGCTGGCGCTGCTGTAGTCGTCGACTGGCCCGGGACAGACACCTCGGGAAACTGCTGTCGGAAGTTGGCGAGAAGCTCATCGCCAGGCTTCTGTGAGCTTGTTCTATAGCAAGCGCATGAGGAGTCAGTATGTACATTCCCAGATATAGAGAAAAACAGGATCGCGCAGTTGGAAGCGACAACGAAATGGGTTGTGCGCCGCAACTACAGAACATGAGAATGCCCTTTCTGGTCCGGACCTTCCCCAGTCCAAAGATGGTGGTGGTGCCGGTTCGCCAGGCTGTAGTTGTGGCTTGTGCCTCATCCAAGAGTCAAAAATAAGAGTGGTGAACTGGAATGCTTACCTTTGTCGAAACATCTGGGGTGAGATTGCTCTGCACTGTCTACGGACAGCGAAACCGAAGAGTCTTCAACAAAATAGTAGCCGGTTATGTGAAAGTTGTTGACGATGCGGCAGGTTTCAGCTAGGTCCGAATAAATCCCTCCGTGGTAGGCAGCTGTAGTAGTGGATTAAGTTGTTGCTGAAAGCTGCAGGCTGGGCCAAGGTGGGTGGGGGAGGGAGGAGATGGCGGCTGGCTGTAGAGTAAGTAGTAAGCGTGGTGGTGGTGATGGTGGTGATGGTGGTGATGGTGGTGGTGGTAATGGTGGTAATAGTAATAGTTGTAGTCGTTGTCGATGTCGTGGGAAAACGATTGTGGTGTCGTGGGTTGATGCGGCATAGGCATATGGATATCCAAGACTAGGTCCTTGATGCAAGCGAGAGACAGAGTGATGCCAGTGAGAACGGCACAGGTCGGCTTGCGTCAAGAGAGGAATGGAATATTAGAGCCCTCAAGGGAAACAAGCGGTAAAACGCGAGAGCCAAAAGATTATATGAGTAGAGGGTAGGCAGTTTGGCAAAGGTGCTTAGATGAAGGGCCAATGTATATAGCACACTAAGAGTCCCCCGATGGGTTTGTAGGGTGGGTACGCTCTTCACATAAGATGATACCAGCCGGGTGGGGAGCTACCTGGTCGAGCCGACACAGTCGCATGCCTCTTTTGTAAGTGAGAGGTAGTTGGGTAGTAAGTAGTATGGAGTAGCTGATGTACGTCTTCTGTCATCGCCGGTGGACAATGTCAGTAGTAGTAACAGCCGCAGCTTGACTTGACTTCATCTTTCCGCCCAGCTACTGACATGGGGGGTAGAGAGGAGATGTAAGGATAAGGCCGGTAAGGTCAAGTAGAGTGGTATTGGAAAGTACATGTAGACAGGTACTTAGCAGAGAACCTAAGGGGGTGGATCTAGTAGCGGGGTGGGGGTGGTGTAGATGATTGACCAGAGTATGTAGAAGGTACAGGGTTCATGTACATAGGTGAAGTCCAGCCGAAGAGGAGCACCTGCTACGCGTCAATGGGGACGAGAATCAGAAAGAGGAAAAGCAGAGTCGAAGAGGAGAGGAGACGAAGGAAAAAGAAAGATGAGGTGCGCGCGCATGAGCTGGCGCAAAGCGTCCTTCATGGACCATGGGGTTCCAGTTCCCATACTCTTCACCTTGGGAGTCTGGCAGTAGTACTAATCAGGTCAAAGTGATTGCTGCCAGAAAGTGAGTGCAGATGGTGGGCGTTCTCTACCAGACCTACCTGCCTGCCTCACCATCACCACTACCATCCAGCCCAATCCATACCTGGCACCAGGCATATACCTACTACAGCGGGCAGAAGCATACAGACCGACACAAATGATTTGGTCGATTGAGCAATCCAGTAAATTTATTATTCGACCAGGGCACAATGAAGGGATTGTTGTACAGTAGAACCGAACATTATGGCCGGTCGTGGTATCTGGTACAGTCTCGACAGATGGGCCTGGCCTTTGGCAACGCAGAGAAGGTACTGGGCGACTTTCACAGGCCCGGTACGTACCAGTTCTTTCCTTTTCCCCCAATGATCCATCCATGCATCTGGATCCCGACCGAGCGACCGAGCTGGGCAGTCAGAACAGCAAGCAGCGACATCAGCAAGAAGGTACGTACTGCGTTAGTACCTGAGCCCTCTTTTCCTGGGCCCCTGTCCACTGTCCTCCGAGAACAACATCAAATCCATTTCCGCTGAACTGGCCCCCTCTTTCTGCATACTGGGTCTTCCGTCCTTTATGGTGTGTGTGCGACATTTCTTGGCATCGCATCTCGGCCTGGGAAACCAAAGTGCGTAGTCGCTGCCGATTATGGCCTCAAAACATCGAGGCTGTTTGATATAGCTTCTCTCCCGGCCTATTATCATACACAGTGGATAGTGACGGATGATATAACCAGATGAGTGGGTGTGGCATCGGCTTTCTCATTTTCTACCTCCGTTGCTAGTCCGTCTGTCTTGCCTTTATTGATTGCGCCTAAGGGACTCCTACGCCGTGTGATGGATTGATAAGTCATCCATCTACCTTTCGGTGGCTGGCATTGGAACTGTGTAGAGCAGCGGTAGATTACACGTAGAACGGCCAGAAGCACTGGCAGCAAATCCCAAGACAACGACACCGATAGGTGAAAAGAGCGGTGCCCAGCGTACGAGCCATTCACCCCGAATAGACTAGCTGCTGGTCCTTGATACCGAAGTGGCGAGCTCAAGTTGCAAGTGCGCCACCACTCATTGGCCGGCCTGGCCACGCCAGGACATGCATGGTCGTGGCGGCATCCGGCGCGCACTTAGGCTGTTCGATTCACTTGTTAGCCACAAATTTCACCATAACCGACATTAGCATGTCTCCAAAGGGATTACTGTACATGCCCATGCTGAAGAGATTGCCCATGCATGCGAATGAATGAATTGCTGATTCAGATAGTCATATATGTTATGACTCATCGCCCTCTCGCAACATCCCTGCCACGCGGGTGTTGAAGCCATAAAAGAAGCCTGACCCCGACGTCAAAAAGTGACTGGCCCAAGCAAGAAGTCTGAAGGGCGGCTGGCCAGGACTCCCTGGATATTCCGCATAGTCGAGACGTCGGATCGAGCCGATCAGGGAGAGAGGGAAACATGTGTTCTGCTCACCGCGACTTGCTGATTGCCATAGCCTTTGCCATCACCATTGTTGGCGATCGAAAATCAGGATGACGACATCGACGTCATGCTTCTTCCTGGTGGTTGTGAATGCGTCTATCTCCCACAGAATGGTTGCAAGGCCATTGGGTGCGGGCTCTTCGAGACTTCGAATTGCCTTTCTGCTTCTGCTTGGGCGTTTAACCCTTTCGTGCTAGCACCGCATAGGACGGCGGGTTGGCCCCTTTTACTTTAGTAAAGCATGATCATGCCATTACTAGCCAGTAGCTCGTCTACTAATGTAGCCATGTAGCGGCGCGCTGCTTTTCCCTTTTCGAATGGCAGATTGTAACTATTGCACAATCCGTACCTATTTACACTCACCTCCTGCTCAGCCTCCAGAGCTCGAGGCCGTATTTGCTAGCCGGCGATGGTCGTTCATGACTCGTACTGTCGCATCACGGCAACCATTAAAACGGGCCGACGAAGGGGCCTTCCTTCGTAGGCCGGTGTCGGTGCCGCGGATCCTACACATGTACTCCGTACAACAGGTCTGACTTGTTCAGCAGCGGCAGCAGTAGCAATATGGAGGTGTATCCCTTGTCACCGCCGAGGAGGTTAGGCGAATCTGGGGTCAAGCTCGGCCGTATCCCAGCATCAAGAGCGGGCTGGCAGGCAGGGGTTTGCCACTATCGTGAGATATTTTGCTCTTGAGCCGGACGGACGTACTCCGAGCCTGACCCCGGTGACGGAATTCTCCTAAAGGCTTGTGCATGTCGGCGTATCAAACCTCTGGGAATCGCTACCGGGTACAGAGGTTTACTTTATTAAGCACGCCTACCTACGTCATAGGCAAGCAACAGCTGCCATCTGAACATCTTCCGTGGATACTGGGCCGAGTCACTTTATGCGGCGCTACGTGGAGATGTTGTGTTGGGCCTTTGTGGAAGTATTCCCATTTGGAAGCAGCCATGACCGGGTTAGGGTCAGCAGGCTGATTTAAGATTGAGCTACGTTGGGTTCCATCATCGAGATTGACCTCATCAAGGCCTTTGGTTGTTGGTTTTTTCCCGCGAGCAGAACGCGGCTAGTTTCATGCTGGTCGTGCGGGACTCCTTTGGATCTCTGGATGTGCAATGAGACTTTTTAGCGGCCACTTAGCCTTACCGCCGTTGAAACTGTCGGACGATGCTTAATCTCACAAGTGAGCCGGGCACGTGGGCGTCGCGCGTATCTCCCACGAGAAAGTGTGCGGCGCGATGAATGAGACCTGGCGATAAAATTGGAGTTGACCCTAGTGAGGTTCCCTGGCTTGGCGGTGCGTGGGCGGCTGGTAAACAACAGCGGGCTGTTAAAAAAAAAAAAAAAAAAAAAAAAAAAAAAAAGGTAGAGGCTCACAACCGTTTCTTTACTATTTTTTCTGGAGAGGTACCTCCAAGACGCGAGACGGAACTAGCCAGAGCAAAAGGGACAACTTGCCATGATACCATAGCGTCAATTAAAAAAAGATGCAAATGATATATCAATCTCATCTAGAGTGCCAGGGAAGAGATGTCGTTCAGATGAAGTTGGACCAAAAGAAAATCAATTTTGGGAACCCAGAAGCTGTTATGCACAGATCGGCTCTAGTGATGTCGACTTTGTTATTTTTATCTGCATCTCAGGTGAGTGATCGTTGATCATTGAGATCCAGCGATCTACCGCAACGTTGTGGCAGAAACACCAAAAATCCTTCAAGGTCCCCTAGGGCATGTGGCTGGTGAAAAAACGATCACCGATAGCAATCGCGACCCTACTTCAGCCACTTGGCAAGAATCAATCCGCATAAACCGTCGCAAATGAATTGAACCGCGGACCCGAGACTGGTCGCGAGCGACAACAGCGCCCTGGCCAGGCGCCCCCAGTCCGACAATTAGCTCATTGCAACGGCGCCAGGAACCAGACACCGATTCGGGAATTTGCCCGTTCACTATTGTTTAAATAAGGTCGGACGAGAAACAATTGTATTAATGCTTTCGTTGTGGAAATCCTTTCCAATATCCGACACGGGGGGCCATTAATAAACACAACTCCCCAAACCCGGGACGCCAGCCGATAATTCCATCCTGCTAGCTGCCGTGGTGGACTATATCGGAAAACACAGGCCAAGATGTCACCGCGCATTATAGATGCACACGCGGACACGGACTAACGGGCGTGCTGTGAAGGAAAGTAACAGTCATTCGACCGTGAGAGGACGGAAATTGTCGTCGCATTCCGCAAAACTCCCGAGATGATCATCGAGTAGGTCAAGTCTATGTGTTCATGGACCACCAACACGGCCCCGATACTGGATCCCTTATGGTTTCCTCTTGGCTGCTGGTGGCTGGTTCGATTGGATCGACTGCTGCGCATACAGACTCGGAATTATTGATGTTGCTACAGCCACGCAACTACCAAGTCCCCAGCACGGCCGACCATGTGTCAATGCATCTCGCACCATTGACTGCCGAGTGCACCGCTCCCACTGCCGGCATAAGTGACAAGAGCATGAGTCCTAGTCCTTGTCGCTAGTTTTTCGCACATCCGGGGCGAACGAAGTCTCTGCTCTGTCCAGCGGGGACAATCCCGTCCAAACATGGACATATCTCGAAAGTAGATTCGATCAACACGATCGCCCAGCTTAGGAGAAGTCATAGCCGCGGCTATGCACCTATTGCTGCGTACTGTACTCCGTAGTTGTGCGACGACGCCGACCGCAGTTCTCCAACCTCCTTCTCTCTCTTACTTACCAATAAACAAGAGAACAATGCCAAGAAAAACCCCAATCTGTGTCATACCGCCTGAAACTCATCAGTCAGGATAAGCTTCCGACAATAGACCCGAACGGACGGGTTGTCTACGAGACAGATTTGACTACCTGCGCTGCCGGTCATTCATTGTCTGGATACGTCATTGCGTTGTGGATATCCAATGTCAATGGATGAAGATACTGACTCAGTTGACGAGCATACCCCGTATCATGGAGCTTCAAGGTTGTTTCGTCGCATCGCGCCAAGACGAACGACACAGCCGCACACCCATGTACCGAACAAGGCTGGTCGTCGCGTAATGTGCCGCATCCCCAGTGCATGAGGAGCTGTCGCAATCAAATTCATGGGCGGACGAGAAATTGAGGACAACTCCTGCAGCGTCAATCAGCTCGAAAAAGGACGTCACATGAGACGAACGAGGAGCAAGGCTGGAAGATCTGTCCTCCTGCATTTATTGCACCTATCAAACCCGAGGATGGGGTGGATTTCATTTCAACATGCACACGATACATCTCGAGGAATAGCAGTACAGTACTGTAGGACCCCGTCAAGCGGTACCCGGCTCTGGCTCCGGCCGTGGCCGAGCTTACAGCACCCAAGGACTTTATGTAGGTAGACATGGATGCAGTGCTTCAGTACTTCATCGACGGCACGAGAGTTCCGAATTGACTCTTGGATGAGGCCAGAATAGGGCATCAGAACAGCCGGGCGAACTTGCAGAGCCCGGCTCTCGCTCGCTCATTCCCTTGTCGCAAAACCAGCAACCACTGTACCCTATCTAATGGGGCCGACACAGCGATAGAAACGGAAAAGACCACGAGACTCTCAATAGCACTCTCCACATGGACGGAAATTTTCTTCTACGTAAGCAAGGAACACGCATAACTAAAGCGTCGCTGCGGATAGCAAGCAGGTGAAAACCACAATTCAGTCATGTATTGGGTTCGCTCAATAATGAGTGCGCGCACGAAGTTTTGAACATCACGGCTCTTGCCGTTGACCTTCTGATTGCCGACACCGCTTTGGTCGGATGATGATGTCATCATCATGACTGTATGTGCAGCGCCCATGGATATCGCGAGTCAGTAATTGCAGAGATCGACAAATGCCCAGAATTCTATGCAGCGCATCGCTGTTTAGGCATGGAGCTCGTCGACACATACATTGTGTTGAAATATTGCCTTGACCTTTTTCATCATTTTGACGGGTGTGGAAGAAGAAACATTCAAGGCCCGCCCTTCGAAGATATCATCTGCCGGCAATTCGACTAGCACAGCGCCTGCTGGGCTGCCTAGGCTGCCCCGACCCTCACGCCAGGCACCAGGCTGCTTGACTGCCAGGCGGTGGGTGGGTGGAAAGCGCTGTAGTGCTGGGTGCTGGGTGTTGGTGACCTGTGACCTGCACGATTTGGCGGGGTCACACTACGTGGCAGGCTGGCAACTGCAGTTCACATTCGCTGGGGCTTGACATGAAACAAACGCCTACCACACAGTCATGTCCAATGGAAGGGCCTCAAGACCTCCCCGAGACTCCATGAGACCGGCATGGACGTCTGAAACTGGCTGCACTAAGGTTGGTCATGTGCATTACATACATCCCACGTATGACTATGGCGGTCATCTTGTCTCTGCTTCGAGCCTGGGCCAACATGGTGTGAGGTGCTCTCTGCTTGGCTTGGGAGCTCTTTCCTCTTCCCCCAGCCACAGAACACAGAACGCAGAACACAGAACAGTCCTGTCCTCCAAGCTTCTACACTTCCCATGTCCACGTGTGCGTTCTCAAGCTGCTAGAGAAGACTCTGCAAGCCTAATCTGCTTTCGTGCTGACAGGCCACGGATTGTGCGATCCGATGCAGCTGTCGAGTTTACTACATACATACATTGATTCATATTGATAGCCTTAACTGATAGGCACACGCCAAATGAGGCTGCCTGCCTGCCACCTTACTACAACTAATAATCACATATATCGGCCGATAAAACTGACATGTTTCCGGGGCGGCGGGCTTGTACTCCGTACCAGAGGTCTTTACTCACAGACCCCCCGTACAGCGAACGCCATTGTCCTGTTCAATACTACCCGAATCCACACGGGGAAGATTCAACCATGGATGTGCGCGGCGATGGCTCCAGCAAACCGCCCGGTAAAGTACTTGTCTGTTTGTCAATCTGCCTGGGCACAACTCTGCTCGCGAGTGCCTCGGGGTGTTGTGCGCTGTTGACTCGACTTTCGTCTGCGGCCAGTCAGCACAGTACCGAATCAACATGGCCTATTACTCGGACAACCTCGAGGTCGAAATTTTCAATATGACGCCCGGCTGTACACATTGCCCGCTAAGACTTTGCAATGCAACCTCTTAAGGCTGACTGGGACTACCTGCCAACTTTTTCCTTCAGCCGAAAACTTTGGGGAGATCACACCGATTATGCCAGGTCACAATGCCACTTGAGATGGTAAGCAAGCCCCTTGAAAGATCTATGGGACCGCTACCCGCACCGCAGGTAACATCTTACCTTCGTTAGTGCTGCGAAAGCGCCGCTGGTCCCTCATCGGGGGGGACTCGCCACGCGCGATGCCCCGAGATTGACAATATTGGCCCTTTGATAAGATGCATATGTATGCCAACTCCGGCACCTTTCGCCCCATTCATCGTAAAGCCGAAAGCACTCAAGAACGCCAAGTCGGTACGATTCGACTGAAATCAGCGATCTGTGAAAGAGGTTTATCGTCGTCCCCATCGTGGCAGGGCCCCTTCCCGGAAAGCTGGTTTTTACTCTGTTGTAAAACACCCAACCCACATACAGGGGCTCTCAATTTGGTGGAACCCACTTTGCGAGAGTCTGATGAGACATCTGGCGTCGATGAGGGATACAGTTTCGAAGAGCCATGGCTCTACGCTGCGGCGCGACAGGTTCCCTAAGGGGTTGTTTCTTCAACTGCAACACTCCCATCTGGGCCTTACCTGTTCCTGAAAAAGGTGGCAGTGACAGCTGAGCAAGGGTACGGGCCCTGCAATATTCGTTCGGCGATAGCCCGGTTCTCATTCACATCCGTCGATAGAGGTCGTCGTCGTCGTCGTCGCCCACTACCCCTGGCACAACGGTGCACCGCATACTTGACCAATGGCCGTTGCGCTAATTGCCGCGAAAACTTAGAGCGTAGCAGTCGGTCGGGCGCCCACTCCGGAATCCATTCTCAGTCGGGCTACTGCTTGCGAAGTATTGAATACTTGCATCGTAGGGTTGCATGGCGGCATTAGAAAAGCGCTTCCCTTCTTCCCTCCAAGGCCTAGGGCAGGGCTTGCACTGACCGACAACCTTGTGGCTGATTGCTGATTGCTGTTTGTGGGGAGAGGGATGCCTTTCCAGTTGCCCATGCGCCGATTTGTCGGATATCAGTGAACGTATCTACACACCTGGGCTACCCACAGGACACTATCTCGGATTCATACCATGTCGGCGCCTTTATTGACCCATCTGCGTTACAATTGCGACGCTGTATACAGTGACAGGACTTTTATTGAATATTGTCAACCACTGACTAAGAGGCGCTGCTGCATTGTTGATCAATAGGGGTATGCAGCTCGCGCGCCGAGTTCTCGTGGCTTCGGAATGCAGCCGTCTGCTGCTGAGAGGCTTCCTCAGGCGCGACACGCCCGAGGCCCTGGTTCTCTCTCACCCAAGTACATACATATCTAAACCTAATCTTGGCAGCCCTTCAGTCTCATCTATCTTTGATCGACGGGGACCGTCCCCCTGCTGACGACGACTGGTATGATTTCCGGTATAAACTTTGGTTTCCGTCGCCTTAATGTTTCAGGGCGGATCCCCGCGCTACGGTTCACAGCACCCTGCACCGGCGCCCTCGTCTCAACACACGGCCGCCTCCAACGCCGAACCGACTCCTGCACCCCGTACCTAATATCGGTGCCGCTATACACATTGTCAGCGTGCCAGTAACCAGATTTGCCACTGGAGTGGACTTGTTGGACGATAACGACGACAACGGTGAGCCTTTGAGCGCAAAGTTGTTCGTGTTCGGAGTCTTCCATGTAGGATTTTCCCGGGAATTACATCATAATGCCACGGTCAAGCACCAGCACAGCCTCTCCGGACCGCCGATCACTGCCTTTTCCTTCACCATATCCGCTCCCGGGAACACCAAGCCAAAAGCCAATTAACCCGCGCCGAAAATCTCAGGGTCCCTCCCCCCAATGAAGGGTCCAAGCATGAATCTATTGAATCTTCGTCCGTTCCCAACCCTGGCCGCAGCCTTCTCGAAGCCGCCTGGAAGCACCACATCCCGCATGCAATGCGACCCTGACGGCCGCTTGGCGAGTCAAAAACATCAGATTCCCATTCATGTACCAAGCCCGACCGTCGGCTCCGGGGCGTGCAGGTGGCAGGTTTGTTTCCCATCGCAATGCAAATATCTAGATTCGGAAAATAAAACCGAACAGGTGGCAGAGATCGGCACTGCGCTACGCTGGGTGATCCAGGCAAAACAGGCACGCCCCAGATATTACGCAAGCTCTGATTGCTCACCACGACACCGAGTGACGTATGCAATGGCTGTAATTCCGTGAGTTTTTCTATTTTCAACCCCATTCTCAGGCGTGCGCGCATATGCAGAGACGCACACCACACACATCCCTACGAGCCCCCCATTTCCTGTCGGCCAGTGCCAGGGCCCTATCCCCAAATCCCATATTACCGTAGAGGACTTGCAGCAAGGACCCCTGAACCCTTATTACATACCGACTGACACGGGACGTCCAAGTGGCGATAGCTGTGCTATAGTTAGCAGTGCATATATACTACCACATCAATGCCAATACTACCACTCTCAATGCCATGCCGTCGCAGCGAGTCACGCGCGCGCCCCGGCACCTGTTTGCAGATCCCCGCGTTTATCAGGGGACATTTGTCGCCATCGAGCTCGTGTTCGAGATTTCTTCCATTCCCAATCAAACCCTCCGACCTGTCACTGCAACTGTAGATCAATGGATCATGCGCCGAAGTACGCATGGAAGCAGCAGTGAAAGGTAAGTAAATAGACAGCCGTAAATGCGACCGAGTCAAGCAACAAGTGCCGCCGGTAGATGTAGGTAAGATGACACACAAAAGTGGGAGGGTGGAGGAGGGGTGGGAGGATCAATCTCACGATGGTATACCATACATACATACGTACGTACGTACCATACCATACCATGCCCACCCCCATGAGGAGAATTCTGCTGGCGTTGCAATAGCCACTCGAGAGGTTCCAGTAGCCTATCGGTGTCTTCGCCGAGTCAGACAGTGATCGACGTCGGTGTTCGGTATCGTGGCCCGAAGAAGGCTGCTTCAGGTTGGGGATTCGTAAGCCCTTCTCGTGTTGAACTTGGCAGTTAGCATCGCGAAAGGTGATCATCGGCCCTATACGATGCAGCCATAGGCGGGAGGTGTTTGCATCAAACGCCGGCAAGCCGCATTATACCGAGAGAATGGGCGACGAGGTTGTATTCTATATCTCCGTCTCCCTGGTAGGGAGGAGTAAGGAGGAGCAAGAAGGATGGGGGACCGGGGTAACATGGCGTTCGATGCCTGGGAATGGAGCGTTGCAGTGAGGGGGCCGAAACACTCTCGAAGGTCTCAGGAAGAGAGAGCCCCCTCCCGCCATGCTGCTGGTGCTTGCATTGCCGAGCAGCTTAGAGAGGTTGCCGTCGACGACGATGTTGCTCTGCAACAGGCGGTGACCGCCGGGATGTCACCTCGTTGGCGCTCGTTGTGACCTCGGGCGTCTCTGACAGCCATCCGAACAACATCATATTGGGCACTCCCACATACGCTTGCATGGAGTAAGTGCATAGTGGCGGTTGGTCTAACTACTATTCGAAATGCGCTATCATGCGCATGACATCAGAGCTCGTCTGTTGCTCGATAGGGTAGACTATTCACGGCAGCCGGTTCACCACATACTAGTATGCTCTCCTATAGCGTTTTTGATATCGTTCAGTACCATGGGTACCTCGAAGCGCTACTGCCTCGGTCAGCTCTGCTTCGAGAAGTCTGGCTATACAAATTCGCTGGTGGAAGGACTTGAGAGTAATCAAGGCTTCCAGGGCTAATGAGATAGCTCCAGATCCTTTGGTTGATGCGGAAGAGGTCGGGTCTGAACGGACCTCTTTACGGTCGCTTATTTTCTTTCTGTTACAAGTTCACGATAGCTTCAGTAAAGAGTCATTCAAAGTTCTATGTTCCCCAGCAAATATTTTATACGGGGCTGATCCACGCCAAGGTTACGTTGGAAAAGGGGCATAGCTGAGTAAGGTGCATACACCCCTCTTGCCTTTCTAGAACATATTGAATTCCAGACATCTGCTTGCTTGGGTTCGATTGCAGGGTTTAGAGAAGAATGAATCGAATGCTTCGCGAGGGGGCGCGGAAATCTGAGCCGAGGGAGATCGATGTGAGGAACGGAGAAAATCCCGCTCATCAAAACCGGAACCATGGACCACCGACCTCATTGGCCGTGAACAGCAATTTGCTACTCCTCTTCCCCAGAGCAGATACTACCCTTTTCCCTGTTTGGGAAGAACACTTGAGCTCTGCACCTGGACGAGATTGCAACCCTTGCCCAGCCTCTCTGCCTGGGCCGGTCAGACGGGGGCAGGCCGCCACTCTTTCTGCTCCGCTCGCCAGCATCGGTAATCCTCGTGGCCGACGACGATTCGCTCGATATAGCCTTATTCCCGGCCAAGTTCCGGTCGACTGCCTGGAAAATATCGTATGGCAAACCAAGCTTCATGTTGTAGCGCCAGCAGACAGCATTGAAAGTGCCTAGGTATATAATAGACTTCATTTAGGACCAGTATATTGAGAAGAGCTATATATGGATCCCTTTACGTGACGGTTCCAACTCTAGCCTGAACTCTGGCGCCGAGCGATGCTACGAGACAATAAGAAGACAAATGTCGTTGCCAGAGCTAGCGACTCAGCCAATACGGGATGCTACGCAGCCATGGCCAGGTCTGCAAGCACTGGTCGCGAAGAACGGACAAGAGCATGGGAAGGGTTTGAGTGAATTTACGGGTTGGTAGTCAATCGAGCATGGAGTGAGAGACCTGGGGTTCTCAAACCCCTTTTCCTGAGAGCTAGCTCCTGCTTTGATGGGCTGTGAGATAGGAAGCCCGCCCCTTGATTGCTCTCTGGGGCGTAGAGCTGCTCATCTCGTCCAAAGCGGTGTCTTGATTCAACCTTCTACTACTTTGAAGCCCGTGATATGTTCATGGCCTTGCTTGGGCAGGATGTCCGTCCAAACGGGCCATTGGTCTGTAATAGTTCCCCCGCCCCTTTTTGTTTTTAGCATGGTTGGATATAGCTTTCCGGATACTCATCCCTCCAGCTACTGCGAAGTACATGTGCTACTGGAATGTACAGTAACAATACGGAAGGATTTGTGAACAGATGCCTAGACTGACCGGAAACAGCCTGAGTTCGGAGTTGGACAGTTAACAGCGAGCTTCTGAGCAGCAAGCAAGGTGAGGACTCAAAGCTGCTCTTGGGACGTACTCTCTTTCCTGACCTGACAATGAAGGACGGCAGGATATCAAGCAAAGGGTCATGTTTGGTAATAATGAGTATGATAATAACAAGAGGATGCTTTTGTTCCACGGTTACAGTTTGTTCTCATTACTTAGCATAATCCTACTTTCTTTTAGAGCCCCTTCTATTTCCCCTTTTTCTCCATCTACAAGAATAACCGTTGAGTTGCAGTACGGTTAACGTATCATGTCTAGAAACGAGGTGTTTTTGAGCCTTCCATATTGTGACCAGGAGATGAGCCCCTAAATGGGGCTCATGTCTTGCCCTTGCAATGGTCCGTCGTGGGTGAGAGGGTAGCATCATCAATCTCCGAGGGCCTCTGCTTGCCATCTACTCTTCTCAAAAAGGGTTTATAACCCCGAGAAAAGGTCGATTTCTGGGTTGCTCTCCGTATGTTGATGCTACCTGGATAAAATTCTTGTTCCCCCTTGTAACTCGGAATCGATGGCAAGTCGGCTACCTAGGGAGGCTGGCCATAGTAGCCGAGAATGTTCGCCTTCACCAAGTGAATTTCCATAGATGGGCGAAATAATGAACAAAGAAAGGCCTTGTACAACCATTCCAGATGAGACGGCAATTTTCCGTCCACCCTAAACATAAAGGAATCTATCAAATACATGCATGCCCCCTGATTAGAGGCTGATTTGTAATTGCATATTCCACTTTGGACATCAATACCCAGGGACTTCTTTCTGTGCCACCAAAGGGCTTGTATGAAGAGGCAGCTACAGGATATGGGACCAATGGAGCGGGCGAAGCAGGTGTCTAACGATCTGTCTTGAACATCACGACGGCCATGTTTGGTCTTTTGCACCTGGGAAACCTGCCAAAAAAAGATGAAAGGAAATCGCGTGCCCAGGACTGGGATCGAACCAGTGTCTGCCCTTTACTCCATGAGCAATTAACTGCTGCTTTACCATTAAGCTAAACAGGTCTTCTTTGCTAGTCTTGTCAGATGATAGTCGGTAGTCACCTCGTCTGATCTCATATGGCTGGTTATCCTTATTATTTCTATGTTTGTTGCCGATGCCGGTAAGGCATGCCTGCCCGATGCTGTTGCTGTGTGGAAGGTCTCAGGCATGGGCGAGTGATGCTAGAGGAAGCTGCAGTCACGATGGTGATAAGGCTCACCCCCTCCTTTCCTACTACCCCGTTACAAGCACCAGAGCATACATCCCCTTCCTGAATCAAGTAAAAACTCTCTTTCCTAGAGCTATGATCTTGGAGAGATAAGGAACCCTAGGCACTCCTCTGTAATAATCACACTTCACTCGTCATGGGAAGCACTCTACTTGTGCTCCTCTGCACATGAAACCAAAGGGTGCGTCTTTTCACATCATAGGCGTGATAGTGACATACACTCACCTGCGAGACGGCCTAGCTGCTACCCCTGAGATCTTTTGCTAGGTAGAGCGTATGGATAACTAAACTATCGACCGAGATAGGGGCGACCTAATGACAATAATGTAACGGCGCCAATAGAAGTAGCATAGTAAACTTAGATCGTCCCGAGGCAAGTAAGAAAAAAAAAAAAAGAAAAGAAAATATAGAACCTCCAGATCATGTCAGCCCCTTATTTGTCTTCTCTGACACAACTCCATGAGGAACGTAACTTATCGCCCTTCGTATTTCATATACGATCAGCTGTAACAAAATACGCCTTGGTTGATTAGTGCACTCCCAGAGAGCTTAAGTCGAACTCGAGCTGGCCTGTTGTTCTTGATGCAAGTCGCCTCGCAGTTGAGTGAGAACTGCCTGCGGTTAGGGGTAGCCTCCCTCCCCGACCATGACCAGCATCTCGCTCTCCCCAGGTATGAGGACCACGAAACATATCCCACACTCATTTCATAAAGGGAAACGTTGTGATTATGGTAAGTATATAAAACAAACAGTGTTCTTGTGCTTCGAGTTCCAACCGACTAAGGACCCTCCCCTCTATATGCTTGGACAGAAAATCAAACGCCAATCAATCAGCTCAATCTGCTACCAGCTACCGGCCAGCCACAGTAAATAAGATGCAAATGACCATGTGTCCTTTCAAACCCAGAAGACAAAAAAAAAAAAGAGACAATGAGAAACGAAAGGTCGCCATGAGTTGGAGTATGAGGCTCGATGTAAGGTTACGTCTGCGTTGTCGTTGTTGTTGCGTGTGCGTTGTGTATCTCATCCATGTCCGTCCCGAACCAACCATCTAATATCCCGGGTCTACGTAAGTCCTTCTGTCTGGTCGGAAACGCTTCTAATCCTTCGCATGAGTTCTGCTTACCGTACTGTTCGCCAAAGTAGGTAGGTTTCGAGATGCCCTCCAAGCTCCAGTCGCCCTTCTGTATCCTCTCGAGAACTTCGCGTCCCTTCTCGCTAAGTTCAGGCTTGCCGCCCTTATCCGTGACCTGGCTGAAGAACATTGGCTGCCACGTCACCTGGTTCTTCTCCCGCTCTCTCGCTTTCTCTCTCTGCTTCTCCTCAAGCTCCTGCTTTACGGTTGTCGCCTTTGAGAACTGTTTGGAGTGGATGGCTTGGGTCACGCCATCCCACAAGGTCAACGACTCATTCTCGGCCTGCTTTTCCATTGGCGGCAGGTTCTTGGGTGCCATTTCTAGTGGGTTCAAATCGATGATAACTGTTTGCTTCTCCGGCGGGTGCGAGTCCTAAACGGCAGGTTAGCGATCAGGGGGGCCCAATGAGTCAGCGAACGTGAATGGGGCACATACCACTGGCTTGGGGCCATGCGTGAAGACGATCTTCTCTTTCCAGTTGCCAGCAAGTCTCACCAAGACATCCTTATCCGGCACATCCTTGATACGTGTCTTGTCGTCCTTGTCGGGGTCGTATCTGAACATAACGCCTTCGACCTTGTTCTGAGCCCGGCCTAACCAGCCATCTTCGAGGTATTGCAGGATAACCTTTATCTTTGTCTTGGGGCAGGTGACGAACGCTGCCTCGCCAACACTGACGCTAAGCGAGCCGCGAAGGATACCTCCCAGATGCGCCGCAGGGTGTGTAAGCTGGTACGTCTCGTTGTCGCGTTTCTCGAGGGTGATGAAGATGCCCAGGTTGTGCTCGCCAGGGGCAACTTTGATTGTAGTACCAGTGAACTTGGCGGAAATCTGATCGTAGCCTCGGGCGTGGACGCCCTTCTCGGGGCAGCTGATATAAAAAGCACTGACGGGAGGGTGGTGCGAAGTCTGCTCTGTCAGGTAGGCGATGCGTGTCGTGCCCGAAGTCGGGTTCTCCGACATGGGAGGAACGGATACTGTGGAAGCAGCCGACGAGATAACGCCCTTGCCTGACTTGACGGACGATGCGCTACTAAGGTTGCCGGCCGCAGAGGCAGAAGGAGAGTTGATAGGGGGAGCATTGTTCTCGGCATCCCATGTACACCTGAAGAACTCGCCGAGACATGAGTTGTATGGCTTGCAGGGCTTTCCCTTGACGTATTTTAAGTCCTTGGTGAACCAGAAGCGCAGCACCTCCAGCATGCGGTCGACGGGTTCGTCGGCGGTGCCTATCGCGGCAAAGGCATTGGGGACATCGAGATAAGTCCAGTATTCGAGATTCGGTCTCGGCTCGAGAAGTTGAGAGGGTAGGGAGAATCGAACAGCTGCCAGATCGGCGACACCGATGAATCTGGGACATCGGGATACGTTAGTCTCGGATTTCACAGAGTTGTACCGTTTGCCGTAGCGACACGGCGTTGTGTAGGAAAAGTATCATGTTGCCGGGAGGCTGTCTGTGAATAGTGTCCGTCATCGGCTCTGCACCCCCGCGCAAGAAAGATGGCTTGCTAGGGGCTGCTGGGCGGTGAAGCTATTTGAGATAGGCAGGCAGTCGCGCAAGTGGAAAGGGGAGGTATGGGTAAAAGCAGAGCGCAAGCTGACCTTCTCAGAATGCCGATAAAAGTCCTCAGCTTCCCGCTGTCGTTCTGAGGAATATCCTCGTTCATAGTTTCGGAGGGTGCTGACGCCATGATAATCGACCCGGCAGCAGAGTGGATGGGTGCTTGGCGAGTTCGACTCGGCGGCTGATCAAGTCAAAAACACAGAATGATGCTTCAAATAGTACACAAAAAAACCCGAGCGCAGGCCGGTCGGAAGTTGCGTCTCGTTTGATGCAATCAAAGTAGCCGTGGTAGTCTTTGATTGATCGTAAATGAAGGGGAAAAAGGCAGGGTTGACAGCTCGACTCGCGGATAGCGGAGATACTTTGAAGGAAGATGTGACGTTAGCGCCTGCCCCTCGATAAGCAACAATTCTTTCCTCCCTCCAGTCCGTCCCCAGAAGTGCCTAGGACAGACAGTGCAAGTGCAGGCACCTTAACCTTAGGCTTCAATAGGACTGGTGGTGTTTCGTGGCCTGCCAAGTCTTTTATTGCCAGCATTTAAGCTCACCTTTTTCTGTCTTGCCCCTACTACTGCTTCTCAACAGCCGAGTATCCGCCGTGCATGCAACACAATGCGACGCAACGTAAAGTCCAAGAATAGACCTTCTGATCTGGTCTGGATGAGGAAGGATAAGAACTGAATTGAAAAAAGAAGGAGGGAAGATAAGAAAGCCTGGTGATCAATTAATCAGTGGTTGAGACACGGGACACGGATGGATGGCTGATCAACTGACCTTATGCCTTATCGTCCGCCCTTCTGCCCGTCGGAAAGGTTATTAGTTCGTTTCAGTCACAGTGTGCAGTGTCCAGAAATGTCGAGGGGCTTTGAGGTCGTCGCCGCCCCAGACCCCTCGCTGCCCGTCACCGCCTAACTTATACAGTACGAGTTTCTGCCTTTGGGGTGGTTACGGGAAGCAGGAACCCTGCAGATCTCGTCTGGCTGGAGTTAAGGACAGGCAGGACACTCCCGTCTTTTCCCCCTTCCCCTGTGCCCCTGTGCCTCCCCCATTGGAACCCAAACATCCGCCACTACGACGGTTCTAAACCCGGAAGCCAATCAATGCTCAACGTGGGTCCTCCCATTTGACAACAGCATCTCAAATATCGATGTTCGCCAAACTTCGATAGTTCCTCGTATTCATTCAACAATCACAACCTACGCTGTTGCTATCGCATGTCGAGAACCTCATTTTTTGAGATGCGGCATGGGAAGGTGGCAGATGACAGCCAAGATATCTATCGCCTCCCAACAAGCACCGTGATGGATGCATGCATGGATGGTCCCTATCCATGAACTATGTGCAGCTCGCATAGACTTGCTGCGATGCATCTACACCACCACGTTGATGGTCAGACCAATGAGGATGGGAGAATAGCTAACATGAGCAAGTTAGCCAACCACTCTTGGCACCTCAGGTCCACCTCTGGATCTACTTGCGCGCGTTTGTTCAAGAAAGAGTAGATGTCAACTGTCTTGTCGCAGCCTCATGGATCCGGAACCAAACCGGCCTGCCAGGAATGGAATACTCATCATGAAGGGATGTATGTACCCCCGATTCAAATCGTGTTGACTCCAGTATGGTATTATATTATTAGATTCGGTATTATAATACCGTCCTGCATGCTCCTACTTTCACCATTGTCTCGATATGCTCACCAATCTCATTACCGTGGGCACTATCGCGTTGCGGCATCACCGCCTTCCTTGCGGCGTGATTCATGCCCAGGAACCAGGGTATGCAATCCATCGCCCACTACCTGCATCATCTGAGCTTGGCGCTCTCTGGCCTCGCGCTCGACTCTTTCCTTATGATCTTCAACATCGCGGACAATCGCCTTTTCAAAGCCTCGCATATCATCTTCAAACTGTTTCTTGTGATTATCTATATTCTCAGTCACACCGTGAACGCGACCCTGCCCCATAATCTCACATTAGTATCACACCAGTGGAAGTTTGGGTCGCCAGATACGGACCTCTACACCTTCTTTCAGGTTCTTGACAGTGCTGTCCAGGCCTGTCAGATTGTTGGCGATCCCTTCTAGCTTGGACATGTCGAAGCCGCCGGTCTTGCCTACGTTGGCCTGCTCCATCCTTCTCGAGTTCGTCACCGAGGTGTAGCCGTCGGGGGTATTGACTTCGATCTCCTCCTTGACATGCGTGTACATCTCCTCGATGGTGTTCACCACCTCGTGCACGTCCAGTGTGCAGCCCTCGCGTGAGAAATCGCGTTCGCGTTGCTCGATGTATTCACGGACCTTCTTCCACTAGAGAGCCGTAATCCCGGATTGTCAGCGCCGAGGAAACGATGCCAAAGCCGCTCTTACTGCACCAGGGGTAATTCAAGAGAGCTACGAACCTCGTTGCCATAGTATTTCAGTCGACCAGGAAGACCCGAACCCTTGAGGAAGGTCAGAAAGCCCGCTATTATGGTGTTGATGGCGCCGAATGCGGTGACGGCTTGGCTGCCTGTGCTAGCGGCGCCCATAGCCGTGATGGCGGCGGCGACAATGATCTGCAGGAAATAGCAGGCATTGATGACGGTCGAAAACACCTAGCAGTCCAACAAGCGAATCTTGAGGGTCAGCTTTCACACCACAGAATGGCAGAATCCCGATCACTGGCTGACCTTGAAGCTGTCTTTGGACTTTTGCTCCGAATGCACCACGCGCGCGTAGATGCCGATGTTGGAAGCCGGGCGCGTGCCTACGGGGTTCTGCTCGGCAAAGCCCAGCCTGGGCGCATCTGTGATGCCCAGCATCAGCCGGAACATGGTGAGCGGATCGTCGCTCGGGATCACGACGCTCTGGTGATGATGGGTGCCAAGGCCGTTCCCTGCTCCCCCGAGACTCTGCGCGTGTAGGTGCTGGGCGAAGCTATCCCCCACGGTCGACGATAGCGTGGCCGACGTTCGCGGCGCGCCGGCAGCAAATGCGGATGGGGCGGGCGCTGCTGTTGCGCTCTCTACGTCTGACTTCATGGCATCCTGCCTTGGCTTCCGCTTGAAGATCAGGCGTGATGCGGCTGCTATGAACGAAGCCATGGCGTGTCGAGTGAAGATGAACGGTCTCCCTGTCTATCTGTGATGCTCAGTTATGGAAATTGAACTTCAACAGTTGGCTACGAGTCCAAGGAGGGTGGGAGTGCAACGAGAGTTTGTAGTGGCGAGGCCATGATATCTTGAAGAAGGCCAGACCACGTCGCTCGAAATAAAGATCTTCTCCCGCATGCGAACTCTTTTCTTATGCAAACACGATGGTAGTCCCGTGTCCGAGTCTGTGTTGGTGTATTAATCTGGTGACGATCATCATCGCTAGTCCATACGGAGGCCTGGGATGCGATGGTGGTGGTTCAGCTAACCATTTGCCGCTGGACGCGGCTTGTAAGCCGTCCCCCCTTGCAGCCATTAGTATTGTACTATACCGCGGTGATTGTCGCAGGTTGGAGGTCGGAGGACTAGCGTGCCAAGAACATTGTATGCGCAAACATGCAAGTTCGGCCACTGCCGTTGTTTTGTTATCTGCCCTCTCGAGTTGCTGGCAGGGGTGTTCACAACATGACGAGCGTAGGACTTGCACGCTGGCTGAGCAATCGAAAGAATGCTGCTGAAGTCAGATCGGCGATTCAAATACTAATCAATTTTGACATCATGCATGCAGCCAGCTGCCGCAAACGGTTTAGATGGGATTCTCCATACAAGCTGAACAATGCCATGACCACAATCCGTGGACCGCGCGCCGGTGAAGTCGGCGCTCGGGGTATTGTAGGAAGTGACCCAAATGCAAGCTTGCCTTCTGCAGAGTCTCTCAATCGGGACTCAATGGCAATGGTGCGCGCATGCCACCCAAGCGTGTTCGGGGAAAGAAAAAGCAACGAGGGTGAGATTGTCTATGTGGACGGACATACACCAATGGACGTCGGGGTGGGTATTATTATGTACGTCATGCTTCTAACTCTGTCTACTTTTGGTCTGGTTTAGATAAGGGTCGACGTGAGGGTGGCCTACCGCACTGCTGCTCTTGCTGCTCATCCTTTACGAAACGCCCACTCGCGACTCGGTATGATTTGTAACTTCCCTTTCATGTGGGTGAAGTCCTGCTGCTTCTTTACTTGCGGATAGGGACGACATATCTCCAGGAAAGGGACCAATCAAATGTGAGCCCCAGGTCCTACCGATGTATGACACGATGAAGTTCACCGTTTCCTACTTCAATCATTACTTACCTAACCCAGTTGTGAATGTGGGATAATCAATAAATCCCTGTTGATTCAGTTGGCCCCAGAAGTAAGTACCTATGACTTCGGAAGTGGATACCGACGAAGCCGTATGCATAGTCGCAAGTGGGAAAAAAGGGTATTAAAACTACTGCAATACTCGACATGGGCAATGCATGATGTATAAGTCTCTGTCTTACTGTGAATAATCACAGTCGAGGCTCGTCTATGGGGCCAAGCCATGTACGGAGGGGAAACGGCCAGTCCACAGCTGCGCTCTGGGTCGCATATTGTTGGTGCTTGGGATATATGGTTTCTAAACGTTCCGGATGAAGTTGAATTTGAGTTTTATATATTGTCGGTCATAACCAGCCAACCTAGTGCGTGTAAGTCAAATTGCCTTAGAGCATGCTAAGGAATGGTTTATACCTGGATCCATCGGAGAAACCCAACGTAGCAAATAGATATAGTAACTCGACTGACCACCCAGATGGACCATCTCTCTCGTTTTGAGTACTCACTTGGCCTTGTGCTTATTAGACATAGTGCTTTGGCTTGCTCACGGCTTGCACGAACCTATTATGAGTGAGCTAAACAACATTTGGGCCGAGCTTGACCTCAGCAAGGCCACGGAATCTCGAAATGGGCGATGGGGCTTCACCATCTACCGCACAGACTGGGAAGACCAAAAGCTCTGGAAGAACTACAAGAGACACCTACGCGACGTCATTGGCGCGAAACTGGACCCGGAGAGAAATATCGACCCTAACGCAAAGACCAAGGACGAGAAGAGGATCAGGGCCAAAAGGAGGAGGGTCAGAACCGCTTTCGAGTCCGTCGTCCTCGAGATCCGCATCCTGGAAGGACGCACCACGGCAGAGGTTCGCCAGTACCACAGGGAGAATGTCCAGGCGCACCGCGACGGCAAACCGTTCCGTTTTTCTGGATCTCCCCCTGAAGAAGAAGAAGAAGAAGAAGAAGAAGAAGAAGAAGAGGGAGGCGAAGAGCCAGAGGCAGGCCAGGAGCCGCCAGAACAACCTTCACAACCGGAACAAGCTGCTGAACAACTATTATTACCTTCACAACCGCAACAATCCGAACAAGTATTACCCACCCCACCCCAATCCTCACCCCCCAAAAACGACGCACCCCGCGCGAAGAAGGCCGTATCGGCCACGTCTGGCAGGACTACTTCCTCCACGTCAACGGCGACGTCCTGCAAAGGTTCAAAAGGGCCCAGGCCCGCGAGAGAGACCTCCTCCGCAACCCCGGGATTACGCGCACAACGACACGCCCGTCGTGGCCATCGTGGCCGAGGCCGAGCGCTCCGACTACCGGCGGCGCCGCTTCGGCGCCTACCGCCGCGACGGCAGCGTGCCGGAGCTGGGGATGGACTGGCAGTACGTCGAGGTCGCGGGGCTGCCGGCGCTGTACGACCGGCTCAGCCGCCGGCCGCTCGGGCTGGCGCAGCTGTGGGAGGAAAAGGAAGGGAAAGCGGCGGCGGCCTCGGTGTATGATAACCTTGGTGGTGGTGGGGAAAAAAGAAAAAAAACAGTCAGTGATCGAGGCCTGCTGTCTGCTAGGGATCACACAAGGATCAAGGCGCGCGGGGCGGCGGAGGCGGTGCATGCTTATTTTGGTGGTGGTAGGGGAAGAGAGATCGACGGTGTTCGGGGGCTGCTGTTTGATCGGTCTTATACGACGGTCGAGACGGACGACGACGGGCCGCTGTACGATGGGACCTACGCGACGATCGAAACGGATGATCATGGGCCGTGGTACGAGCATTTCTGTTTCCCGCCTCTCGTGAACAGTGTGTGAGTATGGAGCGGGGAAGGGTACTTATTAGGTATCTTGCTATCTACATACTGAGAGGCTTCTCAGTCCTGACAAAACGTACTCCTCCAGAAATCTGCCTCGGTTCTCCATGCTTGACGTCTAGTTGATAGATGCTTCTTCAGGCCCCCCTTGCTGATGCCCATAATAGGGGCTATAATAGCCCCTATTAAATCCTGGTTACGGCTAACATACAATTGCCTATAGCAACCCAGCGACTACTTTCTAATGATGTCAATGGATATATTAATAGCTACCATGACTTTTGTCTTAGATGGATGACCGAACGTTAGCCTGTGCAGTCTTTGTTGGTCTTTGATAGGGCTAATCTTCCAGGGTGATTATAAACTCTCACGTAAGCCCAAGTGCTCAAATATTAGCGAAATTCAACAAATATATTCCATTTAACGCGTGGCGGACGAGAGAGGTTAGTGCGGCTAGGGATCGACATGAGTTACTAGGGTACAGGTACGAGGATTCGGAATATCTTGGCCTGATACATTCAACATCTTCTCCAGCCTGCTTATTTATTGCTGATGTTGCGTATCGCGTGCATGAAAGAGCGCGTCCCCTCTATGCTGATTGGATGGGTGGCTACACAGAATATATTTCTAGATGAACTGATGCTACCCTAGGCAGGCAGCCTTGGCAAATACAATGCAGCTTATCATCTCTCTTCTAGGCACACTCCTTCAAAGCCTCAATCTATCTTTTAGGCCTCCTTCTTGCTGACTCCGATCATATAACGGCTTGTTCGATTTCCTTCTCGCTTACCATCACTGATCACTAATGCCTGCCCGACAGAGCGTACGGCTTCAATACCACGGCAATACCTACTAGACCTGTCTGACACTCAGCCAAAATGGACGGTGGCAAAGCACCAGAACGGATCTCCGATACAGCAATGATAGCCCACGCAGATTGCTCATCATCTCCATGCAAGCATATATCTGGCAGTAGCTCGTCAGTACAGAAGAAGGAAAGCGACGAAGAGGTGATCAAGCTACTCCGAGCAATACACCACAATGGCGAATGCCAGATACAGCTTCTCAAAGATGCTGTATCTGGGAAGCCAGATCGGGAAGCAAGGCCGGAGAAAAAGGAACAGCAAACAATAGCCCCTGAAAAGAAACCGAATTTGGCCTATAAACCCTGGTCATCCTACGAGCCTTGGCTAGGGAAGCACGATGAGGCTGCTCTGGAGTCATTCACGAGTTCCGAGGAGGACTAAAAACTGTCCATGGTTATAATTCTTGGCTTATTGCGGGTGAAACCATCTTTGATGGACAAATTGGACATGACTGAAAAGACATGGGATTTCCTTCTGCACCACCAGCACGCCAAGGCCCCGTGGATGTCGAAGCTAAGTTCAGGACCACATGTACGAAGTTCAGGACCATATGTACCAGACAAAGGGGATCGGACAAGAAGACTGGAGGGTTTCATCCAAGAGTTTCGATCTCCACTCATGCGCAGAGGCTTGCCCGAGGTTGTATTAAGGTTGAACGGGACTTTGGCACGACTGAGGTTTTCCGATGGCGAACCAAAGATAGGCGAAATGAACCCGGATTTGGCCCAGCATATCATACGGGGATGACTCAAAAGACCCGATTTTGGACCTCACCGCAAGGCCCTGCCCGGAAAGTCCCACTTGAAACACTCACGCTTCAACATTTTATGCGGGTCTTTTCTACGATCCAGAAAGACTCGGCCAATGCAGACGCGGCAAGGCGGCTAGAGTTGGGTGGGGTTCGAATGTCTTGTACCACAGGCGGACTGGAAAGGACAAGGGTAAACAGGGCCAACCAACCGCAGCCCCGGCGCTTGGAACTGACCGAAAAGCGATTCGGGCAGATGATGGTAATCAGTCTCAACCATGAATCTCCCGTGTACAAGATGATTCGCCTTACCGACTTGGCCGTGGGTATTTCGACCCCAGAGCCGGAGGAGGTCAAGGCAGACGAGTATGGCGAGCATCGGTGGCACAGTGGAATCATCATATTCCAGGAAGCTGTCTTGGCCAACTTTGCGACTTGGCACCAAGAGTGGGAGGAAACAATGTATCACATTGATGCTGTGCTGAAGGTGCAGGTGGGTTTGCTTTGTTTCTCTCCCTTTCTGAATGTCACTGCTCCTGGAAAATATTTAACATCTCACAGCTCGAGGACATCTTCGAACCCACGACTAGGATGCATCTGATGTTCGAGTCAAGCTCCAATAGCAAGTTCGAGCACTCGGAGACATACTTCTTCGTGATCGAACTACTTCGAATCGCCTCCGATTGGATCACCGAGGCGGTGGCCGATCTGGGTACTTTACGGGCATGGACCGACAGAAGTTATGGACCTGAGGACATCACTGCGTTGATTGAAGCCAAGTGGAGAGAAATACTCGACGTGGCCAAGAAGCATGAAGCAGACCTGCTCGCTAGAATTGAGAAGAAGAGGCTGGAGGTTTACAGCTTGCGTGACGGAGTAAGTGTCCTCAATACCGTATCATGGGAGCTGTCCGACGGTTTGGTTACCCCGACCCTCACTGATAAAGTGTTAAAATAGCTATTCAACGCCACTTCCGTACGAGAGTCCACCAAGGGAACCTACATCAACGAGTACATACTGGTGTTTACCGTTATGACGGTCCTATACCTTCCTTTGGGATTCATGGCGGTGAGACATATGCATTCTTGCAGTATCATGATGCGAATTGCAACTGACCGGTAGCTGTTAGACACTCTACGGGCTTGATCTGTTCGATTTCAAGATGCCAGGCCAAACAAAACAGTTCGCTATGACCACAGGCATCGTGGCCGGGCCGACGTACCTGGCAGCTCTGGGGCTCCTATACGGAGTGAGACGCCGGCGCAAGAGAGGCAGCTACCGCGAAATATGGGCAGGAATCATGCAAGGAACCATGACATCACTAGGCCGAGCACTGTTTCAGTTCAAGGAAGCATCTGGTACACAGAACAAATTGGAGGCGGAGGAATTTATCGTGCATAATGAAATTCCCTGGCACTTGAAGAAGTCGTTATTTACAGAGTTCGGACAGGAAGCTGGGAATCTAGCGCGGACAATATCCCAAAAAGCGGACAAAAGCCCAAAGAGCCGCACAAACACCGCGCATGGCTTAGGTGTTAAGTATTCGTGGCACTGATACTCGTATTACTGGTGTATACCAATATCCACGAGAGAAGCTGCGTCCTAAGAGTAAGTGTACTGCGTATGCCTGTCCGGTTAGGTTTCAAAAAGAGGGAGAAGGAGGGGATAGTTGGATGATTCCCGATGCCCGCTTTCAACGAGCCAGATGTTATTAGATACAGAACGTCTCCCATTCATGTCTCAATACCGATTGAAGCCAGTTTAGACGAATGCGAACGGTTTAGTCTTAGTACTGAACGATAATTGACAACGTTTCGCATTGTAGACGAGAAGCTTAACGGGAGGCCAGTAGTCGGCTTCGCAGGTGCCTACTCGTCCGACTACGGCGATATACAGAATCGGGACCCCGAGGACCGGCCAGCCAACAACGCCATCGGCGTAGGCCGTGCCATTATGGCTAACAGGATTAGCTACTTCCTCAATATCAAGGGCCCTAGCATTGCCATCGACACGGCTTGTTCCGGCAGCTTGGTTGGTCTTGACTTGGCTTGTCGCGAGCTGCAGTCCAACCAAGTCGAGGCGGCCATTGTGGCTACCAGCAACCTCTACTTCAACCCCGACCCCATCAGAGCCATTGGGCTGGCCTCGAATAGGTTCGTTTCACTTTTCTCTCATCTTAGCCACGATGGCAGCAGCTATTGTAACCGCCATGTCTCTGATCCTCAAGTATGCCTTGATATCTCAGTCCGACCTGAACATCCAGGCCGAGGTCGGCACGAAGATGCTAGCCTTCATGTGGATTGCCGTCGGCTTCATGTTCGTGTCGTTCGTCATCCACTCGGCCATTGACTACTCGCGCCTGTCTGTCGCAGGTTTCCGACTCGTCTCTTTACTTTGTGTGGCTAACATTGCCCCGCCAGCAATGGACGAACTGGAGGTATCGCCAACCAAAGCACCGAGGCTCAGGCAGCCGCCATCCGCGCGGCATATCTTAATGCCGGCATCAGCAACTTGAACGATACCCAATATCTCTAGTTACACGGAACGGGCACACAGGCCGGTGACCCTACCGAGGTCAGAGGCGCTGGCTACGGACCCGAGTAGGCCTCTCATAATAGGCTCAGTATGTCTTTTGCACCTCCTCTGACAATTTACTCTAAAGCATTAGCTGACGAAGATGTCTCCGAAAGATCAAGAGCAACGTGGGCCATTCCGAACCAGCTGCTGGAATATCTGGGCTGATCAAGACGGATCTTGAGTATTGAGAATGGCTTCATCCGGGTACTCCTCTCTTCCACAACCCCAACCCAAGCCCCAAGAGTAAGTTTGGCCCCGACACAACCCGCGTCGCGCCTCATCATGTTTCTAATATTTTATGGCAGTTGAATTCGCCGGAAACAACGTCAAGGCCTCCAGCACCATGATCCCGTGGCCTGTTGTCAAAGGCAAGCCGAAAAGGGCCAGCATCAACTCCTTCGGATACGGTGGAGCCAACGCGCACGCCATCATTGAGGAGGCCCTCCCTCAAGACCGCTCCGGTCACGTCTCTTCCTACATTTCCTCGAACGACGCCCTGTCTTTGGACGAGGATGATGCCGGTGGCGAGTCTGCTCGCCCCTACACGCTTATCGTGTCCGCCAAGGACGCCAGCTTGCTCAACACCAACATCCAAGGCCTCTGTGACCACCTGGTCAACCCCCGCGTCAAGGTCAGCCTCGCCGATCTGGCGTACACGCTGGTGGAGAGCCGTTCGCGGCTTTGGCTTTCGGCCTTCGTAACTACGCGTAGCACTGAGATCGATGCTGAGGACTTTGTGTTTGCCAAGAAGGGCACTGACGCGCCCCGGATCGGGTTCGTCTTCACCGAGCCGCGGTCGAATGAGCATATACGCCAGCCCGGGTTCTCCCAGCCCCTCGGTCGTTGCGATGTCAGTTCAGCCTTTTTGGCCTCACCTCGATGCTGGGGCCGTGGGATGAAGCGCACGATGCGGGCCGTGATTTGCCATCACCGCAGCCCACCGAGAAGCCCACCAAGCAGTACACCGATCGATACGCCGAGCGCGGCCAAGTCTCGGTCCCCGCTGATCATACCTTTTCCGCCGACGACCTGGAGACTATCGACTTCTTGCTTTCTGACCCTGAATTCCTCGAAACCATGCACCACGAGAGCCCAGCCCGCCTGCCAGCATCGACGCCTCGAGACGCGCGGCGGCTGGGCGCAATCGCCGCTGTCGGGGTTCCAACCCCGCTACCGCCGTGACAGTCCCGTCTCTTACAAAAACGCCAATTCACGCCGCCGGTGGCTCCTCCGAAGAGAAGGCGTGGCGTGGCACCCTCCATATCGCGGTCCAAAAGGGCAACCCCCTTGACCGCCAAATACGCATCAAACAGTGGGGCCACTACGATACTTGTAACTCGCGGAGGTAACAATATATACTTACTGAAGTCCTCGACGGCGTGAACTTTCACCATCTGAAGATATGTGATTATCTGATTGATCCAGAAGCCTGTCCCACCGTTTGAGGCGTATTTGGCGGTCAAGGGCATACAGTAGCGCAATTGAATATTTTAGATATTTCATCAGTATTCCCCGAAGGCTATGCAGTAAGTCCCATTGTCACTGGGAGAGGTTGGCAGGACGGATGCGCTGACACCCTATGGGGCCAGGTGGGCGTTTCTCATGATTTAATTCACTAGGATCCCCAGCTCTTCCCTGAACCCTATGAGTACCGCCCCAAACGCTGGCTGGGACCAGGAGGCGAGGAGCTTTTATACTGGCTTGTGTCTTTCTCGTGAGGAAAAACCGATTGCGTAGGGAAGAAGTAAGTAGTCACACCCTGCCTTGTTGCTGACCCGGACTAAGGGTGGGTTGCGATTGTCTGTTGCTAACCAGAACTCAGTCATGCCTACGCTGAGATGCATTTGATGTTGGATAACTTGTTCCGCCGCTACGATATAGAACTTGTTAAATGGGCTTTCTAGTGCGTACGTACGCTGCGTAGGGGTTAAGACGGTGCTTATATTCTGTCTGTCTCCTCTATCTATTAACTAGCGGGAAGCCGCCAGCGCTCACCTTTTCGTACGAGGGGCTAATAATCCGTGCGTCGTACGCACGTAACGCCCCTTTTAAGAGGTGCTAGAAGCTTTTAAAGTGGCTGTTCTAATACTGGCAGTTTTTCTTTTTAAAAGGAAGATCTTCCTCCTTCCCCTTTACTCTTTATTTTTTACTTACTTATTATACGGGCGAAGCTTTTTAATATACGCTTCTATTTATATAATTAGTTTATTTATTAAAATAAATTATTTAAAAGCTTTATTTAAAAATTTCCTCGTAAAAATATCCGCCGGGTTATTCCGTTTATTTATTTAATAAATCTTTATTATCTTTTTTTTTATATAATTCTTAAAATAATATAATATTAATTATTAATCGCTTTTTATTTATTATATTAAGCTTTATTAAATACTCGTATAAAAACTTCGAATTTATATAAAAAATTATTAAAATTTTTTAAAATTTTAAGCTTTATATAATTTTTTTAAACGTTATATTTAATATAATACCGTTATTAATATTAGAAATTATTATATATAATTTATTAACGAATACGTTTTAAATAACTCTTTTATATTTTATTAAGCTTTAATAAATAATATTATTTTAAATTTTAAATCGGGTTTTTATACGTTTAATTTTTTAATTAAATATAATAAAATACCCGAATTAAAAAGTTAAATTTTTATTATTTATAAACGAGCTATTAATAAAAATATATATCTTTATATATTAAAAATTAAAAAAAATATATCGAAATTTTTATATCGAGTTTTTAATTTATTTTTTTTATTAAAAAAAATATTATATATTTTTAATAAGATTTTATTTCTATTAAATTTTATAAGCGTATTTTTTATTAAAGTCTTTTTCGGTTTCGTATAAAACGCTATTTTTATTAATTTTTTATTTTTTTTTTTAAAAAAAAGCTTATAATAAAACTAAAAATATTATTAATTTATATAATAATAATTTTAAAAATCTTCGGGTTATTATTTATAAAAAATAAATAAAAATTATATATAAAAACCGTTATTTTTAAATTTTATATATAATATTCGTAATATGTTTTAAATTAATATAGTTCAGATTTTATTAAATTATATAATAATAATACGATTTATAAAAACATTTTTTTAAAATATTAAAACTCGAACTTTTTTAAAAACTTTATATATATTATATAAATAAATTTATTATATAATTAAGTATATATTTAAATAATATTTCGTAATTCTTTATAAGTTTTAAAGTTTTAAATAAAAATCGGTTTTAATATAAATATTAACTTTTAATTTATTTTTTAAATTATTAACGATTAAATAAGGATTTTCTCTTTTTTTATATCTTTATATTTTTAAATAACGAGCTTGGATTTCTTATACAGTTTAGTATTTTTCCTTTTAATCTCCCGTATAAACCGGGTTTTAAAAATCCGGTAATTATTATAAGTTTTTAAATCGAATTAAATAAACTTAAATACCTTTTATACGGCGAAGTTATTTATTTCTTTTATATTTAATTCTTAAAAAAAAGTTCCGGAAACTATAATTATATTATTTTTTTAAAGCTTAATAACTAAATCGTAATTTTTATATTCTTTTTAAATAAAGAATACCGTTAAAAAATTATATAAAAATAAATACTTTTAAGGTTAACCCCGACCTTATTACGCGAGAGCTTCGAGCTATTTTATAATAATAACGTCCTTTACCTCGGAAATAATATCGTCCTTTATTTTAGAAATAATACTATCCTCGCCTTTTATATTTTTTATAAGTTTTTTAAATTCTTAAAAATATAACTTAATTTAAATAACTTAAAACTCTTTTAAACCGTTTAATATATTAACTCGAATTATATAGTTTTTAATTATAACGATCAAATACGGTCCGGTTTATCCTCCTTTTTCTCGCTATATAAAAACCTCCGTATAAAGCGGGAATATAAAAATATCGTAAATATATAATCCGCTCCAAATATTTAAAGCTCGGTTAATATTAACCTCTACCCGGATTTTCCGTAATATTTTTATCGCTTTTCGTATAGCTTCCGCTTTCGCTTAGATTTATAACGACGGAGGCGAACTCGTATTAATTCAGGAATATATTCCGAAGATAAAAAATATTAAAACGAGCTTATCCGGGCTAATAATATCGTTTAAAGCTTTTACCGCTATTTAAAAAACCGTCTCCGGGTTTATATAATTACTTAGCTTTTTTTATAAAATATTATACGCTCGGCGGAGCGGAATATACGCTTTTTCGATCTTTTTTATTATTTAATAAGCTTTAATTAATATTTATTTATATATAATTCTTATTATTTATATATAATCCCGGAACTCTTTTTAAAAATAAATTTCGAAATTATACGAAATATTATTCGGGAAGTTTTAATAAATATATATTTAATATTTATAAAACATATTTTAAATATTTCGTATATTAAATAATTTTAAAAATATAATTATTTAAAAAAATATATTAATATTAATAATATATAATACGTTTTATCCGTTAATATATATAATATTAATAACGATTTTATAATTAAAATCGTATAAGTTTTAAAATAAGAATTTAAACCGCCGTAATACCGGGTTATACGTTTAATATTAAGAATAGAATTTCTAAATTTCGTCGAGGATAAAAATCTCGACGTCGTCGTAATTAATATTTTTTAAAAAGTTATATAACCTTTTTATATAAGGATGTCCAAACCGACGATAAAAGTATTAGAGTTATATTTCGATAAGGTATACCGTTATTTTTATATAATTAATATTAAAAAATGGATATCTTTATTTCTTAATAACCGGGAATATTTTTTTATTAATTTATATAATAATATTAAAAATATTATTATAATACGCTTTAAATTTATTAGTATTATATAATAATAATAAGAAAAGGGTTTAAGTTTTAAAAATATAATATTTTATTATTCTTAATTAGTTCCGTATATTAAAAGTATTAATTAATAATACTAGAAATAAGTTACCGAATTTAATTTCGGCTAATCCGGGAATTTAATCGATTTAGGTGTCCGGGTTTTTTCGTACGTAAGCTTTGGCTTAGAGCTTGCTAACTATTAAGAGCTATACGGTACCGGTATTTTAAAGTTCACCTTAATATACCTAGTTATATTAATCGTTTAAATTAAATTAATCCGCTTATATAATAAGTTTTAAAAAATAAATATCCTTTTTTATAAGCCGGTAAAAGAACGTAACGTCTATTAAATAAATAATTCCTTACCGTATATTTTTTAAATTAATATAGTTATAGTTTTTTTTGTTATTAAAATCTTTTTACGGTTTTTTTTAATTTTATATAAATATTTCGTATTTTTTTAATACGAAGGGGTTTTATTTAATAGTTTTATACGTTTAAAAATATTAAGTTCGTGCTCGAGATTACTTTTTAAACGAATAATTTATCGATTAATATCTTTATTTTTAATAAATTCGGTATATTTTTCTTTAAAACGGCTTATTTCCATACGTTAATCTAGGTTAAAACGGTATTATTATCCGTTAATTCCGGTTATTAAAAAATACCGGTTTACTTTTATAAAAAGGTTTATTATTATAAAATAACTTATTCCTTCTCGTATAATTATTAATAAAACGTTTATTAATTATATACGCTTTAAAAATTATTTCCGGCGGTAATCTTTCCGTTAAATAGCCGGTTATTATTTTTCGATCTATCGCAATACTTAGCGAGGCTTAAAAATTAAAAAATAGACCCTCGTACATTAACTGCCGGTGGATAAAGGCCGGTTCGAGCTCGGGAACTTCTCGGTAAGCTCGTATAATAAAAATATAAAGGTGCTTTTCTTTTTAAAATTCTATTCCGAGGGCTCGTTATACGCGGGTTAGTTTATTAAATAATATGTTTAAAAATTTTAAAAACGATTTCTCAGGGTTTTTGATTTTTAATTATATAAATATAATATTCATTTAATCCGTATAATATTAAATATAAGTTACCGGGTTATTAAAATATTTATCGAAATCGGTATATATTTAGTCCTATTTTTTATTTAAACCGATATAATTTAAATAAAAGTTTATTATACGGCCGGCTAAGATATCCGGAAAAATCGCGTAATACTAATCTTTTAAAATATTTAATCGGCGGTAGGTCTTAATAAAAAGTTATATTTTATTAGTAAAAATATCGTATAATACGCCGGTATAATTATTAATCTTTTTTTATACTTTAAAAAATAAAATAATTTTAAAGCTATTTATTTTCTTATTATAAATAATTTAAGTTAATAAAATATTATACGTAATAATATATACCGAGTTAAACGTTTATATATTAATATTAAATATCTAATTAAGAGCAAAAAAAAGAACGATATCTTAAAAAGCTTTAATACCGGGTATACCGGGATGCGTAGCCGGGAAAAAGGGATACCAGTAATTAAGGTTTAGTCGTACGGCCGGTTATACCGTATAGGTCTCCCGCGTTTCTTATTTTATTATATAATTTTCGGCCGGTTATTTTATTAAGTTCCGTATAATATTTTTTTTTTAAACGGTCGGGGGTTGGCGTTATTATTCCGGTTTAAATAATAGGGTATATCGGTATACGGTAAGCTTTATTAGCTTCCCAGTTATTATATTATTATTAAGGGTATTAATTCAGTTCTTTTTTAAATACGTAAAAAAAGTTTTTAAAAACGTACGATTAATATTTTTAAATACTTTTTTTATTTATTTAATAAAATCGTAAGCGAATTATTTTATAAAAGTATTTTTTATAATTTTAAAAAAATAATAATTATAAAGGTATCGTGCGGTATATATCGTTAATTCCTTCTTTATCGCTTCGGGTAACGTCGGGTCCGGCTCGTTATCCTATTTCTCGAGGTCGGTATTTATTTTCTAAACCTCGAGTTTTATTCTCGTAATCGCTATAGCTTCTTTATACGTAATCTCGGGTTCGTCCTTAGGTGCCTCGAACGGCTCGAACATTTAGGAGACTTTAAGTTATTCGGTATTAAGGTCTTAGCCCGATTAGGAGGTATTAAAAGTAGACGCTATTATTAAAGTATTATTTAATTAGTTTATATAACGTTATTTTTAAGTATAAAATAGTATATAATTTAGTTAGTTTTTTAATTATATTATAACCTATTTTTTTTTAATATTCGCTTTAAAAAAATAAGATTTAAACTTTATACGAAAAAAATAGCTTTATTTTTTTTAAAGATTTAAAAATCCTTTTAAATTATTTAATACGGTCGCTTTATTTATATATTAACGTAAAACCGTCTCTTTATTTTTATTAATTTATAATTACTTTATATAATTATTAATTAATATTAAATAAGCTTTTTAATACGTATATACGTTACGTGAAAATTAAAATAATACTTATATTTTATTTATCTCCTTTATTTATTAATTAGCGGGAAGCCGCCAGCGCTTACCTTCTCGTACGAGGGGCTAATAATCCGTGCGTCGCACGCACGTGACGCCCCTTTTAAGAGGTGCTAGAAGCCCCTGGAGTAGCTGTTCCAACAGAACTGTTGCCTGGAACTGATGAAGTAATGAAGTGGCCCGACCGGTTGCTAATGCACCCTCACGGATTCCTACGTGTGAAGGTCAAGCCGAGGAAGGTTCTTCAGTCGTGATCAGTTTCACCACTCAGACTTTCTATATTTCTATTTTTTCATCCCCTTGTTGTGCTCGAAAGGTTGGCGGCGCAGTCGCACTCGAGGGTTTTTCTACAGTGGACCGGGATAGCTCTTCAGTTTATGAGAGACTCGTTTGCTTTGATCCCAAGCTCGCCGCACCACTGGAAGAAGTGAAGAGGTTTGCTAAGGCCATCGACGGTGGCCTGTTCCTGGGGATATACCCCAACTATGTGCATCCCAGCCAGAAGGTACTGCAGAGCTACGGCCCGAGAACGTACAGAGGATGCGGGAAGCGGCGTCCAGGTATGATCCCGACAGTGTCTATCGCCACTTATGACCAGGCGCATTCAAGATCTCGACAGTGGAATGACTAAGTGTTTGTATGCGTTTTTGCCTCTTTACACTTGTATTGTATATATATATTTATAAACCTTATTATAAGCTAGCTGACGGTGCTACGGTCACCTCATGCAACGGCGACCCCTAAATTTAGATAGCCCCTAACAGCACTATATATAAATTAGTATATAAACTAGTCAGCTTTTGATTTATAATTAATTAAATAATATTATCATTTTTTCTTTTCTTTTCCTCTTTTTAATAGGCCGTAAACTTAACGAGTTAATATTATAACGCGCGATTTAAAATGTTATAAATAGCTCGTTAATAAAATAAGCCGCCAAAAAGCATAATATCTTTAAAATAACTCTAAAGGCTCGGATTTACGCCCGTAAAACTATAAAATAACGAAATAAATCCTTTTAAACCTTAATAATAGCGGAAGAGTTTTAGATCGTGACTTAGTACCTTACGTAATATAATTTAAGCTGTTTACCGGCGTACGTTATTTTTCGAATATTCGCCTAACGAATTTTTTAAATTAACGAGATTAATATAATACTCGGTAAGTATTAAGTTAAATGTTAAACTAGCAGGAACTAAGGTTTTCTATATTACCCTAAAAGGGGTGCTACGTACCTGCGCGTACGAACCCCTTTCTATTTTATTAAGAGGGGTATACGATGCCCCTCGTAGTTCGTATTAAAGATAAATATAAATAATAAAATATAATAATTAAACCTCGATTAAACCTAGAACTTATACGTATATACGAAAGCTTATTTAATATTAATTAATAGTTACCCGTAACGATTATAAATTAATAAAAGTAAAGAGACAGTTTTACGCCCCTATCGACGTAAAGGCGACCGTGCTAAGGAGCCCCGAGAATTTCCGCCCGTTAGAGATTCGGAGGAAGAGCCGAACTAAATTAACCGTACGAGGAGGAACCCCTTTTCCCGAGTATATATTATAGGGAAGAGATTAGGTTCCGAATTATATGCGAAATTAATTAAGCTATATATAACTATATATTTAAATAACCTTATCGTACGATTTATAAAACGATAACCCTTATTAAAATAGAGTTAATTACGGTCGGCGAATCGAGACCGAGCCCGGACGTATCGAACTTAAATAAACCGACGACCCTAGACCTCGAACTACTCATATACGAAGAGGTATCCTAAAATACCGGGATCCTTTTAACAGTTTAAAAAAGGAACGTCAACCTCGATCTCTAGGAGCTCGAACCCCTAAAGATACTTTCCGAGTCCGAAGAGATATCGCTCGAATAATTTACGACGTACCTCGTATAATACTTCTTAGAATATTATATATTAAAAATAAAAGGGACCTCTTTTTAAAAGTCTTTTATTATAGAATTTGACGAATAAACCGAGTACTAGTTCGGTTAAATTAATCGTACGTTTTAAAAAGAGCTCTTTAATTACTTTAAAAAATACAAAGTCGATATATTAACGAACGGATCCTTTAAGGCTAAGCTCGTAAACCTGGTGCGACCGGCCGCTCCTAGACACTAATAAGACCGACCGGCAAAACCGACTTCGGAAACCCGAAAAGGGGATATTCTATACTCTTCTCGAGAATAGATAATCGAATAACCGCCGCCTAAGCGAGAGATACCTAATTTCTATACGGAGTAATCGTCCGCGACGTTACGGGATACTTTAGGCCCGATGTCCTACCCTAGATTACTAAGTATTTAAACGTCGTAAAATATCGTCCTTTTTTTTTCCCCGACTCCGATACCGCTAGACTAAACTATATAATTATCTAGTCTAGCGTATATTACGAAGTACGATATCTTTTTAAGCCGAGCTATTTATAATGGTAAAATTAATTAGAATAAGGTCGTTACTTTCTCGAAGGTATAAAAGAAAAAAAAGAACTATACCGATAAACTATACGATATCTTTTATAATATAGTACGGATATTTATCGGAATATATCGACGGCTAGATATATTAAAAAACTAATACTATATAGTTTTTTTTAAATATTTTTTCCGGCTGTGCGGAGGTATTTTATTTTAATTATATCGGACTTAAAAAGAGATAAGACGAGATATATTACTTAATAAATTTATATTTTAATACGATAATAAATTATTTATAATATTTTACGAATTAAATAATAATTTTTTTCGTATAAATAAAAAGTAAAAACGTTAACAAGTAATTTATTGAGGTTTTAAAAATCTTATTAAATAAGCTTTAGCTCGTATAACGAGTTTTTAAAAAGGGATTTAAAAAAGAAATCGCTTTTTATACCTTAATCGTACGAGCCTGCCGAAGAGTTCCGGAGCTTATACCGGCCCTTATTAACTAAAAGCTACTATATAAAGCGTTATTTTCAAACCTTTATATATTATTAAATATAATAGCGGACTAGATATTATTAAAACGATATTTAACGAAAGAATTATATCGAAACCCGGATATAAATTACTATATAATAACCGACTACTAGGATAAAAAAGGATCTAGCGACCTGTTGGCACCTTCTAATTAAAATTATTGTATAAGAACCGGAAGTTTAAACGAAAAATCAGCCGAATCTATTATAAATAAAGTTATTAATTAATAAATTATTTAGCCGAAAAATAGTTCCGAGTAAAGAATTAATATTTCTAAATGTATAATAGTATTAAATAAGGCCTCTTTTTTTAAAATAAGTACGAAACGTTTATTTAAAACTAGGAAAAAAATAAGGAAGAATTAAAAAATAATAAAAAGGAGTACGAGTACCTCGATCTAAAAGATATATAATAAAATACTACTTACCTAATAGACGCCGCGGTTTATTATTAATTTATTAACGAGGATATTTATTCGAAAATTATTATATAGGTTAACTAATTTAACCTTAATAACTCGTATAGTTAAACTTATTAAAGAGAGCTTTAAAATACCGGCGCCGCTTTATTTTTAATAATTAAAAAGCTTTAAATAAAAGCTTATATACGAGAAAACCTAAATATATAAATTAATTAAATTTTAAAAAGCGTCGAGATTAAGTTTAAAAGCTCAAAGTTTATTTCGTTAATTAAAATAATTAATATATAAAATTTATTAAAAATAATAAAGTATTATATTTTAAATATTATAACCTTTTTTTTATTTTTATTATATAATATTAACCGGCTTAAAACGTATTATAATAATATTTTTAATTTTATTATATAAAAAAACGACGAGATATTTTTTATAATTAAAAAATAAAAATATTTATTCTTTAATACTGGCCGTATAAAAATAACGTTATATTTTATTAAAAGATAGCTTTAATACCTTTACCGACGTTTTAAACACCTTCGTACAGAGAAGCTCCATATTCTCCTAAAGAACGCCGGCTATGATAACGTTGACCCTGCTATTCTCGACGAGATTTAGAAGTTTTGCTCTTAATACTAAACGTACGATCCGGCATTATAAAGATTTAAATTCTCGTTATAAAACAAATACGATTTTAATTATGAAATTATTATAAACGTTATTTATATTAACGGATAGAACGTATTTTACGTAATCGATTCGAGTATGTTCTTTTAAGCGGTTATATTCCTATATTTGTTTAATATACGAGATATTTAAAATATTTTTTATAAATATTAAATATATAAATATTAAATATATATATATTAGGGACCCCTTAATTATATTTTATACGATCCGGGCATGTATTTTTAAAGAGAATTTCGAAATTATATATAAATAATAGGAATTATTTATAAATAAATACTTATCGAAACTTATTAAATAATAAATAAGGTTAAACGAGCGCACGTTTTATTATATAGGGCCTTTAATATTTTATAAAAAAATCTCGGTTATTATATAAATATTAAGATAATATTTTAAATAATAATTAAAGCTTTAAACGATATAACTAGCTTTAATAATTTAATTTTTACCCTGCTCGTATTTAAAATATATCTTTATATTAATGGGAATTTATTACCGTTATTAGAGATCTAAGTATAAAGAGAAGCTGTACGGAAAATAATAAAGATACTTCGGAAGATATATATAAATATCGATATTTATTGAGCTTTAAATACCCGGAATAAATTAGTTATTTACGATATCTTAATACTTTTACTCCGGAGTAAAGTTTTAGTTTAACGGGAAAAAGAAGGATAAACCGGACTATATAAGATAATAGTTATTAAAAACCGTATAATCCGGGTAAACACCTTAAACGGTTTAAAAGCTTTTCGAATAATTTAAATTAAGCCGTACTACTGGGAAGAGGCCGAAGAATCGCGTAACGAGCCGGATATATAACTAGATCCGGAATAGCCGGCAGGTATCTTAAATACCGAACCGATAACCGAGGAAATTACGGTAGCTCCTATACGACGTGGCCGAGGACGACCTAAAAAATATCTACTCCGGAATGTTCGAGCCGCTATATTTCTTATTTAAAAGAAATAAGAGAATTATAACTTAGTAATTAAGCTCCGATAAGATAAGGTTATTACTTTGTCCGGATACTCGTTTTAAGAGTTCGACGTAGAAGAGATTAATAATCTCGCCGTATAAAGGGTTTTCGAATTTATTTAATTCGATTTAAATAAGTATACCGGCCGGAGAATTTTTAAAACACGGTTTATACGAGAGATTAAGGGTAAAATTATAAAACTATACGAGAAGTTTAGGCTCGTAATATAAAACTATAGAGATATAAAAAAAGAGGCTATTTTAACCTAGTTATTAATAATCTAGCGGATAAGCTAAAGACTCCTTTTAGCCCTCGGACCGACCCTGATCCGAGATTTTAATATACGAGGCGAGCTACGCGATATTATATAGGCGTATACTTAATCGTATAATAAATTAAACCGACTAATTTACGTACGTTTATTAATAAAGCTAAAGATTTAATACCTCGAAAGAATGCTATTTTAAATCGTATTACCCTGTAATAGGACAGAGGAAGCATCCGTGCGTCCTATAGCTCCCGGGCCCCTCTCTTTCTAGTTTCTTTATAATATTTTATATTTTCGTAGAGAATATATATAGGATAAATATTAGCTTTATTTTATTATACTTATATACTGCTAATACTTAAGGATCGATATATTTTTATAATTCTAACGCTTTTATAACACGACCTACTTATTAATAATATCGATTTCGAAAAAAAAGGGAGAACTCTTACAACCCCTAATCCTCCGAACACGACCGTTAAGGATGGCGAAGACGAAGGACCGACGAATCCCCCTCTTAAAAAGAGAAAAGAAAAAGAGGCAGGAGCAGCTACGAATATTATTAGTAATCCCTTATTTATTATCGGGCCCGACGCTCCCCCCGATATACCCCTAAAAGTATGCCTTCGAAAAGAGCTCGACTAATTAAGGCTTAAACGGTTGTCGCTTAAAAAACGCTTTAAAAAGGTTAAAAAATAAGCCTCTTAATAAAAGGATAGGGATATAGAAAACCCTCTATCCTCTTCGAACCTATCGGGCGGCGAGGCCGACACCCCTCGGAATCGGGAGGGGTATAGCTTAGACCTTACTAATAATTTATCCTTAGGTAGCGATATTAACGGAACCTTATCGGCTAGCGATCTCGATCTAGATTTTAATGAATCGATTAAGTTTTAATATAATTAATTTAATTTAATTTTTATTAAGGCATAATAAGAAAACTAAGTTAAAAAGTTACGAATAATTTATAAAACTACCTTAAAATATTACCGTAACGCTTACGCTAAGATTTTATAAGTGTATAATTAAATAATTTAAAAAATAAAATAATAATTTCGCTTAAAAAAGTAATACGCCTCTAAATACGAATCGAAATAATTAAAATATTATTAAATAACCTTTTTAAAATAGACGTAAACGGTTATCCGGAGCCTTATTAATAAAGCCGCCATAATTAATTTTTAATTAAAAGAGGCGTATTAACTCTTAAACTAGGATCCGCGGTAGTTTCACGAATACCTAGCCTCCTTAAAAAGCTAGATCCGCCCGCGCTCCGACCGGGAACGTACACACTATTTTTTTTAATAAGCTCTTTTAACTTTTATATTACGATATTATAAATTATTATAATAATATTCCGGAACGACGGAATAATATAATCGATTTAATAAAAAAAAATAAAAAATTTTATTAAAATTAATAAAAAAAAAAGAATATAAAAAGCTAAATAATAATAACGCTTATTAAAAGCCCGCGAAGTTATACTAATTTAGATAATCCGGAGCCTAAGGATTTTAAGCGTAAGAAGTAGGGCCCGCCGAACTATAAAAAAAAATAGGACGTATTTAAGCCAGCTGACGGTGCTACGGTCACCCTATGTAACGGCGACCCTAAAAACTAATAATAATATTATATAATAATAATACGAATAATTTAATTAAAAATTAATATAAAATTTTAAAAACATTATTTTAGTCCCGAAACGCTTTTATAATACTTTTAATCTTAAATTTAGAGTTAGATTTAATTATAACGGCTTCCGGCGCCGACGATGAAGGAGTAACAGTATAGGGTTCCGGTGTAACGCCATTTATTTCCTTTTTAATTATTATAGTATCTCGTATACGCGTAAACTTTTAATTAAGGTTAAGTATTACTCTTTTCCTTTTTTTACTTCTTTTTTTTTAAATTACTTTTTAAAACTAACTTCTCGTACTTTAATTAGCCGATCTAGCCGTTTAAAGTATTTACACTTTTTTAGAGTTTTTAAAATAAAACCCGGCGCGTCGCGTTATTAAAAATAATATTATTATTACTAAGCGTATCCGCTAACTCTTTAATTTAGCGGCTAGTTATAAGTGTTAGTAATACTATAAAGGAGAATTATTTATTAGAAACGTCGGGGGGAGGCTTAAATGGTTTTACCTTTACCTGGTCTTTTATTCTCCGATTCTGGCTATTAAGGGGCTTATTAATATCGCGAGGGAATATATTAGTTACGGCTTAGCCGCTAATTATTATATACGGCTAAAAAATAAACCTTTTAATTAGCTCGTAATATCGGAAGAAGTTGTTTTTACTTATATTTATATTATTAAGCCCTATATAGTATAGGGTTATTTTTTAATAGTAAATATTTTTTAATATATTAAAAAAATTAAGATCTAGAGGTTATAATAAGTATAACGAGTATATCGGAAAGAAGAGAAGCTATATCTTATACTTTAAGTACGTTATAATAAAGTCCTCGTTTACGTAGTTAACGTAACTATTTAGGATAATAAGCCGTTATTAATCCTCGTTTTTAAGTTTTATATAAAGGATAAAGACCTTATTTAGTTATATTAAAGCTAGCTCCTTATTAGTTTAGCCTTTAAGGGATGCCGTAAAGATTTAATCCTCCATAGTATTCGTTAGCGAGTTCTCCTCCGGAAATTATTACTGCTGGACCTATTGATTTTTAAATATGATAAGAGGAGGTAAGGCTCGGCCTAAAGCGTTGTTATATTCGATCGTAGAAGCCTATTCTCGGTTAAGGGAGTTTGTAATTAGTATTCTCTTTATTTTAATAGGTTTAATAATTATTATATTCGTTCTATAACCGAGTTAGTTACCGATCTCGTTGACATTAAACCGAAACTTTAAAAGGATCGATTTTAGAATAGAATTATTAAGCCGCTCGAAAAACTCGATAATTTTTTTTATAGAAGTTACGTTAAGTTTTAAGAAATCTATCCTTTTTAAAAAAAATAATACCGATAAATGGATAGCGAGTAATAAATCTTTTAACTTAATACTTACCGAGGATTATATTAATCCCGTTAATTTAAAAAATCCGTTAAGCGAATATCCGGAAGATAACGTACGCCGGTAAGCAGCTTAGATCATATTATATAAGGTATTAAATCACGATCTAAGACTCTTCCGCTGTTATTAAGGCTTGGAAGGACTTATTTCGTTATTTTATAATTTTGCGGCCGTGAATCCGAGCCCTTAGAATTATTCTAAGGATATTATGCTTCTCGGCGGCTTATTTTATTAACGAGCCATTTATAATATTTTAAATCGCCCGTTATAGTACTAACTCGTCAAGTTTACAGCTTATCGAAAAGAGGAAAAGAAAAGGAAAACGATAGTATTATTTAATTAACTATAAATTAAAAGCTAACTGGTTTATATACTAATTTATATATGGTGCTATTAAGGGCTATTTAAATTTAGGGGTCGCCGTTATATGGGGTGACCGTAGCACCGTCAGCTGGCTTACCCTACCGTTTTATTTTAAGAATACGTAGGCCGGACCGGCACGGAACAGTACCGCGGGCTACTCGAATTTAAATTATATTATTTATTATTAATATAATAAGAAGGGATATTACGTTAATAAATATTTTATTAAAAATTAAATATTAATATAACGAATTTCGGGAAACGGGAAAAGGTTTTAAATAAAAGTATACCCTTTTCGAATAGGGATCCTTTTATAAGGGTATTTAAAACCTTACGAACCCTTATTATAATTATTACTCCTTTATTACGTATAACGTTAATCTTTATTTATTTTAATTTAAATATATATTTTAAAATAAATATAATTAATTATATTTTTATTTTATAAATTAAATTATTTTAAACCTTTTTATAAATAATATTTATTAGTTTTATTAATAATTTATATATTTTTACCTACGGCGTTTATTAGGTAAAGTTTAATCTTATTAATTTCTAAAAGGTTACGAAATAGATCCAACGCTTTTACGTTATTATCGACCGGGATTTTCGTTATAAAAATACCCCGGTCTTATTATTTTATAAAGTTATATAAGAGTTAAAACTAATTATTAATATAAGAAAAAACCGTTAATAATTTTTTATTAACGTAACTAAAATCTAATTTATAAACCCTTGCTTTTTTTATCACGCCTATAAAAGTAATACCTTTTATTATATTATTATATCTCTACGAAAAGAGGTATAAAAGGAGGGAAAGACGCCCGGGAAAAGGGCCCTACCCCTTATCCCTAGTTATATCTAATACCTAACTACCTTTTTCGAGACCGAAAAATATAATATCTTCCCGTTGGACCGAGCAGCTAGCCATGCTATCGATTTCGAACCCGGGACGGAGCCCCCTTACCAACCTATCTACCCCTTATTATATTCCGAACTTTAGGTGTTACGAGAGTGGTTAAATAAAATAAAGAAAGGGGGGAAGATTTAAAAATTATAAAGTTTAGCGGGGGCCCTTATTTTTTTCGTTTTAAAAAAAGACGAAACTTTATACTTTTATATTAATTATAAAAAATTAAATAACGTTATTATTAAAAACCGGTATACTTTACTTTTTATTTTAAAGCTATTAAATAAAGTTTTTTAATTTATAATTTTTTTTCAAATCGATTTTAAAGATACGTATTACCGTATTTATATTAAACGTAAGGACGAATAGAAAACGGCGTTTCGGACTTAATATAACTATTTTAAGTTTTTAATAATAATAATAAAGTTTATTAATACCCCGGCTACTTTTTAATATTATATTTTATAATATTTAAAGAACTTAATAAATATTTATTATATAATATATATCGATAATATTTTAATTTATTTTTTAAATAAAAAAACTTATACGAAATATTTATAATAAGTGGTCGAAAAGCTTTTAAAAACGGACCTATATATAAAACTATTTAAATACTAATTTTTTTAAAAGTTTTTAAAATTCTTAAAATATCGTATCTATTAGAACAGCTAGAACTAAAGCTGTCTATATTACTTTAAAAGGGGTGCCACGTACCTACGCGCACGAACCCCTTTCCTGTTTCATTAAGAGGGGTATACGATACCCCTCGTAGCTCGTATTAAAGATAGACATGAACAACAGAATAAGAACGATTGAACCCCGATTAAAACCGGAACCACCGTACGTACGAGAGCCTATTCAATACTGATCAATGGTTACCCGTGGCGATCATAGATTAGCAAGAGTAAAGAGACGGTTCTACGCCCCTACCGACGTAAGGGCGACCGTGCTAAGGAGCCCCGAGAATTTCCGCCCGTCAGAGATTCGGAGGAAGAGCCGAACTGAATCAACCGTACGAGGAGGAACCCCTTTTCCCGAGTATATGTCATAGGGAGGAGACCAGGTTCCGAATTATACGCGAGACCAGCTAGGCTGTATGCAACTATACACCTAGATAACCCTGTCGTACGATCTGCAAGACGACAACCCCTGCCAAATGGAGTCAATCGCGGTCGGCGAATCGGGATCGAGCCCGGACGCACCGAACCCAGACAGACCGACGATACGTTCAGCTTCGCTACAGCCCCCTTTTCCAAAAAAGAGGAAGAAAAGCTAGCAGAGGAACAATTCCGTGCAAAGCCAAAGAGCATCCTGACCGAAAACACGCCGATCGAGTTCAACGGAGGCAAGATTCGATTAAAATCGTACGATATCCTTTTCGAGCAAAAGGGATAGGCTAACCAACTAAAGCTTGTCGACCCGAAAGCTATCGATAGAGGCCAGCAATACGTCTCCCAGCGTACGAAAGGGGCATATCTCGCAGTTATTTATCAACCAGAGGCAGCGTACGACCTATCTACCGCCGCTTAAATATAAACCCTAAAGGATAAAGATATCGAAAACCTAAATATACGGATTAACTAATAGATCTAAAATTAGACACGCGGCCTAAAATATATCCCGCTTAACCTTTACTATACGAAAATATATATTTTTATCGATAACTCGTTTATAAATAACGAAAACTTAACCTCTTAACTTAGATACCTAATCTTATTAAGCTAAAAGATTTATTATATAAAAAATAAATTCTAAATTTAAGGTAATATTATTTATTAAAGCTCGATTAAATATAAAAAAGTTATTAAAAGCGTACTAACTAATAAACTATATAATATAATCTCTAATATAAATAATAACATTATATTAAACACTACGCTTAAAAAAATCGTATAAATACTAAGATTTTAAAATATTCCGATAACCCTCTATATAAACTCGAGATCACTTTACAACTACCTAATTAAGCTAGGTATAATAAATAAAAAAAAGCTTATAATTAATATTATATCCCTCCGGGAATCATACAAAAAAAGAGAGATATTAAAGGTTTACTATATCAATAATAAAGATAATCCAGCAAATACCTTTACTAAAATATCCCCAAACAAGGCCCTCGAGCAGCTAATCTCGATAAATAGCCTTACCGTACGCACAGAAACGTATATCGAAAAGCTAGACTCGTACGGCGAGTAATTAAAAAAAAGAGATATAAAAAAAAGAGAAATTTCTTTTATTAATCTTTCTTTATATAATTATTACCGATATATTTTATTTATTAAATATTATATAAAAGTTAAAAAAAGAACCGTAATATATTATAATTTAAACAAATAATACGATAAAAATAACCGTATAAAAACATTATTTATATATATACGAAAACTATTTACTTTATTTATTATTAACTTATTATTATATAATTATTATTTTAACTCTACTATTACTACCTCTATTTTTATTATTATTAAAATTAAAGTTTACGAATCGTAAGCTATAATACGAACACCGGTTATTATACGAAGCTTAAACATATAAAGTATAAACATTATCTTAATATCTATCGAAACGAACATACTTACAAAACGGAATATAGGATTAAACGTACCGATTATTATAAACGTTATTAATATTACCGCGCGACTAGATAAAAACCGTACGGAAATAACCTTCACAATAAATAATACGAGCGAACAGGCGGCGAATATCGTCGTTTACCGGTATATATATTTCGATATCGCGGCTCGGCAAGTTATAAACGCGAACTTCCTTATTTTATTATATAAAATTAATAAATATTAAAAATTAAAAAAAAAATATTATATATTAATATAAAATATAAATATAACTTACCGATTTTAAACTAAAAAAATTAATAATATTACTTAACGCTAATTAGGATTAATTACGTTAATAATAATAATATTAAAAAAATTAATAACTTATTAATTAAACATTATATAAATATATATATATATATTTATAAATATATATATAAATATATAATTTATTTTCGTATAATATTTTAAAAAAAAAAATATATATATATATAAAAAAAGAATCTATACTATATAAATTATTTACGTATAAAAAAATATTTACTTATAAAACTATTCTTATTAATCCTTTACGAAGTGTAACGTATTAAGATATACGACGGTCCTCCTACTATTATTACTACTTTCGAACAAATAACTAGAATAACTAATCGAATAAACCTGCCACCTAGCCAAAACAACGTTAAGAAGGTATAGTATTACCTATACGGTTCAAGCAGGTACCTAATACCGGATTAAAGCAACCCAACCGTACAAAAACCCTCGTAAAAGGAAGACTCGTATCCAAAAAAGGGGAACAGGCTAATTCTATCGCTAAAATAGAAAACTACCAATATTAGAATAACTAAAACTAAAGCTATCCATATTACTTTAAAAAGGGTACCACGTACTTACGCGTACAAACCCCTTTCCTGTTTCATTAAAAGGGGTATATAATACCCCTCGTAGCTCGTATTAAAAATAAATATAAATAATAGAATAAAAACGATTAAACCCCGATTAAAACCGGAACCACCGTACGTACGAGAGCCTATTTAATAGTATCTTTATAAAAAAAGTATTTATAAATCCCTTAAAAATCGATATAATTAAGAACTAGCTAGCGTTAATGTTTATTTATAACTTTTAAGTTTTTTTAAAGTTTTATAACTTTTACCGTCGTTTTATAAAAGGGTATTTCAGGATCGTTACCCTATTAATAAGGTTATTTAAGAGCAGCGAAACCGGATAGAAAATAGGAGCGTTCTATTTGGATAGCCCTACTAAAGCAGTTTTTATACTCCTGAAGCAAGCCTTTTAAACGGCGCCGCTCTTGACCTATTTCGACCCCGAAAAGTTAGTGCGGCTAGAAATAAACGCCTCTAAGTTCGTAATAGCTAGAACTTTTTTTTAAAAAGGTGCCGGAGGCTATTAGCACCCGGTCTCCTTCTATTCTAAAAAGTTCTCCGGGGCAGAGCTTAATTATAATATATTAAATTAAAAAATACTCGTAATAATATTATATTTTAAATATTAAAAGTATTATTTAAAAAGGGTAAAGTATATTATTAAAATATTTTTAAACTATTAAAACTTATAAGGCTTTATAAAAATTAATAGGTTAAATAATCGCTAAATATATTAATATATATATTTAGCCCTTTTCGATTTTATAATTATTTATTAATTAAGTAAGAATAACCCCGTTAATAACTCGTCGAAACGGCTAAATTATATTATTAATACGGGTAATAATTTAATATTATTACCTATTTTAAAAAAAAAGCTAGTAATAGATATTAACTTTTTAAAAGGCAAGTTTCGCGTACTAGTTTAAATAGTATACGGGGTAAAATTAACACTTAAACGCGTTATCCTAGCCTAAGCGATAACCCGTTAAAAAGCGAGAGATTCGGTATAGCGGGAAGACTCGTTATCGTTAAAAATTAGTCCCGATTTAAAAACCCTTATTAACTAAGCCTAAGAAAAGAACGAGGCTTATTAACGAAAGCGGAGAAACTTAGGGGCCGAAGCGGACTCGAAATATTAATAAGCGATAATAATAAGTAAAATATTATACTTTAATAAAAAAGTATATATTTTTAAATAAACGTGTTAAATAGGTTTTCTAATGCGTACGTACGCTGCGTAGGGGTTAAGACGGTGCTTATATTCTATCTATCTCTTTTATCTATTAATTGGCGGGAAGCCGCTAGCGCTTATTTTCTCGTACGAGGGGCTAATGATCCGTGCGTCGCACGCACGTGACGCCCTTTTTAAGAGGTATTAAAATATAACGAACGCTATCTAGGTTCCAAAAGAAACCTAGTAAGACGTACTGGGGTTTATATTAGTAATACGAGAGAGTATCCGAACGTGCGATAAAAGTCGCTTCTATCGCTATAATAAATAATAGCTCGTAAGAACGAAAGTAATTAAAGTACGCGGGCTTAAAAGTATTTATAATAGTTTTATTAAAACTATTTATTTTATTAATAAATTAAAATTAATATTTAAATTAATTATTAAAATAAAAAATATTTATATAAAATATATAAAGAACGTTAATTATTATATATCTAATCTCTTCCTTTATTAATCCGTTAAAGCGTCCACTAGTTCACAGTAATCCCGTTATTAGCTTATAATAATCCATCCCTTAGATCACGGTGATCCATTCTAGCGGCTCATTTAAAGGCGCCGTAATCCCGTTACTCCTAGCTTACTCGCTAAAGCGGTAGTTTAGTCGCTCCTCGTCCCGTAACTCCTTCCTAACTGCTTTCCCGGGTCGGGTCTATCCTTTCGCTATTTAAAATATCTTCGTAATTATATTCGCGCGCTTTTATAATATAAAAAAGTTTATATTAATATAATTAATAGTACGGTCGGTAATTATAACGTCGTAACCTAGTTAGGGTATAGTAGTTCCGTTCCGGCGGGTAAGGTTTTAACCGTATAATTAAATCGGGTTATAATATTATCCTCCCTTTTCTAACCGCTTTATCTTTAAAATATCGACTCTATAAATATTTTAATTACTTATATTATTAAATTATAATAAATTTCTTTTCCTTATTATTTTTTTTATAATATCTATTTATTATAACTAGTCGTATTAAAAAATCTCGGTTTAAAAAAACTATCGCGCGTTTAGCTCTTACCGTTAACATAAAATCCACGGGTAACTTAACTAGTATACCTTGTACTTATTATTTTCGCTAAAACCTAACTTATTGTATAAGCGAGAAATCGTTTCGTTATTTAAAATATATTCAGGTTAGCCGTTCTTATAATAATACCTTTATTATATCGGCCCTAATAAAACTAATTACTTAATAAAAAAAACTAAAGGCGGAAAAATTAAATATAAAAAAAACCTTATTCTTTTTATAAACGTAATTATTTACCGCCCTAGGTCGTTTAACCCGTTTTTGTTACATAAAAAAAATCGTAATAAAAAAACGTTCGGAAGCGTTTCGTCAAAAAATACAGAAACTAAATAAAAAAAATAATATTTCTTTTTTAATTATTAATTAAAAAAACTTCGTCCTTAATAACCTACGTTCCTTAAATATTTTTAAAGATATTAATTAATCGTCTCTTAATTTAACAAGTTTCCCCAAGCCTAAACCGTCGGTCCCCGTAAGGGAAACTCCTCTTTAAACTTCTAAAGTTTCTTCGCAACGTTCGCTAAATATTTCTTAAACTCCTAAGTATTATTTTTTAACGGGTAGCCTTTTCACTAAACGAGGTATTAGAAGCTCCGTCCTTTCTTTCTTTTATTAATAATTCCGTCGACTTCGTACTCGTACTAATCTATTTCGACTTCTAATTATATATCGATTAGGGTTTCCTTAACCGCTAACTTAAATAATAAAATATAAAATATAAAATATACCCGTATTATTTTAAATAATAATAATCGGTAATTAGTTTTTAAAATAACTTCTACGATTTTAAATAATCCTATCCTTTTAAAATCCAATTTATTATTTAATCGTTTTATTTTAATATTTCGTCATAAGAAATAAACTTTTTCTCTTTCTCTAAAAATTAATCCTTTTAACCTTATTTAATCGGCGTATCCCTTTATTCATTATTAAAAGAAGGTAAAGTCTTATTATAGCGTAATTTAGAATTCTTTCAGTTTTTCAACTTAAATAATCACAATTAATACTAACTCCCTTTCCTTTAATTTTTTAATAATTTCTAAATTATATCCGTAATTTGCTCGAAATAACAATATATATATAACTTCGTTATCCGCGTTATTATAAATAAATTAAGCTATTAATAATAATTATACCTAATTATTTTATTCGTAATTAATATAATAACGTAAATACTATTTTAAGGTTTGGTTTATCTACTCGATTTATCTATCTATTTAAAAATAATAAGCCGTAAATAATTTATACTTAACTCTAAATTATACCATAAATAACTTCTAGAATTTAGCGGTAAATAGTTTATTTCTATCGGAAATAATTATTTCGGGCAATCCGTACTAGCTAACGATTATTCGGAAGAACGTGTACACTAGGTTGTTAATATCGTTAAATTCTTTATACGATAGTTTTCCATGCTTTATCTAGCGGTAAGATCGGCTATAATTCTTTATATAATCAGTGTCGGGCGGCTTTAGCTTTGTTATAGAAGTTATATTTACTGATCACTTTAACTACGATTATTTTGAAGTTCTTATAATCAAATTACCTAATAATCCTTTTCCAGGTTTTAAATATCCCTTAGTATCCGTGTATAGGATACTTATGGAATTCTTTAATAAAGTCCTCGCGATACTACTTAAGAATATAAATCTTATTTCAGTAAAAAGCGAGACCGTCGCGGTCTTCGAAGTAATCCCTAAGGTAATTCATAGGGTCGGAGGTTTAATTAAATTATCGAAACTTAATAACTTATTCGTCGTTATATTAGACGTAGTTTATAACGTTTAATTATTTTAAAAGTATAAAATTACCGTTTTAATCGTAAACGAGAATTATTCGCGTTTCAAACAAAACCTCTTTTTAATAATTCGGTCGTTAGTTTAACGTATCGGCGCGACCGTTCTCGTTACCCTTTTAATAAATAATAATAAGGTTAAATCTTAAAAAGAATTTAAACCATCGTATTTATTATTTATTTAACTCTTTAATAATAATAAACGTTATAAAGTTTTTATAATCGGTATAAATCTTAATTAGTTTTATTATTTTATTAAAATAATATCTCTATTTTTCGCAAGTTTTAATAATAATTATTAACTTTTTATTATAGATTTAATAATTAAGCTCTAATTTATTAAGCTTTTTTAAAAAGAATATAACGGGGTGCGACTTTTCGTTATTATTTCATTAATTTAGTTATCCTCTGATCGTATAGTTTAATACGTCGGTTTCAACTTTAAAAAGTCTAAACGGATCTATTAGGTAAAATACTAGTTCGTTAAGAATTCGTTCTTTAATATTATAAAAGGCCTTATTTTTCTTTTCCATTTATTAAAATAATTCGTCCTTTTTTATCAGGTTTATTAAAAATATTGCTATCCTATTAAATCCGGGAACGAAAATCCGGTAATAATTAATTAATCTTAAAAAGGATCTAACTTCTATAGCGCTTATAAGCGTAAGCCACTCCCTAATTACTAAGATTTTTAAAGGTTCTATTCAAATTTCGCCCGGGGATATTACATATCTTATAAAAGTAACGGATCGTTAATAAAATTCGCTCTTTTCTAAATTAATCAATAAGTTAGTATTCTATAACTTTTAAAGTATTAACTTTATATATTTTCGATACTACTCGTTATTCTCGGAATAAATAAAGATATTATCGAAATATATTATAATAAACTTATCGAGGTACTTTTATAAAATATAGTTAATTATAAACTAAAAATTAATTAATATATTAATTAAGTTAAACGCTATAGCTTAATATTCGAAATAGCCGTACTTAGTTCGGAACGCGGTTTTCCACTTCTCTTCTTTTTTAATTCGGATTAAGTTATATATATTAAAGAGGTTAAATATTATAAAGATTTTAACGTATAATAATCTATTTTATATATCGTTAATTAAAAGTAAAAGGTATCGGTTTTTAATAATAATTTTATTAAACTTCCAATAATTGATATATATACGCCATTTAAGTTTCCCGTCCTTGCTCTTTTTTAAAACGAAAAGGATAAGGAAACCTATTAATAATATGGATAATTGAATAACTCCTTTTTCAAAATTTTCCGTAATATATTTCTTTAAGGCTTGTTTATACTCCTAATTAAGTTTATATATAAATATAAATAAGGGTTTTTTCTTATTTTTAAAAAGTATTTCATAATTTTACTATATATAAAGCGGTAAGCCTATCTCTAGTTTCCTATTAAAAATTGTTTCGAATTACCGGTACTCTTTTAATATAATCGTTGTAACGTTCGGTTTAAGCTTTTTAATAATAATATATACTTTAAAAACTTTAAGTTTATTAAAAAGGCGCTTTTTAAACCGCTATTTATTAATTAAACTTTTTTTTAATATATTTTATTAAAGTTAGCTTATTTTTTAATTAATTTTAGGATTATTTACCTATAATTAAGGTATTTTTAAAATTAAATCGTATCTTACAACGTCCGTAATATTATACGTAATTCGTTTATAACGTCCTCCGATATTAATTAAAAAGTTCGCGACTTCCTTTTATATTTCTTTATTGTCGTAAGTTATAAATCTTTTATTAACGGTTTTAAATCAATATAAAGCGTTTTTCTCTTATTATTTATATTTAAAGTAATTAATAATTTATAATGAAATATAGTTTTTTTTATATTTCGCTATTAAGTAACGCTTTAATATAAACTCTTTTTACACCTAATATTAATATAATATATTTATAGATAGCTCAATTATCCATTATTTAGTATAGGGACCTATTTTGGTCCGCCTATTATCATCCTTTTATAATAAGCGGCGTCTATTTTTCGAACGCTATATCTATAAGTTATTAACGATATCTTACGATCAATCCTCGTATCGCCGCCGTTATTCCTTTCGTTCTTTATAAAGTACCTCTTAATATATTAGTAAAAGTGTTTTTATACTCTTCTTTATATAAAATACTATCTTTAATACTTAAGATTCGGGTTTTTCCAATAATTCAAAGATTTATTAAATTCGCAGTAATTTATAAACGTTTTATAAATTCTTTAATATAAGAAAAGGGTTCTCTTATTAAATATATATCTATACGTTTTAAAAGTATTAAATATTTTCTTTTAAACGTTTATAAGCTCGCGATTTTTTTTAGGCGTATTTAAAGTATTAATCCTCGAAGTATTCCTTTTAATCTCGTTTTTTTAAATAATATTATCGTAATTATCGTAAATCTTTTTATATTAGTAAATACGCGCGTCGTCTATCCGGGATTAACGTTCAGATTCTTTTAATAATATAATTCGGGTATGGTTACGTAATAGGTTACTTATTAATCTTTTAAAGAAACTACTCGTATTCGAATTTCTTCGCGAAGTGTTCCGTATAAACGTTATATATATACGAGATTTATAAGAGCGTAAAATATTTTTTATATACAAAGGAGATTTATAAATTATCCCTTATTATATAATTATTATAAATTTTTTAACTAAAACCGGCTATAATAAGTACTTAGTATAAATATTTCGAGTTAGGGTAAGAAATATTAAAAATAATTAACTACCCGTTGGTTTTAAGGTTTTTAAATTTAATAATCTCGTTTATTAATTCGTTTATTAATATATTTATTAAACGTTTATAGTTTATTAATTATTTTAATTAGCTTATAATATTATTTATTAAATTACTATTTTCGTTATAAAGGAGGGATTATTCCCTTCATATTATCGCAACGTTTTGGCTATGGTCCTCCTTACCCTCCAGGGTTTTAAAGAATTATCCGGTGCCTTCCTTATCTACTAAATAAGAGGTATACCTATTATTATAACAGGCTATCTAAGATAAACTACCGTGTTTAATAATAACGCTATTATTTTTAATAATTACGTTAAGGGTAACCTCTACTTTAATAATATTAACGTATTATCCCTCTAGGACTCGTTAAAAATCTTTCCTTAGTATTTAATATTTTTAAGCGTAATATCTTAGTTTTTAATAATTATAATAAGTATTACGTAATTTTTTATCCTATTTATTATATTTAATAGCATTAAAGTTTATAAGTTTATTATAATAATTATATATTATAATATTTTTAAACGGTATATAATTATATTAATATAGTCGCCCCGTGTTAATTTAAGTTTAATTAATTTACCGCTAAGGTCCGCTTTACTTTTCACAGCGTCGCTTATATATATAAGTATCGATCTTAATAATGAATTCTATATACGAAAAAAAGTTATTAAAGGCGTCAAGCCGGCTAAGTTCGTTTTTAATATTATCTTTTAATCCTCGGTAATATATTATAATTTTTATAATTTTAATATAATTTAATCAAATTATAATACGCCGGAACTCGGCTATATAGGAGGCGGTTAATCCTTTTTACTTAAAGGTTTTAAGTTCTTTTTCCGCCTATTACTTTTTATCGGGGTTTTAAAAAAGTGACTTAAAAGCTTATTCAAAGCCGTCGTAACTTTCGAAAATATGCTATGCCTTTATACGGCATAACTTAATTTATTAATCGTTTTTTACGAGTTCGTTTAAATAAGGTTCGAACTAAGCGAGTACCTTATTTTTAAAAAATAAGGCGGCGTAGATAACTCGCTAGGTAACGTCTTGGAACGTTTTTTTATAAAACCGTTAATAAGTTTTAACTTAAATAAAAAAGCTTCGGAAGTTTCCGCTTATCCCGTTAAAAAAGGTTAGCGTACTAATTTTTATACCTTTTTTTAATATAATAAGGGTTTAAATAGTATTAATAACTATATAAAAAAAACGTACCTCTTCGCATAGCTTATTAATATTATAAGGTATTTATTCTAAAGTACCCTTAGTTAAGAGCTCGTTACGCTCCTTTTTAAGCTTAACGTAATAATATTAATAATTAGCGCTCTCTTATTCGAATTTTTTAATTTATTTAACTAACGCTTATCGTATAGGTTCGTCGTTATTATCGTTGCTATCGATATTTATAACAAGGTCTCGTTAAAAGGTGCTAAAAGTGGCGATAAGAGTCTTTCCTTATTAAACGGTATTATTAAGGTTAAATATAAATATAATTCTTATAATATTATTATTTAAAGGTTTAAATAATAACTCGTAAAAATAAAAGTAATTAAAATATAACGAATACTATTTAAATTCTAAAAAAAACTTAATAAAACGTATTAAGATTTATATTAATAATACGAAAAAATATTTAAATATATAATAAAAATCGCTTTTATTATTATAATAAATAATAATTTATAAAAACGAAAATAATTAAAATACGCGGGCTTAAAAATATTTATAATAATTTTATTAAAACTATTTATTTTATTAATAAATTAAAATTAATACTTAAATTAATTATTAAAATAAAAAATATTTATATAAAATATATAAAAAATATCCGTTATTATATATTTAATTTCTTCCCTCATTAATTTATTAAAGCGTTCGTTAGCTTATAATAATCCCATTATTAGCTCACGGTAATCCATCCCTTGGATCATAGTGATCCATTCTAGCGGCTCACTTAAAGGCGCCGTAATCCCGTTGCTCCTAGCTTATTCGCTAAAGCGGTAATCTAATCGCTCCTCGTCCCGTAGTTCTTTCCTAGCTACTTTCCCGGGTCGGGTCTATCCTTTCGCTATTTAAGTTATCTTCGTAATTATATTCGCACGCTTTTATAATATAAAAAAGTTTATATTAATATAATTAATAATACGATCGATAACTATAACGTCATAGCCTGATCGAGGTATAATAGTTCCGTTCCGACAGGTAGGGTCTTGGCCGCATGGTTAGGTCGGGTTATAATATAGAAGCCTTTAGAGTGGCTGTTCTAATATTAGCAGTTTTCTTTTTAAAGGGAAGATCCTCCTCCTTCCCCTTTACTCTTTACTTTTTATTTACTTATTATATAGGCGAAGCTTTTTAATATATACCTTTATTTATATAGTTAATTTATTCGTTAAGATAAGTTATTTAAAAGCTTTATTTAAGGATTTTTTTTATAAAAGCGTCCGCCGGGTTATTTCGTTTATTTATTTAATAAATCTTTATTATTTCTTTTTTTTTTATACGATTCTTGAAGCGATATAATATTAATTATTAATTATTTCTCGTTTATTATATTAAGCTTTATTAAATACTCGTATAAAGATCTCGAGTTTATATAAAGGATTATTAGAATTTCTTAAAATTCTAGGCTTTATATAATCTTTTTAAGCGTTATATTTAATACGATACCGTTATTGACGCCGGAAATTATCCCGTATAACTTATTAATAAGTACGCTTTAAATAACTTTTTTATATTTTATCGAGCTTTAATAAATAATATTACACTAAATTTCGAATCAGTTTTTTATACGTTCGGTCTTTTAGCCGAGTATAATAAAGTATTCGAATTAAGAAGTTAAGTTTTTATTATTTACGAACGAGCCGTCGATAAAAATATATATTTTTATATGTTAGAGGTCGAAAGGGATATATTAGAGTCCTTATATCGAGTTCTTAATCTATTAAATAATTCGGGCGTTTAAGTATTCGATATTTTTATCTTTAAGGGCTTATATTTAAGCTGTGACCGACAGGTTGTACGCTACTTTTAATTAATAGATTAAGACGATATACGCCCCTTTTATATATTAGGAAATATATTGTTAATCCCGGTCGGTAGTTTTTAAATCTATAAGCTAAAACTATTTAATTTATCTTTTTTATTAGAAGAGGATATTATACGTTTTTAATAAGATTTTATTTCCGTTAAATTTTACGGGCGTATTTTTTATTAACGTCTTTTTCGGCTTTATACGGAACGTTATTTTTATTAGTTTTTTAATTTTTTTTTTTAAAGAAAAGGTTTATAACGAAACTAAAGGTATCGTTAATTTATATAATAATAATCTTAAAAATTTTTAAGCCGTTATTTATAAAAAATAAATAAAAGTTATATATAAAAACCGTTATTTATAAGTTTTATATATAATATTTATAATATGTTTTAAATTAATATAGTCCGGATTTTATTAAGCCGTATAATAATAATATAATTTATAAAAGCGTTTTTTTAAAGTATTAAAACTCGAGCTTTTTTAAAAGCTTCGTATATATTATACGAGTAAATTTATTATGCGATTAAATATACGTTTAAGTAATATCCTATAGTTTCTTATAAGCTTTAAGGTTTTAAATAAAGGTCGGTTTTAATATAAGTATTAGCTTTTAATTTATTTTTTAAATTATTAGCGATTAAGTAAGGATTTTCTCTTTTTTTATATTTCCGTATTTTTAAACGATAAGCCTAGATTTATTATACAGTTTAATATTCTTTTTTTTAATCTTTTATACAAGCCGGGTCTTAAAGATTTAATAATTATTATAGGCTTTCGGGTTAAATCGGATAAACTCGAATACTTTTTATATAGCGAGGTTATTTATTTCTTCCGTATTCGATTTTTAAAAAGGGGTTTTAAAGGCCGTAATTATATTATTTTTTTAGAGCTTAACGACTAGGTCGTAATTTTTATATTTTTTCTAGGTAAGGAATACTATTAAGGAATTATGTGGAAATAGATATTTTCGGGGTCGGCCTCGACTTTATTACGCGGGAGTTTCGGGCTACTTTATAATAATAACTTCCTTTATTTTGGAGGTAGTGTTATCCTTTATTTTAGAGGTAGTGCTATCCTCGCTTTCCGTATTTTTTATAGGTTTTTCGGGTTCCCGGAAATATGGCTTAATTTAGGTAACCTAGAACTCCTTCGAGCCGTCTGGTATATCGATTCGGATTATACGGTCTTCGATTGCGGCGATCGGGTACGGTCCGGTCTATCCTCTTTTCTTTTGTTATATAAGAACCTTTGTACGGAGCGGGAGTATAAAAATATTATAAATATACGGTCCGCTCCGGGTATTTAAAGCTCGGTTAATATTAACCTTTGCTTAAATTTTTTATAATATTTTTATCGCCTTTTATATAGCCTCCGCTCTCGCTTAAATTTCCGGCGATAAAGGCGAACTCGTATTAATTCAAGGATATACTCCGAAGATAAAAAGTGTTAAAACGAGCCCATCCGGGCCGGCAATATTGTTTAAAATTTTTACCGCTATTTAAAAGACCGTCTCCGGGTTTATACGGTTACTTAGCTTTTTTTATAAGATATTATATGTTCGGCGGAACGGAGCGTACGTTTTTTTAATTTTTTTTACTATTTAATAAGTTTCGATTAATATTTATTTATATATAATTCTTATTATTTATATATAATTCTTATTATTTATATATAATTTTAAAACTTTTTTTAAAAATAAGTTCCGGGGTTATACGAGATATTATTTAAGAAGCTTTAATAGATATATATTTAATATTTATAAAATATATTTTAAATATTTTATACGTTAAATAATTTTAAAAATATAATTATTTAAAAGGATATATTAGTATTAATAATATATAGTACGTTTTATTTATTAATATATATAATATCGATAATAATTTTATAATTAAAATCGTACGAGTCCTAAAATAAGAATTTAAACCGCCGTGATACCGGGTTATGTGTTTAATACTAGGAGTAGAATTTCTAGATTTCGTTAAGGATAGAAATTTCGACGTTATCGTGGCTAGTATTTTTTAAGAGGTTGTATAGCCTTTCCGTATAGGGATGTTCGAACCGACGGTAAAAGTATTAAAGCTATACTTCGGTAAGGTATACCGTTATTTCTATATAATTAATATTAAAAAATAAATATCCCTATTTCTTAATAACCGGGAATATTTTTTTATCGGTTTATATAATAACGTTAAGGATATTATTATAATATATTTTAAATTTATCGATATTATATAGCGATAATAAGAAAAGGGTTTAAATCTTAAAAATATAATATTTCGTTATTTTTAGCTAGTTCTGTATATTAAAAGTATTAATTAATAATATTAAAAGTAAGTTATTAAATTTGATCTCGGCCGATCTAGGAATTTAGTTGATCTAGGTATCCGGGTTTTTTTATATATAAGCTTCGGCTTAGAGCTTGCCGACTATCGAGAGCTATATAGTACCGGTATTTTAGAGTTTACCCTGGTATACCTAGTTATATTAGCCGTTTAGGCTAAATTGATCTGCTTGTATAGTAAGTTTTAAAAAATAGATATCTTTTTTTATAAGCCGGTAAAGGAACGTAGCGTCCGTTAAGTAGATAATTCTTTGCCGTATATTTTTTAAATTAATATAGTTATAGTTTTCTTCGTTATTAAGGTTTTTTTATGGTTTTTTTTAATTTTATATAAATATTTCGTATTTTTTTAATACGAGAAAACTTTATTCGATAGCTTTGTACGCTTAAAGGTATTAGGTTTATATTCGAGATTACTCTTTAAACGAATAATTTATTAATTAATATTTTTATTTTTAATAAACTCGGCACGTTTTTTTTTTAAAACGGCTTATTTCTGTATATTAATTTAAGTTAGAACGGTGTTATTATTTATTAGTTTTAATTATTAAAGAATGCCGGTTTATTCTCGTAAAGGGGTTTATTATTATAAAACGGCTTATTCTTTTTCGTATAGTTATTAATAAAGCGTTTATTAATTATATACGTTTTAAAAGTTATTTCTAGCGGTAATCCTTTTATTAAGTAGCCGGTTATTATTTTTCGGTTTATCGCGGTATTTAATGAGGCTTGGAGGTTAGAAAATAAACCTTTATATATTAGCTGCCGGTGGATAAGGGCCGGTTCGAGCTCGAGAACTCTTCGGTAGGTTTGTATAATAAAAGTATAAAGGTTTTTTTTTTTTAGAATTTTATTCCGAAAGCTCGTTATACGCGGGTTAGTTTATTGAATAATATTTTTAAAAATTTTAAAAGCGATTTCTCGGGGTTTTTTATTTTTAATTATATGAATATAATATTCGTTTAATTCGTATAATATTAAGTATAGGTTATTAAATTGTTAAAATATTTATCGAAATCGGTATATATCTGGTCTTATTTTTTATTTAAGCCGATATAGCTTAAATAAAAGTTTACCGTACGGCCGGCTAAGATATTTAAGAAAATCGCGTAATATTAGTTTTTTAAAATATTTAGTTAACGGCAGGTTTTGATAAAGAATTATATTTTATTGGTAAAAATATTATACGGTACGTTAGTATAATCGTTAATCTTTTTTTATATTTTAAAAAATAAAACGATTTTAAAGCTATTTATTTTCCCGTTATAAATAATTCGAGTTAATAAGATATTATATATAATAATATATACCGGGTTAAACGTTTACGTATTAATATTAAGTATTTAATTAAAAGCGAGGAAAAGAATAATATTTTAAGAGGTTTTAATACCGGGTATACCGGGATATATAGCTAGGAAAGAGGGATATCGGTAATCGGGGTTTAGTTATATGGCTAGTTATATTGTGTAGGTTTCCCGCGTTTCTTATTTTATTATATAATTTTCGGCCGGTTATTTTATTAGGTTTTATACGGTATTTTTTTTTTAAACGGTCGGAGGTCGGCGTTATTATTTCGGTTTAAGCGATAGGATATATCGGTATATAATAAGCTTTATTAATTTCCCGGTTATTATATTATTGTTAGGAGTATTAATTCCGTTCTTTTTTTAGTATGTAAAAAAAGTTTTTAAAAATATACGATTAATATTTTTAAATACTTTTTCTATTTATTTAACGAAATCGTAAACGAATTATTTTATAAGGGTATTTTTTATAATTTTAAAAGAATAATAATCGTAAAGGTATTATACGGCGTATATCGTTAATTCCTTTTTTATTATTTCGAGTAACGTCGGGTCCGGCTCGTTATCCTATTTCTCGAGGTTAATATTTATTTTTTAAACCCCGAGTTTTATTCTTGTAGTCGCTATAGTTTTTTTATACGTAATCTCGGGTTCGTTTTTAAATACTTTAAACGGCTTAAACGTTTAAGGGATTTTAAATTGTTTAATATTAGGGTCTTAGCCTAATTAAGGGGTATTAGGGGTAGACGTTATTATTAAGGTACTATTTAATTAGTTCGTACGACGTTATTTTTAAGTATAAAGTAATATATAATTTAATTAATTTTCCGACCGTATTATAACTTAGTTTCTTTTTTTCGATATTCGTTTTAAAAAAAAAAATTTAAACTTTATATAAAAAAAATAGCTTTATTTTTTTTAAAGATTTAAGAATCTTTTTAAACTACTTAGTACCGTCGCCCTATTTATATATTAGTATAAAACCGTTTTTTTACTCTTATTAATTTATAATTATTTCGTATAATTATTAATTAATATTAAATAAGCTTTTTAATACGTATATACGTTATATAAGGGTTAAAACGGTATTTATATTCTATTTATTTCTTTTATTTATTAATTAGCGGGAAGCCGCTAGCGCTTACCTTCTCGTACGAGGAGCTAATAATCCGTGCGTCGCACGCACGTGACGCCCCTTTTAAGAGGTGCTAGAAGCCCTTGGAGTGGCTGTTCTAATAAAACGTTACTCCGAGTATAATTATTATAAATATATTACGATAACCTTTTTAATAACTATTTCGGGCGTAATTATATAATAAAACTCTTCGAAAAAAAGTTTTATTAGCCCGATCTATAAAAGGACGTAGCTATATATATAAAAGCCTACGTTATATATTTCGGCTTTAAAACGAAATATTATTATTTATATAATAAACTTATTTCGTTACCTTAATTTAATTATTTAAAAAAAAAGTATAATATAAACTTTATTATAAACTTACTTAACTCTTTTTATAAACGATAATTCGTTAATATTATTTTTATAATAATAAACCGATATAATAAACTATCCTTTTTTCCCCCCTATTAAAAATAATTAATACCGTTAAACTAGTATAGCTATTTTATAAAAAGATCGAGTACTAGTTTAATAGCCTAAAAGGGCTCTTTTTAAATAAGGGCTCGATTTTTATTAATAATTTCTAGTTATAACTTTATTTCGAAAATAAAATAAAATTAAAGTATTCGATAACATTTTATTTATAAATAAACGGCTAAACCGAAAGAATAAACTAGGTTTTCGAAATATATTTAAAATATTATATAACGAAATATTTTAAACTACAACTAAATTTATTATATATAGTATTTTATATTATTAATTTTTTAATAAATTTAATAATAAAGCTATCGCTATTCGAAGTTATATATAATTATTGACTAAATTTTCGTATATTTATTAAAAACGACTCTTTTATAAAAAGGGTATTAATAATTAAAAATAAGTTATTAAAACTATAAAATTTATAAATAAAAATAAAAGAACGTTAGAAAAAAGTAATAAAATTTTAAGCGAAATATTATAATTCTTATTATAAATTAATTACTTTTAGAATTAAATAAATAATAAATCTTTTTATTAAGAATTTAAAGGTTTAAAATAAGAAACTAGCCCTAAAATTCGTCGGTCCGTTCCGAGTTCTCGAATATATCGAGACGTTAGCGTACCGGCTAGCTTTATTAAAGAAATATTCCCGCCTTCACGATATATTTCTTATTTAATTATTAAAGCTATAGAAAGTAATATCCTTTAATACCTTATTAATACCGGAACTAAAAAATAACGAGGAGTGGGAAATAGAGGAGGTTAAGGAAAAGATGCGTTAAGAAAGGCGATAATATTATTTAATAAAATAAAAGGGTTAGCTTACTAAATATAATTAATAAAAACTGGCCGAGAATTTAATAAACGCCTTTATAAAAGTAGCTTAATATAAAAAAAATTAGGTTATATTACTAGCTATAAAACGGAAAAGCAGGTCTTATAAATTATTATTATAAAGGTAAAACCGGCCTCGAAACCTTTATTATTTATTTATTTAATTAGTTTAAAAAAAGGTTAAAGCTAGACCCCGATAAAATTCGAACCTATTTATTTAAATAATAAAACTAGAAAATCTACGCCTTATTAATCGGCTACGGGGTTCGTATTACGCCGGGGAATTTATTTTATTACGGAAAAAAAACCAGAATAAAAACCTAACGGTACGATTATTTAAAACGCTAAGCCTAAAAGGCTTAACTCGTTTTTAAGATAGGTAGCCTAGTTTTTAGCGATATTTTTATAAAAGGAGGCGAAAAGTATGAAAGCTCGTTTTTTAATAAAACTAAGGGCTATATTTTAAATAATAAAACCGCGGTCGCGATAAAAGAGGCGTAATAGGACTATAGTTTTAAAAACGTCGGCTTTTTTTATAATTTAATAAAATATTAACGGAATAAACCCGTAATTAATAAGTATAGGGTACTTATAATATTAATATCGAGGGGGGCGAAACGTTTATATAGGGCGTTTTTTCGCGAGGCGTACTTTTAGCGGTAAACGATTAAGCTTATTTATTCGTAATATTACCGTTAATAAAACGGGGTTAAAACTTAAAAACTTACCGTAGAAATCTTATTATTTTAATAAACTTCTTCGAGCCGGAGATTCCGAACTAGGCCTTATAACCTTTTACCACGCGGTAAAAAAAAAACGACGAAACGGTATAAAATACTGCCCGTATAACGGCGGAGCTCAATAAGAAAAATAAAGGTATTATTATTATTAACCTTTTAAAAGTATTCTACTAAGTTTAAAAACACGATAATAACGATTTAGAAATTTCCGATTAGCGCGTTAAGAACCTATTAAGAAAGCTTAGTTAAAACGCCCTAAAAACGAATCGATATAATAAATTTATAGCCTCGTAAATTTTATTATTATTATAATAACTTATTTTAAAGTTAAATTAGCCGCAGGCTAGGGATCGGGGGTAATAAAAAAGTAATTAAACTCGGGGCGCTCGTTAATAAAAGGTTTATAAACGGAAGCTTATAATAAAACGTAAAAATAATAGGATAAATTAAGCGTAATAAATAAAGTACCGCCGTTATAATTATTAAATAATTAAATATATTAAAAAGCGGCGGCTATTATAATATAAAAAAAGAGATTTATAATAATTTTTATTTAAAAGCGTATAAATAAATAACGAAATTGTAATACGAAATAACGGATTATTATTAATTAAAGCAGAAAAAGTTAATTAAATTTTAAAATAACCGTATTTTAAAATTACGAGGGGCTTATCGCAATTATTTATATATTTACTTAAAGATATTCGCTAACGCGTTAATAATATAATACGCGATCCCCTTACTTTTATTTACCCTACACCCTTACTACCTCTTACTAAAGCACCTTGTAAAAATTACGGGACATATTCGTTTCTACCACTTAAAGATCTTACATTAAAGATATAGCAAGGACTGCTAAATAGAGGGGGGGATAATTATAACAGGATAGAGGAAGCATCCGTACATCCTATAGCTCCGGGCCCCTCTCCTTCTAATTTCTTTATAATATCCCATATTCCCGTAGAGAATATATACGAGACAAGCGTTAACTTTATTCTATTACACCTGTATACTACTAATACCTAGGGATCGATACACTTTTATATACCCTTATACGAATTAATAGAGTTAAGATTTTACTAGTTTAAAACGTATTATAATTATTACGTATAGAATTTAAAAATAGTTATATTAATATACGACGCTTATTTATTATTTATTACGGAGGGACCGGATATTTTCGATATTATAGTAATATAAACCGACGATAAGTTTAGCTTCGTTATAGCCCTTTTTTCTTAAAAAGAGGAAGAAAAGCTAGTAAAGGAATGATTTCGTACGAAATTAAAGAGTATCTTAACCGAAAATACGCCGATCGAGTTTAATAGAGGTAAGATTCGATTAGAATTATAAGATATTTTTTTTAAATAAAAAGAATAGGTTAATTAATTAAAGCTTATTAACTTTAAAATTATTAATAAAAACTAATAATACGTCTCTTAGCGTATAAAAAAAGTATATTTAGTATTTATATATTAACTAGAGGTAGCGTACGACTTGTTTACCGCCGCTTAAGTATAAACTTTAAAAGATAAGAATATCGAGAGCTTAAATATACGGATTAATTAATAAATCTAGAATCCGATACGCGGCTTAAAATATATCCCGTTTAATCTTTATTATGTAAAGATATATATCTTTACCGACGGTTTTTTCGTAAATAATAAAGACTTAATATCCTAGCTCGAATATTTAATTATTTCAGGTTAAAAGCTTAGCCGTACGAGGGACTAATTCGAAATCTAAAGTAATATTATTTATTAGAACTTAACGAAATATAAGAGAATTACTCGAAGCGTATTAATTAACGAACTATACGGTATAATTTCCGGTATTAATAATAATATTATACTTAATATTATATTAAAAAGAATTATACGGAGTTTTAGATTTTAAGAGGTATTAATAATCCTTTATATAAACTCGAGATTATTTTATAAATACTTAATTAAATTAAGAACGACGAACGAGAAAAGACTAATAATTAATATTATATCGCTCCGAGAATTGTACGAAAAAAGGGAGATCTCGGAGATCTATTAGGTCGACGGCCGAGATAACCCTGTAAACGCTTTTATTAAGAAATCTTTAAATAAAGCCCTTGAATAGCTAGTATTAATTAATAGGTTAACCTATTACGATCGGCGGGTTGGTCCCCCGCGGGGTAGTACTTAAGGCGTAGAATTGGATAGAAATAACCCGAAGAGTCATTTCCGAAGCTTTTACTTTATAGCGTAGTAGTTAGTCTATACATATTATAATATAATAACTCTTCGCCCCTATTAAATAAGAGACGTGGGTTCGATTCCTATACTTATTAAATAGGAGTTCTCTTTAACTACCTAGGCAAGATCGCTAGTAAGTAGGTAAGGCCTTATACGGACTAGTTACTCGTATAAAAGCTTTAAAGTTTCTCTATACCGAGCTTAAGTAAATCATATAGTACTAAGGGTTTATCGCCCTAGGTATAAAAGCATGCCTTTAGAAAGAGGGTATAGTGTTACGATCGGCGGGTTAGTCCCCGCGGGGTAGCACTTAAAGCGTAGAATTAGACAGAAATAACCCGAAGAGTTATTTCCGAAGCTTTTACTTTATAGCGCAGTAGTTAGTCCATACACACTATAATATAACCGTACGCGTAAAAGCGTACGTCGAGAGATTAGACTTATACGGCGAGTAAAAAAAGAGGAGAAAGAGAGATATCTTTTTTTTAACGGGGTGTAACGTATTTCGATATACGACGGCGTACTTATTACTATTACTACTTTTATTATAATTATTATTTTTAAACTATTCCTTTTAATTTATAACGAGAAGTAATATATATAAATATACGATAACTTTCTTTATTATTATTACTACGAAGGGACCTGCTACTTAACTAAGTTAACGTTAAGAAGGTATAATATTACCTATACGGCTCAGGTAGGTACCGAATACCGGATTGGCGTAACCCATCCGTACGAGACCCTTACGGAGGGAAGACTCGTTTTAAAAGGGGAGCTACCCAAGTCTATTATTAAAACAAAAACTGCTAGTATTAGAATAACAGGAATTGAGGTTTTTTATATTACCTTAAAAGGGGTGCTACGTACCTACGCGTACGAACCCCTTTCTGTTTTATTAAGAGGGGCATACGATGCCCCTCGTAGCTCGTACTAAAGATAGATATAAATAATAGAATATAACGATTGAACCCCGATTAAACCCGGAACCTGTACGTACGTACGAAAGCTTATTTAATATTAAAAGATTTATTGCTCGTTATTTATTTATCGGTATTATTTTTTTTTAAAAAGATAGATTTTTTAAGGCTTAATATAACTTCCGTAGAAAAAATTATCGAGTTTTTCGAACAGCTTAATAATTTTATTTTAAAATCGACCCCTCCGGAGTTTCGATTTAACGTCGACGAGATCGGTAACTAGCTCGGCTATAAAATAAATATAATAATTATTAAACCTATTAAAATAAAGAGAATATTAATTATAAACTTCTTTAACCGAAAATGAGCTTCTACGGTCGAATATAATAACGCTTTAGGCCGAGCCTTGCCTCCTCTCATTATATTTAAGGGTTAATAAGTCTAGCAGTAATGGTTTCCGGAGGAGGAGGACTCGCTAACGGATACCATGAAGGATTAAGTCTTTACGGCATCCCTTAAAGGCTGGACTAATAAGGAGCTAGCCCTAGTATAATTAAATAAGGTCTTCATCTCTTATATAAAGCTTAAAAACGAGGACTAATAGCGGCTTATTATTTTAAATAACTACGTTAGTAATGTAAGCGAGGATTTTATTATAACGTATTTAAAATATAAAATAAGCCAGCTGACGGTGCTACGGTCACCTCATATAACGGCGACCCCAAAAACTAATAATAATATTACATAATAATAATACAAATAATTTAATTAAAAATTAATACAAAATTCTAAAAATACTATTTCAGTCTTAAAACGCTTTTATAACATTTTTAATCTCAGATTTAGAGTTAGATTTAATTATAATAGCTTTCGGCGCTAACGATAAAGAAGTAACAGCCTAGGGTTCCGGTGTAACGTTATTTATTTCCCTCTTAATTATTATAGCATCTCGTATACGCGTAAACTTCTAATTAAGGTTAAGTATTACTCTTTTCCTCTTTTTACTTCTTTTTTTTTTTAATTACTTTTTAAAACTAACTTCTCGTACTCTAATTAGCCGATCTAGCCGTTTAAAGTATTTAAACTTTTTTAAAGCTTCCGGAATAAAACCTAACGTGTCGCGCTATCGAAAATAGTATTATTATTATTAAGCGTATCCGTTAATTCTTTAATTTGGCGGTTAATCGTAAGTATTAGTAACGTTATAAAGGAGAATTATTTATCGGAAACGTCGGGGGGAGGTTTAAATAGTCCTGCTTTTACCTAGTTTTTTATTCTCCGGTTCCGGCTATTAAGGGGCTTATTAATATTACGAAGGAATATATTAGTTATAGCTTAGCCGCTAGTTATTATATATAGCCGAAAAGTAAACCTTTTAGTTAACTCGTAATATTAGAGGAAGTCTTTTTTATTTATATTTATATTATTAAACCCTATATAGTATAAGGTTATTTTCTAGTAGTAGGTATTTTTTAATATATTAAAAGGATTAAGATCCAGGGGTTATAATAGGTGCGACGAGTATACCGGAAGGAAGAGAAGCTATATCTTATATTTTAAGTATATTATAATAAAGTTTTTATTTACGTGGCTAGCGTAATTATTTAAGATAATAAGCCGCTATTAATCCTCGTTTTTAAGCTTTATATAAGGGATAAAAACCTTATTTAGCTATATTAAGGCTAGCTCTTTATTAGTTTAGCCTTTAGGGGATACCGTAAAAACTTAATCCTTTATAGTATTCGTTAACGAGTCCTCTTTATAAAAATTATTACTATTAGACTTATTAACCCTTAAATATAATAAAAGGAGGCAAGGCTCGGCCTAAAGCGTTATTATATTCGACCGCAAAAGCCTATTCTCGGTTAAAGGAGTTTATAATTAATATTTTTTTTATTTTAATAGGTTTAATAATTATTATATTCGTTTTATAACCGAGCTAGTTACCGATTTTATTAATATTAAACTAAAACTTCAAAGGGATCGATTTTCGAATAAAATTATTAAGCTGTTTAAAAAACTCGATAATTTTTTTTACGAAAGTTACGTTAAGCTTTAAAAAATTTATCCTTTTAAAAAAAATAATATTAATAAATGAATAACGAGTAATAAATTTTTTAACCTAATGTTTACCGAGGATTATATTAATCCTATTAGTTTAAAAAATTCGTTAAATAAATATCTAAAAAATAATATACGCCGGTAAGCAGCTTAGATCATATTATATAAAGTACTAAGTTACGATCTAAAACTCTTCCGTTATTTTTAAGGCTTAGAAGGATTTATTCTATTATTTTATAGTTTTACGGCCGTAAATCCGAGCCCTTAAAATTATTTCAGGGATATTATGCTTTTCGGCGGCTTATTTTATTAACGAGCTATTTATAATATTTTAAATCGCGCGTTATAATGCTGACTCGTTAAGTTTACGGCCTATCGGAAAGAGGAAAAGAAAAGGAAAATAATAGTATTATTTAATTAATTATAAATTAAAAGCTAACTAGTTTATATACTAATTTATATATAGTATTATTAAGGGCTATTTAAATTTAGGGGTCGCCCTTGTATAAGGTGACCGTAGCACCGTTAGCTGGCTTATAGCTTCTTTATTTTCCGGTATACTTATTATATTTATTATAACCTTTAAATTTTAATTTTTTTAATATATTAAAGGATACTTATTATTAAAAAATAATCCTATATTATATAAGGCTTAATAATATAAATATAAGTAAAAGGGACTTCTTTTAATATTACGAGCTAGTTAAAAGGTTTATTTTTCGGCCGTATATAATAATTAGCGGTTAAGCCGTAATTAATATATTCCTTTACGATATTAATAAGCCTTTTAATAGCCGGAATCGGAGGATAAAAAACTAAGTAAAAGCAGGACTATTTAAGCCTCCCCTTAATGTTTTTAATAAATAATTCTCTTTTATAGCGTTATTAATATTTATAATTAATAATTAAATTAAAGAGTTAGCAGATACGTTTCGTAGTAATAATATTATTTTCGATAGCGCGACGCGCCGGGTTTTATTCCGGAAGTTTTAAAAAAGTTTAGATATTTTAAACGGCTAGATCGGCTAATTAGAGCACGAGAAGTTAGTTTTAAAAAATAATTTAAAAAAAGAGGTAAAAAGAGAAAAAGAGTAATACTTAACCTTAATTAAAAATTTATACGTATACGAAATATTATAGTAATTAAAAAAGAAATAAATAGCGTTATTTAAAACCCTAAGCTGTTACTCCTTTATTATCGGCGTCGAAAGCCGTTATAATTAAATCTAACTTTAAATTTAAGATTAAAAGTATTATAGAAGCGTTTCGAGACTAAAACGGTGTTTTTAAGATTTTGTATTAATTTTTAATTAAATTATTCGTATTATTATTATATAGTATTATTATTAGTTTTTAGGGTCGCCGTTACATGGGGTGACCTTAATACCGTCAGCTGGCTTATTATTAACTAACTCAAAACTCGGCAACGGAGAAACCCTCAAGAGAATGGCCGATATATATACTTTGCTAGGTTCCCATTATTTTCATTATTATCTTTCTTTATCCATTTTTATTTAGTTTCTAATACATTACTTCATCTGCCTTCTGTTAATTACTTGACAGCTCCGTCGGTTACATCAAGAGCTGGCTTTCGAGTCTTACCAAGCTTATTGCTTTGGCCAACATATTCGACGAGACCGACTTGCTCGTCGAGGGGGTACGCAAAGACCACTGGGATGCCATGGTAAACCAAGCAAACGACCCTCGTTGGAATATTGGGTACGAAACCGAGCCAGTACCGTCACGACTGGGCCTGGAGGAGCACTATTTGATACAAGAAGGCTTCCTCTGCTACGAACTGTACTGTCGACTCTTCTACCACGGGGACCGGGGACTCCATTTCGCCACCCGATGTCGCAGCCAATTCGAACTCTTCCGATTGGGAAACCCCACAAACTTATTCTCTGCCATTCAGGTCGTCCACAACATACATGGGAACAACCTGCTGAAAGTGCTAAGTATCGAGGGCCTCCCAAGCGCCAGCCTCGATGCATCCGGCGCGGGCCCTGAGCAGTGGCAGGTGGACAACAGTCATGCCGTTTCTCAGGTCAGCCTCATCGGCCGAAAAACACAACTTCCTGCGCTATTTGACCTCCTTCGGCATTCAGTTTGTTACCAAGGCGAGCCAATGTTCAGCTTCAACACAGATAAATATGATCTTGTCCAAATATTCCCATTTCACGAGGCTCACAAAGGCATTTCCTCGTTATTCATTCCTCGTTACCAGTTCTCCCAACCCGATTATGAACAGCTGCATCTCGTTTCGGCGTATCTATCTGAAGATCATCTTATTGACGAGTATACCGTCTACAAGACCCGGCACGACTGGTACATGGGACCTTGGTTCCAGGACTGGGACTGGCTGGAAATTGGGAGCCCGATGCTACAACTTCATGCTCACCTTACAGTTCCGGAGACCAAAGGATCACCGTGGGATGAAATACGCCGATACGATCAGCATCGATCCGTCACACGCGCACACGAGAAGTGGAAGAAGGAGTAGTGTGGTGTATTGCAAGAGTGAGTTCTAGTCTGCATAGGGAGGTAAGTAATAAAGGGGCAAGTAATAAAACCAGATTCGAGTTGTGAGAGAGCACGAAAGACATCTACAAGAAAGTTGAGAATCCAGTAAATATCAGGTTGGTGAGACCAAAGATACTTACCCGCATGGCCGGCCTCCTTTAGCTTCAGCCGTGACGATGCGCCCGTCGGCGAGTATAACCTCATACTCCACAACACTGTCACACCCCAGCCCATAGATCGATGTGTAAAACATGTTGCCGCCCCCGAGCAAGAAACCGCCCGCGATGTTGTTGCTGCCGGCCCAGTTGGTGCGGTCGCCGCTGCTCATGGGGAACGGCTGGCCGGCGCGGCGAGGGGCCTCGATGGCCTCGGGCGACCTCGGCTGCGGAGCGCGACTGGAGGATGCATGCGGGCCGCATTTTGGGCGCTGTTGCAACCAGTAGGACTCGATTCGGGCGTCGTATTTGGCGTCAGGATGCGGGGGCCGAGGTCGGCTTTGGTTAGCAGCCGGGCCTGCTCACCGGAAGACTGGGCTGGATATTAGATGCCATACTAGACTGGGGTGCTGAGTAATGCGATGAACGGTGTAGATGGGAAGACAATATCCTCGACGACAGGGAATGAAGGACAGATGTAGGAATGTAGCCAAGCGACCAACGGAAGTCGGATCAAAGCAACAAGTCTCTTATAAACTGGAGAGCTATCCCGGGAAAGGAGAACTGGTTCGAATATGGTGGCTTATTTGCCAAAACTAACCCATTCATGGCATTCACAATTACCATGTTCACCTTTTGTTCTCCATTATAAGTATCGCCAGCATGGATGCTATTTTTCCATACGGGACCGGCGCTTCTTTCTCAAGCAACACGAGAAGACCTGCCGCCATGGAGATCTCAAAAAGTACTCTGTTCTTTGTGCTATATGTGGCCATAGGTTTCCTAACTCTGCCGCTTTAAGTACACGCAAGCAAATGGTGCATGACCTCATGGAAGAAATGCGTTGCGGATAAACGTTTCGAACCAGGAACGCCTTAAAAATTCACAAGGACTCGTCTACCCACAAATATCAAACACATCATTCTCTACCTCCTTTGGTGGCAGAAGTACGCTGTCCTGGAGAAGGCTGTGCCAATGCAACCAGAAGCAGCAAGTTTACCAAGCGCAGTAGCCTCAAGAGACATCTCAGGGATTCCTATGACATGACGGAGAAAGCCGCGCAAGAGTTGGTCGATGAACTCTTGCTACTTCAATCCAAGTAGACCTGGCCTGCGACTTCTACTAAAGCCCCAGCCAATCTGCAGAGGAGGGATGTTCGCTCGTGAGCAATACACGCGATGGCTTCTACAACTTCGAGTTGTTCCTCCGAAGGTCGGGCGGGAAGCGGCTTTCGGGGTTTATTCCTTCTTATTCCAGCCTTTATTCCTCATAGTTCCGGTTATTATTCCCTATTATTCCAGTCATGACTCCTCGTTGTTCTAGTGATTATCCCTCGCTATCCCAGTGTCTCAGGGTGGATGGATTCACTGTTTATTCAAGCAGTTACCTTTATTTATTCCTCAAATATTTTATTATTCTTAAAAAAGTAATAATAACGCCGAGAGTCGGTGGGCCTTGCTGGTGCCAGTTATATATCGCATATGGAAGAAAAGGTCGCCCGAGTAGGCTCGTATCAGGTCGCTAACTGGGATGCGGGAGTTTTCTAAGCCCTTATAAACGATTTCGAGCATCTGGCACTAGTGAGGATTCATGGCCACGGCCTCGGTCCCCAAGATCTCGAAAAAGGAGGCGTTGAAGTCGGCGAGATCGATGTCGTCGAGGAACATGCCTCCCGGCGGATGCATGGTGCCGGGTTTGTGTGAACCATCCTAGTGGCCCTTGATATTGAGGCGGGACTTGGGCACTTCGTTCGAAGCTACCTTTCCCTGCCCGAGGAAATCCCAGAGCTTGCTGGGTCGTCATTTTCGTCACTTGAGGAAGAGTATCGGGAATTAAAAGTACTTGTTGTCTTTGCTTCATTGTCAAGTAACCACTCCGAGGCGCTGAGTCAGTAGCTGTGAGACCCGAATTGATGGTAAAGAAGAATTTCTCAGACGGTGATGCGCCTGCTGGCTGCCCAAGTGAGTAGTCACGGCCGGCTAGAAGCACTATATATCGCGATGCATCTTTGGACATGGTCCGAGGGCAGTAATGCCTTCCTCGATAAGCTGGATCAATATTGGTCCGAAACCAGGATGGAAGTCATTGCCATTCAGTCTTGGAACCAGATAACGGATGGGCTAACAGTAAGGGGTATCGGGTGCGTTACTCCTTACTGTAGTCATGATTACCTTGCTGCCAACCATATGTGTTGACAGTAATCCACCAAGTAAGCAAAAAAGGCAAATGGCGCAAGACCTATCTGGTGAGCCACGAGCCCTCCGCCAGGATCTATTCATGCTTACGTATCGGGCCAGACATCTTGACCTACGCGACCGGACTATCTAGTGTAGATAGCCGCCGGATTCTCCTTTGGGGCATGTCGTTCGGCGCGATGGTTAGCGGATGCTGTGCCGCCATCGATAGAAGAGCCCAGGGGCTGGTCATGGTCTGCCCGCTGTTCAGCTTCGTTCGACCAGACAAGAGAAAGACGCTGTTTCCGCAGCTTATCCGCGACCGTGTATCCCGGATGCGGGGCAACGAATCCTTCACGCTGCAACCTTTCAATGCCAAAGGTGAGAACCCGGCGGGGATGGGCGGGTCGGGGGGCCTCGGTGGTATGGAGGCTTACAATCTGATGCAGTCTGCGACCAAGCTTGGCCATCCGGATTTCCGCAACCGCATCACCCTGCAGACCTACTACAAGCTAGCCGTGGCCCGCCCCAAGGAGCTATTGAAGATGGTGGAGGGCATGCCGGTTTTGATGGTGATCCGGGAACTGGACGACATATCCAGCCCCGAGGAGCAGAAAGAGGCGTTCGACAGCCTCAATACGCCCAAGACCATGTATTAGGCCAAGGAACAGGGCCATCTATCCATCATGGGCGGACAGGGATCAGAGAAGATCCTCGAAGCAATGGAGAGCTTCTTTGCCGCGGTGCTGGATTGTAAGGCGGAAGACTTCTAGCTTATTGCCTATTTTTTAGCGAGCAGATCAGCACTTGTCTATATAGACAAACACGTTCGATTAATGACCAAGATTACTGATCATCTCACGGGATGTCGGCCACGGGCCCCTGGGCACGACGTACGGCATGGGTGCCGACAATGCACTTGAGTTTGACGTTATCACCGCGGACGGGAAGCGGCGGACCGCGTACCCCACCGAGAACGCGAATCTCTACTGGGCCCTGGGCGGCGGTGGCGCCGGCAACTATGCGCTCGTCCTCTCCGTAATTACCAAAGCGCACCCCGACGGTCCCGTGGGAGGCGCCACCATAACTTTCACCAACACGAACGACGCCAAGTTCTGGGCGGGCATTATTACTGCCTGGCTCAAGCTCCAGCCGACCCTCAACGACATCCCCAGATTCAGCAGTCTCTGGTTCTTGACCAAGGAAGTTTTTCGCATCAGCTACGCCATCCTGCCCGACGGCACGGAGGCGGGGCGTGTCCAAGGCCCTCTTCCCGTTCGTAGAGACGCTCAAGGAAATCGGCATCACACCCCGCCGCCTACGAAACAGGCATCAGCCCCGGCTTCTACGACCACTTTCAGCGGTTCAACCGTGACAAGTACGTCACCAACACCTCCTAGAGTAGCCGGCTGATTTCGCGCCGGGCAGTGAAGCAGTCGCTGCCGGCGCCGGTGGACGCGCTGCGAGCCATCGTGCGGGACCCCACGGTGACGGGGGCGGGCGTGGCGGGCGTGGCGGGCGTGTCCAACAACGTGTCGCACGCGCGCGCGCGCAGGCGAACGGCCGGGCGCCAACGCGGTGCTGCCGGCGTGGCGCGACGTCCCGTTCACCACCGAGCTGGCGCGCATCCAGCGGTTCGTCAACGCCTGGCAGATCCGTACCCGCTCCTTCACGCCCGGCGGCGGCTCGTACATGAACGAGGCCACGTTCGACGCCCCGGACTGGAAGACAGACTACCAAGGAGCCACCTATCCGAAGCTCGAGGCCATCAAGGAGAGGTACGACCCGGACTACCTGTTCTGGGTGAATGCCGGTGTCGGCAGCGATAGCTACTGGCGGCTAGGTGATGACGGCCGATTATGCTGCAACACCTAGCGGTATTTAACGACAGCGTGTCTTTTTCTTTAGTGTTTTTTTTGTCCTTCGCTCTCGTATTTTCTATACATTATTATCATATCACAAGGTCACACTGCTCTCTGTGGCGAATCATGTATAACCGGATTGCCACTCCATTATAACCACTCCATACACCTAATGAACCACCGTTCCTTCTTACTACCTCCCTACCGTGCCACCAAAAGCTATGATAAGCTAAAGCACCCCCTCACGGGCCACTTTATTGAGCTACCCTTACCCTTATAATCAAAGCCATTTCTACGGCTAGAATTAATATAAATACACTATCTTTCGTTGTTTTTAATAATATTATAATTCTCCGCCTCCGTGCTATCATCTTTTATAGCTTCTATAGCGTTACGAGGCCTTCTTAACATTTCGACGTCGCTAGCTTTATCCTCGTATACGACCCTACCCTTTAGCCTCCGCTTAGCCCGGCGTATATTAGCTATACGAATAAATTATTATCCCGGTATAATTTTTACCTTTTAACGTACTCTCGTAATCTTTTTATCGAGTTTAGTTTAAAAATAATTGTCTAAAGTTTCGAAATACGCGATTTTATTAACGCTTTAATTAAAAGCTTTATTAACTTTCTTAATAAAAAGCCGTTAAAAAAGTATTTTAAAAATAGGGTCCGTAGTAACTAATTTCCGACTACTATTCCGTAATTCTTAATTATTAAAAAGTGTTCTAATAGGTATTAAAGTTAATTCGGCGAAAAAATCGAGTATTAATTCTTTTTTAACTATTTCCGATAGTTTTAAACGTGCCCGGGTAACCCTTATATCTTTTAAAATAACTGTTACAACCCGACCTAACCATGCGGCCAAGACCCACTCACCGGCACGGAACTACGATAACCGATCCGGCTACGATACAACAGCCAGCGACCGCACCGCCAGCTACACTAACATAAACTCAACCGCACTCCAATAACGTACGACAACGTAAACGGCACCAGCCCGTACGGCGATGGGACGAATGTAAAGGGACGCAGGAACGAGGCACGGCGAGTCACGTAACGAGCTACGGAGTAATAAAGGTACGGCGCCCGGAGTGAGCTAACTAAGAACGGATCACCGTGATCCAGGGGATGGATCACCGTGAGCTAACAACGGGGTCACCGTGAGCTAACAGGTAATCCAAGAGATTAGAGAAGGAGAGCTTAGATATATAACGAGGAGCGTTCCCTATATATTTTATATAGATATTATTTACTTTAATAATTAATTTAAGTATTAATTTAATTTATTAATAAAATAAACAGCTTTAACGACTCTATTATAAATACCTTTAAGTTTACGCACCTTAGTTACCTTTATTCCTATAGCTATTATATATTATATCGATAAAAGCGGACTTCTATCGCACGTTTAAATACTCTTTCGTATTACTAGACATAAACCCTAGTACGTTTTACTAGGTTTCTTTTAAAACCTAGATAGCGTTCGTTATAATAACGTATTTTAATAATAACGGCTTTAAACGATCCCGCGAATAAATCCTAGCCGTTTTTTAAACGTTTTTAATTATAAAAAAAGTTAATACGTTAATCTTAACCTAGCGGTATACTTTTAATATATTTATTTTCGTAGGCTTTAATTTAAAACCCGTATTTAAATATTCCTTTAAAATAATTTTTAACCTTTTTTTAATAAATCGAAAACTCTTATATTTAAAACCTATATTATATAATTATAATATAATTTATAAAAAACTAGCTATATTTTATTTAAAAATAAAGCTATAAAAAATTATTATTCGTATACGATTTATAATTATTATAAATTAAGATAACTTATTTATTATTATAATAAAACCGTATATTAAAGATAAAAATATTTTAAATTTAATCTAAAGCTATAATATTACTAATCCACCTTTTAAACGACGCTTTAAACCGTTAGTTATCTTAAAAATAGCCGTCTTAGTCTAGAAACTATTAACTTTAAACGTCGGCCCCTTTAAAAATAACTAGCGGCGGGAGGGGTACCTCATCACAGCCTATATACTTTAAGGTAGTAATTTATTCCCCTTTCTCGACGTCTTTTTTAAAGGCTAAATAACTAGTAGCTTTAATAATCACCTAATAATTACCGCTAACGCCTTAACTAATACTTATTTCGTCGATATTATAAAAGCGTTTAAAAGGGATATTAGCTAGCTTTAAAGTATTAAATCTATCGAAAAAACGTTAATATTTATTACTATAACTTTATTGACCCGGCTATAATTAATTATTTTTAACCTTATAGTTTTAACGAACTCGTTTTTAATTAAAAAACGAATATATTATCGTTATCTTAAAGTATAAAAAACCTCGGAAGCGTTTAATATTCGCTAGGCTATAAACTTAAACTTAATTAATATTAATACGAAATTTAACCTAGCTTAATTAATAACTTAATATATTAATTCGTTTTTTAAAAATAATAATAAGACCTGTTAGTTTTATTAAACTTATTTTTAATAAATACACCGGCGAGACGGCGTTAAATATATAATCGAGGGGTTAATTATTTACAGGCGGATTCGTAAGTAATTACTTTAAGCTTTACGTTATACACAATAGCTTATACACGCTTTTAAATATTAAATAAAGATATCGTTATAAAGAGTAGAAATAAGCGAAAAGAATAAGGGTAATAATAACTTTAAAAAATAAAAAGTAATAATTAAATTAAAAAGTTTTCTAATTAAGATGCACGGTAAAAAGACGCGTTCGTAGAGTAAAACGCGGTGGCCCGTAACGGGGTGGCCCGTGAGGGGGTGCTTTAGCTTATGAGCTTGCTAAATATCGGACTTAAATATCCTCAGGATTATGATATTCCTCCGAAACGCACCCGGAAACGCACACCGCGGCCACGACTGCATCGAGGACACGCTGGCGGTGCGCGAGCTGGCGCTCTGGTGCCTCATGCACCCGGCGAGCCTCACGGCCTGGGGCCGGGCGATGCGCCCGGAGATCGCCGCAAAGGAACCTGCCGAGGGGGAGAAGCAATGCAAGGCGGGTGTCTTCGGACTTCCAATTCTGACTCAATTTCTTTTGCTAGAGTTCGCCTCCTTCGACTTTTCTCCTGTTCTGTAGGAGATCGGGTCTTTAAGAATCTCATTAATGATTTTCACTCGAGCGTTGCATTCTTTGAGTTGTAGGTACACCTTTAGATACATTGCCAGTCGTGTCTTTGGTTCCTGAAACATTGTATGAGCATTACCTCAATCTTCCTGAATTATTTCCAACGCGAAGATCATGAGCTCCTTCTCTTGCAGAGCAAGGTTCTCCTAATCAATACCGTCAAATATTGAGGGGGTCATCTTTACGAATCGAGAGGTGGGAGGTTGTCAGAATTGTGAACCTCCTGATTAACAGTCAAATAGAACGGCGCTTTCTCCTATTAATATGTAAGAGCTTCTCGTTATTTTATTATTAGCTGAATTACTTCCTTGCTTTGTCAGCACCGGTCTCCTAGAATTCGACCAAGGGGTTCAAAGTCTGATCACTTGAGAACTCTACTTCATTGAACTTGAGAACATGCTACACGGTGTTTGATTTATACCAATCTATTTCAGTATGTTGCATATGGAGTGCCGATGGGTACTAGACCTCCACTATCTAATTGCTCCATCGTTGAGCTATAGGTCTCGCCGACCAGATCTCAAGCGGCACGCTGAAGTTCCTGCTCATTCGCGTACTCGGCCTTGATGAATCGAACGACCTCGTATGCATGCCAGAACTAAACCTCCATCTCGTCATCGTGGGGGCCCGTCCAGGAGTAGTAGTAGCATGGCGCTTCGCATAGGCTCCCATCTGCGCAATGAAGCGAACCCAATGCTTCTCGGTCGACCATCCTGCCTTATTCGGGGCGGTCGTGCTGTCATAGGACGGGAAGTTCATGAGGGTGTGGGTGCCCAGCAGGTTCGTGACCGTGCTGTAACTAGCGTCCTCGTCCGCGTGGTGGCTCGCCAAATAGTCGCGGGCAAACCGCTCCTTGAAGGGCTGGACGCCTGCGCTCTCCAGCCAGGAGTTCAACTCGTCCATAGAAGTGAAGCCCAGTGTCTTTCTGAGCTCCTCGCGCAGCGATGCGAGGGTGTAGAAGGTCTCCATCTGTAAAAAAGGGGTTAGCGTGTATTTTGGGGATATAGGGGGCCGATGCTACCATAGCAATGAGTTGGAGCAAATGATTTAGCAAGTTGTGCCTTGGTCGGCATTTATGTGAAGCTAGGCGGTGATTGAGTCTTGTTGCTTCTCGGAAGATATGTCGAGTGGTGCTTTGGCGATTAATGTAGAGCAAATAAGAAGGTTTAAGAATAGGGAAGACAAGGGTGCTATTATAAGTTCTAGATGTAGAGTGAATGCTGCCCTAGTATAGAATGTAGCAAGTACATAGGCTGTTGTGGAATACAGATGGTTGTATTCACGGACGGGGTTTTCGTCTTAGGACATTGTTGCTCAGGTACTTATCAATCTGCTTAAATGTCGAGACTTTTATTTACTTCCCCTAGTCTAGGACAAGCTCATTCAATGCAATAATTTGCATGAATGTGTTAAGATAACAGTAAGTAGTGTTTCAGTTAATCGTTTAAAACACCATATCAGTTTTTGCTGATATACATGGCCCATAGGAACGACCTCAGAACTGGAGAGAAAGGGAAAATTCTATAATGACCGAGACATGTAACAGCTTGGTTTGTAGGTGAGAATAAAGTGTTGGAAATGTCTTGCCTCGCGCCCTATAGAGAAAAACCAATGTCACGGCTTAGGGGCCTCTCTCAGGTATTCAACGACATCTATAAGTAGAGAAATTACGAAACCAGGTTGAAATATTAATAAAATGTGAGACACTCGCTCGTCAGTTACACTACTGAAATAATAATATACTCCTATGAGATAGCGAGATACAAGGTGGCGTCGACAGCAGAGACGATACCAAGCCAGAATCCAAGGGCTTTCAGTAAGACTTTAGTAGCATATTTGTCTGCCGCTTTGCCGTCGTTCACTCTTGGGAATGGTTCGCTAGGCACGGGCATATCCAAGAATTGACACAGAGGGCCCCATCCGTCGTTGAGATCCATCTCGAGCAGTTGTCCCGCGGGCACAAGTGCTGCCACTTTCTTGTAGTGAGCTTCCAAGATGTCTGCAGGCCGGGTATCACGCACAATGGCCAGCTGGCTGGTAAATCTGCAAACCCGTCACTAAGAAAGAACTTACGAGGACCTCCATGCTGGATCAGGTCGGAGGGAGTAGCCGTGTCCGCGTCTAGGCCAGCGAGGCGCAAGGTGGAACGGCTATAGACGCTCGCAAATGTCGCGAGGTGGCGCCATCCCGGAACCGGCGAGAGGTCGATGCCGAACCACCACGGCGTCGTCCTGGTGGTGACGGCCTTGATGCTAGCCCACCACCGCTGCGGATCTCTCCGGACGTGCACGACTTTGGCGCCGGGGTACAGCTCCATAATTTCCGGCATAAAGTCGGACGGCGGCATATCTGTCGTGGCCACGAAGCCGGCGGTCGCTTTTCGGACCAGCTTCAGGGTCTCTTCTTTATTCCCCGCTTCCCTGGCCTCGTAGGCTCTGATCCACGTGCCACAGTAGTCTAAGAAGTTGTCAGCCGATCAAAACAAACCTTTTACCTCTCGTCCTTAGTTGAAGTTCACTTGCCATCATCTCGCGTCAAAATCTGGGTACCTCCGTGGCAGACTGGTCCATCAACTAGCTTTTCTAAAGCCAGTGACATGGACAAAGTCCCCGTTCAGGAAACACCTGCTGAAATCACCCGAACCTTCTTGGAAGGATCCGTGGGACAGATGCAGTTCCACCCATACTGTCGACGATGCGGCTTCGATGCCAATCTGACTTGCTGTTGGCGGAAGGGTACTGCTAGGGGAAAGTGTTGAGGAAAGGTAGAAACCCGATCGAGTTGAACCATGACTTGGAGGGGCGAGCCATCATCAGCACATGAGGCCGCTTAGGAATCGAATGGCATGAGAAAATGACGTGAGCACAGTGGCATTAGCTCCTTCGAAGGTCTGTTTAGTGTAATGCTCGCTGAGATGATTGGGTGCTGTCGCTGCAAGATAATCCGGCAGTTTCTATTGGTTCGAATCTACTTAGCAGCCTCCACCATTCGCGGATAGCTGCTTTGGTATGACAGTGCAAGGGTTATAGTAGTACGTTGGGCTCTCAGGGGTAATTTAACCACCTTTGGTTTGAGTGTTCCCATATATTCTGACAATTGGGCTCATCATGACCCAAAGAGTTTTGTATTTGTTAGAACAGCCACTCCAGGGGCTTCCAGCACCTCTTGAAAGGGGCGTCACGTGCGTGCGACGCACGGATTATTAGCCTTTCGTACGAGAAGGTAAGCGTTGGCGGCTTCCCGCTAATTAATAGATAGAGGAGATAAATAGAATATAAGTATTATTTTAATTTTTATATAATATATATATATATTAAAAAGCTTATTTAATATTAATTAATAATTATATAAAATAATTATAAATTAATAAAAGTAAAGAAACGGTTTTATATTAATATATAAATAGGGTAACCGTATTAAGTAGCTTAAAAAGATTCTTAAATCTTTAAAAAAAAGTGAAGCTATTTCTTTTATACGAAGTTTAAATTTTATTTCTTTTAAAGCGAATATTAAAAAAAAGAAATTAAGTTATAATACGGTTAAAAAATTAATTAAATTATATATTATTTTATATTTAAAAATAATATCGTATAAATTAATTAAATAATACTTTAATAATAACGTTTATTTTTAATACTTTTTAATTAGGCTAGGACCTTAATACCGAACAACTTAAAGTCCCTTAAACGTTCGAAACACTTAAAAACGAACCCGAAATTATATATAAAGAAGCTATAGCGATTACGAGAATAAAACTCGGGGTTTAAAAGGTAAATACCGACCTCGAAAAATAGGACGACGAGCCGGACCCGATATTATCCGAAGCGACGAAAAAAGAATTAATAATATACGCCGTATAATACCTTTATAATTATTATTTTTTAAAATTATAAAAAATACTTTTACGAAATAATTCGCTTATAATTTCGCTAAATAAATAAAAAAAGCATTTAAAAATATTAATTATACGTTTTTAAAAACTTTTTTTATATATTTAAAAAAGAACGGAATTAATACCCCCGATAATAATATAATAACCGGGAAGTTAATAGAGCTTATTATATACCGACGTACCCTATCGCCTAAGCCGGAATAATAACGTTAACCCCCGACCGTTTAAAGAGAGAGTATTATACAGAACTTAATAAAATAACCGGCCGAAAATTATATAATAAAATAAGAGACGCGGGAAACCTGTACGGCATAACCGGCCGTATAATTAAACCCCGATTATTAGTATCCCTCTTTCCCGGCTACGTATCCCGGTATACTTAGTATTAAAGCCTCTTAAAATATCGTTTTTTTTTTATTCTTAGCTAGATATTTAACGTTAATATATAAACGTTTAATTCGATATATATTATTATATATAATATTTTATTAATTCGAATTATTTATAATAAAAAAATAAATAGTATTAAAATTATTTTATTTTTTAAAATATAGAAAAAGATTAATAATTATACCGACGTATTATATAATATTTTTACCGATAAAGTACGACTCTTTATTAAGACCTACCGCCGATTAGATATTTCGGAACATTAGTATTACGCGATTTTTCTAGATATCCTAGCCGGCCGTACGGTAGACTTTTATTTAAATTATATCGGTTTAAATAAAAAATAGGACTAAATATATATTAATTTCGATAAATATTTTAATAATTTAGTAACCTATATTTAATATTATACGAATTAAACGAATATTATATTTATATAATTAAAAGTGGAAAACCTTAAGAAATTATTTTTAGAAATCCTAGAAATATTATTTAATAAGTTAACCCGCGTATAACGAGCTTTCGGAATAGAATTTTAAAGAGAAAAGCACCTCTATACTTCTGTTATACAAGCCTGCCGAGGAGTTCTTAAGCTCGAACCGGCCCTTATCCACCGGTAGCTGACGTACGAGGGTCTATTCTCTAACCTCCGAGCCTCGTTAAGTACCGCGATAGACCGAAAAATAATAACCGGCTACTTAACGGAAGGATTACCGCTAGAAATAATTTTTAAAGCGTATATAATTAATAGACGCTTTATTAATAATTATACGAGAAGAAATAGGCCGTTTTATAATAATAAACCTTTTTATAGAAATAAACCGGCATTTTTTAATAACCGGAATTAATAAATAATAATACCGTTTCGACCTAGATTAACGTATAGAAATAAGCCGTTTTAAAGAAAAACGTGCTAAATTTATTAAAAATAGGGATATTAATTAATAAATTATTCGTTTAAAAAGTAATCTTAGGCACGAACCTAATACTTTTAAGCGTACGAAATTATCGAATAAAATCCCTTTATATTAAAAAAATACGAAATATTTATATAAAATTAAAAAAGATTATAAAAAAACTTTAATAACGAGGAAAACTATAATTATATTAATTTAAAGAATATATAATAAAGAATTATTTACTTAACGGACGTTACGTTCTTTTACCGGCTTATAAAAAAGGATATCTATTTTTTAAAACTTATTGTATAAGCGGATTAATTTAATTTAAACGGTTAATATAACTAGGTATACCAGGGTGAATTCTGAGATACCGGTGTTATATAGCTTTTAATAATCGGCAAGCTTTAAGCCGAAGCTTATATATAAGAGAACCCGGATACCTAGATCGACTAGATTTTTAAATCGGCCGAAATTAAATTCGGTAACTTATTTTTAATATTATTAATCGATACCTTTAATATATAGAACTAATTAAGAACGATAAAATATTATATTTTTAAAACTTAAACCCTTTTTTTATTATTATTATATAATATTAATAAATTTAAAACGTATTATAATAATATTTTTAATATTATTATATAAATTAATAAAAAGATACTCCCGATTATTAAAAAATAAGGATATTCGTTTTTTAACGTTAATTATATAGAAGCGACGGTATACCTTATTAAAATATAATTTTAGTACCTTTACCGTTAGTTCGGATATCCTGTACGGAGAGGCTGTATAACCTCTTAAAGAATACTAGTTATAATAACGTTAAAATTTCCGTCCTCGATAAAATTTAGAAATTCTACTTTTAGTATTAAACGTACGACCCGGTATTACGACGGTTTAAATTCTTATTTTAAAACTTATACGATTTTAATTATAAGATCGTTATTAATATTATATATATTAATAAATAAAACGTATTATATATTATTAATATTAATATATTTTTTTAAATAATTATATTTTTAAAATTATTTAATATACGAAATATTTAAAATACGTTTTATAAATATTAAATATATATTTATTAAAGCTTTTCGAATAATATTTCATATAATCCCGGAATTTATTTTTAAGGGGAGTTCCGGAATTATATATGAGTAATAAGAATTATATATAAATAAATATTAATCGAAGCTTATTAAGTAATAGGAAAGATTGAGAAAAACGTACGCTCCGTTTTACCGAGCGTATAATATCCTATAAAAAGAGCTAAGTAATTATATAGACTTGGAGACGGTTTTTTAAATAGCGGTAAAAGCTTTAAATAATATTACCGGCCCGGATAGGCTCGTTTTAATACTTTTTATTTTCGGAGTATATCTTTAAATTAATACGAGTTCGCTTTTATCGTTAGAAATCTAAGCGAGAGCGGAGGTTATACGAAAAGCGATAAAAATATTATAAAATATTTAAGTAAAGGTTAATATTAACCGAGCTTTAAATACCTAGAGCGGACCGTATATTTACGATATTTTTATATTCCCGTTCCGTATAGAGGTTTCTATATGGCGAAAAAAAGGAGGATAAACCGGACCGTACCTGATCGCCGTAATCGAAAATTATATAATCCGAGTTAATATATTAGATAGTTTAAAGGAATTCCGGGTTATTTAAATTAAATTATATTTTTAAAAACTTAAAAAATTTATAAAAAATATAAAAAGCGAGGATAGTATTATTTTTAAAATAGAGGACGATATTATTTCCGAAATAAAAGACGTTATTATTATAAAGTAGCTCGAAACTCCTACGTAATAAAATTAAAGCTAACCTTAAAAATATCTATTTCTATATAACTTTTTAATAATATTCTTTATTTAAAAAGAATATAAAAATTACGATTTAACCGTTAAGTTTTAAAAAAATAACATAATTACGGTTTTCGGAACCTCTTTTTTAAAAATTAAATACGGAAAAAATAAATAACCTCGCCGTATAAGGGGTATTCGAGTTTATCCGATTTAACCCGAAGGTTTATAATAATTACCGGATTTTTAAAACCCGGCTTATACGAGAGATTAAAAGAAAGAATATTAAATTATACGAGAAATCTAGGCTCGTTATTTAAAAATATGAAGATATAAAAAAGAGAAAATCTTTATTTAATTATTAATAATTTAAAGAATAAATTAAAAACTAATATTTATATTAAGATTAACTTTTATTTAAAACTTTAGAGCTTATAAAGAATTATGGGATATTATTTAAGCGTATATTTAATTATATAATAAACTTATTTATATAATATATACGAAGCTTTTAAAAAAGTTCGAGTTTTAATATTTTAAAAAAATATTTTTATAAATTATATTATTATTATATAATTTAATAAAATCCGAATTATATTAATTTAAAACGTATTATAAATATTATATATAAAATTTAAAAATAACGGTTTTTATATATAATTTTTATTTATTTTTTATAAACGACGGCTTAAAAACTTTTAAAATTATTACTATATAAATTAATAATATTTTTAGTTTCGTTATAAGCTTTTTTTTTAAAAAAAAAAATAAAAAATTAATAAAAATAACGTTCTATACGAAACCGAAAGAGACCTTAATAAAAAATACGCCCGTAAAATTTAACGGAAATAAGATCTTATTAAAAATATATAATATCTTTTTTTAATAAAAAGGATAAATTAAATAACTTTAGTTTATAAATTTAAAAATTATCGATTAAAATTAATAATATATTTTTTAATATATAAAAAAAGTATATATCGTTTTAATTTATTAATTAAAAATAATATATAACTTATTAATTATAATTTAGATATAAACTTTTAAAAACGAAAATATCGAGTACTTAAATACCCGAATTATTTAATAAATTAAGAATTTAATATAAAAATTTTAATATAATTTTTTTAATTTCTAATATATAAAGATATATATTTTTATTTACGGTTTATTTATAAATAATAAAGATTTAATTTTTTAATTCGGGTATTTTATTATATTTAATTAAAAGATTAAACGTATAAAAAACCGATTCGAAATTTAAAATAATATTATTTATTAAAGTTTAATAAAATATAAAAAAGTTATTCGAAACGTATTTATTAATAAATTATATAGAATAATTTTTAATATTAATAACGGTATTATATTAAATATAATATTTAAAAAAATTATATAAAGTTTAAAATTTTAAGAAATTTTAATAATTTTTTATATAAACTCGAAGTTTTTATATAAATATTTAATAAAGCTTAATATAATAAATAAAAAACGATTAATAATTAATATTATATTATTTTATGAATTATATAAAAAAAAAGAAATAATAGAGATTTATTAAATAAACGAACGGGATAACCCGGTGGACGCTTTTATAAAGAAATTTTTAAATAAAGTTTTTAAATAATTTATTTTAATAAATAAATTAATTATATAAATAAAAGCGTATATTAAAAAGCTTCGCTTATATAATAAGTAAGCGAAAAGTAAAGAATAAAAAAGAAGGAGGGAGGATTTTCTTTTTAAAAAGAAAAACTGCTAATATTAAAATAGCTACTTTAAAAACTTTTAACACCTCTTAAAAGGGGCGTTATGTATGTGTAACGCACGGATTATTAGCCCCTCGTACGAGAAGGTAAGCGCTGGCGGCTTCCCGCTAGTTAATAGATAAAGGAGACAGATAGAATATAAGCACCGTTTCAACCCCTACGCAGCGTACGTACGTATTAGAAAGCCTATTTAACAGTATTTAATAGTTAAGTATGTTATTGTAAGTGATACAATCTAATATGTGGCAAAAGTGTGCCACAACGATTCCACCAAACCGTTTGCCATAGATATACAGTTAGTATAGGGGACTTAATCGGTTAGGCGAGCAAGTCATAACTGGCCAAGCAACTGATATAGAGGAAGTGTCTGACTGATACGCGGTACGTTCAAATGCAGTCACTTTAAACATCAGACTGAGTTACATGCTCCATCTATAGGCTCGGACGTGGAGTCAACCTACTATTACCGACAAGAGACGATACAATTGGGACAAATAAACCTCAGCGGGCCGTCCCGTAAGACATGCAGCAGCATACGGATATATTCAAATTCAAAGTGAACGCATTCAAGTTGCATGCTCCAACAAGATGCAATTACGAGCGATTACGACTAGGTATTATTTAGAGTCTCTACTATGTACTCAGGTAGATATGTAGGTAGTGTGATTTCAGGTTAAACTCTCTTCTCCTCTCCATTCCCTGCTTCACATCTTGAACCCGCCGGTCCGGCTCACCCACAACCCCTGGGGATCCAGCTCTTCACGCACGCGCCGAGCCAGCGCGGCGTTCTCGGGCCGGAGGCGGCCGAAGTAGTCCTGGCGGAAGTAGCCGTCGTTCATGAAGATAGGCAGGTAGGCGTCGGCAGGCAGCTTGCCCTGGCCCTGGAAGTCGCGGACGCGGCCCGCGAGGCCGTTGTACGTGTCCTGCATGGCCTGGTCGACCTTGTCGAAGTCGGACGGGATCCAGAAGCTGTAGTCGTACTCGAAGATGATGCGGTCGACGCCGTCGTCCAAGTCCAGCAGGTCGCCGCCCTGGGCCCGCGCCTTGGCCGCGAGCCGCTTCGGCATTGGCTGGAACGCCACGCTCGCGACCAGGCCCGTCACCGGCAGCACCCCCGAGCTCACGTTGCGCCACGAGTCCAGGTACGAGCCCATGATCTCGGCGCCGTCCTCCTTGCTCGGCAGCGGCGTCGTCTCGGTGCCGATGGTGTAGACGCTGCCGCGCAGGACGGCCCAGTTGTTGCCGGTCAGGAGGTCCGCGTAGCTCTGCGTCTTGACGCTCTTGAGCAGAGGGCCGACGTCGGTGAAGTTGCTGAAGGTCCCCGCCGGGGGCTCGGGCCCGTTGTAGTAGACGAACAGGATCCAGATGTCGAGCAGGCCGCCGACGGTGGTCTCGGCCGTCAGGATGATGGCGGCCTTCTCGTCCGGGTAGTACTCGGTAAAGTCGCGGACGGCTGCGAGCAGCTTCTTATTGTTCTCCTCGGTCGCGGCGAAGGTGTAGTGGCCGCCCCAGACGTCGCCCTGCGGGTAGGCCTTGAGGGTGTATGCCGTTACGATGCCGAAGGCGTTGCCGCTCCCCTGCAGCGCCTTGTGGATGTCCGGGTGGCTCTCGGCCGTGACCGTGATCATGGTTGAGTTGGCCAGGACCAGCTCGTACGCGACCACGCTGTTGGCGGCCCACCCGTACTCGGTGCTCATGAAGCTGAGACCACCTACGTCACGTGCAGTTAGCAAACATGGCCCTCGGCTTAGGGACGACAAAAATAAGTAAATTAAAACTTGGACTCACCTCCGAGGAGATAACCACCAACACCGACATTGCCGATACGCCCGCCGACGGCGGAGTAACCGGTCCCGTCGAGCTTCTTGGCGACGTCATCCCAGCGGTTGCCGGGCCCGACGCGCACCGTCTCGCTCGCCTTGTCGAAGATAACCTCGTCGAGGTGCTTGGTGGAGATGAGCGGGCCCCCGTCGACGCTGGCGAAGTAGTTGTTGGGGTTGTGGCCGCCCGACTTGATAGCGAAGGTCTCGTTATTGTCGCGCAGGATGGAGACGAGGGCCTGGACCTCGCTCGGGCTCTTGGGGAAGAGGATGCACGAGGGCTTGAGCGCGTTGGTGCAGGCCGCGGACCAGTACTCCTGCTGCTCGTTGGTGTAGTCGATGGAGAAGCGCTCGTTGACCTGGATGTTGGTCGTGTCCTTCACTGTGTCGCACGTGTTGGCGGCGAGGGCGAGCGCCGCGGCGAACAGACCCAGCAGGACCTTGGAAGCCATGGTGGTGGGGGAAGAAGAAGAAGGGAAGAGGTGGGAAGGCTGAAGAGCAGAGGGATAGGAAAGGAACGACAGCCGATACAGCAGATCTGTAGAGATCTGGGTCGACGGATATATATATATACTGATCAGTCTGGGGAAGACGGTAGTCGTAGGGAAACTACGATCGAGACCCCGCGACAGGTATTATAAGCGGACAGCGCGCGAGAGAGGAGAGACAAAGGGGTGCTGGGCTAACGAGGCGCATTTACGCAGTGTATATGAAGGGGTTTGGTGTCTTGCGGAATCCTCCTCGAGGGCCACCTTGGCTCCGTCACATACCCATTCTGGATGTGACGCCGGGAAAAGCCCATGCTATAAAATTGGTGCAAAAACATGCCAATTCCCCAGCCAGCCCCAGATGTCAGAAATTGCAAGCACAGGGGTGCCTGCCTTCTACAAAAGTTCTATCACATGGAGAGCAACTGACTGTCCTTGGCGACTTTACCTTCCTAATTCGCATTCGGGTTCTTTCCCAAGTGCCTCCTCTTTGCCTCGGCCCTCCCGGATCTCGGTCTCAGAAAGCAAACAGGTGAGAGAGGGGGGTCAGGGTCACCGCAGGATCATGAATAGCTTGATAGACACTGCGGTCAGAGTCGCAGTGGATGTTCGCTTAGGAAGCTCGGCCGGGCAAAAAACGAAAGTGGGCGATGCGGACCCCTGCAATTCAAAGCCTCAAAAGCCTCCATGCGGATCGAAGCCCGCCCCGCCGGGCCCGCAATTGGGCTGCCGCCAGGGCCGTAAGATCCACTGGCCAGGTCTTAGGTTCTGGGGGGGTGGTATGCATCGGCTTGGTTTTCCCATTGCAGCGAGGGGGAACTGTTCTTCCTTTCGACAGCTCACTTTCGTTTTAGCTGCATCTCGACCAGTGAGTTGCATTCCCAATTGATACTCCGATCTTCTGTACTGTGAGTTGCTTTGCCTCGGGCATGGCATTCCATTTCCTTCCGACTCCCCGTGCCTCTCTCGTCCCTCACTGCCCTGACAACGCGACCGTTGCAGCGCTTCTGGAGCCTTAATCTCTCCAGGCCGTGCCGAAAATGCGACAAGAAAACAAGACGGAAACAAAAGGCCAGCTTCTCGCAGACACAGCTCGCAGCTTGTCCCTTGCCTTGTTTGCCAAGGAACTTTCCACAGATTCGCACAGCCGTTGCAGCCGATACCACTTGCACCAGGATATGCACGCAGGCACGGCGGACGAAATCTTGGAAGAAACCACACCAATCAGTCTGCATGACACCCAGCCTGTTGAGAAGAAGGAAGCATTATTCTCGATTAATTGATCATTTATAGACTACCATTTCATACAGTGGGATTAACAATTGAAGTGATTGCTACTCCGCAATCATGGGCAGTTCCTACCGGTATTAACTCCCGATGCCCAGGTGCATGACTCGTTTGGTGGGATCGCCGACGAGGATACAACTCATATAAGAGACTATATATAGCTGCTCGCATTATCTACACTTTCTCACAAAGTTTAAATCGGTTTCAAATTTTACGAACCGCACACGTCGGCCGAGTCGACTACCATCGGCGCCGTGGGCCCTGTCGTAGCTTCGGTGGATTGGGGTCAAGCTATTCATTATAGAAACCGGCTTCTTCTAGGCAATGGCTCGGTAGACTCCATCTTTGAAGTACAACTGGGGTTGGATTTGATATGAGACTACTGGCTAGGAGAACTAAATACACTAGTGGAAACAAAGTAGACATAAAAGGGTTGGACTGAAAAGAAAACAGGTCAAATGTGAAAGGAAATGGGAACCCTATCCAAATTAAACGAGTGTCTGCAGTAAGTGTAAGAAGCAATCATCTTGGGTCGTCAGCCTCCCTGCCGGGAAATCCAGACTCCCTCGGCGCGCTGCGGCGGTACGACTGCCCCGGCTCTTGCGGAAACCGCTCTGGCCCGGCCGCATACCTTCCTTCGCCTCCTCTCGCGTACGGGTCTGATGTCGGCACGAACCGATCTGGTGGTGTTGCTGCTGCAGGATACGGTCCTTGCGCCGGCATATACCGTGGTCTCTGATCCGGCGGTTCATAACGCTCAGGGTAGTACTGCTGCGATGCCGGCGGCTGCTGCGGCTGGTAATACGAGAACGGCTGTTGTGGCTCTCTGTACCCGTACCCTGTTTGTGGCTGCGGCACCCCGGGGGTCCCCTCGGCGGCCCTGAATCGGCCACCCTGAGTCGCGTGGTGAGCGCGTTCGGCACCTTGGGCATGCCAAACGCGTCATAGCGCCAGAGGTTCTCGCGGGCCCGGCGGCCAAAGTTGACGCCGTAGACTTGCTTCAGGTAGTCCACAAACCCCCTGTAGGCGTTCGCGACGGTCTCAAAGTTCTTCCGACCCAGCACCACAGTGTGGTCATGGTCCGTAATGTCGTCCAACAAGAGACCACTGTCCGTCCCCAACGCGTCCAGCTCGGCCAGGGCGAGGGCCGACTGGAAGGCGTTGCGGATCTGGCGGCCATTCCACCGCCCCTCTTTGTTACTGTCAAAGTAGTCACCGGCGAAATCTTTAAGCTCGGCCACTTTGATTTCGACATTTCTGTTGTTCTTCTCCTACCGCATCTTGATTCTGTCCCAGTTCCTCTCAAATATTTGTAATGTCGCCTTTCGGGTCAATGGAGGGTAACAGTGTTGCCGTTCAACCAACCAACCAACCAGCGTACCGCTGGTTGGTTGGTAAAACGGTTTATCAGAAGGGCGTTGGTTGGTTGGTGGTTGGTAGGTTCGTATCTCGTGATGTTTTTTAATGTTTTAAACCGATTATATATAATACTAATCTAGATCGCCTAATCGTAACTAATTAGTAGCCCTTTTTTTAGCCTTACTTATTATAAAATCCTTTAATTATTATTAATCTAGCTCTTCAATAATCGAAAAGAATATCGGATTAATATTATTAATAATTTTAGCTTTAAGCTAGTTAACGGTGCTACGGTCACCTTATGCAACGGCGACCTTAAAAACTAATAATAATATTATATAATAATAATACGAATAATTTGATTAAAAATGAATATAAAATTATAAAAACATCGTTTTAGTCTTAAAACGTTTTGATAATACTTTTAATCTTAAATTTAGAGTTAAATTTAATTATAACGGCTTCCGACGCCGACGATAAAAGAGTAACAGCCTAGGGTTTTAATATAACGCTATTTATCTCTTTTTTAATTACTATATCATCTCGTATACGCGTAAACTTTTAATTAAGGTTAAATATTACTCTTTCCTCTTTTTACCTCTTTTTTTAGATTACCTTTTAAAAGTAACTTCTCGTGCTCTAATTAGCCGATCTAGCCGATTAAAATATTTAGACTCTTTTAGAACTTCCGGAACAAAACCCGGCGCGTCGCGCTATTAAAAATAGTATTATTATTACTAAGCGTATCTACTAACTTTTTAATTTAGCGGCTAATCGTAGGTATTAATAACGCTATAAAAGAGAATTTCGAAAAGTCGAGGGGAGGCTTAAATAGTCCTGCCTCTACTTAGTTTTTTATTCTCCGATTTCGGCTATTAAAGGGCTTATTAATATCGCGAGGGGAATATACTAGTTACGGCCGAAAGGTAAACTTTTTAATTAGTTTATAATATCGAAAGAAATCCTTTTTATTTATATTTATATTATTAAGCTCTATATAATATAAGGTTACTTTTTAATAATAAATATCCTTTAATATATTAAAAAGATTAAAATCTAAGGGTTATAATAGGTGCGACGAGTATACCGGAAAGAAGAGAAGCTATATTTTATACTTTAAATACGTTATAATAAAGTCCTCGCTTACGTGGCTAACGTGGCTATTTAAAACGATGAGCCGCCACTAGTCCTCGTTTTTAGGCTTTATATAAAGGATAAAGACCTTATTTAGCTACACTAGGGCTAGCTCTTTGTTAGTCTAGCCTTTAGGGGATGCCGTAAAAACCTAATCCTCTATAATATCCGTTAGCGAGTCCTCTTCCTCCGGAAATTATTATTACTAGACCTATTAACCCTTAAATATAATAAAAGGAGGTAAGGCTCGGCTTAAAGTGTTATTATATTCGACCGTAAAAACCTATTCTTAATTAAAGGACTTTATAATTAATATTCTTTTTATTTTAATAGGTTTAATAATTATTATATTCGTTCTATAGCCGAGCTAGTTACCGATCTCGTCGACGTTAAACCGAAACTTCGAAAGGATTAATTTTAAAATAGGATTATTAAGCCGCTCGAAAAACTCGATAATTTTTTTTACGGAAGTTACGTTAAGCTTTAAGAAATTTATCCTTTTAAAAAAAGTAATACTAATAAATAAATAACAAGTAATAAATCTTTAAACTTAATACTTACCGAGTATTATATTAATCTCGTTAGCTTAAAAAATTTATTAAGCGAATATCCGGAAAATAACGTACGCCGGTAAGCAGCTTAGATTATATTACGTAAGGTATTAAGTCACGATCTAAAACTCTTCCGCTGTTTTTAAGGCTTAGAAGGACTTATTTCGTTATTTTATAGTCTTACGGCCGTAAATTCGGACTTTTAGAGTTGTTTTAAAGATATTATACTTTTCGGCGGCTTGTTTTATTAACGAGCTATTTATAATATTTTAAATTACGCGTTATAGTATTAACTCGTTAAGTTTATAGCCTATTGAAAAAAAGAAAAGAAAAGAAAAACGATAGTATTATTTAATTAATTATAAATTAAAAGCTGACTAGTTTATATACTAATTTATATGTGGTGCTATTAAGGGCTATTTAAATTTAAGAGTCGCTATTATATAAGGTGACCGTAGCACCGTTAGCTAGCTTAATTAATAAACGGTTTATAAATAACCGTATAAACGAAAATTAATTAACTTATAATAATTAATTATTATATAATAATTAATTATTAAAATAAAATAAAAATTAATAATTTACGAACACGTTTTAACTTAAGTTATTATATAAAAACCGGTAGTTTAAATAAAAAACCTATTAAATTTATTATAAATAAAGCTATTAATTAATAAACTACTTAATTAAAAAATAAACTTATATAATAACCTAATACTTTTAAACATATAATAATATTAAATAAGATCTCTTTATTTAAAGCAACCTCTAATGACCGACTTGTGAAAGGAATGTAGGTAATAAACTTGGGAGCGTGAGCAGGCGGGAATTGAGCCTGCTGGATGGTGTCAAGACTAGAATAAGGGTAAGCTGCCAAGTCCTATGTTTCTGCTGTGATACCGTGGCGTTGAAGCTGGGTCGAAAAGGCATGTGTATTCCAATAAGCATCTCACGCCCAGTTATCTACCTACAGCAGGCTGCAGGAGGGTGTGCCGCTTATCTTTGGGGTCAAATCAGGCTACCTGACTTTTGACGAGTTTCGTCATGGAAAGAGCACAATAGCTTTATATTCTGGATAACGGACGAATATGTTCACGCCAGGTTCATTAAACTAAACAATCAAGAATGGTAAGAGCTGACCTGTTTCACTTACCGGGCAGTTCTGACCATTAATAGCCGAGAAGAAGTGGAAGAGACTATTCTACCGTTCCATAACATCGGATCCAATTCCTACACAGGTTCCAAATGTTGTTACGCAGCAAGATATTCTCGACTTCCTCGACTCGACGGGTATAGAAACCGCTGATATGGACTACATCGTATTCCAACGCGAGCTCATCATTTCCAGAGGTCATGACCGCACCGAGCAGATCATGAAGTCGCCGCAGCTCAGAGAGTGGCTGGTTCAAGCGGAGTCCAAGGAGCTTTTGATCCATGGCAACTCGGAACCCCAGCCCATCTCACCAATTTCGTTCTTCTGCGCCCTAATGGTACGGAACCTACGCGACGTGGACCAGTTCAAGTCCCTCGCGTTCTTCTGCGGCTGCCATCCGTATAACGACCTCGGCGGCGTCCGGCTGATGATCATGAGCCTGCTCGCCCAACTTTTGGAGCAGCAGCGCTTCGACCTCAGCTTCATCGACCACGAGCTGGCCTACCGTATGGACGGCGGGGACATCGAGGCGTTCTGCTGCGTCTTCAGGCAGCTCGTGCGCCAGGTCCAGAGCACAGACTGCGTGTTCTGCGTGATCGATGGCGTCAACTTCTACGAGGACCTGGCGGAGGAGCTGCTGCAGGACACGGCCTACGTGCTTCGGACCCTGCTCGACCTGACCAGGGAAAGGGGCGCCGTCTTCAAGATCCTGCTGACCAGCCCCTAGATCACGGAGGACACGCGACAAGCTATTGAGGATGAGGATTACCTTGCCCTGCCCCAACCGGCCGCGAATACTCATGGATACAGTGATTTGCGGGTCGAGCGGCAATGGCGGGAAAGTCTCGCTGGGACTGAACATGACTAGCTGTCGCTGTAGCAAGAAGGCATTACAACAAAAGGGGGAGAGACCTCTATGTGTGCAGAGAGATGGTATCTTTCAAGTTATAAAGGAGTAAAACTAACACGCACTTAGGATTCATCAAATTGCAGCCCATATAATTAATTATGAAAGATGGATAATGAGCGAGCATGTCAGCCGGCGTCTCAAGAGAAATTACTTTACGAAGATGTATGGATACTAATTAGGGGCATGTTGAATGCCCTTGTAGTATTCCATGATAAAAGAAACCCCTTATACTAAAACAGCAGGCAAAAAGCCATTGTTGTTCCAGATCCTTAATTCGCTCCTCCTGGACCTCCCTCGGGAATATATGCTACGTATTCGTGGGTGCCAGTGGTGGTAGTCACTCTAGTACCCGGCGCCACACGATCAATCGTGTAGGACGGAGGTTCGTCGGTGTTGACTTATGGCCCGATAGAGTATCAGCGCGGGTATCCAGGTAGCCGAATCTGAGAAATTGGGTGTGATGAAGAGGTTAACAAGCAGCTATGGCCACACTTACTGATCTGGATAAAGGCATCGAATCCGTCTGTCTCCTCCCTTCCGTCTTCCTTCAGGACTTTGCCAGGCCGTTTAAAGTCATCGCTCAGCTGTGCCATCTCTGCTTGGAACGAAGCGCCCTCAGCTTCCTGCCTGACCCAGAGGAGGACGTGGATCCCTATCCCTTGATCCGGCCCTACCGGGTCTCCGTTCTTCATATGGGTTTCGCCGACCTTCACCAGGAACGTCATCGGGAATTTCACGTCGGGGGGCGGGTCCCTGCATAGTGCGTCATCGAGTGCAGCAGCACATGCGTTGATATATTCTATCTTTTTGCACTCGGACTCATCAAAATGTTGTGGATGTGGTTTTGGTGGTAGTTGTGGTAATAAGTGGCGGTTGTGGTGGTGGTTGGGGGTCTGCCATGGTTATATGGATGATGAGCAGCTGCAATAAGTATGAATCGGGGGGGGGGGAACGCAGCAAGTGATGAACTGTGGCAAGAAATGTGAATGTTATAAACTTGCAATCTAGCTGTTTATAAAATCCTTGAAGAGAGATTTGGATGAGGTATTTATACGTGGAAAAGAGAACATTGACCACTTTCCAGCCAACTCCCAGTGGACTGGTGACATTATTGGATCTCGAGATCATGCTCTGTGTGTGTGTCACGTTGGTGATCTCCCGGATTTAGGTAGTGTTGTCCTCCCAGGCAAGAAAACATAGACCGCGGTGATCTTTTTCTCTCCAGATATCATTTGGCCCAAGGAATGTTTTGCATGGGCAGTCGTTCAACGCCAAAAGCCCTCAAGGATACCAAACACCACTTCTTTTTCGTTGGGTGTCTACTGATTCAAGATATGTGACCATGTCGAGCATCACCAAAGGGCTAAGCCGATGGCTCGCAGCACCGGGCAGGTTTCACGAATTCAGGAGCACCATTCCCGACATACGGGCCCTGGAACCATACGGTACACCACCACCAAACACTGTTGATACTTATTAAAGGCGCAAATCGCCACTTGGTCGGATTTGATCGCTCCGCATTCCGGTCGGAAGTTTGGGGGAGGCCATGGAATGCCGTGATGTCTTTGTGGAAGGAAAGCGCCAACCGGGTTTTTGGATTCCATTCGGTGAAATCCCGTGAAACAACGCCGCAAGAACGGAAATATCCCACCCAACGAATCCCTTCTCGTCAGCAAAAATTGGAAGATCGGATTTATACTTGCTAGTCAATCTCTCTCTCTCTTTCTGATACGGAGGAGTCATACCCCTATTCCACTCTGCAAAGCCCTGCATCCAACCTAGCCTGCTCCTCAAGCCGACTTATTAGTGAACCGCTCCAGCAGCACCTTGAAGGCCCGCTTCAGCGCAGTCTTCTTCCAGTCTGACGCACCGCCGCCGGTATCTTTGTCATCATGTTTCTCGCCTTTCATCTTGCTTTTTCCCCGCTCAAACCCTTTGGTCACCACGCCCGCGACCAGCCCCTCCAGATACTCGATGAGCAGCTTCTCCAGCAAACCTGCGCGGAGCTCCGCCACAAGTCGGTCCAACAGCGCGCCCTCGACCAGGTCGCCCAGCTCGTCGGCCAGCTTCTTCATCTCGGCCTCGGTGGGGCCCGCGGCGCCGTGGCCGAAGACGCCTTGGAGGATCTCTTGGAGGCCCGAGTGGAAGGGCGATGCGTTATTGTTCTTGTTATTATCGCGGGACTGTTCTGCTGCTGCTGCCGGGGCAGGTATATTTGCTGCTGCTCTAGGGCTGTCGGGTCTCGCTGCCCTACTATTACTCCTGCTGCGACGGTGATGGCGACGGGGCCTGCGGCGACGGCCACTATCACTGCTGCGATGACGCGTTGATGACGATGGCGAGTCGCTGCGGGGCTGAGTGGTCGGTTGCTGAATTTTTATAGCAGGGATGCTGCGGCGTGAAGTGTGCCGTGGAGGTGAGACATGGCGAGAAGATGATGGAGGCACGGGTACTGCTGCTGGCGATGAGGACGATGATCGCTTTGTCTGTTGTTGCTTGCGAGAGGTGCCGCCTCCTGCTCGTTGAGCTGAAGCCGACACTCGTGATAATGGTGGCGAAGTTGGGCGTTGGTTTTGTTGGCTACTCGAACGGTGGGAGCGATGTGAGGAGCGATGGTGATGGGGTTGGGAACTACTACTAGCTGCTTGGTCTTTTTCGGGATCTGTCGCCATTTTGCCTTCCTCTGTTTGATTGTGGAGGTATGGCGATATCTTCTTTGCTGCCCTGATTGTCCCTCGAGAAGTTGGCAGAGAGGTGATGTCAGACGGGGTGCGACGTGAAACCGTATCGTGTACCTTTGGTACGATGATGCTGTCATGTAACGACTGCATTGTTGTTGCACTACGCTGTGACACATGAGGTGAACAGTTAAGTACGCAGCGATCACTGTGATTGAAATTGTCTTCACGCAATCTTCTCGTCTAGGTCTGGTGGCAACGATAGCAAAATGATTGTGGTGGTGAAGTGAAAGCCCTATGACATGATGTGCAAGTGAAAGTTTTGTGCTTTACTGCTTGTTTGCGTTCTGCTTTTCAGATTGTTTCATTGCCCATTAATAATAATTTCACTATCAACTCACGTTTGGTTTATTTGTAGTTTGTGTATTAATTGTATTGAATGCTCGTAAGTACTTCGTCCTTCCCTTCCCGATACCATGCCCTCTGCTGCCTAGCCTTGACCTACCACCCGAAATGAGGTATCATGGATCTTTTTACATTCATATTCCAGCAATCTCATCTAGCGCACACTCTTTCGGGCATGCCACCTCTCAAAGCGTGCATTGGTCATCGTCGCCGTCCTTAGAAGAAACGATAGTAGTCAACCCATCAACACAGAGCCTTTCGAGGACAGGGAAGCCAGCAAAATCGGCCAGCGTCACCTGTTCGCCGACTTCCATAGGCGGGCGCGGTAGGTTAAATTGCAGGACGACATCCCTGAGCGTTGCTTGTGCATATACAAGGGACTGGACCATTTGCTTCTTCGTAAGTTCGTAATAGTGGCGGTACGGCCCAGCTCCCGCGATCGGTACACGAAGCGTTCAAGGCGCGGACAGCATACCAGCAAGCACACCATCCCCGCGAGGTCGAAATCGCTACGGTCGATCTCGAGCACCTTGACGTTTTGGGGAAACCAGGAGCCCGACCAATCCAGGCGCCATCCGTTGTATCCCCTGAAACCGCACCGCCGCAGACGCAACGTCGTAATGCTAGGAGTCAGCACCAGCAAGGAGTCGAAGTCACTGAGCTCACAGTAGTACGGTGGGGGGTATTCCCACTCCAGCGTCAAATCCACAATGGACTCGAAAGGCGCCACAGCGCCCACCGCCCGTCGGGCTCGGGTATCCAAGCCAGTCCCATACAGACGAAACCCCCGACACGGTGATGGAGAGGACCTTGAGGTTGTGGAGAAGAGGTATGGCTAGCAGCAGAAAGGCATTGGTTTTCACCTGCTGCCACCTCTTGCTATTACCCCGTGTCGCTCTGTATTCGCTATCACCCGAGCAGTCGTCTGCTATCAGGGGGAAGGCGGCGAGATCGAATCCAAGACGCACGGCGAGGCCCCGGTACATCTCTGCGACATCTTTGGGATCTTCTATGTCGAAGTCGAGCTGGTTACTCAGAGATGCCTCTTGCACGTACGACAGTAGGTACGGACGGTTTAAGACGGCGCAAAGGAGAGATACCTCCGGAGGGTGCCTCCCTGCTTATCTGTGGCAACCCGTCTAACATCGTAGGTTCTGAACAATACGCGTTCTGCCTCCATGGAAACACCCTTCGACGCCCTGCATAGAGCCCTCAGGGCTGATGAGGAGCTTTGGTGGGCATAGTACTGGCTGGGATCCTGGGAGATTCCACATGCAAGCTCTTCGCATATAAGAGTCCAGATTTCGAGGGGGAACCGCCCCTTGGTGCCTTGATCCGACATGATTACAGTTGAGCTCCGAATCCGAACATGTGAATGAAGCCTTAGAAACTGAAGTCGGCAACACAAACCACGCCGGAAAATTTTCACTGGCGTCGATCGTTTTGTGAGCTACTGTCACTCTGCCCAGGGAGCAAGTATTCACCAAACCTGGCGCAGATGAAAGTATAAAATAAGGGTATCTATTAATAAGGACTTAAACCTTCTCAGAGCTCATATGTCACGAAATCTTGCCTAGACGGTTTTGGGGCCAAAGGCACGCAGAACTGCTCGACTCACCACAGGATACGACATGATCCTATCATGCAGGCCGTACTTGGTGATCTGTTCCCCGAGGACGCCGGACGGTGAGCGAGAAGTGACAGCCCAACCACCGTCCCTAGCTCGACTCGAGAAGCGACCTTCTCCCTCTCGAGCTCTTCGAGCGTCATGCCCGACGGGCTTGAGGCGTTTACACCATACCAATACAGCACATCGCTGTGTACCCAGGGGATGTCGTAATCATCCTGGGCGTGGATCATGGTCACATCGTATTTGGGACCATCCCCAGGGATCCTCTGGCACGCCCTCACGAAGTCAGCCAACCGTTCTTTCGTGGGCCATTTACTCTGGATGTACGTATTGAGCCAGGTCAGTAGCCCGGGAAACTGCGCCACCGGGCCGAGCAGCGGCACGGTCTTCGCGACACGGTAGGTCGCCGTGAGCGTCGCCACGTCGGCGAAGGGCGCCACCAGGACGATGCCCGCGAACAACACGGGACTTTTCTTGTCCTCCTCGCCGGTCATCGCCGCCGCCGCCGCCAGGGTCTGCGCCAGCGAGATGCAGACGGCCGTCCCGAGCGACTGTCCAAACAAGACGATGCGCGAGGGGTGGATACCCGCGTCGTTCATCGCCCACGCGGCCAGCGTCTGGGCGTCTAGCAGGAGACCCTCCTCCGAGGGCGAGCCCGTGCTGGTGCCGAAGCCGCGGTAGTCGATCGCCACCACGTGGATCTTATCGGGTGCGGCCGCGGACATGGCGCGGTAACTCGGGGGCCGCCACCCGGAGCCCAGCGTCCCGCCCGCGCCGTGGAAATGAAGCACGAGCAGCGCCTCCGGGTCGTCCCTAAGCAGCTGAAAGCTCAGCCGCTGGGAGACGTCGGGAGCAGCACGCGCCGACGCCGCCGGCTCCTCCTGGACCAGCCGGGCCTCGTGCTGCTGGTACAGGCCCAGCGGGAGGACGTGCCAGGCGTGTAGAGTCTCGCCGTCCGGGGTGCGGAGGTGGAAGGGCGTGACCTGGTTGCGGAGGAAGCCCCATTGCTCCGGGACGTTGAGGTCGAGCGGGCCGGTCTGGGTGACGCTGTGGAGGTAGATGACCTGGTTTTGGAGATAGGGAATGGTGAGCAGGGCGACGAAAAGGGCGTACAGCAGTGTCGGGGCGGCGACGGCGCAGGCTACCAATTTGAGAGGCAAACGATGGTACATGGTCCCCCTGCTGGCGATAGGCAAGACTTGCCTTCAGATACTCATACGATTGAGATTCTGTGAGCGCAGCCTGAACAACGTGAACGGTTGTAATGAGCAAAATGATGAAACGGTTGTTGGTTGTTCATGCAGCCAACCAACCAACTGGACCCACTAGAAAGATACTTCTCCAGGTGGGGAGGCCACTAAACGCCAGTGCCCATGTGCAGACCCCACAGCGGCCTGACCCCTATTCGACGGGCGCTAAACATGCCCATGTTGCGCTCATTGTAATACAGTAAGTCCCGTACCAATCCTCTAGGGTGCTTCAACTTAAGCACATACATACTTTACGTATTGCTGCTGCTAGAACATTAACAGCCCCAAATCCGGCCACTGTAGTGCCGCCCCCTCGCCCGCGTCCGCGGAGAACAGCCAGAACCCGAACGCCACATCCACCTCGGCCGGCCACCGCGCGGGCTCCCGCCTGTCCCGACCTGGACAGCCACGCCAGCTACCCTTTCCAACCCTCGCTCTCTGGCGCCAAAACGCCGGCCCCACCTGTGCGTCGGTCGCGGGCGGCCCAGATCTCGAGGAGGGATCGCCCCTTGGTGTGGGGGACTACTATACCGCACTTGGCGAGGATGTAGTCCCATTGGCCGCTGCTATCGAGGAGTTTCCGTCGGTTGGCCTTCCGGAGCTTGTGTAGGTCTTCGTCGATGGGTCCGCCGGGGTCGCGATAATACCACGGAAAGGCGGCCGGCTTCATTGTCGTCGTAGTGGGACAAACCTCGCGGAACTGGACACCAACACCACGGATGAGCTCGAAAGCCCTCGCGTGGGACGGGTCTAGGCTCATGGTAGTGACGCAGAAGGCTTACTGCAGTTGCGATAACGTTTCCAGGTAGACTCCCTTCGCTGGGGGGTCCATATGCTCTACCTGTAGTGACCTGCTCCATGCTTGTGACCTTTTCCAATCGTCAAAAGTTCGAGAATTGACGGCAAGATTAAGGAGCCCAACACCTTTCGGGTCGTACGCTTTCAGGTCGTAGAAGAAGTTCACCAGCGTGTCACGTGTCGAACCCCCGCTAGCATCACTGAGATGTAGAAAGTCATGCTCGGGGCTTAGGTAGAGGACGGCTTCCTTGCTCGTTCCCTCCCCTGTCCGGGCGAGGCAGGGAATGTAGACGCGATAGATTTGTAGTACTTCCAACCTGGACTCGTGATTTACACCCCAAAAACTACTGTAGATAAGAGTGCCAGGTACCGTCGGGCAATGCGGGCTCCCACTGGTTTCTTTCCCAAGTCCGTTCTTGTTCGTGTGACGAGGGCCTAGGTCCTTCTTGGATGGCTAGAAATCCACTATGATGGATCGATTCCACGGCAATGCCTCGCGCCATATTTCCATACGAATTTCGGCTGGAAGGCGGACAAATTCGCGAAACCCATCGTGGGACGATGGACTATTGGGGTCGGCTATGTTGCAGATGACTTGATATGTGCATGATGTCACGTTGAATTGGCGGCAAGCTTCCTGGATGTCAATGATTGTCTATCATCTGTCATTGTCGTTGAGAGATTAAGGAGTTCAGTTGAAGTTGAGACGACGAAGTAAAAGGGTTGGCATTAAAGGAGCTAAAGTACGTGCTAATACATGCATACAAACATCCGAAATCGTTGCCTAGATGACCCGGGATATGACGTCAAAGGGGATTCCGAGTCGGTCCGGAGGTCACTCCGAGAAGTCTGAAGAAAAATTCAGCTCAATCACAATCAATTTAGACTGTCATTATATAAGACTTGCTTATATAAGTACCTATGCAGGGCAGTAATCAATCAGCGGATCACAACACCCATCATATCTTAGCAGCTGCAGTGTCATGCCAACCCCTGAATCTCCTAGCCCCTATTCTAGAATTCAGGATCAACCAGGACTCTATGATGACTACAGTACTTATCGACGCACCCCATTATAGATAAGTGACGGAATTATAGGCTCTCAAATACCTCAAGGGGCATGCACTGAATGCAAGGTACTGTCAAAGTGGCAGTGGGAATATGAGAAAGTCCTCTTATATAAACATATCTTTGCACGCAAAGGGTCTGTAATTTATAAATACGACCACCTATTTGTTTACCTAATCGGGACCACGTATTCGCCATATCAAAATCCAACGAGGTAACTAATTACTTGGATGTCCTTCTCCGGACACTCGAACTCTTTCATCATTTGCTGTGCCGCCACCCCCTATTAAGCAGCTCACCTCACCCGTCAGTAGATATACCCATGCCTCCTCTCGTGACACGCGTTCCGCTGGCGATAATCCATACCATAACTCACCCTCCGGTAAGAACTATATGACGTATCACGGATTTGTCCCCCAGTGAAGATACAGATCGTGGCTCGCCTCCCTAACATCGGCTTTTGTCTTTGGGCATGAAGCGGGAAGCGGGTGAAGGATCAAGATACCAGGTACATTCAACAACGACCGCATCCAACGTCGGGCTGCGGAGATACTGCGACGCAACAGGAGGTCTGGGGGCAAGGGGCAGGAAGTGCCCAGCAACAAACTCTACCACTGCCACCGCAGGCATCGATGAGAAGCTTTCTCATTGGAACTGCCGCCGGATCAGCCTACCAGCCGACGAGGATGTGGTGGCAGGATCTCAAGAGACGCGCTAATGGCGCCGGACTCGGACACGGTACAGCGTGTTGCCTCCAAAATGTTCAAAGTTATGGATGGGTCAACCTAGAAGTTCCTTGAGCAGACTTGTGAGAATATTCTAATGTACCGTACCGACTGGATAATTAGATTATGAATAAACCCAAAAAATCATCTCCTGTACTCAGCCACACCTGCCTCGCACACAGGGTACGTGTATGACAGCGTCACTCACTCCACCCACGGGGGAGAATCAGGATGACCAGTTCTTGAACCGTTCCTTTTCACGGTTGCTTCCTCTGCCGCTGCAACATCTTCCTTGAGTTACGCTTTCAAAACTTCTCGTGCTTTTGTGTACGAAAATGGAATATTGCGCGCTATCGTTCAGCTGTCAGGGGGGGTGTTCGTCTCCTCCCACTCCACTCTCCTCCGCCACCCTTGTCTGGATCACCGCCAAATCCCTCCCTCGTACTCTTCCCCCAAAACCAGAACCGAATCCAACCAAACCGATTCAACAATGCCAAGAACACCAAGCATAACTGAAGCGAAAAACCAAAAAAAACTGAATGAAAGAACAGATCACCTAGCGAAACAATCCTCATCTCCCCTCCTCTCTCTCCCGTAACTACTGCTGCCTGGCCCGCCGCTTAGGTAGGTAGCTACCCGGAGCGCGCGCAGCCCGAGAGAACCGAAGAACCGGCACACGATACCCACGCGAAACCTTATTTCGGGACCCTTGCCAAGAAATGTTCCGAGCCCTGACAGCTCCGAGGCTTTTTAATAAATACGCACCCATTCCCGCTCACCGGGAGTGACAGTCCACTTATGCTGTCATTTCTTGGGCTTGGCTTCTTCTCTTTCCTCCGCATCTACCTGTTGGCTGCCCTTCTAATCACCGACTAATACAACGTGGGCATGGCACTTCATCCTGACATTAGACACTTCACCACACCAACACCCAAGTACCATGAACAATTCACATTATCATCACGGCGACACACCTCTGCGGTCATGTTGTCTCGTCGAAACGACTTAGGTGTCACGAATGATCAACCACGACAGCAGAGACATCTCAGAAGGAAACTCAATAGACATGTTCAAAAGTAGTGTATTTGGTAGTGGTATCATTTGCGTAGTAACGCTATCATCGAGATAATCTTATGTGGTCAGTCCAACGGGATTGAGTCTGGACCCAACTAGGATGAAGCTCCTTATATGCAGAGGTATCGTATCCCCCATCCAACCAACCCCTCCGCCTCTTCTCTTCCGCCAACTCATCTCATGCTAATCAGGTTTCGTATATGATTATGACTTATAAGCCGTACTGTCGTTATCCTTTCATGGCTGCGAACAGAGTAGTCCAATCGCCATTCGAAGCTCGGTAACGTGAGCCCCCTATTCTGGGTTGAGTTTCCCATCTATCCAGTCCAAGCCGATTGTGCTCGACTGATGAAAGATAAAATAAACAAATAACGCCGCGCTTAATGCTGATCCAAAATGCTGATGCCTTATTACGATGGAATAGTCAAGAAAGTTCCAACCAAGATCATTGTATGGAAACACCGTTGAGCTGGCTGACCGGTGAACCCGGCGTGGTCCTGGAGAACGAGGACTCCCCGCTACGTCGGTCCTCAGTGGGAGAGGCTGGGCCGGAGTCGCTTCCGATCACGGTGGAGCTGTAGGCAGAGCCACTGCTCAGTGACCACTCATCGCTATCGCCGGTTTCGCGTCGCTCCAGCAAGCCGAGACCGTATCCGTACTCCTCGTCAGCCGCCTTCTTCATCTCGCCAACTTCGACGAAGTCATAGTCCCAGCGGTGCGCCTTCTCCAATTGCTGATGGGGCAGCCAGCGCGTGCGCGCAGTGAAGAAGATGGCGGCCGCAGCCAAGCTGCCACCAACAAGATCCACGGCATAGTGGTGGCTCAGGTACATGGTCGCCCACCAGAGCCAGCCGACGTAGAAGATGAAGAAGGGTCGGAATTTCGGGAAGCAGTGGCTCATGAAGAGCGCCTCGAGGGTGGCGTCGGCCGCGTGCAGGCTCGGGAAGGCGCCGAATGGCACCGGGGCTGTCGTGAAACTGGTAGTGTACATGTCCACCCCAAAGAGAGCATCGACGCGTGCGAGACCGGCGGGCGAGCCTGGCATTCCGTAGTGCGCCGGGGCCAGGCCGTACTTGTTCTCATACCAGGGCGGCGTGCAGGGGAAGACCAGCGCCATGGTGACGCCGAAAATGCTCAACCAACCGAACGACTTGGCGAAGACGGGGAGTGTCTTTGGCGCGGCAAACAGGAAGATCAAGATCGAGCAAATGAGCGGGTTCGCGAAGTGTCCAATGCCGTACGGTATCCATGCGAAGAGATCGAGGACCGGGTGGGTGTGCGCAGACAGGATATTGGAGAGGTTGGCGCCGTACAGCACGTTCTCGAGGGCAGGCAACACCTTGACCCAAATGTGCGGTCGAACTTCAGTCGGGATGTATCTGGTGGGGTGGGTGGCTGGTCAGTCGATTGCAGGGTGGGCACGGGTGACGTAATTGAGGCTAGCTTGGATTGATTTCCGACATGCGCTCTTCAATCGCCCGAAATGGGGCGGATGGGGTATAACATACCGACTGGAGAAGAAGTATAGCAAATACGTCCAAATGGGCCAGGACGGGAGGAAAAACTGCCTCGTCGCTGGCATGAGCAGGAGCAAGACATAGCCCAGCGCGGCGGCGGTCTTGATCAGAGGTGCATGCACACCAATGATGAACAGCGAAAAGCTGCACAGGCAGGCGAGGAAGAGGTGCTGCAGGTCGAACCAACACCACTTGTGCCTCCGCAGCGTCCGGAGGGATTGCGAGATGGAGAAGGACGTCCGCAGCGCGGCCACACTCTCGTTGCCCGGCGTGCGGGCCTTTCCTTTGGAATTGCTTCGTTTCCGCTGACCTTGCCTAATGCTATTTATGGGGTTGAGAGCTGTGAGGTCCAGAGGGACGGGCCATTTGAAGTGCAGTTTACTGGGCGACTGCATGATGATGAAGAGGTTACCGAGACAGTTCGTCGGTCGCACAGTTTTGTTTTGTTGCGGTCACTGTCGCTATCTTCTGCTATCGTGGACCAACACCAACGACCAGGCTAAATGGTATAACCAACGGGGCGCCGGAGGCTCAGTGGTGGCTTGAAGATGCTGAGCTATCGGATCGAGCGGCAGGGAGTACTGGTCGTGTAGAGGTTCCTCGGGGGTGGCCAAAAAAAAAGAAAAAAGATACCGTCCAGCTAACCGTAACACGAGGCAGGAAATAGAGAGAGGTCAAGAAAGCAAGAGAGGCGGAAGCAGATATTGGGAATGGCCCGGCTTTACATATTCAAGATGGGGGCGGATTGGGTGGGTTGGGCAAAAGAAGCAGAAACAGAAGCAGAGGTAGAAGCGTGCAACTGGAACCCGGCCCATAAGCGGATCGGCTGGGAAGCAGGGATGTGTGGGTTGGTGGATGGTGGATGTGTGTGGATGTGGACTGGAATAAAATCCCATCATCGACAGACGAACCCCGACACCTCCAGTAAGGTAACCAAGTCCATGACTGCAATACTCGACCCAATGCCAATACCCGCCCCCTTCGCCCTCTCTTTTTTTTTCTTCGTTGCATGTTCTAACACGGCCCAAGGTGGAGTTAAATCCGTTGCTTGGCTTTGCTGTGTACAAACCAAACAGGGTCAAAGCAACAACCCATCCTCATTCACCATTACTATTACTTCCAAGACCTGCAATTACCATCTATCACTCACTGTCAGACTGTTGTTTGTTCTGCTGCAGTCACCAGGAGTGTACATACCTAAGCAATACCTTGCAGGCAGACGGACAGTAGACAGCGCGACAAACAAAGCCTATCAAACCAAACCAAACCATCCCATCAACTGAACCAATCCTGACCCCTCATCCTCGTGACTACCTAATCCGTCTCGCCTCTTACTGCATGTGCCGAGTCAAAAGTAAAATCCCGAGAGTCCGAGGCCAGGTAAGCAGCTGCCAGCTAGCAGCAACTTCTATCCCAGCTCCAGGGCTGGGAAGTCTGTTTTGTAATCCTCCCCGGTATCTGATAGTACTATTCATCATTCATTACCTCTCCGTACTGTATTGCATAATCTCACAGCAAATGGGAAGCATGGAAGCGTTCCCGCCTTCGTTGTCTCAACCAACGTCTACTTGTAACTCGTAGGCGCGCTGTGTTGGTCTTGGCCCCTCCATCCATCACCCAGCAAATCTTAGCCGCCTCGTCCAGGATCGGGATTCGGCACAAGCCCGGCCTGCGAGCGAACCACTTTCAATGTTCACCATTATTCAACACCGGTACGTATTTTTTATTCGAGGGATGGGATGCGGCCAGAGAACGTTGTGCAACACCACCTACAGACTCTGAGACAGTCCAGACTTCTGCAGCCGCCCACCACACCAGCTAATACTCATGAATGATGAGGCCATCACCCAGGTACCATCTCAACACCAAGAAACTAGCACCAACTCTCTTCACATGGGACGTGGCATAGGCTTGGGGGGGCCGGGTTCGTCATCGTCAAGCTCCACCCCTAAAAGGCTAACCAGCCAGCGCTCGTAGGTGGCGCCAACTGCACGAGCAAAACGGGCTCGGATTGAGCTGCACACCGACGTTTGCAGGGATCAGACGAGACGGCGTTTGCATAAAACAAACCCGAACTTAACGGAAGCCCGACACAGCAAAATCCGACGGCAGCCAGCAGAGAGAGAGAAATAGCGGTAGATCGCTGAACCGTCATCACCTGCACCAGGATTGCGGGAAAGGCTTATCAGCTTACGGGCAGAAACAAGGCCTAGCAGATCAAACTAACCGACCTTGCTGGCTGACTGACTGGCTGACTGACTGGCTGACTGACTGAGTCACACAGTCACAGGTTGAAGACAGGCATCATTCATCTTCGTCCAGCAAGAGATAAGAGAGAGCTTGGAAGCAATAAGCGAGTTCCAAGCCAGCTGCCAGGCGCCAACTGCATCTTGCGCCCTACTGCCAACAAGCGACCAGCGACCCTGGTTTTCCTGGTCGGCTGCATCCCACTGGTCTGATCTGCGAAACGGAAATGCACGGGGTTCCCGCAAATTCAAGGAACGGAATTGCTTACTTGCCAGCGTGCTTGACGATCAATTACCGATTAAACTGGACGTTTTAACTCGCAAACACTGCATGTCGCGTGCGCGTGGGCTTTTCATTGGGGGGTTCTTCCAAGTAGCGCTCCTGTATCCATGTGCCAAGAAGCAATGGTTGGGTTCGAAAAGTCCGGTTGATCCGGTCAGCCTTGGCATTGGATCGGGAAAAGCACGATCTTGTTCTCTGGTTGGTTTGTCAGAATCCTTCCTTTGGCTTCTTTCCTTTGTCAGCCAACGGGATGATGAGTGCATCCGGGACACCGCAGCTTAAGCATAAGCTGTACTACTGTTCCATTCCACCGCCCGGCGCCCGCCATGTGTGTGTGTGTGTGTGTGTGTGTGTTTGAGAGTGAGAGAGAGAGAGAGAGAGCATTAATCGCCCGTCTCGAATAGATCCCGACTGCCAACTGCCAACGTGCATTGGGCACTACACGATTTGAGATGAATCGTTTGCCTTACCTCTCAACCTTGCACACCCTACAATGCGGATCGATGCATGGTAAGTTCCAACCCGCATGCCACATAGCACCGCCCATCGCAATGCTTGCCTGCCTTGATAGCCGGTCATCGTGTATGGAGGACCATCATCGAATTGCTTTTCCATCTGTTCGCTGGCATTTTGGCATTGCAACTCGGTGGTTCGGCAGGCGAATTAAAATTGAGAGCTTGGCATAATTTCGTTAGCCATAATGCTGTTCGTTATGCTCTCCCAAATCTCCCTTTCGAAGCGGGCCCTTCTCGTCGCTATGGAGCCGCCTAATGGCTGCCCAGTGCCGAGGCCACTGCAGCACGGGTGGTGCGGGCTCGGGTACGTCCAGGGATGGGGGCTATCGGAGATGACAGGCCACTGTCAACTAGGGAAATTGATCGTGTGTTGTGCTGTCCCCCAACCCGGGAGGCCTTTTCGGCCTCTAATTCTCAGCCCGGGTGGCCCGCCGCTATGTTGCTGTAGCCGAGTGTGTCACCCTTGTCAATGTGTGAACGGAAACTATGTACTCGCTTGAGTCGACATAATTAGGGCCTGTCTGTCCCACAGCTTGGATGCCGGTCTTCCATTGCTGTAGTCATCCGACACAGAAACATCGTGAGTTCTACAGCAGCAGTAAAGTTGATGACTTCGACACGTGCGACCCGAGCGGCGACGACCCTTTCTTTACACACTCATATGTTCATGCGACAATAGTTGTGCACATCAAACTAGAGGACGGATGGAGTTCCACCTCTACTGCCACTTCTCCTTTTCTCTGAGCATTTGTTGTGATATATAGGAGAGCTTCATGGCGGCTCATGATTGGATCTAAGCATTGATGAGGCTCTATCGAACAAAGCCCGTGGCAGCCCAATGCCATTCTGGAAATGCGACATGCGCGCTAGGTCGATTGTTCTCGACCGGGAACCACCGTCGGGGGATTTTTACTTTTACTCATCACGGTCATTTACGCGATCCATAAAACATGTCTCGAGGAGCTAGAACAAGACACTAGACAACAAACGGTTACCGTATCACTTTCAACTTAAGCCTAAACTCTGTGACGTCAGTGGTTTGTTTTCTTTTCAATGCAAATCGCATCAAAAAGCCATCAATCGCATCGCATTGCAGTCTAAACACGACTAGTCGTCTGAATAAGAAGGTTTCCCCGTTCATGGGCTTTTGGTGTTTCGGTTTGGCGCACTAGCTAGATGGATGCCCGACGTTGAACGAACTCTTGCCAAACCCAGTATCGTTCCGTACTTGATGACCGCTTCTTTTCGACATGGCTCACCGCCGCACGCAAGCGCACGCGCATGCGCATGTGACCTGACCATGGATGCTTACATACTTCCTCTCTGTGGCTGGAGAAAGGAAGGACCCCGCCATCCGATAGCGGGATTGCCTGGGATTTTCTGGATACAGTAAGCCGCCTCGCGCGCAATTACTGGCAAGCTGAGCTGAGCGAGAGTACCTGAAGAATTATTTGCCTGGGTACATTGTTATTTGAAATCAAAAATGATCAATCTCTTGTCAGATTGTTTGGCGTGGTGTCGTCCAAGAGTCGAATAGGCCCCTGTTCGCAGACGACATTCGGGCACCCTCTTCTATCCTAGTGACTCATGACCCGTGCTACAATGATGTTCCGCGTATCGAAGGTAAGCACGATTCCTTCTAGCCTTTCTATACTTGATGTGAAGCAGTGAATGTATCCACTGGATCGATATTCCTGATCGTGCGGGCCGGGATCAAAGAGTTCAAACCCCATGCACACACCGAATTAAGCACCGGCCTCACTCCAGGCCAGCAACCTGTCAGAAACCCGAGTACTCACTGCTGACATATTTTCCAGTGCCCCCAGAACGACTGATTTGGGAATGCGTGTCTCATTGCTAGACTAAGATCGGCGAATCCTTCGTAAAGATATACTTTTTATTCGCTTGTGGTCACCCTTCCCTTCGCTACGACCCTCTCATTCGCTGTCTCCATCATCAGTCACCGGGTGGGTGGTCGGTTGAAGGGGGGTTGGTCCCCCTTATCTAAGATCAGATTATCTGCATCTATTGAAGTACGATGACTCCCCCCTTTACGGTACTGCTGCCCAAAGAGGATTCATGGTGTTCCTCTCGTCATCGCATTGGTACTTTCTGCTGATATTACCATTGTGTCGTCGTATTGAAACAGCACCGCCGTTCACTTGGTCACACCCACGGATTTCGGACGGTCGAGCTGATAGTATTATGTTAATACACACAGCTACACTCTGGCTTGTCGTGGAAACCGATATTTTCTAATATGTTCTCGTGTTCTTGTCGCCTCCTTGTGCTTTTGTACATCCGTATAGCTCTCTATCTTGTATTTTTGTTGGACTGGATGACTCGGCAACACACCACTTCCTCGTCCTTTGGACTTGATATGTGCTTCGCGCCGTATTATATGCAAAGATTGTGCTCTAAGACAATGTTGGTAATGACTTTATAGCTCGGTCCGCGGTTTCATAGAGTACGCCGAATCACCCAGTAAGAAGCAGCCGGTTGCCATTAGAATGGGTAAGTTCCAGCACCGATGAGGCACAGTGTCATCTCCAAATTCACCCTTCCGTGCAAGTACAGCGTGGTTCAGGCATCTTCTGCGACGAGGATTGTGAGAGCAATATATAGTGGAAGAATTCTGGCTAGCAACCAGGCGACTGTTGCTGAATCATCAGTAGTTTCTAAATGTTTTGCGTTGAGATATAATGGGTCGAAACTAGGGAATTCATTAGCGGCCACAGTAGCAGCTGATATTGGTAGGGGCGATTACGCCCAACACAATCCAATAATCAACCTTAATTAGAGCTGTTTGCAAGAGGCAGTACCTCCAAGAATGGGATAGCAGAGAATCGTGTGCTTTGGAGTATTTTATTGAGCTACCCAGTGTACTTCATTTGAACCTAGGAAAACACTCTTCCGTTGACACAGCCTATAATGATGGATGGGTTGAAGGACCCTTTCCTGGTGTGAAATACATCCTAAGAATGAAATTGAGAATATAAACAAATAGTGTTGAAGAAAGGAAAAGCATTAACAGGGTTAAGCCAATAACGAGTGTATCCATCGGAGCAAACATTGCCCGATTCATCATAACCGCTCAAATTGGGTAAATCAAAAGCTTGAAACAGAGGAGAGTGAAAATAACCTGGGTTGAAGAAAATGATTTATGATGTTGCTGTGTTGGATAGAGGGGATGATGGATGGGAAGGAAAGGAACATGAAACCAGAACTTTAAGAACATCTGTGTTGCGAGGCGAAAATTCCGATACCTAGTAGAACTCTTCATAACTGACACATTCAGGCCAACCAGCCTTACAACGAACAAGCACCTAGAGTTTGCGCTGGGCAGCCTGCTGCTCTTCCAAGAGTATTCTGCGGCACTTGCCGCGGTGTTCATGAAGCGCTCCTGGATGAAACTTCCTGCGGCATCCGGCCAGTCCGCATGGCAACTTCTGGACCGCTTTTGGTTCCAAGATAAGGGGCTCAGCCTCTGGGTGTTGTTCATCTCGGTGCTTTTGTAGACTCTTCTGGCTGAAGTAGCCTTTCTTATCGCTCTTATCACAAAACGGAACGGTACAGGGGTAGGGCGACCACTCGTGCACATCTCTCATGAATTTGGTGTAATCGGCTTGCTTGGCGAAGGGCATGGTCTCCTCCTGAATAGCCATAGGCTGATCCCTGAAGTTAGCATTCCTGTAGTATGGGCATGATGTAAAATGGCACACAGGCTTGATGTTCGTAATGGCCTTGCGTGGGGTAAACGTTGCCTGTAGTTCTGCATCCGAGAACTTGCGTCCATGCCTCAAATGCTGCACGAGGTGATCCTTTCTTCGGGAGGCGCTGGGGCAATCAAGTTCCTGGCAACGAAAATTCAAAGATGATGTCTGAAATCTTCGAATGTGTCGCTGGAGGGTGTCTAACTTGGCACAGTGCTGTCCACATTCACATATAAATGGCGACTGGCTGGCAACCCAGTGGTGCTTCGCGTGGTAGCGTTGATGGTTCTCCAACAGCTCAGGGGCCACGAATATCATTTTGCAGCCATTCAAGCCACAATGGTAGAGCCCTGACGAAGGCGATGAATCTGACTGGGCAGCCTGATGGATTGAGTGACCAGCATTGAAGGGGGCCTCGTTTTGATCATTGTTGGTAATCTTCTCTAACTGAACAGTGCCCATATTGTAGCATTGCGTATAATTGGTCCCAGCCTCATCGCCATAGCCTGTCGCATTTGCAAGATTTGGATAGGTAGGAACGAGGCTGAAATCATCCGTACCGCAAGGATGTACTGGTCTCATGAGTGAGCTGCAAGTTTGTTAGGTGTGTCGGGCAGCTAAAAATAGAATGCCACTTACGTGTCCGTGTCGCTACAGAACCCTGAAGTACACCCCCTGTTGCCAACTTTGCACACTACGAGTTAGCAACACTAAAAAAAAAATCTCACGGATGCCATAGGGTGGCGCTGGGGTCCGGGGGTCCAGGCGCATAGTTCTCGAAGCTGGTTTGAGGATCCTGCATGCGTGACACGTAGCCAATGCAGTCGGGCGCAGCGCCGGGCGTTTCTGCAAACGCGGCTGGATCATAGCCCAGAGACTGAGCAGCAGCGTCCATGTAGGGGTAGTAGATGCTCGGATCTTCCTCTCCTTGTGCCGAGAAGGAAAACGTCGAGCTCAACGGCTGGTTGTTTTCCGTGATAGACGAGTTCTCCGCGCGGGCGCGGAGGGAGGGTGCTGAAGGGGTTCCGGGAGTGGTGATGAATGATCAACGGTGTGAGGTAGGAGGCGAGGGGAACTGCTCAGCAACAACTCGATTGCGAATATGAAGTGTATTTGCCGAATCGTCGAGAGCAAGATGGCGGAAGAACAGATGCACAAGTTGAGAAAGGATGAAGAATAGCCGGGGGAAGGTGGAAGAGAGGTTCGAAGACGAAGAGTAGAATGAAGAAAGTCGCGGCAGGAAGAGAGTGGTGGAGGGGCGCTAGTAAGGTTACGCATGCATATGGTGCAAGTGCTCGAGGATGGCAGGTGAATGTCTGGCTGCTCGCAGCCGACGTCACACACGCGACCTTCGCCTACTGAACAGTACCTAGCCAAGTCCATAGGAGATCGTCATCGCGAGACGAACCACTGTAACCCCTTGTCGCCTTCTGCCTCTTTCAAGTTGTTCTTTTGCGCATCGCATAGCGGGCCGGAATCAGATAGGGGTTGGGCCTACCCCTATCCGCATAGTTTCAAAGGATAGCCGACCGACTTCCAAATGAGGAGACCTGCATATGCCAGCAGGCTCTGCCATGCGACTCAGAGTAAGTGGATTGAGGATACATTCGCGTTCCTTAAATAAGCAGAGCAAGAACGAGACAGGCAGGAGAAGGGGGTATGCTCACCATGGACGGCGAAAGCCAGTGACGAACCTCGGCGCGGCTGTAGTACACCGTGAACACGCCAAAGCTTTTCACGTAAAGCCTGAGGAGATTTCCTATCACCAACTCGATAAGACAGCTTCGCTTCCTGCATGAAAGACCGGCAAACCCCGCGGGACTGCGACGGAAACTGGAATCAAAATAGCAGTGCCAAGTACCAGACAAAGTAATCCATCAATCATGAAATCTCATTTCGTTCTCAACGCTCAATATTATAGCCAAAAAAGCCATAGCTAGGGTATGTAGGTAAGTACATAAGATAATGCAGCTTCCTCTATGCCCTTATAAGAGTCTCGCTCGCGACAAATGCGACATACTCGCTCGTCTTGTAGCCATCAAAGCATTTGGAACGATCCCGCAGCACTGGCATGGAAACAATAGTGTCTGCTAAATTCATCATCCATCATGAAGTGTGCAGTGAATCGAAGTTGCGAGGACATTCCATTTGACATAGCAAGCTATCGCATTCCGAAATGAAGCTCTTCTCTTCCCACATGATCCAGAAAATCGCCCATCATTTGCTTGGCGCGGGTATATAGGAAGATGCGCTACCTCCCCCCTGACTGTTGTGACATGGCTCGCCCCACTGGGGGCAATATCTTAACGATGAAGCCATTGGTCAATGGCCGTTGTTATACATCGCTTCCGGCTCGATCCGTATAGTAGAGAGCCACGTACAGCGCCCCTAGTAGTTGTGCCCTATTCATTTCCTCCAATTGTTGTTTCTGGTGAGTTCCAAAGCAGCCACTTGAGCTGCTTCGTGCCCCTTTACATGCTAGCCCGGGAAAACGGATAAGCTCATCGCCTGCTACTGGCGTGACCAGCACTCCAAAGTCCTTTAGACGTTTCCACAACCTTATTAGCGACCATGCCCGGCCGCAAGCTCGCCGGGATGCTGCTCGAGGCCCCCGTCCCGCCCATCTCGGTGTCCCCGTCGGCCTTGCTCCCGTAGCCCGAATCCGATATGCTCACGCCGCTGTCGTTCGTTTTGGGCGGCTGCTGCTGGCTGGCCAGCGGGGCGCGCCCCGGCTCGGCTCGTTGCTGCGCGAGCCGTCCATCATCTGCGCCTGCATCTGGCCCTCGCGCAGCTTGTTGATGGCGCGGACCGTGTCGATGGCCGCGTGCAGCGTGCGGCGCGCGTTGAAGTTCTTCTTGACCGTCGGCAGCAGGTTCTGGCCCTTGTCGCCGTCGGGGCTGACGTTGAATCCGGCCACGAAGGCGTGGCTGAGCGCCTCGTGCGCCGTCATGCGGCGGTTCGGGTCGACCGTCAGGCAGCGCCGGATGAAGTCCTTGGCGTGCTCGCTGACGCCGCGCCAGTACTCGGTCGGCTGGAAGCTGTAGTCGGCGTTGAGGATCGCCTGCATCTCCTCGAAGTCGCTGTCGCGGTCGAAGGGCGTGTAGCCGCACAGCAGGAAGTACGTGATGACGCCCATGGCCCAGATGTCGACCGGCTTGCCGTGGCCCGTCTTCTTGAAGATCTCGGGCGCCATGTAGCCCGGCGTGCCGCACGTCGTGGTGAGCACGTGGAACTGCTCCTCGTCCATGATGCGTGACAGGCCGAAGTCGGCGATCAACAGCTCGGCGTTGTCCTCGGGCGTGCGGAAGAGTAGGTTTTCCGGCTTGAGATCTCGGTGCACGATGCCGTGGTCGTGCAAGTATGCGACGGCGGATAGGGTTGCTCGGATCAGGTCGGCAGCGTCTGATTCATAGTAGGAGCCTTTCCGGCAGATGCGGTCGAAGAGCTCGCCTCCCAATGCCAGATCCGTAACAAGATATAGGTTGTTCATCGTTTCGAAATAGTCGACCAGAGTCAGGATGTTCTGGTGTCCCATGGATACCTTTTTAAGCACAGCGATTTCATTGCGAACCTGCGCCCGGTAAGGTTGTTGGTCAGCTTGGGGTCGTTTATCGATGCACACATACGCATGGCGAATTGACGATAGCATCGTCGACTGCTGACTATGGCATAGGAGACCAAACGTACCATGTGTTCGCGACCGGCCATCAATCGCTTGTTTATGACTTTGGCGGCATAGTAACGGCCGGTATCGATGTGTACGCATTCCTTCACCACCGAGTAGGAGCCGGCCCCTAACGTCTTTCCGACCTTGTACCTACAAGGTTGTATTTGAGGGTTCGGTTTGCCGCCGACGCCATTGTTCTGGAGCTCCGGGGTGGTGTTCATTTTGGCGAGGGAAGACTTGGGATGAAAAAGGGCGGTGGTGTCGAGTCAAGCCTCGAGGAAGTCTTTTGGGCGGGCGGATGGGGAAATCGTCAGCTGCAAAAGGTGGTGCGGGATGTCGGTGTGATGTAGTAAGTTTCGGAGGTCCCGTCGGAAAAGTGCGACCCTCTCTCTGTGTTCTTGGTTGAACTGGATGATACAGGACGAACAGAAGTGTTACCGCTGTTTTGCCCAGCTTGCCGTTTACCTGGACTGCAAAAGGACCGGATGGATGCGAAAGGGTATCTCAAATGGCAATGCGACGTGAAGCGATGTGCTGCTGGCTGGTCGAATCGAATGACCGAGGAGGAGAGATATCGAAAATGAGGGGCGATCGTCCACAACCTGACGTAGCACTGGTAAGGCACAATAAGCTGCTGGATGATCGCTAGCTAATATGCACGCGGCATTGGTTGGTTCGCCAATAGATTCTACCTAGTGATGCGACGGTAGGTTGTACCGGATGGATTTGTTTTCTTCAAATAACCAATGCAGATTTTGGAGATATCGGATGGAAATAGATATCGACAAAAAGAAACTAATGGACTAGGAGACGGAAAATTAAGGACTTGTAGATCGCATATGGCGTCCTGTCATGTCCTATCGGTCGGATTTGCTTGGCTAGGGAAAACAGCATCGAAACATTTGATCTCCAGTTTTGGTGTATCATCCCCTCCCCTCTCGTGTCTTCTTGGAGAAATTTCAGGGACACCCCTCTTTCCCAGTCGGCCAGAACGCTGAGCCTGAGCGCCCGTTAGACAGAGACCACAGACAGAGACACACAGATGCCATAAGAACTGCTAGCATGACCCTTCGCCGTCCCCGTTTCAGCCCAATTAACAGCCAATCTAAACTGGCGAGCTGGCCAGCCCGACGTTTCCCCTGGTGGAGCAGGCTTGGTCGGGCTAGCAGCGCATAGCAACCGGATGGCCTAATTTCGTGGGGAAAGCCATTGGTTCTTTTGATCCTTCAAGACCCTTCAAATTGCCTACCAACAAAGTATATTCGTTCATTCTGTTGTAGATTACACTGATTATATGATTGCTGGTCGTTTTCTACTCATAGTTATGTTTCCTGACGTAATTTGTTTATCGGAATGATCATACCTGCTTGTTTGTTTGCTTGTAAGTCTGGGACGCTGTCAAGCGGTGCTATTTCCCACCTCAGTCGCTAGACGACGTCTTCCTCGAAGCTTTCTTGGCGCTCATCCACTTCTTTTCATTTAGCCTCTTCTCGTTGAGCTGCTTCTCGCTATTGATTTGGATGTAAGTCATGGTGGAAACTCAAAAAGGACTTGGGGGAGATGATCTGCCTCCTGGGAGAAAAACCAGTACTTACAGTGCCTCGATTTTCTTTCTCCTCTTCTCACTCGTTTCGCCCGGGACGCGCTCGCGGTATATCTTCTGCAACTCCCGAAAAGCTTCAGATGGTTCTCCTCCGTGTTGGCCGTCCGGCTTCTCTGCGTCTGGGCCTGGACGCTGATGGAGTCGGTTCGGGCGTTATACAATCTGGAAGCACGCAGGCCCGGGTGCATCAGCTTGGGCAGGCCCTTGATCAGCTCCTTGACCGACCAGACGGTCGTCGCTTTCGATTCCGTTCTTACATCCTGATATCAGAAGGTCATCTCGGACAACAGAAAAAGGGAAGTCACGTACTTGTTTACGTGCTGCCCTCCCGGCCCGCTCGAACGGGAGTAGCTGGTTTGACCTTTCGGTAGACTACTCTCGTTGAAGGACGCGTACCATCTCCTGGCCTCTTCAAGCTCGTCCTGGTCAAAAGTGTCCTCGATTGCTGGACGTTTAAAAGATCGATAAGGTGTCCTGCCAGCCAAGCTGAAGGAGAAACCTAGCGATGGCGAAAGACGCACAGGGCGCCAGAACATAGTGGCTAACATCTCTCCTCAATCCAGATTGACCAACAAGACGCTCGCCCAGTGGGTTACGATCGTGATCCCTAATTCCAATCTGTTAAACTCCCCATCTCCTTTATGCCCTGGGAAGCCGCAGAGCTCATGTGCAGAACTGAAGCTGAAAAACGCCGAAGAACAGTTTGCTAATGAATCTATGAGCAAATGAATGATATATCGTGGTGAGCTAGGCATTGGATGAATGCCTCTTACCATTACCTAGGGACTGGGTCGGCAAAAGCTCGGCCGAGGAGCTGTTGTCCTTATCTCTCATGCAGCTCCTTATCAGTGTCGTCAATTGACAGGGTTCAACCGACCCAAGGTAAGGCCGGCGACGGGCGTGTCCCATCGTGTCTGAACCCAGCCTATCCTCGCATGTGAGGAATGTACGGCGCGTTTCTAGGAAAATTTCGTTTACTCTTCCAGTGCAGCCTTATTGTTGATGATTCCGTCTCTCTTTCCACTCCATCACCGCTCTCCTCTCTCCCCCTCCTACAGTTTATCTTACATAACTACTCTACCTACTGTCTAAGACCACCGGTACACCGTTCAATTTCAGGGTCCACACTAGCCTGTGCTTTCTGCTCTTTTCGTCCGTCGCAAACCCAGGTTAAGCTTACGTCACGTCGCGCAGCTCGACTGCGCACCGTTCCCTCTACGTCGACTATATTTTCCTCCATCCCCAGAGCTCTACCTTGCACAAGTCCCTGCACTCTGGAAAACTTCGTATCAGAGTTTTCCACCTGCAAGAAAAAAGAGAGGAACAGGAGCGATTCTAACTTCAAGAAGGGTCTTTTGCATGACTGGAGTAAAATTGATACAAAATTCAATCACCCTTTCCACTTCTACCACCTCGGGCGGCACACGTCTCCATCCACCGCGTCTATCCACGAGTGCAGTCAGTAGCGGAACCTCTGAACCGTCAACAATCCGATTCGTATGATTGTTTTCGCAATCGAAAACCCATTCCTCCTTTCCAGTCCAGTATCCCAATTACCAACCAGTACCCACCCAAGACACGCACACGACCGTCTGTCTGTTCAGTGATTTTCGATTTTCTCTCTGCGGCTCCCCCCCTCCTGTCAATCCCATTTGATCCATCCCAACCCCACCGCGGGGTCCTAACCTCCAACCAAGCTCTCTCCCGCGCAACTTTCCATTGTCGGAGCTTTGCGCCCAGAGTGACTTGACTGCTGCCAGCCAACAGTGATGATAGCTTCGTCCTCCATTCTTCGGATATCACCTGCGCGACATTGACGCTTACGCAAGTAGACCCGTCCGGCTCCAATTGTTGCGATTGATCACAAGATTCCCGACTCTGTCTTCCGAATTGTCTCCATTTTCGACACACCAACCGAGCCCACTTGTGCCGTCGACTTGCGGAAAAAAACATTGTCATATACAGAACTACCACGTTCTGCCCATTACCGAATCCCACTTGATTTTGCTGCCTTCTAGACTTGATGACAGAACACCATCACCAGCCAGAGCCCGAAGTGGTTGCTTCTGCTGATTTGGAGCCCTGCTCCCCGAAACCGATCAATCTATCTTCACCTGCCTCTGTTCCAGCTCTCCAAGACCAGGTCGACACCTTCTATACTATGTCACAGCCACCCGCAGCCGACTCTATGAATGCGGCTGCGGCTCTGGTTGCACCCGGCTCTGCGGCCAACACCATAGGCCACATTCCGTCGTACCTAGCTGTCTCTCCGATACAATTGAATGGCGACGAGCCGCATGGCGCCGCAGCAACAACGTCTGGGGAAGAGCAGGAAAAAGAGGAACAGAAAGCCTTGCAGAATGGGGCAGCAGACGCGGACGGAGACGATTATGCGAAGGCCTTTGACTCTCCAGCTGCCGAGGTGGTCGATGATCCTCAAAGCGATGTACCACAAGGCAACGCATCCACTGCTAGCGCCGCCGATGTAAAAGGACCCTCTATCACCGAATCCTCGTCTGATGTCATGTCGTCCAAAGTCGCATCTCCCCCTGAGTCCTCCACACTGCCAAGCGAGTCCACTATACCGTCTTCCTCCAACCTGCCAGCTGCAGACGATCAGTCTGGTGCAGACTTACCCAGCCAGACCGATGCCAAGAGTCCACCTCCTGGGACAGTAGAGGCACCTTCCAAGTCTGAGCTGGATACGCCGGGTGCTACCCAGGCTGGTGATCCTATTGATATTCAGGCGCTGGTGGATAACATCACGGCCAGGGCAGCTGCTTCAGATGCCAATCAAGCAAGCAGCCCACCCAAACCCGATGATTCACAAACGGGCGCAAATCCCCAGCACCTACAAGCACAAGCACCCACACAAACTTCATCGTTGCCTCCTAGGCCCCCCGTATCTCAACAGCCCACTTCGGCTTCCTTGCATGCTGAAGAGGCCAAGCGTTTCCCGCATGCCAATGTCCCAACGACCTTTCCCGTGCCACCCTCTACGGGTATGACATACCCCTATGGTACTGATGCGAGCTATCCCACGCCTCCTACCATGAATCCACCAGCCAATCCTCCTATGCCCATGGCGCAATATAGTCCCGCCCCAGGGCTGGCCAATACCTTACACCCGTCCGAACCGCATCAGCCGCATCAGCAGCAGACATACGAAATCTTCTTATCGGAAGAGCGTAAATATGTCTCGGAAGCAAAATGGGATCGATTCCCCGAAGGATCAAGACTGTTCATTGGTAAGCACTTGTCAGGCCACCTCCTGTCAAGGCCATTGCTGATTTCAAACTAGGTAATCTGTCTAGCGAAAGAGTTTCCAAGCGCGAAGTTTTTGATATATTCTCGCGTTACGGCCGCATGGCCCAGATTTCACTGAAGCAGGCTTATGGCTTCGTACAGTACCATGACGTCGCTGAAGGAAAAGCAGCCATGGATAACCTTCAAGGGGCGGAAGTTGGCGGTCGCAAAATTAGTAAGTGAACTTGCAATCCAAAATTGCTACCCGATGCTGACCATTGCGTTACAGACCTTGAGCCTACCCGTGCGCAGAGGAAGGAGAACAACGATGGCGATCGACAACGCGGGAATCGAGGCAAAGGTAACAACGCCAACGAGCGCAGCCGTGTTGATGGGCGTCGCAGGGATGATTACCGTCCTCGCTCTCCATCTCCTGGTCGCGCCAACCACTTCAGACAAGGCTCGTTCGGTCGGGACCGAACAAATTGGGATTCTGGCTCGTACGGTGGCCGTAGTCGAGGCCGCTCACGATCGCCGTCTTCCTACAGCGGTGGATACAGGCGACGTAGTCCTAGTCCGCACTATCGGGGCCCACCCACCACCGAAGCCGATCTCGACATTCCCCGGAGGTACGCTGGCGATGTCCCGGACGTCCAATTGCTGCTGCTGCAGGAGGTGGACAGAGATTTTGTCACTTGGGTACAGCGGTCTTTCGCTGAGCGTGGCCTCAAGGTTGATGTTATGTTCCTCAACCCCCGGTTCCCCCGCGATCTCGTAATCCAACGGCAGATAGTGGAAGGCGTCCATGGTGTCTCGGATCTAGACTACAGAGCCCAGTCGATAGCCAAGATACCGCTCCAGGTCTTTGACAGATCCGCCGGACGTCACAATGCCCGCTTTGACCAGTATCAGGATCTGGACCCCGCCATCGCCGCCGAACTCGTAGCGCGGGCCAAATCTCTGTCTCAGATTCCATCGCCTGCAGCCTACGGAGGTGGCGGCCCATATGCCCCCGCTGCCTATGCGCCCGGCCCCCCGGTAGCCCATACTTATCCAACTCCACAGCCGCTTGCCCATCCTGGCTTGGCGGGCCTTGACAACGCCACTCTGCAGAAGGTTTTGGCTGTGATGCAACCTAGCACACAGAGCGCAATGCCCGGTCAACCTATGATGCCCAATGCCGGAATGGATGTCAATTCCATACTGGGCGCCCTGGGAGGCAATGGCCCAGCACCACCACCGATGCCCCAACATGTTCCTCAACATCAGCATGCCGCCAGCTATGCGCCAGCGCCATACGCCAGCATACCCCCTCCGCACCCCTCGCATGCAGGCGAGAACGCCCAACATGTACAGAATATAATGGCCCAGCTTTCTAGATACCGGCAATGAGTGCTCCCTCCTTGGGCCCTTTTGCCGGATACCATCATATCCCGCTCCCGGCCGTCCAGCAGTGCTTTCAAGTCAGGATTTGTCTCGTTTCAACCATTGGAGGTAGGAAGGCGGGCAGGTAATGTTCATTGGAACAACAGCAGCAGCACAGCATTGTGCTTCTAGCGGACGGATGAGACCAAGCGATTCATGAAGTCCTAACGATTCGAGATGCATTTTCAGGTTGTTTGGCGTTTTGAGCTCGCGAATGAGAAGAAGGAGAGCTTGATTCTGTCATTTCAAGGGTGTGTGTAATCGCTAGCATATGGAATACCCGGTCCTAGATCCAGACCAATAAGTAGATGATCTGAATTTCAAGATATCCAGCTTTGAGATGAGTTGACGCCTCGTCAGTCATATTTGTACATGTATGTTGTTTATGTGCCGTAGTTATTATTCACAGGGTGGCATTGAATAGTCTTGGTTTTCGTGTAATCAGGTACGGAATGGAACTGTAGCCGGACCAATATCATGCCGTCTTTTTCTGTACCGAACTCCTGAACCGGGGGCTGGGCCCAAAAGGTCCTTGTTTCCCATCTGAGGATCCTCCTGCGAGGTCCCCCTCATCCCTTCCGCGTAACAGGATTCAAGGTATATTGGTTGCAAACCATGTCAGCCTACTTTTGGCCTCCTCCATCTCGTCATCCGCCACCTTCTATTTCTACGTTGCTTAGTTAGTTGACTTGCCACCAGTTTCGGTTCTGCCAATATCGTTCGCCCATTGCTATTACAGCTGAAAGTAACACACCGTTTTGCCCATTAAGTATGTCGCCTCTCGCTATCTTTCGAAATTTGTCATCTAACAGACCTGCATCCTTACCACTACTACTCACCTGGAGTAGTACTATACCGTACAACATGAAACCTACTTAGGTCTGGCGGAGCGAGCCTACGGCGGGTAAATATTGAAA